>NC_133756.1:105473050-110330550 GCF_036562045.2 Rhinolophus sinicus
CCTTTTCATTTTTTGCTCATTTATTTCACTGTGCAGAAGCTTTTTATGTTGATGTAGTACCACTTATATATTTTTTCATTCCTGTGCTTTGGGTGTCAAATCCAAAACAAAACACAAACAAAACAACAAATCGCTGCCAAAACTGATGTAAAGGAACTTATCCCTTATATTTTCTTCTAGTAATTTAAAGGTTTTAGGTGTTATGTTCAAGGTTATAATTCATTTTGAATTGATTTTTATATGTGGCATAAAGTAGGGGTCCAGTTTCATTTGTTTGCACATGGCTGTTCAGTTTGACCAACACCAGTTATTGAAGGAACTATCATTTCTCCTTTGTATATTTTTGGCTCCTTTGTTGTAATTTAGTTTACCATATATGCGTGAATATATTTCTGGGCTCTCTATTCTGTTTCATTTATCTATGTGTCTGTTTTTATGTCAATGCCATACTATTTTGATTACTGTAGATTTGTAATAAAGTTTGTAATCAGGAAGTGTGATGCCTTCAGCTTTCTTTCTCAGGATATTTTGGAGGAATTAATATTGCTAAATTGTCCCTGCTGCCCAAAGTGATCTACAGATTCAGTGTAATCTCCATGGAAAATCCAATGGTATTTTCCACAGAAATGGAAAAAAAAAATCCTAAAAATTTCCTCACTCTTCTCCCTTCTATAATGTGAATATTGGTCTCATTTGATGGCATCCCATAAATCTCTTACATGTCTTTTTCATTCTTTTTGCTCTTCTGATTGTATTATTAGGTTGGTGCAAAAGTAATTGTGGATTAAAAGGTTAAAAATAATTGCAAAACCACATGATATATATTTTTCTAAACTTCTATTTTATTTTGCTCTTTTTTAAATTTATTTTTTATTGGGGAACAGTGTTTCTCCAGGGCCCATCAGCTCCCCGTCATTGTCCTTCAATCTAGTTGTGGAGGGCACAGCTCACTGGCCCATGTGGGGATCGAACCGGCAGCACTATTGTTCAGAGCTCGCACTCTAACCAACTGAGCTATATATACGGCTGGCCAAAAACCACAATATTTTCACTGTCCTATCTATGCTTTGTCTGACCTTTTTCTTTTGCTTGACTTAGTCTGCTATATAACTAATGTATGGCATTTTTCAATTTAGTTATTGTATTCTTCATGCTCTAAGATTTGTTTGGTATTTTGTTATTTCTATCTGTTTGATATATTCTCACTTTGTTTATATGTTATTCTCCTGGCCTGAGCATCTTTATGATCATTATTTGGAATTTTTTTTATCAGGTAAATCACTTACCTCCATTTCATTAAGGTTATTCATCCTGGCCTCAGCTTTTGATTGCCTCTTAAACCTTTGTGATTTCCCAAGTAGGTTTTTTGTTTTTAGTGGCTCCCAGTAGTTGTGGGTGAACCAAGACCTGTTAGTTTCCCCAAAGGGAGGATCTCAGTCAGCACCTAGATGTAGGTTGATTGGAAGCTGACCCTCAGGCAGCAACTTTTAAAGTACACGCAGCTAGACCTCTTTCAGGAAAAGACTGGGAGCTGAACATTTCTGTTTGCTCCTTCTTTTTTTTTTTTTTTTTTTTTTTTTTTTTTTTTTTTTTTTAGGGATTACCCCCAATTTTATTCATATCCACCTACTGTACAATGTTGCATTATTGCTATAGAAGTTACTAACTCCTTGGAAAAACATTTTCTGTTTAAACATGATTACAAGAAAAAAAAGTCATAAATCTTCAGGTAACTTTATATTTCTATTAAATAAAATGTATTAAAAGATAAAACTCAAGTCATTCCTGGCATCTTCCCTTTTACCTGTCTCTTTATATCACATGATACACTATGTTCAAAAGTAGTATGACATAGACAGTTATTTTAGTTTTTAAGTAAAATATTTTTTAAAACTTCACAGTGCTTACAACATAGGTTTTCTTTTTTTTTTTTTTTTTTATTAATTAGTTTCAGGTGCACAAGACAAAGCAAAACTTAGACATTTATCATTTATATCCCTCACACTGTGTGAACCCCCCTCCCCCCATCCACTATCCCTCTGTACGTTCCCAAAACCTCTCACCTTCCCCTTATCCCCACCCCCCTGCCCATCTAGCAACCCTCAGTTTTTCCTCCATTTTTCCAAAACTGTTTCTGATTAGTTCATTCACTTATTCTTTTCTTTAGATTCCACATATAAGTGAGATCATATGGTATTTGTCTTTCTCTTTCTGACTTATTTCACTTAACATAATGTTCTCTAGGTCCATCCATGTTGTTGCAAATGGTAAGATTTCTTTCTTCTTTATGGCTGTGTAATACTCCATTGTATAAATGTACCACAGTTTCTTAATCCAGTCATCTACTGATGGGCATTTCGGTTGTTTCCAGGTCTTGGCTATTGTATATAGTGCTGCAATAAACACAGGAGTGCATAAAGATTTTTGAATTGGAGTTTTGGATTTCTCCGGATAGATACCTAGGAGTGGGATTGCTGGATCATAAGGTAGTTCCATTTTCAGATTTTTGAGATATCTCCAAACTGTTTTCCATAGTGGCTGCACCAATCTGCATTCCCACCAACAGTGCACCAGCGTTCCCTTTTCTCCGCATCCACGCCAGCACTTGTTGTTTGTTGATTTATTGATGATAGCCATCCTGACTGGGGTGAGGTGGTATCTCATTGTGGTTTTTATTTGCATTTCTCTAATGGTTAGTGAGGTTGAACATTTCTTCATATGTCTGTTTGCCATCTGTGTGTCCTTTTTAGAAAAATGTCTCTTCATGTCCTCTGCCCATTTTTTAATTGGGTTGTTTGTTTTTTTGGAGTTGAGTTGAGTGAGTTTTTTATAAATTTGTGATATTAACCCCTTATCAGATATATCGTTGGCAAATATATTTTCCCATTCAGTAGTATCACTTTTTGTTTTATTGATGGTTTCCTTTGCTGTGAAAAAGCTTTTTAGTTTGATGTAATCTCACATGTTTATTTTTTCTCTTACTTCCCTCACGCGAGGGGATATATCAGTAAAAATCTTACTCCGGGTAATGTCTGTGAAGTTTCTTCCTATATTTTCTTCTAGGAATTTTATGGTTTCAGATCTTACATTTAAATCTTTAAGCCATTTTGAATTTATTTTTGTATGTGGTGTAAGGAGGTGATCCAGCTTCATCTTTTTGCATGTGTCTGTCCAAGTTTCCCAGCACCATTTATTGAATAGACTGTCTTTACCCCACCGTACATTCTTGCTTCCATTGTCATAGATTAAGTGGCCATATAGGCATGGATTTATTTCTGGACTCTCTATTCTGTTCCATTGATCTATGGGTCTGTTTTTATGCCAGTACCATGCTGTTTTGATTACTGTAGCCTTGTAGTATAATTTGAAGTCAGGTATTGTTATACCTCCCACTTTGTTCTTATTTCTCAAGATTGTTGAAGATATCCGGGGTCTTTTGTTATCCCATATAAATTTTAGGATTATATGTTCTATTTCTGTGAAAAATGTCGTTGGTAGTTTGATAGGAATTGCGTTGAATATATATATTGCCTTAGGCAGTATGGACATTTTAACTATATTAATTCTTCCTATCCATGAACATGGTATGTGTTTCCATCTATTTGTATCTTCTTTCATTTCTTTCTTCAGTGTCTTATAATTTTCTGAGTACAGATCTTTTACTTCTTTGGTTAAATTTATTCCCAGGTATTTTATAGTCTTTGGAGCAATTGTAAACGGAATTGCTTTTTAATTTCTCCTTCTGATGTTTTATTATTGGTATATACAAATGCAACTGATTTCTGAATATTAATTTTGTATCCTGCTACTTTACTAAATTCATCTATCAGCTCTAATAGTTTCTTGGTGGAGTCTTTAGGGTTCTCTAAATATAGTATCATATCATCTGCATATAATGACAGTTTTACTTCCTCCTTACCGATTTGGATGCCTTTTATTTCTTTTTCTTGTCTGATTGCTGTGGCTAGAACTTCCAGCACTATGTTGAATAGAAGTGGAGAAAGTGGGCAGCCTTGCCTTGTTCCTGATTTTAAGGGAATGGTTTTAGTTTTTCCCCATTGAGTATGATGTTAGCTGTGGGTCTATCATATATGGCCTTTATTATGTTGAGATATGATCCCTCTATTCCCACTTTCTTAAGGGTTTTTATCATGAATGGCTGCTGAATTTTATCAAATGCTTTTTCTGCGTCAATTGATATGATCATATGATTTTTATTTTTCATTTTGTTAATGTGGTGTATCACATTAATTGATTTATGGATGTTGAACCACCCTTGCATACCAGGGATGAATCCCACTTGATCATGGTGTATAATCTTTTTAATATATTGCTGAATTCTGTTTGCTAGTATTTTGTTGAGGATTTTTGCATCTATGTTCATTAGCGATATCGGCCTGTAGTTTTCTTTTTTGTGGTGTCTTTGTCTGATTTTGGGATCAGGGTGATAGTGGCTTCGTAAAAGTGTTTGGGAGTCTTCCTCCTCTGGATTTTTGGAAGAGTTTGAGGAGAATAGGTGACAATTCCTTTTTGAACGTTCTGTAAAATTCACCTGTAAAGCCATCTGGTCCAGGGCTTTTGTTTGTTGGGAGATTGTTGATTACTGATTCAATTTCCTTGGTGGTAATCAGTCTATTCAGGTTTTCTGTCTCCTCTTGAGTTAGCCTTGGGAGGTTGTATGCATCTAGGAAATTGTCCATTTCTTCCAGGTTGTCAAATTTGTTGGCATACAGTTGCTCATAGAAATTTCTTAGGATTTTTGTATCTCTGCAGTGTCTGTTGTCACTTCTCCTCTTTCATTACTGATTTTATTAATTTGGGTCCTCTCTCTTTTTTTTAATGAGTCTGGCTAAAGGTTTGTCAATTTTGTTTATCTTCTCTAAGAACCAACTCTTGGATTCATTGATCTTTTGTATTGTTTTTCTGGTTTCTATTTCATTTATTTCCGCTCTGATCTTTATTATCTCCTTCCTTGTACTCCCTTTGGGCTTATTTTGTTGTTCTTTTTCCAGATCCCTTAAGTGTGAAGATAAACTGTTGATTAGTGATGTTTCTTGTTTCTTTAGGTAGGCCTGCAGTGCTATGAACTTCCCTCTTAGGACTGCTTTCGCTGCATCCCATAGATTTTGGGTCGTTGTATTTTCATTTTCGTTTGTCTCGAGATATCTTTTGATTTCTTCCTTGATCTCCTGTTTGACCCATTCATTGTTTAGTAACATATTATTCAGCCTCCATGAATTTGTGTGTCTTCCAGTCTTTTTCCTGTAGTTCATTTCTAATTTCATAGCACTGTGGTCAGAGAAGACAATTGGTATGATTTCAATTTTCTTAAATTTATCCAGACTTGCTTTGTGGCCTAACATATGGTCTATCTTGGAGAATGTTCCATGTGCGCTTGAGAAGAACGTGTATTCTGCAGCATTGGGGTGGAATGCTCTGAAAATATCGGTTAAATCCAAGTGGTCCAATGTGTCATTTAAGGCTGTTGTTTCCGTATTGATTTTCTGTCTGGAAGACCTGTCCCTTGTTGTCAGAGGTGTGTTGAAGTCCCCTACTATGATAGTGTTACTGTTGATCTCCATCTTTATGTCAGTCAATATCTGTTTTATATATTTAGGTGCTCCTATGTTGGGTGCATAGATGTTTACTAGGGTTATATCCTCTTGTCGAATTGATCCCTTTATTATTATATAGTGTCCATCTTTGTCTTTTAATATTTTCTTCATTTTAAAGTCTATTTTGTCAGAGATAAGTATTGCAACTCCAGCTTTTTCTCTCATTTCCATTTGCATGGAATATCTTACTCCAACCCTTCACTTTTAGCCTGTGTGTGTCTTTTGATCTGAGGTGAGTCTCTTGTATACAGCATATACAAGGGTCTTGCTTTCTTATCCATTCAGCCACCCTATGTCTCTTGATTGGAGCATTTAAACCATTTACATTTAAAGTGATTATTGATAAGTACATAGTTATTGCCATTTTTAAATTTGTGGATAAGTTGTTTTCGTCTTTCTTCTATTTACAGAAGTCCTTTTAGTATTTCTTGCAATGCTGGCTTGGTGGTAATAAATTCCTTTAGCTTATTCTTTTCTGGGAAACTCTTTATCTCTCCATCAACTTTAAATGATAGCCTTGCTGGATAAAGCAACCTAGGTTGTAGGCCTTTGTTTTCCATCACTTTGAGTATCTCCTGCCACTCCCTCCTGGCCTTCAATGTTTCTGCAGAAAAGTCATTTGATAGTCTTATGGGAGTTCCCTTGTATGTAACCTTCTGTCTTTCTCTTGCTGCTTTTAGGATTCTCTCTTTGTCTTTAATCTTTGCCATTTTAGCTATAATGTGTCTTGGAGTGGACCTGTTTGGGTTTATCCTGGTTGGAACTCTCTGCACTTCCTGGACTTGTATGTTGGTTTCCTTCATCAGGTTAGGGAAATTTTCAGACATTATTACTTCAAATATGTTCTCAATCCCTTGTTTCTTCTCTTCACCTTCTGGTATTCCTATGTGCATGTTGTTGCGCTTGATGTTATCCCATAGGTCTCTTAAACCATCTTCATTGTTTTTTATTCTTTTTTCTTTCTGTTGTTCTGTTTGGGTGATCTCTGCTAACTTGTCTTCTAAGTCGCTGATTCGATCCTCTGCTTCATCTAACCTGCTGTTAATTCCTTCAAGTGAGTTCTTTATTTCGGTAACTGTGTTCTTTAGTTCTAACTGGTTGTTCGTTATGATTTCTACATCCTTCTTGATGTCCTCTCTAAGTTCCTTAAACATTCTTATCATCAGAATTCTGAACTCTGTCTCTGACAGTTTGGTTACCTCTGCTTCATTTAGTTCCATTTCTGAAGGTTTCTTCTGTTCTTTTATTTGGGATATGTTTCTTTGTTTCCTCATTCTGGCTGACTCTCTGTGTTTGCTTGATGTATTAGATAGGTGCCCTGGAGTTCTTAGTTCTTGCTGGATTAGTATATAATAAATGTCCTTTATATTTGACTTGCACTACTGTTCTCTCTCGTGTGCTCTAAAAGTGACTCTTGTGTTGTGTATATTGTCCTGTTAAAGAAGATCCTTAATTGCTTTTCGCTTGTGAGTAGGTGGAGTTAACTCCTAGGCTGACTAGTTGTGAGACTTGGCTTTGCCCACGCAGGGTATTCTGCTGCGTGAGGATTGACCGCTTAGATGTGGTTTGCCCTTTGGCCTCTATGTGCCTGTAAAGAATCCCCTCTGAGTGTGTCACTTGTAGGTCAAACCCGGTAGTACTCTGGCTTGGCCTGGAGTTGGCCGCTGGGTATGTTGAATCTTGTGCCTCTTAAGCTGGGCACTGGTAGGGCAATTATAGAACAAAGCAAATCACCAAGCACAACAATAACAACAAGGAAAAAGTCAAATACATTCACATGTAAAAAAACAATCGACAACCCCCACTCGACATAGGCAAGGATGTCAGAAATATAAAAACAAATCAAAACAGAACAAAAAAAAACAGCGCCAGTTGTGGCTTAAGCCCACCAAGTAATCTCCAGGTTGTTCTCAGCTATAGCACAGAGTCCCCACTCGACACAGGCAAAGATGTCAAAAATATAAAGACAAATCAAAACAGAACAAAACAAGCAAACAAACAAACAAACAAACAAAAACCACAGTGCCAGTTGTGGCTTAAGCCCACCAAGTGATCTCCAGGTTGTTCTCTGCTATAGCATAGAGTCCCCACTCGACACAGGCAAAGATGTCAAAAATATAAAGACAAATCAGCACAGAACAAAAAACAAACAAACAAACAAAAAACAAACAAACAAAAAACAAACAAACAAAAAACACAGCGCCAGTTGTGGCTTAAGCCCACCAAGTAATCTCCAAGTTGTTCTCTGCTGTAGCACAGAATCCCCACTCGACACAGGCAAAGATGTCAAAAATATAAAGACAAATCAACACAGAACAAAAACAAACAAACAAACAAAAAACAAACAAACAAACAAACAAAAAACACAGCGCCAGTTGTGGCTTAAGCCCACCAAATAATCTCCAAGTTGTTCTCTGCTGTAGCACAGAATCCCCACTCGACACAGGCAAAGATGTCAAAAATATAAAGACAAATCAAAACAGAAAGAAAAGGAAAAAAAGAAAAAAAAAAAAAAAAAAAAAAGACAGCGCCAGTTGTGGCTTAAGCCCACCAAGTAATCCCCTGCGTATTGTGCAGGTAGAGCCGGTCACCTGATGCCCAGAGTGACTCTGAGGCTGCAGCTTTAGATGCGTGGGGCTGAGGGGTCTGGACAGTAGGTTTTACAAAGTCAGTGCAGTTTCTGCCCTTGCCGGCACATATGCACACCGAGAATAGCACCACCAGCCCTGTGTCCAGCTCTCCTGAGTCTTAGGGCACCTCTTCCCTGTGTGTGTGTGTGGCCGGCAGGGAATTCCTCAGCTGCTGAAAGCTGAGTGCTGTATATACCACTTACTGCTGATCCCTGGGAGTGCCTCCGCCGATGTAATTGCCACGCCCTAGGCAGGCCAGAAAGGGTGGGGGCTGGGGATGGAAAGAGGGGTCTTCTCTTTCCTAGCCCAGCTGTGTCACACCCCACCCACAGGCCAGAAACGGTGGTATCTGGGGTGGATGAGTCTTCTGTCTCCTAGTCCAGGGCAAACCACACTCTTCTCAGCCTCTTCCCTGGACCAAAGCCAGCGGCCAGTCTTCCCTTAGCCCAAACCCCAAGGCTCCTCTGTAATCTGACACTGCTCTTCAGATCAGGAGCCAGTTTAAGTCTCTGGAAGGGTGGGGTAGGATTGGAAGAGCGGGGAGGGGCCCAGGTATGGAGTTTAATAGTCTCAAATGCTAGATATCCTCCCTCTGCGGGAGGGAGAGGTCTGCTGTGGGACGCAAAGTAGAGTCCGGCACTTGGCTTTTGTGTTCTCTCTTTTTCCTGGGAACCCCTGCGTCTCTGCAGCTGGGGATGTGTTTGCCCGCTCTAGGCTGGCTAGAAAGGGTGGGGGCTGGGGATGGAAGGAGGGTCTTCTTTCCCAGCCCCGCTGTCTTAACACTCTTCCCGCAGGCCAGAAAAGGTGGTGGCTGGGGCGGAAGATTCCCAGCTCCTAGCCTCCTCCCTGGGCCCGCCTGTCTTCCCGGAGCCGGGCTCCAAGGCGCCTCTGTAATCTGCCGCTGCTCCTTAGTGCAGGGGCTAGATCAAGTCTCTAGAAAGGCGGGGTAGGGTCAGAAGAGCGGGGAAGGTGCCCAGGCACGGAGTCTGTGTTCCTTGTCCGGCCCAAGGACCAACTGAGGTTATTAGCTGAAGTTAATGCTGGATATGCTGCCCCTGCAGCGGGAGAGGACCGCTGTGGGACGAGGGCAAACGCCCACCTCGTGGCTTCCGGGCTCTCCTCCGTCCTGGGATATCCTGCGTATCTGTAGCCGTGGGTGTGGGCTGGAATTTCACAGGCACAGGTGCGGAGCAGATTTCCACAACCCGAGGGTGGGGGCAATTTCTACCGCCACAGGTGTGGACCGCGATCCCAACCCGCGTCCCCACCGCCGCCAGGTGCGGCGTGTCTCCGCTCCGCTCCCTTCCTTCTTCCCCTGCTCGCCCAATTTTTCCCCACCTGCAAGAAATCCCTGCGCGAGTCTCTTCGCTGTTCTGCGTGATGAGCAGAGAGTCCTTTGATGGGTTATAAGCTTCCCGTTTCTGATAAGATCCGACGGAGAACTCAAAAAGTGCGCCCCGCTGCCGCCATTGCTATGACGTCACCTACCTGTTTGCTCCTTCTTTGCTGGGCCCTGGTGAAACAGCCACATAAGAATAGTTTATTTGCTACAGTCCTGAGTCCTGTGGGACCCATAAATGCAAGCCCCAGTGACCACCTGAGTCCAAGGGGTGCAACTCCTGGGCAGCCGTTGCAAAAACAGGGCTTACCAGATGTGTGTCTAAGTTCATTCCAGGTAGACATTTGTGACTTGGACCAGGCCAGAGGGAAAAGGTTGAGATGGTGTCCCACCCACATCCTCCCTGGACTCCAAGAGGGATTGCTGTCTACCTAAATGTGTGTTAAATTAGAAGTCTGACCCTCAGGCAGCAATTGTTAAGTATTCAAATCAGCCTCTTGAAGGAAAAGAGTGGGAACGGGGCATTTCTGTGGCTCCCTCTGCTCTGAGTCCTGGAGGGATAGCCACGGTGAGTCCTGCAAGCCCATTCAGAGCTGTTTCTTTATCTGCTGCAGTATGACATGCCTCATGGAACCAAGCCCCACTGGCTTTCCTAGCTAGGTGTTTTGGGGGCATGGTCCGCAGGTGGAATGCTTAAAAGTTGGAGTGTTAGATGTTGAGTTCAAACCCCTTCACTCCTCAGGGAGAAGTTGGGAGTGGTGAGTTCCTTCCTGATTTTATGATTGCATGTAAACATGCTAGGGGTGGAGTTTATGGTAAAATTTTGTCTCAGTCTCTCCTACCTATTTTGCTATGTTTTTTTTTTTTTTTTCTTTTTCCTCATTTGCCTGATGTGTAGGAGTCACTTAGCTATTTTTTTTATTTTTTATTTTTATTTTTTAATTTCTTCTAGAGAGAATTGTTCTGTGTACAGCTATAGATTTGCTGTGCCCATGGAAGGACGTGATGTTAGGAGCCTCCTATGTCACCATATTGGAACAGAACTCCCCTTCTTTTCTCTGTATATTTCATTAAAGTTCAGCCACCCTCTGTCATGTGATCTCTTAGCTCTTGGTTGTGTAATAGGAAATCTTCCCATAGGAAGGAGTCATAAATAAATTCAGCAAAAGCTGAAGAGAAATTTGGTACAGTGGAATTTGGCCTCAATAGCTCAGATAGATATAAAAGTAAATTTAGAGTCTGACCCCAAAGAGGGAGTTGGTAGAATCTTAGAGTTCATTGGGGTACAAGGAAGAGAAGCCCAATTAACCTAACTTAAAGCACAAGGCATTATGGGAACAACCTTTTATTCATTTATTGATTTGTTTATTCAACTATTTAAGGAGTGCCTACTATAGACACTATTCTTGATGGCAGGGGATAGAAAAGGAAACAAAGCATACTAAAATCCCCACCCTTAACTAAGATTACAGTAAAACAATGGGAGAGGGAGATAAATCAACATAAATAAATAACTGGTAGATAAGCTGGTGAAATGTACTATGAAAAAAAATAAAGCAAGGAAAGAGAATAAGTGAGAAATGGATGTGATCGACTGCTATTAAAGTGGCTAAATGACCTGGTTTTCCAGGAACTGAGGGAGTTACTGAGATGTAAAACTTTGAGTGCTAAAATCAGGATGGTCTAAGGCAAATAAGGGTGGTTGGTTAACCCATTGCTAATTCAGGAAGTATTTTGACAGGAAGCGTTGGCAGGAAGTAATTTCTGAAAAAGGCTATTTGACCAAAGACCTGTATGTTTAGGAGGTTAGGGGGTGATTCAGATATATCTATATCTATCTATCTATCTATCTATCTATCTATATATATCTATATCTATATATATCTATATATATATCTGAATATATATATATATATATATATATATATATATATATATATATATGGAGCAACTCCAGGTAGAAAATAAAGCAAATTCTAGAACCATGAGGAAGACCAATAGCTGATATGATTCAAAAATAGCAAGAGGGTTCAAGTGGCTCTAGTCAAGGGAGTGGGGGAGAAGAGTTGCAGGAAATGATATTTAAGAAAAAGTGACAAGGGCTGGGTTACAAAAGACCTTATAAGTCAATAGAAAGACATTAACTTTTACTATGGGCATGGAAGAAAACTATTGGGGGATTTTAAGGTGAATATTGCCATAATCTGACTTAAATTTTTGAAGGCTCACTCTTGAGACTGCTGATAATAAACTTCAGAGGGCAAGGGTGCAAGCAGAGAGACAGGTTAGGAAATGATTGCAATACTCCGGGCAAGAAATGATGACAGTTCAGAGCAGGGGAAAGTGGTGAGCTGTGGTGGTGTTCTGTTTATAATTTATCTATAAACTGATAGATATTACTGACAAATGGATGTAGACAGCAAGAGAAAGAGAGGAGTAAATGGAAACTGCTTCTTATGACATTGAGGTGGTGGTATTGAGTAGGGGAGTTAGATATATGAGTCTGGAATTCATAGCAGAATAGTGGGAGATATAAATTTGTATAAATATATATTAATTCAAGTCATTAGACCTTGTTCAGAAGGTATAGGATGTATTACACACAAGAAATCTACATCTTTCGGGGGCAGTGTAAAAAAATATCAAGGGATTAAGAGATACAAATTGTAGTTACGAAATAGTCACAGGAATGTAAAGTAAGGCATAGGAAATATAGTCAATAATATGGTAATAATTATTTATAGTGCCAGGGGGATAATAGACTAGTCAGAGGGATCACTTCTTAAATTATATAAATGTCTAACCACTATGCTATACACTTGAAATTAATACAAAATGATATTGAATGTCAACTGTAATTGAGAAATTCAAAAAGGGGGATAAGGTGAAGGGGAATAAGAGGTCAAAATTTCCAGGTATAAAACAAATAAGTCCTGGGGATGTAATATACAGGATAGGAAATATAGTCAATCTTATTGTGAAAGCGTGATACAGTGTCACATGATCGCTGAACTTTTCGTGGTGATCACCTCTTTAGGTATATAAATGTTGAATATTGTGTACACCTAAAACTAATACAATATTGTATGTCAGTTGTATTTTAATAAAAATCTTAAAAAAAGAAATCTGCATCTTATACAGAATATATATATATATATATATATATATATATATATATATATATATATATCATCTATGTTGACAGGAAGAAAGAACATGTACATAGCTGTGAAATGTGGAGGTAGAAGTTTGTGGAAGTGCTTTTGTAATTGTTTCTACTTTTTCAAGAAACATTCGCTATCTAAGAATTGGGCTGGAGGATAGGAGGACAAAGACTGGAGGCTTGAGAAATTAGGAAGTATCTTATGAGTTTGCAAGAGTAAGTGATCCAGGCAAAGGTAGTTGGATTGTTAGGCAGCATTAAGAACCACTTGAAATCAGAGGTCAGTATATTAAAATAGATTCAGACTGGTTGTGAGTTTTTCTCTAGCTACTTTTAGCTGCATGGTATTAGACATGGAATAGCTGAAAAGTTAGATTTAACTAGGGTTGAAGTTTCAACAAAATAAGTGTTACAAAGTTATAGAGAGGTAAGGAGATGAAAAATAAACAAGGGGGTCACTTTTTAATGATTGACCTTGGAATTGAAGCAGGGCCAAGAGAAAAAATGAGGAAATTGAAAAGGTTCAAGGATCATGCAAAAAGGTGGTAAGAGGAGTGAGTTACAAGCTTTGGTATGGTGGGATGATTACTGAAATGAGGGAACAAAACAAAAGTAGATGTGGGATATACCACAGATTCCAAGAGAATAAAGGGACTCCTATATACCTGGAGCCAAATAGGAGGATTACTTTCTCTGTCTTTGAGGTTGCTTGGTTTTTCATCTCTGTGTCTCTTTGCATGCCTGCTTATTCTTCTCTTTGTCTCTGCAGAGTTACTTTCTCTCCTTTGGTAGATCTATGTTTATACCTAATCAAGTACTACATGGAATCCAAGTTCAAAGGTCCTAAAGGCACCATGGGAAAAAAGAATATGTTTGGCCTCACTTGGCTCCAACCCTCTTCCCATCACTTGATGCCAGGGTGTAGTATAATATATCCCACTACCATTCAGCAGGTGTGATGAGAACTGACTTCTGAGAAGGGGGCATAAGCAGACTTTTTAATGAGGGAGCATGGAAGCCAGGAAGAGATAATTTTTAAAGGAAGTAGTTGGCATTTTGTGAAAGTCAATGGGGCATCAAGCTAATGGTCACCCTGGACTAGTTCCAGACTAGAATGACTGAGAGGAAAGGAGCTGTGGTTCTACTGTCATGTTGTGTCTTCAAGAAAGTGGTCGTTTGCCGTACCTTGGCTGAAAATAGGCTGGTAATACATTTTCTCTGAATTTTCCAGGTACTTAAGCTACCCTTATCTCAATCATTGCTCCTCTATATCTCACTCACCTTTTAAGTCTTGCCTTAAGTTCTACTTTTAAGTTTTATTTCCCCAACTTTTCCTGTTCATATGGTTTTCTGAGCCCTGGGTAATACATAATGTCTGTACCATTTCTTTAAATATTGGTTATAGGCAACTTGATCTTGTACTTTACCTTCTTAGTTTCCCATGCACTCCTCTTATCCCTAAGTAGACGGTGGTTTCCTTAAGGAAAGGAAATTTATTTTGCTTTTTATCCTCTACATTTAATGAATAGCAATAGATATTAAGCATTTTTTATATGCCCATACCCAACTATGCATTTAGGTTCAATTTAAATCAATGAGTAACCATTTATTTAAAAAAAGAGTACAGCTGTAAGATGCTATGATAACTGCAATGGAATATATAAAAGTGAAGAGTATACATATAAATAGCCTCCAAGACTTTTCATCTAAGAGAAGTTCTCATTGCATAAAATGAAGAATGACTATTTATAAGAAACCATGGTGAGCAACGAAAGTCCTGAATCTAGCACTGGGCATGTCACAAAGGGAAGAGTGTCACTTAAAAATGGGATAAGATGGATGGGCAAATCTTTTGGCAGTAAGATACTCAGGTACTAGATTATGGAGGTTCTTGAATGCAATGCAAAATATTTGGGACTTTATTAAACATTTGGGAACCACCAAGGACTTTGAGCAGTGAGGTATTATGACCAGAATCTTGCATAGGAGGAGCTCAATATAATTGATAATTATCTAAAGTATTAATCTTAAAAATATGAATAAGTGAGCGATTGAGTGAACGACAGAGACTTATTGTCTTCACTTCCTCTACAATAAATACTGAGGAAACCAGATCCAGTGATAAACAGAATGGACAATATAGGTGAGATTTTACATTATATCTTGATCTCAGCAGGACTTGTATATGTTTCCCACATGGCATTGGCATCAATAAACTGAGAAAATACAATTAAGAATGCAGCTGCTCCACTTTTGATTTGGGATGTAGGACATAGTGTGAAAGAACCAAAAGAGAGGCACAAAGTAAATATGTTCCATTTTTGCCTCTGGCTCTATTCTGGCAGCACTGAGTGGGTGAGTATTTGGGGTGAGCTAAGCATCATGAGCTGTAAGATTCAAATAGCACCTAGGAGAACTCTGGCTGTTATTCTGTTACTAGTGTCAGGGTGATAGTTTTCTAACTGCAGCAGGGAAATCTGAGCATTGTTTTTGTGAGGGGCTGAAGGGAAATCTCCCTTTCCTATCCCAGGAAATCAAGGGGCTAAGTTTACAGTTCGCAGCTTTGTATCAGGCAGTGGTGGGCCTCTGGTATCTATGCCAGCCAGCGACTTGAACTGCATTCTGAGTAGACCCTCTGGTTTCTCCCTCTAGTGGCTTTATATGCTGAAAATCCCCCAATGTTATGCCTCCACCATCTAAAACAAGACTTTAAAATTTGGCAGCAGACTTTTACCCTGATTAACAAGTGTCTCAGTGCTAGATATTTGTGGAAGTTGTTGATGGGCCATTGTGACTTACCAACAGCTTGGGCTATCTATTGGATGATTGAGTGAATGAATGAATACATAAATAATATAACCTCTGAATTCTTTATATTCAGTTCAGACTACTTTTTATCTATGGTTCAGATATTTATATCACCAAGCAAATGTATATGATCCAGTTATCCTTTTTTATTCCTGATTTATCATGCAGTAAGTCATAATACAAAAGAGATCTTAGTAAGAGACAGTCTTATATTTGAATTCTGGTGCTAGTCTTTGTTAATCGTGAAGTGAGTCAAGTTATTCTATTTTCATAACCTTAACCTCCCCATCTGGATAAACTTTCCAGGATTCAAATCCTAGCTCTGTCGCTTACTAGCTATAGCGTTGAGAGAGTTCTTAACCTTTGTTGTGCTTCAGTTTTTCCATCATTAAAACGAAGATTAAAATTGCACTTACTTCATAGATTTATTGTAAGGATTAATCGTGTTACCATGTAAAACAATTAGAACATGACTGATACATGAGAAACAATAAGTATTATTTGTTATAAGCTGTGCTATTGTGATAAAAGTCTCTTTTCGCAAGGTTGGTGAACAGAGTAAGGTGGCATAATGTAGTATCTGTGATATGGTGGGTGCAAATAAACATTAGATCAATTTGAATTAAAATTGAAATTCAATTTGAATGGAAAACACATTTTTTTTTTTTCTTATTCTCTTCTGCTGGATAAGAAGGATCTGAGGCCCTGGATTTGGTCTGGAGAAAATCCAGAGGTCTAGCCTAGGGTGAGGATTAACTGGAATTTTACTCTCTGGATAAAAGGTATGAAGCTCAGACACTGTAAAGGAGAAAACCCAAAGATAAAGACAGATAATACAAAAAGACCAAGAGAGATAGTATCTTGATATCAGATAAAGGGATAGAATCCAAACTTACTGGAGTATGTAAAGGTTTTGAAGGATGCCTGACAGGAAAGGGGAATAGGCGGAGAGAAGGGCAGGGGAGGGGGAAGAAGGAGAGGGGAGAAGAGAGCTGAGGAGAGGAGAAGAGAAAAGAGGGGAGGGAATGTGCCAGGAGAAATACATTTCTTAGTTTACTGGCGTATAATAGCTTGGACTTTTAAGGCAGTGAAATGACGTAGGACCATCGACCAAACACAGTTGCTCAGTGCCTGCCCAACAGACTGTTCAGCTGTTGGGGAAAAGGGGAGGCCTCCTGGTTAACCTCCTTTTTTACAAAGAAGCAGGTGGATGTAGGGAGCTCCTCTTTCATGTCTGAGAAGGAAACAGTGTTGTAGGACACCTCCAGTCTCTGCCTTCATTGATCTCCTCCTCTCTAGCTGGAGGAAGGATATTTCTCATAGATGAAATTGGAGCAGAGGTAAAGCATATCCTGACTTTTTAGATCTTGTTCTTTCTGCCTTGGACCTAAAGTGCTCAGATCTAAATAGTTTGTATTCACTCTTTCTGCTCGCTGCAGTTGGCCATCCGTACTTCCCTCCATCCACCTTGCAGGAGACAAAGACACTGGTGGGGAAACTGCATTTCCACAGTTTCACTGCCTTTGATTAGATGTCTGAGTCAGGCAATTCAATAAGCAAGGGATTATAATGTTCTCCTATGCTGCTTTATGAGGAAACCTGCACTCTAGGATATGAGGCTGATACCTCATTGTAGTCCTGACTTAGTGCTGGTTTCTATTTATCTAAATTTCCTGTCCCATGGCACCATATGTTGGGGTTTAGAGTGTCAATTAATAAACCCTTCCACGATTATCACCACCTATCAATTTAATCAGTTTGAAATGAGTCAGAGATTGGGGTGGAGAGTGGCACTGAAAGTCTTCCTGATGCTGTTCCCTCCTAGACACAGAGAAGTAATTCTCTCCTCTGAAGAAAAAAACAAAAAACAAAAAACAAAGAACAAATAACTGTCAACGAAAAATTAGGGTAAGTGTCATTTGTCACCCAATAAGAACCATCCTATATTATGTCATAGATGTAATGAGTGCCATAGATGTAATCTATGGGTGTCATAGAAGCCTGGGTGTCATAGATGTAATCTTAAATTCCAATCTAACTCTATAGTTCTAACATATTGATATTAAAATCATATTATCCTCTAAATGTAATAAACCTAATATAATTTGAGTGGAATTAAGACAGGGCAGGAATTAATTTTAAAATGTTTAAAAGATGCTAATTTATCTTTTTATGTACTAATCAATACAGATATTTTATGTACTATTCTCTATAAACAAAGTCATGTTCATAAGTGCCAGAGACCAAATTGATCAAAGACTAACAACAAAAAGAACTGATAAATATAAATGCACCATGTTGGGGTGTCTGGGTGGGTGTCATGAGACTTGTATTAGATCCAATTTAATTAGCAGCTCTACTGTCTCTCAGAATGGTGTAAATAGTATAGGAAATTTGCAAATTAAGCCAATTTGGGAGATGTAGCACATACTAAGAAAAGTAGAGAAATTGATTAGAAAAATAAGTAGGAAAATGACTGCAGAACAAAGAAATTAAATGGAAATATTCAGTGGACAGCATAGCGTGTAAGATCAATTATTTTAACAGATTGGGAGGTGGACTTTTTACGAAATTCTACCTAATTATAGGTTTCTCATTCTAATAGGTTTTTTAAAACAGCTTAATTGATATAATTCATATTTCATAATATTTACACATTTAAAGTGTACATAGTTTTTAAAATGTGCACAATATTATGAAACCATTACTACAATCTACTTTTATCTAGATTTTCATCTCACCTAAAAGAAACCCTGAACCCATCGCCTGGAAACCATTGACTTACTTTCTGTTTCTATGGATTTGCCTATTCTGGACATTACAAATAAATGAAATCATGTAATACATAGTGTTTTCTGACTGATTTCTTTCACTTAGCATTGTGTGTTAATGGTTCACTTATGTTATACTACGTTATCAATACTTCATCTCATTTTATTTCAGAATAGTAGTATTCCATTTTATGGGTGGATGTACCACATTTTATGTATCGATCCATTTATCAGCTGCTGGACAATTGACTTGTTTCCATGTTTCTACTATTTTAAATGTACTGCCATAAATACCATATACAGTTTTTGTGTAGACACATGCTTTGATTTCTCTTGGGTGTATATTTAGGAGTGGAATTGCTGGATCACATAGTAAGTTAACATTTTGAAGAACTGCCAAATTGATTTCCAAGGCAGTTGCACAATATTATATTCCCAACAGCAATGTATAAATTTTTCAATGTCTACATCCTCACAACTCTTTTTATTATCTGTGTCTTTTTTTATTATAATCATCCTAGTTGTTATGAAGAGGTATCTCACTGTGGTTTTGACTTGCCTTTCCCTGCTGACTAATGATGTTGGGGGTGGTTTCATGTGTTTGTTTGCCACTTGGGCATAGTTCTAGTGGACTTTATATCCTCTGCTTATTTTACGCAGAGGGTCATTTGTGTGTGTGTGTGTGTGTGTGTGTGTGTGTGTGTGTGTGTGTGTGTTTATATATACATATATTATTGAGTTGTAAAAGTTCTATATATATTCTTGACTAAATCCCTTACCAGATATATGATTTGAAAATATTTTCTCTCGTTCTGTGGGTGGCATGCTCGCTTCCTTGATTATATTGTGTCAGCCAAATGTTTTCCATTTTGAAGTCCAATTTATATTTTTCTTTTGTTACTTGTTCTTTTTGTGTCACATGCAAGAAAACATTGTCTAACACAAGGTCACAGGATGTATGCCTACATTGTTTTCATAGAGTTTTATAGTTTGAATTCCTGCATATCTTGGATCCATTTTGAGTTAAATTTTGTCTGTGGTATAGGTGAGAGTCCAACTTATTATTTTCCATATGGATATGCTATTGTTGAAGCACCATTTGTTAAAAAGACAATTCTTTCCTCATTGAAATATCTTTGTATTCTTGTCAAAAATCAATTGACAATAAATGTCAGGTGTTATATCTGGACTTTCAATGCTATCCCATTTATCTGTCTGTCTATCTATCTATGTAGAAAGATAGATATATTGACAAACATCAATATAGATATATCAGTGGGATACAGTATACTGCTGAGATGACAGTGATAGCAGGAATAATAGATAAAAATGGGATAGAAAATACAGATGTCTATCCTTATGCCAGTACCATACTGTATCAATTACTATCGCTTCTTAGTAAGTTTTGAAATTAGGTGATTAAAATCTCCAACTTTGTTCTTCTTTTTCAAGTTTTCTTTGATTATTCTGGGTCTCTTGCATTTTGATAGGAGTTTAATAATCAACTTGTCAATTTTTGCAAAAAATTATAAAAACAGTAATAAATAAATCCAGCTGGGATTTTGATAGGGATTGCATTGAATCTGAAGATAAATATGGGAAGTACAACCATCTTAACAATGTAAAGTCCTATAGTGCATCACCATATTTTCCATTTATTAGATCTTTTTTAATTCCTTTCAACAATGTTTTGAAGTTTGAGTGTGCAAACTTGTTTTGATGAATATATTCTTAAATATTTTATTCTTCTTGGTCTTTTAAAATGAAACCTTTTAAAATCTCTTTTTTATTAAAGTTTAGTGGGGTGACAGTGGTCAAAAAAACTACATTGTTTCAAGTGTACAATTCTATAATATATCATCTATGTATTGCATTATGTTTTCACAACCCAGAGTCACTTTAAAATTTCATTTTTGGATTATTCATTAATATTTGTATAATAATCTTGTAAACCAAAATAATTCAGATTTTTAAAATTAATTCAAAGAATCTGTGAACTTCTTAGGTTTTTCTAAATGCACAATCGTGTTGTCTGCAAATAGAGATAGTTTTACTTTTTCTTTTCCATTTCAGATACTATTTATTTACCTATTTATTTTGCTTAATTGCCTTGTGTACTGGATTGAATCGTTTCTCTCTCAAAATTTATATCTACTAGAACCTCAGAATGTGACCTTATTTGGAAACAGTATCTTTGTAATTGATTAAATAAGATGAGGTGGCATTGCCTTAGGGAGGACTCTAAAGCCAATGACTGGTGTTCTTATGAAAAGGGCATGTAAAGAGACACAGACACAAAACACACAGAGAGGGCATATGACCATATGAAGATGGAGGAAGACACTGGAGTGATGCAGCTATAAGCCAACAAAATAAAGGAGTGCTGGCAACTACCAGAGGCTAAGAAGTCCTTCCCTAGGACCTCAATAAAAGAGAGCATGACCTTGCCAGCATCTTGACTTTTAGCCTCTGTAACTGTGAGAGAATCAATTTCTGTTGCTTTAAGCCAATCAGTTTGTGATACTTTGTTATGGCAATCTTGGAAAATGAATGTATAATAGAAAAACATGACTTTGGAGCCATATTGACTTGTACTGGACTCCAGCAGTCTGTAACTAATTAGCTCTGAGTCACTGAGCAATAATTTAAATTTTTTTGGTGCCTTTTTCAATCTATGAAATGGGAATAAGGAAAACCACATACTGTGAAGTTTGAAATCAGTAATTTTTGTAGCTAGTATTTATTAATTTTAAAATACTGTTTATTATTGTTGTAGGTGTTGCTATTATTTGAAACTATGTACTAGAGAAGCTTCTATCTAAAGCAGAATATTAAGAGAAGTCAGGTCTCCTAATATCATAGACAGTTAAGACATCAATTTGACTACTTCCTCTACCTGCTTTTGGCTGAATTTGGATTCTCTTCCTTGTTTAGGGGGAGTTCCCTGCTCTTCTGACTACCACATAAAAATTAAACTATTTTATAGGGACAAGTATATTTTTAGTAAACATCCATCCCATCATTGATTCCATCCTCTGCTTAGCCCATCACCCACTCCCCACCTGCCTAGGATTATAGAGATGACATCTCTTGACTCACTAACAGAGAGTCCATTCTACATCAGTTGAAACTGCAAAATGGCTCTGACCATCCCGGAATGGAGCATAGCCAGCATCATTAACAGGATAGTCTCTGCTGCTAACGGCTGCTTGTTTTCTCCTGTCAAGTTTATGTTTCTTAGGGTGAGGAGTTAGTTGAGATGAAACAGAACAGGCTTTTAGAAAGCTCTTGACAGATGGGTTCTTTGACTGTTTGTAGCATAGGTAGGATCAATAGAAACTTGTCACACACATACATACAGTTCTGCTCAAGGTAATGAGCATTGACTAGCACAATTTTATTTGTACCTCTGCAAAATGTCTCTGGTCAGAGGTCAGCATTTGTGGGCTAATGCTTGCCTCTGGTATTTATTTTTGAATAGAGCTTGTTGGACAGCTCACTAGAGTGAGATTATAAAAAATTGTAAATACACTATTTTAATTTCCTTCCACCACTGCTCACCTCACACATACACATACTCAAACATGTTTATTGGAAAATTCTTACACTTAAAAAGAACAGGTAAAGAACATGACTCTAAAATCAGACCGATCTGTGTGTTCCACTCATTGGATGTGTGACCTCTCAAAATCCCAATTTTCTAATCTATAAAATGAAAATTAATAGTATGAATCTCATAGGCTTTTGTTGATTTTGTTTCCAAGTCTATCTCTTTTAGATTTAACTCTTTGGGGAGATGTCCTATGTTTTATTTCTACACCTTCAGCATCTAGCATAGTACTTGACACATGTTAAACATTCCATACTTGCTGAATGAAGGACGGAAGATGCTTAAATTAGGTTTGTTTCTTATACAATGTGTGATTTTTTTTTTTTTTTTATCAAGTTACTTGACTTCTCTCAGGCTCCGTTTTCATAATATGAGAACTATTACACAATAGCTAGGTCCAAAATAATGTCTTAGGTCTTTGTTACTGTCGATAATCATTTTGTTACTAGTTGTTCATAGCCAGGGAATAGAAGATGGTGTTTCCATATAATAGTTTCCTTATTTAGCTGTAATTTCACAGCCATCAAACTTTTTCTCCAACGCTTGCCCATTTGTATCCAAAGGCACGTACTCAGTTGATTAAGATGGAATCCAGCAGAACACGTCTATTTAGAAAAACCTTAGGGTTTATTTGAAATGTCTTGCTAGAATTTAAGAGAGTCAAGGATAAGAAATTTACTGTCACTCACCACTTTGTTATGATCTTCATAGACATTATCTTGTGATAGTTTTCAACTTATTTGCAGAATAATCACATTTCCTTGCATTTGAGGGGAAAGTCAGAGTGAGCCAAAGTGATATTGGCTTTAGGCAAAACAGATGCTTTCTGTTTATCAAAGTTTTCAGCAATACCTACATAGTCTCTACTGATAATTCATTTTTAAGCTGTTTCTGGTTATATTCATTTTTCACTTTAATCTAAAATATCATAAGCAGATCACTTTGGACTACCTCCTTCCTTCCGTTTTGAGTTGGAGGAGTCAGGAAACAGCAGTTCTGATATTTACTTCTTTTCACACTTTGGAAATTGGTCAGTTTCAAGTTTATTTAAGGGAAAGCAAAATAAGCAGAGATACACATTTTTCCTATGGGCTAACAAAGATGCAATCTTGCTCTCTAATTGAAGATTCAGAGAGAAGGCTCTGTGGTATCATGAGGTGTCATACATACAGGAAACACAAGTGGCAGCTGGTTACTGTGGAGGTAGCTAAGGCGCAAATTTACTAATTAGAAAAATGCAAATTTCAAAGACATGTTCTGTTATACCCTGGAGCCATGTTGAAGAATTCAGCATAGGAAGGATTGTGAAAGTGCCCACCTTTGCGGAATCTTGGAGTCAAAATGTATTTGGTGTCTACTTATTTGTATACGAGTACATTGAAGCAGCAGCTCCGACAGTAGATGCAGAGGTTGAATACAGGGGAGGTTTAAATTTTAAATTGTGAGAGCAAAGAGAGAAAGCTGGTAGAACTTTTAATCTGGGTGAACTACTTGTAAAGTCATTTGACATCAGAGAATCTCTTGTTTTCTTGTAATCTGCCCTGCCTTTGATTCAGTCTCAGATAGTTCAAGGTGCACAGTATACAGGTGGTTCGGGAAAGGACTGGGTTAAATATGCATGTGTTCTTTTCATTTCTGAGCAGGTGACCAACTATGAGAAAAAAGGGGATTAAACTTCTGCTGGAGACATTAGCAAATTTAAATAATGCTCAATTGTTTTTTTTTTTTTTTTTTTTTTTTTTTTGTGTTTTGTTTTGATTTTGCCCAGTGATCTGTAGATATTTTCCCCTTAATTAACTGAGTTTTAATTAAATGAAATTAATTGGCTGATTGTTTTTAACATCAAACTGCCTAAATATCTGTCTTCAAAAGCTGAAGCCCTATCTTAAATGCATTTTTTATCAGACTGTAAGTCAGTAATTCTTAGTTTCAAGTTTGCAGGTTCCATGGAGATTCTTAAATTGGCATAAGGAAATCTGTAAACATTCCAGATTCTAGGAAATAATCTTTATTAAAATACAGTTGTACCTTTTTACTAAAGAGAAGGTTTATGGCTTCCAATATATTTTCATAAGGGCACAACCTCAGCCTCCAAATGTAAGAATATATTTTAAGCCGTCCTGAATAAGTGTGTCAGTCCATTTCTCCTCAACAACTCTCTTCATTTACCTTCATTGATGCAGGGTATGGGGGAGATCACAGGACTTACACTATATCGTAAGTACAGATGTCAGACTTCTTGCTCTCTACACAGCCCTTAATGCCTTAACCCACATTTTCCTGTAATATAAGGTCTTAGGTCTTGGGCATCTGCTATGATTATTGGATGCTGCAGGAAGACTCTTTTTGCCTTAAGAGGCAGGATGTGGGATGGCCTTACCTGTCCAAGCAGACACAGAGAAGAAAGTTAAATGAAGGCCTGCCGTTGTAGGAAAGTGCTGCCTCCTGTCGTGGGCATTTTTGTTTCCTCTTGCCTTTTCACCTTGTTTCCATTGCCTTCAATTCCAGAAGTATGAGTGTTTTTTTGTTGGTTGGTTGGTTAGCTTTAATTGTAAGTTGGCACAACCCTGAATCTATTAGGTTGGTGCAAAAATAATTGCAGTTTAAAAGGTTAAAAATAATTGCAAAACCACAATTACTTTTGCAGCAACCTAATAGAAACTTAAGGCAGTTTCCTTGTTTTAGCTAAAGCATCTCCTGGCTTTGCACCTCGGTTTCCCTGTCTGCAAAATGAAGGTAACAATCCAGGCCTGTTTTCTTAAGGGTTGTTCGGAAGATCAATGAGATCGTTTTTTTACTTTGTGAAAAAGTAAATTCTAAAAAACATGTGTGATTATATTTATTTTAAAACAGGCCTAATACAAATTTTTTTGTTTACATGGGTGGAGAAAACTACTTTCGGCAGTTGATTTTTATTAATGAAATGGCCCTTTGAACTATACGAAAACTTGTTTTTGCCATGTATTCTCTGCTGAAATAGAAAAGCTCACCCACCCAGTGATAGGAGAGTGGGTGTATAATGGTTCAATATTACTGTTTTGGGGTCTAGGAAAGGAAAGGTTTTCACTTTGTTTGTAGTGGTTTTGGATATGTTTTGTTTTTTTCTATTATAGATAAAGAAGTTTTACTTTATGAGCATATATAGTTTTGAAGCTAGTTCTGAAGGAGTTCAGGAGAGTTTAACTCTATATCTTTGGCCTCCTGAAAAACATTTTTTGAAAATTGTTGGTAACAGTGTGAAGATTTCTCAAAAAATTAAGAAAGGAATTATCATATGACTCAGCAATACCTCTTCTGGATATCTACCCCCAAAATCTGAAAACACTTATCCATACAGATATATGTACTCTGTGTTCTTGCAGCTTTATTCACAGTGTCCAAAACATGGATAAAAACAAATTATCTTTTGATAGATGATTGGAAAAAGAAGAGGTGGCACATACAAACAATGGAATATTACATGGCCATAAGAAATCAAATACTGCCATTTGCAACAAAATGGGTGGATCTTGAGATTATCATGCTAAGCAAAATAAATCAGAAAACATCGAGAATCATATGATTTCACTCATGTGGAATTTAAAACTGAAAGCAACAAACGAACAAGACAAACAAGCAAAATCTCATAGAAACAGGAAAGAGTTTAGTGGATACCAGAGGGTAAGGGGGGAGGTGGGAGGTAGATGAGGGGGTCAAATATGGTGACAGAAAGATATATGACTTTGGGTAGTGAACACAATATATGGATGATGTATTATTGAATTGTACACTTGAAACTCATATAATTTTATTAACCAATGTCACCCCAATAAATATAATTTTAAAAAAAGCAATAGGAAAAGCACTGCAAGAGCAGTTTTATTCACAAGGTACTGCACTATATTCTGAGAAAGGCTGCCCTGTTGAGGAATGAGAAAACTTGCCACAACTGTAAGTGTGGAGTGCATGGCAGATCCCTTAGTGAAGACCTACTGTCCCAGATTCCCACTTGCAAGTCAGAAAAATGGGTTTATTGGTTAGTGTCCACTCAGCAGCTTTCTTTGAGCCTATTCTAAGAATTTAAGAATGCAAAAAGTTTCTTTTTTAATAACATATTTGAATCTGTGTCATAAAATCATAAAAGTCTTGAAAGAAATTTAATGCATTTATTAAGTAAAAAGGAGGTAATAAAATAATCCAGTGACCTCTGTTCATTGTAATGTTATCTGAGTCACTTCCTTTATAACATAGAGACACCTAAACCTCCTTAATTCAGAGTCTATTAATATATAAGTTGTACTTATTCACCTGAATTATTCTGAAACTTACTTTTGCTTTAAATATGAAGAAAACATATTGTGAGATAATAGAAAAAAATATATATGTATATTGGTCTCTGACCCCAGGTCCTGGCACAGAGCTCCTAAAAACTTTGTAATTTCCTAATTGATAACTAAGAGCATCTTCTGTTTTAAGATTTGGTTTTTGACTCTGGTTCCTGACAAAGAGTTCCTAAGTCCCTTGGGGTTTTCTAGGTAATAGGAGTGTCTTTTGTTTTAATGAGGTGATGGTGGGTTTCAGGATTTGGGCTGGTCATCAGAAAGACCAAGCCATGATTAGGAGCTTGGAACTTTCCGTCCCATTTCCCATCTCCTGATAAGGGAGAGGGAACTGGAAACTGAGTTAATGGTTAATTGTGCCTATGTGATGGAGCCTCTTTAAAAATCCCCAAAGTATGGAGTTCCGAGAGCTTCCTGGTTTATGAAAATACCTATGTGCCAGAAAGTTGGTGCGACCCAACTTCACTAAGAGAGATTGTCCTGCACTCAGGACCCTTCTAGACCTCACCCTGTGTATCTCTTCATCTGGCTGTTCATCTTTAACGTATCCTTTATTTTATAATGAATTGGTAAACGTAGTGTTTACCTGAGTTCTGTGAGCTGTTTTAGCAAATGATCAAATCTAGAAAGGGGTCATGGGAAACTGATTTGTAGCCAAGTCAGATAGAAGTTATGGGTAACCTGGGGACCAACTACTTGAGATTAGCATCTGAAGTGGGGGACAGTCTTATGGAACGGGGCCCTTAACCTGTGGGGTCTGCCCTATACTCCACATAGTGTTAGAATTTGATTGGATTGTAGGGCACCCAGCTGGTATCACAAAGAATTACTTTGTTGGGGGGTGCTATACATCCAGTGTCAGAAGTATTTTGTGTGTGTGAGTAAAGGAGAAGCACAGGAATATTTTTCCCAGACAATATACTTAAGCATTCTATACATTACAACAATAAAGTGAATCATAGGATTTTATTATATGTTTTAAACACAATATTATATAAACTGATTATTTCCAGATAAGTAACACCAAGTAAACATGTCTTATTTATTAAAATAGTCTAGGCTGGACTTTAATTTATTAACAGCTTATTTTCAGTTATTTGAAGTACTAAGAAAATTTTATTTTTTAGTGAAAAATTCTGATTCAAATTGTTTACTCTTTAGTCTGAACTCCCTCCCCATATATTAAGAATGAATAAAATTTGAATAACAGGATTTTACATATATATTTTTCCTGTTTTCAAATTAAAGTTTATTGGAGTGACAGTGGTTCGTAAAGTTACATAGGTTTCAAGTGTACAATTCTGTAATACATCATCTATATGATTTTATAAAGGAGATTAACATAAGCAGATAATTTGCCAAATTTTATTAAAAGGTCATGTCACTTAATAACAAAGATATGTTCTGAGAAATGCCTTGGTTAGGGAATTTCATCCATGTGGGAATGGTTGGGGGCCATGATGAACAAAACAACAGAAGATTAAATCAAACACGAGAGAAAGGGATGCACTCAAGAGATGCAGTAAACGGGAGATATATGAGGCTGTTGCTGGCATAACATGGCATACTGTTTTACAGCAAACTTTTGTGAAATAAGTAGAAAGAGTACACTGTCAAATAATGGTAACAAGTATAGTACAGTAAATACGTAAACTAGTAACATAGCTGTTTATCATCATTATCAAGTATTACGTACTATACATAATTGTATGTGCTATACTTTTATAAGACTGGCCATGTAGTAGGTTTATTTATACCAGCATCACCACAAACACATGAATAATGTGTTGTACTATGATGTTATGATGTCACTAGGTCATAGGAATTTCTCAGCTCCATTATAATCTCATGGGACCACTGACATATATGTGGTCCATCATTAATGGAAATGTCGTTATGAGGCTCATGACTGTAATGCTAGCTAAAATTAACCCTCAAGTAATGACACAATAATTATCTCTTGAACCATTGAATATTGGGGAAAAGAAGAGTAACTGTCTTAAGGCTCATACACTGATTTCTATTTATAAGCCAATATTTTATGCTTTTTTAAACATGGTCTTAACAACCTGATTAGGCAAGTGGGGGAGGGGAGGATATAGAGGGTCCAAGAGGGCAAATGACTTGCTCAAGTCATATAGTCTCAGATCTTATAAGGATGAGACTGTAAGCAAATTCTACTTCCGTATTTGTGAATTAATTCAGTACGGACATACTGTGTTTTATGGTGCTTCACAGATGTTGGCGTTTTTTACAAACTGAAGGCAAGACTCTCTACCAGCAAAAAGATCACAACTGGCTTTATTGTGATACTTGCTTTATTGCAGTGGTTTAGAGCCAAACCCGCAGTATCTCTGAAGTATGTCCATACTGTGTTAGGGACAGTTTGAAAACTCAAATTCTTGGAGTCAGACAGGACTGTATCTAAATCTGTTCATCTGCTTACTACTGATGTAATCTTAGAAGAGTCATATCTTCTCTCTGCACCTCTGCTTTTTCCATCTGCAAAAAGGAGTTACTAATAAGAAAGTGATGAAGTTTGGGTATATTAATGAAATAACATAAGAACGTCTCTGGCAGATAGTAGCCTATTAATTGCAGAGCATTATAGTGAAATGGAAAGAACATGGGTATACTTTGATTTGGAGAGACCTGACTTCCAGTCTTGGCTTTGCTGATTTCCATGCTTGTGACCTTAGGGAAGTTTGTTCATCTCTCTGTAACGCATATGTAAGATGTATATTTATTTGGACAAAATAACATAAAAAGTGATACATGATGCCTACACATGGTAGATAGTGCATAAATAGATATTTCTATTGTTCCAACCAGCATGCCTGTAAACTCTCACCCACAGTATATGTTGATACAGAGCATTGATATACCACTCTCAAATTTTGATATAATTTACAGGAAAAAAAATATCAAAAATAGAAAACAAATAGTAAGTTTTCCTGGATTGATAAAACTTGACTCTGTGTTGGGTGAAGTCTGGGAACTGATTGCTTGTATTTCATCTGGAATAGTATTCCTGAATCTTATTTATGATTTTCACCTGCCTTGGACTTAGAACTTGAATTTAGCTCAAATGGTATCCTGGTCTAAGAAGTTTATGATGATTTCAGCCAGATTCAGAGTACACAGTTTCCAGAAGGTTAGTTTCATTTCTCTAAGCTGACTGTAAGTTTTACAGAACCAGAGGCATTTTGGCCACAGTAAGAACACTGACCACAGCGTCACTGTCACCTGAGCCATTCCTGAGAAAATGGCTCCTTTTAGAAGATACCTATAAGTAATCTATTATAATGACCTAAACAGGTGGCAGTTCTTGGATTGCCTGTCATTACATCATGCTAGTTCTTTCTATGAAATACTTTAAGGTAGATCACCTCTCCCCATTTAATTTCACCCCAACCCCTCACTGTTACATTCCT
This sequence comes from Rhinolophus sinicus, assembly GCF_036562045.2. Taxonomy (NCBI): domain Eukaryota; kingdom Metazoa; phylum Chordata; class Mammalia; order Chiroptera; family Rhinolophidae; genus Rhinolophus; species Rhinolophus sinicus. The sequence goes on from NC_133756.1 coordinate 105,502,740, forward strand.
TTAATAATATTTTTTAGGTTGAGTTTAGAATTTTTTTCTTATGATATTCAATATTCAGCAATAAATACAGTCCACCCAGGCACAGTAGAGAATAGCACTTCAAGATTATGCTCAGAGAACTTCAGCAAGTCTCAGTCAACTCTCAAAAGTATATTATTCTCATAAAAGAATTCTGTGATTACATCTGCTAACCTGCTAGTTGTTCCATTGTTCACTTAACCATTCTAGTCTAATCCATCGAATCTATCATCCTATGGTTTGAGTCACTTTGGCAAGGCAGAAGGACAAAATCCCTTTTCCTACAGTGTCTCCCAAGGGTCTATGCATGGCAGTATATATTTAGTGAGGACCTACCAGGTATCTAACTCTGAGCTAAATCCTGGCCATTTGAAAATAGATTACAATGTTCCCTGTCCTCTAGGTTCCCTTGGTCTAATAATGCACATAGGTAAATTGGTTAACTGGAAACACTATGATGAGTGACATGGTGAAGGTATATACACGATAAAGTTGGAGTTAGTAGTGGGAAAATGCAGGCAAGTGTATTGTCCCAGAAGAGCTGAAGTCAATCTCTCTTTCTCTAATAGAGAGTATGGTTTTTAGAGAACATATCCTGAATATTTTATAAATGTTTGTTGTTATTACTATTATTTCTTTAATCCATATCCCTTCCACTTTTGAAATATACTTTTTATGCTCTCCTTTTGAATACTTTTAGATAAATAGATAGGTGGCTTTTAAGTTTTCTAAACTGTCATTTACGCTAATAATTACAATTTACATTAAATCCAGCAAATGGATATTTTTGTTTAGGTACATATATACATACAACACATTTATGTGTGAAGCATTCTAATATTTTCTATGACATTTTATTCAATTCTGTTGTTAATATCCAGAAGAATTCTTGTCACAACATACTAAATTTAATATAATGAGATAATAATGGGCTGAGGTCTGTTGTTTAAACACAACTGAAGGGATTAATATTGCCAACTAATTAACAAATTACATAGTGTGGCAAGTGCCACAGTGAGGATATATGAAGATACCAGAGAAGGATAGAGGACGGGGGCCTAATAAGCACGTTGAGGGCGAGAACTGGATTGTGGTTATTTTTTACTCCATAGCATTTAGCATTTAGTTGGTTCTTAATAAATTCCCATTAAATTAATGAAGCTGGGTGACATTAGCATCACTTACAAATGAGCCTCTCATGTGGCCCTTGCTTCCTTAAGCTATGATGGAGAAGACAAGCTCAGGGCATAGCTGTCTTCACATTTGCCTGCTCATGGCAGACATTATAAAAACACACAGTTGCTTTGAACTTGAGCTTCTTTTCCAATATGCAGGCAGCTGCTCCCAATCTGGATCTGGCATGGATGGTGAAGTCTTTTTTTAGGATATTTATTTATAACTTTGTTTGTATATTACTGACAGGTTGACCAGTGGCAGGTTCACTCTCTCTCTTTGAACTTTCTCCCCTTTCTTAAAGGCAGCACAATGTCTTCTAATTCATTTCAACTCCAAAGAGTACCTGATATGATTTCTGGCACACAGTGGGTTCACATATTGAGATGATATAAATTTGTTGTAAATTCAATTCCACTTTCCCATAAAATGAGACTGTTAAATTGTGAACATATTTTTGCTTTCCTGCTTCATAAAATATGAGCACTCTAATCCCAGATGGCACATCCTCCAGAAACATATGGACAAGACAGTTTATAAGGAGTGCTCTTTCAGGAGCCGGTTCCACTTAGCTGTGTGATTTTGCCAAGACATTTGAAGCTACTCATGGAGAAGGAGGGTGAGTAGGTCTTAGTCATGTGGCCAAGGGATTTTAAAAAGTTTGGCGCAAATCTCTACCCTAAAGGAATATGGCTTTCATAATTAGGAGGGGGGCAATGTAGATTGTGGTGGGAAATCCCTCCCCATCCAAGTGCAGGGCACGAAGACTTTGCAGTGAATTTATAATGGCTCTGTGCTTTTCATTGTTATTGTTCTCTACAACCAAAATAGACTATGCTGGTGATTTCACTCAGGGAGGGTACCTGCAAGGAAGGAAAAGGGCCTGATATTTACGTCTCACCTACTACACACCGCTGTGCTTTGCATGCATTTTTTGTGTATTAGAGGATTACATTTAGGATGAAGACTGGTAATAGAAGATACTTGAAAAGGTAACAATGAGAAACCCGATCTACTATAATAAAAGTTCAGATTTTTCCCTAGTGATGGGAGCACTAGGATTAGGTGTGTGTTTTTGTTTCCCAGCATATAGTTTATAAAGTTAAAAGTTCAGGCTTCCCCTGCTGTGTCACCACGAGTAAGAAAGTCTCAAAGCAGGAGATACTGTCACTGTTTTAAGGAGCAGTGTCTGAATGTCTGAAAGAAACATAAAGGAATGAGCTATGTGTAAACATGCCTGTCCTATGTGTAAGCAATCTACAATGAACAGAGTTGGAGCGGTTCAGTTTTTAGCTTTCCCTGCACATGGCTATGTAACTCCTGTGAATAAAGTCCCAATGACAGACCTGGGATATGGAGCCTGATGTGCCTGACCTTGGTGCCTACAATCTTTACACTAAGCTGGGCTGCCTTTCATGGTGAGAATTCTCCATGGTGCCTGGTACGTACCAAGTGATCAATAAGCAATGCTTACGTGAACAAACATTGGCTAACTTCAATGGATTACTGAATCCATCCTTCCTCCACCACTACCCACTTTATGTCTGCACTCCCCGCAGTCTCCCCTGACATCCCCTGGCACCGGCGTTGGAGTAACAACAGCTATTTATAATCCTTTATGTTGCTTGTGATGCTGTCGCTTAGACTGATAGTCAGGGCAGAGTCCCAGACATTTTGCTACATGTCAGATCAAATAGTCTGTTGAGGTGTTTTTCCAGGTCCCTGTAATCTGATGACTAGTATTGTACGAGATTTAAATCATGTTTGCATGGTTTAACAAGATGGGATCAGAAAAAAAAAACAAAAAATGTTTAAAATATGCAGTGAAAGTTTCGGTGGCTTACAAATTCATCACAGTTTTATTTACTTTCTGTTTTAAACAGAATTTGAAGTCCACACAGTTAGGAAAACCTCAGAGGTGTTAGGCTGGGGAGAGTACCTTGTACTCACTAAACTTTCAGCATTGTGCTATGTGTATCACCTACTTTATTTTACTTAATCCTTATAATAATCGTAAGACGTAGCTATTATTAATTCCACGTTTCTTATGACAGAAATACAGAAAGGTTAGATAACTTTCCCATGGTCTTACAGCTTAATAAATGGAAGAGCTGGGATTTGAACATAGATCCAAGAGCCTCCAAAATCCTGTACAGATACAGCCTGTTATTTAAAACCCAGCCGCTGAAAAAAGCCCTGCGTATGCTTCTGTAAATTTCTACCATCTGCTGAGAAGCTGGAGCATCACCTAGCCCGAACACTGTCGTATTACTAGCCAATAAATGTCAGGGTAAAAACCATGCAAATCATCTGCTACCTTAGCTTTCAAGAAGGGCATCCACTCCAGCCTGACAGCACTTTCCAGTGATGCTGGGAAACAAATAGATTAGTGAGGCTGGCATCTTAGGGGTGTATAACCTTATGTTTCTGAGCATTTAACTTATTAAAATTCACAAAGAAAGACCTTATGGTGCCATCATTTTATCCAACTAACATCATCAGTATGGCTCAAGGGCTATGGCTTTGTACAGTCACCCTAGCAGCTGTGAACATATGGTTTTACTTCTCTCTAAAGCCTCAGGGCATCTGACGGTACCTTTCATGGATAATGGATAAAGGCTGCCATACCAGTAGGTAACTTCTGTTCCATCAGTATTGCCTTTGTGCCAAGAATGCTGAATAAATTCCAGGAGGTTTTGAACCGACCTAGGTCTGTTCTGTCAACAGTAACACCCTCAGGAGCAGCAGGAGCAAATGCTTCCTGTTTAACTGCACTTTGGAGTATGTTTGCGTGAGCTCCTTAAAGCAGAGACCCATGTAACACAGTTAAGCCACAGGTTGTAGCTGCCACAATTTTTTAGCCATTGCTTTGATTGTGTTAATTTGTTCTTTTTGATACCTTCCCTACTGCTTCTGGGTGAGAACGTATTTTTGTTATAATAACCTCAAGGAACTATTGAAAATGTGTTCTGAGAGAATAGCCAAAGAAAGCAAGATAATTGAAAGTGTTTTGCGTATTATTTCCCAGGTTCCCTGCAGCATCTAAACTATAAATAGAATCACTCTTTATTGGTGTCAATATCTTCCTAGCAATTAAGTGCAATTCTATCTAATCTGCATTCCATTGTCAGTTGTTCAAAAGGGTCAACGTCTCCTTTCTGCTTTCCCCCAAGAACTCTCCTAATATTGAGAAGGAGTTACCAAAGACCTAGAAATCAATATAGCTCAGCTGTGGATTTTCGCTAATTTTGAAGAGGAAAGGCATGGGCAGTTTTTTTCATACCTGCAGGAGCTACTATAGTATAACAAGTACAAAGAGGGAACCAGACTGGGCGTTGGTACTCTTATTTCTTCCCCTTCCTTTTGTTGTGTTGTATGCATAGTATTAATAAACTTGACTGTAATTCACTTGTTCAGGCTCCCAAATTAGGACTCACCCTTAACTTCCTTATCCCAGTCCTGCAAATCTGTGTTCAAAATTTATTCTGAATTTTACCTTTTCTCATCAGCTCCATAAACACAAATTCTTGTCAAGGATATCTTCTTTTACTTGGGCCATAGCCTTCTACTTGGTCCCCCTGCTTTCACTCCTGTACCCTTTACAGTACAAATTTATCTCTATTATCACTCTACAGCCAGATTGAACCTCGAAATTAAAATCAGATTATATAATTCCTTAGTCAAAAGCCTCCCTTGGTTCAAATTAAAATTCCATATTCCTTCTGATTGCCCTAAAGACACTACATTATCTGTCCCTGGCCTTTCTTTTCTCATCTTTTTCTACTTCTTGTCTTGAGCACTGTGGTCCAAACAACCTAGCATTTTTGATGCCTTTTTTTTTTTTTTTAAGATTTTATTAAAATATAGCTAACATACAAGATTATATTAGTTTCAGGTGTATGCCATAGTTATTCAACACTTATGTACCTAATGAAGTGATCACCATGGTAAATCAGGCAACCATCTGACACTGTACTATGTTATCACCATATTATTGACTGTATTCCCTATGTGGTATGTATATCCCCACGACTTGTTTTATACCTTTCCTCCCCTTTTCTCATTTTTCAATTACACTTGACATTCAGTACTATTCTATATTAATTTAAGGTGTACAGCATATGGTTAGACATTTATATAATTTAAGATATGATCCCCCTAACTAGTTTAATACCCACCCTGGCACTATACGTAATTATTACCATATTGATTGTATTCCCTATGCTTTACTTTACATCCTCATGACTATTTTGTAACTTCCAACTTCCAACTTAATCCCTTCACCTTTTTTCACCCTGCCCATATCCCCTCCCATCTATTACCCTGGTAGATCTAGTGTCTACCAGTCTGACACCGTACATAATTATTATAATATTATTGACTATATTCCTTGTGCTATAACCTATATCCCCATGACTACTGTGTAACAACCAACATGTACTTGTGAATCCCTTCCCCTTTTCGCCAACCCCCAAACCTCCTCCCATCTATCACCCCAATAGATCTAGTACCCATCTGACACTGAGTTCACTCCCATCTCTGAACAATTGCCCTTGTTCCTCCATCTGGAGTTCCTTTCCCCAAGATATTTATGTTACATCCTTCACATGATTAGGGGCTTAGAGATCCCTCCGTTGAGCTCCATGTTTAAAGTGGAACTTATTCCCATCCTGATTCTCTATCCTACAACTCTGGTGTGGTTCTTCAATTGGTCAATACTATCAGATTCTATTTTGTTTCTTTTTATCTGTTTATGAGACTAGGATTTTCTTTTGTTTAGTGTTGAATCCTCAGTATCTAGAGAAGTGTCTGCAAATAACAGGGAAGCATTATATATTTATTGCATGAATGCATTTAAAACATGAATGAATAAACTCTATATTTTCTAAAAATGATGTTGATAATTCCTCCTTTGCAGGATTGCTGTAAGGATTGGAGTTAAAATATAAGGCAACTAATCATGTCTGGAATGAGACTCTTAGAAAGGATTGTATTTATTACTAAAGTTTGAACTAGCTAAATGATCGAAGATGGATCTCAATGACAAGTAGTACTTTTTGAGATTACATGGAATGCTGTAAATTTAGGTAACATAATATAGTTCATGGGTTTTTTCAATACTCACATCCTTATGCAGACATGACATCTCTCATGTGAGATTATTGAAGGAAATGCATTTCATTATCTTTTAGATTTATGTACGTTAAAAATTTTGAACATATACTAAAATGTAACATTCCTAGAATTATTTGTATTAATTATTATTGTTGTTATTATTATTTGTGATATCTAAAGAAATGCTGTGACCACCAGGCTGAGAATTGGGTGTGATTGACAGTTGTGGCTGCCATTGTTTATAAATGTGTGATTTTAGTTATGTGATCATCTGATTACTATTTTTTTAAATTTACATTGGGAGAACCACCTCCAGATTAATTTTAACTTAAAGTTTGATCTAAAATTATTTAATGTATCTTCCAATATTTACAAAATGATGCCAGATTGAAAATTGTGATTTTTTTTTTTATGCATAACTTTTGTGAGGCAAATATACACAAACAGAGTCATCTCATTTACTTGTACAGTTAATTTCTTGGATGTCCTTACTGGTGGGCTTTTATTGTGAGGCTTGGCTTCCTCACGACATTCATCTCCTCTTGGATTTCTGGGACTTAATCAGTCCAAGAGTCCTGTTCATTAACAAACACAGAGTACAGAATAGAAATGGTTATAAGATAGAAATATAACTAGCATATCCTTGCAGGTTTCAACCCAGTTGCTTTGGTCATGGTGGCCAGTGTCACCTTTGAAATGTAGTCCAGCAGAGCCTGTTGGATGCTTGTCAACAGCTGTCCTGAATCTTTCCCTGATACCAGCGGGCAACCTGCTGAATTCCAGGGTTGTATTTATTTGAGTGGTTTACACTCATTTACACACATCTGTGTGATGGCTAGCCCTCCCGGAAAAACTGAGGAACTTTCCATGCCAGTATCACTCTTCTCTCATAATTCATTCTCCTTTAACCTTTGCAGAAGAAGGCTTTGTCTGGGCCAAGAGGTCCTCTCCAGCAGACCTCCCTGGCTATGGGACATGCAGGAGTTCTATTGTGCCTCTTGTTAAGTAGTGAGAGCTAAGGACCCTCAAGTGGGGAGGAGCAGGGCAGCCTTCATTAAAGCCTCAGAGTTCAGCTGCAACCTTTCTTGTGGATTGTGGGTCTATTCAGCTCACATGCACACAGTTAAATGTAATTTCTCAAGAGACTTTTCTCCAAACATCATCATTGGTGCCAAGCTACACTTGATGTTAAAAAAAAGAGAAACTACACCTAGTTATATCTCACTGTTGTTTGATTAGTTTACGAAAACCGGCAAACCACTACCAAAAAAATTTATGGAATGCATTTAGTGTGGTATTTAGTTCATCTTGAAAAGTCACTCTTGCATTGAACGTGTATCTTAAAATTATTGCTATTGTAGAATTTAGAAACTATTTTACGTGCACAGAACAATGACCATGTGCAAAGTGAAACTATTATTACCTGGCATTTTGGTGCCAAACTCTATGCAAACCTGATAAACTAGAGATTCTCTCTCCCTTTGTAAGGTGGTTTCAAGTTACCCAAAATTCTGTTCTAAATAGAAGGTAAGTGGGGAGGGAGAGTAGATGAGGGTAAAAGGGATCAAACATATGGTGATGGTAGAAGAACTGAGTCTGGGTGTTGAACACACAGTGTGATATATAGATGATGCATTATAGAATCGTACACTTGCAACCTATATAATTTTACTAACCGTTGTCACCCTAATAAATTTTAATTATAAAAAGAAACATTTCTACCTCAAAGTACAAACCCTGTTCTCGCTTCTTTAATGTGAATGAACACTGATCTGAAGCTTACTTGACAGAGAGGCTTTGCCCTAATGCCATCTGACCTAGGACATACCCTTTCCAGGCTTAGTAGGCAAGGTGCTATGTTGTTCAGAGCCTGACTACAATTTAGGAAAATAAGTTTCAAAAGGAAAATAAACAATTTTCAAAACTTAGAAGCAACTAAGTTGTCCTTCAGTAGGTGAATGAATAAATAAACCATGGTAAGTAAACATGCAGACAATGGAATCTCATTCAGCACCAAACACAAATGTGCTATCAAGCCATGAGAAGATGTGGAGAAATCTTAAAGGCATATTACTAAGTAAAAAAAGTCAGTCTGAAAAGGTTACACACTATATGATTCCAACAATATGATATTCTGGAAAAGGTAAAACTCTAGAGACAATAAAAAAGGTCTGTGGTTGCCAGGGTTGGGGCGTGGGGGTGTGCTGAAGAGATGCATAGGCAGAGAACAAAGGTCTTTAGGGCAGTGAAAATACTGTTTATGTATATTTTAATGATTGGATATAGATCATTATACATTTGCCCAAACTCACTGTGAACCCTAAGGTAAGCTTATGGATTTTCGTCCTTGTGTCAGTGTACTTTCCTCGTTAAAAAAAAAAAAAAAAAAAAAAAAAAAAGCCATTCTGGAGAATAATGTTGATAATGGGGGAGTTTTATGCATATGTGGGGCAGAAGGTATATGAGAAATCCTTTCACCTTCCTATCAGTTTCATCATAAACCCAAAACTGCTCTAAAAACTAAAGTCTATAAAAGAAAAAAAAAAAGAAAAATGGAAAGAAAGATGAGTATCTTTGACTTTTATAGTGAGTCAAAGGTAAAGAGACAATAGCCTTGTGCCCTGTGATCTTTATCGACAAATAAGGTTACGCCCAACATGAATCATACAATTCATTCAGTACAGATCAGACCTCTTCTTAGGAAGTCTTATTACTTGCCCTTGATTCTAATTTATTCTTGTGGTTCTAATTTATTCTTGTGGATCATGTAAGGTGGAGAAGTGAAACTGTCAGGGTATTCTAGAGGCTGTCAACAACTAGACAAGACAGATCCAAATATTGGCAGTCTGCTTACTCCAAATACATTATTGGAAGAATAGGTTACACTATGGATTTTTCCTGCAGGGATCCCTTTGCATGGGATCTTATTTTATTAATAAAAGTAAATCAATAAATGCATAAGTTCATGTGATTCTTCTTTTGTTTTTTTACAAAATAAACTTCTCACTATATTGCAAGAATACTTTTTATAAACAATCAACAATAAAAGATATAAAGGGGGTGGGGGGTGGGAGATGAGGGTAAGGGGGATCAAATATATGGTGATGGAAGGAGAACTGACTCTGGGTGGTGAACACACAATGGGATTTATAGATGATGTAATACAGAATTGTACACCTGAAATCTATGTAATTTTACTAACAATTGTCACCCCAATAAATTTAAAAAATAAATAAAATAAAAAAAAGATTTTTTTCACCAAGAAAATGTTTAGGCAAGATTTAATTCTTCATTAAGAATCACTTGAGTAGCCCCCTCCTAGTTACAAAAATATAAGTAGTCATCCGTTGTCTGAGAGATGGGGGGAATAGATCTACCCTTTGGACTTGATGGAGGTTAACTTTTTATTATTTCACTTTAAAAGCCATGGATTACTTGGTATAAGAAGTTCTGGGGATGAACACACAATGGGATTTATAGATGATGTAATACAGAATTGTACACCTGAAATCTATGTAATTTTACTAACAATTGTCACCCCAATAAATTTAATAAAATAAAATTAAAAAAAAAAAAAAAGTTCTGGGAAGAAAAGGGGCTGAGTCTCTCTCATCTCTTCTCCAGATTTGAAGTTAGGGAAATTTATCAGGGAAGATTAGGGGACTATAAAGAATGCTTTTTTGTATTAACTTAGATTTGTGAACTGTATACTTTGCCTTTAAAGGCTATAATTTACCTTAAAAGATTATGAAGATAACAATTAACTCTAAGGGTTGTTGTGAGGATTGAGACAAGGCATACAAAGTACTTATAAAAGCACCAAAAAGCCTGTAAATTTGCTGAGATAGCCACAACTACTGCCTTTATTTTTTCAAGGAATATTAATGAATTAATTCGTTACCATTTAGACATCACTGAGCGAATGTTAATTTGTTATTATTTTTCCTATCCATCAAACTTCTATGCTGTATAGTGAAACCAATGATAAACAGAATTCCCATTTATATTTTTCTACAGTGGGGTTAATGAGTCACTTACATTTATTAAAAAACTCAAATGACAACATAGTGAGCCATTTTGAAAATGATTAAAAATCAATTTCCAATCTGCACTAGGTTCAGTCCATTCTTTTTCCCATTGATTTAAAGGAAGTTATTAGTGACATGTTTGAACATGAAATAACCCAAGGGATAAATTCACATCTTGTAAAGAAACTAAGTCCTTTATCTTCCAGTTCCCCAGCTATAAAAGAGAAGCACTGGGGTAAAACTTCTCAACACTAAACTTAGATTGTTATCTGTTAGTTGTGTGACTTCAGAGAAGTTATTAATCAGGTGTGTCTCAGTTTAATTATCTATAAAATTAGGGAAATAATTAAAAACAAAAACAAAACTTAGATTGTCACCTGTATGAAGCCAATGTTATCAGGTTCCCGTTCTTGGCTGTTCATGGTTACATACCTTTTTCCTTTTCTTTAAGCAATGTTAAAGTCTCTTGGTAATTGCCACTTCGTTGTCTGTTTTAGACTAGAAGAAAGATCACTGAATATGCAAAAATGACTTGACTATATAATATACAGCTTATAAAAGTAATACTAAGTGTAAATATTGCACGCAACTCCCTCCCCTCCAGTGGAACAAAGATCAAGGAAATGAGCAAAATGGCACCGACACATTTAACAGAAAAGACCGAAATCAGCTCCATTATCACAATTTATTTCCTAATGGTGGATTTTATGACATTTTCCACTTGTGGGTTTTCCTGACAATTTAATTTGGCGTTTCACCGAAGTCTTTGCAAAGCTCGCCAAATGTGTGTATGTTTGCTGGCTTCTGAGTGTCACTAGCAAAGTATTTAAAAGAAGCAAAACCAACTGCCTTCTCGCTTGATGTGAAGAACCCACTTGCGACGCTCTGGCTGGAAAGTCGCTTCTGGACACAGCTGTGCTAACAGATTGCTGATCAGTCAGTGACCTTTCTCACCAGAGCAGTTCAAAGCCTTCTTCCCAACTTTGCTTTTAATTTAATTATCATTTGAAGAGAGGAAAATCCTTTTATGCATCACTGAGAAAGAGACTATATCTTGGGACTGCAATGACAATGATCTTGCCTATTATCAGGCCTGAGAACTGTCTGATAAAAGCAAAACTTTGTTCCAGATCAGAGGAGCATTTAGTTTATAAAAAAAATTTGGATTACTCTTCAAATAATGCAGAACTTAGGTAGACTGAAAATAAGAAAAGCAAATGTTCTCTGAAACACAGACTCCATTTGAGGCAACAAAATTCTTTGAGCTGATAGTTTCCTTATTTTATTTGATCGTTGGGGGGAAAATCAGTTTCATTCTAGTGAGAACCTTTTTATATTGCTTTCCCATGTGAACCAGGGTGAAATGTATGGTTTTATTAATTCTAACACACAACCAGCATGTGTAAGGAAGTGAATAACTTAAGCAAGGCTAAATGGTTTCTGATCAAGAGATTGATGATATACGCAAACTAGGAATTCTCTTCACGAACTTTGAATAGAGGTCCAAAATTCATCACTCTCACCCCACTTTACTATGGTCACCCATTGTATTGTAGATAACTGATCTGGATCTCTATATTTAAATTAGCTGTCGGGAAGAAAACAATTTTCCTCTATCCTTCTAGGTACTTCTAGCTCATATAATAATTAAATGAATGAGACAGTTAACAGGAGAAAAATCAAATTTAATTCTGCATGTACAAAGGCTGCACACAGTCAATGAGACCCAAGGACAAGTCTGGAAATTGAGGCTTATGTGCCATTCTGAGCTAAGGACTGGGATAAGAGAGCAGATATTTAATAATTAGATGCTTGTCCCACTGTACATGTAGGTCATTCGGATAAAAAGTTATCACTCTTTCTGGGCCAGAGACCCTATTCTTTAAGTAATTGAGGGGAGGGATAGGAGTTTTCCTTCAGTCTCATGGGTCTTGATTGTCTTCAGCTCAAAATAGTCTGCAAGCTAAAGTGGCACATTTTGGGGAGGCCCATTCTGAACCTCTTCAGAGCTTATGGACCACAGGCCACTGGCCCATATCCATTAAGAGTTAACCCTCGACCCTGGCTTTATTCTCGACCCATGTCTCAAAAATTTGTACCTACTCTGCCTTCTGCTTCCCAATCTGTCCTTACGATCTTCCATTTCTGAGCTGCCCAGTTCAGTTTAAATCAATATTGTTGCTTTTGATGAAATGTGTCTGCATAGTATATGCTTTCTATGTACCAAACATAGTGTTAAGCAATAGGGATACAAGAATAAGACATATCCTCTTTCTATGGTATGTTTTGTCTCATAGTACAGGTATGCAAAAAAAAAAAAAAAAAGTAATTTCAGTAAAGTGAGATATTTGTAGAAAGTCTTTCACAGGTTGATTTAGGGACTAAGGTTCCTTTCATCTTGCTGCTCTATAACATCCAAGGTAGACTACACCTCTAAATTCTTGACTTCTGCCTCATAGATAGAGAATGAAAAAGGGTGAAAAATTGTGTTAATTTTATGGAGTAGACCTATTGTTAGTTACATGGATTCCACCCACATTCTTTGGTCAGATCTCTCTCAGATGGCCATACCTATCTGCAAGTTTTCTTATAGTCAGAAGTATGAAATTAGTTTAACTGGGAAGAATTAAAACTCTGAGGGGTGAAGTCATGTCCAATTGTTTTGCAGCTTTTAGTGGTTGCCTGTATACCTTGGCTTGTGGTCCCTTCTTTATGTCACTGTAACCTCTTGTTTCCATATTCATATCTCCTACTATTGATTTTCATCTTCCTGTTTCCCTCTATAAGAAACTTTGTGAGTACATTGTGCCCAACTGAATCTTCTAGAACGCTCTCTCCAGCTTGAGATTCTTAATCACACCTGCAAAGTGCCCTTTACCATATGATATATCATATCCACATGTCCTGGGGATCAGGACATAGACTTCTTTCTGGGCCAATATTCAACCTATCACAGAGGGAAATTATCTCAGTGACCAGGGGGAGAAGAACCTGGTTTGATGAACAGTTCTCCAATTTCTATATTGATAATAAAAACAGTGGTTATTGTAGTGTGCACTTACTCTTTATATTCCTATATGGTATATTATATCTATCTATCTATCTATCTATCTATCTATCTATCTATCTATCTATATACACACACACACATATATATACACACACATATATCATATATCACAATATGTATATAACATATATGTGTACTAGTATATATATATCACATATATGAGATACATATATATGATATATATATATATATATATAATGTGATACATATATGATATATATGTATGTGTATATATATTTATACATATGGTGAAGAAAAAGGTATGTACCATGTGATATGTACCATATCACATATATATGAGATATATATATATCATATATATGCTGGATAACCACTTTATATGTATAATGCATATATTATTTCATTCAAAAATTCTGTGAGTAATGCATTATTATTTCTAATTTGCTAATACAGAAAAATGAGACTTAGAGGATTAAAAACTTGCCCAAAGTATCAAGGTTAGTGGTGGATCTAATTAAAACCCAGGTCTACCTGTCCCTCTTTATTCCTCTTTACCCTGTTATCAGAGGATTAAACACAGTGTGCTATTGGAAATATTGGGCTAGAGAAAGGAGCCTTTAGCCCAAAACAGAGATGGAGGAATAACTTCACAGAGGTTTTAGATGCAAGGACTGGTACTGATTCTCAGTTGCTGACCCTTAATTCCCAGGCACTACAATCTCTCATTGTCTCCTGATTTGTGTCTCCTTCTTGCTGTTTCTGGAAATCCTGTAGCTGCTGTAGCAAGTTCCTTGTCATCTCCACCAGTCCTGGAATCTGTGACTCAATCAGTGTCTTAAATCCTGTTAATCTGGCCCTAAACTGACCCCATCACTGTAGCGGGAAGAGATTTTGAGAAAATTCAAATCAGGAATAATTCAAAAGTCAAAAATGTAGGGCATGCGTCAGGGCCAGCTCAGATAGTTAGCATGTTCCTGAACAAAAGACCTGCATAAATGCCACTTCAGTAGAACTTTTTGAGGCAGCTGGCCTGGCACTGAGAGAAGGGTCTTCTAGCTTTCAGGGGGCTGGCTTCTGTGCTCTCATCATACTTCACATATCAGAACTACCTACCAGCATCTCTTTATCAAAGATATTCTGATTTGTACCTACCAAAATAAATCGTGGTTCCTATATGGACTCTCTCATTTGGCAGAAATTAAGTTAATATGCCAGCAAATGAGTGATCCAGAAGACATTTTTCCAAAAAACATCCAAATGAGCTGTTGTGGTTTTACACTAACAAGCATTGAAAAGTGGTAATCATTCTTTCTCTTACTTTTTCATGGTGACATCTGTTGACCTTTCCCTGACTTTCTCATGTCTGTGTTATTGACAGAAGAAGATGGAAATGTCGAATTTAGCAAAATATGATTATGATTATTGGTGTCTCATATTTTTAATGAAACCCCAAAAAGTCATCGTTGCAGGAGCCGCTCCATCTTCACTTAACAAAGATGATCTACTAAATTAAGGTGCAGCAAGCATATTTGAATCTCTGTCTTATTTGTAGTCAGACACTTCATTTTCCTGGTTAGCAAAACCTGAAGTAATCAGCTCTTCTAAAAGCAATCTTTCAGAGGACACCACTGAAAAGCATTCATGTACAAAGCCATTGTAACGCAATGGAATGATCAGTGGACAGAGCCCTGTAACTTAAGGCCCAATTTTCCATCATGAATGTACTCAACATATATCAGAATGGGCCCACTTTTTACCAGGCAACATCCTAGATCATAAAAAAGCTCTGAGTTTATGGATAAGCTCTGTTAATAATTAGTTAGCTGTGTGACTTTGAAGAAAACACAACTTCCTAAGCAACAGCTTCCTGATTGCTGAAGTGAGTATATTAGTTGTCCAACCAGTTTCAGAGAGTTGTTAATTTGAAATATATTTTCCATCCCTTTATGACTGACAACAATGGCTCTATGAGCTTTTATTATTCATATAAATATGAGGAGCTTTACTTTCAATTCAAACACAGTGACTGAATTTAGTTTTCAAACTTGGTGAAAAGGAATTTACTTATTTTGGCAAGATTCTATGAAAATAATCATTCCCCTGCTCCCCTAGACTGATTGGCAGATTTTCTACATTATTTCTTCATAACCAGTAGGGTAAGTCATTACAATGTAAATGTCTTTCTGGGCTACAGGGCCCATTATGTGCAATACTCGTGTAGGAATGTAATACTCATGAATATATAATGTGTAGCTATCCACCTCTGACATGTTTAAGTATATGCATATTGAGTTTCCTGGCAAAAATACAGAGTACAAATTATTTCAATTAAAAATAAACATGCTTTTCATGAAATTAATTACACATTACATTTAAATTTAGACACT
Source organism: Rhinolophus sinicus (assembly GCF_036562045.2). Lineage (NCBI taxonomy): Eukaryota > Metazoa > Chordata > Mammalia > Chiroptera > Rhinolophidae > Rhinolophus > Rhinolophus sinicus. The sequence continues at coordinate 105,518,492 of NC_133756.1, forward strand.
GTGTACTGAAATATGGTTGTAAACAGAGCTATTAAAACTGCATTAGGAAAACCCATCCTACCCAAATCTCTCTCTACACGAGGTTTGAAACTTTGTGATAAAGAATTGATTAACTTTTGTTTCTTTACCAGATAGTACTCTTTATAAAAGCAATGGCATTTGTGTGTACATTCAATCTAACTTTCTAGGTAAGATACTGATTGATGGAACCGTGCACATTTTCACTGGGGAGAATATTGGAAACAATTTTTTTAAAAATAAACATCTCGAAGTAAGTGGTAATGCACCCATATCCACAAAATCATAAGATTGGAAAGGGCTGTGAATTTAATGTAGCCCGAAATCCCTTTAGGTGAATGATTCTTCCCTCACAACATATTTGTAAAGTGCTGACCAATCCATCCTTAAAGCTCCCAGAATGGAGGAGGTTGCTACCACCTCAGGCAGCGTATTCCATTGTGGGTACCTCTCTTTGCTGAAAGTTTATTTTCTTTTAAATTAAATTATATATATATATATATATATATATATATATATATATATATATATATATATGTTTATTTACCTGACACAACAATAGGCTCAAGGATAAACAGATGTTAAAAAATGCATTGTTCTTATGTTTTAGGAATTTAGAAACTATATAAAATTATGAAGAAAAAGATGAATTTCTTAAGCAAATACATTGATTTTGTCTAATCACAAGTATGAAAATGATTATACCAAGTGAATAATATTTGCTGATTTATTATTTCTTCTATGCCTTCTTCCGAGGTGTATTAGAAATCACTTAAAACATAGTTCTAATTGTTTAGAGGATACGTGCAAGTTAATATGAATATAATACAGTTTTCCTGAAATCAAAATTTAAAATGACTTTGCAGAATATTATTTTATATAAGAGATATTACATAGGGTTTAGATGATATCATCATCTATGACTTTGGTTTAAGTAATACGTCTTCCAAAAATGACCCACCAGTCTGCAGTAATTAGGTTACTTTTGACCATTGGACAAAGTATGCATAGCATTCAGAATAATGCATCACATTTCACCTATCAGAGTGTAGAACAATTATATTTTATGATAAATACCCTCCCAGACTCTACAACTTCTGAACAACTTAATACATTTGAAGTGGTTGGGAGAGAAAAACATTTTAATTTAAAATTTTGGCTCCTAATTTAAGTAACCTTAAGAAGACTACCCTCTTGTGTGTAAACTTTATGAGTTAAAGCAATATTACAACTAGACATCCAGTGATAGAAATGCATATATGAAATAGACAGTTTAACCTATGGCTTTCTAATTTCTGAGTTAAACTCAGACACTCTAAAATGTTTTTTTTTTAGCAATTTTTAATTTAATGATTACTTTAAATCATTGAGGAAAGAATAAAGGAATATAATGTCTTGAAGACAAATAACTGGAATTTGTAATACTCTAAGGGCAGGTGTGAGATAAGAGAGATTCCATTCTGATGATTGTAGGTCAATAAAAAAAGTCTCAATACTTATTTTGAATTTTCTTTTGTTTAATATGTTATGACCTAATTTATTGTGACTATTTTTTAGCAGCTGTATTGAAATATAATTTACTCATTCAATTCACCTATTTAAAGTGTACAACTCAATGGTTTTTAGTATATTCACAGAGCTGTACAACTGCTATCAATTTCATCACCCCAACATTTTCACTATCCCAAAAAGAAATCCTGTATCCATTAGCAGTCACATTCCATCTTCCTTTTAGCTCAAGGCAAACAATGATCCACTTCTTATATGTAGATTTGCTTATTCTGGGCATTTCTTGTAGATGGCATCATACAATATGTGATCTTTGTTAACTGGCTTCTTTCACTTATCATAATGTTTTCAAGATGTATGCATGTTGTAGCATGTACCAATGCTTCATTTCATGTTATTGATGAATAATGTTCTATTGTGTGATTGTACCACATTTCATCTATTGCTCAGTTGATGGATATTTGGATTATTCCACGTTTTGGCTATTAAGAATAATGCTGCTGAAAAATCTAGGGACGTCATCAAAATGGCGGTGTGAGATGAGCCTCCGTAAACCTCCCCTGGAATTTACAACTAATCAAACAACAATAACTCCACAAAGGACTCCCTGCACAGCAGACAGGCAAGACGAAGAGGCCCACTACTGAATTCACCTAAAGGTGGGCGAATTGCATGAGCGGGGGAGGAGGGAAGGAAGAAGTGTGGAGATTGAGCTGCACGGGAGAAGGATGCAGACCTAGCTCAGTGCTCCAAGCTCGCTGCATCCCGGAACTACCACAACTATGGGAGAGGGAAGAACTTGGACTGCTAGGGCTCCGCTTATGGCCCACAGGGCTGAGAGGGCAGCATATAACAGGACTGAACCCAACGCTCATGTCAGAGACCTCGGAGAAAAGACTGAAGGAAGAAGGGTGAAAATGGTGGTTTAAGCCCTCACTGCTGAGCAGAGAACAGAAGCCTTAGGCACTGAGACTAGCCGCCCCCTCCCTACCCTCCCAGAGCTCGCCCTGCCCCCACCTTCCCAGTGCTAGAAGCGGAACAGTAGCAGTGTCACATCAAAAGAACAGAATATTTGCTGTTCTGAGAACTGTGGACCGAAGACACAGATTCGCAACCGAACTAGTTCCCGCTAAGGGGAGAGAGCTGTGGAAGCAGGACCGGCTGTGGTGGTAGTTGCCGCCATTGCTCTGGGCCACCTCTCACAATTCACCCCACCCCTGGCCCCAACTATCTGGATGGATCCCTGCAGGAGTAAACAGAACTGCTGAAACATACGGGCTCTGAACTGGCGCAGGAAGAGCTTTGGAACTTCAGAAGCTCTCCACATACCCACACAGACACTGCGCCCGGTGACCCAGGTGAACTATTAACAGAGAAGAAGCCCGCCTCCCAGGGAATCCCCCCATTGTGTGAGAAGCTGGAATAGTGCAGAGAAAACATAGCACTAACGTGTGAGAGAGAAAAGAAAGGCTGCAGTCGGATAGAAAATAAAACATTCTACCAACAAGTACCGGAAAACAAAAGAAAGACCTCTTCGTATCAACCTGTTGCAGAAGCGACTCCTGTAGATGTCTAGGAAGAGAAATCAAAAATCAGTAATTGCCATGAATAACCAAGGCAAAAAGACAGCTCAGAAAGAAAGTGAAAAGTCCCCAGAAAAGGAACTTAAAGATATGGAAATATGTGACATAAATGACAGAGAATTCAAGATTGTAGTTCTGAAAAAACTCACCGAGATGGAAGAAAACACAGAAAGGCAGTTTAATGAACTCAGAAACACAATCAAAGAACAACATGAGCATTTTACGAAAGATATTTAAATTTTTAAAAAGAACCAAATAGAATTTCTGGAGATTTAGAACTCAATAGAGGAAATTAAGAATGAAATAACCAGCTTAGGTAGTAGAGTTGACAAGATGGAGGAAAGAATCAGTGACATTGAAGATAGAAACCTGGAAATTACACAGATGGAAGAAGAAAGAGACTTGAGACTTACATGAAGTGAAAGAACTCTACAAGAGCTTTCCAACTCCATCAGAAAGAGCAATATAAGAATAATGGGCATACCAGAAGGAGAAGAAAGAGAGACGGGAACAGAGAATATAGTCAAACAAATTGTTGATGAGAACTTCCCAAACTTGTGAAAAGAACTGGATCCTCGAATCCAAGAAGCAAATAGAACACCTAATTACCTCAATCCCAACAGGCCTTCTCCAAGGCACGTTGTATTGAAGCTGTCTAAAATCAACGACAAAGAAAGAATCCTCAAGGCAACCAGGGAAAAGAAGACGGTAACCTACAAAGGAAAGCTCATTAGATTATCATCAGATTTTTCAGCAGAACTCTACAAGCCGGGAGGGAGTGGAACCAAATATTCAAACTATTGAAAGAGAGAAATTATGAGCCAAGAATAATATATCCAGCAAATATATACTTTAGATATGAAGGAGGAATAAAGACCTTTCCAGACATACAGAAGCTGAGGGAATTTTCTAATACACGACCTGCACTACAACAAATACTAAAGGAGGCTATTCAACCACCATCAACAGGGACAATTTGTGGCAACCAAAACATAAAAAGGGGGAGAGTAAAGGCCTGAACCAGTATATGGGAATGGAGAAAGTAAGCGTGCTGAAGAAAATGGAATACTCTAAATATCAAACTTTCTTTTACATAAACGTAAGGGTAACCACTCAAAAAAAATCCAGAACTGAAATGCATACTTTAATAAAAGAAGAAACAGAGGGAAACATCATAGAATACCACCACACAGAAATAATAGACAACAACAAAAAGGAAAAGAAACAATGGAGACACAGCCTTACCAGAAAACTAAAGATAGAATAACAGGAAATCCTGACATATCAATAATCACCCTAAATGTAAATGGACAGAACTCACCAATAAAAAGGCACAGAGTAGCAGGTTGGATCAAAAAACTAAACCCAACCATATGCTGTCTCCAAGAGACACACCTCAGCTACAAGGACAAGCATAGACTCAAAGTGAAAGGGTGGAAATTGACACTCCAAGCAAATGGTACCCAGAGAAAATCAGGTGTAGCCATAATGATATCAGATGAAACAGACTTCAGGGTGAAAAAGATAACAAGAGACAAAGATGGACATTTCATAATGGTAAAGGGGACTATACAACAAGAAGACATAACAGTCATCAATATTTATGCCCCCAATCAGGGAGCACCGAAATATACCAAGCAACTACTAACAGAACTAAGGGAGAAATTGACCAAAACACAATTATACTAGGGGACTTAAATACATCATTGACAGCTATGGATAGATCATCCAAACAGAAAATAAATAACAAAATAGCAGCCCTAAATGACACATTAGATGAAATGGACATAATTGACATATATAGAGCACTTCATCCTAAAACATCAGACTATACATTCTTTTCTAGTGTACATGGAACATTCTCAAGGATAGACCATATATTGGGACATAAAATCAGCCTCAGCAAATTTAAGAAGATTGAAATCATACCAAGCATATTCTCTGATCACAAGGCTTTGAAATTGGATATCAACTGCAAAAAGAAAGCAGGAAAAAACACAAATACATGGAGATTAAACAACATACTTTTAAAGAATGACTGGGTTAAAGAAGAAATTAGAGGAGAGATCAAAAGATACATAGAAATAAATGACAATGAAAATACATCCTACCAAATTTTTTGGATTGCAGCAAAAGCAGTTTTAAGAGGGAAATTTATATCATTAGAGGCCTATCTCAAGAAAGGATAAATCCCAAATAAATAACCTCATGTTACACCTTAAAGAACTAGAAAAAGAAGAACAAGTGAAACCCAAGTTCAGCAGAAGAAAGGAAATAACAAAAATCAGAGCAGAACTAAATGAAATAGAGAACAAAAAGACAATAGAAAAAATTAATGTGACAAAGAGCTGGTTCTTTGAAAAGATTAACAAAATTGACAAACCCTTGGCTAGAGTCACTAAGATAAAAAGAGAGAAGACACTAATTAACAAAATCAGAAACGAAAAAGGGGAAGTTGTCAGGGACACCACAGAAATACAAAGGATCATCCAAGAATACTATGAAGGACTATATGCCACCCAATTCAATAACCTAGAAGAAATGGACAAGTTCTTAGAAACATATAGCCTTCCAAGGCTGAACCATGAAGAACTGGAAAATCCTAACAGACTGATCACCAGTAACGAAATTGAATCAGTCATACAAAACCTTCCCAAAAGCAAAAGTCCGGGAATAGATGGCTTCACTAGTGAATTCTAGCAAACCTTCAAAGAGGATCTAATACCAATCCTGCTCAAACTCTTCCAAAAATTGAAGAAGAGACAGTACTTCCTAACTCATTTCATGAGGCCAACACTACCCTAATACCAAAACCTGGTAAGGACAACACAAAAAAGAAAACTACACACTAATATCTCTGATGAATATAGATGCAAAAATCCTAAACAAAATTCTAGCAAATCGAATGCAACAATGAATTAAAAGATTATTCATCACGACCAAGTGGGGTTCATCCCGGGGCACAAGGATGGTTCAACATCCAAATCCATCAATGTGATACATCACATAAACAAAATAAAGGACAAAAATCATATGATTATATCAATTGATGCAGAAAAAGCATTTGACAAGATACAACATCCATTTATGATTAAAACACTTAATAAAATAGGTATAGAAGGAAAATACCTTAACATAATAAAGGCCATATATGACAAGCCCTCAGCTAATCTCATAATTAATGGTGAAAAACTGAAGCCCTTTGCTCTACGTTCAGGAACACGACAGGGCTGTCCCCTATCACCTCTGCTTTTCAACATAGTGTTGGAAGTCCTTGCCAGAGCAATCAGGCAAGAGAAAGAAATAAAAGGCATCCAAATTGGGAATGAAGAAGTTAAATTATCACTCTTTGCAGATGACATGATGCTATATATAGAAAACCCTAAAGACTCCACCAAAAAGCTATTAGAAACAATCAACGAATACAGTAAAGTTGCTGGCTACAAAATCAACGTACAAAGTCCATTGCATTCCTATATACTAACAATGAAATCTCAGAAAAAGGAATACTAAAAACAATTCCTTTTGCAAATGCATTAAAAAGAGTAAAATACCTAGGAATAAACTTAACCAAGGATGTGAAAGACCTATATGCTGAAAACTATAAGACATTTTTGAAAGAAATTGAAGAAGACACAAAGAAATGGAAAGACATTCCGTGCTCATGGATTGGAAGAATCAACATAGTTAAAATGGCCATATTACCCAAAGCAATATACAGATTTAATGCAATCCCCATCAAAATCCCAATGGCATTTCTTAAAGAAATAGAACAAAAAATCATCAGATTTGTTTGGAACCACAAAAGACCCCGAATAGCCAAAGCAATCTTAAGAAAAAAGAACAATACTGGAGGTATCACACTCCCTGACTTTAGCTTGTACTACAGGGCTACAATAATCAAAACAGCATGGTATTGGCAGAAAAACAGACACATAGACCAATGGAATAGAATTGAGAACCCAGAAATAAAACCACATAAATATGGACAGATAATTTTTGACAAAGAAGCTAAAAACATACAATGGAGGAAAGACAGCCTCTTCAATAAATGGTGCTGGGAGAACTGGATAACCACGTGCAAAAGAATGAAACTGGACCTCTATCTGTCACCATGTACCAAAATTAATTCAAAATGGATCAAAGACTTAAGCATTTAAGACCTGACACAATAAACTGCATAGAAGAAAACATAGTTACTAAATTTATGGACCTTGGGTTCAAAGAGCATTTTATGAATTTGACTCCAAAGTCAATGGAAGTAAAAGCTAAAGTAAATAAATGGGACTATATGAAACTTAAAAGCTTCTGCACAGCAAAAGAAATCATTGACAAAGTAAAGAGGCATCCAACTGAATGGGAGAAGTTTTTTGCAAACAGTGCCTCTGATAAGGGGCTAATATCCAAAATATACAAGGAACTCATGCAACTCAACAACAAAAAAACAAACAACCCAATTGAAAAATGGGCAGAGGACCTGAAGAGACATTTCTCCAAAGAGGACATACAAATGGCAAATAGACATATGAAAAAATGCTCAACATCACTAATCATCAGAGAAATGCAAATAAAAACCACAATGAGATATCACCTCACCCCAGTCAGAATGGCTATCATCAACAAGACAAATAGTAACAAGTGTTGGAGAGGCTGTGGAGAAAAAGGAACCCTCATACACTGTTGGTGGGAATGCAGACTGGTGCAGCCGTTATGGAAGGCAGTGTGGAGGCTCCTCAAAAAATTACGAATAGAATTACCGTATGACCCAGCAATCCCTCTCCTGGGTATCTATCCAAAAAACCTGAAAACATTTATACATAAAGACACGTGTGCTCCAATGTTCATTGCAGCTTTGTTTACAGTGGCCAAGACATGGAAACAACCAAATGTCCTTCAATAGATGAATGGATAAAGAAATTGTGGTATATATACACAATGGAATACTATTCGGCGGTAAGAAAAGATGATATAGGAACATTTGTGACAACATGGATGGATCTTGAGAGTATAGTGCGAAGCGAAATAAGTCAGACAGAAAAAGCAGAGAACCATATGATTTCACTGATGTGTGATATATAAATCAAAAACAGCAAGAGACCGAGACAAACAAATGAGAAACAAAAAGTCATAGACACAGACAATAGATTAGTGGTTACCAGAGGGTAAGGGGGGAGGGGGTGGTAGATGAGGGTAAGGGGGATCAAATATATGGTGATGGAAGGAGAACTGACCTTGGGTGGCGAACACACGGGTTTATAGATGATGTAATACAGAATTGTACACCTGAAATCTATGTAATTTTACTAACAATTGTCACCCCAATAAATAAATAAAAAAAAGAAGAATACTGCTGTTGACATTCGTGTACATATTTTTGTATGAACATATATTTACATTTGTCATATAAACCAATAATTCCTAGATGTGGAATTGCTGAGTTATATGGTAACTCTATGCTTAACATTTTGAGAACTGGTGAAATTATTTTTCAAGTGGCTGCACCATTTTATATAGTATTTTGTCAGCACTGTGTAAGGATTCCAAATTCTCCTCATTTGTGACAACATGTTGTTGTCTGTCTTTTTTTGTTGTAGTGACCTTAGTGAGTATAAAATATTGTATCATTGTGGTTTAAAATTACTTCTAACTAATGGCTAATGATGCTGAGCATCTTTTCATTTGTAATAATTTTTTACGTATTCTAGACACATGTCATATCAGATATGTGACATGAGTATATTTTTTCTAATATGTAGGTTGGCTTTTAACTGGCTTGATGGTATCATTTTCAGGACAAAAGTTTTGAATTTTTATGAAGTCTTGTTTTTTTCTTTTGTCATTTGTGCTTTTGGTGTCTATTTTATGAAGGTTTTGCTTAATCTGAAATTATGAAGATTTAGTCTAATGTTTTCTTTTAGAGTTTCACTGCTTTATCTTCTACATTTATATCAGTGATCCTTTTGGAATTAAATTTTGTGTATGGGTCTCTGCTTTTTCTGTCTGACTTATTTCGCTCAGCATTACTCTCTCAAGATCCATCCATGTTGTCACAAATGTTCCTATATCATCTTTTCTTACCGCCGAATAGGATTCCATTGTGTTGCCAGAGGATAAGGGGGGTGGGGGATGGGGGTGTGGGAGATGAGGGTAAGGGGGATCGAATATATGGTGATGGAAGGAGAACTCTGGGTGATGAACACACAATGGGATTTATAGATGATGTAATACAGAATTGTACACCTGAAATCTATGTAATTTTACTAACAATTGTCACCCCAATAAATTTAATAAAATAAAATTTAAAAAAAAAAAGAAAAAAGAAAAAAATTTTTGTGTATGGGGTTAGGAAGGGGTCCAACCTTACTGCTTTGCATGTGAAAATCCAATTTCCCAGCAAAATTTGTTGAAAAGACTTATTTTCTTATTAAATTGCCTAAGCACCCTTGTCACAAATCAACTGACCATAAATACGAATTTATTTTTGTACTCTAAATTCTATTCCATTGCTCTATATGTCTATCCTTATGTTAGTACAACATTGTTTTTATTAATGTAGGTTTGTAGTAAGTTTTAAAAACTGGAATTTTGGATCTAATTTTGTTCTGCTTTCCAAGATTATTTTGGCTTCTCTAGTGAATTTTCATATGAATTTTCATTTTCACTTGTTAATTTCTGTCAAAACAAAAGCCAGCCTATTAGCATCTTGATTGTGTTGAGGCTGTAGATCAATTTGAGGAGTGTTGCCATCTTAACTGTTTTCAGTTCAAAAGTCTTACATTTATTTTTTTAAATTTATTCCTAGGTATTTTATTCTTTTGAGGCATGGTCACTGGAATTGTTTTATTAATTTCATTGTCCAATTTTTCATTGTGAGTATATAGACACACAATTAATTTTTCTAAGGCGGTCTTACATCCTACAAACTTGATGAACTTTTTTTTTTAGTTATGAAATTTTTTTTTTTTTTTGCCCATAGTGGATTCCCTAAAATTTTGTATGTACATGATCATTTATCTACAAATAGAGACAATTTTACTTTGTCTTTTTCAAACTAGGTGACTTAATTCTGTTCGTTCCCAGGCTAGAATGACTAGAAATGACAAGAGTGGATATTTTTACCTTGTTCCAGATCTGAGGTCAAATGCATTTATTTGTCCACAATTATATATGATGTTATGCAGTGTATGTCAATATTGCTAACCTTTTTTTAAAAAAAAACACACCTTTTTGTTTCATTAATTCACTATTGGTCTGTTATCTATTTTGCTCATTTCCCCTCTAATGTCTACTATTGTTTCTCTTTCACCTAATTTTAATTTGCTTTCTTTTTTCCAGTTTCTTTATGTTGTATAGTTAAGTTATTAATCTGAGATTTTTTATTATAGTGTTTATAATTAAATTTGCAAACTTGTTGCAACAATATTGCTAACCGTTTTTTATATCAGAGGGATTATTCATTATGAATTTGTACCAACTGGACAAACAGTTAACCAAATTTACTATTTGGAAGTGCTGAAAAGGCTGCATGGAAAAGTTAGATGAAAGTAGCCTGAACTTATTGCCAACAATTCATGGCTCTGGCATCACGACAATGCACCAGCTCACATGGCACTGTCTGTGAGGGCGTTTTTAGCCAGTAAACAAATAACTGTATTGGAACACCCTCCCTATTCACCTAATCTGGCCCCCAATGACTTCTTTCTTTACCTAAAGATAAAGGAAATATTGAAAGGAAGACATTTTGATGACATTCAGGACATCAAGGGTAATAAAACGACAGCTCTGGTGGTCATTCCAGAAAAAGAGTTCCAAAATTGCTTTGAAGGGTGGACTAGGCACTGGCATCAGTGCATAACTTCCCAAGGGGAGTACTTCGAAGGTGACCATAGTGAAATTCAGCAATGAGGTATGTAACACTTTTGCTAGGGTGAGTTCATTAACTTAATTATTAGACCTCGTATGTCATAAGATTGCCTCTCTTCTTCTGCACTTCAATTGGTCATTTTCAACTAGTAGTTAAGATTAAAATGATCTTGTTTAATTCATACTAGATTGTGAATAAATGACAAATTCATCTTCTAAATGGTGTTTCTTTGTTTCTAACAGGTAAACAGCACATTAGTAGTATAGAGAGGCCGTCAGGGTATTTAGTCTTCTCGTGGTGCTCTCAAGGTATCTTTGAACTGTATCACATAGATGATCACTTTACTTATATATAATTATATTACTAGCAATAATGATACTGCTGATAATAATTACTATTTTTCTGACAGTTTGCATGTTACAAAGCACCTTCGTCATTATTATTTCATTTTATGTTTAAAAATACTTTGCATGGTAGGTATCATTATCATCACTACCATTTTACAAGTATGTTTATTTGAAAATGAGTATGGCTTAAATTAAAATTACAGCCTTGCTCCTGTTTTCAAAGTAGGGAATACTGAATGACCCGGTTTAAATTATCAGCACTTAGCTTATATTGCTTATATTGGAGAATTATCTTACTGAAGATTTTGAAAGACTGATTTTGAAAACAGATCATTGGCAACCAAATATTTTAGTACTGCTAATGATGTTCCTTTTTTGTTGTTTTTAAAACTTGGAGAAGAGTTATGAAATAAGCTTCCAGTTGCTCCATGAAAGGAAATAAAATTAGCTGGTTGATAAAGTTTCAGACTCACTCTCACCCTCCTCCAATAACTTCAGGAAACACCACTGAATTTTTAATGGCCTGGTTCCTAATTGCTTCTTCAGCTGCGCAAAGGCAGTGGGGGAGTGAGGGGTGGGAAAAAAGGGATGTGAGATGTCGAAAAAGTATTTTTTTGGATAGTGTTGCAAAATAGTGCACATTACTGAAAGGTAAAAGAAATGCAAGTGATGGCAATATAATAATACATTTTGTCTAATAGAAACTTTTCATTTAAAATGTTTTCCTGGCATTCATTTACTCATCACTGGTATAGCCTGGAGGTACAAATATTTACATAAGATTTGGTCACTATTCTCAACTGACTCACAGTCAAGTGGTAGAGACATGTAACCAAAGGATTCTATTGAGTGTTAACTAGAGGCCTTGGTTAGAATTATTCAATCTCTTGTTTTGTTACTCCAAAAAAATAATATACGCATACAGATACAACAGGTATACCTTAGGGAAAAAGGGAATTTGCATATATTTCACACTATCTGTACTCTATAATGAATAAGATAAGTTTTTGGTTAGCCATTTTACACTTGGAATAAATGTAAAATCAGATACTACGTGGGTGTGTGTGTGTGTGTGTGTGTGTGTGTGTTTGTGTTTAACTCTCTAATACTTTAGTTAATGGGCCATTTCTACTAACAGAATTGGGATTTCAGGGAAACATGATGTGGACATGAGGTGTTCCACCTCAGGGAACTTGGAAATAAGGGCAAGAATGTTGCTTTCTAGATTCAGACAATTAATTCTGCTTATTATTATTGATAAGGTCAGATACACACACACACACACACACACACACACACACACACACACATTTTTTTCTTATTAAAGGTTCACAATGGTTCCAATGTCCATAAGATTTTTATCTTAGTCTGATCTAAGCTATTGATACATCAGAAGATTAAAGAAAAAACAAAAAAACTGTGAATTAGAAGAGAGATTGATTAATAATGACATAGTAGATTAAAGAGGGCCCGAGAGTCAGATGTTGTCAGTATCCATCAAAACACTACTCCATGAAAAAAACTGGCCAAGTAGGACATAGTATGTTTTAGAAAGTTTACCTTCATATCTTGTGTTCAGTCTGTAGTTTTATCAGATTCTATGACTGATAAAGTTTTATCAGATTCTATGACTTTATAAAGTGTTCTACTTTTGTAATTAGAGCTGATTGAGTTAAGCATGACTACATCTTTTTATCACTTAATTTCTCAATTGCTGGGGAATCATTTGCTTTGCTTTGTTTTTCAAAATAATGTCTAATGTCCTTTGATCCTCTCCTTCACCTCTCCCCTACCCCCAGCCCCCTGCTGCACTTCCTAAGGAGATAAAATGTAATGATTTAGGACTATATGGCAGTGAATTTAGTGAAGTCCTGAGCTGATGAAAAGGAGAATAATAGCCACAGTTTTGTCTGGATTTATACAATGCTAAGCAATCTGCAAAGATTTTATATAAATTAACTAATTTAATTTTCATCACAACCTTATGATATAGGCATTATTATTTTCATTCTGTGGGAAGGTTAGCTAACTCCAAAAACACAGTTATTAAATATCAAAATTGTATCTCTCAGACTCCAAAGCTCAGGATTTTGACCCAATACTATATGGACTTGGAGTCTGCTTGTGATTTACATTTTATTAAGTTATTTACAGTAAATGACGATGAAATAGGAACTGAATTAACTCTTTATTGTAGAGCTGTTGTCATACCTAACTCAAATTACAATAATGGAGATAGAAAGGAACAGTGATTGTTATCTCACAAGCTATACTTTGGGGGCATGGTTTCACCTCTTTAAGTTAACTATAAATAACATGCAAATGAAAATGTTCCTTGTGATAAAAGAGACATTATAAATTATGTTTGTTGAGTACATTTAATAGACTTCATGTCTAAGTATGACCTTGGGTAAAATTTCACTGTAAGCGAAAAATGCTTTTATGTCTTTCCCCTTGATTTTAGATAACTTAAAGTAGAAACTGGAAAAAAAAAAGTACTATTTTTAATTGGTTCTGTCATTGTTAGATTCAATTTTCTGCATATGCAAATTATATATACATCATTACCATGTTATTGTTTTTCACATGCTCTATCCTTACTGCTTTTTTGTTTGTTTGTTTGCTTATTCTATTATAAAAGTTTTTAACATTTCCATTGTGATTGTGGATTTCCCTATTTCTCATTTTAATTGTCAATTTTTGTTTTATGTGCACTAAAGCTATGTAATTGTGTGCATACAAACATAGAATTATGATATTTCTATTGGATTAATTCCTTTATCATTATGTAATCCTCTCATTTTGTTTCTCAGAAAACAATTCTGCATTTAACTTTGCAGAATATTTTTACTGGGCATAATAGTAAAGCTGTGCAATTACTGTCTTTCAGAACTTTGAAACTATCATTATGTATTTTATGATTTCTGTCATTTCTGTGGAGGAGCCAGCTAATCAGTATTTTTGTTCCTTTGAAGTTAAAATGTCTTCTTTTCTCTACAATTACTCAATATTTTAACTAAAGTAAAACATATCTAAAAAAAGTTCATTTAACTCCAGTTACTTTTTTTCTTTTTGTCTTCAGTTTACAGCCATTTATAATGTGCATAGGTATGATTTCTTTGCATTTATTCTGTTTGGGGTTTGCAGAGCTTCTTGAATCTATAACTTATATTTTTCATCAATTTGGGGAAATTCTCAGCTTTCATCACTTGAAATAATTCCTTGCCCCGTTATCTGTCCTCTTTCCTATTGTTCATTTATCTCTGATGTTATTTTCTGTATTTTACACTATTTTTATCTGTCTGAATTTCAGTTTGAAAGTTTTCTGCTTCAAATAGATCATTTTGTAATTTATATATTTTTTCTTATTGTTCATAGAAAAAAGCATTGGTCTATCACTAGCTATTACATCTCACGGGGAAGTCGCTGTACTAAAGATTTCATATATGCATATATAGTCTTTAAATGGAACCAATGAGCCAATATAGTGTTAGTTCAGTTGAATTCAAAAGCTTTTATTAAGTCATTATATATCAAGAAATCTGCTATGTAATTCATGCATATAGATACATTAGATGTGGTCCCTCAATTCAAATTATTTATAAGTAATATCAAAAGTGTAGAATACAGATTTATAACTTCAGTATAATGGAATTGTTGGTAAGATATATATATATATATATATATATATATATATATATATTACCATCAAGAGTTTTAGATAATAAATCATTGACATAATGATAACAATTCTGACATTCCTAAGACAATGTAAGCAAGATATTGTGAATGCAACAGGGGCCACATACTAAACCTGACAAGCTCAGGGGAGGCCAGCATGCCAGTCCCGACAAACTCAGAAACCGAAAGTAACCACAAAGGATGATCTGAACATAAAAATCCATAATTAAAACTGGGTCATGGCAGGTAGTCATGTCCTAGGGCCTGTAGCTTCCTTGACAAATTTCAATTTTTACCTTAAGTGAGCCTGCCTATTGTCTTTTTGCATCTAAGATAATACACCTTTGAAATGTCAGAGCAATCTTTTTCAGACCCCTCAGGACATAACTTGGAACCAGAGCAGGAGACCACAGAACCCCTCATTGTTATCTTGTTCCCCAAATACCATCTGTAAAAGTTAAATATTAATTATTCTGTACCCACCAATGTAAAATAAGTATGTGTCTCTCTGTTTTACTTTTTATCCAATCCCAGAAATTTCCCCACTTTGCAGTCTCCCACCCCCTTAATCTATCACCAGTAGATTTCATGCAACCCCCCTACATCTCCTTTAATTCTAATGCATAAAATAAGCTACAAAACTGCCATGTGTCAGAGAGTTTTCTCAATCCATTGAGGCTTTGCTTCCAGGCAATTATTGTCAATTTGGCTCAAGTAAACTCATAAAAATTCTCTACAGTTTTGGACATTTCTTATGTTGACAATATTAAAGTATAAACTGGTGTGTGTCAAAACTGGGGGAAGTTTTATTATAAGTAGGGTGAAACATGTCCCAAGATATAAAGAAAGAAGCATAAAGATCACAGAAACTTTATATGGCATGCTTACAACTTGGACATTTTTATATATCATGGGAATTTGACATATTTTCAAGTGAAATGTTTTCTTCTTAGAAACACATCAAGAAATTACTATAAAGGGATTGACTCCTGGAGAAATCAATTCACACGAGTAAGATTACAAGGTCATTCAATGGCAGAATTCAAATTAAATTACTTATTTTGGAAAGAGTAGAGTAATCTCCTGATACTGAGAAGAAAGACCTGGGAATGGTTTGAGTAGCATAGTCAAAAAGGACAAAAAAGCTTGAATCAAGTTACCTGGGTTTGAGTAGTTATTATATTGTCTGTTAAACTATGTGTGGGAAATATATAGATGAGTGGGAAATAATTATCCGCTTATAATAGTGATGGTATCATTATTGTTATTGCTTGTTCACAGGGTCTGACAGAAGAGATGGAATAGTCTAAGAGAGGAGACACCATGACTTTGAGAGAAATATAGGTCTGAATTCCAGATTCACTACATGTGCCAGATACATCAGTTAGAAAACATTTACCTAACCTTTTTTGATCCTCTCTTTCCTCATTCGTTCATGCATTCATTCATTCCTGCATATATGTCCACATGTGAAAATTTGCTGATTGACTTTCATGTGCAATAAACTATGCTAGGAGCTTGTATTAGTCAGGGTTCTCTAGAGAAACAAAACTAACGGAATATTTATATGCGGTGAGAGAGAGTTTAAGGAACTGACTCACACAATTGTGGGGGATGGCAATGTTAAGATTTGTGAGGCAGGTCAGCATTCTGGAAATTCAGGTAAGAGTTGATGTGTAGCCTGAAGTGCAAAGGCAGCCTGGAGACAGAATTTCTTCCTTTTCAAGGAACCTCAACCCTTTCTTTTAAGGCCTTCAACTAATTGGATGAGGCCCACCCACATGATGAAATATTGTCTGCTGTACTCAACTCCACTGATTTAAATGTTAATCACATCTACTTAATACCTTCACAACAGCAATATTGGTATTTGACCAACCAACTGGGCACCATACTCTAGCCAAGTTGACACATGAAATAACCTTCACAGAGATAATTGTAAGTCAGACACAGCCACCACTCTCTTGGAACTTACTACCTGCTGGGAATAATTACATCTACCTGAACACTTTGCTGTGGTAGTGAAATGAAGTATTTCACATAAATAAATAGAACAGTAATTGGCACAGAGGAAACTTGCAACTGTGGGGGAGGAAAAGTAATTTTCCCTTTACTGTTTGAGGTTCTTGGCTGAGAATCCCCTATAATAAAAGACAGATTAAAAGGAGAAAAACAAACAGAAGTTTACTAACATGTATACCTCCCGTACATATGGGAGATACCTAGGAAAAGTGAATAACACAAAAATGGCCCAAGCCACCACCTTAAATACCATCTTCAGAAAAGACAAAAGTTGTTGGGAGTGGGAAGGTCAGTTATGGGAGGTTACCAGGAAAAGTAGAGTAAGGTTGTTAAAGCAGATTTAAGTCCTTGCCTTCTCCATTAAGAAGAGTTTCTAGAGATTTAGAGTCATCTTTCTTTTCCTAGTACAGAAAAGGATACACCCTTACAAATGGAGATTTCACTTATAAATGTAAAGGTCTCTTAGAGAAAGGTAACTTCTCAGTTTTCAGAGCTTTTCTTGTGTCTGCTGTTTCTTAACGAGCTCAAAATAATTAATAGCCAAACAGGCATACTTTGGGGTGACATATTTTACCCGTTTCACAGCAAATGTCAGTTTCTATGCTTCTATCTTACTGTCTAATTTTTGCATGTAGTTCAAGTTCAAAATGAATACTTCTCTTTGGAGGAATTTCTAATAATGTTAATAAGAAAGATGATAACAATAGTTACTACTTGTAAAGCACTAACTGTGTGACAGTCCCTGTTCAAACTGCTTTGTATAAATTAACACAATCAATTTTCACCCTCTAAAATCATCTCCATTCGACAAATTTGAAAACTGAGACACATGAGCTTAAACCATTGACACAAGCTCACAGAGCTAATAAATGGTATAGCTGGGATTTGGACCCCAAAATTCCAGCATCTCTGGTTTAAAGGAATCAGAGAGAGAAGTGTCCTGGAAGATGTTTATTGTGTCCTTTGCTGTCTTCAATGGCTGGGTCCTTTTCATCCTTCAAACTTCAGCTTCATTTTTACTACTTTAAAAGAAGGCATTGCTGTTCTTAGCATTTTGTCCAGTATAGAGTCTTTCTCCTATATACTTATTATTTCTATCAAAAAAATATTTTTTTCTTAATTCCCCTAATAGCAGTCTGAAATGTTTTGTTTGTTTTCACTTCTTATCTATTTCATATTTATTTTCAGTGCTATAAGCTCCATAAAGGCAGGAAACTTATTCACCTTAATCATCATTTTACTCCCAGTACCTAGTAGAGTAGTGTGTAGAACACAGTAGATACTCATTAAATATTTGGGAAAGAATAAATGGAAAAAAAAATATTAAGAGAAATAGAAACCTTGTACAATATATGGAGAAAGAAAATTTCACCAACTTCACAAATTTACATGTAGTGATCACTAATATTAGGTCAACAAAATGGAATTGTGCCACTTAGCAACTTTCCCTTTCAGTTCAGTTCTTAAGTAATTAAAGTAATTCATTTCTTTAATGTAATTAAAGATCAGTGAACCAAGTGTGTAAAAGGCAGACAACTTAATTGCCACAAATGCATGATTTAGATGAATAATAAATGTGCTAATGATAGTATAATATTAAATATTCAATGCGATTATCAAAAGTCAATTAAGAGATAATTGTAAATCAGTAAGCTACAAATAATGAGAGGAATCCTCCCTTTTAGAAAGGTTGTTGACAGGAAAAAGGAATCCCAATATTCTTGCTTTGCAGCATTTAATTTAGTAATGTAAAAAAGTATGGAATATATTTAATTTAATTAGGTTGTCTAGCAGATTACCACATTCTCAAAATAGACATCTTCTTATAGTTGCAAAGCAGATGTTATAACTCCAAGAGATCATATCCTAATCTTATTGATTTAAGGAACAGGGTCTCGAGAGTTACCCCTTTTTCATGTTTCATGCTTCCTTTTCAGCAAGACCATTTGCAAGTAGATCCTTTTCTTTCCTTGCCTCTTTACGTATGATCCCTGACTCATTTCTGGGTTTCTGGTAGAAGATTTGCATTGTTCACAACTTGAAGCAGAGATGAGAGATGGTATTCTAACTATGGAATATGGGCTAAAAATTCTGCAGTAAAAAGCCTGATCTATTATAATTTCAGCAGAGAGTTTTGCCTTAATTACTCTTTTTTTTTTTCTTTTTTAAATTGAGCATTGTTTTAGTCAAGGAACAGAGCAGTTTGAACTAAGAAATTTTAAGACAATTGAACGTACCAAAGGGAAGGATCACCCTGTTAGTATAACGTTTGTGAATAAAATTCAGAATATGCAAATTTGAATTTTATTGGAAGTTTGGCACCAAACTGAACACTAGTATAAGTCAAAACTTTTTCTTTAGTGTTTAAAAAACCTGACCTTGTTTTCCTTCTGATTTAATTAAAAAAAAAAAAAAAAAAAAGGAGCTCATAATAGAATCCCATTAATTTGACACTTAGCTAAGCAACTTCACTTAGCTCACCAGTATCTCCTATAGAATTTCAGTTAATGAAAGCAAATTGCCCTTGCAGCAAAGAATTCAAAACGTGGGTGAGTTGTGAATTTGACAAAACTTCTTTTATTTTTAATGTGACAAAGTGCATTACCTCCAGGTATAGCTTCTGCTCCACTCTCACCAGAATCTATCAAAAGGCTGCTAGAGACAATTCTATCTCCAGTAAGATTGCTGGGTTTCAGTTCCTTAAAATATCAAACTAAAAAGGTTTCATTGTATCAAATGTTTGTATAAATTCTGTGTGAAGAAGTTTTACATGCATTAGTTATTAAGTCTCCTTGGAATCTATATGATGAGTGACAAAGGAATAAGGGTGAGAGGTGATGACGTAAGTCTGCATGCCAGACAACACAACTAACCCTATGAATTCTCGGTTCTCCCAGTGCACTCTTTATGGAAAGGGAAAAATTCAACAAGTTTTTAACCTTGAAAAGGTGATTACTCAGATATTGCCAGACTCATATCAAGTGAGCTTAGTTAGATCAGCTAATTGGCCAAGAAATTCAGAAGGAAGTTGTTACTCTTATGTGTCCAGATCTAAAGCCCTGGGTGGGCATGGACAGCCCCTAGTCATCTGCACCCAGTGACCATTATTAAAGATTACTCAAGTATCTGGCTATATTCAGTGTGAAGTAAAAAAATATTTCAGTCTTGCACCAATGTAAAGGTTTAGGCATAGAATTATGTTTTTAGCTTTGCCTCTCGTTAAAAAGACATTTTAGGGAAAAAAAAATTGAGTTTGATACACAGTAACTCTTATTTTGGCAAAATACCAACCCAAATCTAAGAAGCATGAGATAAATGTCCCAATGTAAAAGGCATTACATTAAAAAAATAAAAACAAAAACAAAACAAAACAAACAAAAAACACCATAGTATCAGGAGAGAAAAACCACTTACAAAGACTTACTATTGTCCAGATTTTGGTTCCACCTTGCAAAATCTGAAACTTGGTTTCCGGAATATGTGAAGTGGCTCTGTTCCTAGGGATTGATAGATTATATAAACTCCCAGAGACTGGTGTATAAAGCAAGAATGGAATTGCATTCACTGATAATATATCCCTGTAGTGTTCAGGTTAGGCGTCTGAAGTTTCCTTCTTCCTTATATATTTGCCATCAAATTCAGATCATCTCATATTCAGACTAAGGCACAATATCTATGGATAGTGCTTTCTTTACTCTGGAATTCTGCTGCCCTTAGTTACCAGGGATGATTGATTCTTCTTGGTAATTACTCTGTTTGATATATTTGGGGCACACACAGTATTCACCTTGTAGTAATAGTCTTGGTACAATTTAGGGGTGGTACATTCAGGGCACTGTCTCTAGAATCACACACACTCTGGGTTTAAAAATCACTTCTATTACATACTAGCTGTGTGATGTGGGTAAATTAAAGTTTCTAAGCCTCACTTTTCTAATCTTTAAATTTGGAATTATAATTATGTTTCCCATAAATAATTTTGTGTGTACTAAGGGATAATTAAAAAAAATAAATAAAGAATTTAGCACACAGCTGGACCATATTAAGCATTCAGTATTACTTATTTACATATGTTTGCACAAATAAATTGCACATTATTTTAGTTTTATTCTCATAGGGCAGTCTTATTTAATTTTTTCCTAAGTTTTGGAGACTGTTTCACAATAGAACCCAAGTACTGACAACAGTACTTCTTTGTGATCTTGAAAATAATTAATGATGTATTTGTATTTCAGTGAAATTAGATACTGCCTTGTATTGAATAAATCTTCTGCACCTCCTCATATTTTCTGTCAGTTTTGCCTTCCACATTCTTAGCCACTTACTCCCTCTCGGCCTCTGCCAAGGCCTACTGATGCCAAGCTAGCCCGTGAGGTGTGTCTCCTGAGGCCCACCAGCTTCATGGCTGGAATTTCTGGCTCTTCCCAGAATTTCCAGACATCTTAAGGTGACACCACACATCGTATGGGTTCTGACTTCCTGAGATGGTGCCAATAGGTTACATAACCTGGAAGTGAGTGTGAGAAGGTGTGGGATCTGGTCTGGTCAACTCTCTATAGAGCAATCTTTAAGCAAGGGCAGACAGGAGACAGACAAAAGGCAAATGAATTCCCTTTCTCTTCTTTCTTCTGATATACTTGCTGTTCTGATAAGCATTTCTTCTATGACTTGCATATGACATCCTCAGTGTTTGAGTGGATGTAACTGGGGTTTTTTGTTTTGTTTTGTTTTGTTTTTGTGGTGTGTGAAGAAGGAATAGCCAACATAGTAAGTCATCACCTTGCCTTGTTTCTGTTGACTCAGTTCTCTTTTCCTGTTGGTACTCTGAAATTATACATCCCAGATAAAGCATTGGTATCTTACCCTTGCTTGAGTCTTTGTTTCTCAGGGATCCCAAGCTAAGACTCACCTCTTTCTTCATGAGTTATCCAACATAGTAGAAGTTTTTTCACTAATTGTCATTCACTCATTCATTAGTTCATTCATTCATTTCATCACAAAATCCATTACTTGTGTTATTTAAATCATTGTGCTATGCACAATAGGAGAGCCAACAGTAAAATATATTCCCTGGCTGTATGGAGATTACAGTCTAACCGGTGATTCTACAAATATCTGCATTAAAATTGTAAAGTAATAAATGCCTTGAAGGGAAATATAGGTAAAGGTCAGAGTTTGAAGGGAGCAATCATAGTTGGGAGATCACGGAAATCAGATACTCTGCTTCTGATTTGTTTTGGACCTTTTAGTCCAGGTAAATGTGACATTTTCTGTGGATCAATATACAGATAAACAAGGTGATAGCGTAAGTATCCTATAAGCTTTTCTGCCTCACTGAAATGATTCACTATGTCAGAAAGTTTGAGAACTCAAAAGTGTTGTTGCTTATAAATAGGATCAAAACAATTATATTTAGTTTGACTATTTCAAGAAATGGCTTTTGATATTCTCATACATGAGCATGTAATTGTTATAGAAAATATAAATAAGTCAATAAAAAATAAATAACACAAATTCATTTGTATTTTTTAATGTATGGATAACATTAGATGTAAATATTTGTCATCTTAGTATTAGTTCATGAATATTTTTTCATATCAGTATTTTTAATGATTGTATAGTTAGTATGTTTAATCATTTCATTGTAGTTCTATATCACTGTTTATTTATTTAAAGCTTTCTCATGCTGGTCATTTATTTTGTCTCAACCTTTTAAAAAATATTTTATACTATGTTACAAGATGCATTCTAAGTTAGTAAAATCTTGGTGCATAATCTTAATTATTCCCTTAGGATAAAGTCATAGAAGATCAATTGCTATGTCGAAGAGCACAGGCATTCTCACAGTTATTCAATTGACAGCCAAATATTATCTTAATATCTAAAATTACCAGTATTATAAAATACTACCACAATTTTGGCATAGAAAATGGATTTTATAATTTAAAATATACATGTCATTTTGATTGGGAGAAATTAATATCTCATTAGTAAACCAGAGATGACAATAACTATTTCATAGTATTTTTTCAAGATTAAAAAATACATATCTTAAGTGAAGATGAACATCTTAATCTGATTTAAAACATATAAAAGGGCCAGTAAAAATAGACAAGATCAGATGGGGAAAAAGACCCAAATACAGATACAAGAAATGATTAAAAATTTATAAGAGAATAGTTTTACAACTCTGAGACATTTTATTTCAAATGTTAGAAAAAATGATTGATTTCCAAGCAAAATATAAACTATAAATATTAACACAAAAATTACAGTTGTAGTAGAAATCTACAATACAAAAATTGTCATAGATGAGATTGCAGAATGATTAAAAATCTGTTGTTAAAAAAGAAATAGGATCCAAAGGGTTTACTAAAAGTCTTGATTTCCTTTAAATAACAGATGCCATTCATATTTGGGAAGTTTTTCCAGGCCATAGAAACAAATGGAATATTTCAAAGATGACTTTAAAAAGTTGGAATATCTTAGTAATATAATTTGATAAAAATCTCACAAAAAGAGACTTCATAGCAGTTATTGAAGCAATTACTATAATATTACAATTACTATTTATCAAATTCCATGGCATTCATTGTCACAATGATGAAACACTAAATTAATTTCAATAAAGCAATAAAACTATAAAGAGATACCTGCTGTCAGTATATCATTTGATATTACCCTGTGAATGTAATTAGTCAAACATGTAAAAGCTACTATAAATATTGGAAAAGATATATGATATCTGTTTTTTTAAATGATATAATTGTATGTCTACAAAACCAAATAGTTCTAGTAGTATACTACTGACATCAATTTTTAATCTGTAAGAGGACTAGATATGAGTTACATATTTGTATAAAAGTTTTATTGGCAAGAGTAAACAAAATTATAAAACTTTTATAAGTGAATTAAATAAGAATCATAAAGAAATTTTATGACAAGAAACTATAAATTTTTTTGAAGAAAAATGTACATGTGGACTAATGTAAAGATACACTACCTTCTTGAATAGGAAGACTTAATGTAGTAAATACATTAATTTTATATAAAAAGGATATAAATTTACTGCAGCTACAATTAGAGTATTAACTTTTATATGAAAAAATAATTGTTGAAAAGTCATCAAGAACATTTTGAAGAATAGTTTTGCTCTAATCAAATCAGTAGAAAAAGGAGAGGGAATTCAGAAATATTTCACAGTACATATTGCTCATTATAATTTTAATTTTCATTTCCCTTTTGAGTTTGTGTATTTTCTTTCATGATTGTTGAGATTTGGATTTGCTCTTTTGTGAATTGGTTTTTCAAAATTGGGTTTTGATTATCTTCTTATTGATTTTTCTAGAGATACTTATATTACAATTTCAATTGCCTTTCTACAGACTGTCTTGCAAATATTTTTCCAAATTGATTATGAACTTATAATAATTAGAGATTCAATACCTGCTAGTAGGAGGTTGTGAGCAAAAGTCTAGTCATATATTTCTTGCATAAAGGTGAAGTGACTTAATTTATTAGAAAATAAACTGGGAACATCTAATAGTATTATATACATATTTAACTACATATTTTTGTCATTGGAATCAATCTCATAGAATAAATATTGGTAAGGATATATATAAAACTATGTGTAACATCAAATATCAAAAAAAGCAAACCCTAGAAAAGATAATACTGGAAACATAATGAGTGAATCTCAACTGGTCAATTTCTGACTAAATTATGGAACATACTATAGAATATCACACAGTCTTTAGAAACAATGAAAGAGAACTCCCCCAGTTCACTTGGAGGAATTTTCATGACATGTTATTGAATTCTTTATAAAGTAAAATGGAGAAATGTGTGCTTGCTTAAATTATTTATTTCCATAAAACGCAAACAATGATAATTAAATGTCTTATGTATACAAATATATATATATATATATATATATATATATATGTATATGTATATGTATATATATGTATAAGTGTATATATATATGTAAGTGTGTATATATATATATGTGTATGTATATATATATATATACATATATACATACACACATATATATATGGTAATATGATCCTGGTGGAAAATATTAAAGCGTACAAACTATGTTGTCATGGCTTTTGGGAAGTAGGAGAAATAAAAAAGGGAGGAAACAAACAAAGGAACAGACAAATAAGAATGACACTAAGACATATGTGCAATGTCTATATGTATGTGTTTATATAATCATGTATGTATATATGTATGTCTAAAACATTAACATTAAGCCTAACCTTGGGTAAAGGCTTTTCTTGAAGCTTCCAAGCCTCAGTTCTTTGTAGTTGTTCAACAAATATTAGACCCCTCATATTACATTTTTAAATCTGTTCTACCCTCTTGCCCATAGTAAATTTTAAATAAACTAATATAAATATTATATGCAAGGATTGGCATACTATAACATACTGGCAAAATCCAGACCAAAATCTATTTTCTTAAAAAAAAAAAAATTTAAAGACCCAGCAGCAAAGGCTGCTTTTTATATTTTTAAATGACTGTGTATTATAGGTTATATATGTATGTACACATCTTTCATTTTGTTATTGGGCAACAAGGCATAAAATATGTACTGTCTGTCCCTTTCAGAATAAGTTTCTCAACCTCGAAACAGATATCAAAGACTAAGGCAAAGTATTTCCAATGAGTGAGGTATATGGACAAATGGTGGGTAAAAGTTTACTACAAGATGTGATAATCCAATATAAATTACAAACTATTTAAGAAAATTGACCTGTGAAAGACCGAACTTTAATTGGCCAATAACCATGAAAGTAATTTAACGCTGTCTTAGAAATAATTCCCTATTTTCATTAAAATTTTTGAATTAATGCAAGTTTTGCGCAGTTTCAACCATAATTTTGTGAAACACACTTCCCTTGCTATTTTAACAATTTCAGAGCATACAAATAATGAATAAGTTACTACAATACTAGCATCACCTTGACACCAAAAGCTGACAAAAACCACATGCAAAAAATGAATACTGAAGACCTCTATAAATGTAAATATTATAATCTCAAATCAGTTCCATACAGTATTTACAATTATCTCAAATCTAAGTAGCATTTATTCTATAAATTAAAGATGATTCAAAATGAGGAAATATATCATTACGTATAACTCATCATATGAATAAACAAAGAAGAGAAATGACAACTCAATGTTTCCTAAAGGACATTTAGTGATATTTAAAATCCTTTCTGAATTAAAGTGTCTTTGTTAAATAGAAATAAAAGGATGCTATGGTAACATGGAAAAGAACACCTACCCAAATGTAAATCATTATTTAAAAAAGAAACATTAGAGATGTTCTCATTCAATTCAGAACTAGTGACAGATGCCTAGTGTTATTATTGCTTAAACTCCTAACAGATTGGCACCAAGTCATCTCAATGTCATCTGGTCTTAGCAGATGTTCTAGGTACCTTTTAGTACATCTGTCAGCTCATCTAGTTTGTAATAATTCCTCTGAGAATCGTTTCCCTTCCCTCCCATGTCTATAGGACATAGAGATGGGTCCCTGTGGTGGACACACTCAAAGGTAACCTCTAATGAGTGACACCCTTTTAGGATCCCTTGAGTAATGGTGGAACCAGTGCCTTGCTTCTAAATAAAAGAATATGGCAAGCGTGATGGGATGTCACTCTGTTGGTTATGTTATATGGCAAAAGTAATGAGGTGACACTCCCTTTTTATGTTTTGTTTGACAAGAATCCATCTTAGCTAGAGAGACATTTTCCTGCTAGCCTAAAGGAAACTGCATCTGCACTGTGAACGGCCTATGGAAAGGGCTACCCACAGGTGGCCTCTAGGGCCTGAGGGCAGCCTCAGCAAACAGCAAGTAAGAACCTGACCTTCAGTCATACAGTCTCACGAAAATGAATACTTAGGGAGTTTGGAAGCGGATTCTTTTCTTGTTCAGTCTTCAGATGCGAATGCGGCCCAGAAAAAATTTGCATTACAGCCTTGTGAGGACCCAGTTAAACTGTGTTTGGAATCCCAGTTCACAGAAACTGTTAGATAATAAATGTGTAGTACTTTAAGCCATGAAATTTGTAGTGGTTTGTTATGTAGCATAAAAAACAAATGCAGTCCACAACAGTTATGCTTGTATTACGTAATAATATACTAGGAGTAAACAGAGTCAGGGTCCTTTCCCAGATAATTTAGAATTTGGATTAAGATTTTTCAGTCTCATTCTGGTCTTGTGTTTTGACCAGAGGAGACTCAAGTAGCAGGAGCTATGAAGAAGCAATCTCTTTCAAGTGTGGGCTAAGCAGCAGAAAAGCTAGTCTACAGAGACAATCAAGTAGCAGAGAGAGAGAAGAAAAATAACAAATAGAAAAAGAATCTTTCCTGGATTTCTTGCAACATTCTGTATCCTGATTTCAATTAATGTAACGTGGGCTAGGTGCATTTTAATCCTTGATTTAGCTGCTGTTAAATCAAGTTCCCCTCTTTTAAATAAAGTTGTCTCAAGTTAGTATCCACTATATGTAATCAAAGTGTCCAAACAAGTCAAGTAATACACAAAGAAAGGAAATTTGAACCACTGTTGGTAACCAGTGGTACTGTTTGGCAAGACTAGCTCCTGAAATATATAAATTTTAATTTTTTTAGCTCTATGAATTGAATTTATAAGTTTACTTTGTAAAACAAGCTTTATTTTCTCCAGGCTAAATAATTCAAATTCCCAATTCCCAATTCACAATTTCCATTAATGAGCTATAATCTTTAAGTATCCAAAGGGTAATATTTAAAGCAAGTATTTTTTTGGTTTTGAAACAAGCTATTTACTTCAGTATAATTTCTGCTTGGAATAAAGTTTGAATTACAAGATTTGAGAATGGAGTGGGAAAAGTAAATACTAAGTGAAAATAATGTTGTCTGTCTCTTATAATACTACTTTTAAATTTGACTGACCAATAAATTGACAAAAAGTTGTACTACCTATTAGTTGTCAGTGAAGACTTAAAAATCAATGAATAATGACCTAGGAAATTATATTCAGATTATGGGATGATGTCAGCAAGGCCAACTTCATAGAGAAAAAAATGACATTGATTTCATATATGATTGTAAATTCGAAGGCAATACAAACAGCCGACATGAATCAAAAAACAGTACTAAACCACTGCTGAGAGTTTAAGGATGTGAAAAGAAAGCACATAATACAAGGAAATGCATACTGATTGAACGGCGAAAATTGTACGTTTTTGAAATAAGGTATTTCTGACAAGGGACACAGGTAAGGCAGAGGAAATCTAAGAGAACCACTATCACCAACCCCTTTAACAGGATGGTCCCATAGCGACCACAGTTTGCTGATTCAGCAGCATGCTGGTAACTATAT
Organism: Rhinolophus sinicus; assembly: GCF_036562045.2. Taxonomy (NCBI): domain Eukaryota; kingdom Metazoa; phylum Chordata; class Mammalia; order Chiroptera; family Rhinolophidae; genus Rhinolophus; species Rhinolophus sinicus. The sequence goes on from NC_133756.1 coordinate 105,546,905, forward strand.
GAAAACTGGCTCTTGGGAGAGGGAGGAAGTCCAAACTTGGAGACTTTGCTGATTTCCATGGCGTAAATAATCCAACCCAAGCTAATTTCAAGCTAACATTGTGAAGTCAATGAACATGGACTTGGGGAGAGAGGTGCAGGATCGGCTCTAGCCAGCTTCATCACAGGTAACTCCTCTGGGGGAGGCCATCGGGTTCCCAGTGGTAAGGCTCAGTGGAGTGCTGCTAACAAGGTTAGTAGCCAGACTTTTGTGTTAGAAATCTATGATTCTCTGTCTCTTCACAGAAGAGGAAAGGTAGAGCCACAGACTGCTCTTGAAACAATTTTATGTCCATTGTATCTGTATGGCAGAAATATTATATAATCGTGTGCCACTGTGTATGAGGCTGCAGTGAATAAAAATAGGAAAGAATATGAAATAATTTCTAAAGTTAATCATATACACAATGAATCCAGAGTTTCTTAATGTGCAGTATGCATTAAGAGTCATATTCTGCAAGTCTGGAGTGGGGCATTTGAATCTGCACTTCAGTCAGCTGTCCTAGTGACACTGATCCATAGAGAACACACTTGAGAATCACTTGATTTCTAAGTGAAACTCTATTGTTCCCAAGCATTGCTCTTTGCCAGGTACTGTGCTAGGCTCCTGGAATTTGGAGTGAACTAGGAAGCATGGCATGTTGCAGAGAGCTTAAACTCTATCCTTATCCTTACCTGTATTGCATTCTGAGCTCTACCATTTGTGAGCCATGTGACCGGGTAGTACCTATATGCTCTTTAGCCTCTGTTTCCTAATGCAGAAAATATTACTCATCCCTTTAGGCAAATGGGATAAATATGGAAAGTGCTTTGTGCAGTGTCCTGCACATTGAAGAAAATGAATGTTAATTTGCTTCTACACAAGGAACTCTAACTCCGTAAGGATGTAGTGAAATAAATCAACTACTAACATTTAAACTGCAGATATAAACAGGCTGTACATGGATGAAGTATCCATCAGGGTCAGTCAACGCAGGTCAGGTGCGTTTCCGTGACAAGGTTTTGTTTGAGCTAAGTCTTCTAACGTAAGTCAGGTGAATAAAGTTGGGGGAACACAAATAGTAATGAAATCAAATGTAGAAATTTGTAAGAAAGAGTAAAGTATTCTGAAAACGGAGTGGTTCGTTTTGCCTAGAGCATCATAGTTCATTTGGTAGTGTTTTTTGGGAGGTCAAATTGAGAAATACACATTTTTTTGGAACTTGAAGGTTTATATAATAACAAAGCATTTGGTTTCATCTTCAAAATAAAAGGAAACTATTAAAGGACTTGAAGCCTGAAAGTGTCATATAAAGATTTGTGCAAGCTTTCTCTGGCATCAAAGAGAGTCAAGTCCAGGGCACAATGAAACCAGTTCATACATTGCTATAACAGGCCAGGAAAGCAATTGTTAGGTCTACAGTAAGCTTAAAACAAACTCCCACTGGCTCATAAGAACCCACTGTTAAATTTTTAAGAATTTTGCAAACTGGTTGTTAAACATCACAATTAATAAAAACTAAATTATGTAAATTATATAAGCTTGCAATACACTATATTAAAAAATAAAGGTAATAAATACTGAAAACACCACTTCTTTATTATTTTATTACATGTTACTATATATCCTATGCTCTTGAGACTATTTACATCTCTTGTATCCATATGGCAGGAAGACTGTAATTGTATGTCACTGTTCATCTCTTTCCAATACTGAATTCAGCAGTGCCATATTGGTAGTTTGGAATCATCCATGGTGGGATTATTCATACTACAGAAATCTGAAGATGCTATGAATTAGGCTTGCTGCATTGTTTTGTTATTTTCTAGACTTAAGAAAATGGTGGAAAAAAGTGAACAGTGCATGTTAAACATAAAAATGTGTCATGTCTGTACTATTACTTTGTAAGTAGTGCAAAAAAAAATTGAGGAAATATTTTACCATTATTAAAAAACTATTACCTACTTTTGCAAAGATGTCACTCACATTATTGAGTTAAGTTCCCACATACATCTTAGCTGCTTCACTTTTGTCTTAATCATTAATACAAATGAAAATATGAACCAACATTTCTATAGGAACGACAGCTATTTGTCCATTTTCTTCAATGGCAACAATAGATTGGCTCTGCATAAAAAACTTCAGCAAAAATCAACTACAGCATCTGTGGGATCTGATTAGCTATGTGGAATTTCACTAGAGTATTATATATTTTATGATTATTTGTAAATTGTGTGTGACACATCCTCTATGTCAGTAAAATTGATAATGAACTCATGTACATACATATATAGACATTTTTCCCCATTGGTCTCATTATTGAATATTTAATGGCACATCCTTGGGATAGGAAAATAACTGCTGACAGGATTGTATGACTGGCTAGAGGAGGTGAAGAAAAGAGACGAGGGAGGGATAATCCCAGTTTTATGACTGGGATCCTACAGAATATGGTGTTGTCATTTACGGGGATTATAAACACACAGGGAGGGCCAGGTCCCCAGGTTCTGAAAAATAGTACCTTGCTACCTCCCGACTATTCTGTGCTACATGTTCTGACACTCAGAGGAACAGGAATTATTCCATGTAGTAAGCATGAGTGAACTTCTTAGACACAAATTTTTTGTGGTCTTTAGAGGCAAATTAAACTAGATACACCAAGAACTTCATATTCTCAAAATAGTCATTTTTCTTATGTTCTTTTGATGTATTTATGATAGATTTGATTATAATAAACAGGGCCTTATTAATGCAAAACTAGGTAATACTAAACTTAAAGAATGGAGAAACAATTAAAAAGAAAATATGAGCTACGGTATTAGTTTCTTTGATAGGAAACATGTTATTACTCTGTCCTTCCTTTGGTTGTGTTTTGCCATATCATACTGCTCTTGTCCTTTTATTATTGCTTAGATGCATTGCCATATTCATTTTGCTTCTTCCTTTTTTTTCTGGACATGTTTTGTCACCTGTTTTATTCTCCATGTAGATAATATACATCTTAATATAACCTTTTTGGATGAACTATTAGGGGGACATTAAGATGTTTTTCCAAAGGTTTGTGTAACATCTAAGTCTGAGTTGGAGCAGGCTCTGGATTTGTTAAATGTTGTAGAGTTGATAGTTGCATTTGTCCTCATTTTGACTGGAGAGTGTAAACTTTCAAGGTTGCTCTGCTTTTGTAGGGGTGTGTGTGTGTGTGTGTGTGTGTGTGTGTGTGTGTGTGTGTGTGTGTGTATGTGTGTTGCTTATAAATCTTTGGTGACTTTATTTAATTATTTAATTAGCTTATAAAATTGTGACATTTCTGGGACAGAGGCAGGCTATAATAAGACTAAGGAATTTTCTCCTTATGGAAGATTCTGGGAAAACAGGTGCATGGCATGTAAAACAATACCCTTGGAGAGTAAGATTCTAATGTACTCCCTGGTTCACATTCAAAGATTTTTTTCTTGGGATCAAAGCACTCTGGTCTCTCAGAAGGCACTTCTGTTGCCAGCTGCTTATAATTTTTTGTCAGAAAGATTGTAGGGTAAAGCTATTCCTTGAATGCAGTACAGTTCTCTTCTAGATAACAAATTTCCTAGGACTTTGTCTCCATGTCACTTCCATTTTACATTAAATGTTTAGTTTGTGTCACTTTAGCCTTTTGGCTAAACTCCACAGGAGTTGGCACAGGGAATCACATTAATTGTCCATTTAATCTAATAGTCCTCTCTGGCAGAGGCCCATTTCTGCTGTTTCAGGGCAAGACAAAACATAAACCATAATTCATCTCGCCAATTGAAGATTGCAAGATCAAATTTGCTGAGAAAGGAAAAATGTATTGAGAACTTTGATCAGCCATTAGAAGAGATTGATTCATTTTACTGGCATTTAAATGCATGCATGCACCTATCATATAAAGTTTGAGTGTCACATACAACTTAAAAAGTAGTATCAACATATAATCTTTCTGCAGAAATTAAACTTATAAAAATAAACCCCTATTTCCATTTGTGATGTATTTAAACAAATTATAATAATCATACAGGACTAGTACCATTTGTGTTATGGTCCTACCCTAACCGTGCCTTCTTATGTTAGCCAAGAACCTTGTGATTCAAAGTGTGGTTCATAACTAAGAGCATTCACATTACCTGGAAGTTTATTACAAATTCAAAACCCAACACTGCACCTTAAATCTACAAAATCAGAACTGACATTTCAATGAGCTCTCTGGGTGATTTGTATGCCAGGTAATGTGAAAAGCCCTGGTTGAGGGATATACTGAAAATAATACTTAAAAATAGTATTCACTGGTTCCCTGCATTTTCAAAGAACAGAATAGATGTATAATTTCCCAATTCCTCCCTAACTTGTTTTTTTTTTTTTTTCCATAGACACTCAAGTCCTTTTATTTCTATTATCACTCAGTCTCCCCTTCTCTAAACAGAATGAAAATATTCACCCTGCATTCTTCTCAAAATTACTGAAAGAGTTAGGTATGTTCCTGTCTCTTTAGGCTTCTTTAACCTGGACATTCCTCCATCTTTGCTTGATTTTCATCATTTGATAATTTGGAAAATTGTAGACCAACTATTTTTTTGCGATGTCTTTCAGTTTGTGTTTGTCCAATGTGTCCTCATAATTAAATATAGGTTATTTACCTTTAGCAGAAATATTTAAAAAGTGATGCCATTCTTATTGCATTATCTCAGGTCATGTATGATTTCAATTTGTTCCATAACTGGTGGTGTTGACTTTGGTCATTTAATTAAGATAGTATCTGCAGGAATTCTCCACTGTAAAATGATTCTTTTTTTCATTGTAATTAATAAGTATTTTGGCTAGTGATACCTGTAGACTATGGAAATAACCTGTTACCCATCAACTCTCAACTTATTTATGTAGGTTTTTGACTCATTTTATTCTACAAATAATAATCCATCACTATTATTATTTATTTTGATGCCCCGATTTTCTCAGATTTACGCAGTGATAACCCAGGAGAAGCTGGCTTCTGTATTCTTCTAGCATGTCTCTATCATTCTTTGAGCACTTCCTTACTTTTTGGCACAATAAGATATTCCAGGCTTATCTTGTATTTATCCTCCCCTAGTTCCAGAGTAAGCTCCATCCCCAAGGGACCATGGTTTCTGCGAGTAGAAAATGACATTCGAACCCAAGATCCGGGCTCTAGGTGTGTTCATCGCTACTGAGAGTGTTGCTCCCAAGTCAATTATGGGGATGAAGCTAGGGAATATATGCATATTTTTACAAAAATATTTAAAACTCTTGTATGACTCCTCCACGTGGGCATACTTCCCTCTGAAGCTCTGCCATCTCCTAATAGACCATTGCTGTATGTACCTTTCCCTATGGATGCCCTTTCACTTCATACAGGACTCCCCTCCCATGCTGGGCCACCTTCCACACAAATGCCTCTTCACTCTGCTCAGGCTCTAATGCCCCACTCTGAATCACTGCTCTTGCCATTGCCCTGCAAAGGAGTCCTTCTTTCTCTAACTGGGCTCTGAGACCTCAAAGTAGACTACTGTAGCTCTTCAACCCTTCCTTTCTGTGTGGACCTCTATCTTACCCGGATCTACCAACAGTTCCTGGACCTGAATATTTTACTAAGGGCATAGAAGGAAAGAAGGGTAGGGAAGGTAAGTAAGTGTGATGGTCAGCTTCATCTGTCAACTTGGTAAGGCTACAGTTCCCAGGTATTGAATCAAGCATAAATCTATGAGTTATTGTGAATATACTGGGGATGCCAAAAAATGTATACACATGACTTGTATTCGTCTTTTGTTATCAGTATATATTGAGTATTACAATTTTAATACTGTTTTTTCCTTTCTTAAAATGTGTATACATTTTTTTTGGCACCCTATTTATTTGTGATGTGATTAAAATTGATAATCAGTTTACTTTAAGTAATGGAGATTATTCTAGATGATCTGGGTGGGCCCGATTCAATCAATTGAAAGATCTTAAAAGCAGAGCTGGGGCAGATTAAGACATTTTTCAGTTCATATTCCAGAGATTCAGCTTGCCTTTCTTGATGGCCTGCCTTATGTATTTGGGCTTTCCTAACCAGCCCCCAAATCACATACTTTCCTTGCAATAAGCCTCTTAATATATGTCTCCTACTGGTTCTGCTTCTCTGTTTTAACCCTGACTGATACAAGGAATAAAAGGGAGAAAGAAAAGGAAGCGAAAACACATAATTATTATGTCTCAATGGTAATTCACTGAGAAATGTCTAACTCCAATTTTCTCTTTCTACAAGGGAAAAAAAAAATGGAGCAGAAAATATATGCCATGAGAGTGTAAGTTAATCACAAGGAAGAATTTCCTTACGGTGAAGATTAAACATGAAAGCATGGCATGATTATCTGAGTCATTTAGCATCTAAGCAGTGTCTACTCAGAAAGAATGTGGACTTTTTTCCCATGGCAATATATTCATTTACAACCCATCTCTAAGAATTCCCTTCCCTAATGAGTAGCTAAGCTTCACTTTGAGTTCTAAAATGGTAAGTCAAAACACTCTAAAAACAAGAGGAAAATCATTTGAGATAAAAGATTACAATAAATAGACCTTCATATGTGCAGCTGTAATCAATGTCATGTTCCATTCTGTGACTCCCATCTATCACTGGGTCATACGATGTCCTCTGTTTGGAATGCTTGTTCCCTGCTCCTCATAGGACTGTCTTTTTCTCAACCTTTATGTGTCAGTACAAATACCATTTTCTTAGAACCTTTCTCTAAGCCACTCTCTCTCTCCCCTCCTATTAATACCTATCTCACCTTACATTTATGCTGTATTTTATCACATATCACAATTTCTTCCTCTTTTTTAAAAAACTCCTTCTTTAGTTGTTTTTACTCTTCCCCTCAACTAGGTTTCAAACTCCATTAGAAGGGTGTTCATGCCTTTCCTGTTCCCTTTTATAGTTGCAGCGCTTTGGACAGAGAATACGTGTCCAATGAGTATTTGCTAAATGAATGAATGTCACTGTGTCAGCGCTGCCTACCTGTCCATGATCCCAACATTAAGTTTTTGAAAAACCAGTTTGCTGATAGGATCACAGATTGGCAACCTACTGATTATATGCTTTTCAGTTTCGAGTCTCTAAATAGATATAGCCAAATAAAATGTATTCAGGTCCAGTCTTATTTCACTTTGAGTACTATCATTCAATGTGAAAACAGTTGCCATAGTTTGGCTTATCTGAGTAGGAACTGTGGTTACCCATCCGTCAGTAAGCATTTAGTATGGTGAGGGTTACTACTGACTGGACCACAAAAACGAAAAAACAAAAAACAAAAAAGCAAAAAACTGTAAATGGGTAAATTAGAGATTAGCTGCTCCTATAAGCTTGGTTTTGGAAGAGCCAGAGAACTATTACAAACATATATTGAGTCACAAAAAAAGGCAGGAAAAAGTCCTACTCAACTCTCTTGGGTATATCAAAAGCAATTAAAAGGTCACCTCTTGTGTAACAGATACTGGAAGACCAAATATCAGTCCATCCTAAATTACTGACAAAACAAGTCTCTCTTCTACTATTGAACTGAGGAGCAAACTAGATATTCCTAATACTGGAGAATACATCCGTGAAAGATATAATCTCTATATGCTATGAAACCTATTAAAAATCATATACCATGCTTCCCCGAAAATAAGACCTAGCCAGACAGTCAGCTCTAATGCATCTTTTAGAGCAAAAATTTTTTAAATTAATATATAATATAATATAACACACGGGTCTTATATTAATTTTTGATGCAAAAGACACATTAGAGCTGGTTGTCTGACTAGGTCTTATTTTTGGGGAAGCACGGTATATGTTTGAAAAAAATCATATATAATCATCTCCATATAATGCTGTTGGAAGTTAGGAATATTATGGATTCATTCTCCTTCACTCAATATAGACAAAATAGTTACTTGTAGTAATTTTTAATACCATATTATTCATTTTTTTGCCACAATAAAGAATGACCAAGAGTGCTTTTTCTCTGATTTCTGATGAATAAACATTCATTGATTTTTTTTTATTGTTTCTTTGGCAAATTGTTTAGCTGTATACTTTGTTAGTTAATGTCACTATAAATGTCACTTCCCAATGTCTATGTAAAATAAAATAGACTGACTGATTAGGTCAGTTAAATAGCCTTTTATTTTTTGCCTATATATATGTATTACCAAAAATTTCCCTCCCTTCAGCAACGGCCATAACCATTGTATGAACTACATTGATTATTTTAGCATTGTATTGTTTTGCTGATGAAGCCAATGCATATTCACAGATGTCCTTAGACGGTGAGTCGTGGTTTACAAATATCTGGATAATGTAATATGGAGACAGTCAGTTAGCTATGTGAATGCTTTACTTTCCCTGCAGATTTTCTGACTTTTTCATGGAGAAGTCTTTTCTGTTTGTTTGTTTTTGTTTTTTAAATGCCGTGCTAAATTATTAGTGGTACAGTACCAAAATGCTGTGCTATTTCAAGAGTAATGATTATGTTGAAATCATTTTATTAATTAAAAAAATCATTAAGTTGGCACAACTCCATCTTAGCTTTCATCTTGAAAGAAAAAAATTATGTAGCATAACTTTTATGACTCTGATTCCAAACATGCGTTTGAAAATGCCAATAAATGATCAGCCTATTATCTGGATATTTTTGTTACTAAATATTTTTTAAATATTTTGATAATTGGATAGATTATATAACTGAAGAATCATTTATATTTAAATATTTTGTGTCAAATGTAAATAATTTATAGTACTGAAAGGGGGTGCTCTTAGAATAACATAGACTCATTAATTATCAAGTTAATGAGTAGATGTTTTAAAACATATGGGATTCCAAGAAAGGTTTACTTGCCATTCCAGTCTTTTTCATTTTAGTATTCAAGTCACATACATAAACTATAGAAATGCTGAAAGTCTCCTCAAACCTTTTTCAGGACAGTAGACTGACAGTTTTAATTTTAGTAGGGGATTTAATTGGACAGATGTCCCCCCAAAAATTATTTTTAGTGTCTGAACAGCCTCTATTATTTTTATAGCCTGGTGTATATTTTTGTTTTTCTCTTATGATATCAAAACTCTAATACTTTAACTCTTAATATTTTGCATATAAATCATCACTGGAAAGAGAATCGTATATTATATTTCATGACTTTTCAAAAGATTCAGCTGTGTATAAAACAACTTTGATACTGAGCACTTCCTGAGCTTAAATAGATTTAGTCATAATGTAAAAAAGTTGAAACATATAAGTGAAAATTTGAGAACAGTAGACATTGTGGTATTTAGGATCTGAAGGGACCATCAGCCTAAGATACATCTAGAACTTGCATTATAGAGTCTCCTGGAAATGTGAGAAAATAGACGTGATGTGTGTGTTCTGGTTCAGGGTTCAAGTAGAAAGGCACTGAAACTAAAGAAAGAGCATGGATGTCAGTATAAAACTATGTGGAAGGAACTTTCAATGACTATTTCCCCAAAGCCCTGTATTATCACCACAAGGTAGAAGTTTTTTGTACTCAATGCCACTTACTGTCTTCATTTGGGTTGACCTGTGAATTAATGATGAACGTGCCTTGAATGTCCACATGATGGCAAGGGAATCATTTATTTTATAAGTGGCACTGGAAATGTGCTGAAGCATGCACAATTTAAACTAGCCAGCCAGCGGTTCTGTCCTGCTGATTCAGTGGTATCAAGGACACAGCATGTAACCCTCACGTTTTGCTTGGCTACAACCCTCTATCTGAATAGGGTCTATGGAGCATGGATCTTATTCTTAGGAAACAAATCTTTCCTCTTTAAATGTTAGTATCTCATCAGACCTTTGCATTGGTTCATTATAGTAGTGATGTTTCCCCCTGCTCTCTAGTGAAATGAAATGAAGTGGTTAACAGCCTCTGCAGTGAAAAGTACAAGCTTGTAATTTGACTCTAGGTGGACTGTGACTTTGGAACAAAGACTGCATGTGCATTTCTGTCATAGGGATTTAAAGATCACAATAAAACTTGATCAAGACATAGTTCATAAGACTAATGGTAATTTCTATGTTCTGTAACGCTGAGATAGGAGGTTCCATCTGCTCTCTAAAGGCCTTGGCTGAATTACAGTGATGATCGACTGTTAAAGCATCTCTTGGGTGTGGCTACATGTTGATAATATGTACTCTAGGGGTGTTACTGATATTGTTAGTAGAACAGTTCTATCATACAGTTTTCTGTCTTTTAGATAAAAACACAATTTGATTTTATAAGACAATTTTATGACTCATATTCAGAAAGATACAGGGGAGATTTTCAGGGTTTATATCAGATGGTACAAGTATTTTGGCCTGTCATTTTGTCACATGAGAGAACCAATTTGTTATATACGGTGTGTTGTAGATGAGTTTACATGTTATTTTGACAAAATTTAATTGTTTAGTATTAAGTCAAAGGAAATTTTCTTTGGGTGTCACTGGCAAATAGTATTTTAGCCTGATATTCAAATTTCAGTCAACTATTTTGGAATGGTATAGATGATACACAATGACAACAAGAACAAAGGCAGAACCAAATTTTAGAAATTCTTTATTTCCTATTTTATACTTGCATTAGAGTTAAAACACACACACACACACACACACACACACTCACACACACACACACACACACCAAATTTTTGTAAATGTAATAAAAAGTTTATAATACTACAATTTCTATTACTACTAACAATGATGATGATGATAATGATGATGGTGATGATGATGATGATGACAATAACACTAATAAATAATGAATTCCATTTTCTCACCATCTTTCACAATATCCTCCCCTCCTTGGGACTGGTCTGGTTTTAATATTGAGCATCCTGTGCCTCAGAACCCTTCAGTAAAGGGCAAACCAGGAAGATTGATCACCCCACCTTATACAAAAGTGTTGTGTTTTTTTCTTTTTTTTTTTTATAAATACATATATCTAGAACTCTAAGAGTACCTCAGAAGTCTTCCTGTCTTCACATTATGATGGTTGAATTAGTTTTTATATCATTATAACCATGTAATTACCATGGCAGAGCCAAGTAATATTATGATAATATTCCCATTTTCACGTTACTATTTGGTCTTCCAGGTAATAATTTGCCTTTATTGCCACTTGCATAATTTGCATAGCCTTATTTTTGTTTCAGATGCCATATCATTCTATTAAATATCCATTCTTAAAATATCCATAAGGACCTCTTTTCCATAATCCTTTTCTTTTTTACTGAGTTGATCCACTTTTGTAGTTTAACCCTTCACTTTCTGAAGCATATCATTGTCCTCAGAAAAAGTGCAAAACATTATATCTCTGAGTCCTTTCATTAAAAAAAAAAAAATAGAGAAATATTCTACCATCACACTGAATGGACATTTTGGCTTAGCGCAATATTCAAGGTGGAGGATGTTTTGCCTTCAGAATTTTAAAAACAATTGTCTACTAGAATCTACATTGATATTGAGAAATCTGAAGTCATCACAATTCTTATGTATGTGACATTTTCCCCTCTCCTTAGAAGACTTTAGGATCTTCCCTTTATCACTGATATTTGGAAATTTCATGATAATTGGACTTGGGGTAAGACTTTCTCATTGATCGTATCAGGCAGTCTGTAGACTTCTGTACTTTAGTTCCAGAACTTTTCTTGGGTTATTTATTTCGTTTAATTTGTCCATATGTGCTTTCTGGGACTTTTTTAGTCATACATTTTTCTTTTTAGATTTGAATCTCTAAGTACATTTTTATTTCAGATTGTCTAACTTTACATATTTTTGTTCTTTCTTTAAAAATTATCAAATTTATCTTTATAACTTCTAGTTGAATTATTTTTTGCAGTAGTTTAATTTACAAGAGTCTTTTCTTGTTTACTGATTTTCATCTTCATAGCATTTAAAAATTTTTGCATGCATTGACTCCTCATTGTGGAGACGGTAGTTATTTAAGGCGTTTTGTTTGTTTTTAAAAAGTTATCTCCCTTTCCTCAAGAGTGAAATATCAGTTTTTTTTTATATTTTTTGAGGTTTTATCTCAAATGTCAGGTGATTTTTAATTGTTTCTTTTAATTTTATTTATTTATTTTTCTTTTTTCTTAATTAAAATTTATTGAGGGTGACAATGGTTAGTAAAATTACATGTTTCAAGTGTACAATTCTGTAATACATCATCTATATACTGTGTTTCCCCCAAAATAAGACTGGGTCTTATATTAATTTTTGCTCCAAAAGATGCATTAGGCTTATGCTCAGGGGATATCATTTCTGAAAAATCATGCTAGGGCTTATTTTCCAGTTAGGTTTTATTTCCAAGTAAACACGGTATCACATTGTGTGTCCACTACCCAGAGTCAGTTCTCCTTCCATCACCATATAGTTGACGACCTTTACACTCTTCTACCACCCCCAACCCCTTTACCCTCTGGTAACCACTAAACTATTGTCTGCATCTATGAGTTTTTGTTTCTTTATTTGTTTGTCTTGTTCCTTTGTTGCTTTCGGTTTTATATCCCACATATTAGTAAAGTCATGTAGTTCTCAAATTTTTCTAACTAATTTTGCTTAGCATAACAATCTCAAGATCCATCCATGTTGTCACAAATGGCAGTGTTTCATCTTTTCTTATAGCAGAGTATTATTCCATTGTGTATATAAGCCATATCTTCTTTATCCAATCATCTATTGAAGGACAGTAGTTGTTTCAATGTCTTGGCCACTGCAAATAAATCTGCAATGGACATCAGAGCACATATATCTTTACGGATAAATGTTTTCAGATTTTTGGGGTAGATACCCAGGAGAGGGATTGCTGGGTCATATGGTAATTATATTTTTAATTTTGTGAAGAACCTCCACACTGCCTTCCATAACGGCTGCACCAGACTGCATTCCCACCAACAGTGTATGAGGGTTCCTTTTTCTCCACAGCCTCTCCATCACTTGTTACTATTTGTCTTGATGATAGTCATTCTAAACAGTGTGAGATGTTATCTCATTGTGGTTTTTATTTGCATTTCTGTGATGATTAGTGATGTTGAGCATCTTTTCGTATGTCTATTGGCTATCTATATGTCCTCTCTGGAGAAATGTCTATTTATTTTTAATTGTGTTGCTTTTTTTGTTGTTGTTGAGTTGTATGAGTTCCTTATATATTTTGGACATTAGCCCCTTATCAGAGGTGTTGTTTGTAAATATCTTCTCCCATTTGGTTGGTTGCCTCTTTATTTTACTGATTTTTTATTTATTTATTTTTTCTGTGCAGAAGATTTTTAGTTTGACATTAAAATATCAGGTTGGAAGCCCTTTATGTACTATTGGCCCAAAGGATAAGGGACCATATTCAGTAATTGGATGGGCAGCTGGCTCTTTTGCTTGGGTAGTCTCTTCCAAAATATGAATGTATACATGTCATTTCTCTGAGGATTTTTAGTTTATCTAGAGATGATGCTTCCAACAGCTCTCTCAGGAAGAATGTGGCGGTCACTGTTGTTATCCAGGCTCCCAGCTGGAGCCATACGTCTGACCACTCAGTGGGCAAATGTTCATTTTACTTCCTTGTAATAAACTCTGTGCCCCACCTGCACCTTTTCTCATATCTGCTGATTTTGAATCTTGTGTTTCTAAATGAATTTCTCTAGGAGAATGCTTAAAAATTCTGCCTATAGAGTAGACATCTCACTATTGATAGTCTTTGCATTAGGTGGAGAAAAGGGTGGAGTCACATATTCTGTATGTTTATTTTCAAATGATCCCTCTGTTTTCTTTCCCACTCTTTACCTTTTGCTGGGTCTTGTATCTCTGTGGTGGTCTTTAGGGAAAATCAGTTCAAAACTCCTTCCCCTGAACTTATGCTGTGTCTTCTGTAAAATAAGTGCCTTTTTAAGCTGCTTTCCTTTTTTTTTTTTCAGTAATTAACACCTTATCTCCCATCTCTGCTAATTTATACCATTTTTACTTTTTTACTATTATTTTGTAATGGGCTCTAGAAAAAATAGAGATAATCAAATGACCACTTTGACCATCTTGACAGAGGTAACGATCCATTAAAAATGGTTCTCAATAGTGGCAGCAGTAACAGAAGTAGCAATAGTTGATTTAGTAGCGATAGTTGTAGTCATTCCATCAGTAACAATGAACAGTCAATTACATCAGTAACAATGAGCAGTATTCACATTTACTATGATATGAATGATGCCCCATAATATAGTGCCTTATAGCTTATAGATACTCTTAAAGGCATTTGCTTTTACTTCATTTGATCCTTACAATGGCTCTAAAGAGATGGGCATGTATCATTAATCATTACATATACATCTTGCTTTACAGATGTGACATCTAAGAATTAGGAAAGTCAAATAATTTATCAAATTTGCTGGATTAGTAGTGTTGTAGAAAAGTCTACTCAGTCATCCTACCTTTTCCAACATTCATCACCCATGATGACAATTTGTAGAGGAAGTTTGAAGCATTACATGTGAATTTGATATTAAACATTTCCTAGACTCCTTGCAGTCCTGTAATTCTTGCAATAGTGATAGAACTTGAATCTTTCCCAAAATAATGAATTATTTATAAAATTACAGTAGCTCAGATATTTGATTACTATTATACATTTTTAAGAAGAGGGAAAATTTGCTTAAAAAGATTTTACTATAAATTGGATATCTCTAATAGTCCTCAGATACAATATGACTAAACTCAAACGTATTAACCCTTTTCTATCCATGGATTTCAATTTTACTAAGCATCCAGTTTCAGAAAAACAGTATATGATTTGACTTCATATTTTTCATTTATCCTTCTCCCTGAAGCTCAAAATTTCCAAGTTCTATGGATTTAACCTTTTCTCCTTTCATTTCTATTAATTCCACTATAGCTTAGGCAGTTTAGCACCTAAACTGCCTTCCGATCACTTGCCTCCATGCACAGTAAGCCCTATGCCAGACTCATCTCACAAAAGCATAGCTTTGTTCAAGCCACTGCCTCCTTTCAGCTTGCTGATTAGAATCAACATTTTATAGCACTTTTCTCTTTCATTTTTCTCACCATACTCTTAGAACAATTTTCAAACATTTCTGCATATTCCAATCCTTGAGCATTTGTACCTGTTTGCCTAATTTCCTTTCCTGATTTTTTTTCCCCTCAGATACCTTCTAATATCTCTTCATGTTAAATTTGTATCACTATTCAGGAATGATCTCTAAAGCTACCTCTTTTATAAAATTCTTTCTCATTGAATTTCACCAATTGCATATCATATCTTTTTCTGAAGTCACTTTGTAGTTAGTTTTTCTCCATATTTCTTAAAAATATAACATATTCTCCAGTGTATAAATTGACTGCCTTTGACAAGAAGTTAGAATAAATTGAAATTATTTCTATTAGGTGCAGAGGAGGTAGTTTATTGAGCTATATAAATGAAACATGCTTTTAAAATAGTGGAATCATAACAATGTCAGCAACTAGTCTTTTGTCTATATATACATATATATGTATATATATCTATACACACACACATATATGTATCAGTGCTTCAAGCTTCTTATTACATTAGCTTGAGTCAATGTGAAAGGAAGATTTTGAAGAATAGAAGAATGGCATGGAGAGGAAAGGTTAAAATAGATAAGAAAGGCATAAGGAAAAAAATTGTGAGTTCTCTGATGAAATGTAGAAGTGATAAGGAAAAATGGTTCAGTGACATTTGTCAATTCCTTTCTGGAGTTGAACAGAAAGTCAAAGGCAAGGTCTTATACTGTTTTTTTTGTGTTTTTTTTTTTTTTTTTTTTTTTTTTTTGTGTGTGTGTGTTTTTTATCCTTTCCAAATGTGAATTGTTTAAATTCTGGCATAAATAAGCCTTGTTTACCATGTTAATTTAGGATGAATCCTTAGCTTCCTTCCCTACTCTGATCACAATAGTTTTAACTGATGCTGTTACATGCTGATTTTCCTGATCCTCTTATCCTTCAGAATGGAAGTGTCATCTTTACTTTGAATCTTTATGAAGTCAACTGAAGAATATGGAGTCTAAACTATGGAATGAAAGCTTTAAATTGCTTCCTGCAGATTCATTGCAAATATGATTGTATAACATGAACAATAAATGTTTTCTAATGAGTTCAGAGTATAACTTTCCATTTTTTCCTCAACATAGAATGGGTTAACCAATGTGGTTTATAGAATTTTCTCTCTTTATTTCTGGTCTTTATTCTTTTCTTTTTTTTTTTTCTCAGTTTTTGCTGAGTCCCTTGCACGTTCTTAAACTGTGTTTACCTCAGGGAGTTCTATGCTGCAGTGCCACTCTTTTTTATTAAGAAAAACAATTGATCATTTTTTATTGACTTTTTCAGAAATTTTATTAATTGGCAGAAGGGAATTTGCTTCCCTCTAATGGTCTTTGCAAAAGGCCTTCCATAAATTATTGCTCCAGAAATAGTTTTCTCATCTCGTTCATGACATGCTATGGCTTAATGTCCCTCTCTGTTTTCTAAATTCCTTTATGTTTTCTTTATATTCTACTCCAGCTGTAATAAAAATGAGGACAAAACTAAAAATAAAACTACCATATGATCCAGCAATCCTTCTGCTAGATACATACCCAAAGGAAATGAAACAAGTACCTTAAAGATGTATCTGCACTCCCATGTTCATTACAGCATTATCCACAATAGCCAAGATATGGAAACAACCAAAGTGTCAATCACTGGATAAATGGATAAAGAAGTTGCGTGGTGTGTGTGTATATGTATATATCATGATGGAATATTATTCAGCCTTACAAAAAGAAGGGGATTTTTAAATTTGCAACAACATGGATAAATTTGGAGGACATTATGCTATGTGAAATAAGCTAGACAAAGACAGGAAAAAGAAATGTACAATCTCACTTATATCTAGAATCTAAAATAGTTGAATACATAGAAACATAGAGTAAAACAGTGGTTCCCCAGGGTGGTGAGTTGGGGGAACTGGGGAGATGTTGGTCAAAATATACAAATTTGCAGTTATGTAGAATGAATATGTCCGGAGATCTAATGTGTGGCCATACCTCAGATTTTGCAAGTTCAGTTCCAGACCACTGCAATAAAGCAAATGTCACTATAAAGTGAGTCACACAATTTTTTTGGTTTCCCAGTTCATATAAAAGTTATGTTTAAACTATATTGCAGTTTATTAAATGTGCAATAGCCTTATGTCTAAAAAATGTATATACCTTAATTTAAAAACACTTTATTGCTAAAAAATGCTAACCATCATCTGAGGCTGTGGGGAAAATGGTACTGATAGACTTGATGTAGGGTGGCCACAAACCTTCAATTTGTAAAAAATGCAATATCTTCAATGAGCAGTAAAGCACAATAAAAAGAGGAATGCCTGTATTGCATAATGACTATTGTTAATACTGTGTTGAGTACTCAAAAATTGTTAAGAATAGGGATTTCGGGTGCTCTCATCACCAAAATAAATAAAATAAAGTGAGAAGATGCATTAATTAGCTAGACTGTAGTAGTCATTTCACTATATGTATATCAAATCATCACATTATATACTTTAAATATACACAATTTTAATCAATAAAAAGGATACCATTAAGGGTTTGGCCTTAAAATGGATTTCCTATTGGAAGATGACATTATACCATCAGTGTGACACCATGAAACTGTTTCCTTTGATCAGCAGTGCAAGAGTTTATTTAAACCATCCCATACCCACTTTTATTCAACCTAGATACAAATAATAAACATTCAATTAGTTTACTTAAAAATTACAATGGATAAATCTAGGGCTTTTGGTTAATAGCCTCTGTTAGTATATGTCCACAATGTACATAATGGCTCTCCTTAAAAGTAATCTGCAGTTGGAATAAAAACTCAGACATTATTTATGCTTAGCTCAGCATTTGCTCTACAAAAACATATGCTTCAACTTTTTATTAGAAAGGGATTTACCTTTAAATTTCCTGTCAACAATAGATATTTATCTTAAATCTAAATTTCCTGCAGCACCTTCCCCCTCCAAAAAAACAAACAAACAAACAAAAAAACAGAAAAAAGAAAAAAACCAACAACAAAAAAAACAAAACTGAAGAACATCTTACCAAGTATTGAAACCAGACCATCTGATTTTCTTTCCTTCCTGTTCTTCCGTGAAAAGAATACATTTGCTCTGACTTCATGTCTCAGAGATGTCTCACCCCAAAATGATTGGCTGTATTCCAGGCAAGTTGCTTGCAACCCTGTATGATTTCAGAGTTTTAATGCTCTCCTTGTCTGGAAGGAAATTTCATGGTCAAGAATCAAATAGTTCTTAATTCGCTCTGGGAAGACAGTTTTCTCTCCAAGTCTGTTTCAGTTCTTACCCCCATCCTCGACCACAGACCCACATATACACACAACTCCTGGGATATATCATTCTTTCCCCAGGGTGTTGACAAGAGAGTTGGATTACCTAGCACAGTGAAGAGTAAGTAGATCAAGTACTACAGTAATGAAATGCAAAGCCTAAAACTCAGCCAATGATGTTTTATTTTTGCCTCAACTTGGATATGCTAGTTTACATGAGTTTTCAGTAGTAAAACTTTTATGAAATATATTGAAAAAACCAACTTAGTTGTGTACATTTTATGCATCTATAAATAGACAATACTTACCTTAGTGGCATGGTAATTATCATGAATTTCATAGAGTTAGGAGCTTGGAGCACATTTGAAGAAGCAATCTAGTTTCATCCTAACTCTGCCAGTGAACAGCATACCTCATGTTTAAGTTGATGTCATGTATGAAGCAGTGACATAACCCTCCCATAGGTGTGTGAAAGTGCTGGAAGAGCTCCCCTCCAAACACCTTTCTCCAGACCTCAGAGGAAATGGAAAGAGCTATGAAGTCAGTTTGAATTCCAACTCTAATAGACATGTAGCTTTGGGCAAAATGAAGACCTATCGATTTTCAGCTTACCACCTATAAAGTTGGAATGAAAATACAGAGTTTACAAAGCTGTATGGATAAGACATGGATAATAATAGAGATAATACATATATTCTGCATATTGCCATTCAATAAATATTATCATCTCTTTCCCTGAGTTTTCTTCAGGTCTGTTCTATTCCCCTTCCCTTCTTATTTATTTTAGGAGGAGAGAAACTTTAGAGAAGTTTTCAATTTTCCTCTGCATAATTAAGTTAAATGTATGTACTTCATGTAAGAGGAAACAACTTCCTGGAGGGGAGTTGTGTCTCTTTGCACAGAGTTTTGCCATCTGGTCACCAACAGACCAGTGTGTAAAGGTAAAGAGGAAAACTGGGATGCTTATAGCCAGAAAATGATGCACACAGTCTGTATGCTTTTATGGTCTGCTCCTCCTGTTCCTCTGTACAATTGTGCCCAAAAAGGAAAGCAGGGAATAGATTGATCTTGATTCTTATCTGTAAACTATAAAGTTCAAGGGAGAGTATACTCTTATGCTGATCTCACATCCTGTATTCCTTCCTTAGAAAAGATCTCATGCTATACCTCAGAGAATGTCCTTTTGTGGTTGATTCTTATATGTATTTTCTGTCTACTTGCCACTCTGAAGATGAGATTTAAAAGTTTGTTGTATGGGAAGTTATTGTTTGATGGGCACAGAGTTTCAGTTTTGCAAGATGAAAAATGTTCTTAAGTTGGATAGATGGATGGTTGTACAATATTGCGAATGTACTTAATGCCACTGAACTATGCACTTAAAATGGTTAAAATAATAAATTTTATGTTATAGATACTTTATGATAATTAAAAAAGATTTTTTTAAAACTTTCTGATTAGTAGAACCTAAGGGAACAAGAGACTTCTCTAAAAAGGATACTCCAATGTGGGCTGGACTCCTATGTCTTCCTTAGATAATGGGTGGGAAGAGTCCATGGATAGATTTTCTCCCCTCTCTATTGAACAGAAACATTGTTTTGCTCCTCAAACCATGAATCTTCTTCTAAATACAAAAGTGAGTCTCCCACTTTTTTTTTTCCTGAATCAGAAATCATAGTAAATCCAGTTACTGTTCTTTATAATTTGTTTTATGGTATTTTCAGGAAGTTTATGTTCGGAGTATGAAGCATGACCTAAGGATGAGAAAAATAAGTACTTTGCCACCAATACCACAATTCAGAATGAGCAAAACTATTGACACTAGTGTTTCTGAGTAGTATCCAGTATAGAAATAGACAGAAAATAATTTATTGACTTTTATATTCTTTTCTTAGATTTGTATTAAAATATAGCTAACATATAATATTATATTAATAATACGTCCAGGTGTACACCATAGTTAGTTAACATTCATATACCTAAAGAAGTGATCATCATGATATGTCCAGCAACCAGCTGACACCGTACCACATTATCACAATATTATTGAATGTATTTCCCATGCTGTACATTACATCCCCATGACTTATTGTTTTTACACCTGAAAATTTGAACCTCTAATTTGCCTTCACCTTTCCCCCCTTTTAAAAATGTTCAATTACAGTTGACATTCAATATTGCTTTTATATTAATTGCATTGCAGGTATACAGCATAGTGGTTACACTTTTACGTAATTTAAGAAGTGATCACCCTGACTAGTCTGGTATCCATCTGACACCATACATAAATTGTTGCAATATTATTGACTATATTCATTATGCTATATCCTGCATCCCCATGACTACTTTGTAACAACCAGTGTACTTCTTAATCTCATTCTGTGTTTCACCCCCCACCCCACCTCCTTCTCATCTGGCAACCATAAAAATGTTTTCTGTGTCTATGAGTTTGATTCTGTTTGGTTTGTATGTTTATTTTGTTATCTTTAGATACCACATATAAGCAAAATCTCATTCCATCTGTCTTTCTCTGACATTCCACTCAGCCCAATACCCTCCAGGTCCATCCATGCCACCACAGAGGGCAAGAACCCATTCCCTTCCATGGCCAAGCAATATTCCATTATATATATTTACCATCTACTCTTTATCCATTTATCCATCAATGGACACCCAAGCTGTCTGCATATCTTGGTCATTGTAAACGATGCTGCAATGAACACATGGATGTACATGTCCACTCAAAATAGCAATTTGGGTTTCTTCAGATAAAAACCCAGAAGTAAGATTACTGGGTCCTTTTTTGTCTCTTGTTACAGTTTTTGTTTTTAAGTCTATTTTGTCTAAGTATTGCTACCACAGATTTATTATTATTATTATTTGTTTCCATTTTCATGAAATATCTTTTCCAATCCCTTTACTTTCAGTCTGTATATGTCTTTCAATCTGAAATGAGTCTCTTGTAGCAGCATATTCAGAGTCTTGTTTTTCTTATCCATTCAATCACCCTGTCTTTTGATTGGAACATTTAATCCATTTACACTGAAGTAGTGGTTGACAAATAATGTAATTATTTCTATTTTATTATTCACACTTTTAAAAAATTTATTTATGTTTTCCATCTTAAAGAAGTACCTCTAACATTCCTTGGAATACTTGTTTGGTGGTGATAAACTCCTTTAGCTTTTTCTTCTCTGGGTAGCTACCATATTTCTCCGAAAATAAGACCTAGCCAGACAATCAGTTCTAATGAGTCTTTTGGAGCAAAACTTAATATAAAACCCAGTCTTATCTTACTATAAAACCAGGTATAATATAATAATAATATAATATAATATAATATAATATAATATAATATAATATAATATAATAAATACCAGGTCTTATATGATATAATATAATATAAGACTGGGTGCAATATAATATAATATAATATAATAAATATAATATAATACTGGATCTTATATTAATTTTCGCTCCAAAAGACACATTAGAGCTGATTGTCTGACTAGGTCTTATTTTCAGGGAAACAAGGTATTTATCTGTGCTTCAATTCTAAATGATAGCTTTGCTGGGTAGAGTAATCTTGGTTGTAGGTCCTTGCTTTTCATCACTTTGAATATTTCCCACCAATCCATTCTGGCCTGCAAAGTTTCTGTTGAGAAATCAGCTGACAATCTTATGGGAGCTCCCTTGTAGGTAATTAATTGCTTTCTCTTGCAGCTTTTAAGATTCTTTCTTTGTCTTTAACCTTTGGCATTTTAATTATGATTGTCTTGGCGTGGGCCTCTTTGGGTTCATCTTGTTTTGGACTCGCCACACTTCCTGGGCTTGTATGTCTATTTCCTTCGTCAGATTAGGGAAGTTTTCTGTCACTATTTCTTCAAATAGATTTTTGATTCTTTGCTCTCTCTCTTCTTCTGGCACCCCTATGATGTGAATGTTCCTGTTCTTGATGTTGTCCCAGAGGTCCCTTAAACTCGTCTCATTTTTTTTTTTTTTTTATTCTTCTTTTTGCTGTTCTGATTGGGTATTTTCTGTCATATTCTCTTCTAAATCACTGATTTGATCCTCTTCTTTGCCTAATCTACTGTTGATTCCCTCTAATGTATTCTCCATTTCAGTTACTGTAGTCTTCATTTATGACTGGTTATTTTGTATGTTTTGTATCTCCATTTTTATGTTCCTATCTCATTATTGAAGTTCTCCATGCGATCATTGAGCATCCTTATAACCAGTGTTTTGAACTCTGCATCTGGTGGATTGCTTGTCTGCATTTTGTTTAGTTCTTGTTCTGGAGCTTTGTTCTGTTCTTTTATTTGGGACATGTTTCTTTGTCTCATAATTTTTGCTGCCTCCATGTTTTTGTTTCTATGTATTAGGTGGAGTTGCCATGCCTCCTGGTCTTGGTAGAGTGGTCTTATATAGTAGATGCCCTGAGGGGCCCAATGGCACAGTCTCTCTTGGAACCTGAGCTGGGTGTTCCTGGTGTGTCACTTGTGTGGGTTGTGTGTGCCCTCCTGTTGTAGTTGAGCCTTGGTTGCTGTTTGCATGTAAATGGGAGGCATTGACTGGTTGTGAGGAATGGCCATGACTACAGGAGCTATTGTGCAGAGGCTGACCCTACATAGCAAGACTCAGCAGGCTCTGGTACTGCCCCGTCTGCCGTTTGGATGTGTTGTTCTTGGAGAAGGCTGGGTAATGCTCCAGCTTGGTCTGAAGCTGACCACCAGGCATGGCACCACAGTGCTTCCTGGGAGAGACCCTGCCACAACCAGGTTCAGCTACTGCCTGTACCCTGCCTGGAGCCACCTGGCATGAGCCATAAAGCAATATCCAGATGCCCGTCACCTGCCCTGGGCTTGGATGTGCCTCAAGAGGTGAAGCCATGAACTGAGGCCTACTGTGGCTAGTTCTGGGCTTAGGACTGCTCAGCCAGGGGTATGGGACATGCTGAAGCCAGATGCTGCTCTTTTGGGTTTTGAGAGCCTTTGAGAGCCTGTAGGAAAGTTTGCAGCATTAGCCAAGAAAGGCTATTTGTAAGGAAAAGCCACTGGAAGTGGCTTGGGTGTGCCTGAATGATGGGTGGGGCAGGGTCTCAGGGAATCACCAGGGTGGGACAAATGAACAGTGTTAGTCAAGTTGATGGAGACTCAGATATGGTGCCTGCCTGCGTCTACATGCCAGAAAGTGGCAGGGCTCTGCAGAAAAAACAGTGACTTCCCCCAGTTCCTCTGTTTGGGAGAAAGCTGCCCCTCCAGCCATAGCCCTGAAGCCTAACAACTCAGTTCCTCCCATTATGTCCTTGGAGCCCCTCAAGCTGCTGTTAAAGCACTGGAGCTCAGAGCAAGCAAGGAAGTCCATCAGTGAGTAAGCTCATGCACAAGCCCTTTAAGAGGACACATGGGACTCCAGACACCCCTGTCTCATTCATTCGCAATCTCTGCTAGTTTCATAGCCAGAAATGATGGGGACTTCTCTCCCAGTAATGGAACCCTGCACTGGGGAGCCTGGTGTAGGGCTGGGACCCCTGGCTTTTTAGGGGTGATCTCCCCAGTCAAGATATTCCTCTCAATTTTCAGTGGTCACATGTAAGTGTCGGACTAGATGTTTCTCACCTTTGCCCCTTCTACCAGTCTCGATGTGAATTTTTCTGTAGGTTTTATTTGTAAGACTTCATTTCAGCTAGAATTCAGGTGGTTCTCAATGATGGTTGTTCTATAGTTTAGTTGTAATTTTGATTTGCTCATGAGAGAAGAAAGCACATCACTGACCTACTCTGGCATCTTAACCAGAAATCCTGTTTATTGACTTTAATATATATAAAAGTCTATATATATATATATATATATATATATATATATATATATATATATATATATATTTGTTCATTGTAATTAAAAACCAAAACTTTCCTAAAAAAAAAACCAGTAAAAGTTATTATGAAAAGATAATTCTTTAGTTAAAAAATCAATTTTCTAAGTATTAATAACTATTGAGTTACAAATTCTCTATTTAGTGAGAATGGGAAATATGGCAAAAGAGAGAGGAAAGGAGGAGATATTTCCCACCCATTTGAGAAAAGAGACCCTGAGATTGTCTGAAGGCTAAAAAACTATGATGATTGGGTATAGAAGTAGGAAGTCAGATATGATGAGAAACTAACAATATTTTCTCATGAAATATAGTAGAGAATGTGTAGAAGAAAGGAGAGAAAATGTCAGTCACAAATTACATTAAGTTTGGAAAAACGTAAGTAAATTCACATTTAAAGAATCCATTATAAGAATATATTCTTAAGTATCCGCACACATGAATGTATACATATATACACATATGTGTGTGTGTGTGTATATATATATATATACACACATATATACAAATTACATTAAGTTTGGAAAAACGTAAGTAAATTCACATTTAAAGAATCCATTATAAGAATATATTCTTAAGTATCCACACACACGAATGTATACATATATACACATATATGTGTGTGTGTGTATATATATATATATATATATATATATATATATATACACATACACACACACACATATATATACACATTTTTTTTTGGTCAGTGTTTGGTTTAATCTGTTTATGAAACACCCAGAGATACAAAAGGCTGACTATATACTTTGGAAAAACCAAATCTGCATATAAGTGAACCTGCACAGTTCAAACTCTTGTTGTTCAAGAGTCAACAGCGTAATAATCCTAGAATGTTAGAAGACTGTAAAACATTTTAAAGAGAGATAGCATGTAACAAAATCTGATTTTGTATCATGATGCAACAAGCTTTAGCGATTCAGTGACTTCCCCAAGTTCTTATGTTTTGTGAGTGGCACCATGAGGGCTAGTATTCACAAACCAGTTCTCATTGCATTACATAATATGGTATCCTTAAGAAAGACCGGACTTCTACAGGAAGAAATGGTAGAATCTTCCTTGTCTGATTTTCAATAGAAAAAAGAAATAACTCTCTTGAACATGTTAATATTCAGAGTTTAAGCGTTTAGATTAAATGTAAAATCATCAATAAACTAGTCATGTGTATTAATCCATAAACAGCTTTCAATACCCTAAAAAGTTTTTCCATCATTTCATTAATGCTCATTTAACTGCACAGAAATAAAATAAATGACAAAGGAAATACCTCCAAAACTCGAGCATAGAAAGATAAAGTGAATTGCTGTGTAGCATAAGATATTTTAAGTGAGAGTAATTAATAGCTTCTTTGAAATATAGGAGAAGAAATTGGACTTCATTATGACATGACTTATTTTCACACATGATTTGAATCTATAGTTTGGCTCTTCCAATTCAGTTACCCTTTCCCAGTTTACCCAAACAATGCTAACATTTTTTTGAACTCAAGATATTTATCCAGTTTTTACACCCAGTATTAAAATGGTCACAGCTAACAATCTTAGTTATTTTGCCTTAGGTTCTCTGGTTTTCCTTCATTAGTTGACCCCAGGGACATTGCACTTGCATTTGCCTCTGCCTGGAATTTCTTCTGTGAGACTCCTGCAAAGCTACTTTTTTTTTTTTTTTCATGATTTACCTTTCAGCTGAATTCCTACTTCCTGAGAAAAGTTGTCCCTGTTCCACCTTATTTCAAACAGTTTCTGCTTTTCCCAGTCTTCTATGTTGCATCGCCTTTTGCTTTCATGTAGTACTTTTAATTATCCAAAAATTTGTGTTTGTTATATGAATTGCCTCTATGTCCAGGCTAAAAATAAGTTCTTTCAGCTGCTTTTTACTTGATCTCATTTCCTCCACCTTCTCTAGAACATTCACTCTTCTAACCACTGTGGGACTGTTACTTTCTAAGATTTGGACATCATACCCACAGATCCCCCAAGATGGTTTTTCATCATCATGTCCTCTCATTGGCTCATGTGAAGCCTTTATTCCACTAATGTTTTCCTGTGAGTTGCTAGAAAGATTCTCCCAAATTCCATAGATATTGAATTAATTTTTAAACAAATTTAAATGAAGGACTTCATATTTTAGTGCTGTAGAATTACCGTGTTTCCTCCAAAATAAGACCTAGCCAGGCAGTCAGCTCTAATGCGTCTTTTGGAGCAAAAATTAATATAAGACCCGGTCTTATTTTACTATAATGTAAGACCAGGTCTTATGTAATATAACGTAATGTAATGTAATGTAATGTAGCATTATATTATATTATATTATATTATATTATATTATATTATATTATATTACATTATGTTATATTAATTTTTGCTCCAAAAGATGTATTAGAGCTGATTGTCTGGGTAGGTCTTATTTTGGGGGAAATAATTTACAAAAATAAATCATATTCTTTAGCCATGTCCTTTTGAAAGTTATTGTAGAGCTTCCCATCTATTGAGAGAGCAAACAAATCCAACATTTAGCTCATATTCAGTTTGCATTCCTTCATACTTATTGAGCATACCTCATTCTCTTTAACTCCCCTGTGTCATTATGTTTCACGAATCTAGAAAACCTGTATGTTACCAATACCAGGATGCATTTTGAGTGACATGGGGAAATGTTTTTAGAATCTTGTTTTAAAAGACACAAAATATACGTGTTACTCCATGTGGAGTGGCAAATTATTTGTATTATGTACAAGGGAAACAGTTGGCATGAACTTGGTGGAGTGCTCTTTAGCTATTTGTGAATAAGAGTTGCTGTTATATATTAGATATGGTTTGCCTTCCAACCTAACCCCGTGCCTATTTACACTGTGTAGAAAATTAAGTAGGCACTGAAGTAAGAGATGTGGAATCATAGGCAGCATAATCCCATTGTGATTTCCCTCAGCACCACACAGGATTTTTATTATTATTATTATTATATCGTGGGGAACTTCCTAATTATACATTTTCTGCCATTGAGAGATCCTGTGTGTAATTACACAGTTCAAATACAATAGTGCTGGTTACTGTTCAAATACATGTAGCAACGTGGGATTAAAATGTATTTAACACTAATTACATAAAAATGTGATGGGACCTATTACTGCTTTTATTGTGAAAATGAAATGTGCAGGTATAATCGACCCCATTTGTATGTAAGGTAGTGACTATCCCTGCATGCAACATTGCACAAGCATTCAGTTAGAGTAATGTTCTTGATATTTTAACACCTACCTTATAAACATTATACAAGGAAATAAATGAAAAATACACAGTGGGCATATTTTGAGTAAATAGTGTATATTTATTACTTGTGTATTTTGGAGTTAACTGATTTTTTAAAAATTATTATTATTTAGCAAGAACCATCAGGCAATCTCAGTAATGAACGCCAGATGGCGCTGCATTGAATAACATTGCATTTTCAATTGCCAATGAATGCTAGAAACATTTTGGAGATCAAGTGCATGTTAGAAATAATGTTGCCTAGTCTCTCATTTTGCAAATGAAAGTATTCACACTCAGAAAGATTATTATCATTTCCACAAGACCATGTTAGAGATAAATGCCTGACCTTGCATTGAAATCCCTGTGGGTTTTAAACACACTAGCCTAGCTTTCCATGTGATTATGGTTTCATTATATAAAGGAAAGAGTAGAACAGGATAATGGTCAAATTTTAAACTCTAGCTGTGCCACTTACTAGCTGTGTAACATTAGACAAGTCATTTAGCCATTTCTCACTTAGTTTCCTTTGTGAAAAAAATAGTTAAAAACAAACCTACCTTATAGTTTTATGTTGATTAAATAATAATTCTGTAAAATTGTACAAAATTTGCTACATAATGGATACTCTAGAAATGAATATAAGGAACTATACGTGTTTCATCATTTTTATAATCCTAAAGACTTTATTATATACTTAATTTTACTTTACTTTGTACTGAACATGAGCAGCCGTTTGCTCTCCAGAAGCTTGCATTTCAAGATAGATACTGAAATGTAGACCTGTAGAAAAACAGAAGACAAACAGCAGAATGCAAGGATTCCAAACAATCACATGGGCCCATGATGTGTAAGAGGGACATGGCTTTTTATCCTGGCCGGGGCAGGCAAGGGGACATTGCAGGTCTGAAAGATTTTCAAGTGAACTACTTAAAAGAAATTTCTCAGAAGAACGACATTTTGTAGTCTTCATCTTTTGACTCTTTTTAGTCTTCTTGAGCTTCCTTCAGCCCATGAATTCTTCTCACACTCTCCGATATTACCATGTGCTGCAAACTGTTAAGAGCTTTTCCTTTGGATTTTGGTGTGACATGCATTCTTGAGTCTGCTGTTTGCCAATAATTAGATCTGTGTCTTTAGCTAGGCTCCTTTTCCTCTTGTGACCTCAGTTTATGTACATGTAAAACGAAGGGCTGGACTAGATATATTAGATATATGGTTTCTCTTTGAAATTCTGTGAATTTTTTTTTTTCTAATCTTACCTGACATACCTTTTCCCCTCCACACACATGTACATACAAGTCTCTATAATTGCTCCCCCTGATTAGTCTCAGAGCCACTAAATACTTATATCATTTTTCTTATTGACTAGACATTGTTTAGTCCTCTCCAGTGACGGTGCTTTTTCATGTGATTTGTAGTCAATGAGACATTCATAAATGTGATGCAAGCAGAGGCTTAGTAAATATTTTCACAATGGACTTATCTTTTGGACTCTTTTCTCTTGCAACCATTAGATTATCATGCAAAGAAGCTCACACTAGCTTGTGGAGAAATACCAGGAACTCAGATAATAGCCAGAATTCAGACACCAGACATATGGCTCATCCTAGTTACCCTATCTACCCCAAACGTTTAAGCACCCCAACGGAGGCCATAGACATCCTGGTATGGCCCACACTGTGTCCTGTCAAATCTCTGACTGACAATTGTTAGTGAAAAGAAAAAAATAGTGGATATTTTTAAACTATTAAGACTTGGGGTGGTTTGTTGCATCAAAAGATAACTGAAACATTGTCTAGTCTTGTTGATTCGCCTAGCTGAGCCTCAGTTTTCTCATCTACAAATGGTATATCATAATGGTACGAATGTCACAGGATTAGTATTACTAAATGGGATAGTACATGAATAGTGATAAAGACAGTGATAGGCACAGAAGATCTCAGTATATGTTTGGGGTTATTATTAAAGAAAAACACTCATTATTTGAAAGATTTTGCCCCAAAAATGTCATTCAAGTAGAATGAAGGACTGACTATGAGGAGGTTAATGAAATAATTGCAGTAGACCTGCACAGCTGACAACTGGGAATTCCAGGGTAGCTACAGTGATCCAAATATGTCCCAGGCCCAGCTGCTGTTTAGTGTACTTTGGTGGTGTTTTTTAGCTGTAATTTAAATAATTATGGGAAGGATTCTGAGTCCTCTGGCAGTCTGGGAATTTCAGGAACTTTCTGGTTAGTTGGCATTTGTTTTCCTGGCTGTTTTAGGAGAGACTAAACCAAGAGATTACTGATGACTCAGGGACCCACAATTTGCCTCCTTGCTTCCTGAGATGGGGTACCTGATAGTATTTTTCAGCCTGATTTTCCCCTCCTCCTGCTTTTCTCTATCCCCTCCCTTCTAATTTTTTCACCCCAACCCCATTCCCATCAATTATAAGAATTAGCCTGTATCCAATTTGCAACCCAATTTGCCTTATTACGGGTTGTATTTTATCATGATATTTTGCTGTTACAATTCTTATCACTATCACAGTATTATGCTTATTATCTTACACATTTTATGTATTAAAATGCAATGTGGTAAAATGTATGCATTACTATTACACACATTATGTATTAACAACTACATCTTAAATGAAGTTAAGTCATGTGCCCTAAATAGCATAATTAGCAAGAGCTGAATTGGAGTAAATCATTATCTATCCCTGACAAAATTTTTCCTCTATGTGCAACGAAGGTCATTGAACATACCTTTGATGGTCGTCATGAGGATTATCAATAATAATAGATGAAAATGGCTTATGATAGTCCCTGGTATAGAGAACTGTTATGACTTTACCTCATCCTACTCTGGACAACACCCTCATTAGAACTCCAGGACCCCATTAATGTTATTGTGTCTACATGTGATGCTTCCATGGTCAAAGACCAGGAAAAGACCCCATATGAGTCCTTATGACCACTCAGTGCTCTGCAGTGCATGTCTAAATTACCTAATATATATGCAATAAAATAAATATTTACATTTTTTTTAAATTTTGTGAGTTGGATGTTAAATTACTGATCTCGGTATCTCTTCTATTGCAAATACCATGCTCTAGAGTTCACTAAGTCTCCTGTGCATTGTCACCACTCTATAGATCATTCCTGTGTTACTTTATTCCTACAGTAAATTAGATTGAAAGACTGCTAGCACTGCTCAGCACACCATGAGACAGTTGTAACTTGATCAGGGTCATGCAACCAATCAGTAATGGAGGGAAGCAGAGGTAAGAGACTTCAGAGCAGAGTATTATTAGATAAATGATAAGGTTTTATTTGGTCCTCAGGGGAAGCAGGACACCAAGCAGGGATTAAGGTGAGTAACATGATGCACTTATCTAAATCATATCGCTGAGCATCTCTTGGGAAACCAAGCGTCATTGACAATGGTATCATGTAATGTTGAAATTGAAGCTGCATTGTTCAAATCAACCGAGATTCTTTTCTTCGTTCTTTCTTTCCTCGATCTCTTGGTAGCCATTCTTTGGTTAACGTGGATCAAACAATGAGCCAGGAGAAAAGTCCAGACAGACTAGTTCAGAGATTTTCCTGTATAATATGTGTGCTTCTAGACTATCATAGACTCATAAAAATTCTGAGGGTTAGAGTTTAATATCATCTAGTATGGCTATTATACAATATTGAAATCAGCCTCTGACCTGGGTATCCCTTTTGCTGTATTTAATGGTGAATATTTAATCATTCTATTGGTAAGTATTTAGGCTCTATGTAGCACCTTTCTTGTCATGAAACTCATTATTACTTAGGTAGCCAATTCATTTCTTAAGATTTTTTTTTTAGATCAATAGATAGCTTGCTATCCTTAAATTCTACCCATTTGTTCCTTTTCAAATTATCTTCTGTGTCCTCAATGGATCATCAGATATTTGAATAAGAGAATCATTATTTTTTCTTGTCTTCACTGTTCTCCATGTCCTCCAAACCCTAGGGAAAACATCTACAGTTTTTCTGATCATTTATTTCTCATGTATCATGATGTTTAATTCCCTCGTCAGAGTGAATGAAGCCATTCAGGAAAAGGAAAGAACAGACAGAATCGGAGTCAGATTTGGCTTCATTTTCAGCTATAGTAATAAATATGTGATTCGGACAACTCGCTTAAATTTCATGCCTCTGTTTCCCATTCTGAAAATGATGTTCACTGTTTTATAGATTAATGCTTCTAATAACTATCCAACTGGATTGCTTCTTTATTTGAATCTGGGCACCATATCATATGGCTGATTGATTAGCAACTTATACCAACTAAATACCCTAGATTTTCTTTCTGCTTTTTTGTGCTTAGCTCTGAACTCTTCACCTCATCCTCATATAATTGCTGTTCAGAGCTAAATGTGGGGTTATTTTTTCACTTTTCTCAAGTTTCGACTCAATGGGATCAGCCCATTCTTCCAGAAATATAGAGATTCAAATATTCTTCAGGTATCTCTGGACAGGTAGCCATATGATGTTATCTTATATTTGATTAGGGATTATGTGGTAGGTTAGCTCAATTGCTAGACGAAGGGCATGGAAACGAAGTGTAATCCTTGACTGGGTACCAGTTCATGTCATAGACTGTGCACTGTCCCTGGCCAGCCTTCCTGAACTGTGCAACAATGGTGCCACGGTAAAATGTTGTGCCTGGATTCATGACTGCATCTTAGGAATAATTTGGGGTATATTTCATGTTCATATAAAAGAACAAATATTTATTTAACAGCAGAATGCTTGTTTGAATTTGTCAGTATAATCCTTGCCATTAAAATAGAAATTTCAAGGACAGCAGTTCAAAATACTAAGAGAGGTGTAGGGAGATCCTGAACCCATCTCCACCCATACACACAACACATATAAAACTACACATGGAATAATTTCCTTTGGAAAGTGGATGAACAGAGAATCCACAACAGAAGATAAAAAGACAATAATTAGATGGGTAGAAGAGGCAGAGATGGAGTCTCACAGACACACACACACACAAACAAAAAACAGAAGCAGCAACAACAAAAACCGCTCACTCCAGATGTGGAGACCCACAGTTGGGAGGGATCACAAAAATACGGAACTTTTTTTTCCTGAGGAGTGAGGGGTTTGTGCTGTGCATCAGGCACCCCAACTCTTAGACCCTGCACAGGAGAGATGTGTCCTCAAAATGCCTGACTTTGAAAATCAATGAGGATTACATCTAGAAAGATCATAGAACTGAAAGGAATAGAGATCCTGGTCTTAAAGAGCTTATACCTAGAAGCACTCACCCAGGACCCAAAGCAAACACACCAGTTTGAAAAGCACCTAGACCATATGTGAAGGAGAACCACTTATTAACATTAAAGGATCGGCCAGAGAGGCAGGAACAATAGGGACTCTCTCAGGGGACGGAAACATTGATGGGTGCCAATTTTGCAATCTTATTCTACCTTGCTAATGCCAACACTGTCAGTGCCATTATGGAACTGTCCATCTAACATGTAAGACCCAGAGAGAGCACCTCACTAAAAGCACCCCCCACGCACACCCCTCAGCTGTGCATTGCATAGCCATCCTTGCTAGAGCCCTATTCACCATGGAGCCATGTTGCAGTTGTGCATGAAATAGCCAGGCCAGGCAAGAGTCTTACCCACTGTCACACCATGCCACAGCCACAGCCATCCACCACAAAGCCAGGCTGGGCAAGAGTCCTGTCCACTCCCATGTTGCAGCTTTGGTCCACAACAGCGGGCAGGCATGTACAGTCCACACAGGGGACACCCCTTGGATACCAAGCTCTGGTGGCCATAGAGGGTGGGGGGGTGCTTCAGGGCCTCACATGAATATCTCCTACTCAAGATCTCTCCTTCAAGACTGGGAGATACAGTCAGTTTGTCTAATACATAGAAACAACATAGAGTGTCAGGCAAAATGAGGACACAAAGGAATATATTCTAAGGGGGGAAAAAGACAACACCTCTGAAAAAGACATTCATGAAACACAGATAAGCAATCTTCCTAACAAAAAGTTCAAACCAATGAACTCACATAAATATACTCACTAAATTCAAGAGAAGAATAAAGACAGAAAGATTTTCAACAAAGAGATAGAAAGTATCAGAAAGTTCTGAACAGAAGTTACAGAGTGAAAGAATACAATATTTGAACTAAAAACAAACTGAAACAACAACAACGAAAACACTAGGGAGGTTCAATAACTGACTGGATAAAGAAGACAAGTGGATCACCAAGTATGAAGACAAAACAGTGGAACTCACAACCTCACAAACAAGAAAACCTGCAAATAAACAATCTCACCTTACACATAAAAGAACTTAAAAAGAAGAACAAAGAAAGCACAGAGTTAGTAGAGTGAAAGAAATAATAAAGGTCAAAGTGGAAACATGAAATAGAGACTAAAAAGACTATAGAAAAGATAAATAAAACTAATAGCTGGTTCTTTGAAGAGATAAGAAAAATGGACAAACATTTACCTAGACTAACCAAGAAAAGGAAGAGAGGGCTCACATAAAATTAGAGGAGAAGTTACACTTGATACCACAGAAATATCAGGGATTATGAGAGACTTCTATGAACAATTATAACCCAATAAATTGGACAACCTAGAAGAGATGGATACATTTCTAGAAACATATAATCTGGATTTGACCAGGAAGAAAAAGAAAATCTCAATATTTTGATTAAGATTAAGGAGATTGAATCAGTAATCAAAAACCTCCCAACAAACAAAAGTCTAGGACCAGATGACTTCCCTGGCAAATTTTAGAAAAAAATTTAGAGAAAAGTTAATACTTATTCTTTGTAAACTATTCTAAAAATTGAACAAGAAGGAATGCTTCCAAACTCATTTTATGAGGCCAGTATTACCTTGATACCAAAATCAGATAAGGACACCATTAAAAAGTAAAATTATAGGCCAATGTCCTTAATAAACATAGATGCAAAAATCCTCAACAAAACATTAGCAAATAGAATTTAACAGAACATCAACAAATTCATACACAATGATCAAGTGGAATGCAAGGATGGATCAACATTCACAAATTAATCAATGTGTTAACAAAAGTGTTAATAAAATGAAAGATAAAATTCACATGATCATCTTAACAGATGCAGAGAATGCGTTTGATAAAATCCAGCATCCATTTATGATAAAAAGTCTCAACACAGAAGGCTTGGGGGAATGTACCTCAACATAATAATGGCCATATATGACAGGCCCACAGCTAATGTAATACTTGACAGTGAAAAACTGAAAGCTTTTTCTTTAAGATCAGGAGCATGACAAGGATGCACTTTTATTCAATATATAGTATTGGAAGTCCCAGACACAACAATCAGACAAAAAAAAGAGAAATAAAAGGCGTACAAGTTGGAAAGGAAGAAGTAAAACTATCAATACTTACAAATGACATAATACCATATATAAAAAACCCTAAAGACTCCCCCAGAAGACATTAGGATTAAATGAATTTAGTCTTCTGCACAGTGAAAGAAACCATTGACAAAATAAAGAGGCCAACCATCCGAATGGGAGAAGATTTTTGCAATCAGCACCTCTGATAAGGGACTAATATCCAAAATACATAAGGAACACATACAAATCAACAACAAATAAACAATCCAATTAAAAAATGGGCAGAGGACCTGAAGAGACATTTCTCCAAAGAGGACATACAAATGGCCAATAGACATATGAAAAAATGCTCAACATCACTAATCATGGGGGAAATGCAAATAAAATCACAATGAGATATCACCTCACACCAGTCAGAATGGCTATCATCAACAAGCCAAATAGTAACAAGTGTTGGAGAGGCTGTGGAGAAAAAGAAACCCTTATACACTGTTGGTGGGAATGCAGATTGGTGCAGCCACTATGGAAGACAATGTGGAGGTTCCTCAAAAAATTAAGAATAGAAGTACCATAAGACCCAGCAATCCCTTTCCTGTGTATCTACCCAAAAAATCTGAAAACATTTATCCATAAAGACATATATGTACTCCAATATTCATTGCAGTTTTATTAACGGTGGCCAAGATATGGAAACAACCAAAAGTGTTCTTCGATAGATGAATGGATAAAGAAACTTTGGTATATATACACAATGAATACTATTTGGCCATAAGAAAATACTAAATAGTACTATTTGCAACAACATGATGGATCTCGAGATTATAATGTTAAGCAAAATAAGTCAGACAGAAAACGTAGAGAACCATGTGATTTCACTGATATGTGGTATATACCATGGTTCCCCGAAAATAAGACCTAGCTAGACAGTCAGCTATAATGCATCTTTTGGACCAAAAATTAATATATGACCCGGTATTGTATTGTATTGTATTGTATTGTATTGTATTGTATTGTATTGTATTGTATTGTATTGTATTGTATTGTATTGTATTGTATTGTATTGTACTGTATTGTATTATATTATATTATACTGGGTCTTATAGTAAAATAAGACGCGTCTTACATTAATTTTTTCTCCAAAAGGCTCATTAGAGCTGATTGTCTGGCTAGGTCTCATGTTTGGAGAAATAGTAAAACTGAAAGCAACACAAGAACAAGACAAACAAATGAAGAAACAAAAACTCATAGACATAGACAATAGTTTAGTGGTTACCAGAGGGTAAAGGGAGAGAAAGGTTCTAGAAGGGGGTAGAGGGGGTCAAATATATGGTGATGGAAAGAGAACTGACTCTGGGTGGTGAACACACAATGTGATATATAGATGATGTATTACAGGATTGTACATCTGAAATCTATGTAACTTTACTAACAGCTGTCACCCTGATAAAGTTTAATTTAAAAAAATGACTTTAGTAAAGTTGAAGAATTCAAAATCAATATACAGAAATCTGTGGAATTTCTATACTCCAATAATGAACTATCAGAAAGAGAAATTAAAAAAAAAAGTATTCCATTTATAATTGCATCAAAAGGACTGAAATACATAGGGATAAATTTAACCAAGGATGTGAAAGATTTGAAAACTATAAGACACTGATGAAGAAATTGGAGTTGACTCAAAAAAATGAAAATATATTCCATGCTCATGGTTTGGAAAAAGTTGTAATGTCAAAATATTTACACTAACTAAGACAATCTACAGATTTAATGCAATCCCTATCAAAATACGAATGGCATTTTTCACAGAATTCGAACAAGTAATTCTAAAATATTGTATGGAACCACAAAAGATCCCAAATAGCCAAACCAATCTTGAGAAGAACAGGGCTGGATATATGCTGCCTGATTTCAAGGTATACTACAAATCTATTACAATCAAGTCAGTATGGTATTAGCATAAAAATAGGTACACAGATCAATGAAACAAAATTGAGAGCCCAGAAATAAACCCACACATATATGAATAGTTAATTTATGACAAAGGAGCCAAGAAAAAAAAATGGGGAAAGGACATTATCTTCAAAAATGGTGTTGGGAAAACTGGCCAGTCACATACAATAGAATGAAATTATGAGGTAAGACAATTAAGTTCTCGTACTCATCCTAGAAAAAGTGCTTCATACCTCATTGCTGAATATCACTATGATCACCCTCAAAGTACTCCCCCTTGGGAAGCTATGCACTGACTCCAGCACCTAGTCCACCCTTCAAAGCAATTTTGAAACTCTTTTTCTGGAATGGCCATCAGAACTGTCCTTATTTTACCCTTGAGGTCCCAAATGTCATCAAACTGTCTTGCTTTTGATATTTCCTTTATCTTTGGGCAAAGAAAGAAGACACTGGGGGCCAGATCAGGTGAGTAGGGAGAGCATTCCAATACAGTTATTTGTTTACTGGTTAAAAACTCCCTCACAGACAGTGCCATATGAGCTGCTGCATTGTCGTGATGCAAGCAAGAGCCATGAATTGTTGGCGAAAAGTTCAGGTCATCTAACTTTTTCATTCAGCCTTTTCGGCAATTCTAAATTGTAAATGTGGTTAACTGTTTGTCCAGTTGGTACAAATTCATACTGAATAATTTCTCTGATATCAAAAAAGTTTAGCAGCACTGTTGCAACAAGTTTGAGAGCTTAATTGTAGACCACTATCTTACACCATACACAAAAACTAACTCAAAATGGATTAAATAATTAACCATAAGACCTGAAACAATTCCTAGAAGAAAACATAAGTGGTAAGCTCCATGATGTTTTTGTGGATCTGACTCTGAAGGCAAAGGAAACAGAAGCTAAAATAAACAAATGGGACTATATCCAACTAAACATTTTCTGCACAGTGAAGGAAACCATCATCAAAATGAAAAGGTCACCTACTGAATGAGAGAAAATGTTTGCAAACCATGTATTTGATAACAGGTTGATATCCAAAATATATATATATATAAAAACTCATGCACTTCCACAACAAAAAACAAGCAACCAGATTAACAAATTGGCAAAATATCTGAGGAGACATTTTCCCAAAGAAGACAGAGATGGCCAGCAAGCACGTGAAAACATGTTCATTATTACTAATTATTCTGGAAATGCAAATCAAAACCACAATGAACAGTTAATGAACACCTGTTAGAGTGCCTAGTGTCAAAAAGACAATAAGTATTGTAGAGGATGTGGAGAAAAGGGAATCCTAATACACTGTTGGTGGGAATGTAAATTGGTACAGTCACTATGGAAAACGGTATGGAGTTTCCTCAAAAACTTAAGAATAGGGGCGGATGGGTGGCTCAGTTGGTAAGAGCACAAGCTCTGGGCAGTGACGCTGCCAGTTCAATTCCTACATGGGCCAGCGAGCTGTGCCTCCACAACTAGAATGAAGTCAGTGAGCTGCCTGCTCAGCTCCTGGGTGGCCAGTTGGCTCAGTTGGTTGGAGTGCGAGGTCTCAACCACAAGGTTGCCGGTTTGACTCCTCCACTCCTACAAGGGATGGTGGGCTCCATCCCCTGCAACTAAAATTAAACACAGCACCTTCAGCTGAGCTGCAGCTGAGCTACCAGATGGCTCAGTTGATGGGAGCTCGGGCTCTCAACCACAAAGGTTGCCCGTTAGACTCCCACAAGGGATGGTGGGCTGTGCCCCCTGCAACTAACAATGGCAACTAGATTTGGAACTGAGCTGCGCCCTCCACAACTAAGTTTGAAAGGACAACAACTTGACTTGAAAAAGTCCCAAAAGTACACACTGTTCTCCAATAAAGTCCTGTTCCCCTTCACCAATAAAATAAATAAACAAATACATAAATAAATAAATAATAAATAATTAAAAATAATTAAGAATAGATCTGCCATATGATTTAGCTATTTCACTTCTGGGTATTTACC
This sequence comes from Rhinolophus sinicus, assembly GCF_036562045.2. NCBI lineage: Eukaryota > Metazoa > Chordata > Mammalia > Chiroptera > Rhinolophidae > Rhinolophus > Rhinolophus sinicus. The sequence goes on from NC_133756.1 coordinate 105,585,774, forward strand.
TGAAGAGTTTGAAAGCACTAATTTGAAAAAAAAAAAATAAAAATAAATAAATAAATAAATATATATATATATATATATATATATATATATATATATATATGCCCCTATGTTCATTGCCCCATTATTTATAATAGCCAAGATATAGAGAAAACTTAAGTGTCCATCAATTGACAGCCATAAAATGGTGGGAAATCTTGCCATTTGTGACAACATCGATGGACCTTGAGGGTACCATGCCAGGTGAAATAAGTCAGACAAAGAAAGACAAATATGATTTAACTCATATTTGAATTAAAAACAAAATAAATGAACAAACAAAACAAAAATGTACTCATAGATATAGAGAACAGATTGGTAATTACCAGAAGTGAAGGGGTTTGGGGGCTGGGTGAAGTATGTGAAGGGAGTCAACTGTATGGTGAAGGAAGGTAACTAGGTTTTCGGTAGTAATCTCTTTGTAGTGTACACCCATGTCAAAATTATAATCCAAAACACCTGAGGCTTATATAACATCATATATCAATTTTACCATGATAAAAGATAAGAAATTTCACTGTTGATCTTTCTAGTTCTTCTTTTGTTCTTTTGAACCAGTTTTTTGACCCATGAAATTCCTTAAATTTATAAACGAGCAGGCTATTATCACCACTACTCCAATATCAACCAAATGGGAATTACCAGACTCGGTAATGAGGATGAGATATGTTCATGACTTTGCTACATTTACTCATCCATATGACATTGCAAACAATTTTTCTTGAGTTTCATTTAAAAGTTTGATGTGACCAACACATTCCACAGGTGATTTCTAACTAGGTTTCCTAGTATTCATCCGACCCATTTTAGATTCTTTGAGGGTAAAACTAAAGATAGCCTGTCTTATTTTGGCTTTCCTACATTCTGAAAGGATAACTGTGGGACAGAGCCCCAGAGAGTAGTTTACAGGCTCTCGGCCTCACGTGGAAGGGTGCTGGCTCGGGTGGAGAATGGCCGTCGGCTGTGGCTGATTGGCCGATTGGCCGCTGGTATAACTGCTGAGGCTACGAAGGATTGCCGAGGATTGCCGAGGAGCCGAGCAGAGCCGAAGAGAGCGGAAGAGGAGGGCCGAGGAGAGCGGAAGAGGAGAGCCAAGAGAGAGGAACAGAGAGGAGAGAGTGGAGGAGAGTCGTCGGTTGGTCGGTTGGCGGAAAGGCAGACGGCAGGTCGCGTGTCCGGTGGGCCCAGCCTCCAGTGAGACCGTGGTGGTATGGCTCCCCTACCTGTGGCTCCGTGGGTGTTCCTTTTCGGCCTCACCATATCCTGTGCTCTTGTGTGGGGAGTGGGAGCAGAGACCCTGCAGGCCGCCCCGCCTGAAAGATGGCGCGGCGAGAAGGCCTCTGCGCACGACAAATGGCGCAGCGAGCAGGGTCTCCCGCACGACAATAACTATGAATACAAACATCCCCCCTAGTTCAATTATAAGCTTGTGACAGTACATTTTTGACATATTGTCTGGTCTCCCGACCTTCTAAAACTGTGTAAGTTGTTTCCCTATGATACCCTGCTTCTGATCTGATCATATTTATAGTTACCCTTTGCCGTCACCACTAATACTTAAAAATAATGTATGTTATTTCTTCTTTAAAACATTGTTTTTTTCTATAAACTTTAACAGTCCATTTAATTCCAATATTTGGAATATTAGCCATCCTGCACATTTTTTAGATCAGTTTATTGCATCCAAAATTGAGTTAAGTGTTGAATTATAAATTGACTTTCAAAAACTTAAGTCACTATGTGAAGAAGATTGGTTACTGGTTCACAAGCTTTGTGTCCTCTTCAACCTCCCCTATCTTGTCTCTGCCCTTGAGCATTCTTTGCTTCAGGTTTTGCACAAAAATAGTTATGCTTTCCAAAGTAGCCCAGGGTTTAAAGAGAGAAGCACATGCTATACAAAGAGCAGGAACATTAAACGTTAGTTCTGTTGGAACACAAAATTTTAGTTCTCATTATTGCTACTAAAGAACTACACACAATGGGATTTATAGATGATGTAATACAGAATTGTACACCTGAAATCTATATAACTTTACCAACAATTGTCACCCCAATAAACTTTAATTTAAAAAAAGAACTATAGGCTGTTACGTTTTAAATCTTGACATATGAGATTGTGTGATGGAAACTAGTTAGAAGAGCCATTTCTTCAAGGAAGACTTCCTAATTAATCTATGAGCTGATGCACTAAGCATGTTTCTGTCATATTTTCTATGACAATATTTAATATAAAAAAAGGTAAAATCTATAGAAAACAACTACAAACCAATTGCATTTCTGCTTGATGGAGGTGATACTTTAAGAACCTCTTTAGTGGATGTGAAGTCATCATTGGAATGGCAAAATCTTTACTTGTGTACTAGCTAGGTTGGCTTGCATTTATAGGAAAATCTTTAATATTTTGTAAAATATACTTTTAAGATATTTTGTAATTTTTTTAAACTTGAAGATACAGCCTGTTTTTCAATGCTTAGCAATATGTAATTGAACTCTCTAGATTGTTAAACATTTGCTAAGTAATTCTTTACTATCTTATGTATCTGTAGCATTCTGAGCACTTACAAGTTTTATCCACATATATTAATTCATTTGTTTAGCATAACAACTCTGTAAAGTGGTTATTATCACCTTCAATTTTCTAGATTCAATTTATAGATGAACAAAACTAAGTCTCAAGAGTGGTCAAGTGAGTTGCCTGAAGACATTCAACTAATAAAGCAACAGAGCTGAGAGTCATACCTTGTTCCTCTTGATCCAAAAATAAGCCATGAGATTATATAAACCACTCTTCCATTAAAAAGCTGGGTGTCATCTTGGGGAAAGCATCAGGGGCTCAGAGAAATAGTGATAAATTTGAACTGTGTTATAATATTACCTAGAGGAGCTATTTAAACTACTTCAGTAGACTAAGTTTATCAAATGGAACTAAATTAAACACTTGTTTTTCCAAGTCAGTGGCGTTTTAAGAAAGAACAGATTAACTATAAGCCAAATAAAGTAGCTCTCTTGTTTGTTTGTTTGTTTTCTATTTATTCTAGTTGTATTGCAACTGATTTTTGAAATTCTATTACCTTAGTAAGGTATAGCTATATTTTCAAATTCTGCTTCCTCAACCTTAGGGGTTAGACAACTGAAGTTAGGCTGTGTATTTGGTATTTTATTTGCATAAGACTGTTTGTTTTTTCCAGTGTTCCCACTCCTTTCCTATTTGATAAAATAAATGTATATGACAAAATTGTCAGGGTTCTGGTGGTAAAATTATTTCAATCAAAAATTGGTGACCTAGGGCTTTTAGTTTCAAGTTCAACATGTAAAGAGCTAGTTATCACTCGCATTCTCAAAATGAGAAAAACCTGGACAAACTGAAAATCAAGGACTTTTTTTGGACTTATCAGAAAACTGATATTACAGGGTGAACTGCATCTCCCAAAATCTGGAGAGAGAAATACATGCAAAGAAACATAGCTGAGATTGACTTAATGTGAGCAAAAGCTGTTAGACAAATAAACTGTTAGGATCAGTTAAGTGGTAATTTTGATGAAGTGCTGAAGGTTGGGCGCAGACTAGCATGAGAATAATAAACTCCAGGAACCCTCAGTCATAAAAGATTTCCCACATTTTCACATGCTTTGACTCCAGTTAAACCCACCAGGTTTTCACCACAAGGATCTGAGAAACGTTTCCTCCTGGTCTTAGCAGAAGAAAGGAGTGCCACCATGAAACTGACCCAGACTCTTCTCTCTAAATAAGACCTTGAATCCAGAAGAAAGCATTTTCCAGAGCACAATTATGAAACTTGATTCTAGGTAAAGGAAGGGGATTCCTCTACACAAGAGAAATGGCTTAAAAAAAAATAGATTATCGGTACTGAAATCAGAAAAGGGAGTGGGGAAGCAGATAACAAAAACAAACAAACAAAACCACAACAGTAACAGCTATGACCTTGAAAAACAAGACTGAAATACTTGTGAAGGACATACCCCTGAGACACTGGCTTGCTAATAGACTGAGACTTAACCAGAAGATTATAGAATTTTCCTGTCATCCACACTGTATCATGACACCAATGAGTCTCTAATATCATAATACTAATGAATTGCAACTGCAAGTCACAGATTCTCTCTGAATAGCAGTTCAAAGGATAGCCAAAAGGGAACACAAAAACAAGAGCTATCTGAAGACTTTTATAGTTGTAGATACAAAAGCATTAAACACAGGCAAACTCCTAACCTAATTAACATTAAAAGCCTCAGGACCTATTACCCACACATCATGTCCAACTTTAACAGAAAAGTCACAAGGCTTGACAAATGGCAAGAAAAAATACAGTCTAAAGAGCAAAGCAAGTATAACAATAACACCCAGACTCAGATGTGGAACAGATGTTAGAATTATCAGACAGGGAATTTAAAATAATTATGATTAATATATTAAGGGTTCTAATGCGAAAATAATACATTACACAAAACCAGATGGCTGCTCTCAGCAAATATGTGGAAACAATAAGAAATCATAAAAAATACTAGAAATAATAATTAAAAATAATAATTAAAAAACAGTAACTGAATTGAAAAAATGCATTTAACAGGCTCATCGGTAGATTCAACATACACAAGGAAAGAATCAGTGACCTTGAAGATAGGTCAAAAAGAAATTTCTGAAATGGAAACTCAAAGAGAAATAAGATGAAACAAGAAAAGGTGTAACAACAAGCAATCAGGACATCATAAGAATCATGAGACAATATTAAAAGGCATAACATACATCATTGTAATACCTAAAGAGAAGAAACAAAGAACAAGGCCGAAGATCCAGGAAACTCAAAAAAGAACAAACAAGATAAATCCCTCTCCCCTCTGCCTCAAACAAGCAAACAGATACCTGGGCATGTGATATTAAAACTGAAGAAAATAAGGACAAAAACTAAATAAAAATAAACAACTTTAAAGCAGCCAAAGTGGGGGTTGGAAGGAACACTCCACCTGTAGAGAAACAATGACAAGAATTACTCTTGGTATAAACCAAGTAAGCAAAAGAGATTGGAATACAATATTTAATTTGTTGAAAAGAAAAACTACCAAACTGAAGTTCTACATTCAGTGAAATTATCCTTCATAAGGAAAGAGAAATAAAGACTTTCTCAGACAAACAAAATCAAAGGGAATTTATGCCATCTGATCTGCCCTACAAGAAATGATAAAAGTTCTTCAAGAGTGAAAATTAGTATACCGGAAAGTAATATAGCATTGTATGCCAGCTATACTTTGATTTTTTTTAAAAAGAATCAAAATGATATAGGTTAGAAATTTAGATATACATAAAGAAAGGGAGACATCCGAGAATAAAGAAATCAAGGTAACACAATTATTGTTATTCTTAGTTGATGTAAAAGACAGCTGTTTTATTAAATCAATAATAAAATATGTATCGGATGATTATAGCATATGGAAAAGTGAAATGAATGACAATAATGTCACAGGAGACAGGAAGGAGAAATTGGGAATGTTCTATTATAAAATACCTATACTACATGTGAAGCACTATAGCATTATTTAAAGATAGTTTTAGATTATTTAAAAAGTATGTATTGTAAACCATAGAGCAACCACCAAAAAGTTATGCAAAAAGTAAAAAAAAAACTGAGATGCCATGGCTGGAGATCAAATGGAAATATAAAATGCTCAATTAAAACTAGAGAAGTTAAAAAAGGAGATTGGGGTGTGGCAAAGAACAGATTCAATAAACAGAAAAAAAGTTACCAAGATTGTAGATTTTAATTCAAATGTACCAATAATCCCTTAAGATATTAATGGTCAATATACCAGTTAAAACACATCAGATGGAATAAGAGAACACAAGCCAAAATATATACTCTCTGTAGGAAATTCACTCTTTTAAAAATTATTTATTTAATTTTTTGAGTTACAGTTGACGTTTAATATTATTTTATGTAAGTTTCAGGTGTACAGTGTAGTGTTTAAACATTTATATAGTTTATGCAGCGATTCCCCTGATTAGTCTGGTACCCACCTGGCACTACACATAGTTGTTGCAACGTTGTCAACTATATTCTTTGTCCTGCATTTTACATCCCTGTGACTATTTTGTAACTACCAATTTGTATTTCTCAATCCCTTCACATTTTTCACTCAGCCCCCCAAACCCGCTCCCCTCTGGCAGGTTTGTTCTTCGTATCTATGAATCTATTTATTTTGTTCTTTAGATTCCACAAGTGAGATCATATGGTATTTTTCTTTCTCTGTCGGACATACGCCATTCAGCACAATATCTTGCTGCCACAGATGGTAAGATTTCATTATTTTTTATGTGTGAGTAAGATTCCTTTGTATATATGTACTACAATTTCTTTATCCATTCATCTATTGATGGGCACCTGGGTTGCTTCTATATCTTAGATATTGTATATAGTGCTACAAGGAACAGAGAGTGCATGTATCTTTTCAAATTAGTGTTTTGGATTTCTTTGGATAAATACCCAGAAATTGAATTGCTGGGTCAAAAGGTAGTTAGTTATATCTTTAATTTTTTGAGGAATCTCCATCTATACTGTTTTCCATAGTGGCTACACCGATTTGCAATCCCACCAATGGTGCATGAGGGTTCTCTTTTCTCTGCATCTTCACCAGCACTTACTGTTTTTTGATATATTGATGATAGCCATCCTGACAGGTATGCGGTTATATCTCATTGTGGTTTTAATTTACATTTCTCTGATGATTAGTGACATTGATTGTCTTTTCATATGTCTGTTGGCCGTCTGTATGTCCTCTTTGGAGAAGAGTCTAGTCAGGTCCTCTGCCCATTTTTTAATTGGATTGCTTGTGTTTTTTTGGTGTTGAGTTTATATGAGTTTTTTTTTTTTTTTTTTTTTTTTTTTTTTATAAATTTTGGACATTACCCTCTTATCAGATGTATCATTGTAGAATATGTTCTTTCTTCATAGGCTATCTTTTTGTTTTGTTGGTGGATTCTGGTTTCTTTTGCTGTGCAAAAACTTTTTTAGTTTGATGTAGCCCCATTGTTTATTTTTCCTTTGGTTTCCATTGCCCAAAAAGATATGTCAGAAGAATATAACTAAGAGGAATGTCAGAGAGTTTACTACCTGTTTTCTTCTAGGAGTTTTATAGTTTGGGGCCTTACATTTAAGTCTTTAATCCATTTTGAGTTTATTCTTGTATACGGTGTAAGAAGGTGGTCCAGTATCATTTTTTTGCATGTATCTGTCCAGTTTACCCAACACCATTTATTGAATAGATTGTCTTTACCTCACTGTATGTTCTTGCTTCCTTTGTCATAGATTAAATGACCATAGAGGCACAGGTTTATTTCTGAGCTCTCTGTTCTGTTCCATTGACCTATGTGTCTGCTTTTATGCCACTGCCATGCTTTTTTGATTAGTATTGCTTTATAGTATAGTTTTATATCAGGCAGCATGATACCTCCAATTTTATTTTTCATGTCAAGATTGCTGTGGCTATTCAGAGTCTTTTGTGGTTTCATATAAATTTTAAGATAATTTGCCCTAGTTCTATGAAAAATGACATTAGAATTTTGATAGGGATTGCATTGAATCCATAGATTGCTTTGGGTAGTATGGACATTTTAATGGTGTTAATTCTTCCTCTCCATGAGCATGGTATATGCTTCCATTTATTTGTATCTTCAATTTCTTTCTTCAATGTCTTACATTTTTCTGAGTACAGGTCTTTTACCTCCTTGGTTAAATTTATTCCTAGATATTTTATTTTTTTGCAATGTAATTGTAAATGAGATTGTTTTCTTAAGTTCTTTTTTAGACAGTCATTTTTAGTGTATAAAAATGCAACCAATTTTTTAATATTAATTTTGTATCCTGCTACTTTGATAAATTTATTTATCAGTTCTAATAGTGTTTTAGTGGGATTTTTTGGGTTCTCTCTATATATGTCATCTACAAATAATGATAGTTTTACTTCTTCCATTCTAATTTGAATGCCTTCTGTTTCTTTTTATCTGATTGCTGTGGCTAAGGCTTCCAATACTACGTTGAATAAAAGTGGGGAAAGTGGACATCTTGTCTCTGAAGAAAATGCTTTCAGCTTTTCGCCTGTTGAGAATGTGGTTAGCTGTGGGTTTGCTGTAAATGGACCTTATTATATTGAGGTATGTTCTATTTCCACTTTGCTGAGTTTCTATCATAAATGGATATCAGATTATGTCAAACACTTTTTCTGCATCTATTGGTATGATCATATGATTTTTCTGTTCTTTTTTTATCATGTTGATATGCAGATATTGAAATAATCTTGCATCCCAGGAATGAATCCCACTTGATCATGGTGTATGATCTTTTTAGGGTATTGCTGTATTCAGTTTGCTAATATTTTGTTTAGGATCTTTGCATTTGTGTTCATCAGCAATATCAGCCTATAATTTTCTATTTTGAAATGAGTTTGTCTGGTTTTGAAATTAGGGTGGCCTCATCAAACGAACTTGGGATCTTTCCCTCCTCTTGAATTTTTGGAATAGTTTGAGAAAGATAGGTTGTTAATTTTTCTTTGAAAATTTGGTAAAATTCACCTGTAAAAGCATCCAGTCAAAGACTTTTGTTTGTTGAGAGTTTTTTTATTACTGATTCAATTTAATTAGTAGTAATCGGTCAGTTCAGATTTTCTTTTTCTTCTTGATTCAGTATTGGAAGATTGTATGTTTCTAGGAATTTATCCATTTCTTCCAGATTGTTCAATTTGTTCACACACAATTGTTTGTAATATTTTTTATTAAATTTATTGGGGTGGCATTAGTGAGTAAAATTACATAGGTTTTACGTATACATTTCTATAATACATGCATTGTAGGTTCACAACCAGAGTCATTTCTCCTTCCATTACCATATATTGACCCACTTTGCACTCTTCTACAGCCCCCACCCCCCTTACCCTCTGGTAATCACTAAACAGTTGTCTGTGTCTATGAGTCTTGTTTCTCTGTTTGTCTTGTAACTTTGTTGCTTTCAGTTTTATATCTCACGTATGAGTAAAGTCATGTTTCCTGACTTTTTGTGTCTGACTTATTTCACTGAGCATGATAATCTCAAGATCCCTCCATGTTGTCACCAATGGCAGTATTTCATCTTTTCTTATGACAGAGTAGTATTCCCCTGTGTATGAATACCTCATCTTCTTTATCCAATCATCTATTGAAGGACACTTTGGTTGTTTTCATATTTTGGCCACCGTAAATAATGTTTCAGTGAACATCAGGGTACATATATCTTTACAGATAAATGTTTTCAGATTTTTGGGGTAGACGCCCAGTAGATGGATTGCTGGTTTGTATGGTAATTCTATTCTTAATTTTTTGAGGGACCTTAATACTGTTTTCCATAGTGGCTGTACCAATTTACATTCCCACCAGCAGTGTGTGAGGATTCCTTTTAGTCCACAACCTCTCCAACAGTTGTTATTACTTGTCTTGTTCATAATATGCATTCTAACAGGTGTTAGGTGATATCTCATTGCGTTTTTGATTTGCATTTCCCTAATAGGTAGTGAAGTTGAACATTTTTTCATGTATCTGTTGGCCATTTGCATGGCTTCCTGGAAGTATCTGTTCATGTCCTCTGCCTGTTTTTTAAATTGACTGTTGTTTTTTTTGTTGTTGAGTTGTACATGGCTTCTTAAATATTTTGGATATTAGCGCCTTAACAGAGGCTTTGTTTGCAAATATCTTCTCCCATTCAATTGGTTGCCTCTTTGTTTTATTTATGGTTTCTTTTGCTCTGCAGAAGCCTTTTAGTTTGACATAGTCTCATGCATTTATTTTTGCTTTCACTTCCCTTGCCTTTGAAGTCAAATTCATAAAATGTTTCTTGAATCCATGGTCCATAAGTTTAGTACCTATGCTTCGTTTTATGCAGTTTATTGTTTCAGCTCTTATGTTTATGTCTGTTACGCATTTTGAGTTAATTTTGCTATATGGTGACAGCCATTTATTTTCATATTTTTGCACATGGCTTTCCAATTTTCCCAACACCATATTTTAAAGAGGCTTTCTTTTTCTTCATTGTATGTTTTTGGTTCCTTTGTTGAAAATTATCTGCATACACACACACACACACACACACACACACACACACACACACATATATATATGGGTTTATTTCTGGATTTTCAGTTCTATTCCATTGGTCTGTGTGTCTGTTTTTCCGCCAATACCATGCTACTTTAATTATTGTAGCTTTGTAGTATAAATTAAAGTCATGGAGTGTGAGACCTCCAGTCCTGGTTTTTTTCCTAAGGATTGCTTTGGATATTTGGGGTCTTTTATGATTTCATACAAATCTGATGATATTTTTGTTCTATTTATTGAAAAAAATTGCCATTGGGATTTTGATGGGGATTGCATTAAATCTGCGTGTTACTTTGGGTAATATGGCCATTTTAACTATGGTGATTCTTCCAATTCATGAACATGGAATATCTTGCCATTTATTTGTGTCTTTTACAATTTATTTTAAGAATGTCCTATAATTTTCAGTGTATATGTCCTTCACATCCTTTGTTAAGTTTATTCCTAGGTATTAAATTATTCTTGTCCATCTTTGTTCTCATTACCTTTCTTAACCTGAAGTTTGTTTCATCACATATAAGTATGACTATGTCTGATTTTCTTTGGATTCCATTTGCTCGGAGTAGTATTACTTTCCACCCGTTCAGTTTGAATCTATATTTGTCCTTGTAGCTGAGATATGTCTCTTGGAGGCAGTATATGGATGGCTATTGTATTTTGATCCAGTCTGTTTACTGTGTGCCTTTTTATTGGTGCGTTCAGTCCATTTACATTTAGGGTAATTATTGATATATGAGGAATTCCTACAGCGATTTTATCTTTTGATTTCACGTACCTCAGTGCCTCCATTATTTCTTTGCCTTTTTGTTCTTGTCTGTTATTTTATTGTGGTGGTGTTCTATGATTTTTCCCCTTGTTTCCTCTTTTTTAATGTTATATGTCTCAGTCCTAGATTTTTACCATTAAGTTTATATAAAAGAAAGTTTCATATATACAGTAGTCCTTTTTCTTCAACATGTTTCTTATTTTCATTACCATTTGCAAATTCAGACCTTTACTCTGTCCCCTTTTGTGTATTTATTGTCACAAAATATCCCTATTTATGCTGAGTTGATTTCTGAGTTGCAGGAGAGCACATTGTCTTTTTCTTCCATTTCCCCCTTTTTTAATGTTTTATCTTCTTTTCCCTTTATGTTACATTTAAGTGTATATTCTGTGTCGGGGTTGCCATTTCCTGCTTGTGTCTGACTGTTAGTAATCTTGCTCATGGTTTTATATTCTTTTGACTTTTTTGTTTCAGGTTGAATAACCTTGTTCAGTATTTTCTGTAATGGAGGCCATGTGGTGGAATAGTCCCTCAACTTCTGTATGTCTGGAAAGGTCTTTATTCTTCCATATCTAAAGGATAACTTTGCTGGATATATTATTCTTGTCTGCTGATTTCTCTTTCAGTAGTTTGAATATTTGATTCCAACTCCCTCCTGGCTTGTAGAGTTTCTGCTGAAAAGTCTGATGATAGTCTGATGGGCTTTCTTTATAGGTTACCATCTTTTCTCTGGCTGCCTTGAGAATTCTTTCTTTGTCATTAATTTTTGAAAACTTCAGCATATTGTGTCTTGGAGAAAGCCTGTTGGGATTGAGGTAATTAGGTGCTCTGTTTGCTTCTTGGATTTGAGGATCCAGTTCTTTCCACAAGTCTGGGAAGTTCTCGTTGACTGTTTGAATATACTCTCTTTTCCTTCTCCCTTTCTTCTCCTTGTGGTATATCCATTATTGTTATGTTGCTCTTTCTGATGGAGTCAGAAAGTTCTTGTGAAGTTCTTTCATTTCTCTTAAACTCTCAAGTCCCTCCCTTTTTCCCCTCTGTGTCATTTCCAGATTTCTATCTTCACTGTCACTAATTCTTTCCTCCATCTGGTCACCTCTATTACCTAAGCTGGCTATTTCATTCTTTATTTCTTTTATTTAGTTCTTCATCTCCAATATTTCTATTTGGTGCTTTTTTTAAATTTCAATCTTTTTTGTACAATGTTCATTTTGTTCTTTGATTGTGTTTCTCAAGTCACATATTTCCATACGTTTAAGTTCATTTTTCCAGAGAGTTTTCATTTTCTTTCTGAATTGACTTGATACCTTGGTTGCTCATGGCAATTAATGAAGTATTATTTCTCTTCCTGGGCATCTACCGGAATGGGTTCTGAAGCAGGATGATTCAGAGAGGTCTTTCTTTTGCTTTCCAGTAGGTGTCACTGGAATATTTTATTTTCTCTCATGCTGAAATGTTTTATTTTCTCTTGTGCTGTTCCAGCTTCTCGTGCAATGGGAGGTTTCCTGGGAGATGGACTTCTCCTCTGTGATCAGGTTGCCTGAGTCTTGGGGCACTCCCCATAGGAAGATGTGGTGGGAAATGGGGTTCTGAGCCTCTGAAAGCCCAATGCTGCCCGTGAAACCTGAAGCAGAGCCTTTGTATCTGAGCTGTCCTGGTTGCCCTCACAGGGATCTGCCCGGAAAGGTTGGATTGCCTGGGAGAGGCAGCTGGTGTGTTTTTGGCTCAGAGCAATGGCAAGTTCCAGCCCACAGCTGTCTCACCCCTACAGCGCCTTCCCTGTCACCTGAATTAGCTGCATTGTGTGGCTGCTGCTGGGAGACTGTCTCTCCAGTTCTCAGGGCTGTAGATATTCTGCTGTTTTATCCAACACTTCTACAGATTCTTCTGAAGCCTAGTTCTAACACTGGGGGTGAGGGGGGGGGTTTGTGCTCTGTGGGTGGGGGTAGTTGGCCAGATTCTGTGTGTTTGTTTTCTGTTTTCTGCCTGGCAGTGAGGGCTTAAACCGCAGTTCTCATCCTTCTGTATGTATGTGGTCCTTGCTCTGAGGCCTCTGCTCCAAATGCTGGGCTTAGCTGTATTATATGCTGATCCCTCAGGCAGGACCATGAGCCACAGAAAGCGCACCTGCAGCCTGAATCCTCCCCTCTCCTGAGACTGTAGTGAGATCCAGGCTGCGTCCTGGGAACCATGTCTCTGCATTTCCCCTTTCCCTCCTCCCTGCCTCATTTGTTTTGCCCACCTTCAGATGATTCGACGTGCGGATCTCTCACGTGTGTGTGTGTGTGTGTGTGTGTGTGTGTGTGTGTGTGTGTTTTGTAGGGTAACGTTTACTGAATTATAGCTGTTCGTTTTTTTTTTGTTTTTTTTTAACTTCTAAGGGAGAGTTCAAGGAACCCTCCTCATGTAACCATGTTTCTGACGTCACTCCCTTGTGTCTCTTGCTTACAAGGTCATTTGTCTTTGGACTTAGGTTTCACCTGGATATTTCAGGATGAGCTCATCTTGAGTTCCATAATTTAATTACATATGAAAGACTTCCCCCCCCCCCCCAAATAATGGCACATTCACAAGTTCTGTACTATGGACATAACTTTTGGGGGCCATCATTGAACTTACTACAGCACGTAACAACAGAAAATTAAAATACGTGAAGCAAAACTGATAGGACTGAAAATGAATAATAGTATTATAGTTATAAAGTTCTACCTCTCTTTATCAGTAATTGGTAGTCAAACAGGCAGAAAAACAGAAGGGATATAAATGACCTAATAGCATTATAAATCAACTGAGAAACAATCTTAGTTAGAGGGTTCTATAGAGACATGACAACTAAATGTGGTATCCTTATAGGATCTTTGAACACAAAAAGTACATTAGTAAAAACTTACGAAATATGAATAAACTATGTACTTTAATTAATAATAAGAAAAGTAGTTCATTACTTTTTTAATGTGCCATGTTAATGTAAGATGCTAACAATAGTGTAAACTTGGTTCAAGTTATACAGGAACCCTCTGTACTATCTTTAAAACTTTTCTGTAAATCTAAAACTAAAATGTTTAACTAAAATTTTCATATTGCCTTATCATATAATAAACATAAACTCTCGTTAAAAAATGGGAACCTATTATTCTTTGTTGTAACCTATACAGTGGTTGAAAAGTAGTAACATATTTGAGTTTCAATGCTTGTATATGAAGCACATACAATCCGGGTTGCCATAGTCCCTGTCGTTTCTCTTTACCTTAAATATAGTCTCTTTCACACATTTATGTTACTTATCCAGTTTCTTTAGGTATGTGAGCTTACCATTGCTGGTATAAGATTTATAACAGCCGAGAAATAATTTTGCAATGATCACTAATATATTGTCATATAAAATATTTTAATTTGAAACTTTAAGAATGGACAAGAAGAATTGAATGAGAGTCTCTGTTTTAAATTAGCCCATCAAAGCATTTCCACCAGATAACATGGTGTATTGATATCTGAAAAGGACTTTGCAGATCCAAGCATGTAGTAATAATTCAAAAAGTGCTTACTGGATTTTAATTCTGATGGAGAGTAACTCTAGCATGGGTTAGGGAATTTAGAATTGGGGGAAGAAAGAACTGAACCTGTGGAAGAAACAGCTGAGGAAATTGAATGTGCAGAGTATTTTTGATAAGAAGAAGGAGTTGCTAAGTTCTGCTAGCACAGATTTGTGAAATATTTGCAATGTAATTTTTATCACTTTTTGTATCACTTAGAAAACATTGAAAATAATGGCATTAACAACAAAAGTTTCATAAAACATTTAACTGGTTTAACTTTGGGGACAGACCTAACTAGAATATTTTGGGGATGTCCGTATATATTCTGGCTTCATCCCAGAAACTGGCAGTTTTCTGTACATGTTGCCATGGGTACAGATGTCAGATTGCATAACTGTTCTATTTTGAAATGTATTTCTATATATATATATATATACTCTACTACAATTCTTTGTTAAATGAAAATAATAGACCTCTGGAAACCACTTACCTTGGATATCTCTCTCTATTTTATTAAATTTTTCATTAACTTATTTGAGACTGTATGTAAATGAATAACATTTAATACCTACTAATGAGGATTCAAAAGAAACTTTAATTTTTAACTCAATGCATATATTTTCTTCATAAAATAACTCAAAATTATTACATATCTGAATATCACTCCCCCCAAATTCTCTATAATCCATGCATGACCTTGACTCTTTTCTCTATTGTTGGAAAGAAACTAATATATTTTTTAATGCAACTTGAGCAATAATGGAAGGAAAAAAGAGCTCTCTACACATCTGAGTCACAGATCAAACTTTATTCAAAATCTTCTCCAAAGAGACCTTCCTCCCTCCAAGTCCTTCAAAGTGTTGAAAGGGGAAATTCAGTAGAGATCCTGTTTAGCTGTAAGGCAGTCCAAACCAACAAATCCTAACCCTGCTATTTCTTCCTCACTTTCTTCTTTTCTGGAATTTCACTAGTCCTGTCCATATTAAAGTGGACTGATTTCTCTGAGACCTAGGAGAAACAGGAAATAAAAAAAGATTTGCCAATAAACAAGAAAACAGTGCTTTTCTAGGTGCAAACAGTCATTTAAATAACTAATTACTCATATAATTATATTGTGATAGAATAAGTTTTCTAACGTCAGCCTGTGGGAACCCGGAGGAGGAAATGGTTAATTACATAGGTAAATGGAATAGATATTAAGAAAACTACGATGGAAAACAAAACGGTTGGAGTTGGTTTAGAATGGTAAAGAAGAATGGCATATTAGAAGTGAGAAGGATGACATGTCAGGCTCACAGAAGAACTTGAGTAAAACACAGAGCTGAAAACATAGTATCTGACTGTGTTTGGGGAACAGAAGTCCATTCAGTATGGTTGGAATATGGTTTATGTGGAATAATAAAATAGGAGGTCTAACTGCTGAAAATTCTGAGGGCAGTGCTATTGCCTAATCCAGAAAGTAAGTCAAGCAAATAATTACTTACTTTTATTCCAAGTCAAGGCACACAGAATAAAAAGTTTAGTAACATACCATTCTTGCATTGAAGATCTTACAATCTAATGGGTTGTACAAAGAAATGAGAGACAGTTTCAATGCCGTAGGATATTTTATGATTGACTTAGTCACTCCATCCTAGTTTGAAGCTTAGAAGATCAACTAGGATGCTGTTTTCCAAACCTGGATATTGGGATTGTAGAGTAGTTGTGGTAAGAGACATGGATTAAAGAAGTTGGTGAGTATGAAATACGACCAGATGTGTCCTGCCCCCCCTCACTGACTGCTGTGCCTTGCCTCTCTCTATTGAAATCATGAGGGGGCTTTTGGCCTCCACGTGCTCTGAATAAATCAGATAGAGATTCAGATCACTAGCTTCACAAGTCACCTTTGGCAAATCTGAATGTCTGGGCAGTGCAAGACCACTACCGCCTCTCCTCTCCAATATACATTCCTCACTTCTCCCATTTGCTTTGGGAACAACACAAAAAATTCACTCTTTTAGCCTAGTTCATAGCAGTTACCACTGGGAAGCCTTCATGTACAGGTCATGCCCCATCCAGGTCTGTAAACTCTCCTCTAGTCCACTTACCTTCTTTTCCTGCTTTGTTTTTCTCTGTGGCTTTTAATCCTTAGCTGATACTCTACATATGTTCTTTCTTGAATGTCTCACTCCCTCAACCATAATGTGCTCAATTAGGTAACCAGTGTGGAAATTTGTTCATTTTCCCCCACTGCTATGGCCCCAGAGTAGCCATAAAACAGTCCAGGGCACATATTAGAAAATCAATAGTGTACTTTAAAAGGAAGAAATGATTGAAGAAAATCAGAATATTTAAGGATAATTAAAAATAGCTTATGTTTCTGAAGAATGGTGGTTTATATGAAGAATACAGAATATAAGAAAAGTTGCTGGTTTGGGACAAAATCTGATTTTTAGCTTTGGACATATTGATTTGTAGGAGGCATTGTCAACTCTTTGTTTTAGAGAGTGGGAATTTTGGCTTTGGAATACTAAGGAAATATCAGTACTATAAAAATAGCCCCAGGAGAAGAGGTCTTCACTCAATATTTAAACAAAAGAGCACTTGTGTGTGTGTGTGTGTGTGTGTGTGTGTGTGTGTGTGTGTGTGTGAAACATGGTCTTTAATCTTGGCAATCATTTCCCTTCCTAACAGAAATATAAGCAGAATTCTCAGTGATCAACTTACTAACTCCTGCCTGCTCCGTAGGAACATTAGGCATCATATATACACAGAATTGCTTGCATTCAATTTTTTAAACATTTTTCAAAAGTGGGGTTAATGAGTCCTCTTTGGCAAGACATTTATATCAGTGGCCTAGGTGTCTGTTAATAGTTTTAAGGAGTGTGAAATGTCCTTCCTCTTCTGTAGCAAAAACCGTCTATTCTCAGTAGACCTTCGCAGTCTGCATGTCTGGAAGGAGAAAGCCACTAACAATGTCTGGGCTTTGTCAACATGCCTAAAAGAAACATGTTCAAAGGCAATTGTGATAATGGAAAGGGACAGAAGCTGTTCCTTTGTCTTCCCTCTGTTGCCTCTGTGGGTGGGAATCCAGGCTTCCCCTTAATTTATGTGAAGCTGTATCAACTCTACAAAATGCAAAGTGAAATAAGGAAAGGACACACTGTTTTCAATTTCAAATTCAATAATTTTAACTCAAGGTAATTTCTAACCAATTTCATCCAAATGAATGTTAATGAGCTGAGTTCTCTGATGATTGTACTGTGTTTCCCCGAAAATAAGACCTAGCCGGACCATTAGCTCTAATGTGTCTTTTGGAGCAAAAAATAATATAAGACTCGGTCTTATATTATTTAAGATCGGTATTATATTACATTATATTATGTTATATTATATTATATTATATTATATTATATTATATTATATTATGTTATATTATATACCTGGTCTTATATTAAAGTAAGACCAGGTCTTATATTAATTTTTACTCCAAAGGATGTATTAGAGCTGATGGTCTGGCTAGGTCTTATTTTCAGGGAAACATGGGTATTAGAAAGTTAAATTAAAAAGCACACATACATACACACGCACGCACACACACACACACAACTTTTGGAAGAAAAACTAAAGTGTTTTATAAGGGAATTATGAGTATACATTTATGTTTTCTTAATAAAAATATTGAAAGAGTCAAGTGGCAGAAGTAGAAAGAATAGAAAGAGTGCAATGACAGTGGCTGGGAACATGAGCTTTATAGGGAGAGGACAATGATTAAGAGAACCAAGTCTCAGCTATTTAATCATAAGACACAGAATCTCTTTTGCTGTAGACTCTTCTTCTGTGAAATGGGAATCATCACACATGGAGTTCTCTTGAGGATTAAATGAAATAATATAAGTAGAGTGTCACGTTTTCTGGAGTTGGGAAGAACTCAGTATATGGTCATTTTTAATGGAGACAGGTAGAGACTGTGGAGTGCTAAGAAATGGAATTTCCTAATTTGATATTATTCAAAGTAAAAGCTATGATTTCCTCGGCCATGTGAGTGATTTTTCAACCTTAGGTTAGGAAAGAAATGTATAACAAGAGGCAAGTTCTTATCTTTCTTATTTATCTACAGCATGCTGTTATTAACAAAGGGTTCTTGGGAGCTGCAAGTGAGATCTCAGCAGCCTCCAAATGTCAGGAATATAGAAAGAAACATCATATTAATTTATTTCAGGCAATAATACTATTTCTAGAGTGTTGGGTGGAAGAAGCAGGCATAATTGTTTCAGGTGGTCTATCAATTCCTTGTAGAAAGGATGGAGAATCTTGTGAATCAGTGCAAGTCTTTGCTGGTAGATTTGGAGACAGTTATTTTTGAAGTGCACTTGTAAATTACTCCTACAAAAAACTTAGAACAAAACATATGGATGTCAGAGAAAGAACAAAGATTGGTACTGGTGCTCTTTGAATCTAGGTATTTCTGTGTCACCTGAGAATGTTTTTATTGACCTCAGGCAATAGGATGGACTGGACCAGTGGCCAGGAACTGAATTGCAGTAACAGGTTGATGGATGCAGCAAATCATATGGTTGTTGGCTTTGAAATCATACTGTGTTCTAAACTACCCATCACTTGCTAGCTGTGGGACTAGGCTCAGGTTACTTAATTTTTCAGTCTCACATTCCTCTTTTGGATAATGAGGATGATAATGTACTTATTTCATAGGATTCCTGAGAAGATTACATGAACTATTTCATATAAAGCAAGGCATATTACCTAGCACAAAATAGCAGATCATTAAATGTTAGTGGCTGTTATTATGCAAATAAATTGTATTTAATATTTTTACTTATAAAAAATAAAGAAGACACAGAGCTGAGCATCAAATACACATCTCATATTCCCAATTATATTTAAGGAAAGGTTGCTTTAATACTTACCTATTTCCTTTTTAGCATTCTTTTTTAGCTCAAAGATTTTCTTCTATATAGACAAAAATTTGGAGAGAAGTATTTATGTTGGGAGATTATATAAAATATTTAGTGAAGCCATTTCAATGCCTTTCAGATTTATTGCAGTGAGGAGGGGTGGAAGTACATTTGCTAAAATCAAGTCACTTGTCCTGTGGCCCTGACAGCCTAAGTGAACACACAGGAGAAATGTGCTAGAGCTAAGAAGGGAGCTGGGAAGGCACAGTCCCAACGGACTCCACCATACAACAGCATTTTACTGAATCTTTGATTAATTTGATGGAGCATTTCAGGTCACAAGCCTCAAATTGTACAAATGCGAATACACTTCAATATCCTGAATCCTTTAAAAACACGTTCTGCCTCTCTGCACCAGATTTTAAAGTAGTATTGCCAGCATTGTTATTTATAGACCCATTTCACATGGGATATAACTACATCTTTTGATACTGCCAAGCTCTTGGCCACTCCTGGTGATTTTCGCCCCCTCTCTTTAAATTTATTTGAAAGCATGGAATCTCTTTCATTCTCTCTGTCTCTCTACCTCTCTATCTCATTTATTTATTTACATATATATATATGTACATTTTGTAACATAAAGGAAAATATATCTCAGTAATCAACTATGCCTTGTGTAGTTTGTGGTATTTTCCCACATTAGCATTCTCTTTAATGAAACAAATAATGGAAAATTTTCCTATTTTTTCCTGCGTTTCCTATGTCTGAATCAAGATAAACAAATATCATCAAATATAAAAATAAGAATGAATCATTCAAAAGCATCTGAGTTATTTTTCAACAACTGTCAAATGATTTGTGAACAACTTAGTGTTTATTATTGTGTGACAAAGCTAATGTGACATTAAAAAGCCCTGATACTAGTTAAGGGTAAAGAAACAGAATTAATTTAAAGAGACACATGCAAAAGAATGAAACTAGACTGCTATTTGTCACCATACACAAAAATTAACTCAAAATGGATCAGACCTCAATATAAGACCGAAAACAATAAAATAATAAAAGAAACATAGATTTCAAACTTATGGACCTTGGCCTTAGAGAGGATTTTATGAATTTATGCTCAAAGTTAAGGGAAGTAAAAGCAAAAATAAATGAATGGACTATATCAAAATAAAAAGCTTCTGCATAGCAAAAGAAATGATCATGAAAACAAAAGGCAACCAACCAAATGGGAGAAGATATTTGCAAACAATACCTCTAATAAGGGGTTAATATATAATGTATAAAGAGCTCATACAACTCAATAAGAAAAAATAAAATAAACAACTCAGTTAAAAAATGGGCAGAAGACTTGAACAGACACTTCTTGTAAGATGTGCAAATGGCTAACAGATATATGAAAAAATGCTTAACTTCACTAGCTATTAAGGAAATGCAAATCAAAACCACAATGAGATAACACTTCATACCTGTTAGAATGGCTATTATCAACAAGACAAGTAATACCAAGTGCTGGAGTGGTTTTTGGGAAAAAGGACCCTCATACAATCCTAGTGGAAATGTAAATTGTTACAGCCACTATGGAAAACAGTATTGAGATTTCTCAAAAATTAAGAATAGAGTTACCATATGACCCAACAACCCCTCTTCTGGGTATCTGCCTGAAAAATTTTAAAACATTTATTCATAAAGATATATGTAGCCCTATGTTCATTGCATCATCATTCATGGTGGCCAAGACATGGAAACAATGGAAGTGTCCTTCAATAGATGATTGGATAAAGAAGATGAGGTACATATACACAATGGAGCATTACTCGGCCATAAGAAAAGATAAAACACTGCCATTTGTGACAACATTGATGGATCTTGAGAACATCATGTTAAGTGCAGTAAGTTAGACAGAAGAAGTCAAGAACCACATTATTTCACTCATGTGGGATATAAAACTGAAAGCAACAAACATAACAAACAAAAACTCTGAGACACAAACAGCAGTATGGTGGTTACCAGAGGGAAAAGGGAGTGGGGCAGAGGTAGAAAGGGGTAAAGGGAGTCAAATATATGGTGATGGAAGGAGATTTGACGTTGAGTGGTGAATACACAACACAATAATAGATGATGCATTATAGAACTGTACACTTGAAACCTGTATAATTTTATTAACCAATGTCACCCCGATAAATTTAATAAAATTTATTTAAAAATTAACATGGATATACAGAGGATCCCTTAGTTTAAAATGCTCAAGTTATAATTGAATAAGAACAACTAATTTTGTAATTTGTTGTCTGAAGCAAATTATAGAAGCTAAAAGGATAAATAAAACACTTTTTAGAATGAAAAAAAGAAAAACTGAATTTTAGGGTAAATTTCTTATTTAGCCTATTCTGTTTAGTAAGTTGAAGACACAATAGAATACAGCCCCCCAGTCAGGTACACATTTTCTTTACTCATTACTCTTCCCCTCCTTGTTTTTTGTTTTTTGTTGTTGTTGTTGTGTGTTTGTTTTGTTTTTTCACATTTTCCCGAGCTCTGATTCTTTATTTTTTGAATCTAGGAAACATTACCAACATTGAAATGGTAATTTGCACAGCCCTTTCACATAAGTAATATATAAGTTTTAAAAATAAATTCACATAAGTTTTTAAAATAAATTTCACATAAGTTTTTAAAATAAATTTCACCACTTTGAAAGGACATATAAAAGAAGTGCTGATCATGTGTATCCCATCTTGTAGGTTGAGAACCTTTGGGAAATTGTCAATTGGCAAAAGTCAATCGGGCACTAAATAACAAAGCTAACATCTAATTCTCTGCTGTTTCCATATTCACCCCTAGCTGCAGTATTTAGCAAAAGCAACACGTGAAAAGCAGCAGAGATAATGTTGCAAGACACATGGCAGAAGGAACTCATCTATGGAACACCAGTCACATCTAAAGGGTAGAAACTTCTCAGATGCCTCACTTTACTCTCTCAGGTGAGTTATCATTTGATTTAGAATGCTATTTCCCACCTACAGGCCTGACTGATTTTTTCTTGTCCTGTACAATGTGAAAGAGTTGCTCCCTCCTCTGGGATATCTTCTTTTTCTGACCCTTCTGTTTCTAGGGAAGAGCTCTTTTCTCTGATTCCATAATGTGTTTACCTCAGCATACATTCAGCAATGTACTGCTATCAATTTGAAGGTTTAGACTTGCGTACTGTTATGGCTTTGTAATTTCAGTGATCAGAATATCTCCTGGATATATTGAATGACTGAAGAAAGGAAGGAAGGACTAACTAGATGAATGGATGCTCTCAAGTGTTTGACCAAGTGTATGCTTAATCATTTTTAAGACCGTGTGGTGAGGATAACTCTTCACTTAGTAGTATCAGCCACAATACCCTTATTCTTGGAACACCCCTGTAGAGCCAGGCTGGATTATTAGGGGCAACAATATATGGTCTTAATGATATTAGGTAGATTTTTAATAAATGTTGACAACGAAATTATATGTAATTAAATATATATGTGTAATATATATAACATATATAATATAATATATACCATACATAATATATGTTATATATCATTTATAATATATATTATATGAAAATATATTATATATAATTATATATATGTATTATATATTATATACAATTATCTATTATATATAATATATAATATATAAATATCTATATATAATTTAGTTGTCAGTATTTATTAAAAATCAACCTAATATCATAACCTAATATGAGATATATATTATATATATATATATATATATATATATATATATATATATATATATCTCAAAATTATTTCCTGGTAGTCACTATTTCTCTAATTTCTACTGGCTCCAGAGAGTCTGGAATTGATTTAATTCTTTGTTCTGTGAAAGAAAAATAAAACATACTTAGAAGAGGAATGAATACTAATAAACTAATATCATTGCACCTGGGGTTTATTTGTAAGAAGCCATCTGGTCGTGCTTAGACCAATACAATCAGGAAGCTCTTGAAAAACTGAGGCTAGTATGATACCTTCCCTTTGGTGACTGGTTATTCAAAGAAACGGAGATAACACTTATTTCAAAGGGACTTTTTCAACAGCAGGTTTTACTTCTCTGAATCTTAAAAGTGAAATGTTGATTTACATTAGAGAACCTGAGGCCTTAGACATGACTCAGGCCAAATATCAGATGATGTCACAGAATTATTTCATACATTAGAGAACGGCACAGAATGTTGAAATGTAGTACCGTCTTATTAAACTTCAGAGAAGTCATTTGTAAGAGTAAAAGAAACATTTAAACATGAGAATATATTAATAAAACTGATGATTTATTCAGTAATATTTATGCAATGTATGTTACGTGCCAGGCACTGCAATGAGCATTGAGAAGACCTAGGAAAGATGAAGCTTTCTCTTAAGGGGATCACAGCCTCGTAGGGCAAAATAAGAGAGCAACAGGAAAAAACAATTACCATAAAACACAGGAAAACAGTGCAGTCAAGTTAACAACATGCAAAGGTGTGCCAAACTGCTTTGAGTGAGAAGTTCTCAGAGATCTCTCCAGAGACACTTGTCCTGAGTTTTACAAAAGAAAAGAAATAGGCATGTCCACAATATGGATAGAGGATTCTCTAGCACAAGGAACTATGTGTGCTAAGATAAAATCAAAGCATGATAATTTGAAGCTTGAGAAGCAATTAGATACAGCTAGAGAATCAGGCCCCTGGATGGTGGCACCAGTTTTGCATATGGGGAGTTAAATATGATTTTAGAGGACGTTCCAATTAGCGAAGCTAAACTCTTTATGGCAATTAACTTTACATACATCAATGTGAAGCCAAAACCACAGAGATGCTTAGTATGTGCAAATAAGGGAAACAAACTTTATTTAGTACATGGGAATGTTATTTGCTCCTTGTGATATTCATGGACCAAGTGAAATGACAATTGAGGACACAGACTTTGGAGGCAGAAAGACCTGTTTTCCATCCTCATTTTGTTAGTGATTATCTGGGTGACTTTGGGAACATTACATAGCCTGCTTAGTATTGGTTTTCTCAGTGAAAGTTGTAAATAATAAACTCATCTTACAGAGTTGAGCCTAGAATCTAGAATCTAGTAGATCCTCAGGGAATGACAGTGGTTTTCGTTTTTATCGTGAGACTAATGATAATATTATAGATTTGGGCTAGAAGATGTGTTGCTATAATAAACTCTGAGTTTGAGTCATTGCGTGTGAAGGATACCATCCCAATGTGTTTCCTAATCAGTCGGGCCATTGGGCAGGGCCTCGTCAATCCATATGCGGTCTCCTTCTCGCTAATGGCTCCGCAGGTCTCTCAGAAGTACAGGAGTAGAATTACTATAGTATGTGTGCAACTTTTTGAGTCTCTTTCCCCTATTGGCTGCTACTTCCACCTCTCGTTGGAACTTTACTGTTTTCTTGGAAGAAAAAAAGGCATGGTTACAAGGCAAAATGAAAGTGTTCTTATAGATACTGTTTTATTATATATTGAAGGCTTTCCCTGTTTTAGACACTATACTAAGTGCTGTTTAAAAAAAAAAGAAACTATATATTTAATTCTTGGGACAGTCCTGTGAACTAGTTACTGTTACAGTTCATATTTTACAACTAGTAAGAAAAATGAGGCATCATGTGTTTAGGTAACTAGCCCAAAGTCAAACATGTAGCAAATGGCAGGACACAGAATCTGAATCCAGCCCACATTAATTCCCAAACTCATAAAACTAACTACTTTGCACAGGATAAAATGGTATTTGTTACAAATATAGAATATTTTTTTGCAATTAAAAATGGGAGGGCCAGGGAATAAATATCCTGATTTGCAACTTCATTTTTTTCCTGGCTTTGTTCTAGTGTGTAGAAGCCTTGAAAGAACAGGTTTGTTACATACTTCTCCCCCAGCATTTATATGTTACATCCCCTCACCCTGATCATTTTTTAGGGGATATTTATTGAATAGCAACTCTGAACTAGGCACTGGCTTTTGTAAGATGCTCAAAGTGTGTTTGCTGCCCATGCAGCCTTGCAGAATGCACAATAATGAAAGAAAAAGAGGGCTAAACAATAATCATAATACATTGTGACGTGATACATAGCAATATAGAAAGAGGTAAATGACTCTACCTAGATTGTAGTTAACAAGTTTTTATTTGATAAACTTTATCGTAATGAACCAATGCTACAGTAACAAAATGTAATTGATTTTCTAGCTGGTCTATGAAGGAATGCTTGTAAGGTTAACTAATGGCAACATGCATTTCTGATAGAATTACTCCATAAGACATATTTATGGATTCCTTTTAAACTATAATGTGAGAAAGCAAAATGTCAGGGATGCCCTCAATTTTGAGCAAGTACCAACAACAATGCAAGAGTCCCTTTTACATTCCTATATCATCTAATATAGAAACACTTGTGACAATATGGATGGATCTTGAGAGGATGATGCTAAGCAAAATAAGTCAGACAGAAAAAGCAAAGAACCATATGATTTCACTGATATGATATGTGGTATATAAACCAAAAACAACAAAAGAACAAGACAAACAAATGAGAAACAAAAACTCATACACACAGACAATAGTTTAGTGGTTACCAGAGGGTAAGGGGGTGGGGGGTGGGAGATGAGGGTAAGGGGGATCAAATATATGGTGATGGAAGGAGAACTGACTCTGGGTGGTGAACACACAATGGGATTTATAAATGATGTAATACAGAATTGTACACCTGAAATCTATGTAATTTTAATAACAATTGTCACCCCAATAAATTTAAAAAAAAAAAGAAGAGTCCCTTTTACATTTCTAATTCTCTTTGCTATTTCTTTCTTTCCCAAAGTTCAGCATTTTGGCCTGTTTGGGAGCCAGCCAGACTTTCAGGTTTATGAATAATTTACTTTAGAAGAAGTCCAAAGACTGTTAGGTGTCTTAGATTCAGGGACAAGCTAGGCTTTCTGTTGCCACAGCAAATGATGATGTGACTGTTTTAGGCAAAGATTAACCTGAATCTTGCATAATTTACTGAAAAATGTCACACGTGATGGTAAGTGGTCAGCCACTATGACAAGTTGGATCTTCTTATTTAGTACGTGTGATAACAAAATGTAGTAAAGTATCAATTTATGTTTTGTTCATCGCTATAGAAAAAAACGACGGTAATTTTTAACTTCCTGTCTTTCCCAACTGAAACCAGTGATAGCTTGAATAAAGCAATCCTTTAAGGAGCTGATATTTACTTTGTTCCAAAGTGAAGAAGTGCTTATGTAAAAAAGAGCAGAATCCTGTTAGTGGAGCTGGGGGAGAATCAGGGAGATAAGCATTACCTCTGGGCTTGGAAAGTGAAGAATGAGGGTTCTGAGCTGGCAGTGTCCCCTGATACTGAGACCTGTTGATCCTCAGAGTGGTGAGCTTCTCAGAAGGACATTGCTGAGTGGTGCACCTAGGGAGACTTGATCTTACTCACCGGGACGTCCTGCCTCGGCTAATGTCTCCAAGATCCAGGTTTAGATTATCACAGATACAGGTGATTTGTAAGAAACTATACGGCTTGGAAAAATTAATGTATAAATAAGTGATCACCAGCATGGATCCAGGCCAGAGGGGATTCCCTGAATTTTTAGGACTGTGTAAAACCTTCTGGACCTTTTCATAACTCTGCAAAGGGGGAAGTTAGCCCCCAGATGACTAATCTATAGTTTTTCATCAGCCCAGTAGAGTAGGGGAGAATTGCAGATTAAACATAATTTTAAAAAACAAATTTTCTCTTTCTTGCATGTTTTCTGGTGGCCCTCCATTAATATCTGCTATAGAAGTCAAACCTAAAAGGACATTAGGTTATGATTCTTTAGGAACACTGGAATGGCTATTAAAAGACATTCACAAGCTTTAGGGATAGAATGAAAAAATGATTAATCTGTGGCATTCATAGCCCTATTGTTTAACCATGCTGCTTGCATTTGTTTGGCTAAGTGGGCACATTTATGCTTTTTTCCCTTACTATTTCATGCTCATCTTTTCTGTAGTTGCTCACTGTTCCACACAGATAATTAAATTGGGTGTCATACTCAGAGATTAGGGATTTTTAGAATCTATGACAGTTTTGACTCAAAAATCCTTTTTTATCCACACGTCAGTCTCTAAACATAAGTAATTTTCTCTGTGCATGAGAATCACTCACTATATGCAAGCATCGATTCTTAGTTAAATTCAGTGACTGTACTGAGGATGGTGACAACAAGATTAAAATGAATATCAGATACCTTTTAAATCTTTTATCTTTCAAGCATCAGAATACTTATGTAATTTCCTTAGTCAACTCTCACTCTTAACTTCTTTTGATAGACGTAATTTAAAATGGAATGTCCCCTCATATTTACAGTCCTAGAATTTAGCTGTAGTAGTTAGTCATCCTCTCAAAGGGCTCTCAATACTTGTTTTCTCCTGTTGTCCACAGCCGTGTGTAACCTTCTGCTATTCAGTGTCGGCTGAACCTGTCGCCTCTCTTCTAAGAAATAGAACACGGAAAAAATTATGGAATATCACTTCTGAGATCGAGTTATAAAAAACCTCTGGTCTCTCTCTCACTCTTTCCCCCCACCCCCCTCATTCTGGAGAGACAAGCCACTGTGTTGTAAGTAGCCATACGGAGGGCTCCATGTAGCAAGGAACTGAATTCCCTGTCTAATAACCATGAAAACCTGAGGACAACCAACAGCCATATGAGTGAGCTTGGAAGCAGAAACTTGCCCCCTCTGAGCCATGAGGTGACCGATGAAACATCAGCCATGGCTGATAGCTCAGAGGCTTGTAAAAGAGCCTGAGTCAGAGGCATCCACTCAAGTCAGTTACCTGACACAGAGAAAATGTGAGATTACCAACGTTAGTGTTTTAGTCCATTAAGTTTCAAGATAATTGTTATGTAGCAATAGATAATGAATACATTAGCTGAATTGTGAAAGAAGAGAAGTGGGCTTATGGGCTAACGGATGAAGAGCAGAGAAGCCCATGGACATAGATGTGTTTGAAAGGATTATCTGATCCATATTAAATCATCCTACCCAAATATTTAAGTCTTCTATATAACAATAGCAAAGGCATCCTGTAGCAACTATATCTATAGAAGACAATATTCAAAGATCACAGTTTTCCCTAAGCATATCACGTGGCTGCTGGACTCAGCTGACAAGACATCCCTGTGAATAGAGATAGATGTTTCCATTTGAAGCTTCTCTTCATCCGGTATTGGTGCCACATTGGTCTGCTACCATGAAAATACATGTAATGGTATTTCTTTGATATACTAGCAGTCATGTTCCTGAAAGTGATATCTATTGAATGTTTGAATCACGCATTATTTTAGCAGTTCCAAAAATCAGTATTGACTGCTCTTTGCAAAATTGAGGGAGATTCCAGAATAGATAATTTATTTATTTGAGAATAAAATATGTTTATATGTCATATTTAAATGCTTAGTAAGACTTTAACTTTTTGATGTCTTGTGTGTGGGAAGATGAAGTAATATAAACAGGAATGGTAGTTCTTCAAAAGAGAGATGCATTGATCAGGATTCTGATGCTTCAAATAGACAAATGAATGTTAGGAATAAGTGACATGATGATTTCTTGCTGCTAGATATGAGGTTACCATAGTGATAATTGCATAACGTCTATATTTCCATGAAACCATCTGGGAAGGAGTAGAACATTCTTTCTTTAAAAAAGACATCATACTGTTGGCATATTATTTGCAGTTGGTTAAAATAGTCCAGGCACGGGGGTGTTTGATGTTCTTGTCATGTGCTTAGACTTAGAAGAAATGTACACCACACACCCCATTCCCCAACTCTTACTCAATAAGCAACATATTAGTTTCTACTCTTTTACCAGTAGTTCTCTAGTTCCTTCCTACCCTGTGAGGAAAGCCTAAGACCACACTTTAGAGTCAAATAATTATAACCTGCAGTGCGAAATGCCTCTCTCTTGAAACCGATGTCTTTAGCTGCTTAACAGGCAAAAACCCTCTACCATCCTCCTTCAGTTTAGGTATGCTCCTACCCCAACAAAACAAGCGTGCCTGTAGATGGTCAGTCTCCACAGCAAATAGCAAGACAGATTTCCAGAACTGCAAAATGTGAAAAGAAGTGTAAGATGTCGGAGCAGCTGTGGTCTCAGTGGTGGGGTGACCACAAGCAGTTTTAGAAGAAAGTAAGTGTCCTGTTAGAAAGTGAGTTTCCTAAGGATAGAGGTTGTGTCCCATTCTTCTCTAACCAAAGTACATAGCAAGTCAGGACATGGAAAAAGTATTTGTTGCAAGAATTCTGGCTAGATATGCCCATCAGAGTCTTGGTTACTAGGGATTATCCACAACTTCCCCTCTGTCATAAGTTCATTTGTCCGTTATACATTCATTCATTCATTCATTCATTCATTCATTCAACATGTACAGAGTCACACACTAACATTGTTCTTCTCATGGATCTTACCAACAAGGACAAGAAAAACTTACCTAAAGCAAATAAATGCACCTCAAAATATGTACTTCTACTCATGGGTTTAGTTTGCTTTGAATTTTCTACCATAATGAGATCCATCTGCTATTTACATACGTTGCTTTAAGAATGTGAGCATGTGATTGTAGTTTAAAGCAAATGAATACATATGTGATTCCTTTGGACACCATACTACTACACTGAATTTTGTATATGTTTATAAAATTATTGTTTTCACTCTGTATTGAATTCTTAGAATTATTAATAGGTGAATTAGTAATAAGTGATTCGTGAATCAGAGATCCCTTTGTTTCTCCTATCTGTCTACAGTTGTTTTCAAGAAGGATTTCTACATTTTAAGGTCTAACTTTTATTATAGATAAAGAAAGAAGCTACTTACAGAATGTGATTTGAGAAACACCAGGAAAGCCCTTGATTTAATGTTCTCCCTTTATTCCTTCTAACTTGCATATTTAAATTCCAGGTTCTTAAAACAGCAAAGACATTATTTAAAGGGCAAGCATTATCTGGCCTGGCCAGAGTATTTGTTTAAAGTCTAGTATTATAAACTCTTACTTGAATTACACAGTTGGCCAAGCTCCCTGTCAGAGAGCAGGGAATTGGGATAACAGGCACATTAGGAGTGAAGCATTAACTTTTTCTGGAAATGGGAATCATTTTATAATACCATATGACATATAAGAACAATGGGGCACAAAAAAGAAGAAGAAAAAACAATTATCAATGATGTCACAATTTTACTTAGGCCCTTATGAGTTTCTGGGCAGAATGACTTTGTTCTTTTTTTTTCGTTTGTTTGTTTTTTTTCTCCTATCAATAAATCATTCATATACAGAAGAGAAAATGAAATTGGAAATTTGATAGACAATAGTTATTAAACATATGCATTAAAAAATCAGAGTTAGAAGTGACTATGGAGATCATCTTCATCTCATGATTCACTCTTTTTTAACTTTTCAAGTTTAGATTGTGTCACTTATCCAACAATCACTTATTGAATCGAAGGAATATACTGAGAAGTGATGGTGCTTTATTATCTAGCACAGCAACTACTATATGGAGTACCATTATGGAAAACCAAAATGGTACCCAGTCAATCACTGCTGATAGATCAAGTGCCTTCTCTGCTCTGAGCATCCAACTAGATGCTTACAGGAATGCTTATCTGAATGAGACAGGAGTAGGTAAGTTTATCATTCCTTCCGTGTTAAAATGTACCTGGGATTTGTTTTAATCGTGTATAGTAAAACATGCAGACATAGAAATGATTGTCATGAAGAGAGAAGTTTATACTTAAGCAGATTCCTAGAAACAGGAGGCACAGCATGCCACCCAAGTCCACATGGGGAAAGACCAGGATCGGTCAGAAGGCAGAGGGTCGAGAGGGGAGGTCATGGCTGAGAGCCTTCACTGGGGTTTCCACAGGGAGAAGTTATAATTTTCCTTTTGTTGGCTGGTTTAACTCCAAATGTAAATATATAAAATAATAAGATTGAAGTTATTTTTCTTGAAGCAGACCTCAGAATTGTGAAAAATATTATCATTTTAATAACAAAATTACTCATTATTTTGAGTGCTTGCCAGTTACTGTGCTATGAACTTTATAAACATTATAATATTGAATCCTCATACCAACCATAATGAGCTAAGTACCACCAGTATGCCTATTTACACCTAAGAAAACTGAAGCTGAGATAATTTAAGTAACTTGCCAAAAGTCACTGGGATATAAATCCAGAGCTGTCTGGATTCAAAAGCCAGGCTTTTCATGGCTGTATTTGCACATTTCTTGTGGGCTGTTTCATATACTGAGGGAGATAACCCACTCCCTATCAGTCAGTGGAGACACAGTTATGATAAAATGAGGATAGAAGTTGGTATCACCTTAGTGGTTTCTGCTTTGCTTAGAATAAAAACAAGTTTGCATTAGTTTTTCACTATTAATAAAAGCAATCCTTACAGTGGTACGTGATATGCAGTCCATCTTAAGCTTTGATTTTGAACATGACACTGGCATGTAATTTAAAGAAAAAATCAGCCTAACACCAAATGTACAAAGCGATAAATCTCATGTCCCCAGAGCAACATTTTTCTGCCACCCACTTCCTTCAGACATAAAGAGATGTGGGACTCCTGCCAGAGAAATATAATAAAATGTATGAACAGTTATAAATGAAATACAATCAGAGGCCCACAATCTGCTTCTTTGCTAGCTTGCTTTATTTCTTTCTGGAGAATTCTATTTCTTCCTCTCCATCACCATGGTATTCCATTTCCCTTGCTTTTACTTTCCTACTTTTGCTGCTATTTATAACATTTCTCCTTTCCCTTTTTGTTCTTTTTTATGTGTTTTCTTTCTTGTTGAAGGGAAAAACAAAACTATGATGTTTATTCCTATGTGTATTCAGACTTAGGGTTTGCTTTTTCTATTGCCTTTTATTACTTTTTCATGCTGGTTATTAATATATGTTTCCTTCTGTGTCTTTTGCCTATAGTCACTTTGTATTAATGCTTTGATCTTGCTTCTAGGTTCGAAGGGGCAGTTTCTTATGGACTATCATATTTAGAGAATTTTTTTCCTCTTACCCAAACAAATCTTAATCGTGCTCATGGGATCATACATCAGAATCCCTAAGTCTAAGGAACAGTGCCAAAGTATACTGAAAGAGTTTATTCATTCACTTATGTAGGCAAAAATATATTTGTTCACTTCCTCTCTCTTGTCTATCTATCCTTCCATCCTTTCACCAAGTGTTTGTTGAGCATCTTGTACTAATTTATTCACTCAATCAGTGAACATTTATAGAGCACCTAGGATGTGACAGGAACCAGTGGTAAGTGAGGGAGAGGTGAGTGCAAGTAATAAGGGTTGCATTGTCAGCAGATAATTTAAAACAGTAATAAAATCAACTAAAAGACTGCTTTTTATTGTCATCATGTGCTGGGAATTCTAAAAAGTGCTAGGGATAAAATTATCCTGGAGACTGTCCACTCCCACTACTTAAACTCTCCTCTTTAGGTTTGGCACTATCCAGCATAGAACAAAGCAGATAAAAATTCCTGGCCTCTTGAAAGTTATATTCTAGCAGAAGAGAAGGTGTGTGTGTGTGTGTGTGTGTGTGTGTGTGTGTAAATATATAATTATTAATATATATTAGGTCAGACAATTAAGTTTGCGAACTCATCTTAGAAGAAGTGCAAGTTAGCTCATTGCTGAATATTACTATGGTCACCTTCAAAGCACTCCCCTTGGAAAGCTATGCACCAATACCAGATCCTAGTCTACCCTTCAAAGCAATTTTGGAACTCTTTTTCTGGAAAGGCCATCAGAGGTGTCCTTGTTTTACCCTTGATGTCCTGAATGTCATCCAGATGTCTTCCTTTCAATATTTCCTTTATCTTTGTATAAAGAAAGAAGTCATTGGGGCCAGATCAGGTGAGTAGGGAGGGTGTTCCAATACAGTTTTTTGTTTACTGGCTAAAAACCCCCTCACAGGCAATGCTGTGAGAGCTGGTGCATTGTTGTTATGCAAGAGCGTGAATTGTTGGCAAAAAGTTCAGGTTACCTAACATTTTCGCACAGCCTTTTCAGCACTTCCAAATAGTAAACTTGGTTAACTGTCCAGTTGGTACAAATTCATAATGAATAATCCCTCTGATATCAAAAAAGGTTAACAACATCGTTGCGACAAGTTCACAAACTTAATTGTCAGAACTCGTTTGTGTGTGTGTGTGTGTGTGCGCGCGCGCAAATCTACTGGGGGTGCCAAAAACATGTTTACACATGGCTTATATTCATCTTCTGTTATGCTGAGCGTTACAATTTTAATACAGTCTTTTCCTTTCTTAAAATGTGTATACAGTTTTTGGCACCCTCTGTATACATAATTGTATTAATTTAATTGGGGATGCAAGTTATTCTTACATATAAAGACTGGGAACAAGTAGGAGATTGTATGTGCTAATCCACAAATTAGTAGGATGGGTTGATAGATCCATCAAGGCATTACCTGCTGATAGTAATGATTGATATTAATTAAGTTTCATAAATACCTTCTCTCAGTGTTCTTAGATATAATCTGGCATCAGAATCACTCTAAGGAGCTTTAAAAAATATAGTTGTCCTGGTCCCATTCAGAAAAATTTGAATTCCATTTCTCTAGAGTATGGCCTAAGTAGTATTGTATTTTATATGTTTTCCAGTTAATTTGAATGGACGATCAGTGCTGAGAAAGACGCTTTATATGACCCAAATAGAACATCGGTAGAAAGTTAAACTAGATACATGGATTGAATTATATCCACTAAAAGTATATGTTGAAGTCCTAACCCCCAATACCTCAAAATGTGACCTTTTAGGAAGTTTAGAAATAGGGTCATTGCGGATACAGTTAGTTAAGATGAAGTCATAGTGCAGTAGGGTTCTCTCTCTCTCTCTCTCTCTCTCTCTCTCTCTCTCTCTCCTGTCTCTCTCTCTCTCGCTTTCTCTCTGACTAAAATGTTGAACTGTTCTGACTTCTGGCTTCCTTCCCCATGTTGGGCTTCAGAGGAATCTAAGCAGGGAATATAGAGACCAACCCCTGAGAAGCAAGGACTTTTTAGACTGGCTTATGGAGAGTAGTGACATCCGACAGGAGGCAGTCAAGCACTGCTGAGGTTAAAATAGGGTGGGAATTATTGGAGTTTGCTCTTGCTTCTTCTTGGTCATTGCCTGGGGACAAATAATGCTTGGCCCTACATATGGGTTACAGCATACTAGGAATAAACAGTAGTTATTGAAGAAGTTCTGTGCTTATGACAAACAGATTAACTACATTAATTAAATGCTTCCCTGTCCTTTTTTCAAAACTCTAGGGTTTAGAAATACACATCTCTTCTTCCTGGCCTATGAAGAGTAAATACCTGATATGTGGGTTTATCTTATGGAATGAGGAGTGATTGAATCTGATTTTCTAAGATGGTTCTACTCTTGGCTTTTTTCTACTCTAAACCTCTGGATTTATCAAAACCTCTGGATTTATTATATTGGGTTCTAGCCTTCCTTAATTTTCATTGCTTGAAAAAAGTAACTGATTCCTCTGGGAAAAATGAACTCACAAGTCAAAATAATAAGACATTAGAAGAAACAACAATTCAAAATTATCGTACTGTGAGAGCATGAAAAAAGGAACATAGTAGACATATACAGTATCATAAAAATTGCAACTGAAAAACTCATTAAATCTTTACATGTATTACTTATGTCAGAAAAGGAAGTAAGGGAGACCAAGAAATGAGAAAATATGCTAACTTTTCATTTTATTAAAAGAGATGTATTTACCAATTCAGAAAAGAAAGTATTAAAAAGAAAGGTAAAAATGCGACATAATGCAAAAATAAGATAAGTATATTAGGTCTAAATAAATCAATAATAACAATAGACAGAGGGTGCCAAAAAATGTATACACATTTTAAAAAAGGAAAAAACTGTATTAAAATTGCAATACTCAATATATACTGATAAGAAAAGATGACTATAAGTCATGAGTGTACATTTTTTGGCACCTCTGGTATATATGGAGAATTTTAATTGATTCAAAGACAAATTCTGACAGATTGTTGATAACAATCAAAATCTTGCTAAATGCTAGTTACAAGAGACACCTGAAACATAAAGATATGTTAAACTTGGGGAAATCAGAAAGAAATTTCAGATAAATACTAACACAAATAGTTATATTAATATTAGATAAAATGTATTTTAAGACACTAAGTTATTGGGGTAGAGAATGTCACTATCTAATCATCCAATTACAATCTGCCAAGAATATGTAGCTATTGTAAGTGTGTTCATATGTAATAAAATATCCTCAAAATAAATGAAGCATAAATAAATCTACAATATTAGTAGTAGCTTCAACACAAAACTCTTGGTTATTGACAGTTAAGGAATCTAAATAAACCAGTGAGATATATATCTCTATATCTCTATATCTATATCTACATAAAGAGAGATACTGAGATATATAGATACATAGATATATAGATACAGATATAAATATAAATACATCTATATCTATATCTATATATCTATATCTATACATAGATATATATCTCCACAACATAGTCAACAGGTTTGCCCTAATGGACACAAAGTTCTACATGTAATAATTAATGAAGGGACTTTTTTTTTTAAGCACATAGACAAAATCTTTAAAAATCTAATCATGTGCTAAATCACAGAGAAAGTCTCAGAAAACTTCAAAGAGAGGTATCACAGAGATTATCATCTTTGATCAGTGAATTAAGTTTGAAGTTCATGACGAAAACATAAATTAAAATCCTACATGTTTGGAAATTGTACAAACATATTGCTAAACAATTCATGGTATGAAGAAGATTATAATTAAAAAAAATACCTGGAATTAAGTATAATAAAAATACTATATATCAATATGTATAGGATGTGATACAAATGCTTTAAGGAAAATATGTATCCTAAGTACTTTTAATAGAAAATAAGATTTACCAATTTATGAGCTAAGGGCCCATTGTAGTAAATCAGAATAGGAAAAATAAGCTAAATCTAAACACATTAGAATATTATAGTAAAAGTAGAGCAAAATTCACCAAAGTATTAAACCAAGATACCACTGAGATCAACAAAGCCAAATTAGTTGTTGGGGGAGAAAAAAATTAGAAAGGAAGACAAACTTTTGTAAAGACTAATTAAATGAAAGACAAAAAGACAAATAATTCTTGTAATCAACAGTGCTTCAATAGAGGTAATATGCTTAGAGTTTTACCAATAATTTCAAAAACTACTATTAAATTAAAATTCTTGGTAAAATATGTCTTACTAGACTTAAACTTCAAGGAGGAAAAAGCATGAATAATTATAAGCTTTAACATAAGTGAAACACTACTTAAAAATTTTGCCACAAACAAAACACTAGAGTTTTAAAGAGGAATTCTTGCAAATTTTTAAAAACATCTTCCTAAGTTTATTCATTAATCTCTTGCAGAAAATTGCGAGAGTTATTTATTAATCTCTTGCAGAAAATTGAAAATGAGGAATGTTCTCCAATGGCTTCTATAAGGCCACTATCAACCTGGCACAAAAACTAGACAAAACTGTATAAGAAAGAACAATTAAAGTCCATTTCACTCATTACTATCAATGAAAAAGACAAAGAAAAGGAATTCTAAATAAAATATTAAGAAATCAAACCCCAAAATATACAAAAATCATAATATACTATGGCCATATTGATTTTATCCCAAGCATATAAGAGTGATTTAATAAAAGAAAATCCAGAAACTTAATCCAACAAATGAAGTAATTTAAAAGCAAAAATCTTATGCTCATCACTATATATAAAAAAATATTTTTTTAAATTAATACTCATTATGGTGATGATTGTTAATAAATTAGGAATGTAAGGGGAGTTTCTTAGTATGATAAAGTGTATAAGAAAACTTGAGCAAAAATCATCCTAAATGAGAAGCATTGAAATGGTTTCCTTTAAGACAAAGATTTTCATTGTATCAGGTACTTAGGCCATGCCTCACATCCTGTGGGATCACCTTTCATTATAGCAGTCAGGTTCATGTGGGTGTAAACTGACAATATGCATTGCCTCAGCCACCCAACACATTTTTACTTTCTACCTTGGGATATTCATATTGAGAGACCTGTGGAAATTTATCTGGCATTCATGCATATGTGGCCTGGGGGGGATGAGTGAGTTAATAACTCATGGACAATTCTTGACCAATAGGGTATAGGAGCCAGAGGATAAACGCTCCTGTCTCCTCTTTCCAGTGAACAATTGTGAGGTGTAGTCTTCACAGTATCGTACATAATCTTGATGATACCAAGATGTATTTATCACAGAGGTGATCTCAATTACTCACTCTTGTATTGGCTTTACCTCCTTACACATTTTACTCTCATCAGTCTCCTGCTCCTTCTTTGGGATTTTCTCCACAAATAAATTACTTATTTTCCTCGGTTAACCCTGGCTAAGACAAATGCTATCACCATTCTATTCACGATTGTGTTGGGGGGGAGGGTGCCTCAGACTATAATTGGAGCTATAAGGTTGGAAGAAGGAAATACAGCTAATATTTCAGATGTTATAGTCATTTAATTAGAAAACTCAAAATAGTCTAAAGGTACGTTGTTGAATATAATAAGAGTATTTAGCAAGCTGACTGAATATAAGATGAAAATATAAAAAAATTGCTATACACCAACAGCAAATAGCTAGATATTATTTTAGAAAAACACCTCACATACAATAATAACACAACAGCTAAATACATTTAATAAAATATATATAAGGCCTCCATAAGAAAAATAAATAATTGTATTAAGGGCTATTAAAGAAAAATAAATAGGGACATATACCATCATGGATAACAGGAATTAATATTATAAAGAAATCATACAACCTCAAATCTATCTATACATTCA
The DNA here is from genome assembly GCF_036562045.2 of Rhinolophus sinicus. Taxonomy (NCBI): domain Eukaryota; kingdom Metazoa; phylum Chordata; class Mammalia; order Chiroptera; family Rhinolophidae; genus Rhinolophus; species Rhinolophus sinicus. Next base: position 105,624,129 of record NC_133756.1, read on the forward strand.
ATAAAATTAAAATTAAAATTACAACAGTGTTATTTTTGGAAACTGATAATCTGTTTCTTAAATTTTATGAAAGATTAAATGGCCAAGGGTATTCAAGGTGTTTCTGAAGAGAAAGTCTAGTTTATTATAGATTAGAATTTAGTTTGAAACTAGACAATTACTTGCAAAAGAAATGGAAAAATAGGAATGTGCAATAGTCCAGCTTGGCTGAAGAGGAAGACATGTATAGGGGTGAATGTGATAAGTTTGGAATTTACATAAAGGTCACATTATGAAATATCTTGGATTCCATAGATTAGGAGTTTATATTTACTCTAAGGTAAAGGAAAATGTTTTGGATCATGTCTAATGTGATGAAATTTTAGAAGTCACTTTATAGATATGTTGATGATGAATAAGAATTAAAGGCTAGGTTGGAAGGGTTTTAAATGGCAGGAAGTGAATAAGTAATAAGTTTAATAAAACCAATATATCATTTAAAGAAGAACTAATGGACTTAGATTTTGAAAGTCTAAAATAAATTAAGACAATTTATTGAGTAGCTTCTATGTGCCAGGCACCTAACATATATTATTAATAATATAAATAATTCACACCAAGCAGGTTTTATTATTTTAAAATAATACATAAGAAAGTTAAGTTTTAGAGAGGTTAAATTATTTTCCAGAAACACAGAACTAATAAGCAATTGAGTTAGTATTCATGTCTTAGTTACCCTAAGACTCCTATACTGACAAACATATATATCACATCAAACTGTTTATAATTTAGATATTTTGTAGGGAAGACTAAAGTAATTTTTTTAAGTTGAAGAAATAAAATATTAAGTACATAACAATAAATGTGGTATATGAATATGGTATTAATTGTTGAGGGTGGAATTGGAACACTGCTAGTGTGAGAGATACAATATTATATTTTATAGCTTCTTTGTGCCATATATACTCTAAATCATTTCCCGAAGAATTTAACAGATTTTCTGAAACTCAGATAGTCCAGAGTGGAGAATTAGGCCCAGAGGGGACAATTTAAATTCATTTTCATGATATAACTTTGAAAGAGTATCCTCAGGGGTCTTAAGTTCTCTCCCTTCTATCACTGATCTACTGTGTGATTTGGGAAATCAAGTCAGCTCTCTGCTACTTGCTTCTGTTTGTCAGTAGAATGAAGATCACAATGCCAGTTCTGATTATCTCATAGTACTACTCTGATAATCAGATGAGGCCATGAATGGATGGGAAGACACTTGCACATAAATTGGTTGCAAGTCACATTCCATTCATTCTAAATATCAAAATGTACATGCAAGAAATAAGTAAATTAACAAACAACCAAATTATTGTCCAAGAGTTAGCAGAACGAAGGTTAAACTAGTCCGTGGATAATAAGGCAAACGGATATTGAAAGAATGTCCTCATTGTCTTCCAATGAAAAATGTGATATTAATTGGGCCTTGATTAAGAGTGTTTAGTAAAAAGCCCCTTTAAAAACCTTGCCTCCATTCAATGTCAATAACTTTATTGCACAATAAATGGAGTATATTTTTATACCCCATAATAATGGGGTGAATTTTTAAAAATTTGCATGTAGTAAAATTCAGAAGTCATCTAAAACACATTATCTTATATCAAGTTTAAATGCCTAAGTCAAATTAACTTTTTAAAATTCCTCAAAACCATCCATTAAGACTTTATATAGATAGTCTTTCATATACATAAATTCTCTAAAGTGATATGATTGTCACTACCCATACCATAGTAACTTCTGCCAGTTAACTTCATTTAAACAAGTTACCATTTATTTTTTTTTCCCTGAGGATGGATGTATATAGCAGATGGATTTCAGTGACATAACAAAGTAAATCTTGACTGGAGAATATATATGTAAATTTTTCTAAGGTCACAGCATTTGTAAACATTATTGAGGTTTGCAGAGACCTGGTACTGTAGAATAATAATTTTATTCAAAATGATATCTGATATTCAAGCAGAATTGTCATAAAGGAAGCAGAGAGACTAGTAAACTTTGAAAATTTTCTTTTGACCAACAAATGGATCTGACATATAAGTCCCAGAAAGAACATGATAGATTTAAATATCTGTTTTCACAAAACCTCTGTTTTTTCCTTTTTCCTTTTTTTTTAAACTGCCCCAGCTAATTGCCTTAGGAAACCATTCCATTTTACGGTTTTCAGAGAGGAATCCAGCAACAATTTTATACACTAAACACATGCACAGACACACACACGTGTGTCTGTGTGTGTGTATGTATGTGTGTGCGTGTGTGTCTGTGTGTGTATCACTTTGAAATGAAGTGTGTCTGGAAGAGGATGTCTTCAAGTTTGTCCATTTTCCTATCCACATAGTCATCATCTTTAATGGCTCTTTGTTGCATATAAAAATCAGATTCCTCTTTTTTATGGTTGGCTGGCTGTCTCCTTTTGGATATTCTTAAGGACCGTCTAATTTAACATATCTAAATTGAATTCTATCATCCCTACCTATTAGATGTATGGTACATAGCAATGTCACTCCAGTGTTTATCTGGGTGTGATTTCCACTTAAATATTCTAGCCAGTAATCATAAAGCATTCAATGACAATAAAAAGTCCATATTTGTAAACTTTCAATGGTTAACATAGCTTGTGTCTATTAATGTACATTAATTAACATATTTGAAATTAATCTTACTATTTCTAAACCATACATGATTGCATACTTGTGACTAATTTTGAATTTAATACAGCATGTTCAAGTGTTTATGAGAATTGTTTAGTTTTTAAGTCTCAAATAGGAGAACACTTCAATCAGTGTGTTTCCACAGCTATTAATATACATAACTCTTTCCAGAAGTTGATTTTTGGACTCATTAATATTATGTCAAAAATACCAAAAATTATTACATACACATGTAACAAAGTATATGAATGATGAATTAGTAAATAAAATTAAATTCATATTTTATCAATAGCCCTGAAGATCAGCTAGCACAACATATTGTAAGTATAGAATAGCTATTCTAAATTGGTTGTTGTTGCTGTTATTATTTTTGTTATTATTACTAGTGTATATGGATTGCGGATTAAATGGAATCAAAGAGAAGGTAAATATCTCATCCTCTGCAGATTTTTTTTTTTTTTGACTGATTTATCAGAGACAGTGACAGGCACATCTCTGCTTTGCTTATCACTGCATCCTTCAGTTGTGCTACATGCAGCATAAAAAGTAGGCTCACATGAACTCTTTCCTATTCATGTTTAGGTGGCACTGAAAAGAACTGTATTTTTTAAAGTTTCCTTTGTAAGACCAGAAGTGATTATGATACTGAGTTCTAGATGACTAATAATTTATTGGTTGTTTTCTTTAGAAGTTTTGAGGGTTAGAGTATGTATATATTTGGATGTTTTTTCTCTTCTTTATTTGTGTTTTTTTGTTGTTGTTGTATTGGGGTAGTAAATGACTCAATAGTGTGATGGATATAAATTCTTTGTTCTGTATTTGAATATTTATCACAGATGTAAAGTGGAAGTGCGTAACTTAAGAGATTGACAAAATGGCCAAAATAATTAGAGAACAAAATTGGAAAGTTTTTCTCTGGTTTTATTGCAATCAACTTGATGAGCCTCCAGATAGCTCTGTCAAACAATCATTATCCAAGTGACTACTCAGTACAAAGCATTTATAGATAGTAGGATGAAAGAAGACCTACCCCTGTACTTTACAGAATTAGCTTCGTAAGCTGTGAATGCACTGAACAATAGAACTAGAGAAGACATACTACAGCTCAGAGCTATGGTAGTGACACCGGCAAGCATTGCTGTGGTTTCCAGTGGTAAGAGATCATTTCTAAGTTGGTGTGATTAAAGAAAGAATCAGGGAAGAAGAGGTTGAGGTATTTTCAAGGTTGGAGACTTTTAGATAGATGGGGAAAAAGAGCAAACAGCCTGTCAGGGGGGTGTAAACATTTATTTACAGACCACTTACGAGAAACTACTATGGAAATGTAAGTTGGAGTGACATATTAGGACCTTAATGCCAAACTGAAAATTTTGGACTTTAATTTCTAGGAAATGAGGAGCAAAAGGAGAATTAAATAACTAGACCAACGTGGTATTTTAGGAAGTTAAATAGGGCACTCAGAAGTGTTTTTAAAATATATGTATATTAAAAATTACAAGGAGAAATAGTGAGAATAAGAAGACCAACTGGAGATCAATAATGGTACAATGAAGTAGTAGTTTGCTACAATAAGTAATATATGTTTTTCCTTTATTTTCTGTTAATTAGTGACCCTCCTCCTCCCATTCAGGTAACAGCTAAAGCAGTTTATTGTTCCAGGAAAAGCAGAAACAGAGAATGCTGGAGGATTTATTTTTTAAGATAACCATTTGAAATTCATGCCAAGCATAGCTCTGAGGGGAATAAACAAAAAAAAATATGAGTGTCAAAAGCCTGTGCTTTTAAGTATCTTACGGCTTGAAGAAATTGGGATATACATTTGTATCCTAAGTAGAACATTTCAAGAGTATAGCCTATGGATCTGAAAACACCAGAAACCATCCTTCTTATTCAGGGCAAAGAAACCAGAAAGGTAATCTGTGTTATTGAGTTCAGCTCTGCCATTAAAAAATTACTTCTTCATATATCTAGTTATAGATGACTTGGTACAATGTCAGAATTCCCTTGCCTATGGAGTGGTTCAGGAAAGCAGTACATTGACTTCTCCATCCTCCCCACCCACACCACCAACAAAAGCATACACAGTGAATCACTCACATGCAGACCTGTACACAGGCACACACTCAAGAGGAGTGTATATACAGCTGACATAGAATTAGATCTGGTTATGTAAGGGATACAGCAGTGGTCTGTGAGTGTTAGCAGCAGGAGATAAAATAGACCTGAGGCATTTTACAGTATTCAGGGTTGATTGGATATAAACAAAGGCTAGAGCCCCTCCAACAACTCACTCTCCCTCTGTTACCCCTAAAACTCTACCTGACAAATAGGAAAGAGTGTGCAGACCTTAATGAAAAAGAAAATTGAAATAAAAATTAAAATAAATTATTGAAAAATAGATTTCCTTCACGCCAGAGGACATACACTGAGATTTTTGCCTTTATATTTGTATTATAATCTTAATCCTGCTTTCCATAATAATTTAGGCAGACCCATTATCTTCTCTCTGTTTTGATTCTCTCTGGAAGGTAGTTAAAGCCAAACAAAGTAGCAGATAAAGATTTAAGTTGTCAGGTACCTTCCCTTCTCTGCTTCAGCAAAATTGTTACTACTTTACACATGGTAGTGAAGGGGGTGGGGGGAAGTATGATAGATGTTGAATACTGTTGTTAGAAAAAATGTAAAAGATATCTTTAAAAAGTATTTCATCATCCTGAAAATACAGATTGTATGAATACATGTTCTTTCAAAGAAATAAGAAGAAAATATAACCATGAAGAGTTAATATAGTGTATCTTAATGTAGAACTGAGCAGAAAAGTGAAATAAAATGTCATGAAGGCAATTATGGACTGAAAAGATAGGATAAAGTTTAGACCAATAATTTTAATTCTTTTAAGTGTTTTCTGAAACTCCAGAAAGGATAACATCAAAGGGAAAATTCTGAGAAACCATATGTTTAATTGCTGGATCTACCCTGGAAAAGGAAAAGGGACTATGAGAACACACTGGTATGATTCACCTGGATTTGTGCCCTTTATAATTAGTATGATTTATTGCCAGGGTGTAGAAAATAAATAACTTCAATTGAACAATCCTATCTAGGCCATGTCCCAGTAAGAGCCGTTGTAAACTGTCAACAGTGGACAGAGAAACAGAAAAGATAAGTAGGTCAGCTAGAGTAATGGGAAGTTAGCTTGAGGAATGAGAGAGTGTGGCAGCAGCAAATTTGGGACGAGGTCAGGATCTGGTTACCAGGAGAGCAAAAGACAGATCCTTTGTCTTCTGGGAGGACAAAGTGAAAGAGAGAATAATTATAAGTTAAAAATGTTAGAAGAAAATGAACCACCTACCTAGAGGTAGAGGTACTGCTGTATTTTAATTTGGACTGTATATGGCCTAGGGTGCTTTCAGATGCAAATAGTCAGAACTCCAAATCACACTGATTTGAAAAATAAGGAAACACTGACAGGTAATCCAGAAGTATGGCAGTCTCCAGGCATTGGTTTGATCAGAATACTGACTCCACTTTTCTGTGATTTCCTGTAGTCTGCTCCTCTTTCCGTGTTGAATTGATCATCAGACTAGCTTCCCTTCTGATTTGCAAAATGGTTTGTGGCTGTAACTGGAGCAACATAATTTTTTGAACATACCCAGCTGATGTGAATATCCATCCTCCAATCAAAAATGAGTATTTCCTTTAGTTTAATTGGTTCAGGTTAGTAAAAGGGACCCCAAATCAGTAACACCTCCCAGAGAAATGTCTTTCATTGAGTAGATTGAACCTGGGTCCTTCAGTCACTCACTGGAAATGGTGATGAGATAATAATTGTTAATTTAGGATAATAAGAGTCATCTTCCCCTTAGTCACAGAACTTCATGATTGAAGTTTCTGGAACAAAACTAGGATTCTTTCAAGAAGAAGGAGAAAGTAATATATTCACTAGAGTACTTTTAGATATTTTTTATCAAATACAATATTTCCTTGATTCTAGGAGACATTTTTTTCTCAGGTTTTGATATCTCTAAAGTTAGGATTTGTCTTACACTCAATGGCATATGGGGGTTAAATTGGCAGAGATGTGTTTTATCTCTTTCAGAGTAATATATAATATAATGTTGCATGTTACAAACAATATACCATTGTAAATCTCAGGTAACATGGCATTTTTCTTTAACTACTATATAAGTACTATATAAGAAGGACTAACTCTTCATTTCAAGGTCCTTGTGTTTCTAGAAATACTAAATGATTTAATTTAGTAATATATATGAAGAAATGATCTTGTTAATCACCATTAATAAACATATTTGAACTTTGTCCACTACTTATTATCTTCTCTACCACCACTTCAGTCCAAGTTACTGAAATTCCTGACAGATTATTTCAGTAGCCTCTTAACATATTTCCGTATTCATTACCAGTCCCCTTTAAACCATTTAGGACATGACAGTCAGATGAATCTTTTGAAAATTTAAATTTGCAGCTCTGCTTCTGGGTAATGATAGAATAGTTGACACACTGACAGCTATATCACACTGACCTGTAGATAACAATGACAAAAACTATGGACAAAATATTTAAAAAAACAACAACAACAAAACAACAAACAATCAAATGAACAAAAACTTTTGAAACTGGAGAATTACCAAAAGAAGAAAGAAGATGAAAAGGGATCTATCTTGAAAGAAGTAACAGTACAAGATAAGATTTGTGTTTATGTGACATTTACCTAGGAACACTCCCTCAATCAAGTTATGTGCTAGAGCAGGGGTGTCAAAACTTTTTTCAACTTTTTTCACCAAGGGCCATATGTGGTAAAATACACAAACAGCCGGGCCACTCACTCGAGGTGAAGTATGTATTGCCTCACCTGGTTTATTTAAGTAAACTAAATATATTTTTGGAATTTGCTGTGGGCCAATGGCCCATGGGCTGCAGTTTTGACACCCCTGTGCTAGAGTTTAAGTGGCAGAATAAGTGAGGGTGCTAGGACAAATGGGGTTGCTAGAACTCAAGTAGTAGCGGTAGTCATTGTGGCTTGAAGAGTCAGATGACAGGGTTCAGGACTGCTGGAGCAGCTAGAAAGTAAAGAGGGGAATCCCAAAAAGGAAGAAACCACAGGTGAAATCTCAAAAGCTATGTATATGCTCCAGTTAAATACTTAGATAACCCTAGACTCTACATTCATGGAAATACTCCAATGAGCCAGGTGGAAAGCAACCCATAGGGCAGACAGAGTGGAGTTTAAGTCTAGCCAAGTTAACTGCCTGCTGGGAAAAACAACACAATAATAACAGCAACATTCTTCAGAGGAAAATAAAAGATACCAGAGTCTCCACAATGGTCCAGAATGAAATAATGTCATAGTAGTCATGTGAAGTAATCAGAAAATGTAATAATCAGAAAATCAGCTCATAGTTAAGAGAGAAAAAAAATCAGTAGAAACCAAAGTTGAAATGCCTCAGATATTGAATATAGAAAGATAGGATTCCAGTACAGAAAAGTATAGTAATCTGAAGTAAAAAGATCACTATCTGCGTTTAACAATAAATTTGAAATGACAAAAAAAGAACTAATTAACTTGAAGACAGTTCAGTAGAAATTATGCAGTGTAAAAAACAAATTCATTGAAAGTTATTAACAGAGTCTTAGGGATTGGTAGAAAATAACCAGCAATATAGCATTGGTGTAAATATAGGGGAAGAGAAGAATTAGGTCAGAATATTTGAAGCAATAATGGGAAAAAAGTTACCCACATTTAATTCACACACACACACACACACACACACACACACACACACTTAAGAGTTCAAGAGTTTTAGTAAATTTCAAGCAAGATAAATATAACGAAAACGACAATTAGTTATATCGTAGTCAAACTAATGCAAATCTAAAATAAAAAGACATAGCTGGAAAACAACCAGAGTAAAGGAAATACATACAGGAGGGAAAGAAATGATACAACTTATAGTTGACTTCTTATCAGAAGCAATTGAAACCCTCACGTAAGTTAAGAGCATCTTTAAAGGGTGAAAAGAAAAAAACAAAACTTTTCAAACCAGAGTTTTATATCGAATCATCATAACACCCTTCATAAATATAAACAAGGTAAAGATAATCTTATAAGAAGGAACACTAAGAGAATTAGTCACTAGCAGATCTGTACTACAAAAAACAAAACAAAACAAAAACAAAACAAACAAACAAACAAACAAAAAACATAAAAAAGTTCCTCAGAATGGAAAGCTAGATCTACATAAAAAAAATGAAAATTATAAATATGTTGTAAGTATAAAAGCCTATATAAAATTATATTATTTTACTTATAAGACTGTTTTTTTCTCTTTCATAATTTCTTTAACCAAATAATCAAAGTTAACATCACCAATATTATGAGAAACCAATACCACATATCTCTTGACATGATACGTTGAGAAGGAAATATCAATACTGTGGCATTTCTGCCAAAAATATATTACCTAAATCTAAGCAGGACCAAACATCAGACAAACCCTAATCTAGAGACATTCTACAGAATAACTAGTCTGGGCTTTTCAAAAATATCAAGGTCAAAAAATAAAAATAACCAAAGACATGATGAGGAACTGTTCCTCACATTTTATTGAGGGAGAATAAAAACGATACTCCAAATAAATGTAATGTGTGATCCTTGATTGGATTATGGATTTAGAAAAATAATCTCAAAGGAATATTATTGGGACTGTTTGACTATGAACTGTTGGTTAAATAAAAGTGTTTCATAAATACTAAATTTCTTTATTTTGATTTGCTCAAAGTATAAATGTGTTTGTATCTTCCCTTATTTGAAATTCTCTAAAGGCGCTTACTATTGATTTAAAAAAAAAATCCAAAATCTTTTTTTTTTTTTTTTTTCCATCTTAAAAAAGTTCTAACATTCCTTGTAATACTGGTTTGGTGGTGATGAACTTCATCTACGTGATCTAACTTCTGAATACCTAGTCTCTTTTATATCAGCACCTTGTACACAATTCCAAGCAGAAATATATACTTCATGCGTACTCTCTCCCTCTCATCATTATCTTTCCTTTCTTTCTCAATTATTTTTATATTTCAACTGTTCTTTCTAGTTTAGGGCCTTTGCTGCTATCTGGCCCCACTTGAAAATTTAAGTACCTAACCCTTACTAACTCTTCAGAACTTACCTTAGAAATCTCTTTCACAGAAAAATATTTCCTCTTCTTTTGTACACTATCCTAACATTGTACGTATCTTTTGTAAATAAAATGTAGCATAATTGTATGCAAATAATCTACTGTGTTATTAGCTGTATATCAGTCCTTCCCACTGAATTGTAAGCTTAATGAGGGTAAGGAGGCACAGAGACAGTGACCAACAAATTTTTATTGAATGAGTATACCAGAAACAATGTAAGTACGGACAGTAACACGTCTAGGTGAGTGTTGCCAATGCACAGGAAGAAGTTGAAAGGCTCTTAAATGTCTGCTGTACTCCTAATTTTCTTCTGATGGAAGTGGTTGCAGGTGTTGACACCTAAGAAAAATTGCTCTCATTTTGCATCACATGATGATGCTTCACTAGCCTCAAAGTATTGGCCAATGGATCACCAAAGGCATGCACCTAGAGGTTAGAAAAAATTGAAAGTTTCTAATCTTTGAGATGACTCTGAATGTGAGTACTCTATGTTACTTCTCTACTGTGTTCTATACTGAATGGTGATTGATGGCGCTAATAAGTCTCTTTCTTGGGTAGGAGTTAAAGTGTAAGACAGATAGAGATAATTTTAGAAGAATGGTAATCACTGTAGAAAAAGATACAGAAAAAAAAAAAGGAAGTTAGAATAGATAGAATAGCAGATTACTGAGAACATCAGTCCTGAGAATGACAGTCTCTAGAATAAGGGAAAGCAGGTGTTTTCTCTTACGGGTGACAGGTTGGCATTACCATGGGATTCTAGGTCTTTCATATCATATTGAAAGGCAGGATGCATCCTAGTCTACTTAAGACTTAGCTGTGTGGCTGCTGACATGGTTTCATTCATTCCTTTATTTCATGTCTCTCCCTATAACCAGTTATCACTACCTCGGGTAATTTGATCCTGTGCCTCTTTCTTCTGACACATCTTTTCTATCCTTCTAACAGATCTTTTCAGAGGGAAAAACGAAGATTGTAAACTGTATATTTAAGTTACATCCTAAGTTCATCCAAGGAGTGAAATTATAACAATCTTAAATCAGGGTCCCATTACAAAGTTTTATCATTTATTTTAAGATATTTCTTTAATAAAAAATAATGTTGTTCATAAGTAAGTAAATATGCTAATAATAAGTAAATATGCAAATTTTCATGAGTACTATTAGTATTTTATATATTGGTAAGGTAACTACAGTCATTCAGATGTACAGAATTAATATATTTTGGAAACAATGATTAACGTATACAAAATTATAAACAGAATTGTATACACTCAACAGATTATCAAGTACATTAGATAACTTACCTTACTAGTTGCCTTATAGTCAAATTCATGTCATAGTAAATTCAATAGAATATTCAATCATGAAAATCCACAGAGATATGCATACCAACAAACATACCCTCAGAATAATTCACAATGTTGTGTCTCAGACTGAGAGACTGCATTAAATTCACTCAGCTTTTATTGTTTATCCTAGAACATTTGAAAGCTAGAACAAAATTTGTCAAATCTGAGCTTAATAATACCTTTAAAGGACTCTACATGTTTTATAAAGGGAATTTTATTACTCTTTTTTTTGTTCAGTAACTGTCTTGGGAAGAGCTGAATGGACTTTTATGTAACAGGGCCCTAACACTATGATTTCAATTAAATAGATTTGTTAGAACAATGCCACTTGTTAATGTTGCCTATGTGCCTTTTAATTAAGGAAAAAAGTTAATTGCAAGTCAGGGTCAAGGCCTCTTAGGGTCCTTAAGTGTTATTTGTTTGAAATGTGTGACTGGGAATTTACACTACAAGCAGGTCCCAGACATTTAGGAGATTATAACCCTCCACAAACAACGTTGAGGAAGGACCACAATTTAAAAAACACAATCTTATCTAGGCCTAAGAGCTCCCACAATAAACCCTATCACTGGCATAGGGCCACGTCCTTAACACTAGCAAAGTTTTATTAAAGTAGGCCAGAACTTGAAATAAATTGCTGACAGAAGAGGATGTTTGAATCATGTAAGAACCTTACTTATTTAGCTGATCCTATTTCATTATTATCTTTGAGCAGTGTTCCTCTTCATACTGCCAAGATGTATGTGAGGATCTGTCACTTCCTTTTGTGCGCATTCCAACTGTCCCTGTCTAGTTACCTGATATATAGACTGCGTTTTGGTTCTCTGTACATTTTTTTTCTAGTGTGTGATTGTTGTATACTTGTATTTACTACTTTTTGCTTTTCTCTATATTATAGTGTATTTCTCATTACATGGTCTGCAAATGTTTTGATGTGTGTCTTGTAAGAAGAAACATAATGGAAACATTTTTAAACCCATTTCAAAATTTTGAGATGTTAACTGAATTATGATTTTTATACATATCCTGTAGCATTCTTAATAATTATTATATTTCTAAAAGTTTTTGTTTTAAAAACTGAATTGTCCATTTCACGTCCACTAATGCTCAGTGTGTCTGTCTTTGGATGAAATATTCTGATGTCCTTAGCCTGCTGTGGTTTAATATTTATTAAATATGAATATTTTTGATAGAAATATGTTATATTCTCGAATAATAAAGATGGACTAAGAGCTTAGTTAAAATATCATCATCAGATCATCATTATTATCATCATCTTCAGGAGATAGACCTTAATTATTATATCTCAGAATAATGTAAAAAGACTAAATAGCTAACAGAATATATTGATGAATTTCTGTTTGTGGGAAGAATGGAATCATGATTTCAAAGTATCAAACAGAAAGGTATGAATAGGAAATATCATGGTGAACATTGGTGAATGATTTTTTTGGAACATCATCAATTCATTCTTCCCTAACCCATAGTGTGTTGTCCAATATGACATGTAGCCATCAAGTGATTTAATTTTTCACTGAGTCAAAATGAATTCTTTGATTGAAACAACTGAGTTTTGTTTTCTTTTCCCCAGAGCAAGTACAAAATAAAGCTCTCCATTATGAAATTGGTTACTACGTAGTTGATGCCACAAAACTACATAGCCTCTTTCGACTTTATAATCTCAAAGATTAAAAGCAGAATGAGGTTTTAGCTTTTGATAAAATTACTTTATCAAATGACACTTTTAGATATCTTAGAAGATCAGATCAAACTACATGGAAGGACAAAACTGCCAAGTCTGCATCTGGGTGATTTTTCTTTACAAAGGAGATGGGAAATAACACTATCAGATAACTATTTTTTTTTTTTTTTAATGACATTTTGTGCAGGTTGTAAATTTTTAGGAATAGTTGGAATGACAAAAGGGGAGTATAAGATAGAAGGTTGTTGGAATAATTGACCAAGAGAATGGAGAAGTATGGTTTGGAAATGTATAGAGTAAGCTGGCATATAGGAGAAATTAGATAAGTGATATATCTCAGAACTGTTTTAATAACAAATATAATAATTATAATAATGATAATAATTCAAACTATTTTATTCCCAAGTGCCCTGCACACACTATCTGTAGTAAAAACAAAAACAACAAATAAACAAAAACAACAAAAAAGTTGTTTCTGGAAACACAAGCATAAAACAAGTATTTAGCAATACTACTAAAACATCCACAGGATATTTGTTTAATAAGAATTATTTTAAGAATAACAGCAGCTACATTTTACTGAACACTCACTAAATGAATTCACTTTGATAACTTTTGTTTTCACAGCAAACTACAAGTTAGTATTAATGTTCAAATACACTACAAAGTCCAAATAGCTAAAAATTTCCATAGCTGTGATTTAAAACTGAACAGTCTACTTTAAAAAGTTGTGTGTTTTCTATAAGTATGTATTGCCATTAAATAGTATTCAGTTCTTTGTCTCAATTAATAGAAGAATGGAAAGTGTAAAAGAACAAAAAACAAAAAAGTACATTTTTTAGTCAGCCATGGGAGAAAATGTGGTTTGAGGATATTTTTAAAAAATGGAAATTATGGAGGGAAAAATGGAAAAATAGAGGTTTTCATAATGATTTAAAAAAGTTTGTTGTCTAACTCAGTCAGCCTTTTAGCTTAAAAATATAAATTATATAGAAATTATTCTGTTGATACTTAACATAGTTGATAATTAATATTTTAGTATATTATATTTAAAAATTGATCTTTTTTAAGCTGTAAAGGCAAGTGTACTAACTGATTTTACCTTAAATATTTTTTTCTCATAAATGGAGCTACAAGTTGTTGAACTTTAAGGATTCTTCTATCAGATTTTGCTATTTCAATATAAGTATTCATGGCTATAAAAGAATGATAACCATAAACTTTAAATAAAAATAAAATATGACCTTTACCTTTTATAGTTTTACTTTCAATTTTTAATATCAAGCAGATATGAAAAGTAGTTATCTTCAGAACAAACAAGAATTGTCATCCATTCCTTCCCCTCATGCCCCCTTCCTTCATGGTCAGTGAATACATTATCTGTCAAATAGGTATTTCTGAAAGTTCCTTCAGAGATGTAGATTTTGTTCATTTTTATGGAAAGGAAGAAAGAATGAGATCTATTTGATGACAGATAATATATTAGATTATTTATACATATAATACAATGGGTACCTACAAAATATTGTATTTCTGATGATTAAGTGTGGTAACACATACAATGCCCAGCTTGTAGCACACAGTTAGGACTCAGTCTCTGTTACTAATTACATCAGCCAACAAATATATATCTGTTGGCTACTATGAGTAAAACACTGCTATGTGCTAAAGATTCATTGCACAGCAAATGCATGTTATTGGCATTATTGTCTAATAATCACAGTCTTCCTCAGAGCAGCCATACTGAAGTTGTAAAAATAACCATGTTAAGCAATGCTGAAAGAAACTAAAGAAGATCTAAATAAATAGAGAGCTATAATGTGATACTGAGAAGACTCAATCTTGTTAAGCCTCTGATATTGCTTCTCAGGGGCATAGCCTCGGGTATTTCCACTGTCACCCCTGCACTCAAGTGGGTTTGGCAGGATTTCTTTGAGTTTCTATTTCCCTAATCACACTCAGCTGTTAAACTTCACTAATTGACAGGTGACTGCTCTATTGGCTTCAGCAATGCCCTGTGAAACAAATTGCTTCACAGAGTAATTAGTACAAAGTTTATCTCCTTTAAAGAATATTCCTGAGGTCAATGTTTGAGATTTTCCCCGACTTCAGTAGGGTTCTCCCTAGCTCTCTCTTTCTCTCCCCATTTCTCTCTAGAAAATGAGCTGGCCTACAGTTTGAACTCTTCTCTCATGACTCTCTCAATCACCTCCCCACTGCTTTTCATCACAACTTCCATTGTTACAGGAGTAGGTTGTCCTTAGGGCTTGAACTTCACACTCCATTGTAAATGAAAGTCCATTCTTTTGGGAAGGGATTTCGAGCTCTCTGTTGTAAGGCCTGCTTTTCTCCTTGAGTACAACCTCTGGGCCATGGTTCTGGGATGGGACAATGCATATTTTTCTCTGAGTGGCATCCCCTGTTTAGGAGCTGAGTGCATGCTCGATATGACAGCAGCACCCCCAGGTCTTCTCAACTTGCCTCTCTTGGTTTTGAAATGCCCACCCATGGGATGGGGTATGGAGATTTGGGTCCACAGTATTGTCAGGTGTATTCTGCCTAAGGCAAAGCCCCTGTCATGCTGGAGACCCTGCTTGCTGGGCCATTTGTCATGCAGGATGTCATGTGGGAGACCCTGCTCGCTGTGCCATTTGTCTTGCGAGGCAGCCTGCCGGGTCTCTGCTCCTACTCCCCACATAAGAACGTAGGACATGGCGAGGCCAAAAAGGAACACCCACGGAGCCATAGATAGGGGAGTCATACAACTATCGTCTCACTGATGGCACTATAGTTTCACTGGAGGCTGGATCCACAGAACCTGCAACCTGCCGTCCACTTTTCTGCCTGTCAACCAATCAACTTCTGAACCAGCTCAGCCAGGGCAGTTATATCAGTGGCTAATTGGCTAACTGGTTACAGCTGTTGGCCAACTAGCCACAGCTGATGACCGTCTACTACCTGAGCCAGCATCTTTCCACGTGAGGCTGAGAGCCTGGAAACTGCTCTCTGGGACTCTGGCCCCACAGCCCCCGTCTAACTAGTGGGGACTGACGGGGAGAAGGAAGTCTCCATTTCTCAGCCCTACTCAGCTAGAACGTAGCCTCAGTAACAGATAGCTGCAAGCAGGTTGAGAAATGCTGACTTTCTGCCAATTCTGGGAAGATAGCCTTCTCAATGGGATCTTGGGAAAACAGGAACCCAACCCTATATTCTTGGCTTTACTAGTCCAGGTGGATTTTATGTATTGCTACCTGGGAAGTAGAGAGAAGGGTATTGGTCTTGGTTTGAATGTGAAAGATTCTGGCAGTTCTTAACAGGTTTTAGTAGATTTGTTTGAATAAATATTTATTTTCTTGCCAATTCCAAAGACTTTGCAAAGTTGTTTCTTAAACAGTTTTCACCAGTATAGCTGGGTCTGTGGAATTCCTCATGCTGTCACATCAGAATTGGAACTCTCCTAGTGCTTGTTTCTTGTTTATCAGTTATAGTTATAAAAGCAAACACTCTCATTCCCTGTTGTCTAGTCTCTCACATATGCTTCTGGTGAGTATATTTTGCAGCATGCCTGCCATCTTTTTCAAAGCCTTTGTAAAAATGTGGTTGAGGTGTTATTGTGAACTTTGATTCATCCTCCACACACATATGTCCATCCATCTGTAAGTACTGCAAAGCTCCAGTATATTGATTCTTCATGCACAGATGCCATTAACCACTCTTTTCTGACTCTGAAGACACTGGTTAAAAATGGCTTCTAAGCAAATTGTGGTGGGCCATAGTGATTCTTCTTCCAGCATGCATTTTAGGCTATAATACATTGTATGGCTTTAAATAAAAATATATTGTCAATTTAAAAAAAAATAATCTCCTTTGTCTAGTTTCCCCCTATTTCCTAGTCAGTGATAGATGAGAAAAGGGGAGGCCAAACAAAAAACATTTAAAAGCAATGGGTAAGCACTTGAGGGTAATCTTAGTGAAAAGGGAGGGCTATCTATGACATGTACTTACTGGTGTTGTTCGTGACAATTTTGGTAATGACAGTGTCTGGAAGTATCAACAGTAATACCCTGGCATATTCCGGAACAATGTGGCTTAAAAGAAAGACCAGAGCCTTGCCCAGGGCCATCTTGACAGATTAAGTGAACCCTATGGCTCACAGCACTCTGCTTATAAGAGGTCTGATAATTAGGTTCACGAACTTGTTGCAACAATTTTTTGATGTCAGAGGGATTATTCATTATGAATTTGTACCAACTGGATGAACAGATAACCAAGTTTACTATTTGGAAGTGCTGAAAAGGCTGTGTGAAAAAGTTAGACGAAAACGACCTGAACTTTTCGCCAACAATTCATGGCTCTTGCATCACCACAATGCACCAGCTCACACGGCACTGTCTGAGGGAGTTTTTTAGCCAGTAAACAAATAACTGTATTGCAATACCCTGCCTACTCACCTGATCTGGCCCCCAGTGACTTCTTTCTTTACCCGAAGATAAAGGAAATATTGAAAGGAAGACATTTTGATGACATTCAGGACATCAAGGGTAATACGATGACAGCTCTGATGGCCATTCCAGAAAAAGTTCCAAAATTGCTTTAAAGGGTGTACTAGGTACTGGTGTCGGTGCATTGCTTCCCAAGGGGAGTATTTGGAAGGTGACTGTAGTGATATTCAGCAATGAGCTGTGTAGCACTTTGTCTAGGATGAGTTTGTGAACTTAGTTGTCTGACCATGTATGCTGTATATTTCTGTGAACTTGGAGTTTTTTTGCGATACAATCTCTTTTGGGATGTTGTAACTAAAATAGTGTCTATACCCTAGCATGCCTACCGTCTTTCTCATGATAAGGTGAATGTACTATAGAAGAAAATAGAATGGGTAGGAAAAAATTATTTACATTTACAATTAAAAAGTACGTATATATGTATAAATAGTCATGTATATGTATGTGTGCATAATTTAATATTTTGTATATATTTGCATAGATTGTAATTAATGGTAGGTTAAAAACAGTAAAGTTCTTGCTATTAATCTTCTTAAAGATTCTAGCACTAATTATGCTCTGGTCATTTCACAGTTCAAATGTTTTTGTCTCCTTTTCTCTGTTCTTTTTATTCCCTTCCCTCTGTCTATATTCTCCAGCAGCTTCATCCCTCTCTCAATGTTCTCCACTTTTACTATAATAATGTTTTATGAAGACAGATGATCTGAACTAATCTAAGCTTTAACTCTCTGTGCCACATCTATTTGAGGTGTGTGCTGTGGTTACTGGTGTGGGAACGTGAGAGAGAATATGGACTTAATTAATCATCAAAGCATACCAGACAATAAACCAAATGAAGCAGTATTTTCCTTTTATAGTTTAAAGAGTATATTGAATTCAATGAAATGGAAACCTTCTCTGAAACATTATATTTACTGGAGAGGAAATTCTTATACCTAGTGCTTATGACTCAGCTCTGATGCCCAATTCTCTGAATTCAAACTCCCAGCTTTGCTATTTGTGTGTTTAAACTAGGAAGATTATTTCACATGTTTACCTCTGTCTCTTCAATGGTAAAAATGGGGGTAAATAGCATCTACCTCAAAGAATTATTATATAGATTAAATACATTAATTCATGTGAAAGTGCCTAGAACAATGCCTGAGACATAGCACTAAATAAATGTTAGTCATCAATATAGTCATTTAACAGACTGAAGCTAGTATAAATTGCTAATGCCCTTTATTCATAAATCTCCTTCCCTTTTCATTAATTTATTTGTCCACAGAACACTTTCCAGTTTCTTCTTATATTTCTAAGTGCACAGATATTATTTAGATGTAGTTCTTGCATCTAAATATAGCAGGAAAATTATTTCTAGTCTCTATAGCAAAAATCTGTTTCTACAGTTAAACACCGCTGGCATTTTTTAAATTGTACATATTGCCTGGCAAAATGTAGGCATTCATATTTTTGTTGACTGTTTAATTGACTTCATGATAAAATTTATCATTAAATTGCATAATCACATTTCCCATTTTCTTTTTTTTTGAACTTTAGCTTCACTTTTCCTGAATGTGTTCTTTATCTACCAGAATTACAACACCTTAAAAAAAAAAAAAAAAAAGGACTCCATTTTATACCTCTCCAGAGTACCTAAAAAAATCTATTGATGATGGAATAGATAAGTAACAGTACATCTGGAGTTCTATGAAAGTCACCAGTGACTACATCAGGACTCATGATGTCAGTGGAATGGGAGTTCTTTGCTGAAACCTCATGTCAGTTGCTTCTGTTGCTCTTCCCTGTTTCTTAAGGCCCAAGCAAAGGACTTGGGGCCCTCGGGTTTGGCCTGGGCACAAAACACCACATTTTTGGGGAGGGTTTTGCTAAATCCCTCTTGATATAATAGGAGACTCAGATTGTATTTCTAATATAGCACAAGATAAGAACTCATCATATTTCGACATTTTAGAATAATTATTGGTGGTCTGAAAAAATGTGGACTTTCTATCAGAAATGTAGTAAAGAACAAACATAATCCAATGGTTCAATAAATAAATATTTTAATGATTAAATAGGAAAGCTGTAACATTACCTGCAGGAGCTAGGTTTTGATAGATTTCACTGATTTTTCTTGCAGTCTTCAGATTGCTCTGTATGAGTTGCAATGACTTGCTGATATTTTGTGTCCCACTTTGCAAGGACTGTTATTTGCTTGAGTTTGAGATCTATACATAGCAAAGTGAAAGAAAAGACTAAATAAAATATTTTTATTTAGCTGCAGCTGGAATTTACTGGATCACAGGTATGATATTACAATCCTTCTTGTTTAAAAATATATATATATATATTTTAATCTAAGAGAATTGAAAGGTTTATTTGGACAAGTTCATTTGGTTGGCATAGGCACAAGGAGACATCGCATTTCTAGTAATAAAAGCTGTGGCTATCCTACTGTATGGAAACGATCACTTGGGCTTCCTGTAGAGGGATAATTCCAGAGAAATTTAAGTAAAATAAATATTTTAAAACTTTCTATATGCCAAATATTATAATTTCATATATACTGTCTTATTTAATGCTAATAACACTCTGTGGTAGAGAACATTATGCTTTTTTATTTAAAAAATATGGACCTAAGGCTCAGAGTAAATGACTAGTGGACAATAATGAAGCTAATAACTAGATTTAACTTAGACATTTTGTCTTTTTTCAATTCACCACCTTGCTTCCACACTTAGAATTCTGTATAGTGGAATGTCATATTTATTTTTGCATACGTATTTATCTTATTCCTCACAATACACAGAATGTAAATTGATCACAACTTAATATTATAATTGCCTTTTACAAACCCCATACTATACTTGAGCAATTCTAATAAAAAGTCCATAATATATTTGGTTAGCAAGATATTTTATGAAAGGTTATATAGGGGTGAAATCAAATGACTTATGTGTAATTTACATATTCTGAATGAACATTTGGCCCTGAAATACTCAGCAACAGTTGAATTTTAAGTTGGACCATATGTCACCAAATAAATAATTTGGCTTGGAATCTGACTTGTGATAATGCCTGGGATTTGAACTTCGACCTTATTTTCATGAGATATTAATGCTCTGTACCTAAGTAGTAACAAAATTTATTGGGATTTTGTTCACGAGAATAGACAATAACTAAACCTCATTAAGTTCACAAATAGAACTTTTTATCCTGAGTGTAGCCATGCTTTCAATGAATTGCCTTAAAGATATGAAATTGAGTTCATGTTATTCAGTGAATGAGAATAAACAGCATAGATTTTTTTTTTTTTTTTTTTCTGTTATTCTCTTTTTCGCACATTCATTTTTTTCTTGGATACCTACCTGGGTATCAGAGCAGTTTGCCTGGGGTTTGTGAGTGATAATCATATATAAAAAGGGTCCTATTTAAAACATAAACCAGGCTATTGAAAGAGAAACCAGTCTTATATATAACACTTGGATTTGCACTGGGGAGGCCTAATAAAATCATACAAAACTCTTCTAAAATAAAAATGCCCATGGTCACTGCTAATTTATTCCATTAGGAGTTAAACCATATGGTCCATGTTTATGAGTTAACACTAAATATTCCTTCCACCTCCCTGTTCAGAATATGGTGCAGGGGAAAGTGTCTGTATGCAACACTGAGCAGTTTCAAAAGGCAACGGTCATGCTTAAAATGCACTATAAAGGTCACTGCTTGAAAAGGTATAAATGTTGTATCCCAAGGTATACCTTCTTTGTTATCTCCTGAAAAGCTCTCAGTTGCAATATCGTTATAAGATTTATAGCATATATAACACTGCCGTTCAAAGGGCAAAGATCATTTTGCTGAAGTATTTAATGTTTAATGCTTTTCTTTTGGAAATTTAGGCTGCAGCAGGAAGCCCATGAGTAATGTGAAATAATGTAGAGAGGCTTCAAAAATTCCACTGTGCATTCTATAAAACACAAACACTTTACATAGAAATAATTTAATCAAGTATACCTAATTAGGCATTATATATTGAAGCTATGCATCAGTGATTGGAGTTGTATCAATGGACCATTTCGTTTGTCGAGTATGACAGTCTAAGTTCTTAACTAAAATGATAAATGACTTCCTTGCAGCCAAATGATTCTTCACCTTGCAGTTCCCCTCTCTTTTTAAATGTTATTTCAGCATGAAGGCAGAGACTGTTGTTCATAAATATTGTAAACATCTACCATTTGCTTTGTTCAATCTCAGTAGTTATTCTCATGCAATTAGCATGTCATCTTGTATCTATTATTACCGGCAATGATAACATAATATTTTAAACATACAATTTAGGAGAACAAAAACTAGAATGGCTTAGCGACTTCTTTGGATAGTCCACCTTCCAATGTGTTTCTAAAAAGAAGGAACAAGCCTTAGTCATTGTTTCTTTCAAGAAATATGTACTGAAATGCTTTTGTGTGCTGTGCCCTCTGTTGGGTGCTTTTACTGATGACTCAGCTCAGCTGGGTTGACTCACAAAATGTATTTCTCTCAGTTCTGTCTTCCTTGCTCCCTGTCTATTACTAGGCATTTCATACCTAGCTTAAGAACTCCAGAGATATGTTTTGGAAGTTTTAAAGGAAAGCCTTATAGAAAAAAATATCTTTATTATTGGAAAGGAAGACTAGAATGTACTACTTTTCCTAGTAATATATACATTATATGTGTTAACCTGCAGTGTTCCTCTGGACAGAACACTTTACAATAAATAGTAAAACAGCGACATACTAGAGAAGGGAAAGTCTGATCCAACGGGAAAACCAATCAAGGCTATACACATGGGTAAGGAGAAGAATGAACAAAAATGGAAATCACTGTTTACAATGAGCAAGTGGTGGGTAGAAGCTGAGATATAGAAGAATGAAAAAGGAAGGAAATGGGATTCATGCTCTGTGGTTCTTAGAGTTAGCACTACAGCTGCCCGCTGACCCCAAACACAACAATGCCCACTGCACAGGGCACAGCATGTCAGGCCCAAGGCCAAAGTCTCAAAATACAGTACTGTCTGGGAACATTAAAACCCAACAAGGTCACGGGAAAGTCAGGCTGTTCTTTTTCCTGACAGCCAGTGCAGAGAGCAGGGTACAAACTTAATTTGTTCACAGCTGTGAAATCCACTGAATGTTCCTATACAGAACTGTGATAGAAATGATATGCCAGAGGCTCTAAAAAGCAGGAATTAAAGACATCCCCCCGTTTGTTCATGAAAGCACACGCTCCTACAACTGTGACCAAATATAGATACTACAAAGTACATGTTACTCTAATGGGGTGGGGAGAGGTACCGGATTCGTGTTATTGCAGCTCTGCAACTGGAAGGTGGGACTGGGTCACTGCCAAGAAGTAATTCAGCATTTGTGAGATTGGTGCACTGCCCTTCTATAAATCATTCAGCAAGATAGGTGCATAGCCTTAACTTGTCTTTTCACCAACTGGGAAGTGTCTAGATTTCTGGAGGAGATGAATGGGAGGTCAAACAATAATAAAAGTGTTTCTTAGGATTCAAAAGTTTACTTGTTAAAAGTTTTTTACAATAGGGCCACAAATGAATTATAATAGCAAACCTATAAAGTGTACTATGTGCCAGACACTGTTCTAAGAAGAGTGAACCTTACAAATGATAACTGATTTCATTCTCATAAGAACCCTGTGAGGTAAATACAAATGGGGAATTTAGGAATAAGCAGAGGTGGGAATTGAACCCATGGAGTTTGGCTTCAAATTTTGTGCTCTCAAACATTATACTGTACTGACACTCAAGGAATGGACATAGAAGTAGACCGGTGAGAGTAGTATAGTACGTTAGTTAGGAATCTTGATTGCAAGCAAGTTAAAGAGACTGGCTAAGAGAAAGAGTAGCTTATGAAAGGGTAAACACAGACTCAGAAGGAGGCTGTGGGTGAAGAACTCTGGGGGGACAAAATTGAAAAACGAGGAGGACAGTCACCCTGTCATAACCATTGCCTGTGAGATGAACCAACTTTTAACTCTGAACTTGCACCCCAGCTAAAGATTCAAAATCCCAGAGTTTTCCGCCTTGAGGCTTCTGTGGGTCTGAAAGGGTCTGGGAGAGGAGATTCCATTTCATTTTCTTCCACACTGAGAAGCTGATTCTGGAATTATATTTCTCCTAACACTAATGAGACAGAGCTTTGTCAAAAGGAAATAAAGGTTGCTGTTAGCAAGGGGGATGGCAACTGGGCAGCCAACATAATCCAAGTGTTCGTCACAATGGACATGTCGCCAAGCGTGTGATATCGGTCTTGTTAAGTGCTATGCACAAAACTAGATGGTGGATACGAACAGCTCAGCATGGTGGAATTGCAGAAAACAGAATGAGTTATCAAGTCAAACACACTTGATGGATAAGTTATTTAATCTCTCTGACCTGGGTTTTCTCTTTTATAAAACAGAGTTAGTAATTACATCTATTGCAAATAGTTATTGTGGGGATTAAATGAAGTAACTAGTGAAGTGTCTGTGTTAGTATGCTCTCAGTAATTCTTACTTCTTTCTTAGATTCAAGAAATTTCTGAGTCTTCACAGACTAAGAGAATTTCATAAAAATAGCTACCTTTGATTGGACACTGTTCATGCACTCTCTAAGCTTTTCAAATACTGTTTCTCGCTTTAACCTTACAAAAGCCCAGTTAGGATGAGTTCTATCATATTTATTTACAGATGGAAAAACTGGAGCTTAAAGAGGTCAGTTTATTTCTCCAGTGTCATGCTACCTGTGAGAATGCTGAGATTCAAACCTTCTCGTAGATCTATCTGTGAAGTCATTCTTCTTAATCTCCTTACCACACCATCTTAGACTTAAAAAGAAGGGGCGGGGGTACTACTGTAGCACAAGGACATTAGCATTTATTTGCTGTATTCCTGAAATACCCCAATAACTCATCATTTCACTTGAAATAGTGTTTGTAGTTTACTAAAGTCAGTGAAACTTAATGGATTGTAAATACAAAGCTTATAAACAAAAATCACATAAAAACTCAATTTATAACATAAACATGTTACATGCTAAAATAATTAGCAGGGAGAACTAACAAAAAGCTATTTAAAAAATAACGTACTAAAAATAAAGAAAATTGTATCATGAAAAATTAAGATATTGTTATTAAATCCTTCTTAACAAAGAGTAATTATTTTACAGTTGAGATAAACATATTTGGGGCAAATTTTCCAGCTGCTGAAAAAGCTATTTCTAATTTTAAACTAATGTGGTAAGTTGAGTTATAAGCTAACTTCAAATATTTCTCCTCTGACTCTATCTTAAAATAATGAGCCTTCCTGTGCTAGAACCTTAGAATGCAAATGCAAATATCATGAGGCCTTGGGATTCAAGACATTCCAGGGATAGGTGAGACTGCTTCTCTCTTTCCTCTCAGTTTCAGCTGGCTTTAAGGAAATATGACTTCATCATATCATTTTGTGAGAGGTGTAAATGTCTAATTACTACACTGTTTTGTACACCTGAAACTATTAAAACTAAAAGATGACGATTAAAAAAAAAAAAAACTTACTATTTGTGATACTATTGGAAGGACCCAGAGGGTATTATGCTAAATGAAATTAAGTCATACAGGGAAAGACAAGTACTACATGATTTCCCTTATATGTGGAATCTAAAGAACAAAACAAATAAACAACCAAAACAGAAACAGACTCATACATACAGAGAACAAACTGACGGTTGTCAGGTGGGAAGAGGGTTAGGGAGCAGAGTGAAAAGGGTGAAGGGATTAAGAAGTACAAATTGGTAGTCATGGGGATATAATGTAAAGCGTAGGGAATATAGTCGATAATATGGCAATAACTATGTATAGCCCAGGTGGCTATTAGACTAGTCAGGGGAATCACTTCTTCAATTATATAAATGTCTAACCTCTGTGCTACACACACATACATACACACACAGGAAAGGACTGCAGGTTGGAAAGACAGAAAGACTCCTGAGTGTCTAAAGAGTTTGCAGAGAAATCACCAACTCGTGTGATCTCGGCAGCAGCGTTGGCACAGTGTTAAGCAGAGAGAGGCTGCTGGTTGGGCAGTTGTGTCCTGTGTTGCTGGCCTAGTGTGGGAGAGTCCAGAGGGTGTATGTCCAGCTTTATAGGGACTACCTCCTCTCACTTCCTAGGCCACATCTTTCTTTTAAAAGAGGAAGAAGGCTTTTGTCCTGAGGTCAGATAATATTTTCTATAATCTTTCCTCAGCGTTGCCGGTCATCTGGCTCTCCTCTTTACTCCTACAACAAGGGCATCTCTACAGCTAATGAGTTGAACTTTTGATCATTTACCATTATCAAAGCCCTATTTCAGGTGAGGAGGACAATGGAAGCAAGCCCAGAAGTGCCATTATGGATCCCTGGGTCAAATTTGAGAGTCCCTTATCCTCCTTCCTTAACAGCAGTGGCAGCCATGGTGCAAACTACATTTTCAGGTGAGGTACTCAGGACATGTCTTTGGAAGGATTTGATCTCAATTCCTGATTGGTTACTGAACTATCAGTATGTTACTGATGTGTAATGTTTATATTCTGCATTTTAAAATATGCGCTCTATAGTGGAAACAATATTATAATTACTAGTTAGTTCTGTTTATGATTGATGCCTTCATTTCAAATGAATAAACAACTAATAACAAACAGATGAGAGATACATGGCAGTGTTAGATGCATTTCTAACTGCACACATAAATCTAAAAATCTCTCCCTTAAATGTATATTCTCTCCTTTGTTTTTAACTAATACAAGGGTTCTTTGGCAACTTAAACTATAGAAACAATTTAATGAAACAGCTTTCTTTTACCAGGTAAGATTGTGGCCATTATTGGCTCTGTATTCTGGGTCTTAACATTTTTAAGATAACACTGAGATTTATGTTTTATTTATGTTTGAATAGACTCAACTTCCAGTCACCTGAGGCAAAGTTTCAAATTGTACAAGTGATTGAAAATGTTGATGTCAGCATAGATCTTTAAAAATAAATGCTCAACTTCTGCTGCCTTGATGTGGCCTGTCCCCCCTATAAGGAAAATGCAACTACGTAAAGTTGACAACCACTTTAATAAAACTGTTTTGATGCTGCCCTATGGAGAACATCATTAAACATATATGGTCCAGGCAAAGAGATGGGCCATGCCATCTGTTATAGGAAAACTGTGCTGTCCCGTAAGAATTCCTTAGCACCCTTGTATCTGGTTACCTCATGTGTTCCCAAATTCACATTGGCCTCAAAAGATGAAATTAAGAATGTCCTATATTATCCATATTCTGAAAGGATAATTGGGACATAGGATGTTTGGTAGATGTATTATTTTCTTCCGAAAAGATTTTGCCACACTAACTTTGTTTAGGCTTATGAAAAGGAATGCTAACTAATTGGGAGAAGAAATGTATTTTTATTATAAACAAAATCACTTGGTTTCTTGAACATTGAAAGCCCCCAACAATTCCTAGTTGAAAATGAAGAAATGTGCCTTTCCTTCTTTCCACTGTAGAATTACATCTTCCAGAAGAACCATTCTCATTTCCGTTGATTTAAAATTTAGTTTAGAAGTCTCAGAAATACAGGATAAATCAATGGAGGATTTATCAGACTACTCCTTTCTAACTTAGGTAATTACATAACCATCTGCGAAAACTTGAATTTATCAGCATTTTTACTAATGCATCACCTAAAGAATGGAATGCATGTACTTTCACTCTTAATAGAGACGCTTTGGCAAGATAACCTTTCCAAGGGAGACATACGTTTTCAGGATGGCTGATAACTTCATTGACATAAAAATGTTTTTAGTCATTCATTCAGAATGTGAATTGTGCTGGTGGGGTTATAATGTAAATACATAGTTGTTGCATTATGAGCTGTGTAGTCAGGACATCCAGCTACTGGTTATATGTGTGAATAAGCAGACTTACTCTAGCAGTGCATGTGTGTGTGTGTGTTTATGTGTATACAGCAAGATATTCTGGTTAGTTAGATTTTATACTGTAAATAATACCCTGGAAGAGAGCCAGATATAGAATGAATTAGGAAATTGAAAACCTCTATTTAGCCATGATTCTGACATTGACCTTATACGTGTCCTTAGACAAGACACCTGGACTTTAAGGCCTTAATTCCTTAATTTCCTTATCCATAAAATGTAGGTAATAACATTTGCCTTTCCATCTTTTCAGGGATGTAGTGAGAGTCAAATAAGTTAATAGATGTAAAAGTGGGTTTTTTTTAATCATGTTGTTTTAAAGACAGTTTTTCTGAAGTATACTTACCAGCAGTCATGGATTAGCGGAGTACTCTCAACATAAATATCAGTTGAGGATTGGCAATTGCTAGTTACTTTGTAGGCAATATCTCCACATGACTACTTATCTTAGGTGTGGTTCCCTGAATGTAATACTTGATATCGGGACTCTCATGCAAGTGATTTAATGAGTGTGGGAAGCAGGGTCAACAAAGGAGTTGAGGTTTAGTCTCTGACTGGAGCATAAGTGGCACCACAGAATCGTGTCACTTGCAGGGAAGGAGCCTCACCTTTTGTACTTCCATATTAGTCAGTCACTGGCTCTGGGCCACCCCCAGGTTTGGGCAATTCTTGGGATAGCACACACCTAGGAGCTGTTAACAACCAACCCTCACAGCAGCTGGGAATGAGGACACTTGACTACTAATGGGGATCTGAGTGGACCACCACCAGCCTCTACTTTGTTGACCCATCCATTGTACTCCCAGGACACACTCAAACCACTCCTTATATACCAGGGGTGCCACAAAAATGTATACACATGACTTGTATTCATCTTTTGTTATTGGTATATATTGAGTATTATAATTTTAATACAATTTTTTCCTTTGTTAAAATGTGTATACATTTTTTTGTCATCCTCAATACGTAGTAGCTCATTCTTACCCTCCAGATATATAAGTTTTACTTAAGCATTTAGCATTCTTTCTGCTTCCCAGAATGCATGTTAAATCAATGTCATTCTAGACAGTGATGCTTCCTGAATGGTGAAGTTGTCAAGATCTCTATAGATAAAATTGTGGCAAAGAATCAAAGAAGGACTGTGTATTCTGTCAAGTGCACATGCTTGGATGTTCTCTGTTATTGTGGAGGGGAAAAAAATACCCCCAAAAAGAGTGGTATAACATGTGTCAGAGATTACACTCATTTTCTCAGAAAAGGGACCATGTATGGAATAGTGGCCATAAATATCAATACCACTTGATTAAGCTTGAATCATTGCCTGCTTCATGCCTCACCTATCTCCTGCTCTGATGAAGTATTTGTATGAATCCATATTCCTAAATCTTTCAGATACTTTTAGTGACAATAATTTCTGTGATCCTCTCAAAAAGATGACATTGCCTTTATATTTTAATAATATAATAGTATAAATTTTCATTGCTTTTTATTATTTCAATAGGGAGGGAGAGGTTTAGGAACTTCCACATTACTCTTTCTGAGATGGAATGGGATAAAGTTAATCCTTCCACCAGAACTCCCTAAACCCCTTTCCAGTTTTTTCTTTTCTCTATGGAGTTTATCATTACTCAGTGTTTTTATCTTGAGTGTATTCATTGTTTGTCTCTACCCACAAAATTCTAAGCTAATTAAGGGCAGAGATAATTGTTTTATTCACTGAAGTTTTGCCAGCACCTCAAAGAGTGCTGGCTACAGAGTAGGCATTTAATAAATACATATATGTCGAATGAGTTTCTTACTATAAATTTTATGAAGGGACTTGTGGCATTCAAATGTATTTAGCATGAACTAACTTTGAGCAGGATTCAGGCAACCAACTAAGGAATAAATAACTGAAAGTCACTCAGCCTGTTAAGCTCTGGCACAATCACTTGAAATGTTTTAGGTGCATACATATCAATAATTTCAGCATAATCTGAATTTATATTTTTCCTTCTTATTCTAAAACAATGATGGTCATTTCCCATAGAGAATTTCTAGATTTAAATACATACAAATGAATAAAGTCTTAATTTTTGTGGTGTCACATAAACGTTTTTTCCAGGTTTTATTTTATAATTGGTCTCTGGGACTTACTAAAGGTCCACTCCAGGTCTATGCATCCAAGAAATACTCAGTTTGGTATTGCTTCTTTTTGAAATTTAAAAATGTTTCTATGTGACTGTCCCCAAGTCATTTATGTGTCTGCCTACTTCCTCCTCAACCTTCCCAAGAAGGATCCATCATTTAAAGGAGTAGAAAATAGTCAGCAGGGTTTCTCCATAACCTTTCTCCAATGCAATGATCAGTGTCCATTCTAATTGGTATATGCCTAACACACTGATCATTTATAATTTTGAATATTACCCTATTCATTCTGCTGTGTGTGTGTGTGTGTGTGTGCGTGTGTACATATGTGTATATGTAAATTATTACTCATCATTGTCATCTCATAATGTAGATAATGGAGAATGAAAATAATGCATTTGAAGAGCAATTGGTTTAGGGATTCTATTTTTCTTTTTAGATGAATTTTACAGTGTTGACTATTTGTAGTGATCCAATTCGTTTTCTAACTGCTTCTTTTGGCTCCACTCAAACAACATAAAAGTCACCACTGAACTGTAAGCCTTGTGGGGGAATATGAAGACTATAACTGTTGCAAGTAGCAGTGGTCTCTGAATAACATATTTTCAATGCAAAGTTATCTCCACCTATTTTCAGGTTGACTTTACCAAGTTAGCCACAGCAAGTTAAAGGACATTTGCCATTAGTAACCACAGCTTTCTGTTGTGGACATTAAAAGGCATCATGTTACACACATGGCAGCATGTTCCCTGATTCTGAGAGAACAGGGACATAATAAAGCATGCTACATGTCCTGGGCCTTTCATTTGCATTTATACCCTGAATGTATCTCTATATCTAGCTCTGTCCAGTTTCCACGAACAGTCTCCATGGCCCATAAGTGAAATAGGTAGTATTATTGGGGGAGGAGGTAAAGCACACCTCTCCATTCGCCCATGAAACCTGAGTTTTCTGTTAGATGGCCAAGAGTGTATCTGTTAAAACATTCAAAAGAAAATAAATCTCTCCCCTGACTATGCCGGTCCTTGGAAATTTTATGGAAGATATTACAAATAGCGATCATTTGTCATCATTTGAGTTACATTCTTGGTAAAATCATGGTAATGGATATTAAACAAGACTTTATCATGGAACTTAGACAATATGACAATCTACTTGGTAGCAAATATTTAATCCGTCAGTTTTTATACTATACATCCTAATTTCTTTCCTTTTTATGTATCATTTACTATTTGTCCTTTATGGTCCTGGGCATTGTGGATACAGATACTAAACCACTAATGGGAGAACTTAGAGCAAGATAGCAGACTAAGAAGCCCCAGACTCTCCACCTTCCCCTATGGAAACATCCAATGAACAACTACAGACTGGCTAATGTAACTTCGTAGAAGCTCTGAGAATCTGTCAGGGCTCTGCAGCAGCTAATTAAGCACCCAATCAAGAAACAGTCACATTCAGAGTAGAGGGAAGTTTTGTGGCATAATTGCTCACACTTGCCCTACACCCCTTGCCTCCCACAGGGCATGGGGTGGATTGAGGGAAGCAGCCACCCATCCTGGTTCCCTTGCACAGGACTGAAAGAGCAGATTGGACCTAGTGTGCAGTACTCTAACCTGTTTGGGGGCTGCCTGATTGGTCTCTGTGTCACCTAGCTCAGAGCCAAATATGGTACAGTCAGATCTCAGGCTGGGAGAAGTCTCCAGAAGCTAAAGACACAGCCTGTGCAAACCGCAAAGGAGCTAAAGACATGCATATGCCTAGGGCAAGACATTATTGATTGGGAAATACAATAGAACAGCTAAAGCCCCAAGAAGAAGCAGGGATGAGCATCCTAGGGAAATTGAGATATTTAAAAGCGGCGATGTACACTGTGGCACTGGCAAAAAGCACACGCATAGGCCCAGGGAGGACACATTCTCACAAAAGGCCCTGGGCTGGTGTCAAGGCTCAAACATGCCCTGCTAATTAGTGAACGTCTTCCGCTACATGGTTTACTTGGATATGACCAAAAACATAGCCACAAAAGGAAAAAAAAATGTATAAATTAGACTACATCAAATTAAAAATTTTTGTGCAGAGGATACTTACTGTCAACAGAATGACAAATCATCCTATAAAATGAGAGAAACATATTTGCAAATCATATTTCTGATTAAGGGGTTAATATCTGGAATATATAAGCAACTCCTGCAACTCAACTACAAAAAGAAAAAAGAAAAAAAAAAAAGCAACATCTAAAACTGAGCAAAGTACATGAGTAGAAATTTCTCCAATGATATAAAAATGACCTGTAAGCACATGAAAATATGTTCAGTATCTTTAGGAAAAATGCAAATCAAAACCATAATGAAATACCAATTTACACCTATTAGGATGGCTATTATAAAAAAGAAAGAAAGAAAAAAAAAGAAGAGAGAGAGAGACAGAGACAGAGAGAGAGAGAAAGGAAAGAAAAAAACAGATAAACAGATGTTAAAAAGGTAGAAAAATTGGAATTCGTACATTTCTGGTGGGAATGTACAATGGTGCAGCTACTATGGAAAGCAATATTCCTCAAAAGATTAAAAATAGGTTTACCATATGATCCAGAAATTCCCCTTCTGGGTGTGTATCCATAAAATTAAAGCAGGGACTCAAACAGATATTTGTACACCCTTGTTATAGCAGCATTATTTGCATTAGCCCATAATTGGAAACAACCCAGGTGTCCATTGACAGATGAATGGATAAGCAAACTGTGGTATATACTTACAATGGAGTATTATTCAGCCTTATAAAAGGAATTCTGACACATACTACAACATAGATGAATCTTAATGACATTACACTAAGTGAAATAAGCCAGTCACAAAAGGGCAAATAATACACGATTCCATTCATATAGATACCTAGAATGGTCAAATTCACAGAGACAAAAAATAGAATTGTGTTTTCCAGGGGTCAAAGGAGGAGGCCGAGGAAATGGGGAGTTAATGTTTAATGGGTACAGAGTTTTAGTTTGGGAAGATAAAAAAGTACTGGGGATAGATGGTTAAATGGATGTGAAACAATGTAAATGTACTTAATGCCACTAAACTATACACTTAAAAAATGGTTAAAATAGTAAATGTTATGTATATTTTATCACTATAAAAAATCACAAAAAAATACACTGATGGTGTGAACTCTACCTGGTCTTGAAGACAAGTTTGCATAAACCTGTGTGGGAGTTGGGCTGCAAAAGTAATGCCATAAGCAAAGGAAAAACACATAGAAGAAAACCTCTTCAGGAGAATTATGGACATGTCGAATAATTGACAACTAATTGGATTGGAAATATGTGCACAGGCCAAAAAATGAGACTATAAATTGCACCATGGAGACAGGATCTTAACCTGAAAGTAGTGGTAATTTACTAACCAATTTGAAGCAAAGCAAACATAATCAGATTCCCAGGTTAGAATGATCAGTCTGGAAGATTTGTAAAATAATTATTTCAATAGGCAACGCTGGAGGTATGGAGGCCCTGTGGAAAGTTATTGCAGTAATCTTGGCAGAGCATAAAAGGCAATTGTGGAGGGAACCAGATAATTAAGAGATAGAGCTACAGGATGTGGAACATGATTAGATCAGATCTGGGAATAATGGAGAAGGAGGAGAATAGTATAATTTCCAGTTTCTAGTTTGATCCATTAGAAATAGATTCACAAACAGAATGAATCACTAACATAATGAATAGAGGAAAAATGCAGGCAATGTACAAAGTGGTTGAAATAAAGAAGATAATTATTTAGGTTTAACTTTGAACATCTAAAGATTAAAGGATTTTGGGAGACATCCATAGTGAAAGTTTAGTAGGAAGTTTAATATATAAAATTTTGGAGGATACATGCTTTAGTGATACAGTTTTGCCAGTTACCAGTTCACAAATAGTAGTTGAAACCATGAGTATGTGTTTAATTACCAAGAGAAAACGTAAAACAAGAGGATACTAATAAGGACGAATACCTTGAGAATGCCTGCGTTGAAGAAACATCCTTATATATCCTCAATAATTAAAGCATTGTGGTACCAATACATGAAAAGAAAAAAAAAATCAGACCAATGGAATAGTCTAAAAAGCCCACCCCTCCCCCAAATCAAATATTCACTGAAAATTTAGTATATGATAAATGTGAATCTCAAAATATGTAGAGGAAGATGGATTTTTAAGTAACTTGTATTGATCCATTGGGTAGATTTCTGGGGCGGGGTGGTGGGGGAGGAAGACAGCTGGATTCTATGCTCCAATTTTCTTTCAGCTTGAGACTCATTCTTATAGCCTTTGTTCCGCAAGTCTGGGCCTCAGATTTGTAAACAAGATTTATCTTTACCAGGTGCTTCATGTTAGCTCAGTCAATGTGAGACCCTAGAGAGAGACTAGTAGGCAGGAGGAGAGAAAGGCTTCCCCCCCCCCCTTTTTTTTTCCTTTTACTATTCCTGTTAGTGGTACCCTAGCAATGGTTGTTTCTCTGGAATTTGAGGCCCGCCCCTGCTCATTATGGAAATTTCAGAGACAGATTCATTAGGTTTTCTCAGGGGTGCTAGCCACTGCTAGGCAGTGGTCCTGCCGTAGCAGTCTGAATCCAGATGTACAGAATCTGTCTTCGAAATTCCCACGTTCTGATAAACCCACCTAAACTCTTCTCTTTGTATCTTCAGATCTAGGGTGAGTAGATGCTTTCTGCAATCATTATTTGTTACCTCAGTGTTTCTCTTCAAATTTTGTGTAACCAAATTTCTCATTATTATTTTATAACTAAAAAACACCTTCCTATTTTTGATATGGCACATATAAAGCTTGGAAGTCACCACTCTGCCCTAACAAGTAAAAACCTGAAAAAAGTGAAATACCAACATAAAATCGTCTTCAATTGATGGTGGAAGTACTGCAGGCACAAGACAAACTACTGCCCTCAAGTTATAGAGGCCAACAGGCAAATACAGAGAATCACAACTAACCTGGGCTTTACATAATGATGAAGAGATCAATTCTCTGAGGAGATATACTCGTAATGATACTTAATAAATCATTGTCTAACAGCAGACTGTCAGACTACATAGAGGAAAAAAAAACCTGATAGAACTGCAAGGAGAAATACATGAATCCACTATTATAATTGAAGACTTTAACATCCCTCTATCAGAAATGGATGGATCTAGCAGGCAAAAATCAGCACGGACATAGTTGAACTCAACAATAACATTGATCAACTGGATATAATGAATATCTAGAGAGTACTTCATCCAAACACATTCTTCTCAATATCACATAGAACATATTCCAAGATAGATCACATTCTGTTTAATAAAACACATCTAAACAGATTTAAAATAATAGAAATCATATAATGTTTGCTCTCAGACCACAATGGAATAAAACTAGAAACCACAACAAAAAATAGCTGGAAAATCCTAAAATAGATGGTGATTAAACAACACACTAATAAATAGCACATGGACCAAAGAAGAAATC
Source organism: Rhinolophus sinicus (assembly GCF_036562045.2). Classification (NCBI taxonomy): domain Eukaryota; kingdom Metazoa; phylum Chordata; class Mammalia; order Chiroptera; family Rhinolophidae; genus Rhinolophus; species Rhinolophus sinicus. Next base: position 105,659,139 of record NC_133756.1, read on the forward strand.
TCAAAGAAAAGTTAAAAGTATTTTGAATGGAATGAAAATAAAAACATAGCTTATCACTAATTGTGAGATGCAAAAAAGCTTTGCTTAATGAGAAATTTATTGAATACATGTATTGTAAAGAAGAAGTATTTAAAATCACTAAGTTTTCACCTTAGGAAGCTATAAAGAGTCAATTAAATCTAAAATAAGCAAAAGGAAAACAAATGAATTAGAGCAGAAATCAATGAAACTGAAAACAAGAAATCGGTAGAGAAAATCCATGACATCAAAAACTCGTTCTTTGAAAAGATCAATAAATTAATAAGCCTTTAGTCATGCTAAGAAATAAAGAGAGAACACAGATTACTAATCTCAGAAATGAAAGTAGGAATATCACTACAGATACCATGGACATTAAAAGTATATAAAAAGCAATGCTATAAACAACTCTAATGATCACACATTTGATAACCTAGATGAAATGGACCAATTCCTTGAAAGGCATAGCCTGGCAAAACTCACACAAGAAGAGGTAGACAATCTTACAGGTCTGCATCTAGTAAAGAAATTTAACCTACAATTAGTAGCTTTCAAAAAACAGAAAACACGAAGAGAGGCGGGTTCACTTATGAATTTTACCAAACATTTATGGAAGAAATTATATCAATTATGTTTTAATTCAGAAGGTAAAAGCAGAAAGAATACTTCCTAACTTATTCTGTGAGACCAGCATTGCTCTAATACCAAAACCAGACAAAAATATTACAAGAAAACAACAGACCAACATATCTAATGAACACAGGTGCACAAATCCTCAACAAAATACTAGCAAGTTGAATCTAGCAGTGTATAAAAAGAATTATACAGGTGCTCCTCGACTTACAATGGAGTTACGTCCAGATAAACCCACTGTACGTTGAAAATATTGTAAGTCATAACTGCATTTAACACACCTAAACTATGGAACAATATAACTTAGTCTAGCCCACCTTAACTGTTCTCAGAACACCTATGTTAGCCTACAGTTGGGCAAAATCATCTTGCTACTGCTGTCCAACAACTCAAAAGAGTATCGTATCACATGTTGCTAGCCTGGGAAAAGATCAAAATTCAAATTCAAAGTATGGTTTCTATTAAATGTGTACAGATTTCACATCATTGTAAAGTCGAACCCTTGTTAAGTTGGAGACCATATGTAATGTACACCACAACCAAAGGTGATTTATTCCCAGTATGCGAGGTTGGTTAAGGTTGAAAAATCAGCACTGGAGCAAAACCAGAGAAGGACAGAAATTAAGGCATTTAAAAACTATTATAGCATTTGAAATTGACATGGCATCCAAGCATTTATTTGGTCATTTCTCTAGTAATTCATTTCCATTGCATTTCACAATATAACCATCAGCTACATACAGAGATTAAAAAAAAAAAAAAAAAAAAAAATCACCCTTCATCACACATAGTTTGAGAATTACTAGATTAGACTAAGAATGTACAGCCCTGGGTATATGAAGACGACTTGTGGTGAGTGGGGAAGCAATTCAGATATGAGCAGGAGATGCCAGCATTGAATACATGACTAGGTACAATAAGGGATATGTCTGTAGAATTTGGGGAAGACTGAGAGGGCAACTCAGGAACTAGATGCCAGGACCCTTCCCCCAGTGATCACGAGTGATATTAATAGTAGACTGTTGCTTTCACTATCATTATATAGGAATACAGAAAGTAAGAGTTAGTGTAAAATGCCTGTCTTCCACTCTGGCTACCATGTAGAAAGTTCCCTTCAACATTACCACTGATCTTGGATCTTCAACTCAGGAGAGAAGGAGTGATTTCTTTTTGAGTTTAGGAAAAGAAACTGGGCATGCTTCTTCATATTTGTTTAGGGAACCACTGACTCTCAAAAAACACATATTGGACACAATTCCTTTTTGCTGTGATTTTGAAGGCATGATTTCTCAGAGGGGGAAGCCTGTGCTGTACACTGTGATGTAGTTGAACAGGTAAGTCTATCTCATTCATGGGAAAGTGTTGCTAAGTCAACTCAGTCAATAAACATAAAGTCATATTCTCTACTATCAGTTTAATTAATAATAAACATGATTATTTATATCTGAATTTGTCATACTCCGGTATCTATCTTTCTGCTGATTCTGAAAATAGGCCTTTAATCAATTCATGGATTGCAAAAGACTGGAAACTACTGCCTTAAACAGAGTCACACATGTTTAAGACTCTTTTCAGGGGTTTACAGAGCTTTTTACTGATCAGAAAGATGTATCCAATTCACATAATTTGTGTTTTCACAAATGGCTAGTCTTATATGCTACAGTTTCCCACAATGAATTAACTGTCAAATAGAACTAATCGAATTCCAGCTTTGCAAAATTGTGAGTTTGTGGCTACTAATTAAATAGTACTGTGTCAGCAGAAATTTAAAAAGTTCTCAGAAGTAAGGAAGTTACGCATGGAGAGTAATGTTAATCTAAAAATAAAAACCCAAAGTGAGAGGCCACAAGCATTTATTTGAGATCCAAAAGAATAGCTGTTGGGCAAGCAGTGGTTCAGGCAGAAACCCAAATAGTGTTCTTATTAGAAGGCAAAGGCAAGGCGTGTTTATGAGAAAGGAAAAGGGAACAATTACTTGAACAGGAGGAAGGAATTTCTGTAGGTGCAGATAAGCTAACACAGTGATTGTAATTCTAAGGAATGCTTTTAGTTTTCAGTCAGGTAGTCAAAATATCTGCTTTCTTGTTATTTTTGCAAACCATTGTTTTTTGGTGTACCATGCTGTTTTAGTCCTAGTCTAAAGGTTAGTTTGCCCAATTTTAACATTCCAAAGTTTTGAGGAGTAAGACATGCAAAGCCATTCCTCTGGGACGGCAGGTCTGACTCCATTTTAAAGTGGTTCTGTTTGTATTATTTTTATAGTAGTAAATTCATGAATTCACATGGTCATTTCTTAGCATGATAAAAATTAAAGCCATGCATTCATGGCATCACTAAGGTATTTGTGTAATAGCCAATAATAAATCTCTTTTTTCCATCACTCATAGACTCAATGAGTTGTTATGTGATTTTGAATTGACACACTTTCCCAAATTTCTTTATTAAAATAAATAGAAGCCAAAGTCTTGCAGAATATTGTAAAGTAAGCAAATATTTCTCTGTGATATAGATGCTATAGTGGCTCATGCTACTTAAATTACGTTTCAATTTTACTCTTTGTATTTCTATTCATTCATCTACTGGTGTGTTCTGCCTGTGCTTCAGGTTTAGCATGCTTCCTTTCTGTGGGACACATAATATTCAGATGGCTTCCAAGATAGATACCTATTTTGGTGGCACATGTGTAAGACTATAACATATCTTTCTTCATTGCAGCTTAAAATTAGTTTATTTTTATATCATGAGGATCACTAAGATTGCATACCTCTGTGTGATCTGAAAAGCATATTTCTGGTCTTCTCAAAGTTAAAGACTTTCTGAGGCTCTGCTTGAAACTATTTTTGGACCTCTCAATATCTTTGCTTTTCTCTCCAAGGTCTCATATTTACACAATTATCAATGCATTTTTGAAGACCAGTTTCCTGCTTTCATACCCACTGATCTGATTTATGATTATATCTCATCATCTCTTATTTAGACACTCATAAAAATTTGCTATCAGAATTCCCAATAATTTACTTTTCCTTCATCAAATTTAATGCTGACAAACTTATCTTTAAAAGAAAGATGTGGCCATTTTATGTCCCTACGTTAAAATTTCTTTATCTCCATGATTGATGAATTCCAATATAAGATCATGTTGTGTTATGGAAGCCAGAAACATTTTCCATGTGGCATGAGATAAGGAAAGAGGGATGCTTGAAGGTAAGGTGTATGTGGAAAGAAATTTTGGTGCCAGATGGCAAAAAATGGATTTTGCACAATTGCTAATAGATATTTTTTTTTTTTTTCAAAAAGACTGGTAAGGCCCTGAAAAAAAGACATAATATTCTACCATAGATTATAATTGTATTAAAAAAGATGATAGCAAAAATGTGGAAACCAAAAGAAAAAAAATTAATAAAGACACAGGCTACTCCCTGAGTTTCTAGCCTGGAATTTCAATAATCCACATGAGAAAGAGTCAAAAAATTGGATGATTGACACTATACAGTATTGGTGAAAATGTGAGGAAATGGCAACTTTACACTTTCAGTGAGAGTATAAATTGGCTCTATCAATTGCAGTTTGGAAATACATTGCAAGGTTTTTGAAAGTAGCATGTTATGAGCTCAATTGTGTTTCCTCAAAAGTCATATGTTGAAGTTCTAAACCCCACTACCTCTGAACATGACTATGTTTGGAGACAGGATGTTTAAAGAGATGATTAAGGTCGGATCAGATCACATGGGTGGGGCTAATACTGATTGGAGTCTTGATACAAAGAGGAAGTTTGGACACACACAGAGACACCAGGGAGGGAAGGCCATGTGAGGACACAGCCAGGAGCTGGCCATCTGCAGGCCACAGAGAGAGACTTCAGAAGAAACAAATATGCTGACACCTCGATCTCAGACATTTAGCCTCCAGAGCTGTGAGAAAATAAATTTCTGTTGTTTAATCTACCCAGTCTGGGGTATTTTGTTTAGCAGGCCTAGCAAACTAATACAGCATGCTTTTCAACATATTTCTAAATTTACACATCTATCCTGTAGATATAATTGCATGTGACCCCAAAGAGGCATGAACAAGGATCATACTTACATTGTTTATCAATTAAAAATTGGGGGGAAAACCTGAAAATGCATTGCGTGAATAATTAATTAAACTATGATATATACAATGTTTCTTTAACTTTTTAAACAGTAATATTAATTTCTCATGAAAGTTAAGCTTTAACAAGGATCCCAAAGCATATTGCCAACAGTTGTATTTAAATAACTATATTAAATGCATATGGTTCTCATTCTATAATTCATACACGGTTAATAATTTTCAGCTAAAATACCAAATGAAAAAACACAGCTACATAATGTTTTATAAACATATTTGAACAAAGTAGAACTTAACTGAATATTATAATTGCGATTCAGGTATATTCACCTAATAGTGAACAGATTAGGATATAGTAGCAGGAGGTTATAATTTCCATTTTTTTCCCTTCCTTATTCTTTGTTACATTTTTCTTTCTTTCATTTTTTTAAACAATGAGCATATAGTATAGATATATATGGATATATTCATATGTGTTCATATATATATACATATATATTTAACAGAAATTTCCTTCTTTAACTACTGTCATCTTGTATCTTTTTATACAGTCTCAGGCTCTATTGAATAAGAAATATACTCTTCAGAAGACCTGAAATATTTCTTCTCCTAGGGAACAATTGCCCTTTACCACTAGAGAATGATCTGTGGACCTCATTAGAGAAACTCCCCAGATCAGTTTATTGATGACTTTTGTTATAATTAGGATTCAAAACACAGCCTTCCCCAAGGGTCACTCCTAGACTGCCTGAGCATTGCTTTCACTTGGATTTTTTTTCTTTTAAATGTAGCAGGAGGTGACTTGAAAGGAGTAAAGACTTTGTTGCTTCTATAAAATCATTCATTTTCTACCAATGACAGATGGTTCTCTAATCCACTTCCCTTTGCTTTAGAATGTGGATAATTACACTAGAAATATATTTTTTAAAAAGATAAAATTATCTTCCTTATCCAGACCAGAAAGATGCAAGTACTTTAACCCTTGAGATGGCAATCACTAGTGTTAAAACATGCAATAACTATATGATTCATATGTAGTATATAAAATCCATACTTGATTTTTTAGCTTTCATTTATATTTGGCAGGGAGATACTCTAATCTCTATAATCTACAAGTTTTAAGAAAAATGAAGCCCTTGAACTCTTAAAAAAATTTCTACTGATGTTCCTTTTTCTGTATTTATATGGGTTATCAATATGCATGTTAAATTATATGCATGTTAACATATATTTATTAGTTTCTCTTTCTCCTTCCTATGTCAAAGTAAAAGTGACTGCAACTTGGTAGAAATATAATAAATATGTCATATAATGAAAAAATTGCTTCCATAGATGTTTTAAGTATTAATACTTTTAATGTTTTTGACTCTTGTTTAAATACAATTGGAAAATTTAAGAAGTTTATGTGTCTCTTCTGCAGTATCATATTGTGTAAATACTTGATTATTTAGTGTTGTATCTTCAGTTATGCAAGTGGTTCCCAAATTCAGTTGTACATTAGGATTATTAACAAAACATTTGAAATATATTAATGGGCCTTTTCCAGATCGGCTGACTCCAGATTCAGGGAGACTGAAGTCTGGAAATCAGAATTCTGTAAGCTATAATTAGGTGATTTTAATATGCATCCAGGTTTGGAAATCACTCTAGTAAGTGATTTCTGTTTTGTTTTGTTTTTAAAATAAATTTATCTTTTTTCTCAACCTGCTGATTCTACAAAATCTCCACAGTTTTAAAACTTAATGTACTAGCAGCACTGGTAGTTGAGATAGGTAGAAACTTTTTTTTTGTTACTGTTTTTTTTGTTTGTTTGTTTTTAGTATGAGCAGATTTTTAGTAAATTAAGTGAATACAAAATCATGTCCTGACTGTGCTCAAAGTAGAGTCAAAATGGTGTTTTATAATAGGGGTTCACTGATCCAACAAATCTCTACTATGCGCCAAGTTCTTTTCCAGTCATTGGAGATAAATCAGTAAAATAAAACAGACAAAAATACCCTTCTCCTTTAAAGGACCAGGGGCTCTTTGGATATGTCCTGAGCTGGCTTTCCCCAGAAGAAGACCCAGAGACAAGGATTTGAGTAAAGTTGGTTATTTGAGAGAGAATTTCAGGAGGTGCCTGCAGGAGAATGGGGGGAGTGAGGGAGGTAATGTAAGGAGGACTAGTGTGCGGATGTGGTTATCACTGAGGACAGCTGAGGCACAGTTCCGTAGGGGAACTCTGGAAGATAGTATAGATTATGAGTCAGCATCAAAAGGTGCTGGTATTTTTATTCTCCAACTCTATGTGCTCCCGGTACTGCTGGCCATGTGGAGTCGAAAGGAAATCTTCAGGCAAGGAGCTTCAGGTGCTTGCTATAGGATGCTGCAGGTGTGGACAGGAACAGGGGATGCTGAGGACATAAGGACAGGCCTCTGATGTCATCTACTAGAGTGGAATGCAGACAAAATAATAAAATAATATTTGGTAGGTTGTATTGTGATAAGTACTATGGAGAAATATAAAGCATGAAATGGCAATGGGGAATATATGTGTGTGTAGAAGGGTCAATTTTAAAAAGGGTGGTAAGAGGAGCTCTCACTTAGATGGTGATACTTGATCAAACCAGAAGGAGGAAAGGGAATAAGTCATGTGGCTCTCTGAGGTAGAGAGCCGTAAGTGGCAATGTCCTGAGGTTGGCTTGCACATTGCATGCTGGGATAATATCAGTGTAGTTTAAATGCCCTCTAGATGAATATGATATATAGCCAAGTTTGGAAATCAGTTGGTTAGTTAGAGGATGTGCCTCTATGTAATAAAATATGTATGTTGTATGACTGTTGTTTTGTGGATTAGGAGCTGAGAATAGAAAGACTAAAGAAATTTATCAGGTCTTTACCAGCTTAAGCCTTTTAAATGAATGGGATAAAAGCCCTTGGAGGCCTCTTAATAGAGATGACCTGATTTCTGCCAAAATGGGATCATCTTGGCTGTTGTATAAAGAAAAAGAAAAAGGTGGAAAAAAGGAGACCAATCTAGATTACTATATAATATAGTAGACAGATAATAGTGACCAAGACCAGAGTAGAAGAAGGAAATATGGCAAAAACTGATCATATTCTAGGCTTATTTTGAAGGTAGAATCAATGATATTTGCTGACGAATTGAATATAGTGTGAGAGAAAGAGAAGGATAATGGAGGTACAAGATGACCCTAATGATTTGACTTAAGAAACTGGGAGGACGCAATTGTTATTAACTGAGGTGAAAAACTTTGGCAGAAGAAACAGCAGGTTTAGCAGCTTGTGTGAGGGGGTCAGATCAGAATAATTTTGGGTATGTTAATTTGACATACGATTAAAATTCAAATAGATTCCTCAATTGTATATAGAAATACTAACGTAGGGGAGAGAAGCTGGGCTGGGAATCGTCAGCACAGAAATGATATTTAAAGTCAGAAGACCAGGTGAGATCACCAAGGAAGTATGTGCAAATAGAGGAGGTAATACATAGTATAAAGTTTGAGTCTTGGGATTGACGATTACAGTTTGGGGAAACTGAGAAGCTGGTAAAGAAGACTGAGCAGGAGTGCAGTGAGGTCGGAGAAAAAAACAGAAGGATGTGGTGGTTTGGAAGCCAAGTAAGCAAAATGTTTTAAGGAAATACGAGCAACTAAATCAAATGCTCCTGATAGGTGAAACGAGATAAAACTATACAAAACTGCTATTTTTATAGGTCTGAGATGGTCAAATATCAACAGTTTCTTATAGATCAATTTAAATAAGATGAGGACAGAGAACTAGCTATTTGATTGAAAAATATGGAGCTGGACAAGACCAGTTTTGATGGGGGACTTGGAACTAACGCTTTATTTAAATGAATTTAAGAGAGAATAAGAGGAGAGTAATGAAAAAATAAATGGCACTTTTTTTTCTTTTTTTAAAAATTTTGCTATAAGGGCAGGCAATAAAGTAAGTTGGCTCCTGGACTGGGATGTGCAAATCACAAACTTCTGAAAACCAAATATTTGCTTGGGTTTTCATGTGTTTTTCCCTGGTACCAGATGAATGAATTTGTGTATTATTTATTTTTCCAAGACATGAGGCAGATTGCTTTTATAGGCTACTAAAGTGAAAGCAACACCAATTAGGTAAATTCCAGGAAGAGTCAAATTCTCTGTCATACAAGATAGGCCCATTTCCCCAAAGGTTTCTATAAATGATAACCTTTGAAGTATATTAATATCAAGCCCTTAAAATGCATCTTGTTTTAAATACTGTGGTATAGTGCAGAATATCAGCCCTTTTGAAAAGAGGAGAGAGGATTTAAAGTTGGATGTGTTTTGTTTTGTTTTTTTAATTAAAATTTGGGGTGACAATGTTTAGTAAAATTACATAGGTTTCAAGTGTACAATTCTGTAATACATCATCAGTACATCACATTGTGTGTTCACCACCCAGAGTCAGTTCTCCTTCCATCACCATGCATTTGACCCCTTTTACCCTTTTCTATCCCGCCCCTCCCCCCTTACCTTCTGGTGACCACTAAACTGTTGTCCGTGTCTGTGAGTTTGTGATTCTTTATTTGTTTGTCTTGTTCCTTTGTTGCTTTCAGTTTTATATCCCACATATCAGTGAAGTCATATGATTCTCAACATTTTCTGTCTGACTTATGTCGCTTAGGATAATAATCTCAAGATTCATCCATATTGTTGCAAATGGTACTATGTCATCTTTTCTTATGGCAGAATAGGGGACTAGATGATCTTCTCATTTTCAGGTTTTTTATTTTCTAAAGCACAAGAGACTGAAGATCAATACAAATTACCAAGATTCAAAAGTGGGGCAATGAACACAGTTACAGGATGCTGGATATTAGACATAGCAGAGCCCTTTCTGCTGCGTTCTCTTAACTTCCTTGCAATTTAGCATTAGCATGCCTGCTTCTATTCTGTTTCTCTATACTGATCAAAAAATAAATAAATAAATAAAAGTAGGTACTTCCAGAAAAAATAAGAAAGAGAAGAGAGAGATTTTATCCTGTCTTCAGATTTTTTTTAATGTTAAATAAGAAAAGATCCGCTTTGAACTGTTACAATGTGACATCCCAAATAAAAACAATTCAGCCAGGTGAAAGTGGTTCTTAATTTCCTCTCTTCCTCCTTATTTGTTATGTCAACAGATTAAAAGGCAATTGTATTCCAAAACCAACTCTAAATTTCTAAAATTATTCCTCTTTTTTATTCCTCATTATCCATCATAAATAATAACTAACTAATGGAGATATGGTACTCTCATTTGATTCTGCTCAGAAAGGAAAACTATTTATGGCAATAAAAACATTTTTGTGGGACAAACTAAAGACAAAAAGCTAATATCCCCTTGTCTACTCTATTGATAAGCAATAGAGTCAAATTTAAATTTGAATCAAAGATTTTAGGGCAGTCAGGGACTTCAGTGGTGGTTTAGTTAAATGCTCTCACTTCACAGATTGGAAAAATGAGACATGAGAAGAGTCAAACACTCGTCAAGGCCACACAGAGGATTACTGGCTATAGTGGCTGGTGAACCCTGGGTGTCTGTTCACTAAACCAGTGTTCCTTTCTTGATGAAATGCTGCCTTTTCTCAGTGTTATAAGAGGCCAGCACACAAGCTTCTCTAGTTGGCGAGTAACACTTACTATATATGAGAGATATAAAACAATGCAATCCATGTACACTGAAAGTAGATAGAAACCTCTTGTGAACATCTGGGAAATAGAATGAGTGAAAAAAGCAATTACCCTAGTTGCTGCAGCAGAGAGAAAAAAAATAATGAAATTGATTTTATTTATCTATTTAAAAAGTGAAGACAGAAGCTGCTGTGAGAAACAGCATAGCATCACTGTTCAATGTTTGTATTATTTTAGAAAAACATAGTAATTCGTTGTGGATGACATTTTTGCCTCATGTGACATTTCTGACATTGTAGTCAATGAATAAAAATTGTGCTGACAGAAAGCTCATGTGGTAAATCATATTATTTACAAGACAGCAAAATATGTCATGATACTGTACCCAGTACTTAACCAAGAGCCTCCACAACACATAAATCTTCCCTTGCGTTGATGCAATCATAGTATTGTTTCATGCTAGGCTTTTCAATTGGAGCTGAGCATTCATGATTGCTCTTATAATAAGTACCATTTTTCTCCTCCGTTTCTCCTGTTGCCCAAAGAAATGGTATCGGGAAAGTGTTAAAAATGTGAAGCCTCCAGGAAATTGTCCTGAAACTAGAAACCAGCAGGAAATTGACCTGAATGTTCTACAGAAAACATCCAAAGTATTGTTTCAAATACACAGAATGTGAAAATTAGTGTTTTTTTCTCTACTTCTTTGTGCTTTTGAGTGAAATAATAAATGAAAGAGTGACTCTAAATAGCCTTTGTATTCCCACTCTACCCAACATCAGTAATTTTTAGTAGTACATATAGTGACAGTATTTAAAAAATTAGCCTATAAGTCATTTTAGTTTGTTTAATTAAATACTATTTTCAGATTTTTAATAGATATAGATATATATTGTAAAATTTTTAGAAAATGAAATATAGAGAAAATAAAAATCATGTATAATCTCAGACCATTTTCGCTATTAAAATTTGTATATTACTTGAGATATGTGTACATTTAATAAAATTGTGAGAGTATCATAGACATGGTTTTGTTTTTCATTACAATATATCATGTCATGAAATAGTCTTCCATAATTTTCAGGTTGTTTTTAATTTTTTACTACTATAAATAATGTTTTGTTAGAAGTCCTTTGCTTTAAAAAAAAAGTCCTATGCTTAAATATCTGTGTAGAAAAAAACAAAACACAAAAAGCAGAAAACCTTTGTTATGAAATCTATCGATTTTTCATTTTAATTGTACCCTTTTTTTAAACCATGTTATGGTAAAAAATAATACAAAGATATGGAGAAAACTATAATATATACAAAATTGTTCTTCTTGTGGAGAGTGATATATGTCTAGTTCAATACCTTGTTAACTGCTTGGAACTAAGGGTATTGGGAATTCAACGAAGTATGCTGAAATAATACCAAATGGTCACGAAAGCACCTTGTAATATGAAAAGGAACTGTTAGAGAAATTTGAGGTTTCTTGAACACCTAGAGGAATAGGGTAGCTAATGTGAACACAGTGTAATTGCTCTGAAGAATAGAGGAGCCAGTGAATCTTGTCATCAAATGGGGAAAGAGAAATAAAAGAGACCGACGGTGTTTAAGAAAGAAGAAACTACCATAAATTGGGCTGTGGACAAGCTGAGTGCAATTGTAGGAGAGGGGAGAACAGGTAAAGAAAAAAAAAATAGATGTGAAAATTTGAAAGTGTGCAAAGAAAAGACAGAAACACCCCTTTAGAAAGTGGCAGGGGCATTTTGGGAAATAGAAGATGTATTCTCAGGTGGTGGTGGTCAGCAGAACTTTGGGTAAAGACATAGAAGTGCTGCTCCTGACTAGGTAAGTTTCTGAGAGCAGGAGGACCCATAGCTGTCCAGGAATTAGTGTGTGACTGTAGCATCAAAGGAGAAATCCCGAGAAGAGGAAAAAAAAAAAAAAAAGTGAAATAACACCACTCTCCATACACATATATGTATACTTATATTTTCCTTTGCTTTATAGAGTACTCATAAATGTTACTATAAAGAGTAGGAAAATATAAATGAGTGTAAATTAAATAACTGTAAATTATCAATTGCAGCTACAAAAGGACATGAAAGTAAATATAAGAATTTCAGTGAAGAGATGTCCAGACGTCTTACATGTGATGTCCCAAGAAAGTGAATCAGGAATAAAAGAAGAGGAAAACAAGCTCTTAGATATAAAAATTAAATATACAGATGTCAAGGAAAAATAGACACTACAAGAAGTGTGGTAAGGAAGCTAGAGATTGCATATGAGATAAGCAAAGGAAAATGGAATTATAAAAAGCAGAAAAAAAAGATTAGAGAGAAATTATAGAAAAAAAGTTGGCACTGTATGTCCAATATATGCAAAATTGGAGTATCCAAAAAGGCAAAAAAAGAAACAACAGATTTTCACAATACAGTTATTTTTAAATCATGAGATTAAAGAAGCCTCAAAATAAATAACTGAATGGTAATACTCTATTTTACAAGAATTGCCCCAATAGCCCTGAGACATCTCCTGATAAAATTAACTTTAAAAATTAATAATGATTCTTTTGGGTACAAACATATGCAAGAAAACAGGAACACAAGTAATAAAAGAATGGAAAGTTGTAGGCTGGCTCCCGATACCTCCCCAAGAACATTCAATTAAAAAAGATCATCATAAAACACATTAAAATACCTATATAGAAAGTAACACTAGAGAAGCTGGTGGAGTAGGAAGCACCAAGAACCATCTCTCCATGTGTACAACAATGGTACTGGCAGAAATTGTCTTAAGAGGTTATTTTGGAACTCTGGAGTGTCCATAGGAAAGTTTAGCTGATAAATTGTTAATTTCAGTCCATTGCATCACTTAATATGACAGTGGCTACCATTCCACACCCCTCAGCCCCATGGCAGGAATAGCAGTCACATCCCTGGCATGGCTTGCTAGAGGCAGGGTGAACAATAAGGACTTTGTCCTCCCAATATCAGGTCTTGTGTTCTGATGGTGGATTGCTGCTTCTGATTGCTAAGATGCCAGCAAGCAGCGTATCAGCTATGGTTTCAAGCCCCACTGGCTGAAGCAGCTTCCACAAGATTTAAAGGAACTTCACGTTGAGTAGGGGAACATTGAAAAATAATTACGTATACAGGGGCATTTAGAAAGCCAACTTACATGTCCAGGGAAAGACATAGGCTCAAGAAAGACCTGACATCTTAAGCTTTAACTTGAGACTGATTCCTAGTGAAGCAGTATTTTCTGGTTTTGGAATACTGGTAAATGTTAAAGTGAAATGATAAAGTGAAACCTGAAATTTTGGACAATGCTCCAGTCACAAAGTCATTCTGAAGTAGTTAAGACTGGCTAGTGATAATGTAGTAGCAGGATAAGATAGACCCATATAAGCATTTTTTACCTGGTTTCAATGATTCTTGGGTTGATAATCTCAAGTTTTCCTTTGACTGCTTCAGTGTAACTCAAGTGGGCTATGGGATTTTTCAATGTAAAGGGAAATGCCCAAGATTTGGTGCATTTAAGAACAACTTAACCTAAGCTAGTTTTTACTGAGCACAATAGTTCTAGGATGAGATTTCACTGGTCAATTTCTCTTTGTCACTATCTAGTCAAGTTTTTTATGCTTGTTTTCTCAACTAACTAATATGTGGTGATATGAACGATCTTTAGGAAATTGCTGTTGATATTAGAAGGTCAGAAATTAAAATGATAAAATCATAACCTATGAAAAAGTTCAGTAGTTAACTCTAGTAACACACTTCTTCCTTTCCCCTATATTTAATACATATATGGAGGATATTACAACAAAGTCTATTATAGTATTTTCTGGTGGGACTCTGGTTTTCATGAGTGAACTAAGTTGTTTTGCCACACCAATCCATTAATGACCATGTTCCATATTTACCAAATAATAACTTTTTAATGTTTTAATTGTTCTTAGTAATACATTTTTGTTAAATATTTGACACATGCTACTGCTTACCTGCTCCAGATTCTGGCTTATAAAAGTATGCACTCAAACATTTTAGGCCTCTTATCTCCTCATGTGCAAATGGGAAGACTGATATAGGTGGGTGGACCACAAGAATAAAAAAAGATACTTTTCAATACCTACTGCTTAATATTCTTATATTCAATTTCTCTTCAATTTGTTCTCCACATAATACCTGGATTTATTTTTGCGAAACATTAATCTGATTACCTAACTTTCCCACTAGAAAAAGATTTATTATAGTCCCATTATATAAAAAATATACAAAAATTTCAAACTGTGATATTTGAGGATAGGCCAAATTTGGGCTCATTGGATTCCTTTAGCTTTATCAGCTCTCTCAGACATTCATATACAAAAGGAAACTAAACTACTTATTATTCCATGAACATCTTGTACTTAACTCACTTCTGTGCCTTTGCATGGACTTTTCCCTCTACCTGAAATGTTCTTCATCCACGTTTGAAATCCTTCAAGATCTAGCTGATGTATCATCACTTTTATTATACCTTCCCCCAGTAAACTCAATTGGAACTCATTGCTCCTTCTTCCGTATTCTATTTCACTTTTCCCAAGTATACAAAATCATTTATGAATATTTCTGACCTTCTCCAAGATATTTAGTTCTACTGAGGTCAGAGTACCTCAAAAGGGCCTAAGATACTAAAAGTGCTCAATAAATGTTTGCCGAAATAAGTTAAACAGTGAGTGACTCAGTACACACATCCTTGTTAGCAATGACCATTCTGTTATTAGTGTCATGTGTAGCAGTATGAAGAATATTATCTACTACTTACACATCTCTGATTTATTGATAACCAATTCACTGAACAACATTCCTTATTTATGCTACCAGTAAACTAATTATTGTACAGCAGAGCTACTTTCAATTCTTTAAAATAAGTACAGAATGTCTAATATGAGCCGTGTACAAAATAGGAAAATACTCTGAATAAAACTCTGAATAATGTGAATACATATATATGTTTGGTTTTCAAACCTCTTTTCTGAGCTATAAATATTGTTAAAAACAATAATTGTGAAAGGGCACCGATCCACTATGCAAAGGACAGAATACTAAACATTTTTTTAACAGATATCAGTTGTGGGTTTAAAAGTAACTCTACTACTTACTAGCTATGTAACTTGAACAAGCTACTTAAGTGTTTTTAGCTTCAGTTCGCTCAGCTGTAAAATGGGAATAGCACTGATCTTATAAGGTGATATGAGGTTTATATCACATGCACGCACATGTACACACACACATACACTCACACACATTTTTAGTCTTGTGACTGGTACATCAGACCCAATCAGTAGTTATTAGCTATTAATAATAACAATGATTACTATTACTATTTTACTTTTATCAGCATAGAATGAAGGTTGAAATTCTTAATGCATCTTTTTTGGACTTTATTCTTGAGGCAAATAATTACGTTATAGCAGTTTAATTAATAGCTAGCTCATCATATTACTGGTTTAGTTTTATGGGTTTTATTAAAATGGTAAAGCCATCTCCCGAAAATGTAAAATAGTTGCCAAGATCTGAATTCACATGCCAACCAATCCTATAAAGTTCCAAGATTACATTATTTTTATTTATAACCCAAAAGAGCAATGATTACATTTTCAACTATTCCCTGCATTCTCTAATTTAAATTATAGACCATGTGTAATCAGATACTTTATCCAATCTTTTTCCATTCTTTGTAGTTGGAGAATGTCTCAGGTAAGGTGTAAGCAGGTATTACTTGGTGAACAATGTCAGTCACTATTACACTTAAGATTAAATTCTCAGGACATAATAATACTGGAATTAATTTACTTAATACATATGGTCCGTTAATATACAGTTTCTGTTTTTTGTTTTTTTAATCTCTCATGACTTTACTGAATAGATGGTAAATTCTCTTCCCTTCCCCAACATAGTACTAAATCTACCTTGAAGTTTCTAGTTGAGTATAATCTGTCTGTGTTTTATTACAAATCCCCTACCTTTATGGAATTAATATTCTACTTTCGGATGGAGAAGCTAAAGTTAAAATTACCATAATAGGAACCCAGTTATCATTATCTGGTGTTACCACTGTTTAAAGGAGCAAAGAATCTTGAAACTGAGTTTGACTATAGTTTACCTCCCATGTCATTGTCATTCATGGTTTCAGAATTAGAAATTTGAAAGTGAATTCAAGGCTACTGGAGTTTTTTGTTAATGTGTAGTGTTAAGAATCTGTCAAAAGTTTGGGTGGTCAGAGGGACCTGAACAGTTAGTTGTCTGATGTGGGAAAATTAAGTATTTTGAGCCAGAGTTTCTTTATCTGAAAATAGTGATACTTAACTCATACAGATATTGTAAGAACTACACAAAATAATGTTTTTCAGGTGCCTAAGAGTGCTTGACAGTCTGTCACGTTCATTTGCAAGATGCCTTTTAATTCTAGATAATCAAAAGTGGATGGGCAATGTGATAGGCAAATTCTAAAGATTCCCTCAGTCCCTCAAGATCTCATTTTCTGGTTAGTCAATAAAACACTGATCAAGGTAGTGCTGTGAAGGGAATTTGCAATGTAAGGGAAGTCCCAAGTCAGTTGACATTACAAAGAATTTTAATAGTGGGCAGCAGAAGAGGAACTCAAACGGAGTTGAAGGATGAAAGGGATTTGGCTGACAATTCAATGTTGTTGGCTACAAAGACCCTGGACAAGGAATAACTAGTGGCCTGTAGGAGATGAGGGCAGTGCCTAGCCAACAGCCAGGAAATGAGGACGTCAGTCCTATAACCACAAGGAATGGAATTATGCCAACAACCTGAACGAGCTCAAATTAGATTATTTTAGACAAGAGCCCAGGGGGACAGACTCCTTTAGTGTGAGCCTCTGAGCAGGGAATTCAGTTGAGCCATTCAGGCAGGACTCGTGACCTGAAGAAACTATGAGATAATAGATTAGAGAGGTTTTAACCCTCTTTATATGTGATAATTTGCAGTGCATCAATAGAACACTAATACAGATACATTTTAGGTTTCTTCACTTCATAGTCACTATGTCTTCTTCAGCTTTCACTGGTTTTTCTCAGTACCTGTCTTTCTGTATTAAAAACAAACAAAGAAAATCTAATTTAAATATTTGCTCCTAGGATGATTAATTTTTAAATCACTTGATCTGTGCCCTTGACTTTCTACCTATATAATCAGATACGGGATACTATGGTAGTTTTATTTATGGACAGAAAAAAAAAAAAAAAATGTGCTTAATGTTGTTGTATGTGCTTAATGCTTTTGGACTCTTGGTCATAGCTATACAATGAGTTACTGTGTCAGGCAACAGTCTACCATACTAGATAAACTCCAATTGTAATGACCTCCTCTTGGGTCTTATCCTAATTAATATTACGTGGCATTTGGCTTTTACCAGTGTGCTCCCTAGGTTTTGTATAACATCAACTCTGGTTATAATGTGAGCCTTAGGTCTCTCCTTCTGACTCTGTGATTATGTGTCACCTAATAAAAATGTTTTCCAAAAATCAGTGTTTCTCTAATTGCTTTCTTCTTTTGATTGTATTTTTGATTCATGGATTTTATCTGTTCGTGGATTTCAGCTATCACCTTTGTACAGAATGTAGCACAGAGCCTGTAGCAGCAGGAGCTCTATTCACATGTAAAACTTAGTAATTATTGATGATCCCCAACTTTACATTCCATGTTCTAATTCTTCCCAAGCCAATGGAGCTCATGTCCAACTACTTATCACATATATTCATTTTGATGTAGAGTTGCAGGTAAAATACAGAACACCAGTTAATAATTTTGAAATATAAATATGTACCAAATATTGCATTGGTCAATGCAATATTTTAATCCTAAAATATTTACCCTAAATATAATACTCATTGCCTTTCTGAAATTCCAAAAAAACTGGACATCACGTGTTTTTATTTGCTAAACTGACAAATCAAACTAGATCTACACTGAAATCTTGAGTCAAGATATACAAACTAAATTAATATTATTCTTCTCCCTCTACTCAAAGTGGCACCTATGATGTCCTTCTCTGTTAATTTCATTAGGCCAACCAGGTCTAATTCCTCAGGAATAAACAAGTAGTATATCTGACCAATTAATTAATAAAGCACAAACCCCAGACCCTCCAATTATAATTGCTCAAGTCTACTTTCGAATTCTTAGCACCATCACTTATGAGCTGTGCAGCCTGTAGCAATCTACTACATTTGCTAAAGGCTGTTTCCTTATAGGCGTCATGAAAATAATAATAATAATAAAAGCCCATGTTGAAAGGGTATCATAAAAAATAAAATATTAAATCATGTAAAGCACTTAGCCAGGCATCTAGAAACTACTCAGTTTTATGTCTTCCCCATTTGTAACTCAGAGCATAATTTAGGGTGATACGGCATAGTGGAACCAACACTAAGTTGCTCAAAGAGTGCAGGGAAGTAGTTAATGTCTTGATTTTTTCAAATATCAATATCAAATATATTTATTGAGTAGCTGTCTAGAGCTGAAATAAAATTATTCACTAGTTTTTATATTTATGAGTCTGCAAATAAGTTCCTATGCTGGATCTCTATCACAATATTTATTTTGCCTTTAGGTGAGGAACTCTACTTTTCTACAAAGAAGGAAACAAGGTATAATTTTAAGTCTTTTTTTGTTTTGTTTTGTTTTGTTTTGTTTTGTTTTTCCCCTACTATGAGCTTTGTGAAAGCTAAGGTATTTTCCTTTGGTGGATCTTAGCAATTTGACTGTCATTATAGGTCAAATATGACTACATTTCCAAATTCTGAGGAAAACATTTAACAGGGTACTTGAGCAACAAAAATATAAGAAATGCAAATTTCCTAGTTTTGGGGAAAGAGGATGAGGGGGATGTTTGGGCTGTCCATGTAGTGGTTTTCCTTGACATTGGTCGAACACTTGGCAGTCAAGTAATGAAAAAAATTTACACTTTGGCAGGAAATTAGATGATATTCAATATTTCTTCTTGTAGAGAGAATCTGACTTGAAATGGTTAAACTAGCTCTGTAAACTAGATCTGAATTCATCATTCTCAAGACTTGGACGAGTTTAATGTCATGATATTTTTAGATACTTTCATGCATTTAAATCATTAATTAATCATTAGTATTTGAACCTAAAAGTACTTTAGTATCTACTGCCTATGAGTCACAATGCTAGATTTTAAGTAATGGTAGGAATTCTTCATTCAGGGGTGCTGCCATGGGATCTGTACCTTAAGGTAGGTAGACAGAAATGACAGGTAGGAGGGACTGGAGAGGACATCTGGAATCCTAACAGTTAATGAGGAAGCGGTGGTAATTATCCATGTCCGTGCTGGGACAATGTCAGTGTAGAGGATACTATCCCAGGTAATGATGCAGGTCACAATCCAGTCCTGGCCTGTGCTTGCGTGATGGCAGCATAGAGTAGAGAAATCCATGTAAGAATCAATGATGTGCTGAAGTGAAACAAAAGTAGAGGAGAAAGGAGCACCCTGGAAGACCTTTTAAAAGAACCCTAGATACCATTGTTATTTAAAATACAGATTAAGGTTAACACAATGCTAATCATCAGCCAAGGAAAGGCAGCTGAAAGCTCTGACATAATAGTAAATGAACTGCTTATTTGTGCATCGGGAATATTAGAACTCCTAAGTAATTTCCAAGAGAGTTATTTCACAAAAGCCTCTTGACCTGGACTGTGATATGTCACTCATAATGACTCCAGCAGCATGAATCTGGAAGGAATGAATCAGACCAGGAGATACCATCAGACCAAGGGGTCAATTTGTTCTTTGAAAGAGTCTATCTGTTATCATTGGGCAACAGATTGGACTCTGCAGCTCAACGCTTTAACCCAGCTGATACCACTCACCTGCTTCCCACTATGAGTAATTAATGTCAACAGGAGCATCCCTGGGGTTATTGCAAAATCTGGAATTGGGGCCTGGTATTTGAATTCTAAAGAAAATGTTCCCTGCTTCCCTCTTAACACACTTCTCTATTTTAAGCAATCACACTAAAATATATATTGAGTTCTTCAGATTTTCTCTTGTGTCCTGTCCAAAAGCTATATAAGGAATTAGGCTATTAAGAGGAAAAGTAGAGAAGGATTTTTTTTCTTCTACTTTTAGTTATAATAGCATGTTGTTGTTGTTGTTGTTGTTACGTGTTTTTCTTGATTTATAAATCTCTGGGGAGAGATGTGAATTTCATTGGCAGCTCTGCAGCATTTGCCTCAGTAAGACCAAAGCTGGGTGCTGGAGAGAAGCTGCTGATCTGCAAGTGTGCACATAAGGTATCAAAAAGAAAATGCCAGAGATCAAACATCAGAGGATAAGGAAGCAAAGCACATGGCAAAAGCTACTCTTTAGTGAGCATAAGATTTACATAAAATTACAAAATTAAAAATGTTCAGGAATCTCATCTGTATATACAATCATCAGAATTACTGACTATGACATCTTATATCATAAAATATTTATACTATATTTCTATCATGTATCTACCTGCAACTCAAGACTGCTAATCTTGTATCATGAGAGAAAACAAGTATTCTAACGCCTTTCTCTACCCTTTCCTTAGGTCTGTCTCTGTACCTGAGCCTCCAACCAGCCCCCCATCTCCTCAGCCTCTATCCCCCATCCCCCCAAAAAAAGAAAATAAAAAGAAATGGTCACTGAACATCAGAATTGTATCTAAACCAAAAATAAGTTGAGACAAAATATGTGGTTGCTTTGGTTTTTTATTTTATGGTATCAGTATGGTGGTATTCTAGGTAACTCTTTATTCATCTGGCTTTCATTTCACAGTTAACTAACTGCTGCCTCACTCTTTAAACACTCATCACCCTTGACTGTTAGAGCAATACTTTGCTAATCACAACTTCTCATATTTCTTTCTAAGTTCTTCTCCTTCCATCTACCCCTAAGTACACTGGAGTGCTTCTCCTTATTTCTAATCTTTAGCTCATATTTCCTTTCTAGATCTTAACAAATTTTATGATTTTAACAATGAGCTATAGGGAAAAAATTCCCAATCACTATCTAGCCATGACTTCTCTCAGAGTTTCAGATTTCTAAATCTAAGTATCGGTTTGACTTGCTCTTCTTAGATGGCTATAAGCATTTTAATCCTCAATAGGTACACAATTAGACACATTAGCTTCTTTCCAACATATTGCTGCTTTGCTACATGTAATATTTTACCTCATGCTGTAGAATCCTCTCTTTCAGTATAGCTTTTTTTATGGACACCAACTCCTTATTAAATTTATCGGTCATACTAGTCTTGATTCTTTCTAAAATCTATCCTTCTTTTGTTTTCCTGTAGTCAAGTGCCTCATTGAAGCCTTCTTCTCTTTTAGCACAGAAAAATGTTAAATCTTCTTACCTTTACTATCATATTTATCGTAGACAAATATCTGCTCAAATTACCCATATTTGACTGATTAGTTTAATTCAGTAGATACTTATTAGCTAACTAATATGTGCCAGGCACTGGTGAGGGTATTGAGATTACAACAATAAAAATAAAAAAAAATTAAAAAAAGAAGAAGAAACATACAGTTTCCTTACTCTCATTGAAAGTTTATTATAGGGATATAAGGAGGAGAAGGAATATATAAAACCTAATTAAACAGGTAAATAAATGATAAAATTACCAATGTTGATAAATGGTATGTGTGAAGGAAACACAATGTGCTTAGACTGAAAATAATAGAAGGACATAGAAACAGCTCAGATGTGGTCAGGGAATACCTTTCAGAGGAAGTGACATCTAAGCCTACATGAAAACATGAGAAAGAGCTAACCATGGAATATGTGTGTGTGTTCAGAAGCAGGAGTTGGTTGTGGTGGTACAGCACATTTCAAGCAGGGGGAATAGTATATGCCAAGGTCCCTGGTGGAAAAGAGCTTGTTATTGTCAAGGAACAAAAATCTACCACTAAGGCTGGGACACTGTGAGTAAGGCTTAGTGTTATATGGTAGTCAAGATTAGGAAAAGACAAAAGTCAGATCACCCAAGACCTTGTAATTCATGGTATGAATTTGCATGTCTCTGAATTGCAATAAAGATACTATAAATGTTTATAAGTCTGGATACTAAAGTTACTGGTCTGTACAATAAAGTTTGCATTCAAGCTTTCTAGTATGAAATGTAGATCCCTCACCATGTAGCCTCTATTTTCCTCCCTCTTTCGTCTCTTGATACTTGATGTCTTACAATATATGTTTCAGTATTTCGTCTACCTCTGAAATTCCTGGTTTATGACTCTATGGCTTTGTTTGCTCTTTCTCTTTTGCTTTCTTGGAGTACTCAGTATCTTTGCTAAATGTCTACGTAACTGAAAATGCCATTTCTACTTAATATCACCTGCAGGTGCTTCAGGCAAGCTTAGCAACATACTTTTTGTGCTCTCATATGTGCATGTGTGTATGTGATACCATGCGGGATCTGGAGGCCATGATTATGTATAAATTTATATATAAACATATATACTTATATAACACACACACATATGTATATACACACATATATACATAAGTTTGTACAAGACATTCAAATAAAATCTGCATGGTATGATGAATAGTTAGTAGAAGTAGGAAAGCCTTGCAGTTGATCCAATGACTAAAAAAACAAAACAACAAAAAAAAAAAATCAGTTTTCTCCTGTGTATTAGTTTTATATGGCTACCTTAACAAATTACAACAAACTCAGTGACTTAAAGGAATACAAATTTATTACCTTTCACTTCTCTAGTTTAGAAGACTGACTTGGATGTCACTGGGATAAAATCAGGGTATCTGCATTACTGCATTCCTTGTTGAAGCTCTAAGGAAGTATCCATTTTCTTTCTTTTTCTAGTTTCTTGAGGCCACTCACATTCCGTGGCTTATAGTCCCTTCCTCCACCTTCAAAGCGATCAGTGTTGTATCTCTCTGTGATCTCCTTCAGTAGCCACATCTCCCTCAGGCTTACTCTTCCCTTCTGTCTTTCTCTTCCACATTTTAGGACCCTTATGTTTACACTGAACTCACCAGAACTATGTAGGATAATATCCCTATTTTTAAGATTAGCAACCTTAATTACACACATGACCTTAATTTGCACCAATATGAGGTATTTCAAATTTTACCCAGTAGTAAATTGTGGGTATTGACCATTATAACCTAGGAGAAATGCAGTGTTTGGGGAAGGGTTTTAGGAAGTGTTGTTTGGCATCCAGGTTACAAGATAGATGTGAAAAAAGGAGACTGCCCTGATAAAACTACCCTTCTCCTACAAGGACAGTAAATTTTAAACTTTTTAAGCTCCTAGGTATCTATCTCCCCACCCAAGTGCTGGTAAAATGCTGGACTTAATGAAGGAATAGATTACTAAAATCCTGCTTGACTGGATTAATTCATCTGCCTTCTTTATAGAACATTTTTATGAGATAAATATTTCTCAATTATATTGATATGTATTCTGAAAATTGTGTTCCCTATTTATGTATGCATTTCATAGTGATTCATCTTGGCTACAAATGACCATTATTGATTAATTGTCTATGAAGAGAAGCCACGTTATTTTCTCAGGGTTATTGCAGATCCCTTTCTACTGGATGCATTCTAGTTTAAATTGCCATGTTTAGGGTTGAAGACAAGACTCCAGACAGTCTCCACCCAAAATAAAGCACAGTGGGTCCTGTTCTCCAAACACAATGTTTTCACAGGAGGTGATGTAGTAAAAGGACAGAGGAAATATGTGATCTGAGGAGGTATAGACAAAAATTAAGATGATATGTTTAAATAGAAAGACTACCGTGTTTCCCCGAAAAGAAGACCTAGCTGGACCATCAGTTCTAATGCATCTTTTGGAGCAAAAATTAATATAAGACTCCGTCTTTATTGTATTGTATTGTGTTATATGATATCATATCATATCATATCATATCATATCATATCATATCATATCATCATGTTATATTATGGCCCGGTCTTATATTAAGATAAGATTTTATATTGATGTTATATTATTCTCCAGGCTAAAGCCAGTATATTGCTAGGCTTGGCAAGCTTTCTACTGTGGATCTTTAAGAAACAGAATCAGAATATCTAACAAAAACTGGATGACCACAAATGCACACATTATAACATATTATTCCATAAAGAATAGAAATTTATTTCCCTAAGCTAAGATAATATCTGATATCTCATCCTGCAAGGCAAAACTGAGAATGTTATTCACCACAAAACTAAAGCTTATAGACTATTAAACTTAAAGAAATAAGTAAAAGTATATTATTTGTATATGTATTCATTATTCAAGGGTCACAGTCTAATTTCATAAACACAAGAGAAAATGATGAGCTGCATGTCTATGAAGCTACAAATACATGCCAGTTTGACAGAAGAGAACTTCATGCATTTTGACTAAACTTGAGTCTATTTTCTAGTTTGCTGAATGTTTTAATTTATTAAATACAATACCATAAAAATAGACGCTTTCAAATATATTGGTGATAGGATTGTATATTGGTATGAACTGTCCAGATGGCAGTTCACAATATGTTTTTAAAGTCTTAAGTATTTAACAACCCATAGCCATCTTTAAAGATTAATCATGAGAAATAATCATGAATATGGGTGAGAATGTAAATACAAGTCTACTCATTGTAATAGTGCTTTAAGATTGAAAAAATAGAAACAATCTACATCTCTAATATTAGAGTATTACATAAAGGTTTATTTGTCCATAAAATGGAATAAACTAAACAATAAATTTATTGTGGAGATGTGGACCACTGTTTACAATGTGTTACAAGTATGTTACAAAGCAGGATTTATAATTTGATGTGATTTTGATTAAGGAGTAATGCAACACATTGTTAATAGTGATTATCTCTGTATGCTAAGGTCACCTAAATTTTCCATATAGTCTTACTATACTTGTTTTTAAAGATTTTCAGTGTTTAATGTGATTCAACTTTAAAATTAGAAAATATTTCTAAAACGAACATAGCAAATTAATTTTTATTGCTTGCTAAAAACTGTTTGCTAGTCTACTTCATGAACATATATATATATAAATTTTGATGACTCATTATATGGTTATTGTGGTCTGTACAAATGTGAATTCAATAAGAGATGGGTTAAAACAAACAAACACACAAAAAAATGGAAGGTTAGACCTCTTGTGTTGAGGAAATGACCAGAAGGGATCTAAGTTAAAAGAGTAGTATTATTTCTTGACCTTTTCTTACTTTATAACTTACAGTGTGTCTGAAATGTTTATTTATTATTAAATAAGTATCACCATCTATGTGGGGAGTGATACACACATGTATATATACAGTATGATTGTCTATGCATCAAGAAAAAATGTTGACAACTAAATTTAAAATCTCCATGAAAGAAAACAAAGTAGCCGACTTTGCAGAGGTTACAATGGAATTGATTATTTTCTGCATCTTGAAAAACTATCTACTACTCATAAAGTAAAGACATACTCTTCCAAATGTAGATAGTGCTGGTTCATTCACATCATTATTCAACTTCACAAAATAGACACAAAGTATAATAACACTGAAAATAACTCATGTTCAAATTCATGAATTATTTTTATATGTAACTTTCCAATACAACTGCTTATTTAGGAGGTCAATGATTAATTTCCTGAACTTGTGCATTGAAAAGTTAAGCTATGCAGTGCAAGTTGTATGTGATCACACATGACACCATTTTGTACAGATCATTAAGCCAGTTGGATTCACGTATACAAAAATTGCTACTTTGCATTTCCTTTATAAGGATGCAGTTGTGCAACCATTGTGGCATGGGGTTTCCATTACTCTTAATGAAGTGTACTGAGATCAGTACAAGAATAAAACTATAATCTGCACTCCTGATTTCATAACTTTTACGGGACTTTGTTCTGCAGGTGAAACTATGTGTCACTGTGGCCTGAGTAAGATTTAGCCATATGTATTTCCTGAATGAAACAAGAGCTGAAAACAATCCTGTGATTTCAGATTGAAAAATACAAAATAGAAAGGCATTTATTTAGCATTTTCCTATGAGGATATAATCAGAAAGAAAAATAATTTAATAAAGGGAAAATACACTTGACAAAATCAGTCATGTAAAATAGGAAATTATGTTAAAATACATCATTTTCATGCAACCATTTAACATCAAGTGTGTTATTGAAGTTGAATCATTGAATGTGAAAATATGAAAAGCACACATTGCCAATAGGCAGAAGTCATTTTAAAATATATATGAACTACTCTTCATAAAACTTTGCTCAACGTATCAAATAAAGAAACTTTTTTGCTTAGTACAGTTTATATTTTAGGAACCCTTCCTATTCTTATATATCAAATATATACTTAAATTGCCGTCAATAATTTATTTGCATACCAAATACGCTACTAAGCTCTAAAAATATTCCTATTGCCATTCTTAAAACAGTTAAGTATTGCACTTGATTCTGCTAATATATGATTTTAAATTGCCTGGTTTTAGCAGTAGAAGATGTAGTAGTAGAAGGTGGCTTAGAAAAAGATCATTTTGTTTTCATGAAAGCTAAATTCGAGGTAAAGAATTTCCCTCAAGTAGGTTCTAGATGAATATCACCATCTGAACAGATACCTGTTTAAAATGAATGTTGCATAGATAATTACCTCATAAATGTCTCTTACATCATAAATATCTCTTTAAGATTTATTTTTCTCATACTTTTTTCTTTTTTTAGTGTACTTATTTATATTTTTGTTAATTTTATTGGGTGACATTGATTAATAAAATTGTATAGGTTTCAAGTGTACATTTCTATAATACATCATCTATGTATTGCATTGTATGTTCACCACCCAGAGTCAGTTCTCCTGTAACCATGTGTTTAAACCCCTTTACCTTTTTTTTTTTTAAATTAAAGTTTATTGGGGTGACAATGGTTAGTAAAGTTACATAGATTTCAGGTATACAATTCTGTATTACATCATCTATAAATTACATTGTGTGTTCACCACCCAGAGTCAGTTCTCCTACCATCACCATATATTTGATCCCCTTTACCCTCATCTACCACCTCCCCCCCCCTTACCCTCTGGTAACCACTAAACCATTGTCTGCGTCTATGAGTTTTTGTTTCTTTATTTGTTTGTGTTGTTCCTTTGTTACTTTCAGTTTTATATCTCACAATCAGTGAAAACATGTGGTTCTCAACTTTTTCTGTCTGACTTGTTTCGATTAACATTATAAACTCAAGATCGACCCATGTTGTCACAAATGGTCCTATTTCATCTTTTCTTACCGCCGAATAGTATTCCTTTGTATATATTATATATACCATAGCTTCTTTAACCATTCATCTATTGAAGGACACTTTGTTTGTTTCTATGTTTACCCTTTCTTAATATCTATTTTTGAAACAGTCTTTTAGGTAACATATCTCAAGCAGAACTCTTTACCGTCCCTCTTTCCCTCCACCTGTTCCTCATATTAACAAATCCCATAACCATCCACCCAAGGGTTCAATCCAAACAAGGAAATCATCCTTGATTTCTCTTGTCTCCAATTCCTCCCCTCTTAACAGCTGTCCTATCAACTCTTATCTCCAAACAATGTTTTTAATTTCTCCACTCCCCTCCATCTGTGTCATTCTACCTTTGTTTATATCATTAGTACCTCTGACCCAGCTTACTAGTTAATCTCTTGACCAGTAGGCCTTCTAATAGGCCCTCTTCCCTCCACTCTCTTCTATATTCCAATTGCTAAAATAATCTTATTTTAAATATCTGTTGGATCATGTCATTGGTCTAAAATTCTCTAATGTTTTTATTACAGTAGAATCAGAATCTAAACCTCACCAGAGTCTTCTCAGGGTCTGTGAGACCTAGTCTCTCCCTACCTCTTCAATGTCACCTTGGATAACTCACTTGCTCTCTGGAATTTATCAACATTGGTCATTTTGGTCTTCCTTAAAAATGTCAATATATTTTGCTTCAGAGTCTTTGATCTTGCTTTTACCTTTGCCTTTCTCCCGGACATTTTCATTGCTGATTCCTTCTGGTCATTAACGTCTCAGGTAAATATCATTTCCTCAGGGACCTTCTTTGTTCCCTTTGTAATAAGTTTCCAAACTCCAACTGCTTATTGTATCACATCATCCGTCTTATTTTATTTCAAATATTTTATTTTTATCTGAAAATTTTGTGGGTTTTTTTTTTTTAACGTATTTCATTGTTTATTGGGGGGCACTCTTATTTTCCATTCTAGAACTTTAGCATTATCTTATTTACTGTTGTGTCCTCTAGAACCCATACTCAGACAAAATAAGTGTTCAATAAATATGTAATTGAATAAGTATCTGGGCCCATTGAGGCAAACCTTTTTAATGAGATGTGTTTGATGTCTTCTTTTATAAAGCTTAATACCTAAATGCCAAATTAACTTTAGACATTAAAGTCATCTTATAATATTTACTTTTATACATTCTGAAATTTTATCTTTTTAAAATTCTGCTTTTTTTCTGACTTGAAATTCTCAGAGATACAGCAAAGTATTTTCCTTTTTATGTGCCTTACATTAACTTTCTTTATTAACCCTTTCATAGCTCACTGTTTATTGCCACATCATTCAAACTCTTCTTGTCACCTATCTACATGTATCTCTGTGCATGGATATTGCAGTGCATGTACACACTGGCACTTGCTTCTCAATAATTATTTCTTCCCTAATGCCAGCATTATAAGCCAATGGTCTAGCCTCTATCCTGTAAGAGACAATGTTTTAAGAAAACATGTATTTTATTCTGTGCGTCCATAGCTGGTGTGGAGTTAACCTGAGAATTGTGAGATGGAAAATAAATATTACAAAGATTATGTCAGCAAATCTTAATCTCTGTCACAAGATTGTACTGTGACACAAATTAAGTCCCATATGACACTTCATTGTCTTCCCAGAAGATGTTTTTGACATCAAGCCTAAACACATGTTCTGATAGCTTAGTGTCTGATCTATTGTACATTTCATTTTATAAGTCTGAAAATCTCATGTTAGTGCCAGGACTCTAGGTATACAAAATACTAGTCATTGTTATAAGGAATAGGCCAAATAAACTTTAAATGTTGTAGAATGGTAACAAACCTTGGTAATCCAATGCTTATCATAACTCTGAGGAGTTCAGGAGAGGAAAGTATTGGGTTAAAGATGCAGTCAAATCCAGTCTTCCCAAATATGATATTGTAAAAATTATGTATGTAAAAATTATATATATAGTAAAAATTATATATGTATATATCTGCCTCCATAAGTCTCTCCTGTTTTCAGATTCATGAAACCAGATGCTGTATTTTTATTATTATTACTATTATTACTGAGATCTAACAACCAGGTGTGATCTCAGCAGTGTCCTGGGCAAACTTAGACACAGGGAGTTAAATTTGTAGTGTTTCAGCCTTTCTTTCAATGTCCAAGTCATTCTGCTCTTTATATAGAACAATTTGGAAAGTTTTATAATACAACTGTCTCCTTTATCTCCCTAAAAAGAGTCTAACCATCAGAATTAATTGGCTGTATAATCAAAGTCCCTCAAAGTAGTGGGTGAACATAGAAATGCATCTTTCACTCATTCATTATTTATTAAATGGTATTTTTTTTTCCCAAGCATGAGCTTGATTATGAAATTCCCACTCTGTGCCCTAGTCAGATATCACCTGCCCTTAGAAAGTAGTGGTTGTTGGAGATGGTAGTCACTTAGTCTAATGAGAGTTATAAGAGACAAAAGATAGTAACATGAGGATCTTTTTCCACTTGCTGTTACCTTATACTACTCTCATTGATGGATAATTTTCAGATCATGGACTTCTAGTGGCAATCTGATTATATGATGAAGGTAAAAGTAGTAGTAAAATATTTTATTGCAGTTTATAGTTTAAACATTATATACATTCACATTTAATCTTTATAACAACATTATGAGATAGATATCATTATAACCTCCATGTTGCTGATGAGAAAGGTTAAACCAAAACATGTTAATACATTTACCATCACTCAGCTTACTAGACAAAGCCAAGGACTCAAAGCCTAGTTTTAGAGTCATAGGAGCATGGTGATAAAACTGCAGAGTTGTTTTCAGTAAACAAAGCATTTGTGCATTTTATTTCGTCCATTAGCATTTTACCTATCTATGCATCTATCTAACTATCTATCTATCTATCTATCTATCCATCCATCCATCCATCCATCCATCCATCCATCTATCCATCTATCCATCTATCCATCTATCCATCTATCATCTATCATCTATCTACCTACCAACCTATTGATTTCTGTACACACAATTTTCATTTCATTTTCTATATGGCTAATTTTCTAATTAACTATATGGCTTTCACTGAAGGTTACATACATATTCTCCAGGTGTCAGTGGGAATGAGGAGGCATATGCAATTTTTGACTGATTTTTACTTTACTGGAGACTTCTATTACTTGTCTTATTCTAAATGGTGGCTAGATAAAAGCAACCATAATATATAAGAAACTGTTTAACTGTTCATGCTTTATATATGACTTATAAAACTAGACTTTATATATAATTTTTAGGATTTGAAGACCCAGATATTTGTTCAGTTTTAGATACAGTCTAAATCAGCATTCAAAATATATAAGTACTTACTCTTCCATACTCAAGTATAAAAGCTATTACATGCAATTTTACTTTTTTGTCTTTCCCAAGCACTACAAAAAGAAATTATAAAATTCAGAAAATTTAACTTAGAACACATTTTTATAATTACTCATTTAATATCTTAATAATTTAGAGTACACGTGATATCTGTATTTTTCTGTATTGCATTCCAAGTGCCTAGTATATTTCTTAGCACACAGTAGTAACTCAATAGATGTTTGTAAACTTTAAATATTTCTATGAGATGAAGATATGTAAAACCCAAGTCCCACTGTAAAAACTCATGGCAAGCTTATTTTAAAAATGGCTCATTATGGCAAAGTTATAGAAAAACAGAACACTTAACCACATAGAATTGAGTATTACAGAATTTGAACTCAACATTTTCATTTTTACTCAAAAAGGAAATGGAACGCCAATCATATTTTAATTCCAGCAGTTTCTAAAATATATTCCACATAAATTTGTAAAATAAACTTCAGTTACTAAACATTAATGGTCTCAGCATTGATTTCAAATTGGATGTTAATAGAACATAGCGTCTAGAATATAGAAAATTGTGTTTTTATTTATTTATTTTCTTTTAGTTGAAAATAGGCTAGAGAAATTTAGATTGCTTTTTCTCTAAATAAAGAGTGTCTGTACTTCTCTCTGCCCTGGAGCCACTGCAGTTACCATAATCACCCAAAAGAAAGTTGAAATATTAAACAATATTGGTATAGCAAATGTGCTTTCCTTTAAAGGACAATATACCATTCTTATAGCCAAAGTATTACTTGTAATTATTTTCCTTCAGGAAAGGGACTTTTCAACTGCTCTGTTGTAATTTCTGATTCTATGAATCAAATCCTATAAAAAGAAACCAGTAAAGAAATAGATTTATGAGTTAATTATTTTTCTAGATATAGTGTAAAAAGAAGCCACAATCTTCTTTTTCTTTAATGAACAAAAATTACAAAATCCCATGATCCCATGCTGACTCCAACTAATTTGCAGTTTGGGAACTTGAGAGAAGATGACAGCTGCAGACAGTGTGGAGGGAAAATCACCTTGCAACACATTTTGTCAAGTTGCAGCCTCTGGCTTTAACCTAGGGCCAGTATTCCTGGAGACATGATGAAGTGTGAAAAGAACTGGCAGGCATTTTAGACAAAAAAAAAAAGTTAGGCAGTAAGGGAAAATGGGGACCAGGAGAGATTAATATTTGTGAGGTTTATAGCAGAGAAGGCAAGGCAATAGGAAGTAAAGAAATCCCTGAAGGGAATTTCTTACAACAGCAGCAGATTAGAAACAGGATGGGTCTGAACAGGAGGCTTATTTTTCCAGCTGGAGCCTTCTCTACAAATCTGAGTTCGATTTGGAAATGACAGACAAATACCAAGCAAATGAAAAATCAAGAAATAATTATAGAATTTACAGTCACTGGGAAAGTCTAGGGGGTGGGAAGAAAGAAAGAGAGAGAGAGGGAGGGAGGGAGGGAGGGAGGGAGGGAGGGAGGGGGGAGGAAGAGAGAGGAAGGAAGGAAGGAAGGAGAGAGAGAGAGAGAGAGAGAGAGAGAGAGAGAGAGAGAGAGAGAGAAGGAGAAGGGAGGGAAGGAGGAAGAGGAAGGAAGGAAGGAAGGAAGGAAGGAAGGAAGGAAGGAAGGAAGGAAGGAAGGAAGGAAGGAAGGAAGGAGAGAGAGAGAGAAAGAAAAGAAAGAAAGAAAGAAAGAAAGAAAGAAAGAAAGAAAGAAAGAAAGAAAGAAAGAAAGAAAGAAAGAAAGAAAGAAAGAGAAGAAAGAGAGAGGGGTGGGGGAGTATTGTAGAGAGGAAGGGATAAAAATACAATAAAATGTCCTGACATTCTGAACTTGGAACATTTTGGAAACAGAGCAGAATAACATTCCTGCTGGTGAATGCAAATTTTCAAGTTAGAAAAAAAAGTTTGAGGTGACCTAGTCTAAATATTTTCAGATGTTATAGCCACAGGAAATAAACTTCAAACAAATTCATATGCAGAATCTCCATATACATGCAGAAGAGCTGATCTGATTGAAGAACACGGGGCAGGTTTGGACTTGTATGCTCTCGCCTCAATGCTTGCCTGGAGATTGACTCCTGGGACACTTATAGAATATTTAAGACTTTTCGGACTACTTGAAAACAAGCTGGTCTAACCTACCCCTTCACCAATTAAGTGAAGAAACAAAGAGTCTAAGGGCCTAAAGAGGTATATTTTTGGGGATCTACACACTGTGAGGCTCTGTTCCTATTTCCTGATGCCCTGGATTCTGAACTGTCTGGATCTCTCTACTGAAAGTACAGGTCCTCAAATTTACCTCCTCACACTGTGGGTAATAGTTCCTCTCACTCCTTTGTGATGGACATAACAATAGACTGGAGAACTCCACATTTACTCAGATAAACAGAGAACATCATCCTTTTCTCCTCAAAGCTGACATTCTCACCAGGATGATGAATAAGGCGGAGATGGTAGAAAATTAGGCTTCCTTTGCTCGCAGCTCCATCTGCTGTCATTAGTGCCTTCTGCGGTAGATGGGGTTTTCCATCAGTTTTCCTCAGCGGCTCCAGCTTGTCATGATGCCTTTATGATCATTTCCAGTGATTGCCCTGTCCCTGTCAGCTTTCAGCAATAGCAGTGTCTAGTGGCATTACCTCTTTGCTTCAGACGTTCAAGTTAGCAGTTACTACTGGTTACTCTGGTAGGTTAATGGGGTCCCACCATCACTGAGCAGCCAATTCTTCCAACCTGAGTAGTACCTTTGCAGTATCTTTCTTAGAAACAATTCTGCGAGGCCTTTTAACCACAGCTACCTTGCTCCACTACTCTTTCAATGGATGTTTTCAGACATCTATGTTGTTTCACTGGGGAAGCACATTGTTGTGTGTACACATATTATTGCCTTTATGTTACCTTTTTTCCCTTTAACCTTGCCTTGAAATTCAATTCCGTAATTGTCAGTAGAAACACTGGGTGGGTGTTGTCTCTTCTACCTCCTAACAATGTGATCTCAAGGAAACCATAAAATCTCAAAGAATCTAGGTCCCGCATCTGTTCAAATGAAGATAAATCCTGATGACCTCCAGAGTCACTGGAAGCCTTAGTGCCAAATGAATGTGAAAATGGTTTTCTAAACTAAACTATTATATGAGCATAAGGGTTTGTATAACCACAATCACAATAGCATCAATCTGTTTCCTCTGCCTTGACTTTCTTCCTCTTAAGAATCTCACTGTGACAAACTCCCATTTTCTGAGGGAGAATATTCAAGCTGAGGAATCTAATTCAGCAATATCTAAATTTAGACAAGGGGCTACTTGGTAAAATCTCTCAATTCGTCTTCATTTTACCATCCATTTACATGGAGGCAATTACTTTTAAATACTGAGTAACGAGAATAGCTCCCTAGGTATTCCATAGTTTCCTGTGTAAAAGCTACACAAGTGCACAATTCTTGAGAACCTAAGACAACCCAATGTCCTTTTGTTAGTGAATGAAACCACTGAGTAATCTGAATTTAATGTTTACAGTGTTCAGTTTATCATTTCAATTTATCTGTCAAGGAGTCTGTGATTTCACCAATAAGCTCCAATTTAATGTTGTGCTATATGTTATTATCCAATAAAAATATTGGATATGTTAAATTTGAATTTCAGATTAACAACAATACTGTTTTAGTGTAAGTATGCCCTATACAATATTTGCAATGATGGCTGCCTCTTCTCTGCCCCATTGCTCTACAAACATGAATCTGTCTTTCAGTGGCTTCATCCAGAATTTCATCCTTCATACCTTGACTCCTTCCACTTACCTTTAATCAGTCACAGAAGTCTTCTGATTCAGTCTCTAAATGTGTTTTATATTTATCTCTTTCTTTTTACCCCTATTGGCATTTCTCTAGTAGAGTCACCATCATCCCTGACGCTGATGGCAACAGCAGCATCCAAATTAGTTTACCTTCTTCCAATTTTCACCCCACACACACACACAGTTATCTAAATGCTGTCTAAATGCAAATGTAGTCATATAAACCAGAAAGTTAGCTTCATGAAACCAGGACCTGGGTTTTTCTTTCTCACCTCTATATCCCTGGTGACTTATACACCCAGTCATTCAACAAATATTTATTGAATGTTTACTATATACCAAGCCGTGTTTTAAGCACTGGAAAATCAATATAGAACAAGACAGACAAGGAATCTGCCCCAAGGACCTTACATTTAAGTGAAAGAAGTCAGGCCCAGACAAAAGAAATAAGAAAATATAAGGTAGTGATAAGTGCTATGACACAAATACAACGTGTGGTGTGACAAAAAGAGGCCAATGGGCTGCTTTAGATAAGGTGGTCAGGGAAAGCTCCTCCAAGAATATGATGTGAATGAATGGCTGTCACTCTACCCTTATAACTTCTGTGGGTCATCATTGTCCTCATGTGATAGGTAAGGCCATGGTTTTTCTAGTTCTTATCTCTCATTTTGTAAGCCAGTCTTTAGCTGCTTTTGAGTATTCAATATTGTTTTGCCAATTGAATTTCAGTTCCTCTTACACAGTGGTTCTCTCCCTTTAGCTGGCATTAGAATCACATGGAGGCTTATTAAAATACAGGTTGCTGGGCTCCACCTGGAGGGTTTCTGGGTCATCAGATCTGGGACTGGAGAATTTGTACCTCTAACACATTGTTCCCGGGTAATAGCTGTGCTGCTGGTCCAGGGACCAGCTCTTAAAACTGCCATATAACCACCTGACATCTTCCTTCACACGCTTGTTCTCTGGATGTTTATTTTCCCAACTCCCCTTTGCCTTTTCCCTTTTGGCATTATTGACTCTTATTCATTTTTCAGGTCTCAATATACTTTGCTCTCCTCTAAGAACATTTCCCAAATAGAAGTTTGTCATCTCTCTTAGATGCTCCATAAAGTCATGTTGTACCCCGATCTCATCACATTATATTATGGTTTTCTATTTCCTTTTCTGTATATCTCACTCTTACCCCTTTGACTGGCTTTTTCCCTGGTGTATGCTCATTGCCCAGCACAGTGCCTGACATGCTTTTACTCAATTTATTCAAGAACTATCAGTGCTCGGATGACAGCTTGTCAAATGATTTCCTGCATAAGCTTTGTGAATACAGAAAATAATTAGATATGATAAAGGCACAATGGCATATCTAATGTCTGATTGATTAGTTCTTAAAAGTAAATAATATGAATGAATGGTTTCTATTAAAACAGGGATTTCTAACTTTCTGAACTAACTTTCAAGAATATAGTACCTCTGTCTTTTTTTCTATCTCACCTTGAAAAAATTGCTGAATACTGTTTTAAAAAAATGTTATAAGCTACCAAGGGTATAAAGATAGTGCTATCTACTCTAAGTTTAGATAGATTGAGATAGGAGATTCAAAGCATTTTTCTCTCAACAAGTGCTATAATGTTTCCTTTACTTCGCTTAAAAAATTCATATATTCTATGTATTTTATAGTCAAGGGATCCTAAAACAACAAAGACAGTTAACAAAAGGATATTGTTATTGAGCTATGGAAGAATAAGCGCTCTTAGCCTTTTGAGAGATGTTTTCTTAGAAGGAATATCATATTATGAGTAAAAAATGAAATTGTACATTAGTCAATCAAGACAATGTTAATTAAACTGGGGGAAACAGTACCAACAATTCAATCTTGGATATTAATCACAAGGAAAATAACAAATACTATAGATAGTATCAAGTAAATTTGAGACAGAAAATTTTCCTGAGCATCTAATTACTCATCTTCTCAACTTTCTCTTCCATAAATGACAGCATTTTCGTTGTCATGGTCTAAGTTCATAAGAAACCAGGGACTAAAATATTTTCTTTGGCTAAAACTGAGCTTACCAGTAGGGGAGTCAAAGTTCCTCCCTTTCTTACCAGTAGGGAAGACAGAAAGAGGAAAAGTTAGATTTTAAAGAGGAAAAATTGCTTCTCTGAGATGACATGCATTTCATACAGCATAAGATGAATTTGATCTGAGTTGGGAATTCAAAATGTAGGATCTTTAAGGGATTGAAAAAATCCCTGTGCTTATAATTAAGAAATCTATTTTCCACCTTGGAGATTTAGAAAATAAAAACTACATGTCAGTAGAGGACTGGGGATATGGCTTTTTGGCTTCTGGAAAGTCTTGAATGAGTCACTTAATGTCATAGGAGAAATAGGTGTTAGTCCTACAATATCCATCATACTATAAAAACAAAGCACTGCAAAGGACCTTTAAAAGTCAACCTAAGCATCCCCCTGTCTGCACACATGCCGATTTGAAAATTATTCCAGGCCAGTTTATTAGGCCTTAATAAATATTTCCTTATTCCATTAGTAATCTGGTATAGTACTTAGTTTTCACTGTCAGAAAAGTCTTCCTTATATATTATTTAAATCCCTGAGTTTCTCTCTCTCTCTCTCTCTCTCTCTCTCTCTCTCTCTCTCTCTCTCTCCTCCCTCTCCTCTCTCTTCCCTCCCTCCCACCCTTCTTCCTTCCCTTCTTTTTCCTCCTTTCCCTTCTTAAAGTCAGTCCTCCTTAGAGGTAGAGAACAGCTAGTCATCATAAATTATGTGTTTCTATCTTTTAGTAAATAGTAATTTCTCTCTAGTTGAATAATCTCAGGTATTCAATCTCTGTGATTCAATAATCTCAGTTATTCTTTGAACTTTTTGCAATGCCTAATTTTTTCCTAACCTAGATATCAGTTTCTATTTTCTAGGTCTTTTACATATATCAAAGCTTCTGTTTATTCTTTATGCTTTGAGTTAATGCGATACATTTTTTCATACAAAATTTGACCATTGACTAAAATTATGTAAGGATCTCAACTATCTCTCACTTTTAGTATTCAAGTAATATAATCAATGTTGAAAAATTATAAAAATAGATAAACAAACAAAAAAATCACCCCAAAATTAACTACTAAGCAGATACAATTGTAAATATTTTGCTGTATTTTTATAGACTGTTTCCTATCTAAATTATGCATGCTTTATATATCATGATTGTTATCTCATATCAATGAAATTATATCTTAGAACTGGTATTATGTGTCGCAGAATTATTTCTTAAGTTGATCCAAATAGAGTACAAAAGCAGATGCATAAATATATAAGCAACTAAATTACAATGTACAAAGTACTATAATAAAGACATGGTGAAATTCTAGTGTAACAAAGCAGGACTTTGTTTTAAGTAACAGTCCAGGAGAAGCAAGGCAAACTCTACAGAAGATGATGGCATTTTAGTGATTACTAGAGGCTGAATAAAGGTTCCTTTAACAGACAATGGAAGACAGTAAATACAGAAAAAATGCATCATGTGTTGACACTAAAATATAAGAAAATTATGTTTGAATACAGCAGCTGGTATAAGGAATGTGTAGGCTTATGAGTCAAGCTTTTAGTAGGGGGAAATTTTTATCCTTTTTCACCTTTTCACGTTTGCATGGTGGAAAATACAGCCCAGATTTTCCATGATCAAGCTAGGCTTAAACCTCAAAGAATGGCTTTAGTCTCTTCCTCCCATGCATGAGAAATTGTACTATTCTTTGTAAACATGAAGTTGATAATGGGGTTATCACAGAGGACACTCAGTAATAAAGTTATTATTATTGTTATTATTTCATTTTTAAGATTTAATCTTTTGTTTATGGACTAACTTCAAAGAATCGTAAATTACAAAAATACTATTTCAATCCTAAGCTTCTCTACTGAATGAGTGGCTTGATAAAAATACTAAAATTCTCTGAACCTCAAGGGCCTCATCCAGTAAGTGGGAATAATAGTAAGACCTGTTTATGCAGGGACTATGAAAATTAAGACATACATGGTGATATTGTAAGTTCAATTGGTTGTCTTAAATTCCATATATGTTAGGTACCAAGATTGTTTCTTCTTTCTCCCATCTTCACACATTGTGTCCTGGTACTTTACCCAATCATCCAGGAATTTACAAGTATCCATGGTATTTGGTAAAGCAATATTATAGGCAGGCCTGTTATAAAGAGTTTTAGTAAGTTTGCTTCTCCCAAAATGCTTGGGTATCTCATTGATAAATTATCCAAGTGTTTTTAATTTGGATAATGCCATAAGAAGTAATCCAATTGTGAATTCTTTTATTAATGGCTTTATTGATATATAGTTCATATAACATAGTATAAGTTTAAAGTACACAAGGAAATGATTACATAAATCTATATATTATGAAGTGATCACCACAATAAGATTTACTAATACCTCCACGCCATCACATAACTACGTGTTTAAGTGTGTGTGTGGTGAGAACATTTAAGATCTACTCTCTTAGTAACTTTCAAGTATATAATACAGTATTTTTTACTATAGTTGCCATGCTGCATACTAGATCCTCAAAACTTATTCATCTTATAATTGGAAGCCTGTGCCCTTTGGCGCATATCTCCCCATTTTTCCCACATACAGCCCTGAGCAACCACCATTCTACTCTGTTTCCAGATGTGAATTCTTCAGACATGAGGAATAGATGTCAAACATCTCTAAGTAGGGCAGTTTTATCCCCTGTCCCCCATTTTTTTCTACTTGGTCTTCAGATGCTACAGCTTTTCTCCTCTAACATTCTCATACATTCTCCCCTTCTCAAAGCTAGTGCTTGACTCCAATCAGTATGCACCTTCTGAAGCCCCTCTGGAACCAAACTTCAGAACTGAATCCAAAGTGTTATTTATATGTGCCCCTTATGCTTTCTCAAAGGACGTTTTACTGTCACCTGCTTGTACATTGTCACATGAATCTAACAGAAATGAATAGGCTCAATATGGTGTTGCATAATATGTAAGGCAAGAAACTATGCTTCCCTCGAGGAAGACCAGGTAGAAAGACTGGATACTACCTTCTAAAGAGTTCAAAGCAGAAAGATGCAAGTAAATGGCAGAGGTCAACATTCAGTGAGCACCTACTCAGTGCCACATTGTTCCTGTTGATTATCTTCATCCTGTCATCTAACACTCACAACCAACCTGAGGCAGAATTATTAACATAAAAATTCAGAAATGCGGAACATTGAGAAAAACACCAAAAGTCAAACAGCAAGATAAACCATGACTGATATGGCAAGATTCAGCTTTGTGCGTCCTTTCTAAAAGAAGTTGCCTCCATGGTAAAGGGAGACAGGACACTTCTCCAACTAACCTCAGCAGCATTATGAATTTCTCTCCCGGTCCCATTAAGACCTGCTTGTCTAGGCTGGAAGCTTCCATTTACCTGGCCTGCTTCTCTGAAGCTATAACACTCTTAGAAGATATGATAGTCATCTTAAAGACTGTTTTCCATGTGTGTTTTCAGGTATGCTATGTGCCTAGCAATTAGATTCATAGTCTGACAGAAAACATATACCAGGATAAATGAAAAATGTGTCTAAAGATAAATTACTGTGTGGGTTATAGGGCTCTCCACTGTCTGACTTACTACAACATTTAAAATGTCACTTGCTAGGTTCTCTTGGCTGTATTTATATATATATATATATATATATATATATATATATATATATATATATATATATTTTTTTTTTTTTTTAACTCATGTGAAGTACTCCTTAAGACTCCTTAAGGAAGTTCATGCCTTAGTTACTTTTCAAAGGAACTTATTTGCAAGTGGAAACTATATCATAGTGCCTATTACATTATGAAATTTTATGATATATGCCTTGTTTGCAGCTTGGCATTGGACTTACAGTTGGTCCTAACCTATCCATGTGGGAAAAGTGAGTCTATTAAAGATGAGACTTTAGATGACCTCTTCTCTGTAATATCTAGAAGTGCTCTGGCTTTTGAAAACAAATACAACTGCATTCTAAACTACCTGCTCAATCTACTCCCTTGAAGATGCTACTACTATGTATATAATAATAATAGAAACAAAAATTTAAAAAAAATATGTTGAACCTGTTCTAAAGTAAATAAAATCATAAGGAAAAACGTCTCACGTGACGTCTAATTTTTGTCCTTCATCTTTCACATTATCCATTCCAAAGTCATTGCTACACACACACACACACACACACACACACACACACACACACACACACATCCCTTTCATCCTGAACATCTCCTATCTTCTACTAGCTGAGTTTTTATAATTATAAAATTCTAGAATTAAGATCATTTTTGTTTGCTTGTTTTTTGGTGTTTCTTTATTTGAGTTCCCTACAGCACCTACCCAAGAGGCTTCTAGAAGAACCATTTGTTTCTTCTAGACTTATGCATTGTTATGATGTGTAACATTTCCATGTGGAAAATCCATGATGAGGTTAATTATATAAAGCTATATATCATGATAGTAGCAGAATTGGAACTCAAATTATCTTTTGAATCATGGTTCATAGTTACATAGTGTTTAATTTTGAAGTGCCACATTGACTGTGTGTCATTTGTGTAGTTGATGTGATATTCCCAGCAGTTCACACAAATCAGCTTTTGTGTGATATGTATATGCCTCACCCCAAACAGACATACTTCAAGTAGTATAAAGAAATTCCCTCTCCTAGTCCATTCCCCCAACACATTATAATAAACTGATCCCCCAAATAAATATTTTTCCATTATCACAAGTCTGTCAAGATAATATGTAAGAAGAGAACATTTTTGTGTGTATTCTGACTGTATTACCCAATGGTCTTATATCCATCCAGTGGAGAGAAAATGTTCATTCCCTTTCACTTTTCTTTCCTGGTACCAAACCAAATCTAGCCATTTCTAGTTCATTGTCTCCCTGTAACTGTCCAGTATTCAATCCTGAAATTGATAGGACACTATTTTTCAAATGTATATTACTCATGGATTGTATTTTTATTGTTCACAGTACTCTTCCTTTTGTTTCTAATTAGTAATCTAAGGCATAAAATGCAAGAACTGAAAGATAAATGTTCAGAATTCCTCTCAATGCACTGGATAGAACCTTAAAATGATTTGCTGTTCTAGTGAGAGATGATATGTAGACATTCATGGCCTAAGGCAGAAAAACTGAACGTCTTACTGGCTCAGGGGTATTAGAAAGACTCTTTCACCTCTTTCTTCAGATATGTTTCCTCTTTCCTCTTTTTCTTGTCTCTCACATCAAACATTCCATGTCCTAGTATCAGGAAGAAAAATTGTTCATCACATTTAATTTTGTTCTGCTATAAGTCTGCAGGATTACCTTTGAGACTTTACTAAATTACCCATTTCATATCTCCTACTAACTTGTACTTATATATTAGAGGTAAAGGCAATTACAGTAGTCTCCCCTAATCCATGAAGGGTACATTCCAAGACCTCTGTAAGTTTGGATAGTGCCAACACTATATACTATGTATTTTCCTATAAATACATACCTATGATAAATTTGAATTTGTAAATTAGGCACAGTGAAATATTAAGAAAGTAACTCATAATAAGATAGAGAAATTATAACAATACTGTAATAAAATTTATGTGAATGTGGTCTCTCTCTTTTTCCAATAATATTTTATATTTTTCAGTCCAAATATATTTGTGAATCTGTGTAACCATTCCTTGCAGTAAATGGCTTGGGGTCACTCGTTTCAAGGGATCACTTCCTGACATCTTCATATAGGCTCAGTTCTTTCTGGCACAATCTGTCGATGTCAATTGAACACATTTTCTATTCATGTCTTCCACACACAAATTTAAGGCCTTTTCCATCTAACTAAGTATTTATGTACTTTTACCGTAACTTTTGCAGTGTGAAGTACAACAGAAAAACTAGCCCCAAATTCATTTTCCATTTTCACAGTTTCACAGGTAGAAGATTTGTTTTTATGATAAATATTGGAAAATTTATCATACGAAAATACGAGGTCTGACAAGTTCACGAACTTGTTGCAATGATGTTGCTAACCTTTTTTGATATCAGAGAAATTATTCATTATGAATTTGTACCAAGTGGACAAACAGTTAACTAAGTTTACTATTTGGAAGTCCTGAAAAGGCTGCATGAAAAAGACAAAAAGCGACCTGACCTTTTCGCCAACAATTCATAGCTCTTGCGTCAGGACAATGCACCAGCTTACATGGCATTGTCTGTGAGGGAGTTTTTAGCCAGTAAACAAATGACTGTATTGGAACACCCTCCCTACTCACCTGATCTGGCCCCCAATGACTTCTTTCTTTACCTGAAGATAAAGGAAATATTAAAGGAAGACATTTTGATGACATTCAGAGCATCAAGGGTAATACGACA
Source organism: Rhinolophus sinicus (assembly GCF_036562045.2). Taxonomy (NCBI): domain Eukaryota; kingdom Metazoa; phylum Chordata; class Mammalia; order Chiroptera; family Rhinolophidae; genus Rhinolophus; species Rhinolophus sinicus. Next base: position 105,702,465 of record NC_133756.1, read on the forward strand.
ACAGCTCTGGTGGCCATTCCAGAGAAATTGCTCTGAAGGGTGGACTAGGCACTGGCATTGGTGCATAGCTTCCCAAGGGGAGGACTTAGAAGGTGACCATAGTGATATTCAGCAATGAGGTATGCAGCACTTTTTCTAGGATGAGTTCATGGACCTAATTGTTACACCTCAAAGGTCATTCGAAAGACCTATTTTGGTTATCCTTCAGCCTCCAGATTAGTGTTTCTTCCACGGTCTGTGTAGTTAGGGCTCTATAGCCCCATTTATCCTTTCTTTCAGACTGAAATCTGAGCAATTAACTCATTTCATAGTTTATTTTTCATACCTGATTTTCCTCTCTTAGAAAATTGATTGACACAATTAAACTATTAGCTTATTATTTGGTGAATATGCAGACCTAAAAACTTAGTTTTGTCCTCATAACAAACCTATCAGTCCTGAGGAACATCCCACTAAGCAAGCATTTGTGGTTGGTATGTGAAACCAGAATGCCAATTCATTAATTTACACTAGCTACCTAACCAGAACAAAACCTGGAATATTTATCTCTAAAATAAAGATATTCAACAGGCCCAAATTTGATACAAAGTCATTTGAGGAACATGGAATGAGAATAAGAACACTGGATGAAAAGTAAATGGCATTGGGCAAAATGTAAACAGTATAGTGCAGAAGCTCTTCAATTCAACTATCAAATCTCAGCTTAAGCTAGTACTAGCTGTGAAATCCTAGAGAAATTATTTAACTTCTCTAATCCTTAATATGCCCATTGGTAAAATGAGAGTGAAGACAGTAAGTTACTACATATCAAATGATGTAGCCTGTGAGATACTTAGAACAATGCCCAACCTATACTAAGTTTGATCCTATTATGCATGCAATCTTGCAATGAAGATGGATGGGCTGGTGGGACTGTCGCAGTTAAAAATTTTTAACTAAGGTGGCTTCTCTCCTAAACACTAATTGTACACAGCCATAGATCTTGCCAATAGTTGCCACCATGCCTCCCCTTGCATTATGTTTCCAGAGGTGACCAATACTCTTTTCAAGTTACACTTTTTTCTTTAAAGTTGTATTAAATGTGTTAGTCACTCTTTGCATGCTCATGAAATATTCCATCTCCTGCAGGTCATTTGCAGATCTGCTGTGAGCTATTCAGCATTGGATTTCACAGTTTAATTCTTAATACACAGTTATATTACACCATTTCCTCTTCCTATGGAAGGGCTTGTTAAATATCTCTGAATAAAAGCCAGTGTTCTCGCAGGTGACGAAAACATTTGGATAAAGTCATATAATGTCAGTATAGACTTTAGAAAAGAAAATAAGCTGTGGAAATGACACTGCCACAGAAACTGGAGAAAATGCTTTTCAGATCTGTCAATCAACCAGTCAGCACCTCAATGGTCTGCAGGGATAAAACACAGAAACATTATAACCAACACCCTAATCCTCTTAATCTATTCAGTTTTTTGGCATAGGTGTCTTTTCTATAAGTCTGGATTCTTTATTTTTAAGTAGTGTATATTATTCTCACTTGCCATTTTGGTTAGAGTTGTAAACGTGTTAGTTGTCATAAGCAATAAAGCACTATGTCAGATCTCTTTTGAAAAGTTCTTTGAAGTTTGGAAATGCAGATGACAGATTTCTTGTTAGGTTTAATTTATGAGAGAAATTCGATATGAATGGCTTAAGAGACTGACACAAGTCATATCTCAAGTACCCCTGGGCCTGCGGTTTCAGGGTCAAAATCCTTACTCTGAGGCATAGATTTCTAAACATCCACTTGAGTGACTGCTCTGGCTTCTTTGCCCTCGAATCTTGAGTAATCAGTCCTGAATTTGTTGAAATAAGACCCTAGAAAATGTAGACACGTTGACCAATTTTGCTTTCTGGGAAAATACTTGAAAATTATTGTCTCCTAAAAAAACATAGGTGGAAGATGATAGATAGATAGATAAATAGATAGATAGATAGATGATTAATACATAAATAGATAAATCATTTTGATTTTAAAATTTACAAATGTACATGCAAAAATTCATTAATTCAATATCTTCATTACAGATAATGATTTGATGGGATTTTCTTCCACTATTCTCCTCCTCCCCGCTACCACTATTACATACTCCTCATTTGATACTGATTGAATCCTTTCCACATAAGCAGAACAATTAATATCATTTTCAGGCTTCAGATGGGCAGGAGGATATCCAGAGAGTTTCGATAATTAAGTCCAAATCTCTTAGTGAATGGCAAACTCAAGCTTCAAACTCAGATTTTCTACCTTTGTGTTCAGTGTTTTTTTTGTTTTTTTTTGGATTCATTCAATTTTGAAATAAATATAGTTGCATAAAAACATATATTTTCATGTTAGACAATGTTTATAAAGTAATAGTTGTAGAAGAGGGCTAATATATTTTGGTAGGGAGAAGCTTAGTCAGCAGAAATATTTAACAATTTTAAAATCTGAGTTGAAGATGTATGAGAATATAAACCTTTCTAGATAAAGTGCTCATGGGCTTTGGAGGGAGTGTGAAAGGAGGAAATTAGACAGGGAATAGAATAGTAAGAACTTCCACCAGAGCTTCTGAGAAACCAGACTTCATGAGTGTGATGCTTAAAGAAATAAGAATAGAAATAAAGCAGTAGACCAACTAAATGAGAGAAGCTAAGGCTGTCAGTGGTTGCAGCGATAATATAATGCTGCGTACATGGCCAGGACCTTTAATTTGGCAGGACATTAAAATCAAGGTATGATTATCATTTGCATATTTAATTGCAAATTTGGGCTCCGTTTACTCTTAATTGGAATTACTTCTCTGTGTGTGAGTGTGTGTGTGTGTAAGTAGTGAGAAATCCAAGTTACCTCTCTGTCATTTTGGAATACAGAAATTCATCTGAACTTGATTTAGGAAGAATGAAAACAAATTTTAAGTCACTTTATTTCTTTTAAATTAAAAATAATTGTTTAACTCCCTTGCTTAGGGAAAATTAAATCATTTTGAATCACAGAGGCTAATATGTAATAGAAATTAATGGGTATCTCCTGGTTGTGTTATTTATATCAAAAGCAGTGAGTGCTGTGACATAAATTTCAAAGGGTTTCACCTTGAAAATCACACTTGGAAGAAAATGGCTTTCACAAAACCAAATGGTTAAAAAGTAATATTCCATGTGCTATGTAACCCGGTTGGGTCCATTAAGTGTTTGGAAATCTGATCCGCAGTCTTCCCAAAAGGTCTTGAAATGAAGCTTTTAAAAGCTGTGATCAGCAAGCAACCTTTTGCTCTCTCTACTATTTTTGTTTTCGTTTTCTCTCTGCAGACACCCTCAGTTGCATCCTTCCAGTTCCCCTCACTCAACCTGCCCTTCCCTAAAGCATCTTTTTACATTTCTGAAAGTGAATATATTCCTTTCAAAGAAGACTGGAAGAAATGAACATATTCAGTGACTATTATAACTTTTGTGACTGAAAGAGGAAAGTTTTCTTCCTGTCTGTGGGTTCATCTGTGAGAAACAGAGGAAAAGTAATTGTGGGAGTCCATTAATATATTTTCAAATATTGCTCCCAAGTGTATATGACAAATGTGTAAGTTGATAGAACTAAATGGCAGCATTTTGGAAAACAATCTTGGACTGACACTTCTAAGAAACGTAATTTTACCTATATGTAATGTGCAAAGATTCTTGTGTTAAGCGGGTCGTCTCTCGTATTTCAATGTATTGCCTGTTTATTTAAATGGACTTAAAATAAGGTGGAAAAGGAAAAATATAATAATTTTACTCAATTTTCCCTGATTAATACAAAGCCAGTTGCTATCACTTTTAACTCTGTGGCCTGTGCATATGATGAACATTTATGATATTTTGATTTGAGTATAATTTCTGTGTAAAGGAGGCAGTGTATAGGGTGGGAAAAGCATGAATTATCTCTGCCACATCACTTGATATATGGAATTCAGAAAGTTGTTTCAACGTTCAAGTCTCAGTTTCTTCATGAAATTACTTTTTAACATTTTACTTTCAATTACATAAGATTTGACATATGTAATCATTGTCAGTGCTTTTGAATCTATATATCCCTCCTGATTTACCTCATCTTCTCATATCTAGAATCGCCTGAAGAACAAAAAATGTCTGTCATTAAGTGCAAAATTGTTAGAGATGATTAGGAAGAGACAGGGACAGATCTATCTATTCACTGAGTTTCAAATTAAATACATTTTTTTCTGAGTAGAACATATATTACGAGAGGCCAATAGACTACTAGGAACAAAGAGTGCAAAAGTAACGCAAGCACTAGGTCAGATGCTATTAAAGAAAGGTAAAATACAGAGCACTCAGAGACTGACAAGAGAGCAAAGCATCAGTCCTCAAGCAAATGAGTAAGTTCGGTATCTGACAACTAGTCATTCTTGTATTCATTAATGTACTCAACAAATACCTTTTGGGAATCTACTGTGGGCCTGCACATTTCTAGGAGACACAAGAGGAAACGAACTGAGCAAAAATCTCCTACCTTTGTAGAGCTTTCATTCCAGCTAGGGAGAGAGTAAAGACGTGATTATCATTAGAGTTAAATACTTTTTTTTTAATGGAAAATGGGATGAAAGTATGAGAAGTATAAGCAAGTGACATTTAAATAAATCTCTGAAGAAAATGAGGCAACCTTATGGGAAGAGCATTTCAGGCAAAGAAGCTGAAGGTGCAAAGGGCCCTAAGGCAGAAGTGCCTTGGGGGCTGGAAGCTGGGTGAGTAGGCCAATGTGGCTACAATGGAGTGATCCAGCAGGAGTAGTAGTAGGTGGGACCTGAGAGGTAACCTGGCACAATAGCCATGTAGAGCTGTTTTGGCCATTACTAGGGCATTATCTTTTACTTTGAGTGAAGTTAAAATTCAATGGAAGATTTGAGCAGAGGAATGAGATAAAATAAAGTCAACAAAGTAGAGAAAGACAACTGATCAAGCCAGGAACAAGTCCCAAATAAAAAAAAGGGGGGGTTACAATGTAGGCAGGTAAAAGGGGTTGCATAAACATTAATACCAAGACATGAGTTTGAATATACAGAGCACCAACTCTCCCATTATTTGTTTGTTGATTCCTTTTATTTTGATGAAAGACAGTTCTGAGTTTGCATGGTTTGCAACTGAGCTGTAGAATGGAGCAAGAGAGGAAAGCAGAGTATTTGGCAATAAATAAATAAATAATTTCCAAAGGATTTTAATTGTCTTCAAATCTTTTAAATGCAGTAGGTACCATTATCAAATTACTAGCCTTTAGTACATATATGTGGGCTATAGAAAACTGTAGGTGAGTTAGAGGAGGAGATGTGGAGAACATTTATTTTCTTTGAATACATTACACTTGGTCCTGGCTGCATTTATCTTGAAGACCCAATTGATTTTACTTCACTTTTACAAAAAACAAAAAACAAAACAAAACAAAAAAAAAAACAGAGGCTATGCGATGTTGGTTGTGTTTTGCTAATTTTTAAAACAGAAAATTGAACTTAAACATTTTTTGAATTCCAGGCAAAGATATCTAACAATTTGTACCAAATGTCAGACATTGTTTTATTTTACTTTTTAAATTTTATTTTATTGTATTTAGTAAGAATGCAACATGAGAGCCACCCTTAATAAAATTTAAAGTACGCATTGCTGTTGGCTAAGGTACAAAGGTAGTCTCACTTTTTTGTTGTTGTTGGCTTTTGTTGCCTATGCTTTTGATGCCATTTCCAAAAAATTATTGTTGAGACCACAGGTAAAAACAATTTTCCCTATGCTTTCTTATGGTTTCAGGTCTTACACTGAAAGCTTTAATTTACTCAAGTTAATTTTGTGAGTGGTGTAAGATATGGGTCCAGTTTCATTCTTTCTCATGTGGGTATGCAGTTTTTCCAGCACCATTTATTGAAGAGACTATCCTTTCCCCATTGTGTATTCTTAGTGTCCTTGTCAAAGATTAGTTGACTGTATATGCATGGTTTTATTTCTGGCCTCTCTATTTTGTCTCATTGGTCTCTATGTCTATCTTTACACAGTACCGCATTATTTTGGTTACTGTAATGTTATAAAATATTTTGAAATCAGGAAGTGTGATTTCTCCAGCTTTGTTCTTCTTTCTCAGGATTTATTTGTGGCACTTTGTGGTCTTTTGTGATTCCAGATTAATTGTTGAATTGTTTTTTGTTTGCTTGTTTTTTTCTATTTCTATTAAAAACATATAGTGGGATTTGGGAGGGAATGAATCTCTAGACCATTTTGGGTAGTATGGACATTTTAACAACATTAATTTTGTTATCCATGAACATGGAATGTTTTTCCACTGGTTTGTATCTTTTTAAATTCCTTTTATCAATATTTTATAGTTTTAAGTAAACAAGCCTTTCACTTCCTTTGTTAAATTTATTTAAGTATTGTATTCTTTTTCATGCTATTATAAGTGGGATTTTTTTTCTAATTTTCTTTTCAGATAGTGCATTGTTAGTATATAGAAACAAAACTGATTTTTGTATTTGATTTTGTATCTTGCACCTTTACTGTACTCATTTATTAGTTCTAACAGGTTTTTTCTTGTTTGTTTTTTCTTTTTTTCCCAATGGAATACTTAGGGTTTTCTATATATATAAGATCATATTGTCTGCAAACCAGAATATATTTACTTATTTTATGATTTGGATGCCTTTCCTTCCTTCCTTCCTTCCTTCCTTCCTTCCTTCCTTCCTTCCTTCCTTCCTTCCTTCCTTTCTTTCTTTCTTTCTTTTCCCCAAGTTTTCTGGTTAGGACTTCCAATACTCTTGTCTAGAAGTGGCAAGAGGGGGCACCCTTGTTCCTGATCTTTAATGGAAAGATTTTATTTTTTTTACTATTGAGTATATTTGCTGTGGGCTTTTCATGCATAACCTTTACTGTGTTGATATACATTCTTTCAAGTCTTAATTTGTTGAGAGTTTTATCATTAAAGGATGTTGAATTTTGTCAAATGCTTTTTCTTCACCTATTGAGATAAGTCTGTGGTTTTTATCCAGAACTCCTAAAAAAGAAAAACTATACTTGGAAAAACTATCCTTTAAAAATGAAGGCGAGATAGCATTTTCCAGCAAACAAATGCTTAGGGAGTTCATTACTGGACCATCCTTACAAAAAATGTTAAAAGAGTTCTTCCACTGGAAATGAAAAGATGCCAGGCATTGTTTTGAATAATTTATATGTATTATGTTTAATAATTATAACAATATGAAGAGGTATATATTCTTTTCATGTGTGTCTGTAGGGTAGATCTTTTTCATCTTGTGGCCATAGTATATTTTAAATATCCTTCCTGTATTTTGGCAATTTTTCCTATCATGAATCATAATTTCCCAAGGCAGATGCAAACATTTTTCTTTCCCAGCCTCCTTTGCATCATGTGATCGACTTTGCTTCAATGAGATACACTCCAAAGAGAGGGTGATGTAAAACCGGAGGCATGGGTTGAGTTCAGTTTGCTGGCAAAGAGGTAGAGTACAATGGAGAGATCAAATAATAGTGATGCAAACCTAGCAGCAGTATCCTGTCTGTGCTCAATGCCGAGTGCTATGAGCTGTGATTTTGGGTGGCAGTGGTAGTAGGATCATGCCTGTGAAAAGTGTGCTGCAGCAGTGTTTGCCGTTAAAACTGGCTTCAGATCTCTGGTTCTGCCTCTATACCTTTGAAATGTTCAAGATTGTGTGAGGTGCACAGTATCTTTTGAATTCAGAAGTTAGAAATACCTGTTTTTGTAGATATAGGTTTACTGGAACATAGTCACATTTATTTACTTATATACTGTCTATGGATACTTTTGCTAAAATGTCCAGCTTGAGCATTTGCAACCATCTGGCCAACAAGGCCTAAAACATTTACTCTCTGTCTCAATAGGAAAATGTTTGTCAACTCCTGCTTAATAAATACTGTTTTGCTTTGGCGAGCAAGAGTGGGTTGTGTTATATGCAACTAAGACCCTAATTAATACAAGCCATTTTAAAGATGAAGAAACCAGCCTACAAAAAGTTTAAATAATGTTATCAAGTTCACATATATTTAATAAATAGTAAACCCATGATATAAACTCCAAAGACTCAACTCCAGAGTCCAAATTTTTAACTAAATAATATATTTCTTTTGTTACTTTTTATGCTGGCTTCAAAATTGATAATACAAAGTTTTTGGACTCCACTGAATTTTCAGTTTTCATTCAGATACAGAAATGTATTGGTAGAAAACTTGACAAATTTGAGAACTAGATTAGTTTAGCTTCATCTGGGTAGGGCCAGCCTGAGATAAAAGGTTTTTTTTAGTCAAAGTAGTTTTTCAATCTTTGGTTATGATTTGACACTAATCTTATTCTCTAAATATTAAATTATATTTAAATATATTTTAAAATTCTGATTATTAACATAATGTCAATAAAAAAAATCATCCAGCCTAAGAGAAAATGTATAAGAGTTTATTTGAGCCAAACCAACGAGAGTTGTCGGGAAGCAAAATCTTAGTGGATTGAGAAAATGCTCCAGAAAATGGCGGTTTTGCAACTTATTTTATACATTGGAGTCAAAGAAGGAGGGTTACATGAAATCCATTGGTGGTAGATTAAGGGTGGTGGGAGAAAGCAAATCTGAGAAATCTCTAGGAATAGATAAAAAGTTGAGTGGAGAGGCATACTTCTTTTACATTGATGGGTACATGATAGTTAATAGCATTTTACAGCACGTAGAGATGATAAGCAAAGGGCAAGAACAACATTAAGGGATTTTGTAGTTTCCTGCTCTGGTGTGGTGGGTTGTGCTCTGGAGGGTCCAGAAAAAGGATTACTCTGACATTCCAAGGGCATTTTATGCATGATGCAACAAAGACAATAGGCAGGCTCACTTAAGGTAAAGTTGACCTTTGTCAAGGAAGCTACAGGCCAAAGATGTGACTACCAGCTGTGTCCTAAGTTAGGAATTTCTATGTTTAGACTATGCTATGTGGTTACTTTCGGTCTCTGAGTTTGTAGGGCCTGCCATGCACGCCTCCCCACAGCTTGGCCGGTTGAGAATGGGTGCCTTTTTCTTCCACAGATAAACTCTTTTCTTTTGGGTTATTCTTAGTGTACTTTTTGTTTTCCTATAGCATATTTATTGTCAAATCATAATATGTTAGTTTGATGCCAGGTTGAACTAGATGCTCCTGCCTACAAAAGCAAATGATGGCAGTAAATAAATGAATTTGCTTAAGAAGCATAAACAGTATCAAATCACCAGGTGATGGTAAATGTTCACAGTAGTCTTTCTGTGGATTAAAAAATAAATAAATAACACCATCAAAATGGCGGTGTGAGGTGAGCCTCTGTAAAGCTCCCCTGGAATTTACAACTAATCGAACAACAATAATCCCACAAAGGACTCCTTGCACAGCAGACAGGCAAGACAAAGAGACCCACTACTAAATTCACCTAAAGGTGGGCAAATTGCGTGAGCAGGGGAGGAGCGAAGGGAGAAGTGCAGAGACAGACCCGCGCGGGCACAGGACACAGACCTAGCTCAGTGCTCCGAGCTCACTGCATCCTGGAACTACCGCAGTTGCGGGAGAGGGAAGAACTCAGAGTGCTACGGCTCCTCTTATGCCTCACAGGGCTCAGGAGTCAGCATATAACATGGCTGTACCCAACGCTCATGGCAGACACCTCGGAAAAAAGACTGAGGGAAGAAGGCTGAAAACGGTGGTTTAAGCCTTCACTGCCGAGCAGAGAACAGAAGCCTTAGGCAATGAGACTAGCCGCCCCCTCCCTACCCTCCCAGAGCTCGTCCTGCCCCCACCTGCCTGGTGCTAGAAGTGGAACAGTAGCAGTGTCAGATCAAAAGAGCAGAATATTTGCTGTTCTGAGAACTGTGAACCACAGACACAGATTCGCAGCCCAACTAGTTTCGGCAAAAGGGAGGGAACTGTGGAAGCAGGACCTGCTGTGGTGGTGGTCACCACCACTGATCTGGGCCACCTCTCAGAACTCACCCCGCCCCTGACCCCATCTATTTGGTGGATCCCTGCAGGAGTAAACAGAACTGCTGAAACATACAGGCTCTGAATCTGGTGCAGGAAGGGCTTTGGAACTTCAAAAGCTCTGCGCATACCCACATGAACACTGCGCCCTGTGACCCAGGCGAACTATTAACAGAGGAGAAGCCCGTCTCCCAGGGAATCCCCCCATTGTGTGAGAAGCTGGAATAGTGCAGAGAAAACATAGCACTACCGTGTGAGAGAGAAAAAAAGGCTGCAGTCGGAGAGAAAATAAAACATTCTACCAACAAGTACTGGAAAACAAAAGAAAGACCTCTTCCTATCAACCTGTTGCAGAAGCCACTCCTGTAGATGTCTAGGAAGAGAAATAATAAATCAGTAATTGCCATGAATAACCAAGGCAACAAGACAGCTCAGAAAGAAAGTGAAAAGTCTCCAGAAAAGGAACTTAAAGATATGGAAATATGTGACTTAAATGACAGAGAATTCAAGATTGCAGTTCTGAAAAAACTCAACGAGATGCAAGAAAACACAGAAAGGCAGTTTAATGAACTCAGAAACACAATCAAAGAACAACATGAGCATTTTATGAAAGAGATTGAAATTTTAAAAAAGAACCAAATAGAATTTCTGGAGATTAAGAACTCAATAGAAGAAATTAAGAATGAAATAACCAGCTTAGGTAGTAGAGTTGACCAGATGGAGGAAAGAATCAGTGACATCGAAGATAGAAACCTGGAAATTACACAGATGGAAGAAGAAAGAGACTTGAGACTTAAAAGAAATGAAAGAACTCTACAAGAACTTTCTGACTCCATCAGAAAGAGCAATATAAGAATAATGGGCATACCAGAAGGAGAAGAAAGAGAGAAGGGAACAGAGAATATATTCAAACAAATTGTTGATCTCAAACAAAAAGTTTGAGAACTTCCCAAACTTGTGGACAGAACTGGATCCTCGAATCCAAGAAGCAAATAGAATACCTAATTACCTCAAACCCACCAGGCCTTCTCCAAGGCACATTGTATTGAAGCCAGCTAAAATCAATTACAAGGAAAGAATTCTCAAGGCAGCCAGGGAAAAGAAGATGGTAACCTACAAAGGAAAGCTCATTAGATTATCATCAGACTTTTGAGCAGAAACTCTACAAACCAGGATGGAGTGGAACCAAATATTCAAACTGTTGAAAGAGAGAAATTAAGCCAAGAATAATATATCCAGCAAAGATATCCTTTAGATATGAAGGAGGAATAAAAGAAGCTGAGGGAATTTTCAGGCATACAGAAGCTGAGGGAATTTTCTAATACACAACCTGCACTACAAGAAATACTAAAGGAGGCTATTCGACCACCATCAACAGGGACAATTTGTGGCAACCAAAACATAAAAAGGGGGACAGTAAAGGCCTGAACCGGAATATGGGAATGGAGAAAGTAAGCGTGCTGAAGAAAATGGAATACTCTAAATATCAAACTTTCTTTTACATAAACTTAAGGGTAACCACTCAAAAAAAAATCCAGAACTGAAATATATACTGTAATAAAAGAAGAAACAGAGGGAAACATCATAGAATACCACCACACAGAAATAATAGACAACAACACAAAGGCAAAGAAACAATGGAGACACAGCCTTACCAGAAAACTAAAGATAGAATGACAGGAAATCCTCACATATCAATAATCACCCTAAATGTAAATGGACTGAACTCACCAATAAAAAGGCACAGAGTAGCAGATTGGATAAAAAACTAAACCCAACCATATGCTGTCTCCAAGAGACACATCTCAGCTACAAGGACAAGCATAGACTCAAAGTGAAAGGGTGGAAATTGACACTCCAAGCAAATGGTACCCAGAGAAAATCAGGTGTAGCCATAATGATATCAGATGAAACAGACTTCAGGGTGAAAAAAATAACAAGAGACAAAGATGGACATTTCATAATGGTAAAGGGGACTATACAACAAGAAGACATAACAGTCATCAATATTTATCCCCAATCCAGGGAGCACCGAAATACACCAAGCAACTACTAACAGAACTAAAAGGAGAAATTGACCAAAACACAATTATACTAGGGGACTTAAATACATCATTGACAGCTATGGATAGATCATCCAAACAGAAAATAAATAACGAAATAGCAGCCCTAAATGACACATTAGATGAAATGGACGTAATTGACATATATAGAGCACTTCATCCTAAAACATCAGACTATACATTCTTTTCTAGTGTACATGGAACATTCTCAATGATAGACCATATATTGGGACATAAAATCAGCCTCACCAAATTTAAGAAGATTGAAATCATACCACGCATATTCTCTGATCACAAGTCTTTGAAATTGGATACCAACTGCAAAAAGAAAGCAGAAAAAAAACACAAATACATGGAGATTAAACAATATACATTTAAAGAATGACTGGGTCAAAGAATAAATTAGAGGAGAGATCAAAAGATACATAGACACAAATGACAATGAAAATACACCCTACCAAAATTTTTTGGAATACAGCAAAAGCAGTTTTAAGAGGGAAATTTATATCATTACAGGCCTATCTCAAGAAACAAGAAAAATCCCAAGTAAATAACCTCTTAAAGAACTAGAAAAAGAAGAACAAGTGAAACCCAAAGTCAGCAGAAGAAAGGAAATAACAAAAATCAGAGCAGAACTAAATGAAATAGAGAACAAAAAGACAATAGAAAAAATTAATGTTACAAAGAGCTGGTTCTTTGAAAAGATTAACAAAATTGACAAACCCTTCGCTAGACTCACTAATATAAAAAGAGAAGACACTAATTAACAAAATCAGAAATGAAAATGGGGAAGTTATCACGGACACCACAGAAATACAAAGGATCATCCAAGAATACTATGAAGGACTATATGCCACCCAATTCAATACCCTAGAAGAAATGGACAAGTTCTTAGAAACATATAGCCTTCCAAGGCTGAACCATGAAGAACTGGAAAATCTAAACAGACCGATCACCAGTATTGAAATTGAATCAGTCATCCAAAACCTTCTCAAAAGCAAAAGTCCAGGACCAGATGGCTTCACTAGTGAATTCTACCAAACCTTCAAAGAGGATCTAATACCAATCCTGCTCAAACTCTTCCAAAAAATTGAAGAAGAGACAGTACTCCCTAACTCATTTTATGAGGCCAACATTACCCTGATACCAAAACCTGGTAAGGACAACACAAAAAAATAAAACTACAGACCAATATCTCTGATGAATACAGATGCAAAAATCCTAAACAAAATTCTAGCAAATCGAATACAACAATGCATTAAAAAGATTATTCATCACGACCAAGTGGGGTTCATCCCCGGGGCACAAGGATGGTTCAACATCCTCAAATCCATCAATGTGATACATCACATAAACAAAATAAAGGACAAAAATCATATGATTATATCAATTGATGCAGAAAAAGCATTTGACAAGATACAACATCCATTTATGATTAAAACACTTAATAAAATAGGTATAGAAGGAAAATACCTTAACATAATAAAGGCCATATATGACAAGCCCTCAGCTAATCTCATAATTAATGGTGAAAAACTGAAGCCCTTTGCTCTACGTTCAGGAACACGACAGGGCTGTCCCCTATCACCTCTGCTTTTCAACATAGTGTTGGAAGTCCTTGCCAGAGCAATCAGGCAAGAGAAAGAAATAAAAGGCATCAAATTGGGAATGAAGAAGTTAAATTATCACTCTTTGCAGATGACATGATGCTATATATAGAAAACCCTAAAGACTCCACCAAAAAGCTATTAGAAACAATCAACAAATACAGTAAAGTTGCTGGCTACAAAATCAACATACAAAAGTCCATTGCATTCCTATATACTAACAATGAAATCTCAGAAAAAGAAATGCAAAAAGAATTCCTTTTGCAATTGCAGCAAAAAGAATAAAATACCTAGGAATAAACTTAAGCAAGGATGTGAAGGACCTATATGCTGAAAACTATAAGACATTTTTGAAAGAAATTGAAGAAGACACAAAGAAATGGAAAGACATTCCGTGCTCATGGATTGGAAGAATCAACATAGTTAAAATGGCCATATTACCCAAAGCAATATACAGATTTAATGCAATCCCCATCAAAATCCCAATGGCATTTTTTAAAGAAATAGAACAAAAAATCATCAGATTTGTTTGGAACCACAAAAGACCCTGAACAGCCAAAGCAATCTTAAGAAAAAAGAACAATACTGGAGGTATCACACTCCCTGACTTTAGCTTGTACTACAGGGCTACAATAATCAAAACAGCATGGTATTGGCAGAAAAACAGACACATAGACCAATGGAATAGAATTGAGAACCCAGAAATAAAACCACATAAATATGGACAGATAATTTTTGACAAAGAAGCTAAAAACATACAATGGAGGAAAGACAGCCTCTTCAATAAATGGTGCTGGGAGAATTGGATAGCCACGTGCAAAAGAATGAAACTGGACTGCTATCTGTCACCATGTACCAAAATTAATTCAAAATGGATCAAAGACTTAAGCATAAGACCTGACACAATAAACTGCATAGAAGAAAACATAGGTACTAAACTTATGGACCTTGGGTTCAAAGAGCATTTTATGAATTTGACTCCAAAGGCAATGGAAGTAAAAGCTAAAATAAACAAATGGGACTATATGAAACTTAAAAGCTTCTGCACAGCAAAAGAAACCATCGACAAAATAAAGAGGCAACCAACTGAATGGGAGAAGATTTTTGCAAACAGTGCCTCCGATAAGGGCTAATATCCAAAATATACAAGGAACTCATGAAACTCAACAACAAAAAACAAACAACCCAATTGAAAAATGGGCAGAGGACCTGAAGAGACATTTCTCCAAAGAGGACATACAAATGGCAAATAGACATATGAAAAAATGCTCAACATCACTAATCATCAGAGAAATGCAAATAAAAACCACAATGAGATATCACCTCACCCCAGTCAGAATGGCTATCATCAACAAGACAAATAGTAACAAGTGTTGGAGAGGCTGTGGAGAAAAAGGAACCCTCATACACTGTTGGTGGGAATGCAGACTGGTGCAGCCGTTATGGAAGGCAGTGTGGAGGTTCCTCAAAAAATTACGAATAGAATTACCGTATGACCCAGCAATCCCTCTCCTGGGTATCTACCCAAAAAATCTGAAAACATTTATACATAAAGACATGTGTGCTCCAATGTTCATTGCAGCTTTGTTTACGGTGGCCAAGACATGGAAACAACCAAAATGTCCTTCGATAGATGACTGGATAAAGAAGTTGTGGTATATATACACAATGGAATACTATTCAGTGGTAAGAAAAGATGATATAGGAACATTTGTGACAACATGGATGGATCTTGAGAGTGTAATGCTAAGTGAAATAAGTCAGAAAGAAAAAGCAGAGAACCATATGATTTCATTGATATGTGGTATATAAACCATAAACAACAAAAGAAGAAGACAAACAAATGAGAAACACAAACTCATAGACACAGAAAATAGTTTAGTGGTTACCAGAGGGTAAGGGAGGTGAGGGGTGGGAGATGAGGGTAAAGGGGATCAAATATGTGGTGATGGAAGGAGAACTGACTCTGGGTGGTGAACACACAATGGGATTTATAGATGATGTAATACAGAATTGTACTCCTGAAATCCATGTAATTTCACTAACAATTGTCACTCCAATAAATTAAAAAAAAAATGAAATTTACGAAATTGTAAAATGAGAAGTCTTTGCCTTTCAGAATAAGTATTTGAAAATGGACTTTAAGTCGTACAACTAAAAACAAAATGGTATGAATTCCAAGTTCTGGATCAACTTCCTCGCCATCTGCAGCCAATCTGGATTGCTTGCAGATTCAATCAGACATCTTGTCCATCTGTAAATTTCTGTCTATGTATACTGATTTCTCCCCAGTTAATGGAATTTTATATCATACTTTGTTTATTTGTTAGACTTGTTTTCAACATTCTAACAGAACGATTTGGAATAGAGCTTAATTCTTTATAGATAGAATTATGTGGCTTTAATACTAGTCCCTTAAGTAACTGGAAATATGGAATGGTGATTTTTGTCACTATACACTGGCAAAAGTCATAAAATATTTAATCTCAGTTTACTCCATTTTAACACCTTACACAGGAAAAACCAATTCCTTTTGTTATAAAATGTAGTACACTGCAAACAACATAATGACAATGACATTGTCTGATTCTGAGGAATCAAGGAAAGAAAGGCATTTGGGCTATTGATGTGTATCTGCTGTGAGAAAAGAAACAAAAGTAAAGCAACGCTTAGTAGTTGAATTTATTTAACTGTCTACATTGTGGTAAATTATTGTAGATCAAGTATGGACTAATTATGGAATAAAATTACAATTAAAATATGATTTAGGGATTTCTTTAATCATTTCTAAGATAACATGGTGAACAATATACATATGTATGTGTGTGTGTGCATATATATATATATATATATATATATATATATATATATATACTGGCATGCCAAAAAATGTACACATTTTAAGAGATGTTATCTATGTATTTCTTTTCAAAGTTGAATTGAATTACAGTGGCAATGTGTAGTATGACGTTCACTCAAGAGATGTCGTTAATCAAGTGAATGCTAGTATCATTCATTGTATTACAATTTTAATAGTGTTTTCTTAAAATGTTTATACTTTTTGTGGTGCTCTCTCTCTCTCTACATATCATATACATATATATATATATATATATATATATATATATATATATATACATACATATATACATGTATATTGTCATATATCTATCCATATATGTATAATATGCAATATACATATATGTTTGTTCCACAGGTTTTTGTACTCAAAAGCAGCCAATAATCATATGGATATAAAAAGTCAAGTCATAATCTCACTTTGATTCAGGTACTGAAATCTTCATGAAATGTTCATGGGAATTGGTGGTTTCTTCACATTAGTTTCCCTTCTTTTGTCCCTGGGACTTTATATGTATAAGAATAAAGGCATCACTTGGTGTCACAGACGGGCTGAAATGGCTCTTTCATGTAAGCAAAGCAGAGCAAAGAGTTGGTAATTCAGCTCCTTAGCACACTCCTTTCACAAGAAACTGACAATTTGTGGGGAAAAAAACTTCTTGTGTCTTGTCTGTGATGCAAGGTCATCGTTTATCTTATTAAAATGTGCATATAATAATGCAAGATGTGATTGAATGCCACTCATTTCTATCCCATTGATCACATAATATCTTTTGGTCCCAGCTTAATTTGTCAAGGTAAGACACTCTAGTTTACAGATGGAAACAAATAAGCTTAGTCATCTCACAATTCTCAAGGACAGAATCTGCTTGTTTTATTTTCTACACGTTACTGCCCCTTGTAAATATTGAACTGAGTCCTCAATTAACAATCAGTTGGGTTTGTGATTATATGTGACGATCATGTGACACAGCCATGAAAGAACCCCAAATCGAATAATCATGTAACAAAACACAAACTATTAGCTAGCTTTATTTAGATACAAATTCTGTAGGGTATTTTTAAATATACAAGTATATGTAATCAGCAACCATGAATTTGATATTTTGTTCTTGTTTATTCTTGCTTTAGGAGTAAACATTATAACTTTCTTCTATATTTACTCCCCAGCAGTAGTCCTCGTTGCTGGTTACTGACACCATACAATATATGAAATGTCACTTTTAAAAAGTTGTATTTATGAACAGAGGATAGGGAGGGGAAGTATAAAACACCAAGCACAATGGCCAAGATCTCAGAAGGATAAAATCTTGAATCGCAATTACAGGACATTCTATCCAGTTCAAAACAGTGGTTTTCTTTTTAAGGTTTCTGACAACTCTGAGTATCAAGAGGATTTTTTTCCAATTTGCTGGCAGAGACAGAGGAGGAAATGATTCCTCCAGAAAGACTGGCTATTTTAAAACGCTAAATCTGTAAGTCTTAGGAATCTCCTTAGATGTAGGCTTGGGAATGCAATGCAGGACTCCAGTGGGTTTGGAGTAAGAATTCTATAATTGATAGTGAGGTCTTTAGGTGCTGAGCTTGAAGCAGGGCCAGCGACACTTTGATCTTAAAAAGGTTCAAAAGGGAGAGTCATGATTGCTCTCAAATACAGTGACTGATTCCAATTAAATCTTTGGGCTACCAAGAGAGGTTTGCACTGGGCTCTGAATAAACACTGATGCTCAAATCTATTAAACTTTGAGGGACTGGAAGATTCTGTAGGCTAAGATGTTGAGCTCTCACCAATTTTAAAGGAGTCCAAGAAAGATACACTTGATGGAGACCCTGATGAGTATTTTAATTAGTGTGAAAGGAAGCTTCAGTTAGAACAAAGAAGTAAAAACAAACAAACGAAAAACCCAGGATTTTCTTGTACATATACTATTTTTGTAGTGAATCTATTTCAGTCTGTTCTACTAAAATAATATCACAGTTTATTTTGTAACACATGTATATTAAATATAACTTTACATGTATTTTTGTGCATCTGTTTCATTATTTCCTTAAGAAAAATCTCTGGAAGTAAAATTGCTGGATGAACGTGGTCATTCATTTTAAGACTTTTGAAACGGCTTGACTTCCAGAAAGACTTTTAAGTCCTACTCCCAACAGACTTACTTTTAAGTTTAAAGGTATTTCCTACATTTAACATATTCCATTTTTTAAATTATTTTTCTCTAAGCCCCTTGAATTAACACTTGCTCATTCATTCATGCATTCATTCCCTTATTTACTTCCTTACTCACTGATAGCTTCTAATGTTCTCCCTCAAATTACTATAGCATAGAGGCTAGGGGATTTAAAGAAGGCAAGGTTATCCACATTTATGTAATAAGCATGGGATGTAAACTCAG
Organism: Rhinolophus sinicus; assembly: GCF_036562045.2. NCBI lineage: Eukaryota > Metazoa > Chordata > Mammalia > Chiroptera > Rhinolophidae > Rhinolophus > Rhinolophus sinicus. The sequence goes on from NC_133756.1 coordinate 105,721,398, forward strand.
AAGACTTTAATTTAAAAACTAACTTCTGTGCTTCATTGTGCATCACTTGACATTTTTGAGGTTCTAATTAACTAACTTAAAAATAGAGAAACAAAACAAAACAAAACCACTAGTAACTAACTAAGAAAGATAAACATATATATTCAGTTATTTTCTAAACCAAAAACTGTTTACAAATCATGCTTGGGATTTGGCTTTACAAATGCAAGACGGCGTTCTTTAAACCCTCCATCGTTTATACTTATCTGAATTGACAGTTCAGTGTCATACAATAATAATTTAAGAAATATTCAGGTCAGCAGCCTCTTTAATATAGAACTGAAGCTATAGATGCATGCCTTTTTCCTCTCTCCCTCCCTCCCTCTGTTGGAGGAGGTCATCAGATGACGTGATTGCAGATTGACCCTCAGAGTTGGACCTGACAGTCAGAGCCTCCTCACCTCCTTCCCTGTCCTAGGAATGTAGTTCAGCCCATCATTCCCTCAGTAGGGGCCACTTTAAGAATGCGACCTTGATAGAGTCATGTGTTATTCAGGACACCTGGCCTGTACACATGACTGTACCCACATACAGCCACTATATCTACTCAAGATTTTGACGTCAGGTGAGGTTTGTCTTGCGGCAGTGAAAGACAAACCTCCTTTGTAAGTTCCCCTGCTTATTAATAAACCTACCACCTACCAATCTGGAGTGGTTTGTGTCTCTTTAGGCCTCTCCTTGCCCTCAGTGTACAGGGACTAGTTTCAAATCTCACTTAGGAAACTCCGCAGATTACAAACCAACACCCATCCTCCCTCCTTCTCTTTCCCTTCCTTCCTTTCTTCCCTTCTTTCCTCTTCTTTCATCTTTAAAATTTTACTTAAGCATTTAATTAAAAAAAATGTACTTAATAGATAAGACACTTAGTAAAAAAAAAAAATTAGAGAACAGTTGTTAAATTCTTTCTCCCACTGCAGTGTCCAGCCACTCAGTTTTCCTCTTTGAAGTCATCCAATTTTCTAGTTTTTAATGAATTCTTACAAAAATAGTGTCTCACATATTCTCTCTCTCCCACACACACACACACACACACACACACACACACACACACACCATATACACACACAAATATATCTCACTTTTTATTAAAAAAATGGATATTACATTTACCATTCTGCACTTTTGTTTATGTACTTCAAATACATTTTCAAGATTGTCCTATATGGGCTTATACATTTGTTTTTACAGCTGTACAACAGTACATTATGACTATACCATAAATTATGAAGGAGCTTGATACTAATGGACATTTTGATTGTTTCCCAATTTTAATTGTACAATGTTCCATTGCCATTTCACATGTGTGATTACCATTAACGGACATACCTATAATTGGAATTGGCAGTTCACAGAGTGAATGCATTCGTAATGCATGAATTTTGTCAAAGTTCTCTTTCTAGGTGATATACCAGTTTATATCCTATAAGAAATGCATGACAGTACCATTGTCCTAACACAACCACCCTCACAATGTTTTAACTGTTTGAACATTACCAATCAGATGAGTTGTTCTTTTTTTTTTTTTAAGAGTACATTAAAGTGTTTAAAATTTGGATTTCTTCTTTTTTTTTTTTTTTTAATTAGTTTCAGGTGTATAAAGCAACATAATAGTTAGACATTTACATCCTTCACAAAGTGATAAATCCCCCTCCCCCAAGCTACTACCCCTCTGACATCTTACGTACCCGTTACAATGCCATTGACTATCTTCCTTATGCTGTACTCCACATCCTGTGACTACATCTATGTAGAGATTTAATTATAGTTGACATACAGTATTATTCTACTTCAGCTTCAGGTGTACAGCTCATTGGTCAGGCATCTACACAGTCGACGAGGTGATCCCTTGATAAGACCAGTACCCATCTGCCACCTTACATAATGTTTAGTAGATACACTATAGTCATGGGGATATGAAATATAGTATGGGGAATATAATTAACAAAACTTGGATTTCTTTAATTATAAGAAAGGTTGATTATCTTTCTAATTGCTTAAGGGCTCTTTAAATTTCTTTTTGTATTTATTTTCATCTTCACATATTTATTTCTGTTTTTCTGTTTCATTTTTGTATGGATATTTTAAAGGGTATTTCCTCACATAGGGGTATACATATCTCTTTTTCCATATAAGAAATTGCAACTGTTTTCATGTTTGTTTGTTTTGACTTTTTAGCTTGCCTTTTATCTATCATGTATTTTTTCATTATTATGAACTCAAATTACAAATCTTCTACTGTAGTATATTGATGTCTCTTGTTACATTAAATAAACCATCCTTAGCTTGAGATCATTCAACTCGATTATCATTATTTTTCTAATACTATTATGGATTTCCTACTAAGTTTCAGTATATGTTTCAATATGAATTTATTTTTTATGTACGTTTTAATTTATTACTCCATTTTTACTCTTTTGGGAAAGTATCCAAGTTGTACAGTTTAATGAAATAATGTGGGATTTACTAATTTATCTGGTATTACATTTGTCATATGCTAATTCTATAGTATATTTTAGCCTGTCTCTGTACTTTCCATTCTATGTACCAACATCACCATTTTAAATTTTTTAACTTCATAACAGTATTTAAATATCTATTATACATAGGTCCCTCTCATTACTGTTCACTTTCAGTATTATTCTGGCTTCTATTACACACTAATACTGCCATTTGAACTATAGAAACAAGTAATCTAATTCTACCAAAAATTCCCTTTGATATTTGTTTGGGGTAAAATAAATTTATAAGTTTACTCAGACAGATTTTAAATATTTATGAAGTTGTGTTTTCCTAGACAGGAATATGGTGAAACTTTCTCTCTGGTTCAGTAGTCCTTTTAAGATTCTCAGTAACATTAACTGCTAATTGTTTTTTTCATAAATACCTGGTATAGTTATTATTATTTTATTCCTAAGTTTTAATTAATTTTTATTCTAGTTGATTATATTTAATTATATGGGATATTACATGTATAGTTTTAATTATTTTATAAATTTTAACTGGTTCTGGTTTACATTATGAAGTCTGTCAATTTCTATGTCTTACAGAGTTGAATTACCATTACTGACAGTTTTTGAGAGGATGTTTCTAGTGTATGTGAAGTATACAATGATGTAATCTTATATACATAGTTATAGATTTTGCCAAAAGCAAATAAATTGTTTTATTTCCTTTGTTCTTATTACATTCCTCTTACCTTTTCTCTTGTCTAATTGTATTGGCTAGTAATTCCAGATGCAATGAAAAAAATTATTCAATTAATAGGTATCATTAAAAAAATCAATAATGTAAGTACTTCTGTGAAACTTATTTTACTTTCTTTAACTTTGGATTAATGTCTGTATTTTTTCATGGAAAGAAACATCTACCTATTTTTATTTATTTATTTTTTTTGGTCCTCCCTAAGAATGGCTGTTTTATTTTATCAAATGCATTTTGATAGTTATTTAGTTAGCTGATCATTTAATTTTTCCTCTGATTTACTGATATAGAGAGTAATAACAATAGGTTTTCTAGGATGGAAAAACCCACCATTCCTAAAAGAATTCATCTGGGCCTGGTGTTTTCTTTGGGAAAGTTAGTTTCTCTAATTATTTTAAGCAATTTGTGTAGATTTTCAGTTTTTCTGGAGGCGGTTTTGTTCAATTGTGTTTTCAAGTAAATTATCCTTTTTAACCTAGATTTTGAAGTTTATTTGCATAGAGTTTAGCAATAAAGTGCATGCTAAGCCAGCCTAAAAATTAATAACATTGGCATTGTTTATATATCTCCTGTTGGAGAAATATGCAATGGTTTATATGGAAAGATATCTCTTGGTATAGAGATACCTTTAAAATGCTGTGTCAGAAGTGTGACTATCTTTAAATTTACTAGATAATGAAAAACTGTACATGAAAGTGGTTATAATAATTTAATTTTCAACGAGTAATGTGGGAGAGCACCTGTTACTTAAAATGCACACCGACAATTGGAATTGATCTGATTTTTAATTTTTCCAATACAATAGTTTTGGAGTAATAGTTCATTGTTTTTCAATTTTTCCTTGATTACTAAAAAAGTACAGTTAGTAATTTTGTCTATATGGATTTAACTTTTGGTGAAATATCTGTTTAAAGTTTCACATAAGTAGTTTGTCTCTATATTATTGATTTGTAGGAGTTCTTCATTTATACTAGAAACTAGATTTTTGTCAATTACTCCAAAATCATACCTGTATTCCAAATCATACCTCTTACTGTATATGCCTTTTCATCACTCTCTTTATAGTATTCTTTTTTTTTTTTTTTTGATGAGTAAAAGTTCTTAGTTTAAATGTAGTTGAATGTTTAGTACTTTTATATTGCATAAGTACATTTTGTAGCAGAGAATATAAAGATACTTTACTAAGTTATTCTTAAAAGCTTCAGGGATTTGCCCTTAACATTTGAAACTTTATGCTCCAGGAATTGATTTTGTTTACTGTATAAGGTCGTAGTTAAATTTTATTTTATTTCAAACAGATACTCAATTTCCCAGCATCCCTTATTGAAAATCCTGTTATTTCCCATTGGTCTATAAAAGCACATCTATCATGTCAGATATCCATATATGTTTGAGCTAACTTATTCTTATACCACAGCTCTCGGATGAAAGCCCTGAAGAGTTTTTCCCTAGCAGCGAGGTGAACTGAAGTTCTAAGAATATTAGCAAAACTATAGCTTAGCCTGAACTTATCTCAATCCCCTACTACATTAACGAGTTCTATTTGCCTTACTTAGGAAAGAGTGAAATACATCTGGTCTTTTTTTCTAAGACTACCAACAGGCTTATAAATTTTATTGATCTTTTCAAAGAATCAGATTTTTGTTTAATTGATTTTCTCTATTGATTTCCTGTTTTCAACCTCATTGATTTCTGCTCTAATTTTCATTCTTTCTTCTTTCGTTTAATTTGGATTCAACTTCCTCTTCTTTTTATAGTTTTATAAGGCTTGGATGATTGATTTTAGATGTCTTTTCTTTTTTCTAATGTATGCATTCAATGCTATGAGATTCCCTCTAAATACTCCTTTCACTGCATCCCACACATTTTGGTAAATTGTGTTTTTACTTAATTTCTCCATTCTCTCTCTCTCTCTCTCTCTCTCTCTCTCTCTCTCTCTCTCGCTCTCTCTCTTTCCCCATACAGACACACACACACACACACACACACACACACACACACACACAAGGTCAGACAATTAAGTTTGCGAACTCATCCTAGTAAAAGTGCTACATACCTCACTGCTGAATATCACTATGGTAACCTTCAAAATACTCCCCTTGAGAAGCTGTGCACTGATGCCAGTGCCTAGTCTACCCTTCAAAGCAATTTTGGAACTCTTTTTCTAGAATGGCCCTCAGAGCTGTGGTCGTATTACCCTTGATATCCTGAGTGTCATCAAAATGTCTTCCTTTCAATATTTTCTTTATCTTCGGGTAAAGAAAGAAGTCATTGGGGGCCAGATCAGGTGGGTAGGGAGGGTATTCCAATACAGTTATTTGTTTACTGGCTAAAAACTCCCTCATAAGTGGTGCCATGTGAGCTTGTGCATTGTCATGATGCAAGAGCCATGAATTGTTGGTGAAAAATTCAGGTCATTTTCATCTTTTTCATGCAGCCTTTTCAACACTTCCAAATAGTAAACTTGGTTAACTGTTTATCCAGTTGGTACAAATTCATAATGAAAAATCCCTCTGATACCAAAGAAGGTTAGCAACATCGTTGCAACAAGTTCGTGAACTTACTTGCCCCACTTTGTATATGTAAAATATTGTATATATAAGTATATATAGTATATTATACAATATATAATATATATTTATATTTTGCATTTAAAATTAAAGCAGATTTCTTGTATATAACATATCTTGTTTTTTGATTCACTCTTGACAATTGGTGTATTTTTATAATTAAGTTTATTGGGGTGACGTTGGTGAATAGCATTATATAAGTTTGAATTGTACAATTCTATAGTATGTTGTTGTATATTGCATTGTGTGCTTAAACCACCCAAAGTCTAAGCTCCTTCCATCACCATGTATTTGACTCCCTTTACCCTCTTCACCCTTCCCCCAACCACCTTCCCCAGTGGTAACATGGGTCTATGAGGTTGTTTGTTTTTTGTTATTCCTTTATTGCTTTCAGCTTTATATCCCACATATGAGTGAAATCATATGGTTCTTGCCATCTGACTTACTTTGCTTAGCATGATAGTCTCAAGATCCATCCATGTCTCAAATGGCCATATTTCATCTTTTCTTATGGCCGAGTAATAGTCCATTGTGTATATGTAACATTCTTTATCCAATCATGCATTGAAGGACACTTAGTTTGTCTCCATGTCTGTCTACCGAGTATATTGCTGCAATGAACATAAGGTACACACATCTTGATGAATAAATATTTCCAGAAATTTTGGGTAGATAACCAGAAGAGGGATGGCTGGGGCACTGGTTGCTGTATTCTTACTTTTTTGAGGAAACTCCATACTGTTTTCCATAGTGACTGCACCAATCTGCATTCCCACCAGCAGTGTATGAGAGTTCCTTTTTTTCCACAGCCTCTCCAACTCTTGTTATTTCTTGTCTTGTTGATAAGAACAACTCTAGAGCTGGCCGGGTGGCTCAGGCAGTTGGAGCTCCGTGCTCCTAGCTCCGAAGGCTGCTGGTTTGATTCCCACATGGGCTCTCAACCACAAGGTTGCCAATTCAACTCCTTGAGTCCCGCAAAGGATGGTGGGCAGCGCCCCCTGCAACTAAGATTGAACACAGCACCTTAAGCTGAGCTGTAACTGAACTCCCAGATGGCTCAGTTGGCTGGAGCGCCGGCTCTGATAAGTTGTGATTCTCTATATTTGCTTCTTAATCTCTCCACATCTGGGGCCAGTAGTTTGTCTATTGACCATACGTATATTCAGACTTGTTGATTTTTCAGTTTCTTCAGCTTTTTACTATTGTTAGGATGGAGTGACAACTTCTAAGGATCTTACATGTTGGACCATAAACTGGAAGTTCTTTGCTTCTGTTTTTAAACACAACTCTATTTTTTTTCCATTTATGTTCCAATATTGGCTAAATCATGTTTTTCTTTCTTTTCCTTAATGTCATGGCAAAATTATCTTCGGCAATAGTATCTACATTGTTATAGACACATATAAGACTTCCAAATTAGCATACAAAACACACAAAAATAGAAAAGGCTAAAAGGACATGATACACAATAAAAAAGTATATCATAAAATAGTAAAACAAAATTAAGGGTAAAAAATATCATATCAAACTATATGGGACCTCCCTAAATATGCATATTAAAACTAAAATACTCTTATATTGAAACCCCTCAACATAAACAAAGTACATCAACTTTAAGAAGAAGGCAACATAACTGTGTCTACAGGTTATATATCTAAAGCAGATTTACTGATAAAACATACAACACATATTTTACAAATGCAGCTCTAGTATATTACCGTAAGGCAAAATTTTACTCATACAAAATAATATTAAAAGTCAAAGAAGGGCAGTTAATAATAATGACATATACACTAAACAAAATATGTAGTTTGGGTAATATTCCTATACCTCCAGTATACCTAGCTGCTAAGGAAAATCTCGTTAGGGCTCTCAGCCAGGCTTTCTCTGTGTTGGCTACTAAACATCAATGCTTTTGTCTTCAGAACAGTAGATCTGTCAATATTGCCACATTGTTTGGAGTCTTAATGTTTAGCCCCCTTCTCTGTGTAGCATGAGCATTTGGCGATTTTCAAAGAGTAAAGTGAGAATTATGTCATGGACAGTTCTTAACCTTTCTGTTTCCAAAAGTAGTCTTACCTTTCAAATTTCAATTTTTTTTTCTTCAGTTCTATTCTACCAAAATATCTTTTGATTTTAGTGCCTGCCATGGTGGCACATGTGTGTGTGTATTTAGTACACACACGCCCACATTATGTGTGCGTATATCTATATATCTATATGGTATAAATAATTTGGATTTTCTAGTTGTCCTCACTAAGAATATGATTATGCCATCTGCCACAAACAGGTATTATGTATTATATTACTTGAAAGCCAAAATGTGTGTGTGTGTTTATGTGTGTGTGTGTATGCTCATGTCTATGTGTATATTGCATACAAATTTCAATATACATACTTCTTTTGTGTGATATATTTCACTGTTTGATATGTTGAAAGCTTTTTGAAAACTATTAACTTCTATGCCAGTTATAAATATGTTTGTCTCCCCAATTTTAATTATTTTGATTAATAAACCAATCATTCCGGTTTTCCAAGTTCTCAACATTAAAGAATTTTATTGCCTCTGACCTCACCTTCTACACATACATCTAATATGTTACTAAGTCCAGTCTATTTTATCTCTGTTATATGTCTTGGCCATTTCACAACTATTACTATTGCTGCTTACCTAATTTACTCTTCTCCTGTTATTGATTAATTTAGCTGCTTTCTAATTGGATTCTCCTTATTAACTTTCATCCCCAGATCTCTACTATAATCTGTGGTATGACTTATTGCAGAAAAACTTTCTGAGATACCACTTATGTCATTTAATCGCCACGCTATAAATAAAAGAAAAATATGTGTAATTATATATTTTATAAAACATATTTTATAATCCTTAGCCTGTGATTTTCAAGCTTATAGATCATTTTACTTCACTATGCATTTGCAAATTTAACACTTATCACAAGTATTTTTTTATAAAACTGCAAAATACAATCACTGACTTCTTTACCTTTTTTATAGCTTTGGTTATTTTGTTCTGTCTGTTTACATCGCCTTTCCCTATTTTTACATGTGTAAATTCTACTCACATACAAAATATAGTTCATATGCCATCTTATTCATGAATTTTCTGAAACCACACAGTGAGGGAAGGGATTAAACAATTTAAACAAATATTGTTTAATCTTTATGTGCCAGATATTGTGCACATGTACTCTCATGTATTTCAAAAACAACAGGTCAAGTTAAATATTGTAATCTTTTTTTTCCTTTTTTGAGCCAAATGATCCTCAGAGATACTAATCTTCTTACTTAAATTTGAAAAAGCAATAAATGGCTAAACTTGCTTTGAACACAAAGATATCTAATTACACAGTCCTGTTTTCTCCATTTCTTTGCATGCTCTCTACTTTCTGAAATTAGTTATCTGTTCTATCTTAAGACTTTATCTGTATTAGTTAATGAAATCATTGTGTTTTATATACCTCACAACCAGTTGTATGTATATCTTAAATTTGGTCCATAAGGGGAAAATCTGGTTTTCTCCATATCTCTCCATTTGCTCTCAACAGGTACTGGATAAGTCATCATGCATCATTTCCACCCACATTACCACCACTACCATCATCACTCAGCTTGCTTAATTTTTTCTTTGGCACATTCAAAGTCATATTACAACAGCTCTTAAAAGTGGCCACACTCTGTTTGCAGATAATATATTGTTACATTGAAAACGTGAATTCAATAAAATACAGAAAACTGTTTTTTTTTTCCATTAGTATTTTAAATGTGAAGGTTTTCTGATTGTGGAAGATAGCTAACATCTACAGTTGAGATTTTATTCTTTTAAAATAAGGAAGAGAAAGAAATGTAAAATCATTGAATGTTTTGAAAAAGAGTACTGTCAGATGCGAGGGGGGTGGGGACAAGTTATACCTGAGGCTCCTACTCTAGCACTTTTAATCAGAGAAACAGCCTGACATGGAAATCTCGGACAGCTTTGTGACAAAATCAGCCTGACATCAATGTAAATTGTTCTTTACCTGCTGGGGACAAATGAGAAAACTTTTAGGGAACTTAAGAAAACACAGCTTTCACCCAGAAGAAGATTGCCCCTGGGGATACATTTAAATCTTTTGAAATGTTGCCTCTATACTGTTTATGAGACATGGAAAGTGATATGCCTCAGCCATTTTTGTTTCTGCTTTTCATAGATAGTACTCTGAGAGGGAGGACATACAGATATATGCTGGCTTTAAGCAGCGTCAGGTCAAATTTGAGTTCATTGTAATAGCACTAATGTGTTTCCTTGAAAATAAGACCTAGCGGGACAATCAACTCTAATGCGTTTTTTAGAGCAAAAATTAATATAAGACCCAGTATTATATTATATTATATTATATTATATTATATTATATTATATTATATTATATTATACCTGGTCTTATATTGTAGTAAGATAAGACCGGGTCTTATATTAATTTTTGCTCCAAAAGACGCAGTAGAGCTGATTGTCCGGCTCGGTCGTATTTTTGGGGAAACATGGTATTACATGCATTATCTGGCAGATGGAGAAGAAAATGACTATATGAAAAACAAACTCCTGGGTGTTGCTCACATATTTTCTGCAGAACCCAGTCATTCAGAAGATTAGAAAATATTTGGGCCTTACTCACAAATAGAATATACTGAAGGATATAAGTCTGGTCAGAGAATCACATAATATTAATCACAACACAATCAAAATAAATATCCAGTTAGAGACTGGACAAAGAAAATTACATTGCAAATATTCATAAAGGACTTATACAAAAATTCAAGAAGTTAAATTGGCATTATTATTCACCAATAATGTCCCAGAAACTTTATATGTAGTAAATTTTAGTTACTATGCCACAACATTGAGACATGACTTGACCTTACTTTACTAACGTTTCCACTGAGAGTCACAGAAGTTTTTCAACTTACAAATACTAACAATATGTAAAAAACTTAAAATTCAAAGTGTTTGCTCTTTCCAGAGTTTAGAAAACAACAGACAAAAATTAGTAATCAAAAAAAGATCATGAAAGTCTGAAAAGGATCAGAGATAGAATTAGGAACTAGGATTCTAAAACTTGTTTTGGTCTAATGGGTGACCTTGGGCATTAACCTCACCTCACAGAAATTGTTTTGTTGTATGTATAATTAAGGACAGGACCATGCATATATTCGATACTGTTGTATAGGCATTAGCTATTTTTATGAGAAAGTATGACTCTTCCTATTTTATAATTGTGAGGAACAAGGCTTAGAAAGTTCACATGATTGGGAAAGTATAGCCAGTGAGCACTAGAGTGAAGTTTCCAAACCAGGTACCAGTATGTTGAAGAACAAAAGCCACATTATTTACATTACATTTTAGTTACTTACCAAGGGAATCAGGATTACGTCTGCTTGCTTATGCACCATAGAGAATACATAATGTCAGCATTGTTTGGTAGCTAAGCAGCAAACATACAAACATGTTTGGCTGCAGTCTAGTGTTATGGGTGGAAAAACAAACATCTTTTGGAGGAATTCTGGGAGCCCAAAGTAATGGCAATCACTTAAATCCTAATATTGCCACATGTATGCTAAATATCTTTGTAGGTCAACTGGAAAAAAACAAATAAAATGATAAAAAATCCATATTTTCCCTGAAGAAAAAACAAAAATAGCCCATATAGAATATTGTCTGATGGCATGGAAAATGAATAAAAGCAGGGATTTTCTAAAGGATGTTGACTTAGAAGAGGAATGAGGAAAGAGATGTTTCCTGTTTTTCTTGTTTTTATTCTTAGGATACATCATATTTAGAACTGAACAGAGCTCTAAATTCCTGATGATAAAACCACAGTCTCTTAGGCCTAAAGACCCCAAACACAGAACTTGGAACATCCACCATCTACAGTAGCTAGAAAGTGAGAGAGAAGTTACTGAAGGGAGAGTGACTCTCACTCTTATCCTAAGATTTGTAAAGATTTTCAACATATTAGGATTTTTACAAAATATGTATGCATAGGACAGACAAATCACAGCCCAGATAAGAATAAAAGAAATGAACTGAATGAGATTTGAGCAGACCTCCAAGTGAGAATTTGTAATTTGAGTCTAAACAACTTGATCGCCTGCCAAAGAAACAACCAAAACAAACTCTGGTGGAATATAACAGAATTCAGAATCTCCACTATATAATATTCAAATGTACAGGATACAATCCAAATTACCCAACATATGAAGAACAAGGAAAATGTGACACTGAAGTGACCCAGTTGTTGGAATTAGCACCAAGCATTTTAAAACAGCTGAAATAAAGATGCTCAGTTTAATAAAGGAAAATATGCTGTCGTTATCTGAAAAAAATAGGAAACCAACAAAGAAAGGAATTATCAAAAATATCAAAATGAAAATAAATTCTGCAACTGAAGCAAACACAGTATAATAAAATTTTTAATAGATGAGACTAACAAATATGGCAGAATAAAGAGTCGACGAACTTGAAGAAAGGTCAATAGAAATCCCTGAATTTGAATCAGCGAGAGAAAGAAAAGAAAAAGAAAAAACTACATATATATGAAAAGAAGAAGAAAAATTACTCCGAACCTATATGGCAATATTTAATCAAAGATCGAATATATATGTAATTGGTACCCAAAATAGAAGAAACAGAATGAGGTTTAAAAAAATAAATTGAAGAAACAATGGTAGAACATTATCCAAATTTTAGTGAAAGACAAATTTATTGATTCCAAAGGCTCAGCAAACTGAGGCAGTATGTATATTTTATTTTATCTGGCTGAGTTTTTTATCTTCATTATGACATATGGAAGCCCCTAACTGATTTCCTCAACTCTCTCCCAGTTCTCGCCTGCTACAGCTTCTTTCCAATTGTATTTCTAAGTAGGAGACTTGACAATGTAACCCCTTTACTCAACAAGGTTCCATGGCTCTCGATTGTCCATGGAATGAAATATTTAATGGCACGTAATCCTTTTCTTCTGCCTGCTCACATGATATCTTGTTTTCATAATTTTTTTGGCCAAGCATTTACATGTTGACCTTGTGCTCATGATAAACTATATTGATTTAAATAGCAACTATGCTTTTTGTTGAACCATTTTTCTCTTGTTAAAGTCAGACATTCTCCAAATTTCAGTAGCCCTAATACATTCAGATTTTTTTTTTAGGGCTGCCCAATACTGATAGAAAAATAATTTACGTAATACTTAAGACTCTTCTGTAGTCAATGAGGATAATTCCCTAGAGGCAATTTCAGCTTTAAATGATATTGCTGTAGCACATAGCAATTGTGAATGCAGGAGTAAATCAGAAAATAAGAGCTAAAACATAATAAAATGGAAAACAAAAACCATTTGTAAAGGAGACTTCAAAGTTTATTTTTCTTCACAAATCCTGAAAGCACTTTAAGAAAAAAGAATTATGTAAATATAGTGATTTGAGGAATTATATATTTATAATTATTTGTTATAAATATTACCCTAAAAAGTGCAGTTTTAGAGTTTACTTCTTTTAAAACTTATTTCCCTCCTCTGTAGGTATGTTAGATTTTAACTCACACGCCTGGGGACTTCTATCTTACCGAGAGAAAATAGGTTTCTTTTTTGTATTCAAGCAATGCAGTTGTTATTTAGCACAGCCCTCTCTATGGCCAATTAGTAAACATGAAAGAGTTAATTTAAACAGGCTACATTGCTATCAAACGGACCCTTTTGGTAAACTCCGAGTTCCCCAGGAGTGTGAATCTGGGTCATTTGACAGTGTAGAGAAGATGCTTGTTCTTTCTGTCAAAGATAAAAGTCACTGCAGGAAAATTCCTAATGACAGAATATTAGAAAAAGGACCAAAGGTAGCCAAAATTGTACAGGAATCATCAGGTCTTGCCTACAAAAGAGAACAAGTGTGGCCCCTTTTTGTCAGTTCCAGGATGCCTGCCTCCTACTAGACTTCTGAAATGCTAAGAAACAAAGGATCTTCTTTCTGCCTTGTGATCCAAGCATCTAAATATCAATAAATTACTTTGGTCAGCATTGCTAAAGAAAAGATCAAAATATCTTTTAAGTTACTCCTGAGAAATTATGAAATCTTTGTCACATAGACAAGTGATCAAATAATAAGCAGAAAAAAATGTAGGAAAAAAATATTAGAGAGGTATGTGAAGCGCTAATTACTGAAAATATCATTTTACTGTTCTGGATTTTATGATTGTGTTATTTGTGTCTTTTAACTTCTCAAATTGTTTCGATTTTTTTCTCATTGATAAATATTCATATTTTATACCTAATATTGTATAGTTTGTTTTAGATTCAGGCAAGACAAATTCTGCATCAATCTCCTTGTGGCAGCACAAGTTTCCTAATGGAGGAGATGGAGCTCCTCTTTGGCCTAAGGAAAGTTGATTAACTTCTCTGCTCTTTTGTGTCCTCATTGCAAGTCAGTCCCTTATCACTTTCCAGATTTGATGTCTGAATACCTGAAAAAATGAATGGAAACTTTAAGCCATTGACTACATGTTAATTACAATTTGTGATGAGGCTTAGCTTTAAATTTCTGGTTTAATTACTTCAGAACATTCACATAATGGCATGACAGTAAGGGTAATATATCTTTTCATGTTAAAATAATGAAATGTTCTTTTATTTTAAGATGACTCAATGCATCACTTGTTAGGAGACAAGAATCATGAGGCAATTTTTTAGTGCTGGATCTCTGCTAATTCTTCTCAGCTCTCTTGAAATCATTGACATGAACTTGAGAGATAGATAGGACAGGAATTATATAGTGTAAGGTCATTAAACAGAGCAGAGTATGAGGAAAGCATGGATTCAGTGTCTTCTAAACTACATCATCAATCTTGACTATTGGCAAAGAGAGTTTGTATATTCAGATGTGATGTGTATTCAGATATTCATCTGACACCAGAAAGAAGCTTACAAGTGTACTTTCTATGCAGAATTTGTGGCAAAAAGTAACTTCCTAAGACTAAATAGCATTCAATATTATTTTATATTAGTTTCAAGTGTTCAGAGTAGTGGTAAGTGTTTATATAATTTATGCAGTGATCCCTTAATAAGTCCAGTACTCATCTGATACTATACATAGTTTTTAACAATATTATTAACTGTATTCTCCATACTGTATTTCACATTCCCATGACTATTTTGTAACTACCAATTTGTACTTCCTAATCCTATCACCTCTCTCATCCATCCTCCCAACCCCCTCCCATCTAGCAACCATCAGTTTATTCTCTATGAGTCTATTTCTGTTTTGTTTGTTCGTTTATTCTGTTCTTTAGATTCCACATGTAAATGAGATCGTATGGGGTAAGATTTCATTCTTTTTTATGACAAAATGATACTCCATTGTATATATGTACCTCAATTTCTTTACCCAGTCATCTTTTGTTGGGATTTCAGTTGATTCCATATCTTGGCTATTGTGAATAGCACTGCAGTAAACACAGGGGTACATATATCTTTTCAAATTACTGTTTTGAATTTCTTTGGATAAATACCCATGATGGAATTGTTGGGTCATAAGGTAGTTCTATTTTTAATTTATTGAGGAACCTCCATATGGTTTTTCATAATGTCTACACCGATTTGCAATCCCACCAACAGTGCAAAAGTCTTCCCTTTTCTCCACATCCACCCAAACACTTGTATTGTAATTACTATGTTAGTTGTCAGATGGGTAGTAGACTTGGTGTTGTCACTTTGTGAGATGTGTGCATATCTAATCATTATGTTGTTTTGTACACTTGAAACTAAATAATAATAATAATAATAATAATAATAATACTCACTAGCAGAATTTTCACCAATAGCCAGTACATAGTATACTTTACACAAACGAAGAAAATAAGTGACAAATATACTCCATATTCAATAAATTATTGACAAAGACTGTATTGCTTGGTATGTGAAAAAAATATTTAAACTTCTATTAGTTAAGTGTTTAAACTCTCTTGACTTCCCGGCCTCTCAGGCATGCAGTATGATTGCATTTGTGATGGAAAACTATTCCACATTGCCTTTACAGAATCTTAGATTTTGAAAGAAAATCAAAACTATGCATTTACTGTATCTTAGAATTATATTATACCCTTCATATCTATATGCCATTGAACACTAGTACCTGATGAGATATTGATAGGTGTCCTTACTTGTAAAGTAGGCCATTACTTGGTAGAAAGATCAGTATTCAATTATAAATTTTTATTCATACAAATTGATGCAAAAATCCCACTACCTTCCAACTAATAATCAGCATTTTGTCTTTGGAAGTAACTTATACTCTTTCTTTCCCTTTGTCTGAAAGTATTTGTATGCTACGAGGTATGACAATTAAGTTCACAAACTTGCCACATTGGCAGCACTGTACAAGCAGCTCGGGAAAGTTTCATAACCTTAGTAGATCAGTGCCTCACAGCTGTGTTCATGTCAATATGTGGTGGTATCTTGCTGAGTGGTGTTCATTATTGTTGTGTGTTTTTGTGAGCTGTAGTGAGAATGTCTGAGCTTGAATTAGAACAATGAACAAACATTAAATTTCTTGTTAAACTTGGCAAGAGTGGAAGGGAAATCAGGGACATGTTAGTCCAAGTTTATGGGGATAATACCATGAAGAAAATGGCAGTGTATAAATGGATTAAATGTTTTTCTGAAGGGAGAGAACACGTCACTGATGCAGAGAGGTCAGGGAAGCCAGTAATGAACAGAACTGATGAAAACATTACAAAAATATGTCAAATTGTGCATCAGAATCATCAGCTGACTGTGAGAAGCATAGCAGACCAAGTAATCATTGATAGAGAAATAGTTAGGAAAATCTTGGCATGAAAAAGGTGTGTACAAAAATGGTCCCGAAGGAGCTCACTGATGAACAAAAGCAAAGGGGAGTCAAAGTTTGCCAAGACCTTTTGGAGAAGCAAGACGATGTTTTGGACCATGTTATCACTGGTGGTGAAATATGGGTGTATCAATACAACCCTGAAACAAAGCATCAAAGTGCACAATGGAAGTCAGCCAATTCTTCACAACCAAAAATGTTCCATCAGTCCAAATCAAAAGTCAAAACTGTGTTACTAATCTTTTTTGATATCAGAGAGATTATTGATTATGAATTTGTACCAACTGGACAAACAGTTAACCAAGTTTACTATTTGGAAGTGCTGAAAAGGCTGCATGAAAAAAGTTAGATGAAAATGACCTGAACTTTTTGCCAACAATTCGTGGCTCTTGCATCAGGACAATGTACCAGCTCACATGGCACCATCTATGAAGGAGTTTTTAGCCAGTAAACAAATAACTGTATTGGAACACCCTCCCTACCCACCTGATCTGGCCCCCAATGACTTCTTTCTTTACCTAAAGATAAAGGAAATATGGAAAGGAAGACATTTTGATAACATTTGGGACATCAAGGGTAATACGATGAAAGCTCTGATGGCCATTCCAGAAAAAGAGTTCCAAAATTGCTTTGAAGGGTGCACTAGGCGCTGGTGTGAGTGCATAGCTTCCCAAGGGGAGTACTTCAAAGGTGACCATGGTGATATTCAGCAATGGGGTATGTAGCACTTTTTCTATGAGGAGTTCACAAACCTAATTGTCAGGCCTCATATAGTAGACATTGAGATTGTCCCCTCAACATTACATTCACCCCCATCTCATTGTGTAGCCACCATCCTCACTGGGTGACGTTGACCACAGATGGTCCCTGATAGTTCTAAGCCATCAGTCTTGCTTACCTCCAATGACCCACCATAGTCTAGGTCACTGTCATCTCATCTGATCTCTTTTTATCTGTTGTCTAACTGTACTCCCTGTTTTCTCTCTGTCTTTACTAGAATTAATTCTCCAGTAGCCCAGATGATTTTAAGCACTAATCATGCTATGTTACTTCTCTCATTCATTTATGCACACAATTCTAGAACTGCATTCCATTGCTCTTTGAATAAAATCAAATATTTTTTCCATTGCTTATGTATCTCATTGTGATCCAATTTTTTTCTATTTCTCCAGACTTATAACATTCCATGACTGGATTATTACACTCTCACTCTATCAGCTTCCTTTCTTTCCCTTCCCTTAGAAAACTAAGCCTTTTTTTAATATCCGGGACTTTGTATTTGTCCTTCTTTTACCTAGAAATCTCCCATAGCACTTCACAAAGCTAATCTATTCTCATTTTCAGTTATCAACCAAGTGTAATTCTTTTAAAAGTGCTGTCATATACTCGTATCACTAAAGTTTCCATTCCAAGGTACTCTATTTCTTGTTAGTCAGCTTATTTCCTTCATGGAATATAGTATAAGAAGTAATTACCTCATGTGTTTCTTTACGTTTTGTTAAATGTATCACCCAATGAAATGTGAACTGTATTGGGATGGGACTATTTCTATTGTCACCACTGCTTTAAAATAAGTATTTGAGGAGTGGCTTGTATATAATAATTGCCCAACACAATTTTTTTAAAATTATGAATGAATGAAGTGAACTTACATACATGCATACATCATTTTATTATCAGTTATTGGCATTGAATGACAAGCATCAATTTGTATATGATATAGAAGAGAATGGTGATAGGAGAGAGTACTTTAAATAATATGCCACAAAATATAAAAGAAACTATTTTCAGTAATGTCATCAGAGTAGGGTTTAGCACGAGAGTTGTGATGATCACCTGCCCATTTGGCTTCCTTGACTACTCTAACCAAAAATAATCTCTATCTGTGAGCATCCTTAGTCTTTAGTGAGTGTATAGACCATTTGACATTAGCATAAGCTGTCTTGTGAAATCAAGTATAGTAACTTAAATCGCTCTCTCATTTATAATTTTTCATGTTTATAATAAAATGTGATATGTGAATATTTTGCCTCTTATGAATTATTATAACTTTCCTGTGGGTACAGAGATATACACAGTGCTAATCACTAATGTTTAGTAAACACTGATTGAATAAATACATATTTATGTATTTTTTTGATAAAACAGGTATTTACAATTTTCTTGGGGATGTGCCCTTACCTCTTTCTGTCATAAGACCTCTTCAAAGAAAAGTGATTTTAATTTCTGGCTGTGCTCCAGAATGCTCATTTTCTTCCTTTCCTGTGTAGAAACCAAAAATAAATAAATAATAAGAAGAAAGAAAACATAACTTAGAGTTTTTCATTTGGAAAACATCTTTTGACTCACACTAGACATTGTGCTAGACTTTGAAGATACAGCAGGAAACAAACAAATGAGTTCTCTGTTGCGATATCTATCATATTCAGGAAATACAAAAGAAACAAGTAAATACATAGATGAAATAACTGATTTTTTTAATGTGTTTTGAAAGCAAATGTGAAACAATCCCTCTTGTTGAGCTGACAGATATGGGGTAATCAGCCATTAATCAAATAATCCCACAAGGAAGCCAAGTTGGCCTGTATGATAAAGATTGACCTAGAAGAAAAAGAAACACTATGAAGTGAGTTTGTGAGTAATTTTAAGAGATTCAGGATTTAGGATGAATGTTTTTCATTAGTGGCTGTGTTTGTAAACTGCATTGAGATCAAGAATGAGAGTTCATATATCTGAGTTGTGCAGTGTAATAATAAAAAATGTTTTATTTGATTTTATTTCTCCAGAAAATGCCATAAAGTTTTCAAGTTATTCTCAGTTGTCTTTGGTTGCATCAGTGATGTTCCGTTGAGTGTGGCACAGAGCCAAAATGGGTTACATTTAGTTAGTTCATGCTTGGCAAAGTGGCTGATAAGAAATAGTCAATAAATTGTCCTTTGTCCCCTTATTTTATTCCCCTAACTTCAACTATGACTTAAATAACCATTATTCCTTATAAAGGAAACCTTGCAAAGCCATCTCATAAAACCTTCCTCCATTCTTCCTTCTTCCTTCTGGCCTTCTATCTCCCTTACCGACATCCTCCCATCCACAATTCTCGTTCGCTCTCTGCTTTCTTTCCAATATATATTAAGCTCTTAAAATGGACCAGGCAACACAAATTCCTAGAAACATTAAACAATAACTGGAGTCTCTACATGTTCTTATTTTTGAATCTTCCAAGGTCTTCACTGTTTCATTTAAACTAACAATGTCCTAGTATTTTCTCAGAAATTCTGTTACATTTCCAATAAATTATGTAGTTTGCTATGGTTTCTCATAGAAAAGCTATGTTTGTAAATCTGTAGTTTTCAAAGTTATCATTTTTCTCCTTGCTCTATAAAGATGAATGTAGTACTGACCTTGTTTCCTCCTTGGTGATATTTAATGGAACATCAACACATCTTGTCTAGAATATCTTAGGGGCACTTCCCCTTCTCAAAACTGAATAGTTTGGATTGAACATTAAAAACTGTGCTTACTACATAAATGTAAGCAAGCTCTGACAATATAGCATTAGACTGAAAACTTTACCTATACATTTTTAAATGTATCTTTATAGCAATTTTATTTCACAGATGATAAAATGGAGACATGACAAGGTTGTTGTCTTATCAGTTGAATTATCAGTTTGAGGATCAATTAAGGATCAAGTTAGTTTTGAAAAGGAAAGCTAATTCATCCGATAATCTCTGCTCCCATTTTGTAGAAATTAGTATTGCTCTGTTATTGATATTTAAATAAATATCTTTAACTTAATAATGCGTTGTATCCATCCCTTCATAAATAGGTATTAAGAGCCTAGTTTATATCTTCCGTTGTGTTCAATCCGAAGGGTAAATGAAGAGTTAATGATATATGAGTATATATCTATATATGTAGATATATAGAGATATAGGTATATAAAGATATGTGTCTTTATATATCTTATATCTTTATATATCTATATATCTGTATTACCAGGGGGTGCCAAAAAATGTACACATTTTAAGAGATGTTATCTATGTATTACTTTTCTAAATTGAATTGAATTACAGTAGCAATGTGTAGTATGATGTTCACTCAAAAGATGGCGTTAATCAAATGAATGCTAGAGTCATTCATCATACTACAATTTTAATACAGTTTTTTCCTTTCTTAAAATGTGTGTACTTTTTTTGGCACCCTCTGTATATACATTTATGCCTGCCGTGTTTCCCCCAAAATAAGACCTAACCAGAAAATCAGACCTAGCATGATTTTTCAGGATGACATCCCCTGAACATAAGCCCTAATGCATCTTTTGGAGCAAAAATTAATATAAGCTATGGTCTTATTTTCAGGGAAACATGGTATGTCTCTATATCTCTACCTCTACCTATAACTATATCCCTATCTACATCTATATCTATATGGCCTTCTTGAGGTATCCCATCTCATTCTTCTACCTTTAAAGTGGATCTTGATAAAAATGTTTCAGAGTATGTTGCATGTGTTTGTGTATGTGTGTTTCACTGTGGTGACCTCAAGAAATTTGAACTCCATAAACTCTTGCAGCATTGCCTTTAAATGTTTAACAATGTCAATAAATGCACAGAGCAGTGGCTGAAGCACTATGTAAGGAATTGGCATAATGGCATATAAGCGGTATGTGGTATTGAGTAAGAAATTTAAACTCTCCAAGACTTGTTTGCCTTATCTCTAAAATAAAAATGTTTTGACTGGAAAAATAGTGAAGGTTCCTCTAAGATTCTATTAAATTTTCTACTACATCTGACTTTGATCCTACAAGCTTCAATTTAGGTCAAGGCTTCATATTAGTTTCTCAGTGGAAAGATAGGACAGCTTATTTTTCTTTTAAAATTACAGCCTTAGGGGGAAAATAGTACAATTGACCCTTAAATAACATGGGTTTGGACTGCACAGGTCCACTTATACATGGGTTTTTTTGTGTGTGGTTTTTTTTCAATAAACACAGTACATGTATTTTCTTATGATTTTCTTAATAACATTTTCTTTTCTCTAGCTTAAGTTATTGTAAGAATATAGTATATAATACGTATCACATACAAAATATGTATAATTGGTAAGGCCTCCAGTCAACAACAGTCTGTTAGTACAGTAGTTAGCCCTCCACAGCCACAGATTCCCAATTTTGAACTGAAAATACTCTTTTTGATCTGCAGTTGTTGAATCTGGCGATATGAAAACCGTAGATATGAAGGGCTGACTGTAGTTAAGTTTTGAGGGAGTCAAAGTTATATGTGGATTTTCAACTGTGCAGGTGGTCAGTGGCCCCACCCCCACATTTTTCAAGGGTCAACTGTACATGTAATTTTGAAGCCAGGATTCTGGATTTGGTGAGGAAATATATGAGGAAATGAACATAAGTTTTAATCAGTTTTGTCAATAAAATACTCCTTTTCTTGAGTGGAAAACAGTTTTGTTAGTAGTAAGAAGTGATTTATAGTGTTTAAGAAGAGAACTGACCCTGGGTGGTGAACACACAATGTGATATATAGATGATATGTTACAGAACTGTACTCTATGTAATTTTACTAATTATTGTCACCCCAATAAATTTTAATTGAAAAAATAAATAAATCCTGTAAAAAAAAAAAGAATTTAATAGTGGCAAAAGAAGGATTAAACATAGGCCAGTATAAAAAAAAAAAAAAAAAAGAAGAAGAAGAAGGCAATAGTAATTTTTTCAACTGTACCTCTACAAAATCTTTCTCCTAAAACTTGAAATTCCAACAAAATCAGTGTACTATTCTGCATTTTCTAGATATAAAATTAGTCTTGTTATATTTCTAATGATTTTTTAAAGTATGTAACTTACAGGAAATCTAAATTAAAAGCTGAAATTCTTTTTATAAGCATTTCCCTTTGAAATGAGAAAAACCTTAGTCATAGTACCAAATGAGTATGTCCAAATTCAGCTTGAACTTACTGTTAAGGTGTTTGCTGTAACTATTACAGATTTTTTCCTTTCTTTCTTCTTTTTTCCTGAAACTGGGCACCATCTGCTACTTGTAGTTGACTTTAAAGCCCTTCAATCTCTAGGATAGCAAATTAAAAGTTAGATAAATTAGCATTTCAAACTAAAATTGATAAGTATAAGCATAATTTTAACAGGGATCTGAATACAAAACAAACATTAAAATAAACAAGGAAAAGGAAGAAAAATTTGTAATATAAACAGAAACAAAACTATTTCACATGAATAATTTAACATGCAGGCAAGGATCATCAATACATATTAAAATCACTGAATAAAAGTTCGATGAGTAATAGGATATTTACGTGATCTCAAAGTGTCTCCCCAGTGAAGACTCTTAGTGGAGAAATCTGGCACAAACTAACATGTGATCAGAGTTAGCATGACCAGTAAGGGAACCAGCTACATAATGTAACTTTTGATATGATGGATTGAGAACATTTCTGTGGTTGGTACTCTTGCCAAAAATTAATAATCTGAATACAATCATGAGGAAATACCACACAAATCCAAATTAAGCAGCCTATACTCTTCAAAATGTCAAGGTTTACCACTCTCCAGTTACAACAAAACAAAAAAAGAAACAAAAACGAAAAATTAGGCTCCTTGAGAAATGGTTTGTTCTAGTTGTATAGTTTCTAGTGCTGTGCCAAGGAATATTCAACATACGGCCAGAGCATCTTTCAATGCCAGATGTAAGGAAATGCTAAACAAACAAACAACCACAATGATAGAGGTATATCAAAGGGACACAAGAGGCAATCGAAAGAGCTCCCAATAGCCAAAGGTGAACAAATTTACCAACAAAATAAACAATGTAGCAATAGATAATAACCTAAAGTAAAAATAAATATGAAGCTCTGACAACTAAGTTCGCGAACTTGTTGCAACGATGTTACTAACCTTTTTTTTTTATATCTGAGAAATTATTCATTATGAATTTGTACCAACTGGACGAACAGTTAACCAAGTTTACTATTTAGAAGTGCTGAAAAGGCTGCATGAAAAAGTTAGACGACCTGAACTTTTCACCAACAATTCATGGCTCTTGCATCACGACAATGCACCAGCACACATGGCACTGTCTGTGAGGGAGTTTTTAGCCAGTAAACAAATAACTGTATTGAAATGACCTCCGTACTCACCTGATCTGGCTGCCAGTGACTTCTTTCTTTACCCAAAGATAAAGGAAATATTGAAAGCAAGATATTTTGATGACATTCAGGACATCAAGGGTAGTATGATGAGAGCTCTGGTGGCCATTCCAGAGAAAGTTTCAAAATTGCTTTGAAGGGTGGACTAGGAGTTGGCATCAGTGCATAGCTTCCCAAGGGGAGTACTTCGAAGGTGACAGTAGTGATATTCAGCAATCAGGTATATAGCACTTTTTCTAGGATGAGTCCGCGAACTTAATTGTCTGACCTCGTATGCATGTGTGTATACTGATATAAGTAAATGATTGAATAAATAAAGAAGTGGGGTAAAACAGACACACCTCCCTGTATGAGAACTCCAATAACGTATATAAGTACTCTGCTCTCAAGGAGGACGAATATAACTTACTACTCCTTAAGAGTGGACTGTGCATAGTGACTTCTTTCCAAAGAGTATCATATGGAGAGTGCCTGTATATGTGTGTGTGTGGGTAGGGGATGGAACGGTTGGGGTGCTTTACAGTTTTACACTTTTATAGTTTAGAGACCTGGCAAACACTATTTCAGCCAGTTGATCAAACTTAACATGAACAGTGATAACTCATGTTGGTAATATGTACCCTTGATATTAGGTAATAATGGTAATTTACCTCTGTATTCTTCCTCTAAAAAACCCATAACCCCAGTATAATCAGACAAAAGTATCACATAAACTCAAATTGAAGGACTTGGCAATATAGTTGACCATTTTCTTCAAAATTATCAAGATGATAGATCATTAAAAATAAGGTGAGTTTGAGAAACTTATAGTTCAGAAGAGTATAAGGAGATATGATGAGTAAATGTAATGTTTTATTTTGGAAGGTATCCTGGGATGGGAAAGGAACATTAATAAAGCATGTATTCCTAGTTAATAGTAATTTATCAATCAATATTGATTCACTAACTGTGACAAATATAATATGTAAAATCTTAACAAGGTAAACTGGATACATGATAATGAGAAAACTCTATCCTATCTTTGTAACTTATGTAAATCCAAAACTATACTAAAATACAATTTTTTTTCAGAAACATAGGTTAAAATTATAAAAGACAAGGAAAGGCTGAAGAACATTTTAGATTAAAAATGAATAAAGAGATATACAATGCATTATTCTGGATTCAACTCTTCTAAAATATTTTTTTATTTTGCAATAAATGGCATTATTAGGATAATTGGAAATTTGAATAACTTCCATAAGGCAAGTGATTTCCCTGGGATTACCTTAAGATTTGAGGCTCTAAATTTACAAGCCAAATCCGAAAGCAGTTTGCACAGGACAATTCCTCACCTCCACTGCAATCCACTTAATCAAAACAAGTAGCCCTAATTTGCTTTGTAAATGACTATTTCTAGATAAATTCTTGATCATCTTGCTTGCTAATCACTTGCAAGTTCATCAATATCGCTCAGATTCTAGAGAATAAAAACATTTAATTTTATTGAATAGCTGGAGAACTTTTCAAATTGAGAGTATACTTCTGTTAACTGAAGCCATCTTGTATCCAAAGGATTTTCCTGAGGGGCACTGGTGAAGTGAGAGGAACCTCTCTCATAAAACAGCATACCTTCCCCCTACACACTCACCTGGTACAGCATTGCAGCTGTGGAATTGGGTGAAAAACAGAATTTAACATAGGCAGTTGGACTAAAAGAAAAAATTGGTTGTTGTTTCTGAAGTCTATTTTCACTGAACCGTGATATACAGACATTAGAAAACAGCAACAGACAACTTTGATGATTTATTGGCAAGGGAAAAAAGGGGGAGAAAAAGGTAAAGATTACATGCCACATGCCCCACACACATTGTCAAACTCAGAAATATGTCCACTAAAAATGTACAACAGAAAATTAGACTGCATTTGAAATCAGTGCACTGTCAATAATTCCTCTGTATTGTTCCCTATCAGTATAACTCTTAGACCTAATTTGGAAGGGCTGTTGTCCTACAGAAAACCAAATTGAAAAGAATAGGTTTTCTATGGGGAAATAGATGAACATATTAGTTTCTTGTATCATGGTTTGAAATGTTGGGCAATATGACCCACTAAATATATTTCTCAAAATTTAACTTTTTCATTCCATTTTTAATCTTTATAATTGCTACTTGAATTGTTGCTCTAAGCAATACTAAATTATTGCTCTGATGGGATGAATGCAATTAATTATTCCAGAGCCTCACCTAGAGAGATGTATAATTATTTCAACACAGAGCACTTGAAGTTCTCAATCTCTGATGGGAAGAAAAGGAAAGCCACTCTCCAGGTAAGCCCTAGACTGGTCTCAATTCTGAATCCAGGGCTTTTCATTCTTCCATTGAGCACTGCACTTCTCAGCAGGTCCTTTCAGAATTCTCTCATTAAGGATACTTGGTCTTTTTAACCTAGTGATATATTTTTTTTTTTTCATCAGAATACTCCCTTCTCCAAAGACTCAGTGATGAAATATGGTTTAAGAGGAAAATATTTTTAAATGTATGTGTTTTATATTTATGGGAGATTAAAACAGCAAAGTATGAAATTTGTGGTAAATTGGATCAAAATTAAATGAGATAAGCCTCTACTTTGGGTGACTTTGGGGAGTTTTTGAAGGCAAATCTTTCTAGGCTCTCCATTCTTGGTTTGCCCCCTCGCCAGTCACAAAGAAACACACAGAATGATCAATTATATTGTAGCAGCTTGTGAAAAGGAAGCATGTGTTAGGATCACAATGCTATCTCTGTATGTGAGCAAACAATAGACAATAGTATGCAGAATAGAGTGAAGGTAACTAAAGCCTACTGCAGGAATCTTTTAATAAATTTCAAAGTCAACTTTGGGCAAGACAAAAGGAAATGACAGCAACGAAAAAAACTAAACACAAATGAAGAATATAAAGTGGTTGGTAATGACAGTCCTGACCAAGAGGCATTCAGCTGATTACAGCCTATATTCAAACTGTGGTTACTAAAAAGAATATGAGAACATAGGGGAAGATCCACACTAAGTCGAAACTATTTATTTAGCAACACTGATTAGACATACCCAGGGTACCAAAGAAAGGTATACACATGACTTGCATTCATCTTTTGTTATCGGTATATATTGAGTATCACAATTTTAATACAATATTTTTTCCTTTCTTGAAATGTATATACCTTTTCTTGGCACCCTCTGTATATCAGAACCCCTTTTGTGGCCTTGTTTGTTTTATACACTGCTCGTCAACGAAAGCAATTCAGAAGACTAATGTGGTAGACAACTGCAGATTGGCCCTTGTTACTCACATGCCATTTCCTTTCTAATTGCAAACATCAACAAAATGAAAACATTGTCTCCCAGACTATTTGAGGGTTAGGCATCTGGATGTGAATCAGATCCACCAATTAGATGCACTGACATGAAATTTGGAAGGCAGTCGTGAGGCAAGGCGGAAGTCAGCTTCCAGTTGCAGTCTCTACTATCAAGCAATGTTATAGACACAAAAGTCTAGAGACAAGTGAGGCGTCTAGACTCAGTCCTCCATGATCTCATTCCTAGATTAATGGGCTTAAAAGGCAGCAGTGGGGTACACAGCAGAAGCAGCTGCAGCCTTCTGACCTCCGAATGGTAGTTCCAGTAGTTGAACATAATAGGGCAGAGATGGTTCCTGACTTTGACCCCACCGGATCATCCAATAATTTGGTAGGTCCATGATTCCTCATGTGTCCCTTGAGCAGTATTAAGTTCTGACTAATTACCAGACTGCAATATATGCATTTTTCCATATAGGCTTCTATGTAGCATTCTGTTTGCACAGTGAAGCTCAGTAATTCTTACAAAAGCCCTTCTCTTGTTTTACTGAAGACCTGAGTTTTAAAAATGTCTTTTAATTATTGAAATTTGTAAATACCCTTTAGGGGGGCTGTTAACTGATTATTGCTATGGGATGTAAAGTGGAAAAAATAGATCAACTTCTCTTATAAAATTCTGTTTTAACCATATTTAACGTTGTTACATGAGCTCTCCTTTATAAAAAACAAAAACAAAAACAAAAAAACAAAAAAAAACCCCTTTCAGGATACAGTCACTGCCAGGTTTCCAGGCTTTATAAACAGAACCAAAACAGTCATCTACCAAGTGTCAAAACAAATGTCATTATGTGCGTAAGAAAAAGGGACATCCCCAGGACAAAAACAAATTTGAAATAGATGCACTTGAGATGTCAGAATAATAAAAGCATGCCTCTTCCTCCCAGTTGACAAAAGTCACACCAGGGTGTTCAGCAGAATTTGCCATCTTGATGAACTGCCCTGTGCAGAGTGTGGCATGGTAATTATTCATGATGGCCCTGTTTAAATGCCTATGGCACTGCCCAGAATACAGTAGGTGCTTAGAATGATTATTGAATTATTAAATTTACCTTCTAAGAAGCCAAGCGAAGTGTGGCAAAAAGGGGGAAGGATGTGCCTTCATCCTTTTATCCTGTGCATGTAGCCTGAGGTCCGATACATATTTAGGCAATGTTTGATATTTTCTCCAAAAACAGACATATTGGTTTCAAAAGTGTCCCTAAAAAGGCCTGTTTCCTTGAATAATAAACCCCATGGGAAGAACATGTACTACTATACCTTTATCCAGTTATTTCTTTTATATTTTCTTAGGATGAAAAATTGAGTAATAAGAACTGAAAAAAAAAGTCAGAGCAATCTTCTTTTGAGATTGTCAAGTACATGGGCACATCTTGACCTTAATGTGCTACAATTAAAATTCAGCATGTGGAATTGTATTTTTGGTTCCACGATATACACTCTATTCCTCTGTATATGAGTGTGCCTGTCTGTCATAGCATTTGTAGAATGCAGAGAAAGTGATACCTTTTCTTCTCAGCAATATGTATAGGTCTTCTAGAATAAATCTACTAACTCCCCGGATCCATTTAGCAGAACTAATCCACACACTATTGTCAGATGCTATTCCACTATCTTCTGGTTTATATAGCTTTGGTCAAGATGTGTGAGATAATGCTTATCTGTGTACCCCTGTGTATAAAAAGGTAATGTTTGTTTCTCTCTGACTTCTCTAATGATTTTCTCTTATTATTAGACATCTGCAATTTGATTATGATATGTTCAATGTGGTTTTCATTCTCTTTACCCTGGCTGGAATTTGAGAAGTTTTCTGGATTTCTGAGTTTATAATTTGTTATAAATTTGAAAACAAAATAGTGATTATTTCTTCGAATATTTTTCAGCTTCCTTCTTTCTGGAAATCAACTACACATGGGTTATACCACTTGATAGTATATTACTAGATTAGCGTATTAGCCCCAAGCAGCATTACTTGACAGTAAGGAAGGAGTAGTAACAAGAACAACATTCTGTCTTGGAATGATTCTAAAGGAGCAGTACTGATTTGAGCTGGAGCAGAAGCAATGTGACTCTTCTCAGAGGAAAGGGCTCTCATTCTTTTGTGTCCCAAGCAACCAAAACTGTGAGCCTTATAAATGAGGTTCTGCTCATTTGCTATATTTTCTTCTTCTCCTCTTCCTCCTTTTGTTTAGGGTTTTGTTGTAGTTTTTTGTTTATATGCGTTCTGTTGTTAGTATTCTCTTCTGCAAAATCTACTCATCTCTCAAATCCTTCCAGTGTATTTTCCCCCCCACTGGATATAGTTCATTTTTCGTCTCTTACAGTTCCACTTATTTCCTTTTCATATCTTCAATTTCCTCATTTTGCTTATATGTTACTTTAAATCCATTACTGCATTTATCATAGCTTTTTTTTTTTTTTTCCTCTCAAAGATCTTGTGTCTAATTCCCATAGCTCTGACATTTCAGGATGTCCTACTTTCATTTATAGCTCACAGTTTCTTGCTTTCTTCTGATGTATAGTAAGTTTTTACTGAATTTTAGACATTATTAAATTTATGTTTTTGGCAGTTTGAATGTTGTGGCCTTCATTTAAAGAGTATTAAAGTTTGGGCAGTTTGTTCTTTGCAGATTAGCTTGAATGCTTTTGTAGCTTGTTTTCTAGTTTGTTAGGTCAGGTCTACAATAACCTTTATTCTAAGTCAAATTTAGCCCTACTACTAAGATCTTACCCCCTAAGATCTATCTTGGATTTTTCTTCTTAGATGTGGAAAAAGTTCTTTCCATTTTGATTGGTTAGACTTGAACAATTCCCAACCCTTTGTAAGCTTTGAATTGCTCAGCCACATCCCCTTGGTAATTATTTTTTTGATCCCTTGGTGTTACATTCAACACAAGCTCAATCTGTATTTGACAGACTCATGTGATATCTTATATAGACTGCCCATGTTCTTTCTCTATATAGTCTGTCCATTTCAGTACTTTGCTCTCTAAATTCCAGCAGTGTCAGCCTCCCCAAGCAGCAATTTATGCCTGCCCATCAGCAAGATCACTGTACCTTGTGTTTCTCCTCCTTGTAACACATGCAGGAAAGTGAACTATGGCATGAAAACAGAGCATTTGTAGTGTTCACTTTGTCTTTTCTCTTCTCTTAGGAATTAAATTCTTGTGATGATTGTTGTTCAGTGCCTGTAAACAAATTTTTCCCTATATTTTTCCTAGTATTCTACTTTCTTATAGCCGGATGGCAAACCAGTATCAGTTAATGTCCAATCCTTTCATAAAACATCCTGACTCCCCTGCACGTTATGTTACATATAGCATTCTAATATTTAAGTATTCTCTTTTATTCTACCATTGCATTCAGTGGGCATTTAGTATTTATTATTGCTTGAGCAGCTGGTTTTACTTCCATTTTCTGTTGTAAGCCATTTATTCATTCAGGGAACAGATAACTTAGTCTCCAGGGGTTTAGATTTCAAGCAGAAATAATTGTTAGATTGGAATGTTAACTATAGTTTTTTTCTCTGAAATATTCAAAAGTAGCTGACTAAGACATACTCTAAATCTCCCAGACTTCACTAGACAATAGGACACATATATGTTAAACTTTAATTTATAAATTTTAATAGTTTTATGCCCCTACAATTCATTTAAAAAACCCTTGAAGATTTACCTTCCTCCAAGTACTTCTGGGAATCTCCAGGGGTATTTTAAACTGGTCTTCAATTTTTTTTCTAGTTATTGTTCTTCCATAGCCTGATGAAATTCAGTTTCTACCACAGTAAAGATCTCTGCTTATTTACTTCTGATAATAAAGATATACCTACTGTTTTATTTCTGGAAAGAATTGGGACTAAAGAGCCATAAACTCACAGTTTTGGTTGCTTGGGACACAAAAGAGTGAGAGCTCTTTCCTCTGAGAAGAGTCACGTTGCTTCTTCTCCAGCTCGAATCGGTACTGCTACTATAGAATTGTTCCAAGACAGAATATTGTTCTTGTTATGACTCCTTCCTTATTGCCAAGTAATGCTGCTTGGGGCTAATAGTCTAATCTAGCCACCTCCATTTTGAGAAAGATTTTTCAGATGATCTGATATTTGGTCAAGTATAGCTAGACTTTCCCACAGAATCTGCTTGGCCAATCATTATTTGTAACAGGATTTTTTTTTTGTCTCTCTGTATTACAGGTCTGTAACAGAAGTTCTATAGCATAATTGTTCAAATACAAAATTTAGCAAGGTACCTCTTTCAATTAATGCTGTGCTGTCTTTCTACTTCCCTATAAGGTATACAATCTACTTGTATGTACTATATTGAATGGTTAGGTTTGGTTGGATTCTGAGGTCATCCACTCTGTTATTTCCAAAACAAATACCTTCTTTTTCAGTCTCTTTTCTTTTATTACTCTAAGTATTGTTGATGTAGGTGATATTGGATCTGCCGGCAGTTTCTGAGTGTGGGCCGGGATCGCGTCTCATGAAGCCGAAAAATGGAAACACAAACCAGGGAGAGACAAAAAGTTTTAAAAAGAGGATAGTTTATTAGAGGCAGGAGAAGAGGTTGCAGCTCCCAAGCAGGAAGGGTCCTGAATGGGGGTGCCCCATGACTGAAGCAAAAGCTCTTACTTTTATACCTTCCCTTGCCTGCTTGGGGAAGGGGAGCTGTTTGAAGAAGGGAACTTGTTTGAAGAAGGGAAATGGTGCCTTCTAATGAAATTCGTCTATCAGGTTTGTTCTGCTTGCCCATCCTAAAGGAATTAGCAAAGTAACCCACTCTTCATCCAGCAGATCAGCTCCATTTATCAGGCCAAAATGAATTTTATTATTAATCGCAAGGCCTTGTTACATTATGTCCTGGAGCGAAGGAGTGATTTCAAAACCTGAAGTTTTAGGATATAGCTGTCTTTGTTTATTCCACCAGGGACCTCCCTGTCTACCTAGGGACATGCTAACTAGCCTGTATCATTGTCATCAATCCATACAATCTGACTTTTGTAGGGGTTCTGCTATCCAATATGTTGGTAAATGTGTGAACCTCAGGTGATGAGAGATGAAACCCTCTTTCTAAACCAATCTCAAGAGATTCCTTAGCCTCCCATCTCCATTCCTGTATATCTTTTATTTTATAACGCTACACATAGGTTTTATCAGTTTTCATTTCAGCTTAACAAGACACTCTATTACATAAGTGTAACAGCCAAATTCTAAATGTTGGAAAATCTTTTCAAAGCTGATTAAAACTAAAATTTAAGTTGTCTCTGGGTATTACATGCCAGTGACCTTTATTGCTACATAATTCTTTGAATTCTAATGAACATCAAAAGTAGTTTCAGAAAGCCAATACTCACTTTCTGACAAATTATGAAAAAGCTGTTGGAATTTTGATTCATGCATTTTTAACAAAGGACACTGATGATTACACCTGGTTTTCCACCACTAATAATCAGTAACAGATTGTTTAAGATGTGCAGCCGCTGCGCTGCTGGGCTGGATTCCACCCAAGCACCACAGCTCTTTTAATCATGCTCTCCAACTCAGTGGCCCTTTTCCCAAGCATTTACATCAGTACTCTTCAATTCTTCTTCACAAATCTCGTGTTTTCCTTTATTGCAAGCATGATTTTACCCCCTTGAGACGAATGGAAATATGTTAACTGTTTGTATTTAAGATATGAAACTTTTTTCATAACCAATTTATTATCTTGATCCACTTCCTTTCCAATTCTATTTTGAAACATGACAATAAAACATTTTTAAGCATAGACGGGATGACCACCTGTCAACATATATTGCAAAATATGTTAAATGCACTTACAAGAGCATCTCAAATCTTAGATTGCGGTATTCTATGAAAATAATTGCTTTTTTCCTGAGTAAAAGTAAAGATGTTTTCTTTCCATTTAAAATTCTTTAAAAACTGATTTAACATTGTCAAGAATTCTACATATAATGTTATCACATCAAATATGAAATAGTCCAACTGCTTTATTTGCATTTATTATTTTTTTCTTTTAAAAATTTATTAAAATATAGCTAATGCACATATTATGTTAGTTTTCTCTGTACACCATAGTTATTCAAAGACAGAATAACAGAAGCCCCTCCAACCCCTTCTCCCATTTGGCAACCATCAAAATGTTCTCTGTAACTATGAGTTTGTTTCTGTTTTGTTTGTTCCTTTATTTTGTTCTTTAGAATCCATATATAAGGGACATGATATGATATTCATCTTTCTCTGTCTGACTTGTTTCACTCAGCGTAATATACTGTAGGTCCATCCATGTTGTTGTAAATGCAATATTTTATTCTGTTTCATGGCTGAGTATTGTTCCATTGTATATATGTACCATTTCTTCTTTATTCATTCATCTGTTGATGGACACTTAGGTTGCTTCCATATCTTTGCTATTGTAAATAATGCTGCAGTGAATATATAGATACGTATATCTTTTCTAACTAGTGTTTTGGTTTTCTTCAGATAAATATCCAGAAGTGGGATTACTGGGTCCTTCTTTGTCTTTTATTATAGTCACTATTTTAAAGTCTATTTTGTCCGGTATAAATATTGTGACTCCAGCTTTTTTTATTTTCTATTTCCATTTTCATGAACTATCCTTCCCCATCCCTTTACTTTTAGTCTGTGTGTGTGTCTTTCAATCTGAAGTGAATATCTTGTAGGCAGTATATGTAAGGGTCTTGTTTTCTTATCCATTCAGTTACACCACGTCTTTTGATTAGAGCATTTAATCAATTTACATTTAAAGTAATTGTTGATAGATATGTAGTTATTGCCATTTTATTATTCATATTTTTTTATCATTTATTTTCTTCTTCTTAACGAAGTCCCTTTAACAATTCTTGTAATACTGGTCTAATGATGATGAACTCCCTTAGCTTTTTCTTTTCGGCGAAGCTTCATATTCCCTTGAATTCTAAATGATAGTTTTGCTGGGTTGAGTAATCTTGGTTATACGTCCTTGCTTTTCATCACTTTGAATATTTCTTGCCAATCCCCTTTGGCCTGCAAAGTTCCTGTTGAGAAATCAGCTATTAGTCTTATGGGAGCTCCCTTAAAGGTAACTATTAATAACTGCTCTTTTCTTGCTTATTTTAAACTCTTTGTCTTTTTACTTTGGCATTTTAATTATGATATGCCTTGGTGTGGCCTCTTTGGGTTCATCTTATTTAGGACTCTCTGCTTCCTGGACTTGTATGTCTATTTCCTTTGCTAGGTTAGGCAAGTTTTTTGTATTTGTTTCATCGAATAGGTTTTCAATCCCTTATTCTTTCTCTTCTCCTTCTGGTACCCCTATGATGCAAATGTTGGTATGCTTCATGTTGTCTCAGAGGCCCCTTAAACTATCCTTATTTTTTTTTTTTTTTTTTTTTTTTTTTTTTTTGCTATTCTTATTGGGTATTTTCATCTATCTTACCTTCCAAATAGCCAACTCAATCCTCTGCTTTACCTAATCTACTGTTGATTCTTTCTAATGTATTCTTTATTTCAGTTATTGTGTTTTCATTTTTACTATTTTATAAAGTATTTTCTATCTCCATTTTTTTGTTTCCTACCTCTTTGTTGAAGTTCTTACTGAGATCATTGAGCAACCTTATAATCAGTGTTTTGAACTCTGCATCTGCTGATTCCTTGCCTCCATTTTGTTTAGTTCTTTTTATGGAGCTTTGTTTTGTTCTTTCATTTGGGACATGTTTCTTTCTCTTCTCATGTTGGCTATCTCCCTGTTTGTTTCTATGTATTAGGTAGAGCTGCAATGTCTCCCAGTCTTGGCAAAGTGGACTTACATAGTAGGTTTACAGAGGAGCATCCCAGTGGTACAGACTCCTTGGTATCCTATTGTAGTTGAGACTTGATTGCTGTTGGCACATCAATGAGAAGGGTTGACACTCAGGCTGATTGGTTGTGAGAACTTCCTGTGACTAAGTGGAGGAGGTGTTGTGCAGGGACTGACACTACGGAGCAAGATTTGCTTTAGTGAGCTCTGGTACCTGCCAAGTCTGCCCTTTGAATGTGTAGTTTGTAGAGGTGGTTGGGTGTGCTCTGGTGTGGTCTGAAACTAGCCACCAGGTGAGTTGGTTCTGAGCCTTTTTGGAGAGGCTCTGGTGTAGGTCAAGGTCAGCTACTGCCTTGCCCTACTGGAAGCCACTTGATATGAACTACAAAGTGATTTGCAGGTGGTTGGCACTTGGGCTGGGCTTGAAGCTGTCTGGGAAAGGCTAAGCTGTGAACTGAGGCTGGCTGCTGCCAATGCTAGGCTTGGGGCTGCTTAGCAAGTGGTACATGGCATGCTGAGACCAGATGCTGCTTGTCGGGGATTTGTGAGCCTTTTAGATATTTTCAGGAAAGTCTGCAGCATAGCCAAGACAGGCCATTTGTATGGAAAAACCACTGGAAGCAGCTTGGGTGGGCCCACCAGTTGGGCGGGTTGGTGTCTCAGGGAATCACTATGGCAGGGATAACAATGTTAACCAGGTTGATGCCGGCTCATATATGGTGCCAGCCTGTGTCTGTATGCTGTGAGGGGGGAAGAGCTCAACAAAGGAAAAACAGCTTCTACTAGCACTTCTGTCTGGGGCAAAGTGGCCCCTCAAGCCCTCACCCTGAATCCAGAAATTCACTTCCTTCTTGTATGTTTTTTGCACCTTTTGAGCTGCTGCCCCAGGGCTGGAGCTCAGAGTGAATGAGTCCAACAATGAGTCAGTCTGTGTGTGAGCCCTTTAAGTGAAGGGTACTCCAGCAGCGCTCTGTCTCAGTGAGCCATAATCTCCACTGGTTGTCACAGCCAGAAGTTATGGAGACTTCTCTTCCCAGAACTAGAACCCTGGGCTGGGGAACCTGATGTGGGACTGGGACCCCTCACTCCTTGTGGGGGACCTCTGCAGCTGAGATATACCTTCTGATTTTTAACAGCTACATGTGGGTGTGGGACCAGTCCTTCTGAGTCTCTTCTTCTCTTACCAGTCTCTAGGTGGTTTCTTCAGTATATCATTATTTACCAGACTTCTGTTCAGCTAGATTTCAGGCAATTCTCCATGACGGCCGTTCTGTGGTTGTCATTTTGAGGTGGTCGTAGAGGAGGTGAGCACAGTGTTTACCTACTACCCCATCTTGACCAGAAGCCAACATAAGCTTTCCAAAGATAGATACTGTAACTTATTTGTCCTTGTTTCCACTAGATTGACAAGTTGATTACACATAATAGGCAATCTGTTTATTCATTGAGTGTGTCAGTGAATGAGTGAATGAATGAATGAATGAATATATAAAATTATTTTAAACACATCTTGAACCCAGATACCAGTGTAGTACCTGGTTATAGTACTTATATAACTGAATGCAAATATTACTCATTTTTATGTTTTGATATTGAGAGAATTTTTCATCTGTCATTACATATCCTAACATCAAATTTCCATTCCAGTCTCATACTCAATCCTCTCATCTATGATCCCTTGGCTCCCAAATCACTGATGGGTATAAGGCCTCTGCCTTAAATGAAGCCATGCGTATTTCCTCATTTTGTACAACTGTATTTAAAAACAGAAAATAAAGTATTCTGACCTTTTCTCACTTTGCTATTTTATACTTTTGAAAAGTGAGAGTCTACTTAGTTCATTTGTCCTGTGATAAACATAGGGTTATATTTACATTTTTTTAGAATTAAATGAATACTTAACCATGTCTACCCCCTAACATCCCATTACATAATGCCAAAATTAGAGGAACTTATTTGTAAAAAAATAATAATTATATAAATGCTTGTGACTGATTTAACATGTGAGTAGAATTGAGGGTTTCAGAAGGGAAAGGGACTCTTTATGCTGATCTCTTATCTTTTCAATTAAAAAAAATGATAGGTTGTATCCTTTAAATATTATGTTTAGAAAAAGGCTGACTGCAGAAGAACCCTCATTTCTTCTCTTGTTTTCTTTGTTATCCCTGCTTCCCACCCCCACCCCCTGGGTGTCTCCAATGAAACAAGTGAGACATAACTGGCCATTGACTATTGAATTCTTTTATATTCTTTGTCTATGCGGTTTCAACCGTTATTTTTGATTACCTTTTCTGGCATGATCACAATTTCCTGTAATATTTCTTTTCTCTCCCAAGGGAAATTAATATCTGTTCCTCACATTTGTCCTTTATTTTCTTTGTGAAAACTGAGACAGGGAAGCAAAAAATTAATTTAATATTTTAGCAATGTCTATTTCCTTGGTTGATAATTTATTCTTATAATTTTTACTCTGTAGGCTTCTTCAGAGTGACCTCTGGTCCTTTATATGTTTGCAACTATAATATTTTGACCTCCTGTGATATTTTTCATTCATTCCTCACTTTGGCTTTTTCTTTTGTTCTGTGCCCTTTGTCTCTTTCCTGCAATTCAGCACAACCAATATTTTATACTCCATATCTGAGCTGCTCATATACTTGATTACTTTTTACAAATCATTTTTCATCCATATTGTTTTTCTTTTTTTAATTTCTGTAGTATTTACTTTTAGGTTACACATAAACACAATCCTTTGGGAACACTGAACATTAATTTACTTTGGAACATACTTTTTTCTCTTTTTTGTTTTATTCTACACAATAAATAAATAAACATCTCACCACCTTTTTTTTTTTTATCCCATATACAATATTGTGGGTTACCAATACCTTATTTCCCCATTTATTTATTTCTTCATTCCCTCATTAGTCTCAAGCTATTCCTTAGCATTTCTTTATTTTTTGTTTGTTTGTTTTACACTCACATGTAGGAATCTTAGGACTTGGCTCTAGTTCGTGTTTTAATAAAAATTAACACAGGAAATATGTTCCTACATTTGGACTTCTCTTTTATCTATAACTTGTTATCCACGTTCATATCATACAGAGGACATATGTATATGGATATAAATCACATGTCCCTTATTTAGTTTTCTTGTTTCAGATATTTTATACTTTTTGACATTCTATATTTCTGAAATGAAACTCTTGACCATAGTTATTTTATATATTTTTATAAAATATACACTGTGCTTTTTAACCTTTCGAAACCTGTGTTGTTGTTTTTTCAGTTAACCTCTTTAGTCTGAGATTATTGTAGATTGCTTTTTGTATTTTTCAAGTATAAATAGCTTCTGCTATAATTTCTATTCTGTCATATTTTCTGCTTTGGGTGTAATTTATTCTTTCAGTGTACATTCTTTAAGCCCCATGTATGTGTCAGATACTGTAAGGCTGGGGATATAATAGACAAATGATCTAAGTCCTCATGGATATCATAGTCTAACAAATATTTCCAAAATAATGTGCCATTAAAATTTGAGATAAATGCTATGGCTGTGAAGTTAAGGTTGTCCAATGAACGACTCATGACAACAAAGTGGTTTGAATTTTGAGGAAGAGGTCAGAAACTTTTTTCTGGTATAATTGTCTTTAAGCTGAGTTTGAAAGCAACAGTGAGAGTTACATAACTGTATTAACCTGGGTTTCTGTCAAAACCAGATACTGGCAGGTTATCCCAAGGATTAGGGCTTTTGAAAGACCAGGGAGAAACATAAAGGAAGGAGGAATTGATCTCCGCCATGAGTAACTGGGGATCGATCTTGCCAGAACCTTTTGAGGAGTATACTTCAGATACCCTAGAAAGAACCTCTGGTCCATCGCTCCCTATCCCCATTGGTCAAATGCTTACTCAGATATTTTTAAGTACCAGTACTTCCTGATTACACCTGTGTATATACAAAGCTGGCTCCCACCTACGTTTCCCATATTACCACGTAGGTACAGACCCAAGGCAGACAGTGAATGATGCAAATCTCAACCTTGAGTTGAAAGACTGTCATCTGAAGGGATTTTAAATCTTCACACAGCTATTCCCTGAATCTATGGCTGAACTGAGAGAACTAATTAGGATTTGAAATGTGCTACCTAAGGGATTTTTTTTTCTTTCTGAATGATGACCTTATGTTTTCAGTACCCTTCTGTATTTTTTTCCAATTCAGAGTTTTTAAAGTCAGGATTACACTGACAGTATTATTATTTTTTTCCATACAAAAAATTATCCAAGATTGTAGGCCGTGCAAGAGAATAGTTTCCCTTGGATCAGGAAGCCATTTCTGATTCCCCAGCAGCTGTCTTTGGAGAAGGCCAGGAGGTGGCAAGTGTCCATGATTAACGTCTGTAACGTAGATGCTGTAGGGCATTTCAACATTTATTTTACCCATCAGATAATAGAGAAATGTGTTTCAAAACAGTCTTCCCCAATCTGCTCTGGATGACAGAGAGGTACCTATAACCATCAGTATGTCAATATGTGCCATCTACATGTTCTGTAGAGGAAGAAGGGTCTTGAATGCTCTACCACTGAAAGTGAGGAGAAGAGAAAAATCAAGGCTATGGGATTTAGGGAATAAGTTATAAACTTTATTTGTTACTAATAGCCTTTAGTTCAGAAACCTTGTTGAATTCAGATCACTGTAGATTTATATACAACCATAAGATATATAAGTTCTGGGGATCTAATATATAGCATACAGATAGATAATAAACTGTATTGTATATTTGAAATTTTCTCAGAGTAAATCTTAAGTGTTCTCACGACACAAACAAAGCAACTATGTGAAATGATGGATGTTACTTAGATTTGTGGTAATCATTTCACAATGTATAGGTATATCAAATCATCATGTTGTATATTTTAAATATGTAAAATTTGTATTAATTATATCTCAGTAAAGCTGGGGGAAAAATAAAAGAATAAAATACAGAAAGAGCCCATGTACCCTTTACCCAGTTTCTCCCCAAAGGTAACATCCTGCAAAACTATAATACAATAGCACAATCAGAATACTGATATTGACACTATAAAAGTATATTGACATCCCCTCAAGGATCTCTCATGTGGCCATTTTAAAGCCACATCCACTTGTCATTTCAAAATTTTGTATAAATGGAATTATATATATGTTATCTTTTTGGATTGGCTTTTGTTCACTCAGCATAATTCTCTAGAGACTCATCCAAGTTGTTACAGGTCTTAATAGTTTGTTCCTTTTAAAAAAAAATACTAATTAGTATTCCATGGTATGAACATACTACAATGTGTTTAACCAATCACCTGTTGTAGGATGTTTGGGTGGTTTCCAGGTTTGGGTCATTATGAACAAAGCTGCTATAAATATTCATGTGTAGGTTTCTGTGTGAACCTAAATTTAATTTATTTGTGATAAATGTCAAGGAATGCAATTACTTGGGTCATTTGGTAATTGCATATTTAGGTTTTAAAGAAACTGCCAAAATGTTTCCAGAGTAGCTGTACCATTTCACATTCCCACCAGCCATGTATAAATGATCCAGTTTTTCTGCATCCTTGCCAGTATGTGATATTGTCACCATTTTTTAAATTTAGCCATTCTCTTAGGTGTTGTAGTGATATCTCATTATGGTTTTAACTTGCATTGCCTTAATGGCTAATGATGTTGAGTATCTTTTTATATGCTTATTTGCCATCTGTATAGCTTCTTTGAGTTATTTCTTTTAATTGTTTTCTAATTGAATTGTGTGTATGTGTGTGTGTGTGTGTGTGTGTGTGTGTGTTTTGTTTGATTTTTACTGTTGGGTTGTGAGAGTTTCTTTATGCATTCTAGATGCTAGTCTGTTGTCAGTTATGTAGTTTGTCAATATTTTCATCCAGTCTGTAACTTGTCTTTCAACTTCTTAAAAGGGACTTTCATACAGCAGAGGTTTTAATTTTTTCTCCTTTTGAGTCTGGGCTGGCCTTAATGAGTGGATTGACCAGTAAAATGTGGTGGAAGTGAAATGTTAGGACTTAAGAAGCTAGATCATAGAAAGCCTTGAAACTTCTGTCTTCTTTTGGATATGACAGTTACTTAGATTTGCTTCTGATTTAGTAACTCTGACCTTTTGGAGGTGTACTAGTCAGATTCTTTGTAGATTGTCATTCAATTGGAATTTATCTGACGTTTTCTCCTAATTACACTGTGGTCATGGCTTTTGAGGAGGAAATGCCATAAAGGTAAAGTTCTATATTTATCACATCATATCAAGTGTACATTGTTGACTTCTGTTTGCTAATACTTTATTGGGGATTTTTGAATCTGTGTTCATAAGACATATTGGTCTGCAGCTTTTCTGTAAGTAATGTCTTTTTCTGGCAGCTTTGATATCGGGGTGATGGTGGCTTCATAGAATGAGGCACGAAATATCTCCTGTGCTTATCCAGGCATACTTGTGATAGAGTAGGTAGGAAGGTGCGCATGAGCAGGAGGTGGAGGAAACTGGAAGTCCCCACAGGTAACCAGTGGTGTCACCAGCATCCTGTTACAGACCCACTGAAGTGAGTAGCCAGAACAGAGGGTTGGGCTAAGGCAAACACACTAAGATGAAGGAGCTCTGCAGAAGGGGGAGAAAAGCCCGCAAAGGGGAGGAGGCGGATAACCCATCTATAGGATAGAAGGCCAGGGTCCCAGAGGCGTTGGCCTGCTATCACCCTTGGGTCAGCCCTCTCCATGCTGGGAGTGGACTTGCTTTGCAAATAAATGCTGTTGTTTGCTTCACTCCTGTCTCTTGACTGAATTCTCCCTTTCAGAAAGACAAGAACCAAGGCAAATCGTGTTCCCGGTAATAGTTGGAGATATTACGAGTTTGATTCCATATCACTGCAATAAAGCAAGTCATAATATTTTTGCTGGTGAAGGGTCTTGCCTTCAATTTGTAAAAAAAAAAAAAAAAAAAAGCAATATCTGTGAAGCACAATAAAGCAAAACACACTAAAATGAGGTATACGTGTATTTTCTGGAAAAGACTGATGAAAATTGGTATCATTTTTTACTGAAATATGTGGTGGAGTTCACCAGTGAAACTATCTGGGACTAGTAGTTTCTTTATGGAAGGTTACTAACTATTCAATATCCTTAATAAATTTAGGCCTATTTGGATTACTTATTTCACTTTTTGTGTGTCGTGCAGGACGTCCTGAAGGGTCTCAGCTCCCGCTCCCCACACAAGAAGGCAGGATATGGTGAGGCCAAAAAGGAACACCCACGGAGCCATAGGTAGGGGAGTCATACCACTCTAGTCTCACTGGAGGCTGGATTCATATGATGTGCGACCTGCTGTCCGTTTTTTTGCCTGCCAACCAACCGACTCTTGCTAGCTTCAATCCATGCTTGATATCTCAGCCACCATCTTCTTGCTAGCCCCCCATTCTCTGCTAGTGTAGCCACAGCAGTTATAATAGTGGCCAATGGCTCACTGGTTACAGCTGACGGCCAACTAGCCACAGCTGATGGCCATCCAATTACAGTTGATGGCCATTTACTACCTGAGCCAGCACCTTTCCACGTGAGGCCGAGAGCCTGGAAACTGCACTCCTGGCTCTGTCCCCACAGTGAGTTTTGGTAGATTTCGTCTCTCAGAACTGACCCATTTCATCTAAGTTGTCAAATCTGTGGGCATAGAGTTGTTCATCGCATTCATTTATTACCATTTTAATGTCCATAATTTCAGTAGCCGGGAAAGTCAGGAACTGAGCTGAGCTCTGGAGAGCTCCTCTGTCAAAAATCACAGTAGTCAGCTAAGGTAACAAGCCAAAATGAAAGTAAAATGTAAGTCTAGCCTTTAGCCACTTACTGCGATAGTATAAGCCAGAAGTTTAAACTGAACACCAATTCCTCCCCGTTCCCCCCTTCCACTTTTCCCCTTGGAATCGTGCTAGTTAAGGATCAGGTAAATTCAGTACATGCGTGGGAATTGTTTCAATGCCAAGGGAGCGCCTAACAAGACCCCTGCAGTTTTATGGACCAGGGAGACTGTAGGAGTGGAAAAGGACTGAATACTGAGTCAGGGAGAAGAATGTTTTCAAGTCCTAAGAGGGTCTCAGTAGAGGCACCTGGGAAAGGCCTCAGCTGAAGGCTTTTGAAAAAGTGGTTTCTGAATTGAGGCATCTGAGCTAGGAAGTATATGTCCATACCAAGAGTGTGGCGGCCCAGGGTAGCCAGCGTCTTTAACTGCAGCTTCCTTCTGAGGTTCCAGTGCACCAAGTCAGCGTGAGAGCAGCTTTCCGCCATGAGGCCTGCCAGGTAAGCTTTTGTACTTAGTTGTCTATGCTTGGGCTTGAGAGATTACACATAGGTTTTTAACCAAGGTTTTAAGGACTCCCTCCCTCCCCCGTCCCCCCCCCCCCCCGACTTTCATGTCTGAGAGTGGAAATTTGTGACATCTCGTTTTTTTTCTTGGTTAGACTAGTTAGAGTTTAAGAATTTATTAATGTTTTTATGGAAGCAGTTTCTGCTGTCATTGACTTTTAAATTTTATTTTTCCATAGAATTCCTGTTTTCAATTCCATTGATATCTGCTGATTATTATTTTTTTTGTTTGCTTACTTTGGATTTAATTTGCTCCTTTCAGGTTTCTAAGATGGAAGCTTTGGTTATTGATTTGTAGATTTTTTCCTCTTTTCTAACAAGTGCCTTAAATGACAAGAAATGTTTCTTTAAGCACTGCTTTCACTGCATTTTACAAATTTTGATAAGTTGTATTTCTGTTTTCATTTAGTTCCAAATCGTTTGTATTTTTCTGAATACGTCTACATTGACCAATGTGTTATTTACAAGTGTATTGTTTAATCTCCA
Organism: Rhinolophus sinicus; assembly: GCF_036562045.2. Classification (NCBI taxonomy): domain Eukaryota; kingdom Metazoa; phylum Chordata; class Mammalia; order Chiroptera; family Rhinolophidae; genus Rhinolophus; species Rhinolophus sinicus. The sequence goes on from NC_133756.1 coordinate 105,765,295, forward strand.
ACATTTTAAGATTACCAGCTATCTTTGGTTACTGACTTGTTGAAAGGTAGATATGCTTTTTAAGATAATAGGAGCTGAGGTTAAAAGGGTTTTATTGTAAAGATTTATGTTAATTTTATTAGGAGTTGAGTTATGTGAAGTGTTTGCTATAACTTGTTTTTGAGAGGCCTAAAATTCCTCAAGCATCCTGTTTTCTTTTTTCCTCTCTTACTGCCTTTGGGCTTCGTTAAGGAGGTCAGATCCAGCTGTCAGTCTTCTAGATCTTTCAGTTGTAATATACTGATATATTGGAGCCCTGTTGGTGTGTTAGTAAATTGTGGGGAAAGAGAATCATTCTGTAATTTTGTGACTAAATCTCAGTCATTTAGTGAACACGTAGGGTGAGCTGTGAACTTCACAAGTGTTTTTGTTTGTTTGTTTTGTTTTAGCTTCTCCCCATTCCCCTTAGTTGAAGCAAAAAAATGATAGAGGAGTGAGCATCAAGTGGAAAAATGCCCTTCCACTTGGTGGGATAAGGCTCTGATAGTACCTTCCCCTGAGAATAGGCCTTTGTAATACAGAACCCTCTGGTCATATTCAAAATGATTAATTTTTTCCTCCCCCTGCCAGAGCCAGGAGTGAATCTTTCTAGGCTTTTCACCAGGAGAAACTAGTGGGTGTTTTTGAGTTAAACCCCATGAAAATGGGGAGCCCCCTAAGACTGTGAACCCCAGGAGATTTTCATCTTCAAGCTCTTCCATAATGAGCTTCCAGAAACTCATCAAATTTACCTGTTAAGTGTTACTACCTGTGTCTGGCTTCCACAGTTTCTCTCTCAAATAAGCCAATCTTAGTTGTGACTGTATCAGCATTGTCTCCAGAGTTTGGAGTGGAGGTTTTACCCTGTCACTTGTTATCTGATGGCGCCAGGAAAATCTGTTGATTTTCAGTTTGGCTAGCTTTTTCTTGTTGTGAGTGACAACATACAAGCTCTTTACATGTGGAAGTAGAATTAGAAGACCCTTGTAATGCAGGGTTTCTCAGGGTATGCACCGTGCTCCCGCTCCCTCCTGGTAGGTGAACGCTCCTGGTAGGTGAACGCAGGAGTTGAGGCCGAAAGGAACAACAAAGGATCCATGGATAGGGAGTTTATACCATTATATTCTTGCTGAAGGCCCGGGATACACGCTTGCTAATGTAGCCAGGGCAGTTATATACAAAACAATAATGGCTAATGGCCAACTGATTACAGATGATGGCCATCTAATAACCGAGCCAGCACCTTTCCACATGAGACTGAGGACCTGGAAACTGCTCTTCTAGCCCTGGCCCTGCAACCCCTCTGTGCATTTTTTTTTTTTTTTTTTAACAAAGATAATTGTTTTGTCTTTGGATACCCTTGGTTGTTTCAGAATGTGAAAGATTTCACAAGACTCAAAAGGACTAAAAGTTAGACAGTTTAAGAAAAACACTGACAGAGCTGCTGGGGGTAGAGTTTCAAGCAGATTGCTGCAGACAACTTCATCTAACCTCAGGTTAGCTTTTTCTTATATAGGAAAGGGTAGGTAAATTTCCTTACAGTAAAGGATGTGATGTTCAAACTCATATAGGCTGAGGTTATTTGATTGACATCCCTTGGTTATATAACTAGTTTCTTTATGTGCATGTTCTTACCCAGAATGCATACAGAAACCAATGGGGAGGGGCATACTGATCATTTTATTTTAATTGTATTATAATGAGGTTAGAGTTCAAACAACGGGCAGTCTCCAGCAGTTTGCACAGGCTTTAAAACTAGATTACTCTGGTTAGGGACTTATCTCTTCTTTCTGCGGGTGTTTGGACAGCTTAATTTATCTCTGGGGGGCTGAGCCTGGGAAGTCCTTGGGGAGGAAACACAGGCCTGGGCAGTCCCACTGGGGCTCACTTTCATTAACTCTTTTTCTGCCTCATCAGTAATATTATCTTTCCATTCTTATATAATCTGGTTAGGCTCTGAAGAGTGGGCACTTAACCCTCTTCAGAAATACTGTATTTTCTGTGTATTCTCCCAGGAGCTAAGAAGGAAGTGAGCTTAACTTTACTTGGCTTTCATTTTAAGGATGTCTACATATATAAACTTTATATAATGTTTGAAAAACACTATTAATCAATACCACCCTCACCCAAATTCTAACACCTCTATATACATAATGAGAATCACAGTACATTTATTAGTATTTCACAGATATCAAGATAATGGAGGCAAAAACAGAAACTATGATATGTTCGAAGTCTGGTGTAGACTGGCCTGGGCTAACTTTTCTGTTTATATTTATTAACTTATTTATTTATTTTAAATTTATTGGGGTGATAATTGTTAGCAAAATTACTAAAATAGATTTCAGGTGTATAATTCTGTATTACATGATCTATACATCCCATTGTGTGTTCACCACCCAGAGTCAGTTCTCCTTCCATCACCATATATTTGATCCCCCTTACCCTCATCTCCCACCCCCCACCCCCCTTACCCTCTGGTAACGACTAAACTATTGTCTGTGTCCAAGAGTTTGTGTTTCTCATTTGTTTGTCTTGTTCTTTTGTTGTTTTTGGTTTATATACCACATATCAGTGAAATCATATGGTTCTCTGCTTTTTCTGTCTGATTTATTTTGCTTAGCATTATACTCTCAAGATCCATGCATGTTGTCACAAATGTTCCTATATCATCTTTTCTTACCGCCGAAGAGTATTCCATCATGTATATATACCACAACTTCTTTATCCATTCATCTATCGAAGGACATTTTGGTTGTTTCCATGTCTTGGTCACCGTAAACAAAGCTGCAATGAACATTGGAGCACACATGTCTTTATGTATAAATGTTTTCAGATTTTTTGGGTAGATACCCAGGAGAGGGATTGCTGGGTCATATGGTAATTCTATTCGTAATTTTTTGAGGAACCTCCACACTGCCTTCCATAATGGCTGCACCAGTCTGCTTTCCCACCAACAGTGTATGAGGGCTCCTTTTTCTCCACAGCCTCTCCAACACTTGTTACTATTTGTCTTGTTGATGATAGCCATTCTGACTGGGGTGAGGTGATATCTCATTGTGGTTTTTATTTACATTTCTCTGATGATTAGTGATGGTGAGCATTTTTTCATATGTCTATTTGCCATTTGTATGTCCTCTTTGGAGAAATGTCTCTTCAGGCCCTCTGCCCATTTTTCATTTGGGTTGTTTGATTTTTGTTGTTGAGTTTCATGAGTCCTTGTATAATTTGGATATTAGCCCCTTATTGGAGGCACTGTTTGCAAAAACCTTCTCCCATTCAGTTGGTTGCCTCTTTATTTTGTCCGATGGTTTCTTTTGCTGTGCAGAAGCTTTTAAGTTTCATATAGTCCCATTTGTTTATTTTAGCTTTTATTTCCATTGTCTTTGGAGTCAAATTCATAAAATGCTCTTTGAACCCAAGGTCCATAAGTTTAGTACCTATGTTTTCTTCTATGCAGTTTATTGTGTCAGGTCTTATGCTTAAGTCTTTGATCCATTTTGAAATAATTTTGGTACATGGTGACAGATAGCAGTTCAGTTTCATTATTTTGCACGAGGCTATCCAATTCCCCCAGCACCATGTATTGAAGAGGCTGTCTTTCCTCCATTGTATGTTTTTTGCTTCTTTGTCAAATATTATCTGTCCATATTTATGTGGTTTTATTTCTGGGTTCTCAATTCTATTCCATTGGTCTATGTGTCTGTTTTTCTGCCAATACCATGCTGTTTTGATTATTGTTGCCCTGTAGTACAAGCTAAAGTCAGGGAGTGTGATACCTCCAGTATTGTTCTTTTTTCTTAAGATTGCTTTGGCTATTCGGGGTCTTTTGTGGTTCCAAACAAATCTGTCAGGTAGTCATCATTCTTACACTGCAGGTGAGAGATCCAAGGTTTGGAATGAAAATCACATTCCCAAATTCATGTAACAAAAAACCTTTTAGATCAAATGCTTATACTGAGCTTATTTATCTTGAGCCTAGTAGGAATAAGAAACAGGATTATTATTATCATTATTATTATTATTTGCTTTCTAGTGATGTCAAGCAATTAGCGTATATACCTGATAATTTTATAGATGAATCCCCCAGGAGAAAGTGTGTGCCCTGCTTTCCCTTTTTTGTACTGCATACCTTCTTTACCTTGTTGTAGATCCTATACATGTAATATTCTAATCACCTCTTAAAGTGCTTCCTGCTTCAGTATTAACTTATTTTCTTTAAGGCCGAGTATAGACACTCTTGTGCTAAGACTATAAATTAAGGTTTCTAAGAGCTCAACAAGTCAGCACCAAATATTCCTGTAATTCTTATAGGTATATTCACTCACAAAAACAGTGCATTTTGCATTTTGTACAAAATCATCTGTTTCTTTTTGTGTTAGCTGTTAAACCCACAGCCTAGCAAACAGTAATCTTACCTTTCTAAATCCTATCTTGGAAAAGAAACCTTGTCTAGAGGGGAAAAAAAGGAAATTTAATACAGCTTAAGGTGAATGACTAAGCCTTAACTTTGTCTGCACAAAATCTGTGCCAGCTGTAACATAGTGACACTCAGGCTTTTAATGCAAAACATGTGTGTGTGTGTGCATTATCGTGACAACTCCAACTCCTGAGAAAATTGGCATTTTCATAGGTTTTCATTACTTTAGATGGTGATGTTTCTTAAGATTCTTGAACAAAAATAAGGTTGAAATAGCAATTAAGTAGGGATTGATAAAACACTTTCTGTAGAAATATCGTGTTACCAAAGTTCCTTAGAATCAGTCATAGTCACATATTCATTCCATAGGAGATTTCACTCAGTAGGAAGTGACCTTATCATCCCAGTAGGAAGTAAATTCCTCTTATCTAAAATTGAAAACTTAATTAGCAATCTTAACCTTAGAAGTATGAAGCCATTATATTCATTCTTTTTAGTGTATTTTAGAGAATCAAGGTTCCTGAGTTGTCTGATTTTCATGAAAGATCAGGAGCTTTCCATGATTTTCCTTATGGGGACTTCTGACTTTATCTACATAGTCAGTCAACCTAAGGGTTAAACTCTTAAGATTACATGGCTTTTATGAAGTCCTTTGCAATAAAACCAGTCTTTTTTAAAAAATTATACTAATCTTGTACTTCTCCCAGTATTAAAATCAGAAGTAGGAAACCTAGACCAAACTAAATTTGCTTTCCAAAAGGATATCTTGCTTTTTTCCTTAGAAATTAATTCTCTTAAAATAGCTCAGTGGAAATAGCTCAGTGGAAAACATGTCAGATAAAGATCTATTTTCAGTATACAAGATATTGGAGAAAAAGCCAGTTGATGTGGTTTAAACTTTTCTTTGTTTATTTGTAGGCTTCAGTTTATAATTGTTGGAAAATTGTAATGTGATTTTTAGTGTATTTACACCTTTCTTCCTCTTTCTCTTTCATATACCTGTTTTGTTTTTTGACTAAATATCAAAGTGTTTTTGAATATTTGTAATTTGATCAAGGTAGAAGGTACTAAAAGTGGGGAGAATAATTCTAGTCTATTTTCCTCAATATCTCAGTGTTTCAGCAACCTGTTTAAAGGCAACAAATGTCAATGTTTAGTAAGAATTTTTCTTAATGGTGGTTGATAATACTAAAAATTATACTAGACTGCCCTTCTATTACCCAGCATATTGCTGTGCTTTAGACATATCCATATATACCAGGGGTGCCAGGAAAATGAATACAAGTGGACACTTTGGTCAGTGTTGCTCAAGCAGTTTGCCATAATCAGAAGTGCCTTGAAGCTGATGGTAACCACTTGGAGTACCTCTTGTAATTGCAGAAGTCAAATGTGACTTGTATCCCTCTTTTATTATTAGTATATATTGAGTATTACAATTTTAATACATTTTTCCTTTCTTAAAATGTGGATACATTTGTTTGGCACCCTCTGCATATATGTATATATAGTATGTGTAAAATATGTGATATTAAAATAATGCTATTTATATTTTAGAATAAACTTGTCTATTCAAGTTATTCAGCTACAGTAAGTACAAAATAAATAAAACTTTACAAACCCTAATGCAGCTTTTGGTAGCACTAGTGTCATAGATTGGTGGGGAGGTAATTTTTAAGCAGGGAGCACAGAAAAAAAAAAAAGGATCGTATTTCTTGAAGGATAATTATCCCTCGGATACTTTGGCAAAACTGGTATAATAGTGCATGTTGATGTATTTATATTATTTAGTTAACTAGGGTAAGGAATTAATTTTAGATGACCAAATCATTAAAATGTAATAATATATTCATCATAAAAAGATGTTTAAAGGAATCTGTATTGTATTTTGTGTCTATTATTCACAGCTCCCATATTCTCAATATAAATTAATTTAAATTTTAGTTAATACGGAATTTAAATGAAAACTTGGAAGAGATTTGGTGGTGACTTCAAGCCAAGATAAAAAGGGATTGACACATTATTTATAGTTGCCATTATTAAACATTCATGGCACTTTACCTGCATATATTTAACTAGCGGTAAAAGAATTTATAGATAAGGAAACGGAACTGAAAAACTAAGAAGAGACAGAAGTTTATTTTGAACTAAATCTGTATGCTGTCAAGGTTAGGACCGCCATCCACATCCTATTGTGTCTTATAGGACTCATATATGTAATTAAACTGAAAATAATCAATATAGGTAATTAAACTTAAAATGCTCAATCTTTAAATCTTACTTTTTACATTGAGGACCAGAAAATTTGGCTCCTACTTTTATAAATTTTATCCCATTGTTTTACAGAAAACGGAACTCATGAAAAATATGGGAACCCCTTCCAACTCCAGAATATAAAAAGATGGATTTGACTCATTTTCCATGAAGAAATTGTATATTCATTAGAAAGTGCATCATACCTCCAAAATCTCCTGGTTTTTTGATTTGCAAATATTAAAATATTTAAATGATTATATAAATTTCCCCATAGAAACTTGTAGCAAAGTATTTACCTACATTTCTGGGGTCAAATCAAGGGTGTGTGTTTTTCTTCATGTTACTTTCAGCAGTAGGAAATTTTGCTTGTTGTTTTTAAGTTGAGACAGTATTCCAAAACACTAGATTACTATTTATTCATAGAATTATAACCTCATTAAGCTTCTAAAAGATCTTATACTTAATGTCCCTGTACAGCCCCTCGGGTCCTTAAAGTTTTCCTCTTTGTCACTTTCATCCTCTTTCTCCTCCCTTGTATCTTTTCTTCCTCACACTTCCCCATAAACTGTTTCTTATTGTGAAACAATAATGAAATATTATTTTTGTGACTTTATCAGAGTCCAGGACATGTGACTCAACTATAGACAGACAGCTGTTCTGAATTAGATAGAACATTATTTTTTTCAGTACAGTTGAGTTGGGTCAAAGTTGTGAAAAATCAATCACAGATGTTTCAAATCCCGGTCATCATAACTCTTTAGCACTTATTGTTTATATCATTCACTTGGAGCAAAGCACATGCTACCTTATATTTTAAATTATTTTTAGAAGTCCCTGTTCCCTGTATTTCATTACAAGCTTCAAAACTGACATAAGCTCAAACTTTCTTGCTGACCTTGTATCTAACCCTGCACACAACGTGTGTTCCATATGTATTTGTTAATTCAACCAAATTCAAATCAACATCTATTGAGTGCCCACTGTGGTTGATTCATATAAGAACAAATAATAGGTTGTTTTTACATCAGAGAATGATCAAACCAATGTTCAAAGAGATTATAGATGTTTTGGAAGGAGAACACATACAACAACGAACGCAAACTTGCTTGACATAGTGCTGTAAGAAAGTGAAAGGTAGGACAGAAAGAAAGCTATTTTTCTAGATTTATAAAAAAACATTAGTAAATCATTGCCAGTTTTGATTTTTCTCAGAGGTTAAGACATTCCAGTTGACTGACATTGAAAATAGTACATAGTAGATGATCAATAGATACTAACTAGTAGGGATGTTTCTTGAATAGGCAAGTAAAATGAAAGGGCCACAAGACAAGTGGAGGGAGGGCCTAAGCAAATTGTCTGATTCAGCTAGAACACAATGAGTATCAAGGTAAAATGTGAGAAATAAGCCTATTTTAACTAGCATGTTAAGGTGGGTAGGCAGAAAAATGGCCTCTGAAGATGTCCACCCCTTAATTTCCGAGAGTCTGTGAACATGGGGAAAAGAACTATGTAGGTGTCATTTAAAGTATGAACCTTGAGATGGTCAGATTAACTTGGAATATCTGGGTGGGAACATTCAAATCTCATGAGTTCTAAATAACGTGATCAGAGTGATCTGATGTTCCTGGCTTTGAAAATAAAGGAAGAGAGCCTTGAGACTAGCAATATAAGCAGCCTTTTAAGTGCCTTGGAAAAGGCAATGATGCAGGTCTTCCTTTAGCTTCCAGAAAGGAGCAAAGACCTACTGATACTTTGAATTTAACCCAGTGAGCCTCACACTGGACTTTTGAGCCACAAAACTATAAGATTAATTTATGATATAGGGCACTAACTTCAAGGTAATTTGTTATAGCAATGGTAGAAAACTAACACAATGTCAAGTGATATTATATGGTTAAAATTTATTAGGTTATGGAGAGCTAATGAAGATTTTGAACAAGGCAATGATGCTGATTAATTTTATACATACCGGTATTAGGGAAATTGCTTCTGATTTTTAACATGTAATGCAAAAACAATTAGATGTAGAAAAATAGTTTCCAGAGGAAATGGAAAAGAATGATATATATGAAACTGCCTTGCTTTAAATAGAAGGTGGGAACTCAAGGGTAACATTTGTAAGACAACAATATATTTCATTGAATTTATAACTGCTGAAAGTAAAATGGTAAATATAAGAAAAATAACCTTAATTCTAGTATTTCTAAATATATTATAGAATTGATGAAATTTAGTGTGAGCACTCATATAATCACAACCTAGATGTTATCATTGGTATTTTATACATGCTTTGTCCATCTATTCGTCTATCCATCTTTCTACCTAACCATCAATTTGTGTTTCATTTAATACATTTCAAAGCAAATTGCATATACCAGTGGAATCCATCTTAATGTTTTAATTATTATTAACTGCAGTTTCATATTTGCTTTTTTCTTTTAAGGTAAATTTACATAAAATGAAATGTAGCAATTGAAATTGCTTGTTTTTACAAATGCCTACAGCCAGAGTCCTGCAACTCTAATCTCTATAAAGATATAGAATGATACCATCTTCTAGTAGGTTCTCTCATATTCCATTGTGTGCTAGAAACAGATTCAACTAACTCACAAGAACTAATTCTTTACTCTTTTTCTCAATTCTTTTGGTAACATTAAATTTGTAGTTGAAATTTGCTGTGGTTTTAGTAGTTACACCCAGGCAAATACTTCAAATTAAATTAGAACTCCCTCCCCCTTTTCCTCCCCTGAAGAGCTGAAGTTAATCATATTTCTGGTTCTTTTCCACCAAAAAATAGTTTTGCCTGTGCTAAAATTTCATAAAGATTGAATTGTATAGTGTGTAAGCTTTTGATAAGGTAACTTAAACATAGCTAAATAATTGAGTTTCATCCTTAATTGATGCATATGTCAGTAGCCTGTTTTTTTTTATTGCTGATTAGATTTCAAATATATGAATAAGTCATTTTTTAAAAAAATTGAAGTTTATTGGAATGAAAATTGTTAGCAAAATTACTCTCTTTGGTATCTATCCAAAAAATATGAAAGCATTTACCCATAAAGATATATGTGCTCCAATGTTCATTGCAGCTTTATTTAAGGTGGCCAAGACATGGAAACAACCAAAGTATCCTTCATAGATGATTGGATAAAGAAGTTGTGGTTTATATACACAATATAAAACGATTCTGCAATAAGAAAAGATGAAATAGTGCCATTTGTGAAAACATGGATGGATCTTGATATTATAATGTTAAGCAAAATAAGTCAGATAGAAAAAACAGAGAACCATATGATTTCACTGACATGTGGTATATAAAACTGGAAACAACAAAACAAGACAAACAAATGAAGAAACAAACTCATAGACACAGACAATAGTTTAGTGGTTACCAGAGGGTAAGGGGAGAGGGGGGTGGTAGGATGAGGGTAAAGGGGATCAAATATATGGTGATGGAAAGAGAACTGACTCTGGGTGGTGAACACAGTGTGATATATAGATGATGTAATACAGAATTGTACACCTGAAATCTATGTAACTTTGCTAACAAGTCATTTTTTAAATGATGGACATAGGCTGGTTCTGGTTTTTACCTGCTTTAAGTAAAAGCATCTGTGAATGTTCTTGTACAAATATTTTGTAAACATATTTTTCAGTACTGTGTAAATATTCAGGCTTGCTCTGGGTCATTTTGTAGATGTACATTCAATTTTATTTTAAGAAATAATAATGACAAAAGGACCTTGGTCTTAAGTGGTTGTATGATGTTATGTTCTCATTGACAATGTATGGTAGTTATAGTTGCCCCACATCTCAAGCCGGATGCTTTCAGTCTTTTAATTTTAGTGAGTTTGCAGTGATAGCATTTTGTAATGTTAAATTTGTTTACCCTGATGACAAATGCTGTTAAATAGCTTTTCATTTGTGACTATTTGTATATGTACTTTTGTGAAATTTCTATTCAAATTGGCATTTTTACTGGATTACTTGGTTTTATTATTGAGTTGTAGGAGTTCTTTTAATATATTTGGTAACAGGCCTTTGTCAGATACCTGTTTTAAGAATATTTGGGTATAGCTTGCCTGCTCAAGTATTTTTAATGCTGTAAAGGTTTATTTTTTAAAAAAATATGAACACCCAGGGGGTGGCCGGATGATTCCGTTGGTTAGAGCATGAGCTCTCAACAACAAGGTTGTCAGTTCAATTCCCACATGGGATGGTGGGCTGTGCCCCCTGCAACTGAAGACTGAAAATGGGGACTGGGCTTGGAGCTGATCTGCACCCTCCACAACTAGATTGAAGGACAACGACTTGGAGCTGATGGGCCCTGGAAAAAAACACTGTTCCCCAATATCCCTCAATAAAATTTTAAAAAAATAAATAAATAAAAATAACACCCAGGCATTCCAGGGCTATTTGTTGAAAAGTCTTCCTTTCCAAATTTATTTGCTTTGATACATCATTTATTGAAAATGAAATGGTTATAGAAGTATATATCTATGTCTGTCTTCTCTATTTTGTTTATTCTACTGGCAACTTTCAAGGTTATAGTAGTATAGTAGTAGTATTAACTATAATCACCATGCAGTATGTTAGATCCCCAGAACTTAATAGTCTTATAACTATTAGTTAGTGAAGTTAGTATCCTTTGATCTACATTACCCCATTTCCCTCATCACCAGCCCCTGACAACCATATTCTACTCTGTTTCTATGCACTTGGCTTTTTTAGATTGCACATATAAGCACTCACTATTTCACTGACTTATTTCTCTTAGTATAAAGCCTTCAAGATCCAACCATGTTGTCACAAATGACAGGATTTCCTTTCTCATAGCTGAATAAACCACTGTGTATATACTGCATTTTCTTTATCTGTTCATCTGTTGATGGATTCTTGGGTTGTTTCCATATCTTGGCTATTGTGAATAATACTGTAGTGAACATGGGAGTGCATATTTTTATGAGATCCTGTTTTTTTATTTCCTTTGGGTATGTAACCAAGCATGGAATTCCTGGATTAAATGGTAGTTCTATTTTTAACTTCCTGAGTAAATCTCAATACTGTTTTCATTAGTGGCTAAACAAACTTACATTTCCATAAGTGGTACTAAAAGGATACCTTTTCTCCACATCCTCACCAGCACTTGTTATCTCTTCTCTTTTTTATGATAGCCATTCTAACAGATATGAAGTGATATCTAATTGTGGTTTTAGTTGCATATCCTTGATGTTTGGTGCTGTTAAGCATCTTTTCATGTACTTTAAGGCCATTTGTATGTTTTCTTTGGAAAAATGTTTATTCAGGTCCTCTGCCCATTTTTATTTGGATTTTTTTTTTTCTATTGAGTTGCAGGAGTTCTTTATATATGTTGGATAATAACCCCCATGAGATATATGATTTGCAAATATTTTCTCCCATTCTCTAGGTTGCCATTTCATTTTGTTGATTCTTTTGCTGTGCTGGTTTTTCAGTTTAATGAAGGATGACTTATTTTTGTTGTTTGTGCTTTTGGTGTCATCTGAAAAAAAAAAAAAAATCATTGCCAATACTAATATCAAGGAGCTTCTTCTTTGTTTTCTTTTGGAGCTTTAAGCATTCATGTTCTGTGTTTAAATCTTTAATCAATTTCAATTTAATTTTTTTGAGTAGTGTAAGGTGGGTTTCCAAAGTCTTTCATTTGCATGTGGTTTTCCAGTTTTCCCAGAACTGTTTACAGAAGAAGCTATTCTTTCCTCATCAAGTGTTGGTGATTCCCTTATCAAATATTAGTTGACTAAGTATTCAAAGGGTTACTTCTAGCCTCTCAACTCTGTTCCATTGGTCTATGTGTCTATGTTTATGCCGTTACTATACTGTTTTGATTACTATAGCTTTGTAATATAGTTTGATATCAGGAAATGTGCTCTCTCCAGATTTGTTCTTCTTTCTTAGGATTACTTTGGATATTCAGAGTCTTTTCTTGGTTCAATACAAATTTTAGGACTGTTTTTCTCTATTTCTGTGAAAAATGCCTTTAGAATTTTGATAGGGATTGTATTGAATCCATAGATAGTTTGGGGTCATATGGACGTTTTAACAATAGTAATTTTTTAACTCTTTAACATGGGATATTTTTCCATTTACTTGTATCTTATTCAATTTCTTTTATCAAGTTTAGTGGTTTTCATTTTACAGATCCTTCACTTCCTCGGATAAATTTATTTCTAGGTATTTTATTGTTTTTGATGCTATTGTGAATGAGATTGTTTTCTTGAATGGGATTGTTTTCTTTCTTTGAATATATTGTTGATAACGTACAGAAATGCAACTGAGTTTGGCATGTTGATTTTGTATCCTGCAACTATACTAAATTAGGATTTGCTATATATAATATGTCATCTGTAGATTAAGACAATTTTACATTTTCCTTTCCAATTTGGATGTCTTTTGTTTTTCTCACCTGATAGCTCTGGCTAGGACTTCCAGTACTACCATGTTTCCCCGAAAGTAAGAATTAGCTGGACCATCAATTCTAATGTGACTTTTGGAGCAAAAATTAATATAAGACTTGGTCTTATATTACGATATAATATAATATAATATAATATAATATAATATAATATAATATAATATAATATAATATAATATAATAAAGACCTGGTATTATATTATTATATATTATTATATTATATTATAAGACCCGGTCTTATAGTAAAATAAGACCGGGTCTTATGTTAATTTTGTCTCCAAAAGATGCATTAGAGCTGATGGTCCAGCTAAGGTCTTATTTTGGGGGAACCACAGTATGCTGAATGGCAGTGTTGAGTGTAGAAACCCTTTTTTTATTCTTGATCTTAGAGGAAAAGCTTTTAATCTTCCACCATTGAGTATATTATCTGAGACTTTTTAATATGTGATCTTTATTATGTTGAGGTATATTCTTCTAAATTTAAGAGGTTTTTTTTGTTTGTTTGTTTGTTTGTTTGTTTTTTAAACCTTGAAAGGATACTGCATTTTGGGAAATGCTTATTCTGTGCCTATTGAAATGATCATGATTTTTATCTCATTTTTGTTGATGTAGTCTGTTATATTGATTTTTGTATATATTGAATTATCCTTTCATCCCACTTGATAATGGTTCGTGATCCTTTTTTGTTGTGCTGTTGTTTATTGGGGTGACAATTGTTAGTGAAATTACATAGATTTCAGGTGTACAGTTCTGTATTACATCATCTATAAATCCTATTGTGTGTTCACCACCCAGCGTAAGTTCTCCTTCTATCACCATATATTTGACTGGTTTACTAATATCTTCTCTTGCATCTATATTCATCAGGGATATTGGTCTGTAATTTTCTTGTAGTGTGCTTATCTGGCTATGGTATCAGGGTAATGCTGGCCTCATAATGAGTTTGGAAGTATTCACTCTTCAATTTTGTGGAAGAATTTGAGAAGAATTAAAATTAATTCTTCTTATAAATGCTTGGTAGAATTCACCCATGAAGCCATCTGGTCCTGAGCTTTTCTTTGGAAGTTTTTTGATTACTGACTCAATCTTCTTACTCATTATTGGTCTGTTCAGATTCTTTTTTATTAGTTTTTCATGCTTCAATCTTGGCAAATTAGTTTTTTATTAGTTTCAGGTGTACAAAGCAATGTAATAGTTAGACATTTGCACCCCTCACAAAGTGATAACCCCCCACAATCTACTACCCCTCTGACATTGTCTATAGCTGCCACAATACCATTGACTCTACTCCCTGTGCTGTAGTGCATATCCTGTGACTATGATCTCACTTATATGTGGAATCTAAAGAACAGAATAAACAAGCAAACAAAACAAGTAGAGATATAGGGGGAAAAAAACTGATGGTTGCTAGATGGGGGTAGGGGGCAGGGATGGGGAAGAAGATAAAGGGATTAGAAAGTACAAAGTAGTAGTCACAATACAGTTGCAGGGATATAAAATACAGTATGGAGAATATAATCAATAAGGTTGGCAAATTCTTTGTTTCTAGGGAATTATCCATTCTAGGTTATCCACTTTGTTGGTGTATAAATATTCATACTAGTCTCTTACAATTCTTTGATTTCTGTGATATTAATAGTTGTAATGTCTCTTTCATTTCTTAGTTATTTGAATCTTTTTTCTTAGTCTGTCAATTGTGTTTGTCTCTGAACAACAATAACAACAACAACAAAATTGGCCCTTAGTTTTGTTCTTTTTTCTGTTTTTCTTTTATTCTCTGGTCTTCATTATTTTCTTCCTTCTGCCTATTTTACATTTAATTTGTTGTTGTCATAGTTCCTTGAGATGTAAAGTTAGGCTGTTTATTTGAGATCTTTTTTTCTTGATGTAGAATTTATTTCTATATACTTTTCTCTAAGAACCTTTTTGCAGTCTCTCAGTTGTTTTGGTATGTTGCAGTTCATTTTCATTTGTTTCAAGATATATTTTCACTTCCCTTTTCATTGGTTGTTCAGGAGTGAATTGTTTAATTTGCATCTCTAATTCCCATGTACTTTTGTTTTCAAGTATTCCTACTGTTGAAATTTACTTTTATAGCATTGTCGTCAGAAAAGGTACTTGGTATGATTTCAATCTTAAATTTACTAGAACTCTTTGTGACCTAGGACTTTTTTGTGACCTATCATGTGATTTACTTGTATACTGTATCATATTCCAGCTTTATGTAAAGACTATATATTCTGCTTTTGGATGTATAATGTTTGGATAATTCTCTGGTCGGTCCATCTGGTCTAAATTAAGGTTGATACCCATTGTTTCCTTGTTGATTTTTCTGTCTGGATGATTTTCTATCCATTATTGAAAGTGGGATATTGAAGTCCCCTACTGTTGCATATTGTTAATGTACTTTCTAGTTCTTCCTTTAGAGCTTTTATTTTTTAATTAAGTGCTCCAATGTTGGATGCATATGTATATATGAGTTATATCTTCTTGATGAATTGACCCCATTATTATTATATAATGACCTTCTTTGTCTCTTATTACCATTGTTTTAAAGATTATTTGGTCTGAAAGAAATATAGCTACTCCTGCTCTTTTGTTTTCTACTTGTATGGAATATCTTCATCCTTTAGCTGAAGTGAATCTTTTGTAGATATTAGAGGAAAAGCTTATACTATAGCATATAGTTAGGTCTTTTTTTTTTCTCTCTCTTCAGCCATTCTTTGCCTTCTTTTCAAATTAATGTTTATTGGGGTGACAGTTAGTAAAGTTACATAGGTTTCAGATGTAAAATTCTGTAATAAATCATCTATATATCACACTGTTTGTTCACCACCCAGAGTCAGTTCTCTATTCTTTGCCTTTTGACTGGAGAACTTAATTCATTCACATTTAGCATAAGTATTGATACGTATGTATTTACTGATGCCATTTTATTAATTCTAGTTGGTTATAATTCCTTATTTCCTTTTTCCCTCTAGTGCTTGCTTCCTTTATAAATTGATGATTTTCATTGGTGGTATGCTTTCTCTTCTACTTTATCTTTTATGAAAATACTATAGGCCATGTGTTGTGTTTCCCATGAGTTTTACATAAAACATCTAATAGATATTACACTGGTTATATTTTACACTGGTAAATTAATTGCAATTGCATGAAAACATTCTAACCTTTTACTACCCATATTTTACATTTTTGGTGTCATGATTTACCTCTTTTTATATTATATGTTTAAATTATTATAGAATTTGATTATATAGCTACCTTTGCCAGTATGTTGATTATTTTATGTTTTGATTTGTTATCATCCTTTCATTTCAGCTTTAAGAACTCCTTTCAGCATTTCTCATAAGGCAAGTCTAGCAGTGATGAATTTACTCAGCCTTTTTTTTTTTTTTTTTTTATAATCTGGGAAAGTATGTCTCTATTTTTGAAGGACAGTTTTGCAAGGTTAAATGTTCTTTCTGCTTTGTTTTTTTTTCCTTATAGAACTTTGAATATGTTGTCCCAGTCTTTCCTGGCCTGTACGGTTTCCTCAGGGAAATCCATAGATAGTATTATAGGGGTTCTCTTGCAGGTTACAAGACTTTGTCACTTATTGCTCTTAAGATTTCTCTTTGTCTTTAATTTCTGACATTTTACGCTGTAGCTTAAAATCTTTTTAAATTGATTTTGTTTGGTGACTTAAAGACTTCATGAAATTGGATATTTAAATCTTTCCCCAGATTTGGGAAGTTCTTAGTCATTATTTACTTAAATGAGTTTTCTGTGCCTTTGTCCTTTTCTTCCAGAACATCAATAATTCACAAAATTTGTTCTTTTGATGGTATCTGGTAGGTCATGTGGGGTTTCTTCACTTTTTTTTCCATTCTTTTTTCTTTATTCTTTTCTGATTAGATACTTTCAAAGTTTCTGTTTTCAATCTCACATATTCTGTCTTCTGCTTGATCAAATCTTTTGTTGATGCTCTCTAGTGCAGTTTTTATTTATTGTTTCTTCGGCTCCAGAATATCCATTTGGTTCTTTTTATGTGAATTTTATATTTTTGTTAAACTTTTCATTTTGATCGTGTATCATCTTCCTGATTGTATTGAATTACCTTTGTGTTTTCTCACAGTTCATTGATTTTCCTTTAAATAGCTGTTTTGAATTATTTGTCAGGTAAATTGCAGATCTGCAAGTCTTTGGGATTGGTTACTGTTAGATTTAAATTCTTTAGTGTCATATTTATTTGATTTTTTAAGTGACTTTTAAAATGAAGTCTTGCATTGCTGTCTTTGTATTGGAAATATCAATCACCTTCTGAATTAAAATATCAGTCTTTACTGATTGCCTTTGGGAGAAACAGACCTGGTTTTCATAACCCTGGTAGGGATTCTGATGCCTTTTCAGACATTCTATGAATACAACTGCCGTCCGGTCATGTAGGTCATAATGGAGTACTCTGAACAAGGTGAGAGAAATAATCCCCTTTAACAGTGTCCTGTGTGGATGGAGAAACCAGGTACTTACTCACATCTTCTTATTTTCTGTGTAGGAGAAACTGTGAGCTGTACCTTGACTCTAAGCTGTCCTATATTAGAGGAGGCATAATGCATGTTACATCAAACTATTCCTCTTATTACCTCCAATGCATCCAAACTCTAACTATGCACTATTATTATTTTTTGCTTGAATTGTGTGTTGGAACTTTTCCTCTGGAAACATGGACTTCCACAAAGTCTCTTTCATCTGTGAGTTGTTCTTTTAGTCAGTGTTTTACAAGGACTCCTTCGCCATGGTCAGGAGGCTGTAGCTGGTTCATAAACCACTACAGGGTCCACAGCCAGGACCAAGGACTGTCTGCTAATTACGCAATGTAGGGGTAGCCAAAATTTCTGCCAGATCCCTTGGTGTATAGTGCAGAATCCCACAGTTCTCTCAAAGGCACTTTGTCTGCGGATGAATGCCAAATTTTTGTTGTTGGGAGGTGACACAGGAAAGGCATCCATGACACCATAATGCTGATATTACCTAGGCATTTTATCTTTGTCAAAGTCATTGGCATAAAATTATCCACAGTGTTATTGTATTATCCTCTTAATGTCTGCCAAATCAAGTGACAACTCTTTCACCCTTAATTTTTCAAAGTTTGTGTGTAGTTACTACCGTGTTTCCCTAAAAATAAGACCTAGCTGGACCATCAGCTCTAATGCGTCTTTTGGAGGAAAAATTAATATAAGACCCAGTCTTACATAAGACCAGGTATTATATTATATTATATTATATTATATTATATTATATTATATTATATTATATTATATTAATTATATTATATTACATTACATTATATTATAGACCAGGTCTTATATTAAAATAAGATTGCTTTAGAGCTGATGATCTGGCTAGGTCTTATTTTTGGGGAAACACAGTATTGCATTACTTAATTAAATATGTATCAACTTTGCAAACATAGAATTCTACCTACTGTTCTTTATGCTCGAGTTCTCTTATAGTGACATATAAAGAAGAAAGTAGAATATCCTTTTTGAATTAAACAATCCTATGTATTTTAAAGAAATAAAGAAGAAAATATGTTTACCTAAATATTTACCAATTTTGATGCTTCTCGTTTTCAGTCCAGGAAATTCTGAAGGTAGTTCCTCATAGGTGCTGGTCCCATAGAAATGAACTCTCCATTACCTTTTATATGAAAATTAATCTTTTCCATTTTCAGTGTCAATGAATATATTTGCTTTTATGAAATTATGGTTTCATAATTAATCCCTCCCATCACTTTAATGATTTCCCAATGCCTTCTGCACTTTACATTTATTGTTTTTTTATTTTTATATTAGTTTCACATGTACAAAACAATGTAATAGATATTTATTATTTATATCCCTCACAAAGTGATAATCCCTCTCCCCCAAAATACTACCCCTCTGACATTGCACACAGCCATTACATTTCCACTATCTCTATTACTAATGCTGTACTCCACTTCTTGTGACTATATATATATATATATATATATATATATATACACACACACACACACACACATATATATATATATATATATATACATATATATAATTATAGTTGACATTCATTATTGTTCACCTTCAGGTGTACAGTGCAGTGATCAGTCATCTACACGATCCCTGAAGTGGTCTCTCTAATAAGACAAATGTCCATCAGATACCCTACAAAACTTTTATGACATTATTGATTATATTCCCCAAGCTGACTTTCATATCCCTGTGGCCATCTTGTGGTTACCAATTGTGGTTTCCAATCCCCTCATCTTCTCCCTCATCTCCACTTCCCCTCTTATCTAGCAACCCTCAGTTTTCTCTCTGTATCTCTGAGGCTGTTTCTGATTAGATCGTTCATTCTTTCCTTGAACTTTACATTTTTAATAGAGTCAGTGAATATAGTAATTTGGAAAGAAAATAAAGGGAGATAGAGAGGGAATAAAGGGAATAGAGAAAACCAAATATATTCATTCACTGAAAAAGTGTTCCCCTATATAGAAATGTCATTTTTCTACAGCTTCTTTCAAAGTTTTTCCTTTTTATTTCTTTTTTCTTTCTTCCTTTTTTCATAGTAGCTTAATTGTGACATATCTAGGGGTAGCCTTATTTATATTTATCCTTTTGGGTAATTTTACCTTTAGCTGAAGATTGTTCCTATGACTGGTGTAGGTGTCAGTTGGAGAATCAGAAAGTTCATACATAGAATTTGGTGGTAACTTTTTTGGATATTTTCTTGGGTTCTCCTCTCTTGTTAGTGGCATTTGTTGCCCTGAACTTTTGCCATTGGAGTTTCATTGCCAGAGTAGCATCTACTGTAGGTTACCCTGAGGATAAAAGACATAGGAATTGATACTTAACCTTTCTTGTTCCCTTTTTCTATGCGTCAGCTCCTTTGTTGATCTGTTTGCATTTGTTCACACTTCACAGCATTTATATTGTTGTCCACCCTGCTCCCAAGTTTTATAGTTATTATCCGGTAGAGGGACAGGTCTGGTAGCAATTACTCAGCCATACTGGAAGCAGGACTCCAAGGGTATGAAGTTTTGATAAATAAAACATCAGCATCTTTAAGTTTGGTGGATAAAATTCAAACTATGACTCATTTTGTACAACTGCTGTGCTCACTGATCTGGAAATACAACCAATTTCATACCCTATGTAAAAGAAATGACAATATGAAGAAACTAGTGATTTCCTCTGAGAGGTTTTACTTTTTATTAAGGCAATTTGAGGCCATCCTAGATAATAGTACTTTATTTTAATGGCAGAACTTTACCACTCTTTCCTCCTAAACTTCCATTAAGACTTCTAGTGTCTTTTGTTTTACAAAGAAGAAACAAAGGCCAAGAAAAAGAATGATTTGACTATAATATAATTATTGAATAGCTTATGAAAGATCTGAGTTCAACTAGATTGAATCGATTCAACAAATATTTACTGAGCACGTTTGTTAGGAGCAATATTAAAAGTTACAATTTTTGTGGTCTCTTTTTTTGAGATATTGACATTTTAGTAGATGAAAGGTGACAGACATATACAGAAATACTTTTAATTTACCAAGTGAGTGCTATGAGAATGATAAACACAGAATGCTATGAGAACACATAGATGAGCCATCAAACCCCAAATTGTCATGTGGCGAATAAGGTGTCAGTCATTTATGTCTTACTCGAGCAGAATATAAAAGAGTTGAGTCTTAAAAGATTACTTTAAGTTAGTCAGATGAAGAATGGGGGTTCTCACTTTATCCAGGTCATTGTTGCAATGTCTCAGCGGCCTTTCCTGACTACAATAAAATGGCACCTCCCTTTCTGGTACTCCTTATCTCTCCTCCCTTTATTTTCTTTCCAAATTACTATCTTCTAACACATTTCCCTCATTTTTTCCCCTCTCACCCTGCCAACCAGTATGGAAGTTGCATGAGCATAAAGCTTTCTTGTCTTATTTACTGTACCATCTATAATGTTAGAACAGTCAGTTTCTGGAACATAGCAGGTTCTCAATAAATACTTCCTATAAAAATACTTTTGATAAATGTAAATGATAAATAGCATGAAATAAGATGTGACTATTTTTCAAAGGCTATGTAATGTTGTACCAGAATGCTGTACTAAGATGTTTGGAATTTGTTGTGTGTGTAATGGGAGATTATCAGAGAAAGAAAAATAACATGTTTACATGAATCACTATGATGAATGTGAAGATAATAGACCTAAGGTGCAAAAACAGAGTTATAACCTTGATTGACTGACAAAACCTTCAAATTCACAGGATAATTATGAATTCCATCTTGAACAGAGAATCTACTTTTGTAAAAGTGTAAGGAAAATCCGAAGAGCTAATCCTTAAAGATTCACATTTTTTGAAGGATGGCAATTCTGCCTTAAGTAAATTCTGTCATTTTAGTCTAAAAACTAGGTGTTCCATGTCTAAATTATATAAAAGTATTCTAGAACCTGAGGCAGCAAAGATAAAGAGGAAATATGAGGTATGTGGGGTTGAGATGACATGTAGTCCATTATATTTTATAATGGTCAATACCATTCTAAGCACAGATGTAAAAGAAAATGACCTGTTTGGTGAACGAAATTTGTCATGATTTTTAAAGAAAAGATATATGTGGGGAAAACTACAGATGACATTAGATAATTAAGCAAGCACCGACTTAATTCACCTCTTTATTCAACAAATACTTATTTACCATCAATTAGGTACTATATTCTATTCCTGGGATAGAACATGAGTAAGTAGTTGGACACAGACTCTGCTCTCATGAGGTTTATGTTGTAGACATTACTCAAATACCAATTCAAGTATATACTTGCAAATAATAAGTGTGATAGCCTAATAGTATAACAGGGAAACAAAACCTAACATGAATGATCAGCGACAAAGTTCCTGAGGAAGTTCAATTTCAGCCAATGTAGAAAAGATTAAGAGAAATTATGAGCGTAAAAGGAATGGAGGTAGGACACTTGCATGTAGAAAAAGTATTTGCAAAGTTCTGTGTTTGGAAGAATGGAACATTTAAGGAACTGGAGATGGGTAGGTAATTAATGCCTAGAGGGTGGGAAAGAAAGTACAGATATGACATGAAGTGGCAGTAAAGGCCAGACTATGTAAAGGCCTTAGAGTCCATATAATGATTTGGGCATTATCCTAAAATGAGTAGGAAGTATTAACACTTTATATGCTAAACTAAGGAGGTGGACAACATCCTTAACCTCACAATGACCCACGGAAGGATTAAGGGCTGAGAGTCATCTAACTTTCAAACATAATTTTGGCTTCACTTCATTCATTTAACTTATACTTATTAAGCATCTATTATGTTGGGCACAGAGCTAGAGATTAGATCTAAAGTAATGGATAAAGCAGATGAGATTCTTGCATTCTTGAAATTCACACTCTTGAGAGAGATGTATTTGAAGAGAAGAATCTGAACGTTGCTTGTCCTCATAACCTATATCATCCTTGATACATATTCCAAAGAAATGCACTAAAGAAAAGCAAAAGCAATATGGGTCTTAAGTATCTCTTGAGGATGTGAGTTGTAGCATAGGAAGTGAGGATGGACAGTGAAAAATGGTGTCACACAACACAAAATTTGCTTAAAAACTATATTTTAGAAGTTGAATTTAAGACAGAAACAGATGTATAAAAATAAAATGAATGTCTAGTAATGGATACTAATATACATCAAATCTCATTAAAACTAGATTTTTTATCATATAATTTGAATGTACATGAAAAAATACAAAACCTTAAAAATGTGTAAAAATAAGAATTATAGAATAAAGCCATTAACCAGTCCTCAAAAAAATATATTACAGTAAAATAAAACTATGATAATCATTTTAGGAGACTACGTGACAACATAAGATCAGTTAGACATATACACATATGCTAGTATATAAAAATATGTATATATAATGTATTACCATATAAATAACTTCCATATTTGTATTTATAAATATTATATAGGATCACAGATCTAACACACAAATTTATAAAATGTCTAAATTAGAAGCTTTTCTTTGGTTCCTTTTCTAAAGAGTATAGTGGTGGCTAAGCTTATACTTTAGATTACAGGTGAAAATATTGACTGATCTTAGTGATGGTGATAAGAGTTTATTCCTACTGAAACTTCTATAAAATATAATGATAATCTTTTAAAATAACCTAAGTAATTTCCAAAAAAGTGTAAATGTATGGACCAAAGATGCGTTAAAAGTATATATTCATAATAAATTAAAACTCATGAAATAAACTAATAAGTAAACAAACACTAGTTTTTATTATAAAAGTCAAAGATCCAAATATATCTGTATATAACATATATTGTATATATTTAATTGACTTACTGTACATATATTTCTAAGTAAAAAAAATCAAGAAAATATATAGAACTTTCTACTGAATAAACTAGAAAATATATCAGTAAATATGTTCAAGGCACACATTTGATAAAACTTGACTTTCATTCTTGACGAACAAAATCTGAGGTCGAGAACAATCTGAATGCCCAACATCTTGGTGTAAACATTAAAAGGATTATTTATCTCATGTATCTAAAATCAGACGTGGTTAAGGATCAGGCCCATTAAATGATTGTACAGTTGCAGAGAAACAAAGCCATTTAAATGTAAATATATATGTACTGCTTTGGCACATACCAGGTTACCTATACAGCTGCCTGTTTGGTGTATATTAGAGCAAAAGGCCATTCTGTAGCAGAGCAGATCCAGATTCTGACACAAGGCCTTCCTATTTTGTTGTTTAACTGCACTCAAGCAGTGGAGTGGATTACTGTGCTGGCCAGGGCACTGGATCTTGAGTGTCACCAGGACATGGGGTAGTTGTTTCAGTAGGGGAGATAAAGGCTTATGTCTGGGAGCCAGGTGTTTCTTCCTTGTACTCCCTTTTTCAGGAACACTAGTCACTGGGAAACTCTAGCAACCCAGGAAAGACAGGATCACTAAGTGCTTGGTTCCTATAGGGATAAAGGTTTGGTTCACTTCATTTAAGAAAATCCCTTAGGTAATGACAAAGGGCAGGGACAATGGGCTCTATAATCATCCATTGTAGCTCCATTATGAGCTGGAGAAGCGAGTATGGGTGTGGTTTAGTGTATTTAATTATATTTCTCCTTTTCTTTGATACTTTTCCCAAACCATATGATGGTGGTTAAGATTACAATTTAGGTTCCATGTGAGAGTAGCACCTGAACTGTAAGTCAATGATGGGATTCCATATTTCCCTGTTTTGTTTCATAATAGCTAAACATAGGAACTCCGTAGATGTACGTCAATGTAAAACTGTTTAAATACATTTTGGTATATGCAACATTGATTAAATACATTTTGGTATATGCATATGCGGAAAAACTAATCAGTATATAAAAGGGACCTGTCTGCTTTGTCTGTAATATGGAAGGATGACCGATACGGAAACAGCAAGATACAGATTATTGCGTATAATGTTACCCTGAAGAGTGAGTGTGTGTGTGTTCACATACACATCCTTATGTATATAGGCTTATAAATTATATTTCTTAAAGTGTCTACAGTAAATGTCCTTTGGTGGAAAAAAGTTTGGCTGAGGACAGAGAAAGGGAAATATCTTACCTTGAATTGACTTACTACTAATTGCACATCTTTTGTAAAAGCTGTACATTTAAAAAGCTTTTTAACTACAAGCATGCTTTATATATTCAAAAAATAAAATTTAATGATGAAATCTATTTAAAACTTAAATGTAATCATTATATTTATGGACCAAAAGAGAGAGAAAAGATTTCAAAAGGTGCAAAAAATGTATTAGCTAAATTTTTAGGCATATCCAGTCTAAAACTTTTAAACTTTAAAAAAATTAGAGAAAAGTCCTTTTTTATTATGATAAAAATAATTTATGTATATCTAGAAAGACAGTACCTGGTAAATAGTAGGCATTCAATAAATACTGTTGAATGAAGAATTTCTGGTGAAACACCAGAAAAATTCCCATTAAAATCAGGCAAATATATGGGTCTCCACTATTAAATATTACTCCTTAAAGTAGATGCAGTAGTATTAACCAAACAAGAGAATTAAATAGAGATATAAAAATATGGAAATACAGAAACCAAATAGGTAGATTCAATAGCTGTTAACATAGAATATAAAAAATAGTTGCTAGAATTAATGGAATTTAAGAGATAATATAATATATTTTTATATAATCAGTAAAGTATAGAAAACTATATATAATTGACATACATATAGAAAATGATCCATAATCAAAACTTTTTAATTTTATTTTTTATGAATACCTTTAATAAGAGATGTACAGAACTTCTTTGAAAATTTGCCTTTTATATTCATTCACTCTATTGTTTTTAATAACTTGTTATGAATTCAGATATGACCCACCAAATACATGGCTCAGGAGTCAGAGGTGTTTGTATGTATTTACTTATGACCTAGTGACATCCAACCATTAAAAATGCACCCAAGTTTAATATATTTATCAAAGGCTAATTAATAAAATCATTTTTTGATATCTTCTTTTTGCACACCTCTTTCGAAACCCTACATAAACTGTGAAAACGCCTGTGCTAGCCTGCATAATTAACAACATGGATCAAGTCAGGCTGGGTGTCCCAACTGAGACCCCAAAATGTCAGAATGGCGAAACAAGATAAGGACAGTTTCTGCCCAATCCACAGCATGAGGAAACCCAGCTGATACTAGATGAACCACTCAAGTGTTCCTAGCCTATAAATTCAGGTCTATTGTAGTGTGAGACAAATAATTGGTTGTTCCTTTAAGTACTAAGTTTGGGGGTAGCTTGTTATATAACAGTTAAGTGATGCAGACTGAGACACAGAAAATGAGACACAGCCTTATACTCCCATCTCTCAAATTACCATTAACTTTGGGGTAAATCATACCATAACTCTCGAGGCAACAATAGGCCCCATCATGATAAAGCATAATTTTGAAATTTCCACTAGATAGTCATGGATAGAGGCACATTAGAACCAGATTTCAGCAAATTTAAAACACTAGCCTAATCCTAATGTTGATTTAACTCATTTCCATTTTGGTATAACTACAAGTTTTCTTTAACAGAATGTTGAACTACTCAAGCTATAGTAGACACTTCCATTTTAAGTTACATAGATTTTAGGTTAGTTCCCATTTTCTACCATGTTCCAAATAATGAGTGAACAAAATTAATCTAGAGGATAAAAAGGAAGGAATGGAAAAGCAGACAAAAGAAACTATCCCATTCCAGGAAATGATCAAAAAGAGAAATAGAGAATAATTAGCTGATAACCCTCACTTTTCATCTGGCTTACTTTTAATCGTTGATGACTCTTCTGAGATAGGCTTTTAATGTTCTATTAAATGAATTACATATTTGAAAAATAATGAGTTTATTTTATTCTTTGTACCCAAATGCTAGTTAATAAGCATTAAATATCACTTTCTGTGGAGTAGGCATGCACTAGCACTTTCAAATACTATTTCAAATGATCTTTGGTTAGTCATTGTGAATCATTAGCTAGTGGTGCTTATCTGCTTGAGTTGACTCCTAAAAAAATTTGTCACTGATTTCAAACTAATCTGGTGGCTGGAGCTGGCTTATATTGGCTGACAAGAAGCAATTATTAATTTTCAAGAATTTTGCTAACTGGTTCTTAAACATAGCCATTTTAAAATTATATAAAATTAGAGTTAGGTGGTGAACACACAATGCAATACATAGATGATGTATTATAAGAATGTACACTTGAAACCTATTTTAGTTTAACCAATGTCACCCCTATAAATAAGGATTAAAAGATAAAACTGAGAGTTTCTAGTTTAAGGAGTATAATTCATATGATCAGAAAAGTTTAACAGCAGATCAAAATGCACTTATTAGAAGAAAAGAACAGATTGTGATGCAAATGGATTTGTCAGATCATGCTCGAATTTTAAACACACAAGGGCTAGAGATATATGATTTTGGTAAAAATCAATGAAAGCATTGTGTGAGGATAAAATGTGTGTAAGGGATTTACAGTAAAGTATCTTGTATATTTTATTATACTTTATAAGAAATGTATGATAAACATTTATATATGTGTGTATACATATATTTGTATACACACACACACACACACGCCAAAAAAATGTATACTCTATGACCTGTATTCATCTTTTGTTATCTATATATATTATTACAGTTTTAATATAGTTTTTTCCTTTCTTAAAATGTCGATGCATTTTTTGGCACTGTCTGTATATATACACACAAATATATATACACACACAAATATGTACACACACAGACACTCTTGATTTGGAGATTTAGTTTCACTAAACATTTGCAAGCAAACTACTGAATACCTCTGACCCCAGAATATGCAGATTGTATCAATAAGTGTATCTTGATTTCATTTTACTTTTCTTGTTTTGTTTTGTTTTTCAATCCCCCAATAATTTGCTTTTTAAAATAATATATTTTAAATTTCATCTTTTATTTATTTTTGTAAGTAACCTTAAATTAGGGGATGAGGGCAAAGGTAAGTTAGTATAACTTTAACACAGTGGTCTATGGTTATAATTTTATTATTTCTCTTCTTTGAAGGGACCTCAGAGTCTATTTCTTTACAATTACAACTTGCTCACTTCTTTCTGGTGATATTTTGTCAAGTGGCTCCTTTTAGGTCACAGATTTTGTATACTTCAAGTGTTGTCAAATAGTGCGTCAGACATGAAAATAAAAATGTTTATGAAGTCTCTACATTCTCTAGAATATTTCCATGTGCAGTGATCCCTGATTTGGAATAATATATTGTCGCAGATATTTATTATTCACTTACTGCGGGACATCTTGGTTAATTCCAGGTTTGAGCAATTATGAATAAAGCTGCTATAAACATCCATGTGGAGCTTTTTATTTGGCCATAAGTTTAATCTCCTTTGGGTAAATACTAAGGATTGCAGTTGCTGGATCATATGGCAATCGTATGTTGAGTTTTATAAGGAATCTCCAAACTGTCACACAAAGTGACTGTCCCATTCCGTGGTCCCACCCACAATAAATGAGAGTTTCTGTTTCTACACATCCTTGACAACATTTGGTGTTGTCTGTGTTCTGGATTTTGGCCATTCTATTAGGTGAATCGTAGTATCTCATTGTTGCTTTAATGTACATTTTTAAATGATATATGGAGCATATTTTCACATGCTTATATGGTGTCTGTATATCTTTGGTAAGGTGTTTGTTAAGGCCGTTGACCTATATTTTAATCAGATTGCTTTCTTATTAATTTTTCAATATTCTTTGCATATTATGGATAATAGTTCTTTCTTAGATGTGTCTTTTGTAAATATTTTCTGTAATCTGTGGCTTGTTTATTCTTTTTGATATTATCTCTGTGAAGTACAAGTTTTTAATTTTAATGAAGTCCAGCTCATCAGTTATTTCTCTCATGGGTCATGTCTTTAGTTCTGTATCCAGAAGTCATCATCTTACCCAAGTCATCCTGGTTTTGCCTATGTTATCTTCTAGAAATCTTATGATTTTGCATGTTACATTATGATCCATTTTGATTAACTTTTTTGTGAAGGGTGTAAGGTCTGCATCTAAATTTATTTTTTAATGTGGATATCCAGTTGTTTCAGTACCATTTGTTGGAAAGAGCTCATTTACTTCATTGTATTGATCGTACTCCTTTGTCAAGTATCAGTTGACTATAGGGGTTTATTTCTGGGCTCCCTGTTCAGTTCCATTGATCTATTTTTTCTCCCACCAATACCATGCTATCTTGATTACTCTAGATATGTAGTAAGTCTTGAAGTTGAGTAGTGTCAGTCCTCCAACTTTGTTGTTCTCCTTCAATATTGCATTGCTATTCTGTGTTCGTTGCCTTAATTTGTTGACATTTATAAAATAACTCTTCTGGATGTTATTCATAGTTATTATATAGAAAACTTGTTGGTGTGGCAATAAGGTGTAGATGAGGGGGAGCTCTCTATAATCTTAAGATTATTAAATCTCTTACAGAGAGTCTGTGTCTTGGTCTGGGATCTTCACAAGTGTTTCCCCAGTGCTATAGCATTTTCCTCTCATTCTCTCAATTCTCTTTTGTAGCTGTAGCATTCCTGATATATTTCATTGAATACCTGACCCTTAATAACTATGTTTTCCTCCCCACTCTG
This sequence comes from Rhinolophus sinicus, assembly GCF_036562045.2. NCBI lineage: Eukaryota > Metazoa > Chordata > Mammalia > Chiroptera > Rhinolophidae > Rhinolophus > Rhinolophus sinicus. The sequence goes on from NC_133756.1 coordinate 105,794,653, forward strand.
AGGTAAAAGCCTAGAGAGGACTGATGTGGGAAGAAGGAACTTCCTCCAGCGGGAGAAGAAAATGTCAATCTTTTCCCCTGTAGTTGACCTTTGCTATGGAGAAAGCTTGGGGCATATTTCACAATGATTACTTTTCTACTCCACTTTCTAGCATCATGAGGGAATCTTTTCTGCTTCTTTAAGATTTAAACCTATTGGGGATCCTGATGCTAATGCCCACAAATATCTGGAGTCCCTGGAAGACTGCAGTCCCCAGGAGTTTCTCACTCTAATGCTAGTTCATATTCAGCCTCAGGAACTTGTCAAAGTTACCATTCAAGTGTTGATACCCGCTTATTGCTTTGGAGGCTTCTGCTCCAGGTAAACAGATCTCGATTGTGATCCTCTGCACATGTGACCTCTCCAGATTTAGAGGTAGCAATTTGCCCTGCAACTTCAATTCTCTGATAGGTTCACCAAAAGTATTGTTTTCAGTTTTCTAGTTGTTTTTTTTTTTTTTTTCTTTTTAAGATAACAGTGAAGACTTCTGAGCAATTTGCATGTTGAAGTGAAAGTCCCCCATCATTACTTTTTATTTCATTGTCTTTATGAATTTGTATATATATGCTACATATCTGTTGAGTCATGAGGATATTAAAAATAATGACAATTCTGGCATCCAAATGTCTTTCTTATAGTGAGAAACAAACACCAAAGATTTTGAGTGTCATAGGAAAAAAAATGAGTTTTTTTATCTTTCATTTTTTTACCCTCGTGGGCTTTTACTCTAAATTTACCACTCATTAACTAATCTTGTGAAAGTAATGCCTCCGTTTGTGCAAGATGACTGTGAAGATTAACTGATTCAAAGTAAGAAAAGTGCCTTGTCAGGACTCAACTAAATCGAGCTCTTTTTATGAACTAAGGTCACTGTCAGTTGATAATCCAATTGCTTTAATGGAGGTATTGACAGAACAGCATGAGGAAATTGTGCTTTTGTCTGCCTGGTAAAGTTAAGAAGGGTATCACATTGAATGTAGGATTTTTAAACTCTAAAAGATGAGTATGAGTTTGCTAAGTAAAGGCATTCCATGCTGAAGGAAACTCATATATAAAAAGTATGCTTTAGGATTTCAGTAACATTTCAGCATCTCTAAAATGCAAAGTAAAATCTGCAAAGTGATCAGAGAATAAAGCTAAATAGGAAGCAAGAGCTAATCATGGCAAACTTCTTAAATGCAAATGAGCTTAGATTTTTGTCTAAAGATATGGGACATTTTTATAGTAGAACAATGACATGATCTGATTTAAATATTAATTCTTTTCATATACCAGAGTTGGATAATCTTCATTGCTAACCAGGAACTTCAGAAGAGATTCAAAGGACAAAAAAAAAAAAAATAGGTAGCAATCAATAGCTAATCAAGAATGAGAATTAAAAATAATATAGATGAGTTTTATATTAATAATTCCTTGATCTTTGAGCCTTAGTTACGTGACTTCCCTAAAGTTGTTTCTTTTTTATAAAAATGAGGATTGCCAAGTGTTCCTCAAGGATTTGTCATGAGAAATAAATGAACAATGTACTACAAGGAAAACTCCTACTCAAGTGTCTAGCATAATACAGGTTCTTCCCTGTTGGTGTCACTTATAAAAGCTTAAAACTTATCAAAAGAACAGAAGTTGCTTGATCATTCTTACTATATTTCCTAAAGATAGCTTCCAGTTTTCCTATTGGCTGTTCTCTTTTAACTTCTTTTATTTTCATCCTTATCTCATTTTTGTGTTTTCTTTTCCAAAGCTTGTTAGAAAAATCTTCAGCCACTCATTTCTCAGGTTTTACATTGGATCATTTGGCCTCTGCATACAGCAGAGCAAAGAGGATTTTGGAGCCAGTTGGCAAACATGAGTGGAAGAAAAATAGATAATCTAAGACTGAAAGCATTTACATGGCCTTTTAATTGGAAAAAGGCGAGAACAAGAACAGAAATCACTACCTTAGCAGCAACCCTGAAAGAGCAAAAATAGTGAAGTAGTTGGACATTTATTCCTACTTTCTCCTATTCGATGGCTTTGCATTTTGTTTATTGATGTTTGTTCTCTGGAAAACATTTTACCTCGCTAAAGTACTTACTTTAGTCTCTCTTCTACAATGGTCATACTTCATATATCTTTCCCTCTTTAAATCCTTTCCTTACCTCCTTTTTCCTTCCTTTTTCTTTCAGACACAAGTATTGAGTTTCAACTCTTAGCAAATCATTGAGTTAGGTCATTAAAAGAAAAGATATGAATGAATTGTAATCCGGTGGAGAACAAAACCAATTAAAACAAAATGAAAATGAAGAAAAATCTTTGGAAACAGATCTAGGGAAATATACAAGTAGTAAGGCTTTTGGTATATGGAATACAATGTTTCCAAAATGGAAACAAAAAAATTTGTTGAGCTCTTCCTACGGGCTAGGCTAAGTGCCATTTATACTAATTTATGTAATCATTATAGTTCTATGGCATATTATTTTCCCCATTTTACAATCAAGGAAAATAATGGTCCCAGGTCAAGAATGTGTCTGAGATCATATTTGGAGCTTCTTGAGCATAAACATCTATGATTTTCTTAGCTTTGCATCCCTCTGCTTGACAGCGTGCATGGGACATGGTGGCCCTCACTCAAAATGCTCATTTTCTGAATGAATGAATTGAAAGCCATATGATTTCAATGCCAAAATTATAGAAATCCTAGAGGTGAGTGAGTGGTTTACTCTGCCTTAGGGTGAGGAGGAACGTGGGCAAAGGAGAACTGAGACCAAAAACTTCCTTGATGTAATTGATGTGTGACCTGCATCTTTAGTAAGTAAATGTTGGCTTATTAATAGGATGCTTATTGCAAATATATATTATATATATATATATATATATATATATATATATATATATGTATATATGTGTATATATATGTATATATGTGTGTGTGTGTATATATATATATATATATATATATATAAAATACTCTTATCATTCATTAAACAAAAGTATATAGTTATATAATTCCCTCAGCTATTTCAACAGATGCTTTAGCATTCTAAATTTTAAAAAAAAATTAAATGATCTTGAAACTACAGCCACAGTGTTTTTGTTTCTGACTTTTTTTTTTTATAACAAATAATTCTCACTTTTTTTCCTTTGCTGAAAGACATGTTTTCTTTGAGATTTTTCACATCATGTCTTTTCTCCCTTATTTTCTCATTAGAACTTGTGGAACTATTCTTGTAAAAAAAAATATATATATATATATATGCATGCTTACAAACATAAGCAGACTAAAGTTTAATAGTTTAATTTTCTAAAAATATATATATTTAGCCTACCCCTTATTCTATTGTACTTTCTTTTAAGCAGTCTCCTAAATAGGGAAGACTTTCCCAAAAGTCTTCTAAAACTCAAACATGAAGTTATCACAGATAGCTGAATTCTTGAGTTCTGATGTCTATCAAAAATGGCATTTATTTCTTCATCTTTAAATTGGAGCACTACATTCACTGACTCCTAAAATAGTTCTGTAGAAAATAAGACTCTAGCATCTTTATCTTCCCATTCAAAGGCATCATAATCTGCCCATTTTGCTCTCTCTAAATTTACCCAAGGAAAGAAATTTGCTGAAAACATCGTCAGTCTACTTTGACCTCTTACATTTGTCACCATTTTGATCATACCAACTTTGGCATCTTACATTTGCCTTTTGGTTTTTTCAGTATTTCTGTATTTCTAAATTTTCAAAAAAATTTCTGTATTTCTAAATTTTCAAAAAAATTTCTGTTCAAATTTCATCACCTTCAATAACATATCTATCTAATAATCGCTTTTAGAGAAACATTTTTTTTTCATTTTTGAGACTGTTACATTATTATCCTTACCCGCAAGCCTCTTGAAAACAGAGTATTTTTATATTTAATAATTCATGTCATATTGTAAATGTCTTTCTGTTCCGGTGGGAATTTATTAGATTTTCAATCTATCAGTTTCTGCAGATTTTCAAATATTGATAGTTACTATTATCATTGCATAAACAGAAAGCGATAATTTGCACATCAGATTCCATTCTTTCTTACACTTAATGCACTGAATCGTACCTTTTTCGAAGCACTCATATTTGACCAGTTCAGCTCCCCATGAGAAAAAATTTTTATTTAACTTAAAACTGTCTTGCCTAATTGACTTTCTTTTACTCTTTTTTGAATGCTTAAAGACAGAAGCAGTAACCCACTAATAACTGACCTCATCATTCTTGATAAATGTTTTTTGAAATATTGCCATGCTGTTCTCTCAAAGCATACTATTCCATAGTACAATGGTTTTATAAATGCTGGATATGAAAAAAAAAAAAAAAAAGAAAAACAAGGTTCTGTAGTCAAATGAATTTAATCACTGCCACAAAATATACTGTTTTGTTGGATGCAAATTAAATAACATTTAGTGTCTCTGAAAATTTAGAATAAAGAAACATGTTTCACTTCATTTTGCTCAGTACTTCTCTATCTTATTTGAACTTGAGCTTCAATTTTTATGTTACATCTATGACCACTCCATGAAAAATGCTTTGGGAAATACTAGATCAGTGCTCCTTTTTTGATGTTTTCATCACTTAGCCTATTTTCCATCATTTGTTCATTTTATTAGTTTTAACATGTCAATATTCTCATCTTTGAAGAGCTATGTAATAAATTGAATATTCTAGTAAGGATCAGAAGAATATGAAATAGAATAGAAAAGATACTTTCAGACCCTTGCAGTTTATGGTAATTTTAATATACTTTGGGATCATCTTCACTTTTGTTTCTATGCTGAAGAAAACCGCCATTACATGGATTCCAAAATCAAATGATAATCTACATTGACCACCAAGTTTTTCTCCCTTGTTCTTTAGCCATCCAGTTAAAAATACATACGTCTTTATAATTCTCATGGTTACAGAGTTTAACAATGGCATTAAATCTAATTATGTTGGAATATTCCTCTTTCTATCACTACATTGTCAGAGTGCTGACTATATCGGTAAGGTTACAAAGGTTAGTACTTGTGTTCTTATTTTTAAGATCAAGAGAACAAGATAGTTAAGTGAGTTGGGCCAAAACAAGCCTTTGAATCTCTGTGACATCAGCTGGTGCTAAAACCATAAACTGTGCTACCTCCCAGTAAGCGACTAGCAGTTATTTCAATGCAGGTCAAAGATTAGAAATGTAAATTAAAGGATAGAATAAAGAATCAGTGAAGGATTTGACATTTTGATATGGCCTATATTCTGAGTACAAAATGTCGATAAAAATCACAGGAAAACAGTTTTTGGTTTCATTTTGATAATTTTATCTTCCCATGTGAATCAAAACACATCTGAAGCAAAAGAAATCACACACAAAGAAGCATTTTAAGAGATAAAAAGCTATCCCATTTACTACTTTCATATTTTACATAATGGTGGAAGAAGAGGTTTATTTTACCAAGTATAGCTTCAAAAACATGGTTTTGGGAGCTTGAAAATTCTCGGTGGTACTTTTCATATGCCCCTTATATTTATTTATTTAGGTTGGTTTGGATGTGTCTATCATATAAAATTATAGCTTGGGTGTTTCCTCTTAGAAACTTCCAGTATATCCCGTGTGTAATCCATCCATCTGTGTTATCTTTCTGCATTTAGATCTATTAAGGACAATTCTTTCCTAAACATTTTTACTGGTAGTACCCTAGTGAGTTTGAGATAGATCCACATTATTTATAATGGCATTCAGTGCCCTTCTCAGCCTGGCACAAAGCTTCATCAGCTTATTTACCAGGGCATTCTCAGTGCCTCATTAGTGGGCCACATGGGCATCATAGTCTGTAAGTTGTACAGTGCACAGACATTCACATGGGCTCCAGAGGACTGTGCCTCCCGGAGCTGAGTGATGTTTCTTCTCTTTACTTACCATTCCCTCCCTTATTATACAGGAAATTTTCTCTCGTCTTTTAAAGCTGTGGTATTCTCTTTCGCCATTGTCAATTTTCAGATGCTCTTCTTCCTTTTGCCCGAGATGACTTTTCTATTTAATCTGTAAACTCATAGACATTCTTCACGACCCAATTAACACATCACCCATTCTCTGAAGACTACTGTGACTTAAAATATGTCATTGCTTATTATAAATTCTCAGTATTTTAGTTTGCTGCACTATATAGTATATTTACATACCTTTTTTTCATGTTTATTTACTTGCCTGTAATCACTGCTGTATTTGTTTTCTACTATTGCTGTAATAAACTATCACAAATATATGGGGTGGCTTAAAAGCACACAGATTTATTATAGCTCTAGAAGTCTGAAATTGATGCCACTGGGCTACAATCAAGGTATGAGTAGGGCTTTATTCATTCTGGAAGCTTCCTGAGAGAATCCATTTGCTTGCTCCTTCCAGCTTTTAGAGGCTGCTTACATTCCTTGGCTCATGCCCCTTCTTCCATCTTCAAAGTCGGCAACATACAATCTTCAAATCTCTCTCTGACCCTGACCTCCTTCTTTTACTTTGAGGACTCTCAGGGTATTACATGCAGCCCACCTGGACAATCCAGGATAATCTGCCTCACTCAATATCCTTAATTTAAACCCATCAATGTCCTTTTTGCTACGTAACGTAATATATGCACAGCTTTTGTGAATTGTGACAGTCATCTTTAAAAAATCATTATTCTGCTCACCACACCTACTCATCATTGCCTCTGTAACATCCTGCATGGTTTGTAGCATATATTTACAACCCAATATTTATTACTTTAAAGAACTAATGAATATTCTTGTTATTAGTTTAAAAGTCAGTTGTTTACTAGATTATGAAATACCTAAGGCTAGGGAGGATGTTTTAATTATTTCTATAGCTCCACATCATCTTTTTTTTTGAAGATTTTTATTGAGATACAGCTAACATACAATATTATGTTAGTTTTAGGTGTACATCGTAGTTTCTCAACAGTACCCACATGGCACTCTGCAGAGTTATTACCATTTTATTGATTATATTCCCTATGCTAAAGAAGTGATAACCATGATAAGTCCAGAAACAATCTGACACTGTACCACACTATCACAGTATCATTGACTATATTTCCTATGCTGTATATTACATGCCCAAGACTTACTTGTTTTATACCTGGAACTTTAATCCTCTTAATCCTCTTTATCTTTACCCCCCTTTTTCAATTTTTCAATTAGAATTGACATTCAATGTTATTTTATAATAGTTCAGGGTGTATATCATAGGGGTTAAACATTTATATAATTGTCAAAGTGATCCCCCCGACTAGTCTAGTACCCACCTGGCACTATACATAGCTATTGCCATATTATTGATTGTATTCCCTACACTTTACATCCCCATGAATATTTTGTAACTACCAATTTGTATTGGTTAATCCCTTCACATTTTTTACCCTACCCCCAAACACCCTCCCATCTATCACCCCAGTAGATCTAGTACCCATCTGATATCATGCATAGTTATTACAATATTATTGACTATATACCTTATGCTGTACCCTGCATCCGTATGACTACTTTGCAACAACCAATTTGCTCTTCTTAATCCCTTCCCTTTGCTCACACATCCACAAGCCCCCTCCCATCTGGCAACCATCAAAATATTCTCTATATCTGTGAGTTTCTTTTTGTTTTGTTTGTTTATTTTGTTCTTTAGATTCCACTTATAAGTGAAATCATATGATGTTTGTATTTCACTGTCTGACTTACTATACTTGGTACAGTACTTTCTAGATCCATCCATGTTGTCACAGGTAACAAGACTTCATTCTTTTTATACGGCTAGTAATATTCCATTGCGTATATGTACCACATCTTCTTTATCCATTCATCCATTCAGGGACACCTGGGTTGCCTTCATATCTTGGCTATTGTAAATAATGCTGCAATGAACATATGGATGCACACATCCCATTGATGTAGCATTTTGGGTTTCTTTGGATAAATACCTTCTACTGGGATTACTGAGTCCTTCATAGTTTCTTTTTGTGGTCATTATTTTAAAGTCAATTTTATCTGGATTAAGTATTGCTACCCCAGTTTTGTTTGTTTTCATTTTCCTAAAATATATTTTTCCTCCTCCTGTCAGTCTGTGTGTGTCTTTCAATCTCAAGTGAGTCTCTTGTAGGCAACATATGTAAGGGTCTTGTTTTCTTATCTATTCAGCTCCCCTATCTTTTAATTCGGGCATTTAATCAATTTACATTGAAAGTAATTGTTGATAGTATGTAGTTATTACCATTTTATTCATTTTTGTTTTTTTTTTTTTTCCATCTTGAAATCTCTCTAAAATTCCTTATAATACTTACTTGGTGGTGATGAAATCCTGTAACTTTACCTTGTCTGTGAAGCTCTTTCTCTGTCCTTTGATTCTAAATAACAGCCTTGCTGGGTAATCTTGTTTGTAGGTCCTTACTTTTCATCACGTTGAATATTTTGTGCCAATCCCTTCTGGCCTGGAAAGTTTCTTTTGAGAAATCTTCTAATAGTCTTATGGGAGCTCCCTTATAGGTAACTGCTTTTCTTTTGCTGCTTTTAAGGTTCTTTCTTTGTCTTTAAACTTTTGCATTTTAAGTATGATGTGTCTTGGTGTGGGTCTGTTTGGGTTCACCTTGTTTGAGACTCACTGCTTTCTGGGCTTTCCTTTGTCAAGTTAGGAAAATTTTCTCTCATTTCTTCAAATAGATTTTCAATTCCTTGTTCTCTCTTTCCTCTTCCTGGTACCCCTATGATGCAAATGTTGGCATGCTTCATGTTGTCCCACAGGCCCCTTAAATTGTCCTCATTTTTTTTATTTTTGGGTTCTGTTTTCACTCTTGTGATTGGGTGTTTTCTGCTACCTTATCTTCTTAATCATTGATTCTATCCTCTGCTTCATCTAGTCTACTATTGATTCCCATTATTGCATTCCTTATTTCTGACTGGCTCTTTTTTATGTTTTATGTTTTCAATCTCCATTTGTATGTTTCCTATCTCTTTGTTGAAGTTCTCACTGAGATCATTCAGCATCCTTATAACCAGTGTTTGAAACTCTGCATCTGGTAGATCACTTGTCTCAATTTTGTTTATTTCTTTTTCTGGAGCTTTGTTCTGTTCTTTTATTTAGGATATGTGTCTTTGTCTCCCCATTTTGGCTGTTTCCATATGTTTGTTCATATGTATTAGGTAGGGCTGCTATGACTCCTGTCTTAGTAGAGTGGCCTTATATAGTAGCTGTGCTGTGGGGCTTGTGGCACAGTCTTCATTGTCACCTGAACTGTGCTCTCCAGAGGTGTCCCTTGTGTGGGTTGTGTGTGCCATGAGCCTTGGTTGATAATTGCACATCAACGTGAGAGACTGACCCTTGCGTTCACTGGTTGTAAGGACTTGCCTTGACTATAGTGGAGGAGTTTTGGTGCAGGAGCTGCCCATACAGAGCTGGATCTGCCTCAGCAGGACTCTGGTGCCTGCCCAATCTTCCCCTTAAGTGTGTCATCCTTGTAGGTGGTTGGGTGTTGCTCTAACTTGTTTCAAAGTTGGCCACAGGGGATACCAGCCCCTGGGCCACCTGGGAGGGGACCCACTTGAGTTCAGCTGAAGCCCATGCCCCACCTGAATCACTGACAGGAGCCACAAAGCAATCCACAGATGGCTGCTTCCCATGCCATGCTTGGAAGTGCCTTGAGTGGCCGAGCCACAAACCAAGGCTATGGCTGCTAGTGTGAGGTTTAGAGCTGCTCAGACATAGGTACAAGACATGCTCATGCCAGATGCTGCTTGTCTGGGTTTCATGAACCTTTCAAAGATCCCAGGAAAGTCTGTAGCATGAGCTGAGGCAGGCAGTTTGTATGAAAATGCCACCGGAAGTGGCTTGGGTGTGCCTAAAAGTTGGGCGGGGCAGGGTCTTGAATCGCCAGTGCATCGTGAATGAACAGTGTTAGCCAGCTTGATGGAGACTCAGATGGCTGCCTGTATCTGAAGGCTGGGAAGGGGAAGGGTTCAACAAAGAAACAATAGCTTCCACCAGCCTCTCTGTCAGGGAGAAAGCTGCCCCTCCAGCCTCCATCCTGGAGCAAGATAACTTCATTCCCTCCCTGCCCCCCACCATATGTCCCTGCCACCTCTCCAGCTGCTGCCCCAGAGCTGGTGCACAAAGCCAATGATTCCATCAGTAAGTCCTTGAGCGATCCATTTCAGAGGAGCACCTGGGAATCCAGCTGCCGTCCATCTCACTAAGTCACAATCTCTGATGGTTTTCACAACCAGAAATTACGGGGGACTTCTCTCCCCAGCACTGGAACCCTGCACTGGGCAAGGGCTGGGCCTCTTTGCTCTTCTGGGAGGGACCTCCACAGCTGAGATACCCCTCCTGATTTTTAATGCTCAGACTTGGGTGTGGATCAGTCTGTTCCATGTCTCTGCACTTCCTTCCAGTCTTGAGGTGGCTTCTTTTGCATGTAGGGCTTCAGTTCAGTAAGATTTCAGGTTATTCCCAATGATGGTTGTTTTGTAGTTTAGTTGTAATTTTGATGTGGTCATTAGAGAAGGTAAGCACAGTGTTTACCTACTATACCATCTTGGCAAGAACTCCCACATCTAGCATATTGTCTTAGTATACAGTAAATTCAAAATAAAATTTTATTAAACAAATCCATAAGAGACAAAACTGAATTCAGCCTTTAATGAAAATATTTAATTAAATATCTGTTTATGTATATAAAATAACTCCACTTTCTAGAAGGTATGATTTTGGGTCTATCAAATCATATTCCAGATTTTTTTTTTCCCCATCAGGTGGGTCAGAAGGGAAGTTGGAAATCCCTACAAATTTCTTGTAGCCTCTTTGCTTTGGAATGACTAAGTCCTGTTTGATACCCTTCCTGCCTTTATTGTGTCATTTCTCAGCTACCATCTCACATCTATTATCAGTATTCATGATACTGATTCTAGTTCATCATTTTCTGTAATTCAGATCTACCTGGACTTAATACATAGAAAAATAATCATCTGAAACTAAACAATAAAAATAAGGAGATCTCAATAATATAGTAGTACCATGCATTTCCTGAAAATATCTATAGCATTATGAATTTTTGAGTGGTTGCTCTATTTTATATTTCAATTTTCCTGTGCAGATTCAGTCTGTGGGTCATAATCATTGAATTCTGACTCAAGAGATGCATCTATGAGTTGTACCAGAAGAAAATGATTATATTAAAGAAAACCTTTACATCCCTTCACCTACACCCCACCATTATGGTAACTGTCACCTAGGAACATTATTCCACTGTCAAATTAATAAACATATAAATACTGCAACATAACAAAATATTTTTTCCTATGGTGTCATACTGTGCAGTGCTAGACATGGAATAGTCACTCAATAAATAATTGTCTATTAAATTGAAGCCATTAATACTAGTCTCTTATAGCTTTCTATTTCTAACCTCTTTCATTATTCTTCTCTTACCATGTGGGTTAATTTCTCTATTCCAGCAAAGCATATATTGTACATGTTTTCTTTAATATGTGCCAATTCTTTTAGTCATTTGAAAATTATAAAATTGTTTTAAAAAATGTTTAGTTTTCTCATAAAGCTACATATATTTGATTCCATGTTACTTACACTCCTATGTTATCAGGCTTGAGTCAGTCTAGTAACTCCAGCTTTCTTTCAGGCCTGGATCATGTTCTTTAAAAAGGTCATTATCATTGTATTCTTTAAAGATGTCTTTAGGCTATGTTCATTAGTTGAGCTTACCTTTTAAAATTTAAAATAGTGGAAGAGGATACATCACACTTTAAATGTTTTAAAAAATCAGTGCTGTCTTTTACTCATCCCTGAATATGCCAAAGTCATCCTTGAGCTTAAGACTCCTGAAATGAATTTCCTCTTTTCCACCTTTTCAATTTTTGCTTGTTTTTCCAGATACCACTGTAGGTCTTTCTATTACACAAAGCTTTTGTCAAATAGTGCTGTCCCCTTTGGTCTGTTTCATTGATAAAATTTTATACTTACAATTTTTGTATAATTTATCAGTTTCCCAGTTTCCTTCTGAATATTAGAATCACCTGGCCATGTATTATATACATAGATTATCAGGTATTTCTTCCACAAATTCTAGTTCAATAGTACTGAGTTGGGGCTTAGGAGTATATTTGCAGTATTCACAGAAGATTCCTTTCTCTGGGGAATTTAAGCAAACACTGCTGTCTATCACTGACAACTCGCGACATTAATATTAATAGGATGGGTCCTTATAGTCACATAACACTCCCACTCTTCTAGGGGTCAAATCTCCTATAAACATTTCTACTACATAACCATTCATTTTATGCTCCTGAAGAAGTGTCTTTCACTTTTATGGTCTGAGAGTAAATCGTTTCTAATATGGAGCTGAAATCCATTTTATAGTTTCCATTTATTTACTCACTTTGACCTTTGGGGACACAGAAACCAAGTTATATCTTTCTTCTGAAAAACAGCCACTCAATTATGAGTGTCTATTGTACACACTTGACTCTTTTATTTTCTAAAATTCAAATCTTCAGTTCTGTTGACATTCTCCAAAAGCCAAGATTTACCTAATTTATCCTAATTACCAAACCCTTGACCTGTATGTCCAGTGTGGTAGCCACTACCCACATGTAACCATTGAGGAAATGAAATGTGATTACTATGACTAAAGAATGGACACATTTTATTTCAATTTATATTTATATAGCTACATATAGGTAAGAATAAAGTGTAAGTTCAGAATAGAGACCCCTCTAGAAAATTTTTGCTTAGCTTTATAAGGAGTGAGTAAAACTGAAAACAAAAATACATACAACTTGGGGGTGGCCAGATGGCTCAGTTGGTTGGAGCACGAGCTCTGAACAACAGGGTTGCCGGTTCGATTCCCACATGGGCCAGTGAGCTTTGCCCTCCATAACTAGATTGAAGACAATGAGCTGCTGTTGAGCTTCTGGAGGAGCAGCCAGATGGCTCCGCTGAGTAGAGGGCGAGCTCTCAACAGCAAAGTTGCCGGTTCAATTCCCACATGGAATGGTGGGCTGCACCCCCTGCAACTAAAGATTGGGGTGGTGACTGGACTTGGGGCTGGGCTGCACCCTCCATGACTAGATTGAAGGACAACTACTTGGAGCTGATGGGTCCTGGAGAGGCACACTGTTCCCCAATATTCCCCAATAAAATTAAAAACAAAAGATGTATGACTTAATTACATGTGAAGAATAAAAAATACAATTATAACAGGGAGAAAAGTAATTATATTCACAAATGATCAAAGGTGTGTGTTAATAGGATTTTTTCTTACGTGATATAATTCCATAGAATGTCATTTTGGGGAACCTACATTGTTGATGATAATGTTTCATTTATTTTTGATGGATGTTTTTGCCTTTAGTTTAGAGGCAATAGAGGATTATTGAGAATTTTTAACCAGGTAATATAAACATACAAGCGGATATATTGATGTGGCATGGAGAATATCTTCTATTTAGAATAATTATTATTTTGATTCTAAATAGAATACTACTAAGGCACTAGAATTTTTGAGAAATTGGTGAATGAATCCTTTTCATTATAGAAAAACTGATACAAAAGGCATAGGCTCTAAAATTTGGAAACTATTCTGAAAGAAAAGGGAAATAGCTTCAAACAGTTCAGTAAGTTTCAAGACTGGATATAATATGCTATACCATGAATGACATCCTTAGGATAATTTTAGCAGGGAATTGGAAATGAATTTTAGCCTATGATAAGATGGTGACTAAATTGCCATATTGATATTTTCTGCATAGACTTTCATTCTATTCATTTATAGCTCACCTGTTTAATTTATGCTTTTGATTTCTTGCTTCCATAACTAAAAGTTCTGGAAGGAAAAGATTAATATTTTGTTTGGACATCATTTGGTGTTCTAATGAAGAACAAATATGTATTGAATAAATGCATAAGGTGGAGAAAGGAGTATAAGAGAAAATGCTATGATTTAATATTTAATAGTTTCAGTTAAATTTGAATATTGAAACCTGGTCATTATTTTAACATATGATGGATACTATCACCATTTTAAAAATATATTTTAAGTCATATAATTCCTTTTTTTGTATGCCTTCACTTTTACTTTCGGGTTTAACGTAAAATTAGATGAAAGCACTGTATCCTGGCCAAGTTAAGAACCTGTTAATTATTTTTCTATCTCTGGTATTTCAATGTTATGATTCTAATATTCACTATAAAATTTCATTTTGACTATTTAGGTTATTTTTCCTACTCTAAGATGTATTAATTTGAGGGCTGCATGTGTAAGATGCTCTACAAAACAATGGGCATTTTGATGACAATTACCATGGTTTTTTCATTTTTAAATTCATTTCACATATATTTATTAAACTCTTTACATGTTCTAGGTACTCCAGAGAGTGAATATATAGCTGAAAAATGGTAAACAGATAAAATTTTGTTGTCTTGGAGCTCACTTCTGGTGGAGGGAAAAAGCATATCAAGAAATTATTAATATATTCTTGTATTACTAAGAATATGTTATAACATATTTTATATTGTACTATGTTAATATCATGTAATACCACATTATACAATATAATGTTAGATCATTAGTCTTAAGGGTGAGGGGAGAGGATAAGGAGAGCTATTGTTTTGGCTGTGATGTGAAAGAGGACCTCTCTTTGTAGCTAAAATGTGAGGAAAAATCCTTGCAAAAATCTAGAGTAGCAACATACCAGACAAAGGAAAAAGTAAGTGCAAAATCCTGAAGCAAATGCATGCTTAGGATTGTCAACTATAATTTAATATATATATATATGGTCACAGGATGTGGAGCACAGCATAAGGAATAGGGTCAATGGAATTGTAACAGCTATATGCAATGTCAGTGGGGTAGTAGATTGGGGGAGGCAGGCTATCACTTGTGAGGGGTGTAAATGTCTATTACATTGTTTTGTACACCTGCAACTAATAATAATAAAACATGCTTAGGATAATGGTATCAATTTATATAAATCCCTGCATTCTTTAAGTATTCAGCAAACATTTATTGAATGAATGGATGAAAGTAGGTCATCGAAGTAATAAATTCTAGTTGTAATACATTACAAATAAGAACATGACACTTTTCATCACATATAATAAATGGCGTATGGATAAATTCTATGTCTTGAAAACATTTAAGTATCTTAAGCTATTTTCATAGTTTAATAAAAGTAAAACCACTTCTAGTAATATGGAGTACTGTTGTCCTCTTCTTTCCCATAACTTCCTAAAATGCCAAGCCACATTTAGAAGTACTTTCAACATTATTTTTTTTTCCTGAGAACACTGAAATTGAAGAAAGTTTTGTTTTTTTTCTGAATTTCAGTAACACCTATGAAACTTTCCTCCGTGTGGTTTTTTTTTTTTTTTTTTTTTGAGTGTGGAATGATTATGGTCCTATACAATTCAGGTAGTATAGGTATTTTGATATTACAACAGCTTACCATTTTTAATTACTTATCCAGAAATAAGTAACATTTTAACTTAAATTTAGAGAAGGAATTGCCATTGGATGTTTAAGAAAACACACGGAATGCATTTGATTCCTTACAACAGCTAAGCAATTTAGGAGGCATTACAGCCAGATAAAACCTCTTCAGACTCTAACTATGCAACCTTCAGCCTCAAATTTCTTTTTTCTTTTAGATCTCTACTCAAAAGTCACCTATTCAGGGAGGATTCCTGGTGTCTCATATGAAACTACTATTTCATATTCTCTTTGATACATACATATTATGTATATATGGGCATATATGGGCTGTACATGTATATATATATATATATATATATATATATATACACACACACACATGCGCAAGCACACACACCTATATATATAGATCAAGGAGACACACATATATCTATATTTTATACTAACATATTTAAGATATTTTATATTTCATTTATTTAAATTATATCTTCTGCAATAGAATTATAAGCTCCATGAGGGAAGGGAGTTTTGTCTGTATTAGTCACAACTATATCTCAGCATTCAGATTGATGCTGCATATAGCAAAGAGCCAGTAAATATTTTTGAGTAAATTATTGAATCTATAAATTTAGGATATAAATATTACAGAAAGTTATTCTAATGAAAGTTATTATCATTCAAGTTTCTAAATTTGCAAGGTTTTAGGGAAGCAAAAAAAATCTTCATACCTGAAAAATATCACTGATAAATTGACTACTTTAAAGTTAGTCATTAATTACTTAACCCTAAAACATATTCTTACATGTTGAATCAATGTTTCTGCCAGTCTTCTCTTGATGACTTTCCATTGCAAAATTCTGACAGAACTAGCTAAATCTAATGTGAATAGTGTTATGTGAAATAGCAAATATTATTAAAAAGCAGAAATTTATGAAGCCAGAGCTGATTGTTGCAATGATCAACATCTGTAATTTGTAGATCAGAAAGTTAACAATTGAGAAGGAACAATTTAAAAACAATAAATGAGCCTTTTAAATGAAAATATTTGGATTGATTATATGGTAGTGACTCCTTAATTTATAATTCCAGTCTCCATCCCTCCCTATATTTCTTTGCTTGTATATCCAACTGTCTACTCAACATTTCCACTTGGATGACTACTAAGCATTTAACACTTAACATCCAAAGCAAACAAAGAACCCAAATTTGCACTTACACAAGTGTTCTGCAGCTCCCATACAGCCTTATCTTTCAATAGTGTTTTAAGACCAAAATGTTAGGAATCTCCTTTGTATTTGACTTTCTCTCTCTTGCTCCCTATAGACAATCATTTGACATATTCCATTGTCTCTGCCTTGAAAAACATATATCAAATCTAAATAACTGTTAAAATCCTTACCTCTTAATCATAGTCTAAACCACCTTCAGCTCTCAGACTTCTGCAGTAGTCTCAACTGATGACCTACCAATAATGCCTTTTAAGCAAATCATATCTTTCCCTACTACAAATCCATCAATAGCTTTCAACCCTATGTAATTCTCTACTTGATCTCTCAGTTGAATACCTTTCCAAACTAATTTCTCATCATGTTTCTTAGTTTTTACATTATTCCCACCATGCTGGTGTCCTCAGTATTCCTCAAACTCCTTAAGCCACAGGACTTTTGGCCTCCCTGTTTCTCATGCATAGAATTTTATTCCCAAGACCTTCACATAGTACATTTCTTTTCTTCAAGACTCATGTCAGTCCTCCCTCCTCAGAGAGGCCTTCCTTAATAACCCCCATAATAGCATTCTATCTTGCTTCACCACTTGTGTTTTTTTTTACATAGAATGTCAGTGACATTCTGTATTTGTATTTATTATTCATTCATTGTTTATATTTTCTATAAAAATAGACAGAGACTTGAAAATTTTATCCACTATTATATTCACATACCTTAAAGAGTACCTAGCACATAAGAGACACACAATAAATTTTTGTTGAATTAATGAATTAATATAAAATAAAAATAAAGAAACAAGATTTGATGAATGGAGGGATTAAAGTACACTCTAGAGAAAATCGATTAAGTCCTGGAATACTTCTGCAAAATCAATTATCTTCATAATCATGTTGCAAAATCAAATGTGAAGTTAAAGATATTCTAAACTTTTATCTAATATTTTTTTCTTGAAAATTGACCAAGAAAGAAATTAATGTTTGTTTTTCTAAAAAATTAGTTCAGTATTGCATTATTAGCTATACTTTTTTCATATTAGATAAAACTCCCTTTAAAATTCTTAGTTTAATTTTACAAAATAAAGTTCCAGCCAAAAATTATTTTCCAATATTTATGATAAAATTTTAGTTTTCATTTTAAGTGGATTCACTTCCAGAAGCCTTTCTCTAATACCAAATATCTTTGACTAGCAAGGACCTCCTGTATCTGTTAGGGAGATTGTAAATAAATAAAATAGTATAATCTCTCAATGTGTTTTATTAATTATTTTTATCTGTATAGGTATGCAGCATGATGCCATAGCAAAATTTATTTGGACGGTCAAAAATTTTCAAACCTATTTTAAAAATATTTAAAAGTTTAATGAAATAAAGTTCAATGTTTCAAAGAAACATTTAAAATATTTCTTTGCGTATTATATGAACAAATCCTAATTTCTATTCATTTCCCTTTACATGTTTCAACAATCAAATTTCATAACAAATTAAAAACTGATATGCCACCTATTTGCTATTTTATAAATAATAAAACGTCTCACATAATCTTCAAAGTCAGTTTTATTATAAACTGCATATTAAAGGAAAAGAAGCTGAGGCTGAGAAAATTTGAGTTGACTGAGAGAGTTCACAGGGTTTATAAGTGCAGAGCCAGGGTGGAACTCAGGTTTTCCAATTAGTACTTTTTCCACTCTGCCATCTTATCCGTCTATAAGGTTTTCAGGTATTTCATCCTAAAAAGATTAATGGTATCTTTCAAATTTATTTACTTGTGTTTTTTTTTTTTGTATTTTCAATCTGGAACACATATGCAGGGATAATAGTATAAAATATTGATATGTTTCTCCATTTCAACCTCCATGTTTAGTAATTCATTACATTGGAACCCTGTTTTTCTGAAAACAAGATCTACCCCAAAAATAAGCCCCAGTTAAGATCTCAGCCTGATAGATGCATTTAGTACATTATGACAATGTTCCGGAAGATCACATGACTGTAATTGAATAAATGTAGGTTGTTGTACATGAAACAGTAAAACATCCCCTGAAAATAAGCCCTAATAAAGCAAAATTAACATAAGACCTGATCTTATTTTCGAGGAAACATGGTACTTCAAGTATCTCTTTCTTCCCCCAGAATGAACAGCTTAAGTGAGTGCCCTAGGCGAATAAAACAATGGCTAAAAAACCTATTAGGGGAAAAAAAAAGTTTTGGTCTAAGAATGAGAAGGGAATTATCTTTGAAAGTGAGATATTTCTATAGACAAGTGAGTTATCTGTAAAGTGTAGACTAAAAAACCAAAGGGATGTGGAAGGACAAGTGAAGTGAGGAAGAAATCTGCGATAGGTAGGAATGGATGAAATTGAGGAATTTTACCCTCTGTGACAAGTGTCACCAGTACCAGGAAGCTGTTACCAGTGGTGCGTAAGCTTAATGTTCTCCCTCCCCCACTGCTATGTATGAGGATCACCAATTTTCAGCAGATTATGGCCACCCATCAGTAACCTAGGGCCACCCATTAGTAACGCGTTAGTAACTTAGTCTGGAAACTTTTTTTCCCCTCCAAATGCATTATTTATTGTTCTCACTCCTCTGATTATTGGACTTTCTTGTTATAAAGCTTTTCCTCTCTACCTAGAATAATTGCTAAATCTCAGTGCACCCGTGTGATTGTGCCTGAGCTAGACCCCTTACAGTGAGGTAGTGAGTAGTAGATAAAGAGTCCTGTTGCCTATGGAGGTCTATTAGTGGCCTTCTGAGGTTGTCCATGTGTTAATTCCTGAACATTTTGATTTTAGACCAGTGAAACAGATTTTGACTCACATACTTGTGTCTCCAGATGTAAGGCATTATGTTTAGTTCACAAGCTATGATAATGGGTGATGTAAAAAGATTTTGTAGTTCTCTCCAGTTACTTTTTAAACTTACTACTAGATTTGACATTTGAGACATAGATAAATGGTCATCTTTATTACTTTTTTTTAATTATTGTCAGATTTTACTGCAGCTGTAAAACACAAACATGAAATCTCGAAGTGATGACAAGTCAGAGTTTCTGCAAGAAGAAAAAATAATCCTAGAGCATGTTATTGTATTTATTTTATATGGAATGAGGTTATTACTGAAATGATGCCTCCTTGGAGATTTCTCAATATGTAGGGGAATTGATCTCAATAAGGAAACCATCAGAATATCTGAATAATTTCAGATAGCTCCAGGTAATGCCTGGTCAACTTTGCATTCACATGCAAAGCAAAGGGCCAGCCACTGCTATGAAAATTGAAGTTGGTTAAGCTTCTCTTAGGGAGATCCTTCTTGTAACTTTTGAAAGAACTTTTATAACTGTTATATTCCTATTTCATTTATTACATCTCTGGTCAACTAGGCCCTCAGTTACAGAACATCAAGGATAGCCCTGTATTTTCATATTTGGTTTCCTATTGTTAACTGCATCTTCTATAACCTATGCTTATCATTAAAAAAAAAAAAAAAAATCACCAAAACCTGTAAGCCTATATTCTAGATAGAGTAATTCTTGCCAAATATTTCATAATTATTAGTTGTGTGAATTTTTCATGTCACCTAACTTTTCTGAATCTCAGTTGACTCAAAAGTAAATGAAAAGGTTTGGGCTGATTCATCTCTAAGGGCTCTGTCCTTCAAATTTTCTAATGATCCTGTGAATCTTATTATGAATAAAGGACAAAATTGTCAGTAATTTAAAGTAATGTTTTATAGAGGCATTTGGAAGTAACTAAGACTAGTTTTAGAATCCCTGTGTTTCAGTCCAGATTTTGGCACATAATGGCTAGACCATCTTGATTGCATAAATATGACTGAGCCTCAGTCTATTAATGGGTCCAAAAAAATAATTGTTCCTTTACCCTATCCTCTGGTAGCTTTCTAGGAACTGGAGGGGTTACGAATGAGGGGAAAAGTAAAATAAATGAACAAAATTACTAAAGCACAAGTTAGAATGAAAGCAAATCAAGCAAGGTGCTGTGAAGGTTCAGAAAAAGAATTCTTTCCTTCAGAGTGGGCGAGCATATTGGTAGTATATCACTTTGAATATTTATGAATGGATAGTGACAATTTATTTGTCTTATATTTTTGTATAGCAATTTATTTTTCAAAATTGTTTTTAACGGTTCATCTCATAAAGGTAATGTAATCATTATGGAAATAATAATGTCCATTCTTTAGGCAATATTAATTATGCACCAGCAGCAAACAGTGCTTGTTGCCTTCTCAACATGACCTCACTTGATTAGTATCATCTTCCCATTAGATAGAAAGTACGCATATTACTAACTTCATTTTGGAGGTGAGAAATATGAGTAGTAGTAAGGTTAACAATGAGCCAAAGGTTATGGAGCAAAGCGACGAAAACAACTCAAATCCAGATGCATCTAATTCCACAGTTCCTCCCTGTAATGATCAGACTTTACAGAAAATACAGACAATTAAAAAAACTATCTGTAAATATTTATAGGACCACTCACCTAGAAATTAACACTGCTAACTTGTGTTAGGTTATATATACTACACACACACACACACACTCTCTCTCTCTCTCTCTCTCTCACACACACACACACACACACACACACACTCACACATTCATACATTCATGCAGTGCGCAAGGTGAAAAATTCAAATAATGCCAAAGTTAGAAGATGAAAAGTAAAAGTTCCCAACTCAACATTATCCTTTTAGTTTTCTGTCAAGCAGTAATCATGAACAAATTCTTATGTAGACCTTCATAAATTCAAATAGATGTATATTGGAACTGTATTTTAAATTGACTCCCCAGAATTGATTTTACTGTCATTTTTATATATTTAGCTTAAACATATAAAAACAGGAAAATTCTGTGGCATTAAACAATGCCATATCTTTACATAGTAACTTTCAATTAGATTTTGAAGAGTGCATATGATCAAAAATCTACATATGAATTCTTGATATTATAATAGCAATATTAAAGCAAGCTACCATTTACTGAATAACAGCTGTTTGAGACATGGACATGTAATTTTTTAGAATTCATGATATCTGTATATGTGAGTTTTACTTCCATTGTACATTTGAGAAGGCTGAAACTTAGGAAAATTGAGTAACTCACTCTATATCACAAAACCTGTTGTAGAGGGGATTTGATCTAGAATCTGTGTAGCTGTAACATCAGTTCTCTATTCACTAGAATGATTTCACTCTGCCACTTTGTGAAGGTTAAGGCCTTTCTTTCACAGCACAGAGTTTAACTTTGCATAACCATACCCATATTGGTCAAATTTGCTAAATAATTATCAAATTATATCTTTCTTTGTACTATGTGGCTATGACAATCTGGTTTTCTAAATGGATGCCAAAATCCAGTGAATGGAACACTCTAAAGAATGATATAGATGATTTATTTCAGATAAATTTAGTATGGCAGAATTACCTACAGAGGGAACTTGCAAGTCGTACTTTTGTTCTGTATCTTTCCAATCCATTGATTAAGGCATTAGTCTCGTTTCAGCATATCATTGTAGGCTCTCTGTTATTTCAATCATAGCCATGAAGTGGAACATTTGTTTAAAAGCTTTCTGTAAAAGCTTAGTCAAGTGAGGCAAAATGGAGAAATAAATACTTATATTTGCTCTAAACTTCCTTGTCTTATTGTACTATAGGGAGAGTTAATTGGGGTGATACGTATTAGAATTTTTGCTGCTTCTTTGGTTTAAATCTAACAGCGAAGAGTGGATTATAAATATGTAATAAATATGGTAATCCTAGCAACTATATCTAAACCATTAACCTGGATTATGTGATGATATGAAGAATATATTTATCCCTGTTTTCTTCTTCCTTCTTCTCTTTCTCCTCCCTCCCTTCTTTTTCTGTCATAGCAAAATGTTTCTGGGGGCTGCTCAGGGTATAATTCAGAGAAGACACCAAATAAAGGCAGGAAAAAATTGAAATAATGGTGGGAAGAGGCTCAGTATTTGAGTACTGGGTTAGATACTCTGCCCCATTGACCAATACTTGGAGTACTCAAGTGATATCATCTTTATGTAAATCTCTCTCTCTCTCTCTCTCTCTCTCTCTCTCTCTCTCTTTCTTTCTTTCTTTCTTTCTCCCTCCCCCGCTTCCCTCCTCCCCCACCTGTCTTTTCTCTTTCTTCCTGTTTGGCCCTCTGATCCCTCCTTATCTACCTTCCTCTCTTTCTCTCTCTGGGATATAGGTTACTAATGGTTATAGGGAACCTGTGTGAGAGACAGGCGGAAACAAAGCTATTGGCCTGTGACTCAGCACAAAAAAACTTATGTGGACTTCCTAAAGTCAGCCTAGAGTAGTGGTTAAGGGTATAGACTTTGAAACCAGGAAGAACTGATCTGGAATCTCACTGTGGATACTAGTTAGTTACATCAATTTATTCTTAAACCTTTGGACCTCAAAGTGGAGAGTATATAATACGTCAGAGTTGGTATCATAACTAGAGTTTAAATGAGAAGATATACATAGAGTATTTGCTATTCTGACATTTCCATAAGTGCTCTGTAAATGAGAGCTACATTGGGATAAGTGATGTTTTTCCAGAAAGGCCTTGTCTTTTAATAGATGGAGCAAACTTTGGTGGTCAATGAAAGCCTTGGCCCACCTTTCCTTTTAGCACTCCCAGGGAAAGCAGTCTCCAGTCTAGATCCCGGTCTGTATTTTTTTCACATAGTAGAAAATACATATCCCACTGAATGTCACTGATCACAAAATTCTATATTTCAAGGCCCCTTGAGAATCTTCAAGGGCCTAAAGATAATGAGGCTTTCTTATACCAGTTCACTATCTGCATCACACTCACAAATCCAAGTGCAAATTGAATTTCCTCACTCACTTTACTCACATGATCAACTGGTGAGAGAGGAAACGCAGTTTGGTACATATCTCATTTGCTTTTCCCTTTGGTTAGCCTTTGGATGGTCCTACCAGATGAGAAACACAATAAAAAGTACATTTGTTTTTGTCTTCCAGCTAGCTCTAGCAGGTGCTTTTATTAAGGTTTTCTCATAAAGTGTTGACCGGCATTCCCGGCTGCAACAGTCCCTGTCTTCACCTCCCATCAATATCAGTGAAGGATATAGCCATCTTCTTCATACATAACATGTGCGTGAACATATGTGTGTTCATACATAACATGTATGAAAATATGTATGTTCATATATAACATACATGACATATAGCCAACATGTTCAGACGTAGCCCCAAATTCTGAAGACTGTGAATTCTTTCCACACCCTTTTTCTACCTGAGTTACGGGGTTGAAGTGCATAGTATGTTAATTGGTCTTTTGATTTCTGTGACTGGGGTTTCTTCAACAGTATTTCTAGATGTTCTTCCCCCACCTACCTCAGAATCTACTCTTTAGTTCTCCTCTCCCACTCAGTCGGCAGGGATAAGCTCCATCTTTGAACTCATTGTCCTTTCCCTTCTATTTAGGCCACTTTGATGGCATCATCCAGTTGATGATAGAAGCTCATGCCATATAAGCTCTTCCTGAGGGCAGACCGCCTTCAGTTGTACAAGGAGATGTCTGCTTTTTCCAAGGGTCTCAGAATTCTACCTCAGCTGTATATGATTTGTTCTTATTTGAAACCTAATGAGAACTTGTTTTTCTGGGTATATTTGTGTTTATAAAGAGGATATTGCATTGTTTGTGGTATGTATGGGTCCCCCTGATAGTTTCCAAACTCTTACAGGGAGTTACATGGAATCTTATTCATGTTTTTATACTCTGTAATATTGAACCCATTTCTTGCACAGAGTAACAAAATACTTTCTTTGCTTTAAAGAAATATCTGCAGTCTGGGAGAGATACCAAAGTTTCTACGCTGACCACTGGTTCCCAGTAAAAATTAAATGAATGCTCTTGATTTAGACCTTTAAAGTTTCACTCCATTTTTCTATTGCCAAATGAGTAACGTTTTGTCCATTGAATTGTTTTCAGATTATATATGTTCAATTTCTATGTTCTAGAGGGGCCATTGTTATTTTATTATAGTCCTATTATTATTTGAAGGGTGAAAGGATTTTGAAAACTGGAATTACAGAGCAATAAACAGTTATCTTTCCTCTCTCTGTTGGACAGTGGAACTACTCTCAAATTCTATCAGAGTTTTGGTCATTGAAAGTATTTCCTCTCTTTATGTACAGACTTGGACGGATTTCAAGCCCCAAAATGGGCCCCAATGTGGTCGTAATGCTGAATGGCACTGAGTGATTTGCAACCCCTCTGAGTTTATTTTGACATATGTAAAGTGAAGGGTGATAATAATAGCCACTCCACCAGGATTGTCATGAAGATACAATAATGCATATGAACGTATTTCCTAAACTATAAAACACCTTTTAAATGTGAGGTATCACTATGATTTGGGACTTCTAAAATAATACAATATCCAAACTTTGGAAACTCAATTTAAATGCAGTGAATATACTGTAGTTATCAGCATAGTAGTTACTTAGTCTGTTGAAAATGATATAAAACCAGAAGTTTTATACCCTTTGAGAAAATTTACTAAATGTAATCTCTGTGTTCCAATAGGATCTTTGCTCAGGATTATTAGCTCACAGCATGAATTGCTCGTAACTTTTGACGTATTTTAGAATCGGTAACTACCAGATTTTGAATAAATTAAATTAGCATTGCAAATTAAGCATTGGAACTCAACTGCATCACAAGAATCATGGTGGTTTGAACAAATTAATGCTTTTGAATGTGCAGAAAATTGAAGGTGTAAGTTTAGTCTTTTCCAAAATTAGAAAATGTGATACCTGGTTCTTTAATTAGTGAATCTGATAAATTCATAGAGCAGAATTATATGCCTAGCAAAGATTTTACTCATTTATTATAAGGAATAGGAGGCAAAACCATTTCATGTAATGAAAAGAGGAGTGGATTTTTCATTAGAGAACGCGAATTTGAGTCCTAGATCCACAACATTTTAGTTATGGGTTTCACATCTTGGCAAAATCACTCTAACCCTATGAGTTTCAACTTTCTCAATTATTGGATTGTTTATGAAAACCAAGAGAAATGATATTCATTCACTTAGTCTATATATGTATTTACATATATATGTGTAATTTAGCTTGTAAGAATATATAAGCAGGGTAATGTTTCGCATTGAAGAAGAGGAGACAGATGTTATGGAATATAGATGTGTATAAAAAAAAACAAAAACAAAAAAAGAACAAGCAAACAAAAAACACATTGTACCCAAAGAATGACAAGCAGATCCACATTACAAAAGAGACAAGGGATGACTACAGAAGAAACAGGATAGGCAGACATAAGCCTCATCCTGGGGACTTTGTGAACAGTGGGGTTGGGCTTATTCTTTGTGATGAGAAGGATTTGAAAGGTTTTACACAGAAAATTGGAATAGTGATATTTATTTTAAATAGATCTGATATAAGTCATGATGGTCTTTTTACAAGGTCAATCATACTCTTGTCATACTGAGACTTATTTTATGGCCTAACATGTAGTGTATCCTAGATAATGTTCCATGTGTGTTTGAAGATAATTTATGTTCTACTGCTTTGGGGTCAAATGCTCTAAAAATATCAATTAAGTCTATCTGGTCTAATGTGTCATCTAAGGCTGCTATTTTCCTTGTTAATTTTCTCTCTAGAATATTATCCATTGTTGTCAATGATGTTTTAACATTCTCTATTATGATTGTATTACTGTTATCTTTCCCTTTATGTCAGTCAATACTTGCTTTATATATTTAGGTTCTCCTGTGTTGGATGCATAAATGTTTACAAGGGTGTAGACTCTTATTGGATTGATCCCTTTATAATTATGAAATGTCGTTCTTTGTCCCTTATTATAACCTTTGTTTTAAAGTCTATTTTTTCTGAGATAAGTATTGCTACTCCAGGTTTTTTATTTCCATTTGTATAAAATATCTTTTTCCACCCCTTTATTTTCAGTCTCTGTGTGTTGGTCTCTTATAGACAGTATACACATGGGTCTTATTTCCTTATCCATTCAACTACCCTATGTATTTTAATTGAAGTATTTAATCCATTTACATTGTAATGACTATTCATAGGTTCATAGTTATTGCCATTTTCTTATTTATATTTATGTTCCTTTTTTCCCTTCTTCTTAAAGAAATCCCTATAACATTTCTTATAATATTGGTTTGATGGTGATGAACTCCTATTTGTTTGTTTGTTTATTTATTTGTTTTGGTTTGGGAATCACATGTGGCTATTCTTAAATATACAGATCTAAGGAACCTATTCCTGAAAATTCTTATTCAAAATATTTAAGTTGAAGCTCAGGAAGCTATATGATTTACAAGCTCCTCATATGACATGATGCAACCTGTTTGGAAATCATGTATTATGATTAGTAAGAAAACTAAAAGCTAAGCAAACAAAAAAATCCATTCACGGCATCAAATGATAAAGCAGAAAATCAGAATTTTACCAAATAAAACTAAAAATAATACTTTTAAGATAAACACCAAGCAACTGTAGTTCAAATTAATTAATCCTAAAAGAACAACAAAACTAGAGAGAAAAATTCTACTAAACCAAAGAGGAAGTGAGCAAACGCACAAGTTAGGGCAAATACCATGTTTCCCTGAAAATAAGACCCAGGTCTTATATTATTTTTTTCTCCAAAAGATGCATTACGGCTTATTTTCAGGGAACGTCATTCTTAAAAATCATTCTAGGGCTCATTTACCGGTTAGGTCTTATTTTTAGGGAAACACGGTAGTTTTTCCCAAAACAAAACAAAACCAAGCTCGAAATTAGAGAGGAATCTCAGTCAAATCTTTTAAGGATCATAAGAAACAAATTCCAGCCCAGAAGAGAACAGTAATAGATCAGAGAAAAATGCACCAATAATTCTGTTTAAAATTTAGGAGAATGAGTCAAAGAGATCTTCAGAGTGGTAATGTTTGAGCTGGACTTTGAAGAAAACCACTCTGTTAATTGGCAAGCAAAAAAATTTTTTTTGTTTGTTTGTTTTTTAACAAACTAGATATTCTAATTAAATAACACTAAAAATATTCATGTAATTTAATCTGTCCTTAATAATTCAGAAAATAATTCAGATTCTTAGAGTCTTAAGTCATCACTTTGCACATATATATTTATGAAACCTAAACTACTGACTGGTTTTTACTTAAAAATCCACAGGATATTAAATGCTTGAAGAGAAAACATCCAGTACAAAATAGTACATATTGCTAGATGGTTTTTAAAAAGACACTGCAATACCTTTGTTCCTGAGGAATCAAGGTGAGAAATTGAAATAGAAGCATTAAGTAGAAAGTATGGGAAGATGTTAATACCCGTGGCAGAGTGTGTGATAAGTATAGGGAGTGAAGTCAGAGAATTAGTAGTCACTGATAATTTCGGAATACATTTTGCCATTTCTATGGCTTGTATTTTTCTTTTAATGATCTCCAGTAAATATGATCAGAATAAAAAAAAAATAAGAAAAAGCAAGGATTTATGTGCTTTAAGAGCTGCAACTGGAAATAAAATAATAAAAATAGTAAAAATGGCCAGTATTCTCCCATCTGAAACCATAGATGTATCGATAATGGGACTTTCAATACCTATGCTTGTATAGCTCCCTTCGATCAAGAAAGGCAGATCAAGAACATAGTTTGTCTTTTTTGTTGTTGTTATATTTCATTCAGGTGCTTGATATGATCCTAGGTGTAGAGAATTAGGCCTATTATTCTTCTGTTTCTTGCAAGAACACTCTCTTATGTTATTTTCTTATGCCTTCATAACTGATCTCCACTTCTATTCAACTCCCCATCACAGGAAACCTTTTCTAATTTATTCAGTTTATACATACTTACTGTTTTTTCCCCAGTCATCAAGATCTTTAATGTTGCTATAGCTTACTGCTTCTAAGTGCTGCATAGCATTTGACATTATACATACATCACTTTCACTTATCCAAGCTCTAGTAAAGGACAATGATATTGCCTCCTGTTTCATCTCACCACAAACACTATCCTTGAATATGGTCCCTTCTAGGACCTACGCAGTTAACACACTTATATATTTTTCTCTTGGACACACATGCGCACACACACACACACACACACACACACACACAAATAGTAATCCTATGCCTGGGATATTTCTATATTTAATTGTATAAATTATTGCCAAATTCTCTTCATAACTGCTATATCAGTTTAAATACCACTAACAGTGTTTTCCAATATATATATTTTTTTGTTTTTGTTTTTGTTTTACTTTCTATTTTTGCCCTTCTGGTGGATGTAAATCATTATTTCAGCAAAGTTCTAATGTTAATTTCTCAGTGTAAATGAGGTTGGGAATTTCTCCCTATAGTTGTTTGC
The DNA here is from genome assembly GCF_036562045.2 of Rhinolophus sinicus. Lineage (NCBI taxonomy): Eukaryota > Metazoa > Chordata > Mammalia > Chiroptera > Rhinolophidae > Rhinolophus > Rhinolophus sinicus. The sequence continues at coordinate 105,823,771 of NC_133756.1, forward strand.
CATTTAGGTTTCTCCTTCTCTGAATGACCTGTTCACATACATCATTCTTTTTTTTCTATTGCCTTATTTTCTTTTTTATGTTACACAGTTAATGAAGAAATGATCTATTATTTTAATAAATAGGCTTAATCTAGGACTTCTCTTAAAAGTGACAGTTGGTAGAGTCTGCTGTAATTGTAGTGTCAACATTGATTTGCACAGGCTCTTTATATCTAATATACTTAGATGTATGTGTATCTACATATATACATACATACATGTATACATACATATTTGTGCACACATATACACAAATATATACATCTTCAGAAACAGGGAGTGGATATCTGTGCTCCTTGTTTCTGATGTGCATCTTTAAGACAACAAGCCAAGGCATGTAGTTAAAAAAGGACAGGGAGCAAAGCAAATATATCTGGTTTGTATGACAGTGGTTAATGTTAGAAGTTTGATATTCAGGAGCCAGACATAATTGGTGGGTTAGCTCAGAAATATTGACGTTATATTTTCATTAATTTATTCAGTCCATATTAACATGCATTTATTAAGGGCGCATATGCTATGCATTGTGATAGAAGCCAGGATTACACTGATGATTAAATAATTGTTTTTGATCTCAAACATCTCATGGACTATGTAAATAATTATGATATAATGTGACTACTGTTATGGATTTTTAAAAATTACCAAATTATTATGAGAGTCCAAAGAACTCTTTATGTCATCATTAGTTGTCAGTGAGAGTTTTATTTAAAATAACTTAATCCAGCCTTAAGAGTAAATAAGAATTCGATAAAAGTGGCACTTTTTATACTATATCTGTGACTTTTTAAAAAATAGCTGTTTTTGTATAAATGACTTGACAATATAAATTCATAAAATTGTCAAGAACATGTAGAAATGCTGCTGATGCTGCTACTGCTTCTGCAAAGGAGGCAGAGAAAACTTACTGGGGGTGTGGGGGGGGTGGAAAGACAAGGATAGTGATTCTCTGTAATTGCGCCTACGTACCCAGTGGACATCTTGGCCCATGATTTATCTTCAAAAAGAAGATCTATCAGGTTTAGTTACTATTTTCTAACTTGACAGTTGAACCGATTTTGGTTAGATATCACTAGAGGAGATTTGAAGCAATCATTGATTGAATCAGTAATGGGGGAGCAGCCTTAGAATGCTTGATCTTTAAAACATCTGCAAATTTATCACCAAACTCTCAGCAAAAGTAATAAAATGATGGCTATGGCAGAATTTCCATCCATGTGCAAACTGAGGATTAAGATAACAATTTGATAACAATAACACTTATTACTCCACTAGCTGGCTGAAAACAATTAAATGCATTTCAGTGGTGCCCACATTATCTTTTAAGCTGAGATATGTAAGATCCATTTCTGCCTGTGAACCAAAGGAAATTCAACAAATCTAATTTTCAGAGTAGTCACAGGAAAATCTCTTACCTTGCTGGAATGATTGTGAAATGGATGCTGTCTTGCTTTGGTGGTGAAAGAAGGAACCACAGCGATTGATTCATCACTGGGCTTTGTTCTTGTGTGACTGATATTTCTTCCATTGTTTTTAACCTTTCTTCTATTTTCTTGTTAACTATTCGTTTTCAGATGGTATGGCCAATTTTTCCTTCTCCACCTACAACAATGATCACTTTTTGCTTTAACTAAGATTTTCTCAGTGTTTTCTTGCACTGAGATGGGCTATTATTCTTTCTTACCCCATCTGCTTTAAAATGTTTCCTTGTGATGTTTTATTTTCAGGCTATTTAGGTTTCTTGTAATATTGTTATAATTATACTGCTCGAAATTACTCATGTTGCTAACAGATTAGGACTTTTTTTCTGTTTGTGTTGATTATTCTGTGACTAATGATTCAGCTAAGACTATGTGCAATGAAAAAAAGTATTGACTAGGTGTTTCGTCACCAAAAAATTTATTTGGGTGGGGGGAAAGAAAGGGTTGCTACCCAATACTGCCCTGCAGTGCCAAGATATTTACAAAAAAGGATAAAGGAAGTTAAGGGGAGGGGCAGTTACAAACACAGAGCTTAATTGTAAACAGAGTTCTTCCTATAGAGTTCTTCAATTACTTGAGTGGGAGAACTCCTCCCACAAGTCCTAGCTCCTCCCATGGACCCCTCCTGACTGATTATGTCTTTGCAGCACATAAATTACAATTGCGTTATAAAATTGTTCAAGTTCTGTTAATAAATGTTGTGATTCTTAAGGAAACTATTTTTAATCCTCAAAAAAGCATGTGATGGGATACAACTGATTAAATGCTCTAAATTATCATCCTTTGTAAGAAAATCCAATAAGCACATTTTAAAGAGTCACTTTCTCAGAGTTGGCTTCATGCCCGTACATGGGTCATTGTAGACCAAGGTCAGAGAGAAAAAAATTAATTTCTATTTAATGATTTTCTACAAAATTGGGGCAATACATAAAAAAAGATAAACAAAACAGGCTAAATAATAGGTAGTTGGAATACTAAAATTTGCATGTTAGGATTATTTAATATGAGTGAAAGACAAAGGCGTGATTCTATTGTCTTTAAGAATATGAAAAGGTATTACTAAGAAAGTACTTACCTCTTGTTCTCCATTTCCAAAAGGTGAGTGAGCTAAGCAATAAATGAAATTCAGATTCACCTGTGGGAAGGCAGGGAGCCAGCCCCAAAGACCTGTGATGACTTCCAGCTCTAATATTACAGAAAATAAAATGTCTTCCTTTAAGAATATTGAACTATATACAGGCTATAAAAAGGGCTGAGACTATGGAACAATTTCAAAATATTTTTAATGATTCTGTTTATGCATGTAAATGAAGTTATTAACCTTCCATCAGTAAAGCAGGTACTTTTGGTTGTTTGTCCACTAGTGGTGGTTTATTTATATTCTTATTCAATAGTCTGTCTGGAACTCTAGGGACAAGCAAACTTAACTGACTCACATGGGGTTTGAACGTATAACCCTTGATTCACTAGGTACCAAGCAAAATGAGCTAGGCACCTGAAATAAATCACACCACAACGCCTCAGGGGAAAAAATAAAGTTAACTATCTATGTTTCAATGTGTATTTTGTTGGAGACAAAGAAAGCAGAAATAATAAATAGTTGCACCCTCTTTCCTCATCGGGATTCTATGAGTCTATAAAGCAGTCTTTTAGGAGAAAGATATGGACAGATTCTACCACACTTGACGATTGAATCTTTTAGAATAATGCAAAGGTTTTATGACCCAACTTGAAATGACTGAAGCATACAGAAAGGAAGGTTATTTTCTTTGTGACCTGATTTGCTGATCCAAAACGTAAGCCACTAATTCTTTTTCAGTAAGCCTCTAGCCACCATGGTGACCACTTTATATTACTCAACCCGGTCGGTCAGCATTTGAGCCAGTCTTCGAAGGGTGATATTTTTAGAATAGCATTAACCAAAAGAATTCTCTAATTAAATATTAAGCATTTTCCAGAATGAAAGACTTGGCTTGAAGCCTTCCTATTTAGTGTAAAAAGCAAAAGATAAATCAGAGATATCCCCACTGTGGAGCAAGTAGGAGAACGTAGTGTATTTTTGTAGGCGTAGAAATGGGAATTAACCCATATATCTTCTGCCTGAAAAGCGGGGAAACCTTTGAGAGAAGCAGATGCATTTACTTTCCGAAGGACATGAAGTACTGATTTCAGTTCAGAGAAGAAAGCATGGAGCAAATGGAAGACTCTGGAGTATTACAATAAGGAGCAGTGGCAGCGTCTCAATCTCATCCACATGATATGAGTGCTGTACTAGAGGGAGTTGAGATGAAATGGAGCTGGAAATTTTTTTCACCAAGAGGATAAGTAGATAATATAATAACTGATTTCTACCTGCAATTTCTAGCATTCTATTAGATACCATAGGGGGAAGACATTCTTGAAATTTTATAAATGCCTCCCAGAGGAAAGAACATGATACAGCATAGATGTCTTTTATAAATGTCGAGTAAATACATTTTTGGATTATAGATTATATAGAAATTGGGCAAGGTTGCTAATAGAATATGATTGTCCTTTTGAGAATAACTGTTTCTTCCTTTAAGTGGAAGAAAATCTTCTCTTCAGAGCTTTAACAAAGTTCACTCAGGTCCCAGGAATCTTTGATTATGGGCTCAGATGAATCATGTGAAGAGCAGGGGGATTGGGAAAGACAAAGAAGAAAGGCTGACCGAGTTTTCCATTACCTTTGATCTCAGTAGGGGGTCAGTAAACACATTAGGGCATCTCTCTTTTTCTGGGAGCCCTGGTGAGTAGAGCCTGAGTGACAGACTGAACCTGCAGTCTGTAACAAGCTCCTGACTTTCATACTTGACTGTCTGGCTCTCTCTAATCCTTATGAGTCCTGTCAATCAGATTCCTTAACTGGAGTGGATTCAGAACATTTTGAAAGTTTAATTAATTTAATTCAGAAGAGAAAATAAAATGCTTGTCTTTTTTTCAACATCTCTAAAATGTGAAAATTATGCTATTGAATTTAATGCAATCTGCCTAATTCTCAACTTTGATGTTATAGGGCAACACCCTTTGCCTCTGAGTATGTGCCAAAGAAATAAAAAAGATAAATAATTAAAGCTTTTCACTTTTTTTGAGGCCCATTTCTAATTGCTCAAAATTCTAATGACTTGCTCATATTTGGCCATATGTATATTTATCAGTAAGAATTTTTACAAAGAAAGATAAAAATACAGTGAATTCATATTTATTCATCTGCTTTGTTTCAGTGTACGAGGGCTTTACATATTATCTTCATTTTTTTATGTATGTGACTTATGTCCATATGATTACAAAGAGGCAGAGCTGAAGTTTGAACTCAGCTGTGCACTTTCTGATTCACTACATACACAGGAGGCGGGAAGAATAAGGGAATAGAAACTGTGCAACTAAGATAATTTATAGCCAGCTGTATCACACCAGTTTTCTATAATACAAATTTCAAATGTTCTTTCCAATTGTGAAGATATCATTTTCTATAGTAGTGAAATTAACACCAGACATGGAGTCAGTTGAGGTCCTTCTTAATAACCAATTAACTTCCCCAAACTCAGTTTTCCTTTACACATGACATAGGGGATAGTGGAAGGAACATAGATTTTGAAGTCCCTTTATGAAATTGACCAAGTGACTCCACTGTCTGAGCTTCAGGTTTTATATTTAGAATCTAAACTTGGGTCTAAGACATTACCTATAAATAAACAGGCATAAACTTTAGTTTGTGAATTTTATTGTAACTGTTGTGTTTCTTAACAGCATTTTGTTCTTTGAAGTCTTTCCTTTCTTCTGAATACACTGTCTGTCAGGACTAGGCTAGGTTATGCTGAGGTAACAAAAAATACTAATACCTCAGCTGCTTACAAGAATAAAGGATGCTTCTCGCTCAAGTCTACTGTTAGTCAGCTGAGTCCTGTTCCACATTAATTTCACTTGTGAATCCAGATTAATAGTCTCTGTCTGGAACATTACTATTTATTGCAGCAGTGGAGAAGGAGATTGGATAAACTTCATACTGGCTCTTAAAGCTTCCGCCTGGAAGTGACATGATGTCACTTCTACTCACGTTTTATTTCCCAAGCAAGTCACAGAAGACTTCATACATATCCCTGCCACCATGGCAAAATTTATTAGATTTAGGTTAATATATTACATACGTACATATGTACATACATGAGGACCTGGGGTACACAGAGAGAAAAAAAGTCATTCTCTCTAGCCCAAGGAGTCCTCAGTCTAGTGTAGAAGACAGGTAGGTATACTGTGCTTCATTTTTCTGATTAAAGAATTTGAGGAAGTGAGAATGGAGATACATATTATTTTTATTTTCTCTTATTTTTTAAGACCTTGGTGATGCTCTGGATTGTACTCTTGTTTTCTGAGATTTACTTTTTATTTTCTGCTGTTATTTCTTTAAGGGCCATGTTAGTAATAGCCATCTTGTTGCATGATCACTGAAGCATAGTTATTGTCAATCTTTAAAATGTTTAAACCACAATTAGCAGGTCTTTAACTGTCTCAATCATTCAACAGTTACTTTGTCTTAAGTGGGAAAACAGAACCACTCCCACAGGAGGGAATGTCAGTCTCTGAGCTCTAGCAGCAGGGATCAAACAGCATTACTTTGCCAACTATAATGAATTTAGAAATAGCAAGACCTAATTTTGAAGTGGATACCATGCTACTTTAAATTATTATTTTAAATGCTAATGTGACTAATTTTACCATTAATAAATAATAATAAATCTATTATACTGTATTGAGCTTACATAACACTGAAGTATGTGATATTTAAAATGTAGTAAGCATTGCCTGCCTGTGTCCAGTCACTCTAATTATGTCTCTTCTTGAAATCCATGACTCCCTAAAATTTTTCTATATTGGACCATGAATTGGAGAAGATGCTCCAAGTCCCATCTTCCATTCTCTGCTTTGAGGTTTCTTCCATCTGCCTTCCGACATGCTTAATTTGTTGGCTTTGCATGCCTAGTCACCCTTCTGCCTAGCACCCGGTTCACAGATAACTTAAGAAGTATGTGCTTTTCTAATTGTGATTCAGCACTTCCCTAGGTTGTCATCTCTCTTACCAGGTCTCTGTGCCATGATCAGAGCCTGTAATCGTGCGATGCCATTCTCCACACCCTTTACAAATATAGTCCTGGGCCTGTGATGGTTTTATGTTTCCACACGTATTCCCTACTTACCTTTATCAAGCATATGGCAGGATTGCCCTTCTCTGCTTCTTTTAAAGTTAGATGTGGCCATGTGGTGTACTTTGGCCAGGGAAATGTGAGCAGAAGAAATGTGTATCATTGGTTTCTGGGAGTTTTAAGAGGCATTGCAAAATTTACAATCCCAACTTCCTACTCTAGTCATCAGTCACGTTGAAGCCCCATCACTCTGGGTCTTTGAGTGACTATAAGCAGAGTCTGCTTGCAAACAAACCTTCATTGCACTTCTGATGTGTAAGAGAAATTGTGTGTTATTTTGATGCCATTGCAGTTTTGTGTTATTTGTTATAATGTCAGAATTACCAGCCTATTCTGACTGATACCACGCTCAAATGAGTTAATCATGTAGTGCCTTTTGTTTGAAATAACAAATCACAAAGTATGTTCTCGTGCTCAGTTATTTGCACAGACATATGTTCTAGAATGAGAGTTTAAATTCTATCAATTTTTATTTATTTATTTTTCTTTTTCAAATTCTCATGTCATTAAAAAAGAAAAAAAAGCTCTCAAAGCAGAATTCTGTCCTGCAGTGGAACAAAATTCCTAAAAAGGTAGTTTTTAATATGCTCAGATAAATATCATGTTAAGTTTCCTTCAAAGAACTATCTGCAGAGAATTTCGGTGCCAGAATGATTGTATCGCTAAGAAATACCTTGGCATTTATAAAGCCAACATAAACTTGGTATTGGAATTTGCAGATCATTCTCAGAGCATAAGATTAAAAGAACGCTTTAAAGGTTTTCAGCTGTTCTGTATCAGCATGTCCTCTTTAATAACAGACGGGAAAAGGCTGAAGGCTCACAACTTTTGTATTTTATATAAAGGAATAATGTTACCCCAAGATCACTGATTTTTATCAGTATTAAATCAGTTTGCTAAGGTTCTTGAAGGCTTTTATGAAAAAGTAGGTGGTCTAGAGTGGACCTAATATTAAATAGGCAGCTGTGTAGGTCATAAAAGATTTCGTCTGTTGTGGATAAATGAAAAGAACTAAAGGCTAAAGGCAAGTGACTGAATAAATCATGCCACTGGACAGTTAATTTTGGCAGAAAATGACCTGAAGCACTTGCTTAGAGCACTCTTCTTTATCACTGTTACCATATATGTATGTATAACATGGTAGGAGACAGCCCTGAATTGTACTTTTGAAACCTATGTAAATTCACTAACCATTGTCTCATATATATATGAAGGCTCATATATATAAATCAGGGCTGTCTCCTACCATGTTTTCCTGAAAATAAGACCTAGCTGGATCATCAGCTCTAATGTGTCTTTTGCAGCAAAAAGTTAACATAAGACCGGGTCTTATTTTACTATAAGACCAGGACTAATATAATATAATATAATATAATATAATATAATATAATATAATACTGGGTCTTATTTTACTATAAGACCAGATCTAATCTAATCTAATCTAATATAATATATAATATAATAAATACAAGGTCTTATATTAATTTTTGCTCCAAAAGACACATTAGAGCTGATTGTCTGGCTAGGTCTTTTTTTCGGGGAAACATGGTAGCACCACTGCTTTTCAACATTGAATTGGAAGTCCTAGCGAGAGCAGTCAGGCGAGAGAAAGAAATAAAAGCATCTGAATTGGGAATGAAGAAGTAAAATTGCCACTTTTTACAGATGACATGATGCTATATATAGAAAACTCTAAAGACTCCACCAAAAAGCTATTAGAAACAATTAGCAAATACAGTAAAGTTACTGGCTACAAAATCAACATACAAAAATCCGTTGCATTCCTATATACCATTAGGTTGATGCAAAAGTAATTGCGGTTTTTGCAATTATTTTTAACCTTTTAAAGCACAATTACTTTTGCACCAACCTAATAACAATGAAATCTCAAAAAAAATAAATAAATAAATAAAAGAAATAAAATAAATAAAATGCATTTTGCAATTGCAACAAAAATAATGAAATACTTAGGAATAAACTTAACCAAGGATGTGAAAGACCTATACACTAAAAACTATAAGACATTTTTAAAAGAAATTGAAGAAGACATAAAGAAATGGAAAGACATTCCATGTTCATGGATTGGAAGAATCAACATAGTTAAAATGGCCATATTACCCAGAGCAATATACAGATTTAATGCAATCCCCATGAAAATCCCAATGGCATTTTTTAAAGAAATAGAACAAAAAATCATTACATTTCTATGGAACCACAAAAAACCCCGAATAGCCAAAGCAATCCTAAGAAAAAAGAACAGTGCTGGAGGTATCACTCTCTGACTTCAGCTTGTACTACAGGGCAACAATGAAAACAGCATGGTATTGGCAGAAAAACAGACCCAGACCAATGGAATAGAGTTGAAAACCCAGAAATAAACCCACATAAATATGGACAGATAATTTTCAACAAAGGAGCCAAAAACATACAGTGGAAAAAAGACAGCCTCTTCAATAAATGGTTCTGGGAGAACTGGAAAGCCACGTGCAAAAGAATGAAACTAGACTGTTATCTATATAATTTCAAAACTAGAATTTATCTTCAAAACTCTCTAAATTAATGATTATCAAGCATCAGCTTGTTACCTGTTGTGAAACTTAGGAGTGTCTGTATTTTTGTTTTTATATGCTGGTAAAGGGGTAGAGAGATCAGTAAAATGTTCAAATTCCCTGGCTCCACAATTGCAAATTTCTTAGTGGATTTCTAGTGAGCGCCAGAAATCTTATTTTCGAGATCATTCTGATGTAAAAGACTTTGATTCTAACCTAATGAAGGATAAGACCCAGGCTCACTGAGTATCTTGCATGTAGCAGGTGTTCTATTCATGTTTGTGAAAGTGGGCAGGTGAGTGCTTACACATTCGGAAGCAGATCTGTCTTCTTGCTGTGTTACTGTTATTGTTTCTAGTCAATTCATTGAAAACATTTGAAGGTTGATTGTGCATGGCTAGATGTAAAAGACACCTTTCTTTAGGTTAAAACTGTACGTGTCGAGGCTTCTGACACATTTCTTGACTCCCCTCAGTCTTGGTTTTTACATTTCTAAAATATGGCTTACAACTATCTACTTTAGACAGGATCAGTTCTAGGAGTCAGAAATGCCTGTTTTCCTTTGCTTGGAGTTAACTGTCCTGTCTCCTCAGAATCTAAGTTCTTTCTGCTGATGGTGTAACTTCCTTCAGAAACTGTATAAACCCTTGTTCTATTTTTTGAGACTTCATTCCTTTTCTCTTCACTTAAGATATTTCAGGTGGGACCAACAGCAATATCAATAAAATTATTTAAATTAATCACTTTACCATCACTTAAACAGAAGTAGTACTATAGTATTTAACTGGTAGAAGCCCAAAGTGCATGCAAATATGCGTATATTCTAGTAGAACTTAATAAATGAAACTATGGGGCTTCTAAATGGAACAAACAAACAAAATGCTGTAAATAAAATGATGTCTACAGATACCTAGCTCTGAAACTGTTCAAACAAGCATTACATGTTTATAAATATTTATGCTATAAACATTCCCACTAATTTTTAAAATATACCAGTTCATCACAATTTGAGTCAAGAGGATAACAAACTATTTGAAAGAAGAATACTCCTATACAACTCCCCTAAGAACACCTAAATCTCTAAGTATATTAAAAATAGAATGTTTAAAAAAAAAGAAAACTGGTGATTTTTGTCAAGCCCAGGATTCTATGTGAATCAATTTCTTCATGTATTTTTCTTTATAACTGATTATGACATTTTGACTTCCTATAGTTTGGAGTAGTTGAAGGTGGACATTGCTGAAAGCAAAAAAAAATTATAGTAGGCTAAGAGGGTGGGAAGTGTCAGTGTCATCAGCGATGTCAAAGGAAAAGGAATTGTCCACATCAGTCATCCTTAAAACGTCCCTAAGTAAATTCTGTGAAACATCATTAAGTAAAAGTGTATACTCAATCCTATCTCATTACTGAATTTTAGCTAAATCAAAGCCCCTGAAAGTATAAGATAATGTCTTCAGGTAAGAAAAAACAAATTTGTCATTAAGACACCCCTCTTTCCCCAAAAGTGCCTTTAAGGATGTTAATTATCGTCAGTATCCGCAATAGCACCACCAACATCCTCATCATTGCCAAGTTTCAGTGTTTGCCGCATATTTGAAGCAAGTAAAATGGGCATGTGCCCTAACTTCTAGAAGATCACTTTTTGTAATTCCAGGTTTATTTAGATATAACACATGTAATACAATTCACTCATTTTTACTTGTACAGTCTGTGAATTTTGACAAATGTAATAGTTCTGTAACAACCCGTGAAACTTTTCCTTGTGGCCATGTGTAGTCTAACTTCTCCTCCAACCCACAATACCTAGTATCCAGTAATAGATTTTTGTCCCCACAGTTTTACCTTTTCCAGAATGTCAAATAAATGGCATCATACAATATGTAGTCTATTATGTCTGGTGTGTTTCAGTTTGCATAATCCTTTTTACATTCACCCATGCTGTGCCATGTATCAATAGTTTATTCATTTTTAATGCTCAGTAGTTTTCCACGTTACGGTTATTCTGTACCTTGGTTTTCCATGCAGCAGTTTGATATTTGGGTTGTTTTCAGGTGTGCACATTTGAGTAAAGCGGATACAAACTTTTGCTCACATGTATTTGTATTTACCTAAAGGCATTTAGATTATGACTGTAACTCAATGCTGCATGAATATGCCAAGAATATATAGGGCCTTAAACTTTTTGATTGAAAGAATGATTACCTACTTCAATAACAATGTTTTATATAATATCTACAGAACAGTGATATGTTAATACATAGGCTGAACTCTTTGTTCTCTATCACAATATGTGAATTACAGTAATGTTTATTCTATAAATAACAGTAATCAAAAGTACAGGTATGGAGAAAAACTCCCAAATAACCATCCTTAGATAACATTATTAGCATTATTTACATTGCAATGACAATGTTGAGACTCCCTCCTAATCTTTACTTTTCTCCTATTTTTAACTTGGTTCAGTGGTTTAGACTGTAGAAGACTCTAATTAAATAAGGGAATTGTTGTATTTGCATAGTGCCAAGAAAATTAAAGGGCTTTACTGATAATGGTCAGCTCTGCAGACCTGTTCTGAAAAATGTGAAGACTCAAGATTTCCATTCTTCCTGCAAATGCTGATGGAAGCCATTATTTCCTCAGTTAGCCTTTCCCTCGCTTACTGCTGGCCAGGGAAAGAAAAGGATTTCTGTACACAAGAAGATTAATCTACCATTAAGTAGTTTCCTTTAAAAAGATAAAGTTATGCAATAAAGGCACGTTACTATCTGTTTCTCCAGACATCACTACCTAAATTATTGGGAGATAAACTACGCTGGATGGACCTTGCAGGTAGTTTTAAATGGGCACATACTCACATGGCCAAAACGTGGGTTTATGAGAAACTTTCGTGCCTTTGGCCAGTTCACCCTGGAATCCATAGGTATATTCTCTTTCAAGTCAACAAGAGCTTTAGTGTCCATCATTATACTTGGTGTTTTGACTAAAGATATGTTCTCTATTATTTTGGAAACCCAGAAGTTCTGAAATTTAAAGCTAGACTATAATAAAATTGTTCAATAATGTCATAAGTCTCTTAAGAATTCTGTATATTTTTTTTTTGCTATGGCTGATGAAGTGTTATGAATTTGTCATTTGAATCATGCTGGTGACAGTGGCAATAACTGAACATATGTTGTATATGAGCATAATTTTGTTTTACATACTCTGATAGTGTGATCATGCCACATTGTGTTCCATATTTCTTTGGTAGTTTTCTTTTTCACTGATATTAAGATTTATGTTACAAATATACTTCTGTTTGCACATGTGACAATGGCAGTCTCTAGACTACGTCTTCTATGCCATTCTTGAGGCTACACACTGCTGCAAATTTTGGTTTGATCACTATTCTAACCTTAATAAATTGGAATTAACATAAATGGCATCCATGGAGCCAGGAGAATTCTCATCTTCATTGACCTGAGGTTAAGTGGACTTTCAGGGACTCTGAAGATATGCAAATTAACTAGGGCAGCCTGTAATCCGTGTTGTATTGGGAGGTGACTTTAGGACTATTGGTGTTCTAATTTCTTTCCATCCCAAGATCAAAGTGTTGAAAGGCAGTTTATAATTAACTGCCAGAACAGGCATCGATCCAAAATTTTCATCTTCAGGTAGCTGCTGATCTCCCTGCCCTATTTCACAGAAGTATCAAAATATTATGGACACCATTTTTCCTAGCAAACATGTTCATGGTAAGTACATCGTATTGTTTCCATCAAAAGCAAGCACTAACCCTTGGCGTTCTTTGGAAATATTCAAGGTAGCTCTGAAATCCACTAGTATCAGAGATTTTAACAATTTCATTTCACAGAGGTCTTTTAAATAGTCCACAAATAAAAGTAGAGAATGAAAGTTTTTAAACATCTACTCCTTCCTCTTTCCTTTTTCTATAAACCTGTGTATCACAACATGTTTGTATTAAATTTCAGAACCCACTGTCGTTGCCCATGTGAAGTCACTACTTTTGGCCCTTGATAGAAATGAAAATTGTAATAGTGAGATTACAATTCTTATAGAACTGAGAGCTCCCACAATAATGGTTACTACAAGCAAGCACAAAGAATCCATGAGGTCTTATTAAACACTTTATTTGTAATAAATTGTTTGTAATAAATTTGCAAATGAAGGCTTTCAGTGCAAACTTTCTTGGGTCTGGCAGTTTGAGAATGAGTATATTTCCCTTTGCTAAGAAGCATCTAAGTTAAACAATTTTTCTGTGATTTCTCCAGAGCTCTTGGCTTCCAGGCATAGTTTGGAATAGCTTGGCAGCTGTAGGAACTTCTCTTAAAACAAAACTATTTTTCTTACTGATAAAGGCTTTGAATTCTCTACTTGTTAAAGTGAAAAGAGACAATTTTTTTCTGTTCTGTCTGGGAATCAAAGATTCTTGCAAAGCTGTCATTAAAAAAAAAAAAAGTTCTGCGTAGGAGGATGAAAATGTAAGCTCTGTATGTTTACCAATAAGAACAGTGTTTTTTCTTTGTTTTCCTTTTTTTCTAACATAGCAATGAAAGATTTATCACAATTTATTGTAACTACTTGCTTTCTCTTTGCAAAATACTCTTCCTGTTTCCATTGTTTATATGTGCCAAGATGTTGGTAGTGTGTGGCACATTATATGTTTTGAACAAATGAATGAAATGAAGTATAAAACATCAGTTCCCCTTAGAGGTGCACTCAGTTCTTCTGAATCTTTGAAACAAGGATGACAAACTGTGCTCTTTTTCTGCAAGCTTGATTTTCTGTCTCTTGAAAAAATACAGTATCATTAACTATAATCACAATTCTGTGCATTATCTCTCCGGAAGTTAGTCATCTTCTAATTGCAAGTGTGCATTCTTTGAACATCTCCCCAGTTCTTGCAAGCTTGCTTTTTCCTTGCATTTCCAATCTGTGTGAATAAGGTCACCATCTGCTACCAGACTGAAAACCAGAACCTGAGTTATCATAAATGTCTCCCCTTTCCCCACCCATCTCCAATTTCTCATCATCATCAGGTCTTATCAATTTTATCTCCTTATGTATTTTTCGCCTTATATATATATTTTTTTCACCTACCCCAACAGCACTCCCACTATCTCAGTTGTCCCTTAGACTGTGATTTTTAGGCTGTAGCCTCCTAATTTATCTCCCTATCACAATACTTCTCTGCCTCTAATACAGCCTCACTTGAAATCTGACAAACATGTTTTGTTATAATTTCTGTTGTTGCAAGTTTCAGTTCATTTGTAATGTTTCTAAGAGGTATTTGCTCCTTATCCTTGCTCAGCAATCAATTTATGTATTGTTTCCCTGCAATCCCATATCCTCCCTATGAGTATGTCAACCATAGCACACATATATCACAGTTTTACCCTGTCTCTTCTATTAGAGTGCAAGTTCTTTAACATTAAGAATCATAATACATTTGATTGCATAGGTTCTTATATAGAAATCATAGGCAAATACTAGTCATTCAATAAATATTTGATGCATGGATAAATGATTTAAAAATGGAATTACTAAGTGCATTATGAGAACTGTAGCAAAAATAGGATTGTTTTAGAAAATAGCCATGAAGTCCCAAGCAAGGATGAGAACTTAGTATCTTTTGTTGTAACACTTTATCAAATGACAAGTAATGGGAGCTGGCAATTTCAAATCAGTCACCTGTTTGAGGGAGCAAAGCACTGGACTCTAGAACCAGCCAGGGTCAGCAAACGTGTACTGTAAAATGTTATATAGTAATGTTACTGTGAATGACATACTTCAGCTCTTTCTCTTCCTGAAGGAAAGAATTCAGTCAAGAGACAGAGTTTGTGCAGCAGAGAACAGCAAGAAGCTCATTAGTAAAAGAGAATATATTCTGAGATATGGAGTGGACCGACCCAAGAGAGGGAAGCAGCCCCTCCCTACATTGTGTGAGAGTTTTTATTTCTATGGTAGAATTGTCTCCCGCCCCTCCCTCTCTCCAGTACTTCTCATTTTCCCAGTTGCCATGCCTGGTACTCCCTTTTTGCTCCCAAGATTCTCTGAGCTCATTACAATGGCCCTGAGAAACAGGGTGTACATTCTGATAAGCAGGATGGTTTCCTCTCTCTCTCTCTCTCTAGCTTCTAATAATATATCCCTTTGATTTAGGGACATGTGAGAGCCTGGAATCCTACTGGGATAGTAAGGCATTGGTGCTCTAAGTGAGGGCAGCTGCAAGGGGTCTTGACCAAGTAAGACTGCAGCAAGGGGCTTTCTAACCGGGGGTAGGTCTCTCCTACTCATTTCTATCTACATACCCTATCATTAATAATTTTTAGGCTTGGTGTGCCATAAAGTCTCTTTCACAATTATTCAACTCTATCACTGTAGCAGGGGAAAAAAGTCTTAGATGGTACCTAAATTAATGGGCCTGTGTTCCAATAAAACTGTATTCACAAATATAAGGCATTTGTTGGATTTAGCCTATAGGAGCTATAGTTTTCAGACCCCTGCTCCAGACCTCAGGAAAGAACTATTCATCAGTGCAATGTATAGAAATATAATCAGTGTATATATGGATCTTGTATCCTGCAAGTTTGCTTTACATGTTTATCAATCTAATAGTTTTTGTGTGTGTATGGATTCTGTCGGATTTTCTCTGTGAAAGACCGTATCATGTGAGTACAGAAGTAGTTTTATTTCTTTACAATTCACATGATTTTTCTTTTTCCTGCCTAATTATCCTGATTACCATGTTTCCCCGAAAATAAGACCTAGCCGGACAATCAGCTGTAATGCGTCTTTTGGAGCAAAAATTAATGTAAGACCCGGTATTGTATTATATGATATTATATCATATCATATAATATCATATATCATATCATATCAGACCCGGTCTTATAATAAAATATAAGACCGAGTCTTATATCAATTTTTGCTCCAAAAGATGCATTAGAGCTGATTGTCTGGCTAGGTCTTATTTTCAGGGAAACACGGTAAACTATAAAGAAAAAAAGACATTTTACCATTTGCAACAACATGGATAGAACTTGAGGGCATAATGCTAAGTGAAATAAGTCAGGCAGAGAAAGACATATACTGAATGATATCACTTAAATGTGAAATCTAAAACTGAACGCATAGAAACAGGCACTAGAATGGTGGTTACCAGGGGCTGGAAAAAAGGGGAGACGCTAGTCAAAGGGTAGAAACTTTCCGTTATAAATTAAGTTCTGGGATATAAAGTAGAGCACAGTGATTATAGTTAATAATACTGTGTAATATACTTAAAAGTTGCTAAGAAAGTAAATGTTAAAGGTCCTCACCACAAGAAAAAAAAAAGTTAGTTATGTGATGTGATGGAGGGGTTAGCTAGCACTATCGTGGTAACCATGTTTCAATCTGTAAGCGTATGACATCAACAAATTGTCAACCTTAAACTTACGCAACGTTCTGTGTTGATTATATATCAAGAGAAGTGGAAAAAGGTAAATCCTACAGTGTTGCTACTCTAGAAATTAGATTCCTTCTTAGATTTGGTGCTTTTACTATGGTTTTTATTCTTCTTATCGTTGTTGCTGTTTGTTTATTGACATTCCGGCACATTCCATAAAAACCTGTATTTGCTGTTGGGTGCAATCACTGAAGTCCCTTCTTAATTAAGTTAGTGGTGAAGTGATAATTGGAGAGATCTTCCTTTAAATGCCTTGAACCAGTAAGTTTAGTGTTTGTGTTGGGCTACCCCAGTCCATGGTCCAGCCATTTATAACTCTGACTCAGCCTTCACTTCTTGCTTGCATAGAGCAACTACGTACATTAGTCAAAGTGGTTTGGGACCACTCAGCTCATTCCTAGGCACGTCCACAGGCTTGCACTTGTGTGTGTCCTTCTGTGTTCTTAAGCAATATGTTGCTGCTTTTCAAAGACCTCTGTACGTATCTCATTCTCAGCTATTCTTTTTAACTTCTTCGGCCAAGCTCTTGCATACCTTCACTACAATCTCCTCTTCATATGACCACAATATTAACAAAATGCACTGATATTTTTTGTAAAATGTTCTGTGGAATAGGGCTTTTTCCACTGAGTAAGCCATGAAGTCAGGTCAAATAATGTCACCTTATGATAAGAATTTTTCTAAGGAGTGACCAGATAGGAAGAACTAATTAAATAATTGTTAGTATTATTGATATTATAGCTTCAAAAATTTAATCCAGTTACAGTATAATGCTGCTCTTATATATTTTCTCTTGTTTTATAATCTCTACAACTTTGTGAGTTAGGAAAAAATGGCATTTGTATCTTGCCTGCACAGTTGAGGAAAGCAAGTGTTAAAGGTTTGAGTGCCTGCATAAGGTCATACATATAGATAACAACTGGTGGACCAAAGGTAGATACAAACCTTATGCCTAAGTGTTTTTTGTTCAGCCATATTTGTTGATGATAAAGAGGAAACTAGTGATTTAGACAATTAGCTTATTCAAAGAGACTGTGTTAAAGAACAGAACTTTTGGAAGAAATATGTTCTATTCCATTAAGAACATATTTGTTTTGCATCTACTATGTGCCTGTTGCATTAGAGATCATTAAAATATTACAGTTTTATAGTTATCCAATCATGCATGATGTTTCTCATCTTTGTATAAAAATTACTTGGTTAATCAATATTTCAGTTAGGAATAATTTTTTTGGACCTAAAAATTATGAAAATATGTAATAATTCTGAACAAAGGAGTAACTGATTTTCAGGATTAAAAAACTTATAAAACTATAAAGACAGTTATGGACCAAGCACCATCATACATAGAAGCACAAACACAGCATCCCCACATCTGGTTAATCCCATTCTTAACTATGCCAAAGGTCTCAGAGCTTCCCATGATCTCAGCTCTTCCCGACTTTAAGGTGTTTTTTGTATTACATAAAAATGTCCTGATAATCGAGTTTAGTAAGCAGCTTCTATGATGGTCTCCATGGATTCCCAACTCTGATATTCATGTTCTTGTGTGATCGCCTTCTCGGTGTGCACTGGACTTACTTTACCTGCTTCTAAGGAATAGAACATGACAGAAGTAATGAGATGTCACTTCTGAGATTAGGCTATCCAAAGATTGGTTTTTCTTAGGGACGCTCTCTAGTTCTGTCATGGATGGCTCACTCCGGTGTAAGCCAGCTGCAGTGTCATAATAGTCCTGTGTAGAGGCCAATATGCGTGAGTTTGGAAACATTTTCTGAGGCCTACCAACAGACATAAGAATAAACTTGGAAGTAGATCCTTCCCCAATCAAGCCTTGACATATATGCAGCCCTGACCAACACCTTGTGATAAATGCTGAATTGGAACCAACCACCTAACGTGCTCCCAGATTCCTGACACACAGAAACTGAAATAATAGTTTATTCTTAGCCACTATGTTTTGGGATAATTTGTTATGCAGCAATAGAAAATATAGTGAGAGAACATAGAGTTTTCTAAATCTGAACTGTTGGAATCTGTAACATAAGTAAGTATATGAATCTAGCTATATTAGTGGTTTAACTTTTTTTTTTTTTTTTTCCATTGCAGGAAGTAGATGACATACTCTCAGGGGTGGTGACTGTTTAGTGCAGTGATTCTTAAAGTGTACTGGAGGATGCCTGTTAGAGTGCATGTATTTTAATACCCAAGGCATATGTGTTTCAAAAAACAAAGGTGATTCAGCGATGTCTCCTTCCCCTGCCTATTAGGAATTATCATGTTACATAAATTGGGAATTAAAACTTTGACACAAATTATAACAGTATTAACCAGCCAGAAATAAACTATGAATGCATATATACTATCTCCTGAACATTTTATCTTTACCACATTGGATTCTAATTCCTTTACCAAGTCCTTCCAATTATGATGACACATATTGGACAATTATGTGTGTGATGGTGACAGGGGGCATTATTGTAAGAACATTACAATAAGAGAATATTACTGGTTTCTCTCTTGTCAGTCTCTTACTCTTGCTCACACTACTTCACATCTGCCTCTGACTCTCATACCAAATTTCACGAGATTAGTGTTGCCCAGGCATAAGATGTTCAACAAATATAATCTCCATTAGTTCAAGGAAATATTTTTAAGAGGCGATATGAGGTCTGGCAATGAAGTTTGCAAACTTGCCACCGTGTGCTTACATTGGAAGCACTGTACAAACAGCTAGTAAGGTTTCATAACCTTGGTATATCAATGTGTGACAGCTGTGTTTGTGTTGATGTGTGGTGGTGTCTTGCTGAGTGGTTTTCATTATTGTTGCATATATTTGTGTGCCGTTGCAAGAATGTCTGAGCTTGAATTTGAGCAATGAACAAACATTAAATTTCTTGTAAAACTTGGCAAAAGTGGAAGTGAAATCAGGGACATCTTAGTCCAAATTTATGGGGATAATGCCATGAAGAAAACGGCAGTATACAAATAGATTAAACGTTTTTCTGAGGGGAGAGAATGTGCCACTGATGAAGAGAGGTCAGGGCAGCCAGTAATGAACAGAACTGGCAAAAACATTGCAAAAATTAGTCAAATTGTACATCAGAATTTTTGGCTGACTGTGAGAAACATAGCAGACTAAGTAAACATTGATAGAGAAACAGGAAAATCTTAAATGAAAATCTTGGCATGAGAAAGGTGTGTGCAAAAGTGGTCCTGAAAGAGCTCTTACATTACGACAATGCACCAGCTCACAGGGCACTGTCTGTGAGGGAGTTTTTAGCCAGTAAACAAATCACTGCATTGGAACACCCTCCCTGCTCACTGATCTGACCCCCAGTGACTTTTTTCTTTACCCGAAGATAAAGGAGATGTTGAAAGGAAGATATTTTGATGACATTCAGTACATCAAGGGTAATATGACGATGCTCTTATGGCCATTCCAGAAAAAGAGTT
This sequence comes from Rhinolophus sinicus, assembly GCF_036562045.2. Classification (NCBI taxonomy): domain Eukaryota; kingdom Metazoa; phylum Chordata; class Mammalia; order Chiroptera; family Rhinolophidae; genus Rhinolophus; species Rhinolophus sinicus. The sequence continues at coordinate 105,843,962 of NC_133756.1, forward strand.
CCAAAATTGCTTTGAAGGGTAGAATAGGTACTGGCATCGGTGCATAGTTTCCCAAGGGGAGTACTTCAAAGGTGACCATAGTGATATTCAGCAATGAAGTATGTAGCGCTTTTTATAGTATGAGTTTGCAAACTTAATTGTCAGATCTTATAGGATGTAAACAGAGGAAATAAGTATGAATGCCTTTCCTTGGAAAGACCTTGGAGAAAATATGACTGTAGATCTGAGGGGGGCTAAATGGCCAGGAGACAAAGAGGACTAACTGAGAAACTCTCAGTAGAAGTATTTGTATATAAAGTAATTGGAGGTTTGGGGATACGGTAGAAGAATAGAGTCTTTCTATGAAAGGAATGCTTTTAAAACAAAGCAACGTGATCCTCGTTTGTAGTATACAGTTATTTATCTGCCCCACCTTACCAGATCATAGACCAGAGAAATTGTACAGACCTTTCCCCTGTTTTGTTTAGTTAAAATATCTACAAATTCATGAGAAACACGGGGTAGATGTATCTATTCCAGTTTTATTCATTTTTATTGAGATATAATTGACATATTGTGTAAGTTTAAGGTTTATGATTGATTATATATATATATATATATCTGGTACATGTATACTGCAATATGATTGCCACTGTAGCATTAGCTCATACTTCTATTGCAACATAATTATCATTTCTTCTACTGGTGGGAAAAATTAAGAACTGGTCTCTTAGCAAGTTTAATGCTTATAATATGTTTTATAGTTGAGGAAGCTGAGGTTCCAAAAAGTGAGAACAAGATTCTTAAATCAGAATCCTACACCGACTTGCGCATTCATGAGAATTTCTATGATAATGATATGATCTGTGTAAGCCTAGTGAGGCATGACAAAGAAAAGATCATGTTGACCCTGTTGAGAAACTGAAGGAATCATATTGTCAATAATTTCAACAAATATATAAAACCCAATAGAAATCCATGACTAGATACAGAGCTTTATTTAAGAGTGGGTGACAAGGCAGCTTCCCAGGGTACGTTTCTATGTCTCCAGAATGTCACTGAATTATTGATACTGCCTATATTAGAAGCAGTAACTCTGAGAACAAATTAAAACAAAGATGCAAACAGAACATGACAACACAGTTTTTAAAAGTCCTCTTTCCTAGGACAGACCAGTACCAATTGGATATTCCTGGTACAGGTATACAGTTTCTTTAACAAAAGTTCAGAAACCCAATAAATGTGTGTTATTTAATATAATTGTGTGATTTGTTATATCTATAGTTGAAATCTTTAATGTTTTTTGAAGGAGTTTCTATTGTTAAATGACATTTGAAAGCTGAAGAAAGAAATAGAAAAGAGAAGATGTTTTGCTTTCATTAAAAAGCCAGTGATAGTTAATTGGAATAGTGCAAAATGATCTTCTATATCAATAAAAATAAGATGGTATAGTTAATGAAGTAAACATGTGAATTAGCTATAGTATAGTTAAGAAACTTGTGGAATATTTATAATTAATACAAACTAGTACAAATACATTTGTCCTCATATTTGAAGAAGGCTAAGTCACCAAAATATTCACTCAGTCAATGTGCTGACATACTTCATTTAGGCTTTCTGGCCATACCGCTGAATCAATATGGGAAATCTGAAACAGAAAACTGCCTCATAATCTCAAAATTTTTCTCAAAATTGTCATCTGACAATCTTCTGAAAAAAATATTTGATGGGCCTTTCTCCACAGGGCTACTACTTGAGCCTAATGTAGGGGTTAACTGATTTTTTCAACAAAACAGAGTCAGGAGAGAATTTTCTAGAATAATAATTGAATTCCTTGGAGGAAGGTAGGTGCAAATTCAAAGAAACAGCAGGCAAATTTGGCCTGATGTGAACCTCTGACATCTGCCAGGTGTGAGAAGTCAGCAGAGAAAGAAAACACTCCAGCAGGTAGCAGCAGTATTAATGTGAAAGCTACTCGGCAACATGCTGGTTGGAAAAGGAATAAGATCAATTCAAAGGAGGTCTGTTCCTGGTTAGAATGGTAGAGCCCAACTGTTGACTTGATTTGAAAGGCCTTTTAAAAATTAGGAAGTACTCACTTTTCTCCTTCCAGAGACACATCCTTGGTAGGTGTGGAGTTCTTTGGAAAATCATAGCTTTAGTGATAAAGGGTTTAGGCTTTGACTCAGTTTGATAAAATACTTAATTAGCTACCATATGATTATCAAGTTGATCATTTACTGAACAAAACAACAAAACCATTCAGGGAGCTCTGTGTGAAAAATAGCATGATATCAGCCACCACCTCTGATTTCCTAGGGATTGGGGTATATGTATTTGGTACAGATTTGAGTGTATGTGTCGGTTTATGTGGGGCAGAGGGAAGAGAGTTTATTCAATAAATATACTCTTACACTTTTTTATCTCAAATAGAATATATTTTTCAGGAAGAAGTATCTAGTTGTTCTTCTTTTTCTTTTTCAGATGATTCATTAAAATAAACTAGTGAAATAGATAATGCTGCTTTTAAAACTTCACTGTAATTATTAGCCTATAATACACTGGAGGATAAAATGAACAGTTAAATCTATAATTTATTATTTAACAAATTAGAAGATTACACATAATGGATTTCACAAATCTATGATTATGTTATTAACTTATTCATTTAGAGCCAAATATAAGCTTAAACAGAATGTTAAGATTCATGACTCAAAATCACCCTGTAATGTTGGCACAGTGTACCTGTTTGTGTTAAAACTGGGACAGTGTAAAAGTTTTCTTAATTTAGGTTTGACAGCCACAGATCAGACCAAATGAATAAACAATATTGAAATCATCATTTTATGTTTAATTTCTCTGGAACTAAAGTTATATTTTGGCTCTGTCCACATGATATTAAGTATGGAGAATAGTGAGAAATAGAGTATTTTTGATGACATTCTAAATCACCCAGATAAATAATGAAAAATATCATTGAAACTATGCCCAAGAAGTTTATTATATTAGCATATCAATGAATTTCTACATCTCTTTTTTTTTTTTTTTTTTAAGGAATGAGAGTGGGCATTAATGCATATATTTAATACTAAAGATTAGTTTTTCTTAAATTCCAGAAGGTGGGGTTTACTCATTATTATTCTAGAATTCTGAAACAAAATTTATAAATGTATATATGCATACATAAGTGCACACACACACATATATATATATATATATTTACATATGTCAGCTTAAAATATATTTGACTTATATAAAAGTAAATAAATCCAGTGGAAGCAGTTAATATATAATGAAAATTTATGTTTCTAAAAAGGAACACAAAGTCTATATGTTATTGAACAGAAACATTAATAAACTTATTTTTAAAATCTCCTTAACAACAATAAAAATTTAGTTTGCTTATGTGAATCAAAAGTTTGACAGCTTCCAAAAACTCTGTACAGTGCTAATTGCAATTCCTTTGAGTCATATGTACACCACACATCTAAAATAATTAAATATGTCTCTTATATTGAATGGTGCACTATGGCCAACTAATTCAGATAAAATTAAACTTCATGTTTCAAACTATTAAAGCACATGAAGAAATGTGATGATTTGATAAATAGACTTTGTACATAGACAAAATTTATTTCCAGTCTGGCTTTGTCACTATCTATCCCCGATGACCCTAAACTAATTACTTAAAGGTTCAAAACCCCAATTTCCTTATCTGCAAAAGGTGGGTAATGGTAATCTACCTCAAGGATGGTTGAGAAGAGTAAAATTGTTTGCCTATATAAAGCAGTTGGACCAATGTCTAGAGTGAGGTACCAGCTCTCCATAATTTAAATGATGATTAAAATTTGATAATGCAATTGATGTTATCACTCTACTGGGAAAAACCTAAAAGAGATTCCTGATTCTTTATTCAAAAACTTTTTTTTAAATGACTTTTTTCCAGCAAAGATATTTTACTGTTTTTTTTTTTTTTAATAGGCATGTTATGGTGGTGATGATGATGGTGATAACGGTACTGAGTACTTTCCACATGCTAATCAACATGCTAAGCACTTTACTGTATCCATCTGTGTCTAACCCAGTAGAGTCACTGTCATTTCATTCAGACAACTAGATCTCCCAGTTGGCATTATGGCAGGTAATGCTGGAGAATGCATGCTATGCAACCATAAAAACTGGAGACATACAGGCACACAGAAACTGTACAGGCTACACTAAGTTGTATAAGGTTTTCTTTACTCAAATATTGTGGAATTAGATGATATAACTGTCTACATTGAAAATCCTTTGTCCAGAATCATTACTATGTTGTCAATCAGTAAGGAATACTTTGATGGGTTACATTCTAAAGATACAGCTGCTGTGGCAGTGGATTTGGAATAAGAAGATTTGGATTAACCTCCTGCTTTTAAAACAACATGGGATTTTTAGGAAATCAATTACATAATTATTCAAGTTCCTATCTATGAAATTGAAATAACCTGCAGTCCTTCATCCATGTTGGTGATTAAAACATGTACGTATAAAAAAGTGGTAGGCAGGTGATATTATTATGGATCTGTACCATCTGGCAGTCTTTATTTACAATCTTATAAACACTGATTAAATTCAGTCATAGTTCCTGTTACTATTACTGTATAACAAACCACCACAAAACTTAGTCATACAAAACAACCATTTTTTTGTAGTCTTACATTATGTGGGTTACGAATTCAGGAAGATCACAGCAGAGATGGCTGTGTCTGTGCTGCGATACCTGCACCCTTAGCTGGGATGACTTTCATGGCTGAGGGTAACTCGATGATGAGGGATTTGAAATTATATGGAAGCATCTTTACTTATATGTCTGGTTATTGGTGTTGGCGTCAGCTGAAGCTATCAACTGCAGTGCTTGCATGTGGTTTCTTTATGTGTCTTGCTTTCTTGTATTATGGCAGCTAAGTTCAAAGAATGGGCTTCCTGAAAAGAGGGCCTTTTGAGAGCAATCATTTCAAGAGGACCATGTGTAAAGTACATGGACTTTTGTGACCTTGAAAGTCATATGACATCACTATTTTATTGGTTAAAGCAGCCACAAATCACCTGATATTCAAGGAGATGACCCATAGACCACAATTCTTGATGTGAGGACTGTCAAAGAATTTAGAGGCCATATTTAGAATCACTGGAGTCATACTATTGGAATATATAGATTTATCTTACGTCCCTTTTTCCTTATCCCAGGAATACAATATTTATCTAAGTAGGGAATTACTATTCTTTCTCTCATCTAAATTAATGGCAAATACTCCAATTAGCTAAACCCCATTCTTTGGTATAGTAAGAGCTTGAAATCCAACCTTTTTCAAAAATGAATAGAATAGGCAATTTCCCCATCATTTCTGATTGTAAGTTTTGTTTTTAAAAGTTCTTTATTCCTATATAGTAACCAAGTGAAGTTCAGAATTAACGATTATTGGCTTAATTCAAGAACATATAATCCCTTTGAATTAAAATCACATAATTGGAAATGAGTTAATAATGTAGCCTTGAATTACTGAGATAATTGGTTTATTTTACTGATTGACTTTGCTCATAGAATATGTACATAAATTATTTTCACAAATGGATATAGGTAATATAGACACTTCCTTTGTTTTTTATATCCTATAACCGAAGTGCAGTAAGTGAGTGTGGCTCTAAAAAGTTATGTAGTTAATGTTTTATTTAAAAAATATTTATTAGTAAGCTGATTGTTTTAAGAAATTCTAAGTAAAATGTCAAAATTCTTTGTAGAGTGAATTTAGACATATGTTTTCAAAATTTGAATTTTAATATTTTCGTTTTGCTTACTAAAAGGTAGACGAGTATTTACTTAACATCACTGCAGTAATCCTATACCATAGACACATGTAATTTTAGATGTTTGTGTGCATTGATATCTTATGTTTTTGGGTATTAAGTGCCACAGGATATGTGATTTGCTTCATACAGTGCTGTGCATATGAAATAAACACTACTTTTTGATCATAGTGGATAATGAGTATAATTAGTGAAATGAAAATTCATGATTAGATACTTTATATAACACAATAAATTCACATTGAGCTATACCAATTAAGGATTTGACTCAATAAAAATTCAAAGTTTGTAACACAAGACATGTATTAAATTCTCAAGGCTAAAACAAATATATATTTTTAATTGTATAGGAGTGTTAATTTTTGAATGAACATATCCAGTGATAGCCAGAGGTATAGACATTCTTTGAAAAGATCTCTGCAATTTTAGATGAATCTGGTATCTGACACTGAAGATAAAATGAAAATAGGCTATGGGTTGTTTCTCCCAGTAGTATAACAAAGAAAGCCTTTAAAATGAATATTGAATGTGAATAAAGTGAATTAGGATTCATGGAGGGAAATGAGTGCCAAGATTTCATTTGGAAAATATTTCCAGTGTTTGAAAGGGGGAGATTATGTGTAAGAAGAGACCCAGTGGCTGGGAAATACACTGTGTGGAGGTTCTCTATACAAGGCCTTTTTCAAGACTCAGTTCAGCTGTCACTTGATACATTAGGGATTTACCAAATGACTCTCCTGGGTGCTAACTTAGCACCTATATGACTTGCATCTTTTCAAAGCTGGATCAATATATTTGAAAATTGTTTTAGTTTGGATACCCCAGGATACAATAAAGTAAAAAGAAACAGAGAAAGCTGATGCACATGTGCATGCTGAACTTTTTTCATTCATTTGAGTGGATATTAATTTATTTACTAGTTCTATGCATGCATTCAATTTTTTTTTTTCTGTTTTTGACAAGAGAATAGTATATGCCAATAGAGTCCTTAGTTCTGGCAACGAAGATGTAAACAAAAATAAGAAAACAGTAAAATCCTGGCTATTCTTAAGTGGATATAAAAATGTGGTATTACCTGGCACATAGTGGGCCATACATTTGTGGAATGCTTAAATGAATGAGAAAACAAATAAAAACCCTGTAAACAAAATTTAACCCATAAACACAAAATTTATAGGGTAATAGATTGTTATAAGAGATGCAAAGCAAAAACAAACACATGATGAAATGGTGCCTAAATGGGTAGGCAACTTTGGGTCCAGTGTCAGAAAAAGCTATTTTGAAGTATAGCATTTTAATATAGACCTTGTTAAAATCTGGCCCAACTTAACTTGGTTATGAACAATTATTTAGTTGTTTTTGGAAAATGTTGATACTGCCAAAATACAGATAAAAGCACAGGCTAGCTATTCCCTTTCAAATTTTCTTCCTAATCAAAACAAAAGCTGTTCTCATACCATATCCCATTGCATACACTTGAATATCTCCAATACAGGGTGCTGACGGGGCTAGCTTAATTTATTTCTCACCTCAGTATTTCTCACTACTTCAACATAGCTTTGGTAGTATCTCAAATGAGGAAGAGCATGTTTAGATTTTGTTGAGAATTTGAAGTTTAGTTTAAGGTGGATCTTTCAATGTGAGGATGATTAGGATTTGGTATTGATCACAATATGTTGCTATGGTATGTATTGCTGAGAATAGCAAAGTAAGGATTTTGAGTTGAGGGATTCAGTGGGTCTTACTTATCTGTTGATGCCTTTAAGTGAGACAGTGGGTTATTTAAGAAGTTTTTATAATGAACAAAAAATGTTGCCTGGCTGGACAAGAGTTTCTAGAAATAGTAAACTTGTCGTTGAAGGCAAAGATATAGTAAGTTCATTATAAGGTAGACAGCTGTGTGAATGTTTCCAATACAATCATTTATCAGGACAAATACTGGCAAAGGGGAACAAAAAAGAAACATACTACAATAATTGTTTGATTTACAGTGTCTCCGTTCTGTCTTTTTCTGTGCTCTGATAAAATCATGAGTGGAAAAAAAAAAAATGAAGACAGACACAATTTTTAGTCTCGAGTGAGGGTTAAGTTAAATTTGTTGTCATTGCCAGATACAAAATGTTCTGAAATTGTGGTTAAACATGGCCATTTTAGAATCGAGTGTTGAGTATGTCTCTAAAAGGTGAAGGGTGGAGAGATCTTACTACATTTACATACCTTTTTCTTTTAAACAATAGTTATCTCTAAAATATTTTAACTAATCTACATATTTTGAACACTATTAATTTTACCACTGGAACCCATTTCTAACTTCCCTTATATTGTTAGCAAAGCATCTGGAAATGAGAAGAATAAAAGATAGCCTTAGTACTGTACTGTTAGATTTGATTAAATGGAGTTAGAATACCTGAATGGGGTAATGAACCACTCACCCCTAGAGTAATGACCAAAGCTGCTTATGCCAAAGTATGTAAAAGCAAAACAAACAAACAAATAAAACAAAAAACGATATGATAGTTGTGAAGGATGATTCCTACAGGCAGAGGGTGAATCAAATATAAATGTCCAGCGAAGAGACAAAATTTAGTGTGTCTGAGAATCAGGAACTCTCTGTGGTTCAGTCAATGAACATTTGATCATTTTGGAGAGAATGTCAAGAACCAAGTCTCCCTGTGATTTGGGAGGAAGTTTATTATTATTATTTTTTATTCTAAGTGAATAATCCAGATTGGAAATGAAGAGGAGTTGGAGAGAAAAGAGAGGGATAGAGAATGAGACAGAGATAAATCAAGGGTATGTGTTGAAAGGAGAGGAGCATGAGATCCAGGATACAAGCAGAGACGTGCATTTTAGAGGAGCTGATACACTTCCTTGTTGGACTAGGAGGGCAGGTTCAGGAAATGACATTCAGATACAGGTAGATTTGTAGACGTATCAGTTGGAATATAATAGAATCCATCCCCCTTTCCTACCGTATTATCAGGAAATTATGAAGCAATCCTTTTTATCTTATACCTAAGTGGGTCTGTGTCTGTTTTAAAGAGAAAGGATGGTATGAAGCTAAGTCTTAAAGTAATACTTGTTTAATTTTTATTTACAGGAGAGGACCTGTAGAGTCTAGTGGGAGATGCAATGGAAGAATGCTCGTGCTGGCACACAGCCACTCCTCCATCATTTACAACCATTCAGCTCTAATGTTTGTGCTCCATCAGGTAAACCAAAAATCCCACAGCTAATCCTATTCAGAAGCAGTTCAGTCTAAATAATATTCCACTTTCAAGTGTTATTTTCCCACTCCCAGTGACTTATCAAAGCATTCCTCCCAACTACTTTTAATAATAACTCTGGCTGAACATACTGGTGAATGCAATGGTTTTGTTGTTCTTATATTCTCTTGGAGGTTTTAACACTCAAATACTTGATTGCCCAGTGCAGATTGATAACCTAGGCAATTTCTCGTTGCTTAACTCAGGTTTTGCATTTTTCTGCAGTTATATTTTTCCTTGACTCTCATAGCCTTTATACTAAGTGCTCTTCCAGAGGAAGAACTATCTCTTATTTATGTTTATAGCTGTTGCTAGATTTCAGTAGGCTCTCAAAAAAAGGTTTGCTGAATGGAACCCACTAATTCAAGGGAAAACTAGTAGAGAGAGAACTACTAATAATAGGCCAATGTAATTGTTTATATGGAGTTCCATTGGCCATTTCAAAGATAAACTAATCAGGTTAAGAATTGAACAGTATAACATCATTGATTGTTTGAAATTTTCATTTTGTTTAGTGAAAATTCTATTTGTCACATTTGTTCTAAGTCTGATTCAAAATTGTAGTTTGTGGGAACTGTAACTGTGGTTGAGTAGAGTCTGGTTCCAGCAGGGGTGGCACAGCTCTGGGTTGATTTTGCTTTTCTGTGAGAGACTGACTATGTGCTGGTAGCTGAAGCCTTAGCCTGGGGAGCAGTAAGGATATTATTGATAGAAAGAGGACGGAAGATGGGGAGGATGTGGAACAATTGATCCTTGATTGATATCCTGAGCTGAGAGCTGTGGGCAACATATTCCCAAGGAAATGTGGGTAATTCAGTGCCTCTGTTAGGCCAGGGAAACCACAGTGCCATTTGACATCTTGCCAGACGGCTCAGTAGAGCTTGTATCACTCTGGGCACCATATCTTGGAAAACAGGAAGGCTGTAAGTTTTTGCTGAAAAGACAAAAGAAGCTGGCACAGAATTTTTTACTTTGTCATTTCTGTGTGGTCACAGCAAAAACTACCAAAGGGCTTTTACATAGTAGGTGCTCAATTATTGCATGTGAAATTAAAAAAAAATTGGCTTCATCTCTTGGCCACTGCCAAACTAAAATCTCACCTAGTCCAAAAACTCTTGATAACTATTATATTAGCTTCATAACTCTCCCAGGTGCTATGTAAGCCTTTATGGAGTTTTTTTTGCTTTTTTACTGGCAATGAATTTATTTATGAAAAAAAATCAGCCCCCTATATATATTTTTTATAGGCTTTTTTTTGATCACACACTACACACAAACACTTTCAATCAACATATATTTTATCTCATTCATTGACATGTTTTTTTTTTTATATAATATATATATGAAAAATAAAGGTCTGATATGTACTTAATAATCAATCTACACCATTTTTTTAATTTTTTTTTACATATTTTTTATTTAGGAAAAAAAATAGTTTATTGTGTGTATAATGACCTCTTAGATACTTTGTATTTATATCTATAATTTATTGATTTCCCAGGATACACTCAGTTCTTTACATGCCATGCCATGCAATATTTAAATCAAAACTGTGAGGTAGGTGGCAGGAAGTGGAAATCAATTCTTAGGCTGGCTTGTTGCTGGTAAATTGTGTGAATAAAATGTTATCTTTTAAAAGTGCTAATAAAGCCTAATTTGCTATCTAATTCCTACAGTTTGAGATACTTTGTGATCAGGTTCCAAACTATCTTTCCAGATTCACCTTCAACTATTTTATTCTGTATACTATAGTCTGTAGTCTCACTTCTCTATATCTTCTCCCAGATACACGCATTTACTTTCCCACCTCCTACCTTTGTCTTTACCATTTCCTCAGTGTAGAATACTATGCTCCACTTACTATTATTGAAGTCCTACTATTGAAATCTGTCTGAATGCTCTAAAAACTTGACTAAAATTGACAGATCTGTCTGAATGATTAAAACATGTGTTCCTTATTCCTATATTTTAGTTTTGTAAATTTCCACTACTAATATTGCCACTCACTCTGCTTCTCTGTTGGTAAATGCATTTTTTTGTGCTTTATGGCTTAATAATTTAACAATATTTTACTTTGATTCTCAAGATAACCTTTGAGAAAGAAAGTATGTTATTATGCTAATTTTAGAAATGTACAAGTTTGGTTATGAAACCTTATACCTCATCTTAAAATTGGTGCTTTTCTTGTTTTTTTTTTTTTTGCTTAATTTTCATGCTAGCTCCATTCCTAATGCTCTTTCTAGCATCTCTATTGGCCCCACGCCCTGTAAAATTTAGACCATTTTCCCCATTCTCCAGTATCAGTCAAGGCTCCTAGAATATCTGTGAGGGGAATTTAGACAGAGTCCAGATATGCCAGATCTCTTAATCACCCGGTTCTAGAACTTTAGTGACTCCCAGTTCTGTTTCATCTTTTTTTATTGTGCTCTTGTTTGTTCTTGCTATGCCTTATATTTATGTTGACTTCTCATTTAAGGTTAGTGAATAAAACTTATTATATCATGTTCTGATATTTACCTGCATGTCCAGCCCATACCTAACATGAAAACTGCTAATGAGGATCGGTTCTACTTGATACGAAAGCCTAGTTGTAGATCATAAACACTCCCATAAGCATCCTATAATATGTTAATGTTTGGGAATGTACAGTGACATAGTGGGAAAAGCCTAGATTTTGAAATCTGTTGCCAAAAGTTTGAATCTTTAGCATTATTATATCTTTGATCTTGGGAGAATTACTTATACTAGTCTGATATTTCATCAGTGCATGCAGTACTGTTGGGGAGATTAGCAATAATCCATTTAGAGTGCATCACCTAAGTAGCTATCTGGTTTATTGTAGGTTCTAATAAAAAATTGTTTTTATGTATCTCATTTTACTGATACTCATTTAAGCTGATAATTTTGAGTATCATGCGCACTTTGGAAACACAACTTGATCCTATCAATATGTAATTTAAAACCTGTCAGTGATTTCTAAACACTGAAATAAGATAAAGTCTATACTTTCTATTCTAAAGAGCCTATTTCAAGACTCTTTATAAGCTTTATTCTATCTACTTCTTTGGACTTCTTCCTTTCTTTCTTTCTTTTTTTTTAAATTAAGACTTGTTATTTTTGAGTAGTTTAAGGTTCACAACAAAATTAAGGTCCATAGATTCCCATGTCCCCCTGCCCTCACACATGTATAGCCACCCCCATTATCCACACTCCTCATCAGAGTGGTGCATGATATTCGTTACAGTTGATGAACCTACATTGACACAGCATAATCATGCAAAGTTCATAATTTACATTAGAGGTCAATCTTGGTGTTGTACATCCTGTGGATTTGGACAAATGTATAATGACATATGTCCACCCTTATCATAACCTGCAGAATATTTTTACTGCCCTAAAGATCCTCTGTGTTCCACCTATTCATTCCTACCCCACCCCTTCAACTCCTGGGAACCACTGATCTTTTTACTCTATATTTAGTTGTACCTTTTCCAGAATGTCATATAATTAAAATCATGCAGTATGTTGCCTTTTTAGATTGGCTTCTTTCACTTAGTAATATACATTTAAGATTTGTCTATGGTTTTTCATGGTTTGATAGTTCATTACTTTTAAGTGCTAAACATGCCACTGTTTGTATTTACCACAGCTTATTTATCCATTTACCTACTGGACTTTTTTTTTCAATAGTGCATTATATTATTTTTGGTTTTTTTTAATTATTTTTTTCCAGTTACAGTTGACATTCAGTATTATTTTATAGTTTCCAGTGTACAGCATAGTGGTTAGACATTTATATAGTTTATGCAATGATTTCCCTTCCACCCCCACTCCATTTAGTCTAGTATCCACTTGACACTATACATAGTTGTTGCAACATTATTGACAATATTTTCTATGCTGTATTTTACATCTCTGTTATTATTTTGTAACTACCAATTTGTATTTCTTAATGCCTTCACCTTTTTCACCCAGCTCCCCAACCTCCCTCCCCTCTGGCAACTATCAGTTTGTTCTCTGTCTATGAGTCTGTTTCTATTTTGTTTATTTGTTTATTTTGTTCATAAGTGACATCATATGGTATTTGTCTTTCTCAGTCTGACTTATTTCACTTAGCATAACATCCTCTACATCTATCCATGTTGTCACAAATGGTAAGGTTTTATTCTTTTTTATGGTCGAGTAATATTCCATTGTATGTATATATTACTTTTTCTTTATCCAGTCATCTATTGAAGGACACTTGGGTTGCTTCTATATCTTGGCTATTGTAAATAGTGCTAAAAGAAACATAGGAGTGCATATATCTTTTCAAATTAGTGTTTGGATTTCTTCAGATAATACCCAGAAGTGGAATTGCTGAGTTATAAGGTTTATTCTACTTTTAGTTTTTTGAGGAATCTCCATACTGTTTCCCATAGTGTCTACACAAATTTGCAATCACACTAACAGTGTATGAGGGCTCCCTTTTTCTCCACATTCTCTCCAACTCTTGTTTGTTGATTTATTGATGATAACCATCCTCATAGTTTTGAGGTGATATCTCATTGTGGTTTTAATTTGCATGTCTCTGATGATTAGTGATATTGAGAATCATTTCATGTCTATTGGCCAAGTGTTATGTCTTCTTTGGAGAAATATCTACTCAGGACTCTTCCCATTTTTTTTGATTGGATTGCTTGTTTTTTTGGTGGTGAGTTGCACGAGTTCTTTATAAATTTTGGATATTAACCCCTTCTCAGATTTATCACTGGCAAATATGTCATCCCATTCAATAGGTTGTCTTTTTGTTTTTTTGATGGTTTCCTTTGCTGTGCAAAAACTTTTCAGTTTTATACAGGCACATGGGTTTATTTTTTCTTTTGTTTCCCTCGCCCAAGGAGAAAGATCAGAAAAAATATTACTAAGAGCATTGTCAAGACAGTTTACTGCTTATGTTTTCAAATAGGAGTTCTTTGGTTTCAGGTGTTACATCTACGTCTTAGTCCATTTTGAATATATTGTGATATACCATGTTTCCCCGAAAACAAGACCTAGCCGGACAATCAGCTCTAATGCATCTTTCGGAGCAAAAATTAATATCAGATTAATAATAATATAAGATTAATAATAATAATAATAATAAAATTATATTATATAAGACCCAGTCTTATATTACAATAAAATAAGACTGGGTCTTATATTAATTTTTGCTCCAAAAGACTCATTAGAGCTGATTGTCTGGCTAGGTTTTATTTTTGGAGAAACGCAGTATGGTGTAAGAAAGTGGTCCAGTTTTAGTTTTTTGCATGTATCTCTCCATTTTTCCCAACACCATTTATTATAGACTGTCTTTCTTTACCTACCTGTGTGTTCTTGCCACCTTTGTCATAGATTACATGACCATATAGGCATGAGTTTATTTCTGGGCCCTCTAGCCGTTCTATGATCTATGTGTCTGTTATTATGACAGTACCATATTGTTGTGGTTACTATAGCCTTACTGTATAATTTGATATCAGGTAGCATGATACCTTCAGTTTTGCTCTTCGTTCTGAAGATTACTGTGGCTATTCAGTGTCTATTGTGGCACCATATAAATTTTAAGATTATTTGTTCTAGGTCTGTGAATTATGCCGTTGGTATTTGATAGGGTTTGTATTGAACCTATAGATTGCTTTGGGTAGTATGGACATTTTAATGGTGCTAATTTTTCATATCCATGAGCATGGTATAAGCTTCCATTTATTTGTATCTTCTTTAATGCCTTTCTTCAGTGTCTTACAGTTTTCCAAGTAAAGGTCTTTTAACTCCTTGGTTAAATTTATTCTTAGGGACTTTATTTTTTGATGCAGTTATAATGGGATTATGTTCTTAATTTTTCCTTCTGACAGTTCTTTATGATGTCTAAAAAGGCAATATTTTGTGTCCTGCTACTGACTGAAATAATTTATCACTTCTAATAGTTTTTTGGTGGAATATTTCAGGTTCTCTATATATAGTATCATGTCATCTGTAAATAATGACAGTTTTACTTTTTGGATATGTTTATTTCTTTTCCTTGTCTGATTGATATGGCTATAACTTCCAATATTATGTTGAATAAAAGTGGTTAAAGTGGTCATCCTAGTCTTGTTACTGATCTTGAAAATAATGCTTTTAACATTTCTGATTGAGTATGATGTTAGCTGTGGGTTTCTCATATGTGGCCTTTATTGTGTTAAAGTATGTTCCCTCTATTCCCACTTTGCTCAGAATTTTTATCAAATGGATGCTGGATTTTTGTCAAATGCTTTTTTCGCATTTGTTTATATGATCATATGATTTTTATAATTCATTTTTCAGGTGGTATATCATGATAATTGCTTTGCAGATATTGCACCAACCTTGCATCCCAGGAATAAGACCCACTTGATTATGGTAATGATCTTTTCAACATATTGCTGGATTCAGTTTGCTAATATTTTGTTGTAAATTTTGTGTAAATTCTTTTTTGAATGTTTGGTAAAATTCACCTGTTAAGCCATTGGGTCCAGGACTTTTGTTTGTTGAAAATATTTTAATTACTGATTACTGATTTTGTTAGTAGTAATCAGTCTACTCAAATTTTCTGTTTCATCTTGATTCAGTCTTAGAATATAGTAAGTTTCTAGGCATTTATCCACTTTTCTCAGATTGTTCAATTTGTTGGCCTATAATTGTTTGCACTATTTTCTCATAATCCTTTGTATTTCTGTGGTGTCAGTCATCACTTCTCTTTCATTTCTGATTTAATTTATTTGCGTCTTCTCTCTTTTTTTCTTGATGACTGTGGTTAAAGTTTTATCAATTTTGTTTATCTTTTCAAAGAAACAGCTCTTGGTTTTATTGATCTTTTGTATTGTTTTAGACCTTGTTTCTTTTATGTCTGCTCTGATCTTTACTATTTTCTTCCTTGTATTCACATTGAGCTTTGTTTGCTTTTCTTTTTCTAGTTTCTTTAAATGTAAAAATTTTCTTGTTTCTTTATGAATCTTCCTCTTAGAATTGCTTTTGATGTGCCCCATAAATTTTGGGTTGTTGTGTTTTGTTTTTTGTTTTTATTTGTCTCAACATTTCTTTTGATTTCTTCCTTGATCTCATGTTGATACATTCATTATCTAGTAGCATGTTATTTATCATCCACGTGTTTGTGTATTTTTCTGGGTTTTTTAATTTTTGTTTTGTTTTTTCTTGTAATCAATTTCGAGTTTCATACTCTTATGGTCAGAGAAGACACTGGATGTGATTTGACCTCTCTTAAGTTTATTGAAACTTGTTTTGTCGCCTAACGTGTGGTCTATCCTGGAAAATGTTCCATGTGAATTTGAAAGAATGTATATTCTGCTGTTTTGAGGTGAAATGCTCTAAAATTTTTAATTAAATCAATCAAGAATATTATTTTAGGACACTGTTTTCCTAATTGATTATCTGTCTGGAAGATCTGTCCATTGTTGTCAATGGGATGTTAACATTCCCTACCATGATAATATTACTGTTGATCTTTCCCTTTATGTCAGTCAATATTTGCTCCATATATATTACCTTACAGCTGCCAAACCATTTGTCCCCCTGAGCTCTTCCCAGGATTTCAGAAGGGAGTGCCTCAGCAAACTGAGGCTCGATAGAAAGATATCGATAAAGCTCCCTTGAGGGGATGTCTCAACAAACTGAGACCCGATGGAATAATATCGGTTCCTCCCTTTTAATGGATCCCCTGGAGTTATGCATGTGTGTGAAAGCACAGTACATGTTGGAGCACAATGGGGACCTTCGGAAAGACAGCCAGCAGGCACATAATTCACAGATCTTGAGATTAACAAGATTTACTTCCTAATTTGTTAACTAATAAAAGCCATGTGTTGGCCCGATTCAGGGCTCAGTCCTTGAGGCCTGAGTCCCTTGGCCCCGCTTGCACTCTATTCTTGACTACTGTCTTTTCTTAACCCTGTGCCACCCTTCTCGCTTCCCACAGCTCTTGTTGTGCAGGACGCAATATATATATATATGCATGCTCCTGTGTTGGACGCATAAATATTCACAAGGGTTCTATTCTCTTGTTGGATTGATCTCTTTATCATTATGTAATTTTCTTCTTTGACTCTTATTATAGCCTTTGTTTTAAAGTCTATGTATAAATATTGGTACCCTAGCATCTTATTTATTTCCATTTCTATGGAATATCTTTTTCCATCCCTTTCCTTTTAGACTGTGTCTTTCAATCTGAAGTGGGTCTCTGGTAGACAGCATATGCATGGGTTTTGTTTTCTTATCCATTCAGATACACTATGTCTTTTGGTTGGAGCATATATTCCATTTCATTTAAAGTGATTATTGATAGATATGTAGCTATGGCCGTTTTATTATTCATCTTTATGTTCTTTCTTCCCCCTCTTCTACTTGTTAAAAAAGTCCCTTTAACATTTTTTTGTAATACTGCTTAGGTATGGATGAACTCCTTTTTCTTCTCTGGCAAGCTCTTTATCTCTCCTTCAATTTTAAATGATAGCCTTGCTGGGTAGAGTAATCTTGGTTGTAGTTTCTTACTTTTCATCACCTTGGATGTTTTGTGCCAATGCCTTCTTACGTGCAATGTTTCTGTTGAGAAATCAGCCGACAGTGTTATGAGAGCTCCCTTGTATGTAACTACTTGCCTTTCTTTAGCTGCTTTTAGGAATCTCTCCGTTTTAACCTTTGCCATTTTAATTATAATGTTTCCTGGTGTCGGCCTATTTAAGTTCATCTTATTTGGGATTCTCTGCTTTTCCTGGGGTTGTATGTTTATTTCCTTCACCAGGTTAGAAAAGTTTTAAGGCATTATTTCTTCAAATAGGTTCTCAATCTCTTGCTTTCTCTCTTTTCCTTCTGGTACCCATAGGAGGTGAATGCTGTTACGCTTGGTGTTGTCTCAGAGGTCTCTTAAACTATCCTCATTCTGGGGGGGTTCTTTTTTGTTTTTGCTGTTCCAGTTGGGTTTTTTATGCTGCCTTGTCTTCCAAATCTCTGGTTCAGTCCTCGGCTTCACCTTGTCTGCTGGTGATTTCTTCTAATGCATTTTTCATTTCAGTTATTGTATTTTTCACTTCTGACTGGTTCTTTATTCTGGTTTCTAAGTCTTTTCTATGCTTGCTATTTTTGTTGAAGTTCTCATTATGTTCCTTGAGCATCCTTATAACCATTGTTTTGAACTCTGTCTGGTAGATTGCTTTCCTCTATTTTGTTTAGTGTTTTTCCTAGAGTTTTCACCTGTTTTTTATTTGGAACAAATTTCTTTGTTTCACCATTTTGGCTACCCCTCTGTGTTTGCTTCCATGTATTACGTGGATCTTTTATGTTTCCCAGTCTTGACCGGGTGGCCTTCTGTGGTAGGTGCCCTGTGGGGCCGAGTGGCACAGTCTCCCTGGTCGCTTGCACTGGGCACTCCAGTAGCATCCCTTTTATGAGTTGTGTGTTCCCTCATGTTATAGTTTAGACTTAATTGTTATTGGCATGTCAGTTGACAGGATTAACCCTCAGACTGACTGGCTGTGAGGTTTGGTCACATCTGCAGGTTATGGGCTGCTATGCATGGGGCTTATTCTGTAGAGTGGGATTTGCCCAAGCAGGCTCTGGTGCCAGTTGAGATTTCCCACTTTGGGTGTGCTGCTTGTGAGGCTAATTGTGTGGTATTCTGCTGTGGTCTGAAGATGACCTCCAACTATGTTTTTTCTGGGGCCTCTTAGGAGGGATCTCAGTGCAGGCCCAGTTCAGCCACTGCCTGTGACCAGACAGGAACTACATGATATAAGTTACAATGCAAACTGCAGTTCTTGCTACCTTTTCTGGACCTGGAAGCACGTGAGAGAGACCGTGCTGTGAACTGAGGTTGGCTGCTCCTCTTCCTGGCATTGGTACTCCTGGTTGGGGAGCCCAGTGTGGGGCTGTGGTCCCTTACTCCTCCAGGGAAGGACTTCTGCCATTGAGATATCCCTCCTGCCCAATTCTCAACCACCACATGCATGTGTGGGGCCAGCCTGTTCCACATCTCTGTCCCTTTTACCAGTCTCAACCTGGCTTCTTCTTTATACTTTAGTTATACAAGTTTTGTTCAACTAGACATCAGATGGTTCTCCAGGTTGATTGTACCATAATTGAGTTGTAATTTTAATCTGGTCACATGAGGAGGCAGCACAGCATTTATCACCTCCACCATTGTGGATATTCCTCCAGGATTTACTTCTTTTTGTTCTTTCTTGGACTTTTTGTCTTGGATTTTTTTTTTTCACTAATAACTTAAAATTATCTTGTCATTTCCCCCAATCCTCCATTTATATATAAATTTAGTTCACTCTGCCTAGATTTTCTTTTGAAACCTTGTCTCTATTAAACACATCCATATCTTTTAAAACCTGGCTCAAATGATATCTTTTTATATGACATGTTTTTTTCTGTATTGCTGCACTCTACCTCATAGCCACCAAATGAAGTTAATTATGAAAGTGAATCATATACATAGCTAATGTATCTACATCCACTTGCAATACCCTGTTGACATTAGTATGTATGACACTTTTGACATTTGTGTGTGTATACACACACACACAATTACAGTTAGACTCTGAGCTTCTTCAGAGTGAGGATAATATGTCATTCATTTTACTTCTATGCCTATCAGGTTGTATGAACTGTATTTAAAGATATTGTAAAATGTTATACCTTGTTCTCTATTCTTCATTAACTGAGTCTGACTTGTTGGAATGCTGTCTTGGAAGGATTCTTGGACTTCATCCAGGATCCTAGAAATTCATGGCATGTTTGGTTTTGGGGGGTTATTTTGTGTTATTTATTTGTTCATTCATTCATTTATTTATTTTTGATACTATGGTTTTAAATGTTAACATAATTTTAGAAAAAAATGTGTTTCCTACCTCCTTTTCTTTCCTGTTTCTACTATATATACGAGAGCTCAGTATTTGCCTGCATATTCTGAGATCACATCTAATCGATATAACTTTTGACTTTAAGTCCATTCCCTTGGTGCAATACAATGTTATATTTATACCATACTGAGGCAATTTATGGACTTCAAATATGAGTTGGCATTATTTAAAAATCTACTTTTTATATAACTCAAATGATTTATTATGGCAAAATATACTTCAAACAGCAAGTATAGTGCAACCATCACCGTAATCAAATTTAGAACATGTTAATAATCCCAAAAGAGAAACCCTATAATTTTAGCTATCACCCACTATTGTCCCATTTCCTCCAGCCCTAGGTAACAACTAATATACATTTTTTCCTGGCATTTTGACTCCAGGCATTTCATATGAATGGAATTATATGTAGTGTGTGGTTTTTGTTTGTTTGTTTGTTTTTTTCTTGACTACTTCTTTGAACTGGCATGATATTTTCAAGACATTCGTCCATGTTGTAGCATCTATCAGTACTTTACTCCTATATATGGCTGAATAATGCTTCATTGTATAGCTATATCACTTTTTTTAAATCCAGTCATTTTTTGAGGGACATTTGTGTTGTTTCTATCTTTTATCTATTATGACTAAAGCTACTATGAATATTTATGTATAAACTTTTGTGTAGACATTTGTTCTCATTTCCCTTGGACCTATACTTAGAAGTGGAAATGCCAGGTCAGATGATAACTCTATATTTAACTTTTAGAGGACTTTCCAGACTGCTTTCCAAAGTGGCTGCACCATGTTACATTCTCACCAGCACTGTATGAGGGTACTGATTTCCTTGCATCTTCATTAACGCTTGATATTAGCTAACATTTTTATTATATTCATCCTAGTGGGTATGAAGTGGTACCTTGCTAAGGTTTTGATTTGCCTTTCTTTGATGACTAATGATGGTGTGCACCTTTCTATATGTGTGCTTATCATTTTTATATCTTCTTTGGAGAAATGTTTATTCAAATCATTTGTAGTTGAGTTATTTGTCTTTTTAATTGAGTTGTAAGAGGTTGTTTTTTTTGTTTGTTTGTTTGTTTTTTGCATATTCTAGATACAACTAATTTTTAGGTATGTTCTTTACAAATATATTCTCCTGTGAATTTTCTTTTCATTTTATGGTAAGGTTCTTTAAAACATAAAACCTTAAAATTTTATTGAAGTTCAATTTAGCTGCTTTCCCATTTTTTTCACTTATAGTTCTGGTGTTATATCTAAGAAACCATTGCCAAAACCATGATCGTGAATATTTAGCCCAATGCTTTGTTCTGAGTTTAATAATTTCAGCTCTTACAGTTAAGTTGTTGATTCGTTGTGAATTAATTATTGTATATGGTGGGAGTTAGGGACCCAAATCTTGGTTATTATTCAATTTCTAAGGCAAAGTGTATACCTTGGTATATTCTTTGCATTGCCAATCTAACAAGACACAGGGTGTATTTCTATTATTAGAGCAAGCATAAATGTTAAAAAAGAGGACACACACACACACACTTATGTGTGCATATATACATATAAATGTATATGTACATACATATCTCAAAATTTTTATTTTTTTTTACTTATAAAGCAGTATATTATGGAAATGTACACAGGCATTTGAAAACTAAATGATCTGGGTTTCAGTTATATTTTCTCTATCACATTGTGACATATTAAATATTAGTCAATTTATCTGATCTTAAAATTTTCTCTCTGAAGTAGAAATTATAACAATCATACTGTTGTGTTAAAGATTAAATGAGATAATTTCTGTCAAACACCTAGCGTAATTCCTATAAGTAAATGTTAACATGATTAGTTCTCATTTTATTGTATTTCCTACATTACTTGCCTTAGATGTCTACTTGATTTTTACCATCAGCCTCCCTGACCCAGCATGCTTTTGTAGTCCTTCTGCCATACTTGGATTGAATCAGTATGAGCAGTTAGGTCTGTGACTGAGTCTATGTACTCTGTACACACAGAGAGATATAAGACTATTGGGAGAGATAGCACTTTTTTTTAGTATAAATAAGATTTTTTAATGAAAGCTACTTTCTAAAATGAAAAATAACAAGAATTGTATTTTATTTTATTTTTAAAGATCTTTATTAAAATATGACTAATATACAATATTAGATTAGTTTCAGGTATACTCCATAGTTATTCAACATTAACATACCTAAAAGTGATAAAAATGATAAGTCCAGCAACCATCTGACACTGTACCATGCTATCACAATATTATTGACTATATTTAACATACTATACATTACATCCCAGGATTTACTTATTTTATACCTGGAACTTTGAACCTCCTATTCCTTCACCTTTTTACCCATTTTTAATTTTTGAATTACAGTTGACATTCCATATTATAGTGGTTAGACATTAATGTAATTTATGAAGTGATCCCGACTAGTCTAGTTCACACCTGGGAATATACATAGTTATTACCATATTATTGACTATATTCCCTATGCTTTACTTTACATCCACATGACTATTTTGTAACTACCAATTTGTACTTCTTAATCCGTTAACCTTTTTCACCCTTCCCAAAAAGCCCCTCCCACCTATCACTCCAATAAATCTAATACCCTTCCGACACCATACGAGGGCTGACAATTAAGTCTGAGAACTCATCCTAGAAAAAGTAGTGCATACCTCATTGCTGAATATCACTTTGGTCACCTTCAATAGTACTCCCTTTTGGAAGCTATGCACCAGTGCCAGCACCTAGTTCAACCTTCAAAGCAATTTTGGAACTACGTTTCTGAAATGACCATCAGAGTTGTCTTTGTATTATCCTTGATGTCCTGAATGTCATCAAAATGTCTCCCTTTCAATATTTCCTTTATCTTCAGGTAAAGAAAGAAGTCACTGGGGGCCAGATAAGGTGTGTAAGGAGGGTGTTCCAATGCAGTTATTTGTTTACTGGCCAAAAACTCCCTCACAGTGTCATGTGAGCTGGTGCATTGTTGTGATGCAAGAGCCCTGAATTTTGGTAAAAAGTTCAGGTCTCCTAACTTTTTCATGCAGACTTTTCAGACTTAAAAGTAGTAAACTTTGTTAAGTGTTTGTCCAGTTGGTACAAATTCATAATGAATAATCCCTCTGCTATCAAAAAAATGTTAGCAGCATTCTTGCAACAAGTTTGTGAACGTAATTGTCTGATTTCATATGTAAGGGTCTTCTTTTCTCATCCACTCAGCCACGCTTTATTTTGATTGGAGTATTTAATCCACTAACATTGAAAGTAATTGTTGATATATATGTAGTTATTGCCATTTTATTATTTATATTTATTAACTCCCCCCCCCCCCCCTTAAAGAAGTCCCTGTAACATTCATTTGGTGGTGATAAACTCCATTACCTTTTTTCTTGTCTGGGAAGCTTTTTATCTGTCATTCGATTCTAAATGATAGCTATGCTGGGTAGATTAGTTTTAGTTGTTGGTCCTTGCTTTTCATCATATTTGAATATTTCCTGCCAACATATTCTGGCCTGAAAAGTTTCTGTTGAGAATCTGCTGACAGTCTTATGGGAGCTCCCTTGTAGGTCACTAACTGTTTTTTCCTTGCTGCATTTACGGTTCTTTCTTTAACCTTTAGCGTTTTAGTATAATTATGATGTCTTGGTGTGGGCCTATTTGGGTTCATATTGTTTGGGACACTCTGCACTTCCTGGACTTGTATATATATTTCTTTTGCCAAGTTAGGGAAGTTTTCCGTCATTATTTCTTCAAATAGCAATTCCTTGTTCACTCTCTTCTTTTTCTGTTCCCCTATGATGCGAATGTTGGTATGCTTGTCCCAGAGGTCCCTTAAACTATGTGCAACTTTTTGGATTCTTTTTTCTTGTCGCTGTTCTTTTTGAGTGTTTTCCACCATCTTACTTTCTAAATTGCTGATTCAGTCCTCTGCTTCAACTAATCTATGGTTGATTTCCTCTAATGTATTCTTTATTTTGGCTATTTTATTTTAATTTCTGACTGGTTCTTTTTTATGTTTTCTATCTCCTGTTTTATTTTTCCTGTCTCTTTTTCGAGGTTTTCCCTGAGATCATTGAGCATCTTTATAGCCAGTATATGGAACTCTACTACATGTAGGTTTCTTATCTCCATTTTGTTTAGTTCATTTCCTGGAGCTTTGTTCTTTTCTTTTATTGGGTACATGTTTCTTTTGGGGTGTGATTTCAAATTAACATAAAATAAGTATCTTTTGAACCCCATCAAAAGATAATTATTATAAAAAATATCTGTATAACCATTGATAAAGCACTGTTAGTTGAGAAATTTCCTCTTTCATTGCCCATATGTATATAAGGAACTTACATTTTTGTATATTAAATAAAAGCTTGTTTGCTTTATTTGCATGATATAAAACCATTTGTCACCGAGGGAAGGAGAGACCAAAAATTGTACATCTAGCTTCATGATCCTTCTTTAACTGCTGCACTTAATAAATCACAGTTTTCTCTGTATGATTAACATGTGTATTAAGCAAATGCAAAATGGAGTGACAACATGGGTTGGAGATTGGGAGCCTTCCTAAGAGAAACCAGTCTCCCTCTGGACCCTGCAAGGGTTGTTACAGATGAATGATTCCACAAGCTTTTACTCAGAACCTGAGAAACTGAGAAACTAATATAATTCAAAGAACACTTTGGAGTCAGAGCAACAGAGTTTGAGTTTAGGGTCTACATCTTACCAATTTCCCAACCTTGTGTAACCATTCCCTCATCTGTAAAATGGGTGTGCCAGTACTTCCTCTAAATAATAACTTTATGAATTACCAGTGATAATAAACATAAAGCTGTAGAATGATATTCTGTATACAGTAAGTATTCTTCCTCTTGTGCATACTGACTGCATAAACACAATACAACAGAGAAATCAAATATGATGAGAACAAGATATATAGTTGCTTTGGCTCTGAGTCAGACGACTCAGATAGGGGAAGGGAGCACATATGTTTTTTATTTCTCATCATCAGCATCCATCGGTTATGGTGAATGAGACCAACTGAATTTTGGTCATGCCTGATATTGCTGTATGCACTAGAGTAGAGTAGCAATAGCAGGTTTAAGGCAGCCAATATGTGTAGAACCAAATTTAAAGGGAACCCATGGTAAAAACGAATGTATGAGTTACTTGGTTCCCACAGCCATAGTTTGCTATTTCTCTCTCTCTCTCTCTCTCTCTCTCTCTCTCTCTCTCTCTCTCACACACACCATACTCGTATATACTTGATCATATATATATAATATATATTATATTTTATACACATACATTAATATATATGTATATAATATATTATATATATTATATATAATATATGTATAACATATATATAATATATTATATTTTATACATATGTCATATAGGTCATATATCTATGCATTATGGGAATGTATGATATGTACATAGATACTAATATATAATATATGTGATATAAACAAATACATCCATGATGTTACACACTTATATAATCTATACATAGATACATATACACTAATATAAATAATATATACCCATGTTATGTAATATGTATATAGTATATGCATATATGTATCTGTAAGTGTGTATATATGTACATTTATGTGTACATGTGCATGTGTGTATAAAATGTATGTATCATGTGTGATATATTACATAATATATATTAATATATAGTACATATTATATATACTATTATATTCATGTCTGCTAATTTGGAATTATTGTTTATCTTATTGATATTTGCCCATATATATATTGCGGTCTTTAACTTAACCAGACAAATCAGCCAAACCATAGACAACTATTTGGACTCCGACAGCTATGTCTTTCTTTTGGAACAGTAAAATCACTTTCTGTGCATGTATAATTGGAAAATGTTTCTCTTAACTGTGGAGATGTATTAAAGAAAACAAAACCAAAGCTACATAGTTTCAGTCTCTCAAAAAGTTACAAAGTACCTGGAAGCAAGTATTCTGAGGACAGGCATATATATTTGCCCTGAAAGAGGCCTATGAATCAGCTTTAATACATGTAAGTCCACCAAAGGAGATCATTTAGCTTTGAAAATTACAACTCCCATGGATTTCATGGTGTGATATGAATAGGCAATCATGATCTAGGTGCCTAATTATAACACTCAAATGCTAAACTGTATAAACTTTTCAATTTTGCATGTGAGTATTGAGGACTTGCTTTATTCTTGTTTATGGAAATACAAAAATTTATACATGACAAAAATACAACATGAACAGTTCAGGCACAAAATAAAAAAGGATTTCATTATCACATGTCTCTCATCAAAAATACCCCACAGATGTTCATGTAAAAATGCATATCATTAAATTAGAATTTTCTACAAATAAAAGTGATTCATTTTCTACCCCAGGTCTTAGACAAATTGTGTTACTTCTTACATGGTAATCAGCCACCTTTTTAATTAGAAGTTGTCATTCACCCCAGTATACCAATCCCTGGAAGAGATCAAGAAACAGTTTTTACAGCTGCTCCCATGCTTTACCTGTCATCTTTGGCTTGACTTTGAATTGCTATCCCCCATCTTTTCCTCTCTTTTAGATAATCCCCTTCCTTCTTTTCCTCACTCCCACTGAGCTGTCAAAAGTCAAAATACTGTAATATGAAATCATTGCCTTTATGACTCTAAGAAGAGGAGAGCTTGAACTAGATTTTGGTCAAAGAGAATCATTTATAAGATAGATGCAGCAAAAAACCTCAGGGAGTGTTTCTCCCCACCCCCAAAGCATCAGGATTATGTGAAATAAGAGACAAAGAAACATTTTTAAACATTTTTTTGCTCTTAACTGCATGATTAGTGTTTGTGCAATGTGAGGTTGATCATTATTTTTGCCTTGTTACTCAGCACTACCGCAGAAAGATGTCACCTGTGAGCATTATAACTCCAATAAAAATTGGAAGGTTAAGGGATATGAGAATTACAGCTCTCACTTTGTGAACAACGATGAATGAAAATGAAAAGAAAGCTGTATCTATTTTTCAGGGGCAGGAAAAGCTCTGGGGAAGTCCCATAAAGTTGCCATCAAGCGGTAACAAAATTTGAGAAGACTTCTTGGCTGTTTTCACTTCTCCTTGCTATCATTTTTATAAGGATGTATTTATGTTCTGTCACATTTCATTATAATCTTTGCCCATACAGTATGACATGCCATTGCTAATGTTTAGGAGAGAGGAGCAGATCACTGTGCTTTGTCCTTTAGGGGAGGCTGTCTGGTTACTGAATCCCACATTTTGCTGTGATCCCTGAAGTGAGAGCTTGCACACTAAGGTCACAGTCCTGTCTGGTGGCTTTTTCACCATTCTCCATTTTGTGTATCAGACATTCAAATTCTGATGTCTTCTTCACAGTCAGAGAAAGTGGCACTAAGAATCTGTTTCCCAGATGTAATGATTAACAGTGAGTAAATGGGAGCATTGGCCATTTTTACCTCTGGTTTTATGTAATACTTCTATTGTCTTTGTCAGATGTAGAAAGTGACATTTTTTTAAATGTGAGATGAAGAATGTAGTTTGCATAACGATAGTCTACCCAGATATTGAAATGTTTACTTATTTATATACTGTTTTGAAATTGTAGTCATTTCCTCAGTCTCTGGCCACATATAAGGAAACAATACATCTGCTTATAATTTACTAATTTAATTTTTAGTTCTATAAAAGTGCATCCAGTGCTTTGGTTGCTGGGTGAATATAAAGCATCTAACATATAATAACAAAGTCAAACAATAAAAGCAAATTACAGAAATGCCATGGCCTTAATAGAGTATCAAATGCCATGGGAGCAACCAGGATCAATTTGTATTGGAAAGTTTTGTGTTCAAACACTGGTGAATGCAAGTCAAAATGCAAATACAATGACTATATGATGGAATCATGTTTGGGATCATAGAACCAGACAGTAACAAAATAAATTATAGTGGGGGACTTTGTTTTCTCACGTGTTTCCCAAAAACCTAGCACCTTATTCAATAATTATTTGTTAAATGAACATATAAATGAGCTGGGCAGGTTCGTAGCTCTTCTTTATATGTTGGAAACTTCCTTGATTTGTGAAAAACCCAATTAGGATTAAAGTGTGAGGGACAAAATATCCAAAAGCAAAGGTTTAAAAAAGGCACAGCACTTGAAATTTTGATTGGATTAAACCATATTTTTATTTAAGTCTGAGAGTGGAAGATATATGTGCACAGAAAAATGCCCCAAAATGCAAAATGGTAAATAGGACATTAGAGGATATCCTCATAAAAATGTGCACACACACACGCACACACACACATTTTAGCAGGGATATATGTGTTTACTTAAGATTTTGCCCATTACTACTGTCACGTCTTACTATACGTGTCATTTCTTTTCATATATTGCAGTATTCAAGAACCTTACACTTTGGTGGTGGAAGTGGGAAGGAATTGGGCAGAGACATTAGAAGTCCCTCAAAGCTTCACAATTATTGTTTTCAAGGGCATAAACGTGACTGGACTGAGAGTAGGACCCAACCACAAAAAGAATTATAAAGATACTGCAGGACAAAGGCCAAAGTTGTTGAGATAACCCCCTTTCTTCCCGAGTACTGCCTCCCAGTGAAACTTGGGTCCTTTTCTCTTACATGGTCCCAAAACAAAATTGAAGTAAATATGTATTGGAAGAAAGACGGGAAACTATGTTATCAATTTTTCAACATCTAGAGTCTTTATGTGAAACTCAAAAATAAAAAGTGCTATTATCTGAGAAGAGAAAGATTCAGGGTAAAACTGTGTAATGTGGGGTTTATGTAAAACAGCAATGTGAATTTCCTAGCCCTGAAAGTGATTTAATACTATAATGGTTTATCAAACGAAGTTTCAAAATAGCTTTCCATGGAGGTCTTTACAAACAATTTTTTTCATCAGTGTTAACCCAATTCTTCAAAAACAGTTTTATAAATAAGAAACTGGATTTGATGAAATAAACTGGCTTTAAAATATACTGAAAAAAAAGCAAAACAAAACAAACTTCCTCCTCTATTTAAAAAAACAAACAAACGAAAAAATGCCTGCCATTGTGTTTTAATGATGTATTCTGCAAGTAATTTTAGAAGATGTAATGTTACCCAGAGATCTAATTGGAGCACCATTCCAACAACCAATACTGGTGTTTATCATTTGTTGTCTACTTTGTTACTCTTAAGAGTTCTGACCTCGGATTAAATATACTGCATAAGGAATGACACATGTATTTCTTTAGTATCATATTTCTACTAATGCTTACATAATAGAATTTATTCATATTACTGACTGATTGATGATGTAAAGTTGTCTGTGGTTATGTTATTTAATTTCAATGCATGCCTTTTTAAATTTGAAAAGGGGATCTAAACTATTTTTATTTCCCCTTTAATATTAGAGGATTACTATCATATGATTGCAAGTGTGGCTGGGAGAGGAGCCTTTGTGACCAAAAAACTTTGCTTTAATGTTCACATCTAATATAATATTGACTTTCTGATTCTAGTCCCTGCTTAGACACTACAATGCTTTTCCTCAAATTAACCTACCTGGCTCACTTATCACTTATCTGTGCTATAAGTCAGCTTGTTCTGAATGCCTGATAGATGGATTTCCATACCAATGCAGCAATATAAATATGTATACATATATGCATATACTTACTTGTTTATCTGTGTACATATATAGTTAATATATGAATATACAATATCATTTAAATATATTTAAACACAAATATCAGGTGTGCCAAAAGAATGTATACACATTTTAAGAGATGTTATCTACATATTACTTTCCGAAGTTGAATTGAATTACGGTAGCAATGTGTAGTACAATGTTCGCTCAAAAGATGGCATTAATCAAATGAATGCTAGGTATCATAATGAATTACCATTTTAATACAGTTTTGTCCTTTCTTAAAACATGTATACATTTTTTGGCACCCTCTGTATTTTTTCTGAAGTTACTGTAATTATTAATAAGTTAGAACAAATATCCATGATAAAAACACTCAGAAAGTTAGGAACAAAAGGAAACTTTCTCAACTTAATAAAGGGCACCTGTAAAATAGCTGTAGCCAGTATTGTAGTAAATGGATAAACACTGAATGCTTTCTTCCTCAGATCAGGGACGAGTTTCTATAACAACAGTGGCATCCTCAATGGTGTAAAACTTCCAGACAATATTCATAACATTCTCTCATGAACATCATTTCACGATGTCGTCTCTATCAGGGTTCTCTTCCATAATATTGACAATCCTTTTCGTAGAGAATTGATTGACAGCATAGTTTCTTATCTGTCTTCCAATACTTCAATTTTGTTTGGGGATCATGTAAGAGAAAAGGACCTAAATTTCACTGGGAGGCAGTACTCGGGAAGAGAGGGGGTGATCTCAGCAACTTTGTCCTGTGGTATCTTTATAATTCTTACTGTGGTTGCATCTTACTTTCAGACCAGCCACATTTATGTCCTTGAGAACAATAATTGTGAAGCTTTAAGGAACTTCTAGTGTCTCTGCCCAATTTCCTTCCACCTCCACCACCAAAGTGTAAGATTCTTGAACACTGCAATATGTGAAGAGAAAGGACACATACAGTAAGACATGACAGTACTAAAGGGTAATGAGTTTTAAAGGTTCTTATCATTTCTGATCTAGAGGCTGAATTAGAGACATTGTGTTTGGGTGCAAATAGACAACTTCGATGCTTTTGGTATTGAACTCACGGGGTTCTGGGTGGTCAGGGGCATTGTCCACTATCAAAATAACTTTAAAAGGAAGTTCCTTAATGGAAAGGTACTTCCTCATTTCAGGGACAAAACATCGATAGAACCAATCCAGAAAAAGGGTTCTCAATGTCCAGGCCTTCTTGTTAAACAGCCAGAAGACTGGCAGCTGGTGTTTATCTTTTCCCTTCAAGGCTCGGAGGTTAGCAGCTTTATAGATCAGGACAGTGCTCATAATACACCCACTGCATTTGCACAAATAGTAGAGATATCCTCTCCCTGCCTGCCTTAAATTCTGGTGCTCACTTCTCTTTCTTACTGATAAATGTCCTCTGTGGCACTTTTTCCCCCAGAATAGGGCACTTTCATCTGCATTCAAAACCTGTTTAGGTAGGTATCCTTTCTCCTCATGATTGTCTTAATGGCATCTTGGAACTCCTCTGCTGCCTCTTGGCTGGCAGAAGCTGAATCTCCTGCTATCTCCTGACATTTTTTAAGCCAAAACCTCTTTCTAAAATTATCAGACCTACTCTGCTGGCATTAAGATCTCCAGCTTTAGACCCTTCATCTTACTTTTGCTTAAGATGGCATATAATGACTTCACTTTTTCTCCAATCATACTATAGTATATAGGTAGGCCTTTCTTATAGCAATTGTGCACCCACATAAAAGCTGTATTTTCAATGTGAGATGAAAAGATATTTTATAAAAAGTGCAAGGTTTTTTTGCACCTGCTGGCATAACTGCAACTAGGGCTTCAAAGATTTCCTTCTCTTTTTTTTTACAATGGTCTTTATGCTGGATTCATTTATCTTGAAATGGGGGCAGCCACAGTTCCAGACTTCAATCTAAAGTACCTATCAAGCAATTCAACTTTTTCTTGTAATGTCATGACTTTTCTCTGCTTCTTGGGAGCTTTTCCAGCATCACTAGTGGCACTTCATAGGTGAACCATGTTGTTATTCAATGTTTATGGTAATACAGTAAACGTGATGAAAGATACACGAGAACCATGAGAGATCACTTTTTACTGTGAAATGTGATTTACTGAAGAGACAAACTGCTCACGTGGAGATGATTAGCATCACATGGTGTTTTAATCAAATACTCGCAATACTTGAGCCACCTCAATAGCAACAGGAGGAGGCTACAAAATTATTACTGTAGGAGAGTATGCACTACAGTTAATTTTATGCAATTGTGAATTAATACTGCATCTTTAGGTTTGCGACAGTCTCCTCAGATGGCAGATGGCACCATGTATGTTCTGTAAGTGTTTGCATGGGTAAGTTTTGATATATTTTAACTTTTTATAATTGATTTGTATATATTTTGTGGTACTAAATAATAAAATAGACTCGTATCTACATATATTTTACACATTCATGACATGCCTAAATTTCCTTTTTTTTTTTTTCTTTTTTTTCAGTGTTTCTAGGTTACAACATATGTCTGTAAGGTTTTTTCAAATGTTTGCTAATTTCCAAACAATTTTCTAATATATTTATTGCAAAATAATCCATGCTTAAGTGGACCTGGACAGTTCAAGCTCATGATGGCCGAGGGTCGACTGTGTGTGCGTGTATGTGTGTGTATGTGTGTACACATATATATGTATATATTTGTTGAACAAGCTAAAGCAAGAAGAGGCATCACTTTTTAGGAGTTATAATTTTGGAGGACTTGGACACAAAGTGGGGTTTTTCTATATCCATATTGCATTTACTTAGAAACCAAAGGCAGGAATGAGTTTGCTCAAAAAGAGACTGAATCGAAAGATCTGAAAGCCATTAGCCACTTCTTTGTCTCTCATATGTACTTAGAGCATGAAACTTTTTAATGTTCTTTCCCACAACTAATGAAAAGTGCTCCTTCATCGTCCACATGGCATAACACAGACATTCTACAGCCCTTAGAGTATAAAACTGACCTTCTTGATCTTGTTACAGACTGATTCATTCTTTCATATTACATGATTACAAATTCCTTGGAGATGATTGTTTGGGTCAAGTGTGTACTCTGTTTCCAATAGCTATAATTGGGTGAAATTTCAGGGTAAGAAATCTCAAAATCTAAATTAGAGGCAAAAAAGCAGAAAACAATTTGTTCACTTATTGACAGGAAAACATCACCAAATTTTTTCTTCTAAGCTTACAAATGTTGGAGGATCACTCTGGCCTTAATCTCAGATTTTTACAGTGGGACTTGAGACTTATGCCAAATAACACTTCTAGTCTTCCTTCCCATCTCATAGTCATGTCTTAATTTTTTTAGGTGGCTTATGTGATTAAAAACAGTACATGGAAAATAATTGAGCATGTGTGTCTCCGTTTTTTCTGGGCTCTCTCTCTCTCTTTTTATTTTTCGTCATACTAAGTGTAAACTATCTGTGTCCAACTTTGCTTATATTTTCAAGTGATGGGTACTTTTGGGCCACAACTGAGTTCTGACTTTTAAAGGCATTTCAATAGTTTCATTTCTCACTGGCACTATTGACAGGTTTTAATGAATGTAAAGCAATAAAGGAGAAATTGTTGTGTTCTGTATTTCTGTTTGTTTTGCTGTGTAAGATTATATTCAATTGTACTGTCAAATGCAATAAAATAACACTTTATTTTTTGATCTTCAATTTTTGTTTTATTACTTGTGATGAGGACTTTTAATATCTACTCTATTAGCAACATCAACTATGCAGTACAGTGTTATTAACTTTAATCAACATGCTGTACCTTAAATCCCCATGCCTTGCCTATTTTATAACTTGAACTTTGTACTTTTTGAGTCCCCTTCACTGACTTGTTAATTTTTCGCTTTTCTTACCTTTTCTTTTGGTGTCAAATACAAAAAAAGTCATCACCAAGATTGATGACAAGGAATTTACTGCCTATGTTTTCTTTTAGGAATTTTGTGGATTTATGTCTTAATTGAAATATTTAATCAATTTTAAGTTGATATTTGTATACAGTAAGATAATTGTATACTTTCATTCTTTTGCCTGTGGCCGTCCAGTTTTCCCAATACTATTTATTTGCACATTGTATAGTCTTGGCTCCTTTGTGATAAATTAACAAAACACACTTGGCTGGGTTTGTTTCTGGGCTCTCTGTTCTGTTCCATTGATATATGTGTCTGTTTCTCTGCCAATACCATACTGTTTTGATTACTATAGCTTTGTAATATAGTTTGAAATCAGGGTGTGGGATGCCTCTGACTTTGTTCTTTCTCAAGATTATTTTGGCTATTTGAGGGCCTTTGTGTTTCCATATGAATTTTCGGATTATTTGTTTTAGTTCTGTAAAAGTATGCCATTGGCATTTTGATAGAGATTTCATTGAATATGTAGATTTATTTGGGTAATGTGGATATTTTAACAATATTAATTATTCAAATCAATGAGCATTGAATGTCTTACCATTTACTTGTATCTTTTTCAATTTCTTTCATCAATGTCTTATAGTTTTCAATGTACAGGTGGGTCTTTTAACACCTTGTTAAATTTATTATTTTTGATTGACTTATAAATGGTATTGTTTGCTTGATTTCTCTTTCTGATAGTTTATTATTAGTGTGTAGAAATGTAATAGATTTTTGTATATTGATTTTGCATCCTATAATTTTACCGAATTTGTTTATTAATTCTAATAGGTTTTTGGTGGAGTCTTCATTGTTTTCTGTGTATAATATCATCTCATCTGCAAATAGTGACAGTTTTACTTTTTCCTTACCAATTTGAATGTTTTTTCATTTTCATTTTTTTCTTGTGTAGTAGTTCTAGCTAGGACTTCTAATACTATGTTTAATAAAAGTGGCAAGAGTATGCATTCTTTTCTTTTCCTGATCTAGAGGAAAAACTTCAGCTATTCAGCACTATGATGTTAATCATGGACTGTCATATATGGTCTTTATTATGTTGAGGTACATTCCCTCTGTACCCACTATGTTGAGACTTTTTAATCATAAATTGATGTTGAAATTTGTCAAATGCTTTTTTTGCATCTATGAAGATGATCATATGGTTTTTATTCTTCATTTTGTTAATATGGTCTATCACATTGATTTGTGGGTGTTGAACCATCCTTGCCTCCCTGGAATAAATTCTACTTGCTCATGGTGTTTGATCCATTTAATCTCTCATTGAATTTAATTTGCTAATCTTTTGTTGAGCATTTTGCATCTATGTTCAACAGTGGTACTGGCCTGTGATTTTTCCTTCCTTGTGGTATCATTGCCTGGCTTTGTATCTGGTTAATACTGGCCTTGTAAATTAGAGTTTGGGAAAGATTGGCATTAATTTTTCTTTGCCTGTTTGTTTGGTAGACTTCACCAGTGAAGTCATCTGGTCCTAGACTTTTATTTTTTGAAAGGTTTTTGATTACTGATTTAATCTCCTTACTAATTATTGGTCTATTCAGATTTTGTATTTCTTCATGATTCAGTCTTTTAAGGTTGTAGGTTTCTAGAAATTTATCCATTTCTTCTAGGTTGTTCAATTTGTTTATGTATAATTATTCATAGTAGTCTTTTATGATCCTTTATATTTCTGTGATTTTAGTTGTAACCGCTCTTCTTTCATTTTTTATTTGCTTGAGCCTTCTTTTTTTCTTGGTGAGTCTAGCTAAAGGTTTGTCAGTTTTGTTTATGTTTTTAGAAAACCAGCTTTTAGTTTCACTGATCTTTTCTACTGTCTTTTCAGTCTCTATTATTAACAGTTTGGCTCTTATTTGGCAACCCTCTAGAGTTCAGTACTCAGAAACTCTGTCTCCTTGCAGCTCATTTCTCAGTAATCCCAAGATGTAGCTAGCATACATCATCTTGGGCCAGACTGGGAGCTAGAGGTCCCATCTTCATACCTGTATTTCAAGGATATGAGCAGAGAAGGGTCAAAGGAGAAAGTTGGTAATAAACAATTTCCTGAATATGTTACAGAACACTTCTATTTTGAGCCACTCATTAGCAAATTATTACCTGGAAACATCTGCATAGAAAAGAAACTATGAAATGGAATCTTTATTCTTGATGACTATATGCCCAGCTAAAATCCACATTTTTTACTAGGGACAAAGAGAGCAATAATACTGAGGGACAATGTCCAAAATAGATCATAAATAGTAGTTTTTTAGTGAAGTGATTGGTTTATCAGTCATCTTATAACATAATAATTCATTATCATTAAAATGTCCATCCCTTCAACAATTTTCATAAAGCATCTACCATGTGGCAGGTATTATGCTTGGTTCTAGGGATGCAAAGTTATATTATTCACTATTACTGCCTTGAGGAGGCTATATTCTAGTGCTAATTATTATTTACGGTGGTATTATACAAATACCACATTTTGTGAAGTGCCTTCACAAAATATTTTTAAATTTAATTTATTTTAATTATACAAATTAAAAATGAAATTATCCATATATTAAAACACCTGTTTTCTTTGATTTTTTTTTTTGTCCTTTGCAGTCTACATCCTTGGTACAAATTTCACAAGAAAACTAAGTGCCTAGTTCCCATGTTTAGAGAAGGAGAAATGTCGCTTCCTCTGTGTCAGCTGCATGGTAATTACCCACAAAAATACTGCCAGAAGGTCTCGGGGGGAGAAATTTATTGCCTTGATGAATTTATTAAGCTTTAGATATGGTCCTTTGTTTTGCTGGCTGAGCAACCTGACTTTATCAGCACACCAAGAGGGCATTAATATCTCAGAGGTAGACAAATTAAGCAAGCTCTTAAGACACTTATAAATTCAGAATGACAAATGATTAATTTACTATGAGAAATATAACTGTCGTAAGAACAACAACATTTGCACCCCTCATGACCAGTCCATTTTATCTCACTAGGTAGACCTACAATGATCTGTCAAGTCATACTCTGAATGTCAACTTACTTTTCTGTAAAACATAATTATCGTAGGCACCATATAAACTTTAGGTTTTTATGGCCAGGAATTATATTTGATCTGACACACCAAAGTGGATAATGAGCATTGCCAGTGACAAGTGACAATCGATCTATGCACAATCTCAAGGGCTGGATAGATTTCTCCTTTGATCTAATGTATAAAAGGAAAAGAAAATAACAAAATAAAAGTGTGACACCTGTATTAGTGTTTTTCATTGAAAAAGAACCAATAGAATGTGGTGTGTGCTTATGCATATATGTGTGTCTTCATGTATGCAGGCTTTTTATATATATATATATATATATATATATATACAAACATATATATGTATATACAGATATATATGTGTATATATAGACACATATATATGTGTATGTATATACACATATATACATATATATGTATACACTCATTCAGAGGGTGCCAAAAAATATATATGCATTTTAAGAAAGGAAAAACCTATTAAAATTTAATACAGTGAATGACGCTAGCATTCATTTGCTTAATGCCATCTTTTTAGCAAACATCATACTATAATACATTGCTACCATAATTTGATTCAACTTTGAAAAGTAATACAGAGATAGCATCGTGTGTGTGTGTGTGTGTGTGTATGATTAATGGAGTATATAACCAAAATGGCACCACAGGTGACCCCTGCCTCCAGCCTCACACAATGATCAACAATTAGCTATCCATTAACAAAACAGCTCAGGATAGCTCCAAATTCCACTTAAGAAACTTTAGAAACACAGTGCAACAAAAACATGAGAAAAACAGTTTTAAGAAAAGAAAAGCAGTTTCATTTTGCCAGTAATCATGTCATTCCTCCAAGCTGGTATTGCACAATGCCAAGAGGGAACGTCCCAGCTAGAAGAGTTCCCCTCTCCAGGAAAGGAAGAATAGGGTGAGCTATCAGCTTCCCAGGCCTTTGCGGGCCAAATGAAGGTCCTACTTTGGTTTTATCTCACCCAGACAGGCAAAGCTGAGAGCTACAGAGATGACTAGAAACAAGGAAAAAAGTTGGAGCTACTGAAGCGGCCACACTGTGGTAGCAATTGTGGCTCACAGTGACCTGCTGTGTAGCCAACCCAACAAATTTTGCCATTAAAGACACTGATGGCTGACACAGATGTCACAGACACCCTACAGATTTCACAAGCTTTTACCCCAAAGGTATATTTGCATTAACTGACACCAGGCACCCGGGTCCCACTCTACTCCCTCCAGCTTCAAATAGTTCCGTATGAAGGCCAGCAGGTTCAAGACCAGGAAGAGCAGATATTTCAGTTTGAATCCAAAGGCAGGAAAAAGCCAATGTCCCAGCTCAAAAGCAGGCAAAGTAGGAAAAGATTTTTCTTTGTGAAGGTGGGTCAGCCTTATGTTCTGTTTAGATCTTCAACTGATTTATGAAGCCCACCCACATTAGAGAAGGCAGTCTGCTTTACTCAGTGTACCAATTTAAATGTAAATCGCATCTAAGAACATACTCAAAGACAAGCCAGAATTAACATTTGACCAAATATCTGGGCAGCCAGTGGCTCAAACAAGTTGGCATAAAATTCACCATCGCAGTCCCTATAAAAAAGTACAGTAGGGGCAGGTGGTTAACTCAGTTGGTTAGAGCACGGTACTTTTAACAACAAGGTTGTTGGTTCGATCCCCACGTGGACCAATGTGAGCTGCACCCTCCACAACTGGATTGAAACAGCTACTTGACTTGGAGCTGATGGGTCCTGGAAAAACACACTTAAAAAATAAATGAATATGGTTTTTTGTGTGTTTTTTTTTAAAGGTACTGTAAGCAACAAAACAAAACAAAAAATGTAATCCACAGGACTGGATTGAGTGCCCTATCTTTGCTTACTGTTTATTCCTTGAGAGCATGATTTAAGACTGTTCTTGTTTCTATCATTAGCACCTTGTATGGGTCTGGCATGTAACTGTTTAAAAGATATGTTTAAGAAGATGATATAAAAAGGTATGGCTTCTCTGAAATAAGGTTATACAATAATATAATTAATAAATTTAGATGTAAAGATAATGATAAAATCTATGAAAACAATAGCCAAAAATGACAAAAAAAATCTAGGTATCTATCTATTGAAAAAGTTTAGGGAAAATAAAAACTCAGAGAGCTCGAACACATATTAGCTATAAAATTCTCTTTTAGAATTAATATATACTTGAAATATTAAAATACTGAAAACATTTGAAGTTTTCTGCTAGTTAACTGAGAAATGTACAGCCTTCTAACAGGAAAAAAATATATATGAAATCGTTAGTAATAACAGCAAAACCCAGGGTTAACCCTGGGTAATTCCTATTAATATGGCTACAGATGTAATACAAATGTCAAGAATTATAAGATACAGAATGTGAGAATAATTTGTTCATAATGAGTGTTCATAATTTAAAAGTTCTTAATAAAGATTCAGCAGTGGGTAGAGAAGGAAAAGAGCTCTCAATTCCTCACTTAATGTAGTAGAAGAAAGTTGTCTGAGTCCATTCAGGCTGCTACAACTGAATATCGTAGACTATGTGCATGTAAACAACCGATAACTTATTTCTCATTGTTCTGGAGTGTGGGAACTCCAGGGTTAAGAGGCTGGTAAATTCTGTGTCTGGTGAGAACTTGCTTCCTGGTTCATAAGCAGCCCTCTTCTCAGTATTTTCTCACATGGTAGAAAGCAAGAGGAAGTTCTCTGGGGTCTCTGTTATAAGGGGACTGGTCTCAGTCATGAGGGTTCCACCCTTATGACCTAATCACCTACAGATTCCCCACCTCTTATTACTATCACAGTCAGGATTAGGGTTTCAGCAGATGGATCTTGGTGGGACATAAACATTTCATCCATAATGAAAGTCAAGAAACATGATCCCATTATTGACTTTGATAAATTTAGGGTAAAATTAACAATCCTCGTCTCTCACTGGGAGGCCACTTTCCTGAGGGCAATTCCAATGTGATTCCCATGAAGTCTCATATAAAAACGATCTGTCTTCCTGGGATAACTTGATCCAATGCTGTTAAAGTGAAGTGTGCCATCGTATTTCTGAACTCTTGAGTGTTTAAAGGCTAGAATAGGAGAGGAGTTTGTGTCAAACTTTAGAAGTATGAACTTTTTGTCAGATAGGATTCAAATTGTAATCCATTGAGCTCTTCAAACTTTAGCAAATGATTCAACCTCTCTAATCCTCAGTTTTCTCATCATAGAAGGCAAAACAATGATGATCCAACTTACCTCAGAGAATGCATTGAAGAACAAAGTAGACAATGTTTTTAAAGTATTTCACATTAAACCTAAAATGTTCAAGATATTGGGCATGATGAAGATGCTGCTGCTAATGCTGAAAGAGAAAGCAGCATTTCTCCATTAAGACTTCCTAAGTGCTCATCCTTCTGGGCATTTTTCCAGCTATATCAAGAGGATATTTTTTTACCCATTTTGATTTTTGTTTAATATTGGTAATGGCTAGTTTCTTGGCGGCATCATGCCTGTTTTATGTGTTCTGTATCTGATTTCAAAGGGGATAATGGTTATTATTTTCACTGAATCAAGCCATCATTTATTTTTCCCTTTCTGGAAGTTTCTGTTTGCTTGTTTTAATTTCCTTCCTTCCTTCCTTCCTCCCTCTCTCCCTCCCTCCTTTCCTCCCTCCTTCCTTCCCTCCCTCCTTCCCTTCCTTCCTTCTTTCCTTCCTTCTGTCCTCTCTCTATCTCTCTCTCCCTCTCCTTCCCTCCCCTCCCCCTCTTGTTTTCTGCTTTTTTCCTGTCTTCTTTTTTTTAATTGTTGGCCAGAGATGCTTATTGTTTCAAAGCAGAACACACTTTCTGTTTCTTCCTAAACAATTGATAGATTTTCTCCTTACAGCAACTCCCTCAGCACACAGTCATGATAATTGTTTTTGTTGGTTTGTTATTTCGTCTCTTTTGTTTCTATTTAAATGTGGTACATTTGTAAACTTGATTTCATAAACTATAACAAGTTGAATGAACCCAGTAAAAAGCAGGATACGTGCAGTGAAATGATAGGATATGTTACTATGATGTAGGTTACTATGAGACAACACTATAACCGTAATTCCACTGTAATCCTATGATTATAGTATTTATATAATAAACACACTTCTGAAGACAGCACCAAGATTCAGTTTTCTCACCAAAAAAATGAGGGTGACATTTTTCCCAAGTTACCTTGGAGAGTTTATGTGAGCATCTAATAAGGAAATGAAAAGAAAGATCTTTGAAAAGAATAAAGCACTTTTACTGTGAGTTTGGGGAATTGTTAATTATTGATGTTATTAAGCCTAATTAGGAACTAACCTTAAATAATTTATCTAATTCTGTAGATTATGTTCCTTGAAATGCTCTACCATTCTCTCAGCAACTAATATAATTTGTTTTTATAACTGAAGCAAATTTTTTTTCAGAGTATAATTTAAAATCTTGCTATGAGTAACATTTTCTTTGAATACAAAACGGCCTCTGAAACATGAGTCATCTCTGTATGGGAATATTTTTTGTTATAAATATTCATTTGAAAATCATATGGAACATTCAAACGTGCTCATATTTTTTACTCTCTTATTACTTTTAAATGAAAATCTAATTATCTATCTATTAATGCATGGATCTATAAAGATATGTACTTTTCATGTATAATTTTACAAATCTCATAATAATTGCCGCTCTTTGAGGATTCCAAAAGTGATATTCTATTTATACCAAATCTAATGACAAGATATGATTAGACTTTATTTTAAAATGCAATTAAATACATTTTATAGAATATCTCTTTTAAAGCCAAGGGAATGTAGATTTTATAATCTATATGTATATGTGTGTATATATACGTGTGTGTGTGTGTGTGTATATATATATATATATATATATATATATATACACACACACATATGTGTATGTATACAGATATACACATATATGCATATATGTGATATATATATAAATATATATGTCAACAATAGTAGATTATATTAAATAGCACCTATGATATTCAAATACTATTCTAAATGTTCTATATACTTTAAATCACTTAATCTTCAATGAAATCTATGAGTTAAGTACTATGATAAATACATTTGGAGATGAGCGAACTAGAAGTGTGGCCTCATATAACAGGAACTCTAATTTCTGAGGTGAGGACTTTTCTATCTGGTACTTGCATGTGTGAGCATCAGGCTGAAGTAGGATCTAATAATGTTTAAAGAATCTCTGGACTGAAAGCAATGGCTGCTACCATTTCTGGAGAAATGCCAACAAGACCAGCAAGCAAAAAAAGTAAGGAAAACACTGTTCTCCCCTACTTTCACCTCACAATCACACTCTAAGGCAAAACCTGATAGGTAGTTATCTGAAAAAAAATAGCCACTGAAGCATGTCACCTCTAGTGTCAGAGAACAGAGTATTGATGGATAACTTTTGAACTAAGAGACAACAGCCAAGTAACTTGCACATTAGCTTTATTAGCATGTTATCTATAAGAATATTAAAGAAAGCACAACTTATACAAGACAGAATAAAAATGATAACAATAAAAATACTTGCTTACTATAAAAAAGGTATGACAGGAAGAGGAAAAGGGAGTAAAATCAGAAAAAGAAAACAAGTAGTAAGAAGAGGTACTAAACCTATCAATAATTACATTTAACATTATTCAATTGAACTATATGCATTTAACAATGTAAAATAGGCTGAATTACAAAAAAATAAAATAAACTATAAATTGTGTATGAGAGACATACTTTAAATGTAAAAACATATAAGATTGAAGCAAAAA
The DNA here is from genome assembly GCF_036562045.2 of Rhinolophus sinicus. NCBI lineage: Eukaryota > Metazoa > Chordata > Mammalia > Chiroptera > Rhinolophidae > Rhinolophus > Rhinolophus sinicus. The sequence goes on from NC_133756.1 coordinate 105,886,433, forward strand.
GGATGAAAAATACATGCCACACTAATGTTAACCAAAAGAATGCCCTTACAGTAATATTATTACAAGTCAAAGTATACTTTAAGTTAATAAACATTACTATAAATAAAGGGGAGGCATTTCATGATTGCATTGTTATTGCAATGGGCTGATAAAAATCTCCTATATAACATATCTTTTAAACATATAAAACAAAAATTAACAAAAAAGAATTAGAAAAATTCACAGAGGGATTTTAACGTATCTATTTTAATTATGGATATAGCTCAATAGACAAAAAAGAGGCATATAGGAGATTTAATGATAATTAACAAATTTGACTTAATTTTGTTAAGTTAGAAAGCTTTGCAGCACAGTTGGAACATAATTGTTATTTTTAAATGGTCTTGAAGCCATCAAATTGATCACAAGTTGGGTCATAAAACAACTTATAAATGATTAAATCATGCAGATTATGTTCTCTGAATAAAGTGAAAATTAGAATTCAGTGATAAAAGATAAGGAAATCCATAAATATCCAAAAATTGGGCAATATAAATCTAGATATTATATAGGAAATTAAAATATGTTTTGATCTGAATGATAATTAAAATAAAATATCTAAACATTTTTGGGTTTCAACTCATCATGTTTAAAGAGAAATTTGTAGCCATATAAAAGAAAGGAATAATAACTGAAAATCAGTGATCTCCAAAAGCTGGAAAGAGATGACATTAGACATGTAAACTTTATGAGAAAAGGAATAAATCAAGATAGAAAAGAAACCAGTGATATAGAAAAAAAACATATAAGAGAGAATAGCAACAAACCCAAAAGTTATTTGCTTGAAAAGACTGATTAAATTTGTAACCCCTAGCCAGGCTGTTCACAAATAACAAAAGTATACAAGTCAAAACCAAGAAGAAAAATGGTGACTTCTTTAGAGATTATAAGACTATTGAAGACATAACAGGAGAGTATTCTAAACAGCTTCAATAACAAATATTTAAATTTGAATGAGATTAATGAATGACTAGAAAAACACAACAAAAAATGCTACAAGAATTAGAAATTCTAAATATCTATCATACTGGTAGCATTCGTATATATGGCTAAGTACTTACAACAAAAGATATCTCCAGGCCTACATGCCTTCATCAGTAAATTCTTCCAAATTTTTAAAGAAGAAATAACATCAGTCTTACAAAAGTGCTCTAGAGGACAGAAAAAAAGGGAGAACACTTCAAAATTCATTTCCTGAGACTCTTATTGATACCAGAAACTTATAAAGACATTATAAGGAAGGACAAATATCTCCTCATAAAAACAGTTAAAAATTCTAATCAAAGTATTAGAAAAGCAAATTCAAAAAGCATATTAAAAAGGATGATATGTCCCAGACATATTAATTTTATTCCTGAAATACAAGGATATTTTAACATTCAAAAATCAACCTCTATAGGGAACAGGATTCTGGGATGTTGGTAAAGCAGGAAGCACAGGGAATCTTGTCTCCCCACCTAAACAATTTCACTGGCAGATCTGTCTGCGTAACTATTTCAGAACTCTGGAGTGTGTTGAAGGCTTACAACATCCAGGAGAAGACTTAAGAGTTAAATTGTGGTTAATTTCCATCCATTGCAGCTCTTAGCACAGTAGCAGCCCCTCATTCCCCAGCCACAGGGTAGGTCGCTGTGCACATACGTGTTCCTCAAGCAACTTTGCACACAGTTTTTGGGAGCCAAGGTGAGCGAAAAACACTATCTTCCACATGTTAGGGATCTGTGTCTGATCTCTGATTGCTGCTTCTCATCACAGTCGTCTTTTTGTGGACATAAATTCTCATCCCTTTAGGATAATCTACCAATGATTAAAATTGTTGAATAATATGGTAAGTGTATGTTTAACTTTATAAGGAGCTGCCAAATTCTTTTTCACATCATTATAGTACTTTATACTACCCCCAGCAATGTATGATGTTTCTAGTTGCATTATACCCTTGTCAATACTTGGCATTATTGTGTTTTTATTTTAGTGTGGTTTCAATTAGTATTTTTTCTATAACTAATAATGCTGGATATATTTTCATATGCTTATTAGAAATATATTTCCTGTTTTGATATATGAGTTCAAATCATTTGTACTTTATAGTTTTTACACTTGTACATTGTACATTTTATGGGATTGTGCTTCCTTTGATTATGGATTATATTTTTCTCTTTCTTTCCATGACATGATTTGGAGACACTATATCCATTCTCTTCCTCTGAAGACTTCTGGCCTTTGTTGCATTAGGCAGTTCAATAACTTGCTGATAACCTTTACATTGTATTATATTGGTTTTACCCTTTGTCAGGATAAATCTGTGGCAAGTCCAAGTCACTGTAAGTAGTCAGGACTGAAACTCCAAAGTTGATCTTTCCTTAGATCATTTGAGCTTGTCTTTAGGATTTGTTAGGGTGCATCTAGAGTAACCCCTACTCCTGATAGCATCCTTATTCCAAAAGGGAACCCTTGCTTGTGTCTCAGCTTGTTCCCAATGTATAGGAATTCTTTCTATCCTGACTGGGGCTGATCTCTACTGCTCCAAATTTGATCTATAACATCTTTTTTTATTTTAACCCCATAGCAACTGCTTTCTGGTAAGCCTTTTATAGTCTCACTCCATGTATACAAACCTAGACTTCAGCCTACAGGTCAGAGGAAACCCTCACTCTCCAAGTCCATGCTTGACCAGGTCCAGCATTCCAGCCCCATCAGTAGCTACAAACTCTGATGTCTGATTCTTTAGCTCAGCAGGACTACCATGCTCTGCTTGGAGTCTAGCCTGCTGAAGCCATTTGCAAATATCCTGCAGACCGAAGGCAAAGATGACTATGAAGTTTACCTCATGTGATTGCATTCCTGGGCTGAGTATTGTACAGTTCTTGGGAGGGTTCCCTTATGTTAAGTTGTACTCAGATTATGATGCCAGACAAAGTTCAGGGTTCCAAGTGAGTAGTCGGGCAAACTTTTTTTTTTTTAATTACATTCTTCAAAGTAGAATTGTCTTCCAACCTCCCAAATATGTATTCTCCAATATTGTACCAATGCCCAATTTCTTATATATATGAACGTTAACTATATTTCAGTGAATTAAAGTGTGTTGAGATGTGATATTACAAAACAAACAACACTCAAAATCATGAAAATTATCGTTTAACAGTAATTTAATTTGATTTTCCAAAACTAGTTCATAAATGCCCAAATTCTAGTGTAGTGGAATATGATGAAACGGCTAGGTCTGCTATTATGTCCTTATTCTCATGATTTGAAGAGAGAAACTAGGTTTTCATGTTTCTATGTGATAAATACTGGGTGTATTTTTCTAAGAATGCAAATAAAATTTTCCATATGTGTAAAAAAGCATTGAAACAAATTCTGACAGTATTAAAAAACTAATTTACACTTCAGAAATATTGTACCCTTAGGCAATCATTTTAGGGGTTAGCAGCTGCAAAATCTGTAGCATTTATAAAGCTTCTGGCTGTAAATATAACTTTATTTTGAAAACTAAGTGATAAAAAAATATGATTTCTAGACCCAGAACTATATTTCTTACATTCTCTGTCAAGCAGGTAATCCAAGTAATCTTCCAGGTACTGAGTCAGCAGACATTTTATTTTATAAGTTATATGTAGTACATTAATTTTCAATGTCTTTAAACCTAATTCAGATATTTATATAAACTGTATGTATTATATCCAGTTACATGGTGTTATAAATTTTCTATAATGATATTATGTCTCTGAGGTTGCTTTGGTAGATCAGTGTAAAAATCTTTTGTTGTATCTTTTTATCATCATGCTTTATGTGAAGCGTATTGTCCTCAAGGGGTTGCAGAATTTTACAATATCCAAACCATCATTTTCCTGTTCCCTCAGAATACACAGAATAGTATTTCCTGCAGCCATAAGTAGGCCCAAATTTCCCTGTTTTGTCCCAGAGGATGGAAGCCAGTTTGGATGAATTAACGTGAGTTGAGATAGAGAGAACACCATGGGTAATGACCAAAAAACATAATCACAAGCAGGGGCAATGTGCGTTGCTGAGATCTGAAACACTTTCACATCGTGGGTAATGACTTGCAAAGTCAACTTCAACCTCTGGGGATTTGAGATGAGGCTTTGTTTGTTTGCTTCTCTTGAGAAAATCGGTTTCTCTTTTACATGAAAATGAGTCCCAAAAGGTTTATAAAATAGGCCAATGCACTTAGGATTCAGTATTGCTTTAACAGAGCAACATTTTTGGACTCGAATATACCGTGTTTCCAGAAAATCAGACCTAGCCGGACCATCAGCTATAAAGCATCTTTTGGAACAAAAATTAATATAAGACTGGTATTATATTATTATATTATATTATATTATATTATATTATATTATATTATATTATATTATATTATATTATACTATACTATACTATACCTGGTACCCGGTCTTATATTAAAATAAGACCAAGTCTTATATTAATTTTTGCTCCAAAAGACACATTAGAGCTGATGGTCCAGCTAGGTCTTATTTTCAGGGAAACCCGGTAGTTGTTAATCAAACCCCAAATACTCCTGTCTCTAATAAATTCTGTATACAAAAATGTATAGGTTTCCTTCTCTGCATTCTTGTTACCATTCTTATGTGAGGACTTGATCTGCAATAAACAAAATTAGAAATATGTTTTAAGTGTATTAATTTTTCCCAAGAATAACCAAATTAAGATAATAAGTTTAAAAAACTGTAATATTCAAGGAAAATTTTTCCTCCAAGACTTTAATTCTTTGCTCATCTTACCTTTTTATCTAGGCCTACTCCGATCTACCCAAATTTATGCTGTGCTCCCCAAAACTCCCAATGTCCTTTTACTCACTCTGTATTTTTCCCGACAGCATTGATCACCTTTAATCTGCTAAAAAACCTTTTTTTATTTATTATATTTACTGTTTTTGCCTTAGAATGTAAGCTTTCCATTGATTATTGTCCATGGAATTTTTGTCCATTGATTATTGAGAAAGTGCTCCATGGGTCGTTTTTATTTCTGTACTTCTTATAAGCAGATGCGCTACAACTTTTTGATCTGGTTTATCTTTTCAAGGAGGTTTGTGTAATAAACACCCTTGGAAGAAATCATAGATATTACCTCCCTTCAAAACAGAGGGCAGGGTTTTTTGCATCCTAGTATATTAAATACAATTTGTCCTTCCAGGACAGAAGGTTGCCATGTTAGCTTGCAATCTATTATAAAATATTGGGGTTTACTAAGCTTGAGCTTCCTCAGGAGTGATGCAAACCCACTGTGTGCATAGAATCCTCTGAAGCCATGTCCTTAAACTCTGTATAGCTTAAGGGGCAAGGAGAAGTGGTGCTAACACAAAGTTCATACTGCCTGCTATGCTATGAGTAATAATCCCTTTTGTCTTTGATCCAGGAGTCTTGTATCTTGTCAGCATCTATGAAACCATGTCAGGCTAACTTGTTAGCTTACAAGCAGGGAAACATTTCAGACCCTCATTCTTGTTGGCACTGATGTAACTCAAATGCCCACAGTTCTTTGAACAAACTAAATGTATGTTGAATTAATAAATGTGTGAGTGAACACACAAGAAAGGACCTACAGCACTGCTGTGAATATGTCATAGCGTTTGTGAAGTGATAGACCTTGAAAATCATAACTTGTTGGACTAAAAATAAATTTATATGTCAGCACGATTGTAGAAAAAAATGGTTAAGAGTTTGGGTTCTTATAGCAAACAAAAACGAAGTGCAATTCCAATAGAACTTATTCTCTGTGTGACCTTGAACAAACATTTCTCAATCTTAATTTCTCATTTGTAAATTGAAAGACACAATAGGATAGTATCTGTAGTATTGTGTTAGATGAGATAATACAGTAAGTACTCTACTGAAATTTATTACTGTTATTATTTTGCCCCACCCCCATTCTGAGTCTTCCTTAGTCTATAAATAATAGCATGATTTACAGAGTCCAAAAATGTGTTGTGTAATAAGTCTGCCTTCTTTTATCTCTCAGGTGATAATGCACTCTATTTAACACACTTCGGATTCACAGAACTTCTTGAATCAGTAGCCTAATATTGTTCATCCTTTTGAAAATTTCTCAGCCATTATCCTTTCAAATATTGCTTCTGCTTTGTTCTCTTCCCTTCCCTTATGAGCCTGATGATTTTTGTTTGAATGATGAGCGTTGCATTTTTAAAATGTAGGAGGGAAAAAGCCTGGAGACTAAGTACACTAAGTATAATGTTATCTTCCTTCAGAGTAAATTTACATTTGCTTCTGGCAGATGGCTAGAGACACTAGCTATTTGGATTGCATAAATCTAATCTTAGGGAATAAAGTAATGGAAAACTTTGCTTCAGTCCTTGAGGGTAGTTCTATTTATGTCTCTTCCTTAATCCTATAATATATCCATTTGGGGTCCCTGCCCAGAGTGCTTGGGATTTCCATGGCACTTCTCTACGAATATCCTTCAACTCTAATTTTTGTCCCATTAGACATACAAGGCAGTTAGCATTCCTCCCTTTCTCTGGTTTGCAGATTCTTTTCTCCAATGCACAGATACGTTAGGGGCAGGATAGTCGCACAAATGCTGAACAACATTTCTATGTACATGTTCTTCTCTTACATCCCAGCCCTATACATTTCACTGCCTTGTTAGCTTTACAGCGCCTTCAAACACTCTCTCTCTCTCTCTCTCTCTCTCTCTCTCTCTCTCTCTCTCTCTCTTAGCTTTATATAGATGTTTTCAGTAATAGATGAGTTGTCATTACTGGAAGCCCAATGCACCCTGCATTTTCCCATTAGAACTTGCTTTTCTAGATTAAGCTTAGTAGACCCGTGTCTAGTTAAGATAGGGTATATTTCTTAAAATATTTCTTAAATTACGTTATGTTATATTTTATGAGCAGCCGACTATGATACCTGGAATTGTATTTGTAATGTATCCCATTATGTAAAAACAATAAAAGTATAAATAATACAACTTGTGAAAAATTTCTAGAATTTTTTTTTTTTTTTAGATTAGCATCTGCAATCAATATTCACAACACAGAGACCTTTGGAAATAGAAAAATGGTTATCAAATTGAGGAGAAAGGGAAAGAAGGATTAAATTTCAGGGCTTTTAGAAAGGAACAAAATGGTACATTGAAGTCAGTCCTAAAACTTCAGGTAGCCCTGATTTTTCCAGATGAAGCAAATACGTGATAGTTCTACTTTTTTTTTTCTTTAACAGATCATAAAGGATGGAATAAGGGGAGGGAGGAGAGAGAGAGTATGAATCATGAAATGTGGGAGCACTGATGGATAATTCAGGGGCCTGCTGAACAATCCGGTGAGAAACACCTGTTTTGCCTGGGGCTGGCAGCTCTGCTCATACCTGAATTACTGCCTCAGAGGGGACACCGAACTTTCCTTCCACTAAATTCGGCTGTGAATTCAAAATGATAGAACAGTGTATTAGATAAACTTCCATCTCATCTAAAGCTTTAGTGTCACCCAGAGCACTTCCTTCTTGTTTCAGGAATATTTCTTTCTCTATTATTAGAGTTAAAAGTAACTTAAAAGTCCTTAAATCATAATTTGCTTTTTTTTTTTTAATTGAAGTTATTAGAGTGGCAAGAGTTAGTAAAGTTACATCCGTTTCAGGTGCACAATTCTGTAATGAATCATCTAATATATGACTCTGGATGGTGAACACAGAATCATAATTTGCTTTTCATGCGACTGCCCATAACTTTCTGCTCTAATTACAAGCAAAGCCAAAAATTAAGCTCAGCTCACTGACTAAATTATTTAACACAAAAGTAGGTAGCTTTTCTTAGTGCTTTTAAAAATTAGTTTATTACTAAATTTATTGTGGTGACATTGGCTAATAAAATTATACATCATCTGTATATTGCATTGTGTGTTTACTACCCAAGGTCAAATCTCCTTCGATCACCATATATTTGACCCCCTTTACTCCCTCATCTTCCTTCCTCCTCCCCCCTTACCCTCTGGTAACCACTGAATTGTTGTCTGTGTCTCTGAGTTTTTGCTTGTTTATTTGTCTTGTTCACTTGTAGCTTTCAATTTTATATTACACACATGAGTGAAATAGTATGGTTCTCAACTTTTTCTGCCTTATTATAAATTATGTCAAAATTGCTGCCCCAACTCTGGATGAACTTTAAAAGAATTTGTGAAGAACTGTTTCTTTATTTTTTCTTTAAATTAAAGTTTATTGGGGCGACAATTGTTAGTAAAGTTACATAGATTTCAGGTGTACAATTCTGTAATCTCACATTGTGTGATATAGTTACATTGTCTGATTACCCAGAGTCAGTTCTCTTTCCACCACCATATATTAGACCCCGTTTATCCTCTTCTAGAGCCTCGTTCCCCCCACCCCCTTACCCTCTGGTAACCCCTAAACTATTGTCTATGTCTATTAGTTTTTGTTCTTTCAGTTGTTTGTCTTGTTCTTTTGTTGTTCTCGGTTTATATATCACGTATCAGTGAAATCACATGGTTCTCTGCTTTTTCTGTCTGACTTATTTCGCTCAGCATTATCATCTCAAGATCCATCCATGTTGTCACAAATGGTCCTATTTCATCTTTTCTTACCGCCGAATAGCATTCCATTGTGTATATATACCACAACTTCTTTATCCATTCATCTATCAAAGTACATTTTGATTGTTCCCACGTCTTGGCCACTGTAAATAAAGCTGCAATGAACATTGGAGCACACATGTCTTTGTGGATAAATGTTTTCAGATTTTTTTGGTAGATGCCCAGGAGAGGGATTGCTGGGTCATGTGGTAATTCTATTCGTAATTTTTTGACGAACCTCCACACTGCCTTCCATAGCGGCTGCACCAATCAAGAATTGTTTCTTTATCAGGGAAATAAAGGGGAAATTTTATTTTAAATTTTTAATCATGTTTTAAAACTGTATTCCTTGACAAAATCTCTTTTTTCTGTGGACTTGGGCAAATTTAGATAAAGGGTGTCTTTTCTATTATATTAACTTATACATGTGAAAACTGATTCCCTTCCCTTCAGCAGTTGGGTATCTTAAGTATATTGCTTTTTCTCCCAGATTTATTGAGATATAATTGACATAGAACATTGTGTAAGTTTAAGGTATACAACATGTTGATTTGATACACTTACATATTGCAGAATAATTACCACAACAAGATTAGTTAATACCTCCATCATTTCACACAATTACCATTTTTAATTTTTTTTATGGTGAGAACATTTAAGATCTGCTCTTTCAGCAACTTTCAAACATATAATGCAGTATTGTTAACTATAGACATCGTGCTGTGCATTAGATCCAGAATTTTTTCATTTTATAACAAGATGTTTGTACATTTGACCAACTTCTCCCCATTTCCCCCACATCCCAGCCGCTGGTAACCACCTTCTAGATTCCATTTATATGAGTTCAGGTTTTTTAGATTCCACATCTAAAGATCATTTGTCTTTTTCTGCCTGACTTATTTCACTTAGCAAGGTCCATCCATGGAGTCATAAATAGCAGAATTTCATTTTTTCTCACGGCTAAATATTATCCCATTTTATACATATACATCTTCTTTATGTATTTATCTGTAGATGAACACTTCAGGCTGTTTCCCTGTCTTGGCTATTGTGAATAATACTGCAGTGAACATGAGGGTGCAGATATCTCTTCAAGTACCTGATTTCACTTCTTTGTGTTATATACCCAGCAGTGGAATTACTGGGTCATATAGTAATTCTATTTTTTTAATTTTTGGAGGAACCTCCATACTGTTTTCCATAGAGGCTATACCAGTTTACATTTTACCAACAGTGCACAAATATTCCCTTTACTCCACATCCTCGCCAAAAATTCTCTTGTCTTTTTATAATCGCAATTCTAACAAGTGTGAGGTAATATCACATTGAAAGTTTGAAATACATTTCCCTGATGATTGGTGATGTTGACCATCTTTTCATGTACCTGCTGGCCCTTGTATGTCTTCTTTGGAAAAATATCTATTGAGGCCCTCGGCCCACTACTTAATCAGATTGGTTTGTGTGTGTGTGCGTGTGTGTGTATGTATGTATGTATGTACATATTTATTTGCCATTGAGTTGTATGAGTTCCTTATATATTTTGGATATGAACCCTTTATCTAACAGATGGTTTCGAAATATCTTCTTTCATTTTCTAAGTTGCCTTTTCACTTTGTTGATGGTTTCCTTTGCTGTACAAAGCTTTTTAGTTTGATGTAGTTGTTTCACTTTCTTATTTTTGCTTTTGTCAATTGTGCTTTTGGTATCATATCCAAAAATTCATTGCCAAGTTCAATGTCAAAGAGCTTTTATTCCTATGATTGCTTCTAAGAGTTTTATAGTTGCAGGTATTATGTTTAAGCCTTTATTTTGTTTTGAGTTAATTTATATAAGTGGTGTAAGATAGGGGTCCAATTTTATTTTTTGCTTATGAATATCCAGTTTTCCCACCATCATTTATGGACTATTATTTCCCCATTGAGTATTCTTGACTCTCCCCTCAAATGTTACTTGATGATATATTGGAGGATTTATTTCCAGACTCTAGATTATGTTCCATTGTCTATGTATCAGCTTTTAATGCCAGTACCATATGGTTTTGATTACTGAAGCTTTGTAATATGGTTTGATATCGAGAAGTGCCTCCAGCTTTGTTCTTCTTTCTCTGGTTGCACTTATTCTTCAGGGTCTTTTGTGGTTCAACATAAACTTTAGGATTGCATTTTCTATTTCTTTGAAAAATGTCATTGGAATTCATTTTGATAGGGATTTCATTGAATAATAGATGACTTTGGGTAGTGTGATTATTTTGACAGTATTGATTTTTTAATATATGTACACAAAATATCTTCCCATATATTTTTGTATTTTGCAATTTCTTTTATAAATGTCTTATAGTTTTCAGTGTATAGATCTTTTGCTTTCTTGGTTAAACTTATTCCTAAGTATTATATTGCTTTTTGATGCTATTGTAAATAACCTTCATTTCTTTTTCAGATGTTTCATTGTTAGTGTATAGAAACACAACTAATTGGTACATATTGATTTTTCATTCTGAAACTTTGTTGATTATTTCTAACAGTTTTTTGGTGGAGTCTTTGGGATTTTCTGTATATAAGATCATATTATCTGCAAAGAAATACAATTTTACTTCTTCCTTTCCATTTGGATGCCTTTATTTCTTTTTCTTCCCTAATTGTTCTGTCTAGAATTCCCAGTACTCTTTTAAATGGGAGCGATAAGAATGGGCACCTTTGTCTTCTTCCTGATATTAGAATAAAAATTTTCAGCCTTTTACTGTTGAGTATGGTTTTAGCTGAAGGCTTTTCATATATGGTCTTTATTATGTTGAGGTACATTTCTTCTTTACCCCAGTTTTTGAGAGTTTTTATCATGAAATGATGTTGTATTTTGTCACATACTTTTTCTGCATCAATTGAAATGACCATTTGATTTTTATCATTCTATTAATTTGGTATATCACATTTATTGATTTGCTTATGTTAAATCATCCTTGCATTCCAGGGGTAAATTTTACTTGATGATAGAGTATGATACTTTTAATAAGCTATTTTACTTGGTTTGCAGTTGTTTTTCTTTCTTTTCTTTGCTTTTTTTTTTTTTTAGAATTGTTCCATCTATGTTCATCAGGGATTTTGACCTGTAGTTTTCTTTTCTTGTACTGGTCTTATCTGGCTTTGTTTTCAGGGTATAATGCTGGCCTTGGAAAATGAGTTTGTAGTATGCTCTTCCCTTCAACGTGTTGGAAGAGTCAGACAAGGAGTGGCATTAATTCTTTGAATGTTTGGGAGTATTTATCAGTCAAACCATCTGGTCCTGGACTTTTCTTTGTTGGGAGGTTTTGATTACTGATTCAGTCTCCTTACTCTTATTAGTGTGTTTATATTTTCTATTTCTTCAGAATTCAGTCTTGGTAAGTTGTATATTTCTAGAAATTTATCCATTTCTTGATTATCTAATTTGTGTATAATTGTTCATAGTATCTTGTGATCCTTGATTTCTGTAGTATGTTATAATATCTCCTCTTTCATTTTTGATTATATCTGATTCTTATGTTATCTCTTAGCTTACCTAAAGGCTTGTCAATGTTATTTTTTAAAAAGATGAGCTCTTAGGTTCATCGATCTTTTCTATTGTCATTTTTGTCTCTTTTTCATTTATTTGTGCTCCAGTATTTGTTTTTGTCTTCTTTTTCCTACCACTGGGCTTAGTTTGTTCTTTTTGTAGTTCCTTAAGGTATAAAGGTAAGTAGTTTACTTGAGATCTTTCTTTTTTCTTAATGGAGACTTTTCTTCACTTTTATAAACTCTCCTGTTAGATCTGCTTCTGCAGCATCCTATAGATTTTGATGTGTTGTGTTTTCAGGCTAGTTGCTGACAGCTTCCCTTTTGCTTTCCCAAGGGCGTTGCTAACACTTAATTTGTGGTTCTCCCTGGCCCACAGATTCAGGCCAAGGTTTTGCACACGTTTACTAGCTGTCAGCCAAAGGTCACTCTTGCAGTCTGAAGCACGCACAGGGAGCCAGCCATGGGGTGGAAGGGTGTGTGGATGAGGTATCTGGGGCAGTGGAGGTCCCAGGGGCCAGTAGAGGGAATCAGCAGTTGAGACATCCCAGTGGTTTGTGTGGGGTCTTCTGTGGAATCTGTGATGTAGTTAGTAGGATCAATGTCCCTTTGATACATTACTGATGCTTGGCTACTGTTCTGCCAGCCACTTACACTCTCCACCCCTCAACTCTCGCCACCTTCGCACAGCTCAGAGCTCAGTACTCTGGATGACGGAGAGAAACTGTCCTCTTTGGTAGCATCCCATAGAGCTGGGGAAAACTAGTGCTCACATGTACACATTCTAAGTCCTTTGGTCCTTAGTCCCCATGCTGTCTTGGGAGAGGGGCGATGCAGTTAAAGTCAAACTGTTCCTCTTATCCTCTGAAATAAGTGTAATATTGGTGTTTTTTTTTTTTTGCTCCAGCGGTAAGCTGGAACTTTCTTGTATTCTGGACTTCCATGAAAGCTCTCATGTATATGGATGGTTGTCTGCGTCAGTGTTCTCCAGTGCTCCCAGACTCCAGCCAAGAGGGTCTGGAGCTGGCTCACAGGCCTCTTCAGGGTCTGCAACTGGGACTGAGGTCTGTCAGCCTATGATCCAATGCATGAATGGGTGGGCAAGATTCCTCCTGGCTTGTAGGGCACATGAGGCTGGATCCCATAGCTCCCACAAAGGAACTTTTGTCCACGGAAGATGCCCAATTTAATTGCTGTTGAGGGGAGAGAGACATGATGAGGGACATCATATTCAACCACTTTACTTGGCTTATTGCTTTTTTTAATCAGTTCCTCTTTTTCATGAATTATAAAATTAAATAAATTTTCTTTAAGGAATTCATAAAAATCACAGACGACTTTTTAATAAAAAATATAGTATATATGCATACTTTACATACATACTGTTCAGCATCTCAGGTTCAGCATCTGGAGTACCTCACCCTAAGAGCTTTCTGTTTAATTCATAAAATGCACATTTGCTGAATCATTTAAGGCAAGTAGCTAATTAAGCTCAAGGCATAGATTCAGTTTTCCATATAGGCCAGTCCTCAAAAGGAGTACCTTCCTCTTTGAATGCTTCATGTATCCATTTTCTTTTTCTCTTTATTTTGTTTTTAATTTATTCTCATATCATTTTTCTCATTCTTGTCTTCACTCCCTTGCTTCCTTTCTGTCACCTGCATCAATTTCTTAAGTTTCATATAATAAATGACATATTAATGATTCTCAAAATACTCAGATACATGTGACAGAAATAATACAAGTTGAAACATTTCAATTTTTTCTTCTATTCTCACTACTTTTGCCTTATTGCATTCTACCCTCCTCGTTGTGGATTGTGTATATGATATACATATGTACTCATATATTGTATATAGGCATGTTTTGCACATCCTGTTTGATAGTTAAGTAATTATACATTTGTCTGAGATTAGAGGTAGATTATAAGAAACATAAATATAGACAAATATGTTAAAGTCTTTAGAATAGATTGACTTTTAAGAAGAAATGTGAATAAGTTTCCAGATGTTTTTTGTTTTTTGAATGCTAAATCAGGAAAACATCAAATATTTTTTTCTAGTTTTTGAGTCTTTATTTATAAAAAGTCTTGCTAAGTTATATACATTAAAAACTTTATCCACTAGCAAGTAACATTTATTGACAAAAGTACAATGAGAGCATCAGGGAAAGCCTTAAAAAATTTGAATCCATGCCACTGTTATTTCAGGGAAAGATTTCACATATTTAAAAAATAATAATATGCTCATGGGCTACCTCCATAGTCTCTGAGTATGCTCAGTGAACAACAGCTTCTTCTTGAATCCATTTTTAAGTTTCCTATCCATGAATAGGCAGTAAAAAAGAAGAGTTTCAAAATACCGTTCTTGGGCTGTATTATTACTTTTTTTTCCCAATTATGCTGGTTATTCAATATTATTTTATATTAATTTTAGGTATACCACATAGAGGTTAGATATTTATATAATTTATGAAGTGATCCCCTTGATAAGTCTACTACCCATCTGGCACTATACATAGTTATTAAAATATTATAAACTATGTTCCCTATGCTGTACTTTACATCCCTGTGACTATTTTGTAACTACCAATTTGTACTTTTTAATTACTTCACCTTTTTAACCCAGCCAACCTCCCTCCCATTTGGTAAGCGTTAGTTTGTTCTCTGTATCTGTGAGTCTGTTACTCTTTTATTTTGTTCATTTATTTTTGTCTTTAGATTCCACTCACACCTGTCAGAATGACTATCATCAATAAATCAAAAACAACAAGTGGTGGCGAGGATATGGAGAAATGGGAATCCTTTTACGCTGTTGCTATTGCAAATGGGTGCAGCCACTATAGAAAACAGGATGTTTCTCAAAAAATTAAAAATAGGACTACCTTATGACACAGCAATTCCACTTCTGGGTATTCATCTGAAGAAATCCAAAATACTAATTCACAAAAGATATATGCATCTCTGTGTTCACTGCAGCACTGTTTACAATAGACAGGTTATGGAAGCAACTGAAATACCCATCAACAGATGATTAGCTAAAGGAATTATGGTACAAGAGTACTATTACTCTGCCTTAAAACAAAAAAATGAAATCTTACCATTTGCAACACATGGATGGACCTAGAGGGTATTATGCTCAGTGAAATAAGTCAGACTGAGAAAGACAAATACCATATGATCTTGGGCTGTATTTGTTATCGGACGAATTCAGCATGTTTCAAAAGATGGGCATGTTGGAGTGCACTATACTGTGAGCTTACTGGAGGATGTGAAATAGATAACTTTCCTGGACGGTTGTTTCCAGTCTTAGTGAAATTGAATCAATTTTTAAATAGGCTAATAATATATACTTGTATTATTTTTATCCTTCTGAACACATGATCCTTGTGTATTTGATCTAGAATACCTCTCTCTGGAGTGTGGATTATAATTTTTTATGGAAGTAATGAAAAGGGAAGTAGTACTTGGCTGTTGAGAGTGAAAAATAAAATTTGGAGTAAGAGAATAGCCAAGTATGTATTTGAGAAAGTACATTTCAGTGAACCTGGAGTCTTCAAAATATACAGTCTTTTAAAATCAATTTAAAGGTACCTACCTTCCATTAAGTCTTAGCCACAGAGCTTAGAGTCAGGGGAAGGAAAATCTGAGTTAGGGGGAAAGAGAATTTGAGGCAAAAGAAGCTCCTCCTTTCTGGACCTTCAGAAATGTGAAAAGGAGAGAAAGTTACCAGTAATGACCCTGATAGCTTTGAGGACAGAATTACCTGTTGCCAACCAAGGAAGCACTCACATAATCTAGGCTTTAGTATATTTCTTCCATTTCTTTCCCAAAAATTTGGTGGCAGGGAGGTGGAGTACAACTAATTCAGGGAAAAGCATGAAAATTCCTCTCCCAATGAATTATGCCTATAGGAACTGTGAAATGTCACACCAGAAAATTGTCATTTTGTGGTAGCATATATCTATTCTTTCAAAATTTCCTAAAGGAAAAAAAAATCAGGTTGGTTTTTTCCCCCCAAATTACTCCATAATGAGCTCACTGAGTGGGTCTCTGAAATGATACTTGAGAAGCTCTGTGATGGAATGAGAAGAGAGGTTTGGAGTGAACTCAAATATGTCAACTAAATCACATCTTATATGGAATCCACGATCAAGGCAAAATAAAGTCAAAAACTACAACGGGAAGGGAAGAAAAATTAAAATGTGAAGGCAAAGCCTAGGTGACAAGAATACAAATGCACATATGTAGTCTAGCATCACTATTTAGCATCTGGCTTATAAAAGCAGAACTCATAAAATAATCAATATCCCAAAGCCCCTAGAATTGAATTGTGCTTTAATCAACAACTCTCCCATCTCTCATCCAATTTGATTAAAGTTCTGTGACTGTATTGACTGTTTTCGAATTAGAGATCATATGCCTCACTCTTAAAATGCACTGAATTAAAGAAAGTCCATCTACATAGTTTAACTGCTTACTCCTACAGCTATCTACAGATCTCAACTGCACTGAGTAGTCATAGAATTGGTGACAAGTTATTAAAAAACTCCCTTCAAAGAAACCATTCAAACACAATATAGTCCCACAAAGTTAATAGAACAAAAATGTCTAAACATGGCCAATACCTTGAGGACAGTCTGAGTCAGAATTCTCACAGGATTCCTAGGGCCCACAAGTAGAGAATTTTACAAGTTCCTGTGGCTGAAAAATACCTAACAGAATGTCTGGAAATACAGTTTCAGAGTAAGCATTATCTATTATGGATTGAAAATATATAAAAATAAGTGTAACATAACCATATCACATTGAATTTCATGCACATTTTTCAGTCATGACAACACGTAAATATTTCAACTAGAGTTTTCTAGTTTCTATGGACTCATCCAAATGCAATGTACAAATAGAGTGTTTGTATTATAATAACACATCCCCTAAGGATGGAGGTATGCAAAGGTGATCAACATATTTCCTGCCCATGTGGAACTCACATACTTAATTCACAATATAGAAAAAGGAGATAATGAAAAAAAAATAATAATACTTTAGTCCCATTTAGAAGTGACCCTCACCTCTCTTTCAAATGTGCTATCTACAAAAGACCAGTGTTTATATTATGAAGCTGAGATAAAGAGTATCTATCAATATAGTGCCACTGAGGTGTCATCTGATTGTTCTTAGCCCCTGTAGATTTTAAGAAAACAAATGCCCCTTCCACTTCCCTCATCACACACATAGAGCTGTAGATCTCAAAAACAAGTTAGACATTTTATATAAAGTATGCACACATTAAGTATAAAACATGATGGATTTTTATTTAGGTGGATATTCATAAAATTAAGATCAAGATAAAATGCAAATGTAGTGGCCCAATAGGTTTCCTCAGCCCTTTCGGAATTGATACCCCACAAAGGCAACCACCAGCTCTCACCCCTCTTCATAGGATAGTTTTCACTGTTTTTAAACATCATATAAATTAAATAATATATGAATATTTAAACCTGATTTATGTCACTTGTGTCTGGAAGAATTATCCACGATGTGTGTACTCATATATTTTTTAATGATTGTATATAATTCTATTGTGTGGAATACCACAATTTGTCCATTTTACTTTTAATAGGTATTTGAGTTATTTTCAGTGTTTATATTTTTAAGAATAAAGCTTTGAAAATTTTCTACATATTTCACCTAACATAAATTTACATTGTGGGCTTTTTATTATTGCTTTAATGTATATGCTCTCATAGTAATTCTCCTTTTTCAATTCTATATTGGTTACAAAAGGTTATTTTTGTTTTTTTCCCCCATTTTTTCTGATTAATTTCATCAAAGTTTTGGCAAATTTATTATTTATAGAGACTCAACTTTTAGATATCTTGAGCTACTTGTGTGTGTGTGTGTGTGTGTGTGTACGCGCTCACATCACACACTGTTTTTTTCCGTTGATTTCTGCTCTCATTTTTTCTGTTTCATTCTTACTACCATTGGGATGTTGGTTTATTTTACTGTTCACTATATAATAGCTCCATTACAGAGCATTATTGATCAGTCTATCTTTTCTAATTTAGGCATTTCAAGCTGTACATTTTCCTCTACTGCTATAGCTGCAGTCTATGATTTTAAAATGTAGTAAAACTCTTGTTTTATTTTGTTCAAACTATTTTATAATTTCCATTTTTGCTGTATATTTGAGCATTGACTTGCTTAGAATTTTTTCCCCTAAATTCTAAGAATATCAGGTTTTTCTAGTTATGTTTTTGTTGTAGATTTCTGGGTTAGTAACACTGTGATCGGATCATATAATGTGATCATATCAGTCATATCAAATTTGTTGAAATTTGCTTCATAACCCAGGATATAGTCAATTTTTAAAATGTACCATGCTTGTTTTAAGAGAATGTGTATCTTAGAGTTTTGTACTTAGATATTCTATAACTCCATTGATGATTGCTAAGTGTGCTGTTTGTATAATCATGTTACAGAATTTTGTATGCTTTTACTTTTTAAAAATTGAAATATAATTTACACATAACATTGTGTAAGTTTAAGGTGTAAAATGTGTTGATATGATACATGTATATATTGTAATATGATCACAACCATAACATTAGCTAACTCCTCTATCATGTCACATAATTATGACTTCTTTTTTTGTGGTAAGAAACATTAAGATCTAGTCTCTCAGCAACTTAGAAGTTTATAATACAGTATTGTTGCCTATAATCTCTAAGCTGTATATTAGATTTCTAAGACTTATGTACTAGTTGCAAGCTTATACCCTTAAACAGCACCTGCCCAATTTCCCCTCTCCCTAGCCCCTGGTAATGAGAGAAGTGTTTTAAAAATCTTCAAATATATTAAGGCTTCATCTATATCTCCTTATGGTTCTCTAGTTTTTGCTTTATGTTTATATGCTATGGTATTAGGTAAACATTCTAATTATTATACCATTTGTGGAGCTTCATTTTTTAAATTTATGAAATGGTTTTTCTATGCCTAATAATGCAATTTGTCTTAAATTAATTTTATGATATAACCGTATAATTTTATTTTGATTATATTTGCATTTTTCTATCCTTTTACTTTGATTTGTTATGTGTGTTTTAGAACATTAAACAAAAGTAGATTAGTTTTTAAAAAATCCAATTAAAAATCTTTGTGCACTGCTTTTACTTTCCTTCCTTCTGCTCTTCCTCTCTCCCTCCGCCCTCCCTCCTTCCCTCTTCCCCTCTTTCCTTCTTCCTTCCCTTTTCCCCTCTCTTCCTCCCTTTCAGAATGTTAACTAAATTATCAGAACACAATAAAAATATTCCCACGAAGTGATAAAGGACAAACATGGGTGATATTATGGTAAGCAAACTACATTTAACATATGAATTTAGGCAGGAATTATTATAAAAATAAACACTCGACTGAGATTTCTATTTAAATTACATGACACTTGTTTTACACTAGAAATGCTTACATTGCCAACAAATGGACTTAAGGGCCAATGATTAATTATACCTATACTTGAAAATAATCTTCATCTTTTCATAGTTATCTATAACTCTAAGCACAAATATTGAATTATTAGTATTTCCAGAAATCACTGCAGCCACATTTGATAATTTAAAGGTGTCTGTTAACTTTGGAAATGAATTGAAGTGTTAGTTATGGTACTGAGAACACTAATTCCTGATTCTATCTTAACGTGAAATAATCAAGATTACTCAAGGATCCCTAGGTAATTATAAATTCTTAATCTTCAAAAAAGCGGTCCAAGTGGTCTTATACATAAGGTAACTGAGAAAGAGAGTGTGGCAAGAAGCTTAAGAGGCATTGCGTGCAGTTATGATCATCAATAAAATCTGTGGCCACAAGTGTTAGCTGAGACTCACCAAATTTTAACGTGAATTGATTATCCACAGACCATATATGACTACTGTGCCAATGAAAAATACTACCGTGTTTCACCGAAAATTAGTCTGGGTCTTATATTAATTTTTGCTCCAAAAGACGCATTAGGGCTTATGTTCAGGGGATGTCATCCTGAAAAATTATGGTAGGGCTTATTTTCTGGTTAGGTTTTATTTTCGGGGAAACACGGTATGCAACTTTGATACTTTTATATGTTTTTCTCCCAGTAATGTCAATTCCCTTCAGTTGTTGACACAAACATGAGCCCAGGGTGATTTCTAACAACAAAATTCATTATGGCAACCAATTGTCGTAGAAGTGGACTAGTGAGTATACCTAATTGATTCAATGAACATATACCAGAAAAATTTATTCCATACTTTGGTCCAATCCTCCTACTAATTAGATTCTATTGAAGCAGCCTGAATTCTCAGACTCAGACCTTTTATGTTTCCTTCAGCTAAGAAGTTATAGCTGTCATTTGCATGAGAGTTTTGTTAGTGCAGAGCTGTGTTATTGTCTGTTTTCAGTATTTCGTACATCAACTTAACAATATAACAAATAAAACTGTTCAAGCACATTCAATGTCTGGGCCAGAAGAGATAGGCTCTAATATCTGAGCTAGTTTGTAATGGCTTACAGAAGTTATAAAAGTCCACAATTGAAAGCCAGTTTTGTATTTCAAGTTTTTAATTTCATTTCATAGTAAATAAAGAATGTAGACCATGAGGGATGAAAGGTGTTGACTTGGTAATGCTCAGAAAAAGTATTTGTCTTAATGTGTTTTCCATCCATGTGGCGACAATGTACTGCCCTCTGTTTCTGAATTTTATTATTTCATTGAACCACATTAGTGACACTATGTAAGACACCTAAAGGTCCAGTGATTTAACCCAAACATGAGGTTTCTGCCAACTGAATTTCCTATTCATATATTACATTTGAAAATTAAGTAATATTGTATTTGGTTTATAAATACTTTTAATTTTGCTCTTGCCATAAACTTCAATTACAAAAACATACTAAACGTTATTTACCTATTTTTCTCTATTCACTATTTTTCTTTATCCTGATATAAATAACATATAACTTCTTTTAAAACTTGGTTTAAAAATTGAGCTTTATTTTCTAAAACTATACATGATGATTTTTTACACAGAATTCCATGAAAATTTATATTCCTTATTATGAACTGTTATTCTTTCATACATAATTTGCATATAAGGGAAATTGAGTTGCTCACAGACGCAGACCTGAAAATGGTCAAAAAGGAAAAAGAAACAAGTTATTTAAAGACAATACTTTAGAAATGTTGACTTATGAAAAATATTTCAATGTATTGATGTTATAAGTAGTTTGCAGTGAGTTTGACTTTGCAATGACACTAGCAAGCAAATGACGCTAGCAGTTTGCAATGAAACCAACAGACAAAATCATCAACTACCAGCAGCAAACCTTATGCTGATAAATTGAGGTGTCTGGAGTACCTGCTCGTAGAACTTACTTGTACCCACTGATTCTGCTTGGAATTTATCCTAGATGTACCATTTCATTTTACTGTGTACTACTTCTGAGACCATCTGAGTTTTTATTAAGTGCATTTATTAATGCACTTGTCTTGGCAAGTGTTACAAAAACGATCTCTTCATAGATAGTTCTGAATGCCTGGTCACTTGGTGTTCCATGGTCAAGTGTTCTCTCTCTCTACTGTGGTCTGGTAACACAACAAGATCTGTTTCTGGAAGAATATACAACACCCTGCTGCAGATAGCATAGCCTTACTCTAAAATCCCAGGGGTCGGCGCTGTGATTCCCCCTCTGGAACTTTGTACAAGCTCCATGTTGTGTCTCTGTACCATTAACCCCTCGAACATTCTAGATTATGTGTATGATGTGTCCCAAGAGGCAGGGCTGAATGCCTTGTGGCCATACCTAACACAGTGACCTTGTTCAGGCTCCACTCAAAGCTGGAAATCTTTTGTGCCAATATTCCTAGGAATACATTTCCTCTGGAACCCAGAGATAGCAACCAGGCACTACACTTCCTCCTTTGCAGTGGGGCATGCAAGATGTAGTAATTTGTCTTTTACTTTGGATGGGGTACCTTGAACTATGGAACCATAAAAACTGAAGTATCTAGTCCATGAATCTTCATAGGGTTTCAGTATGTCTTACTAAGTCTTCTGTTGTACTAACTACCTTGCTTGCTCTATTCAATCTGCATGATGTTGTCAATGTAATGGATCAGTGTGATGTATGTGATCGCACACACGAGATCCAAGAAATCCAGATCTCTTCAGATTACATCATGACAGAGGGTGAAAGTGTAATCATAGCTCTGAGACACAACTGTGAGTGAGTGTTATTTTCCATCCCATGTGAATGCAGATTGTTTCTGATTCTCTATTTATTTGTAATGGAAAAGAACACGTGTGCCGAATCAATGGTCACATATCGTGGATTGTGGTATCTGCTGTAACAATTATATCCAGCAGAACAATTGTGATCAGGGCTACTACTTGGTAAAGTTGGTATTAATCTAGGATCATTCTGCAGGATCCATCTGGTTTCTGCAAGGGCCAGGCTGACAAGCTAAATGAATATATTCTGGGCTCCATCGCTCCTGTTTCACTTAGGTCTTTAATAGCGGCACTAATCTCCACCATTCTGGCCTATGTGGATGTCTGTGTGTTAGGTGAGGACATTTAGAGGTTTTCATTTGGTAGTCTTCACAGTGCTTACACCAAAGACCAGTCACCTACAGTGAGGGCTACTCCAACTGACAAGTCAGTGAATTTCAACAATGTACTCAGGGACTGAGGAAATAAGCGCCGGTGGGTCTGTGGACGCAGTGCACTCACTGAACTGAACTTTAAACCAGGTTGCATTTTAAAAATTATCATCAGACTTCCAGAGGCTCCAACTACAACAGGGGGGTCATCGGGATGCTTTGAGTCTCCAGATATAGGTGTCAGTTCAGTTCCTACATTAAATAGCCCTAAGAATATCTTGTCATTCCCCTTCCCCCAGGTATAGTCACTTCAGTCATTGGCTATAGTTGCCTATGGGGAGAAACTGGGGAATAATCACAGTATGGATTCTCCTTGGTACAACAGGATCCTTTCCAGCTACCTTTTTAGTCAGTGGATTCTGGATCTTAAAATTAGTTAGGTATTTGAACTGAAGTCATGACTTTGTTTTATTTTTTTGTTTTGTTTTGTCTTGTTTTTTGTTTGTTTGTCATTGTAATGAGTGCCTACCGCCTGATTCTTCATTCTGGATTTTTTGTTGTTGTTGTGGTGTGCGTTTTTTTGTTTTTTTTTTCCCAATATACAATAAATAACATTCTTGTTGGCTGTCTATTTACTTTTATAGATGCCATGCACTATTAATCATCTCAACACCCCACAAATCAACCCCCTTTGGCTGCTCTTTTGATGTTAGTTGTTATGATAATTGCAGGTTTCTTGTGTCTCGTTGTAAAAATGCGACCAGCTGGCTTCTATTATTTTGTTGTTAAGTCTGTTGAGTTGGCCCCCACTCCTAGTGACACTATGAATGAGTGATATCCATGATGTCCTGTCTTTAATAGCCCTGCTCAGCTCCTGTACACTCATGCCTATGACTTCTTTTATGGAGTCAATCCATCTCCTACTTGGTCTTCTTATTTCCTTCTGCCTTTTATGTTTCCCAGAATTATTGTTTTTTCCAAAGAAGGCTGTCATCTCATGATGTGCTTGAAGTAGGAAATCTTCAGTTTTATCATTTTTGACTCAATGTTTCAGGCTTAATTTACTCTAGGATCCAGTTGTTTAACTTCCTGGTGGTCCAGCGTGTCCATAGAGCTTTCTTCCAACACCATATTTCAAATGAATACATTGTTTTTTCATCAGCCTTTCCAACTTTCTCATCCATACATAATAATTGGGAATACAAGTGTATGGGTGATATTAGCCTTGGTTTCTAATGACACATATATTACTTTAGGAACCCATTAGCTCCATGTATGAGTATGTTAATGAGAGGCTAAGTAAGTCACTCTGTCCTACAGCCAGCTCTGGCTTGAAGAAAAACATCACAGAACTTCTTAGTGATATCAATGTCACTTTCACCAGTTCATCCCTGATGTCCTTGGTCATATGTATCCCGATCCTTCTTGCAGACAGTAACCCACCAGTGGATAGTCTAGCTTTTCATGACATATACCTCCCAACATGACCACTTCCCTCAGCCTCTTTATTTCTTCTTCTACCAACTTAGATACACTGAGAATTGGCTATAAGTATTTACAGACCTCTAAGAGCCACCACAGCAGTGAACTTACCTGGGTCATTGCCGGGTCATTGCTAGGGTATTAAATGCCATATCTTAAGCAAGTATCCTTTATACAATAAATTATGTATTATCTAGTCTTATATTCTGGCCTCATTGATCAAGAGCCGTCAAATTCCAATCCTAGGAGTCCTTCTCCTGGCTCTATCTGGTATATGCGAACTAGTCCTTGAAATTATTTACATGTATAGCCTCTTTCCTCAATTTTCAAACTAATACATCCACAGATGAATTATACTATTAAATATTTAAACTTTATTTTTAGCCTGGCAGCTAGGAAAGGTGATGGGGATAGCCCTGGGTGGGGTACACATTGCCTTATAAGAGAGAGGTTTCTGTACCATATTCCAGTACAAGAAGTTGCTTGACTTTTCCAAGGGAGTGTTGACCATGAGCACAAGCACAGAGAATGTAGGTGAGGGTAAGTGGTTGGAAGATCAGCATCCCCAGAGGCATCTATTCATATATTCTTTCCTGAGTCTTCAGGATCATAGGTTTCCCCCCACCAGAGCATTTACATTTGTGTAACAGGGCTGTCTTGACTAAGCATTCAGATGTCTTGACAGCTCTGTTAACTCTTAAAAATTAGGTCTTCAGTCTGCTACTCAACTGCATCTAACCCTCCACTGCAGGTGGTGAGGGCTTCTTTTTAAGCTACCACAGAAACTCTTTAGCTCTTACTTCTCCATTATCAGCATTTAGTTTATCATTTTCCTTCTTTGGGGCATCAACACAATTTCACAGTAATCACCGAATGTCTCCCTCTTTTTAGGCATATTTTTCTCCTTATTATTTAAAATAGCTATGCCATCATACCTGTCACTGCATTACCCACTTCTGAGTAGAAGGCAGGCATTTCATATCTACCCAGCTGTCATTTGTTGAAGAATCTTTTTTTTTCTAATTCAACCACCCAGGTTGTAAGCAAATGTCTATAGTAAATCAGAATTGAGAATGTTAATCCATGATGGGTTTGCTATAAGAAAAGGGCTTCTAAGTCCTTTCAGAATTGACTTGTGGGTTTTATATTAACTCTTGAGAAGATATTGATATATACTCGACTATGGTAATTGAGGTGAAAGGATAGAGACTCCTGCAGACATCTCAGACTCCTACGTCCTGTTGAAGATTATTATAAGTTGTATCTGAGTGTCTCAAGTAAACCAGAGTTCATGGTGTTAACCTAGGATAGCTTGCTGTGGAGACAGATGTATCTAAGTCTCTATATATTTCCTAGGCTGTCACATGTCTTCAATCCATATTTCAAATGCAGTCAGAAGTATGTGCATACAAGGTGAGGGTCCAGAAGCCCTCACTGATTTTAATTAATATCATATTGTGTGTATCCGAGAAGCTAGCCAGCAGTGTCCTCCCTAAAAGAAGAAGAAGGGATGTCATAGCTGGGAGCTTTGGGGGTACATTGAGTGCTATAATGTGATTAGAATCTAGGTGTTTATGACCCAAAATCGATGTCCTTAGTTAGTAATGTGCTCTAGTGACTCTCACTGTAGTGAGAGTAATACGGTTTTCTACCTTGAAAGTGCCCACAAATGTAACCCAAAAGACAAGTGAAGGATATATTGAAGAAGATCACAGTTACAAATACGGAAATTTATGTTGCAAGAGTATCTACAGTCATATAGGTAATTCAAAACCTGAGAATTACAGGTATTTTTTAAGTGCAGAGCTGTGGATTGAAAGAGATTTATGACCAATAGAGTTCATCTGTCCTCCTGTAGGTGTAATGATTTTAATTTCTGTAAGCATCTGCAGTGGTGATTCTCACCGTCTGACAACATTCAGGGAGAGGTGCTGTAAATCTGACTATGGGTAAGAAGGACAAAAATGTATTAAAATGAACACCAAAATGTAACCATTCTTACACATAAGTATTTAGGTTTACATACAACCAGATACTGTAAAAAGTCAAGATTACATTTAAAAATTCAGTAAGATCAGAAGGGAGTGATAAAGAAGAAAGAACTTGAGTACTCTGCAAAGGATAGAAATCAAGACCCAATGTCAGAGATCCCTGAAGGAAGAGAGAAAGTTAGACAGGAAAGACTCAATAGTTGTCTGTGTGTGAAGAAGGTAATTAACATGAGAAGTTGTAGAAAGTAATCCTAAACTCCTAATGGTTTAACACAATAGGGGTTCATTTCTTTCTCATATCACTGTCTAAATAGTTGTTTGGCAGGTGGCCTTCAAAGTGGTGACTGAGGGATGCAAGCTGCTTCTGTCAAGTGTTTTCGGCATGCCGTAGAGCAGGGGTGTCAAAATTGCGGCCCGCGGGCCAACTGAGGTCCACAATCCATTGTTAATTGGCCCGCAGCAACTTCCAAAAATATATTTAGTTTACTTAAATAAACCAGGTGAGGCAATATGTACTTCACCTCGAGTGAGTGGCCTGGCTGTTTGTGTATTTTACCGCATATGGCCCTTGGTAAAAAACATTGAAAAAAGTTTGGACACCCCTGCTGTAGAGGCTTCTCCAAGTCCCCTGTCTCAGATGTCCAATGAATAATCAAGGAGAAAGAGTATTCAGAAAATACAAAATGTTATACCGTCTAAGCCTGGACATGGTGTCTGTCACTCCCCTCCATATTCCATAGCTAGAACTAATTATGTGGCCGGATATAGAATTTGTCACATCAATCATCTAAAACTTAATTTTTGTATGAGACAGTTGAATTGAAAGAAAACACAAAAAGGTGATGAACACCGGAATGAATCATTTGCAGAGGGAAAATTAGAACAGGATACATTGAAAAGGCTTGACTGTGAAACTTCAAAGCAGATAACACAGCTGACACATGAGAAAAAGGCAAAGAAGGGAAGCTGAAGATACGGTGTTGTGTCAGCTTTAGGAGAGTTTTATCATTGTTTATAATA
This sequence comes from Rhinolophus sinicus, assembly GCF_036562045.2. NCBI lineage: Eukaryota > Metazoa > Chordata > Mammalia > Chiroptera > Rhinolophidae > Rhinolophus > Rhinolophus sinicus. The sequence continues at coordinate 105,913,704 of NC_133756.1, forward strand.
AACGACCTCTGAATAATCTAAAGTTAAAACTAAAAAAATATAATTTTGGTTATACATTTATAGCGAATCACAATTTTGACAATTAAGTTTATGCTACTTTTAAAAAACAAATTCATTTTATGCTTTTTTTGAATCACAAACTCCTGTGAAATACTAGTGAAAACCATGGAACCTCTACTTAGAAAACTGAAAATACACATATACTCATGAAAATCTCCACTCAGTTTCTTGAATTCCTAAGTATTTCATCTGGGTTCCTTTAGTATTAGATTTGGGCAAAACCAGTTGGTAGGAAGATCATTCATTAATATGAGAGGTATATTCAAGTAGTGAAATTTTGAGAAGATAAAGGAAAACACTGATTGAGGAGGAGATTCTCCTGTGTACTGCTCAGATTATCAAGCCCGACTTCTAATCAAGATTTGCTAATATTTAAGAAAGAACAACCCCAGGAATAAAATTTGGGTCCCATGCTTATAAATTGTAAATTGTGCAAAATTTTCTATTATTATTTGATACCTAATCTTGTGTCAGACACTGTTCTGGGTTATTTACATGTCGTATTTAACTTGAACTAATTTCTTAGGACAACATTATGGATCCCTATGCATATTTGTATTCAGTGAAAAAGGAACCATCTTTATAAGAAGTATCCCTTTGACAAAAATTTCCAGTGATTATCATTCAAATTATTGGTGCCCAGCCCGGTGATAGTCATCTCCTTCCCTAACCAAGTTACAGTGCCACCCTTGTGATCCAAAGCATACCCCCTATGCTTTTATTCTAGCATCACATTTTTTTTTTTTTTTTTTTTACCTTAGACTATCGTTTCTTTCCAGTGAGGGCAGGTCAAATTTATTCAATCTGTGCATCTCCAGCACCCATTGTCTTGTCTGGCACTCAAAAGGTTCTCAGTACGAGACCTGTTTTGTAACACCTTTGTCTAAAACTCTTCATGTGACCCCTAAAATAAAGCTCTGATTCCTCTAACTGTTATGAAAGGATCTTCATCATCCAGTGTCATTTTACCGCGGTACTTTATCTCTCGCCACTTCTCCCTTTACTTTAGCAACATAAAACTTCTCGTTCTCTTTTACAAATTTACAGGTGTAGGTTTTTGTCTGTAAAGAATAAAATTCTGTACTTTTTGGGGGATTTAAGGGCCACATAACTGGCTGAAGTAGTGAAAAGGAACAAATTAAACTTTGTCCAGTCAAGTGCTAATAATGACTCTTCAGTCAATGATGGATCACGTATACAAAGGTGGTTCCTTAATATTATAATGAAGCTGGAAAATTCCTACTGTCTACTGACTTTGTAGCACAATGAATTACTGTTTTGTGCCAGTCACAGTCTATCGCTAGTACTGCTATTGGTTAGAAATGCCCAGGAGCACTCACTTAGTCCTGGGTAGACATCTCCCCTTTCTAAACCAGCATTAGAACTGAATCAACCCTTGTGTTTCTTATTACAACACTAAGACATCCTTCAGCAATAACCATTAGAAAATGTTGCAGGAAAAGGAAACAAGCAAATACAATAGGAAAAATAAGCAATTCCAGGAATTACACAATCTGCATAATGCAGAGGGACAATAGAGGGGCAAAAATGATAATCTCTTTTAGAATTGTACTGTTTGGGGGACAGTATTATTACCCCCTTTACAGTGTTCCAAAATGTTACCGTCTCTTTATAATAATAGTTAAAAGAAGGAGAAGACCATTTATGTCCCTTTTATTTACAAGTTAACTAACAGATACAGCTTTAAAAAAAAAAATACTTTCTTTCAAAAAAGCAGCCCTTTAACCTTCCTTTGTACTTTGCCCCAGCTCTGTTGTGATTCTTCCAGACAGTTTCAAGGGCAGCTGGAGCAAGAGTGGTTTCTAGACAGTACAATGAGTTCAATTGAGCCTGGCACATTCAGTGTATTTTTTTTCTTTTTTTCTTAACACCTGGATGCCAATTTTATACACAATTCCCTGATGTGCCTTATATAATGGCTGGGCTAAGGGAAAGAAAAACCACTGCTGCCACCCGTCTATGTGCTCTGACAACGTGCAGTGGCTCATGGTCCCCACAATCGAAAGGCGTACTGGGCTGCTACACAAGTGGGGGGCCAAGGAGGTTGGGAGGTCTGAGGCAAGACGTAGTTTGGCACCAAAAGGAAGGATAATGATGCTTTAACATTAAGGCTATGTGTGTAACACACAATAGAGAATGAACCAATTATGGAGTGCCTCAGTTCATTATAATTGAACTAAGTGTGGTTTAGAGCCTAAATTACTTTGATAATTATACCGTCTTTCTTTACTTCACTAGTTCCCCCATCTTGGCTCTATAATGACACATCCCACTATATTCTAGTGACCAGTTCTTTCCCAACCACCCCTTTCCCCTAGATTTGCTTCCAAGAACTTTGAGCACAGAATTATTTTTTTTTTGCATATTTTTTAGCTCCCAGAAACTAAAATAATCTGGTGCATAATACATCCTCAATAAGATAATATCCTAAATAAGGTTATAAACAGATGTATTTTAATGCAAATAATCACTATATCTTAAAGCTAGCTGTCCATAGAAACTAGATAGTACAAAATTGAAAATATTGGACCTAATTAGAGATTTTTTTCTCAAATTTTCTCAGGTTGTGAAAGCCCCTTTAAAATTACTCATTTTCTAATGTTTTTCTCTAATTTGTTAAAATAGCTTCACAATATTAACTACTATTCCCCACCAAACAACAGCCAATTAGAGAAGGAGAAACAAAAGCACTCTTTAGGGGAAAACAAAAATTCTGCTAGTTTCCACAACTAGATTCGTCCTTCCTGCTAAGATTTAGTAAATTTGTAATGATCAACAATATTAAGAGTTTTGCACTTCAATTTTGATACACCTTATTTATTTCCCAATTTTTCTTTCCCAAACTGTATCTTAGCATATGTGTGTGTGATATTATTATTATTATAGTATATTGTATATTAAATTTCGGTGGAAGGAGATTTGACTTTGGATTGTGAACACATAATGCAATATATACATGATGTATTATAGAATTGTACAGTTGAAACCTATATAATTCTATTAACAAATTTCACCCCAATAAATTTAATAAAAATTTTAATATTGGTTTATAAGATATGTTAAGTTTCTGAGAATTGCTGATGCTACAATCAAGTATGTTTCTTTTGTCACATATTTGCCATACATACTTTTAACTCAAATTTAGAACTCTCATAGATGTGTGTCATCATAATTTTATAAGTAAATAAGTGATAAGTAAGCAGTATAGGTACAGTGATTGAAGTGTTTCTGTTATGTGTTTATATCTATAGTTGATTAAAACAAAAGAGAATGAATGCCTGCTAATGTGCTGTAAGAGTTACCTGCTGTTTTTGAGAAAACAATGATATAAAATAAAGGAAAAAGCAGATAATATAAGTGCCAATCTCAACAGACCAAAGAAATGCTAAAACAATATAAGAATTTATTATCAAGTAAAGATTCTTAATGAAAATTCCAGATAATATTTCTGTACTTAACCTTCTGAATTCTGGAATTCTGGCATCCATTTAATTTTCTGGCTAAATTCAAAGTGAATTGAAGACTTGCCAAATCCTACATAATATTATAATTTAATGGAATGTTTGTGCTCTACAGGAGAATTATTCTTAACCTAAGGTTTATGGATCCCGAATGGTCTCTTGGTCTCTGGATAGGCTTCAATGGGTTTGCAAATCCTATTGAAATTGTATCAATATTTTGCATAAATTTATATATACATATATATAAATTTATGCAAAATATTGATACAATTTCAATAGGATTTGCAAACCCATATATATATATATATATATATATATATATATATATATATATATATATATATATCTATCTCTCTCTCCTTTAGTGGTCCATGTCACAAAGTTAAGAATTTATTTCACAGGTGCTTAGCTAGACAATTTATTTCAAACTATATGAGAGGTATATTTCACATGTGAGCAAACTGAGGTTTCTATATTTGCAAAATTTCATATCCAACATCTGGCACAAACATGGCAGGAAATTGATTCTCCTGTTTCCCATCTGAATGGTCTTTATTAACTTTGTAACTCTAGTCTAGGTTCATTACAAAACAAACAAAACAGTATGAGCATCCATTCAGTTTGTTCATTCATTCATTCATTCATTCATTCATTCACTCACCGATTTAGTAAAACAAAGTTTTGAATGTCTATAATGTACACATCTCCAAATTAAATAAACATACAGTCTACTAAATCAAACAAACATAGTTTGTGATCTCAGTTTATAATCCTGTAAAACAGTAAAAAAAAAAAAAGTAAACAAAAGTGCATCCATAATTTTAAATTTTTATAAACTCAATAGAAATATTCACAAATACTAATATTTGGGGAAACTTCTGGAAACCTATTTTGAGATGGTGCCTAGGAATGGCCTTCTTGGGAGACATTTAAGTCCAAACATGAAGTAATGAGAAGGAACAGCCAGCTTAAAAGTGAGAGAAAATTTTGTAAACATAAGGAAAAATGAAAGAAGAGTCTATGGGAGGATAAAGATTTTACTAGATGTTTTTATGAAGATGAACTGAGTCAAAGAGTGCTCGAGTTCATGAACTTAGTATGCAAGTGTTCGGAGAGTAAAACAACTCAAGAATAAAGACACAGGCAGGTGTACCATCATGAGGACCTTTAGAGGACACTGGGCAAGCACTTCATATTTTCTGGAACACTACCACATTCTTTACAAACTTAACTCATAAGTTTCTTCTAGCAACCTTTTTGAAAAAAACGTTATGCTGTGTTTAGAGGTGAGTAAAAGAAGCTTGCCCAAGGTCATACGTTTATTAAGTGGAAGGGGTAGAATTCAAAAGCAGGTCTTTGTGAGTTAAAGGATGTTTCTGTTCTTGGGCCCTACAGCATGCTAAAATATGGTGGCTTTTCTTCCCCCCTAATAAATTGACCTTACCTGATACAAGAGAAGTCATTTATTTATTTACCTATTTAATAAATAAAAACCCTGTGCCCTACACAGTCTAAGAGTGGTTTTCTAAAATATGTCTCAGAGGATAATTCTATATACAAGTGTTGAGCAAAAATATATTATGATGTGATTAGGGATCAGTACTGTTTTTCTATTTCTCACTTTTTTATTCCCTTTATCTTTTCTCAGCCTATGGAAATGCACTGGCCTTTTGAATATTCACTAATAACTTCATCTTGGGTAAAAGTTGTCATATCCCAGTGACCTGAAAAAGTTCAGTTGCACCATATAGAGTATGAATTTTCAAGCAGCAATTAATTTGCTAGATAGATACTAGACAAATATGTATAAAAATACTTCAAAGTCGAGGTAAGAACAAAAATTTGTATTTTCACTGTACTTTAGAGACATAAGATGCCTTGTTAGACATATTTTGTTTTTATTGGTGAAATCTGGTGGAAACAAGATAGAAGAGATAGAAAGTATTAAAGTATTTCAGCATTAGGATCTCAGCCAAACTGAGGACCACATTTTATAGTTGAGAAAGTTAACTGTGTGCCTTGAATGTCTAATGGAACTTTTTATTCGGTGCTAAAGGGAAATGGATAAAATATAAAGAATTGCATCAACTATTTGACTGTTTTTTTTCTATATAATATAGAATAATTATTTAAAAGATAATTTCGTCTGTTTTTTCATGTCATGGGCTTTCCAGCTAGATGTTCTGTGAAATGAAGTTATAGTGAAGAACATGGTATATCCTCATTGAAATGTTTAAATTAGGTAGTGTGATAGAGAAACAAGCACAGAATTTTCAGGAAAAGACTTCAATTCAGGTTTCATTCTGTTTCTAAATTTCTGTGTGATCTTGAGCAAGTCTCACTGTCTGTGATGTCTATGTATCATAATTTCCTCACCTGTAAAATGAGTATGTTGATCTAAGTTGATGAATTTATCAATTAGGCTTCCATTTAGAGAAACAACCATATATATTACATACATACACATATTTATAAATATAATAAATATAAAAGTATGTTTATATATAATATACCTATACATATATAATTTTTTTTTAGTTGCAAGGAATGAGTTTAGGTGATTGTGGAGGCATCTGGGCAGGTCCAAAACCTGTAGAGCAGGCTATTGCTAAGGGAAGGCTGAAATTCTTAAGCAAGAGCTGAAGCTGCAGCACACAGGCAGAGTTTCTTTTCCTTCAGTGCAAACTCAGTTCTAATCTCAAGGCCTTTCAACTGATTGAATTTGGCGTATCTAGATTATCTAGGCTAATCTTTGTACTTAAAGTCAATGGGTTACTGAATTTAATTATATCTACAAAATATCTTCACAGGGACACCTAGATTAGTGTTTGATTGAATAACTGGGGGTTATAGCCTAGTTAGGTTAACACATACAATTGGCTCTCACAATGTCAAAACTTCTGGATTTCATGGTTTAGTAAAACTTAAATAAACAAAGAAGGGGTGGTATTAACAAGTAGGTTAATACCTACTTGTTTTGTCATATAAATCTACTTTATTTGATACAAGAGAAGCTATTTATTTAATTAATACATAATTATTAAACAATTATTAATAGCAAACAGTTCTTTAAACAGAACATATTTGGTTTAAAACAAAAACTTACCTTATTTTTCTTATTTTATTCTTATTGACATGGAATAGTCCTAGTTTGTGGAGTTTAGGAATCACTGAATGATATCATTTCTACTATTTCTTTCAACACTAACATTCTCTGAATCTATGAAACCAACCAAATTACAAATGATTGCTATATATATGAGGTTCTATTGTCATTGTAGACCAGTTAAATATAAAAGGCAATGTGTTTGAAACATTACCACATTGTGCTTATTAGCATGTTTTATAGAGTCATTAGCTAGAGTGATCTTGGTCAATTCAACTCACCTCTCTGTGCCTCAGTTTTCTCCTTTTACAAGAAAGCAATAAAAGCTTACTTCAGAAGCTTGTTCCAAGGATTAAAATGTAAGGTGTTTAATACATATAGTTCATAGAAGATGTTCAATAAACATTGGCCATTATTTGTTGCAGCTATTGTTTCTACGTCATGCCTCTCAATTAATTTTAAGGATCACCTTCTAACCTGTCAGGTAAAAAGTACAACCACTCACACCAAAGGAAAACAAATCCAAAATAGGTTCTTCCTGAGGATATTGAGTTTGTATTATGTTGTAGACATCATACTAGATTTTTTTAAAAGTTAATCCTATCTACAACCCTGTTAATAAACTTGGTTATCTACATTTTATAGATTACGATAACATGGGACAAATATTTCAAATAACTAGTTCAAGATTCTAAAACTAACTATGTAAAAGATGTTCCAACCCAGGTCTTCTAATTCCAAATATTTTATTATATATTTGCATATTGATTCTCAATTTGCATGTTGATTCTCAATAGATTTGTCTAATTTAGTTGCAAAAACCAGTTCCTTGACAACCTCCATTCTCCCACTCCATGTTTCCCTGCATTTTTAGAATGGTCATGGGATTCAGTGGGGTTGCAGCTTTTGTAGAATGAATTCAGAAAAGTATTCAGTTAATTTTTGGTTAATGTCTCTTATTGGAATGAAGAGCATTCCTAATGTCCAATCAGTGTCTACATTTAACTACTCTTCTATCTTTCTTTCATACATCTTTTCCTTTTATCTTTTGCTCAAATAAACATATATATATATATATATATATATATTTTTTTTTTTTTTTTTTTTTTTTTTTCCTCATGTCACCCGTTGGTTATCATACTTCTAGTAGTATACACAGTGTGGCAGACGTGAGAGATCTTAACATATCACAACCCTGAAAATTAAGAGAAATGGAAAACAGTGTTTGATTTACTAGTGTTTCCTTTGAAAAATATCCTACAATTTAATACATTAGTTATTTGCTTTGAAAAGTTGTTATTTAACTACCATATGACTATGCTGTGGTATAAATATGCTTAATAAACTCAATTCCTTTGCAGTTTGGAAGTACATTTTTTAAGAGGATTGTGATTGTTTGCAATGCACTCAGTATACAAGAAGGCACTTTGGTCTCTGGGAAACATTTACCCAATCTAGTTTCTTACTCAACCACATAGAAGAGACAAGTTAAGTTTAGAAAAATGAACTGAATACATTTAACTGGGGAGAATGTCTAAGTCATGTATTTGTACTTTCAAATTGATGAGTCAACTCAAGCCATTGATCTTGACATGGTAGTCAAAACTTTTCAAAAAAGTTATGCAAATGATGAAATATTTCTGTTCATTCAAAATTGTTTCTGTAAGAATACAAAGAGATAGAAAATAATTTTAACTGAAGAGACAATCTATTAGTTCTCTAAGTTATATCATGCACCATTTCAGCCAAGATTTTTCTTATTTTAAAATAAATTAATTTCAAAAATGCAAAATTAAAAATGATGCCTTTATATTTTGCACAATGTAGTGGAAGGAGGAATAGATAAGGCCTTAGAAGACTCATCTAGCCCAAATTTTCCATGTAGCCGCTTACAGAATGGTGGCATCATGCCAATGTATCAAAATTACCTAACCAAACTTGTTAAAAATACCTTCCAGAGTCCTATAACTGCCCTACTGAGTCAGAATCTACCAGGGTTGTTCCCTGGGATCTCTCTTTTAAACAAATCCTGAGGGTAATTCTTATGCACAGTCAGGTTTAGCAACAATACATTAAGTCAATTTCCTGTAGGACATAGACAAAGAGGAAACATGATTCTGATTTGAGAAATCATACCTTCATCAGATTTTTCAATAGCCTTTCTAGTAGTTTATAACTTATGGATTTCATTTATTTTTTTATGTTTCTTTAACTATAAGGGTAATAATTTCTTTTTAGTAAGACACACACACACATTATATATATAGAGAGAGAAGGAGAGACGTTTATACAAGTCCATCCATCTCATAACACTTCACATTGCTGAGAGGGAACTCTAAGTCCAGTACCTACATATAAAAGTCTCAATTATTTCCAACTCTTTTTCTATCAGCTCCTCTCACCTGGCATACTTTTGTCCTCACCTCTCGTCCTCCTATCCCAATCCTCTTCCCTGTAGCTCCAGGAAAAAAAGATTGTTTTCTTTTGCTTATATGCAGTCCTTTTTTCAAATTACAACACATAGAGTACTGAAATAGTTTTATCATTTTCTCACGCATGAGTGTTTTATCTACTTAGATATTATATACAATCCCGACAGAAAGAGTCCATATTTTCTTCTTTCTGTACAGGCATTTTAGCTTACTTAGCTAAAATGTACAAACAATAAAATGTACAGATTTTAAATGCATGCTTAGATGAATTTTGACAACTATATGTACCCAAGTTACCACTATACAAAAAAGAAATATATATATATATATATATATATATATATATATATATATATATATAGAGAGAGAGAGAGAGAGAGAGAGAGAAATTTCTATCAGCACAGAGAACACATTTGTGTCTATCATTGGCAATTCTATACCCAGAGGCAGTGACTCAATTTTTATTTCTATCAAAATAGTCTACATTTATCAGTTCATATAAATGAAATTTAATAATAGCATTTTTGTATCTCTAGCTTCTTTTATTTAATATAATATTGTTTGTATTCATCTGTGTTGTTTTCTGTATCAGAAAACAACAGAAAATAGAAATTCATTCTATTTTACTGTTGAATGGTTCTATGTGAAGGGCGCACTGTTTATTCGCTCACCTTTGACAGTTGTTTGGGTTTTTTTTCTAGTTTCTACTTAGGACAAAAATACTACAGTCAATTGAATAGAAGTCTTTGTATGGACATATGTTTTCATTTCTATGGGTAAATAATTAGGGTGATATTTCTGGTTCAGGGAGTAAGTATATGTTTAGCTTTAAAGAACTTGCAAAAGAGTTTTCCAATGTGGCTGATCCATTTTATGTTCCAAAAAAATAATATATGAAAATTCTAATTGCTCCATATTCTTGACAATATTTGTCATTATCAGTTTTTGTTTGTTTTCCTATTATGTTGGTAGTGAAGTGGTATCTGAAGATTAGTTAATATGTATCTTGTTAATGACAGTGAACACCTTTTCTTGTGTTTATTAATCATTTTTATATATTCTTTAGTCAAGTGTTTTTTAAAATACTTTTACTAATTTGTAGCTCTCTATAAAATCTAGGGAAGTAATTTACTAGATATGTGTATTGTTAATGTTTTCTCCCAGTATATGGCTCTTCTTTTTATCTTCTAATGCTGACTTTGGAAAAACAAACGGTTTTAACCTTGATAAATTCCAATTAATAATTTCTCTTCTTTAACACTTAGTACTTTTTACCTCCCATTGGAAAAAAATCTTTATCTTCCTTATTGTATGGCTTCTATTACAAATTTGATCTCTTTAATAAACATGTAGCTATTTAGGTTATTTTTATGTCTCCTTGTGCTACATTTGGAAGTTGTGTTTTTCAAGAAATACTTATGTTTTATCTAATTTGTCATAGTTATTGGCGTAAAGCTTTATATATCTGCTTATTGTCTTTTTCAATGTCTGTAGGATCCACGATGAGACCTTTACAAATATTATTGATATTAGTAATGTGTCTCCTCTTTCTCTCTTGTTCATTCTTCTCTCTCTCTCTTTCTTGATTAGACTTGCTATTACTAATAATTGTATGAATTTTTAAAGAGCAAACATTTGGCCTTATTTATTTGTTCTCTATCATGGGTACTCTCGCCCATTGATTTCAACTCTTTTATTTATTATCCCCATTCTTCTACTCATTTTCCATTGAATTTGTAAGTCTTATTTTTTAACTTCTTAAGATGGAATTGCAGATAATTGATTTTAAATCTTTCCTCCTTTCTAAGTATGTAATCCTATAAACTCTCTCTAAGAACAGCTTTATTTATATTCCCCAAATGTTATGTTGTACTTTTGTTATCATTAAGGTCAAATTAATTTTTAATTTATTTTGTAATTTATTCTTTAACCCACAGATTATTTACAGTTGCTTGGTTTAATTTTCCAAATATTTTGGTATTTTCTAGGCATAGTTTGGTTATTCAGTTCTAATTTTCATCTGGTATTATCAGAGAAGTCACGTTGTATGATGTCAAGCCTTAAAAATTAACTGAGCATTGTTTTATGGAAAAGCATATGGTCTACCTTGGTTATATCCCATGGTTACTTAGAAAGAATGTGTATTCTGGAGATTTTTATATTTGATAATCGTTAAATATCAATTTAGTCAAATTGCTTTGGAATTGTTCATTTTTTCTATATCATTATTTATTTATTTTTTTTTACTTTTTTTTTTTAGTTAGTCAAGGAGACAGGATTTATAAAATCTGCAGTTTTGATTGTGGATTTGTCTATTTCTCCAATCAGGCATATCAATTTTTACTTCATGTGCTTTGAAGCTTTGTTATTAAGTACATATATGTGTAAGATTGTTATGTTTTTTGATAAATTAGCTTGTGTATTCATATACAGTCAACTTCTTTATCTCTGGTAACACTATTTTGGAGTCACTTTGTATTATTAATAGTATGGTCATTTCAGCTGTGTTATGATGATTTTTGCATCATATATTGTATTCCACTGTTTTGCTCTTAAGCTATTTGTGTCTTTAGATTTTACTTGAAAAAGTAAAGCATTTAGTTGAATCTTCCTATTTTATTTATTATGACTTTTAATTGGAGTGTTTTGTCCATTTATGGATGATGTAGCTATGGATACGATTGGGTTTAGGTCTATTATTTTATTGTTTTCTATTTGTTTCAACTGTCAGTGTTTCTTTTTTTTTTCCTTCTTTTAGTTTCTGCGTAAAACAAGTAACTTTTACTGTTCCATTCTAACTCCTTTTTTGAGTCTATATCTCTATTTCTACAATTTTAAGTAGTTGCTCTAGAGATTACAATATGGATTCTCAACTTATTGGCTATCTTGATTTTACATTACATTATTTTACATATAATGTAACAAACTTGTACTAGTACAATGAAATATCTAGCTCTCCCATTCTTTGTGTTATTGCTGCCATGTACTTTATATCTACATATCTTAAATGCTCCATATTTGTTTATATGCATGTATTTTTATTTCTGTTTTAAATTGTTAATTGATTTTAAGAATTTAAGAAAATATAGAAAATTGTCTCCTACATTTATCCATGTATTTAACATTTGAAGTTCTATGCCTTTCTTTCTATAGAATTTTATTTCATTTTCCTTTAGCCTGAAGAGTAACCTTTAGTTTTTTTGTTTTGTTTTTCTTTGTGGTAGTACAAGTCTCTTTCTGACAAATTCCCTCAGCTTTCAGTTTTGCAAAAGTCCTTATTTTGTCTTCATTGTGAAGGATAATATCACAGGAAATGGAATTCTACATGGGATGAATCTTTTTAAAAGAAACAATTTCTTTAAAGTCTTTTGGCTTCCATTATTCTGATGGAAATTCACCTCTCAATACTAACATTTTATATTTTTCTTCTATTGCTCTTAATATTTTCCTCTTTATTAATTATATTCTGAAGTTTAACTTTGATATTCCTGGTCGCAATTTGCTTTGTACTTGTTTGGTGTTTGCTGATCTTGAATATGTAGGTTTCTCTTTTTAATCAAATTTGGAATACTTTGTGGCAATATTTCCATCAATTTTTTTTTTTGCATTGATTACTCCTGGTATTCCAATTATATGTTTATTAAAATATTTGGTAGCGTCTCACTAACAAATGAAGTTCTACTTATTTCCCCCACTAGATTAATATTTACCTGTCTACCAGTATACTGATATTCTCTTCTGTCCATTAATTCCAACATCTTCTAGATTGTTAGCACAATTCTTTCTATTGAATGAATTTTTTCTTGGTTCTGAGTCATATTTTCCTATTTTTTCACTTGCCTGGTATTATTTATTGTGATATAGAAATAATGGATGATACATTGTAAGGACTCTGGATTTTGTTATCTTCCCTGTAAATTGTTAAGTTTTGTTCTAGCAGGCAGTTAATTACTGATGTGTCACCCTCAAGCTTTCATAATTTGGTTTTATGTTTTGTTAGGGTGGATCTATTTTGTTTTCAATTTTATTTTTAGGATGAATGTATTATTTTTGTCTTTATTCCTAATGCTTTACTAGAATTTATTCCTAAGATTAGCCTTTTTTTCATTTTAATAAAAAGTCTAATATGCTTTAAGGTCTTGCTAATGTTGTAAGACTTGAACTTCAAACTTTTCTACCCCCAAGGTGGACAACATCTGCAATCTCTGCTCACTTATTTCAGTTTTCTAATTATTTCCTTCTCAGTCCTTATAATCTCACATACACAAACTGAATTAAGAGTCAAAAAAAAAAAATGATTTAAAGGGAGTTTATATGCAGATTTGGGGTTTTCTCTCTTGGTGTTTTCTCCTTTCATATATTTCCCTTGAAATCCACAGCTTCTCTGGTTTCCACCATCTGCCTCTGACTTCTAGGTCCAAAAACACTGCAACTATATATTTGAGTTTTATCTGCCTCACGTGTAGACTGGTGTTGCCCTCAATGGGAAAGTAATATACAGTGGCTCTCATCCAACATGGCCCTTCTCTTTCAAGGATCAAAATTCTAGTTTCTTCCTACTTTGGGTCACTTTCCAGTTCCTTTACACAGTTGTCTTTCTTATATTTCTCCAGATTTAGAAGTTATCTATGGGAGGGTTAATTCAATTTAAACTATCCCATTATCACCAGAACCAGAATCTGGATCATTTTCTCTGTGTGGCTATTCAGTTGCATTTCTGTCTCTCTTTGTGTGTGCTTATGTTAATCTCTGATCCCCTTCCTTCTCTCCCTCTCTTAATAATAGTTGCTGAATTCATACACATTGAAGAACTGGTAGAAACTAGAGAATATGGAGGAGTATAAAATGTATTCCATTCTACATTATTAGAATTCTTTCAGTTTGTTTAATCATTCAACAAAAATCTCTCGAGTGACTACTATGTAGGGAAGACCATGCTAAATAACAATATTGAATTAAAAAGATACAGATATATGAGTGAGTGAATCACAATATCATAAATTCAGAGATATCACATTAAATCTATAAAACAAATTTCAAATATAATTTTATATGTGATTGCTTTTTTATACCCAAGATATTTCTATTTTGTAAGTATGCTTCATGATTGCTACTCAGTTTTCCATTTGAGAAATGTTAAAAATCAGTTTCCAAGGTCCTACCCTAAGACATCTGGAGATATGATAATGTTTGTTTACTAAGCTCTCTGGGTGGTTCTGATGTCTAGCTAGGTTTGGAAACCATTATTCCTTATTATATATGCATATTAGAATACTTTTGCCCAAAGGCCTAGATAAACCTTATTTCCCAACTATAGTAAGCAAAGGAATATAATCTGCTTGCTTCTCAAGTATGCATTACACAGTGTTTGCACCTTTGAGCTATAAGATTGTGATATTCACCATAGCTCTGATAATTTACAAAGTTACGTGCCACAGTAATGCCTTAAAATTGTTCTAGAAAACTCAGTAAGGCATTAAAAGAATTCTTGCACAATTATATATAAATTAGAAGAATAGAAAGGCCCACTATGCATGAAGGTAGTGACCGTATCTGTTTTAGGTCTGACAAGTAGTGAGCAATACATACATTTTGGAAGAATGATTAATTTAGCTTCCATTCAATAATTATCTATGTTGCATTACTATACAGGGCAAGTGCTAAGCTAGTGATAGTGATAGAGAATAAGAAAATGAAAAAAGAATAACTCTTGCTTTCAAAGAGCTTTCACTGTAGTAGTAAAATTCTTATACTATTATATCAGGAAAGGAATATGTCTGCTCATTTACCATTCTCTTTTCCTCTGTAATTCTCGTCGCTATGAATGCATGTAGTTGGTCTAATGAGGACACTTCTCTCTATATATATGTATGAAAGGCTAATTTCTGACCAAACAGCTGGTTAGAAGCTAGGATTATTCTATGCTTTTTTTGTACAGAGTTGAAAGAAGAAACAGTGGTTTGAAAAATCATGTTCACAAATAAGACATTTGTTTGTTTGTTTTCACCATTTTGATCTGCACTGTGAAATAAATTGTCTTTCCTACCTATTTCATTGCTGGAACCAAAATCATGTTAAAATAACTTGCATTTAAGGTAGATGTCTTCACCAGAATCGTGGTGTTTCACAAACAAACTAGACTATGAGGGTGGCACATGTTTCTTTCTCTGAACTCAATCTGCCAAAATTGACATCCTCCCTTGGGCCTCAGGGAAAGAGGTGTGGTTTGATTGATTGATTTTTGGCTAAAGAACTTTGAAGAGAAGCCCTGATTATGGGCTAGGGAATTATATCAGACAAATTGGCATAGGAGTCTCAAAAGTGACTAGAGGAATTCATGCCAGGAGGCACTAGGCACTCTGGAGAAATAATTATGTAAGAATCTGTTCTTACCAGCAGTTAATCAAGTATTTAGCCATACTCTGGACTTTCATTTAATTTCTAAAAAAAACTCTCAACTTCTATTAATGTCCTCTTTGTAGGATTCAATTTAAAAAAAAAAAAAAATGACGTGTATAGGATTTCAATGGATGCATATAAGATAAATCTGTCAAATGTTACTTTATTACAAATTATGGTGGATTTTCTGATGTATTTCTTAAGAAGCCACATTATAGGTAATATGTGAGTTTCCTGTAACTCTCTTTCAAGAAGTTTTCAGGAGTGTTGATCTGAATTCAGGATATAGACCTAATTGACAAGACTATGTATGGTCTTGATGGTGAAGGCTTTGTATGATGGAAATATCAGGTTCCTCTTTCAAAAAATTAAACCCTCTCAGACATCTAGAACTTTAAAGTGGTTCAATGATAGTGTGTGACGTTATGCTACATTAGATTTTAAAAACTTAATGCTAGTATCATTTTCAAAGGATTCCAACACTATAATCTTTAATGCACAAATAAAAGTGTGATAATAACATTCCATAATAAACTAATACACAAATCCAAACAGTGATTTGTATTATTTCTTATGAGAGTACAATTAACTTTCATTTATAAGAAATAAGGCTTATTCTCTAAACGGTTCTTGAAAGCAAGGACTGTCTATATCCTTTACAAAAAATTGTCATTAAAAAAAAAAAGAAAACACTTCTAAATAAATGTATTCAAAGTCTAAAATTCAACAACAATTAAAGGTAAATTAAGAAATATTAAATTTACTGAAAAGATCCAGGATTGGACAGCAAAAATATATGTATCCTAATTTTGCTATAACATTTGATCTTATAATGGGTCATAGTATTAAAATACAAAATTATTGTCCTTAGGATAAATGATATGATGTTAAGAGAAAATGGTTATTTTGACTTTTATTTCTATTACCTGTCAGAGGATGTCAGAATGCAAAGCAGTCACTTGGCATTATTGGTCATTCTAAATATTGCCTACCTATGGAATGGATATTTAATGAAATTCAATTGGCATAGAAAATTAGGGAATGATTAATTTAACTATTAGAGCTATTTAATAAAATGTTTTCTGCCCTAGAATATTTGTGAAACAAAAGAAATAAGGAATGTTATTAAGATTGATAGTTTAGATTGATTCAGGCAGTTCTTCATTCTGATTTAAGGCAGTTCTAAACAAAAAGAGAACTCATTTGTGCTTTGAATCTATCACCTCACTTTTTTGTAATAAGTTTATCTGAATGACAACAAAAATTACGTTAAGCATTGCTAAACAAGTCTGATTAGATATTTTTTAAAAGTTTTTAATTATATACAATTTGTCTGCCCTAATTGTGTTTCACATAATCAGTATGTGTTGAACAAATGAATGCAAAATCCTGTCAAGTCTTCCTCTAAAATTCATCTGAGATCTGTCTGTTTCTCTTCACATCTACCCCCACTCTCCCAGTGCAATGACACAGTTTCCTAAATGATCTCCTCTCAACACTTTTGATTCAATATGAAGTATCCAGAACTTCCTCTGAAAGCATGTATCGGATCATGTTACTTTCTCTTCAGTCATTTCTCTTTTCACTAAGAATTAAATTAAAAATCCTTACTGTGACACTGAAAGTTACTTAGGATTCTTACTACCTTGCCATATGCCATAGGTTAGCTCCAATCACATTGACCATTTTATAAAAATTTACGTCCCAGAACTTATTTATCTTATAACTGGAAGTTTGTACCTTTAGAATCATTATCTAATTTCCCCTATATCCCACCCCCACCTCTGGGGCAACTATAAATATGATTTCTGTTTTATAAGTTCGTTTGTTTTTTGTTTTTGTTTTTGTTTTTGTTAGATTCCACATGTAAATGAGACCATACAGTATTTGTCTGTCTCTGTCAGACTTATTTCACTTAACATAATGCCCTGAAGGTCTATCCATATTGTCACAAATGTCAGGGTTTCCTCCTTTTTTATGACCAATTTAAAATAAATTAACATTAACCCGAGATACTTTGGGCAAAAGTTCTGAAGCAGCAGCCTCCAAAAGAGAAATATTAAATGGAAATTAGTTCAGTATATGTACATTTTTTCAGGATCTGGTATTCATTTTGTTAACATATCATCCTGCCATGTGGCAAATGTTGAAAAATGGCAAAAGACTTAGGGAGCCATTTGTGTTGAGAAACACACGCGCGCGAGCGCGTGCACACACACACACACACACACACACACACATCTTTTAGGCCCCAAGGCCTAAAATATTTGCTATCTGGACCTTTAAAGAGAAGTTTTCCAACCCTGTAATACTTCAACTCTTAGTTAATGTCGAGTAGCACTGGATGCTTGGATACATTCTATTAAGAATCTTCCATGGGCTCTGCATATTGTCATAGGGCTCAAAAGGGAACAACTTCTATTTGTTACGCTAAGATAGCCATTCGCTAAAAAGTACCTACACAACCTAAAAGAGTTAATCAATTTTCAAAAGGCCTATTTTAACCTCCCTACATGTGTGACTGCACTGAATCTAGAGCAGTGATAAAGAACAAAAATTGGGTCAACGGTAGTTGACTATATTTGACATGAAAGGCCGTGCTAGGTGGGAGTTCAGCAAACACATAAAAGTTTCAGCTTTCAGAGAAAAGATCCCCCATATTCAATAATACAGTTTGGAGAGAGCAGCACATCAGGCATGAGGTAGATACAGAAAGCTGGGATAAAAAGCACCTCAGGAATTGTACATCCAGGTGAGAATAAAAGGACCTGAAGGAAGGCAATGCAGGGAACAAACATTGAGGGAGGAAACCAAGAAATAAGAGCTCATGGAAACAAAGTGCGACAGAGAATGGAAGCAGAAATAGAAGAAAGGCATCAGAGCAGAGTAATCTTGTTGCTCAGGCTTCCTTTATGAAAAGGCCAGGTATCCTGGCCATGAGTTTATAGCTCTGCAAGCCTCTGTGCTGAATGATAATTTTTCAAACAGCATTCCTACCTCGCCTCATCACAAATTGCACCTTCTCTCCCACTCAGATACAAGCTGGTTCAGACCTTGCCTGTTTTAATCGTTATTTTCTTCTTTCCCCATTCTTTTGAATTAAGCAGCCAGTCACTTGAAACCACTTCTGTGACTTGAGTCAACTTGAATCTGAATGACATTTGATGTCTTTCTTTGATTTCTTTTGAATCTTCTTCTATCCAGTATTCTGACTTGAATTCAGTCCCAAATAAATGGCGCAATTCTTGATTTTGCCCTTTATTTTTTTCATATTTACTTCATATATAGAATTATGATTCATAATTCTAGAAGGCCCAGTGTTCTTCTTTAATAACTTTATGATATAACCTTCAGTGTCCTAATGGAATTTACAAACAATATTAAACACTTATTTTTATTGCTTAAAATCAAAATATCCTAACAGTGACCAACAAAAGAAATAAATAATAATTATAATTGTCATTCAATATGTAACTGCTTTGGCGTAGCTACGTTAGAATAAGTAATGAGATGGTCATATCCTTGTTTTCATATGTAGAACAAATATTAATGAATCAGTCATAAATTCAAATTGATGACTCAAATGGCCAAAACTGGCATTGCCACCTATGATGTGATTTATCTAAAAGTGTTAACATTGCAACAAAGTAAAATATATTCCATCTGTTTATATGGTATTATATTCCTGGAAAATGCAATGAATATTAAAATTCAGAAAAAAACTATTACATGTTTAAATGTTATATAGAAATATATTTTAGGATTACATTTCCACAACATGTTTTGTTCATTAAAAAAATATGTTTAAATATATTTGAAAACTCCATGGAATGCAGTACAATGTTTTGATAAGTAGGATATTCCAGAATGCTGTAGCAATACTAGCATACTTGCCTATCGCCTCCCTATCCTTGATAGTGGTGCCCACCTCATTGTGACAAAAAAATAATAACACACTGAGGACATTGTGCTCCATTAAGATAGACTGAGGAGCAAAGAACATAACCTTCCTGTTGTCTGCTCCTACCTTGTTTTTGTGGTATAGTTCTGGAGCCCTAATTAGAAAGCTTCACACTGTGGAGAATAAATATCCTAGGAAAATTCTAGAAGTAAAACTATATTTCTGATATAATAATTTATTTCTAAGGCTTAAATTTACTAGGGATTGAAGGCAGAAAACAGGAGCGGGGTTAATTATGACTAGAAGGAGCACATCAGTGAGAAAGAGAACAGTTCTGGACATGGGGAACCATGACCATTTCCAACAATAAGATTAGAGTGGGTGCTCAAAAAATCCTCATTGGTAATTTGCATCAGTGACTTCTAGATGGAAGAAACAGTGGTTGTTGAACACTTCATTGGTTTATGTTTGGAGTTTCTGTTCAAAACATTGATAGTGATACTAAGAGCCCAACAACAATTAATGCATTTTCCAGGGGATGATTATCATATTCATGAGTTTTCTTTAAGTTTAAATTTTAATTAGAAATTCAAATGTAAGTCAGTTTATTTCTGCTTCAAGCCTGAAGCACAGGTTGTTATCAGTAAATGGTAAAGTTCCCGAGGTGAAATACAAAACGGTGAAATGCCAACAACTTGTAAATTTTGAGAGGATTTTATTTATTAATGTATCTGAAACCTCAAATAAAAGTGTAACATAAACACGACAGAAAAGCAAATGGCATGTTCATTAGAAACTGGAATAGGATAATTCATGGATTTATAATATCTTTATCTGTTAGAAATATTTGTAGGAAAACTGATCAATCCTTATAATTCTCTTTCTTTTCTCCTCCTACTTTTTACCCATCTCCTTATCACACATGCTAGATCCTAAATATTCCCCCCCTTTTTTGCCTCTTTGTGGGGCACTTTTTTTTTAATCTGCCAGCTTTTATTATCAATTTCAGCATTTCTAATTTCTCTTGTAGTATGAAGCAATCTCAAAATATTTTGTTTTAAAATTTCAATCAAAAGAATGTTATATTGAAATCTGGAGGATTATCAGAGATTGTGAGCTTTAGTTTCAATGTCATATCACTATTTTTCCTAAAAGACCAGAAAGATAATACACAAGAGAATGTGGTGGGGTAATTGGTGAAAGAGACAAACATCAGAAAAACCCATGTGGTGGACATCTGACCACAACTCCTCTGTCAGGCTGTGTAGTACCGCCTGAGGGTTGGACATGAAATAGAACCTAAGCTTCAATCTTTCAGTCAGACCTGGGATAAATCACTTAACACATATATCCATTTCCTTGTTTTTAAAATGACAAAATGCTTTTTTTCCTCCCAGAAAATAAAGTAACTAGAAATCTTTAAATGAGATTTTTCAGTTTGATTTTATTAATAAAGTATTATTTTCTTTTAAGAATAATGATTCTGGGGCATTTATCCCCCAAGCCACTATCCATCAGGAAAGGAAAAAGCATTCATAATGGTTGCCTTTATTTCAAATGATTTATTGTCAATGCTGAATATATTTCTTAATGACTCCAAGCTTGAGTAGTGCTGTGAAACAACAAAACTTGATGTTTGAGATTTATTTTTACGTTCAGATAAAATTTCAAGTATGCTACAAGCAATTAAAAGTATGGGGAAAGCCTTTGTTCCCATTTAGAACTTCCACAAACTTTTAAAAATATATCACCGTCTCTCCAACATGAAATAGTTTCCAGCTGGGAAACTATGTTACAATAAAGCAGTGGGGACTGAGTCAGGTTGAAAAGCTTGTCCGTAGAAATCACCTCGGAACTTTATAAGGCAAAGTACAGGAAAGACATTTACACTAAAAAATACTGGCTTTTGGTGGTAACTGATTATTACTAAGAAGAATGACATCAGACTTGAATATGAGAAGAGACAATAGCCACAATTCTTATTAAAATTGTCTGCAAAGAAAAAAGCTAATAAAAATAGGAAAAAAAATTTAAAGACAAGGAAAAATGGGATCTGGACATTTGTAGATGGCTCCTGGGTATTCTTTTCTTATGAAACAGTTGACTGATTCATGGATATCAGGTACAATGCCAGATTCTCAGGCTGTGCCTGCTGCTTTTGTACCTTCTCCAGCCCGGGTACCGTCTCACTCACCAAACTCACATGAAGTATCTTCCTACATTTCACTAAGCAGTGGATTAACTTGGGTTTGCACAAAGATTTCTCAAACAGCTCTTCCTTTAGGTAACTCTGTCATTTTTACGTTTTCCTCCACCTTACACACAGACATACATGTTTTTTACATTTGGTCTCACTTTGAATCGTTAAAAGGTAAAACATAACATTCAAATTTGGAAGAAATGAGAATATACATTTAAGAAGATTTAGAGGGGGAAATTGGACCTTAATTCCTGCATGTGATATTCACACAGTATAATAGCACTCAAAATTGTGTGTGTGTGAGTGTGTGTATGTTTAAATTTTAATTTCTGTGTCAGTATTAAAAAGTCTCTCACAATCACTATTTTGAAGACCAATGTTACTGGTTTTGAGGATTAGCAATATGTATTGATTTAGGTTTTCCCTCACCAACAGGAGACTAAACTGGAAGTTACAAAATATGTACTAGTGAGTTTTCAGCAGCCATCTTCTCTGATGTAAAGAACTGTGCATAGAAAGGCAGTGAGCTGACATTGACTCTCTCCCTCACTCTGTCAAAAAATAACAGAGCAACATTGAATAACTCACTTTCCTTGATTGGCTGATTTTAATATCCCCTTCAGCTCTAACCTTCCTTATTACTGTTTATAGCTTATTATATGTATATGAGCACATTTCTTTATAATAGACATGACGTCTATTACATTGAAAGATCTAAGAACTAGAGTCGTGTTCTCTACCCAATAGTGCAGAATTAGTCACGTAAAGAACACAGGTGTAGGTGATGTCAGTGAAAATGGCAGAGTAAAGAATTCTGGGGTTCCATTCCTCCCAGAACTACTGAACAATCTAGCAAAAGCTGTCAGAATCAATCTGACCAGAAATCAAAGAGATAGAGTAGTGCATCCCCCCATCCACGGTTTCATTTTCTAGCTTTGCTCTCCATGGTTTCAGTTACCCACAACCAGCCATGGTCTGAAAATATTAAATGGAAAATTCCAGGATTTATCAGTTCGTATGTTTTAAATTGCATGCTGTTCTGAGTAGCATGATGAAATCCTTGTACACAAAAATTCATAACAGCACAATTCACAATAGGCAAGAGGTGGAACAACCCAAGCGTTCATCAACTGAAAAATAGATAAATGGAAAATGGTATATCCATGCCCTAGAATATCAATCAGATATAAAAAGGAATGAAATGATATATGCTACAGTGTGGATGAATCTCAAAAACATTATGCTAAGTGAAGGAAACTAGACACAACAGATCACATATTATACTATGCCATTTACATGAAATATCCAGACTAGGCAAATCCATAGAGACAGAAAACAGACTAGTGATTCCAGGGTTGGGGAAAAGGGAGGAATGGACAACAACTGCTTATTGAGTACAGGTTCCTTTTGGGGGAGATAAAAATATCTTGGAACTAAATACAATCTTAACGATATATATATTAGGTTGGTGCAAAAGTAATTGCGGCTTTTGCAATTATTTTTGCACCAACCTAATTGGTGTGTGTGTGTGTGTGTGTGTGTGTGTGTGTGTATATATATATATATGTAATATAACTTTTGGCAGTATTTACAATTAGTGAGTTTTATTAGTACAAATTTTCTAGAAATTTTATGTATAGATATTTTATTTAGATCACAGTCACTATATAAAATAATGCATTCCAGTGATCAGTTAATCCTTTACTCATAGAAGGGAATTCTGTTGCAAGCCATCATTAGGGAAAAGATGTAGGCTGACTTAAAGACAAGATAACACCAAGATAGATACAAATGATCTGATAATGTGCCTGTCTCACCCATAGTCTATAAGCTCCTAAAGAGAAGAAGAAAGGTTAATAATGTCCATAATAAACCTGTATGACAAACCACCTCTTAAACAATAATTTATTCTCTCTGTTCTACAGGTGGGTTGAGCTGGGTCTATTTTACAGTTCTCTATTTTTGAAGGAATTATCAATCTAAATAAGGCATGTTCTTTGCATTTTGATGGCAGAAACACAAAAAAGCGAACAGAAACTCATAAGGCTTCTCAAATCTTAGTTTTGAAACTGCCACACACTCACATCTATCCATATGCCAATGGCAATCAATTCTAAGTCCAAGTTCAAAGTCAAGGGACAAAAAATATGCAAACAGTGATAAGGTTATAGTAAAGATGTGGATGCAGAATGGGATAAAATTTGGTTTACTAATTTAAGTTACCACAGGAAATAAAATGTTATATTTTTCCTCCTAGAACATGGCATAGTGACTACTACCTAGCAGACAACAAGTAATACATGTCTATTAAACTGAGTAGAATTGAAGTATTATTTTTGACTCAAATCGGTGTTGGGTGTTACTGATTGCAGTAGCTCTGGTTAAGTTGAAGAAATGGGGATATTTAGCCAACATTTCATTTAGCTCATAGAATTGATGGGAAGTTTGGGAAAAAATGTCTGAGAAAATATAGGAACCAGGATAACACTAGTAAAATGAACAAGAAATATTTCATCAAATTTATCTGGGTAGTATTGCTAAAATGATTTTAATACATGTGGATATCAGTAGAGTATACATTCTAGGAAGGCAGGGCTTTTTTGTTTTTTGTTTTGTTTTTTGTTAAATCTCTTCTATACTCTGATTTGGATCTCTAGAAAGTGGCTGACACAGAGTAGTGTCTTAACAAATTAACAAATACATGTTTAATGAGTAAATATGTTTCCTTCCTTGTACTGCTTCAATCAGATTTAAAGTTTTGGGAGATAGAATCTAACTGCCTACATTAGTTCACATAACCTATCAGGTGACTACTAACTTACCTTTATTTACCATTTCCTGGATTCTGCATACAAAGGGTAGAAATAATTCCCTAAAATGAAATTGGATGATTACATATGTACATGTTCACTAAATTGATCATATTGCCAGCCTACTTAAAAATCTGATGACGTTTGATTGTATCTATATAACAGTGCAAACCTCTTTCACAGGAGTCTTCAAAACCTAGTCATCTTATTTCTTTCCAGGCTTGGCCGATATCACTATTTTATACCGAGTCTCTAGCCTGTCTGACTGTACCATAGCATGCCATTTTACCTCATGCTTTTTTAATGTATTAGAGTATAAGCTAAGCTACTATTAACAGAGCACAGTAAATTCAGCAGCTCTGATGAGGTACAATTTTATTTCTGTCTCATGTGAAAGTCCAAATTTAAGCAGACAGTCCAGAATGCAGACAGTCCCTTCCGGTCTTTCTATTGGGTTGTTCCACCATTTCCTGGGATAGAGCCCTCATCTTCACAGTTAAAGCTGACTCAACATCACGTTGTATGCTTTTCAATATAATAAGGAGGAAAGAGAAGCAGCAAAGAATAAATGCCTTATAAAAAGGGGTATGACCAGGAAGATGCAAACATGACTTCTGCTTATCTCCTGCTGTCCTGAACGTAGTTACATGGCCATATCTAGCCAGACAAAAAATATTAGAAAACAGTTATTAAAAAAAAAAAAAAGCAAGAGGGAATGGATACTGAAGGACAAGTAATAGTCTCTATCACAAATGTTTTTGCATACTTTTTCTTCCCGAAATGCTATACTTCCTCTTCCCCGTGCCTGTGGTATCTATAAGTGCTTTTTATTCTGGGAATTTTTTTTCTAACTGCTCCATGGAGATTTAGTTGCTCCATTTTAGAACTTTGGCACCTTCACTTGGGAATTTATTGCTTCCTCCTCCATCTCCTTGAAAATAAAAAACTTACATATACATGTATTTCCCGTGCCTAGGTCAGTTCATTTTTGTTGAAAAATCATGAAACCTTAGGAGTACATTTTCACTCCAATTTACTATCAGATCACAAAATATTATTCATGCTCATTATAAGCTGGTGTTATATTGGGAAGCATTAAGAATGGGAGATAATATACAAATAATTTTTGTCTTCAACCTTAGTCTTAGTTAAATAGGTTCATTGAAGGTTAACAACAACAAAAAGCCTAAATTTCCACTGATATCTCTGGATGCAAATTTTCTTTGGTAAGGCCAGTTTGGTGCTCTTAATTAAAAAAACCTATACTGCACAGGGGTGTATTGTTAAGAGACATTTAAATGCAGAAGGCATATTATAATGTATGCCTTGAACATGTATAAAGAATATTTTAGGAATAATGTTCATGCTAACTCAGTATGCAAAGCAATATACTTCTTCTGAGGCTGGTTGTATTCCAAAGTGGAACTGAAAACTAAGCTCATCACTGAAGAAGACATTCTTTACATTTATGCTTCAAAATCCTATTCACTACTTGGTGCTTTGAAAAGTCTCAGTTGCTTTTTTTTTTGCTTTTTTTTTTTTTTAGTGTAGTTTATGTCTGTGAAAGTCTTAATTATTGAAGCAATTCTTTAATGATGAACAAAATTTTTAATGCATAATTAATACAAAGAGGCTCAAGCTGACATAAAAAGTTTCATCATAGCAGCTTAACTTTTTTGTCCATTAAAGTAAAAGATACAGAAAAGCAAGTACTCCTTTAAAAACAGAAATAAATCACTATGAGATTGGAGGTTATTTTCTAGTTCTTTACGTGAGACCTAAGAATTTCTCGATAGGAATGAAAAATCCAGTTAAACTGCAAATTTAGTTTCATATAGGTCACCAGAAAAGCTGCTGGTTTAAGCAGTGTTTGGAGCTTTTCATTTTTTCGAATTTAAGATTCATTTAAAAGAGTATATGTGAAGATTCATCTAGATATTTTAGAGCAGTTGTCTCACTTATACTCGTGTCTGTATGTCTTCCCTAATATAATCTGAGTTCCTGAAAAGAAAATGTTGCATCTTCTTGATTTTCGAACCCTGGGACATTTTTCTAATATTATCTCTTCTTGCTTTCCATTGTCTTGGAGACCTTATCTTTGTATCACCAAATGGACAGCTCACAACAGAACTAGAAAAATGCCACCAGAACTCTGAACCAAACAACAGATGGGGGGAGGAGGGAAGGCATCTTTTTACTGCCCAGCCTGGTTAAAAATATTGAGCCACAGCTAAACAGAATGTCCTACTGTTAATAACAAAAGATTGCCCCAGTGTTCTTGAAGTTCTTAATATGTAGATACGCATAAATATTAAAACATTTCATGTATCAGTTCACATATTTTCTTAACACATTTAATAAACTCATTTTTACATTATTAGCAAGAGTTCAACACTAATACTTTTGAAATGACACATTCAAGATTAAGCACAGATTTAAGAAGATATCAAACATAGCTCTTTCAGAATTGTGGCCCTGTGACTTGTTAGATGGTAATTTAAAAGTTTTTCTGGAAACTATTTTAAATTTGAATGACTTATTAGTATGAGGTGGAGTGAAATGTAAGCCCCGTCTCAAAACATTTTCCAAACTCATTATACTGTTCAGCTTTACCCATATTTTCTGTCATAGTCTTCTAATTGAATTTAAGTTAGTTGAAGACTTTTATTCATAATGTCTATTTGATTAATTCTATGGTGCTTTTTTTCTTAAGTTCAACTTTTAAAGATGATCTTGGTCTTCATTGCCACAGGTTTTACACTCAAGTCTATTTGTTTTCTCTGTGTATCAGTCTGTACTCGTCAGTACTACTATGAGTCTTATGAAATAAGGAATCTATCATAGAAATGAAAAATTAAACAATTATAGGATGAACGAGGGAAATAAAAGCATAAAAGGATTGTTGAAGGATCAGAAATACACCATTATGCAGCTATATTACAGGGGAATGAGCCTGAGCTTCAAGGAGATATGGAAGAATAGGCACATCTATCTGCTTAGTGGGACCATCATGAGAGGTTGATATTTATGGCAGGCTGTTGTCTCTACATGGTTACCACATAGGAGTTTTCAGCGAAGTGTGTGGTGGGAGCCTTATGTCATTGTTGGTAGCAGGGCTGGAACTCAGAAAGGAGAGGGCAGGAGCAAGGGAAAACTTCTGAAAACTCTGTATTTGAATCTCACTGCCTCTAACGAACAGCATTCAGAACATAAAGGTTCTGCTTTTCTTACACCTGCCAAACCTCACACAACTACAACTTTTGCCAAATCTAACTTGAAATCATAGAGTAAAGGAGATTCTGGGAAATGTAGTTCTCAACATAATGAAGTTGATAATAGAACAGTCCACTTAGCTCATCCCTTGTCAACTTGACGTCCACACAGACCTCTTTAACCATCTTTAACTCTCACGTACAGTCACAGCAAAGACATGCTTCTTGCTACTATTATACACAAATCCTTACTTCATACACTCACAAATACTCCGTCATTCTCCCCAAACATGATATCCTGAAGCCCAATTTATCTCTCTTTAGATGAGTTTCTCTTCTACCAGTCACTTCCCCTCCTGATATTCTGTAACTTAAATACTGAGATATAAGGTTGAGTATTATTATTAACACATATTAGTAGGGAAATGGGAGAGGGAAAAACAAAAATAATCTCCAGTCTCTCCAGATAGAAAGAAAGAAGGAAGGAAGGAAGGAAGGAAGGAAGGAAGGAAGGAAGGAAGGAAGGAAGAAAGGAAGAAAAGTAGAAAGATACAGGTATGTAGATATAGATACACATATATATTATGTATTAATGGACTTTGTTTATTTTTTTAAATTTTTTATTATTTATTTATTTATTATTTATTTATTTATTTATAATCTGTGCCTGTTTAAATAATCTTTGTTTATAGTCACAGAGATATATTTCTATATTGTTCTTAAACTTTAAAAAATGCTTTTCATGCTGAGATTATTGTGTATTTTTGAATTGATTTTAGAAGTAAGAGTATCCCTCAATTGGAATCCAAATCTCAACAGCAATATTAGGTAGGGGCCCAGAATGCATCCTCAGTTTTGGTGAGATGTCTCTGATCCTTCCTTCTCTCTGCATCTACAGCCTGGGGACCTCAGGATTTACTATGTCATTTTCCCCCCTGTACAAGAAGCCCAGGGTCATAGGTCATACTTTACTCCCTGGACTGTAATCCCCATGAGATTGTATATATATTCCTCTTTCTAACACTATTTGCCACATCTCGCCAGTTCCTTAACTTCCATTGTGCTATGTTAAATACAAGGTCAATAATAAAAGCCTCCTCAATATGTAGGCTCTACTGTGAATATTTCCTTCATCTCTTTCATTTTCTGGACTTTGTTTATGATCATAGGTACTATATACTTCTTCTTTCTTCTATTACCCCTCTGAATATACTTACACACAGTCTGGAACCCTCCTTTTGGATCAGTACTGAGTGTGTACAATTGGTTAAAGGAAAATGTTACCGAATTCCTTGTGAGTCTTCCACTTGCTAGAGCATTTTTGTTCCATGTAACAATAAAGATAGGATTTTTTGTTTCTCTTATTTGCTTTACATTGTTTGCTTTCAATGACAATAAAGAGGGTAGGCAGGTAAATAGATAGACAGATAGAAAGACAGACAGACAGATAGCACCAAGCAGTGATTCCTGAAAAAAAAAATAATAAAGTTGGTGATTTATTGTTTTTAAGTTCAATAATTTCTCCAAAGCTCTACTCCCATTCTCCATTATTTCCTAAGCAGAGATATTTTCAGTGAGTTATGATTACTGACTATAACTTGAAAATTTATTCCTTTGCAATAAATATCTTTATTGGAAAATATTCACCTCCAAAGTGTGGCCAATAAGCCTGTAAAATGCAACGACCGTAATATAATTACACTCCTCCTTATTAAAATGTTCAACCATTTGCTACAGATGCACAGTTCACGGTTATGGAAAGGGGTAATTTGTTTAATAATATATTCACCCAGCTACGCATAATGTAATTTAATCAGTACATTATATGCAGGCTTCAAATGTAAAATATCTCAAATGATCAAAATGAATTATTAACAGTTTACACTCATCAAACCCTCATGGGGGAGGGGGAGAGATGGAGATTCATCTTCTTCCTTTATAAATCTTTTACCTTTCTCCTACATCTAAAGATTAATATTCTGAAAACCACCTGCCATATCAAACAATGGAATAATAACTTTACCCGTGGTAGACAAAATCAAAGCTATTCTGATGATTTGACACTGCTGTGTTCATTCTGTAAGTTCATGTCATTTGAAAATAATATATCAGTAAGTCCTTATTTAGGTCAAAATCTGTTGTTCTCTCATACCCTAGAGTGAATCTATTACATATCCTTCAGCCCTGCTTGGAGAGTATCCTAATCTGATCTTTTTCTTTTTCTTTTTTTTTTTTTTTTTAACTGATGTTACTTTGGTCCAAGCAACCATCATTTCTCACCTGGATCATTGCTACAGACAAGTTTCATTTTTCTGCTTCTGTTCTTGCCTCTATTATGTATATTCTCAATTCAAAAGCCAGAATGACGCTATTTAAACAAAATCCATTTCTTCACACCCCTCTGCTAAAAATTCTCAAGTCGCTCTTCATGTAACAAAGAGTAAAAGCCAAAGTCTTAGAATGATCAAAAAAACATTGTTGTCTGTCCCCCACTGTATTTCTTACTTCATTCCTCTCAATCCCTACTACTCTCTCCATCGTTCACACTGATTCAGTTTCATTGGCCTCCTCTCAGTTTCTTCAACACACCAGACGTCTTTCTACCTTAGACCCGGCACATTGCATCTATATGGAATGCCCTTTCCTCAGATATTCTAATACTTTACTCCTTCATCTCCTACTGGTGTTTATCAACATCACCTCCATAGTGAGGCCTTCCCTAATAGCCCCATCCAAAATTGCAACCCCTGATTTTTCTCTATTCCACTCTGCTATATATTTTTTTCTTCTTGGTCCTTATCACTTTCTACAACCATTTACTTATATATATACTGTAGCTCTTTTTATCTGAATGTTTCAATGTTGTATCTCTAATACCTGGTAGACAATAACATTTAGTAAATTAGTAGGTTACCAAAGATAATGAACCTCAACAAGTCTCATCTATACACATACCTTGAATGTGCTCTCAAATATAGTTATTCTCTTTTGGCATGATGATAGTAGGGGGAAAAAAAGTCTCCAAATTTGAATCATAAGCTAAGCATTTTAAAATGCTACGTTAGTTACCAATTGCCTCATAAAAATTCACCCCAAAACTCAGTGGTTAAAACAATAAACATTAATTTATTAATAACTTTAGTTCATAGGACTGTAGGTCAGTTGGCTAGATCTATTGATTTGTTTATGGTTTACCTGATCTTGACTAGTCTTGCTCATGGGTCTATGGTCAGCTGGTTGACTGAGGATTCACTGACACAAGGTAGCTTCAGCTGAGATGAATTGGGTTTGTACCACCTGAATTCTCATCCTCCAGCAGGCTAAGCTGGACTTGTTCACATGCTAATCACATGGTCCAAGCAAGAAAATGAAATGCACAAGGTCTCTTGAGGTCTAGGATTAGGATTGAGACACCTTTCTTTCTACAACATTCTATTAGCCAAGACAAATCCTAAGGAATCCCAGATTCAAAGGGGTAAGAAAAATATTATATCCTTGATGGAGGAGCTGCAAAGCCACATTGCAAAGAATATTTACCATATAAGCACTTTAAAAATACATCTCACAATAGCATAATGATCATGAATCATTAAATCTTGATAATATGGAAATTTCAAGAGAAAGCCTCTTTGCATACCACATAAATGTGTTATTTTTTTATTATTAACTGTATATCTCTTCTGTGTACAGGCTCTATTGTGATCAAGATTAGATTATACAGTAATAATATTCAGAATTTTCTGATTCGATTTTCATATTCTCAATGACACCTGTAGTATAAAGTTTAACCCCTTTTTAAAGAGGAATATTTATTAAGACCAATGATTATTAATGTGGAAGAATATTTTTAATAAAACCATTTATATACAACTTTAGCAGGGACTTTACAAAGAAAGAATTGAAATGAAGCACACATTAAAACCATATTAGAAAACTGGCATTGTGATACCAAGTAACACCTATTAGAATGGCCAAAATCTGGAACACTGACAACACCAAATGATAATAAGGCTATAGAGCAATAGGAACTCTCATTCATTGCTGGTGGGAATGCAAAATGGTACAGCCACTTTGGGTGACAGTGTGGCAGTTTCTTATAAAATGAAACACTCTCAACACACAATCTAGCAATTATGCTTTTTGGTATTGACCCAAAAGAGCAGAAAACAATGTTCACACACCCAAAAAAATCTTCACAAGGATACATATAGTAGCTTTATTCATAATTGCCAAAACTTGGATACCACCAAGATGTTCTTCAGTAGGTAAATGGATCAACTGGTACATCAGAAAATATTATTTAGCATGAAAAAAAAAAAAAAGAGCTATTGAAAAGACATGGGGGAATCTAAATGCATGTTATTGAGAGAAGCAAATCTGAAAAGGCTACGTACTGTATTTATCCATCTATCTGACATTCAGGAAAAAGTAAAACTATAGAGACAGTAAAAAGATCAGTGGTGGAGCTATGATTCGAAATGGCAGTATAGGTAAATGCTCTGCCAGTCACCTCCCTAATGTAAAGGATCACATTAAAATCACAACTAAATTACAGCACAGTCAACCTCTAGAATCATCGAAAGACTAGCTGAACAGAACCCCTATAACTAGGGATGTAAAGAGAAGGCCACATCGAGACTAGTTGGAGCAGCAGAGACACAAAATGGGCTGACCCCAAACACACAGGTAGTAGTTGAGCATTAGGAGGGACACCTCAGTGGGAGAAGTCCCCCATGAAGAGGGAGGGGTCCCAGTCCCACACTGGGCTCTCCAGCCCAGGGGTCCTGTGCCAGAAAAAGGAAGGCACACAACAAGTAAAAATAAGCAAAGATTACATCCATTTGTCCTTGCAAGATAGAAGGTGGCAGACAACCCAGATGTCCTCTAAAAGGGCCCATGTACAGAGTCACTCACTTGCAAGCACTCACCCTGGGCTCCAGAAGAGTGGTAGCAACTCAAGAGACACCAGAGACATTCAAGGAAAGGCTGTACTGTGTGGCTGCAGGACTAGAGGGACAGCCATCATTATCCCTGTGTGCAAACCACCCCACATGTAGTGTACAGGAGGGCACCATCTGTCCTATGTTGAAACCTCCCCAAATAGCCAATTCTGAGACTGCATTGGTCTTGTAAAATCTACACGTGTATATATCACCTTTATGATTCCCTGGGACCTTGACTCATTCAATTAGTACTAATGTGGCATCATCAGGGGCACTCCTGGCTTCTGGGTGGCCAGCAATCAGTGGATTGCCAGCAGTGGCTTGAGCAACTTTTGATGGCAGGCAGTAGGCCATAGCTTGTGCTTCATCCTTTCCTGGTTGGCTCTTGGAAATCTGTGAGCCTTAGGCAAGTGACAGCTGGCTGTGGCAATCTCTGGGCATTTTGCAGGGTGGCCACAAACTCAGCACTGGTGCAACTGAATGTGCTTTAACTTTGTGAAAACCACCAGCCACACCCAATAGCTCCCTGGGACCCAGCCCCAAAAAACTCAGGCAGCATCGCCAGGGGCACTGTCAACAACAGTCACCAACCCAGCCCAGATAGCTAAGGAGACTTTTTCAGTGGCTGAGCCTTTCAGGAAGCCAGCAGGTGGCAACAGGCCTAGTGGGATAATTGGAATTTTGCTAAGCTACCACAGGCCTAATACTGGTGGTGGCTGGCCTCAGTTCACAGTGAGTTACCACCATATACCTCCAGGTCCAGTGCAGGCAACAACCAACTGCATAAAGCTATGTAGCTCCTATCAGGTAGCACCAGGCAGGTCACAGGCAAAGCTGAAATTGACCTGCATGGGAACCCCTCTCAAGAGTCATCAGAAAGAACACACTCAGAGGCTGGCCTCCAGCTACACCAGAACAGCTCGATTAGCTCCACAAGCAACATACCCAACGGATATTCTAAACCAGGGATGTCCAAACCTTTTTCAACATTTTTCACCAAGGGCTATATGCGGTAAAATACACAAACAGCCAGGCCACTCACTCGAGGTGAAGTACGTATTGCCTCACCTGGTTTATTTAAGTAAACTAAATATATTTTTAGAATTTGCTGCAGGCCAATAAAAAATGGATCGTGGGCTGCAGTTGGCCCACGGGCCACAGTTTGGACACCCCTGTTCTAAACAGTCACAAGAGCACATTGGGGCACCCGCTTTGACAGGTCAGCCCCCACACTGCAACTCATATGCTGTGACATAGCTAATCTTCATAGCCAGTCTGCTTGAGCGTCAGTCTCACTCACTGACATGCCAAAAGTAAGCAAGGTTTCAATTACAACAGAAGAATACACACAACACACATAAGCGACATTCATGGAACACAAGCCCAGGCAATCAGGGAGATTGCACCACTGGACAACACAGGACACCTACTACATAAGGCCACCCAGCAAAGACTGACCAACATAGGAGATCTACCTAATATACAGGAACAAACACGAAGAGGGATCCAGAATGAGGAAACAAATGTGTCCCAAATAAAAGAAAAGGGGAAAACTCCAGAAATGAAGCTAAATGAAATGGAGACAACTAACCTACCAGAGACAGAGTTTAAAACACTGGTTTATAAGAATGCTTAAGGAACTTAGTGCGAACTTCAACAAAGAGATAGTAAGCATAAAGAAGGATACAGAAACCATATAACAGAACCAGTCAGGCATAAACAAATACAATACTGAAATGAAGAATACACTAGAAGGAATCAACAGCAGATTAGGTGAAGCAGAGGATCGAATCAGTGATTTACAAGATAAGGGCAAAATACTCCATGAAAACAGCAAAAAGAAAACAGAAGGAGTGGCTGGTTAGCTCAGTTGTTTAGAGCGTGGTGCTAATAATGCCAAGGTTGCCAGTTCGATCCCCACAAGGGACACTGTGAGCCATGCCCTCCTTAAAAAAAGAAAAAAGAAAAAAAAAGTGATGGTAGTTTAAGGGACCTCTGGGACATCAAGCATAACAACATTCACATCAGAGGAGTACAAGAAGAAGAGAGGGAGCAAGGGATTGAGAACCTATTTGAAGAAATAATGACAACTTCTCTAACCTAGCAAACGAAATAGATATACAAACCCAGGGAATGCAGAGAGTCCCAAACAAGATGAACCCAAACAGGCCCACACCAAGACACATCATAATTAAAATGGCAAATGTTAAAGACAAAGAGATAATCCTAAAAGCAGCAAGAGAAAGATAACCAGTTACTTCCAAGGAAGCTCCCATAAGACTATCAGCTGGTTTCTCAACAGAAACTTTGCAGGCCAGAAGGGAGTAGCAGGAAATACTCAAAGTAATGAAAAGCAAGGGCCTACAACCAACAGTATCCTACCAGCAAATCTATCATATAAAATTGAAAGAGAGATAAATAGATTTCCAGACAAGAAAAAGCTAAGAGTTCATTCCCACCAAAGCAGTATTATAAGAAATCCCAAAGGGACTTCTTTAAGAAAAAGAAGGGGGGAGGGGGAATAAAAGAAGAACAAAAATAGGAATAATAAAATGACAACAACTATGTACCTATCAATAATCACTTTAAATGTAAATGTATTGAATGCCCCAATCAAAAGACATAGGGTAGCTGAATTGATAAGAAAACAAAACCTAAACATGTGCTGTCTACAAGAGACCACATCAGATTGAAAGATACACATAAAGCAAATGTATAAAGGTGGAAAAAGATATTTCACACAAAAAAAAAAAAAAGAAAAAAAGCTGAGATAGCTTAATGTCAGAAAAAATAGACATTAAAATGAAGACTATAATAAGAGACAAAGAAGGACATTACATAATTATAAAGGTATCAATCCAACAAGAAGACATAACCCTAGTAAACATCTATGCACCTAACATAGGAGCAACTAAATATATAAAACAAATATTGACTGACATAAAGGGAGAAATTGACAGTAACATAATCATAGTAGGGGACTTTAACATTGACACCAGTAGACAGATCTTCCAGACAGAAAATCAACAAGTAAACAGTGGCCTTAAGTGACACACTAGACCAGATTATTTTATTTGATATTTTTGGAGCATTTTAAACCCAAGCAGCAGAATGTACATTCTTTTCAAGTGCACATGGAACATTTTCCAGGATAGAACACGTTAGGCCAGAAAACAAGTCTCAATGAATTTAAGAAGACTGAAATCATACCAAGCATCTTCTCTGACAAAAATGGTGTAAAACTAGAAATCAATTTTTAAAAAATGAATAACATAGAAACACATGGAGGCAAAATAACATGTTACTGAACAATGAATGGGCTAACAATGAGATCAAGGAAGAAATTAAAAAATACCTTGAGACAAACATAAATGAAAACAAAATGACCCAAATCTATGGGTCACAGCGAAAGCAGTCCTAAGGGAGAAATTCATAGTAATTCAAGCCTACCTCAAGAAACCAGAAAAATATCAATGTAACTTGACACCTAAAGGAACCAAAGAAAAACAAAACAAACAAACAAAAACCCAGCAAACAAAGCCCAAAATGAGTATAGGCAAGGAAATAATAAAGATCAGAGTGGAAATAAATGAAATAGATGCTAAAAAAACAGTATAAATAATCAAGGAAACTAAGATCTGGTTCTTTGAAAAGATAAACAAAATTGGTAAACCTTTAGCCAGACTCACAAAGAAAAAAGAGAAAGGATCCAAATAAATAAAATCAGAAATGAAAGAGAAGAAGTGGCAATAGACACCACAGAAATATAAAAGATTTTAGGAAAATGCTGTGAGCAATTATATGCCAACAAATTGGATAATTTGGAAGAAAAGGATAAATTCCTAGAAACATACAATCCTCCAAGGCTGAAACAAAAAGAAAAAGAAAGTCTGAACTGACTGATTACTACTAACAAAATCAAATTAGTAATCAACAGGTTCCCAACAAACAAAAATCCTGGACAAGATGGCTTCACAGGTGAATTTCACCAAACATTCAGAAAAGAGCACTTATTCTTCTCAAACTATTCCAAAAAAATTAAATAAGAGGGAAGGGCTCCCAAGCTCATTCTACAAGGCCACTATTATCCTGATACCCAAACCAGAAAAATACATTACAAAAAAGAAAGGTATAGGCCAATATCCCTAATAAACATAGATTTAAAAATCCTCAAGAAAATATTAGCAAACCTAATTCAGCAATCATTATAAAAATCATACACCACAATCAAGTGACATTTATACCTCAGCTGCAAGGTTGGTTCAATATCCACAAACCAATTAATGTAATACACCACAGAAACAAAATGAAAGTCATATAATCGTATCAAAACCGTGTTTCCCTGAAAATAAGTCCTAGCCAGACAGTCAGTTCTAACGTGTCTTTTGGAGCAAAAATTAATGTAAGACCCGGTCTTATATAAGACCCAGTCTTAGGTTATAGTAAAATAAGACCAGGTCTAATATTAATTTTTGCTCTAAACAATACATTACGGCTGATCGTCCAGCTAGGTCTTATTTTCGGAGAAACACGGTAGATAAGAAAAGGTGTTGGATAAAATCCAGTATCTATTTATGATAAAAACTCTCAGCAAAGTGGGAATAAAGGAAACATCTCAACATAATAAAGGCCATATATGACAAACCCACAGCTAACATTATACTCAATGGGGAAAAGCTAAATGCATTCTCCTTAAGTTCAGGAACAAGACAAAGATATCACACCACTTTTATTCAACATAGTACTGGGAAGTCCTAACCACAGCAGTCAGGCAAGAGGAAGAAATAAAAGGCATCCAAATTAGAAAACAAGAAGCATACTTGTCGTTATTTGCAGGTGATGTAATAATATCTATATCTATGTCTACATATAGGTATATATAGACATAGATATAGATATATAGAGATATCTATCTATCTAATCCCATTGATTCCACCAAGAAACTATTAGAATTGATGAATAAATTTTGTAAAGTAGCAGGATACAAAATTAATATTTAGAAATTGATTACATTTTATATACCAATAACAAATTATCAGAATGAGAAATTAAGAAAATAATCTCATTTACAATTGCATTAAAAAAAGACCTAGGAATTAATTTAACAAAGAAAGTAAAAGACCTGTACTCAGAAAATTATAAGACATTGAAGAGAGAAATTAAAGAAGATACAAATTAAAGAAGATACAAATAAATGGAAACATATACCATACTCATGCATAGGAAGAAACAATACAGTTAAAATGTCCATACTACCCAAAGCAATCCATAGATTTAATGTAATCCCTATAAAAAATAATAACATTTTGCCCAGAATTAGAACAAATAATCCTAAAATTTATATTTAACCATAAAAGACCCCAAATAGCCATGGCTCTATTGAGAAAGAAAAACAAAGCTGGAGGTATCACAATACCAGATATCAAACTACGCTGCAAGGCTATAGTAATCAGAACAACATGATATTGGCATAAAAACGACCCATACTTCAGTGTAACAGAACAGAGAGCCCAGAAATAAATTCATGCCTATCTGGTCATTTAATTTATGACAAAGTAAGCAAGAATACATATTGGACTAAAAACAGCCTATTCAATAAATGGTGCTGAGAAAACTGGACAGATGAATGCAAAAGAATGAAACTGGACCACCTTCTTATGCCATATATGAGAAAAAACTAAAAATGGATTAAAGACTTAAATGTGAGATCTGAAACCATAAATCTCCTAGAAGAAAACATAGACAGTAAACTCTCAGACATTACCCTTAGTAATAATTTTATTGACACATCTCCTTGAAAAAGAAAGAAAAGAAAACATAGACAGATGGGACTACATCAAAATGAAAGCTTTTACACAACAAAGGAAACTATCAACAATACAAAAAGACTATCTACTGAATGGAAGACAATATTTGCCAATAATAGATCCGATAAGGGTTTACCTTCCAGAATTTATGAAGAACTCATACAACTCAACACCAAAAAACAATCCAATAAAAAAAATGGGCAGAGGACCTGAACAGACATTTCTCCAAATAGGACATACAGATGGCCAATAGACATGAAAAAATGTTCAGTATCACTAATCATCAGAGAAATGTAAACAAAATCCACAATGAGGTATAAACCCACACCTGTCAGAATGGCTATCATCAATAAATCAACATACAACAAGTGTGATGAGGATGTGGATGGAGTAAAGGGAACCCTTGTGTATTTTTGGTGGGATTGCAAATTGGTGCAGCCACTATGGAAAACATTTGGAGGTTCCTCACAAAATTAAAAATAGAACTACCTTATGACCCAGCAATTCCACTCTTGGGTATTTATCCAAAGAAATCCAAAACACTAAATCAAAAAGATATGTGCACCCCTATGTTCACTGCAGCACTACTTATAGTAGCCAAGATACGGAAGCAACTGAAATGCCCATCAATAGAGGATTGGATAAAGAAATTGTACATATATACAATGGAACATTACTCTGACATAAAAAGAATGAAATCTTACCTTTGTGACAACATTGATTGAACTAGAGGGTATTATGCTAACTAAAGTCAGACTGAGAAAGATAAATAACATACAAGTATAATCTCACATGTGGAATCTAAAGAACAAAATAAACGAATAAACTAAACAGAACCAGTCTCACAGATACATAGAACAAACTGATGGTTACTAGATGGGAGGGGAGTTGGGGGCTGGGTGAGAAAAGTAGAAGGATTAAGAAGAATAAATTGGTAGTTACAGAATAGTCATGGGGATTTAAAGAACAGTATGGAGAATATAGTCAATATTTTTAAAACTGTTCATAGTGTCAGATTGGTACTAGACTTATCAGAGGGATCACTTCATAAATCATATAAATGTCTAACTAATATGCTTTACACCTGAAACTAATATAAAATAATATTGAACGTCAACTATAATTTAGAAAAATAGTCACAGTGTTATAACATACAGCATAGGAAATACAGTCACTAATACTGCAATAACTATGTATAGCGTCAGATGTATAATGGACATATTGGGGTTATCCTTCAGAGTATGTAAATGTATAATCACTATGTTGTTTTGTATACCTGAAGCTAATAAAATAAACAAATAAATAAATAAAGATGTTACTTTTAAAAAATTTCAGGGGTTGCCAGGGGTAGCCAGGGAGGGAATAGGCAGAGCACAGAGGATACTTAGGGCAGTGAAAATACTCTGTATGATACTATAATAATGGACATATGTTGTTATACATTTGTCCAAACCCATAGAATGCACAGCACCAAAAGTGAATTTTAAAGTCTGGATTTTGGGTGATAATGATGTGTCAGTGTAGGTTCATTCTTGATTAAAAATGTGCCATTCTGGTGAGTGATGTTGATAATGGGGGAGGCTATGCATGTGTGGATGCAGGGAGTTATGGGAAATCTCTGTACTTTCAATGTTGTTGAATACCTAAAACTGCTCTAAAAAATACAATCTTACAAAAATCCTATTAAAGAACTGTTAGAGTACTGTTTTGAAGATTATACACCAGTGTTTTAATGCAGACGTGTGGTCTTGTAAAACAAATGTAAAATCTGTAACTCTTTCCAGAGGAAGCAGTGAAATGCAAACACAAATATGAAAGTATATACATTAAATCTGTTTTTATATGGATTTAAGCCTATGTATTTTCATTATGATTTTTATTGCTATTTTCTCTTTGATCAATTACCTATTCTTTTAAGGTTTTTCTCCCTTTTAACCCACAATTATTTTTTTTTTTTTTTTTTTTTTTTCACTTTTTTGACCTTGGCATTGGGCTTCTCTTTTCTGTCACATTCCATTTGTAATTGGATTGGAAATTTGAGCTTGAGGAAAAGGCAGAAGTTTCTCTTATTTGGCAGATAGTTAAAGTCTCCCATATAGTACTTTCCATTTACGATCTAAATACAAACACAAGAGGCAAAGCCGCACAGGGTAGATGGAATTTCTAGTGCTGTTCATAACTGTAAACAGAGAATTCCCTAAAAAGTGAGAAAAAAAATAGTAGACTAAATATATAGTTTCTGAAATATCTTTTTCTAAGCTATAAAGTGTTCATTTCTGTTTATTTAGTTGGGGATATGCAAGAGAATAAAGATCCTGATCTTAATGTTGCCCCTTTAAAATAAATATATTTAACACCTGAAATCTATGTAATTTTACTAACAATTGTCACTCCCAATAAATTAAAAAATAAATAAATAAATATATTTATTTTCCAAAGAACCCAGAAATAATGCATAGGTAGTATTATGAGTGCAAACAGCCCCAGAATTTGTTTTGACTTCAAATGAAACCTGGATGTAATATATATAACTTATGTTGACAAACCATACATAAGATCAACACAAATATAATTAGTCAAAGTTCATATATGGCAACACAGTAGCGCTTGCTGAACTCAAAAGTACTGGCTTGAATAATATAGAGTCCTGGATGTAAAATAAATGTTCCGTGTTCTGCAAATTATTTAACCTCATTTTCAGAGAAAGACTTGTCTGAAGTTTCCTTTATTGGCCTGAAATTTCCTGAATATTCACATGTATTTAAAGATATTTCCGTCTTTTGGAAATTGTGACTGTTTATGTTATTCCCTAGTAACCCAGAGATCTACGGTAAACTCTCTCAGAAAAAAAAACAAAAAAGCATACACACACACAACAAAATCTATATTACCATAACAAATCTAACATGCGTAGTTAGAAAAATAATTTTTTAATTTCTTATTCAAAAATTGTTGAACACTTGCCACTTATTGATGCTACTGAGGAACAGAGAGGGGCAGGGCTATTATGCTCTCTAAATGAGGTAATGGAATTTGGACAGCTAAATTGTAATAATGGCTGCTCTCTGAGAAATGAGGAAATGGGTAAGAACACCTCTACCTTTTGAAGCATCTTCTCATGTGTGGTTAAAACTCCTGAGCACGTCTCTGAAAAATTTAAGGTAACCCAGATCTACTTGAATGAATAAAAAATAATCCCAAAAGCAACAGACCAAAAAAAAAAAAAAAAAAAGAAAGCGTTGTTATTTTTAAATGTTCTTTAATATTGTTCTGAGTAATGAACAAAGAGATTGATCTCTAAGTCTTTTACATTTCTTAAACATTTCTCTCATTGCTTATGAGGATTATGTTAGGTAATATATAAGTGCTTACTATGACTCTGTGTCATGCAATATTCTTTTAAAAAGGTAACAATTAGTTATAATAATTTGGAACTATTCCCTATCACCGTGTAATTGTAAATTCCAGTTAGGTTCCCAATAGACTACTAAATTTCCAGAATAGCTGTCAGTTCAATTTGATGTCTCTGGGTCACAGTGAACAAAAGTCAAGGGCCAGAGCCACTTTCAATTTTCTCCCCAGACACAATCCAGCTCAATACTATTCTATGCATAAGTTATATAAGAAAAAAAAAAAATCTCAGAAGACCCAACTTCATTGGAATGTAAGAACAAGGAACTATTAGCTGTATTTTCCCATGCTAAATTAGCTTCTGGCTTCTCCATTTCTAGATTCCCTAGCAGTTTTATTAATGTTCCAGATATTCACTGGGCAGTCATTCCTAGTGGATGAAGCTTTATGTCTTAGAAGCAAAAACTGGTCTTCTGTTCTTATTAATGTTCATTTTATTCCACTTTATGCATCTAAGTATATTAGGTCTGTGCGGAGAGATAGTGGGTTATGTTTTGTGCACCCCTGTATCTATGCCCACAATATCATTAAATACAATCCAAACCTCAATAAGCTGAATTAAAGAGAGGAGGAAGGGAGTAGCTTGATAGTTGAATAACCAAGCAGACCACTCAGAAAAAGCACATGTGTTTCTACTGAAACTTTATCTAACCTTCCAAAGTTCTCTTTACTGAATAACACTATTACCAATGTCTGGACAGAATTGTCTGCACCTCACCAGCAGTCTATTGTGTATGAAATTGAGGTCTGAGAAATTAGAATTTCCCCTTCTAGACAAAATAATAAAAAGTCTAGCAAAGTAAAAGAGAGCAAGGAGAAATAAATGCATATTCACCAGTAGTAAATCTATTATATGCATTTAGTTCAACATAGAAGTAGCTCACAAACACAAAGGAAACTGGCTGGAATTTTTTTTGCTAGTTTTTGTGGGGTTTTTTTTTGGGGGGGGTTGTTTGTTTGTTTATTTGTTTGGCTTGAAAACATATCCCTTGTTTTTCTTCTTATTCATCTACTTTCATAGTTAAAGAGAAGTCATTTGAACAATATTTCAGAGGGACAATTCAGGACAATCCGTAAATGTAATTCTTCACCTTAAAACCCTCAACCAACCTAACTGTATCTGCTTCACTGATCTTCCCTTCTTCTTCCTCATTGTTTTCCCTTTCAGTTTTTTTTCTGTTCATTCTTTTCTCCTTTATCTTTTCCTTCTGCCTCCTTCCTCTCCCGTCTCCCTCTTT
Source organism: Rhinolophus sinicus (assembly GCF_036562045.2). NCBI lineage: Eukaryota > Metazoa > Chordata > Mammalia > Chiroptera > Rhinolophidae > Rhinolophus > Rhinolophus sinicus. The sequence continues at coordinate 105,956,705 of NC_133756.1, forward strand.
TCCCTCTCTAAATTCTGCTTTCTTTACTTTCTTCCCTACTCACTCTTTCTTCCCCACCTTCTTCAATCCTGTTTATTTTCTTCCACTTACTTCTTCCTCTTTTCATCTCTTTCTTTCCTTTTCCTTTCTCTTACTTTTCTTCCTTCTGTTCCCCCGATTTCTCTAGAAAAATTAGTCACTTTGCTCTTGCTAATCTAACATTTTAGTCCTGTCCAAAAAAGGAATGTGAACATCTGACTTTCAAAAAGCAAGTTAACACATACATATAAATTATATAATACCCTCCACTAGTTTCAGTCAGTGACTTTTACCTGATTTCAGTTAGTGAAGCAAGTGCTATGAATTTTGGGATTTTAATATGTGCTTTATTATGTTTTCATAAGAACAATTCCTTGTCATCTGTTAGAGTTTCAACATCTTTAGAAACTCTCCAGTTCAATAAAGCAGGAAAAATGAATAAGAATTGCACCTTTAAGCCAACACATGGAAACAACCAAAGTGTCCTTCAGTAGGTGATTGGATAAAGAAGATATAGTACATATATATACGGTGGAATATTACTCTGCCTTAAGATAAGATGAAATACTGCCATTTGCAACAACATGGATGGGTCATGAGTTTATCATGCTAAGTGAAATGAGTCAGTCAGAAAAAGTCAAGAACCATATGACTTCACTCATATGTGTGATATAAAATCTTCACTCATGTGGAATATAAAATTGAAAGGAGCAAACAAATAAGACACAGTTATTGATGTTGAGTGGAGTTGAAAACTTTATAAGGCTCTTATATTGTTGGTCTCAGTTTGTGATACTATGAAAGATTTCTACTCACGATTTCTTGAAGCTCATATTTTTAAAATGTAAGTCCTTAAACATCCCTGTCCTGATACATTTCTATTAACATTATATTTAATTATTTGAATTTGTTAGAGATTCACTATTAATTATAAAATGTAATAAATTATTAGAATTTTAATTAAAATATATATTTGTTAGATCTCAACAAATTTAAATTTCGATGCAAAATTTTAAAAAAGTATTTCTTACTGAAAATCCCATATATTGGTGATCATTCCGTTTAATATTTGGAATGTAATAATGAAATATTCAATATTTAACAGTAGAATACTTACTATACTCTAGGTAATCTGTTAAGGAGTTTACATTCATTTTATCTAACCCTCACAGTAATTTTCTGACATAGACACAGTTATTTCCACTTATGCTTGGAAAATATGGAACTCCGTGAAATTAAGTAACTTGATAAAATTCACAGAATAACTTGAATCTGATTCTATTTGGCTTACAACTACTTTTGTCTTTATCTCTTTGATTTTGCATCTTATAGCAACTTGATTGTGACTTAGATGTAGTTTATTACACCTAAATCAATCACTTAGATGTGGTTTATTGTACCTAAATCAATCACTGGGGAGTAAAGTGGAATTCCTATATTTAGTCAGTGTTTTCACCCAGGGGCAATTTTGCCTCCAAGAATATATTTGGCAAATTTGGTTAGAACAATTTGATTGTCAAAATTAGTGGAGGCTGAGAGAGACTACTAGTATCTGGTTGGATACAAGACAGAGCTGTTGCTAAATACCCAATAATGTATAGAATAGCCCCACAACAAAAAATTGTCTGTCAATAGCACCAGTGTTGAAAAACTGCGCTTTAGCATGTCAGTAAGTGTCTAGTATATCTCCTTCTTCCTAATTAACCACTCCCTGACTCCACTTCAGCATCATGGTATATCCAAAATGCAGATTATACAAAAGAGAAAGCTTTAGGAAACAGGAGCCAAGGGGACTGAAAAAACAAGCTCCTATTATTGATTTTTCCAAAGATACATATTAATCTGTCAATAATCTTATTTTTTGTCTTCTCAGAGACACCTGTACTATGGTAATTTATGTGATCTTTCATGAATTGTGTTCATTTCATGGAGTTTTTGTGGTAAAATATATTTCCCATTCCTAGCATTCCTGAGAATGTCTGAAATATAGGATAAGTGGTCCTGTAACAAACCTTTATAAATGCATTCAATTAATAGAAAATACAGCATAGGAATATTGTCAATGGTATTGTAATAACTATGCTTGTATATGATGTCAGAGGAGTAGTTGAATTGTTAAGGTTATCACTTTGTGAGGGGTGTAAATGTTTAATCATTATGTTGGTTTGTACACCTTAAACTAATAATAAAACATTAATTTATAAAAAAAGAAAACTTACATATATGTGGCATTAAGTCTTTAGGCTATATATAGGCATTAAAAATTTCAGATTGACTTCAGTATGAAAAAATCATTCAAATGACCCATAAACATTGAATAGTTTCTTGGGATGAAGAAAAACAACAACAGAAACATCAGGATTTTGGGTGCAACTTCTTGAGTGTTCAGCCCGCTGAAAATTCCTTGAAGGTTCTTTGTATATGCTGTATTCAGAAAGTGGCTAGGAATTCCCTTTCAGTTCCACATCAGTCAAACTTTCAGGTGTCCTTTCCACTTGTGCTGTTTCTTCTGCAATGTTGCATTTGATTTGTGATCCCTTCATCTTCTGTCATCGAAAAGGCAATGTCTGGGAGTAGTATGTGACCTTCTGGCTGAATACAACAAAAGCCCTGAAATTACAGGAGTAGCAGAGGTGGTATGACCTTCTCTGGGTCCTGAAGGCAGGGAAGGGCACAGTGATAATCCTCCTGCTTGTCATTAAAAACTTATTTTTCTTCATCACTTTTCCTGTCTTGACCAGGGAGTCCTTTTCCACTGTCAATTCATTATCTGATGAACTATCTGGTTAGTTTTCTAAAATCCCTATATATCGTATCTTTGTATTATTGTTTTGTACATTGCAGTAACAAAGGATGATCTCATGGTTCTAATGAATAAAATCCTTTGTCTGGGCGTTAACACCAAAACCATCTTAAGAGTGAAACCCCAAAGCAAAAAATTCAGACGTGCGGTTTATTATTTGCCAGTAGGAAGATCTCAGAATTATATCCCTGAAACACCAGCCAAATTAGTATATAAAAAGACCAGCTCCACCTATAAAAACAACAGCACTATCAAAAATAACCTGTGTTGATAATGAATGAGTTGTAAGAGCTACACAAATAAGCCTTCATGGCCTGATTTCATAGCATTTTACACCAACACAGATGCCAATATAGAACTGATAGCATAAGAGATGATTATTCCCGTAAAAAAAAAAAAAAAAATGATGCAGTGTTTAACCAACTACACTTATTAGATCATTAAAAGCATGAAACATTGTGGTAATTTGAAACTGATTTCATTTCCAAGAAATATAAAAAGTTATTTTAAGGAAATAACTTTTGTTTAAAACAGTTTCAACTCTTATTTCACTACTGTGGTTTTATCTTTTAAATAAGCTGATGTATATATAGTATCAATCAGCAAACAAATATAGAATAAAGTCATACTATTTACAGTGCTACTTATTATCATTAAAAAAATTCTCTACAAATAGTAATGCCCCTGCTAAGACTGCCCCCCCTCCACATTCTCAAATTTAAATTTGTATCTGAAATTCTTAACTGTTCTCTTGGTCTCTTCTACTACTTGGCTTGAAAGACTTACATAGATTAGCTTTGTTGAGCTAGTGTCTTTGTCATGTAAAAAGAAGTAATTGTCCAAAAAATTAACAATAAAAATGGGTTTTTATCAAAATCCTTTGGTAATTAAAATTGGATGATTTAGATTTTAGTTAATGAGATGTGTGCTGTTATTCGAATATATTATTATTTGTGAAAATCACTACCCTGAATGTCCAGGTGCCTTAGTTTTCTAATTTGAAGATACTAGTAGTAAAATATTTAAACTATAGTCTCTTTTCCTTTAGTTGAAGTTTATGGAGAAAAAAAATGTGATATAAAATAATTCTTTCATTGAATTCATGCCAATGTTTTTCTGGTTTATATTTAGTTTACTTAGTCTACAACAACTAATTTAATAGCAACTAAAATTATAAGCAGTTTATTCCAACAACAGTTAATAGTCAAAATAATTATTTTTTCACTGGTTAATTCAACCATTGCAAACCTCTCTTATACCTCCTTTTTGTATATCCCCTTTACTTACTGAGGTCAACAGTACACGCAGACCGTAACAACTAACCTGTGCAAGCCAGGGGTATTTGTTAAGACATTCTTGAAGAGATTATCTCAGTACTTCATGGAACAAGACAATAATAAAAATCAACATCAACATTTTTGGTAGCAAAATCAGATGAGAAAACTCATACATTAGAACATGAATCAATTTCAGCGAAGATTCAGTTATGATCTATTCAATTCAACATTTATTGATTAGATACTATATACCAGACATTACACAAGGTACTGGAAATACAGAAATGTGGACAGTGTATTTTCAATCCTCCAAGGGTATATGAGATAAGTAAAAATAATAATTGATAGCATGCATTTAATGTTTACAAGGTCACTATCTGATTTTATTGGTCACACTTATGTATTTATACCTGAGTCAAACCATAAACAAAGTTCATATTCAAGATTATCAGCCAAGCCTCAATATTTTGTGATATAAATTAGAACTAAAAAAAATTACATGTAAACAACAAAAATTTTATATTGGCACATGTTTTAAATTATACTTTTTGTGTTAATGAATGTTCTGAATTGACCTTTAGAAGTCTTACACATAAGCATAATGAAGAGCCTATCATTTTATCCACAGTGTATTTAACTTTGAGGTTTCCTCTTATATATTAAATTCTGCTTTAATGCACTGAGTTAATTCATGTAATCATGCATTTGTTCAGTCTTTCTCCAAATTTTTATTGCATACTTTCTCTACATATGCCTCAGTATTTAGTCTGATACCTGAAAGGGAAATTCTTGAACAAACAATTTTAACAAAATATTTTTTTGAACAAAACTCTTATTCAGGATACAAATAGAAACAGGTCAGTGAGGTGAAGATACTAGATGAAAGGAGTAAGTACATACTGTTTCTCCAAAAATAAGACCTAGCCAGACAATGAGCTCTATTGTGTCTTTTGGAGCAAAAATTAATCTAAGACCTGGTTTTATTTTACTATAATATAAGACCAGGTACAATATAATATAATGTAATGTAATGTAATGTAATGTACAACACAATATAATGTAATACCAGGTCTTATATTAATTTTTGCTCCAAAGGACACATTAGAGCTGATTATCTAGCTAGGTCTTATTTTCAGGGAAACAGGGTAACTTGTAGAGATAGTTAAAAATAGTGGGAACTAGAAAGAAAGAACAACATCATAATCTGTTCTGAAAAGCATAGAGGTAAAATCTAAAGAATGATGAGAACGTGGGACCAAAGAGGAACTCTCCCACTTGACTTCTGAGCAGGCATGTCATGGCTGCCCCTCATTAATGCGGAACGTGTGCTATAGAATTGGTATTTTTGCCTTAGAAAAGCCTGAGTTGTGTTAGATGTGAAATGGGATATATGCACACTCAAAGTTTCAGGAGGATATTTTTGTATCATACAATATATGTAAGAACTAAAATGTCTGGAAACTGTAACATGGTATGAATAAAAGTTTTAATGACCAAAAACCTCAGTAGAAACAAAGTGATCTCATTTGATCTTAATGTGTGTCAACTGAGTTTTTTAACTTTTTATTTTGCAATAGATTCACAAGGAGTTGCAATAATAGTATAGAGAAGCACCAAATACACCCCTTCAATTTTCCCCATTGGTTGAATCTTATGCAACTAAAGTACAATGTCAAAACCAGAAATCAACTGTGAGTGAATGACTGGCCTCAGAATGACTTTGGAAGCATTCCTTCCTCTTCAATTTTAGGAATAATTTGTGAAGGATTCGTGCTAATTCTTCTTTAAATGTTTGGTAGAACTTATCTGTGAAGCGGTCTTGTCCTGGGATTTCATTTGCTGGGAGTTTTTTGATTACTGCTTCAATTTAATTGCTAGTAATTGGTCTTTTCAATTTCTTTGTTTCTTCCTGATTTGGTCTTAGAAGGTTGTATGTTTCTAGAAATGTATCCATTTTTTCCAGGTTGTCCAATTTGTTGGCATATAATTGTTCATAGTATCTTTAATGATCCTTTGTATTTCTGTGATATTGGTTGACATCTCTCCTCTTCTATTTCTGATTTTGTTTTTCCTTTTTTTGCTTGTTGAGTCTTGCTAGAGGCTTGTCAATTTTATTTGTCCTTTCAAAGAACCACCTCTTAAACATCATTAATACTTTCTATCATTTTTCTATTTTATTTATTTCTACTCTGATCTTTATTGTTTTCTCCCTTCTACTTCATTTGGGCTTGTGTATCATTCTTTTTCTAGTTTGTTTAGATATAAATTAAGATTGTCTATTTGAGCTATTTTCTTTTACTCGAGGTAGACCTAGATAGCTATGGACTTCACTCTTAGAACTCCTTTTGCTGTATCCCATAAATTGTGAAGAGTTGTGTTTTTATTTTAATTTGTTTCAAGGTAATTTTGATTTCTGGTTTGATTTCCTCTTTGACCCTTTGGTTGTTTAGTAACATGTTGTTTAATCTCCACGTAGTTGTATTTTTTCCAGTTTTCTTCCTGTAGTTAATTTCTAATTTCATGCTTTTATAGTAATAAAAAAAAAAGAGTATGCTTGATATTTTAATTTTCTTGAATTTATCGAGGGTTGTTTTGTGTCCTAATAATGCTTTGTACCCTAATGAATGTTCCATGTACACTTGAGAAAAATATGTATTCTGCAATTTAGGACTGAAATATTCTAAAAATGTCTATTAAGTTGATCAGGTCTAATAAAATATTTAAGGCCATTATTTCCATATTAATTTTCTATCTGAGTGATCTATTCATTGAGGTAAGCAGAATGGTAAAGTCCCCAACTATTATTATATTACTGTTAATATTTGTATTTATGTCCACTAACATTTGCTTTATATACTTGGGTGCTCGTATGTTGGGTGTATAGATATTTACAATTGTTATACTTTCTTCTTGAATAGACAGCTTTAAACTTATGTAATGTTGTTCTTTGTCTCTTTTTACATTCTTTGTTTTGAAGTCTATTTTGTCTGATATGAGAATTGCTACCCGGTTTTCTTTTTGTTTCTATTTGCATGAAATACCTTTTTCCATTTTTTCAATTTCAGTCTCTGCATGTCTTTTGATCTAAGGAGAACTTTTTTAAAAAGATGACATTTTTGATCTAAGGATCAGCACGATGTTAGTCTTTTTTAAGCAAATATAGATTGGTCATTTTTCTTTCATTCTTTTTTTTTAGTCCATTTTGTCTTTTGAAAGGAGCATTTAGTCCATTTATGTTTAGAGTAATTATAGAGAGGTATGTACTTTTTGCCTTCTGTAAATTGTTTTTGTTGTTCTTGAAAATGCCTTCTTCTCTTGATCTCTTTCCTTTTGACTTATTGTTTTCTTTTGTACTTTTTTGTTTTTGTTTTTTTTTCATTAGTTTCACGTGTACAAAACAATGTAATAGTTAGACATTTATACACTCAATTTAATACCCCTCCAAGATTATAGCTGTTACAATTCCCTTGATTCTTTAGTGTTTTGATTGGATTCCTTTCTCTTCATTTGTGTGTGTGTGTGTGTGTGTGTGTGTGTGTGTGTGTGTGTTTTGTATGTTTTTGATTTATGGTTACCATGAGGTGCACATGTATCCACTTATATCTATACCAGTGTATTTTACGCTGATGGGCATTTAAGTTCAGTTGTATTCTAAAAGCACTACTTTATAACACCTACCCCCTCTGTTTTTGATGTTATGTTTTGTATTTTTTTGTTGTTGTTTTAGGTATCCCCTGATTATTTATTATCATTATAGTTAATTTTGCTATTGTCTATTTGTCTTCATATTAGCTCTTAAGTGGCTGATTCACTGTGATTGTTGTGTATTTGCCTTTACTGGTGAGGTTTTTTTTCTTCCTGTTTTTCCTTATTTCTGTTTATGGTATTTTTTTTTTTTTTTCTGCGTAAAGAAGACCCTTTAACATTTCTTGTGAGGCTGGCTTAGTCGTTATGAACTTAGTTGTTGTAAGGCTGGTTTAGTTTTCGCTTGTCTGGGAAACTTTATCGTACCTTCACTTCTGAATGTTAACCTTGCTGGATATAGTAGTCTAGGTTATAGATTCCTTTCTTTCAGCATTTTAAATATCTCTTGCTAATACCTTTAGGCCTGCGAAGTTGCTTCTAAGAAATCAGCTGATAGCCTTTATATGTGACTTGTTGTTTCATTCTTGCTGGCTTTAAATTATCTCTATATCCTTAACTTTTTGCCATTTTAATGACAATATATCTTGGTGTGTGTGTCTTTGCATTCATCTTGTTTGGAACTCTGTACTTTTTGGACGTGTTTTCTTCTCCAGATTAGGAAACTTTTCAATCATCATTTATTTAAATATTCTTTCTGCCCCTTTCTCTTTCTCCTCTCCTTTTGGAATCCCTGTAATGTGACTATAGGACACTTGGTGTTATCCCAACGATCTCTTATACTTTCTTCATTTTTTAAAATTATATTTTCATTTTGCTGTTCTGATTGAATGATTTCCAATAATCTGTCTTCCAGGTTGCTAACTTGTTCTTCTGCATTAACTAATCTGCTATCAATTCCTTCTAATGTATTCTTCATTTATTTCCATTTCATGAGGGTTTTCCTCTGGAGTATTTTCTTGTTCCTTCATTTGGGGTATATTCTTCTATCTCCCCATTTTGTATGACTTTCTGTGTTTGTTCATATGAGTTTGATAGAATTGCTCTGTCTCCTAGTCTTGAAAGAGTGGTCTCTATGTAGACTGTATTGAATATTTTTTTCAGGTCAGTGTAGTTAGGATGGGCGCGTGCGGTATCTGGTGTGTTATCTGGCCTGAAGAAGTGGGTTCCAGGTGGGGCAGCCTGGTGTGTACATGCTTCCTTGCCCTTCTAATCTGGGGGGTACTGCCTGATGTAGAAGGTGCTGCTAGGTATACTCTTGATGTGCCCTGTTGCTTTAACTGTCTAAGAATAGAGCAGGGTCTGGGCAGGGCTGCTTTGCATGCTTACATCTCAGTGCCCAACCTGCTCTGCCCCCTCCCTGGGTGGGGTAGGCCTGTGTGCACAGAGCCACACTTTGCTAGTTCTGCACCCTCTTTCACTGGTGCAGTTGCTGACATGCTCACCATGTGCCTCTCACTCTACTCAGGCAAGCCCTGCCTGTATGCCCTGGCTGCAGTGAGACCAGGGTCTGGGCAGGACCACTCTGAATTCCTGTTACTCATTTACCTACTAGCTTTACCCTTTCTCTATGTCGGGCATCCTTGCATAGGCACAGAGCAGCACCCCACTCATTCTGTACAGGGCAGACGTGCATGTGGGTACCACAAAGTTTTGCTAATTCTACACTTTCTTAAGGTGACAGCAGGGCCCCACTCTCTCTGTAGTTTCTCTGGATGGGGCAGTCCTGTGTGTGGATACTGCCACATCCTGCTAGCTCCACACTCTGTCCAGGAGAGTCAGCCCTGTGTGAGTACACAGTAGCACCCCACTATCTCTGCACTTTCTATGGACAGGGCAGACTTGCAGGCAGGTACTGCAGTGTTCTGATCGCTCTGCATTCTTTCCAGGCAGGGGAGCCCAGTGTGGATTCAGCCCAGTGAGTAAATGAAGCAGCACCCTGCCGTACCCACTAGATCTGTCTCCTGGCACAGGGACCCTCCTGATGCACACTATGGCACCTTCTTATTTCTGCTGGATTTAGCTCCAGGAGGGATGGCTGGGGATGCCCTATAGCACCATGCACGTCAACCAGAGATCCTGGAAGGAGCCCCCACCTGTTATTCACATTTAGGGGAAATATAAATAATGGTGCTCAGCAGTTCCTCTGATTTTGGGTTTTTTCCTTAGCTCCCAGAGACCTCTGATGGTTCCTCAAATTTTTCGATGCAGTCCCTCTCTCTTTGCTTGTTATGCAAAAGCTTTTCAATTGGTTCACAGTTATCTCTCAGGAGGAATTGCTCTAAATATAGGTGTACATTCCATGTGTTCTTGGGAAGGGGTGAGCTCAGTGTCCACCTACACTACCATCTTGGATCTACCTCTAATATTTTTTATATTGAAATGTTTTCTTCACTCTGCTTTACTTAGTTACTTTTTTCAACTATGTAATTATTTTTCTTGTTGAATTTTTTACATTGGGTATTTGCTCATTTCTTAATTTGTTTTGTTTTTCATTGATGTTTTCCTATCTCATAGCCATCTCACTCATTTCTGCTGCATGTGGATATTTTTACTTGATGGAGCCTCTTTAGATGTCTTTCATGACTAGATTTATGAATCAACATTTGCTTATGTGATATAATGTGAGGGGGTGAAAAGAAGTTTCTGTCAAAATTGTTCCTTGCATCGAAATTAGAGATTTGTTTTTGAGTTGTAAATCCTTTCACATTTCAATGATCCCATCTAGAATGAAGGCATGTTTTGGAATAAATAACTAAGATGAATTAGAAGAAAATTTAAGGAGGCAGATTTTGATTCAATGTAATTGTGTTAGGATTGATTTGAATAGTACCTCTTACTCCTCTTCTTTGCTTTTTCCAGACACTTACTTCTGGGACTTGTCATAAACCAAGAAATTTTAAAGAAGGAGACACTTGAGATATTATTTATAGGCATGAAAATGTATAGAAACCTTTTTAACATAACATTCAGGAGTTATTTAGTTACACCCAGTTGCCAAAAAATCAACGTGACTTTACTTCAGTACCGTGATACTTTTTCCAGCAGAAATCTGAAGTTTGTTGTGGTTTTGATAAGGAAAAAAAAAACACAGAACTAAATGTCCATAACCTGGCCAGATGGTCAAGGTGAATTGGAATCCTGTGACTTTGGGAAAGCCAATGCATTAAAGAGAGTGAGAGGTTCAAGAGGAAATATTCAGAAGCAGCATTCCTCTAGAAAAAATCCTCTCCTACTCTGAGGAAAGGTGAAGGGTTCCAAGAAGTATAAGCAAAATAGAAGTGGAAAAGCTGAATAGAGTATAAATACCTCTCCTAAACCCTCTCCAAAGGTTAATGTTGTATAAACTGTGGTTTGCAACTTGAGTCTGAAAAAAAGAACTGTACTTTCTATCCTGTATTGTCTCTTGTGTGTTGGTTTGGCTTACAGCAACCCATTCATTTTTCGATGTAAGATTATATTAACAACTTTGCCTCTAGGTATTATGAGCATTGTTAAGTGGTTTCATGGGAAGCACAATTTAATTTTTTACAGCTCTTTGTGAGCTAGTGAATCCTTGACAGTAGAGGTATTTGTTTTCAAGCAATGGGAATTAACATGGATTAGTGGGAAAAATAAAAACAATGACTCACTTTTGTGGAAACTGTAAATGATCCAGAGCAATAAACTTCAGAGTAATTTAAACATGGAAAGTTTAATATAAATAAATATTAACTGTAACAGTAGAGTAAGTACAAAGATGTATAAAAACCCTCAAAATAATACCCTAGAACTGAGGGGGAATAACCAAGGAAGGGACAATATGGAAAGTGGGCCCTCTTACAATGCTTAGAATCAGACCTTGTTGGAGATGTGGTTACGGCACACCTGATGGTGGAGAAGTTCACTGGGTGCCCATGTTAAAACTGATCCACAGTCACTAGGCAAGGAGGAAAGACCCTTCTGGAATATATCTGAACTAAGTTTGTTAAGATAGCATTCACAGGCAGTTGGTACGTTGGGAACATACATGCAAGTAGTGTCCATCCTGGAATATACAGTGTCCACATGGCAAGAGCTACAAGATAACCTCTGGGTTGTGGGCAGGTAGAGATTAAGACACAGGTACACAAAAGGAATTTATGTGTCAGAAGCTTACTCACTGGCAGCAGAGCACTAGGTCTAAAGTGCACAGTGTCCCCTTTAAGATGGTCTGCAATGAGGTTAGTAGGATGGAGCCGGGGTCTAAGCTCACAGAAGTATAGTGCTCTCTGGTTGCATGGTTGGAGCAGAGTGCTTCTGATCAAGGAACAGCAAGGTTTAGGAGAAAAAAGCAGAACCACGGGAACAAAGAGAAGGACCATTTTCTTTCAATAGCCCTCCAGCACTTCAACTGACACTGTGTATGCTGTTATGGAAAAATCCTTAAAGGTCCCAACCCATTATTGTAATGCAGGTAATGAAATGATTTATTTGGAGCTGAGAGGCAACATATTGATTGCTGGCACAAAATAAAAATGCAGTTTACCTTTTACTAGGCATGTGTGATCATTTGGCTGTATAAGAGATGTTGCAAAAAAAAAAAAATGAAATGAGGTAGATTATAAAAAGTGATTTTCACACAGTAATGTGCATAATGTTTTTTTCTTTAGCTATCTTTAGTGAGACATTGGACAGTATTTCAATCAATGACAGTACTCTAATAGCAAAAACAGACAAAGACATTATAAGAAAAGAAAACCACACCTAATGCCACTCTCATAGATGCAAAATCCTGAAAAAGATAAAAAAGTAGCAAATCAAATTCTGTGATATATAAGACTCACAATATATTATGCTTAAGTGAGGTCTGTCTCAGGAATGTGGACTTAACACTAGGAAAAACAATCAATAAAAAGTCACTATAATATCAGACTGAAAAGAAAAAAATAGTGATCCTCATACTAAACACACATAAACAGCATTTAGCAAAAATCCATGATTGTTACTCTCAGCAAATTAGAAATGAAGGGAACTTCCTCACCATGATAAAAGGCATCTACAAAAAAACTGTCTCATACAACACTTAATGGTAAGAGACTGAATGTTACTAAGATTGGGAACAAGAAAGGAAGTTGTCTGTCACCACTTTACTCAACATTGTACAAGACTTTACATCCAGTGCAATCAAGCAAGAAAAATAAAAGGTATACAGAGTGGAAAGGAAATAAAATGTGTCCTTATTCATGGATAACGTGACTTTCTACATAGAAAATTCAATAGAATCTCCAAGAAAGAACAGGCTAGAACAAAAAAGTAAGTTTTGCAATGTGGTAGGTAACAAGAACAATGCAACTAAGTCAACAGTAGTTCTTAATATTAGCAACAATTTAGAATTAAAACAATTTATAATAAAAATAAAAATTAAATTTAAAAGAACTTTAAAAATATATGTTCTTAAAAAATGTGCATATGAGTGCGCATAGTAGCTACCTTTGTAATAGCAAAACTGGAAACAACCCAATGTCTATTAACAAGTAAATGGATAAACAAACAGTGGTACGTCCAAACAATGAAATACAACTAAGTAATGAAAAAATAAGTGCTGATATACGCTGATATTAAGGAATTTGAAAATAATTATGCTGAGTTAAAAAATTCAGATAAAATAGAGCACATTCTGTATGATTCCATATGTAAATATTCTAGAAATTCAAACCAATGTTGAGTACCAGAGTACAGATAAACAGTTGCTTGGGTATTGGGGCAGTGGAAGGATGTGATTAAAAAGAGCCACAATGAAACTTTACGGGGATATGTATGTTTATTTTCTTGATTGTGGTCATAATTTTACAAGTTATAAATATATACCAAAGATACCACATTATATACATTAAATGTTTGGCTTAATATATGTCAATTGTACCTTAATAAAAATGTTAAAAACAGAGAAGACACACCTCACCAAAGAAGTTACATAAATGGCATATAAGTATATGAAAAGATACTCCGCATCATACACCATCATGAAAATGCAAATTAAAACAACAATGACATACCAGTTCATACCAGTTAGAATGAACACAATCCAGAATACTGACAACACCAAATATTGGTGAGATGTGCAGCAATAGGAACTCCCGTTTATTTCTGATGGGAATGCAAAACGATTCAGCAAATTTTGATGTTCATTTGGTAGCTTTCTTTTTTTACACAATTAAACATTTACCATACAATTCATTAATTGTGTTCCTTAGTATTTATCCAAATAAATTGAAAACATAATCACACAGATGTTTACAGCAGTTTTAGTCATAATTGCCAAAACTTGGAAGCAACCAAGAAGTCTTTCAGTAGGTCATTGTATAAGTAAATTGTGGGACATACAGGCAATGGAACATACTAAAAAGAAATGCATAGTTAATCTATGAAAAGACATGAAGGAACCTTAAATACATATTAGTAGTGAAAGAAGTCAGTCTGAAAAAGCTACATATGGTATGATGCCAGCTATATGACATTCTGAAAAAGACAAAATTATAGAGACACTAGAAAGAACAGTGATTGCTAGGACTGAGGTGGGGGAAAATGAACAGGCAGAGCACAGAGGATTTTTAGGGCAATGAAAATAGTCTTTATGACATTACAATGATGAATATGTCATTATACATTTGTCCAAACCCGCAGAATTCATGAGGCCAACAGTGAACTCTAATTCTAATTCTAATTCTATGGAATGTGTGTGATTATGATTCATCAATGTAGGTTTATCATTGGTAAAATAAGTACCATGCTAGTGAGTGATGTGATAATGAAGGAGGCTGTAAACGTGTAGGAGCAGGGAGTATATGGGAATTCTCTGTATCTTATTTTCAATTTCATTATAAACCTAAAGCTCTCTAAAAAAAATCAGTAATTTAAAACTTTTTCAGGAATAAAAATAAAATTCAAAGATTGTCTATCTTTGTATCTCCCAGAAACACTCTTATTCCTACCCATCCTTTAAGCCAATCCATTGATATTTACTTTGAGAATTCTTTCCTAGAATTCCAAGGTAAAGTTAAATCCCTTTATCTCATGCTTTGCTGTTTTTTGTGTCTATCTGAAGTATTGCAGTAGTCTATTTTGTTCCCTCCAGTGACACTCTTGCTCTCCCTACAGTATGTGTTCTTATAACACCAGAGTGATAAATTACATCGCTCCTCTGCTTCAAAACGGTCAATGACTTTCCTTAGCTAATGACTTAGAATAAAATCAAATTTCTTACCATGGTCTACAATTATCTACATGATAAGCTCCTACCTACCCCCTGAGCTTATATTCTGTATTTTCTGTGCTGTTTATTAGTATCCAACTTTCTTTTAGTTCTTCAAATGCTCCAAGCTTATAAAGCTTATATTGTCTTTAATGAATGGCTCCCTTAAGCACTGGAAATGAATGAAATACATTAATTTTATGGCGTTATTTGCATGTTTATCTCTCTTGTAGATCTTAAGTTTCTAAAAATACTTTTTGTCTTTATAGCCTTAGCAGTATGTCTACTAAAATGTTACTGATGAATGCTTGAATGAATAAATATATATCATCATTAATGTTTAATTGGTCACTTATTTTCCTTAAAACTCTTCAGCATCCTAAGAATTACTTTCTTGCTGGGATGATACCAGGAATGTTCAAATGCAAACCCAAGGTTTCCTCTTCATTTCTTGGCAAACCTGTAATTCAAATTCACAATCTCCTCAAATTTAAATCCTTTCTTCTGAATTGATAGTTTCACTGGTTAATAGCTGTCATAGTTTCCTCTTCATCATAATTCCGTATCTCTCATATCTTTATTTTTATGTTTTAATGGTACACTTTAAAATGTCTTTAGAATTATATATATGATCTCTTTTACATGTGGTAACATCTCATCTTTATCTAGAAATATAAACCAGCATAAGTATTTTATTTCCCATTAAGAGATTTGCAAAAATGAAATAAAAGTTAAGCCCTTTTATTAGTCTAACTTTTTGGCTAATGTGAACTCAGTTGTATTTTGTTCTTTCTCTCCAACTTACAGCATCCTTTTCTGGCTTCATTGTATTTTTCTTCACTTTCCCTCTTGCCAACAAGACGTCGGTCTATGATTCCTAATGGCGTTCTTAATTTGTTTCAGGGAGAATTCTTTTTCTGTGACATAGTAACCATGCAAATCACACTATTTGGAAAAGCTGTCGTCTTTCCTGGTCCAATACACTAGCTTGCTAACTATCAAAATTCAGAGGCCAGAAAAGTAGTAAATTCCTCAAATAGAACCTCTACCAACCGTGGTTCCTGTTATTTTGAGAGTTTATTACTATTTGTAATTCTATCTGTGACCAGATCAACCTGATAATTATATTTTAACAATACTAACTATGTCTGTTTTGTAATTATTGTGTGCAATGCTCATTGGTCTCCAGTTGTAACTTTTCAAATGTCTTCCTTCTGACTTCTCTGCCTACTGAAGTTGATGTTTGCCAGTCTGCTTTGTCAATAACTTACAATTCTATTTAATTTTATTTGTTTATAGCCAATATGTTATAAAATGTCCCATTTTACAGAAATTTAAAAGAATGGCTTAACATCATATACTTATCATCTAGGTCTTAAACTTATTAATATTTCTAATATTTTTGTCTATTTTTATTAAATATTTTAAAGTAACTTTCATACATCAATATAATCACTTTTTAAAAATATTTCATTGTATTTTATTATACTTTTTAAAATATAATGAAAATTTAACTTAAATTTTCCTACATAAACACAATTTCATTATCACACATAATAAAATGAATAATAGTTCTTATTATAATTCAGTAAAAGATCCCAATTCAAAATTTTCCAAATTTCCCTAAATTATCAAAGATAATTTGCATTTGGTGGTACTCTTTATATTATGTTCAATCTAAAACAGAAGCACATTTTTTTTGTGACACTGATTTTTTGAAAACTACATCAGTGTTTCCTACAGAATATTCCAACCTTTTAATCTTGATGACTGCTTTCTAATGGTGTCATTTCATTTGTTCCTGTCTCCTGTTATTTCCTGTAAATTGGAGTTAAATCTGAAGATTTCATTAGTTTCAGATTACATTTTTGGTAAGAGTAGTTAATAGGCGATCCTATATAATTTGCATTGTGTTATAGGATACACATAATAGTTGGCTCTTCTACGTTGCTTATACTGATGAGTGGGTTCAAGTGGTAGATGTTTTATTTATTTTATTTTAATTTTTTGTAACTTTTTATATATTTCTGAACTTCAGGCAAGTTGCAAGAATACAACAAAAAACACATATATAAAGCTTTTACCCAGATCACCAACTGATTATATTCTGTTTATTTTTGTTTTATCCTTCTCTATATATATACATGCACACACATATGAACATACATATATATTTGAACCTTTTATCTGAGCCATTGGAGAGTAAGTTGGAATATTACACACTACTTTACCTCTAAGTACTATACTACTGCATGTTTACAAAGAACAAAAAGATCGTCTTCCATATTCTACAATTATTAAAATCAGTAAATCCAGCATTTAAACACAATTATTAGTACTTATTCCAGATACTATATTCAATTTTTGTTGATGCCTCTATGATGCCCTTTGCTTAATATCTTTTTCCAGTCCAAAATCTAACCAGGTGTCGTGTATTGCATTTAGTTGTGATGATTCTTCTCTTTTAGTCTAGAACAATTTCTTAGTCTTTCTTTATGCTTTATGATCTTGATATTTTTGAAAAGTCCTAGCGAATTATTTTCTAGAGTCTCCCTTAAATTGAATTTGTGTGATGTTTTCTCGTGACAGTGTAAATTTAAAAAAGTCGGATTCACTCATGAGGATCATGGACCGGTTTGAAGCTAAACTGAAACCCTGATTAAGAAAATACTCAGCACCCTTCATTTCCTCTTCTCTACTCCATGAAAGACATTGCTAATAAACAAAGGTTCCCTTTCTATTAAGCCTGATCTGAATTTAGAATCCTCCTCAAAACAGCACTTCTACAACTAAGAGAATTCAAAAGAAATACCTATTTGATACACTTTTATCTTATACTATCTCTTCTATTCAACTTATATGATTATTCTACAGCCATTGAATATACAAGATGCTAAATCCACAATACAAGTAATATTGCAGTAAGCATTACTTAAATGGACTAATCAAAAGACAATATGTTTCACAAGGTGTAAATAAGCTATAGAGCCTAAATGAACTGGATTTTCATCCTGGTTATGATTATTATTGTGCTAAAATGATTTATTTGTTTTAAATTTCAATATTCTCATCTATAAAAGAAACAGCATTGCCTACCTTATAACATTAATGTGAGGCATGGAGATGTTGGACATATACCTAAACTATTGCAGGCATTAGGCAGTTAGTAATTGCCATTATTTTTATTACTTGCTAGACTGTGCTCCAGGAGACTTTATTCTGAATCCTCTCTTAATAGTCACTATTAAGTGTGATTAAGTGATAAGAAAACCACATCAGAAAGTACATAGGAAACATCCATGTACAAATAGCTATCGAATAAATGTTGCAGGCAATCAGAAAGGTATAGTAGAAAAACATACTGCTGACGGCATATCGATCCCAAATTCTTACTCCCTCCACAGGCCCTTTTCTAAGCAATACCACTGTGGAGTGTCCAGTGCTGCTTCTAACTCTTCCAAAGCAACAGGCCTATTTCTCCTTTTATTTTCAACAACTCACAGTTTTATTGCCCCTGCCAAACCCTTGGCACCTGCACCTTCTCAAATGCACTGACCATGTTGATTTCCAAACCTTGAACTGTACATAGAAAAAGCACAGCTAGTGATAAAAGTGCTGCTAATATCCAGAAAGGAGTTTGAACTTTCCATTTCCTAATGTCCATGTGCATCATACCAGGATTTTCTAACTGACTCATATTAAGGACTCTGAGTCACAGAACTCTTTCACAGACATTGTTTCATTTGATTCTCAAAAATGGTTCTCTGAGGTGCTCAAAGCAGAGACTATTGTATACATTTTAAAGGTAAATAATCTCAACCCAGGACATTTCCATGACTAGCCTAAAGTAATGCAGCTAATAAACTGATCAGGACACAAACTGGTTTCCTCCAACTACATACTCCTTGCTATTTCTACAATATAAGCTTGTTTGACTGTTTTATGGTTGCTGTTGGGTTTTCTGAAGATCTGAAAATGAGTGTGTTGTCCATGATTAAACTAAGCCTTTCAATGAAAGCAGGTTGGAGGCAGGCATGCCATTTCTGGGAATACAAAAAATTGGTCTTTCTTCCTCCTAATTCTCCTATTCCTAGCACTATTACATATTTATCTGTATCGTGATTTCTCTTAATCTGTTATTTCCTCTGTCTGAATCTTTGAACACAATTCATTGGGTCATCGATCCTCAGATTAAGATCATTTGGAATGTAAAACTAATAGCTGAAAAGAAATGCCACCAAGTAAGACAGAAATTAATTCTTTTTTTTTTTTTTTTTAATTAAGAAGCTAATAACTTCTCTTACCTCTCGTTACTCATCATCTATGTTGCCACATCAGGTTCCATGGCTTTAAATGTCATCTCTGTAATAATGATATACCAAACAAAGTATATCTCTAGCCCAGACACCCAACAACTCCAGACTTGTATGCTCAACTGCTGACATGATATCTCTAACTGTGTGTTTAAATGGCCTCTCAACGTTAACATGCCTCAAAAAACAAACTTCTGAAATATATCCACCTTGAAAAACTACCTTCTCCTCCCCCATTTTTCCACATCTCAGTAAATGTCAATTCCATGTTTCCATCTACTCAGGCCGAAAATCTTGGAGCCATCCTTAACTCCAAGATCATAGCCCCTATTCAATTTACCAACAATTTTTGTTTGTCTTATCAAATATTCTGTTCCCAAATATACTTCTCAACGCCAGTACCACTCAAGGGCAAGTCACCATCATCTCACACTTTTTTGCAATAATCTTCTAAGATGTTTCCCTACTTCCACCTTTGCCATCACTGTTGGTTCATTTTCAACCTGAAACCAAATTGATCCTTTTAAAATAAAAATCTGATTATGTCAAGTCTGTATTCAGAATCACCCAGTGGCTTGTCATTTCATTCAGAGCAAAAGCCAAAGTCCTTAAGATGGCCTAGAAGGTTCTCATAACTTGTTCCCATCCCCAAAACTTCTGTGACCTTACTTCCTACAACTTTTATTCTGCCTAATTCTGTTCTGTTCATGGAACATACCAAGTGCATCCTTGCCTCAGGACACTTGAACTTGCTGTTCCATTTGCATAGATCACTCATTCTCCAGATGTGCTCAAATTCCCTTCCTTACCTCTACTGAATGTCTATTTAAAAATTGCCTTATCTGTGAAGGCTTCCTGATTATAAAATGGCTAATCTTAATGCCTCAGTTCTCTCTATTCTTGTTATCTAATCCTCCTTATCATCCCTTCTCAGCCTTTTGGCTAAAATCAAGTGTAATCCCCCTTATCACCACAGAATTTTTCACTACCCAATAAATAATATATTTTACTTAGTTGTTGATCTGTGGCCTGTTTCCTCCAGCAAAATTAAAGCTCCATGTGGGGAGGAATGCTAGTGTTTTTATGTATTCCTAGCAATGAGAACAGCACCTAACACATAGTAAGCAATCAATAAATTTGGTTCAATAAATGCAATAGAATTACTTTTGTTATGCATTTTATCAATGAGAAAATAGACCAGAGATAGTAAGTAACCTGCTTAAGGGGGTATAGAACAGTGACAGGGCCAGGACTAATAAGGAAGAAAGAAAATCTTAGCTTGAATGAAATGTTGGTTGAATCAGGCCAAGATGGCCCCAAACCAAAAAGAACTGCTTAGACTTGATTCATTTGGTGACGGTCAGCACTTAAATGTCTGTTCTCATAACTTCTGCTGAGATTTTTATGAGTTGTGCTAAATTAACATTGAGTGGTCCATTGGCAGTAAAAATGTTACTTGAGTTTAGTAGATGACAGTTACATATTAAAGCATATAATAGTTGTTAAATTCCGAATCAGACAATGCTTACTTAAAGCTGACCACTATTTAGAGAGTTTATTAATTTAACAGTCTTCAACCTTGAGGTCATGCTGGTAAAAAAGGAAGGGCATACATGTATTTGGGTTAATGGTTTAGAATTTTATGTGGGAAAATCTCAAAGCAGGAGGCCGCACGTGCTTTCTTCTGAAAAATAAAAAAAAAAATTAAAATTTCAAAAATCTTACGATTACGTCTGGAAAAGAGTTCTAGAACAGCCTGTGTGCTGAAGTTCTCAGATAGTATAGACATTTCAGATAAGCAATAGTGTTGTTTTCCTGCCAGAACTTACTAGGCCAAGACAGTGACAGAACCAGAACTCCTGAGCAATCAGATAAATATGCAAATAGTTTATACATAATGGTTAAGTTATCAGTGACCCTTGGTGTGAAATATTAATTTGGAGAATAGCAGAAAAAAAAGCAGCTATCGATACAAGAGAGTGAAAAATAGTTTATCTGGTAAAAACTCACTAACCCTGGGATTTAGCAGCCATCAAACTAAAAGATCATTTAAACTAATTTCAAGGTGGCCCCATGAAATTACAAAGTTTTTTCTAACTTTAAACTTACATTGGTGTTTTGTTTTGTTTTTTATTTTTTAAGGGCAGTAAATTTAGAAATGAGAATGGAGCCATCTCCAGTTTACTAAGTGTTTTTAAGTTGAGGTGAATGGTAGAATATTATCAGGTGAAATGAAAGCTACCCCTTAAATATGCCCAAAGCTTGGTGATGAAGGAAGAAGAAAGCCAAAGACTCTGGGATTGGAGTCTGCATGTATGAGAAAAGGCAAGCTATAGAAGATGGGTGGAAAACAGGATAATTAAATGTCAACAGGCAGGAAATCAGATGTTAATTTATGTATACTAAGTTCATTTGTAAAGTTGCATTAGGCAGGCTACTTAGTTTAAGGAATATAGTATTTCTCAGGATGATTTAAATAGAAAAGGATTTGTGAGAAGGGTTCTGTGTAGCTCACAGAATTTCTGGGAAGGCTGGAGAACCAGCAAATTGAATAAAAATAATAACGACACAATAACATCTTAAGCAGTCAGACCCGCAGAACCATGTCTTAAATGGTCTCTCAGAATAAGGTCAATATTTAGCACCACTGCTGAGTATTGGATGTCATGGCTGCACTAATACTGCTGCTGAGGAAGGCTGATGATGACCCTTCACTTTCTGATTTCTTAAATCATAGCAGACTCTGCTCCTGGGGTTCCATGATTCTATGGTATCATGATTCCATATCACAAGTATAGAATCTGCGCTGAATAGCTGAATCTAGTTCCCATGTGCATGCCTTAGCTGCCAGGATCCAGAGAAAATAGGATCTGTTTTTTACAGAGACAAGCAGTTTCTCCCACCAGTATTTCTTTATTGAGCTCAGATACTGGTAGAGCAAAGCAACATAAAGTTTAAATATAGAGGCAACCAGTATCGTTGAAAGTGAGGGAGAAGTAAATGGGAGTCTATAGATTGTATTTATGTTTGTGTGTATATTAACTCTATACGTAGAGACAATTTTATAACTATAAATTATATAATATATATATATATATATAATATGTATGATATATATATATTTATATATATCATATATATGTGTATGTATATGAACTTCAGCTAAAAATGTTAGATGACTAAAAATTTTTGATTGTTGGTGTAGGATGAAGGGGGTAGGGAAGGGAATGGATGGCTTTTCCTTAAAAGTTCTTTCCTACTTTGTCACATCCATGTTTTTCATAAAATTTAATTAAAAAGTAATACATTTGATCAGAGAATAATGAACTTACATAAAATTAAGGGAAATAGGACTAAAGGCTGTCTATTTCCAAGACTCTGATCCTAGGATTCCATGATTTTGTGGTATCATAATTCCAAATCATAAGTATCGAATCTGTGGCAGTTTCTGGAAGCCTGATCTTCTTATCTGACATTATCAGTCATTAACAGAATGCAAATCAAAACCACAATGAGATACCACTTCACACCACTAGTATGGCTGTAATCAAGTAGTGAAATAATAAAAGTAGTAAGTGAGAATGTGGAAAAATGGAGCCCTCTCAAACTGCTGTTGAAAATCTAAAGTAGTACATCCACTTTGAAAAATAGTCTGGCAATTCCTCAAATTGTTAAACAGAGTTACCACATAACTCAGCAATTGTACTTCTAAATATACACTAAAAACAAATAAAAACATATGTGCACATAAAAACATACTTGTGCAGGAATGTTCAAAGCAGTATTATTCATAATAGAGAAAAAATGGAAAACCAAATGCCCATCAAATGAAGAACAGAAAAACAATTTGAATCAGTCAACAAAGAATAACTATTGCATGGTGCCACTTATGTGAGATGTCTAAAGTAGTCAGACTCATGGAAGCAGAAAGTAGAATGGTGGGTGCTAGGGACTTGGGGGAGGAGAAAATGAGAAGTCATTGCTCAATGGTTTATAGAATTTCAGTCATTCAAGATGAAGTTCTAGAGATATACTTTTCAATAATGTGTATATAGTCAACAATACTGTACACTTAAAGTTTGTTCAAAAGGTAGATTCAATGTCATACGAGAACAGACAATTAAGTTCATGAACTCATCCTAGAAAAAGTGCTACATAACTCGTTGCTGAATATCACTGTGTTTACCTTCGAAGTACACCCCTTAGAAAGCTATGCACAGACACCAGCACCTAGTACACCTTTCAAAGCAATTTTGGAACTCTTTTTCTGGAATTTTGGAATGGCCATCAGAGCCGTCATCTATTACTTTTGATGTCCTGAATGTCATCAAAATGTCTTGCTTTCAATATTTCCTTTATCTTCAGGTAAAGAATGAAGTCATTGGGGGCCAGATCAGGTGAGTAGGGAGAGTGTTCCAATACAGTGATTTGTTTACTGGCTAAAAACTCCCTCACAGACAGTGCCGTGTGAGCTGGTGCATTGTCATGATGCAAAAGCCATGAATTGTTGGCAAAAAGTTCAGGTCTCCTAACTTTTTCACGCAACCTTTTCAGCACTTCCAAATAGTAAACTTGGTTAACTGTTTGTCCAGTTGGTACAATTTCATAATGAATAATCCTCCTGATATAAAAAAAAAGTTAGTACCATCGTTGCAACAAGTTCACGAACTTAATTGTCATACCTTGTATGTTTCTTGCCACAAGAAAAACAAAAGTGAACTTTTTTTTTACTAGAGATAATAAATTCAAATGGCTACAGAACAAAACAAAAAATACGACTTGTGGTAAGTACATACAACTGAAAAAGAAGAAACATAAAAAAGAATAAAACAGTGTTATGTGCTGCAACATAGATGAATCTTGAAAATATTATATTAAGTGAAAGAAGTCAATCACAAAAAAACCTACATATTACATAATTCCTTTTATATGAAATAGCTGGAATAGTCAAATCTATAAACTGGAAAATAGATTAGAGCCTGCCTAAGGCTTAGAGAAATGGGGGTGAGGGTGATATATCTAAGGGGTATGGGTTTCTTTTTAAGGTAATAAAAATATTCTGAAATTGACAGTGGTAATAGATACACAAATGAATACACTAGAAACTATTGAATTATACACTTTAAATGAATGAATTGTGTGGTTTGTGAATTTTATATTGACAGCTTTTATTAATAATGAAATAATTAATTAAAAAGACAGGGAAACACACAGTGTTCTTATGAGAGGTCCAGTGAAATACCTCATTGAGAAGAAAGAGGTCAATCAGCAGTCCTCGCACTTGAAAAAGAAAGTTGAATATACATCAGAGTATAGGCAAGTCAAAAGCCTTCTGGGAAATAATTAAGCAGTTTCTTAGTGATTTGAACTCCAATGTACTTATGATGAAAACTGTAGATGTAACCACTGAGGCCTTAGAATAAACCAGTTTCAAAGGAGTAAATTTTGACTTCCTGGAAGAACAGAGTGTTTTTTTCTCTGGAAAGGAGTAAAACTCTGGGAACAATAAAAATATAAAAATATTATTTTCTTAATTGAATAGATTGATTCTTAAATTCATAAAGAAAAATAAACAACAATAACATGGAAAAAAGTAATAATGGAGAATTATTCTTATAAAATATTGAAATATATTACAAATTGCAGCCAACAAAAGTGTTTCTTTTTAACAAAAACATATCTTTATTGTGTTTAAATGTTCTTGCATTGTACAGATACCTAGTTAAATAAATTTAGTCTTCATGTTAAATATAAATTAAACAAACACAAAAACTATAACCAAATTAAAAAAAAAAAAAAAAAAAAAACTGCTGGAAAATAACTCTATGCCGTTAATACTTTTTGAAAATGTACGTTGGGATGATGAAACTCTTAAATCACTGTATTCTGAAAATTGTTAATTGCAACCAAATGTACATATTCAAAGAAATAATAAAGGCTAAAGTGATATGGAATAAAACTCATGAATTTTTAGATCAATGGGACTGCAGAGAAAATCTGGGACAAACCCACATGGGACTACGTGGTTTTTTTAGAAAATATTTGAAATCTGTGGGGAAAATATGAATTAAACAATAGCATTCAAACAATTGGATAGTCATATAGAAAAAAATAAGATTGAATTTATTTGTCATAATTTCAACACTCTAAATTCTAGTTTGAATCAAAAAGTTTAAATAGGAAAAAAACAAATATGTGAAAGTACAAAATGACATCATAAAATGCATTTTATTACTCCGAAATTAAGAAGACCTTTCTAAATGTAACAAAATATCCAGAGGAAACAATGATAAATTACATAAATCTCAAATATATTCTGAAACAAAAATCACCATTGCTAAAAGCTACAGCACCCTGGGAAAATGTTTGTATCTTACATAGTTACACTCCTATATTATATTTTACAAAATGCTCACATACATGCTTTATATACAGTGATAAGTAAAAAACTTGTTTAATGCACGAAGAGGACTTAAAAATAAATATAAATAAATTAACAAGAAAAGGAGTAAACACAGATACAGAGCTCATTTGGAAGAACACTTTGAAGACTTCTAATGCATTGGAAGGAAGAGAATTATGTTTGGAATAGGGGCATAAAGAGAAACTGGGAGGGGAGCAGGAACCATTCCAATCCTTCTGACTAAAGGGCTTCTTCCTGAGGGAATAGATGGCTCCGAAGTCACTTCTTCACTGAAGATACGCAGTCAGTCTCAACCTACTCGAACCATTCTTAAGCAAAAAGGAATATTTAGAGGGTGCAGATTGGATTAAGAATACTACAAATTAAAGAGTATTCTATTTGTATGTTTTCATTACATATAATGAAAGAGAGATATGCACACATACTATTATTGTATCTGTACAAGTTGATGTTTGTATGTTTGAGTGTATTTAATACTATATAAAGGTTTCATTTTCCCCAATAACATAGCATAAAAATCTGCCAAGTAAATTACTCTAATTTAGAGCTTTTTTTTCTTTTCTCAAACTTCTTTCACTCCATTTCCCCTAACAGCTATGCTTCAATATCTGTCTCCGAAGCAACTAAGTGGTAAAAAGAATGCCACATAAACTTAATTAAAAATGAAATATTGCTTGTTAAAAAAAGCAATGAATGATTTTTGAAAGGCATGTGTTTTCAGTACGTTAGCCATTATACGTCAGCAGGCATTTTTATATTTCTAATATTGGGGCTGATGTCTGGTGGTACATTAAATGACTTAATGTCCTGTGTTTATGCTAGTTTCCTGCCTGCTTTCACAGATTTAACACTTATTTATAGTCAAACAGAGGGGTTGTGCAATGTTGCCATGACTAACAGTAGGAGCCTGTGGAGCACATCATTAATGACAGTAGCATAGGTGGGGTCAGTTCACTTAGTATTCTGAAGACACTGGTAAACTTTTAAAAGCTGGCATGTGAGACTCAAGCTAATAGCTCTTTCCTTGCTGATACCCAGTTTTAGAAACGCTGATTAATTTGACTTTTTTGGATTGTAGAGGTTAAGGGTCTAATAATACATGAAGCTAGACTGGCCAGCTCTAAACGACCAGTATTTGATCTGGAGCATATTACTTAACCTCCCTGTACCTCAGTTTCATCATTTTCAGACTGGTATTACTAACTTTTTTGTAACAGTTAATTATGAATTTTAAATGCCTACAATTGTGTCTACTAATAATGTAAAATTGATAAGTATGAAAGATTTACATAAGAGAATGACAAGGCACTTAGCACTAGAAGATCAAGTCTGAATATACAGATTAGAATGGGAAATTCCCCATTAGCATGCTTTAAAACTTGAGTTGAGATTAAATAATTGTCATCTAAGAGTTAGCAGGCTATTGAGATGAGAATGATCTTTGGAATCAGACTGGCCTGATTTTCAGTTATAATGCTGACATTTACCAGCTATTGGCTTTAGAAAAGTGGTTTTTAACTAATTAAGAAGTATTAACTTGGTGGTTATTATATTCCTAGTGCAATAACAGGTACTGGGATAGAGAAGTGAACAAAAGAGATGAAAGCTCCTTCTCTTCTGGGGCATACATTCCAGGTGGAGCCTCTATGAGGGACATAGGCTCACAGTGAGTTTTTGGCTTGACCTTTGTAATCCCAGTCACAACTCTGGCAGAACCAGAGAACACTAAAATGCTATCCTACTTATATGAACTTGGATAAAAATGAGGCCATCTTTTGTGGAAGGAATTACTTACCTATCACTCTGATATTCAGCAAAATGCAAAGGAACCTGGGAGGAAATATATTTGTATAATGTCTATCTAGAAGAGAAAAACTCTACCTAAATGCAATTACCTTATAAAATAATTCATGTTCTATTTAACAGATGTTAGGGGAACTGGTATACACAGAGGGAGATATGACAATGTCTCTGCTTTCAGGAAGCTCAGAAACTAGTCAGGTAATAACTTGTCATGCTCACCCTGGTAGACATATGGACAAAGCAAAGTATTGTTAGAGCATATACAGTAGAATTTTTTTTTTTTTTTAATTGGGAAGGCAGATGGAAATAACATGAGGTGTGATCAAAACATATGGTGAATGTTTAAATAAAAGTTTTTTTACAGTAAAAGACACATTACATTAATCCCCCTTAAAATACACTTCAAACACACTTATCCCATCATTCTTGCCACTTTCTGAAGCAGTTCTGGAAGTCCTCTTTCCTGAGTGTCTTTAGTTGTGCTGTCATGGCTGCCTCGATTTCCTGAATGAATTCAAAATATTTACCTTTCATGGTCATTTTGACTTTGGGGAAGAGCCAGAAGTCACATGGTGCCAGATCCAATCAATAAGGTGGATGAGGACACACCGTAATGTTTTTATTTGACAGAAATTGCCATACCAGAAGCGATGTGTGACACTGACGTTTTTTGTTGTAATCACAAAATATGGTGAATACTGCTGCCAAGTACCATCCAATAGACAGGGAAGGATCTTCAGTACAGGAAGCACTACGTTGAAACTCAGTAACAGTGTGTGACAAGTTTCAACTTGTTTGATGCAGTCAGATGGGTGTGAGCTGCGGTTGAGAGAAGGTGTGTTTTAAAGTGTGCCATAAATCATCCTCCATCATGACAATGCTCCATGTCACACATCGCTTCTGGTACCACAGTTTCTGTCAAATAAAAACATTACGGTGTGTCCTCAGCCACCTTATTGACGAGATATGTCACTGTGCAACTTCTAGCTCTTTCCTAAAATCAAACAATTTAGGATATTGAGGCAGACACAACAGCACAACTAAAGACACTCAGAAAAGAGGACTTCCAGAACTGCTTCAGAAAGTGGCAAGCGTGATAGAATAAGTGTGCTTGAAGTGAGGGGCAGTATTTTGAGGGGGATTAATGGCAATGTGTCCTTTACTGTAATATATATATATTTTTAAATTTAAACATTCACTGTATTTTTTATCACACCTCATAAATGTGAGGAGAAGGAACCTATGTATAGGGATTTTCAGGCAAAGACGAGCACAGAAACTTTAAGATAGTTAATAATATGTGAAAAGCAGACCCAATATAGACAGAATGGCTAATGAGTCTAAAAATAATAAGTTTCTGTGATCCACACCCCTTGTTTTACTAAACACCTTTTTTTTATTACTCACAACTCTAGCTGTTTTCAACCTTATCAACAGATAATTAGATGGGTTTGGTTGAAGCATGACAGTGAGGTAGAGAATAAACAGCTAAATCTGGAAACTTAAGTCAGGTTGGAATTGTGAAGGAATGGTTCCTGAAGCCATTCTTAAGAGTGTGCACCTTTTCTTTCATGTAACAGGACATCAGAAAAGGTACATAAACTGAGAAGTAAACATGTTAAAACTTATTTGGGAGCTATAATTCTAGTAGCAACCTGTATAATAAACAGTAAACTAAAGGCTGAAGGTAGTGTAACCATTTCAGATGTTGATGCCATGTTTAAAAAGGAGGAATTTTCAAGAATTAACATCTTGATTTAAGATTAAAAAAAATAAATAAGTCCTATTTTATTTATTCAACCCATATTTATTGATCAATTGTTTTGTGCCAGGAATTTTCTAGTGTTTGGAGATTTAGCTATGCAAAGCAAACAGAATCTCTACCCTCATAAAACTTATATTTTCATGATCTAAAAGCTGAGGAAACATCTTGCACATGATAGGTGCTCGATAAATAATGAATAGATGGTTTGAATTAATTCAAAAAGAGAATGACTTCAAGTTAAGAGAGTGGCTGAATACTGTAACCATTAACTCAGATCAAGTACATGCTAGGAACATTAATTATCACTGGAATGCAATTAAATCCCTGTGCCTCCATTCAGAAGACTATCTTTTAACTAAAAAACGAAGAGGTGTGTATGTGTGTGTATGTATGTGGTAGAGAGAGAGAGAGAGAGAGAGAGAGAGAGAGAGAGAGAGAGAGAGAGATTAACAATTAACAAATAAAGAACCACTTTGAATTGCTAGTAGCAAATAAAGGACCTAAAATGTTCTGTAGTGCTTCAAGGTTAGGAGGACGGCCATTGTCTAACAAGGGAAATTTCACAGAAGAAGGACTTAAATGGTGATTGGGATGAAATGATTAGATAAGATACAGATGGGAAAAGTGTGTACCAGATGGGAGAACAGTGTGATCAAAATACATGTGGGGAATAACCAAGTACATTCTTGGGGCAAGAAAAGGAAATTAGTTTTGGGGAGAAAATACCAGAGAAGACTGAGAGGTTCAGCTGAAAATGATACTAGGCAAGTTGTAAATGTGGTATTTTTGCAGAAAAAATTTTCATTATAAACCTTGCTAAAATCCTTTGCTCTGTTGATTCTTTATGAAACTCCCTTATAGCAGAATATATCTTTTGAAGGAGAAAAAAGTTTCCTCAACCCGCGTACGGACCCCGGCTGGGTCTAAAATTAAACAGATAAAGACAGAATGATAGGAGAAAAGCCTACAAATTTATTTCATATTTTAATTTTATGTGACACGGGGAACTTTATAAAAAAATAAAAATCTGAAGAAACAATTAAACCTGGATGCTGTTATGCTAGGTTTAATAAAGACTGGCTGGGTAGTCGTGGGAAGATATGACACGACGTAAGTATGAGTGAAGGGAGATAAACGGAAAACTTAGTAAGGCTTGTTCATTCAGATCGTTCTCCCTCCTCTTGGAGATAAGGATGTTCCTTCCTATGTGTATAGGTACAGGGAGAGCATCTCTCATTTGAGGGTCTTACGACCCGTTTCAGAGAAGAAGGGTAGGGGAATGTCAGAGAGGCCTTCCTGCTTCTGCCATTCTATCAAATTCTTTCAGTTTAAAATAGTCAGTGTACCAAAGTGCCACACCTTAGTGTAGCATGCTTTGAACCCAGTCAGTCCTAAATGATGTGGTGTCTCAGCTGGATCCTCTCTTGGCTGTTTGGCAACACCTACACCACCATTAGCGGAAAAGTCAGGGTCTCTCATTATTCTATTGCCAGACAAAATTCTGGACTACAGAATGCCCAGTTATATTTGAATTTATAAAAGATACATTTTCCAGCTAAGAATGTCTAATGAAATGTTTAAGACATACTTGCACTAAAAGAAGTATTCGTTGTTTATCAAAAATTAAAATTTAACTGAAGATCCTATGTTTCATATTTAATTCTGTTAACTCCTACCAGAACTATGAAAGCAATTGGACTTTAGAGTAGGTCTTATTTGTAATAAGGATTTCAATAGAGAAGTCTAGTATTTGTGATATTTCTGTTTAAACCCATCTAAAGTTTGATATGGCCTGCATATGAAGGAAAAACAATTTTCTTTGTAGTAGGTATTACTTTGTAACAATCGATGCAGGATTTTGTTTAGTTGCAAAGGCAAGCGAAAAAAATAAAGGAGGAAAAAAAATAAACTCAGCCATTCAGAGGGAAGCAATGTAAAAATGGCAAGTACCATGTGTGACTGCCATTTCCTCTTCTCAGTGTGGGCTAAGTACACGAAAGGGTTAAGTCTCAAAGCTCCCTTCAGCGTTTTTTGCCCTAGGACTCCTATTTACTTTACAGGAAAACACTTTTCCAAGGCACCCTGCAGAGTTCTGAAACACAAGGTTAAAGGTCATCCTGCAACTCCAAGAATAATAAATTTGCAATTTGTACTTCCCTGACCTCTAGAAATATTTTTAGGTGGGTGAGGCCAAAGCAAACAAAGCAGTGCTTTGAAAGGACTGGGGAGCTATCAATTGATCAATTTAAGTGGGATTATCTGATAATTGGGTAAATACATTGTTATTGATGTGCCAAAGGAAGAAGATGTGCCAAGCAAACACTAATGCGGAGGCCTAGATTTATCTGCTAATCCTGGAAGGGGGCAGTTTACTGAGGACATGAGTAATTGCTCTGCTAACAGATTTATTCTTCCTTTAGGCCTCATTTGGGGCTTAAATCTCCCCCTCTCTTTCCAGCAGTTCAAAATGTGGCCTGAATCCTATTGCCCACGGTGTTACACTTTGCAGCCCTTCCTAGGCATGTTCAGACTCCAGTTTTTTGTGTTTTTTTTGGCATGCTACAGCAAGAGACTGGTGCTTCCGCTAGATGTGATTTACGTGAATGAACTTTCATGAGTTTTGCATTTTTTTTTAATTTTATTTTATTAAATTTATTGGGGTGACAATTGTTAGTAAAATTACATAGATTTCAGGTGTACAATTCTGTACTACATCATCTATAAATCCCATTGTGTGTTCATCACCCAGAGTCATTTAGAGATAAAGACACGTGTGCTCCAATGTTCATTGCAGCTTTGTTTACGGTGGCCAAGACATGGAAACAACCAAAATGTCCTTCGATGAGTTTTGCATTTGATTGAGCTACCTAGGGAGACTTGCCTTTTCTCTTTAGCCATATTTTTATCCAGATTTTTTTTTTTTTAATAGAGCTCTAAAGACAATATGGCTTAGTGGAAAAAGCCCAGGACTGGAAAACAAAAGACAATGTACTAAATTTGACTCTATTCCTAATTAGTTTAGTGACTTTGGTTAATGTCATTACATTGTCTAATTTTTTTGGTCTCTAATTTCTTGTTTGTGAGTCAAGGGAGTCAGTCAAACAGCCAAGAGTTGAGATTGGTTCCAGTTCCAATTATCAATGACAGGATGAAGAAACTGATCGGCATTTTACGTTGAGTATGTAGACCCAACTTCAGGGATTTTTGTTATGATTTTCATTTTTATTCTTCCTGATATAGACATGATATCTCTACAACATGAATGCTACTTAGGCTCTCTTTGGAATTTTCACTGGGAGATGTAAGACAATTGCAGAGAGTAAGACAATTTTTATTTATATATTAAAACAATCTCTATAGAGTTTACCTGTTATTAAACTATTAAGTTATTAATAGTTTTTTAGGATATTAAACTATTCTGAACCCTCACTACACACAGTTCATTTCAGAAACAGGGTCCTTTTAGTAAAACAAGTTCCAAATCCAAATATACAAATGCATGTGTGTCTGTATATGTAGTCAAAACAAAATAGATTTAAAATTTCCCTTTGTATCCTCTCATGCAAACAGTAACCTCTTCAAGACTACAAAATAAATTCTTCTAAGTGATGACCATTTCTTTTAATGGATTTCTTATCTGCTTAGGCAGATTTCATGCCTCAACTCTATAGCTGACCTTTCTAGAGACATCTAGTTAAAGAAGGCAGTACTCAATCAGAAACCTTTATTTATTTATTTGTTTATTCATTTATTTATTTAACTATGATTTGGGTTTATTTAATTTGAAATGTTTAAAATCATCTTGATCCACAAGGACAGATTTAGTACCATGATATTAATTTTCCCAACATATATCTTATATGTGAGCAAAGGGCCTTGATAAGATTCACATTTATTTTGAGCAAAATCAACCACCACCAATCAGACAATCTTTGAAAGAAAAGAGTAATCATCCCCGCCTCATTTGAAGTGCATTAGAATGTATATTAGTTATGGTATAGACTAAGCTTCTTAGGTCAAACGAGGTAGGAATTTCTCAGATAACTAGGTTAACAGGAAGCACGGGCGAAAGGCATGCATGTGATGAGGCAGCTGGGCATATACAGGCAGCAGATGCAGGGAAACTTGTCATAAGCCAAGGCTGAGGCCATCATCAAAGGGAACCACTGTTCCATGAGGTTCTAAGGGATTATGTTCCTTTTGTGGCTCTGCATTCATTAGCGTATACCTCTCACCTACTCATAGTGAATGCTGGCTGTCATTCTGGCCCCACACTTCTCAGCTGAAAAATGTAAAGCAAGCTGCTGCCTGATGTAAAATGACTCAGAAGTTGCATACATCCTTTCTGCTCATATCCCATTGGCACAAGCTTGCTTAAATGGTCACTCTTAATTGGAGGCGAGGTGGGGAAATAGAATATGGCTTGATGGTTATGTTGTAGACTTTTATCAAAAGTTCTGTTACTTCAAAAAGTTGTGGACATATAGCACTCTCTACTACAGAGATATGTCATGGTGTAGTAATTCTAAAGATTTATCCGTCAATAGGAAAAACATTTTACAATTATTCCATATGAGCAATTCAGTCATAACAAAATCCTGGTGATAATGATAATGTTTCATACACTAGTTTTATACCTTCAGTTAATGAAAAGGCCAGCTAAGGACAAATACTTGAGAACTTTCTCACCAACATGAAAAACTCCAAACTGAAAAAAAAAAAAAAAAAAAAAAATTGTTTTTACTATAGCATCTTAAATCTTTTCAGTGTCGTCAAATCTCTAATTCTGCTTGAATGTCTTTCCAAGCTCAGACAAACATAACTAGTACATTTATGAGTTGAGATTGATACACTTTATACTAACTGGGTAGATGTTAGACATATCTTAAAGATTAAAGTCTCATTGGTCCTTAGAACAGGAGAGAAGCTATGTCTAGGAATTAATTATTCTCATAGGCTTTCTTTCTCAGAGTACCCATTCCTCTTTATGCATCTGTTCTATTTCCCTTCTGTCCCCTCTAAGCAATCTTCATTTATATTCTATAATCTAAGTTGTATAGGGAGGAGTCAGATTTATACAGTTAACATTCAGCAGAGCACTTTCCTTGTTGACATCTCATGGTTATTGGCCAAGTTATGGAGTGTAACTGGCCCTGGGTCAGGTGTAACTTCCATAATAATTTGGGGCTGCTTCTGAACCAATACCAGCCAAGAGCAGAATTTTTGAACAGATGGCAGTTTTATCTGGAAAGGGAAGTTGAACATTGCAGGTACAATAATGAATAAAGCTAATATGTTTTATCCAATATACCATTGATTTTAAGACTCACCATTTTTTTAATGTATTTCCAGGACAGAATACAAATGCTGATGTTTAACATGCAACTCAATTTGACAGAGGATAGATATCATGCAAAAAAGTAGTGCATCATACATATGATTGATAAGACATGGTAGATACATTATAGATAATAATAGGGTAATTAGCAGTTGTTAAGCACTTACTATGTGGCAGAGATCATGCTATGTGATTTGCATGAATTCAATACTTTAATTACCATAAGAATCATATGAAGGGCAGAAGATATTTAACAAATTCAGAAATCTCACATATTGTGTCTCTGGTAGGTAATCATTCATGCTTTCCTTAAAAAAGGAAGAAGCATACTACCTCACATGGCAGACCATTCTTTCTTCTTCTTCTTCTTTTTTTTTTAACACTGAATCCATTTTAGTATCCTTTTTTCCCCTAGTTTTATTGATATATAATTAACATAACACTGTATAATTTTCAGGTGTAAATATGATGTAATATATGTATATACTTATTTGCAAATGATTATCACAGTAAGTTTAGTTAACATACAGTTTTTGTTCTTATGATGACAGCTTTTAAGATTTACTCTTTAGAAACTTTCAAATATATTACAGTATTGTTAACTATCATCACATGCTGTACATTATATGCCTGGAACTTAATTAGCTTACAACTAGAAGTTTGTACCTTTTGAGCACTTTCCCCCAACTCCCAACACCCTGCTTCTGCCAACCACCAATCTGTTCTCTGTTTCTATGAGTTTTTGTTTGTTTGTTTTCAGATTCCACATATAAGAGCAATTACATGGTATTTGTCATTCTCTGTCTGGTATTATTTGACTTAGCATTATGTCCTCGGTGTCCATCCATGTTGTTGCAAATGGGAGGATTTCTTTATTTTTATGGCTGAATACTATTCCATAGTATACTAGTATACATATCACGTTTTTAATCCATTTATCTCCTGATGGACACTTAGGTTGTTTCCATATCTCGGCCATTTTAAATAATGCTGTAGTAAACATAGGGGTGCAGATATCTTTTTGAAATAGTGATTCATTTCCTTTAGATATATCCCAGAGGTGGAGTTGCTGGATCATATGGTAGTTCTTGTGGGGGAGCGGGCTGAGAGCTGACAAGGGCCTTGCAGCTGCAAGGTCATTCCCATGGGAAGCCTCGCCTTAGCAATCTCCCCAGAAAGTACAAAATAACACTAATGCAATCACAGACATACAAACTGGCCAATACACAAAACAAAATATTCAATAATACCTGCTAGTTCTGCTGATACTTGTTTGTATAGGTAACTATTCTAAGATTGTATAAAAACTGTGTGTGAAATAAAGACTGCGCCACTGCTCTGCCATCCATGGACGGTGGACCTCTGGATCCCAGCATTCCTGTCTCTGTGTCTTTTCTCAATCTCGTCAAGCTTCCCCCTCAGGCAGAGCCCTCCTGGTCATGTGGGCCGCAACAGTTCTATTTTTAATTTTATGAGGAACCTCCATAAAGTTTTCCACAGAGATTGTAATTTATATTCCCAGCAACAGTGTACAAAGGTTCATTTTTCTCCATAGTCTTGCCAACATTAGTCTTTTTGATAATGGCCATTCTAACAGATGTGAGATGATTTTTCAGTGTGGTTTTGATTTCCATCTCTCTATCATTAGTGATGTTGAATACCTTTTCATGTATCTGTTGGTCATTAGGATGTCTTCTTTGGAAAGATGTCTATGCAGTTCCTTTGCCTGTTTAAAAATCGGATTGTTTGTTTGTTTGTTTGCTGTTGAATTGTTTTGGTCATTGCCCCGTACCAGATATATGATTTGCAAATATTTTCTCATTTATAGGTTGCCTTTTCATTTTGTTGGTAGTTTCCTTTGCTATACAGAAGCTTTTTAATTTGATGTATTCCTACTTGTTTGTTTATGCTTTTGCTATCTTTGTTTTTGGTGTCAATTCCAAAAAAAATATTGCCAAGACCAATGTCAAGGAGTTTACTCCTTTTGATTTCTTCTAAGACCATTCATATTTGAAGGCTTTATTTCTTGCACTGAATAATGATTCTCACCAATACCCTTTCAATGGTTCTAATTTTAAAATCTGCCATCATGTCACTCTTCAACCCCTCCCTAATTTTTTAAAATTTTGGAGTATTCAGAATATGAAGAATATTTAGTATTCAGGATACAGAATATTTACAGTATTTCATTAATGGTATTGTTAAAAAATAACTGTCAAAAAACAGAAGTTAAAAGGGAAAATGATTATCTCCTATTATATAATCTCATATTTTAACCATCAATAAGACATTCATGTCTGCATTATATATACACTATATAACATATACATACAGTCCAGCATAAATGTGGTTACTAATGTCTAAAAGTGTTAAGTGACTTGTAAAAAGGTACAAAGCAAGTGACTTACATTTACATTTTAGCTCGTTGTTCTGTTTCATTTTGTTTAATACACTTGGGAAGCCTACAAGGTAAATGTTACTACACACTCCATTTTAGTGATTAAGAAACTAAAGCTTAAAAGTGATAAGAAACTTCCTTTAAATCAAAGAGCACATAAAATAAAATTAAAAAGTCAGTGATTCACCCACACATCTCTGTTCTTTGATACCATGCTCTTAATCACGCTCCTCTAGGATCACAACAACCCATGGCACAGATTCCCAAAGACAGGAAGCAGAGAAGAAGCCATGGCAGATTCAAGAAAGTCATAGTAGACTTCTTTGGGAAAAGAAGATTTAATTGGGAAAAGAAAGCAAGGTGCAATGTAATAAGTGTTGGTGCTGAAAAGGAGGCAGTCTTCATTTCACAGGCAAAGTTATAGATTTTGCCTTTTCTCAATAGTACTGAATTCTTTTAAACAGGAATGTCATACAGATAGTTTCATTTTTGAACACACTAGCAGCATTATGGAGAACATATTGGAAAGAAAATAGAATGAGTACAAAAGAACTAAAGTTTTATTGTTGAATTCTAGGAAAAGATTAATGGCAGTTTGGATTAGGGTATTTGGCATTAAAAGGATGGAGACAGCAGCTGAATTTGAAGACTAATACTAGTAATTGGAAATAGATTTGGTATACTGAATAAAGGCAAAAAGAAGCCTCAGAGAAGAGTTTTAGGTCTCTGGTTTGCTGTTTGAATGAAGAAGCTGTTTTTCACTGACTGAAATAAGAAGCCCTAAAAGAATAATTGGTAATAAACTTTGTGATGACAATATTGAGTTTGAGGCACACTTGAACCATGAAAGTTCAGAAGATACTTGAAAACATAGATCAGGGACTCAGAGGAGGCTTTGAGCTGAAGACAGCAGATTGTGAATTATTTGTGTATAGAATTAAAAGTATTGTGGTCCTAAGGTTGAGGGTTAATAATGCCAACAATAGGAAACCTGCAATGGAGATGGAGAAGTAGCAGACATAAAGCGAGAGAAGACAGGAGAACATTTCACCTTAGAGGCTAAAGGAAAAGTAGCTCTTTTAATAAGGAAGATCTGTGTAAAGTAAGTACTGAACTAAATATGTCCATTGGGTTGAATATGGATATCATCAGTAGTTATATTGAGGGCTGTTTTGGTGAAATACTGGTAGCAGGAGCCAGATTTGAATGGGCTTAAAGTAAATAAGAAGTGAGTAAATTGAGGTATTACATGTGGAACATTCCTCCTAGAACTTTGCTGAAGTAGAGGAAAAATGTAGAAGTGAGTAGAAAATTTGAAATAGAAATAGGATTAGTTTGTTTGATTGTATACTTAAAAAAGAAAGACATTTGGGAGATTCTAAATGTCTATGGGAAGGGTTCAGTTGAGGAAAAGTGTATTAGAATATGCATACAATAGAAGGAAAATTGATTTTGAATAATTCCTGAAAATAGAGAAGGAATATAAAAATCAGCATAGGTTTGTTTGTTTTTTTTAAATTTATTTTTTAAATTTATTGGGGTGACAATTGTTAGTAAAATTACATAGATTTCAGGTGTACAATTCTGTATTACATCATCTATAAATCCCATTGTGTGTTCACCACCCAGAGTCAGTTCTCCTTCCATCACCATATATTCGATCCCCCTTAACCTCATCTCCCACCCCCCAGACAATAGTTTAGTGGTTACCAGAGGGTAAAAGGGTGTTGTTAGTTTTTAGTGATGTTTCCATAAAAATAAATTTAAACTGTTAAAGAGCTGGTCTTCATTCTGAAATTCATTTTTATTTTCTCTTTCTAGTGTACACACACACACACACACACACACACACACACACGAACTGAAATAGTACTAACAATAGGTGATAGGTTTTTATATTATTTAATTGATAAATCATTGGCAATATGCTAGTCACACTTTCTCCCTCATTTTTTTTTACTGCTTTCAAAATTCCTGTGATTTTTACACTGTTTGCTATAACTTACCTTCTGATCCAACATCTTTTTAGAGTACATAACTCTACAATGTGGTTCTGTGGTGCGATTACATATATCTGTGCAGCGTTTATGGAGAGAAACTATATTATGTAAAAATATATTTGAATGATATACCAACAGATTTATAAGTATGATGTCAACTTATTGACTCTCCTAAAGTGGTGGTCTATAAAAAACAGAAATGTGCTTATGTTACCAAACCAAACTTGAATTTGCTTCTTTGTGAGCAAGGAACCAGACTTTACATCAAGAGTGGTTGCCAAGTAGCACACAATTTATTTGCAGCAAATAAGGAGCCCATGGGGAATAATTTCCAAAGCTGTGACTCCCTGAACTATGGAGCCTCTGTGCTTCTATCTTGCCAAATAATGTATATTCATGATGGAATATTTTGTCTCGGCATATAAGGGGTGGTGTCGGGTTGGTGCCGGCGCAGTAATAGGTCATGCCTCGTCATGTGTTGCATGTTCAGAAAATGGCATCTAAACTCCTCCCAGAAGTGGAGATTTTACTATTGTAATGAGCTCTTGGTCACTTTAAGTTCATAATGGCTGCCTTAACCGGTTTGAGTCGGTTTTCTTTTGGCTCCCTTCAGTGGTTTCTGCAGGTGGTTATCTGGAGGCCCAACCATTTCCTGGAAAATATGCTAACAGAGCAGTCAATAGAAAATTTAGTAACATTTTTCAATTTAGCTTGGGGTGATATACTTAGCGTATGGTTACACTTGCACACAGTAAATATTCAGCACATAGTCATTTAACAGATGAATAAATAAATACATAATTTTCAGGTTTCTTGTATACTGGAATGGAGAGTGGCACAAGGTGATTGATTAAGTAAGACTTCTCTTTTAATTGGATTAGAAAAGTTTGTCCAAATTACCTCCAAGGCAAGGTCACTCATGGTACTCTCCAGGAAGAAATAGGGAATTAGGAACATTCATCTGTTAACATATAGTGCAATACATTTTAATTTTTTGCATGTAGACCTCTACTTCCAGTAACAGGGATACAGTAAACTTCAAAAAGAAAGGGGTGAATTTTCCAAAATGACACATTCTGCAGTGTGAACAGATAAACATTCTCGTGAATGTCTCTTAGTCCATCAAATAAAGCAGTTAACCAAATAAAGCAGTTAACCAAATAAAAATAAAACAAAGTTAACCTTGTGGGGTATAAGAAAGCAAACCTAAACTAGTCTTGTTTATTTACAGTTTTTGATACATTTCTTAGAAGTTTTCAGAAATATATCATTCTATCCTATCAAAATTATTCTTAACCTGTTTTACTTATCTGTGAAGCATTATCAATAGTCTGAAAATATCGTGGTTT
The DNA here is from genome assembly GCF_036562045.2 of Rhinolophus sinicus. Taxonomy (NCBI): domain Eukaryota; kingdom Metazoa; phylum Chordata; class Mammalia; order Chiroptera; family Rhinolophidae; genus Rhinolophus; species Rhinolophus sinicus. The sequence goes on from NC_133756.1 coordinate 105,997,048, forward strand.
ACTATAGTGAGAGCTGATTGTTCAGTTTGTTTCATGTTAGGGCTGTTAGAAGGCTAAAGTACCAATTTTCTATTTTTTCATTTCATATTTTCTATTTTTTCATGATCATTATACTCCCTCTATAGTACTTTCATTTTCCTTTGCACTTTCTCATAATTGATGATTACCAGGTTATTTGTGTATGAACTAGGAGCCCTTTGTTCTACAATCATCTTTTCCCTCCAGCTGATTTAGTTAGTGTCTGCAGTATCACAGTTTATCACCATGGAGATATTAGGTCGGTGCAAAAGTAATTGCAGTTCATAAGGTAAAAATAATTGCAAAAACCGCAAGTACTTTTGCACCAACCTAATAGCTATAATTTGACAAATATTGGACAAATTAAATGGGACGAGCGTGATTAGAAAGCTGAATTTTGTTTTTTTGGGGTGAATAGATAAACAATTCTTATACATTTAAAAATATTCATTTAAATAATTTTTAAAATATTTATTTAAAATTAAATATTTTTGTTATTTCAATGAATAGCCAAACAATACATACATATATTTTAAAATGCTTAGGTACATTTTAAAAACATAAGATATTTTTTATTCTTTCAACTTTTTCTCACTTAAAAGAAACTTTTAATCATGTGACATTAACATGTATCCAAGTACACATTCCTCTTTAGAATCGCTTATATTTTAATTTTTCAATTAGTGACACAGATCTAATTATTTGTTAAAAATTGTCCTTTCTTAAAGATTTTTCTTTATAATTCTAATTAAAAACAGAAAGTTGACATGTAAGAGTATATTTGGAATTACTTCTTAACCTGCTGATGCAATGGGATGTACTGGAAAGAGAATATAGAGAAAAGAGAGAAGACTTGGTTTCACTCTTAGTGACACCATTTACTAGATATCCTAGTTTTGTAACTTTCAGAAAATCTTTTTTGTAAATGAAAATGACATATATGTGTATATATATGTGTGTATATATATATGTATATATATACATATATATATACACATATATATATACACACATACATATATTAGAGATTATAATTTTCATGAATACTACATTCTTTGTGTTTTACTTGTAGGATGAGAGAATTAAAAATAATCCAGTTGGGTTCTCTATTTCTCTTTATTTCCTGACACAGATATGGTAAATTTCAATCAACCTGAGTCCTTGAGTACCCACATGGATCAGACCACCACTGGATGTATAGCGTGAGTAAGAAATAAATCTTTGTTACATTAAATCACTGAGATTTTTGGATTACATTTGTTTTTTGTTTTTTTGTTTTTTTATTTCAACATTAGTATTGGTATTCTGTATCCCACAGAATATGCTTGATAAAAAGTAAATCTCAATATAAAAAGTACAAGAAGTATATCTTTAATTATATATTTATGCGTGTTGTTGGTTCACCTCACTTCTTATCTCTCAGTTTTCTCAAGAGCTTTTTTCTTTTTCCATGTCAGTCTATGTTGGACATTACTATGAAGGAGATTTCTTTTGACTAATGGGAAATGCAAGGAACACTATCAGTCTTCTTTTACTTGTTGCCCAGTATAGCTATAAAATAAAGCTTTGTTACATCCATCTTTATCTTTACTCGTCATTAAAATATATTTAACTTGCATCTACTTATTTAAAAAAGGGGACTAAATTAGTCATAAATTTTATATCTTCCTATCAATTCAAATGCATTATCAAATTATACTCTTTCTACATGAGATTTTTATTTGATGAATTTACTCATACTGTGGAAAGTATTACTTACGAAACTGAAGTTTTTACTGTGAAATACTATAAATACTAATTATCATACCTATGAGTTTGACAAAAGGAACACTTTTATAATCATCCTTTAAATAATATTAGTAAGCTAATCTTTAGGTCAATAGTAATACAAGATAGAGGCACAATCTTACAATAAAGTGAAATATTCCTTAGCATTTTAATATACATACAAATATATGATTTTGTTCAACAATGTGTCTAATATGACAGACGTAAGCATTTACTAAAATAATATATGCTAGAAGCATTCTACACTGTATACAATGAATATTATTGGTGTTGTTAAAAGAATTTAATCATTAAAGACTTCATTTAAACATTTGAAAGTAAAGAAGACAGCAGTGGTTAACTCTTAAAGCAATCTATATTAAAGGAATTCCCTTTGTTTTTGTCAATAATGTTTGCAGCAATAAGACTGTTATGCTTATCACGAACCATAGACAACATGATCTTTGCTTTCCAGGAATATCTAGTCAGAAAAAAGCATCTAGTCAAAAAAAATATCTAGTTCAGAAAGTAGGATTCCTCAGGTGTCTAGTCTTAGTAACTGTTTCCAAACATTTTTTAAAATTCTCTCTTTTGGAACAGAAGTAATACGTTTTATTTACTTCTTAATAAATCTTTAACTTGTAACCAATCTCTGTTCTCCATTAACTTCCTTTATTTACTCTTCAATTAACAATAATTCTGGAAAATGTTGCAAGTGGATTTGGTCGCACATAATTTTGTCATAGTACATGGGGAAGACGAACTGTTCCTTTTTTTCACTTTCATGGTCTCATTATAAAGAGTATGTGTTCTCAGGTTACAGGAGGACTCTGAGAACATGTTCCAGTTTACCCAAAATAGTCCTCATGTATACCTGTGGTCACTATGTCCCTTAAGATATAATATTTGTCCTAAGTTTTCCATTTAGGACAAATATTATACCTAAATTTTCCATTTAGGACAAATGTTAGACCTTTGTCCACTAAATTTTCCATTTAGTTAAGACACAATTATATTCAAGACTTTGTACAATGCAACAGGAAATAAAGATAAGTAAGACTGGTTCTTTATTTCAATGAGCACATTCTTGCAGAAATGGTTTTATGTGTATATGATAATGTTTGACTATACACTTATCTCCAACTCAAAGAAATTGGGTGGACTTGACTGGAGAAACTGGCAAAACAGATTAGGTTCTAAAGGACAAAAAAATCCAGAATATTCTATCTGAGATATTGGTGGGATTGACTCATACCAAAACTTTTGAAAGGACTTGAGAGTTCTGAATGCCAAATCTAGAAGGGAATGGGTTCAGAAGGTCAACAGTCTAGCAGACTATACATGAGACAAGGTAAGTTGGAGCATTGTCTGCATAAGTTTGGGAGAATCAGTGTCCGAAATGCATGGCTTAGAATCTATAGTTTGGCTTAAAAGGCACGTGCCAATGGAGAAAGAGAAGTAGAATGTGGAAGAGGTACAATGTGGGTGGAATTGCAGAATGTTTAAGTCTTGGATTCTAGAATCAGATAGATCTGTTTAGATAGGGGAAGTGGTTGTCTATCTGATTTAGATCAAGTTGTTTAATCTTCCCTAGACTTCGTTTCCTCATGTGAAAAATTTAGTATATATGTCGTAATACTAATCCTGTTTGAGGTTTTAATCAGATTCAATGCTTACAGCATTTAACAAATATTTATTATGGAGGAGAGGAAAACATGAGGTGGGACAATGTATAAAACAAGTCATTTTCATGAAAGATTGGCCTATCCGTGACCTGATAACTTCTCATCAAACTCACTTTTATGAGTGTAATAACTTTGAATTAGGAAATATTTGAAAGATGGGGCACAGTGACTCTGGTAATTAATGGAATAAATTCAAACAGAATTCAGAGGTAATTGTATTTGATATTTAAATTTAGATCATCTTTCAATTGCTTTGCCTTCTCACTAATTGCCCTCTGGTATGTGTAAAGTATTGTAAATCTCAAGAGTTCCAGTGACTCATACTATGGAAAGAAATTTAGGATTTGATTTGGATATAAATGGTTTCTGAAGTATTTGTCTGAGCAGAGACATAAATCAAACTCCTGTTTATCTAGACTGGTCAGGGAATACAATGATCTGGTTGATTGAATATTTAGGTTAATAGGTCATTAGAATGCATACATACCATGAGCTAATTGCATATTTCAACACTTCATATTAAAACTAAAGTGAAAAAATTAATTTTTTGAATGTTTATAGGTCATTTGAAGTTCTTACTGTGTCTTATATTCTTCATATGAATGTCACTCATTCCTTACGTTACTTAGACCTTTTCCAAACTGAACTAACATGGTCCTAATTGATTTCTTACCTGTAACTTCAGTGTCTTTGTTCAGAAATTCTCTACCGCTGCACAAATAACAAAGCATATCTTCTGTGTTAAATTGGGGTTGCTGAACACTTGTGCAAGAAAAAAGATATCAGATATCAGAAACAATAGCTTTCAGTATACATTTGTGGTGTCTAATCATGGATGTACCCTCAACATTACTGATTATTTTTATTATGATTATTTTTATTATTTTATAAGGGACTATTTCTTTTTCATTTTTCTCAGCAGTTATTCCAAGTGTTCACCATTTCCTTAAGTCCTTTGCAGTTTCTTGCCAATATCTCCTTCAAACAGTCAAATGGCCTGGCTTTATTTTTTATAGAGGAAGCAGAGATTATGTGACATGAACACATATCACCTCCTAAACCCACCTACACATTTATTGCATCTGCCCCAGTTCTTAAACCTTTCACAGCTGTCTTAGAGAGAGGGCTAACACTCCTTTTTACTCACATAAATCACTTTCAGGCAGTATAATTCTCCACGCTTGTCTGTAGTCTCAACCAGGCAAGACAGCAATTTACAGTTCAACACTGACATATCTCAGACATTGTTTCCTAAATTTTGTTCTAGTAGATTCACACCTCAATTCATTTTATTGTTGTTGGTTTCCAACTTCATTTGCCTGTCCCTACATTTTAGAAAATGTTTTTAAGATCACACTTTTATTTGTTTGCCCAATAAAATTTAAGTTTTATAATGACTTAATCCTACAAAGTAATACTAACTGTGCATAGATAATTATTGCACTCACACTAATTAATACAAAACTTTGGAGCTATGTATATTTGTATTATATACGTAATTGTAAACACACACTCACAAACACACACACACACACACACACATATATTCTCTGTTCTCAAAAGATGATTGAATATGTAAAATTGGTTTATAAAAAGAAGGAAGAAGGAAGGAAGGGAGGAAGGAAGGAAGAAAGGAAGGAAGGAAGGAAAGACATTTTTATTAGATTATTTGCAGTTCCATTTCTGTCTTCTCTGTCCTTTCCTCACTAGCAAATTAGGAACAGTTTCTAGTCTACAGATTTGTTAACATTCTGTTAAAAGTGAATTTTCTTAAAAGACACATACCTTTTAAAATAATTTCATTATGTTTTGATCATTTAGAACATACTTTCTGTAAAACTGAACAGCTTTTCTCACATACAAAATTACACAATAAAAAAAACACATGAATAATATTTTTTGTACTCACATATCAAACAGCATCAAGAACTGTTTTTTCATTATATACTCATTCAAGCCTAACCATTAAGTAAATGGCAAATAGAAAGTGTTATTAGATTTGGGGAGAGAAATGCTTAGAACGTCTAAAGCGTTATTTATCTCAATAAAATTAGGAAATCTGATTTTGATATTTTGGTGGTCAAAATATTCTGGTAAGCTTCTTTGTAATGGAGTATGACTCATCATTTGTGACAATGTTGATATAGGAAGTGAGTTCTTTTTCTTTTTTTTCTATTTCCAGCTTTATTGAGGTATAATTGACAAATAAAGAATATATTTAATGTACATGTAATGATTTAATATATGTTTTCATTGTGAAGTGATTAACACAATCAAGTTGATTACCCACATCCCTCACCTGACATAGTTATCCTTTTGTGTGTGTGTGTGTGTGTGTGTGTGTGTGTGTGTGCGCGCGCGCGTGTGTGGTGAGAACCCTTAAGAATACTCTCTTAGCAAATTTCAAGTGTAACATGGGACGGCATTAATAATGATAGTAACCATGATATGCATTAGATTTCTCAGAACTTTTTCATCTTACACCTGAAAATTTGTACCTTCTGACAAACATTTCTTTTGAGTTTACTCACAGTAGTTTTCTAGGAAATGAGTTCTTTTTCAGAGATACATAACTGTTAATATTATAGCAAAAATATTAATTATGTTAATAGTTTGAAAAGTTTATTCAGAGTTCTTATTCCCATGGCTAATCTGACCTATTTACATCGGGGAAATATATTGATTATTATGAGTTAGGAATTCCATTTCTCCTTATAGTTAAAATATACCAAATACTTCAACCTAAACTATGTGATTCTCTTTGGAAGCAACTGCTCGTCTTTTTATTCAGATCATACATATTGTAAGATCCCTGTTATTTAAATCCTGTGGTACTGTTACTGAACTTGGTCCATGTGCCCAATCCTTCCCAAAGCCAAAATCCAAAATGTCAAAATTTGGAGCAAAGAAAGTTCTATTGATCGAGAAGGCACCAACAGAGAGATGGAAGACTTAGATGGAGTCAGGTTTTTTAAGGACCAAAAGGGGAATGGGAGGGAGTAGGGTAAATTCCTATGCTTTCCAAATCCTTGATAAGATCTCAAAGTGCAGATTTGAAGACTCCATCCTGTGATCACATGTGTCCAAGGGTGGTCTTGCTTCTCATTCTTTTCTGTAAAGCAAACCTGTAAATCATTGCCTTATGATCTTTTTCTGTTCACTTTTTTTTCTATAAGGAAGAACAAAGAAATTATGTTAAGATGTTATCTGTAGTTTCCTTAAGATGGTTGAGTGACAGGTCACAGGTTATTGATACGAGATATGGTGCAAATTTATTGAGTGGTTAGGATCTGAAGTAACTTGTGGTTACAACACCTAAAGTTCAACTAGTCCTAAAGGCTGTGGGTAGGTTGGCACCAATTAAAGGAAAGGGCTCTGCTGTAGGTGCATTTCTACAGTACCGCTAAGAGAGACTGATTTCTATAACCTCTATTTTCTTTATCTTTTCTAACTAATGAAGTGAAGATCTTTTGAGTTCTAAAAGGAAAATGTTGTTTTAAAACCTCATCAGTTTGAAGTCCCCAAACCCATTTTATAAGTAAATATATAGAGCGTAGTGTTATGAAGACAGATTCCTAAATTAATGTCATTTTGATCACCTGTTTTGGAGTGGGTATTGAGGAAAGGCATCTGACCACTTCAGGACAGAGAAACTCAGTTTTTCTCTTGCCAAGGGTGTTGGTTGCTACTGCATCCCTTCTGAATCCATTCCTGGGAAAACCATCCTCATCCATTACCTGACTGATGGGGCAGAATAAAGGCCCAGCCCCTTGCTTGATGGAGGACAGGTCTATAGTACCATCCCTGTTCCAGAGCTCCCTATAGGACTGACTGAGGCCACTGTTACTAATTAACATACTTCAGTTTCTCCCTGTGCCAAATCCTACTTTCCTCATCACCCCCCCACCCCGCCATGGTTATGCCAGAGATAACTTTCTAATAACTCCTCAGTAAACCTGCTGCTTGCAAATCTCAGAACTTCTAAGTCTGTTTCCCTGGGAGATTAACCAATTGGTGCCCTCCTGCTGTTGCAGGAGGCACAGCCTAAAATGACATTTTGAAGCTGGATGATAATTAGGAAAAGAAATTGTTAAAACTTTTAATGAAGGTAATTTGGATGGGACAATAAGAAAGGAAATTCACCATCAGGTGTAATATCTCAAGTAACTGAAAAGTCGTAATTATAAGAACGGTGTAGCTGTTGCTGGAGCAATTTATACATTAGAGAAATACATCAAGAAACTGAGGGTGATTAGTCATCAATTTAAAATTCTTGGTCTTCCTTGGCAGGAGAGCTTCTTTGCCAACAAATAAAGATTGTTATCCTCTTTAGCCAAAGGACAAAAAAAGCTTCAGAATAGGCCCAGGATTTATTTATAGTAGTGGAAGAGTTACAAGACAGGTGAAATTCTCAGCCTCTAAAATTATATACACCAAGGTCAGAAACCTGATTAGGTAGGAATGGGACTCTGAGACATTGAGTGGGGACATCTACCCTGTTTCCCCGAAAATAAGACCTAGCCGAACAATCAGCTCTAATGCTTCTTTTGGAGCAAAAATTAATATAAGACCCAGTCTTATATTATAAAGACCCAGCCTTATATTGTAGTAAAATAAGACTGCGTCTTATATTACGTCTTGCTCCAAAAGACACAGTAGAGCTGATTGTCTGGCTAGGTCTTATTTTCGGGGAAACAGGGTATGTAAATACACTAAAAAAAAAAATGAGATCCTTAAATACTCATGAACCCTCTGAGACTGTGAAGTCACTCACTTCTTGTTGCCTAGGGATGATTAATCCCAGTTGTATTCTGGTAAATGTTTCACAGTCATCTGAGAAAAAATCAAAACAAACAAATGAGCAAAGCCCTGATTTGCAGCATTTGCTGATTTGCATTATGTAAATACTTACACTATGATTGATTTCAAGCTACCAACAGTTTAACAATTGGCTCAGAAAATTCATGGAATGTTTAACAATGCAACAATTTCACTCATGAGCTGGAACAAGCCAGCTCCCGTACATCACAGGACCAGGTAATACATGTCCCGCTCATGATCGCTTCTCCTGGCCATCAGAAAGAAAACTAGACCAAAACACCAAGTTACGTCATAATATAACCTTACTGGGGAAGAACTTGGCTAGGAGAGGAAAGGGATTTGAACCTGTAGGAGCATGTCAACACGCACAGTCAAACAGAGACTTAACTAGGTAGGACTTATTGGCTAATCACTGACTAAGGGGCCAGATCTTAGGGTGTTGGAACATGGGGGATGGACCAGAACATAAAGTTGGATAATGGAGAATGTGTTGATATGGGAGAACTCTTCAGTGATACGTAATATAACATTCTGGCAAAAACCTCGAAACATGGCACTAACACACTGCTGGTATGGTCTCAGAGGTTTGGTGAAAGAAAATACCCACACAAAGTGAAATAAAAATTTCAGAACTACCATGGCAGACAGAGGAAGAAATGATCAAAGGACTCAGGAAGATAGGTATACCATGTATACCATACTACATACAGCAAATGATTATGATCTGTGGAAGGATCCAGAAGACATTCAGTCTACCAAAGGGATAGGAGTATGTTGGTGAGAGAGGCATGAGGACTCTTGAGAAACTGATTGATGACTCTTCTCTGGAGGCCAAGGCTACTGACAGGAGATGCTGGTACATGAGTGGGCTCGCTGAAGCTTTCAAAATAATAGAAACGAAACCAGGTGGTAATGCTTAGCACACAGAAGCAAAGTTAGCGTAATTGTCAAAATGAATGGAAAGGACAAAGTGGCAACCAGGGTGTCACACCCACCCAAAACTAGAAATGCTTTACAGAATTTGAGGTAAGTACAATGCAGCCTTGATAAGACATGCACTCCAGGGCTGGGGGTGACATTGATAAATACCAAGAAGATTCAGAAGCCTTTCATATCAGAGGATGTTTTAGTTGTCCAGTGCTCTGGGACTTTACAGAGCATCCTTATGAAAATAAAGCACAATGCCTAGTAGACCTCTTCACATTCTGGAGGTACTGTATTCTATTTGGAATCTTGCCCAAACCTGTTTACTGAGTGATATAAAACACTGCTTGGTTCTAGTGTGAGCAGGGCTCTGAAGTATACCCAGACTGTGATACAGAACACTCTTCCTCTTGGGCCAAATTACTTGGCTGCATGTATAGTATTAAAGATATTTGTTATAAGGAAAGCATCTTGTGTCATTTATTGTAAGCACCAATAGAAGAATCACAACATAAACTTGTAGAATCCTGGAGCAGGACAATGCAATTTGTAACAGATTATTTTATACCATACAGAAAATAGCTTGTAGTATTCGCTGGGCCCTGATGGAGCTTAAGTGCCTGGCATTAGACATCAGGAGACCAGGAAGCCAGAATGCTCATCATGGGATGGATTCTGTCAGACACGCTAAAACATAAGGTTGAGCAAGCCCACCAGTATCCTTCATAAGATGGAAGTAGTACATCTGGGATAAAGGTCAAACATGACCAGAGAACACAAATGAGTTGCATGGCTAGATGGCTTGAGCTTCCATGTTATTGTCCACAGTTCCACCTGTGCTTATCTTGCAGTTTACGTACATGGCCATTTTGGAGGGGGGCTCTTTGGTTGAACAGCTTACAGAAAAGGAAAAAAAAAAGATAGGTGTGGATCATGGAGAGTGAGCTCAGTATGTGAGTGGAAGCTGAAAGGAAAACTGGCTGCATGTCAGTCTTACTCACGTATAGCTGTGAAAGATGGGTTAGGGAATAGTTTCCCACTAGGCACTGTGTGGGTCAGTAAACCTGATCCTCCAATTTGTGTGGAAAAAGAAATACTCTGAGGTCAGAATATATGAAGACTCATGGACAGTTCTCAATGGCTTGTCTTGTTAGTGAAGGGCTTGGAAAGAGAAAAATTGGGAGGTTGAGGACAAAGTTTTGGGGAAGATGCGTGTTGATGGGACTGTGGGAGTGGGCACGAAGCATGAGAGCATCTTCCATAAAAAGGCATTTCATATATGAGCAAACTATGTCCCAACCACTTGGTATCAGCCTGCCTCTGACAACTGCCACTCCAGGGCTGCAATGCTAGGCATATGAGCAGAGTAGCCGTTGTGACAAGAATAAAGGCTACACAAAGGCCCACTGGAATGTGCTTCCACTCCTCAAGATGTCTCTAGCTACCTGCTGCTGAACACTCAAACTTTCAGAAAAAAGAAACAATGCTAAACTCTTGAAATGGCCCTATTCCTTAAGAAAACGAAGCATCTGTGTTGTGGTGAGTTGATAAATTACATCATTTCACCCTGAAGTGTCAGCAATCCATCTTGACTATATTCAGCACAGGTCTGTGTCTGCCTTTCCTGCCCCCCAGACCTCAGTCAGCACCACTCTCATACAATTTAATACATGTTTGATCTGCAAATATGTACTATCACATGACCTCCTATCAAACCAAGGTATCCATATTATAGCAAAGAGGTTTGGCAGTGAGTACACGACCAGGGTATCCACTGGTTCTATTATTGCTACACATAATATACCAGCCAAAAACTGCCTACCTGATAGAGCAATAGAATGAGCATTTACAAGTACAGGTGAAGTGCCATCCTGGAGATAGTATCTGAGAGGACGAGGAGCCATCTCCCAAGATATATGATGTACCCCAAATCGGCAATTACTGTATGGTGCTTTGTCCCCAATATGTAGAATTTATGTTCAGGGAAAAAACTCATAGGAGTAGGAATAATCTCACTTATCACCCCCAGTGACCCATTTAGGAAATCTGTGCTTCACTCCTCCACAGTTCTAGGCTCTGTGCCCAGAATGAGGACACAGTTGTGTGTCACATAACAACATTTGGTTAACAATGGATTGCTTATATGATGGTCACCCCTAAGATTATAATGGAACTGAAAAATACCTATCACCTAGTGAGGTGTAGACATCTGACATTGTATCTCAATACGTTACTGTTTTGTGCTGGTCTCAGTCTCTGGACCATGTGCTATCTGCTAGAAATGCCTGGGAGCTCTCGTCTGGGCCCCTGGGGAGCATCCCACAGACATTTCCCCTTTCTAAACTGATGTTACAACAGGAACAACCCTCTTATTATAATTGCAAGACACCCTTCAGCAATAACCATTGGGACACTTTGGGGAAAAAAAGTTTATTACTTATAGGCCCTGGGGTGTATAAATCACATTAGGGGGCACACAGAGAGGTCTGGCTGTGGAGCGGGGGAGGAAAAAATGATCCCGAGGTTCTACTTTTATTGGGGTTGAAGGCGGGGGCCCTTGGTTTTCCAGACTCACTCTTTATTGGTGAATTTAAAGCATGAATATGGTAATTTAAAGTGTGGGAAAGAAAAAAACAAAACAAAACACAAGTAGCCCAATAGTCAGTTATAGAAATCAACCAAGATCTCTAAAACAAAGATGCCTCAGTAGGGGGAGGGGCCCTTACTCTTTATCTAGTCCTATGGCTGGCATTGTGTCTATGAGATAGCCTTCATTGAAGTAGATGCCTATTTTAAGTGGATGCCTCTTCCAACTTGTTACCTCAGCAATCAAAGCTAACGTCAGGCACTTGCATTACAAAAAGAAAAGCCAACTATCAAGGCTCATACTCCTATTACACAAATGTTTGTAGTGATGCTGGTATAAAAAAACCTACTAAACCACCAGTCATATAAAACTATAGCACAATTACTGTAGTAGGCTATACCATCTAGGTTTGTGTAAGTGCACCCTACAATGTTTGCACAATGATGAAACCACCTAGAGACAGCATTTCTCAGAATGTATTCTCATCCTTCAGGGGCACCAGACTTTAGGCAAGGATAGAGCAAAACTCTTATTAAACCGTAATCTATAGAATCCACACAGTCACTTCAGACTCCTTATGTAAAGAGACCTATAGGAAAGGAAAGGATAGGAGTTACCATTCTGACATGGAAAAATAACTCTACTAAGGACATAGAACTGATATTATGAATGGATGTTGTGGTTTGTCACTCTGTCAGGCAGGGTTCAACCAAAGAAATAGGACCAGTAAGAGAGATATACTAAGAGATTTGTTGTAGGGAATTAGCCTCAGGGATTGTAGGGGCTGACAGGGAAAGACCAAGATCTGTAGGGTAGGCTGTCAGCAAGGGCAGGCTGGAAATCTTGGACACGGGCTAAAGCTGCTGTCTACAGGTAGAATTTCTTCTCCAAGGCAGCCTCTGCTCTGTGTTTAAGGCCTTTGAATCAGGCCCACCCCTGATATTGAAGATAATCTCCCTTATTTAGTCAACTGATGATGATGATGGTAATCACATCTGCAAAAGACCTACCTTCACAGCAATACATACAGTGTTATTTGATTAAATAGCTGAGGATTTCATCCAAGTTGACACATTAAAGAGATCATCACAGCTACCTTTAATTCCGTTCAGAACTGAAGAAGGGATATTGGCTATGAACGTTCAAAGCAGTGGCCAGGAATTGCCTTCAGTCAAAGGAAGCTGCTTTGACTGAGGTTGTGCTTCCTTTCTGGGGATAGCTTTCATGCAGTGCCTACTCCTTGTGGGGAAGCACAGTATTAGAATTCCCTGTGTGCAAGAATTTGGGGGACATCCTCTGAGGAACAACACTACTGAGAGACAAAGGAAGCAGGAATAGGAAGAAGGAGAGGTTGAGAGGTTGAACTCCTCTACAGTAACAGCAGTGACTTTAGTCACTGATTCCGGCTAAATTGCAAAGCATATGGAGCATGCTGATTGTGGGGAGTTACTGAGGGGGAAAGTTTCTTTCTTTCTTTCTTTTTTTTTTTTTTTTTTTTTTAGCAAAAACTCTGATTTTGGTGAGAATAGCAAGGCTGTCCAGGAACAAAGCCTCATAGATTTATAAATTTGCTCACCTGTCTTAGAATCTGGGCTGGTAGATTCTTATCAATAAATAACTGCCTCAACAGTGGGTATGAATGGTGATGGTATAAATGAAATCAGATAATATTAACTTTCTGAAAGCTATTTTAAGACTCTTTTCATAATTCCGGATTTGAACTTGAGAGCGAGCCATAAGGTTGCTATTCATGGAATGCATATCAAGTAAGGCAGGCAGGCCATGAAGAAGGAGTTTAACTGAATAATTTCCTCAACAATAATGTTATCTATAAAAGCAATTATTTCCCCTCCCCTCCTGTTTCTCTTTGACAAAAACATAAGAGTGTGCTCCAATATTTATGTCTGGAAGTTAACAGAATCTAATCTGAGCTTGATTCATTATGAAAGATAGTGGGTGGTATAAATACCAGGACATATGCTGTATTTGTGTTGACAAATCCTTTGCTTTGCCTGTAAACCCTGATGCCTCTCAGCTGGCTGGCACATCCCTGCACTGGAGTTTGAAGGATGTGTGTCCCTCTCCAGTAAGTTCAGGAGAAAAGCTCTATCATTGAGAAATAAAAACAAGCCTTTTCATACAATTTCCTTCCCCTAATGCAGTCCCTCGTCCCTAAACAGAGTACGCACCTATGTTTTCTCAGAAAACTACTGACTATTCCGTGAATTGCATATACGTTCTTTCTGCATATGCCATGTCTTTTAGTTTTCACAATGCAATGGCTTATTTCTCTATTTCAAATAAATCATGAAAAAGAACAGAGAGGAAGTCTTGATTCCAAGAAGGATTTAACCTGTTTGAATAGTTTGCGTGGCATAGAACTTTTCTCTTGCTGAGCCCTAAATTTTAGGCATCTTCAAAGTGATTAGTATCTTTAGACTATACTTTTAACTTTTGAGGTAACCATTCCATAATAGTGCCATCAAGACTAGTAAGTAGGTGCTTTCCTGGCAAAATAATACAAGAAGCAATGACTCACTATTGTTAAGGAGAGCCATAGACTATCAAAAGGAAGGTGGTCTTATTTATTTTTGAATGTTGCTCAGGTGAGTTTTCAGAAAACAAATATTAACTTCCATAAAATACCTATAAGACTTGTCAGAGAATTAATACTCTTCAAGCTGTTTTAATTGTGAGGAGTTCTTAGGAGAGAAAAGGAAAATTATAGGCCTATAGTTATTATTACATGGGGAAGTCTCAGGGAACTATAAAGTAGATTTTATATAGCTTGGGGAATAACTTCCATCATGACAATTCCCATCAAGTATTTTATGACATATGGAACCAAGATGTAAACTCCTCAAGAGCAGACACCTTGAGAAGTCTCCTATGTGCTTCTCAGACTGCCCACATTGGGCTTTGTACCCATTGTTCTTAAAGCAGTAATGCTATGTCATGTCATTCCTAGGTGACACATCTCCCTGCAGTTTTGGTTATTTCCAGTGTGAGAAAGATTTGATCAAAGACTGACATTCCTCCACCTTTAAGCAAATGCCCTATAAAGAGAGACTCTTCTCAAGGAACTTGAGTGACCTCTTTTGATAACCTCAGCTGAAGGGCATAACTCATCTATAAACCATAGTTCACATACACACACACACACACACACACACACACACACACACACACACAAATACAAATCCCCTTTCACACATAAACCCAAACTAATGTACAAACTCTTTCTCTCTAATCCATAACACCTGAGATAATTCCGTCTACTTCCTCCAGTGTAGTCTGTGATTCATGCACAGCCCTTGTATGAAATAATGTTTTGAATGATATTTTGACTCAGTTTTGAAGCCCTCATTAGAGGACGGTCAGTACTCTTCTTGATGGCTGATGAAGTCTGCTTCTAATCACTTCCCTTTCATATTCTAGGCCACTGTGTACCAGCCCAAATTTTCCTCTGGCCTGTTACCAGACAGCTAGGGAGAACCCCTATGCTCAGAAACCAGAGAAATTATTCAAATTATCCAATCCAAATTAGATATGCAAATTATCCAAGGAGCCTGAAAGACCTTGCTATGGTTCCTCCTACAGTTCCAGCTGCTGTCATGTCCCTAAGTAGAAGCCCGTTTGAATGTAGTAGCCCTCTCTCCTTTGGGAATGACAAATAGTTCTGCCTTTCCTATAAGTGTCATTGTGTTTTGTCCCACCATCAAAGGAATCTAAATCTTATAAAATACACTGCCCCTAGCATCATATCCCAACATTCAAAAGTCAGCCCTTCACTTGCCCATAATCCACAGACATCATCATTCAGTCTTCTACTTCTGACCTGAAATATCATTATGGTAAACTAACTATGCTTACATTATTTATATCATATTTTCTCATGTGAAATTCTTTCAATATATCACTGCTGACATCTGTTGATCCTATTAATTCTTCTAGTCAATGTCTACCTGTGGAAATTATACAGTTTTGTACATAACTAAAGACAACTTTCTCGATAAATGCAAGGATCTTAACTTTGTTCTCTTTCTGCAATACTTAACACTGTGTTGTGCCTATCTTTTACTAGATTTATCACATGGTGCTACTTGATCCTATTTTTTCCCTCTAATTAGTGTTCCTTCATTAAATTTTTCTGTTGTTTCTTCTTCTAACTGGTGGATATCTGAGAAATTTTTCATTAATTGTTTATTGAGAATAAACAAATACTTGTTTATTGAATGAGAATTGTTCATTCTTATTCAACAAATACTAAATATGTACTACGTGCCAGACACTTTACTAAGCAGAAGATATAGCATTGAAAAACATTTATATAGCATGGAAAAAAAGAGAAGATAAAGTTTCTGCTGTTAAACAGTTAACAGTCTGATAAAGGACCCAGAGATTTACTATCAATATCCATTGCATTGGAGATACTTCTCTCACCTCTTAATTTGCATCTTCATAATATCTAAATGTGCTTATTTTATTATCCCCCAAGTAATATTTTCATTAATTCATGCATTCATTCATTTTTCTTCATCAAATAAGTTCTTAAAACCATTATTTCTTCATACTAATAAAGCAGAACTGCTTTTATTAAATCTCTGTAAACTTATCATCGTGCTTAGATCACCTGTGATTTCCTTCTTCCCGATTATTATTCTTTATCATTTTTTTTTCTGTTTGAAATTACCTTCTCTCCATATTCCATCTCCCAGTGTTCAAATTCTGCAAAGCCTCACAGGTTTATTATAAAATACATTTTGTATAACGATTCATATTTGCCTAAATGCTACACACACATAGGAAATTTTTTCTTTCTCTTCTGAAAACCAGTATCATGACCTACATCATACGTAGTGTTCGAGTTACTTCATTTTAATTCATTAAGATTTCCATTTGAGTGTGGGTGTGTGGATGTGTACATAGTTTTCTTGTGTATTAAGCCCTAAGGGCAATATTTGTCTGATTCTTCTTTTATTTCCTCTTTGTGGGAGAAGTACTCAGTGACAGCTCAATATTTTATTTTAAATTTAGTTGCTACTCAGTACATTTGTTGAGCAAACAGATATATGACCCTCATTATTTTTCACTTTATTCCAATTCAAATTGAATTTACAAATAAGAGTTGGCTCCCATCAATCCTACAGCTATATTTCACACAAAAATAATTTATCCTGTGACCAGTGTTGTTCACTTACGTATGTCTCACTTATTTTGTTCTACATCTTATCAGATAAAATCAGGTAAAATAAATCAATATTTTAACTTGTTTTGTAACTTCTGAGCTCCCCTTCCCATTTCCCACAGACTTTTTCGAAGAGGCCAATCTCTTTGAAAAAGTAACATTAAATTTTAAAATTAAGGTTGAATGTTATGTATCTATTAAAGTGATTGGTTAGTATGCCTCTGTATCATAAACATATAACACATGTGTATGATATCATCAAGGAAATGTATTAACAGATATCATAATGTGCTATATTATAGCTGAGAAAATAAAATGTCTAAGAGGAACATATAGAAGAAAACACTCAAATGATAGCAAAAAATATTTGTACTGGTGGACTTATGTACAGTTTTTATGTCCTTTATGTTAGAATATCTATAATGGGATATTACTTTTATATTTAGAAACAAAGTGTTAATAGTGACACATTCTCTCTATGAAAAATAGATCAATTTTACATTTCAAAACACCAGATCTTTTAATGAGAAAATATCACAGCTAAAGAATTCAGAAAACAAAATAATAGTTTCACTAAATTGGCCCTAAATGCAAGCCAAATTTAAATTTAAAGGTCCTCTCCTTATTTTGATGCCTGGAATCTACACTGGCTTCTTTTACTGAGTGAATTTCTCAAATCAATCATAGGCATTGCAACTAAGACTTCTTTTTATATTGTAGAGAATCCCAAGTCATCAGAATATATCTGTGATATGATATAAATATGTATCCAGTCTTGGCAGCATCAAATTTTGGTTATCACACTATGATGTTTATTTTGGAAACCAGCAATCATTTTTTCTTGACCTATGTAAATAAATTTTAGATCACATATACTGTTGCCAAATGACCACATATAAATCCCAAAGTTTCAGTAATGTATATTCAAAAAAAAAGGGAAAAAAATAAATTGTGCTGATAGCATAAATAAAAGTAGCATGTCTCATGAATAAACTCAAACTACAACTTTAAGATAAATATGAACATTCTACCAAGCAGTCAACCACTCCAGACAAATTCACTTCACAAATGTACCATACTTAGGGAATGCCATAAATTTTGACTAAGATAAACTAATTAGTGTTAGCTAATTGACAAATTATTTATTGTAGCTTTCTTTTGATGACCTTCCTGAGGTCTTATTAGCAACCTCTGATATTTTCTCTACCCTGCATCTAAAAAATAGTCAGAAATACACAAAAAGCCTAAGAATACAATAATAAAAATAATTCTCAGTCAATCCACCTGAAGAGAGAAAGAGAGAGAGAGAAAGAGAGAGATGATAAGAATTGGCTCACATAACTATGGAGACTCAGAAGTCGCAAGATCTATCGTTGGCAAACTACAGACTTAGGAGGGCCAGTGGTAGAAGTTCCAGTCGGAGTTTGAAGGTCTGAGAACTAGAACTGATGATATAAATTCCCGTACAAGTCCAAAGGCCTGACAACTAAGAGAGCCAATGGTATATGTTCCAGTCTGAGGGCAGGAAAAGACTGACATCCCAGCTCAAGTAGTCAGGGTAGCAAAGGTCCCTGTGACTCAGATTTTTTTGTTTTACTCAAGCCCACATTAGGGAAGTCAGTCTGTTTTACTCAGTCTACCAATTTAAATGTTGATCTCATCCAAAAACACTTTTACAGAGACAATCAGAAAAATGTTTGACCAAATATGTGGACACCCCATGGTCCAGTATAGTTGACTAATAAAAGTAACAATTCACAGTCAGAATCTTCCTGGATTGTAAATCTTTGACTATGACCATAATTTGACTATCATCTTTGGAAACCATTAGCTTTGACCATTATTAGAACATTGTTCATGAAATTGTTGGCTCTGACCAGTTATCCGTTGTACTTGGAGAGTGAATTTTATAAGTCTGGCTTGCAAAGGTAGGGATATGAAGTTCACACCCTGCTTCTAATTGCCCCCTGGCTCTTCCTGCTCCTGGATACTGAGAATAACCACTTCAGTGTATACTGCTGGGCAGTGACTCCAAAAGAACTAATGCAGAGGAAACTGTGCACCAATGAAATTGTCTTAGCAACAATTTGACACCTTAAATAGCATTGAATGTTATGGTGTTAACCCAGAATTTACCATTTTCGCTATATTTATTTTTTTATAAATTGTAATTTGGCAAGATGGAGCCTGGGAAAACCAACTGAAGAATTGAGTCTGATGTCTGAAAAAAGATAGGCCATGGATCTTAAATGGGACATGAGAAATGCACATTGTATTTGAGTAGACAGAAACCTTCACAAAGGTTAGGTATGGTAGGCAGATCATTGTTTATGCACTCAGATTGTGGAGGCAGCAATATTAATCCAGTCACCCTAAGATCACAAACAAGATCTAACCAAGTTCACTAACACTGGACTGGAGTCCTAGGAAATAAATAATTTTAGCGGTAAATAGTTTTAGTTTAAAGAAATGCTTAAAAACTAAGATGAATTATGGAATGTCATGAAAATGTTAATAATTTAGAGTTACAGAAAATAGGGAAAGATACAAATTATTTGTCACAAGTAGAGGTGCAAAATACTTGTGTTTCTTGGTGAAATCAGTAGTTATAGCACAAAAATAATGGTATTAGTTAAGTTAAAATCTTGATGGAAAATTTAGTTTTATATCAATTCCTGCCAAAATCTGAGCATTAAATCTGGCTTGCTTTAATTGACATATTTTCTGTGTTTGAGGGGAAACATTTTTCTTTAATCCTCAAATATTAGGTAACACTTCTAAAACAATTAGGAAAGTAAATGTAGTACATCATTATTATATTTGGTGTTTAATTATAAAAAAAACAATGAATTGCAAAGTGAAAATATAAATTCACTATACATCTTAGTCAATTAACAGCAAACCACCTGATTTTCTGAGTTAACTGAATTGCTTTATTACTCTGGCCTTCTGTAGCCATACTTACAGAGTTGTACTTCTATCCCTAGAGGTGTAAACTCATGTTTCAGAAAAGAATAAAGCAATATGCAAAAGAATTGGGGCAGAGATTTATTATTAAAACCTTGAAAATGAATAGGGATTTTAAATTTTCAAAGTTCATTTTCTTGTTTTGACTCTCACAACAATCTTCCCAAGTAAACAAGACAAGTGGTTTAAGATTTCTTAATATACAAATTAGATGACAGAGTACTCTGGACAGGACTCTAAGTTGCAGTTAGATATAAATTCTTGTCTTGATTCTGTCACAGAAAGTTATTTGAGTTTTTGACACTAAACTGATTTTTTTTCCCTTTGTCTGGAGTCTCATGTTATTCTCATTTGTAAAATTTAGGACAGTGGTTCTTAAAGCATGGTATATGGGCCCTTGGGGATATCCAAGTCCCCTTTAAGGGATATGTGAGGCCAAAAGTATTTTTATAATAGTACTAAAATAGTATTTGCCTTTTCATTCTGTTGACATTTGCACTGATGACCCATGAACAATAATGAGTAAAACTGTTGGTACCTTAGCACAAATCAAGGTGGTGGCACCCTACCATACTGATATTATTGTATTTATCACCATGTATTATGAAGCAATAAAAATTAATAAAGTTTTAAAATTCTATCCTTAAATACATATCTTTTAAAAAATATTCTGTATGATGGAATGAGAAGTACATATAAAACTTTTGTTGCGTACTGAAGTCTGAGGACGGTCTTGAAGAAAAGCAATTGGGTAACTGTATGATGATGGACAATCTGAAAAAAATGCTCTATTTTTACTGGAAAAAACTGACTGACAAACTATGGTTTTTCAAACTTAGGCTTTTGGCAGACACTGTCTTGAAAATGAACAAAGTGAGACTGCCACTTCAACGTTAACCATCGACAGTACTTGTTGTCAATGATAAAATTAGAGTTTTCAAGAGAAAACAGAATATTGGAAAAGCTGTGTCTGCTACTGTGAGCTTGGTACCATCATGATAGTTAAACAATTTTTCTGATGAGATAAGTGGTGATTTCAGTAAATGTGCTTTTAAAATATTGTATAATAAAATGTGTTAATATTTGGAAGCTCCACATCAATACACTAAATAATATTTTAAAATGACCAATGCATGATACAAAATAATTTTACATAAAACTGGTGGTTTTATGTAAAAAAAAAAAATTAAATGCATATCTGTGTTCTATTAGAGTCCATACTGCAGTTATTCTTTCTAAACAACTACTAGTTGAGTTTTGGTGTGGTATCAAAGAAGAATATCCACAATTATCTCAAAAGATTATTAAAATAGTCCTCATATTTATGAGGTATATCTGGATAAGGTTGAATATTCTTCATATATTTCTACCAAAATAACATTGTAATAAAATTAATGCAGAAGTAGATGTGCAAGTGACCTCTCTTATTAAACCAGACTATATAGGTTAACAAAAATAAAAAACAATGCCTCTTTTCTCACCATATTGGAAAATGTTTATCATAAAATATATGCCATTTATATTAACATGTTTAGTGGGTTAACAGGTTTATGTCAATTGCTTTCTCAGGAGTTGCCAAACTACAGCTCACGGACAAAATCCAACCTGAAGGTTACACCTAGCCTGACTTCTATTTTTGTAAATGAAGTTTTCTTTGGGATAAAGTCACACTCATTGATTTATATATTGTATATGGCTCCTTTTGTGCTATAACAGTGAGATTGAATAGTTGCAGAAGAGACTTTACGGTCAACAAAGCCAAAAATATTTACTATCTGGCCCTTCACAGAAAAAGAGTGCTGATCCCTGAGTTTATTATTTCTATCTTTAAATAAATTAATACACATTTTAAAAATTTCTGCATTAATTTCCAAGATGGTGACTATCAAGAGATATACCTTGCTAAAATAAAGGGTCTTTGAAGCTCTCGATAGTTTTTGAGAGCATAAAAGTATTGTAGGAACACAAAGCTTGAGAACATTTGCCCTAAACAACCAGAATAAATCTTATCATTCTGGAACACAACATGTATTCAATACAACTCTCCTTTCAGATTCCAGAGATCCCTTCTGCTTATCTCTCTAGGTCTTAGGGTAGCGACAGTGCTTCTGTATTCTCTCATGGTTCCTGCACTATTCCTATTGGTTCCTCTAAACTCCACCCACCTCTTTGTTGTTAATCCTTTTGGTAATATTCTCTTCTTCAATTATCCTAATTTGAATGTTCCATATATATTTCCTGTGGAGCCCTAACTAGCTAAATATAGTCTCCATATCTCATTGAATAAAAACAATACCTATGAAATACGTACATTTAGTTCTCATTTTACAGAAATGGAAAATAAGACACACAGGTTAAATAATTATCTATAGGATATTAAGTTAGTATGTGAAGACAAGATTATAATGCAGGCAGTCTTACTGCAGAGTTTAGGTAATCAACCTCCAAATAGCTGCCATTCTATTAAGCAAAAATTTTATTTATTTGTATATCATATTATTATCCTTAGAAATGAATAATTAATTTGATTTTTGTGACTACCGTATTAGCATCAACAACATACTATTTTTTAATTTATTGTGTGCTCTGCTATTATGGCATTAATTTTCCATATATCATTGGTAACATAATATAGCTAGAAAAAATAAAATCTACTGAATGTGAGTTGCTTCAGCATGAACTATAGCATCTGCAATAACAAAATATCTATCTTTGTTGTCTGATTTGGCTGTTATGATTCATCACTAGACCTAAATGTGAACTTTCCTGCTTCCCATATAATTTCTGCTTATAACTACAGTATTTACATGCTACATCAAAGCATATTTTATCCGATAAGTGTTTTGTTTTTGTAAGCATATCTAGCATTACTCTATAGGGTGCAGGAAAAGGTAAACAACTTGCTGATTTGCAAAACACAAGAGATAGAGTTCCTTATACACTGGCAATTGAACTCTTTAGCTGATTAAATGCTTAACCATAAACCATAAGACGCATTTATCATTTTAGTAGTGAGTTTTGCACTAGAACAGAAATGTGGGTGCTTCTCACAGCTAAGGTATAAGCAGTGTATTCATGGGGAAATCTCTGTGCTTTCTTTGGCCAAACATGACTTTCTTCTTTTGCACTACATTTTTAGCCTCAGTCATTTTAAAATATAAATTTGAAGTGAACATCTAAATTCCTGGAAAAAATGCTATATTCACATAACCATTCTCCACATCCTCAATTTAACTCAGAACAGTTTTAAACATAGGGATAGAGAATTGTCTTTCCTCTGCTGTGATTTCAACGTCCTAAAATAGTTCCTTATTCATTCCTCCCACATTCCTCACCTGCCAATTTTCTGAATATTTCATTCCCTAACCATAAGGCAGAGCCTTTCCTCCCACATCCTGAACTAAAGCTAAAAATGCAAACTCCCAAGGAGAGGAAACACTATAAATTCATACTCAGATGTCAATGACTGATATAAAACTATTGCCTAGAGAGTAGGTTTTGACAAGAGGTGAGTCCTAACAGAATTCTCCAAAAAGGGGAGAGTAGGGGGCCAGGCCACAGGGTAAATAAAAGTCTTATAGAAAGGGATGTCTGGGCCCACCTCCACATCATGATATGACATAGTAGTTCTAAACCTTGCCTTGTGATAACATGAACTAAGATAATTTTTGCTAAAATCCCAGATTCCTGGCCTAACTTCAGAAATATCAAATCACAATTTCTAAAAGAGAAGCCTGAAAATTTTATTTTTAAGTTGTATCCAAGAAGATATATATTTTATTAATCAGGTGATATTTGGAAGCACTGATATAGGATGAAACTGAGATGTATGGTTCTGATTGTGCCACTAACCCTCCCTTTACCTGAATTATATTATTAAAAAAAAAAAATGTTGATAATACTATTAATTCACATGATTGTATGAGTATTAAATGAAGTAATACATATAAAAGTGTCTGGAAATCAATAAGCACCTAATAACAATCCTTTTCCTTTACCTCAGTCATAGTTGTGTCACAAATGAGCATGATTACCAGCGATGGGCGAATTCTCCAAGTTCTACAGAAGGCTAAGCACTCACAGAGGCTCTCTAAGGCCTTAACATACCCAAAATGCTCATTATTAACTTGTGGGGTTTTTTCTTGTTTTTTGTTTGTTTGTTTGTTTTCTTTTATTTATTTATTTTTATTAGTTTCAGGTGTACAAAGCAATGTCATAGTTAGACATTTAAACCCTTCATAAAGTGATAACCCACCCCAAAGCTACTACCCCTCTGACATCTGACATAGCTGTTACAATACAATCGACTATCTTCCCTATGTTGTACTCCACATCCCATGACTGTGTATACCTATATATTTGGTTATAGTTGGCATTCAATGTTATTCTATTTCAGCTTCAAGTGTATAGCACATTGGTCAGACATCTACACCATCTATGATGTGATCCCCTGATAAGTCCAGTGTCCATCTGGAACCTTACATGATCTTTACAACATTGATGATTATATTCCCCATACTGTGTTAACTATCAATTTGTATTTCTTAATGCCTTCAGCTTTTTCACCCTGCCCCCAACCCCATTCCCATCTATCACCCTGATAGATCTAGTACCTATCTGCCACCATATCTTGTTATTACAATATTATTGACTATGTTCCTTATGCTATACCCTACATCCCCATGACTACTGTGTAACAACCAATTTGTACTTCTTAATTCCTTCCCCTTTCACCCATCCTTAATCACCTTCCCATCTTAAAGAAGTCCCCCTAACATTCCTTGTAATACTGGTTTGGTGGTGATGAACTTCTTCAGCTTTTTCTTGTCTGGGAAGCTCCTCACCTGTCCTTCAATTCTAAATGACAGCCTTGTTGTGTAGAGCAATCTTGGTTGTATATCACGACTTTTCATCACTCGGCATATTTTCTGCCACTCCCTTCTTGCCTGCAAAGTTTCTGTTGAGAAATCAGCTGACAGTATTATGGGGGCTCCCTTGTAGGTAACTAACTGCTTTTATCTTGCTTTTTTTAAAGATTCTCTCTTTGTCTTTGACCTTTGGCATTTTAATTATGATGTGTCTTGGTGTTGGCCTCTTTGGGTTCTCTGTGCTTCTTGGGCTTGTATGCCCATTTCCTTCACTAGGTTAGGGACATTTTCTATCATTGTGTCTTCAAGTAGGTTTTCAATTCCTTGCTCTGTCTCTTCTCCTTCTGGTACCCCTATAATGTGAATGTTGGAATGCTTGATATTGTCCCTGAGGCCCCTTAAACTCTCCTCAATTTTTTGGATTCTTTTTATCCTTGCTGTTCTGGCTGGGTCTTTTCTGCTGCATTATCTTCTACATTGCTGGTCAAATCCTCTGCTTCATCTAATCTACTGTTGCTTCCCTATAATATATTCTTCATTTCCATTATTATATCCTTTATTTCTGACTGGTTCTTTTTTATGGTTCCCATCTCCATTTTTATGCTTCCTATCTCTCCATTGAACTTCTCCCTGAGATCATTGAGAATTCTTATAACCAGTGTTTGGAACTCTGTGTCTGATAGATTGCTTATCTCTGTTTTGCTTAGTTCTTTTTCTGGAGTTTTGTTCTGTTCTTTTATTTGGGACATATTTCTTTGTCTCCCCATTTTGGCTGCCTCCCTATGTTTGTTTCTATGTATTAGTTAGGGCTTCTATGTCTTCTGGTCTTAGAAGAGTGGCCTTATGTAGTAGGTGTGCTGTCGGGTTCAGTGGCGTAGTCTTTCTGATCACCTGAGCCACACACTCCAGTTGTGTCCCTTGTGTGGGTTGTGTGTGCCCTCCTCTTGTAGTTGAGCCTTGGTTGATAATTTCACATCAGTGTGAGGGACTGACCCTTGGGCTCACTGGTTGTGAGGACTGGCCTTGACTACAGTGGAAGCGTTGTTGTGCAGGGGCTGATCCTACAGAGCAGGATCTGCCTCAGCAGGACTCTAGTGCCTGACCAGTCTGCCCCTTGGGTGTGTCATACTTGGAGGTGACTGGGTGATATTCCAGCCCATTTTGAAGCTGGCCACTGGGGGTGCCAGCCCCAGGACACGCTTGGAGGGGATCCACTAAAGGTCTACTTCAGCCACAGCCTGTGCCCCACCTGGGGCCACCCAGCAGGAGCCAGAATGAAATCCACAGATAGCTGCCACCCATTCTGTGCTTGGAAACACCTTGACAGGCCAAGCTGTAAACCAAGGCTGGCTGCTACTAATGCCAGCTTAGAGCTGATAGCCAGAGGTACAGGACATAACTAAGCAAGATGCTACTTGTCTGGGCTCCATGAACCTTTGAGAGACCCTCAGAAAGTCTTTAGCTTGAGCCAACGCAGGTGGTCTGCCTGAAAAAGCCACTGAAAGTAGCCTGGGTATGCCCAAAAGTTGGGCAGGGCCAGGACTCATCACCAGGGCGTGGCAAAAGAAAGGTGGAGACTCAGAAATGGTAGCCACCTGTGTTCCCACGCTAGGAAGGGGGAGGGCTCAACAAAGAAACAATGGCCTCCACCAGCTCCAGTGTCCAGGAGAAAGCTGCCTCTCCAGCTCCTGTCCCAAGCCAGACAACTCAATTCCCCACCATTTGTCCCTGCTGACTTTCCAGCTCCTGCCCCAGTGCTGGAGCTCAGAGAGAATGATTCCACTGGTGGGTAAGTCCGTGTGCAGTCCTTTTCAGAGGAGTGCCTGGGAGTAGAGCTGCACTCAGTCTCATTCAGTCACAATCTCCGCTGGTTTTCACAACCAACAATTATGGGGACTTCTCTTCCAGGCACTGGAACCCTGGGCTGGGATGGGGCTGGGATATCTTGCTCCTCTAGGGACCCCCACAGATGAACTATCCCTCCCTGTCTGTAATGGTCAGACACTGGTGTGGGACCAGCCTGTTCCGCATCTCTGACCTTGTTCTAGTCTGGAGGTGGCTTCTTCTGCAAGTTCTTGGTTGAGAGATTTTAGTTCAGCTTGATTTTAGGTGATTCTCAATAATGGTTGTTTTGTAGATTAGTTGTAATTTTGATGTGGTTGTGAGAGGAGGTAAACATAGCATTAATCTATTGTGCCATCTTGGTTGTCTGTTATTGTTTTTTGAGATGGATAGGTGTCATTATCTACATGGTCATAACATTGTCCCAACTGGCTTCAATTGATCATTTTAATATTTTTTTCCATCTTATTTAGAACACAAAGAAGCACAAATTAACATAACTTGAAATTCAAGTTACAGTTGATTAGCTTTTCTGGGAATCTATCACTCCTTTTTGTAATTTCTTTTGAAAAATTAAATGAGAGTTTCAGAAAATAACACAAAAGGAAAAAAGCACACAAAGATACAGGTAAAAATCCTGCCTTGTGTGACTTAAAAAAGTATAATACAGCCCCAAAATAATGCAGTTTAGTTCTAGGTCCAGAAGCAAGACCTAATCCTGGTCCAGATGTTAAAAGAGGCAGTGTCATTAAACCCTTGCTTGTGCATGCAGACATTTGGTAAATTCTACTGATAGACTGAGACAAGGATATAGTCAGTCCATCACATGGCCCATTTTCCTGAGAAATCCCATTTGACGTATTTATTTAGCTCTGTGTAATTCTTCTGTTCCTTAGCAGATTTTAACTTCCTTGAAGGTAAAAACATTGAATGTATTTTTGTAACATCTATTATAGAATTTTAGATTAGTAGATGCTCAATGCACCTTGTTGAATCGACTCACGCTAGCCTACGTAAATTTATTTTGTTTCTCTTACTGATTGAATAACACATTATATTATTTTTATTTAATAATGCTAATTTAATTCAACAAATTTTATTATCCTGCCATAACTTTTTTTGTTTCCTGACTACAAATAGAGGCTATCAGGGTGTTCTGTTTATAATAC
This sequence comes from Rhinolophus sinicus, assembly GCF_036562045.2. Taxonomy (NCBI): domain Eukaryota; kingdom Metazoa; phylum Chordata; class Mammalia; order Chiroptera; family Rhinolophidae; genus Rhinolophus; species Rhinolophus sinicus. Next base: position 106,024,884 of record NC_133756.1, read on the forward strand.
AACTTTCTAAATGAAAGGCACAGTATGCCAGATATGCAAGCTGTTGGAAACTTAGGTGACATCTCCAGCTTTCTGATATTTATTCCAGTATGGTATTTACTTCATGATGATATAAACTATTGGAATAGAAAACTATTTGGAGAGATTGCAGATGCTCCCTTTTTAGATGAGAAGTGGAAGAAATAAACAAGTACATATATGTGTCTATTACATTCCATACTCCCTAATAGATATTTACACATGTATTATGATGTTACAGCTTCACCTCAGTTCTAAGAGGTAAATATTATTATGCTCATTTTGCAGAACAGAAAATAGGGGCCCAGAGAATTACCTTGAATAAAATTACATAGCTAACACTACAGTTGGAAATGGACACTAGATCTGCCCTCTTCTAAAAACAAATCTATTTCCCCTCAGAACCAACCTTTAAGTATAGATCAAAATCACAGTGAAGACAATACATGATCTTCAGTTACTCCTCCAAGGTTTTCTGTCTCTAATTTTTATTATTTTCATCCATGTCTACTCATCTGATAGGTTAGCTCTTCTTTTATAATCTTCCTCTTATCTGTTCTTTGCCTTTTGAAAAGAACCACTGCCAATCCTTTAAAATATGTCTTTTCCATTGTTGTCTGTTATCCCCTATCTCTCTAGCCTCTTGATGCCCAGTTACAGTGTATAATTCACTGAGTGGGCACCGGAATATTATTTATTTTCACATATTTTAAATCACATATTTTAATTTGCTTTAGGCAACACAGCATTGTTGAGAAACATGTCCACATCAACTGTAAATGAACAGATATTATGTAGAATTGCTTTGGGTTCATTTTTTTCCCATTTCAATTTAATATATTCATCTTTGAGGACAGCATTGCTACTTTGTGATTTCATCAGTTCTTTGAAATTGAATCTACTTGTGATCCAAATGTGAATTGCTTCACTAATAGACTATTTGGACAATAGTATAGTCAATTTTGGCATTAAAATACATTTCAAACATTAGAAATATGTATGTCCGCAGTTGGAGAAATAAATAGCATGGCACACTTTCCTGCTAGTAATAAATTTCAAGATACGAGCTCTGACAGTTAAGTTCACAAACTTGTTGCAATGATGTTGCTAACCTTTTTTGATATCAGAGGAATTATTTATTATGACTTGGTACCAATTGGACAAACAGTTAACCCAGTTTACTACTCGGAAGTGCTGAAAAAGCTGCGTGAAAACATTAGACGACCCGAACTTTTCACCAACAACTCATGGCTCTTCCATCATGACAATGCATCAGCTCACACGGGACTGTCTGTGAGGGAGTTTTTAGAGAATAAACAAATCACTATATTGGAACACCCGCCCTACTCACCTGATTTGACCCCAATGACTTCTGTCTTCACCCAAAGATAAAGGAAATATGGAAAGGAAGACATTTTGATGATATTCAGGACATCAAGGATAGTACAACGACAGTTCTGATGGCCATTTCAGAAAGAGAGTTTCAAAATTGCTTTGAAGTGTGGACTAGGCGCTAGCATCAGTACACAGCTTCCCAATGGGAGTACCTCAAAGGTGACCATAGTGATATTCAGTAATGAGGTGTGTAGCACTTTTTCTAGGATGAGTTCGTGAACTTAATTGTCATACCGCATATATTCACAGTACCACCTGGATATAAAGCAGGGAGATAGGACGTATATTTGACAGTTAACACAGGGTAAGTTAGAAGTATTTTCATGTAAACAAATGAAGTAGAATTGCAATATATAATGTAATCAGATAGAATTCTATTAGTGGTATATTTGTAGTGCTGGTGGGTAGGGGTGTTTGCTTTCTAGATTTTTGCTTATGGTAAGAAAAATATCTTGATTCTAATGACTGGTTAGATTTGACTCTTTACAGATATTTCTATAGCAATAGCTGCATGGCTTTGTTTTTTATCACAACATTTTATAAAGATAGCAAAGATGAACTCAGAATGATGAGAAAATAGTATTCTGTATACCATAGTATTTTTATATGCCATCTACCACAGTATTGTACACAATAAAATAATGCATATTCACTCAGCTTCAAAGTTTTCAGTTATTCTTTGATAATGACACTTGAACCAGTGTGCTGAAGAGAAAAAACTCTATGAAGGCTACAAAGGGGTCCTGTTTTTGGGGGAGAGAGCAATGCTGTGTTGATCTCTTATAATCTTTCCTGTATCCCAATCATTTTGTTGAACAGCCATAGGTCTTCATCTTTGTTTTTATGCTGCAGCTTTCTACCTTATTAACCAAAGGGTTCTACTATGTTTCTCTGAAAATAAGACCTAGCCGGACCATCAGCTCTAATGCGTCTTTTGGAGCAAAAATTAATATAAGACCCAGTATCATATTATATTATATTATGTTATGTTATGTTATGTTATGTTATGTTATGTTATGTTATGTTATGTTATATTATATTATATTATACCGGTTTTATATTATGTAAGACCTGGTCTTATAGTATATTGAAATAAGACTGGGTCTTATATTAATTTTTGCTTCAAAAGACATGTTAGAGCTGATGGTCCGGCTAGGTCTTGTTTTCAGGAAAACCAGTTACATTCTTTTTTTTTTTGGAACTTTTTTTCTTTCTGTGTCCAGCACCTGTTAGATTTGATTTCTTTGTTGGAATCATCATTTTTAGGGATATGAAAAACATAGTTTCTGAACTTTTTTTTTTGGTGAGGGAGATAGCCTGATTTGAACCAGATTTGAAAATAGATCTTCCATATTATTAACACAATAATACTCCCCCTATAGCATTATTAAGCATCACTTGAGAACACAGTATGTTGTAATTCCTTTTTTATCACTTAATACGTAAGTTGACTCAGGTTTATTTGTGACTGTGACATTGAGGAGAGAGTGACTTCACCATTGGATCTTCTGGTTTCAGGAATAGGATTTTTTTTTTTAAATGGCATTGTATTTCACATGGAAAAAACATTTTAACAGATTTATTTTAGAACTCCATGCTCAGAGACAAAACCCTGAAGAACGTGCCATTAAACATCTTTCTAAATATATTTAGAATCATGTCTCCTTCAAAATATGTCCCAGTATATTGTGCTATTAAACTTAGATAAAAATATTGCTGACAAATGAAACAGGACAAAATTAACTAAGAGCAATATCTTTAATTTTCATTTAAGCACATGAGTAGATGTAGCAGGGAAGGGTCTAGACTGGAATAAGTTCTGGGGTGCCTGTGTCAATAAAATCCTTTGAAGAGGTAGTGGCAAGTGAAATCCCAGCACTTGGAGCTTGAACACTTTTAATTACTATATTAATAAAACACAGTTGACAAACTCTAAAATATGTTGGCCAGCTTGAGTTGTTATTATCTGTAATACTATTGGAGCAACGAGAACAATTAAGAAATTCAAATTTGACTAGAGAGCAAAAGAATGCAAAATGTTTAGAGTTTAAGGAATTTAAAAAATTATTTGGTGAAGTAGAATAAGTTTAAAAATACCTAAAGAAATGTAGAAAATATGTGACTTTGCTATATCAAACTGTAAGTTAGTGTCAAGTCATGCCTAGAAATTACTGCTAGCTCAGTGATGACGATTCGGTGTTCTAGATTCATTTTAGATTGATAATAGATATATGTTTTTATTCAGTCCTAAAATAATCTTTTTTTATTTACTTATCACATCTATACTGTATTTCACAATGAAATAATGTAACAGGTGTACTAATTCTTCATCATTCTTATTCACTTTGTATATCACTGAGTTTTATTTTGAGCGTTTTGATTGTTTTACTTTACAATATTATTCATTCAGTCATATCAAAAAATTGAAGTGTTTAACAGTCATCTGGGGATCCCTATTAAATTTGACTTCAAATATATTGCAAATATTTTCATAATTATACTGATTTGGCTGCTGCCTTTGCACACACACACACACACACACACACACAAACACACACGCCCCAATGCTCCCTAACCTTTCCCCTGCTAGCCTTGACATTTTTATTCAGGAATATTCATTCTGGGTCAAGGGTTTATCTTCATGTGGTACCTACTATGATGAACATGTATTTCTTGAGAATGATGGACATGCTGATTTATTAGGGTATATCAATGAAAAATGAATATTTTGCAAGAAATCAGGGACTTGGGCCTCTAGTACAGGAGTAAAAGCTATGATGGCTTTTTGTGTTAAGGATTGAGACTTGTGATGTTTTGCTTGCTTAGGGGAACGTCTAGTGGGGGTGCCAAAAAATTGTATACACATGACTTTCAATCATCTTTTGTTATCGGTATATATTGAGTATTACAATTTTAATACAGATTTTTCCTTTCTTAAAATGTGTATACATTTGTTGGCACCCTCTGTAGTTGAGCTGGGTTGTCTGAGGCGGGCTCCTTTGGAGGAAATGCTGAGCTATTTAGTGCAAAGAATGTTTGCAAAACAGAGTCCACAGAATTTTCTCTGAAGGAAGAGTGTAAGTGTGGATGGAAATCTAACAGAGACAAACCCCTATTTCACAATGTTGCCACAGGCTGATTATGGCACATTCTGTTAAGTGCCTTCACTGTTGAGCCTCATCTAACCCTCAAATTTCTGCCTGAATTTTCCCACGTCTACAATCACAAAACCCAAGAGATTCTATCTCTTTAAAATCTTCCACATCTGTCTACATTGTTTCATCCCTATTGCCAAACTGTAGTTCTGAATATTATCAGCTCTAACCAGGATTATGCCAACACAATTCTGAATGGTCTTCCTGCTTCTGAATGACCAAATCTGATCTATTTTCTATACCAATGTCCCCTTAAATAAATGTGTGCCCTAATGACTAACTCCCAGGATGATTCATGAGCGTATGGGAAGAAAATATTAGAAAGTCACTTGACTTAAATTTTTCTAAACATGCATAAGGATAATATTACATTTACCACTCTTTGGTGTCCACACTGACGCTGGCCCTCTCACCTGGTTTCTCAGGCTGTCACATGTCTCATTCATTAACGACGTATCCTGCAGTGAGAAGACATCCAATAACATAGGTGGGTCACTGGAAACATGCTGCCTTCATGCTATTTCCCTTTCATTGTGTTGCCACTAACACAGTATATGTGTGTTCCATCGAGCTGTTACAAAGATTATATTGCCTAGTATTAAGTAAAAGTGTCACACAGCATGGATAGATGGCTTATTGTGCGTTTCCTCGGAGATAATGTTGTATTTAATGAAGCAACCACAAGGAGAAAGTAATGTAACCACTTTTCTTACTCCTTGTGAGTTCTTCATCAGCTATATTACAAAATGGCAAAAAACAATGGTATTATAATTTAATATCTGAAAGAAGTTAAGTTCAAAAATCCAACATTAAAAAGACTATTTTAACTATGAATTAACTTCTATGTTCATTAACAGGGAACCTCACCACAAGTGTATAATTTGCCTCGAAATACTGGCTACTAAAAGGGAAAGGCTAAAAGGATCAGCAAAACATTTAGGTTATTGTGTAGTTGAACTTTATTTCATTCTTTGTTAATGTAGACTTACATGTTTTATAACATGTATTTGTAGAATGGTATGTGTGCATACACACACGTATACACGCTATTTATTAAGGGGGGAATGGTCAAAATGATTTATTAAGGGAGGTACATGATCAAAAATATTTAGACAGACACAGGGTGATGCTTCTAAAATATCTCATTATGACTATATCACTCTTTTGCTTAAAATCTTAACATGCTTATCTGATATTATTCGGGATGAAATTCAAACCCCTTGCCATAGCATTCAAGTCAAATTTTATGACATGGTCCTCGCTTACTTCTCCACATCTATCTTTCACTGCATACATTAAATATTGCATATTTTCTTATTGTTAAACACTATCTTAATGCCAAACGCGTGCATTTTCTAGCCTTTTGAGGTACCAAGTTACTATAGAAACTCTCCTAGTTGATGCTTGTGAAATATATGTTTAGTTGATTAAGTCAATAAGTCAATGGAAGCAAATGGCCTTGGCATAGTAAAGAATAGTTTCTTACTATAAAATTTAAGCACAAAATTGGCAGAATATAAGCAGTAATATTAGGTGATAGGATGCTAAAGGAGTTTCTACTACACTTTCAATTCCCTCCACAGGCCATGTTCTTTTGATCCAATGATACTATTCCCTCCCCTTCTTTCCAGCAAGTTAATTCTTATTAATTTTCTATCTCAACTTGCATGTCACTTTTTCTAGAAAGCCTGATTTCCCTAGGAATTCTCCTATGTGTGCCTCTGGTATTTTCTTTTCCCCATCATGATACTTGTCTTCCACCAAAGCCATAAACTTCTGTCAGACAGTTCACATACCTTACACAATTATATCTCTAGAACCTAGCACAGTGCCTTGAACATAGTAGAGGATTAATATGTTTTGAATGAATGAATGAATAAATATAAATTTAGTTTCAAGGTTAAAAAGGGACACACATGAGAATCCAGGAAAAATTTTCCTGCCAACCTCCCTTCCTTCAGAAGTCCTTCCCATTTCCAAGCAGCCCCTTTTTCTGCGTGCAACTTCTTCCCCACTGGACATATTTTCAAATCTAATTCTAATTCAGAGACCAACCAATCCCCTGAAGTTATTTACTGATAACAAAGGATGTACTTCTTCCAGCTCTTTTTTGATAAAAATAATTTATACAGCGTTTTGCTGTTTGCATGGCACTTTATGTGCATTAAATCCCAAAAGGAATGTATATCCATGAGAGCAGAATAACAGGTTATTGAACTGATGTTTCTAGACATGTGACCCTTCCCGAGACTCATGTAAGAAGATGTTCACAAGACAATCCCTTGTGAGTAATCTGAGCATTCTGAGAATGGGTTTTATCTGAAGTAGGGCAATAATAATAACCTCTCACATTTGTAAGCCATTTTACCCTAGTGTTTCTTAGCACTGTCTCATTGAATTTTAACTACAACTCTTTCAAATGTGCTGGGAAACCTTCCCTTTCCTTTCTCTCTCACTGCACACACACAGACACACACACACACACACACACACACACACACACACACACACAATTTAAAGTTGAGAGAAATGAGGATTCGAATTTAAGCCACTTGACTGTGTCCACAAACACAGTAAGAATTAACATCATAGGTTTTCTGACTCCCAGTCCAGGGTTCATTTCCATGTATCAGACCAGCACGTCATGGCCATCTTATCTATTGATTCGAGTAGGTTATGTGACTAGTAGTACCTACCTCTGCTCATCCCATCCACCACATCAGTGCGACATAACTAGGGTCATGTACAGAAACAGCTGATCTGAATCACTGCTCTGTAATTGCAGAGAAAACGTGCTGATCAGGGGGAGGCAGCTGTTTTCCCACACTGCTCTGTCTACACTTAGAGGTTACACCACATTGAAAGTGAAAGCCTTGATCTAGAGAAGAATGACTGCCTAGCTCTAATGTGTGACAGTCTAAACAAGAACAAGCTGTGACATGCTCATTCATTAGATGCCCTTCTTATATCTTAATCAAGCCAGGAAACTGCACAGAAGTTGTGAAAACAGTATAGTTTTCCATTTTTAATTTTAGAGAGACTAAAACGAGAGTAGCAAAACCTACAATTTAGCATCTTCCACAGAAGGAAAATATCTGTAGTTCTTTTTCATCAACTGGATCTTATTAGCTCTATTGACTAAAACTTGTCATTATATTCTACATCTTTAAAAGAAAACTTGTTACATATAAATAAACCATCCCAGGCATGGCCCTATTCATTTTTGCATGTATTTTAGTCTCATTTTAGAAAATTGAGACATAGGCAGGTTATCCATTGATACATAGCTAGAAAGTAATTAAGATTCAAACCTAATCTCTCTGATGGCCAAGTTCATTTTCTGAAGCACATGTAAATATTATGTTTTACATGCAATAGGATCATGGACCTGACAGTGAAAAAATGGGTAGCCTAATTGAGAATTGTAGTTACTAGATTTGTTTACCCTCACCTAAAGATAATTGTAGGAGGTATCTCTTTCTTCAAACTTAAGTGTTCTAACTGGTGAGCAGACTTAACGATATAAAGTGTATGCCATAGAGGGTCAACATTTGTTTCTTTTTTTGGTGCTAACAGTAGGATTTTCTACAGTGACACTGTCCATGCCTGTCCGAGGCTGTTCTCACTGCCAATTGGCCTCAGGTGTCTCAGCCCTTTGTCCTGGAAAAATTCATCCTTCAGCTATTATTCTGCCGTAGGCTACAATGAATAGAAATGGCACACACCTTCAAAGGACCCACTCCAACTTTCCAGGACAAAATAGATTTTCTCTTCCTAATTCCTCTGCCTCTATCATCTGAACACTTTAGCACCTTGGGATCTGGTATATTTTCTGATGGAATAGTAATTCACTGTAGTTCGAGATTTCTGTCTAGTTCTTGGCCCTTTGCAATTTTGATCACTAATGAATAATTTCATGCAATTCCTAAATTTTTGTTCCCCCTTATGTCTTACTTTCTCTATGCATTCTTCCTGGTGAAATGGTGATTGGAAAATGCAGAGAAAAGAGAAAGATATTTTGAAGGCATAATAGTAAAAATAAAATAATTCCAGTGAAATTGAAAGTTGTTCAGGGCTAATGAAAGAAAGATTTTTGTTTGTTTTATTTGCTGCTTTTTTTTTTTTTCCTTGTCTGGTAAATCATTTACCCTAAAAGTGCTAGTGGAACTAAAATACATTCTAAGAAAGCCCTCATCTGTCTATGTAATAGCTATAGAAATGAGACATAGAACCATGAAGTAGCGTGTGCTCCTCCAGGCTGGAGGCAGGCTTCACGGAGAGGGAGGAGGTAATGAAAGAAAGGATAATGAAAAATAGGGTAAAAAAGACAAACAAGAGAAAAGTACTTGTGGATTTTCTTCTGAGATGATTCAATAGAAACAGTAAAAAGGTGTTTTGTGCTGTCTCTTAGAACCTATCTATATCTATAATTGCAAAATAGCATAATTATTATTTTTTCAGGTAGAGGTCTAGTCACATTGTATATACTCTCAATATATAGACCTAAATAATTATGCATATTATGTCACTCCTTACCACATTTTGGAAATGAGGACTGTCACAGATAATTTTTAAGAAAAAGAAAAAACAAACAACAGCAGTAATTCATTGCCAGTATGTAGGAGACCAAGATTGAATCATACCAACTGAATTGTTATATGCAGGCACTCCAATTTATTTCTACCATTTTTTTTCATATAACACAGGGATCTTTTTTGTTAAATAGTATCCTATCTACTTCTTTCCACAGTCTCCTCAACTTAGAAGTGATAGGTAAATATTATCATGTCTAGATGTGTGTGTTTGTGTGTTTGTGAGAGAGAGAGAGCAAGGAGAGAAGAGGAGAGGGGAGGGAATGTGGGGAAAGAGACAACACACATACCTATGTTAATGGAAAATATTTGGAGTTGTTGATAAAGTGAAAGTCACATCCAGGAGTTGGGGCCAAAGCTGAGGGAAATTGTACTCATAGAAAATCAGTTGTTTTGGACAGGCTGACCCTATAGTAGGAACTGATAGTTGTTCAGAAGTTGTCAGAGCGTTTGCAAAGGCTTTCAGCGGCATACTTTTATTTCCTAGCTGTCTATAGACTAGGGAAGGCCCAGAGTTGAAGTGCCATCAGGCAAATGACCCACTTATATTTTCTTCAGACCAGAGTGAACTTCCCTATACACTTCCCAGAGGAAACAATAAAGCATTAGCAAAAAAACCTCTGCCTACTCTATTTGTCACCATTCTACTACTAAAAACTGGAGGGGACCAACTTTCTGTTCAAACCTATGTATTATTGCTGAGTTTGTCTATTTTCTAAAAAACCCGAAGTCAATAACCAATCCAAGTAAAATTAAAGTCATATTCTATATTTTCTATTTTTTTTTAATAATCATATTATCTTTCTGAGAGAGAAGAGAACAATTTTTGTTTTCTTTTAGCTTCCATATTTCAATTTCACCATTTAGGTTAATAATTCAAAAGTGTTTCTGTGCTGACTATAGTTTTACTAGGTGTGTAATAAGAAGGAAATATAAACATAAGAGCAACTCTATTTCCAGGACTAGAAAGGCATAACTGTCTTACTGTCGGGAGTATCAGTCATGGAGTTCAGGTTGGAATTTTACTGACTCCCCCCAGCAATGTATTTTTTGACTAAAATGTTAGACATGATTCCTAATATCTAATTTCAGTGTTTTAAAGTTACATGAGATACATTCTGTTTCCACTTTTAAAATGCCTCATCTCCTCTAATTAATCCTAGTCTTTTTATTTTATCATATTAAAAAAAAAAAAAAAAAAAAAAAAACTAGACAGCTGGTACTAAATACCAAAATAAGAACTATATTCCATGTTCAAAAACTGATTTTATCAGAAATATACCTCTTTCAGCTTCTTAACCAATCAATATATCGTTATTTAATTTTACTTAATTATTTTGCATATTGTCTGAAAATAAACTCATTGATATTAGGGAATTTTTGTATGAGTTGTTTTATCTTGTATCTCTAGAGCAAAGAATAGTATTATGAATATAATAAAGTAGGCACTAAATTAATATTGTTTTCATAGAATTGATAATATAACTGAGTCCTAACACATTATGCTAATTGATAAGGCATAAGCAATGCCATAGCTAATTTCTCGTCATATTCATGACGAGAAAGCACATAATAAAGCTTATTTATAATCAATATATACTGAGCTACCTGACACTTTACTATTAGTTTTATGCAAGTTTAATTCCTGAAATAGATACTACTTACGCTTTTGCAAAAGAAATGAATCTTGAGTTCAGCCTTAATTGCAGGGAAGGACTCTGTAAAACACACAGTGGCGTGGCATGCTCAGCTTGTGTCAGAATTCCTACCAAAGGTCCAAAGATAACATTAGTCTCTTAAGTATTCCCACAATGACATTGAAAGATATATCCCATAGAACTCACAGAGATGTAGCCAACTGTTCCTTCAACACTCTTTGCACTCCATCCTGCTTTCAAAATAGACTAGAAGCTTGAGGTAATGAGCTGTTTGCCCCAGGGAAAGTGCTTTGTACAATTTCCTTTCCTACCCATAAAAAGGAAAAAACACCCCCTCAAAGTAAGTGAATGGACTCTAGGAGAACTTATCCGGGGTCCTAATTATTAAAAAGGTGAAAAGTTGGGCAATGTACTCCCCCTCTGGGTGCTTATTTAACTACTACAGTTTGTATAGCACTCATGCTGTCACCGGAACAGAACTTCATGATTTCTTAAATGAGCTTAACACATGTCTGCTGGCATTTGAGGGGCATTTATGATCATACAAGCTGGTACCTGCTTCCTTTTTGAAAGATTTTGAATCAATACTTTGGTCTGATAAAGACACATGAGTTTTCAGTGACTAATTGGGTACTATAAAAAGTGGCGAGGCTTATACCATCTTAATATAGCCTACACAAAAAAGTAGCTTACAGGGATACCAGGAATAAAACATGTGTGAGTCACCAGGAGCAGATGGTAAGTGGAGGTTGTAACAGGTCATCAGAGAGTGCATCACCTGACTGTGACCAAGACCAGTCACTATTGGCTAAGAAAGAACTTCAACTGTACCAATGATGTAAGACGTCTTGCCTCTCTCCATCTAATATAGCCTTCTCATACTGCAATCCTGAAACAGTCAGAAAATGAAGAACAGGAAACTGTGGAAAACGAGTGAAAGAATACACCCATTCCATTTTTACCAATGCAGATTTGCACTGGGTTAGATATAATCTCAAGGGAAAGTAGAAGCTTTGAACTGGATATAAAATTGAAGTTTTGTTTTGAATTGAAGTGAAATTTTGTAATACACACAAACGAGTTTTAATAAGAGAAACGATACTCTTGCTATAACTGAAAATTATCAGAGAAAAAAAGGGAACTGCCTGGGATATGTCGAAGGGTATGGAAGGGTTCTCCTTAGAGTGTATATCATTAATTATGGCGAAAAAATGAAGTGATTCCCGATTTCTACCTCACTGAATTCCACCTTTTAAAAAAACAGCTCCATGTATATGAATAAGTCAGTACTGTTTATTCATCATAAAAATGGATTTTCCATATATGCCACATATTGGACTCCTTCCTATGTTACACAATATATAAAAATCAACTCAAAATAGATTAAATACTTAAACATAAGCTCTGAAACTATAAAACTCCTGCAGGTTACCTTTATTTTTACTTTATTGAAAAATTATGAATTTAGTTTATCAAAAGAAGTTCAACACAGACAAAAATAGCTAACAGTAGGCAGCAGCTATCATTTCTTTAACATAATTTTGCTCTGTACAATGCAGAGAGGAAATTTGGTTTTGGTTTTCCTTTTTTGTAAAATGTAACTTTAAAATTATATTTACTACAAACCTAATTAGTTGCATGGATAGATCCCCAAATATCCAAACATATCAGGTCAGGAATATAAAAGGAAAATAAGATATATAGAACATTATTTACAGTTTGGATAGCTTGAAGAATCTTTTTAACCCTCAATTTTTATTAAACTTCCATGCTTCTGTGCTCTTACATATTTTTGGGGGAAATGGTTATTTTTTATGCAAGTCAATGAAGTTCAGTTTAATGCTCACTGTAGTCAAAACCAGGTGATAAAAGACCATTGAGGCATTCATAATTATTATATTAAGCCATTACCAGCAAGGTCAGTTGCTAAAGTTTCTAATTATAAAATATTTCTGACATAAAATAATTATCTTTCTCTTTGTCACCTTCTCATATCCGTATCTATAGATCTGATTGAAGTATTCTAAATCAGGAAAAGTACGTAATTGTTTTGACGTGTTCTTTGAATTTCTCAATTAAGTACAAAGTTTAAACTCTTCAAAACCTTCTATATGACCTATATAATTTAAAACATTTTGGAATTTAGAGATATCAGAGAAAGAATTCTTAGAAACAGAAAATGGTTCTATCTCTTCTGGTGAGCAACCGAAACTGTTTGTCATCAGAGAAAAGTTGTATACCTAACAGATGGAATATATTTATAGAATTTATTCTTCTGAGTATCTTTCAGAATGAGAGCTGGTCTTTTCTCCAGGATCAAAGAGCTCACCTTTTCTAAGTTCCACAACATAATTATATCTGCTGAATTGCAATTGGACTGGAAATACTGGAATTGTGTTCTTCTGATTATTGTAGTGCCATTCCGTATTTCCTCTAAGTATAACTCAGTATATAACTTCAAAATATATATCCAGTGGACATTCAGTAAGAAATTAAATATGGAGTTAAAAGAAGAGTTTGCTGTCAAATAATGTTAAGGCAAAATAATGGTTTACCATTACAGCATTTCTCAGAGTCTTTAATATCATAATATGCTATGGTCCTAAAGGTGGAGAATAATGTACTGCATTGCCATCTTAAGCTCCATTAACTTGTAATAAATATTGACATTTATTTAAAAATACTCCTATGGACTTAAGAGCCAAAAGCAAACTGTAATTACCATATATTACTCTGTCACCACGCCATTTCTATACCACCACTGAAACCCCAAGAAAATTATAGATATTTTTATAAGTACATACACAAACTTCTCAGTACATTGCTCAATTGGCAAAGATATATGGCATCCACAGACACCTCAAATAATGAGAAAGCAGAAATCCTGAGTGAAGGCCACTCTCAAAGTAGTTTTCAACATGGAGGACTTGCAAATCCCATGTACCTGGAGTTTCAACTTTAATTCCAATACAGGACATTGAAAGCAGAGTAAGCCTCAAATGAGGGAATGGGGAGGCGGGTTGATATAAGATTCCCACATAGAAGCTGTTGAAGGGAGCAGTAGGATACTGGATAGTAAGTATCAAACCTGATGCTGGATACCACGGAAAGGAGTAAGCTCTCATAGGAAGTAACAATATCAAACTAGTCCTTACACCCTATACAAAAATAAACTCAAAAGCAGTTAAAGACTTAAATGTAAGGCCTGAAACCATAAAACTCCTAGAAGAAAACATAGGAAGTAAACTATTTGACATCAATCTAAGTAATATCTTTTTGAATATGCCCCCTTGATCAAAGGAAGCAAAAGCAAAAATAAACATATGGAACTACATCAAATTGAAAAGTTTTTGCACAGCAAAGGAAACCTTCTACAAAACAAAAAGGCAACCCACTGAATGGAGGAGTATATTTGCAAATGATATATCCAATGAGGTGTTGATATCCAAAATATATAACAAACTCATACAACTCAATAAAAATATAAACAATCCAATCAAAAAATGGGCAAAGGACAGAAAAAACATTTCTCCAAAGAAGACAAACAGATGGCCAACAGACGTATGAAAAGATGCTCAACATCACTAATCATCAAGGAAATGCAAATCAGAACCATAATGAGATATCACCTCACCTCTGTCAAAAAGGCCTTTGTCAAAACGTCAATAAATAACGTGTTGGCAAAGATATGGAGGAAAGGGAAATCTACATAGTACACTGTTGGTGGCATTGCAAACTGGAGCAGCCTCTATGGAAAACAGTACGGAGCTTCCTCAAAAAACTAAAAATGGATATATGAGCCAGCATTTACACTCTAGGTATTTATCCAAAGAAAATGAAAACACTAATTCAAAAAGATATATTCTTCTCTAGCTTTATTGTGACATTATTTACAATAGCCAAGATATGAAAGCAACCTACATGTCCAATGATAGATGCATGGATAAAGATGTGGTATGTACACACACACACACACACACACACACACACACACACACACACACCAGACTATTATGCAGCAATTAAAAAGAATGAAATCTTGCCATTTGTGACAACATAGATGTATATATAGGGTATTATGCTAAGTGAAATAAGTCAAGCAGAGAAAGACAAATACCATATGGTTTCACTTATATGTGGAATCTAAAAACAAAAACAAACAAACAAACAAAAAATAAACTCACAGAAACCGAGACCAAAGGAATGGTTACCAGAAGGAAAGGGGTTAGAGAGATGGGTGGAAAGGGAAAGGGGAATATAGTCAATAATATTGTAAAAATTTTGCATAGTGACACATGGTTCCTAGAATTAGTGGGGTGATCACACTGTAAGGTATAAAAATGTTGAATCACTATATTGTATACTTGAAACTAATATAACCAATATAAGATTGTATATCAACTATACTTAAATAAAATTAAATAGAAAAGAAAACAGTAAACCTAATTTAAATAAAGCTAGTCTTTGGGTGTTTATCTGAAATTAGCAATACTTATAAATGTGGAATAAAATAATAAGATAAATTATTTTAGGGTAGTATGCTCAATACCCTGGCAAAAGCAAACAAAAGTAACTCAGGAAAAAGATAACATCAAAAATGAAAAAAACATAATTACATCTAAGTAATATGAACTCACAATCAAAAGCCAGAAAACAAATGAAGAAAAAAGGCATATAAAGTAAAAAAAAAAGCCGTAAAAACAGGCACAAAATATGAGTCACAGATATTTCAGGTATTGAAATTATCAGGTATAGAATGAAAAATAGGTACATTTAATGTGTCTAGATAAAAAAAAGGTATTGAAAACATGAACATAATATATAAAAAACTGCTAAAATGATTGAGTAGGTGTTGAAAATAATTTCCAAGACATTTTATCGAAATGAAAACAATAGAACTTAAAATTTTAATAGAAATTAAAATAAAAATAGAAATTAAAATTTAAAATGATATGGACAGCTTAAAAACAAATAGATTTCACTGAAGAGTGAAATATTTGTTTAAAAAATTTCATAGACTATATCACAGAAAGATGAAGTACTTAAAACACTGTGTTTTAATATGAAGGAGCAAGTAAAAAGATAGGGAGTAGAGAGGACAAAGGCCCAATATATATCTACTTGGAGAGTCCAGAAATAAGGAAAAGAAAGATGACGAGATACTATTACCTCTTAAAAAGAGAAAGGAGGCAACCACTAAAAAAAAAAAAAAAAAGTATAAAGAAAATAATACAAGAAAAAGAAGTACAACCAAAATACTAAGAGAAAAGAGATAAACTAGAGTCACGAAATGCTTAATTAAAACTACAAAAGGCAAAGTTATGACTATTTGTGGTGAAGGATAGTAACTACATTTGTGGTGATCATTTTGTAATATATACAAATATTGAATCATTATGTTGTACACCTAAAACTAATATAATGTTATATGTCAACTATATCTCAATTTAAAAAATATGCAAAAGACAGAAAAAGAGTGGAAGACTAAAGTAGGAATAGTGAACAAGGGCAGCAAATAGAAAACTAACAAATATGGTTGATATTAATTCAACTATATCAATAATCACTTTAAACATCAATGGCCTAGAGACATTGGTTAAAAGACAGACATCATCAATGTTTGTATCAGATAAACTTTAGGAATACAGAGTGTTCAAAACTTTAATTATCTGAAAGTGAATGAAAATCCATATGCACCAGTCTATGCCTACTGAGTAAAAAAATTCCAATTTGTGTGATCCTCCTCAGAAAGTGCTTTTGAAGTGGCCCCAGAAGATCTTTTCCTAATTTATCTTTTCCGTAGTGAAAGGGCCAAGTAATTTAGAGCATTTGGAAAGTGACTTTTGACTTAATGACAGGAACCAAGGTTGGGATAGATTTGTACAAATATTCAGAAGAGAATAGGATTGTCTATTTATTTTTCTGACATTTTGAAATGTTTTTTTTTATTTTAAGAGAAGTTTCTTTTTTTTCTGGCAGTGTGTGGTTTCTTCAGAGATCAAATAAAATGTATTTCCTACTAGATTATCTCCAGAGAGACTAAAGGCACCTGAGATTCATATATTTATTTAAATACTCAATATCATTTTCAGAAATAAAAGCTATCCATATAACTTTAATTTAAATTTGTACAGCTATTAATTAGGTTCTCAGCTTTTTCAAAGATGTAAGTGGAAATCTTTGAAGTTTCCTATCAGAAAGAAAAAAAACACAATGAGCAGTAATTTGATTTCTGTCCTCTTTTCGTGAATTCATAGGGTAAGTGCTATTGTATTTTACTGGATCGTATATCGTTCCATAGGGAGTCATTATCATGTATTCAAAACAGGACGCTGAGCACTTCAATACCAATTTCTTGCCTTATGAGAGAAGAGTACATAGTGAATGAGAATCCAATTGAAATTTAGTTATTTCACTATTCTTTTCAGTGATTATGCTAAGAGAAAACAATGTTCATTGAGATGGAAAAAGCCAGGTAAAATGAGAAGTTTCTCACGCTGGTGGCATTATCTACTTAAATCTATGACATGTGCATGTGTCTAATCACAAACAGGTGAAACCATTGGTTTTGAGTCTTTGGCCTTCCTGGTACTAGACACCTCAATATTTGCAGTGGATTCCACCTATATCACTATTAATATTTTGCCCAAGTTGCCAAGATGTTTTGGTTATTTAGTCTTTAAAACCATCAGCTGCTGTGAATAAGAAAATACGTCAGTGTAACAAGATAGTCTGATGGAGTATAATTATAGGTGTCTTTGAAGCAGGGGGAGAGGTGGCAATGACAGTAGGAAATTGATTGGACTTTATATAATGAATTATTCAGAAAACTTACTTAACTTTATAGTCTGCTGATAATATAGATGAATGAACTAAGATAACGCTGTATGTTGAGATAGAAACATGGACACCAGAGATGATTAGGGGTGGGACATACAGGTACATAGGAAAGGTAAATTGGACGCAAGATATGTAGAGTTATGTAATCAGCAATCTGTGCTGTATTTTGGGCCTTACTGGCTTAGACATACCTTGTCTTCCTTTAGTCTGTAAAGGATACAGAAAAGATCATAAGAAATTCATTGTACACTAATAAGCTTATTTTTTAAATGGGAATCCTCCTGCATTCTCAGGATGGGCTGTAACTCAGGAATCACACTACAAGTGAAAAGCTAAGTTAAAATTATCAGAGTAAGTCACCCCTGCTCTAAAACTTTCAGGGTGACATTGACCCCTGGAGATTATTTATAATAAAATACCTACAATAAAATGAATAACATACCCGAAATATTTCATATCAGAACCTGCTATATAGTGACTGTCAACAAAAGAACATCCAAACCTATAGAAAGTTTTATAAGAATTTTTGAGCCAAATTTTGAGGACATGTCCAGAAGCAAAATCTCAATGGTTTCAGGAAATTCTCCAGACAACGGCAGTTCTGCATTTCCTTTTATACATTTAGAATCCATGGGGAAAAAAAAACGTAAGGAAGGTGCATGAAATCCATTGGTGGTAGATCAGGGAGGAAGAAGAAAGCTCTAGGATTGGATAAAAAGCAAAATGGAGAAACACATAGTTCTTTTACATTGTTGAGTACCTGCTAGCTAATAACTAAGAGTTACAGCACTTAGAGATGGTATGTGGGGAACAAGATAACAATGAGTTCTGTGGTCTGTGCTCTGGTGCCCATGGTTATGTCTTTGAAGGATTTAGAAAAGAAAATTACTCTGGTGTTTCAAAGGTATGCTATCCTAGCTGCATAAGAACAATGGACAGAGCTCACTTAAGGCAACAGTTGACCTTTGCTAAGCAAGCTGTACGTCTGGGATGCAACTACCCAGCCTGCCCAGTTAGGAATTTATGATCAGACCATCCTGTGTGGTGACTTTTAGTCGCTGAGCTTGTCAAGCCTGCCGTGTATCCCCTGATCTTGTTAGGTTTATTATATAGCCCCCCTTTTTTTGTTCACATGACCATGAAAATCTGAGGGATTAGACAGATTTGCTGCTCTCATGAATTTTGTGTATTTGCTTCCAGTGTACTTTGCAGACATCTCCCTGGTGAATAATAAGAGCCATACAAATATAACATATTATTTGTCTTGATCCTTGTTATATTCAAACAGAAAAGTTATCATTATCAAGGATAACACTAATTCTGCAACTAGACTATGGATAAAGCTGAAATGTATCCCAACACAGTCACCTTCATTCTGTTATTCTTCCAGCAAATGTTAAGTACTTACCACGTGTTGGGCACTACTAAATACACCAGATGTTATTCAGTGAGCAAAACAAAGAATGTATGTCCATACTCCCATAGATAAACATTCTAATGGGAGAATGCATTAAGAAAGAAGTGTACACTATGTAGTTGATAGCATTACTGTGAATTATAATTACACTTATAATAGTAAGAAAAATAGTAGAGTAATAGCAGTAAACACTTATATAATAATATATGCAAATGTTAAACAAACAAACAAAAATTTAACTTCTATAGCCAAAAGTCTTTTTTAAAAAAAAGTTTATTAGGCCATTGCTAACAAAAAAGATTGGTCTTGGAGCACGGAGTCTAAACCATCAGCAGCATGGCTGGGTAGGTGTAACATGTCTGTCACCCAGAGTTTGGCAAGTATTTTTATACATCAAGTAGTGGGGAGAAAGATTTAAGCCCTTCTGAAAGGATTTACATTAGGTATAGACAAATAGGCTGAAAGGAGGTGAAACAGGGCAAGTTCTGGGACAGGCACAGCAGAGTCTGCTGGAAGAAGAATCCACAGTGGATTCTCTGTGGACAACACATTAGAAAGCTCACATGTAAATAAGAGGTAGACGCTTCTGGGGTTCTTTGGCACCTGGCTATTCTCTCTTTTGGACGATTGCAGAAATGGCCACCTGGAAATTAATCCTAAATTCCAACAGATATACAGGAATGTGAGCAGTCTTTTGTCAGAGCTGATCCATAGCTATTAACAGGCTAACTGTTCCGTCGCTTTTTCTCACTCTCCAGCTGCTGTAATATTAGTTTAGAACATCTCAGAATTGTTTTCTTGTCACCAGATGTTATTAATGTTCTGTAAAAATATTATTTTTCATCTATGTATGAGAAAATTTCTATTAGTGTTTTCACTTTATATATGAGAGAATAGAGGGGCAGAGAGTAACTGGGCTAAGTTGATAGTTATTAAATGGCAGAGCTAGAAATCCAAGGAGATTGGCTCCAGATTTTGTGGTAAACAAGAATAAGACAGATTAAGGGGCAGGGATAAGAGAGGTGAAGTATGTGGTATTTTATATAATGTGATCTGGGAAGATTTCCCTAGTGATAGGATATTTGGTGAGAAATGTGATGGGACTATCAGAGCAAGCCATCCAGAAGTAGCTGGGACACGAAAGTAAGGAGAAAAATGGCAGTAGTTGAAGTCAAACAAGTGGTGTGTAAGGGCTGAGAGTCAGATAATGTGGGCCTACAGGCTACAGCAAAGCACCTTGAATGGTATGGGAGCCATCAGAGTTTTGAAGAGAAATGTGACATTGTCCAATTTAAGCTTTAAAAAGACTGCCTCAAGTGATTATGTGTACAACAGACAAATACAGAAGTAGTGAGACCAATAGGAAGACTGTAACAATAATTCAGGTAAGAGATGATGTGGTTTGGACATCAGTAGCAGTGGATAGCAGTGAAGGTGGTAAATTGAGAAGTGGTCAGGTTCTGGATACATTTTAAAGCCCATACAATTAGGATGTGTTAAAAGAATGGATTTGGTAAGTGAGAGAAAGAGAGCAGTCCAGAAATTCTAAAACTTATGGTTTAAAGTTTTGAGATGCAGAATAATAGGTGAGAAAGTTCAGGAGTCTGTTTTGGAAACATGAGATTGATGGCATTATTGGATATGCAAGTGAAGATGTTAATTGGATGGTTGAATTTTTCATGGTTGGAGTTCAGAAGAGAGAATGAGGCTGGAGTTATAAATTTGGAAGCTATCGGCATAGAGATTCTATTTTAATCCATATTGTTGTTATAGCTGATTTTATGTTTACATGGGTCTTTCACCCCGCTATAAAAGAGATAGCAGTGGTGGTGACTGCCACACAAAATAGATCTTTGCTGAAGATTCAGACCTTGAAAGAGCAGGTTTGTGTTTCTATTCCAGTAGGACTACACAGATTGATTCAAAGGCAAAAAATCTGTTGTTCTCAAAAAAGATTTGGTGAGATAAATTCCAAGGCAAGGCTCAGCTTTCTAAGATATTAACAAATGAATGGTTAGAGCCACTGTAATTTAGAATGCAACGTTAATATAAATTCAGTAATAGTCACAGCCTATGTAACCTATACCATTGTCTGAGGTTAACTTATTAGAGCCTTTGATTTCTACAACTCAAATTTCTTATTTATGGTAATTCACCTGATTTTTTTTTTTGCCTAACTTTTTTTGTATATAGTTTTTCTAACTTATTGTAGACAATATAGAAAGATATAAAGATACCATCTAATTTTTTCAAGATGTCTTAAATAGGTATGTGCAATGCATTGGTATTTTTGTCCTCTTTAAATGTTCTCTTGGATCTTCCATTCATTTGGTTAATTTTTCAAATAAAATAGTGGCCCAGAATTAAAATAATTTTACATGTTTTCAGGATTTGTTCTTTGTTTGGATAATAGCCTATGACAGTGGACCCTTTTGTTCCTGACAGTCACTGGGCTAATGCAAGTAGGAAAAGGGGCCCTCTGGGACCTCCATTTCCCTCTGCCTGCGTTGTTGAAATGGGCTTTCGTAAAGAAGCTTTGACTGCACATTTTTGTTTTTAACACTTGAAAAGAAAGTGAAAGAGCTGTAAGTCTCAGGGCATGTGGAATTAAGTGTGATGGTTTTCTATGAAATATTTACATATAGCCACCCAAGGAAATTTGTGTTGCATAAAATCCCTTCATTCTAACATATCTTCACATTGTAAAATATCTTTCTGTAGTATTGTCTTTTTTTCTAGCCTTAAGTGTTTTTATTTATTTATTTTATTTTTCAATTACAGTTGACATACAATATTATATTAGTTTCAGGTGTACAACATAGTGATTAGACATTTAAATAATACACAAAGTGATCACCCTGAGAAGTCTAGTGCCCTGCCCATTTGTCACCATACATAGTTATTACAATATTATTAACTATATTTCTTATTCTTTACTTTACATCCCTGTGACTGTTTTTATAACTGGCAATTTGTACATATTAACCCCTCACCCTTTTTCACCCATCCTCCCAGTACCCCTCTCTTCTGGCAACCATCAAAATGTTCTCTGTATCTATGAGTTTCCTTCTGTTTAGCTTGTGTGTTTGTTTTTTAGATTCCACATATAAGTGAAGTCATATGGCATTTATCTTTCTCTGTGTGAGTGATTTCACCTAACATAATACTTTCTAGGATCATCTATATTGTCACAAATGGCAAGATTTAATTCTTTTTATGGCTGAGTAATATATGAACCACTTCTTTATGCATCTATCGATGGACACTTAGGTTGCTACCATATCTTGCTGTTGTAAATAATGCTACAATGAACATAGGGGTGCATATGTCTTTTTAGATTCGTGTTTTGGATTGCTTCAGATAAATACCCAACAGCAGAGTTGCTCAGTCGTATGGTAGTCCCATTTTTAATTTTTTGAGGAACAGCCACACTGTTTTCCATAGTGGCTGTACCAATTTACAATTCTACCTACAGTGCATGATGGTTCCTTTTTCTCCATATCCTTGCCAACACTTGTTTGTTGATTTATTGATGATGGCCATTCTGAGGTGATATCTAGGTTGTAGTTTTAATGTGCATTATCCTGATGATTAGTGATGTTGAGAATCTTTCCATAGGTTTGTTGGCCATCCGTATGTCCTCCTTAAAGAAATGTCTATTCAGGTCCTCTGCCTATTTTTTAATTGGATTTTTTTATGTTTTATGAGTTCCTTATGTATTTTGAATATTAACCCCTTATCAGATGTATCATTGATGAATATCTTCTCCCGTTCACTGGGTTGTCTTTTTGTTTTGTTGCTGGTTTCCTTCACTGTATAAAAAATCGTGAATTTTATGTAGTCCCATTTGTTTATTTTTCCTTTTGTTTCCCTTGCCTAAGGAGATATATCAGTGAAAATATCACTGTTGGTAAAGTCTGAGCGTTTACTTCCTGTACTTTCTTCTAGGAGTTATATGGTTTCAGGTGTTACATTTAAGTCTTTATTTTGAGTTTATTCTTGTATATGGTGTAAGAAGGTGGTCCAGTTTCATTTTTTTGTATGTATCTGTCCAGTTTATTTTTCAGCACCATTTATTGAATAGACCGTCTTTACCCCAATGTATATGCTTGCTTTCTTTGTCATAGATTAAAACGCCACATAGGAATGGATTTATTTCTGGGCACTCTATTCTGCTCCATTGATCTGTGTGTCTGTTTTTGTGCTGGTACCTTGCTGTTTTGATTACTATGACCTTGTAGTTAGTTTGATATCAGGTAGCATGATACCTCCAACTTTGTTCTTCTTCTCAAGATTTCTTTGGCTATTTGGGGTATTTTGCAGTTCCATATAAATTTTAGGACTGTTTATTCTAATTCTGTGAAAAATGCCATTGGTATTTTGATGATGCCATATGGACATTTTAACAATGGTCATTCTTCCAATCCAGAGCACAATGTATGCTTCTATTTATTTCTGTCTTCTTCAATTTCTTTCTTCAGTGCCTTATAATTTTCTGAGTATGGATCTTTTACCTCCTTGGTTAAATTTATTCCTATGCATTTTTTTATGTAATTATAAATGGGATTGTTTCCTTAATTTTTCTTTCTGACATTTCATTATTGGTGTATAAAAATGGAACAGATTTCTAAATATTAAATTTGTATTCTGCTACTTCACTGAATTCATTTATCAATTCTAATACTTTTTTGGTGGAATCTTTATGGTTCTCTATATATAGTACCATATCATCTACAAATAATGACAGTTTTACTTCTTCATTTTCAATTTAGCTGCCTTTCATTTCTTCTCTGATACTTCCAATACTTCCAATGCCACTGTGTTGAATAAAAGTTGTAAAAGTGAACATCTTAGTCTTGTCACTGATCTTAAGAAAAAGATTTTTAGCTTTTCATCATTGAATATGATGTTAGCTGTGAATTTGTCAGATATGGCCTTTATTAAGTGGAGGTGTGTTCCCTCTAGTCCCACTTTGCTGAGTGTTTTTTATTATAAATGGATTTTGGATTTTGTCAAATATGTGTGTTTTTTTCCTTTTGCTTCTATTAATGTGATCATATCATTTTTATCCTTCATTTTCTTTATGTGGTGTATCATGTTAATTGATTTATGGATATAGAACCAACCTTGCATCTCAGGAATAAATCCCACTTGGTTATGATGTATGATCTATTTAACATATTGCTGGATTTGGTTTTCTAATATTTTGTTGAGGAATTTTATATCTATGATTATCAGGGATATTGGCCTGTACTTTTCTTTCTTTTTCGTTTTTTTGGTAATGTATTTGTCTGGTTTTGGAATCAGGGTAATTGTGGTCTGGTGAAATGAACTTGGAAACTTTTCCTCCTCTTGGATTTCTTGGAATAATTTAAGAAGGATGGGTGTTTTTTTGTTTGTTTGTTTGTGGTTTTTTTTTTGGAATGGTCGGTAAAATTCACCTGTGAAGCCATCCAGTCCAGGACTTTTGTTTGTTGGGTGTATTTTGATTGCTGATTTAATTTTGTCAGTAGTTATTGGTCTGTTCATGTTTTCTATTTCTTCCTGATTCAGTCTTGGAACATTGTATGCGTCTAGGAATTTATCCACCCCTTCTAGTTTGTCCAGTTTGGGTGCATATAATTGTTCATAGCATTTTCTTTTTATCCTTTGTATTTCTGTGGTGTCAGTTGTCACTTCTTTTTAATTTCTGATATTTATTTGGGTCCTCTCTTTTTGTTTTCTTGATGAGGCTAGCTAAAGTTTTATCAATTTTGCTTATCTTTTCAAAGAACCAGCTCTTGGTTTCATTGATCTTTTCTATTGTTTTAGACTGTTTCATTTATTTCCTACCCTGATCTTTATTATTTCCTTCCTTATACTCACTTTGGGCTTTGTTTATTCTTTTTCTACTTCCTTTATGTGTAAAGTTAAATGGTTTGAGCTTTCCTTGTTTCTTGAGTTAATTCTGTATTGCTATGAATTTCCCTCTCTGACTGATTTTGCTGTGTCCCATAGATTTGAGGTCATTGTGTTTTTATTTTTATTTGTCTTCTCAAGGTATCTTTTGACTTCTTCCTTGATCTTATTGTTAACCCATTCATTGTTTAGTAGCATTAATTAACCTCCATGTGTTTTTCAGTTTTTTTCTTGTAATTGATTTCTAGGACCATACCATTGTGGTCAGAGACAATGCTTGTTATGATTTCAGTCTTCTTAAATTTGTTGAGACTTGTTTTGTGGCCTAACATGTGATCCTGGAAAATGTTCCATATACACTTGAAAATAACACATATTCTGTTTCTTTGCAGTATTCTAAAAATATCAATTAAATTCATTTGATGTAATTTCTCATTAAGGCCACTGATCCCTTGTTGATTTTCTGTCTGGATGATCTATCCATTGTTGTCAATGGGGTGTTGAAGTCCCCTACTATTACCGTAGTATTGTCAATTTCTCCCTTCATGTCTGTCAGTAGTTGCTTTATATATTTAGGTGCTCTTCCCTTGGGTGTGTAATTATTTACAAAGTATATAGCCTCTTGTTGGATTGACTACTTTATCATGATAAAATGTTTTTCTTTGTCTCTTGTTATAGCCTTTGTTTTAAAGTCTATTTTGTGTGATATAAATATTGCTACCCCAATTTTCCTTCCCTTTCCATTTGCATGAAATATTTTTCTATCCCTTTACTGTTAGTCTGTGTGTATCTTTTGATTTGAAGTGGGTTTCTTGGGGGCAGCATATGCATTGGTCTTGTTTTCTTATCCATTCAACCACCCCAAGTCTTTTGATGGAACATTTTATAAATTTACATCAAAAGTAATTTTTGATAAGTATGTAGTTATTGCCATTTTATTATTCATTTCTTTTTCTATTTTTTCTTCTTATTAAAGAAATCCCTTTAACATTTCTCGTAATACTGTTTTGGTGTCGATGAACTCCTTTAGCTTTTTCTTGTCTTAGAAGTTCTTTATCTGTTCTTCAGTTATAAATTATAGCTGTATTGGGTAGAGTAATCTTGGTTGTAGATCCTTGCTTTTCATCATGCTGAATATTCTGTGCCAATCCCTTCTGGCCTGCAACGTTTCTGTTGAGAAATCAGCTGACAGTCTTATACGAGTTCCCTTGTAGGTAAATGACTGCTTATCTCGTGCTGCTTTTAAGATTCCTTCTTTGTGTTTAATCTTTGACATTTTAATTAGGATGTGTCTTGGTTTGGGCCTCTCCAGGTTCATCTCATTTGGGACTCTGTGCTTCCTGGTCTTGTATGATGATTTCCTTCACCATGTTGGGAAAGTTTTCTGTCATTATTTCTTCAAAGAGGTTCTCAATCCCTTGCTCTCTATGTTCTCTTTCTGATACCCCTATAATGCAAATGTTGGTAGGCATGATGTTGTCCCAAAACTCCCCTAAACTATCCTCATTTTGGGGGAGGGTTTTTTGTTTTTTTCTTTTTGTCCTTCTGTTTCTACTATCTTGTCTTCTGAATCACTGATTCTGTCTTCTGCTTCATCTAATATACTATGGATGTCCTCTAATGTATACTTCATTGTAGTTACTGTATTCATTTCTAACTGGTTCCTTATGTTTTCTATCTCCATTATTCTTTCCTATTGTTGTTGTTGTTGTTATTGTTGTTGAAGTTCTCTCTGAGTTCATCCAGTCCTCTCCTTAGTTCATTGTGCACTTTTATAATCTGTTTTGAATTCTGTGTCTTTTAGGCTATTTGTCTCCATTTCATTTAGTTCTTTTTCTGGAGTTTTGTCATGTTCTTTCATATGGGACCTGTTTTTTTGTGTTCTTATTTTGACTGACTCCCTATGTTTGTCTCTATGTATTAGGAAGATGTACTATATCTCCCAGTCTTGGCAGAATAGCCTTAGGTAGTAGATATCCTGGGTGGCCCAGTGGCATAATCTCCTTAGTGACCTGAGACAGGTGTTCCAAATGTGGGTGTTCCTTGTTGGGTGTGTGTACCCTGTTGTAGTTGAGCCTTGATTTCTGTTGTTACATTAGTTGGTGGGATTGACCCTCAGGCTGACTGACTATGAAGAATAACCATCATTATAGCAAATGAACTCTTGTGCTGAGGCTGACCCCACAGGGTTGGGATTCACTTTAGCTGGACTCTGGTGCCTGGAGAGTCCACCCTTTGGTGTTTTATTTGTAGAGCTGGTTGGGTGGTCCAAAGTCATCTACCGGGTCTTTTTGTTCTGGATCCTCTTGGGAGGGACCCTGGTACAGGCCAAGATCAGCCACTGCCTGTGCCCATCCTGGGGCCACCTGGTAGTAGCTACAAAGTGATCTTCAGGTAGTTGCTGTCTATACTGGGCTTGGAGGTATGTGGGAGAGACTCAGCTGCAAACTGAGGCCAGTTGCCAGTAGTGCTGGGCTTGGGGCCACTTAGCAAAGATATGGGGCATATCAAAATCAGACCCTGCTTGTTTATGGTTTGCAAGCCTTTTGAGATATTTTAGTATAGTCTGTACTATGAGCCAAGACAGGCCATTTTGGTGGAAAAGCCTCTGGAAGAGGTTCAGGCTGGGTATGCAAGTTTGGTGGGGTGGGGTGTCAGGGAATCACCTGAGTGAGTAGAACATTGTTAGCCAGGCTAATGGAGTGTTCAAATTGGTGCTTGCCTGCTCCTGCAGGTTGAGTGGGTGGAGGGCTTAACAAAGGAACAGTGGCATCTACAACTCTTCTGTCTGTGGCATGAGCTGTCCTGACCCCTGCCCCTCCAGACCTCAGTTTGAAGTTAGTCAATTCAGCCCCTCCCTGTATGTCCCTAGTGCTTTTTCAAGCTGCTACCCCTGCCTTGGAGCTTAGAGCAAATGAGATTGTGAGTGGTCCCTTTAAGACCTGTAGTTCCTAGGTCTCCAGAAGCCCTCTGTCTCACTCAGCTACAATCCTGTCTAGTTTTCACAGCCAGATGCTATGAGGACTCCTCTTTCCAGCACTGGTACCTTTAGCTGGACAGCTGGATGTGGGGTAGGATTTCTTGCTCCTCAGATGAAACTTCCATAGCCAAAATATCCCTCCCATTTCTTAATTGCTACACTGGGGCTGCATCTTTTACCCTCCTACCAGTCTTGATGTGTCTTCTTCTTTATAATCTTATTTATGAGAATTCTGTTCAGCTAGTCTTCAGGCTGTTCTCAATGATGGTTATTCCATAATTTAGTTGTAATTTTCATGTGGTCATGGAAGGAGCACAGCATTTCCCTACTCTATCATCTTGACCAGAAGTCTGTAGCATTGTCTTTTTGAGAGCCCAGGCAATGTTACCTATAAAGGTATTAGCTAGTAGTCATATATTGGTGTAATGAAAAGAAAATAAGCAGTAAAAACAAATAGAGAGAACGAGAGAGAGAGAGAGAGAGAGAGAGAAAGAGAGAGCATTCAAAAGTAAGAAAAAGAAGAAACTAATATGGAGACATTACTAGAACTCAAAAAAACTGATTTCCTAATACCTGTTCTGCTTCTAATTGTGTAACTATGAAAAGGTCAGGAAACCCTATTAATTTAGCATAATAATCTGCTTAATGAGGTGTTATGAGATAATATATGAAATTGTTTAAGGGCAAAGTAAAAATGCTGAATAAGTTTACTCAGGGCATAGCAACATAACAAGGTAAATTACATTCTTAATAATAAAAGCTCATTTTTAACCAGCATATTATGCACCTCTTAAAATTGTTAAACAACTTAAATGTTGAGAAATTGCCTTGCTCAGTTGATTAGTTTGTTAACCAATTAGTTAAGAAAAGTAATTTGTGTTTTAATTTAACGAATATTAATTTGTGTCTTGTTAAATGAAGGGTTCCCACAGAACTTTTTCTACAGAACTTTTGCTGTCGATCACACTCTCAGAGGAATAACCCAATCTCCTGGGTGATACATCCATCTGGACAGTGTTATTTCCTTTGTAGGTGGCTAATTTGCATTTCTATAATGAATGACTACATCAGTAATCTATAAAGCTTTAACAATAGAAATTGGTTCTCTTTACTGACAGTATCTTAAAATCATTGCAGAGCCACTTCAAACTGTGTAGAATTCCCACTATTAATATTCTGTTCTATAAATTTCTTCATTTTTTAACTGCATAATAAGCTAATCAAAAGCAAATTAACAGTAAAAAGGAGAGTCAAAATATTACTGACCAAAAATTACACTTACAACAATTAGATTATGCAAAGACAAAATATGAATGCCTACAAGAAAATAAAAACTCTCCTTTAGTTAAAAGTATATTTATTTAAAGTCCGTTATTTTATTTTAATGTAGTTTATCGCTTAAAAAATAAAAGTTCTGTGTTTCATGGAGAAAATACATTAATTTTTTAAACTTGGTTTTAAATTACATCAGACTGTGTCCAGAGTTAGCAAAATAAAGCTGATTGTGACCCCCCAGGAAGGATATTTTAGTTTCCCACATTATTAATAAAAGCAGACCATGCATATGAAAACTATTCGAGAGAGAGAGAGAAGTGAGGGAGGGAGGGAGGGAGGGAGGGGGAGAGGGTGAAAGAGAGGGAGAGAGAGAGAGGGGAGGGGAGGGGAGGGAGGGGGAGGGGAGGGGGAGGGAGGGAAGGAAGGAGAGAGGGAGGGAGAGAGAGAGAGACTTAAGGGCACGTAGGCAAATTTTAAAAATTGGGACATGCAGAAAATATTCTAAATAGGATAAGTTTAGAATTTTGTAAGTCCTCTGGTGAACAGAAGGAACATGACAAAATTCTTAATCCGCGTATCCTCAGAAAATTCATTCTTTGTTTTTTATATTCACTCCAACTGGTGCTTCATTTTTTTCTCAATTACAATACCACATTCTGCCCAAGTCCCTTTTATCTTCTTTTAGACAAAAAATGCCTTACTTTCCCTTTTAACATTGTAACCACAAAGGTCAAGGAGTCATGAAAGTTTTGCATGGGAAAAAGAGGTTCTCTCCTGGAAATTAATACTTAAGTTGGGAGATGACCCACTTGCTCGCTTCAGTAGCGTGCATTCTCATTTGAAATTGAGGCTTTCTCTTGGCAACAACAGAACACAGTATAGTGATAGATAACGGTTAATAAGGCTTATATGGGATCACTGGTCACCTATCCAAAATTTATAAAATCAATTTCATGGGTAAAATATTCTGGGATTTAAGCCTATTATTCTCAAACGAATTCTAGTAATATTATGCGTTTTCCTGATGGGGTCTGCTGTATTGGTGTTACACTTTCCCTTTTATGGTAAAGAGCATGTTAAGTTATAAGTATCTTACCAAGGGTAAAAAATTTGTATATGGAAGCTAATGTTTTTTATAAACGTTAATTTGATTATCAGACTATTCATTGGTCACCTGATAGGGAGCAAATATCTAATGGAGTGGGAAAAAAATGACAACTGATATTGATGAATAAAGGAATTGTTAGACTCTAAGAGATTCTGGTATGGGATAGGTTTTAAGAGCATGGAGTGTGATATGTGACCGAGTCATAGCAGAAGTCATTGGATGAGTGGGGAAGAAAGGATAAAGGAGAAGAAATAAATGAAACCTAGTGGAACATACTTGTACCTGCTTAAAAAGCATGTCTAAAGCTGGTTTTACTATTTTGTATCTAGTTTATGAAGCCTGATATTAAATATGAAGCCTTGTATTAAAACAGCCAGTTTATTCTTTCTATGATTCTACTAGGCCAAAGAAATATCTCTTATCATTGCCAAAACATTTTTTGTCTTCAGCTGCTTCCCTTGATTTCTAAACTAAATATCCCAAATTAATCCCCACACTGAATAATTTTGTGTTGACTCTTGAGATTACCAAAGTGCTGTATGTGATTTTAAAAAAACACACACATTTTTAAATTAAATGTTCAAAATTTGCTCCTACTTCTTTGCACTAGATGATGAATCTAATAAAATTATAGGAGCAATTAAGTCCTATTAGACTATTTAATAGTGTCTCAGTGAAAGTGCTTCAGGCTTCACCAATTTAGTAATTTTAAACTAGATTGTACAAGTCACCAGGGATTACACTATGAAGTGCTGACTCCTGACTGTGGACTAAATGACCAACTAAAGCAGGACTTTCTTCTCCATAATTTTGTTATAAGTGACAGCTGTGTTCCTACTGCAACAATAAGAAATTGAAGCCACAGAGTTCTCCCCTAACCTATAACCTATTTCCAGGAGATCTGAATCTGGGCTACAAAGGT
The DNA here is from genome assembly GCF_036562045.2 of Rhinolophus sinicus. Classification (NCBI taxonomy): domain Eukaryota; kingdom Metazoa; phylum Chordata; class Mammalia; order Chiroptera; family Rhinolophidae; genus Rhinolophus; species Rhinolophus sinicus. The sequence continues at coordinate 106,056,142 of NC_133756.1, forward strand.
TTTTTTTTGTTTGTTTGTTTGTTTTGTTTTGTTTGGGGGGTTTTAAATGATCACTGAAATCAGTGTATTTTGAAATACCAATGTTTGGAGACATTATAAAATATACATATCTATAGACTGCAGGATGGAGGGAATCAAATCCTTCGGATTTCCAATAGCATGATAGTGGTTGTTACCTATCCCCTGGCAACTCTCAACTCAAGTGACCAAAGGAAGGTATAGTAGAATCTGCCAGAGAGTGTGTGTGGGGGGTAGGGGGGATAGGTGTGGCAGTGTGAGGACTTTCCTCTGCCCCCTCTGCCAGTCCCACTGCAGTTTAATAATCACTGCTGCAGATTATATAAATAGCAATCAGGACTTGCTGTGGTGACTTTACCTTAATACTATTTGTTTTCAATTCTTTCATCCAAACTTAATACATGATTGCTTTTGAAAGATGTTGTTATTAAAAATAGAAGCAGAATTAATCTAACCTGACATTAAATCTTGAAACACATAATAGTTTTTAAAAGCTAACATAAAACATCTCAATGCAATTTACAAATGAATGCGTCAACACCAGTTCTTCCACTTTTTCTGAAAAAACTCAGCAGCTGATATAAACAGTCAGTAATACTTCACATACAGCCTCGGGAAAGATCAATTTGTCTTGTTTTGATAAAAGGAAGTTTTGAGGTTGGTATAATCCACAGAGTACCAATTTATGGGTTGGCTAGTACCACATGAACCATCTCTTTAATTGCATGTCTTTTTAAGGTGGAGGTGCTGGCACACTCTGGTAATTATGACTAGCTTCAATACTTCATTGTTCTATTGCATAGTTCCATATTTCATTTCCCTGATAATCTGGTTTCAGATCTGTGTTCATGAGCTAGTTCCTTATAAGTCTTTCTTTCGTTACTCCATCTCCCTTAGCCCTACTCCAGCCTATCTGATGTGTTTCCTGACTACCGTGGCGTGGACTAAAATACTTAATCTCTAAAATGGGGCTATTACTAGCACTTGTTTCATTGAGTTGTTATCAGATGAAAGATAATGATGTATATTAGGTACTATTAAAATTAAATATGAAATAGAGACCGGACCTGAAAATTCCCTGAGCAGACAAAACTATTTAGGCCACATAAGTGAAACTTAATTTAGCTTATTCTGCAAAGCAAGCAAAATTTAATTTGGACCACTTCTTTCAAATGCCTCTGATAATTATGAAAGAAACGTAAGTCGTCTTCCTAGAAATGATAATTAACCAATCTCTTGCCATCTGAAAATCCCCATTTGAATAACCAATCATTGTAAATGTTACGCAACGTCTTCATTTTTACTTTATCAGCCATCCTGTAATGTCATGCCCCCAAAATTCATATCAATCTCTGAATTTGAAAGCTCCCAGTTCGCAAACTATTTATGTGTGGCTGATAAACTTACTAATTACTATTTCAGTGATCCAGTGGTTTTACCTCTGCTATTTCTGAAATGTTGACCTGCCACTGTAATTCCCGCAAACAAATGCTTACTGTTATTAGTATTATTTTTGTCATAATAATAGTAATTTCTATGCATCTCAAACCTTACCTTTGCAGTAATCTCTTGAGCAGTATCCCCAGCTAAGCTTTTCATGGAGTCTTGACTGAGTACAGATATCATCAAAGTTCCCACCATAGTCCCCTTGAGTTTCTAGTCATTTAGCTTCCTCTTCTTGTTTCTATCTTGGAATTGACGAAATTCTATTCATAGTTCCACTGTTAATCTCACTTTCTTGAGAGGGAAATGATAGGCAATAGCTAAATGTTATGAGACACAGGCAAACAATACAGATTTTAGATATTTAATGGACAATGGTTTCCATTAACTGAAGTACTTCTCTGTTTTGAGTTTATGTCCTTGACAGTATAGTGTTTATTCAATCAAAATATATATTTTGAGTATCTTCTTGGAATTTCAAACCTTATCAATATATAATCTCAAATATAAACAATAAACTGCTTGTTAATTGAAATTCTGCTTAAGAGAGGTTTAATGAGTCTAGACCTGTTGTATTCAATATAGCAGCCACAAATGTATATATTTGAATTTAAGTTTAAATCAATTAAACTTAAAGGAAAATAAAATCAGTCCCTCAGTCACACAAGCCACATTCAAGCATAGAGTCTCTACATGTGGATAGTGGCTACTACATTAAACAGCACAGATATAAAACATTCCCATCATCACAGAACTTCTGTTGAAAACTGCTGGTCTAGAGAAAAATAGCCAATATTCTAATTTATCTAAGGTAGAGATCTCAAAACTCACAGTACAAAACAAGCATTAGCCCAAATACTGTATAAAAGAAACTGGCCTTAAAGATACCTGTGACCTAGCAGCCAGAAAAGACAAGTACCTATTTCTCTGAGTGTTTGGGTATATATATTTTTTCTCCCCTGGGGGAGTCAATTCAGTTCAAACCACTGAAGAATTCCCTGTCAAACTGATACTTCTTATTTATGAAGACCCTCACTTATCTGTATCAGCAAGTCTGTTCATGGCACAAATTAGAGACCTTAAAAGGCATCAACTATATCAGGAAACTTGTACATCCTTGTTGGCATTGCATTGCTTGAAATATTGGTTGAATTGTCAGCTATAAGAAGAGGTGACAGCTTAATCCAATAAATCCATCGATAAACTGGAAAAAATGCGGTCTCCTCAACCTAATTATTTAGCACAAATTTGGATGGAGTGAAGTATCTAGTAATCATGTCAGTCCACCCAGAAGACTTTGGTAATGCATTCCAGGCTCAGGGTGCTTATTTAACCCTTAAAGAATTATTTCATACATCTGCTCTGACTGGTTGGTGTTCTTGCCATACTGGTCATTAAAAACCATCATTTGAATATCTTGCTCAAGAGTCACTTTGTAGAACCTTAAGTTAATGCCAACCTTTACTAGATACCTGTATGTTACAATATTAATTGGCCCATTTTGTTTAAGAAGTCTAGAAACCAAAATTGATACCTAGAAAAATTTCAGATATTCAATAAGGTTTAAAAACTTCAAACTTTTCCAAAACAAGATAAGGAATGATTGTCTTTTTTTAGTAATATATAGGAAAATAATGCTATTAAAACAATGCTATTGGGAAACAGTGTCATACTTGGTTTAAAAAGTCTAAAGACCAAGCACTTGATTACTCCTCCCATTGAGAAATTCCTTTTTGTTATATACTTTGCTTAAACATTTCTCGTTATAAAAACTCAAAAGGAAGTGCACTCTATAAAAAATATATTTGCCTAATTAAGAAAATAAGATATGTTTACTATGCAAATTTCAAAAAACACAGAAACATATGTGGTAGGATCATATATTAAAATGCTAATGTGTACTTTGTTCTTAAAATATTTTTCCACTTCATCTTCCAAGAGAGCAGTTAGAACTCTTTGTACTTCCTTGCTCAGGAAAGATTCCTGTTATCCAGTGAAAGCAGAAGTTGTTTGCAGATAATTTCCTTTCCTGGATTTAGTATTTGGAAAGTCTGAGCTCCTGGGGCAAGAAGTTACTCTTGGGAAACAAGACAGATGAGTGTTTTAGGGAAGAAAGAAGTGTCTGCAATGGGACTAAGACTATGAAAGGTGATAAAACAAATATGAGATCTTGGGTTTGAAAACGACTGGGGCACATGACTCAGTTATTTCCAGGACTTTATGAAAAGGTAGCAGGTCTAGGGGGTATGGATATAAATGAGATGCATCATGGTTTCAAAATATCCTGAAGCCACAGAAAAAAATTGAGCTTTTAGATTTCAAAAGACTGTGGGGACTTATGCAATGGACATCTTAATAAAACCTGAGACCAGAAGGGGTTCTCAAATGTTTTATGTCAAACCTTTTATTCCTATACCAAACTCCACGGGATCTTCACACAGCTTGTGGTAGGGGAATGGTGGTAACAATAACTGAGATAGAATTTCTCATCAGCCAGGAATGTAGCTTGCAATTAGATCCCATTTAATTAAAATAAATAATATAACATTTCTTCAATATTTGCATTTGTGGAGTAAAATTGTATACTCTATATACAGAACAAAAGCTAAATCTTAAAATACATGGGTCTAGTTCAAAAACTAAAATAACAAAAAGATATAAAAAATAATAAAGACTAAAATAATGAAAAAAATTGAAAATAATAAAGAGTTGTATTGTAAAGATGAATATAAACTGAAAAAGATTAAACGCAGAATTCCTTTCCTAAAGAAGTTTCCCTTATATGTAGTTGTGTGGTGAGGGCAAAAAATATATGGCACGTTTAATACATTGTTTAATAATCTCTGTCAGTTGTACGCATCCATTATAGGCCATTAGTAAGTGAAAGCAAGTTTGGACTTCATAATGTGCTCATAGGGATTCTCATAGACCCCAGCTTACATTTCAACATTTTTATATGTATAACAAGGAGCTATTTAAATAAAATTTTACTTAAACAGTTAAATCATTTTTGTGGAATTATCATATAGATAATTTAAAATTTGGTTCAGCTTAAAAAAGTATATAATTCATACTGTGTTATTCTTCTTCTTCTAAAAGAAATAATAGTTGTAAATTTCTGGCAATCTCCCAATCCTTCCAGTTGCTCTTCAATTCTGGAAAAATTAAAAAGTTTGCTAGTTGGTTCAGACATCATATAAAAGAAGAAAATCCACATGGGATAAGTGTATGTTAGGTGTGTGAGGATGGTTCAAACTGAGTAAACAGGAAAAATATTTCTTATACATCCATCCATGTCAGTATTTTAAAGCTAAAAGTCTGTACTCCAACTCATTACACGATGAAAGAAAGTGAAGCCTCTCCTCATTCTCCCAACAGAAAAAAATAAATATTCCTATGTGTTAAGAACCTGCAATAATATATTTTGTGCCCTTTAAAGTAAGTTCTCTAAAACTTTTTTTTCTCTTTTAATACTCAAATACTTAATTTAATAATGAAAACAGGACTCTAAGCAAAATTAGAACTCCCTCTAGTGTTCACAGTTTCTGTGCTCCACTATGGAAAAAAAAAAAAAAAAAAGGAAACAGCTTAGAAATTTCCCTTTCCTTCTGACCAGACAACTTCATAGCTTTGTTTCCCTGTCTGGCTCTGTATCACAATCATAGGAGGAGACCCTGACAACTACTGACTGACTAGGACAATCCTAGGCAGGCTCTTCTGTGACCTTGCGCCAGGAGCACCAAAATGCCAACGTTGGCTCTTGGAAACAACTGCCCTTCTCTTTGTGCAAATGCAAAAGGGCATATTGGTTCCATGCCAAAGAGCAGGCGTTAATGCTATGCAGCTGGCAGGAATTTCTTCCTTCTTGAAATGCTGAGTTCCCTGGTAGCATATGTTATTCATCTAAACACAGCTGAGTTCACATATTGCAATTATATAATGAGCATATAAGCTTATAATGCCCCCCCCCCCCATAACTCCCAAGTTAGATGAATAAAATCCCTAATCTGGTTTTGTCTCTTTTCTGCTTTGTTGAGTCAATTTTTTTTTTCTTTAAAGGAAAGTCCAATTTAGATTCCTCTGCTTGTCAAAGCCACAGTGGTGGTGTGACTTGTCAGCGCACACTATTGGGGGGTGAGGGAAGGAAGCAGAGAAATTAATAAAATCACCCACAAGGAAATCTATGCAGATTTATTCACCTTTAGGCCAAAGGCTGCTGCTGGGTTCCCAACGAGTTGAGTGTAAATTGCTTGAGGGGTGGGCAAAGTGGGAGGTTTTGAAGGTAAAATGTTGTAGATGGACGAGCTTTCCTCTGGTTTTTGGCTGTGGTTTTCCTTGGTTCATGATCAGGAGCATCTCTGTTTTTCTCCCACAGTTGTTTCTTTGTTTTCCTGCAGAGATATGTTTATTTTTATATCTCTATGTTCTTAACATAAGCATGACATGATGCTACTAGCTACTGACACTTCAATAGGATTTACAATGATGCTTTCTTTCTGAACCACATGTTTTAAGAGTTTGGGTATTTACATGTTGGTGGAAATGTGATACCTGATTTTTATCTAAAAGCATTTCGAAAATCTTTAGTCACACAATTCTCAAGTTTCTCTAGTGTACAAGAATGCAGATTTGTGTTATTAATTATTTAAGAACAATGTTGTACTGGGCACTAGGCAGAATATCAAGTCAAATAAAAACCATTTAGCTCACAGAAAGCAGGGCAAGAGAGGTTTTTGCAATGTGTGTTACTTCAGAAAGGATAATTTTGAATAATTAAAACTTGCAAATGATTTCATTTCCAGTGGCCACAAATCTCTTCCCAGGAAAGTGAGCAGAATGACAGCATGAATTAGTATCCTTGGTAACCATCTAAGTATTTCTAGGAAGTCTGAGGTGTCCTGAGTAACCTGCCTTCCTAACCCTTTCAGTGTCTGAGAAGTAGAATTCAAACTGGTGTGGTAAGTTTCTCAACGTGAAGTAGGGTCATATTCATATGTATTCTTGATAGAGAAAAGGAGCTAAAGAAACATAAATTGAAGGTTGAAGGGAATTGTTCAAGAAAAAAGGAGAAATTCTCCTCACTTTGTCTCCAGTGTAAGTGTAGGGTTGTTGTGTGTATTAAATGAGATAAAAAGCTTATTACAATGACTAGAACATAATAAATGTGCAAAAATACAACCTTGAGTATTAGAATGTTAATAGATATCCATATTTACTTTGGCACTTTCTTAAATTGTACCCAGTGTACACAAAATTAGTCAAGAGAACTGTCAGCTTTATTTCTGATAAGCTAAAAGGTGAATACAGCTTTGACCTGCTACCAAATGGGCTTGCGAGCATTATCCCCAGGCCCTCTGCACGTGTATGCTGTGGAAGCACATTCAAGGAAAGTTTGTGTGCACAGAGCAGATCGTACCCTGGAATGCTGTCTCATGCTTGTCTGGGACAGATAGGAAAGAAGTAAAGAGACTGAATCCCCAAGGATTGCCATAATTTAATGAAATAATTTAGGAATATGGACCAATGAATTTCACTCACCAATTTGTTGGAGTGTAACTCTAGTCAAAATTCTTCCATATAGAAATATGAGACTAAGGGGAAATAAAGTCCACTCCCCACCATTAACTATTGTTTATTAGTATTATTATTACTACCACAAATTTAGGATAAGCATTATTTGCTTGTTCACCTAAAAATTTAGAAGTAGAGAAAGAAAGACACATGAACTCAAGGGGTTTAGTAAGAATTGCCCTTGGAAGCAAGGAGGATCTAACACTCCCATTGTGTGTTATTTCTTGTCATTTTCCACACCATTTGCAAACAAACCTTTCCCCACTTGCCATCTTCTTAATTTACTCTTCAGCTGTCTGCCATCCAGATTCATGGTCCAGCAGGGATTGGTCCCCATCATTTTAATTGAGTTCCCAGAGCAAAAGAAAGCAAAACAGCTAGAGCCGGCCTCGCTTAACACTGAGAAGACCTAAAAGTTGATGCGTAGAAAACTGACCAGGTGCTTTTATTTCAGGGATAAATTATTTGCCATTGACCGCTTTTTATGTGTGGATATTAAATTCTACTACAGCTTAAGGGCAGGGGAGAGATGCTGGTAGGAGCAGGAAAAACCACACTGCTCTTTTCAGGTATTAACACTCAAGGAGAGTTAGTTTCTAATGAAACTTGATTGTAGGAACTTAAACAATGAATTTAGAGTAATTTGGAGCTAAATGAGGAAAAGAAACATGTGGAGTAGAGGATACTCCAAGAAAGTAAGAGAACTACAGCAAGGGGGCAATAAACTGACTCCAGGGTTTATGGAAGGAGGAAGTAATAGGACAGGGAATACACAAATGGGTAGAGCACTAAAAATGAAAGTGGATATGTTTAAAGGGTGACTAGGGAATACAAGAAAAACTTTACCTGACTTTTGTTTGTTTATTGTAAAATACACATAAAATTTACCATTTTACAGTGTACAATTCAATGGCATTTAGTCCATTCACAATATTGGGCAATCATTGCAACTGTCTAGCTCCAAAAGAGTGTCATCAGCCCAGAAGAAAATTCCTTATTTATTAAATAGTCACTGTCCATTCCCTCCTCTCCCGATCCTCCTGGTGACTAAAAATCTCTTTACTGCCTCTGTGAATTTGTCTGTCCTGAATATTTTGTATAAATGGGTGTTAGGGGTTAAATTGTGTCCCTTCAAAAATATGTGCAGAAGTCCTAATCACCAGTATCTCAGAATGTAAACTTCTTTGGAAATAGGGCTGTTGCAGGTGTAATTAAGATGAGGTCATACTGGAGCAGAGTGGACTTGGAACCCTGTATGACTGTTGTCCTTATGAGAAGAGGAGAATAGATACAAGAATACAAGCAGAGCATGCCATGCGATGCTACATGGCAGCAGTGCTGCCTCTGCAAGCCAAAAACACATAGAATTACAAGCAAATCCCAGAAGCTGGGAAGATGCACAGAAGGATTCTCCCCTCCAGATTTCAGAGGGAGCATGGCTGTGCCAATACTTTGATATCAGATTTCTAGACTCCAGAACTGTGAAACAATACATTTCTGTTGTTTTAAGCCACTCAGTTTGTGATACTTTATTACAGGAGCCCTAGGAAACTCCTACAATGTGACCATACAATATGTGGTCCTTTGTGTCTGGCTTTGTTCACATAGCACAATGTTTCCAAGCTTCTTCCATGATACTGCATTGTATTAGCATTTCATCATCTTATATCACTCATTAGTATTCTATTATGTGGATATGCCACATTTTGTGTATCCGTTCACCAGTTCATGGACTAACCTGACTTTTTAAAGTACTCTTTAAATTACAAACGTGTAATAACTTTAATTAATATAACAGACATAATGAGGTAGAAAAGGTCTGAGATTTAAAAATCAGTGCACATAAAACTAAATCCTAGCTCCACTAGAATTGATTTGAGGTAAGACATTTCATTATTTTAATACTTTATAATTTATGATCACAATGAAAAAATATACCTGCCATGCTTCCAGAATTGTTTTTAAATGAGTCATGTTCATAATTCTCCTTAAGTCTAGTGCTTCTTAAACACAGAGCTAACCTACATGTCTGAGTTAGAACACTCCTAGTTGTTCACTCCATATGGGGCTCTATCTTAGTACATATCACAGTGGATTGTAATTGCTTGTTATCCCCTGTCTGATGACAAAAAAGGTAAGGCTTTTGTCTGTAATAAAGAATAGAAGGTGTTTATTGGAACATAAGAGGGATTTTTGCAGAGCACAGATTCAGGTGCCAATCTAAATTGTCCTCCAAGGGGAACAAAGAAAGGCAGAGTTTCTAAAGGGTAAAATCGTAAGGGCTATTCTCATTTCAGTCTTCCATGTAAATGAAGGATGTTGGCTAGGTCAGCTGGGATTGGTTAGACCTATTATGTAAATGGAGGATGCTTGTTGTCAAAATGAATAGGTCCCTTTCAAGGTGAAGAATGCAGATTATCTGATCTATGTTGAGGAGGTAAAGTCCATATACATCCACATAGCAGTCATGGATCCAAGAGGTTTGTTGTTCGGCCTTGAGATGAGTTTAGCAACATGTCAGCAATTTAACAAGAAATAGTTCAAAGAACTGAGACATGAGATGTACATTTGTCAATGGCCTCCTGACTTAATTTTAAGTGACTCACTTAGCAATGCCTATTCCATTTTATTTTCTCTATTATTGTGTATTTTCTGTTTAGACTTTGAGAGTAAGGACTATGTTTCAATCATTCTGTATCCCTCCGTATGGTTGACACATAATTCTCAATAATTATTTCCTGGTTGAGTGAATAAATAAATGGATTAGCCTGATCTGCTTTCCCCATTGGGAAGCATATCATTCTACCATTTTCTCTACCACAGCATTACTTGGCAGCAGTACTAAACCTCAGACCCACACTAGCCAATGAAGGATTAATGGTCAACTTCAAGATATAAGGGGCTAATCCATGCTCACTTATTAGTATTTATGGCTATAGAAGAGAATATTTAATTAGTTTAGACTCTGAGTTTTCCCTTTGCACATTTGCATCTCTGCTTCCGTTTGTTTATTTTGATATGAAGGTCAAATATGTATAGCCTAAAATACATACTCACTATTAGAGATTTGTATTTCCCCCAAATCACCACATTTTAAAGAAATGGTTATTTAATCATCAAAAAAACACATAATTTCTTTTGGAAAGCCCATGATTACCTAGCAATTCAATATCAAATTTGAAAAAAAAATAGTAATACAGTGTGTTAAATCCGTGGGGTTATGATACATTCAATACAATGTACTAAACAATCATTGAATACCTACTCTTGGCAAGGTGCAGGGAGGTATTTTGTGTGAGGTGAAAGGACAGATATGACATAACCTCAGTGCCCAGATTGCTGGACAAAATAGACATCTACAGAATCAATTACAAGCCAAGACAGAATAGGCAGAATATGAGATATGTTTGGCAAGCACAGAAGTATAAAAAATGTATCCACAAGGCCCAGAGGAAAGAAGTTTTAACTCTTAGTTAAGGAAAAACTTCAGAAAATAAAGCTTCAATGAATAATAGTTATTTGAGCTGAACCACTTTGAAACATTAATGGCAAGAAATGACTTTTATTAAATGCTTGCAATGTTCCTGGTTCTTAGCTAAGAATCTTACATAATTTAAGTCACTTATTAATCCTCATAGCTATGCTTGGAGATAAAACTGATAGGTGGGCCGGTAAAGGAACGCGCATGGTCAGGCAAGTTAAGAAAGTTTTTATCGTGAGAGAGAGAGAAGTATATTGGGCTGAGCAAAGACCGCTACAGTCCGGGCTGCATGCCTAAAGGAGACTTGCAGCCCCAAAGGAGGGGGTAAGGAGGGTTTTACAGTGGCTATGTTGACAGGGTAATATTGTTTGAACAGAAAATGTTGACTGCCTGAAAACCAGTAGCTGTTTTATGGCGTTTTCTGTTATCGCAAGTGTGGCTCTGTTTGCAGGTGCAGGCCCACCGACATTTTGTTGTTTTCTTGCAAACATGGCTCTGTCTGGAAGTCAAGGTCTCTGAGACCTAACATTCAGAGACCTTACATTAAGTCAAGATCTCTAACATTCAGAGACCTAACAAAAACTGTCATCAGCATTTTACAAATCAAAAAGCAAAGGATCTAATAAAGTAGGTAAATTTGTCTGAAGTCACATAGTTTTATGAGGCAGAACCAGCATTTAAATTTGAGTGAGATTTATAATAAACTTCAAATTCTAGATTTGCTTCTGTTATCTCATAATTCCTTGCATTGACCCAATAACGGTTACCATACCTCCCATTTCTCTCGAGTGCTTAATAATTGTCTCATTCAGAGATGAAGTATGTGATCCCGATGCTTAATGAACCCTAATGAATGAGAACAAATCCTACTCTGAAATCACCCAAACAAGTAGCATACTGGCTTAAGCATATGATCTTTTTACATAATAAACTTTGACCTTCCTTTACGTCTCATCCTCAACTTGAGATTCTATTTTGGAAAAAAACCAAACTACTGTGTGGGCATTATTTGATTAAACATGCAATAATTTAATATTAACTCCTGTTTCTGAACAATAGTTATGATCTTAATTGAGGGTCCAAGACCAATATTGTATTCAGAATCCGACCTAGTGTCAAAAGGGGAAAATGTAGCCTTCAATTCCTGTTTTCCTCCAGCCAAAACTCTGTGGGAGATATTTAACTGGGGAAAGGAAGAAGTAACTCAGAATACATTTGTTAATATTGACTTCCAAGCTGAGGGCGTTTCACTACTGTCTTCCAACTTCTTTGAAAAGAATGAGAGAATGAAATCCTTTTTTCCATTGATAAGCATTCTAAAGTAGTAAGAAGATATGTTGAAATAGAAGAAAATTGGAAGTTGCAGCAATTATACAGGAACTCCTACAACTTTTAGTAACATCATGAATTGATGAAGCCTTTCTTCTAGGAAACAGAAGAAACTCTGTCTCCTTTGATGCAGTCTTTTAACACTCAGTGGTAACTATAGTAATTTCTCTGGATGGTGTGGTCTGTAGAAATATTGCCAAAGCTCTCTTCCATGACTGATCCAGAGATTACTAATCAGCCTCGGCACTTTTGGGGATGCCCATCACCTAGAATCATCTTCATTAAACCAGGTGTGTGTGTGTGTGTGTGTGTGTGTGTGTGTGTGTGTTATACTGAAGCATTTTATCATGATCTCTTTATGTATACCCTTTCTCCTAAAGGTAAGAGACAATGAACTTAACTATTTTTAATGTAGGCTTTTACGTAAGGATTCTGTGGTTTCCAAAGTGATTTACCAAGGTAACATTAAGTATGGATTCTACTGCATTCAAAATATATTCTGCTCATACCTAATGTTTAAGGATATTATGATATATAAAAGAAATATTATATGTGTGTGTCAGAGCTAATGTGAGAGATCAAAAAGGTTTTAGAAAACACGTACCAGTAAAGCACATTTTTGAATAATAGAAAACATGTATTTAATGGGACAAGATCTGTCCCATGATAAATTCAGAAAGTACATATCAAGTCTGTTGTATATTTAATATTCTTGAGGATACTTTTAAATTTTTTAAGAGAATATTCAGTAGGCAACTAAATTTCCAAAGTTTCCCCACTTTTCAGAAACACTACCACATAGAATAGAATGATATTTGGCGTTTCATCGCATGCTTTTTTCCCCTGATAAAATTAACCTCAATAAAATATTTTTAGAGCAGCACTTTTGGGTTGTAGAGCAGTTTTATTGCTTGTGGTGATCACTGTGCATTATAAGTGGTTGGGAAAAAAAGGTGGAGAATTAATTAACAGAACAAACAAATGTAGGTGAAGAAACGTTAACATGTGTTAGTATTTCCTCCAAATAGCTATACTAGCTATGAAGTTCACAGTGTTTAATATATTTCACTCTCTACCAAAAAGATATCTCCTTTACAATGGCTTTGGGAATAGAAGTTTATGTAATCATTGAATATTTTAAGATTTTGTAGGGATAGCCATTTTCTAAATGTATGCTAGCAGTGAAAACTCAAGTGAAAGACAGAATCTGTCCAAACTTCTCCCACATCACTGGAAAATGGTAGGGGGGGAAAAGAATAACATTTGTTTCCCCAATAAATTAGTTTCTATGAAATATTTCTATGAAATATGGAATATGAAATGAAAAAGTGCAATTAAGCTATTCTCCACATAGAAACAGAAACTTACAGAAAAAGCCCAATAGTGTTATTAATAATATTTTAGATTAGATTTGTGTAAGACATCTCCATAATAAAGATTCTTGTATCTCTGCCCCATATTGTTTATTTTTGTGTCATAGTATATACTATGAACTATTTACAGACAATTCTTGAAATTAGGCATTGAATTATTTATTTTTATAGTTTTATTAATATGTATTTTATATACATTAAGCTGCACATGTATGAAGAGTACACTTTGATGAACACTCACGCACAAAATAAATACCACCATCAAGATCATGAACATATCAAGCAGCCCTAAATTTTCCGTATGTCTCTTTTCACTCCCTCCTTCTCTTCCCTGCCCTTGCCTATCTAGAAGCAAACATTGATCTAATCTCTGTCCTTAGTTTAATTTGTAAGTTCTAGGATTGTGTCTGAATAAAATCATATAACATGCATTTTTCTTTGGCTTATTTCATTCAGCACTTATTTTGAGATTCATCCATGTGGTTGCATTTGTCAATAGCCTAGTTCTTTTTTATGGCTGAGTAATAGTTCTTGTTTATGTGTTTATCTGTTGGTGAATATTTGGATTGTTTCCGAAGAAAGCTGCTTTCATAAATATTCATGAATAAGGTTTATATGAATATATTTTTTCATTTCTTTTGGATAAATACCTTGATGTGGAATGGCCAGGTTACATAGCAGGCTTATATTTAAATTTAAAAGAATTTTCCGTTGTTTTTTTCCCAAAGTGATTTTACCATTTTACATTTTCTACCAGCAGTCTACTACAATTCTAGTTCTTCTATGTAGTTACCAACACTTGAGGTAGTCAAGTGTTTTGTTTGTTTGGCCATGACAGTGGGTGTGTGCTCATATCTCTTTGTGGTTTTAGTTTTCATTTCTCTAATGACTACTATGGTTGAATAAATTTTCATGCATTAACTTTTCATTCTTATTAGGTAGAATGTACATTTTTAATTGGCATCTTTGTCTTTTTAGAATTAACTTATGAGAGTTCTTCGTAGATTTCAGATACAAGTCCTTGGTTGGATATGTTTTGTAAATCCTTTTTTTTTTTTTTTTTTTCTTTTTTGCAATCTATGTTTGCCTTCATGTCCTTAACAGGTTGTTTTTGAAGAATAAAATGTTTAATTTTGATAAAGTCCAATTCATAGTTTTTCTTTGATAGTTTTTTGTATTATATTTAATAAATCTTTGCCAAATCACAAATAATTATTATTTCCCCCTATGATTTATTGTAGAAGTTTTATCATTTTCGCTCTTACATTTAGGTCTGTAATCCATCTCGTTTAGCTGTGTGTATGGTTTGAGTGAGGTAAGGACGGAGTTTTATTTTGCTTGGGGAAGGGATTATGCTTTTTCCGTTAGATTGTTTTGGGAACATTTTTGAACATCAATTTATTATACCTGTGTAGGGCTTCATAATTAGTTTTAAAATCAAGGAGTTTGGGCCTTTCCATGTTGTTCATCATTATCAAATTTATTTGGGCTACTCCAGGTTTCTGCATTTTTATATAAAGTTTAGAATCAACTTGTCAGATTTCTTCAAAAAATAGCTGATATTTTCATTAATATTGCATCTATAGACCAGTTTGGGAGGAATTAGCATCTTAACAATACTGAGTGTTCCAATCCATGAGTATCATACAGCTTCATATTTTTTATCTCGTCTTTAATTTCTCACCAGTGTTTTATAGTTGTCAATGTACTAATCTTCCATGTTTTTTGTCAGATTTATCCCTAAATGTGTTATGTTTTTAATGCTATCATAGAGTAATAGTTAAATGTCAATTTCTGTTGCTAAATACAGAAATATAATTAGTTTTTAATATTTATATTGCAGCATGCTATATACATTTATGGTTCTAGAAGGCTTTTTTGTAGATCCCATAAAATTTTCTGCACAGTCATGTGGGCTACAAATAAAGAAAACTGTATTTCTTTCTACTTTTCTTCCTATTTTTCTGAGAAATTTTTGGATAATATTTTTATGATTATATTTCAACTTTGTTGTTACAGCTTTTTTTTGTATATTAGTCATTGATGTGATGTTTGGTGTGATAAAATTTAACTCAATCATAGTCCACCTTCAAGTTGTATTACATAACTTCACACATATAATATAAAAACAGAAAATAGTATACTTCCATCTATACTTCCAGCCTTACTCTTATTTTTTTTAATAAATTTTATTTTTACATATGTTTTAAACTCCAAAATTAATGTTTTAAAATTAATTTTGTGTTACACTATAAAGTATTATGTTATTTTTAATTCCTCAATGTAATTCCAGGTTTCACTCTGGTATAATTTTCATTTTGCCTACCTGAAATTTTTTCTTTTTTTGCTTCTTGTAATTTCCACGCACAGAAAAAGCATGAAAATCAGTCCCAAAATGAGTAAAAAGTTACTAGAAACTGTTTTGAAAGTGGTAGGCCTGATGTAATCAGAAGACATATATTAGAACAATTATTTTAACAATATTCCATATGTTCAGGAAAGTAGAAGGAAGCTTAAGAATGTGAGGGAGAGGTACAAAAGATATAACAAAGACCCAGAAAGACTATTGTGTTATGGTTTCTTTAATATGGTAGACTATTGTATTATGAGCTAAAAATTCAGATATCAAAGCATTTTAAGAAACTATATCTAAATTATAGAAAAATATTTTTAAAGTAATGAAGGTAATGCTTTAGATGTATACAATTACCACATATGAGTAGACTGAAAAGATATGACTAACTGTCCAGATTTGGGTACATGTGTTGAAATAGAGAAGATGTGCCTGATAAATCACATGCATGAGGTGAGGTGAGGTGGGGAAGACAGTGATACTAAGGGATATTTAGACATTATGAAGACTGAAGGCAGAGGATAGAAAAAGTGAGCAATTCCAGAGGAAGATGGTAACTAGAATATTATTAAATAAGACCATATTAATTGTTACCTATCAGTTAAAAAAAAAAAGTCTGTGACTTGTTTGATAAAAACAATAGACTTCGCACGATAAAAAAGTAAAATATTCAGCTCAAATAACATCTCTTCTGTTAAGACACTGAAAATTCCTCATGATTTTTCAGTTAGTTGCTACCTACTCTTTATTCTCAAAGAACACAAGACATATCCTGTGCATTATTAAATATCCCAAAATTCAACCTCATCTCCTCCACTGCTACTACTCTAGCCCAAGCCACCATCATCCCTCACACAGTTTATTGCATTAAACTCCTAATCATTGTTTCTGCTTCCATCACTTCCTAATCACTATCTGTTCTCTTCCCAGCAGCCAATTCCTCAACCTCTACCCAAAATCCTCCCAAAAATGATTTTTGTTTGTTTATTATTATTTTTTTGTCATCTAATTTAGGATAAAATCCAGTATCTTTACCATGATCTATAAGGCCCTACAACTTCTGACCTCATCACTGACCACTCTTTTCCTTATTGCTTTTCTTCTAACATACCAAGGTCTATATCAAGGTCTTTGTACATTTTATTTCCTGTTTCTTCCTGCAAATACACTTATGGCCTGCTCTCTCATTTCTTTCATATGTCTCCTGAAGTATCACTTTATTTGCATGGCCTTTACTGAACCTCCTGTATAAAACACCCAGAAGAATGAATACCAGAAGAATGAAAATATTTGAAGAGAGAGTCAATAAAACTGCAAAGAAAAATAGAAATATCTATTATTATAGTTGAAGAATTCAACACTCTTCTTTCAGTAATTGATAAATAGGCTAAAAATGACTAAGGGTATTGTTGATTTGAGCAGTATAATCAATCTACTGATCTAACAGACATTTATGGAATATTCCATCCAACAAGAGTAGCATACATGTTCTTCTCAAACTCACATGGAACATTCACCAAAATAGACCACACTCTGGGCCATAAAACATCCCTTAACAAATTAAAAACTCAAAATCATGCAAAGTATGTCCTTAGAGCACAAAATAACTAAATTAGAAACCAATAATAAACAGATATTGAGAGAATATGCAAATATTTGGAGATTAAACAATACACTTCTATATAACCCATAGCCAAACAAGGAGTCTCAAAAGAAATTTTAAATAATTTAACCAAATAAAAATGAAAATAGAACTTATCAAAATGTGTGTAATGTGGCAAAAGCAGTAATTATAGGGAAAGAGTATTAAATGTAAACATTAGAAGAGAAGAAAGATGTAAAATTATTAAGGCTCTAGGGAAAAGAGAACATTTAAACCGAAGCTTGCAGAAGTAAACAAATAATAAATTTAGAGTAGAAATCAATGAAATTGAAAACAGCAAAGTAATTTTTAAAAAGCAATGAAACCAAAAGCTTGTTCTTTAAAAGAATCAATAAAATTGGTAAATTTCTAGTCAGGCAAATCAAAATAAAAAGACAGAAAACACAAAATTACCAATATCAGAAATGAAAGAGGGTTATCATTACCGATCCCATGGATGTTAAAATGATAATAAAAAATTACTATGAGCAACTCTGTGCCTCAAAATTTGCAAACTGAGACAGAATTGACCATTTTCCTGAAAGACTGAAATTATCCACTATGCAGTTCCAAACTCCAGTTCTGCCTCCTCTATTCCTCAACTTCCTTGTACAGATGACAAGAAAATGCCTCGAGTCAGTAAACTAGGTTGATGGTGGAACACATGGTTAGCTTTGGTAGACTTTTAATTTTCTCTCTAACACAATCCTGAATTTACATTACTTATTGTCCAAATTCAAGGTTTTCTGTTCATCTACACACAAATCATTCTTTTAATGAAACTTCAGAATATATAGATATTTTTCATTTTTGTTGTTTTCAATTATATCATAGTCTGAATGCTATATGATACAATATTATCCATAATTCCAGTCTTCCTTTCTCTTGATGAAATAAATTCAGTTTTTCACATTCATGTAAACAACTAGAAAATAAAAGCATCGGGATGTAAACCAAAGTCTCTAATCTTCTATTTCTCTTCCTAATGCATGGTCTAATAAAAAAAACATCAATAGGATAAGTCAGATATAGAAATGAACAAAGAGAAACACCATTCCTTTGAAAAGAAACATAAATATACTTGTAAATCAGAAGCAATACAAAAATCTTAGTTAAAAAGCATTATCGTGATGGTCCATTCCTCTACCATCTTCCGGATCATTTACTTCTGAATGACTACCATGTATGAGGCATCTCAAATAAATTAGGATACTTTTTCAGTTGGAGTGACAAGTTTGCATATTAACAGAGAAAAGGGGAGGAGATGTTGAACGTGGGAAGGCTAGGAGAGATATTTTGTAATTTCTCAAGTCATGAGATCCAACACCCAATTTTACGGAAATGTAGTAGCTAAATTATAATCCTCTATTATTTAGTGTCTCTCTTTAATCAGCATCTGAGAATCATAAATTATAAAGAACAGTGTCTGCTTCTGCTGAATGGTCATTATTTCCTGGCTGCTGGTATGTCTACCAGCCTTCTGACTCGCCAATATCCCATCCTGTCTTTCTTTCTTTTCTCTCTCTCTCTCTCTCTCTCTCTCTCTCTCTCTCTCTCTCTCTCTCTCTTCTTCCCTCCCTCCCTCCCTCCCTCACCTACCTTCTTTCCTTCCTTCCTTCCTTCCTTCCTTCCTTCCTTCCTTCCTTCCTTCCTTCTTTACTTCTTTCTTTTTTTTCTTTCTTTCTCTCTCTCTCTCTCTCTCTCTCTCTCTCTTTCTTTTTTAATTTGTTGATGTGACAATTGTTAGTAAAGTTACATAGATTTCAGGTGTACAATTCTGTAATACATCACCTATATATCACATAGTGTGTTCAGCATCCAGAGTCAGTTCTCTTTCCATCACCATATATTTGATCCCCATTACCCACTGATATGTGGTATATAAAACTGAAAATAACAAAAGAACAAGAAAAGCAAATGAAGAAACCAAAGCTCATAGACACAGACAATATTTTAGTGGTTACCAGAGGGTAAAGGGGGAGGATGGGTGGTAGATGAGGGTAAACGACATCCTGTCTTTCTTAATACAACCACTTAATGCTGTTCCCAAGATGTTTACAATTTAGTAAGTGAAGGTACGGTATACTTGAGTAAGTAGAAAATGTCTATTTATTTTACCCAACTATCTAAAGTTTCTCTAAAGAATAGTATTTTCCTTTGAAAGGCATTCTTAACCTTTTTAAGAATTTCAGGGACATAGCTTAATCTCATATGCAATAGTAGCCTGCTTTTGAGTTTGCCTGTTCTCAAGAAACAGGAAGCTTTGACAGCTGTCTCTGCTCTGTGACCATGAAGAACTTCATCACACTGCATGAAGCTGTCTGAAGTGTTCTCCCATAATTATAAGTATTGATTGTACTCACCCATCTCCATTGAGAATACCATTTCCATGTATAGTGTAAATCAGCCTTTTTTCTTTGTGGATTTAAACAACAGATCTATGTCTGCTCTTGGGCTTAATACAACTGCCCAATGAATATTTCCCAAGGCTTTTGTCTGGAAGCCCCAAATATTGATAGCATTTGACAGTGTTTGCATACATATTATTTTTACAGGCAGCACTGCACATTCAACACAATGTTTGCTCACCATTTTTTTCCTTCCATTCATAATTCAAGGATACATCTGAGATTAATTCAGGAGTTGTATTTTGTTTTCATTTTTTAATTAATTTTTTTTTAAAAAATTGGGGTGGCATTGGTTAATAAGATTTTATAGGTTTCAAGTATACAACTCTATAATATGTTATCTGCATTATGTGTTCACTACCCAAAGTCTCCTGTCACTGTATATTTGGCCCCCTTTTTCCCTCTTCTACCTCTACTTCTCCCCACCTCTGATAACCACCATACTCTTGTCTGTGTCAATGAGTTTTTCTTTCTTTGCTAGTCTTATTTATTAATTTGTTGTGTTCTGTTTTATATCCTACATATGAATGAAATCAAATGGTTCTTCACTTTTTCCCTCTGACTTATTTTGCTTCGCATGATATTCTCAAGATCTATCCACATTGTCACAAATGGCAGTATGGCATCTTTTTATGTCTGAGTAGTATTCCATTGTGTATATTTACCACATATTCTTTATACATTCATCTGTTGAAAGACACTTTGGTTGTTTCCATGTCTTGAATACTGTGAATAATGTTGCAGTGAATATAGGGGCACATATATCTTTACAAATAAATGTTTGTTTGTTTGTTTTGTCTGTTTGTTTGTTTGTTTTTGTTTTGTTTTTTTAATTTCAGATGGATACCCAGAACAGGTATTTCTGGTTCATATGGTAACTCTATTAATTTTTTGAGGAACCCCCAGATTATTTTCTAAAGTGGCTATATCAATTTACATTTCACCCAACAGTGTATGACAATTCTCTTTTCTCCACATCCTCTCTAACACTTGGTATTTCTTGTTTTATTGATAATAGCCACTCCAACAGGTGTGAGATGGGATCTCATTGTGGTTTTGATTTGCAATCATAGAATACCACCATACTGAAATAACAGACAGAAACACAAGAGAATAGAAATAATGGAGACATAGAGCTACCGGAAAGCAAAAGACAAAATGGCTATAGGAAATCCTCATATCAGCAATTACCTTAAATGTAAATTGATTGAACTTACCAATATAAGGCACAGACTATTGGACTGGATTAAAAAATAAAATTCCAACTATATGTTGCCTTCAAGAGAAACATCTCAGCTGCAAGAATAAAAATAGACTCAAAGTAAAAGGATGAAAAATGATATTATAAGCAAATAGTATTCAGAGGAAAGCAAGTGTATTCATACTTATGTCTGACAAAACAGATTTCAAGATAAAAAAGTAACAAGAGCCAAAGATGGACATTTTGTAATTATAAAGGGAACAATATATCAAGAAGACATAACACTTATCAAGATATATGCACCCAACGTGGGAGCAGGAAAATACATAAAGCAACTACTAACAGAGCTAAAGGGAGAAACTGAAAAGCATGCATTTATACTAGGGTATCTACATACTCCATTGATAGTTATGGATAGGTCACCCAGTCATAAAACTAATGAAATGTTGGCCTTAAATGACATTAGACCAAAGGGACATAATCAATATTTACAGAGACTTTTATCCCAGAACATCAGATTATATATTCTTCTCTAGTGTACCTGGAACATTCTCAAGGATAGACCATATGTTGGGACATAAAACTACCCTCAACAAATTTAAGAAGATTGAAATCGTACCAAGCATATTCTCTGAACATAATGTTTTGAAACTGAAAATCAACTTCAAAAGGAAAGTGGAAAAAAACACAAATATGTGAAGATTAAACAACATACTACTGAACGACAAGATTAAAGACTTAAGAGATGAAAGATTCATAGAGGCAAATGAGAATGACAAAATGGTGTATCAGTTTTTTGAGGGATACAGCAAAGTTGGTAATATGAGGGAAGTTTATATCATTACAGTCCTATCTCAAGAAAAATCTCAAATAAACAACCTAACGTTTCACCTTTATGAACTAGAAAAAGAAGCACAAACAGAATCCAAAGTCAGCAGAAGGACTGAAATAATAAAAATTAGAGCAGAACTAAAGAAAGTATAGAACAGAAAGACAATTGAAAAAATTAATACAACAAAGATCTGGTTCTTTGAAAAGATTAATGAAAGTAACAAACTCCTGGCTAGCTTCACTAAGGTAAAAAGAGAAAGACTCAAACAAACAAAATTAGAAATGAAAGAGAAGTGATGATAGACACCACAGAAATATAGAGGACATACAAGAATATTACAAAAAACTATATGCCACTAAATTCAATACCCTAGAAGAAATAGACAAGTTCTTAGAAATACATAACCTTCTTAGACTGAATCATTAAGAACTGGAAAATCTATATAGATCAATCAATAGTAAGAAAATTGAAACTACCATCAGAAACTTGGCAAAAAGTTAAAGTCCAGGACAAAATGGCTTCACTAGTGAATTCTACCAAACATTCAAAGATGATTTAATGCCTATCCTTCTCAAACAAAAAATTAAAGAATAGGGAATAATTCCTAACTCATTTTATTAGGCCAACATTACCCTGATAAATTTCAAACCAATATCTCTGGTAAATATAGATGCAAAAATCCTAAACAAAAGACTAAGAAATGGAGTACAATACATTAAAATGGTAATACATCAGGATCAAGTGGAGTACATTCCGGGGGCACAAGGATGGTTCAACTATGTAAATTGATCAGTGTGATACATGACATTAACAAAATAAAGGGTAAAAATTATATGATCATATTAGTGATTTCAGAAAAAGCATTTGACAAGATACAACATGCATTTATGATTAAAACACTCAATAAAATGGGTATAGAAGGAAAGTATCTCAATATAATAAAGGCTATATATGACAAACCCTCAGCTAATATCATACTCAATGGGGAAAAATGGAAAGTTTTTCCTCTATAACCAGGAACAAGACAAGGAATTGGTTTTTAGGAATTGTTTTTACTCTTCATTTCACTAATATCACAAGACCTAGAAATCAAAATTAATAATGCTTTCAGAATTTTTCTTCTCAATATTTATATATTATAAGACAAATAGCATTTAATAATCTGTGGGATTTGCTGTTCATTTTTTTTCTTCTAGTTTCATCAATACATGTTTATAAAATATTGTAAATGTGTCAGGAAGTATTAGACACTGAATTTCAATGTTTAAAAGATCTTGTAAGAAAGACAACCTTGAAGGTAGACACTACTCCTTATGCAGTTTGATTTAAGAAACTGAAAATTGTGCAATTTCAAATAATCTAATATTGTCATAGCCCCATGTACAAATACATCTTGTTAATGTAAAATTATCTAAAGAGGAGCTTATCTGATTTTGCCCACTCTGGGCAATAAATTCCTGTATTTTATTGTCAAATACTGTCCACTGAACACATAAATATGGTGAAAACAATCCTTGAGAAAATTTTTTAATGTCAAGGAAAATTATTAGTCAAGACATACTTAATCTTCACTGTGGAAGGAGAGATATATTCAATTTAATATAATATTAATATAAAAGTATAAGTGTTAATGTATATTAGTGGAGACTTATGATTTTGGCCTTCACCTGTAGGAAACACACCTCTCACTCCCTCGATACACATACTCAAGGTGAACATTAGCATATTCTTATTTTATCCCAGCCACTCACCGTAGTCAATGTGAGGATGAGCTACTGACCCAAGTAGGACAGAGGGTTTGTGAAACTAGAATTGAGAATGTCTTGTGGCACAAGGTCTATAAGGTAAGACTTGGCAACTCTTGGAAACCATGATTCTTGCCATGTGGAGCAGCTGGCCTATAATAGGAGACAATGAAGCTAACATATAAAGAAAACCAGAAATGAGATCAAGAGAGAGGTAAGAGAAACGTTGGGAAGGAGGGAGGACAGGGGGAGAGAGAGAGAGAGAGAGAGAGAGAGAGAGAGAGAGATGCACAAGCTTACATAGGCATTTAGTTACTTGTTGCAGTCATAATTGTGGGTCTCATCCATACTCCAGTTTCCCCCTAGTTGGGTGGCTGATCTTCTTTTAATTATCCTCTTTCCATAAGTTTCTCTTCTTTTATCTATGTTTATTTTTTGCTTAGCATCTTTTACTATCTAATATCCTATTAAATTTTTTCATCAACAGTGTATACCCAGTGCCTAGAATAATTCCTGGCATAATGGGGACTCAACAAATATTTGTTGAGTAAATGAAGAAAGGTATTACTGCTATAAGATATCCCCCTGTTCTTCTAAAAACTCCCCCATAAGTAAATTCAAATGGCTTTTATTTCATTGGCATGCAAGTGTTTTCATTATCAATATATATTTTTACATATACCCACGTACAACAAACTTTAAAGATGTATGTCTATTTCTTCCTCTCTCAAAAACTAAGATACTCCATTTACTGAGGAAAAGTCAGGGATTCTCAACCTGTGGGTTAATGGAACTAGAGATATCATTCAGGATAGGTGAGATTATTCTGCAAAAAGAAAGCAACGCAATAATCCTAGTAGTTTAAGAAAATAAAATTATATTTCTCTTATATACTATGTGTCCAAAGCAGGGCATCCGGAAGATTCTACTCATCATAACACTTAGCCAAAGAATCTCAGTATCTAAAGTCACTGAGGCAGTGGACTAGGGCATGGCAAATTATGCAGTGGCTTCTAATGTTTCTACCCAGAAGAAGCGCTTGGCACTTTTATTCACATTTTCTTTATAAAAGCAAGACACATTAGCCATGCCCAGTTTCAAAAGGAGATGGGAGATATACCCTACCATGGGCCTGGAAGAAATAGAACAATTTGTGAACAGCAAACTGAACATGACATTGAGATTCTATGGAGATATTTCCAGCAATTTGATCACCATATGTACATGCTGCATGACTGTCTGTATCAGGGGTCAGTGCACTATGATCCATGGGCAAAATCTAGCTTACTGCCTGAATTTATAAATAATGTTTGATTGAAACATAGTTACACCCATTACTTTATGTATTGTCTATTCCTGCTTTCACACTACCATGACAGTTGAATCATTTAATCAGAGACCATATGGCCTTCAAACCTTAAAATATTTATTATAAGTAAATTGGCTGCCTCACATTGTGTATTTTCTGCTATTTTATAATTACATTTTCACTAACAAGTGGTAAATACACTTATTGAATTCTTAGTAGTTATTGTCATTTAAATATTTTCATTCAATTAATATAGTACTTTGTTTTTATCATAAAATGTCCTTTATTTCTTAAAAATAAGTAGAAATCAGTAATCACTAGGTATTGTGGAATAATTTCTGTTCTGTTCTGATGTAAATTCTGCTTCTTCTAGAGTCCTATGATTATCTCTTAAGTGATCCCAAAAGTGATAAAAACAAAATAATTCTTGCTTCAAATGTCTCTCCTAATACCAACAACTCTACATAGAGGGACTCATCCAAAATATAACTATTAATACTGAGAATTAAAATCCTAACACATCATTTGTGAAACTGTGTTTTTAGCATGTTACTTTGAAATCTCTTTTAATTCTCTTCAAGAGGCTCTGCCTCTACCACCAAAGAAATGGGTAGGCACATGACCAAAGGAAGACCAGTGGGAGTCCCTTTGTAAGGATTAACATGAGTGCTGGGACAGGCTCTCTTTCCTTCTGAGATATACAATTTAGGGACCAGTTAACCTGGATCTGTGGTGGGGTATTGTCTTAGTCAGTTTGAGCTACTATGATAGAATATTATGGACTGGGTGCCTTAAACAACAAACACTTATTTCTCCTTGTTCTAGAGTATGGGAAAACCAAGATCAAGGTGCCAGTTGATTCAGTTCCTCAAGAGAGATCTCTTGTAGATGTCTGCTTTCTTCTCATGGTGGGGAGAGAGAAAGCCAGCTCTCTGATCTCTTCTAATAAGGACACCAACCTTATCATGAGGCTCCCACCTCCATGCCCTTACCTAAATCTAGTTACCTCCCAAAGGCCTCACTTCCTAATATTATCACATTGAGTGTTAAGATTTCAATATATGAATTTTAGGGAAACAAATACATTCAGTCTATAGCAGTGATTTTTGCATCAGAGCCTGAGAGAGAAAGAAGCCAACACAAAGGGAAACAGACCACAAGTGGAAGAGACAGAGACAGTCCTGAATACCTTGTTTCAGCACCTGATCCAGCATGTCTGAATGAGGATATCTTCTATTATACAATGAAAAACTGATTCCTTTTGCTCCAAGTTTTTTTCATATCTTTTGAAAGTAAAATATTTCTGGGAAAATGTTCAGCCTTGAGGATAAAGGAATTTTTATAACTTTTTTTGTGATTGAATGTTTGAACATTGAGAAGGAAAAGACTGTTAAAAGGCACCAGACAAAAGTAACGTATAGACAGTGAACTTGGAAGACTGATTTCATAGTTTTTTTTCCTCAGGCCTAGCATCAGCTGTACACATAGGGAACAGATATTCATCTATATGGTGAACTTAAAAAGTGATAGAACGGACCCTTGTCTCAAATGCCTCTCCTACCTCCAGCAACTCTGTAGTGCACTGCAATCTGAGGCCAAACCTCTTGGTTTTCCACCCACGTTTTAATATGGGCCCAAACCATGTTTCATCTTTTTATCTCCTGATATTTCCTTCCTTACAGTCAATTCCTAGTCATTGAGTTCTTAGGGAAAAGACCCTGCTCCCTGTTTTGTATCCTTTTATCCTCAGTACCTAGCTTATTGCATTCCATCTAGGAAATACTTAAACATATATTTTTTTATCATTAAATACATTAGTAGTTTGACATATCTTAACAAGATTAAATTTTGGAAGAGATTTTTAACTGTTCAACCTGAAAAAATAGTTACAATTATTCAAACTTGGTGCGATGCACAGCAGAAACATTTAGAGATGTGGTATCAGTCTTATAAGATTTACTGAGAAAATTATAGGGTTTAGAATCAGACAGATCTGCACTCACTAGCTGGGCCCACAGGGATAAGTTTAATTTCTCTGGGCCTCAATTTCTCATATAACTCATACGGATACTACATATAAATGTATGTGTACTATTTAATGTGCTGACCTCTAACAAATAGGCAGCCAGATATTTCTCTAGAAAAATGCGTTTATTCAGAAACAACAAGGATTGCAATTCTGGACATGCGGTCTAATAGTAAACCATGTGCAAGTCTGGAGAAACAAAAAGGGACAAAATTTTATGGACTTGAGAGGAACTGTTGTGAATGAAAAAGTACTTTGGAGGAAATTAAAAGTTCGACATATAGTGGCTATTTATTGGCTGAGTTATGGCAATCTCCCATTGGCTGAGCTGTTACTGGATTAGGAGGACTCTTTTCTTCCTCCTGCTGAGGAAGTAATGTGGTATCACTTCCTGTCTAAAATGCAAGGTACCTCTCTTCCTGTTGGGGTCACTAGTGAGCATTGAGTGACAACTGTGTGCCAGGTTTCTCTTCGAACGACTTGGCTGCATTTTAAATTAGGTTTCTGTTTAATTTCACAGTGCTAAGCTTTAGGGTTTTATTTGTTTACTGTAGGTGATATAATGTAAATATCAAGTTATTTTGCAGTTTAAATAAAATCGTATGTGAGATACCAACACAGTGGCTTGACTATAGTGGGTACTCAATGAATTTTTATTTTCGTTATCTTCTTTCCTCTCAAAGGACATCACAAAATTGCTGTGTACCTCATTTCATTTAAATGTCCTCAAAGTTGAAAATCACCTAGCCTTAATCAGAATGTGTTTTTGTTGCACTGTCACCTCTCTCAGAGATTCCTCATGGGAACTCACCCTTGGTGGTGTTTAGCAGTTTATAAAGTGGGTTTGCATATATTAACTTAGGTGGTAGATGATATCATCATACACATTTTACAGATAAACGAAATGAGTTCAGAGAACTCACTGCTCTCTAATGTGAATATGATCTGATGCTCGTGTGGACTTTAGGAGAAGTCATAGCAATTGTCTTCCTTGTCAGTTGTGTACCTTTTAAGTTCCTTGGTAAATACTTTCTTCAGATCCAATATTGCTAATGCTTTTTAAAATGGTAACTTGCCTAATTAATTTGTAAATTAAATTTGCCTCTCTTTTTTTATGTTTCACATTTAGCAATGTTCCTAGTATAATCCCTCTCCCCCAGGCCTGGAAATTTCATCTGGTTTACTTGGTTTGCATTTTTAAAACAATGCATGTGTTTGCAATATACTGAGACCTCTGGCTCAGATAACAAGACTTTTCCCTTATGCATATGGAATCAATTAAATAAAAAACACATCAAAAAACTCTCTTTACGTGAGAAACCTGAGATTCACACATTTTCATAAATTCTAAACCATGCTTTTGGTGATTTGTTTTCCACTATTTCTCCATAAGCTATTTCATCCAGTCCATTAATCATGATTTAAAAAGGAACTTAAAAAACCCACAAAAACCTACTCTGAATTTCCAATGAGTTTGACTTTATCTTTTGATAATGAAATGTCCAGAACCCAATTTATGTTCCAAGAAGAGTGTCAGTTATCCAATAAAAATGAAATACTTGTTAGTTATCCCATTGTTTTAATCCATGCTATGCTATAAACATAAAATAATTTTAAGTACACACTTTAAAAGAGTTCAGTTTTTTCTTATTTTACTCCTGGAAAAACTGAATCATAGAGGTCAGACATAATGTCTATGACAGAGGTTTCAGGGTCTCCTTATATTCAAAAATAAAACTTGAAAAGAATTTGGGTTTACCTTATGGTCATGACCCCAAAATTCTTGATAATGACTTTCCTTTTGTATTAACACGTTCAAAATTTGTTCTCAGCCAACACCTTATCCTGAAATAGCTAAGGTTTCCTCTCTTGTTGGTCCATTAATCTTCTTTAAAGCCCCAAGAAATGCTAAGGTTCTAGGATCATTAAATCCACAAAGGCCACCACCCTTCACTTTTTAACTCTAATTTCAATCCAGTGTTATCATTACTATACCTTCAGAGCCTCAAGCCTTTTCTCCCTCTACTTCAACTTTTTTTTTTGAACAGTGACATTTATTGAATGCTTAATATGTGCCAGAGATTATGTTAAGTACTTTGCTTGCATTATCTTTTTTTTTTTTTTAATTTAACATCAATCCTATGAGTTAGATGGTATTATTCTCTCATTATAAACTGAGGACACTGAGATTCAGAAAGATTGAGTTGTGTCAGGCTCTAATCAGGAAACAAATCACACCAGTTATTTTAAAAGAGAGAATCCAGTATAAGGAACTGTTACCTAGGTATAAATAATTGTTAAGTAACTGAGCATTAAAAAGGAACATAGATGTAGTAACAACAGGAAAAATAAGAGGCACTGAAACTCATTTTTCTGTAAGTAACTGCTGCTGGGCAGGTGCTCCTGTCTGTGAGCTAACAGAAGGGGTCTGTGGAGGTGGGAACAAAGCCTTGAGGAGAGGTTCCAGTTAGTAGGTGCTGATGGCTCTGAGTGTTGGAAAACTTGAAACTAAATTCAACTGCTTCTAACAAACTCCTACTGCTGCAATGAAGAAGAAGATTTACCGGTGAGGGAATCCAACCACAAGTAACAGGAAGCAAACTGAGTAGAGACGATCCCTGATATCTTCTCCAGTCTTCCATTCTCCAACCACTATTTTATTGGTAGAGCTGTCTAGGACGCCAGATGACAAAAGACAATATCACAGAGCAGAGCATAGAGGGTGGATTTGAAGATGAGAAACAAGAGCGTAATAACTGTTTATTCCTCCTGTTTGCCTCTTTAGAAACTATAACACACTTCAACACACATTTAAATTTCTATAAATCAACAAGAGCAGCTTTAGGTAGATTACAAATAACAAGATGGAACAATCTTTTGTTCACAACCTCTCTTAAATTGAGGAGATGTAATGTCCAAGCAGTCATTGTATTGATCTATGGAAAACAGTCACACTTTCCATCTTAGGGCTCTGTTATATTACTTCTTAATTCAGTCATAGGCCCACTGCTACATTTCTTCTGCTATAAAATGAGTCCCTTGATTAGAAATAACTGTGTAGAGTACTGCAACAGTGAATATGGCGTTCCATAAATCCATGGATGCCAGTGCTGGCAGAAGCTTCATGGGCAAGTCTATATCCAAAATGCATGTCTACTCCAGTGAGGACATTAGAAAACAAGTGACATCCATTCCAGTCTTTGTGGTCATCATAACCACTCCCACTTCTTTTTCTGCTCTCTCTGACTGCTCTCCCACAACCAAGTTTTTGTTTGATGCTCCGAACCAAATCCAGGGCTATACTCCATGCCCCCCACCCATATTGGAAGTTATTATTAATTTTTAATTATTCTATGCTTTTATTTTATTTTTAATTTTAATAATAAAATATTTATCTTCATAATAGTAAAAATGTAATTGTTTTTAAAATATTGTAAGTTACTGTTATCAGCCCTAATATTGTCTGTCACATGAAATGACTATCATCACCAGCAACAGCAATACTTTGCTTATATGTTGAATGAAAAATGGCCCAAAAAGTATCAAAGTACAGACCAAATTCATTATTTGATGTTGTGCAATCATCAATTGAAATCTAAATTTGTGTATTATCTGCTGTATGCTATTTATGCAATAAGTCTTTAGGGTTCAAAGATACCCATGTTTTCCAGGGTTTCAGTCCATGGTGGAAGTCAGGCAAACTGATTAAAATACATTATGAGTACATTTTTATGAATACATTATGAGATAATTTATCAGTGTTCTCAGAGAGATATTAACAAAGAGATTTATCAGCCAAAGCATGGATTCTGACCTTGAATCTGTCATGGATGTAAAACAACTTCCTGACTACTAAACAAAACAAGTTGGAGAGTTTGAAAAGGCAGTATAAGATTATAACAGTGAACTTATTGAAAATTCATTCTTACTTCTCTCATGTAATATTTTTCTTGCTTCTTGTACCATCAATCGACTACCCAAACCAGTCTATTTCATAGTATTTCATCAAGGATATGTCCCAGTGAACCTCTATTTTGAGTCTAAGACAGTAGTATTGACTGTGAAGAACACATAAATGTATAAGAAAAAACTTACATTGTCAGACTGGGGAAAGAAAAAAACCTGCAGAATTTAAGCTAATGTAATATTATGGGGAGCAAACTGTAATTTTACCACAACATTATACAATTTTATTTAATTCTGTTGCTGAGCAGAAATTCATATTTTCATTTCCCTATGGAAATATAGTAATTTAAATTTTTGATGTTCATTTTGAGTACTGAGTGGAAAATACACGTACGATGTCAGTCTTCAAAAACAATTTGATTGATGCTTCAATTACTATGTATTTTATCACATGTAAACTCTTTTAGAGGTCTCCTTTCAAGGCCTTTCAAAATTATTTAATGGTTTACTAAATAATACTCTTTTTATTACTGTCTTCTATAGCATGTTAAAGCTTCTATAGAAATCCCTTAATATTTTGAGATGCTACTGCCTGTCTTAATTAAAAAAAAAAAAGGCAACACTGTGTTTATCAGTGATCTGTCACATTATCAAAAAAATTCATTTATGTCATGATTTTTCATTATTGAGATTCATACACTTGAGTAAACAAATATGTTCTGCATTTTTTATTCTCATCAGAACTTCTTTTAATTGTTTTGGAGAGAAAGAAAATACAATGTTGAAACACTCTTTATTCCCTAACACAATGGTAGAAAGCTAATATCTAATCTATAGTATACTAGTATGTGGGTTCTGGCAGTGTGGTTAATTTTTCTAACCCTCAGTTTCTTCTTCCATAAAATGGAAAGAGTAATGGATATTTTATAGGTCACTGTATTACAGAAGTAATACATACAAAGCGGTTTTTATACTGTCTGGCAAATAGTAATAAACACCCAGTAAATGTCAGCTTTTAAATGTATTCTGCTTCTTACTGTGATTATTATTTTTGGTGATTTCTCTATTGTGAATATTTTGTTGGTAGTTTAGAGTAAAACATATTATGTAATTTTCAGCTACCTAGGGTTTAAAATAAAGCAGAAGGAATAAACACTTTATAAAGTGTAGTAATAAAGAAGTAGCAGGGACATGGAATTGCACATCGCGCTATCTTTGTTTCTGCTGGATAAGTAGCAATCACATGCTCTCTGATAGGGTAGAATTACTGCCAACTAAATTATGGTTGGCAGGGAGCTGCAGCTGTATCCATCCATATCAGAGAGAAGATGCCAAGTGTCAATGTCAATGTCTCACAATCCCAAGACTTTTCTTTTTCTTTTTCTTTAAATTCCATTACTACCTATATCTCACTTCCTTTTACTTGGCAATTTTCTTTATTTTATGTCTACATATGTATATATACATTTACACTCACACACACACACACACACACACACACACACATCAATCTTCTAAATTAAAGTTTTCCTATTTTAGAAAAATGAATTCCTATTTTAGAAAAGTATTCACTTAGCAATTGTTGAAATAGGATAGTGGTTGGTTAATACAGCCGTCTTCCTCTAATCATTTTAATTCTTAAGTCACTGCGGTGAGCATTCATTTTATAAAGCTGTTTGAAGGGAGATGTCACCAACTGGACTAGAAAAATATGCACTGTGTTATCTTGCACAAAATGATCATTTATCTTGAAGAGTCTTTAAGGGTTTTAAATTCTAAGAAAGTGCTTTTTTCTTCTTCTTTGTTTTGTTTTCTTAAATGTGTCTCCCAAGGGCACCTTGCAGAGTGCCTGGAACATAAAAGAGTCTCAATAAAAAACACGCTAATTAAGTGACTTCATTGATTTCTAAGGAGGAAATTTATTTTATTTGTCTATGGAATTTATTCCAAATAAATATTTCATCTTTTATAGGTCTTAGACTCATCACTGTAAGAAAAAGTATATGTTTCTTAATAAAAGTAAAACACAGAATATCTGAATTAATACTGCAGATAAGATGAGCAAATAGCTCAAACTCTGCCTCTGTATTTCTTTATCTCTCTTTTGGGTTTTCTTAATATTCGTGTTATTATCATCACCAATCTGACTTCAAAGGTACTGCTGCTCCCCCTTTTCTACACTGAATTTAGAGTCTTTTAGTTTATCTTATTCAGCACGATTCAGACGGGTTGTGATTTTCTTTTCTTTTTTTTTTTTTTTTAATTCAGCAAAATACTAAGGAATAACCAAAGAAATATAAATCCAAAACATGTTAGTAATGATCACAATTGTGATTCAAGCTGTAGAATTTGTTTACAATTTTAAATTGCTTGTGTTTGAAATACCATTCCATGTTCTAGAATATTTCTTTCATGAACAAAGGCATTTTAATTATTCCTAAAGCATCCATCTGGAAACCACCTCTTTTTATAACACAAACCAAGAAATTCATACACTTGTATCTAAGTAAGGACCCACCCAACCAATTCTAGAATCCAATCCTAGAAGCATTCTTTTTTCCAATTGCCTCCTGCGGTAGCATTTTGCTTTAGGTATTTCCATATGCTGTTCCTTTAGAGAGCAATCATATAGTCACAGTAAGTATAGAATTTATGTACAGAAATAATTGTTTCCTCTCTAATAATCTGATAAACTACCGTTTTGAAATGAGTGACAGCTCCTTCATGATGCACTTCCCTTCCTTGTTTCAGTCATCTCCAGGTCCTTGCCATTCATTCTTTGAAGATTCTAGTACCAGTCTCTCTCTCCCTCCATTACTAACCCTGTTATTGTTATTTGCAAAATGTATGATTTCCCCATTTTATGTACATCTTATCTTGGTGGCAGCCTCCATGATCATATGCTAGACTATTGTTTCAAACTGCATGTTGTGACCTTTGGTGAGTCATAAAATCAATTTAGCATATCATAATCAACCTATTTTTTTAAAAAATGAATATAATATAATAGAAAAGATCTAAGTTTCTAATGTCATAAAGGTTAATATTGTTTTGTGCAAGTTTTTAAATTCATATGTATGTATGTTTAAGTAGTACGTCTCAATGTAGGTATTGAGTGTTCTAAACTCTAGGTGCAGTTTCAATCTAAGACTTTTGGCACACCCTGTATTTCTTATTTTGGATCACAGTATAAACAAATTTTGAAAACTACTGTCTTAAACTTTGTTCTTACCAGTAATTACACCACCTTTAAAATCATAATGTAAAGAATTATACTTTCTGACCACAAAATCCTATTGATACGAGTGACCCAGTTCATGCTAACAAAATCTTCATTCCTGCAAATTTAACCATTCTTTACTCCATATATCCTCACATTCTTTTTCACCTAGCTTAGATTCAATTATCTGTTGCTGTAATCACTTATTTGTACACATCTTCCTATTATATCGATATGCTCTCTTTCTTGCTTCTACTTACCTCACAAAATTCCAATTTTGGATGCATCTGATTGTTCATTTAGTCTTTGCCATCAACTTAAAGTGTTTAGGGAAAACACATAACCACAAAGAATGACTGGTATCACTTCAAATGTACAAGACCTTAGCTATAAGCACCAAATGAGACTTCAATATGTTCTGGTCAACTCACTCTTCCACTCACTTGGATGTGGAAACACGTAAAACAAGGTTAGGTATTGATCAGTTGACACAAATGTGACCAGAGGCTCACAGGAACCTAGCCCTGTATTTCCCTTAGGAGAGGGAATTCAGTATTCTCTCATTCAGACTTTATAGTATATAACTACTGCAAATAACAAGAACCTTTACAGTGTTATATAAATTAAATTGTTAAAAACCAGTAAGTAAAACTCAAAAGACTAATTAAATTAACCTGTGTCCATTTTGTAGCATGCTACACATAGAGAAACATTCCAAGTGACTTTTACATTAATTATTTGACTGTATAGTCCTTTAGGACAAAGAGAAAGGCAAAAATATCTTAACAAGTTTCTGGGAATTATATCTTTCGGGGTAGTATTTGTATGTAGTCTAAGACTATTATGTGTGTGCATATGCTGTGAGAATTAATAAATAATCATATTATATTATTAAAAATCAAGTTTTTAGAGTGGTTAAAAGGAAATAGTGTGACAAATCAATGATATTAAGTAAAATCTCTGTAGTCTTTACTTTGCAATTAAAATATCAGTAAGACCGCATGTACTTTTTATCTTTTAAAAAAATCATGTGTTTTTTGGCTCTGTCCACTGAAAAAGTTTACAACAGTCCAGGCAATTGACATCTTCAGATTCTAGATTGTGATCTTCAAGTATTATTTCCTATTAAAAGGAATTAGAATTATGTGGAGAGATGTTTAATTCTAAATCTTCAATAGGAAGTATATGTGATAAGTCTAGAATCGTTTTTTCAGACTAGAAAAAAAGGGAAACAATTTGAGTTTTGTGTGAAATGACTCAAAAGCCAAACTGAAGAAACTTGCTGGTGAAAGACAGGACAATTTTGACATCCAATCTATTTAAATGTATAAGTCCATCATGATTCAAATAAACAAATGAAGAAATATAAACCTCATTACTCACCTTTGTGGACACTTAAGATTCAATTAAAACAAGAGATTTAAATATTTATCTGTACCTCTGTGTAATCAGAAGGTGCTGAGGGGAACGATATTTGTGTTTTTCAACATTAGCATGTATTTAAAAGTTCAAAAAAACCCACAAAATTTCAGTTTCATTTTTGGTATATCTTTTCTCCCCAAACACACATACACTCTATCAGATAATTCTTGTCCACTTTACTTTCTAAATTACCGAGACTCTCTCCATTTCTATCAAACTTTATCAGTGCTACCGGACCAAACTTCCATCATCCCTTGTCTGAGCTACTTCCACGGCCTTCTCTGAGCCTCCCTGCGTTCACTCTTGCTCCTTGATAGTCTGTTCTCAAACCAGGAATTTTAAAATGTAAGGAAGGTTGGGCAACCTTCTGCTCTAAATTCCCTGTGGGAATTTTATTATATTTGGAATACAATTTTAAATATAGCCTTAAATGATCCTGCTCTGGACTATCTCTCCCATCTCATTTTTTACCACTCTTTCCACTCTCTTCACTTCAACCACATTCTGATTCTCAAACATCTGCAGTACCCTACAAGTTCTAGGCTTTGTACATCCTCTTTTTTCTACTCTAAAACACTCTTCTTCTCACAATTTTTATGATATGCCTCCTTGTGTCATTGGGTTCTCAGTTTTAATGTCATATCCTAAAAGACGGCTGCCTAACTAATTGCTCTAAGATAATAATACCTTGTAATCACTAACCACTTAAATGCTTAATTATTTATATCATGTATTATTGTTATATATTTATTTGTGAACAAGATCTTTGTTTTGTTTACCAGTGGACTCTGGCATCTGGATTGTCATTTGACACATAGATAATGCTCAACAATTATTTTTTGAATAAGCGAATGAATGGATATTTTTCAGTTGATTAAATCCCTATTATACATCTGGCAAAGTATCTGATATTTTTCATGTATCACCTAATTTAATGTACATATAAACTCTATGATATAGGTACTATAGTCATCTACTTTTATAAATAAAGTAATGAGGCCCATGGAGTGTAAAATTACCCACAGTCACACAGGAAAAATACATAGTGTAGCACACATTCAAACCTAGGTCTGTGTAATTCCAAAGCATTTGCTATTTTTGCTGTAACATTCTACCACATAAGAAGTACATCAGCCAGATGCAGCCTTTCTGAAATAAATAATCAAGCCTCTATTATTACATATACTAACACCGAGTTTTCTGATCAAATGGAATACGTGGGTCTGGCTTTTATGCCATTAGATATCTGTCTGTTTATTCAGCAACGTTGAAGTATTCTCTTTAAATCTGGTCTCTTTGGGGACTGTAAATCTGTTTGATATGTCCTTTCTGTAAACCCACAAAAGAAACCAGCATTTACCTGATCCAAAATAATGAAAGTGCAGAAAAATCAATAACAGGAAAAGAATAGCTACCCTCAGATTATGTTTTCCAGCAAAAACAGCAACAAAGAGGAAAAAGACATGGCTCAGTAAGGTGCCACTATCTTGTACTAACCTGATAGTATTATAATTCACTTTCTGTGGAAAATTGGCCTGTCTGTTCCAGCATTAACTTGCTGTAAGCTGAAGCCAATGTTCACATATGCCTGTCTTAGATTTTATAAGATCCATGTGAGCAAGACACAGAAATTTGGATTCTTGGCTATCATTCCAGATCAATCTTTTTTGTATTTTCAAAGGAAGAGTCTTCCTAGCTATAGAGTATTACAATTAAATAAAGGGCCAAGGTAAAGTTCAATGGACAAAAAGAACCCTGAGAATGAGGTAGGATATCAGAGAGGAAGGGAAGCCTAATATTTAATTAGTAATTATTATATGTTTTGACACATTTCATATCATTTATTCTTCAAATAGTCATGTTTAGCTCCGCTCTATATGCAAAAAACAATGAAAAGTGGATAATTTCATCACACAAGTAGGATTTTCATTCAGTCTCCAAAATTCTTACTATCTTTTTTTTTTTTTTTTCTTTCATTATAGAGAATCCATCTCCGGTGTTGGATAAACCTTACACAGTTGTAAGGATTTAAAAAATTACTATTGTTTTCATTCTAAAGATTACATTTTGGTTCATATTGAGTTTCCATATAAGCAGATGTTAAGAACAGTTGCCCTGCAAGTGATTGATGGGAAGAAATGCCTGTGAAGGATGAAGGCGAGATGGAGCAGGATTAGGTAGGATAAGTCTACATAAAACAATCCAGACCTGGCACTTGTGCAAGGAGAGGGAAAAGGGTAAGAAGAGCCTCTGTCTGCAGTGCCTCCTGGGAAAGTCTTAGCCAGGCTCTGAACACAGAGTGCATGTATGAGGAGTCCTGCTTCAGGCATGAATGGACCTACACTAGTACCCACATCATATTCAGTTGTCCGGAGCAGTGGAGAGTGTAGCAGGGGGTGGGAGGTGGAGCGTTCACACTGGAGCTCTCAGTGTGAACAATGGCAGGTCCAAAGTTGCAGTAGCTGGAGATTGTCAGCCAACTATGCTCCTTATAGCAAGTTTTCTTTAAGGGTATCTGGGCAGCATACTTGTAGGGCCACCGTAAGTCTCAATAAACATATGAATATCCAAGTTCTAAAAATAATAATAGTATTTAATGTACAGTTTTGTCTTCAGTTTATTGTTCTCCAGACTCCACATGATTTTGTTCACAGTCATGATTTTAAAGTGATGAAGAACTAGGCCAGACCACAGTGGCGGGTCTGGGTTACAAGTTTGGCAAGAATAACCTGTCAGACTACGTTTAAACTTGCTTCCACATATGTTTTACTATTTGATCAGCATACAGAGTACAAGTAACGTATACAAGACCAAGGAATCAGGAAAACACCAGATTCCTCATTTTCACCATTTCTTAGATCTAAAGAGGGTGTTTAATGGCTTTAGCCACTTAAGTTGGTCAGAGGAGACTGGAACTGTGAGCTTGCTGCTCAGAGGTTGTTAGGCTAGGGTAGGAGTATATTAACAGATATATAAGGAAACTCTTAACTTTTCTACACTCCTGGACTCCTGCCTTCAGTTACAGCTGGATTAGGCTTGCAGAATGCTTATCCTTGGCCTATCAGTATTTGTGACACCCACATTTGTTTTCCTAGGCCTCTCTTATTAATGCAAACTTCTAAACTATTTATCTATGGGACATATTCCTATAGCCAGTCTTTTTACATAAAACTGAACTCATCATCTTCCCCCAAGATTTTTCCCCCCAATATTATCAATTTCAGTGGCACTATCATCCATGCAGTTGTAAGATGTATACATTAATTTTAGGATTTTCTAAAATGAGATAACACTACCAGTATATTAGAAGAATGCTGACATTATGTAATGAATGAAGAAAGCACTTGATGTTTTTCTTCTCTGTAATCTTGTGTTCTGCATGGAGAACTACATGTTGCCTCATAATAGTTAAATGGGTGAATGAATATCCAATGTTAAAAAAAAAAAATCCACTAATGTTGTACCTCAAATTAACCAAGAATATCTTAGCGAATTTTATGAACTTACCAATAAAGTTTAGAGCTCAGACATGCCTGGTTTTATGCTATTACTTTTAAGGGAATTACCAGTTAACACATATGTAGGGAATATGACAGAATCAAGATACAGAATAAAGACCCAGAAATATCCCAACAAGACTGAATAATAAACTGTTGCCACGCAACAGCTTAACCTTTTGTTTCCTTCTACCTGCCTCCAAAGAAAGGAGAGTCTGCAAGATGGTTCCTTTCAGGGAATTTGCACCTTATGCATCCCTGTTTTGTCCCAGAAAGATGACTGGATAGTCAATGACGAGTAAGATTCTTCATGGAAGGGACAACTCAACCCAGATGCAGTCGTGGGGACCAACAGGATAACCCACGGGGGTTCACAGAGGTGGGCACAGCCCCCTACTTTCCTCAGGCTAAGGAAAGCCTCAGCCTCTGTGGCTGCATTGCTTCCCAAAACCTGCAAGGGAAGTAATTCAATGAGGTGCTCTCCATCTATTCAAATGCATATAGGTTTTGTCCCTTGGGGGAGTTGAGACTTACAGTCCAGCTGTCTGCAGGCAAGGATGATTGACTTAAATCAGTTTCCTATTATGATGTATAGGATTCACAGATCTTGAGATTGACAAGCTTCATCTCCTATGCTTCCCCACCTAACTAATAAAAGTTATTGCACAGGCCCGACCAGGTGCCACAGTCCAGACCTTGAGGCTGCCTGTCCCATGGCCTCTGCATTTAAATTCTATTCATGGCTGCTGTCTTTTCTTAACCCTGTGCCGCCCTCCTCACTCCCCACAACTCATGATATGCGGGACGCGACAATAAACTAAAACAAATAAAATGGGATCGGTGGAATAAATGTAACATTGTTCACTTAGGTACACAGCGATATCTTACATGGGGAGATAGCATGACATTCATGTATATCATCCCCCCCCTTTTTTTTAATTGTATTTCTTGAATAATTTCTATGTGTCTGACACTGTGTTATGTCACTTATATCAGTTATTTTATGTATCTTCCTACAGCCTTAAGTAGTAGGTCTATCATTACATCTATTTTTCAGATGAAGAAACGGAGACAGACATGAACAGTAACTTGCCAAAGCTCATGCTACTAATACGTGAGAGCTAGGATTTAAACGCCCGTGATTTTGCTCAACGCTTGTGATGTGGGTTATGATTGATAATTGAGTTTTAGTTATGTTACAACTGCCCCCAAAGCAAATGAGACAATAGACTGTGATTATTTTATAGCCAGATATTTAATGAGTGTCTATTTAAATATTTTGCCCGTTTTATTGCTTTTTTCCTAGTATTGATTTGTGTGTGTGTGTTATTTATATATCCTGAATACAAGTCCTTTGTCAAATTTATGACTTGTAAATAGTTTCTCTTACTCTTTGCACTTTGTCTCATTTTCTTTAGGATGCCCTTCAGAAAGAAAAAAGTTTTTAATTTTAATGTGTCCAGTTTATACTTTTTTTTATTTTTATCGTTTTGCTTTTATGAATCATTCTTTTGATTTTGTATTTAAGAACTGTTTGTTTGGCCCAACATCATCAAAATTATTTCCTACATTTTCCTCATTTTTACATTTTAAATTTATGTCTATGGATCTTCCAGCACACTAGAAGGTAAGATTGGTAAGACTGGACATCCTTCTCTAGGAAAAACATTTAGTCACTCACTGCATGATAGCATTTGAAGGATTTTTAGATATCCTTGATAAGATTGAGAAAATTCCCTTCTATTCCTAGAATGTTGAGATTTTTAAGTAGTAAATGGGTGTTGAATTTTGTCAAATGATTTTTCTGCATCTATTGATAAGATTATGTTCCTTTTTTCTTGTTCAGCCTATTAACATAGTGGAATATAGTGACTTTCAAATGTACTAGCATTGAATTCCAGGTATAAACCAACCTGGTCATGATACATAATTCTCTTTATATTCTGTGGTAGTCAAATTCATAACATGTGGCTGAAATTTTTCACATTGATGTTCATTAGGAACAGTGACCTAATTTTTTTTTTCTTGCATCGTCTTTGGTCTCAGTATAAAAGTAATGCTGACCTCATAAAATGAATAGAAAAGTTTTTTCTCCTTTTTTATCTGCAAAATATGGTAGAGAACTGATACTAACTATTCCTTAAATGTTTGATAAAATTCTCCCCTAAAACCATTTGTTCCTGGAATTTGATTTTTTGGAAAAATTTTACTATAAACTTTAAAAGATATTGGGCTATTCAGGTTATCCATTTCTTTTTTATTGAGTTTTAGTAGTTTGTATCTTGCAAATTCATATAAGTTGTCAAATTAATGAGCATAGGGTTGTTCAAGCTATTCACTCATTATCCCTTTAACATCAGTATTGTTCCTCATGTTAATAGTGTATGTCTTCTTTCTTTTTTTATTGGGAAATCTGTCAAGAGGTATTAGTTTTAGTCAACTTTTAGAAAGCCAACATTTGGCTTAATGATTTTTTCTTTGTTTTTCTGTCCTCAATTGTAGCGATTTTGCTCTTTATTTCCTTCTTTCTGCTTATTTTGGTATTAGCTTTGTCATCTGCTGGTGTCTTAGATGATATTTCAAAGTATTGATTTAAGATCCTTTTTCCTTTCCACTATAATCTTTAATATTATAAATTTTCATCTAGGTAGCATTGTAGCTGCATGCCATAATTTTTTATATGTTCTATTTTTAGAACATTTTTTAATATTCTTTGAGATATCCTCTTTGAACCACAGCCTATAGATCATTTACTTCTGTGTTGTTTAATTTCCCAACAGGTGGATTTTTCCAGATATTATTATTATTGGTTTCTAACTTATGTTCAAAGAATACACTTTGAATAATTCAAATCCTTTTATGTTTATTAATGTGTGTTTTATGACTCACAATGTGATCTACCTTGGTGGATGTTTCGTGTGCACTGGAAAAAAAGATACATCCTGTTTTGTTGAGGGGAATATTCCACAAAATTCAATTAACTCATCCTTGTTCATTTTTCTTTTGCTTATTTTACAAATTACTGACAAAGTAGTGAGGTCTCCAGGTATAATTAGATTTATCTCTTAATCTTTTCAATTAGCTTTCACTTCATATATTTTAAAGCGCTATATTTAGGTGCATAGACATTTAGAATTATTGTATATGCATGATGAATTGACCTTTTTATTATGTTTTAATGCTTTTTTTTTGTCCCTGATAATTTTCTTTATTCTGAAGTTTGTTTTGTTTGATTCTAATGAGGACATTTGAGCTTTTTTAATGGTACTTTCTTTACCATCCTTTTATTTATGTCATTATGCTTTAAGTATATTTCTTATAGACAGTATATAGAAGGATATTTCTAAAAATCAAGTTTAGAAGTCTTTGTTTTTATTTGATGTGTTTAGACCATTTACCTTTAATGTCATTATTGATAAGTTGGAATTAGGTGTATGATTTCATTAGTTTTATGGCCTTTCTCTTTTGTTTGTGTTCGCCTCTGTCTTCCCTTCCCTGCTTTTCTTTTCTAAATTATTTGAATTGTTTTTAGAATTGAATTTTAATCTGTCTATGGTCTTTTAAGAAAGAAAAAAAGTTGCTGCTCTAGGGATTAAAATTTATATACAAAACTTTACCCAAACTACTTAGAATTATTGTTTACCACTTAAGTGAGATAAACCTCATGACTAAATACAGGCCTTTACCCTCTTGCCTTTTTGATGTTGTTATATGTAATATATCTGTTTGCAATAAAACTCACATTAAAAAGTGTTAGAATTTTATCTTTCCAAAGCCATACATAATTTAACCAATTTAATGGGCAAAATAAAATCTCTTTTGTTTTACCAGATATTTGTATTTTCTTTTGCTCTTCATTTATGAGAGGTTAGGTTTCCTTATTTTATTATTTCATTTGACAATAATTCTATTTCTGGTTCCATTCCTGAAAGATGTAGGATTGAGATAATATTTTCTTCCTATCAGTGTTTCAAATTTGTTGTTGTTCAACTGTCTTCTGGCCTCCAGGGTTTCTGGTGGAGAATCTGAAGTAATTTGAATTTTTGTTTCCTGTTATAATATATGCTGCTATTTTTTCCTGGATGATATATATATATATATATATTTTTATCTTTGGTTTTCAGCAGTCTGATTTTTAATGTGTCTGGGTGTAGATTTCTCTGAATTTATCCTTTCAAATTCACTGAGCTTGTGGGATTATCAAATTTATGTTTTCCACCGAATTTGGGGAGTTTTATGTCACTACTTCCACAATCATTTTTTGTGCACCAGTATCTTTTTTCACTCTTTCTGAGACTGAAATGAGATTAAGGTTAGACCTTTGATATTCTCTGATAAGTGCCTGAGACAATGTTCATTTCTTTCAGTTTTTTAATCTGTAATTCAGGTTAATAATTTCTGTCGATCTACCTTCAAGTTCACTGACTCCTCTGTCATCTTCATTCTGCTATTGGATCCCTTCAGTGGATTTTTAAATTTTTATAATTACATTTTTTGTTACATATTTTCTCCTCATTTCTTTTTACAGCTTGTTACTTTTCAGAAAAATTCTCCCTTTTCTTTCCAGAATGCTTTCTCTCAGTTCTTAGAGTACTGTTATAATAGCTATTTCAAAATCTTTGTCCAAAAATTTTAACATTTCAGTCATGTCATTCTTGAAATGAGTTTGTATTTCCCCTCTTAAAAGTTGCTTTGGTTTTCCAGGTTCCTTGTACGTTGAGTAATTTTGTATTCCATCCTGTGCATTTTAAATACTATGTTTGAATCTTTTTATTTGAAAAAAAAGTTAAGATTTCATGGGATGCATGAATTGTTTTGTTTCAGCAAGTAGTCAACCTTGTTGAATTCCAATCACAATTCTTGACCTGGACTATGTGGGCAATTAATCAAATATCATTTTAGTTTATAAAGCCGTTGCAGTGCTATTCTGATTTTCACTGCTTATGTACCTCCTAAGTGCCATTCTGGGATGTGGACATCGCTCTTCACCATAGCTCAAATCTCATAGTTTTTGCTGGCCTTCCTCTGATTCACATTGAGAGTGTGCAGCTTTGTAGTGATCCTAGGATTTTATACAGTGATCTAAAGGATACCTTTCTCAAGATGCCTCTTCTCTATGGCCCTCCGCCCACTATCTAGTTTCCAGGGTTTCTCCTTCTTAGTATTTATCTCTAGAAAGACAGAGATTTATCCTGTCCATATTGCCTCATAATGTTTAACTGTTTCCATATTGCAGTGAAGTACCAAGGGGAAAGAGACTTGAGCACCATTTCTGATGGCCCACCACTGCCACAATCACTGCCCGTGTAGTGTAGGGAGAGTCAAAAAAGACTGCCCCTCTGGGGCAGCTTCCACTGTGTCAATGAGGGAGGGATGTTGCCCCATTTTTCTTGTGGTTTTTTTTTGTTTTGTTTTGTTTTTTTGTTTTTTAATTAAATGTGGTGTTTTCACAAGGTAGGTTGAAAGCAGGACATATAATTCCTACGTACATAA
Source organism: Rhinolophus sinicus (assembly GCF_036562045.2). Lineage (NCBI taxonomy): Eukaryota > Metazoa > Chordata > Mammalia > Chiroptera > Rhinolophidae > Rhinolophus > Rhinolophus sinicus. The sequence goes on from NC_133756.1 coordinate 106,100,411, forward strand.
CAATATTGCTATTGGGAGCTAAGCTATAGATTTATGGTAAAATCCTAAAGTAAACTTCCTAGATAGAGGCATGGAAGGGGTGTACTTCTTACTGGAGAAAATAATTTTCTTGCCTGGAATGTGAGAATGGGGGCCTTGGTTCAGGAAGAAGAGCATCACATGAACAATAAATTTTCAAAGAATATTTAGTATAGAATTTATCAACATAAAAAGGAGAGTATTGGGTGGAATGGAAGCTATTTTTAAATATGTGAGAATAATAAATATATGATTTGTAGATTCAGCAAATATCCCAAAGGCTTTATTTTTCAGTAAAATGAGACCAACACTTGTGAGGCACAGAAAAACAGATGTCCATTGTCTTTTAAGAAAGAGTTTTATAAAAAAATTGAAATTTTGTGGGAAATCAGACTGCACTGTGAGATGATAATTTCATCACCTTGAATGTTTCAAGAAGATTGTCCACTAGAGACTAGACAACCACCTGACAAGAATTATGTGAAGGTTACTTCCACCCTGAGTGTAAGACATGAGCAGAGGGTCAAACATCCCTTTCAACTCTAAGAGGCCAGAGTGATGTAAACTATCCAAACAAAATCATTTACAAAAAGATAGAATACAGAACAAAAGCAATAACTCAGGAAAGTGTAAAATGTTGTTTAAAAGACAATTTTTCATGGTTTTCAAACTTCAGATCTATAGTAGTGATTGAAAACTTTCCCCACGTAATTCCGTAAATAAAATACAGATAGTATTACCTCTTATAAGTAAAACTAAATTCCATTTTGTTTATGAATAATAAATAATAGGGCACCTAACAGGCTAAATTTATTTTAAGAATGTAGTCCCCATAATATGCAGATAAATGTATTAATGGTTAATTAACTTAAAGATGTCTTTAACATTATTGATTACAAACAATTAACATGAGTTATCAGAGAAGTCTGCCACAATTTTAAATATATAACTATTTTAAAAAGCATACTCATTAACCACTTCATTTTTTTTACTTGACTTGCAAATAAAAAATAATGAGTAATTTGATTTCATTACTTATGCAAACTGTCCTAATCTCTGACAATTCAAGACTCTTAAATAAATGCTAATGGATGTATTTATTATTCCCATGGCACTAATCTCTAAGGTACCCCAACAGAATGTACTTATTTGTGCTCTTGCATTCTTCGCTCTTCTAAGACTTATTGCCCACCAGTTTTTTGACATTCCTAATGGGTGGATTACACTGTACTGAAGTATTTTCTTGTACTTATTTTATTTGAGATTATATCAGTACTGTGAGGTAAGTCTTGCTTATCTAAACTGATTAAAAATTACAGACTCTCTATAGTAGTATTATAATCCATATCATCTGTCATGAGTTCTATAAAAAAAAAATATTAGTGAGCATAATAAAAGAGCATGTGGCAGATTTTGTGTTCACCACTTTTTGGGCATGCTGCTCCTTATGGAAAAGACAGTGAGGATGGAAAATTTAAAAACTTGGATTTGCCACACTACCATGCAATCAGCATTCTGTACATATACTTGAGGTTCCACCAATCATATGCACTTATACAAGCCTGAAAAAGTACTGAATTATTTGGGAAGAGTGGCAAAGGGGAGACAATTTCTATTTTGCTGAAGTACATCAGCAGGAGCTATGTAGTCCTAGTGCTCACAGCTCCTCCATAAAGCACTTGGCTTCCTAATTTGACAGCCATGCTGTTAGGGCAGAGGTGGCTCATACTGGTGGCTTGCCCAGTGGCCACAGGGGCAGTTTCTTCGATCTGCAAATCATGGTAGAGACACATCTCCCTTGCTCTTGTTCTGCGCCAGGGGTTTGGAAGATTTCCTGAAAGCTTACTTGAGGGTTCTTTTCTTCATCATTTCTGAAAATAGCATGAGCTCTGCTTAAAAATACTGTGAGCCATTTATAACACTTAATAAATTCTTTTCTGCTTCAACTATCTAGAATGATTCTAATGTCTATATCTAAAGATTCTGGTTAATATTGAACACTCATTCCCTTCATGACAAGGGAATGGGTATGAGGAAGAGACCCTGAAAAAGGTAATTTATGTGGTGATCCTTGAAGAGTGAATCCAAGAGAAGTCATTTATGTGGTACCTTTCTGTAAAAAGATCAGATGCATCAAAGATGTTACATCTAGGGGCTACAAACATGAAATATTCACTCTTGACACAAGATTACCTTGATGTTTTATTTTTTGACACAGAATTCCTCCAGAAAAGATATGCAAAATATCTATGCCATTTAATTAAAAGCTTTCTCATTTGTGCTGGCATCAAAAGACTAAAGAATAGCATCCCATCAATGTGATTATAGCTTGTTACCTATATGATTAAGGACGTCTATTTGACAAAAGCATATCTAAAAGAAATGCAATTTCAAGTTAAAAAAATATTTTTTCTGCCATGAATTTCCACTATACATTGTGTGGATTACCAATAAAATCAGTGGTTTGCCTAAATACATGGCCATTTCCTTTATCAACACATTTAGACCCTCATTCGCATTTATTCAATTCTATTGTCTCTCTCTGAACCATGAATGAAACACTTTCAAATTTTACTCTCAGCGTTTACCAGCTTACTTCTTCAACCAATTACTTTCTCCAACTTTTGTGTCTTTTCATAAAAGCCCCTAATAGTCCCACTGTTTTCCACATTTTTGAAAACGTAGCTCAGAGGGTTAATTTGCCCAGTTCATGTAGCATCAGAACCAGAGTGGTCTGCCATACTACAGAGTCCTTACCCTAACTACTAAGTTCCATGTCACATTAACGCCCAGGAGGAAATCATCTGAAAAAGTTGGAGATCCCTAGAAAGAAGAAACAGAAGATATATTTTGATGTGTGTGTGTGTGTGTGTGTGTGTGTATATATATATATATGTATATATATATATCATATATACATATATGTATATCATATGTGTGTGTGTGTGTGTCTGTATAAAATCGAAATCAAACCAGTTCTTCCTCCATGAAAATGTGTTCATCCAAGGATGTATTATTCCTGAACCAAGATGTGTCTGACCGTTAGATCCAACTATATTAATAAATATAACTACATGAATCTTCGCATGAATTTTCTTATTAAAATAGTTTTATAATTTAAATGTGAAAAAGGATTGGAAGAAGTGCCGATGGGAAGAAAAGCAATTGTTAGAAGAAAACTGAAAGGAACAGAATTTTATGTCTGATAATTCTTTAAAATGTTTGAAAATGGTTGCTTTTATACTCTCCATTTTAATTTTATTTCAAAAGCATTTTTTTTTATTTTAAGTAATTTATTATCATCATAAATTCAATGAACACTGATTCATTTTAAGGACCTTAAAAGTAGAGGTAATAATGCATTTTAATGCGGCTTCTGGAATAATTTTTAGTATTTACTTTTTCATTCTTTATTGCAGTATGTATAACCAAGGCAAAACTCTTCTATTTTCAGAAGAAAATAATATATACATACAGCAACTATTTTTATCATATTGCTAAGAAAATTTAAGAAGTTTTTTGGAGTACATTGAGGAAAACAGCTTGTTCTTCCCTAAAATATCTTTGGGAATTATATCAAAGTAGAAATCGTGAAAGGGTTAGACCAGTAGTCTGATTCCCTACATCATATCTCGTGATCTTATGCTTTTATGTTATCATGAATGTAGGACTTGACTACCTTCTCACAACTGAAAAATGGAAATGCTGCCCTATCAGATTTCAGGTTTACAGCTAGGTGGGGTTCTGTGAGGATCTGCATTGACACAAGCCCTCCTGTTTTGGTTTCCTTTCTCTCTGTAGCAGATTTAACAGAGATTTGAAAATTAGGCCTCTCTCTGGCCAGCTCCTTCATTCTACATAGCAGTTTCAAAACGCTGAGACAGAGTCACTAATTTCTGTATCTTCAAAACAAGTGCTATAAACACATCCTATTAGGCCTTAGCAAAGAAGGAAATCCTTTCTTGTGCAATATTTTTTAAATGTATGACTATTAAAATGAAGTTAGATATAAATATAAATGTGCATGTTTTTGATCTGTGTATTTGTGTTGCTAAAAATAAGAATGGCTTAGAAAACATGTTTTGAAGTTTTACATCTAAAATAAGAATTAAAATGCAAAAGTAATTCTACTTGTAACATTCATTTACTCTCAACGAACAAACTCATAAAAATTAAATCACATCTGCCAGTTCACAATTGCTTAATTTAGAAAAAAGGTATAACCCTCCCTACTCATAGGTTGTATCCTGTGAAGCAATTTACACTCTGAAATTGTAGCAACACATCAAATCATGTTATGTTGAACTGTCATTTGGTATGATTCCTATACCAAATTACCTCATCCAGTTGTGAAAATACTATTTCTCTATTATTTTACATAAATGAAATATGTAATAATGTGTTTTGTGTGGCAGGTCAACAAAATCCTGACAGGTTCTACACTATAGATTAAAAGGTTTGAGGGCTCTTGATCCCATACAGAAAATTCTGAGTTATCATTCCCATTTTGTCTTCAATTACAATATTTTCTTGAATCATAGCTGCAGTGTTCCTGTTTGTTCACACAGGAAGCCTTCCATGAATGTTCATAACTGTTTTTTTCTAAAACAAAACAAAACACTCTATTTTGGCTTAATTATGCGCTACATTGTTTATAAAACAATGTTATTAAATCAAAATGATTCTTCTTTTACCCTGTAAGTAAGTACTAAGCTGTTCAACAGGACAATTAAACCAAATGATTTTAGGTTAAAGACATGGGCACTGTTCAAACTTGTGCAACTTCTATTCTGTAGGGCTAATTTCTTCTCTTAAGTATTAAAAAACTATACTAATATTTTAGTTTCTGTCTCCTAAGGTGCTAGTTACATTATACTCTGTTGAGAAGTGGAAATATTATAGGTGGTTTCCAACTGGAGGGAGCTGGAAGAGCCTCTAGTAACTTATGTTGGAACATTATATTTAAAAACCTATGAATGTTCCCCAAGGAAGAGTTGTATAGTGTGGGGAAAAATATATATTTCATTATATACACATAAAAACAAATCATATACATAAAAGGAACACAAACATACTGAGGTATTTTTAAAACCAAACAAGTAGGTTTAGAGGTAAAAGACAACACTTGTTCTTAATACAGACATTCTTCCCTAGCAGTGTGTCGTAAATATAGTCAAAACTGTAGATTTCCCACGAGCTACTACCTCCACTATCTTCTGCCATGTTGATTGATAATCAACACCATGAAAAGTGTCATGAGGAGATCTGCAGTGAAATTAAATCTCTACTATGCACTCTGTATATGTATTAAATTATTTTTTACCTCATAGAAGTGGTATTTAAAGTTTTTCCTTTTGGTGAATCATGTGCTGACCAAGGATGACCAACCGAATACCTCTTTTCTCACCGGCCTAGTGTTGAACAACATTGAAACAATAGTGACATCTAGCAGCAAACATAGTCAATATGATATCTCTCACATAGGACTTTTCTAGCAGCATCAAAATATAATTAATTCAAAGTTCATCCTTTACTCAAAGTGAAGAGTATAACAATTCTTTATTAAATAGCCCCTTAAATAATGCCTTTTATAAAGTAACCCAAAATAAATTACATTTGATTTTGGCCTCTCAAACTACCCCTCATTTTAAGCATTCAAATAAGAATGCCACGAATGACCGATTTTAAGATGCACTTTTACAACATATTATTGAATTTATATGCATTGCAGATCAGCTTTAACTTGATGCATCTTAAAAAATAAAAGCTGCCTCTAGAAGCTGCTTCTAGAATGTAATTTATTTCACTCACATGGCTTGGAAATAACAAGTTTGATATCTGCTTTAGAGAAATATAAAATGGGAAGCACAAATAATTTAAGATAATTTTAAGCAGAAAAATCATTTCCCGAGTATTAATTAACAGATATTTAAAGCTAATCTAAGAATTTTAATTCATGATGTAAATGTAGCATTATTTTTTCTACAAATAAAACTATAATTTAAGCCATATGAATTGCCAACAGACTGGGCAGTTTATTTGGTAGGGATTTTGCTCAACTACAGATGTTCCTTCTGATTAGTGTAAGAACCTAATTCCATGAGCTTTATTGAGGAAAAAGAGGTTTGGAGAGGATCCTTACACGTATGCCACTAGCTTCTGTTCTGATCTCAACATTAAGAATTATGTTATAGAAAATCAAACCTTGCTGACACTGGGGTTTGTGTTACATTAAAATGTTTTGTAACTGTTTCTTTTATTCTCCTAGAGTGAGAAAAAAAAGAAAAAGAAAACAGTTTTGCATGTGTGGCAGCAAACATTGAACTTTCTGTCTGTCAATACCCCACAGAGATAGTAAAATATATTTTATTCTGCAAAAATTCACTGGAGTATAATAGATGAAACTGCCAATATAGAGGAATGAAATGGAAGGTATAAGCATGTCAAACAATAAAACTACGTCTTGCCCTCTTTTAATGCTATTGGAAAAATCAAGGGGAAATTCACAGAAATTCTCCCTCCCTGTATCCATTTTTTTCTTTTTAATTGAACAGTAGCAAATCCATATGAAGCTTCACATAGTGGTGAGGTTTTCTTTTTTTGTGAATTTGTCAAATGCTGAAAATCTTTCTTTTTTCTTTTTTGAGAGGAAAAGCTTATTTCAAATCAACTGAGAAGAAAAGTAGGAAATGAGACTGATTCCAGACTGAGTAAGCAGCTCTGAAGGGTTTATGCTGTCTGTAGAACAAGGCTGTCTTTCCAGCAAGGTCGATTCTTTACCTTGATCTGTTAGAGCAGATCTTCAAAACCAGTCTGCACAGATAAAAAACATAACAGAATACCCTGGGAAAAACAAACAAACCAGCATTTGAAAGGAAATGGGGGCGAGAGGGAGGAGGGGGACAAAGACAAGCAAAAGAAAACAAACAAATACATATTGTTTCCTCGAAAATAAGACCTAGCCAGACAATCAGCTCTAATGTGTCTTTTGGAGCAAAAATTAATATAAGACCCGGTCTTCTTTTACTATAAGACTGGGTATAATATAATATAATACCAGATCTTATGTTAATTTTTGCTCCAAAAGATGCATTAGAGCTGATGGTCTGACTAGGTCTTATTTTTGGGGAAACATGGTAGTATATGAGCCCTATTACAAAACAACGGAGGAAGAAAGAGGGGGAGAAGGGGGAAAGATGGTGGTGGTGCTTGGCACTGAGAAAGAGCAGGATGGACACATCTAAATTTAATAACAGTCATCATTTATTAATAGCCAACATTGTGAGCCCTTAAAAGGGACTAAGAACCCTTCCATGAACTTTTACCAACTCATTTTCTCTTCATCACAACCCTGTCACATAGGTGCTACTATTAAATCTGTTTTACAGCCAAGAAAGCTAAGATACGGAGAGGTCAAAAACTACATAAATAGGTGGTGAAGTTAGGATTCCCGTCCAAGAAGTGCTATACTGTTAACCACTAGACTAGGACACATCTCAAATTTATGGGGTATATTTTTATGTGCCAGGCACTCGTTTAAGCAAGTACATCTATCTACCTTGTAACAACCCTGAGAGAGAGGTATTTATCTCTGTCTTATAGATGAGAAACTGAGGCTTAGAGAAAAAAATCCCCAAATTCTGGTGGCATAACACAATTCAGGGGTTTATTTTCTTCCTGTTGTATTTTTTTCAAAAGAGAAAGAATGTTGTTTCATGATGCTTTGTTTCTGATAAAGAACTATAATTTTAAAACTGGTCACCACTGCTGTGTTTCCTGCTGCCACCAAATAACAATTGATTATTAATATTTAAAAGAGATCCGGTGACTAAGAGGGCAAATACAGATTTTAGAGCCAAATCGAAGCTTCCGCATGCCCTGCTGTGTACTCCTAAGCGTTTTTACTAACCTTGTTGAGAATCAGTTTCCTTAACAAGAAAATTGAAAGGATTGTTGTTGTTTTTTCCTATCATTGCAATAAAAATTCCGTTATAAAATGTACTTATCCTATAAGAAATGCTCAGTAAATAGAAGCTAGTTTGAATGTTTAATCTTTTTAAGTATTTTATGTCTCTGTGCTTTTGTTCTAAGGATGACTAATTTATGGGAGATCTTCAAGAAATTTTTAAAAAGCTTTCAGGAAGATTATGAAAGCCTGAGACAGACTGGCTGGCTGGTTTTACAGACAGATTAGTTTGGTAGAAATGGTCCCCATTAATAGCTATTAAAAAGGTAAAGGACTATATATAGAAAAAATACAGAATGTCAGTCAGCAGAATTACATAACTAACAATGTAACTGGGCCTACTGTCATAGATGAAGAAACGGCTTTAAAAAATTGTTTCAAAATATTGCTCAGTGTATCCAGGTTTCACTTCTATGGAATTGCTTGCTCTAAAAATATCATGAGAACTACTCTTGAATGTGCTGTTTAGCAGTTTTTGTTGTTGTCCTCTAACCACAACTGAATTATCTCTTCTGAAAATCACACCTCTATTAGGCATCAATAAGTGAGATCCAGATTCAAAATGTAGTGGGAGACCTCTTGCCAGCAGGAATCCCATTAAAGAAAACCTTTTAATGGCAATAATCTATTTAAGCTGTGTCTTCTAAAGGAGGGACTACAAGGGCCATTGCCTAACAAAATTAAAATAAGATTGAGCAAAGGGCTGAAACTTATTGCTCAAGGGATCATTCTATAAAAGCAGTGGTAACTATAATTATTGGCTTTTGTGGGTCAGTCTTGCTTTCCTGGAATTCTGTTCTTTTTCATTAAACCACTCTGTCAAATGAATAGCTAAAGTAATTTCATCTCTACAATTTTTAAGACTTTTTAGACAAATTAGTTGATAAATAAAAAATATTATCTGAGATCATATATCCTGATTTTAAAATGACAATATTGTCAATGCACAGAGAAAACCAGCACCATGATAGGGCATTTCCATTGAGAATTATTTGATGTTCATTCTGCTCAGAAAACAGAAAGAAAATAATGTTTATAATTAATCCTTTCAGCTAAGTCTAGTAAGAAAAGAATTCAAAATACTTGTTCTTTCTGCTGCTTGGAAACTTACATGTTCTTGCCTTTATAACGTTATATTTGTGCTTGATAAAGTTGCTTAGAATTTCTTCTTGTTTAATTATCACAGACTGTTAAACTGACTCAGAGAATTAACTTCATGTCTCAAATGTAGTAACTGAAATTAAGCTACTGTACAAAGAAATTTTTCTGTTTCCATTTCAGTATGGAAATTTTCTTAAAAGCATGAAATCACAACCGTTAAATGCTATGTACTGCCTGAGCCAGCTTGAACCCAGAGCTTGCTTTGAAGTACAGGTTGAGAAACTTTTAATAAGAGCTCCTCTCCATTCTTTCTCCTTAGTTTCCAAACCCAACATAATTTGATTTCTTTTTTTAGGGTTTTGATTCAAAGGAAATCAATAGTAAATTGAGTATATAGGTATTTTTATTATTGTTATAACACTTAACATGAGGTCTGCCTTCATAACAGAATTTTATTATTTATGATACACTATTGCCAACTCTAGGCCCTGTAAGCACAGCAGATCCCTAGAGTGTACTGAAACTTTATATCCCTAGAACAACAACTCTCGATTTCCCCCTCCACCTCAGACCCTGGCAAACACCATTCTACTCGATGAGTTTTACTGTTTTAGATACCTCATGCCAATTAAATCAGGCAATATTATTTGTTCTATGACTGGCTATTTCACTTAGTATAATTACTGCTTTCAAGGTTCATCCATGTTTTTACAGATGGCAAGATATCTTTCTTTTTTAAGGCTGATATAATGTCTAAATAACAAAATATTCCTATATTCCCACAAGAGATTTGGATAACCTCACATGGAATAAAAATAAATGTTGTAATTAATTAGATGCTGGTCAACTTGGAGTCTATAGAATATCCATTGCTTCTAAATCATGTAGTAAAAAGTGTAAGAGTAAGACTTGATTTTATTTTTTTTTTACAATTTTTTTTTCCCCCATAGTAAGGCATAATTGTCCATTCATTCTTAGTGGAACTAATTTTGATTGACAAATGTGACAATAAAACTCACGTTAATGGGCAGGTAGCAATTACATCAATAACATTATGTTTTGATGGAGAAGTTTCATGGAGATAAAGGCGATTCTTCTCTTTCCTCAACCAAAGAACCTATCCTCCAGCACTCTCATAAGCTAAAGTCACAAACAAGCAGTTGTATATCACTTTATCTGTGATATTTTTTCTCCTATAAAAACTGAAGTGGATATAGGCGAATCAAAAGTTTGAAATAAATCCTTGACCCTTAAGATCATCTAGTATGGAGCTGTCCCGCCAGGTTGGAATAACTCGAATGCTTGTTCTGTTGTTCCATAATTATATATAATCAATTAATCAGCTGTAAAGCATTTAAGTTAAAAGAATCAGCTAGATACCTAGGAGTGGAATTGCTGGATCATAAGGTAGTTCCATTTTCACATATATATGTGTGTGTGTGTGTGTGTGTGTGTGTGTGTGTATATATATATATATATATATATATATATTACATAGTTACAAGAAACAGTACAGCATTAGGAATAGAGACAGTGGAAATGTAATGGCTGTGTGCTATGTCAGAGGGGTAGTGGATGGGGCAGGGGGGTTGACATAGTGTGAGAGACATAAATGATAAGTGTTTAACTATCACATTGTTTTGTGCACCTGAAACTAATAAAAATAAATAAATGAATAAAGAAAGAAAGAAAGAAAGAAAGAAAGAAAGAAAGAAAGAAAGAAAGAAAGAAAGAAAGAAAGAAAGAAAGAAAGAAAGAAAGAAAGAAAGAAAAGAAAAGAAAGAAAGAATGAATGAATCAGCTAGGCGTCTCCTTTCCTCATTATGAGATGAAGGTGAGTTGCAAGCAGGAAGGAAGGAGATATTGACTTACCAATCCAGAGACTCAGGATTGTTGAATTCATGAGACAAAAAAGAAGAAAACAGTTGTACTAAATTAAACACTGAAGAAGGCGGAAAAGTGAGAGAGTGGGAAGAAAATAAATAGTGGAATCACACAGATGTAGGTGTAAATGCCCAATTCGGCTATGTCCTCTCTGGGTGATCCTCAGACAAACGTTTCAAGCTTCCAATTTCTCCTCTGAAAAATGTATCTTAATATCAACCTTAAGGAAGTTTTTGAAGACTAAAATTTTAACAGCATGTCACTCGTTACACTGTACAATCCTACACACTTGAACAAAAACAGTTTTCATTACCTTATTCGGCTCTTTTTTTTTTTGTAGAGATTGCAATGGTTTTAGAAAAGTGAAAACTTTTGGAACTGTTTCTCTCATTATAGTCCTAATTTCCAAACCACCACTTTTGTTTGGGCTGTGTGTATATCTTCTTGCTTCAGGGAACTATTCATTCTACCTGGATCTAAACCACCACCCTATTCCATTCATTCCTTCTCCTGATTGTTTATTTTTAGTTTTGCTTTCTCCTCATAAATGTTACTTCCTAGGATCATTTTCATATTAACACACCTCACTATCTATGTAAATTTAACTCCTTTTTCACATGTCTCACAATAACCTGTGTTTTATACTCTCTATACTTTATTCATTCATCCATATGTGCTGGGTATTTATTAAAATTAACTTATGTTTATAATTTCTTGTCTAATGTCACCTCCCAGTCTTTGTATACTTCTGGAGAGGCTGTTCAGAATACTCCCCTTTATATCTCCATATCTAGTGTGGTGCTTGCTATATAGGAGGGTTCAGTAAATATTTGTTGAGTGTTTATGGATGTGGAATATTTCATACACGTTAAACACACTTCTAGGAAAATCAATATAAATTTAAATTTTTTAACATCAATATTCTATCTAGTGTTTGATAATTGTTAAAGGATCTATGAAAAATAATCTAGGGTATAATTGTAGTCATGATTTATTTAGGTTAATTACTAAGAGATTAAATACATATTCTTGGGATATTTTTGACCATTACACACATACACACACAGAAAATATTAAGAGTAGATATGTAAGGGAAGATAATCATTTCAGCCTTCAGTAACGTGCAATTCAGACAGGAAAGCATCATCTGGAGGGTAACTAAAAAGGGCTGGGCAATATATTTTAATTTCTATGAATTATTTATTAGTTAGAGAAATCTAGTGAAGATCCATATTTTCCCCACTACAATTTGGCTCATCATTCACATTCATGGTTTATTGATTTATACTACATTTTGCTCCCCCATTCTATTTTCTTTTTTCCAAAAACAAAAAAAAAAAAGAAAAAAAGAAAAAAAAGAAAAAGAAATTATAAAATTAATGTAGAAATTCCATATAGTATCTTTAAGCTCTTCTTAATCTAATCCAGCATCTCTCACTCTTCTAGTTACAGATGATTATAAAACATCTTGGCCTTAGGCAAATAAGGCCAAATCTTATATTGTTAAATGGCTTGTTCTTCTACTCTGAAGATAACCTCTAACTTCAAATTGTTAAATCGGGTGAGAAAATTAGCAGACAAACTCAAAAGCAGTTGCTTTGCAGGCAATCCATAATAGAATGACTTTTCTCAATGATAAGGTACCTTTATAAAGAATCTAGACAGTCTAATTCTTAAATTCATACGATTGTATGGTGCAAGTGTTATTAGTGCAGAATTCGCCATAATAAATTTCTAGACAACAATCGTAGAATGTGTTCCAGTACATTAATAAAAGAAAAAAGAAAAAAAGGTCTTACTATAATATTTTGCTTTAATTTTGTGGGGTTCTATCTTTTGGATTTGTATTCAGGCTTTAAATGCTCATCTATTTCTTGCTGTTTCACCTTCATTACCAGCTGGTGTTTTGCCCCTGAAACCTATTGACAACTCCAATAAGATATAAGGTTGATGCCTGTTTTCAGAGTGAGATGGTAAAGGTAAAGTATTAGAAATTTTTAAGAAATAAAATAAATCCATTGTTATTGGTAACTCAAGAAGTGTGAGGGAGCATTTTGGGGAGTATGAACATCCTGAAGGTTGCTCATTATCAGTAACAGCAACTAATATGCTCTAAAACTCAGCATTCAGCTTTAAATTATTTAGAAGTAAGAATTAGGAACCCATGAACAGTGGGCCAGAGGCATGAGTTGTTAAAAGCAGTGCTAATTATCAAACACTCTCTAGTTTAGCAATTACTATCAGAAAATCAATTTCACTTTTAAATACAGAAAAGCTCTTGGCAAACTACTATAGAAAACTCTATATAAGTAAAACCACTATTAAAGTCCTCAGTTTGAATATTATAGATTGGGTCATAGGATATGGTCTAGAACACATTTTCACAGAATATGAGAATGCTTCCCTCACAGTGCAGAGAAAGTCTCCTCACCTTGTAAGCCCACCCTTAATTCACCAGAGTTATAGAATGATCCTTTGAGCCATTATGGATTTAAGTTAATGAATTATTTAATACATATCCCAGGTTCAATCACTTTCACACACAAAAGAAGACACTCAGACACCACACACCCTAATCTGCATGCAACGGAAACCCTACGTGTAAATTACAGGCTAAGACAAATATACATAGAATGAAAGGAGGGGGAAAGAACAACTTTATAGTGAGAAACCTGGAAACCTGACAAACACTTCCTCAGACAGGTGAAGAAAATGGACATGAACAGTGATAACTCACATTCATATTGTATTTCCCCAAAAATAAGACCTAGCCGTACAATCAGCTCTAATGCATCTTTTGGAGCAAAAATTAATGTAAGACCCGGTCTTATTTTACTAGAATATAAGACCAGGTATAATATAATATAATTAATATAATATAATATAATATAATATAATATAATATAATATAATATAATATAATACCAGGTCTTATATTAATTTTTGCTCCAAAAGACGCAGTAGAGCCGATTGTCTGGCTAGGTCTTATTTTGGGGGAAACAGGGTATTAAGTCCCCTTGACATGATGTGATCACAATGGCCATTTGTGGTCTTCCTCCCCAAAACACACAACCCCAATATCATCATGATGAAAACATCAGATAGTTCCCAAGTGAGAGATTTTCAAAAATATCTGACTAATAATCCTCAAAACTGTCAAGATCATCAAAACAAGGTCGTCTAAGAAACTATCACATACAAGAATAACTTAAGGAAATATGACAACTAAATGTAATGTGGGATCCTGGAACACAAAAAAGACATTAAATAAAAACTAAGAAAATTTGAGTAATTCATGGACTTTATTTAATAATAATAATAATATAAATACTATGACAAATGTGCCATACTCATATACAATAATATATAAATACTGTGACAAATGTGCCATACTGATATATGATGTTAATGACAGGGGAAACCGAGTGCAGGATATTCTGTACTATTTTTGCAAATATTCTGTATTCTCTAAAACTGTTCCAAACAATGAAGTTATTTTTTAAAAAAATATACAGTGATCAAGAATATGTACAGCAGGAAGTGCTGAAGGCAAAATGGCATGTGGGGAAGTTGATTCTGATGGTTCACAGGGTGTGGACAGGGCTACAAAGTTTTTTCTTAGCAATGCTTAAACAGGTTAATTTAGCTCAAGAGTTCTTAATATCAGCAAAAATAATTATTTGAGAATATCCTGGTACATAGTATAGAATGGACTCGGTCAGCTGTATACATAGGCTGGGTAGGCCTCTATATATGAGTTAATGAATAAACAAACAAACAAGCTGAGCCAGTTGATATATAGAACTATTGGTTTGAATGATAACAATGCTTGAGATTTAACACTAAAATCAAATTTACTTTTATCTTCCCCTCTCACTTAAGTTTATTTATTTAGGAGAACTATTTCTTTCATTGACTCCAGATAAAAATTTTGGCAGCTCATAACTTGTCTGGTTCATCTTATAAAACAAAACACACTATAGTCATTTCAGGTCACAGTTTCAATTCAGTACCCGGTGTATGCATCTAATAATAAGCCCAAAACTTGGGTAACCCAAAACTCTACCCCATAGTCTCCTTGAGTCCTTTTTCTTGAAAGTCTTCTTACGCTTTTGGATTGGAGGTATGATACTTCATCTTTCCCTCTTGGAGTGGTTAGTTTGATTCATGAGAAGATTCTCCAAACAAAAATTTTATAAAAATTGTCACAGAATTTTTAATACTGAGTCTTTTTGTACACTTCATGTGATTGAGGATTTAAAAATAGTAAATAGTAAAGACCTATGTTTTAAGAATTTCCTTAATTACTGCATGCAATCCAGTGCCTCTTTTGAAATGTGATACTAATTGTCCAGTGATGCCTCATCAGTGCTTCCACTTTAAAATCCTGTTATGCATGTACATGTGTGTGTGCATTTATATTTCTTTATAAATAACCTACAAGAATAAACCTACGATAGGTTCTAGATGGAACTACAAGCACTTATCCACTAGAACAGGGGTTCTCAAAGTATAGTCCCAAGAGTAGTGGCAATCATAGGACATGGAAATAGAGTTGTAAGATAAAATGCAGGGATCCAAGATAAAATGCAGGGCATCCAAGGTAAAGTGCAGGACATCCAGTTAAATTTGAATTCAGATAAACAGTGAATACTGTTTTTTAGTATAAATGTGTCCTAAATACTTCATGAAGCATATAAAGTTATCTTTTTATTCACCTAAAATGTAACTGTTTTTTATTTTTTGCTAAATCAGGTAATACTCTTGAGAACTTCTTAGAAATCCAGATTCCCAGGTTATTCCAAATCCTACTGAATGAGATATTCTAGAAGTTTGTGTTTTCAGAAAGTCTGTAGCTCTGATATGCACTAACATTTGAGAACCAAGAGTTAGGAATCTCTTAGGCAGCAGTCTTTGTGCTGCTCCCAATCTGGTCCTTCATTCTCTCTCTCTCTCTCTCTCTCTCTCTCTCTCTCTCTCTCTCTCTCTCTCTCTCTCTCTCTCTCTCTCTCTCTCTCTCTCTCTTCAATTTATTGGAGAGACATTGGTTAGTAAAATTATATAGGTTTCAGGTGTACAATTCTGTAATAAATCATCTAATATATTACATCGTGTGTTCACACCTAGAGTCAGTTCTTCCATCACCATATAATTGACCTCCTTTTCCCTCTTCTACCTCCCTTTACCCTCTGGTAACCACTAAACTATTGTCTGTCTATGAGTTTTGTTTCTTTCTTTGTTTGTCCTGTTTATTTGTTTCTTTCAATTTCCTGTCCCGCATATGAGGAAAATCATATGGTTCTCGAGTTTTCCTGTCTGACTTATTTTGCTTAGCATGATAATATCAAGATCCATCCATGTTGTCACAAATGGCAGTATTTTATCTTTTCTTATGGCCAAGTAGTATTCCATTGTATATATGTACCACATTTTCTTTACTCAGTCATCTACGAAGGACACTTTGGTTATTTCCATGTCTTGGCCACCATGGGAAATGCTGCAATGAATATAGGGATACGTATATTTTTATGGACAAATGTTTTCAGATATTTTGTGTAGATACCCAGAAGAGGGATTGCTGGGTCATATGGTAATTCTGTTATTCGTTTTTTGAGGAGCCTCCATACTGTTTTCCATAGTGGCTGTACCAATTTGCTTTCCCACCAGCAGTGTATGAGGGTTCCTTTTTCTACACATCCGCTCCAACACTTGTTATTATTTGTCTTGGTCCTTCCTTTACAAGCTACCAATAGACTCATTTTTGTCAAACACATGCATTAAGGGGAAATATACCTGGTGATAAAATTAGTGTAATCTGATACTAGTAAAAGGAGTCTGGGATGAGAAGGAGTCTGAAATGATTGCTGTGCTAGATTATGAACCCCACTGAGTTAAGATTTCCCAATTGTGATTCATTGTGTGAGGGACAAGTCTGCCTTAATGACATTTTGCTACTTTTCTGATTCCCAGTTTCTAGAATAGTTTCCAGACAAAATAAATATGGTTCATGCCAGATCACTCCTATGAAATGTTCTTATGTTTAAAGTCCCTGGAATTCATTGAGATGCATCTTCTTAATCTATAACTAAACTACCTAAGTGTTGCTGAGAAAGACTGCCACCTAGATATCCTGCTATGGTATACCTTTGTCCTTAATTTGGTCCCCTTAAATATGATGTTTCATCTTAGATTGTTGATATGGAAATTGGTTGCTCACAGAGAAGTTCCTCTATCTCATTCAGTTTTCTTTTCTACTCTGGCATCCTTTGTGCAGTACCAAATGTATCTTGCCCTCATCTCTTGCAAGTTCTGAGTCTTACTGTCTGCAACTATGTAACACTCAGTGTGTAAAGTACCAAATATTCTCTATTACAGTAACTCATCAACTACATTTCTATTGCCTTACCTATTTCTGAGGCTAATTGCTATTGAACAAGTCTTTAGTAATGCAGGAGGTTGAGATATGACTCTTCAAGAATATAAATGCATTCCACTGATACACTCTACAAAATGTTTTCTGTTTAAGGTCAGGGAAAGGAAGGAAATTGACTTTTATTGGATGTTGACTGTGTGCCAAGAATTACATAAGATGCTTTACATATTTATCAATATATGAAAAATTTTTTTCTATTCGTACTACTTTCTTCCTCTGCTTAAAAATCTCTTATTTTGCAGAATGGTGTTTTTAAGCCTGGAATGATTAGACAGGACAGGGAATATCAACTGTGTAAATCTCAGTGAAATAATGAGGGAAAATGAAGACTGTATTCCTAGAAACTGAGAAACTGAAGTATTAAAAATATGTATATACATATATATGTGTGTGTGTGTGTATCTTTTATTTGAGCTTCATAGGTTCTATTATAAGAAGAGAAGAAATAGGAGAGCTCATGCAATATTCTCTTGTGTTGGATTGGGAGAGAGACAGAGAAAGGGGGTTATAGTAAGAGATAATACAATATAGGAGTGAAAGTGTGATTGTGTGGAGGGTTTCAAGCAAAATTTATTTTGCCCTCAAGATAAACCTGTAAGTAGATACTGTGACAACCTGGACGTATAATGCTTATATTATTCACTAAAACACTTTTAGAAGTGTAGAAATTTTACTACCAATTCAAATTAAGAGGCAAAGTATGATCACATCATGATTATGTAAAGAAACTTGAAAAAAAATTATGTTTTCCCTTTCTAAGAAAGAGAACAATAAATTAACTAAGCAGGACATTATTTCTAGAACCATGCTACCAGAATAAGAGCATTTGTTCTGAAGTGACAAAACAAGTTTCCATTAGCCACTTAAAAAAGATAAGTAATTGCTGAGCCCAGGGCCTCCTAGCACATAGTCAGTCTTGAGTCAGTATCTGCTAAATTAGTGAAAAACTGGGAAATTTATTTTACAAGACACCTTGCCTCAAGTTACGTACATTTGCTTCAGTTTTGTTTGTTTGTTTTTGATTTTTTCTTGTTTAGGGCAATAGTTGGGTCAATGGTGTGTATGAGAGAATTACTTGGATGACTTGTTAAAAGAAAGATGGTTGGGTCCCACCCCTAAAGTTCATGTTTCAATAGTCTTGGAGTCTGGTGTGAGAATTTGAATTTATAACAACTTCTTAGGTCAAGTTTATGCTGCTAGTATGAGATGACACTTTGAGAACTATTGGTTTATGTCTTCATTAAGTCCCCTGTATTCTTTCCATAAACGGGATCAAGTGAAGGAAGAAAATCAGAAGGAGGGAGAAAAGAAAAAGAGAAAGAGAGAGAATCCAATGATCTTTAAACCTGAAAAAGCAATGCAGAGTACAGTATGCTCCTTTGTGATAAAATGCAGCTTTCTGATAAAGCTTTTTATGAGTTTTTATATTAAAATTTAAATTGCCTGTTCCATGTGGATTTATTCATTCAAAAACTATCTCTAAGGTTTATGCAAGATGTCATGCACTATAAACAGCATATACAGATTAAAAGGTACAAAAAATAAAATAATCTTTTCACGCTTAAGAAAGATACAGTCTAGTTTAAGCATAGAAGCTCTCTTTTATCTCATGTGTAAGCACCACTTGATTTATAGTAGCTTCCTGCAGTGCTATGTTGGGAAAAATTCTGACCTCAAGTTTCTACTGTCTAATATTGTAGCCATTAGCCACATGTGGCTTTTAAAATATAAATTAAAATCAATTAAAATTAAAATTCATTCCTCAGTCACACTAGCTAAGTGCTCAAGAGCTACATGTATGTATTGTCTACTATATTGGGAAGTGCAGAAGTTAGAGACTTCCCATCACTGCATGAAGTCGGACTGGGCAGCCCTGTTCTAGGGAAAGAAGGAAGAGGGAGTCAAGATCACCGAATTCTCTTCCCAGAGACCCACTGAACATGGTAGTTGAAAAAAGGGGGAAAATCACAAGCAGACTTTTTCCAAAGAAATAGCCTTAAAATGGCAGGTTAGCCAGAGACTTAGAAGGCTTAGCAGGGCTCCCTACTCATCATCACGAAGCATTATGGAAGAAAGAAGGTGCAAAGGCACAATCCCAAAAACGTTCAGTAAAACTCTGCAAACCAGGAAGAAGTTTAACAAAGGCAAGAATTGGGAGCTGCAGAAAGCTGCAGAAAGACCCTCAAACACAAAGAAACACCTACTACCTCAGTCTCAGCAAGGGCAGCACTTCTCCAGTCTAGAGGAAATCTAAGAACAGAGGCTGAAGTATGAATAATACAAACACAGAGCTAATCATCTTCAAAATAAATAGGTATTAAGTATAAAACTTACATAAGAAAGAAGCAATCATTTCAGGGTTTCTGAGCAAGGGTGTTATTAGCATGTTTGATGGAATGGTTCTTTTTTATGCAAAACTGTTTAGAATATTATAAGAAGTTTTAAATCCCTGGGTTTGGGTAATTAAATGCCACTAGCATTCCAGTCATTAAGAAAAGTCAGTTAGGCCCTCCCCACCTAGATTTCCAAAAATTCTCCTAGGGAGGCAATTCCAGGGGAAAATACCAAGAAGTCTGTGAAAAAAAAGATTAGGAAGAGGGTGAACACTGAAAATTGCCATAGACTTTTGACATGGAGCCAAGGGTAGCAGTTTAATTTTCCATTTCACCTGGGTGATTGGAAATGCTTTCTGAGAAATACGGTAAACTACACATGGAGTAATGTGTGAGGCAAGCAATAGGAAGTTCTACTTCGAATGCATGCTTTATAGATAGAGGTGGAAGTAGAGGGAGAGGGAGAAGAGAGGAAATACATCCCAATTAATAAAGTTACAGAACAGGAGATTGAGCATGACCATAGAATAGACTCCTCAACACAGCCTCAAATTGGTGTTTCCTTTCTGCCTCCTTACATACCTGTGCACTTAGGCTGTGTAAACACCTCAGGTGTGTTGTGAAATGCTCAGGACCTAAATTATAGCTCAAAGGGGAAGGGAAACAGTTTTTATATAAGTTGGAAAGAGAAGCATAGAGAAATCATCTACATTTTCTCAGAGGAAATAGACATGCGGTGTACACTAGCTGGTCATATGCAAAAACAAGATAAAAATTAATTATTGCCTATCACAGAGTGAGGGGGAGGGGGTGGTAGAAGAGGGTAAAGGGGGTCAAATGTACGGTATGGAAGGAGAACTGACTCTGGGTGGTGAACACACAATGCAATATATAGACGATGTATTATAGAAATGTACCCTTGAAACCTACATAATTTTACTAACCAGTGTCTCCCCAATAAATTTAATAAAAAATTTTAAATGTGAAAATCAGAAAAAATAAATAAAATGTAAGTGACTACCCAATATTTAAGCACAATGCAGTTTAAAAAAAAAAGAAAAGACAAAAATCCTACTGATACAAAAAATAATTTAAGGGAAAATCATGCTCTTACAGTATAATTTATTGGAAATAAGAGTTAAATAAAGTAAGAACACAAACAATAAGTTACAAAGCACCAATAAAAAGTAAATATAAATTTCCTTTAAAATTAAGCAAAACATATTATATTTTTGAAGTACTGAAGAACTGCCATTTCTATCTGTCCTGTCCCACTGAGTTCCCAGTTTGTGGAAAGGATTAAACACCAGTCTAAGAAACAGTTGATTGACTAGAGATATTGGTAGTTTATTGATTATATTTATCTTGATGTTTTGAAACATTTTCATAGGCTTATGGCAGCATTGAAATGTAACTGCTAAATTAATTGCTAAATTAAAGTTAAATTCCTAGTTACCACATCATATTTGTTTTTATTTATTTAAAAAATTTAGGACATCAGTTGGAATTTTCTTGCAATTCAGGTTGCCCTAATCAAAGACAAGGTATTGTTTAACAAAAAGTATCTAAACCTCAATATAGACATTAAATTATAAGTTATAAAAATATTATAAATTCTTACAATATTAAATGCATAATTGAATGCTCATTATAATATTCAAGATTTTGGATTCCTTATAACTTCCAGAAGCCTAAATTGCCATGGGAATTTACTTAATGATGAGGATAAAGTCTGCTTGGTCTAAGAATGCAAACATTGGCATTGTTGTATTTAACGCCTGCTGAAGCTACGTCTGAGGACCTACACTGAAATCAACTATATCTCTAATGAGATATACATTTTAAAACATACATCGTCTATTTTAATGACATTTTATTTTTTCTCTAATTTTGTCTTATTTTATTGCCTTCAAATATTTTGTTATGCTTCTTATTATCATTTCATTATAGCATACAAATCTCTCATATTGTGCAAATATTTTCTGTTGAATAATTTTGAGCTTGAACAACCTCATTTATTGCAGTGAAAGAAAAGTTTTCCCTGGGTATGTCGTCTCTTTGGGCATCAAGGGGAAGTCAATTAGCAATATTACTAATATGTTTTGATTATTTTTCAATTAGTAACATTACCATTTTGTTTAACTTCTTTAGGTGAAACCTCTATAGTGTGTGCTGCTTGCAGGGCTAATTGGGCAGTGTTTTGCTGTGGTCTGAAGCCAACCTCCAAGTATGTTTTTTCTAGGGCCTCTTGGGAGGGACCCCAGTGCAGGCCCAGGTCACCCACTGCCTGTGACTGTTTGGGGACAGCCTGGTAGGAGCTACAAAGCCATCCATGATTGTTTGCTGCCTGTGCTAAACCTGGAGGAGCATGAGAAAGGCCACACTGAGAACTGAGGTTGTCTGGCACTGGCACTGGGCCTGCAGTAGCTCTGCAAAAAGCCAGGACTCCCCAACGCCTGCTACCACCTACTGGCTCCCTTAAGTTTTCAGCCACTGATAGAGCCTCCTGTGGTATGCAAGTTGGGTGAGGCAGGGTCTCAGGGAATTTCTAAAGTGGGAATATTTGTGGTTATTAGGTTAATGTAATTTCTGGTTTGGTGCCGTGTCGAGCCTGGAGCTACTCAGCAAAAGTCACAGAGCACACTGAGGCCGGTTGCCATCCATTGGCCAGAATCCAAAAGTTTTCCAAGAATGAGTACAATGAAGGCAGGGCTGGCTGCTCTTGGAGAAAGTGCCTCCAGCATTGAGGGAGTTGAGTGGGGAGGGGAACCAGTGAGTCAGCGGGGTGGAGCAGTGGAGCTCACCAGGCCAATGAGATTCAGATTTGGCTGTGGTGGGGGCAGGCTCAACATAGGAAAGATGGCACTACTCTGTTGGCTGCATGGGAGAAGGACCTCACACAGGGAAAATGCCCACTGTCCTCCAGTCCTCCCCCTGCAGCCACAACCTCAATCTACCCCGACTCCCCTGTCTCTGATGCTTCCTAAGTCACCTTCGCCCCCACTGGGGCCCAAGGTGAGTGCCTACAAATTAGTGTGTCTGTGTGCAGGCCATTTAAGAGGACGTCTGTGTTTCTGCAGCCTTCTGTCCCACCTGGACAGTAAGAATCCCTGCTATTTTTCACAGCCAGATTTTGTGGGAGATCCTCCTCCGGGCACCAGTACTCTGGGCTGGGGAGCCTGTTGGGGGGGCTGAGGTTCCTCACTCCTCCAGAAGAACCTACACAGTTGAGATATCCCTCCTAATTCTCAACCACCACGTGGAGGTTTGGGGCCCGTTCTGCATCTCCACCCCTCCTACCAGTCTCGACATGGCTTCTTCTTTATATTTTTAGTGATAGAACTTCTGTTTAGCTAGCCTTCAGATGGTTCTCCAGATGATTGTTCTATAATTTAGTTGTAATTTTAATGTGTTCACACAAGGAAGCAGGCATAGTGTTTATCTACTTTGCCTTCTTGGATCTCTCTCCCCAATTTATTTTTTAAATGAGTAAAAGAATCTGGAGTAACACTGGTATAAGTTGAAGGAAACTCAGTCTCAGTTGTATTGCATAGAATAATAGATTGTAATGTTTTTGCTACAATAGCTTAATAGTTTGAATATCCTGGCTGTCATGTGCAACATCAGGGCTGCACTTTAGGGGTGCTTTTCTGAAGCAACAGCTTTGAATCAGCTGTGACCTCTCCAAGTTGAGAGGGGTGAAGGGTGGGAGAGAAATAGAGAGAGAGAGAGAGAGAGAGAGAGAATATAAATTATATCAGGAGATACTGAAAGCCTGTGGGTAGGATGAAAACCATGAAACCATGTCATATGGAAAGATAGTGCAAAAGGGAGACTACAGAACTGCACTATCCAAAATGGAAGCCACCAGCTAGAAAATACCAAATTACCATCCAGAATACCTAATGAGAACTTGACATTTGACTAGTCACAAATGAATGTGATGTAAGTATAAAATACACACAAGAGTCTGAAGAATTAGAATGAAAAATATCTTGGTAATATTATATTGATTATATATTGAAATTATATGTTGGACATAAATGGACTAAATAAAATAATTAGTGAAATTAATTTTACCAGCTTTTTCACTTCTATAGTGCGACTAGTAGAAAATATAAAATTGCATATATGGCTTGTATTTGTGGCTCACAATATAGTTTGTATTGGACTCCACTTTTATGGAGTATTGTTCTTAATATGCTTATTTCTGAGACTCTAGTGTAATTCACGGACTCTGAAAGCTGTATAATCCCCCCAAACAAAAGTATGAATACAGTTATAAGGTTTTCTCCGCTGCACTGAAAATACCTAGGACCCCAAGTTAAAAAACATTACCATAGCAAGTTGATTGTCGTCACGCCAGCCTGTTTTGGAAACATGGAGAAGAGAATACTTCCACCCTGAGATTTTCATTGGGCTTCTAGGCCAAGACAAAAGCAAGAACAGAAAGGTAAAGCATTTCAGCATTCTAAGGTTTTCCACAGTGATCTTTCATTGGCTTCTTAAGCATTTTTGTTTCCCATCCAGTATATGTTGTTTAGAATTATGTCTTTGTAATTATAATATTTGCCTAACTTAAAATGGGACTTCCTGAGGGTAAAGATTTTCTATGTTTTCTTCATTTTTCAAAAGCTACATGCGTGTATGATTTTTTTTCCCAAGCAATATAATGTAGCCTTACCTACAGATCTGAGTGATTTGCATAGCCCACCTACTTTCAAGATCACATAGTCCAGAAATCTTGGAATTATATTTCACAGTCATAAAATCATGACTGTGACATATGAATTATTAAAACATGAGCAGAAACCAGAGAAACTTGATAGTTGTAGATTATGTTAGATGCAGTGCCTCTCTTGTCACCCTATCACTACTGAACAAGGAGCCTTTCTGTAATGAATTGGAAATCCAGCTAAGAGCTCACCATGTAAAGGAATTTCCTGATTAAAGAGTTTTGTCTTTGAGCATCATCTTAAACACATCCAAGAAGTCTTCGGAGATTTGAATAGCCACTGTGTCCTAGAATGAGGACTTGTAGAAGTTTTATTTTGACATTCATAGGTTGTTGTTTTTTTTACATAACTTACACAACTGTTGACAAATTACAGTTAGTCAAATTATTAAAGCAAGTATATACTTCTTACTGAAACTCCCTCATTTCCTGCAAAATTTATAGTCCTCCATCCTATTTTCAAACTTTTAATTCTATTCAAAAAGCAATTAGTAAATATATACCCTGTGTCTAATATATACTAGTATCCTGGGTGCCATGAGGGATATAGGGGAAGTGGAAAAAACGTTCTTGTTTTCTCAACGCTCTCATTTTCCTTGAGGAAAGAAAATGTATTTGAGTTGAAACATAGCAGTGAAATATGTAAATGAGTGAGACAATTAAGGAACACACTAAAAAAGCTTTAAATAAAATACTAAATATTAAAAATGTTACAAAAGTCAGGATAAAAATGTGGGAACTGCCCTGTGAAGAATCTGGTCTTGGAAGCTATGCAGCTGTGTGATACTCCAATTGAACAGGAAAAACCATTACAAGGTCGGCACACTCCATGTTTTCTATTGTTTTTCATGATATAATACACGTAGAATATTTGTAAACTCACTACTGCAAACTGAGAAACTGTTGATGGGCCAGAGATAACCAACCAGGTATCTAATTTTCCCAGGCCCTGCCTGGGTGCACTTCAGCCTAACAGTTTCAGTCTTGGTACACTTACTAAACCTATTTGTGACATATTTGTTGGAAATTACTGATTTGTAAAACAACATCTTTCTGAGACATTCCTTCTGGAGAGATCACTGGCTTTTTAAAAATATGGGATTATATATTCTAACCCAAAGGCAGCAATCTAGAAGCAGATTTGCAGCTATGAAGTGGTCTAGTGTGAGAACTCTGGTAAAACAGGAGTATCTTAAATTACACTATATCTGGCTAACTAAATCACATTCTCTCTTTAGAAAATGTTCAGTTTTTAACTTTCATTGGATACATAAAAAGAACTTTTTTAAAGTGGAAGGTCTGTAAGTGTAAAAGAAGTATGATTTACAAGGGAACAGAAAATATGCATAAAGAGAAGCCATGTGAGAGAAAAAGAGGAAAAACATCAAAAGTTGAATAAGAAAAAAAAATGAGTAGAACAGAATCAGAAAAAGGGCAGGCTAAGTTAGGGATGAAACATATTTTCTTGAGAAGGAAATAACCTGTTCTCATTCTGAGGCACCAATTATTAGAGTTGCTGCTGTTGAGCCACCAGAACTGTTATCAGACCACAGAAGCTAATGTTGGACCCCGAAAGGCCATGCTGTTCCCATGCAGTCTCAGGGACCCTTGTCAGAGTGCTCACTCTTCTTCCTTATCTCCTCTTGTATCAAACATGAGTTTATTTCTCTTCCTTGACACCTGGCTAACCTACATAACATGCATCCCATAAAGCCACCCCAGCACAAACTCTCATTTTTCCACAGCCTTTCCCAGTGCCCACTGTGACCTCAGGACTGTTGTAAAGTTCCACTGCTCCCAGGAAGAAGGCTTTGTCATGACTCATTCTATGAGGTGGATAATACTTTTTGGAATACTAGTTTACAAAGGCCAGTGGGTAAAGCATTTTGTTTCCTATTCTGCAAGGAAATATTTCATTTCTTATTTCTTCTTTATAAATATCTTACTTTAGAAACTTTTCCATGATGTTTAGACACATCACCTAATACTTTGTCCCATCAGACATAAATATCCCAAGCATAGCAAGTTCCATTTCTGAATACCTCATACTGTTTCCCAAAATCCTATTGTGGTAAATTGCAAAAAAAAATGTATCCCATCCCTCTATGCATGTCCCCATGCAACATGAGTTTGTACCAACTTCCGTCAAGAAGTTAAGTCTATTTATGAACACTATAAGTTTAATAGAGAGCAAGGCAAGTGGTGGCAAATATGAAACCATATGTCTTGCTTCAGCTAATGGGCATTAGCAAGTGGAATGTGAGGTAAGGCTTGAAACATTCTGGTACATTGGGACTTACACTCTCTTGCTACTATTTGGAGTCCTTAGATCACTGTGTGGAAAGAAAAAAAAACAAAAAACCAGACACCCCTGCTATAGGATGAGACCACATGGAGCAGACATGAGCTTACTCAACTGAAGTCTTTCTAAAGTCAACTGTCCTGCCAGCTACTGAACCCTATGTCCAAGTAGCCCTAGATTAACTAAAACATGCTGGAAGAAACACCCACCCACAAAAAAGACTGTGACATAATAAAGATGTGTTGTTTCAAACTAGGGATCAGGAAACTTTTTCTGTAAAGGGCCACATAGAAAACATTTTTGACTTTATGAGCTATTTGATCTCTGTCTCAATTATTCAGCTCTACAATTATAGCAAGAGAGCAGCCATAGACAATAAATAAATGGATATAGCTGTGTATCAGTACAACTTTATTTAACTTTAATTTATAGTTCCAGTAAAAGTATCATCGCTAAAGTTTCCTCACCCCTATTTTAAATCAGTAAACTTTAGGGTGGTATTTTGTTACAAAAAAAAAAGCTAAAAGACACTGATTGGATTCTAGTTTCCTTTCACACCTTTCCAATCTAGTTAACTGCCTATTTGTCCATTAATATTCAGTAGAAACATCATTTCAGAAAGCCTAAAGGCCATGGTTTTGGCATCAGACCAACCTAAGTTTGAATCATTATTCTACCACTTACTACGTGTTTGAGACTTGGGAAAGTTATCCTGTCTGAGCTTTAGTTTGTTCATATATAAAATATGCCTGGCACAAAATAATTATTTGATTTTTAAAATAATTCTAAACAGTTAAGCATTGCGTCATTCTATCCTCATTACCTCTACTTCCAGTTTAGAATGGATACTCTGCACTAACGTGGTATCTTGTGCACACTCTTATAATGCCATTTACTATTCTACATACTAACAGTTCAGCTTTCTTTGTCATTATTTGGCACAACATAATTAATTTATCATTAAGGAGCATGATTTTTTCCCTCCTCTGATGATTCCTTCCAAGAGGACACTCAGTTGATGACTCACTCCTGACCTCTTTCTGTTATTTTACCAAACAAGACTGAGCTCAATTCCTACCTTAGTCCTTTTAGAGAAGTAAATGCCCTCTGAGAGCACACATCTTCTCTTCTTCCTCTAAGGAACAGCATCACATATGGAAAGTTCCAATCCTGAGCTCCCTGATCAGCTTAGTACATGTGTCCGCTCCAGGGTTCAGTGTTAGGTGTTAGGAGAATCCATGTGGCCCTCACATTAAGCCAGGTCCTCCAGACTTGGTCTGTCATTATTAACGATTTAATTTAGATTTTCCTCTTTTTGGTTCTCTGCCATATTTCTCAGTTGGTTAATAGATCACTCAGGGAAGAGAAACAATTTTTACTGGCTCTCTTGAGACCCCAATATACATATAATGCACTTATCTGTTTCTGGAAAATAGTGAACAAGTCCCACAGGGGAAAAATGTAGTGGTACCTCCTAATCCTAGCTAAGTAAAGGAGCTCCCAGAAATCAAATAAAAAATATTGACATTTTCAAGGGAAAAAAAAAAAAAATGGACATTTCACCTTCTACTGGCTACTTGCTGAGCAGCAGCAATTTGTATGCCAGCTCTCTGCATCTAATCTGACTGAGCATGAGCAAGTTTTTTGTTGACTCTGACATGTGTCCCTAAAATCTTTTGATTGGAGGAAACCTCATTGACAGTAGATGGACAAGCTGTAACTCAGGTGTGGGGGTTTCCTGTGGGCTGAGTGGCATGGTAGCAGGACTTGCAGCTGCCCCAAAGCCTCTGAGCATGGTCTCCCCAGCAGAAAGAAGCCATAGGGCACTGCTTGGGGAAGAGAAATTAACAAAGAGCATGAGGGCAGCTGGAGAGTTGTTTATGAAGCTTGTCAGGGAGCAAAGCCATGCGGTGATCCTTACAGGAAGATTTTCAAACAAGTGACCAAGGATCTAGTTTGATCTCTGACAAGGCGTTTAACTGCCCAAATCAGCAGAGCTAAGGAAAGCAGACCACTGTTTCTTGTTTTTCAGTCATCCTTTTTCCTCCCTTTCACAGCTTCATACCCTACTTGAGACCAAAAGGGGATACCTAAGAGGAAGTAGAGTATGGATAATAGAAGAACAAATCAAGAGGCCCTCTTCCCCTTGAAATTCAGACCAAGAATTAGCTAAAGAGAAAGGAAAAATAAGTTTCAAATCTTGGCCTAAACTGTGCTAGAATGGATGATATCTGATGGAGATAATTTTCTTACAGCTGAAAGAGAGTGGAACACAAAAAGGATTCAGGTGTTTCCTGATTTTACTCCATTGTGCACAGTCCAGTCAATAATGCATATATATGTGCATACAAACATTAATTATTGAATTCTCTCTTTAATTAGATTAGGTTGCTGACATTACAACAGAACAAAAAACATGTTGCCAACTCCTTTAGCAGCAGAAAGAAAAATATAGAGTTGATTATGACAGGTCAGTAAAATGGGGTTATATGCTCATAGGAAAATCATAAAAAATAATTTTTAATGGTTCTATAAACACTATGATTATTTGATCTTGCAACAAAACTAGAGTTGAGTCAGCATGTGAGCCACAAATTCAACAGTGTTTATATGTGTCAAAAAAATACCAAAAAAAAAAGAAAAAGTATGCCCTCAGAATATGGATAAAAGAACAGAAACTCAATATAGCCTTTTTTAGTCTATAAAATGAATAGTTAGACCCCTTCCTTCAGCATGCTATGTTGTTTTTAAAAAATGATAACTATTCTCCAGTTAAGTAGTTGTTTCTAATATGCATTCTTATTGTTAAAAGATTTTGCACCCAATTTTGTTTCCTTCTTTCTTTGTTGTACATTTCCTATAGAATTGTTGTATTAAACATTTCATCACAATATTTTATCGCTGCATTCCTATTCAATATAAACCCATATGATTGCTGAAAAGGCCTACAATAATTTGTGTCCCTAAGCACACCATTTCTCTGACTACATGCATTTTTTATAGCCTAACTCTTATTGTAATGCTTATGATCAATAAAGATGCTTGCTCAGAAGTAGCATAAATTTGTGAGCTATTAATATTTAATGTTCCAGGTCTTAAATCATTGTCCACTCTTACCTAAGTAAAATTTTTTTGTATTCTTAGTATTAGGCTTATGTAAACTGGCAAAGAAAAATCAACAAAAGCATTCCTGTTTGTAGCAGTTATAGAAAAATTATTTTTTACATATTTATGGCTATAACTAAATTCTATCCCATTTATTGCTGCTAAAAAGTCATTTGGAGGTAATCTATGTAAGATTTGGATAACTTTCAAGGAATGTTATACCTGGATTCCTATTCCCAAATGTTTAATGGTCTGAGTAATTTAAGCAAAGTAATAATAAAAGTTTGATAGGAGGATATAATGAAGACTATAGAATTGATGGATGGAAATGCCAGCAAACGAAACCAGAAATTGCTAAAAACAAAAACAACATCTAACATATAACTGGTACACAATAAATATTTGATAGATTCATTAATAGATTATTCAATAAATTTAATTTTTATTAAATTTATTGGGATGACATTGGTTAGTAAAATTATGTAGATTTCAAGTGTACATTTCTGTAATACATCGTCTATATACTGTATTGTGTGTTCACCACCCAAAATCATTTCTCCTTCCATTATTATATATTTAACCCCCTTTACCCTCTTCTTACCCCCTCCCCTTCTCCCTTAACCTCTGGTAACCACTCAACTGTTGTCTGTGTTTATGAGTTTTTGTTTCTTTGTTTGTTTGTCTTGTTCATTTGTTACTTTCAGTTTTATATCCCACTTTGGAGTGAAATCATATACTCGTAGTCCTGTACTTTTTCTGCCTGGCTTATTTCGTTTTGCATGATAATCTTGAAATCCATCCATGTTGTCCCAAATGGCAACATTTCATCTTTTCTAATGGCTGAGTAATAGTCCATTGTATATATGTATCACAAGTTATCCAAAGGACACTTTGGTTTGGTGTCCATTTCTTCACCACCGTGAATAATGTTGCAGTGAACATAGGGTACATATATCTTTACAGATAAATGTTTTCAGGATAGATACAGTGATAGAAGAGGGATTGCTGGAGCATATAGTACTTCTATTCTTAATTTTTTAAGGAACCTCCATATTGCAGCAGTGTACAAGTGTTCTGATTTCTCCACAG
Source organism: Rhinolophus sinicus (assembly GCF_036562045.2). Lineage (NCBI taxonomy): Eukaryota > Metazoa > Chordata > Mammalia > Chiroptera > Rhinolophidae > Rhinolophus > Rhinolophus sinicus. Next base: position 106,131,377 of record NC_133756.1, read on the forward strand.
CCTCTCCAACACTTGTTATTACTTGTCTTGTTGATAATAACCATTCTAACAGGTGTGAGGTGATAGCTTACTGTGGTTTTGATTTGCATGTCCTTAATAGCTAGTAAACTTGAGCATTTTTTTCATATATCTGTTAGCCCTTTATTTGTCTTCTTGGAAAAATTGTTCAGATCTTCTGCCCATTTTTAAATTTGATTGTTTGGCTTTTTTGTTGTTGTTGACTTGTATGAGTTTTGTTATATATTTTGGAAATTAGCCCCTTATTGGAGATATTTGCAAATATCTTCTCCCATTAGGTTGGATGACACTTTGTTTTGTTGATGGTTTCTTTTTTGCTGGGCAGAAACTTTTTAGTTTGATATAGTTCCATTCATTTATTTTTTTCTTTTACTTCCCTTAACTTTGTGGTCAAATTTATAAAATCCTTAAGTTTAGTACCTGTGATTTCTTTCATACAATTTATTGTTTCAGATCTTATGTTTGTGTCTTTGATCCATTTCAAGTTAATTTGGTATATGGTGACATGTAGGAGTCTAGCTTAATTCTTTTGCATGTGACTTTCTTCCTTCATTTATTGAAGAGACTTTCTTTTCTCCATTGTATGTTTTTGGCTCCTTTGTTGAAAATTATCTGCCCATATACATATGGATTTATTTCTGGGTTCTAAATTCTATTCCACTGGTCTGTGTGTCTATTTTTCTGCCAATACCTTGCCATTTTATTGTCGCTTTGTAGTATATATTGAAGTCAGGGAGTGTCATACCTTCAGCCTTGTTATTTTTTTTTAGTGTTGCTTTGGCTATTCAGTGTCTTTTGTGACTACATACAAATCTGATGATTTTTTTGTTTCATTTCTTGAAAAAATGCCATTAGGGTTTTGATCGGGATTGCATTAAATCTGTGTGTTGCTTTGGTTAGTATGGCCATTTTAACTGTGTTGATTCTTCAATCCATGAACATGGAGCATCTTTCCACTTTTTTGTGTCTCCTTTAATTTCTTTTAAAAATGTCTTATAGTTTCCAATGTATATTTCATATTTTTGTTAAGTTTATCCATAGGTAATTTATTTTTTTTGTTGCAATTGCAAAAGGAATTGTTTTTTCATTTCTTTTTCTGAAATTTCATTGTTAGTATGTAGGAATGCAATGGATTTTTGTACATTGATTTTGTATCCTGAAACTTTTCTGTATTTGTTTATTGGTTTTAATAGATTTTTTGGTGGTATCTTTAGGATTTTCTATATAAAGAATTATGCCATACATATGTATTATGTCTTCTTGTTGTGTTGTCCCCTTTATCATTATGAAATGTCCATCTTTGTCTCTTGTTACCTTTTTTATCCTTAAGTCTGTTTCATCAGACAGAAGTATGGCTACACCCACTTTTCTCTGGATGCCATTTACTTGGAGTATTATTTTCCACCTTTTCACTTTGAATCTATATTTATCTTTGTGGCTGAGATATGTCTCTTGAAAGCAACATAAGGTTGGGTTTAGTTTTTTTATACAATCTGCTACTTTGTGCCTTTTTTTGGTGAGTTCAGCCCATTTACATTTAGGGTGATTATTGACATATGAGGATTTCCTATATCCATTTTACCTTTTGTTTTCTGGTAGCTTGGTGTCTCCATTGTTTCTTTGCCTTTGTGTTTCTGTCTGCTATTTTAGTTTGGTGATATTCTATGATACTTCCTTTGTTTGCTCTTTTTTTATGTTATGTATCTCATTTCTGGAGTGGTTTTCTTTTGTGTTTTGTTTGTTTTGTTTTGGTGAGTGTTTACCATTAAGTTTATGTAAAAGGAAGTTTTGTATACACAGTAACCTTTTTTGGTAGCATGCCTCTTATTTGCATTCCGCTTTGAAAATTCAGAACTTTTCTCCCTCCCATTTTATGTTTTGTCACAAATTATCGCTGTTTATGCTGTGAGTTCATTTCTGATTTGCAGTAGCAAGATCTCTTTTTCTCTTTTTCTTTTTTCACTTTTAATTTTTGTCTTCTTTACCCTTTGTGTTATGTTTACGTGTGTAGTGCCCTATTCTGTGTAGGGGGTGCCATTTCCTACTTCTGTCTGTCTGTTAGCAATCGTGTTCATAGTTTTGTATCCTTATGTCTTTTTGTTTCAGGGAGAATAACCTCCTTCAGTATTCCCTGTTATACAGTCTTGTGGTGGAAAATTTCCTCAGCTTCTGTGTATCTGGAAAGGTCTTTATTCCTCCTTCATATCTAAGTGATATCTTTGCTGGATATGTTATTCTTGGCTCATAATTTCTCTCTTTCAATAGTTTGAATATTTGATTCCACTCCTTTCTGGCTTGTAGAGTTTCTGCTGAAAAATCTGATGATAATTGTATGGGCTTTCCTTTATAGGTTACTGCCTTCTTTTCCCTGGCTGCCTTGAGGATTCTTTCTTTGTCATTAATTTTTGACAGCTTGAATATAATATGTCTTGGAGAAGCCTGTGGGATTGATGTAATTACATGTTCTCTTTGCTTCTTGGATTTGAGGATCCAGTTCTTCACATAGGTTTGGGAAGTTCTTGTTGACTATTTGTTTGAATAGACTCTTTGTGCCCTTCTCCCTCTCTTCTCCTTCTGTTATACCCATAATTTTTATATTGCTCTTGGGGTCAGATAGTTCACGTAGAGTTCTTTTATTTCTTTTAACGCTCAAGTCTTTCTCTTCTTCCATCTGTATCGTTTCCAAATTTCTATCTTCGATATCACTAATTCTTTCCTCCATCTGGTGAGCTCTATTTCCTAAGTTGGCTATCTCATTTTTCATCTCTTTTATTGAGGTCTTCAGCTGCAGAATTTCTATTTGATTCTTTTTTATAATTTCAGTCTCTTTGGTAAAATATTCATTTCGTTCATTGATTTTATTTTTGAGTTCATTAAATTCCCTATCAGAGTTTTCTCACATCTCAATGAGTTTTATTCAGAACTGCAATCTTGAATTCTTCTTTAAGTTACATATTTCCATGTCTTTAAGTTTATTTTCTGGAGATGTTTCATTTTCTTTCTGGCTGACTTGTTACTTTGGTTATTCATATAAATTAATGGATTATTTCTCTTCCTGGACATCTGTGAGAGTGAATTCTGTAGCAGTTGATATGAGGAGGGTTTTTTGTTTGTTTGTTTTGTTTTCCTGTAGGTAGTGCTGGAGCCTTTTCTTTTCTCTTATTCTGTTCCAGCTCTTGAGCAGTTGGAGATATCTTCTCCCCTGTGACCAGGTTGCCTTGGTCTTAGGACCACACTTGGGAGGATGTGGTGGGTGATGGGTTTCTGAACCCCTGAAATCCCATTGCTGTACCTACAGCCAAATTCAGAGCTGTATGCCTCAGCATCCCTGGGTGCCTCCACTGGGTTCAGCCATGAAAGATGGGGATAGAATGGGCTGGGAGAGACAGCTGGTATGTTTGTGGTTTTGTTCTCCTCCAACTAATCGCAACTGCCAGACCACAGCTACCCTGCCCCATAGTTACTCCCTTGTCACTGGAATTGCCGCGGTTTGAGTCTGCCACTCAGGGACTGTCTCTCCATTTCTCAGAGCTGTAGATATTCTACTTTTTAATTCAACACTGCTACCATTTGTTTTGTTGTTGTGTTTTGTTGTGTTTTGATGTGTTGTGTTGTGTTTCTCTGAGGCTGGATGCTAGCCCTGGGAGGATATGAGGGAGGTGAGCTCTGGGAAGGTGTGAGGAGTCAGTCAGACTCTATTGCTTTGTTTTCTGCCTGACAGTGAGGACTGGAAGACGGCAGTTGTTGCACTTCTGTATTAGGTCTTTGCCCCAAAGTCTCTGCCCCAATTGATAGCTGGGTTCAGACATGCTGTATGCTGACCCCTCAAGCAGAATTGCTGGAGCCACAGAGAATGCACCTGCTATTTGATTCTTTCCCTCTCCTGGGCCCTCAGTGAGCTCCTAGCTGCACCTGCAGCCCCCATCTCTGCACTTCTCCCTTCCCTCCTCTTGTTGGCTCCAATTTTCCCACCATTAGATGTTTTGATGTGCGGATCTCTCAAACATGTTTATTTGCTGCGTAAGGACCCCTTGATTACAGCTGTTCAACTTGTTGTACTTTCAAGGGGAGAGTCCAAGGAGTACTTCTCAGGCACCATGTTTCTGATGTCGCTCGAAGAGTCAATAAATTTAGATTTTTCCAGTCAGATGCACTTGTGCAGGACTTTGATTTGGAACTGAAGCAAATGGGATGAAGAGATGCGTGCAGTATATCTTTGGAGTATCCATATTAAATATACTCCTCCTTAAAGTAGTGAGAGTATATTTCATTATCTAAAAATACAAGTAGATTTATCAAGTAGACAGCCAATCATATGAGACGAGGTCAGAGTGTGGTCCATGCTGGAAATGTACATTTGAGAGTTTTCAGTGAACACATGGTTTTAAAGTCATGGGGCTGGGTGAAATCACTACAGAAGTGAGTGTAGATAGATAAGGAAGCGGTCACGGATTATGCCTGGAGCACAGTAATATTAAGAGATTTGAGCTAAGAGGAAGGGCTAGCCAAAGAGATTAAGAAAAGGCCAATGGGACACGAACACACCCAGGAGTGTAAGATGTCCTAGAAGACAAATATTTAGTTTCCTAAGGCTTCCCTAACAAAGTGCTTGGATTACGTGGTTTAAAACAACAGAAATTCATTTTCTCACAGTTGTGGAGGTCACAAGTCTGAAATCAAGATGTCAGCAGATCCATGTTTGCCTTTGAGGCTTTGTGGGTGAATCCTAACCTGCTTCTTCTGACTTCTTCTGATGGATGCCAGCAATTCTTGTCTTCCTTAGCTTGCATTATTCCAATTTCTACATATGTATTCATGTAGTCATCTTATCTCTGTGTGTGTGTGTGTGTGTGTGTGTGTGTGTGTCTCCCTGTCTCTTTTCCCTTCCTATAAGGACACCAATTATTATGTTAAGGCCCACCCTAATCCACTAGGACCTCATTTTTAGCTAATTATATCTGCAAAGGCCTTATTTCCAAATAAGGTCACATTCTAAGATTCTAGGCAGACAAGAATTTTTGGAGGGCATTATTCAATTCAATTCAACACTTAGTGAAAAAGTGTTTAAGGATGTGGAAGTGAGAATCTTTATCAAATGATGCTTATGGTTCAAAATTGATCAGTTCAGAGATGTAGATTTGATCACCAAAAATAGCCCCATAGAGGTCACTGGATCCCTAAATATGAGAGATTTCATGTGGTGGGCATGAGCTGGGTGTAAATCTGACTAGGTGTACTTAAAGAGAAAAGGAAGGGGAGAATTCGATACTCTGAGTACACATGACTTTTGAGGGTTTTGCAATAAATTGTAGTAGAAATAGGTAGGGAGAGAGTGGAATATAGATATAGAAAAATTATTGCATTTCTGTATGCTTACGGGGATAAAAAACAGCAGGAGACAGAACAATAATATTGGCATAACAGCATGTTTCCTCTTCATATGATTAAGATATCCTCACACAAATAAGAAATATACCCTATTTTGACTTTTTAATCTCCTTCCCTTGAGCCTAATAGAATCTAACTCTATTAATGGATCTGGAGGAAATGAGGGCTATTTGGAGTAAGGCTTGTGGAAACCTAACAGCCCCTTGCAAGGTAGCCCCTAGAAGTCTTCCTTAAATTCTTCAGTGTAAGCAAACCAGCCCCAAATGCTGTGAGACCTCAGGGATTACACCAGAAAATAGTCTTTTTTGTGTGTTTTTTTGTTTGTTTTTTTTTTGACTGACAAAGAGTAAATTTCTCATCTCTTGTACCTAAGGTCTGATAGAGCTAACAATCAGATTCAGAGTTCAATTCAGCAAGCATTCCTGGATTACTAGTTTAGATTCACAGCCTCTCCCAGGTCTTAGATTAAAGGTAATGCATTGATTTAAAAAGTGAAACTCTCAGAAAAATTCCTTAGAAGGAACTCGTACTCATAAGAGTATGTTCTCTGATAATAGTATACTTATGCAATAAATCAATAACAGATATATAAACTGGATATTCTCATATACTCAGAGAAGAAGGAGTATATTTGTAAATAATCATTGGTCCAGAAAACAAAGCATAATGAAATTTAGAAAATATTTTGGGTAAATACTGTATATCAAATAATGTAGAATGCAACTAAATCAGGAAAACTTAATAATATAACAGTGTGCAGTAGGAAAGAAGAAAGTTTAAAAATTAATGAATCAAGAATCCAGTGTAAGGTATTAGAAAAATAAAAACAATAATCTCAAAGAGAGTAAAAGTAATAAAGAACAGAAATTAATAAAAATTAAAAAACATATAATGAATCAATCCCTGGATGCATAGGTTTATGTTTATTTGTATAACATTGTTATAACATAAACATCTGTTTATGTTATGTTTACTCAGCTCTAGTGCAATATAAGTAGATATATTATAATAAACACTTTGAGTTTATATCAGTAATACAAAATTGCTTAACATAAGAATGTCAGCCATTGTAACTTGCCACATTAATATCAAAGGGAAAATAAATTATTTTCTTAATATATACAGAAGGTTTGACAAAATTAATGACAATTCAATATTAAAACAGAACAAACAAGACAAAAAAATTCTTACCCAACTTAGGAATAACAAGAGACCTTTTTATTCTACTTAATAGTATTTATTAAATACATACACACAAACACACGTACAGATATAACATATACATATATGTAAACATACATATAAACACACATATTTAGTTAATTCTTATCATATCTAGTAATTATATTCTATAAAATCACTGTGAACACTAAATTAGTGAATACTGAATCATTTCTTCTGTGGGAAATACTGAGTTTGGCTCCTGCAAGATTCTGTTCACATTTTCATCAACCCATTGTGTGTGCTTAAAGACAACTCTATAAATATATATTGTTGAACCATTAACATTGAAGTTACAGACAACAGCATTATAACTCATGCCTGAATGAAGTTTACCTAATATATGTATTTTCTCTGTAACATATGTGCCTAAGAACACGAAAGAGCACTTCAGCACTCTACTTGGAGGTCATATTAAACAAAGAAATTACTGACAAAAATCACAAAAATATGAAAAACATGACACAAATTGACCACAAAAAAGACACTATTTACAATATAAGAGCTGGAAGAAGAAGACAGAGAATGGTCTTGTTCTCCCTCATCTGGGAACATGCATGGTACGTGACTCAAGTTTTTCACCACTCTGCAAGTGGTTATGAATGACCAAAAAAGTGCAATGAGTATTGATTTTAGAATTACAAATAAATTTTAATGAGTAGGTGAATCCCTAAATACAGAATCAGCAAATAATTAGGATCAACTATATATGTAAACACACATATAAAGAAATATCACTGTTGATTGGTCTATTTAGATTTGCCAGTTTTTCATGATTCAGCCTAGGAACATTATGTGTTTCTAAGAACTTGTCCATTTCTTCTAGGTTTTTTAATTTGGTAGCATATAGTCCTTCACAGTATTCTTGTATACTCCATTATATTTCTGTGGTATCCGTCATAACTTCTTTCATTTCTGGTTTTGTTTATTCGTGTCTTTTCTCCTTTGACCTTAGTGAGTCAAGCCAAGGATTTGACAACTTTATTAATCTTTTCAAAGAAAGAGCTTTCTGTTGCATTAATGTGTTCTATTGTCTTTTTGTTCTCTATTTTGTTTAGTTCTGCTTTAATTTTTAATATTTCCTTCCTTCTGCTGACTTTGGGTTTCATTTGTTCTCCTTGTTCTAGTTCTTTAAGGTGTAATGTTAGGTTGTATATTTGGGATTTTTCTTGTTTCTTGAGATAAGTCTGTAATGATATATATTTCTCTCTTATTACTGCTTTTGCTGCATCTCAATAATTTTGATAGGATATATTTTCATTCTCATTTGTTTCTAGGTATCATTTGATCTCTTATTTCTTCTTTATAATTTTACTAACCAATGTCACCCCTATAAATTTAATAAATAAATAAATAAAATACTAATAAAGAAATATCACAGTTAATGTTAAAAGTATCAAAAGCTTTCTCTCTGTGATGAGGAATAAAACGAGGTTGCCTGCTACCACCACAGCTCTTCAACATTGTCACAATACTAACCAGAACATTAAGTAAGAAAATTTTAAGAATTAGAAATAAAACAGTCAATATTCACAGATGGTATGGTTGTTCATTTTAAAATCCAAACCTCGACGAAATTAATTTATGAATTTTGCTAGATTGAAAATACAAAAGCAAGCTTATTTCTATATAAAAGAAAAAAGTTGATACAATTTTAAATAAATGCTATTTATAAGTCATCAATAGTAGCATATTCTGAGGACAAAATCTACCAAAAGATATATAAGACCTTCTCTGGAATAATCTATAAAAGTAAATGATACATGGTTTATGAATAAGAGAAGAGCACTCAATATTATAAAATATCAGTTGACTCTAAAGTGATCTATAATTTCAAAGAAAATAAATATCAACCCCAGAAGTGGGGCACATACTCATGGACATATAATTTATGACAAAGATAGTATTATAGAATAGTGAAACACTATTAGTATATTTAATGAAAGAAACTAGGATAACTGGAAGACAAATGGATACAAATATTTTTTGACTCTTAACCTCTACATATAAAAATTAAAAACAGATAGACAATAGCCTTAAATGTACAAAGAAAATAATAAATATTTTAGAAGACAGAGAAAAAAAGCTCTGTAAACATTAATTTGTAAAGATATATGCATTCTTATGTTCATTGCAGCATTATTTACAATAGCCAAGATATGGAAACAACCTTAAGTCCAATCAATAGACTACTGGATAAAGATATGGTATATAGTTGTATATACAATGGAATATTACTCAGCCATAAAAAAGAATGAAGTCTTACCACTTGTGACAACATGGACGGACCTAGAGGATATTATGCTAAGTGAAATAAATCAGACAAAAAAAGACAAATATCATACAATCTCATTTATATGTGTCATCCAGAAAACCATAAATGAACTTAAAAAGCAGAAACAGACTCAGACACAGAAAACAAACTGATGGTTGCCAGATGAGAGGAGAGTTGGGGGTTTTGGGGGAAAAGGTGAAGGGATTAAGAAATGCAAATTGGTAGTTACAAAATAGTCACAGGGATGTAAAGTACAGCATAGGGAGTATAGCCAATAATATTTTAATAACTATGTATGTTACCATGTGTGTACTAGACCTACCAGGACGATCATTTCATAAGTTATATAAATGTCTAACCACTATGCTGTACACTGAAGCAAATATAATATTGAATGTCAACTATAATTGAAAAAGAAATAATGTTTGGAATAGAAAATGATTTATTAAACACAAAACAAAAAGCACTATGTCTAAATAAAATGAACTGATAAAATGAACTACAACTACATTATAATTAAGACTTTTTTCATCAGAATACACCATTTACTTGGTAAAAATGCAAGCAACAGAACACAATAGTTATTTTGCAATATAAACAATCTATAAAACTCATATCCAGAACATGTAAATATCCTCTACAGATCAATAAGGAGACAATCAACTGTTCACAGAAGAGAAAATCCAACCAGCCAATAAACATGTTCAAGCACATTTGTAATCAGAGAAATATAAGTTAAAATGATAACAACATAATAAAAGAGATGATAAACATACTACAGTGGCAAAACAAAAACAAAAAAACATCATTATAAAACTAAGTATGACAATTCTAAATGTTGGTGAAGATTTTGAGCAGTGGGACTATTTAAACACAGCTGATAAAGTATAGATTGCTACAAGCACTTTAGGGAAAGCATTTGTCAGTATCAAATAGATACAAATGTATGCATTAAACTAAACTCTATTGATTCCACTCTTAGATTGTATCCTGTGGAAGAGCATGACTTTTTCTGAGGGATATATTATATGTAAAATATATATAATATATATGTACATATGACTCTTCATAGCAGCATTGTTTATAATAATCCCAAACTGGAAGCAACCCAAATGCAACTCTATAAAGAAAGAAAATGTATGTGGTATACACTTTTAAGGAAATATTATATAATGACAGAAATGAATCAACTTCACTAACAATATGGTTGAATCTTAAAGATTCAAAAAGGAAAAGCTGAACTAAATAGAGTCAATAGAATATAGTCTCTGTTATCCCCCCCAAATACACACACACACACACACACACACACACACACACACACACACATACACACATGCATATATGTATACATATACACATATATGTATGCATAATTGGATAATAAACTATTAAGGAAGGTAAGAAATTGAAAACCATAAAGTTTTGGCAGTGGTTACTGCTGGGGGAATAGAGGTGTTATGATTTTGAAAAGATATACAGGAACATTTGGGGTTCTGTCTTTTGAGCTAAGGGGTCACTCCACTGTTCACGGTACAATTTATTAAATTATACATATGTGTTTTCATCTCACTTTCATATATTTGTTATAATTCATAATGTTTGAAAGTTAAAAAGATGATATTTTGGAAATAAGAGTAAGGGTAAATTAAATGGTCCTAACATTTGGTAAAAGGGAACATGAGCATTATGACTTTGTATTTATTCAATCGATGGTCTAATCGTTTAGGTGTAAAAAGAGTGAGTATAATAAATTATATGCCTGCTCTAGTGACTTCTACACTTGACTTCATTCAGTCACTAAAGGTGTTGCTATTCCCATTTTACCAATGGGTAAAAAAAAATGAGTTCAAAAATCTTAATTGGTTTGTATAAATTCTCACAGGTAGTAAATGATAGAACCAGAATTCACATTCTGATGATACAACTTACACCTAACATGCTTTCCACTATCCTCAGCAGTGCCTTTTGTTTCTTATCTTTTTCCTTTACCGTCACATCCCTTTAAAGGATTTTGTTTATAGGTTGAATCCTTTTGAGGTCACTGTGATGTAAGAAATGTGCTAACAGCAGCAACATGGGAAGGAGTCTTGAATTCTAGTTTGGTAATGAGTAGTAATTTTATCTGAAGTTTGCCTCTCTAAACTGCTTGAATGCCATATGCTTCCTATGAAATAAGTAGGATACTGAGAATTACACTAACATGTATACACAAACTCCATTCACATCTAAGGATAATGAAATAAAAATCATCCACTTTATACGTTAGTTTTCCATGACCAATGGAAGACCTATTCTTTAGGATTAAAATAATAATTATAAAAGTAAAGATGAGCTCGAAATCTATGCTACATTTTCTTAGTCACACACATAAATGCATTAGCAAATATCAGAAATAGCAAATATTAGAGCAGAAGAAGAGAACAGCTTTTGAGATAATAAGTAAAGACAGTAAGAATACGCAGGGCAGTAGAAAGTTGCTAAGAAAGGTGCTATAGGAGGTCAGGAGGCTCTAATCAGAAAACTAGAATACAAATGACTATTGAAGCATGGGCTCCATGGTTACCATCATACAAAAACCTGTACAGGAGAGGGATCTACCTGAAATCTAAGGAACAGTAGTCACAGTAGTCCTGGAACTACTATCATTATAAAAGTAAAGATGAGCTTGAAATCTTTACTTTTATGTAAGGCTTCTATGGCTTCCTACTAGGTATACATATTCCCTGTTTTTCCCCATCAACTTCCTATGATTTAGTTCATAATTCTGCTACTCTTTTGAAATGGTTTTCCTTTTTATCAAGAAACTGTTTGTGAAATCCTCTTTAAATACATTTGCAGAAAAGATAGCCTGTTGACAAAAGATCTCAGATCTTAAGTTTATACCAAGCACAATTTAATCTTCGATATTATCAATTAGAGAAAACAAAATAATGGAAGTATCTTTTTGTAGCTACGGATTTTATTCTAAAACTTTTCTGTGAGATGAAGTGCTATGAGAAAATTGTATTAATAGCCCTTTTATTAGCTCAAATGTTTTTTTCTTTTATCTTATTTTCAATATAGTCCAGTATTTATTCTATTATTTAAATGGAATTTCTGGTTTCCATACTAGACTAGAAGCAACATCAAAGCCAAAGTCAACAGCACAAAAGGCAATAGTACTAATAAGGATCCTTTCTCTAAATACTGCCAAAGTGTGGGAAGATATTGATCACCAATACTACATGAATGATGGTAGAGTGGAGGAAGCAGCACATAGGCAGTAAGGCAGAAAGCGGAATGAGTAGCATAATGGGAAGGAAATAGCATGGCATGAAAAGCATGACCCTGGACTCGAGAGACCTGGGTAGCATTCTGAATGGCTAACTAGTTTTATGAACTTAAAGAAGTCATCTGACCTCTCTTGGTTTCAGATTCTCATTTAAAGTATAAAGGCTAGAATAATCTTATTATTTTTTAATCAGAATTTTATAGTATCCACATTGAGATTTAATAAAGATCAAAAATTGCTAGGATGCATACTCTATATATTAATTGGAAACAATATATATACGTGAATACCCTGTGTTTTTTGCTATTCACAATGTTGTTATTCCTTCTGTAGTATAAATTAACTAAAACCTTACAGTTATAAAAGGACAGATTTTAGATTTAGACTAAAAAACCCAAGTCTTTTAGACTCTCAAACATCTTTTTTTCACTAAGTAAAATGAAAAGAAAGGAAAAATGAGACTAGCACACAGGTACTCCAGTCCAGGAGTCTTTATTTTATTATGTCATAACTTGAAATCATTTCTTTTTTTCTAATGTTCTGATCCGGATATATTCTAAAACTCTAAATTTATTTTTCCACAGTAGCTTTCTCAGACATGGAAGCAATTGGACAGTGTACTGTAAGTGAAGACAAAACGAATAACTTTTTCTAATATGTAAAGATAATTTATGTGTCAAGTACTTTTTAATCAGGGATCATCTATGTTCAATATTTGTCATGCTCTCAGGTCTTCACAAGGCAATATAAGCATCAAGAATCAGAAAGAATAGGGGGCCTGCAACAAATTTACAATAGGGTTGGGAGGACCTTAGGAAGATTTGAACATTGAAAGTTTAGGGACAGTGAAGAGGCCATTTAAATGACTTTAAAGAATCAGATGAAAATTTATGGGAGGACAGCAAAAATCCAATTTTGATGTGAGGTCAAGATTTTGGAAATGAAGAACCATGGGGGTTTTCAACAAGGATGTATAATATTATGAAAGTCATGTTTTAGGGAGACGAATCTGATGCATTGAGTAGTGTGATGAGAAGCCAGGAGACCAGTGAGGAGACTGCAGAAATAAGCTGGCTATGGGAATATGAGAACAAGTCAGCATCGAGAAGATGTTTGCTCTTGCTCATGCTCACAGAGTCACTGAAAATTGAACAATTAGAGATTAATGAAACATTTCTTCATCTTCAAGTATCATTTAATCAGAGTTGGTGCTTAGATCCCTCGGATGCCCTCGATAAACTTTAAGAAAGGAGATTTACTACCCCTTAAAAATATTCTACCAGAACATTTTTTTTCCTGAATATTAACCCTGAGTTTGAAGGAATTTTCAATGGTTAGCCTCTCTGCCTCTTGCCAGAATTGCTTTCAAACCGTGCCAGACAGGTGGCTGTGTATATAACAATTTAGAGATGCTCTGAAATTTATGCAAAGATGCCACTAGAATATGAAGAACATTATACTCACAGGAAAATTTCACTCAACCTAGGTAGATTGAAACAAAACAGCTTTGGCAATCTCCTAGAGAAAATAAAACTAAAATGTCTGTTTATCATACAGATAGAAAGGTGTAAATAGTATGTACGTCAGCTTTCAAAAACAATGTGGTATCAAAAAATTGCCAATGCATAGAAAATTAAGTGAGGGTATAATCTCATGAATATTATTATTAACTGGAAACTAAAAAAAAAAAAAAAAAAATTAACGCTATTCAGGTAGCTTTCTTTCTTAGCTAGCTCAAAAATGCTAAACAGAAAGTAGCCTAATAAAGTTCACACTAAGTCCATCCTGGTTCATTTGCTATCTAGCACCTGTCAACTTAGAACACGCTGTATAACTGACTGTGAGGGCATGGATTTGTAGCATGGTTTGTTCAAATGTACCCCAAGTGTCTAAAAGAGTGCCTGGATGGTTATAGAAATATTTATAGATATGTGTGTTTACATGAGTTCCTATATAAACATACATTTCCTTTCTCTGTCCACTGAGAATATCTAGAATCAATGACACCCAGTATTCATAAGCACATCTAGCACTCAGATCTTGATTTCTAATACTCTTCTCCAATAAAAGGAGTGAGGGCTCCTTGGAGGAATAACTGATTATAGGATTAGGGCAAGAAATGTCTAGGATGAGCCTAGATCATCTTGCAAATGCCAGAAAATGTTAAAAAAAAAAAAAAAGTAAAAACCACCCACAATGATGAATGTATGTAAAAGGACATAGTAGCCATATGAAAGAGTTCCCAATGGCCAAAGCTGAAATGATTTCCCCAAACAAAACAAAAACAGTAATATTGGATTATCACTCTGGAATTACCCTGGTATAAATAAAGCATTTAATGAATAAATCATTAGAGAAGAATAGATAAATGCCTCATGCAAAATGTCCCAAATAATTTATATAGGTACTCTGCCCTCCAGGAGGTAAATTATAACCTTTAATTATGGGCTATGCATTGTGACATTCTTCACAAGAGTACTGTATGGAAAAAGGAGAAAACAGGTAACTTCATAGTGGAGAAACCTGACAAAAATCACTTTAGCCAGGTGCTATTATGTAATGGAAACATCACTGTCCTTCTGGGATCTTCCTCCCCATAACATAGAAGGCTAGTTTAATAGAAGACGGATCAGGTCATCAGGACAATTCCAACTGAGGGACATTCTACAAACTATTTAACTAGCACTCCGCAAGCTGTCAAGATAATAAAAAAACATAAAAAGTGTGAGAAGCTGATCCCCAAGAGGAGTCTAAGGAGATATCACAACTAACTATAATGGGATATTCTGGATAGGATCCTAGAAAAGAAAAATGACGTTAGGTGAAAACTAAGGAAATCTAAATAAGATATAATAATAATGTGTCAGTATTGGTTCATTGATTGTAACAAATGAGCCACACTAATGCAAGGTGTTCCTGCAGGTTTTCTATAAATCTAAAACTCTTCCAAAAGAAAACGTTTATATGAAAAATACCTACTAGGTATAATCTATCAAGTTCAAATATGTTAAATAGATAAGGTGCAATGCAAACTGATGGCATTTTTTAAAAAAATGTCGTACAGGGAGATAGTGTAGGTGGCACTTGAAGAAAACTGGAATTAAATTGCTGGGGTATCCCATTGTATCAAGAACTGCTCTTCCTCTTTGGCTCAGTTAGAGATGACCTAGTCACCTCATTAAAGGCAGTGTCAACTCTGGCTTCTGTTGAATCTATACTTGATGTTGGAATAGGCAAGTTTCTGCTACAATAACAAATCTCTTCCAGATCTTTGTGGCGTAAGTGGGCAAAAGCTTCTTTCTTGTTCACAATATATTTTCATTACAGTATGACTGTTCTACATCATCCTCATTCAAGAATATGAGCTAATAGATTCTCCATCAATTAGCATCTCATCATTTTTTTCTAACACTCTGATAATTGAAAGAAACATAATTTTAAAGGTGCCTATGTGACAGTGACACAGATTATTACACCTTACATTCATTGGCCAGTGTAAGTCTCATGGCCACATCTTCAAGGAGGTGAAAAAAAGACAAACCTAAAACATACCTGCAGGTAGTAAAAGCACAAATATCAGTGAACAGTACAAATTACCATTACATGTTTTAATAACAATCTCTGATATGTAGTCATTTTTCCGTACAGCTAATAGTAAGGAACCAACCACATTTATCTTTAATGAAATTGGAAAGTTTGTATATCAGAAATTTATTTCCTCACTTCTTTATAAGTTTTAGACTTCTGTCACTGGACAAGTGATGCTCAAAACCTCAAGATCTCATAATTCAAGCTCCTACTCAGTGTAGAATCTCCTTCGGCTATCTAAGCGGAAAAGCTCTGGGCGGAAAGAACACATTGTTTTTTAATAGATCACCTTCTTTCAGTCACCAGGTTTGATTCTGGTTTCTCTCACAAGTGTTAGTATATAATGACATGGCAAAGAGAAGGGGGACAGCGGAAGCAATCAACCCACAATAGTCAACTTATAGGGAAATTTCATGATGAAAAGCATAAGCTTTGTTTCAGTTCCCCAGCTCTGCCATTTTTCTTCCTTTCTTCCTTCTTTCCACAATAAAAAACAGACAAAAACACCTGAGTGCCTTAGATGAGTTTTCTATCAGACCCACTGCAAAGATAAGACAAATAGAAAGCAAATATAAAACATAGCATCTGCTCTTCAATAAGCCTGACTTATAGGGGCTTATCTCTGGTTTTGTCTCTTATATCTGCTTTCTTTTTTTTTTTTTATGAATATTTTGGGGGAAAGGGGTGCATATTTGTCCCTCATTAGAAAGCCATCTCTACAATTTTTCTTCTGATCTGTAAGTCTTCAGTGCTCACAAATTACCCAAATCTGTTCACCGAGAAAGTCTCACTTCCATGGTATTATATAATAGTTTCTAGCACAGCTTTCCAGAGGTAATCCACATTGCCTATTATAGTCGATGAAATTTCATCACAGATTCATTTCACTGGTAGGGGAGGGAAAACTATAAAAGCCTACAATAAAAATGCGAAGGTCTTAGGAAGAGAGGATACCTTAGGCTTCTATTAGTTAGAACTAATGAAATTGTCACTTGACAGTGCAGAGAGACCAACACCTTAGGGTAATAGGTAATAGTAAGAGCCCTAGAATAAAATGGGAGAAACTGGCACTAAAAGAGGTTAGATGGGTAAAAAAGTCTTGCAGAATCCCCTATTTTGCCTGTGGGTAAACCTGGATAAAAGAAACAATGATATAAACATTGGAATAAAAGTTGCCTGCTGTTAACGTTTTCAGTTAATTGACAGACCAATCTTTTCAGCTTAATATTTTAAAACAGTGTAATAAATCCTAAATGTGCAGTATTAATAAATACATTAATGAGAAAGAGAAGGTCCTAGGGAGAGTAAAATTCCTTTAAGTCATTTCCATGCCGTTATTTTCAAGAAACACTATAGGATTTAATATGAGATTAGCATCAAAATCAAGACAGGCCATTATAATTTTTTTAAACATCCTTCAGATGCTTTCCTTGGTGTACTCCTTTGGCCTCCCACTGCCATTCTGTTTGGAGATAGTGCTTGAAATCAGGGCTGTGCTCTGCAGGCCATCTAGCAAGGAGAAATTAGCAAGCACATCGCTGGAGACAGAAGAGAGAATCTATTCACTCTAACAAGGCAAGCATTATGACTCCACTGACCAGATAAATGGAGCAGTGAGGAGATTGAAGCTACTTGAAAATATTCATTATTAAAACACATTTCAAGAGCTTTCTGTTCTGCAGGGGATTAATGATGAATGGAAACACTTATGATTAAATATGAAGCCTGCTCTTTTTGTAAACAAAGCTAGTTAGATGAAACTTGCCAGGGGATGTCTGCCTCCATCATGTGAGATCCTTTTCACTTTTTCTTTTATTTTTTCCTGTCCTCGAATGACCATGTATTTCCCTTACAAGATACAATGTCATTAATGCAAACCATTGGTTATTTTGATAAGCTACTTATAAGCTACACACACATCCTTGTTTGCTCAAGACAGTCCCAGTTAATTCTCTGTCCCAGTATCTTTATTAACAGCACAACGTTTACTCTCAAAAGCATCCTGATTTAGATGATTAATTATATGGTCACACAACTAATAAGCAGTCTCTGTGACTGATTTGTGTTGAATTGGTACCAGCTTCACAGTAGTAATGGTCAATGAAGAACTTCACTGATCATGTTACTTGATTAGAGTGCTTGCACTCATGAGGTCAAAATCATGTGTTTCATGCATATAATGGCAGGGAAGAGTAAATGTGTTCCAAGATCAAGTAATTTTCTCCTAATTAGGCTAACTTTCACATACATTCAGGGACGTTAAAGGAGAATATATGTTTGTGAATACACACCCTTCATTTGAAGGCTTACCAGACATGTGAGTTTGGTCAAGTTCCTCAATCTCTATGAGCCTCGGTTTTTTCATCTGTGGAACTGAGGTAAGAAAGAGCTGGGTTACAATTTAAATAAAAATCCAAGCTTCTCTAAGGAGAGTCAGTTCGACAAAGATCCCTGAATTTGGAATCAGAAGACATCAGATAGTGACACCATCACTTACTAAATGTGAGACCTTGAGCAACTCATTTTAATCACTTTGTGCCTTGAATTCCTGATGTGTAAATAGGGGTGTTGAAAGTTTGAAGATCTTTTTCTGTTCAAGGAAGGAGCATACGTAAATGGAAATGGGATGGGGAAATTGTGTAACTGTATTGGGTACCCAGAGGGGACTACACATTAAAGTTATCTCAAAACTGAAGAGACTGTTAATGCTTTGGGATGAGGAAAATTTTGCTGAAGAGAATGTGTGCAAAACAATTGCTGACTTTTAGAAGGAAGAATGAAATTTATTTTGTAACAGACCTTTTCTTGGTTCTTATAAGTATTGAATTGCTGGGCTCCCTTATTCATGAAGATGTGAAACAAATACATCCTTACGGTTGGCAAGAAAAATTTATAAGTCTGTGCAGCCACTTACCATATTTCCCTGAAAATAAGACCTAGACGGACAATCAGCTCTAACGCATCTTTTGGAGTAAAAACTAATATAAGACCCAGTCTTCTTTGAATATAATATAAGACCCGGTCTTATATAACATAATATAAGACCGGGTCTTATATTTATTTTTGCTCCAAAAGATGCATTAGAGCTGATTATCTGGCTAGGTCTTATTTTGGGGGAAACAGTGTAGTAATGGTGCTATACCTCAGGTGTAAATATGCAGTTTGATAAGGTAACTTGGATATACTAGCAGGACTGTGCTTCGACATAATTAGAAAATGTTTGTTTGTTTGTTTTCTTTTCCAAAATATGAACTTAAGTTGTCTTATGCTTAAAAATTATTATTTGTTTTTGGGATATGCATATGAATTTATGTCCAAAATTTTGCACAGGAGTGATCAAGAGTCAAAACCAGGCTACAGAATGAACAGGAATTGTGTAAGCTCCAAACTTCTCATCAATTCATGCAGGAAAAAATGAATAAGAATAGCAGCTAACACATAGTGCTTACTATATAACAGCACTCATTAGACTATAGTGCTGAAGACAATTTAAGTAATTTTCATGTTAGTCTTCTTAAGTCTCAAAATAACTCCATAACATAGATACTAAAATTATCCCCAATTTACATATGATAAATCTGAAAAATGAAGTAAGGCCTTTATGGCCACACATCTCGTAAGTCATAGAGCTAGGATTCAAACCCAAGTGGTTTGACTTCAAAGTCCTTTAACCTTATCCAATGTCACCCCCCTTCTCCCCCCTGAGACTGACTTTGGCTTTATAAAATTTATACTGTAAGGTCTAATACTTTGTGTTGTTTATGATTAAATAAGTTCAAGGTTGATAAAAGTGCTATCAGACTATTGTTTCTAGAGTTTTTGTGAAGCCAGTTTCCACACTTCTGAGGAACCATGTTTCCATCCGATGGTTCCCATCATTGTCATTCTGGAAAGTAATGAGTCCTGAGTCTTAGACTGAGGGGAATAAATATGCCCCCTTTCTTTGGGACTAGATGAGCGTGGAATCTAGGGAGTTGGCATGCTGGAGCGTTCATGGTAGTGACTTGATTCTTGCCTTTTGAAAATATTTCAGAAGCTAGAGAGGAAGCCAGCTTGGTGCAGGACACTGAGGTCAGGTTTGAGCTCAGGTTTTAGCTTAAGGGCTCTAAAAATAGTGACTTTGAATAGCAGTTTTCAGTACGTTTTTTGGGTATAATTCTGTTGTTTCTAAACTATAAGTAAGTCTTTTCACAAGGCAAAATATGGTCTCATTAGATCTGTGGGAAATGGGCATCAGGGTCTCCAAGGCCATAGTGGGTTAAAAGCAGAGGTGAACTGTAGAGAACAGGGCTATCCAAATGAAAAGCAGTATCTCCAGAATCATTAGAGGTTATGGAAGAGGCAGCCATCTAGGGGCAAGAGAAGTTTCTGGGCAGAGAATGCTTTGGGATTTGATTAGGATTACCTTTAGGCAATATCTGAAAAACTCAAAAATTGCTTGGGGGACAGACTGGAGAAGCTGGTGAACTTTGAGTTGCATAAGAACAAGTAAAGAAGTGGAAAAAGTGAAATAGTCTAAGAAATAGTTTAAAAGCCTTACAGTCACTGGATTCAGTTTTTCCAAGACATAAGCTCTTGGAGAAAATGAACATAGCTTTTAGGATACAACCTGTGTGTGTTAATGACCCACTGTTCTACATATACTTTATACTCACAAACCCACCTTTACCCCCCACAAAGTGATCTGTTTAGGTAAGCTTATTAATATCCAATATCATTATCAATATTCAATATCATTATCAATATCCAATCTACCCGCCCTTTACTGATTTGGTCATATTTGCTAGCAGGTAAGGTAATTGTTGAAGGAACATACACTCGAACAATTTTCTCTCTTCTTTCTTCATGACTTCCATATTATTCCAGTGCCAAAACAAAAGGTCAGAAGGCATCAGGCTTCAACATCCTCTTCTGTATCCTATGCCTTTTTCTATAAAAAAGGATAAGAACATCAGGCTTGGTGAGCTTGGAGATGGCTCAAGAATCTTTGCTCCCTATAATGTGAGCTCCCTGATATTAGGAACCTCGTTCATCTTGTTCCCAGATGCAACCCCAATGCCAAAGACTAATCACTCAATAAATGTATTGAAAAATAAAATGAATGTAGAATTAATGCTCACAACTTCTGCTTCATCCTTCCATGTAGCTGTATTGGCAATCCAGTCCCAAGTATCCTCTGAACAGGTCCATCCAGCTTGATATCTGCTTGGTATCTTCCTACTCTCTCATGCATATACTGGCTTCCACTAGACATTTGTGTCTTGGAAGCAAAAGGAGGCAGAGGCCACACTCTGTAGCCTAAGCTATTTTGTAGTGAATATCAGTTGTTTGTTGTTTGTGTCTGCTGAGTTTTCCTCCATTCGCCCCATACTTCTGCATACCCCTGTACACACACACACACACACACACACACACACACAACATAGAATTTACTATTTTTAAGTGTACAGTTTTATGGTATCAAGCACATTCAAATTGTAGTGTAACCATCACAAGTATCCATCTCCAGAAGGTTTTCTTATTCTCAAACTGAAACTATAGTCATTAAACACTATCTCCTCATTTCTCTTCCCCACAGTCCCTGGCAACCACTGTTCTACTTTATGTGTCTATGAATTTGACTACTGTGGGCACCTCATACAAGTGTACTCATACCACATCTGTTTTTTTGTGTGTGACTGGCTTAGCTTATTTACCATAATGTCTTCAATGTTCATCCACATTGTAGCAGATATCGGAATTCCTTTCCTTCTTAAGGCTGAATAATTTACCATAATTTGTATATAACACATTTTGTTTATCTGTTTATCCATGAATGGACATTTGAGTGGCTTACAACTTTTGAGCTATTATGAATAATGTTGCTATGAACAAACAAGTACAAATATCTTTTTGAGCCTGTGTTCTCATTTCTTTTGGATATATACCCAGAGGTGGAATTGCTGGATCATATGTTAATGCTATGTTTAATTTTTTGAGGAGTCACCATACTATTTTGTACACCAGTTGCACCATTTTACATTTCCATCACAAGGGTTCTAATTTCACCACATTTTTGCCAGTACTTATTATTTTCTGCTATGTTTATTTTTTATAATGGCCATACTAATGGGGTTAAATGACATCTTTCGTAGTCAGTTTGAAACTTTCTGCAACACGTATTTGCCAGTCCATGTAAGAAAACTATAGGTTGCCAGGCAAGGTTTCAAACATTCACTCAGGCACACTCTATTATCTGTTCTTGCCATAATTTTACAAAGCTCTCCTCTGTATGTCTCCAATTTCTCAACTTTGTGAATTTTACAAGTCATGCATACCTCCTCCAGATATGTTTTATTCAGGTTCAATTTTCAGTTTTCAAGTTTTTTCAGTTTTAGAACCCAGCCATACCACTCTCACATATATTCTGACTGTCCATCTTTCTGTTCCAGAACCTTCCATCAGCTCAGCTGTGAATTCATTACTCATGTCTAATTCAGCAACTCTGACCATTAAAAAAAAAAAAAAAAGCAATGAACACTACCTGTGTGATGTCACCAAATCTGAGGTTTTTGTCCCGCACCCTAGCTTTCTGACTTGTAGAGCAACTCTGACTCAAAAACAAATACAAATTTTATATGTGAAACATAGAATATGTCCAGTCAAAAGTAAATCTCATCAGAATAGCATCCTACATAGGAGACTGCTTATGTAGCTTTGCCATTTTTGGTACAAGAATCTATATATGCCAATAAATATACGCTGTCCATTTAGTACAGATACCTGACTATAACAGTATCTCAGAAATATATGAAGATGGATATATCTCCAGGAAGTGATCATTGTATCTAGTTTGCTGTATAATTAACTTATACAACATTATATAAAGCAATTATAAATTGTACATAAAAGGCCTTTTTATGTCCATTTCTATTCCGCTTTCAAGGAAGCTATCAAAATTAAAATAAGACAATTTCTGCATTTTATTTGATCCAGTTTTATCTTCTCTTCGGAGTGCCCACACTTGTTCACCCTATCCTTTGTGTTTCATGTGTTTTGTTTGGTATGTTTTACAAAATTCCATGGTATATATGCCTCTAGGTGTAATGGTGCTCATTAATATTTGTTTAAAATTAACTGACAATTTGCAACTGCTTATGTTTTTATTTTTAATTTACAGCCTTTCTCAAATATATATGATCTTTCCAATATGCTCCCAAAATGCTGTCACTAATTACTTGTTATATGTTCCAAGAAGTGGTCTTCCTGCCCAATAAGTTTTGACCCACTACTTATCTTCATGCTGAGTGCTCTGGCTAACTACTTCACTCTTCTGCATCTCTGCCTTAAATTTGCAGAAGAAGTGACGCTTCTGTTTTTCAATGGTCTAAGCTAAAAATTCCTCTCCTAAAAAAATAAAAATACATGGATCTTATAAAACTTCATTTGCACTATCATTGGATATTCTGTGAGACAGCATCAACTTATGGATGT
Organism: Rhinolophus sinicus; assembly: GCF_036562045.2. Taxonomy (NCBI): domain Eukaryota; kingdom Metazoa; phylum Chordata; class Mammalia; order Chiroptera; family Rhinolophidae; genus Rhinolophus; species Rhinolophus sinicus. Next base: position 106,154,614 of record NC_133756.1, read on the forward strand.
TATTAGTTAGCTATTTAGCTCCTAAATAACACATGGCTCTACTTGCAGTCATGAAAAGGATTGATGATTACACATCCATCTATTTCAGGCAGTATCGCATATCTCAGAAGTACCTTTGGTCGGCAAATCAATTAATGGTGTTTGTCTATAAAATGAAAATACATTGAAAATTATTGCAATTACAGTAGTGAAACAGCCTAATTACAGTAGAGATGCAGCAAGAAGTAGGCACCACTCCCTTAGAACTTCCTCAACACATGAAACTGCTGCTCTCACATCTTTCTGGATTATCAAGCTGCCACTACCACCACTGATTCCTTCCCCATAGAGCAACTCAATTTTATTAGCCTTCCAAACATTATCCCATATACTTACCTCTTTTCCAAAAAGGAAAAAGAAAATAGCTTCTACGGTGCTTTCCATTGGCTGCAGACAAAACACTCCAGCAAACGACATTAATCTTTTTGTTTAATATTACATGTAGCAAACCTCCATTTTTAAAATAATATTTCATAATTCAAAATTATTTTCCATACATAACTTTCTTATCCCTCAAAATAACAATATAGGAACTTTGAGTTCCATTTTCTATATAACAAACAGAATATGCTTATGTTCATGTAGCTGGCAAGTGCCTAAGTACTTTTAATCATAGGTGTTTCTCTAAAACAGGGGTGTCCAAACTGCGGCCCGCGGGCCAACTGCGGCCCATGATCCATTGTTAATTGGCCTGCAGCAAATTCCAAAAATTTATTTAGTTTACTTAAATAAACCAGGTGAGACAATACATACTTCACCTCGAGTGAATGGCCCAGCTCTTTGTGTATTTTACCACATATGGCCCTTGGTGAAAAACATTGAAAAAAGTTTGGACACTCCTGCTCTAAAATAATACCATGATGTCACCCTTTCTAGATATTTTAAGAGTAATGCCTTTAACTTTAACACAGAGCACTAACAGTATAATGATGAGCACAAATAAAAATGGATTCACCGCAGTGTTTATTTTGATTGAGGGATCATGGATAAGTCTGTGTCCTTTGACTCAATAACTTAATTGATTGCCATTTTTTCATATCAAGACTGAGTGACATTCATCAAACAAGAAAATAGTTTGTCCGTTTGTTCTTCCTAGATATGGTATTTTACTTATTAAAAGAACAATGATAGAGAATGATACAAAGCACATGCTCAGGAAGTTTGTCTAAATATGGCATTGTGACCACATATGCTTATCTTTTTAACCTCTCTGAAACCTAATTGAAATTACAGGGAAAAAATAAAGAAATTAATAACTTACAAGGACAAAGAGAATAGAAAGATGTTGACAGATGATGAGAGAAAGACCTGGGATCATGATAGGGAACCAACAAAGGAGAATGAAAGTAACTTCCTAGGCTAGCAACTGTCCTCTGGACATTAACGGCAGTCTTTCCAGATTTGCTGCTGGAAGACAGATAGCTCTAGGAGAAGGGGAGGGGCTGAAAGTTGGTGAAAGAATGGAATTTAGAACATTGACTTATAAGTTTAGGCACAGGAAAGAAAATATTGCTAGCTGTTGAACGATATTTTGAGGTATATTGGCGAGAACCAGCTGGTGTGTAAAAAAAATTAAGCCAAAAATTATATACTAACTTCAGAAAAAAATAATTCAAGAAATAAACTATTAAGTAGTTATAAATATATACATAATTATAATACCCTAAGTCCTATCACTTTATTAAATAAAACTTAATAAAGAATAGTGGGAGAATAGGAACAGTAGAAGTGGGGATGGTGTATATATGCAAGAAAGAGGACTTCTCAAATGCTACACGAGGATGAGCATAGACAATAGAATCTATCTAGAGTAGATAATTCCAGAAGTAGCAGTACACATATATTTTGGAAAACAGAAACAGTGGGACTGTCTCTTGACTGCTGTTTTTTGTAGAAGACTCTGTATTATTTGACTTCTTTAATAAAAATTAAATTGATAAACAACAAAGCAAATAATTACATTTTAAGCCAATTTATAGAGAAAGATGTTTCTTGCGGTGACACCTGCCAGCATGGTAGACTTTTAAATCAATCCTTTAATGATTTTTTTACAACTCTAATAACTTATAGTCTCTAGTTAGCAAAGCACAAAATTAAGTGAAAATAAGATTTATTGATGTAGATAAATTGGAACTAGGGAGCAAGCATATGATATGTGAGTTCCTTATTCATGAGGAGATTTTTAAAACTCAATTTAGATTATTTTTTTAAATATGAGAAATACAATATTTGCAGAATTTCTGTTTTTTCTGAAGTATATTTGATACTTAGTCAAATGCATTGACCATAATTGTTTGATAAATTTTGATAAATTGTTTCATAACAGTTTGATAAATTTTTAAAATAAATGCATGCACATCAAAATATAGAATATTTATATCACAAGAGCAAGTTCCCTCATGCCTCTGCCCAGTCAACTGTGTACCCCTCCAGGAGCAAACACTGAAGATATCACCATAGATTAGTTTTATCCATTTTAGAACTTTAAAACCACAAAATTGTAAGACATGTACTTATTTGTGTATGAATTATTTTGCTCATTATGGTTTGACATATTTATCCATGTTGCTGAGCATATCAGTAGTTTATCCCTTTTTGTTGCTAAATACTGTTGCTTTCCGTAAATATACCTTAATGTTATCCATTCTCTTGTTGATTGATGTTTCGATTAATGGTAGTTTCTGACTGTTCTAAATAAAATTCCTATGACTGTTTTTGTTCAAGTCTTTTTGTGGACATGTATTTTTAGTTATCAATAGAAAATACACGTGAGAGGAATTGCTAGATTGTGAGATATATATATGTATGACTTTATAAGAAAATACCAATATTTTTCCCACCCACCAATGTATAAGAATCAATGTATATCGCATCCTTGCCAAAATTTGGTGATATCAAGGTTTACTTATTTTACCTTACTTTATTTATATTTAATTTTGTCTTAGCAATAAATATATAGTATCTCATTGATTGTATTTTTCTGTTTTTCATTTTTTGGTATCTCATTGATTTTAATTTGAATCTCCTCAATGACTCATTAATCATTTATAATGGGTTGATTGCCATTCATATAGAGTAATTTGTGACGTATCTGGTCAAATGTTTATCCATTTTTTGAATAGTTTATATTACGAACAATTAGGAATGTTTTTATATCCTCTCAACCCTAGTCCATTGTCATATATACGAGGTCTGACAATTAAGTTTGTGAACTTGTTGCAGTGATGTTGCTAACAGATTTTTGATATCAGAGGGATTATTCATTATGAATTTGTGTCAACTGGGCAAACAGTTAACCAAGTTTACTATTTGGAAGTGCTGAAAAGACTGCATGAAAAAGTTAGATGACCTGAACTTTTCGCCAACAATTCATGGCTCTTGCATCACGAGATGCACCAGCTCACATGACACTGCCTGTGAGGGAGTTTTTAGCCAGTAAACAAATCACTGTATTAGAACACCCTCCCTACACACCTGATCTGGCCCCCAGTGAATTCTTTCCTACACAAAGATAAAGGAAATATTGAAAGGAAGATATTTTGATAACATTCAGGACACCAAGGGTAATACACGACAGCTCTGATGGCCATTCCAGATAAAGAGTTCCAAAATTGCTTTAAGGGGTGGACTAGGTGCTGGCATCGGTGCATAGTTTCCCAAGGGGAGTACTTCGAAGGTGATCATAGTGATATTCAGCAATAAGGTATGTAGTACTTTTTCTAGGATGAGTTCATGAACTTAATTGTCCGACCTCGTATGTATTGAGAACGTTTGCTTTCAATTTGTGGCTTGCCTGTTCATATTTTAAACGATGTCTTTTATGACACATTTATTTTGAATGACATGTAATTTATTTTTCATGGTTAGTTCTTTCTGTGTAAGACATATTTGCCTACCCTGAAGTCCAAAAGATAACATCCTATGATTTCTTCTAGAAACGTTATAATTTAAGACTTCTATGCTAGGTCTGTAATCCACCTCATATTAATATTTTATATCATGTGTGGTAGGAGTTGAGGGTATTTGATATATGGTATTCCATAACATTTTGGAGAATCATGTTGAAAGACTTAAATTTATACCTAATAATTGTATGTGTTTTCTGCTATTTTATTGTAGTTTTTTTACTTCATTATTAGGACATAATTAACATATAAAACATACATATTTAAATGTAAAATTGAAACACACACATGCACCCCTATAAAAGCATCACCACAATCAAGTTAATTAATAAATCCATAAGACTCAAAGTTTCTTTGGAGTCCCTTTCTCTTGGCCCACATAATGTCACCACAGTGCCCCCTGGTAACCACTGATCTTCCTTGTGTCACTATAGGTTAATTTGATCTTAGAAATTTACATATATAGGTAATCATCAAAAACACAATAGATATTCTTTTTGGGGGGTCTTTCTTCTTCCATTCAGCCCAATTATTTTGAGATTCACACATTTTCTTATTCCTATCAATAAACCCCACTTGTTATACTCAAAAAAGGTAATATTTTAAAATAATTTCATACTTATATTTACAATATATAAAGGTCTACATTTTTCTTTTCTTATAATGTTGCTGTCTGGTTTTTGTATTAGGATATTATTGGTATTATAAGATAAGATCCAACACTCTTTTCTGAAGCATTTTTGAAAAACTAATATTATTTGTTCCTTAAATGTTTTATTGAATTAAGCAGTCAAGCAATCTGCTTTTGAAGGTTTTTGTATGAATGTGAGAAGGGTTTTGATTATAAATCTAGTTACTTTATTAAGTATATGGCTGTTCAGCTCTGCTCTTTCCTCTTGAGTCAGTTTTGTTAATGTGTGTCTTTTAAGAAATGTGTCAATTTAATCTAAATTGTAAAAAAAAAAAAAAAAAAAAAACTTTGGGGATAAATTTGTTCACAGTCTTTCTTTATTATTCAGTTAATACCTATATGATCTGTACTGATGATCCCTTTTTAATTCTTGATGAGAGATGTTCCCTCATTTATTCTGATTTATAATTTGGGAACCTGTCTCTCTCTCTCTCTCTCTCTCTCTCTCTCTCTCTCTCTCGTATCAGTCAGTTAGGAGGTAGGAATTTAATCAATATTTAATAGATTTTGTTGTCTTTAGTTTTGTTTGTCTTACTCTTTTTACTCATTTTTATCTATTGTTTCACTACTTTAATGTCTTATGCCTCTCATTTTAATACCATTATTATCTCTTTCATTCTAGGTACTTGGGTTAATGTATTCTCCTTTTCTATTTTCTAAATATGGAAGTGTAGATGATTACTTTCAAACTTCCCTCTTTTTTAATATATATATTTCAAGCTTGAGATTTACCTCTAAGTATAGTTTAAGCTGAATTCAAATATTTTGGTATGTTGTCTTTAAATTATTATTCTATGCAAAATATTTTCTAATTAAACTATAATTTCTTCATTGACTCATAAGTTATTCAGAAATACATTTCTTAGAAAAGATGGTAAATGGAGTCAAATATATGGTGATGGAAGGAGAACTGACTCTGGGTAGTGAACACACAATCTGATACATAGATGATGCATTACCGAATTGTACACTTGAAACCTATGTAATTTTACTAACCATTGTCACCCCAATAAATTTAATTTAAAAAAGTAATATAAATATAAATATGTATCTATATATACATATATTTTTTAAAGTTTATTGGGGTGACAATGGCTAGTAAAGTTACATGGGTTTCAGGTGTACAATTCTGTAATATTAATACATCATCTATATATATATCAAACTGTGTGTTCAACACCCAGAGTCAGTACTCCTTCCATCACCAGGTATTTGATTTCTTTTACCCTCATCTACCACTCCCCTCCCCCTTTACCCTCTGGTAACCACTGAACTATTGTCTGTGTCTATGAATTTTTGTTTCTTCATTTGTTTGTCTTGTTATTTTGTTCTTTCCAGTTTTATATATCACATATCAATGAAATCATATGGTTCTCAACATTTTCTGTCTGACATTTTGCTTAGCATAATAATCTCAAGAAATATGTTTCTTGATTTCAAAATGTGTGGTGGTATATTCCATATATGTTTTTGTCATTGTGACTGATTTAATTCTGCTATGAAAGCATGCCATGTATGAATTCAATCCTTTGAAATATGTTTATTTTATAACCTAATATATTGTTTGTTTTAGTGAGCAATTGATATGAACTTGAAAAGAATATATGTTGTTCAGTTTTAATGTTGTAAGATTCCGTAAGTTTTGATTAGATTAAGTGTGTTGACTTGTTTGAATCTTCTATATTTTTTTTTTTAATTTTTAAAAGTTTTGAGGAAGGATTGTTAAAGTATCCAACTAGAAATGGGGATTCAATTCTTTCTTTTCGTGAGTATAGATTTTTTATTAAGTGTATACATTTTAAGGACTGTTGTGTATTTTTGATAAAGTGACCCATCATTATAATGAAATGTCCTCATCTTTGGTTTATCTATGTTTTAAAATATATTTTTGGTAATAACATAGCCACTACAGATTTATCAAAATGAGAGTTTTCATGGTACATAATTTTTATCTTTATACTTTTGATCTATCTATGTCTTTATAATTAAAAGGTGTCTAACTTGAGAAGTAATTAAGTCTTGGTTTTTATTATCCAATCTTAAAATATTTGATTTTAATTTTTGTGTTAGTTTATATAATGCATTTAATGGTACTATTTTGATATTAAGTGTAAATCTACTTGCTTTTATTCTTTTTTTAACTCTTCTTAGTTATTTCCTTATTTTTACCATCTTTTGGATTATTTATTTTTAAGACAATTTTTTTAAATCAGTTTTGGGTTCACAGCAAAATCAAGCGAGAAGTACAGAAATTTGCTATATACTCCCTGACCTGCACCTGTATACCATCTCCCATTGTCAACATCCCCCATTAGAGTGATACATCTCTTAGTTGAGAAACCTACATGGACTCATCATAATCACTCACAGTTCATAGTTTACACGAGGGTTCATTCTTAGATTGGTACATTCCATAGGTTTAGACAAATGTATCCATATTATAGTATCATACAGAGAATTTTCACTGCCATGTTACTCATTTTTTAACATTCTATTTTATCTCATCTGTTTGCCTTTTAGTTTACATTTTTTTTAAATGTTTTCTAGGAATCACTATATACATCATTCATTTCTTAGAGTATATCTTGAATGAATATTGTATTTTAATGTATAATTTTAAAATTCAAAACAGAATTCTTCCATTTACCTACTCCAATCTTTATGCTATATTGTTAAACATTTTTCTTCAATATACATCATAAATTCCACAGCATGTTTTTATTTTTTCTTCAATCGTCTTTTGTAAAAATGAGAAAGAAGAAAAACAATTTTATATTTGCATGAATATTTTCCATTTCTATCACAATTCATTCATGTATGTAGATCTGTATTTCTTTCTGATAGTATTATATGTCAGCCTGAAGAACCTCTTTAAAGACTTCCTATAGGGAAGGTTTACTGGTGACAAAATTTACCAACTTTAATTTATCTAAAGATATCTATATTTTACCATCATTTTTGCAAGTATGTATGCTGAATATGAAACTCAAGATGAATTTTTCTCTTTATTTTTTTAATGTTATCTTTTCATTATATCCTGACTTTTATTGTTTCTGCTATGAAATCACCAGTGCAGTTTTCATATTTTTTTTCTCTGCATATAATGTCTTTTGGTTGATTTTAAATACCTTCTATTAATCTTTTGGTTTTCAGCAATATGATTATAATATGCTTAGATGTGCTTTTGTTTAGTTCATACCGCTTGATTCATGGGTATCTTGGATGTCCATTTTTATATTTTTCCTCAAATTTGAATAAATTTAGCTATTAACATTTAAAATATTTTCTTACTCCAATCTATCTCTCCTTCCTTTTTCAGTGTCTATTATACATATCTTAGACGATTTGATATTACCTAGCAGGTCAGTGAGCCTCAATCTTACTTTATTTTTTATCTCAGATTAGTTTTTTAATCAAGTTTTTAATTCAAGTTTACTAGTCCCTTCTTCTACAGAATGAAATGTCCTATTAAGTCAATTCAGTCATATTTTCACTTAATATCTTAAAATTCAGTTCTAGTATGTCCTGGTGATTCTTTTGTTGTAATTTCCACATGCCTGCTGAGATTTCCCACCTGTATAATCATCATGTCATATTTTACCCTAAATCTTTAAACATTTATACTAGTTCTTTTTCTTTTATTTATGGGTCTCCTTTTCCTTCTTCTTTGCCTAGTAACTTCTTTTTTTTTTTTTTTTTTGTATTCTGAGTACTAGGAATGCTACATTGTTGAGTGCTTGTATTTTTTTAATCTTCTTTTAAAGAATTTTGATATTTGTTCTGGCAGCCATTTTGATGGTAGGAGAGCGTGATTCCCCCAAAGATTGATTTTAGGTTTTTGTTAAAACATTTAGAGTAGTTCTATTGCTAAGTCATGGCCTTTGTGAGCAATAAACTCTGTTCAATGAAATCTCTCCATTCTGCTATTGAAAAGTCTAGTGTACCCGAGGACTGTGTGACCTGCAAAATATTTGCTTGTCTCAAAGATCCCCAGTAGTTATTCTCTGCTGGGCTTAATTTTTTTTTTCCTCCTAAGTATGTATAGCTTATTATTCTGAGAAAATTTCAAGAGATATCAATGCAGATCTTGGTGCTATTGTTCTGAGCCATCTCCCTCTTCTCTTAACACTGCTGCACAAATTCTACCTACCTCCATAGCCCTGAACTTCAATTCCTCTTCACCTAAACAGACTACACATATCTGTTTGGGTCCACAGCTTTGTGTTATCTTTTAGAAAGTGTTCTCAGGCAGAATGTCACGTTGAATTTGAAACTCACTTTGTGTGTTTCCCCCTATTAAAAATTATAGCTCTCTATTGTCTGTTGTCTAGCAAATGGAAAAAGTTTTATTTAATTTTACACTTGTTTAAAACCAGAGAGCAAATTCAATACCTGTTATTCTGCCATAGCTAAAACCACCCTTCTTTTTGAAGAAACTATAGTTTTAAAAGAAAATAACTGGAGAGCTTCTCTTGATAATAACACAATACATATGTATTTACCATGATAGTAATCCTTCAGAGAAAGGTATAGTCACGTCCAAAAGAGGTAAGGAAAAAAATTGGTGGTAGGTTAGAAACTTTCTTTAGTTCATTTTGTTACTTTCAATAAAAAGTGGTTCTAACCTGGCACCAACTATATCTGGTGATCCTAAGCCATATTTCTCATGGTTTTTCTATCTTTACTTTGCATCATAATACACTAATTCTTGTTTTCACAATTTACTTGATTCTGTTCATACTTCCTGTATATTCTTATTTTAGCTTTCTGAGTATTTGCAGGGCAGATATTCACCTTGAATAAGTTAAACACAAAATAATTTACACAAAAAGCAGGCTTCATCTCTAAGGATGATGCAACTAAATATTTATGCACATATTTGATAACCTAGGTCAAACAGTTTTGCTAAACTTAAAAAGCTTATAAAGCAAGAGGTGAGCCATAATGTTATAATTCTGCTTGAATTTTAAATAGAGGCATGTAATAGTCTGATAATAGAATGAGTAGTCAAAGCCTTGCTGATCTAGAATCTAAAATTTATTATTATATTTACAAATAACCAATTACTTTTTGGCATGCTTATAATAGTTGAATTCACATAAGACTGATACACCAAGCAGGATACAATTCATTAACTTATTATGGAAGATGATAGGTACAGAATTGCCTATATCCTATATTTCTCTCTCCTGAACTCTGATGCACATACATCAAAAGAAATTGCCTTCTCTATAACATATTTTCTAGGTTAGCTACACTCATTCATTGATAAATTTGTCCTTTAACTTGGTTAATATCATCAATGAAACTATAATTCAAGAAAATACTCCAGGCAATCTCATATAAATTTTTTCTGCTTCTATTGTAGGTTTATTTAAATCATTTAACTTCAAGAAGAATTTTTAAAATCTTATCTCCAGATTACTGGAAGTAACCGTATTCCCTTACACTCCCAATAAGCCATCAGTTACCCAGATTAAAAATCATCAACATAAGTGTTTTGCCCTAATGAATAAAATTTGGATTTTTTTTTTTTACATGAAAACATATATCTAGTGTTCAATAATGTGATGTAGTAAGGAGGGAACTGAATAAAGACTGAAAGTAAAATAAATCAATCACTGTAAACATTTTTGCAAAGAATTCAAGGCTTAGAATATTGTAGCTACAGATACCCATGAAAGAATATTATTTTTACTTGCACATTGTGGAAATCATTGCACTTTGTGTACTGGATTTTCTTAGTCAAATCCTAAGAAAGATAACAAAAACAAATATCTCTAAAAAAATAATCATGTTTGGATATTAATAGCATTCCTCAGCCACACCCACATAAATGCATATACCCCTTAAAGTGAGCTAATTTTTTTTTTTAAGTATTGAAAAGTATCAAAGCTAAAGATATTAGGACAATTCCTTGGCATTAAGAGGCAAATACAGCTTTCAAAACATGGAATAATATGTCTATGCATTTTCCTCTTTAAGGGAACATCACAGAAATCCTGACAATTACAGCAAAATAATAGTGTCCTAAAGCAAAAAGAGTACTTGTGTACTTTCACTGTTACAAGCTCACAGTTGATATGCAACGAAATAGACTGAAACGTCACAAATGCCAAAACCAGTCCTAAAAACAGAATGTCAGATCCTTTGGTCTTATTAATAGATTCAGGATAAATATTGCTGTATTTGGGATTCAACGTAACTCCAAAACACATAGAAAAAGTATTTATTTTCCACCCTGAATGTTGTATGCTGTATAGTTTGATATAACTTAGTGAGTTTTACTAGGGCATGAGGAAACAATGGCTGTGTCACCTTTCAACTTTTAGCTTTAAGGAATGAAGAAAGGAAAAGCTTACACAATTCCCTTGAAAAGCCACCTCATGCAAGTTTTGAGTATGTGAATTATCTGCTAATTAATCAACAAAACTTATTAGAATACAATAATATATTCATAAATAAATCAATTTCAAGGTTAAAATGCTTTTCAATTCACAGTAGTGAATTGAAGTTTTTAAAATTACTTCTGTAATGTTTAGCCTGTTAATTGCCAACAGCTAAATATCCCCTCCTAAATTTAATTTTCTGTTTGTGAGTTAGTGAAACCTTCCCAGTATATTCATTCTTTCAGTAGATAGTTGTTGCACTCCCACTATATGCCCTGCAGAATCCTTGTCCTCAGAGAACTTTCAGTCAACCTAGGGACACTGCTAGATTATAAAAAGAGCAGTAAATAACATGGGGAGTTTTTTTTTCACCCTTATAAAGCTGTTATGCCACCTGGAGAAACTGGTGCTAAACAAAGGATTTTACAAAACATTTGAACTTCAGCTTGTTAATTTCTGATAAGGGAAGGGGCATGGTTCTGTGAGAGTGTCTTAAGAGGAAGTCTGGAATTGATCTTTTTCATTTCATTAAATATAAAACTCTATAAATTTTAGAGAACACATGTGAAAACTTTGCTTGTTATAAGAAGAAATTTTGGTTAATTGCATCACTGCCTTTGTATATTTTCAAATTTATGTTAATTAGCAGAAATGGACAGCACAGAGAGATCCAAAGATCTATAGTTCAGGAAGAGAGTGCTTATAAATTGCTTCCTGTTGCCCACTTTGTGATAGTCATCATTGCATAGTCTAATGATGTTAAAATACATAAAGAGTAGACGATAGTCACAGTGATGAAGGATCAAAAGGGAAATTGGGATGCGTAAATAGGAGACGATATGTGTACTGGGTCTCATTTATTTGTTCTAGAATGAAAAAAATCTTCTTTTAAAAATTGTATTAAAATATAGCTGACATACAATATTATATTAATTTCAGGTATACACTATAGTTATTCAACATTTACAAGGTCTGACATTTAAGTTCATGAACTTGCCACCACGTGCTTACATTGGCAGCACTCTACACATAGCTCAGAGAGGTTTCATAACCTTGGTATATGAGAGTCTCACAGCTGTGTTCATGTTGATGTGTGGTGGTGTCTTGCTGAGTGGTGTTCATTATTGTTGTTGCTTGGTTTTGTGTGCCATCGCCAAAATGTCTTAGCTTGAAGTAGAGCAATGAACAAACATTAAATTTCTTGTTAAACTTGGCAAGAGTGGAAGTGAAATCAGGGACACGTTAGTCCAAGTTTATGGGATAATGCCATGAAGAAAACGGCAGTGTACAAATGGATTAATTGTTTTTTTGAGGGGAAAGAATGCATCACTGACGAAGAGAGGTCAGGGTGATGGCCAGTAATGAGCAGAACTGACAAAAACATTCCAAAAAATTGTTGAATTGTGCATTAAAATCATCAGCTGACTGAGAGAACCATAGCAGACCAAGTAAACATCAACCATAGCAGACCAAGTAAACATCTCGTACCTCAATAGTTAGGGAAATCTGAACTGAAAATCTCACATGAGAAAGGTGTGCAAAAATGGTCCCAAAGGAGCTCACCGATGAATAAAAGCAAAGGAGAGTTGAAGTTTGCCAAGACTGTTTGGAGAGGCAAGACAATGTTTTGGGCCTTGTTACCACTGGTGATGAAACATGGGTGTATCAAAACGACCCCGAAACAAAGCATCAAAATGCACAGTGGAAGTCAGCCAATTATCCATGACCAAAAAAGTTCCGTCAGTCCAAATCAAGAGTCAAAACGATGTTGCTAACCTTTTTTGATATCAGAGAGATTATTCATTATGAATTTGTACCAACTGGACAAACAGTTAACCAAGTTCACTATTTGGAAGTTTTGAAAAGACTGGGTGAAAACGTTAGATGACCTGAACTTTTCACCAACTATTCATGGCTCTTACATCACGACAATGTACCAGCTCAAACGGCACTGTCTGTGAGGGAGATTTTAGCCAGTAAACAAAGAACTGTATTGGAACACCCTCCCTACTCACCTGATCTTGTCCCACAATGATTTCTGTCTTCACCCGAAGATAAAGGAAATGTGGAAAGGAAGACATTTTGATGACATTCAGGACATCAAGGTAATACGATGAGAGCTCTGATGGTCATTCCAGAAAAGAGTTCTAAAACTGCTTTGAGGGCTGGACTAGGTGCTGACATTGGTACATAGCTTCCCAAGGGGAGTACTTCAAAGGTAACTGTAGTGATATTCAGCAATGAGATAGCACTTTTTCTAGGATAAATTCACGAATTTAATTGTCAGACCTCGTATATGCCTAAATAGGTGATTACCATGATAAATCCAGCAACCATCTGCCACCGTACCATACTACCACAATGTTATTCACTATATTCCCTATTCTGTACATTACATTCCCGTAACTTATTTGTTTTATTTCTAGAAATTTGAATCTCTTATTCCCTTTCACGTTTCCCCCCTTTTCTAATTTTTCAATTACTGTTGACATTCACTATTATTTTATATTAATTTCAGGTTTTAAGTATAGTGGTTTGGCATTTATATAATTTAAGAAATGATTCCCCTGACTAGCCTAGTACCCACCAGGCATTATACATAGTTATTACATATTATTGACTATATTCCCTATGTATAACTTTACATTCCCATGAATATTTTGTAACTAAAAAGTTGTACTTCTTAATCCTTTCACATTTTTCACTCTGCCCCCCAACCCCTTTCCCATCTATCATCCCAATAAATTTATACCCAACTGACACCATACATAATTATTATAATATCACTGACTATATTCTTTGATATACCCTATATGCCCATGACTACTGTCTAACAACCAATTTGTACTTCTTAATCCCTTCCCCTTTTTCACACACTCCCAAAGCCCCCTACCATCTGGCACCATAAAAACATTCACAGTTATCTATGAGTTTGTTTTTGGTTTGTCTGTTTGTTTGTTTCTTAGATTCCACATACAAGTGAAATCACATTGAATCCCTCTTTCTCTGTCTCACGTAATTCACACAGCACAATACCCTCTAGGTCCACCCATGCTGCTGCAGGTAGCAAAAACCCATTCCCTTTCATGGCTGAGCAATATTCCCTTGTACATATGTACCATACCCTCTTTATCCATTTATCCATTGATGGGCACCCAGGCTGTCTCCGCGTGTTGGCCATTGTAAACAATGTTGCAATGAACATATGGATGCACATGTCCCCTCGAAGTAGTGTTTGGGTTTCTTCAGCTAAATGCCAGAGTGGGATGACTTGGTCATTCTTTGTCTTTTGTGACAACATTTCTTTTAAAGTTATTTTGTCTGGTATAAGTATTGCTACCACAGATGTTTTTCCCCCTTGTTTCCATTTTCATGAAATATCTTTATCTCTTTACTTTTAGTCTTTGTATTTCTTTCAATCTGAAATGAGTCTCTTGTAGGCAGCATATGGAAGGCTCTTATTTTCTTATCCATTCATCCACCCTATCTTTTGATTGGAATATTTAATCCATTTACATTTAAAGTAATTTTTATAGACATGTAGTTATTGCCATTTTATTATTTGTATTTTTGATCTTTTTCTTTTTTTTTTTTTTCATCTTAAAGAAATCCCCTAAGATTCTCTTAATATTGTTTTGGTGGTGATAAACTTCTTTAGCTTCTTCTTATCTGGGAAGCACTTTATCTGTCTGATTCTAAATGATAGCCTTGCTAGGTATTATAGAATAATCTTGGTTGTAGGTCCTTGATTTTCATCACCTTGAACAATTTGTGCCAATCCCTTCTGGCCTGCAAAGTTTCTGTTGAGAAATCAGCTGACAGTCTTAGGGGAGTGCCATTGTAGGTAAATAACTGCTTTTATTTTTCTGCTTTTAAGATTCTTTCTTTGTCTTTAACCTTTGACATTTGAATGATGATGCGTCTTGGTTTGGACCTCTTTGAGTTCATCTTGTTTTGGAGTCTGCACTTCCTGGGCTTGTATTTCTACAAATAGATGGGCCATGTTAGGGAAGTTTTCTGTCATTATTTCTTAAAGTCGTTTTTCAATTCCTTGCTGTCTTTCTCTTCTCTTTCTCGTACCCCAATAATGTGAATGTTGGTATGCTTGATGTTGTCCCAGAGGCACCTTAAATTATCCCATTTTTTAAATTCTTCTTTTTTCTTTTCTAATTGATTGTTTTCTGCTACCTGTATTCTAAATTGCTGATTCAGTCTTCTGCTTTATCTAATACAGTGGTGATTCCCTTTAATATATTCATTTCAATTATTGTATTCTTGGTTTCTGATTGGTTCTTTTTTATGTTTTCTTTCTCCATTTTTATTTCATATCTTTTTGTTGAGTATTTTTCTGAGATCATTGAGCATCCTAATAACCAGTGTTTTGAACTCTATTTGGTAGATTGTTTTTCTCCACTTTGTTTAGTTCTTTCTCTGGAACTTCATTCTATTGTCTTATTTAGGAGATGTTTTTTGTCTCCCCATTTTTGGCTGCCTCCCTGTGTTTGTTTCTATGTATTAGGTATGGCTACTATGTCTCCCAGTCTTAGTAGAGTAGCTTTATGTAGTAGGTGTGCTGTGGGGCCCAGTGGTGTAGTCTCCCTAGTCACCCAAGTTGTGTGCTCCTGGTGTGTCCCTTATGTGGGTTGTGTGTGCCCTCCTGTTGTAGTTGAGCTTCAGTTGCTGTTTGCATGTCAATGGGAGGAATTCACCCTTGGGCTGATTGGTTGTGAGGACTGGCCATGACTACAGTGAAGGAGCTGTTGTGCAAAGACTGACCCTACAGAGCAGGATTCACTTGAGCAGGGCTCTGGTGCCTGCCAACTCTGTCCTTTAGGAGTTTCATCCTTGGAGGCAGCCAGGTGAAGCTCTGGTTTGGTCTGAAGCAGGCCAGCCCCAGGGCTTCCTGGGAGGGTCTCTGCCACAGGCCAATTTCACCTTCAGCCTTTGTCCTCCATGGAGCCATCTGGCATGAGGCAAAAGGCAATCCACAGATGGCTGCCACACACTCTGGCCTTGGAGGTACCTCAAGAATCCAAGCCACAAACTGAGGCTGGCTGCCACTAGTGCCAGTCTTGGGACTGTTCATTAATAGGTACAAGGCATGCCAAAGCCAAATGCTGCATGTTTGAGGTTTGTGGACCCTTGAGAGATTTTAGGAAAGTCCCCAGCATTTGCCAAGACAGCTCATTTGCATGGAAAAGCCACTGGAAGCAGCTTGGGTGGGCCCACAAGTTGAGTGGGGCAGAGTTTCAGGAATCACCAGGGCAGAGCAAAGAAACAGTTTTAGCCAGGTTGATGGGGAGTCAGATATGGTGGCTGCCTGTGTCTGCATGCTGGAGGCAGGAGGGTTCAACGAAGAAACAATAGATTCTGTCAGCACTCCTGTATGTCTGGGAGAAAGCTGCCCCTCCAGCCCTCACGTTGAAACCAGGCAACTAAGTTCCTCCCTGTATGTCCCTGGTGTCTTTCGAGCTGCTGCCACAGAGCTAGAGCTCAGAGTATATATATCCATCAGTGAGTGGTTCCATATGCAAGCCTTTTAAGAGAAATGCCTGGCACTGTAGGCTTCCTTGTCTCACTCAGCCACAATCTCTGCTGGTTTACATAGCCACAAGTTATGGAGACATCTCTCCCCGGCAGTGGAACCCTGGGCTGGGGAGCCTGGTGTGGGGCTGGCACCATTCACTCCTCAGGGGGTGCGTCTGTAGCTGAGATATCCCTCCCAATTTGTAACACTCACACACAGGTTTGGGACCAGCCCATTTCATGTCTCACGCCTCCTGCCAGTCTTGACTTTGACTGGCTTCTTCTATACGTCTCTAATTGTAGGGTCTTGGTTCAGCTAGACTTTAGGTAATTTTCAGTAATGGCTGTTCTTTAGTTTTGTTATTTATGTTTAGTGATTGATATATTTTAGAAATTTCATTATTTCAAGTTAATATATTAGGTTATAACTTTCATAGATTTGGGGATTATTGCAAATAGTGCTTTAAAAGGTAGTGATATTAGACAATGAAAAATTCAATGACATTTGTCCCAAATGATGAGTCAAAAGAAGTAAACATAACAGTAGTGTATACTTTAAATTCAATTTCACTAGCATTATAAGGATATTTCCACAAAACAAAACTCTTGCCATTGGCTATAAAACTTTTAAAGGTATATTACCTCAAAAGATTTCTAACATAAAATAGGTTGTGTAATCCATTTCCATTACCTTTAATGAGCTAAGCTGTAGGAATTCCATCCTGCTTTGAAAATAACCCCAAATAGGTTGGAATGTTATTATAAGGCATCTTAAATCACATTTTTTGCAAAACACTAACATACCCAAAAGTTACATTAAATTTTTTTAAAGCTTAGAATATTTCACTGATATCTTTCTTTTTGTAACTGCTTGATTTGTCACAGTTTAGACATAGCTCCAGGATAGTAATTTGTTCAGACATTCATTTAAAACACATTTATAAAGTACCAATTAAAACCTTTAACACTAAAACTCACCTGCCTAATTTGATTGATTTTTATGGAAATACATTGTCCTAGAGGAGTTAAGGTATAAATGGATGCTCTTACTCTCTTGGCTGACTGATCAAGAGGAATTGAAGAAATCAATTAGAGAAATGAAGCTATTATTTGGAAAATAGATGCAAAAATCGCCAAACTATTATTTTTAAAATAAAATATATAATTAAGTTTCATTTGTTTCGTCCTCACAAACTTATTGCTCATTACTATTATAGACTCATAATCAACAGTTATAATGTCAGCTATTGTGTTAAGTATGTCCTAGATTGTAAAACATTTTTAATGAAATTCAACATTTATGGAGCATTTATCATTTGTCCATTAGTATTCAAAAAGATAGTGATATAAAGATGAAACATGCATGTGAATATGTATGTTATGTGCTTCAACAATGGAAGAAGCCAACAAAAACATTATCTCATGAAATGGAAGCATAAACAAGAAGCATAAACTCTTTGGGGGAGCATAGTGGACAGAGTAATTAATTCTAGGGGAAGCAAATGGTTTTATAGCATGGGTACTTCTTAGTAGTAGATATACAGCCATAATTACAACTTCACTGAATGCAGGTGATGAGATACAAGACAATCCTGGGAACAGTGAATGATATGTAATTCCTTGGAAGAATAAAAATTACTTCTTCTTGTCTGAGAAATTGCAAGTAGTCTAATCAGACTCATGCATAGAGTTTAATGTCTCATGGGAAAGAATCAGGGCAGTAATTGAGGTCCAATTTTGAAGTATTCTGAGTACCATATCAAGATATCTTTTTAAAGTGTATGTTTTCAACACTGGCTGTGATTAACAATTACTTACAGAGCTGGTTTGTCTGTCCCCAACCAAGGTTAAATGGGAAGGAATCTCTGCGGGAAAACCCATAAAATAATATAGCCCCATAACTTATTTTGTATATTAAAGTTTGAAAACCACACTGTAGGCGAAAGAGAGCTTGAGGCTTACCGGCAGGAAATTGTATGATCATCTCTTGATTTGGAAAAATAATTCTTGCTGCTGATTGGAAACGGGAAAGACAAATTAGGAGGTGGCTGCCTGTCATGGGCACTGAATTTTAGAGGTGAATGAGAGAGAACTTTCCTACTCTTATGCAGCTTAAATATTTATGGAAGAAGCAATAATAAACACCACTATGTAGACTACATGTAATTAGAGATCAATATACATTGTCTGAATAAATAAATTTATCTTGTATACTTTATTACTTTATTTGCTTTACTTACAGCCAGTGATTGCCAATTCTGGCTATGTGTCAATAGTAACAGTGGATCTTACTGAAATACAGGCATCAAAAGGTGCTGCAGAGTTTGAGGTCCATGGATCTGTATTGCAAAAAAAGTTCCAGGCTGTTTGTGGATTAGCAGATATTTGGTCCTGTACAAATCATCCACAGAGACAGTTATTCCATGCCAAAATGTCCTTGATATTTGGTCCTGTCCAGTGTCCACTCTTAGAAAACATTCCTGGGGTTAAATAGCCCATAATGTTTATTTTTACTTTTGGATTATAGGATTAGTACGTAAAAAATACTATCGTGTTTTATTGTTCCAATATTTGAGTTGTGGCTGTATTAACAATAATAATTTTTCTTGCCTCCATAACCTAGCAACTGGTAATAGTTCATGGGGTTAGGTAGATGGGTTGGCATGGACGAAATGTCTCCATGGACATTTTGAACAGGACCAAATGTCATGCAAGTAGCTTTTGAAGTGGTCTCAGATCACATTTGCAGAGTGGTTTTGGGCATATAGGAGCATATAAATTTATTTAACATTATTTGCTAAATAATTTCAGTCCTATGTTTCACTCTATGCTTTGTAAAAATAACCTGATATTTATCTGAGAATTATAATTCAATTCCGTTTAAAGTTGACAAAAACCGCACAACCACTGCATATCAAGCACTTAGGTTTATGGATGGGTGGGCAGGTAAAACAAGACTACACTTCACAGAAAACAGATGCGCAACTGACTATACAATACAAGGTAGAATTAAATAGTACAAAATAGAAGGACTAGTTACATACAGTGAGAGGGAAAAAGAAGGGGAAATTAATTCTGTCTGGTGGAAGTAGGTTGAGGGTTGGGTTGGAATGCAAATTAAGAAAACTTCACACTGGAGGTTATAGCGTAATAGCAGGGTTTTGCAAGATAAGATGTATTTCAAAGGGGGGTGGAGATGGTATTTCAGTATAAGAAAAGAGCATAAACTTAGACTCAGAAAAAGTTTTGTTTTAATATTAATAATTTTGTTTAGCATTCTCAAGGGGTAATGTTTTCCAAAATTCATGTTACATTGGAAGATAAGTATCTAGTTCTTTTGTACTCGCGCAATTTGCAGGATAAGAAATTCGCATTTCAAAATTGAAGCACTAATCTTGCAAGAATAACCCTGAGTATTGGACTGTGATTCTTTTTCAGTCACAATTTGCCTACTTCACAGAACTCTCAGAGTCCCTTAATGCCTTCTCTACATTCTTTCTTGATTTTCATTTTCTTCTTTTGAAGTTGATATCAATTGCATAATAGGCTACCTATCATAAGGAGAGAGAGAGAGTAATAGCAAAAAAGACTGTCTTAACTCCCATTGAAACTGAGTCTTAATAAAAGAAAAATGAAGAGAAATAAAAAATTTAATTTGAAGAATGGAGAATGGCATCGATTAACTCTCACAAGAGGCAAATTTCACCATCAGGATGACATTTGAAGTTGTTTTTATTTGTGAATTTATGCTCAATGTTTCTTTTGGTCACATAGTTTCAGCGTCTTTTATTTATTTATTTATTTTTCTCTATGAGTATATCCCTTCTCTCTTAGGGCTGGCAAGCAGACCAGTATATAACACAAGAGATGTTAAAATATGCCAGAGTCCATATAATGAAACATAAATTATAGCTATGTAATACCACCTATTTCAAAATTTTGTGTTAATATATAAAAATCACTGATTTATGCCTAAAGTTTTAGTTTTTGAAATATCAGAAACAAAGTTAGCTACAGTTTACATGATGCAATCTAGGTGAGGTGTGCTTACTAACATTATATGTACTATTCACATAAGTTTATGTTATTTAATTGTAAAGTGTGGTAAATTCTTACAGAAATGCAAAGCATTTATCAGTAATGTGCTCATGCAGTGTATCAGGCAGAAGAAATGCACAGGGAAAATTTTAATAGTCCAGTTTATAAATGGGCTCCTTTTCTTTCTAGCAATTGAATAATGTATAGTGAAAAGACTACAGGTTGTGAAATCAGACATATTGGGGTAGGGATTCCACTTCCACTACAATAATTACTCTATAATCTTGGAGAAATTACTTAATCACTCTGAGTCTCAGTTAACTTATCTGTATAAAGGGGAAAATATAACTAAACCTCAGCATTCATCTAACGAATCAAGAATTTAAAATAACATAGCAATCACAAAGTAGGCAAGATATTCAAGTATTTAGAATTAATAGTAAAAGGAACACAGAGTTTCATCAGTTTAACCTTTGAAGTGACAAACATCCAAAGAGTAATTCCGTACTTTGAGAGTGTTGTGTTTTCCTTTACATTCACACTCTAGAATGTTAAACTTCATTATTTCAAGTTATGCCCAGTAAACCACAGGTCACTCAGATGACACTGGCAGTACTTCAGATTCTTCTGGTACCTCACCTGCCTACATGATAGAATGCAGCCATTAGCCCACCATTCCTTCCTATAGGACTGGACACAGATTCGCTGTGAACAATGCTTTTAAACAAAACAGAAAGGGGAATTCGCTTTCAAAAAAGGACGATGCTGCCCCAAACTGCAATGAACACGCAGCTTAATGACTAATTTCTCATGTCACGAATCCTGTAATGAAGGAAGGGCCCTTCTGTCTGGTCTTTCTCCACAGCAGCATCCAGCCCGGCTCACTTGCACTCATCCCTGCCAAATGTTCTGTTTGTGAGCTGTCACAGGGAGTTAGCAAGTGACTGCTATTCCAAGATCCTCGTCTGCAAAAGCAGACAATGTCAGAGACACTAAGATCTGGTTAGCATTGTAATTTACTGGCTTTGTTGGAGTTTGAAAGATTCTGCACGCAAACATATGCAGTGTAAATGGACCAGGGCCAAAAGAAAGGGTTAAATTGTCAACATAGTCTTGGAGCAAGACACAGACACATCTTCAATATATTAATGCTATATACATATATGCAGAAATGTAACAAACACATCTATTATTCCATTAGCATATACTGTTCTGAAACAAAGTATACATACATATAACTAAAAAGAGAATTCCATATACTAACCCTGTGGTTCACTAATATTAACCCCATATAGCTGCACATACAGTTGTTATTTATAGGCATAACATGCAAAGGCATATTAATTATCTATAAGCATATGGAAACTTTATACAAACCTATAGAAAACCCTTTACACAAATATATATATTTAATGTCAATATTAACATATGTAACTGAAATGCCGAAAACAATGAGAAAACATTTTGACTGAATGAACATTGGTTTTTCTCATCATTTTGAAATAGTGCACTTTGTGAAATGGTAGTCTGATGCTTCTTTTGAATTATTTCTCACTCTGTTCATGTGAGATCTCTGTTTTCATTATCTTTAAAATTTTCACTTAAAAAATAATGTTGCTTTCTGCTACTGATGCAGTCATTCTGCCCTTTCGCAGATTGCTCTTCAAAATCCATTACTTATTTTTTAGTATTATTGGTTTCAGGTGTACAAAACATAGTGATTAGATATTTACACACCTCACAAAGAGATAACAAGTGTACTGCCCAACAAGTCTACTACCCATCTGACACCGTACTTAGCTGTTACAATACTATTGACTATATTCCCTGTACTCTACATTCTGTGACTATATATTTTTTAAATTATAATTGACATTCAATATTATTTTATGTAAGTTTCAGGTGTACAGTGTACTGGTTAAGCATTTATGTAATTTATGAAGTGATCCCCCCATAAGGCTAGTAGCTATCTGACACCATACATACTTTTTTCAATATTGTTGACTATATTTCCCCTACTATACTTTACATCCCTGAGACTGTTTTGTAACTACAAATTTGTACTTCCTAATCTCTTCACCTTTCTCACCCATCCTCCCAAACCCCTCCCTTCTAACAACCATCAGTTTGTTCTCTGTATCCATGAGTCTATTTCTGTTTTGTTTGTTTGTTTATTCTATTCTTTAGATTCCACAAAACTCATACAGTATTTGTCTTTCTCAGTCTGACTTATTTCACTTAGCATAATATGGTCTTGGTCCATCAATATTATTGCAAATGGTCAGATTTCATTCTATTTCATGGCAGAGTAATACTCTGTTGTATGTGTGTACCACAATTTCTTTATCCAATTGTCTATTTATGGGCATTTTGGTTGTTTCCATATCTTGGCTATTTTTAATAGTGCTGCAGTAAACATAGGGGAGCATATATTTTTCAAAATTCATAGTTTGGATTTCTTTGGATAAATATCAAGGAGTGGAATTGCTGGATCATAAGGTAGTTCTATTTTTAATTTTTTAGATACCTTCATACTATCTTTCATAGTGTCTGCACCAATTTGCAATCCCACCAACAGTGCACAAGGGTTCCCTTTTCTTCACATCCTCACCAATACTTGTTGCTTGTTGATTTATTGATGATGGCCATTCTGACAATGGTGAGGTGATATCTCATTGTGGCTTTTATTTGCATAAATGATTAGTGACAATGAGCATTTTTTTAATACGTCTAATGACCATCTGTATGTCATCTTTCGAGAAATATCTATTCAGGTCCTCTGCCCATTTTTTAATTGAATTGTTTGGGGTTTTTTGGTGTTGAGTTACATGAGTTTTTTATAAATGTTTGATATTAACCCCTTATCAGAAGTTCATTGGCAAATATCTTTTCACATTCAATAGGCTGTCTTTTCATTTTGTTGATGGTTTCCTTTGCTGTGCAAAAATTTTTTAGTTCTATGTAGTCTCATTTCTTTATTTTTTTCTTTTGTTTCCCTTGCCTGAGGAAATATATCAATGAAAATATTACTAAGGGTAACGTCTGAGAGTTTACTTCGTATATTTTCTTCTAGGAGTTTTATGACTTTGGGTCTTACGTTTAAGTCTTTAATCCATTTTGAGTCTACCCTGTATATGGTATAAGAAGGTGGTCCAATTTCATATTTTTACATGTAACTGTCCAGTTTTACCAACACCATTTATTGAATAGACTCTCTTTGCCCCAGTGTATATTCTTGATTCCTTTGTCATAGATTAAATGACCATATATGCATGTATTTATTTCTGGGTTCTCTAATTTGTTCCATTGATCTATGTGTCTGTGTTTATGCCAGAACCATGCTGTTTTGATTACTATGGCCTTATAGTATAATTTGATATCACGTAGAATCATACCTCCATCTTTGTTCTTTCTCAGGATTGCCATGGCCATTTGGGGTCTTTTATGGTTCCGTATAAATTTTAGGATTATTTGTCCTAGTTCTGTGCAAAATGCCATTGGTGTTTTCATAGGGATTGCATGAATCTATAGATTGCTTTGGGTAATATAGACATTTTAAATATATTCTTCCATAAATGGTATATGTTTCCATTTGTGTCTGCTTTAATTTCTCTCTTCAATGTCTTATAATTTTCCAAGTGCAGGTCTTTTACTTTTTTGGTTAAATTTATTTCTAGGTATTTTGTTAGATGCAATTATAAATGGGATTGTTTCTTTATTTCTCTTTCTTATAGTTTGTTATTGGTGTATAAAAACGCAGCCAATTTCAGAATATTAATTTTGTTTCTTGCCACTTTAGTAAATTCATGTATCAGTTCTAGTAGTTTTTTGGTGGAATCTTTGGGGTTCTCTCTATATAGTATCATGTCATCTGCAAATAATGACAGTTTTACTTCCTCCTTTCCAATTTGGATGACTTTTATTTCTTTTTCTTGTCCGATTGCTGTGGTTAGGATTTCTAGTACTATGTTGAATAAAAGTGCTGAAAGTGGACATCCTTGTTTTGTTCCTGATCTTAAGGAAAAGGCTTTCAGCTTTCATTGTCAAGTACGATGTTAGCTGTGGGTTTGTCATACATGGCCTTTATCACATTGAGTTATGTTTTCCTATATTCCCACTTTGCTGAGAGTTTTTATCACAAATGGATGCTGGCAAAAATCCATTACTTTCTTGGAGTTTCTTAAGGCTGCCCTCTGTAGTGATGACTCGGTATTGTTTTGGGTGTTACTGAGACAGCAAATTCCCAGAGCAGAAAACTCATCTGTTATAAATTATAAAAAATGCAGTGTCTTTTAGAGAGACATGTAAAATAACCTGCCCAAAATTTACTGGGAAAAAAAAATAGTATGTCATGATTTACCATGCAGGCACTACGAGATGGTCCTAGGTTCAGATCCCAACTCTGCCAGTTACTGACTGCCTGAACTTTTGCAAATTACTAACCTATTTAAATCTGTTTCATCATTAGGAAAAGTGATTATAATAATGCCATGTTTCCCCGAAAATAATACCTAACCGGAAAATAAGCCCTAGAATGATTTTTAATACGACATCCCCTGAAAATAAGCCCCAATGTGTCTTTTGGAGCAAAACTTAATATAAGACCCGGTCTTATTTTTGGGGAAACACAGTACATGCCCCAGATGGATTTGAGGACTTCGTAAGTGACATGATACATTTAAAATACTTTATACAATGCTTGAAAAAATGTAAGTTCTCAGTAAGCATTAGCTGTTATTATTGCTATTTTTTTTTAATTTTTTTAATTAGTATCTGCAAAACCAGATATTAACTCAAATGCAATTTTGTCTAAGGGTGTATCTCATACAAATGTGGATTTAATGACTTCCAAGATACATTATATCAGAATGTGGGATGTTGATTTTATCACAGTCTGTTCCCAGATAAACCTTGACTAGTTGTAATTCTCTGATATGATTGATAGCAGTATATATGACAAAATATGACAGACAACCACAGGTGTTCTATTTTATAATTAAAAGCATGAACCCCATACTAAGTGGATTCCTCCCAGATATGCTGACACAAATAAGAAAAATAATCCACATCCTACTTTTTTTTTTCCCCAGGGAAAATGTCAATCTCCTTTAGATTCCTTAGACATCAGCAGAATATTTGCTTTGTTAAGAGTTACTACTACTACTTGTCAGCAGAAGCAGGAAGATGCAGTATTTGCTTTGCTCTCCAGAAAAACCTGTAAGCACTCACAAAGAGGGCACCTTAAAACATGTATGTATATACATACAAAATAACATATTTTATGGAGTTATTCATTTAGAAAATTATTTTTTTCCTGGCTTCCCTGTGCAGTTTCTTGAGTATAATATACAAAGGATTAGTCAACCTAAATTTGAAAAGTTTCTTTCAGTAATAATAATCTTATTTGAAGGGAGGAAAGATGGAAGGAAAGAGGAAGAAATAGAAGGTCATCTATTCTTCAATGTTGTTTGGTAGGATGTCTAAGTGTTTGCGTGAGTGTGTGTATGTGTGTGTGTATGTGTGTGTGTGTGTGTGTGTGTGTGTAAAAGGAGATAATTTTACCTACACATTGATAAATTATTGAATACTTCTTTTAAATCTTTCTTCTTTCATCTTACCCCACCCTCTTCATTTCACATTGCTCATTGACACTTATTTATGGCAAATGAATCAGTGCATGAGAACTTTAATTGAGCAGAATAAACACCATTAGGATTAAAAGATACTTCATTTTCCTTGGGTTGTGAGAAACCTCTCTCAAAAACAGTGTCATTTGTATTTTATTTTGAATTCTAAACATACAGTCTACAAAGTTTCTAAAATCTCATTTTGTACATTCAATATATAGAAGTCTTCATCCATTTAGTATGCTTGCTCACTGGATAATTTTGCTTTCTACACTTTGGGACATGCCTTACTACCTTAAAATATCACCGTAATTAGCAGCATCTGGAGTTCTTTCTCCCCCTATTTGGATAATGTGAGATATTGGTATTTTCTTTATTTTTGTAAGGCTCACTTAAACCACTTGACCATAACTATGTAATAGAGACATGAAATTCCACCTTCTGGCACATGTTGAATTCATCCCGGTTTCTCTTTATGCATCAAACCTCTGATTTAGTCTTTCCTTCTAAAGGTCGATAACTAGATTTTAAGGGGCTGGAGGAGGGGAGAGTCTTCGGTGTCCAAGTTTCTATGTTGACAGGGCTGTGTGAAAAAGATTCCACAGATGATTAAATCTACATTATGGTTGTCCAGCACCATTAATCTTTTGCAACCAGAAATAGTCAATTAACTCATCTTAAAAATATATATTTATCTCATTTGAATTCTTTATAGAAAACATGATTTTGTTCTTCAGTATCATTGTGTATGTGCTAGTGAGAGGGGCACATGAAAGAAAATGTCTCCTTGTAAAACTAATGTTAAATAATAGTGACTGTCAACTGTGATCGAAAAATACAATAAATAAAACACCTAGGTTCAAATCCCTATTCTGCTCTTAAAAAAAAAAAAAAAAAAAAAAAGAAAGAAAGAAAGAAAGAAAATTCCTCCTGAATATTGTATAGCTCTTTCTTTGTAATATGTCAAGGTAATTTCTGTATAATTATTCACTACAGCAAAGTACGTGATGGGGTGTGTGTGTGTGTGTGTGTGTGTGTGTGTGTGTATGTACCACTATTTACATAATGCTTGATAATTTTCAGTGAATCAGGAAATGCACATCATCTTTGCCTTTGATTCCTAAAGTGAAAACAAACCTCAAGAGAAACAGAACAAAACAATTTGACTCGTTTTTACCGTGGTGCAAGGAGACAAGGAGGCATTATCCTGATACCAGTGACTCAAAATTAAGGTTCAGCTGTAGCAAATTTGCTAACCACATATAAAGAACAGAAATGCAGAGTTCACTCTGCTATCACTTACTCTTATTCAACCCTCTGTATGTTCATGATCTTCAACAGAAAGCTCAATCTTTCATGTATATTAGTACCAAAGATGTATTTTATATTATATGGAATCATGGATCCTCTCTTGTAGGGTTGAAATCTAAGAGATTTTTATGTTGCTCCTCGTATCTTTATGAACTTTCCACATTCACAATGTCTTCTCTAGAGAATGAAATAGATTATAGATTACATCTGACTTTGTCAATCACATATATTTCCAGTTATATTAAAACAATTATGAATATATGTATTATATTCATAATTAATTATAAATTGTTTTAGGAGGACATGATAACTTCTCACACTTTATTCCAGTGAATGCAAAAAGCTAAGTCTTAAAATTACATATTTTTAATGTGAATGGGAAATTCAAGGAAAAAAATACATTTGGCAGTATTAATATAAACTGGAAAAATCTTATAATTATCAAATAATATTTTGGTTCTTGTGAAGCAGTTTGTTTTTGCCTAAGGTTATACATTTGTAGGAATTCGGGTTAAAGATGACACACTGGACATGTTTTTATTTTCCCTTCCTCCTCTCAACTATGAAATGATAGTGAAGATTCATAAATGTGAATAATCATAAACAACCCTGAAAATAAAAATAGCTCTCATTTGCACTTTGGAAAAGTTGGTTCTTTGGATCAAACTATAATTGAATAGGATTATATTGACTGAGAAATCAAAGCAGAGAGGGTCAAAGCCCAGAATATGGCCAGCAGAAGTCAGGCGCTCTTCCCCATAATGGACTTGAAAGAGGTACAAACCCAGAACCAGCAGCTACAGAAAGAAGTCAAACAGTGGCTATTAGTGACTCTCAATAGAATAGTTTGATCAGATGATACCTCTCCTCTTACAGACAACCCCAAACAGAGGAAGATGTGTCTAGCATTTGTCCCAGGATAAATCCATAAAACTGTTTTCTGTGGAAATTACCGTATTTTGCCATGTGTAATGCACTCCCATGAATAATGCACACCCATGTTTTTGGCCCAAACTTTCAGAGTAAAAAATCTTTCATTTTAATTTTTTAATTCAAATTTTTATTTGTTTACGTTTAGGTACTTGTTTTTTTGAAATATTAAGGAATTTTACCATTTATTTTTTAACATATTTTGGTACAAGAAATTTTAGTGTAACGAATAGTTACACAACACAAGAACAGATATAAGGTACAAGACATTTTATGTACCAGTAACAAATTTATGATATTTAAGCATCGCAAAGGCCAAGAACTCTTCATCATTGCCAGTTCCTTGTAAGTTCAACAAAACCATTCATCGTATTCCAGGGCATTAGTTTGCAGATGGATATCCTTATTAATTTCTAGAGTTACACTTTTAACTCACAAGCATAAATAAAAGAATTAAAAACATTTATATAGATACAGAAGTAGTACTACCCATGTATAATGTGCATCCTTACTTTTCCGTCACAAATTTGGGCAAAAAAGTGCTCATTATACGACAAAATATGGTATATTGTTTCCCTGAGGGAAAAATTACTGTAAGTCTTTGTGCCTAAGAGAAAAGCAAAAAAAATTCAAAGTATTTCCAAATTTAACATCGGGTGGGGCCAGTGGAAGCTAAAAGGCAAGGCATCTGACAATTGCTGTGCTCCTGATACAGCCCTTCTTATTTTCACATCTTATCTCAATACTCTTGGCATTCAATGCCTTCGAATAATATCATCAGTACTTCCCTGAATTCCTTAAATACATTAATTTCATTCTCACAACAGCCCTGTGTGGTAGATACCATTATCATTATCTAAGAGATGAGAATACTGAGGCACAGAAATGTTAAGTAATTTGCTAACATTGATATAACTGGCTAGCGTTAGAACTGAGATTGGAACACAGAGCCTAGTCTGAGTCCCACATTCTTAACCATTACCTTAGGTCACCCTAATGCAATGCCTGCCATTTGATGTGTTACACAACATCAACAGCCAGCTTCCCCACATAGAGGAAAAGACTTCAGAGAAATAGACCAACAAACAATCTTACAGGAAAAACCCATGTCATCTCTGTGTTTATCAATTTGTCCCTTGTTTATAAGTATGACCAGACAACGAAGAATCATCAAACATTTGAGGAAAACCAACAGCCAACAAGAGAAAAATCAAGATGAACAAATGGAACCGAGTAAAATAATAATAATAATAATAATAATAATAATGATAATATTAATGATAGACTAGAGACATTTTCTAGTCTATTATTATATTATCATTATCATTATACAGGAACAAAAGAGAACTTTAAAAATTAGAATGATTACACTTAGAAAAATAACATATTTCATCAATAAAAAGTAAACTGCGATGGAAAAAACATGATTATATATATTTTTTCATTATTCTAGAAGGAATATCGGAATTCAGTTGTAATCGATGAGTAAGAGTTAATCAAACAAAGAAGGCTGCAAGGGGTCTTCTAGGCAAAGACACTATTAGAGCAGATATTAACTGGGCTCCTGACTTACATTATTTTGTAAGTTGTGTTCCTAAAGGATTTTTTTGGTTGCTTCTGGAGAGTGGGTTAAGGGAGTCACAGATGAAAGCTGGGAACCACATGGAGGTTATGGCAGTGATCTGTGTGTAAAATGACTGTGTTTTGGACCATGGTTGTAGAAAAAAATGAAAAGAAGAAGAATTTATGATACATTTTGCAGGAAGAAATTACATAAATAGGTGATGATTAATTGCTGGAAAGTGAAAAAAAAAAATCATTCCCAGCAACAAGATGGGCAGTGCTATTTTTATTGAGCTAGCACAGTCTGGGAAACAACTTGTTTGGAGTGGGAAAGGTAATAAATAATTTTGTTTTCATAAATCTTGTGTCTCTAACTACGTAAAAAGTCAAACAACAAACCAACAAAACTCTGAAGAGTCCTAAATATGATGTGTTGCTAGAAGATTAATTCATTTAGGGGTTAGGAGATAATACTAAGAAATTTAAGTTTATTTAAGTTATGTGAAATAATTTGAGTATCAGCTATGCAGTTAAGTGTAGAGGAAATTCATGGACATAAGTAGGTCAAGAGTACAGGGAGGATAAGGGGGTAGGAGCCAGCAGCAATTTCAACCAAGCTGCATGGTATTGCCTGAAATATAGACTTTATAACATATAGTGGAGGCATAAGTTGAGAGAGAGGGAGCAAGCATATTCATGCTTTGCTTTCTGGAAGTGCCACAAGTCTGCTTAAAAACACTAAATGACTTTTCTTTGCTCATAGAAGAAACTGCAAACTCCTCTCACATCGCACACTGTCCTCCAGCCATATCGATCCTCTTTCTGTTCCTTGAACATACTCTTCTTCACACCTTGGCAGTCACTATTCCTCTGCCTCAAGTGCTAATGATCCGGCTTTGTGATGGTTTTGTTCAGTCCCATCCTTTGAGTTTCGACACAAATGTCCACACCTCTGAGTAGGTCTCTTTAGCACTCTAGCCAAAGTGACCTTGGCCAGTCAGGTCTGCATGACATAGCAATAGCATAGTGTATGTGTTTATGTTTTATTGTCCTCAGAGTGTAATCTCTGTGGAGGCAAGCTTTGGCTATCTTCTTCACTACAGTTCAAAACCAAGTACAAAAAGTGGTGAGCTAACATTTGTTATTTGACTAAAACTTAAGTATTAAATATTGCAAAGCAAATCAGAGGTAGAGGTAATATAGGTTTTTTTGTTTTGTTCTGTTTTGTTTTAATTGAAATTTATTGTGGTGACAATGGTTAGTAAAATTACATAGGTTTCAAGTGTACAATGCTGTAATATATCATCTTTATCAATGCTGTAATTTATCACATTGTGTGTTCACCACCCAGAGTCAGTTCTCCTTCCATCACCATATATTTGACCCCATTTACCCTCATCTACTACCCTCCGCCCCCATTATGCTCTGGTGACCACTAAACTATTGTCTGTGTCTATGAATTTTTGTTTCTTTTTCTTGTAACTTTGTTGCTTTCAGTTTTATATCCCACATATCAGTGAAATCATATGGTTCTCGACTTTTTCTGTCTTATTTCACTTAGCATAATAATCTCAAGATCCTTTCACATTGTCACAAATGGCACTATTTCATCTTTTTCATGGCAGAGTAGTATTCCATTGTGTATATGTACTACATCTTCTTTTCCAGTAATCTATTGAGGGACACTTTGGTTGTTTCCATGTCTTAATCACTGTAAATAAAGCTGCAGTGAATATCGGAACACATATATCTTTACAGATAAATGTTTTCAGGTCTTGGGGGTAGATACCCAGGACAGGGATTGCTGGGTCATATGGTAAGTCTATTTGCAATTTTTTAAGGAACTTCCACACTGCCTTACATAACGGCTGCATGAGTCTGCATTCCCACCAATAGTGCATGAAGGTTCCTTTTTCTCCACAGCCTCTCAAACACTTATTAAAAACATCACAAATCGACCATCTCATTGCAGTCAGGAAGTGATCAAATTTAAACTTCATTCAAAAAGAAGAAGAAGGAGAAGAAGGAGGAGGAGGAGGAGAAGAAAGAAGGAAAAGAAAAATATTGGCAAAGCAATTTTAATTCAAGTGTACTACAAAACATCCTCCACAGTTGCTTTCAATCTACCCCTCTTTCCACCATTATATGCTTGAATCATTAACTGCAGAAGAAATGGACAGAATTCTAAGGAACTCTTGTTAAAAAGTTTGCTATCTCAGGATAAGCTGAACAATCAGCAAGATGAGCATTGTGCTTTGAAGCTTCCAAGTTTTAGCTTCCAGCACTCTTCATTTGTATCAGATCATATGTGAGAAGACGATAGCAGCACTCTGAGGCACATCAGGCAACAGGAAGAACAGTGAAAATTAAGGAAGCAATATTAGTCGAGGCTCAGTTCACAACTTTAAGTAGTTTAGGCAGCAGGATCTTTAATACAAGAGAATAAGTGCTTACAAGTGCTTTTGGAGGGCTAACAGAAAACCTCAAAGCTAAAGATTGTTGGAAGCATCGCAGAACTCATGCTCCAGTGAGGTGACTATGACGAACACATTCAGAACCGTGGAGAATCAGGAAGCCATCACTGGAAATATTAAGTTCAAGAACACACCACAATTTAATCCCTTTCCCCTTTTCGCCCAGCCCCCTAATCATTGTGTTGTACACCTGAAACTAATAAAATATCATATGTCAATTGTAATTGAAAAGAAAAGAAGGAGTGGGGGTAAAGGGGAAGATGATGATGACAACACCGCAGTAGATAGGATCCACACAGTAGTGCGTGCTGGTAAATATGTGATGACCAGTTGGGGTTGTTCCCTGCCCTCCACTGACTTAAAGTTGTTGTCAGTCACTGTGGTATAAATAGTCCCACGATGGCCTATTACAATCATTAAGGTAAAGTCACTAAATATCAAGTTGCAAAGAGATGAGCAGAAACACACAATTACCTAGTCTTTCCACAATACAGATAAAATAAATGTAAGTAATTTCAAGAACAGAGAAAAGAGTAAGATGCAGTAATTAGGAAGTGATGAGTTTTGAGGATTCATTACGTTATTTTTTAACGTAATGTATTTAACTGTAAATTTATATAATTTAAAATTTAATAGCAGTTGTGTTTAAAAGCCAACTTGTAAAATTCCTAAAAAATGTAATACAGGCTCTCATAAATTGATACAAGTTGGCTCCAGCACACCACTGTATACAAGGATCAAGAAGCTTGGGATAATGAGGCTGCCATCACCACTCAGTCCCAACTGAATGCATTGACATGGCCACTATCTTCCAAAAGCTATGTGAACATTTTCAGTGCCTCTAATAGTACCTTTCTGATCTGGTAAGTAGCTAAATGGTACTACAATTATCCAAAAATGTTCCTCATCAGAAAATATCAACGGCATTGTAATGACTATGTCTGGTGTCAGATGGGTAGTAGACTTATTGGGATTATCACTTTGTGAGGGATATACATGTCTAGTCATTATGTTGTTTTGTACACCTGAAACTAATAATAAAAAAAGGAAAAAAAATGTTTCTCGTCAATAAATCTCAGACTCATAGGCTGTGAGGAATTAAGAAAACAAGGACTAAAAGCATAAAAGTGTTAACAAGAAACATTTCGGGCATAGATGACTATATAATGCCTCCCCTTTGATGAGGGAGAAGGAGGTATTTTGGAAATGTGATAAAATTTCCAGAAGTCCATTAAATCTAGTACATAAAGCATGTGATGAAAGTCTTAGCTATATTTGTCTGAAACATTGTTAAAATCACAAATTGTTCACCAAGTTATGAAATAGAAACAAAGAAAATGTGGAATGCCATTCTTGTTTAGGACTACTAATATCTTTTTAAAGTACCGATTATCCATTTCCTATTATTATAGCATCCCTTCAAGAAGTTTTAGTAAAGATACAGCTACTATTGTGACACATAAAATAAAATGAATTCTTACTAAATTTTGGTTGGCTGAATTTAGAATGACTTGGGCAGTAGAGAGATTATCTCTGTGAAATATTCCTATGAGAGCATAATTAAAATCATAGATTCATTGCAAACACAGCATATAACATTTAAACATCATCAGAACCTCATTCCAATGATGAGGCAGGGTTTGATGAGTGAATGTGTGTTTATTGGAAACAAATTTTCACATGTACAAAATAAAACTAATTAGCACTGTCATTCTCAACTCACATATAGGCTATAGTTCAA
This sequence comes from Rhinolophus sinicus, assembly GCF_036562045.2. NCBI lineage: Eukaryota > Metazoa > Chordata > Mammalia > Chiroptera > Rhinolophidae > Rhinolophus > Rhinolophus sinicus. Next base: position 106,188,848 of record NC_133756.1, read on the forward strand.
AATTTTTACTTTCCCTTGTAATTTGTATTTCTTTAATTTAAATAGATTTAATGTCTCTCATTTTTGTTCAGCAAGAAGCATGGTAGAAAAGGTATAAACCTTGGGATCAAATAGGAGTAGTTTCAAAACTAAGTCCTATTCTTTCAGGTCATTCCTCTCTGAGACTCAGTTTCTTTACATGTAAAACGTAGTCAAAAACACCTTCCTTATGAGCATTTTGTAGCCTTCTTATAAAAAGGTCTTTGAAAAACTCAGGCCTATGAATCTGTGAAACATGTTCTGCCATCCGGATCCAAGAGCATTCCCATAGTCTATAAGCCCAGAAGGATGGGTCGCTCTGAAGAGGAATATATGAACTCAATGATTTGAGGTGACAAGTCAATGGACTGTAAAACCTCTGTCTACTCTGTGGATTTTAACATACTTTTCAATTAAAAATTTGTTACTTAGAAACACAACATAATGACCAAAAATAAAATACATAACTTGCTAGCAACTCTTCATCCATTTTTTTCTTTTTGTATTAATAGATATTTCAGACATTCAAAAATGCCTAGTAAAACATTATTTCGTTTAAACTGACTTTTCAATATTTTTGAGAATAAATGAAAATTGAATCATACACATTTTGAGTCATAACCAGGGACATTTACTTGGTGATGATATTTTGATGGACACACTTGTACCCACCACACAATTTAATGAAACATTTAAATTACTGTGCAATGTATTCTTTCAGTATACTATGTATGAAATCTCTCTCTCTTTTTTTGCCAGTTTAAACTGCTGAAATTTTTGAAAACATAAACCTTGAATAACTTGCATCTTCTCTTATACATAGAAGGCAGTGTTTTGGATATGTGCTTAGATAAAAGGAAACAATGGGTAAAAATAATAAAAAATAAAAAACACCCTCCCCGGTGGAGCTTGCAATCTAGTTGGAGAGCTAGAATACAATTGCAAAAAAAGAACATCAACAAAAACAAAACATAATTTGAAGCTGTAAAACAGAAGCACAAATTAAATTGGGGAGAATTCAGAGCAAGCAGCATGCGCATTCAATTTGAAAATGAGGAAAGCACTGAAGGAAGATATGGCTTTTGATGTGGACCATAAGGATTAGTAAGAATTTGAGAGATAAGAGCGTATGAGCCATGATTCTTGATTAAAAGCCACATAAAGTGACCATGTAGCTTTAAGCAAAAAGTAAATACATTGCAAAGTTATCGGGGGCTTAGAGAATCAATAAAGGCTGAAAGCCGCTGCTCAGAAAATAGGAAAAAAAGAGCAGATTTGGAAAATTGTCAGGCATCTTGCTAGGCAGCAAGGAAAATCTAGCCAGAAATCATCATAACCATATGCTGTAGCCATTAAGTCAACACTATACTAGCAACAACAACAACAAAAATGTGGGTTGTAAATGCCCTTTGCTTCTTGCATGAGTCTCTAGAGTCAGCATCCCAGGCAGGGATCATGTAGAGGCATCTCTTCAGCTAGTCTAGGGCATAGGCAAGCAGCCTGGACTCAGGAATTGGGGAGTGGAGGAGTAAAAGAAAGGAAAACTGCTCTGTGACGTCGTAACTGAGCGAATGAATATTGTTTTCAGTGATTTGGATACCAGTAATTTAATAATTTGTTTTGACATAGTGTTATTTGTATAAATTAAAATACTGATTATTTTTTAGTTTACACTGACTTTTTAATATCGTTGAAAATATAAACTTTGAATAATTTACATTTTTAGTTATAACCAGAGAAATTTTCTTGGCATTGATATTTTGAATGGAAGGAACCCTCATTTGTAAGGCATCCTTCTTTGCCTAAATAATTCTCAGCAGAGGCAGAAAATTATTATTGAGAGTGTATAGTTTCTCTAGAAGGATAATACTTACTCCAAGTTCAAAGATTTTCTGAATATAAAAATTACAATACTGACAATTGTGCACATACCTCTGTACTGAAATCTGTATTTTCCATGATTAAACATAAAGAGACAAAGATTAACTGAAAAAGTTCTTTCTGAAGTGAAACTGTAGTTCACTATCAAAAAGAAAATGATTGTTTAGAAATAGTACCCTTAAAGTTATCAAACTAGTAAGGAGATTATTTTCTTGTTCAATAGAGTAAAATTTGGATTTAGCTAACAACCATCTCATTACCGTTCCCTTGACTAGAGTAGAATCAGAAATCTTGTTGAACAACTAAAAATTGTTGTATAAAGACATGCCACAGATTCAACAATGATCTATCACTGAGACACTTTGATGCTTGTTTTATCTTTTTAATCTGTTCAAATAATGTCCTGTTATATTTTTCATTTATAGTTTAAACTTTGTCCTGATTTATGGATAGATTTCTCTGCATACAATTTTATGACAGATATTGGGTAGTATATATAGTTTTATTAACTCACATTTTGATTGTTTTATAAAATGTTACTATATTTTCGTTTTTAATATGTCTCAAAATTTTAGTTTATTGATTTAAAAGTGTGTCCTTTTAAAAATAATTATTATTTTCAAATCAATCCTCAAATAGCAGTAATATCAGTTTGTTGTAGTATTGCTGTCAGTGACCACTTTACTTACAATAAGACCTCCCATAATGGAAGAATTTCCCCAAATAAAAATGGGTGTTTGAGGTAGAAGAGGATAAAAATTACCTGAGAGATATCAAACAAAGGATCAGAGGCAGGGAAACTCAGGACATTTTGGGAAATGATGAGTTATTTAGCAGAAAGTTCAGTTAGAGAAGATAAACCTTATTTCCTTTGTCATATCTTTATTTTAGCCGTGGACAGTCACATTCTCCTGGCAAAATCTGAAGTGTATCATACAAATTTTTGAGTGGCTTTCTGACAACTCATTGATAAAGAGCTTGGGAATGGAGCAGATGCTATTTCTGAACACCATGGCTGACTAAATCACGTTTTCATCTTTGTAGAAGGTAAGTGGACAGATCCAACATGGACCATCTAACCAATCATATGTGCCGAGTAATAACATGAGAGAATCCAGGTAAGCCAGCAGTAAATAATCATCATTATAAAATGTTTAATTATGCTGAAATCTTTCCAGGAAAGTGAAAGTGATCAGAGGGTTAAAACATGGAAAAGGGGATGTTTCAAATACAAAACAAACCAGGTGATTAAATGCATCCATTCTTGAGCAAATACAGGAAAGGATTTTAATCAACACTTAGGAATAAATTAGAAAATACTTTCTTTTTTAACATGATCTCATGCCAAGAAAACATTTAGCATTTTGTTGTATTGATTTGCCATTTAAGGACTAACTAGTAATCCAAAATAATAAAATCTTAATAACATTAATGATACTTAAAAGGTTGCTAGTCATGGAAATAGTAGTTCTATTATTGTATGAGTATAGCATTATAATATGCAGTCTGCTAGCAGCACATAAAGGTCCTTGGTAGCAGATAAAATACTGTACAATCACAGTCAATATCACTACCTTGTGGAAGAAAACTCCTTTCAGGTAAAGATCCTACTCAGTTTTACAAATCTTAAAGTGCGTATAGTAATTCTTTTATGTGGGATGTTTAACAGCTCATTGCAACATGCAACAGCATAAAGACATTTTCCTCAATCATGCAAGTTCAGCTAAATGAGACAGAGGGTGCTATTCAAACTAGAATTGGAGCTGGAAAAGAATTAGTAATCTTCACAAAAAATTGCCAACTTTTAAGTCTATTTATAGCTAAAACTTTGGTTTTGAATTCACATGAATAAGAGCCATAGATCTTTGATATGTTACAGTTCTTTTTTTCCAAAGAGAGAGAAGGGAAACTGAAACTACTTAGAGGATTTCTATTCAATAAGGGAAATGGCAGCAGCTAAAATCTACAAGGATTAACAATACTAGCTAGAACAGCATAGTCAAATGTCACCTCTCTGATTTGGGAGATAGAAAACTGTTTCATTTGGAGAACAAAACTAAGAAGTGACACTTGACTGGCACATTAGAAACCTTGTATCTATTTTTAAAACTATTGTAGTAACTTTGGCAACATCTAACCATTATATACAGCCAACATTTCCCATCAGCAAAATAACACCTAATTTACATAACAAAAATACCATCAATGGATAAATGAAACGTTACATTAAAAGACAGGAGATTTGGGATCAAGTCTCCCTTTACTACCTATAGTTATGTGATCAATTCTCACCATGTTCAGAGCTCAGTTGCTTCATACACCAACTGGAAATATTAATATTTCTGTGCCTGAACAGAGACGAGACTAGATGGTCTCTTGGGGTTTTTTCAGTGATGAGATGCATAATTCTGTAATTTAACATCTTCATGCTTCCATAGAAATAAAAGAAAAACAAATTATTTTCTTCCCCTTGCAACACCAATGAATAAAATGCCATCATTTTCATTCTAATAACACACTCATTTTGAATATCCATAATATGCGAAGCATTGTGCTAAGCATCAATTGATTTAGGCCTCTCTATAATAGTGAGAGACAACTGCAATTAATTTCCCCATTTCACAGATGAGGAACTGAACATTAAAGAGATGAAGAAATTTGTTAAAGGTTACATGTGTTCTGAGAAATAAACTGATGTAAACCCAGGTCTCTCAGGTGCCAAAGGCACTACCCTTCCTCTTTGTGGCCCTTTCTCATGCTTATTAGCACTGAAGATGCTGCATTACTGCAACAGGCAACACCCCTATTTGCCTCAACTAGTTCTAAGGATTCTGTTTCAGCCCTCATCCTGTAACAAATCTGTTAGGTAAGCTGCAACAGGCTATACGGCACTTTTAACTTTTCAAAACAATGCCAGATAGATCCTACTTTACTATCTCAGAAATTTTGTTTACCACATATGATTGCTATTCCTGTTCCCATCTGGCATAACAAAAACAAAAACAAAAAAACAAAAACAAAACAAACAAAAACCTGTGCAAGAAGTTAAGCAGAACTGAATTTTAAGCCTGGGAGTCCCCAACTCCCCTCCAGGTCCCTTCCCATCACTTCCTATCTTTTCGCTTCATGGCTTCTTGCAGGCTGTGGCCTTAGCTTAGCACCACCCTCAGAGGCAACAGCAGCAGTAACCCTTAAAACAGTAGTATGTGCCTGGGACATAGACTCACCGAAAAATGTTTTTTCGAAAGAAATACTAGCCCATGAAAGATCTCTTCAAGCTCATGATAGACATCATAACTAAAAATAAGTGGAGTTGAATATCAAATAGAAGAAAAGCACTGTAAAACATCTGGGAAGCATTTCTTTGTATACTACTATCATTTGATACCTGTTTCTAAGCAAGCATCCCAGATGTTTTGTCAAGTTGAAGATTAATAGTATGTGAATGAAAAACAAAAATAAAAATAAAAAAGATGGGCAAGCAGTGTATTCAAAGAAATGCTGAGTTCAAGAAGACAGTGCTCGGGTAATGATGAGTGACAGGGTCTCAGGGAGGATGATCATATGGGTGCTGAGAGCACAGGTAGCACACGTGCTTCCTGGCTACCTATGTGCACTGGCCGCACGGCCTGGAGAGAGAGAATCCTCTACATTCTTTATGTAACTGGCTCAGCGTTTGGTCTTCTTCCCGCCACTTGCTTTAAATAATTAATCTAACCCATACTTATTTACAGCTTCTCAGGAGAGTCAAATATGTCAAGATGGCCTGGAAGATCGCTTACTATCATGTATGTGAATGTGAAAGCCTGAAACAGTTGAATGAATTATGATCACTAACAAATTTAAGGCTTAATGATAATTGTCACATCCTGCGCAATAAGGGTTGTGGGGAGCGAGGAGGGTGGCACAGGGTTAAGAAACACAGTAGTCAAGAATAGAGTGCAAGCGGGACCTAGGGACTCCAGCCTCAAGGACTGAGCCCTGAATGGGCCTACGCATGGCTTTTATTAATTAGGTGGGGAAGTAAAGGACATAAAGCTTGTCAATCTCAAGATCTGTGAATCTATACATTATAATAGGAAACTGATTCAAGCCAATCACCCTTGCCTTCAGGCAGCTGAACCCTAAATCTCAGGATGTATGTACTTCCTCAAGGGACAAAACCTTTATGCATATGAATAGATGGAGAGCACATCATTGAATCTCTTCCCCTGCAGGCTGTAGGAAGGAATGCAGCCACAGAGGCAGAGGCTCTCCTTAGCTGGGGGAAGGTGGGAGGCTATGCCCACCTCTATGAACCCCGTGGATTCTCCTTTTGGTCCCCACCGTGGGGAATCTTACTCGTCATTGGCTGACCAGCCACCTTTCTGGGGCCAAACAGGGAGTAAGGTGCAAGCACAAAAGTGAAACAAAGTCTCTGAAAGGATCCCTCTCACAGACTCTCCTTGCTTTAGGGGCAGGTACGAGGAGACAGATGGGTAGGCTGCTGTGTGGCAACAATAATGGCAACTAGTATCTACTGATAGCTACTATTGCCCGGGACTATGCTTAATGTTTCACGTGATTACCTCATGCAAATAGTATTTGGTAGGAAAGGAAAGTGAGTTACATAGACATTAGGCTTCTGCCTGTAGTCATACAGATGGTATATAGCAAAACCAGGATATCAGCCTGGAAGTTGGGCTAGAGTCAGAACTCCTAACTAATCTACTAAATAGCAGTTTTTTTCTCACACAGCATTTTCTGTGTTAGGCACTCTACCAGGTGCATTGTTGTATTGTATCCTTATATTTATTATCGTTCACATTTTCCAGATGAGGAAACAGAGGCTTAGAGAAATGAAGTAAATTATTTATTTAGCATGCAACTGGTTAGTGGTGAAGCCCAGATCAAATCTATTTTTTTTTTTTTTTGCTTGCATTTGTTGATTCCAATAGCCACTCAAGCATGTGTGCACATGGTCATATTGCTTCTACTCAAGAGAGCCCCACAAAGTACAAGAAAGAAAATGTATAATTTTGCCCCTTCTTTGTTCAAATGAGAAAACTGAAGCTCAAAATGAATAGGGACTTCCTCGGATCACAGAACTATGTACTACAAAGCAGTGACAAAACCTTTCAGACAGTTTATTCAGAAATCACCCAAGTAGGCTATCTTTCCTATCCTATCTTTTCCTATCCTATCCTATTCTGACTTTTTCTCATTAGGTTATATCTACTATGAGGCACATTCAATTTAAAATTACATGGTATTATTTATGGTTATTGTTGTCTTTTGTGTTTAAAGAGACAATTTCTCTCTAAGGAGCAAATTTTTACCTGTATTGCTTTTTAAAAAGCACACTATGGGAAAGGCCCAATTCATTTTCAGCTTAGTCCTGGGTTCAGCTTCTACATCCAATTTTAAAACATGGACTCTATCAACTTCATTAACTATCTAATCAAGCCAATAGATTCCCTGGAAATGTTTGGACATATTTATGTATATTTATCTCATACCACAGATTTAAAGCCACAGTAAGGTTTGTTTCATATGAGAATTTCTAATGGTAACTTTCACTAGGCATATTTGTGAGTATCTGTGACTGAAAGTATTAGAAGGTAAATATCTACTCTCAAGTATACTCTTACTTTTATAAAGTAGTTTAGTTTGCAAAGCCATAGGACAAATTTTTAACAGTCAGAAGTCCCAGACAAGAGAGATATGAAGATGGTTAATAGCACAGTGACCCCAGGGCAGGATAGAAGTGCAGCCATAATAATATATTACCTAATTTACACAATAAAAAGAAATCAAGGGTGGAAGATTGAAGGCTGAGGACAGCCGTCCAAATAATGGCATGTTGCCCAGTTTTTTGATGTTAATCATTTCAGAGACTTGACGCCTTCCGACTGAAAAGGGGGCAGCTATTCAGAAGGGAGCACTGTGCAATTATATGCAGAAATGTTTCCTGCACACCTTCCCTGCCCCAAAATATTTGACCATTTAGTCAGATATTTATACTATGGGTAAAAGGTGAGTTCCCAAACAATTCCAAGATGGTTAGACACAGGGAATTAGGAAACAAAAACACCCTCACAGCCTGTGTTAGAGAAGGGACATATGGAGAGCAGGTAATAGATGGTGTCTTGCTCAGCTCCAGCTCATAGTGGGTCAACAGAGTTCATAATTCCACCTGCTGATCATTTTCCCAGTCACTGAATAATTAATTTTAATTGATATACTTGTAGTTGGCAAAATCCTCATATTGATTCCTTGACATGTAGTATAAGAGCTATCATAGTGATAGAGGCCAAGTGAAAGTGCTGAAAGTTCACCTTCTCTCCCAAGATAATAAATTGCAAACAATACTGCATCCTCATGGGAATAACAGTGATTGGTGTCATACTAAAATAATTAAAGGGCATAGGTATGGTGATCTCTGCCATATTATCATATAATCCACCAGTCTAGCCCTTACCTGGATGACAGTGGATTACTCCAAACTTTCCCGAGTAGTAGTCCCATTGAAATTGCTGTACCGAGTGTAGTATATTTATTACAGAAAATTAACACATCCTTGAGCAAATGGTACGAAGCCATTGATTTGGTGAATACATTCTTTTATGTCAAGCTCTACTCTAGGAGATAGAGAATATGGACCACATCCATGGGTTTCCATAACCCATGACTTCTTTTTGAATTTGACCATTGAGCATCCCTATGGAAAGTCAGAAGGAAGGATTGGATACCTGTCTGTAAATCTACCTTGAGCTGCTTGTGTTACTTGATTAAAGGTTGCTGAGCTTCTAAGCAACTCTGTGTCTCCAGGTTCCAGTATCCCCTGCATCACTTTATTCCTTTGTGCATAAGGATGTTAACAGCTTGACTCCCGCCGAGCTCCAGGTTGCAGTACTAATCCCACACCTTTGACACTAGTTCCTTAAACAAACTTTCCTTAATTATCTTCTTTTGAATGTGACCTCTGTTTCCTTTGGGACTCTGACTGTTTGATAGAAGAGGCCATCAAATCCTCCTGAAATGATATTGAGAAGGAAAGAACAGAGAAATTAATAATTAGGAAGATAAAAAGTATACTGAATGGACTTAATTTTCTTCTCAATGGTTCCTGGATACATTTTAAGAGTTCTACCAACAGCTAATGAATGACTTTATATGTCACTGTGTTAAGATAGTAATTCTCAACATGTGTTTTCTGCACCATTGGCATCAACAACACTTGGGAACTTGTAAAAAATGTAATTTTCTGGGCTCTATCCCAGTCCTACTAAGTCAGAGACTCTGGGAAGGGGACCCATCATTCTGTGTTTAACAAGCCCTTTAGGTGATGCTGATATGTGCTACAATTTGAGAACCATGATCATGACCCTACCTTCCTAATATGTTCCAGAGAGAAATACTAACTTAGATATAACCGAACACATTGGAAACTCTTACTAGGTAAAACCAAAAACACTAAATCAAGACTTGAATAAATGATGAAATAGTTACATGATTGTACCTATTGCCAAGCTTCAGCATTTTTTTAAATTAAAAAATACATAGAATGTTTGTTAGGTCTTCTGTGCCAAGTTTATCATAACTTTTCAGGTCTAGAAACCACATATGTCATAAAGAGTTGTCTAGGTAACAAATATAATTACTTATGGGTCAGAAATTTTTCTAAATGTTGTCTACAGAATAATAGTGCCATAACCTATTAATAAAAAATATTGGGAAATTGGAAGTTGTAGATCCCAGGTCAGATAATTAAAGAAGACTTTTAGTTCAACAGTATTAAACACATTTATTTATAGTATAGCTATACTAAATTATTAATATGCAATTATACATTAAGAATCTCAAGGGCAGAGAGCATGTTTTATCTCCCTGAGTATCACACATGTAAAATGCGTTTTTGAGAAAATTCAGGCCAGGAAATGGCATAATTAGTAAAACATGGCTGTCTACCAGGAAACCAAAGGCATATATGAACAAAACAATAAGAGAATTGAAGTTATATGGACCATGCCATTGAGAGTCTCTAATTCTCAGAATGGGACATTAGACACATTCTCTAGAATGGCAAAAAACTTACCACAAGGTTTAAGCAGAAGAAATGACAGGATCAGCGTGAGGGAGGGAGAAGATAGCTTTGTCATGTCATGACAAATTGGTAGAGTAGCCTATTTGGTAAAGGATAAACATGGTAAAGGTATAAACTAAAGGAGGAAATTCCAGGTACTCAAGGCAATTTTTCACTTTAAGTTAAAGAGTAAGGAGACACATTTACTCAATCTATTATGTGGTCTCAATTGAGAAGCTCATCAGAGTTAATCAGCAATGGAATGTCAGTGAAAAATCCAAGTGTACTATTGAGTTTAATTTCAAACATTTAGATAAGATTACTTCTTCCATAATCTTTGCCTACACTGACAGTGGTCAAGAGGAAACTCGGTGTCCCCAACATGTTCCAAATAAAGATTTCTCTTTTCCTGGCTTTCACACCTCCACTGGTAGCAAGAGGTTGTCTAAGAACTCTGGTTTCTCTGTCAAAACTTCCACTATCCCTCCTTCCACAAAAGGGATCCCCTTAACACCATAATTCTGCTTGGAAAATCATTGTGATGTCAATCCCTGTTAATGGTGGTCACCAAAAGAAGCCCAGGGAATCTCTCTTCTCCAGATTATAACTATATGGTGTGATGGGCAGTGAGGCAACTCACCTTCTGGTGAGTTTTAGCATTTCCTTTAATCCTTCACTGATTTATTTTCTGATCAGCACTTAACCCCATCTTATATAACTTACCTTTTACTTATTTAGTGATTTGCCTACCTCTCTCTTCTAGAAGAAAATCTCCTGAGGAAAGGATTTTTTCTTTTTTCTTATTTGTTCTATATCCCTTAGGTATAAACAGTTTCTGGCATATAAAAAGTCTATACATATTTAATGAATAAATGAATAAATGAATGTTCCACTGTCCCCCATATTATCACTTAACATGAAGGATGGCTAAAGAAAACTCACTGATTCTTCTAAGTATCATTTCTCTATATTTCCTCTGTGTTCCAAGAAAACTATATCAAAATTCTATTATGTCTCAGTTAATCTTATTTGTCTGTCTACAGAGAACCCCTTTTCCAACCACTCCTTGGGGAAGGAACCCTATTTTATCTCTATATCCCCAGGCTCTTTGACAGAGTATGCCATATGTTTCTTAAGTCAATGAATGAATATATAAATAAATGAAGAAAATCATATCTGGGTTATTAGAAAAACATGTTTAATTTTAACAGTAATATAAAGATACACTATGACCTAACCCCACCCCACCCCCCCAAAAAAAAAGTTAAGATTACTTGCAGTTAAAGGAATCTGCTATCTTGAAGCTTCTACTCCTTTCTCAATTTTCACAAATCTTTTTTTTTAATCAGATATTCTCAGATATCCAAAGTGGCCCAGGCCACTACCGCTTTTTGGGACCCCTAGTATCAGAAAAAGAAAATATGCCAAAACAGATTATAAAATTTCCAGGTGTTTATACTCAATACATTAATATATTTAAAACAGAATACAATAAAACATGTGGAATGTATAAAATGTAATATTATTATGGACATGTAAAAATACAATAGGCACACGGACAAGGAAAAAAAGATGACTTTAAAAATACTGATTTATTTTCAGGATGGTTCTCTTAAGAAAGATGCTTCTTGGAAAATTACGTAGTAAGTTTAACAAAGACAAAATTTTAAAATGAAAAAATATGTTTTTAAAATTAAAAACTGTGTGTCAAATACCATGGTAAATTTTACATATAATAAATAAGTTATTTAACTTATGATTATATATATATGTGTGTGTGTGTGTATATATATATATATATATATATATATATGTACTATGCACAAAAAATTACAGAATTTATTGAAAAATAATTCACAGTAAACTATAAAGTTGTTCCAAACTAGTACATATATGTAAGTATATAAAATGAAGACATTATTTTATTTGGTATGGATATATCTCTAGCTCAATATATAACTTCCATGGAAGAACATGAATAATCCACATTTTAGGCCTTTTATTGTAATTGTCATTATTTGTGACCTGGCCAGAATGTAAGAGTAAGCCACAGCCATACAGAATCAAGTCAGGAGTAATTTTAATATCGCGAAGATTATCACCTTGCCTGAGGGATATTACATGTGAATAATTCAGATGGAAATAAGCAGTCAATAAAAATGCCTACTTGAATCCATTTTACAAGTGGAACAATCTAAGATGGTTTGAGACTCAAGCAGGATTTGTGAAGTATCTATTAGTTTACATAAATCTAAGGAATCTGAGTTAAAAGACCATGTTATTTGGAGTGTGTGGATTTAGAGTTGATACTTAGGAATTATAAATAAGGTCTCTATGTATATCTTATTTTCCTGAGGAAAACCATCCAGACATCAGGTCTCTTCCATAATCTCTGGTTGACATGCAACCTCAGTTACATTGTCATATAAGACCAAATTCCTTGGTAGAATAATCCTAAACTTCTTGGAGTGGTACTGAAGTTTTCTTGGTGGTCAAATCCATTTAATTTAAAGTGGATTATAAAAATTTCAAAATAATAAAGCCTGTTAATGAAATTTTAATGTTCTTGTGTTAACCTTAAGAACAATTTGTATATCTGTATGTGTATTTATAAAATTATAAATACTATTGTTTAGTATATACGAGCACTGACACTTACATTCGCAAACTTGCCACCATGTACTTACATTGGCAGCACTGTACAAACAGCTCGATAACATTTCATAACCTTGGTATATCCATGTCTCATAGCTGTGTTCCTGTTGACATGTGGCAGTGTCTTGCTGAGTACCATTCACTATTGTTGTTGCAAGAATTTGTGTGTCATCATGAGAATGTCTGAGTTTGAATTAGAGCAACAAACAAGCATTGAATTTCTTTTTAAACTTGGCAAGAGTGGAAGTGAAATCAGGGACATGTTAGTACAAGGTTATGGGAATAATGCCATGAAGAAAATGGCAGTGTACAAATGGATTAAACGTTTTTTCTGAGGGAAGAGAATGCATCACTGATGAAGAGAGTTCAGGGCGGCCAGTAACAAGAATAATTAATGAAAACATTGCAAAAATTCATCAAATTGTGTGTCAAAATCATCAGCTGACTGTGAGAAGCATAGCAGACCAAGTAAACATCAATAAAGAAACAATTAGGAAAATCTTAACTGAAAATATTGGCATGAGAAAGGTGTGTACAAAAATGGTCCCAAAGAGCTCACCGATGAACAAAAGCAAAGGAGAGTCAAAGTTTGCCAAGACCTTTTGGAGAGGCAGGACAATGTTTTGGGTCGTGTTATCACTGGTGATGAAACATGGGTGTACTCATACAACCCTGAAACAAAGCGTCAAAGTGCACAATGGAAGTCCGACAAGTCTCCATGACAAAAAACGTTCTGTCAGTCCAAATCAAGGGTCAAAATTGTGTTGCTAACCTATTTTGCTATCAGAGGGATTATTCACTATGAATCTGTACCAACTGGACAGTTAACCAAGTTCACTATTTGGAAGTGCTGAAAAGTCTGCATGAAAAAGTTAGATGAAAAGAATCTGAACTTTTCAGCAACAATTCATGGCTCTTGTATCACAACAATGCACCAGCTCACATGGCACTGTCTGTGATGGAGTTATGAGCTGGTAAACAAATAACTGTACTGGAACACCTTCCCTACTCACTGATCTGGCCCACAATGACTTCTTTCTTTACCCAAAGACAAAGGAAATATTGAAAGGAAGACATTTTGAAGACCTTCAGCTTATCAAGGTGAATGTGATGACAGCTCTGATGGCCATTCCAGAAAAAGAGTTCTGAAATTGCTTTGAGCAGTAGACTAGGCACTGGCATCAGTGTGTAGCTTCCCAAGGGGAGTACTTCAAAAAGGTGACTGTAGTGATACTCAGCAATTAGGTATGTAGCACTTTTTCTAGGATGAGTTCATGAACTTGTCAGACCTCATACATCAGGGCATCTAATAGTTTCATTTCATGATTATAATGAAAATATTTAAATAAATGAAACTCTTAATATGAAAGGTTAAAATTACTAAATTAGGTAACAGTATTGAATATCAAAATCATCACATTCATAGGTTAATCTATTAGATTTATAAAACTCATTTAAGTGCTTAGAAAGATTTTATTAGGCAGTCGGAGAACTAATGAAAAAATTGACTATTTTAAATTCATAAAGGCAATTTAAAATTTTAAGATAATTTAATTGTTATAAAAGCTAGCTTAAAGACAATTGTTACAATTTGATAGATTTATAAATTTGATAGATGAAAACTAAATGCTTATGGGTTAATAGGTTTTTAAATTTGAATATACAGCAAATATTAATTTTAGGAATAGCTATGAATTATCCTTTCTGCACACAATAGTCACCCTCAAGGACACCAAAATAATCTCCCAATGACAATAATAAATATGATACTTGGCAAATTTTGTAATATATTCTACTTATAGCCCTAAGATACTTAAGAATTTTTCTTATTCTGAATACCAGATTTTTGACCAGCAATTTGTTAAGTTCCACCCAATGAAATTACCTATACATTAAAACTTGTCACTTGAAGAACAATTGAATCTACAATCCAAAATCTGTGATGAAAACCATATATACTTTTCTATGTATAACCTTTACATCAGAAAGCAATAGTAACTATTAAAAATCGAGTTATTCCTGAGCTTCATTCTAGAGGAGGAGAAGTATTAGCAGGGTAAACAGTTGTTCATTAAGAAAACACTTAGGTGGGTAGTTGTCAGCAAGATAGCCAAATATGATGTTCCTCATTTGTATCCCACTCTCAAAATTACTCAACATTACTCATCATCTGGGAAATGCAAATCAAGACCACAATGAGGTATCGCCTCACACAACTGGAATGGCTGTTATCAAAAAGACAAGAGAGGTAGTATGTATACTTTGTAAGAAGTCAATTATGATATCCTATATAATTTTTTTTAAATCAAGTCTTTATGAGATTGAAAAAAACAGACAAGAGAAAAGTGTTGATGAGGACACGTAGTTGAGGGAATCTTTGTGCACGTTTGGTTGGAATGTAAATTGGTCCGACCACTTGGAAAACAGTATGGAGGCTCCTCAAAATATTAAAAATAAAATTACCATGTGATCTAGTAATCCCATTTCTGGGTTTATATAAAAAAAAATTAAATCTCTCAAAGGGATATCTGCACCCCCATGTTCATTGCCATATTATCCACATTAGTTGAGACATAGAGACAACTTTCCGTAGATGGATGAATGGATAAAGAAGAAGAATACACAATGACGTCATAGAAATGGCAGCATGAGGTAAGCCTCTTGAAATCTCCCCTGGAATCTACAACAAACTGAACAACTATAATTCCAGAACAGGAAAGACTAAGAGACGCATAACTGAAATCATCTAAAGGTGGGCAAATAGGTGAGTGGGGGAGGAAGGAAGTGGGAAGTGCGGAGATGCTGGTCATGTGGGCAACAGGACGCAGAACTACCGTGTTTCCCCGAAAATAAGACCTAGCCAGACCATCAGCTCTAATGTGTCTTTTGGAGCAAAAATTAGTATCAGACCTGGTTTTATTTTAATATAAGACCGGGTCTTATATAATACAATATGATATGACATGACACGACATGACATGACATGACATGACATGACATGACAAGACATAACAGCAGGTCTTATGTAATATAATATAAGACCTGGTCTTATATCAATTTTTGCTCCAAAAGACTCATTAGAGCTGATGGTCTGGTTAGGTCTGATATTCAGGGAAACACAGTAGCTCAGAGTTCTGAGCTCCCTGCATTCCGGAGCTACCGCAGCCATGAGAGAGGGAAGAATTCAGACTGCTAGCACTCCCCTTATGGCCCACAGTCCTGCCTGAGGGATCAGCATATAATACAACTGAACCCACCACTCACGGCAGAGACCTCGCAGCAAAGGCTGAGAAAAGAAGGGTGTAAACAGTGGTTTAAGCCCTCACTGCCAAGCAGAGGATGGAAGACTTAGGCACAGAACCTCTTCTATCCTCCCAGAGCTCACCCTATCCCCACCTGCCAGTGCTAGAAGTGGAGCCATAGCAGTGTCAGATCAAAAGAACAGAATCTTTACATTTGTGAGAGTTGCGGCCGGCAGCCACAGACTCACAGTCCAGTTAGTTCGAGCAAAGGGCAGGGAGGCCTGAGTGCAGGATGGGCTACGCTGGTGGTCACTGCCATCGCTCACAGCCACCTCTCACAACCCACACAACCCCCACCCCCACCTATGTGGGTGGTACCCTGCAGGGGTAAACAGAGCTGCTGAAACACACAGGCCCTGAATCTGGTGCAGAAAAAGCTTTGGAACTTCAGAAGCTTTCCACATCCCCCAACAGAAGAGGTGCCCTGAGACCCAGGCAACTGGCTCACAGAGGAGAAGCCCATCTTCCAGGGAATTGCCACATTGTGTGAGAAACCAGAGCAAAGCAGAGAAAACATAACACTACAGCCTGAGAATTAAAGGCTGCAATTGGAAAGAAAATAAAGCATTCTATCAACACCTACTGGAAAGCAAGGGAAAGACCTCTACCTACCCACCTGTTGCAGAACCCACTCTTGTAGATGCCTAGGAAGAGAAATAATAATTCACTACTTGCCATAAATAACCAAGGTAACAAGGCAGCTCAGGAAGAAAGTGAAAAGTCTCCAGAAAATGAACTTAAAGACATGGAAATATGTGACATAAATGACAGAGAACTCAAGAGTGCAGTTCTGAAAAAACTCAGTGGGATGCAAGAAAGCACAGACAGGCAGTTTAATAAACTCAGAAACACAAAGAACAAAATGAACATTTTACCAAAGAGATTGGAATTAAAAAAAATAAATAAATAGGATTCCTGGAGATTAAGAACTCAATAAAAGAAATGAAGAATGAAATAGCCAACTTAGGCACCATAATAGAGCTGACCAGATGGAGGAAAGTATCAGTGACATAGAAGATAGAAATCTGGAAATGACACAGAACAAAGAAGAGAGAGATTTGAGAGTTAAAAGAAATGAAAGAACGCTACAAAAACTTTCTGACTACATCAGAAATAGCGATATAAGAATAATGGGCATACCAGAAGGAGTAGAAAGGGAGAAGGGAACAGAGAGTATATTCAAACAAATAGTCGATGAGAATTTTCCAAACATGTGGAAAGAACTTGATCCTCAAATCCAAGAAGCAAATAGAACACCTAATTACCTCAACCCCAACAGGCCTTCTCCAAGGCACATTGTATTGAAGCTGTCAAAAATCAATGACAAAGAAAGAATCCTCAAGGCAGCCAGGGGAAAGAAGATGGTAACCTACAAAGGAAAGCCCATTAGATTATCATCAGATTTTTCAGCAGAAACTCTGCAAGCCAAGAGGGAGTGGACTCACATATTCAAACTATTAAAAGAGAGAAATTTTGAGCCAAGAATAATATATCCAGAAAAGATATCCTTTAGATATGAAGGAGGAATAAAGACCATCCCAGACATACAGATGCTGAGGGAATTTTCTAACACGTGACCTGCACTACAAGAAATACTGAAGGAGGCTATTCAACCAGCATAGATAGGTGTAATTTGTGACAACTAAAACATAAAATGGGGAGAGTAAAGGTCTGAAGCAGCATAAGGAAATGGAGAAAGTAAATATGCTGAAGAAAATGGAATACTCCAAATATGAAACTTTTTTTAACAAACTTAATGGTAACCACTCAAAAAAAAAAAAAAAAAATCCAGAACTGAAATATATAACATAAAAACAAAAAGAAGAAGAAATAGAAGGGAAAAATCATAGAATACCACCACACTGAAATAATAGACAGCAACAAAAAGGCATAGAAACAATGGAGACACAGTCCTACCAGAAAACCAAAGATAAAATGATAGGAAATCCTCATATATCTGTAACCACCCTAAATATAAATGATCTGAACTCACCAGTAAAAAGGCACAAAGTAGCAGATTGGATCAAAACACTAAACCCAACTATATGCTGCCTCTAAGGGACCCATCTCAACTACAAGGACAAATATAAATTGAAAGTAAAAGGGTAGAAATTGACATTCCAAGCAAAGGGTATCCAGAGAAAATCAGGTGTAGTCATACTGATATCAGATGAAACAGATTTCAGGATAAAAATGGTTACAAGAGACAAAGACATTTCATAGTGATAAAGGGGACTATCCAACAAAAAGATATAACAGTCATCAACATTTATGCCCCCAATCAGGGAGCACGGAAATACAGCAAGAAACTACTACCAGAACTAAAGGAAAAAATTGACCAACACACAATTATACTAGGGAACCGAAATACATCATTGATAGCCATGGATAGATCATCCAAACAGAAAATAAATGAAGAACTATCAGCCCTAAATGACATATTGGATGAAATGGACATAATTGGCATTTATGGAGAGGAGCACTTCATCCTAAAACATCAGACTACACATTTTTTTCTAGTGTACATGGAACATTCTCAAAGATAGACATATATTGGGACATAAAACCAGCCTCAACAAATTTAAGAAGACTGAAATACCAAGTATATTCTCTGATCACAAGGCTTTGAAATTGGATGTCAACTGCTAAAAGAAAGCAGGAAAAACCACAAATATGTGGAGATTAGACAACATACTTTTAAAGAATAACTGTGTCAAAGAAGAAATAAGAGGAGAGATCAAAAGATACATAAACACAAATGAGAATGAAAATACATTCCACCAAAATTTTTGGGATGCAGTGAGAGAAGTTTTAAGAGGGAAATTTATATCATTACAGACCTATCTCAAGAAACAAGAAAAATCTCAGATAAATAACCTCATGTTATACCTTAAAGAACTAGAAAAAGAAGAACAAATGAAACCTAAAGTCAGCAGAAGGAAGGAAATAATAAAAATCAGAGCTGAACTAAATGAAATAGAGAACAAAAACACAATAGAAAAAAATAACGCAACAAAGAGCTGGTTCTTTGAAAAGATTAATAAAATTGACAAGCCCTTGGCTAGACTCACTAAGACAAAAAGAGAAAAGACACAAATAGACAAAATCAGAAATGAAAGAGGGGAAGTTATCACAGATGTCACAGAAATAAAAAGGATCATCCAAGAATACTCTGAAGGACTATATGCCACCAAATTCAATAACCTAGAAGAAATGGACAAGTTCTTAGAAACATATAGCCTTCCTAGGCTGAACCATGAAGAACTGGAAAATCTAAATAGACTGATCACTATTAAGGAAATTGAATCAGTCATGGGAAACCTTCTCAAAAGCAAAAGTCCAGGACCAAATGGCTTCACTAGTGAATTCTGCCAATCTTTCTAAGAGGATCTAATACCTGTCCCACTCAAACTCTTCCAAAAAGTTGAAGAAGAGACAATACTCCCTAACTCATTTTATGATGCCAACATTACCCTGATACCAAGACCTGGTAAGGATAACACAAAAGAAGAAAATTATAGACCAATATCTCAGATGAATGCAGATGCAAAAATCCTAAACAAAATTCTAGCAAATCGAATGCAACAATGCATTAAAAAAGATTATACATCACGACCAAGTGGGGTTCATCCCAGGGGCACAAGAATGGTTCAACATACACAAATCGATCAATGTGATACACCACATAAACAAAATAAAGGACAAAAATTATATGATTATACCAAATGATGCAACAAAAGCATTTGACAAGATACAACATCCATTTATGATAAAATAGGTATACAGGAAAATACCTTAACATAATAAAAAAGTCTATATATGACAAACCCTCAGTTAATGTCATAATTAACCATGAAAAACTGAAGACCTTTGCTCTACATTCAGGAACACGACAGGGCTGTCCCCTATCACCTCTGCTTTTCAACATAGTGTTGAAAGTCCTAGCTAGAGCAATCAGCAAGAGAAAGAAATAAAAGGTATCCAAACTGGGAATGAAGAAGTTAAATTGTCACTCTTTGCAGATGACATGATGCTATATATGGAAAGCACTAAAGACTCCACCAAAAAAACTATTAGAAGCAATAAACAGTAAATTGCATTGTTTCTAAAGAATACAGTAAAGTTTCTGGTTACAAAATCAACATACAAAAGTCCATTGCATTCCTATATACTAGTAATGAAATCTCAGAAAATGAAAAAACAGAACAAAAAAAAAACGAGATCTAAGCGTAAGACCTGAAGCAATAAACTGCATAGATGAAAACATAGGTACTAAACTTATGGACCTTGGTTTCAAGGAGCATTTTATGAATTTGATTCCAAAGCCAAGGGAAGTGAAAGCTAAACTAAATGAATGGGAATATATCAAACTAAAAAGCTTATGCACAGCAAAAGAAACCATCCACAAAATAAAGCGGCAACAAACCGAATGGGAGAAGATTTTTGCAAACAACATCTCCGATAAGGGGCTAATATCCAAAATATATAAGGAACTCATACAACTCTAAAACAACAAAAAAATCCAATTAAAAAATGGGCAGAGGACCTGAAGAAACATTTCTCCAAAGAGGACATACTGATGGCAAATAGACAAATGAAAAAATGCTCAAAATCACTAATCATCAGAGAAATGCAAATAAAAACCACAATAAGATATCACCTCACCCCAGTCAGAATGGCTATCATCAACAAGACAAATAATAACAAGTGTTGGAGAGGCTGTGGAGAAAAAGGAACCCTCATACACTGTTGGTGGGAATGCAGACTGGTGCAGCCGTTAAGCAAGGCAGTGTGGAGGTTCCTCAAAAAATTAAGAATAGAATTGCCATATGACCCAGAAATCCCTCTCCTGGGTATCTACCCAAAAAATCTGAAAACATTTGTCCATAAAGACATATGTGCTCCAATGTTCATTGCAGCTTTATTTATGGTGGCCAAGACATGGAAACAACCAAAGTGTCCTTCAATGGATGAATGGATAAAGAAGTTGTGGTATAGCTACACAATGGAATACGATTTGGCGGTAAGAATAGATGAAATAATACCATTTGCGACAACATGGTTGGATCTTGAGATTATAATATTAAGTGAAATAAGTCAGACAGAAAAAATAGAGAACCATATGATTTCACTGATAAGTCGTATATAAAACTCAAAACAACAAAACAAACAAATAAAGACACAAAAACTCATAGACACAGACAATAATTTAGTGGTTACCAAAGGGAGGATGATAGATGAGGGTAAAGGAGATCAAATATATGGTGATGGAAAGAGAACTGACTCTGGGTGGTGAACACACAATGTGATATATAGGTAATGTATTACAGAATTGTACACCTGAAATCTTTAACTTTACTAGCAATTGACACCCCAATAAACTTTAATTAAAAAAAAAGAATACACACACACACACACTCACACAAATATTATTTAGCCATAAAAGAAGGAAATTCTGCCATTTGCCATAACATGGATATATGGCTACATCTTGAGTGTATTATGCTAAATGAAATAAGTCAGACAAAGGAAGGCAAACACTCTTTGTTGCGAGCCTAGGAAACTTGTGGGATTGTCTCAAAAAATTGAACAATCCTTCGATCACTTTCTCGAGCTATTTTCCCTGTATTTATATCCATTTCTCTCCCCTGTTTGGAAATTGTCTTGTACTTCCTTCTCTAGGTAACTCATAGCTTTACCTGTTTTCCTTAATTCCAGTGGTAACTGTGGCTTTGGATACAAATGCTTTTCTGTCAGTGAAATTTCATCATACCCCTGTTCCTTTTCTTCTTCTCCCCACTGAAGGACAGGGATAAAGCCCTCATTTCCATGTTTTAAGAGAATCTCTTCTTTGTGTTACTTGTGGCTCTCTCTCTTTGCCTTCTCAAATATCTGCTCATTAAAACACGAAATAGTGTTCTATATTTTTTTGCTTACAAAATATTTGTAACTCTAACTACAAACTAGGGCTGGAACTATTCAGAAAATGAAGTCTCAAAAATACATGAATGTTTGTCAGGACTCATCGAGGTTTACAAAAAGCATTTCAAATGCTCTCCATTCAGAAGCTTCTAGCTGGAAAATTGCATGTTGGAGCAATCAGTCATTCTGAGGCTATCGCCGAGTTTTCCAGTTTGAATCTTCCCCCTTAAAGTCTTCCCTAACTCACTGTAATGAGTATTCATCTTCCAGCTGAGATGCTTTGGAGAAAAATGTGAGGCAAATAGACAGAATTTCTTATTAAAAGCTAAATCAAAGCTAGAGAATATCATTAAATAGAAATTCCTACAAAATTGTATGGACTAGCAACTAACCCTTTAATTAAAAAAAAAAAATCTGAATCATAAATAAAAGGAATCACTAGTTGGTATCATTATTCCTTTTTTTAATGTATTTTTAATGTAAGTATAGTTGGTATACAATCTTATATTGGTTGTATTAGTGTCAGGTGTACAATATAGTGATTCAATGTTTTTATACCTTACAATGTGATCATCCCACTAATTCTAGTTGTCATCTGTCACCATGTAAACTTATCACAATACTGTTGACTACATTTTTCCTTTTGCATAAGGAGTTCAACCAGCTATGGAAAGAGGTGGAGATGACTCAGTTGGTTGAGATATTATTGAGAAGGAATCACAAATGGAGTAAGAACCGCTCCCACTTTCTTCATTCCCAACAAACATAAAAACAACAGTATCTCTCTGGTGGAGTGAAGCCTCTTGTTTAATAGCAGTAATGTTGACAGAACATGGGATTCTTGGTGTTCATCACAGGAAAGAATTCAAGGATGCCACCAAATAAGCCAAGAAAACAGGTTGTTTATTAGAAAAGAATAGTGTACTCTCAAGATAGTAAGAGGGGACAGGCTCAGAGATGATCTGCTGCCCCGAAGAGAAGGAGGGTTTAGGAATTTATTACACTTAAAATGAAAGGGTGGAATATTCAGAGCTTATGGGTGGTGTTATTGGTGTACCTAGGCAGGTCATTGCTGACCATTCCTTCCTGTTAGGAGGGGACATTTTTGTCCTTATTTGGCTCTCTGGGACGTCTCATGGCAACACAGGGGGTGGAGATTTTCCCTGCCCATATTGCTAATAATATTATAATCTATTTCAATTAGCTAAAGTTCACCTTGAGGGGCAAGATTGTGTCCCAGATTCTCTCTCGGCCACCAAAATCCAGTTCTGGCCAGACTGTAACGGGCTTTTTTCCTTAACTGCTGACCTTGCCTCCTCCTTCCTTCTCTGCCCTGTCTCTTGGGGCCCTATTCTTCATGCCTATGGTTAACAGTAAGAGCCCTCGTGAAAGTACAGATACTACTTCCCTTTCTGGAAGCACTTGCTTGAGATATTTAAAATAATTTTACAAATCATTTGTTTAAATCAATTTAAGAGAGTATATTTTTCTGACGAGTGAGCGTAAACCAGCTGCATGAGAAATATCGTCATGCAAAAAGAACCTAAAAAATGGGAATACATTTCTCCCTCCAGTTATTAACCCTAATCAAAGCAAATTTCTATACCCACGACTCAGTTATATAGTGATCAAAATACTTGTGGATGTTGCCTTGATTATTTATTATTAGTGTTGGGCCCTTTCATGTCCAGTAAGACAAAGATTCCTAAAGTCCTTTTGTTCCACCTAAAAAGAATTTCTGAGACTGAATGGAATGATTCTTATTTTTTTGCCTCTTCACCTCCCTGCCCTTTCCAGTCCCCGTAGATGAGAGATTTCAGAAGTATTATATAACTTTCACTTGTTCCTAAGAGAAGCAAATGAACATACGTGTATATTTACTGTCTGTCAGACAAAATCCTAAACATTTTTCATGCATTATCTTTTTAAATTATTTTAACTCTCTGCAAGATGTCATTATTCAGTTTTACAGTTATGAAACTGAGGCTTAATGAAAGTAAAGAATTACTTGCCAAAGATCAAATGGCTAATATGGGCCAAATTTAGGACTTAGAAACTGTTCTTTCCTTGGATAGCTTGCGAGATTATTGAGTGGATTTTTTTTTTTTTTTTTTTTTTTTTTTTGAGAAACAAGATAATGCTTTTATTGACATTGGAGTACATAGAAAACAATCAGTAAATTATTGTGCAAAAAATCCTAAGTCATTACTTCTTTTGTTTCACTTAGCCACCTCCTTTTATTCCTCACCTGACTTCTGCCACCCAGTGGCAATTCTGTGTAGAGGGAGAGTTACAACATTCAACAGGAAGATTTGTAGAAGTACGAAGTGGCATATTTCAAAAAATGCTAATTTCAGCTAGGAGCAGTTAAATCCCTGAGGACTCAATATAGCACTTAAATTAATCATGGAAAGTAGCAAATGACAGTTAAGAGCATTACAGGGGCAGGTCAGATTCAATGGTAATGTACCAAGGGTGCCAAAAAAAGTATACACATTTTAAGAGAGGATATCCATGCCCAGGCAGTGTTTCGCCACAATCAGCAGTGTCTGGATGCTGATGGTAACCACTTTGAGCACCTCTTGTAATTGCAGAAGTCACATGTGACTTGTATTCATCTTTTGTTATCAGTATATATTGAGTATTACAATTAATACAGTTTTTGTTTCCTTTCTTAAAATGTGTATACTTTTTTTGGCACCTTCCATAGGTTTTAAAAACAATTCTCTAGCCTGATGACATCGTTATCCACTGTCTTCATTTATGTTGGCTACTTGTAAACTTCTACCATTTGCTAATGACACCGAATACCTGAAGATGCCTCTCATTGGGATTAGGTTCTACTAAAAACAATGGCATCAAGTAAATACTTAAAAAGTGCATTTTGTAGAGTTAAGGTACTAAACATTGGTATATAATATGTTATCCTTTCGTTTTCTCTCTTCACAAGAAGAGATAACCAAATTATCCCATAGAATAAAACAGAGATGAATCCAATTGGAGCTAAGCAGGAAATGCACAAAAATGTAGTTATTCTTCCACTCTCATATTCCCTTTGTAAATGTGTGTGTTTTCTCTTAATTGAAAGCATAGGGCCAGCACACATGATGCCAACTAATAGAGCAGTATAATCCTCTTTCCACAACAAGTTCTGGCTGCAATTTCTAAGAATTAACTTTGGAAAATTAATAATTCACCCTAGCTGTGTACAATTATTATATAATTTTTCTCGCATAGTATTATTTTGGATTTGACAGTGAGGGAAAGAATTGGAGATGGTGCCAGAATGCACCTTTCGGTAAGAATATTTTGCATGTTTCTAAATTTCATGTTAATTGAATTAAGAATTTAAGAACTTAGTAGCCTAGTTTTGAATATATAAGTAATCTGTAGATATGGCTAGAACAGGAAAGGAAGTTTTTCACTGAAAGGAGCTGAATGAACTTTTGGAATACTTTCATTTTCTTAAGAACGTTCATTTCACAAAGCTCTTAGGCCACAGTGAATACACCTAGACAATAAGGCTTTTCTCACCCCTGAGGTGACACCCTCTAGTGTTTCTGCTAAGTACAAAGAGAAAATTGACTGTATCTTTTCCAAGGCAATTGGCATAGGGCTATAGTTATCTGTTATTTCTTCCCATTTTAAAAACAGCCAAAACCAAAGGAGCAACCTGACCAGTTAACCTGCCTGCACAATTACAGGGCAATCCTGATCACAAGTCTTGGGGCTGCCTCTGCCTCCCCCAACTCTATTCAGCAGAAGTACTATCTTCTAAGTGAACTGCAATCATTATAAGACAAATGCAGTTCTCAGGAATTGGAAACACTTGCTGTCAGCCTCCTGGCTCAGCACGTTCTCAGATATGATTATCTCACAGCTGCAAACCTTAGAGGATGCTGCTTGTTAGTTAATGCTCAGCTAGAGTTTCTTCTCTGGGACACAAAAAACTGGGTATGGGATGAATTTCTCCTTTACTGCCACACAGTGTGTCCAAATAAATGAAGAAAAAATATATCTGTGTCCTAGACTATTTCCTATTCTCAGGTTTTTGAGAGGTCCTCTGTAGCCACTTGATTGCCTTGATATCCTGAATGATTTAACCCAATTCCTGGAAGACTGTTGGGACAGCCTTTCATATGGGCGTTTATGACAAAATGAGTATCTCTATCCTTGATTGTTATTGTGATTATAAAGAGCACTGCACTAAAATTTAGGAGACTAGGGTGGTACTTCCAACTCTACCACAAATCATTTAACTTCTCTGGCTTTCACTTTATCTCTACAATGAGTTGTTTAGGTTAAATGGTTCTAAGGTTACATTCACCTTCAAGTTTCTATGATTTTATAAATTTGTTAATTTCCTTTATGCTAATGATAGCTTGAGTTGCAAACCATCATCAAATTAATTGACAACATATTATAAACTATTTCGTACACACAAATGAGAATTATTGAGAATCTACTAAAATGTCAAGAGCAATTTTGCACTATCTCATTTAATCCTCATGAATTTTTTTGAATTAAAGTTTATTGGTGACAATTGTCAGTCAAGTTACATAGATTTCAGGTGTATAATTCTGTAATACATCATCTATATCTCACATTGTGTGTTCACCACCCAGAGCCCTTCCATCATCATATATTTGATCCCCTTTACCCTCATTTACCACCCTCCTCCCCCCTTACCCTCTGGTAACCATTAAACTGTTGTCTTTGTCTATAAGTTTTTGTTTCTTCATTTGTTTGTTTTCTTCTTTTGTTGTTTTCAGTTTTATATACCACATATCAGTGAAATCATACGGTCCTCAACTTTTTCTGTCTGATTTATTTTACTCAGCATAATAATCTCAAGATCCATCCATGTTGTCGCAAATGGTACAATTTCATCTTATGGCAAAATAATATTCCACCTCATGAATTTTTTTAGAAAATGTTTTAATGTACTAATATTTCAAGTAAAGAAACATAATTTGACAGATTAAAAACCATGAGTAACTTATCCTGCTAGTAAATAGTTTGGAGACTATAAAGCCATGCTTATTACACGTTTTTATGGTGCCTTCCACTATACATCTAGTTACCTCATTCACTGTTAAGACGACTTCTTTTATTTTTTTTAAGATTACTCCTCAATAATTTACCAAATGACCCCTATGTGCCAGCTCTATTTAAGATACTGAATGTATATCATGCAACCGTGGACCTTGTTTCTAGTGGACAGAAGAGAGATATACAATAAAAATGATGAGCAAATACCTATCCACCATGTATTAGATAGTGATAAGTGACAAGAAGAATAAATCACAGTAAAAGTATTGAGAATATTAAAGTGTTGACGATGGCAAGGGGGCTTAAATCTTGTTCAAGTTCTGTGACAAGAAAGATTTTCATTATAAAGGTGATATCTGAGGAAAGGACTAACAGAGGTGAGGGAATAAGACATGCAGATTAACTGAGTAACATTATAAGCAGCAGAAAGAACGAATGTAAAGATCCTAAGGAATCACTGTCATTGAAGCCTGTAACAAACAACCAATGAGGACTAGGTGACTAGAATGCCGGACAGAGAGAGACATAAAGTAGAAGTAACACCAGAGAAGTAATTAGGTAATGGGTAATGGTAGGGAACAGATGATTTGGGGTCGTGTAGGCCACTGGAAAAATCTTTGCCTTTAATTCTGAGTGAGTCATAAAGCCCTTGGAGTGTTCTGAGGAGAGGAATGACCTATTTAGCTTATATCACAACAATATCATGTGGTTGCTGTGTTAAGAGTAGAATGTAGAGTGATACAGGAAGCTGGGAGGACAATTAGAGGTAATAGTGATAATAATCTAGGTGAGAGATGATATTGGCTTCAACCTGGCCTGCAATGGTGGCTTTAGAAATAGTAAGAAGTGTTAAAATTCTAGGCATTTGAAGGTAGAACCCACAGAACTTCTGATGAATTGGATAAGGGGTAAGAATAAAGGGAAGAATTACGTGGGGAGCGGGCATGACTTGACCTGAGAAACTGCAAGTTTGTAGTTACCGTTTAGAGATGGAGAAGATTTGGGAGGAGCAAATATGGAAGAAGAATTAGGGGTTTTGGACACTGAATATTTGGATATTTATAATGAGATTATAAATTTGGCTTGCCTATTAACTACCCATGGGACATTAAGTGGTTTAATATATGAGTCCAAAGTTTAGAGTAGAGATCTGAGATGGAGATACAAAATTTTAAATAATTAGCGTAGATAAGGCACTTAAGGTTTTGAGAATGTATGATATTTCTATGGGTATAATTATAAATAGAAAAAAAAGAAGGGAAAAAAAGGAGTTCCAAAAACTAACCCTGAGGTATTTCAATATTTAAAGAACGGGGAATAGGGGGAGAACTATCAAAAGATTATAAGAAATACCAGCTAACAGGCAGGTAGCAAACCAGGATCTGTAGTTTCCCAAAAAGCCAAGAAGGAAGAAAATCTTTCAAGAATGAGGGAATGATTAACTCTGCCAAACACCAGTGATAGATCAAGTAATAGGCCATCAGGGAATTTACTGTTTGATTTATCAATGTGAAGACCTTTTGTAACCTGGATCTTGGTAGAGACAAAAAATCTATTGAATTGGATTTTAGGATAATATGCAAGGAAAGAAATTGAGACTGCAAAACCAGACAATTAATCTGAAGAGTTTTGCTCCAAAGGGAAGGAGAAAATAGGGTGGTAGATGACATGGGGCCATTATAAGAATGATAAAGATGGTTAGTAATAGACACTATCTGAAAATTCTTTACTTTCTTAACATAGTAAAGAAGCAATAGGAAGCAAAAGGATCAAGGTTGATAAACATCAGTAATTCACTCAATTAATAAATACTATTATATGCCTTTTTTGTGTCAGTTACTGCTCTAAGGTGCTGGGTACACAGCAGTGTACCTTCAGAGAAGGTCTTTGCTTAAAAAAGTAAAAAGCTCTATGAGAAAATTAAAACTGAGTTTGTATAAAAAGAAGATTGACCAATGGCTACTAGAGATTGCACGTGCAAAAGTGCATTTTGAGAGATCCCCATGATGGCCTTCAAGTTCATTAATTCACTAGGACTCAGAACTTAGAAAAATCTTTAGACCTACGGCTACAGTGTATTACAGCACAAGGATATGGACTATAATCAGCAAAGAAAAGATTTGCATAGGGCAGAGTCCAGGAGATACCAGGTCAGGTTTACAGTTTTCCTCTCCCAGTGGAGTCATGCAGACAGCTGTTATTATACTTCTACCCACAAAAATGTGTGGCAGTATTTATAGAGTATTCCCAATCAGGGAAGCTCTCTCAAGACTTGGTGGCAGGGTTTTAATTGGGGTTAGTCACATAGCATGGCTGACTATCTACATAGCTGACCTTAGCTATTCAGTCTCTAGCCCCTACAGAGGTCAAGCTGATACTGCCTGGCCTAAGACCATTATCATAAATAACATTGTTAAAATAATCCACAGGTAAATACACTTTTATGAGGTACAATATTTTAAAGGTTTGGAGGTTCCCTCGCAGGAGCAGATCAAAGGCCAAACTTTTTATTGGAAGATGTTCTCTCATACTGTAATGTAGAATTTCAATGTTTTGATATAAATATTCCTATCTCAAATACCTATTGTAATCTTTAAAAGAATCTGGTGTTGTTTCACTTAGTCAACTCTCTTAGCTTTCAGAAGTTCAACTTGAATTTCTGAATACTTGAGCAGTTTAATCTGATTTTTCTTTGTATTCCTTTGGCTAAAAAGTTGGTTGGTGGTTTGCATTATTTGATTTCAAGAAGACTCTGGGCTGAATCAACTGTGTCCAAATTGGTAAACAAATTATTTTTAATTACTGAACAGCTTGAAATAATTTAACAATTTTCATTCGGAAGATGAAAAAGATGGAATACATTTGTGACTGCTAAAAACAAGTATATCAGAAAATCTGAGAACAAAAATAATCTTTAACAGACCTGAGAATATTGAATTTCAAACCCATTGTTTCTCATCATAGAAATAAATATTTCAAGTTGTGAAAAATAAGAGATTAAAAAAATAAACAGTAGTTTAAGGCCCAAAAAGAGATGACCAAAATGCACAAAATAAACAATCTTCAAGGTATGATCTGTAACTGTTGTAACAATGTTTTAAGGAACTCTTAAAAATACTTCACCATAGCAATCCACATATATTTTTGCATATATCTTGAAGTTTTGGGGTTTGCCATAATACTTTCATCAATAACCAGGAAACAAAATGTGATAGTTCCATAATTTACACATATGTCATTCCGGCCCTGAAATAAAACACCTATTTTAAACTTTGTTTACAAGCACACACTCAGAATTCAAATATAAAAGTGTGGTGTTCACAGAGGAAATATCAATTCTGATTTGGGGCCTATTAATTTGGGAGAAGGAAAGAGTTGAAGGCCAGAGATTGAGTTTGGAGTACTTGATATGGTACTTGGAACTGTACTATATTTTAAGGGTCCTTCATTAATGCAGCTTGCTCTTCTTTTTCAATATGTTTTTTAGATTTCAGTTGACACACATTATTATGTAAACACAGTGACCATTTATATAGCTTACCAAATGATTACCCCGATAAATTCAGTACCCATGTGACATCATACATAGTTATTGCAACACTACTGACTATATTCCCCACACTATACACTACATCTCCATAACTATTTTGTAACCACCAATTAGTAACCCTTAATCTCCTCCTAGCCTTCACCCATCTCCCCAACCCTCCACAATCCAGTAACCATCAAAATGTAGTTTTGTTTGTTCAATTATCATATTCTCTAGATTCCACATATAAGTAAAATCATAATGACATTTGTCTTTCTCTGACTTACTCCACTCAGCACAATGCCCTCCTAGGTCCATCCACGTTGGTACTCATGACAAGATTTCATTCTTTTTATGGCTGAGTAATATTCTATTATATATGAGGTCTGACAAGTTTGCAAATTTATCCAAATAAAAGTGCTACATACCTCATTGCTGAATATCATTATGGTCACCTTCGAAGTACTCCCTTTGGGAAGCTATGCACTGATGCCAGTGCCTAGTCTACTCTTCAAAGCAATTTTAGAATTCTTTTTCTGGAGTGGCCATCAGAGCTGATGTCGTATTACCTTTGATGTCTTGAATGTCATCAAAATGCTTTCCTTTCAATATTTCCTTTATCTTTGGGTAAAGAAAGAAGTCATTGGGGACCAGATTAGGTGAGTAGGGAGGGTGTTCCACCACTGTTATTATATTTGTTTACTGGCTGAAAACTCTCTCACAGACAGTGCTGTATGAGCTGGTGCATTGTTGTGATGAAAGAGTCATGAACTGGTGGCAAAAAGTTCAGGTCGTTTTCATCTAACTTTTTCACACAGCCTTTTCAGCACTTCCAAATAATAAGCTCTTTGTCCAGTTGGTACAAATTCATAGTGAATGATCCCTCTAATATCAAAAAAGGTTAGCAACATTGTTGCAACAACTTCATGAACATAATTGTCTGACCGCATATAAGTAAAGAAAGATAAACACTAATTTAATATTTACTATTTACTTATAATGATAAATATATATATTTGCATCATAATTGGTTTTTCAAAGAAAAAAGCCTATAATTATAGTATTATTCCCATTTAAAGAGAAAGGAATGAACTTTAGAGACACTGGATAACTTGCCTAAAGATATACATTTAGTAAGAAGCAGGAACGAAACTTGAACCTAGGACCATCCCAGAATACCCTGTGAAGTTATGAAGATGTTTCTCTCAAGGCTAGAAGGTCAGATTAGTAAAGGTCATCTATGAGTCCACAGAATAAACATTTAATATAATTATCAATAAAAATCATTAAGCCAAAATAAGTGCTTATTGATTATTAGAGCTTGTGGGTACCATGGTACAGAAAAAATATATATCCTCAAGGGATATACAGCAGAAAATATTTTTCAAATCAGTGATTATAATCCATTTTGATTGTGGAACATGAAAGAAAGCACTCTGTTCTACTTGTGAGCTAAGAAGGATAACATGAGAGTTGTGCTTAAAACATGGACTCTTCAGGGAGGTGAACTATGAAAGGATATTCCAGGCAAAAATGACAAGTATGAAAAAAGGCATAGAAGCATGAAAGATTGCAGTCTGGTTAAGAAAGAGGAATTTACTGATTTGACTGTAGCATGAAGCATACAAGAGGATTTAAGAGAAGATAAGGTTGAGAACATAATATTAGGATCAGATTATCTATTTTAAGAAACCTGGAGTTTATTCTGTAGTCAACAAATAATATCTGAGAGGGAATGCTATAAATATATATTTGTGTATCATAGTTTTAAAAATGCTTGCTTCCATGCCTTGAGGAGTAGAACATTTTATCTCTAGAGTGGTTTATCTTTTATTTAGAAAAAATACGTTGATAGATTACTTTGAATGTGAAAGATGTAAGATGCTCTCTTTCTCGTGCCTCCCTCCACTGAGTACACTTTTTAAAAAGGCTGTAAAATAAAATGGCCTGTAGGCTGGACTGCATAACAAATTAACAGGAACACAGGTGTACAGAAAAGAAGTGGGAGAAGAAAAAGGGCTATGCAAAATGACTGGGCATAAGAAAAAATAACTTAAGAAGATTTTGAGAACTGAGAATGTCTGAAATGTTTTTAATAACAGTAGAATCTAACTCTTAGTCTTGTGGTGCTCCATTGTAATTTTTCCCCTCTTACCTCGAACTTTGGTAAAAATTTACATATATGCTTTGTGTAAGTGTACTTGGGGAAAAGCATGAAAAGGAACTGTAGCCCATATCACAGTGGCATTTGTCACAGAAAAAAACTGTGGGAGGGAAAAGAAACCTTGAATTCTAAATGAGTTTTAGAGTCCGTTTGGTATACACAAGAAGGGATAGAAGCAACTATGAGAATGAAATTCCCATACGGATTTGCAGGAATCATGTGAAATATGTTGGTTTCCCAACTACATACAGGGTAGAAACGTTTAAGAAAAATTCATCAAAATACCACAGGTCATTGATAAGAGAGAGCTATGAGACCTGGTTGATTCTTACAGTAGCCTATATAAGTGACAGTATAACTTGGATTAAAATGCTACTATAGCAGTAGAGTTGCAAAACATTAGACAGGGACAAGGTAACTTTTGCAAGTATAATCAGAAAGACTTGGCAATTAGGCGTATATAGGAAAGCTTTAGTATTTTTTTTTCCCTGAACAATGGGATAGATGGTCGTACAATTTACTGAGATAGAGCAAAGTAGAGAGAAATAAATCAGTGGTATTAAAATAAGAGCTGTGTTTGGCTGTGTTGAATTTGAAATGCATATTAGATAAGTAAGTGGAGATTTTTGCTTATAATTACCTAACAAAATAGTATATATGAAGAGCAGTGGAGGACACTGGATAGAGCCCTTATGTACTACAACATTTAGAGGACAGCAGAAAAGGTAAAGAGCCTAAAATGGATCATCCAGTAAGATGGAAAAAGAATGTGAAGTATGGTGTAATGAAAGCAAGACAAGAGATTTTTAACAAGATGAGAGAGTTAATCTGTGTCAAATGCTGTTGAAATGCAGGTGAAAACATCTTTGACTTGGATGTTTTTAAGTCACTGATAACATTGAAAATATTTACTGGTGTGATGAGGATTGAGTCGTCTAAGAACAATATGGGAAGTGAGGAAGGGCAGACAATTACTACCATAGAGAACTCTTTTCAGATTTACTGTGAAATTCCAGAAAAAGAGTTAGGTAGTAGTTTCAGAAGGAATATTATATAATGAAAGTATATGCATTGTTTAATATGAGAAATATTAGAGAATGTTTGCATGTTTCTAGGTTTGTTCCAGAATGGAGAGATAAATTACAGAGAGAATGTACTTATAGGAAATGAGTCCATAGAAAATGTTATGATAACATCCTCCAGTCCTAAAGTTTTGCAGTTGGGTCAATAATACCTTCGTGGATAAATCAGTCCTTTTATTTTTTTTTTATTGTTTAAATAAACTTTTTATCTTAGAATAGTTTTAAATTTCAGAAAACTTCCTTATACCCCACCCATATTTCCTCTTTTATTAACATCTTACATTACTATGGTACATTTCTCCCAATTAATAAACAAATATTGATACATTATTATTAACTAAAGTCTGTATTCAGATTGGTTTGATCTTTACCTAATGTTATTTCTCTATTCCAGGAACACCGTGTATCCTTAGGTTCCTCTTAGCTATTAGTATCTCAGAATTTCCTTGTTTTGGATAACCTGATAGGTTTGAAGAATACTGGTCAAATATTTGGTATAATTTCCCTCAATTGTGATTTTTCTGATCCTCTTCTCATGATTAGACTGGAGTTATTCACTTTTGGAATGACCACAGAGCAATCCTATCACATCATATCAAGCACCAATCTTATCACATCATATCAAGATAACATTCCAATGATATGACATTACTGTTGATGTTAAGCTTGAGTACATGGCTGAGGCAGTGTTTGGCAAGATTCCCCACTATAATCTTACTTATTTTCCCACTTTGCGTATTGTAATCTTTAGGAGAATGTCATTATGTACATTACATACTGGTGGTGTTCTACTTCCTCAAATCAGAATATCTACATAAATTATTTGGAATTCTTCTGTGAGAACTTAGTCCCCATACCATTTACTTTTTTCTTACTGGTTCCGTTGTTTATTCAATACAGACTCATTAATATTGATGTTATACTTGGAATTATAATTAAATTCAAAACCATTTGTTCTGTTGCTCAGGTTGTTCCAGCTTTTAACGATTGGGAGCTCTTTCAGTTGGCTCCTGTCTCTATGCCCCCATTTGTGGTATTTGTTTGTTTATGAGCAATGTCTTACTTTATGGCACTGCAAAATGCTCTAGAAACGTTTTGTAAATTTGCTGCTCCAATCCTATAATCAGCCATTTCTCCAAGGAACCCTGGTCCCTTGTATTGTGTTCTACTAGAATAGTGTAAGAAACCAAGATCTGGGCACTGGGTATGCTCATTGCTACTGGGGTGTTTTGTTCTAGACCCTCTCAACGGACAGAACAGGGAAATGTATCTATGTATTCTAAACCATGTATACACATATATCTATGTATATTTTTAAATTTCAAATTCTAATTGTTCATTGTGGTGTATAGTAAAGCTATTGATTATTCTATATTAAACTTGTTTCCTATGACTATACTCACTTATTTGTTCCAGGAATTTGTTTTGTAGATCCTTTGAGATTTTCTACATAGACAATCATATCATCTGTGAATAGAGACAGTTTTGTGTTTAATTTCTTTCTAATCTGTATGACCTTTTTCTTGTTGCACTGCAGTAGCTAAGACTTTTAGTACCATGTTGAATAGGAATGAGGAGAGAAAACATTCTTGGTTCACCTGACTAGAAATTTATCAATTTCATTGACCTTACAGAGACAAGGTTTTGGTTTTGTTGATGTTCTCTATTGTTTTTCTGCTTTCAATTTCATTCATTTCTGATCTAATTTTTATTATTTCTTTTCTTCTGCTTGTTCAAATACAAATTGCTCTTTTTTCTCTGGTTTCCTGGGTGTGTAAGCTGAGGTTATTAATTTTAGATATTTCCTTTTTCTGAAATCTGCTTTGCATGAAATTAATATAGCTCCGTAGTTTATCTAGCTCCACTTGAATTTTTTTAACCTATTAGTTTTATATTAAAATGGGTGTTTTGTGTACCACATATAGTTGTGCTTTATGTTTTTATCCATGATAACAATTTTTGTGTTTTACTTGATGTATTTAGACCATTTACTTTGAAATGGGTATTGATCTATTTGGTTTACTATCAACCATAGTTGTGTTTTCTATTTCGTAACAGGCTTGTTTTTCTGCCTTCTCTGGTATTAATTGAGCATTTTGTATAATTCTATTTTATCTCCTTTCTTACCATGCCAATTATTCTTCTTTTTTAAAATAATTACTTGTTGCCCTACAATTTACAATATACATTTGAATTAATTTATCTCTTCTATTAATAGTAATATCTCTTATAATAATATCTTCTATTAATCTTATAATAATAATAAATTTGCTTCAAACATAATGCAGTACTTTTATAACTGAATATTCTTAATTCTGCCCTCATTTTTTTTGCTATTATTCATTTCGTTACATACCTGTTATAATCAATCATCCAGTATATTTTTAGTACTATTGCTTTAAGTTATTTTTAGACCAATTAAAAATAAGATAAATCAAATATTTTATTTCATCTTCATTGATTTCTCCTCTGAAGCACTTCCATTTGTTTTGTTATTTTACCTATATTTTTTTTCTTCTGCCTATAGAAAATATTTTAGCATTTCTTGCAGAGCAGATATACTGGCCATGAATTCCTGAGGTTTTATTTGTTTGAGAAAGTCTTTATTTCCCTTTCACTCTTAAAGGATAATTTTGCTATCTATAGACTTCTATATTGTGTGTTTTTTTTCAACAATTTAAATATTTCACTCCACTCTTTTTCTGTATACATGGATTCTGATAAGAAGTCCTCTGTGGTTCTTACTCTTCTCGAGTTAAGGGTTTTTTGTTGCTGTTGTTGTTTTCTTTTCCAGTATTCTTTCAAGATTTTCTCTAGGCTTTTGGTTTTCTGAGACTTGAATATGATATCCATAGGCGTTACTTTTTTCCATATATATCCATCCTTCTTGGTGTACTCTGAGCTTCCTGTCTGTGTTTTTGTGTCTGCTATTAATTTTGGAAAATTTTCAGCCATTATTACTTAAAATATCTCTTCTGTCCTGGTGTCTCTTTCTTCTGTTACTCATATCCAAGTTACTTTTGAAAATGTCCCATATTTAGTGTATATTTTGTTCTGTATTTTTTTCATACTTTTTCTATTTGCATTCAGTTTTGGAAGTTTCTATTGATTTCAAATTCACAGCTGTGATTCTTTGCTGTGCACTGTCCTGTCTACTGATGATCCTGTTCTTTATTCCTATTACTATTTTTTTGTGTTTTCTAGCATTTCTTTTTGATGCTCTCTTAGAATTTTCGTCTCTCTACTTACATTACCTATATGTGTCTACCTGATGTATATTTGATTCATTAGAGCTCTTAACATAATTAATCATTATTTAATTATCTCCCATAATTCCAAACATGTGTCATATCTGAGTCTGGTTCTGATGCTTCCTTTGTCTCTTCAGGCTGTATTTATGTTGCTTTTTTGGCATACCTGTAATTTTTTGTTGAAAGTTAAGTGTGTTTTGGTAAATAATAAGAACTGGGGTAAATATGTCTCCGTTGTTAGGGTTTATCTTAATCTGGCTAGTGAGTTGAACTTTGTTTAATGTTTGTCATAGCTGTAGATGCCAAAGGCTTTAAATCCACATGCCCTTAATTTTTTTCTCCACACTTGACTTTGGGATTCTTTAAGAACCCCTTCTCAAGGAGAATCTGTAACTTGTAACCCTTTCAGCAATGATGTAATATTATTATACTGCAGCTCTGTGGAATAATGGTAAAGTGCAGGGAAGGAAATCATTCTACTATCTTATGATTACATATTTGTCTTTTAGCAGTCCTGTGATCTTCACAAGATCAGTGTTTCTTCTTTTATAGCTTTCCACCTTCTTGAAAGAGGCAGGAAGGCTAGAGCAAGCTAGAATGAGATAAATGTCTTTCACCCCTGTAACAAGGCTCTGGTGAAGCCTTTCCCACTGGAGAATAAGCCTTTGTTAGGGAGGAGCCTCTGGATACATTTCACAAGAATTATTCTTTCCTTCCCTTGCCAGAACCACAAGGGGATCTTTCTCAGATTTTCACGATGAGAACCAAGTGTGGATCCCGGAATGTAATGACAAGCAGAGAAAAGACAGAGGAGGACATGCTAGAGAGGAGCTAATTGATTTATTTAGTAATATCTGATCAATTTATTTAACAATATGCAATAGCAAAAGGCAAAGGCACTTAAAAGAATGTGCTAGCAACAGAAAGTAAAGGTGGTTAAGACTGAACTATATACATTGATAACAATGTCATGTCAAAGTAATACACACACATAAGAGATCTCAACATATGTTCACTATTGAACAAAAATCATTTGGCTAAATATACAAATAACATCAATAAGGAGTATCCAAGAGCAGTAATAAACCTTATAGTATAGTAACTATTGCAGTAGTTGCCACAAGCTCACCAAACCATAGGAAAAACAGCACTAGAAAAGTCGTAAATCAAAACCATGCCAGCCAGGTCTTCAGCTGAGAGACTCAGCCATCTCCCACCACTGCTCATTCCCAAGAATGCTGTCGCTGCCATTGCAGTTGCAGTTATTGTTGCTGGAAGTTAGGGCGTCTTCTGATGCTGCAAGCTGCATACAAGTTTATAAAATGCTAACAAGTTCTCGAAGAGGCTAACTGTGGGGAACAACACTGGAGAGGTCGGGAACCAGCCAGACCTCACTAGGTCCGCGGCTGGAAGTCAGGACATCCCCTGGTGTTGTGAGCTGCATGTTGCTGGAAGTCTTCAAAATGTTAGAATGATGAAGAATCACCAAAAGAATCTCTCTCCTATTGCAATCTCTCTCTTTGCCAACTGAGATCTGTCTTACACATTTTTTCAGATGTACCTTAGAGCCAAGTTTCTTGTTCCTGTCTCCCCTTCTGGGAATGGCCAGTTCCGGGAGGATCCAGCAGTTACTGATATGAATGTTGCCCATCTGGCTGAAGGGCCAATTCATCCAGATAAGCAACAAGGCCTGGTGATGTGCCTGTCATGTCATCCTGATATAACTTAGCTACTTCTTCACCTCATCTGCTCAGGCGGGCGAAACAGAGGAAGCAACATCATCCTATATCTCTCCTGCTGGGAACAAGATGAGGGAGAGATTCTCTCAACCCGTAATCACAGCACAGGCAGAAAAGCAACCTCATCTCATAGACAGAAAAGCAACTGCATCTCATATCTACCCTGCTCGGAAGAATGAAACCAAAGGGGGAATTCTCTCAGCCCCTGATCACGGCACAGACAGAAGAACAATCTCATCTCATAGACAGAAAAACAACCTCATCAAGAATTCTGTTAACCCTAAGCTAACCATCACCTCACAGGCAGTGACAGACAAAAGCTAGCAGACAAAAGTTAACATCAGCCAATGAAGACAAATTTTCCACAATATCTTCCCCACACAGAAGTATAGTCCATTTA
This sequence comes from Rhinolophus sinicus, assembly GCF_036562045.2. Classification (NCBI taxonomy): domain Eukaryota; kingdom Metazoa; phylum Chordata; class Mammalia; order Chiroptera; family Rhinolophidae; genus Rhinolophus; species Rhinolophus sinicus. The sequence continues at coordinate 106,227,908 of NC_133756.1, forward strand.
AGTGTCAGGGTCCCCATTTTTTAACTGCAGGTCCTCAAACTGGTCCAGACTCAACCTCTAACAATAATTTAAGCATTCCTACTATGTTTCCCCGAAAATAAGACCCAGCCAGGCAATCAGCTCTAATGCATCTTCTGGAGCAAAAATTGATATAAGATCCAGTCTTATTTTACTATAATATAAGACTGGTCTATAATATAATATAATATAATATAATATAATATAATATAATATAATATAATATAATATAATATAATATATACTGGGTCTTTTATTAATTTTTGCTCCAAAAGACGCATTAGAGCTGACTGTCTGGCTAGGTCTTATTTTCAAGGAAACTAGGTACCAGTTTATAGCCCTAGGTGCTTCTCCTGCAGGTAATAAGTAAAATCTTGGCTGTGACTGAATTCACTTGTCTCTCAGGATGTCAGAGTGGCACTTTGTGCTGCAAACAGTTCTCTGATGCATTCCAGAAAAATCATCAATTTTCATTTTGTCTAGCTTTTTCTTGTTGTAAAGGTAGGAATAAAAAATTCCTTTTTTTTTTAATTAAAGTTTATTGGGGTGACAATGGTTACTAAAGTTACATAGTTTCAAGTGTACAATTCTGTAATACATCATCTATATATCACATTGTGTGTTCAACACCCAGAGTCAGTTCTCCTTCCATCACCATATATTTGTAAAAATTCCCATATAATATAATATATAATATAATATAATTATGTTATATTATATATATATATATTATATCCCTTTCACCCTCATCTACCAACCCCCCCACCACCACCCTCTGGTAACCACTAAACTGTTGTCATCTAGGAGTTTTTGTTTCTTTGTTTGCTTTTCTTGTTCCTTTGTTGCTCTCAGTTTTATATCCCATGGATTAGTGAAATCATATGGTTCTCAACTTTTTCTGTCTGACTTATTTTGCTTAGCATCGTAATCTCAGTATCTATCCATATTGTCACAAATGCCACGATTTCATCTTTTCTCATGGCAGAATAGTATTGAAACCAGAAGCCAGTCCCTTTGTGTTTAATGTATCAAAACATGCCTATCGTGTTTTCTATTACATTTGGGTCTTTCAGATGGATAACCTGAACTTTATCTAAGACTTTAGTGCCTGAGTGATAAGGTTGTTAAGTGGTACCATTCTGTGGAGTTATTTAAATTTTAACATGGTACAGAGGCATATGTAATATGTAAAACAACAACAGATTGGGTATCAGAAGACCCAGGTTAGATTCCTGACTCTGGCATTTTATGTCTACGTGAGTTTTGACATAGTTTTAGAATTAATTATATGGATCAAATGAGATATGTGCTCAATGGCTGCTAGCTGTTACTAGTGTTATGTAGAAGTTTCCTTAAGCTTTTAAATTATATATTAGTTTTAGGAATAATAAAATTATTTTTTAAACCTAATATTTGATTTCTATAAGACAGAATTCTACTCAGGTCACAGAAATACTTTTGAGCTGATAGTCATACAAAGACAATTTTATATTTTTACAAAGTAAGTTGCTTCTTATTGTTACCACAGCCTCAAAGGGGTCCACTTGCCTTTGTGCATCCAAAGCCATGAGCAGAAATTTGCAGCAAAGAAAGTAAAGGTTTGTTTAAGGAGTTTGTTTAAGGCACCAAATCCAGAGACACAGATGAGGTATTGCTCTAAAAACATGGCTTTCTAATGGCCACTAGGAGCTCGGTTATATAAGAGAAAAATCATTTATCACAGTTTCTATGAGAGCTGGGGTCCTGGGCTCCACTGATTTGATGGGGCTAAGGTCATGGCTTCCAGTCCTCGTGTCATGTCTTTGTTTGGTCTGCTTTCCAGGGTATGTGGTCCGTGGCGCCATGCCACTTTCATGAGTCCAGACCTGAAACACTACTGAGGCCAATTAGCTTTGTTTTATTAAAACCTTATTCACTGTTTGAAGTTTAGTTATTATATCCTACTCATGGTTGATAGACCTGAAGCTTTATTCTTAAGTGAATTTGGTGTTGACCAGAACCTAATGTCCTAAGGCTTAATGATTAAAAGGAGTGGACATACAGTATTTGTACAGGCACGAGGATCTGGGGAAACAAAGCAAGTAAGTTATAGTTCTATCAGGCTAAACAAGTCTAGCTGGGATTAAAGCAGAATGCATGCTAAAGAAGTGAAGTCGTGTATGGTTACACTACTCACATTATATTTAAGATTAATTAAGAGTTATCCTCCATTGAGGGTTCAAGAACTGTATCTAAATTGTTTGTTTGTTTTTCTCTCTTGTGTTAGGTGAGATCCTAAGAGACTGTCTTATTTTTCACCTATTCATGCATCTGTGTATCAATTCATTCATCCATAAATATTTCCTGTACTTGAACATGTTTCAATGATGTGATTAGCATTGGAGATAAAGAATAAAGAACCTAAATTCCTCTCTTCAGCTGCACAAAGTGTAGTTAAGAAAAGAGCTCTATAAACCAACAATTACATTAGAAAAAAAAATGTTTTGTTTAAGATATGACTAGGACGCAAAATAAGCCAGGTCCCCTACTCTGACTGTATTACTGTCAATCTCTCCCTTTATGTTGGTTAATATTTGTTTTATGTATTGAGGTGCTCCTATGTTGGGTGCATAAATGTTTACAAGGATTATATCCCCTTGTGGGATTGATCCCCATTATCATTATGTAATGTCCTTCTTTGTCTCTTCAAATATTATAACATTTCATCTTTGCAACAATCCTATAAGAAAGATACTATTTTTTGTTTTTTCCATTTTGTAGAGATGGAATGAGGCACAGAGAGATTAAGGAACTTGCCCAACTTCACACAACTAATAAGTAGCAGAATTGGATTTTAAGCTCACGCCATTTATTTTTATTATACTATGCTACCTCACAGATTTGACACTATAAAAATTTGAAAACATAATGATCTGAAAATCAAAGAATTAATATCAGCCCTTGGACAGGTTAATAAAGCTTTTAAATATCTTTTCAAGTTGACAGTTTTTGTGGTCATGATGAGAAAGTCAAATGTGAAGATATACATGATATATTCTATTATATTTAATGTTTTAAGAAAAATCACACAAACATACAAATATAAATTAATCCTCATTTTAAAGAGATACAGAAAGATTGTCACCCAGGTAGTAAGGGATGAATCTGAGATTTGAATTCAGGTGCTTGATTACATTTCTAGGCTATTTAGCTTCGTTAAGTTTATAGAATTTCCATCCTTCTTTCTGGTTTTAATTATTTTGTATTATGAAGATTTATTAAAGCATGAATGAATTGCAGTTTCAGAAAATAGGAGTGTTTCTCCATCTGTCTGTTTGAGATTTGTCAGTATTATTATAATACAATGATGGAAAAGTTATCACAAGCAAACCCTAGCATTAGCAGTATTCCATTTAGTCAATTTCCATGAAGAAAATGATTTAGGGTAGTGATATTTTCCTCATTACTTCAGTGTGTGTGTGTGTGTGTGTGTGTGTGTGTGTACACATATATAATTTCTTTACAAATTTTTTAGCTAGTCATGATTTGTTTATGGTCTTATGATAATCTCACTTTAGGAGTTAGACCTTTGGAATAGAACTAGAAAGATTCTAGTTTATAATTGTGTTGAGTGTAATAATAAGTCTTGAGTTCTTCAGAAAATGAATGAGTTCTTCCTATTACTAAACTATGATTGGAGCCTAATTAACACAAATTTGGAAACTTTGATGATTATTAAGTATTACCAAAAGTTGACTAAAGGCTTAAGTATTTAAATATCATGTATAGGTTTCAAACATATATAGATATTTCTATTTTTACTCATGTGTAGATATCACTTGTATATATTTATGGTATATTGAAACACACACCCACACACATACACACATACACATGCACACGCACATGAATGTCAGACAATTACATTCACAAACTCATCCTAGAAAAAGTGCTACATACCTCATTGCTAAATATCACTACAGTCACCTTCGAAGTACTCCCCTTGGGAAGTTCTGCACCGACGCCAGCACCTAGTCCACCCTTCAAAGCAATTTTGGAACTCTTTTTCTGGTATGGCCATCAGAGCTGCTGTTGTGTTGCACTTTATGTCCTGAATGTCATCAAAATGTCTTCCTTTCAGTATTTCCTTTATCTTTGAGTAAAGAAAGAAGTCATTGGGGGCCAGATCAGGTGAGTAGGGAGGGTGTTCCAATACAGTTGTTTGGTTACTGGCTAAAAACTCCATCACAGACAGTGCCATGTGGGCTGGTGCATTGTTGTGATGCAAGAGCCATGAATTTTTGGCAAAAATTTCAGGTTGTCTAACTTTTTCACTCAGCCTTTTCAGCACTTCCTGATAGCAAATTTGGTTAACTGTTTGTCCAGTTGATACAAATTCATAATGAATAATCCCTCTGATATCAAAAAAGGTTAGCAACATCATTGCAACAAGTTCACGAACATAATTGTCAGATCTCGCATATATGGATATATATGTATGTATGTATGTAAATATAGTTAATATTACCATCCAGTGTGCTGTAGTGCACATACGTTTCAAAGCTTTAGTTTCATCCTTCAGAGTTCTGTGATACAGTGTCATCGTTTATATAAATCATGTTAAAAGGCATATTCTCCCCTTTTTTCATACATACTTAGTTATTAAATAAGTTTGATTTATTTCTAGGCATCCTTATTTCTTTAAAAATAAAACAAAAACTTCTGGGAAATTGTATTGCAGTATAATAAGGCTTAAAGCAAATTAGAACATTTTAAATAAGAAATATTTACCTTCCAGAACATTATTTTTATAGATCAAAAATATGACATAAGGTAATAGCTACCTTAGAAGTATGTTCAGTATGTTATGATACATCTTATCTTCAAAGTAAGAAGCCGACTTCAGCTTCAGTTCAGATAGAACTAAAGGGATTGGATTTACCCAGGCCCTGAAACAACCAAAATTAAAAACCGACAATATATGAAGAAACAACTGTTTTCAAATGTTGCACATTAGTCATCACAGGACAGAGATCTCTGAGAGAGAAGAAGCAAATAAGGTGAGCCCAATGATAGCTCCAGTTACTGCCAGGAAAGTGATTCCAGACCACTGCAGAGAGAGGGGGACCTAAACAGAGCACTGAGTTCTGCCAGAGTGGAGGGGATATAGCTTAGAATCCATGAAGGCCAAGGTGGCAAGAGTTCACAGTAAACCATCAAAAAGGAGGAAGCTGTCGAAATAGAGCACTCCAGAAATCAGAAGACCCCACATGCAATCCTCAATATTCAGTTGAGTACTTATCAATACATGCATGTGCAAGACCAAAACAAAGATACACCCAAAAAGATCAGATAAAGAAATCTCTGGAGCTCACACAGGGCCAGAAACAGTTCAAGTTTCTACTAGCCAGAGTGAAAAGTATGCTATTCATCATTACCAGGTAATTACCAGCGTATATTGCCTCAGACTGGGGCAAAATTCATCCTAGATAAAAGGCTACTTTGATTTTGCTTAACAAAATAGACTCATAAGATCAAACTTTAATGGATAAAACTATTTCCATGTAACTTGACTACAGTATGTGCCATAAAATGTTTTAATAACTTTTTAAGTCCAAGTTTCAACTAGCAAAATTCACAATGTATTGCATATAATAAAAAATTAGGCATGCAAAAAAGTGGAAAAATATAATCCACAAAAAGAAAAAAAAATATGCAAAAGATATATAGACTCAAAACTGACACAGATAAAATAATTCATAGAGAAAAACATTAAAGGAGAAATTATAACTATTGTATATGTCCAAGTATGTAGATGAAAATTTCAACATATTAAGATGAGACCTGGGAGATATTTTTAAAAATTCAACTTCTTAAGATGAAATATATAACCTCAGTGAAAATCATTCTTGATGGAAATTAAAACAGACTAAATATTCAGAAGAAAAGAATAGTGAACTTGAAGACAGAGTAACAGAAACTAAAATAAAATATACAGGACAAAAGTCTAAAAACTAAAATAAAGCATCAGTGAATTCTGAGTCAACTTCAAGCAGTATAAAAGTGCCCTGTTTCCCTGAAAATAAGACCTAGCCAGACAATCAGCTCTAATGCGTCTTTTGGAGCAAAAATTAACATAATACCTGGTCTTATTTTACTATAGTACAAGACCTGATCTTTATTATAATATAATGTAATAAATAATATAATATAATATAATATAATATAATATAATATAATATAATATAATATAATATAATATAATATATAAAATATAATTATAATATAATTAGAATAGAATAGAATAGAACAGAACAGAACAGAACAGAACAGAACAGAACAGAACAGAACAGAACAGAATAGAATAATACCAGGTCTTGTTTTACGATAAGACTCAGTCTAATATAATATAATATAATATAATATAATATAATATAATATAATATAATATAATATAATATAATATAATACCGGGTCCTATATTAATTTTAGCTCCAAAAGACGCATTAGAGCTGAATGTCTGGTTAGATCTTATTTTTGGGGAAACACAGTAGTGTAATCTGAATCTAGAACAATGGAGATGGCAGTGGATAGAAAAACAACTTTAAGAAATATGTCTTGAATTTTTCAAAGTGTGAAGAAACTATAAACCCACAGAAGTCCAGTGAGCCTTAATAATAATAAAAAATAATGAAGACCAAATCAAAGCTGTTTTTAACTGAGTTGGTTAAACCAACTTTAAAAAGAAGAAACACAAATTACACAAGATAGGAAAAACAAGAATGATAACAGACTTCTTTATGAAGATATTGAAAGCCAGAAAAGGAGTGTCATCTTTTAAGCTCTGAAAGAAATACTTTCAACTTCTGTGTGGTATACACACAGTGTAATATATAGATGATGTATTGCAGAATTGTACTCCTGAAATCTATGTAACTTTACTAACAATTGTCACCCCAATAAACATTAACTAAAAAAAATTGTGTGTGTATATATATATATATATATATATATATATATATATATATATATATATTTCCCCCCAAAAAAAAAATGAAGGTGAAACAAAGACTTTAAAAACTCTGTTTTGTTAAGGCTCCCCGATGTTCTCTTTTCATTAAAGTAGCTCTGAAAAGTGCTGTTTCAAGTTTTCTCCCAGCTTTTAAAAAGTATTTTTATTGAAATATAATTCTTATAACATAAAATCCACCTATTTAAAGTGTACAATTAAGTGGTTTTAGCATATTTACAGAGTTATAAATATCATCATAATCTAAGTTTAGAACATTTTTATTACCCCAAAAAGAAACTTCATATTTGTTAGTCACTCCCCAGCCCCCCATTTAAGCCCTAGGCAACCACTAAGCTGATTTCTTTATATATTTGCCCACTGTGGATACTTAATATAAAGAGAATTATAAAACACATGTTTTTTTGTGACTGTCTTCTTTCACTTAGTATAATGGTTCCAAGGTTCATCCATGTTATAGCATGTACTAATACTTCATTCCTTTTTATTGCAAAATAATATGTTATTTTATGGATATAACACATTGTATGTATTCATTCTTTGGTTGATGGATATTTGGGTGATTTCCACTTTTTGGCTGTTATGAATAATGCTTCTGTGAAATCTGTGTATGAGATTTTTTGTAGAAATATATTGTCATTTCTCTTAAATATATGTCTAAAAGTGAAATTAGTGGGTCACAGCATAACTCAGTTTTGAATATTTTGAGGAAATGACAAAATATCTCCAAAGTGGCTACATCATTTTACATTCCCATGAGTGATATATAAAAGTTCCAATTTCCCTATATCCTTGGCAATATTTACTCTCTTTTTTATTATAGCCATCCCAGTGGGTATGAAACGGTATTTCACTGGGTTTTAGGTTTGCATTTCCCTAGCGAATAATAATGCTGAACATCTTTTCCTGGGTTTTGTAACCATTTATATACATTTTTTGAAAAATATGTGTACAAATCCTATGACCATTTTATAATTGTGATGTGTATTCTTTTACTATTGAGTTCTAAGTATTCTTTATATATTCTGACACCAATTCCTTATTAGATGTATATGATTCATAAATATTTTCTTCCAATCTATAGATTGTATTGCCACTCTCTTGATGGCATAATTTTTAGCTCAAAAGTTTTGGTTTGGATAGAGCTAATTTATTTATTTTTTGTCACTGGTGCTTTTGATGTCATATCCAAGATTATGGAGATCTACTCCTTTGTTTTTCTTTAAGAATTTTAGTGATTGAGCCTTAAATTTAGGTTTATTATCCATTTTAGTTAATTTTTATATATGGTATGAGGGAGAGAGGGGTCCACGTCATCTTTTTTCCTGTGGATATCCAGTTGTCCCAGGACTGTTTGTTGAAAAGGCTATTTTTGCACCATTCAGTTTTCTTGACATCTGTGTGAAAAATCAATTTACTATAAAGGTAAGGGCTTATTTATGGACTCTCATCTAATCCATTGATCTATATGTCTGTCTTTATGCCAGTATAATGTCTTGATTACTATAACTTTGCAGTGATTTATGAAAATGAGTCTCCTAACTTTGTTCTTAAAATATGTCAATAAGGCATTCCTATATAAATTATAGGATCAGTTGAAAAAAATATGCAAATAAAAAGTAGCTGGGATGTTGATTGAGAAAAGAAAACATGACCCAAGGATTTTACATCAAACAGAACTAACCCTCAAGAATGAAGAGCAGAAACTGCTGGTAACATACAATAACAGAAGAAATTGTTCTTGTGAGCACTTCCTAAGAAATCAAGTAGAGAACAAGGTTCCGACAACTGAATGACTAGAGAAACTTTTATACAAGAAGTGGATTAATAACTATATAATTACTTGAACAACTATGACTAAATAGTGGCTGAGAAAGAAGAAATATAGTATGGAATGTCTATAACTGAAAATGTAGATATACTAAAACTATAAAAAATGGGAGGAGGAAAATTGAGTAGTGCATATACATAACAATTTTAACACCTTTTAGTAATTATTTTGATGATGGTAATATTATTATTATTCAGAGTGTTTCTGAGTGTTTAGATTATCCCTCGGAGGTAGGATGGACCACTATCCCTCCAAAAAAAAAAAAGAATATTTTGTTGCTTTCAGTGTATAAGTCTTGCACTTTTGATGTTATATTTATATAACATGTCATGCTCTTTGAAGATTTTGTGAATTCAATTGTTTCTTAAATATAGTTTTGGGGATATTAATTGCTCGTATAGAAAAATAATTGTATATTGATCCTGTAGCCTGCAGCCTTACTGAACTCTTTCATTAATTCTAATAGTTTTTGGCAGTTTCTTTATGATTTTCTGTGTACAAGATCATGTCATGTGTGACTAAAGGTAGTTTATGGGTTTTTTTTTCGATCTGGATGTCTTTTTATTTCTTTTATTGCCTAATAGCCCTGATAGTCACAAAAATGGTGAAAGTATAGCTTAGTCTTGTTCTTGATCTTATAATGAAGTCATTAACCATTGGGAATGTTGTTAGCTGTAGGATTTTCACAGATACTCTTTATCATGTTGAGGAAGTTCCCTTCTATTCCTCGTGTGTTAAGTGTTTTAACATAAAACGATGTTGTATTTTGCCAAGTTCTTTTTCTGCATCTTTTGAGATGATCATGTCTTTCCCTTTGTTTTATTTATATGGAATATTGCTTAGTTGATAATCACTTGTTAAAGCATCCTTGAATTCTGGGTTAAATCCCACTTTGTCATGGTATATAATCCTTTTTGTATTTTGCTAGTATTTTGTTTTGGATTTCTCCATATACATTCATAATGATATTGGTTTGTAGTTTACTTTCTTGAGATGTCATTATCTGCTTTTGGAATCATGGTCTTAATGAGAATGTTGGAAATGTTTCCTCTTATTTTTAACTTTTTTTTTGAGGATTTTTGTGAAAATTGTGAGGATTTTACACTAATTCTTCTTGAAATATTGGATAGAATTCACCAGTGAAGCCATCTGGACTTGGGCTCTTCTTTGTGGACTGTATCTAAATCACTAATCTTTTTATATGTTATAATTTTATTTAGATTTTCTATTTCTTCTTGGTTGTTTACTTAGTTGTATTTTCTAGAATTTTCCCCCCATTTATCTTAGTTATCTAATTAGTAGCAGATAGTTCCTCACAGTTTTTACTAGTTGTCATTTTTTTAAAGGTTTGTAGTGATGTCATATCTTTCATTTCTGATGTGAGAGATGATATCTTGGTAACCATCTTTAGTAACTGGGTCTTCACTTTTCTTTTTTGTTCAGTCTAGTGAAATTTTGTCAATTTTTTTGACATTTTCAAAGGAACGACTTTGGAGTTCATTGATTTTTCTAAATCATTTGTCTCTTCTATGTTTCATTTCTTTCCCTTTAATCTTTATTAGTTTTATTCTATTGCTTTCCCATGACAACTACCATTCTTTAATTATTAATTTGACAACTCTGGGTACTTCTTATAAGTGGAATCATACAGCATTGATTCCTTTAGTAACTAGCTTATTTCACTTAACATAATGTCTTCAAGGTTCATCCATGTTTTAGCATGTGTCAAAATGTCCTGCCATTTTAAGGCTGAATAATATTCCATTGTATGGATAGATCACATATCATTTATCCATTCATGTATCAATGGCCACTTGTGTTGCTTCAACCTTTTAACTATTGTAAATAATGTTGTGATGAACATTAATGTACAATTATATGTTCAAGTCCCTGCTTTCACTTCTTTTGGGTATATAATCAGAAGTGGGATTGCTTAACCATGTGGTAACTCTATGTTTAACTTTTTGAAGAATCACCATACAGTTCTTCACAGCAGCTGCACCATTCTACATTACTACCAGTAATATACAAGGATTTCAATTTCTTTATTTCTTTGTCAACAGTTTTTATTTTCATTCATATATGTATGTATATATCTATATATACACATTCATATATCTCTATATACACATTCATATATATCTATATATATGCACTTTAATATATATACATATACATATATACATATACATGTATATATACATACATATGCATATACGTATATACATATACGTATATGCATATGTATGTATATGTGTGTATATGTGTGTGTGTGTATATATATGTGTGTGTGTGTGTGTGTGTATAACGGTAGTCATGCTGTTGCATGTAAAGTTGTATCTTGTTGTGGTATTGAATAGCATCTCCCTAATGACTATTGATATTGAGCATCTTTTCATGTGCTAATTGGCTATTACTATATATTTTTTGAGGAAATGTCTATTCAAATTATTTGCCTACTTTTAATCAGGTTGTTTTTGTTGGTGGTGAGTTGTAGGAGTTTTTTATATATTCTAGGTATCAAACCTTTATCAGATATATGATTTGCAAATAATTTCTCTTATTCTGTAGGTTGCCTTTTTACTCTTGGTAGTTTTCTGTGTTATGCTTCTTCTTCCTCTTCTTTTCTTTTTTTCTTTTTTTAATTTTGATAGAGTACAATTTATCTATTTTTCTCTTTTGTCCTTTGTGCCTTTGGTATCATTTCTGGAAAATCACTATCAAATCCAGTGTTATAAAGTTTCCCCCTCCCTATAGTTGCCTTCATTTCTTTTATATATACATTTGTTTTGTTTGAACCGTTTTCTGTTCTTGGTTAGTATAGCTAAAGCCTTGTCAATTTTATTTATCTATTCAAAAAAAATCTCTTAGTTTTATTGATTTTCTTTCTACTGCTTTTCTAGTCTCTCATGTATTTCTACTCTGATTTTTGCTATTTTTTCCTTCCTTAATTTGTGATTTTTTTTTTTTCCATTTTCATCCTGTTATCGATTTCCAGTTTCATATCATTCTGGTCAGAAAAGATACTTGACATGATTTCAGTCTTAAATTTGTAAAGACTAGCTTGTGACCCAACATATGATCAGTCATGAAGAATGTTATTTGTATGCTTGAGAAGAATGTGTATGCTGTTGTTGTTAAAATGAATGTAGGTATATATTTGGTAATGCCTTTTGGGTGTATAGTGTTATTCAAGTTATATTTTTTTCTCAATAACTTCCTGTCTGGATAACTTAGCTAATGTATGTGGAGTATCTATATATTACTATTTTTCACTTCAGTACTTTTAATGTTTAGTTGCTCCAGTGTTAGTCACATATATATTTACAATTGTTATATGCCCTTGATGAATTGACTCTTTTATCAGTACATTTTGACTTTCTTTGTCTTTGTGATCAGTTTTGACTGTAAGTCTATCTTATCTGAGATATGTATAGTTATCCTGCTCTCTTTTGGTTACTATTTACATGGAATTTTTTTTTCTATCCCTTCACTTCCAGTCTGTGTGTCCTTAAAGCTAAAATGTGACTCTTCTATGCAATATATTGTTAGATCTTGTTTTTTTAATCCATTCAGTCACTGTGTGTCTTTTGTTTGGATAATTTAATATATTACATTTAAAATGAGTATTAATAGGTAAAGAAACACTATTGTCATCTTGTTAATTGTTTTCTAACTTTTTATAGTTCCTTTGTGTCTTACTTCCTCACTTGCTGCATTCCTTTATGATTTATTTTTTGTAGTGGTGTGTTTTAATCCCTTTATCTTTTTGTGTCTACTACAGTTATATATATACACAAATGATGCCAAAAAAAGTATACACATTTTAAGAAAGGAAAAAGCTATTAAAATTTTAATACTCAATATATACTGATAACAAAAGATGAATACAAGTCACGTTTGACTGCTGCAATTACAAGAGGTGTTCAAAGTAGTTACCATCAGTGTCCAGACACTTCTGATTATGGCAAACTACTACTTGAGCAACATTGACCAAAGTGTCCACTTGTATACATTTTTTTGGCACACCCAGTAACTTCAGTTGCATACAAAACTGTTAATTTTCCTCCCCCATTTTATGCTATCACTATCGTAATTTACATATTTTATATTGTGCATTCATTAACAAGTTATTGTATCTATAGTTATTTTTAATACTATTCTCTTTTAAATTTCATACTGGAAATAAAAGTGATTTATACACCACCATTAGCGTATTGGGGCATTCTCAATTTGACTATATATTTACCTTTACCAGAGAGTTTTATACTTTTATAGCTAGCCAAGAGGCTATAGCCTAGGCCACAGGAGAATTGAGTAGTATCAAAGTCTGTAGCTGGGACAGCTAGTCAACCACCTGTTCATGCGGATGCCTTCTCAAAATGGCCCTCCTTGGTCTTGGAATCCATTGGGTTTTTATAATCTCCGATCTGGATCCCAAAGTTCCTACAAAAGCACTTTTATCCATGATGACTGTGAATTTTTTTCCTGAGGAGAGAGATGAGTAGGGGACCTCTTATTCTGCCATCTTGCTATCATCACTCCTCTGTAATCACTTTAAACTAAAATAATCAGAGTACCTAAGAAGAAGAGAGTGTCATATCTTCCCTTCAAGAAACTCAGTTTAAATGCAAAGAACTAACTATGTCAAAATTAAAAAAACAGAAAAGATGTATGATGAAAACTCTATAATCAACATAATTCAGATCAAAGAATACAAAGAATATTACCATGGATAAAGATGGTCAGTTTACAGTGGTCAATTTATTAAGAGGACATACGAACCCTAAACACTAACACACCTAAAAACAACTTTAAAATACAGGGATCAAAAATGACAAGACTATAAGATGAAAATAGAGAAATCCATAATTATATAACAGAGCTTCAAGATACATGAAGTAAAATATAATATAAATAAAAATAGAAATTACAAAATCCACAACGCCAAGTGCAATTTTCAATGTCCTTCTTCCAATAATTGATAGAACATGTAGAATATCACTAATGATATAAAATATTAAGCAATATTAACAATAAAATTGACCTACTTGATATTTATAGAATTCTCTAACCAACAAATGCAAAAATGACCATTTTTTCAGATGTGCTTATAGTACTTGCCAAGAATATTCTGGGCCATAAAACAAGTGCCAATTAAGAAAAGATTTACAATAATGCAAACTATATCACTAATCAGAAAAGAAATTTTCTCTTTGGCCTAAGCGAGGTAAAGTTGAGTTTCTGTCATTTGCATCCAAAAAGTTCTGAAATAGTAAAGTCCCACAGAAAGTGTTTCTATCAGAGTTGTAATTAGAATACAGGCTAATCATTTCCAGAAGCTTTCATCTCACTGTGATTACAACCTTCTAATAATGTTAATTTAGCTTTCTTACGTATTACTCAACTTGACTTTTTGTTTTCTTTTTCTCATCTTTCTGAATATTTGCTGCCTTTTAACAATATTCTATCCAAAGTTTAATGTGGAAAGAATTGGGAGAGTAACGTTCTCAGTGTTGTGGTGCTGAAAGTCATTGCTAAGTCGTTTTTAAATAATCTCATAATTTTCCCCTTCTGCCTCACATCCTGAGAAAAGAAAACAGGTGTTATGTAGCTTAGTTGCTCCGAGTTTGTAGAACAGTGGACTTCATACTTTAAAGAAGTGAATTAAAGCTATGGATTCTCCACAGAAAGTCAAACACACACACACACACACACACACACAAAAACCATTTTGTAGAATTTCATGGATTACAGGTTAAGAATTTATCTTAGGAGCAGAAAGACCACATTCTAATTCAGTATGATTTTATAATTCATTATTATATTTTAACATTTTACTTATTTTGAGAAAATATAATACCCTAACTACTAGGCATTAAAAAGGACTTTTATATTAATTTTTATTTTATTATTTAAGCAGCACCTACATAAATTTTAAAGTAAAAGTTTATGTCCACAACATTTTATGTATATACCTGTGGATCCTACAAGGTACATAAATAGACTCTGCTATAATCAATGGCTCAACCAGAGACCACTGTCCTGTAGGAAACAACTTAATCACTGTTATGCTGTTTCTGAAGTTCCCTTGTGTTTCTTCAATATCGAGTCACAAACTGCAGCAGCCTGGTGAACTACTATAGTTATCATTTCAAAACGAAACCAAACACCTTCAGTGGGCATTATGTGAAAGAAAAGCCAGAGACAATCAGCTAAACATGGTGGAACAACTGCCTATGCAAATAATGGTCTCCACTGTGCCCACCTTGTTCCAGTACAGAAGAGAACAATTACAGCAACAGCAGTGTTTTCCCACTTCCATACATTTTCCTTAAAATTTGTTTATTTGACTGTCACAACAGACCTATGAGGACTAGAGGGCTAATAGAATTATTCTTGTTTTATTAAAAAACAAAGTGTTCTACGAGATCCAATTAGTTTCCACCCTAGTTCTGAAGCTCTGGTTTACTCACATGAGCCCTAGTCATAAACAGTAAAATTTGAAATGGAAAGCATTTATAAATCTGAATTTTATTTGCTGGTACATAGATGACATAAAGAATTATTTAAAGGGAACCCAAACACAATTTAGAGCACAGAAATCCTTAGGTTGTTCTTAAAACAATAAATACAGCAGAATGCTGTCCGTAGAAAAGCATATAGACACAATTTTTAATCAAATAAACTGTCTCCTCAAAGTTATCCATCTCTTTACTATCACTTGCAGCAAGGGAATCTTGGCACATCTAAGAAATCATAAAACAAACTCACAAATATAAAATTTAATGAGAAATCAAATAACATAAACCAATCTCATAAAAAAGAAATGAGGAAATGAAATAAAAAACAGCTAAGAAAAAAAATATGACTTTAGTACTCTTGATGGTTTGCCAGTTCATAGCCTGCTATTAAAAAAATCACTATAATTAATGGATTCAGGATTGAAATATTTGGAGAATGGAAGGACTATTACCGTTTTGCTGAGTTGATGATATAATTTATGACAAGGAGTATGTGGAAATGTCAGCACCATAATGTAAGAATTGACCTGATTTCCAACTAGTTTTTATATTTCCTTATTACAAGTAAAATGCAATGTAGTAATGATACAAATTCTGAATAAAAGAATATTTCACATGATATACCAGAAAGACCTCTAGTAGAGCAGTCAGATAATTTGGGTTTGTATCTGTTTTTCAACTGATTAGCTCTAGTGCGATTTCAGCAAGTTTGTTTCACCTTTATGCCTCTATCTTTCCTCGTCTAAATGAAGAGGCTCATGCTAACAAATTAATCATGCCAATGCTAAAAGGTAGTAGGCAAAAATATGAAGAGTACCTTAAAGAACATAATTCACTAGAAGTTTTAATTGCACATGAGAGTGCTTCAAATGATAATGATAGTGATGAATAGTCAATGAATGTTTATTGATAAATTACCATGCTACCTGTGTTAGGCACTGGATAATATCAGAGATCCTGGAAAAGGAAAGATATCAAATTATACGTATATGCAATTTATAGCACATTCATACAGAAATAAATATTGATATATCATTTTAAAGTGTGGCTCTGACAATATGAGCACTAGAAATTTTTAAACTGTTGAAAATATGTAATATATATATATATATATATATATATATATATATATATATAATGAAAACAAAATTATTAGCAATACTTAGAGATAGCCCTTATTAACAATTTTCCAAAAAATTATTAATGTGGTGTGTGTATATATATATATCCATATTAAAGTCAAATAACACTAAAAGTCTTACAATGAATAGCAATCCTCAGCCCTAGAGATAACTTCCTATCAGCACAATTCTAATCTTTTGAGACAACCACTTTTAATACTTTTACTGTTTTTTCTGACATTTATTTCCACATATCTAAATAATAAGATTTGTGGCACTTATTGATTTATCAGTGTACTATGTATATAAGTTTCATTTTATTTTATACCAGGACTTATGTCTTTTATACTTAACCTACACTCTCCTTCTTCTTATCCATATACTGTTATTTCGATTTTTTATTGCTGCCGTAAAAAAAAAAAAATCACTAACTTAGTGGCTTAACAAGCACACATTTCTCATCTCACTGTTCTGTAGGTCAAAAGTCTGGTAGGTCAGCAAATTTTTTTGCTCTGGGTCCCACGAAGTCAAAATGAAGATGTTAGCCAGCCTAGGTTCTTATCTGAAGGGACTTTAAAATAATCCATTTCCAGTTCTTTCAGGTGGTTTACAAAATTCAACTCCATGTGGCTATAATCTGGGGTCTTCACTTTTTTTTTGCATGTCAGCTGGGGCTGTTCTTAACTTGTAGATGTTTCTCCCCAATCCGTGCACGCGGCCCCCTATATCTCAGAACCAGAAAAACAAAGATGTGAGCACCAAGAGGTAGAAGCTGTTGTCAGTTACCATAAAGGCGGTCCGTGACAGTCTACCATCCAGCCCCCAGTCCACAAGCCTCTCATAGGCAAAACACATTCACCCAAAGTTTCTAACGGAACCAACTTCTACTATATTTGCTCAAAGTCAATGATCTCATCATGTAGATCAGGTCAAGGTATAGATGAGGCTTCTCTGTATAATCTATTAATTACAGCTCTTGAGGTACAATTCCTCTCCACCTTTGGACCTGTGAAACTAAAGACAAAAAAAATTGTCTTTCTCAAACACGCCCAACAAACAATAGTGGTGCAGGCATGAGATAATAGCTAAAGTTTTTGTGATTCAAATATGGAGAAAAGGAATGGTAAGAAGGAGTCCCTGGTCCATAGCAGTTTTGACACCCAGCCAGGCAAACTCCAGCCATAGTTTCTTGGTTAGGTTTCAAAACCCAGAAATAATCATTTCTGGTTTTCATTTCTGTAGTTTGGGCTCTTGATTGTACCCCCTGAGTCATGCTTCCGTTTTCAATGAAAGATATGTGTTTGTAGAGAAATTTGATCAGCCTGATTAATTCCAGTAGAGTTTGGGGGCTCCAATTGTTTTCATTTTGTACCCTTTCTGTCCCTTTCAGTCAAGCTAGCAGTTTTTGCTGAAGTAAATTTCTCAAAAATTTTGTATATCTCACAAGGATTGCGCTGAGGTTCACTCCATTAGACAAAAGCTACACCTACAGATTTCATTTTTAGGTCACATCTCTATTTTTTGACTCCTGCCGAGATGGCTAAAGGACAATGCCCTTAAACATCCTACGGGTCCTATAGTTTCAGAGGACATATGAGACATACTTTTAATCTTATGTAAGAGCCCTTTATGTGACTGAATACTCTGACCTATATATATATATTTGATGTTTTAGCAAAATGTTGTGCAGTTAACATCTTAGACTTTTGTCTAGAGCATGCTTTCTTAGCAGTGAATGTCTCTGTCTCTCTCTCTTTTTTTTTAAATTAAAGTTTATTGGGAATCTCTTAATGTTAGCATTTTTTTCCATCTGGAGAAATTGAGAATTTTCAAATTTATCGACTCCTGTTTCTTTTTTGCTTAATAGTCTTCCCTGCATTTATCCCTCTCATTTCCCATTTTACTCTAAGCAACAAGAAGAAACCAGGTATCACCTTCAATAACTTTCTCTGAAATATCCTTAGCTATACAGCCAAATTATCACTTAAGCATCCTGATTTTCACATAACTTCAGGAAATAATTTTGCTAAGCTTTCTGCCACTTTATAATAAGGATCCCCATGCCTTAAGTTTCTAGTAACCTGTTCCTCACTTCCTTTTGAGTAAACTGTAGCTTCCTCCGAGTCTAAATTTCTATTAAAAATCTTTTTAAAGCAGTTTAGTCTTTCTATCATGATCCTCGAAATTCTTCCAGCCTCAGTCTATTCCTCATTCCCAAAGTCACTGACACTTTAAGGTCTTTATTACCACAACATTTCACTTCTGGTACGAAAATCTGTGTTTAGTTTTCTATTGCTACATAGCAAATTATTACAAATTTAGGAACTTAACACATACTTATTATCTCACAATGTCCATGGGTCAGGATCCCAGACATGTCTTAGCTGGGTTGTCTGCTTGAACTCTCACAAGGCTGCAATCAACATAATTAGACACCAGTTTTTAGCTTTTGGGCACTGATTGCTCAGATTTTTGAAAACTACAAAAATTGCTAGAGCACTATGTAGTTTATATTTGAAACACATGAATCCATTTGGAGTCACAATTGCTATCATGTTTTGTTATATTGTTGTTACTAAACCTCTTGATCTGAATGACTTGGTACTAAAGCAAATAGTTTTTCAAAATAGATAGCATGTTGTATTTCATATCACAGCTTGATAAAGTTCATTTTTTTTAATGTTAAAGATTATTGGGGTACAATGGTTAGTAAAGTTACATAGGTTTCAGGTGTACAATTCTGTAAGACATCATCTATATATTACATTGTGTGTTCACCACCCACAGTCAGTTCTCTTTCCATCACCATATATTTGATCCCAAGTTCATTTTTTCATGAGCCATAGCTTATTTTGAAATTTGTGGTTTCTTATTTTTAAAATGGATCAGCATGATATTCTCTGGAATAATAAGGTAGGATAGAGCCGGATGGAAACCAGGATGATAGTTCCGGTTGAAAAGGCTAAAACTTTATGTTTGTATTTTCTATATAAATTCAACTTAGTTTTTATTCCTCTTTGTAATGAGAATCAAAAAATAAATGTCTATTCTAAATTAATAGCTATATATTATGTATCAGGGACTGTAGTGATTTTCTCCAGTGAAGGTATAACATCCAAAACCACAGGTATAACTGATACCAATATGCGGATAAGTTTTTTTTATATATACTATTATTTTCCATACCCTTTTTGGTTTTTCAGTGGCCAAACAGGCAAGTTAAATGTGAATATGGTAAGAATCACGACATTTCTCACATGACTGGCAGTAGTCTCAGCAGTTTTTCCAAGGGATGTAGTTTTGCTTTTGGTGTACCATCTTGGCAGGGAATTCATATAGAACACTTTCATAGCCTTCTCACCATAATAATAATGCCATACTCTTCCCAGTCTCACTGTAAGGTTTAGTGACAAGTGCAGAGATTCTGCCAGTGACTAACTATATTTATTCCCCACTATACTTTTGGGAAATGGGTAAATAACCACAGGATGCACCCATTGTTCCACGAAACCCCTGTTGGACTGACTTAGATCAATTCTTCCGTTGTCACTTGGCTACGCTAATTCATGGCTTGTGGTATTTGGGGTCTTTGAGGATAAGCATGAAAGCAGAGTCAATATCATGTATCTCCAGGGAAGTCTGGGGGTTTTCTTTCACGAGGTATAATCAACTTGGAGATCTTGTTTGCCCCTTAGGGAAAATCTTAGGTAAAGATTAATGAATGGCCTAATCTTGTGGCTATATTGTAGGATGTTTCCATAAAGGGACTCAATCTCCTTCTCTAAGTAGCATCGGATTTGTGAACTGGTTTAAGCCTGGACGTAAGACAAAAGCATAATAACCTCCACAATATTAGCTATAGTCAAATTTATGAACAGAAGTTCTAGTTTCTACCTACGAAACCATATCTGGCTGCTCATTTATTTTTTTAAGGATACTGGATCCTTTGCTCATTGCCATAAATCTCTCTGTGTCAAAATAGGCTAGTTCCCATGAAATCCTTTTAGCTTATTTTATTACTTGCCTCTATCTTTTCTGTGGTGTTTAAGCAATTCCATCAAGCTCTATCATTCTGATATTCCATTTTTTTCCCACTGAAATCATGGAATGCAGTCTCATTACAGCACTCCTTTTTACCTCCTCACTTTATTTCTGACCTACAGAGGAGAACAACCAGAGATCTCTTTAGTGATGTTGGTACTCCCTCACCAATATATTTCTGACTTCTTTAATGAAGGAATGTCATTTCTTACAGAAAGTGTGATTTAGGAGTAGTTAAGCAAGTTCTTTATAATAGATACATTCCAATATTCTCATTTCTGGGAGCTTTCAGATACCTTTCTCTATAGTATGACAAGAAACTTCTGGCATTAAGACCTCATTAACTAAAGGCCACAGTTGCCTCCAGGCTTCAATTATTGAACCAAGTTAACTATTAATTTCAGTCCCAACTGCTGAACCTGCCATTTAAATACAAATCCTAGGCAGCTGCACCCCTGTCAAGGATGGGCCTAACGGTAATGTGAAGTACTGGTTGGGGAAGATGTTGTCTGCAATAACAAAGACATTCAAGGAAAAACTGAGGTTCAAAATCTTAGCCTCATCCATGAATGTGCACATGTAATAATTCCATGTCTCAAGTTCCTGCTGCTGCTTCAACAGTATCTGTACATTAGTGGAAGAGACCTGCTGGAATTAAGCGTTTAGTTGGATGTCAAAGTGTGTAATGCTCACAGTCTGATCCTCGATTTTCTGTTCATATTAGCGATAAAAGATTCCTGTATAGTTGCCATTGAGGCATTCTATTTTCAACACATATTCATAAACACATGTTAATAGATTTTAATTTATATTTGTACCTATGTGTGATCTTTAGGACTAACCCAAAAAAGCAGTGTGACTGAACAATTTTTATAATCACTGATGTTGCCACAATGATTAGTTGCCACAGCCATGTGATCTCCCAGAGCCTGGCCATTTATGTGTACGTCATGCCCTTTACCTACCCTTTGTGCTCTGCTGCCACCAGAGATAAGGACTAGGCATGTCTCATTTCCTCTAGGCGAGAAAATTATTATTTTGTTACTTTAAATGTATGAACCAACCTAATCTCTGAATCTGTATTCAACTGTCTATTTTTTTCTGGCCATTTTCAAGACCAATTATTTACTAATTAGGCTTTCATTAAGAAACAGATGGCACACTTTAAACAAGATAATTTGAGGAGAGTTTCATTGTAAATTTCCAAAATTAGCAATGTAAGACAACTATCAGGGATAAATGATACATTAATCCTCAGTATAGCTATTACCACCCTCATGGGCCCAAAGAGACATGGAAAGGAGGAAGTTACTTGAATTCTGATGGATATAGTGGTTGTATTAGTTTCCTAGGTTTCCATAAGAAATTATAAAAAACTGGATAACATAAAACAACAGAAATACATTCTCATAGTATGGGAGGATAGAAGTCTAAAATCAAGGTATAAGCAGGGTCAGTCATGCTCCTTCTTACAGCTCTCAAGGAGGCCCCATCCCTGTCTTTTCCTAGCTTCTGGAGCTTATTGGAAATCCTTGGTGTTCTTGGCTTGTACATACATCATTCCAGTCTCTGTCTTCATCGTTACATGGCCATCTTCATTGTATGTCTTTCTGTCTCTGTCTCTTTGTCTCTTCTTATAAAGACACTAATCATATTGGTTATATGACCCACTCTACTTCAGGAGGACCTCATCTTAATGAATTACATCTATAAAGACCTATGTCCAAATTAGGTCACATCTGGGGTTCTGGGAATGACATCAATTTGGGGAGGGCACTATTCAACCCAGTACAATTGTATAAATTATTCACTTGAGAAAGTCTTTATCCATCAATTTAAAGAAACAACTAGCTTGAGTTGACCTAGAAATGATGGAGTTTGAAAAATAAATATGTTGACTCCACTCTTTTCCCTCTACCTAAATCTCCTGCCAGGCTCCCCATTGGCCAACACCATCTGGAATCTAGAAGACATGGAACCCATGTTGCTCAATGTCTGGACCAGAGAGCCAGATGGAGAAAAGTAGAAAATGAATCTTAAAAAGTGATAATTATCTAGCGCACTCCTAAAGGGATCCATGGAAATCTAAATAAACTCAGTAGTTTTCCAAACAGAATATTATGAAAAGTAGACCAAATATTGAGTACTGGGTGGAATAGAATGGCGGAAGCAGGAGGATATAACCTAAACTTTATAAGCAAAGCAATAGAAGTTACTATTTATAGAATTTGTCAAATTTTTATTCTGGACATTCATCTGCTTTTTAACTTCTCAAAATCAGAAACTATTGGATATTCAAGAGAAATTTTAAATGGTTGGAGGGAAAACTGTTAAATTTAGATATTTTGAAAATCTAATCCTATAGGAGGCCAGTAAGTTTATATGTTAAGCTAAAAAAAAAAGCAATTAATTTTCTAAAGATGCTTAGAAGTAGAAAAGTAACTAGTATCTCTCCTTAGGAATGACAGAGACCCAGTACTCAAAAACTGATCATGAGAATATCTTCATGAGTTCTGATCTTCTAGTCAACTAAGATAATCTTTTGAGGAATCTTTTAAAATTTTTGATTGGTACAGCTAGGAAAAAATAACAACAACAACAACAACAACAAAAACTTTCTATTGTCCAAAGTGAATAAGCTTTTTCTCTTAAAAAAAAAAATCATTGAACTAATTATTTTTAAAAGGAAAATAGCACATCTAGGTTAAGATAATGTAAATTGAACACACTCTAATGTACCATTTCCCTGTGCTACATTAAAATATTAGGACTACTAAACAATGACACATATTAGTACTGAAAACTTAGGCTAGAAGTTATCAGTTCATCAGTGTCTGTGGATGATGTCCGTTAGGGGCAAGATTTAGTGTCATCTTTTTCTATACTTCAGTCCCTGACCTAGGAAACTAATCAAGAAAAACGTAAGCTTCAGTTTTACCCTTCCCACCTCTGTTACACTAAGTAAAAGACATGTTTCTAAATCAACCAGATACTTTGTACAGGAATACTGCTTTCCTAAGTAGACCTTGCCCATTTCCCACTTTGATTCCCTTCCTTTCTACATGCATTCAGACAATATTGACATCATGACTGGGGATAAAAGAGAACAGATATTGAAACTTGGCATTCTCATGTAGAATCCTCTCACCTAAAGCACAATAGCTGGAAGAGACATAGGAAGAAAGATAACTGATTGTGTGTGTGTGTGTGTGTGTGTGTGTGTGTGTGTGTGTGTGTGTGTGAAACTGACAAAATTCAGTTTTTCATTATGAAGATCTTTTTATGATCTCAGAAAAAATGGGCACATTTTAAATTTTGTGTCATCATTAGTAGTGAGGTGAATTTTACATTCTTGGGAAACTAAACATACAAATGAAAGTCTTCTTTGTTCTTTATTTATCTATCTAGAACTAAATTCCTAATATTCACCATTGAATGTCTGATCTTAACCACAAGGAATAAAGATTATACAGAATTAAATTTAATTACAGCCTTTGCCTATTTGGCTAGACATTTTGTTTACTATACAATTATGTTTACTCAGTCATCAACTCTAAATTTCTCTTCTGTATATAACTGTGGAGGCATTAACCAGTACTTGAGTGGTTTTATATCAATAAGAGTATTCTTTCAAAAATTTTCAATGTATACTGTTGAAACCTACATTTTACTTTTTTTTAATTTATTTTTTAAATTTATTGGGGTGACAATTGTTAGTAAAATTACATAGATTTCAGGTGTACAATTCTGTATTACATCATCTATAAATCCCATTGTGTGTTCATCACCCAGAGTCAGTTCTCCTTCCATCACCATATATTTGATCCCCCTTACCCTCATCTCCCACCCCCCACCCCCCTTACCCTCTGGTAACCACTAAACTATTGTCTGTGTCTATGAGTTTCTGTTTCTCATTTGTTTGTCTTGTTCTTTTGTTGTTTTTGGTTTATATACCACATATCAGTGAAATCACATGGTTCTCTGCTTTTTCTGTCTGACTTATTTCGCTCAGCATTACACTCTCAAGATCCATCCATGTTGTCACAAATGTTCCTATATCATCTTTTCTTACCACCGAATAGTATTCCATATTGTGGAGGTTCCTCAAAAAATTACAAATATAATTGCCATATGACCCAGCAATCCCTCTCCTGGGTATCTACCCAAAAAATCGGAAAACATTTATAGATAAAGACACATGTGCTCCAGTGTTCACTGCAGCTTTGTTTACGGTGGCCAGGACATGGAAACAACCAAAATGTCCTTCGATAGATGAATGGATAAAGAAGTTGTGGTATATAGAAACCTACATTTGAATAACTAATTTAAACTTTTTTCAAAATTCTACAATGTTTATAAATAGCAGGTCATCAGATATCACACAAATCACACTGTACTAATATTAGAAGAAGTGCTTAATAAATGCTTATTAACTCATTGAACATTTTTTCTGCTTGAACTACCTATCGCATTTCTCTAAGAGGTGAGATACATATAAAAATGAATAAGTCAAAAAGTTCCTACTCTTAAGAAACAATCTAATGAAGGAGAAGAGTGGCTTATACATAAGCACTACGGTGTAATAAATACTATCCTGGATATATGGACAAGATCAGTAGTAACATAAGTGAAGGAATGTTTAATTCTGCCTCTAAAGGAGGAGGACAGATATAACCAAGGAAATAATATTCAAATTGATTCTTGAAGAATTTATACATTCATTTATTTATTAGGCACTCTTTTTTTTAAGAACCCCTGCATTCTAGGCACTGGTCTAAAAATTATACCCCTATAACTTTTTTATATTATATCCGTAAAATTTTATATCACTAAAGATATAGGGGTATAATTTTTAGCAATATATCCAACCTCTGATCCATTACAACCTAATATAAGAGACAGAAATGATTTATATAATCTACTTAATAGTAGACAATCACAAACTGAAGTATATTTTATAAAGACAAAGAGTGAGGATCTGTTCAAACATATAAAATAGTGCCAAAAGGTACCCTAAGAAGTGTTGTTTAAGCTTGGTGGAGTCAGCTTAAGTGAAGGATGAGATCAAGAAAGAAGACTATAGATACAAAGACCATCTGGTAAAAGAAAGTAGAGCACACCCAAAATAGTGATTTACAAAAACTACATCTACAACAACCAAAAATCTTGTAGTGGAGCAGAGCATCAGGGGAGGTTATTTTAAGATGAGCTGACACCCTAGTCAGACCCAGATAACCAAGACTTCTAGGTCATGTTAAAGACCGTATAGTATATTTTAAGAGCAATAGAAACTTTTAAATAGGATACCATCACTCAAAGAAAAGGATTTTCTACAATCCTGACATTAAAACAAAAGAGCATGTGGCATATTCAGAGAATGGTAACTAGCTGAGCTTAACTAACATAAAGTGGGGATTGAGGGGTTATGAAGACAACCTTAAAATTCTCTTCAGATTGAAGAAATTTGAACTAGGCTTCTTCCTGACTCCAGGCCTCCAATCTCCCTTTCTTAGAGCATTTACTTTAGAAACTTGTAATTAGAAATTATTTCTCTGCCCCTTTGAGATGAAAATCTTTTTCAAAAGGTCCTTGCCAGTTTTTCAACCAAGTAATGTCTTTCCCAAGGACCTGGGAGCTA
This sequence comes from Rhinolophus sinicus, assembly GCF_036562045.2. Lineage (NCBI taxonomy): Eukaryota > Metazoa > Chordata > Mammalia > Chiroptera > Rhinolophidae > Rhinolophus > Rhinolophus sinicus. The sequence goes on from NC_133756.1 coordinate 106,254,090, forward strand.
TCCCTCTGCAATATAATCATCAAAGAAGGTAGCAGTCCTATCTCCCACTTTCTTTAGGAGGGTAGATAGGAGCCTAATTTTTGAAGGTGACTTGTTCCAAGTTGTAAAAATATCTTCCATCAGGAACATAAAGTTTACTTTTCTATTGGATAAAGCCAAGCCAATTAGCAAAGATATTAGAGGAATTTTAAGAGAGGTTTGGCTTAGGACAGGGACATTTACATTTTCGATGGAGCAGAAATCGGAGGCAGACAGAACGGCTACATGAAGGGGAACTCTAAAAAATGAGGTTGAGTTCATTGCCGAGCTTTGCAAAGGAGGTGACTTCAGCTGCCTATTAGAGGAAGGAAATTGGCACTCGTGCTGGTAATGCAAGGTTCTTAACTATATGTGTTATAAGGTTTGTGTGAAGGTCCTTCCTTGCCATACTCTGGAATCCCAAATTATCGCTATGTGGGACTCAATTTATTAGAAGTTACTCCATGAGTGTTTGTTGATATGAATTGAGTTGGCACATAGTCTATATGCTAGTGTTTTATTTTATATACATAATTTCAGCCTTGGTAACATTTTCAAATTTAATTTAATCAGATATCAAAGTAAAATGTTTCCTATGGAAAATGCTAGTTAAACAACTCAAGAATCTGATTAGCTACTTGCATAAGGAGTAAATTAGCACAATATGTGGCACATAATAGGTGCTCAAATATGCTAGTTCCCTTCCTTTTTGTCTTTCCCTAACAAAAGCACATAGGAAACATCCAATATGCTATAAAACTTCAGTAAATATTAAAGTGGAATATAAGACATCTGTTGATATTTTAACTATATTAACTATAAATAAAACCGGAGACAAATAATCCATAAGAAGGTTGAAGTTTTATAAACTTCATAATATATATATACATATATATATGAAAAATTAAATACCCCTGATGTAATAAAATGTTAATAAAAATTTCTAAATATAGTGTGAGAAAATAGACTTGCAGCATTTTCTGCATTTGCAATTAAAATTATTAGAATTCTGGGTGGTGAGTGCCATAATTGACCTGTCAGAAGAAGTGATGCCTACTCTTCTATGAATTATCAGGATCATCTGCTCACTCACAAAAAATAAGACGATTTTCTTTATTGACTTGAGATCATCTATCTCTTTATTGCTTCAGTGACTTTGCTTTAGTAATAAGAATTCTATTAAATTTCTTAAGCTATTTAAAGCTGTTTATTTGCTGCTTTGATTTTCCTTTGTAAAAAGTAGTCATGGTATAAAAATAACATCTCACAAGTATTTTCATTGAGAAAGGTATCGTAAAACAAAAATTTTGTTGTTATCCCTTCCATGTAGTTTAATACATAATGAAGATTAATGACACGTTTAATGTGTCATTATGACCTGTGCTTATGACAAACATGCCCATATTATAAATTCAACCACAGTAGAGGGAAATATCTCAGTATAGGTATAACAACAATCAGAATATGGGAATGTTAAAATTTAAATTACACCTCAAAGTCACCCAGTTAAATTCTTCTTGTCACAGATCAGTGTAGTGCATCCTTTAGAGATGAAGTGATATGTACAAATTTTCAAAGGTGGTAAAGGATGTAGCCGGCCTATACCACAGCGTACCAACTATCAATACAGTTTATTATTACCACTGAGCCCCAGTTTCCTCAACTATAAAAATAGGAGAGAAAACCTTAAAGTATTTTTTAAAAGGATGAAATGAGTTAGTGTCATAAGGTTCAGTAAATGGTTGTTGTTTCTGATGTTATTACCTTTCCTGAATTAATATTATCATTGTTCCCCAACCTCAACTATGAAATATTAATAACAATAGATAATAATAATATGAATTGAGGAGCAATCTATCATCATAATACTATTAATTGATTAAATGAAGGTAATCAAAGCATGTCTTATAAATGTACTTTCTCTAAAAGCTGCCATAAAGGATGAGAATAATTACCTTTTGCAATATGATACAATTAAGACACTAAGATTGCAGTTCCTTACCTACATGACAAATTAGTATGCAACCAAAGTTAAGATTTTTGCCACAATTGCCTGACTTTTCAGCTTATCAGATAGTTCTATTTATCTCAATGGTGGGAGTAGGTAAAACATTGTTAAAATAAAATATTCACTTTAGTATTTAAAATTATTTTTCTTTTGCTATTTTCATATGTTTACATAATAAATACTTCCAGGAAAGAAGAAGAGAATGGGAACATAAAATAAAATTTATTGTGCCATAATAATAGATTAAAACTCTGAAAACTCCACAAAGGTGAAACTCATGTTGAAAATAATCATTTTAATTGGTCATTCCTATATGCAACATTTACACTTAATGGATCCTCTAAATCTTCTGCAAATTGTAAAATTCAAGAAATTATATTTTCGTAGCACTAATCTTGAATGAAATGCCAATTACCTTCTGCTCCTCCTCTTTGGTCAGACTGATAAAGGATCTCCTCTTTCTAGACCAGGGATCGGAGATCAAATAGAGTTCATGGAAATCACTGGGTCCAACAGGATGATGTTACCAGCAAATCTTGGAATAGTCAATAGATCTTGGGGGGAAGGGGATAAAAAGGTTAAGAAAACAAGTAATGTAAGAATTAGCGTAGAGAGAAAGAGGAGATGAGAATAAAATGACCAAGTACATTGAGCAACCAACTCAGTTATACCCAGAAGTTCTCTTTTCTTGGCACTTAGAGGTGCAATCTCTCCTTCCAAATTCATTAAAAACCAAAATGAAAAAAGACAACAGAAATGAGAAGTGGCACCATAACTAAAATCTTGTTATTCTAGATTTAATTTCTTACCATTTTACTGTCGAATTTTAATTGAACTCAAAGGTTTGAAAAAGTGTTATATTTGTATAAACAAAATTACTTTGAAGAAATGCCAACGCTCTTAATTGCTTGCTAATTTTATTTTATAAATATTGATAAATGAGCCAGAGTTCTGGCAGAAAGGATTTGGCACATCCAAACAGAACAATTAAGGTGTATGGTGTATAACACAGAGACTATTTATATAAGTATAGGGCTGGGTTAGAAAACTCAGTAAGATATAATCAAGTGCCCAGCAGATAGCAAAAGCAAGGAGCCATTACCACCACAGGCCTTAATGAGCAAGGGAGGTGGTTACCCAATAAGTGGTCAAAGGCACTGTTGTATGGGATATTATGGCAATGAATAAGGCATTTTGTAAGTCCACCAATGGTGATGCTGGCATAACCACAGAGGATAAAATGGAAATACCACATAGAGAATATATGATATTCCTGTGAAGGTTAGTGTTTCTTTATCCTCCCATCGTCTACCTGTGAAAGATGGGGTCAAACATAAACAGTCTGCCTGTTGGCCACTAGTATTTCCACAGAATGATCTTGTATTAGGGTTTTAGCATAGGTCTCTACTATTGGCAGGTCGGGTACTCAGGCACATTAAAAATCAGATCAGACTTAATAAGGAGAAATTGATGTTATTAAATCCAGGCATAGCCTCCATCCCTGTTATCATAGCATTTTGTACCTAGTAGACTCGCTGAATAAGCATTGGAATGGCTAGAAAAAAGGTATTCTGACATCCATGAGATTGGTCATCTTGTACCCATTACTGCTGAAACCCATCTTTGTGGTAGATGGACATTTACAGTAGATGTGAATATGTTGGCAGTCTGTGGCTGTTCCAAGATGGTCATCAACATATATCGCATGGATCATTGTCATCAATATTTATAATGGTTAATTTTATATGTCAGTGTGACTGGGCTAAGGGATGCCCAGATAGCTGGTAAAACATTATTTCTGGGAGTGTCTGTGAGAATGCTCTGGGAGAGATTAGCATTTAACTTAGTAAACTGAGTAAAGAAATCAGCCCTCACTAATGTGGGACAGTATCATCCAATCTGTTGAGGGACTCCATGAAACAAAATACAATGGAAGGGCTAGTAAGGTTTTAAGGATGCTAATGATTTTTTATCATTGCATATCTTTTTTAAAAGATTTTTATTAAAATATAACTAACATACAATATTATATTAGTTTCAGGGGTACACCATAGTTATTCAACATTTATATACCTAAAGGAGTGATCACCATGATAAGTCCAGCAACCATCTGACACTGTACCACACTATCACAATATTATTGACTTTATTCCCCATGCTGTGCTTAACATCCCCATGATTTATTTTTTTTATGCATGGAAATCTGGCCCTCTAATCCCCTTTGACTTTCCCCCATTTTAAAATTTTTAAATTACATTCGATATTCTTTTACATTAATTTCAAGTATACCACATAGTAGGTAGACATTTATATAATTTACTAGTACCCACCCGGCACTATACATAGTTATCGCCATATCATTGACTATATTCCCTATGCCCTACTTGATATCACCATGACTATTTTGTAACTACCAATTTGTACTTCTTAATCCCTTCACCTTTTTCACCCTGCCCACCAACCCCCTCCCATCTATCACCCCGATAAATCTAGTACCCATCTAACATCATGCAGTTATTAAATATAATTGACTATATTCCTTATGCTATCCCCTATCTACTTTGTAGCAACCAATTTATACTTCTTAATCCCGTTTTCATCCAAACCCCAAACCCCCTCCCATCTGGCAATCATTAAAATGTTCTCTGTATATATGAGTCTGTTTCTGTTTTATTTGTTTATTTTGTTCTTTAGATTCCACATGTAAGTGAAATCATATTGCATCTGTCTTGCTCTGTCTGACATACTCCACTCAGCACAACACCCTCCAGGTCCAATCATGCCGCCACAGATGGCAACAACCCATTCCCTTCCATGGCCTAACAATATTGCGTTATATATATGTACCACCACTTCTTTATCCATTCTTCTATCTATGGAGCACCCAGGCTTTCTCCACATGTTGGCCACTGTGAATAATGATGCAATCAATATATGGATGCACAAGTCCTCTTTTGGTGAGATTTGAAAATAGTATTTGGTTTGAATTACTCAGTTTTGAGTGTCACTAGAGTGGGAGGAGCTATGGTCACCAGATTAATTTAGATTCTGGTTTGGTGCCGGTGCTAAGCCTGAAGCTACTAAGCAGAAGTCTAAGGGCCAGGCTGTTTCACATCTCTGCCCCTTCTACCAGTCTCAACGTGGCTTCTTCTTTATATCCTTAGTTATAAAAGTTCTGTTCAGCTAGACTTCAGATGGTTCTCCAGGTTGATTGTTCTGTAATTTAGTTGTAATTTTAATGTGTTCATGGAAGGAAGCAGGAACAGTGTTTATCTACTTCGCCATTTTGGATCTCTCAATGCATTTCTTAATACCTTGGTACAGAGTCACCTGGGCCTTTCCAGATGATAAGGTTAGGGAGTAAAGACCATCTTGCATGTAACTTATCCATTTAAATCTACCAAGTCCCTGGAGTCTTCCGAATCTTTTCTCTGCCATATGACCAGAAAGTTCCCCAGCATTTCAATCTCATTGTTTATAGATCCCTGTGAAGCCTTCATTTAATAAGGCCAATATAGTAAATATTAATGCCTCTCCCAAGTCTTTGTGGGTGAGTGCACCAGTTTCAATTAATTCAGCCTGATCAAGCTTTGTATTTCATTTTCCTTAGTCTAACATCCTTAAAATTATGTGCTCCCTAGGTTTCTGGTGCTATAAATTGGTAAGATTCTGCAAATCTTTCACTGTATAGTGTATCTTTTTACATACCAAAACTTGTGTGTGACGATCTGAGCTATGTTGGTTGTAACGCTTATGTATAGAGAGACAATGTCGTCCTGGGGGGGGGGGGGGATTTCCTGAAAAGTATAGGCATACCATTGTGAAGTAACTCTCCCAGGTAAAATCACTGAAAGGCCATTATGCAAGTGAAAGTCCTGGTTCACTCATACATGGTATAAGGAGATGAGGGTTGCTTCCTCTAGCAAGAAAGGTCCATTGAATTCTGTGACTTCATCAGTCCCATCTGTGGTTGCCAAAGTATACATTTACCATATCTCAGGTTCTCACTGCTTCCACATTAGTTGACATAAGAGGCGTGACTAGGTTGAATATTTAATTGATGTTTCAACTCTCTAACGCCCTGAGTTTTATCTTCTTCCATTTATATTATTCTGTGACTGCAGGAGATCAGAGACTCCTTCCAAGCTGTTATAATGGATTTAAAAATATATATATTCCACTTGTTTTCTCTGAGTTGGGCAACAAAAACCTTCAACTTATCTTTCTCCTTGTGTATACTCTCTCACATTTTCAGCATTATCTCTGGTATGGCATTCTTTATAATCACTATAGTTGCCAAGACTAGTAAACACCAAAACCATTTGATCTCCCAACAACTTGCTTTCTACCAGCATTTAATCCATGCCACCACTCGTGATAATTTCCATAGTTGTGATACCTCCACAAGGTACAGAGTTCCAGTATCCTATTTCCTTTTAACAAGATAACACAACAAACCCATTTTAAAAATCTGCTTTCTGGGACAACTTCCTGGACCAATTACTATATGAGCCCAGATATGATGAAGAAAGTGAGGGCACACTTAAATGGAATAATTTGGGAAAGCATAACAAAGAGATTGTTCACAAATGTGTGAGCAGTAAGCAAATATTCTGAGATAGACACAGAGGGTGGATTTACTGCCACTAAGCAAGATGAAGCAAGCAGAGAGAGTAAATACAAGAGACCAAAAGATATACGTGTAGCAGAGGACCATGCAACAAGCCAGGGCCTTCAGTAGCAGGACACAACTAATCTACAGTGACACAAGCAGGAAGAAGATAGGGAATAACAGCCCATACTTAAATCTTCTCCCACTATTTATAAAGACTCAAACTTAAAGCTCCCCCCACTATTCATTCATTAATCAGAGAAACAAGGTAGATGTCAGAAAGCAATGAAGTCACTCGATGTAGTCAAAACTGTTTAGGCTCCCAGAGCACAGAGCAGAATGAAGAGTGCTAGCACAAAACATACTTTCATTTATTCAACTTAAGTAATTAGGTCAGGGACAGACTATTATTTTGATGGAGACCAAAATGAACTACATATTGCTTTTGCCCTATATTGCAATGAAGGAAACAATAAATATGTGCATAAGAGAGAAGCTAATAAAAGGTATTATGAATGTATAAAGAAAAAAATAATTAATTTTATGTGAAAAGTAGGAAGGCTTTGCAGAGTCAGCTCTTAAAGGATTTATAGGAATTCACCATATGGAGGATCAAAGAAAAGGCCACTCTACACAGAGGAAATAGCCTGAATAAAGGTAGAGGCGTGAAAATGTGCGACAAGGAATGGTGGGTAGTTTGATGTGGTGGAATTTTAAGATACATAAGTGGGACTATGATTGAAATAGTACAATATCCTCTTAAGAAGAACCTTTAAAAATATATTAAGGAGTTTAAATTTTTTTTATGATAGGCAATGAGAAAACTATTAAGTTTACTAAGCAACATCTGTGTCTGGTAATTGTATTTAGACAGTCTCTGAAATGTTACTTTTATTAAATTACAGTGCCTACCTTTGGAATCTCTAAGCTAAGCAGGTGGTGGCTATAAAAAATTTATATGAACAGCATCCCAAAAGACAACTTTTTGACGTTGAATTTACAGATAATAATTTAGACCAGGTTTTTCACATTTACTGATAACTCTTTCACTGGAGAGTCTGATCCTAGAGAAATCAGGGACGTCAAGCTGTTGTGTTAATATAGTCTAGAAATATTTCCTTAATGCCAAAGAAAATACAGAATCTGTGTTTCATTTGATCCATTTAAAAGGATCCAACTTACATATTGCCACATTGTTATTGATCCTTGTTTAGTGATAAGAAAAGAGGTATTATGTCAATATATTGGCAATGAAAAACTCCATGTCATATGATTGCCTTGCAAACTCTTTTCATTTGTTTTTATTATTTAAAGAAACAACTTGTGGTAAACTGACATTAGTGACAAATATAAAAGTCAAGAGGGTCTCTTCAGATAACATTTCTAGTAAAATAATTTGTGTGCCAAATATACTTTATGATATCATGTCACGTGAAAATTCTTCCATCTTTCCTTTTAGAAAGTGAATAGTCACAGTTTCAATTTTAGAATTAAAAAGCCCAATGCATACATAATGTCTTGCATATTTCACTTAAAATTACAAAGATGAATGTTTAAAAACCTGTAAACCTCAACATTACCTCAACATTTACAAAAAGTAAAACAACGACACTACAGATGCAAAACAAAGTGATAACAGGAAATATTTAATCTTGATGACAGATATAGGCAAAATATATTTAGTATACTAGTAAATGTAAATGGTAAAACATCACATAATAATAGAAAAAGATACCATTGCATTGAAAAACAAAGCAACTATATGCTATATATGAGACATCTAAAACTAGTCACTTAGAATATCAGAAGGATAGATAAAGACATCTGGAAAATATCAATAATACAATCAACAGGAATAAAAACTGAGGTTTAAATAATAATATGAGATGAATTTGAATTTACGGAATACACTATTATATGATATAAATAGAGATAATCTATAATGAAAAGAGCCACTATGAAAAAGGAGAAAGTAGTGTGTGGTAGGATAAATGGTTTCATTGTTAATCAGATTCACATGAACCATAGGTATTTCCAGTATCCAATTTTATTAATAAGTGGAAAGATACAGCAAGCACAAGGCACAGGCAAGCATCCTTGGAGAAGTTTGATACTGTCAGACTCAATACCCAATTAAAGTTGTTCTTCTGCCTCATTATAATATATTCTGGTTTTGAAGTTAATATGTGAAGGTTGTGTTTTTGTTTGTTTTTTGGGGGGTGAGAAATGTATGTGAACATACTGTTTACAAAGGGGAATAAAATTTACTTATTGAACTTCTCCATTTTATATCCCATTCTCCAGCCACCCGTAGTCCCATAATTCCATAATTCCACATGTGTTTAAAATTAATCATTATAATATAGACAAACCAAGCGTGTTAGTTTTTTATCACAGCTATAGTAAATTACCATAAACAGAAGCTTCAAACCACACAAATTTTCTATCTCACAGTTTCTATTTGTCAGAAGTCCAAGAGTCTTACAAGGCTAAAATCAAGGTGTTGCATGGATATATTCCTTACTAGAGACTCTGGGGAAAAAAACCCTTCCAAACTCACTCAGATTATTAGTCAAGTTTAATTCCTTGTGGTTGTACAATTAAGGTGCGCATTTCTTGCTGGCAGGGGTGTCCCTTAGCTCCTAGAGGCAACTCTTCAGTTTTCACACATGGCCCCCAAGTTTTAGAACTTGTAATAATATATCATCTTTCTCTCTCTTGGAATCTCTCTAACTTCCATTGCATCATTTCTGCTTGTTCTGCTGTATCTCTCTGACTCAAGCCAAAGAAAGTCCTGCTTTTAAGGGCTCCCATGATTAGATTGGGCCCACTTAGATAATCCAGGATAACTGCCCTATTTTAAGGTCTATAACTACATTTACATGTGCAAATTCTCTTGTCATGTAACATAACCTATTCACAGATTCTAGATAGTAAGGCATGGACATTTTTGGAGAGCTCATTATTTGGGCTACCACAACAGGTATATCCTCTTAAAATCATTTCATAGATAATAACTTTCTGTTATCTTTTCGAGTGTTACAGTGTAAATCAGATCTGGTTATCAGCATGCTTGCAGGAGGCTTGACAAGACCGTTCCTTCTTCCTGAGCGTCCCTGGAAGAAGGAATGGCATATTGGTCTGCTCTTAACTTCTTTTTATTTTCCCAAACTGACATAGTGCTTCAGGTGCCAAACGATATAGATCAAAATATATGCAACAAAATGCACCAGAAATTCATAAAGCTAATATCTCAAAATATATATAATTAGTAAAGCTAAGTCAATTAATTCTCATCTAAAGCCATCATTGATTTTTAAAAGTACATATTTCATTGAACATCAAACATTTACAAACATACCAAATGTTACACTATATAGGAAAGAAAATTCAACAAATCCTAAAAAATAGAAATAGTAAATCCGAAATCAATAAGATGAAGAAAGGAAGGAGAACATAAAGAAGGAGGAGGAAAAGAAGGAAAAAAGAGGAAAGAGAAGGAGGCAAAGGAAAAGAAAAAGTAATATTTTTAAAGCATTTTCTATGTGCCATGAACAAGGTTTAAGTGCACTTTAATCCTCTAAAAGCCAATGATGGTAGTGTTTTATCAAAATTTACAGATAAAGGAATTGGAGCAGAGATAGTAAATGAAATGCTCATCTCATGCGTGATGCATCAAAGTAGCTTGACTCCAGAATTTGTCTTTTTAACTACCATGTTATATTTACCCCCCCTAAAAAAAGTCTAGAAATTAACAAAATAATTAAAAAACAAACAAACATGTTATGGATTGAATGTTTATTTCCCCAAAAAAAATTTATATACTGAAGCCCTAACCACCAGTGTGGTTATATTTGGAGATGGGGCCTTAAGGAAAAAAATAGGTAATATGTGGTTGTAAAGGTTGGGTCCTGATACTGTAGAATTAGTACCCTTATAATAAGAGATGCCAGAGAGCTAGCATGCATTCTCTCTCCAATCCCTCTCTCTCTTTCACTCACCACACACACCAAGGAAAGACCATGCTAGCACACAGTGAGAAGGTGGTTCTCTACCAACCAAGGGGAGAGCCTTCACCAGATACCAACTCTGCTGGCACCTTCACCTTGATCTTCAACTTCTAGTCTCCAGAAATATAAGAAAATGAATTTCTGGTGTTTAAGCCCCCCAATCTGTGGTATTTCGTTTTGACAGCCTGAGCAGACTAATATACCCCACCACTTGGATATTTTAAAACCCTTTATAAATATCCTTTGCATTAGAGAGAAACCCAACCCAAAAGTGTAGAACATATTTGAAGTAATATAATTAAAATACAGCTTATAAAAATGTATAAACTACAGCTGTCATGAATATATGTTCTTTTGGAAACCGATGCATATAGTCATACTTCTGGTGATTATCACGACTCCCATATTTTCAGCCAGTACTTGCAAGGAAGTTAACTTCAACCATAACCCCAGGATGATGCCCTTGTTAAGCTAAAATTATCCATGTTCTCTTTATGTTCCCTTGGCTACAGCCATTGTTTCAAGGATGTCCATGTGACACACCAGTCAAAAACCCTAAGACCAAGGTTTTTACTGAAACTCTCGTGAAATAAGGCAAGCATTCTTTTCTACAGGACGTGAGGGAAATGGATATTAGCTAGAGTGGACGTGACCATGTGCCAACACTGACCGTGTAAGAAAGTTCATATACAGAGAGGTACAGAGGTGAGTAGAGAAGTAACAAAGAAAATCAAAGTTCTCATGGAAGATTTTGAGCCTTAGCTGGGCTCCCTTGAATGCAACACCACCTTTGGGACTTAATAGTTACATAAGCAAAACAACTAACTTTTTGCTTAAAGCAGTTTGGTTTGGGTTTTCTGTCACATTCAACCTAAAAAGCCCTATATAATATAAAACTGAAATTATGTTCAAGGAAAATTGTACGACTTTTAAAAAAAATATTATGTCATCAAATATTTTATTATCCTTCATTAAAATTAAAGTAAACAAAAAGAGGGCAGGGTTTTTACTAATAAGGGAAACAGTCTAAAATGTGTTGGAGAATACATTACTCCAGACAAATATTACCCTTTGATATAATGGATAAGAACCTGCGTGATGTTGAAATAGTCTCTTTAGTCTTGAAAAATGAACGTATATTTTTATTTAGAAGTCTGAACAGTATGCTGATTATTATTGCTAAGTGATAATGGACAATATATGGGTTCTAAAGATACAATTAACTGGGTGTTATTTAGTTAGTTCTTAACACACAGATAAAAGGTAAAAATGACCTCAAAGCAATAGCTATAATTGGATCACATATACAAGCCAAAGTCAAAGGAATGGTTTTAGATTTTGAGAAAACAAATAAATAAATAAATCTCAACGAAGTCTGCAAAGCCTTGGTTTGATTCCCTGAGGGAATGTTTTACAGCAAGACATCTTAATAGCTTTAAGGACATTAACTCAGAAATATAAACTCTGACACAGGAAATGCTGTTTCAGAGCAAGATTTTAGGTAAATATTTTCAGTATAGACTTTGTAAAAATAACAATAAGATGAGGAAATATATTGCCACTCTTCATTGCCTCTTCTGTCTTTTGCTAGGCTACCTATAAGAACAGGCCTTCACTGCTAACTGTTCTTGGAATCCTGTCAGTATCTATCCTTCTGTTCATCAGTTATATTCTACGTAAGTATTTGCTAATTGGAGACTTAAAGACACATGCTTAAAATTATAACAAGATGAATGAATACCCAAAACTAAGTTCACCTGGCATTATTCTTAGATTTACTTTTTAATTTGAAGACCATTTTCAAGATTTCTGCGTTTATGTTTATTTTTTTCTTTTCCTCTTTTGTTTTTTGGCCACAGGCAGTCTCCATGTTAAGCAGCTCTGAGCATATAAATTTAACTGGAAAAAGTTTTTTACATTCCCAAAATTTGCTGAAAATTCAAACTGCAGATTTCTACTATATACATTTGCAAAGAAATGCATTTTTTATTATGAGCTGAAAAAGCTTATTTCCTGAATGCTTGAGGCCACTCAGTCAACGAGCTTGCATAATTCAAATACTTGGAAACCCACAAATAATCTAAGGCCAAATTTCAACTGCAGAAAATAACACAGGAAAGTCCATTCTTGCATATTTCCAATACCATATGGCAAATTGCATTTTCTGTTCGTAGAGAACATTTTAACTCTGATGAATTTGTAATTATACCCAACTAATTAGCACCATTTTTTTTATTATGCTGCCCTTTCTTTTAAGAGGAAAGGAAATTTTATATCTCCCCGCAGTGATTATCACTTTTACTATACGTGCAATTGTTAGAGGGAAAGAAATTTAAGCAGGCACCTAATCAATATTCATGAAATGGGGATCAAAAAGCGTGGTGCCAAATCTGCTTTAGCCTGTTTTAGAATCAAATCCACAAGTTGGTGAAATTTTTTCTAATTGACATTTTGGTTGTGTGTGGGCTCAAATCTGTTTCAAAGTTAGTCCAACTTTGAGAGTTTAAGTGTGTGGACAAATCTGGATAGGAGATTTTCTTTCTTTTTTTTACTTTAATTCTGTTCTGTATATCAACCTGGAGGTTTTAAGACATCCTTTGAAAACTCATTGCCAGTATGGCTTTCTGATGCTTTTCTGTTCCCTCAGCAAAGCAGGGCAGAGGGCCTACACTGCAGAAAGGGCACACTAGACAGGGTGCACCTGGTTAGCTGCTGGTTCAGTCTGCTGACACAGCAGCTAAAATAATTCCAGCCAGTTAAGGGTTGTTCACCAGATCTTTGACAATGCATTGATATCATCACTGAGTAAGCAATTAAGTGTCCTGAGTAGGCAATAAGTAGGCAACAGTCTCCACTTTCCTTACCTTGTCTCCTTAGGGGAGTGTGTTGGGCTGGGAGGAATAGTTACCACTCCTTCAGGGGCACAATATCCTGGTGTTTTGTGCCTTCTCTTTCCTCATCAAAATTTGCTCTCAGGGAAAGATCCATTTTCAGGCACTTATGTAAAACAGTCACTTAAGTTTTGGATAGAAAGGCCTAGTCTCATGTAAAGGAAGCTGCATACATAAGAAAATGATAGAGAAGCTTCATCAGGAAAAAGCTGTTCAGTTTGGTGCCCTTGTAATCTGGATGCACAAGAACCTACTAATCTGGATGAAGGATACAGCAGGGCAGGCATATCATTACATTTATAAAAACTTCAACTAAGGATTAAAATACTATACATTCATGGTATACTATGGTATACCATGGTATACTAAGTGCTGTTTTAATTATTTAATTTTCACAGCAATTTCCATTTTGTAGATGAGGAAATTTATAGGGAAGGTCTTAATCCATAAATTCTATATCTACTATTGTCATTAAAAAATGGAAAGAGTGTCCAAAACATATTTAATCCAAGTTGACATGGTTGTTTTGAGGCAGAATAGAAAGCCTAGGAAATTTACAACCCTCTCCAGGATACAATGTAAGGTGCCTCATTGGTTACAGAAGTAATAAGTGACTGTATCCAGTACCTGAAGTCAGAGAAGAATAAGAACCAGTTTCATCCAGCTAGGCTAATCCCCTTGACCAGGACCTGACCTTTACTAATTATAATATCATTATAATCTCATTTGCATTGTGGTTACTACAATGGGGTCTTACCAAAACCTTCCCCCTGGAGGTATGAATAACCTTGGGCAGGACTTCCTCAGTGAGACTCAATCTCTGAGTTTGCCTGGGCTTCTCTCTTCTCAAGTGTGTACTTTCCTTTCCATAAACGTCCTGTTCTTTCCTGCCTCTGTCTCACTGCTGAATTCTTTTAGATACAAAGACAAGAACCTGGTCACTGCTGCTCCAGGTTGAGTTCTCTCTTGGACATCCCCGTGAGTTTCCCACGACTAAAACTCATCAGTCATGTATCATTTTGCTGCTGGCTTTGCTGTTGTGAAATAAATAGTCCCATTTCCTTACAAGTGACAGGCCTGTTTTGTCTTCATGTATTTAGCAAATCAGATTGTTTCCCAGCTCTAAAATCTTTTATTTTCCTCCATTGACCTACAGTAGCTTTCATATTTGGGTGAAGAAACCCGGCCTCAAAGAATTTAAATGACTTACCCAAAGTTATGCTGCTAGTAAGTGTAACAGTAGGAGCTGTCTGCTCAACTCCAAAACCTACTCATACATTGTGATCCCTCCCACCAAGTAGCCTATGTCCCTTCAGGAAAACCTGTGTGCCTCCCAGGCTGAAATATTAGAAATTGCCAGTTTCTAATAGCTTCTTAGGTTTTTGTTTGTTATTGTTGTATCTTATTTAATTGTTTTCTCCCAAGTGAATTAATCTGACTTTCAAAAAAAAAGAAAAATTCTTGGTTGATACTCATGGAGCTAAACTCCAATAATAAGATCTGCACAATTGTTCCTGCATCCATCTCTTGCCATCTACAATGAGCACATTGCTGTCTTTTTCCATAGCTTTTTAGCAGTATTTGTAGAGATTTAACAACTATATCTTTGTCAAATGATTCATCCAAGGTTTTGTTTAAAAAAAAAAAAATGTAATGTTTGTTGATATCTAAAAGCAATATGGGTAAAAAGAGAGCATGCCTCTCCCTAATAGTCACATAAAGTAAAATAAAATGTAAAAAAAAAAATTAGATTGGTAAAATTGTCCCAGATGGTAAGTCCCTTTATGAATAATTAAACATAATAATTTTAAAGAGCCATGACTCTGATAAACTTCTGTTTCCCCCTGGGACCTTTCCAGTGAATCCACAGTCCATTGTCCATAGCAAACATCCCAACTCCTCTCAGCACCCCATTCTAGTCCCACGCCCCACCCAACCTCCAACCCACGTACAGACAACTGCCATTTCCACATTGTGCAGAATGAACCTCATAACTGCCTCAGAAATAATTCTCTAACTTTATGTGTGTCCATTCACTTTTTATCTGTCTCAAAAAAAGGACTGCTCTTACATTTACCTAAATGTAATCTCCTCTTAACACCATTTTATCCCCCACTTTTTGATTAATGTTTATTGAATATCTTTTGTGTGTATCATGCTGGCTTGGGTCTCAAGCTACGCAGGTATCCTGTGCCTGGCAGAAAAGTGATTAGGATACAAGCTGAGAGCTTGGTCACCTTTTTGGCCTGAAATACTGAATGTGACAATCTGTAATCTATAAAGTGCTATACTATTGTGGCTTCAGCAACCACTTTTATTCTCTTTTTCCATCCTCTCCTTCTCTCTTCTTTTCCTTTTTTTCCCTTTTCTTTTAGTTTTATTATGGAAATCCTTAAACACATACAAAAGGACAAATGATAATATAATGGAACCCTTGTTACCATCATCTGTCAGTTTCAACATTTAACCATGTTTCCCCGAAACTAAGACCTAATGGAAAATTAGCCCTAGCATGATTTTTCAGGATGATAGCCCCTGAACATAAGCCCTAATGTGACTTTTGGGGCAAACCTTAATATAAGACCTGGTCTTGTTTTTGGGGAAACACGGTATCAGCTCATAGCCAATCTTATTTTTTTCCGTCAATATTTCATCTTCAACACAGTTAACCCATTTCAGGATTGTTTTGAGACAAATCCAGAACACTAATCATGTAATTTCATTTGCAGGTAACCTAGTGTTTATCTCCAAATTATAAAAACTGAAAAAAAAAAGAAAAAAAGAAAAAAAGAACTATGACATCATTATCACTTTCAAAAAATTGACCATAATATCTTCTTGTCGTAAAATATTTAGTCAGTGATGAAATTACCCACTGTTTCTTAAACATGATTTTTAATTTATATTTTATTTTTTTAAGATTTTTATTAACATATAGCTAACATACAATATTATATTGGTTTCAGGTATACACCATAGTTATTCAGCATTTATATACCTAAAGAAGTGATCACCATCTGAGCGATCACCTCTTTAAGTATATAAATGCTGAATAACTATGGTGTATACCTGAAACCAATATAATGGTATAGTGTCAGACAGTTGCTAAGTCCAGCAACCACCTGACACTATACCATGCTATCAGAATATTATTGGCTGTATTTCCTATGCTGTATATTACATCCCCAAGACTTATTTGTTTTATACCTGGAAATTTGAACCTCTTATTCCCCTTCACCTTTTTACCCTTTTACCCCCTTTTTAAAAAATTTTCAATTACAGTTGCATTCAATATTATTTGCATCAATTTCAAGTGTACAGCATAGTGGTTAAACATTTATAGCTTAAGAAGTAATCCCCCTGACTAGTCTAGTAGACCCTGGCACTATACCGTGTTTCCCCAAAAATAAGATCTAACCGGAAAATAAGTCCTAGCATGATTTTTTCAGGATGACATCCCCTGAACATAAGCCCTATATGTCTTTTGAAGCAAACCTTAATATAAGACCCGGTCTTATTTTAGGAGAAACGCGGTATATAGTTATTATCATATCATTGACTATATTCCCTATGCTTTACTTTACACCCCCTTGATTATTCTGTAACTATCAGTTTGTACTTTTACCTTTTATTAATACCTTTACCTTATTAATACCTTTACCTTTTTCACCCTGACCCCAACCCCACTGATCTATCATCCTAATAAATCTAGTACTCATATGACACCATACATAGTTATTACAATATTATTGACTATGTTTCTTATGCTATACCCTATGTCCCTATGATTACTTTATAACAACGAATCTGTACTTCTTAATCCCTTCCCCTTTTCACCCACCACCAAACCACCTCCCATCTGGCAACCATCAAAATGTTCTCTGTATCTATGAGTTTGTTTCTAAGTTCTTTGTTTAATTTGTTCTTTACATTCCACATATAAACAAGATCACATTGCATCTGTCTGAACACTCCACTCAGCACAGTACCCTCCAGGCTCATCCATTCCGCCGCAGATGGCAAGAACTCATTCCCTTCCCTGACTGAGCAATATTTCATTGTATATGCGTACCACCTCCTCTTTGTCCATTCATCCACTGACGGACACCCAAGCTGCCTCCACATTTGACCATTGTAAACAATGCTGCAATGAACATATGGATGCACATGTCCCTTTGAAGTAGTGTTTTGGGTTTCTTCGAATAAATACCCAGAAGTGGGATTACTGGGTCCTTCTTTGTCTCTTGTTATAGCCTTTGTTGTAAAGTCTATTTTGTCTGGTATAAGTATTGCTACTCCAGATTTTTGTTGTTGTTTCCATTTTCATGAAATATCTTTTCCCATTTATTTGCTTTCATTCAGTGTGTCTTTTGATCTGAAGTGGGTCTCTTGTAGGCAGCATATGTAAGGATTTTTTTTTTTTTTTTTTATCCATTCAGGCACCCTATCTTTTGATTGGAGCATTCAATCATTTACATTGAAAGTAATAGTTGACAGATATGTAGTTATTGCCATTTTATTATTCATGTTTTTTACCTTTTGTGTGTGTGTGTGTGTGTGTGTGTGTGTGTGTGTGTGTGTGTCATGAAGAGCTCTGTCTAAGATTCCTTGTAATACTGTTTTGGTGGTGATGAACTCCTTTAGCTTTTTCTTGTCTGGGAAGCTCTTTATCTGTCCTTCGATTTTAAATGACAGCCTTGCTGGGTAGAGTAACTTTGGTTGTAGTTCTTGTTTTTCATCACTTTGAATATTTTGTGCCAGTTCCTTCTGGCCTGCAAAGTTTCTGTTGAGAAATCAACTGATGGTCTAATGGGAGCTCCCTTGTAGTAACTAACTGCTTTTCTCTTATTGCTTTTAATATTCTCTCTTTGTCTTTAAACTTTGGTATTTTAATTATGATGTGTATTGATGTGGGCCTCTTTGGGTTCATCTTGTTTGGGACTCTGCACTTCCAGGGTGTGTATGTTTATTTTCTTCTCCAGGTTAGGGAAGTTTTCTGTATTATTTCTTCAAATATGTTTTCAATTACTTGTTCTCTCTCTCTTCTCCTTCTGGTGCCCTTATGATATAAATGTTGGTATACTTGATGTTGTCACAGAGTCCCTTTAAACTATCCTCATTTTTTTTTGGGGGGGAGTCTTTTTTCTTTTTGCTGTTCTGATTGAGTGTTTTCTACTACATTCTAAATTGCGGATTCAGTCCTCTATTTCATATAATCTATTGTTTCTCTCTAATGTATTCTTTATTTCAGTTACTATATTTTTTGTTTCTGACTGGCTCTTTTTTGTGTTTTCTATATCCATTTTTATGTTTCCCTGTCTCTTCATTAAAGTTCTCCCTGAAATCACTGAGCATCTTTATAACCAGTATTTGGAATTCTGCATCTGGTAAATTGCTTGTCTTAATTTTATTTATTTATTTATTTGTTTGTTTGTTTTAATTTTATTTATTTATTTTTTTCCTGGAGCTCTATTCTGTTCTTTTATTTGAGACATGTTTCTTTGTCTCCCCCATTTTGGCTGCCTCTCTGTGTTTGTTTCCATGTGTTATGTAGGGCTGCTATGTCTTCCAGTCTTAGTAGAGTGGCCTTATATAGTAGGTGTGCTGTGGGGCTCAGTGGCACAGTCTGCCTGGTCTCTTGAGGCACACACTCTGGTGTGTCCATTGTGTGCATTGTGTGTGCCCTCCTCTTGTAGTTGATTCTTGGTGACTGTTTTTCACGTCATTGGGAAGGATTCACCCTTGATCTGATTGGTTGTAAGGACTGGCCATGACTACAGTGGAGGAGGGCTTGTGCAAGGGCTGACCCTACAGAGCAGGATTCGCTTTAGCAGGGCTCTGGGGCCTGCCCAGTTAGCCTTTGGATGTGTTGTCCTCAGAAGTGGCCAGGTGTTGCTCCAGCTGGGTCCAAAACTGGCCCCATGCATTCAAGCCCTATGTCCTCCTTGGAAGGACCCCACCCCAGGCCAAGTTCAGTCAAGCCTTTGCCCTGAACAAGGCCACCTGAGATGAGCCACAAAGAAATCTGCAGATGACCACTGCCTGTGCTGGGCTTGAAGGTGCCCCAAGAGGCCAAGCCACGAACCAATGTTTGTTGTTGCTAATGCTGGGCTAGGGCTGCTTAGCCAGAGGTATGGGACACTGTGAAGCCAGATGCTGCTTGTTTGAGTTTTGTGAAACTTTGAGAGATTTTAGAAAAGTCCACATTTTGAGCCAAGACAAGCTGTTTGTAAGGAAGAGCCACTGGAAGCGGCTTGGGTGTGCCTGAATGTTGGATGGGGCGGGGTATCAGGGAACCAGGGCAAGTGAATGGTGTTAGCCAGATTGATGGAGACTCAGATATGATAGCCGCCTCTATCTGCACAGTGGGAGGGGAGGGATCAACAAGGAAACAATGGTTTCTGCCAGGTCCTCTGTCCAGGAGAAAGCTGCCCCATCAGCCCCTCCGTCCCACTCCAGACAACTCAGTTCCCCACCATATGTACCTGCCGCCTTTTGAGGTGCTGCCCCAGCACTGGAGCTCAGAGTGAGTGAGTCCATCAGCGAGTAAGTCCATGCACAGGCCCTTAAAGATTTGTGCCTGAGAATGCAGCCACCTTCATCTCATTCAGCCACAGTCTCTGCTGGTTTTTACAACGAGAAGTTGTGGAGACTTCTCTCCCCAGCACTGAAACCCTTGGCTAGGAAGCCTTATGTGGGGTTAGGATGACTCTCTCCTCCAGGGTGCCCTCCACAGCCGAGATATCCCTTCTGAGTGTCAATGGTCACACGCGGGTGTGGAACCAGACTGTTCCATGTCTCCACCCTTCCTATCAGTCTCGAGGTGGCTTCTTCTATATGTCCTTAGTTATAAGGCTGTGCTTCTACTAAATTTCATGTGATTCTCAATGACTGTTATTCTGTAGTTTAGCTGTAATTTTGATATGGTCATGAGAAGAGATAAGCACCATGTTTACCTACTCCACGACATTAACTGGATCGCAAACATAATTTTTTTAAAACAGTTTGTATATATGATTCAGTATCCAAATATGTTCCACTCATTTAAATTGGTTCATATGTCCTTTATACCTCTTTTTTGTCTATAGTTTCCCTTCCATCTATTTTTTTTTTCTTTTTCTTGTAATCTACTTTTGAAAAACTATAGAGTTTCAACAGTGTGTGAGAATTCCAATTGCTCTGTCTCTTCACCAGCACTGTGTCTTGTCACTTATTTTTATTTTATCCTTTCTAAGTAGCAATATCTCATTGGGTTTCTAATTTGCATTTTTCTGACTAACTGTGTTGAGCATTTTTCTTGTGCTTATTAATCACTTGTGTGTCATTTTTGGTGAAATGTCTATTCAAAGTCTTGTTCATTTTTATGTTTGTTTGTTTGTTTGTTCCTTTTTTTATTTAAGTTTGAGAGTTATCTATAGTCTACATAGAAGTTCTTTAGCAGACATGATTTGTGAAAATATTATCTCCTAATCTGGGGCTTGTCTTTTTATTTTTTTAACAATATATTTTGATGAGTAGATATTTTTACTTTATTTTTTTAAATATTTTTCAATTACAGTTGACATACAATATTGCATTAGCCTCAGGTGGGCAACATAATTATTAGACATTTATATACCTTAAGAAGTGATCATCCCAATACATCCAGTACCCATCTGACAACATACATAATTATTACAATATTATTGACTTTATTCCCTATGCTGTACTTTACATCCCCACCAATTTGTGCTTATTAATACCTATACCTTTTTCACCCATCCACACAAATCCTCTCACCTCTGGGGACCATCAATTTGTTCTCTTTTTCTCAGTTTGTTACAGTTTTGTTTGTTTTTTACCCCATATATAGTGGAATTCATAAATATGTGAAATCATATGGTATTTGCCTTTCTTTGTCTGACTTACTTCACTTAGCATGATACCATCTTGGCCCATCCATGTTATCACAAACGACAAGATTTTCTTATTTATATGGCTGAGTAATATTCCATTGTATATATGTAACACATCTTTATCTGTTTGTTTATCAGTGGACACCTAGGTTGCTTCCAATTCTTAGCTATTATAAATAGCACTGCAGTGAACATAGGGGTGTATATATCTTTTCTAATTAGTGTTTTGGATTTCTTTGGATAAATATACAAAAGTGCAATTGCTAGCTCATTTGGTAGTTTCATTATTATTTTTTGAGAAACGTCCATACTGTTTTCCACAGTGGTTCCACCAACAGTGTATGAGGGTTTTCTTTTCTCCATATCCTAACATTTGTTTTTGTTGATTTATTGATCATAGTCATTCTGACAGATGTGCGGTAATGTCTCATTGTGGTTTTAATGTGCATTTCTGCAGTTATTAGTAATTTTGAGCATCTTTTCCTATGTCTGTTGGCCATGTGTATGTTCTTTTAGGAGAAATGTCTATTCAGCTCATCTGCCCATTTTCTAACTGAATTTTTTTGACGTGTGTGTGTGTGTGTGTGTGTGGTATGAGTTCCTTATATTTTTTGGATACTAACCCATTCTCAGACATATCATTGTCAAATATCTTCTCCCATTCAAGAGGTTGTCATTTCATTTTGTTGATGATTTCCTTTGCTTTGCAAAAATGTTTTAGTTTGATGTAGTCCCATTTGTTTATTTTTTCTTTTGTTTCCACTGCTTGAAGAGGTAATATATATGTATTTCTAAGAGTGATGTCAAAGAGTTTACTGCCAATGTTTTCTGATACAAAATTAATATTCAGAAATTTGTTGCATTTTTATACACCAATAATGGGTTAGGAAATTAAGAAAACAATCCCATTTACAATTCAAAAAGAATGAAATACCTAGGAATAAATTTAACCAAGTGAAATACCTCTATTCAGGAAACTGTAAGACACTGATGAACTAAATTGAAGAAGACATAAATAAACAGAATACACTGTTCTCATAAATAGGAAGAATTAACATTGTTAAAATATTCATAGTACCCAAAGCAATCTACAAGACTCGGTGCATTTTTTGTTAAAATAGAAAGAGCATTTTTAACAGAACTAGAACAAATAATCCTAAAATTTATATATAACTACAAAAAGCTTCAAATAGCCAAAGCAATATTGAGAAAAAAGAACAAAGTTGAAGGCATTATGCTACCTGATATCAAACTATACTACAAAGCTACAGTAATCAAAACAGCATCATACTTGCATAAAAACAGACACATAGATCAATGAAACAGAATAGAGCCCCAAAATAAACTCACATCTTTGTCAATTAATCTATGACAAGTAGGCAAGAATATACAATGGGGTAAATACATGTTTATAATAAACATATTATAAATGTATGTATCTTCAATAAATGTTGATGGGAAATTGGATAGATATAAGCAGAAAAATGAAACTAGATCACTGTATTATACCATAAACAAGTTAAACTCAAAATGGATGAAAGACTTAAATATAAGACCTGAAACCATAAAACTAGATTTTTTTACATTTGATGAGGACTAATTTCTTTCTTTCTTTCTTTCTTTTTCCAGTATTGATCATGCTTTTACTTTTGGTGTAGTATCTAATAAATCTTTACCCTAGCTAAGTATACAAAGATTTTATATAATTTTTCTTCTATAATGCTTATAGTTTTAAAGTTTCACATATAGGTCTATTGTTGGTTCATTTTACGGTAATTTTTAGTATGGTATGTGGTATAGGTTGAAGTTTACTTTTTTGCATATGGATGTCCAATTTTGTTCAGTATCCTTTATTGAAAGTCTAAGTCTACACTTGGTTTCATCCTATCCCATTTCTATTATGGAGTTATTCAATAAATTAGCTTAAATTTATTTGTTTATTTACTACTTTTTATTTTACTCATTAGCTTATAAATGTTACAATAAACCTCCTCAAAATTTTTGTCTATATTCCCTGTCTCTATTTTCTCTTTTGCTGTTCTCTCCTATACAGATAACAGTCATTAGCTAATATAGATGGCTATTGAAAATAACCGTCTCTCTAATGGTACTGAGTTCCCTTAAGGTATATTACATATAGTATACATTCCATCTATATATAACCCCAAACAATATTTTACACAAAATGCAGAAAAATGTATTGGTGCCTAAAGAATGGTAAAAGAATACATGAAAAAAAAATGCAGCTTAATTTAATTATTATTATAAAAATGTAATAAAATACAAGTGTTGATATTTTGATTGATGGAGCCCAAAAGTGTGTGTGCTTTTTGTTTTGTTTTGTTTTGTGTTTTCTTTTTTGTTTTTACATTTTAAGATGCAAATTTCCTTTTTAAATCAAAACATTACCAAGGGAAAAATAACTTTTTATGTGAGTATACTCAAAGTAAAAATGTTATGAGCAATTAAAATTAATAGTCTGATCAGGCACTATATTTCACTTATTTCATTGACAAGCTCACTGCTTGATAATAGATATTCTCATTTCTCAAAGAAAACTGTAAAAATATTTTCTTATAAATGTCTCAAAGGCACTTCTTGTCCAAACTTTATTTCAGAACTAAGTTCCTACAATAAGTTCCCTAGCCCTGCATGAATAACTCAAGGACTAATCAATCTTTGTCTAATCAATCTTTTCAGTTTAAATGTGAAAATCTAAGAGCACCTACTCTGAAAACGTCAGTGCAAAAAGTTAAAATTAGATATCTTACACTCATTTTTATTCATTAAAAATTTATATGTATATTAGTATCAATTTCAAAGATTTCTTACTCTTGAATCTAATCATAATCTACTATATGCCATTAAATTTAGAAAGCTTTTATCAGTGTTTTATGGCAAAAAAATATAAGAGCAGAAGGAATCCTCAGAGTCTGATGATAATTTTTAAATAATCGTCTCTGGATGTAACAAACCACTTCTACATATGGTTTGTTTCTTCACAGAAAGTATTGTAAATTTCTTAGCCACTTGTTTAAATTAATTACTGCATTTTCCTATTTCAAATATTTACATACACTTCATGTCATAGGACCTTATATAGTTAATAGTTTTAGAGAAAGTACATCATTTCAATGTGGTAAGAGCTATCTAATAGACCATATGAAACTACAAAAAAGAAAGAAAAATTTTATTCTAAGAAAGTATATATTTTACTTGAGTATTGTTCAATCGTATTTGTCTAAAAACATGTCCTTCTACAATGAATGGTTATTTCTAAAATACATCTTCCTGTATATAATTTATTTCACAGTGATACAAATATAACTTCCATCAGTTAAACTCTCAACTGTATCACTTGACAGCATTTAAACCAAGATGTTTATTATCATTGTTATCATTTAATTGTCACCAACCAAATTCAAAACATTTTAGAGACCACTGTGGTAGATATAAAAATGACATTAGGGGTGCTTGTAATCTCATTAGGTTGAGAAAATATGCTTAAAACATGGAAAAACATACCCAAAAAAATCCAATAATGTATAACAGACCTCAAGACAGCCATCATTTTTTTAAGAGAAAACTTGAAAAATATAACAACTCTCTAGTTAAGGGGTATTTTCCATTTTTGAGTTGAATTTCCCTGAACACTGAATCTATACTGTAGAAATCCTTGGACAATTCTGTTGTATCTTAGCTACCTAGCCAAGGATAGTATTTGTCTGGAGAATTTAAGCAACCAGAGGGGGGATAAAAAAGAACTAAAGAAAATTTGAAAGCCGTACTCTCACATAGCAAATTCTCTAGAGGCTATAAATCCCTCAAAATACATGATAAATAAATTTACTTGAAGTTACAAGATAGCAGCCAAATAAATCTTTTCCCTTGTGTATTTTATAATATCTAAACACTTCTACAATGGAAATAACAGAAATATATTTGTATATCAATGTACATTTTACAAAATACTTTTCTTTTTCCTTTGTTTAATTTAATCTTCACAATGTCTTTGAAATATAGGTATTACCATACTTGTGTTCCTACTTTGGAGATGAAGAAAATAAATGATAGTTTAAGTGTAAGGGGATGAACAAGAGAGAGAGAGAGAGAGAGAGAGAGAGAGAGAGAGAGAGAAAGGGAGGCCAAGTCGATTCATTTAAAACCATATTTTGAAAAGTGATAATTTGAAGAGAATACCAAAGTCTTTTTTCTTCTATGGCTATATGATGATGATTCTGTAGGCATAGCTTTAAAAAAGTGGAAATATTTCTTTAGTTCATAAATGTTTAATAAGTAATAGCCTCAACTATGTTCCTAATTCATTAAGTTTATTCTGTTCATTATACTGCTCCTACTATCAATTCTGTTTTAATTTTATGATTGGTAGTATTCTTTCAAGTGGGAATGGGGTTGATAGAAGAGAATGAAAAGAGCCTTATAGGGGTTTGACATCACACTCACACACAAAAAATGTAAGTGTCTGTGTTAAATGCACTATTATAGGGAAAATAATATGCACACAAGTCAGAGGAAAATTATTTCATTCTTTTTTTTTTTTTTGTAGATTCCAGTGAATAAATATAATTTCAGTGAAATGAAGATAGTTATGCAGGTATGTTTAACAATTTATGACTTTGATAAGATGATAGAAAGAAACCAAAGAAAATAGTTATTGGATAAAAAAAGGGACTAAGCAGAAGAAAATGTGAAGGGGGAAGTACAATTGAGATTCAGTATAGATATTACGGAGTTTGTTCTGGGTAGAAATTGACTGTTTAAATTTATTTAGTGTACCATCACAGTTAAGAGACCCAATAGGCCATAATAGAGGGTATACCTATTCCTGTGCAAAGTGCTAGGGAACAACTAAATGAGACTGCTTCATAGTTTAGTGGTTCATAGTTTATGCCGCATACATAAGTGACTATAATACATGATATTCTATGGGTGAACCAATAAACTAAGGTCTACAAAATAGTTATTCTGTGTTCAATACTGAAAAAAGCTAAATAAGTCAGGTTGAATGTTATGATTGGATGTCTTTCCTCAAGCTGGAAAAGACATACTGGAAATGCATGTAAATTCATGTCTTGTTGAGGTATCCAGGACAGTCTCCTCACTTGAAGACCTCTCAAGGAAATACTACTTTGTGAAAAAATGAGCTATGATTTTTTTTTCAGTCTCAAAACTATTCCAAACTATGTATACATTTTTGATGAAATTTGAAAATAATATTTGGTTTGAATTACTCAGTTTTGAGTAGACTTCTTACTGTAATTTTCATAAGGGCTAGTAGTTTACTCTTGCTTTTCCAGTTCAGCCTCTAAATATTTAATCCTCAGGCTTCTTGGGTAATTCAGAAACCAAATGCCTGGCTAATCTAGAAAAAAAAATGGTGAGCTCTACAACCAGTGGGATATGCATAAGATGGAGGGTTTAATAACTGATGGAACAAAACAAGCTCTGACAACTGGACACTGTTCAGTCATCGCCACCGCTTTTGGAAACTCTGAGACTAGGCGACAGAAGTTATAATTCCTCTTGGGACAACTCTACCCAGTCCTCTTTAACATTGACATACATCAAACTTTTGTCTGAAATATAAGACATTTTAATTCTTAATTCTCCTTTGGTTAAGATTTTTTTCTCTTCGTTCTCTGCTATCCCAAGAACAATAAAAACATGTTTGCTTTGTCTCCACTGTATGAATATGTGTCTCTTTGTAAAGACACACTCAGTTATGGCAAAAAGTCTTTGAACCTTTACTTTCAGACTAGAAAATGGGTTTCTAACCAGGTTAATACCGCTCGTATCAAGAAATAAGGCACAAAGGAAATCTGCAAGGAGACGCAAGTAACCAGGAAATTATGGCACGTGTATAAATGGAGGAAGAGAGAGAATCGTAATGTAACTGAATTGTGGAGTCATTACTGTATGATAGTATGGTTGTATATTGTTTTATATGACAATCATACTCATGGAAATTTAAGTATAAACTCTGGATGCTGTGAAAGAGAACACGATCACACCTGAATGGTGAGGTCATACCCTGGGGTAACATCCTGAAAATGACAGTTTTCTCAGGCAAGAAGTCAGAACTGAAAGGGAAGCCTCAAGGGAGTAGCAAAGAATAGCTTTTTAGTTTCTCTTAGCTTTGACCATGAAGCTGCCAAGATACTTTGAAAGAAATTTTTGGGGAATGGATATGATATTTTCCTCCAAAAGTTGGAATTAATAAGTCCAATATTTTTTATCAAAATAGAGTCACCTCGTTTTGACTAAAAAGATGTTTTCCCTAGTCAGTCAATAGTCTTAGAGCAGCTACTGAAAGAATTAGCACAGCTGTTTGTGATGAGCGAATTTGAGAGCATGGATGATGAAAAGTTATAGGAATAGAAAGGGAAAAGACAAACCTAGTTTATCTTTTCTTCCAGCCTCCAAAGCATCTTTAACTTACGTCTACTCTAGTGTTTTCATGCAGAATAATAATTTGTGGACGTATCTCTTTTCCTCATCAGAACGTAAGTTTCTTGAGGGCAATTATGTATGGTTCCTGGTATAGGGCCTGGCGCTTGAACACTCAGTAGCTGTTACTGAATGAACAAACAATACTTAAAACTAAAGCATCTTTCTCTCTACTTAGGGATGAAATCAAATCACACATTTACAAACTAGTGGTTATTTGTATAATTTTCATTGTGTTAAGCTAGAAAATAAATGTCATTGAGGTATAAGATTAATAATTATGCAGAGATCTGATTCTATAAAGAGAACTAAGAATTCCATCCCCTGTGTGTCAAAACTCCTCTAAGTTAAAAAAAACCTTGAATAGTTTGATATCTCACTTAGACCTTAAAATCTTCCTTCAGATGCCTTGCTTATATGTCCTCCTTATAACTGTTAGGAACCTTTCTGAAATCACTTAGGTACCCTTGGTCACCACTCCCCAAACACCAAGCATCTTTTAAAACAAGATGCTGATCTTGTTGGTAGAAAGGCTGATAACGGTCAAAGATGTTGGAATCTCCAGCAGTCCACATTGTCATGTGGGTAATTAATTATATAGTAGTATTGACAATAAGAGCAATTGAGACTTGGAATGTGGTTAAATTTTGGAGTTCAGAAAATCTTTGGGAAAACTTTTCTCCAAATCTTTCTTTGTGTGAGGGAAGAAAGGGACCAGAAGTTAGCAGAGAACTCCCAGTCACATTATTAAATGAAACTAAGAGGGGAAGGTGAGGGTATCTACTGTGTGGCAAGTGTTGTGTTAGCACTTACAATGCAGTACAAAATGAATAGATACTTTGTATCTGAATAGCACTTTGCAAGTTACAACATTTATCACATTTAACATCATGAATAGTCAGAAAAATATTATAACATCCAATTCATAGATGAGAAAACAGAAGTTTAAAAAAGCTAAGTAAGCCCAAGTGCCAGAACTTGAACAAGAACCCAGTTGTTTTTCTTTTCTTTTTATTCTAAAGTCTATGCACATATTTTTAAAAAAGGGCTTTATTTTTTATGGAGAATTTTATTGACTAGTGGAGGCTGTCTAGAGTTCTGTGTTGAGAAGGATCTGAAGCCAAGCCATAACTCCCTGGAAAAGACTGTTGAGTTTGAGTATTGATGTCTGCCCAGGACAAAAACTAAAGAGTGGTGGAATGTCACCCATTCCTGCACTATTTTCCCATATTGAGGTCTTCAGACATGCATGCCCACTCCAATAGCAACACTGATTCTAAGATCACTGATCAGTGGATGGCAAGAATTTCTTCCTACTACAATGATTAGAAAAAACGGCAGGTGTCCCCTCCTACCACAATAAGCCAGAAAGGACTTCATTGCCTGGCTTGTCCTCAAAGGCACATTCAGCGATGACCAGAAAAAGAGTAGAAATTGGAGTTATCCCCAGGAAGAGGATTATGCGCTAGAAGACTGTGCCCCTTGATTAGACAAAGCCTGCTATCTATATCTAACTGAAATGAATGTATTCATCCAATTTACAGAGTGCAAAATATTTGCATAATTCTAATAATTTTAAGAATAGTGAAGTTTAAAGAGTATTATAACCTTTCATGCACATTATTTCCACCTAAATCAAATTATCTTTATTTTTGCCCCTTATATTATAACAATGAAAAGACTTGCCATTTGAATTACGGAGATTCTTCTCAAACATAAGACACGTAATTATCTTCAGGTAAATAAGGTATTTGTCTCTTTTAGGAGGCTAATTAAATGAACTTGATCAACATAGCAGAAAGATTGTAATTTCTACATTACTCTATTTTATGTGTTTACTGTCAAGTTCTCCTAGGGGGAAAACATACAGAAGGCATTGTAGCAATGCAATAAAGTAATTGTTATCTAAATATGTAGGGTAAAGTTCATACTTTAAATTGTTACATCAGCTGTTAACATTCTTTTGGCAACTTGTTTCATGAGTCTTTTTTTCATGTGCTTTTGTCTCTTTTTCTCTGAATGTTTTACTGCCTTTACCGTTTTTTCTAGCTGAAAAGGCAGAGCCGCAAAGAGCTTTCAGTGCCCATTGCATTTCAAATCTATTCTCATTTTTGATACCTAATTCTGAGTGGAAAAATATCATTTAAATTCAATTTTAGTGTAATTTAGTAGAACATTGGCATAATTATCATGTCTTGTAATTCAAATCTGCTTACTCCAGTAGGCTTCTCTCCATGGACACATCCACCATGCATCAAATGCTAACATAACTGCCTTACCTGTGATGAGAATAGGAATGCAAAAGGGTGGAAAATCTTTGGGAATAATGCTGAGTGGGATTTCATGAAGTTATTAATTAACACTACTAGAAGACCTTGAGTTTTCATAGAATTACACTTTGTTAAAACAAGCACACCTGTAATCTAATCTTTCCATTCTAGTCTCCATTGGGCAATTTCAGGCTCAAATAAACTCCCTCAAACAATAGTAAATCCAGATTTGAATGAGGTGATCTCATTGACAAATTTCATCTGGAAATGTGGTACAAAATAAACTAAAGTTAAAAGGGCCTTTTCTCAATCCCTGACTAACAGACCCGTACAGTTAGTACTACGTGCTCTTAAGTCTTCTTCTTTTCCTCATTTCTAATTGTTAGGTGGTTGGATTTTTACCCCATTACTTATTTTGCCTATATATGTTATATCTCTCCTCTTCCATAAGGTCTTTCTGTAAATTGTTCTAAGTAAGGTGGAAGAAATTCTAGAATGCTCAGAAGGTTTACCTCCCATTACTGCAGAGAAAAATAAGTTTAAGAAATATAATCACATACACTGACTGTTACCACATCAAGAAATATAACTGCACACATTGACTTTCATATCCTTACTATTTATATTTACTATAAAGCCTCTCTTT
Source organism: Rhinolophus sinicus (assembly GCF_036562045.2). Classification (NCBI taxonomy): domain Eukaryota; kingdom Metazoa; phylum Chordata; class Mammalia; order Chiroptera; family Rhinolophidae; genus Rhinolophus; species Rhinolophus sinicus. The sequence goes on from NC_133756.1 coordinate 106,284,908, forward strand.
TTCACTCTGTGGTTATGTAAAGTGTGTACCATGTTTACAACTCTTGGTCTTCTATTAAGATCTATTTAGCTAATCAATATGCAGCTTACGTTCATATTTCTCTTCCATTTCTAGATAATCTGCCCACACAAACTGATGTGGATGGTTTCAAAGACACTTATATCTTCAAAGCGGCAGCTAGTACAAAAGAATAGTCTGTCAGTAACCTTTTTTTCCAAAAATAGTCTCTTAACTTGATTCCTTAACTTGAGTTTCTGACCTCTACACAATATTTTTCTTTCTGTTGCCAAAGTTAACTTTCTAAAATAACTGTTCTGATCCTCCACTACTCATACCAAGCCTGCAGTGGACCACCACTGCTTTCAAGACTTCCCATGTGAGAACCCTCCAAGATTTAAGGATGGACCCATCATTACCCATGTCTCAGTGCAAGCTACAACCTCCAGGTCTTTACTCATGGTGGTCCTTTAACTTAGTACTCTCCTTCCCTTATTTATTGTTTGCTTATTGGAATACATCATTACCTTAAAGACCCAACTCACCTGTGACCTCTTCTTTGGAAATCTTCCATGGTGAAATAACCATAAATAGGGTGTTGGACAATTAAGTTCGCAAGCTCTCCACCGTGCACTTAATTGTCCTTCATATTTCTTCCATTATGTTTCCAGAACATTCTTTCCCCATTTGTTTAGCATGTATATTACTCTGTCTTGTATCAAAAGTAGTTGCTTCTTTTTTAACTAAACTCATTAGATTATATGTTCCTTAAGGGCCAAGACTGAAGTTTATTCTAATCTCCTCTCCTCCCCATAGTCCTCCACCACCAACATCCAGTATAAATAAATGTTTTATAAACACACACTGATTTAAATTTAATTTCTAAGACTCATTAACATAAATAAGTAATTTCAATACTACTTAGCCTTCACTATCTGCAGCAGCTTTTAGGATCATCTTTCCCCAGGTCAATGACACCTCATTCAATTTCTCCCTGACCTATTAACCTATGGTCTTGGAATCTTATCTCCAGTGTGTTACATTTTCATCTAATCAATTTTCTGCCTTTAATGATTTAATTAAATTATTGGTTATTCTCTGGTCGCTCAGTCTTCATGTATTTAATAGCTTGTACTATTTATATGTGCTTGAGTACTGCTGCTGCAGCAAACATCCCAAGATAATTGAGAAAGAAAAAAGAGAAAATATGCAATCTAAAGCAAAATGACTTTATTGTCTTCCTAAAATGTATTTGATTTCATTGGTAATTTTCTTTCAGAATGACCCTGATCAATGTGCATTGCTCTCAGTATCCTTTAAACATGGCCACTTCCACATAATGCTCCTCAGTTTTGTATTTATAACCCATGTTCAAGTAGTCTGTTTTTGCCCTGCCCCACCAAAAAAAGAAAAGGGAAAATCTAGGAAGTAGAATGATTTAAGATATATATAGCTATAGCTATAGCTATAGATATAGATATAGATATAGATATAGATATATGTATATATACCATGTGGCAGTACAGAAACAAAAGAGAACATTCAACAAGGAGATGGTACTTGTAACATTAGGCAGTTTGCCCACTGAGAACCTCTTAATTAGTATTATTACCCCCAAAGAAACTGGCATACTACTTTGTTTGTAGGCACACGGCCATCTAACAGATGGGTCTGTACACGAGATGCCAAAAAAAACACATATGAACATCAAACATGGCACTTAACCATGTTATTTTCAGCTTTCAGTTTTTAAATGGCTGTTGTCCTGCAATGCCACGGGTGTAGTCAAGCAGAAGATCAAATACAGGAATTACAACCACAGCAGCTGGTAGGGGACCAAGAAGAGGGGTTCCTATTTCAACAAATTTTTTTTTTTTGGTTGTTACTTTGAGTTTTAGCTAATGAAAAAACCTAAAAGTTTGATGCTCAGGTAACAAGTACAGATAATCCAAGAAGCACTTTATATATATACATACATATATATATATATACACACACACACACACACACACACACACACACACACATTAGAAATGGACTAAAGTCATCATTCTGAAGCCTGATGATAATTTTCTAGAAGCTAATAAGAATTTTGTTTTGAAAATAAAGTTTCTGCTGAAATCACAGCAACATGAAAAAGATTTCTTCTCTGGTAGTTTGTATTGCTGAAATTCAAAAAGATTGATTTCTAATATCACTTAAAAGTTTAAGTTAATTTTTTATCATCAGAATATATTTCAATTAAAAAAATAATGCATCACATTAGCCAGATAGCCAACTATATTTCTCATGACCTTAAACTTACAAGTTTATATATAAAACAAAAAAAAATAATGTCAACTAATACTAATGAAGCATCTATGATGTTCATAGCTCTATGTTATGCTCTGATTAAGATACAGAAAAAAAGTAAGCCAATAGGCCTGCCATCTTTGGACTTCCCATGCAGTTGTGAAGGGCACACATGATAAGTCATATTTGAAATTTTATGATTGTTTCCTGAAAAAAGTTATCCCCAGTTTAAGGTATCAGTAAAAACCCTTGAAGGACATACAATTTGTAGTGGGCTAAGAAGAATACATAGAATTTGCAATCAGTTGAACATTGTGTGCTGTGTTATCTACCCTTCATGGGGCAGATAAAAACAGTCACAGGCTCTGATAATCAACAGGTAATTTAAATGGCTTTTCCATGACTTTCTGTATCTTGTTATAGTATCCCTTTGACTATTTAAATAATTGCCTACGTAACTGATAATTTTCTTTGGTGGATCTCCTGCAAAGATCCTATTGGTCATGACTGATGAGGCAGGTGCTGCCTCTAGGTGTAGGGTTGACCACAAAAGCCTATCTGCCAAGGGAGCCTGGCCAAAGAGAAGACCAGCTGCTGAGAGCCACTGCACCAGCTTCTAAGAGATATCTGAGGGATTAACAGGGCCAGTTCCAACAGAACCACCTTCTTCATCTTGCTGCCTTAATTTTCTAGAATTATTTACTTCTCCCCATTCCCAGAGAAAATCGACTTCCGTTTTCCTGCTCAGCTCAACAGAATCCCACCTTGGAAGTTAAATTTTTAAATATATTAATTGGTCCACATTATCTATTTTCCTGATGCTGGGCTCTTCCATTACTTCATTTCCATTCAAGACCACAGCCTTCCTTTCCCATAAGCCTCATAACCAACAATCTGTATCTGGTTCTTCCCAGCCTTGACTTTTCCTGATTTCTTGATTTAATAAACTTCTGCTCCAGGAAGGAACTGGCTGGTTCTTATCAGTGGGCATATAAACTTTAATGATCCTCTCCACTAACATTAAAGCTCTCAAATTTGCCTTAATAATCAGAATGTCTTTAAGTGTAAAAATCTCCCAGTAGGCATCTATCTTCTGTGTGGGAGGGAAACAATGGTATGGATTAAAATGCAGTCTCTTCCTTAAATGCCAGCATTGAATTAACCAGCAGTTCTCTATGAAATTTAAAAAATAACTGCTCAGCGGTTTCACATATTATATTTCTGAATAATAGGAAATGTTAAACAGAATGCCTAACTCACAGTAGGAACTCAGTAAATATTTTAAAAATTGTTAAATGAATTCCTCTCTTTTCACACTCTTATTGTAGCCCTATATAAACCCTGTCACCTAGTGAATGAAGCTATTCCTGATCCCAAGATAAAATCATTATTTATACTATATATTTATAATTTATAAATTCTATTTTCTAAATAAATATGTTTTGATAGATTATTTGCAAAATGTAGTGTAGCATTACATTTAACTTCCTATAGCAAATAACAAGTCATTTACAAATATTAGACACTAAAAACAGGTTTATTCTTTATTCATTTATTCAACAAATATTAATTACACACTTCATTAGTCAGGATTGGTGAGGTTATGCTACAGTAATAAGCAACCTGAAAACTCAATGGCTTACAACAGTGAAATACATCTTTTATTTTCACCGTACTGTATATCTGTTACAGGTTCATGAGAAAGCTCTGCATACTGTGGTCACTCACTGATCCAGTTTAACAGATTTCATCTCACCTTATTCTCCCGTGATCACAGAGGCAGAGAAAAGACAGATTATTATGAACCAAACACGAGTTCTTAAAGCTGTTTCATGGAATAGCACATGTCACATCTGTCAAAGTTTCATTGACCAAAGAAAGTCACGTGAATACTCCTGGGTTGAATAGGCAAAGTATATAATCCTCCCACGTTTATGGCTCTATAGGAGATAAATGAGAATATATGGCAAGGAGTAACACAATCTTCCACAAGCATGTAGTAAATATATGACCTGATGCACCAAGATACAAGGTGAACAAGATAAATTTGAGTTCTTTTTCACTCTAACAAAAAGATGCAAGTTTATCTCATAAAGTACACAATGCTATACAAATTTTAAAATGACTATTATTATAAATCCAAGGAAATGTTCCTCTCATGAGGACAGTGGGGATGGCAGCAGATATTGGGGAGACATAACTTGGGGGAGTTCTGTTCTGATAATTATAAAAACAAATGCTTCTTCTTGATCATTAAGTCTAATTAAGGTTTTTTTTTTTTTTACTTTTTGTTTATTTGTTCTGTTCTGTTTAAGCTCCCATTTTCTTTTGGTTATGGTCCTTTAATAAGAGAGATTGCTTTGTTCTAGACCCCAGTAAAAAGGTCTATAAATTTGATTCCAGGCTCTATTGCTCATTTCCAAATTTCTCACCAAACCTCAGATCTTTTCTTCAAAATGAAGTTAATGTCATCCAACACATAATATTATAATAGGATTAAAATAAAAAGATAATGCAATACCATGGGAAAAATGCCTAGCAGAGCGATTCTGCCTCTGTCCTTTTGTGATCCATATACCAGGTTTTCTCCTATATGCAGTCTTTATCTATAGATCCTAATTTTATATGAAATATAAAAATTATGGTTATATCAGGAAATGTTTTACTGAGTCTATAAAGAGTTACACTGAATTATAAGTGATAACTAGACTTAGGATGTAATCTCTCTGGAAGGTAATTTGAATTTTAAAAGAGATGAAGTCTTAAAGTAAAGATTAGTCTTAAACTTAGGTAAGCCCTGTGCCGTGTGAGTCTTTTGACTTTCAACCTGTGTGACCCTAAACTAGTCACTATTTATCCTTGGTGAAGTCGTTGCCCATTCTAGCCTCAAATTGTTTTTGTTTTTGATTTTGTTTTCAACTTTAAAACAATGATCCCAAACTAGGTTATCTTTAGAGATGAGTCACTACCAACCCTAGAATTCTACAGTTTTTACTGTGGAATTCAAGTGTTAATAAATTATAGAACGAGAATAAGATTTACTAAATACAAAAAAAAAAAAAAAAGAAAAAAAATGGTATGTGCTCTAAACAATCTAATTCTCAAAAAATTTCTGAGTTATTATTAATCTCCCTGTTTCACAAATAAGGACTTAGAGGTTCCTCAAGAATTAAGAGGCTTGCGTCAGTTGGATGGCTGACAAGTGGATGAGCCAAGCTTCAAACTCCCTGTTGCCTGACCAGGGAACACCACTACAATGGGAAGGTCTTTTTTGCCACCAATGAGATTAAAGAGGTCACTATTATTAAGGTTGTTTGTTTTGTTGCATTTGTCTTTATAGTATCACTTGTAAGCTCCTAGAGAAAGAAAGGCATACATAATTTGCTTTTTTAAGTTCCAGCACCTAAGTAAACTAAGGATACAAGTATATTTTCAATAATGATTTACGGTAGAGCAGAAGGCAGAAAAAGGAAGGAGAGAGGGAGGAAAGAAGGAAGATAAAATGAGTAAGGAAGTATTTTTCACTTTTTACCCATTAGAAACTTTAGATCTTCCTTTGCTAGCCTGTAATAACAGCTGGGAGATATTTCTGTTTCCACCATAAATAAGATACTGTGAAATTAAACTTTATTTTGAAAACTGTATAAATTTTAAACTTTAATGTCAATCCCCATTTAACTTGCTGGTATCACATGCAAGAAGTTATTTTTATGCTGAAGGGGAGAAATAACTTTTCCTCTATGCTCTTATTCTCTGTAACTGAGACATGCAAATTAAACTAACAAGAGACAGATTAACAAGAGAAAAGGCAAACACATTTTATTTTTAATTTTATGTACATGTGGACACCAAAGAAAAAAAAGTGGGAAAAATAAAAAACAAGAAATGGTTAGACTCTAGGGCTTATATATCATCTAACAATAGGTGATACATTGTGAGATGATGACTAGGAAATTTATGGTAAATAAGAGTTGTTTAGAAAGATTTGTTATGCAGACTCATCTCAGTGCTACCCCAGGTCTTCCTGGTATGGGAGAATGGAACACCTTTACAAATGGAAATTTATGTCATCTTTACAAGGGGAAATTTATTCTCTGCTTTTAGGCAGAAAGGAGGAGGGCAGAGAGCATTTCCTGTATCTGCTGTTTTTCAATTGTCTTCAGCTCAAAATAATCTTTATGGCAAAGTGTCATTTTTCGGGGTGGCATATTCTGATCCCCTTCAATGCCAATAGGATTTTTGGATAGTTAAAAGAATAACAAAGTTTATTAGAAAATCTAAAGAAGATGGGTGTGAGGAAATACCTTTATTCACTCTTGGTTGCCATGTTGAATACACACTTTCTCTTTCCAAATTTATTTAAAATTATATATCCTTAGATCTAGTGATCCTACTTCCTGAAATATGTTGAGGCAATAATAAAATACATGTACAAAAATGTGTCTATATGTTTGTTGATCAAAGTAAACTTTATAATACTAATAAACTGGGGTGGGGGGAACTAAATTACATCTACAGATGAATGAATATATAAATTATTATGGCCATACTATGATATGAACCAAGTATCTGTAATATATTAATAAATCTTTATTAACATGACCCAATGCCCTTGACATACCATCGAGTGAATACATCGGTATACTCAATGGTATGTCAAGGGCATAAGGTCATGTCAATAAAGATCTATTTGTGTATATATATAATTATATATATATATATATATATATGATTACACATATATAGTGAGAATGTAAATTTTATGTAATGTCTTTCTATGTAATTATTCATAGGGAGATGTCTGTATTCACCAAAATACTAACAGCGGTAATCTTTGGTTTATTTTTACATTTTTATATTATTTTAATATACATGATTCACAGGTGTCATTTTATTATTGGAAAAGATAGCTATTTTTAATTAGAAAAATGTTTATATTTTGAAATATTAGGAAATATGAAAAAATTATGAGTTTTTAATAAAATAAACATTGGGGGATTTGAAAATTATTGGATGTAAAGGGTTTAGCTATATTCTGAATATCAATAAGGACTTGAAATATTGCCACAATTTTATAACCACAACTCTGAAAAATAGATTAGTTTCATAGTACAGGTCCATAGAGTGGATAGAGTGTCAGAACAAAAGGGAAGAACACCTTAAACCTCAGTTCCATCCTCTTTTCTAGTGAATCTGTAGAATATCAAATAAAATCACATCATATGAGTTAATCAAATGTTCACTATTAAATGAAAATCTAATATAATGCTTTCCGAGACTGTTCTTCAACTAGGAATATGAGTTTTATCTTGTGACACATTTTGAACAATTAATGATAATTGTGTGAGAAATTGAACTACTCCTGGGATTGTATATAGGAAATATAAAAATAATAGCAATAGCATTAAACAATTACTCAAAATTTTATTTATAAAAGGGGAATTGAATGTTTTGATAAAACTTTGTTGATAGGCCCACCTACTGGAAGATTTAATATTCTTCATGATATTTGCTCTGCAACACAGGGGTGGTACTTTTTGCTTTCCCTATGGTGTTATATAATAGCATGAAAATTCAGCATAAATACCCAAATACAAATTGCCCAAACCTCAGTAACAATCAATCAGATAGTCAATTTTATGTCTTTTAAGCAAAATTAAATAGTTATAAAAATATGAACATATGTTAAACAAAAACCTTTGAGACCAAAAGTTTTCTGAAAGGATTTTAAATTTTTTTTCATTACAGATGACGTATAATATTATATTAGTTTCAGGTGTACAACATAATGATTAGACATTTATATAACTTATGAAGTGATCACCCCGATAAATCTAGTACCCATCTGACAGAGTACCAGTTGCTGGGGCATGCAGCCTGAACCACCGGCAGTAGGACTGTTACCATAAGCAGGAAGAGTAGGGTCTTAGGGGAGGGGGAGACGGAAGGAGGAGGCAAGGTCAGCAGTTAACACGTTGCGTTCGGATCACGAGAATCTTCACGAGGGATTTAAACCCCCGCCATACGCAATGTGTTAAGGAAAAAAGTCCACTACAATCTACCAGAACTGGATTTTAGAAGGCAGAGGAAGAATCAGGATGCCATCTTGCCCCTTAACATGAACTTTAGATTATAATGGATTATAATATTATTAGCATGGCAGCCAAGGAAAATCTCCACTATGTTGCCATGATAGTTCTGAGAGGGCCAAATAAGGACAACGACAACTCCTCCCAACAAGGAAGCAATGGTCAGCAATGACCTGCCTAGGTACACCAACAACAGCACCCTTAAGCCCTGAATATTCCACCCTTTCATTTTAAGTGTAATAAATACCCAAACCACACTTCTCTTTGGGGCAGCAGCTCATCTCTCAGCCTGCCTGCTCTTGCTATCCTGAGAGTATATTATCCTTTCCTAATAAGTCTACTGATCGCTTGGCTTATTTGGTGCATTTTTTAATTCTTTCCTGTGATGAATACCAAGGACCCTTTTCTGATAACAGGGCTAGACTGAGAAGACAAACGGGCCCACCATCCTGGAACTGACAGAGCTTTTTCATACAATGAGTTTGGAGAAAAAAGACATAAATTGTTTTGAAAGAATTTATATTGGCTATAGATACTAGAGGAGGCAGAAGGTGAAACAGGGCTAGTTTTGGAATAGGTGCGTAGTCTGTAAAGAAGTCTGTTTGCTCTTTTTAAATTGATTGTGGGCAGCAGTCCAGAAAGTTCATACATAAGCAGGATGTGGTGGCATCTGGTGGTGGGCTATTCTCCCTAGATAATCTCAGAAATTGCCACCTGGAAGGTAATCCCACATTTGAACATACATTCAGAAATACAAGCAGTTTTCTGTTGGTTTTGGCCTACAGCTATTAACTGATTAACCTCTCTTGTGTCTTCCTTACACCTTCTGGACTGCTATAATTTAATTTAGGATACCTCAGAATGTTTTCCTTGTCACATACATATTGGTATCATATTTCTTAAAGCCACAGAACATTAAGAGCTGAAAAGGACATAAAGAGGGTCAAAAATTGATAGTAAATGAGATGTCAATAGAAAGAGCAAATCTCAGAAGAAAAATAACTTCTCTGCCATTTTAAAATGCCCCACTTCTCTTCCATGGTATCCGCTTAAGTCATTTTTCTTAAAATGAGTAATTCCTGTCCTTATCCTTTCATGTCAGCACTTACAGGATTTTTCGTCTTAGAATGTTACTTGTGTCTGTGCTCTCCCTGTTTTGTGACTTGATCTGGTCAGAGTGCTGTCAGAGCCAGTCTTTCCATGTATTGGCTGTCTATGTCAAGCAGTTGCTGGTAGATTGAGACTGGTATTCTCTGTCTCCCACCTTAGTCAATGAGAAGTGAAAATAATATGAGATTTGGGTTTCCATTATTGTGTTTTCTCCATCCTGAAACAATATATTACTTTTCTGATATGTAGGGCTTCCTCACTTTTCCTTAATATCTTATGCCTATATCTTAAGTTTCTTTTGGATATAACTCATTTAAACCCTGAGGGGAACATTGACTTAAAAAGTAATATTGTTTATTAACCTCATCTATTTTTGTGGAAGGTTTTATGAAATTTTATTGATATTTAATTCCTACCCCAAAACATTATTTTTAAGAGGACACAAATATTCTGGGTGATTTAAAATTGATTCAAAATATTTTACATTTTAATAATTAAACAGTACTTTCTCAAAATGAATTTAAGATCTTGTCTTAGTCTCTGAAAGAAAATTCTCAGAAGAATTTAATTAAAGATAACCTATTTTCTATATATTTACATATCATCTAACTAGAGAATCAATCTCTGCTTTTGGCTCAAAGGGACTGGGACAAAACAACAACAACAACATCAGTACATATCTAAAAAAAATTATTGTAAAAGTTGGTGCTTCATACTCACCAGAAAACAATTTTTATCTCTTTCATTATAAATTATCATAAAAGCATCATACTGGGCAATAGAGCTTCAGCATATTAATTTCATGTTATTAATACAATACTGTGAAGTATTGTTGAGTATAATTGTTGTCAATTTACAGATAAAGAAATTAATATCAAGAAGTTGCCCAACGTAACTCAGTACGAGTGTGAGAACTAGAGCTTCTAATTTAAAGTCAGTCAGTACTCTTTCCATAGGTCAGTATGACCTACAGAAGCCTACCCTAGAGGGTCACCCATAATGAAAAATTAATTTCAAATATTTGTCTGGATGGAACTTCACAGTATATAATCCAACCAAAAATATAATATAGATTATAACTCATTGTCATTGTGTTTTTGAGTTACAACTTTAATTGTAGTACCCTTGGTCTGTGCCCAACACAACTTAATTACTTTGAGCTACTTATTTACTCGATTTCTTGACTCCTCCCTCATTTTGAACATGTAGAGTCTCTAAATGTTCAAATATTTTTCACAGTTCTATCTCCCAATATAAACAGCTTTGTAACCCCTTTGCAGGTGAGGCTTCAAAGATCGTATCTCCTTCTGGTAGCTCTCATCCCTATGCAATTCTTTCTTTCCACAGGTCATTTTCATAGAGCATTATACTATTTCGTGCGTTCTTAACCTGGCAGTGATCTTGAGCAGGAGGAGAGATGGTACTTACTCCTTTAAAATATATACGAATTTTATATGTATAAATATGTGTATTTTACTAGGGAGCAGGTTCTTTGATTTTAACAATACCCTGGAGGAAAAGTAACATCTTCATTATTCCACAAAACACTTGATTCCAACTAAATTGTAGGCCAGGGTTTAACATGGGTTCCCATTGAGACACTAAGGAGAAAATGTTCCTCAACAAATATATGAAAGAAGGATGGAGAAGAAATATAATAAGTAAAGCAAGAAGGGAAAAGGACTAACATTTTTACTTATTCAGAAACATTTCTTGAACACCTACAGGGTGAGATGCCATGTATTACCTTATAAAACATTTAAGAGCATGCAAATTATTTTAAAATACGTTACCTAATTCTATAGTAATTAATATTTTTAAATTACATATTTACTAATGAAAAGAATCTTTTAATGTGACTTTATTAAAGTAACTAGTTTCAAAATTGATATAGGGCAAAAATAAATCTTAACAAACAATAATAACCTTAGTTTACAAAAAGTGATAGTTATAAATGAGCTCCCTGAAACTGGATTCTGGCAAACAAATCTCAGAGGTAGAAGGTGCAGCTGTGCATTCATGCCTGAAATCACTACGTCAGCTAATTTTAGACTGTACTTACTAGTAATGATGGTATCTCATTGTTCTCATTTTTTTAATTCTATATTATCCGTGATTCCTGCTGTGACAGTTAAATTGTTCTCAAATTTACCATAGTCAAAAAAAGTTTAAAATTACACATGTGTATAATTTTGTTTCTGGAACTTTGGAGTATTGATGATGGTGATGATGGAAAGCTTACTTCTGACTTTTGACAAGTTTAGATTGGACCACAGCCAAAAAAGTTTGTTGAAGTGCATAATACCAGTATTTTTTACATACTCAAGGAGATGACTTTAACACATGTCATGAAGTCCTCAATACACTGGGAAAAAATTAGATTATTATTTTATGTTTTTAGTGTTATTATTATTATTTGTTACTAGTTTGCAATTGTGTTTTAATGAACATAGCAAAATAGTAGCCTAGAGGACTAAAATTTCCCATTTGGTCATGTTTCATTTGGAGAGTTTAGCTAATAGCAGGACTAGATTCACTTGCTTTTCTAAATGTTTGCCCACAAGACTGCACCTACTTAAAGGTAATATATGTGTTATTAGGTATTGCATTATTAGCATCGCAGTTCAGTTCCTGTTATACACTAGGTATCCAAAAATCATTTGTTGAGTGAGTGAATGCTTCTGTATCTTTCTTCCAGAGATACATTCATCTTTAAAAGCTCTAGAAAAAAAATGTCTATTTAATCATAATTTTACATGAAGAAAAAGCACTTTAAAAAATTCTATTCTGTGATTAAACTGTACTTAATATGATACCTACTCATCCACACTAGAATTTAAGATGCTTGAAGGCATACATTTTTGTCTGTTTTATTCAATGCTCTATCCTCAGTACCTACCATAGATGTACTTAGTATAGAGTGAGTAGGAGCTTAATCAATATTTGTTAAATATGTTAGTTGGTGAATATCAATAGGATCATTATATGGGTTTCTTAGGCATGGCATGCTAAGCAGATATTACTTACAAAATTCATTATTTCAATACTTATTAAAGACATGCCAGGCACTTCACTAAATGCTGGGGATACATTTTTTTCCATCCAAAATTTTATTCCTATTTTTGAGGATCAAGAAACAGTTATGTTCTCACAATTGGTCAAGTTAGACTTGAAATTTCCCAAATCAGAAGAGTTAGATGACTTCTCAGGAAAGGTCTAACAAAATGAAAAACATACTTCGGAAAGTTTTATTTGACGTAGTCCGTTTGCTGTTTTATTTCATTTTTAAATTTTTAAAAGTCATGTATTAGTTGTTTTTTTGTTTGTTTGTTTTTGTTTTATTTCTACATTTTTATTGGAATATAGAACAAACCCTGACATAGGTATTCACAAAATATTAGTTTAATATATGCTATGTGTCAGGCATACTGTTAGGGTTTTCACAGACATTTTCTCACTAAATCCTCAAAATACCTGTATTTTATAGATGAATGAAGTTAATCTCAAAAATGTTAATTAACTTGCCCAATTTCACACAGTGAGCAGGAAATAAAGACAGGATTGTAGATGAGGTCCAACTGATCATGTTCTTTCCTCTGTCCTATGGTACATCTCAGTAAATACTCTACCCACTTTATTTGGTCTTATTTAATTGGTGAGAAATCAGAAGTAATTAACGTCTGAGATCTATTTTATTGTGATAAAGATATATAAATAATTTCTTATTTAATCTTCCCAATAATCCTGACAAATAGAGAGTATTCTTTCCCCATAGCTAAAAGAGACACAAAGAAATTAGTCTATTAGGCAAAGGCATAGAGGACTATATTCCAGTATTGGGTCTGTTTGACTTAAAATCCATTCTCTTTCCACACTGTTAGTCTAGTTTTGACATCAGGAGATCAACCAGGAAACTAGTACAATAATTTAGATGTGGAAAAAAAAGGAAAAAGAAAAAAAAAACTGGCTAGACTGTACCAATGGAATTGGAAAGAAAGGAAATCATGGAGGATGATAGCTTATCATGTAGGTTTTCTAAGAATATTTCAGCATGACTCAAAGAAGGTAAAGCTGAATGCATCACAGTGATTTCCCAGAAGTCTATAGTATACAATTTTATTCAAAAAAATCTACTTGCTAGTTTTTGTTCTAATCCCACTTTTCTTTTCTCATTATTGTCTAACGTGAACTCTAATGCTTCTTGCATATAATGTGCCTGATTTAAATTTCTTAGTGGGTATTGCCTTTTTTTTTTTTTTTACTCTGGAGACACAGTATTTTAAATAAACCTATAAAAATAGTATACACATTACATGATAGGCTTCTAGAAAGGAGCAAAATCTACTATTTTATAATGTATTTCAGATATGCTTCAGGCATATATTCTGAAGAAGAAAGCCTTGTCCTTTAATTTGATATCTCTCTTCTTATTATTCAAAACTTATTCTCAACTTCACAAGAACCATGCCTAAATGGTCTATTAAGCCAATAACAATTAATCCTGAGGTAATGTAAATCATGCAACTGGTACTGTTTTAGAGTCTAGAGAAACAAAAGTGAGTAAGACACGGTTGTTGCCTATGGAAAACTCATAGTCTCTTAGAGAGTCAGGTAAAAAAATAGATATAATACAAAGAGGTGAGGTCCTTGTACAAGTACTTAGAGGGCACAATAGAGAAGGGGAAGAGGAGGGAGAAGTCAGTCAGTTGCTGCTTCTTCTTGTAATCTTTGTCCTTACAGCTAGAATCGGCTTTTGACTCATTGTATGTTACATCTAGTAAATTAAATCAATTTTGCACATAAATCTGATCATGTCTTCCCTAGTTAAATTATATTAAAGGTTTCCCATCATATAAATTTGAAAATCTTACAAGATAGAAAGTCCTGTGTAAATTCTGATCCCTGATTACCTCTCATTTCTCACTATACTAAAACATATACCATTACTTCAGCCATATTAAAAATATATACAGTTCAACAATGTCACATACCTGCCTCTAGGATTTCACACCATGTTTCCTTCTATCTGAAATGCTAGTCCTTTCTTCTAGATAACTCCAAGTTAAATTTTCTTGTAACTCTTTCTTTTAGCTAATATCCACCTAATTGGAGCTTCTTAAAAATTGTATTAAATATATTGGTGACATTGGTTAATAAAATTATATGTTTCGAATGTATGATTCTGTAATACATCACCTGTACATTTCATTGTGTGTTCACCACTCAACCTCAAGTCTTCTGTTACCCTATATTTTATCTCCTTTACCATCATATTCTGAAAAAATCCTTCCTGACCTTTGAGTGTGATTTCAGTGCACACACCCTGTGCTCCCCAAACAGTATGTTTCTGAGGCTGTCTAACACTGAATGTTGAATTAGTTTTCTATGCTGCATAATAAATTACCACAAACTTATTGGCTTAAAACAACACACATTTGTCTAACAGTTTCTGTTGGTCAGGATCCTGGGCATAGCTAAGCTGGGTGCTGATGCAAAGATATGATCAAAGTGTGAAGAAGGGCTAGGTTCTCATTAGGTCTCAGAGGGGAAATATCTGCTTCCGAGATCCCTCAATTGATTAGTATAATTCACTTCCTTGTGGCTGCACAACTCATGGCTGCTTCAACAACAGCAATGGGAGCAAGGTTCTAGAGCAAGTCTATTCATCAGAAGGAGTCTTATACAAATAACATAATGTAATCACAGGTGTCACATGCTATTGCCTTTGCCATATTTTATTGGTGAAAAGCAATCCACAAGTCCTGTCCACACTCAAGGAGAGAGAATTATACAAGGGTGTGAATACCAAGATGTGGATATCATGGGAGCCACCTTAAAGTTTGTCTGCCACAATTATCATCACTGATTGATAAGCCTGCTTCCTCTGCTTGGCCACAAGCAACTTAAAGGAAAGAAACATGTCTTACCTGATTTTCTGTGCACAGTAACTAGCATTCTATATTTGGTATATGAC
This sequence comes from Rhinolophus sinicus, assembly GCF_036562045.2. Classification (NCBI taxonomy): domain Eukaryota; kingdom Metazoa; phylum Chordata; class Mammalia; order Chiroptera; family Rhinolophidae; genus Rhinolophus; species Rhinolophus sinicus. The sequence continues at coordinate 106,300,370 of NC_133756.1, forward strand.
ACACTTAAAATTCAATTCACTGACTGAAGGTCCGCTTCTGACATGTATTATTTTATAAAATTTTGTTAAAGGAAATATGACTTTCATTATATAATTCCTTCCTAAAGCAATAGCATTTTTGTTATAACTCTCATAGCCATCTTTAAAAAAAAGGATGTGCAATAAAATTTGTATATGTAGTAGAAAACTAAGCAAACTTAAGTAATCCAAACGAATGAATCAATTGAAAGTCTATGCCATATTAACTTATAGTCAATTTATTTACATATATTTTGGAAAATGGGGTGATCTTAATTTTAAATATTTCTTGCTGCTAGAAACAAAAATGTTGAGGCTATACAAAGTAAAAAGCAATTCATTTTCCATAAAAATGCTCAAAAACTGTAGCATCTAAAAACCAATGAATATAAAATTGTGGCAATAGATAGTGAAGTATCACAGATGATATTAACCTTTTTCCCTTGTTTCTTGGTTATCACTATGATACTGTTATGTGTGGAATTTTTAGAAATGGAATATTAGTTATAGAAGCAATTTTATGCATTCATATTGACTATTTAAAAAAGAAAGAGATGCTACAGATACATTACCAGAGGTTAGCTACCTATGAAGTATTCAGTTGCCGTAGCAATTTAGTTAATTAACAGGCTTGCTTTGTATTACACAGCTGCTAAAGGAGATTCACATATCTGAGATCACAGAAATGTAATTTCTGCTTTGAGGTTGTCCCATATGCTCCAGAGAAAGAAATATTATTTTGCAGAATCCCTCTCTGATGAATTAGCTAGTTAAGTTAAGTTGATGGAGTTTAAATGCTTACATCTACACTTCAGGCAAAAATGATACCTTTTAAGAGAACGAAGGGTCTACATTCTAAATTTGCATTTACAGTGTAATAAAGAGGTTCAGGTTTAAAATGTAGTTACAGTGAAATAATGTCAGTAGAGTAATGCAGTCAACACAAGGACTTAATTTCCTCAATTTGTTATTAAAATTTGCACAATCGTAGCTGTGTGGTCAGCTGACTTCACTCTACTGTCAGGCAGCAGAACTGAGTGTACTTTGGCTCCAGGAATTTCATTTATACCTGATGAAACCCCCTGACAAAATTTTCACAGACCTGCAAGCCTCAAATAATTGACTACAATTCACAATACTTTTCTTATATAGAATGACCCACTTCTTATAAAATCAAAGCAGTTTTATTATAAATATCCCATTTATTATTATTAATGAATATTTATTGACTCATGTCCTGTGTTAGGTAGTAGATATTTAGTATTTATTACATGTCTGGTACAAAATTAAGTGCTTCAATGTTACATTAATTTTCACAATAATCCTATAAGATGCACTGCCATTATTATGCCCCTTTGGCAAATAAGAAAATCAAGGCTTACAGAGGTTAAATGGCATGTTCAGGGCACTACGTTGCCTAAGTATTGGAACCAGAATTTGAATACTGGTCCTCTGGCTACAGAGTACATGTTTCTAAATGTTATACAGAAACACCTTGCCACAGATGACATATCATGGAACTGAACTATTTTAGTTTCGTTGCTTCAAACTCTTTGGAGGAAGCTTCTCTGACTTTCAGTTTTGGCTTCCAGCCCTTAGTTTCTTCACTCTTCCAATGATTGTATAAATTCCTAATCTCAACATTATGACCTTCAGATTTGGAAGTCTTCTGTTTTTCTGATTTAAAAAAAAAAAAAAAAACTTTAAAAAAAATTAATCACTGATTGTACCCCAGGAACTTTGGGATGAAAAGCAAGTGGTCCCATTCATATTTCCAACTCATCCTGGAGGATTTAGGGATTTCTGACTGCTACAGTGTTTAATACTCAAATAGACAACTACATGGGCAATGAAAATATAATACAGAATTGGATAAAACAACTGAAAAAATGTAAGTAATTATTTGGTTTACATTTATTTTGTAGCAGGTCTGTAATGCCTTAACCCACAGGATGTTCCAGACATCTTGACAAAACTGGTGAAAGAGGCATTGAGGTAGAAACTGTGTCTTGTCCCTCAAAATTCATTACCAGGTAAATAATGTATTGACAGGGAAATCTGGCCCTGATGACAGGTATATCGATGGGGAATATGAAGGCGGTATGAATGGAGGCAATCCTTGGTTAGCCATATATGTCAGTAGATGCTAACTCCTGACTTAGCATGTCAATAGTTAAAAATAATAAAATGTTTTCCAATGTGTTCAGAAAAAATTGCTCTGCTTTGTAACCACAATATAGTAAGAATAAAAAAGAAAAAGCATGTATTTTTTTATAAATAATAATAATAATAGAATCCACTTCCTGAACACTTACTATGTACTGGGCATACTGAGAGCTAAGTGCACATTATCATCTTTAGTGCCATCATACATTATGAGGTGTTTCTTCATTCCAAATTTACAGATTAAATTTAGTGAATATCGTGGCATTTTTACTTATCAGCCTACCATCTTCCGTTCCCCAGACTGGTAGCAGTCGTTGGGACAACAACTTACATTCATGGTGTGACCTGATGGGTTCATATGGATCTGGTTCTCAAAAAATTGTGGATCATTGTAGCTGTGTAGTTTGACCTGTTTGGTGTTTTTTTGAGGAATTGGTTCAGAGGCTTGGCTTCATTTGCCCCCTTGGAACTCTCTCAGGGCTGGAATGTCCTTTTTGGCAATGTTTTTCAAAAGTGTTTTAAAACATATACTACAGCTACCTGGGGCAAGGGATAACAGATGGGACAAGCAGCATACAGACCTGAAAGCCTGGGAAGAATGAGGCTGAGGAAAAAGATACGTAGGAAAATTAGGGCCTTGAACGGCTTCAGCTTCTACCAAGGAACTAGAGAGCCAAACGCATGTCTAGGGATGGGTATATACCCAGAAAAGACATGAAAGCACCCTATACTTGCACCTCTGGGTGATCTTTGGACACTGGACAGGCAGAGGAAAAGGCTAAGGCAGAGTTGTAGACATCTTGGCTAAGCACTGAAGGAATATGATACCTCAGGAGCAATATACAAAGAAAAAGAGTATTTCTTTTTGCTTTGTTTTGTTTTGTTTTGGATCCAAGAATTTAAGGAAATCTCTGTTGAGTCATTGGCTGACTGCTAAACTAATGGAATGGAGACTTTAATGATCACATATGAAAAGAAATACAATCTTTGCAAAAATAGTTTAGAAAAGTCACTGAATGAATGGATGACTGCAGGCAACGAAAAATCAACAATGCAAACCCAGTGTGGGTGGGGGAAGAAGGATCTTATTTAGAGGGCTATTGCAATATAATATTCAAAATTTCCCAGTTTTAACAATAACCAAAAAAAAATTAAGACTAGGAAAGTAGATTCCACTAACACAAAAATAAAAACAAAAAAGAAATTGAAGAAATCATCTTTGAAGAAGCCGAAACATTGGACTTAGTAGACAAAGATTTTAATCAATTGTCTTAAATATGTTTAAAGAGCTAAAGGAAACCATAGGCAAAGAATCAAAGGAAAACATAGAATGGCTACGGAATAGACTAACATGTAAAACTAATAAAGATTATTAATAAATAGAAATATATTAAAAGTAAATAAATAAACATTCTGAGCTGAGAATTATAAACCAAAATGAAATTTTCACTTAGGTAGTTCACCATCAGATTTGAGCAGGCAAAAGAATTAGCAAACTTGACAATAGGACAATTGAAATTATACAGTCCGAGAAACAGAAAGATAAAAGAATGTAAAAAAATGAACAGGGCCAAAGGGACCTGAAAGATACCATTAAGATTAACAACATATGCATTATGGAAATTTAAGAAGGAGAAGAGAGAGAGAAAGAAGCAGAAGGAATATTTGAAGTAACAATGGTCAAAAACTTCCCAAATTTGATGAAATAATGAATTTACATATGAAAGAAACTGAAAAAAATAAACAACCTCTAAGTAGAATAAACATAAAACGATCTATCGCGAGACACATGATAATCACATTACAAAAGCCAAAGGAACAATGGAACTCTTGACAGCATCAAGAGAGAAGTAGCTCATAATGTATAAGGAATATTCAATAAGATTAACAGTCAGTTTCTCAGCAGATACCATGGAGGCCAGAAGGCAGTGAATGACATACTTAAAGAATTAAAAAATAAAAACTGTTAACCAACAATTATGTGTCCAAAAAACCATTATTTTAAAATGGATAATAAATTAAGGCATTCCCAGACACACGAAAGCTGAAAGAGTTGTTGCTATTATAAATACACTAGAAAGGAGATAAATTGGATGACATTAAAATTAAGTAATTTGTGCCATCAAAGGGCACTACCAAGAAAGTTAAACATGATCCACATAATAGGAGAAAATGTTTGCAAATCGTAAGTCTGATAATAATCTTTTATCCAGAATATATGAGGAACTCCTACAACTCAACAACAAAGGACCAAAAGTCCAATTAAAATATGATTGAAGGACTTGAATAACTTCAGAAGATATTGTCTTGAAAGAAAATATATAAATAAATGTCCAACAAGCAGATGAAAGGATGCTCAACATCGTTAGCCATTAGGCAAATCAAAACCACAATGAGATACCACTTCATACCCACTAGAATAACTACAAAAAGAAAAAAGAAAAGAAAAGAAAAAAAGAAGAAAGAAAGAAAAAGAAAGAAAGAAAGAAAGAAAGAAAGAAAGAAAGAAAGAAAGAAAGAAAGAAAGAAAGAAAGAAAGAAAATAGCAAGTATTATTGAGGATATGGAAAAATTGGAACCCTCCTACATTTCCTATGTAAATGTAAAATGATACAGCCACTGTGGAAAAAAATGTAGCTGTTCTTCCATGAGTTAAACACAGAATTACCATATATTCCAGCAATTCCTGCCCTGAGTACATACACAAAAGAATTGAAAACAAATGTTCAAACAGAAACTTGCCCATGAATGTTTATAGCAACACTATAGCCAAATGAAGAAAAGCAAGTAAATGAACCAAATGTCCATCAGCTGATGAAGTGATAAACAAAAATGGTATGTCCATATAATGGAATATCATTCAGCCATGAAAAGGAATGAAGTACTCATATATACTACATAAATGAATCTTAAAAACATTATGCTAAGTGAAAGAAACCAGATACAAAAGCCATATGCTGTATGGTTCTATTTATATGAATATCCAGAATAGGAAAATCCACAGAAAGGTAACGATTAGTGGTTGCCAGGGGATGGAGTAAGGGATAATGGCGAAGACCACTTAAAGTGTATGGGGTTTCCTTTAGGAGTAATGAAAATATTCTGAAACTAGATAATGGTAATGATTGTACAGCATTGTAAATGTACTAAATATCACTAAAGATAAACTTTTATTATGCGTATTTTCCCAAAATAAACAAAAATGTTAAAGCTAGTTAGAAAAAAAATAGAAATAATTTGATAGTTTCTTAGAAGAGGGGAGCATGGAGATATCACTGATTTAGAATAAGAATTTAAAAAGCAAGCCCTGTTACTTATTAGCTACTACCATCTTCTTACAGAATATTTAATGAGGATTAAGTAAGACAAAAATATATGAAAAGTATAGAACTTAACCCATAGTATATTTTTCATACACATTGATTGAGTCTAAATTTCTCCTTTAGTTAAAGATATGTATTTTGGTTTTACTGCTTTTTGTCATCTTCATAGAATTATCCATTTAGGTAATAGCACATATTATTTACATGTGCTGTCTCTGGAGTCACTGTTATTCCCCAAGTTTAAATTCTTATTCTGTAACCTTCAGAAATTTGCTTTACCTCTCTCTGCTTCAGTTTGCTTATTAATAAAATGCAGATAATCATAGTACTTATCTTATGAGAAATGAGAATTAGAATAGAAAACGTGTTACAAATTTTTAACACAATTCTAGGCTTTTGAATCAGCACTCAATAAATAATAAAAATAACAATGAAAGTTATTATTAGAGATTTTTTTCTTATTTTCCTACTTCATCATAAACAGAGAGAAAGTAATTCACACTTTGAATAGGAAGGTATATTATTTATATTTCAACTAACAAATTTATTTCCTTCCTGTTTCATTCCATTTCATTCCAAGCAGGAAACTGTCCTTCCTATCTTGTTTTTGTACCTTCTGTTATGCTTCCTGATATCTATATTGGGCCCCATTTTTTTGTTGTTGTTGTTTGTTTGTTTTTTATTCTTTAGCTTTGCAACCTAGTGACATAGTTTATCCAGATTTTTATTTCCCTTGTTCTTCAGGGCAATAGCCATAATTGCTTCCTCTCAAGTACATGTACCAATGACCATGCATTAACTCCATCTTACCTGGCACAAGTTCATAAATTACTGCTTATTTAGAAGAAAAGTAAGACATGTTGAACTAGTAAAACTTTCAGTCCTGAGATTAATTCTGTTTTTTGGTATGTTTTTTTTGTTGTTGTTTGTTTTTTTGTTTTAATATGCTGAATAAAATAACTTTTACTGAGTTCAAAATTTTCTAGTTGGGAAAAGAAAAAGACTTCAGATGTCCTGCTTATATCATCTCTCCTATTTTGGTATAATGTAGAACTAGACAATGAGGCAGAAAAATTTGTTCCAAAAAAATAACATAAATCGTCAGGTTGTTGAAAAGAAATTTCTCAATAGGTCAGCTGGAAAAATAATTTAATAATGCTCATGAACTTGTTGAAATTTGGCCCCTCACTAGGCTCCCTGCTGAGAAATATATTTCTAAATCCTAAGAAAACAAAAGTCTTGTCAGTATATACACAGAGAGGGAATGTACTAGAAAAATAAAATTTGAGGCACACAAGATTGTATATTCAATGATTGCCAAACACATTCTTGAATTTACTCTAAATGATGAAAAGAAGCTAAAGTATTTACAACTGTTAAAAAAATAGGGATACGAAACTAAAATACAGCTTTATGAGAAAAATGATACATGACAAATCTTCCACATATTTCCTCAGATCATCAGTAAAACACTGATAATTTAAGACAAATACATACTCTCAATAATATTTAAAGGAAAACAAATCAGCTATGACATACTATTTTCAATGATAAGTACTGCCTTTGATTTTTAAGTGATTATTATGGAGAATTTCCAAATACTCAAAAATAAACAAAATACAATGAACCCCCAAGCAGCCATTACTCAGCACCAGCAATTATCAAATCATGCACATTATATTATATAATCTCTACTCCCATCATTTTCTATCATATTTTATTGAATCAAATTTCAGCCTTCAAATCATTTCATTACAAGTATTTTATTATGTATCTCTTTTTAAGACACATAATAGATAATGGCATTTAAATGCAGTGCCATTATCTAACTAAAATTAACAATAATTATGTAATAACATCAAATGACCAGTTGTGTTCAAATTTCCAATTATCTCAGGAATACTTTTTTGTGTGTGTGCATTTGTTCAAATCAGGATCCAAATAAAGATCACACATTGCAATTGGCTGATTTGTCTTACAAGTGTTAAAATCTATAGGCTTCCTCTCCATTTCTTTAATTCCTTGAATTTATTTGTTGATACAAGGGTATAAAACCCCATGTGGTAAGTAACACTACAGGGATTTTTGTGTGTTGTTTTTCAGTTTTGAATTCCCATTTTAGAAGATCACTGGAATATAGTAAATACTCAATAAACATTTGTTGAATGGAATTGATATTCAATCCAGAATATTGTTTGTAGGGGTTTAAGTTGTTCACATATTAACACATAAAAAAACCAGTATGTATGCATATATATATATATATATATATATATATATATATATACACACATATATATACATATATATAATCATACACATAATATATTTGTCATACATATGATTGCAGTTTATAATTCTACCCATACATTTTACCCATATTAGGATAGCTATACAACCCAAGTATCCAGGAAATTCCAATGTTTATCTGTTGTCCAGTGGCTTCCATGACACACTTTAGTGTGTGTCATTATAAAAGTAACCCAGTTGTTGGAAATTTTACAAATATGTGAATATTAAACAATATGCTCCTTAACAACCAAAGGTTCAAAGAAGAAATCAAAAGTAGAATAAAATAGTATCTTGAAACAAATAAACATAGAAACATACCAAAATTTATGGGATGCACCAAAATCATTTCTAAGAGAGAAGTTTTTAGAGATAAATGCCTATTTAAGAAAAAGGGAAGTTCTCAAACAACCTAAATTTATACATCAAGGAATTACAAAAAGAACAAACTAAGCCTAAAGTTAACAAAAGGATGGACATACATGAAATAGAGATTAAAAAGCCAACAGAAAAGATCAATGAAACTAAGAGCTGGTTCGCTGAAAAAATAAAATACACCAACCCTTAGCAAAAGAGAGAGGGCTCAAATAATTAAAGTTAAAAATGAAAGAGAATGTATTACTACTGATACCTCAGAAATACAAATAATTATAAGAGACTACTTTGAACAAATAGACTACTATTTGCCAACAAATTAGACAACCTAGAAGAAATAGATAAATTTCTAGAAACATATAACCTACCTTGACTGAATCATGAAGAAATAAAAAATCCAAACAGACCAATTACTAATAAGATTGAATCTGTAATGAAAAACCTCCCAATGAGAAAAAGTTAAGGACCAGACAGCTCCACTGGTGAATTTTACCAAATAGTTAAAGTAATACCAATCCTTCTTATCTCTTCCAAAAAATATGAAAGGAGGGAACACATCCAAATTAATTTTACAAGACCAGCATTACCCTGATACCAAAGCCAGAGAAGGACATGACAAGGAAAGAAAATTACAGACTAGTATTCCTGATGAACATAAATGTGAAAAGCCTCAACAAAATATTATCAACCTGAATTCAACAGTGCATTGAAAGGATCATACACGGTGATTGAGTGGGATTTATTCTAGGTATGAAAGGATGGTTCAACATCTACAAATTAATAAATGTGGTATACCACATGAACAAAATGAAGGATAAAAATTATGTGATCATTTCAATAAATGCAGAAAAAGCATTAGACAAAATTTAATACCCTTTTATGATAAAAACTCTCAACAAACTTGGTATACAGAGAACATACCACGACGCAATAAAGGCACATATGACAAGCCTGCAGCAAACATCAGACTCAATGGTGAAATGTTGAAAGCTTTACCTCTAAGAACAGAACAGGATAAGGGTGATCAATCTCTTTACTTTTATTGAACATATACTGAAAGTCATAGCTAGAGCAATTATACAATAAAAAGAAATAAAAGACATCCATAGAGGAAAGGAAGAAGTAAAACTCTCTAGTTGCAGATGACATGGTATTATCAATAGAAAACCCTAAAGACTCCAGCAAAAAACTTTTAGAACTAATAATAAATGACTTCAGTAAAGATGCAGGATACAAAATCAATATACAAAAGTAAATTGTGTTTCTATATACCAAGAGCAAACTATCATAAAGAGGAATTAAGAAAACAATCCATGTACAATAGCATCTAAAAGAATGAGATACTTAGGAATAAATTTAACCAAGGAGTTGTGTGATCTATACAGTGAAAACTATAAGACAATGATGAGGAAATTAAAGAAGACATTTGGAAGATAAAATAGCCACATACCAAGTGCAAGACGCTATTCTAATCTGTTCTAGTAGAGATATAATACCCAGCATTGTGATTAAAGGTACTACTTAGTTAAGTGTATAATAATCTACCATCATCCATCATTACCTATCTTCATTTTTTGCAGGATCTAGACTGGCAAATTAAACAGGGTATGATGTGGACCACCACACCTGATTTTAATGTTTTTGAGGATGGAAGTAATATGCCATGCTACCTGGGATACAGTATTGCTTCTGATTTACTGCCTTGACTTGGAGTGGGTGAGGGGGGCAGTTTCAGGGTTTCCACTTGTTTTCCTAGCATTAGGGTTCTTACTCCATAGGTCATGGAATTACCATGAGTGCTCCACCAGCTGATTAATATTACAATCCCAAATATGCACTGAGGGACCAAGAAAATGATCACAGACATGGTAGATACGCAGACCCATTAACCTCAGTCTACCAGAAGGACCATGACAGGGTGTTGGATTTCCAGGAATCCATGTCACTTTATCCCCTGTATCCAAGAGCCTTCAAAGGATCTGGGTATTTTCTTTTCCTCAGGATACAGTTACTCTACTAGTCATAGTCACTTTGGAGAGAAGGATTGGGGGAACTGTACATATGTTCTTGTTCATTGATAGGTCCTTCTTCAAGGAAGCCAATCTTCACTTTCAACCCATAGGTCTGAGAAGAAGCTTAAGTTTGGAAACAAGGCAAAAAATCATGATTCTCCATTGCAATGGCTGGCTTCAGTATCCTACTCATCTTTAATCTCTTTTGTTACTATTTGTATATTTCAACCAATATCCTTATTGATCCCCCATCTAGCTCACCCATAGGAATATCATCATTTTTTAACCATTGTCACACAACCCTCTGAGCAAGACTCATGATTGACATTTTGATCTGGCTGCAAAGTATAGTAATTATGAGTATGTTTACTTTTCCTCCTGCAATTTAGTGCTGCTATTCCACGATCCTATCACATTGACTCCATAACAGCATTTCGTACTGATAACACTGGTCTACAGAGTATAGCCACCATAAAGCGTCTCATCAGGATATTTGTACCCTCACCAGGGGATTTCTCATCATGTAGTGAGACTATCCTCTAAGAATATAGTGACTTAGTGGGTTCTCTGACTATATATAATAAATCATGTGAGGAGTTTGCATATTCTCTAGTCAACATAAAGCTCCTTGTCTTTACCAAGAAGCTGCTATCCTCTTATAAGAGAAAGCAGGTGACTTATAATCTCAGAATGTTCAATGGCATCTAGGAATTCAAGAACACCCCCCCAAACACCCCCAACCCATCTCAGAACACCTTTTATAGTCTTGTCAAGAGTCTTATTGAGACTGTGAATTCGGCTCTCTGTATATCCTCATTACCCTCAGAATCAGGTTTTGAGCATTCCTTGCTGTACAGTCTGCTCTCTACTGGCAGGATATGAGGCTCTCTCTAAATGCTCATAAAGACCTATGATATTTACACTGTATGCTGAGTTGATTGTCCTAAACCTATCCTTCTATTCCTTCAGTGCTTCAGTGTCAGTTAACAATAACAATGCCACAATCCTTACAATTACTATTGTTCCATATCAGTCAAATCCTAGAGATAGTTCATATGCCACTGTGTTCCTTGTCTCCTATACGCCATCTCAATTTACTAAAGATATGTGTTTTAGTCATTATTATGCTGCAGTCGATCAGATTACCCTTACCCCACTCACCAGCAGTGATGGGGACTTGCAGTCATATGGATAAGGTGTGATCCAAATTCCAGGCTTCCATAAGGAAGATTTGGTCATTTTATGTCCTTTACTAATTGTCTCAGTTTGATTCCCCCAGAAACAGACCTCAAAACAAAGATTCAAGGGCAAGAATTTGGAGGGAATTCCCAGGAATCTGGCTGAGGGGTAGGGAATTGAGACAGGGAGAAAAGATAATAGCGAATACGTTATTAAGGAAATTATCAGTATGAGCAACTATGAACTCTGGGAGACAATTTAGAACGCACCTCACACTTACCTCAACCAAGAGAATCTGAGGTATTTATCCACCATATATTCTAATTCATCGTTAGTTGAGGACTTTATTCCAGTGCCATTAACTTTCTGGCACTTCTGGCTTTCCTTCAAGATGGTCTGTAATGCTCCTGCAGCTTGAGAAATGTCCTCAGTCAAGGAATGGCACATGTTACCAGTAAGCAGGCTTCAGAGTATAGAAGTAGATGCACTGTATGGGACGATATGCCAACAGAGTCTGCTCCAATAGGTATAAAATGTTTTTAACTTTTAATTTTGAACCAATCTTAGACTTAAATATTTTTTAAATGGTAATAAAATGTTTCAGATATACTTAACTCACATTCTCCACATGTTACTATTCTACCACATTGGAGAGAGAGAGAGAGAGAGAGAGAGAGAGAGAGAGAGAGAGAGAGACCAAAACTCTGAAACCCTGAGTACAAGTTGCAGACATCATGCTCTTTTTCCACTAAATAATTTAGTTCTAAAATAAGGTCATTTTCTTATATAATCACTGTATAATTATCAAATTAACACAGTATAATTGATATAGTTCAATTATCTAGCCTACAGATCATATTCAAATTTTGACAACTGTCCCACTAATTTCTTTTATAGCAAAAATAAAAAATTAATTAAATTGCATTTAATTGTTATAGCTCCTTCCTTTAAGCTAGAAATATACTTTAGTCTTCCTTGGTCTTTCATGAGCTTGACATTCTTGAAGAGTATATACATTTCATTCATAGAGTGTCTCCCAATTCAGTCTGTCTATAGTTTCCTCATGACTAGATTCATTTTATGCAGGAATATCAACCATAGAAATGATGTGCCCTCACTACAACATTACAAGAGGTACATGCTATCTATTTGTCCCATGGCTAGTGATGCTAACCTTGATCACTTGATTAAAGTGGTATCTGCCAGGTTTTCACATTATAATAGTACTATTTTTGTTTTTTTTAAATTAATATGCATCCTTTTGGGAGGTGCTTTAGAAACTGTATGAATATACTGTTTCTCATCAAACTTTCCCTTTCTAGTTTTAGCAGGCACTTGCCTATTGTTACAATAGAGGTTACCAATTGTTGACTTTTAATCCCATCATTCCATCTGCAATGAATACAGTTTGCATTCTACTGTAAAGAAATGATTTCTTTTCTACATTTAATTATTTTTTTATATATTAGTATGGACTCATGATTCTAAATTTATTCTATGAATTGTTATCCATGTAATTACTTATTTTGATGCTGAAATTGATCCAGACTTGATCAATGGTAGCACTTTCAAACTGGCTTCTGTGCCTTTTGACATGACCCCATAATTTAAAAAAAATATTTCCTTACTTTCTGGTAGAGCAAAATGTTCCAGGTTCATCATGCTCTCTCTCAGGCCCAGCCCTAGCAGCAGCCATGCATCCAAGGAGCTTGAATGCCTTTTAATAGAGAATGGAACTTAGATTTCAAAATCTTGGGTCTAATGTTTATCTATCTTTTATCTATCTATCTATCTATCTATCTATCTATCTATCTATCTATCATCCATCTATCATCCATCCATCCATCCATCCATCCATCCATCCATCTGTCATTCTATTTGTCAATCTATGTATGAATTCACACCGATACCTCAAATTTCAATTAAATGTCACAAGGTTCATTCTAGCCTTCTTCCTTTTCATATTTGTAATTCCCTTTTCTGACAGTGAGAAATCTGGCTCCTACTATCTAAAAATATTTGTTCAATCTTAGAATATACATTTAACTTGAAAATTGCTAACCCATACCTCTATGAAAAAAGATACCTATAAATTTGATATTGTTTGCAGTTTGATTCCAAAATAATGCTTCTAGAGTTACTTGGGCCAGTTCTTTCTATCATCCTTTACAGGTGTGGCTCTAATAGTCAAAACTACTCGTATACAAGAAGTTTCACTCATAGAAGTGATAGGCAACCCCCTCCCAGCCCTTCTGTTTTTCTAGTCTTTCCACCTCATTTCTACACACCTCTGTAGAGAATCAACCTTATTTTTTTACTTATCTTTTCTGTTTTTTGCACAGATGAACAGATATGTGTATATTTTCTTATCCTCACTTTATTTATTACACTTTAGTTTTTTCATTTACCAGTCAGACCTTTTCTTCTAATTTTTCTAAATTGTCTAATTTCCATTGTGACTTTTTTGTATGTCTGTGTGTGTGTGTGTGTGTTTAACAATTTATCACAATTTCAAGACTTTGGGATTTATTTTCTAGTTACCTTTTTGGTAATTGATTTCTAGTCAGACAATACATAGTTTGTGGGATTTCAATATTCTGGAATTTGTCAAGACTTTGTTGTAAAACATATATGATCAATTTGGGAAATGTTCTATGTGTAATTATAAATAATGTGAATTCTATAGTTGTTAGGTACAATATTCCATATGTGTAAGTTAAACCTAATTTACTTATCATGTTGTTTATATCTTTTATATCTTTACTGAGTTTTGTGTGATTGTTCTATTAATTAAAGAGGAAGTGTTTTAAAACCTCCCACTCTAAATTTCTGAGGGAGACATGAGAGACAGAGACAGAGACAGAGAGAGAGAGAGAGAGAGAGAGAACTACACATACTTAGAATTTTTATATCTTCCTGGAAAATTGAAGATTTCATTATTATGAAGTGTCCCTTGCAATCTGTTAATGCTTTTGTATTGAAGTCTTGTATTAATATGGCTACACTAACTTTTTTTGTAGTTAGCATTTGCATATTATACATTTGATCATACATTTATTTTTCAACCTTTGAATCTTATGTTTAAAATGAATTGCTATTAAGTACTACACGATTAGGTTTTTAATTTTATCTACTATAAATGACAGCCTCTTTTAATTATAGCACTATCTCATTTATATTTGTTTACCTCTCCCATTTTACTCAGTACGTTCTCTTTGTTCTGTGTTGTCTGTCTTCCTTTGGGAAGATTCTTTTTTATTATCATATTTTTTATTCTATTAGCTTAAAAAATTCTTTTTCTAGGTGTTGCTGTAGGAAAAGGTCAGTAAACTTTTTCTATAAAGTTTCACATAGTAAATATTTTAGGCTTTGCCAGCCACATCAAATATGTCTCATGTTCTTTGTTTTTAAATACTTTTATAATGATTTGAAGTGTAAAACTCATTTTTGGCTATACATAAACAATTGGTACTTTCACCTTATTCTCAGACAATTCTATTTATCCCACTCTGAATTATCCCTTGTCTTTGTTTTGGTTTTAGATACATTTTAAACTTGTTCCAAACATTTACTGTCAATAATCACTTAGATTTAATGACATGTTTGACCATGTTTATTACTCTTCATTTCTTCCTGCATTTCTGACCTTCAATTTGGGATAATTTTCCTTCTTGCTAAAGAAAAGACTTTACTGCTGTGCCCCCTGTGATAAATTCTCTGTTTCTGTTTCTCTGGTACTGTCTTTCTTCAATCTTTAGGAATGATTTTGCTGGGTATAGAATTCTAAATTAGCAGTTATTTTTCTTTGGCTATTTAAAGAGATCAATCTAATGTCATAGGGCTTCCCTTGTTTTATTGAGATGCTGCCAATGTAAGTTTTTCTCTTTTGAAAGTAATCTTTCTTTTTCTTGAGACTTCTTTTAAGATTTTTTATCTTTTACATTTGTTAAATCAGTTATAATGTGCCTGTGTGGTTTTATTTTATTTTATTTGTTTATCTTTTTTATTTTGAGATAATTGAGACTTACATGTAGTTATCAGAAATATCACGAGATTTTATATACCTTTGTCTCAGTTTCCCCCAATGGTAACATTTTATATAACTATGAAATAATATCATAACCAAGAAATTGACACTGATACAATCCATCTTCATTCATATTTCACCAATATATTATGCAATAATTTGTGAATGTTGCAATGTGTATTTAGTTTTGTGCAATTTTATCTTATGTGACCACCACCACAGTCAAAATACAGGACAGTTCCATGACCATAAGTCTCTTACATTACTTTTTTGTACCTTCCTACTCCCTCCCCTCCACCTCTAGTCCCTCATCCATGACAATCACTAATTTATCTATTTCTGTAATGTTGTTATTTTATGAATATTACATAGATGGAATCTTACAGTATGTAACTTTTGGACATTGGCTTTTTCACTCAAAATGATTTCCTGGATATTCATCCAAGTTATTGTGTATATCAATTTTGTTATCCAGTTTTATTGCTGGATAGTATTCTATAGTGTGCGTGTATATATTCACTTACTGAAAGACATCAGGATAGTTTCTAATTTGGGCTTTACAAATAAAGCTGCTATGAACATTTTTGTGTAGATTTTCATTTGAGTGTAAGTTTTTATTTCTCTGGGATAAATGCCCAAGATTTAATTGCTGAGCCATGTGATAACTTCATATTTATTTTTTTAAGAAACTGCCAAATTATTTTCCAGAGTGACTGTACCATTTTATATTCCTACCAGCAATGTATAAGTGATACAGTTTCTCCACATCCACATCAGCATCTGGGGTGTCACTATTGTTTTATTTTAGCCATATTGGTAAATGTATAGTGATATCTCATTGCAGTTTTAATTTGCATTTCCCTAACGGTTAATAAAGTTGAATATCTTTTCATGTGTCCTGTTAGCCACTTCATTCTTTTTTTAGTAAAATGTCTGTTCATATCTCTTGCTCATTTCCTAATTGGGTTATTTGGTGTTTTGCTGTGGCATTCGAGTTTTTTATATATTCTAGATACTAGTTCTTTGTCAGATAAATGGTTTACAAATATTTTCTTCCAGTCTGTAACTTGTCTTTTAGTTCTTAACAGGGTCTTTTGCAAAGTAAAAGTTCTTAATTTTGATGAGGTCCAATTTATTAAGTTTTCTTTCATCAATTGTACTTTTAGTGTCAAATCTAAGAACTCTTTGGCCTATTCTTGGATCCCAAAGATTGTCCTCAGTTTTTTTTTTTTTCCTAAAAGCCTTACAATTTTATATTTTTACATTTACGTCTGTGACCCATTTTCAGTTTATTTTTGTGTAAGATGTAAATTTTAAAGATTTCTTTTTTTCAATTGCAGAAGGGGAACAGGACTTTATTGGGGAACAGTGTGTACTTCCAGGACTTTTTCCAAGTCAATTTGTTATCCTTTCAATCTTAGATGTGGAGGGCGCCGTTCAGTTCCAGGTCCAGTTGCCCTTGTTAGTTGTAGCAGGTGCACCATCCCTTGCGGGAGTCGTTCGGGCAACCTTGTGGTTGAGAGCCCACTGGCCCATGTGGGAATTGTACCGGCAGCCTTCGGTGTTAGGAGCATGAAGCTCCAACCACCTGAGCCACCGGGCCGGCCCATAAAATGTAAATTTTAGATTGATGTTCTTTTTTGCCCTATAGAGGTCTAGTTGATCCAGCATCATTTGTTTAAAAGGCCACCGTTCCTCCAATTAATTGCGTTTGCATCTGTGAAACTCAATTGGGCATATTTGCATGAGTGTGGTTATTTATTTATTATTTATTTATTTATTTATTTATTTATTTATTTATTTATTTATTTTGGTGATCTTTACATATCTAATCTGTGGGTGGGTGGTTTTCATTAGTTTTGCAAAAGTTTCTGCCATCAATTTCATTTGTATTTTTCTCATCTTTAGTGACTCTAATTACATGACTGATAGATGTCTTTGTTTTGTTTTTGTTTGATAGATGTCTGTAGTTTTTGTTTTTAACCATCCTTCTGCCTCACTAAACTTTGTTTTGAATAATTTTTTCCTGATCTATTTTCAACCAGTTCATAAATTCTCTTTTCAACTGTTTCTATTTTTCTGTTAAGCCATGCACTGAGTTGCAAATTTTGATCTTTGTATTTTTAATTTCTAGAATTTCCATTTTTATAATGAAATATAACTTCTCATTTTTTGGTAAAATTCTCAATCTTCTCGTTTATCTTGTTCAACAGTTAGTATAGAGTTATTCTAACTCATGTAACTAATTTCCACAATATCTACAGGTCCTGTGTGTCTATTTCTTACGTATGATATTTCTCTGATTCATTTTGTTCAAGCTGTCTTACTTATGACTCCCCACTTTCTTGTTAGGACTTCAGCTTTCAGACAGTCTACCTTTTTTAGTTGTCCTTAGTGGAAGGGCTGGTCCAAGTTATCTAGTCTGCAAAAAATATTTGTGGTGGATTTTATTTTCCAAAGATGGCTACAATAACATTCCCACTGAATGTACTTTTTAAAAAATATGTGATAATCTCCCATCTAATTGTGTAGTCTAATTTCTTTCTTGAATTTAGATGGGTTTGTGACTTACTTTTAACCAGGAAAACCTGAAAGTGACACTGAGTGATTAGGTTATAAAAGGCCATTCAAATTCTGCCTGTTAGTTGGGACCTTCACCTTCAGAGCCCTATACCATTGTGTAAGAAATTTGACTATTCTGAGCCCCACAGGCTTCAAGGAAACCCTCCCAACATTTATATATTCTAGACAATAGCCCCAAGGTGAAGTCTAAGTTGACAGCCAGCATCACCCACCAGGCTTGTGAGTGAACAGGCCTTCAGATTATTCCAGCCTCCAGGCAACAACTCACCCCCATCCCAGCCCAAGGTCTAAGACATCACTGAAGGGAGACAAACCATCCCTGCACTGCCCATTCCAAATTCCTGTCCTACAGTATCCGTGTGCATAATAAATGCCACTAACTTTATAGTGGTTTGTTGTACAGAAATAACTGGAAAAGTTACCACCTGTTACAAGAGCTTCTTGGTAGTGTTTCTCTTCCTTTTCTGTCATTTGAAACAGTCCTGTCCCCACTGACTTCAGAAGGGATGGGGATAATGTATCTAACTAACTTATTTAATTCCTAAGAATGACTCATAAATGACTGCTTTATTACCAGTGGTTCAAATGGCAATAACAATAGAAATTAAAAATGTTTTTAATACTAAGCAGTTGCTGATGACTACAAAGTAATTATTTTTGTTCTCTTATCACCCATTGTTGTGGTCATCTCCCAATGTCAGCAGTTAACAATAGAACTTTAACAAAATCTTTCCTTTTTCATTTTATTCTTTAATAACTGTTTGTCCTTAAGTGCTTAAGCAATTTATACTGTTTAATGTCAATTTTTATATATAAAAGGAGAAGACTGTTTACTTCTTAATATGTTAGGAAATTTAATTAAGGACATGTAGGTATTATAAAAGAGACTACTACATTATCCAGCGTATTAGAGGTCCTCAAAATGTTGGTGTACTAATTGAATCTTAATCTGAAATAACTAAGGTAGTGTCTATATGATAAAATAACTCCCTAATATGGTGTAAAGTTATTAAACATATCAATTATTTTTTCTTTCCAAAGCAAAACTACATATTAATTACTTAGTATTTTAATTATTTTAAGCAGTGGCATAAGATCTTCAGATCATGAGAAATGAGAAAGTGGTCACTACATGGGAGTAATATAAATATAAAGGAAAGCAAAAAATGCTGTTGTCAACATTAAACTTTATTGTGCTTTCTATTTATAGGCAAGAAAGACTATTTCAATACAATATTCATACTCTCTGATATTTGTATTACTGTAGAATGACCCTAAAAATAGCAAGAAATATTTTATGGAGTAAACTCTAAAGAAAATATGTTTGTTAAAGCCATCCTTTAAATTTTCATTATATTCTGTGGGTGATAGGGATAAGAATCTCAAAAATTGTATTTACTTAATAATATGATTGGCAATGTTTGAGGAGTAAACATATCTAAATTAGTAGGTAGAGAAAACAGGCCCACATGGGGTGGCATAAGGTGGTGTGGGCAGGGGAAGAAACAACGACAAATTTGGAGCATGCTTAGAAAAAGAATGAAAATGTTAAAACTATCTTAAAGCATAAGAAGATTTATTATATAGAACATGGTGGCCAGCTGCTCTCCATCCTTAATGAGATCCATCTCAGAAAATTGGCTTAAATTGTATTAGGGGTATTTAGGTTCCATGTAAGAAGTATTAGACATAAGAGTGGAGAGAGATGAATGGCTCCTAAGGGGAATGTGGTCGCCCCACTCTTAGAGAAAGGGTTCTGTATCTTAAAAACCCATGATCTCTCTGAATTTACAAAAATCATCTTTTGGGGTTTCTCAGAGCATATACAGGGAGGGTGGTCTAGTAAACAAATACTTTCTTGATAAAGAATATGCCAAAACCACCTGCAGGAAAAAGAAAGAATTTCCTGAGAGGATGATTAAGCACTAGATTGGGTAATTTAAGGAAGTCCTGGTATCCCTTTCACAGTAAATTTTTAAAAACAGAATATTTTTTTCCGTCTGAAACGATTTCCTCAATCCTCCGTAGAGAAGCATCAATCACTGTGATGAGGACAGTCTTCTCAATAAATTTTATGTAGAAATATTTATCATCATTTTACATAGGAAAAATTAAGGTTTAATGACTTGACAATATTCAACTTATATGCAGTGGAGCCAATACTCAAACTCCAGGAATCAAGGAATCCAGTGCTAACACCACATTACAGGTCACACTGAAAGCTTAGTCTTGGTTACAGTCAAAGGGTCCATTTTCAATCAACGCAGAGTAAATCATCAGTTGGAATATATATCAAAGAACCTGACATCACAAGTAATTCAGTCAATTATCTCAGAAGTCAGTAGACAGTTATCCTGATCTCTAAGATATTAAACAACATGTATTCATTTCTTGTATTCATTCAACAAATATTTGTGGAGCACCCATTACACATCTGTTATGTACCAGTCCCTCTTCTAGGTGCTGGGAATACAGCAGAGACCAAGGCATATAAAGTAATTGCCATCATAGATTTTATATTCTAGAGAGTGTAAATAGATAGAGAAAAATAATAATAATGCCTATTCACATTTATTGGGTGCTTATATGTCCCAGGCACTGTCCTAAGAATGTATTATCTTCACAGCAACACTAGAAGTTAGTTATTATTATTACAAACATAACAGAAAAGGAAAATGCATCATGCGGAGGTTAAATAACTTGGCAAGACAACTAAAAAGTGGCAAAACCAGGCTGCGTGGTTCCAGAGTCTGTGCTTTTAGCTCATACTAAAAAATTTAGTTAATCTGAAATGGTAATTTTTTTTTATGTTCAACTGCCACCAGTCTCTCTTTGAAAAATAAAGAAATAAATAAATAAACAGGGTAAGACAAAAGAAAGAAAACCAATACTTTGGTAGGGTAGGAGGTGGTGTAAATTTTCATTTGTATTCAGGAAACACCCCTGAAAAGATGGTATGTAAGCTGAGGAATGAAAGACAGGAAAAGCTAGCCATGGGAAGACCTTCTTGAAGAGCATTCAAGACAGAAGGCACAGCAATACCAAGGACCTGAGGTGAGAGCAAGTGTGGTACAAAGAACAAATAAAAAGCCAGAGTTGCTGAAGTAGAGTTATGGGTAGGATGGTATGAAATGACATCAGAGAAAATGGCACAGGCTGAATCACATTAAACCAAGGCAACAAATTTTCAGTTTCTTCTAATTTAGATGCCAAGACATTAGAGAGCTTCAGCAGAGGCAGGGTGGGGTGAAATTGTCCAACTAAAAATGTAAGACAGGAAAAGGACCTCACTCAGGGAAAATGGGGACTGTCCTCCAGCCGCACTCTTAAGCCACATACCTCATCAGTCTGCTCCCCGTATGTCTCCGACACCCCACAAGTTCCTGTTCCTCCACTGGATCCCAAGGTTCATAACATTCTTAATGTGCAGTGGATTACTGGAATTCCGTGATAGAGTCACTAAAGCATCTATGAACTATGAAAAAAAAAATTGAAAAGTAACTTAGGCTGCTTTGTGGAAAATAATACTGTAAGGGATAAAAATTTGGAGCAAGAAGACCAGGTAAGAGGCAACTGAAATTGTCCATGTAATAGATGATGATAATTTATACCATAATCTAAACCCTAATTGTAGTGTACAAATTTAGAGAGAGAGAAATTTTAAAGTAGATATTTAGTACTGTGAAAAGCCAGTGCCCTGTGAGTATGTCTCTCTTAAACTTAAGAAAAGTACTTTAACCAGTATCCAACCTCAACTCACCTTTCCAGCATTACCTCACAATGAAAGGGGTATAGAGCATATAAAATACATATATTTGATTGAGGTTTGCAAAACAAGTTGTTTACTAGAAAGGACGTTACTAGAAAGGACGCAAGCTAGGAATATGGCTGCACATGAGTGAGACTGATAAGAGT
Source organism: Rhinolophus sinicus (assembly GCF_036562045.2). Classification (NCBI taxonomy): domain Eukaryota; kingdom Metazoa; phylum Chordata; class Mammalia; order Chiroptera; family Rhinolophidae; genus Rhinolophus; species Rhinolophus sinicus. The sequence goes on from NC_133756.1 coordinate 106,322,257, forward strand.
GAAGTGAAAAACGTGTTTTTTTGTGTGAAACTGAGCATAACAAAGTTGAGTGATAAACACGTTCACCAAAACAACTGGTTATCACCTAAGAAGTAAGCAACTCCTGGCAAACAACTTCTGGTTATCACATAGGAAGTAAACAACTCCAGGCAAACAATTTCTAATTATCACCTGAGAAGTAAACAAGTCCAAGGAAAAGAGGATAAAAGCAGAACTGCAGAGCAATGCCGTGAGTAGTCCGACTGGGCACTCTGGCTAAGACCCTCTGTGAGTGACAAGCCACGATACTCTGGGACTCTCCGAAGTTCTTCCTTGCAAGACCAGCTTGCCTCAGACTTGTCGTGGGCCCAGTCATCTTTCACAGACCAGGGACCTTCTCCACCTCCATTGACTCTGGGACTTGGTTCGTTATTAAATTCTATTCCATTCTGTATAACCTTCTGTGTTTACCAGAGCATTGGCCTCTGGAGGGACATTTGTTCCCAAATAAAACTGTGTTACTCTATCTGAACCTGTGTGTCAGGACTTTGTTCCCCACTCACATCACTAGTACCACGCAGGGACAGAAAGCCCTGCTGAGGGGTTAATGTTCCCTTGACTTTCAGGAAGAGACTGAAATGTGGCAACTGCCCTTTCAGGCACTCGCGACAAAAGGGAACTCTAAAATATATTTTGTTCATTTGGGGGGTGCTCTAAGTGTTTGTCCCACATTTACATACTGATTTCTAGTGCGGTTGCTAATTCAAAAATGCAGAATAAGAAATACTTCTAGATATTTCATTCCTCAATTAAATACAGCTAGATAATTCACCCCAAAGTGGTTCTACAGTGGCCACCGAATAAATTCTAAACTTGTAACATTTAATGTCATCTTCAAACTAGTCCCAAGGTGCCCTTCCAATATAACCATCTGCTTCACCACAACACAAACTCATTGATTTGAAGACATTCCTTGTACACCAAATATACCTTTACTTTTCTGTTTCTGAACATTTACCATATTCTTCTCCTCTTATGTTTATATAATGTTTTCAATGTATAGTTTGTTTAAGATGAGAATTCATAGAGGACTTACCTAAGTTGATAGGTGCTTCTCCACCCAGCAAAATATTTATCGTCCTTCTATGACTTCAAATATTTACTGCTCAGTGAATTGTTATCTGATTCTTATCTGGGAGACTGCATCTTTAAATTTCTCACATATAAAACAGTACTTGACTTTAGTAGTGTTCAAAGAATAATTAAGAGTGTTCAAAATTTTCCCGGTTGGTGATATCAATATCAATATTTATATAGTTATATAGTAATACTTTTAAATAATAAAATATAATTTAATTACTACTCAAGTGTAATAAAGCTGGCATAAAAAGTGCAAATTGTATATTGTGGCAGAAAATTACCTAAACACTTCTGAAGGATAATCTAGTAATATATATAAAGAATCATAAAAATGTTCTTTGTTCTGGATCTAATAACTAAATTTTGAAAATTTGTCTTATGAAAATAATAGTTACATGTAAAAGTGTTCAGTATATATTTTTGCTATAATAAACTAACAGAAGTCACTTTAATATCTAATAAAATGGCATCACTTAAATATATTTTGGTACAAACTAAAGGAGATAATGAGCAGCCAATAAAAATGATAATTACAAAACTTTGTAGCAATACAGAGAAATAGTTACATAAAGCTAATTTAAAATCAATATAAAAAATATTTATATAAACTATGTGTTAAATAATATATATATATATATGGTAGGAATAAACACAAAATTTATAAAAATTGTTTAGGGTAGTGGAATAATTATTTTTTCATCATCTCCAAGAGTTTTATGAGAATATTATATATTGTTTCACCACAAGACAATTATGATAGATGTTTCCTTTATACTTTATATTATTAAGATTAATACGTGTTTATGAGCTAGTAGCTAGAAAGGAGTCTTTCTAAAGAATGCTTTCTCTTGGAAACATGTCTAAAAGACTGGCTGTGGTAACTCATGGATGCTTATGCAGAATATGGTTTTCTTTACAGAAGAAAGAAAGGGAGAGAGGGAGGGACGGAGGGAGATTTGAGAGCAGGAGGAGGCGGAAGGGGGCTATTTTAGGCATTTGGGGCTATTAACAGTAGTTCTTAAAAGTTCTCATCACAAGAAAAAAATGCAACTGTGAGGTGATGGATATTAACTAAACTTATTGTGGTAATCATTAGATAACATATCATATATCAAATAATTACGTTGTACATTTTAAACTAATACATATATGTCAATTATATCGCAATAAAACTGAAAATAATGCACTCTCGCTTTAACAAAAGTCTGCCCAAATCCAAGGTCAGTGCTCTTTATACTACCATACCAGTTTTTCTCATATGACATTTCATAATTTGTTATGAAATGGTACCTACCTTCGTTAGTGGCAGGCTCCTTTAAAATAGACAGTTGAAAAAAACAAAAGGATTAGATATCTGGGACAAAGCTGAGATTCGTTTTTGGCCTCTCAGGTGATGAGCTCAAGCCTTGGAGAGTGACTGATTATACTTACCCCCAAATGTTGAGGACACATAATTGACTTGCTCTACTAAGCCTTACCACCTGACCACAATTGACATCCAGCATTCAGAAAGGTTGCAAGTAGGAGCTTTCTTGGAGGTTGTTGCCAGGAGCAATTAACAAGTTACCATGTGTCCTGAAAATAAGACCTACACCAAAAATAAGCCCAGTTAAATCATTAGCCAGATAGATGTATTTAGTACATTATGACGATGTTCCAAAAGAAGATGACATGACTGTATTTGAATAAATGTAGACTGTTGTATATGAAAAAAAGAAGACATCCCCTGGAAATAAGCCCTAATGCATCTTTTGGAGCAAAAGTTAATATAAGAACCAGTCTTATTTTGGGGGGAAGTACGGTATAAGACCCAGTCTTATTTTCGGGGAAACACGGTATTAATACTCATATGAAGCATCTCAACTACCTCCATTCTTGAATGACATTGCACATACCCATGTAGAAATACTGGGATTGAGAAATCTCAGGGACAAACGTGGGAGGGAGGAGAAAGGAATGAAAAGTTTTTTCTAGAACCGTGATATTGGATGTTCCAAGGCAGTATCACAAACTAATACCGAGAGAAATTTATTTTTAGCATTTGAGCTTCCTCTTCGATATTATTTCCTATTTCCCAAATCCAGTTTTATTGAGTGGTTTGAATCATGGGGCATAGAATAAATGAAATCCCTATGATAGTGAATCTGGAACTCTCTGGTTCACTATCTGAGCTGTTAGAAACACTTCCAAAATTGAATAAGGGAATTAATTATAGGCATTCTTTTTTTACACCTTCTCTTGTATCAGAAAGACCTTGAGAAATGAAAAACTCAGTCAGAGGAAGTCTGAGATGGCTCCTTCCATGGTTTATAAGAGACAATATGTGTATTGGGCATAGCACAGATTCTAGAGTGGGACTGCCTAGGTTCAACTCCTAGTTTTATCACTTACATGCTATCTAACAGCAGGCAAGTTATTCAATCTCTGTACCTTAGTTTCTTTATCTATAAAGTGGGATAATAATAGTTCTTATTTTATTGGATTATTGTGAGAAATGATTGGATTAATGTCAGTAGAGCACAAAACAGCACCAAGTACTTTAAAATCATTAGTTATTATTATCTAGTAAAAGATACTTCTCAGCTTTTGTGTTCTCTCCATATCTCTTCCCAGTTTGAATTTTATGAAAGGTCAAGAATGTTAGTATCTGTCTGGTGCTGCTAATTCAAAATTTCATGAAGGACTATATCCAAAAGATAAATTTAAAAGGTTAAGTGGGGCCAAGGTGATTTGTCAATGGGAGATTTGGGTTCTAGCCCTGACTCTAAAGATTTGTTTGACACTGCAGAATCAAAACACATCTCTTGGGCTGTCTTTCTTCATTAGTTAATTAATAGTTTGGATTAGGTCAGCATACCCCAAAGCGTGTGCTAAGGGAAATTTACAGTGATGATAAAATTCTTTTGAGATATTTTCATATGTGCCTATAAATCTGTACTGTGTGTCCTCTACCCCACTGCATCAATGTCATTAGTGCCCTCAGGGAGAGAGTATATTCTGCCTAGAAATGAGTGGTCCTTATTCAGGTTTGAATCACAGACTTCCTTATTTTTTTCCAAATCAATCTCTAAACAACAACACAGAGAATAAAATTTTGTCAGGAGAAAAGGATTCCTAAAATTCTAAACTGATTTTACACATTAAAACTACCAATAAGAAAGTTCTTTTTGGCTGATGGAGTGAGAAAAGGGGGAGGCATTCAAATAGGGGAAGCTAGACTAGGGATGTATGTGTGAAGGCATTCATTTAGCTGGGGAGTTAGGATAGGCTGTAGGCTTTTTTTGTTAAATAGTTTGAGGGAAAAGTCAAAAGCTTCCCTGATGTGCCACCATGGGATGAAGCTTCAGGATAGACAATAGCAATAAGTATAGTTAAGCAAAGAGAAGGTATGCGTTTACACTCCTTAACCACCTTCAACTCTGATCTACTATGAAAAGGCTCCAGAACGTCTAGTATGTCCCAAGGGGGATACGGTGGAGAATAAGTGAAATATGGCTGAGTAAAGAACAATGACTTTTTAAAATTTTATAGAATGACCATGGTGAAGGGAAAGGTGATCCCTTATTGTGAAATAGACAGCCTTGGCCAAGAACTAAAGCAAGACATTTCAATATAAATGAGTGTGTAACATGAGCTGAGGTAGAGCCAATTAGCAAAAGGAGGCCAAACAGTCACCTTTGAAGCAAATAATAAACTCTAAGGTCACCAGCCACATTTCAGCAAACCCCAATATAAGGAATCCCATAGCAGAGGCTGGCAAGATTCCAAACGAAAGAGAAAGACCTAATTGCTGGGAAGTGACATAAGCAAGCCCCTTCTTACCCATAAAGCCATATGCCAATTTGAGAAGATAAGGGAGATAATTTGATGAATTGAGCCTTGCACCCAGAGAGATAAGCTTATCAAAAGAGACTATTTAAACTTGAATGCTCTGAGATATTTTTGATTGGCTATTAATGTTACCCACACCCACATAACTCACACACTCTGTAAACACATAACTTAGACCAGGGGTGTTCAAACTGCAGTCCATGATCCATTGTTAATTGGCCTGCAGCAAATTCCAAAACTATGTTTAGTTTACTTAAATAAACCAGGTGAGGCAATGCGTACTTCACCTCGAGTGAGTGGCCCGGCTGTTTGTGTATTTTATCGCATATGGCCCTTGGTGAGAAACGCTGAAACAAGTTTGGACACCCCTGCCTTAGACCATCCACTTAGCAGTGTAGGAGCTCATGAAAACTGTTAGACTGATAACAAAAAACTGAAGAAGCTAGTTGTTGTGTGAGTAAATCTGCGGCCATATAACACATGAATTTCATATGGTGTCCATGAAAAAGACAATTCCATATTTGAATATATTTGGAAAATGTTGAAAAATAGCCTTCTTTTCTACAGATTCATAATTCATATTACCATATTAAAGACTCTAAAATGGCCTATAGTACAAAAATCTGCTCAGATGTTTTTGACTCCTGTTATAGTTTTGTCCTAGACATTATTTCTGGTTACAGATCTCTCTCCCAGACTTAAGTATTCAGAATCCATGGCACAAGGATTGGTTTTGGAATGGGCCTCTGACCCAAATTGGGTCAATAAAATCCTTCAATAGCATCTCCTGTCTTGAGTTGGTGAGGCAGAGCCTTTTATCTTTGCTGGTTACAAACACCCAGAATATCAATTTGGAGCTCACTACAGCCATTTCGTGCAAGCTGTCCTGAGACAATGTACAGAGAGAAACAAAAGCCAGAGAGATAGAAAAGGCGAGTGAGCTGAGGGATTTAAGCCTGGTTGATCTCTCCCCTTCCTAGTTATAATAGTTTGAGTTGGAGTTTTGTCACTTGCAAACAAAGGATGCAAACCATAATAAGCTACTTAGGTTTTTGTGTTTTTGGTTTCGGGTTAAAAAAAACACTGAAAGAAAAACTGTTAACAAATCAAGGGATACACTTTTGGAAATGCTGATTTTTATTATGTGATGTCTATTTTTTAAAAAAAATTATTTTATAAGAGCAAAAGCCTGTGCTTATGTATAACAAGAACAGAAAGTTTTTCTCAAATCCAAAGTAAGAAACCCCCCTCGCCAGAAACAGGTATAGCACTATTTGTCTTTAAAATGCCACATTAATGAGAAATTTGAATCTAGACATTTTTAAGTCTCCATCAGTGTCCTCCATTACTTCATCATTAATGGAAATGCCAAAAAGTTCACTAAAAATTACTTCCAGAACTCAAAATGGATATTACACTGTTTAACTAGATGTCATATAAAAATAATTTGCTTTAATCATAGTACAAACCATTGCTATGATACCTATGCCTTGTGAACCTTAGGGATTCCTTCATTTAGAGTAGAATGAATTTTGACTAGGCCTAAGTGCTTTTCATGAAAAAGTAAATCCAAAAAACCCAATACATTGAAAATACAACCAGGTGTTGGTAGCTTTAAAAAAATAAATGATGCCAAGATACATCGCCCAGCTGTGTTTGAGAATTTCAAGAGATCTTAAGATATATTCAGGCATTAAGGCTCAATAATACTCAAATTATATTTTCCTATGTCTTCTGTCCCTAATTGAAAGCCTATTTATAAGAAAACTGAAGACATAGCATTTTCTGGCTATGAATATTTAATTTACTAAAAAATGTTACTTAGCAAACAATTTACAAGATATTCGTGTAGACTTTGATATGACCACAGAATTTTCTTTCAAGAGTAAATTTGTTTAAACCATAAAAAATATAAGACATGAACATCAGAGATTTAAATTCCATCCTTATGGATACATAGTTTAGTGGAAAAGACCTAAACTAGGGATTCTGACAAAACCGGGTTCAAATCTCACTCTTGCCAATTGAGGGTTTACGTGACTTTAAGGAAGTTAGTGAACTTCTCATAATCTCTTTAGCTGACCTGTAAAATGGATATGACAAGACCAGAAAGCATATTAAATGATATTATAAGTGAAACTGCCAAGTGCAAACCAGGTGTTCTTTCCTTAACGTTCCACTATAGAAGTAAAAATAATGATAGTACATACTTCTCAGGAGAGTTTTATCTCAAATTCTAAGTGATTATCTTAGTGTAATATTTAAATTAACATCAGTGCAATTATGGTTTCTAAAACATAATTTAGGTAATTCTATAAAATCACAGATATAGAGCTAGCAATTTCAGCACATATTTAATAAGGATCTGTTGGGTTCCAATGAAAGAATTTATACTGAAGGATTCGTATAAATGAGAAAATCTACATGCTGAGATTTCGTCATGCTCCAGGGAGAAAGAAAGAAATAACGAGAACATGAGACAAACTGGCTGAAGTGATTGTGATGGATGTGACTCCTCTTCTCATTTGGTAAAATCCCCCCCAGGGGGTTGATATTATTTCCTCTAAACGTGAAGACTCCAGAACAGCACTATCTGATAGAAATAAAAATTGAGCTATAAATGTGGGCCACATAGGTAGTTTTAAATTTTCTGGAAGTCATATTTTATAAAACAAGAGGTAAAGGAAATCTTGGTATGATTTTCTAACAGCAATAAATAACATAATATTAAAATATGAACCCTATATATTTAAAATATCATTTTAATAGGTATCCAAATAAAAATTATTAATGAGATATTTTGGGAGAGGGGCTAAATCTTTGAAACCTGGTATGTATTTTGTATGTTAGCCCATTTCAAATTGGACTAGCCACATTTCAAATGCTTAGTAGCTATATACCTTTAAACAGCTACAGGCTTGGACATCACAACTTAGATCTTGTGTATATCACCCAATCACACCCAAGAATCTGAATCTTGAGAAAGTAGTATAGAGCCTTAGTCAATTAGAATTATTTCACTGTGGTCACATTGGCATTGAGTCCAGTGCCATTGAGGGGGATATCCTGTGACAGCAAGTGTACGCTGACAATAGAGCCAATCACTGTGTCCTACATAAGTCATTCTTATAGCACAATATCCAGCGTTCTGGGTTATTCCTTATCATTTATGTCATCTCCATAATGCAATTTCAATTAATTTTTTTTCTGCTTGTATGAAGCAAAATTGGTGGTTTTGTGTGCAATGGGAACCCTAACTAATACAGAAATATTTTGGAGCAACAGAGTAGAATTAGAGAACTGAAAAGGAAGATATAAAGCTCTACGGAGGTTTGGAAAGAGCACCACAGGTTAAAAAGTCAGGCTTACGTATAAATTTTAAGGATAGACAGGAGTTAAATAAGTGGATATGAGCTGAAATTGTCTACTTCAGCCCTTTGCTTTCATCGTTACCCTTATTTAATAGAAGAGGCAATCAAGATCTACAAAGGTAAAGAATCAATAGACATAAAATCTGATTCTAGCTCTGACACCAGTTACCTGGGAAGAACACTTAATTTCTTCAGACATTTCATTGTCATCCATAGGGTGAGAGGGTTGGATTAAATTATACATGATCTAAAAAACTCTGTGTAATGGTAACAAGTTGATGATAGGGCAAATCATTTTCAGATAAATGAATGGAGAGAGAGAGAGAGAGAGAGAGAGAGAGAGAGAGAGAGAATACAAAATAGGAAAAAATATTCTTGTTTAGCAAGCTGAGTGTTTCAAAGGGAAAACTCATCTTTCTCCAGAAATATGTAGAAAACTTGGTTAAGTGGAGAGAAAACATGAAATTCCTAAAATCATACTGAACTGAAATATTGCTATTGCTAAGTTTTTCTGTTTGATAAATGGGTGTGAATTTTACATTTATAGGTGAAATCATATGTGTTTTTCTTTTCAGAGAGGGAGGAATCAGGAAGGCTGGTATTGCATGGTGAGATTAGGAGGAAAGGCGAGGAATTCCTCAGGAAGGCAGACAAAAAGGAAGATGAAGCAGAGTCATGTCAAATGGGGCTATTTCAAAATAAATGTCATGTTCTCTGCAATGCGAACACTTTCCAGAGCCTTCACATTTCAGTTTAAACTGAAAAGGCTTGAATGGGATAAATTTCCTGCTCGCAGTGAATGGAGTTTGTTCTGCTCTCTGATTGATAAGAGTCTAGAAAAGTGCCAGGCCATATAGACTAGAGAACAACCCAGTGTCACATCCAATAAACCTTTTTTCAAAGTAAATGAGGATAAATGTATAATGTCTTTAAAATTTAACACATCTCCAGTGTGTTTTAACTCATAAAATTGACTCATCTAGGAATATCAGGCTTTGGGACTAGTTGATGTAAATTAGTAACAGCATAACTAAGAAGAATTCTCAAAGATCAAACATATCTTCTGCTTTAAATTTTACAGTACCCAAAGATTCTGATGGCTCAACAGTTTGGCAATTTCAAGGCTGAAGATTTAAAACATGTTTGACCATTTTGCTTCAGCACTAACAAGTTCATCACTACTGGAGACTCATAGAAATCCATTAGCCTAACTTTATACACTTGAAATGTTTAGACTTTTAGCTGCTGACCTTCTGAGCTTCCATTTTGTAATGGGCTGAATTGTGTCACCTTAAAATTCATATATTGAAGTCCCAACCCCCAGTATCTCAGAATATACATGGGGATAAGGTGTTTAAGAAAGTGATCAAGTTAAAATGAGGATGTTAGGATGGAGCCTTCATCCAGTTTCACTGCTTTCTTATAAAAGGAAGAAACACCAGAGACATGCATGCAAAGAGGAAAGGCGATGTGAGGACACAGTAGGACGGCAGCCATCTGCAAGCCAAGGAGAGAAGCCCTAGAAAAACCAAACCTGCCTATGTCACCTAGAACTTGAACTTCTAGACCCCAGAAAGTAAATATCCATTGTTTAAGGCATCCAGTCTGAGGTACTTTGTTATGACAGCCCTAGCAAACTACTACGCATTTAATATTTTTTCTGTATTTTGAAATCTATACCTATGGTAGATAAAGATCCTACTTATGCCAGTAATACAGTGATAAGAATACACAGGGAGAATAAGTAGAAGTGGAAAAAGTTAATAAAATTGGCTGTCATGGCTCACTTAGGGAAATGTGAGGCTCAATGTCCAGGTTAATGACCCGTGCCTGCTGGGTGGCTCAGGCGGTTGAAGCGCCATGCTCCTAACGCCAAGGTCACCTGGTCCCATTCCCACATGGGCCAGTGAGCTGCGCCCTCTACAGCTAAGATTGTAAACAGCGGCTCTCCCTACAATGGCTCTCCCTGGAGCTGGGCTGCTGTGAGCAGCCAGGGGTCAGCCCCAGAGTGGGGGCGGGAGGCGGAAGAAGGGAATAAAAAAAAAAGATTAGTGATCCATGTGGAGAAGAGCAGGATGAGGCCAGAGAAGTATGCCTGTGGGAAGAGTGGATTCCACATTTTACAGTTACCCTAAGAAATAGGATATTATTACAGTTAAAACTACAATCATAAACATAGGAGCATAAATGGTATTACTTGTAAGGCCAGAAATTTCAGCTTTATCTAGCATGTTAAAGTTAATTTAAGATGCAGTATAAATATGTACCCTGTGAGGATTGTTTAGTTAGAGTGTGTGATCTCTATCTTATAGTCAAATCAAAATCAGAAATTAAGTATAATTATTGTTTTGATAATTATTTCCTAATTAAAGCTATGAATAAGCTAATATCATCGTTTCAAAACATAAAGAAGTCCAAATGAGAAACATTATAAATAAAGGACAACCAGTCTATACAGAGCCCTGGAATACTATAGAATTGATTCAAACATTATGCACTTGAAAATCTGTCATTTCATTAGGGAGTTAACAAGAAAAGTACATTTAGGCTGTTTAATTTTCAACATGCAAGGTCTTTTTATTTTCCAATATTCAATAACAATAAAATATCTTTAGTATGACAAATATTTTACACTAATGAAAACACAATGTAATGAAATGGGATTTTATGCACTTTAAGCAAAGTAAATTGAATGTAGAAATGAAGAAAAGACTTGATGAGATGAGAAAGGAGAAAAAAGAAATTTAAAAAGAGAGAGAGCGAGAGATTAAACCCTTTTAAGCAGAATTGTTAAATACAATTACAATTCTTTGATACTAACAATGTCGTTACAGTTCTTTGATATTAACCCAGAGTGTAAAAAAGCAATGACGCATCACCCTCAATGTACTGCAAATCTTACTAGATTTTTATTTTTTTAATAATTTTCAGCCATTCAAGACAGTTTACAGACACTGATTTCTATCTGGGAGATACTGAAAAACTACATTGTGTACAGGGCAAGCTACATAATTTGCAGGAGTCAGTGCAAAAATTACAATACTGTGCCTCTTGTTCAATAATTATTAAGAATTTCGGAATGGAAAACAGCCGAGCATTAAATCCTGGGTGAGGCCCTTCCACGAAGGGCGCTGAGCCCCTGTGCAGCTCATGCTCCCAAGAAGCCAGCCCTGATGATGAATTTAGGCAAGTGATTCATTAGGGATAAGGCACCACAAATCTAGTTTGCATCCTTATGTGTATCTTAGGGTAAGTTCTCCTAAGATATTTTTACAAAGTGATAAGGATAGCTGTTAAATCTCGGGCCATAGTTTATCAAGTGGCATACTGAAAATCCTATTACTGTTTGTGAGCAGGACCTTCTAGAGAAATGTGTTACATAAAGGCCCTTTTTCTGGCAGTGATAGTTAGCTCATGAACTCACACCCGAATCCACATTCCTGGTTACTGAAGTGCAAGGCCGTCATCAGACAGAGTGCCTTGGTAAATGCAGTTTCCCCCTTCATTACAGAATTTTCTTACATCCAACATTCAATATGCATTTTATTGAATTTTATGGAAGTCATTGCCATTTAATTAAAGACCTAATTCCATTCTCTGTGTTGTGTTCCTTAACCTCCCCAACTCCTGCAAATTTCTCTACTTTTTTCGGAAAGAAGAACCTGGATAAGGACTTATCATCAAAATTTCTAGCATAGATATTATGAAGAACCTTCTAAACACTAAATTTAGCTTTAAAAATTTGTCTAATATATGAGATAATACACAGAAGTCATATTTCATTTCAAAATAAAGATCAGATAAAATAAGTCTGACTCAAAATGACATCCTTCATTCTTATACTGTAGAGATGTTCTTGAGGTTAAAGAGACCCTGAGGAAGTCAGTTTTGCATAAATATTTATAGGACGATGTAGGAACAAATTATGGAGGATTTCTTTTAAAACCTATGCTGAATGAAACAAATACTGGGAGGAAACACACCTAAATAATTACTTCTGCTTATATCTGGGGGACAGGAAAATGACTGATCTGTTCTCCTGTCTTTTTCTATTTTTTCTGTATCTTAGGAATTATTTCTAATGATTCATCTTGCAATATAAAATAAGCAATAAAGGGCACAAAAGTAAAAATTTCAGCTTCATTCAGGGGAATTAAATTGATTGTATGACTATTATAAAAGAAGCCAAGTAACAGTTTCATTCTTTGAAGAGATCTTACCACTTGTGTTTGTAGGTGCATGTACATGTAAGGATGTATCTAAATTTATCCCAACTACACTATAGTGATTGCCTAACAAAAGAAGGATACATTTCATTTCCCTTTAATTGTGTTTTATTACACAGTACTAGCATTCTTTGTGCTTCAGTGATGAAATGCAGGTAGTGCCAAGTCAACTGGTATATGTAGCAAATAATGAAAATTATAATCATTTCTGAAATGTTTTCTCTCACTCTAAAGATCAAAGTGTCAAGAGGTCAACAAAGAAGGTAACATGGCAGGCTACTCTCATCCCACAGATGCATTCATTGTACAGCTACAGATAGAACTTTTGCCTTTGAAAGAAATCCAGCAACTAGCACAGCAACTTCTACATATTAGGTGAGAAAATACCCACATCAAAATGAAAACGAAAGTGTGGCAAGGAAGAAATTTCCTCTACCTTCAAGTTTGTTTCGGCTGGTCTAATAATTAAATCTACCTGAGACAGATTACCAAGAGAAAATAACCAAATTACATACATTCATATTCATGAGAATCCCACAACATGAGAGAGTCAGAGACCTCATAAACATGACAGGTTCAGAGACAAAAAGTTAAAATGAGGTAGATATAGCATTCTGACCTAACAATGAGGTGAGGTGCCTTGGGGCTTCAAAGCATGATTGCAGGGCAATAAGATGAGCAGAAGTTTAATAAATTAGAAGTTTGCCCTGCCTTGTAGATAGGTCATTTAAAAAATCATTTCTAGTGATAACACTTTTTATTGGCAATGACCCTAATTTAAATTCTTCTATGTATTTAAGGGGGTGATGGGGTAAGTTTCTCTAGAACCCACAGTTGCCTTTATCTCAAAATAATCATCATGCCACAGAGACACATTTTGGTGTGACTTGTTCTGAATCCCTACAAAAGGCTGAGACACACTCTCACTAAAGCTCACTCCTAGAACAGTACTGTACTGGGAGGAAACTCCCAACTCCAAGCTTCTCCCTGAGGGGCAAGGAGTTTGGACTCCATGTTTAGCACCACAACTTTTAAGACTCCCACCAGAGGGATGGACCCCTAAAACATGTAGCTCTGAAAGCCAGTGAGGTTTGCTACTGGGAGACCCACAAGACTATAGCAAATGAAGAGATAGTAGTTAACAGGCATAGAGCACTCTCTGCAACTATGCCCCAGGACTCAGTGCAGAAGAAGCAGACAGAATGGCCCATCTCCTGTTCTTTCCTTGAAATACGTTCACCCACATACTTTGAAAATGGCTGCCTGTGTTAAGTCTTCTAAATTAGCACAAATCTAGGGAGGACAGAGTGTGATATTCCCTCAGGACAAGGAAACCCAAGGATAGCTCCCCTGCCTTCTCCCTGTAGCCCACTGCAAGTTGCCATTATCTCCCTGAAAGGATATTGTATGCAAGTCTGTGCCCAGCTTTTTCAGATGCTGTCCAAGGGACAGGTCCCCAGATCACCTGGCTCCCATTGTGAATGGGGCTGCCATTCACAAGTCCCACAGGACCACAGCAATCAAAGAAGCAGTTCTTAACTTGGGCAGGAGCATATTTCCCCCCTCCCATGGCTATACGCCAGGAATGAGCACAGAGGGAGTAGGCAAAAATGTCTACTTTCCAGTGTCTCACTGGAAAGTGCATAGGTACATACTTTCTCAACTGCTGTGAGATGGTCCAGCTTCCAATTGCCCTTCATCTAGGCACTGAATGTGAATCTCACCTTTGGGACACTGCCCAGTCTTGGCATACTGGGAGCCACTAAGAAAAAGAAGGAGACTGGGCAAATACAAAGCTTTCAGATACAACTAGGAGCTCAGCCCGGACCAACTGATGAGGTTCATCTCCTACACAAGATGGACAGCCACATGTGAAAGAATGAAGCTGGATACCTATCTTACATCATACACAAAAATCAACTCAAAATGAATTAGAGACAAACTTAAACTGAAACTGCAAAACTAGAAAAAAATATAAGGGATAAGCTCTTTGACATTAGTCTTGGCAACAATTAGTTTTGACACCAAAAGCAGAGGCAGCAAAAGTACAAACAAACAAGTTGGACCTCATCAAAGGAAACTATCAAAACTTAAGGAATGGCAGAAAATATTTGCAAATCACACAACCAATAAAGGGTCAATATCCAAAATATACAAGGAGCGCGTATAAGTAAATAGCAAAAAACCAATAACCCCATTAAAAAATGGGCAAAGGTTTTGAATAGACATTTTTCTAAAGAAGGCATGCTCACAGTTAAATGAAAAGTTACTCAACATCACTAATCAGGGAAATGCAAATCAGAACCACAATAAGATACCACCTCACACTTGTTAGAAAGTCCATCATGGAAAAGACAAAAGATAGCAAAAGCTAGTGGGGATGTGGACCAAAGGGAACCCTTATACACTATTGGTGGGTATGGAAAATGGTGCAGCAACTATAGAAACAGTATGAAGTTTCCTCAGGAAATTAAAACGAGAACTACCGTATGATCCAACAATCCCACTTCTGGGTATACCATATCCAAAAAAATAGACATTATACAGAAAGAAAGCCATCTCTCTTAAGAAAATGCTCACTTGTCTAAAAAAAGCTAGCAAGAAAATATATCAAAAGGACTATAGCATTGTCCTCAGCACAAGTCAGGAAAGCAACAGATTGAAAAGAGTGTAAATAGTATGTCTAAATTATTTAAAAAGAACATCTATAAAAATGTCCATGGAAAAAATACAATTTGTGTGTGCATGAGGAAAATAAATCAGCATTAACCAGCATTGGGCCAGCCCGGTTGGCTCAGGTGGTTAGAGCTCCATGCTCCTGATTCCGAAGGCTGCTGGTTCAATTCCCACAAGGGCCAGTGGGCTCTCAACCACAAGGTTGCCAGTTCAGTTCCTCGAGTCCTGCAAGGGATGGTGGGCTCTGCCCCGTACAACTAAGATTGAACACGGCACCTTGAGCTGAGCTGCCGCTAAGCTCCCGGATGGCTCAGTTGGTTGGAGCGTGTCTTCTCAACCACAAGGTTGCCGGTTTGATTCCCGCAAGGGATGGTGGGCTGTGCCCCCTGCAACTAGCAACGGCAACTGGACCTGGAGCTGAGCTGTGCCCTCCACAAGACTGAAAGGACAACAACTTGAAGCTGAATGACACCCTCCACAACTAAGATTGAAAGGACAACAACTCAGAAAAAAAAGTCCTAGAAGTACACACTGTTCCCCAATAAAGTCCTGTTCCTCTTCCCCAATAAAATCTAAAAAAAAAAAAAAAAATTAACCAGCATTTTCTAGTCTGTTAAAGCAAAAGGGGCAAAAAATTTGTAGTCTATATAATATATTGTAGCAAACAACTTGGTGAGCCATAAAAGAAACAGTTGAAAAATGATTTTAGTCCCAAGAGAGTTTCTTCTACTATCTAGAGTGTTGAGCTAAGGACACAGAGATTTCTTTTACTCGCCATTGTTGATGCTGCCAATAGAAATCACTAACAGAGTACTATTATTTTTGCACCAAAATATGTTTAAGTAAACTGGATACTTTATGATATAAACAAAATATAAGCAAATTAGGATCAGTAAACTTTTGTTCCTAAAAATATCTGATACTTTGGAAAACAGTGCCATTTTGACGTTTATGTTTCTAACATATTCCCTCTATGCAGTCACATTAATATTATGTTAGAGCCATACATAAATACTTAAAATGTATTACAATTGTTTGTATAGATATGCCTCCCATACTAGGCCATGACTCCTTTAAAGGTGAGAGCCACACAGGTGGTAAGTAGAACCTTCGTTTGTCCTTCTAACTCCAATTTCAGTCTGGTGGGATTAAAAAGTCCACCAGTAAGTAGAAAAGGTAAACACTTGCTTTCTACATTTAATCTTCAAAGAATAATAAAAAGTGAGAAAAGCCAAGAGAATCAAGATTACCGATGATAACTTTCGTGAAAACCTCTTTGGGGCTACCCAAAATTTACTTTGGAATTCCCTGCATTGCAAATGTACTTAACAAAGAATTGGCATAATTAAATATAAACTTAATAAAAGTTCAGAGAAATTTCTATGGAATTATATGTTGTGCTTACATACATGCTCTCTGAATCTCCAAAAAGATTATCACAACTACGCAAATCATTTGTCATTGATCTCTTGTGTTCTCCACCTCATGAGGACTTTCCAGGACCGAAAAGGATAAGACTTTGAGATCTAGGTCAGCATTAGGGGTCACGCTAACAAATAATACTTACATGCCCCATTACCCTGTTTCCCCGAAAATAAGACCTAGCTGGACAATCAGCTGTAATGCATCTTTTGGAGCAAAAAATTAATATAAGACCCGGTATTATATTATTTATATTATATTATATTATATTATATTATATTATATTATATTATATTATATTATATTATATTATATTATTATATTCCCAGTCTTATAGTAAAATAAGACTGAGTCTTATATTAATTTTTGCTCCAAAAGATGCATTAGAGCTGATTGTCTGGCTAGGTTTTATTTTAGGGGAAACACGGTATGCATGTGGCTCTGATTTTTTATTAATTACCGAAGAATTTTTAATATTTCAGATTATCATAAACCAAAATAAATTCACAAATAATTGTTTTCTCTCTTATAATATCTTTTGGGAATAAAAAGTTTTGATAAATGAAAGATCCTTTATATTTAAAGTAACTTGCTTCTCTCTCTCTTCTCTCTCTTCTCTCTGTCTCTTTGTCTCTATCTCTCATTTCTGCTGTCAACCACGACGTAATTAAAACCCAAAATATTTATAATATTTATATATTATGGAGTATCATGAAATTACCTATGGCCCACAGACCTGGCTTGGCACAAGGAGAAAGCCAACCAGGCAGATTAGAAATCTAATCAAGCAAAAATGATTAAGTCACAAATCCCTAGTGGGAGTCACTGTAGAAATAACAGGACCCTAACAAGTGTTCCTGTTATGTTAATAGAAAACCAATCCAAGATGAGGAAGAGCCAGCCAACCTTCTTCCTGTGTCAGAGATGTCTCTTGAGTGAGTCAGGCTCTCAGCGATATCCAATTTAATGCATAAAGAAAAACTTAGAAGAAATAGATGAAATCACTACCTGGAGCAAAAGTGAAATACAGTAGTTATGAAGAGACTCTAGACTCAGGTGACAAATAAACAAGGGCTCCAGTTCCATTACTACAAGTAGCTAGGGAGTCTGGGGAAATACACTCATTGTTTATGTGCCTCAGTTTCTTTATATGAAAAGTAATATGTATGTACAAATAATTATTTTGCAGAGATGTAAAAATTAAAGATAATGTATACAAAGTACCTAGTTCAATATTGGTCACAAACTAGCCTCTCAAATTATAGACTTTTTTATTGTAAAGTGGGATTCTTAAAGTTACTGGAATGACAGATGAAAAGATGTAAATCATGGTGGTTAAACACACTGATATTTGAAAGTGAATGAGATTTTGTAATTATTTTTTAAAGCTGAAATATATACGTGTACAATATATCTTTACCATCTTCCCCCCCAAAATAGATAATTTGCAAATGCTCAATGGGAAAAGTAATAATTTAAAAACAAATAAACTATAATTGAAAAAAAAAACTAGATAAGTTAGTCAATGAGTATATAACGTACATAAGAAAGAAACTGCAATTAGATCATACTTAACTATCGGTGGAGACAATAAATAGACTCACTAATACAGAGTTTGTTATTGCATATTCCAGATGTATACTTTTAAAAATTATTATTTTATGCCAACTTTATACATACCTGAGCTCTTTATAATAATTCTTTGATGTTCGATTCAGCTATATGTTTATCTATAAATATTTTAAAGACTATTACATAGGCTAAGCACAGAGGACTGAAATGGTGAGAACGGTAGGCAAATTCCTTTCAGTAAAGATGCATTAAAACCAAATTCCAACCAATAATATAAGAAGGTTTCTTGGCTTCTTGTCTCATAAATATTTTACTAGCTTATTAACTTCTGTGTCATCACAACAAATACTGTACTCCTGATACTTGAAATGTATAGTAGCTCGCTAATTCCTGCCCAGGATTTAAATATAAAATATGGACACTTAGTTGCATATGGCAAATATAGTTGACAATATGATTGATTTCTAAAGGGATAAGACAATATGGTTGATTTTTTAAAGAGTCAGAATGTCAGTACATGATAGCAGAGTTTTTAAGAACATTTCACTTTGATAGTCATAGAGGACTTTTTTAAAGATAGTCCTGTTGAAAGTCTACTTTATAGATGCATTTTATAATGAAAATCTTTCATGCAAACGTGTACAATATGTTACCAACTCGTAATATGATTAGTGCCTTAAATTGATATTGGCATACTCTAGGGCCATAAGAAAAGCATATGATGTTCTGAATTCTTTCTCTTTGAATTCGATATACACTAAAATTCAGTGAAAGAAGAATGGTTAGATGGCTTGCATTATGCATAATGAAAATTTCCACTCTTGAATCTGTGCTTTGATGGGCTGATGAAACACTTTGTGACAGCTTTGCTTCTTAACTTTGCCTCATGACTAAAGAAAAATGACCCTCCATCTGGTTCACTGAGATGACCTAAATTTCAACTCTTATTATATCTGACAATATCTATACACATTGATATGGGATTTAGAATTAAATATTCCCAGAGTTACTACATAAGTCAGAATATTGGACCTCTGTTTTAATTGTATTTTAATATTCTTTGTTTTAATGCAAATTGTTGACGTGATTTGTTCTTCCATAGTTTTATTAAAATCAATTCAAAGTAGGATATTTCAGTTTTAAAAAAAAAAAAAAAAACTAACACGTTCAAACCAAATTTTAAAGGTTTTATAGTCACAGATCTCAGAAACAATATTCAAGGGATTAGTTTGTTATTGCCCATGCAGGTCACTACTTTAATATCTGCATTTTTATTTCAAATCGGTCCAGCTAAAATATATTTTTAATTTTCGAAAAAAGTGAAAACTAGCCAGAATCACACAGTATTCTCTCAACTATCAAGTACTGCCAAGTGGAAACTAATTTTTAAAAAGTAAATTTTCACTTTGCTCTGTGACTTTCCTACAAACAAAATGTATTAAATGGAAGGGTATTCCAAAAAATGTATGAAAATCAGAAAGGAGATATATTGATTTCTACTAAAATGTGGATTATTTAAAAAATATATTTGTACCTCATTATTTTTTCTTTTTATTATTTTGATCATCTGTCTTCCTGTGCCACTCATCTAAGTAGAAACTTAAACCTTAATCTATCCATCTGCCTTTTCAGTGACTGCATCTGCACAGCTAAGTACTACTCCTTCAGGAAAAGTATGACTACAAATTAGTTAAACAGGGCCCTGGCAATCTCACTACAATTTTCAAGTGAATTGACTTTCTTTCTTTGTAAAACCGCACTGTTCCTGGAACCCACCAGTACTAGATTGATTCGTAGTACCCAGTAAAATGTTCCCACAATCCACTATCTGTATACATAATTGTTTAATTCCAGTGTGCATCTAAGTGGTTTCAGGATTATTCAGTCTTATCAACCAAAGCATGGTGCTTATGTTCAGTTGTTTTGTCTTTAGTCTTACAGTCTCAGCTCATTTCCAAAGTTAACTTGGATTAGCACATTTTCCACTACTACTTCAAAGAGGTGAATCCATACTTTTGTAATATTAGATTCTGTTGTCACAGCCAATGGTTAATTTCATGTATCCACTTGACTAATCTATAAGGTGCCCAGACATTTGGCTAAACATTATTCTGTGTGTCTTATAGTAAAATAAGGATATTTCTGGATGAGACTAACATTTGATTTGACAGACTGAGTAAAGCAGATTTCCCTCCCTAGCATGGGGGGACCTCATCCAGTCAGATGAAGATATGAACAGGACAAAAAAGCTGAGTAAGAGGGAACTCAGCCTGACTGTTGAGTTGGCATATTGGTCTTTTCCAGCCTTGAGATTCAGACTGAAACATTGACTCTTCTTGGATCTTAAGCCTGCCAGCTTTCAGACTGGAATTTACATCATTGTCTCTCCTGGTTCTCAAGCTGTCAGACTCAGACTGAAACTATATGCGTGTACACCTCCTCTCCTGGGTTTCCGGCTTGCTGACTGCAGATCTTGGAACTTCAAGCCTCTATAATCATGTAAGTCAATTCCTTATAGTAAGTATATATGCAAATAATACAAATATGTATATAATATAAATATAGAAATATGTGTGTGTGTGTATATATATATATACTGTGTTTCCCCGAAAATAAGACCTAGCCGGACAATCAGCTCCAATGTGTCTTTTGGAGCAAAGATTAATATAAGACCCTGTCTTATTGTACTATAACATCTCCTATTGGTTTTGTTTCTCCTGAGGACCCTAATACAGTCCAAATTCCATTATAGAATTCCCTAACTTCCTAAATAATTTCTTTATTTGCATACATTAAGTTTCATTCTTTGTGCTGTAAAGGTCTACGGGCTTTGACAAATGCATACTGTCATGGATGTCATGTGTTCACAATTGTAGTATCATATAGAGTAGTTAAAAACCTTTAAAAATAAAATCCTCTGTTTCACCGAGTCAACTCTCTCTCCTTCCCCAATCTCTGGCAACCACTGATCTGTTTATTTTCTCTACAGTTTTGCCTCTTCCAAAATATCATATAAATGAAATGATATAATTTGTAACCTTTTCAGATTGACTTTGTTCATTTAGCAATAAACTTTCAACCATGATTTCACATAGCTTGATAGCTCATTCCTTTATATTGCTGAATAGCACTACAGATATGTGTCGCATAATGACGCTTTGGTTAAACATGGATCCCATATATGATGTTGCTCCCATGAGATTATAATGGAGCTGAAAAATTCATATCATCTAGTGATGTCATAGCTATCTTATAGTCATAGCACAAACCATTACTCATGTTTGTGGTAATGCTGGTGTACATAAACCTATACTGCACTGTCAGTTGTGTAAAAGTATAGCATATACAATTATGTACAGTAATTAATAAACGACGATGTTACTGGTTTATGTATTTACTGTATTATACCTTTTCTTAGCATTTTAGAGCATACTCTTTCTACTTATAGAAAAAAATTAAAAGGTCCTTGTAAGGCAGTATGCTGTGCTATTTAGGGAGCAGCCTCAGACATCTTATGTTACCACATCTCTTGATTGCATCATTTTCTCTTCTGCTTGATTTAATCTCATGTTATTTTCTACAGTGATATGCTGTACAGGTGTGTAGCCTAGGACAATAGGCTATACCATTTAGCCTTGGTGTGCAGTAGGCTATACCATCTAGGCGTGTGTAAGTACACTCTATGTTTGCACACGGATAAAATCATCTAAGGATGCATTTTTCAGAATGTAACCCCGGCCTTCAGTGGTGCATTACTGTACATTATTTGGCAATATCACAGATTTGTTTAGTCACTCGCCTATCAAAGGACATCTTGGTTGCTACTAATTTGGGGTGATTATGAATAACGGTGCTATAAACCTTTCTGTGTGGACTTAAGTTTTCAAATCACTTGACTAAATATTGGATTGTACGGTAAGACTATATTTAGCTTTTTAAGAAACTGCCAAATTGTCTTCCAAGGTGGCTGTACCAATTTATATTACCAAACAGCAATGAATGAGAGATCTGATAAAGTTTTGGGAAAAGAATATTCGTTTAAAATAAGCCATTGAAAAATTTCTCATGAGAAAAAGAAATATGAATGTTATTATGGATTTCAACTTTAAAGACAACTGTGTCATGGATAGATCGATAAATAAATTATTGAAATTAAAATGAGGCTTTCATTCCAACTAACATTCAAAGTTAAATCAACTTATTGAATTATGTAAATGTCTTAGTTATGACTTTTTTCATATTGGGTCACAGTAGAAGGCGGGATTGGTTTGGAAAATAATGGCTTCTAGAATTAGGGTATAATTTTCCCTTTGTGTAAGTTCATTTTCTTTTAAACATCCAAATCTTCCTCTATTTAATTGTCCCTCATTTGAGACACAAAATCTCATTTCCTCTTTCAATGGGCTTAGCTTTCTGATGTTATCATACCTATTTTTATAACAGATTAAGGAGGAAAAAATGTTCAGTATATATTTGCGAATCAGTTTTCTATTTCTGCACAAGATTTAAAAAACAAAAGCAATGACAATTTAATTTGGGTGTCAATATCTTAAGCAACTCTTTACTGTCAAGATTTAAACATGATTCATTATGGATAGTAATGTAACAGAGATTACTAAAATACATTAAATATATGTTTTTAATATTTAACATAGTATCAACATATGAACTTATAGAAATCCATATATATGCCAGTAATAGCCAGAATGTATAGTCAATACACCATTCATATTTCCCCTATGTAGAAAATGGGCATTCCCATCATTATATATCAACCCTGGTTTGAACTCCTAAACATAGGTTATCTAACTGAATTATTGCTCATTAAAAAACCTAATTCATTGTTATTTGTTGAAGTTTGAACCTAAGTAATGGGAATCTTGAGGTAATTTGAAGGAACCATAGCATGTAATTCTCTAAAAATAAATAAATAAATAAATTTAGTGGAAGGATTTCTTTGAAATAATAGTACCAATTCATTATTCTGCTACCATTATTATCTTAGAGTATGATTAAAAATAACATCCTACTCTACTAACTTGTTTTTTAAACTTTATTAAATGTATCAGGATGACATTGGTTAGTAAAATTATCTAGATTTCATGTGTGCAATTCTATAATACATCACCTATATATTGCATTTGTACTCACCAACCAGAGTCAGTTCTCCTTGCATCACCATATACTTGATCCCCTTTACCCTCTTCTACCACACACACCCTTGTCCTCTGGTGACAACTAAATTGTTGTCTGTGTCCATGATTTTATGTTTGCTTGTCTTGTTCATTTGTTACTTTCAGCTTTATGTCCCACATATGAGTGAGGTCATATGGTTCTCGATCTGTTCTGTCTGACTTATTTCGCTTAGCATGATAATCTCAAGATGCATCCATGTTGTTGCAAATGGCAGTATTTCATCTTTTCTTATGGCCAAGTAACATGGCATTGTGTATATGTGCTACATCTTCTTTATCTAGTCATCTATCGAAGGACACTTTGGTTATTTTCATGTCTTGGCTACCGTAAATAATGCTGCAATGAGCATAGAGTTACATATATCTTTACGGATAAGTGTTTTCAGATTTTTTTGGGTAGATACCCAGAAGAGAGATTGCTGGGTTGTATGATAATTCTATTCTTAATTTTTTGATGAACTTCCATACTGTTTTCCATAGTGGCTGTACCAATTTACTTTCCCACCAACAGTGCATGAGGATTTCTTTTTCTCCACAGCCTCTCCAACACTTGTTATCCCTTGTCTTGTTGATAACAGCCATTCTGACAGGTGTGAGGTGGTATCGCTTTGTGGATTTGATCTGCATTTCCCTTACAGCTAGTGAACTTTCAATTTAAAAAATGGGTAGAGGACCTGAACATTTCCCAAGAAGACATATAAATGGCCAATGGATATATGAAAAAATGCTCTATTGACTTGTTTGATAAATAAATATTGGGAAGCATTTTCAGTAAATGTTGGAAAGCATCCAAAACATTGGATGCAACAGAAAAAGTGTGACATAGGATATGGAAAACAATGTTTGCTCCTTTTGTTTAATGATCATCACTGAAATGGTTATGGACTTTTTTTTATAATAAAAAAATATGGGAAAGGGAAACAAGGTAAAAGTTTAATTATGTTACATGAATATAGTTGATTACTTTACCATATGTATTTTAACATATATTAAAAACTTATAGTGTCCCTTACATTATTTTGCATAGTGCCATGTACATACATTTTTTTCATACAATTAAATTTACTCTGGTGATTTGCAGTGGATACTGTGGTGCACTATACAGAACCCTGATATATAGCAGGACAAGTCTGCTTTATTGAGGCTAAGTCTTTATATGAGAAATAAAAATAGTAGTGAAAAAATAATTTATAAAATTTAGATTTTTTTCAAGTGTGAGGCATGATGCTCAAAGGACTTTAAAGCATTCATTTATATGACAAATATTTATTGAGCACCTGCCATGTGCTGGCACTATTCTATGTGCTGACAAGTAAAAATCTTTGTTTTCATGCAACTTTACATTCTAGTGAGTTTTGAGTCTGGTGTTTAACGGCTTTGGGAAGTAAAAAAATGACAGATGTCTAGTTTCCTTGTGATTAATACACAAGTCCTTTTTCCCTCTTCCTTCTGCCAAAAGCCCCAAACCGTGGATACTGTCTTTCCTCAAAGGTGCAATATGTAAGCTTTAAAAAATGGATGTATAGTTAGTTTAATTTACATGAAAAAGAGCCAATTGCTTGTAAAAAATCTAAGTTCCTACCAGTGACTAATGCTAGAATAATCTGGAAAGGTCTCAAGGAAGAAGCTATGATGAGCTAATATTTTACTGGAAAATAAGTTAATAAAATATAAAGATTCCAAAGGCAACATTAAGAAAGGAAAGCATGGCTTTTCAAATTAATATTTTTAAGATTTCGCCCATTATGATAAACATCTCAAGTTTTATAAAACCCTAATTTGTTTTTTTTATTATCAAACAGGGAAATATCAATTAGTAATTTGACTACCTGAGCTAAGATTTGGGGCAGAGTCACCAATAGTATATAAAATGCCTTTGTGTGAATTAGAAAAAAATGCCATTTCTGGGCAGGTGAATCACATAAGGGCACCTGTTTGATCCAATTGATCCAGGGTTCATAGAGCGATTTCAACCCCATGTGCTCCTTCTTCAGGAGCCCTTACTCAGTGAAACTACCTGGAAAACAAACAAAAAACCAAAAACCTATGCAGCAGAACTGATTGTTGTGACTGGCAGAAGAGAAAGCAAACAGTTCAAAAGAGCATCATTAGAAATATACCAAATAAATTTAGCAAGAGTGAAACAGACAGATAAGGGAAAATATCCAATCATTCTACAAAGAGGAAATAATTTTATAATTCTTTAGGTAAAGAATGTGGTGGCAAGGGGCTTCTCAATAAAGACATGAATACAAGTTGTCCACTGTGCTTATAGCCCAGATATTCTTTCATAGAACAAGTGACAGATGTCAGATTCCTTTATGATTAATACAGATAAGCTCTTCTGGTCCCCATCAAAAACCTCTAAATGTTCAGTTATTCTCTGGCTCCCAAATTGCTGAAAGCACCTTATGTTAGCATAACTTTTCCACTAACATTATAAAAAATATTCATTCAGATAATAATGTAACATATACATATAAGCCTAACAAAAAATGTTGAAAGAAAGCAAGATGCATTCAATATCCTATAAATTGTTTAAGATTCTCGTTTTTCTGACAGCTTAGAATCATGCATGCTGCATCTCATAAATAATGATGCCCAGAAGCTAAGGCCGGGCATGAATAGTTAGCTTATAATAGAAAGCTTGGACTTGTGTGTGTGTGTATGTGTGAGAGTAGACTGCTTTAATATCTGGGAGCAATGAAATGGTGGCCAGAATGAAAGATTGAGAGACATAATTCCTCTCTTCTCTCTCTCTCTCTCTCTCTCTCTCTCTCTCTCTCTCTCTCTCAACTCTGAATTTGTGAGTTGCACCTGCCCAGATTTCCCCTTTGAAATGTAAATACAAATCACCAAATTCTGCCCTCTCACTCTGTTACAGTTTGGCTTCTCTAGACGTAGATGCTGAGATGGAGTTTGAAGCCATGTTGATCTGCTCAAACAAAGATTCCATACCTGGCGTAGCAGTTGGAATCATGGCTATTACTTAGTTGAGTTTGTGGTAGTCTACTGTTACTTTCCAGGATATATCCTGTTTCTGCAAGTGACAGTCTGGTGAATTAAACATAGATATGATGGGGACATTTATCATTAAATTCTTTAGATCCTCGAAAGTATCCACCTCCTAGGGACCACTCCTACCTACTACTCCCTTCTCACATACCCTCACTGTCTACTCCCACCTCCCTTTCCATCTACGCACCCAACCCTCCTCCCACCCTGAGGATGTAGTATTGTTTTTGATTTACTATTTGGGCTTCTGTAGGAGAAAAATTTTAGAAGTTTCTACTTGGCCTTTCTCATTACAACAGCTATTACTTCACAATCTCAGGACCCAGTGTGGGGGTTGCACTATCTACTGCAAAGTATCTCTCTCCATTATATATTTGGGGACAGAGGGTGTCATGCAGGGTGTTATGCGGGGTCTCAGCTCCTGCTCCCCACATAAGAATGCAGGATGTGCCTAGGCCAAAAAGGAACACCCACGGAGCCATAGGTAGGGGAGTCATACCACTATAGTATCAATGGAGACTGGATTCACACAACGTGCAACCTGCTGTCCGCTTTTCTGCCTGCCAACCGACCCCTTGCTAGCTGCAATCTGCTCTTGCTAGCTCAGCCACCATCTTCTTGCTAGCCCCCATTTTTCTTGCTAGCCCCCATTTGCTGCTAGCGTAGCCACAGCAGTTATATTAGAGGCCAATGGCTCACTGGTTACAGCTGATGGCCAACTAGCCACAGCTGATGGCCATCCAATCACAGTTGATAGCCATTTACTTCCTGAGCCAGCACCTTTCCATGTGAGGCCGAGAGCCTGGAAACTGCACTCCTTGCTCTGTCCCCACGGAAGGGATGACAATTAGGCAGGAGATTATACATTTGAAGACTGAAGGGAATGCTACCTGATACGTGAATAGACCCATTAGAACCATGATAAGTCTAAAGTTTCCTGAACTTCCTTACCTGCACCTCATGTGCCCTTTCTCTAATGGGAAGGAAATGAGGTTGCTTCAGCTCTTCGAATATCAAATATACTTCCAACTCTATTTACAACAATCCTTAAAATGTCTTGGCATTCCCTTTTCTCTGGTGAACTATTATTACCTGAATAAAATGCCATAGGTTCCTTTGAGGAAAACTGGGAAAAATTACTATGTATAGTTGCCATGGGATTGGAGGGTCCTTTCCCCAAGGGCCAGCTTATCTTCTTTACTCAATGGTTTTAATGTCTGAAAGCTCACCCAGGTTTAGATACTGGGCAAGGGATTTTAACTTTTTATTTGGGAAACTACTCTCAGCCTTCCAGTAATTTATCTTTGATTTCTTCTGGTGGTACAAGCTAAGAAAGACCGTTGCAGCTGTCCTTCTAGGGAAGCTATGTTCTGTTAACCATCTCCATAACTGCAGAGCAGCCCCTCAGCTGCCACTTTGACCCAGATGCTCATTACAACTATGAACCCCTGGCTTCTGGCATTTAAGTGTTAACACTTGGTCTCTATTGTTTCCAAGTCCTGTCTTGTCCATCCTCTCTGAGGAAGGAGAGGGTCTTGAGTGTTCTTGCTCCCCCTCTGCCTGCTTTTCCCCACTTAGGCAACGTGTGCTCTGTCAGGGCACTCTGAAGGCAGAGTCTGTAGCAACACACCCTACAAGGAGCCGCTTCTCCTTCCCCAAGTTTAACAAGGTTACCTCCTTCATCGTGGAGGCAAACTAACCAAGTCTACAGTTTCTTTGGGCTGCTAGGCAGAGTAATTCCACAGGGCACTACATACATCCTGTGTCACTGAAGGCACAAGTCTCAGTCACTCACTGGGTCACAGGACATATGTGACACCAGGGGCCTGCACAGAGATAATAGTCATTGTATACAATTCAGCACCAGGGTCCTCTGACAGTTTTTGGTTCCATTGTAGGAGGACCATTAGCAGTAGCTAGAGAAATGCATTCCTAGCTTTCCTTGAGCCCCTTTGTTGGATTTCTAATTTGACTCATGGGTGAGCTCAGCCAGGGAGTTGGAGGCTAAAGAGAAGGATCCATGACTCCCCTGAGAACTGAAAAGCTTCTGTAACCAATCTTCAAGCACTCCCCCAAAAAAGATTCAGTGACATGGCTAGCACAGTGCTCAGTAGGACCTTCATGTTTTTGCTCTTCGAGAATGACATTTTGTGCAATTGAACACCCTGCCCACTGTGCCAATTTTGTCATGCCATCAGGTATAATGGTGGTCAATGACGACAATGAGCCAAACTAAAATTTAAAAATCAAGCCTTTGTTCAATTATTGCAACAGTGCATGCCAGAGGCAAAAAAGCCACGCCGGTCTCCAGTGCTGAAATTTTCCCCACAGAATGTGGCACTGAGTGAGTCAGGTGAATGCAGCACAGACGGGTAATGACCTCACTGCCAAGAAGCTCTGAACAAAAGACTACTACCTCTTTATGGACGCATGGACCAGGCTAGGGAGAGGAGGAAGGGCTAGGAGTGGAAAGTATTCCATCAAAGTGGAGAAAAGTGCCTCACCCAAGCCCATGTAACAAGTAGATGGAGGCTCCTTGGCTCTAATGCGCATATTGACAAGAACATAGCTGAGCCAGGGCATCTGAGTTCTTGACTGCAATTCATTCCATAAAACTACAATGCGCTGGCTGTTCACCAAGTCTGAGACGTGGTGGACAGCTTTCCCCCGAGTCCTGCCAGGCAAAGTTTTTTAATTGCCTTGGATCAGGACTAAAAAAATCACATATAGCATTTGTTTTCCTCATCTATAAAATACAGATTTAGTATCTACCAAACCAGGCAATAATAATGTAATAAAAATTAAAATTGAAACACAAAGTTAATTCCTTTTCCAGGAGCTAGAACTGGACTCTTCAGGGTATTTTGGCTCTTAATCAAGAAGGGTTAATTTTGTCTGCAGGTTCAGAAGACTCGGAGAGCTTAAGGGCATCATAATATTCGAAAGTATCCTCACAGAAATCCCATACCATATATCAGGGTCCAGGTTTTCCCAGTGAGGTCATTCATCTTGGCATAAGAAATTGCCTTAGGTAAGCATTTAACTGTCTTTTGAGTTCATTCATTCTCTTAAGTCCTTGGCTTCATTCTTGGCTTTCTCCACTTCATTGATGAAAATGAAAATTTCATTGTTAGCAACCAAAGAGACTTTCTGGTTGACAGTAGGATATTACTTATACTCAGCTGATAATTATATTTCTATAACACATCAGTAGCACAATGGCCATTAATACCATTATTGTTATAGCTACTATTCCTTTTGTACCTCTCGAAAGCCTAATAATACATCACATCCACAAGCACATTTCCTTCCACTGGTCTGGTATACCACCACAGTTCACCACAGTGAGGGTTGGAGTGTCATCTTTTACTGGGGTTTTCTGCACTTGTAAAAAAAAAAAAAAAGACAGTGATTGATTCAAGTCCCAAATCCCTACTTATTGTTTATTTGCCTGGACCACTCTATTGACTGTCACATAATGGATTCTCCAGAAGCAGATGCTGAGATGAAGTTTGGGATGAAAGATGTTTATCAGAAATCAACACCTGTGAAAAGAAGCAACATTTGGCAGAAGAGGAATTTGAGCTGTGATGCACCTGCATTGGCTTTCTGATGCAGCTCTTTGCAGCTTAAATAGACCATGAAGTTGTTGATAGCTGACAGCTATCTGCTGATGACACTCCCCACACCTGGACAGCAAGGGGATCTGAACAGCACATCAACACGTCTACCACAATCTTCTCCCGATAGTTTATTATAATACATTGAAAAGAAGTCCAACATATACATGCAATGGCAGCTAGTCAGTCACAGTAAGCACTTCGGTCATTCACAGCAGTCAACAAGGTATCAGACATGGAATCAGACAGATCTGGGTTCATATCTCAACAGTGCCTTTTGAAAAGCTATGTGACTTTGAGCAAGTCACTCAATTTCCTTAAAATTCCATTTCCTTATCTACAAAATACAGATTTAGTAGCCACAATATGGGACAGTATTATGTAATAAATGTTAAGTGTAATAAAAGTGAAAGATGAAACAATACGAATCCCTTTCCTACTTCTCTTCATTTGTTAACTTTTCTCAGTCATATTTTATTTGTTTGTTTTGGTATGGATTGTTTGTTTTCAATTATATTATTATCACCTTAATTAAAATTATCCCATGAAGCATTTTTTAAACTCTAAACTTCATGAAAATGTAGAGATACTTTTGTTTGCTTTTGTACAGAAGACATATGGTACAATACAAACAGCACTAAATTTCTGGCTTCAAACCCCAGTAGTGAAACATACAATGCAATCAAGGGACATTGTTTAATTTATTCAGAACCTTATCTTTAAATGTAAGTTAAAACTCTCTGATCTGCCTGAATAACAGTGCAGTTTTGAGAATTAAACAACTTAATGTAAATGAGGCTGCTCAATAAATTTTAAAGCACTGTACAAATAGAAAATACCATTGTTATCAGAATTTGCATAGACCCTGAATGAGTTTCTCAATATTCCAGCCCATTCAACACACAAAAGCTAAATAAGTTAGCTAAAAGCAGAAATCAAATTTTATCACTTCCTGCTCAAAATTCATCAGTAGCACCATTTTGCCTCTCAAATAAAGGTCATACTTCTTCGCCTGGCATTTAGAATCCTCCTAATTTTAAAGGTTTGTCATCATTATTCATGAACACAAATGATAAATGCTCCTGTAAAACTGTACAACTTTTTTAAAATGTGAAATAATTTCAATCTAAAATGGAAGTGAAAGATATAAACTTGAAAATTTCATGTGTGTGCCTTCAGAAAAACAACACTTAAAGGACTCAGAGACTGATTTCCCATATATACCTGAGTTATAGAAAACTGATAATACTGGAATCATCTTAAATGATAGGAAGTGTTTCAGGAGTTTCCTCATATCAACCTTGGGAAGTTTCACCCATGGTTTCCAGAGGCATGAACAAAAAAATGACCCAGGTCAGGTTGGTCTCGTAAAAGAAGCTGAATTGAGCTTTATTTGTATGGCTGGACCTGTATTGTCTGTTTGGGGAATTTTCAAAATGGGTCTCCAAGTGATTTTGGTTTTAACAGACTCTAACAGAACTCTCCCCTCACTGCATTCCCTGCCCATAAATAAAACCTACCCCAAATTCTCTATAGACTCACTTGCAGCTTGCTACAGTTTGCAAGCCCCAAATTGCAATTCCTCTGCTGTTCTCGTATAAGCTCATCTTTTTTATAATTTTGAGCATGCCTCAGTTTACCTCTTTACTTAGATCAACAAAAATAATAATCTAATTAGAGAAGTGATGTATACTTTTTGTAATAAGGGAACCAGGACAATACAAAAATGACCCAAATGCATGCAATGACCAGTGTTAACAACCTTATGGGTATTTTATCACGCTAGTCTTCCTCAGAGAAAGATTTGTAAACATATATGTAAATACAGAGGGATTTAGTTTCTCTAATTTTCCTCCTTTATATTCCAAGATAAATTCTTTATATAAAGTTAATTGGGATTTATACTTTATTTTTTTGCATTTTTACCTTCCAAAATATCAATGAGAGTTCTGACATGAAAGAGCTTGGAAGTCATTAATTTGTTCTTTAAAATTACAGTAAAATTTACACTGAGTTAAAACAAAACTCCATAACTTTTCATGCTCCTATCATAGTACTAAGGTTTTAGGGCAAATTACCACTCCAAAATCTAGAAAGATAGGCACTTCCAGAGAGATACAGCAACTGCAATTACCTTACCTATAACAAAAGTTGCTGGAGCCACTAAGTGGTAGCAATATTTAAACGGTAATTTTGATTAAATTCTGGAGGCTGAGTGGACTAGCTTAAGAGTGAAAAACTAGTTTCTGGGGCCTCAGTATTTGGGGTGCCCATAACAATGGTCTGAGTGTTCTCTCTAGAAACACATCAGGTTGTCAGGGTGAGATCTGAGAAAAATCCCCTTAGAAAAGAGAGGAATATCAGAGAAGGAATAAACGAAGGTAAGATAAATATTTTATTTTTTTTATTTGTAATTGACCTAAAACATAATTGGTTAAAGCAATAAATGCTAAAATACACTGAGTGATTTTAGCAGATAGATAAGTGAAATGAATGACAACAATATCATAAAAATGGGACAGGGGATTTAGAATACTCTGTTATAAGTCGTCTGTAATACATGTGAAGCAGAATAGTATTATTTAAAGAAGGATTAGATTAGTTAAAAATGTGTAACTCTGAGGCAACCACTGAAATATTTTAAAAGAAGTATAAATCATAAGCTAAGAAAGGAGATAAAATAGAATTATATAAAATGCTCAATTAAACCAGAGAAGGAAGGAAAAAGGAAGGATGGAGCAAACAAAGAGCAAATTAAATGAACAGAAAAATTACAAAGGTGGTACATATTAATCCAACCATATAAATAATCACTTTATATGTTCACGGTTAAAAACTCATTAATTCCAAGACAAAGACTATTACAGTGGAACAAAATGAGACCCAACTACATGTTGTCTACAAGAATCCCATTTTAAATATAAAGACTCCAGTTAAAAGTTAAAAGATGGAAAACGATATGCCATGTTAACATTAACTAAAAGAAAGCTAGAGTGGTTGTATTAATTTCAAATAAAGGATACATTAGAATGATGAACAATTATTGTGGATAAAGAGGTCACTCACCAAGAAGACATAGACTTAAATATGATGCACCAATAATAGAGCATTTAAATACATGAGATAAAAATAGATTGAACTTAAACAAGAAATGGACGAGTCTAGTATTACAGTTGGACTTCAGTATGCATCTGTCTTTCAGTAAGTGACAGATTAAGCAGACAGAAAATCAATGAAAATATAAATGGCATGAACAGCACTGTCACTATCAACTCGATCTAATTGTCTTTTATAGAATATTCCATCGAACAACAGCAGAATATGAATTCGTCTCAAACTCTCATGGAACATTTAATCAAAAGGAACCACATTCTGGGCCATAATATAATATTAAGTTTAATGTAACTTAAAAATTATAAATCATGTAAATTATGTTCTTTAGACCACAATAAATTAAAGTGGAAATAAGTAACAGAGAAATAGCTGAAAATTTCCCAAATATTTTAAAATAAAACAGCAAATTCCTGAATAGCCAAATGGTCTCAAATTGGTCTGGCAGTGCCCATCTTTGCCACTCCTGATTGGGAGTTCTGAACCTGAATACTTTCGTTTGCTGAGGACAACAGAGACCATCACTTTTTTATTTTTTATTTTTATTGGGGAATATTGGGGAACGGTGTATTTTTCCAGGACCGATCAGCTCCAAGTCAAGTCGCTGTTTTCAGTCTAGTGGAGGGTGCAGCTCACTGGCCTATGTGGGAATCGAACAAGGTACATTGGTATTATGGGCACTGCGCTCTAACCAACTGAATCAACTGGCTGCCCAAAGCCACCACTTTTGAATGTCACTCTCCCATCTCTTAGCACAGACTGATACATGTTCAAGTATTGTTCACATGGAACCTTCTCCACTTTGGCCTTCACAGCACTGGTTTGAATATTTGCTACTACCACCAAGATCTACTTGCAGGGCTCCAGCCAGGCCCATGTCCTAAGCTTCAAGCCTCACCCCAGTAGCACTCCTGAGTGTAGGACATAGCGTCCAGGGATTGGGAATTAGGAAAGGCCCTTCCCATAGTCATCCCTCTTGCCTGCCACCGACTACCAGCAACAGCCAGGTATAGACCAAATGCTTCACAAGCATCTATTTTCAGGGCAAGTAGATTGGTAGATGAGTTGTTAAACCCTCCTTAGTGGATTACAACTTCCATTGCCATCATCCTGCTGGTGTCATTGTTTTCTTTACCTGAAAAAAATCGTATTATAGTCTTATCTAGATTTTTCACATTTCTCTTTGTATTATATTTCTCTCATAATATTCATAATATTAATATGAGAGAATATTCAGAATATGAATATGAGATAATGTTCATGTCTCTCTCCATAATATGCAAATAAATGTGTATAATTCTGTCTTTGCATAATTTATTCAACAATTTGTTTATTGATGATGATTCATGTTATTTCCAGCTTTTTGTCTCCAAGAGCAATAATTTTAGAACAAATTTTGGAAACATAATTTTACACATCATGCTTTTATTTTCATAGACTAGATTCCTAAGAATGCAGTTGCACGGTAAAAGAATAAGTAGATGGTACCAGATTATTTTCCAGGAAAGCAAGAAAATGAGAAAACTCTTTCACCAATTATAAATGATAGAATTGTTCCACATGGCTTTGCTGGCAATTGGTTTTAGAATATACTTTAATTCTGGAAACTTGGTAGGATGATATAATAATTCATTTTTGCTTCACTATTCAGTTCTCAAACTAGTGAGCTTGAACATCTTTTCCAGGCTTGCTATTTGTATAGAAATACTCATTTGTTAGTTGCCTATTTCTATACTTTTCCATTTTTTCTATTTAAAAAAATATGCAGTTACTTTAAAATTGAGTATTTCAGGATTCTCTTGATTCCCTTTTTATATAACCTGTTTTCACTTTCCATGCCATTATACTCCTTTATTATTTTACTTTATTTTTTTAAGGAGTGTGCAGCTCACAGTGGTCCATGCAGGGATCGAACCAGCAACCTTGGTGCTACCAGCACCATGTTCTAACCAACTGAGCTAATCAGCCACCCCATATTCATTTATTATTGTAGATTTATAACAAATATCAGATTTTTTTAATATTTAGTGTTACATGAAACTCCAAAATAAGTTTTCCAGTTTTTTCAAAAAACATATTAAGTATTAAATTATAATTGCATTAAATTTCTAACAACTCTGGGAGAATTGTTATTTTTATAATGTTAAATTCTTTCATTCAAGATTATCATATGATTTTTTATGTGATTTATTTGCTTCAATTATTGTTTTATGTAGTTTTCTTCATATTGTTCACATCCTTTGTTAAATTGATTCCTAAGTACTTTCTATTTATTTTTATTTTCCAGATTTTTAATTCATTTTTAGTTTTATTAAATTTGGGGTGACATTGGTTAGTAAAATTATCTAGTGTATATTTCACTAGTTTCAAGTGTATATTTCTATGATATATCATCTATATATCACATTGTGTGTTCACTACCCAGAGTCGGTTCTCCTTCCATCACCATATGTTTGACCTCCTTTACCTTCTTCTACCACCACCACCACCCTCTGGTAACCACCAAACTGTTCTCTGTGTCTATGATTTTTGTTTTTTTGGGTTTTTGGGGGCTTTTTTTGTCTTCTTGATTTGTTGCTTTCAGTTTTATATCCCACAAAAGAGTGAAGTCATACTGGTTCTCAACCTTTTCTACCTGACTTATTTCACTTAGCATGATAATCTCAAGATCCACCCATGTTGTCACAAATGGTACTATTTCATCTTTTCTTATGGCCAAGTACTAGTCCATTGTATAGATGCACTG
The DNA here is from genome assembly GCF_036562045.2 of Rhinolophus sinicus. Taxonomy (NCBI): domain Eukaryota; kingdom Metazoa; phylum Chordata; class Mammalia; order Chiroptera; family Rhinolophidae; genus Rhinolophus; species Rhinolophus sinicus. The sequence goes on from NC_133756.1 coordinate 106,358,161, forward strand.
CATCTTCTTTATCCAATCATCTATCGAGGGCACTTTGGTTGTTTCCATGTCTTGGCCACTGTGAATAATGCTGCAGTGAACATAGGGGTACATATATTTTTATGGATGTTTTCAGATTTGGGGGGTAGATACCCAGGAGATGGATTACTATTCTTAATTTTTTGAGGAACCTCCATACTGTTTTCCATAGTAGCTGTATCAGTTTACATTCCCACAGCCGTGTATGAGGGTTCCTTTTTCTCCACGGCCTCTCTAACACTTGTTATTCCTTGTCTTGTTGATTCTAACTGGTGTGAGGTGATATCTCATTGTGGTTTTGATTTACATTTCCCTAATAGCTAGTGACGTTGAACATTTTTTCATATATCTGTTGGCCATTTGTTTCTCTTCTTGGAGGGAGTGTTTGTTCAGGTTTTCTGCCCATTTTTTAATTGGGTTGTTTTTTGTTGTTGTTGTTTTGGTTGAGTTGTATAAGTTATTTGTATATTTTGGGTGTTAGCCCACTTATCAGAGGTGTATTTGCAAATATCTTTTCCCATTTAGTTGATTACCTCTTTTTTTGTTGTTGATAGTTGCTTTTGCTGTGCAGAAGCTTTCTAGTTTGATATAGTCCCATTCATTTATTTTTAGATTTCTTTTTATATTATGAATGGGTTTTCCCCTAAGTCTTCTTCAAGTTATTTGTTGCTAGAATAGAGAAAAGATACTCTTTTCCTGTTTATTTTGTATGTAATACATTTTCCCAGAATTCTTTTTTAAGTTAAATAATATTTTTCCTACAATAAGTTAGGTTAACTGGTTATAAAATTAACTCAACAAAAATAAATAACTTTTCTATTTCTCAAAATTTGTAACCATTATTTGATATTTTTTGTTGTATATTTTACATCGTTCAATACAATATTGCTAATATGACACTAACAGATATCCCTTTCTGTTTATAAATTGTAACTAAACTAGTATTTATTATTTCACAATTTAAATTTATATTTTCCTTTGAAGTTTAAAATTAATCTTCATCATATATAAGTATTTTTGTTATACTCCGGTTTACTCAGAGTTCTAATTAGACATAGCTACTGAATTTCTTTTTCTAATACATTTTCAGCATTTTAGTGTTAAAAATATGTAAATTTTCCTGCGATTTGTTAATGAAATTAATTATACTACTAGATAAATCATTTATGGAACAAATCTAGCATTTCTAGAATAAATTGTGTTGAGGCCTGGTATAATAATATTTTGAAATAATGATTGTTTTAGTTGGCGATTTTTTTTAAGAAATTTTGCTTTTATAATAATAAATGAGGTATTAGAATCTTTATAGGTTTTAATATAAAAGTTATGATGGCTTCAAAAATAAATTGGGAAGTTGTACATTTCCTCTGAACAAGAATAACAGCATTGAAATCGTCTTTTATTTATAGGTTTAGTTAGATTCCATTTTTAATGTTTTGTCTTAACCACATTTTATTTATTTATTTTTTTACAATTGGCCTATTAAGTTTTCTAATTCTCTTGAATTGATTTTGTTAATTTATATTTTTGTAGCACCCAATCTGTTTCCTATAGAATTTCAATTCTTTTTTTTTGTAGTTTTATATAATATTCTCTCATGTTTTTTTGCATAACTTCTATATGTATTGCTATTTGTATTCTGAGGATATATTGAAACACTGTAATTGATAAATATCAATATAAACCTTTCTGATTAGCTTGAAAACTTAAAAGACAAATCTGTTCAAGTGTTGCTATTTCATGTCTTCTGAACAGAAATGTTTACTGAACTCAAAACATAACATTTGGCCTTCATCACTAATTTTTTTCTGAGAAAAATAATTATATTTGGAATCCTTGAATTAGAAATTTTACAACCAAAGAAAGCCATTAAACCTTTGATGGTTTAACAGGATTTTTAAATATTTATAAAGCATGTATTTGCAACTGTATGAAGTGAAAAGTAAGTGTGCTTTCATAATGTTAAACAAATTTCCTTTCTAAATTTAGCAGGAAGAAAATATCCGTCTATGGTTTCAGTAAGAAGAATGCATCATTGCATTTGAAAGGAGCCTAACTAATAAAGAGCCCTCTCATTTTCTACCTGACTTCTGAATGAATTGAAATGTAAGACATAAGAGCCACTTTTATTACTGATAAAGCTGACACTGGAAAATCTGACTAGTATATGCTGGCAAGCAGGCTTTCTAATACCAAACCCCCAAATTAGACAAACTTGGTTACCAAGACATGAAATCATTGGAACAAGGAAAGTCTCTTCCAACATTCTCCTGCCCCATGAAACAAAGAGGCTGCTCAAGGAATCAACTCCTGGTGTCAATGAAATCCAAGAGCTATATTGGTTGGGCAATGCATGCTTAGTTTTACTTCTTCAAAACTCACCAATAATACTAAGTCATGCCTGGTTTTCTAACAAGCAGTGGGAAAGGTTGGGAAAAGATACTTGGAGTATTAGGCTAGTGGGGTTTCCTCCATAGATAAAGAAACATCCAGAAAAAAATTTTAAAAAGTATTCCCACCTTATACCTGAGAATTATTACCTTTCATTTATTTATTCATTCACTCATGCATCCATTAAACATTTATTACACAGTACTAATATCTAAGATGTCAAAAAGATCAAATTTTCAAACATTACTCTAGAAGGCCCTTACAGTTCACTCCCCAAAACAGTATTAATGCCATTTTCAAAAGGGCTAAAATATGAAGATGATTTATTGTCTACTTTCTAATGCCAGCTCCCTTTCCCTCTAGATTGATTAATAGAATACAAAGAAAAACCCATGGTTGTATATTGCTCTGTGTGTGTGTGTGTGTGTGTGTGTGTGTGTGTGTGTGTGTGTGTGTGTTGAAATAGATATTGATGCTTCTGGCATGCCCTGGAAAGACTTGCATGAGCATGGGGATAGCAAACAGACTTACTTACAATACCATTTTGGGTACAGGTATCACAGGTAGTGGATGCCATACAACACTTGTATCTGGACTTTTCTGTAGTATTTTTCCTAGCATTGCTAACACCACTGAAACACAGTAGTGCCATCTTCAGAAATACATATGAGATTGGACAATTAAGTTCACAAACTTTCCACCGTGTAAGTGCATTATACCCCCATATGTTATAACCTTAAACTTCAGTATAAAGTGTTTAGCCTGGTTTGTAAAGCTCTTTGTAATCTGGATCCTGCCCTTCTCTCTAGAGTTTTCTCCCACCATTTCTCTCCTTGTACTTACTAGTACAAATCTATTTTCAGTTTCTTAAACCCGCTGTCCTTTCTCTCACCAGTGGACTTGTATACACATGAGTCTCTTTATCTGGAACACTCATTCACCTATTCCCACTCTTCTGTCTTTCACTCCTAAATATGTTCATATCTCAATTTTCCAAGAGGCAGTCCATGAACTAAGGGGTGGTGGGTATTCAAAACATTTAACAGCAAGTATGGTTCAAGCACTGGTGACTAATTGAAATGGACACAGGCTAACAGAGCTTGAACAGAATCATGGAAGATTTATATTGTTCAGAGAGTAGGCCCATAGTGTTAGGATCAGACCTGGAGTGGGAGGGATGTCTCTGGAGAGAAGCCTGGGTGGCCACGGTGTCAGAGGAAACACTTAGGAGTACAGGCGGAGGGTAATTACCAAACTGTACAGAAGTGGATCACTGTTTTCAAAGTGGTTCAGCCATTCTCTCATTAACTAGTTAAAAGCCCTTTTATAAAACCCATGAAAAGTTAGTTATCCCTTCTATGTTCTAATATTGTATTCATCACCATGGTATTATTTGTATTATAATTCCTGTATTATTTGTATTATAAATTCACTTCTCTGTCTCTCTCACTGAGTTAAAAGCTCTTTAAAGTCAAGGATCTTCTCTTGGTTGTCATCATGCTATTAGCATCCAACAAAGGGACCAAAACCTGAGAGACAAATTCATAAATATTTGTGAAAGGGGAGGAAAGAATGAGAAGAAGACAGGAAAGAAGAGAGGGAGTGGTGGTGGTGGTGGGAGGAGGGAGGCAGAATTAGTCAGCCAGGTGTACAAGTCTTATTACTATTTTCTAGTGTATTGTTTAAAAAGGTAAGAAAGTATTCAGAGTAGAAAGACATAACAATCCAACCTCCTCCTTTTATAAACAAGGACACAGAAATTCAAAGAAGTTTGTATTTTGCCCAGCACCTTGTAGCTAAGGAAAGTACTCACATGCCCTTGTCCAAGTTCAGTGATCTTATCTTTTTACCTCCCCAAACCTTTTGCAAATCAAGATTGAAACCTGCTGACAAAATATTTCCTATTAACATCCACGTAACTTTTTTACGTTGGAATTGAAATTTCTTTAAGATATCCCATAGCTCTACAAATATCTTTAGTGTATTTCAGGAAGGCTGTTGTCCTTCAGTGAGGCTGTTTGAAACGCTTATAAAATAAAACCACTCATATAACTGCTAATGTATTTATCAGGATTAACCTGAATTCTCTGACTCTAAATTTGAAGACAAAAATTCATGCCCTTTTTTCCTTGCAGCATGTTCCAGAATCACAACACATGCCTCTCACTTCAGAAATGGTGCTCATCCCTAAAATCTGCCTCGCCTCAGGTGAACACCTCTGTGCTTGAAACTAAAATTCTCATAAGATTCCATTTAAAAAGAGAACGTATAAACTCTTATGTAGCTTCCTGCTGCACACTCCCACATTCCTGCCAGGAAATGTAAGCAAACCCTGCTTTAAAATACTTACCAAATGTAAGTGTGCAATATATTTAGGTGCTTAGGCCCCAAAACCACCTAAATGGTTTATTTGGATTAGTCAAGTATAAAGTGAGATACATGGTACACTGTCATGGAGTTGTAGTAGACAGTAAAGCAACATCGGTTTTGAATCAATCGCTCTTCCTGGCTTCAATGAAACAGAAACAAGGCTTTTACCTCTTCAGTCACACAGGCCACAGAGCAGCATTTCTCAGAATGTGTCCAACGCAATACTAAGTAAATACCGATAAAAACAATTTTCAGACATAGTACAAAATATTTTTAGGTCGGTGAAATTATTCCAGGTAATGACATAATAGTGGCTATATGTCATTATACATTTGTCAAAATCTATAGAACGTACACCCAGAGTGAACCCTAATGTAAATAACTATGGACTCCAAGTGCTGATGATGTGACAGTGTAGATTCATAGATTGTAGCAAATATACCACTCCAGTAGGGGATGTTGTTGGCAGTGGGGGACTGTGCATGTGTGAGGACAGGGAGGATGTGGGAACTCGTGCTTTCTGCTCAATTTTGCTGTGAACCTAAAATGTCTCTAAAATAGAAAGCCTATTGTTTTACATGAGAGAGAATTCTCTCTCTCTCTCTCTCTCTCTCTCTCTCTCTCTCTCTCTCTCACACACACACACACACACACACACACACACACACACACACTGGGTATATGCTCAAATAAGCTTGGAAATTGCTGTATACTGTATCTGCCTCTGAAAGATAGAGTCCTGAGTACAGAGCTCCCTGAACTCACTGAGAAGGAGATGGGTCCTTCCTTTTCACACCCAGTTCTCACTGACTAGCCCCAGACCAACACTACAAACCAATTAACTCTTAAACACTATGTCCTTCCACCTTTCAAATCCCCAAGGGAGAGGGAAAAGAGTTGTGGAAACAGCATGATTCAAGTTCTCTGGCTCCTATGGGTTCGGAACTCATTTGACTCATTCCAGTCCCCCCAGAAAATAAGTAAGTGACAAGGAAAAGTAGTTGGGAGCTCTCTAAGTGCCATAAGCCTTCTCTATACTCTTCCAGGCTATCATATGACTTTAAGAAGTCTTACATTATTTATAAAATCAAGAAAATAAAGGCAGCTAAAGTACTTTATTCTCTCCTAGATTCCTATCTCCTTGGCCTTGGTTTGATTACTATAACCTTTCTTTCTCTTATTAAAATATAGTTAACATACAATATTATATTAATTTCAGGTGCCCAATATAGTCATTCAATAATTATACACCTAATGAACTGATCATCACAATAAGTCCAGAAACCATCTGACAGCATAAGTTATTACAATATTATTGACAATATTCCTTATTCTGCACATTACATCCCCATGGCTTATTTATTTTATAACTGGAAATCAGTACCTCTTATTCCCCTGCACATATTTTACCCATCCACCCAACCTTTTCCACTCTGGCAATCCCCAGTTTGTTCTCTGTATCTATGACTTTGTTTCTGTTTTGTTTTGTTTCTTCATTTGTTTTGTTTTTAGATTCTACCTACAAGCAAAATCACACACCATTTATCCTTCTCTGTCTGACTTATTTCACTTAGCATAATACCTTCTAGGTTCATCTATGTTGTCACAAATGGAAAGAATTCATTCTTTTTTTTTAAATGGCTAAATATATTCTTTTTTTTTTTAATGGCTAAATTCCACTGTGTGTGTATACCATCTTTTCTTTATCCATTCATCTATCAATGAACACTTAGGTTGCTTCCAAGTCTTGCCCAATGTAAATAATGCCGCAATGAACATAGGGGTGGATATATCTTTTCAAATTAGCATTTTTGTTTTCTTAAGATAGATACCCAGAAATGGAATTATGGGTATCTGTAGGTCATGTGCCTGTTCTATTTTTAATTTTGTGAGGAAACTCCATGTTGTTTTCCACAGTGGCTGCACCAATTTGCAAACCCAACAACAGTACACAAGTGTTCCCTTTTCTCCAAATCTTTGCCAACACTTGTTATTTATTGTCTTTTTGATGACAGTTATTCTGACAGGTGTGAGGTGGTATTTCATTGTGGTTTTGATTTGCATTTCCCTGATGATTAGTGATGTTAGGCATCTTCTCATGTGTCTGTTGGCCATCTGTATGTCTTCTTTGTAAAAAGGCCTATGCAGACAATCTGACCAGTTTTAATCATATTGTCTCAGTGTTTTGATGTTGTATGATTTTTTTTCCATATTTTGGATATTGACACCATATTGGATATATCATTTGCAAATATCTTCTTCCATTCAGTGGGTTGCCTTCTAGTTTTGTTGATGGTTTTCTTCCCTGTACAAAACTTTTTCAGTTTTATGTAATCCCATTTGTTTATTTTTGCTTTTGTTGCCCTTTCTGAGGGGTACATATCTAAAAGACTATTTCTAAGACTGATGACAAAGAGTTTACTGCCTATGTTTTTCTTGTAGGAGTTTTATTATTCCTGGTCTTACATTTAAGTCTTCAATACAATTTGAATTTATTTTAGTATATGGTATAAGAAAGTGGCCCCGTTTCACTTTTTGTATGTATCTGTGCAGTTTTCCCACACAATTTATTGAAGAGACTCTCTTTACCTCATTGCATATTCTTGCTTCCTTTGTCATAGATTAATTGACTATATAAGTGTGGGATTATTTCTCTTTATTAGGTTTAATTGATCTATGTGTCTATTTTTGTGCCAGTACCACAGTGTTGTTGTTATTATATCTTTGTAGTATAGTTTTAAATTAAGTAGTGTGATACTTCCAACTTTGTTTTTCTATATCAAGATTGCTTAGCTATTCGGGGTCTTTTGTAGTTCCATACAAATTTTAGGATTATTTTTTTCTATCTCTATTTTTTTCTGTCTTGGGATTTTGACAGGGATTACATTGAATCTATAGATTGCTTTGGGTTTTATGGTAATTTTAACATTATTAATTCTTCCAGTCCATGGGCAAAGTATATTTTTCTATTTATTTGTTTTGTCTTTAATTTCTTGCATCACTGTTTTACAGTTTTCAGACTACAGGTTTTCTACTTCCTTGGTTAAACTTATTACTAGGTATTTTATTCTTCTTGATGTAATTATAAATTTGTAATGTTTTCTGATTTCTCTTTCTGATAGTTCATTATTAATATAGAAACACGACCAATTTTCTGTATGTTAATTTTGTATCCTGCAACATTATTGAATACATTTATTCGTTCTAATAGCTTTTTAGTGGTATCTTTAGGGTTTGCTACATATACTAAGTGTGATCAAACAATACAGTGAATGTTTAAATAAAAAAAAATTATTACTGTAAAAGACGCAATGCCATTAATCCCCCTCACTTCAAACACACTTATCCCATCGTTCTTGCCACTTTCTGAAGCAGTTCTGAACGTCCTCCTTCATAAGTGTCTTTAGTTGAGCTGTCATGGCTGCCTCAATGTCCTGAATCATTTTAACTTTGAGGAAGAGCCTGAAGTCACATGGTGCCAGATCTGGTGAACAAGGTGGATGAGGACATACCTTAATGGTAATGTTTTTATTTGACAGAAACTGCCATACGAGAAGCAATGTGTGGCACAGAGCATTTTCATGATGGAGAATGATTTAAGGCACACTAAAACACACCTTCTTTCAACCATAGCTCACACCCAACTGACTGCACCAAACAAGTTGAACCTAGTCACACACTGTTACTAAGATTCGAGATGCCCTTTCCTTATTGAAGATCCCTGCCTTTCTGTTGAATGGCACTCAGCATCACCATTCACCGTATTTTGTGATCACAGCAGAAAGGCTCCGCATAAAACATACATTTTAATTATAATACATTCTTTGACCGTTTCTGCCTCTTTCCATCCTCACAGAGTTATTTATTTGTCTAGAATGTCATTTATTGCTTCCCCTGTGGCTTTCTACACAGTGAAACCACACTTCTGTAATACCATTCCTGACCAGCCCAGCTCATAGTGTTCATTCTTTTGCTAAACTCCTCAAAAACCACATGAATTATATCATTCTTTTCATATAATTATTTATTACTAACCATCTTTGCATGATTGTGTGTCTTGTCTCCCAAATCACTTCTTCACACACCATTTCTTTGGTATCGCCAATGAGGCTAGTCTTTGAACAGAGTCTGCTCATGTTTCTCAACGTCTAAAAATAAGTTAGTCAGGAGATATTTTTCTTAAGATATATAGAGAGATATTAATTTAATTCACATGAAATTCAACAAAAAAAACAGTAATCATAGGAATGCTTAATGGTGACAACACAAAAGCAATATTATAAAAGCAGGCATACTTGGTCTGCTCTCCTGATATAATGACAAATTACTAGCATTACTATGTGGGTATACATCAAATCACTGAACATTACATCCAAGGTCCAATTGTTAGAACAAACTGCCAGTTTATATATATATTCCCTAGTTACTTCTGCTTATATTTCTTCATTCTTGACTTCCAATTCCTTTAGTGGACTCCATCCAAAATAATAATATTTTTGCTATTTTATGAGTCTTCTCTGTAATGATGTTTGGTTTTAAAATATCAATCTAAATTGCAGAGTATGTCTGAAGGGTTAAAATATGCCCTAAGCTGCTTGGCAGTATTTGTTTCAAGTTCAATTACCTTGGTGAGTAGTTCCAAAATTTGAACTTTTGATAATTTGGGGGAATGAAAGGAGAGGACAAAGAATGACTTCAGAGAAAAATGAGCTCTAACTATTTTAATTAAGCTACTCCTATTCAATTATGATGAATCAGGAGTCGTTCTGGTCAAATCTTCTCAAATCAAATACTTGCAGATTTCAGGACAGAGGTTCTAACCAAATGTCTTTAAAAACTGCATCTGAATATGCCTAGAAGCTGCCAATATTTAAATACACACCTAATACCTTTCTTCTCTCCTAAAAGTAAAACCTTATGTTTATTTTTTAAAGATAAAAGACCATAATTTAAATTTTCTGATATTTTCAGACAAAATAACACTGTTAGGAAAGAAATCATTTATTTTCTCAAGAATTCCCTGTGGAAAGTGTTAGAAAAAAGAGGCAATCTTAGTAGGTTTCAAAACAAGCCATCATCTTTCTCATCACCTTGGTTCTAGGATTCCCTTGGACATTTTAACAAAATGCCAGTGATCCTTAATTATTTTAGTTTTGTCAAATGTAACTCTCAAAAGTCAATTGTACTGTGACAACATTCCACTCCAAACCACCAGCGAACTTTCCGTTTGAGAGGATCTGATCCTAAAAGAAAATGCTCTTTGGGTGAGTGTAAGACTTACTCTCCAATTTGCTCCTGAGGAATATTAGATAAACTCCTATTCACTCAATATCACCTCTTCCCCTCAAACTCTAATTGATTATGCATAAGCCGCCATAATCATTTGGTATGAGAAATTCTAGGTTGAAGGAGCCACAAGTAATTGAGTTATAAATGTGCTATTGTTCTATGCTAATATTCTAGCCAGAAAATAAAAGCCAGGAAAAGACAAGCCCTGAAGACTATATGTAGTAATCTGATGGGAGGGTGAAAGTTCTGATACTTTTGTCACACTGGCCTGCCTTTTATTTTAGAACAGGTATTTCCTTGGAAAGTGACCATTATAATAAAGATCATATACCATCAAGTTTCCAAGGTGGTGGCACTCCAAATAGATGCTAGGGGACAAATAAAATATAAGAATTGAAAGGTGACTTGCCAAGTGGAAAGCTTAATTGAATATTCTCAGGACTATACTGAATGTCAGCAATAACTATATGAGGAAGGAAAGGTGAGCCACAAGCAACTAAAAACTGACCTTTTAAAAATTCACTTTAGGTTCTCAAAGTCCTTCGACTAGGAAGTGATGCTTTGGAATTCCTGGGACACTTCACAGGACTCAAATGGAGGGATAAACTCATAATATCTAAGGCAAGAGAACTTTCCTCACACACTTTTTTTCCTCTACCCTAATATTACTCAGCTGTATACTTGTCATTACTATAAACAGTACAAAGTTGGGTATGTGATAACAATATAATATCAAAACACAGACAGTAACATAAAAACAAAAAAACGACAGGATTGTTAGACAAATGCACTTTATGAAATGGTTGTACATTGAATAATATACATTATTCTTTGATTTTAGTATGTAAAAATACAGTTCTACCCATTTTTCTGTCAGGGGTCCTCTATAATCTTCTCTTTCCTAAACATCATTTAAACGTAAATATTAGTGAAAAGTACCTCTAACATCAGGGGATCGTTTTATAACAAAGACAAATAATCAGTGTACCTACCATCTAGAAATATTTTTGTATTTTCAAAATTATACTTAAAATGCAAGTTACTTACTTAATAAATTTGGACACTTTGTTTCATTTTGTTTCTAAACTACCACATTCAACTAAACAAGTTATAGCTAAAAGCTTGAAGCTTCATGTGCATTTTTAATATAGTTCTCATCACAGTCCCTATAGGAAGTACTACCATTAACTCTACAAAGCAAAACTTACAGAGGTCAAGTAATAGTACCATGTTTCCTTGAAAATAACACCTAGCCAGACAATCAGCTCTAATGAATCTTTTGGAACAAAAATTAATACAAGACCCGGTCTTATTTTACTATAATGTAAAACCGGGTCTAATATAATATAATATAATATAATATAATATAATATAATGTAATGTAATGTAATGTAATGTAATGTAATGTAATGTAATATAAAATATAGTATAATATAATATAATATAATATAATATAATATGACTGGGTCTTATGTTAAGTTTTGCTCCAAAAGACGTATTAGAGCTGATTGTCCAGTTAGATCTTATTTTTGGGGAAAACATGGTACTAATTATTGTCTTCAGAACTGAAACCTAGCTCTTTGTGACTCCAAAGCTATAGGCCTGTAGAGCATATGGGAGATAGTGAGGAATAGAGTATGGGGAGGTTGTTACTAAAAGCAACTACACTGAATTGGGACAGCTGCCATTAAGAAGTGAGACAATATACAGATGATATATTATAGAATTGTGCACTTGAAGCCTGTATAATTTTATTAACTAATACATTTAATAATTTCTTTTTTAAAAAGTGAGATGACAAAATTACCACACAATGCAGCAAACTAGAATAATTTAGGGACAAACAAAAATAATGACTCTAGGTCATGAAGAAAGTTTATATTCTATACAGTATGCTCTCTTTAATAAACCAAAGGAATGCACACTACCTTTTAGATATATTTCTATGATAACTAACGTACAGCCCAATGGATAAGTTTCAGTTACTTTGGGATGGAGCTGGTCCTAGGCAAAATGAAAAAAATGGGCAAACTTATCTATAAGTAAGTACTCTTCTTTCTTCTCCATAGTCATGATACACTCTATCACCATCAGTTTCTAGAAAAAAGATGTTATTAGCCTTTTAAAACTTAAGAACCACAGATATTATCAATTTCTTTTCCCTGGGATAAGCACATTTTCGATCTTAGTGTCAGCAATGAAATAGCAAAGTCTTTCTTATTAAAAAATAATTTTTTCAGTCACCAGAGAATATTAAATTAGGGTGTGTAAATTTGGAGAACAATAAGTCATTATCAGGTTCCTAATATCACAGTATCTAGGCATCTATTCTACTTTGGAATATATTCAGTCTGTGTAAAAATTTTATTTATGAAAAATGCCTCATTTCTAGAGCTGTCTTCTTAGTGAGATATCTCTGTGTTTATTTATAATATTCCCGACATATCTCTGGAATTGATAACTAAGACATGTGAAATTAGACCATGAGAGAGCAATCAAAATTTCTTACCCAGTGAACCATTTATTGTTCTGTTAAAATATATATCTGCTGTGATTGAACATTGAGAAAAATATTTTTTCTGACTGTCAAGGGCATCATTTGATTCATTCTACACTATTAGGTTGTTTTGTGGAGTCCTAATAAGTCATTTTATTTACTTTTTCTTCCTCTTCCCCAAAGGCACCAATCCAAGTAGCATTCACAATTTAGGAAACTTTCCCTAAAGAGCCCTCAGTTTTCCTCCATATCTCGTAATGCTCATGTTCACAAGGCTGAAACTCTAACATCATTGATTTTATGGCATTATTTCTTAATGAACCCTTTTAAAGTGTAAGTGACTAAAAAGAACATAAGGTACCTCCATTTGAGCTTTAAAATGGGGAAGACCAAAGAGAAGCCCTTCTATCTCGTTAGCTCCAGTGAACTGTGGCTCAGTAAATGACAGTTCAATTCCTAAAGCAGAAGGCCCTTATGATTACAAAGAAGAGTACCATTAACAATCCCACTAATATATTCAGATAAAAAATTCCGTTAAACAGAAAATGTTCTGAACATTTCTTGAAAAATGTATCTTAGAGACATTTTTTCATTGCTGCAGCTCATAGGTGGAAGAAAAATCTTATGGCATCATGTTACAGTCAAAAAGTTAAAAAAATCTTATGGCATCATGTTACAGTCAAAAAGTTAAAAATATTTGGAGTTTAGAAATAAGCAATGAAATCTTTAATCTGTCAAGTTGTTAAAATCAGCTAAGGCCAGTTTTGGACAAAAGGTGTTACTACTTGATATATTCATAGTGACATATACGAAATTTATTATCTCAGCTCAGTACCACCACTAGTTAATGATATAATTGTTATTATCATGTGTGCAACAGTACTATTATAGAGTACTAAGAATAGTAAAAAAAAAAACAAAAAAAAAACGAGGGGTGGCACCAAAAATGTTAGTGCTTAATCAATATTTAAGCATCTTTTAACAATATTCAACCCTCGTATGTTATTAACTAATATGTTCCTGACACTATGGTATAGAATGCAGGAGATGCGTAGATTAAAAAACAAAACAAAAAAAAAAAAAAAACACCTTTGTTCTTGACCTCCAAGAGGCTCAAGATCCAGTAAAGGAGTTAGACTAAACATGAGAATCATAATTGTGAACAAGAGCTGTTAACAGACATACTCGTATGCATGGTGCTCTGAATACAAAAACAGTGCAGCTTCTACCAGTGGAGTAAAGAAAGGCTTCATAGTGGAGGTAACAGCTAAACTGGTTAGGGAAGGATTAGTTGAAGCACATCAAAGAAGGTAAAGAAAGGTATTCTAATAGAAAGAACAGTATGTGCAAAGATCTAGAGCTCTGAAGGACCATAGTGTGTTCAAGGAAAACTTGTATCTACCAAAATGCCTAGCACACAGTAGGTGTTCAATAAATATATCTGAATGAATGAGTGAAAGATAAAAGATTTATTTGTCTGGAATGTAAACAGTATATATACCAGTATATGAGTAAAAGATTTATTTGTCTGGAATGTAAACAGTATATATACCAGTATATGAGTAACAAGAAACAAGTTTGGAGAAATAGGTAAATGTGGGGCAGTGCTAATAGTCAATTTCCAAAGAGCATTGTTCTCTCACTATATAGTACTGTAAGAATTATTTTACTGAAATGAACAAAAGTTTAGATATGGAGACATTGTTCCAGCCATCTATATATGCATTAAGGATCATCTCAAACTTAGTAGCTTAAAACACCAGGAGTATTTATTTTGCTCACAAATGTGTAATTGAGGCAAGGCTTAGAAAGAGATATCTAATCTGTGCTCCATTTCAGCATCAGCTGACGTGGCTTAAAGACTGAGATCTGTAAGATTCTGAAGGCTTGTACACATCTCGCAGTGGATACTGGCTATCAGCTGAGACCTTCAATGGGGCTGTCAATGGAAGTATGTACACATGACCCTCCATTTAACCTGGGCGTCCTGACAACATGGCCATTGGTTTCCAATGGAGAGTATCCCAAGAGAGAGGCAGATGGAAGCTATACAACATTTAGATCTCGTCTTGGAAGTAACTAGTATCATATCTACTATACTGTTTTGGTCAAAGCAATACAACCCCTTCCAAGTTGAAAGGGAGAGATCAATAGACAACTAGTAGTAGTACGGCAAGTTTTCTAAGAGCATGTGAGCCTGGAAAGATTGCTGTGAACATTTTTGGAAAACGCAATCTACCACAAATGGTGTTTTCTCCATCCACATAATAAATAATAAATATGACAACCACAAAATAGTGTTCTAAATTTTGTTTAATGGGCTCAACAATAGAGACCACAAAACTCATTTTTTTGGTTAGTTCAGGATATATCAATTATCTTACTATATTAAAATTTCCAATTTACTAATCTGATATTTTAAGCTTCATTTGAGCTGGAAATGAATATGTTCTGTTTAATCATTGTATCTCTAAAACATGCTTGGATCCTGGCATTTTTGTCGATGTTTAATTAATATTTGCTAAATAAATGAATGCACAAGCATACATGAACTTAATATTATAAGCCACTACTTTCTATATAACTGACTTCCATGGTAAAGTCTTTTCACATGAATATATTTTAGCATGCTGACACCAATTTTGATATCAATGTAATTTCTAGTATGCGGCCCACTCAAATATGATAATTGAAAGTTTTAGAGGATTATAATCTTGCCAAGGTTGGAGGAGGGGTTACAAATAACAAATAGCCGATATTTTTCTTATTTCTTAATAAAAGGAATTGGCCATCTGGAATCAGCAAGTTTTTAAAAATAAGATGGATTACAAAAGTTTCAGCTGCTCTTTTAAAAAAGTTACCCACCTTCTTCCAATGACTAAAATACACCCTGGGGTTACTGTCAATATAATTTTCAAATTCCTTTGAACCATTATATGTTATTTGTAATTACTTTAAATACATTTAAGATAAAAGACTCAAAAAACCTTAGTCTATTAGTATGTATACTCCTGTTTTATAGTTGATGTACAAATGCTCAGTTTATGTTGAATAGTACCCCGTCCCTCCCTCTCGCTTCAGTTCAGTGAAAACATATGTAAATTGACAACAGCCTGGTCTCTAACATAAGAAACAAATTTCAATTTTGTTGTTTGCAAGATGCATTGACACTTTGCTCTCCTCACATGTTAAAAGCATACAATGTGTGAATTGGAGGATTTATATATCTGGACTACATTTATTACTCATAAGACTATTGAGTGATTTAGTTTGAAATCTACATGAAGGTTGGTGCTAATCAATAAATATTTAATCTAGTTTCATAAACTATTAGCAAGGAGGCTTGTCAGTTTCAATTTCCTTCAATAATATTTATAGCTAACAAGGATGAAATTACATTGTCAGCAAATGTGGAGGAGCATATAATAAGGTTTAGAATGCTTTCCACTTTGAATATGGAAAGAGAAGTTTGACTGTTGTCAGTGAATTTCCTATAGCCCTTTAGCTCCCTCAAAGCCTAGTGTCTCTCGAGTAACACAAACGTTGACCATGTGTATATATGAGTTAGTCCTAAAATGACAGTGATTAAATATGATTTTTTAATCCCCTAATTTGTGAGCTATCTGGTAAATTCTTATGAATACAGCTCTTAGCACAGTGTAGTAGGAAGAGTGGGAGCAAGGAGAACCTGGTCTGGCTTTGTCATTCAGGAAGCGTTGCACTGAACAAGCAATTTGACTTCTCTGTGCCTCAATTTCATTATTTTTGCAAGTGAAAGTCAGTAAGATTATCCCTGCATTCTCCTCCCTGCTTTTGACATTTTATGCCTCTATTGTGCAAAACAGAAATTCAATAAATGTATATTCAGTGATTGAAGACTAAATAATTAAGCGAACGTACATAGTCCAACATATTTTCATATTTCCCCAAACATGTTGTTTTACCAAATGTAATTTCACATTTCTTAAATTGATAAAGTACGCAAATCTAGATATGTACATGTTCTGTAAATATAAATTCAGGGTTTCCAGGCAAAGATTTCCAAAAGAATTTCTTTAATAATTTCAGAAGAGAGAGTTCTCTAGTAGTATAGACAGTACTTAATACGATTTATAAATATAAATATGCCTTAAAGGGCACTGATTACTTTTCATGCTAGAGGAAAAATTAAACGAAATATTCAATCTAATGCAAGAAAGAAGATTGTAGTTCAACATTACTATTGCCTATAAATTATAGTGGGAACTAATAAAACAGCATTTTTTGTCTTTATTGTTGTAAAATTTATATTCCCTAAAATTCATCCACCGAAAGTATACAGTTCTTAGAAGTATATTGAGTTGTGTAACCATCACAGCAATCCAGTTTTAGAACATTTCCAGTACCTCCCCCAGATTCCCTCAATCCTGTTTTCATTCAATCCTCTCATTCACCCACAGCCCCAGTTAACTTCTGGTCTGATTTTTGAATCTACAGATTTGACTTGCCTAGAATTTCATATAGGTGGAATCAATATATATGTAGGCTTTAGCATATGGCTTCTTTTACTCAGCATATTTCTGAAATTCATTCATGTTGTAGCATTATCAGTACTTCATTCCTTTTTATTGGTAAGTAATATTTCATTGGGGGGATGATATAGCACATTTTTATCCATACACCAACATCCAGTTGGACATACCATCTTATTTTAAGAGCCTTCAAACTTGTAGATTATACAAATATTCTACTAACATTTTTACTGAGATTATTATTGCTTTCCTGTATTTTACTTATTAATAATTTATTTATTTATTTATTTATTTATTTATTTGTTGTGTGTGTGTGTGTGTGTGTGTGTGTGTGTTTAAGTATGAGGATAAGAAGGAGATCCAACTCTCTTTTCTTCCAGAAGGATAGACAATTTCAATAGCACTAGTACTAATAGTAAAATAAGCCATCATTTCACAGTGAGCCAAAATAGTACCTGTACCTTACACACAAATATATACAAACATTCACACACATACACATGCACACGCACACACACATACTGTAGCCTATTACTAACATTTCCTTTCAGTTTTACTAATTTATTCACACATTTCTAAACCAATATTATATTCTTGAATATTTTCCTTCAAAAGAATTGTAGATCACTTCAATCCAATCTCCAAAGAAAACATCTTAGAGCTTCTAACTAAAATTTCTTGCAATTCATATATTAACTTGAGAAGAGGTGTCACTTTTATGATATAAATGTTCCCATTAATAACTTGGTAAATCTTTTTGTTAGTCTACATCTGATTAGTTTCCTTTAGAAATATTTTATGGATGTCTTCATATAGGTCTTATACTAGTATTGTTAAGATTATTACTAATTATTTTATAGTTTTTGTTGCTACTTTGAACATGAAAATTCCATTTTTGTTTATGGCTGAATGCATCTAATATAAAGAAAACTTACTGATGTTTATATATTTTTTAATGTATATATAGCCACTTTGAAAATTTCCCTTAAAAAGATTAGCAGACTTTAGATTTTTTTAGATTTCAATTTTTAAGCAAAAATATGAATATTCTTATTGTTCTTTTCCAGTATTAGTACTGATTATTTAATGTTGTTTTTTTTCTTATTACATTTGCTAGAATACATTTTTAAGTTGAAGTGGGATTCTCATTGTTTACAAATGAAAACTGTCCTATTGAAGTAGTTTCTTTCTTGTTTTAGTCAGGGTTTATTAAGAATATCTGCTAAATTTAATCAAATAACTTTTAGCACGTAGTGTTACATTCATATGGTTTTTCTCATTGACATTTTGGTGTCAAAAAAAGTGTTAATACATTTTCTGATTTTGTACTCATCCTCATATTCCTGGAATCTTATCTGTGAATATCTCCTTGCTAAATTCCAATCAATAATATGTTATTTGCATCTATAATTTAAAGTATCATTGAATTATATTTTCCTTCTTTGTACACTCTTCATCATGTTTTTACATAATATTACATTGTTTTTATATAGTGAATTTAGGAGCATTCACCCATTTTCTAATGGTCTATATTTAAATAAATTAGAATTAACTCTTCTCTAGCAATTGGATAAAACTCACCTTTGAAACTCTGTGATCATGGTTCCTTGTTTAGTGGTATATCTTAAATCTCCTTTCCAATCTATGTTATAATAATTGGTTACCCAACCTTTCTGCTTAGAGTCAATGTTGATCATTTATCTTTTTGCTAGGAAAACATCTGCATAATCTAGGTTTTCAAATAAGAGTATTGTCTTATAATTCTTTAAATCTCATTCATATCTGGATTTTTAACTCCATTTTCATCCTAATATGATTTTCTTTTTGCTTCTCTTTTTCCTTAATTGAGTTTACTATCTATATTATTGATATTTTAAAGAACCAGGGAAATTTTTAGCTTTCCGTGATTTTTTAAAATTTCCATCTGAAAATCACTAACCATTTAAAGCTCCTGATTTACCTTTGTAGCAGTTTTTATTGCCTCTTACACAGATGAACAAAGTAATATATTGGATCAGAATGTTAACATCAGTATGATTGATATATAATTGGTAGCAATGTGAGATTAATTTCTTCTTGATGTAAAGCATAAAGTAAAATGACTACACTCCCAATACAGATAAATACAATTTTACATAAGGCTATCCTGGTGCTTTGGATAATAAACCACTAAATCACAATTCCAATGTATCTTTGCATATCTATCTCCTATATCTTAAAATGCCATAGCAAGATATAATGGAATGTGATAATTCTTAACTCTACTGGAGTTGTAGAAATGAGTCATGGTTGATTGTGTTTGCCACATACATGACCCCTTGCTTTCTCTCTTAAAAAGTTGTATTACTTTAAAATTTTAGAGCTGAATTTTTTTTTTAATATTATCTAAATTCTGAAACACTTTTTGTGGCAATCTGAAATACCAAATAATGCTTGAGACTCACCGAATGTAGAATCTCAGAATATTAGCTAAAAATAGGGAAGAGTAAGATAATTCCAAAACAGGTTACATTCCTAATTTTCATGTGTAAACAGAACTGCCTTTCCTGCTACTTTGTGGCATTCTTTCATTCATTCATTTGGTAATTCATTTATTTAATAGACATTTATTGAATGTTCACTATGGACCAGACACTGGGCTAGGCACCATAGTGAAAAATATGCAATTTTTAGCCTGTTGTTGAAAAAGGGAAATTACATTTATTTGTTCATTGTTTATCCCACCCACCCCAGAATGTAAACTCTATGAAGGCAGAAGCTGTATTTTGGCAAATGTGTCCCGGAACTTAGAAAAGTGTCTGGCAATAAAGAAATCATAAGTAAACAGTTAATGATAATTTAGTGTAGTAAGTGCTATACCACAGTGTTAGAGCAGGAATTGAACTTCTTTTACATAAAGGGGCGGGTAATAATAATAATATTAGGGTTTGGAGGCCATACAGTCTCTGTTGCATTCTGCGACTGTAGCTCAAAAGAGCCATAGCCAGTACATACAAATGGATATGATTGTATTCCAATAACTTTTATTATAACAAACAAGCTGCTGGCTGGGTTTGGCCTGAGGGCTATAGTTTGCCAACCCCGTGTTAGAAATATACAAAGGAAGTCTATATATAGACTGCGGGGGATTGGGAAGACTTTCCAGAAAAAATGTTTAAACCAGTAGTTCTCAAATGTTAGCATGTATGCACATCAGAGTCACCTACAGGGCTTGTTGAAACATAGATTGCTAAGCCCCACCTCAGAGGGTTTGAATCCATAGGTGTGGAGTGGAACCTGAAAATTTGCATTTCTAACAAGACCCAGGTGATACTGATACTTCTGGGGACCACATCTTGAGAGCCACTGGTCTAAACTGGGACATGATAGCTCTATAGGAAATGGTATGTCACGTGGTGTGTCATGCGGGGTTTCAGCTCCTGCTCCCCACACAAGAACACAGGATATGGTGAGGCCAAAAAGGAACACCCACGGAGCCATAGGTAGGGGAGTCATACCACTACAGTCTCACTGGAGGCTGGATTCACACGACACGCGACCTGCTGTTCGCTTTTCTGCCAACCTACCGACGCCCTGACTTCCCTCCACTCTCCTTGACTCCCCAACGTAGCCACAGCAGTTATATTAGTGGCCAATGGCTCACTGGTTACAGCTGACGGCCAACTAGCCACAGCAGATGGCCTTCCAATCAGAGTTGATGGCCATTTACTACCTGAGCCAGCACCTTTCCACGTGAGGCCGAGAGCCTGGAAACTGCACTCCTGGCTCTGTCCCCACAGGGTAGCAGAGAAAATGTGTAAGGAACGTAGAGGATATAGGGGGTGGTACATTTAGTGGGTCAAAAGCAAGGAAAAATAAAATGTTCAGTAGTAAAAACTTCAGTAAGATTGGAACATGGAAGAGAACATTAATAGAACAGCGGTGAGAGATAAGGCTCGAGAATTAGGTTTCACCCTAAAGGCATGAAGCATGGCTTACATATCCTTAGTTGCTCATAGTTACAAAAAACTGTTCACGTTTTTTACAGAAGAGAAACTATTTCTCTTCAAGTGTTCATAATTTTACCTCCGTTGTAAATGTGTAGTTTTTAAATAATAAAGCTATCACAATGAAAAAGGTCTATTTGACTAATTTTTTTTTGAAAAGTTCAAGTAAACTACAATCTTTTACTAGGTAAGTGAGATTGTATATGTATGCGTTTCGTATGCTTGACACCAAATAAACATATAATGGACTAAGTTCTGTAAAAGCCCTGTGCTTCTTTTCTTCAGACACACATCACAATGTCTAAGTTTCTATTTCATGCATTTA
Source organism: Rhinolophus sinicus (assembly GCF_036562045.2). Classification (NCBI taxonomy): domain Eukaryota; kingdom Metazoa; phylum Chordata; class Mammalia; order Chiroptera; family Rhinolophidae; genus Rhinolophus; species Rhinolophus sinicus. Next base: position 106,379,548 of record NC_133756.1, read on the forward strand.
CTAGTTGTTTTTCTTTTCCTAAATCCACAGCCAGATTCGGAGCTCCTTGAGGGTAGAGGCCTTGTCTCTTGTTTACCACTACATTTGCAGGATTTAGCTCAATGCTTGCGCATAAGTGTTTAGAAAAAAACGCTGACTACAAGGATGAATGAATGAATTAAATGATTTCAAGATGTCACTAAGTTGGTTAAAAACTTGAAAAACATTTACAGTTAGCTCACATGCTATTTTAAACAGAGTATTTTGTTAGGTATATAGTAATGGTAGCTCAAAGATTAAATTTATGAACAAGACAAAATTTTGACCTTAAAAAGGGGCTTTTTATTTTTATATATTTAGAAAAGAATGTCTGATCATTGTAAAACAGCTAACTTATATTTGGATCTTTTTCCCATGATATAACTCATAACTGATTTTATGAACATTTATTTTATGTCCTTCTCAAAGAAAACAGAAAGTGTGCAAAGGACAAAGAAAATAAGGTCAACATGATATATGAAGAAGCAAAATAAACAGCATAAGGAAATATCAACATTTCTTTAACAATCAGTCACTAATAATATGTCAGCAAGCATAAGATCATCTTTAACTGTCAGTTCAACGGAAATAGATCATTTGAGTAAGGAAGGCAATCTTACTAAATTCAGCATACCTATCAACAATTGCTTGAGTATTTCATAAAACTGAAAGACAGCTGCATAAAATAAATACATAATAAAAAATTACAGCATGAAAATTAAAATACTTGTCTTTCAAAGTAGCTGTGGGATGAATCTTCAATCAGATTTAGCAAACTGAATGTTTAATAAGCTATCATATTTTAGTTTTCAAAGTAAGAGATTGGTCTTTAAATGGAAGAAACATTCTTAGCTTAGTTTCCTAGAAGTAGGCTCTTTTTGAGGGGAAAGAAAAGTTATTTTTACTCTGAGCACTACAAAATACATATTAACAAAAAGTGTTTTAGGCATGAACAATACACAAATTTAATTTATTTTTGCCATAGATATGCAAACACTCCATTGGTCCTTAAATGCCTATGGGGACGGGGGAAAGAGATGAACTACAGTTCTTCCAAAATTTAAATAAATACTAGTTATAATAATATTCTCAGTAATAGAACTTATGCTTCTTTTATCATAATATAATCATAGGTATCCAAGGGTAGAGGATTTGAAAATAACTGTTTTAATGAATAATTTTATCAAGAAATTGGTAAAAAAAAAAAAAAAGTTTTAATTTAAGCAATGAGTCTTCTGCAAGTTTGAACAGTGAAAGCATAGAGGACAGGATGAGTCTAAACTCTTTACTGTTTTGTTAAAGATCAGTACCTTCTTCGAATAATTTATTGTATTTGAAAATTAGGAGGGTGGGTGAAAAAATAGATTGGAAGAAAGAGTGGTCCTGCAAATCTCCAGCTCAATATATATATAATTGATTGTTAATCTGATTATTCCTGTTGCTTTAGAATTGGATCCAAGTACCACCACAAGCATTCTAAAGAGAGCTTCCAAGAGGGTTCCCTAAGAGAAATATTACATCCACCCACTGGTACCATTCAAGACTGTATGAGACATAGATACAGAGAGCAAATGGATGGTTTTCAGGTGGGAGAGGGGTTGGGGGCTGGATGAAAAAGGTGAAGTGATGAAGAAGTACAAATTTCCAGTTATAAAAATAGTCATGGGGATGTAAAGTATAGCATAGGGAAAATAGTCGATAATATTTTGATAACAATGTATGATGTCAGATAGGTACTAGGCTTATTGGGGTGATCACTTTGTAAATTGTATAAATATCTAACCAATATCTTGTACACCAGAAACTAATACAATATTGTATGTTAACTATAATTGAAAGATTAAGAAAAAATTTAAAGCTTATATGAGAGAAAATAAATAAAAGGATCCATGATCAGAGCGGTAGGAAGTGTAGATATCCTAGTAAAATTTTACATCATACCTTCACAAAATGAAGAAAAAATTTGCTCCTCTCATACAAATAAGAAGGCTCTCAGAGGACACCTTATATAGAGATTAAGGTGTATGCAAGAAGACGAGATGTCATCTTGTTCTCTAGGTGGATATCTGCGTATGGTCCTCATGACAAGTTTTGAAGAAGGAAGAGAGAATTGGAAAGACAGTGTAAAGTGAAGAGAGGAGACAGCAGTGGGACATCCAACATTCAAACTGTTTGGCATGATAAGGATGTGGGAGTTTTCCATAAACCAGATAAGAAGGTACATGGGTTTTTGTTTCTTCACTTCTTTGTCTTGTTCCTTTGTTACTTTCAGTTTTATACACCACATATCAGTGAAGTCACATGACTCTCGACTTTTTCTGTGTGACTTATTTCACTTAGCATAATAATCTCAAGATCCATCAGTGTTGTCACAAATGGCACTATTTCAACTTTTCTTATGGCAGAATAGTATTCCATTGTGTATATATACATCTTCTTTATCCAATCATCTATTAAAAGATACTATGGTTGTTTCCATGTCTTGACCACGATAAATCAAGCTGCAATGAACATTGGAGCACATATATCTTTAAGGATAAATGTTTTCAGAGGTTTTGGGTATATACCCAGGAGAGGGATTGCTGGGTCATATGGTAATTCTATTCTTACATTTTTTTGAGGAATCTCCACACTGCCTTCCATAGTGGCTACACCAATCTGCATTCCCACCAACAGTGTATGAGGGTTCCTTTTTCTCCACAGCCTCTCCAACACTTGCTATTATTTGTCTTGTTGATGATAGCCATTCTAACTGTGTGAGGTAATATCTCATTGTGGTTTTTATTTGCATTTCTCTGATGATTAGTGAAATTGAGCATCTTTTCATATGTCTATTGGCCATCTGTATATCCTCTTTGGAGAAATGTCTTTTCAGGTCCTCTGCCCATTTTTTAATTGGATTGTTTATTTTTTCATTGTTGAATTGTATAAGTTCCTTATATATTTTGGATATTAGCCCCCTATCAGAGGGATTGTTTGCAAATATCTTCTCCCATTCCATTGGTTGCCTCTTTATTTTGTGCATGGTTTCTTTTGTGCAGAAGCTTTTTAGTTTGATATAATCCCATTCATTTATTTTAGCTTTTACTTCCCTTGCCTTTGAGGTCAAATTCATAAATTCCTCCTTGAACCTAAGGTCCATAAGTTTAGTACCTATGTTTTCTTCTATGCAGGTTATTGTTTCAGGTTTTATGTTTAGATCTTTGATCCATTTTGAGTTAATTTTGGTACATGGTGACAGGTAGCATTCTAGTTTCATTCTTTTGCATGTGGCTTTCCAATTCTCCCAGCACAATTTAAAACTCATAGACATAGAAAATAGTTTAGTGGTTACCAAAGGGTAAGGGGAGTGGGAGGATGGTAGATGAGGGTAAATGTAATCAAATATATGGTGATGGAAGGAGAGCTGACTCTGGATGGTGAACACACAAAGTGACATATAGATGATGTATTACAGAATTGTACACTTGAAACCTATGTAATGTTACTAACCACTGTCACCCCAATAAACTTTAATTTTTTAAAATGAGGAAGGTACATGCATTTGAGCAGCATCTTCAAAAGCTGATTCCAGCAGCAAGAGCAATGATATATTGTTGGGACAGAGAGCTAAAGGAAGGTATAAAGAGAATTTCCACATTATGAAATTCTTCAGTGAGAAAACCTCCTCCAGAATCTCCAAGGCTCTCACACATGTTTCATGTGAAAGAGTCACCATTTAGATGCTGGCCATACCCATGTCGTTGACAACAAGGAGCATTTCAAGGACATTAATTAGGTAAAAAGATTTCTGCCCATTTCCCCATTTCTGATCCTTGAAAAGGTAGGACAGGTGTGAAAGAGATGATTATGCCCTTCTTCACGCCAAGATCCTCAGGCTGAAGTTTAAGCTATGAATATGCAGAAGGAATAATCTGAATTCAAAATATGATTTAAATTGTACTGGACTGGACTGGACTTATTTTTACCCAAAAGTGATCAGAATGTTATAGGATTGACTGAGATGTAATTAAAACCGAAAAGAGAGATTCCACACAACATATTTGAAGGTAGGAGCTAGAAATTTTTTTAATGATGGAAATACCATCATCTAATTGCAAACATTAATAAAAATACTTACATATACAAATTTCTAATACTAGCCAGGATAGTTCATTTTAATATATAATCTGACAATACTTTGCTCGTACCATCTAAACCCATTTTGGTCAAGAAGCAGAGTAATATGTCTTAATACTTAAAAAAAATTTAGTAATATTTCCCTACCTTGATCTTGACTTCATCCTGTATTATTTTATCTAAAATCTTCTTGAACTAATTCATGCTTTAAGTCTTTAACATCTTTTAGTATTTATATACATACTCTCATTTGTCTCAAATTTATTTCAAGTAAATAAGTCAGTCAATATTATCCATTTTCTTCATGATTTCTTACACTTAGGTGATCAATACTCCCAGATCTTATCTTTTCTATTTGAAAGTTCTATATTTTAAGCTCTTGTCACAGATGTAAAAGGCCCCAAGCTTCACATTGTATTTGAATCAAATCTGTCAAAGGCAATACTAATTTTTGACAGCGATAGAAGCGAGCTAGTCAAAATGTTGTTTTTAACCAGGGAACCCACACATGGTGTTAAATTGATTACATGATCGTGGAGTTCACTCATTTAACAGTGAGTTAATTTTCTCAAAGCTAATAATTCACTTACAGCTTAAGTAAATAAATTCAATGTTCCATTAAAAAAATTTATTGACTGAGTAAACAAATGCAGTATCTTGTAACAAACATATTTTTCTGGCCATCACAAACTTCATGTATAAATATTACATTCTTGGGACATTACCCAAAAAAATTCATTGTTAAATAGTTAAATAATATATTGGGCCTTTATCTCCTTAGCAAACATGAAGAGACAAGCTCATATAATTATGATACAAAATGGAATATATAGAGATTTTTACTTAAGTAACTCCATTCCTATTTGGATGCCTTTCCAACATGACGTTTAATTATAGAATTATAATCACAGAAATGTAAATATTTTCTTGTTGTCTTTCCTTTAGGTTACTTACAAGGGCAGTTTCACAATGTTACTTAAGTTATTATGTCATAAATGGAAAATAAAGGTCAAAATTATTTTCTTAGAGTCTAGGCCTCTTATCCAATTTTGATGTAACAGACTTTTTTACAGATAAGGTCAGTCAAATTAAAGCCTTTAATTTCTGGTCTCTACTAATAAAAGCTGCATGTACTTTCTCTAAATCATCTTCTTTAGCCATGTTATAGTGAGAACCAGAAATTCCACATTAGCTGTTTCAAGAATTTAGGGCAATGTATGATAAGGGTTTTCTTGTTTTGTTTTTCGTATTTTTCTTAGAGCAAATGTTTCTTGATCCTGATTAAACACAGTATCATACTGAGAAAATATCATAAGTATGTAGCCTTTTAGGATTTTAGATATTCCTGTGTCAGTCCTAAAGCCCAAAGCCACAAATTCAATGTTTTGTAAATATTTACTGTATACTATATGCAAAGAGATATGCAGAGGATTGAAAGAGGAACAAGCTAGGTCCCTACAATCAAGATATTCAGAGCTGAAATACGTAAATCTGTAATAAAAGCACTGGATAATTATAAATAGGAGCATTTAAAAAAATCACTGCATAATTATAAATAAAGCAGCTTTTTAAAAAATATAATAATGATTCTTTTATTAAATTTGGTACACTTTTAAGAATGATGAAACACAAAACGGAGACCTGAGAATTTTATACTTTCAATATTCAAGAAGGCTTGGTTAAGAAATTAGTACCTGTAATTATTGGAAGTATTTAATAAATTTTAATTATTTGATTCAAGTTTGAAAACATTAGGATCGAGTGAAAAATGTGAGCTACTTGGCAAGCCTCGGTTAATACGAACTTTCCATGTTTCCAAACCAAAATACTTTAGCCTAAATCATACTGGGGATTTATCATACTCTTAGGAAATTTAGATTCTAAAAATATTTAGTTGTTTAATTTTGAGGAAACATATGATATATACAGTAATCTTAAAATCAGATATATTAAAATACATATTTCTCAGTTTTTTTCTTATTGAAATTATTAATTTTTCTAGAAAAATGTGGATTGAGGTTTTCTCTTTACATTTGGTAGAGCACTGCTTTCATATTTATTACATTTTCTAGGCTCAGATAAATGTCTATTTTTAAATTCCTCCTTTCAAATTCATTCCTTGATATTCAATTCTAAGTATTTCAAGTACAAAGGTAACTAATGACCATTTGTCACTCTTCTCTCCCTTAGCTTTTTCACAAGTGTAATTGTCTCAAACACTCACTCACCAAGAAGAATGAAAAGATTTGTAAATCAAGGAAAAGTTATATAGTTAAAACATGAGTACAAAAATGAAAAGGATGGACAGGAAGGAAGCAGTGGGTAATCAGGTAAAATACAAAAAGTGAAAAAGCAGGAGGAGGGGAGAAGAAGCAAAATAATATGCACAAGATAAAGTGAAAGAGAGGCACTGAAAGAACTGTTGACAAAATTACCACAGAATCTTTGTTACTGTTAGTCTTTCTCCTCCATCTAAGTGAGGAAGAGTCTTTATTAAGTTAACCTCAAGCCTCAATGCAGTTCACGCATTGTAATGTATTCAGCAGGTACCTAATAGTAGCCTTAATTACTTTTAAGGGGGAAAAAAACTTGCACTTCTTTACACATCCAAATATAATTATTGACATAATTATGAAATGAATTAAGTGTATGCTATTATATCATGACATGTACGACTGCTGTCATGCATGTCATTAAGGAATACTGTTACATTTACTATTTGCATAATTGCAGTCTTTCTTCTAGTTTAACCTGGCGTGTGAACACAACTGAACAAATTGCAGTGGTCAAGGTTTGCCCAGAGTTAATCTATATTGGGTTAAATGTATTGGAGTACAAGGGGTTTTTTTATTTGTTTGTTTGTTTTTATTTAAAAATGTTCTTTTTTTTTTAATTTTCTGCCATTCAGTTTTACAAGATGAAGCATTGTAGAATGTAGGGCCACATGTTTCTAAAATCTCAAAAAACCTCTTGTACAATAATTAAGTCTAGCACTATACAAAATTAATTTTTTGTTCATTTCTTTTATAATAGAAGTTTATGTCTACAGTTTAAGCTAAAAGGAATCAAATAAATATATTAATTTCCAAACCACAAGAAGCAAAGCCAAAAAAAAACATAGCCACCCAATTTTAAAAGAAACTCTCATTCGTTTAAATTGTTGATTTGTGGATAAATTAATGTATTCCTTAAATCTAAATATCTATTCATGGTTTGCATTTTTCTAGCTTTCTTTTTTATCTTACAAAATCTAAACTCTATACTCATTAAACAACTCCCCATTTTCCCCTTCCCCAGCCTCTGGTAACCACCAATCTATTGTCTATGACTACTCATATATGTAAAATAATATAGTATTTGTCCTTTGGTAACTGTCGTATTTCACTTAGCATAATGTCCTCAAGTTACATTCATGTTGTAGAATGGGTCAGAATTTCCTTCCTTTTTCAGGGTGAATAATATTTCATTATATGTATATACTATATTTTATTTATTGGTTCATTCATTTATGGACATTTGGTTTATTTTTACCTTTTGACTACCATGAATAATACTGCTATGAACATGGGTATACAAATATTTCTTTAAATTTTTAAATATATTTTAAATACTTAAACTAGGAATGAGTAAGTGAACATTAAAATGTGTTATAAGCCAAAGTTTCACCTGCTGCCAATCGCAAGCATATGAATGTGTTTTTGTAAAAACTTTGAAGATGCTTAGCCTGCTTTTGTATTCACATATATCAGAATTTTTGTAAATACGTCATTAACTATTGGACTTTTGTTTAAATCCGGGCATGTCTATTCATGTACAGAGAATTCACTGCTAAAGCACTCAGGCAACACACACAATTAAGTACCAGTCAATTAAATACTGGCATTTCTGCTTGGCCCATGTTTTGTTCACAGTATAGTAACTTGTACAAGTAAATGCATACTATATCTTATGATAACATCATACTATAGTTTTATGGTTACTGAATAAGTATTGCTTGTTCATTCACTTTTTGTATCTCTGACAAGAATACCAGCAATTGTTACATAACTGTAGGAGACCTTTTCAATCCTTTAGACAAAATATCATTTATTAGCTAACAGTTTTCTCCTAGACTGTGTCAGCCTGGTGAACTCCTACACATCCTTCACAACTGTGTAAGGGTCACCTCCTCCAGGAAGCGCCATATAACTCTTCCACACCCTCACAGACAGAGCTGCTCTCTCTTTCTTATGTTTATCCAGTGTAGCCTATACATCATTGCATGCTTCTTTCAGTCCATCTTTCATGTTTTCTTGCTTTTATTTTTATGAATCTAATTTTTCCCTCTTTACTATAAATCTCTTACGGGCAAGGGCTGTGTCTTTATTAATCTGTATCTGTAGGCCATTGTACAATAATCATTCAATAAAATATTTATGAGAGGGTGAGCTTTTATTAAGTTAAATTTAAGGCTCAGAGGACTTTATATATGTAATACACTTAGCAGTTGATTCATGATAGTATCATGGATTGTCTTAATTACAATCCATGCATAAATAGACAAATGTTAAGGGTCTCTGTTATTTTAGATAGTTTATCTAATGAGTGTCCTAAGATTCCAAAATGATCTGTCTAAAAAAAAGTTATCATTTACAACTTACCTATGTGATTCAGGATTTTCTCTGAACAGTACAACCAAAGTAAAATACATAAATAAATTGAATGTTGTGGCTAATGTAATTGCAACTACCGAGTGCAAATTTTTAGACATTTGTGTTCATCAAAACAGACTCATTGACTTATTAAGTTCAAAAAACATAGCTATTGTAAATCTAAATTTATAAAATAGATGTATAATAATTAAATCTCACTTTCATCAGTGTTGTATGTTGGGATTATCCATACAAATTTATTTGGTAAAAATATTTTTTTACTAAAACAAAAAATAAAGTTTGAAGAAACTGTGGTCAGATGATCTCAGAGGACTCTTCCACCTCTCGCATTTTATGAGTTAATAGTTCCTCTTCACTTCCGTCTAGTCTTTACTCTCAGTCATGTTTTAGGTAGTCCATGAAACACTGCTCCCAACCTGCAGTACCAACTATACTGGGCAAGGAAAATCCCCATCCATGTGGTAAACGCAAAGGAAAATTCTTAAAGGTAGATTCCACTCTGCTGCCCTTATATGGTCAGGAGCTTTAATCTTTCACCAAACTATATAGTAGTTATTCCACCTGATTATACAGATGTGTGTCCAAGAGAATCACGTTCAATTATGCTAGTAGAACATGAATGTTTACGGGTGTTATGGGATAATACCTAGGTCTGCAAATAATATTGTAATGTTGACAAAGTGTACTTGGTAAGTTCAATTCCAAAAATATACCTTAACACCTGCTCAGTGCCAGTTCCTGTGCTAGATGCTACTGATTCTCTTTCTTCTTTCCTTCCTAGAGAAAACCTTTGAAAGAAAAGCATACATATTGATTTTTGTCCTCCTTACCATCCATACCTCTTCAACTTTCAACCAGCAGGTTTCTACCCTACTGCTCCATATAAAACACTCTGGAAAAGACCCTCATTACTTCCTAATTGCCAAATTCAATGGACTCTTGTCAATTTCTACTCTATTTTACCTCTATGCTGTATTTGTGATGTTGACTGCTGTTTCTACCTTCACTGCTACCAGCCCATGCTTTCCTTCTGCTGTTCCCATCTTTTTTATATTGTTCATCTTAGAGCTCCAATGTATACCAGAAATGTTATATTTTCCAGTATTCTCTCCTTTTTTCTTTTCTCAGTCTCACTAGGTGATCTCATCCATAGACATGGCTTCAGTCACAATTTATATACTGAAGATCCCTAGGCCACAGTTCTAATCCAGAGCTTTCCCTCGATTTCAAATGCTATCGTTTATTTCTTCTTGGAAGACCAACAGCCACCTCAATCTATCCAAAACGGACTTTGTTATCTGGATTCATTTTATCCCCTCTCTTGCCTAAACTATTGCAGTCTCCCAAATTGTCTCCTATTGCCAAAGTCCCACCCTTCAATCTATCCACTAAACCTTTGTCAAAGTGAAGTTTCAAAAATGTAAATAAGATTTGTCACTTCCCTGCTTAAAACCCATTCCTGACTACAAGTACTAAGGTAATAAATTCTAAATTCCTTGATATGATACAAAAATATTTCCTAACCATATTTCTACCCACATTTACGGACATCTTTGGTACTACTTCACACAAATTATTTCCAATTTTCAAATAAACCATACTATGTCTGCCCTTTTTTCACACTGGTCCATCTGTGTAGAATATTTTACTTCACAGTTTGTCAATCTGGTGAATTCCTGTACATCTTTCAATATAACTCAAGAGTTCTTCTCTAATTAAGCTTTCCATCACTCCACCTTACATCCCAGTAGACAGAAAGGCTCTATATTTTATAAGTCCACTGCAGCCAATACCTACTTCTATCATGGCACCTATAATTTATTGACTTTTATGTGTCTGCTTTACCTTTACATATTTTAAATTTCTTAAAGGCAGAGGTTATGTCTTATTCATCATTTTATCCCCAACCTGTCACATACTAAGTGTGCAATAAGAGATTGATGAAAGTATGATTGCATGAATAAATTAATGTGAATGTTTCTTATCCTCAACTGTCTCAAAGTCTAGTGGGGAAACACACACAAATATCAAAAATTATAATAGCATATATATCTGCAATGGCTGACTTGTGTGCACTCTGTCTGTTGTTTCCAGAGAGGTGGAGAGAAAGCACATATATTCACTGTGAAAATGAAGTGTCTTTTGCTATTTGTTTATGCCATTCCTGCCACTTCCTATTCTACTGTAACTATATAGTTGGTTTTATTATTCCCCTAAATACTAATAGCTAAAAATAAATAAAGATTTGAGTACAAAATAAAATTAGTTAAACTATCCACGTAGCAGTGATTTTTAGAGGAATCAATTTCAAGCAATATATGTGAGAAGATACCCTTTTTCTAGGAAAATGTATTTTTACCATGACCTGTATTCTCTAGTTAACAATGGTTATAGATTAGAACACATTTAAGGTTGCTGTGCTTTTAGCTGTTGACAAATTGTAGAATAGACTAAATAAGAGGATACAAAAAAATCAGGTGGAAACCGGACCCAGTATTTGAAATTCCGAACTGTTGCCCAGGCTTTCGTCTTGTTTTTTCCCATTGAAATAGGGTCAGTGTGAGAGGGCTAAAGTAGATGGCGAAATGATGAATGCAATGAGGGGAAGAGGTTGAGGAAATTATTCTGGAACCCATGATTTAGGTTTCAAATAAAGATAGTTTCAGAAGGAAATGAAATTGGTGGTCTCTGTAGCAGAGATGCAATTTGAATGCATCAATGTATTTCACATACTGGGAATTTCTGTGGAAATGTATAATGAGCTCCTGTTGGGGTAGTTTCCTGTATAATGCTTCAGTGCTAGGGCATGCATTTGTCCGATGTCTACAGTGTCCTGAGCCACTGGACAAATTTTAAATATTTAGAAATAAAAATAGCTTGAGGCTTTTTCTCAGCACTCTCCAAGGTACCAAGCTGATGAAAAGGAGAGTCCAAAAACCTTCAAAACTGAAGCCTGCCTCACCTGAGTACTCAGCATAGCAAGAAACTGGGTGACAATTCCAGGGAAAACCACATGGCTATTGATGAACTTATTTTCAGAAAGAAACACACAGTGTCATTTAATCAAAATGTAGCACATTGGTATGAAATTTGATGAGCTAGCACAAACTCAATTGTGTTTGATGCCTTATTTCCAATTAACTTGAGATATATTTTAATTTTCCCTGCTTCTTAACAGTTCATTTTAAAAATCCATTCATAAAAATTAAATAAACACAATGTGCTGAATTTTAAAAATCTAACTTTATGTTTCCATTCCCCTCTCTTTCTTTTTCCGTCCCTTGCTTCCTTTTTCTGGGTTAAAGAAAAATGAGAAGTGTAGAGGGACTGCCATCTACTGGTACACAGGAACATTCCTGAAATAGTTGAATAGCACCAGCTAAGCTATTGTAATTGGCCTTGCCAAGGACATTCCCAGAGACAAAAGAAAAGGTCTTGATGCTTGAAGCTCTTTAAATAAAACTCTGGTTTATTTATGCATTCATTCACTAATTTCAAAAATATAGAATTTAGAACATAGTATTGCCAAGCACTGAACTAAATCTATAGAACACAAAGATGACTACATCATGGTACTTGATAAAATAAAATAAAAAATAAAAAATTTCATTTTCATTCCTTCCTCCATTCATGTACTGTCGATAGTATACAAATCTATTTTTGTAGCATGCACTTGAGTTAATGGATTGAGCCACTGAGGATAATTTCTGGAAAATATTAAAGATTTACAGGCTGTGCTGCCAGGAAAAAATCCCAGGAGGACTCCAGAAGCATACAAATCTTGTAAATACCTCTTTCTTCATTTATTCAAAATTCAGTCTATTTATTTTAACATATTTAATAATCCTTTTAAATATTACCGTTCACAAAGGAGAAAAGATAGAGAAGTAATTCTATTGAATGTGTTCCTCAATAGGAGACACAGAATAGGTATATTAGGAGTGGCAGAGAATATACACAGATATTGATTTCACAACATTAATACTGATTAATACAGCAACAATATTCACCTGGAAAACCTTAGCAAGCCTGACCTAATACCTACCCTATAAATTCTAATCAAACCAGAAAGTCACTCAGGCAGTGAAAAAGCCTGACATGTGACCATTAAAGACCAGTAAAAAAGGATTCTTGCACAACCATTAGAGATTAGAAGTATTTCAGTAACCCAATTTTGTTATTTTTTCTAAGAAATCTTGGTTTTCACAATATACATCAAACTTGTAAATAATCGGACTTTAAAAATGATTCAAAGACACTTTCATTATCACAAATTCAAACGATCTCAGTCTCCTACTATGGATATACTTGTAATCTCTTTTGGCTTCTAAAAGAACATGTATCTTTCATTTGCTTCTATAAACCAAGTCATAGCATAGTTCTTGGCCCATTTTAGGTTCTCCATGCATTCTATTAAAGGATTGAGTGAATATCATTGTATTTTATGCATATGTGGTTAATTGGAGAAGATCCCACCAGTGATGTCTACTCTGCTTTATTGTTTCCAAAATCTCAATATTGCTTTTTAAAATAAATATGGTGAAATGATTTTTGTCAGACAAAAGAGTTCCAAAGGTAGTAGAGAGAGAGTTCTCTCATAACCCTTCATTCAACTTCTTCTTTATGTTAATATCTCACATAACCAAGGCATAATTAAAAGTGAGAACTTAGCATCAGTACAGTATTATTAACTAAACTACAAATTTATTTTGGATTCCCCCAGCTTTTCCACTAATGCCTTTTTTGTTTGTTTGTTTGTTTGTTTGTTTGTTTGTTTCAGTATCTCACGTTGGAATTAGTTATGTCTCTAGTCACCTCCAATCTGTGACGGTTCCTCAATCTTTCCTTATCTTTCATGACCTTGACACTTCTGAAGAATACTGGTCATGAACTTTGTAGAATGCCCCTCTCTTTAGGTTTGTCTGATATTTTCTCATGATTACACTGGCATTATAGATTTTTGGAAATAATACTACAAAGGCGAAGTGTGCTTCTCAGAGCATCGCAACAGGGGGTACATGATATCAATATGTCTTGTTACTGACAATGTTAACTTCAATCATTTGATGAAGACTGTATTGGCCAGGTTTCTCCACTGTCAGCTCTACCTCCTGGAAGGAAGAAGGAGTATCAAAGTATTTGTGCCTCTTTCCTCAGTCTCCGGTAGTTTTCTTACATCGAGTGCTGATCAATGCTCAGCTGAGGACTCAAAGGGAATCCTTTTCCGGCTTCTAGAGCTCTATCTTTCTATCTACATCTCTCGTCTTCTGCTCTATATATTTTTCTCTGCATTCTCAACTCTGTTTCCTCAACTCAGGGAAACTGTGAGGCTTTGTTTGGGTTCATCCCCTGACTGCATCATAGAAATTCTCTTAAGGCAGTAAGATGGATCAATAGGGGGATCAATTAGACATATGAAAAAATGCTCAACATCACTAATCATCAGAGAAATGCAAATAATACCACAATGAGCTATCACCTCACCCCAGTCAGAATGGCTATCATCAACAAGACAAATAACAAGTGTTGGAGAGGCTGTGGAGAAAAGGGAACCCTCATACTCTGTTGGTGGGAATGCAGATTTGTTCAGTTGCTATGGAAGGCAGTGTGGAGGTTCCTCAGAAAATTAAGAGTAGAATTATCATATGACCCAAAAATCCCTCTCCTGGATATCTACCCCCCAAAAATCTGAAAACATTTATCCATAAAGATATATGTTCTCTGGTGTTCATCGCAACTTTATTTATGGTGGCCAAGACAAGGAAACAACCAAAGTGTCCTTTGATTGATAATTGGATAAAGAAGATGTGATATATATATATATATATATATATATATCGGAATATTATTCTGCCATAAGAAAAGATGAAATAGTGCCATTTGTAACAACATGGATAGATCTTGAGATTATTATGTTAAGCGAAATAAGTCAGAGATAAAAAGTTGAGAATCATGTGATTTCACTGATATGTGATATATATATTAGGTTAGCGCAAAAGTAATTTCAGTTTAAAAGGGTTTGTTTTTTTAAATTACAAAAACTACAATTAATTTTGCACCAACCTAATAAAACTGAAAACAACAAAAGAACAAGACAAACATATGAAGAAACAAAAACTCATAGACACAGACAATAGTTTCGTGGTTACCAGAGGGTAAGTAGTGAGGGATGTGGTAGATGAGAGTAAAGAGGATCAAATATATGGTGATGGAAAGAGAACTGACTCTGGGTGGTGAACACACAATGTATTGCAGAATTGTACACCTGAAATCTATGTAACTTTGCTAACAATTGTCACCCAATGAACTTTAATTAAAAAAAAAAAAAGGAGGATTCACTTCATTTGTTTTCCTTCTCTTAGAAGCTGGCTGTTCAATTTCTGAAAACCACTGTTCCTTATATTTTGTCCTATTTTTCATTTGTTTGAGGTGTCTGGGTAAATCCAGGCCTTTATTCCATTTTGACCAGAAGCAGATGCCTGCCTGGCCCAATGTTTTAAACCCCATCTGCATGCTAATACCATTAAAAATTAAAATTTTAGTCCAGAACTCTACCTTGAACTGCAAACACATATCCAATTTTGTATTTTATATTTTTCCTTCAATTCTCCTTGACATTCTAAACCCAACTTAACTTAAAGCGGAACTCTTGATGTACTCTACCTCCCCCATGATCCATTACTCTCCTGCTAGTCCTAATCTCAGTACCTGTCACCACCAGCCCCCTAGATGCTCAGTTCAAAAATCTAGGAGTTACCTTTGATTCCTCTCTTCCCCTAACTGCTATATCTAATGCATTAGCAATTCCTACTGTTATATCTCAAAATGCATATCAAATCCAACCTCTTGTCTCTCGCTACACTACATCCACTCTCAGAATCTCTCATTTGAGCCATTGCAGAAACTTCCGGTCTCCTTACTTCCATTCTTGTGTTTTTCCCTTCCATTTATTATCTAACAGCCAGAATATATTTTTTTAAACATACATAAGATCCTGTTGCCTCCCTGATAAAACATTCTCAGCAGCTTCCCATTGCAATTAGAAAACATTCCACATGCATTACCATGATCTTCAAAGCCCTACTTGATCTGGATACCGTCTTCATCTCTAACCTCACTTTATGCCTCTTTCCTCCTCTATTCCAAGCACAGAGGCTTCCTTTCTCAGAAGACATCAAGCATCTTCACCTCTCATATTCAGAGACTTTATACTTTTTTATTTCCGTTTCCTAGAATGCTCTTTTCCCTGGCTCATGATATGGCTGGTTTTCTATCAGGTTGGTTCAAAAGTTATTGCGGTTTTTGTAATTATTTTTAACCTTTTAAACTGCAGTTACTTTTGCACCAACCTAATGTCATGCAGGTTTCAGCTTAAATGTCATCTTCTGAAAGCCTTCCTTGACTGCTCTATTTAAAGGTGAGCTCCAGCTTCCAATGACCCTCTTTAACTTTATAGTATTTATTTCCTTTGTAATACTTAAAATGATTCCTCATTGTCTTGTTTGCTTGCTTCTTTGTTTATATATCATCTGTTTCTCAAACAAAAACTGCTAGAAGAAAGAAAATCATCTATATTTTTCACTACTGTCTCTGTAACACATGACATGGTGTCTGGCACGTATTAGGTATTCTGTAAAATTTCTTGAATAAGAGGTACACCAGCGTTACACCCACACAGAAGAAAGATCACGTGAGCATACAATGACAAGGCAGCCATATGCAAGCCAAGCAGAGAAGACTCAGAAGAAACCAAATCTGATGACACCTTAATCTTGGAATTTCAGCCTCCAGAACTGTGAGAAAATAAATCTCTGTTGTGTAATGAAAAAAAAAAAAAATGAAATGAAATGAAATGAAATTTCTTGAATAAATGAATGAAGATATAAATACTGTTTTTTTAAATAAATGGGAAGGAGACTAATGTCATTGTCCAGGCAAGATCTGACTTGGTAAATAAGAATCTAGAGAAAGAGCCAACAACAATCTGTAGGCCAAATCCAGCCTGTCACCCATTTTTATAAATAAAGTTGAGTTGAAACACAGCCACACCCATTTTATTATGTATTGTCTGACTATAGTGGCAGAATTGAATAGTTGCAACAAAAACTGTATGGCCTGGAAAGCCTAAAAATATGTAATACCTGTCCCTTTACAGAAAATGTTTGCCATTTCCTTATCTAGGCATTAACAGAGACAATGGGGATATAGCAAAAGAAACAGGTCATTTAAAGCATCACTCTGAGACCACAAATCAATGTTCCATGATAATACACACACAACTCACCTCTTTCCTGCAACATTCGGCTCTCTGAATTCTTACCTCCAGTTATCTCCCCAGGGTTAGGATAACATTTCTTTTTTCAATTAAAGTTTATTGGGGTGACAATTGTTAGTAAAGTTACATAGATTTCAGGTGTACAATTCTGTAATACATCATCTGTATCTCACACTGTGTGTTCACCACCCAGAGACAGTTCTCTTTCCATCACCATACATTAGACCCCATTTACCATATTCTAGAGCCCCCCTCCCCCCTTACTCTCTGGTAACCCCTAAACTATTGTCTATGTCTATGAGTTTTTGTTCCTTCATTTGTTTGTCTTGTTCTTTTGTTGTTTTCAGTTTTATATACCACATATCTGTGAAATCATATGGTTCTCTGCTTTTTCTGTCTGACTTATTTCGCTTAGCATTATACTCTCAATATCCATCCATGTTGTCACAAATGTTCCTATATCATCTTTTCTTACCACCGAATAGTATTCCATTGGGTATATATACCACAAATTCTTTATCCATTCATCTGTCGAAGGACATTTTGGATGTTTCCATGTCTTGGCCACCAAAACAAAGCTGCAATGAACATTGGAGCACACGTGTCTTTATGTATAAATGTTTTCAGATTTTTTGGGTAGATACCCAGGAGAGGGATTGCTGGGTCATATGGCAATTCTATTCGTAATTTTTTGAGGAACCTCCACACTGCCTTCCATAACGGCTGCACCAGTCTGCATTCCCACCAACAGTGGATGAGGGTTCCCTTTTCTCCACAGCCTCTCCAACACTTGTTACTATTTGTCTTGTTGATGACAGCCATTCTAACTGGAGTGAGGTGATATCTCATTGTGGTTTTTATTTACATTTCTCTGATGATTAGTGATGCTGAGCATTTTTTCATATGTCTATTTGCCATTTGTATGTCCTCTTTGGAGAAATATCTCTGGTATTGGCAGAAAAACATACACACAGACAAATTTAATAGAATTGAGAACCCAGAAATAAAACCACACAAATATGAACAGATAATTTTTGACAAAGGAGCAAAAAACATACAATGGAGAAAAGACAGCCTCTTCAATAAATGGTGCTGGCAGAATTGGATAGCCACATACAAAAGAATGACACTGGACTGCTATCTGTCACCATGTACCAAAATTAATTCAAAATAGATCAAAGACCTATGCATAAGACCTGAAATAATAAACTGCACAGAAGAAAACATAAGTACTAAACTTATGGACCTTGGGTTCAAAGAGCATTTTATGAATTTGACTCCAAAGTCAAGGGAAGTAAAAGCTAAAATATCTTATGAATGGGACTATATCAAACTTAAAAGCTTCCACACAGCAAAAGAAACCATCGACAAAATAAAGAGGCAACCAATGAATGGGAGAAGATTTTTGCAAATAGCACCTCTGATAAGGGGCTAATATCCAAAAAGTATAACATTTTTTAATAGTGTATATTCCATGTTTCTGAGACTCTGAACTATAGATCTTGAAACATCCTTCTTTATCACTATAAAGGTGGAGCCAGGATCCCACTTATGCATTTTGTAGGTTGTCATACTATTTCAGAACTTTCAAGTTACATATGCTGATTCAAATACCGCCATCACTCTTGTTATTTCTTTTGCATTTTGAAAGTGTTGCCATGTCATGAAACTTATTAAAATGCGTACTATTTTTGTTGGAGTTCTATTAAAATGTAATTTCAACCAGAAATAGCGATCCATCTTTCTAGGATCATTAGGTCCTTTAAAATGGGCATTCGATGAATTCAAGCTTTCAGACTATAGTAATATCAGTTAGGCCACTAGAAATGTAATGTACATTTTCAATGCTATCCCAAGTTCCTTAAAATCAATCCAAAAGAATAAAATTTACTCAACTAGCAATGTGTGTTTGTGACAAAAAGTTAAATCACACACTTTTTCTGCCTTCTAGCACTCTTATACTTGGTGGAAGAAGGCCATGGAAGACTTAATTTGTCTGCCAAGGAAGCCTCAGACTTCCCAAGGTCTCCTCATTTTGTCACCATCCCAGCTTTTAGGAAGTGATGACTTGTCAAATTCATGTGACCACATATCAAATACACAATAATATTACCATGTAAACACAAATGATGTTATTGTATAATTTCCTATTCCAAGATGAAAAATGATTAAAAGATCACCAGGTCATTTAAAAAAAAAAAAAGCTGAATTTGGGGAACGGACTATCACGAATCCATATCCCTCTGCTTTGCCCTGTCTGTTTATATTCTTTAATATGACCATAGCATGAAAAATGAAGCTAGTGATATGAAATATAAATTAGTTACCACAGGTGACATTGCTCACTACAGGTTACGATGGAGACATATTAAGACAATGTGAATGTTTTATGGCTGTCTGTCTTAGATACTGTATATCTGTTGAAAAGCAGCCAGCATAATTTGAATGCCTTGGAAGCCCCCAAGCTCACACTTTTAGCAAAACCAAAACAAAATGAAAATAACCTATGTAGGCTTTTCCTTTACTTAGTATGTCCTACAGCAAAGGTCTAGGAGTGCTTTCAAGTAAGTGGAATCAAAACCAAAACGAATCAAAACAAAACTTAAAAAAAAAAAAAAAAACCCTTGAGAAAGCAATCTTAAAACATAACCATGTTATTGACACATTACTTAGTTTAATGTTTAAGCCTCTCAGATCAACATGGTAACATCTAAAAGGTATGTAGATAATGTAGATATGTAAATAAAATTATATTAAAGAACCAAGGAAGAGAATATATCAAATTATCAAATGCACCTCAGACTATCAGAGCAAGATATTAATTCATCATTAAGAAACCAATTTACATTGTTTTGATGTGTTAGACTTTTGTTAACCAGAAAAGCATCTACTTTCATAATTATTGACTTTATAGACTTTCTTTTCATTACCAAATTTAAGAATATAGAAGACATTTTTTTTAAATTATAAGTATTGAATTGCATGGATTTTAACTTCTTTACTTTTTTCCACTTCAGTATTGATCAATACCAACATCTCACTGAAGAAGAAATAAATCCAAATTTAAAAAGTAATAATGCAGATGTGTAAAGCAACAGTATTTATAATATAGCAATGTCAAGCAATAGTTCATTTATATGTTAAGGCACATGAGATACAATTTGATAGGTGGATGTAAAAATATGGGAAGTTGGCTCAGGTTTTCCTCAGTTTTTGTAGTTGTACTTACTAATTTTGCTAAATACCTACAAATACGCCAATTTTGTTCTTTGCTCAAACAAAATTCTCTTAATTTCTCAAAAAGGTAGGTTGGTATAAGCAGGAAGATTCTTTTAATGCAGCCCTTCCAAATTTTTTTTTCCCCCACATAAAGACAACATCACTTTGTCCCTACAAAAGAAATGGATAACAATTTAATGGTCAATGCACAGAGTGAGCAATTTACCCTTCTAATCAAATTAGTCCATCTTTCATACACATTGCCACCCCCTGAGCTTTAGGTCATGCCATTTTTTCCACTGAAATGCCCTTTCCTTACACTCTCTTGCATCAGGGAACAATTCAGCTAAAGCTGATACCATCAAACTGTTAGGAATCTCAAGCCTAATGAATTCAGTTAGCCTCTGCACTAGCAATATTCTGCATATTTTGTATTCCTCAAGATATGCTGTTCATCCTGCCCACCACCCCTTTCTAAGTAATACCCATCATTATCAAAAATAAATATTCACTAAGCTGTATCATGTACTAAATACCATTCTAAATGGCACCACATCAAGTTATAAGCGACTACAATTAGGTTACTAGGTACTATTCTAGATGTTGAGATTGTAATTCTCAAATTATTTAGTTAGGGGTTTAGCTCCTACACAGTAAGATAAACACCAACGATAGAAAATATTATAAAGTATCAAGTGATTATCATAGAATGTAGATGAGGACAAATTTCAGGGAAAGGAGAAATTTTCAACAGGAGTAGCCAGGAAATACATATTGGAGTGAAAAACAAGTAAAGTACAAAAGAGAGAAATTCTAAGAAATAAAAAAGGAGGGAACAAAATTGTGGGGGTGAAAATACAGGAACTCATATCAGTAGATACAGAGACTACACGTAAGAAAGAAAACTTGGGGATTAAGCCTATGAACGCCAACATAAAGTACCTAGATTTAGTTTATAAAACGGCAAAGAGTGATTTAAGCCTTTTGAATTGTGGGTGACATGAACAGAGAATTGGTTTTCAAAGATTAATCTGGCATCAGTGTGCTATAGGACCTGGAGGTAGGAAGATGTTTTAGGAGCCTTTTGCAGAAGACTAAGGATAAGGTAACTGTGCTCTGCAGTACAGTAGTGCCATTGGGATTAAAAAGAAAACACATGAAATGATATTACAAAGAGAAAAACGAATAGAAATTTTTGAGTGACATCACATGGAGAATAATTTAAAAAGAGGTTAAGATTAGAAAAGAATGCTGGTTTATGAAATCTACACAGAGAAAAATCAAGATCAGTGCCTAGAAGGTACAAGGTAGAGAGAAAGTTTTGTTGTTTATGGGCCATATTTTTTAAAAATCCAGTGGACAACACTTTTGCTGTGGCTTGTTGCCTCACACTTTCTCTTTCTAGGTGGCCACATCTTGTCTTTCTCTGTTATGAGCTACCCTTTAATAAATGAAATCATTCAGTAAATTCTTGTCTTCAATAATGCTTTTATCATTAATTCATTTAATGTATATTTACTGAATTCATGCTAAATGTTAGGTATTATGTTAGGTAGTGGGGATAAAATGTTGAACAAAATATACAGTGCCAACCTTCATGGTGCTTATAACGTAATGGAGAAAACATATTTAACAAATAAATGCACAAGTAATTACTTAAATGATTATTTTACATGCTATTAAGTAAAAGTACAGAGGGCTATGAGAGTTCATAGCAGAGGGAATTAACTTAATTCAGTAAGAAGTTCTGAGACAGATTCCCCAACAAATTAAAGTAGTATCTAATCTGAGACTCGAAAATGAGTAGAAGTAGCTAGGCTAGGAAGGGTGTGTGTGTGTGTGTGTGTGAAAGAGAGAGAAATGAAGGGCATATCTACATGAAGGAAACAGGATGTGCAAGGGCTGTGAAGGCAAAATAATTTAGTTCGTTATTTCAAGACCAGAGAAGGTTAGTGTGAATGGAGCAAAGTGAAGAAGAAGGAGACTATTGAAAGATGAGGAGGGAGAAACTGGCAGGAATCATATCATTTAAATCTTGTAGAATGTATAAGTGTATCCATAGAGCAATGGAAAGCTATTAAAGGCCTTTAATGGGAGTTTTTAACACTGGTGAAAGTTTGGATACTGAAATAGAGAAATACAAGACTAGAAACAGGAAAACCACTTCCGAGGCTATTTGTCTAAGTTCAGGCAATTGATCATGATGGCCAGAGTATTAGCAACAGAGACTGAGAGAAGTGAATACATTCACGGCACACCTTGCACATTTGGGAGGTAGAATTGGCACGATTTGATAACGAATTGGATGTGAGAGAGTGAGGTAGAAGGAGTGTCAAGGATGGCTCCCAAATTTCTGAAAAGAACAACTAAGTGTATGAAAAAGTCACTTACCAAGACAGCTTACCTTAAAGAGAAGCTCATGTGTTGGGGATATATTGCGGGTTCCGTTTTTGACTATGAGGAACCAACACAGAATATTCAAATAGGCCAATTTGTATGTATGGATCTTGAGATCAGTTGGATTTAATGTTTAATACCTGAATGGAAGCATTTTCAGGGGAGAAGACTGCTTATAAGTAGTTAGGTAAAAATGACTTTCATTAACTATAGCTTCTGTATTGGCTAAAATGAAATCTTCATCTAAAGTCAACCTAGAATCTTAAAAACTATGTACATTTTATTCATTTAATTAAAATTATGATGAGAACAAATCTTTTCAAAAGAAAATCAACCAATTTACCTAATAATAGTGTTAAGTGATTATTATTCATTAAAATGAAAGTAAGAACTGTCCAAGGTCAAATTTCTTCCCATACAGACAGGCATATTTGGCAGGCTATGTGCCATCCCTCCTAATCTCTTTGTATTATTCTAATTTTTTTCTGGGCAAGTAGCATTTTTTCATGGACTACCTGTAGATTACAAAAAACAGTAATTAAGAAGAAGCCATTCAGTTTTTAAACCTTGAGAAAAAAACAAAAACCAATGAGAATAAATAAATAGATAAATGGAGGAAAGACTGTCTTCCATTTCAGAGAGCACTGCCTGTTAGGTTTCTTAATTTGTGATAACGAAGATATTAGGCCACAGACGTCTGCCGTTGGATTTCTAGTATTAAACACTGATTGCTCAGTATCCTTAGTTAATTTATCAGCACATTTAAGTCCTAACTTAGTATCTCAGGCTCTGCTTGGCAGTATGGATGTAAAAGTCCCTGGCCATTAAGGATTTAAAATCTGGTTGGGGAAGTAAGATATACCCAGTAAAAAAAGAACAATAGAATGATTGTCTAGGTCTTATTTTTGAGGAAACACGGTGGTAACCACTTTGAGCACCTCTTGTAATTGAAGTCAAACGTGACTTGTATTCATCTTTTGTTATCAGTATATATTGAGTATACAATTTTAATAGTTTTTTTTTTCCTTTCTTAAAATGTGTATACATTTTTTGGAACCCTCTGTAGATAAGGAATTAGTACTACCCAAATATAATGTGCATCCTTATTTTTTCCTCACAAATTTGGGCAAAAAATTGTGCATTATACACAGCAAAATACGGTAATTGTTCTCTGCCAAAGTTGGTGGGCAGCCTGTTTCTAAAGCTCTGTGACCCTTAAAGTCACACATTTGTAGTGCATTTCCACTAATAAAACCTATGTATGTTCCCCTTTCTGAGCACAGATAGAATGGATGATGCTAGGTCATTATATGAAGAGCTGTCAGCATGGTACAGACATATGAGTACATGTTTACTTACAAAACTGTTTTACATAGAACTATGGAATATAAAGCTTAGAAGTCATCAAGTCCCATTTTCTTAACTTATAGAAGAGGATATTGGTCCCCATAGAGGTCCCACAGTTGGCTAGCTGAGAACCATGATCAGAGCCTAGGTCACTGGACTCCACCTCCATTATATTTGACTTGAGCACTTCAGATTCTCAGGTCTTTTTAAAGAACCGTAAAGAATGCTTAAAGCTAAGTAGTTGCTACGCTAATCTTCATCCTGTAGCACATGTCGTCCTTAAGCCATCATTTTAACCTTCAATTTCACCTCTGTTGACAATCTAGGAAAGAAAAGAAAGTACAAATTCTGATTTTCCTGCTCTTCTGTGATGCTTCCAAAAAAACAGGTTAAAACTGGATCCTAAAAGAATGAAAGGAAACATTTCAGGCAGAAGGAATGAACACTAAGGAAAGTAGGGAATTTCTATTTAAAATATATTGAAGTTTGACTATAATAAAAATTAAATGAATAGAGCATGAAAGTGATAGTTGAGGTAAAGGTTTTAGAGAAAATGAATGCTTGGCTAAGTTACCTGAAGGTCATTGTGTAGACCAGAGCTTTCCAATTATTAATAATTAAGTATCTTTATTGGAAAAATATCTCATTCCATACTTTTATATTTATTTACTTATAAAATATATACTCTCTGTTACTGTAATAATACAAAAGTATTTTAATGTTGTTCTTCTCATACCCTAGTGAATCATACTACGTTTTCACTTAAATATACTCACCTCTTTTTTAAATCTACTGTAAAACAATGATGAAAAGCCGCAGAAAATTTTTAAGCACGAGCATAATATAAGTGTAGCCTAGAAAAATTTATCTGAAAGCAACATTCAAAATGAATTTAAATAGATATACTGAAAATAGAGCAACTTGTTAGGTTTTTTCCCCCAATAAGCCAATAATCCAATAATTGGAGTCTTTGTTATCTTTTCTTTCAATTACAGTTGATATACAATATAATATTAGTTTCAGGTGGACAACATAGTAATTGGACATTTATATTTTTCATGAAATATCTTTTTCCAACCACTTACTTTCAGTCTGTGTGTGTCTATTGATCTGAAGTGAATCTCTTGTAGGAAACATATGTAATGGTCTTGTTTTCTTATCCATTCAGCCACCCTACGTCTTTTGATTGGTGCATTTAATCCATTGACATTGAAAGTAATTGTTGATAGATATGTAGTTATTGTCATTTTATTATTCCTGTTTTTTATCTTTCCTTCTTCTTCTTCTTCTTCTTCTTCTTCTTCTTCTTCTTCTTCTTCTTCTTCTTCTTCTTCTTCTTCTTCTTCTTCTTCTTCTTCTTCTTCTTCTTCTTCCTCCTCCTCCTCCTCCTCCTCTTCCTCCTCCTTCGTCTTCTTTCTTTTTTCTTCTTTCTTCTTCTTCTCCAAGAAGTCCCTTTAACATTTCTTGTAATACTGGTTTGGTGGTGATGAACTCTTTTAGATTTTTCTTAAGAACTTCATCTGTCCTTCAATTTTCAATGATAGCTTTGCTAGGTAATCTTCATTGTTGTCTTTGCATTTCATCACTTTGAATATGTCATGATAATCCCTACCAGTCTTCAAAGTTTCTGTTGAAAAATCAATGAAGAGTTTTATGGGAGCTCCCTTTTATGTAACTAACTGCTTTTCTGTTGTTGTTGTTTTAATAAGTTTATGGGTGAAAATTATTAGTAGTTACATAGGTTTCAGGTGTACAATTCTGTAATACATCATCTATCTATCACATTGTGTATTCACCACCCAGAGTCAGTTCTCCTTCCATCACCACATATTTGACCTCATTTACCCTCATCTACCACCCTCTTCCCTTGATTGCTAGTGGCATGTCAGTATATGGGATTGACCCTCAGGCTGAGAGACTGTGAGGGTTGGAGATGACTACAGCAGACAAACTATTGTATGGGGGCTGACCCCACAGAGGGGGGCTCACTTTAGCAGGACTCTGGTGCTGGCAGAGTCCAGCCTTCAGGTGTATCATTTGTGGAGCTGCCTGGGTGGTTTTCTGGTGTGGTCTGAAGACAGCTACCTGGTATAATTGTTCTGGAGCCTCGTGGGAGGGGCTCTAGTGTAAACCAAGGTCACTGCCATTTGTGTCCAGCTTGCGTGACCTGTTAGGAACTACAAAGTGATCTGCAGTTGCTTGCTGCTTATGCTGGGCATGGAGGCACTTTTAAGAGGCTATGCTGTGACTCAAGACTGGCTGCTACTAGTGCCAGGCTTGGGACCTTTCGGTGATTACCACAAAGTGACCTGAGACCAGCCACCCCTTGTGCTGTTTTTTGGCTTCTTAGTTGAAGCTACATTCCAAGCTAATACTGGACACACCTTATGTCAGACTTGGGGACACACAACGGGTGTTTTAATGCAAGTTGAGATTGGTCACTGCTTTTACCAGGCTTGGGGCCACTTAGAAAGAGGTACAGGGTACACCAAGGCCAGCCACTGTTTGTTTGGGGTTTGTGGACCTTTGAGAGATTTTAGGAAAGCCCGTAGCATGAATCAAGGCAGACCACTTGTGTGGAAAAGCTGTTGGAAATGTCTCAGTCCTGTCATACAAAATGGGTGGTGTGGGAGTCTCAGGGAATCACCAAGTAGGGCAAATGGTGTTAGCCAGGTTAATGGAGAGCTCAGATTGGTGCCTGCCTGTGCCTGCCAGTTAGATGGGGGGAGAGCTCAACAAAGGAACAATGGTGCCTGCCAGTGATTCTCTTCCTGGATAGAGCTGCCCTGCCCAGTGCCCCTTCAGCCCTCACCCCGAGACTAGTCAATTCAGTTCCTCCCCATATATCCCTGATGCTTTTGAGATACTTTTCCATACTGGATCCTAGAGTGAGTTTGTAACCTAGCAAGTCAATGCTCAAGCCCCTCAGATGGAATGCCTGGGACTCCAGCAGCCATCTATCTCACTGGGATGCAATCCCCACTGGTTTTCACGGCCAGATGTTATGGAGACTTCTTTCCCTGGCACTGGCGCCCCGGACTGGGGATCCTGCTATGGGGCTAGAACCTCTTAGCTTCTAGGACCTCCGCAGCTGAGATATCCTTCCAATTTCTTAATCACCACATCATCGGTGTGGGACCTTCCTATTCTGTGTCTCCACCCCTACTACCAGCCTTGTTGTGGCTTCTTCTTTATATCCTTAGTTATAAAACTTCTATTCAGCTAGGCTCTCAATGATAATTGTTCTATAATTTAGTTGTAATTTGGATGTGGTCATGTGAGGAGGTGAGCAAAGCTTTTACCTACTCCCCCATCTGGACTGGAAGTCTAATTGAAGTCTTTAATTTGAGTAGAAGCAGTGGGAAAGAAGATAAGGAGGTGAATCTCATGGGTATCATGTAGATAGAATTGGTTGAAAATACATGTTAAAATAAATATAATACATGTTAAACATCAGTCAAATGATAAGAATTAAACACATTATAGAATCCTTTTGATTTCTCTAGAATTGACTGTACTTGTAAGAGAAATAAAACTGGACTCAACTAGGCCAAAATAAAGTAAAATAAAACTGGACTCAGTTAGGCCAATTTCATGACTGTATCCATTAATGCTTGGAAGATTGAAAATAGGAACCAGAAAACTAGATGCATTTAAGATCTACCTTAGGTTGGACATTGGAAAATTAGATACGACATAAGGAAAAAAGAATAGGAAAATCAAGATTCTTGAAAGAGTCTCGTTGAAAGTTGACCATGTGGTCAAGACTGAGTAGGAAGATATCAGAGTATGTGATGGTTTGTGAATAAAAGACATTATCCGTATTTAGAGATACCAGTTACCTGAGCCACTTAAAAATGCCATTCCATGCAGTGTGAGCAGGACTACTGAAGGAATAATTCTGTCTAACCCTGACATAGTTACAGTTTGTTGATATGAAATGTTTCCCTGCCTTTGTCAACAAACATTATCTCCAGAAAAATCAGATTAAGTACAAACTGAAAACAGCCAAAAAATATGTTTTGAATACATTACCAAATGTAAAGTGAAATTCTAACACCATGTGAAAGTACTGGGTGGGGGGTAGGGATAAATAAACCAGCATAATAATAAACCCAGTGATATACTGTGAAACACTTATTTCCCACTAAAAGAAGGTACTGTGAGGCACTTAAAGGAATACCAGTAACTTAGTCTCAGCGAATATTCTTGTATTTGTCATTACACATTATGAAAATTTCATTTACAGAGCAATAAATTTTATATTTTAATAATAGCTTTCACATTAAATTTTAAGTCCAAAGATGAAAATTGATACAGAATCCACTTCTGAAAAGTGATTTACATTCTGGTTCATCATTAAAAGTTTTAATGCCAGGTAATTTACTTAATCCCCATTCAAGACATTTATTATTTAATTTTTACTAATAATTATATTACCACATAATAAAAATTATGTCCTCCGTACTCCAAAAGAGTGTGATAAAGTTTTATGCCTCACAAAGGGAATAGGCATAGTCTTATGTGACTATCATCTTGTTCAGTCCAGTAAAAAGATCACCAGCTTCTTTTTCCTGACATGTTTATGGATAAACGTTGTCTATACATTGTATACTGCAAGTTTATATGCTTCTCAGTTGATTTTATTTTGAAGTACAAATGGAAACATTTGTATTCTGTTCCTGCTAACATTTGTTATTTTAAAAGATATCTATTACTTTATCTTACATTTTCATGAGTTATGGTGTAGAATCTAAACACACCTATTCAGACCTTCAGGGTATTGAAAATATAAGGAAACCAGAAAAATAAAACAAGTAAGACACAGTAACTGGAGGATATGTTGATTTAAAAATAGATAAAAATATATCCAGAGCATTGCAGGGAGAGAATGTAATATAATGTTGCAGAGAGGGAGAGATAAGAGTAATATGCATTTTTAAAGGCATGTGTTTTTTAAGACAGGAAAAGAAATATTTTATTTAAATAACTGACTAAAGAGCTTTGTTAATGCTGGTATAGAATAAGCATTATAAGCTATTAATAGTAAAAAAGTAAACAAACTGAGCTATTACAGTAGCTGACACAGCACTGCAGATATCTAGGGATGTGTAAGAATATATTGAAAGTGAAAAATGGCAGAAATAGCCCTTCAGTGACTCAAATTATATTGACACAGAGAGATTGTGGTAAATTCTGGGTTTGTGATGAAAAAAAATAATATAGTCCCTCTCCTCATGAAGCTTATATTCAATAGGGGAAGGTAGGGAATAATAACTAATGTTTAGAGCTTGTGAAGAGCATGAGCAAGAAAGAAACAGACTCTAACAGAAAATTAAAAGTGCAAAGGTGACTAGGCATAGAAAGGCCCTCTGGAAAAGTGAAATTTGAGCTGAGACATGAAGGATAAGAAGTAACAGGATAGCAAGAATGAGCCGAAGATATCGCTGGGCAGAGAGTTCAGCAAGTGCCAATGCACTGAAGTAGGAAAAGAATTTTCTTATAAAAAGAACTTGCAATCGTGCCACGGGGATACGAAAGACAGTTTGGGGAATATAATCAACAATGCTGTAAAGATTTTATAGGGTATCTGATGGACACTTGTCTTATTAGGGAGTCTACTTCAGGGATGGTGTAAATGCCTGATCACTGCACTGTACACCTGAAGCTGAAGATTAATAATAATGACTGTCAACTATATTTTTTAATTAAAGTTTATTGGGGTGACAATTGTTAGTAAAGTTACATAGATTTCTGGTGTATGATACTGTATTACATCATCTATATATCACATTGTGTGTTCACCACCCAGAGTCAGTTCTCCTTCCATCACCATATATTTGATCCCCTTTACCCTCATCTACCACCCCCCACCCCCCTTACCCTCTGGTAACCACTAAACTATTGTCTGTGTCTATGAGTTTTTGTTTTTCATTTGTTTGTCTTGTTCTTTTGTTGTTTTGGGTTTATATACCACATATCAGTGAAATCATATGGTTCTCTGCTTTTTCTGTCTGACTTATTTCGCGTACCATTATAATCTCAAGATCCATCCATGTTGTCACAAATGGTCCTATTTCATCTTTTCTTACTGCCGAATAGTATTCCATTGTGTATATATACCACAACTTCTTTATCCATTCATCTATCCAAGGACATTTTGGTTGTTTCCATGTCTTGGCCACCGTAAATAAAGCTGCAATGAATATTGGAGCACACGTGTCATTATGTATAAATGTTTTCAGATTTTTTGGGTAGATACCCAGGAGAGGGATTGCTGGGTCATATGGTAATTCTATTCGTAATTTATTGAGGAACCTCCACACTGCCTTCCATAACGGCTGCACCAGTCTGCATTCCCACCAACAGTGTATGAGGGTTCCTTTTTCTCCACAGCCTCTCCAACACTTATTACTATTTGTCTTGTTGATGATAGCCATTCTGACTGGGGTGAGGTGATATCTCATTGTGGTTTTTATTTGCATTTCTCTGA
Organism: Rhinolophus sinicus; assembly: GCF_036562045.2. Classification (NCBI taxonomy): domain Eukaryota; kingdom Metazoa; phylum Chordata; class Mammalia; order Chiroptera; family Rhinolophidae; genus Rhinolophus; species Rhinolophus sinicus. The sequence goes on from NC_133756.1 coordinate 106,410,068, forward strand.
TGATTAGTGATGTTGAGCATTTTTTCATATGTCTATTTGCTATTTGTATGTCCTCTTTGGAGAAATGTCTCTTTAGGTCCTCCGCCCAATTTTCAATTGTGTTGTTTGTTTTTATGTTGTTGAGTTGCATGAGTTCCTTGTATATTTTGGATAATTAGCCCCTTATCGGAGGCACTGTTTGCAAAAATATTTTCCCATTCAGTTGGTTGCCACTTTATTTTAGGACAAATGGTCCTATTTCATCTTTTCTTACCGCCAAATAGTATTCCATTGTGTATATATACCACAACTTCTTTATCCATTAATCTATCAAAGGACATTTTGGTTGTTTCCATGTCTTGGCCACTGTAAATAAAGCTGCAATGAACATTGGAGCACAATGGTTTCTTTTGCTGTGTAGAAGTTTTTAAGTTTGATATAGTCCCATTCATTTATTTTAGCTTTTACTTCCCTTGCTTTTGGAGTCAAATTCATAAAATGCTCTTTGAACCCAAGGTCCCTAAGTTTAGTACCTATGTTTTCTTCTATGCAGTTTATTATTTCAGGTCTCATGCTTAAGTCTTTGATCCATTTTGAATCAATTTTGGTACATGGTGACAGATAGCAGTCCAGTTTCATTCTTTTGCACGTGGCTTTCCAGTACTGCCAGCACCATTTATTGAAGAGGCTGAATTTTCTCCATTGTATGTTTTTTGCTTCTTTGTCAAAAATTATCTGTCCATATTTATGTGATTTTATTTCTGGGTTCTCAATTCTATTCCATTGGTCTGCGTGTCTGTTTTTCTGCCAATACCATGCTGTTTTGATTATTGTTGCCCTGTAGTAAAAGCTAAAGTCAGGGAGTGTGATACCTCCAGCATTGTTCTTTTTTCTTAAGATTGCTTTGGTTTCTCGAGGTCTTTTGTGGTTCCAAACAAATCTGGTAATTTTTTGTTCTATTGTTTTAAAAAATTCCATTGGGATTTTGATGTGGATTGCATTAAATCTGTATATTGCTTTGGGTAATATGGCCATTTTAACTATGGTGATTCTTCCAATCCATGAGCACAGAATGTCTTTCCATTTCTTTGTGTCTTCTTCAATGCCTTTTAGAAATGTCTTACAGTTTCCAGCATATAGGTCTTTCACATCTTTGGTTAAGTTTATTCCTAGGTACTTTATTCTTTTTGCTGCAATTGCAAAAGAAATTGGGGTTTTTTTAATTTCTTTTTCTGAGATTTCATTGTTAGTATATAGGAATGCAATGGACTTTTGTATGTTGATTTTGTAGCCAGCAACTTTACTGTATTCGTTGATTATTTCTAATAGCTTTTTGGTGGAGTCTTTAGGGTTTTCTATATATAGCATCATGTCATCTGCAAAGAGCAACAATTTAACTTATTCATTCCCAATTTGGATGCTTTTTATTTCTTTCTCTTGCCTGATTGCTCTGGCGAGGTCTTCCAACACTAGGTTGAAAAGCAGAGGTGATAGGGGACAGCCCTGTCGTGTTCCTGAATATAGAGCAAAGGGCTTCAGTTTTACACCATTAATTATGAGATTAGCTGAGGGTTTGTCATATATGGCCTTTATTATGTTAAGGTATTTTCCTTCTATACCTATTTTATTAAGTATTTTAACCATAAATGGATGTTGTATATTGTCAAATGCTTTTTCTGCTTCAATTGATATAATCATATGATTTTTGTCCTTTACTTGTTTATGTGATGTATCACATTAATGGATTTGCATATATTGAACCATCCTTGTGACTCTGGGATGAATCCCACTTGGTCGTGATGAATAATCTTTTTAATGTATTGTAGCATTTGATTTGCTAGAATTTCGTTTAGGATTTTTGCATCTGTATTCATTGAGACCAGAGATATTGGCCTCATAGAATGAGTTAGGGAGTACTGTCTCTTCTTCAATTTTTTGGAAGAGTTTGAGCAGGATTGGTATTAGATCCTCTTTGAAGGTTTGGTAGAATTCACTAGTGAAGCCATCTGGTCCCAGACTTTTGCATTTGGGAAAGTTTTGGATGACTATTCAATTTCGTTATTGGTGATTGGGCTGTTTAGATTTTCCAGTTCTTCATGGTTCAGCCTAGGAGGGCTATATGTTTCTAAGAACCTGTCCATTTCTTCTAGGTTATTGAATTTGGTGGCATATAGTCCTTCATAGTATTCTTGGATGATCCTTTGTATTTCTGTGGCATCCCTTATAACTTCCCCCTTTTCATTTCTGATTTTGTTTACTAGTGTCTTCTCTCTTTTTATCTTAGTGATTCTAGCCAAGGGTTTGTCAATTTTGTTAATCTTTTCAAAGAACCACCCCTTTGTCACATTAATTTTTTCTATTGTCTTTTCGTTCTCTATTTCATTTAGTTCTGCTCTGATTTTTATTATTTCCTTTCTTCTGCTGATGTTGGGTTTCATTTGTTCTTCTGTTTCTAGTTCTTTAAGGTGTAATGTGAGGTTACTTATTTTTCTTGTTTCTTGAGATAGGCCTGTAATCATATAAATTTCCCTCTGAAAACTGCTTTCGCTTCATCCCAAAAATTTTGGTAGGGTGTATTTTCATTCTCATTTGTTTCTATGTATCTTTTGATCTCTCCTTTAATTTCTTCTTTGACTAGGTCGTTTTTTAAAAGTATGTTGTTTAATCTCCATGTATTTGTGGTTTTTCCTGCTTTCATTTTGCAGTTGATATCCAATTTCAAAGCCTTGTGATCAGAGAATATGCTTGGTATGATTTCAGTCTTCTTAAATTTTCTGAAGCTAGTTTTATGTCCCAGTATATGGTATATCCTTGAGAATGTTCCATGTACACTAGAAAAAAAAGTGTAGTCTGATGTTTTAGTATGAAGTGCTCTATCAATGTCAATTATGTCCATTTCATCTAATGTGTCATTGAGGGCTGCTATTTCATTATTTATTTTCTGTTTGGATGATCTATCCATAGGTGTCAATGATGTATTTAGGTCCCCTGGTATAATTGTGTTTTGGTCAATTTCTCCCTTTAGTTCTGATAGTAGTTGCTTGGTATATTTTTGGTGCTCCCTGATTGGGGGCATAAATATTGATGACTGTTGTCTTCTTATTGTATAGTCACCTTTAGCATTCTGAAATGTTCATTTTTGTCTCTTATTATCTTTTCACCCTGAAGACTGTTTCATCTGATATCAGTATGACTACACCTGATTTTCTCTGGATACCATTTGCTTGGAATGTCAATTTCCACACTTTCACTTTGAGTCTATGCTTGTCCTTGTAGGTGAGATGTGTCTCTTGGAGATGGCATGTGATTGGGTTTAGTTTTTTTGATCCAATCTGTTACCTGTGCCTTTTTATTGGTGAGTTCAGTCCATTTACATTTAGGGTGATTTAGGGTGATTATTGATATGTGAGGATTTCCTATCATTCTATCTTTAGTTTTCTGGTAAGACTGTGTCTCCGTTGTTTTTTTGTTGTTGTCTATTATTTCTGTGTGGTGGTATTCTATTATGTTTCCTTCTGTTTCTTCTTTTATTACAGTATATATTTCAATTCTGGATTTTTTTTTTAGTGGTTACCCTAAAGTTTATGTAAAAGAAAGTTTGATATTTAGAGTATTCCATTTTCTTCAGCATGCTTATTTTCTCCATTCCCATATTCTGGTTCAGGCCTTTACTCTCCCCTTTTATATGTTTTGGTTGCCACAAATTGTCCATGTTGATGGTGGTCAAATAGCCTCCTTTAGTATTTCTTATAGTGCAGGTCATGTATTAGAAAACTTCCCTCAGCTTCTGTATATCTGGAAAGGTCTTTATTCCTCCTTTATATCTAAAGGATATCTTTGCTGGGTATATTATTCTTGGCTCATAATATCGCTCTTTCAATAGATTGAATATTTGGTTCCACTGCCTCCTGGCTTGTAGAGTTTCTGCTGAAAAATCTGATGATAATCTAATGGGCTTCCCTTTGTAGGTTACCATCTTCTTCTCCCAGGCTGCCTTGAGGATTCTTTTTTTGTCATTGATTTTTGACAGCTTCAATACAATGCGCCTTGGAGAAGGCCTGTTGGGGTTGAGGTAATAAGGTGTTCTATTTGTTTCTTGGATTTGAGAATCCAGTTCTTTCCACAAGTTTGGGAAGTTCTCATTGACTATTTGTTTGAATATACTCTCTGTCCCCTTCTCTCTTCCTTCTCCTTCTGGTATGCCCATTATTCTTATATTGCTCTTTCTGATGGAGTCAGAAAGTTCCTGTAGAGTTCTTTCATTTCTTTTAAGTCTCAAGTCTCTTTTTTCTTCCATCCTTGTCATTTCCATGTTTCAATCTTCAGTGTTACTGATTCTTTCCTCCATCTGGTCAACTCTACTACCTAAGCTGGTTATTTCATTTTTCATTTCTTCTATTGAGTTCTGAATCTCCAGAAATTCTATTTGGTTCTTTTTAAAAATTTCAATATCTTTGGTAAAATGCTCATGTTGTTCTTTGATTGTGTTTCCTAGTTCATTAAACTGTCTTTCTGTGTTTTTTTGCATCTTGTTGAGTTTTTTCAGAACTGCAATCTTGAATTCTCTGTCATTTAAGTCACATATTTCCATATCTTTAAGTTCATTTTCTGGAGACTTTTCACTTTCTTTCTGAGCTATCTTGTTGCCTTGGTTATTCATGGCAATTAATGATTTATTATTTGTCTTCCTAGACATCTATAGCAGTGGGTTCTGCAACAGGTTGATAGGAAGACGTCTTTCTTTTGTTTTCCAGTACGTGTTGGTAGAATGTTTTATTTTCTCTCTGACTGAAGCCTTTTTTTTCTCTCTCCCACTGTAGTGTTATGCTTTCTCTGTACTATTTCAGCTTCTCGCACAGTGGGGGGATTCCCTGGAAGGCGGGCTTCTCCTCTGTTAACAATTTGCCTGGGTCATAGGGCACTGCTTCCGTGTGGGGATACGGAGAGCTTTTGAAGTTCCAAAGCTCTTCGTGCACCAGATTCAGAGCCCGTGTGTTTCAGTATTTCTGTTTACTCCTTCAGGGATCCAACCAGATAGGTGGGGACAGGGGCGGGGTGAGTTGTGAGAGGTGGCCCAGAGTAATGGCTATGACCACCACCAGAGCCAGTCCTGCTCCCACATCTCCCTCCCTTTTGCCAGAACTAGTTTCACTGCAAATCTGTGTCTGCAGACCACAGTTTTCAGAACTGCAAATATTCTGGTCTTTTGATCTGACACTGCTACTATTCCGCTTCTAGCACTGGGCAGGTGGGGACGGGGAAAGCTCTGGGAGGGTGGGAAGGGGGTGGCTACTCTCAGTGCCTCAGGTTTCCATTCTCTGCTTGGCAGTGAGGGCTTAAACCATCATTTTCAGCCTTCTTCCGAAGTCTCTGCTCCGAAGTCTCTGCCGTGAGCATTGGGTTCAGCCGTGTTATGTTCTGTCCCCTCAGCGATGTGGGTCATAAGCGGAGCCCTAGCAATCCAAGTTCTTCCCTCTCCCGCAGCTGCGGTAGTTCCGGGATGTAGCGAGCTCGGAGCACTGAGCTAGGTCTGCGTCCTGTGCCCACGTGGCTCTGTCTCTGCACTTCTCTCTTCCCTCCTCCCCTGCTCATGCAAATTGCCCACCTTTAGGTGAATTCAGTAGTGAGCCTCTTTGTCTTGCCTGTCTGCTGTGCAGGGAGTTCTCTGTGGAGTTATAGTTGTTTAATTTGTTGTAAATTCCAGGGAAGATTTCCAGAGCCTCCCCTCACACTGCCATTTTGACAACTTCACAACTATAACTTAATACATATATAATCACAGGATATGGAGTACAGCATAGAGAATAGAGTCAATGGAATTGTAACAGCTATATACAATGTCAGAGGGGTAGTACTTTAGCGCAGGGGGTTTATCACTTTGTGAGGGGTTTAAATGTCTAACTCTTACATTGTTTTGTACACCTCAAACTAATAAAAATAAATAAATAAATGAATAAATAAAGAAAGAACTTTCATCTACGAGTGTAGTGGGTGAGGGAGAAATTGGTATGAGATGAAACTGAATAGTGAGAAGGTACCAGATATTGCATGGCTTTGTAGCTATTATAAGGTATTGGAGGGCCGGCCCGGTGGCTCAGGCAGCTCCATGCTCCTAACTCCAAAGGCTGCCGGTTCAATTCCCAGAAGTCCAGTGGACTCTCAACCACAAGGTTGCCAATTTGATTCCTCGAGTCTTGCAAGGGATGGTGGGCAGCGCTCCCTGCAACTAAGATTGAACATGGCACCTTGAGCTGAGCTGCTGCTGAACTGCCAGATGGCTCAGTTGGTTGGAGCGCGTCCTCTCAGTCACAAGGTTGCCGGTTCAACTTCCGCAGGGGATGGTGGGCTGCACCCCCTGCAACTAGCAACGGCAACTGGACCTGGAGCTGAGCTGTGCCCTCCACAACTAAGACTGAAAGGACAACAACTTGACTTGGAAAAAAATCCTGGCAGTACACACCGTTCCCCAATAAAGTCCTGTTCCCCTTCCCCAATTAAAAAAAAAAAAAAGGTATTGGAAATTTATTCTAAATGCATTAATAACCATGAACGGAGTTTTAAAATGTAGTACAATGATATAACTTGAGTATTTTTGTTTCTTTTTTGTAAAGTATCATACGAGGTTAGACAATTAAGTTTGCAAACTCATCCTGGAAAAAGTGCTGCACACCTCATTGCTGAATATCACTACGGTCACCTTCCAAGTACTCCCTTGTGAATCTATGCACTGACGCCAGCACCTAGTCCACCCTTCAAAGCAATTTTCGAACTCTTTTTTCTGGAATGGCCATCAGAGCTTTGTTGTATTACCCTTGATGTCCTGAATTTCATCAAAATGTCTTCCGTTCAATATTTCCTTTAATCTTCAGGTAAAGAAAAAAGTTACTGAGGGCCAAATTGGGTGAGTAGGGATGGTGTTCCAATACAGTTATTTGTTTACTGGCTGAAAACCCTCACAGACAGTGCTGTGTAAGCTGGTGCATTGTCATGATGCAAGAGCCATGAATTGTTGGCAAAAAGTTCAGGTCATCTAACTTTTTCATGCAGCCTTTTCAGCCCTTCCAAATAGTACCTTGGTTAACTGTTTGTCCAATTGGTACAAATTCATAATGAATAATCCCTCTGATATCAAACAAGGTTAGCAACATTGTTGCAACAAGTTCGCAAACTTAATTGTCAAGCCTCGTAATGTCTGATGTGTGAAGAGTGTGTTGTAGGAGGCCAACAATGGAAGTAGTGGTATCCATTGTTTTTGCCTTCCCAACATCAATTTCCCCATCTCTTGGAAATAGTGCTTTGCTGTTCCTTTAGGGAATGATCGCTTCTCTCTGTCCCTGTGGTGTTGCTGGAGCTGACCCCACTTGAACCAGAATTCCACATAACTACTCTTGACAAATAAGAACAGTGTTTCCCTCTGGTACTGTACTTGGTTCTGGGATTCCCATATTGCTTGGACCAGGTTCTTGAGAGCCCTACTTTACACTTCTACTATAGTAAATATTTTGGAAAGAGAAATGCTCTTTCTCTGAAGAAGAGTTTAACTAAAACTGAAATCAATGCAGTTAAGAGACACTTGAAGTAATCTATAAAAGGATGGTGATGACTTGATTTTATTAGATGAAAGGAGATAGAGAGAAGTGGGTATTGTAAACATATCTTTGAAATAGATTTGACTGGACTTCCTAATGGACTAGATGGAAATAATGAAGAAAATATTCTTCAATTTTTGCTTTATAAGACAGGATGAATGGATGGTGGTGCCAAATAGTGTGAGGGAAAGACAAAATAACTAGAATTGGTGAATAAGGAAATCAATAAATCTGTTCTTGCACTTGTTAAATTTGAGACCATTTTGGCCCTTTTAAGTGGATATGTCAGGAAGACAGTTAAATATATGAATCGGAATTTTAGGAGAGAGATATGAAATATAAATATAAAAGTATAAGTATAAAAATAAATATTTATATAATTGAAATGAGAACAGGTAAGGAGTGAATGCAGGCAGAGAACTTAACAGGGCCCACATCAAGTCTTAAGTAATTCCAACAAAGTTCACTGAAAAGGAGCAGAGTATAAGACAAAAGGTAGGATTTGTCAATATTCATTAGAATCCTTTCACAAATTGTGAATCATAAAAAAGATTCTTAGCAGATACTTAGATTAAAAATGCTAAATATGGCCTTTGCTATCCCAAAACACCTGCAATGCCTAGACTATCAAAGCAAATGTCTATTTGAAGGTACAACTTTATTATTTTCAGCAAATTGTGCTTTCTGAAATGTCTCTTCACTTTCACAGAGAAAAGGTTTCCAATTGACCATTTGCTCCCAGAAAAAAAAAAACTGCTATGGATTCTGAATTTTTCATGAAGCTACTTTATCTTTCCAATTCTGAAACTAATTCCAATTCATTTTGAGGGCTATGAGAGAAAGTTAAGGAGAGCTGTTACAAAGCAGAGGCCAATTTAGTGAGGAAAACATCAGTAAGTTGTCATTTCCTCTGCCTTTTTCCAAGTGCAGCACTTTGGATGAACCAAATGTTCTGCCTCACTGAGGACTTAATAAAAAGAACAAAATGTGTGAAGTTTCACAGAAATAGCTCTAAATTTAGGTGGAATATAATTACTTGTACTATTGCACAACAAAACCATTAGTTGGTGCTTAGTGACTCATCATGATTCCATTTTTTTGTATCATAAGAAAGACAAATTCAAAATGGTAAATTAAATTAAGTTGTAAGCATGTAACAGCAATATGATATTTTTACAAGACAAAGTAACTCCACCTATTAGACTGAGGCTTATCATCCTCAAAATTAAGTAAATCCTCTGGATTGAAAGGAATAGAGAATCTTCTCCACTTAACAAATAATGATGACTACCTGGGCATTATAGATGCTATGGTAAATAAGAGAGATAGAATCACTGCTGTTATTGACTTCAAATTCAAGTAAACAAAAACTAATTAAACAAGTATGGAGTAGTTTAAGGTAATGACCTTGATGAAAATAGAGAAACAGTAGTGATTAGGGTGAGGGGTAACTATACCACCTGGGTATGTATGGGAATTATGGACAATATCCATCCTCTCTTATTTCCTTGAGAGACCATATGGCTAGTGTTCATTTACCATAGTTGCCAGTGACAAGCACAATCATTTTGGCTGTTGACACCAGAAGAAAAGGAAATAGCTTACCCTTCCCACACCTACAGGACCTTCCTTCCAGATCACATATGCATGAATTCTGTAAGGCCAAAATAGCCTTCCTTCTTCAAAAAACTATCAGTACTAAATTCATGATAGGCCTCATATCCCTGCTTTTTACCCTGTCCTTGTCCCATTAACACAGCTTCTGTGTAGTCTTCACTAAGACTACATGTGGCAGTGGCACTGTGACGATGTAACCTCTTTCAGTTATCCCTAGCTCTATTCTCATCTCCATCATCCTCAGTATGTCTGTTCCCTGAACTGCCATCCCACTCACACTCCCTTTCCCTCCAAAAGCAGTTCTGGAACTCTCCCTACAAAACCAGCAAATCCCTACAACCCTACCAGCTTCCTCAAACATTATTTTAACTGAAAAATGGATGACTACTGAGGAACATTCTATAGCTCTCTCTCAAGTAGAAGTTGTTGATTTAATATTCTAGAAAATAATAGCCAACCATACTATTAATAGCAAATATTTATTTTACACTTCCTATGTACAAGGAGAATACCTATACTCTACATAAATTTATTTCATTTAATTATCACAACAACGCTATGAGGTAGATACTTTTATCTGTATTTTACAGATGTGAAACTATGGCATAGAGAGATTAAGTAACTTTTTTCAAGGTCACAGAAGTACAGAGAGGTGACACCAGCAGTGGAATCCAGGTTGTCTGAACCCAGACCCGGTACTCTTAGGTAACACCTTGCTCTTCGGTAGCTCATGGCTTAGAAGTAGGGCTTGAGTTCTCATTGTTTCCTTGCTCCACAAAAGCACTTTGAAAAACTCTTGTTCCTTGTTGCTGACTAATCAATCTCCTGGCTAATCCATCTCATTCACACAAGACTTTGATACCGATATCAGGGTATTCCTTTCCTCTTTGATTCCTGCCATCATCTCAGGAAACTCAATGTCTCCCAACTCTAGCTATCCAATATCATATTTTAATGGTTTCATGACTTTCTTATTGTGAATGGTATAGGCATATTTCACGTCATCTCCACCAATGCCTTATAACTTATCACCAAAAACATTTCAACTCTCAAAATCACAAACGTTTCACTATTACGAAAATTCCTATTTGCCTGTTTAGGAAAGCCTACTCTTACTGTTCTTCTATCTCTTTGAGAGTTCAGCTCCATTGACCTCTCCCCTCTCTTCCAAAATATCAAATTTCTTATACACTTGATTGATTCTAAAATCTTTCATTTCAATCATGTTGGTACCAGTACACTAACCTCTCTTATCTGTTTATTCTTTCAAAGCGTCCAACTATAAAATCCCCAATCTTGAATTCATCAGTCCTCATTACCTGTGTCCGTGTCTACATGCAGATAACAGAATACTCCTAAGCGAATTGGTACTCCTATAAATTCAATCAACAACCCACAGTTTTAGCATATATAATTCTCTAGTCATCTTGATCTAATTTCTATAAAAAATATTTCAGATTTCTTCTATTCTTTACAAACCATGATACCCTCTCTATCGTCTTTACTGTCAGCAGATAATTGCATTGTGCTTAACTAAAGTGATTATAGCCATCAGAAAGGAGTTTCTTCAACATTCTGCTGCCAAATTTATCAGTAACCTGCATCTGTACCAGTCTTCTCCTCCTGCCCTCCTGATATAAAAAAGTATATGTTTCTCCACCTCTTGAAGGCCAATTTCTCTACATATAATTGAGCCTCAGTCCCTCCCACATTCTCCAGAATCTGTGCTAACACTTAATGCCTTTTCCTTATTACTAGGACCCACAACCAGAAATATATGTTATATTGCAAACTTATATATACATATTACATATTATACATATATATTTATATGTAAACATCATATGTTATATACATACTATATGTAAATATTATGTACAAATATACAAAATATATCTCTTACTGTGAATTGCAGTAGACAATTTATACCTAACGTAACCTAAACAAAATTTCCTAAGATTACCTTAGCATGCGTGATGAACTGATATTTTTTCTTTTTTCCTTTTTTTTTTAATGCAGGTCATCATTCACAAAATAATTGTTACAACATACTAAGTCCTATCCTGCAGTTTGAACCACAGTGAATTACTCTATTCCCCTAAAACTTTATCTTTAAATTCTTTCATCTAAATTATTTTTTAAACTTTTACCCGCAAGTGCTCCTTCACTAAGCATATCCTCCGCACATTTAGACTTACCAGAAAAATTGTTTAATTTCAGTCTCCACATTTTTGTCCCATTAACTTCTCAGACCAAATCTAATCTGTCTTCTGCTTCACTAACTCCATGAAAACCACTTTCCTTAAGTTTCAGTTAGCTCTTGTAACTAAATTCAATGAACATGTTTCAGCTTTCATACTCAGTATCTCAGCAGCATTTAACAGTTGATCTGCCCCTCTTTAAAGCACTACTTTTGCTTTGCTTCCATAACACTATGGAATTTTCCTCCCTTCTCTCTGCTTACCTTCTTTCAGCCTCCTTCTGCTGGCTCCTGTCTTAGACTCTCAAGTACTGGAGGATGCCTATTTATTTCACTCTTCACTCTCAGCATCTCCTCACTCTCACTTTAGGTCTTGTTCTCATTCTCACTCTCATTGTTGGAATTACCATCTGGATTTAAGAGACAAGTGAGCATCCTATTTATAGGCTAGAGGTCTTTGGACATTAGCTATGTAATAAGGTTTCCTTCTGCTGGAGAATATAGGAGTGTTCTTAATAATTCAGAATCTAGAGTTTCTGCATCACTTCCAGGCATATGCAATTTCATAACAGAGAAAAACTGCTTTTTACATTCTATACTCATGATCCTGGCTGCACATTTAGGATTGACTGTATAATTTTTGGCATATCAAAGAATATCAAGATTTCGTCTGCATTTCTTTTTTAGTTAAATTCAAGGTTCCCTTTCTTCCCTATAGGATTGATTTATGTATCCCTGGAATTTAACAGCTTCTCTTGGAAGTCAGATAGTAACCGTTGAAATTTACATGCTCAGTATCTGAGAGATAGATTTTCATGATATATGAATCATCACACCAACCTTTCCTAGCTTTGAAAATTCTGTGATCTGTTCCAAGAGATTTGGCAATTTCTCTTATCTTTAATTGCCTTGCCTGGAGAAATCCTTTTCAAATGTCTCAATGACAAAATGAAGCTCAGCTATATCTTGTTGCATATTTTTTTCTCTAATTAGGTACTCTAAATCACTTGGTTGATGCTTTAAAATTTGCAAATAATGTTCCAGCAACAAATATATACTCAATTTATAATAAAATTTAATCTTGCAGATCTATGTAATACTCTTCTGAACCCAAAACTTTTCATTTCAATGCTGCATCCCAATTTAGTAACTTGCATGACTTTTGGGCTGCAATTATAGTTCAAAATGAAATTAGAATTTAATCTTCTGTGTGGTTACCAACTTGCAAATAACCTACTGCGTTGACAATTAGATAAACATGTTCCTATACATAGTTAAGTTCACAGGCACGGAAGACCACATGGCAACTTAATGCTTTACCAAAGTTTTGACATTGAGGCTACAAATTTGACATAGATTACATACCAAGTATCTCAATTTCAAAATGTTATGATGTGGAGAAAATGAATCTCTGAATCAAATAAAAACAGCTTTCACTAAACTTTGCTGATTAAATTAATTCACAAAATGCAAAGAATCAGTAAATATTTTGAAAAATTACTTGCTTAATCTATGTGACTTAAAATAATTTTATTTCATATATCTTCTTATTGTTCATATGTATAATTAAAATTTTGATATATAGCTTTAGGCAACAAGTATACATTATCAGTCGACAGATGTTCACATTTTATTGCAACTCATACTATTTCTCCTCTAATTTTATCACTCTGATTATTCCTACTGCCCCCAGGATGCCTTTATTTTTGGTTTTAAAATGACTAAAATAAGCCATGTTTTTAAAGGATAAAATCTATGCCATTTCGTTCCTAAGAATCATAACCAAGCAAATCACATTTATATACCTTTACTGCTACATAAACAGTTAAAGAGATACACACAAAAAGCCAATAAGACTATAAAACCTTTATTGGAACAATTAAGATACTACTCTATAAGCATTTGGTGTCTACAATTTAGTTTTTATAGGGACAAGCAATTATAAAATTATAGTGATATGCTGTTAATTAAATGGCTTAGACTTAGAGGTAGAAAAAGCTCAAATTATCAAGCTATCACTGAAAAAAATGTTAACTAAATTTTGTATTTGGAATTTTTTACTCAATAGTAATCATGCACTTATTGAAAAACATTTATATCAAATTAAGTCCTGTTAATATTATTATTGAAGTTATTTTTTAAAATACTACTCTTATCCCTGATTGGACTAATTCATGAAGGTTAAATGTCAACCGTCAAAAGTGATTTCAGTACAGAAACACCCTTTAAAATATATTGGTATGAGCCAAATAATTTCCAACTATAGTGGGCTTATTTGATCATAATACACTGTTCTTTTGATTTTTTTTGTGCTTCTACATGGACAGTCAGGAAATAAAATCTCCACATTAAATGCAATGCCTTTACCAGTCCAACCCAAGGTAGTACAAAACAAGGACAGCCATTCTGAAGGAGCCTCCCAAAATAAAGTTGAAGGTGGTTAGGTGGTAGAGGCTTTTCCTAGGTATGTAATCAAAGTTGGTCATTATAAATGACCAAATAATTTCCCCAATTATATAATTTCAAAAAAAAAAGGTTATGTTAATCTACTGATTGCATTGGCATGGGGTATAAGATGGTAAAACACAACCTGTAGAATCAGTTGACTCAAAGCTTGTCCCTGGTTAACTAACCTGATGATATTACTTCCCTTATGGAAGAAACAATATTGAGTAAGAATTAAAAGCATGGGCTATTGAGTCAGATAGTCTAGTTGGAATTGTACCTTTGCCACCTATTAGCTGTGGGATTTGGGGAAATTTACGTAAACTCTCTGTCCTTTCATGACTTCTGTAAAAGAGGGAAAATAATAGTACCTACCTTATAAGGTTATTTGTATGAACAAATTATTTAATACATACAAAGACCCCAGTATGGAACCTGGAAAATAGTAAGCTTTTGATAAATGTTAGCTACAGATGTTATAAATTTAATGGCTTGTTTCTTAAACTGGTTGATAAACTGCTCAAGGACAGGAACCAAGCATTGATTTTCACTTCCGGTACTAGCATGCAGTAGGTTTTCAATGAATAATAATACAAAAATGCATTATGCTACATGTTAGAAGAACATAGTACTAATTAGAATTCAGATTCTGATAACAATGATTCCTTGTAAATCCTTTAAAATAAATTAAGTATACCAAGACAAATATCCATAGGTAAATTACATATACACATGTTTTTGTCAAAGCTATAGCTATGTTTAGGAAGATATTTTCACAAAAGACTGTGCTGCCAGCTTTTAAATAGAAAGATTCAAGATCAGCATTTCCTAAATGATGTTTCATGGTCATATTTACAGAGATTATTGCCTGTAAGATGTTTTTAATTTTATTATTTAATTTATATGATATTTAATATACGTATATTCTGGATCATCCAAAGATTATCTTAAACCTAAGAACCGCTTTATAAATTCAGTGCCCTATCTATGTTTATGATCATGGTATAACAAAGAGCTTTTAATTGTTAGACTCTAACAAGAAAATAACCCTTTACTTATAATTGATGAGTTTTACTAAGTGACAGCCAAATATTATATAAAAGTGTATTGAATAAACAAGGTAGTAAACATAACTTAGAAAAAGTAAACATAACATAGAAAACAATTAACAGAAAATTGAGTCATCACATAGTCATTTCAAACTAAGGAGTCTTTGCTTTCCAAGAGTCAGTACCATTTTCAACTTGAGGAAAGATATTTATATTGAACAAGACATTTATTCACTGTATCAAATTAATGTTAATTTTACTTGTTTTTCATAATTTTGCTTATATAAATGCATAAGCTATAAACAAAAGAAAATTAAACTTATTTCTATTTTTTTACATATTTAAGTAATGCCAGAGTAAAAAGTAATAAAATAACTATTAGCAACATACAAAATGGTTTTAAAATGGTTCCATGCATTACTCAAGTGAGAAATATTGATTAAGATGATAACAAGGCCATTAGCACGTTAAACACTGTGGTACAGGAAGGAATTTAGCAGGATTTTACAAATATCCAATACTTTCTGGACAATTAGAATTTTACTTCAAATATTACTCTCCTCTCTAGAAGAGGGATTGGCAAACCACAGCCAATCCAACCCACTTCATATTTTTGTAAATAAAGTGTAATTGGAATACAGCCATGCCCATTCATTTATGTATTATTTAGGGCTGCCTTTGCCTTAGAACAGGAAGGAGTTAAGAAATTGTGACAGAGACTACAAAACCAAAAATACTTACTATAGGAAATGTTACAGATAGTATTTGCTGACCTCTGCTCTAGAATTTTCTCTTTTTCATGTTATTAAATATATCTTAAAATATCTTTACATAGATCAGTGGAATAGAATGAATTAAAAATAGACTTATGCAAGTTATGTCCAACAGATTTTTATAAATACAAAGGTGAAGAAATGATTCAATGGATGAAAGATAGCCTTGCCACAAAAAAAACAAACAAACAAAAAACCTCAACCTACACCTCATATTTTATGCAAAATTTAAAAATTAATTCAAAATGAATCATAAACTTAAATGTAAAACATAAAACGGTAAAACTGTTAGGAAAAAAGGTAGAAAAAAATTTTCAGGATCTAAGGCTAGGGGAAGAATTCTTATAGTTGAGACTAAAAGCACAATTCATAAAAAAAATGATAAATTAGACCTCATCAAAATTAAAAACTTTTCTACAAAGGACACTGTTAAGAGATTTAAAAGATGAACTACAGGCTAGGAGAAAATACGTGTAAACCACACAAAGTACTAGTATCTAGAAAATGAGTATAGAAAGGACCAAGAATAAGTATCTGGATTATATAAAGAACTCTCAAAACTCAAAGTAAAGAACAATTAAAAAATAGGTAAAAAATGAACAGATATTTCACCAAAGAGGATATGTAAATGGAAAATAAGTCTTGCCATCTATACATCACCAAAAGGGATAAACCGATGGTACGTGAAAAGATGTTAAACATGATGGCATTAGAGAAATGAAAATTAAAACTACAGATTGTGCTTTCTAATCCCCTCACCTTCCCCCTTATCCCCACCCCCTGATATCTGGCAACCCTCAGTTTTTCCTCTATGTCTCTGAGACTGTTTCTGATTAGTTCATTGATTTATTCTTTTCTTTAGATTCCACATATAAGTGAGATCATATGGTATTTGTCTTTCTCTGTCTGGCTTATTTCACTTAACGTAATGTTCTCTAAGTCCATCCATATTGTTGCAAACGGTTAAGATTTCATTCTTCTTTATGACTGCGTAATACTCCATTGTATAAATGTACCACAGTTTCTTAATCCAGTCGTCTTCATCCCTTCTTCCAATAGATCATTTCCATCACCAATATTTAGTTTATGGCAGCAACTACACTCAGAAAAAAATGCGACTTTTCCTAACAAAAATAGTTTAGTGACGCTTGTTTTACCATCAGTATATTACAGTCCAATGTGAATAATGATGTTAAACTATATAATTTCTTAAAAGGCATTATTAAAATTTTAACAATTATAAAAATAACAATTTATAAAAATATTTTTTATTTTTTCTCTGAAAACAAAAAAAATTAAAACTACAATAAGACATTACTACACACTTATCAGAAGGACTAAAATTAAAAATAGTAACAATTCCAAATGCTGGCAAGCATGCAGAGAAACTGGATCACTCATACATTGCTGGTGGAAACGTAAAATAGCACAGCCACTGTATAACATTTTGGCAGTTTCTTATCAAACTCAACATTCAACTACCATATGACCCAGCAATTGTACTCTAGGATATTCATCCCAGAGAAATGAATACTTATGTTCATGCAAAAGCCTGTGTAGACAAATGTACATAGAAGCTTTATTTGTAATAGCTAAACACTGGAAACAACCCAGACGTCCTCCAGTGGGTGAAAGGTGAAACAAACTGTGGCACATAATACTATGGAATACCACTCAGCTGTAAAGCAGAATGAAGTAATCATATATACAACAACTTGGAGAAGTAGCCAGGGAATTATTCTGAGTGGGAAAAAAAATCCTGAAAGGCTTTATATTATAAAATTCCACTCATATAACATTCTAGAAATCAGAAAATTATAGAGATGGAGACCAAATTGTGGTTGTTAGGGATTAAGGAGGTTATGGTTTTAATAGGATAAAATAGGTACCCTTACAGTGATTGAACTGTTTTGTATCTTGACTGTGATGGTAGTTACATACACCAATACACACGACAAAATTGCATACAAATAAATGCACACACAGGCACACACAAAGGAGTACACATAAAACTGGGGAAATCTGAATAAGATGAATGGATTCTTTCAATGTCAATTTCCTCATGATGGTATTTATACTATAGTTTTACAAGATGTCACCATGGGAAGAAACCAGGTAAAAGGTACATGGGATTTCTCAGTGTTATTTTTTAGAGTTTCATGTACATATTCAATCATTCCAAAATAAAAATTTAAATTAAAGGTTTTAAAGAGGTTTTTTAAAGTTTAAAAAAATATATATTAAAGTTTTTAAATATATAGTGATAGAAGGAGAACTGACTCTGGGTGGTAAACACACAATGTGATATATAGATGATGTAATAAAGAATTGTACACTTGAAACCTATGTAATTTTACTAACCATTGTCACCCTAATAAATTTTAATTAAAAAAAAATGTTTTAAAACCTCTCCATAGAATGAAAGTATCTTTCAAATATTGTTCCCACCCCCTTTTTCTGAACAACTTACTCTGTGAAATTTTAGTGTATAACTTATTCAACAAACATGCATTAGGTATCCACAGAATCCTATAATGACATTGTACTAGGCACTTAGGAATGAAAGTAAGACTTCACTTTGGCTACAACTGAAAACTTACGGAGAAGATAACAATAGTGAATTTCTACCTGAAAGTGTATTCAAATTAATTATACAAGTACTACAAAATATATTATAACTCTGTTGTATAAACTCTGTAACTTACAAATACTATAGAATAAGCTCATTTTAAGATCCAGACACATGAGCACTGGATTCAGAATGCCTGGGTTTGAATGACATTTTTTTGACCTACCAGCTGTGATAATTAGGCAAGTTAATTAACTCCTCTATGTTTCATTTTCCTAATCTCAAAATTTGGGAAATTAAAGTACCCATCTCAATTTTTGTGAGAATTATTCAACGTAAATAGTGTGGAACAGAGGAAGCACTGCATTGTTCCTGTTGTCATATGTAGTCATGGATGAAAGGAACTGAATGAGCCTATGTCTTCTCCATTATTAAAAAATTAAGAAACTATATTTACACAGCTCAACACAAACATGCACATATTTAGACATTATGTAGTTGGCTTTTGCTGTTTTCAAAGAGCCCTGGACTTTTATTTTTTAATAAATATGGAATATTATAAATATTATGTATCTGGAGTTGCAGTTTACATCATTGCCTTTCAACATATTTACTTACTTTTGATGATGAAAAATGAACTGAAATATTATGAAAAAGAATTCAAAAGCTTAACCAATGAAATATCCTTTACATGAGATCTTGAAAATGATAAGGTTACCAGTAAGAGTATTCACAAAAAAAACAGAAAGCAATTATTTACTTTTTTAACACATTTGAAACAGAAACATCTGGATTTCTTTTTATTTCACTATGAATAAATACTCCTTGAACTGGTCTCATTAAAGCCTGATGCCATTTGAGTGCTTAGCAGATGTTTTCTGCTTTCCCTCCTATTTATTTATTTTTTTCTTTTTCATTATATTAGCCCCCTTTCTTTTCCACTTTTCAGCTTATACAATTATTTTTCTGAAGAAGTAATATGTGTGAATAAAAATATGTCATGGAGCCTGACAACACTTCATAACATTTTTTATTTTCAGAATTCTTTGAAAATCATCATTACTCCTATTATTTGATAGCTTAGTAAAATGTGACTGTATTTTATTAAAAGAATCATGTTACTTGCACTGGTCACATTATTTTTCAATTTCTACTTTCCAATGGCAAGTACTATGAGAAAGTTGCTATTTTACTTAAGTCATACCAAGTAGATACGTTAAAGGCTTATTAGGCTCCTAATCGACTCAACCACTGTATAAAATTACTCCCAAGGCTATATTTTTTAATGCTCTTTCCAGGCTGGTTTTGAATAACTGAAGTGTTCACACTACCCATGGGAGGATATTTCACAGCATGATTTTAGTATTAGAATATTTTTTCCTGAAACCATATTTATTTAAAATTTCTGTTCTTATATTACAATATTATCTTATTTCTCTTTAGTCCTCTAAACACATTCTGCTTTGAATTTTATGAAATCCTCTTTCAATTATCTCATGGCCAACAATGAGTATTTCCCATAAAATAATTTATATTAACTTAGCTATTCAAAGAAATGGAGAAAAGCCTAAGCATATATTATTCAGAACCACAGATAATTGACCAAAGATGTGATTTTAAATGTCCACTTAAATGACGTTTACTAAGTTTTATCTATTTGCAAATTGATTTGTCTGGCTTATTTGTACCAGTAAAATAATTGAATTAGAAACATTGCTAGGACGCAGAATGATTGAAAAAATAAGGAAGAAGTGGCACAAGAAACCAGCCCTGGACATTGGCTTAATCTTAAATACCTGAAGACAGTTTCTATATATAGTTTTTAAGATTAGCCAACAAATGCATATAAACTTTCAGTCTTTATAATTTTGATGAGTGACTGGTACAAATAAGCCAGACAAATAAATTTGCAAATAGATAAAACTCTAAGTATAACATTATGACATAAAAAAATTGATGCAAGCACATTGGTTCTGGTAGAAACAATGGTGACCAAAGAAAATTCCCAGTAAAAGAGAAATAAATGATAACATTTTATGTAAGGAAAAGAACCAATGGCTCAAATCTTAAAAACTTTATAGGAAGAATATATATAATGGAAATAACTTCAGTAAATTTAAAATGAAAATGGCAAAATCGTGAATGGTTAACAGTGTAGAGAAAAGTGATCAACAGTTTAAACTGATGTAATGACATCTATCCCTCCAAATATAGTCACACAAAAAATAATTTTATATTTCTGAGTAAAATATTTTATATGCTTGAGCAAAAGGCAAAATGATCTTAGGATCAAAATCTAAAGTTTAATACCCATTAGCTACAAACAGATCAAACTATTCTGTATCTATATTTTTTAAATGTAATAAAGACCTTCTGATGCTTAAAAACAAAATAAATTATTTTGATAGGATTCGGTGTAGAGCAAAGACCCCTCTCCATTACCCCTAAGATTCTCTGATGTTGTCAGACCCTGAAAGGTGTAGAAGGTTCTTCTCTAAACCACCACTTACACTTGTCTTCTTTCCCTCTCGTATTCTAATCTTCTTCTGGTTTTGGAGATAACATTGACTAGTTAACCTATAAGCTTCAATGAATGAGAAGTTACACTTGAACTAGATTATGTGGTAAGGATGGCTCTGGGTAGGAGGTGTAATGTGTTCTGGACCTTGAAGAATGTATAAGCTTTAAACAAGGAGAGAATGGAGAAGAGAGAATGAAGTAAA
The DNA here is from genome assembly GCF_036562045.2 of Rhinolophus sinicus. NCBI lineage: Eukaryota > Metazoa > Chordata > Mammalia > Chiroptera > Rhinolophidae > Rhinolophus > Rhinolophus sinicus. Next base: position 106,431,012 of record NC_133756.1, read on the forward strand.
CACGGTGTAAGGAAATCATGGTACGTACTGGGGCAAGAAGAAGTAATTGAATTTGACTTATGTATAAGCCACAGGAAGTGAATTAATAGAGGACTGAGACCATCATGTGAAGATCCCTGAATATGAACGCTCCACTTTGATACTTAAAAGCTTAACTATACTTACACTAATTTTCACATAATGTCCATAATGTCCTCCAGACTCGGGAGAAAAAAAACTTTCTTTCCATATATAAACAAATGCTTCACCTAGTTTTTGACCACATCTGACCATTTAGAGAATCTTATTATATTAGTTATTTCTTCTTTTACTTACATTTTAGATCTCTTTGTCTACCAGCCTCATTTTTCGCAAATTACATGTATGCTTTAACCTCTTCTACTTTAAATAAACAAAGCAATCAATAAACATTCTTCCTCTGTGAAGACTTTCTAAGAAGCTATGATCCTGTCTTTTCAAAGGAATCTTCTCACAGGAAAAGTTCACAATTACTGCCACCCCTTCTTTGCTTCTCATCCCTCTTTGTCAAACAGCAGTCCTGCTAAAGCTGTTCTGGCAGAGATCACCTTCCAGGATACTAACTGCCAAATCCAATCGATTGTTCTTAGTTCTCTTCTCATTTAATCGCTCTGCAGAATTTGACACTAAATTATTCCATTACTAAAAGTCATTCAATTCTTGTCATACATGACCTGTTCTCCCAATTCTTATAAGGCTTCCTGGATTTTCTTTTTCAGTCTCATTTTCTGTCTTCTCCACTTCCCACTTCGTAACTACCTGTTAAGTGAATTGCAATTACAAAAGCAGGATGTATATTATCACCCTACTTATGATCTATTCTGTATATATAAATAGCTATTTAGAGTATGCACATATAAGTTGTGTTTGAGTGTAAGTCTGAGAAAAAGTATATACCAAACTCTTAGTAGGCAGTGGAGATATTCTGGGTGAATTTTGCATTAATCATTTCTACAGTTTTTAAATATCTTTGCAATTATCACGTACAAATTTTAAAACTGAAGAGTCAATAATAAATTTGCCAGTTATCGTTACATGCCCTTCAATTATATTTTTATGTTGATGATTCTCAACTGCTCTCTCAAGCCCAGGTATTTTTTCCCTGAATTCCAGACCCACATGCCGATAGCTGAACTCACCTCTCATCCCTTCTTTTGCATCTCAACAGTCTTCAAAACAGACTTTTCTTTAGTAAGTGCTTTGTTGCAGCTTTATCTTTACATGTCTGCAATTCCCAAAATGGAAATTTTCATGTAATTTTTTTGTTAGTACTCCTAGTGCCTATCAGAGTGCCTTGTAAATAGAACACACAATGGGATTTATAGATGATGTATTACAGAATTGTACACCTGAAATCTATGTAATTTTACTAACAATTGTCACCCCAATAAATTAAAAAAAAAAGAAAATAGTTGAATTGGTTGAGTGAATAAGAGGATTTTCTTTATTCTTTATGGTTTAAGGAATTATTGCAGTGAGTTTTTTGGGTGGTATTTTATTTGTTTTTTTATTTAAGGAGTGACATGTTCAGATTTGTAATTTAAGATGAATCTGGAAGTGTGTACAAAATGTAATGAAAGTGGAAAGTTTAAAAGTGGAGGTGGGGGCAGCCAGCTTGCTCAGTGGTTAGAGTGCAGTGCTCATAACACCACGGTCACCGGTTTGATTTCCACATGGGCCAGTGAGCTGCACCCTCCACGACTAGATTGAAAACATGGAGCTGATAGGTCCGGGAAAAACACACTGTTCCCCAATATTCCCCAATAAAAATTAAAGAAGGAGATGGAGAAGAAGAGAGGAGGTAAGTATAAAGAGTCATGGAAACTCTAGGCATCAATAATAGAAACTTTCTGATGAATTGGTACCTCCAAGGAATAATAAAAAGTGCATATCCCCTACATTCCTCATACATTATAACTTTTAAAGATATATCACATTGTGTGTTCTCCACCCAATCAGTTCTCCTTCCATCATCGTATATTTGACCCCCTTTACCCTCTTCTACTACACCCCCTAGCCACATATAGATCATGTATTATGGAAATGTACACTTAAAACATCTAATTTTACTAACCAATGCCCCCCAATAAATTTAATAAACATTTAAAAAGATAAAAATAAAACCACCTAAATGAAAAACTAAAGATGTGTTATATACATTTGGTATGACTGAGGCTATGTAGTGATTTTAAAGTAAATCTTTGCTGCCATCTTGTGGTAAAAAAACATATTTTACAACAATGTTTAAGTTTTGCAAGGCTTACAGAGTCCATAATTATCCAGTTCTTTTTAAAAAAGAAATAAAATTCAACTTAACCTTTAAACATTTAAAAGTATTCATTCTTCTGCTCTCATGCAAACTTACTTTTAAATATATGTGGAATTTTTATCTATATCTTTCTGGAGTTTAATATTGTTTTGTTCATTGTAATGTATCTCTAAATTAATTTCTATTATTTAATTTTTTTTGTTCAATTTTGCTCCAAATTCTCAGGCTAAAGAAAAATTTCAGTGATAATTTAATTGTGAATTTTCCACCTTGTAGCTCTTGAATACATAGAGATTCATTCATTCAATGTATTCAACAAACATTTATTGAGTACCTATCTTATGTCAGGCATTGTTCTAAGCATTCAGGATATAATAGTAAATAAAGACACAAAAGGCCCTGATTTCAAGGATGTTACCATGCAGTTGCATTTGGATGCAACTGAATTTCAGTGGATTTGTATGGCGTGATGGTCTTTTAAAAACATCTTTGTTATCCATTATAACAAACTGCGTAAGTTTCTTGTTTGGAAGGGAAGAAGATACAGAAGAAACTGTCACTAATATGAGTTTTCTCTTTAGAAAAATATGTAGTCTAGAATAATTCAAAATTAGGAACATGCATATGAAATTTTGTAGAAACTGGAAGTCTTGATGATTAATTCTGTATTTATAAAATTATAAAAAAGTAGGCTACAAATAAATGAGTCAGCAACACATTTTCAAATTTTGGTTACTTTATTCAAATATGTAAGAAGCAAGTCATTTTAGCATTCATATGTACCATCTAAAGAGCCAAGCTTAATGAAAATTGTTTAGAAGATCTGGCATTTTAGACACTAACATAAATATAATTTTAAGGAAGTACCAGTAATTATTGCACAAGGAAATCATTCTTCTTTTTTTTAATTAAAGTTTATTGGGGTGACAATTATTAGTAAAGTTACATAGATTTCAGGTGTACAATTCTGTATCACATCATCTATAAATCACATTGAGCGTTCACCACCCAGAGTCAGTTCTCCTTCCATCACCATATATTTGATCCCCTTTACCTTCACCTACCAGCCCCCTCCCCCTTTACCCTCTGGTAACCACTAAACTATTGTCTGTGTCTATGAGTTTTTGTTTTTCATTTGTTTGTCTTGTTCTTTTGTTGTTTTTGGTTTATATAGCACACATATCAGTGAAATCATATGGTTCTCTGCTTTTTCTGACTTATTTTGCTTAGCGTTATAATCCCAAGATCCATCCATGTTGTCACAAATGGTCCTATTTCATCTTTTCTTACCGCCAAATAGTATTCCATTGTGTATATATAACACAACTTTATCCATTAATCTATCGAAGCACATTTTGGTTTTTTCCATGACTTGGCCACCATAAATAGAGCTGCAATGAAGATTGGAGCACACTTGTCTTTATGTATAAATGTTTTCAGATTTTTTGGATAGATACCCAGGAGAGGGATTGCTGGGTCATATGGTAATTCTATTTGTCATTTTTTGAGGAACCTCCACACTGCCTTCCACAGTGGCTGCACCAATCTGCATTCCCACCAACAGTGTATGAGGGTTCTTTTTTCTCCACAGCCTCTCCAACACTTGTTACTATTTGTCTTGTTGATGTTAGCCATTCTAACTGGGGTGAGATGGTATCTCACTGTGGTTTTTATTTATATTTCTCTGATGATTAGTGATGTTGAGCATTTTTTATGTCCTCTGCCCATGTTTCAATTGGGTTGTTTGTTTTTTTGTTGTTGAGTTGCATGAGTTCCTTGTATATTTTGGATATTAGCCCTTTATCGGAGGCATTGTTTGCACAAATCTTCTCCCATTCAGTTGGTTGACTCTTTACTTTGTCAATGGTTTCTTTTGCTGTGCAGAAGGATATCATTCTTCTTAATCTACAACAGCTTCAAACTTTCAGCCTGTAAGGTTGTCTCCCCTTCTTCTATTAATAGAGCATTTATTTCATAAAATTCTGATATGATGAATTTCAATTTTTGAAGCTTTGATTTTAAAAAAAAGATATTCAGTAAGAATGCACATATCTCAACATATTTCAATTTGTTTAAGCCTGAGTCCTCTCCAAAAGTATAGTGGGAGACAAACACTTGTAAACAGATACCTTATTTTAGGAAATTATTCCAAAGAAGAAGACTGGGAAACTAGGAAGAGAAGGGAAAGGAGCATATTGAATCCTAGGATATATTAATGAGCAGTATTATTACTGTGGTATGTAGCTGGGGCTTAATTCCTCTAAGAAGCCTGGCAGACTACACCTCAGAACTGTCCACCTGAGACAGAAACAGGAGCATTTATCCACCAGTTCCCATCTGGGAATTGGTCAAGAGGGGCACCAGTAAATGTTTACTCTGCCCACTTCCAGGTTTGGTATGCATCTGAATGGCTGGTTTGGACTCCATCAGGCATTTTACACGTTTGCACTAGGAAGCCTGGGACTATAGAGCAGCGTAAGGTATGTGATGTACGTGAAATGAAGTGTTTCAGGTTCATCTACAATGACTGGAGTGAAATGGTGGGCCAGGAGAATGTGTGGTGGGGCCCAAAAAGTGTATGATAACGCACCTTCCATTTTGTGATGCTATTAAAACTACTAAGGTCATCATCTTAGATAGAAATTTTAAAAAGTAAACACATAAGAGAATTTATTCTAAAAAAACGTACTTTGCAATTTTGATATTAGAGTTTAATAAATTCTATCCATCAGATTTGCTACTACCTATAGTGGAAATTCAAATATAGGTAATATTACCAAAGTTGGTGTACTCTTCAAATAACTGTGTGTGTGTGTTAAAGAGTATAAACATAAATGTGTTTTTTAATATACAAAATTATCATTTCTAGTCATTTATGGTGTTTTTTTTTCCTCCCTTGCTTTGTAGGGTTAAGTTTCAATGTATTCTTGTTTGCAATCTGTTTTTCAAAATTGCAATTCACTAAGGACTTCAAAAGCTGAAGGGTGTTTGACAATACAAATTTATGAACTATTTTGATTAAAGATGTTCAGCTTATTTTGAAAAAAAGAGTAGCCAAACTTTGTGAGAATCATTTATAAAATATGCAATACTACTGTAGGACATTTATATTGATTTGCAGAGTAGTGAAATAAGTTCAGGACATTTCTAAAAATGTGATTGATGCAGGGAAGCAAAAAGAAAAATATTTCAATTTCATGGCAATATATCATTGCCATGATGAGGTTTTACTTCATTTTTTTCTAATTGTGTTTTTGATTCAATATAGACTTTGTCCCCCACCCTCAAAACATCCAGTTCAGTTATACGATATAAAGAATATTTGCAAATTCTGACAATTAGAGTTCTATTCTAATTAGTACACCATTACAGGTTATGTAAATAAAATTACACATGTACCACTACTAATCCCAAGTACATTTTTGCTTCATAAATTTCTTAATTTGATAAAAATATTGTTGTGCCATGATGTGCTCCAGCAAAACTGGTATTCATACTGTTAAAATAAAAACAATTTTATATTCAACTTGAACTTTTTAATTGAATTTACAGTAGCATTCACCATAATGTCAGGTGTCCAACCTTTACAAAAAGCAACACAGAAATCAGAATTGTGAAGCAATATTTTTAAAACTGTTTAGGAAATAAGTATCAATCGAGGATTTTATATCCCCTCAAGCCCTCCTTCAAGTTTCAAGTCTACGGAAAAAGCTATTTTAAACATGTAAAAATTCAGGAAATATTTTTTTCATAAGTTATTCTTGATAATTCTACTAGAAGACAAACTTCACCTGGCCACAAGAATCATTGAGGGAACTTCAGCCAAATGACTAGTGGTAGGCAATGAATATACATTTAATGCATATATTATAAATAAATAAATAAATAAATTTGATGAATACACATTTATATTTTAACATATAATGTATATAATATATATATTTAAGTAATAAATAATAAAGGGCGACATCAGTGTGGAAGACTAGTACATAAATGCTACTACATTCTCTGAAAAAGTAAAAAGAAAACATAAATAAAATGAGAGGACATGGAAGGAAGAAAGAAAATGAGATAATCGTTGACTACTTTACAGGAAACAACTAAAAGTCAAAGTGAATTATATCTGACAAAATGAATAGGAGAGCCTAAGTAAGAAAAAGAAAGAGGTAATTATATGAAAGTATTGGTATACAGGAAACCACTTGAACAAAAACACAAACATTCCTAAATACCAAAATAAAGAAAATTAAACCAAACTAAACTTGCTGAAATAATCTGTCTATTGCAGTACCCTATTCAAATTTCTTTGTCCTTGTGGGGCTATATACAGAGGGTACAAAAAAAAAACATATACACATTTTAAGAAAGGAAAAAACTGTATTAGAATTGCAATACTCAATATATACCAGTAACAAAAGATGAATACAAGTCGTGTATACATTTTTTTGGCACCCCTGGTATATATTTCCTTCACCACAATTTTAGTGGGATCTGGAAAAAAATGGAGGTAAATGTATATGTTCAATATGACATGACTAATCAAAATAATTAAGATTACTTTTTAAACTCTGAGACTGGACTTCCTGATGTAGATAGGTGGCCAGGTCAGGTCTGTAAGTAATCCTACATGGGATTCAAGACTCACAACTGATCAGGAAAGAAGATGCAAGGTGACTGCTCATTGATGGCTATGCCATGTCTCTGGCTTGGGACAATAGGTGGATGATGGTAATTTACTGGTTGTTTACCAACTTCCATCCAGCTTCCAAAGGCACCTCCCTGCAAATAAGCTAAAGTTTCAAGTTATTTGTCTAGTCAACCAATCTACCGCCATCTGCATCTAATTTGATTATTCTGTTAATGTTTTGTATGAAAATTTCCGCTATGATATCTAAAAGCTACATTACCACTGGAAATGTCAACTACTTAAGTATCTAGTCCTCAGATTCCTGTGATATGGGGATAATAAAATGGAAAGGTACATAAAATAAATGCATTGCTTTATGAATCATTTCAAAGTGAGCATCCCCCACCTAAAGAAATGAATTATACCAATACCTCAGAAACATTCCCCTTTCCTCCCAGCTCCCTAAAATGAACTATTATCCTGATAGTTATGATAATAAGTTCTCAAGCTTTCATCATGTTAGTATGCATTCTTAAACATAATAACTTGTTTATGTTTGTTTCTGAAACGTACATAAATGGATTACACTAAAGTTATCTTTTACCCCTTTGGCTTTTTTATTCAACATTATGTTTTTTAAATTCATCCGTTTCATTTTATTTGTAGTTCATTCATTCCCTTTTTTGTATAGTATTACATGGTATGGCTATGCCATGATTTGGACATACCTTTTTATAGTTAATTCATATTTGGATTATTTCCAGTTTTTCACTTTTATAAATGATGCTACTCTGAACATCTTGTACGTAGTTCTTGATGTCTTTGTGATCATATGATTTATAAAAGACAAATATTAGAAACCACTTTGATGGCAAAAACAGAGACATGCCCATTATTGTCTAAGAAAATATTGGTATTTGTAGCAATAGGATTGAATACAATTCAGTCAGACTATATCCTTAGACCATGTCATATAAAAAATCGTTTTCATTTATTGAGCTCCTACCATGAGCAAGCCAATGCAGTTAGAGCTTTACATGTTATTCGAATACTTTTAATGCTAGAAATATTTACATGCTCTATACAAAATTATTATTTACATTTTACACAAGAGAGATGATTAAAGTATTTTAGCTCTATATTGCAGATCTGAGATTTGAATCCTGGTGTGATTCCAAAACTCCACTCTTAACTATAGCACTGCTTTTATAACATGAATAATCTCAAGATACTGATATGTATGTAACAGTACATGTGTTTGTATGTGTTGGGGGGGAGCTGTCAGGAATTGGATTTAAAGGCTATATACATTATGTATGTTACCACCACAAAGTTTCTTAAACAGTCCATGGTATTCCTGGTACCTGATAGTCCAATAAATGCCTGGGGTGGGGAGCAGAAACACTGGAAATGAATTTATCAGAGTTATTTTAGTGATTCAATACTTATTGCTGGGTGGTGGAATCATTGTGGATTTTGTTCTTAATATAGTTCTACATTTTCAAATTATCTATTATAAGCATTTATTATTTTCTGATTTTTAAAAAGCTATAGTTGAAAAAAATGACAAGAAACATTAAAACCGTTTGCTAATAATCCTAGTAATGTTGCAGTGATGCTAGGATACCAGACAATGGATTTAGCCATAATCAAAACGTTCTAAGCTTCTCCATCTCTCCATTTCTAACTGTGTAAAATTAATTTCTATGATCTATTCCCCACATTCACAGCTGGTAAAATTGCAAATGTGTACCATCTTTTGGAAACAATTGGCAATATATATCTTTAAAATCTTGAAAATTATTTTAAAAGGCTTATGCTGTTTACTCTAGTACTGCCATTTCTCAGTAATTATCGTGAGGGGAAATCCTAAAATAAGAAAAACAACATACAATAAAGTGACTATTGAAGCATATATATGTACAATAAAATTGGTGAGGTTTAAAGAAGGATGGTTATAGTGCAGTTATTCAACAGAATACTACTTCATCATTCATGATTATAAAACAAAAAAAATACTCAGGTTAAAGGCGATACAACATTGTATATAGCTATGTTGGGATTACTACATAAAAATGAACACTTCTAAATATAAAGAAAAGAGGGGAATATGGAAAAATGAGATGGCTTTTTTATTGGAGTTGAAGGATTGTGAGCCAATCTCTAACAGACTTGGTTGGGATTACTGGAAACATTATATAACTTTCTATTTCTACTTAGAAACTACTGCTAGTGACTATTTTAAGGTTGTTCTGTATACTGGTTATCTAAAAGCATTTGCTTTTATTTCAAACGCCCCAAGTTTGGGAAGTATACAAGTTGGAGCTAGTGTTGTGTGTGCCTGTTAGTGTTATACTTTTTACAATGCATTTAATGAAACCTTTAGTAAGGTTCCATGATTAGAAAATTAAGTATCGATAAATTAATTAAATGGAGGCTAATATGAAACAGCAACAATTACCCCAAGGTCTTAAAACAATAGCGACCATTTCTAGCACTGTGTTTGATCAATACGTTTTTTATATAGTCTGACCTCTAAATGCTTTGTATTTTCAGTGACTTGACCTCAATTAGTTGTTAAAATTGCTTCCAGTGCCTTCATTTCTCCAGGGCTTCAGAATCAGGACAGTGGAGACAAACTCACACAGGGAGAGTCGCCCAACATCCCTCTCATCCTTTACTAAGCAACCACGTTCTACGCAGAGGATGCGGAAAAACTGGAGGATTCTGCACTGAAACTCTCTAGCACCTAGGAGACAAGCATCGCCGAGGCTGCGTGATCAGTCTCCAAAGTAAGAGGCAGCTCGGACGCGGAGCCGAGACAGCAGCATCTTGCTTCGCGAGAGACCCGCAACCAATGAGGGGCGCAGGAATCTGGACAGCCCGCCACTCCTCGGGTACCTTCACTTTCTGCCCTTAAGATTTGTCTTCTACGCATAGCGGTGCTCCACCTCCGGCCCCGGCCGCCCGCCGCGGGCGTCCGACCCACAGGACCCCGCTGGAGCCCCGCCTCCTGCCTCTTCCTCCGTCTCTGCTCATCACCTCTGCGCCTGCGCGACCGGAAAATTCGCGAAGGTTCCTGAAGCGAAACCGGTCGTTTCCGGAAGCCGGCAGACGCCCCAGACTTCGGACTGGTGGTTGCAACGCACCGTCTTGAGGTTGCCGGTTTTGGGGCCGGACTGGCACCGGTGGGGAAAGACATGGCCCTGCTGTGCTACAACCGGGGCTGCGGCCAGCGCTTCGATCCCGAGATCAATGCCGACGGTAAGAGACAAGCGCCGCCAGCCCTGCCTCCCCTCTCCACCTCCTATCGGGGGACGCCCTTGGGCCAGACGGTGTCCCGGGGTCCTCCCGCGAGCCGTCGCCGCGCTGCCCCGGCTCAGGCTCCCTCCCGGCCGCCCTGGGCTGCGCTGGGAGCCGCCAGCCGTGTCCTTTGTGCGCGGGGCCCCGGGGCCGGCGCCCGTAACGGTGTCTGCCGCCGCCGCAGCCCGCTGAGCCGCTCTCCCCGGGGCCGCACGTGTTTCCCAGCCGTGCTCTCACCCAGTGATTCGCCTGGGATGCAGCACCTCTGTACCCCCACGCGGGCTCTGTGGGGAAGCAGGAGGCAACCCGGTGCGACGGGTCTCGCTCGGAGGTTGATTTGCTGTGCATGAGAGTGGGTGTGTGACAGCCGGACGGACGGACGGACGGACGGGTGGGAGGGTTGGGCAGCGGGCGGGTTACCCTAGCATTTTAAGTTCGGCCTCGTGGTATTAGTATAAAAGTTGGTCTGAAAGCCTGCTGTCGGCGTGTTCGGTCGACCCCCTCTTACAAACTTACTTTCAAAAGAAAAAAGGTGCGCTTGGTTAGGACAATTGTCCTATATCTTGACGCTGTGAAGTTTTGATATACGCGCCCCAGTGGGTGATACATGGGTTCTCCTTTACTTGCTTAGTAGCCGTATTTGCGTTGGGTATTTTTGTTATGGCCGCCTAATTTTAATACCTTGCCATCTTCAGGATAACTGAATTATCTCCACTGGACCAACGTATAGAGTTAATGATGTAAAGTGACAGGTAGTGACTAGACCCGATGAAAAATGGAAAATGACCAATGAACTTCGATTGCGATTTGTGAAAGGGATAAAGAAGTAGCATTTATGGTGTTTTTTTCTATATGCCAGTCTATCACTTTATTGCACTATTTCATTTTAATCTTTACATTCCTATGAAGTATGCGTATTAGAGAAGCCAAGTTCAGCATGGTAGCAACATTGTTCTTCATTGTGAAAGAGATTAAATTCGATGCCTTTTAAAATCCTTTTCACCTTTGAGATGTCTGAAATATTTATCTTAGTGCACAGGTGAATTGGTGACATTTAAAATGGTAAGACCATTGGCAGGATTCTGAGGAAAAGATAAATCCAGTCTTTATACAATACTCAAGTTACTGTCATTGACAATTTTATATTAATATGAAGTTATTCACTGGGAAAATAGTGAGATTTCAGTGAATGATGTAATCGAGGAATGCAGGATTTTAAAGCCCTTTGTTATTGGTAGTCTGTGTAACAAGTAAGTTGTCTTAGTGTCTGCACAGTACTCTAAAAAGGCAAAAGGTTGATTGCTTCGTTGTACCGGACAATATGTTTGTTTATTTGTAGGGTGCTACATACCAGCATAAAATTAAGAGGTGATAAAGCCACATTTTGGAAGTTGGCTCTGTGCATGTGAAATGGTACAGTACTTAGGAAAGAGATGAGGGGAGACAGGAAAGTCAGAGGAGTGGACATTCTCAGGGATTGTGTGTGGTCAGCTACCAGATGCAGCTGGGAGCGCCAGTAAGGTAGCTGAAACTTTATTTGCTTTAGCAAATGGAGTTATTGTAGAGACTTAGAATAAATACTCCAAGGAAGTTGGTTGACTGAATGGAAAGTTAAGCAAATGGAGATAGGGAGTAGAAAACAAGAGTTAATGGCAAACTGTGGATTTGGTTAAGAGAGTTTTATACAATGGGAAAGGATTGACCTTATGTATTGACTAAAATAACGAGACTCCCTTCTAAGCTGTTAGGACATTTTAGTTTGAAACACAGCTAAATGAGTTTAAAGGAAACATGATTGGAAACTTGTATATGTTAAATAGTTACTCTGGAAAAAGTGCCACTTCACAAACAGTATTTTATTTAATCTGGTACGCATACGAGGAAACTGAAACAGCTACCAAGAGACAGAGGCAAAATTTGAGCCAGGGTCAGACCCACTGTTAAAAGCCCTTGGCTCTTAACCACTACAACTATAATGTTGTAGCTTCTTACCCATAAAATATTACTTTAAGCCAAACTGCTTATAAACTTTACATAGAGACTAGAGAGGAAAATGTCCATCTGCTTGTTATTTACTCTTGAAAGCAGTGAATTTCTGATGTTGTTCATACTATAATAATTGTATGGTTAAGACCTGATTCACTGCTGCTGCCGTTCTGCCAAAACTGACAGTTATTATTGTGCCTCTTGCTGTGTTACACGTTATGTGTTTTATGCCTCTGGCTATTTGTAAATTTGGTATTTAAAAATACTCTGTTCTCTGCTTTGGTTCCCCTCGCTCAACTTCATAGCCCTCTGCATATTCATGTCTACTTTTTTCCAGCCCTTAATTCCATTACTACCCTTAATTGATAGCTTAATTCTAATTCATGGGTGTACTTATTGTACCATGAAAATACTTGACACTTTGCATTCTCTAGCATATTATCTATGTAACACAACACCTGGTTACTAACTAAGGAAACCATATTGGTTATTAATACAGGGGTAGGGAGATTTCCTTACCAGGAATTAATCATTTTAAGGCAACACCAGGAATCAGAGGTTGTAGACAATTGAAAGCTAAGTAGGCATGAAGGTTGAGCAGAGTAGCCATATAAGAAAATAGTGCAGGTGTGGAGCTGACTTGTTTTTTCTAAGTTCATGGTTCCCTCAGGGAGTAAGTGTGTCTATTATCTTGTATTTTTTAGACATAATACTCCATGCTGCAAACTGTAATAAGCCCATTTTCATAAGAGTTAAGTAAAAATTGATGATGAGGAGGAGTATAAGGAAATAGAAAATCACAAATCATTGAAAATAGACTGTAGAACTTAAGTTTCTTTTTAATGAAGTTTGTGTCTAGGAGTTGACGCCTGTCTAGGAAACTTAAATTAGCAATTAGATATTAGCATCAGTTTTTAAAATTTTGAACCTGCTCTTATTTTTTTAGTAAGCCTTGGGTAACATGGATCAGTGCACGTAAAGAATACTTAACTCTTTTGCTGCGTTGATTTCAAGTTTTGTTTTCAAAATGTGTCAGAAATCCACAAAAAAACCAAAAAGTTGATATTTGACTATTTTATGCATTTAATAATAACAATTTGAGCTGCTTTATATATAAATGACATTATTTTTGTGTGTAAAAATTTTCTATTATTCTTGAGAAACACAAAAACAGAAAAATGTACATCTGTTTTCCTAAACTTTCTTTCTGGAAGTTTCTATCCACAGTCAGTGGATGGAAATACCCATTCAGATATATTTGACCATCATGGCAAAAGGGTTAAGTTTGATAGTATTTTTGAAAAAAACAGAATTGAAAGATGATAGCACAACCTTGGAGCTTGAGTTTGGTACTAAACAAATTTTACTATTAGGTTGATGCAAAAGTAATTGCGGTTTAAAAGGTTAAAAATAATGGCAAAAACTGCAGTTACTTTTGCAGCAACCTAATACAAAAATTAGTGGAATACAGAATGTAATTTGTTATATTTGAACTATTTTGTATTGTGTTTATCTATAGGTATCACTTTTGAATTGGAATTTTAACTTTTTTAATACAGTGTTATATTAAGCATAGTGTGTCATGCATCAAACTTGAGCAATAGTGAATATTTAAGGAAAAGAAAAGTATTACCTGAATTTGGGGAAAAGATTAAATATTAACACCTGAAGGAAATAATGATACTTCTTTATTAGAAAGTGACATTTTTTTCTTCTCTGTTTTTGACCAGATGCTTGCACATACCACCCAGGTGTTCCAGTTTTTCATGATGCATTAAAGGTAAGAACTTGATATATTTCAGTCTCTTCATATTTGCATAGTAAATTTAGATGTGTAATGCTAAATCTTTTATTTTTTCAGTTTGTGACTGCTTTCTTAATGACGGTTTTGGGGTGCTTTAAGCAAGTGCTCCACTAAAAGTAAAGAAACAGCAGATAGTGCTGTTAAGGTCTTCCAGTAATAAAATTGTTATTTCTGTCCCAGTCCTCATTTTTATATCCCTCGTTTCTTCACTTTCATAATTTTGAGGGGAAATAAAAGCAGTTGTATTGAATCTTAAATCTCTCAGTCTGTCATACAGCTGCTGTATAATAAGAGCAGCCCTGCATTTTAGGAAAGATTGTTATAAATACAGCGGTGCCAATATCAGGACAGACATGTAAGTTTACTGAAAAGAGATGCCACCTGTACTTCCTTGATGTTCTGGAGAATTAGAGAAATAATAGAATGTTTGACCAGATTTTTCATGGTGGGTTTATTGATCTTCTAAAATTTATGATAATATGGTACATTTTCCATTGTATATCTCAAAAGAAAATATTGCAGTATGGTTCTGCTGTGGTTTTAGATGCTGCTACTTGTTCTTAGGAACCTAAATAGTCTTAAATGTCTAAATATTGTTGATCCCCTTTGAGTTTCTAATTATACCTTTCAGAGACTAGTTGGACGTTTCTGGCATTTAACTTGTTAGCTAGCCAAGTATAAACAAAAATGTACAAGCAGCTAAGTTTATTTTAATCTGGTTACTAAGTGAGGAAAACGGAACAAACATTCCATAGGGCAAGTGGAGACCTAACTCCTGCTTAACATTTTTTTAGCGTTTTTAGAAATGTATGGGGATGGAAACTTGTTCTGTGGGAATATTTATCTTTGCAGGGTTGGGGGCATTGTGTTTTTCCTGGACTGCCATCTAGTCCGTGTTTATTTTTCTTACTGTACATTTTTCTTTTTTCTTTTAGTGTAATGTTTTCCTCCTGTCTCCTAACTGTGGACATACTTCACTTTTCAGGCTTTGGCTTCCTATTTTCTCTCATTTATTAGTTCATTTATTCCTTAAATGTCACTTCTAATGCCTATGACTTCTACAGCATAATTCCATTTATGTGTGTCATTGACAAACACAAACCAGTCTCTAAAGTGAACTCTTATGCCAAAAATAGCCTGCCTTTCAACTTTGCTGCTGCGAGTAATGATATCACTGACTTTCTAGTCATTCAGTCTATCGCTCTTTTTTACTACGCAACTCTTAATCATCAATCTTAATGATTTTACTTTGAAGTATTTTTGTTTCTTCTCTCATTCTACTGTTTATTATTATCTCCATAAACATTTCTTGAAGATCTGGAATTTACAAGACTGTTGGATTTCACAGCCCAGTAAATTTCAGACAAAAATTCAATTAGTGGACCAGCCCAGTGGCTAAGGTGGTTGGAGCACCGAGGTTGAGGTCGCCGGTTTGATTCCCACATGGGCCAGGGAGCTGCGCCTTCTACAGCTAAGATTGTGAACAACCGCTCTCCCTGGAGTTGGGCTGCCGTGAGCAGCCAGAGGTCAGCGTGAGCTGCTGTGTGCTGCTACGGGCTACTGTGTGCTGCCGTGGACTACCTTGTGCTGCCAGGAGCAACTAGTGGCCAACGTGAGTGGCTGGAAGCCAGTGAGAGCTGCCGTGAGCTGCTGTGAGCAGCCGACTGACCACTGGCTACCGACTGCCTCAGCCAGGAGGAGCGCAGGCTCATAATACCAGCGTGGGCCAGAGAGCTGTGTCCTACACAACGAGACTGAGGAACAGCGGCTTGCACCGGAGTGGGGGTGGGAGAAACAGAAGAAGGGAAAAAAAAAACAAATTCAATTAGTATAGTGTCTGTGGTTGCCAATTTTCTGTTTAACGAAGAAGTTAAACATTGCATTAATGAAAGAACATTTTAATACTCAAATTAGAAGAGAAATATTCAGAGAAAAGGACGATCCTTAAAAAAAGATAGCAATCTTATACTCACTTAAATTTATCATTTTCTCATTTTATGAGAACTACCATGGATCCCAGATTGGCATTTGAGATAACTGGTCTGTATCATGTATATATCCCAGTATTCCCAGAATACCTGATATAATTCTTCATATATGATTAAAACAATAAAGACTTTTCTTGTATAGAATAACTTCTCTGATGGCTATATTATCAATTTTATAAGACCCTGTATTTAAGATGATAACTTTTTATTTATATCTCAATTCAAAGTAAAAGAGGATTATATTTCAAAATAAAGGAAAATTTGAATTACAGCATATTTAACATCCTCTGTTAAAAAAAAAAAAACTTTAAGTACATATTGTGAAAAAAAAACACTGTCCAATTCTTCAAGCTGTGTATTGAGAAAAACAGTGAGGTCCAAATGGATATGTGCAAAGCTGGCCCTTAGTCTGTATTTGAGCCATCCTAAGTCTTGAGGCTGCTGGAATTATAGGTGACAACTTAAAGCCATTTTTGGTAAGCCAGTTTATATTTTGTTCAGTATTCACACACTGCATTACAATTTCTGTATTTTTATGCTTCTCACTAAAAAGATCATTTAGCTTACAAAGATCTAACAATGCTTAGTCTGCTGCTAATTAATCTGTGTTGTTCTGAAAATAGGTAGAAAGCTTATTGTTGAGGAACAGCTACAATAAGTTTGTTTAGAAACTGAATTATAATTATCTCTGACTTAATGGATTTTTAAAGTAAAGCACTTCACTTACTCCCCAGATCCTTTAAAATGTGCGAGTATGTTTTTAGAAATTATAAAATGTTCTATAAAAATCAATTACTATTTTTAATAGCAAAAGCAATTTCTGTTTCCCTTTTTTTTAAAAAAAAAAGTGACAATTTAACTTTTTATTTTTAATTTGGGAATATTGGTGAACAGTGTGTTTCTCCCAGGCCCATGAGCTCCAAGTCGTTGTCCTTCAGTCTCGTGGAGGGTGCAGCTCAGCTCCAAGTCCAGTCGTGGTTTTCAATCGATCTTTAGTTGCAGGGGTCACAGCCCACCATCCCATGTGGGAATTGATCCGGCAACCCTGTTGTTCTGACCTCACGCTCTAACCAACTGAGCCATCCAACTGTCCCCCTATTTTTAAGGTGCTTCCTTTCATGATAGATCATAACACACATCACTTCTAACATTGGTTAATTAGTTTTTTGTGTGTTTTTTTAAATCAGACTAAAAAGCATTTCACTTGATTAGCTGAATCATTTACAACATTTCAAAACTGAAATACATATATATGCAAGTCACTTTGGGATTCAAGGCGATAAGTGCAAATAAAGTGTTTTACTGGGTTGTGGTTCTCATGCAAATAATGTTTTCACTTTTTATTTTCTTATGTTTCACAGGGTTGGTCTTGCTGTAAGAGGAGAACAACTGATTTTTCTGATTTTCTAAGCATTGTAGTAAGTATTGGTTTTTTTTTCTAGATTATCTCCTAAAAACTCCATATTCTGGGAAGCTCCAAATTTAAGTTTAATTTTGGACATCTATTGACTAGTCCCTATTAATTTGCAGATAGTACCTTTCTTTTAAAATGGAGCTCACCTCCTTGCTACAGTGTTTACAATAGGAATTTTTCTGTTTTAGAGATTAAAGGTTTTAACGTATTACCCACTTGTTAATTTTGCTTTGTATTTGATGTGAGTAGTCCTGGAAGAACATCAAGAAGAAGGAAGGTGGTAGGCAAAAATTTAATGCATACTCAGTTAGGAACGATAATGTTTTACCAAATCTAAGATATCATCAAAGTGTATCATTCTTTTGTGTGCCCTTAAGAAAGAAAAGTAAAGCTGTTGATTAAATAACATGCCATTGATCTTATGATTTCAGAAATGTTAAAATTACATATTACTCAATGGAATATGGAAAAGGTAGCTGGCATTTATTGAATGTTTGCCACCTGCCAGATGTGCCAAGTATTCTATTGTTTTAATCCTCTCAGAAAATATCTTAAGTGCCATTATCTCCATTTACTGATGAAGAAACTGAGGTTAAAAAGACTAATTAACTTCCTCCAGGTATGTAGCTAGTAAGTAGCAGAACTAGGAATCAAATTGAGACCCTTTTTTATAAATAGTTTGTAGAATTCTCTTCGTAAGGTCTCCAGAGTTTGTTACCTATAAACAAGTTTATGCTACATTTAATAGTTAAGTAGATGTTTATGAAGTGTTTTACAAATATTTTTAATGCATTATTCAAATGTAATAACTCTTATAAAAATAACAAATTTGGAGTCCTATTTTTAGTTTCTTAAAATAAGTTAATGGGTTACAAGGGGAGAAAACATGCAATAGGTTTTATTAATAAAGAATTGAAAAATAGTACTACTTTCATGGCATGTGAAATAGATGATAGGATAACTCATAATGAGTACCTTTCACTAACAGGGCTGTACAAAAGGTAGACATAATAGTGAAAAGCCACCTGAGCCCGTCAAACCTGAAGTCAAGACTACTGAGAAGAAAGAACTATCTGAATTGAAACCCAAGTTTCAGGAGCACATCATTCAAGCCCCTAAACCAGTAGAAGCAATAAAGAGGCCAAGGTACATTTTTTACAGTTGCATATTATTGTCACATTATTGTTTATGGAATTTCCCTTTATGATTTGGAATATTACCATTTGTACCTTTTATGTAGTCACTAGCTATTGAACCATTTGATTTTCCTTTAGATAGACCTTTCCTTTATATCCCCCCCTCAGCTTGAGGACATGTACACAGTAAACTTCCTTGCTGATTTGCTCACTGTACCACTATAATTATGGCAGACTAGGGAAGCCATGCATCCTTCTTGTGCCAGGGCTTGTATCTTTTCTACTGTGGCATAGTAAAATTCTGTAAAGGAATTGTCCTTATCAGAGAATGAGTTTGAGTTGAAAAAGAATGTAGAGGTCCTCCCTTCCATTTTTCTACTGTTTCTTGAATATTTCCTAGGACGTTATTAACAGAAGAATATTTAAGTTTTCGTTCAAATAATTCTAGTGAAGAAGAATTTGCTTTTATTTCAAAGTGGTCAATTATATTGTTACTAAATCAGTGTATAATTTTCATGTGTATTGAGCCAAATTTTTATTTGTTCATATTTTGCCACTTAGAACAAGCCTAGTCACTCATCGTTTACTTTCAGATGCCCTGAAAACTGTTAATCTCATTATCACTGACAAGTTCTTTTTGTTTTAACTTTTAAAAATTTATTTTTCGATTACTTTTGACATACAATATTATATTAGTTGCAGGTGTACAAAACACATAGTGATTGAACATTTATGTATCTTACAGTGTGATAACCCCAAGAGTCTATTACCTGACAGTGTACCGTTATTACAATATTATTGACTATATTCCTTATGCTGTACTTTGCATCCCTGTGCCTTTTTTTATTCAGTTATACTTGACCTTCAGTATTATTTTGTATTAGTTTCATGTGTACAGCTTAGTAGTTAGACATTTATATAATTTATGAAGTGATCCTCCTAATACATCTGGTATCCACCTGACATTATACATAGTATTTACAATATTATTGACTGTATTCCCCATACTGTACTTTACATTATTTTGTTACTACCAATTTGTCCTTCTTAAACCCTTCACCTTTCTGATCCCATCTGGTAACCATCAGTTTGTTCTCTGTATCTATGAGTCTTTGTTTTGTTTCTTTATTTTGTCCTTTAGTTTCTACATATAAGTGAGATCATATGGTATTTGTTTTTCTCATTCTGACTTATTTCATTTAGTATAATACCCTTTAGGTCCATCCATGTTGTCGCAAATGGTAAGATTTCATTCCTTTTTATGGCAGAGTAGTAATCCATTGTGTACATGAGGTGTGATCATTTAAAATTTTTTAAATTTTAAAAAATTACTGCAGTAAAAGACACATTGCCATTAATCTCCGTCAAAATATTCCCTTTACCCCATAGTTCTTGCCACTTTCTGAAGTAGTTCTGCAAGTCCTCTTTCATGAGTATCTTTAGTTGAGCTATTGTGGCTGCATCGATGTCCTGAATCAATTCAAAACATTTTCCTTTCATAGTCATTTTGACTTTGGGGGAGAGCCAGATCCAGTGAAGAAGGTGGATGAGGACACACCGTAATGTTTTTATTTGACAGAAATTGCCGAACCAGAGCGATATGTGACATGGAGTGTTGTCATGATGGAGGATGAAATAAAGATACTCATGAAAGAGGACTTCCAGAACTGCTTCAGAAAGTGGCAAGAATGATGGAATAAGTATGATTGAAGTGAAGGGGAGTATTCTGAGGGGGTTTAATAGCAATGTGTCTTTTACTGTAATAAATTTTTTATATTTAAACATTCACTATCTTTTGATCACACCTGTATGTACCACATCTTTATTCAATCATCTGTTGTTGGGCATTTTGGTTGTTTCCATATCTTGGCTATTGTAAATAGCACTGCCGTTAACATAGGGGTGCACATATCTTTTTGAATTAGTGTTTTGGATTTCTTTGTATAAATACTCAGCAGTGGAGTTACTGAGTCATAAGGTAGTTCTACTGTTAATATTTTGAGGAACCTCCATACTGTTTTCCATAGTGTCTGCACCAATTTGCTAACCCGCCAACATGTGCCAGGGTTTCCTTTTTTCTACATCCTCGCCAACACTTGCTGTTTGTTGATTTATTGGTCATGGCCATTCTGACAGGTATGAAGTGATGATATCTCGTTTTTATTTGCATTTCTCTGAGTATTAGTGATGTTGAACAGCATTTTATATGTCTATTGGCCATTTGTATGTTCTCTTTGGAGCAATGTCTATTCAGGTCCTCTGCCCATTTGTTAAATGGATTGTCTTTTTTTGGTGTTGAGTTATATATAAGTTTTTTATAAATTTGAATATTAACCTCTTTTCAGATGTATTATTGATGAATATCTTCTCCCATTCAGTAGGATGTCTTTTCATTTTGTTGATGGTTTCCTTTACTGTGCAAAAACTTTTTAGTTTGATATAGTCCCATTTTTTTGTTGTTGTTTTTTTCCTTTTGTTTGTCTAGCCCAAGGAGATATATCAGTAAAAATATTACTAAGGGTAATCTCTGAGAATTTACTACTTATGTTTTCTTCTAGGAGTTTTATGGTTTTGGGTCTTACATTTAAGCCTTTAGTCCATTGTATTGTATACGGACTAAGAAGGTGCTCCAGTTTCGTTTTTCCGCATGTATCTTTCCAGTTTCCCCAGCACCAAATACTGAATAGACTGTTTTTTACCCCAATGTGTATTCTTGCTTCCTTTGCCATAGATTAAATGACCATATAGGCATGGATTTATTTCTGGGTTCTCTATTCTGTTCTATTGATCTATGTGTCTGTTTATATGCCAGTACCATGCTGTTTTGAGTACTATGGCCTAGTAGTATAGTTTGATATCAGGTAGCATGATACCTCCAGCTTTGCTCTTACTCAAGATTTCCATGGTTATCCGGGGTCTTTCATGCGTCCATATGAATTTTCAGATTATTTGTCCTGGTTTTGTGAAAAATGTCATTGGTGTTTTGTTAGGGATTGCGTTGAATCTATAGATTGCTTTGGGTAGCATGTATGTTTTATCTATATTCTTCCTGTCCATGAGATGTTATATGCTTTCTTTAATTTCTCTCTTCAGTGTCTTATAATTTTCCAAGTACAGGTCTTTTACTTCCTTCTTAAATTTATTCCTAGGTTGTTTTTTGTTTTTGTTTTGGGGGGGTGGGTTGTTTTTTGTTTGTTTGTTTTTTTGTTTTTTTGATGCAGTTGTAAATGGGATTGTTTTCTGAATTTCTCTTTCTGATAATTTATTGTTGCTATATAAAAATACAACAGATTTCTGAATATTAATTGTGTATCCTGCTACTTTACTAAATTCATTTATCCAGTTTTTATAGCTCTGGTGGAATCTGTAGGGTTTTCTATATATGGTATCATGTCATCTGCAAATAATGACAGTTTTACTTCCTCCTTTCCAACTTTTTTTTCTTGTCTGATTATTTTCTTGTCTGATTGCTGTGGTTGGGACTTCCAATACTATGTTGAATAAAAGTGGTAAAAATGGACATGCTTGCCTTTTTCCTGATCTTAAGGAGAATGGTTTTAGCTTTTCCCTATTAAGTATGATGTTAGCTGTGAGTTTGTCATATACGGCCTTTATTATGTTGAGATATGTTCCCTTTATCCCCACTTTACTGAGAGTTTTTATCATAAATGGATGCTGCATTTTGTCAGACGCTTTTTCTGCATTTGTTGATACAATCATTTGCTTTTTATTTTTCATTTTGTTTCTGTGGTATATCACGTTAATTGATTTGTGTATATTGAACCACCTTGCATCCCAGGAATAAATCCCACCTGTTCATGGTATATGATCTTTTCAATGTATTGTTGAATTTGGTTTGCTAAAACTTTGCTGAGGATTTTTGCATCTATGTCTGTCAGGGATCACTGACAAATTTTTAACGTGTTTGATTTAGATGGCATATCTGTTAAAGTACTTTTAAAATACCTGTTGATCATTTTGCAGTAGAATTACAGACTCCTCATACTCACTTTCTGATGAACTAGACCTTATTTTAATTTTACCTTCCCACACATGCATATTGGGTATCACTGTTACACAATGTTTTCTTCATGTTGCAGTTCAGTATTTTAGAACCAAAATACAGGAATTAAAAAACAGCTGGATTTTAACCTCAGATATGGTCCCTGTTGGTATTTTATTCACACTATGGACTTACTGTTTTCCTTTGTTTTTCTCTATTGCTCTTACTAAAATAAACTTACAGCATATTGAGTAATACCAGACCAAGATAAGAACCCTAAGAGACATTCCTATATTTATTTGTTCATTAACCAAACTTCTTAGAATGATTTTGTTCTATCTTCACCTTATTCATAAACACGAGAGACTTAATCGAATGCCTTGCTGGCTGATTTGCCCATTAAAAAAATTATCAGAAAAAGACAATTCTGGCATGGCTCATTCTTAAGTATTATAGTGAAGTCTATAATACTATAATTGACAATATGAGTTAATTTTGTCTTTTTAATGATGGACTACTGTTTTACTTAAGAGGAAGGAAAGAAATTAAATGTTTTATCCTAAATTCATTTGGAGGTATTGTAGAGATTATGAGGATGTAGGTTTTTACGTACTTTGTTAATACTTCCTACATCAGTAGTTTTATTTTATTAAAGGTGTAGAATAACCTAGGATTTCTATTTTTATTGCTCCATTTATTCTTAATACGTACTTACTGGCTGGCCTTAAAAAATTTTACATACAACACTTAACCATTATGAAACGTTAGGGGATACTGTTTTTACTGTATTTTTCAGCTGCACTAAAATTGCCTTGTGATACAACTGTATCTGAATTTATAGATGTGTATACCAGTGTGCACACAACATAATTTATCTCCACCAGTAGGAATATGGATTCACTTAGTACATATTTATTGCTTGTTTATTATATGCTCAGCATTTTACTCAGTCAAGGAATATAAAATTACATCATGGTCCCTTCCTTGGAGTTACTCATCTTGACAAACTTGGATTCCCACTGTTTATTTCCTTCCCATTTGCCCTACTGTTGAGTAATTTCATGTGTGAGCAATAACATGATTATTTGAGGCTTAATATTTTAATAGAATCTTTTCAGTTAAAGCTTAGCAATGTCGGTACATTGTAGTGGTTGTTTGTAAAATACTTTTTAATGGGAATAGTTCATTTACAAGGCATTTGGCCTCTTTTCATAATTAGACTCTTTAAGTATATTTATTTTTTAGTACAAAGAAATATTTTGGTGTATCAACAATGGTAATAAAGTTTCAAAATTCTCTAGCCCAGATGAACCAATGACAACCTTGGAATTAAAAGTATCTGCCTCCCTAAAACAAGCACTTGATAAACTTAAACTGTCATCAGGTAATGAAGAAAATAAGAAAGGTAAGATTTTGTTTCGTATTTTGCAATTTATTTTATATAATTAATTATTTAAAAGAGACAGGAACCATATAATTTACTGAATATAAATATGAAAAAGTAGCTAATTGTAGTAAAGAGCTTATTTTTGTTTTCTAAATGCTAGTAATACACAGAATGAATATGTGGTATATTCATAATGAGAGCCTGTTAATTAAAACTTTTTACTTTCTTTGATTCATTACTTTTTAACAGTGAATTAAATTTCTTTGATAATTGTAAATGTTTCATTTGTGCATGAGATAAAATATATTCAGTGTTATCTGATTCTATACCTGATACCATGGGAGGAAAGTACCTGTTCATGATTTCTCTTTTATAAGGTTAATATTGGATATAGTATTGTGTTATAGAAATGTGTCAGATATCATTTTGGGGATATAGGCAAAACCTAATCACAATAGTTGGTTTCTTATCACCTTTCTAAATACATTACCTGAAAGGTCACAGAGAAAACTTAGTTACTTAAACTTGTTTTAAAGTGTCAGAGGTTTTTTTTTATTTTTGTATTTAGATTATTTTTTTTTAAATTTGTGTTATGGAAAAGATTCCTTTTGAAGAATGGTACTCCAGTCAAGTGTTCTATTTTAATGTTTCTAATTGATTTTTTTTGTTTGTTTCAGACGAAGACAGTGATGAAATTAAGATTGGGACCTCATGTAAAAATGGAGGGTGTTCAAAGGTACGTATTGTAAAATTTGTGTTAAATCATGGAAGTAAAATTTTAATTTTGAAAAGAAAGTGCAATTTATTGACTCATTTCAACAAACATTTGCGTGCCTATACGTGTTGGGCACTATGCTATGAATTAGGGCTATGAACATGGATAAGAGACTATCTTTGAGGAGCATCATATCTGATAAAATGTTGGAAATAAATGTCATTCAGTCACATTTATTGAGCACTCAATATGTGCCAGGCGTTGTTTTGGAGCCTGGGGATACCGTATTAAAGCAAAAATCTCTGTTCTTGCGAGGCTGATCTAGTTTAGGAAGAAAAACAACAAATAGGTAATTGATTATGAATTCAGGTATTTATGAAGACAAGGAGATAGAGTGAAGAGATAGATTGTCAGAGAAGTCCTCTTTGAAGTGGTAACACAATCAGAAATCTGAATAATGTAGTGGATGAGTTATGTAAACCTTGGAGTAGATATGGGAGTAGTATCTATATCTTTCGAGCTTGTCTTTTAAAGAAATTATGAAAAAGATCAGTGTGGGGCTTGGTCAAGGATGTATAAGTAAGTGGTGGATAAGAGAGGTAGGCAAGATTATGGAGGTCCTTACAAGCTTCACGAGGGCTTTGGTCTTTGTTCTAAGTATAATGTGAAGCTATTAATTTGTTTTAGGAAGGGGTTTTAAAAATATGTCTTTGCTGCTAAGTTGCAAATATAGTAGGGCAGGAGTGGAATTGGAAGAAAGAAACCTTCTAGGATTGGAGAAGAGTGTGAAAGGCCAGGGAATGGGATTGGAGGGTATGTTTTTGAGAAGTGATTAAATGTGGGATATAATCACACATCTCAGTGAGGCTTTTTCCTACCTACTGTATGTTAAATATTATACCCTCCAACATTTCCACTCTCACTACGTTTTTCTGCATAGCACTTGTCACCTTATGACATACTACTTATTTTGCATATTTATTTTACTTGTGATCTGTTCAATCTGATGCAAGGTCTACAAGAAAAGGATGATTTTGTTTTGTTCTTTACTGTAATATGAATGCTTAGAGCAGTGCCTGGCACATGGTAAATGTATGTAGAATGAATGATATTTGGAAATGTTAGCAGGACTTAGTAAAGAACGGGAAGTAGTGGAAGGGGGCTTGTGGCTCTAGCGTCTAGGTGATCAGTGACACCATTAACAGAGAAGTAGAAGATGGGATTGGGGTGAGCAGGTTTGTAGTTTTCCCTAATGTTAAGTTTGAGATCACCTTGCTCATTTAGGAATGGAAACAAAAGTATTCATGTGTATAAGGTAGAAGTAGTAGATAAAAGAGAATGATTAATTCTTGGGGTAGTAGGGTAGTAGAGTAAGAGCAGATAGAAGGTATACCGAATGAATTTTGAAAAACAAATGACAGTTCTGTAAATGGACTAAAAAAGGAAAGGGTATCCCAAGCAGAGGTGATAGCAGTAGTATATAGCAAACAATAAATAGTTAATAATGGTACAGAATTTGCTGGTGTGATGTTGAGATTGAAAGAGATAGGTAAGGGCCAGATCCTGAAAGGCTTTTATAATGCTCAAAAGTTAGACTAGCATTTAGGTTATGGAGGCCATTAAAGAAATTTTTTAATCTTTTTCACTGAAATATAACATTTAAAAGTATCCAAATACAAGTTTATAAATCAAGGGATTTTCACAAAGTAGAGCCCTCTTTATGCCTACTCATTTCTTCTCCCAAAGACAACCACATTTTTCTATCAACGTAGATTAGTTTTGCCTATTTTTGAGCTTAATGTAAATAGAATCATAGGACAAATACCCTTGTGTCTGTTTTCCTTTGCTTAATTAAGTGTTAGCATTATCTTTGTTGCATATTTTATTAACATAGTGTGTTCACTTTCATTGTTTTAAAACATGCCGTTTGAATGTGCCAATCAGTTTATCGTTTCTGCTGTCCTTTAAATTTATTTTTGATTAAATATACTGTGAACATTTTGTGCATGACCTTTGGGACATTTACACATTCCTATTAGAGATATAACTGGAAATGGAATTGCTGGATTATAATGTGTATATTTTCAGATATTTCCACATAGTTTTCCAAAGTGATTGTATTTACACTCCTACCAGCAGTTTATGTGGCTGGTTTAATTTGTTCTACACCAGTCTTATGTTTTTACCATTCTGGTGAGTGTGTAGTGTTCCCATTGTGGTTTTAATTTGCATTTTCGAGATGATTAGATTGAATGCCTTTCTGTATGTTTATTGGCCATTTGGATAGCTTTTGTGGCATGTCCAAAATTGGTTACCTATCTTTTTATTAAGTTAGTTTTTTCTTATTGATTTTAGCAATTCTTTATTTTTTAGCTAAAAGTTCTTTGTCAGAGAGAGACACTGTACATTTTAACAGTCTTAATAATGGCTTTTGATAAACGAAGGTGCCTTAATTTTAATAAAATCCAGTTTGTCCATCTTTTCCTTTATGACCAGTGCTTTGTGTGTCCTATTTAAGAACTGTGCTTACTTTAGGGCCTTGAATTAGAATGTTAGTATAGCCTCATTACCTAAAATCTTCTAATGATCATGAGGAAGATTAGCGAATTAAACTGATACATATTTTTAAGTCAAATTGACAGTTTTGTGATAGACTACATATGGATGGAGGAAGAGGAAAAATTAAAGAGGACTTACAGAATTTTGCTTTGGGAGACTGGATATGGTGCCATCAAATAAGGTGGAAAGACAAATAGATTTGGGGGGGTAACAGTGATAAATTCAGAATCTAGCATATTGAGTTTCATGTACTTATGGAATATCTTTAAGAGATACACACACTCAGTACTTTGGATTTACAAAAAGTGAACATACAGAATTTTATTTCCTGTACTTGTAGATGGTTGCAATAAATACCCAAGTAGAGAGAAAAGTGTACTACTGGCTGCATCTGTGTTTTATTAACATACCTTTTTGTGAATTCATCTGTAGAGCCTTCACCTACAGCAGCAGCAATAGGGCCCAGATCTTCCAGACAAACCCTGGATATATACAGAGGGTGCCAAAAATGGATACACATTTTAAGAAAGGAAAAAACTATTAAAATTGTAATAATATATACCAATAAAAAATGAATACAAGTCACGTTTGACTTCTGCAGTTACAAAAGGTGCTCAAAGTAGTTACCATCAGCATCCAGACAATTTTGATTACGGCATACTACTGCTTGAGCAACGTTGACCAAAGTGTCCACTTGTATCGCTGCTCATGCTGTTCAAGTTTCTTCACACAGTACTATGCGCCTCAAACTTATCGCAAATGCGTGCAGTTATTAGGCGTGTTGGAGGTTCTGTTGCATATTCACTCCTCCATTGTCATTGTATTTCCACAATGTTCTCGAATTTCAAATACCACTTCAAATAATGTTGCACTCCTAGAACGACAGCTGTGCTTCCACCATTGTCTTTGACTTTCCTGCCTGTCTCTTGGTGACTTTTGATTAATGCCATTTTTTGAGCGAACTGTCAAACTACACATTGCTACTGTAATTCAATTCAACTTTGGAAAGTAATACATAGATAACATCTCTTAAAATCTGTATACACTTTTTTGGCACCTCCGGGGGTTGGTGTGTGTGTGTGTGTGTGTGTGTGTGTGTGTCTGTCTGTCTGTCTGTCTGTCTGTAGTTCATTTTTTTCCTTCATAAGGATAAGAAATCATCACTCTAGAACTTACAGATTTGCTTATTAGATTTTCCATATTAATTCATAATGCCCATACGGAGTTGATGGACACAAATCATGCTGTAACTATTTCTGTTGAGATTACAAATCTCTTGGTTTTAATGTTGTATTATAAATTAAAATACCTGAATAAGCTTGGATGTGACCTAATACCCAAAAGTCTGAAAGCATCTTTAATACATCTTATTGCCTACTTTTCTATTTGCCTTTTTCATAGGGAACTGGCACTTAAGCATATACAAAAAGAAGCCATTTTTCATTTCTTATTGGAATGGCCTAGGGTGACTTTATGAATGTTCTAGGTAATTTTTGTTATTTCTTGAGCATTTTCATAATTCATAGAGGTCACCAATACTAGATGTGTATGAAACATAACACTGAGATATGAAGCTAATTTTTTTCTCTCTTTTAGACATATCAGGATCTACAGAGTCTAGAAGAAGTCTGTGTGTATCATTCTGGAGTACCTATTTTCCATGAAGGGTAACTTATACATGACTAATTAAAACTTTCATGGTAGAGGGTAGAAAAGTTAATATTCCTTTAAACATTATTTGCCATGCATTTTAATTAGTTTATTTACATTGTCTTATAATCTTTACAATATCCCAGAAATGTGGGTTTTGTCTTCTTTTTACACGTGAGAAACTGACACAATATCATAGTTAAGTGGCCATTGTGATTCAAACTATGTTTTCTTCTTATTCCATTATATTTCAACGTGATACTCTGGGTTGAATAGTATTTTGTTTGAAGGACTGTCCTGCGCATTGTAGGACATTGAGAATTTTTGACCCTGAGGCACTAAGACACCAACATTGTGGCATCCAAGAAAACCCATACTTTTCTACAGCCCTCTGTTGAGAGCCTCTCTTCTATGTTACCCTGTAGTTTATAAAAACACAGTACCATGTTAAAATCTTCCACTCTGTTTCCAGTGTCCTTCAGAATTCAAACCGAAAGTTTTACTGTGTAATTTTTGTCTTCCAGTATTAGATTTTTCACAATAGTGGGTTTTGCTTACTTTGGGACTGTCCTTCACAAGATGTATATACATTATTTTTCAGTTTGTTTGCATGTTCTCACTTTCCTGGGTTATTCGAATGTGAGGATTTTAAATCTTTGGTCATATTACTTTTTGGTAGCTTCGTGAGGACACAGGAATGTGAGCTATTGGTAAAAAACTGATTGAGAATTATGTGATGGTTTTAAGTTTCTTTATTCAAGAACTCCAGAATTGCTATAATTGGCATTCTGGTTTTAAAATTATTAGCCTGCTGATAGTTTTAATAGGTAACTTAGACACTTGTAAGATACTGAAGTTGCACACTTATTTATTGAATTTTTTAACTACACGTGTCTCTATAATACTTCTGGGCTTAATTGGTTGTGAGATTTTATTTCTGAAAATCTCCTTTGATTTTTTTTAAAGGATGAAATACTGGAGCTGTTGTAGAAGAAAAACTTCTGATTTTAATACATTTTTAGCCCAAGAGGGCTGTACAACAGGGAAACATGTGTGGACTGCAAAGGATACGGTAAGTAACCTTTTCAAAATAACACATTACGGTGTATTCAGCTGAGTCATTCTTAAAAGATTTTAGATTATTCTGTCTTCAGATTTTAAAAAAAGTTTTTCTCTCCCTCATATAGTAAAGTTTTGATGGGTCTTAAAAAAAAAAATAAAAAAAAAAAACTGAAATTAAGGGCAAGCTCCAGAGCATGATCAAAATAGCCATTGTGTATTTCCATGCAAGCATATAGGTTTTTGTGAAATACTTAAGCCTATCATAATTGGAACATATTTTCTGTAATTCCATGGCCTATTCCCACCTTTTGTTTTATAAAAAGCACTTTTCTACTCATTTGATGTTATTGATCACTTAGACCTATGATTTTCTTTTGGCCACTTAGAACTTCATTTAGCCATTTACAGATGCACAAACACTTCAATCTAGTTGCCAGAGAGGAGGATTGCAGACTTGTTTATTGAAATTGTTTTGAAAGTCTCTGCTTGCTACAGGAAGTCTATCAACAGAAAAAAGAAAGCATCAGTTTCTACTTCCCTGGACAGTTTTTAAAAAGACTTGTGATTCTGTATATAATTTCCCCAAATCCCATTAAGTTGTAAGAAGGAAAGCAATTTATTACTAAATAAGTGCTTGATATCTATTAATGTGTTTTCTAATAAATTATTTTTATGTGTTGTATTTGGCATTAATAACCCCAAGGCAATGAACTCTTCAGCATATGTGTCTTTTAACTTCTAAAATAATTGTAAATTTTCACATTGCTTTAGGGATTCATATTCTACATTTGAGTATTCTATAATTTCCAATTTTTAATAGCACGTGGTTGGAGATTATAAATACACCCCTCAAGTTATAATAATTCATCTACCACGAAACTTCTAGGAATGTTTTATTAGCAAAAAAGGAAGTCTCCCTGTAATTTCTCCGTGTTCCAAAAGATTGAAATACTTAGTTTGAAAACATAAATTGTTGTTTTCTGTTATATGCAAAAGTTTTCAGACTATAATTCTTGATGAAATGTTTTTGTTATTTTTTAATGCATGCACTTACCAAGTATTAAGTGTCTAAGCCAGTAGTAGCTAGGAGCAAAAAAAATTTAAGTGATACAAGAAATCACTTAAATTTAGTACAATTGTACCAAAATGTAAATACTGTTTTTTACAGCAGGAGTGCCTTATAGTTTCCTGCATGATGTGACTAACCCTCATTATAAAACAAATCAGTTTGTCTTTTTCTTCAAAATATTACTGATATAGCAATGTAACACCGATAGGTAATAATTATTTCGATAATAGTAATCAAAATATTGCTTCCACGAATTCTTTTTTTCTGCATGTATTATGAGAGGAAAATGAGTATTCAATAACAATAGCAGGTTCCAATTTGTAGAAAATAAATGGAAGATTCCTTGCATGAGGTTAAGATATTGTCTGGTGTATCCCCCTAAGCAAATGTCTTTCTCACTTCAATCTTCAAAGAATGTTTTTATGACTGTACTTAGTGGATTGTGGAGTGTTAAAATTGGAGAAAGTTTCGTAGGGAGTTCTTAAATTGCATTTTTCAGTGTATATTAATACTGTGGCCCTAAAAGAAAAAAATCAAATGGAAGGAATAAGTGTGTTATCAAATCATAAAACTATAAAATATTCTTTGTATTATGATATATTTTGTTTAAACTTCTTGATGATAACTATAGAAGTTTGCCTTTAAAAACGTTAAGGGCTCAGTAGCACCTGGTAATTCTTCCCAATTAGACTCATCAAATTCCTCTTACAAAGAGGTTAATTATGTGCCACTTTGTAGATCCATAAAGTTTGTCTTATATTACAGGGGAAGAAAGTTGTTCCATGTAGACATGACTGGCATCAGACTGGGGGTGAAGTCACCATTTCAGTATATGCTAAGAATTCACTTCCAGAACTTAGTCAAGTAGTAGCAAATAGTACATTGGTAAGTACACTAAATATCTCTCAGTAAAATTGTCTTTATACATTATTAGTTATGTTAATGTAATACTGTTCTTGCTTGAGCTGATTTTAAGATAAGATCTTTTAATCTTTCCCATTTGAAAAAATTTTGAAATTAGTTTCACAGAAGTTATTTTAAATGAAAATTTGTGCATAATAAAGTTATTTCTAAAGCATTCTGGAGATACTGTAGTAGCCTAGAAGATTTATCAAATAATACAGTACTTAGTTCTCAGTGTGAAAATTCAAGTTAATTTTTCTTTTTCCGTTAATGGTTTTCTCAAGTAAAAAATTACAATGTTGGCAATTTCCTAAAATAGCTTAAATGATTTTTATCAATATTTTCTTTTTTATAATTGTTTTATGTCAAACCTTCAATTTGGATTTGCTCACTCAACTTTCTGTATCTTTTTCAGTTAAATGTACACATTGTATTTGAAGGCGAGAAGGAATTTCATCAAAATGTGAAATTATGGGGTGTAAGTATTAATCCAGCAGAATTTTGTCTTATAATTTAAAATACCATTTATATAATAAAAGGCAGTACTTTAATAATTGATGCAAAGTAGGTATATAACTTACCACAAAGTTGAAATCTAGGTGTTGAATTGGCATTAGAGACTTAGATTTTTGATTATTATCATAAGACCAGTATTTTCCTCTAAAACTAATAAAACTACACAGGTTTACTGTAATTCTCTTTAATGTGTTGCAGGTGATTGATGTAAAGCGAAGTTACGTAACTATGACTGCAACAAAGATTGAGATCACCATGAGAAAAGCTGAACCTATGCAGTGGGCAAGCCTTGAATTGCCTGCAACCAAAAACCAGCAAAAACAAAAAGAAGATAAAGCAGAATAAGTTGAGAGGGAATAAAAAGTGATTGCCTATTTCAGAATTCTTAGTATGTGGTGATGTGGTGGCTTGCTGCTGTAATCTTTTGTTCTGTTAATGTTACTGTTGAATCTGGTGTTTCAGGGTCAACAGTAGGTTCTTAAAAGCCAAAGTCATTTTATCTTTTTGTGCCTCCCATTTTCCTTTTGAGTTACCTAAGATTGATTATTCATTTCTTCTCCCTTAGTTGTGTCCTATACTTGAAGAAGCTACAAAATAGCTCATAAACAGTTACAGTATTTCTCAGTGTAATATTATGTTAAGCCAAGAAACAAAATAACATTTGTTCACTTCTTTCTATTCCATAATTAGTAAAGCAAGATGGAATGTCAAAATTTTAATTAGTTTTTTCATGAGTTTGTGTTCCTATGATACTTGAAAGTCTTTAAAGAAGAGATAAAGCTCTGCAATATTTTTTCCACTCGGGACAGTTACTTTCTGTGGGAGGTTTAATTCTGAGGTAGTGTAGTAAGAGGAATATGTGCATTGATTAACAAATTAGAATTTGTTTACAACTAATTGAAATAAAAAACTATATCAATACCTATATTACTTGCCAAGCAGTATGATTTAAGAGTATAAGAAACAAAGGTATAGAGGTGTCAATTTGATTAAAATTTACCATTTTATAAAACTAAGCAATAATGTTAAATATCTCTTTATTATTTATAAGGTCTTGGTATGATGTTATGACTAAATTGTATCTGAATTATAGCTACACCCTCTTACAATCTTTAATTACATATAAAGAGAAATTAAATACATATCTGGCCTCCCTGATGGAATACTATAAAATTATAGACTAAAAGGCTTACGGAAATACATTAGAGTATCAGAAAACGATTTAAGCTTTGCTTTATGACAACATGTTAAATAAATAAAATAGCTTAATTGTTTTGGAGGTTTTTTTAGGTTTTCATGAACAGTTTCACAATTCTAGGTGAATGTTGATTATATATTGTACTTCATTAAATACGTATCACAGAATGCGATTATTTATGCTAATTGAACCCATTAAAGGATAAGTTAACTTTTTGAGGTAATGCAGAGCTCACAAAGAAAATGAAAAATAAGAAATGTTATGAAGTCCAAAACTCTCATAGAACTTAATAAATCTGGGCATGAATTATGCTTATGTAGATTAAAATAATTATTTGCTAAGCCCCTTCAGTGTTTTGCTTTTCTTGGTATTAATGGAATTTTTGTAAAGGAAAATTTGCAGACTAAAATTTTAAAGAGTTAGTATATCTCATTCTACAACCCTTATTTAGTAAATAGCTATTAGATATGTAATTATTAAATGGTTTTGCTCTGTTACAAGATATAAAAAATCTGTCAACCAGGCTTGCGTGACATTAAAATACCATGGCAAGAAATTTTTGGCAATAAAAATTGGACCCAAATAGAGTACATAGGTTTATAATACTTGAGTTGTATTTAAATTTTTAAAAGTTGATGTTTCTTAATTGAGGAACCTGAGCCCATTTGGAGACATGAAATCTTTATTGTTTAGGGAAGAGGTTGATACTTGGTGTCAGGTAATGATTAATGTAACCTTTTTTAATGTTTCCTTCTTGCGGCAATATCTCATGTGCTATTGAATTATTATTTAACGTAAGTGGATTTTATACCTAATCGTTAGTTAAAAGGACAGACTGTTGTTGTTTTTTTAAGATGTAGCTTACATATTTAATCTAGTTGCATTAGTGACCCTTTATTTACTTTCTTATTTCTGTGTACCTCTGAGTTTGTTTCCCAGATAAAAATCTAAATGATATTTATCTTTGACTCATACATGAAGAGACACAGTTATAATTAGGTAGAGTATTTTTACATTTTACAATCTGTCATAAAAATAAAAGTGATTAGCTTTATTGAGTTGTTTCTCTAGAAATATGCTTTGTCTTTCTCAGCATTCAGAGTAATTACTATAGCAAAGCAGTCAAAGCTAGGTTTATCATACCCTTTGTAAACTAATGACAGCTAAACTAACCATGGTAAACAAAATACTATTTTCTTGCCTAGTATGTTTGCTAGGATAAAGTAAGTTCCTAAGAGGTTGAGCTTTTATTTATTTTTTGATCTCTTATTTTTAGATTTACAGACGAGTTGAAAAAAAAATACTGAGTTCTTTATATCCTATATTAACCTTCCCCTTATGTTTAAAATCTTACATAACCATAGAACATTTGCAAAACTAAGAATTAGTCTTCGTAGAATACTATTAACTAAACTAGAACATTAATTTTGACCATCTGTTTTTAGTGGAACACTATTACAGAATGCCGTGTTTCCCTGAAAATAAGACCTAGCCGGACCATCAGCTCTAACGCGTCTTTTGGAGCAAAAATTTATATAAGACCCGGTCTTATATTAAAATAATATAATATGATGTAAGACCGGGTCTTATATTAGTTTTTGCTCCAAAAGACGCGTTAGAGCTGATGGTCCGGCTAGGTCTTATTTTTAGGGAAATATGGTAGTTCTTGAGACCTATTTTTTTTGTGTGTGTGATCAAGCTAGGAATTTATAAACCATTAAAAATACAAATTGAAGTCAGTTTACCATAGACAAGCGTTTATAGGTCCATGATGTAATTTCTTGTAACCATTAACTGGCAAAGGACAGTAATGATCTATTTTATTAGAATTTATATTTTATGCCATAGATTTTAATTATTAAGTATAACTTGTTTGGATTTCTTTAGACAGTTCTTCAGCCATAGAAAGGTAAAGAGACCCTTAGAGATTTCTTGCAAATATTTTAAGGTGACTGGATTATTGCTCTGCCACCCTTGCTTTAAAAAAATAAAAATAAGTCATTCATTCCCCAGCCTGAAAGTGGTTGTCATGCATACACTCACAATAAATAAATATTGTAAAGCTCATTTATGAGGTCTGGTGTCAGTTTTAGAGCATTTGGGTGTGTACACTAACTTTTTCTTAACAGCCAGGTATTTTCAAGTTATCTGTTAGAATATTAACAGGGTTTTTGTTTGTTTTGTTGCAAATTATTTTGGTCTAGCACTCAAACTTGGTATTTGTTGTGATTCTTTTGCTTATATCATAATTTCATATCCTCAGTTCTGAAATGGAAGCTAAGTCCATCTTGATTTTAGATTTTGTTAATCACTGTTTTCTTTCATTTCTTTTAATTGTTGGGTAGCTGGGAAGTTGGGTTTTTTACCTGATTGCACCTTTTTTTTTGAAGATTTTTATTAAAAATATAGTGACCATACAATATTATATTAGTTTCAAATGTACATAATAGTTATTCATTTATATATCTAAAAAAGTAATCACCATGACAAATCCAGCAACCGTTTGGCACCGTACCATGCTATCACAATATTGACTATATTCCCCATGCTGTATATTACATCCCCATGAC
Source organism: Rhinolophus sinicus (assembly GCF_036562045.2). NCBI lineage: Eukaryota > Metazoa > Chordata > Mammalia > Chiroptera > Rhinolophidae > Rhinolophus > Rhinolophus sinicus. Next base: position 106,467,189 of record NC_133756.1, read on the forward strand.
TTACGTGTTTTATACCTGGAAATTTAGAACACTTACTGCCCTTCACCTTTTTCCTCCTTTTTAATTTTTCAGTTACAATTGACATTCAATATTATTTTATATTAATTTCAGGTGTACAGCATAGTGGTTAGATTTTTATATAATTTAAGAAGTGACCCCCCTACACTAGTACCCACCTAGCACTATATATATATATATATATATATATATATATATATATATATATATATATAGTTATGCCATATTATTGACTATATTCCCTATGCTTTGCTTTACATCCCAATGATTATTTTGTAACTACCAATTTACATTTCTTAATCCCCTCACCTTTTCTGTACTGGCCCCCATCTCCTCTCCAACCCAAAAAATCTAGTACCCATCTGATACCATACATAGTTACTACGCTATTATTGACTATAATCCTTATGCTATACCCTACATCCCCATGACTACTTTGTAACCAGTTTCCGTGTAATCCCCCTTTTCACCCACCCCCTCAGTACCGCCCCCATCTGGCAACCATCAGAATGTTCTCTATCTTCGTCTTTCTGTTTTGTTTATCTTCTTTGGATTCCATATATAAGTGAAATACCGCATCTGTCTTTCACTTTTGACATACTCCACTCAGTCCAATACACTCCAAGTCCATCCATGCCTCTGCAGACAGCAAGAACACATTTCCTTCCCTGGCCGAGCAATATTCCACTGTATATACGTGCCAGCTCCTCTATCCATTTTATCGACGGCCACCCAGGCTATCGCCACATCTTGGCCATTGTAAATAATGCTGCAGTGAACATAGGGATGAGCATGTCCCCTCGAAGTAGCATTTTGGGTTTTTAAAGATAAATACCAGGAAGTGGGATTATTGGGTCCTTGTTTGTCTCTTGTTGTAACCTTTGTTTAAAAGTCTCTGTTGTCTGGTATAAGTATTATTACCCCAGCTTCCCCACCCCCCACCCCATTTTTCTGAAATAACTTTGCATCCCTTTACTTTCAGTCTGTGTGTGTCTTTTAATCTGGTGAGTATCTTGCAGGCAGCATATGTAAGGGTCTTGTTTTCTTACGTATTCAGCTACCCTATGTTTTTGATTGGAGCCTTTCATCCACTTATACTAAAAGCAGTTGATAATGTAGTTATTGCCGTTTCGTTCATAATTTTTTGTTTTTTTCATCTTCAAGTTCCTCTAACATTCCTTGTAATGCTGGTTTGTTGATAATGAAATCCTTTAGCTTTTTCTTGTCTGGGAAGCTTTTTATCTGTTTTAAATGATATCCTTCAGTTTTTAATGATAGCCTTGCTGGATAAAGTACCCTTGGTTGTAGGTCCTGGTTTTTCATCACACTGAGTATTTTGTGCCAGTTTCTCCTGGCCTGCAGAGTTTCTGTTGTGAAATCAGCTGACAGTCTTATGGGAGCTCCCTTGTAGGTAACTAACTGCTTTTCTTTTGCTGTTTTTAGGATTCTCTGTCTTGAACCTTTTCCATTTTAATTATAATGTGTCTTGGTGTGGGCCTGTTTGGGTTCCTTTTTGGGGGGACTCTGCAGTTCCTGGGCTTAAATATTTATTTCCTTCACCAGGTTAGAAAAGATTTCAGTCGTTATTCAAATAGATTTGCAGTCCCTTTCTTTCGCTCTTCTTCTGGTACCCCTATGATGCAAATGTTGTTATGCTTCATGTTGTTCCAGAGGTCTTTTAAAACTATCCTCTTTTTTTGAATTCTTTTTTCTTTTTGCTGCCTTGTTTTCTAAATCACTTTTTCAATCCTCTGCTTTATCTAGTATGTTTGTGATTCCTTCTAGTGCACTTTTTCAGTTACTGTATTTTTCACTTCTGACTGGTCTTTTTATGATTTCTATGCCTTTTTTAATGCTTGCTATCTCTTTGTTGAAGTTCTCACTGAGTTCCTTAAGCATCCTTATAACCATTGTTTTGACCTCTTATCTGGTAGGTTGCTTTCCTGCATTTTGTTTAGTTCTTTTTCTGGAGTTTTTTCTGTTTCATTTGGGATGTATTTGTTTCCTCATTTTGGCTACATCTGTTTTTGTTTCTGTGTATTAGGTAGGGCTGCTGTGTCTCCCAATCTTGTCCAGGTGGCCTTATGTAGTAGGGATCCTGTGGGGTCCACTGGCACAGTCTCCCTGGTCACGTGAGCCAGGTGTTCCAGGAGTGTCTCTTGTGTGGGTTGTATGTGCCCGCCAACAGCATTGATTGCTGTTGGCATGTCAGTGGGTTGTATTGACCTGACTCAGACTGACTGGCTGTGGGGTCTGGCCATGTTGACAGTTTATGGGCAGCTGTGCAGGGGGCTTACTCAACTGAGTGGGATTTGCCCCAGTTGGCCCTGATGCCTGTTGAGACCACCCTTTGTGCTGCTTTTGGGGCTAATTGGGTGGTGCTCTGCTGTGGTCTGAAGCCAACCTCCAAGTATGTTCTGAGGTCTCTTGGGAGGGGTTCGGGTCCAGGCCCAGGTCAGCCATGGCCTGTAACCAGCCAGGGACTATCTGATAGGAGCTACAAAGTGATCCACAGTTGGTTGCTGCCTGTGCTCTACCTGGAGGTGCGTGGGAGGGGCCACGCTGTGAACTGAAGATGGCTGCCACCTGTACTGAGTCTAGGGTAGCTCCTGAAAAAGCCAGGATACTTACGCCTGCTGCCACCTGCTGGCTCCCATAAGGTTCACCTACTGGCAGTTTCTCAGTGAGTCAGCGGGGTGGAGCAGTAGAGATCACCAGGCCAATCAGATTCAGATTTGGCCTGTGGGGGTGGCCAACACAGGAAAAATGTCACCCACCTGCAGCTGCACGGGAGGACCTCATGGAAAATGCCAACTGTCCTCCAGTCCTCCCTCAGACTGTCAGTCTGCCCCCTGTATGCATCCAATGCCTCCCAAGTCACCACCACTCTACCAGAGCCCAAGGTTAGTGCCTGCGCGGGCCCTTTAAGAGGCCCAGGTCACCCATTGCCTGTGACTTCAGGGACTATGTAGTAGGAGCTACAAAGCGATCCACAGTTGTTTACTGCCTATGCAAACCTGGAGGTGTGTGGGAGAAGCCACCCTGCAAACAGGACATCTGGTACCAGTGCTGGTCCTGGGGTAGCTCCACAAAAAGCAGGACACCTTGAGGCTGGCTACCACCTGCCAGCTTCCTTAAGGTTCAGCCACTGACAGAGCCTATTATGGTATGGAAATTGGGTGGGGAAGGGTCTCAGGGAGTCACTAGAGTGGGAAGTTGTGGTCACCAGGTAAATGCAAATTCTGATTTGGTGCCAGTGCTGAGACTGCAGCTACTCAGCAAAAGTCTCAGAGCACACCAAAGCCAATCACCGCCCACCTGCGGTCTGCCAGACTGATAGTTTTCCAAGAAAGAGTGCAATATGGGTGGGGCTGGCTGCTGACAGAGAAATTGCCTATCTCGTTGGGGGAGTTGGGTAGAGCGGGGACCCAGTGAGTCAGCCGGTTGGAGCAGTGGAGCTTACCAAGCCAATCAGATTCAGATTTGGCTGTGGTGGGGGAAGGCTCAACACAGGAAAGATGGCGCCCGCCTGCTGGCTGCATGGGACATGGGCCCCACACAGGGAAAATCGGGATGGTTTCTCCAGTCTCACCCCGAAGTTATACACCCTTCTCCATATGTCTCCAACACTCCCAGAGTCCCCACCATCTGCTGGAGCCCAAGGTGAGTGCCTGTGAGCAAGTGAGTGTGCATGGCCCATTTATGTGTGTTTCCCACAGCCTTCCATCCCACCTAGATGGTTAGAATCCCTGCTGTTTTTCATAGCCAATTATGGGGGCTCCTCTTCCTGGCACCAGTACTCCAAGCTGGGGAGCCTGGTGTTGGGGGGCTGGGGTCCCTTGCTCCTTCATGGGGAACCTCTGTCGCTGAGATAATCCCAGTTTTCAACCACCACATGTGGATGCTGGACAAGATTCAAATCTCTGCACTTCCTAACAGTCTCAACTTGTTATCCCTGATTGCTTTTTTATTGCCAAAGTGCATTACAAATTAAACTCACCTGGAATTGTGGCATGACTGGCCTTGGGCCTGGGGCTTTTTACGTGAGGTATCAACCTGAAAATACTGGGCTTGCAGTTTTTCTTTTCCATAGTTACTGTTTGAATTTAAGTTTTTTTATATAGTAGTAGTGAAGAATTCCCTCAAGTTTTTTCTAAAGAACATGTTTTTATTAAATGCTAATTAATGCCTTTTCTCAGTTTTCCAATTTACTAGGCCACCTTTAATGTCTACTAAAGTAAAATAAAACTTCCAAACTTAAACACTTTTATGTTGCTTAAAGAAAATGTGTCAAAATAATTTAACTCGCTATTCATTTTTGACTAAGCAGATATACTGTCCAAATAATGGGACTGTTAAATTACCCCTTCTTTTTTTTAGACTTTGCTAATTAAGTACTGGTTAAGCCTGAAATAGCAAAACCTCTCTCCTCCAAAAATGATACTAGATGGGTGTATTAATGCTTTTTAAAACACTGTGATCCTTCCCTTCATAACCTTTGTTTAATTTTGCAGTTCCCTACTTCTTCATATTTTATTTGTAAGATTAATTTTTTAATGTCTGTATATTCTCATGGACCATGTATAACTTTATGTTTTGGCCACTCATTGTATCCTCCTTTTCTAATACAGTACTTGGCATATTGGTTGGGTTTTATAAATACCAAGACCTGTTATGGGCCAGTCACTGTTCTAAGGACTTTAACGAATATGAACTTAATCCTCATGGAAGCTCTGTGAGGTAGGCTCTGTTATAATATTACAGGCAAGGAAACTGATTTACAGCACAGGTTAAGTAACTTGCCCTAAGTCTAAACTAGGGCAAGTGGGTTGTGAAGTAAAGATTTCAAACTCAGGCATCCTGGCTTTGTGTTCTGTGCTCTTAACTCCTATTCTGTGCTGCTTATGTCTGTCAGTTGAATTAATAGGTCCCAAAAAACATTGGCACATGGCATGGGAAACTAGTAACATTGTGTTTGGTCATCAGGAACAAATTTTAGTTTCATATCTTTTGTTAGAAAATTGTAAAGTGTATTGTTCTTTTTCCTGGATAATTTTAATTATAGTAATGGCTGGATTAAAAATTCATCAATTGTGATTTGATAGCTCTTTGGGTCTCTTAAGTTTATCTAAACAGCCTCCAAAGAAATTTCAGAATAATCAGTTAAAAAAAAATTCCATTGCTATTTTTACAGTGATATGTATTTTGTATATAGTTCTTAAATAGGAATTCACATCTATGTTAGTTAAAATATATAATGAAATAGCATGAAACTTGTTTTGTTTTTTGCCATTAATATGAGACCTGGTTAAAGAAATTATATAATTTAGAGTGTCTGCAACATAAGATACCTGCATTGGAAAGACAGCTAAGATTGTAAACACAGAGACAGATAGCAAAGGATTATTTTAGTTTTTTGTTTTTCTAGGCCAAGTCAGTAGTTATCAAAATATCATTTCTAAACCAGCAGTATCAGCATCTCAGAATTTGTTAGAAATGCTAATTTTTGGCCCCCAACATCAGACATACCAAATCAGAAACTGGGTGGAGGCCCAAAAATTTGCAGAATATTTGTTTTATTCAAATATACAATAAAGTTTGAAAAACACTAGGCACATGGAAGTCTAATTAGACTTGCATTTTTGTTTCCTGTTATCAACTTATTTTCTTTCAAATTAACTTTGTTTTAGAACAGTTTTGAATTAAAAAAAAAAAAACATTGTAAAGATAGTACAGACAGTTTCTACATACTCCACACCCAGTTTCCTGTTATTAACATCTTACATTGGTATAGTACATTTGTTAGAATTAATGAACCAGTATTGATAACTTATTAACTGAAGTGCATACTTCTTTCAGATCTCCTTACTTTTTACCTATCTTTTTTTTGGTCTAGGATACCCCATTGCATTTAGTAATCTTGAGCTTTTCTTGGTTTTGACAGTTTCTCAGACTTTCTTCAAAACCCTAAAAGTTTTGAGGAGTACTGGTCACATATTTTGTAGAATATCCTTCAAATGGGATTTGTCTGTTGTTTTTCTTGTGATTAAACTTATGTATTTTAAGGAAGAAAACCACAGAAATAAAAGTGTTACTCTCATTGGTATCACCTCTTGAGGGTAGAGTATCTACATAAATTATTTAGAATTTTTGTGCTTGGGAGAGTTGTTTTTTCTTTTTAATCATTTATATCAATATGGGCAGGGCAGTATTTTATATTTTGAATTATAATCCAGTACTGCTTTATTTTTTTCTCAGATTGTTCTAGCTTTGGTTATTGTGGTCTTTCATTTAGCTCCTGTGTTCCTTCTCATACCCCTGTACTATCATGGTGGGTTTGGTTTTGTTTGTTTTGCTTTTTTTTTCTCCACTTTCTTTTGGCACTTCAAGATGCTCCAGTCAGACATTTATCCTGGTCCTTGTTCTTGGAGAATATTAGAAACCAATATCTAGATGTTAGATATACTCATTGCTACTAAGGTGTCTACTTCTAGATGCAGCTAATAGCAAGGAAACGTGTATGTGTACGTACGAGATCGGAAAATTAAGTTCATGAACTCATCCTAGAGAAAGTGCTGCATACCTCATTGCTAAATATCACTACAGTCACCTTCGAAGTACTCCCCTTGGGAAGCTATGCTCCAATGTCAAGACCTAGTCCACACTTCAAAGTAATTTTGGAATTCTTTCTGGAATGGCCATCAGAGCTCCCATTGTATTACCCTTGATGTGCTGAAGGCCATCAAAAATGTCTTCCTTTCAATATCTCCTTTACCTTCAGGTAAAGAAAAGTCATTGGGGGTCAGATCAGGTGAGTAGGGAGGGTGTTCCCATATGGTGGTTTACTGGCTAAACATGTGAGCTGGTGCATTGTTATGATGCAAGAGCTATGAATTATTGGTGAAAAGTTCAGATTGTCTAATTTTTTCACGCAGCCTTTTCAGCACTTCCAAATAGTAAACTTGGTTAACTGTTTTTTCCAGTTGGTACTAATTCATAATGAATAACCCCTCTGATATCAGAAAAGGTTAGCAACATCGTTTTGATTCTTGATTTGATCTCATGGAATATTTCTGGTCATGGAGAATTGGCTGACTTCCATTGTGCACTTTGACGTTTTGTTTCAGGGTAATATTGGTACACCCATGTTTCATCACTAGTGAAAATACAGCCCAAAATATTGTTTTGCCTCTCCATTAGGTCTTGGCAAACATCAGCTCTCTTTTGCTTTTGTTCATCGGTGAGCTCCTTTGGGACCATTTTTGCACACACCTTTCTCATGCTAAGATTTTCACTTAAGATTTTCCTAACTTTCTCTATTTCTGTTTACTTGGTCTGCTATGCTTCTCACAGTCAGCTTTTTCTTTTCCTTTTTTTTTTTTTTTTTTTTAAGAACTTCGATGAATTTTTGCAATGTTTTCATCAGTTCTGATCGTTACTGTCCGCCCGGCCCGCTCTTCATCAGTGAGGTGTTTTCTCCCCTCAGAAAAACGTTTAATCCACTTGTACACTGCCATTTCCTTCATGGCATTATTCCCATAAACTTGGACTAACATGTCCCCAATTTCACTTCCACTTTTACCAGGTTTAACAAGAAATTTAATGTTTGTTCATTGCTCTAATTCAAGCTCAGAGATTCTCGTTAGGGTACACAAAAACACACAATAATGAACGCCACTCAGCAAGACACTACCACAGGTCGACATGAACACAGCTGTGAGACAGATATACCAAGGTTATGAATCCTTACCGAGCTGTTTGTACAGTGCTGCCAATGTAATCACATGGTGGCAAGTTCGTGAACTTAATTCTCAGACATTGTATTTCATCTGTGTATAAACGTGAAAGTTTGAGAGTCAATTAATTGGTATTTTTGAAATTCTAAGCTAAATGTTAAAATAGCCCAGGTATGCATATGTAAATGAGTCTCATTTATATCTTTCAAATAGAAAAACCAGTAAATGACAAAGATACAAAAATAGGTTTTTATTTGTAAACCTCATTGCATCACAGAACTTTATGTATCTTTTCTGTTGAAAAATGAAAAAAGCCATACTGTAGTTTTTATTTAAAAGGAATACATTATAATGCAAGAAATTCTAGCAATACAGGAAAACACAAAGATTAATTGTATTTGATACATTTATATCAAATTACATATAATATGATTGCCATTGTAGTGATAATTCACACCTTTATCAAATTACATATTTATCCTTTCCTTTTGGTAGTTGGAATAATTAAATTCTAGTCTGAGCACGTTTGAAGATTATAATACTGTATTTTTGTGTATATTCACTGTATTGTGCATTATATCTCTAGGGCTTATTTACTACTCATTGTAAGTTTGTACGTTAGAACAACATCTGTCTTGATCCCTTAACCCCGATCCTGGTAAATACTATTTTATTCTCTGTTCTTCAAGTTTGGCTTTTTAAAATTCCACATATAAGTGATATTATGCAGTACTCGTCTTTCTCTCTCTGACTTTTCTCACTTAGCATAATGAGCTCAATGTCCATCCATGTTGTCCCAAATGGCAGGACATCCTCCTTTCTCCTGGTATACATGTACCATATTGTCTTCCTTTATTCATCTATGGATGGACACTCTTCTTGTTGTTCCTGTATCTTGGCTATTGTAAATAATGCTGCAATGAACATGGAAGTGCATATATCTTTTCAAGAGTTTTAATTTTCTTCAGATAAATACCCACAAATGGAATAATTTCCCTGATAATTAGTGATATTGAGCATCTTTTCATGTACCTGTTGGCCATTTGGATGTTCTTCGAAAACGTGTCTATTAATTCTTCTGCTCATTTTTATATCGGATTGTTTGTTGTTTTTTCGTTACTGAGTTGCATAGGTTCTTTATATTTTTGTTATTAACCCCTTATTAAACATAAGGTGTACAAAATATTTTGCTCTCATTTTGTAAGTTGTGTTCTAATTTCTTTTTTTTAATTAAATTTATTGGGGTGACAATTGTTAGTAAAATTACATAGATTTCAGGTGTACAATTCTGTATTACATCATCTATAAATCCCATTGTGTGTTCATCACCCAGAGTCAGTTCTCCTTCCATCACCATATATTCGATCCCCCTTACCCTCATCTCCCACCCCCCAGTGTTCCAATTTCTTTGTTTCTTTTCCTGTGCAAAAGTTTTAAAGTTTGATGTAGTCCCAGTTGTTGATTTTTGCTTTTATTGTTTCTGCTTTTGGTGTCATATCAAAAAAAAATAATTGCCAATACCCATTTGGAGAAGCTTCTTCCCTATGTTTTCTTCTAGGAGTTTTATAGTATCAGGTCTTATGTTTAAGTCTTTGATCCATTTCAAGTTAATTTTTGTGCATGGCTTAAGATAGGGGTCTACTGCTCTGCATGTATTTATCCAGTTTTCCCAGCACAATTTGTTGAAGAGACTATCCTTTTCCCATTGGATGCTCGTGGCTCCCTTGTCGAATATCAGTTGACCATATTAGCAAGCGTTAATTTCTGGTGGGTGTTGTATTTTATTCCATTCATCTTTGTGTCTATTTTTGTACAAGTACCATACTGCTTTTATTGCTGTAGCTTTGTAATATAGTTTGAAATCAGGACGTATGATACCTCCAGCTTTGTTCTTTCTCCTCGGGATTTCTTTGGCTATTTAGGGTCTTTTGTGGTTCCACACAAATTTTAGGTTTTTTTTCTATTTCAGTGAAGAATGCCATTGGTATTTTGATGAGGGTTGCATCAAATCTGTAGATGACTTTGGGTTGTATGGACATTATAACAATATTAATTCTTCCAATCCATAAACATGTGATACCATTCCACTTCTTTGTACCTTTGATTTCAGCAAAGCCTTATAGTTTTTGTTATAGAGATCTTTCACTTACTTGGTTAAATTTATTCCCTAAGTATTTTATTGTTTTGATGCTATTGTGAATGGGATTGTTTTTTTTATTTCTTGTTAAGATGTTTCATCCTTATTGTATACAAATGTAACTGATTTCTGTATGTTTATTTTGTATTCTGTGACTTTACTGAAATGATTATTTCCAACAGTTTTTTTTGGTTGAGTCATTGGGATTTTCTAGGTAGAAAATCTTATCATCTGCAAATAGCAATAGGTTTACTACTTTCTTCCAGATTTGTATGCCTTTTATTTCATTGTCTTGCTTAATTGCTCTAGCTAGTACTTCCCAGTACTATATTGAATAAAAGTAGTGGGAGTGGGCATCCTTTTCCTGTTCCTGATCTTAGAGGAAAAGCTATTCAATTTTTCTCCAATGAGTATTATGTTAGCTGTGGGTTTGTTGTTTATGTCCTTCAGTATGTTGAGGTTATGTTTCTATATGCAGTCTTCTGAGGGTTTTAATCATGAAAGGATGTTGTAATTTGTCAGATGCTTTTTTTGCATCTATTGAGGTGATATGTGATTTTTATCTTTCATTTGATTAATGTGATATATTACATTTATTGATTTGCATATGTTGAACCATCTTTGCTTTCCAGGGATAAATCCCACTTGGTCAAGTATAATCCTTTGTATGTGTTCTTGAATTTAGTTTGCTAGTATTTTATTGAGAGTTTTTGTATCTGTATTCATCAGGGATATTGATCTATAGATTTCTTGTGGAATCCTTATTTGGCTTTGGTATCAGGGCAGTGCTGGCTTCACAGAATGAATTTGGAAGTATTTCATCTTCCTAAATTTTCTTGAAGAATTTGAGAAGGATTTGTGTTACTTCTTTGAGTTTTTGGTAGACTTCCCCAGTAAAGCTGTCTCCCCTGGGGTTTTCTGTGCTGAGAGGTTTAAGATTCGATCTCTTTGCTCATTATTAGTCTGTTCAGATTTTCTGTTTTTTCTGATTCAGTCTGGTAGGTTATGTTTCTAGAAATTTATCCATTTCTTCTAGATTATCTAATTTGTTGGCATATAATTTTTCATAATAGTCTCTTATGGTTTTATGGATTTCTTTAGTATCAGTTGTAATGTCTTCTTTTTCATCTCTAATTTTATTTATTTGAATCTTTTTTTCTTAATCTTGCTAAAGATTTGTCAATTTTGTTTATCTTTGCAAAGAATCAGCTTTCCGTTTCATTTGCCCCTTCTATATGTCTTTCTGGTCTGTATTGCACTTATTTTCACTCTGATTTTCATTATTTCCTTCCTTCTGCTAACTTTGGGGTTAGTTTGCTATTGCTTTTTCTAGTTCCTTGAGATATAAAGTTATTTATTTGAGATTTCTTATTTCTTAATACAAGGTCTGACAATTAAGTTTGCAAACTCATCCGAGACAAAGTACTACATACCTACCTCATTGCTGAATATCATTACAGTCACCTTCAAAGTACCGCCCCTTAGGAAGCTATGCACTGACACCAGCCTAGTCCACCTGTCAAAGCAATTTTGGAACTCTTTTTTCTGGAATGGCCATCAGAGCTGTCATCATATTACCCTTGATGTCCTGAATGTCATCAAAATGTCTTCCTTTCAATATTTCCTTTATCTTCGGGTAAAAAAAGAAGTCATTGAGGGCCAGATCAGGTGAATAGGGAGGGTGTTCCAATATGGTTATTTGTATATATGCTGCCGAAGTGAGCACTCAATATGATTATTTGTTTGCCGGCTAAAAATGCCCTCACAGACAGTGCCGTGTGAGCTGGTGCATTGTCGTGATGCAAGAGCCATGTATTGTTGGCAAAAAGTTCAGGTCGTCTAACTTTCTCAGGCAGCCTTTTCAGCACTTCCAAATAGTAAACTTGGTTAACTGTTTGTCCAGTTGGTACAAATTCATAGTGAATAATCCTTCTGATATCAAAAAAGGTTAGTGACATCCTTGCAACAAGTTCATGAACTTAATTGTCAGGCCTCGTGTATGGTATTATCATTATAAACTTTCCTCTCAGAACTGTCTTTGCTGTATCCCATGGTATTTGTTGTTTTATTTCCATTTTCATTTGTTTGGAGGTAATTATTTTATTTCCCCTTTGATTTTTTTTTCTTGAGCTGTCAGACTGTCAACTATCTGATAGCTGTCAACTATCAGAAAAGATAGTTGGTATGATTTCAGTCTTCTTAAATTTTCTGAGATTTTTGCCATATCATATGATCTATCCTGGAAAATGTTCCATACACACTTAACAAAGGTATCCTGCTACTGTTGCATGGAATGTTCTGGATATGTCTGGTAAGCCCATTTGATCTAGTGTATATTTCAATTCCAATGTTTCCTTGTTGATTTTCTGTCAGGATGATCAATCTACGGTTGACAGTGAGGTCCCTACTATTAATGTATTGTGTATTTCTCTCTTAGATCTGTTAATATTTGCTTAATATACTCTGGTTCTCCAATGTTGGCTGCGTATATATTTACAATTGTTATATCTTGCTATATTGACCCTTTATCATTATATAATGACTTTCTTTGTCTCCCATCATTTTTGGGTTAAAGGCTATTTTGTCTGAAAAGAAGTATGGCAGTGCCTACTTTCTTTTGCTTTGCACTGCATGAAATATCCTTCCATTCCTTCACTTTGAGCCTTTGTGTGTCTTTAGAACAGAAATGAGTTTCCTGTAGGCAGTGTATAGTTGGGTTTTTGTTTGTTTGTTTTTTATCCATCCAGACACACAGTGCCTTGTGATAAGTGAATTCAATCCATTTATATTTAGTCTTTGATATGTAAGTCCTTGATCCATAAGAACTTACTGTCATGTTATCGTTTGCTTTCTGGTTGTTTTGTATCTCTTGTTTCTTTATCCTTCTGTTTCTAACTTTGTAAAGTGGTGGCTTTATGTGATAATTTTCTCAAGCTCTCTCTCTCTCTCTCTCTATATTTTTTATGTTTCATGACTCTAAATTTTTGCTTTGTGCTAACCAGGTGGCTTACATAAAACATCTCATACAATAAGTAGTCCTGAGGAAAAGGTTTTTAAAAATAGTTTAAACACATGTTCTGTGCATTGATCATATGGTAGCACATATTCTATCTCTAGTGTCCTGGATTGATTATAGTGAATGCCACATAATGACTTATTCTGTTCTAATGATCAACTGTTGATTAAAGATGATAAAAACAAAATAATTTACCAGTTAAAGGAAACATTAAGTTGCGAAGGTTACTGTTTTCCTTCAACTTATTTTTTCAACCACATATGCTGTTTTAGCAAATTGTGTCTTTCTTCAGGAAAGCTACCAGCCAGGAACATAATTAGATTTATAAACTTTTGTCCCCTTTACAAGTGATAAAATAGAGTTGGAAGGAACCTCAAAAACCATTACTCAGGAGGAAACTGATGCCCAGAAATATGTAGTGATTTACTTAGTTGGATAGTGGAAAAGTGACTCTTGGGTCTCAACCCAGTATCCTGTGTACAACAAATATTTAAAGATAAAAGTTAACATACAATCATCTCCTCAGTGTACCCTAAAATAAAGTGTTTTCTAAGGAAATATATAGTATGGTATTGAAGTTAAATCCATAGATTTGCTAACACAATTGTTTTTTACAAAAATATAATTTTATATGCTTTATAAATGTATTTATACTTTATCAATAACATACTTTACTTTTTAAAACAGAATACTCTATTGACTTTTTAAGCAGAATGAATAGATCATATTTCAAACTTACCCTGATGACTTAGGGTCATTGCTATGCTTCCCACTTATTTTATTGTGGGCCATCAGTGAGATACCCTCTGGTAATATTGAGACATATAGCACATGTTTGTCCCTAAACTAAGAATTCCCACTGTTTTATTGTTTTGTTGGTCAGCAAGCAAGGGTAGCAGGAGTAGTTTCTCCTTGCATCAAACTTTGAGCTGTCACTTCTTATTATAGTTAGTGTGCCTGCCTATAAGGGTTCTTTTCATTTTTAAAAAATTTTTTGTTAGTTTCAGGTGTACAAAACAATGTAATAGACATTTATACCCCTCACAAAGTGATAACCCTCCTCCCCCAATCTACTACCCCTCTGACATCGTATATAGCTGTTATGGTTCCACTGAATCTATTCCCTATGTTGTACTCCACATCCTGTGACTATATATATATATACACATATTAAATTAGAATTGACATTATTATTCAGCTTCATGTGTATACTGCAATTTTTTTATTCTTAACTCTTTTTGGCTAAGTGACTGAACATCCAAACTTGTTGAAGGTTTTGTCATAGTTTATCCATAATTGTGAGTCATTGGGCTCTGCATAAAAGTTGATAGATACCACAATAGTTTTATACGTAATTTGGTTTAGAGGAGTCAGTATATGAAGGTTTGCGGCAACTATCTGCTTCACCTATCAGACTTATACATTATTCAGTAAAGGTGAACTTATTAAAAGTATGTATATTCACTTTTTGCTTATGATTTGCACTCCACAGCGATTTCACACAAAAAAAGTGCCCTGTACCATTTTACCTGCCAGACTTTTTTTTTTTCTTTTTTTGGAGGGGAGGTAATCAAATTTTCACACATTCCAAGACACAGTTTGATGAGGTTTGACAAATGTATATAGTTGTGTAACCATCATCCACATCAAGATACAGAAAACTCCCATTATCCCACGTAAGTTTCCTTTATGCCTCTTTGCAGCTCATCGCCTGTCTGCCCCTTACTTGCCCCTGGCAATCACTGATCTAATTGATTGCCAACATCATAGAAATCATATAAATAGAATCATAGTCTAGGTATTCTTTTGTGTATGGCTTCTTTCCCTCAACAATATCTGTGAATAGTATTGGCAGTTATTTCATTTTTATTGCTGAATAGTATTCCATTGTGGATATACCACAATTTACCCATTCATCAATTGAATTAATCCACATTAAGATGGTAGGAGCATGCATAAAAGAATCTTTGTGTCATCATGTTTTGCTTCTCTTTTGTAAATACCTAGAAGTGCAATTTTGGAATCATAAAGTAAGTAAATGTTTAACTTTATAACAAACTGCCAAACTGTTTTCCAAATGGCTATACCATTTTGCATTTCTACCAGCAAGGTCTGAGAGTTCAAGTTCCTTGCCATAGTTTATTTTAGGGAATTTTCAGTTACTTTGTCTCTTTGCAACATGACTGGAGTTTTGTTTTGTTTTATTAGTTTAACACTTTAGTGATGAAGTTATGAATTTTTAAAGGGCCACAAAGAACATCTTGGCAGATGAACAAGGTGGAAGTCTAAAATCAGATATGACATGAAAAGCAAGAACAAAAACAAAGATGGATTTCATCCTCAGGCTTTCAGTAACACTTTTAGTGGCTAGCCTCTTGGCTGAGACCTTACTATATAACTTCTTTCAGAGTCCCTGCTGCTGCTTGAATTGTAAAGGCTGCAATAGAAATGTGTTTCTTTACTTCTCTCCAGGCTGAATGTGGGTCTGCTTTATTTTCAATATCAAACATAGCATCATAGATCCCAGGAAATGATTCTCCAGCATATTTGTTGTGCCTACTTGGAGCAAAGATGATGTGCCTATTAGAAAGAAACAAAGAATGCAGGTTGAGCTAACGAGTATACATATATTATAGTTTATATACTTTTTTCTTTTGTTTCATTCCCTTTTGTTAGACCTCATTATATTAAGTATTCTTTGTCTCCTCCCAGCATTCACTTTTGTAACTCCAAAAAGAAGACATATATAATTAATTTGAGATACTTATGTAACAGTATAATTTTTAGCAAAGACAGGTGCTTACAATACGCATTTGTTAAGATGTGTCTCATGAATTGAATCATATCATCTTGCCAACCCATATAGTTAGAATGGAGCTGGAGCTTGTAAGTTGTATGCATTCGTTGTCTAACTGTGGATATCTACAGTGATAAAATATATGCTTGATGGCTCACATATTTAGAGAGAGAGGAGATTGGAAAAAATAATTTATCTTTGTGTCGCCTTTTTTAAAGATTTAACAAGAATGACAGTACTCTTCAGACATTAAAAAGCAGTAATTAAAGAGGCTTATGTTCCCAAAATGTCATAAATGGCAAGGATAATGAAGCCCATTCCAAAAAGGAAAATCGGTTATATATGGGTTGCCCACAAAGACAGTACATTTCTGATCTAGAAGGAAAGTTGTGCAATAGATTCCCAACGTCATCTTCTAAGTAGATCAAGAGATCAAGCTACTTCTGTCCTCATTAAGTGTCGAACTCTGCGTTCCAGAAGGCGGCATGTTTTATTAACCACATTATCAGGAATTAGGTCCAACACTCAAATCTCACAGCTTTTTCAAGATATATAAGACAATATTATCTGAAACAATACAGATAATACTATATAAGTCAGTATTGATGATTAAAGAGAAATTTATAATGCTAATCACTTAGATTTCCTAAAAGTACATCAGGATTTATCACTTTGGCTTTAAAATGTTAATATGGCCTCAAATGGATCTTTCTAACAAAACAAGTAAATGCGCTACACTGTTTATAAGCATTGATATTGTGACTTACATGTGAGTTGAGATATTACAGATATAGGTCATAGGTATTCTTTAGTATACTTGCCATCTTCTGGAGAATTGTAAAGGGAAAGTGTAGTAAAAAATTATTGATATAGGACTCAAACAAACCTTGTTTAATCATTGACCTGGCATCCAATACCTTTTGGTCTTTGGCAGGTTACCTAACTTCTCAACTTGTCCCATGTGTGTAAAAGCACTGAAATAATACAGGTTCTGCGTAGCCACCAAGTGGGTTTGGGCGTCAGAATGCCTGTGCTTTAAAATTAGAGCACTACCACATTTACCTTATGATAGTTACTTAACGTCCCTGTGCTTGTTTCTTCATCTTTAAAAGAGGGGTAATAATGGTCCTGTTCTCAAAGGACTGTTGTGAGAATCAAACGATGGATGGAAACACTCAATATAAGTTGACATTTAATAAATGCTCAGTAAATATTAGCTATTATTCTGAGGCTAAATCCTTTCCATAATTCTCTCAGATAGAAGCAGCTAATCTTGCCATTTGCAACAACATGGATAGGCCTAGAGGGTACTGTGCTAAATGAAATAAGTCAGACAGAGAAAGACACTGTATGGTTTCACTTCTATGTGGAATATAAATAAATTCAACAAATAAATAAGACACAAATAGACTCAGAAACAGAGATCAAACTGATGGTGGACAAAAGGGAATAGGGTAAGGGGGATGGGGGGAAATGGTAAAGGGGAATAGAATTGATAATATTGTAATAACTATGTACAGTGACAGGTGGATACTAGACTCATTGTGGTGATCACTTCATAAATAATATAAATATTGAATCACTGTGTTTTATACCTGAAACTAATATATACCCATTATGCTTTAAAAAAAATAAGTAGCTAGCTAAAAGAGATAATATGACAATGGACAATGTTTAACCAAATCAAATACCCTTCCATGAAGAGTAGACCCCCAAAACTATCCTGGTCCTGTAATAGTTCAAACTCTCAAGTATATCATAAAAATACATCTCCCTCCACGATGAACATTTCTGAATTTTCAAGAGGTCTCAAGAACCATAGCAGACTAGACTACAGTCTACATTTAGACTACCTATAATCCTTTTTTTCCCTCAACTTTTTCCTCAGTACATTATGAAAATGTTCTCATATATTCATAATCAAATGCAGCTTTTGCAGTCTTCAGCATACCTTATTTCATTTGATGTTTATAAGAAAAGTAAGTTTTATTTAATACTCTACATTATACAGTGTTTGTTTTCTATTGTTCTTGTAACAATTTACCACAGATTTAAAGGCTTAAAACAACACAGTTTATTATCTTACAGTTCTGTAAGTTAGAAGTCTGACATGGTTCTCACTGGGCTACAATCCATGTATCAGCAGGGCCATAATCTTTTGTGGAGGTTTTAGGGGAGAATCCGTTTCCTTGTTTTCTAGCTTCGGCCTCCCTTATTTTTCCATCTGCATAAACAGCAACAGCAGGTCAGAGTGAGACCTCTTCACGTGGCATAACTCTAACTTGCTCTTCTGCCTCTCTTTTACTTTTAAGGACACTTGTCATTACGTGATTGAGCCTACCCTGATAATCCAGGAAAATTTCTGTCATAAAGTCACATGATGAGCAACCTGAATTCTATCTGCTACCTTAATTCCTCTTTGTCATGTTATCTAACATATTTAGAGGTTTGGCTATTATCAAATGGTCATCTTTGGGAGACACCATTAGTTTGCCTACCACACAGAGCAATTTATGGAAATTTTCTTAGAGAAAAAATGACCAGAGGAGTATTATAATGTATAAAATGCATTCAATGAAGGATAGTTAAGGAAATATCACTTATTTGGATTGTTGTGGTGTATTGTGTATTATCGACAACTCAGTTAAGTTTGCAGAAATTAATTTCAAAAATGCTTTTCACTCCACAATACAGATTTATACTTCTGAATTTTATGATGAATGTTTTAAATATATTCCACAGTAAAAACATTTTATTTTAAAATATGTACAATTTTTACTGATTCATTCATTACTAATCTGAACATTATGATTTTATGATAAATACATATATACACACAGCTATATAATAAATGTATGTGTACACATTGGGTTACTGATTTTTTTAATCCAATATTTATCAATTCTAAGTGATAAAAATTTTATTGCACTATAAATCTGGTAATCTCTCTTTTTTTGAAGTTCATGAAATAACAGGCCTTGAAAATGGCATCGATCCAGTACATATACTGAAAATCTTTTATCTCACATTCTTAAATAATATACCAGTTTGTTTTTAACCTGATTTATGTTGCCAGACGAGAAAAAAATTGAAATTAGTTACTATTTAAAGGAATGAAAAATTCTGGGTAGCTGGGATTAGTATTATAGCTACATTTCTCTAAGGAGTTATTGGCAAAAGTGGGAGTATGTAATAAATATGACTCATATGTATTTAATAAAATAATCCTCACAATCAGGAAGGGAAAAATTATTTCCACATCACTGCAAACTAAAGCATAGCAATATGAACTTTTCTTAATTATATTTTTTATTATTGAGATATAATTGAAATATAACATTGTTAGTTTTAGGTATATAACATAATGATTCAATATTTGTATATATTACCAAATGATCACCAAAATAAGTGTAGTTAACATCTGTCACCGTAT
Source organism: Rhinolophus sinicus (assembly GCF_036562045.2). NCBI lineage: Eukaryota > Metazoa > Chordata > Mammalia > Chiroptera > Rhinolophidae > Rhinolophus > Rhinolophus sinicus. Next base: position 106,486,326 of record NC_133756.1, read on the forward strand.
GTAGTTACAAATTCTTTTTTCCTTGTGAACAGGATTTTTAAGATTTACTCTCTTAGCAACTTTCAAATATGAAAAGTATTTCAGTATTATTAACTAGTCACCATACTGTACATTACATCCCCATGACATTTTAAAACTGGGAGTTTGTAACTTGGGACTACTTTCACCCATTTGGCACACCCCTCACCCCACCCGATGCCTCTGGCAACCACCAGTCGCTGTATCTATGAAAGTGGTTTTTTGTTTGTTTTGAATTCCACATATAAGTGAGATCTTATGGTACTGTCTTTCTGTCTGACATTTTATTTAGCATAAGGCCCTCAGTATCCATCCATGTTGTTGCAAATAGCAAGATTTCTGTCTCTTTTGTGGCTGAACAATATTCCATTGTGTGTATCTATATCTATATATCTATATTTTTAACTCTATACACATAGCTATATATCATATTTTCTTTATCCATTCATCCAATGATAGTCACAGGTTGTTTCCATATCTTGACTATTATAAATAATGCTGAAATTCATATAGGGGTACATATGTCTTCTCGAATTAGTGTTTTTGTTTGCTTCAGATAAATACCTGAAAGTGGAATTCCTGGGTCATATGGTAGATCTATGGTATTCTTAATTTTTTGAGAAACCATAATCTGTTCCATGGCTTCACCAACGTACAATTCCAACAGTATTTGAAGGTTCCCTTTTTTCTACATCCTGTCTAACACTTGTTATTTCTTATCTTTTGGATAATAACCATTCTATTATGTGAGAGATAACATCTTATTGTGGTTTTGATTTTCACTGCCCTAATAATTAGTAATGTTGAACATCTTTTCATGTGTCTGTTGGCCATCTATATCTCTTCTTAGGAAAAATGTCTATATAAATCCTTTGCCATTTCTAAATCAGGTCTTTGTTGTATGAGTTCTTTATATATTTTAGATATTAACCCCCCTATCAAAGTATCATTAGGAAATATCTACTACCTCCCGTCCCCCTTGCCCTTGGGTAACCACTAAACTATTGTCTATGTCTATGAGTTTTTGTTTGTTTGTTACTTTTTCTTGTGGGGTCTTTGTCTGGTTTTGGTACCAAGGTAATGCTGGACTCATAAAATGAGTTTGGAATGTTTCCTCATCTGCTACTTTTTGGAAGAATTTAAGATTGGTATTACTCGTTCATAGTAGTCTCATGTGATCCTTTGTGTTTCTGTGGTATCATTTGTAATGTCCTCTCTTTCATTTCTGATTTTATTTGAGCCCTCCTTCTTTTTCTTCGAGTCTAACTAAAGGTTTGTGTATTTTTTTATTTTGTTTAAGTGAACCAGACTTAGTTTCATTGATCTTCTCTGTTGTCTTTTTAGTCTCTATTTCTGCTCTGATGTTTGTTATTTCCTTCCTTCTACTCACTTTGGGCTTTATTATTATGTTTAGTTCCTTGTGGTGTAATGTTAGGTTCTTTGAGATTTTTCTTCTTTCTTGAGATTGGTATTTAGTGCTATGAACTTCCCTCTTAGAGTTACTTTTGCTGCATCCCATAAATTTTGGCATGTTGTATTTCCATTTTTATTTGTCCCACATATTTTTTGATTTGTCTTTTGATTTCTTCATTGACCCATTAGTTGTTCAGTAATGTGTTTTTATTTTATTTTTTTTAAATATTTTCCGTTGTGGTACATATTTTTTTAATATTTTTTATTTAAATATGGTTGGTATACAATCTTATATTGGTTATGTTAGTTTCAGATGTACAATACAGTCATTTGACATTTTTATACCTTACGATATGATCACTCCACTAATTCTAGCAATCATCTGTCACCATGCAAACGTATCACATTATTGACTATATTCCCCATCCGCTTTTAATACATTCCCCCACTCTTCTGGTTATCATTCCTTTGGTCTCTATTTCTATAATTCTGTTTTTGGTTTTTTATTTTAGATTCCACATATAAGTAAAACCACACAGTATTTACCTTTTTCTGCCTACTTATTTCACTCAGTATAATAAAGACATTTCTCCAAAGAAGACATACAAATAGCCAACAGACATAGGAAAAGATGCTCAACACATCACTAATCATCAGGGAAATGCAAATCAAAACACAGTGAGATACCACCTCAGACCAGTCAGAATGGCTATTACCAAAAAGTCAACAAATGATGTGTTGGCAAGGATATGGAGAAAAGAGGTCTTGTGCATTGTTGGTGGGACTGAAAACTTGTGCAGTCCCTATGGGAACACTATGAAGTTTCCTCAAAAAACTAAAGGTAGATGTACCATACTACTTAGCAATTCCACTTCTGGGTATTTATCCAAAAAAAAACAAAAACACTAATTTGAAAAGATATATGCACCCCAATTTTCTTGCAGTATTAACTGTGTTTCCCTGAAAATAAGACTTAGCCGGACAATCAGCTCTAATGTGTCTTTTGGAGCAGAAAATTAATATAAGACCCAGTCTTCTTTTACTGTAATATAAGACCGAGTTTTACATAAAATAATATAAGAACTGGTCTTATATAAGGTCTTATATAATATATAAGGATCTTATATTAATTTAACTGGTTCTTATATTAATTTTTGCTCCAAAAGATGCATTAGAGCTGATTGTCCAGCTAGGTCTTATTTTGGGGGAAAACATGGTATTTACAATAGACAAGATATGGAAGCAACCTATATGTCCATCGATAGATAAATGGATAAAGTGGTATACACACACAATGGAATATTATGCATCAATAAAATAGAATGAAATCTTGTCATTTGTGACAATATGGAAGGATCTAGAGGGTATTATGGTAAGTTAAACAAGTGAAATAACATGTTTTTTAATCCACATATTTGTGAATTTATAGGTTTTTTGTCATTGATTTCTAGTTTCATATGATTGTGGTTGGGAAATTTGCTTGATATGATTTCAATCTTCTTAAATATGTTAAACTTGTGTTGTAGCTTAATAGATGATCTGTCTGTGAGAATGTTTTATTTGTACTTGAGAAAAGTATGTTTTCTGTTGCTTTGGATGGAATGTTCTGTATATATCTTTTAAAGTCCACCTTTAGGCCGATGTTTTCTTACTGATTTTCTGTCTAGATGATCTATCCATTTATGTAAGTGTGGTCTTGAAGTCCCCTAATATTATTGTAATGCTGCTATTTCTCCCTTTACTTGCTTTATACATTTAGGTGCTTCTATGTTGAGGGCATATAGATTTATGGTTATATCTTCTTGATATATTGACTCCTTAATTATTATATAATGCCCTTCTTTGTGTCTTATTTACTTGAAGTTTATTTTTGTCTGATATGAGTACAACCACTCCATTTTTTTCTGGTTTCCACTTGCATGGTATGTCTTTTTCCATCCCCTCTCTTTCAGTGTGTGTGTCCTTCCATTGGAAGTGAGTCTCTTGTTGGCAGTATATACATGGGTCTTGTATTTTTTTTATCCCTTCACCACTTTGTCTTTTGATTGGAGAATTTTGTCCATTTAATGTAATTATTGGTATGTACTTCTTGCCATAGTGTCAATTGTTTGCTGCCTGCTTTGTAGTTCCTCTCTGTTCCTTTCTTGTTCTCCTGCTCTTTTCTATTATGGTTTGATGACTTTATTTAGTGGTATGCTTAGATTTCTTATCATTTGTGTATCTACTACAGGTTTTAGCTTTGTTATTACCATGAAGCTTCCATGACAATTTACACATATGAAAGTCTATTTTAAGTTGAAAACAACTTAAATTTGAATGCGTTTACTCTCCCACCCCCCGACAGGTTTTATTTTTTGATGTCACATTTTACCACTTTATGTCTTGTGTATCCTTTAATTATTGTCGTTGTTTTTACTACTTTTGTCTTTTAACCTGCATTCATTCTAGCTTTGTAAGTGATTAATTTACTACCTTTACTACATATTTGCCTTTGTCAATGTGATTTATACTTTCACATATTTTCTTGTTACCACTTAGCCCCTTTTCTTTTCAGCTTAAAGAACTCCCTTTACTATTTCTTGTAAGGCTAGTTGAGTGGTGAACTTCTTTAGTTTTTGCTTGTCTGGAACACTATTTCTCCTTCAATTCTGAATGCTAACCTTGCTAGGTAGAGAGTATCTTGGTTGGAAGGGTTTTTTGTTTTATTGTTTTTGTTTTTCCCTTCCTAGAATTTTGAATATATTGTGCTACTACCTTCTGGACTACAAAGTTTCTGTTGAAAAATCTGCCAGTGGTCTTAAGGGGGTTCCCTTGTATGTAAGAAGTTGTTTCTGTCTTGCTGATTTTAAGATTATCTCCTTGTCTTTAATTGGGAGATGGGGGCAGCTTCAAAAACTGGGGCACCAGACAAGTGTAAGGGCTGCTTTCTAAGAGATACTAGTACTCTGCAACACAGCACAGGAGGAGCACAAAGACAGCTGTCAGCCCTCCGACATGTCTGATAGTACTTATAGGTAACCCTCAGATGTATGTTTAATTAGAAACCTTCCCCTCAGGCTGTAAATATGATGATAAGCTTATAGGCCTCTTTCACTGGAAGACTGAGCTCCTGGGTCTATTGTCCCTTGTGCAGTGAGGGTGGTAGCTGTTTAAGAACTTTTTATCTGTGGATTACAGTCCTATGGGAACTGCAAGCATAAGCCTCACTGGCTATCAGAGCCAGGCAAGGTAGAGGTGTCCCCTAGTAGCAGCTGCAAAAATTGGGGTACCAGACAAGGGTATAACCTTCTTTCTGGGAGGTAGATCAAGCTAGTGTGAGGCAGAAGGGAAGCACAAAGATTGCTTCCACTGGCCTCCAGTCCTTGAGAGCAACTCTCTAGCCTTCGAGAAGTGTGTCAGACCAGAAACTCGCATCTCAGGCCAAAGCTCCTGGACAAGCAAACAGGCTTTCTCAGAAAGACTGGGGGGGTGGGGGAGGGGTGGTAGGCCAAGAACTGTGGCTCCGATTGTTACACTCCTATGGGACCCAGGAACACAAACCCCTGTGGATTCCAGAGCCAAACCATCAAGGGGTGTTCCCCTGGGCAGCAGCTGTAAAATCCAGGGCACCAGATGCAGATTAAAGCTCCCTTCTAGGAGATACTGGTGCTCAGCAGAAGGAGAGCATGAAAATGGCATCTGCCGTTAGAAGAAAAAAAAGATGGCACCTGCCAGCTTCAGCAAGGCAAAGGGAGAGGTGAAAATGGTACCTACCAGCCTCTGTCCCAGAGAGTATCCCAGCAGGCTCCACCCTCTCTGGGGTGTTTAAGATTAGCAAATGAATCTCTCTCACAGAAAATCTGGGTGCTTTTCAAAGGGCTTCTTCTGTGCTGGGCCTTGTGGTGAGTGAGTCCGCACGAGTTGTTGTTCTCCATTTGCAACAGTCCTTTGGATCTTGTGGATGTGAGCTCCATTGGTTTTCAAAGCCAAGTGTTTTGAGGGCTCATCTCTCAGGTGCAGGTCATTCTTAATAGTTGGTGCTTGATTTAGGGTATGAACTCTTTGCTTCTCAAAGAGAAGCTCCTGGTTTGTGAGTTGTGAGTTCCCTCCTGATTGTGGGTCATTACACGGGGGCTGGGGTTTATGGTGAGATTGGCTCTCAGCCTCTCCTACTTGCTTCAATGTAGTGTTTTTCTTATTCCACCACCCCTCCACCCCATGTGGAGCTGCTTGACTAGTTTTCAGAGTAAAGTGTTCCATATGTCGCTATAGATTCAATGTGTCCGTGGGAAGAGTTGAGTTCAGGATCTCCCTAAATCACAATCTTGAACCTGCCTCTCCCCTGGCTTCAGAATATAGTCTTACTATTCAGTTAACAGTTCTAAATATATTTTTAAAAATAGATTGCAGTCTTTTTGGAAGACAGTTTGGCTGTTACTTACATTTAAAATATGTTTATCCTTTGACTCTGAAATCCCAGATACTGATTATAAAGCTATTAAAACATTCAAGTAAAATATAGGGACATCTGTGTGGCAGCACTTTTCATAATACTAGTAAGTGAGGGAAAAACAAAACAAATCTAATTTTAAAAATTAGAGCAAAGAAAAGTATTAAACATGTGAGCCATAAAATGGAACACTATGAAGCAGATGAGAAGAGTTAAAACTGTATACAGCTGACTCTTGAACAATGTGGGGAGTTCAAGACACCACTCCCCACACACTCAAAAATCCGTGTGTAACTTTGACTCCGCAAAACTTAATTACCTTTAGTATCTGCAGGGGACGGTTCCAGGAACCCCCTGCAGGTACCAAAATCCACAATGCTCAAGTTCCTTCTACAAAATGGCATAGATCGACACATACAGTTGGCTCTCCTCATTTGCGAACTCCCAATCATGGATTGAAAACAGTAATTTACCTTCTACTTATCTGATGGCAATAGTTTAACGCCAACTTCAGATATGCTAGTTTGGGTCACAGTGAGGTATGTCATGGCTTTTAGTGGAACACCTGTTGCTTCCTTACCTGTAGAACTGCCTCCCTGGTAAACCAAGGGGATCGATGAATGCTCTCTCCAGGAGCATCAATTTGTCATTCATGATTCTCACTGCAATGGGACTTTGAGAACAAAAAAACAGATCATTATAACGCTTACCATGGAACCATATCTTAAAATAACATTAAAGAAGGGTAAGTCTGATGCTGCCAGTTTGCAGACCATAATTTGAGTAGTAGTGATTTAGAGGTGAATGCTTATGAGTGTATAGAGTTCACTCTAGCAACTGGATTGCTTTTAAAACAGTAGGGAGCTTTACATTTGAAACTTACTTATTAAGATCAACTTCTGTAAGTCTTCTATGAAAATCTAAGGCAGCCTCGGAGAAGTTTTTCACAGCAGAAAATAAGGAATCTTTTTTAAAAATAGAAAAGTAGGAGGGAAATGAGTAAGCACAAGTGCTTCATATTTCAGAGGTTCACTTTCCTGCCCTCCCCATTCCAGGTTGACATGACTGAATACGTATTGAAACCATTTTGCTCCTGAGCCTTCTTGCAGAACCATGGAAATTGTTAGAAAATATTGTAACAAAGAAGTAATGTAGAAAATAGAAAATGGCTAAATTGGTTCTAAAGGAAATAACTTTCAAGAGTCTGGGACATATATAATTCATACTGTTAGTGAGTACAGTAAGTCCTCAACACCTTCAACAGGTTCTGTGACTTTAAGCGAAACCGTGTATAACGAAACCAGTTTTACCATAGGCTAATTTATAGAAACCAGAGTTATGTTCCTAAGGCATCTTATCTATGTTGTAATGAAACTACATTAAATGAAACAACATTTTTGGAGGACCTACTGTAGTACATTCAGTGTAAGTACATTCAATATTAGAAACGAGGTCTTTTTAATGCTAGATATTCTTTAAACTTTAATTTTTGTTGCTATTGTTCTAAACCACGTACCAATGAAATAACCTAATAACATATCATGGGCGTTAAGGACAAAGAGTGCTGAAGGAATTTTAAACTTCAAATGAAGCATAAAAATCAAGACAGATAAGCACTGAAATGCGTCCCTGGGATTTTGTGACAGCGGTGAATGAAACTTAGGTAAGAGTGACTTCAGTAAAGTAGTCGGAACATGAGACAGTGCAGTGGTTTAGGTACTGGGAGGTAAAGAACTGGAGACGGAGTGTAGATTCTCCATCCATCCATTCATCATTCTTTCATTCTTTCATTCAAACATTTTTTTTTCAGTGACTGTTTTTACCTGGCATAAAATTGTGAAGGAAGTAGGGCACCTCAGGTAGAAGAAATATTTTTAAGAAAACATATATCCTTTCACTGTAACTGCGTGGCTTCTCTCGCAATTGGACCCTGACTTATATAAGTTGATAAAAGGTAATTCACCAAAAGGAAACTGGGGTATTTAGGAGAGATCTGTATGCTGGATAGCCCCCGAACTATGACTATCCATCTTGTTGTAGGCCCTGCTATCTCCAGTTTCATCTCTCTTCATTTTTCCCATAATTGCAGAGATTCTCCCATCACATTGATGTAAACACAATTGTCTAAATTATCTTTGCCTTATTTTATTTCCAGATCATACTGCCGTGTTTCCCCCAAAATAAGACCTACCTGGACAATCAGCTTTAATGCGTCTTTTGGAGCAAAAATTAATATAAGATCCGGTCTTATTTTAATATAAGACCAGGTCTTATACAATATAATATAATATAGTATAGTATAGTATAGTATAGTATAGTTTAGTATAGTATAGTATAGTATAGTATAGTATAGTATAGTATAGTATAGTATAGTATAATATAATATAATATAATATAATATAATATAATATAATATAATATAATACCGGGTCTTATATTAATTTTTGCTCCAAAAGACGCATTAGAGCTGATTGTCAGGGAAACACTGTACCTGCTGCTCATCATAACTTTCTGAAGATTACTAGTTCTTATGTAATTATATTCCAAAACGATTACTGGCCTCTGTGCTCCAATAGTATTCTCTGTGTATCCCTGTAATAACTTGTCCCGTGCATTCTGTCTTCTTCCCCACATGAGACATTAAGCTCTTTGAGGACAATGAAAGTGCTAAACACTCTTATACCTCCCAGGAAATAACACAGTGGTTGGTATAAAGTAGACAGTACTCAATAATTTTGGTATGTACTAAGAATATATACTCTCAGAATAATAAAGACAATGGTTACAATAAAACAGTAATAACAGGTAACATTTATGAGCAGTAAGTATTAGTCACCATTGTTTCCATGTGTCAACAAACTGAATCTCTACAGCAATCTTGGAAACATGTTACAGTCTTTCTACCATTTCACTCATAAGGAAACTAACACATAGATGGGTTAAGTAACTTTCCCAAGGTCACACAGTGACTAAATATTAAAGCCAGGATTTGAATCAGGAAACTGCTTCTAGACCCAATGTTCAATGCTACCACACTACACTGTATATCCTCCCTGTTTTGTAGAAGATACATGGTATAGAACAGCAACCACAAAATGGCCAGATATACAAGGACAGATGCTAAAAGCTATGTAAAAAATCCCCCATGTAGACAAACACTAAAAGATATATGCAGTAATAATAATTCTAATATATACATATATATATATATACACACATATATACATATATATACACACACACATATATGTAGTGAAATTGGTAGTTTTCTCTTTTCAAATTTTGTGTAATATTGCATTTTTCTAGTATTGTTCTTACAACACAGTAAAAGTATTTTTAAAGGCAGCAACAGGGAAAACCCACCTTTTGTAGCACTATCTTAGCAAAATGGATTCATCCTACAAATATCAAATTAAATCACATTCTTTAATAGATGTCAAAGTTTTTTTTCTAGAAGTCAGAACTAATAAGTGTGGCAGGGATACATGATACATTCTAAGATGAAATAGTATGCATAGGTGATAGGAAAGATTATAAAACACCTACTCAGTCATTTCTTACCAAATGATACTCCATGGTCTCTCAACTGTTGGTCATGTTTCTTGGATAAATTGGAGATACTTGTTGCATAGTTTTTCAAAGCTTTCGCATAGTCTTGAATATTGAAAGGAATGATTGGAGAGTCTGCAAGATCATAAACTAGTGCTCCTCGTAGTTGAGCCACGGAAAGCTGTTTTTTAAATGTGGGGTCATAAAAATTCTCTACCAATTCAAAGGTCTCGTAAATTGTGTGGTATAGTGGGTAGCTGCTGTACTTATCTGTTTTCTGAAAAAAAAAGGTGTGGGATAGAAACCAAGTACAGATGAATATTAAATACGCAAATTACAATGTTTTATATAATCATAAAAATGGTTACAGAAAAAATTCAACCATAAGGCACCTTGAGTTTTATCACAATGAAGCAAAAAATTAACTAAAATACTGTGTTTCCCCAAAAATAAGACCTAGCCGGACAATCAGCTCTAATGAATTTTTGGAGCAAAAATTAAGACCTGGTCTTATTTTACTACATATAAGACCCAGTCTTTATAATATATTATAATATAATATAATATAATATAATATAATATAATATAATATAATATAATATAACATAACATAACATAATATAATACCAGGTCTTAAATTGATTTTTGCTCTAAAAGATGCAGTAGAGCTGACTGTCCGGCTAGGTCTTATTTTTAGGAAAACACGGTACTACCAACCAGTGTTCAGTGATCTAAAATTTTACCATTATTCATTTTATAATTCATGTAATCTTCATTCAAAATACTGTTTATTGAGAATTTTCCTTATTGTATTTATGATCATTAAAATGAAGGCGTTCACATTCCAATTGCACATCAGCACAGTTTAAAATTGTCTATCAATTGATTGGGAATGAAAGGTCCTGGGAAGCTAGTAAGCATCTATATAGCTGAAGGATTATGTATGTAAAAACTTTCCCTGCCTCCCCAAACAGTGCATAACCTAATGTCATTTACTCATAACCTGTATTACGCAATTCAGTGCTACGATTATAAAAACATAAATGATCACATGGTGGTATTCTATATAAGTATTTTTTTACTTCTCAAGTAAAAACTAAAGCTAGGAAAGGCAGACCTACTTTTACATTGCTATAAGGCTATCATTCTTACGTTTAGTATCACTAAGAGGAATCCTGTATCAGCCTCCCCTTCTGTCTAGCATTCTGCTTTTAATCTGCATTGTCTTAGAAGCTACGTAACTTTGTTCAGAGTGATAATAGAGTATAAAAGTGAATAGGCCTTGAAAGTGGTGAATCTTTTATGTATTAAACGTAATGAATATTAGTATACAGACTTATGCATTTACTTCACATTATTTTGGAGATGCTTTCGCTTGTTTGTTATTAGTTGTATTCTGGATAGTCAAATTTGCAAGGGCTGTGTATTTGATACAAGCAAGATGCTCATATATTGCCCTTATGATTTGAAAATTATTCAAATCTGTACAAATCTGAGTTCAATTTGGTTTATGACATAATTGATAACATAGGCAAGCCAACATGGTGTACATTGGCATTTGCAGGCACTTGCGTATCACCAATGTGTTTGAGTGTCAATTGTGTAAACCAGTCAGTACAGAACAGAAAACAGAATCGAGTTAAAAATGAAGAGAAACCTGTTTGATTCCCTACCCAAGAGCTCTGGACTCAGACGACAGGCAGTAGTGGGAATGTGAAGAGGGGCTAGTACAATAAGGAATCTTAGCTTAGCATTCCCTGTAACCAAAATACCTTCTCTATCTGCACATTTTCCTCAGGAAAAGTACATCAGAGCCTACAAAAAAACTAGGCGAATAGGATTTTCAAACAAAACCTGACTCAGGAAAAGGATGAGAACTACTTGGTGCTGACAAGCAGCTAAGTCCCTGTCGTTACTCTGGCAGCTACCACTTCATTGAATAACCCTGGCAGTGAAAATTCACTAAGTACCCCAAATTACTAATGGTCCATCTACTGAAGGACATGCAGTCTGTCTCTGCTCCTGAAATTCTTCACAGCCCTGTGCCAAACAACTATATGACAGAATTCTTACCAAAAAGAATGTGGCTGAGGTACTGTGTATCCAAAATAATAAAATGGCTTACCCTGTTTTTAGTGTAACGGGCTCTGCCTGAAGCAATTCCAAGTCTCTGAAAATAAGCTTCAAAATCACTTCCAGATCCCAGTTTGTTGATTCTAGGTACAGAATATAACGAGAGAGGAGAGAGAGAGAGAGAGAGAGACCATTAAAGAAATGCATAAATAAATATTAATAATATGAAGTTAAATAGATGGGACAATGAATCCTGTACCAAGAATAGCAAGGAATTTCATGGCACATTTATAGGAGTTAGGAAAAGGTATACCACCCTCAAGACACTGGAGGAAATTGGTGATAAACCTATATCTGCATTTACTACAACCAGACTGGCAGTGCCACCAAAGTCGGCAGCCTAGTGACTATGTTCTCTTCTATATTTTCTGCATTTATGGTATTTGTTTAGAGGAGAAACAACAAATAAGATATGGTCCCTGCCCACAGAGAATTATAGTCTAGTAAGAAAATGGCCATGAAAAAGTCTGTATTTAAGATCATGAAGAATCTAAATGTGCCTTATTTTATTTCTAAAATAAATCTAATTACAAAATATTTTTTGCATGTAATCAAGAAACTACTATATACATATGAGGTCAGACAATTAAGTTCATGAATTCGTCCTACAAAAAGTGCTACACACCTCATTGCTGAATATCATTACGGTCACCTTCCAAGTACTCACTCCCTTTGGGAAGCTATGCACTGATGCCAGCACCTAGTCCACCCTTCAAAGCAATTTTGGAACTCTTTTTCTGAAATGGCCATCAGAGCTGTCATCGTATTACCCTTGATGTCCTGAATGTCATCAAAATGTCTTCCTTTATTTTCAGGTAAAGAAAGAAGTCATTGGGGGCCAGATCAGGTGAGTAGGGAGGGTGTTCCAATACAGTTATTTATTTACTGGCTAAAACTCCCTCACAGACAGTGCCATGTGAGCTGGTGCATTGTCGTGATGCAAGAGCCATAAGCTGTTGGCGAAAAGTTCAGGTCATTTTTGTCTAACTTTCTCATGCAGCCTTTTCTGCACTTCCAAATATAATAGTAAACTTGGTTCACTGTTTGTCCAGTTGGTACAAATTCATAATGAATAATCCCTCTGATAGCAAAAGAGGATAGCAACATCATTGCAACAAGTTCTTGAACTTAATTGTCAGACCTCACACATACATATATATTATAAATATAGACTAACGTAATGACATGAAAAAAATCATAATATAATGGTGAGTCAGTAAAGTAGAAAATAAAATTACATATGCATGAGGAATAGAATGATGTACTTCTAAGCTATTAGATGTGTTTTTGAGACTGAGACAGTGGATGCTTTTTAAATCTTTTTTTTTCTTTTTTTTAATAAGCATGTGAAACTTTTATAATGGAAACACATTTCAAATTTCACAGACATATTTGGAATATGGAATGAAGCCATAAACTGCTACCATCATCTGCTGGTTTTAGAAACAGTATTGCAGTAGAAAGCAAATATAAAATAAATTCAGGAAAGCTACTGTTGTGTGAATGAGAAGAAGAAAAAAATAAGTTAATACTTACATAAAATACAAATTGATTACAGGTAAAGACACAATTTAGTGCCATCAATAATGCCCATTAATAAATTTAGAAGCAAATAATCCATCATTTATTTTTTACTTCATCATTATCATTTGAAGTTATATCAACTATTAATGCATTTAATACATATCACAATGCAATTTTTTTGCAAGAATGCAAAATAATGCTTTATAATGTGGCAAAATAATTCTGACTAAAATTTTGTAAAACTAGATCTATCTGCTCTATTACAGGTTAGAAGACTTGGCTGTTCTGCCACATCAAAGGCTGCACGAAGGGATCCTTTAGTATTATCTTTTCTACTCCAATTCTTTATGAGGTATCTAGGAATTACATGTCTGGCTAACCAAGGGGCAAAGGGAAATTCATCATTTATCCTATGGTAGAAAATATACAATTAATTTACCTAGGAAAATTTTTATTTTCCGATGAAGGGTCCTTTTCCAACCAGCTTTCATAAAGAGATTTACTCTCAAAACCATCATCAGGGCTGGAGATCTGAAAAAATAAATCAAATATTGAGAATTAGAGGCAGAAGCAACTAAATTCATGCCAACATAAAACCACGTGATAGTTAACATCCACTTCTAACTCTACGTAATGTACATTTGTGTAGCATATATTCTTATTGCAAAATATGCTTTCGCAAATGGGAAGAAAAATATTCAGCTCAAATTCTTGTTCATTTATGATGCCTGTCTCTTGGTAATTTTGCCATAAACCTAGGATAAAATTTCCTGCTTATTTTGGTAAACTTTTTAAATAGAGGTTCAGATTTTTAATAAATGTCATCACTTTAATGTTTGGCAGCTTAGATTTCTTTTAGTGGGAAGTATTTGGGGGGAAAAACAGATATAATATTTATTTTAGTAAATTGCTTTTGTCCAGGGAGACCTACAAAGAGGCCTCAGAGCAGCAGATCTAGCTAATGAAGCTGAGCTTGAAATTGTCCATATAAATCCTGATTTTGTGAGGTGGGTGGGGCGAGGTTATTTTAGAAAATCTGATTATATTTAAACAAAGTTGGAATTTGATGGGTTTAAAAAAATTCTACTTAACCTCAGATTTCTACTTGTGAATTTTAAGAGCTTCTGGGTATACAGCAACATTTTTTATTACCCTCGTGAAAAGTATACTTACGAGCTTATACTTTGCTTTGCTTTCTCCACTCTAAGAAAAGCAGGACCATGTGGTAGAAAACTTGTGGACTGTGGAATCTAACCATGTCTATTTCAGATCCATATTATCACACACAGTGGCTGAAGTTTGTTCATTTATAGCTCTGCTTTGTTCGAAAATGGACCCATGGCAGGCCCTATGTATGCAGATCAGAAAGCATTATAACCGTTGGTGTACTTCCTCTCATCTTTAAACCCTAGTTTTCCCACCTGTGGAAATGGAGGGAACGTACCATACCCATCTTATCCTAAACAGCATCTCCTCTGATATCTTTTCTGGCCTTTATGAAGAGTTGGTTATTGCCTCAGCGTCACATAGGAGGTCCTCAGCTTAACAACAGCCATGACACCCCCAGACACCCCCTTCCCTGCCAACGTGTTGGCAGCTGCAGGAGCGTTCTGCTCATTTCCAGCCAACTGACTGGGTTCTACTACCCTACTGGGCTCCTGCCAATTTATAATACTGTGTTTCCCTGAAAATAAGACCCGGTCTTATATTAATTTTTGCTCCATTAGGGCGTATTTTCAGGGCATGTCTTATTTTTTTCATGTACAACAATCTACATTTATTCAAATACAGTCATGTCATCTTCTTCTGGAACATCGTCATAATGTACTAAATGCATCTGTCTGGCTGACGATCTTAACTGAGGCTTATTTTCGGAGTAGGTCTTATTTTCAGGGAAACACGGTAGCTGAGACCCAGCTCTAATGCCTACATCTTGTTTGGATTGAATTCCCTGCAAAATCCTCTTCATTTTCTGGAATCATGCCATCTTGGTCTAGCAATAACCAGACCTGTGTCTCCTTGGCCTACACACCCGAGAGCAGACTTTTCTGTCTCAGGTATATGCATTGTCATAAAACCTGTCCCTCCTCCATTATATCAATACCGTGTCCATTTCTTACTTCTGTCAGGCAGCTGCCCTTCTCTCTAAACTCAGCCCTCTCCACCACCTTCTCCCTACCCTCATGTCACCAGCATAATTTGTGCCAACACACCTTAGAGGTTGATAAAATTGTAGTAATCAGTTTCCAGGAGAATAAAAAAGTCCCTTTTCTACTGGGTTTTGGTATGGCCATAAACGAACGTGTGCCTTCATACAGAGGCAGAGTCCTAAACTCCCTGACTGGCTCTGAAATTCTTATTAGCCCTGACCTCACAGGCAGGAGCCAGCTCTGTAGGACCATACAAAGCACAAATGCTTATTCTGAGATGGGTTCTTCCAATACGGTTTTATTTACTGCCTGCTTTTAGATGTTTTTATGGGACCTTACAATGAGCAGATCAAAGACATAACCTACCTAATATAGGGAGAGAGTTGCCATGGGCATAATGAGGACTCTCATTTGGGAGAACTAGTTTTTTGAAGACCCTAACGGTAAAAGGGAAAGGCAAGAGTAAGGGGGACTGAGAAATAGCATCTACAGAAAAGTGATACCTACTTCACACTGTCATCTAAGTGATATTACATGACAGAAACATTTCTATAATTAAATTTTATAGCAGGGAACTACTTAAACAAAGTACACAGATAGTAAATAAAGAGATTATATGATTTTGAGAGACTCAGAGGGCATTAGAGTTTGCAGAGTACTCTTTGTATCAATAACTAATATTTATAATATGACCGGTAAGTAAGCACGTGGAATTATTTCCATTTTGCTTTTAGACTCGCTACAGCTTAACCTATTCACTACACTGGTAGAGTGATCTTTCTAATGAACAAATATGATAATGTACAACTCTGTTAAAAATTCGTTAATTTCATTGTCACCAGATTTCTGAACTCCTGGGCCTATTTGTTATGCCCCATTTCTTACCATCTTTCCACCAACACTTTGTGCTTAGGTCATACTGATCTACCTCCAGGTCAGCAAATATGTTCTTTCATACCTCCCCTTCTTTTGAGGAATTTCGTCCTGTGCTTAGAATGCCTTCTCCTTTACTTTCATTTCCCTCCATTTTTCAGCCCATGCATTCATTATTCTTTAAACATGCTCTGGAGCTTTCCAACTTCCCCAGCTAACCCAGGATTTTAGGTGCTCTATTACCTCGTTGTTCTCCATTGTATATAGTATCTGATATTCCAGTGAGCGATAACTCTTCATTTATAGGTCTGTATCCTCTCTAGATAACAAAGTATTTGGATTCAGAGACCTTGTTATTTTATCATTGTTGCTGCTGGAATTCATTTTATAGGGCCTGATACCTAGCAACCACTCAATAAATATCTGTTGATTGAATAAGTAAGTAGCCAAGGCAATCTTGAAGCCAAGGGTTTTCCATTCCAGCTCAGTGTTCTTTCTGTTGTATCAAAATGCCTCTGCTAGATGAAATTATACACCCTGTACATTACAACAATGTATACAATAAGAATGTTAATCACAACTATTAGAACACAGAAACTAGCAATACTATCTCCACTGCAATGTCACATAAATAAATAGTGTATTAGAGATTTTGTTCTGACTTGTTATTTATACAAATCAGCTATGTTGGTCATCAGTTTAAAAATAAGTGCCACTAATTAAGAAAACACGTTTTATTCACTTATCCATTTATCAGAAAACCTTACGACAGATCTATTTACATACCTCTTTTGTCAGTTTATACACCAATTGGTAAAGAAGGGGTGTACAGTCAACTCTGAGAGTATAATTTCCTGGAAAATAAAACACAGAGTATTTTCATACTTCAAATGGAATTCCAATCTATGTTGAATTCTAACTTTATTTTCTGACTATAAATAAGACATAATAGACTTCAAATTGAAGCCATTATTCCCAGGGAATTAAAAATAGGGTGGAAATAGTTCTTCAGGAGCAAGAGTAGCTGCAGTACACATGCTACAGAAGGACTGGCTGCGAAGCCAGCAGCTCTCATAGTAATCACAATGGTCATTCTTAAGGCAGTGTCTCAGGGGAGTTTGGCAAAGGAAATGCCCTGTTTCCCCGAAAATAAGAGCTAGCCAGACAATCAGCTCTAATGCGTCTTTTGGAGCAAAAATTAATATAAGACCCGGTATTGTATTACCCAGCATTATACTATATTATATTATGTTATACCTGGTATTATATTATATTATATTATATTATATTATATTATATTATATTATATTATATTATATTACATTTATATTATATTGTATTATATTATACCTGGTATTATATTATATTATATTATATTATATTATATTATATTATACCTGGTATTATATTATATTGTATTATATTAAAGACCCGGTCTTATATTACAGTAAAATAAGACCGGGACTTATATTAATTTTTGCTCCAAAAGACCCATTAAAGCTGATTGTCCGGCTAGTTCTTATTTTCGGGAAACGCGGTGGTAAGGCTACAGCATTCATTCCTTATTCATTCATTCAGTGACATAGTATATAACAAAACATTAGACTAAAGCATGTCAGTAGCTAGTAAGTATGTTCTGACATTTATCTAGACATAATCATAATACAGTGAAAGCCTAGAGACAAAAATGTCATGTGTCAGGTTCAAAAGGAAGTATGCAAATTGTGCTTACTTCAGATTTGTTCCAATACAGAAAGTATTTCTGTACTAAGTATTCTGTAAAATATTTCTTATGAAATAGTTTAGCCAAATTCTTTTAATATCTACACAGGAAGAATGTGGTTAATACTAGAGTTTTAAAGAGTAATTCAAAATAAGCCAATGGTAAATATACTAATGAAATTAGGATCAATAACTTAGTTATGAATCATAATGATTTTCTCTGTGGTAAGATGGAAAACGAAACTTTTGAGGTATCTCATAGGAAAAGAGTAATCTTAGGTAGTTTACAAGTTGGAATTTACAGATTTAAAAGATGGTACTGTTTCATATCAATCTAAAATAAAATTTACCTTCTATCGATGAATCTGAGTTGATGTAAGCAATGCTTCTCTCCTGAAGTGTTTTTGCATTCTCCTATAGTTGAAGCAAAATTGTGACTTAATTAACAGTATTTACAATTGTGGGACTGTAAATAAAATAAGCAAATTAATTTAGCATAAAAGTGGTCCACAAATACCTTTATAAATCAAATACCTGTCTTTGACAATAATTTCTGAGAAAATGCTGATAACTGGTTGGTTGACAACAACTTTAATGCAATTAAAACAAGAAAAATCTTATGATCCTGTAGCTACTGTTGATAGCAATAGCAGGGAGCCCCAGAGAAAGAGTATTTTCAAAGTGTGGTTCCTTGAATTCCTCACCCAGAATGTGGAGGAGCAGGGCTCCCAGATCCTGGGCCCCACCCCAGATCTACTGAATAAGAATTGCTGAAAGTAAGGCCTGGAAATCTGTATCCCCAGCAAAAGATGTCCCTGGCAATCTTTGCATACAGTGAAGTTTGAATTTATTTGGTACATGCCCAAATAAATGTACCCTTTTAAAAGTGAAAAAATATAAAATTTCCATTTATCTATTTTTTCTTTAAAGAGAAGATATGATGAAGAAAAAGAACAAAACAAAAGGACAGAAAAAAATAAAGCTAAAGAGGGAAGGACATTAAGACAAACACTAGACTGACTTTGACTCTCTCTCTTTGTCTCTCTCTCTCTCTCTCTCTCTCTCTCACACACACACACACACACACACACACAAGTAGGGAAAGACTAATGCCACACAAAAGTGGGAATGTGCTGAGCGCTCGTTACTTCTCTTTCTAGCTTGCTATCTTGTAAGAACATGTTATAATTTACAAACAAACAAACAAAAACACTTAACGCTATGAGAGGCTGTGGCACAAATGAGGACTGCTGTTTCTCTGCACTTGCCCACACAGGCCTCTGCTACAGATAAACATACAATCAGAGTTTCCATGATAACAGATATAATTAGAAATAAGGACCAGTCCTTAACTATATTTAAAGCAAGTATTCTATTGAATATGATGAAGAATCTGGTAGAAAATTAGAAACAGTGTTGAAATTATCTTTTAATCCACATGTATTTAAATTAATGCAAAGCATATTATTTTATCTTAGATTTCTTTTATCTTTAAACTGCTAGTAACATTTAAAAAAAAAACCCAGAGATATGTATTTACATGTGCATCTATTCACAAGAAAATCATATATTTCTAAAAGTAAATGACCTTAATGAATGAAATTTGATTCATCTAAATAGTCTACTTCCAAAATGCACATTCATAATTTTAATGTAATAAAGATTTGCAATGTAAATGAAATTAAAGGATAAGTGATAGACAAGTAACTGTGTGTATGATTTTCACCCCCATTTGATTTGATTCATATTATTTTAAAGTAAGAGCAAATGAGTCAGGAGGAAAGTATTTTAAGAGCTAGAGACAATGTCAAGAAATGCATGGCAGTAACCACAAGATGACCACGGGGTTTTGAAAATTAATTTGGGGAACGTACAGAGGGATAGTGGATGGGGGGAGGGGGGTTCACACAGTGTGAGGGATATAAATGATAAACGTCTAAGTTTTTCGTGAACCTGAAACTAATAAAAAAGAAAAAAAAGAGAAAAAGAAAAATGGAAAAAAATAATTAAATTAAATTAAATTAAATAAAAGAAAAAGAAATGCATGGCATGCTTTGAAACACCTTTATAAAATCTGGACTTATAAAAGATCAGTGGAGGATGGTGGAGGAAGAATAGGTGGTTTTGACAGTGCACCTGCCTTTATAACAATATATGAGCTTACCTTGTACATTTAAGAACTTAGAGTTATTCGACAGAGAAGCTAATGGAAAAAGATGAAAACAAGTGGCCTAGGAGAGACACTTAAGGATAAAGCATTAAGAGACAATCACAAATGAAAATCAATCATATCTGAATAAAAAATAAATCTTTGAAATTGTAAAGTAAGGCAATTTATCGAAGTAATTCTATTTACAAAAAATTATCATCATACTCAACAATCAGGCACTTTTGTGAATGGTAAAATATACCTATGTTTACAGTTTTATATGGAATCTGTAAACATGAAATTATAATCAGTCAAGTCATCTTAATAGAAAATCTTTTGCTTTCTTAGAAGAATTCCAAGGAAACTTCAAAAACTTGAAAATTAACTCCAGGGATCTCTATGCGTTTTTAGCTAAGTCAATTCACTTGTCAGAAACAGCTTGCTACTTTTGACTATTTTCTGCACTTACAGATTTTACTTACTTTTCACAAAACAAATACAAATAGAAACTAAAATATTTTGACAAGAATAAATTTGTTTGTAGCCCAGTAAGTAAGAGGTTATTCTGTTTTGCCAAACTGATGTGAAAGTAAAAACAAACTAATTCTTAAATTCTTGAGTTTCCAAATTAAAACCATATTAGGTAGTAGAATCTATTTGTGATCATTCTGAGATACATATATGTGTTCCTTGTTATCCAAGAAAATAAGAGCTTTCTTTGTTATTTACCTCAGCCCATTCTGTGGAACCCAGAAGTCCAAATTCTTCTGCATCCCAGCTGGCAAAAATGATAGTTCTTCTAGGTCTCCAGCCTGTAATTATTGTTAACATAAATAGTTAGGTATACCTGCCTAAATATAAACGAAAATTGAGTGAGTCACTTTTTGTCAGCACTTACCAAAGAAACATTATTTACCTCTACTCATCAGTTTTCCAAAACTCTGAACAATTTCTTGTAAAACAGCAGCCCCAGTGGTTGGGTCAATACCGCCAAACACCCAGGAATCCCGATGACCTCCCAGAATAACATACCTGTCTGGAAAAGAATGTGTTCAACAGAGCTACAACTTTGAATGCATTATAAATAGTTGCAATTTATGGGTTTTTTTTAATGAAACTTCCTCTTCCTTAGTTTCCTCTATAGGGAAAAAACAAATCAACGTTATAAGAAAGGCTCTTCTTTTAGAGTGGTACCATTTTTTTCTTTTTTCAAATTTAGTTGTTTCATGTAAGCCAGAAAAAGAATCAATTGTTGACTAAAATTTATCTTCTCTTATTCTTTTAATCTTTGTAAAAACAAAGTGTTTTTACAAATTCTCTGACTCACCAGGTTCCACAGATCCTCTGATAGTTCCAATTACATTGTAAATCCTTGTAATTTTGTTGGTGTTATGAACATGCATTTTAACCTTCCTAGAATTCAAAGGGAATGAGTTACTTCACCTAGAGCATTATGTCTAATAGCATTCTTCCAACTTTTAATTATGAAAAAAACTCAAAAGTATAGAAAACTCTAATAATTCAATGAATTCCCATATATCCACCATCTAAATTCAATAATTGTCAGTATTGTTCAGCCATTTGCAAGTGAGTTGCAGATATCATGACATTTTACTCCTAGTATTAAGCACGTACCTTAAAGTAAAATTTTAAAAGCTAAATGTCAATATTTTATATTACTCCTTCCTTACAGCTATATTGTTGATATTTAAAATTCAAAGTATCCTATTATTTAATATGTCTTGCATAGTGATTCTAAAATTTTAAATATACTCTACTTAATTACAATAATAAGGAAGACAACCCTTTATATGTGTATTTAAGGACAAATAAGCCTATTGTTTAATGTGTCTTTGTGTTTGCTAATTTCTGCTATTCAGTGACTTCAAGATTATTGTAGTGTTATCAGTTAAAGGGTTGGCTGACTGCTGCCTGTAAGAAGCATGATTAAACTCTACTATTAAATGGGAATTTGGGAAGCGCCTGCTAAGATGTACAAGACAACCGCATAATGAAAGTCCCAGGCCATCACTATTGATTCTGATTTGGGCCGGCCTTTTAAATATTCATTAATGAATTGTAATCCACCAAATTATAATTCAAGGGAAAATACAATCAATCTCAGACAGAAAAGAAAAATGCCATTCACATTACATGAATCCAAAATGACATGGGAAAATGTTGAGCTTCTTTTTCACAAGGGAACAAAATAAGTCATTATCTATTGGCAGGAACTGAGAGTCAGTGGGGGTGGGGGTGGTGGGAGTTGGGGTCATCCCAGCAATTTCTAATCTATGGCTTGTTTTTTAGTGGAAGAACTAACAATCTGTCAAAATCTGTGTATTGTTAAGTGTAGATTCTGTTTTTTCCCTCCAAAAGTATATTGTGCTTCTGAACGCATATTTAATTCACGTGCAATATTCAACTAAAAGTGCCTTTGGGAAAAAAGATAATCAATGGGTTTTTTTTTGTTTTTGTTTTTGTTTTTTTTTTTCATTTTAAGACATTAAGTAAAGGATTTACTTTTGTTGCTGATAAAAATAGCAAAAAAAGTAGAAACATCATATAGCATATTTTCTAAAAATATGAGACTAAGATATACTGGTAAGAAACCCAAATTCATTGATATTATGTCATCAAATGAAGAAAATTAAAGAATGTAACAATGAGGAATGAGAAGAAATATATTAATCTTTAACTTTTTAATTAAAAAATTATTTTAATGAAAATCATTGTAGGTGATCTGCTCAGATTCTCCAAGAAGCTCATCCACATCTTTCTTGAATCCATATATCTTTCTAGTTTTTATCATTGACTCCAGAAATGCCTAAATATCTGCTTGTCTGTCCTATTATGACTTCAAACTCATCATGTTCCAAATAAATGGAACTCTAGTATGTAGGCTCCATAAGGCAGGGATTTTTGCTTGTTTTGTTCACTGCTGAATCCTCAGGACCCAGAATATTGCCTGGAATATAGTAGATGCTCAGTAAATATTTGTGAAATGAATGAATATACTCCTGTAAGGAAAAACTGAGAAAGACCCTAGCTCATCCATCAGAGTTCTTTCTTTCTACTTTCCTTCCTGCCTGCCTGTCACACTGTCTTTAACTAAACGATTTTACAACTCGGTGGAGACAAGTTAACTTGTAGAAACATGACAGTAATGCAAATAATTCATGTCCACTAAAATGAACAATCTATCTAGTGAATGTTTACATTGACTTCCCTCCCGCAATGTAGAAGAAATCAGTTTTTCTGCTATAAGTATACTCATTTCACCATTCCTAATGAGCTGATTTTTTGTATCAACTTTGAATTCTCCTTTGGTCCAGTTTTAACTCCTTTCAGGTTCCCTTATTAATTAATTAAATGCAATTTTGGACACATGTTCATTTTATATTTCTATGAGAATTATATCACTTGGGGAATCCCACTGAGACGTACAATGGTTTCACCTCGCAGACGAGGTATGGGCTACTTAAACCCAGCTATGTCTTCTTTAGTCGCTCAGAGGTAAAATCCCAAGTAGCAATACAATTTTAACTTCGCTGACTCTCTGTTTCCCTAACTTCATTTTTTGCTACTGATTTTGAGTTTTGTTTGTTTCTAGTTTGCTCATGGAAGATAAGTTATTCCCCATTGATGGCAGCAATGGTTAGGAATTTGATTTCATGTTTTGTCACTTGGTAATCTCTGTAAATGGATTAATAGATTATCAAGATCTTTTTTGGGGTGAGACATGACAGAAAATGTGGGGCTTTTTTGTTTTCTGGGTTTTTGTTTTTTTAGCAATTTTTCTTGATTTGTGTATTTGTCCATTTTGAGCTCAACTCAATTAATAGTTTTGTGTCCATGGTGAAGGAGAATAATAACTTTTTGGTATCTTGATGTGAGAATTTTTATGTTTTTAATTTTTCTCTTGAACTGTGACTGAATTTGTAAAACTAAGCAATATGTTTTCTGTTTTCTCTGCGTCTGTCTGTTTCTGTTTGCAAATCCTAAAGGCCCTTGTCTTTCATTGTGTATGTTTTTCTGGAGGGTATTAATAAGTTAGATAATAAAATCTCTAATGTTAAAGGAACTCTGTTCTGATTGAGTTATAGAGATAAATAAGCACTTATATAAAAAAAATTATAAAATTCCTATAAAATAAGAAAACTGAACTTATACTTTAAAAGTTCTGAAATTTAAAAAAAAATAAAGAAACTGAAAAACAATTTAAGAATGCAAGTTCACATTGTTAAGGTAAGTTGTCAGTAAACAAAACTGATACAATAATTTTGGTCTAATAAAAACAGCTCTATCTTCTCTGATTTATCAGTGTTACTTCCCTTTCTCTCTATATTTCAGACAAATGAAACTACTCGAAGTACTGATCATGCCAGGCTCTTTCACAACTCTGTTCAAGCTGATGTCTCTACTTGGCACTTCTGGCCTGCACTGATCCAGTGGAAAACTTAAGTTTTCTTGTAAAATTAAGATCAATGAACATGTACTCTGTTCACTCCTCCTCTACAACAGTACTATCATGTGTTACTAACAGTTAAAATGATAAGTGTATTGAGCCCTACAATAGTTATGCACTTGACCATTTTAACTTACTTGATTCACCCACACAGTAAGTGATCAATCAATACTGCCTCCTTTCTCTCATCTCCTTTCCTTTAAGTTAGCCTAGTGTTTCACATGTGTAACATTTTGAAAGTTATATGAATACTGTTTTGAAACTTTAAGTGCAAAGGGAAGTTAAAAGTTAAACCTATAACTCAAGTGCAGTAATTTTTGAGACTTTACAAATGTGATATCACTATTGGGAGAAATTTGATACATCATTCTTTAAGTATTTCTTAAGTGACATAAAATGATCAATTATTGGGAGGGGCTCTAGAAGAGGGTAAACGCGTGATGGAAATTAATATATGGTGATGGAAAGAGAACTGACTCTGAGTGGTGAACACACAATGTGATATATAGATGATGTATTACAGAATTGTATACCTGAAATCTATGTAACTTTACTAACAATTGTCACCCCAATAAACGTTAATTTAAAAAAAAAGATCAATTATTCACTATGAAAAATGAGAAAACGAAGATAAGCAAAATATACCTGGCAGAACAGTTATCTTGACATTGTTTCCACTAAACATATAAAACTTTTCCAGGCTATTAAAGTAATGTAAAATTACCTGAAAGAATCATGCCCTGTGAAGCCAGGCCCAATATTGTAATCCACATTAAGATCTCCCTTCCAGCTGTCATCTGGTGGAGCAGTTCCTCCCATATGGCTGTCAAGAGAAAATGAAAATGACATGAAAAGCCTGAGCATAATTTCCCAGAAAAAATCATGAATTATGACAATGAGATATTTCACTCATACATTTAACAAATATTTACTGAGCATTTACTAAGTGCCAGGTACTGTCAAAACTCCCTTCACTCATGGAGCCTACATTCTAGTGATAGAACCATACTGAAATGCATAAGCAAAATATTTCATGTGTTATGGTAGTAATAAGAGCAGGAGAAGAAAACAAAACAGTGAGAGGAAAAGGGAAATTTCAGACTCCTTACTCTTGAATTTAATTATTTATGTAGGGATGCATTAGGTACAAGAAATCCTGAAAATGTGAAATACATGACTATGTTCAGAAGAAATAATTTTCTAGAGAAGCTGCTCATAACATAGTATGCACTTAAAGCAATTATTAAATTGTATTCATACAGACATTTAAAAAAAATACTAGTTAGGAGATTTGAAAAAGGAACATCAGTTACAGAATACATACAATAATAGCAAACATTGATTGTTTACCATTTTCTAGATGCTTTACATGCATGATGTGATATATTTTTTATAATAACCCTATCAGGGAGAAACTTTCTGTCCTCATTTTAAAGATAAGGAAACTGAATCAGATAAAGATTGAGTAACTAGTTCAAGTTCACACATGTAGTAAGTGATGGGCATTATCACATTTTAAAAATGCAGGTCAAGTGAACCAAATGAACATCTAAGAAAATCCAGCTACTTGAAAAAAATCTCCAATCAGTATTTTTATCTTTGGACATAGTTTCACTTTTCAGACTTTCATTTGTAGCAAAGAGAGTAATGTTTTCTTAGTAAACCGACTGCTCTTACAGAAAAAAGAGGAGGTGTGTTCTGTTATTCCTACTTCAGGAATACAAGCTATTCTTGTAATCTAATTTTTAGCAAAATTAGATTACATTGGTTTGAGAAGAGAAAATGGACACATTAGTGCAAAATATCTTAATTTCATATCTAGAAAGAAAACTATACCGTAATAATATTTCTGCATCATTATATCCAATGGGATGTACAGGGATTTTGGGCATTCCCACTCCTTCTTCAACATTAAGTCTAAAGGTGTACTCTGCAAAAATCAATTGCATAAAATGAAAACAACTGAAGAATCTGAGCAAGGGGTACAAAGAAATTTCTTTTATTACTCTTTCAGATTTGCTATATGTTTAACATTATATCAAACTATAAAGTTCCCCAAAAGTTGTTTCTTTTACCTATATGGTCTATTTAATTCAAAAGTAAGAAGTTAAACCATTTACATTTTAATTTAAAATCAATTATAGGTATTATAGATTCCCAAACTTGTTCTGACATTTCACATAATTCTTTTTTTATTATCATAAAAGGATCGTTCTGCTAAGAGAAGATGAACTTTAAAATTGAGTTAAAAACACTGAGTGAATAGAAGACTTGGTTTTTTCCATGACAGAATGGAATTTATGCTTTTGCTTTTTCAGAAACATGTCTGAACTCAGCTTTGAGCTATCTAAGTGTCTAAGAACCCTGTGTCTGCATTTTTCTATAATTAGTTTCTCAGTCAGCTGAGAGTATATTCTTCTCATCTGTCTTCTTACGAAGACTTTGTACTGTGCCATCTTAACCAGAACTCCACATAATTCTGTGAAATTTTACAAGATTATTTTATTTCCTCAAAGATATCTTGAATCCTTAGAGAAGCTTTAGTTAACCTGATTTCTGGAAAATGTGTCCCATAATCTAAAACTAAAAATAACTAAAAAAATTAAAGGGAATTTATGAGCTCTTGGGATTAAGAGAGAAAGATCTTATTCAAACAATATTCTTTTTAAAGAAAGATTGAAAAATATTGTCAGGCTTAAAAACCTCATAAGAACTTTGGCTTTCAGCCAAAATAGAACTGGCTAGCAATAAAACATCTATCTTAGAAAAAAGGAAGGTTTCAAACACATTATATATCAGATTCCACCTTAAGAAACTAGAAAATGAAAACAAGTGAGGAAAAATAAACAAGAAAAAGGACATAACAAAGCTTGGAGCTGACTGACATCTAAAAATAGGAAACAGAAACATGATAGATTATCAATGAAATCCAAAGGTGTTCCTTCGAGAAGATCAATAAAACTGATAAATCTTTGGCAAAACAGATCAGAAAAAAAAAGACAAATTGCTAATATCAGGAATAAAGAAGAAAATATCACTCTAGTACCTGCAAACAACAAAAATAAGAGAATACTATGAACGACTCTATGCCCATAAGTTCAATAACTTAGATGAAATGAACAAAATCCTTGAAAGACACAAACTACCAGAGCTCACTCAATAATAAATATATAACCCAAACAGCCATACATCTGTGAAAGAAATTGAATTTGTAGTTAAAAGCATTCTTACAAACAAAACTTCGGGCTTGGATGGATTTTCTGGGGAATTTTACCAAGCATATTTAGACAAACTCAAACTCATTCTTATAAACTCGTACATAAAAAAAATGAAGGAGATAGTCCCCAACTCATTCCAGGAGGCCAGCATTACCCTGATACCAAAATGAGACAGATATTACAAGAAAATAAATCTCTAGGCCAATATCCCTTATGACTAAAGACAGAGATACTGTAATAAAAATGTTAGCATAAATCCAACAATAATCCAACAATACATAAAAGGATAATGCATTGTAACCAAGTAGAGTTTCTCCCAGGATCGAAAGTTTGGTTTAACATTCAAAAATCAATCAGTATAACTTAATAAATAATAATAATTTTTGATCATTTCAATAGATGCAGTAAAAGCATTTGACAAAACCCAATATGTATTCCTACTAGATGCATGTGCTAAGATGAAAACTCCTTTCACATTAATATAGAAGTGAGCTTCCTCAATTTGACAAAAATAATCTATAAAAAACATACAGATAACATCACATTAAACCGAGAAAGACTTCTCCTCGGGGCAGGAACAAGGCAAGGATATCTGCTCTAATAACTTTTTTCAACAATGTACTAGAAATTCCTGAATTCCTAACAATGGTAATGGTCATCCAAAATATTATATTGCACACAGTTTTAATGCTAGTCTGTAGGTGCTTCCTTTCATGCCTTCTATAAGGGCAAGTGATATTTTTGCAGAAATGGGTGGACAGGCTCATCCACTACCTTTGGCTGGATAGCCTGGAGTCAGCGGGTCACCAGCACCATTCAAATTTAACACATTCCCTCTCTGGGCTGCAGTTCCAGGAAGGTTCCATCCTTTAGGATATGGCTGTACCTCAGGGGCAGAGTAGTCAGCTGGATCTGAGAACAAGATGATTCCTATGGCTCCTGCTGACATGGCATTTTTAACCTGCAGAGGCAAGATGCAATCCATGTTGTAGAAATGGAAAGTGACTGACATTCACCTAAGCGAAAATAAATTTATAATGTAAGGAAATTTAGACACTGCTTTCTATCATGCTGTAACTCATTTAGTTCTCTTTGCCTTGAAATCAGTTTCTCTCTTGGTAGACCTAACAACACTCATTTATTCTACACAACTCCAAACAAGTTATTGCCTCTTCTGGGAAACATTCCTACTGTCCCTAAAACTACAAAATTAATGTCTCCCTTTTTTGTAATTCTATATTGTATATATTTCTATTTTAGGATAGGTCAAAGTATTTTAAAATAGTTTTTATATAGCTTTCTCCCCTATTAGACTGTTGTGAACTGGGACCATATCTTAATCACTCTTAAATATCTACCCTCCAAAATCTGGTATATCATAGAGTAAGCACTCTACAATATTTGTGGAACTAAACTTAATTTAAAATTCTATGCATAATAGTCATAGCATGTGAAAAACTGCCCACAGTTCTTTTGTACACATTTTTGTAATAATGCAAACTGACCACAAATCAGAAAATCTACCCTATAAGATACTGAATTCTTCATTACAGAAGCAGCAAAAGATAAATAACCATCAGTCTTGATCCACTAAAACATATTCCAATATTCAGAAAGCACTCTCACATAAGATTAGCAAGAGTACAATCTGTCACAATGTTTTTGAAGGGTAATTTGATGATGCCTATCAAAATATACATTATGATTCAGCCGTTCAATTTCTGGGAATCTATACCATAAAAAATTTTCACAAATGTTCAAGTACATATTGACAAAGATGTTCACAATGGAATTATTTTAACAGTAACACATTGAAGACACACCAAACATCCGTCAACAGAGGAATGGTTAAATAAATTGCATACCAATTCTGTAAAATACTATGCAGCCATCTAAAATAATGAGGTATTTACTTAATAAAGTGACGGAAATTACTAAGTACCAGTCACTACCTGAAGTGCTTTCAAATATAGTCATTTAAAACTAAGGGATTCTAAGAGAGGATTCTAAGAGATTACTGTTATTAACATTTCTATTTTAGATGTGAGGAAACACTAGTTCAGAGAAGTTAAGCAACTTGCTCACAGTAAATGATCTAGAGGATAGGAAGCCCAGACTAGACTGGTACGAATCTATAGTCCTATAATTACCTAGTTACTGCTGAGTGAAAAAACCAGCTATACAATCTATAACGCCTGATGCCCTCTTTGTAAGATAATATTTATGTGAAATGAGTATAGAGACAGATACAGAATTAGGTCTGAAAAGAGCTGTTAAGCTTGATTATGTCTGGGTGATGAAGTTGGCTCATGCAGGAGAGCTTTGAATTTTTTAGTTTATATAAATTTCCTTCAATTAAATAAAAAAGAAAATATTTCCTTGGCAATGAAATTGTTAAAAATAATTTCCCTTTCTAGATATGTGAAGGAACATAAAAACAGGATTTTTCTGTGCAACCATGGAAATAGCATGATATAGGCATCGTGAAAGCAATTTTGGAAACTGTGATGCAAGCTGATCATTTCCATTTGCAGGATATATATGTATATCTTCTTCCTTCTAGAAAAACAAATAATACAATACTTTATTTCCTCTGAAGATTTTCCCATATCTTGCAATAACAATCTTTCCAGTACAGTTGATGCCCATTTCTCTTTCTAGTTTGAAAAAATCTTCAGTACGAGCATAGTTTACATATACAAGATCTCCCTGTAGGGGAACAAAAAAGAAAAACAACACATAATACTGCCATAATTAAAGAGAAAACCAAAGGATAAGTTTGCTCCACAACATGCATCATCAAAAGTTATCTTTCCTAGCTTGGGCTTAATAAATAGATCTAAGCTAATTTTGTAAAAGTAGTTAGAAAATATTTCAATGTGCTGAAAAGTTTTTAAAAATGACAACATGTAAAACATTTTAAACTGTGTGTTCTATTTTGAAGAAATTATCAGTGTATACTGTCACAGGAAATAGAATAAATAAAAGTCATTTTAAATCCCAACTATGTTTAATTTCCAACCATGATACTGATTTTAAAATTTCTGTGGTGTGATCTACAAATCTGTAACAAAGTCAGACTACGAACAAAGAAAATTTCTAAAAACATCTATTGCACTTACTGAATTAAAGACATATTCATCAGTTTATTTTTTTTAAAGAGTGGCATCTCCTTCATCAGCGTTTGAATTTTAAGTATTTATTTTCTTCTTTTCTCTGGTATGGTGCTCTTTTCTTTTCTTTTTAATTATTTTTAGGTAGAGTTTACATAGCACTGACACTCAAAAGTATGGATAAGGATGTCTGATCTTCCTAATCTCCTTGGTTTAGCTCTCTATATAGGTTTCATGTAACAAAGAAAGGTTCAAAGATTTGAATAAGAAAATGTCTTATTTTTACCTCTGGTGTGCCTTGGGCTGAGAAAGCGTTATATGGTGGTACAATATTTGTAACATTTTCATATCCATCTGGTAACAGCTCAAGGTTTGATGTTTTGAAAATCTAGCAAGCGTCAAAACACATGAAGTTAAAAATATTCTAGATTGTTATTAAAGAATAATGTATTTTGCCCCAAGTATCCCCTTAAGGTTAAGCATCCTGAAACTAGGTTCTACAATTTGATAAATTCCACTGGCAACAACGAGAGAGAGAGCTTTATCATTATTATTACTGTCTTCAAAATAGTAGAAAATTCCATAAATGCATGCATTCTCAGGTAACTAAAAGCTCCCATATGAAATACAAAACAGGGCTTCGAAGGTGACACTCTCATGATTCTCCTTCTCTTCCAACTATTCCTTTCAGCCTTCTTTGTGGGCCCCTTTTCTTTCAATTGTGTTTAAATAATGTTTCCCTGTGTTTAATCCCCAGTACACTGCTAGCCTCATTTTATACTTTCTCCCTGTGAGATTTCATTGACCCTTAAAATTTTATCCATATCTAATTTGCTTACGATGTTCAGCCTTCTAGACTTGTATATTTAAGGACCTGATGGACATTTTAGCTTGGATGTCCAAACTCAACAGGGCAAAACTGGAATTTATCTTCTCTCACCCCAGGTCTGCTTCGGGTTGTGCATTTCCTCCTGCTATTATCAGCATCACTAGCTAGCCACTCACACCAGATACCTAAAAATCAGACTGAACTCTGTCCTCACCTCCTTCCTCCAGTCAATCACTATTCAAGTCCTGCCAATACTGCTTCCTAACTATTTCTCAGATCTATCCCTCTTCTTCATTCCCGCTAACATCCTAATTCAGGGCTTTGTCATCTTTTACCTGGACTATTGTCTTAAGACTCCAACTTGAACGCCTTGCCTAGTCCAGGTCTAAATACAGACTCCCCAAACTACCTGAAATGCCTCTCTAGCCACATCCTTCCATTGTTTAGGACTTGTCAACGGTTTCCATTGACAGAAGTTGAATTCTAAGCTCTTTTGGACAGTGTATAAACCCTTCTATGACCTGTCCCCAAAACATATACAGTTAATCCTTGAACAACATGGGTCTGAACTGTACGGGTCCACTTATATGTGGATTTTTTTCAGTAAATATACAGTACTGTAAATACATTTTATCTTACGATTTTAAAGAACATTTTCTTTTCTCTAGCTTACTTTATTGTAAGAATACAGTATAAAATACAATATACGAAATATGTATTAATTGGCTGTTTATGTTATCAGTAAGGCTTCCAGTCAACAGTAGGCTATTAGCAGCAAAGTTTTGGGGAGTCAAAAGTCATACGTAGATTGCAGGACAGTGTCCCTAACCCCATGTTCAAGGGTCAACTGGTTTATCTCTTATCATGGCTCACTTTGTATTTTACACTCTTGAAATACAGAAAAACCTTTAAATTCCCCCAATAATACTAAATTAGTATTTGTCTCCAAGACTTTGCCAATATTTCTCTTCTGCCTAGAATTCTCTCATCTTGCTTTTCCATGTGATTAATTAACTTTAGACTTTTTCATGACTCATATCAACTCTTTCAAGAAGGCTTCTCTGATTCCCAGGCAGGTGTGGATGAAAAAAGGGATCCTATGGAAAGGAACCTCACAGGGTGATCTGATCATAAATTCCTAACTGGGCAGGTCACAGTGGGTAGCCACACTCTAGGCCTTTCACGTTTTAGTAAAAGGTTTATCTTTGTCTTAAGCAAGCCCTGTCTATTGTTTCACACACCTTTGTAATAAGCCCTAACCACCCTCAAGAAAGCACAGGTTAACTATCCTGTAATTCAATCCTGCCTTGTTTTCTCCCACCTCCATGTAATCTTCCTTATGTTTCCTCCTTAATTTCAAATGCATAAAGAGCTGCAACTCCAGCATATTTCATCAGTTTGGCTCAAATAAACTCTTATAAACTTTCTCTACAGCTTTGAATGTTCTTATTTCAATACTGGGCTAAGTGACCCTTTCCCTTGTAGATAAAGAACCCTGATCATACTCTTCATAGCACTTACCATATTGATGTGAAGTGATGTGTTCCAATGTCTGCCTCATCTTATTTAAGCAAAGGAATCATGTCCTAGTCTTCATTCTGGCTTCAGGCCCTAGCACTGTGCCTAACACATAGTAAACACTGAATAATTAGTTTGCAACTTGTTAACTTCTCTAGAAAACATGAGTTCCTTTGCACTACTGACAAATTTCTCTTTTTACTTAAGCTGAAATTCCAACTCATATGAAAAGGTGGAGTTGTAAAGTATGAGAAGTACCCACAATTCTACATCACCTCAATTCCATGTTCATCCATGACTGATATATAGTTGGCATTTGTCTCATTAGGGTAAGACAGGAGGACATCATAATGGACCAACTTGGCTGAATCCAGTCCAAATTTCTTCCACTGGGTTTGGATTTTCTTGGCAAGTAGTAAATTTTGTTCTGTTCCTGCCAGATGAGGGAGCTTTGTAAAAGAACTAAAATGAAAATAAAATACCAGTGGGAGTTAAAGACTACTATATTCAGATGATGTGCCTAAGAACTATTCTAGATTCATTACTCATACTTTAGACATTAGGTTGTCATTTCTATAGAAGAGATATAAAAACCACAGCTAGAGATATGAGTTTCTAGTCCTGCCAGTGAGGGGAAACAAAGTTTACTACCCCAAAATATGCCTTTTGGGATATTGATTATGTTAAGCTGTTTTTTGTGGGGGGTTTTTTTTTGAAGAAATTAAAAGCCTCAGATAAAAACTTTTGACCAGCTCCAGGAAGGGGGATACGTCATAGATAACTATAGTTTAATTTGAACTAATTGAGAGACCTAGCAAGGCCCATTTGATCAAAGTCCTCTCTGTGTCCCACTGTTAAAGATGGCCCAGCAAACATTTATTTACCAAACATCTGCTTTCCTACCTCCATGTGACTTGCCTTCCTTCCTTTGAAGTTCCAAACCACAAGCCCCCTTCTTTGTAGCACAAGACGATGAGTAAGCCTGAACTGCCCATCACCAGGCCCCAATATTCTTATGGAACCTCCATGTGTACATATGTATTACATTGGGTTATTTTTCTCCTGTAAACTTGTCTCATGTTAACTTGATTATTAGTCCAGTCAGAAGAACTGAGCAGGGTAGAAGGAAAATTTATTTTTCTGCCCCCCACCCCAGTTTTAAAATATTTTTGTGTAACTGCAGTTTCCACATTATGCTCCCTCAGCAAAGAACACATTCCACGGTAAACACATACCATCAGCAGGGGCTCAGGTATGAGAAAACACCCTGGGCAAACGTCACACCTCTAAACCAATGGTACACCTTCTTGCCGCTCATCAGTAAAGGAGGACATTTTGAAAAAAGATCATAATGTTTGCCAGAGACCAGTTGGGCAGTCTATTTAACATAATACATCTACTGTTGTTCTTATCACGTTGCATGCAATTGTTTATTTATCTCATTGAACTTAAGTCCATGCAATTTTATTTTTATATTCCCTAGTGCTTAGTTCCTGCTTGTTATCCAGGAATTATACAATACAGGTTTGTTGAATTGAATTTGAGCAATGTTTTCTTGGTTCTGGGTTCAAATGACTTGGACCATTTAAATGACCTCACAAACATCATTCTTAATGAGGTTCACTTTGCTTGAAGTAAATAATATTTTTAAATAGTTTCCCAAACCCTTTCCCCTTATCAGTAAAACAATAATAGTCTTGTAAATTGGAGTTTTAGTCAAACATAGAGCAACCAAAAAAAGACTGGAAGAAAATTAACATTTATTGAAAATTTACCACATGCCAGGAACCTGACCAGGTACTTTCACACGGGTTATCTTATTTAATCCTCACAACCCTTCTTCCATGTGTCCCTACTTTGAAAATAAGGAAACAGAGAATACTTAAATAACTTGTTCACAGTGTCATAACTATGAAATGCCAGAGCTAGAATCTAAGTCTCAGTTGTCTGACCTAGAGAAATACTGATATTTTTAAAACATTCATCTGAGCATATTTTGCAATTGCTTAACACCCTCCTCTAGCTCCATAAACCCTGCATTATCAAGTTCATACTCCAACATGGCATATGGGGCTCTTTTTCATCTGACCCACTCTTCCACGTTTCCAGCTTCATGACCCACCAGTCCTCTTATAAACTTCTCTGCTCTGTATCGTCTACTAGCATACTCATTTTTTTCTCCTGAAGTGGCCACCTTTCAGCCTCTGCCCAAGGTCTTCTCTGATACATAAATGTGCTATTTACCTGAACCTCTCTCTGTCACCACTTCTAGTTATTCACCTTTCCCACCTGCAAGCTATTAATTATCCATGAGGACTCCTCAAGCATCTTCTCTGAAGATTTCTCTTCTATAGCATTAAATCAAAACTGTAGGTTATAAGTATTTAATATTTTAACATATTTGTAAAAAAAATGCATTAAAGTTTTTATAGACAGAAGTTATTTTATATGCATAGAAACAACAATGAGGCTGGGCATATTGAATTTCTACTTTATACAATTTTTAATTGTTTTATTTCCCACAGTGAGTAGATAGTATCCTTCTAATTAGGAAAAAAAAAAAAAAAAAATATATATATATATATATATATATATATATATATATATATATATATATATATATATTTCCTTAAATTAAAATGGAAGATTAACCATGAACTTCTGTCTCCTATCTTTTAGAGAACTCACTGAAATGAAATACAGAAGTGCAAAGCAAGAGCAGCAGGGCATAACACCCTTTACTTTACATCTGAATTTCTCCTTATGGTCCCAAGATGTGCATTACAGCTCCAGTATTATATATGCACACTGTAATGTTTAGAACAAACATGTACAAACAAACAGCTATTTCCTCCTCTGTGTTTCTTTTAACAGATGAAAACTTTTTGCAGAAGATCTCAGCTGAATTTTCTTCCCATCTAATTAGGCATAATAGGGCCATATACCGGTTCTCAAACTAACCATTGCCAGAGGGAAGAGTTATAATGATTGGATTACGGACAAATCAAGAGATTCCTGGGCTGAAAGAAAGTAACCCTTGCTGAACATATGCCCTCCTGAAGGAGGAAAAGCAATAGTTAAGCGTCTACCAAGACAGTGGCTGGAGAAATATCATTGTTCCCTCTACATTAATTCCTTTAACACAATATTGTACCCTTCCTTTCCCTCCTAGACTCTTTTGTGGATCACAAATCCTCCAGATCTATGATCAACAATTCTCTATCCTCAGTCTATTCTCTGAATGTTTGCTTGACCTCCTCTCCTTAATAGGTTTCTTCAGAGGACCCTGTTCTCCTGCAGGCAAAAGATAACTCTCTTGAAGGTCATACCAAAAGTCATCACCTTCTCACATTCTAGATACTGTGAAAACTGAACATAACTCCTCTTCACTCAAGTCTTAGGCTCCTAATTTAATATATATCACTCTACCTTCATTCTTGTCATCTTGTTGCTGTGAAATTTATTTATTCAGTAGGATGTACAGGAAAGAAAAGCCAACTCCAAAAAGATAATCATCATGCAAACCATTCATATATAACTTACCACCTTATGCTATATTACACATTAAAACAAAGTAGTGCTATAAAAAACAGACATAAATTTTAATGTTTGGTCAAGAGCATCACCAAGTTTTGCTTCTAACACCTCGTGTAACTTTCTAGGTGATTTGTTTTGAACACCTCCTACTGATTCTTTAACTGTCTCTCCAAACAAGCCCCTCAAAACAAACATTTTTTTAAATTAGCTTCCTAATATTTGGGGTGCCCCAGTCATAAATCAGCTCAAATGTCATAAGAAGGGTACAGCTGTTTTCAGTCCTCATTACTATAGCTCACTCTAGTTCATCCATGAAAACTAAGATGGCATTTTCTGATCTCACAAAATCACAGAAGAGATAGGAAGAAAATATTACCATATTGTAGGCACTTCAACTTTGCATATTTGATTCTAGGGCTTAGATGAAGTCTCAGAAGGGGAGAAGAGAAAGAATGCTGCAGAGAATTGTTAAGAAATAATAAATAAAACCTTCCTAAATTAATGAAAGACAAAAATTTACAAAGTCAAGAAGCTCGGGGAACCATAAACAGAATTTGAAAACTACTATGCCTAGGCACGCTGAAAATTAAAGACAAAATGACATGTTATATAATTTAAATGACTATGGACTTATCAGATGTCAGCCAGAAGATACTGGAAAAAACGGGGTGGAGGGGGAGAAGGAGAAGTAGAAGGGGGCATAGGGTTTGGAAAGGGAGAAATAAAATTTTTCCTATTTAAGGATCGCATGATTGTCTAGAACACTCATAGATCTAACATGAGTTTAGACAGGCCACAGGACACAAGGACAACACACACAAAAAATCAACAGTATTTCTACATATTAATAATAAACATGTGGAAACTGAAATTAAAAACAAAGACTTACATTTGCTCCAAAAAAATTAAAAAAAACAAAAAACAACTTAGACATAAGTCTAACAATATATATACAGGATCTACATCCTGAAAATTACAAAATTTGATAAAAGAAATTAAAGAAGACCTAAGTAAATGGAGAGACTTACCACGTTTATGAATGGGAAGACTGGACAAAGATAAAATGTCAAGTATCCCAAATTGCTCTGTAAGATTAATGCAATTCCTCTCAAAATCCCAGCAAGGATTTTTCTAGGCATAAATATGTCTATTTTATAATTTATATAAAAAGGCAAAGGATATAGAACAGCTAAATAATTGTTTAAAAGAATAAAGTGGGAGGAATAATTCTATGCATTGTTAAGGCTTATGATATATGCAATTGATATGCATTGATATGCATTGATAAGCCTTATCAATATGCATTGATAAGGCTTATCAATATGCATTGATAAGCCTTATCAATAATAAAGAGAGTGTGCAGAGGGACATAAGCAGCATGGCGGCATGAGAAGACCTCCTGGTCTCTTCCCTTAAAGTTAAAATAAGTCAGACAACTATAATTAAACAAAATATTCCTTGCTCAACACACAAACACATCTGAGATATCTGTGCACTGAAACATCTGAAGGTGGGTGTATCTGAGTTGTAGGGGAGGGAGGACAGAGCAGCTACCATCACCAGGGGGAAAAACAAGCCACAGACACACCAACCTGCTTTCCCTCCTTCCTGCTTACCCCTGTCCCACCCATCTCTAGGAACCCAGCAGAGACAGCTGGGACACCTCAGATAGCACAGCTGGCAGCTTCGGGTTGCAGGAAAGCAGCGTGGGGAACTCACAGGCCCCGAACCCCATTGCCTACCACATCCCATTACAGGAGTGGTGGCCTGAGACAAAGTCTACCCAGTCACAAAGGGGATGCCCACCTCCATGGAATACAGGGCATTTTCAATGACTAGGCAACACTGCCCCACAGAGATTCAGGAAGTCTCAGTAGTACAGGTAAGAAAAACAAAACTTGCATTATATTATATCACCATCTACTGGAAAACAAAAGAAACCTCTAGTTATCAACCTGCTAAAATTGTTAAAAGCAAAATACAGTACTTAAACAAGATTTCAACCCCTAAAATGCCCAGGCAGAGAACTAATCCATCAAGTACTGTGAATAACCAAGGTAACGAGGTAGCTCCGATCGAAAATAAACTCAAAATCATGAAAAACTATGATTTAAATCATAGTCTTCAGGATTCAGGATTGCGGTTCTGAAAAAAACTCAAGGAGATACAAGAAAACTCAAAAAGGCAGTACAATGACCTCAGGAATGTAATCAACAAACCAAAAAAAGGAGTATTTTACTGAAGAGACTGAAACTGTATATATGTATATGTGTGTGTGTGTGTGTGTGTGTATATATATATATATATATATATATATATATATATATATATCAAATATAAACTGTATATATATATATATATATATATATATATATATATTAACCGAACAGTAATTCTGTCACTGAAGAACTCAATCAATGAGATGAAGGATGAATTAAGAGAGTTTAGGAAATGGAACAGACCAGGTAGAAGAAAAAATTAGTGATCTTGAAAAGAGAAATCTAGAAATGACTCAGGTGAAGAAAAAAGAGAAATGAAAGTTAATAAAAATATAAAAGAAGTCTATAAGAACAATCTGACTCCATTAGAATGAATAATGGTGTATGAGAAGGAGAAGGGACCAGAGAGCCTATTCAAACAAATAATCTATGAGAACTTCCCAAACCTATGTAAAGAGCTGAACACTTGAATCCAAGAAGCTAACAGAACACTTATTTATCTCAATGCAAAAAGACCTTCTTCAAAACACATTATATTAAAACTGTTACAAGTGAATGACAGGGCGGCTGGTTAGCTCAGTTGGTTAGAGCACAGTGCTCTTAACAACAAGGTTGCAGGTTTGATCCCCACATGGGCCACTGTGAGCTGTGCCGTCCACAACTAGATTGATATAACTACTTGTCTTTGGAGCTGATGGGTCCTGGAAAAACACACTTAAGTAAAAAGTTAAAAAAAAAAAAAGAAAAAAGAAAAAGCTAATAACAAAGAAAGAATTCCAAAGGCAGCCAGGGAAAAACAAGATTGTAACCTACAAAGGAAACCCTATTATATTACCATTGGATTTTTCAGCAGAAACCTTACAAGCTAGGAGAGAGTGGAATCAAATATTCCAAG
Source organism: Rhinolophus sinicus (assembly GCF_036562045.2). NCBI lineage: Eukaryota > Metazoa > Chordata > Mammalia > Chiroptera > Rhinolophidae > Rhinolophus > Rhinolophus sinicus. Next base: position 106,526,083 of record NC_133756.1, read on the forward strand.
TATTGAAAGAGAGAAATCACCAGCCAAGAATAATAAATCCAGCAAAGTTATCTTTTTAGATATGAAAGAGAAATAAAGAAATCACACAAATGTCCAACAGATATATGAAAAGATAGCTCAACTAGCTATAAGGGAAATGCAAATCAAAACCACAATAAGATACCACCTCACACCTGTTAGAATGGCTATTATCAACAAGACAAGTAATAACAAGTGTTGGAGAGATTGTGGAGAAAAAGGAACCCTTATACACTGCTGGTGGGAATGTAAATTGGTACAGCCACTATGGAAAACAGTATGGGGGTTCATCAAAAAATTAAGAATAGAGCTACCATATGACTCAGCAATCCCTCTTCTGGGTATCTACCCAAAAAAATTGAAAACATTTATTCATAAAGATATATGTACTCCTATAGTCATTGCAGCATTATTCATGGTGGCCAAGATATAGAAACAACTTAAGTGCCCTTCAATGGATGACTGGATAAAGATGTGATACATACTTTGTATATATAATGGAGTACTACTCAGCCATAAAAAATGATGAAATATTGCTATTTGTGACAACATGAATGGATCTTGAGAGTATTATGCTAAGTGAAATAAGTCAGAAAAGGACAATAACCATATGATTTTACTCATATGAGGGATATTAAACAGAAAGCAACAAACAAAACAAACAAACTCAAAGACAACAGTATGGTGGTTGCCAGAGGGGAAGGGAGACGGGGAAGGATGAAGAGGGTAAAGGGGTCAAATATATGGTGTTGAAAGCCTAGACTCTGGGTGGTGAGCATATAATACAATATACAGATGATGTATTATAGAATTATACACCTGAAACTTATGCAATGTTATTAACTAATGTTATCCCAACAAATTTAATTAAATAAATAAAAAAAGACAGTGTGGTAATGGAGAGAGTAGGTACATAGATCAATTGGCAAAAGAGAAACCCAGAAATAGACTCACACAAACATGTTTAACTGATTTTTGACAAAGGTACAAAAGTAATTAAATGGAAGAGAATAGCATTTCAACAAATGGTGCTAGAAACATTGGACATCCATAGGCAAAAGAATGAACCTAAATCAAACCTTATATCTTATGTAAAAATGAATCACAAACTTTAGTGTAAAATGTAAACTACAAAATTTGGGAAGGGGGGTAGAGGGGAAAGGGGACCTAGGGCTAGTCACAGAGTTCTTAGAATGACCCCAAAAGCATGATTCATAAAAGGAAAAACTGATAACTGGACCTCACTAAAATTAAAACTGTATGATCTGCAAATGACCTTGTTAAGACATAAAAGACAAATAACAGACTGGAAAAAATGTCTGTATGCCACAAAGCTGACGAAAAACTGGTATCTGAAAATTGTAAGAACTCCTAAAGCTCAAAAGGAAAAATATAACTATCTAAAGAAAAATAGGTGAAAAACACGAACAGACATTTCACTGAAGAGAGTATACAGATGGTGAATAAGCACCGGAAAAGATGTTCAATAGTATTAATTAGTCATTAGGGAAATACAATCCACACTGAGGTATCACTATGCACTTGTCAGAATGTGTAAAATTTAAAAGAGTGATAACACCAATGGAAAATATAAAATGATACAGCCATATTATAAAGTAGTTTGACAGATTCTTCTAAAATTAAAAATGTACAATCTAGCAATTCTCACTCTTGGGCCTTTGTCCCAGAGGAATGATCAAGTAAAACCTGTACAGAAATGTTAATAGCAGTTTTAATCATAATAGCCCAAAACTGGGGGGAAACGCCAATGTCCCTCATGAGTGAAAAGTTAAACTATAGTACATCCCTAAAATGAATGAATGAAGGGACTGAAAGATTCAGTATTTTAAAGATATTATTTCTCTTCCAAATTCATCTATAGATTTAATGCAACTTTAATCAAAATTTCAGCAGGCTTTTTTTTTTTTTTGTAGAAATTGAGAAGTTGATTCTAAAATTTATTTGGAAATACAAATGACTTAAAATAGTCAAAGCAATTTTTAAAAAGAAAAATTTGTAGGATTAACTCTACCTAATTATCAGACTTACTAAGAAACTACACTAAACAAGATAGGGTGGTATTGAGATATACAGATCAACAGATCAATAGAAGAAAACATAAAATCCACAAACAGGCCACACATTTTATGGTCAAGTGATTCCAGATAAAGATGTCAAGGCAATTCAAAGGGGAAAGAAAAGGTTTTTCTAAAAATGTGGGAATAAATGAATAATCGTGTTTAAAAAATCATCAACTCTTAGCTCATACATCCAAAAAAGTTAACTTGAAGTGAATCAGTGACCTAAATGTTTGCAAGCTAAAATTATAAAACTTCTGGGGATGGCCGGTTAGCTCAGTCGGTTAAAGTGCGGTGCTAATAACACCAAGGTTGCCGGTTCAATCCCTGCATGGGCCACTGTGAGCTGCGCCCGCCATAAAAAAAAAAAGAAAGAAAGAAAAAGAAGAAGAAGAAGAAGAAGAAGAAAAATAAAATAAAAAAATAAATAAATAAAATATATATATATATATATATATATATATACCTTCTAAAAGAAAATATTTTTTCACAAATTCCCATAGGCAAAGTTAGATTACACAGAGTCTGAAGGGTAAAACAAAAATTGGTCAACTGGACTTAAAAATTTCTGGCCTTCAAAAACTCTACTAAACAAAAATGGCCAGCCATAAGACAGAATAAAATATTCACAATACATGTCTGACAAAGATATTATATCAAAAAAAAAAAAAAAAAAAAAAAGATATTATATCCAGAATATGTAAAGAAATCCCACAACTCAATAATAAGAAAACAAAACAATTTAAACAGGAAAATATATTTAAGCAGAGACTTTATAAGAGAAGATACACAAAGTCCAATAAGCACATGAGAAGATGCAAAATGTCAGGAAAACGCAAACTGAAAGGACAATGAGATGCCACAACACACCCATTAAAAATGGTTAATGTTAAAACAACTAACAATACTGTTGGCCAAGGTATGGGGCACTGTACACTCAGACATGATTGGTAGAAATGGAAAATGGTACAACCACTTTTAAAATATATTTGGCATTTTCTTAATCAGTTAAACACATGCTTATCATCAACACAGCCATTCCAAGAGAAATGAAAACATATGTCCACAGAAAACTTGTAAGCATATGTTCAGAGCACCTTTATTCACGCTTATCAAAAACTAGAAACAACCCAAATATCCATCCACACATTGTAGTATATTTGTATAATGGAATACAACTCAGCAGTAAAAAGCAATAAACTACTGATACATGCAACAACTTGGATGAATTCCAGAATCATTACGCTGAGTGAATGAAAACAGACACAAAAGGGCACAGAACAGTATGATTCCATTTACCTAAAATTCTGAAAAAAAATGCAAAGGAATCCATAGTGACATACATCTGATCAGTGATTGCCTAAGGCCTAGGGTGAAGGGAGGAATAAATTGAAAAGGGTATGATGTAAATTTTCTGTATCATGACTGAGGAGGTGGTTTGCTGACTGTATTATATACCTGTCAATACTCTCAAATTGTAGGCTTTATATGGATGCAGTTTATTTTATGTAAATTATACTTCAATAAAGCTGGAGTATTTCTAATGACACTCCTTTAAAAGAGTCTGAGTATAGTACTAAATATCATAGGGGCTACCTTCAAGGAGTTCTTGATAAATGCCCCAAATATCACTGTTTTTCATGCTTGGAGACTGGTGGATTTGCACTGACTCTTTTGCTTCCATTTTGTCCTATTTGTGTTACTTATATTTGCAACATAGGATAGAGGTTAAATTTGTGGCAGATGGAATCTGAAACTTTTACCTCCTTTCCTCTAAATCAGAGTTTACAACGATTTAAGTCTTCCTGACATCATATAAAGTTAAAATAACATTGTTGATTAAACCCAGGCATGAGGAACACAGAATAACATTCAGTTTTAGCCCAAAGTTACATGAAGTTGAAACAATCTCTTAATAAAGCAATCAGATACTTTTTTTGTAGATGAAGTAAGGAAAGAAAGACTCCCACATCATTCAAATAGTTTTTACCCCAAGCGTGGTTCAAAGGGACATTTAAAATTACCATACATGAATGTGGTATCATATAATTTCACACAAAGGAGATTACCCACATGAATATAATCAATTTTAAAACACTTCTCACTCTGCAATATTTTAAACGCTTTATTTTTAAGATCAAATATGCAAAACAAACTTACCGAAGAAATGATTTAACATTTTCAGCTTTCATCTGGGACACCAGGTTCCACCGTAAACTTTGATGGTAGCGCAGTGATGTAGTCGTTTCTTTGAGAGGCTTAAGAAACCAGCCTGGGGAAGAAGACACACATACACACATCATTGGTGTTAACTACTGTAAAAACTACAAGACAAAAAAAGCCCTTCACTAAGAAAGAGATCATGGTGAGCTTTACAAAAATATTCATATTAAATGCAGAAAACCTCTAAGTTCTGCTGTGTGGTGTCATTCTGAATTGGTTAAAACAAATTTTATATGAGAGTTCTTTTCATTTTCCCACATGTTGCTTATCAAGGGAAGAGCTTTTTCCTTTCTTGTTCTCCCCCGGGAATCTAGTTCTTAGCACAGTGCAGGGAGCTAATTAAATCAATATTCCACAAATATTAATTTAATAAATGATGAGGGAAGGGCCGTTTTTTGCAGAGCTGCCCATATCCACTGCAAGTTTTGACTCATTAATGATGCTTCCATCTGAAACAATTGTTTTCATCCCTGCGGATAGTGGCAAACCCCAAATTGTCTTTTAAACAGCCCTTAACAGTACCTTGAACTCAGCGAGCAATAGATCTGGATTTCAGTCACACTTTATTAGGAAGGCCCAAACGCATTCCATTCCGTTTCCAGTTTGGCTGAAATTCATGGAGTTCACCCGTTCGGATTGAGACTGAGCTCAGCTGGCCTGGCGAGCCCAGCAGAGTTTTCTTCGCGGAGGCGGACCAGCCCTGGGCTCAGGAAGCGGTTTGTACACTTACCCACCATAAATCCTGCCAGGAAAGATGCCAGCGCTGCAGCCAAGCACATCCAAAGGTACAGACGGCCCTTGGACTTCGCCATGTCTTCTTCGCGACTGAGCTCGGAGCGCCGGCTGCTGTAAGGGGCCTCCGAGCTGCAGATGAACAGAGAGAAGGTGCACCGAGAAGGGGTGAGGACCCGGACTCCCGCGGGGCGTGACCAACGCTGACCTTCAGCAAAGCCCGGCCTCCACCCTCCAGGACCCTCCTGAGAAGAGTGGAAATCAGCAGGAAACAACTCCTGGCTCCTTTGGTCTCCTGGGGGCGTGGAGCAGCGAGAGAAAGCTCTGCAGGAGGAGGAGACAAATGCTTCCTGTTGTCCTGCGATCTTCCAGTTGTCAACAGACCCTCCAGTCTGTTGATTTTACAGTAATCTGGACCGAGTGTGCGTGGGGACTACTGAAAATGTCCCTACTTGTTTCTTAAAGAACTCTACCTGCCGCTTTGCCACCCCCATTCCAGGAATTGCTTAATTTTAGCTGCGAAGTGCATTTAAATCCTGTTTTTCCTTTGCTGTAGATTATCCTGCTGCCACTGGATTCTTTGTCCGAATTTCTAACTGGTTACACTTGGGAAGCTCTTCGGGTTCTGCCTGCTCCACTATAACACAGAAGTTCCTTCACCACGCATCAACATCAAAACTCACAGGCTCCATTGAGTTCTTTTGTTCCCCCTTAACTGAACAAGTCTCCAAATTTCTGTAATCCTCAATCACTTTTGCTGTCACTGGGGTTTTTCACTACCTCACTAACATGTTATAGGTTCAGATAAATAAGATTCACTATTGAAAGTGCTTTGCTCCATAACTGACAGTAGGTTCTCAACAAATGTCATCCTCCCTGTCCTTCCCCTCCTCCCTTATTATAGATGTTTCTCTTTATAAGTGTTTAGAAAGTTTGCGAAATGGTGCTCCTTGTAAACAGCACTCCTGTATCCATCCATTTTGCCCCAGCAGAAATCTTTAGCAACTCATGGCTGAATTCCTCATATCCGACCAAAAGCAGTTTTGCAGCCAAAGGAAAAATGCTTGGTGAGTGGATTGTGAAAAGGACAGTGCATCTATGGCCCCCAATCTTCACTGCTTTGTAGGAGGCCCTGATGATCTTAGCTGTGAGAAATAACAGAAACAGAGCCGCTTGGAAATTGAGTTGGAGCTGCCATCTCAGAGGAGGTCCCACGCCTCGAACTTTGGGATGTTTAAAATGAGCAAAATAACCTTTGGACTGGGATAAAGCAACATGGTATTCCAAACAACTGTTTGCAAAATAGAGATTCTGACTACAGGACTGAAAGTTAAAGACATTCTTTAGCACCACCGTGTACAGCTAAGGAATGACTTAGTTTATCTGCACCTCCAGGAATTCCCTCCTTGACGTATTAGCACCAATAGATATTCCTTCCTTCTATTAATGTGATTACTCCTTTTCCCTTTCTCATAAAAACCCTTTGCCTTCAGCCCTAATCAGAACATGACCTGCGTTTCCGTCTGCATCCGTGCTTTCTGAGTAGCTATTCTTTTGGATCTCAGATAAATGCTTGTTGCCTCTCCCTTTGCCATTTTATTTTAGATTAACATAGTTAAGGCACTTTACTTTTCTCCTAAGGAGTTGACAAAAGAGTCTAATTTCTTTTTCTTACACTATAATTGCTGGTGTATGTATCTGATGGTTTTTCTCTTGGAACTTTTGTGGAATCCCTGATAGTTAACTTTGAACCAAATATCTTTAGTGAATTAATTGATTTCATGTTTGTATGTTGTTAAAGCCCAGTTTCTACTTTAACAGTTGGGTGACAAGGGTCTCCCCTACGCCACAAACAACATCAAATGTTACTTGTGTCAGTATACACAAAAATGTGTTACCCAAAAACTTTGAGGACTGGTTATACAATTTATTAATTTCTAGGCCCTTAGCCTTTTCTATCTGCTGCCCATGGGACCATTGGTTATTGACTACATTTCTCTCCAAAGGCAGATCCAAATCATCTCTAGAAAAAGGTTTGCTGCAGAAAGAGAAGGTAGAAAATTAAAATGATTAAGTTACCTGTGAAATGTGTTTTTTCCTACTCCTGTCTCAATTACATAGCTAAAATTTGATTAATAGAAGAAATCAGTGTATTAAGTAGCACAGTTTCCAACTTGACTAATCTTCCCAAATTAAAATTAGATTATTCTTAAATCAGAATTTATTGAGAGGCTATAGCATGCCAGACATTGTAAAAAAATTCTGAGCATATGATCCTTGCCTCTAGGGAGCCTACAATACAATGAGAATGTAAATATTGAATACGTAATTAGATGTAACGTTTTCTAATAAGCAGTATTACCTTACGTGTGAAGGTTGTCTTCGCTGCCTCAATAGGTGGCATCTACAATCTTTATCTTGCCAATCCATTGTAAAAAGTCCGATTAGCTGATTCAGTATGTCTTTGGCCTTTTGTTAATACAGATACAGATGCATTATTTCACTTTAACTAACCTTGTAATAGAAGGTTGCTATCACAGTTTCTAATTTGCATCTTGGAAAATATTTGCTTTTTGCAAGAACACTTAACAAAGCCACATGGTTGATTTATGCTAACCCCTTTCAGTTTTTCCTTCAAAGCGAAAAAGTGTATAAGGAACTTTTTGTATTGGAAAATCCATCTCTCAATAAAGCAATTTAACACATTTGATCTGTTCATTATTCATTGAGCCTCTCACATGACAGAACTGTCTTTTCCATTCGCAAAGTTAAATTGCTCCTACATAATCATCCCCCCCTTTTCACATTGTAGAAGACGCAATCCTGTAATTTCAAAGTTCAAATCCCATCACATGGGTCACAGTGAGGTTTGAAAACAAAGTGACATATGTCCTAATACCACAGTATATGTAAATTCCTTAATGACCACACCAATAGTTAAGACTTAATAGAGAAGGAATAATGTTTAACTGTGTCAAATTTCATGTTTTGTTTGAAGATGTTGCCTTATCTTTCATAAGAGAGAAATCACCTAGATGCTCACTGTACACATATAGACATGTCACTAGTGACATCACAAGGTGACATGATGATCTGGTCATCCACATAGCAATATTCACTTTCTGAAAAAGTGAAAGGTTGATGTTATGATGGTTGAGAGTCATGACAAGAGATACATTCCAGTTGAGTATTTCTAAAATCCTAGGTCTAAAAACTGCCAAAAATCCATTTCAAACTTAAAATGTTAGAATGTTAGTACGTTGTACATTGTACAATACACCATAACCTATAGATCAGGTGAGAAGTGAGACACAAGTGTAGGCAGGGAGAAAAAAGTAAAAGACTAATAACAGTAAGTGAGGAGAAATTTTAAAAGAAAAGCAGAAAATCATGATTGGATGATTTCCTTCTGATGTCACAATTACTCTACTCAATAGTAAATGTATAAATTAGGAAATACCCACTAAGTTAAACTGTGAAACAGAGAGAGGACCTTCACCCATGCCCTCCTATCAACACAGGATGTGTGTACCATGATGTTAACATTCCAGGTGGAAATTTGGCACTGGTAAGTTCTATTATTTGGCCTGTAAACCAAATTTTCTTGCTCAGTATTTCTCATTCCTCATCAACAAGTGACTTCCGTCTATTTCCCATGATAGCTTTTACCTCACAGTAAAATCAGGGGCTCCCTCATGCTGTTTCTTCCAACATTCTCATCCTCTGTCCTCATTTACATCCTCAGTCCCTGTGGACCTTCAGTATCATTAGGTTATGACTAAATCTCTAGATTCTTCATCTTGCTTCTAACAGCCCTTTTCTATTCCATCTTACCTGACACCTATTTTCACTTGATGATACCACTTTCCCTAAAATCAGATCAATTTCCACTTCATGGGGAAGTGGAACTGACTCCCACGGGGACTCATGGGGTCAGAGAGGAAGAATGGAGCTTTGCTCTGCCAACAACGAAGTTCTTACCCTCTAACTCTATCATTCAGTCCTTATTCTCATCGTTGTTCCCAGGTAAGCACTCAAAGTTCTCCCACCTTCTGCAGTTGTCACATCTGTTGTGCAGACGTGGATGCACCTCTGACCCTTCACTCTTTGTTTCGTTTCACACCTTGCATCCAATCACCCAGTAAGTTCTATTGTCTCCGCAGTCAAAATATATGTTGAATGCAGTAGTCCTCTAATCTTAGGCACAATCATCTCTTATCTAGACTTCTGCCACAGCCCCCTAAGTGGTCTCTGCCCCCACCCCTGCTCCTGTACAGACATCCTTGACTTAGTAGAGTTTTCTGTCAGAGGTAACAATCAGAGCATGTTATTATTCAAATCCGTCAAAGCTTTCTCATTAAACTTAAAGAAAAATTCAGACTTCTTGGAGTGGCTACCAAACCCACTTGATCTAGCTTTTGACTCTTGCCTCTCTTTGAGGGAAGGGAATACATGCAAACCAAATGCATAAACACTAGGAAACCACCACATCAGCAGCAATCACCAGCATCACAAAGAACCAGACAATCCCAAGGGAGGCCTATGACTGTGCTCTCCTAGTGACAGTGTAGTATGTCCATATGCCCACACATGAAGGAGGCATTGGTGAGGCATTGGTAAATGACAAATGACAAAGAAAACCAACACAGTAAGAAAAAGGTATTCAAACTTTTATAATTGGGGCAATTATTAGAAAAACTAAAATCATTTCATGGTTTCACTTCAGTGAGCTGAGATTCTTGAATTAACTGGTAGCTCTTCTTGACCAGCTAGAATGACCAAGGACAACATAATTCATAGCAATAGCAATACAATTCCTAGCCTGCAAGCCCTATCCATAATAAAGAACAACCCTACAGTTCCCTATACTGCGTGACCAGTATTTGGGATTCAATGTTTTTTCTCTTCTCTCTAAATCTCAGACAACCCGGAGAAAGGCTGCCAGACACTTGCTAAGCTTCTCCTTCTATCAGCTTTCATGCAGAATGCCTTCTTTATCATATTTCCAGACAAGAAAGGCTACTAGTGAGTAATTGAAAGAGGTTTTCAAATGATGGAGTGGTGAAGTTATTGCTCACCCTGGTTTATACATAAAAAGATGGTGAAGAAGATATAAGAGTAAGAGAACCATGGTGTGGCCCAAGGAATGTGAAATAACTGTGTCAATGAATGTTCTCTGGCTTTCACAAGGACCAAAAGTTTTACAACCTTCTATCCCAATTCCTAAAGTACAAGTCATTCTTCCACAACAAAATTAAATCTCTAACCAACATAGACATTTTATGTCCTCCTCCTTAAAAAGTCTCTTTCCATAAATAAAAATGTTATTAGATTATCTCATAAAAATTCCTTTAAGCTGGAACAAAAATCTGAGTGCAATTTGCATATTGAAGAATAGGATAAAAGCCCCTACAACTAAATAAATAAAACTGGACGATAAATGTGTAAAAAAAAAAAAAAAAAAAGAAGGATGATTATAGCCATCTGCAGACACTGTCACAAGTTTTTCTTCAAACAGAATTAAAAAACACTTAACTCCAACAACTCAAAGATAAATAGACCCCCAGGACAATTATCCTGGTCATTCTTGTTGTCATCTTTGTAAAGAAAAAAAAGGTTGTGGTGTGCAGGCATACTACATAGCTGGCATCTAATATTAAAACACTGTGTTTTCTGAATTGCTTAGAGAAGAAAGATTATGTCCTTGTAATTTATTGACTTGCAGAGACCACCTACCCCAGCAAAATACAGCCAAGGAGAAAGATTCTATACTCGTGAAGCATTGGCTTTCCTGAATTTTACACCTTTTCTTATTTGATTAACTTTGGTAAAACCAAATTTAAAACTGATCCATAAATACAGAATTTAGAGTAAGGTGATTCCTGTTTACCTTCCACTTTAAAAATTACTTTGAATACTTGCTCTGCGGGCATTGGGAAATGGCATCTCACACGAGAGAAAAGGTGTTTTGCCTGTAATTAAAACAACTCATCAAAAAAAAAAAAAAAAAAAACTAGAATTACCATATGATCCAGCAATTACACTTCTGGGTATTTTTCCAAAGAGAATGAAAATACTAACTCAGAAAGATATCTGCATCCCCATGTCCACTGCAGCATTATTTACAGCAGCCAAGATATAGAAACAACCTAAGTGTCCATCGGTGGATATGTGCATAAAGAAATTATGCATTTATAGAGGATGCCAAAAAATATATACATATTTTAAGAAAGGACAAACTATTAAAGTTGTAATATATATCAATAACAAAAGATGAATACAAGTCACATTTGACTTCTGCAAATACAAGAAGTGCTCAAAAGTAGCTACCATCAGCATACTTTTAATACAGTTTTTTCCTTTCTTAAAATGTGCATACAAGAGGAGGAGAAGGAGGAGACCACAAGCCACAAGGAAACAAGATGAAGTTTGAATAGTTTCTCCTATCCCGGTCTTTGCCTCTTCCGTTGGAAAGAAAGGACTCTGGGGTTTTTACTGTTACCTGGCCAATGACAGAGCCTTCTAAGGACATTCCAAGACAGCATACAGTCCTGTGGTCTACTTGGAAATCCGTATAGATAACATTTCAAGGGAGATACCCTGTTGGTTTTGACTGGATATTCATATAAACTTTTCAAAGAGATGAGTGCTAGAGTTAACCCTTATCTGTAAGTTTTGAATTTATATTGTTTCTTCCCATGTACAAAGAAAAACACACATTTTTTCCTAAAAAATAAAAATAAAAATGTGCATACATTTTTTGGTACCCCTGGTATATAATGGAATATTATTCATCCATGAAAAAGAATAAAATCCTGCCATTTGTGACAACATGAATGCATTTTGCACCTTGAGGGCGTTATGCTAAGTGAAATAAGTCAGACAGAAAAAAGATAAATACCATGTGATCTCAATTATGCGGAATCTATCCAAAGCAAACAAAACAAAAGAACATATGCAAACATCTATTCTCTAGCTTTGTTTGCTGAGAGGACCTGGGAGCAGCACATCTCAATAACAGTGAACACAGTTATCTCCCAGGTCTTGGTTTCTAAATATTATGCACCGCTAAGTGGACCAGGATCTTTGGAGAAATGGTTTATTCCAAGGTTGTGGCAAAGAAAATACAAGATAATAATTGTGGAACATCTTAGGCAGAAAATCACGAAAGTACTCGAAGAATAATGGAGACACATCAAAAAGACAGGGATGGCAACTTGAACGGGCTGTTTCACATCAAATTTGAGACAATTTGACATCAAAATATATAACGCTTGTACCTAATTATAACTCACTGAATAAAATTGAAAATCATGAGTCCAAACAATTATAAAGTAGTGGATAAGTTGAAATGATACAAATAAGCTTAAAGTTTAACAAGAAATAAGCTATTTACATAGTTTCAAAGTAACTCACCACAAAAATACTTAAGTAAAAAGAGAAAAAGTAAGTTTAAAGTGGGGAAACTTGGCAAACAGAGCCTTAACCATGTGATCTAAATAAACGTTATCAATAATGGGCCCATCGAAATCATTTACCACTAGATACAATTCAGTAAAAACACAGCATCACTTTTGTGATTTTTCTCATCAAAGATGCATAATCTATTTTGAATCATGAGAAAAAAGACAAAATCACTTGGAGATAGTCTACAAAATATCTGGCCTTCCGCCTTCAAAAGCATCACAGTTATGATAGTTAAGACTGAGGAACTATTCCAGAAGAAAGGAACTAAAGAGACATGCCAAATAAATGCAACTCGAGATTCTAAATTGAATCCTTTTTGTTATAAAGGACTCTTTGGGAGAACTGGCCAATCTTGAATGAGGTCTGAGGATTAAATGTCAGTGATGTCCCTGTGAATTTCCTGGTTTTGATGGTTGCATTGTGGTTACGTAGGAGCATTCTGGGATTCGGTCAGTGTTCCTTGCTCTTCTGGTGAGCAACAGGTAGCGTGCCTTCACAGAATGATCTCTGAGTGGGGGAAATAGGGGCTCAAGCCATTGAATTTGATGGCCTCTCAGTCTGCCTAATTCACAAAGCGTGCATGGTAAGCACTAGATAAGACTTTAAGTGAAGTGCAATTCCATTCATTTTGGAGAGAAAAAGCAATTCACTTCCAACTCATTCTATTTTTAATTAGTGGAAATAGAACACACACACAGGTATGCACTATATATATTTAGAGGAGAAGTGGAGTTGAGAGACTAGTTACCCAAATCTGTCCAATTTAAGTCATAAAAATGTAAATCGGCACTTTTGTAAACTTCCCCATTTCCAATTTGCAAATATTTACAAACTTAAACTAATAATGTTTTACACAATTTTATTTCTAACACAGAAAACTTCAGCTGTCTCAGAAGTTTATTGTCTTATATTTCATACTTCTAAACCGTTGTCCTTTGAAAGTTGATTTGCCTTCATTTCTTTTTCTTCTTTTTTATTTTTTCCCCTTCATTTCTTTCTTTTTTATTTCCACTCATTCTCTGTAAAAATAGGATTATCTTGGTGTTTCTTTTTAAAGGGATAATTATCACTAAGAATTTTCAGAAACTAAAAGTTATATGAAGTCATTGACACCCATACCCAATTTAATTTACTGTTTATACCCAAAAAAAAACACCACATGAGGTCCGATGTAATTTAACCTATAATGTAAAGTATAACAAAATACTTATTGTATTTAAAAAAAAAAAAAAAAACTCTATTGTCAACCACATCACCTGTACCCTACATCATCATTGGCTTGTACTTTTGGTATATGTCAGGTTCCGTTTTGCAAGCAACATACACTGACTGACTAACTTGAGCAGAAAAGCAATAGTAGCTCATAGAATTTTGGATAAGATTAGAAAATTGAAAAAAAATAAGTGGGGGAAATCAAGGTGTCCAGGCACCCATAACTCTGGCACAAATCATGTCACAGGAACAACCTGGTAAAGATGGTGTGGCTGCAGCAGCAGGACACTGGATGGGACCAACCCAGCGTGGGGAAGCACTTGCTCTTGAGACCATCTCCCCTCTGCCACAGCCCTAACCTAAAAAACACTTAGATCCTGTGCCTGTGCCCTAGCTTCCTGGGGCAGAAAAAGAAATGTCTAGACTTTACAGCTTCTCTAGCGGGAAAGAGTTCTGAAACCATGAAGAATCACGGAAGGGACTATTCCACAAACATAGAGAGAGGTTTCAAATGCTAGATGACCAAAACTATGCCAGCAAATGATCAGATAGTCCCTCATCTGCCCGCTCAGCATCTACATACATTATTCTTCCTATAGTTACATTTCCAAAAAACACATCCTCATTGGATAGTTTTATAATTTTCACACTTAACAAGACTATGCTCACCCCTTTCCAAAACAGACACAAAAATGTGGTAAGAGCATCATGTAGGGAAGTGTTTCTCAAGTGAGTTCCCCAGAATAGCAGCAACAATATCACTTGGTGACTTGTTAGACGGGCAAAGCCTCAAGCCAATCCTAGAACCATTGAATCAGAAACTGAGTAACCTGTGTGTAACAAGTCCTCCAGGTGGACTGTGATCATGCTAAAATTTGAGAACCACTGGTCTAGAGTGATTGATCTTGACAGTCAAAGAAAAATAGAGTTGCTTTTTTTGCAATGGGAAGAATCAACTCAAAGGCTCAGAGTTACTGTAATCTGCTGCAAATCTAGCATTTCTGAGTTAAATCCCATTCTTCTTCTCATTCTGTCATTGTTCTATCTCCATGGTCTCATCCTATGAGCAAAACTGAAAAGCTAAATACCAACCTCATACCCTGTTTACATGTTATATTGAGGAGAGGTAGAGTTTGCCACTCTAAAATATGCCTTTTGGGATATTGGTTATGTTAAGCTAGAGAAAAGAAAGACTCAGAAAAATCCTTGATCTTCCCTCTAACTGCCTAAAGGGAATTTAGATAGAGGACCTGCTCCAGGAAGGGAGATATCATCATAGACATCAATAGATTAATCTAAACTGAGTGAAGAATCTCGCAAGGACCATTTGATTAAAGTCCTCTCTGTGTCCCACTGTTAAAGATGGCGCAGCAAACGTTTATTTACCAAACATCTGCTTTCCTACCTCCATGTGACTTGCCTTCTTTTGAAGTCCCAAACCACAAACCCCCCTCCTCCTTAGCTTAAAATGGTGTATAAGCCTCAACTGCCCAAGTGTCCCCAAGTCTCATTCTCCAATATCCATACCTACTAAATTTGGTAATTTTCTCCTGTTAATCTGTCTCATTTCAATTTGATTATTAGCCCAGCCAGAATAAGCTAGAAAGTGGGAGGAAATTTTTTTTTTTTTTTTTTACTTTCCCCACTAAGGGCTTAGGGGAAAGTCAAAGGACTGGGAGGAAAATGAGACCTGAAGTCCTCCTGGAGGCCGGGATCTTCCTGGCTTCATAGTTGCCAAACATTTTTATATAACTTTTAGAATCAACTTCCATTTTTCACTGAAAAAAGAAAAACCCTGTTTGGTTTCTAGTTTTAATTTGAATTAGAATTATTATCGGACATACATTATTTAACAAATGAACCTACTAAAATACATTACCAGAAATATATTTAAATATCTTACCAAAAATAACATAGTTCTTTGATGTAAATAGCTACAACCAGTTTTAATAAAGGAAAAAAGACCTCGCTAAATTTGCATCATAAAAAATTAAGAAAGTAGAAAATACACGCTGGTTGCTTTTCATAATTGCCTGTAAGGGGAGAATATTTACACAAGGTGGCAGTAGTGCATCAATTCCGGTCTCAGAAAACAAACACAAGCAAAGCAAAGTTTTTACTTATTCCTGGTTAAAATAGGCCTTTTGAACTCATTCTAATGTATAGAACTAAGCAACTTGACTTAATATACTTTTATTACTTACAGTCTTGGATGATGTTAGTGGTTTGAATTATTTTTCATTCTAATATGTTTAAAGGAAGTAGTGCTATGCATATTGACTGATTTGACATGTAAAGGTATTTTATTCTGTTTTCAGAACTATCCCATCCAAAAAATTGTTAACCTTCCACTAATGATGAATGTCGTTTTATTTTCTTAAAAAGTAAAGGATGCACACAATTATATCCAAGTGAATTTTTTAAAGGGTACATAAAAAATTCAAAGGAGAAGAATAGCTCAACAAATGGCGCTGAAACCGTTAGGCACAAAAATGAGCTTTGACTAAACTCGCAGCTAAAACAAAAATTAATTTCAAATGGATCACAGAATTAAATGTAAAATATAAAACTATAAAACTTTTATGAAAAAAATCATAGGATAAATATATTTGGGATGTAGAGCTAGGCAAATAATTTTTATGCTTGACCACCAAAGCTCAACCCATAGAAAGAAAACCATTTACAAAATTGAATTTCATCAAAATTAAAACTTTGCTTTGGGAAAAACCCATAGAGGATGAAAAGATAAACTGCAGACTGGGAAAAAATATTTGCACACCACATATTTAACAAAGGACTTGTATGTATAATAAAGAATTCTCAAAACAAGCTATCCAATTAGAAAATAGGCAAAAGACCTGAATAAACAAATTTACTGAAAATGATATACAGATATTAAATAAGTACAGAAAAATGTATTCAATACAGGATTAGGGAAATGCACATTGGAATCACGATGAGATATCACTGCACATCCATTAGAATGGCTAAAATAAAAAAAAATAGTGACAACCTCAAATGCTGGCAAGGATGCAAAGGAACTAGCTCACTCATCCATTACTGGTTGGAATGTAAAATGAAACGATAACTCTGGAAGCGTGTATGGCAGTTTCTTACAAAACTAAATATGTGCTGAACATATGACCCAGCAATTGGACTCTTGGGCATTTATCCCAGAGATATGAAATGGGCTTGTGCTAATATAAAAACATATACATAGATGTTTATAGGCTGCATTCATAACATCCCTAAACTGAAAACAACCCAAACGTCCTTTAGTGGGTGAGTGGCTAAACAAACCATGTTATATCTCTATACCATGAAATACTACTCAGCAATAACAAGGAAACTATAAATATGTGTACAACTTGGATGTATCCCAAGGGAATTATGCTGAGTTTTAAAAGTCAGTCTCAAAATCTTTTATATCATTTTATCCCCTTTATTAAAAATTCTTGAAATGCCAAAATTGTAGAGACTGAGATCAAATTAGTAGTTGCCAAGGGTTAGGGACAGGAAGAATGAGAGAGTTGGCTGTAGCTATAAAGGAATAGGACAAGGGAGCCTTGTGATGGAATGTACTGCATCCTGACTGTGTTGGTGGTTCCATGAATCTACACACACAATAGAGGTACACACACATATACAAATAAGTACATGCAAAACTTATTCAGATTTCACAAGGTCTGTGTATTGTATCAATGTAAATTTCTAAGTTGTGATAATGCGCCGTAGTTATCTGAGATGCTACTGTCGGGGGAAGTTGGGTGAAGGCTGTGAGTCATCTCTCTGTATCATAGCTCACAACTGCATGTGAATTTCCAATTACCTCAAAATAAAAAGTAAAAATAAAAAACAGTAATGACTGCTTTTAACATATAAAATATTCAGAGAACATACAATTGCAAAAAGTTAAATTATTGAACTATTATTAATTTCTTCTCATTAACATTATAATGAAAGGAAGTTGAACCAAAGGATGTTATTTAAGAACCTACTGTATACTTCTTAAAAATTTAGTATGGTTACTCCCATGTAAATTTATAATCCCCTCATTCTTAACAGCTGCATAGTATTTCAGTTTATGGTTAACGGGTGATAGGTTTATTTGTTTTTTGGTCATTTATATTGTTCTCATATTTTCTTTGTTAAAAGTGTTGGAATGCACAAAGATAGAAATACAAGGAGGCTGTCTTATCTCTGTTAAACAATTTTGAATTAAAACGACAGATTCAAATCATATGCACATTAAGCAGGTAAGTAGCACTAGCATAGTTTTAATATCTCCAAACCTGCCACGAAACCCAACAGAGCAAGTAGGATAACAAAGCAGCATCTATGACAAGATAGTGTGATGAGTTTTCCCCACGAACCCACACCTAGCAAGCCGAGCCAAACCACAAAGACCTAGGGGAATCACCAACTGTCATGGAGGAGGGGAGGAAAGACCACATAGTTTCCAACGACTCTGAGAGCTGTGGAACTTGAAAACCCAGTTGCTCCCAGATACACAGCCCCCAATTCGGGGATTCCTGCTTGGCACAGAGAGCTTGGTAGGTCAACCTGAGAGCAGCAGCTCAGGCCAGGAGGGACTTGCTAGGTCGCAACTCCTAGGGGAGAGGGAGGACGGCAAAAGCAGATGGAGCAGTGGACTGTACCCCATGGACTTGCCAAATTAACCACTTTCAGGACAAAGCCCTGTCCTGAGGAGAAACTTCAGGAAGTCAATTATAAACTGAGTTGGACAAGGACATCAGCGCCCGAGAAACGAGAAGGTCCAGATTAAACCTGTGGGAGGGGGAGGAGAAGGCAGAGCTCAGCAAGTTCAAGCACAGGTCATTTCTTTACCTTCCCATTCCACAAATACCAGATGCTGTGAATGTGAAATAGGAAGTCTCCGTTCAATATATAGTCTTCTGACCCTTGTTACTAAGCCAATCATTCTGCCTTTTCCTCAGATCTGTCCCATGACAGACAGTGGATTGGTGAATAGGATCTGAAATTTTCGGGGGGAAGTAGATGCTAAAAGAGCTCTCTCAAACTCTTACCTCTGGGTCGACACGTTGATTTGCAGCATCACCAGTGCTTGATTCTGCTCAGCTTTTTATTGGGGGCAGTGCTGCTCTCCTCCAGTGAAAAGCTATTATTAACTCCACCTGTTCATACTCCACCATCCTGCCCTGCTATCTTAGCACCAATGCTTGGTGTGTCATCCCCTCCCAGTCCAGAATAAACATTCATTCTCATCCCTTCTCATTTGCTCTTTCTTGCCCTTCTATTCCATTGGCATATATATTTTGTTGTTGTTTTTCTCCAGTATTAAAAAAAAAAAAAAAAAAAAAAAAAGCTTCCTTCATCCAGTGTGGTGGTGGTGAGCATAGAATATATTTCACTTCAAATTAAAGTAAACAAACAAATGCAGAATCTAGCTGACAGAAAGTAATGTAATTAGTAATTGCTCTGATAATGTGGAAATGATAGAGTTAAGAAAAATGGTAGAAAGGGAGGGTGAGAAGTTATGCTGTAGAATAAGCTTACTGACTGCCTTCATCTCTCATGCCCGGGAGTCAAAGATTTTGCTTGTAAAATGTAGGCATACTTATTACTGCCAAGGGAAACACTTATTGTCAGTATTATATCAAATTGGAGGATGAGAAAACATGGGTGGAGAAGAAGGAGAATACAAGCTAATGTTGTCTTAGTTTGGAGACAATGACTGCTGTCTAAAGAAAGAGATGACTTTAGGGAACTATATCAGGTAGCCACCAGAACAAAAGTCCAACTTTCCTAAACATCTTAACATGAAAACAAAGGCAACAAATACAAACCAGATCGTGAAAGACAAATATGTGCATATAACACATTTAAAATTCTACAACCAAAGTAAAACCTAACAAAATTCTCATATTAAAGAAGTCAATGTGCTGAACTCCCTTATTAAAAGAAAAAAATATTGTCCAGTTAAATCACAACACTCAATTCTATGCTGAATGTAAGATGCATATTTTAGAAAAGTGAAAAACAAAAGCGTGGGCAATAAATACACTAAAAGGATGTCTTTTCTTTATGCTTATGGAGTAACAGCAGTGGGTAAGCACATGACACATTTTCCCAGCTGGAAACGTTTATACCACTAGTATGAGTTTATTTGAACATGTCAAAAGACAATTTTATATAATTAGAAGTAGAAATGATACTAGTGAGTGAAAGGAGAAAATATTAGCATCTGCACTGAGGACTGAGAGGAAAGAGCTAACGTTGAGTATTTATTGATGACATTAACATAAGGCAAGCAAGTTGTTTCCAATGAAAATGTCCTTCTACTAAAATCATATGTAATCCTGCGAAAGTTGCGTTTGCTTCTCACCAATCTGTCATCAGCTGTGCTATTGCTTTAACTGCATTGTAGAGCATCAGACTTAGGTTTAGCTGTTGTATCCTTGATGATTATATTTTGTTCTTTAGAGAGGCTCTGATACTACAATTATATTTTGGATAATTTGTCTTGTTCCAGACAAATAATCTTTCCAGAGTGTGGATGAGATATACACCTTGATCCATATGGGATGATCCTTTGGTTCAGATCCAGGGGTTGGGTTTATTTGTATTTCCTGTGGCATTCTGGTCAGGGAGAGAAACACATTGCCCTTTTATTTCCCTGGGCTATGAGCTGGGCTACCTAAAGTGAGAAAACCTAAAAAAGTTATGATTTTTTTAGATCTAACTTACTTTGTGGCTCTTTTACAAAAATAAAATTACTGCTGCACAACCATATTAAATAAATTAATTTACAATGAGTTTTCCCCTTTCCCCTAATGAGAGGAGACCCACAGATATATGAGGAGCTTGCTTCATCTAGTAATGTTTTGAGACCCCAGTTTCTCCTAGTAGTGTTTAGGGCACTTCCCCAAGTTGTTGATTGGAGTGGATAAATGTAAGATGGAATTGGGTTATAGAGACCAGATGAGAGAAGTATGTTACTCCAGAAACACAACGTACTGTATACCTAGGGGAACTGTTCTCAGTATCAATGTTTTAAGCATTCTAAGACTGACTATACACCAGACAATAATTATGCAATATTTATAAAATTTGACGCAAAGATAGCTGAAATGTGTGTGTATTGCTTTAAATTTTTTTTTGTTATACTAATTTATTAGGTATGTGGGGACAGAGTCCCAGAGAGCAGTTTTCAGGCTCTCTGGCCTCACGTGGAAAGGTGCTGACTCAGATAGTAGATGGCCATCAGCTGTGGCTAATTGACCTTCAGCTATAACCAGTTAGCCAATTAGCCCCTGATATAACTGCCCCGGCTGAGCTGGTTGGGGGTGGGGGGGAGTCGAGAGTCAAGTGAGTCCGTTGGTTGGCAGGCAGAAAAGCAGACATCAGGTTGCAGGTCGTGCAGCTCCAGCCTCCAGTGAGACTATAGAGCCTCCAGTGAGACTATAGTGATATGACTCCCATATCTATGGCTCCGTGGATGTTCCTTTTTGGCCTCACCATATCCTGCATTCTTTTGCGGGGAGTGGGACCAGAGACCCCGCAGGCCGCCCCGCGTGACAAATGGCTAAGCGAGCGGGGTCCTCCGCATGACAAGGTATTAAATAGAAACAACAGAATATAATGAAACTGTTATACTATATGTAGAATAACCACACAACAAACACCTGAGTCTTCAGGCACCTGGTTTAAGAGCTTGATTTTTATGATTAATTTCGAAGCCACCTATGTGACCTTGCTTTACACCTCCTTTTACACTTTTAATGATGAGTATTGTGAGTTCCTTATGTTTATCATTTTACTCTCTATGTCTCAGTAAGTTTGCTCATATTGCAGGTTTTTTAATGTTATGCAAATAGAATTAATTCATCATGTTTTTTGTAACTTCCTTTTTCAAATAAAATTATTCTCCTGAAATTCTTCTGTCATTGTGTGTATTTTATTCAAGTTTTATAATATTACAATATTATCAATATTTTTACAATATTTTATAATATAATCTCATGAGCATAATAAATTACATATCTGTGGTACTTTTGCTTCAAATTGACCTTCTATACTAAACATTCCTAATATAAAATTCTGTTGTATTTTTATAGGGCACACGTGCAAGGCTTTCTCTAGGGTTGTATTTGTTTTCTATTTCTGCCATAACAATTTACCACAATCTTAAAAGAACACAAGTCTATCTTTGAGGTTTTGGGGTCAGACATCTGATATAGCTCTATTGGACAAAAATCAAGGTTTTAGCAGGTTGTGTTCCTTTCTGGAGGCACTAGGAGACTCCGTTTGCTGCTCATTTGGGGAGTTGGCAGAATTCAGTTCCTTGTGGTTTTGACTGAGTTTCTTCCTGGTTGTAAGCTGTGGGGTGTTCCCAGCTTCTAGAGTCCACTCCCTTTCCTTGGCTTGTGACATCCTTCCTCCACCTTCAAAGCCAGAAATGACAAAGTCTTTCTCATGTTTTCTTCCTTCTGATCCTCTGCACCCAAGAAATGTTCTCTGTTTTTAAGAGCTCCTGTGATTAGATTGGGCCCGCCATAGTAATTCAGGATAATTTCCAGATCTCAAGGTCTTTCTTTAATCATATTCACATCTGCAAAATCCCTTTTGTCATTTAAGGTCCCATGTTCATAGATTCTGAGATTCAGGGTGTGGCTATCCTTGGAGGACCATTATTCTGCCAAACATACACAACTTGCAGATATATACAACTAGTTCACGGGTCCTGAATTAATTTCATTTTTACCATATAGTGTTTTCCAAAATGAGCATTCCATATTACACTTTTCACCAGTGCTGTTGAATGATTATGTTTACTTTACAACTTTGTCAATACTTGATAACATATATTTTAATTTTCTTGCCAATCTGGGATGATGTGACATTGCATATTATATATTTGTTCCTTCATGCAATAATAAATTTTTATCAGGTACTGCCTATATGCTTGTCATTTTTATGGATCCTAAATATATAACCATAAAATAAAAACAGAATCCCTGCTGTGAAGAAGCTTAGTCTTTGGGAGAAACAGACATTAATCCAGGTAAATAAATCCAAGAGCAATTGTGGAAAGAAATCGTTGGATTGGAGAGCTTGGTACCTGACCTCGGAGAAGAATCTGAAAGAACAGAGACCCAGTTTCCCATCTCCGCACACCCACACCAAGTGATTCCAAGTAGGGACTATGCTTGGCAAGGCTGAGGGGACAGAGCTGAGAGGTTTGTGCTGATTCCAGAGGAGAAAGATGTTGTGAACCCCAGGTTTATTGCTATCCTGCCTGGGTTTCTGGCTTGCTATCTTCCTGTCAGCAGAGGCGAGAATCAGGGAGCACACCCTGAGGGTAGCATGTTACCAGGTGGCTGGCACAGGGTTTCTGGATGAGACCAAGGTTCTGCACCCCTATCCCAGCGGTGGTAGGAATACCTGAAGGGGAAATGAGAAGTTTTAGGTGGTTGGCACTGGGTGAGATTGTGTCTTTTGCTTGCTTATTTGTATCTTGGTATCATTTTGATGTCAAAATATTTTCATAGGCACATGTATATTCATACAGAATGACTTCTCTGAAAAAAACAATGCAAATTGTGAACATATTTGCCAAGAAGTTAAACCTTGTCTTTTTTCAGTCTCTGTCTTTTAACTTTTTAAACAAGTTTTATTGAGGGATAATTGACCTACAGCAAACTGCATATATTTAGACTGTATAATTTCATAGTTTTCACATCCCCACACAGCCATGGATTCATCACAATTGAGATAATGAACCTATTCATCACCCCCAATAGTTTCTCCTGCCTTTTTATAATTTTTCTCACTCAGCTTTCCCCACACAATACATTCCCATAACCCCCAGTCCCATCCCCAGGCAATCACTGATCTGTATCCTGTTATTATATACTGGATGCATTTTCTGCAATGTTATATAAATGTAATCATACAGAATGCACTCTTATTCTTTTTTAGTCTGGCTTCTCTTTCTCATTCAGAATAATTAAGAAACAACAATAAAAGAAAATCAAAAAAAGTCTTGTCGTTTACTCCAAAAAAGAAGACCAGCACTGAGACCACCCCACCGCCGCGTGTGCGCCCCCCGCCCGCGGCACCACCCAAGGGATGGGCTGGGCTTTCCTCGCCGCGTTCCCTCCGGACGCGCTGGGTAAAGGGTCGGCCGCGGGCGGTGCCCAGGAAGGCGGGCGAGCTTCGCAGACGCTGCACGTGGAGCTCTCAGATCGCAGCCACAAAGATACCGCAAATCCCGGTCCACTTAAAGATCGCTCAGGTTTCCCGCGCCCTTGTTTCCAGGACCCGGTCTGGCCTCGACCGTAGCCGGTGCCCGCAGATCCCGCCTCCCTTCTGACACTCGCACTACCCGCAAGCCCGCGTCCAGTATCCTAAGGGACGGCCAGGGCTCCTTGCCACCGCCAGGCGCTTCTGGACAAAAACAAAACAAAAACAGAAAAACAGATTTCTGAGTTCCTGGAGAACAGCCTATTTACTATCCAAGAATATGACCGTCCTCCCACCCCATCCACGCCCTTCTAACTCCTTACGAGTCCTGGCGACCCCTGGTCACACAGAACCTAAGACCTGTCCCAGACCAATGTGGGATCGATCGGACACCCTGGGGGCGGACAGCACGCACTGCTCGCCAAGCTGCTGGGAGCCGGTGTCCCGAGCGCCATCACGCCCAGGCGCCCTCTCTCCGCGGCACACTCAGCACGTGGGTTATCGGAGCTCACGGAGGGCGGCGCTGGCCCTGGAAGCTCCCAGCCACCACCGCACCACGTTATTCTGAAAACGCACGCGTTTCTCTGCGAGGGCGGGTTTCTTTGGAAGGATGCTGCTTCTACAGGCTGCTCATTCCTAATTTTCGAATATGTCCTCAATATCTTCACTCTCACTCCATCTAACGAGGATGCCAGAACCACGGACGGAGCCTCACCTCCCAGGTGGACCCAGACAGGTCGGTCTCCCAGCGGAGACCTGGAACGCGAGGAGCGGCTGGGGACCGGGAATCTGCAGACCTGCAGGGTCAGAGACGTCTGACAGGGCGGCCGTCTGCTTTCCCTCCCACCCAAATGGCGTGGACTTCTGGGCTATTGGGGTTGTCTGATTCCGGACGGAACCTGAAGACTTTATTTACTACCTTGGATTCAATATTTTTCCATAGCACCAGTTCCATTTTTTTACTGCATAGATTTATTTTTTTTAAAGAAAAATCATATTGCTACTGTTAAAACGCAGAATCGTTTGATATTTTAAAAGGTAACACGAATACAGTGAAAACTTTCTAAATGATGAAAGTAAGACAGAGAAAAAGAATAAATACAAATAAATTAATCAATGTATGAAAAGCATGTGCTCAAATTCTAAATAGAGAAGGATGAAATATAAACTGCCATTAAACCCATTTCCAGGCTATGTCGTTTTGGACAGAACTTGCTACTTTTTCTTTCCTTCCCTCTTCCATGCACTTTCTCATTAAGTAATTTATAGCAATGTGTTCTTCACATTTCTATAGGTCTTCTTCTACATAGGCGAGTAATCAGACCATAATTTCTAACCAAATAATTATTTTCCAATCAATAGAGTTCCTCACATGGCCATCTAATTAAAAATTCCATGTTTTAGACTATTTATATAAAACCCAGATTAGATCTCAAACTGTTCATATGTTAAGAAGTATAGAATAGTTAGTTACTTAAGGCCTCAGTCTCCAGAGTGAGGATTCTCAAATCTCTCTTCCTATTGATTCAAAAAGAAAAAAAATATGTAAATTGGGGATTTTTCTGCCCCCAAATTAAGGTAGGTTTAATTTGCCTGGAAACCCACAGTGAGAGTTTCAAGGAAGGAGGAGAAAGAAATTGGTAACAATGGGCCAGAGCAGCGTGTAGGGACAGCACTCCGAGGGACTCCTGAGTTTGTAAACACTCTCCTGGTCCCTTGGCTTCCTGTGCCTTATCCTTCCGCCTCTCCTGCCTCATTCTGATTATTACTTCATTTATTCATCTTGGCTCCTTTATCAGCTATCCTTTGTATGTTGTAGTTCCTTAAGTGTGCTTTGCATGTCTGCCGTAATGATTTCATCATCCTATGGCTTCCATTATAATTCTCTAAACTACATCTCCAAATAGACGACATCCCTGGTGTTCCGAATTTGTATTTTTATAAATATCTATAGGAAAAATCCAGTTAAATGTTTTATAGATTGCTCACTCTTAATTTTTGAAAATGTACTCAATATCTTCACTCCACCCCCACCATCAGTCTATGTTGAAGAAGAGCAACCTAAACACTAAGAAAATGATGACAACAAAATTTTTTTGTCTCATAGTATGGAATAAACATGATGTGCAACTAAAAGTTGATTGACATGTGATCTGCAAGCAAAGCCTTTACAACTCTGCCCAGTCACACAGTGCTAGTCATGTACAGCTCTCCTGTCACCTCTGGTACCTCTGGCCTAGGATGGTGGGTCCAAGGCTAAAGATATCAAGTGGATGGCAATTCATGGAAGGTTTGGGCCAAGAGTTCAGGTTAGTTTCCTGGAAATTGGTAAATGTATCAGGAAGACATGATGGGTGAAGAGGAAGGACTCTTTCTTCTTGGTTGTATTAAGGAGAATATTTATTATATGTGATCTGTTTCCCACACTCCTACTTTTGTCAATAGGTATCAAGATCGATTTCTTGCAGTGAAGCATTCCTGGATTATAAAGTAGAAGTATAAGCTTTGTGAATTTGCCCCCAATTCCTTTATATGTAGCAACCCCATCTTGTTCCTTCTTTCTCCCTCTCAGGCCTATCTTTTGCTATAATCACGTTTGACCAGGGACAAATGAGGAATAAGCACAAATGTCAGGAGACTGCCAAAATCTCAGAAACCCATGCTGTCTGTGCAATCTTAAGTGAAACAAACAGGTGATATCTGGTTACCTTCAGGTTCTTTCCAATATAATGAAAAAACATCATTTTACATTAAGTATGATGATAATGTAGAAAGGTATGTATTTGAAATTTGTATATTAATTGTAGTGAAAAATCATAACCTATGGTATAAAGCATAGAATATAGGCAATGGTTCTTGTCTTGATTGTTCTACTACAAATAGGTGAAAAAACAAAACCATGTTTTAATCAAGTTTAATGTCCAATACCAAAAAGGCACCTTTTCTGCCAAACACAGTTTTGTCACCTGGAAAAATTTTTCCTCATTTCTTCTAACTAAATCCTACTTATCGATCATGCCCAAGTTTAATAATATATTCCTTGAGAGTAATTTTGATCAGTGATGCTATACTTTCTTTTTAATTCCTATACCATAAATAAATATGTATTCTCTATCAGATTTTTATAATAATCTGCAAGTTATAAAAGGGTAAGGCCAGTTTTGAATCAATTATGGTTGTAAACACAAACAAAAATGAATCTTAACCCCTATCTCATGGCATAAAATAATTTCCACATTATTGCAATTAGAATTATGGGAAAGAATAATATAGAAAAATAAAGTCAGAAAATTTTATGAGTATGTATTTTCAGAGAGTTCTCATAAGTAGGACACATAAGTTACTAAACATAAATTGGAAAATAAATTGGAATATATTAAAATTAACAACTTCTGTTTATTAACACACTATTGAAAATGCAAGGCAATAATGGGAGAAGATATTTAACATATTTGCCTCCAACGAATGACTCTATAGAGGTAGTAGGAAGAACTCCAAAAGGCAGTAAGAAAAAGACAAATCGTCTTGGCAAACAAATGTGGGGAGGGGAGATTTGAACAGACACTACACTAAAAAAGGGAATCCAAAAGCCTGTGACAAAGTGTTCAACTGCATTTGTCATCAGATAAATGCAAATTAAAACTAAAATGTCAGCCACAAAATGACACAGATATTAAAATGGGTAATGACCAGTGTTAGCAAAAAAATGAAGGAAACAAAACAATCATCTACTGCTTAAGAGTGTATAAACTGGAATACTTATTTTGGCAAACGTTTTTGTTAAGCATAAGTTATGCATTATGATCCAACGATTTCACTCCTAGTTATACACCCGATAGCAATGCATACATATGATCAAAACAAAAAAGGGTATGTGCAGTGGTATACATATGTTTTTAAAAAAGGATACATGCAGTGTCTTCATGGCAGCGGTATTTATGTTTACCCAGTGGGAAGTGAGTAAATTGTGATGTACTCATATAACGGAATACTGTGAAACAAAGTATTGAAAACAATTGCTACATGCAACAGAGGGGATAAATCTCACCAACATACTTTTAAGCAAAAGAAATTACACATGGAAGAGTATATGCTGCATGATTTTAGTTATATAAATTTTAAGAAATGATGATTAGTATCAGGGTATGTTAATCACCTGGATGTGATCACTTTTATAAGGGAGAGGCTTAGAGTTGGGAAAAGGCAGGCAGGCAATACGGGGAGCTGGATGTGGGAGCATGTTAACTTTGTGTTATGAAATATAACATTATTTTGACAGTTTATTCACCATTATTCCATAATGTTTAGAGACTTCTGGGCAAAGAAGGTGTATTCTTGGATCAGTAATGTGGAACTGAACACTTTTACTGTGATTCCAAATATTCTTTCAGATATGGTTTCCTACCTTATGGATTCCAGGGTCCTCTAAGGTCCTTGTTTTCTCCATATCATCTATAAAAGATACAAAATTACATTCAGTGAACGGCAATTTCTAAGAAGTGGTAGGTCAGCTTATATGACCTCTTTTTAATTTTTTGTACCTCTGTGAAACACATTTATTTCCCTTATTAAAGATGAAGCTTTCAACCCAATTTCATAAACATGATCCTTTTAAAGGGATAATCACCCTTTTGTTGTGTTGCTTAAAGTATCAGCTACAGTTTGTCATTTGCTTTTCAACATGACTCTATAGACTTATCAAAACTTATCAAATTGTACACTTAAAGTTGGTAAGTAGTGATATATGTGAATCATGTATCAAAAAAGCTAACTGAAAAGCATGCTACCAGAGTAAAAACGTATAGGAAAATGGAAATAAAGATATACAGGGGAATAAAAGAATGAAGACACAGGTAGAGAAAATGGAAAGAACAGATAGCAGGTGTCTTAGAGTTTGGGGGCTTGTACCTGAGTCTGGGTTTTCTGTATTTTTTAAATTGATAAAATTAACGTGAGGATGCTAGCCATAGAGGAGCGTGTGCATAGAAGTGAAGAGCAGTTCTGCGACTTTCCCAGGAGATCTGTAGGAGAAACCCTGCCTTCTACTATCTACTGCAGGGTCTGGGAAGATTTGTGAGAAAGTATGGATAGTTTTTCCTGTGTCTCTGTAGCTGTTTTCTTTCTTTCCTGTGACAGTCTTTTATTCTCTCTTCTTTCTCTCTCCGACCCAGTGTTTGCAAGAGCTTCGGCACTTTGCTAAAGGAGATGAAAATCCTGGCCCAGCAGGCACAGTCTTTTTAAAGGAGCAGAGTGACTCTCAGGAACGCCCTGGTAATGTGAGCAGCCAAGATTATCCTGGCTCCTGCACCCACTTAGAGAAGTGGCCCGTTTTCCTTTCCTGCCTTGGCAATTTTATTATTTGGCTTCGAGGACTCAATCCTTTTCTTCCTGGTATTTGTTAGAGAATTTGCATCGGAAACGTTGCCAGAGGGGTAACTGTATCTCTGTCTGCTTTTCTCCGTCCGTGCATGCTTCTATCCTGGACCCAGTGCCTGGAATCAACCCCCCAAATGGTTCCGGGCGGAGGAGAAACAGTTCGAAGCTGATGCACTTTCTCTGTAAAATCTGAGGAGTTATAATTACCACAGAGAGATATTCAGAATTACCTGGAGTGGGAGAAGGGTGGAAGGGAGCAGTCAAGCTCCGGGCCGACCCTTCTACAAAGTCTTAGAAATCCCAGGAGAAGTTCTGGTGGGTTTGAGCCGAGTCCGGCTTTGAGTGGGTTTCGTTTGGTTTTTCGGATGCACCCACTCTGAGTTCCTCCGGTGCTCTCACGTGATGGTTTAGTGCTTTGGATGTGTCCCAGGTTCGTTTTCGATTCCCGAAGCCTGTCATCCCATTTTCATCATCTTCGAGGATATCACTGACTTCATCGAAAGACGGCTCCTCCCAGGGAGGGCGGCTGGGCGGACTCGTCTCCCCCTAACTAAGGTGAGCAGAGTCGGGAGGGTCCCCGGGACTGGATGCGCTGGCGACCCCTCGTCGCTCCCCATCCCACTGGCCCCTGCTCTCGGGCTCTTGATCTCCCTCTGGGGTCTCATTTTCTCCCCGGGTGCAGAGGTGCACCCACAGTCCACTCCCCGCCCCCGAGCTGTGCTGGAGGCACTTAACACCTGCCCTTTTCGGTTGTTTTTTTTAAAACCCCCTAAAAGCTCCCGAATACTAAACCCCTTGCCCCTCTCTCCAAATTCACCACTAGAGACCCCAGTCATCGGGCTGAGTGAGCATCAGAAAGTCTCTATGCAAAGGAGCTTTGGCCGCGGGACCCTTTGGGGCCGTCCCTGTGGAGTCATGGGCGCAGCTGCTGCCACCTGCCGTCCCCCCGACCCTCCCGCTCCCCGGGTGGGAAGAGGTGGCAATACTTGCCCTTTGCTGTGTTGATTTCAGGCCAAGTTTGAATCCCTGCGAATTGGAAAAGGAAGTATTAATATAGAAGCCATGGGCCTCATTAAGCCCCAACTTCTTCCAATTGGTTGGAAAATTACACAATCACTTTCAGATTACTTGTTTTTCACCCATCCACTTCCTGTTTCATAGGAAGTGGAGTGCTCAGAGAGAAAGTAGACTTGCCTTTAATACTGGAGCTATGGATGAAAAAGGGAAGTAGCGTATGCTGTCCCTCAAAATCTTCAGATGCGAGGATTTCTTCACTTACATGGGAATTGTCCCAAAGACCAAATTTCCCCATCATATTAGCAGTAGAGGAATAGGGGAGGACCCTATCCTCCATACCCCCCCCCCACACACACACACACACACACAGAGTAAGACAGCCACTCCAGGCATCCTCTCACAGGGATTTTTCAATAGTAATAGTGAGCAGTCAAGATAAAATCTTTTGACACTTTGCTCTCTCTCTCTCTCTCTCTCTCTCTCTCTCTCTCTCTCTCTCTCTCTCTATCCTGCACAGGTGACTGCGTTTCTTGAGTCATTTCCTCTATTCAAAAACTTGTACTTTAATTCACAGAGGAGATACTGGAGCTGCCTTGTGGTCCCTAGTTCCAAATCCGAATCCTTTGTTTCACGTAGAAAAGTAATAAACTGTTGTGAGAGCTGGATGTGCGGTTTTATTGTTAGGAATTAGAGGACTTTTGCTCTATATGTATTCTATCTATCTCTAATGGATTCTTAGAAAAATTCATTATTATTAAGCCAGGACAAAATGACTTGTAGATGGCTTTTTGGGGGAGAAAAAACTTCAGAAACTAGAGAAGTGTGGGAAGAACAGGATCATGAGATATTGCAGGAATTGACTTCCAGAAATAGCTAGCAGGGGCTAGGGGTGCCATTAGAGTCAGAGGTGCAGCTGTGGGACTATGGGGCTGTGGAGCTGTGGGGCTGAGGGGACCTGTCAGAGCAATGACTTCCCAAAGCGGGAACACAAGATTGCAGACTTGCAGTAGCCCTGGCACTAAGGTCTTCTAGGAAATGTCTCTAATGGCCGCTTCAGGATTAGTCATTCCAAGGTCTATCATTTTTGAAAAGGTGCTTTTTACCCTCTGGACTCTCCCTAAATATGAAGTAAAAAACGTGCCCTATTGATGGCATTTATATGCAATTAGTCTTCCTGGACTTTGTGAGATGATAGATCATGATAGTTTTCCTTGCTTCATGAGTCTAAAGCTCTCCGGTTGTTTTCATAAGGTGTTCAATAATATGGCCTTTTATTTTTTTTTACTGTCTCCTGGTTCTTCTTCCTTCCCCACTTATTCTATTGGGATCTTCTCTTTCTTTGGGCCTATTGCCTCAGTCTTGCTCCATGCGTGTTTTACTCCAAGTACTTCTGTATCAGTATGGAGCTTGATCCTGGAAGGGAATTTTAGCTGGTTATGTTTGAAGGTTATGCGAACTGGATGGGACCGGCCCCTTCACACCTTATTGTGGACCCCTTGCATATTTCAGTGTGTAAGCCCCCACCCTATCCAAGTTCAGCAGCTGTTCTTACATTGGCCCTCCAGACCTTTCAATGAATCCCTGTTGCTGACTTTTGGGGTCCTCAGATTCACCAAATATCTTGCCTTAACCCAGTTTCCGCCTAATACCCCATGGATCTTTAGATATCCCTGATTTGTCTGCATCCATTCATATTTTGGGATTTCTCAACCAGTTTTGTTGTAGAAAGTATCCATGAATTTTGATTTTGCTGTCCTAGTTTTTCTTCTTTTATTTAGAAATTTGGAAATGTTCTAAAGGTATGCTATACATCTTTTATATTTCCAGAACTCCCAAGTGTACTTTTCAGAAATGTATGAATAAATGAAGAATGCCCACAACCTGAATCAGTGTTTTCAGTAGTTTTGTATGAGTTGTGTGTAAGAGAGAACCAGGGCAAAGAAACTGTGGAAGTTGCCCACCTTCTCTTTGACTTTTTTGGGCATTCTCTTTCCTTTGTCTGGACATCGTTTCCACTACTGTTTTCCTACTTAATCCCTATTTGTTCAAGGACAAACTCTGGAATAACATCCTTTTAGAAAAACATTTACATTTCAAAAAATGTGTTGCTCTTGTATCAATTTCCATTGTACCATGGATCTCCTACTATTATTTTATAAAAATCTATCTATATACCAGTCGCACTATTTTTTTAAATTTCTGGAATGATGCTTTGGGTCAGGGTTGGAACCAAATTCCAGCAAGATTATAGGTCATCATTACATGCATATTACAGAGTAATTTCAAAGTTGTATTTTTATTTATTTTAATGTAAATTATCTTGCTATGTGATAGGTATTACTTAATGGTTTCTTGTCGGAATTCAGTAAAGGAGAAATATGGAAGATGGGTGGAATAAAGGGATAAATTAAGCTAAGTGCTATGATCTTAATGTTTGTGAGACCCCAAAATTCATGTATAGGACCCTAATGCCTTATGTGATGGTATTAGGAGAGGGGGTATTTGAGAGGTGCTTAAGTTTTGATAGAGAAGCTCTTAAAAATGGGATTAGCACCTTATAAAAGCTTCAGAGAGATCCCTAACCCCTTCTGCCAAGTGAGGATACCAGAAGTCTGCCACCTGGAACAGGGCCAACAGACAACCACGATGGCACCCTGATCTAAGATTTCCAGTTTCCAGAACTGTTAAAAAAAAAAAAAAAAAATCTGTTGTTCATAAGCCCAGTCTGTCTTTTGTTATAGAAGCCCCAATGGAATAAATCTAACACTTTCTATACAGCTACTGTCAGCCAGACATTGTATAAACATTAAGCTTAATCTTCAATTTTATCACACCTAACTGTAATTTTATTCCCAGTTTATGAATATATAGATAAGAAAACAGATAAGCAAAGAAATAATGATTTTAACTAATGTTATCTTATTGTAATAGCAAATTCAGGATTTTAATATATATTTGTCCAATTCCAGAATTTGTGTTTTGTTTTTTTACCAAATACTTCCTCTTGCTAATTACATTAAATGGCTGGTCTTTCCTACTACACTGTGAGTGTGAGTGTTATGAAGTCAGGAATAATAACTTTCATTGCTGTACCTCATGCAATGAGACATGGCTTAGAAAACAGTAGGTACTGAATGAATTAGAAAATGCATGCTTTATATTCATAAGAAGAGCCCTAATCGACTTCGTATCTCACTATCTAGCCTGGCTTATAAGCCTAGTGGCAAAAACGTCTTTGGGATCTGCCGATTTGAAGTAAAAAGAATCATGTCTTAAAACTAATTTTGCAAATTTAATGTCAAGGAGGGAATCAAGTGACACAATCAGCTAAAGGATTTTTCAAATAAACGTAATATGTCAGCCATCTAGAAGTTATATGAAAGTGATGAATCTCCTGAAACTTTAAGAGGATAAGTGCATGCACTTACCCTTAGCATCCTACTGAAATTGCAGACACAGGGCTCTATAGACAATAACAGTATTAGTCATTTTTTGAATCCCAAATGCCTTGTACATTATTTCTTTGTTTGTTTTTTCAATAAAAACTCAAAACCAGCTTTAATAAATATTTTTTTTAATAAAAGGAAACATAAAAATGTTTTTAAGAGGCTGCACTATATATCCCGGGGGTGCCAAAAGTAATGTATATAAGTGGACACTTTCGTTAATGTTCTTCAAGTCGTAGTTCGCTGTAACCAGAAGTGTCCGGACGCTGATAGTAACCACTTTGAGCACCTCTTGTAATTGCAGAAGTCAAATGTGACTCGTATTCATCTTTTGTTGTGGGTAAATATTGAGTATTATAATTTTAATACAGTTTTCCTTTCTTAAATATATGTAATTTTTTTGGCATCCTCTGTATATACTCGTGTGTGTGTG
Source organism: Rhinolophus sinicus (assembly GCF_036562045.2). Taxonomy (NCBI): domain Eukaryota; kingdom Metazoa; phylum Chordata; class Mammalia; order Chiroptera; family Rhinolophidae; genus Rhinolophus; species Rhinolophus sinicus. The sequence continues at coordinate 106,560,312 of NC_133756.1, forward strand.
TGTGTGTGTGTGTGTGTGTGTGTGTATTTCTTTGGAGGGGTCTGTTCCAGTCTTCTACCCAGTTTTAAAAATAGTGTTGTTTGTTTTATTATTGTTGAGCTTTGTATACTTTACATAACATCTTTTATTAGATGTATCTTTTGCAAAATTTTCTCCCAGTCTGTGGCTTATCTTCTTATTCTTTGGATAGTGTCTTTCTCAGGTCAGATTTATGTTTGTTTATTTTGTTTTTGTTATTTACAACTTTTTTAATTTTTCAATTTATTTTTAATTTCATTAAAAGATAAATTAATTTATTTAAATTTAGTGATACAAAATTTTCTTTTAAAATAAACACATTTAAGAAAAATGTTAGTATAACTAAAAAATTATTGCGTAAATAAGAAGATAGTTGGTCCATATGGCAGAAATCCTGTGGGTAAAGGAGAAAGGCTGGAGCCTGTCCCTGTTTCCTGCTTTTGGTGGACAGGCAAAGGGTGGACCATGGCCCTTTTGTGAGAGGTTTTGGACACTCTTTGTTTTCCCTCCAACCTCCCCTCTGCTAAAGTAGAACCTGTCACTCCCGAGATGTTGCTCCTTGACAGTGCAGACCCCCAGGGTCAAGGGTCTGCTTTGCCCATAGTTCTAGATGGTCCCTCACCATCCTCACACACACTAACATGAGGTGATGGATGCTTTGCGGATTGTTGCATGGAATTCACGCCCACAGCTAACTTTTTAGTAGCACTAGTATTACCCTGAAATAGCTGTTGCACGCGTTCACGTCCTGCCTGTGCAGTCTTAGAAATTGTTATGGCTGCACTGAACGTGTTAGGAAGGAGGCTTTTGTTGCCCCAGCCTAGCTCTTCAGGGTTGGAGCTCTTTGCCTTCTGTTTATGAATACATTCTCCACCTTAGCCCTTCGATAGAACTGGGGCAAATGTGAACATGTGTCCTGGTCAGTGGAGACCAGTTGCTATCTCACATGGCTCTACATTAATGTGAGAAAACCACTGGACTGCCCAGTCTGCCTGAAGTCTCAAACAGCTCTGGTAAAGGCTCTGGGAAAACTGTGGGTGTAGGATGGGGCATGTAATGAAAATCTAGAAATTGGAGGCTCTTATTCCCTCCCAGCCCATTATCATATGATTAAGTATTAAAATTGAAAAACAAACAAAAAAATTCTTCTTTGTTTGTAGAGCCTAGGATCATCTTGAATAATCCCTTGGATATTAATCTGTGAAAAAGGGGATGTTCTGGGAAAGTCCATCCAGCTGAGAAGGGAGCCTAATGGAGACTGCAGGGGGGCACCTTTTTCTCTGCCTGGTGGCTCTTGCGTGGTCTGTGCCAAGATGGGACATTCGTTAAAGAGCAGCTTCCTGAATATAAACTATTTTCTTTTTAAAAAGCACAAGCTGGAGATCAGAAAACAGATTTATAAACTAGAGTATTCTGATACTGTCCGTTCTTAGCTTCCCCCTCACCTGCCCCCCTCACACTACACACTCACTGTTTTGTGCTTTTTGGTAGTGATTTCACTGTTTAAAATGGCCCCCAACCTTAGTGTGGGAGCACTGTGATATTCTTATGGAGATAACATATCTGTTAAATAAGCTTTTTTCAGGCATGAGCTATATAGTGCTGTTGGCCAAGAATTCAATGTTAGTGTATTAACAATATATTAACAGAATATATATTTAAACAGAAACACACATAAAACAAGGTCATGTATTGGCTGATTAATGAAAATATTTATGACTAGAGTCTCACAGAAAACTAACCTTATTGTATTTCCAGAAGGAGTAGTGCTTCAATACTTGCTAATAGAGTGTGCCACTTTATAGAACACAACTACCATGAATAATGGAATGTACTATATGTGTAATACCTGTCATTTTAAAAAGAAAGAAATTATGTGCAAAGTGCAATGAAGACTTTGTATTTATATCAAAAAATAGATTTCCCAATAGAAAAATTGACAATTTTATGAAGAGCTTACTCATGGTAAAGAAAAACAAAAGAGCAAATAAGCAGGAAATGGTGCTGACTCTAATTACTAACATGGAGAAAGGAATTAAAATAATTGTTTTTTACCCATGAGATTGGCAAAACTTTTATAAATTCGATAATGGCCCCCAAGTATTGGATAATCAGTGATTTCTTCTAACATGGTGGAAAGGGAAAATGATTGAAATTTTAGGACTGCTCCCTGTTGGTCTATTCCAGGGAAAATCCTGCAGATAGATTAGTAGATCACTGAGAGAATGCCTGTTACTTACAAAAAACTCAATAAATATTATTCAATGACCCTAGATAATTGCTGAGTAGATGTCTGCTATGATATAATTTATGTTTTAGATGGATAATTCAGTCATTTTTAGAAACAAAAAACTTAGTGTTAATTTAATGAGGCAAAAGGGAGTTGTTAATACTGCATAAATCTAATCACCTCTATTGTCACCTTGCTATATACCTGGGAGTTACAATCCCTCTAAAGAGATGGCTGTGATTTTCAAAGTCTAATAAAAGTATCTATATGAAAAGTTTATTTTTCTCTGGAGGTGATGGAGTGCATTTAAGTGGGTTGCACTGTGGAGACTTCTTAAAGTTAGTGCTGCAGCCAATGAATTCCTCATCTTGAGGTGTATTTAACAGAATTATTTTTGGAAGAGTCCTTGTGGAAACCATTCACAGAACCCATGGGTGAGTGCAACTTATGTCAAGGAAATTCCTTCTATTTGGGTATGCTAAACGTATCTCATCTTAAACCTACTGAATTACACTGTAACTCATTCTTAGTATGCACTTTTATGAATTATTAATATATAAGTTGTTGCTATTGTGTATATTTTGTGGTTGTTCAATATATTGTTATGACTCAGGAGGTAGTTGCCAAATGTCTTGTAATTTTATATGGCAAAGTATCTAAAATATCCAACGTTTGCTGTTATAGGTATGGATGCATAGTGAACATATGGAGTTCATATTAATATATTTACATATATACATATACTGGAGGTGCCAAAAAATTTATACACATGACTTGTATTCATCTTTTGTTATTGATATATATTGAATATTACAATTTTAATACAGCCTTTTCCTTTCTTAAAATGTGTATGCATTTTTGGCACTCTCTATGTGTAATGAATGTATTAATAATACCTATTGTTGAGTACTATAAATGCTGTCCCTTCATTACTTTTAGCTTGTAGACCTGATTTTAAGTTACTAAGAAAATGATTAGGGATGCAGAACTAAGGGTAATGAGAAGACTCTTTGAAATACCCTAGTTTAGAAATCAGAATCCTATTGTTTGACCTATTGTAAATTATGAAAACCGTCCCTGTAAGTGACTCTGACTGTCGTTTGAAGTGTTTTGTTTGTTTGTTTGTTTTTTGCAATTCTGATCTTTTCACCTTTCCTGTTAATTTAGCAGTGCTAGTAAGGAAACGAAAGTCAACTCCTTAGAATTGTCAAATAAAGTTTGTAGTTGATTGTTCGTATTTTAGTTTAAAATAAATCTACTTTTTTGTATTAAAAAAATTGAGAAATGTTTACTTAAACTTTTAGCCTCTATTTCCTGGTCAGGAATATGGACTATAATGTCTACGGGATATACCACTTACTGTTGTGATAACATATATGCACATTTAAAAAATATATGTCAGTTCAGAGTTTGTGTAGCACTGGGCAGAAGTTAATTCAATCCTCAAGAAAAAAGAAAAGACCCAATTTCTTTCATCATTTCTTTTCTAGTGAATCTAGATTGGTTCAGTTTGTGTTTTTGTTAGCTTCCTTATTTGTTTATTTTAAAGAAAAGGACTGGGCTTCCATGATCCTCTCTCTGAAGTCATTTTATAGAAGCTTTCAAGCCATCTTCCTCTCACACCGGTATTTATTGGCTAAAACAGATACATGGGCTATATCTCCCACTCCTGCGCTCATGAACAAGTTATTGAAAAGAGGAATGGGGACAATTCTGATTGATTTAGGACAATTAAGACCAGGACTCAAATTTCATATCCACATCCAGGAAACTGATATTTGCACATATTTGTTTTTTGTTAGGGAGTAGGAACTGGGTGTGGAAGGGATTGTGAATCATCTAGTCAGAATGTTTACTATGAAGCCTCAGGACTCTTCTTGTGCCTCAGTTTTTCATTTTTCATAGAATAGAGTTTGTCCTGTTTTAGTAAGTATTGGTAAGAGAAAAAAATATATAGATAGCATGGATATCACTACCCTCACATAACTGTTCAGAAGCTTCTCACCAACCCAGGCCAGAAATGACCTCTTGCTAATTCTTCCTCAGAAACATGGATTCCGGTATCTTGCAAGTTTTCCAGAAGGAACTCACCTGCTCCGCCTGCATGAACTACTTCATAGATTCCCATCACTATAGATTGTGGGTATAGCTTTTGCAGGCCTTGTTTCTACCTCAGCTGGCAGGACATTTCAGCTCTTGTTTACTGCTCTGAATGCAAGGGAACAACACTGCAGAGAGACTTTCAAACAAATATTAGTGCGAAGAAACTGGTTTTCCTTGCCAGAAAGGCCAGTCTCCTGCAATTCCTGATCTCTGAGGAATATACATATGGTTTACACGAAGAGACAAAGCAGATTTTCTGTGAAGACCGCAGGAGCCTGCTCTGTTTGCTCTGCTCCAGCTCTCAGGAGCGCGAGGCTCACAGACTCTGCTCCATTGAAGAGGCTGGGGAGGAATCCCAGGTAAGTGATATCCCTGAAGATCCATTCTGTAAAGGATGCTTGAATTCCTTTGGGTCTTTTTCCTTGGAGATTGGTACTCTATCCCGGTGTCCCTTTCAGAATCGCTGTCCTGGGGTTCCTTGGCCTGAAGCCTCCCAAATGTGACAAATATAGGATGTAAATAAGGCAACCTTAAGACCCCCTTGTTTTCATTAGAACTGATATATCTCTTATTCTGGACCCACTCCCTATATTACGTCTAAATTTTCCATTATCCCCTTCACTGGCACTCTGACTCATGGTTCTTTTGCAGGAGAAGCTCCTGAAGAAAATGAGATCTTTATGAGATAAATCTTTTGAAAATGATAGAAACCTGAATGTGGAAACTACCACAAACAGATCTTGGGAGGTTAGTACTACACTTCTTCAACCTTAAGCATGAACTTGCAGTGAACATATGAGTGACTTTTAAAACAGGAACTTAATCAAAAATTATAATGTTCTTTGGGATTCAATAATGGAAAGGGTGTTTATCCTATATATACGATAGTAGGTTCTTAGTCAGGATTTCTAACTACACTACAGATAGCACCCAAAGCATGAAGCATGTTGGTTTATTCCCAGGATACGTATTGTACACTAACAACCACAAGAAACTGGGCCATTCCACAGAGTAACATATGTGGTGGGATGGGTAAATACCGGCCATAGGAGACATTCGGCAGCCATAGAAAATGTAAGTGAAGACTCTGAGGCAGTGTAAGTATTAATACGAATGCTGGTAGACAGGTAATATTTGAAAACAGATGGAAAATTTAAGAAAGAGAGAGCAGTGTCTCAAATCCAGGGAAACCCTAAAATTAAGTAGCCCAAGTAATTAATTCTGAATAACGTATAATGTATGATGAAAAAAGTGATGAGATGAGGCTTTGTGACTTAAGGCATACATATAACCATGCCAACTAGAAATAGTATCTAAATAGAAGGAGATGTCTAAGTACTTTAGGGGAATTTTTTTTTTTAATGTCAAATTCCTAGTTTTTTGTTTTTTTCCCCCCTCCTTCTTCCGTCTCCACCCCACTTCAGTTCAAGCCATTGTTTCTCAGTCTAGTTGTGTAGGACACAGCTCCCTGGCCCATGCTGGTATTATGAGCCTTGCGCTCTCCCCTCCGCTCCACCCCCAAGCAGTCCATTGAGCCCGGCAGCAGCTTACAGCAGCCCACAGCAGCCCATGGCAGTTTAGCTCCAGGGAGAGCCGTTGTTCACAATCTTCGCTGTAGAGGGCACAGCTCGCTGGCCCATGTGGGAATCCAACCAGTGATCGGCGGTCCGACCACCTGAGCCACAGGGCCAGCCCATACTTTTTAGGGGAATTTAAAAAGTGGTTTTCTCATTCTGAATTGTTATCTTGAAGGTATGATATCTACTATGAAGTTACTCAACAAATATTTCACGAGCACCTAGTCTGTCAAATATTGACCTAGAAAATGGAGCAGGAAACAAGATAGAAAGTATCCTTGCCCTAATAAAGCGTACAGTCTAAATCATAGGGGCAAATGATCAACATGTAAATAAGTAAAATTCATGATGTTTTGAAATGTGTTAAGGTCTTTGGAGAATAATAAAGCAGTAAGTAGATCTCGACCCCACAAATTAACTGGAATGTCTGCAACATAGGGCTGTAAAACTCCTTTTTGTCCCTCTGGCCCGAGGCAGGGAAGAATGCAGATACTTTGGCACAAGCCTGAAGCTCGGCCCACCCTAATTGATCTTGGGTGTTTTTAAAACCTCCAGTTCCCCTTTTTTGAGTTCTCTCTTTTCCTGGGAGAATGTATGGGAGCAAAAGCAATTGTGCAATCCCTTCTCCCTTTTTAGCTGTGCAGGGAACAGAGGAGGACATTATAATTTGAATTTCTCCTTTATAGTCAGAATCAATAATACCTGTATGAACTGTAACTCCCTTGGATATTAAATTAGAACGACCAAGGAGAAGTCCAACAGTACCTGGGGGAATTGGACCAAAAAGTCCAATGGGCACACATAAAGGAGATTGTCCAGGAAGTAATAGAATATGCTGTGCTGCACAGAGATCTGTAGCAGCACTCCCTTCCATAGTAGGACTTCATTGTTGAGTTGAAAGTCGGGGGTAGGTACTGCCTGATAATTCTGAAAGGAAGTCTGATTTACATATGCCTCGGTTTTTGTCATGGGGGCCTGGGCCTGGCCCCCAGCATGAAGAGGGGTCCCATTTTTATGAAAAACTGATCTGCATTCAGAAGCCCAATGATTTCCTTTTTGGCATTTAGGGCACAATCCAGGGGGTCTAGGTCCTGTAACAGTATTAGTATTAGGCAAACAGGAACTGTTTTTATTTTTCTTTCTGCATTCTTTTCTGATATAGCCTCGCTTTCCACAATTGTAGCAACTGCCAGGAAATTTATTTTGACCTATTTTTAATCCAGTCATGGCTTGGGCTAACATATTAGTTTTAAATAGTTCAGTCCCTACTCCTTGACACACACGGATGTGTCCCATAGTGTCAGTTTTTCCTCTCATGGTCCCGATGGCCTTCTTGCAGTCACCATTGGCATTCTCGTATGCTACTATTTGTAAAACTATCTCAGCTGCCTGTAAATTGGCTACATGTTTGTTGATAGCATCCTGTTACCTGGCAACAAATTCAGAGTATGGTTCTCTAGGACCTTGTAAGATTTTTTGAAATGACATCGGGGCTTTACCCTCAGTTTCTACTTTTTTCCATGCCATTAGGCAAATTCTTTGTAATTGTTCAATAGATTGTTCATTCATTCCTCATTGATCTTGGGGGTTTTCCCAATGGCCACTCCCAAGCAATTGATCTTTTACAATAGTTATATTGTGAGCCTGATTAAGTCTAGCTTGGGTTTCTGCACCATCAATCCACCAAGTTTTAAATTGCAAAAACTGGGATAAGGAAAGACAAGTTTTGGCTAGGGTGTTCCACTCTGTGGGAATTAATCTATTGCCATTAGCTGCACTCCATATAAGACCCATGGTGTAAGGAGAAGTAGGGTCGTACTCTGTTACAGCTTGTTCAAGCTCCTTTAAAAGCTTAAATGAAAATAGCTCATGTGAAAATTCCTGAACAACATTAGGGTGGTCTGGATTCGCGTCAGGTGTAATGCGCTCACGAATGACAACAGGAAAGGCAAATGCCTGGATGTCTCCTTCTAGTCTCGCCTGCCTTATACCCTTCTCCACTGCAGAGAGAACTGCGGGAGAGCCTCCGGAAGGAGTGGGAGGTGCGCGCAGCAGAGAAAAGGATTTGCCTTTTTCTTTTCCTGCTGTGTTGGTGAATCCCATTCACATGCTGTAAAAGCTGGCGACTGCAGATCAGGGGAGGGAGCTGAGGGCTCCAACGAGGTATATACTGTGGGAGTTTTCAGAACCCCTTTCTCCTTTTCCTCAGATTTCTGTACTTCCTTTTTTCCTGTATCTTTCTCATCAGTTTGTAAAGGTTTTAAAACTGACTGGATTAATCTCCACGTATCCCAGATGATTACTGTGAGAGAAACTCCTTTATGATATAATTTGCGGAGTTCTGTACCAACTTTTTCCCATGTTTTTAAATCTAACGTCCCTAAATTTGGGTACCAAGGGCAATGAGTTTCAATCACTTGGAGGAGCTCTTCTAATTTCTGATATGAGATTCGAGCTCCTCCAGCCTCAAGAAGGTGCTTGAGCAAACAAATATAAAGCCTATATGAGCTATTAACATTCCCCATTATGTATAGAGAAAAGGATAGAAAGGAAGAAGACTTTCATTCTGAATGGATTCAGATGCCCGTCTGGCCACATCCCTCGTGGGACTTTTCAGATCTGTCTTAGCTAAAGGTGCACCTGTATAAATCCCGGGCATGGTTAATGCCGTCAGGCGCTAAGTCACCGTTTTGCCTTATGATTAGACCACGGAACCGCAGATTCAGGCCCACACAAGCTCCGTAGCTGAGGCCATAAACACACACTCACACATTCACACCCTTGCACACAGAAAGAGGAAATTCCCCTTTTACCTTGGTTAAATTCTCCAGGAGTTACCCTACTTTCTTCCAGTGGTTGTCCTGACCTCTCCCAGGCCTTGTGCCATGAAACCTCTGAAACCTTTTTGTATTCCGACTCGAAGTCGACCTTCCTTCTTGAGTCCCACAAGTGAGTCCCAAAAGCAGGCCTCAGAATCGTGCCCCACATTGGGCAGTAGGTGTTGCATCCCATGCCATGAGAGTTGTGGGGAGCGAGGAGGGTGGTGCAGGGTTAAGCAGGGTCAAGTCTTCCTGTATGGAGACTTGAGAAGCATGAGTGTGGGATGTGATCTTCAGGAAGCACCGTGCATTGCTCTAAGACTGGAGTGTTTTCTTGCATGGGGTGCTCAGACTTTTACATCTGGTAGATATTTCTGGGAGATAGACATGGAAGACTCTTGGAATTGGGCTTTAGGAGTCTGCAGTGATTATTGGAAAGAGAAGAATAGGAATTTCCACATAGATGAACAGAACGGACTATTTGTTCTTGGGTGTGTTAAGAAAGACATCCACTGCCTCCCTGTTGTCTTCACCACCTCCCTATTTTATTGTAATATGTGCCAAGGCCTATTGACCGAGTAGGAGTATTCCTGGAGGATGAAGGTAGAGCCATTAGCTTTGTAGATGGTGCTCAAAGTTCCCTGATATGTAGCATCCTTTCTTGCTCCTTCGCTCCCCATCTCAGACCTATCTTTTGCTGTAGTCACTTCTGACCAGAGACAAATCGGGACTCTGTCCCTATGCTGGAGGAATCCCACTACCTAATGAAGCCCTTTTCCTTGTGCCTTGTCAAATAAGACAAATATACTGTATTGTACTGTTTTTAGTTTCCTTCTATGTCATGAAAATCCGTTTACTGTTTTATTAAATATAGCGATAACACTAAATAGATATCTATCAGTTTGTTCTTTATTCATTGTGGGAAAATCATCACCCATGATGCATGGCATAGAATACGTTTTGCTTTATTTCTGAACTGTCATCAGGAAGTAAAATAATAGATGACAGGGGTGCCTGAAAAAGGTAAAATTCAATGCAAGAGACCAGGTACCATTCTCTTCCCCAACAAACATAGTTTAAAGACCCAGTGGCAATCTGGAAATAATTTCCTACTTTCCCTTCATCTAACTATATTCTCCTTATTCATCATGTCTCAATTTAATAATCTGTAGTTTGAATTAACCTTATTTGAACACTTATGCCGTGTATTCCTTTGTAATTCTCACCACGTTTACACATACATAAGCATTATCAGTATCCTCTATTAGACTGAAAATCATAAGATGGTTAGACCAGGACTCTCCTTATCTTCCCTAGTAGTTTCATCTAGAGCTACTTGTTCACACATTACACTACCTATGTAGTACATACATCATGCCCCGTATCTCATTATCACTCTCCTAGTTTCCCTTTATGTAACTATTTGCGAAGGCCTCTGTGTCATTTCCCCAAATCTATCATCCCATGCACCCTCTTCTCTTCAGCTGTGATTAATCTGCTGATTAAACGCTTCACCAAATATCTAATCTCAATTACTACATTTTCATTTATAGAGTTTCTGTTTTTTCTTCTTCAATATGACAACCGCATTCCACCCAGTTTGTTCAGGTGTGTGAAAACTCAAATTGAAAATAAGGTTGTCTTGAGCCCCTTTCCTCAGCTGCCGGTAAGATACACAGTCCTTCCCAGGAAGCTAAGGCCACGTTGGGGTGAGGCCCTCAGTTCATCCAGCGACTAGCACGGCGCCCGCCCGGGAGCTCTCGCCCCGCACTCGCCTGCATCATGGCCTCTGTCTCGGAGCTCGCCTGCATCTACTCTGCCCTCATCCTGCACGACTGTGAGATGACAGTCACGGAGGATAAGATGAATGCCCTCATTAAAGCAGCCCGTGTAAATGTTGCACCTTTCTTGCCAGGCTTGTTTGCGAAGGCTCTGGCCAAGGTTAACATCAGGAGCTTCATCTGCAATGTAGGGACTGCGGGACCTGCCCAGCAGCTGGTGCTGCCCCAGCAGGTGGTCCTGCCCCCTCCACCACTGCTGCCCCAGCTGAAGAGAAGAAAATGGAAGCAGAGAAAGAAGAATCTGAGGAATCTGATGATGACATGGGCTTTGGTCTTTTTGACTAAACCTCTTGTAATATGTTCAATGAAGAGCTGAACTCTGAAAAAAAAACCTTTTTTGTAACTTTAACATTGATCCCTCTAACATTTCATAACGTGAATTATGGTGATATACGTAAAAATAATGTTTTCTACAAGGTTAAGTGAAAATCATTATTCATTACCCATTTCTTGGAATATGTGTTGTAGCTATTCCCTTACTTTTGAAATACCAGGTGAAAGACTACATGGATGTATACAAATATAACAGCCTTTAGTATGTTCCAATTTTATATAACTGGTGGTGGTTTTCAATATGGCTCTATAACTATGGAAATATTTTGTTCTTCAGAGATGTAAAAGAACAACAGCCCTTTCTGTTGTAAATGCAAAAGAAATGTAAAAGAAATTTTACATTTCTTCATTTATAATGAACATAAATATTTGTCCTTGTATAAAAACATTGAGTAAACAGTAATACTCTAAAAGCTCTCAATTGTCTGTCACTGGTGGTGTCTAATTCATTTTTTGGTCAACTGTTTATACCAAAGTAATAATCTATGGCATTTTCAGTCTTAATAGATTTCAAAAAAAAGTAATTTTACTGTGCAAATCAGTACCCGTGCTGAACAGTATCATTTTTTAACTGAAAGTGGATGTTTATACTATCTATAAACATCAGACTTAACTGTCAAAGCTCTCCCTAGTCACAGGCAGCTTTTCACTCGCTGAGCCTCTTTCGGTGACCTGGTCAACTTCTGGCTAGGACAATGGAACCTTAGCTACCAGTCAGCAGCAGATGACAATGCTGAGGAGATGGGGCCACAAACAGGTTGATTCCCGCTGAATTTGCTGTGGTTCCTTTGCAGGCAGGAGCCAGAGCGCCAACCAACCCACCCTTAGACAGAAGTCGGAGGTGTCCAGTTATTTGCTCCTGGCTCCTCCCTTCTGCAGCACCCAGCAAAGGAACCTGGACTTCAGTCTACAGTAGAGCTGCTGTGCGTAGGGGGTAGGGTTATACCGAGAACAATCTGGTTGATATCACCACCCAGTTGATGATCTCACCCCGCCACCCAGAGCCCTCTACCACCCCATCCGCCCTCCACCTTACCCCAACCACCACCACCAACGGCATTGGTCTTTTTTTATTTTTATTTTATTATTATTTTTTTAAGGACGGTGCAACTCACAGTGCCCATGCGTGGAATCAAACCAGCAATCTTGTTGTTATGAGGACCACTCTCTAACCACTGAGTTAACCGGCCACCCCCTTTTTAAACTTTTTTCATTACAGTTGACATGCAATATTATATTAGTTTCAGGCATACAACATAGTGATTAAACATTTATTAGACTTACAAAGTGATCACCTTGATAAATTTAGTACCCGTTTGACACCATACATAGTCATTACAATACCATTGACTATATTCCCTATGATGATTTTGTAACTACCAATTGTATTTCTTACTTGGCCCTTTTCCTAAACCCGCTGCCAGCATTTCCCATGCCACCCAGAGATCCATCCTCTACTATTGCTGGCTGTGGCTGCGTTGTCCTGCCTGCTGAACTTTCCTGGTCACTATAACAATAGCCTCCATAGTATGTATTTCGTAAGCACACTGTTTCCAAATTGAATTTGGAGCATAAACAAGGCAGATGCCTCACAGACGGTACTGCCCCAACTTCTGGTCTTGGGGAGCTACAGGAGCCCTCTGACCCCACCTCCTTCCCTGGGTCTGAGCAGCACCTACCCCAAAACACTTCTCATTCACTGGATGGTTTAGGAAACCTGCTCAGAGTTCCCTAGCCAGCCAGCCAGAGCAGGACCACCCCAATCTGTATCTGTATCAGGATAGTCCAGTGGTAACTTCAAAGTCTTAATATCCACAATTCCTTTAAGCAACATCAGGTCTAGCAATATTTCCAATAGAATTTCTCACAAACAAGGATATATACAAAAGGATGTATTTTGTAACATTTTAAGTAGCTAAATAAATAAATAAATAAATAAACAAATACATAAATAAATACATAAACAATAAATAACTTAAATGTTCTGAAATATGGTGTAACATTTAATAAAATATACTACATATTATTAACCTGATAATGTGACAATATTCTGTAATCACTAGTTTATTCCATATTTTGTATGTTTTTAACTAATGGATTTCATTAATATTCTTTTTTTTTTTTTTTTTAGTTTCAGGTGTACAAAACAATGTGTTAGACATTTATCATTTATATCCCTCACACAGTGATAACCTCCCTCCCCCCATCTCTAACCCTCTGACATCGCATACAGCCATTACATCTCCACTGTCTCTATTCCTAATGCTGTACTCCACTTCTTGTAACTATATATATATATATATATATATATATATATATATAGTTACAAGAAGTGGAGTATATGTATATGTATATGTATATATATGTGTGTGTGTGTATATATATATATATATATATATATATCAAATTATAGTTGACATTCATTATTATTCAGCTCCAGCTTCAGGTATACAGTGCAGTGATCAGGCATCTGCATCATCCCTGAGGTGGTCTCCCTAATGAGACAAGTGTCCATCGGATACCCTACAAAAACTTTACAACATTATTGATTACATTCTCCAAATGCACTTTCATATCCCCATGGCAATCTTGTAGTTACCGAGGATTTCATTAATATTCTAAAACAAAGACTTCTACATGATAAAAATTGCTGCAAGACAATTCACAGTACTGTCTGATATCAAATTAAAAATAAAATTTACTGATGTCAGTCAAGTACACAGTAAATGATCGTAGAGACTAAAATTTCAATTTATTGCCAGTACAATCAGAAATTTTTACTATCATAATCAATCCATTGGGTTAGAGAAGGTATATCCAGGGTATTCACTCTGTAGGTGGCCCTGCATGGTAAATCTGGAATGGAACAAGGAGACTTATTTTTGTATTTAAATATAATGGCATACAAAACCTTTACAACATTATTGATTATATTCTCCTAACAGACTTTCGTATCCCTGTGGCAATCTTCTGGTTACCAATTTGTGCTTTCTAATTCCCTCACTTTCTCCCTCACCTCACCAAACCTCCATCTAGCAACCCTTAGTATTTTCTCTATACCGTATCTCTGAGATTGTTTCTGATTAGTTTGCTCATTCATTCTTTTATTTAGAATCCATATATAAGTGAGATCATATGGTATTTGTCTTTTTCCATCGGACTTATTTCACTTAGCATAATGTTCTCTAGGTCCATCCATATCATTGCAAATGGTAAGATTTCATTCTTCTTTATGGCTGAGTAATATTCTATTGTATAAATGTACCACAGTTTCTTAATCCAGTCATCTACTGATGGGTTTTTCGGTTGTTTCCATGTCATGATACTTGTCTTATTAGGGAGACCACTTCATGGACAGTGTAGATGCCTGACCACTACAGTGTACACCTGAAGCTGAAGCTGAATAATAATGAATGTCAGCTATAATTTAACGTACATATGGTCACAGGATATGGAGTACAGCATAGGGAATAGAGTCAATGGAATTGTAACAGCTATATACGATGTCAGAGGGGTATTAGAGTGGGGGAGGGAGGTTATTTGTGAGGGGTGTAAATGTCTAACTATTACATTGTTTTGCACACCTAAAACTAATAAAAAATTTCAATTTTAAAATAAATAAATAAATAAATAAAATAAAACAGCATAGAACCTCATAATGGTTTTTTGACTGACAATATGGCTAGGCAGAACTATCAGGGCTGAAATGAGGTAGCAGCCATTTTGTAGCATACACACACCTTCTCCCAGTTATTCTATATACTTTAAGTGCTACTAGGAAAGGATTTTGCAGATGTAAGTAAAGTCCCTTATCTTTATTTTAAACTACAGAGCTCAAAGTAGCTTATCTTCATAGCTGTTGCCTGAGGGCAGGATGCTAATTAAACAAACACATAAGGGGTTCCTCTGTAATCCTCTCTAGAGATTCCAGAGTGGGGAAGTGTTAGGCAATCTAAAGCTCCACTATGTCTCTGAGAAAAAATGTGCACATGTCCAGGGCCCCTTGACATCCACCATTTTGTAAACTATAGAGTATCAAAGTTATAAAATGAAATCACTTTAATATCATTACTCCTAGAAATGTTTTATGAATATTTGGGGGAAAAAACATATTATTGTATTAATTAACTTGTGTTTCCATACTTCACGGAGGAAAGGAGGATACTAGAAAAAATGGTTAAGAATTGGAAAATAAAGTTCTTACAGTACTTTTCACCATACACAGACCAAATGAGAGTGGTTGTGCTTTTGGAATTTAAGATCTTTTTAAAAAAGCATGATTGTAAACCCTTATAAGCATCATCCAGTTGAAATAGATATTCGGTGTGCTATATTTTGAAAGATTTAAAGGCCAGGTCATGATTCCCACTCTTTCCAAAGCCTCTGCATTCCCAAGCTGAGTGTTCGGTGGGAAAAGGAAAGGGAGGTGTCCAGATTTAATATCAAGTTGTGACAGAGTGGGGATATGAGTTACTCTTTAAAAAATGTTTTTTTGTTTTTTTTTAAATCTTTTATTGTTGTTTCTGCTTTGTTTCAATGCCAGTTATAAATTGACTTGGGTGAGCAGTGGTCTCTGAGCTAGGGCCATTCTCTACTGTCCCCCAGAGCTGGGTTCTGGAAGTCCAGGCAAAGAATCTCCTGTCCTGCTGTTGCTGGGAACCTTTGGGGGGCTTGATCTGGACTGTAAGGGGCAGAA
Source organism: Rhinolophus sinicus (assembly GCF_036562045.2). Taxonomy (NCBI): domain Eukaryota; kingdom Metazoa; phylum Chordata; class Mammalia; order Chiroptera; family Rhinolophidae; genus Rhinolophus; species Rhinolophus sinicus. The sequence goes on from NC_133756.1 coordinate 106,575,929, forward strand.
CGAATCTCTGTTCAAGAGTGGTGGCCAAGGTGTTTTTACATTAAAGTCTTACATTAAAATACAAAAATATACCAATAAATAAAATAAAGCACGTCCTACATGACAGAACATAATTAAACTAACTTCAGGTGAAATATTTCCATGTGTGGGGGCAGAGCCCCAGAAAGCAGTTTCCAGGCTCTCGGCCTCACATAGAAAGGTGCTGGCTCAGGTAGTAAATGGCCATCAACTGTGATTGGATGGCCATCAGCTGTGGCTAGTTGGCCGTCAACTGTAACCAGTGAGCCATTGGCCACTAATATAACTGCTGTGGCTACGCTAGCAGAAAGAGAAAAATGGGGGTTAGCAAGAAGATGGTGGCTGGGCTGGCAAGCGTGGATGGCGGGTTGCGGACAGTGTGGATCCAGCCTCCAGTGAGACTATAGTGCCGCCAGCAAGAATATAGTAGTATGACTCCCCTACCTATGGCTCCGTGGGTGTTCCTTTTTGGCCTCACCATATCCTGCGTTCTCTTGTGGGGAGCGGGAGCAGAGACCCCGCCTGGCACCCTGCACAACACCATGTGATCAGACATTTTCTAAAACTGTTAACTGGTGAAATAATCCTTTGTATCTTTCTGTAAATTAAAAATAAAAGTCCTTGATTTCGAGAAATTCAGATATAAAGAGGCATGTGAGTGTTCATCAGTTGTAAAATCACTACCCCTTGATTAGATTATGTCTGTAGAGGTTTGTTTAGGGTGATTAGCAAAGTTGTTACATTAACCCTTTCCCTTAGTTTGAAGAAACCCAATCATCCATTATTAAACCTATCTGAAGACTTCTGAAATGTAATCACTTGGAAGAAATGGGTGTGGTCTTTAGAGACTCCATATAAGGAGATTCAGGGAGCCAAACTCATTCTTCTCCAGAACAATGTTTGGAACTCACCTGGCTGGGGACACTTTTGAAAGCTACCTTTACCACACGTGGAAGGTTCAATCTCTGAGCTGACTTCTTTGTGTTATTGCTTCTACAGCAAGCCTTGGAGAGACCATGGATATGCTCCTTAGCTGAGTACACAGTTGAACATAGAGAAGTTCCCGCAACTTTTTTAACAGATAACAAAAACATTTCCTAATTTTAATTTATCCGCAAACTGTGGTTGTTTTGTGAAATTACATCATTTGCAACTTAGTGAAAATGATTCCATTCCTGTTTAGTTTTCACATCTGGTGTGTATGTGTATTGGAATTAATATGGCAATTCATTTTAGTTAATCAGTTGCCTGTATACACAAGAGAGAAGACATTTCTAACATATAACTAGATAAGCATTCAATGATTTGAAAAATTATTGTATGAAAATGAAGTAAATATTTCTTTTAAAAAACATGAGTTTTTTTTACTTAAATTTTAAAGAAGCTTTAAAATAATTGGACAGCTAGAAAAGTGACACTGGTGGCCGTATGATAAATTTGAGGGACATCTGTATTTAGCTTGTATAGATAAGAACGTTTTTTTGGTTTTTTTTCAACACAAATTTTGAAAACCATGCTGTTTTTTTGGAGCTCATTAGGTACATTATATCTTGTCAAAATGTGAAGGGGTTCTTGGTAATCATTTTAAAGAATTGGAAGATATAGCCACTTTCTTTAATTTTGGTTTCATTGATTAGAGTAGCATAGATAATAATGAGAGGAGGGCAAATTCAATACATTGATATAATCGTGTACAAAGATTCAGGTTAAAATTTGAACCAATTTGACAACATTTACTTTCTTTATTAACTCTTCATGTATTCATATAGTGTTTTGTAAAAAAATACGGTTTTGGGATGTAGATTCTGATTGAGGTTAAAAAGGACAACCACAAAAAAAAAAAATGCTCCACAACTACATGAAATAAGGAAAGTAGAAGCTTAGTCAAATATCCTATGCTACATCAATGATTGACATAGAGCATTATGATTAATTTTTAGAATTTTCAGGACCCACCACCTGGAGCTATAAGTTGGGTCAAACTCCTGAAACTCAATCTACTTGGAAAAATTAAGACCTCAAAAAAACAGGTTCTTATTTATGATGGAGAAAACAGGCCAGGAAGTGGATAGTGTTGGTTCAAAACCAAGAAAGTTCTCTACAGAGATTGAGAGCTCTCCTATGTCTTGGTTTTCCATTTATGTCATAGGCAATACCAAGGTTGTTCTGCTCCAGACACAACATTATTGAGCCACAATCTGAGTCAAATTTTGCTTAGACCTTTGTGTATTCAGGGCAGAGGAATAAATGCCTGATTTTCTTCCCTTAGAAAAATGAACTCAGACATCTTACAAGCCTTCCAGGAAGAACTCACCTGTCTCATCTGCGTGAATTACCTTATAGACCCAGTCACCATGGGATGTGGGCACAGCTTCTGTTTGCCATGTCTCTCTGTTTCCTGGGAGAAAGCTGAGAGCCCTGCTCATTGTCCTCTGTGCAGGAACCACCACAGCAAAGTTGAAGACCAATATTCTTCTGAAAACTCTGGTGTCCATTGCCAGAAAAGCCAGTCTCTGGCAATTCCTGAGCTCTGAGGAACATATGTGTGCTTTACACAAAGAGACAAAGCAGATTTTCTGTGAAGATGAGAGGAGCCTGCTCTGTTTGCTCTGCTCCAGCTCTCAGGAGCATGAGGCTCACAGACACTGCTCCAGTGAAGAGGCTGCTGAGGAATCCCGGGTAAGTGATACCTCTGAGAGCACTTAGAAAGCTGGGGGGGGGGGGGGGATGGTACAGCAAAGAGATGATAAGGATGTGAGGATCGTGATGATTAAATCCTCTTTACCCAATGCCAGTTACAATGATCAAGCTGTGAAGAAAATAAGGGTTTCTGCGATGTACATATTTACTAACACTGGGCAAAGAAGTAGGGTAGAGTAAATTGGAATTAGAATATACAAGCATCACTAGCTCCAAATTCTACGCAAGATGTCGCAGAATCTGAAAAGGAGCCATGCTAAATAAAATCACAATTTTACTGAGTGTCCCTTGACAAATGACTATATTTGTGGTTCTAAAGTCTTAATCATCTAAAATTGATCATTAGTGAGGGTGAATAGGTTAACGTGATGATCCTTCCAACTCTCCCTAAAGTACTTTTACCTAGCATCTATGATTTGGGGTCTGAAACATAAATCTATTTGCTTTTCTGATACTAAAATTTAGTTATTTTCCAGAACAAGCTGTCAAACCAAATGACATCATTATGGGAGAAGATCTAAGAAATCCAAAGAAATCTCAGTAAAGATGGTAGGTTATCTGACCATTGGATGGTAAGTATGAGACTGTATTTCCCTCTGAATCAGGTTGACACTGACATGCTAGAAACTTATCCATTAACAATTTGAGCTGAAAGCATCATGTGTCATAAAGTTTTGTGAGAAGGTTAAACAAGAAACTTCTGTTTTCAGCTTATGGTAGCAAGACTTTTAGGATTTTTAGACTAATGTTTCAGTCACTTTGAAAAAGAACCATCAGAGATATGTAACCTGTCTCAGAAGGAGGCACATAGTGTGATTTGGACAACTCAGTAATCATTATTCAGGGTCTCGGGCAAAATTTCTTAGGTGTAAAATCAATCCCAGTTCTGAAGGATAAGTTAGATGTTAAAAATTCCACGATATTTCAAGCTGACATTTCTGTATGTCATACATTCTATTAACAGAAACTAAAGAGCATATCACTGAGAACTGCAGGTATTTCAGTCTGACTAGGACAATGAGCCCAGGGGGATAAAAAGGAACTTTGACCAGCAATTTAAGATTTATTTCTGTGATGATTGGAACTAATACTGCAGGAAGAGAAAGTGAACAATATTGCTTCAAGTAGGAAAAAATGTAACATGTTAAAAATAATGACAAAATTGAACAAAGAAAAAGACTGGGTTTGGAGAGTAAGAGAGTGAATCTATAACTGTTGGGAGGAATATGCGATGGAATGAGGAGTAAAGTCCTTGTAAACAATACAGGAGCCAGTGGCCTTATGGAGAATGGAAGCACATTCCATACAGAAAGGAGGGCAGAAAAAGGGCTGGGAGGGTGGACATCAGTTTGAGGGCAGATGGTGAGAATTTCACGAAGATCATTTCTGATGGTTTGTAATCCTCAGAGTAAAATGCAACATTGCTGCTAAGAGGGAGAGGTCAAGCTTTGACACTAGAGAAGAATTCACAAACCTGAAGATCAGAATATTGTATATAATGTTTGCCTGTGGTCTTTTGGATTTGAGAGGATGAGTGTGAAGGAAATTATCAATGAGCAGCTTTTCTGCAGTTGTTTCAGAAACTCATGAAGCGGGTGGAAGTGGTTTGAGAGAAGAGTGGGATGGGTTGTTGGTATAGTTAAGAATGGAATATAAATAAAGGAAAGGAATGAGTTTGTGGTGTCTGACAAGTAGGAGGACATGAATTTAAAATATACGTAGCTTATTGGTAGACAACAAGAATCAGCAAACTAGATGCTGTTTAAGTGAAGGAGAATAGGTTGGCCTGAGCATGTGATCTAGGAAATCCATCTCCCTGCAGAGTTACGTGTATCGACATGAGCACTTCACAAGGTCTGCTTATCATGCACTGCGTGACGTTCTCCATCAGGAAGAAAAGCAACATGTAAAGAGCCTAGAAAAGGAAGGCTCAGAGATGTTTAAACAACTCAAGAAACGTCAAGCTGAAATGGTTGAGAAGAAGATAAGCCTAAGAGCAATGTATGAGGAGCTCGTGGACATGTGCCATAGACCAGATGCAGAGCTGCTCCAGGTAGGAACTGAGCACCTGTCTAGAAATATTTTATGTTATCAGAAGCCCACACCTTTGACTTCCATTATTTGGTAACAAAGATATATTTCTGTACCTCCTGCATCTATGGGGAGAAGGGGTCTATCCCAATGGGAAATTAGCGGCAACTCCTGACCTAACCATGAACAAGCAGGCTTTATAGAACTGCGATCATGGAGATTCCCCAGGGAATATTTCCCTGCTCAAAATCTCCTTTGGCAGCTTCCTTCACTGAACACTAGAAAGAAACAGTTTAATCATAGACGTTCAATGTTGGTCCATAATTGGGAAATGTGGAGACATGTGGTAAAAACTCTAGTATATTTCCTCATCCTGTTGGGATGACCTTGGTTTCATTTGCCATGAATTTGGGGCATGTTGCCCTTTGGGAAAAGCCTTAGGATGGACAAAGTCCACAGAGAGCTGAGGGTGGCAGCTATGCGCAGTCACACACTTGTCCTCTCTGCTCACCCTCAGGGTTCTAGTTCATCAAGAATTTAGATTCTAACAATATATTGTGCCAAGATTATCCTTATGGAGTAAAAGGAAAATGAATTTACAGGACAGCTTGGGTGGTGGTGATTAGTACTTTTCTGAAGTTCCCAAACCCTAAGACTGGTTGGCAGAATACACGATTTTTAAATGAATTCTAACCTTCTCTTTTCTTTCTTGACAGGAATTAGGAGATAAATTGACAAGGTAAGTTTCGTCTTCAGTGCTAACTGGGGCACATGAGGGCTGTGAGCGAGATCGAGCTACTTCTACCAAAGTGCAGACATCATTTCTTCGATTATGCCCAATTATTTTTGTATGCACATGTTGTGCATGTTTTACTGAATATGATTTCTTGTTCCCTTGATGAGAAGTTTGCCTTTTTCCTTTCTGTGGTAGAGGGAGCTACATATAGTTGGGCTCAATCAGCAGTTTCCAGAAGACCAGTCATTTATGATTTTAGATTTCAAAATCAGTAAGAATTAAAATGCAAAGATGAGGTTTTCCTAGACATCAGGTGACAAAGTCAATTACCTCTGAGAAATGGGGGTGGAAGCAGGCCAAGAAGAAAAGTGAGAGAGACTCCCTAAGAATGGTACAGTCCTATTCCACGATTGTGCAGAAAAAGATTTAAATGAAGAACGTTCAATTAAACGATGAGGACTTTTCTTGAACAATGTGTGGTTGAGAAGCCTTGGGCACCAGAAAGCATAATTGCACCTTCCTCCCTGTAGGAGTGAGCGGGTGCAGCTGCACGTGCTGCAGCCTCTGCAGCCACAACTGCCTGCGTGGCCCATCACTGGACTGGTGGACAGGCTCAACGGCTTCCGAGGTGAGTGTCGCACATTGGTGCGAACACCTGGCAGGGCCCTTCGAGAATGATTTGTATGGGTGATCTTTTCCTCTTTCTTACTCTTCATCATGTAGAGAAGAACAGCCTGCAAAGAGGCATTTGTGGTCCTACTTAGTCACATAGTCATTATACTAGGGAAAAAATAAAGTGAAAGCTGGTGTAACAGTACATGGGATCAGGATTATCAATTACTTATATATTTGATAGGTTACTTATAAAATGAAAATTAAGACACGCTTCAGAAAAGGTCTGTGGGAGTCCTAGAAGTATCATCACATGAAAGGTCAGTTGCTCGCTGAGCCATAGAAAACTGGATATTCAAAATATTCCAATTTCAACTAAGGGCAGTAAGTTAGATTTCTTTTTTTAAAGTTTTACTGTAAAGTTTCTGAGTCATAGAATGTGTAATGTGTTTTTCAAATTATATGATTAGGAAAAAGCAAATAAAAATTATTGTGGAAATCAAGAATTTATGAACAACAATGAAGTAAGTTGGTGATGAGGCCATATATCGAGCTCCATGGTAAACCTGAACCTGGAGGGTTAGTCTAGCAGAAAGCGGAAGTCTAGTCCTCATTTGGAACCAGCTTTCAAAGGCAGACAATGATTAGAAGGAAAGCACTTCTCAGATGGCGTGTTTAGGTTTTCATCTTCAGTGTTAATTTGTCGACTTAACTGGAATATTGTCATATCCTGGTAAATATAACCCCATTTATTTGTTCTAAGACGTAATATTTTTTCCCCTGAGAAGAGATCGTGGAGGTAAATTATATTGTTATGGATTTGGAGGCACAGGTGTCCAGCTTTTCAGGTGTCAAGAAAATAACCAGCTTCAAGTACACATGACTTCCCTCTCCTTTATGATCTCTGAATTTTTAGGAAGTTTTTCCCGTTGTAATTAGGTATGTGTTTCTTCAGGAAATATGCTGGCCCCATTTTAATCTAATATTTTCTAGTCAGACCTGCTCCTCTATTCTTGGATTTTTTTTTTTTTCTTCCTAGTGAGACACTAAGGAGACCCTTTCTCTCATAGATAATTTCATTTATAACATTAATTTTGACTAGAATATTCTCCTCTCTCCACAGTGGAAATCTCCTTCACCAATGAAATAACCAATCACAATATCAGGCTGCTTGATGACGTGAGAAGTCTGAGTTTTAGGGGTGACAGTCATTATGCATCTCAGGATCCTGGAACATGTAACTATTATGCTGCGTGGGGAGCCCAGGTCTTCACCTCTGCAAACACTATTGGGAGCTGCACGTGGAAGACTCTTGGGACTGGGCTGTAGGGGTCTGTAAGGAGTCCTGTGTAAGGAAGAATGGCACACTGATTGGGTCTCAGGACACATTTCTCCTTTTATGTGTGAAGGAGGATAATCGTTACACTCCCTGGACCACACCGCCCCAATGACTTGTCAGTTTGTAGAGAAACCTCTGGGAAGGGTTGGGGTGTGCCTTGATGCTGACAGCGGAAGTGGAAGTTTTGTGGGTGTTGCAAAGCATTCCCTCATTTCGGCATACCCCCATGGCATATTCAACTTCCCTGTCAGGCCTTTCATTTACACTGGCCACACATGAGCAGGGTTACATCAGGAAACTAATGGTTATCTGAGGGAGCACTTCTCGATTTGAAGCAAACCAGTGCTATTTTATTTCCTTTTAAGCTTGTTCTTGTAACCTCATTGTTATTAACTATAAAATTACTGTGAAATGAATAGTTTTGTTTGTTTTAGCGTCTTTACATTAAAATGATTTCTTTTTCCCATTATCCAGAATATATGGTGAGATTGCTCACCTCTCTACTGAGCTTGGAGTTATAAAAACATGAATGTGGGATTCTAAATTAAGAGATTGCACACTGGTACCTGGATGGACAAGATCACAGGAACCAAAGAGAAAGCCTAACTTAGACTCATGTGATGTATGGATACCTGCTTTTTGACTGAAAAGGCAGGCATGACTAATGGGTTTCAAAAGACAGACTTTCCAGTAAATATGCTGTGATATTTTCAGAAAACTTATTTTCAAGCACATTCAATATGAAAAATGAATTTATCATTTTAAAAGATGTGAATATAGGAGAGTATCTTTTTTGACTCTGCCAGAAGGGATTTCTTAGAGAAGAAACAAAAATGACAGTTAAAAAAGACAACCATCAATTAATTTAACTGCAACACATTTAAGGTTTCTGTTCTCAAAAGACACCAGAATGGAAGTAAAATTCTGAGAGAAAACTGTAACCCAAAACTAGTAAAGGATAAATGTACAAATCATCTCAACAACTCTTTGTATCTAAGAATAATACATACCACCCTTTTTCCTAAGGAAACAGTCTGAAACAATTACTTTAAGGCAGAGAAAAGAGAAATACATGTGAAATAATCTCAACTTCATTTGTAATTAGAGAAATAAAATTAAAATCACAATCACTACCATAAGAATTTTAAATATTAATATATGAAGTTTTGGTAATGACATGAAGCAACCCAAGATATTATTCCAAACTATGGAAGTGTGCGTTGGTACAACTCTGTTGAAAACCAACCTCTAGTAAAACTGAAGTTGTGCACAACACACTCCTGCATGAATAGTCTAGACTAGGGCAAGTTTTGTGCACATTGGGTGCAAAAGCGGTCACACTGTTGGATGTCACAAAAACAATAATTTAAAAAACCCTACAATTAAACTCAATTATATCACTTGTGAAATGGATAAATAAATTGAAGCACATTTCTGTGATAAAATATATAATAGAGTGAAAATGGATAAAATACACTTACGTATAAAAAACTGGATAAATCTCAGAAATTCCATGTTAAAACCAACAAAAAATCAGTAAAATTCATATTCTATATTTCAAAACCTACAAAATTCTACAATATATTATTGACAGTTATGGACACAGATGGCAAATTATAAAGTGAAGCAAGCATGCAAAACTACAACTTCTACACAGTTGTTCTTCTGAGAGCCAGGAGAAACTGATAAGTCAGGAGGGGCACAGACTGGGCTTCAGAGTTAAGGGTGATTTTATTTTGATCAAAAACTATGGTGAATATTTAAATTAAAATCATTACAATAAAGGGCAATTTTTCCATTTTTTGTAAGTTTCAGATGGACAAAACAACAGAATCATTAGACATTTACACCCCTCACAAAATGGTAACCCACATCGGACTCCATACATAGCTATTACAATACCATTGACTATATTTCCTATGCTGTACTTTATGTATTTATATCCCATGACTATATACAGAGGATGCCAAAAAAACGTATACACATTTTGAGAGGAAAAAACCATATTAAGATTGTAATACTCAATATATACCAATAACAAAAGATGAATACAGGTCATGTGTATACATATTTTTGGCACCTCCAGTATATATATTTTATTTCTTAAAAAAGGATGGAATGCAGATGTTTATTAACTTATTTCTTTCCAATTGATACGTACCCCTTGTGTTTTTGTATCTATTAAGTACTGAATACAAATCAGTAGTACTGGAAGGTATCTATAATAAACCTAACAAACCCACAGCTGAGGCCCAGGTGCCCTTAGCGCGCCCTCTCAGCTCCTGGGCACTGCAGATTTCAAGGAGCGTGATCTTGCTCTCCTGGCTCCACACAGAGGCTTGGGCTTGAGGGGGATGGGAGGTGGTCCTGGAGGACTTAGGGGTCCAGGCAAGGTTTGGGTGCACTGGATGGCATCTTCCCCCCAACTTCACCACCAGACAGAAAGATGTGCAGGAGGATGGAGGGTAGCTACTCTGGAGTCTGGGATGTGGGATGCGGCTGGTGACTGTGCAGCCACCACTGGGGACAAAGTGCGGTCACACAGGGCATCAAGGGCATTGCATTTGAGCAGAACATGGATGCTGGTGCGTGGCAGCTCCACTCTTGCTCTCTAACAATTCACCGAGCTACAGCAGAGAGACTGGAAGAATTAGCTTCCAGCTCCCCATTGTGACATTACCTATTTGAAAAAAAAAAAATTCTTTTTCTCTTGTTCTGTCCTCAGCCGCCCTAACTACTGCATCTTCTGGACACATTCAGGACCACGGATCACACCTTCCCAAAGCCCCAGCACCCGCTGTACCCAGCACTATGCTAGGCCCTGGGCCATGGCTAGGGTCTCACTATCACAGAGGGGAAAAGAATGACTGGCGGTGACAGTGGAGATGTAAGGTTTAGGGCATGATGACAGTTTTGAAGGCTGTAGGTCACTACTTGTATGTTCCCAGAATGACTTCTTGAGGGAAATGGCTTCAGGCACATGGGGTACAGTGGGGGATGGTCCCCACCCAAGAAAGCCACTGACATCTGGGAGATGCACTTAAAGACTTTCCCACCTTGGATAGCACTCAGGAGTCACCAGAGATGGGCAATACTCTTCTCTGAAAGTGGTCGGCAGTGCCTGGCACTTCTGGCTTGAAAGCTCCTAAAGCACTGGGTAGGGAAGGTGATTCCTCACGGACTAAATGGATGGGAGAATCGAAAACCTGGGGTAACCTCAGATGATGCAGGATTGTGATGGGGCAAGATCCTGTGCTTCCTGACCCCGTCTTCCTTCATGGCCTGGCATTTGACCCCTTGGACCTAAAGGTGCCCCCTTTCCCAGTTCCTCCAGACTGAAGGCAGTGCCCCCACCCCCCGCCATGGCCATAGGTGCCCATGCCACCCCCACCGCTCTGCCGTTTTAATGTGGCCACACAGTGCTTTTTGTGACTAGGTCTGGCCCAGGGATGGAGAAAAACAAGAAAAAAATGGAACCTTCCCCCACACTTTCATGTTTGCAGTTTCCTCTTTCCTGATCCTGTGGCTGGAAAGAGAGGGCCTCCTAAAGCTTTTCTGTGAGCTCCTGCTGTGTGGTTCTGAGACTGGGGCTTTCCTGGTCCTGGGGTGAAAGCCAGTGAAGAAAAGAGCCCTAGGAAAACCAGTTTTCTGTCACTCAGTACTTTTAGGTTATAATTTTTTAGGCTGACTGCTTTTTCTTCTTATAGGGGGATGTAACTCTGGATCCTGATACAATATGACTTGAGAATTTGAGGGTCATGAGGTTTTTAAGAGCCATAAAATTCCTAGACATTCAGGGATATGTTGTTTGGGGAAATCAGGCCTTTTCCTGAAGCAGGAATTATTGGAAGGAACATCTGTAAAAATCTTGGATGAGATGTGTAAGAACACTTTTGTGTGACTTTTATTTTTGAACTCAGAGAAAGGGATAATTTCGTCTCTGAATCTATATGACTTCAGTAGTTGGCAGCTGACTCAAGTCTATAGATTCAGAACCACAATGGATACCGATGAAGAAGGTCTTAGTGACCAAGAGGACAGGAAGTCCTCAGAATTCCAGAAATGCTAGGGCGGTCACTAGACCTTGGACGTGGTCCAGATGGATGGTTTTGGGCCAAACATTTCTATTTATTAAGAGCAGAGTGTCCTCTATTAATATGTGGATAAATGAAAGAAAACGTGTGAATTGGCTCCATGCCCTGTCCTGTGTGAGCTGCTGTGGGGCAGAGAGAAGCAAGAGGCAGAGAAAGAAAACCTGGAGCGTTTTCAAGATATGCATCAGCCCAGACACTTGTGTCCGGTGCACTAGGCTGGTTTGCAAACATTAAAAAGAGCTAACAACGGACGTCCAATGTACAAAGAAAAGGCCGATGCAAAAAGACAGTCAACTTTCCTCCCCCCCAAATTAGAGATAATGACAGGAAAATATATATATACTTCTGGTAAGGCTAGGACTGAAGCTCTCCACAAAAATTGCCAATATTACATGTCATTCACTTCCTTTTTCATAACAGTCTCCATTTCTCACAAAATTTCTACTGAACAAAATCCTGGTTTGTAGAAGAGTAGATAAAAAAGGATTACGTAAAATGAAAGGTAAGACTATTGATACTGAAGAAAGATAGTCTGGGGAATTCCGAGGCCAGGAGGCATAACTTTATTATACAATAAATGAATTTTAAGTAGTGCAGAAAGGAAAACTTGCAGTATTTCTGTCTGTGATAAAATAAGACAAGTAAGCACCAAAACTTCAAAAAAGTTATAAATATTGGCTTTAGAAAGATATTCATCACAGGACCTTTTTGTCACAATATATTTTCAATTTCTCAAGAAATAAATCCAGGCCAATTCCCTACAAATATCAAGGAAGTGGAGACAGATTGCTAAACCAGAAACACTGAGGTTTTATTCCATCCATCAATCAATGCAATATTTCCTGGTGAATTGAGGATTTACTGTGTATGTGTTGCACTCACAAGTTTACTGCCTTTTCTACCTTAATTAAGCAGTTATCATCCACCATGGATGTAACTTTGTAGTTTGAGGTGCTACTGTAAAGCTGGCATTAATTTAATTTCCTTCCTCACAATTTCACAAATAGAAGATTCATTGTTACTGTAGATCTTAGGAACCTCACCATATGATGGTTTTTTCTTCATTACTAAGTCACAAACTTTCACCTTTTCACTTAAAGAAAACACTTTCCAGCTTCTCTTTGGTATATTTGAATTGCCAGCATCACGCCTTGTGCTTTGGGTCATTATTAAATAAAACAAGAGTAACTTGAACAGAAGCACTAGGATACTGGGTCTGAAAAGAGGAAACTAAGTGACTAATGGGTGGGTTGTGTATAGAGTGTGGATAGGCTGCCCAAAGGGGTCATTCAGGTCACTGGGGGGGGCAGAGCAGGATGGCGAGAAATTTCATTGCGGTACTCAGAATAGCACAAAATGTAACCGTTATGAATTTTTCATAATATTATGTTTGGTTTGCAATGACCATGGAGAACCGAAACCCCAGAGAGGGAAACTGCTGAATTAAGTATGGGGAACTACAACAATTCAGTTTTCAAGCTAATGATGCGAATGTGCCGAAAGAATGCTAGATAACGGGTGGTTGTTCGATGTAGTGGAAAGAGTGTTTTTAGTTTTCCTTTCTTGGAGGCTGTCTCTGCCAGGTAGTACCTGGCATTATGGGTCAGGAGTTTGACTGCACTGCGTTGATAAATGGAATGAGGATGACTCTCTCTTTCAAGAAATATCAAGAAAGAAATGCATGCAGATTCAGACAACCAAATATAAGAGGTAGTGTTGGGTTGATGCAATTAGGATTAAAAGATAGTTTCTTAAAAGTAGTTCTTATTTGGGGGGTTCATTTATATTAAGGTGTGAAGTTCTTATTTGGGGGCTCATTTATATTAAAAAACACAAGATGGTGGATTACAAAGGTTAACTCCAGGCAAGATTTCTTCCCAGAGATTGGGTGTGGCAGTTTGTTTAAATACGTTTAAACAGGTTTCACTTCAACCAATGGCATCAGGGTATGTTTTCCACTCTGCAAAAATCCAATCATGCACACCAACACTTTTTCAAAGATTTGGTAACTGAATCAGTTGAGTGATTCAGAGTAATGGGTGTGGTCTTCAGAGTATTTAAAACCTTGTGCAAAGAACCAAGTTCATTCTACTCCAGGATCCTTTGGAGTTGGCTGGGTTGTGGAGACCTCTGTAGTTTACTGCTACCAGGAGCTGAGCACCTAATCCTTGAACTGAATTGAACAGAATTCCTGATTCAACAAGAATGGAAAAATACATTTTTACCCACAGGTAAGTACTCCATCTACTTTAAAGCAATTTCTGCTCTCTTCTCTTAAAAATAAGAACTTTCATCCATATGTCTGTTTGTTTAGGTCGTTCCCAAGGAATTTAGTAGTAGAAATGATGTCATTACTTTAAACTTACTCCATCACATAGGTGCAATCTCTCTTCTTTCTATATATTTTATAAATTAATAAATATATAGATAACAGGATTATTTTTCCTGTTATTATTATTTTGTGTAACTTGATTGCTCATTTATAATTGTGATGGTACAGAAGATAATTGCCACCAGGTAGCTTGCAGTTTTTTGGGTCGTAAAATAATTATATACTAATTGTGTTCTTTTACCACGATGTTAATTCACCTATCCATGTCTATCAAGCTATTCACATTACGCTATCTCTATGTATGTGTTTATGTACATGTTTGTATATCAGGTCTATACAGAATGCTGCTCTATTCAATGAAATGAAATTATTCAAGAAAAACTCATTGTTAAGTTGAGTGTTGAAAACGATGTCTCTTCAATTTTCATTTTCAGACTTTAGATTTTAGTTTTCAGAGTCAGATTAAAGGAAGCACTTCATGGCTTCTTTGGGAAGTGTTTGGGAACTAAAGATAGCTACAGAAAACTGATTCTTTCATACAAGTGTGTGTTAGATATGGGAAGGTGTTCTGAATTCACCTGGTATAAGAACAAAAAATCTGTATTGTAACCAAATTCATTTATTTTAAAACAATTGTCATTTGCTGCCCTCAAAATTTTGATTTGAGGAACACATCTTTTCATCTAGATAAGGAGTGTAATTCAAAATGAGTATATTGCTAATCTCTTTATGTTAGTTTCTCAAATGCATCAGGGCTGATATAGGAGATAAATTGTTTTGAAAATTTCAAAATGAAGGTAGTAGGTAAGGAATGAACAAACTGTAAATCACTTTGTTTACATTTAATTAATATTTTGCATTAAAAATAAGGTAGAATGTGAGGAGAGGATATTCTTAATGAAATATGTTAGGCCATTAAAACAAGTAAATTTGGTTGTGTGAATTGAGAGTATTTATTTGTAACATGACTGTGTAACCAAAGGTAAAACATTAGGTGATTCTCTCCTCTGTTTCCATAGCACACTACACATTCATCCTTTACAAAAATTTCCTTTAAAAATATTCTTTATATCATCTATCAAACTCTGAGTCACTGAGTACCAGGTTATTGTCTTACTTACTGTATCTTAGATTACTGTCAGTACAGTTTAGAGATCAGAAAATTTTGCTTGATTTAATGTCACCCTAAATGTAACACTAAACCCTAGTTTTTTTTATTTAATGTCACCCTAAATGTAAAACCCTAGCTTTTTTTTAATTTAATGTCACCCTAAATGTAACACTAAAGCTTAGTTTTTGATTTAATGTCACCCTAAATGTAACACTAGTTATTTTTTTATTTAATGTCACCCTAAATGTAACACTAAAGCTTAGTTGTTTTGTTTTTTCCTACCAGTACTATCTATATTTGAGTACTGAATTACTTATTCAATGAGTGCTTTTTAGACAAGTCACTCATTTCACTCACATTGTCAATTTCCTCATTATAAAGTGTTGGTAAAAATAGAAAATGAGTTAATAGTACTGTTGAGAAGATTAAAAATAGATAATCTGGATAAGAAGAGTTAATCCAAAGCCTAGAATTAGTAAACAGTAAGTGTTAGCTTCTATTATCGTTTTGTTTTATTATTATTTTTTTCTAGTATATTACTACTAATAATTTTTTAAATTTATTTTTTAAATTTATTGGGGTGACAATTGTTAGTAAAATTACATAGATTTCAGGTGTACAATTCTGTATTACATCATCTATAAATCCCATTGTGTGTCCACCACCCAGAATCAGTTCTCCTTCCATCACCATATATTTGATCCCCCTTACACTCATCTCCCACCCCCCACCCCCCTTACCCTCTGGTAACCACTAAACTATTGTCTGTGTCTATGAGTTTCTGTTTCTCACTTGTTTGTCTTGTTCTTTTGTTGTTTTTGGTTTATATACCACATATCAGTGAAATCACATGGTTCTCTGCTTTTTCTGTCTGACTTATTTCGCTCAGCATTACACTCTCAAGAGCCATCCATGTTGTCACAAATGTTCATATATCATCTTTTCTTACCGCCGAATAGTATTCCATTGTGTATATATACCACAACTTCTTTATCCATTCATCTATTGAAGGACATTTTGGCTGTTTCCATGTCTTGGCCACCGTAAACAAAGCTGCAATGAACATTGGAGCACACATGTCTTTATCTCTAAATGTTTTCAGATTTTTTGGGTAGATACCCAGGAGAGGGATTGCTGGGTCATACGGTAATTCTATTTGTAATTTTTTGAGGAACCTCCACACTGCCTTCCATAACGGCTGCACCAACCTGCATTCCCACCAACAGTGTATGAGGGTTCCTTTTTCTCCACAGCCTCTCCAACACTTGTTACTATTTGTCTTGTTGATGATAGCCATTCTGACTGGGGTGAGGTGATATCTCATTGTGGTTTTTATTTGCGTTTCTCTGATGATTAGTGATGTTGAGCATTTTTTCATGTCTATTTGCCATTTGTATGTCCTCTTTGGAGAAATGTCTCTTCAAGTCCTCTGCCCATTTTTCAATTGGGTTGTTTGCTTTTTTGTTGTTGAGTTACATGAGTTCCTTGTATATTCTGGATATTAGCCCCTTATCGGAGGCACTATTTGCAAAAATCTTCTCCCATTCAGTTGGTTGCCTCTTTATTTTGTCAATGGTTTCTTTTGCTGTGCAGAACTATTATCGTTTTAATGTTATCATTGGCGTTAATGTTATCAATCAAGAAACAATTATATTCACAATGAATTCTTGGCCAGTCTCCCATCCATTCTACACAGGGCTAATCTACATTTTCTTCCTGTCCCTCAAATTACCTCATCATTTTAGACACGTTTGAGTAAATGGATTATGTTCTATATCAAAATGTTTGGCCATCAATCAGAAGTCTATAAATCTCACATGTTTTTGTTGATAAATATCTGTGGGTATTGTTACCTCATTGCTACCCATTTTTCAAAGAGGTATCTTAAAGCTGATTTTATTACAGTTCAATAAAACAACCATTTCACTTCATATCTATCTTGGAACAAAAATAAGTTTTCAGTCTTGGAAACATGCAGCCCCTCCCATTCAATTTCTCAAACTACAGAAGATAACAGTAAACTATTGAGTCATAATTTATGGTAACTAAAAACATGTTTTTCTGTTGTTGTTTTTTTTTGTGTGTTTTTTAATATATTACTTGATGGTAATAAAGTGAATTTATAAAAATAATCCTTGGGTGACACTGTTTTACACAATGGTTTTCACATTTAATCACTGAGAAAAGAATAAGGATCATTATTTTAGGAGAAATATGACCCACACTCTTTGGCTGGGGATGAAACCTGAACAGCTGATTCCCAGGTCTGTGGAGAAGAGAGGACATAAATGAAGCTGGAATTGTAGCAGGGAGCTGGACCTCTGAGGGGAAGGCTTTATTTGACAAATCGATACGTTCATTGAAGAGCATGAGGACTCTCTGTTCCTCAACATTCTCTTTCTGTTACAAGCAATACCTACCTGTCCTGCTACATACACCTGCGTGACTGTATGGACAGGAAGTAAATAATACTTCTCGCGCCCCTGAGTATTTTTAATGGTTTTGAAAATGCACTTCTTTCAATGCCCATAATGAAATAATTTTCTTTTCTCTCCACAGAAACATGGATTCCAACATCATCCAGAATGAATTCATCTGCTTTATATGCAAGAATTATTTCATAGACCCTGTCACTATAGGCTGCGGGCACAGCTTTTGTATGCCTTGTCTCTGTATCTCCTGGGAGGAAGCCCCACATCCTCCTCGCTGCCCTGTGTGCAGAGAAATATCACCTCAAATGAACTTTAAAACCAACATTGTTTTGAAGACACGGACATTCCTTGCCAGACGGGCAAGACTCCTCCACTTACCAACCTCTGCAGTACAGATGTGTCAGGTACACAAGCAAACAAAGAAGTTCTTCTGTGAAGTTATCAAGGACCTGCTCTGTGTGCTCTGCAGTAAGTCTAAGGAGCACGTGGCTCACAGGCACTGTTCCATTGATTGGGTCGCTGAGGAATACCGGGTAAGTGATGGCCGTGAGAGAAGCCGGGCATTGTCTGTCAGAGAGATTACAAAAAAGAAAGGGAAGATAATCATCATGTAACATATCAAGCAGATCTTAATTAGCATTATGTGCAAGGCACTAGGATAAACTATGAAAAAAGGGATGTTCTCAGTCTTAGAGCTCTTACGTTTTTACGCTTTGAGGTTGATGGTGATGATGATGGGGATCATGGTTGGAACTGCGATAATTCATTGTAAAACCGGGGTGGACAGATTTGTGAATTTCGGTGATGATTATTGGCCATTTTAACCATGATTGCAGAAAGCCTAATCTAGTGGTGTCTATTTAGAAACACTGTCTTCTAGCTAAACTGATAGGATAGTAGGAGGTAAGAACTACGAATAGGAAGCCTAACATCTGAGACACGATTTACTTAATGAAAATTGATTACGTGACATAAAGTTTGAGGGCCAGTTTCCTCCATGGTGAAACATCCTTTCCAACTATAGGTTGTTTCCATGATTATAAAATACTTGACAATCAGACTTAACAATAGAAATGCACTGGTTCTTACCCCTACTTAGTTATTATTGATCTTACATCCCCAGCCCCTCTCTTTAGCAGGATTTGAATATTTCAATATCAGCTTCTCTGATACTCACATTCATTTTTCTTTGCAGCAAAGGCTCCTGGAGCAAATGAGGTGTGTGTGGAAAAAGACAAAAGAAAATCAAAGAAATCTTAACAGAGAGACCAGCAAAATGGAAACGTGGGAGGTAAGCAAGAGATTCTATTTCCTTCAGCACCAGTTCGGTGCATACAATAACTATACACTAAGAGTGGCTGATGAATAGCAAAATGGTTTCCTCTAATCATAGACAGAGAAGTATGTCCCTTTGTCAGGATATCTAACTAAAATCAAAGTATATAGCTAAAATATTTTATTTCCTGGGTAACACCATAACACAGCAATGAGTATAGAAAAATTACTATCAGCATGGGGTACTATAATTAATGGATGAGATAAACACAGGGTTCTCCAAAGTAAAGAAATCCAGGCATGTTCAGGAAGATATTCTCTGATTATGATGATGGTAAAGGACAATTTGAAATTGGAAATTCATGGGGATACCAGGTGGTAACTGAGAGATGAAGACTAGAAACAGGAAGCATGAGGAAGTGGGGATTCTACAAAGTTTATATTGTTAACACATGTATCATAAGAGGCAGTGCTGAGACACATAGCTGGAAATGTGATGGAGGTCAGTTCCAATGAGACCCACACGCATGGCTGAGGAATTGGATCTATCGCATATTGATTCAAAAACATGAATTCAACACCACTAACAGGAGAGGTGAACGAAAGTACACCCATATTGGTGAAGTAAAGACTTCCTGGTGGAAATGTAGGAACAAAGAATATTACAGACACTTCTCAGTACCAATGAGGAATCAAAACAGGGCTGTGTGAATGACAAGGGGATATAAGAAACCTATCTTGATTATTTAGAGGTGATATCCTTAAAGATATAAGGATATCAGGATACACATTTGTAAGTTAAAGGTATAACTTCCAAATTTTTTCTTTGAAATATGGAGTGCCTACTGTGTCTTAGTTCTGTTCTAAGCCAATATAGAAATAGACAAAAGGAACAGATTTCTTTGCACTCAAGGAGCTTATGAAGTAGTGGGGTGGACTGACAGCCAACAAGTCAAAATACAAAATGTATAGTTGATGCACTGTGATAAGTACTTTTGAGAAAAAGTCTACAGCAGGAAAGTTAAAGAAAAGACTCACCATGGAAGATGAAATTTGGGCAGCCACTGGCATGATGTCAGAAATCAAGGTATGTGTCTATTTGGAGAAATAGCTTTTTAGGAAGAGATAACTAAACTCAACACCTCTCAAACTAAAATTATTTCCCACACCACACTTGCCTTGTGTTTTCCATTGTGAAGACCCTGATATACAGGAGATTGAGGGAGAGTAAATATATTTGAAGTCAGACCTGCAAGTTGAGAGTGACTTATTTATGAGAATTGCAGTTGAAGTAAGAATGCTAGGTGGCTGGAACTGCATATAAGATGAACCAAAAGCTTATTGGGAACACTAGTGTTTAATATGACTGTTGTAATAAAGAGAAGAATCCAAGTGAAGATTAAATAAGACACGGACATGATTAGGTGTCATTGCTGAAGGTTCATCTAATATATACTAACAAATTTAACTCTATTAACTACAAATGAAAGCTTCTGAAGGACTTTAAACAAAGAAAAAATATGATCACAATACTTTTTTGGAAAGTTCATTCAGATTGCTATTTAGAGAGAATATTGTTTGGAAGACTTCAAAACAAAACTCAAGGGGTGGGCGGGTGGCTCAGTTGGTTAGAGTGCGAGCTCTGGGTAACAGGGCTGCTGGTTCGAGTCTCACCTGGGCCAACAGCTGTGCCCTCCGCAACTAGAAAGAAGTCCATGAGCTACCATTGAGCTCCTGGGTGGCCAGATGGCTCAGTTGGTTGGAGCGCGTGCTCTCAACCACAAGGTTGCCAGTTCGACTCCCATAAGGGATGGTGGGCTGTGCCCCCTGCAACTAACAACTGCGACTGGACCTGGAGCTGAGCTGCACCCTCCATAGCTAGATTGACTTGGATGGAGCTGATGAGTCCTTGGAAAAACACACCACTGTTCCCCCAATAAAAAGTCCTGGAAATACACAGTGTTCCCCAATAAAGTCCTATTCCCCTTCCCCAATAAAATCTTAAAAAAAAAAAAAAAAAAAAAAAACTCAAGTAAGTAAGTAGGAGACAGCTGAGGGCTTTAAAGGGAAGATCAGGAATACATTGACCACAGAAACTGGGAAGTAAAGGGATTTAGGGAATAGTCTTTATGGTAAGAGAAATGTCAGAAAATGAGATTTGTGAAGTGTTAAAAGGGTAAATTTCAAAAAGAATTAAACCGGTTCTGCTGTGTTATTGGAAAATTACTGAGGATAGAAAAGGGAAGAGGTAAAGCTGGTTTCGGTTAAGATAAATTTAGTTTGAGAAATGTTGCAGTTTAAGTTCTGGTGAGATATCTTAGCAGAAACATGCAACAGGCAATTGGATGAATGAGATTGCAACTTTTGTGGATGATTTGGCCTGAGCAGGGACATTGCATGATTGGCAGCATATTCTAGGCATTGGGATAGATGGAAGCACATGAGAAAAAAAGAAAAAGAAAAAAATAAAGTTTTCACATGGAAAGATAGCTTGAGGAATCCCTGCATCAATGAGTCCAGATGGAAAAGAGGAGCTGGTAGAAGTGAGTTGATAGAGGGAAACCAAGAGATAGGAATTAATTGGAAACCCAGGGTATGTGACTTTTATATAAGAAAGGATTGGTGAAATATGAAGAACTTCTTAGTAACAGGTATACAAAAAAATATATGAATTCAGCAAAGGAGGTTCTTGTTGAGATGAAGTGTGTGGTTTCATTAAAGCTTTGGGAATGAAATAAATTTCTTTGATTTGATGAAGGATTGAGAGTTTCATAAATGAATGCAGTGAATATACACTTGTGATCCAGAAATTTGCTTTGTTGGAGGTAAAATACAGCACAAAAGCCAAAGGAAGGCCTTGGGTCAAGGAGGACTATTTTGCTTTGAACCAATGTTAGTAAATCATCTTAAAAGTTGAGAGGAAAGAAAAGACAGAAAGTGAGGAGGGAATTAACACTGGGAGGTGGAGAAGGAGGGAATAATGGCCTGTGGTTGTCTGTTGACCAACATTTCTGAGGAGAGTGTGGAAGTCTGCTAAGCAGTGG
Source organism: Rhinolophus sinicus (assembly GCF_036562045.2). Lineage (NCBI taxonomy): Eukaryota > Metazoa > Chordata > Mammalia > Chiroptera > Rhinolophidae > Rhinolophus > Rhinolophus sinicus. The sequence goes on from NC_133756.1 coordinate 106,597,653, forward strand.
GGTGGATAGCCTTGGACAGAAAGAGCAAAGCTGCACTCATACACACAAGGTTGCGGTTTGCGTGCAATTTGTAGACCTGGAAGTAAACATTTTAGAAAGGTCTTATCTTATTTCCTGAAGGACTATTTTGTATTATTTCTTGAAAGCAAAGAGTGTGAAGTATCTGAGACTAAGAGGCTACATGGATCTGGTAATAAGTGTTTTTAGAATATTATATGGAAGACAATTATTAAGTCACAAAGTAGCTGTTTTAACATATGGATATTTGAGGGGAAATAGAGTCAAGCTTTTGACTTCTGGTGCAATGAAATAAACATGAGTAGGAAACACACAGAAAATAGAAAGATGTTCCTAAATTGCCGTTGTCAACGAATTTGCCAAATTGCTAAGTGTCAGATGACCGATAATAGACAAGACATGGATAAAATCAGCTTAATGTATGATCTAAGCAATGTATTGTCACTTCAGGAGAATGTGACTCTACGGAAGAGGATGATTCGTGCTGAATATCGAAAGGTGAATCTACTGCTCCACACGGAAGAGAAACGTTATTTAGAGAAAATAGAAAATGAAAGCAAAGAGATTTTTCAACAACTGAAGGAAAGTACAGACAGTATGTGTCTAAAGGGAGCACACCTAAGAGGAGTATATGAGGAACTCATGGAAATGTGCCGTAAGCCAGACAGAGAGCTGCTTCAGGTGAGGGCTGAGGGGTGGAGTCACTCACGGTGCTGCTTGGATATGTCCATATTCTCCCTCCCTTCCAACATGTGTGTAGGATGATGCTTTCTGGAACTTTGAGCGGGGTTTTACCTGTCGGGGTAATGCTGATGGCCAAGATCATTCTTGCCATACACAACATAGCAAAGGTTTGTGAAAACGTAGGTGAAAAACATAATCCTAGAGAATAATTCCTTCTAAAATTCTCCTAATATATTACACATTCAATTACTGAACTACCACAACAGAAAATTGAAGATAGATGGATCGTATCTGGACCTGGCATCATAAGAAATCTGGGAATCCATTCAATTGATTTTCTCTTTCTGTTTCCATGTATGTGGTACACTTTGCTGAAATTTTAGTGCCCCAGCCCCCTCTTGGGAATAAGAAATGACTGTGTGCTATGAACCTGGTGATATATACTAAACCTTTATCTTTTCTGTTTTTCTCTTTACAGCATTTTGAAAACCTGTTGAAAAGGTATGTTTGCTCCTATATGAAAGGTTTGAGAATTGTAACAGTAGTCAAACTATTGATACTGAAATAGGAGCATAATGTATTATGGTAACAACTTCTTTCATAATACGCATATTTACTTGTGGATTTCTCAAAAGGTTTTTGAAAGGTTATGTTAGTTTGTCTACGGTGGAAATCAGGCAGGGGTGTTATTTGCAGGGATCTGTGCAAAACTGGCATGAAGACATCTACCATTTCTGAATTTAATTTCTATAAGTGTAAAAACACATTGAGCATATGGCCTGAGGTCATGACAGGATTATGTGGGATAAATCAGTATTTCAGAGGAGCATAAAGTGGGAGCGGGGAGAGAAGAGGCATAAGGGAGAGTCATCAGGGGTTTGGGGCTTCCAGGTTTGGGTGGCTGTAATTTCAAATGGAAAGTCTATGGTGCCTGAGTGAAGCTGGGTCCCAGGAAGCAGAATCCCTGCCTAAACGAAGCTTGTCACCCCCTAGCTGTGATTATTTAGACACTGAGCATTTCAGTGACTAGCGTGGGTGAAAAATCAAACTGCCCGTCTTGAATGTCCTCAATTTCAGGCCATTTTGCATAGTCCTGTGTCGCGTCCAATGCAATAAGAGTTGTGGGGAACGAGGAGGGCGGCGCAGGGTTAAGGAATGCAGTACCCAAGAATAGAGTGCAAGCGGAGCCAAGGGACTCGAGCCTCAAAGGACTGAGCCCCAAATCGGGCCAACGCATAGCTTTTATTAGTTAGGTGAGGACATAAAGTTTGTTAATCTCAAAATCTGTGAATCTCACACATTATACTAGGAAACTGATTCAAACCAATCACCCTTGCCTGCAGGCAGTGGAACTGTAAGTCTCAGGATGTATGTATCTCCCCAAGGGACAAAAACCTTTATGCATATGAATAGATGGAGAGTACATCATTGAGTCACTTCTGCTGCAGGTTGTAGGAAGGAATGCAGCCACAGAGGCAGACGCTCTCCTTAGCTGGGGGAAGATGGGGGGCTGTGTCCACCTCTATGGACCCTGCGAGTTCCCCAGATGGTCCACACGTGGCTTTGTCTGGTTTAGGTCATTCCCCCTCCCCCTCTGTGGGGAATCTTTCCCGTCATTGACTAACCAGCCATCCTTTGGGGCCAAACAGGGAGACATAAGGTGTAAGCACAAAGGTGAAGCAAAGTCCATGAAAGGATCCGTCTCACAGACTCTCCTTTCTTTAGGGGCAGGTAAGAGGAGACAGATGGATAGGCTGCTGCGTGGCAACAGCCCTGTGATTGGCTGAGAGGAACAATCATGATTGATTTAAATTGTCTGCTAAGATTGAAGTGTTAGGAGGTGGCATTAGGTCTAATTTGCTTTTCATAACACAAATTGACATTTGATGCATTCTCCAGTTTGCAGAATTACATCCATAACCCCTGATCCTAATTATGAGGTTTTCATGAAGCCTCTTCTTTAAAACATAGATTGTAATCATTGTGGTAAACACTGTGGGCTCAGAAAGAGTAACTAAGTGTTCTTTTTTGCAGAAGTGAGTCAGTGCAGCTGCACATGCCACAACCCGTGCACCCACAGCTCAGTTCATGGCCTATCACTGGACTGATAAACAGGCTGCGCCGATTCCTAGGTAACGGACAGCACTTTGGTGGTACAGCTGTACATTCTCCTCTGGTAGTGTCCTATGGGCAATCTCTCCCCATTGCTCCATCAATGGTTTCTTTCTGAGAATATTTATAACCAAATTTCCTTTATGGAAAATGATATGTGTTGAAAAAACCCACCAACTTCTCTTCATCGGGAGAGAAGCCAAGTACAAATGAATGTGGTAAGCTATCTGGAAGTAAAAAGATATTTGATGGCCTGCAGCATGCTGAGGTATAGTGTTAACTGTTCACATAATACATGTGTCCTGCACGAGTGTTCAGCATGTTGCAAGGTCTAGGTATGTGTATTTGAGATGCTTAGAAAGCTTGAACTTCTGTTTTAGAAATTTTTGATAAATGCACCTTACACAGAACATACTTTATTCACATAATACAAAACTACTCTGTACAATCGTGTTAAAAATGTAAAATTAATGTCTATAGACAACATCGATAAGGTAAGCTGATGATGACTTATTTTTCCCGATTTTATGCCTGTTGTTCTCTATAAACAATGTTAGCAGAAAATTCTCACAAAGATACAAACCACTTCTGAAGAAAACCATATATTTTTCTTTCAGTTAATTTTGCTTTTGCACTGTTCATTGAAATATGCTTATCTGAGGCAAAGTGATCACTCTTTTAGAATAATAACAATAATTATTATTATTTTACTTTCTAAGGAGATGGGCAGGCTACTTTTGTGCCTGACTGTGAATTAATGACCTCCCAATTTCAAATGTGGTTGAGAAAATAACACACAGAGCTTAGCAATGTCCCTCTTAGTATATTTCAAGAAAACTCATGAATTCTTCCATTTTGGCTTGTTAAAGATTAGCTTGTTTTGAAAGAGACCAGTAGACCTCGTACAGGTGTAGTGTTCTGGAGGTCTTTTTAGAGATCCCTCTAGAGGTCACCTAGCTCATGTTTCCATTTTTGGGCTAGCAAAACTAGACACTATGGAAGCCCATGCTTATCAGTAATTTGCATCACTATTTGTTAATGTGACTTTTTCTTTCCTCCTGCAGTGCATATTTCTTTGGATCATGAAAGAGTCACTGATCACATCCCCCTGTTTAAAGGCCTGAGGAGTTGGCTCGTTAGTCCTGACCCTCCTGATATGGTTAAGATCACAAGAAGATGTTTTCTTGCCTGGGGAGACCAGCCATTCCTTTCTGGCCAACATTACTGGGAAGTGGATGTGGCGAGCTGTTGTAACTGGGTCATTGGATTTTGTAATGATTCTTGGGCAGGGAGGGATGACATGACACTTAAAGCAGGGGGAATGTTTCTACTTTTGTGTGTCAAAGGGGACGATCGATGCAGTCTCTTTACCTCCTCCTCCCCACTGTTACCTCAGTATGTAGAACGGCCTGTAGGCTGCGTGGGGGTGTTTCTGGATTATGAATGTGGTGTCGTGAGCTTTGTTAATGTGGCCGATAGTTCCCTCATTTGTAGTTTCCTCTCATGCTCCTTCTCTTCTCCTCTCAGACCTTTTCTTTACTCCGAACACCCATAGCAAGGGACAGGTCAGAAACCTGACCATCACAGGTGTTAGAGATACCAATACCCAAGGTAACTAACTCAGTGCCTCCTTGACTGTTTTAACTTCATCTTCCTTCATGAAACAGATTGTCTATTTTTTAAAGGCTTGATACTCTTATAGTGTACAAATTTGTTTCATTTTTCTTTAAATAAAAATAATCTCACTGAGAATACTGTGTAATCTTTAATGTATATCATGACTTATCCCTTGGTTTCTAAGGAAGCTTGGGGTAAAAGAATATGGGTCTCACAATTAAGTTCGCGAACTCATCCTAGACAAAGTGCTACATACCTCATTGCTGAATATCACTATGGTCATCTTCGAAATACTCCCCTTGGGAAGCTATGCACCGACTTCAGTGCCTAGTTCACCCTTAAAAGCAATTTTGGAACTCTTTTTCTGGAATGGCTATCAGAGCTCTCATTGTATTACCCTTGATGTCCTGAATGCCATCAAAAAAAATTTGTATGGAATCACAAAGTACCATGAATAGTCAAACTAATCTTGAGAACAAAGAACAAAGCTGGAGGCATCAAGCACCCTAATTTCAAACTATATTACAAAGCTATTGCAATCAAACCAGTATGGTACTGGCATAAAAGCAGACACATATATCAATGGAAGAGAGTAGAGAGCCCAGATATAAACCCATGTTTATATGATCAATTAATTAATGACAGATTTACAATAGGGGAAAGGACAATCTCTTCAATAAATGGTATTAGAAAAACTGGACAGGCACATGTAAAAATACATGAAAGTGAATCACTCTTTCCCTGAACAAAAATTAACAGAATGATTAAAGACTTGAACATAAGACTTGCAACATGAAACTAGAAGAAAACATAGGCGGTAAGCTCCTTGATCTCGGTCTTGATGATTTTTGATCTGACACCAAAAGCAAAGGCAACAAAGCAAAATAAATGGGACTGTATCAAACTAAAAAGCCTCTGAGCAGTAAAGGAAAGCATCAACAATGTGGAAAGGAAACTACTGAATGGGAGAAAGTATTTGCAAATCTTATATCTGATAAGTTAATATACAGTGTGTATACAGAACTCACATAACTCAATAGCAGAAATAAACCTGATTTAAAAATGGGCAGAAGATCTGAATATACATAATTTCTAAGAAGACATACAGATGGTCGACAGATGCATAAAGAGATGCTTAGCATCAGTAATCATTAGGGAAACGCAAGTCAAAACCACAATGAGATATCGCCTCACAGCTGTCAGGTTGGTTATTATCAAAGACAAGAGATAACAAATGTTGGTGATGCTGTGCCAAAAAGGGAACTTTTATATATTGTTGTTGGGAAAGTTAATTGGTACAGCCATATGGAAAACAATATGGTGGTTCCTCAAAATATTAAAAGTTGATCTACAATATGATCCAGCATTCCCACATCTGGGTATATATCCAAAGGAACTCAAATCAGTATCACAAAGAGATCTCTGCACCCCCATGTTCATTGCAGCATTATTCACAATTGCCAAGGTTTGGACACAACCTAAGTGTCCAGTGACAGATAAATGGATAAAAAAGATGTGGTAGATATGTATATAATGAAATATTAGTGAGCCACAGTAAAGAAGGACATTCTTCCATTTGCAACAACATGGATAGACCTTGAGGGCATTATGCTAAGTGAAATAAGCTACACAGAGAAAAATAAATACCATGTAGTATACCTTATATGTGGAATCTAAAAAAGAATTTTAAAATTAAAAGTCAAACTCAGAAACAGAAAATAGAATGGTGGTTTCCAGGGGATGGGGGAAATGGGGAAATGATGGTAAAAGCATACAGACTTTCAGTTATAAGATGAATACGTTTAATGTAAAGCATGATGACTATAATTAACAATATGCATTGTATACTTGAAATTTGATAAAAGTAAATTGTACGCATTCTCACCATACCCACATATACATATAAGCAAAAGGTAAGTATGTGAAGTGATGAGTATTTTGATTAATTGGTAATGGTAATCATTTAAAAATGTACTCATGTATCAAATAATCACATTGTATACTTCACATATATATAATTGTATTTGTCAAGTATGCCTCAACGAAACTGGAAAAAGAGAAGAAAATATAATAAGAAGAACAAATGCATGTAATGTAATGAAAGTTAATAAACCTCAGCTACATGCTACAAACTAGATAAATCTCAGAAACACAATGTTGAGGTTAAAAAAAAAATCACAGAAGAATACACAGAGTATGATGTTTCTCTATATTTCAAAACCTGCAAAACTATAATATGTTATTGTTAGAATCACAGATGGTAAATGATAAAGGTGATACAAGTACCTGATATAAGACTAACTGCCCAATGGCTGTTGATCTTAGCAGGAGAATGGTAAAATGAAGAGGTACACATTGGGCTTGTTAGTTAAGGGCAATAGTTTATTTCTAATTTATACATGTTCCATATGTACTTTTGTACCTATTAAATGTTTAATGAAAATCAGCAATACTGTAAATCCATATACTCACAATAAACCAAATAAACCTGTGCTATGGCCCTGGTATTCCCTCTGCCCCTGGGCTCTACAAATGCTAGGAACTGGATGGTGGTCGCCTGGCTGAGCACAGTGGGTACAGAAGGTTGTTGCATGTAGGGGCAGGGTTAGGGTGCACTGGGGAGTTGCTTTCTCCAACTTTGTACAGAGTGGGAAGGGTGGGCAGAGAGCAGTGGGTCCCTGGAGCACCAGAGCCTGGAGACAGGGTAACACCTGCTGGTACCAGTGTGACTCCTACTGGCAACCAAGGCCTTGGGCCCTTCAAGAGTGCTACAGTCAAGTCCTCAGCCATTTTGTAATGCAATTGCTTGTTTTTTTGGTGTTGAGTTGAATGAGTTTTTTACAAATTTTGGATATTAACCCCTCATCAGATATATCATTGACAAATATCTTTGGTAACCCCAAGATTGACTCAGGGATACGTAAGACACTTTGGGGAATGTAATCAATAATGTTGTAAACATTTTGTAGGGTGGCAGATTGGCACTTGTCTTATTAGGGAGACCACTTCATGGATGGTGTAGGTGCCTGACCACTGCACTGCACACCTGAAGCTGAAGCTGAATAATAATGAATGGCAACTATAAATATATATATATATATATATATATATATATATATATATATATATATATATATTTCCCTGAAAATAAGACCTAGCTGGACAATCAGTTCTAATGCGTCTTTTGGAGCAAAAATTAATATTTATATTATATTATATTATATTATATTATATTATATTATATTATGACCTGGTCTTATAGTAAAATAAAACCAGTCTTATAGTAAAATAAGACCGGGTCTTATATTAATTTTTGTTCCAAAGGACACATTAGGACTGACTGTCTGGCTAGATCTTATTTTCGGGGAAACACAGTATATGTCGTCACAGGAAGTGGAGTACAGCATAAGGAATCCCTAGAGTGGAAGTGTAATGGCTGTGTACGATGTCAGAGGGGTCGTAGATTGGGGGAGGGGGCTATCATTTATGAAGGGGTATAAATGTCTAACTATTACATTGTTTTGTGCACCTAAAACTAATAAAACAATAAAAAAAGACTGCTACAGTCAAACTGAGTTCAATGTGAGCACTCATGTTTCCGAGTTTTGCTATCTCTTGCAAAAATTCAGGAAACCTCAGTGGGTAACTGGCGGAGATAATAGGCTTCGACTTTCCCACTTTTCAATTACCTATGAAAAAAAAATTCCTCCTGTTTTGGCCTCAGTGGCTCTTAGTAAACTGTCTCTTCCTGGACACATTTGGGAGCATGGATCACACCTCCCTGAAGCACCAGCCACTCACAGTAGCCCAGCACTGAGCTGAATGAACTCAGGGCCATGGCCAAGGCTTCCTCTGCCCATCACAACAGGGAGAGGAATTCCTGGTGGTGATAGCTGAGAGGTAAAGTGGCTGGCACTGAGAGAGTTTTGAAGACAGTAGGTTGTATTTGTTTTCAAAGGGACAGGGCCCAGGGGTATCTGGCACTGGCACTTGGGGTACAGTGGGGGAAAAGGCTAGTGATATCCAAGAGAGGCTTTCAAAGTCCTTTATAAAGCGGTGCTTCAGTGTAATCATGGATGGGCAGTACACACAGCAATCAGGAAAGCTCTTATCCAAAGGCAATGGACAGTGCCAAGCAATCCTAGTTGGAAGCTTTAAAACACTGGACCCACAAATGGAAGGGGGACCCAGTGCCAGTGGTCCTTATGCCCTGACAGGGAAGATCTAAACCTGGGAGGTACCAGGAAGGCAGGGCCATGATGGACCATAATGACCAAGACGTCCTTCTTGACCCACTACTGACCTGATTGCCATGAAGGCCATGGGCTTTCCCCTCTCCTAAGATCTGTACTTAGTAACTACCCAGTAACCATCATCCTGCTCTTGCCACTGGGTACTTCCTGTCGTAAAGGTGTCATGAAGGGGGCACACTCATCTCACACCACCCTTTACCGAGGCTCAGCAAGGGCTTAGAGCCTAAGATGGAAGCCCCCACCTCAACACCACCAAAGCCTGACTTACAGAATTCATTCACCAAAGCAAATATCTAGCAAAGGCCAATGTTGATTAAATTTGACAGCCAAGATGACATAGGTACAATCATTGCAAGATATAAGCTACTAAAGCTCACTGAAGATAAGAGCCAATAAAATGAAAATCTCTATATTAAAAAAAAAATTGTATTTGTAAAATAATACATTCCCCTCAGACTTCTATTTTGAGTAGAGATGGAGTAGCAGGGATGGGATTTGCTGTTCCATCTCAAACAAGGAAAACCCAGACAGGTGATACAAAACAATAGCTTTCAAACCTTTGTCAATAAGCAACAAAGGAAGGTAAACTGAGAGGGGAACAAAGGAGGGAAGCCCAAGATAGTCCCATTTTACTGTCTGGAGATTTCCAGACTTAGCCCAGGGAGGGGGAGCTCAGACAGGCCCAGTGGCCTCCCTGAGTCCAGGAGACGGGGTTGGAAGTTGAGGGAAGTCACAGTGGCTGGAGTTCCCGGGACTGAGTACTGGTTGAGGATAGATAGAGCTGCACAAAGGAGCTCTCCAGAGATCTGCAGAGGCCCCACAGCTGGAGTCTACAGCCCAGTGCAGATCAGGGAATGCTTGAGAGGAAAGTACCTGAGGTCAAGGAAAGAACCCCACAGGAAAAGACAGAACAATGCCTGCAGCACGCACAAGGCTAGGAAGAGATCCCACAATCCCCAGTGGAGAATCCTCACACTACAGAGCATATCTGGGAGGCCACTTAGGAGGGATTGCCCCAGTGGTGGGAGAAATCCAGCCAAGGCTCAAGACCTCTGGTTCCTCCTTACAGAGGTTAAGGACAAGCCTTTGATCCAGATCGTCTCAGACTCTATCCCACCTAACTGACTGGCACTGTGAATGTCCCCAAGTCAAAACAGCAACAGAAAAGAGAAAAATAAAGATTTAACGCACACACTTAGGACAAAAGGTGTCTCTGTCCCCAGTTCCTCTAGCCACATAAAATGGCTCTTTTTGATGCCCAGGTGCCCATGCCGCTGCAAACACTTCTGCCATTTTTCTCTTGCTACTCATTGCAGCATTGGGACTGGGGCTGCTCTTGGGGGAAAAAAAAAAAAAAAGAAAAGAAAAGAAAAGAAAAAGATAAGGATTTCTTCCCTCACTTTTCTGTTCTCAGGGACCTCTTTTCCTGTTCCATTGACCAGAAATTGGGTATTTGTGTTGGACCTTTTGCTGTATGCACCTGCTGTGCTCTTCAGAGTAGTGCGTCTTTCTTCAGTCCAGTTATACTGGGAAAGAAAAGAGGAACTGTGACTCCACAGAGTGCCAGGCATTGGGTAATTGAGTCTTCTCATTTCACTATTTTTACCTTTCAGAGTCCTCACATAGTTATTTTTGGCGGTCCAGATTGTAAATAACAGCTGTGGGCGAGATACACTATGGAGGATTTTTTTCCATTTTAGCTGGTTCCAGATGTCAATAGAAAACTTTTAAGTATGCAGCAACTCTTGGAACCTTCAAAAGATGAGGGCACAGTCAGGAGGCTTTAAATAATCCCTTAAGCAACTATATCTGAAAATTTAGATGTAGTGTCTTTTCTACTACACTTTCACAGAAGTGAATTTCATCTCCGGATTATCTCCTACCCAATATTCTCTTTGAAGGGAGGGAGAGTAGGAGAGGGAGGGATGGAAGGAGAAAGTATGTATGTGTGGGGGTGGGGTGGGGTGGGGAGTTTGATTTTTTAATATACAAAATAAAGGAAAAAATGTTTTTCTTGTGATGAGTACTGTTAGGATCTACTCTGTTGACAACTTTCATATATATAATACAGCAGTCTTAATAATTATGTTTTACATTACATCCCTAGCGAGATTGTATATATATATAATGTATATAATATATAATATATAATATATATTTTATACGTATAATATATAATACATGTTATATATAATATATAATATATATTATATATAATATTATATATATATATATACACACACATATGTATGTATGTATGTATATATATTGTATTCTCCGACAGGTGTTTCATTCTTGGAATGTGGCTGTGAAGAGGACTGAAACTGGCCTTCCTTTCTTGTAATTTTCAAACTAGAAAAGAAGACCCAAATTCTGTTGTGAGTTCTACAAAGGGAAAGTATAAACTGTCCTTGAGGTTATATTATAATGTGACCTAATCCAGTTAAGTAACCTGAGAACTGCTGGAGGAATAGGTCTTAGCCAGATGAATGGAGGAAGAAGAGAATTCTATACTGGCAATGAGTTTTGGCAAGAATTCTCTGGAAGGACAATTCTCTGTGCATTGCATTTATCCATTCAGCTGGATTTCCACACCCAGTTTTTCTTTCACCTCTAGCAAGCTCAGATGGCAAATGAAAAGTGCATAGATCCAACACAATACAATAAAAGAGATCACTTTATTTAAATAAAATTAAAAAGACAAATATCCATACTTTATCACCACTTTAAAAAATAATACAACAAATGTGTCTCCTGAAGGTAAAATGAAGTTAAAGACAATGAGGTATAAACTGATTTTCTCCATTCAAGAAATCACTGGGACGTGAACCTCCTCAGCTTTTAGAATTCCCAAAATTTGCTCAGGTTTGTGAACTGTTTCTCATCATTTGGGTCCAAAGCAAATGAAAGGTTTGAGAGGAAAAGAGAAGGAGCATGAGAGGAAATTACAGATGAGGGAACTTTTGGCAATATTAACAAAGCTTACTACACCAAATTCATAGTCTAGAAATACCCCTACCCAGCCCTGAGGTCTTTGAATATATTGGCGTATTAGTGGGGAGGTAGAGAAGAGATTGACATGGTCATCCACTTTGACACATAGAAGTAGAAAGAGACCCTCAGAGTTAAGGAGCATATCATTCCTATTTGCCCAGGATTCCTTGCAAAGCCCTATAATCCAGTTACAGGAGCTTCCCACATCCACCTCCCAGTAATGTTTGCCAGATGTGAAGGTCTGTGCTCCCCACGAAGGAGTGTACTCTGAACTTGCTGGATTACGGGGTGAGTCTTGATGGTCCAGACTGCACTGCAAATGTCTCAGTTCTTCAAACAGAAGCACGTCATACTTGCTTATCTTATGGTCCAAGGTAATATACACTTCAGTAAAAAGAAAACAACGAAGTCAAAGAACAGGTTGGAAAAGTTCTGAGGGCCAAGTGCAGCGGTGTTCTGGCAAAGTTTTAACAACCAAATCTCTGAAACAGAACAAAACTGATTGTTTTGTTGACTGGGTTACTCCCACCCCACCATGGCCACTTTCAAGGAACCAACCATTTAGCAATTGCTCATAAAATTCTGGAACATCTAACAATCAGCTTTCATGAATGAGTCAGTACTGGCTGGCTCCTGAAACCCGTTTTTCACAGTGACCACCCATGGTGTGTCACTGGGAAGACAGGCAGATCAGCAAGGGTTTCTTGTTTCTCTACAGAGCAAGGAAATCTCTAATCATACAACGAGATCAATGGGAAATTTGAGACTATGTAAAGATATAAAATGTCTGACTCTGGCTTTATTTGTACCAGCACATTGAAAATTTGTGAGCTCATTCATAGAGGCCAAGTAAATAGCAAAATGGCCCTTAACTTACTTAAGCCTTCTCATTAATCAGTGGTCCCAAAATAAAATAAATATAATCACAGTAATAAATATACATTAAATTTAAAATATATTATTATTATTTCCTAAATAGTGATCACTTTGCCTAAGCTATCAGGATATAACATTTAAACAAGCAAAGGTAAAATTAATTGGAAATCCATATGTTCTTTTTGCAAGAAGTGGTTTCTCTCAGAATTTCATCAAGCCAGAATCCACCTCCTCCCACCCCAGGTCAGGTTCTCCATCATCTGCCAGCCTCACTCCCTACATTTGTCTCAAGTTGCCCTCCACACAACAAATCCTGTGTTCCATTTGTTTTGTAGTCATACTTGTTGTTTATAAAAATACCTTTATTCTTTCTTAAATCTTGTAATTTTTCAGATACATTTATTAAATATTTAGATAAACATTTAAACAGCAATATAAAGGTGATTCTAAATACCTGAACATCTACATAGAACCACAGTGAACAACTAAAAGTTGAAATACATTGAATGAATATGCAGTTTTATATGCCAGAGAGCTTTTTGAAAAAAATCACTGCAAGTAATCTTATAACAAACTGTCATATTTGATTATTTTTGACAAGCTCAGTTAGCTTTTTCTGACAGTTACTACACAATGAATTATTAAGTTAGTTATAAGGGTTTCCATATTTACCTCTTTCCCTGTTCTCTGAAAAGAATAACAGAGCAATAAGAAGAGGTCACCCATATGTACCTGTTCACGGAGGAAATGCAATTGCTGTCCCACCAGAGCGCTGCCTCTCACCTCGGAAGTTGTTAAGCCTTTCCGACATCCCAGTGATGGTCCATGCAGTGAGCTGTGGGTCCACAGGCTGGGGCATGTAGAGCTGCACTAAGTGACCTCTGCAAAGAAAAAGACCCACTTCCTTACAGCCTCAAGGGTCTCATTCGTCATGCATCAAAGATGGTTCCTCAGAATCCTAACAGTTTGGTTTAAAGGGTATGAATTTAATTTCACCCATTGAGGAATACTGCAGTTGCTATTATATTCTGATTTGCTTCCCTGCTGTGAACACATCAATCCCAGTAGAATATATCATCTTATTTATAATGTATCTGTTTTCTCCTCCCTTCTAGCTACTCTAGAAGAGCCACAGAGAGATTCTCATTTAATTCCTGAAATCCAATAAATGCCAAATGTTTGGAACATGCCACATTATATATTGTGCCTCAGCTCTATAGTATGTTCTTTCTTGGTGATTCTCCCTTCCTCCTCTTCTCACCATCCTTCCACCTGCTACCTCTCTGAGATTATTTGCCTTTCCAATAAAAGACCTGAAATAATCCTCAAATAATGAGGATTTTGAAAATTATAGGCAAGAAAAATAGTTGTCTTCTTGCAAATTCTACATTAAATCTTTCAATTTGAGCCTTACCCCTAAACCCTTACTTTTACCTAAAGGTAGTCTCCTCAAAGACTGGAAGTCTTTTAGAGAAGGAAGGAATACATACAGACAGAAAGAAACCACTAAAAGGTGGGTCCATCTTAGCAGAAATAGCCTGACCACTGGCATGTTACCATGACTTAAGTGGAGGGGTAAACTTACCTTATCACTATGTCTCCTGAATCCTGTAAAGAGAAAAAGAGGAAGGCATAGTTTTCAGTACAAGGTGACTGTCCTGTTTAGTTTGACAATATGAGACTTGACTGGAAAATTCAGTATTCCGGTTTTCTTCCTTTGGCAAAATCATGTGTCATTCTTCTTAGCTTTATAAAGGTGAAACTCAGTCTCACATTTACATACAGTCGATAAAGTCATGATCTTGATAAAATTTAAAATCAGAAGATGTACTTAGGGCGAACACATGGGTGTGCTTTGTTGCAATCTACAGCAACATTCACAGATTTCCCCCCAAAATTCTTGTAAGGGTATGTGGGCTCCTGATCTAGACCTTCAAAGGAGAAAGAATGAAAACATCCCTCATGTCTACATATTAGCAAGCCCAGATACAAAACTCAGTTATCTATTCATTCACAAGCTGTTCTGTTGCAGTTGGTCATAAACTATAAATATAGCAGAAGAATTTAGAAGGAAAAATTTTCTGTATGTTACTTGAACATTTTCATGTAATTTTTCTTCTCTTGTATATGGCAAATGTGACCATGGGTCTCCAAGTTATATCGGAGGAACAAAACTTGCCATCACAAAGTCAGAAGAGGCAGAAACTGAACTTTGGACACAGAAAAAGAATGGAGGTGAAAGAGGATATAGACTTTAGTGGGTATCAATGATTTCTAAGCAGGTGGTGCTCAGACCTCTGGCATCCTTCCTCTGCCCTTACCTGGAGCAGATCCACATCTGATTTACGGCTTAGTTTCTTCAGCTCCTCATATATTCTTCTCAGGAGTTTCCCCATATGAACCATTCTGGTTACATTTCTCCCGAGTCGCTGAAAAATTATCCTGCCTTCATTTGCAAGGCTCTCTAACTGTTCTTCCAGTTCTTCATGGAGGTATTGATACACCTTAGGATATTCAGCCCTGATCATCACCATCCGTAGATTTACAAAACCCTGCAGTGACATTGGGTTATTTAGGTCGTGTATGTAGATGATTTTATTCTTCCCTTATCATCTGTTGTCTATGTGCTATGCACAGTGTACTTGTAGTCAGTTGGGGCTGCTTTAATGAAAACACCACAGAATGTTTAGCTTTGAAACAACAGACATTTATTTTTCACATTTCTATAGGCTTGGAATTCCAAGATTGGTGCTGATAGAGTGGTGTCTGTTGAGAGGTCACTCCTCAAATAGCCATCTTTTTGTTGTGTCCTCAAATGGCAGAAGGGACAAGGGACATCTCTGGGACCTCTTTTATGAGACACTTATCCCATTCATGAGGACTTTGCCCTCATGATCTAAGCACTCACCACCACCTCCCCCCCAACACACACACACAAGGTCCACGTCCTGTTTCCATCACCTTGGGGGTTAGAATTGCAACATATAAATTTGTGGGAGGTGGACACAAACATTCAGACCATAGAAATACTACATGTAGCTTTATGCCTTTCCACTTCTAAGAAACCACGTTTTCTTCTTCCTTCCTTCCTTCCTTCCTTCCTTCCTTCCTTCCTTCCTTCCTTCCTCCCTCCCTCCCTCCCTTCCTCTCTCTCTCTCTTTCTTTCTTTCTCCCCCTCCCTTCCTTCATTTTCATTTATTTATCTTTCTGCATCATTGTTTCCAACTACTGTCCCTCAAATTTCACATCTTTTATGAAAAAAATAGGAATATAAGGTCAACTTTTATATTGTTTCCTAAAAGCTGTTACCAAATCTAAATTATAATCCATTCTCCTCAACATTCCTTCTCACAAACTGACTTTCTGCTGTCAGCGAAAAGCAACAATTTACTTCCTCAGGAAAATGGAAGACATCAGACATGATCTTGTAAAATTACCTCAGTTTCACCAGTGCTTGGCTCTGCCTGCCTCTTAACAACTAGCGCTACACCTACCTCCTATTTACTGGTCCATCTGGTTTAGTCCCCTTAGAGATATTATTCTTTAGTTTCTACCCCACAATAATCATGCTCTCCTTTCTGTGTCCCTTTGTCTCTTTCTGTCTCTGTTTATCTCTCTCTGTCCCCTCTTTCAGTGTGTCTCTCCCTGTTTCACTCTCTCATTCCATTACTTTTTCACACACGCTTTTCTCTCCTTTACACACAGCCTTTAGAAGTGTGCAAATTTACCAAATTATTTTGGAAAACCCCAAACTAAACGTCTTTGTCCTAATGACTATATCTAGCTTCTATGCTACACTTTTATCCCCATCAAAGCCAGACTTATTGATCAAATGTGATCAAACTCACTGTGCCTGAGTGTTCAATTTCCATTATTTATCCAGGCAATGACTTCTTCTTCCTTCTATTCCCTACTCTTTGCTGAACTACACATTCCAACTTACCAAGAGCTTCTTTTCTTAAATTCAAATAATATGATTCATTCTTACATTATTTCACCCTTCTTCCTCATTTGACACTATTTCCTACTCATTCCTTTTATTAATACCTCCTGTTTACTCTACTCCAGAAAGATGTATTGTCATAGAGCTGTTGGTGCCCTCCCTTAGCTCCTTTATATCTCTGCCCAAATGGAACCTTTACAATGCGTCTTCCCTGATCAGCATACATCCCCCAAAACTGCACTCTTTATACATATCCCTAGTTTAATTTTTTTTGTAAGCACCCATAAATGTGACGTGTTATAAATTTTACTTTTGTTTTACTTTGTGGATCAGATTCTTCCACAAGATTACAATCCTGAGGTCAGTGATTTGTTTCTGTTTCTGTCCATTTCCGTATCTCTTTGCTGGCCTAGAACAGTGAGCAATACATCACAGGCTCTCACACAAATGAATCACTCATTAGGACATACATCTTAAATGATCATTATAGTTTTGTTATTCCTCTTTGTCATTCTTACAGCATCATGTACAAATTCCTATTTAACGAACTATCATTCTCTAATGTTACCTGTTTATAATGTCTCCTTCAGAAGTGCTTGAGTTCTTTGAAGATAAAATTGTAATTTACTTCTTCAGGTTCTCAATTCATTTTTTGTGAATCAATGAATGATACAATCCAAAATCCTTAACTAGGCATTCACATTCTGACCTTGCCATAATTACATACCTCTCATCACTGTCTGCCTCATACCCTTTTGTGCTAATCAATAGAAGCTACTTACAGGTTACAAACAATTCCATAGTTTGTCTTACATCTACCTTTTTTTGGACTCAGATCTCTCTACCACTAATACCCATGAATTTACAAATCCTACTAACACATTAGCATCAGATTGATTTTTACTTGTTTGTGATGCTTCACTTAACATTCAAAGGTTACTAAGCTCCTATAGAACTCTATTTTTACCTCCACCCCAGTGATCACCGCATTCCATTGTGATAGTGCATTTTCTTGTCCCTGATGATATATTCATGGTAGGTATTGCTTTATACAAAAAAATCAGGAAAAATATTTTAGTTACATATTGAGTTCAACATGAGATTCTACACTGCAGGACATATTTCCCTATAGAAAAACATGTCACTCTTCTTCTCATCACCCACTCAAGGGACATTATGATTTAATTCAAGTTCTTCCACTGTAGTTACCATGACTATCTGTCCCAAGCTGATTCCAAAGGAAACAGGGCCTACTGCTTACCTCCCATATTCTCAATATATCAGTCTCTTCGTTTAGATTTTTCTGATTTTTCTGTTTATTTTTCCAAATAGACTTCATTTGCATCAGAATACTCTCCTGCAAAAGAACTATAAATTTAAGCACTAGAAAACAAATATAGAACATTTCAAATACAGTTGTCCGTCATTATTCATGGTTTTGCTTTCCACAGTTTCATTTACCCAAAGTCAACTGTAGTCTGAAAATATCAAATGGAAAATTCCAGAAATAAACAATTCTTAAGTTTTAAATTGTATGCCGTTCTGAGTAGTATGATAAAATCGTGCTCCAACCAGCCTGGGACCTGAATCTTCCCTTTGTCCAGTGAATCTGTGCTGTATACACTACCTGCCTAGTAGTCATTTAGTAGCTGCCTTGGTTATCAGATTCACTGTTGTGGTATTGCAGTGCTTGTGTTCAGATAACCCTTATTTTACTTAATAATGACCCCAAAGCACAATAGTGGTAGTGCTTGCAATTTGGGTATGCCAACAAGAAGCCATAAAAATGCATGTACGTATATGGAAAAAAACACACAACAACAACAAAAAAAACAGTATACAGAGGGTGCCAAAAAATGCATGCATGTTTTAAGAAAGGAAATAACTGTTAAAATTATAATATTCAATATATACTGATAACAAAAGATGAACACAAGTCATGTTTGACTTCTGCAATTATTAGGTTGGTGCAAAAGTAATTGCAGTTTAAAAGGTTAAAAAGAATTTAAAAAACCGCAATTACTTTTGTACCAACCAATACAAGAGGTGCTCAAGGTGGTTACCATCAGCGTCCAGACATTTCTTTTTTTTTTAATTAAATTTATTGGGGTGACAATTGTCAGTAAAATTACATAGATTTCAGGTGTACAATTCTGTATTACATCATCTATAAATCCCATTGTGTGTTCATCACCCAGAGTCAGTTCTCCTTCCATCACCATATATTCGATCCCCCTTACCCTCATCTCCCACCTCCCACCCCCCACCCCCCTTACCCTCTGGCAACCACCAAACCATTGTCTGTGTCTATGAGTTTCTGTTTCTCATTTGTTTGTCATGTTCTTTTGCAGACATTTCATTATGGCAAACTACTGCTTGGGCAACGTTGACCAAAGTGTCTACTTGTATACATTTTTTTGGCACCCCAGTACATAAGGTTCTGTACTATTTGTGGTTTTTAGGTACCCACTGGGGGTTTTAGAATGTATCTTCCTGGAGTAAAGAGGGATGACTGTACCTCAAAAAGAGTTAAGAGGATAGGCATGAGACAAATAAACAGTAAAAAGAGCAGAGATGTCAGTGATTTTCCTTGGGAACAGTAACTGTCAAATTGGAGAGCTCAACCAAAAATAGAGCTTCTGAATTTGAAAAAAGTGTATCCATTATCTGAGGAACCTGGCACTGATAGTGCATATAATCTGGTCAATTTTCAGATGTGAATCTTGCTTCATATTTAATTTTGAAATGTTAGCCCTCAGTTTTTCTAAAGTACTATTAGAATATATTGGCCAGTGTTTCTAAATCTGCTATCATTAGAATAGGCTCATTGTAATCATGGTTGTAGTAGCCAATGACGGTCTCTGCAACTGGATTCATCCACCATGTTATTATACTTACCCTAAAATGCCAGCACCCTAATCCTCATCAACTTCATCATATTCCTCTCCAGCTCCAAAGAATTTAAACTTAAGAAGATAAAGGATATTTATCTACTTTCTTCAGTGATTTATCTCTAGTTTTTAGAACAGTGCCTGGCACATAGTGTTCAGAAATTCGATGTGTTTATTGCAGAAAAGAATAATAATAATAATAATCAGTGTATTTTTCCTCTTGCCTAGCAGACACAGGGACTTCCCACCTTTCAAAGTACATTCAGTCATTACTTACCCTGTAGTGCTGAGCAGCCTGCTTTGCTGGACAGTGCCTGTGAGTGGCATGCCCTGGGGAGTGAGCGCAGAATAAACACAGCAGGCTCCTGTCCATGTGACAGAAGAGGTGTTTTATTGCTTGGTGTGTTTTACAGAGCTGCTCGGCAGAGCTTGGGAACTGGCATACAACTGACTCTCCAGGAAGATGAACTTGTCTCTTAACAAAAATTGTGCTTTTGAAGTCCATTCGTGGTGATATTGTTCTGCACACAGGACAGTAAGTGGGAGTCTGAGTATTTTCCCACAAAAGGCAGAGACAGGGAGTACAAAAGCTGTGTCCACAGATAATGGTGACGGGGTCTGTGAAATAGTCCTTGCAGATGGAGCAGATGAGCTTGTTGGAGAGACACTGCACGAAAAGAGAATCCATGTTTCTGAGAAAATAAAAGGAAAGGGAAGTCCTTACCCCTGTGCATGTGAGCTGAGTTTAAGCCTTTTCTCACTAACATCGTTGGCACTATAGCAGGCCAGGCGAGGTTTTGAATAGGATGGTGAGGCACAAAGAGAGCCCTACAGACTGATAACATGCAGTATTGTTTTCCAACCTTGGCCTGCAGCAGTACTTCTTAGCTCCCTACTAGAAATCCAATATTTTTCATTAATATTATCTCTTTTACAAAGACAAAGAAATCAGAGGTCCTGGGTCCTCCCTAGTCACAGATAGTGGATCATGTTTTGTCCAAAACTATCACAGTTTTCCTCTTTTATTCCCCTCTCTGATTGGTTGGCACATGGTATGTGCTCCAATGCTCACCAATGAAATGAAAAAATAAGACTTCTAGGAGAATTCTACAAAATGTTCTTGCGCCAGAACAGATGCATGGAAGAAAAAACTGCTTTTTGTGTTTCTAGACATTATTTTAATACAATACCCATCTGCATAGACATTTTGTGATCTCAACATGAGTTAGCCTAAGGACAAAAACCAGTACAGAGAGATGGAAAGACCTGGGTTCTTAATACTAATGCCACTGAATAACAATTACTTAATTCTGGAAAGGACAACTCATAAAAGTAGAAGGAATGGTAGAAAATTACCATTTTATAGATCCTATACAAATAATTGAATCTGGAAAGAGTCATAATAGATGTTAAAATAACTAAGTCAAAGATTAGTATATATCATTAAAGTTTTACCCATCATATTAGTTCTTAAATTCAAAATTAAAAAAATGTACCTTTACAACGTATATATTTGGCAGACACATTACCAAGTAATCAAACTTTAGGCATTTATCTCATGTGTCCAAAGATGTGAACCATTAAGGATACAACAACACCTCTGTAGTACTCTTGACAGAAATATTTAACCTGCAAGTAACCATGGGGGAAAATTAGACAAATACATTTGAGGGACATTACATAAAACAACAAATAATCTTAATTTCTTGGGGGGGAAATTTAGAAACTGTTATATATTAATGGTTACTAAAACATGAAAATAAACTATGATGTGGTATCCTTAATCTGTTCCTGGGTGAAAAAATTAACCAATAGGACATTATTGGTTGCGGACATGAGAGAGATAATGGGGTCTTTTCACTTCAAAAAAGTCATTAATTTTTAGTTTGTTTAGCATTTTTTCTCTTCAGCCTTCTACATTTTTGAGAAGTCTGGGAAGAAAAAATGCTAAACAAACTGAAAATTAATGACTTTTGTTGAAACCGTTAGAGAACTGAAAGCAAGTCAAACAATTGTCAGGTTCTGGAGAGAGACAGAGACGAGCACAGAAAAAAATAGGATTTGAGCATGTTTATCTGGGGCAGATTCTACCAGAGGCTACACGAATATAAGTAGGTATGAAAATAAATAAAGTAATTTTAATTTACTGCGAAAAACTAAATGTGGGCTACAGTGAGCATGCAAAGACCATTAAGATCACATACAGGGGAGTACAGCGGGAGAGATGAAAGAGATAGAGTCTCTCTGGGAAGCAGCACAGAAAGGCCAGAGCCAAACCAGGAAGCAAACCAAAACAAAGTGTCTCAAGAGTTGTGTTTCTCAACTTGAGGCTACCCCCTCTCAACCAGGGCACATATGGCAATGTCTGGAGACATTTTTGATTATCACAACTTCAGGGATATTATTGGTTTCTAGTGGGAAGAGGCCAGAGATCCTTTTAAGCATCCTGCAATGAATAACACAAGAATGAATGTACAAAAAAAAAAGAGTTTTCAAGCCCAGTGTGCTAACTGTGCTGAAGTTGAGAAAACCTGCACTAATGGCATTGGAAGTCTCCGGTGACCATGGCATCAACACTCTTTAACTGAGGTAACCACAGCAATAGCAAACTTCAAACTCCTGCCAACTTCTGACTACATTAACACAAATCCCTATACTAATGGCATATAGAATAAAGTGTGTGCTCCCATAAAAAGAACTTACCACAGTATCTACTGTCACATATGCCAGGTGCTCAACCAAAAATTATGAAGTGTACCAAAAAGCAAGAAAATATTCAGTCTGAACATAATCATCATCAGAACCAGACTTACATACAACACAGATGTTGGAACTTTCAGACTGTGAATTTAAAATACTATAAGTAGCATGTTAAAGGCTTTGATGAAAAATGTTAACAACATGTAAGATATAAGTTATTTAAGGAGCTAGATAAAAACTTTAAGAGAACATCAGTTAGGCTACAAATAAAATACACAGAGAATGTCATTGTTAGGCCCAGTAGCAGATGCAATACAGTAGATGCATCGCAGTGACCATGAAGATGGGTCAATAAAAAATATACAAACTAAACACAAGTAGGAAAAATAAAAAGTAAAAACAACAGAGCATCAAAGAGCAGTAAGATGGCATTAAATGATGTAATATCTGTGGAATTGGATTCTCAGAGGAAAAGAGAGAACAAAGCAGAAGAAACACTTAAAGGAATAATTTTATAATTCCCCAAAATTAGTAGCAGACACCAAACAGAGATTTATAATGTTCACATAATATTAAACAGGAAAAACACAAAACAAACCACCACAAAACACACATAGGCAAGTCATACTCAAATGAATGAAAACCAGTAACAGAGAAACTCTTGAAGGCATCCACAATAACAGGAAAAAAAAAAAAAAAGATGACATATTGAGGAATAAAGGTAAGAATTATAGCAGAAATCCTCTCAGAAACCATACAAGTAAGACCAGGGAGTGACATCTTTAAAGCATTGAAATAAAACAACTGTCAACCCACCATTTTATATCCAGTGAAAATATCCCTCAAAGGTAAGGGAGATATTATAATATTCCAAACAAAGAAAAGCTGAGGCAATTCAGTGCCAGCAGATCTAATCTACAAGAAATACAAAAAGAAGTTCTTCAGACAAAAGTATACAATGCTGGGAAGAAATCTGCCTCCACACAAAGAAATGAAGGACACTGGATATTGAATAAATAAAGATAAAATGTAAGTTTTTATCATATTTTAATTTCTTTAAAAGATAACATTGTTAAAAGCAATAGTAGTAACAATGTGCAATGTGTTTGTGACATATGTAAAAAAAGAAAGTATGAGAAGGAGGAACTGGAAATACCACAAGGTTTTGACACTATATATGGTATAATATTACTGGTGGTGGACAAGGATTATTTAAAGAGGGATATTTTAAACTATAAGGTAAACACTAAAGATAATTAAAATAGAGATATAAATAATGAGTCAATTGAAGAAATAAAATAAAACCTCAAAAATACCCATTCAGATTTCTGGTTTCCGATGCAGCATGTAAGAAATTTAGAAGTTGCACCCTGTCATAACAAGTAAAAAGCTGAAAAACTGAAAAATCAGCAACTCTTCTTAGAGTCATCAGAGAAGTGAGGTCACAGGGCAACTATTGCCTCCCGAACTGGAGAGACTCAGGCACAAACAGAAAGAATCACAGTTTATCAGAGTAGAAACCCACCAGCAGAATCCCCCATGGAACCAGTGCTAGGGTAGCAAAATGTCAACTGCAATTGATGAATTGCTTGAGGCTCCATGTGGATAAGTCTGAGAGTTAAAAACTCCAGGGATACCCAGTCACAGGAGGAGTCCCACATTGCTGCAAATTTTACTTTCAGGAACTCTACCAGGCCCTCACTGTGAATATTGAAAAACTCCCCACACAATGGGATCTATAGATGATGTAATACAGAATTGTACACCTGAAATCTATGTAATTTTACTAACAATTGTCACCCCAATAAATTTTAAAAAAAGAAAAAAGAAGTGTAGTAGGAAAAAAAAAAGAAAAAAAGAAAAACTCCCCTCCTGCTTCTGGCAGTGGGGTGAGTGGGGGGAGGGAAAGTAACCATTTTGAAATATGCCACAGCATTCTTCAAAAGGATTTTTCTTATTTATTTGTATACTTATTTATTTTGTATTAGTTTCAGGTGTACAAAACAATATAACGATTAGACATTTACACTCCTCACAAAATGATAACCCCAATAACTCTACTACCCATCTGACATCGTACATAGCTGTTACAATACCATTGACAATATTCCCTATGCTGTACTTTACATCTTGTGATCATATGTATATAGATATATTTAGTTATAGTTGACATTTAATATTATTTTATATTAGTTTCAGCATACAGTACAGTGGTTAGACATTTACATAATCTATGAAATGATCCCCCAATAAGTCCAGTACCCATCTGACACCCTACATAGTCTTTACAACATTACTGACTACATTCCTCATACTGTATTTCACATTTCCGTGACTATTTTGTGACTACCAATTTGTACTTCCTAATCCCTTCAGCTTTCTCACCCATCCCCTAACCCTGTTCCCATCTAGCAACCATCTATTTGTTTTCTGTCTCTATGAGCCGATTTCTATTTCATTTGTTCATTTATTCTGTTCTTTAGAACCACATATAAGTTAGATCATATGGTATTTGTCTCTCTCAGTCTGACTTATTTCACTTAGCCTGATAGCCTCTAGGTCCACCCATGTTGTTGCAGATGATAAGATTTCATTCTTTTTTTATGGCACAATAACACTCCATTGTATAAATGTACCACAATTTCTTTACCCAATTGTCTATTAATGGGCATTTTAGTTGTTCTTATTTAAAAGGATTGTCCTCAGGAGAAACTATCTTACCAGAGCACAACCTCTTGAAATGTTATTAGAGGCTAACTATGGTGGTGGTGAATACACAACTCCAGCCCCCTATAGGTATTCTGTTTCACCCAAGGGGGTGGGGATTGAGAAGCACTGGTGAAGTTTACAGCCCAGGGACACAGGACCACTAAAAGGCAGACCTAATCATGAGAGTACAGAATGCTTTCCTTTCCCCCATATCTTATTACCACATTACTAAAGGCCTATTTACTGCAGTTATTTTACCTAATATATAATGTCTGCCTTTCAGCAAAAAATTACAGGGCACACTAAGAAATAAAAAAAACACAGTTTGAAGGTACTGAAGAAGCATCAGAACCAGAGTCAGATTTGGCAGGAATGTTGGATTACCTGACCAGCAATTTAAATTTTAAAAACTATAATTAACCAGAGGGTAAGGGGGGGTGGGGTGATGGTAGATGAGGGTAAAGGGGATCAAATATATGGTCATGGAAGGAGAACTGACTCTAGGTGGTGAACACACAATGGGATTTACAGATGATGTAATACAGAATTGTACACATGAAATCTATGTAACTTTACTAACAATTGTCACCCCAATAAACTTTAATTAAAAAAACAACAACAAAACAAAACTATGATTAATATACACAGGGCTTTAATGGTAGACAACATCCAAGAACAGATAGATAATGAAGCAGAGAAGTGGAAATTCTAAGAAAGTATTTTTTAAAAATGCTAGAGAAAAAAAACCAATGTAACAGAAATGAACATTGGACTCATTAGTAAACTACACATGGTTGAGGAGTCTCTAATCTTGAGGCTATGACCATAGAAACTTCCAAAATTAAAAATAAAAAAAAAAAGAAAGAAAAGAATAGAACAGAATATCCAAGTACTGTTTGACAAGTACAAAAGTTATATATAGGTGTGATGGAATTACCAGAGGAGAATAAGAAGGGAAAGGAACAGAGAAAAAAAAATATTTGAAGTAATAGTGACTAAGAATTTCCCCAAATTAATGTTATCAAGTAGCAGATCCAGAAAGCTCAGAGTAAATCAAGCAGGATACAATAACGACAGCACGATAGTAAATATTTCATGGGCCAAAGAATGAATCTCAATAGGATTTTAAAAATATGTTAAACTCAATGAAATGGTAATACAATACATCAAAATTTAGGATGCAGCTAAATCGGTACTTAGAAGTAAAATTACATTAAATGCACATATTAGGAAAGAGAAAATGTCTAAAACCAATAATGTAAGATTCACCTTAAGAGACTAGAGAACTAAAATCAAATTAAATATAAAGCAAACACAAGGGAGAAACTAGTAAAGTTTACATCAGAATTAAGAAAATAATGGAATCCAAATTCAAACAGATTATAACAAAAGAAAACTATGTTTCTGCATCCCTAATGAATATTGGGGCAAAAATCCTTAACAGAATATTAACAAAGCAAATCTAGTAATATAGAGGATGCCAAAAAAATGTATACACATTTTAAGAAAGGAAAAAACTGTATTAAAATTATGCTGATGGTAACCACTTTGAGCATCTCTTGTAATTGAAGAAGTCAAATGTGAATTGCATTCATCTTTTGTTATCAGTATATTTTAAGTATTACAACTTTAATACAGCTTTTTCCTTTCTTAAAATGTGTATACATACTTTTTTGGCCTCGTCTGTATATAAAAAGGTAATATATTGTGACTCAGTTTGTTTATCCAAGGAATGTGAGGCAGCTTCAACATTTAAAATATAATCAATGTAAATTACCATTAACTTACTAAAGAAAAGAAACCATATTATCTTGTCAATTAGATACACAGCAAACATTAAAAACAATTCAACATCCATGCATGATAAAAATTCTCAGCAACCTAGGAATAGAAGGCAGCTTTCTTATTCCAATAAAGTGTTTCTATAAAAAGTTTAAAGTTAATATCCTACCTAATAACAAGAGACCAAATTATTTCCCTCTAATATCAGAATAAGGAACGATGTCCTTTCTCCCCACTCCTATTCAACATGGTATTGGAAGTTCTAGGTAGTGCAATAAAGCAAGAAAAAAAAAGGCATATATTGGAAAGGAAGAAATAAACATGAATGTATTCACAGATGACAATACTGTGAGTATAGAAAATCCCAAAGAATTTTCTAAAAAAGTCCTGGAACTAACAAGTGAGTTTAGCAGAACACAGGACAAAAAGTCAATTTAAATTTGAATTTCTTTCTACATACATGCAATGAAAAGCCTATATTTGAAATTTTTTTAAAAAACTTCACATTTACAATAACCTCAAAAAGTGAACTAACTAGATGCAATAAGTTCTAGAGATCTGATGTACAACATTGCACTTATAGTTAACATACTGTATTGCATACTTAAAAATGTGTTAAAAGGGTAGATGCAAAGTGTTCTTACCATAATACAAAAACAAAAACAAAAGGGCAAAGGTAACTTTTGCAAATGATAGGTGGATATGTTCATTATCTTGATTGTGGTAAAGGTTTCATAAGAGTGTATATTGAACATTTTCAAATTGTACATTTTAAGTATGTGTAGTTTATTGCATGTCAATTATATTTCAATAAAGTTGTTTCTCTTCTAAAGAAGAAAACCCATATTATCATGTCAATCATTGGGAACTCCCTTAGGACTCCCCACCTCCTCTCCTGGCTTCTTTAAATCTCAGCAAAGCCCAGTCAGAAAGAGATTTGGTCTGACTGAGAATAAAGGCAATATGCCCCAAAGAAGCTGGAGGAATTATCCAGCATTTACTTACAGAGGTGTGGCAATCTCTTTAAGGCTGGATTTTGAGGATGCTTGAACAATGTAGCTAGAACATACTTGTAAAACAGGAAATGAGAGAGTTTATTGGTCTGGAAGCACTTTCTCAGGAGACAGGATATAACACCCTGACAATGACATCAGAGGACGGAGCAAATTGACCAATTGCTGGCTCCTATAAGCCTGGAAAAAGCAATGGTCCATGCTCAGCAACACTGAAATGCCTGAGTTGTTGTGTCAGATGGTAGAAGACAAGATTAAAAGACAAAGGGACATTTGTATTTTGGAGCGGATCTATTATGAGGACAGAAGACCAACCATAGCATTGTGTTCCTCAAGAAAGCCAAGAGGATATACCATTCACCAACGCCATCAGGAACGTGATGGTGAGGGAACCTCAGTAAGAAGTTCACTGGTAGCTATCCTCCCAGACTTGGCATGATGATAAAAGTGTTTACAGAACTTGACTATTGACAGCAATCAGGTGATGGGGCATTTAATTTCAAGATGCCAATGTATTGCAATTTTTGTAATGACTACCAAGTTTTGAGAAGGAACCAAGAGAGCTTGACCCATATAGAACTATGGAGATGGTTAATAAAACAAATAGCGTCCCCAGGGGCAAAATAGATAGACGGTAATTCAAGGGGACTGCCTTAAGATATAATCAAAGAAAGCAAAAAAGAATTAGTAGGATGTTGAGGGTTGTTTCCTTAGTTAAAGTAATGATCCTATTTCTAGATCCCAGGATTGAAACCATTTTCAGATTCAGTACTTCTTGATTAATGAGGTAGCTATAGCCCTAGGAATAAGTTCCCAGTGATACCATGACAAGTATATACTGCATTGATTACCCAGTCCTTATGCAAAGGGACCTCTATATTCATTAGGAATATAGGAATATGCATACAGTTCAAATTCACACAGGGTGTGAGTTTTTATTGATACATGGAGACTGGAAGCATAATCATCACCTCATGTTAGACTGGGAACAAATGAGAATCAAATACAAACTCAGTTGTGATCAAAATCCAAGGTATATAGCAAATCTGTTGGGTCTGTCCACCCTCCTAATGGTCACTCTCTTGGTAAGTGAATATGTACTGGAAATAAAAAAATCACTCACTCACAAGTCAGGCAGATGATGCTGTCTGGGTTACCTCAGCTGGGGCTGTTACCGAATATCTTCATGTAGCCTCTTCATGTAGCTTTTTGGGCTTCCTCACAGCATGGTAGTTAGTTTCCTACAGCAAGCATCCCAATAGAACCAGGTTGAAGTTATTCTTCCTTTTATACTACAGAGTATCTCATCTATGATTGTCACAACCCTACCCATATTCAAGGGGATGGAACACTCTTAATGGGAGCAGTATTGAAATTATAATGTAGGAAGAGAACCAAGATGGACTATATTGTTGTACCTTTTTTTGGGGGGGTGGGGAGGGTTACAATCTGCAATATATATTCTCCTTATAAGCCAATTGCAGGGATCTGGATCCAGAGAATGAGTGTCCTTCAGACAGTAAGATTTAATGAACTTCTTATAGATCTAGATTCCTATCAAAGGGTCTTCTGATTCTCTGGATAATTGGTATAGCAAATATTCATTCTTTTGGGGAGTGCTTTAAGGATTTGGTGTCAACCGGACAATCATTCTGATACAACATGGTGAAACAGAGTTGACATGGATATATAGAAAACTGGAGTAGAGAGATGGGACGGTTGTTATCTATCTGCATAGAGCACCAGAAACAGACTAAGTAATTCTAGGACAGTGGGGTGAAGAAGGTCAGTACCTATCCTTGGCAGGAAACACTTTCTGTTGTCTGCATATGTGGCTAGCCCTTACCACAAAAAGTCTCATTATGATAGGTCTTGTGGATGTCCTGTGTTTCCTATGACTTCTTGATGAAAGGAACTATGGACTCGGCCTGTGTCCATATGAGAGTTTCTGAATAGAGGATGAGGAAGTCATCCACTGGATCTTACCTGTAAGTGTGGCCTGAAGAGAGAGAAACCTTGGCCCCAATCTCAGACAGAGGCTGTTCTAGTCTCATAATACCTGTGCTTCCCGTGCTCTGAAGGGAAAGGCAGGCTAGTTCCATGTGACCTGCCACTCTTTTGGATTATGGAGGTATTTGATGCTGGCTCAGAGACATGTCATCTCTTTGCTAAAATCTAGTGTCTACATTAATGTCTCTGAACCTATATGCCCCTCTACTCTGGCTCTGCTTAACCACAATGTCTGCTAGAATTGCTCTGAAATCCTTCTCCTGTCCTCTGTCAGGCCCAGATCTCAGTACGAAGGTCTGGAATGTCTCTACCCACATTCCAGGACTCTGCTCTTGCTCTTCACTTGCACAATATGAGGTGAGCTGATTGTCAAAATATCCCAGAATGAGAAGTGGGGGCTGACTGTTTTTGCCTGCAACCCAGCAATAAGGATGTAGGGAGGAGACGACAAAGGTGAGGCTTTCCAAAATGTTCAGTCCTATCCCTGTGAAGTGACTTCATTTCCTGGATCTGGAATGAAGGTTCTTGTGTCCTGACTATGCCACAGACATGCGAGGAGTTCATGTCTAAGACGACATGGGGTGTTTGCAATTATATAATCGTAAAAGAGGAAGAGGCAAGTGAAGTTCAACTAAAGGAACCGAGATGAGAGTCATACGAGAGAGATATCAGGAGTAAAGAGGAACTGAGAGAAAGCAGAGCAAAAGAGATGTCTCTTTCTTATAGAGAAATTTGCCGGGGGGTGGGGTGGGGGGAAGGCTTAACATAACCCTCTGGGAAGATACAGAGAAAAAGAGGTTCAAAGAGTGCCTGGCACAAAGTAAACATCCCTTACTTTAAGTGAATGTACAAATGAATCCAAGAGAAAGATAGTTCTTTGGGAACAGTAGCAAAGTTGCAGAGAATATGGAATACTGATAAAGGAGACAATAGGCAAAACTTCCTGTACATTTCAAAATTACTCTCAGGTGGAAAGAGTGGTACAAAACTCCATTTCAAGGAATTAGCATAAGTTTCAACTGTTCATTAACACCCAAGGTAATAAAGACGGTGGTGAGACATACGGCATTGTGGTTAAGAGCGCAGGCCCTGAAGCTGAATTGCTGAACTTATTTCCCAGACCCACTGCTTACTAGCCCAGTCAAGAAAAGATGCCTGCCTCAGTTTCCTCACTTGCAAAACAAAGCACCTATCCCAAAGGGGTGTAATTGGATCAGTGCCTTTGTACAAGTGTTAATTTCATTACCATTAGTAAGTACGTTGAAAAAATTACATTAAAGGAGAGAGGGAGCACATTCAGGAGGAAAGGCAAAAAGATAGGAATGAAAAGAAAAAGAGAGACTTAAGGAGGAGGAAATAAAAGTAGAGCAAGTTGGACATTCCTTTATTTAGTTCTCAATTTGTAGGGTTGGGTCACAATGCTACCTACCTTTGGGCTCCTGCAACGCCCCCCCCACACACACACCCAAATGAATCCATACATGGCTTCACCATGCTCTTGCCCCTTGCTGTAGACTTTAATAAGTTTCTCAGAGCCCGGAGGGTCTCAGCTGCCCTAGAGGTAGATGAGATCAGGAACTCCCTCAGGTTCATAGTAGAGCCACAAAAGGACGGGAGACTCTGTGGGGACTCTAGGCATGGTAGAGTGTGGGACAAGTGAGTTCGAGTCCTGGGATTCTCTTTCTTCCAAACACCCAACCAAGCACACATCAACTTTCCCTTTGTTCAGTGATGCCATAGCCTGTCAGGTTCCCTGAACACAGGTCCCTTAGATTAGAGAAGTATGAATATTAGTCCCCATTTTATCTCTGAGAGCAAGCACCCCACTCCCAGAGCAGAACTTCTCACAGCTCTCCCCCCATCCCTCATTCTCTGGGAGATGTGGCTATCGCAATAAGAGCACAATATTCCTAGGGGCACTAATCAGTCACTCCCAAGCTCCAGCCTGGTTTTCTTGAAAACAGGCACTTAAGCAGCCTCCCAGGGTCA
The DNA here is from genome assembly GCF_036562045.2 of Rhinolophus sinicus. Lineage (NCBI taxonomy): Eukaryota > Metazoa > Chordata > Mammalia > Chiroptera > Rhinolophidae > Rhinolophus > Rhinolophus sinicus. The sequence continues at coordinate 106,629,244 of NC_133756.1, forward strand.
AGAGGTTCTAGGTGGGGCTCTTTCCCTCTCTGTTCCTCAGAAACAGTAACAGCCTCTTAGAAACAGGGAAGGAATAACCCAAAACAAACCGGATGAATTGCCTCCTTTATACAAAGCAACTCAATGAAAGATAACAGTCCTAATAACCATCTGTACCGTTCCTCTCAAAGCCATTAAGTAAAACCTTTCTTCAGTATTCACCTCTGCCTAGCGTAGCCCTTACCACAAACCAGCTTCTTGTAATAACCAAATGCAGAAAAAAAGAAAGAATTTTTAAAGTCCTGACTATCATTCATCCTTAAAAACCATGGCCTCTTTTTCTTACTATTTTTCAGCAGAGACCAGATCCCCTCAAAGACTACAAAGTCTTTAGAAAGTAGGGGAATAGCTTTCTTCTCTCCTCTTCACATGTACACATGCATACAAGCTCACACACTCATACCCAGATGCAGAGTTTCTCAAAAGCCTATAGAAATTGCTGTGATTACTGATTAGTGAAATACACTTTAAAACATCATTTAATCCCCAGAAGTTTTGCTCATTCTGAATTTCTCCCAGGTAGGATATCGTAAGTGCAGCTGATTTCACTCCATGGGGACCCTCTCCCTCCTCCCCTCAATCCCTCTCTCAGTATACATAAATGCAACCTTACTAGTCAATCCCAATTTTTGTCTAATTTTCTTAAAAACATTTCCTCCGATAACACAAAATTTAAAAAAAGAAAATGTATACATAATATAGTAACAGATATTAATAAAATTATTCACAAAAACTATTTCTGTATTATAGGTTAAAATAATTTCATGTAATTTTTGTTGTTTTGTATTTTACACATTTTTTACAAGTAACAAAAATGTGTGTGCGTGGTTGTATTAGGAAAGTAGAGGTAGACTTCTGTCCCTATGGTATCCACAGACTTTTGAATGAACAATAATGAAGCCTCTTTCATCAACAGAAGTAACACTCAGAATCTCCCAAGGTGCTCTGGAGAGGAATCTCCAGATAGAGAGGGCAGTTCTTACTCCCGCTCTACTTTTTTGAAACCTTTCTGAATAACCACTGTCACCATGGGGGTGACCTCAGGTAAGGCTGTTCCACATCAATATACTTGTTGAACCGTGGTCCTTTGGAAGCCTGGTCCTGTTTCTTTTCAGACAGGGGGCTGAGATGAAGCTGGAACTCTGATTAAAGGATTTATTAAAGGCTTCAGGAAAACTACAGGGAAAGAAAAGCAAACAGTAAACAGAAGCAAGGTAATCTTGTTTTATACAACTCGTTTTCCTCACCTTCCAGTTGGTGCTTCTCAAGTTGCCTGATTCTGTCTGCCTGCAGCACCCGGAACTGACTCTCTGTATCTTTATCTAGACTGACTCTCTGTATCTTTATCTAGACTGGCCCAATTCAGGAAGGGGAGGAGATGGGGAAAGGCTAAAGAAGCGCCCCTTTCCAGCTGTGCTCCCTTTCCTTTCTGAGAAGGGATCCTCCTCAGAGATTAACGTCAGCACTGCCTGACCCTAATAGCTGCCTCAGAATCACCTGCAGGGCTTGTTAAAACACAGATGGCTGAGCCTCAACCACAGAGATTCTTGATTCCGAAGGTCTGGGGTGGTGCCGGAGACAGTGCTTATCTAACAAATTATAATCTTACCTAATCTGCTGCTGGTGCTGGTTCCTGGACCATATTTTGAGAATCTCTGGTTTAGCTCAATGTTTATTAAAGATGATACTTTAGGTTATAGAGGAATGGACATTTTAAACAAATCTCATTGGATAGCACAAGGATGGAAGTCCAGGCTGTGGATTTACTGCTATAGATTCTTGTGGTCTATGGTAAGGAGAGAGGGGTAGTGGGATTTGCAGGCCCTCTTGCCCACACAGCTATAGTGCCTCAGAAGAGGTGCAAGATGGCTACTATGCAGTATCCTTGGTTTTCAGGGTCCAGCACATTAAGCAACAAGGTATAGACTTGATATCCTGAGATCCAGGCTGCCCCACCTTTGAACCATCCCTTTCCCATCCCCACAACTAACGTGAATGTGTCCTCACTACAAGGGTTCTCAAAATATGGATCTGAAAAGCGTGGGAAGTCAAAATTATTTTGATAGTAATAATTAGACATTATCTGCCTTTTGGCCTAGATGGCTTTATAAATGTTATTTTCAATTATTTAGTAAGCAATATTTTATTATTTTCAGTTTAATTTCTAATGCAGCATATCCTGACATAAATCTCATAAACTCTTTGGGGCGTGCAATAATTTTATCAGCTTAATTGAAATACAATTTATATATCATAAAATTTATCCACTTAATAGGTATAGTTTAATGACTTTTTATGAATTTTTATTAAGTACATTTTGTGCAAGCATCACTACATACAGTTTAGAATATGAGATCTGACCATTAAGTTTGCGAACTTGTTGCAACAATGTTGGTAACCTTTTTTGGTATTAGAGGGATTATTCATTATGAATTTGTACCAACTGGACAAACAGTTAACCAAGTTTACTATTTGGAAGTGCTGAAAAGGCTGCCTGAGAAAGTCAGACGACCTGAACTTTTCACCAACAATTCATGGCTCTTGCATCACGGCAATGCACCAGCTCACACGGCACTATCAGTGAGGGAATTTTTAGCCAGTAAACAAATAACTGTATTGGAACACCCTCCCTACTCACCTGATCTGGCCCCCAATGATGACTTCTTTCTTTACCCAAAAATAAAGGAAATATTGAAAGGAAGACGTTTTGATGACATTTAGAACATCAAGGGTAATACAATAACAGCTCTGGTGGCCATTCCAGAAAAAGAGTTCCAAAATTGCTTTGAAGGGTGGACTAGGTGCTGGCATCAGTGCATAGCTTCCCAAGGGGAGTACTTCAAAGGTGACTGTAGTGAAATTCAGCTATGAGGTGTGTAGCACTTTTTCTAGGATGAGTTCACGAACTTGTCAGACCTTGTATGTTTTGAAACTATTTTCTCCCTATCTATGGATTATCTTTTAGTGTTATTAAAATATTTAGAAAAGGAACCAAAGCCATAATGGGGTTGAGAATGGTGGGGAGGGAGGGGATTCCAACTTGTCTTTCCCAGTATGTCCCCTTCACTCCCCGCATCTCCCACCCTCCGCCACATACATGTGTATGCAGCAGCTCTCCTGTTACTGAGATTCCATATTCCTTTCCTGGTTGGGACAAATGTGAGGAGCCAGGGGTAAGCAATCTAGCAGGGCCTTGGCTTCTGGCTCCAAAGGAACCACAGCAAATTCTTCTGACCTGGTTTGTAGCCTAGACTTTTCGTCATTGTTATTTGTCACTCATCCCATCTATTCTTTAGGGTCCTGCCACCCTAACCTGAGGATGCACAGAGCACCTGGAGGTTACTGAAAAGCTGTTGGGGGCTGCAACTCTCTGTGGCTGGATAGTTTTGATGGGTGTTGGTAGTGTTTGCAAATAGTACGTAAATAATATTTTGGTTAACAATCGTTGATCTGTATCATTCTATTTTTATTATTTAGTTCCTGTAGAATAAACTTAAGTATTTTTTTTTAGCTATAAAATGAGAATGATAGTATTTCAGGTTGTTATTCTTTGGCATAAAAACTTGACTCCACAAAAATGGATTCAAATTTATCAGTGAGAAAATTGTCATTTGGCTGCTTAACAACAGCTAATTTTTGCATCTATTTTTTTTCTTTATGAGGAAAGAAAATTTTATATATATTTTTTTTTTTTTTTTTTTAATTATGTAGCCTGAAGTCTAAACAGTTCCAATCTTTTCCAGGAGTTTATAGTCAGGTATGTAGGTCCAAAAAAGTATTAAATGTATTTGTATTTTATTGTCTCTTAAATTTCATTATTTTTTTTAAATTTAGAACATGAATTTCGCTGTTAATATTTTTATCTTTTAAAACTGTAAATCATCTTGATTTCATGTAGTTTTGTGATGTTTTCTTTAGAAAGATATTTATACGTACACAGGATCTATGGGAAAATATTGAATATATAAATGTAGACTTGGTCCCTGGATCCCACCAGAGCCATGCAAGGGAACATGCACCTCTGAAATCTGGCTCAGGGGTAATGAACTTTGCAGTCAGGGCAGGTGGTGGCCAAGTTCAAGTGGGAGGTTAGATATTGCCCTTGATTCAAGCATCTAGCTACTAGAGGGAACCCTGCTCCAACAAATCTTGCTCAAGGCTTGGCTAATGGGTGCCTTCTGGTCTTGGAGCGAACCAGAGAAATCCCCATTTCGATGAGGGTGTTGGGCAGTGCTGAGTTAACATTGGGTGAGGGGTACAGAGAACCCAGCTCTTTCAGTGACTACACATCACACACGAGCTCCCAGAAACTTGTGGAACGAAAGAGCTTCCATGTTCCAAGGACTGAATCTCTGGAGATCTGAGGAAAAATCTTAGGCTCCAATAACCCTGGAAAATTTCCAGGAGCATCCATGGCCCAGGGACCAGAAAGGACTTCAGGGCGTAAAATGATCAGTTGTTTAGGTGCCTCCCAAACGCCAGGTGTGAGGAAGGAACTGGTGGTGCCACGGAGTCCTGGCCGATCCTTAAGAGACTGGGCTCACGAGGGAGGTGGTCCCAGTGTCCTCAGAGGCCGGAGGGATCTGCCTGAGGTGTCTGCGGCATCCTTGGATGCTCAGACCTAGACTCAAGGGCAGACGGCCTGATTTACATTAGTATTTTTTTAGGCAAATTTAAATTTGAACTGAAATTCTGTTCCGCGGAGACTGTCCGAAAAGGGACCCTGCAGACTTTTGAGGATGAGATCTGGGATCCCTGGCTCCTCAGGCGCTAAAATGTGACAGCGCCTCGTGCTTTTCTCTGGAGTTGGCTCCTGCGCGTCCTTAAAGAACCAGGTCCTTAACTCTTGTCCTTAAGCGCTTGTCGGGGACGCTGGGAATGAGGCCAGCGCAGCCCTGAGGTCCTGGGCGGAGTGCAGGCGGGAGGGAACAGCCGGGGGTGGGGCAGGGGGTCCCAGATCCGCTCTCCTTCCACTTGCCACGCTCAGTGTCGTCTCTCTCCTGAGCCTGCCTTCCGAGCCCAGGTCGACCCTCCTCCTGGAGAGACTGGCAGAGTCACTTGGAGGGGCTGACGCCCCAAAGAGCTAGTGAACCCCTGCACTTAGTTGAAAGAGTAACTGTAAGTAGGGAGAGAGAGTGAGAATCCTGCAAGTTGGAACCGGTGGCATCTGCATTTCTTGTGTTTGCCCAGCGCCGTTCCTTTTCAAGGTGAAGAAACTAAAAAGTTCAGACTGGGAAGGTTCAGCAAAGCCAGTTCTAACTAAATGAAGCGTCTGGGTCCTGCAGCCAAAAAAGCCAGAAACGCCCTTGGGGCTGAGTTGCTAGGTTCCTGGCTTCAATGCCATTTCTAAGGTAAAAGGGAGGAAAGCTGTGTGGTGATCGGTTAGCAGAGCCTGCTCGCTCTTCTAGTGGGTTCTTTCAATTAACTCATAATTTTAGATTTGGCAGGAAGGAAGAAATCAACTTACCGTTTGTGTGTGTGTGTGTGTGTGTGTGTGTGTGTGTGTGTGTGTGTGAGAGAGAGAGAGAAAGAGAGAGAGAGACTCAACTATGAGCCATTTATAAGCACTAAATCTAATATTCACTTACATAGTACTATATGATTGTCATTGTATTCCCAGTTTATGATGTATTAGATGATGAAATGGGTAAGTAAAGAGATTATTATTTTAACCAAGGCCATCTTGTTATAATAGAAAATTTATAATTTTAGCCTATATTTGTCCAGTATTTGTGCTTTTCTCCCTCTTAGTGATTACACTTACTGGCTCTTCCTCCCAGCTAGATTGTGAGTGTGGAAAAGACAAGAATTGTAACATTCATATCTGTACCCTATGCAACTAATACCCTATGCATTATATCATTTAAAAGCATGACTCACAATCAGAGGCATGAACATTGTACATGTCATTTTCTGATACTATAATTGTATGCTTATAAATACACTTATAGACAATGAAATATTTCACTAAGACATCAATGAACAACATAAACTCTCAAATCCCAACTGTTTTCATATATAAAGGACACAAGTACTTATGCAATGCTAATGTCCATGAGAAAAAAAAAAGAAAATAGTCCAGAATGTTTAAAAAAGAGAAGTATAACAAAGTAACACTGGCTTTAAACAGACTTTCAATATATCAGTAAACCAAAAATAATTAAAGCAGCATGGTACCAGTACATGAATTCAGACAGATCAGTGATCAGTAGAATTATGTGTGTGTGTCTGTATCATATATGTATGTATGTATATATATGTATGTATACATATATATTATATATGATGTAATCCATATAAATTAGGGGTTAGGGTATGGTAAAAGTATGATTCACTTGCACCTGGAGAATTAGGAATGGGTTGGGGAAGAAATCAGAATGAATTTAGGCATGGCCTGGAAAATTAGTGCCAAGAGTCAAAGGGGACTGATTCTAATGAGTAGCTAATTCAAATGAATTGTTTATTTTTTAATTTAATTTCTATCAGGGTCCACATATCCTTATTTCAAATTTTTTGATTTCTAATTTTTGAAATCAGTAAGAAAAATCTCATTGACTGACTGCTAAGTGATAAATATACATACAGAAATGCTGATGCCCATATGCCCTGCCCACTCACAAGATGGGGGAGGCCAACTCCTTACTTCATAGAGCAGGGAGACAGATATCAGGGCTTTGATTTTTTTTTTTTTCCAAAGGCAGCTATCCTCCCTCCAATCAATCAAATCTTCCCCTCCCCAATTCCAGTGCCTGAGTCCTGAGACTGTTCCACAGAGAAAGTAAGGGTCATGGGCTCATGAGTGTCTATACTACTTCTGGGGCCCGTCCACAGCCCAATCGTCTCATTGTTTATTCCAAGAGCCTTAATTGCATGGAATCTCTCTGGGGGTGGGGGAAGTTGGGGGATGAAGGGGAGCCAGAAAGTACTGCACAAGATCCCTTCTTTCCAACATGTCCTATTTGGTTTGAGGAGGGTAAGAAAGAAGTAAGGAAATGGAAAAGGGACAAGAAGAAGAGCCCTTCAATTTGACGTCCAAGCCAAGAACTTTTATTGGGAAGTTCTCTGTCTCACCCTTTAGGGTGTGATCAAAGCTCAGTTGGAGTCTCAGTCATAATTGTCCCCTGAGGAAGACGAGCCAGAGCTGCCGTCCTCAGACTCACTTTCTTCATCTTCATCTTCACTGCAGGAATCCAAGAAGCTATTGTCTTCTACCTTTTCCCCATCTTCCTTGTCTTCTTCTGATCCCCGTGAGACATGAGAATGGTTCCCAATAGTCTCTGACGATTCTGTCTCAGGAGCCTGCAGCACCGGCTCCTGTCCAAGCCCTTCTTGCAGACTCCTTACTGATGGAGCCTGCAGGTCTGTCCGGCTGAGCTTGGGATCGGGGCCTCCATTCACGTTCATGTTCTTACGCTTGGTGTAGGTTCTCTCTCTGTACGCAGCATATTCTTCCGGCGACAGACTCCTGAGCCAGTGAGCCAGGTCCACCTTATACTGTTGCTGCAGCTCCTCAGCCTGCTTCTTATATTGCTCCTTCTGGCTCTGCGGGACGCGCTGCCAGCGTCTGCCAATCTCCACCATGCGCTCCCTCAGGGGCAGGTCTTGCAGCTCCGGGCTCGACCCCAAGTCCTGGTAGAACTTGTGGTACTCGTTCATTGGGGGCTTCTTGGGCTCTCCAGAGAATTCCATCTTCTCGGAAAAACAATTTTCTGGGGGAGGCTTCACTTCTTTCACATTTCCCTGAAACTTCCTCTGGGCTTTGGTTGGACTCCTCTTGGAGACAACAGATTTCTTGGAGCTCTGGACTAGGTCGGGGTGATCTTTCCTGAACTGAGCCAGTTTCTCTGCAAACTCCTGTTTCTCCTTCTGGAAATCCTGAACGTATTTCAGCTTCATCTGCTCCGGGAGCTCCTTGTATTCCTTAGACAGGACCTTGGTCAGCTCCCGGTTGTTCAGCTCAGGGTGTTTTTGGGAGTACTGGGGCCTCTTCTCCTTGAAGAAGCGGAGGTACGATGTCAGGGGCTTCTTGGGTAAGTCTGGGTGTTTCTTGTGTGTTTTGCTTTTGTAGGAACTTTTAACACGTTCCTTAGCTTCCAGGACTAATTCTTTCAAAGTGCGAATTTTTCTCAATTTATAAGAAATCTCTAACCATTTGAGTTTGCACATTTCTCCAGAATAATCTTTAAAAGCGACTTTTTCCCAGTCCATGTGTGACTGGGTTGTTTTGAATGTGTGGCTGTCATTGGATGGAAGGTTATTCTCCATGCGTTCCAGTAGCTTTACAATGTCTTCTTTACACCAGCGGTCTTGGCTTTCAGGCAATGCCATTCCTAGGTATTTGGGCCACTTATGTGATACTAGCAGTTCAGCCACCTCAATGGGATCTCAAACTTCTTCAGTCCCAACACTCACCAGGTGGGTTATTTCTGGATATCTTTCAGTGTGTGTGATTCTATGTTTCTGAGGAGAAAGAAAAGGAAATTGACTCTCTTATGTGATAAATGAGATAATCACACCCTGTTTGGGGTATGTCTCTTTTATAAGTTAATTTACCCTTAAAAGTACAAATGAAAACTGCCCCAACTTCTGAGGTGAGATTATGATAAGCATTAAGATGCTTCATTTGCAATATTAAAAATCCTCAAGCCCCATCCTAGTATGCCTTCCCACCAGTCTCGCCACATTTTGTCTTAACTACAAATGGACAAAACAAATGACCAGCAACTCACTCAATAGGCATAGAACAAAAGAAAAGATGGGAAGTTTAAAAATATTAAAATGAAAGAGAAATGCTTTTTTTTTTTTTTAAAAAAAAAAAAAAAAAAAGGCTTTAAAACAATGAGAAACCACTACACATATATTAGAATGGTCAAAATCAGAACAGTGACAGCACCAAATACTGGTGAGGCTATAGAGGAACTCTCATTCATTGCTGGTGGGAATGCAAAATGGTACAGCTACTTTGGAAGGTAATTTGGCAGTTTCTTAAGAAACCTAAACATGCTCTTATATAATCCAGCATACTCCTTGGTATCTACCCAAATGAACTGAAAACTTATTTGTACAGACAAAAACTGCTATAAGGGATATTTACAACAGCTTTATTCATAATTGTCAAAATTTGGAAACAATCAAGATATCTTTAGGTAGGAGAATGGATAAACTATGGTACATCCAGACAATGGAATATTACTCAGTGCCAAGAATAAATGATCAATCAAGCCAGGAAGAGACATGAAGGAAACTTAAATGCATTTTACTAAGTTAAAGATACCAATCTGAAAAGCCTGCATATTTCATGAGTCCAACTATATAACATTTTAGAAAAGGTAAAATTACAAAGACAGTAAAAAGATCAATTGTTCCCATCTAAATTATAATGATGACAAAATATAATATTAAAAAATGAAAGACTTCTAAAAAAAGCCATTCAGAAAACAAAGGCGATACTTGATATAACATAGGAGAAATGAAACCTGAATGGAAGATTAGGAAAATAATATCAAAAGGTAGAATGACAACTTAAATGTTTGTAAAATAGGTGCTATTGGTCAGGAAATAAGAAAACAATCTAACACAGATTAAGAGATTTTGATAAAGGGGATTCTGACAATATTATCAGCCAGGTGAAGGGAATCTACCAGGAGTTAAGGTATGCAAAGTCTCACAACAGTGGGAAGCTGAATTTATAGGGGGGCCAACACTCTCTAGATGAAATGGACCAATTGCTGATATGTTTGCATACCTCGAGAAGAGGTTTTTAGTTCAGAGTTTGAGGATGAAAAGAAATTTATAGACTGCAGGATGCAGAAATGTTATAAGAAAAAGGAAGTATAATTGCAGTACACCTCATAGCTCAGGTATGATTTTCATTTTATCTAAAGTTAATAATTGATATAATAATTTATCTAACAAAAACAATGAAATTATGGTGAAAACGAGGGGAAGAGAAGTGTATACATGTGTATGGTAGGGGTGGTCAAGGAGTTAAAGAACTAGCTATTTTATTTCGTGTAAAATCAATAGACATTATATTAAGAAATATTGGAATAAGCATATTAAATATAACCATATTCAGTATGACAAGGACCATCTGTTTGATAGAGATATAAATTTGAAGGAGATGTATCTCTCATCAGATGCTTATAGATATGAACAAATGAAAGGATCAATAGAAAATTGCCATTAATGGAGAAATGTGCAGGTACTTTAGGAGCTGGCAGGAAGAAGCACTTTTCTGCATTTTGTTTTCTGCTCTAATGCACAAAAATCATCTTTTTGACACCCATTGACAGGACAATCTGAGAAAAATGATCACACACACATGTACATTGTCTCTACACTAACCAAACGTAGTTATTTTCAGTGTTCTATTTTATTCTATTTAAAAAAATTCCCATCTATTCTTAACACAAAATAATTGACTAGCATTACATTAATCTTTGTTTAACAATAGCCTTCAGTTATGAGAATTCTACCAATTGAATTTCTTCTTCTTTTTGATAACAACCTTTGTATTTGTGACCCTACTATAAAGATTATCCACTGCTTAGAATATGAGATCAATATATTAGTAATCATACCAGACTTACTATGCAATCACAAACTTGAAAACACACAAATCCTAAGTCTAAATGACAATCAGTGCCATCTAGTATATTAAGATAAATGACTGGTGGTAATCAAAACTCCCACTTCTAGACCAGAGTGAGTGCAGAATTTCCTCTGCTTTCTGGTATTCCGTGTGTCAGTTTTACCTTCTCACAGCCATCACCAATTTCTGGATTGTTATTTGGCATTTTAAAGACCAAAGCTGCCGCTTTAAATTCCTGAAGAAATCTTATTTTTCACATTCTACAACAAGGTTTCCCAATTAAGTTTAAGTAGCATGTCAAATATAAAAACTACATTATATCTATGATTTCCCATCCAGAAATTCAGCCTATTTTTAACCAATACATCATAAAATAACAGAAACTATCACACATATTTCTTTATAACAAACAATTATAGATATTAAAATTCTATAGCTCCAGAGTAATCTGAAAGTAATTAAATAATTTTTATTAACTAGGCATATTTCATCTGCTTTGGAAAGTCTGAAGTATGCTGGCAGTTAAAGTTCCCCTTTTTATTTTTAAGGGAAAGAAATATAAATTCATTTACTGAAAACTCTTTACTTACCTGAAGATTCTGTAATTGTTCTCATCAACACTGGTAGGAAAATCTATCTAATCAAGTCAGGGGTTCTGTGTTCTCTGGACCAGATAGCAGCTATAACTTTCTGAGTTCTCCACTGTCCAGCCAACTCCAAATGCCTCTGAGCAGAACCAACCTGCTTTTGGAAACCCATTCTACCGGGATCCCAGAAGTCCCACACTGATTAGGTTTCTGCAGTTTCCTAGGATACACACAACTATCCAACACTGATTAGATTAGCATCCTCCCTACTCTCCGTGAACAATCCACTACAAACTCCCCCTAGTGCTGGTTTATCCCTGTCATTGATTTTTATAACAAACATCCACATGACAAATTCTTGTCTGACTTTCAGGGTCCCACATTTCAGTCCAATTTCCACTACATTTGATTATACTTCAATGTGGTATTTGAATATACATCCTTCTATGTCTTAATAATTTCCACCCTTTCTTTGCTATGATCTGGGCTATGGAGAGGTAAAATGACTAACACAATACTGAACAAAAAGTACAAATTAAAATAACTGACACTACCCGAGTTTGATGTATTATACATCTACAATAATCAGGGCAGTGCAGTATTGATGAATAAAATAGACAAATAGATCAATGGACTAGAATAAAAAGCACAGAAATAGACCCAAATCCATATAGTCAAGTGTTCTTTGACAAAGGAATAAAGCCAATACAAGAGAGAAAATAGATATTTTCATCAAATGATGCTAGAAAATTACATATCCATGTGCAAAAAAAAAAGAAAGAAAGAAAGAAAAGAAAAATAATCTAAACACAGACCTTACATCCTTCAGAAAGTTAACTCATAATGGATTATAGACCTAAATATAAAACTATGAAACTCCTAGAAGATAACAGGAGAAAATCTACGTAAACTTTGGGATGATGATGGCTTTTTTACATATAATACCAATGGAATGATCCATAAAAGAAATAATTTATAGACTGGGTTGCATTAAAATTAAAAATTTCCGTTCTGCAAAAAAGACTGCCAGGAGAATGAGAAGACAAGCCAAAACTGGGGGAAGTAATGGCAAATGAAATATCTGATAAAACACTGTTATCCAAATATGTGCAAAGAACACTTAAAACTCAACAATAAGAACGTGAATAACGCTATTCATAAATGACAAAAGGCCTAAACAGACACCTCACTGAAGAAGATATACATGAAAACTAGCATATGAAAAGATGTTCAACATCATATGTCATCAGGGAATTACAAATTAAAACAACAAGATCCCACTACATACCTCTTAGACTGTTGAACATTAAAAATACTGACAACCCCAAATGCTGGCAAGGATGTAGATCAACAGGAACTCACCTCCTCTGCTAGTGGGAACATGAAATGGAACAGTCACTTTGGAGAAGTTTGGCAGTTTCTCCATGAGTGCTTTAGTTACAAAACTGAACTCACTCTAAACATACAATCCAGCAATTATGTTTCTTGCTATTTATACAAAAAAGTTGATAACTTGTGTCCACAAAGTATCTGCAAACAGATGTTTATAGCAGCTTTATTCATTGCCCAAACTTGGAAGCAACAAAGAAGTTCCTCAGTAGATGAATGGGTAAATAAACTTGGGTACATCAAAACAGTGGAATATTATTCAATGATAAACAGAATGAGCTATCAGGTCAGCAATAGACATGAAAGAACCTTAAATGCATATTACTAAGTTAAAGATGCCAATCTGAAAAGACTTATGTTAATTATAATGAACATAAATGGATTAAATTTACCATTAGGAAATAATATATTTTCATATTGGACAAACAAGAATAAAATGGAGACCTATTATTAGCAGAAACCCTAATGCATAGTGATAGGGGAAGTTTGAAAATAAAACAATAGAAAATGAAGTGGAAGAAAACTAACATTTCTGGTGTGCTCTCAGGCAAAATATTAAGTGGAAAAATCTAGTGTGCTTTGGAGGGATAATAAAAAATAAATGATATTCAACTTAATAATATATACCAAATCTAAACATGCAGGGCAACTGACTGCCTCAAAATTAATGGAAAACATTGATAGAAAAATTGCAGATAACTGACATATCCACGTTTATAGTAAGCAATGAACATATATGTTAATTATAGATAAGTCAAGCATACAAAATAATCGGCAAAGACATTAGGGAATCCAACTACTCAGTTTAAAAGATTAATCTTATTAACCGACATCAAATCTCATAAAGTAGTTTACCTTCTCTGCAGTTTGTATTTCCCAGATTTCAATTTACCTCTGGTCAACTGTGGTCTGAAAATATTAAATGAAAAATTCCAGAAATAACTAATTCATAAGTTTAAGTTGCATGCCATTCTGACATAAATCCCTTTGTCCAATGTATCCACGCTGTATTCACAACCTGCCCATTAGTCACTTAGTAGCCATCTGAGTTATCAGATCAACTGTCTCAGCATGGCAGTGCCTGTGTTCAAGTAACCTTTATTTTCCTTAAGGCTTCAAAGCACAAGAGTTGCAATGCTGGCAATTTGGATATGCGAAAGAGAAACCATAAAGTGCTACCTTTAAGTGAAAAAAATAATTTATATACAGGGAAAAAAACCTGTAAATATAAGTAGGGATTCAGTACTGAGGTTTCAGGCATCCACTGGAGGTCTTATAATGTGTCCCCTACAGATAAGAAAGGACTACTATAGTTACAAAACACATTATTCTCAAACATGCACGTTGGTCATTTTCTAGGACTTAAAGAAAGTCTAAAATAATGGAACATATAGTAATGATAAAAGCATTTAGAGAGTTATGAACAAAAGATAATTTTTTACGAATGTGTATGCGTAAGAGAAATATAGCCAAATGCCAACGCAAATGGAGAATTCTTAGAAGCATTGTTTTTAAAGTCAGGAGATAAGGACAAGGGTAGTCACTATTACTGCTTCCATACAACATTATACTGGAGGTAGCTGGCACAATTTATAAAAATGGTGGTGGGGAAGAAGAGAGAAGGAAACAAATTAGAGGGATGGAATGAAGAAAATAATACTGTTCATATGATGATATCAGTAGGGAACAATTATAAAAAATATAAAATAAACTATATGCCAACAAATCATTGGAAAACTTAGGAAAGAGGTAGGAGAATGTATTCAAGATTGAAACACTCTTTGAAACCTACAACACCCTGACTATTCCGGCCCCTGCTTACCTCATTCCACTTCTGTCTGTTGCTCCTTTCAGATTCAGTGACTTGCTTTAGTCACTTAAACTTATCACACTCCTTCCCACCTCAGGATGGGAGGTTCCACCCCACCACGCCCTAATTACCCACAAGTCTGTTTTCAAAGGCCACTTCCTTACACTAGCCTAAGTTTACATCTCATTATATATTCCCTTAATTTTGCCCCCTCCCCCTTTTTTTCCTTCATGTCATTAACTCAATTTGTAATTAAAATTCCTGCATCTACTTGTTCAATGCCTTGCTCCCTGACTATATCCTTCAGGAGCGTAGCACTGGTTTTTGTCTTGATCATGGCTGCTTCTCAGTATCTAGGACAAATCGTTCATAAATAAGCCATGAAATAATCCAAGAATGCCTTCAGATGTATTATTCCCAGTATTGAAAATACATTTATGAATTAAAAGGCAGAACATCTTAAATAAATCACAGTGACAATAATCCCAAATCAAAATATCATTCTCTAGTAGATATGAATTTAGATTCATCCTCTAGAGTGACTTTAGGGAATCCTATATAAATCTTGACCAACAGCATTTTAATCTCATTCTTAGCTTTCCATTTTTGCATGACTTCTACTGATTTTTCGTTCTCTCCAGTTACCGGCTAAATACAAGTATTATTATTAATTCATGTTATGATTCTCTAGTTCAGGATTTTTCAATGTCAGACTATTGGCATTTGGGATGGGATAATTCTTTCTTCAGGTGGGGTTCCTCTTTGTATTGTAGGATGTATAGCAGAATTCATGGTCTCTACACTAAATGCTAGTAGTGACTTCCAGTTGTGAAACCAAAAATGTTTCCAGACATCAACAAATGTCCCCTGGAAAAAACAATATCTCCCCCAGTTGAAACTACTGCATTAGTTACTACAACAGAATAAATATAAGGCATGAATAAGATCCTTCCTTAAAATAGTTTAGATATGCTAACTGGTACTTAAAATCGTACAGTTAGATGACACAAAGAAATAACACATAAAATAGTCAGTAGAAAACTTGCTTGTAGAAATGTAAGCATAATAGCGAATAAGCAATAATATGAAAGAAAATACAATCAAATTATAGTCCAGCAAAAAATATGTATATATATAGTCCAGCCTGCATCCCATATATATATGTATATACACACAAATAGGTGTTTGAAGATAGAATATGAGGGAGAAATAATAGCATCTACAGTCCACTCCTACCTTGTGTTTGAAGAATGATGTTACTATAAATTTATTGAGAAAGGATGTCAATTTAGTCTGATCTTTAGTTGAGGCATTGTTTTCTTCACTCTATAGAACCTTTCCTGGACTACTCTAGCTCTCTAGAAGCTGTATCAATCTTCCAAGCTCAAGGCTACAAAAATCCCACGAATCTTCCTTGATCATCCATTTTTTATTCTTGCAGGCTGCTTCCTTTTTGTAAATGTGATTTGTCTTGTTAATAGGATTAGGCTAATGCAGTCAGTGTTAGTTGTGGGTGTTTCCCAGACATCTTTGGAGATGGACTGTAGGTGAGGTGAGACAACTCACAAAGGAAGATTTCCAAGTGGCTGGGGAAAAAGAAGCACAGAGTGAATGATTAATCTTATTTCCTAAGATTGGATTGAGGGAAACTGTTGCTACTGATCTCCTTTCAACATCACAATTACATGAGTCTCCTCTTATCTTTTCACAAAGATATTCTCGATTTGATTTTCTCAAGTATGAAAACAATGAATTTGAGGTCTCCCTTTAAAACAAGGGTATACTTATAGATTTCAGAGCTCCCAAAAGTTTGAAAAGTTTTAAAGTCTCAAAAGCATTCTGTATTAGGTCACTGGAATGGTGGACCAAATGTGTTCTTACATTAAAGTCTTACCTTAAAATGACGAAAGTCAATCGATGAGTACAAGTAAGTGCTTACTCCATAAATGAACATATTTAAACAAACCTCAGGAAACATGTCCAAGTTTTCAGGCATTTTTTTCTAAAATCACTAACTGACAAAATAATCCTTCCTCCCTTTTTGTAAATTAAACAAAAGTTCATAATGTCCAGAAATTTATATGCAAAGGCAGCATATGAGCCTTGTTTTGTTGTAAAATGAGAGGCTCTTGATGAGGTGATGTTTGTAGAGGTTTATTTAGGGAGATTAGCTAAGGTGTTAAATTAATTATTTTCTCTGGTTTGAAGAAAACTAGTCATTATTAACAACTCTCTGGAAGAAAGTGGTCTTCAGAGACTCAATATAAAGAGATTCAGGGAGCCAAGCTCATTCTTCTCCAGAACAGAGAGAGTGTGTTTGGAACTCACCTGGCTGGGGAGACTTTGGAAAGCTACCACACTTGGAAGGCTTGATCCCTGAGCTGACTTCTCTGTGTTATTACTTCTACAGCAAGCATTGGCGAGACCATGGATATGCTCCTTAGGTGAGTACACAATTGACCACTGAGTAGTTCCTGCATCTTTCCTAAAGGCAAATAAAACAATTTCCTAATTTTAATTTATTTGTAAACTGAGGTTTTTCCTATGAAATGACGTTGTTTGCCAACTTAGTGAAAATTGTTCCATTCCTGTTTTGGCGTCCTATGTGTATGTCTGTTGGAATTAATATAATGATTAATTTTAGTTCTTTAGTTTTATGCATCCCATAGTTGTTCCCATATATTATAAGGACTCAGAAGGTAGTGTCCAGATATCTTGTATTTTTGTACCTGGTGTAGATTAAAAACATTTTTAAAGGAATATTTCATTCTATATGTAGTACACATTAGAGTCTACTTTAATAGTGGTACATGCCTATATACACAAAAGATGACAGTTTATATTATATAACTAGATAACACATTCAGTGATTTGAGGAAAATATTGTTTTAAAGTGAAGAAAATGTTGTCTCTTAAGAAGTATAAGTTTTCTGACTTAAATTTTAAAGAAGCTTGGAAATTATATCCAAGTTATATCTTATCACAATGTGAAGGGGTGGTTGATAATCATTTATAGGACTTGGAAGAGACAATCATTTTCTTTAATTTTTAGTGTCTTTGACTTAGTGTCTTTGGTATAGATAGTAGAGGGGGAGGACTATTCAACAGATCAGTATATTCATTTAAGTAGATTCTAGATAGACTCTGTTCCAATTTGACAATGTTTGGTTTCCTCTTCATTAATTCTTAAAGTATTCACAACATTTTGTAAAACAATGTTTTGGGATGTGGATCCTGATTGAGATAAAAAAGGATATCCAAGGAAAAATCCCTGACAGTTACATGAAATAAGGAAAATTGAAGCTTTTCAAATATCCTTTGCTAAATCAATGACTAGCACTGAGCCTTATGATGGATTTTCAGAGCATTCAAGACCAACCACCTGGGGCTATAAATTGTGTTAAACTCCTGAAACTCAAGCTATGTGGTAAAAGTAAGACCTCAAAAAACCAGGGTTCTTTTTTTATGATAGAGAGAGGGAGGCAAGAGGTGGATAGTGTTCGTTCAAAGCCTAGTTCTCTACAGATCCTGAGAACTCTCCTTGTCTAAGTTTTCCATTTGTGTCACATGAGCAATCAAGCCTGTTCTGCTCCAAACGCAATGTTATTATCGAATCGAATCACAGCCAGAATCAAATATTACTTAGACCTTTGTGTATTCAGGTCAGAGGTATAAATACCTGATTTTCTTCCCTCAGAAAAATGGACTCAGACATCTCGCAAGACTTTCATAAATAACTCACCTGTCTCATCTGCCTGAATTACCTTATAGACCAAGTCACCATGGGATGTGGGCAGTTTCTGTTTGTCATGTCTCTGTGTTTCCTGGGAGAAAGTTGAAAGCCCCGCAAGGAACTCTGTGCAAGGAACCATCACAGCAGACAAACTTCAAAACCAGTATTCTACTGAAAAATCTGGTGTCCATTGCCAGAAAAGTCTGTCTCTGGCAATTCCTCAGCTCTGAGGAACATATGTGTGATATACACAAGGAGACAAAGCAGATCTTCTGCGAAGATGGCAGGAGTCTGCTCTGTTTGCTCTGCTCTGGCTCTCAGGAGCACGAGGCTCACAGACACTGCTCCATTAAAGAGGCTGCTGAGGAATCCCGGGTAAGTGATGGCTCTGAAAGCACTTTGAAAGCTGGGGGGATAGAACAGCAAAGAGATGATAAGGATGTGAGGATCGTGATGATTAATCCTCTCTTTATTGAGTCTCCAGTACCAATCTAAGCACCAGTAATGAAAACACACTGGTATGCCGACTTTCATGGAGCTTGCGTCCAATGGGATGGTGGTTAAGTTGATGGTCATCATTTTGATGATACAGCATCATACTCAAGGCCTCATAAAACCCTGCTTTTGAGAAAGAGTCTCTGGTATAAAAACTACAAATGCCAAAAAGTTTGCTATGGGGTGCATATTTGCTAATACTTGACAAAAAAGTAGGATAAAGTGCATTGGAATTAGCGTAGAACAAGTATCACTCGTTCCAAATTCTGATGAAAGATGCTTCATCTGGAAGTAGCCATGCTATGTAAAATCAGTTTCCTTAGAAAAATGAATACGTTATATTGTGTGGTTCAATAGGTTGATATCTCCTAAAATTGATCATTTTAAAGACTGATGTGGTATATAAAGCTGAAAAAAACAAAAGAACAAGACAAACAAATGAAGAAATAAAAACTCATAGGCATAGACAACAATTTAGTGGTTACCAGAGGGTAAGGGGGGAGGGGAGTGGTAGATGAGGGTAAAGGGGGTCAAATATATGGTGATGGGAAGAGAATTGACATTGGGTGGTGAGCATAAAATGTGACATAGGTGATGTATTACAGAATTGTACACCTGACATCTATGTAACTTTAATAATTGTCACTCCAATAAACTTTAATTTAAAAAAAAGATGAATAGAGAAACATGATTAACCTTACACACTATCTAAAATACTTTTTTTAAACATCTATCATTTGGGGTCTGAAACTAAACCTATTTGCTTCTCTCGGCTAAAATTCACAGTTCTTTTACAGGCGAAGTTCTCAAACCAAATGAAATCTTTATGGGGAAATATCCAAAAAATCCAAAGAATAAAGATGGTGGAATATCTGTCTATTGGATGGTATGTATGAGAAAGTAATTATGTATGAATTAGGTTACACATACATGCCAGAAAAATGAATTGTGACCAGCAATTTAAGAAATGTGCCTGTGATGGTGAAAACGGATTCTGCGGGTGCTAGAGAGTAACATTAGTTTATTTAGGAGAAAATGTAACATGTTAAAAAGGAAAACAGGAAAAGAAGAAAAGAAAAAGGCTATGATTGGAGAGAGCATGAATCCATAACTATTGGGAGAGAATATGCAATAGAATAAGGATTAATGTCCTTCAAAACAATATGAGAGCCTGTGGCTTTAGATGGAGGATGGAAGCCCATTCACAGAGCAAAGGAAAACAGAAAAAAAAGGGTGGGGAGGAGGGACATCAGTTTGAAGTGATGAGAATTTCAGGAAGATATTTTCTGATGGTTTTTAATCCTGAGAGAACAATGCAACATTGCTGCTAAGAGGGAGAGGTCAGGCTGTGGAGCAGGGACGGTTAGACAGTGGAGACTCATTTACTATCACAAAGATCAGACTATTGCATATTATGATTGATTAATCGACGATAAATTTTAATTGCTTGCATGCAGTCTTTCAGATTTGAGAGGATGCATGTGAAGGAAATTATCAATGACAAGCTTTTCTCCATTTGTTTCAGGAACTCATGAATTGGATGGAAGTGGTTTGAGGGAAGAGTGGGATTGGCTTTGGGTATAGTTAAAATGGAAGATAAAGGAAGAGGAATAAGTTTGTGGTTTCTGGCAAGTGGGATGACCCGAAATCAGGATGCATGTAGTTTATTGGTAAGGAACACGAATCATTAAACTAGATGCTGTTTTAAGCACAGGAGGATAAGGTCACCCTGAGTATTTGATCTAGAAAATCTATATCCTTACAGACTTATCTAAATGGACAGCAAGATGAAACCAGAGATTTTTATGAGACTCTGCAACTGGTTCTCCATGAGGAAGAAGAACAATATTTAGAGAATCTTATTAAAGAAGGCTCAAAAATGTTTGAGCAACTGGAGAAATGTGGAGCTGAAATGATCGAGAAGGAGATAAGCCTAAGAGCAATGTATGAGGAGCTCGTGCACCTGTGCCATAAACCAGATGTAGAGCTGCTCCAGGTAGGAATTCAGCATGTGATATGCATATTTAATATCAGAAGCCACACATTTCCATTATTTCATACCAAAGATATATTTCTGTATCTCCTGCATCTATGGTGAGGGGTCTCTTCCAGTTGGGAATAATATAGATAAGCCGCAACTCCTGACCTGATCATGAACAAGCAAGCTTTATGGAACTGTGATTATGGAGGTTCCCCAGGGAATGTTTCCCATCCTAAATGTCCTCTTATGTCTTGCTTCACTAAAAACCAGCAAAGAACAAATTATTCATGGGCATTTAATTGTGGTCTGCAGTTGGGCAATGTGGAGACATTTGGTTAAAGCACCTATATATGTCTTCTTTCTGTTGGGATATGCTTGGTTTCATTTGCCATTAATTTGGGGGCGTATTACCTTTTGGGGACAAGCCATAGAAAAGATCTCTTTGCAGAGAGGTGATGGTGACAGCAATGCAAATAATTACCCTTGTCTTCTGTTTTCACACAGGATTTTCAACTCACCAATAACAAAAAGAGACCAAAAGGATGGTTACCAGAAGGGAGGGAGTGGGAGAAAGGGTGAAAAGAGAGAGGGGTTTATAGTCAATAATATGATAAGTTTACACAGTAAGAGATAATTGCTAGAAGTAGTGGGGTCATCACATTGTAAAATATAAAAATGTCAAATCACTATTGTACACCTGAAACTAATATAACCAATATATAATTGTATACCAACTATAGTTAAATAAAAATTAAATTTAAAAAAAGAATTTAGATTCTGAAAACGTTATCTTTAGGGAGGAAAATAAAAAGTAATTTATAAGATAGTTTGAGGGCAATAGTGATTCGTACTTTTCTGAACTTGCCCAAATCCGAAGACTGGTTGGCAGAATGCCCTATTTCTGAAGAAGTCTAAGCTTCTCTTTTCTTTCTTGACAAGAATTAGGGGACAAACTGACAAGGTGAGTTTCATCTTCAATGCCAATGGGAGCTTGTGAGGGCTGTGAAAGACTGAGCTACTTCTACCAAAGTGCAGACATAATTTCTCAGATTGTATCCAATTATTTTTATATGCACATGTTGTGCATGTTTTACTGAATATGATTTCCTGTCCCCTTGATCAAAAGTTAACCTTTGTCCTTACTGTGGTGGAGGGAGGTATGTGTTGTTGGGTTCAATTAACAGTTTCTAGAAAAATGGTCATTTATGATTTTAGATTTCAAAATCAGTAAGAACTGAAAGTGCAAGGACTAGGTATTCCCAGACAGCAGGTGACAGAGGCAAGAACTTCTGAGAAATGGGGGTGGAAGCAGGCCAAGAAGAAAACAGAGAGATTCCCTAAGAATGACACAGTTGTATCCCATAATTGTGCAGGAAAGGATTTAGATGAAGAGTGTTCAGTTAAAGGCTGAGGACTTTCCTTAAACAATGTGTGGTTGAGAAGCCTTGGGCACCAGAAAGTGTAACTGCATCTTCCTCCTCGTAGGACTGAGCGGGTGCAGCTGCACATGCCGCAGCCTCTGCAGCCACAACTGCCTGCGTGGCCCATCACTGGACTGGTGGACAGGCTCAACCGCTTCCGAGGTGAGTGTCGCACATTGGTGGGAACACCTGGCAGGGCCCTTCAAGAGTGATTTTTATGGATGATCTTGTCCTCTTTCTTAATCTTCACCTTGTAGGGAAGAACAGCCTGCAAAGAGACATGTATAGTCCTGCTTAGTCACAGAGTCACTATAATAGGGAAAAGATAACGTGAAAGCTGGTGTACCAATACATGGGACTCAGGATTATCAATTACTTATAGATTTGATAAGTTAAAGGACATGCTCCAGAAAAGGGATCCTTGAGCCCCTAAAGTTATTATCATATAAAGTATCAGTTGCTCACTGAGTCATAGAAAACTGGATGTTAATTCAAGGTATTCCAATTTCAAATAAGGGCAATGAGTTATATTTTTAAAAATATTTTTTTCTTTAAAGTTTCTGAGTAATTGAATGTGTAATGTATGTTTCAAATGATGTAATCAGAAAAAAGCACATAAAAATTAGTGCAGAAACCAAGAATTTATGAATAACAATGATGAAGTAAGTTGGTGGTGGATGAGGCTATATATTGAGCCCACGGTAAACCTAAACCTGGAGAGTTAGTCTAGCAGAAAGAGGAAGTCTAGTCCTCAGGTGGAACCAGCTTTCTAAGGGAGACAATACTCAGTAGGAAACCACTTCTAAGAAGGCATCTAGGTTTTCTTCAATGTCAATTTGTTTACTTAACGAGAATATCATTTTATCCTGGTAAAGTGATCACAGTTTATTTGGTCTCAGGTATATCTTTTTTTTCCTCCCCTGAGAAGGGGTGGTGGAGTAAATTATATTGCTATGGACTTGGAAGCATTGCACAGGTATCTATCTTTTCAGGTGTCAAGAAAATAACCAGCCACAAATAGACATGACTTCCCTCTCCTTTATGATCTCTGAATTTTTAGGAAGTGTTTTATATTGCAATTAGGTATTTGTTCAAGAGACACTCTGGCATCATTTGAATCCGATATTTTTTAGTCAGAACTACCCTTCTAATTTTGGAATTTTTTTTTCCAGTGAGACACTAAGGAGAACCTTTCTCTCATAGACAGTTTTATTTTTAACATTGATTTTGACTGGAATATTCTCTTCTCTCCACAGTGGAAATTTCCTTCACTAATGAAATAACCAGTCACAATATCAGGCTGTTTGATGATGTGAGAAGGCTGAGGTTTATGCATGACAGTCTTCATGTGTCTTTGGATCCTGGAACATGTAACTATTATGCTGCGTGGGGAGCCCAGGTCTTCACCTCTGGCAAACATTATTCGGAGCTGCACGTGGATGACTCTTGGGATTGGGCGGTAACACATTTCTCCTTTTATGTCTGAAGGAGGATAATCGTTACACTCTCTGGACCACCACCCCGATGACTCATCAATTTGTAGAGAAACCTCTGGGCAGGGTTGGTGTGTGCCTTGATGCTGACAGCGGAAGTGGAAGTTTTGTGGATATTGCGAAGTGTTCCCTCATAAACCATTCCCGCATTAAGCCTTCTCCTCTCCAGAGGTATCTAGATGACATGTTCAGTTTCCCTTTCAGGCCATTCATTTACACGAGCCATTCATGATTAGAGCTGAGTCAGGAACCTGACTTTCTGCCCACGATCTCCATATCTGAGGGAGCCCTTCTCAGTTGAAGCAAATCAATGATAATTTGTCTTTTATGCTTCTACTTTAATGTAATCTCCTTTTCTTATTATTCGGTCTGACGATAGTGTGAAATGCAAACTTTTGTTGGGTCCATTTTCTTGACATGAAAATCATATGTTGTGGTTCATTATCTAGAATATATGCTGTTGTTGCTTACCTGTT
Organism: Rhinolophus sinicus; assembly: GCF_036562045.2. Classification (NCBI taxonomy): domain Eukaryota; kingdom Metazoa; phylum Chordata; class Mammalia; order Chiroptera; family Rhinolophidae; genus Rhinolophus; species Rhinolophus sinicus. The sequence goes on from NC_133756.1 coordinate 106,653,262, forward strand.
TTCTGAGCTTGCTGGAGTCACCAAAATAGATACGACTGTGATCCTGCTTTATCATCCCGAATGCAGGAACACAGGGTTTGCATAGCATGGACAGACCAGGTTATCTGCCATAACCATGTCAGTTCTACTTTCTTCTCCTTCCTCTTGGTCTAGTCAATAGTGCAAGTGAACTTACACTCAGGGAAAAAAAACAAATTGACAGGGAAGTTTCCACTGACTTTTAGGACCTGTTTTAGAGAACATGGAATAACTGATCCTTTTCTTTTACCATAGAATAAATGACAAGAGATAGAGAGGAAGTGTCTCTAGCTTTCACTGCTGTGTTCTCAATAGCTAACACATTGGCTAGGACATCAGGGACACTAAACAAATTTTTGCAGGAATAAATTAAATGGATGAGACAATTACTTTACTTGAGAGGGGTTTGCTATAAAAGTTAGGACATAAATTCAAAACTTTACAGTTTCAGGATTTGAAGGCTGGTATGAAAAACTGATTAAATCACATATGCTGAGTTTAAACCCCATTGATTTTTCACTGGTGTGAGAAAATGGCATCGTTCATGGGAGGAAGAACGTATAGAGACTAGGGCTGTGTGTGTGTGTGTGTGTGTGTGTGTGTGTGTGTGTTTATGGTCATGGCTGTCTTACATTGTTAATTTATTTAAGATCATTGCCCAGGATCTGAGAAAGGAGATGGAAGGACAGAAAAACAAAATGCAGACATAAACTCCCTACTATCTATCCCCATTTCACTATCATACAGTATTGCCTTGGTTTTTGTTTTAATTGTTCTTGTCCCACGCTGAATTGTAAATTCACCATTGTATTTCCTCCATCAAATATGTTTTCCTAATATATTATTAGAAATTAAAGCTGATTAATTAAATCAAGGTGGTTTCTTAGACTAGAAAATGAGACTCAAGCTTAACAGACATTGTGATCTACCATACATGAGAATGAGTGTTGGCTGCGTTGTCTGGAACAGGTCACTTAAATTCACTTTACCAATATCTTCATTTGTCATTACTAGTAATGAGTTTACATTTATGGAGATCTTACCATGTAGTTTTCCTATAAATTTGTTTAATTTACATATAAAAACCTTAATCCATTATTTCTGATGAAGAAACGGAGCCGTGATTAATTTAGTGATTTGAACTAAATCAATAATTAAGTCTCCAATATCTGTGTGCTTACCTTTGCTGTGTGTTGCCTCTAAAATATACATGACTCTAAGGTGAAATGATATAGGAAATGGAACAACCTCCCAATGACTGTTGGTGAGAGTCAGATTACCTAATGCAAGGAAAGAGTATTCTAGGATCCGACACAGTTAATCCTGAGAAACGTGTACTGCCAATATTAAAAATATACATATTATTAATATTAGTGCAGAAATTATCATATTTACTTTGGTTTTCTAGACATTTTCCTCACCCCATTCTATCAATGGCTGATCTAGACTTTTCTTCTGACAACAGCTACCTCAAATCACCTCCTTTCTTATTCTCAGTAGATGGCTAGTAGCACTCAATAAAATGAAGTTCACGTAGTCCCTTACATTCATGCTCTGACACCTTTATTCCAAACCACATCAGCAACCATCATCACTGCCTCTCAATTTATTGGCAAAAAAAAAAAAAAAAAATAGTAACAAAGTTAGTTTATATCTTTCATAGAGTAAATGTTTATGAAATGCCTTTATTGTGCTTCGAATGAATTGTTATACCCTAGATATACACAGTCCCTGACATTCCCTTCTCACATAATTTTTTAGGAGACAGACATTAAACAGATAATTATAGTACTAGGGTTTTGTGGCAGTAAATTAATTACTTGATTTACAAAGAAAAGGGGTTAATCATATTAATTGGGTTTAGAATTAATGTATTTCAATGAAACTGAATATCTACATAACTGACTGATGCTTATTATTTACCTGTCTTATAAAAACTAATAGAGATGGAATTTCATCTCTGGTTATTAGGGCCTTTCACTATGATTTCTCATATTTCAATTCATGTGCTGTCTACTACATTTACTTGAGTAAATCAGATCTTTCTGGGTTTTTAAAAAAAATATTTTGGAGCTATTTGTAAAGATAACAAATGCAAATGCCAAATAGTGAAATTTTCAAACAATTTAAATTCAGTTTATATCCAACCCAAAATATATTCAAATGCCAAAATAAGTTCCAGATGAAATATACAGTTAAATGTGAAGAATATAACAATAAAATCAGAAGAAAATGAAGGTGTGGTTTAACAAGTCTAGATAAATTAGGACCTACTAAACCTAAAAATTGGAAAAAATCACAAAGTAAATGATCTACAAACAAAAGAAACTAATAATAAAAAATACAGCATACTAGGAAAAATATTTGCAACGAGTATAACAAAGTGTAACCATAACTAACTTAAAGGCTCTTTTAAATCAATAAGTTCAATATTAATAATTAATCTCCACCTTCCTCTCCTATGGGTGTGTGTGTGTGTGTGTTCAGGTTAGGAGAAAAAGAAAATAAAAGGAATGAGGAGGATAAGGAAATAAAAACAAGCCACAAGTTAAGTATAGAATGAAAATGCATACAGTTAAGCCTGCTATCCTGAACTTCAGCCACAAACTTAATATAGAAATAAATCTGTTACTTGAGAGAAGAAAAAAAAAACAATAGGGCAATATGATGGCAGGCTTAGATGGTGAGTGGAGATGATTACTGAAAAATAATAAAGTAGGAGATTGTGAGGAGCAGGTAATAGAGAGTTAATCTCTATAATGTATTGACCTAGAGTTGAAAGGATCACTATACTAAGTAGACGCCTCTCAGTCTCATACATTTCATCAAAAATGTTTTGATTCTTACTTGTTTTTCATAGTTATATCAGGTGTAGACAATGCTTCAGAGAAGTTCATTAGCCCACTACTAACTTTTGATCTATGAACTTATTGTGATCTGTGATTTGGGAATTTTTGTAAGTCACTACAATTAATTTGTTTTTCAGAATACTGATCTAATGATCCACAACGTTTTTACAGTTTCATACCTATAATTCAGTCGCCATAGATTATGCTGCTGTTGAGTAGTAAATGTATCTCAAAGTCATTCAAACTCTATTTTGTGAAATGTCTTTAATTCCAAAAGGTCACAAACAGGAAAAGCAGTTCTTTATAATAAAATATATACATACTTATACATACATGCTGACAAACCACTTCAACCTAAAGGACAATTTTCTGAGAGAACTCTGTTTTTTTTATCAGAAAACATTTATTTTTAATTGCCTTATAAGAAAAATGTTCTCTGCTTAAAAAAAAATCATAATCAGCATAATGGATTCAGGTGGAGCATAGAGGGTTTTTAGGCAGTAAAACTACTCTGTATGATACTATTATGGTGAATATATTTCATTATAAATTGTCCAAACTCATAGACACCACCGAGAGTGAACCCTAAGGTAAACTATGGATTTACATATGGGACTCTGTGTCATTGTAGGTTCATCAATTGTAACAAATATACTACTCTGATGGGGAATGCTGATAATGTGGGAGGCTATGCATGTGTGGGGGCAGGAGGTATATGGGAAATTTCTGTACCTTCCTCTCAATTTTGCTGAATCTAAAACTGGTCTAAAAAATAAAGTCTATTTTCATATGAAAAGATGCTCAATGTCACTAATCATCAGAAATGCACATTAAAACCACAATTAGATACAACCTAGAATGGCTATCATCAATAAATGAAAAAAACAACAAATGTTGGTGAGGATGTGGAGAAAAGAGAACCCTCATGAACTGTTAGTGGGACTGCAAATTGGTGCAGCCACTATGGAAAATAGTTTGGAGGTCCTCAAAAAATTAAAACTAGATTTACCTTATGACTCAGCAATTCCAATTCTGGGTATTTACCTGAAGAAATCCATAACACTAATTTGAAAAGATATAAGCATCCTTATTTCACTGCCAAGGTATGGAAGCAACTGAAATGTCCTCAGTAGACAATTGGATAAAGAAGATATGGTACATATATACAACGGACTATTAGCCATAAAAACAAAAATGAAATCTAACCATTTGTGACAACGTGGATGGACCTAGAGGATATTATGCTAAGTGAAATAAGTCAGAGAGAGCTAAATATCATATGATCTCACTTATATGTTGTGGAATCTAAAGAACAAAACAAACAAACAGACAAAAAACAGAAACAGACTCATAGATCAGAGAACAAACTGATGGTTACCAGCTGGGAGGGAGATTGGGAGGCTGGGCAAAAAAGGTGAAGGGATTAAGCAGTACAAGTGGGTACTTACAAAATAGTCACAGAGATGTAAAATACAGTAGGGAATATAGTCAACAATATAGTAATAACTATGTATAAAGCCAGGTGGGTATTGAACTTATCAGGGGGATCACTTCATACATTATATAAATGTCTAACCACTACCTATACATCTGAAATTAATATGAAACAATATTGAATGCCCACTATAATTGAAATAAATAAATAAATATTTTAAAAAAGATTTATGCAAAAGTCCTATTGCAGTTAATATATTTTTAGGTTTAGACTGAAGGGTCACTGAAAGGCACACATAAAGTCACTTTATGTGGGCTTAAAAATGTAAGATCAAATAATGGCATCAAACAAACTAATCTAATTATGAGGTGTTTGTTGTTTCCTTAAATAGATTAAGCGATTATGTAAATCCAATCAAATGACTTGAACTTGTATTTACACCTACTATAACGTAATCTTCCATTAGTAGTGTACTATAATATGTTAAAATTGTTCATTCTTTGGAAATTCTACAAAGGAGCTTAAGAATAAGATTCAGTCCTCCACATTTTCTAGAAAATAAAGACGCTCGTTGGTGGTCAATATGATGCCAAGTTACATCCTCAGTGAATACTGTCCTATAAAGCAACCAACCTGGCTAACTTTGACAACTTTTCCTGTAAAACTGTTATCATAAGAACATTTAAATGGTCATTTGTTGGAATTTAGAGAATGTAGGTTCCTATCCACCTTCTCTTCCTAAGATTACTTGACATCTTGAAATTGTTCTCTCATTTTTGAGAGGATTTGAAAACCAGGTGTCTCCTATGTAGTTGGGTGGTTTTCCTAATTCTGTATTGCCTAATCGGGTAGTCACATGCAGACATTGAACCCTTGATATGTGACTAGTCTGAATTGGGCTGTGTTGTAAGTGTGAAATGCATGAGGAATGTCAAAAACTTAGGACATTTAATCTAGGAATAAAATTATGATAATCATTGCAGAAAATACTGAAATTGGAAAAAAATAAAATTATAAAACCAACAACAAAAAAACTGGCTCTTGGAATAGATCAATTAAATTTATAACTGCCTAGGAAGACTCATCCAACAACAGGAGGGGTGGTGTTCAAATCAAGAATATAAGATGAAGAATAAGAAGGCAAATGTGAAGGTTCCTTCAACATTAATAAAGAAGTAAGAGGATTTTATTAACAATTGTATGCCTATGCATTTGGCAATTTAGATGTTGGATAAATAAATTGGATATAAATTCAATGCCCATTCATTATGTTTAAATACCTATTAACAAACAAAAAAAGGGAGTGACATTTCATAATCTTATAAAATTATCCAGAAAAAATATAGCATATATTATACTCAATGGAGAACTTGAAAGCTTTCCCCACAGAATATGGAATGAAATGAGAATGTCTGCTATTACCACTTATATATACAACACTATTATGGATGCCCTATTCAATACAATTAGACAAGAAAAAGAAAAATATCTTATAAGAGTTGGGAAGAAATAAAGCTATCATAATTTGCATGATTAGCATAAATGATTGTATGGTTACAAAATTTCCCAAAATCTATAATTAGTGAAGTAAGGAAGAAATGTAACCAACTATATTTCTATAAACAACAATAAAAAGTGGGAAAGGAAATTTAAAATGCATTTAATAAATGCACAAACATCAAATACCTAAAAATAAATCTAATGAAAGATCTACAATTTCATGCATATTACCTATTAACCACTCTTGAAAGAAATTAAAGAACTATGAGTACTGTAACTGAAGATATCCAATATTTGTGGATTGAAAGACATAATATGGTAAATATGTCCATTCTCCCCAAATAGATTTATAGAGTAAATACCATTCAAATAAGTAGTCAACAAGTGGTGTGTGTGCGTGTGTGTGAGTGTGTGTGTGTGTGTGTGTGAGAGAGAGAGAGAGATTGAGAAGTTTATTTTTAATGTGTGGCTGGGGATCTTAGATATTTTATGCTCTAGAGTCTAGACAATAAGGGACAGACAGACCACACTAAAGACGTATTAGTATTATGGGTTTTGTCACCTCAATTCTTTCCATACCTAAATAGCACAAATAAAACTGCTTCCATATTGTGGGGGACATTTGTGAAAAAGAGATACATTGTAGTAGGAACAGAGTATAAAGATCTCTCTAAAAAGGTCCATGTCAGCTTTTCTCTCCTTTCAGGAGTGAGCTTGAGCTAATTTAGGATGTGGTAACCCAGGCAGCTGCAGTGGACTTACATTCTCAATAACTCACAATTTTATTCATTGCTCGTTACCTATTGGATGAAACTGTTTATAGCTCTTTTTTAATCTCAGAGAAAACTTAAAACTTAAAGACAACTACCCACATTCCTCTACGTCACAAGGGGTCTTTCCCTCCCCCTTGTGCTAAATTGGGATTAAGAAGTACCTCAGAAATACTAACACTTTAAACTGAATTATTTCAAATTGGATCCCTAATGTGCTGGTGAGCAGGACTAACTTCCCAGACATATTAGGAAATATACCAGGATGCACTATGTTCTGAGGATACAGAAAATAGCATCTGAAGATGTTTTAAAAAACTTTCCAATGTTCATTTGAAATGCAGTTCTGAGAGAGCTTGGAGCTGCTGCCTTCAGGCTCTTGCTATGCAGCATATTGAGAATGCCAGGCTGGTAACTGGCTCTAGGGTCTGAGTCAGTTCCAAATCTTCCCGTCAAAAGTGGCTCATGTTAGGGTATAAATGATAAATGTCTAACTATTACATTGTTTTGTACACCTGAAGCTAATAAAAACAAATAAACAACTCCACAAAACAACAACAACATAGGCTCATATCTGGGGGGGGAAAAAAAGAAGTACAAACTTCCAGCTATAAAATAAACAAGCCACAGGAATGTAGTGCACAGTACAGGGAGTACAGTATAGTCAATAATATCGTAATAACTTTGTATGGTGACAGTTACTAGACGTGTTGTGGTGAACACTCGAATCACAATGTTGAATACTAGAAACTAATGTAATATTGTATGCCAACTGTACTTTACAATATTTTCCAAAAAAAAATAAATAAAAAGTTGACTTGAAAACAAAAAAGTGGCTCATATAAGCTGAAAAGCAGATGACCAGGTGAGCGTGACTTGAGCTGTGTTTCCTAAGTGTTCACATCTCTTTATAGTTGGCCAGGGAGTCCTAAAAGCAGTTTTATAAGTTGTTCACCTTCTGCTAAAAAGACTCACCAACTCTTCCCAGCAACCACACTGATGTCAACCTGGAATTCAGCGGTAGTTTCTAGTAGCAAAATCCGACAGCGCCTCTCAAGATGTTCAGGTTTCAGAATGTGGGGGATCCTGTTATCTGTCGTGTTAAAACCCATGTTGCACTTCAGATGGATGTGTTGCTGTTTCTGCCCTGGCTTTTGATGGCACCCTCACCCTCACTCCCCATCCCGACCCTGTCATGTGAGATGAACTGAAGGTTTGTTTTAACCCACTGGTGTGAACTGATCTTCCAAGAGACTCTCTAGGCATAATAGATTATTAGTGTTCTTTTGAAAATATTTTATTTGGTCCATCTGTTTTTTATTTCCAAAGTGTCTGACATTTGTGTTATAAGTATTTCCTTGGCCTAACAAACAAGACCTTTTTTCAACATTCCACTTTCAGAGTTAGGTTCATATGAGTAGATATGTCCTGTTTTATAGCAGGCCCACTGTTGGCCATAGGAGGGACTCAAGCTTTTTTAATCTGTGTTTTTCGGGAGCTTTTTCCTGTGGAAAGATGTTGGTGAAGGAATCTCAGGTTCGAGATTCCTTCTTTGTTTTCTCCTTCAGTTATAACACCTGCTTTGTTTTCTTCTTCAGTTATAACAGCAGAATCTTTTTCCTTATTTGAGATATTATGAACTTTTCATTTCTCTATGTATGTATTCATCTTTCCTACTAACCTGTAATCTCCAGATTCTAGGGGTTTTGTCTTACCTTAAAAGACTGGGTTTCAGGGAGGGAAATCAAGAAGTCACTAGTACTTAGTAAAACATAGTAAGAATAACAGCGTCTAACTTACTCTATTTATTTTTTTGAGGGAGAGATGAGATCAAAGCCTGGTATAGGACGTTGAAGTGCTGTCTGAAGTAATTGCAAATCCAGGAAATAACAGTGTAAGTGCTGGACAAGACCCAATAAGAGAGAACACCATTTACTACCACTCACTACGGGGGACATCCTGCACACATAACCATTTAATTTTTACTAAAACATGAGAACACTAGAAACTTCTTCCTCTAGATGCTTATGTAGATGACATGTAACATGTTGACAAATGTTTGAGGCAATTTTCCAGAATTAATTTTTCAAAAAGACCTCAAATGCATACCTATATGTGCCTTAACAGTACACATATTATATCCTTAGTCTCCTTAGGATACAGTTTTTGAAGTATCTATCACTGCTGGTCAAATGACACTTCTGAACTTATGTTAATTTACAATCTATACATTGAGTAAGAGGACTGCTACTTTACCTCTTTTTAGGATATGCTGGCTTTTATCATTAGTTTTCCAAATTTTTGATAATTTTTAAATGGAGAATTTTATTTAGATTTTTATGTTTTGAATGTTTCGCAAGGTTAGATTATCTTTGTATGTTTATAGAAAAGGGACTAAATCTCAAACATTAGATAATATAGTGAAACATCTTATATGGAAGCATCGGTGATTTGCTAAACAGTGATAGTGTCAAAACGATACAAGTAGCATCACACCTCTGGTAAAATTAATTTTCTATAGCATGTATAAGATGGCGAATATAGTGAATAATACTGTGTTGCATATTTGAAAGTTTCTTGCATCTTACCCCAAAACATATCTACATTCTGTTAGTCAGCCCCCACATATTGTTTTCTACAGGGTTGTAAACCTAATCAGCCATTTTGACATCTTTCTGTGTAATCTAATCAGCCATTCCCACTTCCTTTGAAGACATTAGCCAATCGCAGGAAGAGGCTGTGGCCTGAGGTGAATGGAATCCCATAAAAGGTACATTTTTCAAGAGACTACTTCTTCTTCAGGGTAGTGTGACTGAGTTTGCAGCTCCCAGCAGAGTGGAGAGCTCTTGCTGACCTTGATATCAGCTGGTCTTCCAGAACGTCCAGAGGTGAGACCACTCAGAATAGGCTCTGGTGAGTTTGGAATTTAGAGCAAATAGCTTCATGTCTACTTTCTCTTATACAGATACATACTTTCAATTTACCTGTTAGCATGCTTGGGTCTTGTCCAAGCGAACAAGTGGCTTTCCTAGTTAATTAATACGTAAATATTGATAACTCCTAATTATCAATACTTAAATTATCTGTGACTAGAACATTGGTAATATATTGATATTGTTAGGTGTTTGATTATTTTTATGTTATTACATTATGTTTTGCTATATTTGTTAGATTTTAAAAGAGATTTCCATAGTTTTTATACAATTATCAAAGTCATAAACCACCTAGAATGTTCAACATCATGTAGGTACGTAATAATAGTCTTTACACACATCAACATAAAAGTAAAATGAATTGCATTAATTAGAAAACCCTTATAAAGATCCTATTTGCTAGGCCTTTAAAACCTTCAGTTTGCAGACTTGATTTGAAAACTGTACAAAAGATATGAGACCAATGGTAAGGACTCCGTAGATGTGGCACTGGTCACAATGGGGGAATATCAAAATAAAGATGAACCAGTCATGCTTCCCTGAACTGCATGTCTGGACTTTCTAGTGTAGAGAGGACACCCAGTGTTCTCATTTTTTCTTTTTTTTTTCTTTTTTAAACAATTGATTACTTGTTGCTGATTATAATTGTAGCTTGAACATTCACCCAAAATGTGAAGGTGCTGTGATAATCTGAACTGATTTGGAAAAAATTGTTTTCCTGAACTAGAAATAACAGATGATTTTTATAATTTATTGTTGGAAAGGAGTTTTGCTATTAAAGTTAGAATCATAAATTCAACTGTTTCTAGTTTTAGGAGTGGAAAGATAAAGTTGACCCAGCTTAAACTAATGAGCCTAAGTTAACCTAATCAGTTTTACGGTTTGATTTGTCAGTTCAGAGGCAAAAAACAGAGACCATTCACATAGATATGGGTGTGTGTGTGTGTGTGTGCGCATGCGCGTGCGTCTTACAGTCAGAGAGTCATGGAGAGAGAGAGAGAGAGAGATCAGCTAAAAAAGTAACTCTGGAATCATTCTAGCTTTTATCCTCTTCTCCAGTCATTCTTCTCATCTAACTCAGTTAGGTGTGATTTGTTTATTTTAACCAAAAAAGATGCCGAGGGCTCTGTTGTCTCATTTTCTCATTTCTATCATAGCCTAAACCCAATCTGTCCTGATTTACCAAGGTTTGTACGGGGGTCAGCTAATAAGTAGATTATGGACCTACTTAATAGGAAGGTGGAGCTCAAAAGACAAGCCAAAGACGTTCTTCCCTCCTCTGGAAAGAATGGCATTCTTTTTCTCCCTCCCTCATTTCTCTCACTTTTTTTTTTTTTTTTTAAATTTTCAGAAACATGGATTCAGACACCTTGCAAGCCTTCCAGAAAGAACTCACCTGCTCCATCTGCATGGACTTCTTCCTAGACCCTGTCACCATAGACTGTGGGCACAGCTTTTGCCGTCCCTGCCTGTGCCTGTGCTGGGAGGAAGGCCAAACTCCAATGTGCTTCCCTGAGTGCAGGGGAGGATCAGAGAAGCCAGATTTCAAAACCAACATCGTACTCAAGAACCTGGCTTCCCTTGCCAGACGGACCAGAGCTTCCTACGTCAACAGCTCTGAGGAGCACATCTGTGTGGCACACAAAAAAGCCAAGAGGCTCTTCTGTGACGTTGAAAACAGCCTGCTCTGTGGGCTCTGCTCTCAATCCCCAGAGCATGCGGCTCACAGCCACAGCCCAATGCAATGGGCTGCGGAGGAATGCAGGGTAGGTGACGCCTCCAATGCGATGGGAAAGCCGTAGGCTCCTAAATCAGAGCTAGATGAGGATGATAAGGAAGTTGGTGAGAATGGAGATGGTGGAGGTGGTGATCTTTCCATGTAAATGTCAAGATATAAGTGTATCCTCACAATGCTGTCGACCCATTGAGATCCTATTATGGGAGCTGTGATGAGCTGTTACTAAGGGAGGTTTCCTTAGAAACATTGTCCAAATATGTAGAATCGGTGTGATTGTGGGGCAGGTGTCTGCACCAGGAATGCCGGCTTCTGATGCAAGTTTGACTTGTGCATAGTCAGGTTATGTAAAAATCGGGGTGTACATTTCTCAGGAATGGATGATATGATCAGGAAGGTCCCCCTAAATGTTCTACTGATGTTTCTGTCACTTAATGTACCAAATATTAGAATCAAAGTATATTAATGTGAAAAAATCAGACCTCTTCATTTTAACTCAAGGTGGCTGTTTTCAATGACTGCCTCTTATCATAAAATAAGGGATGAAATTTACAAAATCATCTTCTGTGTCGCAGAAGCTCATGGTTATTTTGCAGGAGAATCTTCTAAAGAGAATGGACTCTTTATGGAATATGACTCAAGAAATGCAAACCAGTCTGAAGCAGGAAACAAGCAAAACCCAGTCATTAGAGGTAAGAAGCAACATGTTCTGTTTATTTGTATGCAGATTGATGGCTTAGACTTTTAGCTAAATTCAAGTTGCTGGTTAAAGGGTAATGGTTTCTGTCCAGGAAAATGTAGTGGTTTCAGGTGATGTATCAGTACTCACAAATACACTGGCCAATAGAAGTCAGTGCAAGGAATGCTGATCCAGCTGACCCTTGAACAACGAGGGGAATTAGGGCCCCACAGACTTGCAGTCAAATGCCCAGTTATAACTGGCTCTCCCCAAAAGTTCTCATCCCTTGGTACCTGCAGGGCATTGGCTCCAGTACCTCAATGCAGCCCAAATCCAGGGATGTTCAAGTCCCGTGTATAAAACAGTATAGGATAAATGCATATATCGACTCTGCATGTGGGATCCTTAACCTCGGATCAAAAGTAGTGTCTTTGATGTGCCATTGGTTGAATCATGGATAGGAATCCCTGAGGTACAGATGGCTGACTGTATATTTATACTGAAACAAAACAAAGTATTATTGGACTCTCGCAGTTGAAACGCATGTGGTGCCAGGGACAACATGTGTGTGGCATAATCCAGGCTTGATACGTGTTCCTAGTTCAACTTTCAGGGTTTGGATACATCTTTTCAGAAACTGAGTATAAGACAATATTGCACTAAGTTTGGCTGTGTAGGAAAGGAGAGAAATAAAGTAGTACCCAGAGGAAAAGTAGAGAATGTTGCAAAAATCTGTAATCTGTAATATGGTGTATACATACATATTTTAAGTATGTAGAAAAATCCGGGAAAGGAACAAAAGGAAAAGAAGATTACAGTAACAGAAAATAATTGAAGGTGTAAGAACCCCAAAGAGCATCACAGATAGAGAGAGCCTGGGACCCCTTCGGGGGCTCAGTTTAACATGAAAACACACCAGGACATAGAGAAAGCATGGACAGAAGGCCAGCAAACACTCAAGACATTTTGAGGGTTGAGGTAGAAGATTTGTCCAGTAAGTTCTTGATGAAGCTAAGGAAATATTTGATGTTTGAAGATTTCTGCTGAGAGTGAGGATATGTAACCCCGTTCACCCCCTACTTCTGCAGGAGTATGTGGCCTTAAGGAAGGTGATGATCAAAGCTGAATATCAGAAGATGCATCTGTTTCTCTGTGAGGACCAGCACCTCCATCTGGACACAATGGAGAGAGAAGCCAAGGAGATTTTCCAACAACTCAAGGAAAGTGAACTCAGGATGATGCAACAGAAAGAAAGCCTGAAAGTAATGTACAGAGAGCTGACTGAGATGTGCCACAAGCCTGACATGGAGCTTCTCCAGGTGAGAATGGAGGGTCCATCCTCACAGACAGGAACCCTTTTGGGAGCAAGGTGGCCATGACATTCAAATGTTACCTGCACACAGCATTACTCTCAGCTAAGTGATGATGCCCCCTGACTCATATCATTACGTTTGTACAATCACTTATTTCCTAGTATCCTGGTCATCTTTGGGAGATTTCTGTCCTCGGTAGCTAAGACAGGACAGAATTATTTCAGTGTAATCAGGAGTACCATCCACACAGACAGATTATTCAAAATCAGGAAACCTCTGTGGCCATGGGAACGTTAATTTTGTGAGGGTCATTCTCAGTTTGTGTTCCTCTGATTCATTGTCCCACTCTGTTATCTCTACAAATGCAACTTGTTGCAGACACACTGGGGTTTTACCCATTGCCTAAGGAAGATTTGTGCACTCTTCAATTATTTTATATGGTTTCCTATTTTGCTTTAATTGTATCATAAATGGTCAGGTCTCTCTATGGGAATAAGATGGAACAATGAGTGACACTGGAAACCTAGTTCTTGTTGAATGACTTCACACCCCTGCCTGACTTCCTTTCACAATATACCCTGAGGAAGCCCCCCTCGTGTTTTAGTTTAAGTTCTGTTATTTAGATAGCCTGTGATTATTCTGTAAAGGGAATAGGGAAAAAATACATTATCAAAACCAATTCTAATGTATAACAAGACAGAACAATCATGATTACTCTTTTATTTTATTTTATTTTATTTTATTTTATTTTATTTTATTTTATTTTATTTTATTTTATTTTATTTTTTGCAGGACATGGGAAATGTATTGGAAAGGTGAGTTTACACTAAGGATTTCTGACTTCTGAGCCAGTCATTGTCTGTCGATGAGGCATGTTTTAAGTTATTAACATTGTCATCTGTGGCTATTTTCCATTTTCTTTCAAAACAGGCCCTGAGGCCTTCTCCTGGGTCTCAGAAGTTTCCTTTTTATGTGGCTGAATACAAATATACCTAAAACCCATCTGACATTCTGGGCTTTGTTCCAGCCAGTCAGCCCCATCCTCTCCAGCCTTATCACAATAAACATTCTGAAGGGATCTTTCTGAGGTATATCAGACGAGGCACCTTCACTATAGAGTGGAAGGTAAAAAAGACAGGAAAGAAGGAGCTTTCCTAAGAGTGGGAAGGGAGTGTGTACATTTGTCCCCAGGAGTAGCACTGACTTGGCCTGTTCTATCACAGCAGACCCCACCTTGTAGGCAAGATTTCAGGGGGAATGGCTTCCTGGTCCCACTTCAGAGCAGGGCTGCCAGGCTGGAGTTCATTCCCCTTGCTTGGCAGAAAAGAGCAAAGCAGTCTGGCCCTGGGACTAGACACTGAATGTATCACTGGTGACTACTTGCAGACTCAAGTCTCAATGGCTTTGCCTGAATTTCCTGCTCTCTATAAGACACTCAGGATTTTTGTATTCCCCGAGGTGGAGGAGATAGTAGGAATGATTCTGTATAGTTTTAGACATGGAATAATACCTGAGAAGAATGGGGAAGTTGGAATTTGGTATAACTTTAGAATAAAGGCAAGGTATCATTTCTTACATCCCCAAGAGGGTAGAATAGAATGTATGTGTACCCAATTAACCCCCAAATGGGAGAATTCTGATGAAATACCTTGGATTAAAAGTTCCTATTTTTGTAACGGTTGTATGATCATGCTTTGCTGTGGAATGCCTGATGTCATTCTTTATAGGACTGAATTGGTGCAGATGCAAAAGCCTCAGCCAGTGAACCCAGAGCTCACTTTATGGTGTTTCCCTGGAATCCTAGACATGCTGAACAGCTTCAGAGGTACGTGTCAGCCCTTTGGCCTCAGGCCTCAATTCCTTTCTGGTTTTTGGGAATGAGCCTTTCTCCATCTTAGTTTTAGTTTTGCTGATGTGAAGGTGGTACATGACTTTTCAAAATGATCTCTTCTCCCTGTATAGTTATCACAATGATCAAAACTGAACTTTGCAAGTTATAGTACTGAAAATGAAGAGCAAGATACATATTTTTAATTACACCTAACATAGGCATAATAAGAGAAGAGTAATCGGGTTGGTCATGTGATTTTGAAGAGAGAGATTATTTACTTCCCAGAGTAGCCACCAATAGTGTGTTTATTCAGTTTACTCCACTCTTGAAAGTTTAAATATGTGATTGATGGCTTTTAATTGCTTCTATATTCCAACTGTATTTATCATGCTTTGCACAAAGAATATTTATTATTTATAAAATCAGAAAGTTCTGACTGAAATAAAGACCAAAATTTTCAGAAGCAGAACAATTTTAATGCTTTTAGATCAATCTCGAAACAAGTAGAAGGAGAAGGCTCTGAGCATGACCCAAGCATATTAGGCCCACACTAGAGAGCAGGTCTAGACGCAGAGGGCTGAAATCGGGATCAGGCTAATGTGGGGTCCAAACAGGTAGTGTAAAGACAGAACATTCTCTTCAGAAACTTCTACTCTACGCATAATGAGGATTTCCGTCAGGTATCTTAACACTTGAAAATGAGACACGTACAGCTTATATCCCAGTAAATACCCACATAATAGCAAAGTGCTGTCTATTTATTAAACAACACCAAGGATAATCAACACAAGAGATTTCTAAAGTAAAATTAGTTTTATGTGTGTCCTGAAACATACTTCCTGAAGGTTGACATTAAATCACTGCTTCACACTGTTCAAGATACGTTCTTTTTTGTTTGTTTCCTTTTCTTTTTCTGTATAAGTTGAAGGATTTATGTGTTCTGCAAAGGTAGTAATAACTTCTGTTCTTCATAGATGTCAGTCAGGACTCTCTTTGCTGTCTTTATTTTCCTTTTTTTGGAGGAGGGGCAACTGAAGAGACTCTGCCCTTCAGACATGGAAATCCCATCAGTGACCTTATTTTTGCCTCTTTCTGCAGTGAATAATGTTCTGACTCAGGAAACCATCACTCACTATGTGAACCTTCCTGAGGACATCAGAAGTGTGATGTTTGGAGATGACCGTCAGGACACGTCCAGAGAGCCCCAGAGCATGCAGAGCTTTGCGGCATGGGGAGCTCAGACCTTCACCTCTGGTAGGCATTACTGGGAGGTGGACATGCCACACTCCTTGAATTGGATCCTGGGAGTCTGTAAAGATTCCTTGATAAGTGATACCGGTATCACTATTGATTTTGAAGAAGCTTCTCTCCTGTTTTCCTTGAAGATGAACAATCATTATCGTCTCTCCACTAATTCCCTACCCTTAATTCAGTATATGAAAAGGCCTCTGGGTAAGATTGGAGTCTTTCTCGATTATGACAATGGAAGCGTGAGCTTCTATGATGCTGACAAAGGTTCCCTCATATGTAGTTTAGTTTCTTCCTCCTTCTCTTCCCCTCTGAAGCCTTTCCTTTGCCTTGGTTCCCCATGAGAAGTTGTGGTTGACCATTTATTGCATGAACTTCCATGTCTGAGGAAGCTGTTGTCATGTGAGGCAGCAGGACCATGCCTGTCTTTGAGCACATTTCAGCTTAAGGGAGCACACTTATTATATGTTTACAAAATGCATAACCATGCTGAATGTGTAAATGTGTTTATTAAATTTTCTTTTAATAAAAATTGTTTATAATTGAACATAACCAATAGCTTTTTCTTCTTTTTAAAATAACAGTTGTATTAAGATGAAACTTACAATACATATAGTCACAATTTCCCCCTAAATACTAACATAAAATTGTCATAAAAATTATAATCCGCTTTCGTTCCAAAACATGCTTTTCACTTCAGCATGCTTTTTCTTAGCAATTAGCACACCATATTTCCAATTCTTCAAATCCTTCATTCACATTCAATAACACTTTGCCTCATCTCGCCCAGTACAATGAAAGTGATCTTTCTTTACAAGCACAATTATAAATATGAGCTTCTGGAGTGTAACAGATTCTGCCAAACTCTAGTAGGTTTTTAAAAAATAATCTTGGGTAATACATTTTGTCACATTTCACCTGTCATTAAACACAGAGTAGACAGATTAGTAAAAGACTCAGATTAGTAAACACTGAAAAGACAGATTAGTAAAAGACAGAATTGACTGTAAGGGAAAATGTTTAAAAATTTAAATTTTAAGGCAGAAAATTCTTTGAAAGGGTTACAATATACATAATGTAGAATCTTAAAATTACCTTTGTTTTTTGACATACATGTTAATTGAAGCTCGTTTGGAATTTATATTGAGTAAATGAGCAGACAAGTTATGCAGAACATATTGACAATATTTTTTTAAATGCAATTATTATAATACACAGCCCAAATATCTTTCAATGGATGATTGGATAAAACTGTGGTACATTACATGATGGAATAGTACTCTGACAAAAAGGTGAAATATTGCCATTTTCAACAAATTGGATGGATCTTGAGAGTATTATGCTAAATAAAATAAGTGAGATGGAAAAGGACAAGAACCTTATGGTTTCACTCATAAAAAGGATATGAAACAAAAAGTAGCAATGCAGAAAAACCAAAATGAACTCATAGATATAGACAATGGAATAGTAGCTACCAGAAGGGAAGTATGGTGGGAGAATAAAGAAGGCAAAGAGGGTCAAATACATGTTGATCGAAGGAGACTAGACTTTGGGTGGTGAGCATACAAGACCATACAGATGTCACATTGTAAAGGTCTACCTGAAATTTATATGATGCATTAACCAATATTCTCCCAATAAATTTAATCAGTATACAATGATTGTAATATGCAAATACACACATATGTAGTCTCTATGCTAATAGAGTCTCTAAACACCCTGCTTCCTCACACACAGGTGACTTTTTCTCAACCAGAGAAAAATCTGAAGGGTTTTAAACTGAACAAGTGCCGCTAATGTCCTAGCCAATGTTTTAACTGCTGAGGACAAACACAACAGTGAATACAAGAGACACTTCCTTTATTTCTGGTATTTTATAGTGTTGTAAAAGTAAAGGAACACATATTCTGGGTTCTTAAAACAAAAGCCTGCCGTGGGCCTGAGGGTCAGCAGAGACTTTAATGTCAAATCGGTTTTTAACCCGGAAGGTGAATATATGTGCAGAACGGACTAAATCAAGAGGAAGGAGTAGAAGTTGGACACTGACATGGCCATGCTAGATGAACAGGTTTGATTATGACATGCAAACTGTTTTCCTGCATTCGGACCACAAAGTAGGAATCGCAGTCATACCTGTTTTAGTGACTCC
This sequence comes from Rhinolophus sinicus, assembly GCF_036562045.2. Lineage (NCBI taxonomy): Eukaryota > Metazoa > Chordata > Mammalia > Chiroptera > Rhinolophidae > Rhinolophus > Rhinolophus sinicus. The sequence goes on from NC_133756.1 coordinate 106,671,722, forward strand.
AGCAAGCTCACAAAACAGGCACACAACCACAGCATATATTCCAAATAATGAACCACAACATGTGATTGTAATGTCAAGAAAATGGAAAGAACAAGTCTGCGTTTCACACGATCGTTATATTGAATAAAAATAAAAAGAGGTTACATTAAAGTAGAAGCATAAAAGACAATAAAATATCATTGATTGGCTTCAACAGAGAAAGTCTCTTGACATAACCCTGCTCATGTGTGGCCAGTGTAAATGAGAGACCTGACAGGGAAGTTGAATATGCCATGGGGGTATGCTGAAATGAGGGAACACTCTGCAAGATCTACAAAACTCAAACTTCCATTGTCAGCATAAAGGCACACACCAACCCTGCCCAGAGGTTTCTCTACAAACTGACGAGTCATTGGGGCGGTGGTCCAGAGAGTGTAACGATTATCCTCCTTCAGATATAAAAGGAGAAATGTGTCTCGAGACCCAATCAGTGTGCCATTCTTCCTTAGACGGGACTCCTTACAGACCCCTACAGCCCAGTCCCAAGAGTCATCCATGTGCAGCTCCCAATAATGTTTGCCAGAGGTGAAGACCTGGGCTCCCCACACAGCATAACAGTTACATGTTCCAGGATCCTGAGATGCATGAAGACTGTCACACATAAACCTCAAACCTCTCATATCGTCAAACAGCCTGATGTTGCGATTATTTCATTAGTGAAGGAAATTTCCACTGTGGATAGAAGAGAACATTCCAGTCAAAATCAATGTTAAAAATAAAATTGTCTATGAGAGAAGCACTTCTTAGTGTCTCACTAGGAAAAAAAGAAATCCAGGGTTAGAAGGGCAGTTCTGATTGGAAATATTGGACTCAGATGAAGCCAGCATATCTGTTGAAGAAAAAAAGACTTGATGTCAATGGAACAAAAAGTTCCTAAAAAACTCAGAAAAAAGGAGAGGGAAATCATTTCTACTTGTGGCTGGTTATTTTCTTGATACCTGAAAAGGTGGACACCTGTGCAGTGCCTCCAAGTCCATGGCAATATGATTTACTCCACCACTTCTTCTCAGGGGGGGAAAAAATTATGCCTTAGACTAAATAAACTGATCACTTTACCAGGATATAATGACATTCCAATTATGTAAACAAATTGACACTGAAGAAGAAAACCTAAACATGCCATCTGAGAAGTGGTTTCCTACTAAGCATTGTCTGCCTTTGATAGCTGCTTCCACCTGAGGACTACACTTCGTCTTTCTGCTAAACTAACCCACCAGGTTTAGGTTTACCATGGAGTTCGATATATGGCCTCCTCACCAACTTATTTCATTGCTGTTCATAAATTCTTGGTTTCTGTACTAATTTTTTAATGTGCTTTTTCTGATTATATCATTTAAAACACACATTACACATTCAATTACTCAGAAAATTTAAAGAAAAAATATTTTTTTACATATAACTCACTGCCCTTATTTGATATTGGAATAGCTTGTTAGTATCCAGTTTTCTACGGCACAGTGAGCAACTGACCTTTCATGTGATAATATCTCTGCAGCTCAAGGAGGCCTTTTCTGAAGCATGTCCTTGTTCTCATTTGTAAGTAACTTATCGAATCTATAAGAAATGGATAAAGCGTGAGTCCCATGTATTGTTACACCAGCTTTCACTGTATCTTTTCCCTATTATAGTGGCTTTGTGACTAAGTAGGACCACACAAGCCTTTGCAGGCAGCTCTCCTCCACAAGGTGAAGATTAAGAAAGAGGAAAAGATCACCCATAAAAATCTTGAAGGGCCCTGCCAGGTTTTCCCACCAATGGGGTGGCACTCACCTTGGAAGCGGTTGAGCCTGTCCACCAGTCCAGTGATGGGTCGTGCAGGCAGTTGTGGCTGCAGAGGTTGCGGCACGTGCAGCTAATTACCCTTTCTGGTACCCAAGGCTTCTCAATCACACATTGTTGAAGAAAAGTCCTCATTGTTTAAATGACAGATCTTCATCTAAATACTTTTCTGCACATTCGTGGGATAGGACTGTGTCATTCTTAGGGAATCTCATTTTTCTTCTTGGCCTTTTTCCACTCCCATTTCTCAGATATAGTTGCCTCTGTCATCTGATGTCTGGAAAACCTAGTCTTTGCACTTTCAATTCTTACTGATTTTGAAATCTAAAATCATAAATGACTGGTCTTCTAGAAATAGCTAATTGAACCCAACATACCTCCCTCCCCCATAGAGAGGAAAAAGGTTAACTTTTGATCAAGGGGACAGGAAATCATATTCAGTAAAACATGCACGACATGTGCATACAAAAAATTAGTTGAAAGTAATCTGAGAAATTATGTCTGTGCTTTGCGAGAAGTAGCTAAATCTTTCTCATAGCCCTCATGAGCCCCAGTTAGCATCGAAGATGAAATTTACCTTGTCGGTTTCTTGAAAACGCCCCAGGTTTTCTTTCTCTGCCTCTTGCTTCTCTCTGCCCCACAGCAGCTCACACAGGACAGGGCATGGAGCCAATTCACACGTTTTCTTTCATTTATCCACATATTAATTGAGGACACTCTGCTCTTAATAAATAGAAATGTTTGGCCCAAAACCATCCATCTGGACCACGTCCAAGGTCTAGTGACCTCCCTAGCATTTCTGGAATTCTGAGGACTTCCTGTCCTCTTGGTCACTAAGACCTTCCTCATCAGTATCAATTGTGGTTCTGAATCTATAGATTTGAGTCAGGTGCCAACTACTGAAGTCATGTAGATTCAGAGATGAATTATCCCTTTCTCTGAGTTCAAAAATAAAAGTCACACAAAAGTGTTCTTACACATCTCATCCAAGATTTTTACAGATGTTCCTTCCAATAATTCCTGCTTCAGGAAAAGGCCTGATTTCCCCAAACAACATATCCCTGAATGTCTAGGAATTTTATGGCTCTTAAAAACCTCATGACCCTCAAATTCTCAAGTCATATTTTATCAGGATCCAGAGTAACATCCCCCATGAGAAGAAAAAGCAGTCAGCCTAAAAAATTATAACCTAAAAGTACTGAGTGACAGAAAACTGGTTTTCCTAGGGCTCTTTTCTTTGCTGGCTTTCACCCCAGGACCAGTCTCTGAACCACACAGCAGGAGCTCACAGAAAAACTTTAGGAGACCCTCTCTTTCCAGCCACAGGATCAGGAAAGAGGCAACTGCAAACAGGAAAGTGTGGGGGGAAAGGTTCCATTTTTTTCTTGTTTTTCTCCATCCCTGGGCCAGACCTCATCACAAAAAGCACTGTGTGGCCACATTAAAATGGCAGAGCAGTGGGGATGGCAAGTGCACCTATGCCCATGGCGGGTGGTGGGGGCACTGCCTTTAGTATGGAGGAACTGGGAAAGGGGGCACCTTTAGGTCCAAGGGGTCAGATGCCAGGCCATGAAGGAAGATGGGGTCAGGAAGCACAGGATCTTGCCCCATCACAATCCTGCATCATCTGAGGTTACCCCAGGTTTTCAATTCTCCCATCTATTCAGTCCCTGAGGAATCCCCTTCCCTGCCCAGTGCTTTAGGAGCTTTCAAGCCAGAAGTGCCAGGCACTGCCGAGCACTTTTAGAGAAGAACACTGCCCATCTCTGGTGACTCCTGGGTGCTGCCCAAGGTAGGAAAGTCTTTAAATGCATCTCCCAGATGTCAGTGGCTTTTCTTGGGTGGGGACCATCCCCCACTGTACCCCACGTGCCTGAAGCCATTTCCCACAAGAAGTCATTCTGGGAACATACGAGTAGTGACCTACAGCCTTCAAAACTGTCATCATGCCCCCCACCTTACATCTCCACTGTCACCGCCAGTCATTCTTTTCCCCTCTGTGATAGTTAGAGAGACCCTAGCCATGGCCCAGGGCCTAGCATAGTCCTGGGTACAGCGGGTACTGGGGCTTTGGGAAGGTGTGATCCGTCGTCCTGAGTGTGTCCAGAAGATGCAGTAGTTAGGGCGGCTGAGGACAGAACAAGAGAAAAAGAAAATTTTTTTTTTTTTTTTCAAATAGGTAATGTCACAATGGGGAGCTGGAAGCTAATTCTTCCAGTCTCTCTGCTGTAGCTCGGTGAATTGGTAGAGAGAGTGGAGCTGCCACGCACCAGCCTCCATGTCCTGCTCAAATGCCACGCCTTTGATGCCCTGTGTGACTGTGCTTTGTCCCCAGTGGTGGCTGCAGTGTCACCAGCCGCATCCTGGGTCTCCAGATTCCAGAGTTGCTACCCTCCATCCTCCCGCACACACTCTGTCTGGAGGTGAAGTTGGGGGGAAGATGCCATCCAGTGCACCCCAACCTTGCTTGGAGCCCTGAGTCCTCCAGGACCACCTCCCATTCCCCTCAAGCCCAAGCCTCTGTGTGGAGCCAGGAGAGCAAGATCGCGCTCCTTGAAATCTGCAGCGCCTAGGAGCTGAGAGGGGGCGCTAAGGGCACCTGGGCCTCAGCTGTGGGTTTGTTAGGTTTATTATAGTTACCTTCCAGTACTACTGATTTGTATTCAGTACTTAATAGATACAAAAACACAAGGGGTACGTATCAATTGGAAAGAAATAAGTTAATAAACATCAGCGTTCCTTCCTTTAAGAAACATCTTAAAGTTAATAAAAATCTCTGTTCCTTTAAGAAATGAAATATATATACTGGGGGTGCCAAAAAAGGTATACACATGACTTGTATTCATCTTTTGTTATTGGTATATATTGAGTATTACAATTTTAATATAGTTTTTTTCCATTCTTAAAATGTGTATACATTTTTGGACACCCTCTGTATGTAGTCAAGGATATAAATACATAAAGTACACCATAGGAACTATAGTCAATGGTATTGTAATAGCTATGTATGGAGTCCGATGTGGGTTACCATTTTGTGAGCGGAGTAAATGTCTAATGATTCTGTTGTTTTGTCCATCTGAAACTTACAAAAAATGGAAAAATTGCCCCTTATTGTAATGATTTTAATTTAAATATTCACCATAGTTTTTGATCAAAATAAAATCACCCTTAACTCTGAAGCCCAGTCTGTGCCCCTCCTGACTTATCAGTTTCTCCCAGGAAACACAGAGACATGACCAACAGAAGCTGTGCCCACATCCCATGGTGCCTGGGTTTATAAGGTAATTCATGCAGATGAGACAGGTGAGTTCTTTATGAAAGTCTTGTGAGATGCCTGAGCCCATTTTTCTGAGGGAAGAAAATCAGGCATTTATATCTCTGACCTGAATACACAAAGGTCTAAGCAAAATTTGACTTAGGTTGTGACTCTAACATTGTGTTTTAATTCCTTCGTTGGTGCTGACAAGTGTCTTTAATAGTGTTTGTTTATACTTTTCCACCAGGAAGTCTTTGCTTCACAAATATGGGTGTACTTTTTGTTCACCTCTCCTATTAGTGGTGTTGAATTCATGTTTTTGAATTAACATGTGATAGATCCAATTCCTCAGCCATGCATGTGGGTCTCATTGGAACTGGCCTCCACCACATTTCCAGCCATGTGTCTCAGCACTGCCTCTTATGATACATGTGTTAACAATATAAACTTTGTAGAATCCCCACTTCCTCATGTTTCCTGTTTCTAGTCTCCATCTCTCAGTTACCATCTGGTATCCCCATGAGTTTCCAATTTCAAATTGTCCTTTACCATCACATAATCAGAGAATATCTTCCTGAACATTTCTGGATTTCTTTAGAGAAACCGTGTTTATCTCATCCACTAAAGATAGTACCTGGTGATAAAGGGACATACTTCTCTGTATATAATTGGAGGAAACCATTTTGCTATGGGTCAGCCACTCCTAGGAGACCATAAACATGATTTTAGCTCAGATTCTTAGTATATAGTCATTGTGTGCACCTAGCTGGTGCTGAAGGAAACAGAATCTCTTGCTTACCTCCCACGTTTCCATTTTGTTGGTCTCTGTTTAGGTTTCTTTAATTTTCTTTTGTCTTTTTCCACACACACCTGATTTGCTCCAGGAGCCTTTGCTGCAAAGAAAAATGAATGTGGGCATCAGAAAAGCTGATATCAAAATATTCAGATCCTACCCAAGACAGGGGCCGGGAATGTAAGATCAATGATAACTAAGAAGGGCGAAGAGCCAATGCATTTTTATTGTTAAGTCTGACTGTCAACTCTGAGGGATTTTTATAACCATAGAAACAACTTATAGTTGGAAAGGATGTTTCACCATGGAGGAAACTGGCAGTCAAACTTTGTGTCACTTAAACAATTTTCATTAAGTAAATCTCAGATTTTAGGTTTCCTATTGGTAGTTCTTACCTCCTACTATCCTGTTAGTTTAGCTGGAAGGTGGTGGTTTTAATTGGACACAATTGGATTAGGCTTTCTGCAATCATGGTTAAAATGGTCAATAATCATCACTGAAATTCACAAATCTGTCCACCCCGGTTTTACACTGAATTATCGCAATTCCAACCACGATCCCCATCATCATCACCATCAACTCGTGTTGTAAGAGTTTAAAGTGTAAAAATGTAAGAGCTCTAAGATTGATAACATCCCTTCTTCCATAGTTTATCCTAGTGCCTTGCATATAATGCAATAGTTAAGATCTGCTTGATATATTACATGAATAATTATCTTCCCTTTCCTTTTCATGATCTCTCCAATAGACAATCCTCCAGGTTCAAACTTCTCTCATGGCCATCACTTACCCGGTATTCCTCAGCGACCCAATCAATGGAACAGTGCCTGTGAGCCACGTTCTCTTAAGACTTATTGTAGAGCACACACAGCAGGTCCTTGATGACCTCACAGGAGAAGTTATTTGCCTGCATGTATACCTGACACATCTGTACTTCAGAGCCCGGTAAGTGGAAGAGCCTTGCCCGTCTGGCAAAGAATGTCCGTGTCTCCAAAAGAATGTGGTTTTAAAGTTCATTTGAGGTGATGTTTCTCTGCACACAGGGCAGTGAGGAGGATGTGGGGCTTCCTCCCAGGAGACACAGAGACAAGGCATACAAAAGCTGTGCCCACAGCCTTCAGTGAGAGGGTCTGTGAAATGATTCTTGCATATAAAACAGGTGAATTCATTCTGGATGATGTTGGAATCCATGTTTCTGAGGAGATAAAAGAAAATTATTACATTATGGGCATTGAAAGAAATACATTTTCAAAACAATTAAAAATACTCAGGGGCATGGAGAAGTATTATTTACTTCCTGTCCACACAGCTACCCAGGTGTATGTAACAGGACAGGTAGGTATTGCTTGTAACAGAAAGAGAATGTTGAGGAACAGAGAGTCCTCATGCTCTTCAACGAGCGTATCGATTTTTCAAATAAAGCCTTCCCCTCAGAATTCCAGCTCCCTGCGACAGTCCCAATTTCATTTCTTTATATCCTATCTTCTCCACGGAACTGGGAAGCAACAGTTTAGATCTGATTCCCAGCTGAAGAGTGCAGTTATATTTCTTCTACAACAATCATCCTTTTTTCAGTGATTGGCTATAAGGCAACTTGACCTTATTTGGCCAATGCGGTTTGTAGGAAAGCTTATTAGGAGGATATTGTAAAAAGGTTTATTTGCTCCTGAAAAGAGACATAAGGAAGAATCAACTATTTTATTTTCCTCTGGACAGAGCTTGAATGTGATGCATGGGACTGTCATTTTGTGAACACAATGTGCACTTGCGTAGAGACCAAAGCATACCCCCTGTGGAGGACAGAGAAATGGAAGACCTGGCTGGGTCTTTGAGAATGTCACCCCATATTAAATTAACCAGCTCTGGAACTGACAATCAATAAATATGAGGGGAATTCATGAAGTAGAAAAAGCATTTTACAATTATCATAATTAATAATATATTCAGCAGGAATCATCAATGAATGTGAAAACCATTGTGTAAAACAGGATAAACCCAAGGATTATTTTTATAAAGTCCTCACTTTATTGCCATCAAGTAATATATTGAATTATTTATTTAAATTTTAAAACTGCATGCTTTTAGTCACCACAAATTGTGACTCAATAGGTTACTGCCATCTTCTCTAGTCTGAGAATTTGAATGGAAGGAGCTGCATATTTCCAATGCTAAAAACTTATTTTTCGTCCAAAATAGACATGAAGTAAACACTTGCTTTATTGGACTGTTATAAAATCAAGTTTAAGATACCTCTTGGAAAAGTGGGTAGCAATGAGGTGATGATATCCACAGATATTTATCAATAAAAATTTATGAGAGATTTATAGACTTCTGATTCATGAACACAACATTTTGATACAGAACATAAACAGAACAAAAACAATGATACAGAACATAAATCCACTTACTCAAACATGCCTAAAATGATAGGTAGTTTGAGGGGCAGAAAGAAAGTTGAGATTAGCCCTGTGTAGAATGGGTTGGAAACTGGCCAAAAATTCATTGTGAATATAATTGTTTCATTAATGACAATGATAAATTAAAATGGCAATAGTAGAAGCTAATACTTATTGTTTACTAATTATAGGCTTTGGATTAAGTCCTCTTATCAGGATTACCTATTTTAATCTTCTCAACAGTACTATTAACTTTTTTTATTTTTACCAACACTTTATAATGAGGAAATTGACAAAGTGTGAGTGAAATAAGTTACTTGTCTAAAAATCACTCATTGAATGAATGACTAATTCAGTACTCAGATATAGATATTACTGATAGAAAAAACAAAAACAAAAACTAAGCTTTAGTGTCCAAGAGTAACATTAGATCAAGCAACATTTACTAATCTCTTAAACTGTACTGACAATATTCTAAGATACCATGGTAAATACTCCAATAACCTCAGTGACTCAGAGTTTGATGGATGATATATAACAAGTTTTTTTTTAAGGAAATTTTCATAAAGGATAAATGTGTAATATGCTATGGAAGCAGAGAAGAGAGAACCACCTAATGTTTTACCTTTGGTTACACAATCATGCTATACACAAACACTCAATTAACACAACCAAATTTATTTGTTTTAATGGCCTATCATATTTCATTAAGAGCATCCTCTCCTCACATTTTACCTTATTTTTAATACAAAGGTTAATTAAAATTAAACAAAATGTTTTACAGTTTGCTCAGACCTCACCTGCTACCTTCATTTTGGAAATTTCAAAACTGAATTTATCTCCTGTATCAACCCTGATGCATTCAAACAATTAACATAAAATAGATTAGCTATATACCCATAATTCAATTATACTCCTTATCTAGATGAAAAGATGTATTCCTCAAGTTAAAACTTTGAGAGCAGCAAATAACAATTGTTTTAAAATAAATGGGTTTGGCTACAATATAGTTTTTTGTTCTTATACTAGGCACTTTCTCTGTACCTAACATATTGTCCTTTGAAAGAATCAATTTCCTATAGGTCTGTTTGGTTCTGAAACACTTCTTAAAGAAACCACAGTGTTTCCTTAATTAATCTGACTCTGAAAACTGAAATCTATCTGAAACAGAAAATTGAAGACATTGTTTTAAACACTTAACCTAATAATGAGTGTTCCTTGAGTAATTTCATTTCATTGAATATAGACCTGATATACAACAAACATGCACATAAATACATACATAGAAATAACATAACAGAAATAGCTTGATAGACATGATAGGTGAATTAACATCATGGCAAAATATCACAATTAGTATATATTTATTGCATGACTCAAAAAACCGCAAGCTACCTCATGGCAGTTATCTTCTGTACCCTCACAATTATACATGAGCAATCAATTTACTCAAAAAATAACAGAGGAAAAACAAATAATCATATTAATTTATAAAATATATAGAAAGAAGAGAGATTGCACCTATATGATGGAGTAAGTTTAAAGTAATGACATCATTTCTACTACTAAATTCTTTGGGAACAACCTAAACAAACAGACATATGAATTAAAGTTCCCATTTTTAAGAGGAGATAGCAGAAATAGCTTCGATGTAGATGCAGTACCCACCTGTGGGTAACGTTAATGGATTTTTCCATTCTTGTTCAATAAGCAATTCTGTTCTACACAGTTCAAAGATTAGGTGCTCAGCTCCTGGTAGTGGTAAACTTCAGAGGTCTCCACAACTCAACCAACTCCAAAGGGTCCTGGAGTAGAATGAACTTGGTTCTTTGCATGAGATTTTCTAGATACTCTGAAGACCACGCCCATTTCCTCCAACTGATTCAGTTCAAACCTTTGAAAAAGTGTTGGTGTACATGATTGGATTTATGCAGAGTGAAAAACACATCCTGATGACAATGACTGAATTGAAACCCGTTCAAACCTACTTAATCAAACTGCCACATCCGATCTCTGGGAAGAAACTTTGCCTGGGGTTAACCTATGTAATCCACCCATTTGCTGTTTTTAAAATAAATGATCCCCCCAAATAAGAACTTCATACCTACTTTTAAGAAACGATCTTTTAATCCTAATTGCATCAACCCATTACTACCTCTTATATTTAGTTATCTGTCTGAATCTGCATGCATTTTTTTCTTCTTGGTATTTCTTGAGAAAGAGAGGTCATCCCTAATCTATTTATCATTGCAATGCAGTGCGGTAAGCTTCTGCCCCATAATGCCACATATTGTTCTGGCAGAGACAGCCTCCTACCATTTTATGGGGCTTGTCAACTTAATCTGAACTAAAATTCTCTGAAATGTTATATTTTCCATTGAGTCCGGCGTGAAACTCTTCCATCTTAGTTTTTTGTTTGTTTGTTTCTTTTCTTTTTGGTAACGCACTACTGCATCTTTCTAAAATGGTACATACAATGGCTTTTGCCAGTTGCACCTTAAGACTCTATCGCCTTTCTTATTATTTCTCATTCTGCATGTTCTCTCATACTCTCTCACCGCATTCAGTGTATATGCATAATTTAAAGTGTTATGAAGTGTCGTGGGTTTAATCATCTAGGTGTATTCTTCATGATTGGGCAGTAAAGGGAATCAGCCATTTTAGCCAAAGAAATAATAGCTTTTCTGATAAGTCTAGGGCAAATACCTCCTAAGGTTTTCTTTTTCCTGGCTGGGTTTGTATCCTATTCAGTCTCTTAAACACATTTTTCAGTATCTCAGTGCTTCTGTTCAAGTTACCCTTGTTTTATTTAACAATGACTCAAAGCACAAGACTATTGATGCTGGCAATTCAGATATACCAAAGAGAAGCTGGAAAGTGCTTCCTTTAAGTGAAAAGGTGAAAGTTTGTGACTTAGTAATGAAGAAAAAACCATCATATGGTGAGGTTCCCAAGATCTACAGTAACAATGAATCTTCTATTTGTGAAATTGTGAAAAGGAAAATAAATTAATGCCGGTTTTACAGTGACACCTCAAACTGCAAAGTTACACCCATGGTGCATGATAAATTGTTAATGGATAAGTTTCTAGCATGTCAGTGTCAACCTGATTCAGAGGGAAATACAGTCTCATACTTACCATCCACTGGTCAGATATCCTGCCATCTTTATTGAGATTTCTTTGGATTTCTTGGATCTTCTCCCATAATGATGTCATTTGGTTTGACAGCTTCTTCTGGAAAATAACTAAATTTTAGTATCAGAGACGCAAATAGATTTAGGTTTCAGACCCCAAATGATGGAGGCTAGATAAAAGTACTTTAGGGAGAGTTGGAAGGATCATCACATTAACCTATTCACCCTCACTAATGATCATTTTCTGAAGATTTTGACAAGAATCACAAATGTAGTCATTTGTCTAGGGATACTCAGTAAAATTCTGATTTTACTTAGCATGACTGCTTTTCAGATTTTGTGATATCTTGCATAGAATTTGGATGCTTGTATATTATAATTCCAATTTACTTTACCCTACTTCTTTGCCCAGTGTTAGTAAATATGTACATCACAGAGACCCTTATTTTCTTCACAGCTTGATCATTGTATCTGGCATTGGGTAAAGAGGATTTAATCATCACGATCCTCACATCCTTATCATCTCTTTGCTGTACCATCCCCTCCAGCTTTCTAAGTGCTCTCAGAGGCATCACTTACCCGGGATTCCTCAGCAGCCTCTTCACTGGAGCAGTGTCTGTGAGCCTCGTGCTCCTGAGAGCTGGAGCAGAGCAAACAGAGCAGGCTCCTATTGTCTTCACAGAAGATCTGCTTTGTCTCCTTGTGTAATGCACACATATGTTCCTCAGAGCTCAGGAATTGCCGGAGACTGGCCTTTCTGGCAATGGACACCAGATTTTTCAGAAGAATATTGGTTTTGAGCTTTGTCTGCTGTGGTGGTTCCCTGCACAGAGGACAATGAGCAGGGCTCTCAGCTTTCTCCCAGGAAACACAGAGACATGGCAAACAGAAGCTGTGCCCACATCCCAGGGTGACTGGGTTTATAAGGTAATTCACGCAGATGAGGCAGGTGAGTTCTTCCTGGAAAGCTTGTAAGATGTCTGAGTCCATTTTTCTGAGGGAAGAAAATCAGGCATTTATACCTCTGACCTGAATACACAAAGGTCTAAGCAAAATTTGACACAGATTGTGACACAATAACATTGTGTCTGGAGGAGAACAAGATTGATATTGCCCAAGATATAAATGGAAAACCAAGACGTAGGAGAACTCTCAATCTCTGTAGAGATCTTTCTTGGCTTTCCAAACAACACTATCCAGTTCCTGCCCTGTTTTCTCCTGCATAAATGAGAACCTTAGTTTTGCTGAGATCTTAATTTGTCCAGATAGATTGAGTTTCAGGAGTTTGACCCAACTTATAGCTCTAGGTGGTTCTGAAAGTTCTAAAAATTAATCATAATGCTCAAAGTCAATCATTGACGTAGCATAGGATGTTTAAATAAGCTTCTACTTTCCTTATTTCATGTAGTTGTGGAGCATTTTGTTGTTGTTGTTTGGATACCCTTTTTCACCTCAATCAGAATCTACATCCCAAAACCGTATTTTTTTTTTTTTTTTACAAAACACTATATGAATACATGAAGAGTTAATAAAGAGGAAACTAAACGTTGTCAAATTGTTTCAAATTTTAACCAGAATCTTTGTACATGATTATACCAATGTGCTGAAATTGCCCTCCTCTCTTTATTATCTATACTTCTCTAATGAATGAAATCAAATTAAAGAAAGTGGCTATATCTTCCAATTCTTTAAAATGATTACCAAGAACTCCTTCACGTTTTGACAAGAGATAATGCACCTAATCAGCACCAAAAAAACATTATGGTTTTTAAAATTTATTTGGCTAAACAAAACAAAACAAAATAAAATGCGTTATCTTATCTATACAAGCTAAATACAGATGCCCCTCAAATTTATCATATTTCTATATGGCCACCAGTATCTCTTTTCTAGCTGTCCAATCATTTCAAAGCTTCTTTAAAATTTAAGTGAAAAAATTCACGTTTTTTAAAAGAAATATTTACTTCATTTTCAAACAATAATTTCCCAAATCATTGAATGCTTATCTAGGTATATATTAGAAATGTCATCTCTTCTTGTGTATACAGGCAACTGATTAACTAACATGAACTACAATATTATTTCCAATATACATACACACCAGATGTGAAAACAAAACAGGAATGGAATCATTTTCACTAAGTTGCAAATGGTGTAATTTCACAAAACAACCTCAGTTTGCGGATAAATTAAAATTAGAAAATGTTTTTGTTATCTGTTAAGAAAGTTACAGGAACTCCTCTGTGTTCAACTGTGTACTCACCTAAGGAGCATATCCATGGTCTCTCCAAGGCTTGCTGTGGAAGTAATAACACAAAGAAGTCAGCTCAGAGATCAAACCTTCCAAGTGTGGTAGAGGTAGCTTTCAAAAGTCTCCCCAGCCAGGTGAGTTCCAAACACTGTGTTCTGGAGAAGAATGAGTTTGGCTCCCTGAATCTCCTTATATGGAGTCTCTAAAGACCACACCCATTTCTTCCAAGTGATTACATTTCAGAAGTCTTCAGATAGGTTTAATAATGGATGATTGGGTTTCTTCAAACTAAAGGAAAGGGTTAATGTAACAACTTTGCTAATCCTAAATAAACCTCTACAAACATAATCTAATCAAGGGGTAGTGATTTTACAACTGACCAACCCTCACATGCCCCTTTATATCTAAATTTCTCAAAATCAAAGACTTCTGTTTTTAACTTACAGAAAGAGACAAAAGATTATGTAACAAGTTAGGAATTTTAGAAAATGTCTGAATGTGTGGAAATATTTTACCTGAAGTTAGTTTAATTATGTCCTGCCACGTAGGAAGTGCTTTATTTTATTTGTTGGTATATTTTTGTATTTTAATGTAAGACTTTAATGTAAAAACACGTTGGCCACCACTCTTGAGCAGAAATTCGTTCCACCCCTCACAGTCCAGATCAAGCCCCCCAAAGCCTCCCAGCAACAGCAGGACAGGCGATTCTCTGCCTGGACCTCCCCAACCCAGCTCTGGGGGACAGTAGAGAATGGCCCTAGTTCAGAGAACCCCACCCTCTCTGAGTCAATTTATAACTAGCATTGAAACAAAGCAGAAACAATAATAAAATATTACAAAAGACATTTTTTAAAGAGTAACTCATATCCCCACTCTGTCACAACTTGATAGTTAAATCTGTATATCTCCCTTTCACTTTCCCACCAAACACTCAGCTTGGGAATGCAGAGGCTTTGGAAAGAGTGGAAATCGTGACCTGGCCTTTAAATCTTTCAAAACATATGTACAACAAATATCTATTTCAACTGGATGATGCTTGTAAATGTTTACAACCATGCTTTTTAAAAAACATCTTGACTCCAAAAGCAAAACTACTCTCATTTGGTCCAAGTATTGTGAAAGATACCCCAAGAACTTCATTTTCTAATTTTTAACCAATTTTTCTAGCACCCTTCTTTCCGCAGTGAAGTATGGAAATGCAGGTTATTTAATACAGTAATATGTCTTTTTCCAAAACATTCATAAAACGTTTCTAGGAGTAATGACATTAAAGTGATTTCGTTATATAATTTTGATACTCTGTATTTTACAAAATGGTGGATGCCCCAAAACTGGGACCCTGGAAACATGTGCACATTTTTGTTTTCAGGGACATGCTAGATTTTTAGCTTGCCTAACACACCCCCACACTAATCTCTGAGGAGGGTTACAGAGGACCCCCTTATGTGTTTGTTTAATTAGCAGCCTGCCCTCAGGCAACAGCTATGAAGATAAGCTACTTTGAGCTCTGTAGTTTAAAATAATGATAAGGGATTTTACTTACATCTGCAAAACCACTTCATAGTAGCAGTTAAAGTATATTGAATAACTGGGAGAAGGTGTGTGTATGCTATAAAATGGCTGCCACCTCATTTCAGTCCTGGTAGTTATGCCTAGTCATGTTGTCAGTCAAAAATCCACCATGAGGTTCTATGCCATCATATTTTGTTGCGTCCTGCGCAACACAGGCTGTGGGGAGGCGAGAAGAGGCGGCTTTGGGTTAAGCTTTAAGAAAGAAGCAGACACTCAATGCGGTTAAATCTCAGCGGGCCAAGGGTCTCGCAGCCTCGAAAGACTGGAGTCCCGAATCAGACCGACTGACGGATTTTATTGATCACATACAAGAAAGTGGCATTGTTTTAGACACGGTCTGTGAAACTCATCCACTACGTCAGAAAATTACCTCAAACCGAAATTATTTGTCCCAAAACAGCCGAAGCATATAGTAGCATGATGACTAAGGTGCTGTATGCACCTCCCTGGGGGGCAAAGTCTCTCATGTTGAAACAGTTCTATAGAGTTGAGCAGAAAGAGCTTGATCTTATCGCTCCAAAGACCTCTCTCACAATTAGGTGAGAGGGAGCAGCAAGAGTCAGCAGCAGCTTTTCTCAAGCATAGGGAAAAGGGAGGCAAGGCCCTTCCCAGATCTCATAAGGCAGCTCATCGGGGTCTCTGTAGGGTCCCGCCTGGCTTGAGTTGTCCCCCCCCCCCCCCGTGGGGAATCTTACTCGTCATTGGCTGCAGACCCTCTTTTGGAGACCAGACAGAGAAACATAAGCTGTAATAAACTCAGTCCCAGAGAAGCACAGTCCCACAGACTCTTCTTTCCTTAAGGAAAGGTATGGGGGACAGATGGCTAGGCTGTTGTGTGACTACAATATTTATTTATTTTAAAACTTAAATTTTTTATTAGTTTCAGGTGTACAAAACAATGTAATAGTTAGACATTTACACGCTGCACCAAGTGATAACCTCCCTCCCCCACTCTACTACCCCTCTGACATCATATATAGCTGCTACAATTCTATTGACTCTATTCCCTATGCTATACTCCACATCCTGTGATTATATGTAAGTTAAATTACAGTTGACATTCATTATTATTCAGCTTCAGCTTCAGGTCTACAGTGCAGTGGTCAGGCATCTACACTGTCCATGAAGTGGTCTCCCTAATAAGACAAGTGTCTATGACATGGAAACAACTGATATGGCCATCAGTAGACGACTGGAATAAGAAACTGTGGCATATTTATAAATGGAATATTACTCAGCCATAAAGAAGAATGAAATCTTGCCATTTGCAATTATATGGATGGACCTAGAGAACATTATGCTAAGTGAAATAAGTCAAACTGAGAAAGGCAAATACCAGATGATCTCACTTATATGTGGAATCTAAATAATAGAATAAATGAGCAAACTAATCAGAAACAGCCTCAGAGATAAGGTATAGAGAAAAAACAGGGTTGCTAGATGGGAGATGGACGAGGATGAGGGAGAAGGTGAGGGGATTAGAAAGCATAAATTGGTAACCACAACATTGCCACGGGGATACAAAAGACAGTTAGGAGAATATAATCAATAATGTTGTAAAGATTTTGTATGCCATTATATTTAAATACAAAAATTGGTCTCCTTGTTCCATTCTAGATTTACCATGCAGGACCATCTACAGAGTGAATACACTGGATATGCCTTCTCTAATCCAATGGATTGATTATTACAGTAAACATTTCTGATTGTATTGGCAATAAATTGAAATTTTAGCCTCTACGATCACTTACTGTGAACTTGACTGACATCAGTGAATTTTATTATTAATTTGATATCAGACAGTACTGTGAATAGTCTTCCAGTAATTTTTATCATGTGGAAGCCTTTGTTTTAAAATATTAATGAAATCCATTAGTTAAAAACATACAAAATATGAAATAAACTAGTGATTGCAGAATATTGTCACATATCAGGCTGATAATATGTAGTATATTTTATTAAATGTTTCACCGTATTTCAGAACATTTAAGTTATTTCTTATTTATGTATTCATTCATTCATTCATTCATTCATTCATTCATTCAGCTCATCTGTAGATGAAGAAATTGTCAAAAGAATGTTATCTTTCATAACACAAAGTTAACATGCTCCCACATCCAGTTCTCAGTATTGCCTACCTTTTTCCAACTCTAAGCCCCTCCCTTTTAAAGGTGATCACATCTAGGTGATTAACATACCCTGATACTAATTATCATTTCTTAAAATTTATATAACTAAAATCACATAGCATATATTCTTCCATGTGTGATTTCTTTTGTTTAAAAGTATGTTGGTGAGATTTATCCCCTCTGTTGCATATAGCAATTGTTTTTAGTATTTTGTTTCACAGTATTCTGTCACATGAGTATACCACAATTTACTTATTCCACTGTGAGTGAATGAATTCACTTCCAACTGGGTAAGCATAAATACTGCTGCCATTAATTCTGCACATCGTTTTTTTTTTTTTTTTTTATCCTATGTATGTATTGCTATTGGGAGTGTAACTAGGAATGAAATCATTGGATCATAATGCATAACTAATGCTTAAAACAATGTTTGCAGGCTGGCCCGGTGGCTCAGGCAGTTGGAGCTCCGTACTCCTAACTCCAAAGGCTGCAGGTTCGATTCCCACATGGGCAAGTAGGCTTGCATCCACAAGGTTGCCGGTTCAATTCCTCGAGTCCCGCAAGGGATGGTGGGCAGCGCCCCCTGCAACTAAGATTGAACATGGCACCTTGAACTGAGTTGCCGCTGAGCTCCCGGATGGCTCAGTTGGTTGGAGCACGTCCTCTCAACCACAAGGTTGCCCATTCAACTCCTGCAAGGGATGGTGGGCTGTGCCCCCTGCAACTAGCAATGACAACTGTACCTGGAGCTGAGCTGCACCTTCCACAACTAAGACTGAAAGGACAACAACTTGAAGCTGAATGGCACTCTCCACGAATAAGATTGAAAGGATAACAACTTGACTTGGAAAAAAGTCCTGGAAGTACACACTGTTTCCCAATAAAGTCTTGTAAAAAAAAAAAAAAAAATGTTTACCAAATGACTATTCCAGTTTACATACACACTTTCAAGTGATAGATCATTCTTGTTTCCTCCATTCTTTTACTAACACTGACCTTTATTTGTTTTAACACTTGTGTCATTTTGTGGTTGATATGGTGGTTTTAATTTACATATATCTGATGACAAATGCAGTTGAACACCTCTTCATAGGCTCATCAGCCTTTTGGACACCACTTTTTGGAGAAATGCCCTTTCAGATCACACCTTCCAACATTTTTTCACCATGTTGAACTTGTATTTTTCTTATTGACTTTTGGAATTCTTCTTGTCTCCTCTATAGTCATTTGCGGATGCAGACATGTCAAATATCTCCTCCCATTATTGCTTTGCATTTTCAATGGTGTCTTAATACACAGAATTTATTCATTTTAATGCATTCCAATTTATTTTCCTTTATGTTTAGTAACTTATGTGCCTTACTTAGGAAAGCTTTCAGTGAGCACATTACAGATTTATTTATTTATTCACTCATATTATATGTATAGTGCTTTATGTTCTAAGTACTGCATTGAGTAGTGGAAATATAGTAGTAACTAAGACAGATACCTTGCTTACTCTCAGAGTTTTCAGTTTAGTAGTAATAACTATCTACAAATTTGATGAAAGTTTGTTGAATATTATGATTAAATAGTATACTATGCTCAGATAGTTTGTAATAAGGAACTACCCTGGTGTGTGGAGAACTCTCTTAAAAAACTGTTATTTGAGCTGAGATGTGAATGACCAGATTTAGAGAAATGAGGAAGTCTGTTAGACATGGGGATCTACCCAAGTAGGTCACACTTGAAGAGAAAACTAAGCACCATTCCTTTTCTTTATTAAACTGAGAAATATACCCCTTTATTCTTCTACCCAATCTGATTCAAATATGCAAGTAAAACATTGCTTACAGTGTGGAGGAACCTTGAAAATATTCTACTAAGTGACAGAAACCAGGCACAAAAACCCACACGTTGTAAGATTCCATTTAGTTGAAATGTATGTAATAAACAAATTCATAAAGAAAAAAAGTAGATTAGGGGTTGACAAGGGAAAGATGAAGGGTGAATGGAAAGTAAATGTTAATAGGTATTGGTTTCTTTAGGGGGTGATGGAAATGTTCTGGAATTAGATAGTTATGATTGTTGCACAACTCTTTGGATAATACTAAAAATCACTAAATTACATACGCTATAGGGGTGACTTTTATGGTATGTAAGTTTTATCTCAATAAAAGTGTTATAAAAAAAAGAAATTCCCTTGATTATGTTCTAGGAAGTGCTGCATTATAAACAATTTTTATTAAAAGATAATTTATCAAGCACATTTATATTCAGCATGGTTATGCATTTTGTAAACATATAATAACTGTGCTCCCTTAAGCTGCAATGTGCTCAAAGACAGGCATGGTCCCGCTGCCTCACATGGCAATCATCTCCTCAGACATGGAAGTTCATCCAATAAATGGTCAACCACAACTTCTCATGGGGAACCAAGGCAAAGGAAAGGCTTCAGAGGGGAAGAGAAGGAGGAAGAAACTAAACTACATATGAGGGAACCTTTGTCAGCATCATAGAAGCTCACGCTTCCATTGTCATAATCGAGAAAGACTCCAATCTTACCCAGAGGCCTTTTCATATACTGAATTAAGGGTAGGGAATTAGTGGAGAGACGATAATGATTGTTCATCTTCAAGGAAAACAGGAGAGAAGCTTCTTCAAAATCAATAGTGATACCGGTATTACTTATCAAGGAATCTTTACAGACTCCCAGGATCCAGTTCAAGGAGTGTGGCACGTCCACCTCCCAGTAATGCCTACCAGAGGTGAAGGTCTGAGCTCCCCATGCCGCAAAGCTCTGCATGCTCTGGGGCTCTCTGGATGTGTCCTGATGGTCATCTCCAAACATCACACTTCTGATGTCCTCAGGAAGGTTCACATAGTGAGTGATGGTTTCCTGAGTCAGAACATTATGCACTGCAGAAAGAGGCAAAAATAAGGTCACTGATGGGATTTCCATGTCCTGAAGGGCAGAGTCTCTTCAGTTGCCCCTCCTCCAAAAAAAAGAAAATAAAGACAGCAAAGAGAGTCCTGACTGACATCTATGAAGAACAGAAGTTATCACTACCTTTGCAGAACACATAAATCCTTCAACTTATACAGAAAAAGAAAAGGAAACAAACAAAAAAGAACGCATCTTGAACAGTGTGAAGCAGTGATTTAATGTCAACCTTCAGGAAGTATGTTTCAGGACACACATAAAACTAATTTTACTTTAGAAATCTCTTGTGTTGATTATCCTTGGTGTTGTTTAATAAATAGACAGCACTTTGCTATTATGTGGGTATTTACTGGGATATAAGCTGTATGTGTCTCATTTTCAAGTGTTAAAATACCTGACGGAAATCCTCATTATGTGTAGAGTAGAAGTTTCTGAAGAGAATGTCCTGTCTTTACATTATCTGTTTGGACCCCACGTTAGCCTGATCCTGATTTCAGCCCTCTGCGTCTAGACCTGCTGTCTAGCGTGGGCCTAATATGCTTGGGTCATGCTCAGAGCCTTCTCCTTCTACTTGTTTCGAGATTGATCTAAAAGCATTAAAATTGTTCTGCTTCTGAAAATTTTGGTCTTTATTTTGGTCACAACTTTCTGATTTTATAAATAATAAATATTGTTTGTGCAAACTATGATAAATGCAGTTGGAATATAGAAGCAATTAAAAGCCATCAATCACATATTTAAACTTTCAAGAGTGAATAAACATACACTATTGGTGGCTACTCTGGGAAGTAAATATTCTCTCTCTTCAAAATCACATGACCAACCCGATTACTCTTCTTTTATTCTGCCTATGTTAGGTGTAATTAAAAATATGTATCTTGCTCTTCATTTTCAGTACACTATAACTTGCAAAGTTCAGTATTGATCATTGTGATAACCATACAGGGAGAAGCGATCATTTTGGAAAGTCATGTACCACCTTCACATCAGCAAAACTAAAACTAAGATGGAGAAAGGCTCATTCCCAAAAACCAGAAAGGAATTGAGGCCTGAGGCCAAAGGGCTGACACGTACCTCTGAAGCTGTTCAGCATGTCTAGGATTCCAGGGAAACACCATAAAGTGAACTCTGGGTTCACTGGCTGAGGCTTTTGCATCTGCACCAATTCAGTCCTATAAAGAATGACATCAGGCATTCCACAGCATAGCATGATCACACAACCGTTACAAAAATAGGAACTTTTAATCCAAGGTATTTCATCAGAATTCTCCCATTTGGGGGTTAACTGGGTACACATACATTCTATTCTACCCTCTTGGGGATGTAAGAAATGATACCTTGCCTTTATTCTAAAGTTATTCCAAATTCCAACTTCCCCATTCTTCTCAGGTATTATTTCATGTCTAAAACTATTCAGAATCATTCCTACTATCTCCTCCACCTCGGGGAATAAAAAAATCCTGGGTGTCTTACAGAGAGCAGGAAATTCAGGCAAAGCCATTGAGACTGGAGTCCGCAAGTAGTCACCAGTGATACATTCAGTGTCTAGTCCCAGCGTCAGACTGCTTGGCTCTTTTCTGCCAAGCAAGGGGAATGAACTCCAGCCTGGCAGCCCTGCTCTGAAGTGGGACCAGGAAGCCATTCCCCCTGAAATCTTGCCTACAAGGGGGGGTCTGCTGTGATAGAACAGGCCGAGTCAGTGCTACTCCTGGGGACAAATGTACACATTCCCTTGCCACTCTTAGGAAAGCTCCTACTTTCCTGTCTTTTTCACCTTCCACTCTGTAGTGTAGGTGCCTCGTCTGATATACCTTAGAAAGATCCCTTCAGAATGTTTATTGTGATAAAGCTGGAGAGGATGGGGCTGACTGGCTGGAACAAAGCCCAGAATGTCAGATGGGTTTTAGGTATATTTGTATTCAGCCACATAAAAAGGAAACTTCTGAGACCCAGGAGAAGGCCTCAGGGCCTTTTTTGAAAGAAAATGGAAAATAGCCACAGATGACAATGTTAATAACTCAAAACATGCCTCACCGACAGACAATGACTGGCTCAGAAGTCAGAAATCCTTAGTGTAAACTCACCTTTCCAATACATTTCCCATGTCCTGCAAAAAATAAAATAAAATAAAATAAAATAAAATAAAATAAAATAAAATAAAATAAAATAAAATAAAATAAAATAAAATAAAATAAAAGAGTAATCATGATTGTTCTGTCATGTTACATGTTAGAATTGGTTTTGATAATGTATTTTTTTTCCCTATTCCCTTTACAGAATAATCACAGGCTATCTAAATAACAGAACTTAAACTAAAACACGAGGGGGGCTTCCTCAGGGTATATTGTGAAAGGAAGTCAGGCAGGGGTGTGAAGTCATTCAACAAGAACTAGGTTTCCAGTGTCACTCATTGTTCCATCTTATTCCCATGGAGAGACCTGACCATTTATGATACAATTAAAGCAAAACAATAAACCATATAAAAATAATTAAAGACTGCACAAATCTTGCCTATGGGCAAAATCCCAATGTGTCTGTAGCAAGTTGCTTTTGTGGAGATAACAGACTGGGACAGTGGATCAGAGGAACACAAAGTGAGAATGACCCTCACAAAATTGACGTTCTCATGGCCACAGAGATTTCCTGATTTTGAATAAACTGTCTGGGTAGATGGTACTCCTGATTATACTGAAATAATTCTGTCCTGTCTTAACTACCAAGGACAGAAATCTCCCAAAGATGACCAGGATACTAGGAAATAAGTGATTGGACAAACGTAATGATATGAGTCAAGGGGCATCATCATTCAGCTGAGAGTAATGCTGTTGCAGGTAACATTTGAATGTCATGGCCACCTTGCTCCCGAAAGGATTCCTGTCTGTGAGGATGGACTCTCCCTTCTCACCTGGAGAAGCTCCATGTCAGGCTTGTGGCACATCTCAGTCAGCTCTCTGTACATTTCTTTCAGGCTTTCTTTCTGTTGCATCATCCTGAGTTCACTTTCCTTGAGTTGTTGGAAAATCTCCTTGGCTTCTCTCTCCATTGTGTCCAGATGGAGGTGCTGGTCCTCACAGAGAAACAGATGCATCTTCTGATATTCAGCTTTGATCATCACCTTCCTTAAGGCCACATACTTCTGCAGAAGTAGGGGGTGAACGGGGTTACATATCCTCACTCTCAGCAGAAATCTTCAAACATCAAATATTTCCTTAGCTTCATGAAGAACTTACTGGACAAATCTTCTACCTCAACCCTCAAAATGTCTTGTGTGTTTGCTGGCCTTCTGTCCATGCTTTCTCTATGTCCTGGTGTGTTTTCATGTTAAACTGAGCCCCCGAAGGGGTCCCAGGCTCTCTCTATCTGTGATGTTTCTTTGCGGTTCTTACACCTTCAATTATTTTCTGTTATTGTAATATTCTTTATCTTTTGCTTCTTAGCCCAATTTTTCTACATATTTAAAAATATTTATGTATACACCATATTACACAGATTTTTGCACATTCTCTACTTTCCCTCTGGGTACTACTTTATTTCTCTCCTTTTCTTCACAGCCAAACTTAGTGCAATATTGTCTCATACTCAGTTTCTGAAAAGATGTATCCAAACCCTGAAAGTTGAACTAGGAACACGTATCAAGCCTGGATTATGCCACACACATGTTGTCCCTTGCACAACATGTGTTTCAACTGCGAGAGTCCACTAATACTTTGTTTTGTTTCAGTATAAATATCCAGTCAGTCCGCTGTACCTGAGGGATTCCTATCCATGATTCAACCAATGGCACATCAAAGACAGTACTTTTGATCCGAGGTTAAGGATCCCACATGCAGAGTCGATATATGCATTTATCCTATACTGTTTTATACACGGGACTTGAACATCCCTGGATTTGGGCTGCATTGAGGTACTGGAGCCAATGCCCTGCAGGTACCAAGGGATGAGAACTTTTGGGGAGAGCCAGTTATAACTGGACATTTGACTGCAAGTCTGTGGGGCCCTAATTCCCCTCGTTGTTCAAGGGTCAACTGGATCAGCATTCCTTGCACTGACTTCTATTGGCCAGTGTATTTGTGAGTACTGATACATCACCTGAAACCACTACATTTTCCTGGACAGAAACCATTACCCTTTAACCAGCAACTTGAATTTAGCTAAAAGTCTAAGCCATCAATCTGCATACAAATAAACAGAACATGTTGCTTCTTACCTCTAATGACTGGGTTTTGCTTGTTTCCTGCTTCAGACTGGTTTGCATTTCTTGAGTCATATTCCATAAGGAGTCCATTCTCTTTAGAAGATTCTCCTGCAAAATAACCATGAGCTTCTGCGACACAGAAGATGATTTTGTAAATTTTATCCCTTATTTTATGGTAAGAGGCAGTCATTGAAAACAGCCACCTTGAGTTAAAATGAAGAGGTCTAATTTTTTCACATTAATATAATTTGATTCTAATGTTTGGTACATCAGGCAACAGAAACATCAGTAGAACATTTAGGGGGACCTTCCTGATCATATTATCCATTCCTGAGAAACATACACCCAGATTTTCACATACCCTGACTATGAAGAAGTCAAACTTGCATCAGAAGCCGGCATTCCTGGTGCAGACACCTGCCCCACAATCACACCGATTCTACATATTTGGACAATGTTTCTAAGGAAACCTCCCTTAGTAACGGATCATGACAGCTCCCATAATAGGGTCCCAATGGGTCGACAGCATTGTGAGGACACACTTATATCTTGACATTTACATGGAAAAATCACCACTTCCCCATCTCCATTCTCATAACTTCCTTATCATCCTCATCTAGCTCTGATTTAGGAGCCTACGGCTTTCCCATCGCATTGGAGGCGTCACCTACCCTGCATTCCTCCGCAGCCCATTGCATTGGGCTGTGGCTGTGAGCCACATGCTCTGGGGATTGAGAGCAGAGCCCACAGAGCAGGCTGTTTTCAACGTCACAGAAGAGCCTCTTGGCTTTTTTGTGTGCCACACAGATGTGCTCCTCAGAGCTGTTGACATAGGAAGCTCTGGCCTGTCTGGCAAGGGAAGCCAGGATCTTGAGTACGACGTTGGTTTTGAAATCTGGCTTCTCTGATCCTCCCCTGCACTCAGGGAAGCACATTGGAGTTTGGCCTTCCTCCCAGCATAGGCACAGGCCGGGATGGCAAAAGCTGTGCCCACAGTCTATGGTGACGGGGTCTAGGAAGAAGTCCATGCAGATGGAGCAGGTGAGTTCTTTCTGGAAGGCTTGCAAGGTGTCTGAATCCATGTTTCTGAAAATTAAAAAAAAAAAAAGTGAGAGAAATGAGGGAGGGAGAAAAAGAATGCCATTCTTTCCAGAGGAGGGAAGAACATCTTTGGCTTGTCTTCTTGAGCTCCACCTTCCTATTAAGTAGGTACGTAATCTACTTATTAGCTGACCCCCGTACAAACCTTGGTAAATCAGGACAGATTGGGTTTAGGCTATGATAGAAATGAGAAAATGAGACAACAGAGCCCTCGGCATCTTTTTTGGTTAAGATAAACAAATCAGACCTACTGAGTTAGATGAGAAGAATGACTGGAGAAGAGGGTAAAAGCTAGAATGATTCCAGAGTTACTTTTTTAGCTGATTGATCTCTCTCTCTCCACGACTCTGTGACTTTAACACGCACATACACACACAGCATATCTATGTGAATGGTCTCTGTTTTTTGCCTCTGAACTGACAAATCAAACCGTAAAACTGATTAGGTTAACTTAGGCTCATTAGTTTAAGCTGGGTCAACTTTATCTTTCCACTCCTAAAACTAGAAACAGTTGAATTTATGATTCTAACTTTAATAGCAAAACTCCTTTCAAACAATAAATTATAAAAATCATATTATTTCTAGGTCAGGAAAACAATTTTTTCCAAATCAGTTCAGATTATCACAGCACCTTCACATTTTGGGTGAATGTTCAAGCTACAATTATAATCAGCAACAAGTAATCAATTGTTTAAAAAAGAAAAAAATGAGAACACTCGGTGTCCTCTCTACACTAGAAAGTCCATACATGCAGTTCACGGAAGCACATCTTTATTTTGATATTCCCCCATTGTGACCAGTGCCACATCTAGGGAGTCCTTACCATTGGTCTCATCTATTTTGTACAGTTTTCAAATCAAGTCTGCAAACTGAAGGTTTTAAAGGCCTAGCAAATAGGATCTTTATTCGGGTTTTCTAATTAATGCAATTCATTTTACTTTTATGTTGATGTGTGTAAAGACTATTATTACGTACCTACATGATGTTGAACATTCTAGGTGGTTTATGATTTTGATAATTGTATAAAAACTATGGAAATCTCTTTTGAAATCTAACAAATCTAACACAACATAATGTAATAACATAAAAATAATCAAACACCTAACAAATATCAATATATTACCAATGTTCTAATCACAGATAATTTAAGTATTGATAACTAGAAGTTATCAATATTTACGTATTAATTAACTAGGAAAGCCACTTGTTCGCTTGGACAAGACCCAAGCATGCTAACAGGTAAATTGAAAGTATGTATCTGTATAAGAGAAAGTAGACATGAAGATATTTGCTCTAAATTCCAAACTTATCAGAGCCTATTCTGAGTGGTCTCGCCTCTGGACGTTCTGGAAGACCAGCTGATATCAGGGTCAGCAAGAGCTCTCCACTCTGCTGGGAGCTGCAAACTCAGTCAGACTACCCTGAAGAAGAAGTAGTCTCTGGAGAAATGTACCTTTTATGGGATTCCATTGGCTGATTAGATTACACAGAAAGATGTCAAAATGGCTGATTAGGTTTACAACCCTGTAGAAAACAATATGTGGGGGCTGACTAACAGAATGTAGATATGTTTTGGGGTAAGATGCAAGAAACTTTCAAATATGCAACACAGTATTATTCACTATATTCACCATCTTATACCTGCTATAGAAAAGTATTTTTACCGGTGGTGTGATGCTACTTGTATTGTTTTGACACTATCACTGTTTAGCAAATCACCGATGCTTCCATATAAGATGTTTCACTATATTATCTAATGTTTGAGATTTAGTCCCTTTTCTATAAACATACAAAGATAATCTAACCTTGAGAAACATTCAAAACATAAAAATCTAAATAAAATTCTCCATTTAAAAATTATCAAAAATTGGAAAACCAATGATAAAAGCCAGTATATCCTAAAAAGAGGTAAAGTAGGAGTCCTCTTACTCAATCTATAGATTGTAAATTAACATAAGCTTCAAAAGTGTCATTTGACCAGCAGTGATACTTCAAAAACTGTATCCTAAGGAGACTAGGGATATAGTATGTGTACTGTTAAGGCACATATAGTTATGCATTTGAGGACTTTTTGAAAAATTAATTCTGGAAAATTGCCTCAAACATTTGTCAACATGTTACATGTCATCTACATAAGCATCTAGAGGAAGAAGTTTCTAGTGTTCTCATGTTTTAGTAAAAATTAAATGGTTATGTGTGCAGGATGCCCCCCGTAGTGAGTGCTAGTAAATGGTGTTCTCTCTTATTGGGTCTTGTCCAGCACTTACTTACACTATTATTTCCTGGATTTGCAATTACTTCACACAGCACTTCAAAGTCCTATACCAGGCTTATTTGAATGGTGTTTACTCTATAGATGTATTTGGCTATGCTAGCAGAAAATGGGGGCTAGCAAGAAGATGGTAGCTGAGCTAGCAAGAGCAGATTGCAGTTAACACGGTAGAGTGTGGATTGCGAATTGCAGAGGTCAATGCAGCAAGAATACAGTGGTATTCCCCTATCTATGGCTCCGTGGGTGTTCCTTTTTGGCCTCACCATATCCTGTGTTCTTATGTGGGGAGTGGGAGCAGAGACCCTGCATGCCACCACGCATGACACTGCTCATATTTTTTTTTTTCTTTTTTAGTGGAGAACATTTCTCTTATAAGACAATTACAAATATATATTTTCTGATATAAATAAAAACCTGAGTTCTGTCAGAAAATTGTCCTTTAGGTTGAGGTGTTTTATAGGCACTAGTATGTATATGTTTTATTATAAGAACTACTTTTTCTGTCTCTGAACTTTTGAAAGTTCAAAATATTTTATGAAAAAGAGTTTGAATGACTTTGAAGATAAATTTTCTATTCAACAGTGGCACCATCTTTGGAGACTGAGTTACAGGTATGAAACTATGAAAGCATATGGATCATTGAATCAGTATTGTGAAGCAAAAATTAGTTACAGTGACTTAGAAAATTTCCCACATCACAGAGCATAACGAATTTATAGATCAAAAGTTTGGAGTGGGTTAATGAACTCTGAAGCATAGTCTAAACCTCCTACACCTATGAAAAACAAAAAAGAATAAAAACATTTTTTATGAAATGGGTCAGACTGAGATATGTCTGCACGGCATAGGGCTCTTTAAACTCTGAGTCAATACATTATAAAGATTAATGTATTCTGTGACCTGCTCCTCATGACCTCTTAATTTATTTTTGTTCGATAATCCTCTTGACTCTGCATCTAAGCTTATCATAACACCCCCCCTCCCTTTTTTTGCCTCTCCCAAATAGATTTATTTCCATCTTAAGGTTGTGGCTGTACTTCAAGAGGCATAGTGGTCTTACCAGTATGCATTTTCATACTATATTTCTTTGTGGCTTTATTTTTTGTCTCTATTCCTTATATTTTTTTCTCCTAACTTGAACACACACACACACACACACACACACACACACACACACACACACCCCTCTAGAGGAAGGAGGTGGAGATTAATTATTAATATTGAACTTATTAATTTAAAAAAGCCTTTGTTAGTTATGGTAATACTTTGTTATATTCATTGCAAATATTTTTCCCAGCATGCTGTTTTCTTCTGTTTACAAATCATTTATTTTGTGATCTTTCCAATTTTTAGGTTTAGTAGGTCCTAATTGATCTAGCCTTATTAAAGCACACTCTCATTTTCCTGTGATTTTTATGGTGGTATCCTTCACATTTAACTGTTTATTCCATGTGAAATTTATTTTGACATTTGAATATTCTGGATTGAATATAAATTGAATTAAATTCAAATTATCTGATTAAAGTATATTTAATCAAAATATAAATATGTATTTTGGAATGAATATAAATTTAAATTATTTGAAAATTTTACTATTTGGCATTTGGATTTGATTTCTTTACAAATACCCCTAAACCATTTATTGAAAACCCAGAAGGATCTGATTTACTCAAATAATTGTAGTAAACAATGTATAAATTGAAATAGGAGAAATAATGATTAGCCCTAATAACCAGATTAAATTCCATCTCTACTGGTCTCTATAACCTTTCCAGTTTTTCAAATTGGTCTGTTCTATAAACTTTCCTATGAGGCATACAGTACTGTCCCTGAGATAGAAAAATAAGTTTTATATATATATATATATATATATATATATATATATATACTTTTCTTTATATAAAATTCTTATTTGATACTTATTATAAATATATATTTACGATATTCCATTTATAGTTGGACTGTCAGAAAAGAGAATATCTTTAATATTTATATTGGGAGACATGTTCATAGGAGCAAAATACAGAAAACATTCAAACGTCCACCAGCAGAAAAATGAACACATACATTGTTATGTGCCTGGTATCCCTCTGATTAGTTCCATTTACTATTCATTGACTATTCTTTATAAGTGGATCTGGACACTTTAAATATGTTTTCCTTGCCAAAAGGCATGATGCTAAACTTTGTAAAAGGCATTGGAAAAACATTGCAAGGTGTTTTCCTTCCTTGTTTCCAGGTGCTCACTTAGCAGGCTCCTGCATGCAAATGATTGCTCCACCCTCTAGCCCCTGGAGCACACAAGGCTTCACAGTGCCCCCATCCCGTAGCACAGGCTGCTGCTATAGCACCTGGTTCTTGCAGTTCACGGTGGCCAGCAGAACCAGCAGCCAGAAGCCTTTTCCAAAGCTGCCCTTGGCTGGTTTTGTAGTTGAGTGCCTCCGGCAAGACACTTCCCTATGAACACAGCTTCCCACAATGGTCTAGAGTGCAGGTTTCTGGGGAGTTCTAAAGTGTAGATTTGCAGCAACTTCTGCTAGTGCAGCACCACAGGGACTTCTCCACCGTTCAGTGAGGTCCATGGTGGAGTTGGTGGCGGAGAAGGGGGACACTCTTTGTGGTCAGTCCAAGGGACAGTGACCACCCCTTCTATCTGCTATTCTTTTGAGTTCTGTTTAGCTTTTACTAGATAGCATCTCATTGCTCCAATAATCAGTCATTATATGAACTTTCCCTATTCATGTTTCTGCGTGGTTTCTCTGCCTTGACTAGACACTGACTCATAAATATTATATTCATGCAAGTGAATGCTTTGTATCAATGAAATCTAGTAAACTCCAGCCACAGTGATGCATGGATCAACCTTCAAAGGTGAGTGACAAATATCCAGTCCTAGAAAAATACACATGGTATGATTTTATTTATAAAAAAGTTCACAAAGTACACAGAGCCAAAACATGCCAGGGATCTAGCCATGTGTGGTAAAATTATAAATAATAGGAAAGATTGACATGAAATTCAAGAAAGTGAGTATGTCTGGCAGAGAAGAAAGGCACACTGGTCAACAGTTCCTGGAGGATCCAAAGATATTGGTCACATTTCTTTTCTCCATCTGCTTGTTGGTGTGTGTGTGTAGGGGTGGGGGCATTATAAATGGTCATTTCTTCATTATTTTTCACTGTACATACATGTTATATATACCCCTTGGTATAAATATTTGCTAATTTAAAAGAATTAATTATCTTTATGGCACAGAGGGACTATATCTACTAGCAGTTTGCACAGACCAGAGTTGTCCAAGTAGTGTCCTAAGATAGTATCCTCTCAGCCTTGGGGGCCAGGCAGGGGCTTGAGGCCCCTGGCCCTTGACAGGAGTAGGTTTGGAAATGCTGAATTAAACTCGATTCCCTGGTAATGCCACATAAGAGTTTTAATATATTAGGCTGTCTTTAATTTTAACACGTAGTTCAACTTCAGAATAACCTTTTGTAATTATAGAATAGAAATCACCTCTCTTTTTTGAGAAGAAAAAAATAGTAAGATACACACAACTTCAATTTTTAGTTTATCAATACACCCATGATGATTCTTTCTGAGTCATCAGAAAGAAGCACCAACTCAATATGGGTTCTCTACAAAAACGCCTTATGCTACTTCTCTCAGAGTCCCTGCTGCAGCCTGCACCGTGAAGGCTGCGATAGAAATCTGTCTCTTCACTTCTCTCCAGGCCTTGGAAGGATCCTCTTTGCTTTCAATATCAAATAGAGCATCATAAATTCCTGGAAATGACTCCCCCACGTACTTGTTGTGGCTACTTGGAGCATAGATGACATGCCTGTTGATAAAAATAGTTTGCTGTTTATTAGTCGCCCAATGATATATACAAGAGAAAAAAAGCACACTACGATTCCTGGATTGCATAATTCTAATTGTATCATTTGAATAAGCCCCTTGTCAACTAAATTTCTGAGTTCAATCATCTACAAAGACTAATCTATGAAATTTGTATAAGTTAATTATTTTTTGACTTTAAACAGATGACAGTGTTCATAATAATAGAAATAACAACAATGATAGCAATAACTTTTCACCTACTATGGATCATGCTTGGTATTAAAGAATTTACCTACAATTTTTCTAATCCTTAAAAATAAACTCAACAAAGCTGCTATCAGTATTCAAAGAGGAGGAAATTAAGGTCTGAGAGATTAAGTGTTTAAGTGATCAGTCTCACGCACACTGCAAATAAGTGCTGACTTTTCACGATAATACTCTATCCAGAAATGTAGAAAAATTGTGATGACTTAAGTCTTGTTTGTGACCAGACAATTTTGGTTTTCTCTACTTTAAAAAAGAAGCCCCGCAAACACTTAGAATGTCCCACTGAAAGCATGAAGAATCATTTAAAACAGATCAGTCATGTTCTGTCTGACCTAGGCAGAAGATGATGTTTTATTGAAAGAGCTATGCCAGTTTCTGTAATAGCCCCGGTAGGCAAGAACAAGTTCCAATGCAAAAAGGTAAAGAAGGGAAGAGGCACAATCATGCCACCATTGGCAAACCAGTCACCCTGTTTGGATGATGCCCTTACTTCCAATTCTGATCCTTTAATAATCCCCAAACAGAAAGATGGGGCCATTTCTGGCCAGTCAATGATCTAATTCTTTCTGCAATACCTAGACCAACCTGGGGACAGCTGGTGTTTATCAGAAATAATTACAAGTCAATTAGAAAAAACAAATAAACAAAAAAAACTAAATTACATCATTAGGAGAGTGAGTCAATTATTATATATTATATATGTATAAATATATATCTATCTATATACATAAGCACAAATATATTTAAAATGAGAATGGGGCTAAAATTATATACACTAAAATACAAAAATGATTTATAAATAACTAATGAAATTGGGGAGATTTTTATTTTCTATTTGTGACTCTTTGGATCCTCTAAATTTCCTACAATGGAAATATGTTCTTTTATAATCAGAAACAAGAAAGATATGTGGCAATCATATTACATTTTATGAAGAAACAAAATATTTATCATTTACAACATATATTTTGAAATTTTCTACTTGCTTTCAAGAATTAAATTATGATATTTTTTCCACAGTGAAAGAAAGAGAAATATTATAATAAGGAGTCTTTTTTCTTTTCCTTACCTATAGAAAGGCCTGTCTGGTAACCCTAAAGGATCAATAAATGCTCGTTCCAGAAACATCAGTTGATCATTCATAATTCTCAACAATATTGGGCTACAAAGGGAAATACAGTTGTAACATCATGAAAATGTATGCACTACTGAGCAAAATAAAAATTTAGAACAAAACTAAACAATGCTAATATGTTTTAAATCACTATACTATGAAAATTAAGAACAAAACATACATAGTTACACTTTATAAAGTACTATTCTACTGAGACTTATAAAACCACAGAAACAGTTATATGTGACAATGGAAAAAACAGTAATTTTTATTTATATTGAAATAATAATAAACCCAGGTATTTAAATATACAAAAGACTTTTTTCATCTTAAGTATCTTATTAATCTACCCATAGAAGTAATTTCAATATTGAAATGGGACAGTCTATAAATGTTTAGTAGGGTGCCTGGAAAATTATACATACTAATCAAATGACAGCTAATAGTTTCTTTATTGTTATTAAAAATAAACCTATAGTGAACAAAAGAGATAGTATTTATTTTATCCTTTCAATAGTATTTGAATGCCTGCTATGTATAAGACACTTCCTGCTTTCACAGAGATCACATTCCATAGTGGTGGGGGGATTGATATCACTGAAAATTTATCAATAAGCCTTGAATAGTTTAACAAAGAGTTTTTAAATTCAACATATCCATTATCAAATAATTTAATGAAATAAATAATCATTACAATAGGGAATAATAAACACTTTAATAATTTATCTCTTAAGTTTGTTATAATTTAGTTTTAACAATAACAGATATTTACTGACTGGTTCCTATATGCTAATTACTGTTCTGAATGTTTATAAATGTTATTTTTACTCTTCAGAAAAACCTACGAGTTAGGCAGGATATTAGCCCCATTCCAGAGATGAGATTATTTAATTAAACTCACTACGTAATGGTTCTTAAAACTTTAGCAATATGTATTGATATTTTTCAAAAGGTTAAAACATTTCACAGTGCTATCAAAAAAGCAAGAGAGCGTCAGCTTCAGTGCACAGCCTGTAGCAATAGGTACAACCAAGTTTTAAATTGTTATTAATTTGATATGAAAATAGTATTATTTTCTTTTGTATTTTTGAACTATTGATGAATTTGAATATTTTTATATCCATTCTGTACTCATGGTATCCTTTTTTAGATTTGTTTATCTTGTCCATTGCCAATATTTCCAATTTTGTTCTTTTGGATTTTCTTATCAATTTTCAAAAAAATATTTTTATAATGTCTATATTACCCTTTTCCAAATTTGCTGAAAAAATAGCTTCTGAATCTTTTTTTTTTTTTTGGAAAGAAATTTTAGGGAGGGTGCCATGAGCTCTCGCTCTGGGTCCTCTCAGCACTAATGAGGAGACAGGCCACCCCTTCGTGACCTCACAAGAGGTTTCCCAGTCTTTTCTCTTTACTTTTGATGATTATTTATATATTATTAACCATTGCACCGTTCTCAACTGTGACTGTATTGTCATTTCTTTGTTGCTTCTAAACTTGGATTTTCACTTCCAAGAAATTTCAAATTTTAGTAAAGAATTTTTTATACCCACTGCTTATTTGCATACAATGTGAAGTGAAATTCTGAACTCATTTGTATAAGCTAAAAGAGCTTATACAACATTATTTTTGAATACATCTTTCTTTCCCCATTGATTTTTAATATATCCTTCATTACAAATACATCCATATATATCACTAGTCTAATTTTTGACTGCTCTGATCTTTCTATGTATTCTTGCATCAATACCCAAGGATTTGCTATTTGTTTGTCATAATATGATTAATATACAGTAGATGTTAGCCCTTAAAATTTTACTTTTAAAAAAATTTTCTTAATAAATTTCCTTACATTACTTTTCTTCCATCTAAAATTTTTGTTTGAATTATGTTTTTTGTGACTTTACACAGAATTAATTCTAAATGCTTAACATTTGGGAGAAAGAAGGTGTGCTCTGGAAATAGGAGAGTTTGGTTGAAATAAATGGACAGATACAGAAAGAGCAAGAGCGAGCTGGAGAAAGCTTCGGTCACACAGTGGAGTACCTTCAATGCCAAGGTGGGGTTTTGTACTAATGAGGTGGTAGTAAAGTAGGTACCAGCATTTCTCAGCAGCACAGCTGCCACTCAGAATGTCAGAAATAGGTCTTTGAGAGATATGGCAGCTCTACATCAGATGTGTTAGAGTGGAGAGACAGAAGCAGCAAAAAACATGCCAAAGATATTACAGCAACAAAGATATCAATTAATATCTCTTTTTAATTATATCTATTACATGCATAATTTATAAATGTATAACATACTTGTTTTTGTCCAAGTCTTGAAGCCTCTCACTGAACTTAGAAGCAATTTCTGTAAAATTCTTCACTGCAGAAAACAGTGAATCTGAAAGAGAAATCAGGAGCTAATGGTATTGTTCTATAGCTTAGCAAGGGGAACAATATAGAAAACTGTTCTCTTTTGTATTTTACAAGGTATTTGTACTTTGTATATTACAGGATAAGCATCATTGAAATGGAAAATACATTTGTAGATGTAAACAAAATATTTGATCATATGGAACAGCAATAAATAATAAATGAATGTAAGGGAGGTCATTATATTTTAGAGATTAATAGAAACATACAGATAATGAATTTTGAAAGAAGTGTAGCATACCAAATGACACACTGTATGTTTCCATTTCTTGTGGATGTTTCATTGAAA
Organism: Rhinolophus sinicus; assembly: GCF_036562045.2. NCBI lineage: Eukaryota > Metazoa > Chordata > Mammalia > Chiroptera > Rhinolophidae > Rhinolophus > Rhinolophus sinicus. The sequence goes on from NC_133756.1 coordinate 106,707,484, forward strand.
TATTGTAGATTTTGTCAGCATACTTTCTTAACACTGCAGCATAATCTCGACAGTCAAAAGGGAGCACTATGGAATTGGCTAGTTCAAATATCATCCCTCCTCGAACCTGGGCCACAGCATGGTGATACTTAAAAGTTGGATCATAAAACTTTTCCACCAACTCATATGTTTCATAGACACTGTGATACAGTGGATAGCTGCTGAGTTTGTTTATTGCCTACAAAAGAAAAAATAAAAAAATATGTATATCTTGCAAGATAGCTTATAATACAATACATAGTGCCATATTTACTATTAATATCAATGAGGCTATTTTGGTCAGAAATGAGTAAAAGAAAGTACTTGAGTATCACTTACTAAAGGGTTAATAAACTATTAAAATCCATTCCAGGTTTTCACTAATAAAAACATATGTGTATATAACATAAATGGTATTATAAAAATTATCTTGAAAAGACCTAACCATTTTGCCTTTAAGAATACAGGAGATGTGGAAATGTTTTTGAAACAAGGAAAAGATAATGTGCATTTTAATAAAAACTTAAGAAGACAGGACCTTTATAGGCAAGTACATAAACATTATACAGTATTACATAGGGTAATGCTGCAAAGTGTTTAATGACTGAAATTCCATGAATAATTCTCTGACAAGCAGTGTACTGAAGAGTGAAGAGTCTGAGCAGTGAAGGGTTTAGCAGTGGATCCAAAATCTCACTAAGGAGAGAGAAGTACTCAGACAGGTGTAAAAAACCAAGAACATACACAAAAGGGAAGAGCAAAGGACTTTTCAAACGGTGAATTATTGATTTATGCCTTCTGACGATTTTTTAGCTGCTTATTTTTTTACTGATATAAAAGAACACTTTATACAGTGGTATGCTGAAGAGACTGGGACAGTAGAATGAGCCTGACAGAGTATGAATCCAGGCTCAGGACTTATTACCAAATACATTTGGATGGTTATTAACCCAAAGTTTATTAACCTTTTTCTGCTATAATTTTCTCATCACTAAAATGTAGATAATATTAGCATCTACTCTCATCACCAAGCTCCATCTAACTTTGCTTAACTTTCTACCCCAATGAGAGGAGATTAAAGATTTCCTGTCTGGGGTGAGTAATTAGCCCAAGAAATGACCTATAGATTCTCAATGTTGGTTGTCTCCCAGTGAAGCAACTAGAAGAGGCATTCTGGGTCGTTCTCCTGGAAAGCTTCCCATTCGCCAGGGGCCCTTCTTGCACACAGGGCTTCAATCATCTTTTTAGGGTCTCACTCCTAAATGACACATATTGCTTAAGATGACCATGCATTGAAAGGAACCTGTTAACTTCAAACATATTGATAAAGCACACAGACTAAAAATAAAATCAACTCAGAGTAAGGAGGTACTTCAGGGAATGGAGGGACACTTAACAAATAAGATTTCAATAATAAAAAAAAGTGAATGACAGAGTTGAGGAAATATATTCCAGAAAGTAGAAAAAAGACAGAGAAAACAAAAGAGAAAAGATAAAACAGAAAAGAAAATCCAACACTAATTTCTAAATGCTAAATAATAGTTCAAAAAAGAGGAAGGAGGGAAGAAATAATCAAGGAGAGAAACATTTCCTTCAACTGCAAGACAGGTTTTCAGAGTAAAGGGCCCAGTTTGTTGTACATCCTAGTGTGTGGAAAAATGGCATAACCAAGGCACATGTGTATACCAAGGACTACTGAGTCTTAAAGAGAAGATACTAAATTATTCCTTTAAAAAAAAAAAATCAGAGAAAGGAACTGGGATCAAATGCTACCAAATTTCTCAAAAGTAATCCTGAAGGCTGGAAAACAATGAGGCCATGACATCAAAATTCTGAGGATACAGGATTTTCAACCAAAAGTTTAGTGCCCAGCCAAACGATCCAAAGAATTGTGTGTGGAATAAATGACATTTTCAGATATGCAAGGTCTTTAGCTTTCATACACCCTTTTCAAGGAGTTACTGAAGGATATGCTCCAAAAAAAGTAGAGTAAGCAAGAAAAAGGAAGACACAAAATCCAGGAAACAGAAGATCCAAAACAGGAGAGAAATGAAGGTACTCTCAGATTTCTCAGTGAACAAATTTCACAGGCAAGAGGTGTGCTGCAGGAAGAGAACAACCAGAGACACCAGAGGAATCAGAGAAGAGCCCCATGGGGAAAAATTAAATCTACCAGATCAACTGATATGCTTGCATAGACTAAGAGTTTGTGGTGAATTAGTTGTGGATACATGGAGAGAAAAAAAAAGTGTTCTAATCAACATGTGTAGTCCAACTATACACTGAAAAAATGTGATGAGGCTAAGTATTTGGGGGTTGGGAGAAGAAGCAATATAATAGAGCTGAATGCTTATCTTCCCTAGTAAGAAATAAATGGACAATACATAAAACTAATTAGTAAAGAAATAGCAGCATAAGCATATTATTTATAAACATGCAGATAGCTATCAGAAGAAGCCAACAGAAAAGTTGAAAGAACTTTAATCTGCTAAACAGAATCAAAAGTGGGACAAGTATGAAAGTGGGATGAGGAACCATGTTTTTCATTATAAACTCTTCTAGTACTATATGATATTTTGTGAACTATGTACCTGTTACTTTGATAAAAGTAAAGAACTATACAATTGTCTATCATCATTAGCAACAATAATAGGAAAGAATCATGACTTGTATATGTGTTCATTGTTTATTATGTCATTTGTTATAACTTTTATGTTTAATGATTGGAGATATAATGAGATAAAAATCCAAATATTTGCAAGTCATGACACTGATTAGTTTTGAATGACAATGGGTAAAATGGAGTCCAAGACAATTCCTACATTTCTAGCTTGAATAACTGGGTGAAAACAATGCCACCATATGAAACAGAAAATATGTTTAAGGGAGTACATGGAAGTTCTCGTTACAAGGCTCAGGATACCAGACGCAGGAACTATCCCTTGCAGCAGTAGCACCATCTAAACCATTGAGACTTCTTCCTTCTACTTCAAATTCCTCTATTGCTTTAATACTTAAATCACTTTTTTTAATTCAAAGTAATTTATTTAGTTAAAATGTATTTTTAAATAATCTTGAAGTACTTATCAATAGACTTACCCAATTTTTAGTATACCGTGCTCTGCCTGAAGCAATTCCAAGTCTTTGGAAGAACACCTCAAAATCATTACCAGATCCCAATTTGCTAATCCTTTTAGGAATAAAATTCAGGATTATTTGATTAATTTCTTCATCAAGTACAGATTAAACGGTTAATTAAATTAAGCTCCATTCTTACTATTATGAATATAATATTCAGATGTATTGTCTTAGACAAGCAACAACAAAACATGTGAGAGCTATCAGTTCTGATCACAAAATAGCTATTATAAGGCTATTCTATGTGTTCTATATATGGTGACCATTGTTCCTTTGGGTTCCTGGACCCAATTCCATCTTGTGGAGTGGGGGGAGAGGGGGTGTTTTCTCAATAGCAAGCAATTCTGGGGGAAACCAGTTGGGCGTCTTACAATTCCACTCAATTCTGACACTATCTACCTGGAGATGGCACTAGATTTCACAGGTTAAGGGATCAATCGCACAAGGCTGCCCTGCCTCCCTGTGCTTCACCAACACGCTACAAATTGGAGGTTCCCATGACCCTCTCCTTGGGTTAAATTAATTTGCTACAGTGGCTCACAGAACTCAGAGAAACATTTTATTTACGAGATCACTACAGGGAAGAAGTGCATAAGGCAAGGTTTGGGGATACTACACAGAAGTTCTATGCCCTTTCCATTTACACCTCTCTCCCTGTAACTCCACATATTTACCAACCTGAAGCTCTCTGAACCTCATCCTTTGGGTTTTTGTGGAGGCTTCATTACATAGGCATAATTAATTAAATTATTGGCCACTGGTGATTAATTCAACCTCCAGCCACTCTCCCCTCCCTCAAGTTTGGGGGTGGGATTGAAAGTTGGAGCCAGCCTGGTGGCTCAGGTGGTTGGAGCTCCATGCTCTTAATGCCAAGGTCACCGGTTCAATTCCCACATGGGCCAGTGAGCTGCGCCCTCTACAGCTAAGATTGTGAACTGCTCTCCCTGGAGCTGGGCTGCTGTGAGCAGCCGGAGGTTGGTGTGAGCTGCCACCGGCTGCTGTGTGCTGCCGTGGGTTACCATGTGCCATCATGAGTGGCCAGCAGCCAGCGTGAGTGGCCGGCAAGTCAGCGAGAGCTGCCATGAGCTGCTGTGAGCCAACTGCCTGAGCCAGGGGCAGCACAAGGCTCTTAATACCAGCACGGGCCAAGGAGCTGGGTCCTACACAACTAGACTGAGAAACAACGGCTTGAACCGGAGTGGGGAAGGGCAGGGAGGCGGAAGAAAGGGGGGGGAAAAGAAAGTTGGGGGTGGTTCTCTTGGCAACCAGTCCCCATTCTTAGGTGCTTTTTAAAGGGAAATCATTAACATAACAAGAAACACCTTTGTCACTCTGGAAATGCCAAGGGTTTTAGGAGCTCAGTGCCAGAAATTGGGACAAAGAATAAGTATATATATTTCTTATCATAAATCACAATTGTATAGGTCACTTTTTTAAAAAGATTCATGAAGTTGGAAAATATTTTCCTTCAGCTATATTTGTTGTACATGATGCAGTTAAAAGAAGTGTAGATTTTTCAGATAATTCAGACATAAATCCTACCCTTATAATTTTACATTATTCCTATTTGTTGATATCTATAATCTTAAACTACTAAGACATTTATTCCTTTTCCCTTGCTTGTGAACGTACAACTGTGGACCCTGAGAAGACAGATTAATTTGATGTGAACCCCAAGAAGGAATTTATCTGCTGAGATGGACTCCCCATGGTCAACCAAGGGTGCACATTTTATAAAAATTATTAAAGAGCCTAGTGGCCACTTGCTGACAGTGGCTTCTCACATACTCTGTATAATGGGAAGAACCTCAAGGCTGAACTTTTGCTTCCTGCATTATACACCACTTGTTTACTCCTTCTGAGTCAATCACTGTAGGGAAACTCCGGTTCCTCTTTCTACCAATGACTGAGACTAGCTCTGTCCAATCAGAATTGCACAATTTGGATACTTCATTTACATAAAACAGACCTAACTGTGAACCTAGGTGGGAACTTTCACTGCAAAAGGTGGCCTGCCCTTTTTCTCGGGGGAACACAATTTAGGTTGCTACCTAAATCTGTGTTTTCTGGGCTGCATCTCCTTTTTGCTCAAATAAATGCTTTTTATTCTCTATTATAGCCTAAAATTAATTTTTGTTTACACAACCAAAAACTGAAATAATGCTGTGGGGACAGAGTCCCAGAGAGCAGTTTCCAGGCTCTCGGCCTCGCATGGGGAGGTGCTGGCTCGGGTAATGAATGACCATCAACTGTGATTAGTTGGCCATCAGCTGTAACCAGTTGGCCAATTGGCTACTGATGTAACTGCGGGGCTGCGTTTATTGGTTGGTTGGTTGGCAGACAGAGAAGTGAATGGCGGACTGCAGATTGTGTAGCTACTACTGTGTGTGTCTCGCCAGGCCTCCAGAGAGAATATAGTGATGTGATTCCCCTATCTATGGCTCCGTGGGTGTTTTTGGCCTAGCCATATCCTGCGTTCTTATGTGGGAAGCCGGACCAGAGGCCCCGCAGGCCACCCCTCACGACAAAAGCCTATACTTTTCTTAGCATAACTAAAATATTTGTTGATTGTATGATGTTCAGAAAAGAGAAAATTTATAGAGTGACTAGGGGACAGAAATGTGAGGGGGAATTAATTTCCACCACTATGACCTTTGATTTGTGTACCATATGTATATATTACTTATTCAGAAGATAAGCATTTTTTTTATGGCGTACAGATTGAACTTCAAATACATGGTAATATTTTATTTGTTAACCTCAGCATTGCTTTTCCTCTGTCAGATGTTAGAGAATTTTGAAAAATTAATTTGTTATTATTATGATTGAAAGAAAATACCCTTTTATTTTCAACACAAGCCCACACTGAATTCAGTAGAGTTTTGTCTGTGCTTGTTTGTCTGTTTACCTGGGCATGCCAGTGAACTCTGGTGAAGGATTTTTTTCACTCCAGCTCTCATAGAGAGATCTGCCTTCAAAGCCTTCATCAGGGCTTTGGAGCTACACAAATTAAAAGAAAAAAAACAAAAAAACAAAAAAGTGAATACTTACAAATCAGATGTTTTAAAAATCAAAATTTCCATTAATCAGGGGGAAAAAAAGCTAAACTATATTCAGCAAACAAGGGGTGCAATTCATACATCAGCAATCATTAAGAATTATAATAATGAGTTTCTGACAATGTGGCAAAATGCTCACGTTATTATGTATAAGTGCAACTACTATAAAAAAATACATGGAAAAGAAGGTTACACCAAATTATACCAAGATATTGTATTCAAAGGAACGGTCATATTATAAATTTTTTTGGTCTATTTTTCTGAATTAAGGGCGGCTACTCTCAAAAACACATATTTCTTCTCCTTTTATAAAAAAGAAATTGAAAGGAAGCAAGCTGGTTAAGGAAGATATTCCTTTTAATATTCTTTCCTAAGGTTGCTAAAATCATTAAATACTACATAATATGAGAATGCATTAACATTTTATTTAATTAATTGAGTACTCACTGTGATTGCATTAAACATTGTACTTTAAATACATTTTCTGGCTTTACAGATGAGAAAACTAAAGGAGTAAAATATGAGCTATTATTGAATTCAGAGGATTAGATGTTATGCCAAAAACATTTAGCAAACAAGCTTTAATTAATGTTCCACAGTTATTCACAGGTTATTGAATGGTATACATTTTTAAAAATTTTATATTTAATAAGAATCTTACATTCTATTTTTCAACAAATTCAATTTTTAAAACTTTATAGAATACCTATGCTGTTCATGACTTCTTGTGAATGCCAGGGATACAAAGCTCAGTAAGACACACTTTGTACTCTCCACTAGTGGGAACTATAAATAAAAAATATGGAATTCAATGTGCTTGGTGCTATAACAGAGGTATGTGCAAAGGTCTATGGGGACACAAATATACTGGGGTGCCAAAAAAATGTATACACATGACTTGTATTCATCTTTTGTTGTCGTTATATTGAGTATTACAATTTTAATACAGTTTTTTCCTTTCTTAAAATGTGTATACATTTTTTGGCACCCTCTGTGTTTGCATACGCATGGGGAGAGAGGAGTTATGCCAACATCTTAAGTTGGAAAATATGAATAAATACAGCAACAAAGAAATTTCACTTAAGCTTATAAATTTACACAAAATTTTCCTAGATGGGATAGTACCACTACATTAATTCTAAGAAATGCAAATTTTGAATAGTATAGAAATATATTACTAAATTCTCACTTTATCAATAAAAGTTGAAATGCTACAAATTACTCTCCCAAAACAGAATAAAACAAACCAAAAACTGGTAAGCATCACATAATTTCGAATCTGACCCAGAGAGTAAGTAGTGTTTTCGCAAATGTTCCAGGATGTCAGCAACCCAGTTAGTAAACAAAAATAACAGCCAACCTTCCTTAGCATTTACCTTAAATTACATGTATGGTGGGAATTCTCTGAAATACCATGTTTCAGATGTTTAAATTTTTATGCATTTCATGGAAATTGATAAAACTGCAGGCAAATAAAGGCATACCTAGGTAATGACATAAATAGATTTTTTTCAAATTATTTTTTTCTATTCTTATAGAAATTTTAAGATTAAATTCCATGCTTTTGAAACCAAAGCTTGGTGTTGTTTAAGTCTTATTTAAAATACCTATCTGAACTGAAACATTATATTTTTCTTGGTAATTACATTTGAATCAGTAATTCTATTAAATAGACAAGTCTTTTTTTCCTTTCCAATACAAACCAGGTAATTAGTAGTAACACAAAAATCTGCCAGGCCAAAAATTTGTTCATTATGATGAACTTGAGGCACAGTGGATTTATGGGGCAGGAGAACTAAAGTGAAGAATTGCCTGTCACTCCTATAAGAATTCAGGCACCATCTCTCTGCCAAGTTCAGTATCTTGTGCTGCTGTCAGAATTAAGATAACTTTAGCTGTCAGCCCAGAGCAGTGGAGCTCAGCAGATTGGAGCCCAAGGCAAGCAGTCAGGAAGACAGGTAGATGGTCTCACCTAGGTTTTGTCCCAAATTGATTTGCCTCTAGCAATCAGTCCTTGGTGTGTTTTCACTCATACTCTTTCTCAATCAGTTAGAAACTTTAACTCTTCCTGAATCCTCAGTTGATTGGTATCATTATATTAAGGAGTATAAACCAGTTTTAAGATTAAGGTGTTAAACCACAGGACCAAGTCCAGGTTCAGCTACTGTACACGTTGTGTGACTTTGGTGGCTACTGCTTTTTAAGCTCAGTTTTCTCATTTACAAATGGGGATGGTAGATACATGCCACCCAAAGGCTGCCTCAGGGTTGTGTGGGGGGAAATGGGGTAATGTATGTCAACAGTTTATTGGATATAATGTTCTGTGGAGTGAATATCTGCTATCTGAAAAAAAAAGACAAGTTATAAAACAACACAGATGCTTAACATAATAATGGTACCTCAAGATAACATCACTTGTAGAACTCAGGTTTTCTACAATTATATGTCATTACTTTTACCTCCTTTGTTAGGTTGTATACCAAGCTGTACATCAGTGGAGTACAATCAACTCTCAGAGTGTAGTTTCCTGAAAGATAAAGAGAGGATACTTTATTTTTTATTTCATTTCTTTATTTTATTCTCTCATTCAAAGACCATTCCTAACTCCTTAGCCAAAATGATCCTTTGAAAAGCTAAGTCCCATAAACTCATCACTCAATAAAATCCGTCATCCTCACCATGGCCTCCAGTGCCAGACACAAAACCACCTTAGATCACCTCTCCAAATCTTCACCTCCCACTCTGGCCCCCCAGAATCCTTCTCAGGGTCTCTGTGCATAGCACTCCCCAAGCCTAGCACAGTGTTCTGCATTATATCTGCATGACCTACTCCCTCACTTCACTTAGACCTCTGGCCTAATGTCATGTTTTCTGAGAGGTTTTCCCTGAATGAAAAAGGCAAGGTGCAGAACCATTTCTCTGTAATATAATACCAATAATGGTACATGCATAAGGTACTGAGAGATAGTAGAACACAGTGGTTAGAAGGATAAAGTTGAAAGAGGCCAGTCTGAGTTAAGTCTCAGCTCAATCCTTTAAAATCTGGGTAACCTTGGGAAAGTTACTTAATCCCTCTCAATTTTAGTTCCCTCTTCTATATAGGAGAGATATAACACTTACCTCACAGTGTTATTGTGAATATTAAGTAAACTTTTACATGTAAAGCACCTAAGACAGCTACACTATTGGTGATTTGTATGAGCTAAGTTCTATGTATGAATGTCAACATGATGGAAAAAACCCAAACCGAGGACAATAGTACCTTTGAAGAGAGGGCTAAATTTGAGAGTGGTATTAGTAGGGAGCTTTGTTTTATTGGTAAATTTTGCATTTTAACGTGAGAAAGCTAGTTTTCATTTATTGTATTATTTGAGAAATGAACATTTAATAAAATTTTAACTATACAACAAAGTGAGATAAGTGGTGTCCCAATCTTAGAGTAATGTTTGTATCTTCCCATCGAAAACAATGGGAAGACAATGGAACATTTTAAGGCAGGGAAATGACATGATCAGCAAAATCCAATGATTCAGAAACATCCATTGAAAAAGGACAAATGGGATGATGATAAAAAAACAATTTTAAAAACATACATTAAAAACCAAATCTTAAAAAAACTAGCAAGAAAGAGAGCATTAGTCTACTTTTGAAGAATATATGGAGTATTTATTCTGTGTGGCATCGTATTAAGTGTTTTTAAGGAAGGGTAATAATAATCCAAGCTGACTTTTTTGAACATTTATTCTGTGCAAGGTATAGGTCTGGGAGTTTTGCTAATATTATCTACTTTTGCCCTTACAAGAGTCTTTGAGATATGTGTTCTTAGTAATTCTATTTAGAGGTGAGAAAACTGAGACACGGAAAGTACCAATCTGAAGTCACACAACAAGAAGTGGCAGTGACAGGAAGAAGGCCAGGCCCTTAGCCACAAACCTAAGGAGGAAAGGATAACTGAAATCAGCACTGCGTAAACTAACTTAGGGGATGATGTAGTTCAGACATGTGGACAAAAATGAAAATGTAAACGTCAACATGTGACAATCAAAAGGCAATGTCTCAATTATTGTTAACATGGCAAATTTGTTAATACACTAAAGACAAGATTCTAAAATTCCACCCTTTGGTCATTTATTCACTCATTTGTAGCACCATGCAGTAAATATTTAGTTAATGAGATGTTAGGAATCCTGGAGTTATCAACCAAGATCCTGTTTGTTCTTTGCAGAGGGAGATAGTCTAGTAAGGGAGGCAATTTTTAAAAACAATTATTTAATGGCAGTGATGAGTGCTACAAAAATACAGCTCCTCTGAAAAAACAACCTTTCAGGAGACACTGTAAGGAGAAGAATTGAACAGGTAGAGAGGGTGCTGAACAGTAATCCAAGTATAGAGGACACGAGCTGCAAGGGCTGGGAAGTTGCACATGGTCAGGAATAGAAAGATTTGTAGGTGTGCAGTGTAGTGATAATGTACTGTTTGATCTCCTTGCAAACAAACCTGAGAATGTCCTTTCAGTCACATCTCTCGTTATCAAAAGCAAATCTATTCTTAAAGGCCTGTCTCAAATGTCTATCTCATCTCTCAAGCATTTCCTGAAGTTGCTATTATTCTCTCCTCTGAATTCTCAGACCCAGTCTGACTATATCCTTCTTATAGTTCCTGAACGTATTCAGTCAGACCCTAGACTGATTTAATTTTTTTCATCTCTACAAGACTGTTCTTACTGACCTGATTTCTTTGAAATCCTGGAAAGTATACTGAATAGAGAGGGGCTCAGTAAACACCTATTTGTTGAATTGAAAAAAAGAATTCAAGAACAAAAACACTTGGTGAAAGACGAAACATGAACATCGGCATTTTTTCAAAATTTCCACATATGATATGATGATGAAACTGGGGTGAAATTTAAATTATGCTTTTTTGCTACCCCCATTCTAAAATCACTGAAATCTTTAGTTCCATGATTTACCATGTTTCCCCAAAAATAAGACCTAGCTGGATCATTAGCTTTAATGCGTCTTTTGGAGCAAAAATTAATATAAGACTTGGTCTTATTTTACTATAGGACCAGGTATAATATAATAATATAATGTAATATAATGTAATATAATACTGGGTATAATATAACATAATATAATATGATATAATAATACCGGGTCTTATATTAATTTTTGCTCCAAAAGACGCATTAGAGCTGATGGTCTGGCTAGGTCTTATTTTCGGGGAAACATGGTACTTTTTCATTTAACGGGTATTTACTGAATTCCTACCATATACAAGGTAATCTGCCAGATGAAATGAATCATAGAGTGCTGCTTTTCCAAATTAACACTCTAGGGCTCACAGCTGCTGTCAGCTAGGAGCAGCAGTCTGGCAAAGCGGCAGCAGATTTCCTAACCACATGTTAATGAAACCGCCTTCCTTGTTAGAACATAATTTATTAACTAAGTCTGCTGCTACTACCATGATCGTATCTTTTCCTATAAGACCAATGATACTCACCTTCTATAGAAGAATCAGCATTAATATAGGCCACACCACGCTCTTGAAGGAGTCTGGAATTCTCCTATAATATGAAAGAAAGAAAACCATAAACATGTAGCCCTAACCTCCCCCTGAAAAAAAATGCATATCTACATTAACTGTAGATTTCTGTATTAAGCTGGCCCAAATTTACCACAAATTTGACAAATAAAATTCTCGAAAGAATTTGAAAGAAGTTCAGTAAAAATCATTGGTAAGAATAGCAATCAAAACACTTTTAAGATCAAAATTTAAAATACAACTGTCTACATTCTTAATCTGGTAAATGGAAAAGGAGTTGATTTCTTAAACTATAGTTTATCCTTCAAGAAATTCACTTAGCAAACATGAACGACCTGACATCCTTTCAGTGATAATATTCCCATGAATATCTCATTATCTAAGTAGAAAATCTTGCCTGATTCACAGGGAATGAGCTATCTCAAATTTACAGGTTAAAAATAATGGGAATTTCAATCATGTCTATATCCTGAAAACGTGAAGTTAGTTCCTCTTTAGGATGGCACCACCTACTGGTCAACATTGATCATTGCAGTTTTAAAACTAAAAAGGAAGTTTAGCAAAAATTTGAGATAATCAAATGGACTCTGAATCTCCCAAACGTACAATTTCCTAAGCATCCTGACTGTAAGAAAGAAAATGCAACTTTAGGTGATGAAAATAGTTGGAAAAAGACAAAATCACAGCCTCAACATATTTAGGCTCTTCCTGATGCCAGCATATATCTTTCCGGTCTACAGAAGCACTACTACCCCACTCCACCCCCAAGAAAATTGAAGTTTACAAGCTTCTCATAATTTCTGGAGTATAATAGGAGTCAAATAAATATTTACAGCATGGCTGGAAGTTAATGGTATAAATGTCAACTTCGTATATATTTACAGCTAGCTAATGCCTCTATTACACAAAGCCAACGATTCATGCAGGTAGAATTACTTTCCAAGGGACATAGTAAATATTCTGCGGTGGGACTTTCTGTCTCACTTTTAGCATAATTTAATTTAGAGTAGGTCATTATGATATAAGAAGATAATTGTGAAAAATATACCTTACTGCACGAGCTCAAGGGGTATTTAAATGTGGTTAGCTAATTTAGGAGCTAATCTGGAAAGGGTAACAGAAACTTGGTATCTTATTTTGATGTTTCATTTCTAGTGAATTTATTTACTTACTATCACAGTCCCAGAAAATGAAGAAAAATTATTTTGATAATTGACACTAACTGGCTCTAAAAATTTCAAATGGAACTTGGTTCTTTAGTGTCAAAGATATTTTTACTTCTGATTTTTGAACAAGGATATGTTGCTTCAGATTGTCTGGGGAAAAGTTTGAATATTTTCTCACTGGATTCACTTGTTATTTTTATATCCTTGAGAATTGAATATGAACTGCTTTATTATTATGAAACTACATATTGTAGCAAATTACCAACTAACCTCTGCCCACTCAGTAGAACCAAGTAGACCAAATTCTTCTGCATCCCAGCTTGCAAACAAAATTGTTCTTCTAGGCCTCCATCCTAAAATATATGTGCATACATATGAATGCTGGGAAAGTGCATAATATATCCAAGACACTGCCAAGCCAAACAGGAAAAACAACAAAAACAAATTCATTGATTTTTTTTTTTTTTCAGGAAGTGTGAAATGTGGTGAGAATCTTTACTTATATAATTTCCTTTTGTAAGATTTTAAAGCTGATCTGTTAATGCCAAATAGCACATTTGTATTGAAAAGGGAAAAATATAGACATAAGTAAAAATCCTGTGAGGTCATAAAATATCCTAATTATATCCTAGTTTTATAATGATTGGCTATGCATAAGAAACGACCTATGGTCTGCAGCTGCTTAAAGTAGAAAAAGAAAGTGCTAGATGTGGTCTTGTTCTGAGCAGATAAAACTGAAAGAAAATCCTTTACAACTCTGTCATGTTGTTCTGGCATCACATGACTGTGCCATGTCAGCTGTTTGATGATTTTGTTCTACTCTCTGCCAGAATTAGTCAACAGAAGCTCAGTTATCAATGCCAATATCTGCTGCTGCTGAAAACTACATAATTAAATAGGGAGGTCTTATGGCTCGGAGTCATAAACACTGACCTTGGAGTTAAAGACAGATCTTATATCAAATCCTGGTTTTTTCACTTACTAGCAGTATGACTAAGGGAAAGTCATCCAAATTTACTAAGACTGCATTTCTTCATCTATACACCAGGAATAACAGAGTAAAGATGAAGATACCACTTAATTGCTAGAAGGATTAAATGGAATGATATTTATATATATATATGAGTATAGTACCTAATAAGTGATCCAAAAATTGTAAATTGCCATTATTTTAGTCACTATTTCAATTGCATTTGTTATGAATGTGTACCCCTATGCTGAGTCCAGTGTTTCATTTTTGTCAAGTTTGTTAATAGTATTATTCAAATTTCCTATTATTACGCCTCATAATTGCATTCTTTTGGCATGCTCTAGAACTATCACAATATGTTTTTGTATTTACCACAGGGACTCTGCTTACAAAATCATGAAAGTGTTTGTAATAATATTAAACACTATCTAATTCATGAACTATGTAAATTCAGGTCTCCATAGTTCTATTTTCTTAAAATATAAGATAGCTGTATGGAAAAAAAAATTGAGCAGCTTTACATTTTATTTTATAAAGAGACATCATGGTTTTGTGGGCTGGTAGTCACAAATTTGAGTTTAAGCTCTGGTTCTCTGACTCTGCCACACACACTAGTTATACAACCTAGTTATATAACCTTACATAATCAATTACTTGATTATGTAAACCTTGGTTAGCTTATTTGTAAAATGAGAACAGAAATAACTAGGTAAACTTCTCCCTGGTTTCTATGAGTTCAAAATAGAGAGCACATGTGAAAACTGTTTCTATGAGAAAATAAGTACCATGCAAACTTACATATTTTTACCCATTTTTATTATTGCTAAAAAAATATGGAACATTACACAGCCCTGAGACACCATGTTTACAAGGTCATAAACAGAGTAAACTTTCTTCTCTCAGTGTATAGTAATTATTTTAAAAAGCAACCATTTCAACTAAATTTTATTTTGTTTTTTATATGAAGATTCTAAAATTAACTGAAGTAATGGTGCTAAGAGTATAAACCTAAATTCTGGAGAGCAAATCAAAGCTGGAGGTGTGAGAATGCAGATACTGAATTTTTGGCAGTATCCTATTAGGCAAGCAAACTAGTAGATTTCTGAATAAGCTTTGATCTCCTCAGCTACTTAGTACACTTGACCTGAGGTATGAGGCTGGGAAAACTTGAGGAACTTCTGCTCAGTTTTCAGACCAGGAAGCTTTGGCTTATGACCTAATCCTGGTGTACTCTCTAGTGAAGAAATCTGTCTCCACCTTCTTAGTCGCTGAGTGCAACCACTCACAGAATAATTCCTTTATTTCAGATTATAGTTTAATATATAAATATCAATAATGTAATTATTATATAAATACATGCAAAAACGAAAAAGCGCCATAATTAACTAATCACAGAAGTCATACAGCCACTGTTTATTGAAAGCTACTCTGTGCTACTGCTAAGTACTTAGACAATATAGTCTGTATGTACCCTCTCAGGGCACCCTACACAAACCTAGGAGGTGGCATTTTTACACTCATTTTATAGAGGATTGAACTGAGACTTAGAGAGGCTTTTTACTCTCTGTTTAAATTACCTTCTTTTTTCAGCATTCCGAAACTCCTCACAATTTCATGAACAACAGCTGCTCCACTCTGAGGGTCAATGCCACCAAACACCCATGAGTCACGGTGACCTCCAAGAATGACATACCTGTCTAGAAGGCATCGTTGCAAAATTACTTGTCATTTCAGGTCAGTAACATGGCAAATCGCAAATGACTCAATAGCATCTAAACACAGAGCACTCACAACGCAAAGAAAGGTAACAAAGCTCCTATAGACTTGTGGAAATATATTACATACTTTGTTCTAATGTTGATGTACAAAGAAAATATGAATGTGATAAGCAAATGGAAACTTCAGTGTATTGCAGTAATTATAAGTATATATGTAATGATAACTATAAAATTATCCTTATTCACATCTTTATATAACTCTTTATTACTCCTCTCTTACCAACTTACTACTTTGTTTCCAGTACTTTTAGAGTAAGAGAACACAGTGGCCATATAATAAATTTTATACTTCCTAATTCTATTCAATTATCAAGACACAGGTCAAAGATTTCTCTTTCTATGAACCATTCCTATTTTCTGTAGAGAAAGGGAATTGCTCCTCTACCCAGCTCTCAGGGCAATCTTTTCATACCTGATAAAGCATTTACCAAATACTTACATGTGTGGTTTCCCTCCCAAACCGTGAATTCCTTGTCCCTGGTCTGTGTCTTTTTTTACCCCTCTATCCTCCATGCTTAGCCCAGAGCTGGCATGATAGGTATTCAATAAGATTCAATAAATAGCCAGTTACATATCACTTAGTATTCATTGGAAGCATATCAACATTCTTCATCGCAGAACAAAACCAGTGGGTGCTTGTAAGAAAAATATGCAATTAAACTGGATCAGTTTTAGTCAGAAATATATAACCAAATAATTTCTAAGGAACTGGAACATATCCTCAGGTCGTCTGGAATCCTATGGGAATTGTGTGTCTATATACTATTTCATCAACTTCAATGGAAAATAAAGCTGTGTAAAAAATTCATTAATTCAAGGTCACTTGAATTTTCTAAGAGTACTATCTTTTACGTATATTTGTAGTTATCATGAAGCTATTTCCCTATGCAAAATATGTGATAAACACATCCAGACAACTCAGAACACCTAAAATCCATCTCTCCCTGCCCTTTTTCCCTCGATCCTCTAAGTAAAGCATGCAGTTTATTACTAACCTTGGTTATCTGACCCACCTACTCCCACCATTTACTTTTCTTTTCTTCACTACACGTATCATAATACAAAATTACCTCATATTTATGTTTTTTGTATTATGTAAGTTTCACTAGGGGGGAAAGTTGCTTTGCTTTGATAATCCCAGAGCTCAGAGCAGGACCTGGAACAGAAAAGCTGCTCATTCGGTATTTGCTGAGCAAATGATTAATTTACCTGGTTCCACTGCTCCTCTGAGAGTTCCAACCACATTGTAAATTCTTGTCACTTTATTGTTGGAGTGGATGTGCATCTTGACTTTTCTAACGCAAACATAAAGCACACATTTGAAAAATACTGCTTAACAGATCACCACCCACACTGTTTAAATCTTATGTCATTGTTTAAAAGATTTCTAAAGGTACACTGGCAAAAATTACATTGGCCGACTATCCAAATATAATGGTGTAAGTGCAATTTCCTCTTCAGGCTGTGATTTTGTTTCCTGTTGGTTCTAGGTAGGTTTTACTTTTTCAGTCATCCTCTATAATTGCTTTTTTATTTTAAAAAAAAAGTTTATTCCCTGTAGAAAGAGTTAAAATAAAAATAATCAAGTCTTAACTGTGTAGAAAAGTTTCCAGTAAAGCCAGGTCCGATATTGTAGGGCACTTTGAGACTTCCTTTCCAGCTATCTGGTGGTGCTGATCCACCCATTTTTCTGTTGAACACAAAAAGTATTATTAGCTGAAGGAAAACTTTGAAGTTATAAGTTCAAGTGTCAACGAACTTGCTTTCTTGGGTGTCTGTTCCTAAGAGCTTCTATGAGTCAGGGATCGTGCAAAGTGCTTTGCCTATGACATGCCATTTAAATCCTTACTACAACTCTTAAGAAGTCAGATCTATCATCCTCACATCCCAGATGAGGTGCATGAGGCGTAGAGAGATTAAATAACATAGCCAAGTCATGTAGCCAATAAGTGGTATAGCTGAGATTCAAATATGTGTTAAGAATTCAGACTCTGTTACCAGTTTCCGATAGTAAACCATGTGAAAAGTGCTCTCTAGCGCATGCTCTGGAGAACTTGATGTCAAACTCTTTGGGACTTTCCATTATGTTATTTCTCCCACTGATAAATGTATTCAAAATATGTATACGGTCATCCTTTACAAAGCACTTTCACACTCACAGATTAGGGAGAAAGGAAAAATTTCACTTCATTCAGCAGCCCCAAAAGCTTCTTGCTATTTTGATGTTTAAAGTCAGAAAGGTAGAAAGATTCAGGCAGACCAGCCAGCACATGCCACCAGCCCTGCTTATCTCTCATCAGGGGACTGAGAAAGAAATTTGATAATGGAATGGCAGGGTTCTTGCAGTCCTACTGTGCTGTATTAAGAACATGGATTGATTTTTTTTTCTTGATTTGTGCATGGAAACCAAAGGTACTTTTGCTAAATACCAGCAGATAAAGGAATGTGGTTCAAGACAAACCTAAGAAAGTGGAAAACATCAGTTTGTCTTTTATACCATTATCTCTGGTCACGTATAGGGTTTGCAGTGTAGCACACTCTGCAGTTTTTCCCTCTTTCTGTGCCAGCTCACAAGTGCTTGTTCCCTGCCTACATATTTGAGGAAATGCGAATAGCTCAACTTGACCTAGAATCTACTGCAAACCCAGTACTAAAACAATTGAGAAGATGATCTTCTCATGAAAAAACTAATTATAAATAATATTCTGCTTTTAAATGTTCTATCATAGAGTAAATGCTTACTTTCCCTTCTCTTATCTCACTAGGAAGTTTACCTAATAAACCTAATTCAAAGTACTACAGCATCAAATTTATTTATCTACTCACAATGACATTTCGCACAAAAAGGATCAAGAAACATGAATGGGCATTTTACACGAAAAAAAAAAAAGCATAATCAATAGTCAAAACAGCAAAGAATTAAGTATGCAAAAAAGTTACAAAAGGTAAGTGAAGAAGAATCTATATATGCTAGATTATACATAAAATAGTTCTATAATATACACTACTAACTGAATGCCTTTGGGGTGGAAATGAGTAAGAGGGAAAGTTGCTACTGCATAACCCTTTGAATTTTGAACTGTGTAAGTGTATTTCCTTTTACGTAATTGTAATTACACTAAATATTGTTTTGAAATCTTTTTTCACTAAATAGTATAGCATATGCATGTTTCCATATCATTAAATATTTTTGTATAACGGGTATTCTAATGGCTTCAACCACTATCATAGCTGGTTATGTATTTGACTACTTATCAATTATTGAAGATTTGTGTAGTTTATAGTTTTCCACTGTTAGAAGTAATACTAAAATCACTTTCATCTTTTAAATATCATGAATGTTTAGACTTCATTTATGAACATGTTTAGACAAATGTGTAATCTATGGTGCCTCAAAACTGAATCCTAACCCATGTGGTAAAGTTAAGAGCCCCCCACCCCCTAAAAAAAGACCAGGGTACCATTCCTTAATCTGCTCTTAAGTTGGAGAGATCCCTCCAACACTGATGTCAGTCTCCTCACGTGTAAAATTGAGGGCACTGCACTAGGTTATAAAAAGTTTTCTTGTAGATACTAACATAAAATGATCGAGAATGTCTTGAACTCAGGAAGAGAAGGGACTAGCTGGCCAGACACTGTGGTCTCTAGCAACTCTTTCAGAGAAGGCAGTGTTCTCTCCCCTCCTAGGGGATAATGGAGAAGAAAGGGCATGCAGAGGGCAGAAAGCAGGGCAGGAAAGGGGGAAGGGTTCCAATGTCAGGTTCAGCAATAACACGTTTGGAGAGGTTTCAATAATGAAAGCAGAGAGGGGAGAGGAATAGAAATGAAAACAACATGGAAGTTGCTCTCTCAGTGTGTTATTCCAGCTCTTCCAAGAAGTGGACAGTAAGAGGATTAGATGAGTAAGAGACTAACTAGTGGAAAGGTCTGTGAGGAAAATAGTAAGGGAGGTAGCAAAGGCTGAGAAAGCCACCAGACTGCAATGCAGGTCTGATACATGGGGCAGAGAAAGGGAAGAAAGAAAAGAGTGTTGGGTGGCAGCATCTAGTTGAACAAGGCTATCGGGGAATCCTGAACCAAAATGTCCCATCAGACGAATCCTACGCCTCCCAGTAACAGACCTGGTGTAGTATCTCTAACACATTCCATCACTGATTGGGAGCATTTGTGGGAAGTGTGGCCTTGACACAAATAGGGTGATGCATTTCAAATCAAAGTGGCTGGACCAATTGATCAATTATGCTCCCTGCAGTTGGAGATCTGAAAGACACATTTTCATGGCTATCACACATGAGATACCAATATATAAAGTAAATTCCAAACAGAACCACTATGCTATAAAATGGTGATAAAATAGGATGCTTCTCCCATCTCGGGAGATTTTCTGTATCAAATATTGGAGATAAAAGCATAAAAGTTGAAGATTGTCAAAAAAGAGAATTATGCTATCTATTTGTTTCTTACAAACTTACTCTAGGAGCTTCTGTGCATCATAGTATCCAATTGGGTGAACGGGAATACTTGGAAGACCAACAGCCTCTGGGATTTCACGTCTGTAAGCATATTCTGAAAAAAGTTGAACATACTTCTAATAAAAATTCAGTCCTTTTCCAAAGGTTCTCTGTAAGTCATGTTAAACATATTCTCATATCGCATCAACTAGAATTCTTAAAATAAAAAAATAGACAATTTCAAATGTTAGTGAGAATGTGGAGCAACTAGAACACTCATACATGGCTTGTGATAGTGTAAAATTATATAGTCACATTGGATAACTTTTGAAAAGCAATGCTAAACAGACATGCGCACTGTGGCAGAGCAATTCCACTCATAGGTATTTACCCAAAAAGGATGAAAACATACCATATGACCACAGAGACCTGTGCAAAATTCCTCATGACAGCCGTATTTGTATTAGCCAAATACTGGACATGGTCCAGGTGTCTGTCATCGGGAGACTGAATAAATAATCTGTAGTATAGTCCCACAATAGAATGCTACTCAGGAATTAAAAGGAACAAATTGCTAATAAACACAATAACATGGATAAATCTCAATCCTTTATACTGTGTGAATGCAGCAAAGCACAAAAGAATACAGACAGTCTCACTGCATTTGTATGAAGTTCAAAACGAGACAAACTAATCAGTGATGCTAGACATCAGAAAGTGGTTGCTTCTGAGGAGTGCAGTGAAAATGGATCAGAAAGGATCACAAAAGAACTTTCTGGACTCATGGAAAGACCTGTATCTTATTTTGAGTGACACAGATGTATGGAATTTTAAAAATTTATTGAACTGACCTCTTAAGAGCTGTGCATTTTATTGCATGTAAACTCTATCTCAGGATAAAAACCTGTATTCTGTCATGTCTTCAGATTTAAGAATAAAGGTGATTTTTCCGTTTTTCTCCAAATTTTTAAATTATCTATTGAGAGCTTTTTTAAATATATGATTACAGAACTTTTTTCTTTTTATGGGTAAAATAACAATAACATGTTGTGTGGAATTTGTTTTAAAATTCTCTAGAGTACTAACAATAAATAAATAAATAAATAAATAAATAAATAAATAGGTGGAGGAATGAAACAAAATTGTCAAAATGTTGATAATTACTTCTATTATTTATATTGTATGTTATCTATTATATATTATATGTTATGTATTATATATAATATATTGTTTATGTTAGAAGTATTTCATGATAGAAAGTAAATTTAAAAGAAAGAAAAAAGAATAAGGTATAAAAGGGAATTCAATAAATGTAAACCCCATAGGGATAACATGACTTTTCCTCCTCATTTTATGTTCATAATTTTAGCTTTGAATAACTAACAGAGCTAGGGAGAAGTTGTATTTTTTTTTAACTTGGAAATAAAAAGGTGAAGTAAGTAAAGTTCAAGTATATTTATGGGATTTTTATTATAGGATAGTATGTATTGCTTACACAAATAATCTATGACAATGTACTATGTTCCAAAAATTTTTACAAAGCCAAAGTACATAAACTTTTGCAGAATCTACAATTTGATTTAAAAAAAAAGGATGAAAAATAATTATAGAAACGCCACAAATACTTTGGCAACTTATTTTGTCCAAGTTATATATCTCAGTTAGTTTTAAACCACACAAACCAAATGATCACAGATTTTTGTAAATGTCATCAAATAGCTGAGAACATTCACAATAAATTAGCTCCCTTTGTTAATTATCTACAGTTTTACAAGGGAGTATTTCAGCACAAGACAAGCATGTGGACTCTGGAGAGAGACTAAGGGAATTTGAAGCCCAACTCCTCGTTTAGTGGCGTGATATTCTGAGACAGATTGCTTCCTTCTCCTAACCTCACATTCCTTCTGTCAAATAGAGATAATAATAGTTAATGCATTGAGGAGCTGGCATTTAGGAAATACTACCTGAAAGTTATCGCTATTGTCTTTATATAGCAAGGATGCAATAAGCATTTTCAGGGCTCTATTCTAAATGTGCTATTTCAGGGGTTTACAGAACTTCTATTCTACTGTCCCTTATCCACAACTGGGAAATCTAAGAACTGTGAAAAACATAAGTTTGGAGGGAATTTACTTGGCAACAAAACCTAATCTGACATAAATTCATTTGACAGCAAAATCTGACTTAAGCTGACATAAAGCTATTTATATTACTTCTTTACCTCAGCTTAGTATGATTATTCATACATTTTGCTGTAAAAACATTTATATGCTTGTTTCCTGTATTCTATCCCACCTCCTGTGTATTATGCAATATATGGTATATGCACCATATTACTTTTAAATATTGGAAAATGTCAGAATTCCAACATTTACCAGGCCCAAGGGTTCCAAATAAGGGACCTGAACCAGTAATTTTTAGAGTTCAAAACTCGTGAATTTATTTCTTTGACGCAAAGATAATAAGAAAAAGACAAATTTTGTCGTCAAAGGAAGTCCTTTAATAAAATCACTTAAAAATGTTAAGTTTCCTGTGATAATTAAGACCTGATCACTCACCATTTGCTGGGTAACCAGGTGTGAGAGGGTCCCCTGCACCATTAAGACTTAAAATATTTCCTCGCTGGACACCGCCTCCAGGAAGATTCCAACCATCTGGATAGGACTCCACCCCAGGAACAAAGTAATCAGCAGGGTCTGAGTACAGAATGACTCCTTTGGCTCCCGCCAGCTGGGCGTTTTTAACCTGAAAAACAGTGTCTTTCTTATTTTAGGTTCGTTGTTCCAAATTTGTACCTGTCAATTTTCAAAATTGCACATAAATAAATAACCAAACTTTGTATCTTCAATCTTTTATTATTAGACCTACAACAAAGGACATCTCACAGAGAACTGGCTTTTTCTTTTTCCTACTATAAGCTCTAAAGAATTTCCAGGGCTGGTTCAACCCTCAGAGCAGCGGTATTTAGAAAATGTACACATTAGTGGTAGTGCTTACTTGCTGGTTCCTTCCACTAGTCTAGAAGCATAATAAGCAAGCAGACTCCACAGGCCAGACTCCCATTTCTTCTGTGGTTGAAAGGGAATATTTTTGAAATTTAATTTCACAAAGAAAAAACAAACAAACAAACAAAAAAACTATATATATATATATATATATATATATATATATACATATATATATAAACAAATCAAGGGAAACTAACTATAAAAACTGCTATGTAGTTATAAATTGGTTTCTTTTATTGCCTATAATAACAATTTATATTAAAATTTAGTTACACAAGGATTTTCAAAGATAATATTTAAAACAAATCTACCTAAGGTTAACTACAAATCCAATGCATGCTTCTTTTTAGACCATAGGCATAATTTGTAGGTATGGAAAGAAATCTGCTCTATTCTCCCTGAACTTCTGCCTGGCCATAGTCCAATGAGCCAATCTGAAACCCCAGTCTCTAGCCTGGTAGATGTGTCCTCCCTGTAAGGTGGGCATCTTACAAAATATGAGAGGATCACGGTCCTCAGAAAGTTTCAAGGATATAGTTCTACACAAATAAGATACAATATAACTTTATATTTGTGGAGAATGATAAAAAATGATTTTTACCTTATTTCCTCTGAAAATTTTCCCATATCTGGCAATCACAATCTTGCCAGAGCAATTGATTTTCATGTCCCGCTCTAGTTTAAAGAAGTCTTCAGTCCGTGCATAGTTAGCATACACTAGATCGCCCTGTTGAGATCATAAATGATTTAGTACAAGTAAGATGAGATACAAGAGGTTTTTCTGCAGGATGACTATTTTACATCTTTGAAAGAGGGAAGAGACAAGAGCGTGCAAGAGGATCAGAAAAAACATTAGTCTCAGATAAGAGATTCAAGGGAGACAGGGACTTGAATTGAGAAGGCAATTAGCTGGATTAGAGACATTGGAATTTAAGTTTTGTTTATATCTGTCTCCTCTACAGTTGCTATAAAGCTATAGAAGCGTTCCCCGGGGGCGGGGAGGAAGTATATGAATATCCATATTGCTGCATGCAATTGGAAGGTGTCCAGGTCCCCTAGGTTAAGAAGCCCTTGAGGAGAGCGTTATTCTCTTTGAAGTACATTCAGAAATAGTTGCTTAGTGGGTCTTTAAAACCACTAGGTAAGGAAAAAAGGTCAGGTAACATCACTTGTTTACAGGTCTGGTTTTATATCATTACTCTGATTATGTGCAAGTCTTATAATATCTCCGAGTTTCAATACAGTCATAGATGCATAACAACCCACTGGGTCAGCTGAGGGTGTCCTTGAGCTGGCAGTGAGGTGAATCTTCTCCTTCTGCTTAATCCAGCTTCCTTCCCCTTCTTGCCACAAATATTGATCCAAAGAGAACACTCCTTAATTAACATTTAGCACTCTAAATTCCATTTCAGTTTCTGTTACCTAGGATCTGAGTATGCTTGAAAATCTTTTATTAATGACTATCATATAACCCTTAATTAAGAGCATATATATAAGGTCTGACAATTAAGTTCATGTACTCATCCTAGAAAAAGTGCTATATACCTCATTGTTGAATATCACTAGTCACTTTTGAAGTACTCCCCTTGGGAAGCTATGCACTGACGGATGCACTGACGCCAGCGTCTAGTCCACCCTTCAAAGCAATTTTGGAACTATTTTTCTGGAATGGCCATCAGAGCTGTTGTCTTATTACCCTTGATGTCCTGAATGTCATCAAAATGTCTTCCTTTCAACATTTCCTTTATCTTCGGGTAAAGAAAGATGTCACTGGGGGCCAGATCAGGTGAGGGAGGGGGTATTCCAATAGTTCTTTGTTTACTGGGTAAAAACTCCCTCACAGGCAGTGCCGTGTGAGCTGGTGCATTGTCGTGATGCAAAAGCCATGAATTGTTGGTAAAAAGTTCAGATAGTTTTTATCTAACTTTTTCATGAAGCCTTTTCAGCACCTTCCAAATAGTAAATTTGGTTAACTGTTTGTCCAGTTGATACAAATTCATAATGAATAATCCCTCTGACATCAAAAAAGATTAGCAACATCGTTGCAACAAGTTCGCGAACTTAATTGTCTGACCTCATATATACATTACATTTTTATAAATACTTATATTTTTAATATGGCTGTATGTGTTAAGAAAATTTTTCAGGAGTAAGTTATTGTTATTATTAGTAGTATCAAATTGAGTCTAATAACATCAGTACAAATTTTATAAAGAATACTTTAGCATACAATTTTACTCAAAATATACCTCTTAATGCTATGGGATGTTAAAACATTAGGTCATGGATCTACGACCTAATAAATGAATAGACTATTTCTAGAATGAGATAGCACTCAGCATTAGTTCAATTCACATTTCTTGTTTTTAGACATAAGTTCTGAGAAATCTTGGGATAAGAATGAAAAACTTGTTTTGAAATCTTCACTAAATTATTTAAATTCTTTCAAAGTTAGAACCCAAAAATCATATGCTGATCTATTATCCAAGTTAATTGTAATGATATTGGCTGGAAACTCAATTAGGCTCATCTTTAACTTTGTTCAACTGCAAACCATTTGACTCTCCAAATCATTTGTTACCGAGCTAGTGGAATCTTTCACTTTCATCTCTTTGTTTAGAGCCCGAGAGATATTTTACAACTCAGGGGTGCCCTTCATATTGTTTTAGGATGGGTGGATGATGTCTTTCATTCATAAAATAGGAGAAAAATCACTATAAATAGGAAGGAGGGGACAGAGTACCAGAAGGACCTCACCACAGGTTAGTTCTCAATTTCATGAAAGAGTACACTGAGAAATTGATGGTGCAACTCATTTCTTTAAAATAATCCCATGCCTGCCTTTGGAAAGTCTTCATACACCCTAGTTTGAAGCCCCTGCTCTGGACAATTTCTAATATCCTACAATTTAATTTTTTTTATTGTTTTCCTCTTTTACTACATTTTTCATAGCATGTGCACAACAAATTTATAACAGATACTAAAATAAAATTGTTTCCAAGCTGATTCTAGGATTCATTTGACAAATTTATTGAAGACATATCATTATGTGTCCAGCAGTGTTTTACGACTTAGGGATATCCCTGTCCTTGATGGAACTTAGATTCACATGGAGATAAGATAATAAAGAGTAAAGTTAATAACTAAATTAATAAGTGCTGTAGAAAAAGTCAAAAAGGGTTAAATAGAGTAGGCAGTGAACTGGTACTCAGGTGGGTGCGATTTTAAATAAAAAGAGGAAGTCTATTGAGAAAGTGACATTTGAATCTTTGCTTCAGTAAAAGGATTACTTTTAGTTCTTGTATTTCTTCCGAAAACCAATCAATATTAATGCACAGTTAATGACAGCACTGTATGTCTGATTTATCATTGTTAGTACCCTCTGGAGTTCACTCTTATTCTAACTGTGAATACAGAGTAATTAACCAATTTGATTTCAGTGAATTTTATTTTAGTGAAAGTGTTCTACTTGAAATTTATCCCTATTTAATATCACCAATTTGGGGGAGACTCCTTTTTCAAATATCTGTAAATTGTAGTTATCTTTTAAATAATCTGCAATCCATACAAAACAAATTATGGCAGAGAAGGGATTGGAGAAAACATTAGTTTAGAAATGACAACAGACTTTGAAAATGAAAACAAGTGTGATAGATACGCAAGTTGTCACTGTGAGTTAGAAAAAAGCTTTGTTTTCAGACAAGGACCTTCTTGTAAAATTTACACTGTATCATTGTTCCATGACTAGGAATAAATACAATTTTATACTGTTAGCCAAGAATTTTCTGTTTCTTTCCAGCTTCTCTTATCCTGATCTTTTTAATAGACAGAATGAGAAGCAAGACCCATGGTTCTCAAAGAATTGGTTCTTACACCCTCAGAATGAACATCACTTCGGACCTTGTTGGAAACTAACTCTCAGGCTTTACCCAGGACCTACTGAAACTCAGGGAGTAGGAAGCTGAATCTGAGTTTTACAAACCCTCTGGATTATTATGATACATGCTGAAGTTTGAGAACCCCTACAGTAAACTATATTTTGTGGACATTGTCAAATCACTAATTTCAAATAGGCTAAAGCAAAACCCAGTATTTCACACTCCAGAGGATTCAGATGTAGATCCAAAGATAATTTAGTGAAATATCTTAAAGATACATACAGACATACATAATTTTAAAAAGAATTAACATTCCACTGGCTGGGTTACAGGTGATCAAATGAAGCACACCAGCCAGAAAATCTCATCTAATACTTGAACACAAACAACAATCCCTTGCAGAATCACGTGCTCCGTCTATCTGCCCATGAATCTGAAATAGTTTAAGCCTACTTGAAAGATGTGAGTTAATAATCTCTATGACTCTCTTATGAGTGGAAAAATTCTGTCAAAGTTCAAAAATTATTTTAGGGATTTAACAAATTATATAGTAAACCCACAAACTAATGTGGGTAAAAGTTTCTCCTTATAACATTCTGTCTTCCCATCCAGAAATATAATTTGTTTCTTGGTACATAATGTTTTCACTGCTCAATAAGTTTCAGTGTTCTTTAACTAGTCCATACTTATTTAAATTTAAGATTTTTAAAGTGTATTTTATGTTTTATGGCTATTTAAATTTAAATTTATTTGTTATATTTTCTGCTATTATATACTATGTGTCCACATACATATATCTAACTTTCATCTGGTAATATCAATGCTATTTTAAAAATAAAGATGTATTAGTTAGTATTTTTGTATATTCTGGTTATACAGACATATCACTTTAAATAATGAAGGAAGGAATTAATCAAGAAGATCCAAAGTGTAAAAACATAGAGATCAAGTAGACAGTATCAAAATTAAGATTTATTTTCAATAAAGGACAACACAGGTAATATAAATAGGTGAAAATTAGGAGAAGGTATTTTCAATATTTAAACCTATATAGGATGAATAAAATATTTAAGAAACCCCTAAAGTTAATAAGAAAAAGGCTGGAAATTCAACAGGAAAGGGAAAAAGCTGTAATTAATCATTTCACAGATGTAAAAGAAACAGAGAACTAAGAAATATGTTTAGAGATGAGCACCTTGTTTGTTATAAAAAATTTAAATTAAATAATTGAAACAACGATAAAACATATAGATGGGCAAAAATTATAAAGTTATATAATTTGCACTGTTAATAAACATATGAGGAAAAAGTAACACATACAGTGTCAGTGGGAGTAATAAACGGCTACTGTCTGGACATTGTGAAATTAAGTATTCCCTACAAACCAGCAGTCCCATGCCTGGCTTATGCACACAGAGAAACCCTTGTAAGTCTATATGGATACTTGTAAGAGCATATTCACTCCAACACTGTGATAATTCAGATTTAGAGGCAAATCATGTGTTTGTCACTGAGAGAAGGGTTAAGTTATATGTGGTGAGCACATAACATTGGATGATGTGAAAAGTAATGAACTACCTTGACCTAAAAAAATACGGATAGATTTTTAAAAGACTTTTGATTAAAAATAGTAAGAGATCAAATAAGAGCTAAAATACAATACTATTTATGTGAGTCTAAAATACATCAAACACAAAATAAAGCCATGTATTTTCAAGAATACATACAAGGTATGACAATTAAGTTTGCGAACTCATCCTAGAAGAAGTGCTACATACCTCATTGCTGAATATCACTACAGTCACCTTCGAAGTACTCCCCTTGGGAAGCTATGCAGTGGGGCCAACACCTAGTCTGCCCTTCAAAGCAATTTTGGAACTCTTTTTCTGGAATGGCCAACAGGAATGGCCATCAGAGCTGTCGTCTTATTACCCTTGATGTCCTGAATGTCATCAAAATGTCTTCCTTTCCATAGTTCCTTTATCTTTGGGTGAAGACAGAAGTCATTGGGGGCCAGATCAGGTGAGTAGGGAGGGTGTTCCAATACAGTTATTTGTTGACTGGCTAGAAACTCACTCACAGACAGTGCCATGTGAGCTGGTGCATCTCGTGATGCAAGAGCCATGATTTGTTGGCGAAAAGTTCAGGTCGTCTAACTTTTTCACACAGTCTTTTCAGTGCTTCCAAATAGTAAACTTGGTTAACTGTTTGCCCAGTTGGTACAAATTCATAATGAGTAATCCCTCTGATATCAAAAAAGGTTAGCAACAGCTCTGCAACAAGTTTGCAAACTTAATTATCATACCTTCATACATTGCTGAGGACATAAATGGCAGGGTGGGGGGGAGGTTCGAGAAAGAGTGGGAAAAGAGGAATGAGACTGAGAGCAGGGATGATAGATGAAAGGAAAGGAAATAAATTAAATTAGGGATTTTACATGGATCCATAATGGTTATGTGCCTTAGCCTGAGCACCTGAGATCTAAAATATACTCTCTCTTAATTTCCAGTTCTTATACTCCTTATTTCTATCTCATGTCAATTACGAAATTATTAAATAATTGCAAGCATTCTATTTATGTGCTAATTTTTAGGGAGAATTTTTTCTAATATTATGTCAAGTATAATGTTATTCATATGGAGTAAATTTCATACAACCAACAGAAAATATTCTTCTATTCTAAATTTGTGAAGTTTTTAAATTATAAATAAGTTAATAAATCAAATACTTTTGAAAAACAGTAAAAATAACATGATTTTTTACCTTACTTATTAAAATATGTGGTATTGCCTGACATTACAACATACTTATAAATCTTGATTGGTGAAGATAGATTTTTAAATATCAGTTCAAATTTATATGAAAATTTTTTACTTAGGATGTTTACAATGATAACCCAAGCCCTTACCTCTCTTTTGAGTGATATTTCAATATATCCAACTGTCAAATAGCAATTTGTTGTGACTAAATCCTAGGCATCTACATTCAATACGTCTGAAATTCAATTTACTCAATGTGAAATATTATAGTAGGAGAGATAATTTTTTAAAAGATATTAATAAATTATATTCAACTATTTCAAATTTAGCTTTCTTATTAAAAAAACTGAAGTATTGTGTAAGAATCTAGGGATTGACTATAAAATTCCAGATGACAGTGGTGCACAGTGCTTTACTGAGTAAACCACATAAAATTTTCTGGGCTGGACCTTCATGTTCTTCATTTGAAAATGGCAATAATGCACTTCTTATTCAAATACTTTGAAAACAAATCAGTGCTATACAACAACAGTAAGATATATAGTATTTTTGTAAAATGGAAATTACTTAGTAAAGTGAAAAGAAACAAATGCTAAAACGTGAATCTCACAGTCTCTATACTTAGTGAAAGGAACTAGACACAAATGATACATGATATACAATTCCATTTATATGAATTTCTAAAATAGACAAAACTAATCAATGGTGGCAAAAAAATCAGGAGAATTGCTGTCTTGGGGCGTGTGGAATTAATTGAGAAGGGGCATATATGTTCCTTCTGAAGCGATGGTAATATTGTATATGTTGATGGGGTTTGGATGACACAGGTACATACATTTCTCAAAAGTCAATAAATGTACATTTTGGATTTCTGCATCTCATTGTTAGTAAATTTTATCTTTAAAATGTTATGAACACAAAATAATACATTTTTTTCTTACTAATAAATTGTAATTTCGTAAGTGTGGAAAAAAGGTGAATTTGGCTTATATCAATATCCATTTCATTTTTGCCTGTATGTATGAGGCGGTTCTGATTGTTATTCTTATTTTACTGTATTGGATTTTTACCTCTGGCATTCCTTGTGGAGAGAAAGCACTAAAAGGTGGCACAACATCTGAAACATTTTCATATCCTGGAGGAGGTGGTTCAAATAATGATGAGTTCGAAATCTACAGAAATAAAATACAATAACCGGAAGTAAATCAGGTAAAGTTTGATATTACCATCAAATAAAGAAAAGTGTGTATGATCTTTTTTGTCAGTAGAGGGTTAATCAATCCTTCAGTATTTCGAGAATACATATCAAATATCCAACACTTCACTAGAAGCTGTGAGGCTTCTGTGAGATGAATAAACTACAGACCCTGAGGGGATCTATAAGCACCAGCTTTTGATTTAGGAGGAAAATTTTATTCCCCAAATAAAAAGTAACATTGTATAGTAATCTTACCCACTTATAACAATGCTAAGATAATTCCTTAGGGACAAATTAAATATTAAATTCACTTCAATAAAAATTACATTTTAGGGGGATCCACAATTGATAGTACCTAGACACACTAAACAACATTCACTCTGAAAAGAACTAAAAACACTGAACCAAATATAAAATGTTATATTTTTAAGTGCATCACTGAATTGGGGGGAAAAAAAAAAGCAAGGAAATAATCAAGAGCCAAAAAAAAAAAAAAGAAAAGAAAAGAAAATGACTTGAAAGCAGGAATTCTGAGATTAGCACTAAGATGTGCTTTTGCCTTAGCTGGGTCTTTCAAAGCCTAGGGCTCCCTGGGAGGGGCCCAGGAGTTAAAAGACAAGTCCAGACCGGGCCCAAATAATGGAGTCTGACAGGAGACACCTGCATCAAAGCTGGGTCTTTAAAGACCAACCTCCTTTACGGTTAAGGATAAGTTAGAAGTAAACCTGTCCCACAGAAAGTGATGGCTTGTGGGAGAGGGGAAAAAATTGCGCCAGGGAATTCATAATTCTATAATTATGTAGCTACTGATATACAGTACTCAGATCATTTCTACCTTCTTATTATGATTTTTACTCTTCCTTTTTTTCCCTAATGCTTCGTTTTCTCCTTCCCTGTCCCCCTTTTTTGAGGGATGGTTAATTTTAAATGTTTTATTTCTTTTAGTAGTTTGGAAATTGAAAGATCCAATTCCTGATTAATAAAGTTAGAACAAATATCAAAATGAATGGTGAAACATTAAAAACATTCCCATCAAGTCAAAGATATCTGCTATTGCCCCTTCTTTTCAACATTATGCTATAGGACCTGGCCAGTGCAGTAGTACAATGATTATTGGGAGTGGGGGAGTGAACATGGGCTGGCATGTTATTGTCCTAACAAGAGCACTAGTTTGCTACCTCTCCTGAGGCTGACAGAACCTACAATAAAACAAAATCAACTACTACCCTAAAAAACACTCACATATCCCATATTTCCCATTTTTCTCTCATCCACATAGAGTGCAAACTTATCTAAATCACTGGAAAAGATTATGAGAGAAACTATACTAAATTGCAATAAAAATCCATCTAGAAACAAAGTCTTTCAGCGAAAGGAGTATTCAAGTTTGTCTCACTTGGTTTGCCTGTACACTAATCTTTAATTTTTACAGCACTACCGAGCAAGTGGATTTTAAAGCAAATTTATGAGTTATTCTAAGAACTAGCAAAAGTTTTTCAAGGTCAAGGAAATACCTTTTTGGAGGCGGCTATTATACAAGTGAGCATTGCTTACTTTCCAAAATTCACTAACATAGCCTCAAATTAGGTATTCTGAGCACAACTAAAACAATTCCGGCTTGCAAATTTTTATTTCCTTTTTATGACAAAAAAGGCAATTTATAGTTCAATCTCTATGGTATGTTATCTCTACATCAACAAAGGTAAAATAATGTGTCTGGATGTATTTAAAATATTTCTGGTAGAAGCTACAAAACCCTAATCATACCTGTTGCCTGTGCCAGGGAGAGCTTGTATGTGTTGTGCAGGAGAGTAGCATTTTAGTTTACAACATATCTCAGCTGTGAATAGTCACAATAATTAAACTGCACTGGAAGATGAGGACAGAGTAAAAGAGTGTTTGTAGTTGGGATAGAAAAATGAAAATAGAGCTGAACTGTCACAATGTCAAAAGATAATGCCTGAATCTGAAACACGACTAACGTAAGCACGAGATTTAAGGAAATAGAGGTAAATAGCAAAAGAATCAACTCATGGTTAAATAGTATGTGTGTCTCAGTGAAGAAGGAAATAGGAGGAAACAAGTCACCTTGTGGAGAACTGTGATTATGTGCAGGTATAACTTGGATAAAAACAAAAATGAAAGTGAACTAATGATATAAATATTAAGAAGCTTTAGGCAATTAACACCATTCAGGAAAATCTCTGAACTGAAACTTCTACATGATATGCTTATATTATGTGACAGCCTTTAGGAATTGCATAAATGCTTGTAATGGCAAAAATAATGAAATAATAAAAGCAAAAGTACAATCAAAATTTGGAGGTGAAATAGGAAAACAGACATAAAAGTTTGCTATGTTCCTCATTGTACATAGATAATCTCCAAATTTGATAGCTCAAGATAGAGGTTTAAGTATATGTATATTTTTAACATTATCAATATTGATCAAGCTTGGTCACTGATCAAGGTGGATATATTTGAAGCTACATATAATTTAGAAGCCCCAGCTAAGAAAAGGACTGATGGAAGCTATCTAGATTGAAAGGGGATATTTTAGTTAGGTATGGTAGCTCTAAAACCAAGGTATGCTAACCAGGACTAAATATATGTTATATTTTATGAGCTTTCATATTGAATATATTTCATGGTAAGAAATACCTCAATTGCTTGTATTGTCTTCTCTTTCTCATGTGCCCTAACTTGCAAACAAGATTGTCAATTCTTTAGAGTTGGTATCATTTCTATAGACTTTCTCCCCAAACTCTCTTCCTCTGCAAATGCCCATGTCCAAGTTCTGGGCATAGAGCTGAACACGTGATCATATGAGATATAATCATTAAGTACCAATAAAAAAACTTCTGGCTCAAACAGCACACTGGGTCTCTGAATTTCCTAGCAACTCCAAAGCTATGCAGTATCTTTTAGAGTCTGAACCTATCAAAAATGTATCTATTTCAGTTGCTTGGAAGTCTCTAATATGTTTTACTTTAGTATACAATAATAAAAATAAAAAATAGCAACTGTTTTCAAGCATTAATTTCTCAGAATCTTTCCAACATCACATTAAAGCCAAATATTCTAAGAAAATTGATACTGATAATGAGATTCAATAATACTAATTTATATCAATAATTGGAGATGTATAGGACATTCTTTCATAAAAAGGTATCTGAAAAATATAGAGGGGTGAGTTTCTTTTCTAATTTGTTGTGTGTTCCTGGCCATGTCTCAAATTTCTCATCTGTACATGGGGAGACTATTGCTATCTCACCACTTCACAATTTGAGGCTCAATTAGATAACTGATATTAAACAGTATTTCTGAAATCATTTGTTGTTTTAGTCAATTGAGAAATATATCACAGTGATTTGTTGACCCTACTAGAATACCAACTTTTTTTAAAAAAATAGTAATAATTTAGAAATTATCCAAAATAGCCAACAAGTTGTATTAAAAACAATTGGCTTATGTATCTCTGCCTGGTTAGCGAAGTTTCAATATCGTCCAAGTATCATCACATTATCTCAATTAATAAAGGGAGCTGTTGGCATTCCTATTTTAATACATTTAATCTGGTCTATAAATGATGGACCAGATCTTAAAAGTTAGACGACTTAAAGGCAGCTAATAAAAGGTGGAACTGGTATTCAAATACAGATCACTCTCCTAAAATAATCTTATTCTCCAGAACAGAATGGAAAAGGGCAGCTCTCATAAAGAGATGCCAAATAGTAAACAGATCTGAGGACCAACCAGGTGTTTATAAAACTGAAGGGAAACAGAACACTGTACCCTAAGAGAAACTGAAAAGACAGCCCCTACTTAATCCTCCTAGGTACAACTGAGAGGCAGGTAATTTAGAAGTAGTGGCGCTGTTAGTAGCAGACCAAAGGGTTATAAAAGATGAGAGATCCAAGTCTTTAATGATCCCTGACCTATGGGTATAATTAACTTGAAAGCTTTCTGATGGACAAATGGCGAAGTGGAAATCTGGAGAGTCCAGAAGGCTCCTGGAGATTCTGCGGTCCTTGGACAGGTGAATGTGGGTTCTCTTAATCTCTTTCTTTTATGTGTTAATGATGAACATCCTGGGATTCTGAAGCATTAGAGGAATTGGGTAAGGGCCATGGAGAATGAGCAAGAAGCTGACTACTTTGATCTTGCTCAAGCGTCCAGAAAGAGAAATAAAGGCATTCCTTTTTCTTCTTTGCTGGTTAGTCCATGCCACAGGTTAGGAAAGGAAGAAGGGAGTAGAGATAGGAGCTCGGTCTAGGAGTAAATATTAAATCTTGCCAGATCTCCATTTTCATTATTTCGATTATACATAATTATAGTGAAATAATAAGTTGCAAGAGGCAGAGGAGGGATTTCCACAAAGTTTAACCTTAAGAGTTTCTCACTTGAAATGGCTCTTCCAAAGACCTGGGAGGAGCACCAGCACATGTTTATTCATAATTTTAATTATATCATAATTAATAGACGTGTTTATGTGATGATGTGTGTGCACATCTATGCATATATATTTATGTATATGTAAAACTGTCTTTTATATACAATTACAACCTGTATTCACTAAAGAATCCTTCAATCACTATATGGGATTTCAAGTATATTTGGAGACATACATTAAGCCAACTAGTTAAAAAAAAAGGACTTTATGCTTTGAATAGCTAAATAGTCTAATCAATTATATATAATCATTCTATACAAGTGTTTTATTTTTAGTTGCTTTGCAAATACTTTTTAAATGTACTCATTTACCTCTTTAGCTCTATACTAGAATTAACTATTCAGGAAATAGGGAGCTAGATTTTTATTTTATTTTATTATTAGCTTCAGGTGTACAAAGCAACATACTCGTTAGACATTAACACGCCTCACAAAGTGATAACCAGGAGCTAGATTTTAAACTATGTCCAGATATATGCTAATTTCATCCTCAACACAAACATGTAATTGTCTTTATTTTACAGATGTGGAAAGGAGGGCTCAGGAAGGTTAAGTATTCACACTTTGCTATCAATAGGCAAAGATAGAATTTAAACTCAAGTATGTCTGACTCTGAAGTCCAGGTTTACTCTTTTGACTAGAATATACTATCTTCCTCTAAAACAGGAGTCAGCAAACAATGTTCCACTGACCAAATCCAGCCCACTTCCTGGTTTTGTACACCCCACCACTAAGAATGGTTATTACATTTTCAATAGGTGAAAAAAATAAAGAGGAAT
This sequence comes from Rhinolophus sinicus, assembly GCF_036562045.2. Lineage (NCBI taxonomy): Eukaryota > Metazoa > Chordata > Mammalia > Chiroptera > Rhinolophidae > Rhinolophus > Rhinolophus sinicus. The sequence goes on from NC_133756.1 coordinate 106,743,682, forward strand.
AATATTTTGTGACATATCAGTTACATGAAATTCAACTTTTAGTGCCCACAAATGAAGTTTTATCAGAACTGCCACGCTTATTCATTTATGTATTTTCTATGGCTTCTTTTCTACTATAATAGCAGAGCTGTGTAGTTGTGACAGCAATCAGCCTGATAACAAAGGCAGACCCTTTTCAGAAAGCTTCCTGACTCCTGCTTCAAAACGTCGAGAACAACCAAGTTCAGGTGAAATACACAATCTCTCCAGATGAAATTTAATACAAAATCTTCAACAAATAAATTTAAAAAATAAATAAAAGTCAGTTCCTGTATATAAAATATTGGATCAAAACTTCTGAACAGATTAATGAGTTTCCAACCAATTGTCCATATAAGCTTTCAAGTTTATGCTTACTATAAGAACTTCCGGATGTTCTCAGCTTTCAATTCATCCAAAAATGCCTTCTTCACCTTATGCTGTGGCACAATGTTAGTAGCTTCATTGGAGGATTTTATAAACCATCCTGTAGAATACATCACATATATGAATCAGAAGTGAGGTCATAGACAGGATCTATTTTTCCATTGTGCTGTATCTATCATATGTAAAAATCATACATTTCCAATGACCTCTGGCATTAACTGAAATTTCCTGAAATTTAATTTTTCTTGCATACTTCCCCCAGGGAAAAAAAAATCATACACACAGACTTTTAAATTATGAATCAATAACAATATATTCTTCTCCAACTTCATCGATAAGATTGTTGTGATTCTAAGAAATGTTTTATGATGAAATCAGCACTAAAACACGTTTCAACTAATGGGGATGAACAAGATCTCTTGAAAATTAAGGCAAACGGAGATCTACCATCTGTCTCCTTAAAGCTTCCATCCCCAGTGACTGCTCTCTGCTGAATAAGCATTTGTAATCTATTTTTATAATGAATTAATTATGAATACATTTCAAGTACATAAATTATTTCAAAGAGTTGAAGGAAACTCAGATTTATAATTCGTTCTGGTTCTGAAACTAAAACAAAATATGCTGAGATTTCACGTTTCCATTTGAAGTAGGCTTGAGACGTTCAAGTTCAGAAAACTGCTATGAAACTACCATCGGCCCAACATCTCTGGATGACACACAGTGCACACAGGCCAGGAGCAATGGGTAGCCAGATGACTTAGAGAGGTTAGGCTTTTAAACTGAGGGAAGGCGGGCATCATTACAGGGTTTATTTAAGGAAATATAATCTGGGCATAAAATGGTTACCAAAATCAGCACCCAGCCAGCTTTCATGGGGCCTTCTACTTATTAATCACATGCATACATACACATAAGCATATTGAAATAAATGTTTGGCAGCAAATGGAAATACAGTTTGACCTGTACATAGAACAAAGGTTTAGCCTGTGGGTCCAGGAAGGACACACTGAAGATGAAATGCTTGAACTGAAATCAAGAGAAGGAACAGAATGAAGAGACGGGAGGCATATGGGGGAAGGGAGAGCAGAGACCCGAGTGAAAAATAAACAAACACTAATAAAGAACCAATTCTGTGTCAGCCCCTGAGCAGTAAATATAAGGATGGGGCTGAGGGCAATATTAGGAATAACGAAATGCCCTTTTAAGAGACGCATAACATTTTAATCCCCATGCCAGCTATTTCCCATTCTTACAGTTGATAAAATTGAAACTCAATTTGAAGTGTGTCCTTATTGAGCACTTATCTCATGTAAGCCCCACAACAACTCTAAGCAGTTACTAATACCCACATGTTAGTTATGAGCAAAGTGTGGCTCAGAAGTTTTTTTTACTGACTCCAAGGTCACGCAGCAAGCAAGAGGAGAGAGGTCTACGCCCTGGTCTTCTAAATCCCAGAAAGGAAATCTAGAATTCAGAGCACTGGCAAACTACCTGGTGATACCTTAGGGACATTACATTAATGTCCAAATAGAAGCATCTCCTCATCAAGAAGAAATAAAGAAAAGTGCCAATACCCCCAATACTGTGCTAGGAACTTTACATGCTACTTCACTTACTATTCCCAATAAATTGCAGATATTATCGTCATCATAAAGATTGGCAAACTCAGGCTAAGAGAGACTGGGTAACTTGTTGAAGGTCACGAAGTGGCAAAGTCAAAATTAGAATTTAAGAGTCTAAGTTTGTCTGTGCCGCCCCTGGTTTTCTTAAAGAGTTAGGTGAAGTCTGCAAATCAGTACACAGGGGACAATGGAAAAGGACTGCTGATAAAGATCTGTTCAGCGCGCTGACACTATCAGACAAGTCCCAAGTGTTCGTCTATTATTTACTCCCAAGGTCGAAAGGCGGAGGAGAGAAAAGGGCTCCCTTGCAGTAGTGAATGCCCAGAAGTCTACCTTGCGTGCATACGTGAAGCAGCCCCAAGCACAGGACCAGATACAGCCCCAAATACGGAATCGTCTTTTCCTGCAAAGCACCCTGGACGACCTGGTTTAATTGCACCAGGGACCGACCGCTCGTCGTAAAACCTACGAATTTTTCCAAGGGTTCAAGCGGGTGGACCTTCCAAAGTCCAGTTTCAGGGTCCCTTCTTTCTAACCCTTAACCTGGGTGACTGTCCTACAATGGCCTGTCCAGAACCCTACCGTGCACCGCCCCCAGCAACCCTCACCTACCTCGCGGGATCCCTACCTACCCCCTAAACAAACCATCGCTCCCGGGACCCCACGTGGCAGTGGGCCCGCGAGTCCTGCCAAGCGCTGAACTGCCCGGGAGGCTGCGGGTGTGTGCGGCCAGCGCGCCCCTACCGAGGAGGAAGCCGACGATGAAGAGGCCGGTGGCCAGCCCCAGCGCCCCAGCGCAGAGCCAGCGTGGGCGACGCCAAGCCACAAAGATCGAGTCGGTTTCGTGAAGGGGATTCCACATCTCGGCTACGGGCGGCGGGGCCCTCCCGGGACCTGCGCTTAGGCTGCGGTCCTGCTGCGGGCTAGATGCTTCTGCCCAGAGGGCTAGAATTCACTCCCAGCTCCGACGCCTACTTTCTCCGCCCTAAAACTGTTTCTAGTTTACTCTCAACCAATCCCAGCGAGAGGGAGGCAATAGCAGTCCCCTAAGAAGAAAACCCGGCCCCTTTGGAGGGGCGCTCAAGAAAAGTTTATCTTGAAACGTTCTAGTAGATCTTGTTTATTTAAAAATGAAAGGAGAAAAAAAAAAAAAAAAAAAAAAAAGGAGGGAGGGAGCTAGAAGCTGTTCTGCATTCTTCTCTCCCAGACCAAAATCTGATTTCGCAAAAAGAGTTAAGGATTGCCCCTGTAACTCAATAGAATGATCCTCTTTTGTCTGCCTAGGAAAATACCTAGGGACCTGGCTCTGGGCTAGTTGCTAGACTAGACTAAATTACCTCTCAAGAACTGTTTTTCATATACCACGTATCAGTGAAATCACATGGTTCTCTGCTTTTTCTGTCTGACTTATTTCGCTCAGCATTACACTCTCAAGATCCATCCATGTTGTCACAAATGTTCCTATATCATCCAAAAACAACAAAAGAACAAGACAAACAAATGAGAACAGAAACTCATAGACACAGACAATAGTTTAGTGGTTACCAGAGGGTAAGGGGGGTGGGGGGTGGGAGAAGAGGGTAAGGGGGATCAAATATATAGTGATGGAAGAACTGACTCTGGGTGGTGAACACACAATGGGATTTATAGATGATGTAATACAGAATTGTACACCTGAAATCTATGTAATTTTACTAATAATTGTCACCCCAATAAATTTAAAAAAATAAATTAAGACAAACAAATGAGAAAAAAACCCACTGTTTTTCAGCTCTGAATTCCTATTAAATACCTTATAGCACTATAATGTGTAAAGTCAAGTAGAAAAAGGTGGTGTTCAGTTCTGGCATTGTGTTGGATAGTCAAGATGGTGTCAGTGTGAATTACCACTGTGCCCTTTCTCATAATGAATATCACTGACATTAATAAACTTTTTGGGAATCATTTCCTCTTTACATACCAAAACCATTATGAAAGAAATAATATTGGAACTTTCTGAAGGCCAGTTCTTCAGTTCAATCATTCATTCATTGAAAGTGTATTTATTAAATAGATATTCTGTTCCAGGAATTATGAGTACAAATGTATGTAAAATAAAGTCCCTGACCTCAAACAAGATCACAATATCTGGGAAGATATATGTGAATGCAGTTACAATGTAGTATAATAAATATTATAATCAAGAGAAACAGTATCCAACTGTGTTCGGCGTTATTCTTCTTCCACAAGTCCTTATATGGCAAGTCATCTCCCATCTTTCCTCCATAGTTGAAGAAGGACACATAATGTGGTCTAATGGTTTTCAAAGCAAATATGTGCCAGTTTTTTGAGGGGAAGTTAAACATCTACAGTGAACCTTAGCTTCCTCACCTGTAAAAGGGAGATCATAATAAAAGTGACAACAGAAAACCCTAGTGTGGCTTGCATAAACATCTAGAGATTTTAAATTCTTTGGGGGATGTCCTGAAAAGTAAATGAAATAATTCATGTAAAGCACATAACATAGTGCCTACCATGTGGAATGTGTTTATAATATTAGTTATAAAAGGTATGTCTTCGCCACTAGACTGTAAGCTCCATGAGGGGAAGAGGAATCCTTTCTATAACATCTGACAATGTTCATTCATTCTCTGATACTAATACACTGATCTCTCTTTTTCTTTAATTTTAATTGTTAACTTTTTGTTACAATTTTTGTTCTTTTATTTCCTTTCAGATTTGAAGCTCCTTGGCACAAGGGACCGTATCTTGTTTCTGTTTTTCCAGAGTTACATAATTCTTAGCATGGAGAAACATCCTTTTGAATGAGTAGACTATATCATGCAAAGCAATGAAGCAGTTATGAGGTAAAAGAAATGATTACTGTTTTTGAAGAACTTTAGTCAAAGTGGAAAGACAGGGCCTAAATAAAAAGATAATTAACAATACCAGAAAGCAGAGATTATGAGCCAAAAAGAACAGCAACAGCTTGTGTTCAGGAGAGCATTATGGGTTCCTTATACATACCTAATGATCCTTAATAACCTCAATAGCTCTTGCTGGAAGAACAACCTGAAATATGTCATAGTGCCATATGCATATTTATACACAAAAAAAGTGTGACACGACTTTGTGGGTAGGTGAATAAGTTAAAATATAACCTGACCATCCTCTTCCTCTTTGAGTGCAGGAAATGGTAGATTCAGAATAGAAAGATTAAATAAAAGAAAGGTAATATACTTGCATCTGCTACTAGCCATCAGCTCTTATAGACTCTCTAGATTGAAAGGTTCCATAGAAGGGGGATTGTGCCTGGTAGTGCACTTGATCCATAATAGCTATACAATAAATACTTTTAAATGAATGAATTGTATAGCAACTATTAGATGATGAAAAATTACTACCTAGTTATAAACTTCTTTTAAACAATAGGCTAGTATGGTACAAAATAAAAATATTTAACTTTAGTTCAGTAATGAGAGAAAGTATTGTTGTCCTTTATTAATATGTATTCATGAAAGTATTTCATCCAGTGTGAAAAGCATTTCTTAATTATCACTATGGCCAAGAAGTGGGCTGCATCACAGGAACACCAAAAAAGGTATCCTTTTTTGCTTTGGCTGGCATTTCTGACTTTTGGAACTGTAATGTTTGGTGAAAAGCAGATGCTCAATAGGTAGTAGCCATTATGAGCCTCACTTATTCCTGACTAGAATTGAGTACAGTAGCTCCCTCCCCCTTACTCATCATTTGGTTTTCTATGTTTTGCTTTCTGTAGTTTCAGTTACCAGAGGTCGACCATGGTCTGAAAATATTAAATGGAAAATTCCAGAAATAAATAATTTATGAATTTTAAATTGAGTGCCATTCTGAGTAGTGATGAAATCTCGTGACATCCTGTTCCATCCCTCCTGGGACATGAGTCATCCCTTTATTTAGTGTATCCACACTGTAGCTGGCTATGTATAGTGATGCTGGGAATTCAAGTATGCCAAAGAGAAGCCATAAAGTGCTTCCTTTAAGAAAAAAAAGTGATAGTTCTTGACTGAATAAGGAAAGAAGAACAATCCTATGCTGAAGTTGCTAAGATATACAGAAAGAACAAATCTTCTACCTGTGAAATTGTAAAGAAGGAAAAAGAAATTCATGCTAGCTGTCGCACCTCAAACTGCATAAATTACAGCCACGGTACATGATAAGTACTTAATTAAGATAGAAAATATATTAAATTTGTGGGTAAAAGACATGACATTGTCATGGCTCAATGATTTTCCTTCTGATGAATCTTCAGACAGCCAATAGTCACCTAACGCTATGTCACAATGCCTACGTTAGAGTTGTATAATCTTACATAATCACAAGAAATCTGAGTATATTACAATAAGATACTTTGAGAGAGAGACATACGTATTCACATAACTTTTATTATGGTATATTGTTATAATTGTTCTCTTTTATTATTAGGTGTTATTCTTTTACTGTGCCTAATTTAGAAATTAAACTTTATCATAGGTATGTATATACAGGGTTTGGTACTAATTGCAGTTTCAGGCACCCACTGAGGGATCTTAGAAGGTATACCCTGCAAATAAGGGGGGCTACTGTATATATAAATCAGAAAAAATGACAGTGTTGTTTAAACAGCTTTGGAGAGAGTGTGTATAATCTATCCTTGTTAGGCTGAAATGATTTAAAACAGTCTTGACCAAGAAATCTTGAAATTTTCCTGTGAATTCAGATGGAAGAAAGCTTGAGAGCTCAAACAGATACTTGTCAGATTAGTTTTCCAAGGTCTCCATTCTGTTTTTAATTCCCCAACTCAAAGTATATGTGGATTCCAATGAACTATATAATGATTCTAAATTCCTTAACAAAGCAATGTAGGCCGTCTACATTTTGAAATTTTTCTACCATAATGAATAATTTTTCTACATAATGAATTTATCCTTCATTAATTTCCTTGTCATACACTTTTATGTAATTTATTTAATCTTCCTATTCCTCATTTTACTCATCCATAAAATAGAAATAATAAAAGTTCCTTTTGCTCATAGTGGTTAAAAAGGGTTAGCAATGAAATCTGGCACTTAGATAATTGTGAATGAGTGACAAATGAAGTCATTACAAATTTCAAGAAAAAAATGATATAAAATCTCTATCATTGCTGATCAGATCATTTTAAGTAGAACCACATATATGTACTCAGCAATCTCCTGTTTTAAAACTGATACATTATCATTATGGTAACCTAAAATTAAGTAAAACCCACTCTTATAAAAACAGTAAGTAAATACATTCCAAAGAGTAAAATGAGATACTCTATGCACAATACTAAGATTTCTTTCATAAATTGAAAGAGATTATGTCAGTCAAAATAACAATGGGGACAAGATGAATCTTTCTTTGTACAGACATGAACTAAATCAGAGAGTGTTACAGTCATACCTGGGATTTGCTCAAAAGAAAACAATTACATTTATTTTAGATTTTTTTTTCCCCTTCTTCTGCCTCCCCTCCCCGCCACTCTGGTTCAAGCCGTTGTTTCTTAGTCTAGTTGTGTAGTACACATCTCCCTGGCCCATGCTGGTATTATGAGCCTTGCGCTCCCCAGCTGAGGCAGTCGGTCCCCAGTCGTCGTTCAGCTGTTCACAGTAGCTCATGCCTGCGCTTCCGGCTGCCAGCGACTCATACTGACCACTGGCTGCTCTTAATAGCACACGGTAGCCAGCGGCAGCACTCAGCAGCACCCTCTGACCTCTGGCTGCTCATGGTAGCCCAGCTCCAGGGGAGCCGTTGCTCACAATCTTAGCTGTAGAGGGCACAGCTCACTGGTCCATGTGGGAATTGAACTGGCAACCTCAGAGTTAGGAGCACAGTGCTCCAACCACCTGAGCTACTGGGCCGGCCGTATTTTAGTTATTTTTTTATCCCCAGCCTCTAATACATATTTACTTTTCAATTGTTTTTTAATTTCCTCAAGAAAAAAATAATATTCCTTGACATCTACTTAAAGTATAAATACAGCATTCCTGAACTATCAATTACACACTAAAGGGTACAACTCAGGAAGACAAGAATTCTAACTTTTCCAAGTGATTTTATATATTTTTTTTAAGTTGGAGGGTGGCTGTATGAGCATACATCTTTCAAACACTTTGGACTATACATTTAAAATCTGTTCATTTTATTGTATATAAATTATAAATCAAGATAATTGATTTAAACAATAAGATAGGGGTATAGAGAATATTTCTTAATGATTCATTAAATTCTACTCTTTCGGATTTCATAAAAATGGCAGCGTGAGGTGAGCCTCTTGAAATCTATCCTGGAATTTACAACAAATTGAACAACTATAACTCCACAAAGGACTCCCTGAACAGCAGACAGGCAAGACTAAGAAGCACACTACTGAAATTATCTAATGGTGGGCAAATTGCGCGAGCAGGGGAGAGAGGAAGGGAGAAGTGCGGACACAGGGCCACTCCGACGCAGGACAGAGACCTAGCTCGGTGCTCTGAACTCGCTGCATCCCAGAACTACTGCACCTGTGGGAGAGGGAAGAACTCGGACTGCTAGGGCTTCGCTTATGGCCCACAGGGCTGAGGGGACAGTATATAACATGACTGAACCTAACACTCACAGCAGAGACCGTGGAGTAAAAACTGAGGTAAGAAAGCTGAAAATGATGGTTTAAGCCCTCACTGCTGCAGAGAATGGAAACCTTAGGCATTGAGCCTAGCCGCCCCCTCCCTACCCTCCCAGAGCTCTCCCTATCCCCACCCTCCCAGTGCTAGAAGCGAATGGTAGCAATGTCAGATCAAAAAAACAGAATATTTGCAGTTCTGAGAACTGTGATCTGCAGACATGAACTCACAGCCCAACTAGTTCCCACAAAGGGGAGGGAGCCGTGGAATCAGGACCGGCTGTGGTGGTGGTTGTTGCCAATATTCTGAGCCACCTCTCACAACCCACCCTGCCCCTGTCCCCACCTATATGGGTGGATCCCTGCAGGAGTAAATAGAACTGCTAAGACACACAGGCTCTGAATCTGGTGCAGGAAGAGCTTTGCAACTTCAGAAGCTCTCTGCATCCCCACACAGAGGAGTCACAATATGACCAAGGTGAACTGTTCACAGAGGAGAAGCCTGCCTTCCAGAGAATACCCCCATTGTGTGAGAAGCCAGAATAGTGCAAAGAAAACATAACACTATAGTGTGAGAGAAAATAAAAGGCTGCAGTCAGAGAGAAAATAAAACATTCTACCAACACCTACTGGAAAACAAAAGAAAGACCTCTTTCTATCAACCTGTTTTGCAGAACCCACTCCTATAGATGTCTAGGAAGAGAAATAATAAATCATTAATTGCCATGAATAACCAAGACAAAAAGACAGCTCAGAAAGAAAATGAAAAGTCTCCAGAAAATGAACTTTAAGATATGGAAATGTGTGACTTAAATGACAAAGAATTCAAGATTGCAGTTCTGAAAAAAAACTCAATGAGATGCAAGAAAACACAGATAGGCAGTTTAATGAACTCAGAAACATAATCACAGAACAAAATGAACATTTTACCAAAGAGACTGAAATTTTAAAAAAGGACCAAATGGAATTTCTGGACATTCAGAACTCAATAAAAGAAATGAAGCATGAAATAGCCAGCTTTGGTAGTAGATTTGACCAGATGGAGGAAAGAATCAGTGACATCGAAGATAGAAATCTGGAAATGACACGGATGGAAGAAGAAAGAGACTTGAGACTTAAAAGAAATGAAAGAACTCTACAAGAACTTTCTGACTCCATCAGAAAGAGCGATATACGAATAATGGGCATACCAGAAGGAGAAGAAAGAGAGAAGGGTACAGAGAGTATATTCAAACAAATGGTCGATGAGAACGTCCCAAACTTGTGGAAAGAACTGGATCCTCGAATCCAAGAAGCAAATAGAACACCTAATTACCTCAACCCCAACAGGCCTTCTCCAAGGCACATTGTATTGAAGCTGTCAAAAATCAATGACAAAGAAAGAATCCTCAAGGCAGCCAGGGAAAAGAAGATGGTAACCTACAATGGAAAGCCCATTAGAATATCATCAGATTTTTCAGCAGAAACTCTACAAGCCAGGAGGGAGTGGAACCAAATATTCACACTATTGAAAGAGAGAAATTATGAGCCAAGAATAATACATCCAACAAAGATATCCTTTAGATATGAAGGAGGAATAAAGACTTTTCCAGACATACAGAAACTGAGGGAATTTTCTAACACACGACATGCAGTATAAGAAATACTGAAGGAGGCTATTCAGCCAGCATCAATAGGCATAATTTGTGGCCACCAAAACATAAAAGGGGGGAGAGTAAAGACCTGAACCAGATATGGGAATGGAGAAAGTAAGCATACTGAAGAAAATGGAATATTCTAAATATCAAACTTTCTTTTACAAAAACTTAATGGTAATCACTCAAAAGAAAAAAAAAAAAAATCCAGAACTGAAATATACAACATAATAAAAGAAGATACAGAGGGGGAAATCATAGACTACTACCACACAGAAATACTAGACAACAACAAAAAGGCAAAGAAACAATGGAGACACAGTCTTACCAGAAAACTAAAGATAGAATGATAGGAAATCCTCACATATCAATAATCACCCTAAATGTAAATGGACTGAACTCACCAATAAAAAGGCACAGAGTAGCAGATTGGATCAAAAAACTAAACCCAACCATATGCTGTCTCCAAGAGACACATCTCAGCTACAAGGACAAACATAGACTCAAAGTGAAAGGGTGGAAATTGACACTCCAAGCAAATGGTATCCAGAGAAAATCAGGTGTAGCCATACTGATATCAGATGAAACAGACTTCAGGATAAAAAAGATAACAAGAGAAAAGATGGACATTTCATAATGGTAAAGGAACTATACAACAAGAAGACATAACAGTCATCAATATTTATGCCCCCAGTCAGGGAGCACTGAAATATACCAAGCAACTACTAACAGAACTAAAGGGAGAAATTGACCAAAACACAATTATAGTAGGGGACCTAAATACATCATTGACAGCTATGGATAGATCATCCAAACAGGAAATAAAGAAAGAAATAGCAGCCCTAAATGACATGTTAGATGAAATGGACATAATTGACATTTATAGAGCACTTCATCCTAAAATATCAGACTACATATTTTTTCTAGTGTACATGGAACATTCTCAAGGATAGACCATATATCGGGACATAAAATTAGCCTCAGCAAATTTAAGAAGATTGAAATCATACCATGCATATTCTCTGATCACAAGACTTTGAAAGTGGATATCAACTGCAAAAAGAAAGCAGGAAAAACCACAAATACGTGGAGATAAAACAACATACTTTTAAAGAATGACCAAGTCAAAGAAGAGATAAGAGGAGAGATCAAAAGATACATAGAAACAAATGACAATGAAAATACATCCCACCAAAATTTTTGTGATGCAGTGAAAGCAGTTTAAGAGGAAAATTTATATCATTACAGGCCTATCTCAAGAAACAAGAAAAATCCCAAATAAATAACCTCACATTACACCTTAAAGAACTAGAAAAAGAAGAACAAATGAAACCCAAGGTCAGCAGAAGAAAGGAAATAATAAAAATCAGAGCAGAACTAAATGAAATAGAGAACAAAAAGACAATAGAAAAAATTAATGTGACAAAGAGCTGGTTCTTTGAAAAGATTAATAAAATTGACAAACCCTTGGCTAGACTCACTAAGATAAAAAGAGAAGACACTAATAAACAAAATCAGAAATGAAAGAGGGAAGTTATCACGGATGCCACAGAAATACAAAGGATCATCCAAGAATACTATGAAAGACTATATGCCACCAAATTCAATAACCTAGAAGAAATGGACCAGTTCTTAGAAACATACAGCCTTCCTAGGCTGAACCTTGAAGAACTGGAAAACCTAAATAGACCGATCACCAGTAAGGAAATTGAATCAGTCATCCAAAACCTTCCCAAAAGCAAAAGTCTGGGGCCAGATGGCTTCACTAGTGAATTCTACCAAACCTTCAAAGAGGATCTAATAACTGTCCTACTCAAACTCTTCCAAAAAATTGAAGAAGAGACAATACTCCCTGACTCATTTTATGAGGCCAACATTACCCTGATACCAAAACCTGGTAAGGATAACACAAAAAAAGAAAACTACAGACCAATATCTCTGATGAATACAGATGCAAAAATCCTAAACAAAATTCCAGCAAATCGAATGCAACGACGTATTAAAATGATTACTCATCAGGATCAAATGGGGTTCATCCCAGGGGCACAAGGATGGTTCAACATTCGCAAATCCATCAATGTGATACATCACATAAACAAAATAAAGGACAAAAATCATATGATTATATCAATTGATGCAGAAAAAGCATTTGACAAGATACAACATCCATTTATGATTAAAACACTTAATAAAATAGGTATAGAAGGAAAATACCTTAACATAATAAAGGCCATTTTTGACAAACCCTCAGCTAATATAATTAACGGTGAAAAACAGAAACCCTTTGCTCTACGTTCAGGAACATGACAGGGCTGTCCCCTATCACCTCTGCTTTTCAACATAGTGTTGGAAGTCCTTGCCAGAGCAATCAGGCAAGAGAAAGAAATAAAAGGCATCCAAATTGGGAATGAAGAAGTTAAATTGTCACTCTTTGCAGATGACATGATGCTTTATTTATCTTTATGAAAGCTTTTAATTAACGTATGCATACATACAGAAAATTAGACATCATAATTATACAACTTCATAAATTTTTTTAAATTTATTTTTTAAATTTATTGGGGTGACAATTGTTAGTAAAATTACATAGATTTCAGGTGTACAATTATGTATTACATCATCTATAAATCCCATTGTGTGTTCACCACCCAGAGTCAGTTCTCCTTCCATCACCATATATTTGATCCCCCTTACCCTCATCTCCCACTCCCCTCCCCCCTTACCCTCTGGTAACCACTAAACTATTACTGAGAACTCCAGATGCTCTCCTCAATCCCTTTACTTCACTACCCTTTACATTGGTAGGATACCCACTATTCTCCTAGTCTGAATTCTAACACCGATGTTTAGTTTTGCCTGTTTTTGAAATTTCGGTATTACACACACACACACACACACACACACACACACAGTTGTATTGGCTTCTTTCACTCAGAATTATGTTTATGAGACACTTTTAGTGTTGTGCTAGTACATCAGCTCTGCCAAGGACGGGAAAAGTCCTAATATGTAGCATTTCCTGATTTCCATGATACTACTGTGGCAGATTTCAGGCTAACAACATGATGTAACTGAACGTGCAGTTGGAAAGAGATGTCCATAATTGCCTCTTGTAAGCTGGTAGGAGGAGGCTCCAACACACCACTGGACCATATTTTTTCATGCATCTGTAGTTCATTCATTATCAGTGCTATGGAGTAACAATTGTACAAATATGCCACCATTTATGCATTCTCCTCTTGGTAGACACCTAGACTTTTTTTCCATTTCTTGGCTATTGGAAATAATGCTTCTATGAATATTTTTGCGCATATCTCTTGGAAATCACATATATTTATTTCTGTGGATATTTACCTAGAAGTCACAGGTATATTTATGTTCAGCTTTAGTAAACAGGTCTATTTTTTATGGACCATTCTTACCAGCAGTACATATGAAATTCCAATTTATCCGTATCTTTGCCAACTACATTGTGTTTCCCTGATGGCTAATAAAATAGAGCAGCTTTTCCTACGTTTGTTGCCCATTTGTGCGTCTGTTTTTTTAGAGTGACTGTCCAGTGTTTTATTCAATGTTTTTATTGGGTATTCTGCTTTTCTCTCTCCTGTAGAAATTTTTATATATACTTATGACTAAAATTTTTTAATTTGTTTGTTTTACTTAATAATACAGAATTTTAAATCAGTACATAAGTTATCTCTTTTGTTGTTTTAGTAGCTTTACTGTATAATATTTTAAAGAATAGATGTGAAAAATGGAATTTTAATTCTTAAGCTTACCAATAATTTCTGTGTTTTCTGATTTATATAAGAATTTAATATATTGAATCAAGCTGAAATCTGTCCTGGAAAGTAGCACCAGGAATTTTATCATGAATAAATATTTAAAAGGAAAGAGTGGCCCATAAAGAACTTGAAAAATGAAAAGGCATTCTCCAGACAGATGAAGTAGAAAGGACCTTTTTATTCCACACAGAGCAGAATAATCATAGAATGTTAGTGATTTTAGTGTGGTAAGAAGCAAGGTGAGTATGATTTGTAAGGGGCAAAGTGAAAACTGTTGAGATTTGTTTGAAATACAAAAGTAAGAACTCAGCCAGAAGCTGACTGGGAAAAAATATTGGCAAAGATCATAGTTTTGAAGGTCCCTCGTGGAAATTCTGAGAAAAATATATGATAAAGACATAAACTGAAGGGAATTGATTTAGCATGTGTCTAAAGAAATATTTTCTTCATAGCTCTTGAGAGAATACGGGGAACAATAAGCTGTAGCTTCAATTAAAATGCAATTTTATTGGGGGACGGGGGAGTAGGGATTGGAGGCATGTTTTATCATGTATTTCAAACTAGAAACTAAAAGCTAGAATCTCTGTTTTTTGTTGTTGTTTGTTTGTTATTTTTTAAATAATTAAAACCCTTGTACTGTTGGTGGGAATGCAAAATGGTACAGCAGGTATGGAAAACAGTGTGGAGGTTCCTCAAAAAATTTAAAAAGAACTACTATACGACTCAGCAATCCCACTTCTGGGTATTTATCCAGAAGAATTGAAAGCAGGATCTCAAAGAGATATTAATACTGCCATGTTTACTACAGTCTTATTTGTTCACAATAGCCAGGATGTGGGAACATCTTAAATGTCCATCGAAATATGTTATATATATACACACACACACACACACACACACACACACACACACACACACACAAAATGGAATATTGTTTAGCCTTAAAAAAGAAGGGAATCCTGTAATACCCAAAGCAACGACATCGAGATGAATCTTGAGGACATTATGCTAAATGAAATAAGCCAGTCACAGAAGGGAAAATATTGCATGCTTCTGCTTACACGAAGTATCTAAACTAGTCAAATTCATAGAAGCAAAGAATAGAATAGTGGTTACCAGGGCCTGGGGTAAGGGAGAGTGGGTAAATTGCTAATCAATGGATATAAACTTTCCAAGATTTTGCAAGATGCAAGTTTTGCAAGATGCAAAACTTTGCAAGTTTTGCAAGATGACTAAATTCTAGAAGTATGGTGAACAACATTATGCCTATAGATAATATTATGCAGTATAGATAACAATACTATTTTGTACACTTAAAATCTGTTAAAAGGGTAGTTCTTATATTAAATGTCCTTACCACATTAAAACAAACAAACAAACAAACAAACAAACAAACAAACAAAACTACATGGCAATTCTAAAAAAAAAACTAAAGGATGTTAAAAGACCCAAACTATAACCAAGGCAATAAATTAACAAAGATTTAGCTTCTAAAATGCTGAATCTTAGATTCATTTAGAGTATTCACCTAACAAAAAGTAAACAACAAATATTGAAAAGACACAAAGATTCACACATAGAAATATGCCAGGTACATCTCAATGCCATGGCATTGAAATCATATATGTATACATGGTTGTAAATCTGTTACTCACATATGGAATTATAAGTAAATTGTTCAGTTTTACCTCTTTTATAATCTCTACCACTCCACAGAAAAGGCTTTTCTCAAAGCTACCAAGGCAGTGACCAATTCTTTCTTTATCTCCCTCCCTCCCTCCCTCCCTCCCTCCCTCCCTCCCTCCCTCTCTCTCTCTCTCTCTCTCTCTCTCTCTCTCTCTCTCTCTCTAATAACTGAACTTGGTTACACTGTATAGCCATGTGAGTTATCTAGACCTATAAAACTCCTGTTCCTACCAAATGGCAAAAATATGACAAAAGTGTAGGTTTCCATCAAGATCAGAGGCACTTAGACCTATGTAGGAAGGTATTTTAAATAACACAGGCACCAAAGAAAATTAAATCCAGAGCAGTGGTGTAACCACCTGAATGGGGTTGCAGAGTCTTGTGAAATGAATTAGGTAAAATCCAAATTCAAGCATATAATCTACATGAGCTATGAAATCAATAAAACCATTTAGTGGGTTGATATAGTGACTACAAATGGGAGTCAGAGGCACAGATATGAGTATAACGGTTCAGTATCTCAGGTAAATACTCACATCCCAAACATCTAAGAGACTGTTCTTAAAAACTCTTTATGATGACACCAATGTTTCCTTTGAGAGAAACCATATTTTTACCGCTAGAATATTTAGATTTAAACATAGAAATGTGTTAGGTAATTGAATGCATAAATTATGAGATGTAGGCATATTTAGTATTTCAAAAGTGTAATGTCTGATACTTGAGAGAATTTGGCCTATTTGATCAGCCTGATTCTAATATAAGCTGTATAATTGAGTAACTGAGTTTATCTTTTGGGTTTTAAATTGAAATCACTCACTGTATTTATATGACGTTTTACTAGAATATGTAAAAGGAGTTAAGATTTCCCATAATTATAAATTAAATTTATTAGACTTATAAAAATTAATTTTAAGTACATGAGGTTTGTTAGGTGATTGAAGTGCCTAAATATTAATAGAATACATTAAATGTGTAAGCGCTATTCAAAATGTTTGACAGTATTTAATTAACTGTGTAAAATAAGATTGAAATTATAAAAGGTCCCATAGTTATTGTTAAAATTTATCAGGTTTATAAATAGAATAAGATACACATGCTGAATTAAAGAAATGAAGAAACAACAA
The DNA here is from genome assembly GCF_036562045.2 of Rhinolophus sinicus. Taxonomy (NCBI): domain Eukaryota; kingdom Metazoa; phylum Chordata; class Mammalia; order Chiroptera; family Rhinolophidae; genus Rhinolophus; species Rhinolophus sinicus. The sequence continues at coordinate 106,760,569 of NC_133756.1, forward strand.
AGCTTTTAAATTTTTTTTTCTTGGAGAACAAAATTTGATGCTAAAAATGTATCTCAGTAACAATGAAATACCAAAAGCTGGTCATTATAATAGAAAAGGAAAAAAAGTAAGAGGAATTTGCTTTAAATTTTTTTTTCTGAAAAGTACAGAATTATCACTATTGTAATATACTGCCAACACTCACTTATCTGTATTTAAATTATTCATTTTATGGATTAGCCAAGGAAATTTTAAAATCATTGATTGGACTCTACCTAATATTTATATACATCTGGATTGCTTTTATCTTCAGTTAAATGCATTCTTATAGGATGCAAACAAAATTGAACATTTGCCTAAGTAAACACAATTTGGAAGATAAATTTATGTTTAGAAAATGTGCTCCAAAGCAAAATGTAGGTTTACATCACTGTTTCTCCCAATTTTTGCACATAACCAAAACAAATCTGACTGCACTGAAGTACTGGTATTTAAAAGTAACAAATTCTACTACCTATATACAGAGAAAAGACAACTAAATTATTTGAAACCCAAAGCACAGGAAACCTTTAAGGCATATAATGACAGTTAGTACTTAAAAAGTGTTTTTCTATCTTCAAAGTGCTAAAGAAATAAGTACTGAAGTAAATTTCAGGCCTGTCTACAAAGTTCTGACTGATTTGAAGTCAGAAATATCAAGTATGCAGGGAACCAAGCAATTTAAACTTAAAAGGCCCCCATTTCTATAAAATGTATCTTAAGTATATTTTGCAAAGATATGAAAGCAATAGTTCAAAGACCAGTTAGGGCTCAGTTAATCACATACAAATTATCTATCAGCCCACATCTTTTTCCAAACTAATGTAAGCACATGTTTCATAATATTTGTTCCACTCTGCATGTGTCACATCCTGTCATATCCGTATTTTGAATAATTTTTATCATCCATGTTCATCACATCAATTGGCCATAATGCACAGTGAACAGAAATGATCCTTTTATATAAAAATTCTTGATATATGGTGTTTTCTGTAATCCAAAAGCTGATCACAAAAGTTACATTTAATTCCTATTTAATGTAAGTGCATGTTTCTTAGGACATTTTAGCTCATTTTTAGACTATGAGAAATTGGTATCTTAGCTTTAATATGACTACATATTAATAAATACTTCGCCAAAAATTGAGTTTTGAGTGCTGGAATATAAACCGCAAAACCGAAACACTCCAAAATATGTTGGCTAATATTGATATCCCTCTAATACTGTGCTTTTTCTTGCCATTAACATAATACAAAGGGAAGTGCTTGTCTTCATAGAAGGAGGAAGAGGAATGGTCTGAAGAATTCCCAAATGAGGCAGGAAGCTTGCTGTCTTAAAAATTCCCATTTTAAAACTTTCTAAGAATTTATTCTAAGATACTGTGGGGACAGAGCCAGGAGTGCAGTTTCCAGGTTCTCAGCCTCATGTGGAAAGGTGCTTGCTCAGGTAGTAAATGGCCATCAATTGTGATTGGACGGCCAATCAATTGTGATTGGCTGTCAGTCGTAACCATTGAGCCATTCATTGGCCACTAATGTAACTGCCGTGGCTACGTAGCAGAAAATGGGGGCTGGCAAGAAGATGGTGGCTGAGCTAGCAAGAGCAGAGTGCAGTTAGCAAGTGAGGTTGGTTGGCAGAAAGAAGTAGACAGTAGGTTGCAGATAGTGTGGCTCTTGCTTCCTGTGTCTCCAACCCAGCCCCAGCGAGACTATAGTGGTGTGACTCCCCTATCTATGGCTCTGTGGGTGTTCCTTTTTGGCCTCACCATGTCCTGCTTTCTTATGTGGGGAGCAGGACTAGAAGCCCTGCAGGCCACCCCGCATGACAAATACATTGGAGTTTTAGTATAAAAATGCTGTTTCCTCAAATTTTTGAGTGAAATAAGCAGTGCAGGAAAATGCAGCCTTTTCATCCTGTAGGTTTAGTAGCCTTAGGGGAGCTCCACAATCCCTGGCTTGATAAACAGCATTAATTTATAGTTGTGAACACACAGAGTTCTAAATGTTGTCTTGGAACTCATATAAGGGGCTTAATTTTTTTTTTTTTAAGTTAGGTGTGTTTACACTACATTAAACATTTCTAGATATTGAAAGCAGCTTTACACATAAAAAATATTCACTAAATATATCAATAGCTGAATATAAAATAAAGCAATTTCCAGCGGTGATGATATTCTGACAGTAGCAAATAATCTTACTTCTTATTTAATACTAAGAACTAAGTCTTTAAAATATTATTATGTTAAATATTAAAATTTGCTGAGGTTACACAGAGGAAAAAATATAATTATATCAACTGCCATTGAAAGCTTGAAAGAAGTTATTCATAAAAATATAGGCTCTCCAGTGGATCTCTTTTCTTGGGGGTGGAGGGTGGGGATTGCATTTTGTTTCTAAACCAAGTACTAAGCTCTAAAACATAAAATATCGATAGCTTCTGAAGAGACATTTAAACTAAAATTATGCTTAAGATCTGGTTTACTCACAAAATTTCTGTTGTGTTTCCCCGAAAATAAGACCTAGCCAGACAATCAGCTCTAATGCATCTTTTGGAGCAAAAATTAATAGAAGACCCGGTGTTATTTTACTATAATATAAGACCTGGTCTATAATATAATATAATATGATAAAGTATAGTATAGTATAGTATAATATAATATAATATAATATAATATAATATAATATAATATAATACAAAGTTAATTGCTACTTCTCCAATTAACACTTTCTCTTCTAGATGAGATGACACCACTTCTCTCAAAGTGACTGGCATTCCTTCTCAGTCTCCATGCCAACTCCTCCTTTATCAACCCTTTCAATGCCAGACTGTCTCAAGGCTCTGCCTTTGGCCCTGCACTCCTCTATCTATAGTATCTCTTGAGGTGATTTCAAACTCTAAGTACCATCTATACGCTGGCAGAAACTGGCTAGGAGTTCACCAAACACATTTCCCGGATTCCTATGGGGAAATTAGCTAGACTAAAATTCTCAGTCAATCTTGAAGCTGGGTAAGCCCACATTATTGTGTAAGAGCTAATAAAATATGGGAGGAATGACATACGTCACTGCTAAGCCTAGCCCTTTAGAACCTTCTACACAATCCTCTACTCCCTCTCTTCACTTCAATCGTTTGCTGAATGCACAGGATCTAGCAGAGGAATCAGAAGCCCTAGAAGATGGTATAGCCTCAAGATGCAAAGAACATCGATTACTGAATCATTGCTTGGAAGAATGACCAGCTGTACTTCAGAGAAGTGAAAATAAGCTTCTGTGTTTTTAACCCAATTAGTTTATTTGTTACAGAAACTGGTAAATGTCACTGCTCTTGATGGACTCCTCCATTTTTTGTGTTTATTTTCAGGCTAGACTTCACCTCTGAAATCCAGAATTAAATACTGAATTGCTTAATTGAGAGCTCCACCTGGAAGCCTATTAGGCCACCTAAACTTCATATGATCAAAGAGAAGTTGGTCTGCTACACACTTGTATTAGTCAGGGTTCTTCAGGGAAACAGAACCAATAAAACATATATATATATATATATATATATATATATATACATGTATACGTATATGTATATATGCATATATGTATACATACATATATATGTATATGTATATATACATGTATACGTATATGTATATATACATATACATACGTATACATATATATGTCATATATATATATATATATGACTCTAAGAAGTCCCACAATCTACTGTCTGCAAGCTGGAGAACCAAGAAAGCCAGTGGTGGGCCGGCCCGGTGGCTCAAGCAGTTGGAGCTCCATGCTCCTAACTCCTAAGGCTGCCGGTTCGATTCCCACATGGGCCAGTGGGCTCTCAACCACAAGGTTGCTGGTTCAACTCCTCGAGTCCCGCAAGGGATGGTGGGCTCCATCCCCTGCACCTAAGATTGAACACGGCACCTTGAGCTGAGCTGCCTCCCGGATGGCTCAGTTGGTTGGAGCACGGGCTCTCAACAACAAGGTTGCCAGTTCAATTCCTCAGAGTCCCGCAAGGGATGGTGGGCAGCGCCCCCTGCAACTAGAAACAGCAACTGGACCTGGAGCTGAGCTGCGTCCTCCACAACTAAGACTGAAAGGACAACAACTTGACTTGGAAAAAAAGCCTGGAAGTACACACTGTTCCCCAATAAAGTCCTGTTCCTCTTCCCCAATAAAATCTTTTTAAAAAAAGAAAAAGAAAACTAGTGGTATAATTTAGGAGAAGGTGTGTGTGCGTGTGTGGCGGAGGGTGTCTCTGGTGTAAGTCCCAAGTCTGAAGGCCTAAGAATTAGTTGCTCCAATGTCAGAGGGCAGGAAAAGATGAACATCTCAGTTCAAGTAGAGAGAGAGAGAGAGAGAGAGAGAGAGAGAGAGAGAGAGAATTCACCTGTTTGTTCTATTAATGCTCTAGTCACATTGTTGAGTGCAGATATTCTTTACTCAGTCTACTGAATCAAATGCTAATCTCTTCCAGAGACACCCTCACAAATACACCCAGAAATGGTGTTTTACCAGCTATCTGGGCATTCCTTAGTCCAGTAGGGTTGACACATAAAATGAACCATCACACTAAGCCCAACAAATCTATTCTTCACCTCCCCAACACCACCCCTATCTCTTGCCAGAATTCCCTGTCTGCCCTATCTAAATAAATGACACCATTATCCATTGCTATTCAGGATATAAAGCTAAGTCATTCTTTATGAAATTCCCTTATGAAATATTTACTGAGTGTCTCCTATGCATCAGGAACTATGCCAGGTGCTGCAGATATAATAGTAAACAAAGTAGCTTTGTTTCCTGTTCTTCATACCCAACTACAATTTGTGTCCTCCTAAAAAATATAATCATATCCATCTCTTGCATGAAAATCTTTGCCTTTACTCTTTTTTCTCTACAAAATAAAGTTTAAATTCTTCATCAAGATATGCACATATATTTTCAAAACCTTGTAAAAGTTATTGTTGTACTGGATATTGTGAGGAAGGGGAAGAATTCCCTCTCCCTCCTCTGGACACCCCCATGCAGGAGAGGTTCAGAGATAGAAAAGAGGGCTGAAGTATACAAGACATCCAGAGTTTGGGATGAGGTAAGGTGCCTTGGGGGCTTCAAAAGGTCATTGCAGGATGACAATGTAAGAGACTGTTAACATAAGGACTGCCACTTTATGGTTAAGATAGGGTTAACAGCCCTGGCAGCCCTGAGCTCAAGTTAGCATAAGAATTGCTACTTTAAAGTCAGAGTATGATTAACAGCCTTGAGCTCAAAACAACCTAATGGCCTTGCTGTTAGTTCCAAGATACGGGCATAGAGACCAGATGCTTTGTCTCCTGGTCTCCTGATATGAAAGTTTTTGAAGCGTATCTATTGTAAACCCTTTGAAGCATAGCACAACCTGCACTCCCTAAGACTTTAGAAATTACTAAGTGCCTTAGAACTGCTATAAAAACCCTTAGCTTTGTAGGCTAGGGGTCCTTGTTAAAACCCGCTGCGTCGGGCAGAGACGGGGACCCCAGCTAGCTGGAAATAAACCTCGCTGTGTGACTTGCATTATCGTGTGTGTCTCTGTCTTTCTGAGGGGTGAAAGATTCCCGGACTTAACAACAAGAAGCATAGACCTTTAGTAATTAGTACTTTGTCCTGCCCTATAATAGGTCAAAAGAAGTGATCTCTGGTAACCTCTTATGGGCAAGGCCTTTAATTCAAATTCTTCTAGGTTGTTCAAGGAGGGGGAGGCAGAAGTTTTCCTTGAGCCTGCAGCTAAAATTGCCTTTAGCTCAAAGTAATCTGCGTACCACAGAGGCGCATCTTGGGTGGCACGGCCTGGATACTCACAAAGCCCACCCTGAAAACCTCATGCCCCTGGACAGTCAATTGAATGAAGAAGAATAGATACCTGATTCAAGTTGGAGGAAAATCTTTTTGGCTGAGGTGTAAACTGGATTTTGAAGTGACTGGAAGTGTTACACAGGTGGCCAGTTATGCCTACCATGTGAGTACACAGTTTCATTGATCTTAGGGGAGACAGTTTAAAAAAAAATTTCCTATCAGACTCTGAATGTCAGCTTCCAATTGGCCAACTTTTGACCTTAGAGTTACTTAAAAAAAAGATACAAAAAAACAAAAAAGAAGTCCTTTTGAATATCTTGTCAGGTTTCAGCCAGGACAAACAGTAAATATTCCTGGCAGTATTGAACAACTTCATGGATGCAAGAGGTGCCCCCAAAGAAGTACAGAAGATGCTATCCTCCCAAAATTCAAAGCAACTCCCAAAGATAGGCAACAGAAACAAATGTTACTGGAGAGTGGGCTGTTCTCAGCGTAGTGTCCAGGATCTTGGCGTCTCGAGCAAAAATTGAACAAGACACAGAAATAAAGTGATGAAAGAGTAGTTTATTAGAAGAAATAGTACGCTCCAAAGAAATAGGATCTGAGCAACAGAGAATGGCTCAAGAGCTCATTATTAAAAGAAAACTTATGCTGCAAAGGGTTTGGCGTGGGCTGCTGAGCAAAAGCAAGGCTCAAGAGACTCAAAGGGGCTCGGACTGGCGAGTACTTGGAGTTTTTATCCTTTTTTTCTCTAGAACGGGCTGTTCCTTTCCAGGCATGGGACCACTGATTGACACCTGTGATTGACAAAAGGCAATTACCTCATCGTTTTAGACTGCACATGTTCCTTTCCAGAAGTCAGTCTGTTATAATTATATTAATGAAATTCCAGGCATATGTATGATATTACATGGTTGTGGGGACAGAGTCCCAGAGAACAGTTTCTAGGCTCTCGGCCTCACGTGGAGGGAAGCTGACTCAGGTAGTAGATGGCCGTCAGCTGTGGTTAGTTGACCATCAGCTGTAACCAGTTAGCCAATTAGCCACTGATATAACTGCCGCAGCTGCACTGGTTGGTGAGTCCAGTTGGTTGGTTGGCAGGCAGAGAAGCGGACAGCAAGTTGCAGGTCGTGTGACTCCAGCCACCAGTGAGACTACAGTGGTATGAGTCCCCTACCTATGGTTCCATGGGTGTTCCTTTTTGTCCTAGCCACATCCTGCGTTCTTAATTGGGGAGCGGGAGCTGAGACCTCGCACGACAAATGGCGGAGCAAGCAGGGTCCCCCGCACAACAATGGTATAATGAGGCCCAGGTGAAATGTAGGTCATTGTGGCTTTTACTGTGCAGGTGTGGGTGGCCGTTTTAATCCAGTTGGGTATTTTGTACCTATTTGTTTCTCATAGGGGTAGATAATTACAATGAAAAGGGGAAGTTTTGGGCAGAGAGGGGAGGTCTTTTGGGCCATTGCATTCTGTGGATTATGCAGGAATGCAAAGACACAATGCCTATCTCTAATTGCCTGCCTTGTTTTCCCCTTGAGAGACATGATCCCCATAAAATCTCTATGGAAAGTTGAGGGACAGAAGGTCTTTTCTTCTGTAGCTGCTTCCTGCTGGGCAGGGGCATAGAGTTGTCCCTACCTATTGGGGGATTCATGGAAGTCTTGACCTATCTGATCTCATATGAGAGGAAGGGGTCTTGAGATCCGCCTGGAAGACCACATTGGCTTCTTTGGTTGGGACTGGTAATCTTGCCAGGGCATCTTCCACATCCCCAAGGCCCCCTAAGCCCCCAAATAAGGAAACACAGATTTTAATAAATCCATTAGCTCTATAGAGCCTGTGGCCATTCAACCAGTCATTCAGATGTTGTGAATTGTCCAGGAGTTAGGCCCAGAATAGGTAGGAGAGAACATTAGGCTTCAATGATTATAATCAACAAGTATCAATCACAAGTTTTAGGGTAATTATCTAAAGCAGAGTGTGGGGACAGAGCCAGGAGAGCAGTTTCCAGACTCTCGGCCTCATGTGGAAAGATGCTGGTTCAGTTAATAGATGGCCATCAGGTGTGGCTGGGTGGCCATCAGCTGTAACCAGTTAGCCATTAGCCACTAATATAACTGCTGTGGCTACATTTGGGTGTTAGTTTTTTGGCAGAAAAGCGGAGGGCGGATTGCAGATTGTGTGGATCCTGCTCTCTGTGTCTCCAACCCAGCCGCCAGTGAAACTGTAGTGGTATGAACCCCCTATCCATGGTTTCATTGTTGTTCCTTTTTGGCCTCAGCATATCCTGCGTTCTTGTGCGGGGAACGGGAGCTGAGTCCCTGCATTACAAACAGGTAGGAGCTAAAAAACTGGGGAAAAGGAAACTTAAGGAGAAAGAAACTTAAAATTTTTATAGGAAAGGAAACTTAAAGTTTTGCAGTAGTGGCGGGGCTACCTGTTGGCCCATATCAGAAAGACTTGGACAGTTCTCCTGAGAGGTGACAACAGTGGTAGGAACCTAGCCACAAATGTATATAGTACAACCCACATTTCTCCCTGACCATAGGCCTCTAACCTGATGGTTGCCAAGCCAAGTTCTCAGGACACAAAGTGAGACAAATAAGAAGGCAATAGTCGTTCTTGGTAGAGAAAGGATTGACAACTAATGGGCACCCAAAATCAAATTCACAAGTCACAATTCAAAGACCTAATTCTTACAAGTATTTTTTTCCTCTGCCAATTTGAATTTGGAAAGGAAGGGACTATGTGAAATGTTCCTTTCTCTTTTGACTACCACAGGTAAAGAAATCTGGGAGAGCTGACTTCGTTAAGAATTCTCACTTTTTCCGGCTTCTGCCAGATTTCCCAGGGTCCCATTTGCAGGCTCTGGATGAGTGGGGTGTCCCAGTACATCCCATGCTAGTCACCAGAAACTGTAGAAGGAGAAGGTTCAGAGATAGAAAGGGAAAATAAATATGTAAGACATCCTGAGCTAGGGATGGGGTAAGGTGTCTTGGGGACTTCAATAGTCACTGCAGGATGATACGATGGGCAGATCTTTAGTAAATAGAAGTTTGCCCTGCCCTAGCTAGGTCAAAAGAAGTTATCTCTGATTATTATGCACCAGGCTTCTAATTCAAATTCTTCTAGGTCATTAAGATGGGACGGGCAGAAGTTCCTGTTGAGCCCTCAACTATAGTTGCCTTTAGCTCAAAACAATCTGCATACCACAAAGGCATATCTTGGGGTGACTTGTTCTGGATCCCCATAGTTCCCGCCTCTGAAATGTCCCTGGAAGTTTTACATTCCACAAGTGGTGTTGGTAGATTGTTCTATATCTCATTAAGCCAGTTGCAGTCTTGAGAAAAGTTCAGTTAAACAGTTCTGTCTCGTTTCAGGAGGCAGTGATACAAATGGGTTTCCAAAGTTAAGCCTATGGTGCAAGCAATTAAGTATTTAATAAGAGGCATTTCTATGGAAACAAAAGAAAAGCAAAGGTTATTATAATCCTGGTTTCTGAATTCTGAAGGCACCATAAAATACAGAAAATCATTTTGATAAAACACAGAATCTTTGCTTTCTAGGCAAAAAAACAAACAAAAACTTTTCATGATATCAGTAGGAGACAAATACTTAGCAGAGAGAGAAAACCAAACTCTAATTTTGCATCAGCTTACTTTTGATATTTAAGTTCACTTATGTAATTAAAGTTTCCTTTCTCCAGATTCTTTTTCCACAAACCTTCTACAACTTTCCTTCTTACATTCAGATTTATGTCCTGTTTTTCCTCTTTCCCATTCTGAAACAACCAGCCTTACTTTAGGACAAAATCAATTTCCTTTCCCTCAAAAATATATCTCCCTATAGCCATATTTTTTTTAAAAAAAAACAAAACATATCCCATTTTTCTTATATACACAGTTTTCCCTAATACTATTAACTTCTATAGCTTTAATTACCTATTAGCACTCTTAACCTTTAAAACCCTTAATTAGTGAAAACTAAGAAGTAAGCAATTGTGAACTGTTACACCAGTATTCTTTTGATTGATACATGTGTAAACACATATCATAATTTCTAGAAATATATATTTCCTCATATCACATTTTTTTTAAATGAGGCACAAGACATGTTTACTAATGGACCCAAATATCTTTAGTTCCTCTCTAATAAACAAGTAGATAAATCTATATTCAGTAATTAATGATTCATTATTTTATCTTATTTGAAAATAGTCTAGACATTCCATGAATATCCATCATTTATTTAGCAAAACTTTAATGTTTTAAGTTACTGGAGAGATTTAGGAAACCATTTTTAACAATATAATTGTCACTAAAGAGTTCACCAATTATCTTATTTACATTTATTTACTTGCTCCTAACAATTAAGTTTGGATTACTTATGAAAGTTTTATTATACCAAGTTACTTTTCTTGCTGACAAGTTTTGCAACAGAGATAACATGAACTTATTTGACTAATAAACCCACATAGAATAAAGTACTATTTAATGCATATCTAAAGATATGCCTATTTAACCAAACCAAACTTAAATCAGCTTTAATATCAAACATTTTCCCAGATCGTGTGATTTTTTTAAAGCATTTGTGTTAGTTTCTATTATATTTTTGAGAAATCTCATATAAGCACTTGTTTGTTTAAGCCAATTTAATACAGCTCCTTTTAATTTTTTAAAGATTTGTATTAAAAAAATATACCTAACATATAACATTATATCAGTTTCAGGTGTACACCATAGTTGTTCAATATTTAAAAACCTAAAGAAGTGATCACCATAAGTCCAGCAACCACCTGACACTGTATGACGCTATCATAATATTATTGATTGTACTCCCCATGCTGTACATTTCATCCCCATGACTTATTTTATATCTGGACATTTGAACCACTTATTCCCCTTCTCCTTTTCCCCCCCTTTTTAATTTTTCAATCACAGTTAACATTCAGTATTTTACGTTATTTTCAAGTGTACAGTATAGTGGTTAGACATTCATATAATTTAAGAAGTGATCCACCTGTCTTGTAAAGTACTCACTTGGTGCTATACATAGTTATTACCTTATTATTGGCTTTATTCCCTATGCTTTACTTTACATTCCCATGACTATTTTGTAACTACCAATTTGTACTTCTTAATGCCTTCACCTTTTTCACCCTGTCCCCCAAACCTCTTCCATCTATCACCCTGATAAATCTGACACCATACATAGTTATTAGATCTCCTTTATATAAATCAACAATGCCATTTGGAGGCAGAAAATACCACACAAAAAACATGAACATACAAACAGATGGAAACAGAAAACTCCTAGCCTTCATTTTAAAATAACTACCGTAGGATGAGTAAGATAATGTAAAGAAAGAAACAGTTGGATCCCAACTGTGTTTCTGGCAGAATAAACGAAGATTACCTGTGTAGGTGGCTGAAGCTTTTTCTTACTAATATTTGTGGAGAAAGCACTTATGATTTGTATTTGTCCCTGGCAAGGCAGCTTTGGAGCCATAAAATCAGTTTGTGCTTTTAAAAACATCCCAGCCTCCCATATTTTCCCTTCACTCTTAGAGAATTGGAGATGATAAAGATAGATGGGCTTGAACTGCTTCTAGAGCTGCATTTCTGTTTTCTACAAAAAAAGATTTGTAGGATAACAGTTGCTCTCAAAATTTGGGCTGAAACTTAAATGACATCATAGGTTGACTTATCTGTCTAACTACATCTCTAATTTGTTTCTTTCCCTCTGGGTATACAGTTTTATTTTAGTTTATGGAGGGGGCTCAAAAAAAAAAAATATATATATATATATACATACACACACACATATATATGTGTGTGTGTATATATATTATATATATACACACAGAGAGAGAGAGGCAGAGAGACAGAGCGAGACAGAGCGACAGAGAGACAGAGGTGCCAAAAATGTATACACATTTTAAGAAAGGAAAAAAGTATATTAAAATTGTAATACTCAATATATACCGACAACAAAAGATGAATACAAGTCATGTGTATACATTTTTTTGGCAACCCTGGTCTATCTATCTACCTATCTATCTATCTATCGATCTACCATGTTTCCCCGAAAATAAGATCTAGCCGGACAATCAGCTCTAACGCGTCTTTTGGAGAAAAGGATTAATTTAAGACCCAGTATTATTGTATCATATCATATCATATCATATCATATCATATCATATCATATCATATCACATCATATAAGACCCGGTCTTATATAAAAATAAGACCGGGTCTTATATTAAGTTTTGCTCCAAAAGACGCATTAGAACTGATTGTCCAGCTAAGTCTTATTTTCAGGGAAACACGGTATGTATCTATTGATCTATCATCTATTTATCTATTGATATAGATAAATAGATCGATAGACAGAGATCTCCTATCAGGCTCTGACATTAATTTCAATATGGCAAAATTTCTGTTCAGAAAGTTATTAAATCCTATCATATTTTGTCAAGTTTCAGCTGGGACAAACACTAAATATTTCTGACGTTATTAAACAATTCCATGGACCCAAGAGGGAGCAAAGTTTACTACCTTGTAAAATCTTTGCCTCTGGATAGCTAAAATAAAGAACTGACAGCTTTCATATCTCAGTTTCCCAATGAGACACAATGCCGATTTCCACGATACAATCAGGTAAAAGAGATGCAATCAATTAAAGTTGACAGAAGCATTCCGATTTTCATAATCTTATTAATCCTTACATTTCCATATTCTTTTAGTCTAATTGTAGCCTGGGTCAGGGCTTCTCCAGTGGGTTTTGGTACCACAGTTCAGGAACTCCCATATCAAGGAGTCCTGGGAATCGCTCTTTTCTACCTCCTGACCATTTTACCCACTCGAGTAAAAGGCTTTGGGTCCCCAGCAAGGGGTCAGGTAAAGGGATCCTGGCCCTGTTATCAATCTTCAATATGATTTAACCAGACTGACTGTTGCCCCAAGTGATTGCTGGTCAGGTTTCTCATTGTAATTGCTTCCTTCCAGTCTTTTAAACTTCTCCACACTGGGGCAAATAAAGCAGACTTGCTTGGGGACCTTTAATCTTGAGGGGGAAAGGGGGCAACCAGAGGTCATCTTGGCTCGTTCAGGCTTGGTTAGTGCTGCACTGAACCTTTGCTTTAACCTCATCAATATCTCTTGTTTTTAGCCCAATTGTTTTTCTTAATTGGTCATTCCTCATAATAGGCATTGTAGTTTTATATTTTAATTTCCTTGAGGGCTGGCAGCAGTTTGGTAGGATCCTAGCTGCAAATGGAGGTTAGCCCACATTTCTGTCTGGCTATATTGTGGAGCTTCTAGTCTCATAGTTACCAAGCCAAGTTCATAGGACATAACATTTTTATGTCCTAGTAAGATTTTGTCTTTAGTACTAAGCTTTTGCCATTCTTTTTCTTTCACTTCTCTTCTTAAGAGCAGGCCAATTGTACTTCCTATATCCTGATATATGTATATATGTGCATATATGTGTATATATGTATGTGTATATATATACACACATATAGTCTGCAAATGCCTGAAGGCAAACAGGAAGAAGGTCTGAGTAGGCTTTGATTTTTGTTCTCATTTCCTGTCCTTCCATCTTCTTAAGGAATCTTAATGACTAGCTATTATAACAATATGAGAGCTTTCTAAGAAAATTGTTCAATTTTGAAGTGTTTAACATTGAAAGGATCCATCATATGGCCTTGGCACTAAGATCTGTAGTGACACAAATCAATACTGTGGATGCAAGAGGAATCCCCAATAATTCTGAGTTATTCCCAGAGTGAGCCTAAGAGAGAAGGGGAGCCCTGCCTTTAAATAGCTGTTCTAAAATATAGGGAATCACATGTTTTCTCCCCTTGAACAGAATAAGGTTTAAGATTCCCTGAGCTTGGATCCATAGCCTATCCGGCTGCCTGCTACATACATATGCATCATCCAACTGGCGGAGATAACAGACCATCTCTGGGAAGAACAGGGTAGACAGAAAATAAACTCTTTGAGAGCTTGTCATGGCTGGATAGAGAGCAAGGTGTGCCTTGACAGGTGCACTCTCTGGATGGTAGAGGTCAGAGAGAAATATTCTCACTAGTCATAAGGCCAAGCTCTCAGTACATGTAACAAGATGAAAGGAGAGAAACTAGACAGGGACAGAGAAAAACAAAACCCATGAGTACTCATACCAAGTAACCAAGAGTTGCTAGCCCAAGAAACTAGTTTCATGATTATTTTCTCCTAGCAATCTAAATTTAGAATAGAGAAAAACATTCTTACCATTTTTGCTTCCACCGGATCCTGCAGACAGAGATCTGGAGGTGTGCTGACATGGTAAGAATCCTTACCTTCTGTTGGCCTATGTCAGACACCCTAGGATGTCCTCATCTACAGCAGCCTCACAGGGAAAAGTGGGGTTCCAGCCAGTGAGTTTATCTTGCTCACAGCACCAAACATCAGGGAGGAACAAATTTTCCTCTACCCTCAAAGTTCTTCTGGCTGGTCTAATAATCAAATAGACGTGAGACAGATTAGCAAAAGAAAATAACCAGATTTAATACATATGTATGTACGGGAACCCCACAAACACAAGAGGTTCAGAGATAGAAAGGGAACAGGGGTATATAAAACATCCTGAGCTACGGATGAAGTAAGGTACCTTGGGGACCTCCAAAGTCATTGCAGGATGATAAGATGGGCAGATCTTTAGTAAATGGAAGTTTGCCCTGCCCTGTAGACAGGTCAAAAGAAGTTATCTCTAATAGTCTCTTATAGGCAAGGTATTTAATTCAAATTCTTTTAGGTAATTAAGGGGAGGGGTGGGCAGAAATTTCTCTTGAGAATTCAGCTAAAGTTGCCTTTACCTCAAAACAATCTGCATACCACAGAGGCACATCTTGGGGTGACTCGTTCTGGATCCCCACACTAGCTAGGATAACTTTGCGGGAGAAAAACCTCTTTACCCATCAGAAGTGACAGGAAAATCATGTTCCTCAGATTCGCCTATCTGCTTGTGACTCTAACATAATTATATGAAGTGATACTGATGTAGGCTTTAGAACTCAATTCATTGTTTCTTGCCCTTTCTGGTGAGGAACTTGATCTATTCATGGTTCAGCTGTTCCCTTTCACAGAAAGTAAGTCAAAGGGGAGGAAAGAGTTGTGGGGAAGGATAAGACCTCAGAGTGAGGGTTTTAAAGTGACTTTTTCCAGAAAGTCTGAAGAATTATGCCAACCTGTTAAAACACATTTTGGAGTTAAATATGGATTAGAATTTTTGTTCTCTGTCTTTTTGTTCCAGTTTTTTAAAAAATTTCTCCTTTATTTTATTTATTTTTTTAGCACAAATTCGATAGAAAAACTTGAACTTTGTCATAGCTGAACTGACAGAACAAGGAATGTTTTCTGATTTCAGACCTAAATAAATAGGGGGACAGCTTATACCTAAGGTGGCAAAACAGTGGGGAGCACCCTCTTTGAAAAGCCCAGTGACAAGAAAGTTGCTATGAAGTGGAAATCAGGAGTTTCTCTGCAAAATAATCCTTATCCTCTTGCCCATAAACAAAAGAACTTAGTCCTTGCAATGTTCTAAGGATTTCCTAGCTGCTGCTTGCTAATCAGGGGGGAACAGCTTTAGTTTTTCTCTACAAGGGCAAAGTGAGAGTTGCACGTAGTTCAGTTTCCAAAAGACGAGGGGTTGCTGCTGTGGTTTGCCAAGAAATCCTTTTATAGCTCAGCTTCTGCTTAGAATTCTCATTCCCATCTCTTATGCACTCTTCTTCTTCCTGTTTCTTGGGGAAGTTGCCCAATCCATCTGTGCTTCTATCTGGATATTTGGCACTTACTCTCTTCTTATTATTATGTATTAATCATATAATATTCTACTGGATTTTGCTGGTGAATGGAAAGAACACTAGACCAGGAATCTCCTATATGTCCAGGACTGTGATAAATAATTCACATGAACTGCTGGAAGTAAATGAAATATTAAGTGAGCAACAAACTATGAGGGTAGATATATATGATAAAATTTGGTTACAAAGCAGAATATAAATAAAATTGTCTATAGTGTACATGTAATCATTAGTGTGCTTTGTGTTTAGGCAAAAGTGGGGAGTATTTCAGACAAATGTAATTTTTACAGTTAAGCCACGTAACTCAATAGAAGAGAAGTCTGCCTTTATTATTATTTTTTGTTAAGCCTACGCAGCTGGATATCTTACTTCTACCAAAAACAGTACCCACAGCCTGGGCATTGCAAGACCTGTATATTTACTGTCATAGACACATAGCACAGCTGAGCTATACCCTTTGTTCAGAAGCCCCTGGGGAAGGTGGGGCTATATAATGGGGTATGAATCTAAGATTCTAAAAAGGGCAGCACATTTTTCTCATTTTTTAAGTTTCTTTTTTACCTCTCTTCAACTGAAGAGAATTGCCGTCATAAATATTTCTTTTTCCTCCCCGTTTTCCTTATAGATGTTACATAAAGGTGGAGTAAATTACTGACAGAAAGACCCCTTTCTGGGCTTTGTCATCCCAGATAAACTCTATTATTCAATAAAACTCGCATGTAAGAAAATAATTTGGATTAACAAGCAAGTGGGACAGATGTGTGTAGTAGTCATATTTCAACAAGTAGGACACCATTATTAGTAGTAGAGCTTACTTTGGGTTTGTACTTTCTGGGCACTGCCTTTCTGACAGCAAGAGTAAGATAAGGTTGTGACAACCCAAAATACAGAGGAGTTCTATAACTCAGGACTTGGAAGCACAATTAAAGATTTTTCAAAAGACCAATTAAAGAATGTCTTTCCTTTAAAGAAAAGAAAGAAACGCTGTACTTTTTAACACTACTAATTTAAGCGTCATTAGGGGCAATATATTACCAATGATAAATGATGGGGTTCTGTCAGATCCAGACATTGCACAGCTCCCCCTCGGGACACAAATGGTACTCAGCGTGGATTGAGTACCCTGGAGTTGTTTGCCTTTGGGCCCTGGTTTGTATAAATATTTAATTACATTTTAGTAATCCCTTAACCAATAGTGGCTATGAGACATTGTATTCTGTTTTGGTTGAATTCTTCTTTGTTGCTTGGACTAAATTCAGTAAATCCTCTTCTGTATGTCTTCATATTCTGTTTTGCACCACACCCTTCTACATTCAGATGTTTCTTTGTATTGAAAAGAAATTAACCGTGTAGATGTACATTCATGATTTTCAGAATTCACTGTACATACCCTGGTGTGCATATGCAGTGCACTTCTAGTTCCCCTCCATCTCTGTTTCTTCCTATGTGTGTGGATCACTGTTCTGCCTGAACTATTTACAATGCAGTTCTCTTCACAAAAAGAGTACATTATTCATGGCGATCTCAATATAACTGTTCTTCCCACTGGACAGAAATGTGGATGACCTGGCACTTCCTATATGACAGTATTTAATATCGACCTTTGAATCAGTTTAGAATTATTATTGGTTAATCATTTTATGCTCCATAACATGTTAGAGAAGAATGCTAATTTAATACATCTTCCCTACATCCTGGTTTATTTTTCATTCTGTTGTATTTTGTGAATCTCTTCCCCTCCCTTTTTCTGCCTCCCCTCCGCCCACTCTGGTTCAAGCCATTGTTTCTCAGTCTAGCTGTATAGGACACAGCTCCCTGGCCCATGCTGGAATTATGAGCCTTGCACTATCCCTAGCTGAGCCAGTCCGTCGCCAGTCATCGGTTGGCCACTCACAGCAGCTCATGGCAGCCCTCGCTGGCTGCCGGCCACTCACAGCAGCCCAGCTCCAGGGAGAGCTATTGTTCAGTCTTAATTGTAGAGGGCACAGCTCACTGGCCCATGTGGGACTCAAACTGGTGACCTAGGGCCTTAGGAGCATGGCTTTCCAACCACCTGAGCCACCGGGCCAGCCCGTGAATGCCACCTCAAACTTCTTTCTTTTTTTTGGACAAAGTCTAGAAATTACTTCTATGCTCTAGCCAAATTTCTGTGTACCTGTAGGTTGAATGTGTTCTCCGAAAACTTATGTTGAAGTCCTAACCCCCAGTCCCTCAGAATGTGACCTTATTTGGAGAGAGGGTCTTTACAGAGGAAATCAAGTTAAAGTAAGGCCCTAATCTAATATGACTGGGTCTTATTTTAACTTGATTTAATACGAGTGTGCCCTAATCTGACTGGGTCCTTATAAAAGGGGAAATTTGGACACAGGCATTCATAGAGGAATACAGAGATCAGGGTGATTTTTCTACATGCCAAGGAATGCCAATGATTGCCAGCATGCCACCAGAAGGTAGAGTAGGGACAATGAACAGATCCTTCTCTCAGCTGTCAGAAAGAACCAACCCTGCCAGCACCTTGACTTTGGACTTCTAGTCTCCACAACTGTCAGACAATGAATTTCTGTGTTTTTTTTTAGGCTACCCAATTATTGTATTCTGTTATAGCAATTCTGGGAAACTAATACAGTGCTCCTATTAAAACAATTATCTTATTAACTGTAGTTTTTTCTTTGGCATTTTTGTTCCATACTGGCGTATGGATTCATCAAGAGAAGTAACTTTTCCTGTCACATACTTTACTCTGTAGTAGTTTTGTAAGAGACACAACATGTAAGAGACAATCTAAAATTTATTCATGAAATATTTATTGAGTGTCTGATGTAATTATGCAACAAGCACTCAGTCAGGAGATGGGTCATACAGTGGCGAAGACAAGAGATGAACCTTACTAATGGAGCATACAGTCTAGAAGACAGCAGTGGGGTAGAGCATTAAGAACATACACAAAGAGAAAATAACTGTACATTATGATAAATAGGTTGAAGGAAAACAAAACAAACAATGTTCTTATAGCAATAATTTCAATGCATAAAAATATGTGATGACTGCTAAGTAGGAAAGAAACAACTGTACATAAAGAAGAGGTTGTCTTGGTCACCCTTGGCCTTGGGATTGTCTGGGAAGGCCTCGAAGGAAGGGCATTTGAGCTCAGCTTACAAAGAACAGTTGATTTTGATAGAGGATAGGAAGAGAGCCCGCTTACACTTGTCAAGATGGGAATGAGCAAGAACCACTGGGTCACTAACGTAGTAGTCCTTTTGTCTGTGGAACAGAGAAGTCATTAAGTAGAATGGCAAGGCAATGATAACCATTATTATTTTTTTTATTTCCAGGGACTAAAATACATTTACATTATCTAATTTACCTTTATAGTTTTTGAGGTTTCCTATAGTTGCCCCAATTTACAGATAAGGATGTTAAAGTTTGCTCAACCATTGCTTTGGACTCATGTTATTATACCATATTACATACCACCAAGACTTATTTGTAGGAATAACTGTGATTTGGAATGAGGTCTCAGACTCCACAGCTGCCTTTTTTGTTGTTTTTTCTTTTTCCATGAAAGAGGACTGTCCCCCAAAATGCAGAGTCAGAGGATAGGTTGCAGGCAGATTATAGAATACTTTGTATACTTAATTAAAAATTATAAAGTTTAGTTATAGTAACCGAAGGGAGAACTAGAACTACAAAGTAGTGACATGACCAGGTATATGCTAAAACGTTGTGGTGGGAAGACGTTTGGGGGAGTAGGACCCCTTAGCACTTACTAACAGGAATGTCCAGATGAGAAACATAGGCTTATTATTAGGATGGCTTAGTGTGCACAAGAAGTGTCTGAGGTGCCTTTTAATAATTCCTATTTCCAGGCATCATCCCAGGGATTGTTAATGTGAGGAGGCTTGAGACAATATTGTGTTCTCGCCTAGCCAAAGCATTAGGGAAGCATTGTGAACCAAACTTCCTTCTTCTCAGTAAGCTTTTGGCCTGCTGGGACCAGAATACACTCATCTTTTCATTCCCTGTCTCCCAGGACCTAAGATCTGGCTCATAATAAGCATGTGGATGAATTGAATTGAACAGTCAGAGTGGAAGACTCTTAACAAAGAAGAATCATTAGGATTGTGTGAATTGAAAAAGAACAAATTCAAGAAAACACAATTTTTTAGTCTGGGAGAGAGAACACGTGGAATATAGGGATGGTGACACATGAGCAACAAAAACGATTAAAATGAAATCCCTACCAATTATATTTGAGTGATCTGCTACTTAGGGTGCACGATTAAGTTCCTAGCAAGTCTTATGGGTACTTTTCCTCCACAGTATCTGAAAGCAGTTTGAAGGGACTGTGTCACCATTAGGAGACAATATAAAGCACCACTTGATTATGGTCTACTCTGGAAACTGGCAGCCACCGTTCTTTCTGCTGAATGCCATGGAGAGGAAGTGGAGAAAAGCTTTTTCCACTGAAAATAGCAGGAAGATATACATGTATATAGAGAAGCACAGTATGGTTTTCTGAGTTAGAAACTGGCTAGAACACAGGGATGTGAGTGCCCTTCTGCTCTAGAATATGCTGGTCACCAATAGATGTGAATAAGGTGAAACCTATTAAAATAAGTGGCAGCATCAAATAATGATGGAATCTTTCTTCAGTCCTCATCAATTGACCTGAATATAGTTGGCATTCCAATAAATATCTGTTGAAACAAAGAGAACAGTAACAAACAGGAAATACGTGCTCTTGGTGGTTGCTGATATGGCTTCTTATACCTTTTCTGTCACTGGACCTAGTTGTAGAGAGGTTATCACTCTTTTTCCTAGTTGACACTCCAGATCATTTTCCCTCTTTTCCTCAAAAATCACCCAACTTGATGTTCATATCATAGATTATATTACTTATTCTTCTCTATTGCTTCAAGATTTTATCATATGTGTGTTAATGTCAGTCTTCACAACACTCCTGTCATAAGTCTTCGTAAATGTCCATTGATTAAAATTCCCAAATCCTAACCTGTTTTTCAGAGAACTTCCATTCTCCTTTAGCAACCCAGGTCCTTGTTTGTCCCCTAGAACAATCAGTAGGTTACTCCTCTGTCTTGTTAACACATCAGCTAACCTGTCCTATCTGTACATGGATATTATCTCTTCTTTCATGTTACTACGGATGAAATTGCCATGATCCTATCTGGTAATATTGACATACCATGTCTCACTTTCTTTCACTTTAGCAAGTGGACTCTCTTTCTTAAACAATATTTTTCTGCCCCAACCAGATAATTCCCATAGTCATACAAATATACCGTAATATCTTCTTTTTAAAAGTAACCCCCTTCTTTAAAATAACCTCCAACTACCACCTGATTTCTCTCCATCCCTGTACATCAACATTCCCTGAAAGTGATTTCTTGTATTTACTCTGCCCCCTTTTTCTATTCCCATTCTCACTCAGATCTACTCCAAAAGGTCTACACACACACACACACACACACACACACACACAGTAGATTACCCATGACTTCCATAGTGCTAACTAAATTCAATGGTAAACTCTCAATCTTTTGATGTCCTAGATAACTCTCTCCTTACTTCACTTAGCTTCCAGAAATTACTCTCTCAGTTCTCCTATTCCCTTTGGTTGCTTCTTGTAGCTCCCTTTATTGATTCTTCTCATCTCTCCCCTGGAATTCACTGGGGTTCAGTCTTTAGATCCCTTCTCTATCAACATTCACTCCCAAGGTGATATCATCCAATCTTGTGGCTTTAACTATTATTTGCATGTTGATAATGCTCAAATGTCCTTTCCACTGCACTCAGGCTTCTATTCAACTGCTACTGAATAGCCTCACTTCTGCTGCTAATAGACATCTCAAATTTAATATATCCTGGTTGGGCCCTTGAGATCCAGCTCCTGGTCTTCCTGCACATTTCCTGATTTCATGTAACTTTTTCCAATTGCTTAAGTAACTAGGAGTCCTTCCCCACAATAAACTTTTCTCTCTTTTTCGTATGTATTTGATCTATCAATCAATCCTGTTAATTATACCTTTAAAATGTATAAGTAATCTGGTTATTCTTTTCCCATTGATAGCTGTCCTCAAGGTGGCCATCATCTGTTTCCTGGATAAATATAGTACTCTTCTTTTGGTATGTCTTATTCAGCACCTGCCTCCCGCTTATGGTCTGTTCTGAATGTAGCAGCTAGGCCACACTGGGTAATGTCACCCCTGTACCCTAAACTCTACAACAGTTTCCCTTATATTGACCAGTAGGTCCTATGTAATTTGCCGCCCACCTCCTGCCAATTTGTTTTTCAGACCTAGTTTCTTCTGCCCTTTTCACTGTCACAGTGTCCTCTCTAGTATTCTTCCCACTCCATGCATGCTCCCAACAGAGCTTTTACTCTGATTGTTCCCTCTACTTGGAGCACTCTCCCTCAAACAGCAACATGTCAGTTTCTCAAGGAAACTTTACCTGACCACCATATTTAAAATTATACCCTTCCCAGCACTATCCATCCCTCATCCCCCATTAATTTTTCTTAATATTTATAGCCATATGACTTACTATATACTTATTTATTTATTGACTCTCCTCCACTCTAGAATGTAAGTACAGTGAGGGTATGAATTTTGTTTAGAGTTTTATCTCCAGCACCGTGAAGAATATCTAACATACAGTAGACAGTTAATAAGTAACATTCGAATACTTCAAAATCAGATAACTCTGTTTTTTTTTTTACCCCCAGCTCTTCTGCTTGCTAGATATAGAAATAAGAAATATTGATACTATCATGAACACCCCTGTGTTATTGACTAGGAACAGTGGTATGCTCTTTTTCTCTGCAAAGACCAAGTTAATCAATACTGAAGAAATATCAGTGCCAGTCATACTCATGGAATGAAATTTAATAAAAATATATTTAGGTGTCTCATATATACATATGAATTGAGACCTTTTGCTTTTAAGTCATGTAGATTCCCAAACCCTTTTTAATAATTCAGTTACGAAGGTCTTATTTTCTCTGAAGCCTTCCTGACTTTCCAGTCACTCCTTCCTCAGAATCTCTTCCTCAGCAGATTTTACACATACCTTAATTTTAGCTCTTAGCACATTGTATTATCATTTCTTGTAATGAGTTTACTTCCCCGGGTAGGCAGTGAGGTTCGTGAAAAAAGACATAATAGATGTCTATCTTTGCCTCCCCAGTTGCTAGAACTGTTTCTGTCATATTATAGGTTCTCTTACATCTTTGTTGACTAGATTATGTAATTTAGGCTCAGAGAAGACAAGACAGGCAATAACTCACTGTTATTATAGAAGAGAACTACTATAAAACATAGTCTTATTTGTAGACATATTAATGAAGAAGGGAACCACGAAAGACATCTTCAAAAAATTATAACATGTCCATCAAGTTTTGGATTTAATTACCTTAGAAAAGTACTTAATAGATGTACTAAGGTGCTTTATTTTTATTATTCCTATAGTTTGTATTACCCTGATTTAGACACCAGATGTCACTAAGAGACTGTGGTCCATGTCCTTCTTTGTGTAAACAAGAGGGAAACAAAGACTTGACATTGAAACATGGAGCAAAATCTGTTTCCTTGTAGGAACTCATCTGAATGTTAAGCCTAGTAGTTTCAGTATTTTATTTTTGAACTGATTTTGACAGCCTACTGTAGAAGAAAGAGGATTGGATTGGGAATCAGAAATCTTGAATTTTAGCTCCACATCTGATATTTTCTAGTAGTTCTTTGGCTACCTGGTACGTTTCTTCACCTTTCTGGACTCTGAAAGAGTTCCTCATTTGAAAATAAGCAGCAAAAGAAGGTGATCCCCATAAACCTTGCAGTTCTAACTTCTGATGATTCTATTCCCTCCTCTTCACCTCCAGACGTGACTGGGAAAGTCAACTTACATGAGAATTCTGGGTACCTATTACACACTCAATTTTATTCTAAACTACAGGCTCCCCTGGATTATGACCTGTTGTGAAGCTGGAAAACCTTTATATTCTTTCTCACTTCCACAAAATCTATAGATGTTGTTTGACATGATGTGTGAAATCTCTTTTCCATCTAGAAAATGCTCCGTTTTTATTATAAAAACATTAAATAAAATTTGTGTAAGATGTCATATAAATATGACACATTTAGCAACAACCAATTTTGGGTTTCACTGTCACTGGGAAGTGAATTATTGATGGTACGTATTTTTGAACACCTAGTCTTAATATTCTCCCTCTTTGTTACCAGTTCTCTGTACGACCCATACAGCTTAATTTTTTATTCATCATGTTTCACGGCAGCCTGCAATCATAAACCACTTGCAGAAGACTTTGAAACTGTTGTAGAAATGCCTCATTGATCTCTTTCTGTGCAAATTCAAGCATCAGTTAGATATTTACATTGCATATGGTTCATTCCATGGGTAGGGTTCTTGAATTCTGAAACCACTCCTTTGTGATTCTTTTACTCAGGGTTAAGCCACAAAGGAAGCATTCTTGAGAATAACCTGATTTTGATGGAGCCCTTAACACTTAAAGCCACTATTCTAGTACCCAGGTTATATAGACCAAGTTCACAAATGTTTTTATGCAATGTATTCATCCCTGGAACATATATTGCATATTTACTAAGTGTTCCACACTGTTGATGTTCTGGGATTTAGGTAACAAATAGCACACCATGTGACATGCACACAGCATGACTAGGTATTGACACAGGAAGGTGATGACCGCTACAGTGGAGTTATATGCAGCGTACAATGGGGAAATAGAGGAAGGCAAACCTAACCTGTCTGGGAGAACCAAAAAAGGCTTCGCAAAGGATTTACCCTTCACTTACAGACTTACCCCTGAACTGACTTTCAAAGAAAGTCGGGAGGTTTGAATGGGAGGTTGAGAGACTGTTCCAGGCAGAGGGGGCAGCAGAGACAAAGAAACAGAGGTAAAATACTGCATATTAAACTGGAGAACTGCATGCATATGGTCTATACTTATTGGTTAGTAAGAGGGGTGATTTGCTGGGGCATGAGACTAAGTTGAATTAATATTACTCATTGCTTTCTCTTTGCAATTTAGAAAATGTTTTCTTGCCTCTCCCTTTCTCTTATGTATTTCAGTACTATTCAAGGGTCAGTTCACGTGTTTCTTAGGCATGTCTTCTTCCTGATCTTTGTTAATTTACATAAAATCTATATTATATATAGTCTGTGAAGCATTGCTACTCTTATATGTTGTTGAACAAATATATGGCTTTTACCTCAGATAGGCAGTGAGTTCCCCAGGTCATGTTTGTATTTAGCAGTCACATTGCATTATTGTACGTAGGATAGACAAAAGACAAGAAAAAAATGGAGGGAGGAAAGAAAGCAAGTAACAAGGAAGGAAAAAGCTAGAAGGGGCAGAATATATGTTGGTGGTGGGAGATGAAAATAATATTTTTCAAGGGTATGTTGGCTTCTGAAAACTATGAAAATAATTAGTGATATAGCTGAACAATCTGAATGACAATCTGGTTTTAAAATATTTGTAATTGTCCAGGAGTTTCCTGAGCACGTGATACAAGAGGAAGCCTCAGTGTAGACATATATATAACCACATACATGCTTATTGAGTGGGTTTTGTGAGGTAGAAATTGGGAACAACGGCCTGATAAAGAGCTCTGCTCCAAAATATTTGACATGGAATTTAAACTCAGCATGCATGGATTATATAAAATAATGTCACATTCTAATATTAGCTACACAAAGAGACCCCTAGAAAGGCATAGTGCAGGTTCTTTCATTGCACTGCCTTAATATTTTAAGTCAAACTGCTCTTTGTTTCAAGACAAAGTCTTTGAGGGGAAGCTTTCACAATGGTAACTCCTAGAGATCAATAAGCTGCCTAGGGGAGAGGTTAGGAGAGGCTGAAGTCAGGAAGATGTGGGTGTGGGTCCTGGCGCTACCACTTGGTAGCTAAGTGACCTTGAGCAAGGTGTTTCTATTCTCCCCCAAGCTTCAATTTCCTTGCCTATTGAATGCAGATAATAGAAATTCCTACTCTCTCAAGTTTGGTGTTGATGAAACAAAACAGAGTAAATGAAGAGCTCAGTATGCCCTTGACACATAGTACACGGTTGGTAAATAATAGCCATAATTATTAACTGAGAAGTCTGGAACAGTGAAAAAAAACAAAAGGCTGGACTGTAGTTTGGAGAATAGGAGGTCTACTTCTTTTTTCTCATCTATACAAGGGAGAATTCTACCTACCGTACCTACTTAGCAACATCACATGAGATAATGTGTGCAAAACACTATGCAATCTAAGGAATCATTTTTATTACAGCACTAATTTTTTAAAATGCAGGGTTCCATGCCGTCTAGATTGAGCACCTGTACCTCGTTCTGCCTGACAGCCTACGACTAATCTACTTACAGAATGTTAGTGCTCTGGTTCCTGAAAACAGCATCACGTGGCACTGTGCAAAGTACAGTGTCCATTTCATGGGAGTATGGAGGCATACATGCCAAATTTGAGAGTCTAATTGAAAACTTAACAATTCTGTGTGGTATCTTATGGTATTTTACATTTTGAAAGAAAATCATAATAGGTGATGAGGAGTTTGTCAAGGTTATCATAAACTTTCAAGTCAC
This sequence comes from Rhinolophus sinicus, assembly GCF_036562045.2. NCBI lineage: Eukaryota > Metazoa > Chordata > Mammalia > Chiroptera > Rhinolophidae > Rhinolophus > Rhinolophus sinicus. The sequence goes on from NC_133756.1 coordinate 106,786,918, forward strand.
TATTGAGTATTACTCATTTGCAGGTTATTTGGTCAATCATTGTGGCCATATTCTTAGAAAATAAAATTTAGATTATTTTGTGTTTTTATGAAGAAATGATTATTATTAAATGTTGGTTCTATTTATATTGAGTTACTGTTAAAAATACCACATCATGATTACTTAATTATATACTGCTTCCTCTTAAAAAGATTTGGAGATGGCATCGCATGTGCAGTAGATTAATAAAATGTAAGTACATATGAAAAATCAACAGTGGTTGAAAACTAATGTGTTGGGATTGAATGAGAAGAAAGAAGGAATTTTCCCCAAATTTAGGCATTACTTATTCTTTTACAATCATAGAATTGTAGATCAAAAGAATTCTTGGAGTTTATTTTATTGAATACCATTTTTTGTTTTATAGTTGAGGAAACTACAGATATAAGTGTTTTGCAAAAAATCACAGTTAATAGATAGCAGCACCAAAGCCATATCATAAATTATTTCTCAATTATGTGCAAGAATCCCCTCCAACATCTGACATCCTTAATAATATACTACTTAGTAATTTAATTTCACTTTAACTTCTCCTTTGTAATCCCCCAAATAGATTATATGGTACAGAAGAAGAAGTTACGAAATAATACATTTATGATAATTTTTTTGGTCTTTCTTTTTTAAACAGCACTTAGTAGTTTGCTTATTCAATGTGCATTGCAGATAACTACCATAAATATTGTATACTACTGATAACAACTTTCTCTTTTCTCATTCCAAACAAAGACATAGTTGGGGGAACTACGTGAGATTTTCATCACAACATGGCTGGATTTTTGGCTAGTACAACCCTGAACTTTTCTCCCCAGTCTCAATCACTCCCAGCCACCATATTGTATGTTCCTCCAGTCCAGTGGACAAGACCATCTTCCTAAAGTCTACAAGTTTTCAGAACAAAATCCTCAATAATTCATTTAAAAATATATTAAATAAAAAAATATTAAATCAAAACTTCTGACAAGGTTCTACAAAATTGAACCCTATCCACTAGTACTGTGATGGATAGGGAAGGTATGCATGAGGCAGGTTTTAAATTTTAAGCTGAGAAGGGGTAAGAGCTATTTGGGATCCTAATACTGAAGTCAGAGGCATAATCCATGAGGACAAAAATGAATCAGAAGCAATGGAGGAAAGCTGCAGTCTTCAGAGGAGAAGCTTCAGCTCTCTTAGAGGGAAAAGGCACTGGTAGAGGTTCCCCAGAGCTCTTCCCCCTATAGTGGCCAGGACACCTGGCACCTCCTGGGAACTAGACCCAGCCACATCAGTCAGATGAGATTGCCCAAGGTAAATGCACACTTTTCCTTTTCAATCTCCAGAGTTTCCCTGAACAAAGTTTCACTGAATTCTTGGTCTGAAGGAGCTTTGGGCTATTTAAAAATGTTCTCTTGATCTACATACTTAGTGCATAATTAAGTAGAAGGCACCCCAGTTCAATCTCTTACCATGAGACCAAACATACCCTTTTTAGGTACATGTTGGAAGAGTTCTTTGAACAAGTCAAAAAAGATAGATATCTGAGACTATAAATACAGTGCAAGTATGATAGGGACAGATTTGTCAGAATATTATACACTATGGCATTCTGCTCCAAAGGCTTTAGAGAATATGTAAGACAATCAACTGTAATGTAAAAGGAATATATTAACATTGTTAATAATTATTTATATCTAAAATTAAAATAATTAAATGTAATTTAGGTTTATTAATATTTAAAATAATATAGTAATAATATAGTAACATATATTTAATATGTTACTATATTATTTTAAATATTAATAAGTAATATAGTTAATATTACTTACATATGTTAATATGTACTTCCAACATAGAACAATGCATATATATATATATTATATATAAAATAATGGATATTGTGTGTGTGTATATATATATATATATATATATATAGAGAGAGAGAGAGAGAGAGAGAGAGAGAGAGAGAGAAATGTATACACATATTAAGAAAGGAAAACTGTATTAAAATTGTAATACTCAATATACGCATATACTGATAACAAAATATGAATACAAGTCATGTTTTACTTCTGCAATTACAAGAGGTGCTCAAAGTGGTTACCATCAGCATCCAGACACTTCTGATTATGGTGAACTACTGCTTGAGCAACAATGACCAAAATGTCTACTTGTACACATTTTTTGGCACCCCTGGAATATATGAATATGAATATTACATTCTCCAAAATGTTCACTGATGTGTTGAAGCATCAAAGAAGTTTGGAGACTACGGAACCTTTCATATGGTTATGAAGCTTGCACAGCTATTCACTTCATTTTTTTGGAAGTAGATTAAAAATGAATTTGCTTAGCCTCCTGGAATAGCTAGGAAATGTGGATGTGAAGACAATGTGGGTGTACCCAAACTACTGAAACTGAGAGGACAAAGTAAAGATCCTAATTAAGTAAAAGAGGAGAAGAGGGAGAGAGAGAGGAAGAGAAAGAACTGAGGCCCAGAGAGTTTTATTAAGTTGCTTAACATCACAGACCTCTGTACAAACAAACTAAGCACTTGAAGTCAGGCTTGTCTTCAAATCCTACATCTTGCTAAGAGAACTTGCTGCTTTTGTTGTTTCACTTACATTATTTTCATGACAAGATAACTTTTTCCCTGTCCTTTCCTTCCTGTCCTTCCTGTCCTTCAAGACTCAGCCCTTCTTCTCCACGAAGCCTTTATTGATGACTCTTGTGCTTACTAATCAGTCTCTTTTCCAAACTCCTGGTGTGAACTTTATTTACTAAGGGTTTACACTCTATCAGATACATAGGCATTTAACATTATCTCCTCACACAACACTGTGACTTCTTGTGACAGGCGGAATAACCTTGTGATAGGCTCCCAAAGATGCTCACACCCTAGTCCCTGGACACTGTGGATATGTTAATCATAAAATGTCTGAGATGTTGAAGCACGCTGATGCATTATATAGAATGTTGATAATACCCACCTCTTCTTTTCCTCCCCGCCTCTGCAACCTGTTCATCTTCTACTTTTACCACTGTTTTATGCCACCAAAATGAGAAGCACTAACAGCAATATTTTTAAATTCTAAGAACTCTAAGCAAGCAGTGGAATAGGGGATAGGCTTCGAGGCAGTGAAGAGGAACCTTAACAACATGTATGCAGTGGTGGGCATTTATCCCTTTGTACAATCAGGAGGTAGAATCCTCAGACCTCAAGTGAAAGTCCACATTTAAATGCTCAGTACTCAGCTTCCTGTGATGCATGTAGACATCCTTGCTCTTTGAACACAAACATCCCATAATAGCTGTTTTGCAGTGAACGCACAATTCCTGGAGAAGTGCTACCTGCTAGTCTTCTAACACCCTGTGCTACACTTCTACAATAGGTTCATGTTCATGGATAACGTCATTGCCTTTGTGTTTCCAGTGTTCAAGCACAGGTCAGACCATTGGTCATCAGGATAGCACAGCATCCTAAAAGTATCTCTATTTCTTCCTGTTGGCAGTATATCCCAGCAGATTAAATGCTATCTCTTCTTTCTTCTTATCTTTGGCAAGCCCATTCTGCAAAAGATCTATCTCAACAGCAGCCAAGCACAAGCAATCAAACTCAGACTTCTTATATTCTTACTCCCATTTTACCCCTTGATACAGCCATGTTGGCCAGACTTACACTGTGATTGAGTGTAAGTCTGCTTGTGTTCTCATTGTTTACTATTGTCTCAATTATCTTCAAGTGCAAGAATCATTAAAGTATCTTTTGCTCATCTCTCCTATTCACCTGTATGCAATCTATATTTCAGTGTTGCTCATACCTGCTCTCAGTCTATGTCCTGATAACATCCCTACAAATGTTCTATTTCAAAATGGCACAGGTAAATTGGGTAAGTTGCTTCATTGCTTCTATCAAATTTTCTCCCCACTGTTAGTGCTCCAGCTCCCTTTTCATGGATAAATTGAATGCAATGGGCACTCACTACGGAGTGCAGGTGCTGAGGATATGCTGGATACCTCAAGGCACCAAATTGATCTCAGTGTAGTTGTCAAAGCCAACAACCTGAAATTGGGCTGCATTTTTATTCATGAAGCAGTAGGGAGAGTACCTCTCTCCCAAATTTAGTATGGCTCTCATTCCACATAAGTATAAAACATTTATGTTTGTGTTTCAATAATTTACAGAGTTTATAATGAAACAACTCTATTAGTTTGTTACGTATACTTCTCGCTTTATCCAACATTTCTTAGCAAAAATATGAGACCATAGTACATTGACTAGGAGATCTAAGAGTGAAGCTAATCTAGAAAGTGTTAGATACCTAACACTAAAGATGTTTCTTTTTTTCTTGTCTGGTAAGATTTTATTTACTTATTTTTTTCAATATTTATTAATACCTTAAGATAATGTGCTCAATGCTGTGGGGGAAGAAAGACAAGGAGATTTCTTTCTAGTAGAGAAGATCAAATGTATACAAAATTTATAATATAAGGTAGAAAACATTAAGTGACATAAAAGAGGTGCAAATAAAATGTATCAAAAATAGAAAGCAGTGAGGGACTATGTCAGAAGGGTTTTTTAGGAATCTAATGACAAGACGACCAGAGATGTACTTTATTTATTTATTTTAACATTTTTTTTATTAGTTTCCGGTGCACAAAATAATGTAATAGTTAGACATTTATCATTTATATCCCTCACACAGTGACAACCCTCCTCCCCCCATCCACTATCCCTCTGACATTGCACACAGTCATTACATTTCCACTGTCTCTGTTCCTAATGCTGTACTCTGCTTCTTGTGTGTGTGTGTGTATATATATATATATAATGTGTGTGTGTGTATATATATATAATGTGTGTGTGTGTGTGTGTATATTATATATATATAATTATAGTTGACATTCATTATTGTTCAGCTTCAGCTTCAGGTCTACAGTGCAGTGATCAGGCATCTACAGAGATGTACTTTAGAAAAATGTGTTCTATAGTATTGTATTGGATGAATTATAGTGGTAGAAGAGAAGGGAAGAAAAATGGAGAGGGAAGAGACTAGGACAATGGGATGAATAGGAAACTATTAATATTAAAGAGGTAATATGAACTAGGATATTGGCAATAGAAATCAAGTAAAGATGTGGATCCAAGAAATGCTGCAAAGGCAAAATTAATAGGCCATGGCTACTGATTGAATATGGGAAATGAGGAATGGGAAAGATTCAAATAAAAGTTTGACTCTTCAGGAAAGGAAATATAATGCCAGTAATAAAAATGTAAACGGAACATTTTCTATTTTTATTTATATTTCTTTGCAACATTTTCTCACAAAGTATTCTTTTTTAAAAGATTTTTCTTAAAATATACCTCACATACAATATTATATTAATTTCAGGTGTACATTATAGTTATTCAACGGTACCCACCTGACACTAAACATAGTTATTACCATATTATTGATTATATTCCGTTTGCTAAAAAAGTGATCACAATGATAAGTCCAGCAACTGTCTGACACTGTATCACGCTATCACAAAATTATTGAGTATATTTCCTATGTTGTACATTACATCCCCAAGACTTACTTGTTTTATACCTAGAACTTTGAACCTCTGATTCTTCTTTATCTTTCCCCCCTTTTTAAATTTTTCAATTAGAGTTGACATTCAGTATTATTGTATATTAGTTTCAGGTGTACAGCATAGTGGTTAGATATTTACATATTTATGAAGTGATGCCCCTGATTAGTACCCACCTGGCATTATACATACGAGTTTAGACAATTAAGTTTGTGAACTTGTTGCAATGATGTTGCTAAATTTTTTTTTATATCAGAAGGATTATTCATTATGAATTTGTACCAACTGGACAAACAGTTAACCAAGTTTACTATTTGGAAGTGCTGAAAAGGCTGCCTGAGAAAGTTAGACGACTTGAACTTTTTGCCAACAATTCATGGCTCTTGTGTCACGACAATGCACCAGTTCACACAGCACTGTCTGTGGGGAGTTTTTAGCCAGTCAACAAATAACTGTATTGGAACACCCTCCTTACTCACCTGATCTGGCCCCCAATGACTTGTTTCTTTACCCAATAATAAAGGAAATATTGAAAGGAAGACATTTTGATGACTTTCAGGACATCAAGGGTAATACGACAACAGCTCTGATGGCCATTCCAGAAAAAGAGTTCCAAAATTACTTTGAAGGGTAAACTAGGCACTGACATTAGCGCATAGCTTCCCAAGGGGAGTCCTTGGAAGATGACTGTAGTGATATTCAGCAATGAGGTATGTAGCACTTTTTCTAGGATGAGTTCCCGAACCTAATTAGCAGACCTCATAATTATTACCATATTATTGATTATGTTACCTATGTTGTACATCCTCATGACTATTTTGTAACTACCAATTTGTATTTGTTAACTCCTTCACCTTTTTCACCTTGGCCCCACCCCCCCATCATCTACCACCCCAATAGAACTAGTACTCATTTGATACCATATATAGCTATTACAATATTATTGACTATATTCCATATGCTATACACTACATCCCTATGACTACTTTATAACAACCAATTTGTACTTCTTAATCCTTTTCCCTTTTTCACTCACCCTCACCCCTCATTCCATCTGGCAACCATCAAAATATTCTCTGTGTCTATGAGTTTGTTTCAGTTTTGTTTGTTTATTTTGTTCTTTAGAGTCCACTTATAGGTGAAATCATATGACATTTATCTTTTGCTGTCTGACTTACTACGCTCAGCACAGTACCCTCTAGGTTCATCCATGTTGGTGCAAATGGCAAGATTTCATTCTTTCTTACAGCTGACTAATATTCTATTGTATATGTATATATACCACCTCTTCTTTATCGATTCACCTATTCAGGTTGCTTTCATATCTTGGATTACGTAAACAATACTGCAAAGAACATATGGATGAGCACATGCCATCAAAGTAGCATTTTGGGTTTCTTCAGATAAATACTGAGAAGTGGATTACTAGATTCTTCTTTGTCTCTTGTTACAGTCTTTGTTCTAAAATCTATTTTGTCCTGTATAAGTATTACTACCTCAGCTTTTTGTTTGTTTGTTTCAATTTTCATGAAATGTTTTATCTTTTTTTCCTTCCCTGTCCTTTCAGCCTGTGTGTGTCTTTTGATCTGAATGAAGTGAGTCTCTTGTAGGCATCACATGCATGGGTCTTGTTTTCTTATCCATTCAGCCACCCTATGTCTTTTGATTGGAGGATTTAATCAATTTCAATTTAAAGTAATTGCTGATATGTAGTTATTGCCATTTTATTATTCATACTTTTCACTTTCTTTTTTTTTTTTTTTCATCTTAAAGAAGTCCCTGTAGGATTCCTTATAATGCTGGTTTGATGATGATGAACTCTTATAGCTTTTTCTTCTCTGGGAAGCTCTTTATCTGTCCTTCTATTCTAAATGATAGCTTTGCTGTGTAGAGTAATCTTTGTTGTAGATCCTTGTTTTTCATCACTTTGAATATTTCTTGCCAATCCTTTCTGGCCTGCAAAGTTTCTGTGGAGAAATCAACTGACAATCTTATGGAACCTCCCTTGTAGGTAGCTAAATGTTTTTCTCTTGTTGCTTTTAATATTCTCACTTTGTCTTTAACCTTTGGCATTTTAATTATGATGTGTCTTTATATGGGTCTCTTTGGGTTCATCTTGTTTGAGACTTTCTGCACTTTCTGGGCTTGTATATCTGTTTCTTTCACCAGGTTAGGGAAGTTTCCTGCCATTATTTTTTCAAATGCAAATGTTGGTATCCTTGATGTTGTCCCAGAAGCCACTTAAATTCTCCTCTTTTTTTTTTTTTTTTTTTTGATTCTTTTTGTTTTTGCTGTTCTGATTGGGTGTTTTCTATTACCTAATCTTCTAAATTACTGATTCGATCCTCTGCTTCACCTAATCTGTTGATTCCCTGTAATGCATTCTTCATTTCTGCCATTGTATTCCTTATTTCTGACTGGCTCTTTTTAATGCTTTCTGTCTTCCTTTTTATGTTTTCTATCTCGTGGTAGAAGTTCTCCCTGAAATCGTTGATCATTCTTATAACCAGTGTTTTGAACTCTGTGACTGGTAGATAACTTGTCTCCATTTTGTTTAGTTCTTTTTCTGGAGGTTTGTTCTGTTCTTTTATTTGGGACATGTTTCTTTGTCTCCCCATTTTGGCTGCCACCCTGTGTTTGTTTCTATGTATTAGGTAGGGCTGTTATGTCTCCCAATCTTAGTAGTGTGGCCTTATGTAGTAGGTGTGCTGTGGAATTCAGTGGCATAATCTTCCTGGTCACCTGAGCCATGCACTCCAAGTGTGTCCCTTGTGTGGGTTGTGTGTGCCCTCCTCTTGTAGTTGAGCCTAGGTTGTTGTTTGCTGTCAATGACAAGCATTGACCTTTGGGTTCATTGGTTGTGAGGACTGACCTTGACTACAGTGGAAGAGTTGTGGTGCAGGGGCTGACCCTACAGAGCAGCATCTGCCTCAGCAGTGTTCTGGTGCATGCCAAATCTGCCATTTGGGTGTATCATCCTTGCAGGCAGCTGGGTGATACTTCAGCTCTTTCAGGAACTGGGCATACCAGCCTCAGGGCTCCCTGGGAGGGAACCCTCTGCAGGTCAAGTTCAGCTGTAGCCTGTACCCCACCCCAGGGCCATCCAGCAGAAGCCACAAAGCAATCTGCAGATGTCTGCCACCCATGTCATGCTTGGAGAGGCCAAGCTGCAAACCAAGGCCAGTTCCAGGCTAGTTCTAGGCTAGGGCTGATCAGCCAGAGATACAGACACACTCAAGCCATATGCTGCTTGTCTGGGTTTTGTGAACCTTTCGTAGACCCTGGAAAAACCTGCAGCATGAGCCAAGGCAGGCAGTTTGTACTGGGAGTGGCTGGTTGTGCCCAAAAGTTGGATGGGGTGAGGTCTCAGAATCACTAGGGTGTGGCAAATGAAAGGCATTAGCCAGTTTAATGGAGACTCAGATATGGCAACTGCCTGCATCTGCATCCTGGGAAGGGCGAGGGCTCAAGAAAGAAACAATGGCCTCTCCCAACTCCTCGGTCCAGGAGAAACCTGCCCCTCCAGCCCCCATCTTGAAGCCAGACAACTCAATTCCCCACCATATGTTTCTGCCACCTCTCCAGCTGCTGCCCCAGTGCTGGAGCTCAGAGCCAGTGATTCTATCAGTGAGGAATTCCTTGTGTGATACCGTTAAGAGGAGTACCTGGGACTCCAGCTGCCCTCTGTCTCACTCAGCCACAATCTCCACTGGTTTTCACAGCCAGAAATTATGGGGACTTCTCCCCCTGGTACTAAAACCCTGAACTGTGCAAAGGCTGAGACCACTCGCTCCTCCAGCAGGGACCTCCACAGCTGAGATATCTCTCCTAGTTTTCATTGGTCACATGTGGAAGTGAGATCAGCTCATTCAGCATCTCTGCCTTCCTTCCAGTCTCAAGGTTGTTTCTGCTGTGTGTCCTTAGTTGTAGGGCTTTGGTTCAGCAAGATTTCAGGCAACTCTCAATGATGGTTGTTTTGTAGTTTACTTGTAATTTTGATGTGGTTGTGAGAGGAGGTAAGCACAGCATTTACCTATTGCTCCATCTTGACCGGAGCTCTCAAAAATGTTTATTAATGGAGACAAATTCTGATTCATATGAGAAAAATCTGTTTGTTTAGGTCTCCTTTTTATGGTAAATCTCAGCCTAACTCTATGCCTGGGGGACCCCACATGAAATTCATGAACTGAAAGGTGGTGGTAGAACAGGGAATGTGGACCTAGATGGAATGTGACCATGGCAGAAGTCACAGGGGCCTGAGAAGAAAGACTTATAGAGGGGTGATATGAAGAGAGAAGCAGAATGATCATCAAGAGATCGCCAAGTCCATATCAGTTACCAACACTCAGAAACTGTTGGATGCCAACAGAAGGCTTGTAGCCCTAAGCTGGTGGCCATTTGCAGAGCTCTTGTACATCATCTATGTGATGTTCCATGTTAGCTGTTCTCAGCACTGTTGGACAGGCAGCCCATTATCACTAACTTTCTCCTTTGCAAGAACCTTCTAGCAGAAGTACTGATCAGCTGTGCCAGGTCATTTGTTGAGTTCACCCGAGCTGTCTTGCTGTGGCTACTCCTCACTTAGCTTCCCGGGATATTCCTAAGCCTTGAAAACAGAGGGCAGTGTCCTTGACCAGTAGTAGTTTGGAAGAGAATTCCCACTCCACCCTCAGCATCTGCATTTGGATAGAACAAGATCGCAACAAAATCAAATCCATTGCACAAATATTAATTACACATAGTGACTCTGAAGCACCAAGGAGCGTTATATTTCTGTTTTGATCTTGACAGAATGAAGATGTACTCTCACCATTGTGCATCATGTTCTATTTGAACTGACAATTTGGGTGTTGGGTTAATCTTGTCTGAGTTTGAAGTGGTGCTTCTTTCAATCTTACCCTCATTGAAAATAGAAAACATATGGCTATAAAAGTTAATTGTTGTATCTTTGTGCTTAGCTGATTAAAATGTCAATGTGTGCACTCTGAGAAATCAAACTATATAGCAAATCTAATACAGCAGAAGGCAAATTAAGTTTTTATTAAAGTTAAATTTTTTTTTTGGCAATAGCTGTTTCTCTCTGCCTTTTAAGACTTAACCTAATGCTTTCCAGTTGTTTATATGTGAAAGCTTTTCTTCTTCTTTTCTTTTTTAATATGAGTGATAAGTGCCTGCTGGACAATGCAAGTGGCACCATTGAGTCCTTCCTTGCCTGAAATGTAGAGTACTTAAATGAAAGTGTTTATTTTCAGTATCCTCAAGAAGGCTCCCTCATTAATTTAGTACTACAAAATCATTTATTTTGCTGTTGGTCTATTTTGCATCACATTTTTCAAAAGGTGCTGAGGATACATAGTGAATAAGGCATAGACTTTGGCATCAAAGGGCGTATTGCCTAATGGGAGCTGGAGAGAGAGAGACGATAATAGGATATGTCTGTGCAGCCCTAAAAAGATGGTTTTGGTGGGTTTATAGTAGTTACTAAATGAATACCTATTACATAATTAAAGAAATGATTTGAATGTTACTACAAGATTTGGTTGATACCATTTATCACCATCATCCATCTCAACCCTGTGAATATTAGTATGCCCAGGACACCCTCAGACTGTTGATCAGGCCTTTAATGAAATCTTCCCTTGCCTTGTCAGTACCGTCTTCCAAATGGGACATTCTGACCTTATTTGGCACCCTTAGCAAATGTCTCAGTATGAGAGCATTGCTCTGGAGCAAGTACAGAAAACTCTTTTTCGTTTGTCCCTTTTAAACTCACTGACTTCTTATTTAGGATTTATGTAAGTATGTAGATCATGGAAGGTTAGAAAATTCACATCTCCTTTTTTGATATAGTTCTGTCGGTTTTTAAATTTAAAGGAAAAGTTGATAACATTTAGACATATATGTGTCAAAGAAGGCAAAAGAAAGGAGAAATTATGTTATATCTTTTTCTTTTCAAAGTGCATTTGCGTATGTGAGCTACTGTGTTCTCAACAACCACCATGGCATGGTGGACCTGAAGAGCCTAGGAAAAGGGAAAAGACCTAGAAAAGGGAACAGGACCTAGGCCCCAGCTCCTTCCCTATTTAGCTCTGTGAGCAGGTCGATTATATGTAGAATAGAGCAGACATACTTCCACTCACCAGATAACATCTGTTGTGCAACCTTAGCCAAGTTACTTAACCTCTGTGTTGCTTGGTTTTCTCCCCTGTAAAATAGGGATACTATTAGTACCACTCTCACACAGTTTCTGGAAAAATACCCTTTATTTAAAATATTTCAGTGTTTAGAATGATACCTGACACATGTAGTTATTGCTAGGTTAATCGTTATTATTTCATTTCTTATTAATGTATATGGGGAATCTGGAATGTGAGAAAATCTCCTTCATTTTCCATAGCCTTTCACATGTAGGCATGTTGTCTTAGTTGGACTCCAGGAAGCTGGCTTTGAGATAGAGTTTAGCGCACAGCATTTTATTAGGAAGTGCCCTTGTGATCAAGACCTGTGGTAGGAAAGGAGAGGAAGCAGGACTGCGCAGAAGGAGTCAAACTACAATGCAGACCTGGTGAGAGCCCTGACAAACCCCACAGGTGGATCCAGAGCTAAAAGGCCCAAAGCTGCTCCCCATTGGGCTATAACAATTAGGCCATTACAATCTGACCTCAGTCACTGGAAATGGGTGGCCCCAGGAAGGATATGCCTGTGCTAAGGAGCATTCTGATCTGAGGCACTTCCCAAAGGGGGTGACAGCCCCTTTGTAAAAGACTGTCTACAGACAGCACTCTGGGTAGTGAGGACATACATCCTTCCTTGAAGGAAATCTCTGAGGGTTCATCTCTATCCATCGAGCATGTGCTAATATTGCCCTACAGGAAAGACAATACATGGTGGAGACTATGGGGTTGACTCTGGTGCCCAATTTAGAAACCTGACTCTGTCCCTCACAGTGAAAGTTACATAATTTTTCTGTCTTTCTCCTTTACCTGAAAAATGGAGATGATAAAATCTATCTTATAGGCTGCTGTAAAACGAAATCAGCATTTATAACCGTACCTAACCCTTAGTCTATTCAATAAATCTTAGTTATCACAACATTCTACAATTTTGCAAACTAAATGAATTGTCTAGTAATCTGTCCTGTTTTCAAACCACTGAAGAATTTCCATCCCAATTTTCATTTTGAAAAGGGGGTTGCCATAGTTCTCTGTATATTTACTTTAGACTTTCCTCCTTATATTTTATACCAAGCCCATTTACTTTTTCTACAGACAGCTGGAAGCACAAGATCTTTTCTTCAGACAAAAATCTGACAGCTACGGTACCTCATACTCACTCTGTAGCATGACACGTAAAATGTGACAGCCCCTCACCAAGCTAGTCCTTTGCATGTTTTCTTATTATACTTCCGAAAGACATTGTCATTTCTTATCTGCAATATTTCGTGTACATATAATTAATATAGGGGTGAGAGGACATGCATATTCAGCATTTCTCTTGAAATCCAGTGTCTTAGTAATTCAGCCATTGATTTTCTAGAATGTGCGTCATTCAAATGTTCACAGAAAGTACTAGACTACATCTCAGTATGTTTCAGTAGAATTCAGATACGGGCATGCCCTAAGAAATCAACAGTTGTAAATAAATCTTTTCAGGAGTTAGGATGAGACGATGAGATCACAGTTTGGACATTGTTTTAAAAAAAGAAACTCTTTCTATTTTTGTATTATGTCCAGGGAAATTTCCTCTAGGCTTATACCTTAAGATATTTTATAGAAATTAGATCAATTAAGAAACTTGTACTAAAGTAAAATTAGAGAAACTTTGTAAGTAGCTTTGAAGATTATTTATGTTTCTCAATCCAAATATGTGGCAGAAGTGATAAATATGAAAGTCCATACACTGGATTCCAGGAGTATGGGAGAGGAGAAAGACTCAAGGAAAGAGAGGAGTTGCTGTGTGGCAACCAAAGTCCCTTGGCAAGAAGACTCAAGTGTGGGCAGGTGGAGGGAGTGTGCTTCCTGGCCTATAGGAAGCACTGTTCCAGTTGATGTTCTAAACCCAATACAGGAGAACCCCCTGTGGCAGACATGGAGATGTGAAGCCTCAATTTCCTATCAAGAATGAATTTACAGGAAGTGAGATTAACTGACAACTTCTAGTTGCTAGCATTATCAGGGTAACCTGAGCCTTTGAGTGGAGGTCACACAATTTTTGGGGTGGCCCTTGGCCAACGAATGGGCTGTGATACAAGGACCTAGCAATTGCTGCTGAACACAGAACATTTCTGATAGAGAATACTTGTTGCACAGTTTCCTGTTGGGGTGGCAGAGATTTTAGTAGGTTGGCATTATATTGGGCTCTTCCCGCCCAATTGTGCTTTCTCCCTTTCCTGGCACAGGTGTTACATCTCTATGAAACTTTTCACTGGCAATTCTTTCTCAGGGTCTTCTTCCCAGAAAACACAACCAGTAACATCCCTTAATACTTAGATTGTAAGCTCTGTGAGAGCTAGGACTCTTGGCTGCTTTGTTCAGGGCTCTACCTCCGGCACCTTGCACTATGATTGGTTCAAAGTGGGCAATGAATAAGAATGATGAATACTGAATGAATAAACAGCATTCAGACTTACTACAAACCTAGTGGCCACGATTGTCATGATTGAGACGTGCTCTATAGACTGACCATATAAGTTCAAAGTTTGGCTCTGTTGCTTCCTAACTTGCAAATTTATATAAGTTCATTAACTTTTCTTTCTTCTGTAAAAGCAAGATAATAGTTGTATCCACAGATACTATTTTTTGTGTTTTTTGTTGTTGTCGTTGCTGTTTCAGGATTAAATGAGTTGTAAAGCACTTAAAGAATGCTGAATAAGTAGACATTTCTCAATTAATGTTAATGATATTGTACAGTGTGACTGTTTATGGTGGTAGAATGCTCACTACCTGATAAGGTGGTACTTACTAGTTTTAGAAATTTTCTTTTTTCTAATGGTCTTTTCACACACTCCACTAATACACTCTATCATAGGAGCCTGTTTATTCTCTTCAGAGCACCTAATTGTCTCTGAAATTCAGTTTAATTGTTTTGTTTTTCTATCTGAAATGTAAAATCTATAAGGAAAGGGACCTTTCCATCTTGTTCTGTGTTATTACATTCCTAGTTCAAGAAGAATGCTTAGCACATAATAGTTGCTTAATAAGTATTTATTTACTGAATGAATGCATCCAGTAAATTATGTAAAAGGTTTTATTATATTGAGTCAAATTTGACCTCATAGTTTCATCCACTAGTTTTAGTTCAACTCTCTAAAGCAATACAAAATGATTTTAAGGCCTTTTCTTTATGAGAATCCTTTGGACATTTGAAGGCAACTGTCGTCTTTTTATTTTATTTATTTATTTTTTGCTCTAATTTTTATTGTTGTCCCTAAGGTCTTCTGTGGTAGGTTATGGGAGATAATATGAATTTGTCAGAAAAAGTAGAGAAGACATAAGAGAGAAGCTCTAAACTCAAGACCTGCAAGTATCAGAGATGAATGGGAACTTTAGAGCATGCTGTTTTAGTAATAATATCTGGTTCTTTAGAATAGTCTCCTCAACTGTAGAATGATGTATTCCATCAAAAAGAGGGATTGCATGGTGATGGAAGGAGAACTGACTCTGGGTGGTGAACACACAATGTAATTTATAGGTGATGTATTATAGAATCGTATACCTGAAACGTATGTAACTTTACTAACAATTGTCATCCCAATAAACATTAATTAATAATAAAAAAAGGATTGCTTTAAAGAGGAGAAAGGTTTTTGACCCATGAAACAAGGAGTGAAACCATGGAAGTGCAAGGGGAAGGTCCGCCATAGCATCTGTACACGTGGCCCAGAGGGACAGAGGAGTTCAGTAGGGAGATGTATCAGTCACTTGTCTGTGGATTCTTGACCCCAGATCTATACTTCCATATACAACTCTGGGATGCTGGGGTGGAGGGGGGAATTCCGCAAGCCACATTTCAGAGATTCATGTTTCAGCACTGGACAATGATTGGAAGGTGAGAGTTGGAAAGAAAGGTCTTCCTATTTCTTGCTGCTCTGTCAAGTATCACCCTAACAGTAGCAATTGGTTCCCACATCCAGCCGCTAAATCTATCTCACCAGGTAGACCTGTATTTTTAAAATCATTGTTAGTGAAGTTCTGTCTATCTACCCGGATAGCATTCAGTGGCCTTTCAAAGTTCATATGCCATTAGAAAAGGCTTCCCTACAAGCATACAAGGAAACAAAACAAAATAAAACATAATTAGTATATCCAGAAATTTTATTTATTTATTTATCTATATATCAATTGATTTAATCTAAACAATCTAAGAGTCCAGCTTCTTTATAAAAGTTTGTTTATAAAATCAATATCCATGATTCCATACTGATACAAATAAATGATTGTAGAAATAGATAAATAGGGGAAATAGACAAATCTCTCATGTAGAAGAATTCCAAATAATTTATGTAGATATCTCACTCTCAAGGAGGTGGAGCAAAAGTCCCTGTTCCTTAAATATGGTCTGCGCAGAATATTTTTTCAAAAAGTACAGTGTGGAAAAGGGAAAAAATGAGGAGGAACTTTACAAAGAAAAACATCTGACAAATACTGCCTCAGCCACATGATCAAGGTCAACATCAGTAGTAATTAGTCATAATTATAGTCTGTATCCTTGATGTTGTGTGATGAAAATGGCACATCACTTCTG
This sequence comes from Rhinolophus sinicus, assembly GCF_036562045.2. Taxonomy (NCBI): domain Eukaryota; kingdom Metazoa; phylum Chordata; class Mammalia; order Chiroptera; family Rhinolophidae; genus Rhinolophus; species Rhinolophus sinicus. Next base: position 106,803,250 of record NC_133756.1, read on the forward strand.
TGATCTTCCCCAAAACCCATAACTCTGTTCCAATCATGATGAAAATATCAGTAAAACCTCAGTTGAGGGGCATTATACAAAATACCAGTATTCCTCAAAATGGTCAAGGTCATCACGAACAACAAAATTCTGAGAAACTGTCATAGCCCAAAGGAGCCTAAGGAGACATAATGACTAAATAATATATGATATCCTGGATGAGATCCTGGAACAGAAAACAAACAATAGATAAAAGCTAGGAAATCTGAATAAAGTATGGGCTTTAATTAATAATAATGTGATATTGGCCATAACTCGTGAGTTGTGACAAATGTACAATATGAATGTAAGATATTAACAGTAGGGTAACTTGCATGTAGCTGTACTGGAAATCTGTGTACCATCTTTAAACTTTTCCATACATCTAAAATCATTCTACAATAGAAGGTTTAATAAAATTAAGCTGAAGTCTCCCAAAACATTTGTTGACAAGAGCATTCTCCCATCTGTCTTTTGTCCTTACCAGTTCTTACCCATCTCCTTCCCAAGCTCCTTGCTTATGGTAGATGAATGAGTTTCCTTTCCCACTCTCTCTGGCCTTAGCCATATGACTTACTTTGACAAATGGAATTGAGCAGAATGTACATGCATGGCATGGCTCAGTGTTTGTAGCTCCGCTCCTCCGCCATCCCAACAGTGTATCTCAGAGAGTGGTTACTCCTTTTACCTGCATTCCAGAATGAGGAAACAGTTGGCGCTGAACTGAGCTGAGCCAAATCAAGCTGCATACAGTTCATTAGAACTCTACCCATGTCATAGTATTCATGCACTATGAGTAAGAAATAAATGTTCCCTGTTATAAACTGCTTAGATAATGGAACATGAGCTACTAGAACAAAAGTAGATTAATACTCTTATGGATACCTTTCAAATAAGATTCAGGTCTTATAGTGTCTCCTTCAAAACACCTTCTGTAAGTATCTTTATGACTCATGTATACTTTCCAGATTTAGCAAATAAAATTAGAAAACTTAATGCACTTAAAAAATATGTATAGCCTTTCACGACTATGAGCTCTTTAAAGCAGGTTTCAACTTTATTCATACATTCGGCAATATATATCGGGTCTCTATTATTCCCAGCACTTTATTATAATGGTGTATGAATATAAACACAAGCCTTGTACTCTTGAAGATTTTAAACTACTCAAGGGGACAGAAATTAAACAATTACAATAAAAAAGGTAAAACTATAGTTTTAACCAATGCTGTTTAAAGTTAGCAGGGCATGGTCCTCTGAGGATCTGTACATGGGAGAGTTGATCAAGTCTTAACTCCAAGACAAGGAAAGGTTTTTCTGAAAGAGGGAAGAGGCAGAACCCTGGGATAAATAGTCCAGCCTGTGAACACCCATGGGGAGAAGTAAATGTGGCTGGAGAAGAGTGAAGCTGTTGTGAGATGAGATGGGACACGTAGGTGGGAGACAGATAATGGTGTCTCTACCCCTAATGCTAAACTCAGTGTCACACACTTAGTAAGTGATCGATGAATAATGATGACCATATGTGGCTTGGCTCAGGTTAGCTAAACGTTTTAACGTACATACTAGATGCCTATGCCTAGGTGATGGAAGCATAAACATGAATAAGGCATGGCCCGTGTCTTCGAGGCGCTCATATAGTAGAGGTTATAATAATCAATTAACCACCAGCCATAGTTGAATTCTATGTGACAAAAAAAGCCAACTCCAACTGACTTATGAAAACAAGGGAAGTTACTTTATTGACTTATGGAATCCAAACAAATGTTAAACAACAAAGCTGCAAGAAGGACAGAAATATAGCTGTTCTTTGGAAAGACCTGGAGCAATAGACTCAAATACTGCCAGAATTCTCTCTGTCCCTTGTGTATGTTCTTTACTTTTCACTAGCTTTCTCTACATAAGGATACATTGCTTTCTTCAGTTCGTGAATTTTACATTTCCTGACTTAGGCATCAGACAGTCTGTACTGAAACTCTTTCTGCTCGAGGTCAGCCCAGTGATCCATTGGACTAATCACAGCATGTGAGTCACAGAGTCATAAAATCAAGGCCAATAAAACCATATGAAACGAAGGAATCCTGACACACACAGCAACACAGATGAATCTAAAAAAGATTATGGTAAATGAAAGAGCCAGACACACACACACACACACACACACACACACACACACACACACACAACAATTATATATTATATCATTTCCTTTATATCAAATTCTGAAAAAGACAAAACTATAGTGAGAAAAAAAAGATAAATGGTTGCCAGATATGGGAGGGGATTGAATGCAAAGGAATATGAGGGAACTTTTTAGGGTGATGGAAATATTTAATGTTATGATTTTGATGGTAGTTACATCATTTTATAGATTTGTCAAAACTTCTTGAATTAGACTTTTAAAACTGGTAAATTTTATTACATGTAAGTTATATCCTAATAATGTTGACTTTTTAAAAAGCAATAAAAACTTGTGGATGTATGACAAGTTCCAAGAGAGAGAAGGTGCTGGACAGAAAATACCAAAAATATCCACCACAAATACCATTTATCTATGATAAAACAAAGCTATGTGGCAGGCTGTGGGATGCTAAGAGAGGGAATTGCTTTACGTATAAGTGAGGCGGTGTCAAATGTTTGCTTTATCTTTGAGAACAGGTTAGAAAGAAGCTGTTCCCATGAAGATTTCTAGATATTTGGTAAAAGTAAGCAAAACAGACATTTCAAAGAATATAACTAGTTAAGAAAATGATGTATACATGGATATGTTTGAGGAATAGAAATGGGTTGAGAGAGCTGGAGGGGAAGAAGATAGAATGAACTGAATGAGAGAATTTCTATCCTATGAAGAGGACGAAAGACCGAATATTCTCAGGCAGAAAGGAATGTAGAATTCTGTTCCTTTTTATAAAGAAAACCAGAAAATGAGAAGACAGACTTATAGTGTAGAAGGCTCCCAAGCAGCAAAGTTGTTTTTTACATGAAAGTTGTTTTTTTCTACCTTAACCATACCCCCAACTTTATAACTGTCAGCATAAAAATGGTTACTGTTGGGTTTATCTCATTTGCTTAAGTTTGAGCTTACTTAGAAATCAGCCAGAGAGTAGCAGAGATTTTCTTCTTAGAATTAAAAATATTCCACCAGTTAACTAAAACTTCTTATTTATGGCTAACACTTCTTTTCTCATCACGCTTGGGGAATGCCCTTTCTCCTTCGGGAATGTGCAGTAAGACACTTGATATCATTAAGAGTCTTGTAGGGGCATTGTACAGACAGGAACTAAGTTCTATAGCCAGAATGAAATTGCTGAATTATGCTGCTCTTGTACTGTCTGTGATAGTGAATTCATCTTGACAGTTCTGTCTTTTAATTCTTTGAAACTGCTGTGCTTTAGGAAAACTGTATGGTGTGACATAATGAGCTCTAGGAATCAAAAACCTGGCTTCTCATGACTGCACTAATGCTCATTTTTTCACTCAGTAGATGTTTATGGAGCACTTACTGTGTGCCAGGCACTGCTAGGTAAACAGTTCAGTGGTAGAAAACACCTACCCTCATGGAGCTTATGGTCTAGCAGGCTATTAAACAGGTAGACAAGTAATGAGACACATGTAGTGTGAGTTATGTTTGTATAAGTAAAGGGAACTGCAGGAGCTGATGCCAGTCGCAGCTAACAGTGAGAGGTCTTAGAAAACAGGCATAGAGACTTCTTGTTGACATTAAAATTAAGAAATGAAGAGTTGCACATCGAGGGGAAAGAAGTAGAAAGCCTGGAGCTAAGGAAAATCATGTAGTCTCAAGAAACCAAAAGACATTTATTGTTTGAGGGATGTACCTAATAAAGTAGGTAACTTGGAGAGACCATCTGGAGTTAAGAGGAGGAAGAACCTTATGACTCAAAGGAGATTAAATTTTATGCTAAGGGTATCTGGTTGTTTGTTGCTAGTTTTCTTAATTTCTCTGGGCCTAAATTTTCTCATTTGTACATTGGACGTTGCATTGAGCATATGTTTTTTGCTTGCTTATTCTTTCTTTCCTTGGAAAAGAAAACCTTTCCTATGCAGCTGTTAATTATCACCATTGCCTCCCCCAAATACAGGTACAACCACATGACAGTCTAAGTGCCTCATCTTTTTGGCCATAGTGACTGGTTCAGAGATGAGAACCTGACCTAAGCAAGGCCACTCAGAGACGTACTATGAAATTTGATATGTGCATGTCAGAGAAAAGGGGTTTGTTTCTACCTTTTGGAGAGAATCTATAATACAGGCTAAGGGCTGCTGCAGTGACCATATATCTTACCCAGTGGATAGTGAACATGAAGCCAAAACACAAAATAACAGAATGTAAAGGGAAGGAAAGAGAGTTAGACCACTGTAAGTCCCTGGATTCAGCCATGCCTGAAGCAACCACCACCCTTGGACTCCTAGTTATGAACCAACTGTCTTTCCATTTTTCCTTAAAGTAGTATGAGTTGAATTTCTTGAAATTAAAAATTCTTGATTAACATAGAGGTGATTCTGTCTGCCCACCGAGCTATTGTGAGGATCAACTTTTAAAATACATATATAAGAATAAATTGTAAACTCGAAAGAGTACATGAGTCATTATTAAACTTCAACACAAGTTCATTTGGCCATAGAGGAAAAAATTATAAAATAATTATTTTCACCAAATTGTGGTAAGTTATGCTCTTTATGAAATAAACAATGGGCAAATATTTTTTCATATGCTATGATTTGGAATCATAACTGATTTTAATTGCCTCTGTGTTGGGCTTAGTTTTAAACACTATTCTTTTTTTATTAGTGTACTAAACCAGTAGCTATTATGTTTATTCAAGTGCTTATGGCCAAATATACTTAATTACTTAGGACAGGAATGTTGTTTCTACCTGAACAATGTTATTTTTCATGGAGAGATTGGTGCACTAATTTTCTTTAACACAATTGTCATAATAAAGCTGGAAACATGTTTTCACAGCCTCGCTTCCTCAGAGATACTTCTACTGGTTAGATTGCAAACTGAATCTGTGTGTTGCTTGCTTATTTCTTGATAGAAAATTAAGGGTGTCCTGGTATTGCAGTGTATTTGCTACATCCATTTGCTGTCTTACCTCCTCTATTAAAGAATTCAAGTTCTTCTTGCCAGTGCAACACACTCATACACACACATACACACTCACACACAGTCTATTGTGCTTTTCAAATGGTATATCATTGCTTCTGTCATACTCTGGAATGCACACTATGCCTTTCTTAGATTCAGAGGCAAATGTGTCAGCATTTCCAGTAACTCGATGACAACGTTAGGACACAGACTGATAAACTATGGCTGAATCATTTATAACGCCAGATGTTCTTGGCAATATTTCTTATATAAAAATATATCTGATATATTCGAGAAATGGAAATTACCCTCAAATGTTCCAGTACCTGATTTATTTTTCCCAGGTATTTCTTCAGTAAGCCACCTGTCTAGAATGAGTAAAGTAATAACAGCATTGATTTTTCACCCAAAAGTTTGGAATTTCACCTTCAAACACAGAAGTACAGTTAAGTCCTCACTTAATGTTGATATGTTTATAGTTTCTGAAACTTTAAGCAAAATGACATATAATGAGGCCAATTTTACCTCAGGGTAATTGATACAAATAAGAGTTAAGTTCTTACGGCAGCTCATCGAACTTATAATGAAACAACGTTGAATGAGACAACATTATTCAAGGACTTGCTGTATATTTTTTTCCCTCATTCTCCGTTGGTTGAAATCCACCAATGTAATAAGGCTGAAAGTCTCTTCTAAGTGCTTATTACATACATTCTGAGAAGTTAAAATAGAAATGACATTGCAAAACAAACTGTACTATGATTTGCATAACAAACCACTAAATCATGCCATGGAACATAAACTACCTGAGCCCAAATTGCTTTAACAGCACCTTATTCAGACCCATACCTTCCAAGAGAAGACCACAGATGAATTGGTTCCCCTTGAGTCTGAACTCGTGTTTCAAAGAGAAGACCACCGACTGTTCTATTAATTTATTCAGTTTGTACATTCTCACCAACCCCTGCCTAGACCATGCTTACTAACTTCTGTTCTAAAACCACTGTCTACTTACTTCCCCCAAACCCCCAAATCCTGTAAGTAACTGTTCTTAACTTTTTCCTTTTGATAACTATGATTACCCTTGTTAATGTTGTGCTGTCGCTTGCTCATCAAGCTTAATCAACTCGACTTTGTGGGATCAACAGGTTTCCCTGGTTGGGGGCTTGGGTCATTCATTCACAGTGGCATTGTTTTCCTCATCATCCGTCATGGTGTCCACACTGTTCTTTTTGCTCCTAGAATTTCAATCCTTATAGCTAGAGGTATAACATTCGGTCCCCTCCTATTAGTTATTGGGGAGGTATCTGAGAAGAGATGGAGACCAGGAAACATTCTTGTTCAAACTCCATATTCTTTGAAAACCAGAGGGAAGCCAACTGTTTTTTTGAGTAATGGCACTGATTGTGCAGAAACTATAAAACAGAGCTATAAATGACAGTGATGTACTTGTGTGTTCTCAACAAGCTAGCAGTAGCCTCTGGTTTTCTTTTTCTTACAGGATGCTCCCAAGGTTGGAAGCAAGTAAAAATGTGCAGAGGCTACATAAAGGGGCCCTGAACAGCTATGCAAACAGCTGGCAACTTGCTTTGGCCAGCAAACAAAACACTCTTGCTGTGAATAATTATCCTTTCAATATAAATAATGTCTTCTCCATCATGACCTGTGTGGTTGGACTACATGGTTGTTAGGTCCTTTCCAAACTTACCTGAGGTCTACCTGAGGTCATAAAAATTGCAAAGTAGGTAAACTTGGACTTTAATGATTATCCAGCCCATTTTTCCCCCACTCTCCTCACATTGGTTCTGTTTTGCTACTCTTTGCTGCTATTCACTGATGTTTTTATTGCATTCATGGTGTCCTCATTTGCCCAGGATTTTTATTTTAGGCCTGTATCCAAGAGTAAAACGTCATTCTCATTTATGTGTTTTTATTTCCTGTGCTGGAACTAAAACAATTAGAATTAACTTTTTAATAACTGAAGGTTATAACTCCAAGGGATATTTGATTTTATCAGAATATTCCTGAAAGAAACAATCACTGAACCAAGGACTGGATATTGGTATTCTTGTATTAGCTATAGAGCAGTTGCCTACTTTTTAATATGCCTCAGGTCAGTCCTGTGCAACAGTATTTTCTAATTTACATTATGAGCCCATCAAGGATGCAAACATCCTGTCTTTCAATCCACTGCCCAGCAGGCATTTGTTAGACATCATATTAAAACACTGCACGTGAAAATTATACTGGCTTATGTTGAGCATAATTATGTGCCAAACAATGTATTTTACTTGTTTATTTTATTAAATTCAAGTAACCTAGAGAGAATGGATTTATAACCCCCATTTTCCATCTTGTTCTGTCTTGTTATGTTTTAAGAGGTTAAGTAACTTACTCAGTATCATATATTTGGTAAGTTTTAGACTTTGTTCCTAAGAAGCTTTCAATCTGGCTGAATAAACAACAGTATTCATAGAATATTTACATAACAATATAGGAGAAAAGACATGTCACAAGACAGCAGCTAATTAATTGCTTCAACCCAATTTGTGGAAACTAAATTTCCTGAATTCAAAGAAAGGAAAGATTCTGATGAAATAGACTCTACTTAGAAAGCTTCCTAAGGGAGATGGATAATTACACTGGATTTCAAAATGGGTACAATGGCAGAATGTTTTGTGAGGAGAAGAGTTGTGCCAAGAAGAGGAACAATAGATTCTTGAAAAGAGAAATTACTAGGAGCAATGATTTGGATTACCAAATTACTAAGGAAATTTTCAATAGCTAATGAGGTCACAAATGGGGTATGGAGGATGAAGGGGGCAGGAATAAAGAATGGATAACTCTTAGTGTTGAAGAAGGTAAAAGGTATAATTGGTAGCCGTACTGTCCCTTCTCTCCAGGATCCACTGGTGCTATAAAACGATTGGCAACTCAGGTTTATTCTAGTGGAATTCATTTGTACCTGCACTAAGAGTTATAAGAGCCACATTTCAAAATAGAGAGAACTTGGGAGAACAGCCTGGCAACATCCAAACATTACACAGAATAATTTATTTGTCTGTCAGCTTGTTTTTGATATTTGCCTTTTTCAGTCTTTTGAGAGGGAACAAGATGGAAATATGTATAGCAGAAAGTAAAACAAATAAAAACAAATAAATATAGCGCTATAATATGGATGTGGTAAATGAGAAGATAACTGATATTTTTAAGTGCTTACTGGGGATCATGGACTGTGGTAAGATTTTTTTTTGGGGGATATACATTGTTTTACTTAAACCTCACACCTGTAAGAAGTAGGTGCTATTTACCCATTTTTGCAGAGGGTAAAGGTGAAGTTTAGGAAAGCTTAATACCTGGTCCAAAGTCATACAGTTACTAAGGAATAAAGTGTTTACTTAAGCCATATCTTATTGATTTTGTTGATGTAACTACATCCAAACCTGTAGAGATTTTTTTATAAAAATTTATTTGAGCCCAAGAGAGGATATGCCTGGAAGCAAGATTTCAACAGACTGAGAAAACTGCTTCCAAGAATGACAGTTTGCAGCTTACTTTATGCATTTGAAGTAAGGAAGATGACTTGAAAGTGGAAGAAAGCAAGGTGGGGATCATCGGATTACAGGATTGTTAATAAGATTTTGGGTTCTCTTGAGGGTGGTCACTCTCCACTCTCTGAGGGGTATGAAAAAGATTACTCTGGCATTTCAAAGGTATGTTAATGTAGATGCAGAAAAACAATGGACAGGGCTTGCTTAAAGCAAAGAAAAAGCTTTTACCAAAAAGTTATATATTTGGGATGTGACTACCAACCAATAACCTTCTCAGTTAGGAATTTATGATCAGACCACCCTGTGAGGTTACTTTCTCTAGAATCCCTTTTCTCATCTACAATTTCTAAGTCCATGCTTTCTCTTTAAAAGAATTTCGTAAATAATCAAATAAAAACTCAAAATTTTAGTGAGCAAGCATGCTTAGGAAATTTAATAAGCCAAATAGTCAGATAGTAATTCAATTAGTATTCCAGTGTATTGCTATGTTACATATCACCCAATACTTAGTGGCTTAAAACAACAACTTTAATTGCTTTTCATTATTCTGTGTTTACTGGGCTCAGCTGGATGCTTCTCCTACACTGGACCAGGTGGGAGCTACTTCTGCAGTCATCTGGAGGCTCTGCTGAGCTAGAATTTCTAAGATAGTTCATTCAAATGGATGCAGTTGGTGCTGGCTGCTGTCCTGGATCTCAGCTGGAGTTAGAGCTGTTCACCAAAGTACCACACACCCTCTCCACAGGGCTTGGGTTTCTCGCAGCATGGCCACTGGACTCCAAGAGGGAGTGTCCACAGTCTTCCAATTTACATAGGGTTTTCACTGTCCAGCTATTTTGCTCAATCATTAGAACAGCCCATACTAAAGGATAGAGGAAGAAACTCTTTCAAAGGAGGATTGGCAATGGGTTTGGGTCATTTTTAATCAACTACAACTTACTTGCCTGTGGGGAAAATGGAGGTGGAGGATGAGAGGGATGAAGTGGTGAATATCAAAAGCAGAGCTCTCCACAGAGACCTTAGAATGTTGAAAGTATATATTAATGCTTGGATTCCAAGAGTGAGACTCCAGATGGAAATAGGAATAGGACATTCCCTAATGATTGGAAACAAGACAAATGGACATTTATAGACAGTTTCTCATTGTTTTCAACACAGGCCGTAGACGCACAATTAGCTTAACATATTGTCTGCCAATTAAACTTAACCATGTATTGGTTGATTAGATATCAGTAGAGGTTTGAGAGATAATGATATTCCTAATATTACTGATGTCGGACACCTCTGCAACAACATGTTTTTAATTACATGTGTATACATTGTGACATTGATACTATAAGTTGTATTCCATGTGAGCAGACACCCTGCCCCTTTTCACAGCACTAGGTTTATTCTTCATGCTCAGTAAATGTTGACTTGCCCACAGATTCAACTTGTTCAGACTGTTGTAAAAATAAATGCTGCTTAGGAGAGCTCTCCCTCTCATCCTCAGATGACCTCCTAAGCAAAAGGAAACAGCCTGAAATCAGCCAACCGTTTGATTTTACAGAGATCACTGTCCAGTCATTTCAAGCAACAACCTTTTTAGTTGGTATTAGTGCAGAAACCTGCAGCCTATTCCCAGGTGAAAAGTTCCACTCCACATTGACCTATCTCAGGGACAGACAAGCACTTGCTGAAGAAGCAAATTCTCATTATTAATTAGTAATTCATTACTGCATGTTGCAAAGGAACCTTGTGATCTTTTGAGGCTTAAAATTGGCACAATCATTAATGTTTCCATCATTTCAGAATAGGAAACTATTTTAGTCTATCGTGCATGATTTCTGGACTGCATTTCTAGATGCTTCTGTTTTTACACCATTTTCTGAAAGCCAAATTATGATCATTTTAGCCTACAATGATTACTCTTCCCTAATATTGACACTTAAGTAGCATTTACTACATAATGAACATTTCTTAATTTTTTTTGCTATGAACCTAAATTTGTTTGTGTTAGAAAAGTCAAGCAACAAAAGTTTAAACTCAATATTTTGAAGTTTTTAACAAGATTTTTAAAATGAGATATTTTTTGCTAAATGTGATATATGTTTGGGAGAGTAAAAAAAGGGCAAACGAGTATTTAATCACCACTGAAAAGATAACTTATTTTAATTATAACCATATGAAATCATATTACAGGAATAGGAAGCATGAGCTTGGATACAGGAAATAATACGGAAAGCATTTGTTATGTTTTTTTCATAGCCAGAGGGCAAGTATTGCAATGAGAAAAATAAAGCTGCTGATGTTGTATTTTAATATCAAAAATGGTCAAAAAGCATATTGAAAATGTAGTCATCTATTCTTTAGTGTCTTCAAAGTCAAAAGAGTGCACATCAAAAAAAGGAAAGGTGTTTATATTGATATACATATAGAGAGATATTTTTATGCAAATTAATATAAACATATTATAATATTTGATAAGCAAAGCTGGACACAAAAATAGTTTTACCTATTCAACTAAATCATTAATTGATTTCTGTCTCCAAAATTCCAGTGAAGTTGCTCTTAAAGCACTAATCCAAAGGCTCTATTGGTTCTTGCTCTATTTGAAACATTTTCTTTTCTACCCCCTCTTAAAATGTTCTCCTTTCTTGACTTAGAGGACACCATTGTGACCTGGTTATTTTCTACTCTGTGATCTCCTTTACTTGGATCCTTTAAAATCTCCTTTACTAGGTTCTTTCTCTTCTCACCTATGTTCCAGGTGTCTGTCTTCACATTACTCATTCTCATTTCATTTCATAGTAGAGTATGAGAGAGAAAGAGAGAGAAGTACATAGATAGAATTATATTATCTGTCATCTATCTTTCTGTTTATCTTTAGGCATGTATTTTTAGGCAGATAATTTTGTTTTAGACATTTCAACTGATGAATTGGTTGCATTACACGCTGCTACTTAGAACTAATGTAAACAAGACTGTACCAAAAATCATTATCTATATGTGGTTACCTCAGTTAGCTTAAGACTGTCCATTGTTCACTGGCTTTCAAACTATTGGACCTCATGTCAATTAAATTATCAAAACTCAGCAGTGTATTCATTATCTGTGCTATTTACTTATTTATAGTTTATTTACCACAGGTTTCAGACCTCTGTTACTACATTGCAATAGTATTTGTTCATGTGGCCAATTTAAAAGGTTAGTCACCTAGGGTGTGAAACTGACAATAATAAAAAATATATACCCATCAATTATATCTATGAACATAGAGAATGTGTCAAGGACAGCAAATTAAAGTCCAAAGTTATAAAAACACAAGTGAATAACCTTGGAATGAAGCAAAAAAATCATACTTAATTTTGACTTAGGGCTTAGATAATTTTAGAGGAAAAAATGACAAGACCTTGTGATAAGTAATAATAGGAACAGGTATAAAGTACTGCCTGACGGAATGAGAGAGAAAGGCTTCACAAAAAGTATCACATTTTTGTTCTAAGAAGAATGAGTAGGAATTCACTACCCAAGAGGAGAGACACTGTTTGGCTTACGTTACTTCTACCAAAAAAAAACCAGAAGGAAAGGAAGAATACGAAAGTCAGGTTAGTTTTCAAAGGCATTGCTGATTTTGAACTGTAGCTCAATTTCAGATACATATTTGGTGAGTGTTGATACAAATAGTTGTTCATTCATTTTTTCTTTATTGATTCCTTCATTAGTCCTTTATCCTATTTTTTCAAAAGAGTATTTATTAAAACACTGCTGTGTGCAAAGCACAGCAGTAGATTCTGGGTAACAAAGCTGCAGCCCTCAGAATGTTCACTCATGTGAGGAGACAGACAACAGAGAAACCAAGGCAATTCCTAGGGTAATGCTAACAAGAGATGGGGACAGCATGAAGAAGCCATCAGCATTGCTCAGGGGAAGGTCTTAACTATGGAGGAGATGACTTACTATTGCAAATTCATTACAATATTATTTTTTATTAGAAAGTATTAGATGTTCCTTGTAGGATAAACTCCTTTCAGGTAGTAAAAAGGCTGCCAGAAAATGATGGCAAGCAAAATTTTGTTTGCTGCAACATGAATAGAAGCAATAAAGCTTTTCAAATATATTGCATAGTACCTCAAGGTGGAAAAGGAATTAGTTTAGCTAATCAATTTTATTTTTAAAAGGTTATAAGGTTACTGCACTTACCCAATTCAAAAAGGAAATTACTGCTGACCTCAAAAGTCTCTTCTAAGACTGACAATCTGTTAGTTAATAACCATTGGGAATGTTAAAAATAAACAATATTAAGTTTCACCTGAGTTTATTCAGTGCTGAGGATAACTTTTCTCAGACATCAGAATGTGTTATATTAGAAATACATCTGATTTCCCGAAGATATTTTATCAAACTTTAAAAAGCACTTCACTTTCAAGTACATATTTTCTGATCATGTTTAAGCCAACTGACTTGTACTTTAAAAAGAAATCATATCGCTATCTAGTTTTTAAGCCAAAAAAAAGTAGTGTTATTTTATGTAGGTATTTTTAAACTTAGTAGTGTTCGTTTGAGTAGTTTTAAATGTAAAAATATAGATTATTTTAATGTTATACTCAGTAATAACTTGGGAGCTGCTTGTGTATGGCTCAGTTATTTATAGCAGTCTGGGACCAGATCTAGAAGAAAATATTTTTCGATAGGAGGCACAGGCACTGAGTATAGAAACTGAGTGACAGGTGCTAAGAGGAAAGGCAGTCTAGAAGACAGAATGTAGTATTCAGAGAAGTGCACTGACAATGGGAGTGGAGAGAGCATGAGACAAAACCTTTTAGGTCCAGGAGAACCATCTTAGGAACACCTGTCAGCAGGCAGCTTGCTGGATTCCAGACACGCCTGCGTTTCAAGGTTGAACTTTAACTTCCAGCAGGGACCCTGAGGGAGAAAGACAGGTCACAGTCTTAGAGAAGCTGGGGGTCTGAGAAATGCAACAAGAGTTTTTGGGCACAAGGAATAATTTAAGTGTCTAGTTATTAGGTATGACATATTGGGAGGACCCAGAGTTTAAAGAAAACACAAGTGGAGTAGGTGGTTAGTCTCTCTTTGAACCATGAACTTTTCATCCCTTCTGTTGCCCCTTCCTTATCAACTCCTGCTCTCCTACAAAATGGGTTAGAGGAAGAGCTCCATTAGAGGTACAAATCAATGGTTATTAGGATCAATTCAGATTTCAGTATTTTAAAACCAATACCTCTAGGTTTTAAAAAATTATTTTAGTATTGTCTAAGAAAAGTGCAATTCAATTATTCATTAGTAAGCATTTACAGAGCTTACACTATATACCACCAGTTATGTATTAAGTGCAGAAAATAAGATGAATAAGTTATGACATCTGCCCTGGAAGATCTCATGTCTACAGGGCAAGTAGACATGAAAAATTATAATGCAGTAAGATAAATTCTATTATCACAAGACAGTTGAAGAACATTCATTTTCCTACAGTATAGCATCTTGTTCAGAAACCTAGTATCTCCTCTATCAATTTCTAACTGAGTGAAGGACTAACATTCAACCTTTTTAAGTCAGTGTACCACATAACCCTTATCCACAGTTTCTATAAAAATTCTCCTCTCCACTTTGTATTTAAATTCTTGTGATCTAATCAAACTTAATTGACTGCCAACCCGTAGATAGGATTCATTTTTTTCTATACCTCCATCTGTGTGGAAATTCCACCTCAATTTTTCTATTTTTTTTCCTCTCTATCAAATCCATTTAAGCCCAATCAAAAATATTGCCTTCTCCATGAAGACATTTCTGAATTCTCCAGATAGAGACAATTTGTCCTTTATTTAGACTAGCATAATACATTCCATGTTTTACATTTACTGCTTACAAATATTGAGCACTGACTAGAATTGTACTTGAATTATTTTTATTCAACACTTATCATTGGACCATATATTGGGATTCAGAGCAGGTACCATATTTTGGTGTCTTGCCTCACAGTACCTAACCCACAGCCCAATGTAAAGTTGCACTCAAAAATACCATAAATTCCTGAATATAATGTAATCCCTCAAGTTGAGTAAACCTCCATTTTCCCAATGAGAACTTTACAAATAAAAGGATTTTGCCCAAGAAGAATATAAATGTATGTATCAGTTAAATGTGTATAAGGCAGTCTAATAATTAGTTGTTTTGCTTAATGTATTATTAGTTACACTTACATATTTAAACCGCATATTTTTCAAACAGTATAATAATAAATATCATATTTCCTCTTCCATGTTACATGAAAAAATTACTTAAACTCTTACATGAAACCCAATCATGGTGATCTTCATCTTTTACATTTACAGTCATCATCATAATTTTCCAAGATTTATCAACTTCATTGAAATCTAAGAATTATTTGAATAGGTGATTCTTACTGTCTCTAGGAATTGTGTTTCAAATATCAAAATCCATTTGTATATCTTCCAAACATTCATTTTTTTCATTTGATTTGTGAGTGTATACTCATAATCTTCACAACATAAGCATCTATTGTATTTTTCAAATTAATAGACTGTATTTTTGAGTAGTTTTAGGCATACAGAAAAATTGAGTGGAAAGTAGAGAATTCTCGTATTCCCCTCACTCTCTCCAGATTCCCCTATTCTTAACATTTGGCATTAGGGTGGTACATTTGTTACAGTTGATAAGCTAATATTGATATATTATTATTAACTAACGTCCATAGTTTACAGTTGCATTTACTCTTGTGTTGTACATTCTATGGGTTTTTGACAAATGTAGAATGATATGTATCTGAAGTTACGTAATCATTATAATTGAATTGTCACTGTAATTGAATTATTATCACTGCCCTAAAAATCCTCTGTTATCCATCTATTCATCCCTCTCTTCTTCCCCTCCTGCCCCTGAATTTCTAGGAACCCACTAATCTCCTTTCCTGTCTCCATCATTTTGTTTTTTCCAGAATGTCGTGTAGTTGAAATTGTAGAGTGCGGAGCCTTTTCAGATTGGCTTGTTTCACTTAGCAATATGCATTTAAGTTTCTTCTATGTTTTTGTTTGTTTTTTTTTGTAGCTTATCAGCTCATTTCTTTTTAGTGCTGAATAATATTTAATTGTATGGGTGTACAACAGTTTGTACATTTGTCTATTAAAGGACATCTCCTTTGCCTCCAAGTTTTAGCAAATGTGACTGAAACTACTATAAATATTTGTGTGCAGGTTTTTGTATGAGTATAACTTTTCACTGTATTGTTTCTAATGGAAGATTTGAAATATTTATTTATATTAATATGTAATATATACAGTTTTGAGATCATACTCCAAGGAATAATTACTGATTTTGATTTAATGTGTTTACATCTCTTTTTTTACTTTTCTCTGTTGACCTCATGAACTATGTGGATCCAACGCTGATTGACCTTGTTTAGAGCTGTGAAGTTTTCACCCTACAGTCAAAGAGCTTTGGGCTTGTTAGCTGATTCTACCATTTACAAGCTGTATGATCTCATGTACGATAAACTTCCTGTATGTTAGTTTGCCTATATGTAAAGTGCCAATAGCAGTACAGTACATTTCAGGGTTGTTGACAGTATTAATGGTAGTAAATGGTAGCTATAGATATTAGCAATAATTTAAGTAATAATTGGAACACGAGGCACATGTAAAAATTTGTAGCATAATCTTTAAAAAAAAGCAGGCTTGAGAACGAGTATCCAACTATGAAAATCAATGTGGGCCATAAAAATTCATCTCCTAGAGCCCCAAGGAAACGCACGGTTTTGTGTAAATCAGATATCCAAACTTCACCAAGCAAACTCCCACAAAATAAACAGATGTGCAGTGATACATAATTTCAAACTTAATTTCCATCAGAAACGTGTACTTTACAGATTAAAAAAATCATACACATTCCTCAGAGTATTTTATAATCCTTGGGAAAGTACATTTTTCTGGACTTGTTTTTAAGTATTTTATTAATATATTAATTTAATGTACACATATGTATTAATTCTTTTATTTCCAAGCCGATTATAAGCCAATTGCAGAAGCTAAGGCATACATTGATATCTCGAGAGGCAAGTCTGTGTTACAGAATGGAAGATGTTTGGGCTCTGTCGTTATAACAAGCCAAAGCTGAATCCAGTTCAGTGATTTACTATGTGGCAATTGATTTAATCTTCCTGAGTCTCAATTTCCTAGGTAAAGTTGAGATAGGAATCTTATCTCTATGGGTTATTTTATGAGGGGCAAGTAATATTTGTAAAGTTCTTGATTCATAATAAATGAGCTTCAAATAGGAACTCTTGCTTGGATCCCTTTATCTAGTTCTTTAAGCCCTTTTCAGCATTTGATTTTTCAGCAAGGTATGTAAGTGGCTTAAGAAAATTGGCTCATACAATATGTTTTTTAAAAAATAACTTTTAAAATAAAATTTGCTGTATATCCTGTGACTTAATCTTCTAAATCTAAGTAAATCTCATATGGTAACATTGAGAATGAGTCAAATAAGATTACCAAAAGTATGGAATTGTTTTTATATTATTTAAATGAAATTTTTTTTTTTTTTTCTCTTTAGTCAAACTTTTCCCCCTGGACAACAAAGCTGACTACAAGTAGTTGCTAAGCTTTACTTCTTACAATTTGACCTCTAGAAAGTATTACTGACTGCTGCTATGTCTGGTTCTAAGTCCACATATTTCAGAGGAGGGAATCTTGTTCAGCCTGGATTGTTTGCCCAAAACTGGAGCAACATTTGTTGCCAGATGGTTGTGTAGGAACATGGAAAATTCATAGATTATTGAATTATAAGACATATTAAATGTTTCCTTTCTAATGACTTTATTTTATAGATTAACTATGACAATAAATGTTCAACATGCCCAAGTGCTGATACATGAATTGGAATAAGGATCCAGGGGTTTTCCCATACTTAAAGGTATTAAAGGGACAATGAAAACATGAAGAAGAAGGAAAGGGAAAAGAAGGTGAAGGAGAGCAGAAGGAAGAGGAGGGAAAGAAGGAAAGAAGGTTGAGAGGGAGAAAGAAAGGGAGGAGAAGGGAAAGAAAAGGGAAGAGAAGCTACTGATGTAATGTACTAATGGAATGAGTGGGAAGAGGGTCTAAGTGGCTGGGTGTTGAGACGCAATCCCATACTTGCCATTTACACCCACCTGCACCTACAGGCAATGAACGATGAACAGATAAATGCCTTAGGTGGTACGCACAGCAAGTAAAATCAGTAAATGTTTCCATTTGATTTAAATTGTCATTTTTTAACTGAATTTATCTCAATTTTGCAATAGAAGTGCTTCTCCATTTTAACTTGTCAATCATCTTCCTTTTTATCTTAGTATGGATCTATAGGCTGCTGCTCGTAGAGCTGATTCTTCGGTGAACTAAACTCTTGGTACCATCACTAAAAGGGAAAAAAAAATCACTTGCTTCTGCCTAGTTTGGAAAGTTAGTGTAAAATTTAGCAAGTATTACAATACATCTCAATTTCTTAACAGGCACTAATTTTCATTAGAAATAGAAATGTCAACTCTGGCTAGTAATATCTTTAGTGACTCCTTGGTATACCAGGTAATAATTATGTGAATTATTAAAATACTGCCATAGAAACAGTCTGTTCTACACAATGGGATTTATAGATGATGTAATACAGAATTGTACACCTGAAATCTATATAACTTTACTAACAATTGTCACCCCAATAAACTTTAATTTAAAAAAAAGAAAGAAACAGGCTGTTCTGTCTTCAGCAAGGCTTAGTTATAAACATATGGACCTGTGAGATAACACTATTTATGTATTGTGGTTTTTTTCCTTGGAGCTATTCAAGTATGGTGAATGATTTGTTGAACAACATTGACTTCTTGCCTACTAAATCCCAGGCAGGTACTTAGGAGTGCAAAGGAAAACAGAAGAGTTCTTAGGGAATTGGTCTAATTGAGAGAAAACGACTTGTAAAAGGTTATTATTGGTTTTTGGTAACAGCAAACTAAATATTTTGAAGTGAATTTCCTGTATACTGTAACAAAAAAGTTGGGGAAAAAATGACATTTATTTTTTAAGTAATCAGATAGCTAAGAAAGGAATAAAGAAAACAAATCCAGAGAGAAAGGCTGGTTTTTAGAATTGCTTCTGATCTGTGGACATTTGTCAATTAAGCTGAGAGATTGGGAAGCGTTTTTGGAAGGTTCCTGGATCTGTGGAGAATTAAATTGGAAGCCAGTATTACTAAAGCTCACTTTAGTGAACTTTATTACTTAAGGTGATGCAAAAAAGGTGCTTACCTTGTAAGAAGCAAAAAATGCCAGATGTTCAAGCTGGATTCAGAGAAGAAAGAGGAACTCCATACTTAATTGTAAGCATTTACTGAATAATGGCGTCCTCCAAAGAATGTCAGAAAAAGGTTATTCTATGTTTTATAGACTTCAGTAAAGTTTTGCATAGACCATAAAAAGCTTTGGGCTATTCTGAAAGAAATGGATCCAACTGAGCACTTGATTGTCTTGATTTATATCCTTTACTGTGGACAGAAATCCACTGTCAAGACAGAATATGGAGAGACAGAATGGTGTCCTATAGGCAAAGGTGTCAGACAGTGGTCCATTTTACCTCCCTATTTAATCTTTATACAGAACATATCATATAAAAAACTGGGCTAGACTCAGAGGAAGGAGTAAAATTAGTGGAAGAGACATTAATAACTTAAGATAGATATCACCATATTTGAATGACTTTTGAAATGACACAATGATTTGAAATGACTTTTGGTGAAAGTGAAAGAGTGCCAAAGCAGGACTGCGTTTGAGCATCAAGAACACAAAAATCATGACTGCAGAAGAAACACACAACTTTAACATAGGCAATAGAGACAGTCATCAGTTCCAATTGAGATGGCAGCTGAGAAATCAGGAGGAGGCTGAGACTCAGAAGGGCAGCAATGGAAGAATACAGAAACAGCACCAAGAGCAAAGATGTGTCATTAGAGACCAAGATTAAGATAATCCACAGCCGTGTATTCCTAATTACTACGTATGATGTGAAAGTTGGACAGTGAAGAAGGCTGATAAGAAAAAAATGATTCATTTGAAATATTGTGTTGAAGGAGAGCTCTACAGATACCTTGGGTCACCAGAAAGGAAGACAAATGGGTCCTAGAGCAAAGTAAGCCTGACATATCTCTGGAGGTAAAAATTTACAAAACTGAAACTGTCCTACTTCAGGCACATAATGAGAAGCAAGATTCCTTAGAAAAGTAGAAGGCAGCTGGAAAAGAGGAAGACCAAATATGAGATGGATTGATTCCATAAAAGAAGCCATGGGCATGAGTCTATAGGAGCTGAGCAGGGCTGTTGAGGATAGGACATTGTGGACCCCACTCGTTGGAGCCAACTCAGCAGCACGTCACACACACACAACACCCACAGAGTACCTTTCCTGTCTCCCTAAACAGTAGAAACTTCTGGTGATTCAGCAAAAAGGTATTTATAGGTCATTAGCAGAGATATCCAAAGCTGAACAACATCAAGGGAAATCACTTGACTTCACACAATACCGCTTCGTACTAACAACCTCCTTTCATTTCACATTTTTTTTTATTATTAAATTTATTGGGGTGACAATTGTTAGTAAAATTATATAGATTTCAGGTGTACAATTCTGTATTATATCATCTATAAATCCCATTGTGTGTTCATCACCCAGAGTCAGTTCTCCTTCCATCACCATATATTTGATCCCCCTTACCTTCATCTCCCACCCCCCATCCCCTTTACCCTCTGGTAACCACTAAACTATTGCATTTGTATAAAACCTTTTCTTTCACCTTATCAGAACTCCTAGCTCCTGAACCACCTGTATTTCCCCAGAATATCAAACTCTTCATAGCCTTTCTTTTTCCCCTACCCTACTCTAATTGTGTATCCATAATTATTGATTTGGATAAGATTCTTACCACCTATCCTCAAATCCATTGCTTGTTTGTCATTCTTGACAATCCCTAAAAATAATTCCAATGTAAGTTGAGTCTAACAATCCATCTATCCCAATATGTACAAAGAAGGAGCAGGAACCTCTGAATTCAGGCAATATTCCCAGATTAACATAGCAGCCAATCCAAGATTGGAACCTAGGATTTGAATCCTAGTTCAGCATTCTTTCTGTTAAACTGAATTTTTATTTTGCAACAGGGTTTGCTCACAAATTCGTTTACCAGAGGGATTCCTATACTTTTTTTCTCATGAATACCAATGGACAGGAAGGCAGTGCAGTGGTGTGTAAATCCATGTTGATTTTTGGAGGGTATTGAGCCTAGCATGGAAGGACTGTAGCTGCTGTCAAGGCAAGCACATTGGCTTCTAGCTCAGCAATCCTCCTCATAAAAATGTCTCCAGGATACATGAAGGTGAACTAAACTAACTGCAAACCTGGGAATACCATGTTGAAGTCTTGATTAAATTTATACAACCTCCTGCATCCATAAATATATTATAGGAAAAGACAGATAAAAATAGAGAGTAGACAAACAGTCAATTTATTACCAGTTCTTTTGTATCAGAGCAAGGAATGAATACTAAATTTAGTGCAACATTTTTGCCACAAGTAAGATCATTGTCTTTCCAGGAATTAATTTCTCTTTTGGGGTTATCTTTATGGCTCTGGAGTTTCAGCTCCAATGTTCAAGCATGCATTAAAGTCTGCTGAGCTTGTCTCATATTTCTAACTGATAGAGTGGAAGTGTAGCTATAGGCACACTGAACTTTAAAATTATTCTCTTTGTTTCATCACCATAATCTTTGTTACAAACCAGAGACCTAACTACTTATCTGTTCATCGTAATTATTTTTTAATCTCTAGCACTTCATTTTGTTTGAAAGGTTCCTTCTCTACTTCTAAGACAATTCTTCTCTAGTTTCTTCTCAAAATCGCTGTCAGTCATTACTTATTTCTTTGATTAGAGCTCACTAGTGCCTTCCCGTCTGTGCTTGACTGATTCAAGATGAACTTTCACTTGATCTGTTACTTAGATGCCCTAGACTAATTTCTCTAATCACTAGTCTCCTTAAAAACTATATGTCAGGGTTTAACTTTGTTCCAAGAACCATGGTAGTTGACAATGGAGTGTTGAAAATAAAACATGGAGACTCTTGTGGTAAGATTATGATCTAGAGCAGGGGTGTCAAAACTGCAGCCCGAGGGCCAATTGCGTCTGCAATCCATTGTTAATTGGCCCGCAGCAAATTCCAAAAATATATTTAGTTTACTTAAATAAACCAGGTGAGGCAATACGTACTTCACCTCGAGTGAGTGGCCCGGCTGTTTGTGTATTTTACCGCATATGGCCCTTGGTAAAAAACATTAAAAAAAGTTTTGACATCCCTGATCTAGAGGTACGGATAGAAACATCAAAAAATAAATAAAACATAGGTGAAAATTTTCACAACAGAACTAATGCCATAAGATTATGGATGAAGGAGTGGTCCATTCTACAGGGGCTGTCAGGAAGGGCTTCATGAAAGAATTAATCTTTGAACTGGGCCTTGACAGATGATAAGGAGCATGTCATAGGTTCATGCGGTTAGCTCTTGGACCGTGTGAGGGTCCTGAAATTGAGACCAAGTTTTGCTGAATCTTGTTATCCATTTAAATATGTTAGGCTAGAGGGTGATAGGAGTAAATCAATTGATTTTTTAAACAGAGGAGAGAAATATGGACAGGTTATTTATGTTGGCATCGGATGGGATAGATTGGAGGAGGCTCAGACTATAGATAGGAAGATTGGTTAGCTATAAAGGAAGACAATCCAGAATCTCTGCAGTTTGGAGTTTGATAGAAAATAAGCTTCGTTTCAGTTTTCCTGAGGATCATCTTCTCCTTGGAGTTGTCTTACTTCAATTACTGCTGCTACCATCACACTAGCTTCTCTGTTTTTGATTCCTTGGCCCAGGCACAGATAAAAACTCTTTCCCTTAGTTTCCTTTCTAACAGCTGAGACAACATGAAACTTTCCAAGAGTCTTTGTTAAATATTAAGAAATAGTCTACCAAAACCAGCATACTCCTGGGTTTTTGAGCCCTGTTGTATTCTATCTATTGTCCTGAGATATTTTTATTATCCCCAAAGGACTAAAACAAATTGAATTGACACTTTGCCTGAGTTTTATCTTATGTACTGTTCTTTAGGTAAGGGAATTCACTAAGAAATGGCATATGAAAGAAAATATAGCACATATTTGTGGAAGAGGAAGAACGATACTCAATCCCACTGAGGTTTGTTTTTTTTAAAAACCAGCACACCACTGCCGCTGTTGGTTGGCACTTGCAATGCCAGAGATTCCAGAAGCTCGAGCATGCTTCCCTAGGAGCACTGCCCTTCACCACAGCTCTTTGCAGAAGATTAAATGTCCTGCATGCCCCCACTACGCATTGCTCATTTCTACAAATGATGAATGCTTAGGACAGTGTAGACAGTGGTGGAATCAGGGAGAGGGAAACTATTAAGAGGCTATTTTAATGATTTAAGTGTGAGGTTGGTAAAATCATAAGTATGTGAAGTGGGCTAGTAATAATAAAACAGGAGAAGACAGGAGGGGAGGCGAGAGAAGAGGATGTAGGGATATATGAGTTTCATTGGAATTTTTTGATTGATATTGGTGAGTGCTCAAGTGGGTAGAGAACGAGAAAGCTGGGAAACGGGCATGGACTGATTACAATAGCCTTTCATTACTCCACAATCATGTTTGGACTGTTCTAGGGACAACTTTCCAAGTTCTCTGCCGCAGCCAATGGAATTTTACATTCTACTTCCTACACAAAAGCTAATGTGGAATTTAGGTATGAGAAAATTTTTCATTCGGTCACCTTTTTTTCCTTTGACTTTCTCACTTCCCCCAAGCTGCAATTGTTTTCTCATTTTTCACTTACTTGTCTCACCTGCACTTATGTCTACATCACTTCTGTTTTCATTACACTTTATAAAGAAGAATATTTTTAATTAATCTAACACTAATATTTAGCATGCATCAAATGAATATAGGTGCTTATTAATTAATGCCTTGGAGGAGGGTGTCCTAATGCCTAGAGGTTTTTGAAAGGAACTTTTTTAATCTCAATCACATGCACCCTGTTGCTGTTCTCTAACAAAACAGGCATTGCCTCAGTTCAGAGTACATGCACTTCTTGTTCCTTCTGCCTGGGATGTCCTTCCCTCAGACTTCTCCATGGCTCATTCCTTCATGATCTCCAAAATTACCTTGTTCCTGACCATGCTACATAAAATAGGAAAAGCCACTGCTCACCATCCTGCTGCTCCCAATCCTGCTTTGCCCAGCTCTGTTTAGCACTTATCACCATCTGACCTTCTTAATGTTTCCTTGTTAGTCTCTCTCACTAGGATGTAAGTTCTACAAGGGCAGGGACTTGGTTTTGTTTGCTGCTGTTTGTCCCCAGCACAAAGCACAGTGTCTGGTATAGTGCAGATGTTTGGTAAATAGTTATTGAGTGAACAAATAAAAAAAATTCCTATATTATAGATGAAAAAATCCATACAAAGAAACTGAAGCCTAGGAAAATTAATCAGCTTGCTGCATTTAACCCAACTAAATTAGCAATTATAATTACTGTCATTATTTTAGTTCCATTTTTAAGCACCTATGTTTTGATATCTACATTAGCTCCAATCATCATAGCAACACTGCAAGATGGATATCCTGGTAAGTTACATAGATTGCTCAAGGTCAGCTAGCCAATAAGTGGAGGAACAGTTTTCTGAGAAAAGAATGACCTGTTATGCTGGGACAGCTTCCATGTTTCCTAGCGATTTACCTGTGGGTTGCCCTGTCAGCCTGTGTTCCTTTGCTTTCTCCTACCTTCCGCTTGCACGGTGAAGAAGTGCAGACTTGTCCTTATACCTTTGCCTATTGATTAAATGTGTTTTAAACCTTTATGAAACGGCCATAAGAAGTCTTGAGGGTAGGCTAGAACAAACTGGGAGATAGGTAGTGCAGTACTTTCCCGCAGCTACTGTAACAAAGTGCTACAAACTGGGTGGCTTAAAACAGCAGAAGTATACTGCCTCAGAGTTCTGAAGGATACAAATCAAATGTGTCAAAAATCAAAGGTCCAAAATCAAGGTGTTCGCAGGGCCGTGCTCCCTTTGAAACCTATAGGAGGGAATCCTTCCTGTCTCCTCCCAGCTTTCGATGATGGCCATCAACCCTTGGGGTCCCTTAGCTTGCAACTGCATCACTCCAACCTCTGTCTCTGTCATCACATTGCATTCTCCCTGTGTGTCTTTGTCTTCACGTGGCCATCATCTTCTCTCTGTAAGTGTCTGTGTTCAAATTTATCTTATAAGGACACCAGTCATATTGCTTTATAGCTCATCGTCATTGGCATTATCTTAATTTGATTACATGCAGAAACCGTATTTCTAAATAAGCCCATCTTCACAGATGTCAGGGATTGGGACTTCAACATATCTTTTGGGGGGACACAATTCAAGTTATAGCAGGTGGACAACATCAGCATGGTGGGATTGCTAATAATGGGTTTAATACACCAAGCTCTATCTCAATTCAGAAACTTCCCATGTGTTGTCTCCTTTGTACTACTTTTGTGTCCACTCTGCTCATGTGCCAGTGGTGTGCTGGAGCCAGCTCACACCAGTCACTCGTTCAATTTTCAGAAGCTATTTGCTAAAAATGGCAATTAATAAAAATAAAATTATATAAAGTTATAATTAATTAAATTTAAAACAGGTAATACATTTACAAAACTGATGATTTTCTAATTATTTTCCTACATTTGACAATTCCCTATATATGTTCTTTATATTATTTACATCTATTATGTCTGTATAGCAGAAATACAAATTAATGGTGCTCATATCACTTCCTTAAGTTCACATTCAGTGACATCAACTTGGTAGTTTTGAAACCAGCCACAAAGGGAGTGCTTATGCCACAGAAAGCCATTAACACTATAAATCGAGATTTCCCCCCATTCCCGCCCCGCCCCCCATAGAAAACCAACTGTTAAAGACTTACTAGGTACTACTGGTTAAGTCCTACATTTCAGGCCTCACCATCATTTCCTCAGACTGGCTTTCCATAGCACTCATTTAAATTAGACCTTTTCCTCCCACTATTCTCTCTTAGTTCCTTTTTCTGTTCCTCATGGGATTGATACGAGTACTTGTATTTGTGTGTATGATATCTTTCCAGTGAGAGATTCCTAGCACGTGGTAAATTTATTCTAATCACAGAATCTGGAAATTGAAGAAAGGAATGCAGTTTAGCCTGTGACATCCAAACCTATTTGTCACGTATCCCAGGCAATCCTTAGTGACCTCAATGTAAGCAGCTGCATGAAATGAAGGTGGGCTCACCACAGAGATGAGAACAATAGGTACCTTTTCTGAAAGGAGAGGGTAAAATACCTGAGGTGCTCTGGGATACTCTCAAACCTAGTTTCTATCATCTCTATGCTAGTTTCTATCATCTCTATGCTAGATGATAGCATAGAGACAGAAGAGGGAGTATGTATCACTGCTGGCTTCCAGGTAGTACTACCTACGTGTTGGCAGTAATACCTGTAGTTAGGGAGCAATTCATTCCAACCCCAGACTTAGTTGCCAAAGGGCTAGACTCAGGAAGCATGGTAGAATGGAAAAGCAGGGGTCTTGAAAAAAGAAGCAGCAAGGTATTACAATTAATTCTCCATTTACTGAGTGACCTTTAGTAATTTACATAATCTCTGCTGTTTGGTTTCCTTATCTTATAGATGGAGGCAACAATACAAAGCTGGTGGAGTGGCAGCGCCACTGCTAACCTTTAAGGAAATTTTGTGTGAATTAGTGAGGAGAACCTCCTCTGAGCTGACACAGTTCCTCTAGCTAGTGGCTTGGTGAGGAAGTGGCCCTTTTGTGTAAAGAAAGAGGTATCGCTTATCTCTTTCTTCTAGTGGCCATAGATGGGGTTCAAGACTACTTGCCCCCAAGTATAGGAAACAAACTGCACAACCATTCATTGTGGTCTTGGGGTTGAGGTAAAGATGAAACAAGATCATATATTAAAACATCGAGCTCTGTTTGAAAGAGAAATAGGAAGCTGTCACAAATGTCAATGGCATTCCCCCTGTTGTCCTCTGTGCTATTATCAAGTGGGATTTCTTAGCCCTTAGGGACAAAACTAGGTCAGCCTTCTTCCCCTACGAGAACCTGAATTGGATAATTGAGTGTCCTGTACCCTGCTCTCACTTAGGACTTCCCTAACCCATGTAATATTTCTAAAGTATATTTTCCTTTCAGGGTATCCTGGGGAGATACTAAGGGAGATTAAATTCAAGCAACATAAACTACAGCTTCCTTCCTGCATATGCCAATAAACTTGGTCAGTCTCGGCTATAAAAAAACAAATAGGTAAAACTTATTTTCTCTTGTTACTGAAATTATGTCAGTGCCTAGCAGTTGTTTATGTTTAAAGAGTCAACAGAAGGCAGACCAGGGACCAGGGAACATGATAAGTGTTTAAAGGATGCGATTTACTACTCAGCGATATGCCAGCGATGTGGTATGAATCAAAAATAAGGTCTTCCGGGAGAAAAGATTTCTTTAGAGATGTGATTAATTGACCTGGCTTGGGTCTCTCTTTTCCCAGAGAAGTAGCTGTCAGTGAAGTGCTTCCAACACTGCCCTGGCTGTAATTGTTATTCAAGTTTATGCTGCAAAGTCATGTTGACTTAAGAATTCTAGCATTCACCACCAAAAAAAAATTCATAGGCTAGACTTTTGTATTGCCACACGCCTTGGGATTTATCCTCGGACTTAGGAAGCAAATGTAGCCAGCAATTATTTTAAACATTTGTTTTCAGAAATGAATTTTTCTCTGATCTGTCAGGTTTGGCTCAAGGTTCTTTTTCAATTTAATCTTTGTTAGCATCATGAAAAACTGTTAAGTTAAACGTTCAGGCATAAGCGAGTCATTACTCTATATCTGAACTTTAGAGAGCCACTGGTTGTCATGGTAATGTAACTGCACATGTGAAGTTAACACTGGCAACCTCATATTTTCATTAAAATATCACACACATTTGCATGAACTTCTGTTCGGAGCATTGTTACTGGGTTTGATTCTCCCCCCACCTTCACTACCCCATAATAGTACCAGGGGATTTCATATTTCAGAGCCAACCTTGTTAAGAGTTCACTGTATTTATTATTGATCGGTCTCCCATGGAAGTTGAGCTATATTCAAAGTCCAACATATATGAAGAGAGAGAACTATATATATATGTACTGTTAATCCTACTGTTAATCCTACCAATTACTCTTCCCCTGAATCCCATTTTTTTCTAGTGAATGATTTTAATTTATTTCTTTACCTTGCTTCCCTCCCCCCTATATTAGGATGTCTTCCTTTAAATATCTTCTGGATTTGGAACATTGCTATTACTCTTGAAGATGTGGGTTTCTTCCTTTTCTCTTTTCGAACCCCTCCGTACATTACACCTCGCCCATCTTTCCCCAGGCCTTCTTCCCAAACCTCTCTTGGCTTAAGGTTATGATCATACTTATTTATTCATTTGACCGTTTTGTGTATTCAGTTGATCCTAGTTCAGTTCATGTTTACTAGCTAGGTGACAGGTTCCACGTACATAACAATAATAATTGATAAGAAATATAAGCTTTTGCTGACTATTCTGTTCCTGCTCAAATAGTCTCTATATTTCAGAGATGGCAGCTACCTTCACAAAGGTTTGTAGCATGAAAACTTCTTATTGGGTCCCACAGATTATAAATAATATGAATTTACTTTTTGTTCCTGTGTCATTATTTAAACATTCTTTGGTTAAGCTAAAGGCTTGTATAAATCAGCCAACCACTAAGAAGTGTCACAGCAGAATCAATAGGTTAATATGCAGATGATAATATTTATTAAATATGATATAAGACACATCAACTCCCTTTCTCTGCTTACACACACATGGTAAGAAACAAGTCTCCTGTCCAATAATGGAAGAGTTGCATTTGGGAGAATTTTACAGAAGTTCCAAATGATGCCTCATTGTACTTCTGTATGTACCTCTGTTCATCCTGTTCTTCGTACTTGACGTATCTTCCCCACCCCTCATTCTCACTGAAAACCTGGAGAATATTTCATCTTTCAAATTTCTGTTTGAGTATCACTTCTTCTTTGAAGTATTTTATAACAATAACTGGAAATGAAAGGATTAGTAATAATACTGAAAACTCTTTTTTTGTTTAATTCTGAAGGTAAATTCCAGCAGAAACAGCAAAAAGAATGAAATTAATTACCTCTGGGGAAAGAGCTTCAGGGTAAGGAGGAGTCAGACAGGAAATCAGTTTCCCATTATAGACCTTGTAGCCCACTATTCAGCTTTTAAAATTATATATGTTACTTTGATTTTTAAAAAGGTAAATTTAAAATACTCTATATGCTAACATAAAAAGCATATTAGTCGGTAGTATTTCTCATCAAATTATTTTATCCTTGTTTAGATTATTTTCCCCCTAAATTTAAATGGACAACAGAATCAGATGTACAATAAAGCATAGAATTTGATTTCAGTATCTTGAACAATCACTTGATAAATTATATCATTTCTGTGTATATGCCTTCCAATTACAATCTGCTAAGAAGACATCAGATTAGTTTTTAAAACCGTAACTCTGTAAAAGCTTTTCTTCCTAATGCTAACTAAATGTGAAGGTCTACCATGTACTCTTGACATCCTTAAGAATATAAGACAGAGTCATAGATAGAAAAATATTTAATCAATTCTAAAGATAGGATATTGAATTAAGTAACATTTAGAAATCTCTATCAAGAATCTATAATCTATATCTTTGTCTGTATCTACATCTCTCCCTCTCTCTCTCTCTCTCTCGATATAAATCCATATGTAGATATAGAAATAGATGTCTAAAGACATGCTTTTTTAAAAAATCTGGACAATATGCTTTTAAATAAACTTTACTAAAATTAAAAATCTAAGACTATCTAGGAATCACCAGTTAGGAAGTATAATGAGAGGGAATAGAGCTATCAGATATATCAGATATTAAAGCATATTGTGCAGCAGAGTAATTTTTAAAATGCAATTGGTCTATTATTGAATTTGATAGATAACTTGCAAGGAATAAAAAACTCACAAATACTTATGTGAAGATAGTTATGATAAATGTAGTTATGAAATTTCAAATTGTGATAAAAAATTTTTTCAATTGTGTTTTTTGTTTGGAAAATAACACAAATTTTTTGAAGAGCTAGATCCATATTCATGACTTAGAGAAAAATAAATTGTTCTCTCTCTCTTTTGCTGCCATTTCTCTTTAATAAAGATTTTTCTTTGATGTTTTTTTAAAGTAGTAGTTGCTATAAAGACAAACAAAAATTTTAAATATGAGGCTTAATTCTCCCTGTTGAAAGTAGGGAAGAGAACCCCAATCCTTTCCTTTCCTTAGATCATTTACTTTAGAAAATTTGTAATGTTAAGTACTTTTCTCTCTCTTTGAAACATATATCTTTGTCAGCTTAATGACTCAGGAAAGACCTTCTCAAAGACCTGGGAGTCATCTCTTGGAAAGTAAACATTCAGAAAGATGTCTCCAAGTTTCTGTGAGAGGGTAGGAGCCTAACTGGGTTAAGGCTTGGCTGGGTAAGTTGCAAAACTACCTCCTGTCCTAAAGATATGAGAAGTTTGCTTCTCCTCTGGATAAAGTCAAATAGCTAACACAAATGGCCACTCTAGGTACTGCGTAAAGTTAGGAGATATTGTCATGTCCTCTTATTGGAGTACATGTTATTGTTTATCTTGAAAACACGTGTATGATGGATTGTATCTGCTTAGCACATAAAACGTTAAAATTTTTTTCTGTCTTTGCAGTCTCTTCGTGGATTTTCTGTGACACATATCATGTTCCTGTCTAATGATTATTCAATAACAAAACATTGTGTGTGTGTGTGTGTGTGTGTGTGTGTGTGTGTGTGTGTGTGGTGTAAGGGATGTATTGGAGTATAAAATGTATTTATTGTCACAAATTGTGTTAAAAACAAGTTTGAAAATACAGCATTATATAATGCATGTAAAACATTTCACACGATACTAACACAAAGGACGAGAGCAAGGTTTGCCACAAAAATTAAGATGGGAGAGTTTCAAGGATGGACTGATTAATGGTGTGAATGAAATACAGCAGAGAACAAAAAGGATACAAATTGAGAGGTTTGTTGTTTTGGAAATAACTGTAGATAATTAAAAGTGATTACAAAGCATGGACTTAGTCTTCAAATATTTATTGTTAATAAATACACAGTAACATTGTTTTATAATGTTAAATGATAGAAAATGACATAAAGAGAAGTTATGGATGGAAATAAATAGACAAGATGATATCTATACAGAAATTACAATAAACTATGAGTAGTAACTCCATCCCTTTAAGTTCTTTAGAAGGAGGTAAAATACTTACATTAGATATAGATACAAATGATATAAATATATTTTTCTTGTTCTTGAAAAATCCTCAATTAAAAAAAAACAGGTTTGGGGATTGAGACACATGCAACCTTTATGAGACTCCTTTTCTCTTCTCTTCTCTCTCTCTGTCTCTGTCTCTGTCTCTCTGTCTCTGTCTCTGTCTCTGTCTTTCTCTTCCCTAACTTCCTCCTTTTCTTTTTTTCTCTTTCTTTAAGTGTTAGGTAGGGAATGATACTTTGGTTGAATTCCCAGGAGGGTGGGTGAGTCTGGAGATAAGCTTTATGGCTTCTCCAGCTGGTGTCTATAGGCTGCAGACACAGGAGTGGCTTTCAGTCCATGTTACAAAAAGAAAGACATTTTCTTCTCTGATGCAGATACCATTCTGCCACATACCATCTCTGGGTTAAGGTTCTCAAGGTGTTCGAATAGTTATCCACAAGTTTCTGGAGGGAGTGGCACAAAGGGAGAAAGCAGGGGAATTGGGACAGGTGGCCAGAGAAGAAGTTTATTACCTCTCTCTTCTTTATCTCATTAGAGGGAAGGCCTCACTGAGGTCCTGGTGCGCCTTCCTCATACTCCAACTTCCCTGAAATCTCCACACTCTCTAGCCACTAGCTCTTTTTCTCTACTATATTTCACCCTTTTCCGTTTTCTCTAGATTCAGTCACCCTTTCCTACAAAAAAATTTGTGTGTGTGTGTGTGTGTGTGTGTGTGTGTGTGTGTTTACCTGAAAACAAGACCTAGACGGACAATCATCTCTAATGCATCTTTTGGAGCAAAAATTAATATAAAACCCGGTCTTATGTTATATTATGTTAGATAAGACCCGGTCATATATTACAGTAAAATAAGACTGGGTCTTACATTAATTTTTGCTCCAAAAGACGCATTAGAGCTAATTGTCCGGCTAGGTCTTATTTTCGGGGAAACACAGTATATATACTCGTATACTTAGTCTCCCTCTGTCTCGTTTAATGTCTTGTGGAATTATCAACTTCAGAGGTTGAATTTCTAAGGCTTTTTCTCTGTTTAGTTACCTATGCTCTGTGTAAGTTTTGGCCATGTCTCTGTGTCTGTATCCCCCTTACCCCTGTCCTATGGGGATGAAGAGTGACAAGAAAGGTCCATACTCATATGTTCTTGGTCCTATATAAGAAAGGGTACAGAAAAATGCTGGGGATCTTTTGCTACGTACTATAGTTATACACTACCAGCTGTGGCTCCCAACCACAGCTGAATGCTAGGATTCCCCGGGAAGCTTTATACAATATCCATGCTGAAGCTCATCTCAAGCCAATTAAATTAGAGCCTCTGAGCATGTGCCCCAAATATTATGTGTCTGCATCAAACATCACACAGTTACTATGTCAGACACTTTGTTATGTGCTTTCTATACATTATTTCATTGCATTCTCACACAAACCCCACAAGAGATAGGTACTAAAAACAATTGATGAAATGACTCAGACACTCAGAAAACTCAGGGGAAAAAATGGATCTTGACTCAGGTCCTGTCGCTAATACTGGTAGAGCCAAGTCGCTATGTCTCTCTTCAGCCCATACTTAAATCCATGCTACCAGCTTGAATAAAGAGTCAAAGACAGATTTTAAACAGGAAAAAGATGATTAAAATTTTTATCAAAAAGACTGTCCTAGCTTTATGCAGCACATTGCACAGGGCAAAAACAAAGGCTTGGAGACCAGTTAGGATTCCTCCTCTGAGTTGTTATAATTTCACAGGTTTATAATATCATTTGGGAACTGGGAATATGTCTTAGGTTTCTTTTTATTACCAGTACCTAACACAGTGACTGAAATTTAGTAAGCATAAATATTTATTGAGTGAATAAATACTCTTATAATTACGTAAAAGACAAACTATGAATGGCTAAACTAAAGCAATGACAGTGAGGTAAGAGGTTAAAATGATTAAAGAGCTGGTTGAATAAATTTCTGCCAGGCTAATAAATCAACGTGACTTTTAACAGCCAAAATGTCTGAAATGAACAGAACTTTTCTAATATATTTTTTAATGAAATGTATTGGGGTGATGTTGATTAGTAAATTTGTATAGGTTTCAAGCATACAATTCTATAATGCATCTATATATTGCATATATTGTATTGTGTGCTCACGACCCAGAGTAAGTTCTCCTTCTGTCATCATATATTTGACTCCCTTTACCCTCTTCTACTATCTCTGCTTCCCTTTTACCCTCTGGTAACCACTAAACTGTTGCCTGTATCTATGAGTTTGTTAGTTTGTCTTGTTCTTTTGTTGTTCTGACTTTTGTATTCCACATATGAGTGAAATCATATGGTTCTCTACTTACTCTGACTTATTTCACTTAGCATGATGTCTCAAGCTCCATCTATGTTGTCACAAATGGCAGCATTTCATCTTTTCTTATGGCCATGTAATATTCCACTGTTTATATGTACCACATCTTCTTTATCCAGTCATCTATCAAAGAATACTTTGGTTGTTTCCATGTCTTGGCCACTGTAAATAATGCTGCAATGAACATAGGGGTACTTATATCTTTATGGATAAATGTTTTCAGATTTTTTAGGTAGGCACCCAGAAGAGGGATTTTCTGGGTTGCATGGTAAGTCTATTCTTAATTTTTTTATTTTTTTTTTGAGGATCCTTCATCCTGTTTTCCATGGTGGCTGTACCAGTTTACATTCCTGCCAACAGTGTATGAGGGCTTCTTTTTCTCCACAACGTCTCCAACACTTGTTATTACTTGTCATGTCGATAATATCCATTCTAACAGGTGTGACGTGGTATCTCATTGTGGTTTTGATTTGCATTTTTCTAATAGCAAGTGACGTTGAACATTTTTTCATATATCTGGAGGCCATTTGTATGTCTTCTTGGGAGAAGTGCCTGTTCAGGTCCTTTGCTCAATATTTAATTGGATTGCTCGTTGTTTTGTTGAGTTGTATGAGTTCCTTATATATTTTGGATATTAGTCCCTTATTGGAGGCATTGTTTACAAATATCTTCTCCCATTCAGTTGGTTGCCTCTTTCTTTTGTTTATGATTTCCTTTGCTGTTCAGAAGCTTGTTAATTTGATATAGTCCCGTTCATTTATTTTTCTTTTACCTCCCTCGCCTTTGAGGTCAAATTTATAAAATCCTCTCTGAACCATAAGTTTAATACTTATGCTTTTTTCGATGCAATTTATTGCTTCAGGTCTTATGTTTAGGTCTTTGATCCATTTTGAGTTAATTTTGGTGTATGGTGACAGATAGCAGTATACTTTCATTCTTTTGCATGTGGCTTTCCAATTTTCCCAGCACCATTCATTGAAGAAGCTTTTTTCCTCTATTGTATGTTTTTGGCTCCTTTGTTAAAAATTATCTACCCATATATGTGTAGGTGTGATTAAAAAATACGATAAATGTTTAAATTAAAATAAAATTATTATAGCAAAAGGCACATTGCCATAATCCCCCTCAAAATATACTCACCCACGCTTTGAACACATTTACCCATCGTTCTTGCCACTTTCTGAAGCAGTTCTGGAAGTTCTCTTTCGTGGGTGTCTTTGGTTGCGCTTTCATGACTGCCTTAATGTCCTGAATTGATTCAAAACGTTTACCTTTCATGGTCATTTTTACTTTGGAGAAGAGCCTGAAGTTGCACAGTGTCAGATCCAGTGAATAAGGTGGATGAGGACACACTGCAATGTCTTTATTTGACAGAAATTTCCATACCAGAAGTGATGTGTGACACAGAGCATTGTCATGATGGAGGATGAAACCATTTGCACATTTCTCAGGCCATTTTCTATGCACATTGTTTCTTAAACATTCTAATAAGCCCTTATAATATTCAGAGTTCACTGTAGTTTTCCTGGGTACAAACTCAGCTCACACAGTTCCATCAAGGTCAAAAAACAATTAACATCATTTTGATGTCTGATCTTGATTGACACACTTTTTTTCACAGGAGGAGAACTGGGTGATTTCCATTGAGAAGTCTGAGCCTTGGTCTCAGTATCATAACCACACTCATTGACGCAAGTTTTATCTCCCATGGAAAAAATAAAAAGCTGGCATCTGGAGGAGCACAGTTGTGCAACTCCAACGAAATTGACAAACACTGTTGCTTTTGTTCGACGGTCAAAACACGTGGAACAAATTTCACACTCACTCACCTCGTTAAAATCTGTTGTTAAAATGCTTTAAACAGAACCGTAAGAGATGTGCAGATCCTCAGAAATTTCCCTAATACATAGTCAATCACCTGTTTGATCAAATCATTTCGCTTACTCATTCAACATTCTCTTGGGTTTTTGATGTTGACATCTCTCCTTCATTCGCTTATAAGCATTATGAAATGACTCAAAGCATCTTGATGGTCACTGCAGCATCATCGTAAATTAATTTTAACATTTCGTGTGTTTCTTTAGCACTTTATTGCAGTTTGAAACAAAATTTCATGTTAATGCGTTGTTTGTGATCCATGATTTATGGCATACTTTAAAACACACCTTCTCTCAACCGACTGACTGCACTGCACAAGTAGAAACTTGTCCGACACTGTTACTGTTTGATGTGCTGCTTCCTATATTGAAGATCTCTGCCTTTCTGTTGGATGGCACTCGGCAGCTGCATTCACCGTATTTTGTAAATCACACCTCATATACATTGGTTTACTTCTGGGTTCTCAGTTCTATTCCCTTGGTCTGTGTGCCTGTTTTTCTGCCAATACCTTGCTGTTTGGATTATTGTCACTTTGTAGTACAAGATGAAGTCAGGGAGTGTGATACCTCCAGTCTTGCTCTTTTTTCTCAGGATTGCTTTGGCTATTCAGGGGCTTTTGTGATTCTGTACAAATCTGATGACTTTTTTGTACTATTTCTCTAAAAAATGCCATTGGGATTTTGATGGGGACAAACTCTTATGGCGGACACATTACATACCACTGGAAGACCAAACAGGAAGTAACGGAGGTACATGAGCCTATGGGATGCTCCTTAAATGGTTGCATGCAGGCAGCCTCATGCTCCAGATCAGGCAGGTGAGCTACAGATAAGGAAATGGACTGCACAGCTCTGATTCTTAAGTCAGAAGATTGGTTTCAAGTCTCTTTTTTGTAGGAGTAGGTATAGGACATTAGTTAAATAGGAGCCTCTGATTTCTGGCCAAGGTGATGGAGTATTATTGTGCAGAAGAGATATAATAATAATGATAATAATAATCCTTTCAAAACAATATTTTTGCTATCTAAATTTGAGTATTACTTACCTGGCAGGGGGGATACCATGATTACAAAGGTGGTTTACCCAGGGCAAGGCTTATCCATTGCGCTCTGTGTGTGCTGACTCCTGTGATTTCCTCAAATGTGGGAAACTACTGTGTAATTTGAGGTAGTGGGGGACTGTGTTTGCTTGCTCCCCTATGTAAAAAAAAAATTGAGTACTAATTAGACTGTTTCTAGTGCAAGAGCTGCACTGCCTCAACCATATTTATAATTGAGTTTTAATATGGGAGTCTGGTGACTTCTTGTGTTCTGTAAATTTCCCTATTGTGACAATTTTAATACTGATATTGGAGGCTATTAAAACTGAATATAGATATATTTTAAAAGCCACCAAAAACTTTTGTGTATCTTAAATTTTCTACAATGAGTACGTGTTTTTTTTATAATCTGCAGAGAGCTGGAATTGTTATTTTCGAAGTCTCTGGCATGATATTTGCTAGTGATTTTTACTTTAGGAATCACGACAGAGAAGAGGTTTAGAAATTTAAAATGAGAAAAGTCCTTTTTAGTGCTTTAGTATGTAGATTGCAAAAGTCAGACTGACCATATTTTTTCAAAGGTTTCAGCTGGACAGAGGCAGCCTCATTTCCACAATGGTAGTCCAAGCAGGAAGATGGACACAGAAATGAATGCACAGCATCTGATGTGATGACTTTTTGCTGAAAAATCATTTGAGACAGCATTTGTTCTGAAATAACAGTCATGTCATATACAGACAGAAACAAGATAAAAGTGAAAGTTATTTTGCTTTCCTTCTATTCAGCCTTAAGACCACATCAGTCTGAGCACAAATTACCAGCTGACCCAAATACAAAGGTTCACGAGCCTTTGCTGAATTCATATCCTGTTCCTCAGAACACATGGAGCATTTGGACTGGGTGATGCTGCTACTTAGTCTGGGTAGTTCAGTAAACTCAACCGTTGGCTGGGGTCACAGGATATATGTTTTCTTTTTTGGCAAATTATAAAGCATCATAAAATGATATGAGTTAAAAGAGAATTTAAGGACAATGTAGCTTAAAATAAGATAGACATGTTCAAATCCAGTCTCTAATATCTTTCTAGTTGGATGATCTAAGGCCCGTGACTGAACCCCTCTCAGCCCCTTGTTGCTTTTACTGCAAAATTGTAGTTATAGACACCTAACCACATTGCTGTAAAGATTAAGAAAGATTGTGTAAGTTAAGAATCATTTCTTCTGAAACTTCTAAGGTGTTCAATACACATATCCTCAATGCAGGAGTCCCAGGTAGATGACATCTAGACTCCATTTGAATATTTTTAGTATGCTACCCTGCAAAGCTGCCCATTCTGTTTTTAAACACTTCCTTTACTTTAAGATTTTTCTTTGGTCGTTTGGTTAAAGTTCTTTGAGCCTCTGACCCACCTACTAGTTTTTAGTTCTACATTTGCCTGATTTTGCACTTAAGAAAATTACTTGGTTCTCGACTTTTTCTGTCTGACTTCTTTCACTTAGCATAATAATCTCAAGACCCATCCATTTTGTCTTAAATGGCACTATTTCATCTATTCTTATGGCAGAATAGTATTCCGCTGTGTATATATACCATGTCTTCTTTATCTAATCATCTATCAAAGAACACTTTGGTTGTTTCCATATCTTGGCCACGGTAAAAAAAAAAAGCTGCAATGAACATCGGAGCACATATATCTTTACGGACAAATGTTTTCAGATTTTTTGGGTAGATAACCAGGAGAGGGATTGCTCAGTCATATGGTATTTCTATTCTTAATTTTTTGACGAACCTGCACACTGCCTTCCATAGCTGCTGAAGGAAAAAAGGAACAAGACAAACAAGTGAAGAATCAAAAACTTATAGACACAGATAATAGCTTAGTGGTTACCAGAGGGTAAGGGGGCAGTGGGTGGTAGATGAGGGTAAATGGGATCAAATATATGGTGATGGAAGGAAAACTGACTCTGGGTGGTGAACACACAATGTGATATATAGATAATGTATCACAGAATTGTACACTTGAAACCTGTATAACTTTACTAGCCATTGTCACCCCAATAAACTTTAATTAAAAATAAAGAAGAAATAACTTACTTTAATTCTATTCTGGAGGAGGAAAAAAGCTAAAAATGTCAGTTTCTACCCCTGCAGAGTTTATAGTCTAGGCGAGAAGGTCAGGCAATCAATAAACACATGAAATGGGAATGGAAACAGAAGTCAAGGAGATGTAACCTAAGCTAGGGAGCTAGGAATAGCCCCTTGAAGAAAAGAACATTTAAGCAGAGACCTAAAGGAAGAAATGGAATAGTTTTAGCACAGTAGAATCTTAATTATTTTTTGAAATGCATTGTGATAAGTTCAACCAAATCATTGCCTATGCCTGAGTCTGAAAGTTTAGAAACACAGTCCTTAATATTATGAAAGACTTTACAGTAATAGGAAAATAGCCCTTATGATTGTTTGATTTTCAAAATGATACATCTATATGTTCATAAAATGAGAGCACAGGATTACATAAAATGGAAAGGAATAGATTGTCTTTCTCTTTTCATCTCCATCTTTATCTTTGGAGGCAATCACTTTTAGCATTTCTAATTTTAATTCTTCTAGTGGTCAGCTCTGTTATTATTAACAAAATGTTTATAATTCTATTGATTAATGTATTAAATTCAGATTGTATCTATTTACTTTGCACAATGAAACGTGAGGAGGAAAACTTACTCACACTATTTGCCATCCTACCTTTGTCAGTTTTTGATAATTCTATTACTAAAAATCATCATTCCTTACATGTGTATATAAATTTATAAAATGTACTACATGCTATCTTTTCTTTTCAGTTTTTCCCCAGCTTTATTAAGGTTAAATTGACAAATAAAAGTTCTATATATTTAAGGTGTACAACTTGATGTTTTAACATACATATACATTGTGAAATAATCACCACAATCAAGCTAATTAAAATGTTATCACTCCTTATAGCTATAATCTGCTTATATTGTTTTGTTTTTGTGGTGAGAAACTTAAGATCTGTCTACTTAGCAAATTTTTAGTATGTAATACAGTGTTAACTATAATCACATTACTGAGCATTAGATCTTCAAAACTTATTCATCTTGCAAAACTGAAATATGTACTCCTTGACCAATATCTCCCTATTTCCCCCTCCCCA
The DNA here is from genome assembly GCF_036562045.2 of Rhinolophus sinicus. Lineage (NCBI taxonomy): Eukaryota > Metazoa > Chordata > Mammalia > Chiroptera > Rhinolophidae > Rhinolophus > Rhinolophus sinicus. The sequence goes on from NC_133756.1 coordinate 106,842,859, forward strand.
ACTTCTGGCAATAGCCATTCTACTCTCTGCTTCTATGAGTTTTACTATTTTATATTTCACATATAAGTGAGAAAATACAGTATTTGTCTTTGTGTGTCTGGCTTATTTCACTTAGTATAAGGTCCTCCAAGTTAATCCACATTGTCACAAGTAGCAGGATTTCCTTCCTTTTTAAGGCTGATAACATAATAACATATCAGTGTGAATATATATATATATATATATATATATATATATATATATATATAATCTTCACATGCACAATGTGCATATATTGTATATAAGTGTATTATTATACAATATATTTGTATATAATTGCATTATATATAATATGTATATATTGCATATATGTGTATTATATTATATATAATATATGCTTGCATGTATATTGTATACATTGTATATGTATACGTGTGATACATATATACAACACAATATATAATATGTAATATTGTATATACATATATATAGATGTAGATATATAGATATATAGATAACACATTTTTAATTCATTTGTCCATCAATGAATATTTAGGCAGTTTCCATATTTTGGTTATTGTGATTACTGTAATAAACGTGGGAGTGCAGTTATCTCTTGAGACACTGGTATCATTTACTTTGGATATATACCCAGAAGTAGGATTTCTGGATCATTAGGTAATTTTATTTTTAATTTTTTGAGGAACTTTCATACTGCTTTCCAAAATGTCTACACCATTTTGCTCCCATCAACACTGTATGAGGGTTCTGTTTCCTTCATGTTCTCACCAACATTTATTGTCTCTTGTCTTTTTGATAATAGCTATTCCCACTGGTGTGAAATGATATCTCATTGTGGTTTTGATTTGTATGTCTTTGATGATTGCTGATGTTGAGCACCTTTTCATAGATCTGTTGGCCATTTGGATGTCTTCTTTGGAAAAATGTCTATTCAGGTCCTTTTGCCCATTTTTTAAATCAGGTTATGTGGTGTTTTTGATATTGAGTTTTACGAGTTTCTTATATATTTGGACACTAATCTCTTATCAGATGTATGTTTTCCAAATGTTTTCTCCCATTCTATAGGTTGCCTTTTTACTCTAGTTATTGTTTCCTTTACTGTGCAGAAACTTTTTATTTTTATGCAATCCCACTTGTTTATTTTTGGTTTTGTTGCCTGTGCTTTTGGCAGTATATCTAAAAAAATCATCACCCAGACCAATGTCAAGAAATTTTTTTCTCTGTTTTCTTCTAGAAGATTTATAGTTTCAGGTGTTATTTTTAGATCTTTCATCTGAGCTCATTTTTGTGTATAAGGTCCAATTTTATTCTTCTGCATGTGGAAATCCAGTCTTCCCAACACCATTTATTAAAGAAACTATTCATTCCCTATTGTGTGTTATTGCCACAATTGTTGAAGATCAGTTCACCAAAGATAAGTGAACTTATTTCTATGCTCGTTATTCTGTTCCATCAGCCTGTGAGTTTGTTTTTATTCCAGTACCATACTGTTTTAATTATTGTAGTTTTGTTATATATTTTGAAATTCAGACGTGTGATGCCTCCAGCATCGTTTTCTTTTGAATATTGTGTTGGTTATTTGCATCTCTTGTGGTTCCATATAAATGTTAAGATTGAGTTTTCCACTTGTAAGGAATGCCATTGGGATTTTGATAGAGATTGGATTGACTCTATAGTAATGTTAATTCTTCTGATCCATGAACACAGGATGTCTTTCCATTTATCTGTGTTTTCTATAATTCATTTATCAATGTTTTATTATTTTCAGTGTACAAGTCTTTCACCTCTTTGGTTTATTCCTGTGTTTTATGCTTTTTGTTGCTATTGTGAATAGAATTGTTTTCTTAATTTCCCTTTTTGGTTAATTTGTTTGTGCATAGAAACATGGCTAATTTTTGTATGTTGATTTTGCATTTTGCAACTTTATTGAATTTTTTCATTATTTCTAAGTTCTTTGTTTTGTTTTGTTTTTGCTAAGTCTTTAGGATCTTCTACACATATGACTATATCATCTGCAAACAGGTAATTTTACTTCATTCTGAGTTGGATGCCTTTTATTTCTTTTTCTTATCTAATTATTTTGGTTAGTACTTCTAGTACTGTCTTGAACAGAAGTGGCAAGAGTGGGTACTTCTCTCAGATCTTTGACAGAAGGCTTTCAATGTTTCTGTCTTGTACCAGATCTTAGACAGAAGGCTTTCAACATTTTGCTGTTGAATATGTTAACTGTGAGCTTCTCATATATTTATTTATGATATTCGTTTATTATATTGAAATTAATTTCTTTCTATAGCTATTTTGTTGAGAGTTTTTATGATTAAAAAGTGTTGAATTTTATCACATTCCTTTTCTGCACTTATAGATGATTGTGTGTCATTTTTTTCCTTCCATTCTGTTAATGTGGCACATCATATTAACTGATTTGCATATGTTGAACCATTCTTGCATCCCAGGGATAAATTCTACTTGGTCATTCTTAAGGTTAATTTTATATATCAACTTAACAGGGCTAAGGGATTCCCACATATCTGGTAAAACATTATTTCTGGGTGTGTCTGTGAGGGTGTTTCTGGAAAAGAGTAGCATTTGAATCAGTAGACTAAGTAAAGATCTTCCTCACCAATGTGTGTGGGCATCATCCAACTTGTTGAGAACCGTAGTAGAACAAAAAGTAGAAGAGGGTGAATTTGTTCTTTTTGCTTGAGCTAGAACGTCTTCTTCTGTTCTTGGACATTAGCCCTTCTGGTTTTCAGGCCTTTGGACTTGGATTAGGACTTACATCATTGGCTTCCCTGGTGCTCTGGCCTTCAGACTTGGACTGAATTACATAACCAGCCTACCTGGTATTCTAGCTTGCAGATGGCAGATTGTGAAATGTCTTGGCTTCCATAATCATGTGTGCCAACTACTATAATAAATCTCCTCTCATACAGATACGTACCCTATGGACTGTCTTTCTCTGAAAAACTGATTAATGTGGTCATGGTATATGATCCTTTTAATATGCTGTTAAGTTTGATTAGGTCATCATATTTTATTAAATCCTCTCTTTCTTGTTCTACCAATTTTAGATAGTATTTCTCAACTTCCTATCCTATAAAATAAAGATGTTAGCATTTCTCTAATTCTTTCATTTTTCTCTTCCTCCTTTCTTTCTCAAAATTTCTGCCAGAAATAGACTTTTCTTTTACATTTGAGAGGGATACTGGTGGTAATTAAAATGTTTATGTTTTTATATAATCAATATTGTCTTCTAAAATTTAGAAGACTATAATTATTTCTTTGTTAATACTGAAAATGGAAAACCAATAAATAAAATAAAAGTGTTGCTTATTGAAAAGCTAAGCAATTGTGTAGACCCATAGAGAAAGTGAGATAATCCTATATCACTAAATCTTTACCATTTGAACAATAATATTCTAACTGCCAATAACACATGGAATCTCCTTTCTTACATCTTGTCAGTCCTTGAAAATCACTGATGGATAGAGTGAATGATTTTTAGTAAATGCTTTCACCCCATCACTTAGCTTTCCATCTTCCTATTTATACTATCAAAGTAATGGAATGGAAAGTAAGAAATTTCATAGTTTTAAATGTAATCTATCTTCTACTTGATGGCATTCTCTCTTGAGCCTTTGACTTCCTACTTCAGTGACAATCTGCTTCTCTGTGAGGGTTTCAATATACTCTTTCACTTCAAACTTAGTAGTGTTTCTTGTATCTCATACCTTCCTTGAATTTCTTTTCTGTTTTTTTTTTTTTTTTTCCCTTAACACTTTAAAATTTCCGTAATTGAAGACCTGGGTTCCTGCCCAGGTTGTGACCCTCATTGCATGAGCAAGATGAGAGCATCTTTATTCCTCAGTAGAGTAAAGGAAAGGAATACAAAGAAGAGGCCAAAGAGCACTCCTCAACGCTATCCCATGATACTTCTTCTTATATTTCCTTGACCAGATCTTCTCATGGCCATACCCAGCTTCCAGGAAAGCTAGGGAATAATCTTGATGCTGGACAATATGTACATGGCTTAATATTATGTTTTTTTTGGGATAAGGAAATAGTGAATACTATGTGACAATCATAATCTCTGCCAAAGCCTCAATAAAACACCTGTATAACGTGTAACTTTAAGCAGAGTAAGTTCTAAGTAACTTCTCCTCAATAAATTTGTTAAAAAGAATACCTTGAGTTGTCTGAGTGTTGACCAGTTGCATTGAACTGTTGGCTACAAGCCAAATAAATAACAGATGACATCTGTCAGAAATAATTGTTTTCATTTTAGAATTATTTACCTTGAGCCATTCTTGGACAATTGTTAGGAAGTAGCAGCAATTGCCTATTGAGCATAAGCTTAATATGTTACAAAAACATTCATTGTCTTCAGTAGAAAGAAATATTTACCTTTTTATCAGAAGCTGGGGAGCAATCCTGCAACAGGACTTTTAAAGAATAGTTTGAAAGCTCCTGCTACAGTAGTCTTGTCATTTATTATATGGTACAAATTCGTATCTATGTATTTTTTTGTTTGTTTGTTTGGTAACATACTTTTACATTGACCACTTTTGGCATCATAAGGATCCAATAAAAAGTGAATATTTAGTAAAAAATTAAATACTGAATTTCCATTTCTCAAGAAAATGGATGAATGTATAGTTGATACTGTGGACAAAAATAGGGCCACGTACTAAACCTGACAAGCTCAAGGGAGGCCAGCATGGTGGGTCTGACAAATCAGAGACCAAAATTAACCACATGGGATGGTCTGAACATAAAAATTCCCAACTGAACACAGGTCATGGTAGGTAGTTACATCCTGGGCTTATAGCTTTCTTGACAAAAGTCAATCTTTAAGTAAGACTGTCTATTATCTTTTTGCATCTAAGATAACATACTCTTGGAATGTCAGAGTACTGTATTTTGTCCTGCATAATGTGCAATTTTTTGCCCAAATCTGTGAGGGAAAAATAAAGATGTATATTATACATGAGTAGTATTAATTCCCTATCTATCGTGTTTCCCCCAAAATAAGACCTAGCTGGACAATCAGCTCTAATGCACCTTTTGGAGCAAAAATTAATATAAGACCTGGTATTATATTTTATTATATTATGTTATGTTATGTTATGTTATGTTATGTTATGTTATGTTATGTTATATTATATTATATTATATTAGAGACCCAGTTCTATATTATATTAAAATAAGACCGGGTCTTATATTAATTTTTGCTCCAAAAGGCACATTAGGGCTGATTGTCCAGCTAGGTTTTATTTCCAGGGAAACACGGTATATAAATGTTTTTAATTCTGTTATTTATGCTTATGAGTTAAAAGTGTAACTCTAGAAATTAGTAACGCTATCCATATGCAAAATAATACCCTGGAATATGATAATTGGTTTTGTTGAACTTTGGTTGAACTTGCAACGACGAAGAGTTCTTCTATGATGTGTAAATATCATAAATTTGTTACGGGTACATAAAATTTCTTGTACCTCGTATCTGTTCTTGTATTTTGTATTATTTGTTAAATAAAATTTCTTGTATCATAATATGTTAAAAAACAAATGCTAAAATTCCTGTATAATAACAAAAAGCAAGTACCTAAGTGTAAACAAATAAAAATTTGAATTAAAAAGTTAAAACGAAAGATTTTTTTCTTTGAAAACTTGGGCCAAAAACGTGGGTGCACATTATACATAGGAGCACTTTATACATGGCAAAATATGGTAATTTCTTTTTCTGAACCCCTCAGGGCACAACCCGTCACTCCACAGCCTGAGACCACAGAGCCCCTCATTGTTATCTTGTATCTATATGTGCTGTAAATGTTAATTATTAAGTATCTTGTACCCACCAATGTAAAAGAAGTATGTGTCTCTCCATTTTACTTTTTATCCAATCCCAGAGACTTTCCCACCTTGCTTTCTCCCACCCCCTTAATCTATCAGCAATGGATTTCATGTAACCTTCTTTGCATCTCCTCCTTTGATTCTAATGTATAAAACAAGCTGCAAAATTACCATTCTCCATAGAGCATTTTCTTAATCCACTGAGATTTTGCTTCTCAGCAATTGTCATCAGTTTGGCTCAAATAACTACAGGTTTGGACGTTTTTTAAGTTGACAATACACATATTTGTCAATATTTTAAATCTGTATGAAGACTGATAGTGATAGCTGAAAACCTGAAGAGACATATCTCCTGAAAAGCATCAATATATACTTCAAAAATTAGTAGTTATTTTAAGAAGCATCTAGCCTGGCAGTGGGGTGCTACTATAAAAAACAAACAAACAAACAAACAAAACTAAAACATGCAGCATTGGCTTTGAGAGCTAGTGATGAGAAGAAACTGAAATGACCTTGAGGAAATGACCTTGATGAAGCTTGAAGGAAAATGAGAAAACTATTGTTGGAGGCTGGAAAAACAACAACAAACCAACTCTTATAAAGTGGTGGAAAATTTGGCAACACTTGTCTGCAGTAAGGTAGAAGACAGAAAATGTACCCACTAAAGTGAACGATCTAGCTAAGGTGATTTCCATGCAGAATTAAAAAAAAAAAAAAAAATAGGTCTAACTGCTTATTCTAAGTGCCAATAATAAAATACAAGTAGAGAGATATGAACTAAAAAAGAAATCATTTAGTTTTCAAGCAGAATTTAAAGAAAATTTAGTGGGCCTTGGCCCTACTTTCTAGTCAACAAAAGTTTCTCCAAGTGAAACATTGTCTCAGGGAAAAGGTAAAATTAACAACTGTAAACCATATTGTTAATTCCTAAAAAAAAAAAAAAAAAAAAAAAAAAAAAGGTGAAGCAGTTTAGAGACACTTTAAGTAAAAGGGCTTTATTAGGGTCTTAAAGAGTTTGTCTTTTTGATCTTGTTTACTAAACACTATGATTCCTCCTAGAAGACCTGAGGTAAAGAAGGACATAGCTCTGAAAGAAATGTGGGTATAGCCTTTGTCTAATGGAATAAATTCTAACTTGATACCCAAGAAGCTCTCAAAGTTTATAAAGACATTATGAGGGTGGCATAGAAAAAGCAGTAACAGTTCAAAATAAAAGTGGACTTTGGACACCCCATCTATTATAGGCAAGAAAAAGGCTGAGCAAACTACTTAGTTGCAAGTACAGTCATTTTTTTTTTTTTTAATGGGAAAATGACTCAGAGGATGGAAGCAAGTTCCCAATGGTAAAGCTAAAGGGCATGAAGAATTATTCCCAGTCCAAGAAATGACAACATGGACTAGCTAGATTTTAGAATTGTTATGGATTAGGTAATTCTACATGCCTTCTTTTTTCACTTTTTTAGTGGGAGTGTTTACTGTGGTTATCTTATTGTCGTCTTACTATTTTATGTTACATGTATAGGGGAACAGATAATGTGTCTCTTTACTTAACAAGTTCTTATAACGAGAAGACACACACTTGAGGTGACTAATCTGCACTTGGACCTGACTTAGATGATGAGCTCCTGAACCTCAAGCCTGAGTCTGGTCCCATAACTCGTTGAGTATATGAAGGTACTTGAGGGGGAGGGGTTGTATTTTATAGTGGATGATTAAGTAATTTGTGATCAGAGGATGGATTGAGATGGATTAAAATGGCTGCAAATTCTTTGACACATCTCCCGTTGAGAGATAGGGTACATAACTGCTCCCCTTGTTCTGGGTGGGCTCTGTAACTATTTTGACCAACAGAATATGGCAGAAGTGATACTGTGCCAGTTTCTGGTCTCAGGCCTGAGGAGAATCTCAGCTTCTACTTCCTGTCTCTTGAAACACCCTTTCTTGAAGGCCTGAGTCATGATATAAAAAATCTAACCTGAGGTTTCCATGCTCTGAGGACGCTAGAGAAAAAGAGAGAAAGAAAGAGGGGGTGGGCAAGAAGGAAGGAAATAGAGAGGAAGTGGGGGTGGAGGTGGGGAGTCCAAGTACTTAGTTGGTTAGTTTCCGTAACAAAATACCATAGACTGAGTGGCTTAAACAACAGAAATGTATGTCTTAAAATTCTAGAGACTGGTAAGTCCAAGATCAAGGTACCAGACAATTTGGTTCCTGACGAGAGCTCTTTCTCGCTTGCAGATGGCAATCTTCTTGCTGTGTCCTTACATGACAGAAGAGAGACAGCAAACTCTCTGGACTCTTCTTACAAAGGTACAAATCCTACTATGAAGAATCTACCCTCATCACCTCATCCAACCATAATTACCTCCCAATGACTGTCTTCTAATGCCATCATATTGGGGGTTAGTGCTTTAACATATGAATTTTGGGGAGACAAACATTGAGTCCATAACACAAGCCCCCCGTCCCCCCAATAATGTGGAGCAGAGACAAGCTATCCCTGCTGCACCTTGTTAATTCCTGATCTAGGAAATTGTGAAATCAAGAAAACACGTTGTTCTTTTAAGCCACTAACCACTGAGTTTTGGAGTAATTTGTTACATAGTAGTAAATAATCAGAACCAAAACAGAAGGTCAGAAGGGCATTTAACATATCAATTCGTGAAGCATGCTTTCCCATCAGATTTAATGAATGTTCCAAATTAATTTAACTCACATTCAATTTCAAGTTTTTCTTGGTACGTTTGAAACATTGAAGCTTTAGCTATTATGTGTTGGCTCCATTGTCAGAAGCAGAATTTCAGAAACAGTTTTATGTCAATGTTATCATCAGATACTTCTAAAAGATAATCATTAAGAGAACTCAATGGTTTGCAATTTTGAAAATGATTGTCAGAAATTTAGTGAAAAAAGAAGTAAAAGTTATGAAACTATATTGAGGAGTTCTCTGTTCAAGATGTGGACAGTAGATTTTATTGGTTTAACCTGTCTACAGGTTAAAGTTATAAACTCCGGACAAAATATAGTAAACAATTACATGAAGCCTATGTATAACAACGAAATACAGGCAGATTTTAGAAGTTGTTCAGCCCACGGATGAAGCAAACTGTATTTGGATGAATTTTCCCATTTTTATGGCTTTTAGCATGAGGGCAGGTGAAGTGCTAATGTTGTAAAGAAACCAGTAGAGGAAAAGAGCAAAGAAGCACTAGTTGCTCAAACCATGTTCTGGTTTAGTATTGGACGTTGAAAATAAAACAGGTGTTCTCAAATTAGGTAGTTGGTCCAGGGAAGCTACCATAGTAAGAAGATTGAAGAGTGATATGAGTCAGAGCTGGGATGAAAAGCACACATGCAACTGGCCTCCCCTGTAGCATATGTACTCGGATACAAACTCAACTTCCAGGATTAAGAACTGACCTAAGAAGGAAAGAATCATTGTGTGTGACAATTTTGTTTTTTCAATTTTGATAGTGTAAGTGAACATCTGTAAGTAACAATACTGGATCTAAAAGCAGGCAGTTTGGTCTTTAGGGGATCTATGCTTTTTCCATAAATTTACAATTCAAACTTAAAGTCTCTTATGTTAAACTGGAGGAGAAAAAAGGAGACGTGTGTTTTATGTCCAATTGCTTGTATAAAATCTATGTAAGGGTGTTTATAATCATCATATAATAATAATTCAAAGGACATTTTTTTCCCTGCAAATATGAGTATGCTTTTAAAATTAAAATATCTTATTACACATTTAATGCTCAGTATGAAAAAATTGAATGATATATGTAGTAGGTCATAATGTTTGTATAACATCATTTTAGAACATTATAAAAATAAAGCAATTCCTAGTTTTGACCAAGGACATTGGCTGACATTTTACTTCCAACATGTTACGTTCTGTCTTTATATTTTTAAACAATGGCAAAAATTCAGAATATGAAGAACCAAGCTGCTCTTGTTGGCTCTGGATATGCCTTGCTTTTTTTGGTTTTCAGTCAAATATTTGATACCAGTTCAGCTTTCTTTTAGCTTGTTAATTTCGGAAGTGGGCATAATTCCATTTATGTAGTTCAGCGGTACATCTCTAAATTCTCCAAGAACTATGTCATTGTTCTCAAAAAAAGATTCACCCCCACACCCTTCTTATTGGAAATGATTATGGTATAGAAGAAAGAGCAAGGTTTTATGTCTGACAGTCTGGATTTGAGTTCTGGCTCCCTAATTTTTAAGTTTTAGGCAATTGATTTAAGCTGTCCTAGTCTTATTTCTTTGAGTGAAAAATGTGAATGGGAATACCCATCCTATGCTTGCCATAGGATCTAGCTAATCATATTCATAACCATAATCAGAGTCATAATTAATGGGGAGGAGGAGGAAAAATATAGTAGCTCTTGTAGAAGGGGTAATAACAGTGCTAGTAGAACTAGAAGTAATGTTAATAGTAATTATTACAGTAGTATGGTATTTATTGAATTGCTTTAGATGTACCAGGTTCTATTTAAAGTATTCGAATGTCTAAATCAATGTAATCTTTGCACCAATTTTACAATCCTAGATCTTTGGGTAACTGAAGTGGGAGTGGGGAAAGGAGGCATGGGAGAGAGATTGCATTATTATGAAACTGCAGAGAGAGAGAAGAACCAGATTAAGAAAGACTGCTGAGGTTGTTGAGGTTGTTTAAAACTATAAAGGCAGAATGTAACATGTTGGAAGTAAAATGTCAGCCAATGTCCTTGTCAAAACTTTCTTGAGTGAGTGACAGGGTGCTGTCAAAGGTGTAAACAGGAAAGAAACATGATTACAAAGATAACCCCAGAAACAGCTTGAAGGAAGGGTTTAGTAAAGTTTTCTAGGTAAGAGAAAGTTCAGGTCTGAACAAGAGACTGTGAAACATTCCTTCTCAGTGCTCCAATCTTTGGAAATTTACCTTCCTCCGTGGCTGGAAAAAATATGTTCTATTTATTATTGATTCTTCAATGATGTTTTTAGAAATAAAAATTCATCTGTAATATATTATGGTGTCATTTGGCTATAATTAATTTTTCATATTGCTGCTATCTAGTTTGTCAAATAATTTTCTTAAAATTGTTCATTTAGATTCTCTTTAAATACTGTACTATTTAGTTAAATGTTCATTTAAATTCTATCTTACTCATCTCTGTATTCTCAGATATTATTAGCACCGTACCTAGTCATAGAAGATGAGCGAGAGGAGTGAAACTGAAAAGTAGAAAAGAAAGGAGGAAAGGCTGATCATGAAAATAAATTACATTATGGATCTGATGAAGATTTTGTGCTACAGCATCTGGTGGTTCATTGTTATTCAGGTCCTTTCTGAGGGAGGTAGAAAAGATCACTTTTCACTCCTTTAGTGGATAAACTAATGCTGTTGTTTTTTGTTTTGTTTTTTTACAATTATGTGGTCTTAAGTGTCACTGAAAAATCGTTTAGCTCCCCCTTAGAGAAATCACTTATGTATCTCTTGACACAGCATTTAGGTGAAAGGCAGTTGAAGAGCAAATAGGCAAATAACTAAAATCCCACATTGGGTAGGATAATTTGTTACAGTAAGATTTAAGAATACTATGATCATAATTCTATTTGTAACATATTGCATTCTTAAAAAAAATAGCGGGAAGACAGTAGAAATATGCTAACTTTTTTTTACCATAGTGTGCTAAGATTGAATAATTCTTTTATGGGCTTCCCTTTTCCCCTGCAGTGTGCTTAATATTACTTTGATAAAGAAATGCAACAAAAATAAAAATTAGAAACAATATTTTAGGACTGCAAAGGTAGATCAAGCTCTTGTAAAGAAGCTCTATTTTAAGTCGCTTCTCAGTTTTGTAAAATTAGACTCCAAATTCAAAGCACTGGAGTTGAGAAGGAGTTAAAAATCTAAGACCTAACTTAGCGACTTCTATCTCAGCATTGACAGTTATCATCCACTCCTGTGCACAAGCAGTCATATCTTAAACAGCTCTATGTGCAAAATATACTGGAACTGAACAGTGAAATCAAAAAAGATAAAAGTATAGCGAGAATAAAATTCAGTAAGGACAGCAAAACCTGTAAAAGCACCGTATCTCAAATGTTCATCTAAATCAAGTGTGTTTCCAGGCAAGATTCCTGGGAGCCCAATCTAATGAGTGAAAACATTCAAAAGGGCAGAATCTGGAAGAACTCGGAGACCATTCTAAACTAATTTCCTTTCTAACAAGACTAACTAACTCAGAGAACTGGATGTAGCCCCAGGGAGAAGGCTCTGGAACAAGCTGTGCAGAGAAATCTGAACCAGGTCCTATGGGATGGGATATAGGACAAAACAAGATTCTGTGGCAAATTTGACTATTATGAGGATGCACCACATCAACCATGGTGTGTGTGATGATGTGTGTTTGTTGAAGAGGAGGGAAGGTGGAGAGGGAAATGCGGAGAGTAAAGAGAAGGATCAATTCAGGTAGAGAGGAAATTGGAAACACTAAGTGAGAAAAAACAAGGTCAGTGCTTATGTCCACAACAAAGGCCATTCTTCAGAATGGCTAGAAAAGAGTCTTCCTGTCTAATCTAATCAAAGAGCAGTGTCACAGAATGAGCATGACCAATGAGTCCTTGGAGAATTAGAAAAAGCATAAAAACAGAAGTTGAGACTTGAAGTACGTGGGAAAGTGGAATTAAAGCTGCCCTTTTTGTAATAAGGACTTTGTTCTATTTGTCCTCCCAACATAGTTGGGCAGATGGAGACAAGATACGCTCTGAGGTAAGTCAGGTGATATAATCATGGGGACCTGTGTTGGGGGGAGGACGTGGCTAGTGGAGAGGAAAAGCAGCCTGGGATGGATCAAAAGGAAGGAGTCAGGACAAGCTGTGGTGAATCCACAACCTTTACAAAAACAAACAATAATCATAAATCTGTGCAGAAACGTGGTTTCTGAGTCTCCGTGGTATAGGTATCCAAAACCTGGAGGCTTGCGTTCAGAGATAGTACTCTGGTTCTTCCTAAGTTAGTCAGTATGATTAATATTAGCAATTACCAAGAGCTCCCAAAACTTAACCACTTAGCAGAAAAGAATTTTATTTTTGCACTCGCAATGGGTTGGAAGCACATCTAACAGCTTTCCTGAGCAGCTTTTCTCCAAACGGTGAACTTAGGAAACTGGAGCAACAGGCAATTTCTTCTGAACCTAAAGTGTGAGTTAGGTGTTCCAATGCTGTGTCACCTTAGCACAGAACCTTCTGTGTACTGTTACACCAGCCTGTGCTATTAGTGCCCTGCGGTGTGACTTGTCTCCCTAGGCTGTGAACCATAAAGACAGCAGCTATAGCTTTAGTTTGTGTTTTCAGGTGGACAAAAAAGTTTGAGACAGGAAAAAGAAAGGGAGAAAGAGATAAGAACAGGAGGAAAGGAGGGAAGACTCTGTTATAAAGGAAGGAAACCAATTTAAGGAATTGACATACATGACAATGTCACTTGTTAGCAATAGGAAAATAAAGTCAGAATTGTGGAAGGTAATAAAAAATACCACTTATTAAATTCCTACTATACGTCAAACATTGGTATGCACTTTACATAGTTTGTTTCTAATCCATGCAACTATAATTAGGTATGTGGTATTATCTCCATTTTTACATATCTAAGGTTTAGTGAGACTAAAGTGATTTTACCAAGATCACTCAGGCAACTAGCATCTGGGAATCAAATTCAGGTCTGTTTTACCCAAAGTTTCTGTTGGTCTTAATGCTGACTCATTTGAATTACTGGTCTAAGTGTCTTAAAATCACTGTTGCACAGAAAGAGGTTTGGTCCTCCGCCTGTAGATGAGACTAAACGTGTGGCTTCAGGGGTCTCAGAGAGAGAAATGCAGAGGTAGAGATCTACCCAGATCTTTGAAAGAAAAGACATTAGCCCTAGGGTCACCTTGATCTTGGAGGCCAGTGAAATTTTGCCTGTTTATCCTCTTGATGAAAATCAACTCTGACATATTTGGTATTAGAACTGTTGGCTTGCAAGTAAAGAAAGCCAGCTGGAGCTAACTTAAGCAAAACAGAACAACACATTATAATGGAACAAGGGACCATCATGGAATACAATGGAAGGATGTGGCTGAGCCACAGGAAGGACTGGGATTGGGTTCTGGGAATAGAAACTAGTGAGAGCTCAGGCAGAAATCTCTCTTTCTTACATCTACTTTTCTCTGTATAGATGTTTCTTCTCTTTCTCTACAGTTTGGAAGACTGTCTGTTTCCCTGTCTACGAACCCACACACATTCCTCTTAATTTTTCTTATTTGTCATTCCTTTCAAAAAGCCAGAGAAGGGATTCCGATGAGCTGAGCTTGTATCAGGTGCCTATCCTTGAACCAATAAACTCTGGTCAGGAAGGTGACAAGTGGTGTATATGAAGTAGTGAAGTAAATCATAGCCGAAAAAAACAGACTTCTTTTGAAGAACCAGCCTAGATCAACTAAGAATGTATGTGTGCAGAAGGAGTGAGGGGAAAGCCATTAAGGGGTCTTTGTGAGCTAGACACTATGAAAAGGGTCCACTATGTCGATCGTACCTATAGCCTGTAGCTGAAAAGAACATGAGATGTGGTGCCAAGTAGATCTGCATTTGAAAGTGTCTCATCAACCCATGCAACCGTGCATAGATCAGTTTACCTCTATTTAAAACAAACTTGACTTTGTTTTTTATTTATAATATTAAGATTATAATTCATATTCTTCAAAATCACTGTGATGCTTTACAACAGGATGTAAAATAACTAGCATACAGTGGGTGCTAAAAATATATTTGCCATTATTAGTTCTTCTCACGTATTTTCATTTCTTTTGTGTGTTCTATCTATATAAAAGCAAACTCCATTCCCCTCCCCCCCCAAAATACAGGCTTTATGATGACATGAAAATCCAGTGAAATGGAAGCCATTGTGTTATGACTACTATCCACAAAGGTTTGCTTATCATGTCCAGTCTTTGAATATTGTGTCTAATTTGGGAAACAACCCTGATTTATTTTCCAGTCTTCGATATATTTACCAATGAAAGCTTTCCAGTGTGTCACTGAAAAAAAATGAAAGCATTAATCTGTCTAGAGACAGGGTTTTAGAGTGTGTATATTCCCTCTGGACGCAGTTTATCTTTTTTAAAAAAATGATTGCTGGTTGATATTTTGTCTTCTTTCGATAGCTTCTTCAAGAATCTTGAGTTTCTAAACATCTCAGTAGACACTCTAGAATTAACATGAAATAAAGTATCCAAACATGATAGATGTGTCTTTTTAACAAATAATCTTTGGCTTCAAGACTGTCTAGGATCTGTTCCCAGGTCTTTTTATCTGCTTAAATGTCTTCTAATGTTATTGGTTATTTGATATATTGAAGGTCAGTATATTCAGGGCACTTTTCCCTGGTTTTCACAATGAATTCTTTTCTTTGCCCACTCTTATACTGACATTTTGGTTTTAGTTAACTTGATTATGATTGTAAATTGAACATATCTACACTTTCCTGTTTTGCTTTAAAGCCAGTCTTATCACAAAGTCACATTAAAAGTAAACACAAATCTGCTTCCAAAAAGCCTAGAGAGGAGTGTAAATCTTTACTGAGGGTCTCTTGAGGACATTGAAAAAGGGATTAGATGGTGCATCAGAGACAAAACTTTCTAAGAATCCTGCTTGTGCATCATCATTACCTCTCAAAAAATCAGTCTCATTACAGGCACACACATTTCTTCCTCTTTTTTTTTTTTTTAATTCTTTCTCTGAATCCTCCCACACTTTCTGGAATTTGGCTTCCTGCATCTGTATCCTCTTCCTCTACCTGCTCACAAACCGAGTTATCTATGTCAGAAACCATGCTTCATGGAAAGAGAGGGAGAAGGGATTGTGATAATTATAGTTTAATATTTTGTCCTGTTACATAGTGATAGCCAGCATAATTCAAAGCATAGTGATAAATGTCATATATATGTATATATATAATATGATAGATATATATATTCCTTATATCACATGTGAGAGATTGCTATTTTATCTCCATTTTATAGAGAAGAATAAAATTCATGGAAATATGCTCAATGTCATATAATTAGGATACGGCAAGATATGATTCCAGCTCGGGTTTGTATAATTCAAAACTCCATGTTCCTAATCACTATATATAGTTCATCAGTGTGCAATCCTTAATGTATATTTATTATTTTCATACTCCCATTCAAATATGAAAAGGTGTAGAAAATATTTACTTATTGTCTTTAAACTTCCCTCTAAAGATCCCCTAAAGAAGGAAATAATCTTTCCCAAAACACCTAGATAGACTCTGGTGGCTTCAGGAGGGCCTAACTACTCAGCTGTCTGCAACGAGGGATTCAGAGAGGAAACATGTGTTGTGAGCTACATATTTCTATCTGGAAGGATTTTTCACACACTGGTTTCTGGTTCCATGCATTTTAAAACTGTTTCTCCTTCACGGTACCCATTTTACCAAAGTTAGAGTAAGATCATGTCATACGTAATAGACCTTTTGACCCTGTACCTTAAGATCACAAAGTGGAATATATGGGCACAGTGGACAGAGAAATATTCTACATCAGAAGAGATTACAATAAAGCAACTATAAATGAAAGTGAACTATAGTACAAAAGTTTTTGCCACTAACCTCAAACCAAATGAATCCTTAACTCCAGGTGGCCTTAATCACATCAAAAAACACCTGACACCACACATATATCACACTGAAGAATGTAGTAAGCTGTTTTGTATGATTGCTAATATAACTTAATGTTGCATACTTTTAAAAGCATATGAATTCTTAGCAAATATTATAAAATTGAATCAAACAATATATAAAAAGTCTAATATATCATGAGCAAGTGTAGTTTATGTTAGAAATGCAAGGTTGGTTCAACATTCAACATCAATCAATGTAATTCATCAAATTAACAAAATAGTGAAGAAAAACATGTGTGAGCATCTCAATACATGCAGAAGAAACACTTGATACAATTTAGCATCCATTTATTATAAAAATCTTCAGAAAATTATCACTGAAAAAGAATTTGTTAACCCAAATAAAAAGTAAAAAACCCAAAGTATTATCATCATATTTAATGATAAAACAAAGAATGCTGTCTTTCTAAGATCAGAAATAAGACAGATGTTCTCTCTCATAACTTCTACCCAAATTTTACCAGGTCTTAACCAGAGGTTTTAACCAGGTGAATAAGGCAAGAAAAAGAAATAAAAACACACCAAGTGAAAAGAAGAAAAAACTCTTTTATTTGCAGATGACATGATTATAAATGCAGAAAAGTCTGAGGCATTTACAAAGAGGCAACTAAAACTAATAAGTGAATTTAGTAAGGTTTGGATATAAGGTCAATATAGAAAAATAAACACCATTTCTATAAAATATCAATGTACAATTGGACATAAAAAGAAAAATACGAATTGTTTTCAACAGCACCAAGCATGAAATACTAGGAAATAAATTTAACATGATATGTATAAGACATATACAATAAAAACTATAAAACATTGCTGAAAGGAATTTAATAAGACTTAAATAAATGGAGAGATATGTCATATTTTAATATTTGCTTATTGGAAGACTGAGCCTAGTTAAAACGGTTTTTCCCCAAATGATCTAAAAATTGAATTCAATTACAATCAAAATTGTAACAAACTTTTTGTAGAAAAATTGACAAGCAGATTCTAAATTTATATGAAAATTCAATGATCCATATTAGTCAAAGCAATTTAAAAAAGGAAAAACACAGATGAAAGACCTGTGCAACTTGATTTCAAGACTTATTGTAAACCTATGTTAGTCAAGATAATGTGGTATTAGCATAAAGATTAAGGGAAAAGAATAGAGAGTGTCATATATATATATATATATATATATATATATATATATATATATATATAGTAAATTTTGGACAAAGATGCCAGTATAATTGAATAGAGAAAGATAGTCTTTTAAACAAATGGTACTACAAAACTGAATATTTACATAGGGGGAAAAATGAACATCAATCTTCACCATATGCCATAAAACCTAAATTATAAAATTTAGCCAGAAGACCTGGATAGCGCCCCTGGGCCATGCTGAACCAGCTTTGGGCAATCTTCACACCCGGTCTTTTTTTTTTCTGCTGCTGGGCCAGCTATGGCCACCGTGAAGACCCTAAGTCCCAAGGCCAAGGTGGCCGGAGCCCAGGCAGCGTTGGCGGTCAACACCAGCGCGGCCCGAGGGCTGTAGGACGTGCTGTGGACAAACTTGGGGCCTACGGGCACCATGAAGATGCTTGTTTCTGGTGCTGGAGACATCAAGCTTACTAAACATGGCAACGTGCCACTTCATGAAATGCAAATTCAACACCCAACAGCCTCCTTAATAGCCAAAGTAGCAACAGCCCAGGATGACATAACTGGTGATGGTACCACTTCCAATGTCCTAATCATTGGAGAACTGCTGAAACAGGCAGATTTCTACATTTCTGAAGGTCTTCATCCCAGAGTAATAACAGAAGGATTTGAAGCTGCAAAGGAAAAGGCACTTCAGGTTTGGAACAAGTCAAAGTAAGCAAAGAGATGGACCGGGAAACACTCATAGATGTGGCCAGAATATATCTAAGTACTAAAGTTCATGCTGAATTTGCTGATGTCTTAACAGAGACTGTAGTCGACTCCATTTTGGCCATTAGAAGGCAAGATGAACCTATTGACCTCTTCATGGTTGAGATAATGGAAGTAAAACATAAATCTGAAACCGACACAAGCTTAATCAGAGGTCTTGTTTTGGACCATGGGGCATGGCATTCTAATATGAAAAAAAGAGTATAAGATGCATGTATCCTCACATACAATATGTCATTAGAATATGAAAAAACAGAAGTGAATTCTGGAGTTTTTTCAAAAGTGCAGAAGAAAGAGAGAAACTTGTAAAAGCTGAAAGAAAATTCATTGAAGATAGAGTTAAAAAAAATAGTAGAACTGAAAAAGAAAGTCTGTGGTGACTCAGATAAAGGATTTGTTGTTATTAATAAAAAGGGAATTGACCCGTTTTCCTTAGATGCTCTTTCAAAAGAAGGCATAATAGCTCTACTCAGATCTAAAAGGAGAAATATGGAAAGGCTGACTCTTGCTTGTGGTAGGATAGCTCTGAATTCTTTTGGTGACTTAAATCCTGATTGCTGGGGACACCCAGGACTTGTCTATGAGTATACATTGGGAGAAGAGAAGTTCACCTTTATTGAGAAACGTAACAATCCTCTCTCGTTATTGATCAAAGGACCAAATAAGCACACCCTCACTCAAATCAAAGATGCAATAAGAGATGGCTTGAGGGCTGTTAAAAATGCTCCTAATGATGGCTGTGTAGTTCCGGGTGCTGGTGCAGTGGAAGTGGCAATGGCAGAACCCATGATTAAATACAAGCCCCGTGTAAAGAGCAGGGCTCAACTGGGAGTTCAGGCATTTGCTGATGCATTGCTCATTATTCCCAATGTTCTTGCTCAGACTTCTGGTTTTGACCTTCAGGAAACACTGGTTAAAATTCAAGCAGGACATTCAACTTCAGGTCAACTTGTGGGTGTGGACTTGAACATAGGTGAGCTAATAGTGGCAGCACAAGCAGGCATATGGGATAACTATTGTGTAAAGAAACAGCTTCTTCACTCCTGCACTGTGATTGCCACCAACATTCTCCTGGTAGATGGGATCATGCGAGCTGGAGTGTCTTCTCTCAAAGGTAGAATTGAAGCTTCCTGTTTATCATCTGAATCATGAGGACTCTAAGAGTGACCCTAAGAAATACAGCTGTGGAGTTTTTGTCTAATTTTCAAAGGAATTTTCTTTTCCCATTTGAAAAAAAAAGAGAGAGAGAACACTAGCGCACCTATTGAATTCCAAAGTCTGAAATTATAATTACAGCATGTTTTTTTTAATTGCACTCAGTGTACTGTACACACATAAAGCGGGCTGTTTTCACCCAATGAACAGGATGTTTTGCTTTCGCTTCAGTGGTAAAAATACATGTTAGAAAAGTATATCATCGACCTTATTAAATATTGCTTGAAAAAAATTAATAGAAGTAAATGTAAGAGAAATCCTTGAAACCTTATAGTAGAAAAATATTTTTTATCTAGCACACAAAATCCATAACCCCTCCAAACTGATAAATCAAACTTTAACAAAATTTAAAACTTTTATTCTTCAAAAGACACCATAAAGAAAATGAAAGGCAAGTACAAATTGTGAGAAAATATTAGGCACATATTTGACAAAAGACTTTTATCCACAATCATGAAGAACTCTTACAACAGAATAAGAAGACAGCAACCTAATACAAAAATGGACAAGATATTTGAGATGAGGCTTTACAAAGATTTTAAAATGGTCAATAAGCACATAAAAAGTACTCAACTTTAGGAAATGCAAATTGAGACCAAAATGAGATACCTTAACACATCCATCCATTAGAATGGATCATTTTTAAAAATGTGAATTCCAAATATTTGCAAGATGTAGAGCAGCAGACACTCTTATTCACTGTTGTTGCAAATGTAAAATGGTAAAACCACTTTGGAAAATTGTTCGGCTGCTTCTTATAAAGTGAAACATACACCTACAGTATTATTCAGCTATCCCATAGCTAGGCATTTAATCAAGAGAACAAAAAGATATGTGCACATAGAGATTTATACACAAATGTTCTTAAGTGCTTTATTTGTAATAATCCCAAACTGGAAACTAGGACCAATCTAAGTATTGGTCAATAGGTGATTGGATTAAAAAATGAAGTACGTATATCTATATAGCTGAATACTATTCAATAATTAAAAAGGACAGATTACTTTTATACATAGCAGTATGTATTAATCATGAAAAGGTTATGCTGAATTAAAGAAACCAGGCACACAAAAAATACAATTCTATTCATGTTCTTTTTAAAATATAAGTGTTTACATTCAACATAAAAATATACAAGTTAATATTCAATATAAAAATATAAAAGTTTCAATATAAGAAATCGCAAACTATTCTATCATGAGAGAAAGCAGGTTAGTAATTGACTAGGGCCAATGGTGGGAGTGATTAACTGGGAATGGCATTAAAGAAATGTTTGCTGTGATGAAAATGTTCTGTATGTTACGTGTGATGGTGATTACACAAGCTTATAAATTTATTAACTCATTGGAATATGCACTTAAAATGGGTACATTTTACTGTACGAGTATGTAATGTGTACCTCAATACGTTAAGTAAGTAATCTTATCTAGAAATACAGAGCAATGCTCTGAAATGATCTGAAAGCCAGAGAAAATTAGAGAAATTTTCTAAGCCTTGGGTTTTTTCACTTATAATATGGATTAAGTCATCTCTATTACTAACTGGTGGTCAGCACTTGTTAGAATTTCCCCTCAGTTTTTTTTAAATAATCACATCTCTCAAGAAGTCTTAAATTAAAAGAATTCTCTCAAATACTGTTCAGGGAAAAAAAAAAGTAATAATTTGTACCTATTTGACATTCATAGTAACTAGGCAGTAACTACTTGTGTTTCACAAATTTTCAGAAATACTTGGTTTATTTCTTGATGTGATTGATGTAGAATTTATAAAGGAATAAACAATATTGATTTAAAGTACACAATGAGATAAAATTTTAGCAGATGTATACATCCATAAACCATCATAGAAATCAAATACAGAATATTTACATCACCACAGAAAGGTTTCCTTGCCTCCTTTGCAGTCCCTTCCCTTCAGCTCTGATCTGTTTTATAACACCTCAGATTAGCTTGTGTTTTCTGAATTTTTGTATCAATGAAGTCACACCGTACATATTCATTTGTATCTAACTTTCTTTTGTCCAGTACTGTGATTTTGAGATTCATTTATGTTTTTGAATATATTGGCAGTTCGGTTTTTTTTTGTCGAAAAATAGGTTTCTCTTGTATCGGTATATCATATTGTGTTTATCCATGCACTCATTGATGGACATTGAGGTTGTTTCTAATTTGGGGCTATTGTGAATAAAAATGCACTAAACATAAACATACACGTGCAAGTCTTTGGTGTGGACAGATGTTTTCATTTCTCTCTGTTAAATCCCTAGAAGTGGAATACCTGGTGAGAAACTTTTAATTTTAACCTCTATAGAGGCAAAACAACAGAGAAGGATGCTCACATAAGGAACAGTTACATAATAGAGTCAGGTTATGTATCTTCTACACAAACAAAATATTGTCATTTTTTGAGGGCATCTTTTAACTTGTCTGTTTGGGTCCCACCCTTTCACCCTCAAAGTATTTTGCCTTTTCACGTTCTCGTCTAAGTCACTTTTCATCATTGGGATTTATTTTGTCTTTCTTTGTAGCTATCAATGTGCCTGCCAATGTGAGTTTACTTTCTCATCTATTGGGTCTAATCTATTATTGCAGTAATCCATATAGCTAACTCGTTATAAGTGGTGTTAGTATAAAGATATGAAACCAATAGTGAGGCCTTCCTGTTATGCAAAAGCATGAGTTCTAGAGATATCTAGTTTAATTTCTTGAAGGACTTTGTTTTCTTTCTATATTCTGGATAACTGTGGTTGCTGAGAAGTACCCTGTGATAAACTGTGAATAAATTACTATGCATTGATTCAACTTTCCTTAGTAGATGTTGTTATACTTAAGAAAATATAGAAAGTTTATGTTTACTTTGTGGAAAGCCTTTTACAAATCCTTGACTCCATTTCTTAAGTATTTTAACAGTCCACATTCAAAAGCTCTAATCATTTTCTTATCAATTTTTAGTATTTTTTAAATATGTTCATTTCCCATTTAATTTACAGATTTAAAACAGTCCTTTTACTTCCAAACTGTGTGTTTGTGTTTGCTGATGGGGTGAGGGATACATGTTTTGGAAGATAATTCCTAAATATTTTGTTTGTGCAATGAAATGTTATTGAATGCTTGACATTTGGAGAATCATTAGTATGTTTCTTTTATAAGCCAGTAAATATTTATCAAGCCATGACATGACAGTATGTACTTTCACATGCAGCAAAAGGGAAAACACTTTAAGACTTTTTTACCACTTTTTCCCCCCTCAACTGCTCGGGGCAACAACTGTAGTGTAGTAGTCTTTGTGTCTACCCTGAATTTCCCTCTTCCTAGAGAGCTACCCCTCCCCCAACCCTTTCCAGCTCTAAAGGGAGCATCATCCACAGTGCAATGTCTGCTCTCTGTCCACAATGGCAGCAACTCAGGCCTGGCCGAGAATCATAACCCATTTTACACTTCACAGTGGTCTAAGTAATGTACAAAGAAATGGTAGAGTCCTTCATCATATCTGATATAAGGGCCAGAGATAGACAGAGAGGATGAAGATTTTGTATCTGCATTGCTAATATTTAAAGATGTTGGCTTAGGGATGGCTGTTAACAGAAAAGAATTCAGTCACCACTTTTACATAGAGAAGCAGAGGTAATGAGTGTCAAGAAATGGTGAGCGTGAGAGAGCCTTGATGACATAATTTGTCTCTGAATATACATGTATCTGATACTTGAAAGATACACCGTTGAACTCCCCATTTGTGTAAGCCATGGCTGCCCTGTTCCCTACTACAGGATTTGGTAAGTGACATCATTGCCCACCCCCTAGTTCTTGGTTTAATAAATCTCTTCTTTCTGGAATGCTTTCCCTTGTTCTTTAAATACCAGCTGATATGCCACAGTTTCCTTGAAGATGTCCTGGATTTCTTTTTGAAAGAAATTTCCACTCTTTTAAAATGATAAAAATCTGTATAGGTTACTTTTTATGTCACTTTTTACTTCTTATCCAAAACCTCACTTATCTGTATTTTATCTTCTGTTCACTATCACCTTGAAATCAAGGGTTGTTTAGTTGCATCTGCAAATCTCTCGATTGTACATAGCACAATTTCGTATAGAAGACATCATCTACCTTGAAAAACTTTCCCTAATTTCCTTAATATTATTTATTTCTTCCCAGTGCTAGTTATAATCTTTTATTCTTAGACATTCTCATAGTTATGTTGTCGTGTTTCATTGTAGTTTTAATTTACTTTTTCTTAATGACTAATGGTGTTTAGCATCTTGTATACTTTTTACAATCTATACAACTTTTTTGGTTAAGCCTATTTAATTCGATTTTTCATTGAATTATTTGTTCCTTATCATTAAATTTTGAAGTATTTTATATATTCTGGATACAAGTCCTTATCAGATATATGGGTTGCACACATTTTCCCCAAGTTTATGGCTTATTATTTCATTTTCTTAACAGTGTCTTTTGAAGAGCAGAAATTGTATATGTTGATGAAGTCTAATTTATCAATTTTTCCTTTTATAGATTATGGCTTTTGTGTAATATTTAAGATACTTTTGCCTAACCCAATGTTACACAATTGTTTCCCTATATTACTTCTAGAAGTTTTGTAGTTGTAGGTTTTACATTTACATCTATGATATATTTTGAATTAATATTTGCATATGACGCAAGATACAGATAAAAATATCTCTTCTTTCTTTTTCCTCTTCTTTTTTCCTTCTTCCTTCATTTGTTCTTTTGTTCTTCCTTTCTTCCTTCCTTCCTTCCTTCCTTCCTTTCCTTTCATCTTTTTGTTGCATTAGTATCCCAATGTTTTAACACCGTTTTTCAAATAGTCTACATATTCTCTACTAAATTGCCTTTGAAACTTTGTCATGTGAATCAATGTTCTATATATGCATGAGTCTATTTTTGTAGTGTATATTCAGTCCATTGCTCTATGTCTATATTTATTCCAATATACCACCTTGATAACTGTAGCTTTATAATAAGCTTTGAAACTGCATGGTGCTAGTTTTCCAACTTCATTCTTTTTTAAAAAGTTGTTTTGGCAATTCTTGGTCGTGTTTTATTCCCATGTAAGTTTTAGAATCAGTTTAGTCAATTTCTACAAAAAAGCAAACAATTTTCTTTTATTGAGAGTGCTTTGAATCTGCAGATCAATTTGGGGAGACTTGACATTCTAACAATAGTTAGTTTTCCAATCCATGAACATGATGTATCTATCCTTTTATTTTAGTATTTTTTAATTTCTCTTAGAAATGTTTTGTTTGTTTTTTTAATTAAGACTTTATGTTTTAAGAGCACTTTTAAGTCCACAGCAAAATTGAAAGGGAAGTACAAAGATTTCCCATATACCTCCTGCCCCTACGCATACATAACCTCCCCCATTATCAACATCACCTACCAGATGGCCTGCTGGCTCAGCTGGTTAGAGCTGGTGCTAATAACAGCAAAGTTGCTGATTTGATCCTCGCATAGGCCACTGTGAGCTGCGCTCTCCTTAAAAAACACACCAAAAAACATCACCTACCAGAGTGGTACACTTATTATAATTGCTGAACCTACATTGACACAACATAAATCATCCAAAGTCCGTAGTTTACATTACATTTTACTCTTGGTGGTGTACATTCTATGGATTTGATCATTACAGTAACATACAGAATATGTTCATTGCCCTAAAAATCCTCTGTGTTTGGCCTATTCATCCCTCCCCATCTCAACCCCTGGCAACCACTAATCTTTTGACTCTCTTCATAGTTTTGCTTTTTCCAGAATGTCATACAGTTGCGATCATACAGTGTATATTTTTTTCATATTTACTTCTTTAACTTGGTAATATGTACTTAAATTCCTCCATGTTATTTCGTGGCTTAATAGCTCATTTCTTTTTAGTACTGACTAATATTCCATTATCTGGTTGTACCACGGTTTATCCATTCACCTACTGAAGGACATCCTGGTTGCTTCCAAGTTTTTGTAATTATGAATCCAGTCAGACAATTTCAGGGTTTCAAGTGGTATAGTTAGATCATCTTAAATTAATGTGATTAATTTTGCTTTGTATTTGTTCCATCTGTCATTTGTCCAATTTTTTTTGATTTATTGACTATTTTTAATGATTTAGGTTTTTTCATCTGTGTTAGTTGCTATCTATAAGTCCTTGTTTTGCTATTTTAGTTAGTGCTAGGATTTACCATACACATCTTCCATCTTTCACAATCTACCTTCAAGAGATTTTATACCACCAAATATATTGTATAAGAATCCTACAATGAACACTTTCTTTTCTCCCTATCTCAAATTGTTGGCTACTGTTGTTAATACATGTTGCTTTTATATATGTTACGAATTCCACAGTGCATTGTTAATATTTTTGTTCAAACTGTCAATTTGTCTTTTAAAGGTATTTAAATAATATGAAAAAAGATCTTACATACTTACCCACAAAGTTCTCATTTGCAGTGATTACTATTCTTTTGTATAGATTTATGTTGCCATCTGTTATCATTTACCTTCTGCCTGAAGGATTCCATTAACATTTACTGTAGTGTTGGTCTGCTAGTGATAAATTCTTTCAGCTTTTGTGTATCTGAGAAAGTGTTTATTGCACCTTAGTTTATGAAAGATATATTTGCTAGGTACAGATTTGCATGGCTGGGTACTTTATATTAGATACTAGACACTGTATTCTACTTTATTTGGTGTTGGAGAGTTTTGTACTCCTATAAATATTCTTGAAGATTTTGTTTCTATGTGACAGCTAAGTTTCATGATAACAATGATCTTTTTGTATATTGATTTTAAGCTTTGTTTGATGGGCCAAATGGAATTTAATCTAAGGCTAATTTTTATCCACAACTAACAAGATTCTTCTGTGTATTCTACCCAATGTCCTGTGAATTATTTATTTCGCTAGCTGAATGGTGGGAAGAGGCACTAATTTGGCCCTGTTTGACCACTGGATATAGTTCCCTTTTATCTTTGTAGGTAGTTCTCCAATTCTCAGGCAGTTTTTTCACATGCACACACTGAAGAATACTCAAGGGGGTCAAGGGGGACCTCCGAAGATCTTTGTATTTTTGTGTACAGATTTGCTCAACGATCATTGAATTTCTAGGCCAGGTTTAGGCAATTGAAGAGCCTTTATATGTAGTTTATATTGCCTAGAACCAAGGTATGCTGCAAACCCAGTCTGGAGCAAAATGGGAAATAACATGTTTCTAAAGATAGGCTTAGAAATTCTGATCCAGTAAGTCAAGATGTTACTTTTCTCTGGTAGCAGGGCTGAGTCATACTTGGCGGCTAGACCACCAATCACAGGTATAGCCAAGAAAACAGGGTACAGACCACCAAAAACAAGACCAACTAATTTACACCATGTTATGGTACAGGTTTTACAATTCAAATCACCTGCATTCAATGGTAAACTTACAAAATCTTTGTAAGATACGTTTGCTGTCAAAAAATGGGATCGCTGCCATTGGTAAGCCTGCAGCTACACAAGCCTGTGTCACATTTAAGATGTGCCAAAAAAGACTTTGCTGTTAGGCCACAGACAGCAGCATTAAGTCCAATATATGTCAATCCATATTCAAATAGATCCCTTTCTGCTTCTGGCAGTTGGTTACGTTTTCTGGTTATGATGTTAAATATTTGGTTTACCTTGACAGTATAATCTGTCATGATTTTCCATCTTGAGCCTTTTGCTGTCCTTTCAGCAGCCGATGCTTCCTCTCACCTTCCTCAGCAACTAAGGCTCACTACAACTTTTGCACAACTCACCCGGGTTCAGCCATCTTTGGTGGACCTGTCTGTAACTCTCTTTGTGCATCTTTTCTTCTGTGTGAAACCCCTAGTCTCCTAGTAAGTTATCCAGTTTCAAGATCCCTGTGTTTCCCTAACGTTACACTTACAGCACAATATGCTCACTCTCTCCACTGAACACCTCCCCCAGGTGTCTCCTCACTAGCTGTGCTCTAGCCTTATCAGCATGCTAAACCTCAGAGACCTCTCCCACACTGCCCTCTCTTTCTGGAATATCCTGAACCCAAATTTTCACCTAACTAAATTCTTCCCCTCTGAGTCTCAGATTATTTATCAGGTTCTC
Source organism: Rhinolophus sinicus (assembly GCF_036562045.2). Taxonomy (NCBI): domain Eukaryota; kingdom Metazoa; phylum Chordata; class Mammalia; order Chiroptera; family Rhinolophidae; genus Rhinolophus; species Rhinolophus sinicus. Next base: position 106,870,663 of record NC_133756.1, read on the forward strand.
AGAAACGCCTTTCCTGACCCTTGTTTCCCCATTATTCCCATATTATTTCCTGTCATGCACTTTTTTTCTTGTTGTTATGTCATTTCTGATTTTATATTTACTTTTTTGTTTACTCACTTAACAATTATCTGTCTCATTTCAGTGTAATCTCTCTATAGGCAGTGCTTTTGTTTGTCTTTCCCCATCATGTGCCCAATTTTCTAAATGTCTTTTGTATCTAACAGAAAAAAACAGACATTAACAATGTCTAATTTAAAAAGTATCATGAAGAAAAAAAATTGAAATGATACGAAGTTAATAATTAGTGGGTCTAATCGTCCTGTGTTAGGCTTTTCTGAGACTGAAGTAGTAGTTAATCTGAGACCTAAAAAGTTGAGTAATAGCTAGCAAAGAGTGACTGAGGAGAGAAAGAAGGAATTCCTATATTTAGCCTGAGGAAAGACATTTGATGTGAAAGAAAGGTGAGGCTACAAGAAAGGCAGTAAGTGATATAGCTACTTTGATGTGTTTGAACTGTTGCCATTTCAAAGAGGAATTTATCATAATCTCTATTGCTTTGGAGTTCAGAGAGGTAAAACAAGGGAGTTAAGGGGGGGATTAAAGTCAGGAGATTTTGACTGAGAATCAGGAAGATCTTTCTAATACTTGGAACTGTCCAAAAACCAATTGTCCTGAAAATGCAGCAAATCCTCTGAAATTGGAGATGCTCAAAAAAAGGTTGTATGACCATTTCTTAAAGAAATAAATATGTTTCTGCATTAGTTCAAAATGTAATATTCTGTTCACAAGTACTCTGAAATATAATTTATGCTGGGATTTAGACTATCAATTGAATGTATTCATTCATTTATTCAATGATTATATAATAAATACCTACTATACGTCAAATTATTGTTCTAGGTACTAAATGACCAAAGATGTTTAAAATAGTCCTGGTCTCTATCCTTACGCTTGAAATCTAGTAAGTATCAGCCCAGATATTACAGCAAGTCTTCACATTCAATATTTCTCATTTGAGAACTATTTTTGAAACATCTTTGTGTTTCTTAAAGTGGCTTGCAGTCCTGAGCTTTCCTTAAATGAAAGAAACATTTTATGAATGAATATTAGATTTAAATACCTTTCACATGCTTGTTCTTTTGTCTGGAGCTTTTCCTTACACCTCCTCCTTTTACCTTGCTAACTAACTAGTACTTATCCTGTAAGACACAGCTCAGGGGTCACCTCCTTCCCAAACTATTCCCTTTACAACTGTCAATACTCCTAGCAGGTAGTTTAGTGTTTCCTCCTCGATGGTCAGTGTTGGCTCAAGACACATAGTCACCCTGGGCAGCAGGATTTGGCATCACTTAAAAATAAACTCTTTAAATTTTTGTTAAACTTTTATTTAAGGATAGAAGAGACTGAGGCAAGGGTAGAGACAGACGGCATTTCTCATACTTGGTCCCGTTTTTTCCCCTGTAATTGTCCATCAACCCCTACTTTGGCCACAAACTGAGCATTTATACTACTTAGAATTGCTCCAATTAAAAAAAAACACAAAAAACTAATTTTGTAATCCTCTAACCACAACCTCCATTGTTTTGGAGATCAGTTTCTGAATTATTTACCTTAAACTTCTTCTGCCATCCAGAATTCTATAGCATCCAGTTAATTGTCCTGTTTTCTCTTTACCCTTCAGCCTCTTCTTCTTCACTTCTTATACTGAGGGTGACAAAAAAAATGTATCCACATTTTAAGAAAGAAAAAAAAAAACTATTACAATTGTAATACTCAATATATATGGATAACAAAAGATGAATACAAGTCACATTTGACTTCTGCAATTACGAGAGGTGCTCAAACTGGTTACCATCAGCATACAGACACTTCTGATTATGGTGAACTACTGTTTGAGCCACATTGACCAAAGTGCCCACTTGTATACCTTTTTGTGGCACCCCCGGTATATCTAGCATACATTCTGTAGTCCACTGTTTTAAGCATTTTTCTCATCTCTATGTCTCTTTGCCCCTTTGCCCAGCAAAGCATCACTTTTGAGTAAACACAACTCTCTCCCTGGGTTCTGGCTCCATGTTCTTGAAATTCACTTAAATAAAACTGTACAATGAAACAGACAGGTTGTTCTATGATTCATGACCATTCGTTTTAACTGTCTCATCAGGGTCTGTCAGTATTCCCATGTTTCTCTAATTAGATGCCTTTCCTACTTTCTGAAACTACTATTTTTATACCTTCCCCACTCTCTTCAAACTTCTGATCTCTTTCCTTGCTTTTATCAATTTCATTAGATGAAACTTTTTACATTTTGCAGAAAAAAGTAAAAGCCATCATAGGGGGATAATTTCAACTTTCTGTTTTCAAATTTATAAATATTCCTGTATGCCCACCATCTTTTTTTCCATCCTTTCTATTAAAGGAATGTTCCTCCTCCAATTAAACTCTATATGTGGTATGGATCTCATTCTCTTCTATGTTTTTAGGTAAATTTCCTATCAGCTAGTCCCTTTATATCTTCTGTTTTGTATTATTTGCCTTTCTATTGGATCAATATTTAAACACATTCTCCCATTTTTTATATATATATATGACATATATTTATATTTATTTTTATATAAATATATAATATATATATTATATAAAATTATATATCTATCTATCTATCTATATCTATATCTATATCTATATCTATATCTCTATATATAGATATAGATATATATATATCTCCCCGGATTTTGTCAACCCTTCAGCTACTAACCAAACTCTCTTTATCTCTTTATAGTCAAACATCTAAAAAAATCACCTGTTTTCATTTGTTATCTCCTATTAACTTCTCAGTCCACTTACTTCTGATTTCTACCACTCAACCAAAACTACTTCTACTAAACTCTTCTGTGACCCCTGTGTGAATTATACCAGTAGATACTTCCAGCCTTCACTTAATTTGACTTTTCAGCAGCTCTCCATATAGTTGATCATGTTCTATTTCTCAAAGTATCATCTTATCTTGACTTCTTGACACCAAATGCTGCTGTCCAACCTCTACTCCCATCAACCTCTGCTATCCCTCTGATCACTCCTCAGTTTCCTTGGTTTTTCTTCCTCATTTATGTGAGTGTTGCATGTTGAATAGCCCCAGTGCTTTCTCCTGGGCCTTTTCCTGTTTCTTTTCCTTCCTTTTTCTTATTCTCTCTTTTCTTTCTTTTCATAGTTTCTACCTTGACAACTTAATCTCCTCTCGTCATTTTATTTCAATATGTATGCTAACAACTCCTAACTTTATAACATATATAAAGTAATATATACTATATATATCCCAAATATGTCTACTAAATTTAGACTTCTGTATCCAAATGCTATTCAACATTTCCCTTGGGTGTTGCATAGGCAACACAAACTCATTATTCCAAATTGAAATAATTATCTCCCCATCTCCATAGTGATCGTTCCTCTGGTATAATCCAGCTTAGTATATATTATCTATATTTACTAGGGGGCAAAGCCTGAGAATATGGAATGACCTTTGAAATCTCACATGTTTTCAATACCATTATCCAAATTAATCAGAGTTTTGGTAGAGCCTAGTTTCTAAATATATCAAAAAGCTATCAATTAATTTCCATTGTAATTAAAGAACCCTGTTAAAAATCACTGTCATCTCTCACCTATTTGCTATAATAGTATCTGATCTGGGTTTCTTATATCCATAATTGCCACCAACAATATTCTTTAACAATAGATTACTGTTTTAAAAGCAAAACTGATCACATTGTATTTTTACTTAAAACCCTTGTATCTCTTCCTGTATGTCTTTGTACAGAGTCAAAAATTCATAATATGTTTGTCTTTAAGGATCCAAATGAATTGACCTTGCCTACGTCTCCAGTCTCATTTTGCACCACTTTCTCCCTCATTCTGTGTGCTCCAGCACCACTGGCTTGGTTTCAGCAACTTAATTGGGCCACAAACTCTATTCCATGCTCTGTGCTCTGCTCTCACTCCTCTTTACCTGGCTATTGTCCTTAGGCCTCAGTTTAAACATTTCTTAATCAGAGAATATTCCCCGGCATTCTAGATTAGAACAGGTTTCTTTGTTTTATATCTTACAGCATTGTCTACCTTTCTTGTGAGTAGCACTTCCCACAAATGTAATTAATTATTTAGTGTTATAATTATTAATATAGTCTCTGTATTTCCACTTGGCTGTAAGCTCCAGAAGGACAGGAATCATGTTTATCTCAGTCGTTTATCTTCAACTTTGATCCAACATGGTGATTAACACAAAATTTATTGCTCAGTTGGCATATGTTGGATGAGTTTTTCATGTTATAGGGTGGATTGGAACATTTCTAGAATCACAAAACTTGACAAACAGAAAATACCTTTGTAATCATCTAGCCCATCCTGTTAATGTTATAAATTAAAAATTAGAAGCTTAGAAAGATTAAATTGTTTGTTCAAAATAAAAAACATAAAATGTATTGGCAGAGCCAGGATGCAGTAGAACCCAAGTCTTCTAATTCCAAATTGATTATTCTGTCCAATATATCAAACTGTCTCTCTAACATAGCATTTTCAGTTCTGCAATCTGATTTTTCACTTACTGAGTAAAACAATATCATATCCAGTACTAATGACCTCAACGTAGGAAATGCAATGTGATAGTCAACAGGAAAATCAGTGGCAGTTTTTCCTTCCCTTGTGTTGAATATTGTGGCCCAATTATTATTATTGTGTTCTCCACGAATATCCTTTATTTATATTCTGTTAGTAACCATATTAATGAATTTTGCCACTTAGCTAATTATCACAAATAAAATTGGATGTTTTTCTTTAGATTAAGTTTGTGTGAAAGGGGTTATTTGAGGACTTATTTCTGTGTGACCTCATAATATTTTGCAATACTGCACTGTCATATGGAATTTGCCATTGAAAATTTGGCTGTGGGATTATAAAAATATAAAAAGGAAGTTTTCCTTCCTTTTTTAAACAAGCACATTTCCAGACTTACCACTTAGTCTACTGTTGTTCCAATTTTGCTGATAAAATAAATGATTAGAATTTTCTAGTACAAATAAATAGAGATCAAGGGTATTTTTCAGTCAGATAGGAAATTTAATTCAAATCTTGATGAGAAGTTACAGGACTAGGCACTAAGGAAACAACTACAATTCATAGGTAAAGGAGGCAGAATCAATGTTCATTTAAGAAGCCATTTGAATATACAACCATTCTTACTTTGCTATTGTCATTATGTGAATTATTTGACTAATTTGTGAAAGAAATATGCATTCGTTACCATGTCAGGCAATAGCATAAATGTTAGAAGCATGAAGATTAAGATATAGTCCCTTACTTATCAATAACTTTAGATATAATGAAAACATTTAGAATGTAAATATGGCTGTGTTTCTCAATATCAAAAATTATCCTTCATCATCAACCCATGTTTTTATAATCCTTGAGGTATAGACTAAGCTACTGTAACATAAAAATTCTAAAAACAGTGACTCCATAAAGATGGTAGATTTTTTTCTCACTCATATAGGAGTCTGTCCAATCTTGGCCAGCAGGGATTTTGCTCCAGGAGATCATTCAGGGACTCAGTTACTCTTATTGTGATGCTTAATTATCTGCTAGAGTATAGTCTTTGTTCTCCTGCTGAAGGACAGTTCACCACCCATCTTTGTTTCAGTTCTGTGAAAGGAGAAAAGGAAAAGAAATGAAATGTAAGCCATTTTCTATTTAATGGCTACAACTAAAATGTTAACTTACTTCTACTCACATCTATTTGTCTAGAACCTTGTCACCTCTCTCTTACCTTAAAGGTAAGCTAGCAAACTCAGGCTTTTTCTGAGTAGTTCTATGCTTAGATAAAACTCTGGGGCTTCTATTGTTGAGTGGAATAGACTAGAGAAGAATGAATATACATGGAAAATTAGCAGACTCTGTCACAATTTTGCCTTCTAGCCACTTAGGTATCTATGCATCCTCATCTTCCCTCACAAAATACACTCAAACCTTCTATAAGAGAATCCACCTAAGATCCTATTCAGTACTCCTGTCCTATGCATCTGTAAACCTAGGAACAGAGTGTAATATAATCTCCATCAGGTCTAGCAGTAACTCCTTAGATTCTGGTAACCCATTGACTAAACACAAGTTATGTCTTCCCCAACTCTAATATACAATAGTAGAAAAGGATAACTGAATTAAAAATGACCCAGTTGTGATATCCTGAGGACACAACGTAACCTATGGAAGATTCCAGTCAAGAATATATATAAATATATATAATGAAAAATATTATTCAGCCATAGAAAGGAAGGAAGTTTTGACATTATACTACTACATGGATGAAACTTGAAGATGTTATGCTGAGTGAAATAAGCCAAACAAGGGGGCAAATATTGTATGATTCTACTTATATAAGTGTCGTGTGGGGCAGCCTGCAGGGTCTCAGCTCCCGCTCCCCACATAAGAATACAGGACATGGTGAGGCCAAAAAGGAACACCAACGGAGCCATAGATAGGGGAGTCACACCACTGTAGTCTCGCTGGCGGCTGGGTTGGAGACACAGGAAGCAGGAGCTACATGATCCACAACCTGCTGTCCACTTGTCTCTGCCAACCAACCCACTTGCTAACTGCAATCCACCTCTCTGCAGGCCGCAATCCACACTTAGCCCTTGCCAGCCACCATCTTCTCGCCAGCCCTATTTGCTGCTAGCGTAGCCACAGCAGTTATATTAGTGGCCGATCACTCACTGGTTACAGCTGACGGCCAACTAGCCACAGCTGATGGCCATCCAATCACAGTTGATGGCCATTTACTACCTGAGACAGCACCTTTCTATGTGAGGCCGAGAGCCTGGAAACTGCTCTCTGGGGCTCTGTCCCCACACTCCACCCCTACAGGGTCTCGCCTCACAATCTATGTGACAAGCGTCTTCCGCGAGGGGCCCTGTGCGAGGAGCCTGGAGGTGAATGCAATATCCTGGACACAGTCAGGCTCTCTGGGTGCCAGGGTTTCTCAGGGCACCACCAGTTCTTCTGGGCACGGCCCGACTTCCTGGGCTTCTTAGAGTACCACCAGTCTCCCCAGGCACAGCCAGGGCTCTCAGGCACTGCCACTCTCTCTGGGCACAGCCAGACTTTCTGGGCTCAGCCAGGGTTCTCACATTTTCTCGATGGCGGCTGGTTGAGACACAAAAGCAAACATCCGCCTCTTCCACTACACGGTGGTACGTTCCCAAACAAACAGTCAAGTGGTCCATTAAATTAGGGATAGAAGGCAATTCCCCATAGTACATAGTCATTCACCAGGGCTGTCCTGGGGGTGAAGGGTGACCTTGACCTGACCCTCATCTCCTATGGAGGACTCAGCAAACGTTTTCTCCTGGGACTGCAAGTCCTGCATCTGGGCTGCCTCAGCAAGCACTTCCCAGCCCACAGGGCCGCAACCTTTGCTTTCTCTGGCCTATGCTGGTTGGGGAAACGTCCACATCTTTCCACCCCTCCACGGTGGTCCAGCTCTCTGGCAGCTGCTCCTGAAACTGAGTGTTCATATGCACAAAGTGCTCCACTGCCTTTCGGAGAACTTTAGCCGGCACTGTACCCTGCTCGCTGTTCCATTTGTCACGGGGGGTGTGTCATGTGGGGAAAAAAGCATTGGCCAAGTCCACTGCTGTCATTCCCCTGCTTTCAAGCATGTGGGTGTTGGCAGCAAAATGTTTCCATTTTTGCCATAGCCTGGCTTTAACAGAATCTCACTGGTGGTAACTTGTAATTGAATGGGAGCGGCCGTTTGATGTAGCAGAGCTTCTACTGGTGCGGGCCCTCCCTTCCGTGGTCTCTCATTCAGGACTCTCAGGACGTCCCATAGATGCGAGGCCCAGTCACGCATCGTGGGATAGTGTTTTGAAACCTGGAGACCTTGGTTCAAAAGGCCATTATAGCATTCAATCATGCCAGCTGCTTGTGGGTTATACGGAGTATGAAACAACCATTGTATGTCCATCCTGGCAGCCCAGTGCTGCACTTCTTGCCCCGTAAAATGGGTATCCCTGTCACTTTCAATGACTTGGGGGTGACCATAGAGGGCGCACAGCCATGTAAGAGCGACCACTGTATGCCACTGATCCGCAACCTGCCGTCCACTTATCTCTGCCAACCAACCTCACTTGCTTACTGCAATCCACCTCTCTGCAATCTGCAATCCACACTTAGCCTTTGCCAGCCACCATCTTCTCGCCAGCCCCTATTTGCTGCTAGCATAGCCACAACAGTTATATTAGTGGCCAATGGCTCACTGGTTACAGCTGACGGCCAACTAGCCACAGCTGATGGCCATCCAATCACAGTTGATGGCCATTTACTACCTGAGACAGCACCTTTCTATGTGAGGCCGAGAGCCTGGAAACTGCTCTCTGGGGCTCTGTCCCCACACTCTACCCCTACAGGGTCTTGCCTCACAATCTACGTGACAAGCGTCTTCTGCTAGGGGCCCTGTGCGAGGAGCCTGGAGGTGAATGCAATATCCTGGACACAGCCAGGCTCTCTGGGCACAGCCAGGGTTTCTCAGGGCACCACCACAATAAGTTACCTACAAGAGTCAAATTCATAAAATAATAAAGTAAAATGGTGGTTACCAGAAACTGGGAAGAGGAGAAAATGGGGAGTCATTGTTTAATAGATACAGAATTTCAGTTTGGAAAAGTTAAAAAGTTCTGGATAGATGGTGGTGATGGTTGCACAACAGTATAAATGCATTTAATGCCAGTGAACTGCATTCTCAAATATGACAAATTATATATATGTATGTGTGTGTATATATATATATATATATGGTATGTTCTTTTAAATAAAAAGTTAAAGAAAGAAAAAACACCCTTTCAGAAAGTTCAAGGTAATTTTTGGTCCACAGCAAATATTAAATTCTCCTGGACAGAAATTACGAAAGCTTCCTGCTGGTGGAGTAAGTTCTTTGGTTAATCCGTCTGCCTAGCTGTGAAGTATCTCCCTTGTTCGTTGTTCCCTGTGGTTTTGGTTTTGTAATTTGGGAAGTTTTTCTCTTGTCAATCATCCACATCAGAAGGGGCGAGAGAGAGTGTGTTTTACTTGGGGCAACTTTAGGGCACTGAGTATTGTGTTAAAGATTGAGCAATCAGAGGCTCTTGAATGCCAGATTTGTGATTTATTTGGTAATAAAATTCCTTTAAAACCTTACAGGTTTCTTGTCTATTTGCTTCTCGTTAGTGCCATGTGGAATAGCCACACTCAAAGACCTCTTCTGGACAAATTTCCTTAGATCTTATAGACTCTAATCTTTAATTTATTGTCTTCTCTAGTCTGCTCGTTTCTTTCCCCCTTAATTTAATATCAGCTTAGTGCCATCTAAAACTAAAGTCTTGGGAACTTGGTTGGGAAACCAATAATCTTAAACTGATCTTTGTCCCTGGTCTGGCTTTGATGATAATCTTATATCATACTCTTCAGGGAATAGAAGCAGTTGTCTTTCCAGTCCTCTAAGGTCCCAAATTAATGACATTTTAATCCATTAAATTGCATTTCTCAAGCAGAGAGACTCTCCATTAGCTGAGCTATATTCCCTTCCATCGCTATTTTCAAATGGGCCATTTCTTGTGTAACTTTATCTCAAGTCTTTTGCAGTACTTTGCGAAAAATTCCGAGTATCAGCCAACATACACCAAAAATCTGACTTTTTTTTTTAGCTTATTTTTCAGCTTATTTCCCTAGGGCTACAGGCTTAGTAGTAATGTTATCTGTTTCCAAGTTAGGATATATTTTCAAGCCTCTTTACAAGGGGCACATCTTTCTACCCTTAGCAGGTCCTCTCTAACTGCTTCATAACTTGCTAATGTAATGCCACATATTTTGATGTTTGTGATGCTGATATCTCACTTCCAGGAGCCAATTTCTATAATTATAGGGTACAAGTTAAGCATATGTAACCTAAAATATAGTTCCTTAAATAAAGCAAAATTGTTATTTCTTTCTCTCATAGCAGTCAAGTAGTAAGCTATATACGGGGGTAGCTATGATTTACCCACAAGGATATCCAGATTCTTAATATCTTATTTCTTCTTTATCACACAAAGTATTGCCCTTAGTTTTCATGTTGGAAGCATATTTGCAGCCTGTGGGAAAGGGGGAAAAAAGAAGTGTAATGCAGACAACTTCCTCTGCAATAGAAATGTACATACTCCTGCTCATAATGTGTTTGTAGAAACATTGCTAATGCATACTCCTGACTGCAAGAGAAGCTGGAACGTTTAATCACTCTGGGCAGCTGTAATCTAGCTGAAACTCAGTGTGATTTACTACTAAAATGAAGAAGAGGAGAAGAGTGGACGATTCACAGTCTCTGCCGCTCCAATGAAATCCCATTGGTTTGAAAACAGTTGGGTCACAAATAATCGCTTCACAGTGTAATAAATGATCATATGTAAGTTTGAACTAAGGACTGCGAAAGATCAGAGGAGGCATAGTGCTGCCTTCAGGAAGAGTCTGATTCAAAAGAAGGTCCAGAAAAAGAAAAAGAAAAAAATTGATAAAACTTGGAGAAAGGCAAAGAGGAATTAAGGATGCAAAACTTTCCTCTTAACAAAAAGTTTCAATTGTAGAACATGAATATGGAAATCTAAGATGTAAGATCATTTTTTTTAAACATTTGATCCTACACAGTATTTTTCCAATATATCAATTACTTCTAATCAGTTAGGCTATACATAATTGCATATGTACATACAGACATTTACGTTGCTATGTTGATATAAGTAAAAGTGAGTCAATATGCGAGAATGAGTACTTTGAAATGTTCAGTCTCAAATTTCTGGACAGTAAGAAAAAAGTTTGAGGGTTAAATTGCATGGGAAATTGTTGAGGAGGAGGTAGACAAGGCAAAAGTCAATTTCTTTTCTTTTATGTTCCCGAACTTGTTTTCCCATCAATTCTAACCTAAAACCTTTGCTGCACTTTGAGCAATAAGAAAAAGATTTAGTAAGTGCTGATTTTTCATTTTGAAAATAGCCTAAACTGTTATTGCATGCTAGACTTCCATTCATTTGTTTGTGTTTATTCATTAAATATATTTTGAGCGCTTACTATGGGCTAGTCTTGAGGTAATTAAAAAAAGTTCCCTGTCCTCCAAGTGCTCACAGGCTAGTTAGAGAAACAATGTAGAAAATACATCAGCAAAGGCAGGCTGATAACTGCTCTGAGAGAGGGCTGCACAGCGGACTTAGGCTCACAAAGAAGAGGCTCCTGATCCAGCTGGGAAGGATCCATGTCGGCCTCTAAGAGGAAAGAAGAATAATCTTGAGTTTGGAGACGGAGGGCATACCAGGAAGCCAGAATAGCATGCACATGTGGATGAACATGTGAGAAAACAGAATATATTTGGGGGGGACGGAAATAATGAAAGAAGTACAGAATACCATGTCAGTGTAGAATAGGTAATATCAGTGTGTAAACATTATTGGAAGAGAAGTTGGGAAATCTGTTCTCCTGGCTTTCATTTCTTTAAGTCAAATAATGACGAAGCACCTACTCATGTTGGCTCTGGGAAAATAAGAATGAGCAAAAACAGGCATGTAGTTTACCTTTGGAGCGTTCACATTTTACAACAGCAATAGATATGCATCAAATAAGCTCATGAATGAATGTGTAAATACAAACTATTAAGCTGTGCAAAGGCCCAGTGCAATGAGGGGGGGCAGTACTGGTGAACTCAAACGTCTGAGAAAAAGGCTCCAGCTTCCTCTTTAATTTAAGTGAAAATTATACTGCTCTCCAAAACCTTTTCCTATTCTGATGTTTTTATGACGCTAAAACTCGTATCATTGCCATGGATTCTAATAGTTACGTCTTAAGATTTTTATGGTATGTTCAGAGACTGAAGTGAGATTAGGGAAGAAGTCCAATCTTATTTCCTCAATATTTCAAAGCTGTTTGAGGATGCGACCAGAAGCATGGAAGCAGGTGTTAAGAACATATTTTGGCCTCCTGGGATACTTCTATTTAAAACTTTAAGAACAATAAAATAACACAAACATCCAGGAATTATTCTGTTAATGGCTATACTCAGGAAATGCCATGTAGTAAAAAGAATAAATGATATCATAAACAATAGACAAGACAGTCTTTTGAGAATGTGTACTGTCTTGGCAGTATAAAGGCCCACTGGTAAAATCTCTGCATTCCTCAGATGATTGGGGAAAGTTGACAATTACAACTCCCTTTGAGGTCCAAAGTATTACAGCTCTGAACACATGGTGGTCCTATTCAGAAATGACTTCATGGCATAGAGGAAGAAGCAGGGGTATTGGCTTCTGGGCATCTACTACTGATGCCTTGGTAAATTTGGGCAAGTTCATTATTGTCCATATGCCCCAGTTTCCTTATGTATAAAATTAGGATGAATATAAGGATGGCACTTATAGAAGATATTTGAGGATCAAATAATGAAAAATAATCTGAGAAAGAGAGAGAGAGAGAGAGAGAGAGAGAGAGAGAGAGAGAGAGAGAGAGAGAGGAGTTTCTATGGAGGCTAAAGGTATTTTTTAGAATTTTTTTTAGAAAAATGAATTTTCTTTAATAAACATGCAGTGTATGCTACTTTTGTTTTTCATTTTAAGAATTGTCCTTACTTTCAGCAAAATTTGGGTAGGATAATCTTTGTTGGTTTACATTTTTTTTTTTTTCTTTTTGAAATTTTATTGGTCTATTAAATCCAGAAGTTTGGAGAAGTGTTCTAGGCAGGGCAATTCTAAACAAAAGTTTATTATTATTCAGTTTTATTCAATAAACTGTTATTGAGCGTTTTTTTTAGTCTGGCACTTAAAATTGTTCACATTTGTAAGCCTTATTTTCCAACCAAGCATCTGATACTTGAGGACATATGAACCTCTCTAGCTTCTTCAGTATTTCTTAAGGAGCTGACCTAGCTGTTTGAGTGCACCGGAGACATTCCTGAATGGCTGAATCAGATGATGGTCTACACTTGTTTTCGTATAGAAATGACAATGAGTCATTGTCTGGAACTTGTCCCCAGACTTGTGAATGCTAAGCCTTCAGGCCATTACTCACTGGTTCCCTGGGGTTGGGGTGGGGGCAGGGGGCTTCTTCCAGCCAAGAGTTTCAGGGTCAAGGTGTAGTTTCCTTTTCTCTTTAATGTAGCTGTCAGTTACTCAGACCTCTAGAATTCTCTGACTACTCAACTAATTTGCTGCATACTGGGACAGTTTTCCTACTTTCCTCTTTTTTGTTTGTAAGGAAAATACAGAGATTCTTTTCATTTTGAGTTTACTACTAATCACTCCTGATACTCAGTATGGGATAACAAAGAGTAAACTCAACCAAGTCACAAAGTTTAAGAAATCTTACGTAGTTTTATCAGGCATGGTTCCTGGTCTGTAATTTTTGACTTCTTGATAGAAATACAAACTAGAAGTACCAACTTTTATTTCCTTTTCTATTAAAGTACAGTTGATATACAATATTACATTAATTTCAGATGTACAAGATGGTGATTCTAGGTTTACATACCTTATGATGCGATCACCACAATATGTCTAGTAACCATCTGTCATCATACACAGTTATATTTTTGACTATATTCCCTGTGCTGTACATGACATTCCTGTGAGTTATTTATTTTATAAATGAAAGTTTGTACCTCTTCTTCCCCTTCACCCTTTACACTCATTCCCCCCAGCCCTCTCCCCTGTGGCAACCATCAGTTTGTTCTCTGTATCTATGCATCTGTTTCTGTTTTGTTTCCTAATATTCCACATATGAGTGAGATCACACTGTATTTGTCTTCCTATGTCTGAGTTATTTCACTTAGCATAACACTCTCTAGGTCCATCCATATTGTTGCAAATGGCAAGATTTCATTCTTTCTTACTACTTCAAGTGAATTTCCTCAAAAATCCTACTCTAAGACTGCCATATCTAACCATGGAAAGAAAACTAACATTAACTAAATTATTTTAAATGTTCTAGTAGGCTGAATAATGACCACCCATATATATCAGATCCTAATCCCAGGAAATGTCATGGGGTTTTGCAGATGTGATTAAGTTAAGGATCTTGACTTGGGGAGATTACCTTGGATTATCTGAGTGGACCCTAAATAGAATTGTAAGTGTCCTTATAAGAGAGAGGCAGAGGGTGATGTGACATACACACTGATAGAGGAGATGGCAGTGTGACCATTGAGACAGAGAGTGGAGTGACACTACAAATCAAGATATGCCAGCAGCCACCAGGATCTGGAAGATCCAAGGAACAGATTCTGCCTTAGAATCCCAGAGGGAGTGCAGCCCTGTCAGACCCAATGGGTCTGATTTCATACTTTTGGTCTCTGGAACTGAGAGAATACATTTCTGTTATTTTAAGCCACTAAATTTGTAATAATTTGTTACCACAGCCTCAGGAAGCTAATACAGATGCCCACTTACCTCAAATGCATATCCTGTGACCTGCGCTACAGGTGACACCAAATCAAGGGGTCTTTGTCCCATTTGTCCTTTTCTGCTAGTTAACTACCAAACAGAACAGAAACTTTTCTTACTACATTACTGGAAAGTTACAGTTGAAAAACTGGAGTTTGAGAGGCACCGAAAGAAGGACAATATACTTAACTACGAGGTTGGTGCAAAAGTAATTGTAGTTTAAGAGGTTAAAAATAATTGCAAAAATCACAATTACTTTTGCACCAACCTAATACTATTCGCTCATTTAATAAACATTCTGTAAGTTCTTGCTATGTATCAATCTATGTTATAAATCCTGGATTAAAAATGAATAAAACAGGATTCTTGTCCTTGAGGTCAGTTGATGAGGGGAATTAGACACACTCATACTCGTCCATACAGTTAAATTACTGTGTGGAAAATGCAGTAATGATCATGTGCATGGAGTATTATGAGCACACTGAAGAGTACAGAGGGGACGGGATGAGTCTGTGTGAGCATGGAGGAGAGGGGGTTAGGAAAATCTTCAAGAGAAAGATATGCCTCTGAGTCACCACACAAAGGTGCAGAGTAATAAAGCAGGCAGAAGAGGCAAACAGGTATCAATTTTTCCCCATAAATTTCATATTTTGAAGGATACTGTCTACCAAAAGAGAAAGAGCTTCTGTGTTTATTAAGTTATAAATAATAGATCAAGAACGTCTGTAATTGACAGTTTATAATCAGCATAGGATGATCACTACTCTCTTCCATTATTTCAGCCAAGAGCATAGGTATTTGTCATTTTATTTTTTTCCTGTGAAGTCTTTTCCTGACAAAAGTGTGGTTTTTTTTTAATGTTTTTATTATGATTTTTGGGATAGGGATACAGTTATAGAATGCTCTTCTCCTTGTTTTCAAGGACATCCCTTCTTATCTTGGGAAATACCATACTAACTACCTGCACAAAACAGTCTGGCTTACAGAAAATTATATTGAAAAGAAACTCAATAATGAGAGTTTCCACATAACAAGGCAATAGCTCTGTCTCCTGGGGATAGTTTGCAGTATTGTTTCCTTGTAAGGCAACATAAGCAGTCAGATCCTGAGCCCCATTTACAGAGCTACTTAATAAGACAACAGTGATAAATATAACAATCAACATTTGTATAGCATTCTGTCATTTTACAAAAGGGTTTCACTCAAGTGTCTGATTATGGGTTGTCTGAATTGTAAGTCAATCCTGTTTTAACATTTCAGGCAAGGGTCTTTTTAAAAATTCATTGTTTTTATCTTTATTGTGATGTTAACATACTATTTTTCCAGCTTTATTGAGATGTAATTGACATATAATATTGTGTAAGTTTTAAGTGTACTATGTGTTGATTAGATACACATATATTATGAAACGGTTGCGTTAGCTAGCACTTCCATCACCTCACATAGTTATTACCATATCTTTTTTGTGGTGAGAACATTTAAGATCTACTCTCTTAGGATTTTCAAGTATATAATACAGTATTAACTATAATCACCATGCTGTACATTAGATCCCCAGAACTTACTTGTCTCATAAGTGGAAGTTGGTACCCTTTGACGAATATTTCCCCATTTTGCAATCCCCTTGAAACAGAGGATCCTTATGAATTTGATTAAATTTAGTTTTAAATCCTAGCTCTAGAAATCATATCCCTCTTTCTCATTATATACCCCAGAGACCTAGTCTTTCCCCATGAACAGCAACCCCCTCAGGCAGTAGAAGACTATAGCTCAGACCTGACTAAAGAAAGGTCACACAGGTCTTGACCTCTGGTATACTAAAGATAACATCTTGACCTAAGTTACATTTCAGCTCCTCAGCCCTAAGGTGGAATGACCTTCTGGCTACTTTCCTGTGAGACAGGACAGAGGGACTCCAGGGAAGACCTTAGAACTGTCCTCAAGACCTGAAGAAATGATTCATTACCCTTACCTGACCTTAGACTGATCAGCTCGCAACAGTACCCCATACCTGTAACCCATGCTGTCTTGTGATTTTGCACTGTGTAATCTGTAACTTACACACCATCAGGGAGTCTGGGCTTTTGAGCATTAGCTTCCTGTTCTCCCGGATGGTGCCATTCATAATAAAATAGCTAATATTTCTCCACTGTAATTCTCAGTATTTAGTGTTTGGCTCTGGTAGCACAGGGTGATTGAACTCTTTCTGTTCTATAACACCCTCAGACAAGTTTATTAATCTCTTTTAGTTTTAGTTTTCTCATTTAAAGTAGGGGCACAGACATCCGCTTGGAGGGCTATTATGAGAATTAAGTGAGATTTTATATATGAAGTAATAAGGATAGCCTGACCCTTGAAGGTAAGAAAAAAGAGCTAGATCCATTATTTTTGTCATTTTTCTGGAAATAGTTGAACTTTTAAATATTGTCCTTTTTCTACTATTCTTCAATTGCTTCAATCCTCTCAACTCATGACAAGAACCAAATCATTTTGCCAGATCCTCCCTACATCCCATTTATTGAAATTATAGCTCTAGGATGGTTATTTAGGAGAGTACCATATTTTGCAGTGTATAATGCACATTTTTTGGCCCAAATTTGTGAGGGAAAAATAAGGATGTGCATGATACATGGGTAATACTAATTCCATATCTATATAAATCTTTTTAATTCTTTTATTTATGTTTATGAGTTAAAAAGTGAAATAAATAAATGCTAATATTCCTTTAGAATACCAAAGAAAAACCACCAACAAAAAAACAAGTATCTAAATATAAACAAATACAATTTGAATTAAAAAATTAAAACGAAAGATTTTTTTCCCTGAAAGTTTGGGCCAAAAATGTGGGTGCCCATTATACATGGGAACACATTATACACGGCAAAATACGGTAATTTGAGGAGAATCAGTGTGTCCCAGAATTTAAACTTCTTCCAGTGGTGATACTCCTTGGGTTCTCTGTGTGCTCTTTTTCTGGCCTGTTAGGTATCACATGGTTAATAAGAACAGGGTGTTACTTATAAATAATATGTTTCCTTACTCAAGAAATATTTGAGGCAGTTTTCAGGATTTGATCACACACAAAACAGTAAAGTCATATATCAAAGAAAGATGACAGAGTATTAGAAACAGAACTCGATGAAATGGGACTTAACATGGATTCCTTCAAGTTCTGAACTAAATCAGTCATTAATCAGTTCATGAAATTAACTGAGATAAGTGCATTGCATTTGGTAAGGGTAGTATGATTTCATGAAATTTTAGTTTCAATTATATATTATGACATGTGTTGGGAAATGTATTTTGTTAAAAAAAAAAGAGTTTGGGAGCCATGAGAGTAGGCTATTAGTGGTTTACTTTTTCAGCTACTTGTTAGTCGTCACAGTTGCAAAGTTCCTGATTTCACAAACCTTTATTGAATACTTATTTTGAATACAGATATTCTTCTATATGACTGATTTTTTTTTTCTCTTCCCTAACATGGGTATGTTGCAGTGGAAGATAGGTAGACCGTGTCAATCCCACTTTCTTCTCACCCTTCACCTGGTCCCGATACAAGTTTGAGAGGATTCCTATCACTTTTGGGAAGCCAGGTTGTAAAACGGAAATTTCTAAATAGAATGAATTTGAGCTTCCCAAAAGCCCCTGAGAATTACATCAGCTCCAACCCTTTGCCATCTGGGTTCTTTTTATGCAGAATTTTCTTAAAAGCTTTGCATCCATATGGGTTGGAATAGGGATGGGGATAGAGAAGGGGGAGGCTTTAGGGATCAGTTGTGAAAGGGAGGGATGAGTTGCTGAGGATGGGCTGGAGATCCGGAACGCTAGTACACAAAGGGCTATTTCCGGCCTTCATTTCGTCACCAAGTCTCTTTTAAGTTGAATACTTTGGGGGGAAACGACCTGTCCAAAAGAACTAGGTGTGTGTCTGCGAGAGGTAGGCCAGGGCCATTCTCCACATCTTTGTCTTTCGGTACTGAGCAGGCAGGCCGGGCAGGGCTGCGGGAGACGCCTCCTAGCTCCCAGCCCGGGACATCCTGAACTGCAGCAGCCACAACAACAGGCTCGCCCTCAGACAAAGGGGCCGGCGCGGCGGTGCAGCCTCGTGCAGCCCCGTGCAGCCCGGGCCGCGGGGGCCAAGGAGCGCGCGTTCGGAGCGCGGGGCCTGGGCCGCCGAGTGGGCAGCGCAGACCCGGTGCGGGCCGGAGCCGCGGCGCCCGGAAGACCCGGCTCCGGGGCGCAGACCCCGCCCGGGCTGGCTCGGCGCCGGCCTCCGAGCTTCCACTCAGTCTTTGACCCCCCGGTCCTCACCCGGCCCCCCCGCAGGCCGCACAACTGTAACCGCAGCCCGGGCCTCCGCCGCTCCTTCTCCGGCCGGCCGGCGGCGAGCGCAGCGCGGAGGGGCCGGCGGCATGGCTGTGTCCTGGAGGAGCTGGCTGGCCAACGAAGGGGTTAAACACCTCTGCCTGGTAGGATGGCGGGCAAGGCTCTCCCTGCGTTTTGTCTCTAGGGCAGTGATTTTGATTCATTCTCTGAGCGTGAGCGGGTGGGAAGCTGGAAGTGGAAGTTTTGCCTCTAATCAGAACATTCTCAACTAATAAAACTTTCCGCTGTTAATACCTGGAGATAATAACGATCCTAGCCTTCCTCCAAATGCCCGAGACCTTTCCTACCCACTGATGGGGAGGGGATGTGGAGGAAGTGAGAAAGGATCACTTTAATGAGCACAGCTTTTTCTTAACCCTTTAATCGTCTTCCCTCCTTTGCTCTTTTCCCAGATTGCTTCTGTCTGATGTTGCATTTTAACAACACAGAACGCTTGGGACATGGTGATGTCACTAATTTCTTAGTCTCATTTTGTGCTGCAAGCGATATCTGCAGATCTTTCAGGAGACCTGTTTACAAACCCAAATGGTTACTCTCAGGTGCAAGGGCTGAGCGAGGTCAGATTCCTTTCCCTTTCAGTGGTTTTCAGCTTGCGGGTTAATTTGTGTATGCTTTCCGTCATTATCAATTGAGGTCCCATTTCAAGTAGTGTCCAAAGAATGTACTTGAGTTTTCCATTCATCAGGTAATCTTTACTTTTAATTTTTATTTTCTCTCTCCCTTTGTATGGTTTAGCTTATCTGGCTCTCCCTGAATGTCCTGTTTTTCTGGAAAACCTTCCTGCTGTATAACCAAGGGCCAGAATATCACTACCTCCACCAGATGCTGGGGGTAAGTGGGACGTGGGTGACCTGGTAGAATGGGTTGAATGTGGGCAGAAATTGCTACAACCCTTGGTCAATTCTTCCATTCATTAAAGAAACATTGCTTGTTCACTGTGGAAATATTTGTTATTTTCCAAAGTGGTCAAGTTTTTCTTGATTTGTCATTTATATCCATCTGGGTTAAAATCATTGACTAAGAACCAAGATAATATCTGCTGGAGTGAAAGGGATGAAACTTCCTGGGGAGCCTAGTGGTGCCTGAGAAAAGTTGTGATTTCTTGTCAGCTGCAAAGGATCTGCTTCACCAGGAGGACCAACCAGTGACAGGCTTTTAGTTTTCACTAATCACGACTTCAGCCTTCCCCTAAGCTTATCCCGAGGACTTCTGCACTGTTTCTTTTTATTGCCAGTTCTCACAAAGTATGTGTCTAATACAGTATGAAGTCATGGCCATTGAGAAGCAGTTAATTCTTAGTAGTTGTCCTAACTCTCTGCTTTCTATTGGAAACAACTATTTATTCAACTGTTTATTTATACTAATACTATACCAGGCACTTTACAGATATTCTGTTTAAGCCAGGAAACGATTTTTCCCATTTTACACATGGGGAAATATAGGCTAAGAAAGTTGAATGACTTGCTCAAGTACCTTTGGATGGTCATTGTCAGAGAGAGGGTTTGAATGAAATGCTCTCTGGTCCTTTGGCTTTCTTCTCATACTACACAGATTTTCTAAATTACTTCACTAGCCCATCTCAGATACTTATACCACTGGTTAGTATTATCACTCTTTATCAATGCTGCCCAATAGAAATACGAATCATAAATAATTTAAAATTTTCCAGTAGTACATTTAAAAAGTGAGACGCATTAACTTTAATAATGTAGTCTGTTTAAAATAATATATCCAAAACATTACAATAGATTGAAGTATTCAACATGTGGTCAATATATTAAAATATTGAAATAATTTACATTTTTTGCCTATTAATTCTTTGAACTATACTGTGTATTTTACACTGATGCCCATCACAATTCTGTCACTAAATTTTCATCAGAAATATTTGACCTGTGTTTAGATTTCATAAACTTTTACAGATGAAATAGTGGCTTCACATACCCAAGTTGTTCCAAACATATTTAAAGATTTTCCAATAACACAAATGAATATCAGCTTCTAAATTTAAATTGATATAACTAATAAACTTAAAAATTCAGTTCCTCGGTGGCCCTAGACACATTTTACATGCTCAATGGCCATGTAGAGCTGGTGGCCACCATTTTGGACAGTACAAGAGTAGACTGTGGGGGCAGATATTCCCACCTTCATGGCCATATGCAGTTATCATTCTGCTTTAAAGTAAACAACTAGCCACTAATTAGTACAATAAGAAGACCTCAGGATATGGGTGGTCCTCTTGCTTCCCCTCTCCAAAATAGGAGTTGATATTGGAGGGGAAGCTATGGGCTCTAGTTATTGGTGTGTAACTATAAAAATATTTCTGACTTTCTCCCTAATCTGGTGGTGGGAGCCTTTGAGATTGAAGGTAAAAGTATTTCATTTTCAGAATTGGAATATCCATTTTTATTACTAGTCAGTTAGGTGACTGTTCTCAGATCAAAATTAAGGATTAAGAAATTGCATATGAACTGACAGGGAAAAGAAGGTTTTAAATGATGGACAATAAAATAATGTTGGGATTAATATGTCTTAGTAGGGGTTTTCATCATGATTATTGTTTCCCAGACTGGTCTGATCCAGACATGGAGGCAACATGATCACAGCTAGTTTATGCCGGAGTTAATGTGTGAATCAGACTGTGTACTTCCTAGGAGATGTTTAATTATGACATGCTGTGAATATTGGAATCCTAAAATTATCTAAGAAGGAAAAATAGGTTTTTTGAGGGAAGCCAAAATAACACCCAAACAAACCAAACAATAACTTCTTCCACCTTCCCATAACAACTTTTTTAAAAACATTAAATGTATTGGGGTAACATTACTTTTTAAATGAAGGACTCCATTGATTACTTGAGATGAAATCTGTTTTTGATTTATTTCTTTTCAAGGAATGGAAAATGTAGTTGCTTGTACTGTAATAGAAAGTACTAATGTGACCAACTCTGAGAAATTTAGTTTCTTAAATTTTTTGAAATGTTGGAGCAATTTAACTGAGAATACTTTCTATAGAAAACTTATTCATCTATTTCTGAGTTGTATTTCTGAAATTTTAACAATAAAAGGATATAACTTAATTGATAGAAACATTTTAATTTGAGAAGAGAATGTGTTTTATGGTACCAGATCAATGTATTTTGGTTTTATATCTTTTCCCCCCAAAACTAACATTTGTGTATGGACCGTTCAGTTTTAACCTAGTTATTAAGATGCCATGATGAGAATATATATATATATATATATATATATATATATATATATATTTTTTTTTTTTTTTTTCCCCTCACTGTTATTTTAGATGTGCTGCATGGTCACAAAGATCTTTTTTAAAACTCTTATTGAGATACTTATGTTAATTGGAAGAATGTTGTGAGCATTGGGATTTTTTTCTGATTTCACAGTGATGATCTTACTTTGGTCAATCATTATCCTTCAAGTGACACAGAACCATGAACTAATTTATAGTCTCAAGAGTCCTAGGAGTTATATCATAATTAACATTTTTCAGAGACAGAAATCTGATGTCATGTGAGTTTCTTAAGATTGGCGGTTGGAATCTCTGAAGAAATGGACCTAGGATTTTAAGTTGGTATTGGTTTTACAGCCAGCCCAGGCAGTTTAATTCTGCTGAGAAGGAATACATGTCTCCTGTCAATTTCAGAAAAGGCTTGATTATTAACTTTTTCCTTTCATTGCATAGAATGTTGTGGTTTCAGTTTAGGGGATATTTTTAACTAAGCGTGTTTTTTGTCTGTTTTTAGAGTTAACATTCTGCATTTTGAAAACAATTTACTTCCCTTTTTTTGACAGGTGAAATGAGTTATATTACTTTGATGCAATCATTGTATTCTTTATCTACTTACAATAGATAGCGACTCATGTCGCTATCTATTGTAAGTAGATTTAGAAGAGAGCTTTGATATCTTAGACTTCTTCCTCATTTCCCCAAATAGAAAAATGAGGTTGAAGTGATTTGCTCCCTGTCACCCACTGCATTAGTTGCTTTGTCACCATTCTGGTCTATTGATCCTCTCAGTCCAAAGTTTAGCCTGTTATGATGAACAGCTCTATGAACATATGCAAGAGCATGTTGAACCCCGTACTCTATAGAACACTAGATTTTCATCTTATGTGAAATGATATTTAAAGATGTTTAGCAATTTATACGGAAAATTATTGATTTATCCCTAAGGTAACATATGTTTTCAGCATTCCAGTTGTTTTAGCCTTGTCTTAGACAAGTTGTTAAGGCATTATGAGACTGATTTTTATTTAAATAATTTCTAATTCCACAATATTTTAGTAGAATTTTAGCACTTAATGTTTAACCTGTTTGTTTTATACAGCTAAATGGCCACTGTATAATTCTTTTATTAATTTCAGAGCTTTTCATATGTAGTTCATTCCATTATTAATATCAATATTAATAATATCAATAGCAGTTTACATTCATTGAGGCCTGACTAAGTACCAGGCATTAATCTAAGAGCTTTGAATGGATTAGTTTATCTAATCTTTTTTACCCATCCTATGGAGTAGATAGTTTTAATTTTATATCTAAGAAATGGAATTAGAAAAATTCTGTAACTTGCTAGTGAGTGACAGAGGTAGGACTCTAGCCAAAACATCTTGGTTCCAGAACTTGTATACTTAATCACTGCACTCTTCTGCCTCTATACAGCATTAATATTAGGCTAAATCATACGGCATTGCCATTTTGATAGAAAAAAATAAACAAGTAGCCATTTCATGAGGTTCAACTTAATAACCACGATTACTATTTATTAATCATATACTATGTGCCAGATGCAGTTAGTTCTTTGCTCATTTAATTCAGTCCTTATAACAAGCCTGGAAGATAGGAAGTATCACTTTTCATAGAATTGAGAAACTGAGGTTCTGAGTGGTTAGGTAACTTTACCCAGGTCACACTGCTAACAACTGGAGAAGCCCAATTTGAGCCCACATTTTTCTGGTACCAAAGACCATGCTCTCAGT
This sequence comes from Rhinolophus sinicus, assembly GCF_036562045.2. Taxonomy (NCBI): domain Eukaryota; kingdom Metazoa; phylum Chordata; class Mammalia; order Chiroptera; family Rhinolophidae; genus Rhinolophus; species Rhinolophus sinicus. The sequence continues at coordinate 106,894,532 of NC_133756.1, forward strand.
CACCTTATTCCATGAGGGAGATTATGAGACAGATAGGGCTAGAACCTGGAACTTTCTGCTCTAATGACTATATTCCCCTCCACCATTTTCTCCCATCCTCTAACCTCTCCCCTCTAGCAACCATCCCTTTTGTCTCTGTTTCTATGAGTCTGTTTTTGTTGTGTTGTGTTTTGTTTTTTGTTATTGTTTTGTTTTTTTAGAGTCTACATTTAAGTGAAACCATATGGTATTTGTCTTCCTCTGTCTGACTGGTTTCACTTAGCATAATAACCTCTATGTCCATCCATGTTGTTTCAAATGGCAAGATTTTATTATTTTTTATTGCTGTGTAATTATATTCCATTATATATATATAATACATATTATATATGTGCATATATATATAATATGTATTATGTATATATTCCTTTGACCTATATTTTATATATACGTGTGTGTGTGTATATATATATATATATATATATATATATATATATATATAAAAGCATTTTCTTTATCCATTATATACATATCTTCTTTATCCATTAATCTTTCAGTAGACGCCTAGCTTGCTTCCATATCTTGGCTATTATAAATAATGCTGCAGTGAACACAGAAGTGAATATATGTTTTTGAATTCTTGTTTTTATTTTCTTCGGATAAATACCCAGAAGTGTAATTGCTGGGTCGTATGGTAGATCTATTGTTAATTTTTTGAGGATTCTCCATATTGTTTTCCATAGTGGCTACACCACTTTGCAGTCCCACCAACAGTGCACAAGGGTTCCCTTTTCTTATTCTTAAACCTGAGGCAGACTTATATAGTTAGTAGGTCTCGTTTAGGATATCTACTGTATTAATGAACCTAATGATCATCCTAAATGATACCTATTGTATTGATTTACTTGGGCTTCCGTAACAAAGTACTACAAACTGGATGGCTCAAATGACAGAAATTTACTTCCTCACGGTTCTGGAGGCTATATGTTATATGCTTTCTCCTGGGAAACATCTAATCTGAGGAAGAGGAGCCTGCAGAGCTGTGGAATGTTATAGGGACCTTGGGGATTGTTCTAGTTCACTTACCTCATTTGATAGACCAACTTGGTATAGTTAAATGCACTCTATATGAACTCAGTGGAAAGCTCAATATGGATAGTGGTAGGTCTTCTAACTCTAGTCAGTGTTTCTAGTTCATCAGGCTAAGCATTGCATTGATCATAAAAGTGATTTGAAAAGTGCCTGGGTAATTCTAGGGAGGAAAATCAAACCACCCTAATTCCTTATTGAAAAGATCATGGGCTTTGAAGCCAAATGGGAGCTTGAATCCTGGCACAGGCATTTATCTCCCTTTATGATTGTGACAAATTACTTTTCTGAGTGTAAGTTTAACTCATTTATAAAGTTGGGTTAAAACTTCCTCTTGGGTTAGTTGTGAAGATTACATGAAAAAATTCAGGTGAAAAGCTTAGCACTTGGTGCATAGGCGCTTAGCAAAAGACAAGCTATTGTAAATATTAACTAGTATTATTTGGTATTAATACTATTACTAGTACTAAATGATTTATATTTATAAGTAAAAAATATTAAAAGGAATTTAGAGAAATACGAAGATAGGAGGAACTTGCTGAGCATATAGCAGATGGCCTTAGGACAGAGGGACTTATTCTTTCCTTTCGTTGACCTTCAGCTGCCTCCCTGATCCTTCTGGACAAAGGAAGGCTATTTGTAATAGACTGTTTGTAATAGGCACAACATTTATGGCAACTTGGTTATGGTTGCTGGATGGAATTGCAGCTTGAGGTAGAATGCATTTCATTCACAAAAGCACTTATTAATCTTTGAATCTTGGCGTCTTCAACAGATAAACAAGGGAACTAATGCCTACCTCACAAGATTACTGTCAAACTTAAAGAAAATTAAAAGTAATAATAATAGTAATAGCTCCAGTCAGCATTCACTGAAATGTTGTCATGGACCAGATATTGTATTAACTTCTTTATACATTCAATGTCAGAATCTTATCTAGTCTACAAGGTACTAGACATAAGAGGAAGCTAAAGCACAGAAATTATAAATAACATGCTCATGAATTAAAGTTCTTAACATAAACTCCATTATATAATGAGTTCCAAAAAATACCAGCTTTTCTGTTTACTTCCTTCTTCTCTCATTCCTTTTAGCCATGTACAACAATTCACTTAACTGTTCTGTATTCCAATAAAACATGATGAAACTATCCTCTTTATCTCAGAGTACTGTACTGAGGATTAGAGGACTGAATGGATTTGAACTACTTTGAAGACTTGAAAGCATCACAGATGTTAAAAAAAAAAAAAAAAGTTGTTATCACATACTGTTTCTGTCTCCCATTCACTCCTCCCAGATTTTAAAGCTTTATCCATGCAACAGAGTGACTACTTCCCTTCTTAGTATCCATGTCTTAATGCAACTTGATAAAATATGATAAAAGTCAAACAATGTGATAAAAAGTTACTTTTGTGAAAAGTAGTTTCCGTTGGGTTCTGGCAATGGGACTAAAGAAAAAAGTAGCTAGATTAAGGAGAAGATGAATGTTTTGTGAGCAATATAATTTGTTTACATTTCAGAAAATGGAAAGTTGAATTTGATAATGACGCATATCTATAGATAAATGAATCCAATACATATTCTACCGGGGAAAATTGCATACTTAATGGGATTTGGGGATTGTTATAGGTCTCTAGATATATCAAGAATACTAGAGGTCTGAAATAGCTTAAGGCAAGAAGAGTTGAGTGACGTAGACACAATGAAAGCATTTTATATATCTGAGATATTTTTTTTTAAAGTGGGTGCTTCAACACTAAGATCAATTAATGAAATTATCTATGGTGAAAGCCTTTCTGACTATATTCCTTTTTCCTATGATACAATTATCAAATGGCTGATTTCAAATTGCAAGTTCTTTTTCTTTTTTATTTCTTGTAATCTTGGAAAGCTCAGTTCCCTAGGAAGGATTTTAAGTGGTAGTAATATAAAGAAGTTTTTTCTGTTTTTTTTTTCTCATGCTATACTTTGGTTCTCTTTGTTAACTCCCTTATTTCCAATATACTCTTTTATGTGCCTTCCAATTAGCATCTTATCCTATGGGAACTCCCTGTCACCCCATCTCCTGTGGCAACATGGATTTTAAGGTGGGTGAGGGTGCCCTAAGAAGAGTCAGTTTTGGAACAAGAAAGTAAGAACCACCTATTGACAATACAAATGAGATAGGGTGATTAGAGTGCTTTTACCCCCTACTGATTTTCCTTGGCCAAATTCCTTTTGATAAGGTACTTTGGGCCTTTGAACTTTGTTAATTCTCTTGTTTGAAAAGCATGGGCCCCAGAACACATTTGCAACTTGATTTGAGTCATGCAAACAAAAGTGAAGATACATTTTTCTTTCTTTCTTTTCTTTCTTTCTTTCTTTCTTTCTTTCTTTCTTTCTTTCTTTCTTTCTTTCTTTCTTTCTTTCTTTCTTTCTTTCCCTCCCTCCCTCCCTCCCTCCCTCCCTCCCTCCCTCCCTCCCTCCCTCCCTTCCTTCCTTCCTTCTTTTCATAGCTCAGAATATCTAGGGAGAAACCAAGCAAATGCCATCAGTGGTCTATACCAATGGATTCTAACTGGAAAACAATGACTGATATTAAACCACAAGAATGTAGATATTCAATATGAAAGACCTCCCACTTGAGAAATGACATTTGCTATTTGGCATTGTCTATATTAAATTTGTTATCTATCCTGTTTTTTTTTGGAGGGGTTGGACCTTGGTTGGACTATGTAGAACCCATCATTGAACTTCTCAGCTGTTTTGATCTTATACATTTCTTTTAAAAACAAAAGAGAGTGAAAGAATGATTCATATGAAAATTTTGGAAGAGTTTAGTTTCCTGGATCACAATTAATCTAGAAGGTTTCTTTAATTTTGGTTTGCCTGAAGAAAACTAGTCTTAGACTTGTACTACAGGTTTTAAAGCTTGAATCTGTCAGACTTAAAGGAAAAAATGCATTTTGTTTAATCTGCATATTTAGCTATATCAAATTTAATTTTTTAAAGTCTTGAATGACATTGATTCTAATTCTTGTTGAAATCAAGTGTTTGCTACTGCCTTGGAGCGTGGAGCAGTTATTAATTTAAATTTCAAATATCCTAACACCTGTGAAAATTCCAACTTATTGATGGCATCATCATAATGTAGTGAAAAGAAGATGGATTTTTGTGGACAAATTGACTTAAGTTGAAATCTTGACTATACCTCTGAACAACTGTATTTTAAAATAATTATTGAAAATTTCAAAGCTTTAGTTTCCTCAATTTTAAGTTGAGAATTATATTATTCAATTGAACTACATGAAAATGCCAATATTGAAAGATTTTGACTTACAAAAATGGCAATTTTGCATAGTTTCACCTAATTTATCTCTTCTGGGATTGTTTTAGGACAGGATTAAGATAAGGAAAAAATGAGTGTGAGCACCTCAAAAAGGGTTACTTTCCTTTTTTCTAATAGAGAGATGTAGGCAAATTTATGACAATCTAGACTCATTTCTTTCAGGAAACACTGTTGAAGTTAAGAATGTTTTGATGTTGAAATCTATTTGTAAATGTTTGCTAGTGACTGAAAGTTTCTAATACTTAAGAGAAGTTTATTCCTAATTGTGTGCAATGTATACATTTGGAAGAATTTAAAAAGATATTTTGCAAATGACACTATACTTTTCCGAATTAGAATTAAAAAAATTATTCTCACAATTAATTGCATTTCAATTGTCATTTGTTTTCAAAGTTTAGCTCCAAATTTCTTGGCCTTTTTAAACTTTCTGTTTAACAAACTAAAGATTGAGGTCACATGAATAAGACTTATTTTATAGAACATTAGCAGTGAGTTCTCTCTGTAAAAAGAAAAGATTTAAAAACTATGTTTTTGATGTCAGCTACAGAGTATTTAAACATATTGCCTTAGTTCATTGCACATTATCTTCACAGGTCTGTGCAATGCCCGTTTGTTCTCTTTTTCATTCGTTTATCAATTCATTATTTATCACTCCTTATTATCCAATTCCTTTTTCCTCCCTACATTAGCAACCTTTCTAACAACGTGCTGACATGTATCCTTCTGGTGGTGTTTTATGTGCTTATTTCAATTCACAAAAATGGTATTGTACATAGGACTCATTCTGTTTCTTGCTTTTTTTCTGGTATCATGATTTCTAAGTTCATCCATGTGACTGTGTTTCTTTGGTACTTTGCTTCTTATTGCTGAATCGTATCCCATAGTTTGTATCTGTCACATTTTGCTTCTCTAGTCTCCCAGAATGGACATTACCTGTAATTTCCTGCTACTTTAAATAGCATCATGATGAGCATAAAATATACTGTTATAGTGTAAATATTATAAGGTATTTGCTCATTTTATAATGTAAAGACTTTACCTACTAGGTTTTCTTTAAATGGAGGACAGCTAATATGTTCATATTGCAGCAATATATAGGATTTTTGTATTTACTTGTTATACCAGTTTTAGATTAAGATGAAGGTGGAGATGTTATCATGCATGGAACAATTCTAAAGAAAATTAAGCCATTTGGTTGTAATAACTAGCATTCAGTGAAAAATCTACAGGATACTGGGTGACTGAGGGATGAATGCAGTGGGTATCTTTTAAAATATTTTTTTTTCAATTACTGTTGACATACAATATTACTTTAGTTTCAGGTGTATAACATAGTGTTTAGACATTTGTATGTCATCCTGATAAGTCTAGTACCCACCTGGCACCATATATAAATAATTATTATAGTATTATTGAATATGTTCCCTATGCTATACTTTACATCCCCATGACTATTTTGTAACTGCCAATTTATACTTCTTAATCCCTCCCCCCTTTTTACCCATCCCCCAACCCCCCTCCTATTTGCCAACCATCAGTTTGTTCTCTGTATCTATGAGTTTGTTTCTCTTTTGTTTATTTCTTTATTCTTTTTTAGATTCCACAATTAAGTGAAATCATATGGTATTGTCTTTCTCTGACTTATTTAGCTTAGCATCATACCCTCTACTTGGAAAACTATTAGACACTGAAGAAAGAAATAGAAGATACTACAAATAAATGGAAGGATATGCCATACTCATGGATAGGAAGAATTAACATCATTAAAATATCTGTATTACCCAAAGCAATCTACAAATTCAGTGCAATCACTACCAAAGTACCAATGTAGTGGTTATTTTATGTATTGATTTCTGTATTTACATGGTTCTTTCTTATTTATTGCTCACAATATTAATCATTTAAACAAAAATAGCCATATAAATGGTTAAAGACAACAACAATAAGAAATATAACATCAAACTTGGAAATACTAAGAAATGACATAAATATAGGAGAGAACATTAAAAGGATAGGTACAATGGAATTTATTATTTACCAAAAAAAAAATAGAAGTGTGACAGCAACAATTCACCCTAACTTATGCAGTAAAAAGTGTAAGAGACAGCCTGTACCAACCCAAAAGACTAAGCAAGGTTGAGAGGGTTGTGAGATGGTACATGAGTGGAAAGTTTTTTGTTTTTGTTTGATTTTTTATTTTTGCACATGGCAGAATATTAGGGTTTTCTTTATTAACATTTTAAAATATGTTGAAAACAGTTTTTTTGTTTTCTATTTTTGTTTTTTTCAGACTTTGTTTGATAAATGTCTAATTAGTACATAAGCTAATTATGCTGTAAGAAAATGGTATGGCATCTTTCGTAAAGAAACCATAGGTTGAATGATGTTTAATGTTTTGACCCTGTTTAAGTTCCACCCATAATAAAGAATCAGCAACTTTTTTGTTTCTTGTGCTCTCCCATTACCCCATTATAACTTCCCCTCTCCCCTGTTCATTTCCTTTCCTATCCCATCCTGTCTTATCCTGTTGATCCTATGTTTTAAATGAATATCTTCTCATTTATCAAAGGCAAGATGAAAAGAGTTCAGTAGCTTAATGTCGTTCCTATGAAAGTTTCCACCTTAAGCTGTGGATGTATTTTTCAAGATAATTTCAAAAAGTTTATCATGTATTTTCCAGCATAAAAAATACATATAATTAAGGAGAAAATATGGAAAATGCACAAAAGTAGAAACGAAAGGAAAATTGCCACTCATATTTTCATTCTTTAAAGATAATATTACTCATCAAGTTGTACTTTTAAGACTTTCTGCATTTTATTTTCTTTAGAAAATAATTTTTTTATGACTTTCATATTTGTTAAATAATTTTCATATTTATTATAGAAAATGCCCCCAAAAAAAAAAATCATGTATGTCTCAGCACCCACTTATAACCACTATTAACATTTTGGTTTATTTCCTAAATTTAAGTTTTTTTTTTTTAAATAACAATATGATTATAAATAGTTTTGTATTTTTTTCTAAAATATAGCATTAACTGTTATATTAGATTTATACCAATTATCACAAATTCATTGTTAAGCATACATTATTTATTTTTAATATTTCACTGAATAAATAAAAACACACCAACTTAAACATTTCCATATTTTTGGACATATAATTGGCTTCTGTTACTTCACTTACCTTGAAAATGCTGTGAAAAACATCATTGTGCAGAATACCCCCTCTGTTTTTACAATTGTGTCATCTGGACATGCTATTAGAATTTCAAAATATATTAACCCATTTTATTTCATTTAGTATACATTTTTATTGTTATTTATCCATTTAGTTCTTGGTATTGAATTGTTAAAATATATTACATTTCAAGAATCATGCTTATGTATACTGAATACTGATGATACAATAGAAAAAAGTACAAAGTTCCTTTTATATTTAAGAGGTAACCATCTATGTCTATATAATCTATGTCAGTGTCTACATCTATAGCTATGCCTGTATATATAGATAAACATGTACACGCATTAATATTATTAATTAAATAATATGTCATGCATATTATTTTATTTTCATTATATGAGGTGTGATCAAACAATGCAGTAAATGTTTAAATGAAAGAAAAGTTATTATAGTAAAAGACACACTGCCATTAATCCCCCTCAAAATACTCCCACTTGCTTCGAACATACTCATGCCATAGTTCTTGCCATTTTCTGAAGCAGTTCTGGAAGTCCTCTTTTGTGAGTATCTTTAAGTTGTGCTGTTGTGGCTGCCTCAATATCGTGAATCATTTTGACTTTGGGCAAGAGCCAGAAATCGCACAGTGTGAGATCCAGTGCATAAGGTGGATGATGATACACCATAATGTTTTTCTTTGCCAGAAATTGCTGTATACCAGAAGCGATGTGTGACATGGAACATTGTCATGATGGAGGATGATTTACAGTACATTTTAAAATACACTTTCTCTCAACTGTAGCTCAAACTTGACTGACTACACTGGACAAGCTGAAACTTGTCACACACTGTTACTCAGGTTCGACGTACTGCTTCCTGTATTGAAGACAACTGTCTTTCCGTTGGATGGCACTTGGCAGCAGCATTCACTGTACTTTGTGATCACAACAGAAAGATTATGTGTCACACATCACTTCTGGTACAGTGATTTCTGTCAAATAAAAACATTACAGTGTGTCCTGATCCATCTTATTCACTGGGTCAGACACTGTGCAACTTCTGGCTCTTCCCCAAAGTCAAAATGACCATGAAAGGAAAACATTTTGAATCGATTCAGGACATTGAGGCAGTCACGGCAGCACAACTAAAGACACTCACAAAACGGGACTTCCAGAACTGCTTCGGAAAGTGGCAAGAACGATGGGATAAGTGTGTATGAAGTGACGAGGAGTATTTCGAGGGAGATTAATGGCAATGTGTCTTTTACTGGAATAAATTTATTTCAATTTAAACATTCACCATATTTTTTTATCACACCTCATACAAGTTTAACTTATTTTTAATGGCTACATAGTATCCCATAATGTGTACCATGATTTGTTTTACATTTCTCTACTGTTGGCCATTTTAGTCCTATTCTTTTTTGTTTTTGTATCACAGATCATACTGCAGGGAGTATCCTTGTAGAAATTTACAAGTACACTTGGATAAGTATTTCTCTATGTTCTATTTTTTAAAGAAAGGCCACAATGTAATATTTTGGTCTTATTTAATGTTAATTTTTTAAGAAAAAAATAAATTCGATTTACATTTTCTGTAAGATATCATCTTACATTTGATTTACTGTATTGTTCTTCCAGCAGATGGACAAGTGTGGCCAACTGTATGTTGACCAATTAAACTCTGTAAAGAGTTTGTCAGAAGAGTCTAATACTTAAATACAGTACCCACCATCTGTGGTTTTACATTCCAAGGTTTCAGTTATTTGAGATCAACCAAGGTCTAAAAATATTAAATGGAAAATTCCAGAAATAAACAATTCATAAGTTTTAAATTTTATATTGTTCTGAATAGCATAATGACATTTATATCCTGTTTTGTCCTGCCTTGTCTATGCTCCCCACCCATTAGGTACTTTGTAGCCTTCTAGGTTATCAGATCAATTGACTGTCATATTATCAGAGTGCTTGTGTTCAAGTAACCCTTATTTTACTTAATAATGCTACATTCACATAAATTTTATTACAGTATATTGTTATAATTGTTCTATTTTATTATTAGCTATTGTTAATCTCTTACTATGCCTACTTTACAAATTAAACTTTATCATAGGTATGTACATTAACTCGTTCCTTGTCTCCATGGGAGTGTGGTTCTGGGACCACTGAAGATATCAAAATCTACAGATGCTGAAGTCCCTTAGCCTTTCATATCTGCAGATGCAGAACCCACAGATACAGAGGGCCAACTGTACAGGATAAAACATAGTATACATAGGGTTCAGTGCTAGCTGCTGTTTCAGGCATACATTGGGGGTCTTGGAACATATCTCCCATAGATAATGGGGAACTACTGTATGTGTGCATCAGGAAGTTTAGGGCATCTGTACCAAATGACCCATTCATTCAGTCCATCTTTACTGAATACCTACTTTGTTAGGCATTTTAATATATCAAGAGTTCTTTCTCTTAGAATCAATAGGTTCTTGGAGACAGTATTTTTTTTTTCCCAAAGAAAAAAGTCAATTTGATTTAAAGTTGAAAGTTATGGGAGTTATGGTTAAAAGACATGCTGAGTTAGCTGAGATTGCTAGTAATTTGATGACAAAGATAGAATTTAAGGCCAATTTTATAGATTCAAATAAGAAGCATTATTAACAAATAAGACTGAGTTCAGGAAGAGTCAAGTAGATATGTTTAAGTAGGGTATGCTTGACAGACATGAGAGAAAAAATTTAATATTGAATATCTATATTCAATATATGAGTTTTAATATATGTCATCATGGATAGTGTGATTAAAATTCTAGCCAAGCGAGGGGTACCATTGGTATGAATACTTTTTCCTTTCAAAATATTCCATGTGGTCAGGCCACTAGTATATTTGTTTTGTCTTCTAATTTTTAGCAGGAATATTGAGAGGTTAATAATTGTCTAAAGATGAGGAGGAATGATGCAACGTTCTAGAATGATTGTTTCTGATGAAGAGCAGCTGAGAGATGACTAAATGCTCAGTGATTGTGATCAGATGTGCTGGGCCTATGATGTAGAGACACAAGGCCTGTCTCAGTTTTCTTGACAACTGGGCTCTGCAAAATCTAGTCCACTCCTTGGTGCCTTTCCCTGGGCATGGATCACTTCTGTAGGAGAAGGGAATGTCACAGTGACATGAAATCAAATGCTCTATAACTCATCAGACCCTTGTTGTGCCTTAGAAAGGAGCAAAGCATCAGGGATGGGCATGAATATCCACAGGAATTTCACAGGTAAACGAAAAAAAAAATCAATTTTAATGTTTGTCAGCTAGAGAGGTCAAACAATTTTCACTTGTTACATTGTTTACTTTTTATAATAGTTCTCTGGGGAAAGTGGCAGAAGTTCTTATTATTGTTTTGTTAAATTTCTCAGTACTAGGTTTGAAAGACAAGTGACCTTGGTAGAGGTCACAGTGTTAACTGGGATAAAAATTTCATGCCTTTTCATCTGGTTACCTGTTCACTAGACAGCATTTCCTTTAGAAACCCATGAATGTGTTCATATGCATTCTGAATCCCATTTATGTTGAACTTTCACTTTTCCTGACAGGCATATAGTCTGGAAGTGAATCTTTTCTGCTCTCTGGGCTTTTGGCACAGGAAAGACAAGGTAGACAAAATCAGGACCAAAATATCATCTTACAATCTTGCTTTCTTCTTCTTTCTCTGTAATAGATACATTTTCTTCTGGTTCATTATCAACTTCTAAAGGAAGACCACATTTCTATTGAAATTGGAAGAAAGTTCATTTCTAGAAAGGGTATGATGACATAGAAAGGGTAAGATTTGAGTTAAGAATAAGGATATATGGATATAAAGTCAGGATGAATGAACACTATACCTTTGGAGATCCCTTTAGTTATATGGAATTTTTTTTTTTTCCTAAGCTTCTTTCTTTAGAATGGATAGCTTCTTTTAGAGACAGTGTTAAAAAATTTTTGCAAAGGAGTTTATAGATGGGAAAAGAGGTCAACTTGAGTCAAAAATTTTATCATAGTTAAAAGTCTCCAGGGCAGTTAGTTGACAGAAACCAGCTAGGATCATTTGGAATGAATTATAGTTTATTATGTCATGAAGGGACATTCACGAACTTTTGTATATACCCGAAGAGCACTGAATTGCTTATTTATTTAGGGACTTTTTTAAAAAGAAATAATTACTTCAGTTATTATAAACTGCTTTCTGGTTGCTCATGACATGTTATTCATTATTACTTTCATATGAAACCTTATCAAAATAGTTAGGTAATCCTCTTTTGAATTTTCCCTTCATTGAAATGTCATTTTTTAAATTCTTAAGTGCAATCTTGCTCCCATGGAAATATCCATCATATTCTAAATTATAATACTATATATTTATATATTATACAAAATTATGTTATATTCTGTATATAATGTTATATTAATGTTACAAACTAAACATTTAAATTGGATCACAGGTTTGATTTATGGGTATATAGGAAAATAAATTGTTCTAATTTTCTGCCAGGGACCCTTTTGGTTACTGTTAAGACAATAAAAAAATGCCTACCATTGCATTGGGAAATTACATAGACTACTTTAAGGGGTTGTCTCTTTTTATTCATGTATCTGTCTCATGACTACTTTCTTTGGCTTTCATTGCTAAAAGTGTATTTTCCTCAAGGTGTATTTTTTTGAAATAATATTCTATATTAATGACCATGCATTTTTGAGATCCCCAAAGATAAGAGGCAGTTTGGGCTTTGCCAGTTTCCATTGCTGCCATATGCTAACTTTGTGCGGGGGTGGGGAAAGGAGATAAATAGGCTAGCCATTACAATGTAATGGGTTAAATGCTCAAAAGGAGGTATGATGAAAGGCAGAAAGGAAGCATTGAGAAAGATGCTCCAAATTTTTCAGAATATTTGAAAAAGTGGGAAATTTGGAGGTATAAATAAGGGTATGGGGATGGATGTCAGCCTCAGCAAAGCCTGAGAAAATGTCTCTTAGGCTAAGACTTGAAGAATAATAAAGAATTTGTGTGGTGCATGGATATTAGAAGAAGTGGAATACCATCACAAATAGAAGGAATGGCAGTAGCATGAGCTATGGATAAGTGTGCAGTAGAAACTTGGAGTAGCTAATCTGGGTAAAGCCATATAACATAAAAGTATAGCTGAGTGGCCTAATGGTATTATCAGTATGGCTTATTCATAAACTTCTAATATTTAATCAAAAGAAGGTTAGACTAGGTGACCTATACAGTCTCATGAAAGAGCTACAGTGGCCTTGAGGGTTTTCCTTAAATTGTGTGTTGCTGAGTTCCATAGAATAAATCCCAGTCTCTAGAATGGTGGGCATTGGACAAGTGACGGCAGAGTTGCTATCTTGGGCAATATGGTATGATGGAAAGAGTTGGTCCTGAGTTCTGATCCTAGATATGAACTAGATAGATCTTTAGATAGTAATCACTTTTGGTTTTGATTGTTTTTTCCTTAATTTCCAAAATGAGGGCACTGAAGGATCAGCTCATAGGCTCATTCATTCATTCATCTACCCTGTATTTATTGAACACCTAGTTACCCAGAACTTGCTTTGAAGTTTTTAGATAGAGTTGAGTGGAATAAAGCTCAGCTCCCATAGCAATAACTGTGACATCACCCTATAGAACTGAGGATGGAAAAACAGTCCTGGAAAGAGTGATTTGCAGGAAGCCATGACATAAGAGCATTTCAATTTTGAAACTAGGTCTGATTTGTGGATGACCAGGGAAAAGGATGATCATTGCTTCTGTTGATTTCTTACTATATGCCAGGCACTATACTTAGTACAACCGTTTCCCCAAAAATAAGACCTAGCCAGACAATCAGCCCTATTGCATGTTTTGGAGCAAAAATTAATATAAGACCCGGTCTTATATAAGACCCAGTATTATATTTATTATATTATATTATATTATATTATATTATATTATACCCTGTGTTATAGTAAAATATGCTAATCTAATGCAATAAGGGGCAGATGTATTATCATTTTTTTTTTTTTTTTTTCATTTTGCGGATGAGGAAAATGACAGTGAGGGTAAGAAAATTACCTAAGGCCACACAGCTAGTAAAGGTGCTTCAAATTCAGGTTTGGTTGACTTCAAAGTGTATTCTAAGCTAGTGATTGCCAAACCTGGTTGTACTTCTGGAGTTAGAATTTCAGAATATATATTTATTTTTACATAATCCATCAAGTGATTTCAGTGTGCAGTCAGATTAGGGAAATCTTATGTGAAGATTTACACAAAATGACAGGAAAACCTGCTGGTTGGATGAAAGTATAAGCAACTGAAAGTAAGGAAAAGTATTATGATTTGGAAAGAGCACTAGACAAGGTGTCTGAATTTGCATCTCTGTTCTCAGGAATGAAGTGTTGGTAGGGAAATGACAGAACAAGGAGGGAGCCCTGGGTCTAGTTCTTGCTTGTTTACAAATTAGTGGTGTAAGTGAGGGCAAAAAAATGTTGGACTAATGACTTATAAGGCCTTATGAAAGAGCCACAGTTCTTGATTATAAAACATGTAAGAATTAGGTGTTGTGTAGGCTTCATTTGGTTTAATTAATACTATTTCCTTGGGGAAAGTTAAACTATTTCTTTGGGGAAAGAAGTCTGAAAAATTGATCTTAATGAGTGCAAATTTATGTAATTTTAGACAAACACAAAATACTAAATCATAATATTAAAAAAATATTTTATAAACTTCTAATTTTTATTTTTCCCCAGAAATGACTAATTGTTGACACACCAAGAGGTTGCTAGAGAAATGACCAATTATTATAGCTTACTATTAATACTTCTCTGGCCTTTTCAAATACCTTTGAACAATAGTTTTATATAGATATTTACATGTAAAATGTCATATTGTATTTCTCCAAAGTTTTTGAGAAAATTCCCAATTGCATGAAAAATGTTTATTTGAAAGTTAGTTTACCATACATGATAGTTCTCAAGTCCTGTCTAGAGTAAATTATTTCAACAGAATTTTGTTTTACATTTTAATAGCTTTGTCAAGAACTTGAATGAAGATGTAGAAAACGTGAATGTAAAATTTTCAGCTAAAGCAAATTAAGAAGGAAAATTTCAGAATATAGGATTCACACCCAGTATAATGGGCTAAAGCCAATAAATTCTTGCGTTTATATACCTGCTTTCTCACACCTCCACTTTTTTCTTTTATAGGATAGAGGGGGTTCTTATTTAATAGCAATTCATGTGAGAAAATCTATATGTTATAAACTTGAAATGAGCCATTATGTAACATAGTTGTCCTGCAATGTAATATAAACTTAGAACTAGCAGGTCATGTCTGAGTGAGAAAAATGATGATCTTCAGTCCTGCTCTGTATGATTAGTTTACGCCGCGCATGTGGTGAATTCTGGTGAATTGTAAAGGTCACAAAGATGATAAGGGAGTCTTAAAATTATATCAAGAATTTTATGGGCAAGCTAATTGTGTTTAGCATGAAGAAAACAAGATTGGGCTAGAAAATGATCCCACTTTCATTTTCAATGTTTGAATGTCTATCTTAGGAATATCTAGAATAGCTTGTAGGTGGAAGTTATAGACAGAGATTTCATCTAAGTGTAAGAAAACAAAATAGAAGTTTTTGACAGTGGAACAAGTTGCTGTCTCTTGAGAAAATTCAACCTTTAGTCAGGGTTGTCATAGACATGGGTATGACAGCTGGGTGGATGGTGGTATGTGGGTTAGGCTGTTTTAGTTCTCCAATTTTTAGAAGTATTGTTTTAGTGAATTATTTAGCAAAATAAATTTACTGATAAGTATTTAGTCAAACTGAATTCCTTTTTTATGTAAGACTCAGATATAATTACCATAAAATGCAGTCCTTGTCTTAAACCAAATTTTATATAATATAATTGCCAAAATTACTTCTTTCCAATTTATTCTCCACACTATATACAGAGGAATCATTACCAGATACTAATCTCTTCATACCACCCCCGCTGAAAATATAATCACTCTGCACTGATTTTAGGATAAAGGTACATTTTAGAAAATATTTTCTTTTTAATTTTTCAATTACAATTGACATACAATATTGTATTAGTTTCAGGTGTACAACATAGTGATTAGACATTTAATAACTAACAAAGTGAACACATTGATAAAACTATTACCCATCTGACACTATATATAGTTATTACAATATTATTAACTATATTTCTTACTTTACATCCCAAAGACTGTTTGTAATTACCAATCTGTAATTCTTAATCCCTTCCACTTTTTCACCCATCCCCATCCCCCTCCCATCTGGCAACCATCAAAATATTCTCTGTATCTATGAGTTTGTTTCTGTTTTGTTTGTTTATCTTGCTGTTTAGATTCCACATATAAGTGAAATTATGGCATTTATCTTTCTCTGACTTACTCAGCATAATACCCTCTAGGTTCATCTATGTTGTTGCAGATGGCAAGATTTATTAATTTTATAACTGAGTAATATCCCATTGTATATATGTACCACTTCTTCTTTATTTGTTCATCCAATCAGGGACACCCAGGTTACCTACATATCTTGGCTATTGTAAATAATGCTGCAATGAACATATGGATGCACATGTTCCTTCAAAGTAGCATTTTGGGTTTCTTGAGATGAAAACTGAGAATTGGGATTACTCGGTCCTTTTTTGTCTCTTGTTATAACCTTTGTTTTAAAGTCCTTTTAATATTTCTTGTAATACAGGTTTGGTGGTGATGAACTCTTAACGTGTTCTTGTCTTGGAAGCTCTTTATCTGTCCGTCGATTCTAAATGACAGCTTTGCTGGGTAGAGTAATGTTGGTTGTAGGTCCTGGATTTTCATTACTTTGAATATTTCCTGCCACTCTCTTTTGGCTTGCAAAGTTTCTGTGGAGAAATCAACTGTCAGTCTTATGGGAGCTCCCTTAAGGGAGGAAAGGTAACTAACTGCTTTTCTCTTGCTGCTTTAAAGAGTTTTTCTCTGTCTTTACGCTTTGGCATTTTAATTATGATGTGTGTTTGTGTGGGTCTCTTTGGATTCATCTTGTTTGGCACTCTCTGTACTTTCTGGGCTTGAATATCCTTTTCCTTTACCAAGTGAGGGAAGTTTTCCATCATCATTTCTTCAAATAGGTTTTCAATTCCTTGCTGTCTCTCTTCTCCTTCTGGTTCCCCTATGATGAGAATGTTGTTATGCTTGATGTTGTCCCACAGGCACCTTAAACTCTCCTCATTTTTTTCAGATTTTTTTTTCTTTTTGCTGTTCTGATTGGATATTTTCTGCTACCTTATCTTCCAAATTCTGATTGGACGTCTGCTTCATCAAATCTACTGTTGATTCCCTCTAATGTATTTTTTATTTCAGTTATTGTATTCTTGATTTCTGACTTTTTTTTTATGTTTTCTATCTCCATTTCTATGTTTCCTATTTCTTCTTTGACGTTCTCATGAAATTATTATGTGCATCTGGTAGATTGCTTGTCTCCATTTTGTTTTGTTCTTTTTCTGGAGCTTTGTTCTGTTCTTTCATTTGGGACATGTTTCTTTGTCTCCCCATTTTGACTGCCTCTCTGTGTTAGTTTCTATGTATTAGGTAGGGCTGCTATGTCTCCCGGTCTTAGTCGAGTGGTCTTATGTAGTAAGTGTGCTGGAGGGCCCAGTGTTGCAGTATGGCTGGACACCAGAGCCGGATACTTTAGGTGTGTGGCTTGTGTGCCCTCCTATTGTACGTGAGCCTTGGTTGCTCTTTGCATGTCAGTGGCAGGGATTGAGCCTAGGGCTGATTGGTTTTGAGGATTGGCTATGACTACAGTGGAGGAACTGTTCTGCAAGGGCTGACACTACTGAGCAGGATTTGCTTTATCAGGGCTTTGGTGTGTGCTCAGTCTTCCCTTTGAGTGTGTTGCCTATGCAGGCAGCCATATGGTACTCTGGCTGGTTCCAAAGCCAGCCACCAGGCCCCCTGCTTCACATCAAGTTCAGCCATTTCCTCTGTCTTGCTTGCAGCCACCTAGAATGAGCCACAGAGCAATCCACAGATGACTGCCAACCATGCTGGGCTTGGAGGTGCCTGGGAGAGGCCAATCCATGAACCAAGGCCAGATGCTGCTTGTTTGGATTTTGTGAACCTTTGAGACATTTTAGGAAAGTCTGCAGCATGAGCAAAGACAGGCCGTTTGTGTATATAAGCCACTGTAAATGGCTTGGGTGGGCCCACAATTTGGGTGTGGCAGAGTCTCAGGGAATCAACAGCGCAGGGCAATTCACCATGTTGTCAGAGACTCAGATATGGTGCCCACGTGCATCTGCACTCTGGAAGGGGATAGGGCTCAACAAAGGGACAATGGCTTCTGCCAGCATTTTTGTCTGGGAGAAAGCTACCCCTCCAGCCCTGACCCTGCAGCCATACCATTCAGTTTTTCCCATATGTCCCTGGAGCCTTTCAAGCTGCTGTTCCAGCACTGGAGCTCAGAGTGAGTGAGTCCATCAGTGAGTATGTTAGTGTGTAGCCCCTTTAAGTGGGACCCCAGCAGGACTCTGTCTCACTTAGTCTCAATCTCCTATGGTTTTCACATCCAGGAGTTGGGGGATTTCCCTTCCTGGCCCTGGCACCCTGGGCTGGGGAGCCTGGTGTGGGGCTGGGATCTCTCCCTCACCCAGGGAGACCTCTGGAGCCGAGATAGCCCTCCCGAATTTTAATTGCCACACACAGGTGTGGGGTCAGCCCATTTGCATGTCTGCCCCCCCCCCCACCAGTTTCTATATGGCTTCTCCAGTATGTCCTTAGTTGTAGGACTTCTGTTCAGCTAGACTTCAGGCAATTCTCAATGATAATTGTTTTGTCATTTAGTTGTGTAAATTTGATGCAAACACCTCTCTGCCATGTTGACCAGAAATCCTAAAGGTTTTCTGGTCTTAAAATGACCAGAAATGGTCATCTTAAAATGGACCTACAAAGTCCAGCAAGGTCCCCTCACATACTTCTTCAGGTTTATGTTGTATCAGCCTTCATTTCCCATCCCGCCACATTGGTCTGCTATTAATTTCTCATATATATACCATGCTCCTATTTGCTATATATCAGTTCTCATGTTGTTTTTTTGTTTGTTTGTTTGTTTGTTTCCCCCACATGGATGGCCTTTTCATTATTAGGTGATTTCTACTCTCTCAGCCTCCAGTTCTCCTTCACTATTCACTTACTCAAGGAAGCCTTCCTGATTTTCTTATTTAGATCTCATGTCCTGTTATGCATGCTCATACTCTGTATTTCTCATTCACAGCATTGATCTCTTTTATACTTGATTATGTAATTATTTAATTTACTATCTGTTTCCCCTACTAAAATATAAGCATCCTAAGGCAAAAACCATTTTCTGTTTTTAGATCACTATTGAACTCCCGGTGCCTTGGAGTATGTGCATGTCACAATAAATAAGTGTTGAATGAATAATGTACGTGGAACACTTAGAAGAGAACATTTAGCAAACGGATGGACTACAAGGACCCTACGGCAATAAATTAATTTTATATAACGCTTGCATTTATTTTAGACTGGTTTTCACAAAAGTCCTAAGAGCTTGGAATATTATAATTATAAATTTTACATATAAAGACATTTTATTCCTCTCAGCTTTATAGATAAGGACGGTTAACTAGCTCAAGGCTAATAAGTTAATAAATGCCTGATTTAAGATTAGAAACCATAAATTTGAGATTTTAGGAAAATAACCACCAACTTGATATACCTAGATGTTATATTCTTTCATAACTTCCTTCAAATGGCATATTTTCTTATAATTTTCTATAAGACTGTCTTAGTTTGGGGCTGCTATAACAAATTGTACATACTGGGTGGTTTAAACAACAAACATTTATTTTACATGTTCTGGAAGCTGGGAAGGCCAAGATTAAGATACCAGCAGATTTGGTGTCTAGTGAGGGCCCTTTTCCTGGTTTGCAGAGGGCCACCTTGTTGCTGTGTCCTCACATGGAGATGAGGGAGAGCTCTGGCCTCTTCTTCTCCTTCTAAGGGCATTAATCTTATCATGGAATCTACCCTCATGATCTTATCTAAACCTAATTACTTCCCAAAGTTTCTACCTCCAAATACCCCATATTAGGTTTCAACATATGGATTTTTGGAGGACACAGATATTCTATCTACGGCAAGGACTAAGCTATGTTTTATTTGTAACTACTTATCTAAAATATATTTATAGTTTTAAAAATTACATATGGAATTCTCAGTTAATTAGGTTTTAGAGACCTCGACAGGTAGGATTTGAAATGTGAAAGTAACACTGCCATCTAGTGACAACTAACCTTAATGATATTTGAAAACTGGACTAGCAAATTAAGCTCCCTAGGAAGGGTAAAACACGTTATTCCCACAGAATGCGTCAGGCACATAATTTAAGGCAGTCATTTCTTTTTACTAAACCTTTGAGGCAGCTGATTCTTATAAAGGTCATGAATGAATAATGACTAAATAAAACAAATGCTTGTCTGTAGAATATTACCCATGTAATAAGATTGTGCCACTTGACTAGAATCCGTCTCCATTTTTCTCTCTCTACTGCTTCTGAATGAGGGAATTTGTCCTCTGATAACCTAACACATTTGTTTCATCTTAGTTTAAAGTACTAAGTATATTCAGTAACAAACATATGAGGAAAGGAGTCTTTGGTAAAATTTTTGGTTAGACTTTGCTGCTTCATAAGGAAGAAATAGAATGCAAAAATAAACTTTGTTGATCCCAAGAGGACAGTTAAAAGCAACTTTGTATTAAATTACTATGTGATTTAATGTAAACACAACAATAAAACACTTGCAGACATGCAAAAAATGGTTAGAAAATGAAGAAGTATAAGAATTTTCTTTAAAACCTTGAACCACAAAGGAAATTTGATAATTTATTTGTATCTGTTAAATCCTAAATTTAATATGATAGATTTCAGCTGATGTATTTTAAATGAAGTATTGTCCTGGTACATTAAAATTGCAGAGAAAAATATTATTTGAAATCATTTGAGCTAAAATGTTATCATATATAGATGCCAGATCAAAAGAGATAACAATTATATTTCTCTGGATGCCTAAACAATGAAAACCTATCACTTTCCAATGGTAATAATTTTTCTGATTGAGGTGAGAAAATTATGTTTATTTTTTTTTAAAGATAGTACAGAAAGGATTATTTCCATATGTCCAGTTACTAGTTGAATATACCAGTTCATTGAATATATATGAACTGTCTCCATACAGTATTCTAACTCATGGTGTAGAAATGGCTGAACCGGAAATATTAATTACTTTTTATATAAGTCAATGAAAATTATTGCTTTCCTGACACTAGTTATTACCTTGTCTCCCCGTCAGGAACAATATTTCTTATGTTGATAGTAAACACTGTATAACAGAGTTACTATTTTGCCAAGAGTTGAGTTGGAAATCTTAGGGATATGAACCATTTCAAGAGGAGAAATGTATCTGACTTATACATATTTCTTAGCCAATATCCTTAAAATAACAGTTTTATGTTTATTTCAGGACAAGTGTACAGACATGACCCCATCTCTTGTTTTCATATGGTAAACTATTCATATGAAGAATGTATACAGTACAAGACAATAGCAGATGACAGTCTAGTCAGAGTTTGAATAAAATTAGTTGCCAAAGAGTATCACATCATTACTGAACAAATGTGTTGTGCAAGGTGGTGATTAGTCTCATATAAGGCACAGCTGATCTGGGCTCTCTCCTAGTTTTGGGTCAGAGACGAACCTTGGAGGAGTTGTGCTTAAGACAAAACCTGAAAGATGGGGAGACTTAGTAAGATGAAGAAATTAAAGGCAGGTGGTGGTGTAGAAGAAGGTTGTGGGGAGGCTTGGAATGTTCTAGAGAGAGAATGTAAACTGTAATTGAAAAAAAATATTAAAAATAGAGGAACACCAATGAAAAAGCTTTGTTTGAGATTCTTGGTACCTTACCCGTGAACACAGGATTCACCAGTGTGCAAGGGCAGAACACACAAAAGCTCTCTCGGGCTCCTGATACCCAGAACAGCATGGTGGGGGCGGAACAAGAAATTGACTTCGTGCTGGAAGAATACACGCTAACACGAGCAGAAAGGAGAGATGACTATGTGTGATGGCAGTGCAGAGCAGATGGAGACCAGTTTTTTCTTTGGGGTTTTTGGTGAGAGGAAAGTGGAGGGTTATTCAAGGCTCTTGAAGCAGTTGGAATTTGCCATGAGCCTTAAAGGAGGAGCAGGGTGAGGTCTTCAGCATGTTTGTAATTTACATTTGTCCTTGACTGTGTTTTGACCCTTGCCTTATTTGTTCAGCTAGGATTGTGTCTAAGCAGAGCTTCTGCATCTGTTCTGAACCTCAACTGCAGCCTTATCCTTTTACCCATGTGCCGGACACTCCTGGCTTACCTTCGAGGATCCCAGAAGGTAAGGAAAAAAAAAATCCTACTCAGATTGCAGCATAAAAATCGAGTGTAACAGCGGCATGTTGATTCCATTTAGTTTTCATGTTCTGACTTTCTGCTAGAGTAATTGTTTCAAAGATGCCAGTAAAGACCATGTCACCGCTCAAGATGACTAGTGAGCTACTACTTTATGTAACAATAGATAAGGGCAGATGTTAGTAGGAAAAGTATTCATAGTGGGATCAGACCCTGCGTTAAGCACTTCACATATATAATTGTGAATCCTCACAATGATTTTGCAATTAGGTATTGAAGATAAGGAACCTGACTGAGGTAGAGAGAGTTTAAGTAACTTGAGGAAGATCATGAGACTAGTCAATGGTGAGCTAAGACCGATCCCAGTTGTGAGCTCTTTTCACTACACCATGCCTCATTGAGATCCTGTTTTTTTTTCGTTTTTTTTTTCCATTTAGGGAAATACAGGCAAGCAAACTCAAGCCCTGTGGCTTTTGAGCAGTACATAGAATGACTGCTGGTGTTGGTGGCAGTTTATCTCTTCTTAAAACACAGACCTATTTTGAGACGTGTAATACGCTCAGAAAAAATGTCTTGATTAAATAGTGCTATCATGTGTTGTAAAATGAAGGATTTAAGAAAACAGAAAAGCACTTTGAAAATTAAAACTCAACTGAAATTCTTTTGTCTTCAATTTATCTGTGTGTGTGTGCGTGTGTATGTGTGTGTGTGTGTGTGTGTGTGTGTGTGTGTGTTTATTCCTTTCTTCATTAAGATAATAGGAAACTGCTGGATAGATACTGATATTTTAAAAGGTTTTGTTAACATGAGGTTGCTTTGATGTTTTGTGAAGTTTATGAGTAGATTTATTACAGTAAAACTTCTCAAACTTTTCCTGTAATTATATTTGGAAACTCCTTACTTTTAATGCCATAATTTATAACCATGGAAATAACTCTTTCTCTTGGTTGCCTACCACTGTAACATGCTAGGTTTTGATCCCTGTGGCTGGCCATTGGCTTGACGTGCAGGAAGAGAAGATAAAAGGCAGGGAATGAAAAATGCCCACTTAAGTCTTTCAGTATTTAATAAGTCTTAAAGAATTGGCTCCCAGTGTAAAACAGGTATTCAAAAATGCTTGACATGTTATTTTTCTATAAGATCAAGCAGGCATTTAAAACCATACATGAAATTGCTTCATTAAAAAAAAAAAAATCTTATTTTTGACTACAAAAGGAAATTATCTGTATAATGATATTCAAAAATTCCAGAAATTTACAAAGCAATCAGTTAAGATTTCCCCTAATATTACTCGGCCAGAAAAACTGCTGGTTACAATTTGGGGGTAAAAGCCTGCAGATGTGTTAAGATATAATGCCATTAATTTTAAACAATATAGAATCACAGTGCAGTTGATCTTTTATAACTTTTGTACCTAACAATATATCTTGTACATCTTTCCATGTCAATAAGCCTTTTTCACATTCTCTTTCATGGTTTGAGTGTTCCACTGACTAGATATAATTCATCTTATCATGTGTAATTGATAGACCTCTGCCATATTTCTAAAACTTTGATATTACCAACAACACTGTAGTGAAAAACTTTGTACAAGTATTTTATTTGCTGCATCATTTTTATTGTATGAAGTGATTTTATTTAGGTTCCAAGCAGGAGAACCAGAAGACTGTTGGATAAAAGCAGAACATTCCATATAACCTGTGGTGTTACTATCTGTATTTTCTCAGGTAAGAAAACCAAAAGATGTTAAATGTTATGTTAGAACAACATACTTTCTGAATGGCATTTTTATTGTTTTATAAATTATTTACGGTCAACATCTTGTGATTTTCTTAATTGTGTTTAAAGAGAGTTACTAGTAGCACTACAGAAAATTAGTGTGTCTTATGAATTATGTACATGTATTTTTTACATTATAATGTACAAAGATTGGGCCACAAGCTGGTAGTGATTATTTCCTAAAAGTAAATTATTTTATTTAGAAGATTGGAAGAAGCAGACTAAAAGTTTTTAAACTTTAAAAGTAATGATATGAGGAATTTTCTATCAAGATGGCGCAGTAGGTAAACACTGTGCTTACCTCCTCTCACAACCATATCAAAATTACAACTAAACTACAGAATTATCATCTTTAAGAATTGCCTGAAGTCTAGCTGACCCAAAGCCCTACAACTAAGGACATACAGAAGAAGCCACCTTGAGACTGATAGAGGAGCAGAGATACGCAATGGGCTGGTCCCAGACCCGTGTGTGACCATTAAAAATAGGGAGGGAAATCTTAGCTGCAGAGGTCCCCCCCACAGACAAGCAAGGGGTCCCAGCCTCACACCAGGCTCCTCAGCCCAGGGTTTCAGTGCCAGGGAGAGAAATCCCCGTAACTTCTGGTTGGGAAAACCAGTGGACATTGTGGCTGAGTGAGACGGAGGGCAGCTGCAGTCTCAGGCCCTCCTCTTAAAAGGCCTCCAAATGGATTTTCTCACTGATGAACTCACCTGCTCTGAGCTCCAGCACTTGGGCAGCAGCTGGAAAGGCACCAGGGACATACAGGGAGGAACTGAGTAATCTGGCTTCAGAGTGAGGGCTAAAGGGGCAGCTTTCTCCTGGAACGAGTTGCTGGCAGAAGCCATTGTTTCTTTGCTGAGTCCTCTCCCTTCAGAGTATGTAGACACAGGCAGATGCCATATCTGAATCTCCATCAACCTGGCTAACAACATTTATGCATCCCACCCCACCGAACTTTAGGGCACACTTAAGCTGCTTCCAGTACTTTTCCATACAAACTACCTACACTGGCTCATGCTACAGACTTTCATAAAATCTCTCAAAGGTTCACAAACCCAAACAAGCAGTATCTGGCTTTGGTGTGTTTTGTACCTCTGACTGAGCACCCCTAAGCCTGACACTAGTGGCAGCCGGCCTTGATTCACAGGTTGGCCTCATGAGGTACCTCCAAGCCCAGTGTGGGCAGTGGCCATCTCTGGATTGCTTTGTTTTTCATGCCAGGTGGCCCTGGGAAGGCACAGGCTGTGGCAGAATTTGGTCTGTAGTGGGTCCCCTCCTAGATGACCCTGGGCCTGGCAGGCCCAGTGGCCTACTTTGGACCAAGCCAGAACATCACCAGCCTCCAAGGATGACACACCCAACGGGCACAAGAGCCCTGCTAAAGCAAATACTACTCTGTAGGGTCAGCCCCTGTACCACAACTACTCCACCGTAGTTATAGCCAGTTCTCCAACCAAAGAGCCTGAGGGTCAATCCCTCTGATTGACATGCAAATAGCAGCCAAGGCTCAACTACAACAGGAGGACACACACAATCCAGTTCTGGTAACTAGGCAGACTGCACCACTGGGCCCCACTTACTACATAAGGCCCCTCTAAGACTGGGAAGAATAGCAGCCCTATGTAATACAGATAATCAAACACAAGGAAGCAGCGAAAATGCAGAGACAAAGAAACATGTCCCAAATAAAAGAACAAAATAAATCGCCAGAAAAAGAACTAAAAATATCAGAGACAAGCAATTTACCAGACACAGATTTCAAAACACTGGTTATAATGATACTCAGTAATCTCAGGGAGAACTTCAATAAAGAGATAGGTAACATAAAAATGGAGATAGAAAACTTAAAAAAGAACCAATCAGAAATAAAGAATACAGTAACTGAAATGAATACATTAGAGGGAACCAACACCAGATTAGATGAAGCAGAGGATCAGATCAGTGATTTAGAAAATAAGGTAACAGAAAACACTCAAAGAGAACAGCAAAGAGAAAAAAGAATCTAAAAAATTGAGGACTATTTAAGGGGCTTCTGGGAAAACATCATGTGCCAACGTTCACCTTATAGGGGTACCAGAAAGAGAATAGAGATAGCAAGGAATTAAAAATTTATTTGAAGAAATAATGATGGAAAACTTCTCTAACCTGGCAAAGAAAATGGATATTCAGGCCCAGAAAGTGCAGCAGTCCCAAACAAGATGTATCCCAAGTGACCCACAGCAAAGACACATCATAATTAAAATACCAAAGCTTAAAGATAAAGAAAGAATCTTAAAAGCAGCAAGAAATAAACAGTTAGTTACCTTTAAGGGATCTCCCATAAGATTGTCAACTGAGTTCTCCACAGAAACTTTACAGGCAGGAAGGGAGTGACATGAAATATTCAAAGTGATGAAAAACAGAAACATACAACCAAGAGTACTCTACCCAACCAAGCTATGATTTAGAATCAAAGGAAAGATAAAAAGCTTCCCAGACAATAAAAAGCTAAAAGAGTTCATCAACAACAAACCAGTATTATAAGGAATCTTAAAGGGACTACTTTAAAATGAAAATTAAAAAAATAAAGTGACAATAACTCCATATCTATCAACAATTACTTTAAATGTAAATGGATTAAAAACATAGGGTGTCTGAAAGGATAAGAAAACAAGACCCATACAAAGTGTGACAATTAAATTCGCGAACTTGTTGCAATGCTGTTGCTAACCTTTTTTGGTATCAGAGGGATTATTCCTTATGAATTTGTACCAACTGGACAAACCAGTGAACAAGTTTACTATTTGGAAGTGCTGAAAAGCCTGCATGGAAAAGTTAGACAACTTGAACTTTTTGCCAACAATTTATGGCTCTTGTGTTATGACAATGCACCAGCTCACATGGCACTGTCTGTGGGGAGTTTATAGCCAGTGAACAAATAACTATATTGGAACATCCTCCCTACTCACCAGATTTTGCCCCCAATGACTTCTTTTTTTACCTGAAAATAAAGGAAATAGTGAAAGGAAGACATTTTGATGACATTCAGGACATCAAGGGTAATACGATGACAACTGTGGTGGCCATTCCAGAAAAAGAGTTCCAAAATTGCTTTGAGAGGTGGCACTGGCATTAGTGCATAGCTTCCCAACAATTGTACTTCGAAGGTGACCATAGTGATATTCAGCAATAAGGTATATAGCACTTTTTCTAGGATGAGTTTGCGAACTTAACTGTTAGACCTCGTACATGGGCTTCCTATAAGAGGCTCACTTACAGAAAGTAAAAGGATGAAAAAAGATATTTCATGAAAATGAAAAAAAAAGCTGTGCTAGCAATACTTATATCAGATAAAATAAACTTTAAACCAAATGCTATAGCAAGAGACAAAGAATGACCTAGTAATCTCACTTCTGGGCATTTATCCAAAGAAACCCTAAACGCTACTTCTAGGGGACATGTGCATCCACATGTTCATTTATTGCAGCATTATTTACAATAGTTAAGATATGGAGGTAGCCTGTGTGTCCCTGAATAGATGAATAGATAAAGAATATGTGGTACAGGTATACAATGGAGCATTACCCAGCCATGAAAAGTAATGAAATCTTGCCATCTGCAACAATATGGATGGACCTGAAGGGGATTGTAGTAAGTGAGACAGAGAAAGAAAAATGTCATATGATTTCACTTATAAGTGGAATCTAAAGAACAAAATAAACAAACAAACGAGACAGAAACAAACTCATAGATACAGAGAACATTTTGATGGTTGCCAGATGAAAGGGGGATTGAAAGTGGGTGAAAAAGGGGAAGGGATGAAAAAGTACAAATTAGTTGTTACACAGTAGTTATGGAGATGTAGAGTATAGCATAAGGAATATTGTTAATATTTTAATAACTATGTATGGTGTCGGATGGGTGCTAGATTTGTTGGGGTAATTGATAGGAGGGGATTGGGGGACTATGGAGATGAGAGATGGGGAGATGGCCCTGAATTCTTTTGATGAAGTGAGAGTCCAGGATGAAATGACTACCATGAAATGAAGGGGTGTGATAAGGGTTATTGGGATGGATTAGAGCTAGGGTGGGTGAAAGGTCAGAAATGGAGGAGGATTACAGAATGCTGGCACATTCATAACTTGATTTGTTCTAAACTTTACTTGTGTCCAAATATGCTGGTTCAATTGGAGAACAACCAAGAGACCAGATAGCATAGAGTATTGCCGTGAATGAGCATGTGTTCCAGAGGATCTGCATTCTGCCACTTGCTAGTGGTCTGACCTTAGCTAAGTTATCTTTATAACCTTAGTTTTCTTATCTGTAAAATAAGGATAATTCTGCCTACCTCATTGTTTTGTGAGAATGAAATGAAAATATCCTTGCAAAGTGCCTGGCATTGCTTTCTCCCTGCTGCCAGAAATTAGAAGCCCTGAATTCTTTTGACCTAAAAGGCCTGTCAAAGAAGGTGAAATGTTCATTAAAGATCTCAGACAGCTTTTATCTAGGACTTATGTGCAGGAGAATTCAGAAAGAATGACAATTCTTTTAAGAATGCCTTTGCACTTATGAGCCGTAAAGCATGTAGTTAACATATAAACCATTCATCTAAAAAGGGGGCATTTTTTTTTTTTTACTATAGATTTCAGAAATGATAAATCTATAGGACACAGACAGTTTTGCTTAAATGATGTTTTATACCTGTGCCATAGCTGAGTCTCACGTAGATACCCTTTGTTTTATTCATTCCTTTGGAACCCTTTCCTTGCTTGTTAGTTAATGCACTTCCAGGTCTCTCTTCACTTTTTGAGACCCGTTTCCCTCCTCTAATTTGATCACTGGCAAAAGCTTATAAATCCTTTAAATAACTTTTCAGTTTTTTAGTATTCTTGTCCTTCTCTCTCACCTTCATTTGTCTTTGTGAATAATTCAGAACTCTCAGCCTACATACAACCAAAATTTGGTTTCTTTACGTTCTAGGTTGGAAGGTGTAGAGTTTTCTAGTTTCCAGGTCATGTCTTCATTGAATCACTACACTCCCTATGTTCCTGTAAACTGTAATGCTTTACTAGGCAATTTCAGGTTACTTAGCTCATTAAGTCTCTTATTTCTGTTATAATTTCACAGAGAAATAAACTGAGGTGTTGGTAGGTAAGCAATACAATGGCTAAGAAACCAGGTTTTCCAACTAATTATCTGTTGTTCTTCCCAGTACATTATAATGTATTGTTAATTCAAGCCTTACTTCACCCACAAAAAACGTTACGAAGGGAGGAGGGCATTATCGTTCAATGCACAAGGTCGTGTGCTCCTTTCTTTTCTAACCTCCTCAAGATAATTTCATTTATTCTGTTTTTTAGATTCCTCATATATGATAAATAGTTAAATCATATAGTTCTTGTCTTTCTCTGTCTGCCTTATTTCACTTAATTTTCATTTACCCCGTCCATGCCAAAATGAATTTGTCTTCTACTCTTTAGTAATGTTCTAACACTGTTATCTTTTATATGAGCTCCGAGTAAGTTGAACACTCTGATTGTTCCATTGCAGATAAATTATTAAATAGTGATTATTATTTTCCTGATTTTTTTGTCCATCAAGTGGTTACCAAGAGTTTTGCTATTGGGTTTAAGACAGATTTGAATTTGTGGATTGTGAAAAATTTCAACTAGTTAAAAGCCTTTCAATGGGACTATATTTTAAGCTGAGTAGCAGTGAGATATACAAGATATATAAGGTTTGTAGTTATAGGAGAGGTGAAAGGGATGAAATATCTAGAATATCTAGGAGCTCCTTAAATACATACATACATGCATACATACCCATATAATGATATATTTGCATGTGAATGTGTGTGTGTGTGTGTGTGTGTGTGTGTGTGCATGAGCATGTGTATTTTTTTTTTCTAAGCCTGACTTTCTAGGGTTATTTTATTCCAGCCTTTGAAAATTTGGTTTCTTTACATCATTTTTAATACTAAAACTGTCTATAATCAAGATTTTTTGTGCCTTTAAAACTTCCCTTTTTAATTTAATATCATATGGCTCCTACAGCTGTCAAAGTTTGCCACTGTATTTACTTGAGGGGAACTGACTCCTCTTCATAGAGCATCTCTGAATATCCTATTGACTTGCTCCTGGTGTGATTGGCTCTATAGGTGTGCACGTGGCGGCCCATCTGGTAAATGCCCTCAACTTCTCAGTGAACTACAATGACGAGTTCGTTGAACTGAATGCAGCAAGATACCGGAATGAGGTGGGTGGCCTGTCTCCTCATTTTCCTTTCACTTGTCATGAGCTGACTAATGAGGGTCTGTGGTTTTCACAGAAAATTTGTACCTTGCTGCTCTTTTTGAGTGCTTTTGAAATGCAGTTGTCAAGTTGAGTTTTATTCCTTTTCAATAGGAAATATAGGTAATTACTATTTCACAGTCTCTCCTGCTGAAAATGGGAGTTTGGAGTGTCTACTTTTTATATTCTGCAGTGTTCAGATGGTTGCCACTCAGGCTTGCCTTCTGCCTGCCAACAGCTTCTGTCATGCAGTGGAGACTGTCAACAGTGCCATTCTAGGGTAAAACTCCTTTAGTAACTCAGATATGGTGCTTGGGGGGAAACAGGGCAGAAAAGCAGGTTGATAATTTGAGGATCCTGGACAATCAGTTTGTTTGACTTAGAAAACATTATTGAGTTTTCATGGTTCATTTGTTTTGTTTGGTTTGGTTTTCTGATCCTCCAAATAGATGGCCTTGAGCTGAATTCTGTAGCAGGCAATATCTGTCTTAGGGGTGCTTTTCTCCATGTGAAGCTACCCATGAAATGAAGCTCTATGCAGGGCGCCAGGCCAGAGCCTGAGGAACAGCATAAGCACAGCCCTGGGTAGGCCTCTGTAACTCAGTATTTTCATCCTGGCCTCAGGCGGCCCTTGCTTCATGCCAGGACCGCATTACAACCCAACTGCTCGGTGGCCCATTTGACCAGGACCTTATGCTGTTCTGCTAAGTCTGGTAGTGACTTAATAATACTGTTCCCCATCTTCCCCATTGCTCCTCCACATATCACCAGGCTCATCTAGATCAATACTACTGTGATCATGTGTTTGACTTCTCTCCCAAAACAAACAAAAAAAGCAGTAACAACAAACACAGAAGCAAATCAGAACACCCAAATATCAAGTAAACTTTGATAAATCCTTGGACTATATTAGTGTTTTTAAAACCGCTAATATGATTTCATTGATCTGGCATTGTGATTTTTCAAAAGCTCAGTGGGTGAGGGTAGCATGCACCCAGCAGGAGGGACCACTGAAAAGGCCATCTCCTTAGCACACCCATGGAAGCGCTTCTCCTGTAATGATTCCGGACCACAGCCACCAGTCCTCCCTGTTTCCCACCACGATATCCAGTCTTCTACCCTCCACTCCCACACCACATCGGGTTACTTGTTTTCTACTCCTGCCATGCAATTTCCTTTTTTTTTACTTTTCCTTCTTTGCTTGTCTCTTTTGTTTTATAACTCATACGTCTTTAATAACTGTAATGATTATAGCGTTTTTAACGTAGTATACTTTTGCTTAATATTGCAGTATTTTTAGTCATCTTACGGTTTTTAGTTATTACATTTATTTCATTTTAAGAGAGATACATGCTCAGTATACAATATTTTAATACTTCGAAACACATGAAAAATGAAAGCTTCTCCTCCCCCAAATAGCCAGAGTTGAGAATTTTATGTTTTCACTTAAGATATTTTCAGTGATATTTTATGATACATATTCCTCAGCAATTGTTTCCATAAATATATGTATTATGGATTGCTGTATCACAAAGTATAGATCTGTCTTATTCTCTTCATATTAATATGCTACAAATTGATTTTAGCCTTTTCCTTATTCACAAATGTTTAGGTTGATATCTAGATTTTGTTATGACCTGCACACCAATAAATTAAATTTTTTGTACACTGCTGCCAGGCAGATTCATAGAAGTAGATTTTGTTTTCAAAGGTATACTTGTTTTTAGTTTTGATGAGCATTGTCAATTTGCCTTTCAAAAAGACTTCCCCAGTTGACACATTTCTACCAAGTTTAACAGAATGCTTATTTCTACACCTCACTTTTTAAAAGTTTCTACCAATTTGATGGATGAAAAAGGTAACTCATTATTTTAATTTATATTTTCCTTTTCTTCACTTTCTTCCTTTCTTTCTTTTTTCTCCTTCTGTTCTTTCTTTCAATAAATATTTTTAACACCTTATAGGTACTGGCTAGATAAAGATGAAACACACACACACACACACACACACACACACTGCATATATAAACAGATATATTCTTTGAATTGTCTTTGAAAAAGATGGTTTCGCGCCACACACCTTACTGTTCTGGCTTTGTGTTCTTATGCCTCCTCCAGATCGCCAATGACCCATCCTTCAGCTTGTTGTGATGGTCGCACATTCTTGATGGCTTAGCTGAATCTGTCCCATTTGTCATCTGTGAAACCATCTCCTACTCTCGCATTCCATCTCTATTCCTTGACAATATTAATCGATCCATCTTCTGAGTTTCCATAGCTTTATTCATATTTCTGGTATCACCACTTTGTTCAGCTCGTCTTGTATTTTTACTAGTTGTGTATATATATTAGGTTACTCTAGATTACCCTTCAGCCATGTTTCTAATACCAGGTATAGAAGTCGTTTGACCTAAGCTGAATGAGGAACTATTCTTGGGAAAGTGGTCCTTATTCAGGGCCCCTGAGACTGTGTCATATAAATGGCTTCCTACTTTGTAGATGGTCTGGCCTGATCCCAGATTCAATGGAGGCATACGGAAAGAAATTTAAAAGTTGTGCAATATTAAGTACCATTAGGATGAAAAATAAATTCATAAATTTACTAGGGATTAATCTAAGTTATCCAGAAGATAGAAAAAGAATTGACTAAGGTCCATTATACCATGGGAGATGTATAAAGAAAATATTATACTCACAATATTAATGTTTTATATTTATAACTAACAGGGACCTCTCCTCCTTATATATCTACTTTTCATGGTATTTGAAACAGTGTAAGTTCTCAATTAGTATTCTTTGCACTGAATTTACAGTGTACAACCCTTCCTACATATTTTATCACCTGTGATTTCCACTGTCTTGACACATGGTACGTGCAGTTGGCAGTTGTGGTAGACAAAGTATATATTAATGTTTCCTCATCATATTAAAAAATACTAAGTTTTGATATGGTCAAAGAGTGGGCTTCAGGCCACTACCACTGGTTCATAAACAGCCATCAAGCTGGAACCCTATGCCCTCTGACTCCCCATCCAGGCTCTTCCTTTCTCAGATGAACAGACTTCTCTGAGTTGAATTTTGTACTTATTATAATATCCTTTAGCATCATGAAAACAGTACAAAACTTAACTGAGTCTTATTTCCATTGGGAGAATAGTATTTTAAATGCCTAATGCATGGATCTTATACCCAGCAGATTCCTTGTACACTTTTATATCATCATTTTACCTTTCAGTCAATTTTTTTTCCCCTTTTTCTTAGGATCCTAGGAAACTTCTCTTCACAACTGGTAAGTTGTTACTCATTGCTCTTTCTTAAGATTCAGGAAAATCTTTGAAAATAAGTATCATTAAATTACATAGCAATTAGATATATGTTAAAATATTGCATATGAAACATTTGTATATCAGAATAAATATAAGGCATTCAAGGTTAAAGTTGCAATGAAAACAGAGGGACAGGGCAAACAGTTGGGATTCGAATGAAGAGTAAAAGTAAGTAAATGCATGTGTCTTTTGTATGTTTTCCCAATGAAATGCCACATGCTTCTTGAGGACCTGCTTTGTGCACACTGCTGTGGCAAGTACCACTGTAGATAGTGCATGTGGAATGGATTCCTGCCCTCAGGGTGTTGGAAAGAAACACCGAGTACTCTGAGTATCAATGTGCTTCTTAAATTTCAGGAATTTAGTAGGATATTTTGTGATTTTAATACCTATAAAAAAGAGGAGAAACAGTCATTAAGTCAGTTATTTTTCTTAAAATGTGTGCCTTTTTTATTTGTAATTTACTTTTCTTCTGCAAGCATATTGTCCATGAAATCTGAGTCTAGACTATTAATTTGTTAAAGCACATTTAAACATCTCCAAATTTTTCTGTGATGTTAGTATAATTCTCACTAAAATTCTTCTCTTTTTCAACCTTATATTTATGCTGCTGAAAGGAGAAAACTGTATTTGGGGGATTTTAGCACATATATCAGGGACAAGGACAATTGGGTGTTTGAGATGGTCTATTGTAAAAGTTTGGCTGTGACATCCAATTAAGGATCAGAATTGCATATGGGACTGAGGCTAGGCCTTGTTAAATGCATTGTTTTTCTTTCCAATCAATTTTATGATGAAAAATAACAAGAATTCAGGTGTTTTCTCCATTCATGTCACATCTATAAGTTTACCTTATAAAATATATTTTTTTTCTGCCTTATGATATTTGCCAGTTGCAAAGGACTTCACAATTCTCATTTACAGACACAGTTTTGTTTTGTTTACAACTTTGCTCATTGAAAACATGGTTTTATTTAAGGCTTAAGAATTGGATGAGAAATAGAAGGGAGAAAAAGCAGAAAACCAAAACCTTATGTATGAATCAATATAGTTTTTGGTTCATATGAATTAATTTAAGAGACAATTAAGAACTTTGTTTTAATATTATTTTATATAGCACAAAGACTAGTCGAAGCTTTGGAACATTTGAAATGTTAAAAAAAGTTTAGTTTACAAAGATATAAAAACATTTTTATATGACAAAGATATTACATTAAGAGCAGTATAATTAATACTTATATATGAACAGGTGATTTCATCACCGAAGCATGAAACCTCATCACCACTTGTTCTTTCTCAGAGGTTCAGATGAGTGATGTTGAACTAAGTAGAGACAATACTTAAAAACACAAATTTCCTGGCTCCATCCTAGGCATTCTCTGGGGGTGGGAGCTGGCAATGTGTTTTATTAACCTTCCCATGTACCTTGAGAGCTCTGTTTTATTCTTATTGAGCATCTCATATACTTTTGAACATAACTTCTCATCACCACCTATATTTTGCCTACTCTTTTCCCTTACTGTCTTTTTTTATGCAGTCAACTCTTGCCCATCCTTTAACTCTCTGCTGACATGCCCCCTCATGCATAAATTTCTCCCTAATTCTGCTCGTCAGAGCTGGCCTCTTCTTGGTCTGGGTTCCTAAAGATACATTGTAAAAATACTCTGTTGTAAAATAATGTGTTTCCTTAGATATACAATGCGTTCTATCTTTTTCACTTGAAGTTGAGTTTCTTCAGGTTAGGGCAGGGCTGCCCTGATGACATGCAGAGACCCTGGCAAATATTTTTTGTTGCGTTTCTGTCAATACAAACAACTCCTATCGCCTCAAATCAGCATGTCAGCACCATTTTGGTGGCCTAGTTGACATTTCATGAAAGAAATGCTGTGCTGGTCGGCAGGAGCCATCCACTTCCCAGATCATCAGCCTGTCATGGAGGCCCCCTAACTATGAATCTAGAGCTCCTAAAGCATCTGATTGGCCCCACTGAATAGCAGTAGGTGACAGAGCAAGGCAGAATCTAAGGATGGTAATGGGATAAGTGACACTGTTTTCTACAAATAGACTGAATCTATCTTTGTATTGCTAATGCATCTCTGACCAAAACTATTTCATAGCTATATTTGAGTCAAACATAGCTTCTAGGAAAAAATCAAGTTCCTGATTTTTAAGGAATACACGCATGGTTTAAACTGTTCTAGTGATAAAGAATATTTTTTTCATTAGTTGATATGTCTCTTGGATTTTAATTTGTTTAGTGTTACATAGACTTCTCTTTCTCTGTCTTAATTTTTTTTTTAATCTAACCTAACACTGAGAAATTAAGATTGTCTTATAGGAAATAAAGCTTGTGACAGTATAAGTGACATAAAATATGGAAATTAAACTTAATAAATAAGAAGTGTTAAAAAAATTCTAATTAAGAATTTAGAAAATAAGTTTAAAAGATTGGATTATTCAAGCATTTCATTTAAAAATGCTTACTACATATCACCAAATTTGGCAGTGCCTTGTATGATGATAATAAAATGTGTAATATCCAATTTCTGTTAGAAAAACCCTCATAAACAAATACAGTTATGTTTCCAGTTATATTGGAAAAAAACAAAATAATGAATACAAGATGGGATGTCTGACCACATCTGGGTAAGGATGAGAATGGTCTCTCAGTTATATCTAGAAATGGCAGTATGGTGAAATCATTCATTTTAAAGGGTACTAATTAATGAAAAGCAATCAGAATAAACATTCATGCATGTTTTTTCCTAAGGAAACAAGTAGAGGTTTTGCCCCATAACTTGAAGGACTCAAAGAGTTCACAGTGTATTTCACTTTGGCAAGTAACTTTGCCCAGTGAGGTTAGATTAGCCCGTTAATTTCCAACCTGTGCTTCCTGACTGTTGGAATACACATAGGAATAGAGGCTAATACAGTGGGTTTTAGCTAGGCTGTCATTTAAGTGGAAGCTAGGTTGCCCTTTGATGTACCTTGAAAATACTTGATGTTTACATCTCTTTTAGCACATAATGCCCTATGCTGCAATTACTTTTTTATCCTGTCTCCTGCACTAGGCTGGAATCTCTTGTATAGCAGGATTCACTTTTCTCTAGCCCTAGCAGTACACTATAGATGCACAGAAAATATTCATTGAATGGGTAAAAGCCATTTGTTTAACTGTACTACTTGATGCATAGACTTTTTGTATACTATCCCAGATAATTGGTTGGCCATCCTCTGTTTGTTTAAATCCAGTGACAGAAACCATAACTTTTAAAGGTATCACTCCCCCCCTCTTTTGGACCACTCTAACTGTAATGCATATATGTATATGTATATGTATATGTATATATGTATGTATATTTATTTTTTCATTGCAAATTATAAGTAAGTTTTCCTTCTTCATTAGCCTAAAGTCTATTACATTGTAAATTATAAACTCTGCTCTTTTTATACTTCTAGGACCTAGACAAGAAAAAATCAATTCTTTACATAAAAAGACAATTTCATAAATCTGAAAGAATATTAAAAAACATTGAATTGATTCTCCTTAGTTTACAAATGAGATTCAGTGAGATTGGGGTTTGGCCTAAGGCACGGTAATAACACGACCGTAAGGCCAGAATAAACATGCCATTGGTCAAGTTGTCTGGGGCTTCTGCTTCATCTTCAAAATGGCTGAAGTCAATTATTTTACCCCCTCTAAGTCTTTCCAATATGTTTTCCATGTTGTGTTCTCTAGTTAAATGTTTGAGGAAATATCTGTTCAAATTTAAACTTGTTTCTTGATTTTAGTACTTCTCAGAGACTTGAATACACTCATGTACCCTGTGACTCCTCAAGGAAGTCACAGCATCTTTGAGTAGTAGAAATTAATATCTTAAGAAATTAATGTTCAAATAATGCACTTTTGAAATTGTGCCTCTATTCTAAACATACTCAGTTTTTTCAGGTGTCCTTTTGATGAAGTGATTTGCAAACATTCCATAGCTAATCTTTGTATATTTAGAACCACGTGGGAAACCTTGTATATAGACATAAAGTCCCAATAAAATTATTGAAAAGGCCTCCAATCACAAATTTTAATTATGGAGCCATCTGGGTTTCTATCATTCATTTATTCATTTCATCAAATTAGAAGTTTTTTTCTTTTTTTAATTGCTTGAAGCCAGAGAGACAGACCTCCTCTTTTTGGTTCTTCAAATGTATTGAGCTATAATTGAAAAATACTAAATTATACATATGTAACTTATGCTGGCTGATGGTTTTGATATGTATACACATGTGAAACCATGATCAAAATCAAGATAACAAATATATCTATCATTCTAAAAAAATTTTTATATCCCTTTATAATGCACCCTGCTCCCTACCCTTCCTAGCAACTGATCTGTTTTCTATCACTAAAGAATAGTTTGAATTTTCTAGAATGTTGTATAAAAGAATCATAGAGCTTATATTCTTTCCTTTTTGTTTTTTGAGGGGTCTGTCTTTTTTCACTCAGCCTAATAATTTTGTGAGTCATCTATGTTGTTACATATATATCAACAGTTCATGGTTTCTTTCTTTTTCTCTCCTCTCCTCTCCTCCTCCTCCTCCTCCTCCTCCTCCTCCTTCTCCTTTTTTTTTTTTTTTTTTCACTTCATATTACTTTTCCAGGTACAGATAATACCACAATTGTTTATCCATTCATCTGTTGTTGGAGATTTGAGTTGTTTACAGGCCTTAACTATTACAAATAAAGTAGCTATGAAATTTTTGAATACTTCTTTGTATGGATATATGTTTCTGCTTTTTTGGGGGTAAATAGCTTAGGGGTGAAAAGACTGGGCCATTTTGTAGTCTTGCTGTTCCTTTTAAGTAGTATTTTTCTGTATTATTAGTCCTTTAGTGTGAACTGGTGTAGTTATCTTGCTCGTCTCTTACCCTTAGGAAGTAAGGACTCACCTGGGACAATGGGAAAGATGTTAGGAAAGGGAGTAGTACCCTGAGAAATAAGTGTAGAGAAGAGATGGTTTGGATTAGACCCATCAGAGAAAGGCAAGTGTTGTTAGGCTTCTAAATCTGTGTATTGGGAAGCTTGAGGAGGAAAGAGTATTCAAGTATTAAATATCCAAAGACTAACTTCCTTATTTCTCATGTGGCCCTTTACAAGTGAAAATTTGTTTCTACTTCACTGAGGTTTCTAATGTTGTTTTCCAATGATTCTAAACTATCTGGCACCCTAATGATGCAGACCTATATTGTTCTTATTTCATACCCACTGTGTCTGCTTCTGCTAGTGGCTTGCAGTCCACGATGGCCCTTCTGTTTCATAGGTAGTTCCTTGACAAGAAAAGTGGGGGGATTTGTATACTGTTGGAGACAGAATTGTTCCATTAGCTTTTCCATAAATATTTAAGATGGAATTGCTCAGCGAGGACATTTATGACTTACTGTTATTTGTATGACTGTAAGAGTAAATAAAGGTAACTTATAGACAGGATGTTTCATTTGATGGTATATATAATAAAAAGCTAATAAGAAATGAGACTTTCGATTTTAGCTCTTTTTGATATATCACGTATTCATTTTAGACATGCTTTATGGGCTAACACTGGATTTGTAGCAATCTATCACTTCAGTATTAATTTTGAAAACTAATGTTTGCACATTTTCTTCTTTTTAAAAAAATGAATGTTACGTCATATCAACAGCCTTGATTTCAGTCCGTTTTCCATACTAAGAGGAAATATGTCTGCAAGTGTTCTCATACTGTAATTTATTTTCTTGAAGCCCACTATCTTTTTTCTATACTTGAAGTGGTTTTTTAGAAAGCTTTCGATTTTGTTTATTTTTTCTTAAAAATTATTCTAGATAATGAAGCCCAAAAGAAATTATTTGAAATTGAAACTAAAGGAACTACTAGTTCTATGAAAAGGGGGAGGAGAGAGTAAGAGAGTTTAGTACCATAGTAGAGAAAACCAGAACAGTAAGGGTGTTGAATATCAATTCTGTCCCATGAATTAATTACTGACATTTGTTGTAGTATGTACCTGAAGAAGTATGTACATATTCACCATTCTGAGTGTAATATTTGAAAATATAAAAATGGATTCTTTTGTTAAAGGTAGAAAAGACTCTGCCTTATTTTTAGTACCTTGAAATTGTGCTAATTAAAAAAAAAAGCTTTTATGAGAGGGAATATACAAGTAGATATGTGATTTGAATTGGGCTTCCTACAAAGCAGCATAATACTTTGGATTTTAAGGTAATAATTTCTTGTACTTTATTTCTCAGTATGACTTAAGTTAAAAAGTACTTCTGTACATTTTTATAGTTCCTGGTCTGACAGGGGTCTGCATGGTATTGGTGTTATTCCTGATGATTACAGCTTCCACATATGCAATCCGGTGAGTGTTAGACTCATGATTTTGATGTTTAGTGATCTGATTATTTAAATTTTCTTTAGATTATCTTCATTTTTATATGTACAAAAAAATGTCAATTCAGCAGAATGCTTAGCCAATGCAATGTTCTGGTTAACGGACTATTCTGGGTAACTAAGACTGCAGCAGAGACATTACTGTGTATCGTTTCCTGTTTTTGAAAAATCTCTTTGTTTTAGTAAAATGGTCTGTGTTGGTAAGGAATTGTGTATGAGGACTTTTGGAACTGTGGAAATTTGAGCTCTTCAGGGTCATCCTTCTGAAGGATAGTGTCTCTCTATGAGACATGAGATTGAATTCAATGTGCCTGCACAAGAATATATCACTTACAATTATTGTATAACTCATTTCATTATGTGAGTTTTTTTTCTTTTTTTTTTTTTGTTGTGACTTAATATAGTATTCTAAACAAAGCTTTAGAAACATCATCAGTGGACATCTGCTAAAACAATCAGAAATATCTGCGTTCACATTTACTCTTCTAATTACGGCAGTTTGAGCAAATGCAGATATACAATTTTATGAACACTCACATGTTCTTTCTGATGGATACATTTTGTTTTTCACAATATTTTATAGTGTTTTATGTTACTGGGCAAACTTCTTGGTTAAGAAAGCAAAGAAAAAAAAGAAACAATATATGATATTCAAAAATCCTCAGTCGTTCTACTTGTTGAGATATGAAATTTAATAGAAACACACCCACACCCACCCACACGCACACTTGTAAAACAGTTGCCCTACAGCATACTCAAATGAGTCTATCCTTGCACTTCTCAACACATCTGTGCACCTACACACATACCTCAAAACTTCACAAGTAAAGTCACCACTCAGAGATTAACATTACAAACTTTCTGGTGTTTGTGTTATAGACCTAATTCTTTTGTTCGCTCATTCACCATCTCCTACCTCCACCAAAATCACTCTATTTCTATCCCTTTCATGCTCCTGATCTCTCTCTCTCTCTCTCTCTCTTCAGATATCTACATATTTTTACCAAAATAGGACAAATTATACATACTATTTTAAATCTGCTTCTTTCTTAAATCTTGTTATGGACATTTTTCCACATTAATAAATATTTCTCTATCATTGTCTGCTGTTGGCACAACATATCACCATATAGATAAACATTATTTCCCCAGTCCCCTATTGTTGGATATTTTAGGTTGCTTCCATTTTTTTTCAGTATTTCAATTGTGAAACAAACACCCCATCCATATGTCTTTGTATAATTTTTTAATTATGTCCTAAGGAAAAATACCTAGATGTAGAATGACTTGGTCAAATTGTAAGTACACTTTTAAGACTTTTCCTAAAAATTGAAAATCATCTTACAAAAAGGTGAATCTCTAGCATTAGTGCATAATTTTGTGAGGAGAAATTTTATTTTAGTTAGGTCAAACATTCATTAAAAAAACTTACTTTTTCAGTTTTAGGAGTTTTTGAAGGAAAATTAGGACATCTGACATATTTATTCATAAGACTGAATATATTTGAATATTCTACATCTAGAAAAAAATCCTTAATTGACAGATAGTTTTGTCAAATGGAATATAGAGATCAACTGAGCCATCACATTTGTGCTCATAAATAATTTGGTGAACACGTCTTAATCTTTAGTTTTTATTGTGTGTGTTTTTTTTTTATTTGTTTAAAAGAGATTAGCAAGCCAATTCTGCTTTTCTCCAAGCTTTATTATAAGAATCATGAAATTCTTAGGTGGACCATGGAGATAACTCTTCTATCCTTTCTCTTTACCAGTCAGGAAATAAAACATTAGAAAATTAGGTGAATAAATATCACTCCAATATTTGATTTCTAACAGTTTAATGTAGTCTAGTTATTTACTGATGGTTCAATATTGTCAATCTATTGAAATAAGTAATATATACTAATAGCATATGACAAAAATACAAATATATTTTCATCTCAATAGACTTTAAAACGGCAGTTGTTAAATCTGAACTCTAATATATGGGTTTAAATAATCAGAGTAAAGTAGTAATTAATTTCCTTTATAGAATTAGAAAATGTAAAAGCCAGAACTGAGATCATACTTACAGTGAAACATGAGATACAGTCCTAAGAAAATTACAAAAAAGCAAAAGTGGTATTTTTAATTCCGTTAAAGCATACCATTATTTACATATGGTAAGAAGTTAAACATTTAGAGTTATTAAAAAGAATGCAACAAGTTAGCATTAATTTCAGAAAGGTAGGTATAATTACCTAACCAGGAAATCCAAGAGAATTATGGGGAAAAAGATTAGTGTTATAGCAAATAAAAGAGTTGAAATAAGTAATTGAGTACTATATATATATATATATATACACACACACACACACACACATATATATGTATATATTTATATATATGTATATATATAGCTCTTACATAATAGCTATTATCAGTTTGAAAACTGAATGAAATAAAAAGATACCACTAACAATTGCAACAAAAACAAAATATCTAGGAACAAACTTAATAAGAAATTAGGTGAAAGCCATTTAGGAAAAAACCCACAATTTCACTGAGAAAAATAAGTGAAGATTTGAATAAAGACTGTATACTGTGATGATGGAGTGCTTCCTTAGTTATTTATGTTTGTTCCAATTCCAATTAAAATCCAAGATAGGTTATTTGTTTGTTTATTGAATTTAGCAAAGCAATTTTACATTTCATCCAAGTTTATGTCCAAAAGAAAAGTAAAAGGGGGGGGGGATGTGGTTTACTAAACTTTAAAATGATTATGCTTCAGTTTCTGAGAACAGAATAGGACTTACTTGCAAAAATGACCAAGACATTGAACCGATGATAGAGTTGATAGAAAGACTTCGAAGAGACTTTGCTATATAAGAACCTGCTAAATAATAAAGATGCCATTACAAACTTATGAGGAAAGTAAGGCTTAAATTCAAGATAACTTAAAAAGTTAACTGTAAAAAAATTGCACCATTAAAAATTTATAAAAAACCTTTAAGTGGGTATTTATCAGATTTCATAATGGATAAGGAAAAATATGGGAAATATTTATCTAAAAATATAGTAAAACTAGCATATAAAAAATTAAAACAATATACATTATAAAATTTGAAATGTAAATATGTCATTTGGCAAATTATTACGATTATACCGAACGAGTACATGCTTAAAATTTGAATAGTTTACTCACAACAATTAAGAAAAATTTGCTAAAGAAATGGGTAATTATTATGAACAGATAAGTCACAGAAAAAATGTGTAACACACAAAAGAAATAATACCCTATTCCACTTACATAAAATAATGAAAACTTATAAAGCGGAGTCCAGGTTTTGGGAAACTGGCACTCCTATTCTACAGTTGGGTTTATAATTGATAAACATATTTTCAGAGAGCAACGGCAGTGTGTGTCAAAAGCATCGCAGGGCGGCCGGTTAGCTCAGTTGGTTAGAGCGTGTTGCTACTAACACCAATGTTGCTGGTTCAGTCCCCGCACAGGGCACTTTGAACTGCGCTCTTCTTAAAAGAAAAAAAAAAAAAAAGGAAGGGAAAGCATTGCAGATGTGTGCCCTATGATCTAGCAATTCCATTTCTAGGAATTTAGGTTAAAAAAGAATCAGATATGTGCAAAAAGGCACGTTAACCAGGATTTTGTTTATAGTAGCAAAAACTGAATGAAGTAAATGTGAATTAATTGGCTATTGCTTAAATCTGGGGTTCTAAAAGGTTTAGGGGTTATATAAGAATCATCTCAAAAACTTTTATGAATACCTGCCATCCACCTCCAAGATTCTAATATATGAATATTCACCCTGACATATGAAATAAAATCACTGTTAGTACTTTTACTTCTCCCAAACATTCTATAGATTGTTTATCATACTCCCTCCTTTGTAGACACCTTGGTGTTATTTTTATCTTATACACTGTCCAGGGAAAGAATATAAACTGTAATGAGCTCTTATTTAATTTCTCTCCATTTCAGTTTCCTTTGAACTACTCTCAAAATATGTGTTGGAATAGGAACATTAGTTGTTTTAGAAGTCATTTGAAAATGAGAATATTGACAAAGTGGACAGCAAAAGTACATATTAGCAGACTGTAACTGCTCCTTAGCCTTACATCATAACTTGAAAATAAACACATTATTTTAATTCTTTCCATATATCTTTATTGGAAATACAAAATACCTTTAAAATGACAAAGTGTTATTTGTAATTTTGTCGGCTCTCTGCGTCTGCGTGTGATGTTAATACTTTAATATTATAAATAAATTTCAGATGAACTCATATCTTAATTTTCTTCATTTGGGACGTGTTTGAAGTGATACATGATCTTTTTAATGAGATGAAATGTACAATGACACTTACACTTAGTTGTTTGGTTTTTCAGAGTTTCTAACTATGACATCTTCTGGTACACTCACAATCTCTTCTTTGTCTTCTACATGCTGCTGATGTTGCATGTTTCAGGGTAAGTTATAAAAAATATTTTGAAAACCATGTGTGCCTACAAATGGGGTAATGAAAGATGCATCTACAGGAATTTTCATAGGGAGTGGTAAAATGATGTTGTTAGTTGGAATTGAGGGTAATGGCAAGAATGAAAACAAATAATTTTATTTTCAGCATAGCATGTTTTAATGAAACTAGTATAAAAGTATATTAAAATTGAAATACAAAGTTACTTATTCCACAGTGTTGTAGTTTTTAAAACTCTCTATAGTTATATCCTGATAACCTCTAAAAGAAGTTGATTAAGAAGCGAAGGACTTCAGGGAATTTTAGTGTTTATATTTTCAGGAATTCCTTATGTCTTG
Source organism: Rhinolophus sinicus (assembly GCF_036562045.2). Taxonomy (NCBI): domain Eukaryota; kingdom Metazoa; phylum Chordata; class Mammalia; order Chiroptera; family Rhinolophidae; genus Rhinolophus; species Rhinolophus sinicus. The sequence continues at coordinate 106,939,212 of NC_133756.1, forward strand.
CTGCTGTGGAATTTGTAAGGATGGAGTTACCAGTTTTAAGTTTCAAAAGGCCTAAAGGCAATAATAATTACAAAGGCAGAGATTTACAATGACCAAAGACAAGGATCTGTCAAAAACACCAGAAAATCAAAAAGGGAAACATGAAAGTATCCTTAGCTTGCTGTGAAGACTATACTGAAATATTTTAACAAGTATATGGACCCAAGCAGTGTTCTCAAAAGTATGGTGCTTGAAATAATCCATTAGGTTAGAGAAAGGAAATGATATATTTTTGTGTATGCATATATCTGCATGGTCACCAGAGTGGACTTGTGTTCTTTTTTTTTCTTGATACTCACACTAATGTAACACAATAGGTCGTTGTCTGGCATCAGGTTCACTTGGTTTAGCAGAAGAATACAGGACAGGAAACATTGAGTGTCAACAGGATGATGTCAAGTGCTCCTTCAGTGGGGGTCTGTCTTGTTCAGGAACCATCTTCCACTTCCTCTCCCTTACCCCCCAAGTGTAACTCAGTTTTAAGATGACAAGACTATATGGAAAGACATGGACTACTTTGCTGTGGGTGAGGCTCATACGCCACAGGAACCAGTATCTTGGTAACAGCCCTCAAAGGATGCCCTCAGTTGTAAGAACACACTGAACATAGGAAGCTGAGGGGAGGTGTGTGAGTCTTAAGTGATTTTATAGTTCACTCACTGTCCTCCTGGTCCAGAGGCATGCCACCAATAATAAACAATGTTGCCTGGTAACAGCTTGCTCTCCCATTTATCTTAACCCAAAATGTTCTCAGGGAAACAGTGTTTGGAGAACAGTGCAGACTTGCTATTAATCTTTTCTTCAGAATATTTTATAATGTACTGTGTCAGTATATTAGGTCACATTCATAAATTTTATTTTTATTTCAGGATGCATTTTCAAAATGTTTTTCTCCCTGATTTTGGAGACCAGTGGTTTAGAAAATAGTATTAGATGGGTCTCTATCTCACAGGTCTTGGGTTGATTTTTTCTGTACCATAGTTCTAAAACATATAGTGGTAGAGAATCAGAAACATGACCACACATTATAATCCCAACTTCCAGGTAGCCATTCTTGTCACACAGGCAAGGGCTATGGTCAATGGAAGCTCTGGATTCCATTCTTTTTCCATTGTAGGGATAACACGTTCTGTGGAGAATTATGACACCAAAAAAGCCCATGTTAGAGAAAATCTGCTTTATAGTCTGTTCTTTAAATGGTTTGTTGCCTGCCCCAGGCTATCATCATAAAATGGGCTATGACGGGTTATCAAATGATGGGTTATCAGATAGTACTAATGATAATACCAATAATTTAAAACAATTACCTAACGCTTACTATATGCCAAGTATAAATTAAAAACGATTTAGATGCTTTATGTCATTAAATGATCAGAATTTTATAAGGATAAATAATAATGTGAAACCTACTGTAGAGGTGGGAAAACTGAGGTTTAGAGAAAGTAAGTAACTTGCTAAAGTTTCCTTAACTGATGTATCTTGAATTCAATTCCAGTCATTGTGACTCACTCATGATTTTTACTTATAGGCTGTGTTTTGGAGAGCTCTATACGTCTGAGAATTTGGTCTTAAGATTTCTTTAAAAGGTTAATAACTTTTTAAAAATAATTGTTTTGTTTTTCAATTACAGGTGAAATACAATATTATATTATTTTTGGGTGTACAACACAGTGATTATACATTTATAAAACTTATGAAGTGATCACCCCGATAAATCTTATACCCATCTGACACCATATATAGTTCTTACAGTATTATTGATTATATTACCTATGCTATGCTTTACATCCCTGTGACTATTTTGCAACTACCAATTTGTACTTCTTAATTAAAAAGGTTAATATCTTCATTTATCTGGGATTGTGTTCTCTCTCCCTCTCTCATCTATCTATAACAGATGAGAGGAAAATGCAATCATTTGTTAGCATAATTAATTGTGCATTCTTTTGCCTTATGTTCTACTGTTAAAACTCTGAGAAAACTTTTCTTCGTAATTCAAAATGGAGCCATTTTTAAAAAAAAGGTTCAGGACGGTACAAGAGGGTAAAGGGGGTCAAATATATGGTGATGGAAAGAGAACTGACTCTGGGTGGTGAGCATACAATGTGATATATAGATCATGTATTATAGAAGTGCACACTAGAAACCTATGTAATATTACTAACCATTGTCACCCCAATAAATTTAATTTAAGAAAAAAGTTTCAGGAGTTCAAACAGATAAATTTAAAAAAGAATTACATAGAGAATTCTTCATTTTTTTGAAATTAAAGAAGACATATTTAAACTTTATTTTTGTTGAACAAGGGTCATAAACAGAAAATGACTTACAGAAAGAAATAACAAAAGGTATCTACAGGCTGAATTATATATAATCAATATATTATGCCAACTGAAGTAATGGTTCTTTACATATTACCAGCAAAAATTAAGAAAGCAATTATTCTAACACTGAAATAAGTGTCGTGCAACAGGTACACAATACTATACTATAAGCATTCTATAATACAATACTATAAGCATTCTAGAATGCATATTTATATGAAATTTAATCTTTTTATTGAAGTATAATTGGCAAATAAAATGGTATATATTTAAAGTATATAATCTAATGATATACATATATATTGTGAAATGATTAATACAATAAAGTGAATTAACACATTCATCAATTCCACAGGTTTTTAATTTTTTTTTTCTAGTGTGAAGGCTTAACATCTACACTCTTAGAAAATTTCAAGTATACAATACAGTATTATTAACTATAGTCACCATGCTCTACATTATTAGATCCTTAGAACTTATTCATCTTATAACTAAAAGTATATAACCCTATGAAGGCTCATTTTGAATAAAGCTACATAGATTATGCTTCTGGTGTGGGAATAATTAGTACTACTGGTAAATTTTACAGATTTCTCAAACTGGAACATTTCTCAAAACTTTTTTTTTTAATATTACTAAAGGATCTATCTATAAGTAAATCTATTGAAATTATTATCATTCGTGCCAATGTTGAGGAATTAGACATATCTTTACTTATGAAATGCCATGATAATTTCATTCTTTAGCTTTTGCTTACATGAATAAAGTACAGTTATTTAAGACAAATTGCTTGGATTTATATCGAGATTTTTGTTAAACAGTATGCTTTTGGTTTGAACAGAAAATCGCTGTTTGCCAGGAATTTACTCCTCTGTTTATCCCTGTGCTAAGTACTATACAAGGTATAGAAGAACAGTTTAATATACAATCTGTCGTCTCCTGGCATTGGTAATTAGTTTGGGATTTTAAAAACCAGTTGAAAGAGCTAGAAATAACATTAGATTGAATATTTTCCAATTGTAAATGTATTTTATTATTAAGAATTCTAGTAGTCTAGGGAATATGGGCTAGAAATTTTAGAAAACTTTACATTTCCAGGATGAAGCAATTAGAAATTGTTGGCTAATTTCTCTACCTAAAGCAGACTTTTGCAGTAAGAGGAGCAATTGCTTCATATGGCTTTTTAAGGTCAATGTTTTTTTCATAGAATCTCAAATTTTGAAGGAAGCTTGAAGGATATATCTTAATCAAGACTCTTTGACTCTCCCCTATAACATGCCTAAGTAAATATTTAATTCTAAAAAGCCCATTCTGTCATTGGGAAACTGTCATTTTCACAAAATTCTTTATCTTTTGAACCAGAATTTATTTTAATTTCTGGGTAGATTTAAAAAAATCTATGAGTCTAGAGGCCATGAAAATTGAGTCACTCTCCTCTCTAAATTCTGTTCATCTGTTTCTTGCATGTTGATATTCCAAGTCTCATCATTATTACTAACTTTCTCCTTTGAATATATTAATAGCTAATAGTCATTGAATACTTATCATGTATTGTACTAATGTTTAATCTCATTAAATCCTCCCAACAACACTGGTAAAAGTCTGCTGCTGCTGCTAATGCTGCTCCTGTTACTCCTGTGAGGGAACAGGGGCCGTGAATAACTTGCAGAAAGTCATGGCGAGAAAAGTAGAAGAGCTTGGGTTTTACACCAGGTATCAGATTCCCAAGCCCACGTTCCTAACCACTAAATAAATTATGCTTGCTGCAGTTTGGCGTGGCTTCGTGGTATGGCATTTAAAGCTGGAAACCAAACTAAATGAAGTGCTCTTGGCGAATGCAATCTGACATTGGCAAAGTGGGAGTCTTTCCTTCTTTGCCCCAAATATTGCAATCAATATTACTTAGGACCCAATTAGCTTGTCCCGTGATTATTCATGCCCTTTGACCTAGTTTTCATTCATCTCACCTATGTTTTAGAGGGTTATTTTTTTTTTCTTTTTTCATTATTTATTATATAAGCAAATATATTGCTTGGCACCCTAAATAAAACACATTTTATATGCATCAAACTCAGGTGTTTCTTTTCAGTGTACACATAGATCTTTAAAATGCGTTAGTTTTCTTTTCCAAGAGATCTGTATAGCATGACAATTAATAAAATCACTTAATAGTTGTATGACAGATAATTTGTCCTTTATTTTTCTTATCTATTAGATGGGATTAATAAAATCTTCTACATCATAGGGTTGTCTCAGGTTTAAATAAATAGGCGGAATGTAGGTGGAATATGGACCCACTCAATGCTAACAGAAAAAAACCTGTTTTTTGGTACAATAACTTGTACCAGTGCTAATAGCTGTGTAAAGAAGAAAATCCACAGTTAACTGTTTGAAGAATCACCTTTTTTGATTCTTGAAAAACACATAGCACTTTTGAAGAGCCCATATTTTCTTATTAGCAAAGTAATTTGAAAATATAATGGAAACTACTTAGCAGATTAATAGAAATTTCTTTGAAAGAGCAGTAAGTTTATAACATTGTTAGGTTTCAAAAATTAAATTGATTTTAACATAAAGATTTGTCTTGAGATTTATAAAACAAACCTTCTCCTGAGGAAATTTTTTCTTCTAATTTTTAATATACTTTTCTGGGAGGCTGTTATTTGTGTGGTACACTATGATATTTCAATCCATAGGACATTTTGGGGGCTGGGGGGAAGCCCAAACTGTTTCTTCTTTCCAGAGAGAAATGTAACTAGATTTTCTTTCTTCATTTTCACTTGAAAAACTTATCAGGAGGAGTTATATACTGCTATTTTCACTTACTGATAAAAAGGATATTGGAGAGTGTGGGGACAGAGCCCCAGAGAAAAGCAATTATGAATGTCAGAGACCCTCAGCCAAGAGCCCAACCCTACACCTTTCAAAGGCATGTGGAAGGGATGAATTGTAAATGAGATTTGGCTCCCTGACCTCTCATTCTTACCATAGTCAACACTCCTACTTGCTTTAGCTCTGGACAGTTGAGTGGGTAGTAATTGTTTTTTTTTTTTTTTTTTTTTAATTTACATGAGAGAGGAATTATAAAGCAATAATTTTAAAAAGAGAGGAGAAAGGTCCTTCTCAAATGTGTGGATGGCAGTGAGAGCCAGTTAATAGTGCAAGTAATTTCTTGTGCCAGCTCTGCTGGACTTCTCAGACCTTAATTTATTATATAAATGATAACCTGAATTATTTTTTTAAATAGAACTCTCTGCCATTTGGGACTCCATTTGGCAAGAGTACATTTTAGAGCATGATTTATATTCTGCTTGAATCATTTTGTCTAGGGAATTTAAAAGGAATGGTTTTCTGTGTGCATGCTTCTGAAACCTTGTTCTTTAAACTGGAAGAACACAGTGGGGAGCCTTTGGCAACAATGACATTAATGATCTAGAGGCGCTGCTGGCTTCATAGGGTGTAGGCTCCAGAAGTTAACCAGGGTTAAACAAATATTTATGAGATTAGGCTTATTATAATGGCTTACCCTCCCTCTCCTTTGCCCCTAGGAGGAAGAAATTAAGACTATACTATGGGGTGCTGGAGGTATTATGCAATATAATTAAGAGTTAAAAGTTGCTGGTTCTCAAGTACCTTCTCTTTTAGAAGCCACTTGGACTGAGGGCTCATCCACATAGATGTGGCAGGAGGAGAGCATTGTGTGATCTTCCTACTGGGGAGAGGTACCTGCTCTTCTTAGAATGTCAAACTGGTACTCGGTAAAGCCAGGGAAAGGAAGACCCAGAAGTTGTGTGTTAATAAATTCTATTCTAGTACTGAAAGAGAAATAATTATTTCCCTATATTTTCTTTTCAGTTTCTTTTTCCTTGCCTCTCGATTTGAAGTCACTATATAATTGATTGTTCACATCAGACACTTCTGAGAATAAAATGGGATACTATTAATAATTAAACTGTGGCTGTGGGTAAAATAGCACATATGGTCATTCTATTTATTCCCAGGCATAGAGGAAAGTTCTAGGGAGGCTGATGTGTTACATTTAAGACAGGCCTTGAGACAGAATCACAAGAAAAGACCTTACCTCAAGTAAGGGTCTACATGGATATTTGGGAGCCCACAGCCTTACAATAATAAACACAGTATATTTGCCTAGCTTTATCCTACTTTAGAGATTATATTGGATGTCCTCTAACACGGTAGGAAGTTGAGGATTTGCATGCTCAAAATCATGGTTAAATCTTTGGTACACTATCCATCACTCTTACAGCTGATCTGCTCCAAATACTTTCTAGATGCTTAATTTCTGATGGGGCTGACATAATTATTGTGAATTAACTCGATGTCCATTATTTCTACCACAAAATCCTACTTCTCCTTCAATAGAATAGGAGTTCTCAACTTGGAATGATTAAAGAGATGTAGGCTATGCATGAATTTCTGAAAAAGAAACAACACACACACACACATTTGGGAACTTGTTGCAATGATGTTGCTAACCTTTTTTGGTATCAGAAGGATTATTCATTATGAATTTGTACCAACTGGACAAACAGTTCCCAAGTTTGCTATTTGGAAGTGCTGGAAAGGCTGCATGAAAAAGTTAGACAACCTGAACTTTTCTCCAACAATTCATGGCTCTTGTATCAGGATAATGCACCAGCTCACTCACACAGCACTGTCTGTCAGGGAGTTTTTAGCCAGTAAACAAATAACTGTATTGGAACACCCTCCCTACTCACCTGATCTGGCCCCCAATGACTTCTTTCTTTACCTGAAGATAAAGGAAATATAGAAAGGAAGACATTTTGATGACATTCAGAACATCAAGGGTAATATAAGTAGAGCTCTGATGGCCATTACAGAAAAAGAGTTCCAAAATTGCTTTGAAGGGTGGACTAGGCACTGGCGTTGGTGCATAGCTTCCCAAGGGAAGTACTTGGAAGGTGACTGTAGTGATATTCAGCGATGAGGTTTGTAGCACTTTTTCTAGGATGAGTTCGCTAACTTAATTGTCAGACCTCGTGTATACCCTCAATTCCCAAAGCTGTGTGCGGCCCAAATGAAGTTAAAAATAACCAAACTGAAGGAAGTGTCTTAAAGCCAGATTTTTACTAGCAAGTTATAATGTTACCTTTACACATATTATATCGTCTGCCTAAATTTTATCCAGAGTTAAAAATGGATTGTGGGAAAAATAAGAACTAGTGGGACAATTTTCTTCTCACATGAAGGCTGCTCTAAGGATAACTTAACTGACAAATATAGACATGGATTTGTGAATCACACTATCATTTTAGAGGATAATAATTGTATTATTCACAACAATTTCCAAGGTTTGGGTGATATTTAATATGTGATAGGTACTATTCTTAGCACTCTATGCACACATACGTATGCATATGTGTACATGCACCACGCAGTTTCTTTTTTTCAAATACAGCACTATGAGGTAAGTACTGTTATTGTCCTCATTTTATAAATGACAAAATGAGGCACAGAAGGTTAAATTAAATGTCAACCCAAAGCCACCCAGTTAGTATTTGATAAGGCTTGAGGATTGAACCCAAAGTCTGACCCCAGAATATTAGCATTTAATTCCCACCCTTTTCTTGAATTATTGAATTATTTATTCATGGTTTGGAAGGTACCCTTGCTTACAAATGAAATATAGTCATGTCACATGAAGATCTAGGATATCATTCCAGTTTATCTGTATACATTGGTGAGTGTGTATGTGTGTATGCTTGTATGTATTTAATAAGAAATACAAATTTTTTATAAGTTATATAGATTCTAAGAGTTTGAAGATTAAATTTAGTTCTCCCAGAAAACAGAGTGAGAAGAAAATGCCTCTTTTTGGTACTGCTTTATAAATGTTTCTTAAAATGTACAACCTCATTATGATAAACATAATAACTTTATAATAAATCTAAAAGTAAAATTCTATTTATGTGGCATTTTGACCTTCAAAATTCTCCACGTAATTTGAAAGTAACAATGAAAAACCTGGGGTCTAGACTAGAGCCAATAAAAATACAGTGGAAGAGACACTCTTATCAGTACTCTTATTGCCACGATGTGTCTTTATAGTTGGTTGTTCAGGGAACAGGTTGCCCACATATTTTAAAGTCTGTTACCAAGCCTCAGAGTGGTGTCTGCCATTGCTAACAGGATAGAACAAGGATAAGAATGGGAATTGCACAGACAAAAGAAAGAATCTACATACTGGAGGTGCCAAAAAAATATATACATATGACTTGTATTTATCTTTTGTTAATCGCTATATATTGAGTATTACAATTTTAATACAGTTTTTTTCCTTTTTTAAAATGTGTATACATTTTTTTTTTTTTGGCACCGTCTGTATATATATGCCTTGAAAATGTGCAGGGAAAGAGAAAGTCACATAAACACCATATATTCAGAAGTCTTTTTTACAGACTATTATACGCTATATGAAACCTTAGGTAAAAGGGAGAAAGTCAGGTTATAGCTGAATTTGTAGTTGAATAGTGGAAAATTCCAGTGTTATCTTCTGCCTACTCCCATTAGGTATCTGTGAGTTCCAATATAAAAGAGGGAAAAAAATACTGCTGAGTGATATATCTTAGGTAAACTAGTGTTTTTGAAGATAGGAATGTTTTTACCTGTCTTAATCAATGGAATCCCTCCCACAAGTCATCACTCAGTATTTGCTGGATTGAGTGAAATTGTATTAATTGAAGTGTAGCTAAGAATCTGTTGTCCTTCTAGGCTCTTCCAAATTTCTTCAATTATCAAAGCATTGCAGATAGTAATAAAAAATTATCAGTGTATTTTTTAAATGTAACTTGAAACCCGTTTTGGGACTGTCACTTATGTATAGTGTTATCTAGGCAGTAAGTTATTATGGCAACTAGTATATCAACTCCAGTGCCAGAGAAAATAGCTAGTAAATCATGCCTATTTTGGTTGTATTATAGACTGGCACATTTTTGCTGGGGATTTTTGTGTACTTCTGTGGCTAAAAATTCTTTGGAACACAGAAGGAAAAAATTCATTTCCCTCTTTGGTTTTTGAATTTTTCACTTAAATATATAGGATGAATAAAATTCCTGAGGAATTAAGTCTTTCTTATATGAAATCCTAATCCCCTTCAATAATATTTACATATTTACCATATGTTAATAAACATAGTGTTCTATACAACTATGATCTTTAAAAAATGTGTGGGATTCCCACTTATAATTTCCCATTCATAGGATTAATTTTTATTTTTATGTAAAAATGATTTTTCTGTATAACAATTCTGGACTTAGGTTTTATGATTTATTTATTTTTGCTGATGTTTTATCCTGCAAGCTAGATGGGGACAGGAATTGATGTCATATGGCATTTTCTCCCATAAGCTCTGACAATTAAGTTCTCGAACTTGTTGCAACAATGTTTCTAGCCTTTTTTGATATCAGAGGGATTATTCATTATGAATTTGTACCAAGTGAACAAACAGTTAACCAAGTTTACTATTTGGAAGTGCTGAAAAGGCTGCATGAAAAAGTTAGACGACCTGAACTTTTTGCCAACAATTCATGGCTCTTGCATCACGACAATGCACCAGCTCACACGGCACTGTCTGTGAGGGAGTTTTTAGCCAGTAAACAAATTGGAACACCCTCCCTACTCACCTGATCTGGCCCCCAATGACTTCTTTCTTTACCTGAACATAAAGGAAATATCGAAAGGAAGACATTTTGATGCCATTCAGTACATTAAGGGTAGTCTGATGACAGCTCTGATGGCCATTCCAGAAAAAGAGTTCTAAAATTGCTCTGAAGGGTGGACTAGGTGCTGGCATCAGTTCTTAGCTCCCCAAATGGAGTACTTGGAAGGTTACTGTAGTGATATTCAGCATTGAGGTATGTAGCACTTTTTCTAGGATTAGTTCGCGAACTTAATTGTCTGACCTTACATATACCTCTGAAGTAGGGAGTAACAGGTACTATCTTTTTTTTTTTTTTTTTTAGCTGAGGAAACAGTAAAGTGACCTATCTAACTTCACACACTTAGGGAAAGTTCGGGTTTTGATCCTATGTCCTTAGACTCCAAAGTTAATTTTGCTCAGTGTGTAGTGTCTGTGGCAGGCTACTTAATTTGTGGGGCTCACTGCAAAATGGAAATATGTGGCCCCATGATCAAAGATTATTAAACATTTCAAGATGGTGATAACAGATAATTGAACCAGTCACGAAGGGCCCCGTAAGACTGCACAGGTTATACCCATGATACTGGCCCCATCTGTGTTGCCTAATTTCGTACCTTCGGCAGTGCCCCCAGCAAGAGCTAGACATAATATGTGCTCCAATCAAGCTGCAGGATGCAGATACATCCAGGTATCATTGGCAAGAACCCAGGAAAGAGTGCAGCGGTAAGACCCTGGCTACACTAGACAAAATGGGGATGACAGTAAAAGTTTTGGTTTGAAGTGTATGCAGATGCTTGGGATTTCCTTCAGGCACATTGGGTCCCTAGCTTAGGAAAGCACTCTACTTCTAGATGCTGCTAATAGGAAGGCTTGACTCTCTTGATAATTTGTCTGCTTAGGTTAGAATTGGTTCAGGTCAGGCAGGACTGAAATCTTAGGTTGAACTTGACAGTACTCAAGGGTGAAGGGGGATAATGTAAGTTGCAGACTGATTTAATGCTGTTTTCTACAAGATGAATGTACGTACATGGTTTATTTTACTAAATACCATGGCAAAATCTAGACATCTTATTTGAAGTTAGTATATGAGTTCAAACTCACTTTCGTGTTTGTTAAAACCAGATGACTCATCAATCATGTGTTTCAACAACCACCACCACAAAAAATTGTTTATATACTTTCAATCATTTACTAATTCATTCAGTGAATGTTTATTAAACCATTTCTCTAGATCATAGGCACAGTTCTAGGTGCCAGAAAAATAGCAGAGGCACAGGACAAATTCTTGACCTTAATTTGTGTACATTCTAGAATTTTCACAGTTAGATGCTGTGGTGATTTCTCCTCCTGGCACTGGAACCCTGGGCTGGGTAGCCTCGTGTGGGACTGGTACCACTCCCTCTTCAGGGGGGCTGTGAGATGCTGAGTTGTCCCTCCCAGTGCTCAGCCGCGACCTGTGGATTTAAGGTCAGCCAGCTTCCCGTTCCCGTCCTACTACCAGTCTCGACGTGGCCTCTTCTTTAAATCCTTAGTTACAGGGATCCTCTTCAGACAGTCTTCGATGGTTTTTTAGATTGATTGTTCTATAATTTAGTTGTAGCTTTAATGTGGTGCTGGGAGGTATCTGGCACAGCTTTTACCTATTCCACCATCTTTTCCTATCCTCCTAAAAAATTTAAAGATGTGGTTAATGTAGGGATGGTTTTGTCATTTTTCTTTCAGTAGGGGTGATATTTTGTAATATTTCACTTTTGCCATAACATATTTTTATGGTTTATATGTTGTAACTTAGTAGGATGTATTTTATGTTCTCTCTCTCTCTCTCTCTCTCTCTCTCACTATATATATATCATGACTTTGTCACGGCCAGGCATTAAAAAAAGAAAAAGATAGTATAAATATAATGTCTCTTGAAGAAAAAAGGAAAAAAAAAAGAAAAATCTATTTTGGAAACACTGTTGAGTGTTGAAAATACATCTTGAAATCCTTATGAGTCCAAAAACAATAGCATTCACAAACTTATATTTTGATATACCATACAATCATTGATTTCTAATGATAAAAGAACACTACACATTCCAAGTATACTTCAAAAATCTTTCCTTTGGAACATAGTGCACTATAACTAAAAAAAATAGTAATAAACGTTCCTATTTCCATTTACTCTATGTATCTCCTTTCCCTACCCTGACTATATAACTGCCTTAACTTGGCAAGACTCTGTTTATCATTAACTAAATTCTTTTCCCTTCCTGTTTTTTGCTTTCAAACTATTATTTAATTATGAAAGCTACAACAAGACATACAAGAATGTTCCCTTCATTTTAACGTTTAGCTATACTTGTTATATTCAAACAAAATATGTGGTTATTATTTGCTTTTAAAAGGAATTCACTAGAAGTGCACTGAAGGTTTACTATGTGCAAGGAACTTGCTGGATGGCTGATGAAGTTAAGCAGTGAGAATGGACATATAGAGATTATATAAATGAATAAAACATGATTCCTTCTACTAATTTGGGACCAAACCATGTGTCTTTCTTCATCCTTGTCCCTCATATTGGAATGCCATTCTCCTATTCTCTAACCATTGAAATCTCCACATTCTTTAATTGCTTTCTCAATGAAGGCTTTCTCAGAATGTCATAAAGTTCATCATCTCTATGTATTTAAATTGCTCAATGCTTACATGTAGCTCATGGTTACTATTTTGGACAGCACAGATTTAAACTGTTTCCACCACAATGGAAAGTTCTGTTGGATAGCAGTACATTAAATTATAAGCTTCTTGAAGGCAGGGGCCATATCATTTAAATTAATAAGGTTCAAAACAATAAAATAATAGATGTAAAATAGGTATATCTCGGTGGTGATGTGGGGCAAGAAAGAGGATCAGGATTGTTTGGCATGTAGACACAGAGCTGCATTTGGGAAGATTGCATTAAACTCTAAAGAAACATGTATATTATGTCTGCTAAAATAAATGTAAATACTAGGAATTCAAAACAATAATAATAAGCACACGTAATTTGTAACTCAATTTCAACAAATATGTTCACAGTGAAGCAAATGGATTAGAGATGACATTTGATTTTTACCTACCCATCCAAATATTGATAATATCTAGTCTATATTCCTATTCAAAATTCTTCAGAACTGCATTATTTTAATGGGATTGAAACATATTTCTACAGAAATATATTTTTTGTTTGTTTGTGGAAAACGAGTAAACTCGTCATATCGCCTCTAGTTGGAACTGGCAAAAATTTTGCAAAGTAAATAAATAAAGACCTCTTTTTAAACTTAAACACTGAAAGTTTCATAGAAAAATATCAAATAGATCGAAAGATATGAATATTTTACGGAAAGTCTAATTTTGGCGAGAAAATGTCAAAAAAGCCCCGCGTTAGGACGCGATTTGGCGGGAAAATGCCTGCTTACAAAGTGTTAAGAATGCGTGCTCTAGGAATTCTAAGAAATTCTGCATTAGTACCAAAGAAATGAGTACTTCTATTTTTCAGTAGTGGAATGAAAAGGAAGGTCATTACATTTAATTGAACTTGAAAAATAACACAAAATTGTTGGCTTGGTAGACATGTTCTACCTCCTATTCCAGCTCTATAAAATGAAGATCAGACATTTTTGTTCAGTTCATACATTGGTCTTCAATTTCAGAATATTGTCCATAAATAGGATGGGAATTCTGCAGGAGCAGGTCTGATGCAGGAACATGGCCTGGGACTCTGACTTGGCCATTGATTGACAGTTTGGTCTTGGGCAGATTACTTCAAGTTCCGAAAGTTCTCACTCATTCTAAGATGCGGCCACTGATGTTTACCACACAACTTTGTTATGATGCTTGCAGGAACAGAAAATGAAGCATCGCAGCACCTGTCTGTCAGGCCCAGGACCTGTTCTTTCCATGCTGACTTCACAATCTGCCAGTGTCCTCCCATCTGTAGCGTTACTACCTAATTTAGCCTAATAACCTGAGATTCCAAACTTTATTTTTTCATGAATGACATTTTTTGTTTGTTGTCATTGTCTGTCCATAGATCTTTTCTCTCCTATATGTTTCTTTGATGGCAACAATCACAAAATGAGATAAAGAAATAAATGATTTAATGGGGTTTTAAGACACAGGTAGCCTATGCCATTTACCTTAAGAGTGTCTTAAAATAGCATAAAGCTCTCAGAATTGAAAGGGATTTTTAGAATGTTATATGCCACTTTATATACCAAGAATGGCAACAGGTTTATTTGATTGAGTTAGCCTACAGATCTGGACTGCATAGTGCCAACATTTATCATTTTGAGGACCATTATTAGCACATGGGGTGGTGTCCACCTAAACACTGTTATAAGTTAGGAGAAGGAATAAATAATATTCCTTTCCCTGATGTTAAGTAGCCTCTCTCTCTCTCTCTCTCTCTCTCTCTCTCTCTCTCTCTCTCTCACACACACACACACACACTTTCTGACTTTATTTCTAGGTTTTTATCATTTTTTTGATTTTTACTTCTTTAACCAACAGATTTGCTTTGCATGATATAGGTTTTTGGACTGAGGGAGATGAGGTTTCTGAATCTCAGAATGTTTTGACTACTGCTTAGTTAATCTCTTATCCAAACAAATATTTAGGTTTTGTTCATCTGTATAATGGGAATGAAAACATTTACCTTTTATGATTATTCTGTTTTGATGTTTAAGTGAGAAATAGATGTTTAAAAGATTTCTGACATACTTTCTTAATAAACATTAATATTTCCCTTCTTTACCTTTTAATAGGTATGTTGTTAGGATCTAATGAACTAACATGCTGTATAGTGAGAGGTGAAGAGTATGAAATTTGAATCAGACCTGGGTTCAATCTTAGATTTGCTGCTTATCAGCTGTGTGACCCTGGGTATTATTTAATCTATTAAAATAGTATCTTCATTTGTAAAGTAGGAATAATAATTCTTACTCCATGCAGTTGTTGTGAGGTTAATGTGAAATGTGTAGAAACTGCTTTGTATTAGACCTGGTATTTACCAGACATTACTAAGCTATTACTAAAATGCTCTATTCCAATTATTATCTGTGGTCTAACTTCTATTCAGCTTCTCCCGAGATAGTTTCTAAACTAGATTGTAAGTTTCTGGAGGGTTAGGGGCCGGATGTGACTCCTTTCTGAACTCTGTAGAACCACCTAGAATAGTGCCAAGTGCATTATGCCAGTGTTGGTTCAATGTCTGGCCAGTAGAATAAATGCATGAGAATTTTGGCTTACCCAGCTGTCAGCCACCACCCTCGGATGGCCAATAGAAGCCACAAGTTTGGGTAAACCATTACTTGTAATGGAGGCTGAATCAAATTAATAGGTTTTTCAAGTGTAATGCCACAACAATTACATTATATGACTAGAACCCAATGAAGGATTATGCACTTGGCTCACATTTGTATAATATCCATGAATTTATTCTGTACCTAGGCCATAGCTACTGTATTACTTTTAAAAATGTGTGTGTGGCCCATCATGTGTGTCATGTAATATGTGCCACTACTTAGATGCGCCTGACTTGTACTATACGCTCTCCAATGACTCCATGATGACTAGTTAGAAAGAAGAAAGTAAAATAAAAAGAAGAGAGAAAGGGAATTGAACATAAGCAAATGGGGGAAAAAGGAGAATAATCAGGTTGAATAAATGCATTCCACCATGACTGTCTTGGTCATTGCTTTTCTAACTTTCATATATGGAATCTATTCTGTATCATTATTTTTTTAATTAAAATTTATTGGGGTGACAATGGTTAGTAAAATTACAGAGGCTTCAAGTGTACAATTCTGTCAGACATCATCTGTATATCACATTGTGTGTTGTCTACGGCCATACCACCCTGAATGCACCCAATCTTGTCTGTATCATTATTCATGCTATGGTTTGTGCTGTTTTAAAATATTATCTTCCTAAAATCATTATAGCTGTGATATACTTAAACATATACTTTATTAGTGCATTAAAATTAATTATTTGGGAGCATGAAGGGTAATTTAAAAATATACTCTTAGCTAACCAGGAAAAATAATTTCAGAAATAAATTTTAATATCTTTAAAATAAAAATAAAACACTGAAAAATTGTCAGTGCTTTTCAAAATTTTTACTTTTTCCTTCTTATGCAAAAATAAAATGATGTTCTATACAATTTATCATTTGACCAACTATCCCTATGAGGTAGTTCTTACTTTACTCCTCATTGATAAGGAGAAAGATAAGAAATAGAGAGTTGAATGATTTGTCTTAGAATGTCGCAAAATATGAAAGAATTAGAATGGGACTTTAGGGTTTTAGACTCTCCTTCCTGGTTTATTATTTTGAGACTTTTATGTGATCTGATTTATGAAGAAATTGAAAAGTAAACAGGTTTAGGGTCTGATTGCTATGTATTAATTGTTTTCAGACCATAAGAGATGCAAGATTCCAGTTCCTGTTATTATATTTAACATTTTTCTGTAAATCAGAGAGGCTTATTTTATCTAGTCTTAGTCAAATCAAATGTGATTCCTGTACTTTTTCATTTGTGTTTGAAGATATAGCAAAAATACACATTATTATAGTGTTTATTGAAGTGAAAATTTGTATATGATTGTATGAATGCCTAACAGATTTGAAATAAAGGCAGTCAAATTCAAGAATACTTGAATAGATAGCATGTGTTTTTCCCTACCATGCATTTGTGGCTTTTTTTTTTTTTTTGAGGTGAGGGGAACTAAAATTTTTGGTAGTCCAATAGTAAAGAATTTATTTAAATTTTTATAATTTCTCAGTTGCTTTTACATAAGATACATAAAGAACATTTTTTCTTGGATAATACTATGTAAAATTAACAAAAATAAGAGGCTATTTTCTTATGCTGTGTCCCCAATTTTAATCTTTTTTTCTCTCTTTGTTTTTATTTTTTTCTTAATTTAATTTTAGAGGGTTGCTGAAGTATCAAACTAATTTAGATACCCACCCTCCTGGCTGCGTTTATCTTAATGGATCCCGCTACCGGCATATTCACTTATCAGAGTATCTCTCAGAACAGTTTCATGAATCTTTTCCTGGAGGATTTTCAAAACCAGATGAGCTTACCCGGAACACATTTGTGAAGATTTGTATGGAAGAGCCCAGATTCCAAGCTAATTTTCCACAGGTCAGATTAATTTTGTGTTTGGTTTCTGCAAAGTCCATGTTGTCATACGATTGATCAATGTTGCATTTAAACATGTTTTTGAAGGTATATAAAGTAATTATTCTTACAAAATTAAACATTTCAGGATGTCTCAATGGCAAGTTAATACTTATTGTTCCGTTATAGGCAGCTGACAGTTCAAGGAGAAAGACCAATGATATTACAAAATATAGAAAATTCCTGTTTAACTGACTTTATAATCTATGGTCATACTATGTATACTGTGACACTGGTGCTTGCCACAAGAAAGATAACAAAGATATTTTCCCTATCCATTGAGAAAAATAGGTTGACTAATAAAACAAATGAAAGAACTAATGCTATTAATATTCATTATAATAGTATAATATATTATGTACAATATTATATATGATAAATAAAAAATTGTAAAATCAATTTATTGGCTGCTTAATATGATCTGCTCGTCACTGTGCTAAAATGCACTGTATGCATAATTTCTTTTCATGTTTTCACAGTAATTCCTTGAAGTAATTTCTATCATCCTCAATTTTCTGATGAGGAAATTGTGGCTTAAATATATAAAATATTTTGACTACACTCTACAAACGAATACATGACGTAAGAAGAGTGTAAAACCAGGTCTTTGGCTAACATGCTTGCTCCTGGAAAACTTCTTCCCCAAATATCCAGCGAGTATTTTGATGAGGGCCCTGACCTTCCCTCTTGGCTATGGAAGCTGCCCATGTGGGAGTTACACCCTGTACTCACCCCTGGAAGTAGGGGAATAATAACATCAAATGTCTATTTTAAGAAGAGAAAGAGAGTAAATAAAAAAGAGGGTCAAACACAAGGTGAAGGAAGGAGACTAGACTTCGGGTGGTGAGCACACAATAGAGTAAATAGCTGTGGTCTTATAAAGTTGTGCATCCAAAATTCCTATAACGTTATTAACCAATGTTACCCCAATACACTTAATTTAAAAAAAAGAAGAGAGAGGAGTGAAAAGGTAGAGTGATTTATAGATGACTTTGGAATGAGTGTATTAGCCTTGTGTTTATTATTAATAATAATCCTGTCATTTTCTATTAAACTTCATGATTTTCCAAACTTTTATGGGCTTCACACAATGCTTTATGTAAGGCAGGGCAAGTATTGCCACTCCGGTTTACTAATGTGGGATCTGATGCTCAAAGGGTAAGTGACTGTACCAAACTTGTAAGCCTGCTGCATTGCAGAGCTTGTCCTGGGATGTCGACTCTTCACACAGTGTCAAACTAAATGTCAGGAAGAGACATGATCTGTCTGCGTGGAAGGAGGAAGTTCTCAAATAACTGTGTAAATAAGGTTTAAAAAAGTGACCATTAAGACAAGTTTGGGTTGGTGGCTTCCACGTACTGAGGGAGATACAGTGTGCAGTTGTAGGAGAAGGGTTGGCTACACAGGCTTCTGCAATTCCCAGTTATCCTGGGACCAGGGCTATCCCCTCTACCACACATGCAAAACTGTTACGCTTTCCAAATTCTAAATGTTATCTTCTTGTTCATATTCTATTGATTATGTAAAAGTAAGTTGTAAACAACATGCCTACTGTATCCCATATTTAAAAACATGTGCACATATTTTACATTGTGTGTACATTTTCTACATGTACATTATGTATTAAATATCTAAGGTTGTTTTTTTTTTTTAAACAAACGTGGGACTGGTACATTTTTTTATAAAAATCATCTTCAGATTTATTGGAGCTTTCAACTTTCCTTTGTTGTTTTTAGAGAAAGGTATTGTTCATATGCATTCTATATTTGTTGTGTGCACAGAAGGATATATGAAACAATGTATGATTAACTGTTAATGGTAGTTATACCCCAGGCGATGGTTTGATACTAGGGTCTTAACATCACTTTCCCTTTTATTTTATATTTTAACTCATCTTTGAATAAGTTATAGTGAGTATGATTTTTCCCCCACTTTTTACATTTTATTTAAAATTGCAGCTTAAAATATTATTACCGTAATGTGTGAAATAAGCAGTTGGGCAGGATATAAAGATTCCTACAATACAATGAAAGTATTTCTTACACTGTATTTCAAAAATTCTCCATTAGACTTGGCTTTGGATTTCTGGACCTTTGTGCCTGTATTGTGCTGAAAGACTTTATAGGTGCATCCGGAGCAATAAGCCAGTCACCATCACGTCGGTCATAAGTCATCCCTCAGATGTTATGGAAATCCGAATGGTCAAAGAAAACTTTAAAGCAAGACCTGGCCAGGTGAGTCAGTGTTCAGCCACTTTTAAAATACCTTTTATCCTTATATAATTTTTTTAAAATTAGCAGATGTACCATCATTGGAATATTTGAACTTCTTTCTTGGTCATTTAAAAATTATGTTTGTTGCTTTTTAGTATATTATTCTCCATTGTCCCAGTGTGTCAGCATTAGAAAACCATCCATTTACCCTCACAATGGTAAGAAACATTTTATTTTTATTTTTTTTTATTTTCTAGAATGAAATGCATCTTTTCTTTTGTGTGTATGTACTCTACATCTTTCTATAAATCGTCTAGGCTATCATTCAAAATATACTTAAGTTTAAGCAAGCTATCATTTTACAAAGAAATATAATTATCCTTTAAGAAACTTTGTAACTGTTTATTACTTATTATTTTCTACCACTTTAAAATTCAGGAAGTGATATATCTAAAATTTATTAAACCTCATTGATTCAAATTGCAGAATATTTCCTGGATATTTTCACTTTTCCTTTTGTAAAGTACATACCAAAATATGTGTATGATTTTCTTTAGAGAGATTGAGTTTAAGGAAAACAAGGGTACTCTGAGTTGACGTGGAAGCATAAGAAAATCCAGGCAAGTTTAGAAAAGTCCAATGTAATTGGTACCCACGTTGTGTATGGAAAAGGAAAAGGAAAAGGAAAATAAAGTCAAAAAAATAAAGTGGAATAAATATTGGGTGCGGAGGGAATCTAGCTAAATAATGACATCACCACATATTTTTAGCATGCTGTTTAACATTACTTTATGCATTATAAAAATGGCACAAACCCATTATAAAATGTAAACCATTTACAAGTAAACAAGATAAAATATGAAGGAACTTTTTCTCATTTTCCCCATTTCTCTTTTTTTTTTTTTCTCCAGAGTTTGACATATATTCTTTCAGACATTTTCATATATACTTAGGCAGATGTAGGTATTTGGCATTTGTTTGCTGGATCGTTTGTTGTATAATTTTCTCTTTTTTACTCAGCAATATGTCATGATCAACTTTCCACATTATTATATTTATGCATACCTTATTTTTTTAATGACTGCATAATATTTCACAGTAGGAAAGTACTGTAATTTATTTAATATCCCCCATTGATGAGGAGGATTAAGATTTTTATTCAATTTGTAATGAAAGTAACTGAGAACAGGGACCACATGTTTAAATATATGCTTAAGATATGCAAAATAATTGAACAGATGGAGGGGGTCAGAAAAAGAATTGGTGTCAAAGTGCTGACATATGAGTTTGGGTTGTACTGAGATTGGAACCACTTTCAAACTTGATGTATTAGACAAGTTGAAAACTTGGAAACCTTGGCCAACTTATATTTCTCCAGTGTAATATTGTGATAAAAACAATACCATTCATAGATATGCTGTGAATTTAAATGAACTACTACATTAAAGCATGTAGAACAAAGCCTGGAACATGGAAAGTGCCAGGTACATGTAAACACATATTAGCGATTACGCTTTTTATTTTCAATGTGAGTTTTCCCCTTGAGAACATGTACTTGTGAAGACAGCTAGGCCAGAAAAATCTATGTTTAATGGATAAAAGAAACAGAAAGTAAGTGTCAGATGATTAGAGGAAAACCAGAAATTATTTATTCAATAGCAGTTCTTGAAAGGAAAAAAAAAATGTTTTTGCTTCATTGCTCCAAATTTTGCACTCTGTCTGTATATAGCAAATTTATTTATTAATAAATTAAAATTAATAATTAAGGAAAGGTAGTTTGTCATCTAGTGGAATAATTAATAGCATTCTATTTTATCAAGAAAGATTGAAGTTCAGGAGTGCATTGGATGGAGACAAAGAAGTTGGATGCAGACATTCATCAATTTTTCTTTTCATCAGACCATCTGTGCACCACATACTGTGTATAGGCTTAGGGAATGGTTTGTAGCCTTCCCAGATTTTAGGGGATTACTAGCTGGTTCACTCATACTATCCCCAAAGGGAGTTTCTATTTTCATAAGAGGGAAAAGAGACTGCTGCCAGGAAATGAATTTGAGTTAGAGCAAGCATTTCTAAGCTAAATTTCACATTATGTTATATTAATTTACTTGTTGTTGACCTTAAACAAATAGACAGCCAGGTATCTCTCCAAAAAATGGGTTTATTCAGTAACAACAAATAACTGCAATTCAGGACATGTGGTCTAATGGTGAACCACATACAAGTCTAGAGAACAAAGGAAAAGGGGGATTCATAAAGGAAAGGGGGAGTTCAGAAGGGCAGTTGTAAAGTAAGAGTCTCTTGGAGGAGACTGGGAGTTCAAAGTGTAGTGGCTTTTCACTGGATGACTTGTAACCATCTTCCATTGGCTGAGTGGTTGCCAGGTGAGGAAAAGATACTCCTTCTTCCTGCTGGAGTAGTAGAGTAGAAAAACACTTTCCCGTTGGAAACTGAAAGTCCATCTCTTCCTGTTTGGGGAGGTGACAATGAACGATAAGTGAAAGCTCCCCCTACAGGCCTCAAAATTGCAATTTAAATGAGGTTTCTGCTTATTAATCTTCGCACTATCTTTTCCTGCCATTTCCTTCGTTTGTCCAATTATTTCTGTTTGGCATTTACATGTAAAATGCATGCTTCTCAAACATTTTCACTGGATAGTTCCCTTAAAGTTTCTTTTGAAATAAAACAAAGCGAAACAAAAAAAAATTCCAGTATGCTCAGTCCCACTAAAAAGTGTGTAAACACCTCATCTTTGTCAAGGATAATAGTCCCTACTAATTAAATCCCTAGGAGATTTCCTTATAAACTTTGGAAATACTATATTATTTGATCCTTAGTGTATTCCTATGAGACATGTATTATTAACTGTATATGATGCAAAAAATGTGACTCAATGAGATTAAATGATGCTCCCACAGCCACACAGCTAGTTGGTGACACAGGCAAGATACAGACACAGATCTGTCTGGCTGAAAGGTGTTGTTAGCTGTCTCTCTCCTGCCTCACCACTCATCGATGTTTAGGGCATTTGTATGTCTAAAATTTCTATTGCTTTTGTACACACATTTTGTTGGTCAAAAACCAACAAACGACCACTTAGGAGAGAGCTTTAATGAAACTATAAAAAAGTTATTTTCAAGAGAAATATGCAATTAAAAGTTTTGGATTGTCTGTACTACTAAGCTCTTAAAGCATTGTGAAAAGTTAAAAGCCAAATAAATTCCCCTGCTAGAAAAAGTCTAATACGTATTTTCATATATTGTACCAGTATAAAGAAAAATCAAATCTCTAAAATATTCAGTGATCACCAATTCAGTAGTTTGAATTTCATCTCATTAAAAAAATTAGATTAAGCTTTTAATATTGCAAATACAAAAAAATAATAAGTACAAAAGATAAGGAACAGAAGCACTGTAGTATTTTTCACAAATTCTGTCAAGGTAAAGCTAAGTTTTGAATACTGATTTAATTAGAAACCCAAAGATTGGAGATTTAATTACTTAAGACACGTCAGCATTTCTTACACTTGACATTGGGTTTCCTACACAAGAATGCGGCAATAATTTGGTGAGCTTTCCCAAGAAGTTGTGATTGTTTTCTGCTATTGTACCTGCATTCTCTCAGGGCAGAACCAGCAGGCACATGTTTGCTGACAAGACTGGTGGAAAGCAGAGGGAATTGTGTAGTATTAGACTATGGATTTGGGAATCCTAGACAGTCTTGATTGGAGGCCTTGTTCCCCTACTTATTAGTACTACGACAATGGACAAGATAATTACCATACTTACCTTTGGTTTGCTTTTTAAATAAAATGTGCATAATAATAGTAGCTTCTCTATTGAGTTACTCTGAATATGAATTTAAAAGATATAACCAACTGTGCAGCATGGTGCTTGAGCTATATAGTAAGTTCTCAGTAGGTGGGAAGTTGTTATCCAATGTCTTGTCCATATTTCACCTTTCAACATTTGTTGACAGCTCTCCATTGTTTGTGATTTACTCCCTGTGTCACCTTTGTTATTGTGGTTTGCATTTTTATTTGTTATGGTTGTTTCAGATAATGAGTGTAGAACCAAGACAGGATTAAATTGAAATTTTTTTATTTTATTTATTTATTTTTTTTGACTCATTCTGCAGCATTTGGTAACTGACTAAGCTCTGGACACAGACTGGTTTAGAAACATTTGGGGGGACTGATGATTTATTTGCCTTTTGTGGTTTATTAGCCATTAGGATGAATGATGGACCTTTATTGGCTTCAAACCTTGGTAGAATTTTCCATGTTGTTCTTCAGCTATGTAGTGGATCTCTAAAAGTGTTTTCCAGCTATGCTCTGTAATTACCAAAGTTTGAATTTTCTACAAAAACACATTTCTGTTAAGACATGCACTCATCTAATTTAGGTACATAAATCAGATATGGTTTTTAAAAGCCTGAATTTAAGAAATCATGAAACCTACTGCTTACTACAAAATATAGCATCTCCTAGTATTTGACTGAGGTAGATATTAATTATGCTTATTAATATTGTTCATGTATTCTCAAAGAATAATGTAGAATCTGCTGTTTTGTGGTAGTTATAGATTAAAGTTTACATAAATATCGCTATATCCTTTCATTATTATTTTTATCCAGAAGTACACGTGTGTTTTCCTGACATCTGTATTCTAAGTTGTGTGATTCATTATTTTTAAGCTTGGATAACCTGATTTCACGTATTTTTCCATGAGTCAGAGGCAAGTGTAACTGTTAGTTTGTTGTTTGTGCTTTTACATAGCATGCCTGCACTTGTCATCATTTTTATTCTTTGTGTTTTTAATCTCTTAACCAGTCACTTGGGAATAGTCTTTCCAGTTTTCAATGAAAAACAGACAAGAATGGCCATAGATCTCTTAAGAATTGGAAATATTTTTTTGTTTTATTTTTATTTATTGAATTCCATGAGTTTAAATATAACCAGGAAATCTTCATTAGCTGTTCAGATCTTGGGTCTTGCTCTTATCTAATTCTTCAAAATAGTTTTTCTCTAGGGTTTCACAAATCTTTTGCTTGTTCAGCTTAGAAACTCAGGTGGGATAGGTGACACGTTAGCAAAGCAACAATGTGTCTTCACCACTGACCAGACAAAGTGATGGAAATTGCCCCAGAAGGTCTCAAATATCCATGAAACATTAACAGGACAACTGAATTCTCTAAAAATTAACTATCATCTAACTGCTCCAGTTTGGCTTTTTTTCTAGGGGAAGGAAAATATTTCTTCAGTGCCCAATGAGAGCCTGCATGATAAACGTGAACTTAAATAGGTCATTGTATTCAGATCAAATCTGCATTTTAATATTAAACTTGATTTATTCAATTTATATTTTTGGATGCCTCCTTTCACCTAGGTAGCAAAGAGAAAATGATGGATAAAAGCCCTTTCTTGACTCACATCTCCTTCCAGCCTTTCCCCCATTTCTTAATTCTTTAGTTCCTTTCCTCTCATTCTCTCATAAATCCACCAACTTTTGTCAATAGCACTCTACTAAAACATTTCCAAGGTCAACAATGACCATGTTATTGCAAAGTCCAATGGCCATTTTCCAGTCCTCAGTAGCCTTGACCTCTTGGTAGCATTTGCCACAGCTGATGACTTGCTTTAGTCACTTGCTTTTTTCATTTTGCTTCTAGAACATCCACTTACCTTTTTTTTCCACCTAATTTTCTGGCTACTTTTACCCCTCCACCCTCTTTTTTCTGTTCCTTGTCATCCCCATGACCTCTAAATATCACAATACTTCAGTGTCCATTGCTTGAATCCCCTTTCCTGTCTAGCTAAACTCATTTCTCTAGTGATTTTATCCAATCTTATTGATGCATCTCTAGGCTATTATCTCCGAATTTATATTTCCAGCTCATCCACCAACTCCAAAATTCAGGCTCATATATCCAATTGTCTACCAGCAACTTCCACTTGGCTGTCTAAAAAACATCTTCAGTTAATGTTTTAAAATTGAAATCTTAACCTTCAACCTCCCAGACATATTCCACTCACAGTCTTCCCCCATTTCAGTTAGTGCCCACTCCATTGTCCAAGTTGCTCAGGCTAAAAACCTGGACATTAATCTTGACTTTCACCCTTTTAAGAAAATATAGTCAATAATCTGTCCACAAATTTTCTTAGCTTTACCTTTAAAATATGTTCACAATGTCCATAGCACCCTCCCTGGTCCAATCAACTACCATCTGAATAGCCTCCTAATTGGCCTCCCTCTGTCTGCCCCTACTCAACTCTCAGGTAATCTTAAGAAGTAACCAGGATGATTATTTTAAGATGAAAATCAGATCATCAGATCATGTCATTTCTCTGTTCAGAAACCAGGCAGTTTTTACTATTAGTTATACTTGATATATTCTGACTTGTGTGTGTGTGTGTGTGTGTGTGTGTGTGTGTCTGAGAGAGAGAGAGAGAGAGAGAGAGAGAGAGAGAGAGAGAGAGAGAGAGAGAGAGAGTGTCAGAGGTCAGTGTGGCTGGAATACACTAATAAAAAGGAAGAATGGTAGGACATAATATCAGAGAAGTCCTGAGGGGTCAGATTATGTGGGATTTAGAGAACATTGCCAAGGCTTTGGCTTTTACTTTAAGTCATGAGGGAGCCACTGGAAGGTAGGTTCTGGATAGAGGAATGACATGATCCAGCTTACTTTTTAGCGAGGTCATTCTGGCTGCTATGTTAAGATTAGATGAAAGGGAGCAAACAGGAGCAGAAGCAAGGAGACCAGTTAGGGGGCTGTTAAGGTCATCCAGTTGAGGTATGAGGATGGCTTGGACCTGGGTGGTGACAGTAGAGTTGGTGAGGAGTATCAGATTCTTAACATATTTTAAACTTAGAGTTAACAGTATTTCTTTATAGACTGGTTATGGAATGTAAAAGAAATAGAAGAATCAAGCTTATTGTCAAAGATTTTGGTCTGAGCAACTAGAGCTGCATTATTGAGTTAAGGACGGCTCTGGGGAGAACAAGTTCTAATAAGATTTGCAGAGCTCAGTTTTGGACAGGTAAGTTTTAGATGGTGCTTAGTGTGCTTTTTAAAAATGTTGGCTGAAGAAATGAATAGCATGTCAGCCCCATTTCCACTGTACCAGTTATTGCTACAGCTAGAGCCATTTTTGTCTCACCTCTACCAGTCTTTGGGTTTGAGGAAGAGTAGTTGCCTGGTTTGAGACTGGAGTGAGGTGAATCTAGGGGTCAAATTATCCCATATCCCCTTCTTTTTTTAAAATCATGAGACCAGCCCCAGCTCCCTTCTGTTATCTCTGAGACCTAAGATTTTCCAGCATTGTGAGGGAGAGATAGACTTGCTTCTCAAGGTGGTCCTCTTTTTAAAGGTAGTGGGATTTCAGCTTTGTATGTTTTTTTCAGTCAGTTCCAAAACACTGTGTGATCCACATTTCACCCTTCAAAATTTGTTGATACCTCTCCATTGTTGTTAGTGCTCCCCATGTCACCTTTGCTATTGTGGTTTGTATTTTTATTTCTCTAAACTATCGTTTTAGTATGTTGATTTTTTGAGGGAGTTGAGACAAATTCATACATTTTATCAAAGTTAGTAAAAATCGATTTACATATTCCTCCAGGATCTTTCTGTTTAATACTGAGTATATTTTGATCATGCAAATATACAAGTAAGCACTGTTTTATCCATCAAATAAACAAGTAAACATTAAAATATAACTTTTGTCAAAATGTTTAGAGCCACAATGCTACATTAATTATGATGGATTCTATGCTTTTGGCTCATTACTGGTATCTCCTCTCTTACTTTTAGAACAATCTCCATTTGTGAAATTACATGAGCACCTAGTATAGTCTGTGGAACGTTTTGGCTACTCAATACATATTTATTGAATGTATGAATAAATTACACAAAATTAAAGAGGTAGACGATAACACAGGGCATAAAAGTAAAATAATATTGGGATATAAGGAAGTGAGGAATTTTCATGGCAGGGAAAATAAGGATTTCTTTATGAAAGTGGTGGCATTTGAGAGGCCTAAAAGAATTCCTAGGGTTCAATATAAGAAATGGGATTTAAGTCATTCTAAATGAGTAAATTGGTAAGTGGGGAAATGAAA
This sequence comes from Rhinolophus sinicus, assembly GCF_036562045.2. Classification (NCBI taxonomy): domain Eukaryota; kingdom Metazoa; phylum Chordata; class Mammalia; order Chiroptera; family Rhinolophidae; genus Rhinolophus; species Rhinolophus sinicus. Next base: position 106,966,800 of record NC_133756.1, read on the forward strand.
GGACTGGAAAACATGTTAGTTGATCTGTATTGGTTTAACTGGGTTAGAGTGAATCAAGGAAAGACATGGAACATAAAGTTGGAGAGTTTGGAACAGATGCGATTGGCCATAGACTATAGGAAAAAAAAATTGTGGGTGTTTTCCTTATGGAGGCTCAAAAGGTTAATCAATAGGATATTGCTGTGATCAGACACTTTCTTTGTTAAGATTCTTTGAAAGGACTTGAAAGTTGATTGAATGCTGGCAGGAAGAGAAATACCCAATATTACTCTGAGATTTGAGCCTTTGTTCTGATAAGGGTGTGGAAGGTCTGTGTCCAGACTTAGGCGAATGAGAAAGGGAAGTTAACTTGGGAAGTATGATAACAGATATTTTTGCTATATTACATTTGAGTGAATTTCAGGTGGAAATGTCTTGCAGTAGTAGAAAATATGAAACTAGAGCTTTGGAAATGTTAAAAATAAAGATCTGACAATAATGATTAAAGAACATTATGTTCTGTGTGATCGTTTTCTGTGGTTTAATAAATTTGAAAACAAACACATTGTGGCTTTTAAATTTATTTTCCATGTTGAATAAATCCTTGTGCAGTGACATCATTTTTACATTTAGTTTCCAAATGTAAGATGATTACATAATATCTGTTTATAGTTTGGTCAGACTGTTATAAAAGTATTAGTCTTTTGAGCACATTAAAAACCCCAAACCATAATGGACAAAAGATTTGAAGGACAAAGTTTTTGTTTTTTTTTCCCAGGATAGAAAAGTATACATTCCTCCAGATCTGTTGTCACAAATTCTGTCACTATATTGTTTTATCTTTAAACTAGGTGATGTGTATTCTTGTACTTATATTAAGGTCAACAAGAACCAAACATGAACCATTTTCTTCATCTAAGAAACTTAAGTGAGGCTAAGTTTTAATGTTTACTTTTAAGAAAGACTCAGCAATGTTTTAATGTTTAGTTTTAAATTTAACTTTTAAAATATTTAAAATTATAAACATCACAAAGGCTAACAATTAATTAAAAAAAATAGATGTGTATGGAATTCCTCATTTTCTCTGTCTTCAATTTTATTTATCAGAAGTCAATAGAGTATTATATATTCTTTTCAACTTATTTCTATATATAGAAAAAAACACTAATATCTGTTTTTATTTTAATAATGTGAACTTAACTACACATATTATCTTGCAACTTTTTTAACTGAAAAATTATCATAAGCATATTTCTTTAGTAATGGTTTAGGTAAAACAAGATAGTCATAGATATTTATACTTTATTATTTCTTCCCTTTTAGAAGTTTTCTAAGCACTCTTAAAAAGATAGTGAAAAAACATTTAAGAATCACTACACTGTGCTTTAAACAGCAAATCTGAACAGTATTTGTGCAGTCACAAAAATGTGATTCTAAGATCTTCATTCATTGTTTCAAATCACACGGGCTGAAGCAGTTTATGTTTTATTCTGTGCAGTCCCCCTTCAAATTTGTGGTGATATGGTTGGGCAAAGACTATGTAAAAATCTGTCTTCTTATTTCTTAGCTAGTTTGAGGAAGTATCTGTAACTTAGACAGTCATCATTCCCAAGATTATGAGAGAAACAATATTGTGTTTTATCTATTTACAACCATATCAGCCTTAAAACCTACACTGATGCATTTGGCCAGCTCTTAAAGAGGAAGGTTTATAGGCTCATATAAGAACTGAGAGGATATTAAACATCCTATGTAATTATCTTTTTTAATGTCTGCACTGAAAGAATAAAACAGAGAGATATGAATACTTGGCAAAAATGTATGTTTTCCTTCAGAATACATTATGAGATTAAGTCAAGCCAGGTGCACACTCAGCCATACAAAGACAAAACTTTTTGCTCCTTATTCTGATATCTTCTTGGCTTAGATCTTCTTTTCATAACCTAACACAATGAGGTAAACATCAAGCAACATGTGGACAATCAGATTGGCAGCTTGGAACACTGTTGAGATTCTTGCTTTCTGCAAACTACAACTTTTACTGCATAGAGGCTCTGGCCAGCCTTAAATAGTATGAAGTAAAAATGGCGGGTGGTTTTTACAGATCATACAATCTTATTTGCAGATTTACTAATGACAAACCTGATTAATGTCAGAGTTATTAAGAGACCAGAATTTAAATGAAATAATTAAATATTAGAGTCATAATTATAAATGAAATATTTTAATAGTGTAAATAATATTTAAATTATATTTTTATTTTTCCTGGAATTTGTTAGGATGTGAGGTATATAATATCTGGAGAGCAAAAGACATTAAAATTACTAGTCTCTGTTTTTTCCTTTGTGGTTCAAAGCTGTGTCCTCTTAAATATCTTAACTCAAATGATATTTAAGCAAGATTTGTAGTTTGCTGTAATATACTAGCAGTTTTACACTGTGTATATTATATTATTTTGTATAAATGCTTATGGGTGTTTAGAGAAATGTATATTGTCATATTGACTGGTTGACATTGCTTTTCTTCTTCCATTAATGAATATCTATTCACATTTTTAGTCCATTACTTCTTATTTTCTGTTGATTTTGGGGATTTGCTAAGAATAGAAGTTGTAATTCAAGCATACCTGATAATAATAATTATTATTCAGAATTGATTCTAGTATTTATTTTTTTAGTGTCCTACTGAAACCAAAGCAACATTTGGAGTCCACCTTAAAATAGTAGGAGACTGGACAGGTATGTAGAACATAGAGTTTTAAGATTCATGCTTTGAAAATAATGGGTCATGCAATAATTTGATTGTGTTTAAATAGTGGAATTACCAGCATGTATATAAATCTGTATATGTTGTTAAACTTGTTTGTTTTCTTTCTTCCCTTGTATAGTTTTGACATTTATGTTTTCTTCTTACAAAATACATTTTAAGTAATTTTGAATCATATATTGTTCACTGTGTTTGCAAATCAAAGATTTCTGCCTACTTGTCAGAGGTACTGGCAATAGTGGGAACACTAAAATGTGTTTTTTAGAAAACATGATTTTAAAATCAGTGGTAGGTTTTACTCCTTAAATAATCAACACTTGGGATTAATATCACAAAGATCTTCCAGTTCTTGCATGACCTTTCGTGTGGTATTATCAACTCCACAACATGTTTGGAATAGTGGTCATTTTTTAATAGCAGGCCTATTGGTGGTAATATCTTACTCATTTATTCAATAAATACTTCTTTTATTATCTGAGAGGATGTCTTAAGAGTTCTGAGTAAATAAAAGAAACATTATTCATTCTTACATTCCCTTGACCCGACAGAGTGACTGGCAAGTGAGTGTTCAGTAAATGTTAGCTTGTTGATGGGATATTTAGATGATTACTCAGAGGAAAGGACACAAGAATAAACATATTGTAAGTAAGAGTAGTTTTTAATTGAATGCTACGCTACGATTTGGTTTGTGAAAAGTACAGGGAATTAGTAAAAGATAGAATCAATATAGTCTAGGGCTATAAGAGAAGCTTCACAGAGAAGACAGAATTTGAGCTGAACCTTGAAAATAAGGCAAATGAGGAAAGAAGTAGGTCATTGAAGTGAAATTCACAGCATTGTCAAAAATCAGGGAATGATTAAACCATATTTAATAAGGGTGAGTCAATCAGCCTAGCAGAAGCACAGATTTTTGTTCTAGGGAGTTGTATGGAAAAGCCATTTAGGGTCAACTTGGTGAAGACCTTGAATGACTCAATGAGATAACAGAATAAGGTAAAGATGCTAGGGAACCTTTGAAGGATTTGCAACATCATAATGAAAATAGTATTAATAACTTGATAGTTGGATTGATTAGAATCAAGGGAAGACTTATTGGTGCCGGAAAGCAGAGAAGAGGAAGACAGAGAAGAGGAGTCGGTGCAGGAGTGGGGATGGAAACTGGGAAATAGAAGGAGTGGATCTGTAAGTGCAGATTGAGAAGTTAGCATTAGAAAGGAAGAGATGATTCCTATAAAAAATCAGGGCAAGGACAAGATATTGTATAGCAAGAAAGAAATATGTTAGGAAGAAGGACCGTTGAAAGAGCTATATCATACAGTTAAAAAATAAAAGTATAAAGTTATTTGTGTATAGGAAAGGCAGCCAGCTTGGAATTGGAGATGTGAAGAAAATGGAAAAAAAAAAAGCAACATAGGATCTCTCTCATGGACAAACCAATGAAATTAATCAAATGATCTTTGAGCAGTAATCACCTATTGGAATCATGAAAAATCAGGCTTAAATAGATATTGTTCATGTGATAGTATTCAAAAGAGACGTGGTAGCCCATTGTTGGAAAAACACTGATGTAGTATGGAAATAGTAGTTCTCATGATAGCTAGTTGACATAATAACAATTGTTTTGCACCATTTGACAAGTAAAGAATGAGTAAAGCTCTTCTCTAGTAAGAATCTCAATATGGTAAGAATTAACTTCAGCAATGAAAGCTAATTGACAGAATTCTACATTTGAGGGGAAACAAGCACAATGAAGATATAATTTAATTCATCAGAGAAAGCAAAAACTTCTTCATGATGGTTTATTACCAGCTATTGTTACTGAGTTTCTTCATCAAGTTATTTTCTATTGTCAGTAACTCATTAAAATAACTTATAATTTATTTTAATCTCTATTAGGAACACCTAATAGTTCTAATTTTATCCTCCTGTTTTATGTACTACGCCATTGAGGGAGAAGCAAGATCATTCTATTCACAGATAAGTTCCAGTCAGATGCTTTTCAACCAATAGACCTTATTGGTTGTTGACTTCAAATGTTTGTTGATTTTGGGGGAAAAAGTGTTAGCCATTCATGCAGAGAACCCCTAAATAATTGTATCACTATCTGGCAGTTGAGTTAAAAACAACAACAACAACAACAAGAAAATGGTTTAGCTGTTTTAAAACAATAGAATTACAATTATGGAAGGAAAAAATGGGAATATTATTCCTGAGATCAAGGATCACTGGTTATTATTTTGAAAAAAAAAAAAAAAATTAAAACTCTGTATTAAGAGCAGTAGGTATAGGAAATATCAAAGAGGTGCTTAAGAATTTGAATATCAGAGGTTTACTTTTTCAAACTGGCTTAGAGATATTTTACAGTGACTTGTTCTTCCCTGAAATATGTTCTGTCTGGACAAGTCTAATGAACAGGTTTAAGACCGCCCCCCGATATTCATGATTTTTCGAAGACTAATAAACTACACACAACTGCGGAGTGTCCAAGAAGCAGATGAAACAGCTATGTAGCACAAGACAAGGAGGCATTACAGTTTCTTACATTTGTTGTCTAGCTTTTTATTTTACCCAGGCTTCTAGTTGCATCTCCTAAGTATGTGAAAAACTCATGAAAGTTTAGAAGACTCTTTAAACCTCTTAAACACAATTCAGTTTTTCCGTGAAATGATGCTAGTAGAGAGGGGTGAAGTGAGTTACCCAAGTAGATTTCTCTTTGAATTGAATTAATATTTTGTTGCTCTTCTAGAATCAGTCATGCTTTACCATTTGAAATATATGGTCACAAATTGTATATTGGCTTAATTATCATTCTAACTCTCCAAAATGTCTTGTTATTTTCTTCATAGATATCATTACTATTGAATAATGTCAGTGAAATATTACACCATTGGTTATTTTGGTGGTCTAAATAGCAGCTTACTCTAGAAAGATTTGGGTTGTATTACAAAAGCATTATATACCTAATATCCAATGTAATTAATTTAAACATTTTTGTCATTGTTCCATGCAATAATTAGTGGATTGGCAATAACTAGATGAACATGCAACAAAGAACTCACTGTATGTATCATGTAAGAGCTTTCCCTTGAATCTTGGGTATCAATTGCCATATTGTCTATTGGCAGGTCTTACTACAAACAAAAGATAAGGTTAACTTAGAGGTTTCAAAGTAGGAAAACAAGGCCATATAACATGGATTTGCCTTGATCAAATTGTTAATGGGAGTCTCGATTCTTCTTGCTGACTCAGTGAAGAATCAATGGTCAGCAGATTAATATGCAGACATGGTTTCTTAGTGATACATTCTCAGGGAAGAGAACAGGCCTAGCTGAGGTGGGGGAGTCGGGGAGAAAGAGACAGAGAGGGAGGGGGAGGGAGAGGGGGAGGGGGAGAAGGAGGGGGAGAGAGAGCCCTTGTCCAAAGGACTTGTAGTTTGCTGGGCGGGGGTAGGGAGTTACATATTTATTTGGTAGAAAAGTGGTACATGCTCTCCACAGGAGGGCATGACAAGACCACCTCTCATCATCTGTTGTTGTAAAAACAGATACTGTGGCTGGAGGCAGTTAATGAAAGCTAGTTATGAGCTTTTTCTGTAGGCACTATGGACCCTTTCCCACCTCTCCTCCTTCTCCTACATTTTCTAACTTCTATCTGACAAAATGATACATTGATATTCACAGTATAAGTCATCTTACGTAAGCTTTAGTTAAAGGCTGAACTGAAAAAGAGGTGATAACTCTGTCCCTCTGTTCTACTTCTGTATCACTGTATTAGCCAGGCATGTTTCATACTTATCTAGCTGATTATGAAAACATTAAAACAGAATAAGTGCAATGTATTTAAAGTTTATTTTTCCATTTTGGGGAACTACTTGTAAGTCAGTTGTTGACCACACTAAATGTTATTATTTTGTAATGATAACATATTTTGGAAGAATTATGACATCCACTTTATTACTATTTATATCTGTGAGTGGCTTTTGGTTCCTGCAAACAAGTAAAAACATAAAAATACTCCTTATTAAATACTTAGCTTGTTTTTAAGGATATGCCAAAACAGGAGATCCAAACTAAGTTTGAGCATATTGACTTCTCTGAAGAACACAAATCATATTTGAATATGTGAACCATGATAAGTTTTACAATAATTCATGTTCACACAGTATAAACTTTAGTCTAAACCCTAATAAATATGTATTATCAATGACAACATCTACGAAGGAGTGAGTAGAAATACTGTTTTTGTTGCTGTGACTAGCAAATTATAATGGTTACTTATTTGTGGAAGATAACGTTGCTATTTTGGGTAATAGGTATTTATTAAATACCTTCTATGTGCTAGATTCTTTACTCGTTTCTGGAGATACAGCATTAACCAAAACAGAAAAGGTCCCCATTCTCATAGAAACTGTATTCTAGTCAGTAGAAACCTCCAAGAAACAAACAAACACAAAACAAATCAATATATAATGTATTAGACAGGGATAAGTACTATGAAGAAAAATAAACAAAGGTAAGGGAGTAAGAATCATGAAGGTTGGTCGTGCTATTTTAGTTAGGGTGTTCAGTTACAGACTTTTGGAACAGACATGTAAGTGGGTGAGGGAATAAGTCAGGTGGATTTCAGGAAGAAGCACGTTTAGGCTAAGGAAACAAATGCAAAGTTCCTAACACTTTTTTCTTTTTACTTTCATTTTTAATTTTTTATTTAAATTTTTTCTTTTAATTTTGGTTTTCAGTGTTTAGTATTACTTTGGATATTCTAGGAGCAACAAGGAGGCCAGTGGGACTGGAATATAGACAGTGAGGGGGATGGTAGCAGGAAATGAGGTTAGAGAGACGAGTGGGCTATGGGGCGCTATAAACTATGGGAGGACTGGGATTTTAATCTGGTTGATATACAAGACCTGGTTTTGAAGTGTACATATGAATGATTATTCATTTTCTTCTAATATGTACTACCTGGTGGTTGGCAGGCTGAGATTATTTTTTTAAAGGAAAGACTAAGTTTCGAAAGAAGGTATAAAAGGTGAGAAATCCGAATATTGTGGAAAACAAGTCAAACTTTTTTTGGTTGGGGGGGTGGGAGAGATGTAACATCATTTTAGAAAAGCTTCAGTAGTGGTTCTATCTCCTGCCATATGGCTCTGGTTTATGGGTTCTGGAAGTCTCACCTATGCTCTATGTCCTACCTGTCCCTATGGAAGGTAGTGTTTCCTGCTCTTCTCTGGATTTCTTCACTAACTTTGAATTGGCTCCTCAGTTCTTCCCTCACCTGAGTCACCAGTTCCCTGTATTAAATTCCTTCCTTTAAAATTATGTAGAGTCATTCCTGGTTTGGCTGTATCTAGACTATCACAAGAGGTTAGCAGAATCTCTCTGAACAGAGCACTGAATTTAGAGAATGGGGGAGATAAGAGGAAGGGTAAAAACCCTGAAGTAGTCAAATGTGTGTACTCAAAGACTAGTGAGAAATGCTGAGCGAAATAAGTCAGACAGAAAAAGCAGAGAACCATGTGATTTCACTGATATGTGGTATATAAACCAAAAACAACAAAAGAACAATACAAACAAATGAGAAACAGAAACTCATAGACACAGATAATAGTTTAGTGGTTACCAGACGGTAAGGGGGGTGGGGGGTGGGAGATGAGGGTAAGGGGGATCAAATATATGGTGATGGAAGGAGAACTGACTCTGGGTGGTGAGCACACAATGGGATTTATAGATGATGTAATACAGAATTGCACACCTGAAATCTATGTAATTTTACTAACAATTGTCACCCCAATAAATTTAAAAAAGAAATTAAAAAAAAAAAAAGAAATACACAGGCTAAAAAACAAAAAAAAACAAAAAAAGAAATGCAGTGTTACTAAAATTGAGTTAAATGGAAATGTAGGCAATAAAGTCTGAGAAGTACTCGTGGGCCAGATATGGTAGGCACTTACAGACTTCAATTTTATTATAAATGTTATGGAAAACTATAGGAGGATTTTGATAGGGTCTGTCTCACATTTTAAAGAGGTAACTCTGGCTATGTAGAGAGGGAATGGACAAGAGTAGAAATTAGGAGATGAGCTAAGAGAGAAGCTCTTGTTGATGAGTAGACAAGAGAAAATGCTAGTTACACATGGGACGATAGCAATTGAGAAGTGGGTCATGAGAAGTGGATGGATTTTGAAGGTACATCTGACAGGTTTTGTTGACACATTGGAGGTGGGATATAAGAAAAATTAGGAATCGAAGATAACTCCAAGATTTTTTTAGCTTCAGTAAGTAGACAGTGCTGCTGCTTACTGAGCTAAAGAACACTGGTATATTGGTGGGGCAGGGGGAGGCGACATTCAAAGTTCAGTTTTGTACATTTTAAAGTTGAGATGCCTCTTAGACTTCCAAGAAGTGAGGTTGAATAGTCATTTGAATATGTGAGTTCAGAGGTCAGGGAGATGGCTGGGCTAGAGATATAAACTTGAGAATCACTAGCATATTCATGGATTTAAAGCCTTGTAGCTGGGTAGGATCTTCTAGGACAGTAATTCTCAACCACGTAAGATCCAACTCCTTGTTTTATAGCATTTTATATGCCCACGTTATATTCTTAAAATGCAATTTACAGATATCATATACACAAAGATTTTATTTAAAAAATCAATATATCATCCTAACCTTATTATAAAGGAGCTATTAAAATAAAATGATTTATAGTAAATGATTTACATTCAATATTTAAATTTTCAAGCATGACTACACTAAACATCATAGTGGAATAGGTGAGTTGTACCCACATACAGAATGATCAGGAATAAGACAGTTCTAAATATAGGCTTCCAATACAATTGAAATACTATGAACACTGTTTTCTTTAAGATGTCATTTTCCAAAATGGCGAACATATTTTGGTTAGGTTATAGATACAATGGAGTACCATATTTAGTTTACAGAGTGATTGCAACCCTGAAATTTCAGTGCATATTTAAACAATGCAGGAATTTAGCATTTTTTAATCATTGTAAATGAGTTTTTCATTTACATGAGTATCTAGCAAGCATGCAGGAAATGAGACAAGGCTTTGTCGTATTCTCTATAACATTTTAGGATGTCTAGTATCTCTGATTCCTACTGTCTAAACTTGAGTAACTTCTGATCATTACTGTGCGAAACAAATTGCCTCCACAAATTCTCAAAACTGCCCCTAGTAGGTGGCATTGTCCTGTCAAGAGTAACTACTTTAAGAAACGTATATAGATAGAGAAGAAATATAACATAGGACTTAGCCCTGAGACTTTTTTTTAAAATTATTTTCAGGTGTACAAAAGCAACATAATAGACATTTGCACCCCTCACAAAGTGATAACCCCCCTCCAATCTACTACCCCTCTGACATCTATATAGCTGTTATAATATAATTGACTATATTCCCTATGCTGTACTTTACATCCCATGACTCTATGTCATGGGGGTGCCAAAAAAATGTATACAAGTGGACACTTTGGTCAACATTGCTCAAGCAATAGTTTGCCATAATCAGAAGTGTCCAGACCCTTTGACCACCTCTTGTAATTGCAGAAGTCAAACGTGACTTGGATTCATCTTTTGTTATCGATATATATTGAGTATTATAATTTTAATAGTTTTTTTCCTTTCTTAAAATGTGTATACATTTTAAGTTTTTGGCATGCTGTGTGTGTGTGTGTGTGTGTGTGTGTGTGTGTGTGTGTGTACACATATTTAATTATAGTTCACATTCAATATTATTCTACTTCAGCTTCAGGTGTACAACGCAGTGGTCAGGCATCTACACAGTCTATGAAGTGATCCCCTGATAAGTCCAGTGCCCATCTGGTACCCTACATGATCTTTTACATTATTGATTATATCCCCCATACTGTGTTTCACATCCCCAGGACTATACTGTGACTACCAATTTGTATTCTAATCCCTTCTCCCCATTCTCCAAGCCCCCTCCCACCTAGCAACCATCAGTTTTTTTCTCTATATCTCTGAGTCTATTTCTGTTTTGTTTGCTCATTTATTCTGTTCTTTAGATTCCACATTTAAGTGAGATCATACGGTATTTGTCTCAATCTGACTTATTTCACTTAGCATAATATTCTTTAGGTCCATCCATGTTGTTGCAAATGGTAAGATTTCATTCTTTTTTATATGGCTGAGCAGTACTCCATTGTATAAATGTACCACAGTTTCTTTATTTAATCGTCTGTTGATGGCCATTTCAGTTGTTTCCATATCTTGGCTATTGTGAATAGTGCTGCAATAAACATAGGGGTGCATATATATTTTTTGAATTAGTGTTTTGAGCCCTGAGACATTTTGACACATAGAGTCTTGCAAAAGTAACTCAGAAGGAGTGGCCAGTTAGGTAAGAGGGGAACCAGGAAAGTCTGAGTCCTGGACACCATAGGACAGTGTTTCAAAAAAGAGGAACTGATCAATTGAAACAAATGCTTCTGAGAACTGGAGTAAAATGAGGACTGAATTAATGATCTTGGCGATTGTGTTTTTAATGGAGTTCTGGGAACAAAAGCCTGACCCAAGTAAGTTTGAGAGAAAATAATAGTAAAAGAAGTGGAGATGGTAATTACAGACAAATCCAGTGGTATGTTGTGACCAGCATTTGTGATCTCATTGGGTGCTTCTCTTCCAACTACACGTTCAGTGAAGTCAAGTTTGATAGCTGTAAAGCATCCACAAATGTGAGTACTTATTCGACAGAAATTGACAAATACCATAAAGAAGGGATTTAAAAAAAATTGAAGACCTGACTATTAAACAGTTGCCAAAACACCGCTGGAAATAGTCTAAGGACTTTGGATGGGAAATTAAATAAAGAAATAGGGTAGTTGCTGAAGAAGGGAAGATATAGGGAAAAGCAAATGTAAGTTAAGAGCACACATAACGTAAATATATATATATGTGTGTGTGTGTACTTATATATTTATATATCTGCATATATATTTATTGTGAGCTATTATAATATGTTCATATACTTCTTAGAACAGTATGAATAACAGACTGAAGTAGAGAGGGAAAATTGCAGAAGATATAGAGGTATAATTATAGGAGCAACGTCCACAAGTACACCTAATATATTCCCAAAGGAATGGAATCCAGTGTACAATTGGAGGGCTTGACCTTAGATAAGGTAGCTGGGTAGTTCATGCTTTGTAACAGGAAGGAAGACAGAGAAGATGTTTCCAGAGCATGGCTACAGGTTGGTTGGTGGACTTGGAATGAGGGGAATGGGTTCTGGTTCCTTCTGTTTTCTGAGTGAAGTAAATAGTAAGGTTATCACTGAGACTGAGGATAGGGGAAGATACGATGAATTTTGAGGAGAAGGATGAAGATGTATTGTTTGAAATAGTAAATTGGTAAGTGAAGCATGGTGGCCCTTTTGAGTTGTGCCAAGAAGCCTACTGAGATATGTGGTCCAAATTTTAAAGTGAGACAAGCTAGAATAATTGTGAGTTTTTTCCAGGCATGGTCTACTTCTTTTGATTAGCTATTGAGCAAGTGGGGAGTTGGATTTAACCAGCAATATTGGTCCACTCCTGATTAAATTCACTATAGTTGTCATCTTTAATCGATTCTCTGCACTATAGCCATAGAAACTGCAAAGCATGAATAAAATTAAATTACTTCCCTTGCTTTAAACACTCTAATAACTTACCGTTTCTCTTAGAATAAAGACAAAAAATCCTTATGATGGTTTAGAAGGTTCTCTCTACTCTGGCCCTGACCTACCTCTTGTTTTGATTCAATTTGTTTCTTTTCTGCACAATAACAATACTGGCCTTTTGGTTCCTTTTGTGTCACTTGTTTGCTCCCACCCTATCCATACCCTGATCCATATATCTGCAATGCTCTCTACCTCTCCTGCCCACACTGACACATTTACCTAGTATCTTTACATCACAGCTCAACAGTCACTTCCTCTGAGAAGCCTCCTAGACCCCTCAATGTTAGATGTTGTTTCTTATATGCTGCCATCACTCTATTTCTTTCCTTAAGAACACTTATCTCCATTGGTAACTGTACATTCAAAGTGTGATCATTGGTGTAACAAGTTTCCTGCAGGAGACTATAAGCATTATTATGGCAGGGACCTGGATTTCTTTTTGCTCACCATTGACTCAAGGACCTATTAAAATGGTTGTTCTTAGTAAATGTAAATGTTTGTTAAGGGAAGGGAAAGAGAGAGAGAGAGAGAGAGAGAGAGAGAGAGAGAGAGAGAGAGAGAGAGAGAGAGCACGGAGGGAGAGAGGGAGGGAGGGAGGAATAAAGGGTGGCATATCCTCTGCTTTGTTAAAATAAGCTAGTGGGGCAGTAGTCAGATACATAAACAAATGTAATACTGTGCCCACCAAAATGGAGGATGCAGTTTCTTGGAAGGAGATCTGGGAGTCTTTCTAGGCCAAACTGAGTATTAGAGATAAATTGGACTTGTCCAGAGTGGGAGATTATTCCAGGGAGAAAAAGAACTTGAATAATGGCTGAGAATGGTGAACTGTCATGGAATGCCAGGAAAATGTCATGCTGCTGGAAGGCCAGAATGGGGTGGTATCCAGAGGTCATGTCACGGAAGAGCTTGTAGGAATTGCTAAGAAGCTTGGTCTTTTTTGCTAAAAATGTTGGTGAAAAACTGAAGTGTTTTAAACAGGAACTGAAAGCAAATTTGCACTTTATATGGGCAACCGTGCTCATATTTTACAGATTGGAAAGGAGAAAGACCAGGTTAATGGCAAAGATGCCAAATTAATTAAAGATTTGTCATAGTGTCAAGGGCGCTGAGGAGAAAAAAGTTTTGTGGAGGGAATAATCTATGATGACCAATGAAGTAGGACCGAACAATAGTTTTGGGAGGCAGATTACTGCTAACCTTATAAAAACCATCTTATGGGAAAATGCAAGGGAAAAGTTTGGGGATGATACAGACTGTTTTGAATGACTGTGTAAATTGACAACCAGTGAGTGGAGCGAGTTAGTGTACAAAAAGAGCACATGGTAAATGTGCCCATTTCTAAATTCATCTTGTTCCTAAATTTCTCCAAAACTCTGAGAAGTGATTGAATTGATACTGGTATGGCCTGTGATTACTAGTGAAGATGAGTTAGCAAATATACATGCAATTACTTGTGTATTCATTTAGGGAAGTCTGGATGAGAATGAGAACGAACATAGTATGTCTTCAAGTATATACTGTTTATATAATGGACCCTATAAACCTAACGTTTTGTGAGTCTATATGGAAATCATTGAGGACGATTAATTAATCAGATGGACTTTAACATAACTTATTTGCTATCATAATATAATAAATCATTCAGTAAATATGAGCTGGGGTTAAATTCCATATTTCATAGTCATTTAAATCAAGGAAATTTTTCTATCAGGGAAATGAGGCATTTATATTACAATTTAAATGCCCATCTGTTCTCAAGAGAGAGGAAAAATTGTTTTCCCCCTTGGTTTCCCAGTTCATGAACATGAAATCTGTGCTATCATTTTTCGTAGATGGTAGCTCATTTATAACGCCACCGAAAATACAGAGACTGCTTGGTAAATGATTGGGATTCACCACTTATCAAGTTTAGTCTATTTCTGTCATTTTACAACCCCAAAGATAGGGGAAAACACAAAATTTTTGTTTTTCATCCAATAAAAAAGTGAAGTGTTACTTTTTATTCTAGGAAATAAGCAAATTATACAATTTCTGGACCTAGAAGTAGATTTATTATAGTAAAGTGGTTTATTTGTATAGAGTGTTATGTTTTTATTATGAATGGTTCTGTTCCTAAGAGAATCTACTATTTTCTGCTTGATTTTACTATATAATCTGGGAAAATAAGAATAGTGAGGAATTTTCTTGGTAACATAATTTCTTAAGCAATGTCAAAGATACGACAGTAACGTACTGAGTGGCCAAGAAGGTATATATCATTTTGCAAAGTCAATCTAGTGTTAATGGACTAAATAATTTCAAAGAAGGCAGAAAGGCAAGTGTTTTGTGTCATTATCATTATCATGAGGAACATTTTTAAGTACTCATTTATCTGATGCACTTGCTAAGCCCTTTATAACGGATGCAAAATGAATATAGTTCCTATTTTCTAAATAAATTGTGATTTTTAAAGCAACATTGTGACTTGATGGATTATAATGAAGTAGATAGGGTTTTTTAATGTCATCCAAATGAACACACTTAAGACATTATGGATCTTAATACAAATGGAAAGTACTTGTCTTCTGTGGATGTAAAGGCAATTGAGTAAGGGGACTTAGGAAATAGTGCCTAGTGAAAATTATACTGCTCTTATGATTTTTGAACTTTAGCGAAAGAAGAGGCTGGGATTTCATAAACTGATATAACTAGAATGGAGAAACTAAGCTCTTCCATGAAACGAGATTTTGAGAAGATTTGGAGGTGGCAACTATACAATGGACATGGAATGCTAGGGAACCCCAAGAAAGTACCTAGACTGAATAGTAGAATAGCTAGTGGAGTTAGTGAAGAAGAGTTAAGATGGTTTGTTGCAACGTGAGGAAGAACTTAAAAATAGAAGGTGATCTTATTTTTGTCGGTGTTATATTGAGAAACTAGTAAAATGTCTGGGTACAGCTATCCACATAGTTAAGGAGGGAAGGAAAAGGAGAGAAGACCCACAGAGAAAACTTTGCATATCTCAGTGTTTTCAATGACAATACCTCATACAAAGCTATGCTCCAAAGGAAGCAAATAAGAAAATGTGGTTTAAATGTGGGACTGCCCTTCAGGAATAGTCAAATGATTTGTCATCTTTTCTTCCCCCAGTTTCTTCTCATTTGTGACGTAGTCCTCTGACTTTCCACTTTCACAGTAACAGTGAAAATCTTCTGTTGATGCTGGAAAGGTGGACTGTTCAGCAGTGGTTTGGAACATTGTGTCTTCCCTGGTTGAGATAGAGTACTCAACCATACAGACTTTCAAAGTTGGCAGTGAGCATAATGGAAAAGACAACAAGGGCCAAGATCCAAACCCAATGGAAATGGGAGTTTATTTTTATTTTGTTTCTTTTTTTGAGGTCTGGAAATGAATTTACATGAATCAGAAGGCAGTATTTTCCAAATCATCTTCTAAAAAAGAGGTTTTTAATTGTACTTATTACATATTATATTTGTTTGTTTATTTAGCGGGAGGAATTGGCCTTTACAATGTAAACCACTAACAAAGAATTTCCTGTACCTACCTATCAAAGACATTCATTTGGTATTTATTTTTCCATATTAGAAAGAAGTCACATAAAAATTGGTGTAACTTCAATGAGTATTGAATATCAAGTAATATGAAGAAATTGAAAGATATTTTTAAAGACTAGAATAGAGTGACATCCTATGTTTCTAGATATAAAGACTGAATATTATAAAACTGTTAATTCTTCCCAAAATAAGTGATAGACAATATAATTTCAATCAAAATTCAAAATCAAAAATAATATTAATGCTTATTTGAGAAAAAACAGAAGAAAATAATAAAACAATGAATAATAAGAAAATGTAGAAAATCTTGAGTAATAACATAAGGCTGGCCATATTAAAACATGTTATAAAGTTAAATAGACTTTACAAATAAGCTAAGAATTTACAAGTCTAAATAATGTGCCTAGGAACATGAAGCTATTAAGTAGATGAGTTGAGACTGAATTCATGCTCATCTTGTGCTAAAGCATGTGCTAATTTACTACGCTGCCTCCTATAAAGTTCAAATAGTTTAAATACTGCGGTACTGCGGTACTAGAGCAAAAATAACAAGAATATGTTAACAAAGGAAAATAGATGGCCTATAAACAGACTCCTTAATATATGAAAATAGTATCATATACTAAAGTAAGCTCCATAAATAAATATGAAATGTTAGTTTTTTGCAACAAAGTTCATGAACTTAATTGTCAGACCTCGTATATTGCATGCTGTTAATTTTGTTTGCTCAAGGTTTTAGTTTAGAGCTTCATAAAAACAGAGAGGAAAACTCCCAGTTTCTTTGGATTTTTAATAAAATTACCTGTTCCTTCTTAAATCTATTCACCCAGTGGGTATTCCGAATTTATGTAGAAAGGAGTAACTGCATTAGTATCAAGCTGAGCCTTGATCACTTCTAGGTGTTTCTTCTGTTGAATGCCTACATTGTTAAAAAAGTGCATTTGCTGTGACGGATGAAAATATATTTTCCTTAAAAGGTGGATTGTGGAAAGCTTAGTAGCAAGAATGTGTCTATCCCAAAATGCCTCTGTTATTTGCTTTCACTTCCCTTGAACCTCTGTTCTTTTCTTTTTCTCCTGTCAATTTTTGTTGTAGTTTAGCCTCAGTGGCAATAGAAGATAATTTATATTTTTATAAGAAAGCCAGTTATAGACATTGCTTCACTGGTGTGTTTAGAGGCAAGAAGTCTGTTTGCAATTCTTTCAAAAGCTGCTTTTGAGTGTTGTCTTTTTTTTTTTTTTTTAATAGTATGTTTAACAAGTAGGAACCCGAATAAAAGTATTAAAGGAATGGACTTCCATCACTGTGCTTCCTCGGAAAATAAAAAGATCCATTAAATAATTTTCCTTTGTGTAATGCTACATTGCCTGCCTTTAAACCTTGCAGTGTTAAAAGTACCATATCGAGGCATACAGATTGTGTATGACCCTGCTGTGCTTTTCTCTTATTATGTAATCCTTAGGCAAGAAGAGAATAAGGGAAGGAGGAGGTGAGAAAAGGGAGAACAGTATTTTCTCTCCCAGGAATGAGGCAGTCTGATGCAGTGGAAAGAACACTGGATTATGAGGGGTTTTTTTTTGCCTCTTGCTAACCTTGTGAGCTTTGGCCCATCAGCCAGTTTCCTTACCTACAACATTTTGCACTGAGAGTTGTTTTCTCCTTTCTCAGCTTATTGCTGATATAAAACTATATAATTCTTTGCAGAGAAGTAACTTCTAGAATATGGATAATTTAAACCCATATAAAGCAGGAATGATAATAGATTAATTTTTCTATAGTTGAGAGAATCCTACAGGGAATATTTTGGAAGATATAAGCCAAGTATAGGATTTTTATATTTCATTGTGTTTCCATCTCCTATGAAGTTTTATTCGTTTATTATAATAGCTCTGGTAATATATACATTGTACTCATGTTGTCATCTTCTGAGTTGCAAGTGTGAGCTTGTTTTATTTTGTTTTTTGTATAAGACAAGTATGAGATTCTGTTTTATATTATATATTCCCTTAATATTGACCTCGATATTTGTGGAGAAGGTAATTTTATATAACCAAGGCATGCCACTGATTGTTTTTTCCTCTAGAATTTCAGTCCAGTACCATTTGAATTCTATCAATAGAAGATTTATCTCTATACCTTTAGTAGGAAAATGTTCTTGCTCTGCAACTAGATTTCCTGATTTATCTAAAATAGTGTTAATTTGAGTACCTTTGATGTTGCTTTGAAAGCAATATTTTAAATAGCAACTATTGTTAGTCATTACTGTTACCATGGTAATAAAGAACATTCACTTGATTTAAAATTTTCAGAACAGGAAAATTTATACTTTATATCATTCCAGTTGGTTTAAATGTACTACTCCAAGTATGCCCTTTAATTCTTGTTTTTTGAAGTAATTTGTTTTTCTAAGATTAGTCTATGTATTTCTTTTCTTAAGGAAAATAAAACAAATTTTTGACAAGCCATTAATTTCTTTGAATCCCTAGAACAGCTCTTCTTTCCCTTTTAAAGTAATTTTGTAATTACATTCTAAATTATTTTTCAAGTATCTGTAATAGCATTGTTATTCTTTTGTTGTCCTGACATTTCCTTGGGATAAACAAGGCTGTCCTTGAGAACAAAAATTTGTTTTATTCATAGTGTGTTGCATATAATAGGTATTTAATAAAAATTTGTTACGAGAGTGAATAAATGAAGTATAAGTATGATTTAATCAATAAAAGTTCCTACTGCTCAAAATGTTAAAGTCTCTGCCATTAGATATCGATATATAGAAAATAGCAAAAATATTAGCCATTCACTTCATCAAGCACCATGGATCAGAAGGACTTCTATTTTGGTTTCTTTGTTTCACTTTTTTTTATAAAACTTTCCTGATTCTTTTGCTTTTTATTACCAATGTATCAAGACAAACTTGGTTGTTCAACATGTTCTAATGAACTCTTGGAGTATGTTTAGCACTTATTTATTTTTAGTGTACATATCTTTTGATAACACACATCTGTTCTTTACTAGACCTTTAAGCATATTGAGGACCTAACTCGATGCTTGATATTTAGTACATGATCAATAAACGTTTGCTAGAAAAACAAATTTTAGATGAAAATTTAAATTTTAGGTGCATATTTTGTTTATATTTTTAAATAGTATTTCCTAAATGTTATGGTCAAAATTAATTTGTACCTTCTCTTTTAAGTGTGTTGTGTGTGTGTGTGTGTGTGTGTGTGTGTGTGCAGCTGCGTTTCTGCAAGTGTTGTGTCTTCCTCAACAGGTGGAGGAATGGACAGTGTTACAAAAGCTCTATTGTACAAAGTATGAATGACAAATAACCTTGAAGACATTTTTATGTGCGTGTGTGTGTGATAATACTTGTATACGTATATCTTTTTAAAAATTATTGCTTTTAGGTAAGTACTATTAAAAAACAAATAAGATATTGATAACAATAGTTAATGCCTTTTTCTTTTCATCTCAAATCCCTAAGACATTCATTCTTGACTCTTTGATCTATATACTTACAGACTTCTTAGACAAAGTCAACATTTTGGAGAAATTGGCATGCTGGGGAGAATTTATTATGTGTGACAGCTTGTCAACCCTTTAGCTAAATACCTATGAAGGATTCTTGCACTACAGCTTTGAGAAATACATTAATGATAGACATTCTAGAACCCTTGAAAGGTTATGTAGGGCTGTTTGCAGGCTGAAAATGACAAGTGAGAGAGGACATCATTGATGTGGGCTCCTTGAACTCAGTGGGGATGATGAGGTCCCTGATAGGCAGGGTCTAAGAGGCAGCACTTAATTGATACAGTCTAGATGGGTGTGGCTACCATTATGGGTAGCAGGGCTGGAACAGTGATTAGAATGGATTGTCCTGTGGAGATCTTCAGTGTTGACTAGTTGACCATGGTGTCCTTAGGACTCAATTAGATAGATGACCTAATAAAGTCTTACTTTAGTATACAAATGAAAAGAAAACTCTAGGATTGGCAAAGAGAGGCATGACCTGAATCATGTCCATAAAGTCGCCACCCTTCATCTATTTCCCCTCAGAACTTGAGTCAGTTCAGAGATTCTGATCTCCTTTAATAAAAAGATAGTCAGATCCCTTTGAGAAAGGACCCTTGTACGTGTCAAAAATAAAAATGTAAAAGAATCCTGTTATTCTGCAACCATTGGCAGAGTGACTCTGCATTGGTGAACGGGAAACATTCAACTTTTGGGGAACTAAACACTGACTCTAAAGTAACACTATTTCCTGAGGAACTGAAACATTACTATAGGAGACCAGCAACAGTAAGAGTCTATGAGAAATTCATGGAGTTTTTGTCTTTAGTCTGTGTCACCACAAGCCCATCGGGTCCCTGAATCCACCCCAATTCCAGAACACACAATTGAAATAAACATACTTAGTAGCCACTGTCAGAATCCCTTTATGCATGTAATCTCCTTTTCCTTTCCTCTTTTATATTAACTTTTTTTCTGAATTTACTTTTGATATTTTGTACTTTTAGGTAGCTAGGAATGTTTTGTTGTTAGTCTTTAATTTACCTCTTTAGGTTGCTGTTTCTTTTTTAACTTCAATAATTGTGCCACATTTTTTTCTATTTGTATAAAAATTGTTAAAGGGTATGTGTTCAAAGACCTCACCCCCACCCCTACACTAATCAGAACATGGTCTTTACCAGCTCACTTTCTTCCTTGCATTCACTTTCTAAAGAAAAGGATGTCTTTTGGAACTATTGTTGGGTTGTTGTGATATACTCAGGGGATGGGCAGAAAATGACTAAATAGAGAAGTGAGAAAGAGGAATTTTCAATGGAAGGGACTGAGTTTCATTTAAGAAAACAAGAAAGAGCGAACAGGGAATTGAGTGTAGAGAGGAAAGATAGGAGAGAAAAAGATGAATGAAATAAGTACCTATCCCTCCTCATTTGAGAATACAAACTAGAGATCCTTAGAAGGGTAAAAGCTGCCTTGCAGTAGAGAATGCTGAGATACACAATCAGTAGAAGTGTAAGAGAGTTTAAGATGTTTGTGAGCTCTTAGAATGTACTGTCTCCTTACTTCTACCCACCTTCCATGTACTAATGATTTGTTTTTCAGCAATATTATGAAATTAGAATTGCTTTATCTTTTGACGAATAGCCAATCTTCAACTTGACACTGTGCACAGAGACCAGGCCATCTGGATCCCAGTTATTGCCAAGTTACTTCTTTTTTTCATGACATTGATCATCTATGGCACCTTCTACACATTTTTGTCTTAAATTGTTATCGTTGGACATAGTTTTCATAAAACAATGAGTAACCTTTGAAGTGCATGCTGATTTGTCATCAACAGATTTGAGTGTTTTCGTGTGGTCAGTGAAATCATCATGGCCTCCAGAATGGATGGCAAATATTGACATACATTTTTACAAGCTGTATGTTTATCACCAATTTTCTTGAAAAAAAATACGTTTAACATTTACTTTTTTTTTTATAAATTATTATCTATTTTTGCTTATTGCTGTTGAAATGATTAATTGCACCTCATAATAAAGGACAATACCACTATAATTAGAGTGTTCAAGCTACTCTATATTTGTAAGAGTAGATAGAGTGTGTAACCTCTATTTCCTATTTATTCCCCATATCCGTCTAGATTATAGTCTTTACATGTCCCGCTGACACTATCACTGAAGGCCTGATGGCTTTGTGCATCCCCTGGACTGCATCTAGGGTTGTGACACAGCTGGCTAGTAAGCCACGTAACCTTCAGGGGCACTTGTTTATTTCTCCTGCTGTCAGCTCACTCTAGTGGCACTACTTGTCCCAAGATATATGTCTGAGAGCATTTCATTTTAACAGTGAACACCTGTACTTGCAACAAAGGTGTTAGTTACATTATCTCTGGGAAGGGGTGGAAAAGAAATGATTAATTCTGATTTAACTACATATATGAGATCTGACAATTAAGTTTTCAAACTTGTTGCAATGATGTTGCTAACCGTTTTTGATATCAGAGGGATTATTCATTATGAATTTGTACTGGACAAACAGCAAACCAAGTTTACTATTTGAAAGTGCTGCAAAGGCTGCGTGGAAAAAGTTAGACGACCTGAACTTTTTGCCAACAATTTATGGCTCTTGTATCAGGACAATGCACTAGCTCAGCCAGCCCTGTCTGTGAGGGAGTCTTTAGCCAATAAACAAATAACTGTATTGGAACACCCTCCCTACTCGCCTGATCTGGCCCCCAATGACTTCTTTCTTTACTGGAAGATAAAGGAAATATTGAAAGGAAGGCATTTTGATGACATCCCGGTCATCAAGGGTAATACGATGACAGCTCTGATGGCCATGCCAGAAAAAGAGTTCCAAAATTGCTTCGAAGGGTGGACTAGGTGCTGTCATCGGTGCATAGCTTCCCAAGGGGAGTACTTCGAAGGTGACGGTAGTATTATTCAGCAGTGAGGTATGTAGCACTTTTTCTAGGATGAGTTTGCGAACGTAATTTTCAGACCTTGTACATGCTTCTCACTCAACAGTAGCCGAGAACGTGGCATAAATTTTGCATACAAAGTGGAGGTCTATCAAGCCCATCCCTGGCAGATTGGGATCAACACCTATGAAGGGAAGAGAAGGAAGTGGGATTGGGTGGAGGAAGAAGTTGAACAGTCATGAAGGCTCTACTAAGCATCCACCAAACTGGTGGGAAACTCTGGAGCATATATTGCCCATCAGAGTTACCTGTGTAGAACTGAAATATCCCTGCCTTATTTGGTCACTGGATCTGAGCTGTTCTGGGAAAGGCATTTCTCTTGCACCTTAGGCCAACTCTGATGTAACTGGCAGCTAGTGGCTACCTGCTGACTGCATTCTCCACAGCTGGACAAGTATTTCATTGAAGTGGAATTTGGGGGAGAGGTGAGGTGCTCCCTCTGTCAACTTCAGGACCCCTAGCACATTTTATTCATAATATTTAATTAAAAAATAAATTTCTGAGATGAATACTAAATTAAGCAGGGTGCTAACAAGCATAAACCAGAACTGTCCCAGGCAAACCATGACATACACCCACCTTCCCTATCATTGATTTTGGCAAGATCCCCTTCCTGTCCTTAAGTGTTATGTTCTTTAAGGGATTCAAAGTTGAAAGGTGGCTTAAAGATCACTGAACTCATCTGACTCATTTGTCAATTGAAAAAGAGGAATTAGGAACAAAGACAGAAGTTGGTAGAGGACTCACTTTCTGACAGCCAATTGGGTATCTTCTGGTATAACCTGCTGCTTATAAGTATTGCAAATTGTATGAGTAAAGAAAGATTTGCTCTTGGTATACTGTTTCTCATGTGTACTCACTTATAGCACGGCCTGCATTATGAGGTAATCCTCAGTGTTTCTTGTAAAATAATATAAATATTATGGTGTAATCATTTCCTTATTTTGTTTTAGTTTTGAATATGGGAATAGTGTCTATTCCTTACAACATTTATTTTGTAGCGCCCTATACTATGTTCCATTATGCTAACTGTTGTAAAAACTAAGATTAAGTCTTTAATAAGTCTCCTTCATGTCCCTTAAGGATTTTGTTTCAGTGCTTTTTGAAAACAAAAAAAATAAAATAAAACTTGCAAATTCAGTAAAATGAGCATCAAGAGAAAAAGAAGACAGCTTGTATCTATTAATAGAATTACCAAAAACTTCTTCTCAGGGTTTTTAGAGAAACATTGTCACCTTTAGAGACGCTTTATCTGATGTTTTTTCCTTGCCCATTATAATCTAGTATTCAAGTAGTTAAAACATTCATTCCCATATTGGAGACTATGGAGAGGCAAAGGTAAGGATTTTTCTGGAAGGAAACAATGATTTGGAGTTGGGAAAACTTTGACATTGTCCCTCCAGCAAACAATGTCTTAGTTTCTTGTGAAAGATGCTAACTTGGTGGCTGTGACCACCTCTAGATGCAAAGGACTTTTAGACATAAAAGAATAGCGTAATCAGCATCATCTCTATATTTCTGTTGTGTGTTTAATATTTTTTCTTTCCTTCTTCCTTTTTTTTCAGTAATATAGAGAAGATTTTATTTTGTTCTCATCCTAGGAATGTATTTGCATGCTGTTTTTTTCTTATGCAAATCCTTATGACATTTGTTACATTCTGCATATTGGGGAGGATTCTAGATTGGCCGTTTTCCACAAAGGGGAAAATAAAAAAATCTTGTCACAGTAAATGTACAAAAAGAATTTGAATTACAATTGGAAAGAGTAGTTTATTTTTCTCACCTTTGTTTTTAAATAATTAAGTATGTTGTCTCACAATTGATTGAAGAATGAAGCCATATCAATGTAATTGTGTGCATATGTCATCAGGGTCTGGTAGTCTCAGAATCTTTTTGATTGGATAGGAGAAAGGAAGAGTGGGTGAAAGTCTACAAAAGCTTGTGTTAATTAAGATATATCTCCTACTGGTAGAAAATCATGTTCGGACATTATTTGGTCATTAGTCAGCTCATCAGAATATCACTTGGCAGAAAATCTTCTGGTTCTTTTCAGTGGCTTTAGTAAAATTGAACTTTATTTTCAAGACTTTTTTCAAGGAAGGGATAAATGCGGGTGCAAAAGGAAAGAAGAAACACTACAAATGTTTGTATTAAACACGTATTTAGCGGGATGCTACATAAATTGGAAATTAGACTGAAAAGCAAGGGTCATATCATCAGAAGAATTTACTAGACATTTCATTGACATGAACATTCTGTTGATTGAAAATTGCAGTATATCAGTCAATGATATAATAATTAAATTTAGAAAATATGAACTCTAATTAAAGAGTAAGTGAACTCAAAGGAGAAAAATAAATTGTGTTTTCTTGGATCTGTGGACTCCAGAGTACAACCACCTCTGTTTGGGTCTTCTTACCGCCCCCCCCAAGTGTATTATAAGAACGATTAGAGTAGTGAAAACAAAAAAGCAGAGAAGTCAGTTAAATTACTCTGATTCAATATGTTTTAATCAATCTGAACATAAAAAATCCACATCCTGCTTCTCAGCCATAATTTGTACATTATGCTCACAAATGCTTGACATCTAGCTATTCAGTAACTGGGAAATGGTGAGTGTCCTCAAGTGTTTTCAGTATATTGTGGAAATTGCTCACCTTCAGTTAGTGATGAATTTACTGAAGGCTGGAGTTTCAGCTTTTTGCTCTGTCTCAGTCTGATGGTGGGACTCTGTCAAGGCTGGAGAACAGGATCCTTTGCTTTTCATGGTTGATGGATTGCCAACCAGGCGCTTCAGAAGGCATTAAGATTAACCTTGGCAAACAGTTTTCTGTATTCAGCAAAAATAGATATTGGAAATATTCTTTCAGCTAATATTTATCTATCACCTTAATATGTATCAGATAATGTTCTATATCTTGGTGACACTATGCCCATCTACTAGAATATATATCTACCATATAACAATAAAAATGTAGTGTGATAAATTCTATGAAATGTAAGCACAGAGTGTACTAGGAGTACACTGTAGGACCATCTATTCCAAATTTGGTAGGAGGAGAGAAAGAAAGAGCAAGGATCAAGGAAGCCTTCCCTTAGGAATCACTTCAGAGATAATGAATATCTAGTCCTGGAAATGTGGGGTTTGTATTAGAGTAATAGATTATGCAATGCAGATAGCTGTACAGTATAACTATTTCTAAGGCTGAACTGAGGATTCTTCATTCCTCTGCACTCTTTTCCCTTCTCTTTTTTCCCATTACGTGTTTCTTCCTTCCTTCCCTCCCTCCCTCCCTCCCTCCCTCCCTCCCTCCTTCCCTCCCTCCCTCCCTCCCTCCCTCCCTTCTTCCTTTATCATGAACTTCATGAGTGCAGGATTTTATTAATCAAATTCTTGGTTCATGGGCTAGTATCATCATTGGACAGTTCCTGTTCCTCATTCACTCATTTGCTTATAATAACAATTACTGGCTCTGGGTGGTGAACACACAGTGTGATATATAGATGATGTATTACATCTGAAATCTATGTAACTAGTAACAATTGTCACCCCAATAAACTTTAATTAAAAATTTTAAAAAATCACGTTTACTTACTACTACCTTTTTGCTTTTCTCCTATTTCATACCTTTACCCCTTCTAAAAGGTAGCTGTTATCCTTAGTTATGTATATCATTCCTTTTTTTATTGGTTTGCTTTGTGTGTATCTAAACAATAAATTGCTTAATGCATTTGTTTTTTTAACTCAACAAAAAACGATGTTTTTCTATGTGTAATCTTCTGGTGTTTTCTCCATGAAACATCATACTAATATGATTGGCTATGTTTTTATTTATAACTGAACTCATTCAGTTTCATTTCAATTAATATTCCATTGTATGAATATACCCCAAGTTGTTCATTCTCCTGTTGGTGGGCAATTAAGTTGTTTACATTTTTGTTGTTATGAATATGGTGCTAGGAACATTGATTTGCTTTCTGCCTGAAGCATTTGTGACAGTTTCTGCAGAATATAAGTTTAGGAATGGAAATATTGACACACAAGGTATGCAAAGGTTAAACTTAAAAGATAATGCTAAATTGTTTTCCAAAGCTATTGTACCAACTTGCATTCCCACAAGAAATATATAAGAGCTTATATTGATCCACATTCTCTCTAATAATTGGTCTTGTGAGATTAATTTCTGTCAACTGCATGCTGTGTAATGTGAATACTATCTAATGGTGTGTGATTTTGATTTGCATTTCCTAGGTTACTAATGAGATTATGCATCACTTGGTATATTTATTGGTCATATGTGTTTCTTCTAATCTTTCAATTATAAGATTGTATTAGTCTATATTAATGAATACTTGCCATTTTTGTATTTGCAGTTGTTGTGATATCTTACTCATAGAATTATACATAGTCATTCAAATGAAATAGACATATTTTAGTAGTATAGAAAATGGTGGGTAGATTTCTAATACAGAATGTGCAGTCAAAATAGTGAACCAATTAAAAAATAGGAAATAATTCTATTTTTAAATTATTTTCATGACTTTTTTTACAGCTTGATGTTTATTTATTTATTTTTTTTGACAGAACGATTTCGAGATTTACTACTTCCTCCTTCTAGTCAAGACTCCGAGATTCTGCCCTTCATTCAATCTAGAAATTATCCCAAGTAAGCAATAGAAGTTCACTGGGTATTGAAAATGAAATGGACAAGTAATGGGAGAGATTTGGGAGGGCAAAACAAAATATTCTTCCTTAGGATTTTTGAAAAAGTCAGAATAACCTCATCTAATTAACAAAGGTGTCTCCTGCAATATAATTTCTCAGGTTCTTCACAGCTGGATCAGAGGAAAAAAACTTGTTTCCAAGTACAACCAGCTGTGGCTGGGAGCTATTGCAGAGCGCAAACCATAAGCTGTTGGCATCAATGTCTGGTCATGTTTCTTTTTGCTTGATGCTATATCAACAGGGACAGATATTTTGTGGGTGATCCCTCATCAGGTTTCTGGTTTCTATCCTTTAAATACAGGGATTCATTTGTATTGTAATAAGTGGTTTTCAAATAACCACGTGTTAGATATGATTTTAGCAATTTCTATATATTCCTCTTTGCTATCTTGATAATTATGAGAAGTGAAACCTCTTGACCCTTTCTAAATGAGGCCGACCTTTCCTTCTCTTAGATGCCACAAGTGTACTTATACATTGAAGGAGTATGCTTTCATTTTCCCAGAGTGTAATGAAGTACCATTTTTTAAAATTATTTTTTATTAGGCATCCTCTTCCTAAAGTCTGATGGATGCTGCTATCTTAATCCTTCCTGTGGGAGCTTGGAGTACACTCCACTCTCTAAATGTCTGCCTCTCTTTACCAGCTAGTATGCAGCAGGCTAAAGAAGAAATAAACTAATATCTGAAAGAGAAAAGGAAGGTCACCACATTAAAGAATTGAAGCTTGGTTTTGCACATATTTCATCAAAACTAATCACTATGCTAAGTGACTCATTCTTCGATTGGTTTGGCAGTTTATTCACAGAAATTCTTCTTCTAGGATAATCCTCCCCCCCCCACCCCCACCCCCACCCCCGGCTAATCCTTAGCTTTCACAATATTTACCTAGCTCTGAAAACAAAAATAAATATGGAATCCAAATTATCTGTTCATTGTTTGAGATGCTAATCCAGATGTAATCCCCTTACACCTTACACTACACAGGGACATACCTGTGCCTGGACAGCCTCCTGTGGATACCTTACTCTTCATGTGATTATTGCCAGGGAGATGGAGGGGCCTAAAGCGATTGGTGCACATCTATCTTTTTTTGTTTGTTTGTTTTGTTTTGTTTTGTTTTTTGCTCACAGCTGCTATTTGCAAAGGCCAACGATGTCTGCTTTTCTGTTTCTTAGGTTTACTGTCCGCCTAATACTTTTGCTTAGAGGGGAACCACAATAATTTTTCAACTGGTAATCTGTTTGCGGCTATTTCCCTGGGTTTCCTTAGCTACGTGGTCTTATACACATTCTTCTTGTTCTTAGATTACTTTTCTGATAGTGATGTGATCCATTCTAATATTTAACATAGACATCATATGGCAATCCTTTGTTAGTACCTAACCTTGGAGTAGTTATTCTTTTTGGTATCTGTGGATTAAAAGAATAAAAGTCATCCATTGATGCCACACGTATCATATCATGGCATTTAAGAGTTTGGGCTGTGGAGCAGACTGCCTCACCAGCTGTCTGTGTGACCCGGGCAGCCTTACCATCTACGCCTCAGTTCCACCTGTGTGAAAAGGGAGCTCATAATACTTAACCCCTACACATGTTATAAAGATTAAATAAATTAAACAAAAATATTTAGAATCGAGCCTAACAATAGTAATACTCCATTCTAGCTGCAAGTTTTATTTATTATTATTCCTTTAAAATTGCATATAAAAGTAACTAGATTTGCATGTTTCCAAACAGCATAGAGAAATAGATTATTGATTGATTTTGGAGGATAGTTCTTATATCAGGATACTTTTGTCAACCTGCCCTTATTAATACTTAGGGAAGTGCTAGTTATTCAATATTTCTAAATTATTGCCAGTTGCTCTTGAAAGGCACAGTTTTGGTGATCACTTAATATCTTTATGAGCTTCAGTTTTCCTAACTGTCACATGAAAGAATGCTAAATAAAGCTCTGGGTCTGAATAATATTTATACAAAAACCCTGGATTAAATATAATTAGTTTATTTAAGTTCCAAAATATTAAGCATTTGCATCTTCCCAATGCCCATTTAATGTCGAGTTTGGCAGTAGAATTTTAGGAGGTGCTACTGGAACAGAGAAAGGATAGCAGAATTCTATTTGTGCTGTGCCTAGGGAATGTTGAGTTGGTCAAGGAAAAAAAAAAACTCTGGGCATGTAAACAATGCCCATGTGAAAATTGTTGGGGTAGGAGAAGAGAGAGTTGTTGTCAAGGCCAGTCAATAAATATGAGTGGGCAGAGATTTGTGTATGTCTAGACCTAATTGAAACAAAGTTTGGATTATTTGTGGTTTTAAATATTCTCATTTATATTCACTCTCAAATTTATTTATTAATTATTGAAGATAACTGAAAGTCAAGGAATTTTTAATTTTGTGACACACAACAATTTTGAAAGTTAAAAATTTAATGAAACCCTTAGAATTTGTTGCTTTTATTCAAAGAGTATACCTATTTACATTGAGATTTTTTTCCCCCTCACTTTTCTGGTTGTTTTAGTGACTCATTGAATATAGACTTTGTTAGTGAAAGATATGTTTTAAGAGCTAATACATGAGTTAAGAAGCAACTTATTTGTTTTATGTTATGTAGTACACAGAGTGAGATTTACAAAGCATAATGTAGCTGACCTTTAAGTGAAACTCACTCTATACTGGTTAATGTAGGCTGGTTAATGGACTGTGGTAGCTTGGGTTGGGGGTGGTTTCTCTAGTCAGCATAGTGTTTCTATAATCTTCAGTATCTTGTTATCAAGAAATACCAAATAGATAATGAAAAATGGAAGAGAGTATTTAAAAAGGGAAGAATACTCATGAAGAACTGATTGGTTCTTGAAATGTGTGTGTGTATGTGTATACATGTGTGTTTTAAGGGAAAGCCATTTAAGAAAAACATGGTACTTGCATTGGTGCTGGAAAACATTGTTCTAAAGCATAGTAATGTTCTTTACTCACATTCTTACATTAATGAACTCACACTTGACCCATTGCCAAATCCAGGCACATCCCATTTTCATAAGGACATAATTTAGGATATTGTGTCATGAAAATTCTCAAAAGCACGAATAGGTGTGACTATTATTAGAAAGAGACAGATGAGTGAAAAGAAGAAAATGAATGTATACTTAATATAAAATGAATATTGATTCATACAGATAGATTAGAGGAAGGTAATAGAGATAATGAAACCTAAGCTTTGTTGCTCATTTCTTAGCTGCTGTCATTGTTATTAACTTGGAAGGATTTAGGGGTAAAATGTATTTATACTAGAGGGTAGCTATAACCCTATCATAAATGCACCTTGGAGACATAAAATGGTTGAGAAGATTTGGCGTAATTTTCCTTACAGATGACTTGCAATCATTTTGGCAATCAGGCCATCAAAACATGATGCAGTGGCTGTGGGAAGTTTAACCATGATATGTACAAAAATATTGAGAAACAGGAATAAAATGTTGCCTATCTCTATTTGGTTCTCAGAAAGATCAAGTTCTCTGGAACGCTTAATGTCAGAACAGTTTAGAGAGAGAAATATTAAGATAAATTCAGAGCTGTTCCTGTTTGACTTGGTTTGACACCAAGCAACAACCTTGGTTGTTTGGGCCAAAAAAGCAATATCTCGCTGCTTAAAATTGGCTTTGAATGGTGATGATGTTGAGTGACATATTTAAAGTGCAAAGCCTCAGATGATCTTCCCAGATTTCATCCATTCTCTAGCCTATCTTCCGTTTTCATTCCCAAGGAAAGCTTTGAATTCCTCTTCTAAAGAACCCTCCTCTTCAGTAATTTTTGTTCAGTCTGCATATTGGCAATATATTTGTCACCTGAGCTAAATTATTCTCATTCCTAATGATAATAATAAAACAACATCACTTAATGAACCCTTTCTACATGCCAGGAATTGTGTTATGTGCTTTATACTTGTATGCATAATGTCCTTTAATCCTTATCATTCCCCTATGAGTTAGGTAATACTATTTCTCTAATTTTACACATTATACAACTGGGGTTTAGAAGAGTTAAAGGCCTTATCCATAGTCACATTACACAGCTGGCTCCTGTTTGGCCCCCAAATTATGCTTAATTGTTCTATACTGCCTCTCATTCATCTATCTGTCCATTTTTTTCATTCATCCATTCTTCAAATATTTATTGAACAAGCCCTGAGCACCTGAAGCAGTCACAGTTACTGAGAAAACAAAAATGATAAGGGCATAGATAATGGCTTTAGGGAACCTGAGGTCCAGTGGGGGAATCAGAGCTTAATGGAGAAATTAATTATAGCAATGTTATAAGAACTACACAATTATGGAGAAATGCAGTAAATTCCATGGGAGAAGAGTAAAGAAAGTTTCCTGTCGAGGCAATTCATGTAAAGTTGAATTTTCCCCTCGAATAAAATCTTGACAAGTGCTATGTATGAAGCCAGATAAAGAAGGTTTTTAGATGGAGTTAACGAGCGTAACAGCATGTGGAGCCATGGGAGTCGTGGTTCATTGTGAGGTCACCTCCATATAATCTGGCTAAAAAGCTGTGTGTGTGTGTGTGTGTGTGTGTGTGTGTGTGTGTGCGTGTGTGCACAAGGGGTAGGGGATAATGAGAAATGAGTGCAGAGACCACTCCATGAAGAACCTGGATTGCCATTAAAGGAGCTTGAACTTTGTTTTGGAGATAATGGAGGACCATGAAGAATTTTAGGCAAAGAAGCAAAATAATTAGATTTGCATTTTCATAGGCTAGTCATGGAGCCAGAGAGAGTCATGGCCAGCACACTAGTTGGTGATTTCATATTCAGGAGAGAAGAAATAAAGGTCCAATACTGTGGTAACAGTAATAGGAAAAGCAGATGGATGTCTGAGGATATTAGGTAACATAATCAACAAGGTGATGACTATTAGACAAGAGTAAGAGGAAGGGGGGATGGGATGAAAACGTGGAGGGGGGAGATAGAGTTCAAGAAAAGCGTTCAAGGAAGGAGTTCAGGCTTTTCCACTTGATTTATATCCTAGTTTACTGGCCCCAAGACTGATGACAAGTGTCACATCTCTCTGAGCATCTCTTTCTCTCTCTCTATTTCAAATGGAGGTAATAATAATACTATGGGAAAAGCTCCGTGTTTCTCATTTACTCTCACACACAATACTTCTGACACCAGATATGTGTGGGTTTTCCCCGACACCAACCAATTCTTCGATACCAGCTGAATGTCCTGCAATTCAATTCAATTCTGACACTAACCAGAGTTAATGCAGACCCACAGGCTAAGGGCTCAGTCCCACAAGCCTGTCCCTCACTTCAATCCAATCACAAGTAGTAGGTCCCCAGGTTATCCACAATTTCTGTCTGACTTGGCTGTAAATCAGAGTTTCCTACAACCACTTCTTTGACTTCTCTCATCTGCTAGAACAGCTCACAGAACTCAGGGAAACACAAATTTTTACCAATTTGCTATATAATAAAGGATATGATAAAGGATACAGATAAAAAGCCAGAAAATATACATAGGATAAGATGTAGAAGGGCCTTGAGTGCAGGAGTTTCTGTCCCCATTGAGTTGGGTGTAACACCACCTGGTATGTAGGTATGTTCACCAATCTGGAAACTCTCTGAAGCCCATACTATCGGAGCTTCAGCATATAGGTATGATTGATTATTAACTTCATTTCCAGTCCCTCCCCTCTCCAGAAAATAGGGGGTAGAGTTAAAAGTTCCAAGGTTCTAAGCCTGGCTTGCTCTTTCTGGTGACCAGACCCATCCAGGACCCCACTATGAGTCACCTTATTAGAACCAAAGACATTCCCTTCATTTAGGAAATTTCAAGAGATTTAGAAACTGTATGTCAGATGCTTCTATCATGCAGGAAATTACAAAGGTCTTGAGAGCTCTGTGTCAGAAACCGGGTCAAAAACTGAATACCGGAACAAAAGATTCTCCTAGCACCCCTATGTATAAGAGTTTTAGGAGCTCTGTGTTAGGAACCAGAGGCAGAGACCAATACATATATTTCTTATTATTTCACAAGTACCTTTGCTCTAATGTTTTGAAGAATGCACAGTGCCTGACATATGTAATTCTACCTCATAAGGCTTTGTGGTTACTAAATAAAATGATGTAAAGTACCTGACCTTTGCAAATGTGAATTCTCATCACCATCCTCATTCTCAGCTCTGTTATAGCTTTTCTCAAAGTGATGGCTTATGTCAGGGCCAGGGCAAAGGTTCTACCACGTGGTCTGCTTCAATGTCTTACTCCAGCCTAGATCCTGTCAGAGGGATCTTGCTGTTCTGCTTGACAGAGACGGCTGTGGGCGATGGGATCTGTTTAGAAAGTGATTAATCAGGAAGGAGCTCTTTTTATTGTGCGTCTGCTTGTGAGGGGGGCACGGCTGTTCTAGTGCAGTTTCCACAATCACAGCTATACATAACCTTTCTTACAATATATGTGATATTTTAGGATTGCCCTTCATTAAAGTATTACTGTCTCTCATCTTCTCATTCCTAAGCTTAGGTTTTCTTTTGTATAGTAGGTGATATTCCAATACCTGGCTGGCAAGAGATCCACAAGAGTTGGATTCTGGATTCTGGCTAAAGTGTGGAACGTAGTAATGAGGATTCCCAATTCTTTCGATATTTGTAAATCTAGGCAAGCAAAATGTCTGAATGAAGCTGGTCTCAGTAGGAAGTAGGTGCCAGCCCCTGGGCTGAGATTCACCATTAAAAACCCTGCCATCAGGGCTGTAAAAGCAAGGTGAAACACACACACACACACACACACACACACACACACACACACACACTCCTACAAAAACGGAGGCACTGCTGAAATTGTGAAGACTGGCTCAGACACGTGATAAGTCAAGAAACTATTAGTACAAAGCTAATGGGAAAGCAATAAAGATGCCTTAGTGTTGACAGAATAACTCATTCTGAACACAAATGAGAACTGGTTCAAGGATAGGGCCGAGATAAGCCTATCGCTACAAGGTCAGGCAGCTAAAATCTCAAAACAAGCTGAGGAAGTAAACACTTTATAGGGGACAAGTTCAACACATGTGATGCTCCATCTAGTGCTGTGAGAGCTATTTACTTTCCTTGTTCTGCCTGTCCTACATTCTCTGCTGTTATATCTTCTCAAACATCAGTTGTTTCTAGTTTTTTGGTATTTTTGTTCGCCTGTTTGTTTTGACTCAGAGATCGTCTATCAGTTGAGAGAGCAAGTGGCCTGACGTTCTTCCTTTGTTAAAAATCTTAAAATCCCATTTCAGTATCCTTGGATAGAAACTACCTCCTTTTTGCATAAGGTGGTTTATAGCTCCTCCACAATATTCGTAGCTCTAGAAGAGTGAGATGTTATTAAAGTTAAACAGTGATTTCAGAAACAATTTATGAACTTGATAGCTTTAACGAATATTAAAACAGCAGTTAAAAGCCAGTCTTGTAATAAATTTTTCAATTCATAATGGTTATGGTAGTATAATTTTTATAACATACCTGTTGTAATGGGAATTCCTCAGCAAAGACTTTTTCTTCCTAAGTTAATTAATGGCTTCTTTCTGTAAGAAACAAACAATCAAAGGGGCTTTTCAAACAATGTTGCTTTTATTTATGCATGAGATTGCTTTAGGTAATAATCACACATTAATTACAGAGACTTCTTAGCTCTCTACTGGTGAAGTTCTTTCCTTAAATTGTTTCTAAAATCCAAACAATATGCACTACCTCCCACCTCCCACCACATCTTAACTCAAGTGATACGGGCCTATCCTGACCATCATATTTAAAATCACCGTGTGCATCAGTTCACTCCTTACCCTCCTTGCCCACTCTACCCAAAACTGCAAGGTCACATGGGATAGTGTTAGAGACACAGATTCTCAGACGGTACCCCAGACTTACTGACTCAGAAAATCTGGGGGTGGGGCCCAGCACTCTGTGCTTTAATGAGCCCTCCAGGAAATTCTGATGGACACTACCCTTTGAGGACCATTTGAGAAGGATAGAAAAATGTTAAAGACTGTTTCAGGCTTTTGACTCCCTCTCCCTTCTTGTTTTTATTGATGTGCTTATCTTCTTGGAATGGAATGGTTTAAAACTGCAATGCCATCCTCTCCATGAGAACAGTTAATCATGTTCATCTTCTCCCCAAGGAGAAGGAAGAATCATTGTGAAGGATGGCCCCAAACTCTTGCAGTCTGCAAAGCAGGATTTTCCAGGAGTTCCTTGGCACAGTGCATCCTTTACAGTGTTTTTTGTTTGTTTGTTTGTTTTGTTTTTCCTCGTGTATTATCCCTAACCAAAATAATGTATAATTGACTGTAATGATTAATACGTGAGCATTAAGGAAATGAACTCTGGAGTCAGACTCACAAGGGATTTAGTAATAGTCTTTTCCCTTAATAGATCGGTGGCCTTGAGATGATTACTTACCATATTTTAGTGTTAGTTCTCACTTCAATCAAAGGAAGATTATATCTTCCTGTGAACGTTGGTGTGTGGATTAGGAGCGAAGGTGTATATAGAACATTTAGTATAGGCCCTGGATTAAATTAAATGTTCAGTAAAGAGTTTTTATTGTTAATGTACCTCATTTTAAGTTTTGGAGGTAAGAGTCTCACATGGTTTTTGATTTGTTTTAATTAGATTTTTTTAAGTCATAGCTAATCAGATAAAGATAAGAGAGGCAAATATTTTTTCAAAAAATGTACATTTGCATCAGCATTAGATGTATATATTGCAACACTTTATTATTAATAATATCTAACATTTATCAAATGTTTACTATGTCCAGGTACTATGTTGAAATCTTATCAGGTGTATTAGCATTTAGCTACATAAAACAGAAATGTAGCTAAAAATGATGGGCCTGTTCTTCTTGTAGAACAAAAATGCCAAGATAAGTGGCGCTGGTATTGGTTCCGTGTCAGCATATTATATCTGAGGTGTCTGCAGCTCCCTTCCCCTTTCCCTCTCATTAAAAGTCATTGCAAGATGACTCCTTTAGCTTTGCCATCGTATCCTTATTCTAGAAGAAGGAAGAAGAGCAAAGGGCATAAAAGGTACACAGACTCCATTTGAAGAAACTTCTCAGAATCCCAACCCAAAACTTATACTTACATCTAATTAGCCTAAACTGTGTCTTATGGGCGCCACCATTTGTAAGACACGGAGGGAAATGCAGTTTGTTTGTTTTTTCCCTTTCTTTTTTTCTTTTTTCTTAAGCAGATACATTAACACCACCCCCAAACTGGGAATGAAAAGGGGAAAATAGATACAGGGTAGACAACCAGTCGTTCTTGCCTTGTCTGAATTATTTTATTTAATCCTTTTGATAACCGGTGAGATATATATTGCTTATTTCACCTTTTCTTATAAAGGATGTAATTAAGGTATAAAGTGACATATAACTTTCTTGGAGTCATACAGCTACTAGCTGGTGAAGCCATGATTTAAACTGGTTTTGAGAAGCTACATGCTAATTTACTGTAGGTTGGTGCAAAAGTAATTGCAATTTTTGCAATTATTTTTAACCTTTTAAAGCGCAATTACTTTTGCACCAGCCTAATATATTATTATGTATTAAAAACCATGTTTTATTCATCTTTCTTAAAGTGCCCTTAATAACTCTTTTAAGTTATTCTTTTCTCCTACTTGGGTTTTAAAAGGCTTATCTTTACTGTTCAAATTTCTGTACTGAGAGTAATTGCTGTGGAAGTTTTGAGAA
Organism: Rhinolophus sinicus; assembly: GCF_036562045.2. Classification (NCBI taxonomy): domain Eukaryota; kingdom Metazoa; phylum Chordata; class Mammalia; order Chiroptera; family Rhinolophidae; genus Rhinolophus; species Rhinolophus sinicus. The sequence continues at coordinate 107,003,759 of NC_133756.1, forward strand.
AGTTTTACCCTGCTGTGGGCATCTCCCCATAGTGAATGAGGTCTCAACTATATTGTCTCTGAATCAAACTGAAAGGCCAATGAAAGTCTTGAGCATATTTCATTCTTTCAACAAATATTTATTTAGTGCCTATTGTAGGCCAGCAATGGAGATGACAACTGGGCTAAACTATTTTAGCATAATGTTCTAGTTTTCTCGGATTTTGAGTTTCCAAGGAGGAAATCTGGTGATTCCTAGAGAGTAGGGGTAGCTGTACTTATAAAAATGTGTTGTTTCCTTATAGTATTTTATTATTTGCAAAGCACTTAGTATTTTGTCTGTTACATTCTTTTATTCCAGGAGTTTTACTTATTAATTATACAATTTTCCTCTCGTTTATTAACAATTACTAATCAATTGATTAGTAAGCATAGAAGTTAGAATGACAGAAACTTATAGAAATAGAGTGATTAGTTCATTCTGTTGGAAAAATATTGCAGTTGGTAAATTTTGTCACAACTGAAATTCAACATTTTGGGGTTTTATTATTCCAGAATCATCTAGGGAAGATAAAAATAATGTCAGGGCAACAAGAGGCAGAACATTAAAATCCATATACTCATAGAATATAGTAATAGTACGTTTACTTCCCAAATGCTGTATAACTTTATAGGTTGAGATTTTGTTGATGGTATCCTGAATACTTCCTTTCTTGGATTATATTTTTAAATATAGTTCTGTGTCATTGTCTTGATTTTGTTTTATTTTCAGAGTCTATCTATCTATTTGTATAGATAGATATAGATAGATAGATAGATAGATAGATAGATAGATAGATAGAAAGATAGATAGATATGACATTCCTTGCCTATCTTCCATTTGAATCACTTTTTGTTTTCTCTTGGTATTTAATGATTATTTTTGTGCAATAGTTTTTCTTTGTCTCCTAGTAATGTTGAAGGCATGGATTATTTGTGATGTTATTTGCATTCTTTATTGATTATACAATTTTGAGAAAGATTCTTATTCAGGTAGCAGACATTGCTCTTGAAATCACAAAATCATCACTTTTTATAAAGCCTTAAAAAGGATAATATTCACAGAATACAAGATAAAAGCAGAAGGAAAATCCAACTTTATTACTGACATCAGCAGAGTTCTCTGGAAAAGTGCACTAGAGCAGTGCTTCTCAGACTTTAATATGTGTACGGATCACTGGAGATCTTAGTAAAACACAGAGTCCGATTCAGTCAGTTAGAGGTTGGGCCTACGATTCTGTCTTTCTAACAAGTTCTCAGGTAAAATTGATGCTGTTGGTCCAAGAATGACATTTTGAATAGGAACATACCACATCATATTGGTCAAAACCTAGTGAAGGGCATTTTATTCCTTTCAAGGTCAAGTTTTACTACAGCTGTCACCAGGGAAGAGAAGTGCTCAGCATGCTAAGCACTTAACAGGAGAGTAAAATAAAGAATCCTCTTTCCTCATAGTCACCTATCTTTGATTACAAAGGAAAATCTGAAAGCACACCAGCAGACTTATCAATAATTAGTAACAGTATATCTACAGCAGTGTTTTCTTCCTTAGTCAGTTTTATCAGAAATCAATGTAACTACAATTATTATGTCAGTTGGAACTTCCCTCCTTTGTCTTTAACTTTTAATTTTTTTTCATCCTTGTGTTTTAGGTGAATCTCTTGAAAAGACTATTGCTTTATTTTATTTTTCTTATTCTAGTCTGACAGTCTTTACATTTGAACTGAAGATTTTAGCTCATTTACATTGAATTACATTCTACAACATTATTTTGTACTGTTTATTTGTCCTACTTTTTCTGTTTCTTCTTTTATCCCCCCCCTTTTTTTGCTGTGAAGATAAGATGCATAAGAATGATAGAAGCCATGGTCTATTTCTTAGTTAAGCTGAGCTCTCTAAACTAATGGAAAAGACATGGCAAAACAAAATATATTGCAAAGAAATTAGAGCTTTGAAAGTTTGTGCAAGCTAAGATTAGCCAGCAATTAAGATAAAAACCTGCTATTACCTTGCTTTCAGCAGGAGAAAAAGTGGCTATGTAGAAAAAGGACTAGAGCTAGGAAAAGGATGGAATGACTTGTTTGAAAAAAAAAAAAAAAGTAAAATAACTGAGCCTAAAGACATATAATAAGCCACAGAAAATAAAAGGATTTATTGCCATCTAAATAAACAACAGTTTAAGTTAAATACAATTTATAAAATAGCACTTTTTGTTGGAAAGGCTGATGGAAGTGCAGAAGTCTATAGATCTAAACTTAATCTTAAAGAGTGTTTATTTTAGCTGGATATATTCCCAATAAAAGCTTCCACAGATAATTTTATTTTAGTAAGGGTTGCAGCTGTGCTTAAATATATGTTGGAGTGGGGTGTGAAATTTGGCTAAATGTTACACTTGAAAATTCACTAGGGGGTGGTTAGTTTATAATTTATAGTTAACTGCTTAGTGTTTGAACAGTCTGAAGAGGTTGGTAACTTTTCTTTTATATTAGTTGAAGTATTGCATATTAGCAAAAGTTTCACATTGCATGTTAGCAGATCAAACCTGCATTAGCCAGCCTACATTAGCCAGCATAAAAAACAAAGTCAAAAGAAAAAAAAATTTTTCTCCTTAATTTTAATTTTCTATAGGAACTAAGTCCAATAGTGGGGATCCATCTAGAACATGTGTGTGTGTATTTAAGAGTGAAAAATAAACATAATATCACATACTAGATGCTCAGTAATAATCTTACCAGTATAGAAAACATAAAAATATCTCCTAAGACACACACACACACACACACACACACACACACACACAAATAATTTTTAATGTTTGTTTGAGATGGTAGGACATGAGGAAAATTGCTTAGATTCATAAACTATAAGAAATTTCCTATCTAGGTGAATAAGTGGAGTGTTTGAGCTCATATTTGCTTTTAACAATGTATCTATTTATTTCCCAAAATATTAGAGCTGTTTTATTTTATTTTTTTAATTGGGAAATATTGGGGAACAGTGTGTTTTTCCAGGACCCATCAGCTCCAAGTCAAGATGTTGTTTTCAATCTAGTTGTGGAGGGTGCAGCTCACTGGAACCATGTGGGAATTGAACTAGCGACCTTGGTGTTATGATCACTGTGCTTCAACCACTGAGCCAAACGGCCACCCTCCTAGAGCTGGTTTTAATTGGCCATATTTGTGGTGGACAGAGATAAGGCCTGGACTGGGAGGAGAGTTGGAGAGCAGATCAAAGACCCCTGCGAATGGCCTAAACCCCTTAAGTAAAACATCATCACTGGATAAAGCAGAGATTAAACAGTCTGCTCTGCAGAGGGAGATAGTAGGGATAATTGACATATTTTGTCCTTGACTCTGAGAAAAATTAAAAAAATGAAAATCTCCTCTGATATTTAGTATCCACAAGCTCCATCTCACTTGGGTTTGAACAGTTAATTCATGATGTGTATGTAGCCCAATAAACCCAGAGACAAAATGCAGTTTCAAGTGATTTTAGATTTATGGCATTCTCCTGTTGCCTGGAAGGAAAAAAATGAAAATCCTCTTTTGGGGGATAACATTTTAATCCACAAAGGATTCCTATACATAAGGCACCAACAAATATGAGCTCATATTTTTTAAAATGAGGAAAAAAGCACCACAAGCACATGTTAGTAGAAATCATATATTCAAAAAGTATAAAATGAATGTTTAATATCTCCAAAGAAACAAAACAGAACATTACAATAATAATTGAGACACAAGGGACAATAAAATTTCTCAAGGCACTTTTGAAAAAAGGCCGATAGAACTTCTAGGAATAAAAAATACAATATCATAAATTTAGCAGATTAACACAATCATAGAGAGAATAAATGAATTGTCAAATAGAACTGAAATAAATATACAGAATGCAGTACAGGGAGACAAAGATATGGAAAATATGAAAGAAATGTTAAGAGAGATGGTGGATGGAGTGAGAAGTTCTTGGGCTTCTTTACATTAGAGATACAAAAGGAAGGGAAAAAGAGAGTGTGTGTAGGAGATGTAATATTTGAAGACATAATAACTCAAATTCAAGGTTATTAATACATCCCAAGCAACATAATAAACATACCCGTATATTCACCATGGGAAACAGCATTATTTATTTATAGAAAACTGAAAGCAGAGATCAACACTTAATGTAAAAGTAGTCAAGAAAAGAAAGGGAAGAGGAAGAAATAAGAAAAAGTGGGACAAACAAACAGTAAGAGATGCTATTGTAGTAGGTATTTCAACATGACTAAATTCTATGGTTCAAAGGAAAAGCCTGTCAGACTCGAATAAGAAAATAAAATAGAGCAACAAGCTGTTTTCAAGAAATTCATACAAAGCATAGAGATACAGAAAAGCTAAAAGTTAAAGAAGGTGAAGAATATAGCAGAGCAATTCTAACCAAAGAAAAATTGTTTCAGATAAAATAGACTTTAAGGGGAAAATATTTCTAAGCGTAAAGAGAGTTACTGATTACAGATAAAAGGTTCAATTGACCATCTCTCTGATTGAAAGAATTAGAACAGACTCCTGATTGGGGAAGACAGTTTGGGTTTGTTTGGTTTACACACAGAAATGGAATTCATTCTGATGATACACATATGCCACTTAAGAGGTATGTGGCCTTGAGCAAATATTTAAATTTCCAGAACCTAAGCTTTCAAATCAATAAAGTGGAATAGCACCATCTAACTCTCGTTTAATACTTATAAATGATTAAAGCACGCAGCCCTGTGCCACTCTCATAGCTCTATTGTTGTCAGGATAGGCAAGGGGAAGGCTGATGGCAATTAGGGTTGTACATTTATTTGGGTCAGAAATATAATCCTGGGGATTAGTTCAAAGATAGCTGTTTCCTATAGAAACCGCACTGCCCCAAAGGCTTGTTATAGTCTGCAACTTTATTAAAATAACATCTCCTTTGATGTCAACTCAGGCAGACTATGTGGAGGAATACCCATTTTTGCTATATTTTGCTGGTATAGATTGGTCTGTGATCAAATCAGAAATTTATATAGATGTGTTTTTTAAGATGGTTCAGTGTTGTTATTCACTTACTGACTATTAAGAAAAAAATATTTAGCTCACTTTTTATGCTGTTCTCTCATCACCTACTCTTTCATTGGATGTGGCTAATAATCACGAGATCTTTTATGTCTTATATTAGCACATATATAGTCTTTGTTTACTCTTTAAAAATATATTTGTGAGTAAAGTCTCTTATAAAGTAAAATTTAATTCATAAGAAACTTGTGTTTATCCAAATATGTCATTAAATGACAGTCTTCTGGTCACAGAGAAGTTAGGGAGAGAGAATTTCGGAATTGTACCAACAAAGGTACCTCCCACTCCCACCCTGGCTGGACTCTCCATAATAAAAGTGGTTTTGTTTGTTTGTTTGTTTGTTTTAAGTTGTAAGTGCATGGCTATAAAACCTAAACACCACTGAACAAATACAACATTTGACCCTACCTAGCTTTTGCTGAGAAGATTAGTTTCCTATTCTGTCCCTGCAAAGACTATCATTAGCAAAGTGTCTGTATACATTCTTTTCACTTTTATCACCTACATGATTGAGCACAAGCCTGCTCAAACAAAGCAGCTGTGCCGCAATAGTGCTTTTCTTTTCCTCCTTCTGTGCAAGCAAAGCTACTTTCTGATAATTGTCCCATATAACCAGTGGCTGTCACAAAAGCACATCTTATATCTGGACAGAAACATGTATTTAGATCTGTGACTGAGATGCATAACCTAACAGGTTCTCTTCAAGGACTGAACTGTGGTCTGTCTCTCCTTATGGTTTACTCTTCCTCAAACCTTGTTCCCTACTCCAGCCCAACATTCCATCCAGGAGGTGTGGAACTTTAGACTTGTCACGACACCTCTTATGGCCTCAGATTTCTAATTTGTTAAATGGATAATAGTACTGTACTTACCTCATAAAGTGTTAAGATTATGACAGATATGTCACAAGTACAAAGCATTGTGTATATGTAATATGGATATATAACACTTAAATTACTTCTCAAATTGTGCCTTGTTTTATACTTGTATGTGTTTCCCATCCTAGTCACTTTCCTCTTTATAACCTATTTGAGTACATACATTGCAATTATTCATCTCTGTTATTTTCTTTTTCCTTTCTTCCTCTCTCTCTCTCTCTCTCTCTCTCTCTCTCTCTCTCTCTCTCTCTCTCTCTCTCCTTTCTGTCTTTCCTGCAGCAGTGGGTAGTGGGCCTTACTCATAGTAAACCTTCCATAATTATATACTGAATTAAATAAATTCTCTCCCCCCATTTATTTATAGTTAAAGTTATCCTTTGTGAAACCTCACAAGGGAAGTAGTCTGTCAAAGAGGAATACCTTTTATTTGTCTTGATTCTAGTTCTCCATTTCCTAAATTGTTCTCTGTTCTCTAAAATCTTAACAGATATTTTGTAGAGAAAAGGAATTAGTGGTGAAATATGTTTTACAGACTATTGTGTATCCCCTGCTTGGGATGATTAAGGTACTTTGGCATGTTAAATTCCTGGAGAAGTTTTGAATTAAAGATATTTTAAAACAAACAAATAAAACTTATTTAACACATTTTCCAAGTTTATTTAACCATAAAATACTCCCCCCTCCCCGCCTTATATTATTGTTCTGTGAAGTCCCTTTGGGAAATACTGATATAATTAATATCTGTTTTTTAATTAATAAAGATGTTTTCTTAAAATAATTTTATAAGTTCTGACTAGTTCTCTCCTGAGATTGTCTAAATAAGTTCTATTTTAATTTATTATGGTATCAATGTGTTTTGCAGATGTGATTGGAAGTGTTGGGAAATAAGATTTCAAGGAGTGTTGGTTATACTTTTATCTTTTCACATTGAATTAATCATTGAATTAATTTATAATTGATGGAGTTGTCTATGTGAAAAGGAGATCTAATATAAGTGGTGTATCAAGTGATCAATGTTACTTATTAAAACAATTAAATCCATTGATATTTAATGGATTCTACTTTCAAGGGAAAAACTTTTCAAAATTTCAAAAATTGTTTATATATTTCTGAATGGGCCAAGGAAGAGGATTCCTCCTTTTCTTAGAATTCTTTTATGTCCACAATTCTTCTTAAAGAACTTTTAGTCATCAGTTGAACTTGAAAAATACTGGAGGTGCCAAAAAATGTATACACATGATTTGTATTCATCTTTTGTTATTGGTATATATTGAATATTACAATTTTAATACAGTTTTTTCCTTTCTTAAAATGTGTATACATTTTTTTGGCACCCTTTGCATGTCAGGTTGATCTCGCTTCCACTATGTTGTTGCAAGACTGAATAGTTGCCTCTTGTTTCTGTAATCTTGTCACATATATAATGATAATAGTATAATAATATAGCATTGTTTTAAAGACTGGGTCCTAAAATAGGGAGAAAAGTCACAGCTCATAAATCAAAGGCAATGGATTTTACACATTAATCAAGTTAAATATGTAAAAAAAAGATTTAAGTAGTTTCTCTTCTGCCTCCCTCAAAACCCCAGGTATTGCCAAGTAATCGATTACAAGTAATTTCCTTCTTTATCCTCCTCTCAAAAAATCAAAATTTTGTTTCACTTTGTGCAAAAAGCATTTCCAATGGAAAAACAGCTGATTCTCTTAAGGTTCTTGAAACCACATTCCCATCTACATTTTTCCCCTCATAACTGAACTTAGTCCATCGCTGTATTTCTGCCACTGGACTCGTCAGGTGGTCTGACAGTAAACTGTAGGTGCTCACTGACGCTATTTAACAGAAAGCATTTCTGATACTTGTGGCCCTCTCCAGCTCTTAGCAGGCTTTTTCTGTGTATATGATCTGATTGTTCCTTTTCGAGATGTAGGAAATCAGATGGAGAGGACAAGTAACTTGCTGATGATCCGCCCCCCCACCCCCAGCACATAACTAGAACCCCGAGTTCTTGTCTTCTTGTTCCAAGTTAGTCTGGAACACCAAATAGTAGTTGCATGGGGCCTAGGGAGGGTGTGGGCATGTGGGCGTGTGGTTTGGAAAGCAGACAAGTAGGAGACATAAATGTCTCCTCTCTCTTATCCTTTTGCTAGTCAAAATAAAATGGCCTTGTGTCTGTTTTTCCTTTTTGCAAACAGGCATGAGTAGAGAAGTGGGCAGCACCAGAATTGCTGGGGGCGGGATATATTTTTCTATCTCCAGAACTTTGCACATAGAAGATACTCAATAAGGATATGTTAATGAAGGATGTGTTTAGATAATCACATCAAAGAGAAGCCCTCTGCGAGGACAGAGATTTTTTTTGTCTATTGTGCCCTGCCATCATCTCCAGCACCTGAAGAGTACCTTCGTAGATAGGTGCCAGAATATTTTGTTAATGAACAGAAACTGGCGTGGAATGGTCCAAACACAGCCTCAGTCCTGACAAAGAAAAATCCATAAACACAATTATCAGGAGATTGAATGGAGAAACTGAGCTGAGAATTCCTGAGAAGGGTTAGCTGGTGTGCATATATACTTAAGCTAAGAATGCGTTGTTTATTTGCACTTTCTGTTACTTCTGCTAGAAAGATTCTTCTCCCAGATGCTTTTACATCTTACTTCTTCATTTCATTTAGGTCTCTGTTCAAATGGCACATGCACAAAGAGGCCTTCTCTGACTCTTTTTAAACGGCCTATGCAAAATTTCAAGCATATACAAAAGTAAATGGAACAGTATAATGAACTTTTATGTACCAAATCACCCAGCTTCAGTAATTATTACACTATACCTATTTTTAAAAGCATTTATCATTATGTGGCATTATATCATACATCTTTTTATATCTTTATTTCTGGGTTAGTCCCTTTCCCACTAGAATCACAGAATCATATGGTCAGGGACTTTTCCTATCACTTCTGTATCCCACACAGTTTGAATAGTGGTACATTGCAGGTGCAGAGAAGCATTTATTGAATGAATGAATGTCTAATTAAGAGAAGATTGCCCTAAGTCTAGGGGATTCTAAAATAGTTGTAGAGATTTATGATAACCCTGTTTTTGCAATTGAAAGTGCTTATTTTTAATCTCAATTTTGTTGCTTAATGTTTATATTCTAAATTTGCTGACATGGCAAGAAGTGGTAGAATGAATTCACATATGTGGTTTTTGAGCAACTGATATTTTGAGATTTCTATCAAGAATGCAATATGTTGTATCATTAACATTCAAATATCTTTTTTTTTTTTTTTTTTTGGTTTGTTGAGTGAAGAAGCTGTAAAGTGTGAGTGAAATATATGTAATGAGAATTAAGCATATTGTATCTCATCTATCAGTATTTTCTGAATTCCTGCTATGTTTAGAATACTATCCATAAGCATTTAAACTTTGATTATCATTCCTTGAGGTACAATAAGTAGCTTTTCAAATAGATATGGTATTTTTTTAAGCAGCACTCTGGCAAACTTCCCTTCAGGATGTAAGTATGTACTGTACATGTAGTAGTCATGTATTGAAAGTCTAAGATCCGCAGTAACCAGTTAACCTTGAAATATCCCTGAAAATGTGATGTAACAAAATGAGTTGATTTTTTTGCTCGTGAAGTGTCTTCTGTGGGTTCTATCACCCTCCAGGACAGCTCTTTTCAAGTGAAAAGTCAAGGATTCAGTTGCTTTGGTCTTCTGGTTCAACTCATGGCTTTTAGTTCCCATGGAAAGGAAAGAGGTTTTACCCTGCTTCATTCCAGAAGTTACAAATATTGCTTTCACTCAGAGCCAGGGGTCAGAATTACTCGTAAGGCTCAATAACCACAAAAAGCCCAGGAAGTGTAGTCTACGGAGTACCAAGGAGGAAAGGAAACCAGATTTTGGCAATGATTAGTAGTTTATAACAGACTGTATGCCATAGAGCTCAGAGGTCAAAAGACTATCCGTTCATTAGTTTAGCTAGCAAACATTTGCCAAGCACTTAACTGGTAAGCTCACCAATGCTTAATCTTAACTGATCTGTTTCAATAGCTCCTAACAGAAAAAGACATGTATATCATAAGGCTGGTAACATAAATGTACCTTTTAGGATTGTTACTATTTTTTTTTTAGCAAACTTACTTTTACAATAGAAAAAGAGCTTTAAAATGGCAGTGCTTTAAAGGATGAAATTAGACTGCTATCATCACCATATACCAAAATTAACTCAAAATGTATCAAAAAGCTAAACATAAGACCTGAAGCAATAAATTGCATAGAAGGAAGTATAGGTACTAAACTTATGGACCTTGGGTTCAGAGAGAATTTTATGAATTTGACTTCAAATTCAAAGGGAAGTAAGAGCTAACATAAACTAACAGGACTATATCAAACTAAAAAGCTTCTGTACAACAAAAGAAACCATCAACAAAACAAAGAGGCAACCAACCAAATGGGAGAAAATATTTGCAAACAACACCTCCCATAAGGGGCTAAGTTCCAAAATATATAAAGAATCTCATACAACTCAACAAAACAAACAATCCAATTAAAAACTGGACAGAGGACCTGAAAAGACACTTCTCCCAAGAAGACATACAAACAGTCAACAGATATATGAAAAATGCTCAACTTCACTAGTTATTAGGGAAATGCAAATTAAAACCACAATGAGATACCACCTCACACCTCTTAGAATGGCCATGATCAACAAGACAAATAATAACAAGTGTTGCAGAGGCTGCAGAGAAAAAGGAACCCTTATACACTGCTCGTGGGAATGTAAATTGGTACAGCTACTATGCAAAACAGTATGGAGGTTTCTGAAAATTTTAAGAATAGAATTACCATGTGACCCAGCAATCCCTCCTCTGGGTATCTATCCAAAAAATATGCAAACATTTATCCATGAAGATATACGAACCCCTATGTATATCGCAGCATTATTCACAGTGGCCAATCATGGGAACAACCAAAGTATCCTTTGATAGATGATTGGCTAAAGATGTGTTACATATATACAATGGACTATTACTCGACCATAAGAAAAGATGAAATGATGCCATTTGTGACCATATGGATGGATCTCAAGATTATCATGCTAACTGAAATAAGTCAAACAGAAAAAATTGAGAACCATATGACTTCACTCATATGTGGGATATAAAACTGAAAGCGACAAACAAGACAAAGAAAGAAATAAAAACTCATAAACACAGACAACAGTTTAGTGGTCACTAGAGAGGGAGGGGAAGGAGGGGCAGTAGAAGAGAGAAAAGGGGGCAAATACATGGTGATGGAAGGAGAAATGACTTTGGGTGGTGAACACACAATGCAATATATAGATGATGTTTTATAGAAATGTACACTTGAAACATATATTTTACTAACCAATGTCAATATTTAATAAAAATTTACAATATTCAATACAAATTTTAAAAATAAATAAAAAATGGCAATGCCTTATATACATAAGTTTATTTTTTTCTGAATTGTAACGATATTTGGAACCACTGTGTTTCCCTGAAAATAAGACCTACTCTGAAAATAAGCCCCAGTTAAGATCTCAGCCAGACGGACGCATTTAGTACGTTATGACGATGCTCCAGAAGAAGATGACATGACTGTATTTGAATAAATGTAGATTGTTATACATGAAAAAATAAGACATCCCCTAAAAATAAGCCCTAATGGAGCAAAAAGTAATATATGATCCGGTCTTATTTTCGGGGAAACACGGTAGATAGTCCATAGAGTGTATGGTAATTCTATAGTCATCGAAGGTAAGTATTTAGGCCATCAAGTCAACATTTTAGGTACCAGGAAAGAGGAAAGAAAGGAGGAGGGATAAAGAGATGCCACTTCAGCTGAGACGTCTTCCTTCATGGAGCCTTCCATTTTTCCCAATTGCACTTACATTTATACCACATTAACCAGATCATAGCCACACAGCCATAACAGATAAGAGAGTCTGGGAAGTGTAGTGTTTTGGCTAGGTACTTAGCTTCCCTGAATGAAATTAATGCTTTATTCTTAAGAAAGAATGGGAGAATTGTGGGAACAAACAAAACAGAAATAGACTCAGAGATTTAGGGACCAAAAAAAAAACCCAAAAAAACCCCAAAAAACTGAGGGTTGCAGGTGAAAGGGGGATGGGGATGGGGGGAGAAGATAAAGGGATTAGAAAGTCCAGGTTAGTAATCACAGTATAGCCACAGGGATATGAAATACAGTTTGGGGAATATAATAAAAAATGTAAAGATTTTGTAAGGGGTCAGATGGGTACTTGTCTTATTTATGAGACCACTTCCTAGATGGTGTAGATGTCTAACCACTGCACTGTACACCTGAAGCTGAATCTGAATAATATGGAATATCAACTATAATTGAATATATATATATAGTCACAGGATGTGGAGCACAGCATAAGGAATAGAGTCAATGGAATTGTAATAGCTATATACGATGTCAGAGGGGTAGCAGATTGGGGGGGTTGTCACTTCATGAGGGGTATAAATGTCTAACTATTACAGTGTTTTGTATACCTGAAACTAATAAAGTAAATAAACAAATAAAGTTTTACCTTTCGGGGGAAGAAAAAAGAAAGAATGGGAGGATGGATATTGAGTGAGCAATCAGCAAGTTTTATTGTAGTTAAGGATTTCATACACAAACACACATTTGAATCTATCAAGTAGAGTAATTAGAAATTCCTTTGAGCTGGCTCTCCAGCTGTTTCTATGCTAATAATAATAATAATAAAAAAACCTAACTAGGGCAAAGAGGAAGAACTGTATTAGTTTCTTTTCCTTCATCCTGTTGCTTTTCTGTTCACGTAGCAGATGTTTTGGTAAATAGTTCTGCTCCTGAGTTTGCCATTAAAGAGAACACTATTGAATATAGACACCATAAAGTAGTTGGTATTTCAATTTAGTCACGTATAGTAATTTAATATGACCAGACCTTTAACTTGTCCGTAGCTGTCTGTCATGGTCCTATATACATTCTTCTCTGTGTTTAATTAATGTTTCCCTCAAAAAGGCATGCTTAGAAGCACATGTACTAGTTCAATATTAACAGTTCATAGCTAACATTTCTTGTTCCTTTTGGCTTCTGACTATGAGAAACAATGAGGTAAGACCTGATCTATCACAAAGCCTAGAAATTGGATTCAGCGTGTTTGCTACATCTTATAGAAAATTAATTTAACTTATTTTCATCTTTTCCACCATTGTCTACCTTCTCCACAGGCTCTACATTGATGGTCCATTTGGAAGTCCATTTGAGGAATCGTTGAACTATGAGGTTAGCCTCTGCGTGGCCGGAGGCATTGGAGTAACTCCATTTGCTTCAATACTCAACACACTGCTGTATGTCATTTTGATCCTTTTTCTTAGTCCAAATAGATAACTGTCAATATTTGAGACATCTGTCTTTTAGTATGAAGTACATCCTTACAGAATCCTTCTACTTGCTGTTCAAGGAACTCCATTTACTGGTTGATGAGGGAATAATTTGGTGATACTCAATAGTATATGGTCTTTGGTTTTCAGCGGGTTCTCTTGTAAAATATGTCAGTATCACAATTATGCATTCCTCTGCCCTTACCCTCTTTTAAAGTCATTCCACCAGCCTTTATTTCTCTACTTCCTCATCAGTGGTATGTGGTACTACGTATCCGTTCAGTCAGCAAGTTTTTTTGAGCATCTGTGGGCCAATCCATCTTATAGGTACTGGCAATACAGCAATGAATGAAACTGAGTCCCTGCCCTTAAAAAGCTTACATTCAAATAGGGCAGGTAAAAACAAACCAGTGAGAAATTCATAAATAACATTATTTCCCAAAATATTAGAACTATGATGAAGAGAGATTAATGGGATATAGAAATAAAATAACTAGGATTATTGCAGAAGTATAATCAGGGAAAGCTTGTCTGAGAAAATGACAAAATGAGCCCATCATTCCTTGGTCTATTACTCAGAAAATTTATCACAGACTAAAGGATAGAAATTTCAGAGGTAAGATTGTTTAACTAGGAAATACATTTTCAATTGTTTTAGTTCTAGGATTATTAGCAAATTTAATTGATTAGTATTATCATGAAAACACAAACAAAATGACAGTATGAAATTATTCTTAAATCTATTCCATTCACTTTTCAAGAAGACACAATTTGCATTAAAAGTCTGTTTAATGGAGTACCAAAAAAGAAATAAGTTGAAGCTATATGTTTGAATGATATTTTATTTCAGTTTCAAATACTTGGTATAAATTTGGGGCTTTTTGTGGTTCTTAGAAAAATACCCATATTCCAAGCCAGAAATCATTTGTTTTTGAAAACATATTGCAAGTTATTGGGACACCTAAAGTTAAGAAAATGAAAGAATATTTTCTTAACCTCAAGCCTACTTCCTAATTATAGATAGGAATCCAGACTTGGAATCATGAGTTATTGGAATGCATTACATAGTAGGTGGTTGTGAAATTTCCTTCTTTAATGATATTAAGAAGGGAATAAACAACCAATTTCTGGAATGTTTTTGGTTCACTTTGCCTGGAAGCCAGGGGAATGCTGAAGACGACTGGAACCCCACCGAGTGATAGAATTCCCTGAAAATAGAGAACTTTTTTCTGAGATGCAGGGTTGATATTATTCTGATCCAAGAATATTACCTTCACCAGATATGAGTGATATGCATATAATATTCACAAGTATAAACACTGAAATTCATGGAATATATCATGGCCTTCAGTCAGCATATTGCATTTTATATTCATTTGGGAGTTGTAGTAAGTGCTATATCAGATGCTTGAATGTAAATTACTGTTTTTTCTATTGGTTGCTTACTAATGAAAAGCAAATTTACAAAGAGACCTGGATTCTTAACTTTTTTTTTTCTTTCCTAACCACTGTCATGTTATATCAATTTTAAAGGGATGATTGGAAACCATACAAGCTTAGAAGACTGTATTTTATTTGGGTGTGCAGAGACATTCAATCCTTCCGTTGGTTTGCAGACTTACTCTGTGTGTTGCATAACAAGGTAAAATTAGGTTTGTTTTTACTTTTGCAATTTTTAAATGAAAAAATATAATTGTTTTCCTTCATATTTCCGAAATAATAAATTCTCACTATAGCATTACCAGAAAATATGCAGATAAGTAGTAAGGAGGAAAAAAATCCCCAACTTCAAAAAAAAACAGGGGTAACATTTGTTAATTTGTGCATATCTTTTCAGATATTGATATCTGTGATTATGCATATATATCTATGATGTTTCTTAACATAGACATGCTGATTTATATGTTCTAACAGAATATTTTAACATAAAAATGTATGCAAATGGCTGGTAATGTGTGCATATATATGTGTATGATGTATGCAAATATACAAGGTCTGGCAATTAAGTTCGCAAACTTGTTGCAATGTTGTTGCTAACCTTTTTTTGATATCAGAGGGATTATTCAACTGGACAAACAGTTAACCAAGTTTACTATTTCGAAGTGCTGAAAAGACTGTGTGAAAAAAGTTAGACCACCTGAACTTTTCGCCAACAATTCATGGCTCTTGCATCACGACAATGCACCAACTCACACGGCACTGTCTGTGAGGGAGTTTTTAGCCAGTAAACAAATAACTGCATTGGAACACCCTCCCTACTCACCTGATCTGGCCCCCAGTGACTTCTTTCTTTACTCAAAGATAAAGGAAATATAGAAAGGAAGATATTTTGATGACATTCAGGACATCAAGGGTAATATGAGGAGAGCTCTGATGGCCATTCCAGAAAAAGAGTTCCAAAATTATTTAGAAGGGTGGACTAGGTGCTGGCATCAGTGCATTGCTTCCCAAGGGGAGTACTTGGAAGGTGACCATAGAGATATTCATCAATGAGGTATGTAGCACTTTTTCTAGGATGAGTTTGCAAACTTAATTTTTCTACCTTAATTGCATATAGGGTAATGAGGGAAGACAGAAGGAAACATCAGCATACAAGTGCTACTACACTTTCCATCTTTTGTTCTAATAGCTCTTATTTCTTTAATATTCCAAATGGACCATCACCAGACTTTTGACACAATATGCGAAATTTCAAAAATCCCAAATTCAAAGTTTTTTAAAAATGTATATTGTATATTTTTTTAGAGGAATTATTGCATGTAACCTGTAGATATCTATTAATATACCTATCTTTATTGTTTTCAAGTTATATAAGTAAATACATATCATCTTGGTAAAAATTTTTCGAATACTTCAAATAAAGCAAAATCCTCCTTACTACTTTCTCCATCCAGTCTATGTAACGAGAGGTAACTCATGAGTATTCTATAAATTCTAGCATAATATTTGTATTGTTCTGAAAATTTTTTTTAAACTTATTACTATGTCTTTAACTTTTTTGTAATAGTACATATAGAGTTATCACATTCTTATTACTGCTATAGAGTATTTCATAGTATGGATGTGTATCTAGTTTATTTCACCGTTCCCTAATGATGAACATTTACTTTTTTATTACAAAAAGTACTGCAATAAATATCATACATCCCTTTTTGTGCAGATATTCACTCATTCATTCAGTCATTCTATCACTTATCAAATATTCTCATAAAATATTTACTAACTTCCCACTATGAATTCGAAACTGTTCTAGGACATGGAGGTACATTGGAGAACCAAATAAAACAAGTCTCTGACCTCATGTGATTTACATTCTAAGTGGGGAAGATAGACAGCAAATCAGTGAATAAATAGGGTGTCTGATTCTGATTAGGACAAAGAAGAAAAGGAAAGCGGGGTAAAGCGACAAAGAGTAAACAATAGAAGGCACATTAATTTATATTGTATATTCGGGGATGCCCACCAAACAAAATGGCATTTGAGCAGAGACCTGAGTGAAGTGAACGAACAGATTAGGCAGATGTCTTGGGGGAAATATTTTAAGGCAGAAACACCCAACTTTACAGGCTAATGCTCTGATGCAACTGCGTGCTTGGTAGACTGGAGGAAGATGAAAGAGAGTTGTGTGGGCAAAGCAGAGTCAGCAAGGGGAAAAATAGTAGGACAGTCAATCAGAAGCATGGTGCATGTGCTTTTCTAGGGAAGAGGCAGATTACAGGCCTTTGGATTTTGTGCAACAAGAGATGGGTTCTGAGAATATACCCAAAAGAATTGAAAGCAGTGAATTGAACAGATATTTGTACACCGATGTTCATAATGGCATTATTTACAATAGCCAAACGATGGAAATAACCCATATGTCTACTGATGAATGATGAATGGATAAAGAAAATGTGACATATACATACAATGGAATATTATTCAGACTGAAAAAGAATGAAATTCTGAGACATGCTACAACACGGATGAATCTTGAAACATTATTCTAAGTGAATTAATCCAGACAAAAAAGACAAATATTATCTGATTCTATTCACATGAGGTACCTGGAGTAGTCTGTTTCATACAATGCTGATTGACAGGTGCTGGGAGAGAGGGCAAATAGGGGATTATTGTTTACTAGATACAGAGTTTCAGTTTGGGAAGAAGAAAAGTTCTAGAGATAGATGGTGATGATGGTTGCACAACAATACAAATGTAATTAATGCCATTGAACTATACATTCAAAAATGGTTAAAATGGTAAGTTTATATTATGTACATTTTACCATGATAAGGAACAAGTATGATTTCTGGGATCACCAGGGACCTGCTGGATGAGGAGGGGAAAAAAAGCAGAGAAGCCATTGAAAGGATCTGAGCAAAACGGATCTGACTGTTGATCATCTTGGGAGTGTGAGTGCAAATACCAAGCCCTGGAGGTACTGAAGCTTCTAGAGGAACAGAGCCGATGAGTGATGGCCAACAAAGGAGATTGCTCAGAGTTGCCAGTGAGGTTGTAGCAAAACCAAGAGGGAGTTCTGTCCTTGAGGCTAAGGAGGAAAACCTTTCAAGAACAGCAGAATCACCACTTTCAGATTTATGAGTCTTTTTTCTCAGCTGATGCTGGGGAGACAGGGCTTTCTGAGTTGGAGGCTCTGAATGAATTTAAATTTTTAATGTATACTGACAAAACAGTATAAAAGAGACTAAAACAATTTACATTTGCACCAAAGAATATGAGAGAAATGTATTCCAAAACATTATGTTAGCAATCTTTTAAATTTCTACAAATCTTTTAAACAGTGAGATCTCATTATATTTTCCCCTGAACGCTGGTGAGATTGAACCTTGGTTCCTATGATTATTGACCACTTGTGTTATTTCCAGAATTTTCTAATTCTACTTTTGCCTGTTTTTCTAATTTTTAAAAATCTTTATTGAATTGACATATAGGGACTTTTTTTTTAATGAAAGGCTATAATTGGATCCAAGATGTGCAAAGGCACATTTGAATGATAAATGCTTTATAAAGTAAGTAGCAGGGAAGGAGAAAAATAAAGGAAAGAAAAGAATGGAAATGGCTGGACTTTCAAAGTAATTGAATCTGAAGATTTAAATTTTCTTTGCTTTCCAACTTTTTTGATGGACGTGCTTTAACCTCAGGATTTCATGGGATAAATAATATAAAAGCTTAAAATTATTGTAAACGATGTGGTGATGTTCTATACGTACCTCCACATACTTGTTTGGATTTTTCACAGCAGCAGAATGAACACTGGTCCTTCAATTGTGCCTCTGAGGATGATGATAAAAAGAAAAGGCTTTTATTATTTTTCTGTGTTTTCATCTGTGTTGCCAGAGAGAGAGAGAGAGAGAGAGAGAGAGAGAGAGACCAGTAGCAATAAAGCATAGTGACTTTACATACAATCTGTGAGGGTAGATGAAAGTATTTTAAAAATCAAATTAAAATATAGTCTTTTAATCTCCTTGCAACTGTGAGTTCTTTCACTTCATTCTAGAATGCCTAGAACAGATATATCTAGCTGCCTTCACCACTCTGCCTTGGTGTCAGACTATCTGAAATGATTACAAAAGTGTCACGTTAGGTGGATCTTGCTTGGCCAGATTGTCCAACCTGGTGAGTTAAGTAAAGATTGCAAGGCCAGGTATAAGGAGATCTGGTACCACTCTGCCAATAACTAACTACATGACTTGCTTCAAGTCACTTCACCTCTGTAGGACACATTGGAAAAATCAAAAAGAGGGACCAGGGCTGCATCAGGCATTTGGAGTCTGTCACTTACAGTGGTACAATGGCTCTGCTGTTCCTCGGATAAAACTTAACCTCTATAACCTCTAAAAACCCTATTTACACTTTCAATTTGTAAATGAGGCTAACAGCACTTGCAGTCTGCTGTGAGATTTAGCTTTAACATCTAAATGATCTATCATATTGAACATATTTAATAAATGATTGCTATCATTCCTATTCGTGATCTGTAAAATTCCTTTGAGGACTGACATCCTGTTGTTTTTCAGTTGTGAGAAAAATAAGGAAGAATGATAGGCAGAAGAAATAAAAATGAAAAAACACAATTTTTGTGCATGATCCTGCAGTCTTCCTCTACTTGTAAGATTGGGTTGATCCATACATTTGTTTTTCCCCTGCTCCCTGGACTTGGAGAAAATTGTTTATTTAGTAGATATTATTACTTCTCTTCAGTGAGGGAAAAGTTAAAAGGGAGACATTGGAATCATTAAGAACATTATTTAACTTTGTATTGTTCTCTCTGGGGGGTATGGGCACCAAAGGCCAGTTATCCGTGCAGGAGTCATTGGTCTGACCTTAGAGTAGCATCCTGGCAGATGTTTAAGGCAAGAATCAGCACACGCCACTTGTCTGTGATCTGCTGTTCATTGCTGGTCCCTACCTGGGAATTCCTCAGTTTCTTCCTTTAACATCCCTAAGCCTTGGTTCAGTTCAGAAAGGGCCTTCACATGAAATGAGCATTTGGTTATAACTTGAGGCAGCTACTGGATGTGATATAATTAATGATTATATCTTAAGAATACTATGGGTGTTGAGAACCATCCTTCAATTTTGAAAGTAAAATACATTTTTATTGGAATTTTATAATTCAGAGTTGTCACCTGTCAGAAAATGTATAAGTTTAGATCTGGAAGGGACCTGTGAGATAGTGTCATTCAACCCTATCATTGTCCCGAGGAAGAAGAAACTGGGACATAGATAAGTTAAATAACTTCCTAAAGTCTCCAGTCAGGTAGGCACGGCAATAAAAACAAGTCTCTCAGTTACCTGCCAGGTGCCCTTCCCATTGTAGGGGTGACGTGGGGTGATGAAACCCTACATAATCACTCCCTATTTGAAAAACGATTTCTTTTGCATTCCTAAAACTTCTACTTTGAGTTCCAATACATCAATTTTACTTTCTCACTATATAGAAACAGTCCTTCAAATCAGTTGATCCTTTTGCTCTAATAATGTCCAGCAAAGCCTCACCATCGTAAGGAAACCCATTATGTGTATCCTCAAGAATTAGTATGATTGTTGAGGAAGTGTTGGTCTCTTCTAAGCCTTTCCACACATCGGACGCTCATGGCTAGTCTCCAAAAGCACACCATGGCTGCTGTGCTTCTTTTCTTTTTCCACTCTTGATCTTGTTTCCTTATCTTTCAGCTTTTCCTTGTTCCAGGGTGGTGAAAGGAGGCCCTCAGAAGAATACTATTTTTTAAAAATATAGATTTCAAATCAGGATTTAGTCAGAGCAAGGCCAATTGTTAGTAGATTCATTTTTGTCTTTTGGAAAAGAGAAACGTGGGGACAACAAAAACTTTTTTACCCCCTTGGTTGAATTTATTTTCCTTCAAATGATATTTTTCTTAGTATATTTTTCAAGATATAAAAATGTTCAGGATTTTTTCCAGACTATTTTAGTTTGGCAGGTATATTTCCTGCTTCATACATTGATATACGTTTTGTCCTGATGAAACTGAGGCATAGATTAAGTTGAGTGACTTCCTAGAAGTCTCCAGGTAGGTAGGAATGGCAATAGAAACAAGTCCCTCAGTTACCTGCCAGGTGCCCTTACCATTGTAAGGGGTCCCAGAGGGGTGATGAAACCCTACTTAATCAGAAAACTTAGAATAGCATGCATTCCAAGCATGCATATCATATATCACTAATGACTTCTTAAAATGAGAAAATCATGTTTCTGTATGAATGAACTCTTGGGTAAAAATAGGGGACTCTTAGGAAACAAGATAAAAATAAAATAAAATAAATAAAAATATCTTGGGAAGATTTAAGGAAATATTAGTGTAGTATTTGGCATTTTGTATCTATAAAGATAACATAATTATTCCCTTTTGCTATCACATCATGACTAATTATACCCGTAGGCGGCAGGTTATTAATGTTAGAACCTGGCATGTATATGGCGCAGAGATATGTATTTATGTATGTCTATATATTTGCTTGTAGATGTTGACTGTGATTAGACAAGATACATCTTACAAATTCTAGAATCACCTATGTTAGAATAGGAGAAAGTCTGAACATACAGAAAGAATTTTAATGTCTATTTACTTTTATATCCTCCCAGTTTTGGCAAGAGAACAGACCTGACTATATCAACATCCAGCTGTACCTCAGTCAAACAGATGGGATACAGGTATGTGGCTGGACGTTATTGTAAATTAAACAACCTCTCGATAATAGAAGATTTACTGTAGGGGCTGTGCTGGAAGAAAATTTCTGCAGGTGGTGTAAAGTTTCCCAGTGGAAGACTAATTGGAAAGTGTCCAGAAAACTCATGGCTTGTCCTTGTCAAGTGTATTATGCCTTTCATTTGTCCTCCTCACAGGGAGCTGGGGCAGTCCTTTCGAGTTCATCTCTCTCCTCTTCACTGTCGTCTCAAATTCTTTACCTCTAGAGATCAGACCATAAGTGAATAGTCTTCTGTGTTCATCGAGGGGAGGTTTTATGTGCAGAGAGAAGGTAAGGTCATGCACAATTAAGATTGTTTCCCTTTAAGGGAAATTAAAAAAAAAATGGTAACAGCCATCATGCATGACTTTCTGTGCTAGACACTGCTATAAGCAATTATATACATTATCTCATGTGATTCCAACATTCAAGAGTAGAGGATATTGCTATCCTCATATTATAGAAGAAGAATCCAATATTTACAGACAACATTGAAGAGCTCCATAGATGTATGAAACCTGGTCATGAATGTTTTCATGACTTTTACTTTATTTAGTATTTTGTATCATACATTTTCTATAGTACTTCGAATACAAAATACAAATGCTTGTTAGTTACTTCTAAACTAATCTAACCCTATTTTTTCTAGTCAGAGTCCTACCCTACTTGGTATGTAAAAATTATTCCATTTTACTACTCTCGTGAAGCAAGTGAGCAAGTATCGTTATCCCCATAGTATAGCTGTAATTAAGGTACAGAGCATAAATTATACATGGTTCTCAGTTTGTCTGCTTGGGATTCAGACATTTTTCCTCTCTTCTCATTTCACTCTGACTCTTCATCGCTGGTTCAGATCTCATATTCTCTTAATTGCAAACAGTTCATTAGAAGATATTTGTTGATTTGGAACTCTGCTGTCTTAGGCTGTCTTGTCTAGGATCATTTCCCCAAATTTATGATGACAATTTGTAATATTTTACTCATATAATGTGCCAAATATGACAATTGTTTTTGCAGTGCAAAACCACTTCAATAAAATTTATGCTTCGGCCTTTTTTTGAGAGTAGGCAATTAGAATGCGTTCTTTAACATTGCAGTTGTTTAAAAATGAAGCAACGGACTAAAATCCAAGAAAATCAGCCAGTTGTAATAATGGCATTCAAGAACATAATGGGTTTTAAAAGAAAAGAGGAAGGAAATGATGTTCTAAGTGACTGTACTTAATAGGTTGCCATTTGATACTTATATTCTTTATATCACAGCAATTTGGTAGGAAGCCACATCATCAGCAGAAATGATGTTAGAGAAATGGGTTATTTGCCAACTCTGCATCATATAAAATATAGTGCTTTCTTTTTGGCAGAAGATAATTGGAGAAAAATATCAAGCACTGAATTCAAGACTTTTTATTGGACGTCCTCGGTGGAAACTTCTGTTTGATGAAATAGCAAAATGTAACAGAGGGTACGTATTATTCCTCAGAAAATTTGACATGTGGCTAATGATCAAATAATATATTCCCAAGACATTACATGATATTTTTAAAGATGAGTTAGTAATGGGTTTACAAATTACAAAATCACTTAAACACTCAATTATCACTATCAAAGGAAAGACCAAGGCAGGGACCACCTCATGTATCTGTAAGCCCAAATAATTAAAATTTGGCTTAGAAATGGTATATAAATTATTTACAAACTAGACTGTCCTCCCTACTTTTAAATTTGCATAGACACATACTATTATCAAATGGGTTTTCATTCCCATGACATACATCAAGTGATCATTGGAAAAGTTTTTCCAAATCACGTTGGCAAGCAAGGGAGCTCTACAAAGAGTTCTAACAATACATGCACTTCAAAATCAGATTTTTGTACCTTTTTACCAGGATGAATACATTTTTGTTTTTTAATCTCTTAGTTGTAATATGCAGTCTTGAAGCCAGGAATATTTCTAAACATGATTTTTCTTTCTTGGAAGCTACAATTCTATGAAGAACCTTAGCATTTTGGACTATGTATCTATGATCTGAAGAAATTACTACTGAAGGAAAGCATTTTTTTTAGGGCACAGAGTAGACAGCCCATTTGTCTTCTGTAAACATCACAGTGCAGAGCAATGGTCTACAAAAATCTGAAAGCATTTGAAACTTTATAGCCACTTACACATTTTAAAGTTGGCATGGAAATAGTTTCGTCATAAGGTCAAGTGTTGTAAAATCTGTAATTTGCAGACTTTGCAGAGATGTTGACATTTTATATTGCAGATGTTGACATATTGCAGATGTTGACATTTTAAAATTAATGTAACTATTTTAAACATATTTACTGGAATTTCAATCTCATAGTTTCTTGATAGCAACCTCATATATTGTAAATACACAAATAAGCTTTCATTAGCAGCTGGAAATTATACATAATTGAATTTGTATTTTCTAGTTGTACTTGTAGTTCTACTTAAACTTGTATTTCTATCCTTATTAACCTGCACAATTTTATCAAAATTCAATATATTTTTATATTTGAACTGATCCTATTTTTATTGCTAAACATATTTCTGCAATAAGAATATACATAAATTGATTTAATTTTTAAAATTTCCTGTGACCCCAAAGCTCCAGTGTTAATTTTATCTTCTGGGTTGAGTTATCATTACGATTATTAGTGTATAGTTGATTAATTGATAATTTAAAAAAGTATATTTTGGTAAATATGAAAAGGATGTTCGATTATAAATGAATGAGGCAGCTTATTAGAGTTTTATTTTTAAAGCCCCAACTCATGAATTCATGTATGAATATGATGTATTGAAAGAATTACTGATTCATCATGGCCCTTGGCTTTATCTTCAGAGATATTGCTTTAGGAATTATGGTATGGAGCCCCAGAATCAAATTTCAAAAGAAATGTAGCTACCTAAGAAATTCAGATTGCAGCCTTGTTTGAAACCACTTCTGTATTTCCCTTCCCTTGAAGAAGTAGTTTGAGGTTGAAGAGGAAAGCATTATTTAGAAGGCAGAGATCCTTTGTAATATTCAGGGCCCTAGTTAAAGATGAACTATAGAATTAAAAACAAAAATAAGTGAACCCTGTTTTGGTTATATTCCTTTCCCATCTTTCTCCAGTATCACCCACCTTTGACGTGATCATCTTCTACTCATCTAGGTCTTGCTATGCACTACGGACTCAGTCCTCTTGAATGACATTTAACTGACCTCTGACAAGCGTTCTTTTATCGGTTCTCATAGTATAGTGCTGAAAACTTTGATAGTTTTGGTTTCTTTGATTTTTCAAACCCCAAAACAGTAGAGGATAATTTACAGGAAATTAAACTGGGATTATTGGTTTCTTTGGTTATTTCTTCAGAATTCTCATTTGTTATACTGTTCATGATTTAAAGGGATTTTTCTGTGTTTATTTGGTTCATTTTCTTTCAACAGCAAAGCTGGTTTAAAACGAGCAAATGTGCACCACCTACTGTTGACGTGTCGTACAACACTTTCACTTTGTGTTGCTCTCAGCAGGCACCTGAAACACATTTTTTAAAGGATTTTTATGTAGCACTGTTTGAAAAACAATGGATCAACATCATAAGGGTTCATTAACTGTAAAAAAAGGTACCATTTAAATAGAAGTCTTCATTTCATATGTAAAATTTTAGTTAACCTCATGTACATAAATTACATAAAGAATATAGAGATAAGAATAGAGAAGAGAGGCATATAAATTAACTCACTTTTAATGCTCTATGTTGGGCTGCAATTTAATTTTTAGAAAGTGATTATTTATTAAACCAGTAGGTATTAGTTTAATGAACTATGCAGAATACAAATTTAAATTCGATTAAGCTCTTCTTGGCATGTACATACACACACCTATAAAAGTATATAAGTACATGTACGTATACATATGTACTTATATATGCATATATACTTTTATAAGTATACAGTGTGCCAAAAAATGTGTACACATTTTAAGAAAGGAAAATTGTTATTATTAAAGTTAAATCTGTAATACTCAGTATATACCAATAACAAAAGATGAATACAAGTCACGTTTGACTTCTGCAATTACAAGAGGTGTTCAGAGTGGTTACCATCAGCGTCTAGACACTTTCTATTATGTCGAACTACTGTTTGAGCAACGTTAGAGCTAAGTGTCCACTTGTATACATTATTTTGGCACCACTGGTATACGTACTATGAATACATATATAAGTCATATACATTTATATAAGTACAGAACCATATGTATATATATATATGTACATGTTTAAAATATATATAATAAAAATAGCAAATTTAGTTTTTAACAAAAATTGAATGAATCTATAATATATAGTTCTTCAACATAATCTTTTTCAAATATACTATAGATTGTTCATGAATAATTTCCATCTAATTCTACTTCAGCAGTGTTCTAGAATATGGATAACATGACCATCACTATCCTGCTTATGGATATATAAGTTGCCTCTAGTCCTATACTGTTAGAAACAGTGCTATAGTAATTATCTTTGCCCATATCTTCTCATGCTCTTGTAAGAATATTACAGTACGTTAGGATCCTTGAAATGGAATTGCTGCATCAAAGGGTGTGCACATTTAGATACTGTCCTACCAAATCCAAAAGACTGAATTAATTTTATACTCAATTTACTTTGCATTTGTGCATGAGAGTGGTTCCTTTCTTGCATGGCTTTTTTAAATTCAGAATTTGAATTATGTGAAGGTATTACATGATTAACGAAAGTGAAGGAGGTTTTGAAGTCACCTTGCTTTCATCATTATTTTATAAATGAAGAAGCTATGACACCAAAAGGTAATGATTTGTCTAAAGCTGTGGTTAATGAGTCAGAATTCAGACATTAACCCATACCTTCTGACTGTAAAGTGTAATGTGCTTTACAGCACAGCATTTTCCCAAACAGAAAAAAGTGGCAATCTTATTTTGCCATGGCCCTTTTAGGGTCAATGAGGTGTTGCAAGAAACCGTCATATTCACTATGTATGTTGCAGCAAAATGTTAATTGTAGTATACTGAAAGTGTCAACAACTAATTTTCCAAGAGCATAAAAAGATATTGTACATTTACTTTATAAGCCATTCAGTATTTAACAACCTGTCAGACAATTATGTATTATTACACCTAACCAAAATCCAGTTTCCTATTATTTTATAATAAAACGTGTATCAATCATCAGTTAATTGAACTTATGTATTATGCAAAGGGAGAAATAAAGGATTAACTTTATGTGGACTTCGGAACAGAAAATTACTACTCTGGGGTTTGGAGAAATGTCTGAGACTGTACGTTATGCTGCCTCGTGGTGTTTTAAAAACAGCACAAATTAAGAATACTTAGGTTTGGTCTCTCACATTTTCTCCAGTGTCTGTGGTTCATCATTCAAATCTTCTGGATCTGTAATACAAGAAATGAATAATCTCTAAGCAGTGAAAAATTTCTCGTTATATGACATTCCCATACTTACAAATCTGTATGGAAATCTAGTATTGGTATAATAGGAAAATATACACATATATATATCGAACATATATGAAGCTAGTTCGGTCTGCCCCCAAACAACATTCTCTGTTTAACATCTAAGTCTATCTCTACCCACCCTCAACAAAAGTTTTGGAGATAAATCTCCAGATAATTGTTTGATTGCAGCAACCTAATGTGAATTTAGTGTGAGTGATTATAATGATTAGTTGTAGATCTTAAAAATGTCCTAGGATTTCATTAAGGAAGCGAAAGTGACATTGGTCAACTCCTCAAATTACAAAAAGATCTCCTAAAGTTTAACTACTTAACAATTATTTGATTGAAAAATAAAATGTAAAAATAAAGAAATCATATATGGATGCTTTAAAAATAATGATTTTATTCTAAAATATTTAAGAGAAGCCTTTAGAAAATCTGAAAAATTAGAAAAAAATAACTATAATTACCTATGAAAGACCCATTCACTATCCCTCTGACTTCACACACAGCCATTACATTTCCACTGTCTCTATTCCTAATGCTGTACTCCGCTTCTCTCTCTCTCTCTCTCTCTCTGTGTATATATATATAATTATAGTTGACATTCAGTATTGTTGAACTTCAGCTTCAAGTGTACAGTACAGTGATCAGGCATCTACATCATCCCTGAGGTGGTTTCCCTACTGAGACAAGTGTCCATTGGATACCCTACAGAATCTTTACAACATTATTGATTACATTCCCCAAATTGACTTTTGTTTCCCCGTGGCCATCTTGTGGTTACTGACTGTGCTTTCTAATCCCCTCACCTTCCACCTTTCTAATCCCCAACGCCCCTCCCATCTAGCAACACTCAGTATTTCCTCTATGTCTCTGAGACTGTTTCTGATTAGTCCATTCATTTATTCTTTCCTTTAGATTGCACATATAAGTGAGATCATATGGTATTTCTCTTTCTCTGTCTGACTTATTTCACTTAACCTAATGTTCTCTAGGTCCATCCATATTGTTGCAAATGGTAATATTTCCTTCTTCTTCATGACTGCATAGTACTCCATTGTATAAATGTACCACAGTTTCTTAATCCAATCATCTACTGATGGGCATTTCGGTTGTTTCCATGTCTTGCCTATTATGTATAGTGCTGCAGTAAACATAGGGGTGCATAAATTTTTTTGAATTAGAGTTTTGGATTTCTCCAGATAGATACCTAGAAGTGGAACTGCTGGGTCATTAAGTAGTCCCATTTTCAGATTTTTGAGATACCTACATACTGATTTCCATAATGACTGCACCAATCTGCAATCCCACCAACAGTGCACCAGGGTTCCCTTTTCTCCACATCCTCAACAGTACTTGTTGTTTGTTGATTTATTGATGATAGCCATTTTGACTGGGGTGAGGTGGTATCTCATTGTGGTTTTTATTTGCATTTCTCTAATGATTAGTGAGGTTGAGCATTTTTTCATGTCTGTTTGCCATCTGTATGTCCTTTTTAGAAAAACGTCTCTTCATGTCCTCTGCCCATTTTTTAATTGGGTTGTTTGTTTTTTGGAGTTGGGTTGAGTGAGTTTTTTATAAATTTGGGATGTTAACCCCTTATCAGACATATCATTGGCAAATATCTTCTCCCATTCAGTAGGATCCCTTTTTGTTTTATTGATGGTTTCCTTTGCTGTGAAAAAAACTTTTTAGTTTGATGCAATCCCACATGTTTATTTTTTCTCTTATTTTCCTTGCCCGAGGGGATATATTAGTAAAAATCTTACTCCGGGTAATGTCTGTAAAGTTTCTTCCTATATTTTCTTCTAGGAATTTTATGGTTTCAGATCTTACATTTAAATCTTTAATCCATTTTGAAGTTATTCTTGTATATGGTGTAAGGAGGTGGTCCAGCTTCATTGTTTTGCATGTATCTGTCCAGGTTTCCCAGCACCATTTATTGAATAGACTGTCTTTATCCCACCATAAATTCTTGCTTCCATTTTTGTAGATTAAATGACCATATAGGCATGGATTTATTTCTGGGCTCTCTATTCTGTTCCATTGATCTATGTATTTGTTTTTATGCTAGTACCATGCTGTTTTGATTACTGTAGCCTTGTAGTATATAATTTGATGTCAGGTATCATTATACCTCCCACTTTATTCTTATTTCTCAAGATTGCCGAGGCTATCCAGAGTCTTTTATGGTTCCATATAAATTTTAGGATTATATGTTCTATTTCTGTGAAAAATGTCCTTGGTAGTTTGATAGGAGTTGCATTGAATTTGTATATTGCCTTAGGCAGTATGGACATTTTTAACAATATCAATTCTTCCTATCCATGAGCATGGTATGTGTTTCTATCTATTTGTATCTTCCTTAATTTCTCTCTTCAGTGTCTTATAATTTCCTGAGTACAGATCTTTTACTTCTTTCGTTAAATTTATTCCCAGGTATTTTATAGTCTTTGAAGCAATTGTAAATGGGATTCTTTTCTTAATTTCTCCTCCTGATATTTTATTATTGGTATATACACACGCAACTGATTTCTGAATATTAATTTTGTATCCTGCTACTTTACTAAATTCGTTTATCAGTTCTAATAGTTTTCTGGTGGATTCTTTAGGGTTCTCTATATATTGTATCATGTCATCTGCATATAATGACAATTTTACTTCCTCCTTACCAATTTGGATGCCTTTTATTTCTTTTTCTTGTCTGATTGCTGTGGCTAGAACTTCCAGCACTATGTTGAATAGAAGTGGAGAAAGTGGACAACCTTGCCTTGTTCCTGATCTTAAAGGGAATAGTTTTAGCTTTTCCCAATTGAGTATGATATTAGCTGTGGGTTTATCATATATGGCCTTTATTATGTTGAGATATGATCCCTCTATTCCCACTTTCTTAAGGGTTTTTATCATAAATGGCTGCTGGATTTTGTCAACTGCTTTTTCTTCATCTATTGATATGATCATATGATTTTTGTTTTTCATTTTGTTAATGTGGTTTATCACATTAATTGATTTGTGGATGTTGAACTACGCTTGCATACCAGGAATGAATCCCACTTGATCATGGTGTATGATCTTTTTAATATATTGCTGAATTCTGTTCGCTAATATTTTGTTGAGGAATTTTGCATCTATGTTCATTAGAGATATCGGCCTGTAGTTTTCTTTTTTTGTAGTGTCTTTGTCTGATTTTATGATAGTGGCCTCATAAAAAGTGTTTGGGAGCCTTCCCTCCTTCTGGATTTTTTGGAATAGCTTGAGGAGAATAGGTGATAATTCTTTTTTGAATGTTTTGTAAAATTCACCTGTAAAGCCATCTGGTCCAGGGCTTTTGTTTGTTGGGAGCTTGTTGATTACTGATTCAATTTCCCTGGTAGTAATCAGTCTATTCAGGTTTTCCATTTCTTCTTGAATGAGCCTTGGAAGGTTGTATACTTCTAGAAAATTGTCCATTTCTTCCAGGTTGTCTAATTTGTTGGCATATAGTTGCTCATAGTAATTTCTTAAATTTTTTTGTATTTCTGTGGTGTCTGTTGTCACTTCTCTTTCATTTCTGATTTTATTAATTTGGGTCCTCTCTCTCTCTCTCTCTCTCTCTCTCTCTCTCTCTCTCTCTCTCTTTGATGAGTCTGGCTAAAGGTTTGTCGATTTTGTTTATCTTCTCTAAAAACCAACTCTTGGCTTCATTGATGTTTTTTATTGTTTTCTGGTGTCTATTTCATTGATTTCTGCTCTGACCTTTATTATCTCCCTCCTTATACTCCCTTTGTGGTTATTTTGCTGTTCTTTTTCCAGATCCCTTAAGTGTGAAGGTAAACTGTTGGTTAGTGATTTTTCTTGTTTCTTTAGGTAGGCCTGCAGTGCTATGAATTTCCCTCTTAGGACTGCTTTCACTGTATGTCATAGATTTTGGGTCATCATGTTTTCATTTTTGTTTGTCTCGAGAAATCTTTTGATTTCTTCCTTGATCTCATGGTTGACCCATTCATTATTTAGTAACATGTTATTCAGCCTCCATGAATTTGTGTGTCTTCCAGTGTTTTTCCTGTAGTTGATTTCTAATTTCATAGCACAGTGGTCAGAGAAGACAATTGGTATGATTTCAGTTTTCTTAAATTTATCAAGACTTGTTTTGTGGCCTAACGTGTGGTCTATCTTGGAAAATGTTCCATGTGAGCTTGAGAAGAATGTGTATTCTGCAGCTTTGGGGTGAAATGTTCTGAAAATATTGATTAAATCCAACTGGTCCAATGTGTCATTTAAGGCTGTTGTTTCCATATTGATTTTCTGTCTGGAAGACCTGTCCCTTGTTGTCAGAGGTGTGTTGAAGTCCCCTACTATGATAGTGTTCCTGTTGATCTCTGTCTTTATGTCAGTCAATATCTGTTTTATATATTTAGGTGCTCCTATGTTGGTTGCATAGATGTTTACTAGGGTTATTTCCTCTTGCTGGATTGATCCCTTTATTATTATGTGGTGTCCATCTTGTCTTTTAATATATTCTTGATTTTAAAGTCCATTCTGTCAAATATAAGTATTGCAACTCCAGCTTTTTTCTCGTTTCCATTTGCATGAAATATCTTACTCCAACCCATCCCTTTCAGCCTGTGTGTGTCTTTTGATCTGAGGTGAGTCTCTTTTATACAGCATATACAAGGGTCTTGCTTTCTTACCCACTCAGCCACTCTATATCTTTTGATTGGAGCATATAATCCATTTACATTTAAAGTGATTATTGATAGGTACATAGTTACTGCCATTTTTTTATTTGTAGTTAGATTATTTTCATCTTTCTACTGTTTACAGAAGCCCTTTTAATATTTCTTGCAATGCTGGCTTCGTGGTAATAAATTCCATTAGCTTATTCTTTTCTGGGAAGCTCTTTATCTCTCCTTCAAATTTAAATGATAGCCTTGCTGTATAAAGCAATCTAGGTTGTAGGCCTTCATTTTCCATCACTTTGAGTACCTCCTGTCACTCCCTCCTGGTCTGCAATGTTTCTGTAGAAAAGTCATTTGATAGTCTTATGGGAGTTCCCTTGTATGTAACCAGCTGTCTTTCTCTTGCTGCTTTTAGGATTCTCTCTTAGTCTTTAACCTTTGCCATTTTAACTATAATGTGTCTTAGTGTGGATCTGTTTGGGTTTATCCTGGTTGGAACTCTCTGCACTTCCTGGGCTTGTGTGTCGGTTTCCTTTACCAGGTTAGGGAAGTTTTCGGACATTATTACTTCAAATATGTTCTCAATCCCTTGCTTCCTCTCTTCACCTTCTGGTATTCCTATGATGAGCATGTTGTTGCGCTTGATGTTATCCCAGAGGTCTCTTAAACCATCTTCATTGTTTTTTATTCTTTTTTCTTTTTGTTGTTCTGTTTGGCGATCTCTGCTAACTTGTCTTCTAAATCGCTGATTCTATCCTTTGCTTCATCTAACCTCCTGGTAATTCCTTCAAGTGAGTTCTTTATTTCAGTTATTGTATTATTTAGTTCTAACTGGTTGTTCTTTATCATTTTTCTATCCTTCTTTATGTCGTCATTAAGCTCCTTAAACATTCTTATCATCAGTGTTCTGAACTCTGTCTCTGATAGGTTGGTTACCTCTATTTTATTTGGTTCCATTTCTGGAGGTTTCCTCTGTTCTTTTATTTGGGACGTTTCTTTGTGTCCCCATTCTGGCTGACTCTTTGTGTTTGCTTCAATGTATTAGGTAGATCCCCTAGGGTTCTTGTTTTATGCTGAGTTATCTTGTGTAGTGACCTTTATATATGACTTGCACCACTTCCTCATTCTTCTTTGCAAATGCTCCAAAGGTGACTCTTGTGTTGTGTATATTGTCCTGTTAAAGTTGATCTTTAATTGCTTTTGGCTTGTTAGTAGGTGGGATTGACTCCTAGGCTGACTAGTTGTGAGACTTGGCTCTGCCCACAGTGGATGTTCTGCTGCCTATAAGGGTTCACCACTCAAATGAGGCTTGGCCCCTATGGGCTCTTGTGCCTATAGAGAATTCCCTCTGGGTGTGTCACTTGTAGGTCAAACTGGGTAATACTGTGGTTTGGTCTGGAGTTGGCCTCTGGGTGTGTTGAATCTTGTGCCTTTTGGGCTGGGCCCTTGTGTAGGGCAATTTCAGAACAAAGCAAATCACCAAGCACAACAACAACAACAAAGAAAAAACCAAATACACTCACATGTAAAAACAACAAATAACCCACGCTCAACACAGGCAAAAATATCAAAAATACAAAAAACAAAACAGAAAAAGCAACACCAGTCTTGGCTTAAGCCCACCAAGTATTCTCTAGGTTGTCCTCTGCTGTACCAAAGAGTCCTCTGCGTCTTGTGCAGAGCCGGTCACCTGGTGCCAAGAGTGACCCTGGGACTGCAGATTTAGATGAGTGGGGCTATGGGGTCTGGATGGTAGTTTTTACAAAGTCAGTGCAGTTTCTGCCCTTGCCTGCACTTATATGCTCACTGAGAGGAACACAGCCAGCCCTGTGCCTAGGTCTCCTGAGTCTTAGGGCACTTCTTCCATGTGTGTGTGTGTGTGTGTGTGTGTGTGTGTGTGTGTGTGTGTGTGTGTCTGTAGGGCGGGAGATTTCTGAGCTGCTGAAAGCCCAGAGCTGCGTCTGCCACCTGCTGCTGACCCCTGGGTGTGTCACCCCATTTGTAACTGCCATGCTCTAGGCATGCCAGAAAAGGTGGGGACTGGGGATGGAGGAGTCTTCTCTCTCCCAGCCCAGCAGTGCCACACTTTTCCCTGGGTCGGAGCTGCAAGCTGGGTCTTTCCAGATCCTGAGTGCAATGGCTCCTCTGTAATCTGACACTACTCCTCAGTTCAAGGGCCAGCTTGAGTCTTTGGAAGGGTGGGGGAAGGATTGGGAGAGTGGGGGGAGGGGCCCGGGTGTGGTGTTTACATCCTTTGTCCCACCTAGGGCCCAGCTGGAGGTCTCAGCTGAGGTTACTGCCTCAAATGCTGAATATGCTGCTCTCTCGGCAGGAGAGATCAGCAGGGAAAGAGCCCACCTCCTGGCTCTTGTGGTCTCTGTTCTGTCCTGGGACCTCCTGCACCTCCATAGCCGTAGCCACAGATGTGACCTCGGTCTCCACTCTGCTTCCTTCCCTCTTCTCCTGCTTGCCCAATTTGCCCACCTTCAAGTAATCCTCATTAGAGTCTCAGCTGTTTTGTGTGATGAGCAGAGAGTCCTTTGATGGGTTATAGATGTTCAATTTGTTGTAAGTTCCGAAGAAGAACTCAAGAAGACCACCTCACTGCCGTCATTTCTATGACGTCCCAATTTCATTCTTTTACCTGCACATATCTAGTTTTCCAACACCACTTATTCAAGAGACTAACTTTTCCCCATTGAGTATTCTGTGATTTCCTTTGGTTGGGTTTAAGTCCAGCCGTTTACTATTGCTTTTTTATTTATTTCATTTGTTCTTTCTTTTCTATTTTTTTCTCTCCTTTATACACCTTTTGTGGACTGAGTATTTTTTATGATTCCATTTGTTTCTCCTATATCGACATACTATCCATACCTCTATATTTGCTTGCTTTTAGTGATTTCTTTAAGGCATCGTCTCCCAAACTGTATTCCTGGGAAGCATCCCCTGGGAATTGTTAGAAAAGAAAATTATTGAGCTCTATCCAAGATCTGCTAAACCAAAAGCTTTAGCAATGGAGCTCAGCTGTTTGCAGCCTTGAAGTCCCTCAGGTGATTCTGACGAAGCTGAAATCAGAGGCACATTGTTCTATAACAGGTTACAGTGTACATCATTAGCTCATCGCAGTATATTTCAAATGACGTTACACCGCTTCATGCACTTTCATTCCCCATGCATCTCTCTGGCTCTTGTTCTTACTCATCTTTCTTCTACATATGCTATAAACTCCATAATGTATTGTTATTGCTTTTGTTTTAAACATTAATTATATTTTAAAGAAATCAAAAGTTAGACAAAATGTACATTATAGTTATTGACAGATTCATCATTTTGGTGCTCTTCATTCCTTTTGGGTAGATTTGTATTTCCCTCTGATTTTATTTTCCTACGTGAAGAATTATCTTTAGCACACCTTGTAGTGCTCGTTTGCTGGCAATGAATTTTCTCATCTTTTGTTTGAAAACTTTTATATTCTGTCTTCATTATTGAAAGTTATTTTTGTTTAATATAGAATTTGTTTGGTATAGATTAGTTGATGTTTTTGTTTTTTTATCTTTCGGTACTTTGAAGATATCACTTCATTGTCTTCTGACTTACATAATTTGTGACAAGAAGTCCATCTTTCATCTTTTGGTTATTATTTGCAATGTGTCTTTCCCTACCTCTGGCTGATTTTGTTTTTCTCTTTGTGACCGGCTTTCAGAGTTTTACTATAAATTGCCTTGGATGGTTTTGTGTGTATTCTCCTTGGGGTTCATTAGATTCTTGGATCTATGTGTTTGTTTTGTCAAATTTGGGGAAAAAAAGACAATTGTTTCTTAAATGTTTTTTTCTCTTTCCATTCTCTCTTCTCTCATGGTGGGACTACAGTTACATATATGTTAAACTAATTGACAATTTCTACTTAAGCCTTTAAAAAAATCTTCTATGTCTCTTCTCATCCTGTTGATGCTTACCTTTGAACATAGGAAGCATATTTCTCATCACCATTTCAATAACCATGTCTGATAATTCTATAATTTCTGTCATTCTGGGCCTTTTTCTATTGACTGATCTTTCTCCTTATATTAGTTTGCTAGTACTTCCATAATAACATCCCACAGACTGAGTGGATTAAACAATAGAAATGTATTTTCTAGCAGTTCTGGAGGCTAGAAGTCTAAGATCAAGATGCCAGCTGGGTTAATTTCCTCTGAGACACCCCCTACCCCCTTTGGCTTACAGATGATCATACTCTTTTTGCCTCTTCACATGGTATTTGTGTGTGTGTGTGTGTGTGTGTGTGTGTGTGTGTGTGTATCTCGTGTTTCTTTATATATCCATATTTTCTCTTCTTATAAAGACACTAGTCAGGTTGGAATAGGGTCCACACTAACAGCCTCATTTTCACTTAATCACACAATAAAGGTCCTGTTTCCAAATACAGCTACATTCTGAGGTACTGGTGGCTGGATATTCAGCATATGAATGGGGGCGGGAGGGGGACACAATTCAGCCCATAACACTCCTAGTTGTAAGTTATAGTTCATAATTTCTTGCTTTATACATTTCTGGTAATTTTTAATTCAATGCTGTAGATTTTGAAGTTTAGATATTAAATACCCAATTTTGATTTTCTCTTTTCAATATTGTTAGATTCATTTCTGGCCTGAAATATTGTTACTTGGGTTTAGTTTAAATTTTTTCAAGGCTTGCTGTGAAGCTTTCTTAGTATAGGTCTAGAACAGCCTTCCATCTACGGCTGATTTTACTAACATCCACTCTACCTTTTGCAAATAAGATGATAACTTTCTAGAACACTACCTATTGACCATGTATTATATACAGATCTTTTCATTCTGGCTTGTGGGAACATGAATCATTCACAGCCTTGTGTAAACTATGGACTTTGTTTGACTTACTGCTCCCTGGCAATTCTGGACCAAGATTCATGTGTGCGTGTTTCTTTTGTTTTCTCTCACACATGAGTAAATCAGTCAATTACTTGAGGATACTCCTCTCCAGATCTCCAGAGCTTCTTTTTGTGAATCTCTCTTCCCTTCCATGTCTCCTCCACAAATTTTAGTTACTTGGGCCTCCATGAATTCCATTGTCTCCTCAACTCAGTGACATCACTGATCTCCACGTGAGTTTCCCCAATTCTGTGCTGCAGCCTATAGCTTACCTTTAGGCACCAAGCAGAGACAGTTGCTGGACTCACTTTATTTTTTCTCTTTTCTCAGGGATCACTGTCCTGTTCTGCCTACTGTCCAGTATCAGAAAATACTTGTTTCGTACATCATTTTTTTCCTTGTTTTTTAATGCACAGGGTAAATCTATTTCCCCTTACTCCCTCATGACTGCCAGTGAAAGTTTTATTTTTGTGTTTCTGTGATTTATTTTTCAAGGTGAAAAATTTTTAATAAAGTCATTTTTCAGTATTTGTTATAAATGTTTGATACCCATTTAAATGGATTCACTTTTTTTTCAGCAACAATTATTCTCAGACAATAAGGACATACTGTATTTGTCTAAGATATATGAATTGTTAATCACTTTGATATACTGGGAATAATTCAAGAAACTCAACAAACTGTGGAGGAAGATCAATGTGAAATATTAGTCATTTTCTGGGATATACTCAGTCTAGTTGTTAGGGATATGTATAATTTATCTACTAAAATTGTATGTTAGCAAATAATAAAACCTGCTTGGCATTTGTTACAATTATTGCAGAGCATAAATATAACAGGAAACATATCTAGATTAACACGCTTTTTACTTCAATATGGATATAAATTAGTCACTTAAAATTATCCTTTCAAATTGGTAATAGCTTTCCTTTCTCTGCTCCTATTCATCACTGCCCATGAAAATCCATGAAATCTTTAGGAAAAAGCTATATAAAATATCTGTAAGAGAAGATTGACATGATCCGTTATGGCTGAACATCTACCAACGGCTGCTCTTCGTTTAGTTTCTGTCTTCACCAATGGCATGTAATGAAAAGGCTAAGGCAGACTGCTTACTCTCTGCCTGATAATAAGCAAATGTGTGCTCATAGGTGCATTGTTTGAATTACCTCGAATTCTAGTCTGAAAATCATGAGGTAAATAAAATATCTTCCAGGTGATCATTTACATTTTGAAATAATTGGACAGTTATTTTTAATATGCAAAGCAGCAAAAAATTAATGTTGTTAATACTTTACACATGCTCATCAAGCATACTTCTTGTCTTGTTCTCCCAAATTTTCCACCTGACTTTCTATTTCCTCCCTCTCCCTTCCCAGGAAAACAGTTGGAGTATTTTGCTGTGGACCCAGTTCAATTTCTAAGACTCTTCATAAACTGAGTAACCGAAGCAACTCATACGGGACAAGATTTGAATATAATAAAGAATCTTTCAGCTGAAAACCTTTGAGATGAACCAGGACTCCAAAGAAGGAATGAGTGCAATTGCTAAGACTTTGAAATTCAGCTGAATCAAACAGCTGTGTCACGCCAAAGGGTAGCAAGGTTTTCTTATTTATGATTATTTAAAATGGAAATGCAGAGAATGTGGCAAGATGACAGGTCACATTACACATTAAATCTGGAAACCGAAGAGGCCCTGAAGAATATTTGATGTGATGATTCACTTTTCAGTGCTAGAATTAAAGGAAAACTATTAGATTCACACTCTTGATTTTTATGGCTGATTCAAGAACTCCCCAGTGAGGAGCTGCACTTGCTCACTGTGAGGCTGATAGCCTGGGTCCTCTATAAATTGTTTTTGGTTGAACAAATGCAAGATTGAACAAAATTAAAAATTCATTGAAACTCAGATTACATTTTCTACATGAGTATAAACAGAGTAACTTTGATTTAGAAAAGCTCTAGGCAAATATGTTAGATGTTTGAAGATATAGCACAACACTCTGAATTGATACGGGTACTTAGTGTCAATATCTAATCTTCCTCACTACTGATGCTAATACCTCTACTTGATACCTGTCGACTTTATACTAAGTGAACCTTGTACAGATGTTGATATAGTATCTATTTTTATATATTTCTTTCTTTTTTTCCCTTCTGTCTTGAGAAATCTTCCCTTTCTTGGCATGCATTAGGCACAATGATTTAATCAGTCATTTTCACCCTCAACTTATTTAATCTATTACTGTTGCATAGTAATGAAGAAACTATCATTATTATAAATTATAAAGGGATATATAGACTGATAACTTTTTGCCCTTTTCATCATTGTGATCTCTATTATTTTGATTTACTTTTTTCCCCAGCATAATTTATCTTACTCTTTAGCCTCTTAAGGGCCTTTGTTTAATTTGCACTTGGAGACCAAAGGGCACCATGTCTGTCAGTAGTCACTGAGCAAGATGGAAGACCTCTCTTTTGTCACACATTGGTTTATGTTGGAGACATTGTAGTCACATTCCTAATGGGAAAGTGTAGTCACCTCCCTCACAGGAAACCTGTATTTTACTTTCTATACAAGATAAACACTTCCTTAGTTATTCAAATGTAAATTCAGAATCAAGAATACTATTGTTGTACCTTCTGATATTCTCAGTAGGGAATTATTGACTGTAGTCACTGTTGGGATTACTCTGTGTGATCCTATCAGTTTACGCTCCCTGGCCATTATACGTTTGGCTCCAGGAAAAAATCTACTTTACTACCTTAAGAATTAAGGCTTTTTTTTTTTTTTTTTTCAATAGTTTAGTGATTTTGTTTTATAGACATATATCATTTGCTATCAAATATAGAACATTGCTTACATCAGCAGCATAACTTGTCTTACCTTTGTTAAGATTTTTCATGATATAACTTGATAGATGCTACTGTCATTTTTTTGCTCTGATTCACCAATAACGATCAAGCATGTTAAACCATCTACCATTGAATGTTCACAAACACATTACTTACAGATATTTCATTCCTCTCTTTGGACTCCTTTAATCTCCCTCTGTGAAAGGAAGGTGAGTCAGATAAAGATATGGGAAGTGTGCAATGTTCCTGCAGCTTTATCTCTGAAGGCATATTTAATCACCAGTACATCTTGGCAACACTATCTAAATGAAAAAGAATTTTTGTGAGAACAAATAACGGAAAGAACTAGTAAAAAGAAACTTAGTTTAGTACAGGTTTGATGTGCAATACTGACCCTTTATTGGTCATAATTTATTTAAGTGATTATATTAATACACTTAATTTCAGTAAAACAGGTGGAAGAATTTTCAACAGAAGAGTGATCTTTCCAAGTATCTATTCTACATAGCAGATGCTATTCTGTATATTTTAAATTCCAGTTGATGTTCAAACATTAGGTGTTAACATAGGTAATTTTTGTTTCTGTAGGTAGGAATGAAACTAGGGTTTCAGAAGGCATGTATAAGAGAGCTTTGTTTTGTTTGAGGGATTCTTTCTAGCTAATTCTTGTCACACAGCTCTTAAAACTAATTTTAGTGGCAGTCAATGTTAAAATTGAAATGATATCCTTGAAATGTTTATTAGCTTACTTTACCTTGCAACAAATAAAGCAGACAGAGTTTCTTCTCCGGGTGATACAAGTTTCAGAATCATCATCTATGTTTGTGCCCAGTAGAATAAGCAGCCTTCTGGGGGGCTATCCATGTCACTGGCTAATGGCCTGACTATGGCTAATTGCTGCTCACCCGGGGATTTAGCTTTCTCATTTGGACCAGATCAGTAGTTAATTAATCTTTTCTAGGTAATGTATTTTTTGTGAGGACCTGATTAAAAGAGAATACTATGACACATGTACATATATTACAGACAAACTTGGGGGTTCACAAACAATCTCCAAAAGCAAGGAACGCTGTTTGAGAACTGCTGAACCAAATGATAATCATTATAGTTTTTATTTTTAATTCTACCTTTGTTTTCTTGGATTATTTGGAAGAAACTATCATTTCTTATAGGATTATACTAAGAAATTAACTCTGTGGACAAAGGAAAGAAAATTATCTTTGTATAACCCAAAACAAAGACTCCAATAGACTCTTCCATTGTTTTTAATCTTCTTGGGTACCTTGCTTTATACAAGGTAAGGCTGTGATTTTATATATAAATAACAATAAAAAAAGATTAATATGCACCCCCCCACACACAAACACATAAATTTGGGGCTTAATTTTTGCTTGATTTTAATTCGAGTTAAAAAGGAAATGATTGATAGTTTTGTCATGTAGTGACTTTAAATGCTAGTTGGGTGATTGTGATAGTACAGGCACTTAAAACAAAGAAATAAAAGCATGTAGATACACTATAGGCTGAACTGATTGACTCCATGTACCTATATTATAACCCCCTAAATCAGTGTTTACTTGGAGCATTCCCAGCAGGTAATGGATTTAAATTATAAAGCATTGTTAAGAGGCTTGCTAGGGACCAGTCATTGTCATTTACAGGTAATGCTGGGCTGGAGAATGTTCATTATACTAGAGAGAAAAAAAATTAGGTAAAAACAATGTTTTTCTTTAAGTTATCTCAACCGAACAGTGATTGTCCTAAACCAATGAGACACATTTTTAATGGCTGCTTGTGATAAACAGTTCCCTTTTTCTATGCTATCTAGGACTCTTTCATATCCAGTTATATTACAGAAACAAAATACTGAAATTGGGAGTACTGTTATTTTGCAGTTGAGGAAACTGAGGTCCAAGGGAAGATGGTAATTTGTTTCAAGTTGTTCATTGAGTTTGTCACAAAGTCAAAATGGGAGCTCAGCTTTCCGAATCTCTCCAGTTACTGAAAGGCTCTTTCCACCTCCCTGTGAAATATACATCTAATAAGACACATCTAGAACTGTTAGTTTGAATCTCCCTATAAACTCTAGTATTAAGGGGAAAATAAGGTACTGAGTGTTAATTTTAGGTTCAGAGCAGAAATTCACGCTTTTCTTCTCTATATATCTTCTGACTCTAAATTTGTTAGTCTTTTATATTTTGCCTATTTGAATCTATTTTCAGATATCAGTTTTAAAATATGACAATTATGGTAAAGGGATTATGTTCTCCAATACTCTGTATTAGAAATATGTAATAGTATAGTTTCTAGGAAATTCTAATATAATTTTAAATTTAGGTTCTTAGACAAAACTCATAACTTCACCAGCTTTCTAACCACACAGGGAAACGTTATTAAAACAAATTGACTT
Organism: Rhinolophus sinicus; assembly: GCF_036562045.2. Lineage (NCBI taxonomy): Eukaryota > Metazoa > Chordata > Mammalia > Chiroptera > Rhinolophidae > Rhinolophus > Rhinolophus sinicus. The sequence goes on from NC_133756.1 coordinate 107,045,646, forward strand.
TATTCTCTACTCACATGACCATAACATGCTTCTTGTTCAGGCAAAAAAGAGTCATTTTTTGTAATTGAGTGAGACAGGGAATAAATGAAATCAAGCAGAATGAGATCTGTATTTACTTTAACCACCACAGACAATAAGAACTCACAGTTTCCTTCCATCTAAATCTCCCCTCCATTACCCCAACTTCTTTATTTCATTCCGTAGTAGTCTAAAAAGAGTTGCAGTGATGTCAGAGATGACATTTTCTTAAGAAAAGAAGCAGAAGACTTCCGATATTTAGCAAAGAAGGGCCCATAAGAGAGAAGAGAAAATAAGGCCATGTGGATCATTTAAAGTATTTTGTGCTACAACAGACCAGTGACTTTTTAAAAGTGAATATACAGAATTTTTATTTTCCCTTATCTTAAATTTTTATATTCTTGTTTATAAAATCTAGAAATAGATTTTTTCATTTATTTTACATTATACAAAATCACTAGTAAACTTATTGCAGAGTGTTATATTACAGTTTAAGAGTCTGTAGGGGCAAGAAATACCTCATAGGAGAAAAACTAGGAGGAAAAAAAGGGAAGCACAGAAATAAAAATTATTTAACACATCAGGACATGATAATGCTTTTCTTTCCATTTGAGCAACTACTTAATAGATGTGCAGATGTGTGACAAAACTGGCTGTTACTCTGGTTTGGAAAAATGTAAAATAATGTGGTATTTGGGGTTTTTTTTTAGGGATCCTTTGACATTTTCTTTGCCACTAGAATCACAGCAGAAGTTTTTTCCTTTGTTCAGAATTGTAATCTTCTTTAAGAATTAGAGCTCTGATGAGCTGCAAGTTGACCTAGAGACAACCTCAACCTTTAGATGAGAACCAGCGCTGCACAAATGCTCTGATATATGTAGCATTTAGGAAGGGGAAGCTGTCATCCAATGATTCACATGCAACACATTAACATTCTGTCATTGCAAGGTCTTATTTTTCAGTTCTTATCCTTCTACCCAGGGAATGCAGCCTCCTTAAAAATGCAGCCACTGAGAAACAGATATTCTCTTTGTTGTATCATAACAGTGTATCTGTTCACCTATATCAGCACATTCATTCGAGCCTCGTTATCAATTTAGGATGACTGTATATTTCATTTTAGTGGTGAAAAATCTCCACGAGGCATCAAATGGGAGCTTTGCTTGCCTGCTAAGAAATATATGGCAGCCAACACATTGGCTAGGGAGAAAGCAGTTAAATCTTCTCTAGTTGAACCTTAAAGGAATGTAAAATACCTCCCACATATGTTAGACCATGACCTGAGTTGCACTCCACAGTCTGTGATTAGACGAGCGTCACAGCTTATTCTCCAGACTCCCAGGGACTCTCCAGTTCAGGAAAATAACAACTCTTGAGTCAGCTTGGCATCTTTATCCACATAACTGGGTGCCTATCAGGTGTAATCACATCTTTATTTAAAGGCGACAATTATCTGCTTACCAAATGGCCATACCCGGAAACTGTCTTTACTTTCTTCTCTTTTCCATAAAATTTGACTAAAATTTAGAGTTAGGAAAAGTAGAAATCACTTTAAAAAGTGGGAATTATTGGTGGCAGTTCTGTCCTACCCTGAGCATGTGCCGGTGTCATCATTTATCTAGCTTCCTCCAATGTGTGGAGTGAATAGGATCTTGGGGTAGAAACCGGAAGACTTGCAGTATTTACCCCTGAAAAGTATTAGACTACATACATAAAAATGGGAGTGATATCGGCCCCTGCTTAACTTACATGGATGTAATGGGGCAAGAATGTGGGGGAGAGGAGGAAAAAAGTAGTGTGGGTGAGAGGAGGAAAAGAGTGGTGAAGAAATAGAAATTTCCTGAGCAAATCTTCTTTAGTAGGTATTTTGAAAACACAGTAAAAAGAAAATACAGTTCTAAGAAAGTGAAAACGCAGGCTTTTATGAGTCACAGTCCATTGTAACTGAAAGAGTATTTAACTGCGCTTTCTGGGCAAGTAGAGAAGTACTCAGAGGCAAATCAGCACCACTGATCTGTTGTGAGATTCAGATAAGCAAAGTTGCCTGTTATGTCTAGTATAATGACCTTCTGAATTCCTCAACTAATTTTGGTCAGGCCCAATGTGGCGAGAAATAGCTAGCTGTATTGATCTATGACAATTGAGCTAGGAGTGGTTGGAGGGCGATATAACTTACCCTGATTATTTAAAATTTGATGAAGTAAAAAACAGCTGTTTATGAGACATCCTACTGAGTTTAAACCAAGGCCTGTATCTTAGAGCTAGAAATAATTCTATAAAAGAAAATAGCACTGCGTTGTAGCTACGTTTTTCCTACATGAAAAAAAAAATGTATCTTTTTATTTTTTCTTACTCCTGCCAAAGATACTTTACATTATGTATGTTCATCAAACCCACATTATTTTGTAGATATTTATATTTAAATTATGTATGTGTGTGTGTGTGAGAGAGAGAGAGAGACAGAAAGAGAGAGAGAGATTATGCTGATTATGGTGGATTGGAAGCAAAATTGCCTGAATAAAAAGACATTCTGCAATAATGTGTAATGATGCTTTCCAGCTTTCATAATAAGCATTCAAAAGCTTGCAATTGGAAGAAGTGTAACCCTTCCATCAAAATGTGAGCCACTCAGCAATCCAGGTGTGGCGTTTAATTCTTGTCTGGCTAAATGGAAGTGTGAGTGTACAGTGCTGGAGAGGAAGCAGTAACACAGATTCAATACTTGTAAAGAGTTGGAAAAAAACACATTTATTTTTATGTGTAATTATATTGTTGTAAAGTTACAGCATGTTTGTAGAAAACCTTCATTGCTTTGGAACAGGCATAGTGTTTAAAAGTGACAAATAAAGGTTGGACAAATATACCCCTAAAATTCCTCTTAGAGTAAACTAATTGTGCACCACTGGCAATAAAAATCAAGAAATTTCTCCAGGATTTTGAGAATGGTTTAGTGGTGTTTCACCCTAATGAAAGACCAAATGATCACACTAGTCTGACAAGTGAAGATATTAAACAAATAATACTTAAAAAATGTTCCTTTGAAAAGCTTTAAAACTTACAAGCATCTCAACACTTGTAACTTTCATTTCAGCAGGATGTATAATTCGGAATTATAGAATGCTAATCTCTAAATTTAATACACCAAATTTGGGATTTTGGTTTGATTTCTTGAGTATTACTTTCAAGTCTCATAACTGTCCATCAAAACATTGAATATTTGTACAATTTTAAGAATTCAAATTATACATATTTTTCTGCACAGATAATTAATAAAATGTAATATGCTCATTGTGAAGTCTAAATGTTGAATTTTTATACTTGATCCTTAAAGGTTTCACATTTACCTAAACATTGAATGTACTGTAAATATTATATTTATACCCATATGTTAACTCCTGCTTAAAAGATTTTGTTTATTTTTTTCCAATATGTCACCATCTCTTTCTTTTTAAAATCTGTGAATTACACAAAATAAAGAATAATTGTAGAATAATTCACAGTTTTGTCTGACATGTACATAGATGGGATATGAGAAATTTGCCATATGCTCTGTCTTAGAGACCTGTGTTCTAGTACCATCTGAAAACTAGCTAGCTGTGTGATTTCCCCATCAGAAAAATGCAGACCAGAATTTTCTCTAAGATACGTTCCATTTTGTGATTCTGTGTTGGCTGTGAAACTATAATTTGATAGTAGACAGGTGAATAAAAATGCTTTAGTACACATGATTGTGATTACTTTCAGGTCTAAGATATACCTAGTAAGGTATACAAAACTGGAAAGCCTTCTTGCATCAGCAGGATGAAAAGATATTTGTGTCAGAGTAAAAGACATTATACTATCCGTGTTTCTAAATCTATGTTCTTTATAATAAATTACTGTTTATTGTTTTCTCTGATCTAAAAGTCATTCCTGGGTCAAATCAGATGCCACAGTGCTCTAATTTGTAGAGCTTTAAGAAGTGATGACTTGTTTGTAGCATTTAAGTATCACTATGTGGTACTGCATTGTCCTCTATCAATTTCTACCACATTGCCTTCCTTCAAGTGATTTACATTCAAAGAATCTGTTTTCCTGATATGGTGTCTTGCCGCCTCTCTTTTGCCAAACTGGCATGCATTCTGTAATTGGCTTTTCAGTAGGTCAAGTTGAAATGCATTTAAAAGGCAAGATTAGCAGTTATGTGCTTGCATTCCCTACGTGCATTATTTGCTTTGTGTCACAGTGGGGTCATGAGTGCATGCTTTAATAGCATTAGTGTTGTAAGAATACTCATTAACAGCAGCCAGTGAGGAAAGAACACAAAAGATATTTGGGAAAAAATGTTTTCTGGGTTGAGCAAATCAAGACTTGGATGCAAATTTCAATCTGAAGATTAACAAGTTCCTCTAAAATGCCTTCCCTTATTCATGTTGATTATCCTGTTGTCAGGAATGGTTGCCACAACTCAAAAATAAGAAAATGTGTGACAGTAAAAGTTTCTCATCAGACTTTTTATTAGGTAATGAAATCTCTAAGAAATCTTTTTTAGTGGCTTGTGTTGCAGGGGTCCTGTTTGCAGCTTGCTGATAAATGTGTCATCAACTAACAGATGTAAGAAACATCCAAAATTTGGTTTTGCATTGCCGCTGTAGACCCAAGGTGTTGTGTGAAAAATACTTTTTGACATAGAGTGACTGTTAATTGTGACAGATTTCAAAATCACCTTACATGTATTTTGACAAGGTGATTTCTGAAATCAAATTCCAGGTTTATTCTGACAAAATATTTTGTTGAGAGGTTTTGATTAGTAAACTAATTCAGATTTCAACATTGTAAAATAGCTGTGTATTTGCCTTGGGTTTCTTTTCTGGTGGTGGTGAGAAGTGGTTAATTATTTATTTGAATCTCTAATGGATACCTGGGGGAAAACACATTTTTGTCTTCCAAAACAGGTGGAAGCAATACGTCTAGTAATGTGTTACAACTGTGTGGGCTTCATTAAGCCTTGTCTTTTGCAGCTGTTGTCCCCCCACCCTTTAACTCTTATCTGTTAGTGGCAGGAAGGATGCTCCAAATTGGATCAGCAGGCAGCAGAGCCCTGGGAGCCACAGCCGTACTCTGAAGTTGTGCTATGACTAGTAAACAGCTTTAACCTGGAACCGTTTATCAGGACTCTCAGGCAGGTTTTTTGTTGTTTTTTTCCCTGTTGTTTCCTAACCCAGCTATAGACCTGAAAAGCCCCAGGGCCTATGCTACACTTAGCATAGCCCATTTGTTTAGGTCTTTGGATTAACCCAGGTTCTGCTTCTGTGTGTTTCCCATTCAGCCCTTGAATTAACCTACCATCTTGGTTCAGAGTTTCTCTTAGTCTCAGGGCTCAGGGGACTCATCCAGGCACTGGCTCTGCCCAGCCACAGCCCCTCTATGCCCATGGTCACTATAGCTGTCCATTACACACATTGTACTACACAACCACGTGTCTTTATGGTAGGCTTATATTTAGAGTTTATTTACATAAGAAGTGATGCTCCGGGTACAGATGAGTCTTGCTTTTTTCCTGGTAGTTTTGTTCTATAAAAGATGCCACGCACACTGAACTAGTGAATACTCAGCCATTGCTCCCAATTAGGTTCTCGTGAGCCTCTGATCACAATACTTTATCGACCAAACAGTACATAACCTTGTTTATGTGTGTTTCTGTTTAAAGGCACCTTACTTAATATATATAGTTGAATCATTAACATTGAACATACAGCCAACAACAGCACTGTAACTCATGCCTGAATGAAGCTTGTCTAACACACTTATGTTCTCCACAAGATACATCACGGCTTTCTTGCGCTCAGGGGATGGAGCGGGTTGAGGGGGCATTTTAAACAATGAAATCACTGACAAAAAGCACCAACATGCCGAAAATGTAGCACTAAATAGACCACAAAAAGGATACTTGATTACAGTATGCGAGCTGAAACAAGAAGGCAGAGTGACATCTTGTTTGACATGAGATGGAAACGTGGGCTCATGTGACTCAAATTTTTTGTTGCTCTGTGCATGTCTGCAAATAACCATGAAAGTGCAGCGAGTATTGATTTTGGGATTATAAAAATTTAGCAAGTAGATGATTTGCAAATAAGGAATCCATGAATAACTAGGCTTGATTGTATCTATTTTTTTCTGGTTATGGTGACTGGAATGGAAAATTCTGTGCCTTTTCATAGTTTTAGTTTTTATTCCTCACTTATTACTGGTTTCAGATGAACTTGGAATAGCTTTTCTGTAGGGAAGAGAAATGCTTCTCCATTTTGGTCTGCTTCTCTTTTCATTCTTTTCCTTCTTCCACATCAAGAATAGAGAATACTTTTAATTTGATTGGATAGAGTACAATAGTTTTATTGACTCACATTTATGAGTAGGTATGCTTATTGTTTGTAAAAGATTGTGCATCTACTTGTGCTCAGAAAAAAAAAGTTATGATACCAAGCCTGAGACTGCTATCCTTCTTAGAAAGAGCTGCCTGCAAGGTTAGCCATTAGCTGGCATCTGGGAACTTAGATTTCAGGAGGGTTTCCACCACCCTAACTGGTAAGAGGGGCTCAATGTGACTAAACTTTTGTGCAAGCAATAAGGATTATATTGAATACCTGCTGTTCTTTCTGGGAGTCTGGAATTTTGATAAGGACTAGGCAGAGAGAGGGTACCTATGTGATCAACCCCCAATAAAAACCTTAGACACTGAGTCTCTATTGAGTTTCCCTTGTAGACAATGTTTCACAAAAGTTATCGTAACTAGTTGCTGGAAGAATTATGTGTATCTTGTATGACTCCACTGGGAGAAGACTCTTGGAAGTTTGTTCTTGGTTTCCTCTAGACATCACCACACACACCTTTTCTCTTTGCTGATTTTTCTTTGTATCCTTTTGCTGTAATAAATCTTAGCTGTGAGTATAACTATACTCTGAGTCCGGGGAGTCCCCCTAAAGGATCACCAAACCCAGGTCATATTGGGCATCCCTGACGTAACCTACATGCCTCTTACCACTTTGTTCTTCTGTTCTTCTGTGTGCCTGGAAGGGACGTGGATGCATGACTTTATACTGTACTCTCAGCTCTCTCTTCCATTTTTTTTATTCCATGTATGGCTAAACCCTTAAAGCAGGTTGCTATCTTCTTTGTTGTATCTCTTTTCTCTCTTCACTTTTTTTTTCTTTTTATCCCCAAGGGCAGTAAGTGTCCCAGATTTAGGGTCATCCTTTATTAACAATTAAGGGCTCAACAGATGAACAGTTGGGACTACTGCTTAAATCTAATGCACCAAACTAGCTTTACCAGAGAACCTCAAATTGGGGTTAGGCACTGGCTCTGCTTTCTCTCCTCTTCGCATATTGTTTATTGTATATACATCTAATGTAATATCTGACACACAAAAATTAAAGGGTACATGACACAAAACAGGTAGTTGACAGGGCAGGATTCAAACATTCTTTGATCTCTTTTGTTAAATATCTTTAAAAAACAAAAACAAAAGAACACCTAAACCCCTAATACTCCTCATCTGTTTTTTTTTTTCTGTTCATCCTCTTCTTCAACCTGTCTGTTCTCATCTTTTCCTTAAATGGATTGTGGTGAATGTGGTCTGTGTTGGTAGGATTAGCTCTTCTAAGATATTCCTTTTTCTCTTTGTTATCTTTCTTGCATTCTCCAGCCCATCTCTATTCATTAAATTTCATTAATTCCAACTGTATCCTGTAGAATATGTTATAGTCCCAGGAAAAGCAATATTTACTCCATCAGTGGTTCTTTATTAAACTTTTGAAAACTACTAGTGACCAGTTTTCCCACCAATATTTGGCTCATTTCAATACAGAAGAATCACGATACCTGAGACAGAAGTTTTAGAGTCAGTACCTGACATAGTGATGCTAATTTGATTTCTTATCATGTACCATATTTTTAGTATTGTACTTTCTCAAGGAGCCTTTAGGTTTCTGTCCAGATGAAGACGGATGGTTTGTTTTAACTGCCTTCATAGATTATTGTCTTTCTAGACCTACAGAATTCTAGAATTAACCATATAATGTAATGATTACAATTCCTTTTGAGACAAGTTCCCTAAATTTTAGATTCCTGCGTAAGGTAAAAATCCTGCTTACGTTAAAAATCCTGCTTCTACTGAAAATCCAGCCCTGTTATCTTGGACAATTTAAAAAAATTTTTTTCTCCCAGCTTTAGTTTTCTTATCTATAGAATGAGGGTTACTTGAATCAATAAATGTGAAGTATTTAGGGACACAAAATAAGTACTCAATGCTATTAATAACTATGATAATTTTAATAATTGAAAGTCCTGCTCCTACACTTTACTAGTTTTGTACCTTTTGGCAGGTCTCTGTTCTTCAAGTTTCTTTCTTATTAAAATGAAGATACTATATCCATTTTCATGGTTTATATAAGAACTAACAATTCCATAATAATTGCATTTTGAATGATGTCTAACATATAATAGATAAAAAGGCCACTATTATAATTACTCTGGAAGAAATTAGGTCAACCTGAAAAAATCATGTAGTAGACTGTCAATAATCCATTAGTTTTTCTGTATTATGCAGTGATTTATGAAAGTGTGTTTTAAAGTATTACTCTGGGGTGATTATATTTCCAGTACAAGTTCATGGTTATTTGTCTGTTTGCCTATCACCTCCTTTAACTATTAATTTCTTCAATGAAGTTCCCTGTTAGTTTTAATCATCTTTATCTTCCAGTTCCTAGCAGAATAGCTGATTCTCAGTAGGTCTCAGTCACTGCTAAATTAAATCTAATTATCATTGTGTTGTTATAACTAAGGAGCATAACTAATAGAAAATGCTGGGTATTGTTAGAGGCATTTATAAGCATAGAGAGACTCTTAAAATAGTTGTTTTAAAGAAAGAAAAAATATATTACAAAGAGCAACTAGAAGGAATCAGTTACTTTATGTGATCAACATGTAAGTTTTTAGCACTTCCACGTTAATTATCTGACTAGTTAAGGAAAAGGTAGTATCAGACCTCAAAACTTGATTATTAATTTTGATTCTTCTTCTTTGTCACTTATACCACCAACTCCTCTTGGTTTTTACTTTTTGAAGTTTCTTGCTTCTGTCCTATTCTCTTCTCATGACCACCATCCCAGTTGTAGATACAATCCCAATATAAGTTTGATAATTTGTTGGGCAAAATATAGAGTAATATTAAATTCAGGACTACTCATATCATATAGTAAAAATGATTTTTCCATATATATTTGAAAATACTTTTCATAAAAAAAATCAATGTCTATAGCTCTTAGCTCTCTTTTTTTACTTAATGTCAATGGCTACACTCAAAATTCTTTTAGGCAGCAACTAAGCAAGCATCTCAACAAAAAGTTTCACAGAATACTCACCCTAGTGACCTAAAGCCGTTTGAGGAGAAGGAGAGCAAGGTTTTCTTTTGCTTTGCTGGAAAAGCTGTTATTATCTAAGGAAACAAACTCAAAAATTTTAAACACTCTTTTTGTCTGTCTTGCCTTCAAATCTTGATTGGAGACATACCAGTCATCTGAACAACCAGAAAGATTAGCTTAAATGTCATTTCTTGCTTAAACTTTTCTTGGTGCTACCACCAGATCACATACATACACACACAACCCATAATCACATACCTGTGGCAATAAGCTATACCAGCATGGTGCTTTAGAAAACCCATGGACTTTGGAGTCAGATGTAGGTTTGGATCCCAACTCCGCACTAGCAGTATGATCTTGGGTATGCTTCTTAAAACCTCTTGGCATTCCAGCTTCCTTAGCTTTCACGTGAGGATAATACTAAACTCACAGAATTTTGTGATAATGAAATGATATCAATTGTGTAAAATGCCCAGATCCTGGCAAGGCATATGATAAAATCCTCCCTAAATATGAAATCAATCAAATCTTTCAACTTCTATAATTCTTCTCCAATGACCCTAAGCCACATGTGTTATATTTTTATGGCTTGTGCTATGAGTATTTCTTACATTTCTTCCTGATTCTCTGCATCTTAAAGGAAGAACCTCTGTATCCCCAAAACTCTGAGCCTGGGCATGCCTAATTCCAGCTCATGATTTCATCTAAGGCTTTCTACAAAGAATTTTTCTGAACTAAACTATTTTTATAAAATATTCCACTATTGTCTATCATTAATGCCCTTTTCATCATGATTTATCATGCTATGGAAGTTTGAATGGGGATGTTAACCATCTGCATCTAAGAATATTGTCTTCTAACATCACTAGCGGATATCATATACTTGTGTTTCCAATTCCTGCTGAGAATGTTTCTGTGAGCACATTTCTCCCAAGTCACTATTTTCACCAGTTTTAGCTCTCCATTTTCTTTTATTAGGTATATTACCTAGTTTAATGCAAGCCAATATAGACAAGATGTCCTATAAATATCTGTTCCTTGAAGTAATGAAACAACTCAAGGTGAATCGTTGCTCTCCAACTCAAAGAGAAGTCTTTCCTGCTCAGGACCCTTGGCCTAGGATGTTCCTGAGTTTCAAGCTCAGTCTCACATTATGACAGGTGGTTTAATAGCCACTATTTGTTTATGAACTGTGAGCCTATTACTGTCATGATTAATATTTCTATGCCCCAAACGTTTCTCTGTGTTAAAGGTATATGCTTATATTTATTGTATCATTTCATTGAATAGGTATATTTTATTAATATTCAAGATTATGCAAAGTTATTTTGCAAAAACAAAACTGTTTCTCTTTTTTTAAATTTTTATTTATTTTTTATTGGGGAATATTGGGGAATAGTGTGTTTTTCCAGGACCCATCAGCTCGAAGTCAAGTCGTTGTTTTCAATCTAGGTGTCTAGTCAGGGAGGGCGCAGCTCCCTGGCCTGTGTGGGAATCAAACTGGCAACCTTTGTGTTATGAGCACTGCACTCTAACCAACTGAGCCAATCAGCTGCTCTCTCTCTCTCTCTCTCTCTCTCTCTCTCTCTCTTCACAATTAACTTATGCTAAGTTATCCTGTTCTATGAAAATTTATTAACTAATATTTACTGAGCATTTATGCGCTATTGTAAATATTTTGCGTTTATTTTTCAGATATGTTGAGGAAAGTACTATTTTTATTTCCATTTTAAAGATGAGAAAATTGAGGAACCGAGAGGTACAATAATTCATACAAGGTCGTACAGTTAATGAGAGATTGAGCCAAGAATCAAATTCATAGTCTGACTTTCATACCAGATATGTTAAAGGTATTCACATATCTTTAACATACTTAATATTAGAGTCTGTGCCACGTTAACCACACATGAAGAGTAATTTATCACCTGGCCAAATTTCCTTGTTAGATTTTAAGTCAATATTGTAGGCAGAATAAGCCCCCCACCCCCACCCCACAAACAAGTCCCTGTCCAAATCCCCATAACCTGTGACTGCATTTTCTTACATGGCAAAGGGGCTCTTCAGATATGATTAAAGGTGGTAAGGACTTTGAGATGGAGTCTCCAGGAGTACGAGGTCAGCCCAAACTAACACATGAATGTTTAAAAGCTTATAATTTCCCTGGGTGTAGTCAATGAGAGAGAGAGAGAGAGAGAGAGAGAGAGAATGATCCGAGTGATATAACATATCTGCCTTTAAAGATGAAGGGAAGCCACAAGCCAAGGAATGTACACTAAGTCCTCACTTAACATTTTCGAGAGATTCTTGGAAAGTGTGACTTTAAGAGAAACGTCGTGTATGGAAACCAATTTCACCATAGGCTAATTGATATAAACAAGAGTTAAGTTCCGATGGCTTATTTCCGGTCATGAAAACATCACCAAACTTCTAAATAAAGACCCAAAACACTTTTAATACTAAACATTGAAATAACTGTGAGCTATACACACATTGAAGAAAGATTTATAAAAACAAGTAAGATACATTCTTTCCTTATCCCCTTACGCTAGATCCAGGTCACGTGGGTGTCAGGACCCTATCCCGGCAGCTCAGGGTGCAAGGCGGAGCCCTGACCCTGGACAGGTCGCCCTTCCATCACGGGGCGCACTCGCACCCACACTCACCCTCACTCACTCAGCCTGGGACAATGTGCACATGGCAGTTCACCGCACAGGTGCTTCTTTGGGACGTGGGAGGAAACCGGAGTCTCTGGAGAAACCTACGCAGAAGCGGGGAGAATGTGCGTTCTCCACGTGGACAGTGGCCTGGCTGGGAGTTGCTACTTTTTGTTTTTTCCTTGTCAGCGCTGTAATGGAACACTGTTGAACGGAATGAAAGCATTCGAGGACCTGCTGTAGATGGTCCCTAGAAGCCACAAAAGGTAAGGAAATTAATTCTTCCCTAGAGTCTCCACATAAAACACAGCCTTAATTCCGCGATGATTTGAGCCCAGTGAGACCATTGTTGGGCTTCTGGTTTATTGAATTACAAGATAAATTTGTATTGTTTATGCCACTATGTTTGTGGTAATTTACTGCAGTGACCAGAAAAAAAAGTAATACAATCAGCAGCAAAGTTCTCTTCGCTATTGGAGAAAGGTGAAAAAAAATAAAATAAAAAAACAATTCAGTTTTTCTGTATGTTCTCTCTTTCTTTCTGTCCACACACACATACATACTCATACAAACACAGCTACTCTTCACAGTTTTCCTAGCAAGAGTGTTTGAAAATGACGTGATCTGAAAAGGAAGATTGACCAAAGCCCAGGCAGAGTGTAGTATTTACTCAAAAAGCAGTAAGAACAAAGTGTTCACACATGTCTTCAGGTTTGGTCTTCAGAGCCATCCCAGCCTTCCCAACCCCTGTTACATGATTACTTGTCTATCCTAATAGCTGAACCTGACTGCTTTCATTCAGACTATTCTGATGTCCCGTGCTCATTCTTCCAAGGGTGGATTTCTGGTTCTGTTACTTGTATTCTTGCATAATTCTTGAGGCACACACACCTTTCTACCTGGCCAAGATACACACATTTCTGAAAATATCTCATTTTGGGACCAATTTACATGTGTGTTATTTCCTCTCTCTAATATGGCTTTAGTCTGAATTTTCTACAAATTTTAGTGAGAGAAAATGACCATTAAATGTAGTAATTTGGAAAAGGCATATTTATGAAAGGGAGCAATACTTCAAGTGCCAATTAGGGTCTTCAGCTCCTCTCAGAGATAATTGCAACTCTTTTTCCTTCTAACTTCATCTTTTCATTTTCTTTTTTATTCCTTTTGTTCTCTTATTTTTAGACTCCTTCTCTTTGCATTTTAAAATCCATACAACCTGTTTCGAACGCACTGTGGCAATTCATTAGAAACTAGCCATAAAAATATTCATATACTTTGACTCAGCAATCATACTACCAGTAAATAATTTAAAAGAAATCAGATGCCAAATGTACCAAGATATTCCTTATAGCACTAAAGATAATTTAAAAGATACATAAAACCTAAATGTCTAGTAGCAAGGAACTGGTTAGTTATGACACATCAACAGAATTAAACAATAAATCAGAGTGAAATTTATAATCATGAATCATCTAGGAGAAACTGGATTCAAATCCCAGCTGAATCACCTAAACTAATGAACAGACATGTAAACCTGGACAAGGTATGTCTCCTATGAAAGTCAGTCTCCTCATTTGAATACACAAATAATACTTCTTCTCATACTGATAACATGAATATGAAATAAGTTTATATATATGAAGTTCTTAGCATAGTTCTTGGAAAATCATAACTACTCGCTAAATTGTTAACATCTTTGTTATTTATTTTTAAACAAGAAATTAAAAACTGTTTGATTATGATTATGATTGTGAAACATATAAGTATTGGTAGATTAACAGGAAGTTATGAGAATAATTTCTTACCTTACTGTTAAGAAAAGAACTCATAAAACAATTAAACATGGGCCATATAGAGTTTTAATAAGGCTGCTATTTAAAAGAAGATACTTAAACTATCCCGTTGTAAGTTTTAAATAGCTGAATGATTTGAAAACCCTTAAGGCCTCCAGTGTCATAGGCAATTTTATCTTCACTATATTGTACAAGCTAAGAAATGCTTTTGGAAAATAAGCTACACAAAGTTTAAAAAAAAACAACTCTTTTTACTTGCATTTAAGCAGCTTTCGGAAGAGTCTAATCAGAAGGGGAGAGGGACTTTATTCCACTGACATGCCCTGCAAAATAGCACAGGCTCACAGTAGGGTGGCAACAATGAGTCCCTTTTTATGGTGACAAAGAAAACTGCTCCAAATCAAAGCCCATATATACAAGGGAAATGCTATTTTAAAACATTCACAATCAATGCTAGTTGCCACTCTGCTAGATACACTGGCTGAAATGGACTTGTACCCATCACATATTTGTTTCTACAGATGAAGAATTATATATTTGACTTGTTGGAAAGGTTAGGTACTAAAAATAATCTTTTTTTTTTTTTTTTAATAAAACCAAAGGAACAGAAAAAGTGGCAGCTGCTTATTGCGTATTTCTTTCTCTGTAACAAATTGTGACTTGTAATGTGGCAGTGAAAAACAGAAGAGCCGAAAATGGATCAATTTATAAAATCTATACTATGAAACAACGCCATAGAATGTAATGCTGATTAGAATTTAATAAAACTGCTATGGTAGGTGTTTTGAAATACCAGTCATGTAATTTTGGTACCTTATTGAGAGAACCATGGAATCAATGTGGTGGTAGTTTTATCACAGGTGTTACTGCTACTCAAGTAGTTACCTTGAGCGTCTAGAGCAGGGGTGTCAAAACTGCGGCCCACGGGCCAACTGCGGTCTGCAATCTATTGTTAATTGGCCCGCAGCAAATTCCAAAACTATATTTAGTTTACTTAAATAAACCAGGTGAGGCAATACGTACGTGAGTGGCCCGGCTGTTTGTATATTTTACCGCATACGGCCCTTGGTAAAAAACGTTGAAAAAGTTCAGACACGACACCTCTGCTCTAGAGAAACAAACAATAGTCTCTGTTGAAGTGCAGTGATAAAGGAGGCAATTGGCTTGTGATAAAGTAAAGAATGACTTTATACAGCTCCCTGTCAGTGATAATGAAATTTCCTTGGATGGACTTTTATTCAAGATGCTTTGTAAAAAATGATTAAATATACCATCTGGACTAAAATTTTGCCTTCCAATCAAGCCTAGCTAAGTCATTGTTTTGTATTCTGGGATCAGAGTAAAGGGAACCATGATCACTGTTACTGCTTCTCCAGAATCTTCTGCAGATCCTTTTCCAGATTTGTTTTCCCACTCCTTGTTCTCAGTTTTATTTCCAATTCCCAACTAAACTGAATTCACAGCTTAGATGCTATTGCTATTTTACTTTAAATCTTTTTCTTTTATTTTTTCTGGTTATGCACCACGTTGAGGATATAATCCCCGGTATTTGCCCTCTAGTCTCACAGACTTTCATTGTGTCAGTAAGTAGGCTGCTTCCCATCACTCGCCCGACTTTTCTCTACTAGGCATCAGAAATTAGACAAGCTGGCAAATGATAAATCTGACAACTCATCAGAGTGCAAAAAGGAATATTGCTCTATAATTGAGTTTGTTAACTATTAGTTAATTTCTTAAGAGTCAGTGACATTACTTCAGCAATAATTGTAAATTTCTATTCATTCTAGGTGAAAAATAGCCAAAATCACAGGGCCAGTGTGTAGGATAGGATGATTTTTCGCTTTTCTTTGAAATCCAAACTGGAACTAAATGAAATGGGATCATTTAAAATTATGTAATTTTGACTTCAGGTCAGTCTTTTCTAGATAAAAGCACTGTCAAGAGCTCAATTTTTAAATGCATTTATAAACAATCTGAACACTACGCTTTAGACCTTATGGGAATTGCAGAATATTTTAGTTGAAAGGTTTTGTACAGGTCAGCAGGCCTCCTCTTCAATTCCCTCGCACAGATGGAGAGGCTCAGGCACCAGACCCAGGCAGGTGTCTGGGAGCCTGGGTTGTACAAGCCTGTCTTTAAAGCATGGCGTCAAGAGTGAAAAGACTGTTCGGAGATGATGCTGAAAATGTAACTCAAATAGTCAAACTGAAGTATGTATTTGAAAATGCTAAGCGCACATATATAAGGGAACTGAGGAGACTGAGGAAGCCAAGACAGCAAATGAATTTGGGTGAGAGGGTGGAAGCTGAAATCTGGCGAAGCTGATACTGTGACAGCATGACAGGGATTTTTTTTTTATAGAGTATACTTGGCCTTGCTCCTGAATGGGGAGTTATTAAGAGTCCTGAGTCAATTTAAATAAATACTACTATAGATTCAATACTTAAATTCTCTTTATAGAATTCAAGTTGAATTAACCATCCAACCTATGTGTGAAGAATTGCGGTGATAACCACTTATTATTTTCTAAGGATGTCAATTTTGGTTTTGGAAAGCTCAGAGTGCTGGTTAGTTTTTCCTCTTATTGGACCCTTTTAACTTCCACTCACTGGTCCTAGTCTTTTATGCTATGCATTGCTGTAATACAAATGTATATCCATTGGACTATTTTTAACAATTTAATTGGATCCAAAAGTTCAAGTACCAGGGTTATCTTGACATCCTAATTTATGGTTTTACAAGCCAAGAAAAATAGAAATGTTATTTTACTAGAACTACAGGAAGGCTGATATTCACATAATTGTTCTGAACCTTCAAATGTTTTATAGCATTTTAAACATTTTCTAATACAATGAAATTCTTCTTAGAAGATTGAAAAAAACACTCTTAATAGGATGATTATTGTCATGGTCAACATGTTTAATGAACACATCTTAAGGCAGGCACTTAGCCAGATTTGTTGTAGGGGCAGGGTTCTTGTTTTCTGTGACCTTCAAAAGGTCAAGAACTGAAGGTTGTTTTATATTTGATGTCCATCACACATTTTGGAGCAGTAATGTAAAATATAAGGGAAACTATGCTCTCTGAGGAAAATAAAAATGTGTTTATCAAGCTCAAAAGAGTCAGTATAAATGTGTTACTATTTTATTAAAATCAAAGAAAGGAGATAATAAAAAAGAAACATGTCATTAAACAATCAGAAGGAAAAAGTCAAATATTGCCACATTTTATAAGAGCACTTTTATGCAGATACAAGTAACAATTACTCATTATCAAATGGCATACTTTCCTGGGAAATATGGGCTTGAGGAAAACTGTCAAAGAAGATGATCAAAAAACAGCAAGACGAGCACAGGTGCAGTCTACCTGAGTTGGAGGGGGCATATACTTTGTATTAGAATTAGATTACAATTCTGATCATGATCTTCACAGACAAATACCAGGGATTGCCATTGGAACGTCCCCCGGAGACTCCAACACCCCTTGCGTTAGAGTGAAGTCAGGCTTCTTGGCCCTACCTTGTTGCCTAAGCCTTTTATAAACGACTCTGATGCAACAAGCTGTGGTAATCTTCCTTTTCCATGAGGAGTGGCTGATTTTCTTCAGTGAGCTGCTTTCTCTTGCGACGACAATGACGGAACAGGCTCATAAGCCCTCCCAGCACAACAGTGAGGACAGACCCCACCACAGCTGCCCCAATGAGCCATGGCCAAATCCGACTCGCTTGTTCTAAGTAGGGCTTAATGTAATCTTGAAAAAAGTCCGGCTCTGAAATAGAAAGACATCCCAATGTTTTTACTATTATCATCGTCGTCGTCCTCCTCCTTGTCTTTATCATCATCAGTACCCTTGGGTAGGACTTTGGAGTCACACACTCTGGTTTGAATGCCAGCTCTGCTACTTACCAGCTACAAGAGCTTGGGAAAGGTAAACCTAATATTTCTAAGCCCCAGTTTTTTCATCGGGAAAATAGGAAAACAATACCGTCTTGTTGGGTTGTTTTAAAGTTTGTAGATAATATCTGATCTGTAAATTATACAGTGTCTGCCCCCAAGTCAGCTACTATAATGTTTTAGCTATTTATTCTGGTATTCACTTCCATGTTTCTAAATAACAGGCAAATGTTACTATCTCTTATCAGGTTTATCTCCAGAGTTCCTCAAATACACATGATGATTTTAGCTCTCTTACAAACTCCCCTTTTCTTTCTTCGATCTTTTCATAATAATAATATCATGATTGGGGGCAAATCCACATCCAGGATTTTCATTACTTTTAGTATTTAGATATTATTGACAGTTGAATGAAATGTTATGCTATGATTACATTTCCTTTCTTACATTTTTTTCCCTTGAACTTAATAATTTATTGTATCTTTTGCTTGATTTTAAAGTACCCACCACTATTTATAATCTACTTTAAGATATTCTATATCCATTTTGTAATACAATGGAAATGAGAGTGCATATAGAGCTTAACATAACAGAAAATGATGGCTATATGACTTAAATCTTGACCAAAGTAAAATATTCAACTTTTGCACAGTTCCCTTAAAAATAAAAAGGTGTGCCTTTGCCTTTTTCCTTAGGTGGAGTGTGGTTAGTATCTTGCTGAGCCATCATGGACCATGTGATCCATGTTAAACCCTAGACCTTATGGGACTATAAGAAAGGAATTATGAAGTTGATATTTAAAAACATTCCAAAATCGTTATTTGAATAATAAATTAATTTACGTAAGCCTTGTGTATTTGAATCTAGATCTGCTCCCCATTTCTACTTTCCCACCCTTGTTGATGGAACTATAACCTTCCTTTATGATCCCATTCCTTGGCAATAGTCAGTTAATGTGTGGTGGGCCACTGACTCGTCACGGGCCAATCAGAATCATTTCTCAGAATTAACTGTGCTGGAATTGAGAGTTGGGTAGTTCCAGAACTGATGATAGCCTTGCTTCTCAACATGTGGAAGACAGGATGATGTCAACACACTCCCAAAACTAGAGACAAGACTCAGACAATGAATACAATAGTATATTATTCAAAAAAAAGAAAAAAAAGAAAAAAAAGGAATCTTAACCATTTGCAACAACATGGATGGACCTAGAGGGTATTATATAATAAGTGAAATAAATCATACAGAGAGAGACAAATACCACATGATTTTACTTATATGTGAAATACAAAGGACAAAACACACACACACACAAACAAAACAGAAACAGACTCATAGATACAGAGAAAAAACAGATGGTTACCAAGATGGGAGGCAGGTTAGGGAGCTGAGTGAAAAAGGTGAAGGGATTAAGAAGTACAAATTCATAATTACAAAATAGTTATGGGGATGCAAATTAAAGCATAGGGAGTATGGGCAATAAAATGGTAGTAACTATGTATAGTGCCAGGTGTGTACGAGACTAGTCAGGGGGATCACTTCTTAAATTATATAAATGTCCAACCACTATGCTGTATACCTGATGCCAATATAAAATAATATTGAATGTCAACTATAATTGAAAAAAAAACAAAAACTGATAATGAAAAAAGAAATCAGAGGATGAGGGAGTTTGGGGGGAGAGAGAGAGAGAGAATCAGTCCTTAGTTCCTGCTGTCCCTCAGTCAGTTGCATTTCTGCTTTTTCCACAGTTAGAGTCATCCTGTTCTTTGAGTTTTGTAAACTAATGAATTCTCCTTTTATCTAATCTCATTCCTATGGAGTTTCTGCTATTTGAACTTCAAAAATTCCTACTTATTTAAAAAAATTAATTATATGCCTACTACAATAAAAGATAAAGTACCTTTGGATATTCTGGAATTACAATTATATATAAACTTCATATATAGTAAAAGTGAGATCCATAACCAAGGAGAAAAGGAGTATTTATTTAATAAAATATCTTGGAAAAAAATAGGTGGCAATATGAAGTAAAATTTAAAATGAGACTCTCACTTTACCCCATAAACTCAATGATGTTCAGAACAATTAAAGCATGGATATTATTCAATTCAGAGAATTTGTTAAAAACTAATTTTATATCAAAGCCTAGTATTCATTCAAAGAAGATAAAGTGGAACTTCCAAGGCTTAAATGGGGCTATGGGGCTAAAACCCTGTCCATTTTTCCTACGTTTTGTTCTGCCTTCCTTGGCACTGTCCTTTTGTTAGCTGTCACTAGGATACCTCTAAATACCTTAGAATTTATTAAGCATAATTTGAACAGTACTGCAATTTAATGTTTGCGTTTTATTTTTATTTTTTCCCCATCAGGAAGGGACAATAACTTGCAAACGATAAACATTATCAAATAAATTATAATATAAATGATTTATAACTTGGAATTATAGTAATTTAAATCTAAACAATGAAAACCAGCAAAGCTGAAATAAAGTAATTTAAAAATGTTAAAATTTTGTTCCCTCAAACATAAAAGTTATTGTTTTTAATGTATTTTAGAATTGTTTTGAAAATGTGACTACAAATGCCTACAAATTGCTATTTGTCACTTCAATAATTGTACATTTAAAATTTCCAATCAAATGCACAGTATACAGAGGTCACATAGTAAGTATAATTTCCTTTATTTTATTTTTAAAGATTTAAATGGAAATTAGTAATAAATACATTTAAGCCCCTAATGTGACTCTTTGAGTCTTTCTATCTTTACTCCTCTGATAGTTTTTGTTCCCTTTCAGTAAAAAGCACCCTTTGGACAGTAGGGAAAAAAAACAATGAGGTGGAACATATGTATACAAGACACATGGGGAATAAAGAGAACCCCCTCTCCCATGCAGTAATGGAGAGATAGTGTGTGATTCAATATTTGCAACTTATACTTGCTTTGTGAAAAAATTAGTCACTATCTTTATGTTCTCAATTGAGTTATCTATAAAACAGAATAGATATCACTACCAGATAGGGTTATGAAGATTGGCAGAAATAACAATTTTTATGAATCTTTGAAAACCGTTATCAATATGCTGCTTTCTTTATCTACTGTGGATATTTACACAAAGAAGGGAAAACGTGAGACTGTTCCTCTTTGACTCACACTAAGCCCCTTCCCTTACCATACATCTAACCTTTGAAAAATTCCGTGTTCTCAGTTATCTTAATGTTTTCAAAGAGCCAATCTCCTCTGCCAGCCATTTTAGTATTCCTTCCATTGGCTATGCTCTTCAGATAAGGCAAAATAGGTCAACCATATCTGTTCAATTAGGGGTCCCCCAAAGGGCAGGAACATGTTGATAAAATACAGGTTCTCTCATTGACCCTAAATCATGGTTTTGCTATGCCGTATACTAACTGGATGGCCTAGGACAAGTTACTTAAATTATTTAAGCCTCTGCTTTCTCATCTGTGAAAAGGAAAAACAAATAATAGTACCTACTTCATATGGTAGTAATGAAGATTAAAGGACATAATGCAAACAGCACAGCTAGAAGAGTTCCAAGCACATTAAAAAATACTCAATATGTGTTAGCTATTATGAAATGACTAAATTTATCTCCTTGGTGTTAATTTTCCATCGCTCATACTACCCAAATAGGAGAATTTAGCTACAATAAATACACTTTACACTTTATACCTCTATTTTTCTTGTTATTCTTTTAGGTTAAAATATTCCCTGTGCTCTTCTATCTGCTACCTGCCTGCTCATCCTTCAAAACCTTGTCTTGCCTATTCAGATGAAATATTCAGAAGTCACTGTTTTGTTTTCTCCTCTATGAAATTTATGACTTCTTTACTACACTTAACACAGCCTCCTGTTTCATTCTTTCTTGCACAATTGTCTGACTTCCACATTGGATTTATAGCTCTTTGAGGTCTGGCACAAGAGGTAGCAAGTCGGTATATGTCATTCATTTGTTCATTTTGTCTTATTTATCTGTGTATGTTTTCATGAGTTATCAATGAGTATAATGAAACATCAATGCTTGTTGAATACCTCTTACCGACAAGCCTTATGTTGTTTTACTGCTTTGGGTTGTTGCCCCTCTGTGTTAGTGGAAAGCAGGGTGAAGTGCAGTGAAGAGGACCTCCTAGTGACAAAATCTGCCTCCCCTACATATTGGTGTTTGATATTGGGAAAGTCACTTAAATTCTCTAAGTATCAGTGTCCTCACCTCTTTCTAGGGATGATAATACTTAAATAGACGGTTGGTTAATAATGCATGTACGGAATCTGCACATAGCAGGCTCTCGAGATGGGGGAGACATAACTGTCTGGTCCTCATTTATTAAGAAGTTATTGAAATAGTTCTTTCTACTCAGAAAAAAAAATATGTAAAACCAAGATCTAGTTAAATTACCACTACCTTAATTATAGTCATAGCAATTATCATTATAATAGTTGTTGTTGTTGTTGTTATTATTATTACTTATAATCAAAATGTCCATAATTTTTCTTGGTAATCCAGCAGGAAGTTCCCAAAGGAATTTCCAAACTGCTGGATGTTTATCTGTGCCACACTGCCCTATGCTTTTTAACACATCTCATTCATTTAATTGTCATATCTCTGAGGTATTCTGACCCCAAATTTCAGGTTAAGAAACTGAGATTCAGGGAATTGAACTAAAATTTCCCAAGGTCACACAATAATCAGCAAATAGAGTCATGTCTGAAACCCATTTTTTCTTCTGATTTTAATTCTAGTGCTCTTTCCATGGTTTTCATGTACAAGATGTATATTAAGCAGAATGAATGTAAATTTAAATATTCTTGCAACTTGGTTCATGTAATAAATTGGTGATAAGGATTGCAATGCACTTTCCCAATTTAAAGGATTTGGTGATAACCTTGTAAAAACATAAGGTTTTGTATTCTCTCAAAAGAAATTGGTTACACTTTATTTAGAAATTCATATGAAAGAAATTGAACTTTACCTGACTCTTGTAGGTAGCTATAGTCATAGCCCAGGTCTCTGGATGAAATAAAGAAATCACCATTTCTGTAGAGAGGTATGAAAGGAACCATGTAGGATTCCCGATTATGTCCAATGGGTGCATTGGCTTCTGGATAAACTTCTTGAAGAGGTCGGTGCCTTCGGAGCCACTGTTCAAAAATACTGCAGAGGAAAGGATTATTCGGACTCAGAAACATACTGTTTATAAATCAAATATTTGGATTGCTATAGTAAAATAACAATACATATCTGACATTTTTTTTTATTTTTGTTAAAAACATAGCACACAATATTATATTAGTTTCAGTTGTACACAATAGTTATTCAACATTTATATAGCTACAGAAGTGATCACCATGATAAGGTCGACAACCATTGACACTGTACCATGCTATCACAATATTATTGACTATATTGCCTATATTGTACATTACATCCCCATGCCTTATTTGTTTTATACCTGGAAATTTGGACCACTTATTGCCCTTCACCTTTCCCTCTACCCTTTTTAATTTTCCAGTTACAGTTGACATTCAATATTTATTTTATATTTCAGATGTACAGCATATGGTTAGACAGTTATATAATTTAAAAAATAATCCCCCTGACTAGTCTACCTGGCACTATAGGTAGTTATTACCATATTATCAACTATATTCCCTGTGTTTTATTTACATCCCCATGATTATTTTGTAACTACCAATTTGTATTTCTCAATCCCTTCATCTTTTACACTCTGCCTCCAACCCCTCTCCCATCTATCAACTGATAAATCTAGTATCCATCTGACAGCATACATAGTTATTACAGTATTGTTGACTATAATCCTTATGCTATATCCTACATCCTCATGACTACTTTCTAACATCCAATTTGTACTTCTTAACCTCTTCCCTTTTTTCATCCAACCCCTCAACACCTCTCCCATCTGACAACCATCAAAACATTCTCAGTATATGTGAGTTTGTTTCTGTTTTGTTTGTTTATTTTGTTCTTTAGATTCCACATATAAGTGAAATCACATTGCATATGTCTTTCACTATCTAACATACTCCACTCAGCACAGTACCGTCTAGGTCCATCCATGCCGCAGCAGATAGGAAGAACTCTTTTTCTTCCCTGGCCAAGCAATATTCCACTGTATATTTGTACCACCTCCTCTTTGTCCATTCTTCTACCAACAGACATCCAGGCTGCCTCCACATCTTGTCCATTGTAAACAATGCTGCAATAAACATATGGATGCACACATCCCCTCGAAGTAGAGTTTGGATTTCTTCGGATAAATGCCAGGAAGTGGGATTACTGGGTCCTTCTTTGTCTCTTCTTATAGCCTTTGTTTACAAGACTATTTTGTCTGTTATATAAGTATTGCTACTCCAGCTTTTTTGTTTGTTTTCATTTTCATGAAAAAAACATTTTCTATCCCTTTAGTTTCAGTCTGTGTGTGTCTTTTGATCTGAAGCGAGTCTCTTGTAGGTAGCATATGTAAGGGCTTCGTTTTCTTATCCATTCAACCAACCTGTGTTTTTGATTGGATTATTTAATCCACTTACATAGAAAGTAATTGTTGATAGATATGTAGTCATTCCCATTTTATTATTCATATTTTTGATTTTGATTTTTTCCATCTTAAAGAAGTCCCTGTAACATTCCTTGTAATACTGGTTTGGTGGTGATAAACTCCTTTAGCCTTTTCTTGTCTGGGAAGCTCTTCATCCGTTCTTCAATTTTAAATGATAGCCTTTGCTGGGTAGAGTATCCTTGGTCTTAGGTCCTTGTTTTTCATTACTTTGAATATTTTGTGCCAATCCCTTCTGGCCTGCAAAATTCCTGTTGAGAAATCAGTTGACTCTTATGGGAGTTCCCTTGTAGGTAACTAACTGCTTTTCTCTTGCTGCTTTTGGGATTCTCTCTTTGTCTATAACCTTTGTCATTTTGATTATGATGTGTCTTGGTGTGGGTCTGTTTGGATGAATATTTGTTTGGGACTCTCTGCACTTCGTGGGCTTGTATGTCTGTTTCCTTCACCAGGTTAGGAAAATTTTCAGTCATTATTTCTACAAACAGATTCTTAATCCCGTGCTTTCTCTCTTTTCCTTCTGGTATCCATATGATGCAAATGTTGTCATGCTTGATGTTGTCCCAGAGGTCTCTTAAACTATCCTCATTTTTTTTTTGGATTCTTTTTTGTTTTGGCTGTTCAACTTAGGTGTTTTCTGCTACTTTGTCTTCCAAATCACTGGTTTGATCCAGCTGAATCACTGCTTCATGTACTCTGCTGGTGATAATTTTCTAGTGTATTCTTCATTTCAGTTATTGTATTCTTCATTTCTGACTGGTTCTTTTTCATGGTTTCTATGTCCTTTTTTATGCTCGCTATTTCTTTATTGAAATTCACATTGAATTTATTGAAATTCCTTGAGCATCATTATAATACTTGTTTTGAAATCTGTATCTGGCAGGTTGCCTCCATTTTGTTTAGTTCTTTTTTCTGGAGTTTTCTCCTGTTCTTTCATTTGGAACATATTTCTTTGTTTCCACATTTTGGCTGCCTCTCTGTTTCTTTCAGTGTATTGGGTAGGGCTGCTATGTCTCCTACTCTTGCCTGGTGGCCTTAAGTAATAGGAGTCCTGTGCAGCCCAGTCTCCCTGGTCAGCTGAGCTGGGTGCTCCAGGAGTGAATTTTGTGTGGGTCATGTGTACCCTGTTATAGTTGAGCCTTGATTGTTGTTGGCATGTCAGTGGGTGGTACTGACCCTCAGGCTGACTGGTTATGGTGTTTGGCCATGTCCATAGCTTATGGGCTGCTGTGTGGGGGTCTTACCCCATGGAGTAGGTTTTGCCCCAGTGGGCTCTGGTGCCTGTTGAGACTACCTTTTGTGTGTGCGGCTTGTGGGGCTAACTGGGTGATGCTGTGCTGTGGTCTGAAGTCAGCCTCCAAGTATGTTGGTTCTGGTGCCTCTTGGGAGGGGCTGTGGCCCAGGTCAGCCACTGCCTGTGACTGTCCAGAGAGTACCTGATAGGAGCTACAAAGCAATTCATATTTAATTGCTGCCTGTGCTGTACCTGGAGGCGGGTAGGAGAGGCCACGCTGTGAATTGAGGATGGTTGCCACCAGTATCAGGTCTCGGGTAGCTCTGCAAAAAGCCAGCACACTCTGAGGCTTGTTGCCACCTGCTGGCTCCCATAAGTTTCAGCTATTGGTAAAGCTTCCTGCAGTAGGCAAATTGGGTGAGGCAGGATCTCATTGAGTCAGCAGGGTGGAACAGTGGAGCTCACCAAGCCAATCAGATTCAGATTTGGCTTGTGAGGGCGGGCTCAATACAGGAAAGATAGTGGCTCCCTGCTGACTGCCTAAGAGAAGGGTCCCACAAAGGGAAACTAGAAACTGTTTCCCTCCAGTCCTCACCTGAAGTTATACAACTCAGTCTTTCCCCACGTGTCTCTGATGCCCCCAGAGTCCATCCGCAGGATCTCAGGGAGAGCACCTATGCGGGCTTTTTACAAGGATGTCTGGGTTTCCCGGAACCTTCTCTTCTGCGCACATGGTTGGAATGCCCACTGGTTTTCACATCCAGAAGTTGTGGGGGATCCTCTTCCTGGCACCACTACTGTGGACTGGGGACCCTGGTGTGGGGGGCTGGGGTCCCTTGATCCTTAGTGGGGAACCTCTGTGACCAAGACATTTCTCCCAATTTTCAACTGCCACACATGGGTGTGGGACCAGCCTGTTTCACGTCTCTGCCCCGCCTACAAGTCTCAATGTAGCTTCTTTATATCCCGAGTTATAAAACTTCTGTTCATCTAGACTTCAGTTGGTTCTCTAGATTGGTTATTCTATAATTTAGTCATAATTTTGATGTGTTTACGGGATGAGACTAACACAGCATTTATCTACTCCACTATCTTGGATCTCCTAATAGTGATTTATCCATATCTGACATATCTTAAAATCCCAAGATGTGGAAAGATGCCAAATATATTTTTCATGCTTTGAACATATTTTATAGAGCACCAGTGTATGCTGTCAGGCTCTGATGAAACTCACTCATTTGAAAGCAATATTAGAGGATAACTTTGAAAAAGGAATTTCTTAGAAGATAAATGAAACTTACATGACAAGCTTAGACCCTTCAGAATGCTGTAGAACAAGGTAATTATTAGTTCAGTGACAACTGAGTTATAGTTGTAAGTTAAATGTGTTTCTTGTAAAGAAAGAATGTACGAAACTAAATTGGAATTAATACCGGAATTTGGTCATTTTTTTGGTCATGCTGAATGACTTTCAATTATTTCAACCATCTTGTTATGTTTGGTGAAATGTATGCTTAATGAATCTTGGAGCGAGAAAGAGCTCACTTTCCATGTAGAGGCTAAAAATACTTGTTTAGTTTTCCAACTTCCCCTGAAGCTAGAGTATGACCTCATGCTCAACACTCAGTCAATCAGACATACCCTCCAAGACTTTGAAACAGGAGATAGTGACACAAAGAAGCGAGGACAATGGAAAACCAGTCTAGTAGTGGACAGTAGCAGTTGTGATTACAACAGCAAGTTTTTAGGGCCAGCAAGGCCAGAAGTACCAGGAAAGGTATTTGCTGTCCTGTGTTCTCTAGCATGATTTTGGCAGATGCTTGGCTGCTGCCCTCTCCCTTGTTTCCACCTGTTCCTAAACCTGCTTCTCCATGATTTACTGACTTATCCAATATCCTCTCAGCCAGAGTTAGTTTCTGTTGCATTCAATTAAGAACGCTAACTGGAACAATAGTTTAAAAAATAAAAAGATCAAAAAGGTCCAGTAAAAAAAAAAGGTTTAAGCTATAGCAGGATTTATAGTTGGTCATTAAAAGGGTGACAAAGAGAATGGCTTTGTACTATTAGGTCATATAACATGGGGGGAAGAACCCTACATCACTAGATCTGGAGTCAGAGAACACCCCTTGAGGCCTAGTTCTGTGATTTAAGAGCAGTATGTCTAAGCAAATCACTGGACTTCTTGGAGACTTAGCCTTGTCGTCCTTAAGATGAAAGTAGTAATATTTGTCCTATGTGTTTCCAAAGGGATTATTCAGTGTGATAATTTTTATGAAAGTGCAAGCTAAGGAAGCTGTTGTTACTTAGTTATAAAATTTGAGTTAGGAGGTAAAAGGTTAGTGCACAGTCAAGAGGATGGTATTTTTTTTTTTTTTTTTAAAAGTGATAATGCTTCAAACAAACAAAAAATTAAAAAAAAAATTTAAAAAAACATTCTGAAGGACAAAAGAGAGTAAGGAAGTCAGGTGGCAGAAGTGGTGAATCATTTTTCCGTGATGGAAAACAATTCTACTTGCTTAAGGGAATATGGATTTCAAATACTAACTATGGTCAAGGTTGGTTTTTAATTGTAATTAATTGAGGGATCAGCAGAACACTGTAAACACTGAAACTCTGGTGCCTGAATACCAAATGCTCCCTAACCTGCTCAATTATTAAATATCTTTACTGAGTACCTACTGTGTGTCAAGTTTTGGAGCAACATGAACATTTATAAAAACCTGAATTCTGTGGGTTGTGACAAAGGAAATTTGTAAGATTGCTTAAGCTGTTTGATTTTCCTTTTCTTCATCTACAAAAGGGGAATAATATTTATGTCATGAAGGTATTGTGAAGGTTAATTAAAATAGCATAAGTAAGATACATAGCGAAGTGCTTGATAAATGGTAAGCAGAAGCTATCACCATCCCTATGCCCTTCTTCCTCCACCACATTATTAATGTTATACTGGGAGGACTTTACAACTGGTGAGAGAAATGAGACTTGCTGTAAGAGAAACGCCAAAGCCGTGTATATTTGAGCTGGGTGTTTAAGAATGGTTATTATTTTGATGGGCAGAAATGGGAAAGGAGAGGATTTAAGAAGATTCGTTTTTCTGGGTGCCTCCGTTTCCTCAACTGAAATAATTAGAAACTGGCTTAACAAATAAACCCCAAATTCTCTTCAAGTCCTAAAATTTTATGAATTAGTATTTTTAACTTCCACAGTGTTCTAGTCACAAAAGCATTACTTATTATGTACAATTCAGAAAATATAAACACACAATAAAAGAAAAAAAGCACATGTAATTGTTCCATAGTTTTTTTATATCTAGTTTTTTTAAAAAATATGTGTATATAACATTACATATATATTAAAAAAAGAATTGTATTATGGATAATGTTTTATAAGACATTTTTTTTGTACTAAACAGTGTTTAAACAATGTTTACCAATTTTCAACTAGTAAATCTATTTTTTCATGGGAATGAGACTCTCTGAAAATTAATCACTCACCCATCCCTATTAAACTGACTGATTTAGTAATAGCCAATATACAATGAGCTACTAGACAAGGGCTTGAGGCAAAAATTGTGCCTCTTGTCAATTGAGAAAAATTACTACTATACTCCAATTTATAAATAATCTTGTTTCTGCCAAGAAATAAAAATTC
Organism: Rhinolophus sinicus; assembly: GCF_036562045.2. Classification (NCBI taxonomy): domain Eukaryota; kingdom Metazoa; phylum Chordata; class Mammalia; order Chiroptera; family Rhinolophidae; genus Rhinolophus; species Rhinolophus sinicus. The sequence continues at coordinate 107,074,883 of NC_133756.1, forward strand.
TTTACCTAGGTAAGACAAGGACATCAATTCTTAGCACCAAAGGATTTAATGGATGAAACCGTTAATGTGCTCACCCACCTTATCAACCTTTTAAAATGAAGGTATTAATCTTGATTAAATTCTTCATTGGTGGTTCTCATCTTCAGTTAATTTCATCAAACCGTGTCTAGAATGGCTCACATCAGAATACTAATGTTTAACTTAGATAATCACACTGACGTTTTGGCTCACCAAGGATACATTTAAACTATATCTATGCAGTTTTCTGGAAGTCTGAGCAACAATGAAATGCACAAAAGAGAAATACTATAGGAAAGGTGAAGATGATCACATATGGAAACAAAAATGGATGTGTTTTATGTGTAAAAGTAACACAGGTTTTAGATCTGACATGGAAAGACTCTGATCACTCTCATCCTTACAACAAGGAAAAACTAGAAAAAATGGAAAATCAATAATTTTTCTCAGACCTATGAGAGAAGTGAAGTCCCAGGACAAACTGACTCCCCACAAACTGCAGAGATAAGTGCATTCAGATGAACACAAGAGATTTGCTTGCCATGAGGAGAAGCAGCTGGACCCGTGAACTGTAGAAATACTCAAACACTTTGATGAGTGGCTGGAGGTTGAACATGGATCCTAGTGATAATAAGAAACTTCTGGGAGCCACAGTCTTAGGAAGATTCCCACACATTTGGGGGTTTTACCTCCAGGAACTGTACCAGATTTTCACAATGAAGATTTGAGAAAGATCGCCTCCTGACTCTGTCAAAGGAGAGAGAGAGTGGCCATTGTTAAATATACCCAGAGCCTCCTCTGTAACAAAGCCCCTTTATCCAGGGGAAAAGACTCCAAGAGCCTTATCTCAGCCAGAGGAAGGGAATTCCTCTCAGTGCAGCCTCTTGCAGCCTTTCTGTCTCACATAATGGGAAATAAAATATAGGCCACATAGGTCAGGGCTTCAAGGAAATAGACTGAGGATGCTGCAACCAAAAAAGGGAGTAGGGGACAAGGAGGAAAAAAACTGGAGTTGAGAAACACTCTTGATAGTCACAGCCTCCAAGATGTTGGCCAACTAAAAGACTAAAATTTAATCAGAATATTTTAGAGCTCTACCCCCTCCCTCATATTTTATCCTGATACCAACAGAGTTCCACTATAATAACTGAGTCACAGCTAAAAGAGTTGCAAGACAGATAGTGTCTGAGGAATAGTATTCAGGGAAGCCCAAAGCCAAAAGTGGAAATTAAACAAAGATACTAGAGAAATTTGAAGCCTTTGGCACCTATACAGTAAAAATGTATCATTAAACAAATGATTTGCCAGTTTAACATAAATTCTTACATTAACGACCTATCTACCTCAGCTCTTATCACCCAATAAAACATGTTTGACTTTCAATAAAAAATCACAAGTTATTCCAAAAGGCAAGAAAACAAGATAGTCTGAAGAGACAAAACTATCATCAGACTCAGCTCATATATGACATGGATTTTGGAATTATCAGATAGGAAATTTAGATAACTATGAATAATAAGTTGAGGTAGGAAAAATAAACAACATGCAAGAACAGATAGGTAATGCAGGCACAGATCCAGAAACTCTAAGAAAGACTCAAAGGAAATGCTAGAAATCAAAACCACTGTAATACAAATGGAAATGCCTTTAATGGGCTCATCAGTAGACTACACAGCTGAGGAAAAAACCAGGGAGCCTGAAGATAGAAACTTCCAAAAGTGAAATGCAAAGAGAAAAAAAAAAATAAAGAAAAAAGAAAAAAGTCAAGAACTTTGGGACAATTTCAAAGGGTGTAACACATATGTAATTGAAATAAGGAGAAGAAAGAGTAAATAGAGCAGAAGAAATATTCTCCAATCAAAGGAACCAGAGGAGCCAAACAAAATAACTCCCAATGGCCAAAAGTGGAACAATGTAGCCACAGAATAAATAAAGTAGTATTAGATTGTAAACCAAAGTATAAAATAAATACAAATGAGTCCATACTGCTATAATTTAATGAATAAATCAATAAATGGGTAAATACATAAATCTACCATGCAGGATTCCAAATAATTATGTAGCTACTCCAAGTACATAAAGCAGGTGGCACATAAGTCCCCACTCCCTATGTGCTACGTAGTGACTTTCTTCCAAAGAGTACAGTATGGAAGGGTGATGAAGTCATTTACACTTTAAGAAATCTGACATTTAATATTCTTCTATTTTAGCTTCAGGTGTACAGTGCAGGGCTCAGACATCTGCATAATCTATGAAGTGATCCCCCTGATAAGTCCAGTGTCCATCTGGGGCCTTATATAATCTTTACAACATTATTGATTATATTCCCCATACTGTATTTCACATCCCTGTGACTATTTTGTGACTACCAATTTGTACTTCTTAATACCTTCATCTTCTGTCTCATCCTCCAACCCCTTCTCCCCCCTTGTATCTAGCAACTATCAGTTTTTTTCTCTGTATATCTGAGTCTATTTTTGTTTTGTTTGCTCATTTATTCTGTTCTTTAGATTCCACATACAAATGAGATCATATGGTATTTGTGTTCCTCAATCTGACTTATTTCACTTAGCATAATATTCTCTAGGTCCATCCATGTTGTTGCAAATGGTAAGATTTCATTCTTTTTTATGACAGAGTAGTACTCCATTGTATAAATGTGCCATGATTTCTTGATCCAATCATCTATTGATGGGCACTTCAGTTGTTTTCATATCTTGGCTATTGTGAATTGTGCAGATGCCTGACCACTGCACTATATACTGGAAGCTAAAGTAGAATAATATTGAATGTCAACTATAATTAAATATATATATGTATACATATAGTATATACATACATACATATATATATATATATATATATATATATATATATATATGGAGGGAGAGAGAGAGAGAGAGAGAGAGAGAGAGAGAGAGAGACATGGGATGTGAAGTAGTAAAGTACAGCATAGGGAATATAGTCAATGGTATTGTAACAGCTATATAGGATGTCAGAGGGGTAGTAGGCTTGGGGGGTTATCACTCTGTGAGAGGTGTAAGTTTATGATCATTAGGTTGTTTTGTGTACCTGAAACTAATAAAAAAATAAAATTGAAAAACAAAACAAAACAGAACCTGGCAAACACTATTTCTGCCAGGTCATCAAGTTTAACATCAACAACAGTACATCATGTTGATAGTATGCACCCTTGATATTATGACAAGAATGGTGCTTTACCTCTGCTGTTTTCCTCCCCTGAACATGTAACTCTAGCCTAAATATTAGAAAAACATCAGACAAATGCCAATAGTGAGGAATCCTACAAAACATCTGAGCAGTTCTCCTCAAAGCAGTCAAGGTCATCAAAAACAAGGGAAGTCTGAAAATAGTCATAACCAAGAGGAGCCTGAGGGACATGATTAAATGTAAAGTGGTGTCCTGGATGGGATCCTGAGACAAAACAGATATTTGGTCACTGCTAAATAATCCTAATAAAGTATGGACTTTGGTTAATAATAATGTATTGGTACTGTTTCATTAATCGTGACAAATGTCCTACACTGATGCAAGAGGTTGATAATAGAGGAAACTAGATGAGGGGCCTATGCGAAGTCTGTTCTATCTTTGCATCATTTTTGTAAACAGAAAACTATTCTAAAATAAAAGTTTATTAAAAACAACAACTACTAATACAGAAGCCTTAACATTGTTAGATATTTGGGAATTGATTTGCTTTGTACATTCACCACCACCACCACAACAAAAATGTAACACACATATACAATAGAACACATTTTCATTCACTTATTCATCTATTTCGCAAATTGCTGACTATATACTGAGCATCTATAATTGACTGGTTCTGTGCAAGGTACTGTGAAGTTCCCTGTCCTTCTGGTACTTCGAGTCTGGTGGAGGAGATAGAGAGTAACCAGAAATTGTAGCAATAAATTTATAATGACAGACTGACACATACTGTGCAAGAAAGCAACACGATAACAAGATTTAATGGGGAGAGCTCATTTTGTCTACAGCCTGTGGGAAAGTCTTTGATGGTGTACTAACCAAGAGTTGAAGAATGAGTATTTAGAGAAATGGTAGAGGTGTCTCTGAAGACTAGACTAGAATTTGAAAAGGGTTTTCCATGAGAGGTACATAGCAATTTCAAGGAATCAAAAAAATTACTGATATGTTTATGGCGAGCAAGGAGAGAATAGTTCAACATGAGGCTAGAGAGGATTGGGACCCAGATCATGAAGAGTAGTGGAGGCCATGTGAGAAATATTTGTAGTTTTTCCTAAGAGCAACAGGAAGTCGGAGGTGGTGGGTGATAACATGATAGATCATCTTTTTGAAAAGACTACATAGTTTGCGTTGTGGAGAAGAGGCTGACAGATAGTAAGAGATGATGTACAAGGAGAAAGGAATGAGTGAGTATCAGTGAGAAAACTACGTCTAGCCAAAAAGATAATGTGTGGCTATCCAAGCAGTACAACTGAGGGATGAGATGTTGCAGAACACCCCATTTTTCTGGTTATGCTGGGGGATAAGATATTTTTATCCCCAAAGATGTAGATTACTGGAAAAGTGGTGTTGCATGAGGAAAGAATGCTAATGTCCTAAGTTTTGATGTGCTATGCTTGAAGATGCTTTTGAAACATTTCAAGGGGGATGTCAGGTGCACAGCTGGATATTTGGATGTGGATTTCAGAGCAAGATGTACTCTGGAAATATAAATTGAGATACCATAAGACTGTAGTAAATAAGGGAAGTTATGAGAGTAGTGAGACAATGAAAAGATAAGAGAATCTGGAGTTATTTTTCTCAAATGTCATCTTTCTGAAAGGCCAGGGCAGATGAAGTTATCACATTGTCTTTGAAAACCACTGTTTGAGATGCCTCTAGCCATCCAGTCAAAATTCTAGTCACTCAAAATGTATTGAGTGATTTTCCATCTTTTGACTTTTTTGTATTATTTGTTTCTTTCATGTAGCCCTAGTTTTGAAACATTTACCTGTTGAAACAAACATTAATTATTAAATGTTAATGTCTTAATTCAAACTTAATCAGAGAAATTCCTCTAAGCCTCAGTATACTTGTGTGTAGAATGGGGATGGTGTTACCTACTTTAACATAGTTATGAGAATAAAAATTAAATAAGGAAGTGAAAAGTCGAATAATAACATTTAAGTCTAAAATGAATAAATGTTTGTAAAGTGCTTGACCCAGCTCCTGAAAAGCAATCATTAATTTATATTTTACTTTCTTCTAAACCCCTCATTTTACAGAGGAAAAAAAATATAGCCTAAACATCATGGCTAGTTAATAGCACAATCAAGATTGGAATTGAGTGCTCTTGACTGTCATTCTATGCCCTCACCCTCTGTGTGCTTACAAAGGGTGATGGGGGTATTTCTGCAGTTGTGAGAATACATGTGCAAGCACAGTCTGATGTGCAGATTCTATCTGAGGCAACTTGGAGGGGGTTCTGCTTGACCTTCATCTTGAAATGAAATCTGTGTGTTCCATAGACACCTGCATTAATTACACAGTACTTACTCTAAGTGTTCCTTTACTCTAAGGACTCACAGATCTCACAGTTTATACTCAGGGAACAGAAATGAGTACAATACAACAAATCAGGAAAGGATATACATTAGCATAGCACGTTCAACAAAAGAGAAAGCGTGAAATCATGAAAAAAAAAGTCAGAGAAAGAGAAAATAGCATCTAATTGGGTGGAATATTAGTCAGGGTTTTCCAGAAAAACAGAACCAACAGGATGAGTGTATCTGTGTATGTGTGCACACGCAAAGAGAGAACGAGACACAGAGAGACACACACAGAGAAAAGTGACCAAATGGCTGAGTACCATGACCTTGACAAGTTGAAACATAAAATTAACCAGCACAGGGGCTGTCAAGTAAGCTGCCTCATCTTAGATGACATTTGAACCTTAGTTTTGAAAAACGAATAGCAGAAGTCTAAGTAAAGTAATAGAAGGGAAAGTGCAGTCTAAGTAAAGCACAAGCATAAAGAAATGGAGGTATGATTTGGGGGCCTTGCGAGTAGTTCAGAGGGCAGGAAGGAAGGATCTATGTGGGTACATGTGGCTAAATCAAGATAATGGAGGGACTTTCTACACATTCTGACAGGTAAAAATTCTGGTTATTATTCTGAAACCTATAAGGGGTTATTGGAGGATTTTAAAGAAGGGAGTGAAATAATCATATGTCATTGAGTATAATTAAATGAACCAACAGCTGAATTTGGGGGCCCAAAGGGTAACCAGGTCATAGATATACAACCTACTGCATTGTGACCACTGGGAAACTTTAGAGCCTCCCGCTGGGTTTAAAATGACAGGTGTCCCAGTAGCCCCTTTTCTTCATGCTCCTGGCTAACGGTAGAACTCATTTAAGAGGTATTTGGAAGTTTTTACTGAAAACAACAGTTTCAAAAGAAATGCACTCTTTGGAAGCATAGATTGTCAGGGATGAGTAACTGCAAATGAAAAGAGTGTTACACAGCTAAGAAATTAAACTGGGCCCAACCTCAATTAAGTTTAATTTCAAATAGATACTCTAAAACTTCCTAGCTCAGTTGTGGAAAGGACAAACGAGTCCTGAGGGAATGGGTAAGGGAGTGACAAAACCAGATTAAAATCACTTAAGCTAATGATGAAACTTGAGGGAACTTAGTGTAAGAACCACAACAAGAGTGATAATGAACCAAAGTGAACCAAAGAACTAGAAATTGAAGAAAGAAAGGCAGTTTTAGAGGGTTCTTTTTTTTCCCTTTTCCCCATAAACACTTATGAGTATCATCATGTGGCAAGGCACCCTGCTATGAACTGCTTGGAGAGCAGATTAAAAGCATGCTGTAGTGCTCCCCGTGTGGTTATAATGTGCAGCCAGGGTGGAGAGCCACTACATTAGGCAGACACTGCATTCAAATCAAATGAGCCAGGCTGCACGCACAGGCCGTAGATAGTGAGAGTGAATCTGCGGAAAGGTTTCCTAAAGGACCAGCCCTCCCAGACAAAGTTGAGTAGAAGTAGGGGGCAAGCTATTCATTTAGCTCTCAACAGATATTACCGATTGACCTTCAAATTCTCAGTGCTCTTACCTGTGAAGTGGTGATAATAAAGCTTACATTACCCTTTCACTAAATTGCCATTTATTTATTCATTATATGTTCTCTCATGTACCCCCTACACGTCAACCACCAAGAATGGATGAGAATGGTTCCTATACTCATGACCCATGCTCCATGTTGTGATAAAGAGATACAAGGGTCAGAGCCAAGGAAAGCTTTACAGCAGGGATGGTATTTAAACGGGATGAGTAGATTATGGGCAAAGCGTTGCACTCAAAACACAGACCCACAGGGAGTCTGGGCACTGATGCAATTGAAAAATGAAAGTTGTGTGGTATGTCAGAATGGAATGTAGAATAATGCAGGATCAATAGGAAGTGAGAACAAAAAGGTGAGAAGGGTTAGATTGTGAAAGACCTTCTGTATACCAAGGAGAGGAAGTAGTTTGGACTTGACCCCAAGAGTTAATTTGCCACCTAAGTACTTTAGATAAAAAGTGACCATGACTGAATTTGAATCTTACAAATATGATTGTAGATGATATGTATAATATATATTACATGACAAATCAAAATGTATTCCATCTATTGGAGATCTATATTAAATAATAATGGATCAAAATATATTATTTCTGTCTATTGAAGATCATAATGTATCAGTGGACCAACAGTAAATAAGGCAACTTCTATATAGGCAACTATTACCTTTTTTTAAAAACCGGACATTGTTTTATTTAAATCTCATTAAATGGAAATTGAAAAGTTAGTTTTCAATCTCAAAACACACAACTGTTTTGTAAACTCAGGTGGGTTTCTTTGTTTCTTTTTTAAATTTTTTAATTAAAATACAACTAACATACAATATTATATTAATTTCAGGTGTACATCATAGTTATTCAACAGTACCTCCCTGGCTCTATACAGTTATTACAACATTATTGATTATATTCCCTATGCTAAAGAAGTGATCACTATGATAAGTCTAGCAACCATCTGACACTGCACCATGCTATCACAGTATTATTCACTATATTTCCTATGCTGTGTATTACATCCGTAAGAGTTATTTGTTTTATATCTCGAACTTTGAACCTCTTACTCTACTTTATCTTTCCCCCCTTTTTAAATTTTTCAATTAAAGTTGACATTCAATATTATTTTATATTAGTGTAGTGGTTAGACATTTATATAATTTAGGAAGTTATCCCCTGACTATAACCACCTGACACTCTGCATAGTTATTGCCATATTATTGATGATATAACCTATACTTTACATCCCATGACTATTCTGTAACTATCAATTTGTATTTCTTAATCCCTTCACATTTTTCACCCTGCCTCCCAACCTCTCCCATTATCACCCCAATAAATCTAGTACCCATCTTTTCCCATACATAGTTATTACAATATTATTGACTATAATCCTTATGCTATATCCTACATCCCCATAACTACTGTGTAACAACCAATTTGTACTTCTTAATCCTTTTCATCCACCCCCAAACCACCTTCCATCTGGCAACCATCAAAATGTTCTCTGTATCTATTAGTTTGTTTTGGTGTTGTTTGTTTGTTTTGTTCTTTAGATTCCACTTATAAGTGAAATCACCTGACATTTGTCTTTCACCGACTGACTTACTACACTCAGCCAAATACCCTCTAGGTCCATTCATGTTGTCGCAGATGGCAAGATTTCATTCTGTTTTACAGCTGAATAATATTCCATTGTATGTATGTACCACCTCTTCTTTATCCATTCATCCATTCAGGGACACCCAGGTTGCCTCCATATCTTGATTTATGTAAATAATGCTGCAAGGAACATATGGATGAGTGAGTCTCCTCAAGGTAGCATTTTGTGTTTCTTTGGATAAATACCTAGAAGTGGGATTACTAGATCCTTCTTTTTCTCTTGTTATAGTCTTTTTTTTAAAGTCTAGTTTGTCTTGTATAATTATTGCTGCCCCAACTTTTTCTGTGTGTTTTTCCCATTTTCATAAAATACCTTTTTACATTCCTTTACTTTTAGTCTGTGTGTATCTTTTGATCTGAAATGAGTCTTTTATAGGCAGCATATCTAAGGGTCTTATTTTCTTATTCATTCAGCATCCCCTATCTTTTGATTGGAGCATTTAACACATTTACATGGACAGTAATTGTTGATAGGTATGTAGTTATTCCCATTTCATTTATTCATATATATATTTTTTTCGTCTTAGAGCAGTCCTTCTAAGATTACTGGTAATACTGGTAATACTCCTTTAGCTTTTTCTTGTCTGGGAAGCTCTTTATTTGTCAATTCTAAATGATACCTTTTCTGGGTAATCTTAGTTGTAGGTCCTTGCTTTTCATCACTTTGAATATTTTGTGCCAATCCCTTCTTGCCTGCAAAGTTTCTGTTGAAAAATCAGATGATAATTTATAGGAGCTCCCTTGTAGGTAGCTAACTGCTTTTTCTCTTGCTGTTTTTAAGATTCTCTCTTTTTCATTAATCTTTGGCATTTTAATTATGATGTGTTCTTGGTGTGGGCCTCTTTGGGTTCATCGTGTTTTGGACTGTGCGCTTCCTGAGCTTGTGTATCTATTCACCAGGTTGTATTCTTGTGTATTCTTTTATCAGGTTACAGAAGTTTTCTATCATTATTTCTTCAGATAGGTTTTTAGTTCCTTGCTGTCTCTCTTCTCCTTCTGCTGCCCCTATAATGTGAATATTGGTATGCTTTATGTTGTCCCACAGGCCCCTTAAACTCTTCTCAAAAACTCTTTTTTGGAATATTTTTTCTTTTTGCTGTTCTGAGTGGGTGTTTTCTGCTACCTTATCTTCCAAATCACTGATTTGATTCTCTACTTCAGCTAACCTCTTGATTCTCTCTAATGTATTCTTCATTTCCATTATTATGTTATTTATTTGTGACTGGTTCTTTTTTATGTTTTATATCTCCACTTTTATGTTTCCTCTCTTTTTGTTGAAGTTCTCCCTGAGATCACTGAGCATCCTTATAACCAGTGTTTTGAATTCTGTGCCTGTAGATTACTTGTCTCCATTGTGTTTAGTTCTTTTTCTGGAGCTTTGTTTGGTTCTTTTATTTGGGACATGTTTCTTTGTCTCCCCATTTTGGCTTCCTCCCTGTGGTTGTTTCTATGTATTAGGTAGGGCTGATATGTCTCCTGGTCTTAGTAGAGTGGCCTTATGTAGTAGCTGTTTTGTGGGGCTCAGTGGCTCAGTGTCCCTGGTCACCTGAGTCATGTACTTCATGTGTGTCCCTTACCCCATGTGTATGGGTTGTGTGTGCCCTCCTCTTGTAGCTAAACCTTGGTTTCTATTTGCAACATCAATGGGAGGGATTGACTTTCAGGCTTGTTGGTTGTGAGGACTGGCCGTGACTACAGTGGAGAAGTTGTGGTGCAGAGGCTGACCCTACAGAGCAGGATCTGCCTTAGTAGGGCTCTGGTGCCTGAACAATCCACCCATGGGAGTGTCGTCCTTGGAGGCAGCTGGGTGATGCTCTAGCTCAGTTCGTAGCTGGCCACTGGGGACAAGAGCCTGAGGGTCACCTGGGAGGGGACCCACTGCAAGTCAAGTTCAGCACAGCCTGTGCCCCACCTGGGGCTGCCTGGAAGGAGCCACAAAGCAATCCATAGATGGCTGCCATCCATTCCATACTTGTAAGTGCCTTGAGGTGCCAAGCCATGAACCAAGGCCAGCTGCTACTAGTGCTGGGCTTTGGGTTGCTCAGCTAGAGGTATGGGACATGCTCAAGCCAGATGGTGCTTTTCTGGGTCCACAACACTTTGAGAGAATGTAGGAAAATCTGAAGCATGAGCCAAGGCAGGTGGTTTGTATGAAAAAGCCACTGGAAGCTGCTTGGGTGGACCTGAAAGTTCAGCGGGGCAGGGTCTCCAAGGGCATGGCAAATGAGTGGCACCAGCCAGCTTGATGGAGGCTCAGATATGGTGGCAGCCTGTGTCTGCCCGCAAGGAAGGGGAAGGGCTCAACAAGGAAACAATGGCCTCTGCCAGCTCCTTCGTCCAGGAGAAAGCTGCCCCTCCATCCCATCCTGATGCCAGACAACTCAGTTACGCACCATATGTCCCTGCTCCTTCACCAGCTGCTGCCCCAGTGTTGAAGCTCAGAGCTGGTGATTCCATTGGTAAGTCCATGTGCAGTCCCTTTAAGAGGAGCGCCTCGTTCTCCAGCCACCCTCCATCTCACTCAGTCATAATCTCCACTCGTTTTCACAACCAGAAATTATGGGAACTTCTCTCCCTGGCATTGGAACCCTGGGCTCGGAGGGGCTGGGACCCCATTTGCCCCCTGGGGTGAACTCCGCAGCCAAGATATTCTTTATGTTTAGTGATCACACGCCTGTGTGGGACCAGCCCATTCTGCGTCTCTGCTCCTCCTGTCAGCCTCCAGTTGGCCTCTGCGTGTCCTTAGTATTAGGGCTTTGGTTCAGCAAGATTTCAGGCAATTCTCAATAATGGTTGTTTTGTAGATTAGTTGTAATTTTGATGTGGTCGTGAGAGAAGGTAAACACAGCGTTTACCTATTGCGCCATCTTGACTGCTTTTTTAAAGACAACTATGATGTGCCTCTTCCTTCCAAAATTTCATTTAACATAAACTTTTCCATTACTTGCTACTGTTCTTCATTAGAGTCATGCTTCTGAGGCTCGTAAAATAACAAAAAGCAACTGGTCAATTCAGTATTAATTCTCATTTAGTACATAGTTATGTATCTGGTATTAAACTGGGAGTTTTTAACAGATGTCATTGTATTATTTCTCCAATGGTAGTAGTGAGAGTAAGCACATGAAATATGCCAGGACTGTCCTAAGTCCTTCTCACATAGGAACTCATTTCATCCTCATACCAATCCTGTGAGATATGTCTTATTATTATCCCTATTTTATAGACGGGAAATCTAAAGCGAAAAGAGAATCAGAAACTTGCCCAAGGTTACACGGCTAGTAAGTGGCAAGTGGCAGAACCAGGACTCAAAGCTAGATGGTCTAATCACAGTACCTATTCTTAGCCTTGATGAAGTGTTGCCTCGCAACAGTATTCACATTAAAACACACACACACACACACACACACACACATACACACACACACACAAACAAGCAAACAAATAATAATCAAGGGTTTGAATAACTTTCTTCAGTTCATTTAGTTAATAAATGGAGCAACAGGAACCAAACGCAGGTTTGCTTCACTTGGCGCTTTCCATGACACCAGTGTTTCCAATTGTGGGTTTTACAAACACATAGACACACACACATAGACACACACACACACACACACACACACACACACTGAACCTGCATGACTTGCACATTTTCTCATTTAATCAGGAACAGAGGAGAGTATTGAAAAAGAACCTTCAGTGGAAAAACCCATGACATTTTATATTAGAAATGAAAGCATAATCTGTCCACTGCTATATCCATAAAACCTAGAATAATGCCTGTACACAGTTGATACTCAATAAATATTTGATAGATAACTCTCCCAGAGGGATTCTAGAATCTGTCCCCTGAGAATGATGAGACTATATTGTATATTTCTCTAAAACATGAGTTCATAAAAATAGTTGTTGAGCTTCTCTGCAGGCAAGCATGGGCAGTGAAGATGGTAATGTGGGCGAGAAAATGTTTCGAAAGGTAGGGTTCTTCCCTTAAGTAACTTTAGGGAGGAGAGCACTTACTTCATTTATATAATTTTTGTGTCTTTATGTTAGCCAAGGGCTGTGGATGGTATCTGATATGGAAGGTTGTCTTCAGGTATTATAAAGGACATCATTCATGGTATTAATAGTAGCATACGTTCAAGGCAGGAATAATTAGTATAGATATCATTTCACTGACCCAACATTTCTTTCATGAGCACTGGACAATAGCCTGTGGTTTCCAACATCGTCTGTGACCTACGCTTTTAGTACCATGTCCCTAGGCCCTAAGTATCCACTTTCAATGGATGTTAATAGTCTTACTGCTTTCCCCACATTGTGATAAATGTCATGCACTTCTGAGGATTACAATAGAGAGTTCATACTACATCTATTATCTGTACAGATGGATAACTCCTTTATATAGAATGATAACTCTTTTCTTCGTACAAAAGGATATTACTACCACTTTGGTATATTGCTCTTCAGACACAAACTCTAAGACAGTCTGTGTATTACAAGGCATCGGTATGGTATGATGGAAATTCAGAGATGGTGTGGAATTGCTCCTTTACCTAACAACCTACATCACAACCTAGAGATCTCTGAATTCACAGCTGCACAAAGATCGTAATTCCATTAATCATTTTTCTCTAAACTTCAACTGCAATTAGAATATCTTTTATTTTCATTGTAGACTTTATGAGTTCTTATTAATCAAAATCACTAAGACCCTCATTCTTCATCTTGGATCACTAATAGGACATTTGCCACCTCATCAGTACCCATGCCTGATCTGTATATCTCTTCTCCAGAACATATAATGAGAAAAATAAACAGGTCAGTTTGGTGCATATGAATAAAAAGAGAGAATAGTGAGAAACATGGGCAGAGAGGAACAAAATAGAAAAAAAAAATCTATGGGTGTCCATCTAAATAATTTGAATGTATTCCATATGTAATGAGAATTACTTTTGCCCTTTGAAAAATTAAATGACATGAAAAAAATGTACATAGAAAGATTTATATGAAAGTGTTGTGCAGGATGGATTTTTTTGTTGGAGAGAGAGATTAGAGGCAATCGACCAACACATATGGGGTAGCTAAGTACCCCACTTACAGACATTACTTTTGATTTTGCTTACCTTTTTTGTATAGGTTCTAGGTACTTAGAACTAGGTACTTCTAGGTACTTAGAACCGATACTAAAAAGGTAAGCAAAATCAAAGGTAATGTCTATAAGTAAAACAAGAAAGCAAAGAAGGTCATACATGTTTGAACACTAGGGATTCCATCTGGCAGAAGGAAAATTCAGCATGAGCTCAAATGCTTCTTTCCAACGAAAGGCAAAAATTCCATTCATACCTAAGATTATTTCTTATGTACCCTTAAAGAAACATGTGCAACACAAATACACAAATTATTTATGGAGTAATCATGCTAATATCATTGGAAATTTAGATGAGAAAAAAAATATAATGTCTTCAAGTCTAGCCTAAAGAACAAAGAAGATCATGTAAAACATTGTTCCAAGAGCAAACTCAACTGGCGCTGGCAACCTGACATCTTAATCACAACAAGTGATTCTGACTTCTGGAAGAATGGAGCCCATGAACAGATAGATCAAGAACTGAAAAATGGATCATTTTTTTGTGTGTTTTTTTTCTAAAATAGTAGTATATACCCACCTAACTATCCTTTTATTTTTTTCTGTAGCGAAAATTTTAGTTTACCAATATTTCCAAATTTCTTTCCTTTTCTATTCCAGTTGGGGAAATTGATAAATGTGTTTCTTACAAAGGTCAGTGATCTGAGTGTCACCCAATCTGGAGTTAAAAATACAAGTTGTGACATCAGGCAAAGGAGAAATGTACTATTCTGTTTACACTGGATCTTCACTATGTGAAGGAAGCTAATACAAAGGAAAGAATCTCTGTTTTCTGTGCTAAGAATTGATCTATAGAAAGCTGAAAGAGTAGTGAAACTGAAACGCACAATGGATAATGGAGGGTAGAAGACCAAAGGAGCAAAGATAGTCCATCTCATAAAGAGTCAGAACTATCAACCAAAGTGTCTACGACCGTGAGAAAGTTGGGATCTCTATAAGTATCCCATGTTATCACTTATTACCTATCTTCCCCAAGTGGTTAGTAGTAAAATTCTTGAAACGAGGAGGGCCGCATTAAGTACATCAAGGGAAAACTGGAGCTATGGAGGAATCACAGCCTAATAGCAGAGAGGAATTCTGACAGATGGAATGGACATGCAACCATACGTATTTGAAAACTCTTCCCTGGGCCCAGCAGCTAATTGTATGGTGTCTGGCATCCTCTGCATACAAGTCTTACATTTGACACATTCCTTGTCTGAAATCAAAGTGTTTGTTAACCCCCAAGCTCAGAGTCCCCACTCACAGTTCAGCAAATATTTATGAGTGCCTACTATGATTCTTGCACATAAAGACTTCAGAAATATTGTCCCTGCACTTAGAATCATCCACAGTCTGGAAGGTAAGAAAGATACATGAACATGCCATTTTAATAGACACTGGGATTGAGATAAAGAAAAAGGAGGATGAGATCAGCTCTGATTGATGGAAAGAAAAAGAGAAGGGGTAATGTTTGAGCTGGAGCTTGAAGAGTAGCTAGAATCTCAGTTGGTGGATGGACAGGGAGGGAGAAGCTGGTAGAGAGTTTTAAGGAAAAAATAACAGTTTGCACAATGTCCCTTGGAGTGGGACTCATTCCTGATCATTCCACTTAGGATACCTTGATTCTTGCTAGTTGAGGGACAGATGAGTGTACTTTGCCTTCAATTCTCAGTGCCTTGAGCTAAGGTTATCTACTTTTTATTCCCTCCTTAAAGGATGTACACTTCCCTTCTCTGCATTTAGAGACCTGTCTGCAAATAGGAAGGAGCTTCGTGATTGATCATGCCATACCAAAATATTTGGGTCTGTCAGTCTGAGACGGAGTGAAAGACTGAAAAATATTTTACTTGCCTTTCTCCATAGAAATAATTCGTCAGGGAGGAATCTCTGAGGGAATTTCTATTTGGGGCGGGGAAATAGATGCTATAGAATAATAAAAAGTTTCTTATTTAGAACGTGTTGTAATCATAAAGTTATTGTCTCACAGATCCAAATGCACTCTTCCATTGCCAATAAGATGGATGAATTGATACATTCCATTAATTTCATTCAGCCTCTTTTCCAAGTTGCAACAGTGTTTTCTGAATAAACCCATGTACAAGGTAGCCGTAGTGACAGAGATACAGACTAGTCATGCGTTCAACAATATAGCTTTCCTTCTCACAAAGGCTGACCTAGCTACCACCACTACGGAGTGTCAAATGTGCTAATACCAGAGGCTAACTGTAAGGTTCTGATAAAACACCTTCTCTTAGAGCAGGGAATAGTTCACTCACCTGGCCCGTTGTTTACATTGAACTCCTTTCATCATAAATCATACATCAGTTGCTTTCACTAGAATAGATAAGGATCTGTATATAGATTTGCTTCCTCTGTGGATAATTCTTCTGCCAGCACCACTATGGACGCATGGAATGTTTCTTCATTATCACATTTTTCTATTCCACATTGCTTCTGATTACATAACTCATTCCACAGCAAAAGCATTGTGACACTGATCTATTTCCTAAGGAATTCACTAGCTTTACCATGCACTCCATTACCTAAAAGCAACTGGCCTAATAAAAGGATGGATTGATCACTCAAGATTCAGCTGGGGTACCAGCTGGGAGAAAATATCCCGAAGAATTGAGGTCCTGTCTTACAAAGCAGTATATGCTTTGAATTTCTGACCAATATTTCTCCCATGTGCATTCTCTACAGGTGCTAGAAATAAGGGTGGAAGTGGGAATGGTTCCTTTTACAGTTACATCTTATAAGCCACTTACCTAGGTTTTTCCTTCTCACCCAAATTTTGAAATGGTCTGGTTTTTAGTTTTTTTTTGTTGTTGTTTGTTTTTTCAAAGTGAAAAGACTGCTTCTATTGGGGTGCATAGACATATTGCATTGAATTGGAAGTTTAATTGAAGGATGTTTTAGGTGCTTAATGCCACTGAGCATATGTATAAGAAAGAGGGATGTCATCCTAGTTGATGCTATTGATCCTGATTATAGAAGGATATTTGGATTGTTGCTACACAGTAGTATAGGAAAGATTATGTATGAAATTCAGGGCATTCTCTGGGGTAGTTTTCAGCATTTCCATATTAAATAGTAACATTTAATGTAAGACTATAGAAACCAAAGAAAGGCAAAATGACTTAGAATTCAGAATCTCTAGGAATAAAAGTTTGGGTCATTCACTAGGTAAAGAGCCTTGGCTACCTGAGACACTGGTTGAGGTCAAACAGAACATGTTATGGCTAATGGAAAAATTATACATAACAACTATGGCATTATAATCTATTATGGAAATCAGTTTTGCATCAATCATGTATATTTTCTTCCCTGTCTATTCTAGGTATATTTTTACTTGCTACCTAATTTTTGTGTCTGTCTATGTATATACACATTTTAATATCTTAACTTTTTTTCACATCTCCTTATTTCATATAACGATTATCAATAAAATATAATTTTACAATTTAGTTTTTAGTATACAGAATATTCAATATAGACTGTGACAGAATTTGAGAATCATATAACATGTCCCAGACAGGGATACTGTGATTATTAATTAGAAATGAATATAATGGTTTTTGGGGCTTTAGTTATCTCTTTTTGGGAATAGAATGAGAGAATCTTTGTTTATAAAGAGGGGAGAAAAGAAGCATAGATGCAGCTCTGCTTTATTATGAAATGTAACTATGTAGAGGAAGGTGTGTGTGTGTTGATTCTAAATGGCCAAGGGTGGACTCAGCTAGTTATTAGTGTTTCTTAGCCCCAGAGATACCATGTTTCCCCAAAAATAAGACCTAGCTGGACAATCAGCTCTATTGCATCTTTTGAAGCAAAATTAATATAAGACCCGGTCTTATTTTATTTTATTTTAATATAACATAATATAAGACCCGGTATGATATGATACGATATGATATGATATGATATGATATGATTGATATGATATGATATGATATGATCTAATACTGGTCTTATTTTACTATAAGACCGGGTTTTATATGATATGATATAGTATAATATAATACTGGTCTTATTTTACTATAATATAAGACCGGATCTTATTTGACATAGTATAATATAATATAATATAATATAATATAATATAATATAATACTGGGTCTTATATTAATTTTTGCTCCAAAAAACGCATTAGAGCTGATTGTCCAGCTAGGTCTTATTTTCGAGGAAACAGGGTACGCTGTACTCCACTTTGTGATACTAGGGCCGATATTCTGTAAGCTCCATTATCTCCTTTGTTAGCTGGATTCCTAACAGACACTGGCCACAGACTGGAAGAAGAACTCAGGACTTGTTTCCTCTTGTTTATTTCAGCAACTACTCTTTACCCTAAGAAGAGTGATAGAGTCCAGCCTCCAGCTTTTTTATCAGCATTCCCAGAATCAGCACCATCATCCTCTCCAAGAAATTCAACATGAGTTAGGCTATAATGTCCCCGTCCCCAGAAGTCTGAGATCTAGTTCTCTAAAAAACTGTTAAATTCCTGAGGTATCGGTACCAGCTGACTAGAGACCCCCTACTCAGAGGTTTGAATTCCTGCTCCATGATGCCCTTCTTTTAATACCAATAGTGCCAGGAGATATCAATACAAACTGAGCAAGGGCCCCTGGTCAGAAGTCGGAGTCCAGTTCTGTGAAGGCCCTCGAAACGCCACTAGTTTCCATTATCTCTAACCATTTCCTTATCTTTTCCCAGCCCTAGGGGTGGTACTGCTTCTTCCAGTCCCTATCCTTGTTTTCCCTTTTCCCCTTTTTAATTCTCTGATCTATTCACCCTATTATTTGTGTTAAAATTTTTCTGTTAAAATAACTGGCATTGTTTCTGTTTTCTCATTGAATCCTTACTGATACGGAACACACACACACACACACACACACACACACACACATCTTTATTATTTTTTATAATAAGCTATAGAAAATAAAGCTCTTCTTGGCTAACTGGTTCATGGGTTAATTTTTTACAAAGTGAAGAAAAACCTAGCCAGTAATTACAGAGTATACTTTGAAGACATAAGACATAGAACGGTATAAGAAATACTCAATGTGTATTTGGATTTCGTATATTTTACACATGAAAACACATGTTTGCATACTCAAATTGTTCCAAACATACCTATACGTTTTCAATAACAGAAGCATACATCTGCTTTTAAATTAAAATTAAAATTTACACATATTCTACCAAACAGCCAAATTTGGAAAAAATAAATACATGTTCCACATAAGGGGAATGTATAAACAAGTTGTGGTACAGAGGTTTCTAATTAATAAATTTGGAAGGGGAATTTAAACAATTAAAGTGAATCTGTATAAAAGGGTAATACATGTCAAAAGATACTATTTTAAAATGAATTGATTGGCATTACTTTGAAAAAAAGATAAAAATTAAATTTAAAAAATTACATACCTGATTTGCACTAGCAAAATTTTGAGTACTCACTAGCCATATGTGCAGACATTGATGATTAGCTTTCTTGCTCATATTACACCCTGATGATATAACAATCTATGAATATGTTTTGAACAATATGTGGCAGTTGCATGATGCCAAAGATCACAATATAAGTAAAATGCCACTATCCAACAGAATTTCCATTTTTTCTTTGTTCTGCCCCTACTTGTGCCCATGAGACTGTCTGAGAAGGGAAGCACAGCTTTTTCAGTTGAATCTCATAGTAGTAACAGTGCACCACAAGAATTACTCGGGATGGAAAATGGGACCACAGCAGCACTTGAGCCTTTCTTTATTTCTTTATTCTGAGCTCTGATACTTACTCATGAACTCTGAGTTTTAATACCACTCCTATTTCGCAGTTCCTCTGATAGCATTCTGTATCAGCATCTGAGCACCTTTTTATGTCTTAGCTATTATTCACTGCTCTCAGGATCCATTTCTCCCTCTCTAATCTTTGCCCCAACGTTTTGGCTTGATTACTTCCATCTTAACACTTACCATAGACATTAACTAGTATTGCCTTCACTTTGTGACTGAGAAGAGAGGATGATATGAATACTTGTTAGCAATCGGTTCTGCTTCTGCTTAAGAGGTAAAACCATTGCAAGGGAATATCATTCCCAATTTAACAGTAAAAAAAAATGTTGTAATTTAAAAATCATATTTTTGCCTTATCAGAGAGCTAGAGTCACAAGAAAACCAGGCCAAGTGGTTCTAATGGATGGCAAGACATGTTGAGAGACAGGATATATGAACTGTTTCAACTTTGGCAGACTATGAGAGGAAAGGTTAAAAGCCATAAAACTGAATAAGAGGGAAATAACTGAAATCTTAACAAATTGATTAAGTTACATGTGGACTGTGGAACCATTTAGAATTCCTGAGAGTCCAAGACACAGGGTGAACACCCATCCACGTAGCAGCTATTTTCCACAGGCCTTTACTGGATGCCCATGGGAAAGAATGGGAGACAGAAAAGGAGACATGTTTGTTGGGACTGCCCAGGTCTGAAGCTGAAGGATATGTACATCTGTGCTCTGGGCTGCATGAACACAGGCTGTTAATTGGCTGCTGGTGAGAGGTAGCAAGAGACCTGCTCAGATCACAGATCTGTCTTTGATATGAAGAAATCCGCTGCTGGCAAATGGGAAGAAACATTTGCACCTCCATCCAGTCCTTGCTTTGTTGCCAGGCAAAGATTAGCTGCCTCTGGGAGAGGACTAAGGATTTCACCACTAAACTCCAACCTTAACTGACACGAGGCAAAACCTCATATTATGAATCTTGAAGCTTCTTCTGCTTGTTTTTTTCACCGTGAGATGAAAAGGGTTTTGCTGCTGCTTTTCTTGAGGGAAAGCACTTAAAAAAACAAAACAAACAAACAAACAAAAACTTTTATTCTTTTGATAAATATATATGCATCTTTCTCCTGGTAGTTTGCCTTGTATAGGACACAACTACAAAAACAAAACAAAACAAAACAAAAAAACCCTTTCATTACTGCCATTTTGACTTTTTGAATTTAGTAATATGTCTTTCCTGAGTTTTCAACAGATTCTCCTCCTCATTGTTATTTCTAGATTATTGTGACATTTTGTACTTGACAACAGTTATCTTGGTTCTTCTTGACTACAGGATGGAAATAACATTTGTATCATACATCTTTGGTTTTCTCTGTTCTCTACTTTGCCAATCCTACATGGAGAAACTTTGTTTTCATAGTTCCAGGAATTCTCATATTATCTAAATTACCTTAATTTAAAAAAGTCATATAATAAAAATACATTTAATGAATAATTTGACAGATGGGGTTTTCAATATAACATTTCCTATGGATATTTTATATAACATCATTCATTGATTAGTTTTCCTTAGAAGGAAATATGGGCTAATACCCCCTTCAGAATGATCTTCAGAATCGAAGCCATATATTTTTTCCATAGGTTAATTTTGAAGGATTTCAGTGTGCTTCATTTTTAATGTTTTTTTCTCTCATTTTTAAATTTTTAAATATTTTTATTAAAATATAGCTAATATGCAATATTATGTTAGTTTCAGGTGTACACCATGGTTATTTAACGTTTGTATACCTAAAGAAGGGATCACCGTAATAAGTCCAGCAACCATCTGACACTGTACCATGCTATCATAATATTATTGACTGTATTCACTTGCCCTACATTACATCCCCATGACATGTTTTATACCTGGAACTTTGAACCACTATTCCCCTTTATTTCCACCCCCTGCCCTTTTTAATTTTTCAATTACAGTGATATTCAATATTATTTTACATTCATTTCATATGTACAGCATACTGGTGAGACATTTACATAATTTAAGAAGTGATCCCCCTAAATAGTCTAGTTCCCACCTGGCACTATACATAGTTATTACCATATTATTGATTGCATTCCCTATGCTTTACATTATACCCCATTGACTGTTTTGTAACTTCCAATGTATATTTCTTAATCCCTTCACCTTTTTCAACCTGCACCAAACCTCCTCCCATCTATCACCCTGATGGATCTAGTACCCATCTGACACCATGTATAGTTATTACAATATTATTGACAATATTCCTTATTCTGTACCCTACATTCCTATGACTACTGTGTAACAACCAATTTGTACTTCTGAATCTGTTCCCCTTTTTATCCACCCTCACCCCCTTCCCATCTGGCAACCATCAAAATGTTCTCTGTATCTGTGAATTTTTTCTGTTTCATTTGTTTGTTTATTTTGTTCTTTAGAATCCACTTATAAGTGAAATCATATGACATTTGTCTTTCTCTGTCTGATTTCCTACACTCAGCACAATACCTGCTAGGTCCATCCATGCTGTCCCAGATGGTAAGATTTCAGTCTATTTTTATGGCTGAGTAATATGTATATATGTACCACCTCGTCTATATCCATTCATCCATTCAGGGATACCTGGTTTGCCTTCTTGGCTATTGTAAATAATGCTACAATGAATGTATGGGTGACCACATTCCCTTGATGTAGCATTTTGGGTTTATTAAGATAAATACACAGAAGTGGGATTACTAGGTCTTTTATGTTTATTTTATAACCTTAGTTTTAAAGTCTATTTTGTCTGGTGTCTGTATTGCTACCCCAGATTTTTTTGTTTGTTTGTTTCCATTTTTATGAATTAGCTTTTTATATTCCTGTACTTTCTTTTTAAAAAAAATTAGTTTCAGGTGCACAAGACAAAGTAATACTTAGACGTTTATCATTTATATCCCTCACACCCCCTCCCCCCATCCACTATCCCTCTGACCTCGCACAGAACCACTACATTTCCACTGTCTCTATTCCTAATGCTGTACTCCGCTTCTTGTAAGTATATACATATACATACACACACACATATAGGACCTAGAGAACATTATGTTAAGTGAAATAAGTCAGACAGAGAAAGACAAATACCATATGATCTCACGTATATGTGGAATTTAAAGAAAAGAATAAGTGAATGAACTAATCAGAAATAGTTTTGGAGACATAGAGGAAAAACTGAGGGTTGCTAGATGGGAGGGGCGGTCGGGATAAGGGGGAAAGTGAGAGGATTAGAAAACAGTCAGTAACCACAAGATGGCCACGGGGTTTTGAAAGTTAATTTGGGGAATGTAATCAATAATGTTGTAAAGATTTCGTAGGGTATCCAATGGACACTTGTCTCATTAGGGAGACCCCCTCAGGTATGATGTAGATGCCTGATTACTGCACATGCCTGATTACTGTAGATGCCTATTGTACACCTGAAACTGAAGCTGAACAATAATGAATATCAACTACAAGTTTATATATTCCTGTACTTTCAGTCTGTGTGTATCTTTTGATCTGAAGTGAGTCTCTTGTAGGCAGCGTATGTATGGGTCTTGTTTTCTTAACCATTCAGCCAACCTATGTCTTTTGATTGGACATTTAATCCATTAACATTGACAGTAATTGTGGGTAGGTATGTAGTTATTGCCATTTTATTATTCATATTTTTGTTCTCCCCCTCCCCCCCCTTATCTTAAAGGAGTCCCTCTAAGGTTCTATGTAAAACTAATTTGGTGGTGATGAACTTTTTTAGCTTTTTCTGTCTGGGAAGTTCTTTATCTGTCCTTAGATTATAAATGGTAGCTTTGCTGAGTAGAGTAATCTTGGATGTAGGTCCTTGCTTTTCATCACATTGAATATTTCCAGCCAATCCCTTCTGGTGGGCAAAGTTTCTGTTGAGTAATCAGCTGACAATTTTATGGGAGCTCCCTTGAAGGTAACTAACTGCTTTTCTCTTGACGCTTTTAAGATTCTTTCTTTGTCTTTAACTTTTGGCATTTTAATTATGATGTGTCTTTGTGTGGGCCTCTTTGGGTTCATCTTATTTGGGACTCTTTTTGCTTCCTGGGCTTGTATATCCATTTCCTTTACCAGGTTAGGGAAGTTTTCCATAATTTTTTCTTGGAACAGGTTTTCAATTTCTTGCTCTCTGTTTTCTCCTTCTGGTACCCCTATGATCCAAATGTTGGTTGGTACACATGATATTGTCCCAGAGACCCCTTAAACTGTCCTTACTTTTTTGGATTCTGTTTTCTTTTTGATGTTCTGATTGGGTGTTTTCTGCTACCTTATTTTTTAAGTCACTGATTTGATCCTCTGTTTCATCTAATCTACTGTTATTACCTCTAATGTATTCTTCATTTCAGTTATTGTATTTATTTATTTCTGACTGGTTCTTTTTGTTTGTTTGTTTGCTTGTTTTCTGTTTCCATTTTTAAGTTTTTTATCTCGTTTTTTTGTCTTTTTTTTTGTTTTTTTTTAATTTTCCCTGAGATCATTGAGAATTTTTTAAATCAGTGGTTTGAACTCTGTGTCTGGGAGATTACTTCTCCCCATTTTGTGTAGTTATTTTTCTAGAGCTTTGTTCTGTTCTTTTATTTGGGACATGTTTCTTTGTCTCCACATTTTGGCTGCCTTCCTGTGTTCGTTTCTATGTATTAGGTAGGGCTGCTATGTCTCCTGGTCTTAGTAAAGTGGCCTTATGAAGTAGGTGAACTGTGGAACCCAGTGGCTCTGTCTCCCTGGTCAGCAGAGCTGGGTACTTTAGGTGTGTTCTTGTGTGGGTTATGTGTGCCCTCCTGTTATAGTTGAGCCTTGCTTGCTATTTGTGTGTCAGTGGGAGGGATTGACCCTCTGGCTCATTGGCTGTGAGGAGTGGCTATGACTACAGTGGAGGAGCTGTTGCGCAGAGGCTGGCCCTACAGAACAGGATTTACTTTATCAGGGCTCTGGTGCCTGCCCTTTGGTTGTGCCATCCTTGTAGATGGCTGGGTGATGATCCAGCTCAGTTCAAAGCTGGCCACTGGGCCCACCAGCCCCAGGACCTCCTAGGAGAGGACCTGCCACAGGCCAATTTCAGCCTTTTCCCTGTACTTGACCACCTGGCATGAGCCACAAAGCAATCTTCAAATGGCTACTGTCTGTGCTGTGCTTGGAGGTGCTTTAAGAGGCCAAGCCACAAACAAAGGCCAGGTGCCACTAGTGCCAGGCTTAGGGCTGATCAGCCACAGTTACAGGACACACTCCAGCTAGATGCTGTTTGTTTGGGTTTTGTGAACTTTTCAGAGACTTTAGGAAACTCTGTAGCATGAACAAAGGCAGGGGGTTTATATGAAAAAGCTGCTGGGAGTGGCTTGGACAGGTTCTCAGAAAATCAGGGTAAATCAATGGTGTTATCCTGGTTGATGGAGACTCAGATTTTGGTTGCCTGTTTTTGCATGCCAGGAATGGCGAGGGTTCAACAAAGAAACAATGGTTTCTGCCAGCTCCTATGTCCAGGAGAAAACTGCCCCTCCAGCCCATACCCTAAAGCCAGACAATTCAGTTTCTCCCCATATGTTCCTGTTGCCTTTGGATCTGCTGCCCCAATGTTGGAGCTCATAGTATCTGAGTCTGTCAGCAAGTAAGTCCATGTGTGGGCCCTTTAAGAGGAGCTTCTCTGAGTGCAGCCGCCATCTGGCTCACTTAGCCACAATCTCTGCCTTTTTTTTACAACCAGAAATTATGGGGACTTCTCTCCCCAGTACTGGAACCCTGGGCTGGGGAGCCTGGTTTGGCACTAGGACTCCTTACTCCTCTGGAGGGGACCTCCACAGCCTAGATATCCCTCCTGATTTTTAATGGTCACATGCAGGTGTGGGGCCAGCCCATTCTGTGTCTCTGCTCCTCCTACCAGTCTCGATGTGGCTTCTTCTGTATGACCTTAGTTATAGGACTTCAGTTCAGTTATACTTCAGGTGGTTCTCAATGATGGTTGTTCTGTAGTTTAGTTGGAATTTGGATGTGGTTGTGAGAGAGGTAAGCCCAGTGTTTATCTACTCTGCCATTATGATCAGAATCTATCTCTTATTATGAAAGGGAAAAAAAAGCCATTTCAAAAAACTCTTTTTCTTAATTCTTCTTCCTTTTAAACAAGTTGCTGTCTTATCTCTCTAAAGCATGACCTAGTTTGATATTTTCCATTCCCATCCTGTTTTCATCCTACTACAGTTTGACTTTCTTTTCACCACCTGTTATGGGCTGAATTGTACCCAACCCCCCAATTCATATGTTGAAGTCCTAGTCCACAGGACCTCATAATGTGACTGTATTTGAAGAAAAGGTCTTTAGAGAGATAATGAAATTAAAGTGATGTCATTACGGTGGCCCTTATTCCAATGTGACTGGTATCCTTATAAGAACAAGAAATTAAGATCAAGGCACATACAAAAGGAAGACCATATGAAGACACTGGGAGAAAATGGCCATATACAAGCCAAGGAGAGAGAAAACCCTGCCAATAACATCTTGATCTTGGACATCTAGCCTCAAGTCTCATGAGAAAATAAATATCTGTTGTTAGAGGCCACGGTATTTGTTATGGCAGCCCTAGCAAACTAAAATACTGCTGTACAGATAATGTCTCTGATGTGATCAACAGTGACTTTCTGATTGGTATAATGATAGCACTGAGAGATGGGGACTTTCAAGTAAATTAAAGTTCTATTTCAGTTAATTAGTAGGTCTGAAACTTTGGATAAATATTTAATCTTTCTGAGCCTTAGTCTTCAAATTTTAAAAAGAAGGGCAACGAGTTCTTATTTTAAGGCCAAAAAAATATGGCATATATGGAAATGTCTTGATAGCATTAAGCAGATAGTAATGAAACTTGTGATATTATAGCTGTTTCCTATTGTTCAACCAACATGTTTCTTTAATTAAAAAAACACTGCTATGTTGAATGACATAAATCGTACTTGGTTTATCTAATATTTTTTTCTCAAACCTGCCACAAACTCTTCCTTTTCCATTGTTATCCTACCCCATTTAGAGTTGATGAGCTCCTCTCATATTTCAATTAGGAAATAGAAGTAATCAGATCAGAATACCCTAAGTTTTTCAACACCAAATTTATAAGCACATATGCATCTACAGTGGAGCCTTTGTCTCCTTCCAGGCATAAAGGAAGACCAATCCCTAGTCATCGCAAAGGCCCACCTCTCCATTTGTCTTTGGAATTCAAATCTCAAGAACATTGCTCTGACAAAGTTTTCCCTCTCACTACCATGTCTCTCTTCCTTTACTTTCCCATTTCTAATAGCGTACAAATATTCTTTCACATTCTCTATCTTTAAAAATATATATAAAAGTTCTAATTACTCCTTTGATCCCATACCCCTCTCTTGCTTTCCATGTCTCTGCTCCTTTTCTTGTTAAAACCTTTCAAAAGAGTCTGAACCCACTTAAGTCTGCCTCCTGAGGCTTCCATTCTAGTGAAACTGCTGCTCTCGTGGGTACATCTACCCCCAAGTTTTCGGACCTAATAGGCACTTTCCTCTCCCAATTATATTAATCTCTTAAAGGAGTTGATCATATTTGTCCACTTCCTCATACCTACATGGCTTTTGTGACTTAATATCCATGTTTGCCCCCTCCCTCTTTGGCCAATGATTCTTAGTCTCCTTTGCTAACTCATATCTCTTCATCCTCTCAATGATGGGGGAGCCAGACTATTTGGGCTTTTCTTCCCTATGCTCAGTTCCTGGGTGATCTCCTTCACTTTCATGATGCTATATAATGCCTGTAGTCTAAAGATTATCAAATATATGTCTCTTTCTTTTCAGTTTCATTGTCCAAGATCTAGCCTTTCTTAGATATCTGATCATCATATCCCAAAAAGCCCCTTATATATTAAAAAAGAGAACTCTTGATTTAGTTTTCTTTATTAAATATATTACTTACTTAGTCTTTTCTGCTTCAGCAAAGAGGCTCATTGTCTTCCCTAATGCTCCTATACCTAGGAGTCATTCTTCTTCTTTTTTTTTTTTTTTTAATTAAAGTTTATTGGGGTGACAGTTGTTAGTAAAGTTCCATAGGTTTCAGGTGTACAATTCTATAATACATCATCTATGTATCCCATTGTGTGTTCATCACCCAGGGTCAGTTCTCCTTCCATCACCATATATTTGATCCCTTTTTCCCTTATCTACTACCTTCCTCCCTCTTTACCCTCTGGTAACCACTAAATTATTTTCTGTGTCTATGAGTTTTTGTTTCTTCATTTGTTTGTCTTGTTCCTTTGTTCTTTTCAGTTTTATATACCATGTATCAGTGAAATCATATGGTTCTCTACTTTTTCTGTCTGACTTATTTTGCTTAGTATAATGATCTCAAGATCCATCCATGTTGTCGCAAATGGTGCTGTTCATCTTTTCTTATGGCAAAATAGTATTCCATTGTGTATATATATTACAACTTCTTTATCCATTCATTTATAGAAGGACACTTTGTTCCCATGTCTTGGCCACCATGAATAAAGCTGCAACGAACATCGGCTCACATATGTATTTACAGATAAATGTTTTCAGATTTTTTTGGTAGATATCTAAGAGAGGGATTGCTCGATTGTATGGTAATTCTATTCTTAATTTTTTGAGAAACCGCCACACTACCTTCCATAGTGGCTGTACCAATCTGCATTCCCACCAACAGTGTATAAGGGTTCCTTTTTCTCTACAACTCTGCAACACTTGTTATTATTTGTCTTGGTGATGATAGCCATTCTAACTAGTGTGAGGTGAATTTGACTTCAAAGGCAAGGGAAGTGAAAACTAAAATAAATGAATGGGACTATATCAATCTAAAAAGCTTCTGCATAGCAAAGGAAACCATCAACAAAATAAAGAAGCAACCAACCAAATGGGAGAAGATTTTTGCAAACAGTGCCCCTGATAAGGGGCTAATACCCAAAATATATAAGGAACTTATACAACTCAATAACATATAAACAATCCAATTAAAAAATGGGCAGAGGGCCTGAATAGATATTTCTACAAAGAGGACATACAGATGGCCAATAGACATATGAAAAAATGTTCACCATCACTAATCATCAGAGAAATGCAAATAAAAGCCACAGAGATATCACCTAGGAGTCATTCTCAATTCCAACTTTTTCTTTTTAGCATTACCTAGTCAATTGACATGTCCAGTTGGTATTACCTCTTAAATAGAGGTGGACTCAGTTTTATTTCCAAAAGGTCCATCTTCACCTTTCTGGTTGAAATAACTATCTCTTCTCACTTGGACCAAATGCAATAGAGTAATCCAAGTTCCTACTAAACTTCTCACCCCAACATTTCACTTATCACAGCAGTCAGGATAATTTTAAAATGTCAGTATCATTAAAATTATTTCAGTATCCTGATAAAATGATTCAAAGTCTTTCCACTGTACACAGGCCTCTGCTGATCTCTGCTAATCTCTTGAACCTCATCTTTCACCAGGTTTCCTTTGTTTACCACCTTTAGCTTTGCTGGTCTCCTAGAGAAAGGCTTAGCTCTTTGCGGCAGTGGGCCTTTTGAATTTGCACTTCCTGCTTTCTGAAACACTTTTCTCGCAAATTTTCTATGGCTGCCCCTTCTCTTGAACCCAGTGTCCTCAGGGAAGTCATCTATGACTTACCTATCTAAATTGGAAACTTGCCAAGTAATTCTTTATAAAATACATATTTTATCTCACATAACAGTGCGGAATTGAATTTTATGCTTATTTCTTTATTTCTTGCTTTACTTATGTTTTCCCTTACTGGAATGTAATCATCTGCATGGCAAGGACCTTGGCTGTCTTATAATTATGTGCTGAGGACTTTCTGATGTGTTTATTAAAATATATTAATTCACAAACCTACAACTTCAGAGAGCTACTAATATTAGCAGAATTTTATACTTAAGAGAAGGAAATCTTAGGGGACAATGAACAGCTTGCCAGAGATCATGTAGGTAGACATAGCACCCTTGGGGCTCAAAATGAAGCATGTCTGATGCTAAATTTTATGATCTTAATTTCATGATTTATTGCCTGCTAGTCTCCTGATTTTCAGGCTTTTGATATATTTAAAGCCTTGTTCATCCCTTGGACCTGATATTTGCTGCTTTTTCAATAGTTCTGACTTCTGGCTCTCCAAATAATCATGAAGAGGAGCTTCCTGTAGTCGTGTTTCTTCTGCCATCCTTGGTCAAATATCCCCGTCGTGTTAAAAATTCCATTCTGTCTCTGGACCTCCCACCTTGCACCACAAGACCTTGAAACACTCTTCCCTCTACTTTGCAGAAAACTGTATCTGTGGGCAGGTCACCTTTCTGGGCTCGGATTTTACAAATAAGGGGTTTGGATTGATCTTAACATTCTCTTTCAGATTTAGAAGTTCAGCAAACTTAATGACAACTCATGTTTCTTTATCCTTTCATTGGGATTTTTAAAGTTATCAATATTTTAATTTAAGCCATTTAATTTCCGTAGTACAAAAACATATTGATACTACAAAGAGTTGGGAGATTTTCCACATGTCTGAGGAACATTCTTTAGGTTAATTCACAGCTTCTCCATCAGCTAATAGAGAGCAATCCAATTTCCTTAGAGTAATATTGTACTCCACAACAAAATGTGTTTGATAACCCAGCAGATGGCTGCCTGCTTTAGAATAATCAATTATATAACACTTTTGTCTAATAAGTATTTACTGAATGTCTCCTGTGTGCCAGGATCTATTAGGTGCTTGGGTCTGTGCTAAACTCTAGAGATGAGCAACACATAGACCCTGTCTGCAAGGAGCTCAAAGTTTAGTGGGAGAGCTAGACAAACCTACAGATAAGTCTAACAAAAGTGACTAGTATAAGAGCTCAATCCAACAAGGGGAAAAACAGTGGTGGGAATATGGATGAGGACAACTATAATGATATAACTGCTGCTTGTTCCAGGGAATTAATTCTCCTGCTTTAGAAAACAAACAGGGAGCACTTTTAAAGCTGGTCACAATCCAACAGTATGAAAAGGGACCAAGAAATAGAGAGGTCCTCCTCTGCCATCTGTCTGATTCCTAGAGCCGCCTTTAAGAGATTTCTCTGGTTTCTAAGCTGCCTTTCTGATCAAGCTTCAGCCCTGCAATCACCAGCAGGCAAGCAATCTGCTGTTCATCCCTGAAGCTCCAAGGACCTGCCTTCTGCCTGGACTATTTCTGGGCTGCCAAGCTGGCAGGCACTTGGCTTGTGGGCACCTGGTTCAGTGCTGCCTTCTTAGCAGGGCGGCCCAGGGGATGATGCTTGGGGAGCAGAGTGGAGGGGAAGCTTCAGTGGCAAATGCAGCCAAGAAGTCACTCGAAAAGGTATAATTAATCTTTAGCTGAGGAATGAGGCTGGCCTGCCATTCCAGGATGTTTTGTTTAAGGTTTGTACTTTGCCAGGATCCCTATACACTCAGGAGACAGGCTACAGGAGGACCAGTGATATGTTGTCAGTACTGTAGAGCCCTCAGAAAAGACAAAAGAGTAAAAGCACTGTATGTACCTTTAAAATGTCCCTTATACTCTACTCTTTTCATAAGAATTAGTCCTTGTCTAATGTGTTACACTTTATAAAGTGTAAAGTGACGTTCCTAGGAGGAAGGAAGTATGATGACTGCCATTTTATGAGGGAGGAAACTGAGTCTAGGAGAGGTTCAGCAACCTTTCCGAAGGTCATACAGGTATCATGAAGCAGAGCCAGGACGTGCTCACAGGCTTTCTGACTGCTGGTGTCATGTTTCCACCACTGGAAGACTTAATCTTCCACACTTAGAATCTTAGGAACTAGTCTGTGAGCCCCTCCAGGGTGGGTGTCCCATGGTACCGGCCCCGTCTCCAGCTCTCTTAGCTCCTGAGTCAGTGCCTGTTCAGCCAGGCTGATTAAGAGCCCCACCTGTCAGAGGAGGGTTTAAGAATCTGTTAAAACTGCTGGTTTAAGCTTTTGGACAGTCTGAATGGCAAACTTCCCCACTCTAAATTTTTTGTTCACGTTTACATTCCCTGCCCCCTGCTATTCCCCTCACCCCCACCCCCCAGTTTGAACTTACTAAGTTTTTACCAACTTTTTCTGCTTGGCGGACTGGCCTCCTGTGGCAGTGACTAGCCCTCAAAATAACTACCCACTGTGGCAGCTCCTGTTCCTCTGTTCTCTGTTGGGGGAAGTGTTTTCTCTTTCATATATATATATATATATATATATATATATATATACACACATATATAATATATATATATATATACACACACACACACACATATATAGATACACACACACACATATATATACATATATATATATTTTTTTTTTAAGAAAGGAAAAAACTGTATTAAAATTGCAATAATATATACCGAAAACAAAAGATGAATACAAGTCATGTTTGACTTCTGCAATTACAAGAGGTGCTGAAAGTGGTTCCCATCAGCATCCAGACGCTTCTGATTACTGCGAACTACTGCTTGAGAAACGTTGACCAAAGTGCCCACTTGTATACATCTTCTTGGCACCCCTGGTGGGTGGGTATATATATATATATATATATATATATATATTTACATACACACACATATGCACACACTCATAAGCACTCAAATGTTAACTGTTTTTAGTATTTAATAGTGCTTTAACTATTGCCTATTTCCTGAAGTTTCTTTTAACCTCACACTCTGTGCCTTTCTTGTTTTTTTCCCCCCT
This sequence comes from Rhinolophus sinicus, assembly GCF_036562045.2. Classification (NCBI taxonomy): domain Eukaryota; kingdom Metazoa; phylum Chordata; class Mammalia; order Chiroptera; family Rhinolophidae; genus Rhinolophus; species Rhinolophus sinicus. The sequence continues at coordinate 107,107,347 of NC_133756.1, forward strand.
AGGAATTGAATGTCTTTGCTGCTAAACTTCACAAGTCAAAATCCTAGTCATTCTTCATAAAGCCGCCGTCATAAGGGTGTTCCAAACGTTCACTGAATATTTCACAAGCATTCATTGAATATCCATCCCGTGCCAGGCATGGGGATAGGTGCTGCAGATCCTGCCTTGAAGAAGACTGTTCTAGTGGTCCTTGCTTCATTGGTGCTCTTCTCTTGGCTCCCACATACCCTAGACTATTAAACCACTATTACTGCAGATTACATTTTATTTTATGTTACTTAGTTATTTACACATCCGGACTGCTTAGTGGGTGTTGTAGAGTTAGGTTGGTTTAAAGTTTCAAAATTTTCTGTTTTTAGCACGTCCCAAATCTGGTCTTCTTGGAAAAAAGAGAATAAACAAAACTCCATCCTATTCTTTCTGTTAGGGTGATTACTCCTCAACCCTCTGTCTTTGCCAGAAAGGTTTTTTATTTGTTTGTGTTTTACAGACTTGAGAAGAGCTTAGCCTCCCTAGTCAGACCTTAATCTGAATAGCAGATAAAAATAGTTTTAACTATGAATTGGACTTATTTGTCAGTTACCTATTAATCATAACAAAAAAGCATGATTAAGCTGTCACTAAGAAACCCTCTAAAGCCTGTAGTTGTGCTAATGCATTGTACTGTTATTTCTTCAAGAAAACATTATCCAGAGTATTGTAAGTTCCAGAAAGGACCTTGGAGCTTTAGATCAATGTATTCGTTTTACAGATAAGAATACTGAGGAACAAAAAGTTAGGGACTCTGAAGCCATGAACAAAACATTAAATAAAAAGGAACATATAAAATTGATTAACTTCTGAATAGTAAGAAGCATACCATTAAAACTTTAAAAGATAATTAACAACTGTAGAAAATATTTGTTACGTTTATGACAAAAAGGGCCAATTTAAAAGAAAAGTATAAAGTGCCTATGCGGTTTAGTAATAAAAAGATAAATAAACTAAAATATAAAATAAGCAAATAATGTAAAGACGTTTTAGAAAAAAATATATAATTAATCTATAACATGCCAAGGAAAATAGAGAAATTCAAATGAATATTTTTCTACTTGTCAGAGTAGCAAAGGTTAATAAGGTTTATCACACCTAGTACAGGGTGGCAGACATACTTTTATTCTCTATTTGTGGGAATGTAGCTGGCAGGGTCTTTTTTGGAAGGCCATTTGGAAATTCTAACAGTTTTAAACAGAATAAAGCATAATAAGCACCTTTCAATTCCAGTATTAAGAATGTGTTATTTAGCTATATTCAAAATCAAAATGTTTGCTAAATTATATATAATATATATTACATATTATATGTAATATATGCATATTTATATTATATGTAACATACATATTATATGTAGTATATATGCATATATTGCATATATTATGTATAACATATATACATATTATATGTATATAAACATATATATATAAATTATAATGAAATTAGTGCTGACCTGTGGAGACCTTAAAGTCTGTCTTAAAGTGTGTGTTCCAGAATATGAAAGAGATAATAAAGGACAAAAGGACAAAACTTGGAAAGTGCATTTTATTTGACCTGGTTTATAATACCTAAGTTTGAAAAAAGTTATGATATTTGTTAAAAAATATTAGCAAAGTGTTCTCAGTTTTGATGGCCTTATTTCCTTGACTTATTGCTTATTGCATTTGTCTGCAATATAAAGGATTATTTTTACTTTTTAGATAGCAGAGATTCTATGTGTAACCAGAGTAATTCTCTGTAATTGATATTAACTTTATTATATTCTTGATGATTTGATGATTTAAGAAAGGAAGAAAAAAAAGAACAAAGTTTTCTCATCTCCACTTACAAAAGAACTAAGATTCATTACAATCTTGTTATCTTCTTTTTTATTTTAACATGTTTTCTAGACACTTAGATTAAATATAGAGCCAAATATTGTTTCTCAGGCACCCATAATCATCTTAGTCAAGTCCAAGTCTCCTCTGACAACTTCTTTGATTTTGCCCTGCCCAAATCAGATCCTAAATAAATAAAATGTTAAATGAACCTTTTAGAATATCTTTTATACCTAAAAATACCTTTGTGGTTTTTCTGAAGGGCTTCTGGAAAATCATAAAGACTTGTTCTTTCACTTTACAAAAAGAGAGATGCTAGAAATAGTTAGGATGTGTTTTTGTTTTGTTACTATTGATGAGTTACATTGGAAAAATATTCAAACAAGGGGAGATATTCAGCATTCCCTAGGTTAAATTTGTATAAGTAAGTGTCATTGATATAAGTATTTTAGAATTTATATTATTTATGGGACGTTCCTAGAGATTCATCAGTGCCCTCATTATCCATTTTATGTTTGAATTTATCAGAGTCCTGATGGTGCTTTGCCTGATATTAGGCAACATCAGTATCATGTTATCAGTCATAATTTCATTTATTTAAAATGTTAAGTAGGCCACAGGCTTGTTTGTGTTTATATTTGTTTCTTTGTTTTTTAGAGAAGTTTTAGCTTTACAATAAAATTGAAAGAAGGGTACAGAGATTTCCCATATATCCCCAACCCCACACATACACCCTCTCCCCCATTATCAACATTTCCCACTAGAGTGCACATTGTTACAATTAATGAACCTACAATGATATGATCTGATCACCCAGAGTCTATATTTTACATTAGGGTTCACTTTTGGTGTTGTACATTCTGTGGGTTTAGACAAAAATATAATGACTTATACCCGTCATTATAATACCGTACAGAGTATTTTCACTGCTCTAAAAATCCTCTGTGCTCCACCTATTTATCTCCCTGACTCCCACCCTTGGCAACCACTGATCATTGTATAGTCTCCATAGTTTTGCCTTTTCTAGAATGCCATACAGTTGGAATCTTTGGAATCTTATAGTATATAAGATTTTTTTTTCAGATTGGCTTCTTTTACTTAGTAATGTACATTTAAGTTTCCTCCATGTCATTTCATGGCTTGATAGCTTTTTTTTTCTTTTTTTTCTCTTTTTTAGTGATGAATAATATTTCACTGTCTGGATGTACCACAGTTCATTTATCCATTCACATAGGAAGGACATTTTGCTTGCCTCCAAGCTTTGGCAAATATGAATAAAGTTGCTAAAAACATTCATGTGCTGTTGTTTTTTTGTGTGTAGACATACATTTTCAGCTCCTTTGGATACATACCAAGAACAATTGCTGGATCGTTTGGTAAAGAGTATGTTTAGTTTTTTAAGAAGCTGCCTAACTATCTTCTGAAGTGGCTACACCTTTTTGCATTCCCACCAGCAATGAATGAGATTCATGTCGTTCCACATCCTGGCCAGAATTTTGTGGTGTCAGTGTTTCAGATTTTGGCCATTTTAATAGGTTTTTAGTGAGTGGTATCTTATTTTAATTTGCATTTCCTTGATGACATAAAATATGGAATATCTGTCCATGTGCTTATTTGCCATTGCATGTCTTCTTTGATGAGGTGTCAAAGAGTTTTATCCATTTTTTAATCTGATTTATTTTCTTATTGTTGAGTTCTAAGAGTTCTTTGTATATTTGGTATAACAATCCTTTATTAGATGTTTGTTTTGCAAAAATCTTTTCCCAGTCTGTGGCTTGTCTTATCATTGTCTCGACATACAATGGAATTCTATAAAGCTTTTAAAAAGAGAAGGATAGATCTGCATGTATTGGTGTGGAAATATACCTGAGATACATTATTAAATAGGAAAAATAGTACAGAATCATGTGCAAATATAATTCTTTAGCGTATATAAGAGAGATATTATGCCTTTATCCCCTGGAAACACAAGAACAGAATGGCAAAGTGAGACTTCTCTTATTTTGTTAATTTGTCCCTTTCTATATTTTTCCAAATTTTCTAAGTTTTTTCTAGATGTTAGAATAGGTTTTAGGAAGTTTTCCCTAAATTTTAAAAAAGGAAAAATAAAACTGTATTGAAATGATGCTGATGGTAACCACTTTGAGCACCTCTTGTAATTGCAGAAGTCAAACGTGACTTGTATTCATCTTTTCAGTATATATTGAGTATTACAATTTTAATACAGTTTTTTCCTTTCTTAAAATGTGTATATAGTTTTTTGGCACTGTGTATGTGTGCGTGTATGTGTGTATAAAATAAAACAAACATCTAAAATATTTTAATTTAATCTTGAAAGTTTTTCAAGGAAGACAAGAACATATCAGGTCCTTCAAATATGATCCTTTCTTTCCCATTACTTGCATATTGATTGGTACCTGTTCTCCAGCTTGGCTATACAAAAGTTTCTTCAACTTGCTATTCTCTGATTTATCTGTTTTGTTCCTGAAGTATGACATATGCTTCCTTACCTTCCTTGTCATATCTGTAATTTCTCATCTTCATGAATCAATCCAAGTCTAGCCTTTTCTAGAAAGAATTTAATTTTCAAGACAGAGTTAAACTCTTCTCTTTATGGATTCATATATATCTCATACTTATTTTACAGGCGTACCTCACACTTCTTTTAAGGACTGAGCTCATATACCATCCATTATAGGTAGCTTTGCATGATATATATTTTTTCTGTCTTTTTGAATGACTGGAATCATTCGGAGTTCAGCCCTTTTTATTCATCTCAATAAATAAAAAGGCATAGTATCTCACATGGTATCTAAATATAGTAAAAACTTAAAATGTTTGATGAATGAATTGATTTTTAATGGAAATGATTTATATTTAATCAAAGAGCAGTCTGGACTCATACTGCGTCTCTTCAAAGAGTTGTTCACAGTGGTTACGAACATGACTCTATAGTAAGACTGTATTGTTTAACTCTCAACTCTGTTTTTTACTATAATTTGGGCCAATTGTTGAATTTCTCCATGTCTCTTTTTTTGATCTATAAAGTAGGGATAATACTAGAATCTACATTATAGAATTGTTGGTATAGATTAAATGAAACAAATTTGTAAACATTTAGAATAGAGACTAGAACATAGCAAAAAATAAATGTGTGTTGTAGTTTTAAATTATTATATTAGATCCATTCTCTGATTTTTTATCAAGTGATAAAGAGAATTCAAATTAGCTTATGTTTATTTTTGTTGTTGATATTTGTTTTGTTTATTTATTAGCACATTTAGCTTATGTCTTTATTTGCCCAACACTAGTACCTTTTAGTGGCAGACTACTCGGCCACTGGAATTTTATTACTTTCTCTGCATATGAGATTTGAGACTATTTCCTTGTTTTAGATGCTAAGCTTCCACTTTCTTCTTTAATTCATACTTCCAGTTTGTGATTGGTGTCAGTGAGATAGGAGTTATGCTCCTCATCCTTGAATATCCATCCTTGTCTTGTAGATCTCCTCTTTTTAAGGACTGAGCTCATATACCATCCATTATAGGTAGCTTTCCAAGACTGTCTTCCACGATTGTGCAGAAATCATAATGTAGTATAGTTGTTTACTTGTCTGTATTTACCACTAGACTATGTTTTTTCAGTGATTCTGTCTCATTATTCTTTTCTCAGTGCCTAGAACTGTCTGAAGGTCTAAAGACATAGTAATATCTTAAAACATGCTCATAGCATTAAATGAGTGCCACATATTGCTGTTCAAGACTTGAAAAATAATTTCTTCAATTGAAATGGCTTCTCTATAGAATTCCTTTTGTATTTTCTAGCTGTATTAAGTTTAACTTGCTAAGGTTTTAAAAAATTATTTGATAAAAATTAATTATACATCTATTAATTATATGTTAGACAAAACACTGAGAAAAACAAATAGAAAAGGCATGGGCCCTGCCATTAAGTAGCTTACAGATTAGTGGGAGAGACAAAGCACAAATGAGCAACATAATCAATAAGAAAGATAGAAATGATGTGCCCAAAATGAAGCGTAGAGAGAAAATGTGTGAGAGGTGCGAATAGTGGTGTGCTGTCCATTATTTTAACAACTAACTCTCAGAATAAAAGCCCTGGTTTATAGCATTTTCCAATTTCATGGTGTAAATACTCCCACCTTACCTGATTTCAAGCTACAGCTTGAGGTCATTAAAGCAAAGTTGGGAAAAGACGTATATATTAGATCTCACTAGTCAGTATGCACTGTCTCTAATACACCCTGGATGGGAGAGATAGTTATACACAGGCATTGTCTGGGCATACTTCATGGAGGAGATAAAATTGAAACTAGTCTTGAAAATTGTATAGAAATTAGATAAGTCAAAGAAAATATGTTCCAGAGTTAGAAAATGGTTTTCCAAAGCTAAGCATTGCATAGAGGCAAGAATGAATGTGAAATATTCAGGCAAATATACTCAGCACAAAGTAGGTGCCCAATAAATACATTTGTTGGTAATTGGCAGTGAATAGACCATCTCATTGAAGAAATGAGTCTCGGTAAGAAGAGATTTGAGAGGACAGCTCAGGTGCCACAGTATTCTATGATAATCCATACTTCTCTATCTTTGTTCATAATTATGATTCTTCCATTTCCATCCTCAGAATCTTCATCAGCTTGGCTGTGTGAGCTGAATGAGAAATACTTTGCCATGTACTGATAGTGTTTTAGTTATTTTAATAATTATACAGCTATCTGATATTAAAATAGGTTTAGCAGACAATTCTAAGTGGGGAGACATTTTGAATTTTCAAGGATGGCAGGGCAGTTTGGCATCTAAAAGCCACACATCGCCTAATGGCTTTATCTCTGTTAAACAAACATGTCTCCAGATATTGCATTCAATTATAGCATTTTTTATAAATACAGTTATAGGTGCGCTAGCTAAAGACCAACTTTTTTCTCTTATCTCGTATAGATAAGGAATTCTGTGGTTTGGCACTGGTTAGCACACTCTTTTTTTCTAATAGACTGAAAACTAAGTATTTTCCACTCTGTAGGCCATATGGTCTTGGTCACAACTGCTCAACTCTGCTGTTTTAGTGTGAAAGTAGCCACAGACAATATATAAATGAATGTGGTTGTGTTCTAATAGAACTTTAGTTACAATTAAGGTAGGAGACAGACTTGGCCTATAAGCCAGAGATTGCTGATTCCTTGTCTAGAGGCATCAAGGTGTCTGCGAAGTCGAGAATTCTTTAAAGTTACTGCAATGGTAGTAAAGATCACAAAATGGCAAAAATTCACAAGGACCATACAATACAAAAAGGACTCAGTAAAAAAGAGTTCAATCTGTCTTTTCTGGTAAGATCCTCTTCCTCCCTTCTTTATATATGGGTTTTGATGGTTAAGATATTATATTGCTGTGATAATTTTGGTGTTCATAAACTTTCTTAAACACTTATTTTTAAAATTGATTTCTGAATAAAAGTTGACTTGGGATATTACTTAATTCCTATAACATTAGCGTTACCATGAAGGCAACAAAAATTTGTCTAATAATCATCTAGACTAATGGTCACTTTCTTATTTGATACTATGTCCACGTTCTTGGGAACATGAGTGAGGTGGAGATGATGAGAAGATAAGAAAAACATCTAATATGCAGTTTCAGTTTCCTTATCTTTAAAACAGGAAAAAATAGAACCTGTTATATTTTCCAAAGAGAAAGACGGTATTATTTACTAGCAGTTATAAATCTGTACCCTTTATTCATTAGCTGTCATGAGAAAATTACCTTAGAAGGGTCAAAAAAAAAAGATCCCTATATTCATCTGTCATAATTCAATGCTTTATTTCCTCCTCTCTTGAAGAATTCCAGAAACAGACAAGTGACCTTCCTCCATGTACTTTTTTTTCTGCTATCCTATTGTCATCTATGATTAAGTCCCAAATCTATATGGTTAAGACACTGCACATGTAATAGAAGAGGGTTTCCAAAGCTAAGCATTGCATAGAGGCAGGAAAAAAGCCCTCAGAGAATTAAATCACATTAAACAGGATGGTTGGGCCATAGGGCTTCTGGTCTGGAGAACTAGAACTACTCATATAATGTTCAGGCTAATGATTGAGATCAAAGACTGCATCTGTTAATATCTGAGGGTCTGAGGTTGGAAAAGAAGAAATAACAATAACATTGCCAAAGAAAACTATCTATATTAATAAGAGAGGTGTCATAGTAGGGCCCTGCCCAGTATGACATCCCTTACACCAGCTTTGTGTGCCCACCTCCCTGATTCTACATCCTACCCTTAACCACATGCCGCTGCAACCTGCAGAAGACTTCCCTGGGGCACTGGAGCCACATTGTCTGTAATCACTAGTCCTGGGAGCTTCACAACTCCTCCCTCAGTGCAACCTGTAGCCAATGGCTGTTTAATATGGGAGTCCAACAATTCAGGCAGGATAAACTGAGGTGTACTTTACACTTTCAAGATCTGGCTGACTGCCAACTAAAATTGGGGGAAAAAAAAAAAAAAAACAGAGAGAGAGAGAGAACTGGCCAAGCCTTGGACTTCAACTGAAATTGTGCTCTTACTTGGCTTCTTCCTCCTTCTTATCCTGCTCTATCCATTCTCTTACTGATTTGGCTTTCCTAAGACACTTCAATAAAACATTTGCATCCAGTTCCTTCATTTAGGGTCTGGAGAACCTGATCTGAGACGATAGACCATTATAATTCCTTAACACCAATAAACACATAATTTATAAAGAAATGTCCACCAACCTGTCAACAAATGCATGGTGAAGAAGAAAAATGGGATCGTTGGCAGATCCCTGTACCTGAGACATCGTTCCATTCATATAGATGTGCAAGGCATTGTGCATACTGCTTTGAGAGGCGTCTGCTATTCCCGTGAGTGGACTGGCAAATCCTGTTAACAAAAAGAAAATTGAAAAAAAAATTAGTTTGCTTTCATGATTGAAAATTCTAAGTGACTATCTCATTTGGTTTATAACTACTATTGAAAGCCTAATTCAAAGTAATAAAATCAATGATAAAATCCATTCTATATTGGGATGCCCAGTGAATATTTGATAAATCTTTGAGGAATTTAGTGGTGTTAATCTGGGTACCCTGGACTGATTCATCAATGGAATAGGCTGAACCAGTCTGTGTGTCCTCCCTCCTGTTGCTTCTGCCTATTACTTCTCTTTTAGATACTGAAAAGTAGTGAGACCTTTTTTTATAATAATCAGCATAGTCACTGTCACTTCAATCTGTAACAACACTTAAGAGCAGATCTTTCTAACCTGTTATGTGTCTCTATGCTTTCTGGTTCTAGTGGTTACTTTTAATTACTTTTCATTTTGGTTTCTGGTTCCAGCGAAAGCATAAGATGTGTGACCTTTCACATTACTATTCATCTTCAACAGTCCAGGGGACTGTCATCATGGTTTTAATTTTGCAAAACATTCATTTCAAAGTTAATCAGAACTCCATTAAATGGTTCTATTCATTGCATCAGGAATACCGGTAGTGGGAATAATCATTATAAGAGTTATTATTTTCTGAATGTTAATTGAGCTAAATGCTTTTTGTGATATATGTTTACCAATCTACAGGAACTCTGTCAATTAGAAATTATTATCCTCATTGAAAATAAGAAAAAACTGAGATTCAGAGAAATTTGGTGTTTCCCAACGCCACAGAGGTAGTGGTAGAGTTGTGATTTTAGCCCATATCAATTACGTTTCAGGATCTGAGCTCTTGATATTTTGTGTTCTCTCTCACACACTCTCTGGGAAGAGGTGGAGTAAGATATCATTCAAGTCCATTTAGGCAAAACAGAAAACATAAGCAGGACTCAAGATTCAGAACCAGACAAAAAAGTCAGAGTAACGAAGTTAAATTCCAAGCAGGAACCAAGTCGGAGGAATTTGGCTGTGGGGACAGAATCCCAGAGAGCAGTTTCCAGGCTCCCGGCCTCACGTGGAAAGGTGCTGGCTTGGGTAGTAGATGGTCGTCAGCTGTGGCTAATTGACCCTCAGCTGTTACCAGTTAACCAGTTAGCCCCTGATATAACTGCCCTGGCTGCGTTGGTTTGAGAGGGAGTCGAGTAGAGTTGGCCGGTTGACAGGCAGAGAAGCAGACGGCAGGTTGCAGGTGTGTGACTCCAGCCTCCAGTGAGACTACAGTGGTATGACTCCCCTACCTATGGCTCCGTGGGTGTTCCTTTTTGGCTTAGCCACATCCTGCGTTCTTATGTGGGGAGAGGGATAGAGGCCTCGCAGGCCACCTTGTACAACAAATGGTGGAATGAGCAGGGTCTCCCGCACGACAATGGCCAAGGGCATATTACTGAATTTCAGAATTTAGAATACCAAGCAAGCAGCAAATGTGAGTAAGATAATATACTACAATAACTACTACTAATAATAATTAATAATAATCATAGACACAATGAATGCACTACGATTTGGGCAGGGGAGTTCTAGCTATATTTTATGCAATTAGGATTATTGTGTGATCAACATTTTAATTTTTAAAGGTATAATTCTTGACTTTTACATTTGATGCTTTGTGCCTCACAGTATTTCTGCTCCCTCAGCTGGTGATTTATTCCCTTTTTTGAGCTTTTTGTACTCATTCTAAGAGACCATACCAAGCCCTGTTGCCTCTGGGAACTTAGCCTAAGAACAAAGCACTTCCCTCCCATCCAATGATTATTACAATATTATTGACAATATTCCTATGCTGTACTTTACATCCCCATGACTGTTTTTGTAACTGGCAATTTGTACATCTTAATCCCTTCCCCTTTTTCACCCTTCTCCCCAACCCTCCTCCCATCTGGTAACCATCAAGTAATAACTTATTAAATCACATAGACATAGAAAATATTTTACAAAACAATTGTTAAATATAAAAAGGAAAAATTTTATTAAAATTTGTTTCTTAATATTAATGAAAGATTGTTAATTAAAAATTAATTTGGAGACCCATGGATGAATATTATCCATATCTAGAAAGGATAAATTTCAGCATACATTCTATTCTAAATTTTTAAAAAGAAATCTAAGTCCTGAGAAAATGTTGTTTTCATAAATGACTAGATGGGAAATGAAAATATCTTTATAGTAATTTCACTTAATTATTTGAACTCCTTTTTAGTTATATATGCCAAACATGACATACTGATCCATCATCAAAACAATCTGATCCATCAGCTGACAACTCAATCAAGAATTCTTTAATGGCAGCAATCCAAACAATTATGAATTTGTTTACAAACCACTTGACTTGCAAGACTTTTGCTATCTACTCATTAAAGTCATTCCCCTTTAGCAACACTGGCGTCAGTATTTTGAATTCTCTGCTTGTTTGGCACCTTGTTAGTTTTTACCCTTTCTGGGAATGCACTGTGTTGAGAATGGATTCAGGATAGGGTGAGACAAATTCCTTTCTTCTGAAAAGTCAGAAAAGGGAGATTGTGAAAGGGGAGGTCTTAAAGGAGCACCTTCAGGAGGCTTCTCACTCAAATTCATTTTAGAAAAGTATACTTGGGAGGAGGACCTGGAAATAAATTTCCTTAAAATCCTCTGTGCCATGCACCCTTTAGAAAATCCTAGTGAACCTGCAGTAGTGTGTTTATCCCAGTCTGAAGATACTGCTGTAGAGGAAAAACAGCTAAGGAGAACGGGGTTTAAATTCTATGTTACATACAGAAAATATGTCCTTTGTCAAGTTAGTTATTGTTGTTGAGCCACAGTTTCTTCATGGGTAAGAGAATAATTAATGTCTAATAAATAGTTAATGATGAGGTGTGAAGTACCTACTATAGAATTTCATGCAAAATGGATGGAACGGTGGTAGCTGTCATTTCTCTAAGCTCATTGCATTTGATAAATGGGTGCTCATCATGAGAACTGCTAACCAAGACTAGCAGAAAGGCCTCTTTTACCACCACTCCCACCATCAGGACCATCCCAGCATCAGACACCTCTTGCTTTCCTGAACTCCATTTCTCTACAGAAATCTGCTTGCTGCTTGCCTTCATCCAGCATTAAGTGACCCTAGGAAGTAGGATTGCCATTGTAAGATAAGAGTGTTTTCAGCAAGCCTAGTTTTACTTAACTTCTTTTGCTAAATTTCCCCATGTTGCATCTAGGAAAGCACCAGTGTTATAAAGGAAAGACATCTGAATAGAATTTTTCTCAGAATACACTGTGATATGTGCTCAGAGATAGTTCAAAAAAACAGGTTCAGCAAACAGCAAGCCCCTTTGTGATAGGTACCGGACTGGTAATATAAACAATATGATTATATTAAAAATTTTAAGCAAACTACATGTACCTTGTGTCTTCCAAGACACTGGAAATGCCTCAGAAGTAGGGACCAAATATTTTGCTTTGATTTTCCACAGTGAAAAAACAGAGCCTTGCATATCTTTGCATTTAAAAGAAAACCAAACAAAATACTTCTCAATCTTTCACTTACACAGCTCTACAGGGACTGGGAATAGGAGAGATACATTTCTCTCCATAAAATCTATAAGGGTCGTTCAAAGAGCTCTACTCTGCTACTTAATGAAATACAGACAATGTATGGATGTGAATAATATAAATATATAAATAATTTATTTTCTATTTTACATCTTTATTCAATTTATTTTTGGGCTGGTAAATCACCTTGGAAAAGTAAATGATTACACCAACATCAGTAGCTTCTCTTGCTGAGATTTTCATTCTCTTTTAGAAGAGCAAGTCAAAGAGGAAATTCTAGGCACTGAGTATGTAATAATAATTCATACAACAAAATATTCAAATATCGTTCATGTACGTGATCTCATTTGAATCCCAGGACTACTTGTGAGATGAATATTATCATTGTTCCAATTTTACAGATGAGAAAATTTAACTTTGTACAAGTTAAATAACACATCCAAATTCAAGCTAGTAAGTGAGGGAAGCAAGAAATTGAATGTAGCTCTGATTGATTTCAAAACCTGTGCTCTTTTTTGTACACTAGAGTGGAATTGTATCTGTACTAATTTGCTGACACATCTTAGGAACCTCTTACTATGTACTGTGCAATGAATTTATTGACTTGCTATTTTCATCCATTAACAGAAAGGTGAAGAACGTGTTACTGCCTCACGCTTGTCCACAAATTCCCCATGGATGGAAAGTCTAATAAGCCAGCAGGGACCTTGTTAGCAGTCACAGATGCCAAAATGGCTCAAAGTTCTTGGTGAAGGGCAGTGACAGTTGCCCAAATTATTCTGTGTTATGACTTCGAATCTGTGCGCTTCATTCCTAAGGGAAATTAATAAACACAGTTTCAGGCTGATTACAACAGGAAACTTCAACTTGTCAATCTCTCTCTTTCTCTTTCATTTCTTTCCCAATAGTACTCTGGAGAGTTTTTGTGTTTGTTTGTTTGCTTTTTAATATTGATGCCTATCTCTGATTCCTGGAGATTCAGATTTAATTGGTATAGAGTGGGGTTCAGGCACTTGGAGTTTTAAAAATACCTCAGGTGATTCTAATGTGCAACCAGGGTTGAAATTCGCCAATTTAGGCTAAATTGCTCTCCATCCTCTAAATATGAACTCATACTTTAAAAAATTTACCTCTGAATATATTATTTTCTTCACTTGAAATTTTCTCCTCCTATATTCTGACAGTCCAAAAAAGCTTCTGCCTTTAAAATCCCACATCACATACTTCTGCCTTGAAATATGTCTATACTAGTCACTTCTCCAATGTGTACCCTTAAAAATGATGTTTCAAATAATTGAGCAACACTATGTGGCAGGCACTGGGTGGGCGTTTTCATATATCATCTTCTTTAATTCAGTACGCTCCTTTCTAGCTAGGAAGCTGGGTTATAAATGATATACTTTATCTTGCCTGTTAGATTTTGAAATGTGAAGAAGTACATCGTTAAAACTTCAGAACAGAGTACATTTAATTTATTTGATTTAATTTTCAGTGCATCTCTAACCAATTTACCATTTCATAGTCTCAGAGATATAATTGGAGAAAAGAAACCAAAAAGAAGATAGAAAAATGTACATTAGTGCATCTGAAGATTGAAGACAAGTGACTGTTAGACCCCCTGACTATATTCCCCTTAATTTACTCTCCTAATGTGCGACTTAATTCAGAAACTATGAAGTGCGTAGCCTCACATGGTTACACACAATGATTTTAGGAGGTAATATTTGATGGCTGAATACTTTAAAAAGGCTTGTAATTTAAACTACTTGCAGCAGAAATATAATATTGCAGATCAAAAAAGATCTTGGATCTAAGCAAGTCCTTAGGTATAATGGAACCATTAACTTCCAATCCAATTCACGTTTTCTCAAATGAAGAACTAGCTCTGCAGCTATAAGTGTAATTAATTAGCATTTATGTTTGTTAAGAAATACTTTTAATTTGACTCAAGGAATTCTTTCCACTATGGGAACAGAGTAATGAAGCAAATATAGTGGTGGGTGATTGTTTCTTACTGTATAATTGCATATTCAATGGTAGCTAAAGTCACAAATGCTCCACAAATTCTGTGGTTCTGAAAAATGTGGTCCCCGAGCCAGCAGCTTCACCTGTAAACTTGTTAGAAATGCAAACACTCTACCAGTGTCTAGCTCTACCAGAAAACTACTGAATCAGAACGTCAGCAGGAGTCACCATTTGTGTGACAAGTCTTCCAGGTGATTCTAATACACACTGAGTTTGAGAACCACTGCTCTAATTATCTTCATTGTTCCCACAAAGACAGTGGTGAATCAGTCATAAGTAGTCATAGTCCTCTCCATAAACTCAATAAAAAAAAGCAACAGAATTATTTCATGTGTTATCTTCAAATCGTTTATTATTTTAAATCTCGGATTAGTTTCTGCTATTGGTAACCTCAATGTGTGTGTGTGTGTGTGTGTATGCTGTGTGTGTGCACACACATGTGTAATCATTTTCTTTACATACATGTTATAAATACATACTGTATACATAATTACATTATACACTGATTTTTTCTTTTCAACGTTTCATAGATCTTAGCTCCAGTTTGTAAACATATCTGTAGAACAATCTTATACATCAAGAGTAATTGTCCATTTCTTCATGTGAAACTTGTCTGAAACTTGTTTTAAGGTAACATTTTATAATGGCTTTCTACATTCTAAGATTAGATTTGTGTGTTTGGGAAGCCTCAGGGACACTGACCCACAGAGAAAAGTCATTTAGATCATTAAATCTCAAAGACTGAAAGAAGCAAAGATCTTTACAGACAAAGGGTTATTTGAGCTGCATTCTCTTCCCTGTTCTTATGGACTGAATTGATAGTACCTGGTATTTTTGGTGTATTTCATCGGGTATGCTAAAATATTGATAACATATTAATGCTAACTATTTTTGAAGCAACGGTAGGGTAAGTAACCATCCTTGGCTCTGTTTGCCTCAGACTGTTCTGATTTTGGCACTGACAATCCTATGTTATAGGTAGGGCGGCTTCATAACCATGCAACTCAGTGTTCCCACCCAGAACTACCCTTACTTCATTTAATGTTCTGCTGCTGCTAACTTGAATTTCTTAATAAGTTTTGAACAAGATGTTCAATGTTTTCATTTTGCATTGGGCCCTACAAGTTCTGTAGCTTGTTCTGGTCCTGAGAAAACCCATAGTTCTGGGCAAAGGTGGTTAGTTACCCTGCAAATGTTCTATATAACAATCCCTTAATTGGCTTGATTCGATAGGGCATTTCTATAATATACAAGTCAATTACATTATTTAAATGTGTCCTATTAGCTCATTTATGTCTTTGCTTTTTAATTAGGCAAGATAATTTAATGATATTTTCAATGCAAGTCACAGATTCCCTACATAGCTATAATTTTCCTTCATGAATATTATAACATTTGCATTACGTTATAGTTTGCAAAACACTTTCAGGCACATTTTCTCATTTGACATTCCCAATATTGTAATAGCAAAGATTAACCATGAAATCTCAGAGGAGAAATGTGGAGGGGTGAGGAGAATATTTTGATTTGTAGCATACATCAATTTCCATGGTGTAAATATTCCCACGATTGCTAATTTCAAAGTCCCAACTTAATGTCATTGAGTAAAGAGTTGAGAAAAGATATGGTCAGTTCTCACAGCAGATAGGAGTCAGGTCCAGCACACCATTGGATATTCTTTACATAAAGGAGATAGAGTAAGTATCAACATGGTCATATTGCACATGAAGATATTGAGATTGAGGAATCTAGAAGACGTATTAAAGGTCACATGTCTTCTGAATGGTTAATGCCAAAACTACATCCTCAGTCTTGTCTTTCTCTTATACTATTCTACTTTTATCTTTTATACCTATAAATTTGTATATAGGAATCATTGTTGTGAAAGTATAACAAGAGCAGCCATATGCCATGGATAAAAAAATTAACACAAAGCTAGTTGTAGGGAAGCATAATTAATACTCTACTTGTATTAAATGAAGAGTAATTCTTTTTTAATTAAATTTATTGATAGACATAGACTAATAACATGGACTAATTTTATAATAGTTTAGTGGTTACCAAGGGGTAAGGGGGTAAGGAGGTGATAGATGAGGGTAAACAGGATCAAATATAAGGTGATGGACTCCGGGTGAACATACAATATGATATATAGATGGTGTATAACAGAATTGTACACTTGAAACCTATGTAACTTTACTAACCATTGTCACCTCAATGAATTTTAAACAAATAAATAAAAATAAATATATTGGGGTAACCTTGGTTAGTAAAATTATATAGGTTTAAAGTGTACATTTCTATAATACATCACTATGTATTTGACCCCTTTTTTTCCTCTTCTACCATCCCCCAAATCTTTAAACTCTGGTAAACACTAAACTGTTGTCTGTGTCTATGAGTTTTTGTTTCTTGGTTTGCCTTGTTCGTTTCGTGCTTTCAGTTTTATATCCCACATATAAGTGAAGTTATATGGTTCTCGACTTTTTCTGTCTGATTTATTTTGCTTAGCATGATAATCTCAAAATCCATCCATGTTGTCACAAACAGCAGTATTTCATCTTTTCTTATGGCCAAGTAATATTCCATTGTATATATGTACCACATCTTTATCCAATCGGCTATCAAAAACACTTTGGTTCTTTCCATGTCTTGGCCACCATGAATAATGCTGCAATAAACACCAGGGTACATATCTTTACAGATAAATGTCTTTAGATTTTTTTTTGAGTAGATACCTAGGAGAGGGATTGCTGGGTTGTATGGTAATTATATTCTTCAGTTTTTGAGGAACTCTATACTGTTTTCCATAGTGGCTATACCAATTTACATTCCCACAGCAGTGTATGAGGATTCCTTTTTCTCCACATTTGTTATTTCTTATTTGTTGATAATAGACATTTTAACTGGTGTGAGGTAGATTGTCATTGTGGTTTTGATTTGCATTTCCCTAATAACTAGTGAAATTGAGCATTTTTTCATGTATTGGTATCTGTTGGCCATTTGTCTGTCTTCTTAGCAGAAGTGACACTTCAGTTCCTCTATCCATTATATAATTGGATTTTTTGTTGTTAAGTTGTATGAGTTATTTACATATTTTGAATATTAGCCTCTCATCAGAGGTGTTGTTTGCAAATATTTTCTCCCATTCGGGTGGTTGCCTCTTTGTGTTGTTAATGTTTCTTTTGCTATGCAGCAGCTTTTTAATTTGACATAGTGCCATTCATTTATTTTAGCTTTTACTTCCCTTGCCTTTGGAGTCAAATTCATGAAATCCTCTCTGAACCCAAGGTCCATAAGTTTAGTACCTATGCTTTCTTCTATACAGTTTATTGTTTCAGGTCTTATGTTTAGGTCTTTGATCCATTTTGTGTTAATTTTGACATATGATGACAGATAGCAGTCTAGTTTCATGTTTTTGTTCATGACTTTCCAATTTTCCCAGCCCTATTTATTGAAGAGACTGTCTGTCTCCATTGTATGTTTTTGGCTCCTTTATCGAAATTATCTACATATGTGGGTTTATTTCTGGGTTCTCAATTCTATTCCATTGGTTTCTGTGCCAGATTTTCCTGCAAGCACCACGCCGTTTTGATTATTGTGACTTTGCAGTAGAAACTGAAGTCAAGGAGTGTGATACTTCCAGTGTTGGTCTTTTTTCTTAGGATTGCATTGGCTCTTTGGGGTCTTCTGTAAGTCCATACAAATCTGATCACTTTTTTGCTCTATTTCTTCTAAAAAATGCCACTGGGATTTGATGGGGATTGCATTAAATCTCTATATTGCTTTGAGTAATATGACCATTTAACTATGTTGATCCTTCCAATTCATAAACATGGAATATCTTTCCATTTCTTTGTGTCTTCTTCAATTTCTTTTAATAATGGATTATAATTTTCTGTGTATAGGTCCTTCACAACATTTGTTAAGTTTATTCCTAGGTATTTTATTCTTTTTGTTGCATTACAAATGGAATTATTTTTTTCATTTCTTTTTCTGAAATTTTACTTTTAGTATGTCAGAATGCAGTGGATGTTTGTACATTGATTTTGTATATTGCAACTTTACTGCATTTTTTTATTATTTCTCATAGTTTTTTTTGTGTGTGGAGTTTTTAGATTTTCTATATAAAGAATCATGTCATCTGCAAAAAGTGACAGTTGAACTTCTTCATTTCCAATTTGGGTGCCTTTAATTTCTTTCTCTTGCCTGGTTGCCCTGGCGAGGACTTCCAATGCTATGTTGAATAACAGTGGTGAGAGGGGAATCCCTGTCTTGTTTAGTGATCTTCGAGGAAAAGCTGTCAGTCTTTCACCATTAAGTATGTTAGAGATTTTGTCATATACGGACTTTATTATGTTGAAGTACTTCCCTTCTATACCCATTTTATTAAGTGTTCTAATAATAAATGGATGTTTTATCTTGTCAAATGCTTTTTCTGAATTTATTGGTATGATCACATGATTTTTATCTTGTGTTTTGTTTATGTATCACATTTATCGATTTACATATGTTGAACCATCCTTGGGCCCTGGAATGAACACTTCTTTATCATGATGTATCATCTTTTTAATGTATTGTTGTATTCAATTTGTTAGTATTTTGTTTAGGATTTTTGTGTCTGTATTCATCATAGTTGTTAGTCTGTAGTTTTCTTATGTTATTCTTACCAGGTTTTAGTATCAAGGTAATGTTGACCTCAGAAAATGAGTTAGGAAGTATTGCCTTTTCTTCAATTTTTTGGAAGAGTTTGAGGAGAACAGGTATTAACTAGTCTTTGAATGTTTGGTGGAATTCACTAGAGAAGCCATCTGATCCTGGACTTTTGTTTTGGGAAGGTTTTGGATGATTGTTTCAATTATCTTACTATTGATCAATTTATTTAGGTTTTTCACTTCTTCATGATTCACTCTAGAAAGGTTACGTATTTCTAAGAACTTGTGCATTTCTTCTAGGTTGTTGAATTTGGTGGCATAGTCCTTCATAGTATTCTCCTATGATCCTTTGCATTTCTTTGGTATCTGTCGTAATTTCTTCTTTTTCATTTCTGATTTTGTTTGTGTCTTTTCTCTTTTTTCCTTAGTGAGTCTAGCCAAGGGTTCATCAATTGTATTAATCTTTTCAAAGAATCAACTCTTTGTTTCATTAATTTTTATGTTGTCTTTTTGTTCTCTATTTCATTGTTCTCCTCTAATTTTTATTTTTTTCTTTCTTCTGGGGACTTTGGATTTCATTTGTTCTTTTTCTAGTTCTTTAAGATGTAATATTAGGTTGTTTATTTGGGATTTTTTCATGTTTCTTATGCTAGGCCTCTAATGATATAAATTCCCCTCTTAATGCTTCTTTTGCCCCATCCCCCAAATTGTGATACAATGTATTTTCATTCTCATTTGTTTCTATGTGTCTTTTGATCTCTCCTTTGACCCAGTCATTCTTTAATAGCATGTTGTTTAATCTTGTATTTGTGGTTTTTCCTGCTTTCTCTTTGCAGTTATCTCCAATTTCAAAATGTTGTGTTCAGAGAATATGCTTGCTGTGATTTCAGTCTCCTTAAATTTGCTGAGGCTAGTTTTGTATCTCAATGAGAATGTTCCATGTGCAGTAGAAAATAATGTATGTTCTGGTGTTCTAGGATGAAATAATCTATAGTTGTCAATTATTTCCATTTGGCCTAAGTGTCATTTAAAAGTGATATTTCCTTATTGAATTTCTGTTTGGATGATATACCCATAGGTGTCAATTGTGTATTTAGGTCCTCTACTATAATTATGTTTTTGTCAGTTACTACCTTTATATCTGTTAGTAGTTACTTTATATATTTTGATTCTCCCTGATTGGAAGCATATATGTTGATAAGTGTTATGTCTTCTTGTTGTATTGTCCCCTTTATCATTATGAAGTGTCCATCTTGGTCTCTTGTTATCTTTTTTATCCTGAAGTCTGTTTCATCTGATATAAGTATGACTACACATGCGTTTCTCTGGATGCCACTTACTTGGGGAGCATTATTTTCTGCCCTTTCACTTTGAGTCTATATTTGTCCTTGCAGCTGAGATGTGTCTGTTGGAGGAGCATATAGTTGGGTTTTGTTTTTTGATTTTATCTGCTACTCCGTGCCTTTTTACTGGTGAATTCAGTCTACTTATATTTAGGCTGGTTATTGATATATGAGGATTTCCTATAGCCATTTTATCTTTTGTTTTCTAGTAGTTCAGTCCCTGCCTCTGCACTTCTCCCTTCCCTCCTCCCCAGTTTCCCTGATTCACCCACCTTCAGATGTTTTGATGAGCAGATCTCTCAGATG
Organism: Rhinolophus sinicus; assembly: GCF_036562045.2. Classification (NCBI taxonomy): domain Eukaryota; kingdom Metazoa; phylum Chordata; class Mammalia; order Chiroptera; family Rhinolophidae; genus Rhinolophus; species Rhinolophus sinicus. The sequence goes on from NC_133756.1 coordinate 107,128,015, forward strand.
TGTTTGTTTGTTACTTAGAGAATCCTTTGTTGAATTAAAGCTGTTTGTTTTATTGTAGCTTCAAGGGGAGATATCAAGGAACACCCCTCATGCCATCATGTTTCTGACCTTCAAGGATAATTATGTTTAAGATGCTTTGATTAAAATCAGTTGAAAATATGTTTGAATTTTTCCCAGGTGTGTTTGCATTTATCAACCTTCAGTTTCAAATAGGGTCTTCTCTATGCTTACATGTCACAAATCCTTATCTTCACAATTTAATTATAAATGAAATATGATTCATACATTTTCTTATTTCTCTTTATTACTACTTAGTTACCATTTGGCAACAAAGATTACTGTTATTACTATACTTTCAACTCTTGAGTGGTAGGCATTAGGCTAAGTGTTTCCTTATGTTCTTATGAAGCTTAATCCTCACAGTAACTGTAAAGTAGATGACAATATTGTTTTCTAGTTCTTTTCTAGTTACAATAGTACCCTTGTTCCCCTTAATTCTTTTCATAAAAAAAGCTATAAAAGCTCAGATACCTGATTCAGCCCTGTTTTCTATAATATACTGGTTCAGGATAGAGAAGGCCCTATGATAGTGGTTCCCACTCTCCCTTTTCCTTTGGATGAATACTGTATAATTTTCCTATCACAGGATTTCAGATGGGATACAGTCAGCTGGATCAATCAGATTCCTGTCATAAAACAGAGAAAGCTGGAATGATTTGGTAGTGCCATCAATATACAAGGCCAGGTGTTCACCTGCTTAGCCTAATGTTTATGTCTGTCAAATTTAATTCCCTTGCTGAATTTCAAAAGTTTGTGAAATAATATAATTGAATCTCAAAGGTTGTTTTTGAAAAGTAATTCTAAGTAGAAAGTACTATCATTTTGTTACACTTTGGATATCAGTTCAATTTAGAACAAATGCTTTTCTGCAACAATTTTTGTCCACTGGAGGTCTCAATTACATATCTACTCTGTTGTCTAGAATTTGGTTTCTATAAGGAGACAGAAAATTAGGCTATGCATTGGCATGTAAGACAGTGACTCTATTATTTAATGATAATTTTCCATCACAAAGGTGTTCTAATTTACAAACGTTAACTGGTATAATATTTATAACAGCACATGAGATAGGTACTGTGATTATCCTCACTTTGTAAATGAAGGATTTCAAGTAAAGACAGGTTAAACTTACCAAAAGTCATCTGGCTAGTGAGTGATAGTATCAGGATTTTAACCAGGTACTTTGACTCTTAACCACTACTCTCTGCTTCCTCTAAAACTTGGTCTCTCTATTTGGAAGACTTGGGGACATGATCACCCCATTGATGATCCAGTTTTGCTACCTATCAGCTGTGTGACCTTGTCAAATTATTTAGATTCTCTGAATCTCAGTTTTCTCATCTATGAGATGAATGTGATAATAAATATGTTATAAGGCTTTTGAGAGGAGTAATTAAGATAATATATGTAAAAGGTTTTAGGAACTGAGGAATGAGACTATATTGATGTCAGCAGTTGATATCAGCAGTGGTTATTAATTACAGGGACTCTCTGGAAATGTGTAAGACTGTTTTGTTAGGATATTGGAAAGAACTTGTAATTTCCCCCGCTTTTCTTCTTTGCACTTTACCTGACCTGCTCTAACTCATTCTTGAGGATACCAGATCCTCCATCAGAGTTTCTCTGACAATAAATACTTGGTTAGAACCCTCTGTTTAATAACACTTGTACTTCCCTTTTTTAAATTATTTATTTCCTTTGGTTTATAATTACTAATTCATGGTCCAGTTCTTAATTGGACTGTAAGTTCCAAGAGGAAAAAAAAATATCTGTGTCATAGTCACTAGTTATTCCTATACATTGGAAAGTGCCACAAACAGTAAATGCTTTGTACATGTTTTTTGAATAAATAAATATGGGGTATTTCTTTCTTTCTCTATTTCTAAAACCTGGTCCTTAACCACTATGTTCTCCAGCCTCCCTATTTTTTTCTCTTTCTAAAACATGTAACTCCAGTTGCTAGCACAATTTTAAAGTCAGTTAAGATAGAATTGTTTGAAATGTGCCCATAATGTTCCAAGGTTAATGACTAAGATGGATCATGGCTTTGAATCTATCTCTTATGCTTTTATTTAATAGGCCATTTTCTCAATGTTCTCCTGATGGAATAATTAATTGTATATAGAGAAAGGGATGAGCAGCTTGTATGAATAATGGCTATGGTGTTGCTCAGCATGGAGGAGATAATAGTAGATGTTAGGAGAGAAGAGATAGCTGATTCTTCATTGCAACAAAGCATGTTAATAGAAACAATCATTCACCCATCAATTATGGAATATACTTTGGGAGAGGCCATTGAGAAAGAATATACAACGGCTGGCAAAAACAGAATTTCATGAACTTTTTCTACTTCGTGGAAAATGGGATAAGTGGGAAAATATTGTTGAAAGGGGGTGGGGGGAAGAAAGCAGTGGCGAGTGAGAGAAAATAAATTATCTTTTTTCAGCCAAGAATTGAAAGGCTTCAATGTAAATGAGGCATCCCTGCCAAAAACAAAACCCCTCAGCAATTACTAGATCCTAGAAGGGAAAAAAAAAATTCAAAAGGCTCAAACAGAAAGACACAACAAAATGTGTTCATGAAGCCTGTTTTCCCAAACTCCTGGATTCATAACCATTCATGCATTTAGGTGTGGCCCTATGACTAAATTGTGGCCCGTGGAATGTGGGTAGAATGTAGGTAGGCCACTGCCAGGCTTGACCAGTGTATTTCTTCTGTAAGACACCCTCTGAACACCTTGTTCCCTTGTTTCTCAGGAAGCTGCAGAAGATCCATCAGAAAGCTGGGGGATGGTAGTTACTAAAGTGGCCATGCAAAAGGCCACTCACCAAACCTTATTAGAAAACTGAACTTTGTGCGGGCAGGAAATCAAACAATTTTTATTAGGTTAGGTCACTAAAATATGATGGTTTGTTTGTTAGAGCTTCTATGGTTCAGTCAATCTGGGCTATCATAACAAAGCACCATAGACTGGGTGACAACAGACATTTATTTCTCACAGTTCTGGAGGCTGGAAGTCTGAGATTAAGGTGCCAGAATGGTCAAGTTCTGGTGAGGGCCCTCTTCCAGGTTGCAAACTGCTGACTGCCAGTTCATGGTGACGTTTCACATGGTAGAGAGCAGACGGGGAGCCAGGTCGGCTGTGACTCCTACAATGGCACTAATTCTGTTCATTAGGGCTCCACGCTCATGACCTCATGGAATCCTAATGAAATCTCAAAGGCCCACCTTTTAATACCAACACGTTGGGGGGTAAGGTTTCAGCATATGCATTTGGAGGGGATACAAACATTCAGTTCATAACATCCTCGCATGTTACTCTAACACATTCCAGTTCTCTAAGTTATATAATAAATGCTCACAAGGTTAATAACTTGGAAGGTCTGAAGTAAAATAATATTTTGACACTTCATTTACCACTACAGAATTAATTGTTTTATATGAAACTTTGTAGAGAGACCACTGTGGTAAGAGTACTTGATTTTAATTTTATATTATTTCAGTAAACACTAGGAAAAGGGATTGTGACATAAACTACTCTCCTTTTTTCACCAATACCAATTCTCCTCTTTCTCCTAATAATGATTATCCTAAATGTAGTAGGGCACATGGCCACTAGCAAGAGATGACATGTTCCAGTTTCCCTTTAGAGCTAAGCATGGTCATGCCTGTTTAGCCATAAGGATAAAATGGAATTGAGAGACACTTCTCACTTATGCCTTTAAAGAGGAATAGACATGAGTCCTCTTCCCACTTTGTGCTCTTCCCACTGATTAAGATGACATTAGAATGAAGATCTAGAGACAGAAGCTGGGAGTCGAGAATAGGTGATTGCACTACTAGTCCTGGGATGTCTACCTCTGCATTGTTTCATGAGATCAAAATGAACATCTGTCGTCTTAAAGCCACATTATTTGGGTTTTCTTTCTTACAATATTTTAAAGTGAGCCCTAATTAATAGAAGGAGAAATAGACTAATTCAGCAATATCCTGTGAAACTAATGGCCTGTGAAATCTCAGAACGAATAGTTAGAACCATAGTTGGTGTTTGGTATTTATATGTGATGTTTCTTATACTGATAAATTATCATATTTCAAGTATTTCTGCTTATGAAACTCATCCTTTTTACTGGTACATTCTCTTTTACTCATTCAAGCAACTACATTTATAATTCCAAGTCCACAAGATTTCAAGTCTTTTATTGGTAAGTCACCTACTGTGAAATCACTCACAAGGTTCTGAATTTACTACAGGAGGAAAAAGAGAAAATATATAGTTTGAGTTAAAATTATTGATAAAAGATAATATTCTAACACCTTGAATAAATCCTAATAAAGGTTTTCTTCATTGTAATATAACAAACATTATCTTAGAGATAGATAGTACAGAAATATTATCTGTATTTTATAAATGAAAAAGATGTGCTTTGTGAAGTTGAATGACTTACCCAGGGTCTCATGTCTTAAATTCAAGTGATCCCTCTTCAAAGATGGTCATATACTTATCATATTTCTAAATGTTTTCCAATGAGATTATGAGATCAGACTTGCTATTGATTTTGGATTTCTTTTTTTTTTTTTAATTGGGGTGACAATGGTTCATAAAATTACATAGATTTCAGGTGTACAATTCTGTATTACGTCATCTATAAATCCCATTGTGTGTTCACCACCCAGAGTCAGTTCTCCTTCCATTACCATATATTTGATCCCCCTTACCCTCATCTCCCACCCCCCACTCCCTTTACTTCAGTTCTGTCACTTATGATCTATGTTGCTGTATGCAGATGACTGCCTTTTTGACAGTTTTTAAAATCTATATAGTGGGGATAATAAGGAGAATTTACCACTTAGGATAAAGTTGATAAAAGGTAGATAAATTATTTACTAATGTACTTAACATTTAGTAACCTCTCAATAAATGTTAGCTATTAGTTTTCTTTGGCTTTTAATTTTAAGGGAGGATAGATTTATAGTACAGTAAAAATGCAGAGCCTTAGGGAGTATCATTTATGTTAAATTTTACGATAATTTCATTCTCTAGAGCACAATACAATAAAATTTGGGTGGTATCCTAAGAGTTGTACAATGCGGTAACTTCAATTTTTTTTAAGAACTGCTAGATGAACTTTAGCAGGAAAGTAGCATCTTATGACATGCTTAGCATTGGAGACAAGTTTCTTTTAGGAAAGTAGTATCTTATGACATACTTAGCATTGGAGACAAGTTTCTGTCTCACGTGTTTTCCCTTGGATCCAACTAAAGTTCAACTACAGATTTCTACTAACCTAAATAAGTAAATAATTATATTGAGCCTCCTAAACTTAACTGTAAAGAAGGAATGGATAATTATTCAGTCACTGGTATATAATTTATTGAGTCTAAAAAGATGGAGACTAGAATTAACCCTTGGTATTTGTAGATGTAACACTTTAATTTTAGACCACATTTTCCCAAGTAAATTTCTGGAAATTTATAAACCAAATGATTTTGAAAGAGTATTTGGGGTAATAAAAGAGACAAGGTAATGATGGTAGATGGGTTTTATTGTCAAATTAGCTGTAAATATTTTGAGTTAAACAAATCAAAACAGCTCTCTATTGTAGACCTTCTTAGATCTCTTATTCCAAGTTGTGTTTTGAAGCTCTAAAAGGGTATGTACCATCTATATTTCCCAAATACTTTAGTCTAATGATCAACTTTTCTATTTATCCTTCTCTATACAGATATGTTTAAAGAAAAAAAAAATACTTATTTCAGTGCATCGTTAGACAATTTATATCAAATTTCCAAAGCCAATGACACATAACCATTCATATATTTTTTCCCAAATCAGAAATTTGATTCAACTGCAAGACTTAAAAATAGGAGCAAGACTCTTTCTTAACCAGTAAGCTAGCCGACTTTCCACATCGCCATTGCCTTATTAAAAGGTTTGTAGTTCTCACCTTACTACAACATAAATAATAGCCGTGATGAATTGATATGGAAACCCATTCCTTCATAAAATATGACCATGAAATAAAAAGCAACTGCTAATGCTGTATTTATAAATAAAAACAAGGCCAGGGCATCAAAGAAGGATGGTTCTTAAGATTAATAAATACGTTTTAGAGGTATTTACAAAATTAGAGATTCAGATAGTTCTTGGTCTACTAGAACTATGATGTATATTTAAGGAAATTCTTTGTAAACAATCTAGGTTCAGGTGAATTTTACAGAAGTTATTGAGCAATTATTCTCTGGGGCAATAATTCTTCCATTAATCTCAAACTGTCAGGAAAAAAAGTGATAATAGCTATTAGTGGACTGCAGCATTTAGAATAAAATCTATATTATTTTTACCTTAAGCCTGCTTTTGGACATATCAATAATTATAATATTATCTTGGATAGTGCTACAGATTGCATCTCTTCATGTTAATGAATCAATAACTGCCAATGCACAAGAGTGTCATTCATTGTTTGACCAAGAGAAGGTTCTTAGTATTGTGGTCTTTTATTTCATCCATCTATTTAAAAGTAAATTTCAAATATTAGCCTAAAACTGTTTTGTTTGTATTTTTGTTTTGTTCCATTATAATTAAATTTTTAATTTTGAGACAACTCTAGATTCATATGTGTTATAAGAAATAATAGAGAGAGCTCTCATGTTCCCTTTATTCACTTCCCCCCAATGGTAACACCTTGAAAAACGATAACGCAATATTACAGCCAGCATATTGTCATTGAAAGAGTCAAGATACAAAACACTTACATATTGAACTATTTTTGCATTTTTAGAATAAACTTCACTTGATTCATAATGTAGGATTCTTTTTTACATACTGCTGAATTCTATTTGTTAATATTTTGTTAAGGATTTTATATCTACATGCCTGAAAGATATTGGTCTCTGGTTTTCCTTCTTTCAATTTTTTGGATGATATTTTCTTGTTATCTTTATGTTATTGATTTCTAGTTTCATTCATTGATTTCTAGTTCATTATGGTTGGAGAACACAATCTGTATGATTTCAATTTTTAAAGATTTGTTTAGGATGGTTTTATGGTCTACAAGATGGTCTATCTTAAAACATGTTTTGTATCAAGCACTCAAAAAGAATGTTTACCATTTTGTTGTTGGGTGAAAAGTTCTAAAATATCAATTAGATTCTTTTGGTTGATGGTGTTGTTGTGTTCTTCTATATCCTTGTAGATATTCTGTCAAGTCCTATCAATTGTTGAGAAAGGGGTATTAAAGTCTCCATCTATAATTGTGGATCTGTCTGTTTTTCCTTTCAGTTCTATTAGTTTTTGCTTCATATATTTTGGAGCTTTTTTTGTCTGGTACATACATATTTAGGATTGCTATGTCTTCTTGGTGGAATGATTCATTTATCATTATGTAATGTCCCTCTCTGTTAGCTCAGTGTCACTATCTAATGATTGTCCTTTTTCACTAAAATATGAGATTTTCTTAGTATGCTAAGTGACTTTTTGCCTGAAACTTGAATGTTTTGAATATTATGAGATTCTGGATCTTATTAAATCTTCTATTTTAACTGGCTTTCTCTGACTCAACTCCAGCAAAGGAAGGGAAAACAAACACTGCCTCATCAGAACTAGTTGGGGAAAGAAGTCGTTCCCCACTTGACCGGACTCCCCGCTAGTCCTCTTCACCGTGCTGGCTGTGAGAGATAGGAATGACTCATTTCTGCCCCACTTGGCCTCCACTAGCACCACGGATTGGATGGCCTCAATATCGCTGGGTAATAGTTGAGTTCCTGCCTCCCTACTAGGTTTCCTCTAACACAAGTTCAGCAGAGAAGAAGAGAGGCATCTCTTTGCTGCCAGGTAGGTGTGGAAATGCAGCTCCCCTGCATGGCTCCCATTTAACGTAGGGGGAGTGGTCCCTTACTTCCTGGTTGGGATGCACATCTCTGTTTCCTGCTCAGTCTTTTCTGACATCCTCCTGGCTGGGGCATCGGTATACATTGTTAGTCTGGCAAGGGTGGAGGCCTAGTCATCCCAACCAGCCTTTTTTGGCATGGGTGGGGGTTGTGCCACAGGGTTTCTTTTTTTGTATTTTTTGGTGTATGAAAGGAGTGTAGTGGTTATTGCTTGAAAGTTTTCTGCCCCTTGCCTTGTCTTTTGGCTAGAGAGAGCAGGTTTTGTTGTTTGTTTTTGTTGGTTTGTTTTTGTCTGCACCTCTTGCTGTTGCCAGGTCTTTTTTTTTTTGTCTTTTTCAGCTTCAAATCTTGGATGTATGAGACAAACAGAAAAAAACAACAACAAGAGACTCACCACCATGTCAAGAGATCCCAGACTTTCTAGCTATTCTGCCTTATCTTCATCATTTATATTATTTTGTTTGTTTTCTATAAAATATCCAGAGATTTTAGTTATACTGAGAAAGGAGAATAGGGAAAAGTGTATTTACTGTATTTTACCAGAAGTGGAAGTCTATGTACTTTTATTAATTTTTGATTGTAATTCTTCTTTAGTTTTCGGTCATCCAAAAAATTCTGTTTTTACACAAGGATTTCTTCCAAGAAATCCACACAGAGTACAATGATTAGTGCTGGGCCTCATAACAGAGGCAAGATTGGAAGTGTATGAGAGATCTAAGCTCCACTATGGCAACTTAGAAAACTCAGAATGGGACATACTTATGTAATATTTCTGATGCATTCTGAAGTATGACGGTAATTTAGAGGAAAAGCACTTGTGTGTGGCAAGTGCTTTTTTTTTTTTTTTTTTGTATTGAGGGCTAACTAACCATGTTTTTTGTGGAATGCCATTTTACCAGAATGCATATTTGAGAGATAAACCATGGTCATTCAGACTTAGGCATTTGACAGACATTTTCTAGAAAGCGAACAACAGAAAGTAAGAGTTGTAAGTAGATACTGAAACTAAAATATTTTAGATAATTCACTATGGAAGATTACAAAACAGTCCTTTCTACATATACATGGGACATAGTTAATTTGTCTTTGGTATCCTGACATCTCTCAACTCATATTTGCTAAATGAATAAATGCATGAATATAGAATTCTGCTTTTTCATTGCAGTGTTTCGTTGCTAATGAGTGGTGACATTTTTTTCAAGATTTGTCTCAAGAAAATGAAATCTCCATGTGTCTAATACCTAACTCTATACCTGGAAGAGGTGCATTATTATTTTGCTCCTTGAAGATCTTCCAGGACCTTAACTTGAATTATTGGAAAATGAGATTTTCTTTAGCAAATAGCTATTTTATAGCAGTCCCTATTTTATTTCAGACTTTTAAAAAAGGCAACATTATCTCCTGATTAAAGAATCACATTCAAAATAAACCCACTTAGAAAATAATACAGAGGACATCTGTTTGAATTCCCTACGTGTTATAGGACAGGTCCTACCTATTTGCCCTGAGAATTTGGAGTAAAGAGAAGAAAGCTTATCCTTTAAGTCCAATGAGATGTATCAGCTCATTCAACTGGAAAGAGACAGATTGTCACCTACACTCATTGGAATAACTACTAAAAATGGTGCTTTAGCTTAATCAGTGAATATTAAACATTATGAGACTGTCGTAAGAATTAAATAATATAATGTGTAAGAATTAGACTATCTGGCACGTAAGGATTTTTATTATTGTTATTATGATCAGGATTGTTTCCCAATCAGAATATCAACAGTGTTGGTAAGGAGGTAATTCTAGGGGGTTAAGTAATCCAGATTTGGAAAAGTTTTTCTGATCTGGATGAATTGTCTATCAAAATCCTCCACCTCTGTTCTGGATCAGTGTATACCAGTCTATACCAAGCCACTCAGCTTTCTCGGACTCCCTCAGAATTGGTACAGATGTGTAGGGGCCATCTGATCACTTGAATGTTTCACCCTGTTTAAACAGTGTCCTTTGTGTTCTGGTCTGTACAACCAGTCACAACTGAATTTATTTTTTTGAGTCAGTGTGATCATTTCTGGATGTCCTAAGAAAGCCCATTTCTCAGGCAGAGAGATTGAAAAATAGGTTATTCTTTGAGATTTCATTTTGACAGGCTGCTGGCCTTTCTCTTCAAATATGCACAGTGCAACCTTATAACCGTATTTAAAACTTCCCTTCCCTTTTACTTAAAGCTCAGAACTCATTTACCACTCTCTAGACTGTTCCTCAAGAAATCCTAGCAAATGAAGCGGTAAGACACTTCCCAGTGACATGTTTGACAGTCACAATAAATTAGACAGGATTGAAGGGCTGGATACAGGGAAAAAAGTTCTAGAGACTCATAATAGCAGGTTTGCTTTTTTTTTTGGAAAAGCTGTTATATGAAGACAAGCTAGATTTTTTATGGTGTAGAGCTTAAGAGGACAAAACAAGGACCAATTATTAGAAATTAATGGTAGACATTTCAGAATCATCCTTGATGTGTTGCTCACCTTTCTGCCTCCTAATCCCTCACCAGGAGCTTCTGGCACACTATACTCTAGAGCAGGGGTGTCCAAACTTTTTTCAACGGTTTTCACCAAGGGCCATATATGTTAAAATACATAAACAGCCGGGCCACTCACTCGAGGTGAAGTACGTATTGCCTCACCTGGTTTATTTAAATAAACTAAACATATTTTTGGAATTTGCTGTGGGCCAGTTAACACGGGATCATGGGCCACAGTTGGCCCGCGGGTTGCAGTTTGGACACCCCTGCTCTAGAGCATACACGTTTCTATACTCTAACCGACTCATCTTCGTCTCATTCTCCTTACCTTAAAACAAGCCCTCACCATCCATCGTCCCCCCATTAGCTCATTGATTAATCTTTGTGCATTCTGCTAAGGCCACTTGCTTCGTATCTTTCTGAAATATTGATAGACTTACATCTCTCCTGCTTAAAAACCTCTCATGACTAGTTGTCCACAGCAGTGTTTCACCAAACAAGGTATGTAGACATAGTCTTCAAGATCCGAACATTTTGTCATGATTGTTAAACACTGGGTTTTCAAATATATCTCTTTTCTGGGGAAGATATGAAAGACATTTACATAGAATAAAGTTTAGCTTCTTAATTCCTTAGGAATCTGTGGACATATCCTTAGGGGCTTATACCTTTTTACATTTTTTCCTTCATAGAAGATTGAGAAACACTGGTGTGCATGGTATATTTTGAACTCTTTAGACCTCTTGTTATTTCCCACTACAAACTCAATATTCTAGCCAGATACAACGTCTCATTTTCTGTTTTGTGGAACAGGCATTGCCTTTGCCTTTGTCTCCTTGTTTTTGGGAAATCTCCTGGAAGGCTATTGATCTCCAGAAATGCTATCTATCTCTCAGTCTATCAGTAGAATTTTTCTTTTCCACCCTTCTCCCTCCCTAGTTTTCCACTACACCTAGCTTATCATGATTTATTTTTTCAGGTACCAGTCTATACTTGATTTCTAAGCTAATTGTCAGAAAAATTACTGATTGATAACTGATTGTCAATAGTGAATTAGTTTAACATAGTAATAGCTGTAATTTATTGAATAAATATTTTACATTTACATGTGTTATATCACTCAGTCCTTACATGAACCCATAAATTATTATTCATATCCGTAATTTTTTAGATGATGAAACTAAGGCCCAGCAGTAAAATAACTTACTTAAGGGAACACATCCAAAAAATGGTGGAGTTTGAATGAAATTCCAGTCAGTTTGACTGCCTTTGACCACTTCAGTAAATAGCCAGACCTCCCTCACCCTCCAACAGACACACTAGTGCTGATTTTGCATCAGCCTATTAGACTATTACAAACTGTGAAGTGCAGGATACCATGGGTAGTCTTTGAATCTAATAGCCCCCACTCCATGGGGAACAACTGTTTAACCTAATCATAATGCATTCTCATTTTTCTTTGCCTTATCTAAAAACATGAGTCTCTTTTACACAATTTATAAATTGCACATCTTTAATATTTCAGCATTTAAATCTAAGAGAAAAACTGAGGAAACATACGCAGATAACTTTAGTAGGAAACACAACAGCTCCTCTATCCCAGGACTGGCTGAGAGAATTTGTTCTATGGGCCGTACATGACATACCACTCACAAGGCCCAAAATAAAAAAGGGCAGCAATAACTGTGATGTTCATGAAAAACCAACCACTCAATTCCACCTGCGTTTATTGAGAGAGTAGGGTCCAATGCTTGCTTATGCTCCTGCTTCCCCAGTCCTGTTCCCCTTGCAGCTGTAGTCACTTGAGCACTCCTAGTAGGCCAAGACATCCCGCATGCCACCCTGTCTGAGTTTTCAGATAAAATGTGTCTCTCCAATGAGCAGAACAAAAGTTACTCCCAGATCTTTTTGTCTATTATCCCTCCCCACTGAAAAGAACCAATGTTTCTTGGAGATGTGGCTGAATCCAGATCTGGGGCAGTGTAGGTACAAGATGACTCTAGAATATTTTATTATATTAGGAAGAAAGAAAGTGCTAAAAAAAATGATGGGAATATGAAACAAAGACATAAGAGCCAGCTTGAAGGTGTGCCCACAGGTGAAATCTGGGACCATTTAAGCACCAAGATAATTATGCAACTTAATGAATTATACACCATGGAAAAAATGGAAAGTCTTTACTCCATATAATAGATGGATAGATGATAGATAGATACATATAGATAGATAAATAATAGAGAATGAAAGAAGGAAGGAAAAAAGGAAGGAAGGAATGAAAAGAAGGAAGGAAGAAAAGAAGGAAGGAAGGAAAGAAAGAAAGGCGGGCAGGCTCTTGCTAATAGTGGAATCCTGAGTTCTGGCTAATAAATGTAAAGGGAGTGATGAAGTTGGAAAGTCATCATTTTGTAGCATTCAATGGATGGTAACTGCAGGAGGAAAGTGTAATGAGCAGCAGGATATTTGCATTGTCTTAAAAAATGTCTCCCTGTAGTCAATTTATTAGTTGGAGAGGGGGAAAAAGTAATTATACAGTGGGGAAATTGGACCATACCTGGAGCAGGTGATCAAATTAATATCATCAATGCGAGACAGATGGTCATCATGTGCGTACAGATGTGGCACCCTCTTAGAAAGACACAAAATCACCTATGTAGAATTCTGGCTAAGAATGAATTCATGAGGAAACAGCAGACAAACTCAAATTGAGGAAAATTCTATTTTAAAATAGGGGGAGAAACTGTATTCCCCCAAAATGTCAATCTCATAAAAAAAAAAAAAAAAGGCTGTGAAAATAGTTCAGATAAAAGAAGGCTAGTGATACAAGACAACTGAATACTTCCTGACTTTAGATTGGCTCCTATTAGAGAGGAAAAAAAAATGCTATAAAGAATATTCTTAGTTCTATTGAAAAAAAATTGGAATATAAACATTAAATTAGAATAAATCATTATATTGATATAGAATTTCCTGAGGTTGATAACTGTTCTGTAGTTATGTGAGAGAATATTCCTGTTCTAAGTAAAAACACACTGAAATGTCCAGGGATAAATGATTCTGATCTATACAATTTACCCTCAAAAGAAAGGTTAAGATTGGGATACAGAGGAAGAAAGCAAACAAGATAACATGTAAACAATAAGTGAATGTGGATCAAAGGTATGTGTGTGTTTTTTGTACTGTTTTTATTGTTGCAATTTTTTCTGGAAGTTTAAAATTATGTCTGAAATAAATGTTTAAAGAAAAGAGTAACAAAAAATGTGTCCCTGGTCAGGAAAAGCCCTTGTTAGAGATCAGATCATTGTTTTCTAACATTTTTCCACCAGTACATTGACTTCATGTAACAATCATGCTTAAGCTAAATTGTGGCTTAGGTGCAACTTGAAGTACCTTAGATATTATTTATATATTCAGTTATCTATACTTATTGAACACCTATTATGTGCCAGATAATGTGCTACAATATGCCTTTTCTCTCCTCCTCAAGAAACCATACTAGAACTGTGTGAATGAGAATAATTATTGGGGGGAAAAAAAGCAAGAAAATAATTCACAAACAATTTATTAGTGGTAGCAAGTTACTTGCAATAAGCCTGATGTTCTCTACTCATCTCTGTGCATTAGAAACTCATTTGAAAGCCACTGGCTGCGTTGACACAGCCCATGTCACTTTTCTTTATTGATTTGAGAGCCAGAGAAATGAGGCTCCATCTTATTTCTGTGACCTGCCCATGTTCCTTAATAACAAAATCCATGCTTTCTCACTGCCAAAAAAAATCTGTTTGAGATACCTGTGAAGTCCTCCCTCCAGTTCCTTTTAGTATAAAGGCCCACTTTGCAATGTCATTAAGTCAGCATTTGGCATCCTGTTAAACCCTACACAGTCTACAAGGACACCCAATCCTCCCAGATGGTGACTGTCAGTTTGTATGTATGCCTTTGCCTTAGCTTGTAGTATCTGAGACTCCTGATCACCATGCTTTGCCTTCTTACGTGATATTATTGAAAGACCAGCTTGATATTGTCCACCTTCAAGAAACGCTCAGCCCACTCTGAGTCATCAGAGTACAATCGAAAGGATTCTTGGATTTTGGCACTCGACAAATTTAGGAACAGATGTAGCTCTGCCACTTACCGGATGAGCAATGGTAGCCAAATTACTTAATGGCTCTGATCCTGTTTCCTTTCTTTAAACTGGAAATAAGGATCCCATCTTCCTCAGAGGATGATTGTAAGAATTAAGTGAGATAGTGCTACACAAAATATTTGGTACCATGCTTTGCATATAGCGATTACTTGGAAAACATTAATCATTCATATTATTTTAGGAAGGTAAAAATCATTTTTTATTTTAGCAGCTCACACTGGGATTCCTCCTTAGGATGATATTCTCCTTGTTTAAGTTGCTTCTGAGGGAGAGTAAGGCCTTGAGGTTATGGATTGGAAGGATACAGGGAAATGAAAGAGACAGTGAAACTACTGTGCACAGTTGAGCAACAGAAGTTAAAGTTAAAAACAACAATTAATGACAAGAAAAAAAGTAAAGGAAAAAGAAATAAGGGGAGAGACAAAGGTTTTTCCACATGGTAGGATGCCAACAAGTTTTTAGGAGGTGGAATGTTAAATTTTGAGTCGCCTGCCTTGCCACAAGTTAGTACCCTATGTCTTTCCAAACATCCAGTTAAAACTGTGACTGGAGTTAATATTCTTGTTTTTGTTTGTTTTGTTTATAGGTTTGTTTCCATAATGCAAATTGAAGTGAAGTGGATGGGTTTCATGAGTGCTACAGCGTTGAGCAGAGAAGAATGAACAGATGCTGAAGGGAAGATGCAAGCAAGATTTGCCGCCAAAATAGGTAGGACCCAAAAGAAACTGTGAAAAGGAATCTCTGATGAAGCACAGAATCTTAAGAAATAATGGGATGGGAGCTTAACCTCACATGTGGGTTTTATCTTTATTATAGTTAAGAGAATAGACTTGTCTCAAAGAGCCTAGTGTACAGAATATCTTAAACTAGATAAAACACTAAAACTTAGAAAAGTATAATAGGTTTACAGTCCTATATTTACACGCATAATTCCAAAATGCAAAAAGATCTGAAAGTGTATTATTTTGTTTGATACTAATACTCTTTTCTTGGAAAAAACAACAACACCTGACTTTATTCATCATTAGGCTGCCTGTTATCTCTATTTATTGCCATAGTGGGTATATTTATACATTTTGCTAAAGAGTTTTTAACATGTTGGATTATGATATGCTGCCCAGACTCTGCCAGGATTGTTGGCCATCTATGTCTGCATGTCACACGTCCTTACCCAACTCAGAACATTCGGAATTCTCAAACACTTCTGGGTTAGGGTTTTGCATAAGAGATTGTAAACATAAATTTGGAAAAGAGGAAATTTTAAATACGTGAAAAGTTGGATTACCTTCCAGTGTATTTCGAAAGCTGAAGTTGGCCGTTTTATCCATGGAACCCGATTCATACTGGGTCAAACTCAGGCAAAATTCCACATCAGCTGAGGAAGGGAGCCGCTGGGTCCTGGCTTTGTCGTGGTTTCCAGGATTGCGCAGCAACGGTCCCTCCGGAGTTCCATTGCATAAAGCCTGACGGCTGTTGTACTCTTCCAAATGGCTACAGATGATCTGCATAAAACACCTTTATGTTAAAAAACTTGTCACCACCTCTAAGTCAAAAAGAGAAGGTAGGGAGGTTGAGATTCCTGATTATCACATTTGGATTTCTAATCATCAGGAGATTAATAATTTAAAGTAAATTGTTAAAGGAAGCAGTTTTCTGAGGGTTGCCAAAGAAACCGTGAAAGTTACAACCTAGAAGAGAGTTGTAGTCTTGCATCTGCCACTTAAGAAAACATGAATTCCCTAGGCCTCATCTATCATATGGGATAATAATAACTACTTCATATGATTTTTTTAACTTTTTTTTTGATGAGAAAATTAATTTGACAAACATTTGTTAAATTTCTGTTGTGCGACATCACTGGTTACATGCCCCTGAAGCTAGCCCAGAGTTTAAGTCTGCACCCTCTTATTTTATCTTTTTATATTTTCTCTTTGGCTATAACAACTAGTTTTATGGCTTAAATGGCAACCACATGATAAAAACTATCTTACTCCTATCTCTAGTCCAAAACTATTCTTCTGAACTCTAAACCTGTATATGTATCTCTGATTTCATTTTTCAGTGTTATTTTATGCATCTTAAATGTAACATTAAAAATCCAAAATCTGTTCCTCTCCTTATATTTCCTGTCATAACAACAACCCTGTAACTCAAACCAGAAACCAATAAATCATCATGTTTAAGCCAGAAACTGGTGAATTATTGTTTGTATTTTATTCTCCTTTGTCTTTCACATTGAAACATCAGCCTATATTGTCAGTTCTTTCTCCAGAGAATACTTTGAATCTGACAGCCATTCGCCATTTGTTTACAAATCATGTGATCCTACTGCTAAATGCAGACTGGCTCCTCTTCTCTGGGCATTGTGGGTACTTCTCTGTCCCATGCTTTTGTTTATGCTTAAGAATGCCCACTCCTTGCCATGTATCTGATATTCTACCTAATTTATAAGTCCAAGGAAATATTTTAGAAAAAAACACATTATAGACTTTGATTTAAAAAGTAATTCAAATGGTCTGACTCTAAGTATGAAGAAGTTTTAGGGACTATCATCAACTTCCTTTACTTACAGTTTCCTTTATATGTGGGGGAACAGTAAACTATGATAAAAATATTTGATGAAATAAGTCAAAAGCAGCTCTTTCAATAAGTATAAAATAAAAATTCTAAGTTCTTAATAATATCATAATTTAATTGGTAGATTTGTTTTTTTCTCAGGGGTATATAAATCTTCATCTTAAAATCACTGATGTCTTAGATTCAATGAGAGCAGGTAACTAGGTAGCGAGAGAACAATTCTAAACCAAAACGTAAGTGCAATAGAAAGCAGCCTGCCATCACTGACTGTTCACAATGGGCACATACTTTCATAGGAGACCTGCGTGCACTGAGTAGGTAACATCTTTGTCAAAGTTAAATTTTGTTTACTATAATCTACCTTAATAAACAATCAGTATCACCTCCCTTAAAAATATATAGTCTCCATGAGGACAACTTTCCTTTTTTATTATTATTGTTGATTCTCAGGTTCTAGAATAGAGGCTCAATAGATATTTGATGGATGGATGACAAATCAATGAATAAACCAATGAATGTTCAACTACAAATATCTTGAACACCTTTTGTTCCTAGACCTGTTATTGGTACCAACATCTACCCTAGAAAGTATTTGCAGAAAATTATCATTTTTATTAAATATATATTGCGGCCCTACTTTGTCCAAGACCATGAGGAAGGCATCACTGTGTTCATATTTTAAAATTTGCACCTTGATTGTTTATATTTTTATCCCTATTTTAATGATGGGGAAACTGAGTCAGTATGGGAGAGTTCAAAAGGCTAGTAGGATCTCAAACCCTCGGCATGATTAATAATTTTATAGACAACAGATAAGGCACATAGAACAATGTTTTATGAGTGAGAAGACTTCCAGGCCAGCTGTTTGCACAACAGTTAAAAATAAGCAAGACAATCCTATCAGTCTGTTGCTCCAGTGCGTTTGCAATCTATAGGAATGTAAAAGCAAATTAAATCACCATCAACTAGAACTGAATGAGCCATGCATCCCAGGTATGGCTGCTACTGTGTTAAATGAGATACACTTAGAGAAGTTTTTAATTTTTGGTCACTAAGATATCATTTATGAGTTGAAGCATTGTGAGGGGGAAAAAATCAGGCTCTAAATTCAGGTAGATGTGGACTTCAGTTCTGGCAAAACTACATACTAGCAGTATCAATGAGCACATTACTTAGACTTGCTAAGTCTCAATTTCCTCAACTGTCATATGAAATAATGTTAAATATAATATGAAATAACAAATAAATATGCTATTTTATATAATATGTTATTAATATATTGATAATATAATACATAATAATATGAAATAACACAGTCTCTGGCTCAACAAATGTCAGTTTCTAGTTTTCTTCATACTTCAATACACTTCTCAATCCTTTTATCTATGCATAATTGAGAGCTAGAACAGTTAGTTAGGTGACTAGTCTAAGGTCATAGGATGTTTACAGCTAGAGCTAGAAAATTAATACACAGTCCTCCTGATTCCAAAGCTATATTCACTACATTTATTACTGCCTGTAAATGGCATAGGGATGGCTGAGTAAAGCTAACCTAACTTTTGCATTGAATGTAATACATTGGATTCCTTTAGAGGGTCGATTAACTAGACATCACAACAGGTACCTAGACAAAACAACTTTCATTCCTGTTTGAATAATAAAACATCTCAGGGTATTTTCAAAAGATCCTACTGGCTAAAAGACTCCTACAGCAGACTTAAATTAGAGAGGTTTGACTGGAACTATAATTGCCAAGTGACTAAGTGTTCAGATGTCTGGATGTATTAGTACCAAGGAGGAAATCTACCTTGGTTCCAGAAATAATTTGAAAAACTTAACCCCTAATCCTTGTCTTTACATTTGATGCAGAAGTAGAAACAAGGTAGGAGAAATTGTTAGCACTAATGTTTTGATCATGTAGGTCATTCAGAAAGACATGGTTCCCGATATTGACTCTATTAGCTACATGACCTTTGGGAAATTATTTAAGCTCTCTGAGTATGAAGGCTTTTCATTTGTAACTGGAGATTATAACAACATTCTATGAAGGATCAAATAATCCAACATATGTAAAGCAGTTAGTTTATAGTGCCGGATACAGTGTTCAGTAATCACAGCTCTTATTATTTAATACAAGATGATTGGGTAGGCTACCAAATTGTTTTTAAATCAGCCTCTGTAATACTGGTTGAATATTCATTATTGTAACTAACATTGATATATCATATAAAGATATATTATGATAATTATTGCCACACCTGGAACTCAAAGAATGTGTCAGCTACTAGTCATTTTACATGAACAGATTTCATTAAATCATTTCCCAGTAATGCTCTATGATATATTATTCTAATTTTAGAGAAAAGGGGTCTCAGAATAAATATCTTGTCCAGGATCTCGCAGCTAAGCAAGTTACAAAAGTCTACTGAAACTCATGAGTGCATGAGTCAAGAGGTTATACCCTTTCCACTACATTATTCTGCTTTCCATTCCATTTATTATCGCCATTAACACAGAAAATAAGCACATATGATTATTGTGCCCTAATTTTTTGTTGTTTTTGAGAAAAATCAAAGGCCAAAGATCCTAAATAACTTGTTCAATATCGTCTAGTAAGTGGCAGAGGTCTTCTGACGAGGAATTTGTTCTTTCTCTATTTCAACACAGGTGGTTTAAAATATATGATAAGAGGGAAAAAAATCAAGTGTCCCAAGTCAAATGAAAAAAAAGGAGATAGAAATACAAAACAGATGTGTTAATGGAGAAGGTGAACCTAGATAGTACTCTATTAAATTTAAAAAAAAAAGCAATAAACTACCAGTTATTAAAAGCTTTCAGGAGCAAAAATTCTATTATGGCAATTGAGGTTTTAGCTGAGAAAAAAACAAAAAGTAAACCATATGACATTCCACAGAATCTTTTTCATAAAGAAAAAAGAGCTGTTGCCATAGTTACCTAAACCCATGACTCTCTGCTGAAATGTGACTTTTTTTCTTCCCACTGTTTTCCTTCCACGTGATATGCTTTTCACCTGATGAGTGAATTCCCTGACCACATTACACTCATGTCTATCACCTAGGAAATGTGTTTCCTCTTTATTTTGATCCATCACGACACAGCTACTCTTGATCTACCTTTTATGTTCATGGCTAGCTTGCCTGCTGCTTGAATAACATTGGATCTAATTGTATTGAACATAGGTATTTGTACGTTAATGTTACGAAGCACCACCCCCATTTCCAAAAATAATGGGCTATTTTAATTTATGACAGACATGCTTCTACTTGAAAAACTCTTAACACTAAACAAACAAATGAACAGACACAAAAAAGATGTGAATTCTGAATATAAGCTTTTTAAGAAAACTAACATTAATTACCTGATATATATGTGTGTATGTGTGTGTGTGTGTATATATATATATATAATTTTATGCAATAGAAAACCCTACCAGTAAATATTATTAATCACACTTACAACTCAGATGTAACTTACTTGATCTTCTTTATTGTGTACTGTCTTTTTTTTTTTGCATGCACACACACATGTAGAAGCCCAGAGAAAATTATACAAAATGTTTTATTCTAGACTTTGAATAAGTTGCTGCTTATATTGGCATTATTGTGTCCTTGGCCTTAGAGAGCCAATACTATAAAGAAGTGCGGTGTAAGGTTCTAGAAATCCAGCCACGCAGAATTTAATTTTTAATGAATATTAACATCGGAACTAACATTTCTTTGATTTTTAATTTTTTGAATTCAACATACATTTATAAAGCCCAGTGTATGTATATGACATGATCTTGGGCTGGTTGGATATAAAAATAAATGAGAAATTGCCTCTACCATGGTACAACTGGCAGTCTGGTAGCCAAAGATAGGTTTGAAACAATTACATGTACTGAAGAGTTATAGGTGCTATAATATAGATCTGTATAAAGTGTAATGATAGCACGAAAGGACGAGGGCCAATTCTACCTGAGTAAGGGATGTGGATCAGTAAAAGTCAAATGGAGTGTTTTCATTATAACATGAATAAGAAGGACCTGTATCAGTATATCTACACTAGTTGTCTGTGCAATTGAATTTGGACGGAGTCAAAGTGATTACAAGTCAAAATTCACATCCATAAATTAGTGGCTTATTCGATCCCTTCTGAGCCTAAATGGCTCCTGATAAACAGGGAACAACATGGTTGACTTGAAATAGCACTGGAGTTAGAGGCACTGGGTCTGAGTCCTCAACTGTGTGACCTTGGACAACTCTTCCTACATTTTTAGGCCTTTCTATCTTCTTTTATAAAATGTGGGTACTATTAGATACTACTGAGGGTCTCTTAGGCTCAAGAGTTCATAAATGCTATGAATCTCGAAAACCTCTATTTTTGTGTCAAGTGAAAAATATCCGAAATCAAGGGGAGAAATGGAAACTTTGTATCAAAGGGGCCATTAGTCGAGCTAATTTGGAAGGTATAAATGAACTCACTGAGTATGGAAGCTCTGTGATCTCATCTCACATAAAATAGTCTAGTCCTTGATTGGAGCGTTTGATTCAGGCAAAAGCATTTAAACCAGTGTTGTGCTTATTACAGAACCTGAGTTTGTAAAGTGAAGGAGATA
The DNA here is from genome assembly GCF_036562045.2 of Rhinolophus sinicus. Taxonomy (NCBI): domain Eukaryota; kingdom Metazoa; phylum Chordata; class Mammalia; order Chiroptera; family Rhinolophidae; genus Rhinolophus; species Rhinolophus sinicus. Next base: position 107,149,816 of record NC_133756.1, read on the forward strand.
CTGAAACAATTTCATATTAATTGAATCAGCAATTCTCAGTGCTGGCTGCACGTTAGAATCATATGAGAAGGTTTTAAAAATGTAGATGCCTGGACTTCACAGTGGACGACCTGGAAGTGATTTTTCAGCAGAAGTCGTATGGGTGGAGCTCACGCAATTGATTTTGTTTTGCTTTTGAATGCTCCTTACATGATTTAGATGCTGAGAACTGCTGAATTAAATCAATAAAATAACTGATCTTAATTTTTAAACGACTGTAACCAGAGAGGCTGTGCGAAGGAATGGAAACAAGCCAACTAGAGTTGGGTAACTGTCACTTCACACAGTGATACCACTCACAGTAGGTGGAAAAAATGTTCGTTCATTTCACCTTCCTTATTTAAGCTGTCGATCGCTTGTTTTTCTTCAGTGTTGTTTGTCCACTCTATTTCTTGATTTTATTTTTAACACCAGTTACTGCAGAACAGTTTAATCATAGAACACTAGTGAAACCTAATGTTTTAACAGTTTCAGTCCAGTGTTTACCTACTAGACCCAAAAAGTTTTATTTAGAAATAGAACGAGCCATAATCATAAAGAAAAAAAAAATTAAAGGAAACAATTTCCACTCAATAAATAACAAATGATTAGAAAACAATTACAAACCTAATTCTGGGTCTCACCAAGTAGCATACATCTCATGTAATTAAATATCAATTAGTATCTATCTAATAAGCTTTAGTGTGGATGTTATAACTTGCTTGGAATTTAGATAATCCTCCAGCCTTTTTGGGTCAAGTGAAGTTGTACAGTTAAGGAAAGCATTATAAGTGACTGAACATCCCACATCCAAGCTTACCAATATTTTAAGCAGTAACAAAGGATGTGAGAGATAGATGAGAGTTTTGTACTTTATAGATTAAGGCAGGAGGTCTGAAGTTTTATTGAAATAGATTTTTTTCCAAGCACATTTTTTCCCAGCCTTTCCTGCACAAATGCACTCATTATTCTTGGTAAATAGCTGATGTTAGTGACACAAGATATTATACAGTGACTATTTTTCAGTGGGCTTCAAGAGGCTCCATTTGGAAGGTGTGTGAACTTAGTTGTGTGGGGGATGGGAAACCATCCACATTTCAAAATTGCAGAGTGTAAGGCACAAATGCGATTCTTCTCATCTTATTTAAATCTTGGGTTTAGTTCCATAATGCACTGCTAGTCAAAAGTGCTGTATTTGAAACGTTGGGAATATGAGCAGAAAAGCATTCCTTCTGCCTTACGGTTTAAAAGGATAAACAATTAAAAGCATATTTCTTTAGTTACCTTTTGCCTCTAAGTGAAGAATTCTGAATAGGAGAAATATAAATTAAATTTCAAAGTAGCAATACCTTATATTTTTCCTCTGAAGTTTGCACATTTTAGGGAAAATTCTAATGCGACCCAATGAACAATGTGAGACAGAATGGGCCAATCCTTTGGTTAAAGACATCATAGCAGTCACATACTTGGAAATAGCATAGGGTGGTCATGAAGCCAAGCTATCTGAGAACAAATCTTATCTCTGTTACTTTTATCTCTGATCTTGTATAAGTTACCTAATATCTGTAGCTCAGTTTTTAAATCTTTAAGAAGGGGGAAAGTTAGTAAGAGTATTAAATGAGTTAATGCACAAAAACATTTGCAGCAGGGCTTCACACATGCTACATGCTCAATGAATATTAGCTATTTTCATTACTTACCTATTTGGGTCTCAGAGTCCTCATATATTTTTTAAAAAGAAGATTTAATCTAAAATAATATTCCCCAAATTTTCCTGATCATAGGACTCACCATAGCCATTTAATATATAATGCCTTCCCAGGACCCTTCCCTGAAGATTCTAATCCATGGGTCTGGGATAAGGCCACGGATTTGTATATTTAATATGTGCTCTGTATGAATTTCATGGTGAAGAAAATTTCAGAAACACTGACCTAGATCGTTTATTTAATTATCTAAATATTAACTAATCTATTTATTCAATGAATACTTAATACGCCCTTACCATTTGCCAGTCACTACCTTAGGTGCTGGGGGATACAGTGATGAACTAAGTACTCTATTAGAATTTAGGAACCTAGTGGAAGATATTAGACAAATAACCACACAGATGTCTCTGTAACTATGATAGCGAAGTGTGCTCTAATAGAAAAATACAAGGTATGTTCAGAGCTCTTAATAGGGAATCTTTTCTCCTCTTGCTGAGAGAGATCAGGAGGGAGGTTTATGAAGACTTGCCTGAAGAAGTGACTGCTCAGTTTCCTTTATGCTCTGATATTGTATGTCCAGTACACCTTACCTGCCAGGAGGAGAAGAAGGATGCTGGGCTGAGTAGATTAGGGTTTGCTGCGTTGCGCCCTCCCATGTACTCATCAGTGCAAATTTCACAGTTTTCAGCATCTCTCCAATCCCAGTATGGAATGGTAAAGTTCTCATCCCTTGTCAGTGTCTGGATTTCTTGTTCCCATAGCAACAAGAAGAGTCTGTGCCAAGGCAGAAACCCTGGTGCTTCATGAGCAAAATCAATGTCTTTCCAGATTTCAGATCCCCCAAGCAGCGTGTCCCTTGACACGTAATAATGCATCCAGACAAAGAGGTCATAAATGTTGATGTCATTAAACATGGGTGATGACCCATTATTCATTTGGCCATAGGTGCCTGTGGGGATGACATAGTCTGGGCTGGTAGTATGCTTTGCTAAATTGAGGTAGGCAAGAAATTTGTTCTTCTCTGGCACACTCAAATCAAAGATGTTTCTTCTCACCAAGAGACGCTTCTCTGTGCACTTTGGTCCCCAGAAGCCAAACTTGCAGTTTCCACAGTTGAATCCCATGAAGTTGCCAAAGCACTGGCATGTCCTGTTATAAAAGACGGAGGGCCAAGACTCCCGGTCATCCACCCCTGTGAAGGGGAATTGAGGCCCAAGTGGTGCATTGGACAGAACAATGTCCTGACAGGAACCCCTGCCTGAAAGCTGGCCGCAGGGACTCCCGTCACCCCCCCATGGTGGGCAGCATTCCTTCTCCATCAAGTTCTTAGAGGACACACAGGCTCGAGGGAAATGGCCAGTGGAGGCCTGGAGACTCCCCAGCAGGCAGCACAACACAGCCAGTAGCATTCTTCCTCTAGTCCTCACAAGATCTCTTTGAGCTGGGTAATTGAGCCACACAGTTCTCTTTCCAGCTACCCCTACAGTGACTCTCACATGTTCTGGCTTAGACCTATATAACACCACGCCCACCTCTGGCATCAGACACTCTCCGTCTTTATTGTAAGCTTTCGTCTTCTGAAAACCACATGACTAACTTGTCTTCGGAGTTGGCATGTATCCCACCAGTGGGATAGTCCTATGTTAAAGTGAGAAACACTATTCTCCATTAATAGTTTCTTGTGGTTAGGATAATAATAACTAATGTTAATATTAACAATAATAATGGCTGATCTACAGAAATTCAGTTAATTGACTATGAAATTAATGATGATTTTCATTTAAAAATTCGATGTCGTGTCAGGAATAGAGCTTCTCTTATTAACAAAGGTCAGTAAGGTTTAGACATTGTGAGTGTAGGGCAGCTGTTTCTCAGAGACCGTACATGGAGCCACAGCATTTGCAGAAGTCAGCTTTGGAAAAAGAGACTCTTTTCAGAGCCTATTATTGATCTATATATTTATGTATCTGATTATATTGCAGCTTATTTATTTTGTACAAAGTATCAGAAGAAAACAAAATCTTGCTGTTTCTTTTCCCTGATTATCTTGATGTATTTGGCTGTTTGCTAGCTCTCTAACCACACTCATTTTCTGATTATTCCTAAGGATAAGTCACCTTGATAGGTGGATAGTTTGCTTTATTGTGAGGACTTTTACTAGTTAATATTCCAAAGGAATCTCTCTCTCTTTATCTATCTATCTATCTATCTATCTATCTATCTATCTATCTATCTATCTATCTATATCTATCTATCTAACTAACTACCTACCTATCTCTTTTTTTTTCCCAATGCTGTAGCCATCTTGTGTCACCCATAATTTCTGGAAATCAGGAATTTATTTGAAATTTTGTTTGCAATATGGTCTTGCAAAGGAATTCTCATTTTAGTGAATTAATAAGGGTTCATATATTTATTCAACAAATATTTATTGATGATATAAATCCTTTCAGGAATTCTTTATCTTGTGTACAGTGAGCTAGATAAATTAAAATGCATAGATAAAAATATAATTTTACCACTTATGCTGATTTTCCAATGAGTAGTATAGATAATAACTATATCAGACTTTCAATGGAGGGGACATCCTTTTGAACTGAAGATCCTTCAGAGTTGCATAATTTTGGATAACAGTATTGAAATGTTATTAAGGGAGTGCCGCTTGAATAAACCTTAAAGGGTGGGCATAAATCGGAAAGGCAAACGAGAATGGAGACACTACTTCAGGTAGGGGAAACTGCAGAGATGGGAGCTATGCTTCAGGTGCAAAGTTAGAGTACTGGTTCAAATAGACTCCCCATGCTATAGGGAATACAACCGGGGATTAAAAACTAAGTGGTTTGAACTAAGGTGAGTTGAAGTTAGAGGAATGAGAGTAGTCAAATCAAAGTTGTGTCTCTGAGACTTCTTTCCTTATCCTGCTCCATACTCAAAGCAGGGTGGTCCCAAGTGAGAAAAGTGAAAGCTCTGAGGAAAGCAGCAGCGCTGGGCTCTTAGCTGCACAGTTCTAGGGAAAGGGCATCACTACGCTGGTGACGTTGGAATTTCAGCCTGTCTGTTCTCTTCCCTTTCTGCTGGAGTTTGTCTCATGGAAAAACATCAAGGATCCTCCATACAATGCTTCTGAGCAGTGTGTGGGTGAAGAGGAAGGAAAGTTTCCATGGAAATGCTGCCTCTGGCTGGGATGGGAAGTCATCACATGATCTCCACAAGGAGGCTTAATCTTTTTTCTTCCTCCTTTCAGAGCCACAAAGAGATTAAAACAGGGCTTCTTGTCCCTGGGGTGTCTTGATGCTGTATTACTTTTAACCATATGGGGCCTTTTGTAGTTCTGTTCCATCTACTTGCAGACAAAATTCAACGTCTCATGTTCAATTTAATTAAGAATTTTGCTTTACACTTGCCCCTCTGTTAGGCTTCTCAGTGAAGGACTCAGAAAGCCTCCACCACGCTGCAGTGCTTCTGTGTCTAAGCTCCCAAACCTGTTTTTCCCTAGTCTTCAGAGCAGGCATAGAGAAATGGCTAAAATGGACTTTGTCCTCTTAAGTTTCTTCACAAGCTTGATTTCTTTAAATAGATGGACCTCATTATTACTCTCAAATATAGGACGTTATCTCCTCTGGACCGTGTATGTAACTGTCTTACTGTCAATACAAACTTCTTAAATATCAAACCCCATTTAGACTAGTTCCTCCCTAAACTCTAGATATGTATTCTCTAGGTGTCTATAGTTTACAGAATTTGAAAGTGTCCTTTCCTTTCCTGGAAGATTATTGTATGAGTTAACACTTGAGATAATACAGTACTCTATTAATCAGAATTAGGGACCCAGTAAATACTGTGTATTTATTAAGCATCGATTATCAGGGGTACCATGTTAAACACAACAGAAAGGTCTCTACCCTCATGAAGCATGTTCAAGTCCAGTAAAATAATGTTTTAATTTTAGTAATTTTAAATAATATTTATGACTAGGTACATACATTTTAAATAACTGTTTTTCTCATTAAATGACTTTTAAAGCTGTTATGTCAGAAAAACAGAGCTATTAGGGAAGATGGAAGAGGGACCTATCCAGTCTCATGAGGCATAGTTGAGGAAGGTTTTCTGGGAGAAGTTGCATTTCAAGTGACATCTGAAAGATTAGTAGAAATCTGTTCAGTGAAGAGAACAGTGGGTGTGAGAGCATCCCAGACAAAAGGGATATCACATGCAAAGGCTCCAAAGTGGAAGGACCATGGCATGTTCAAGGAGCATTAAGGTGGCTGTCACCCGCAAAACTATGGAAATATGATATAAGTATGGTAGCGTATATGTGGATGAGATCGTAGTCCTTGAAGGGTTTGAAGCAGAGTTTTGATGTAATCACATGCAAACTTAAAAAGAGCAAAAGTAAATGTGGAAATAGCTGTTAGAGATTATTGGAATAATCCAGGCAAGAAATTATGTGGCTTGAGTCAGAGTAATGATCCCTGAGACGGGTAGAAGTGTATGGATTTGAGAGACATACAGGTGATGAATTCAAGAGGAGTGAAAAGTGAAGAGGAAAGGGATTTGAAGTTGACTTCTAGGTTTCTGACTTGTGCCATTAACTAAAATAAGAAATAATCAAGAGTAAAATGTTTGTGGGAATTGAATATTTTCGACAGGATTTATTTTAGACATGTTAAATTTGAGAGTTTAAGTTATAGTCTAGCCACAAATAATTGTCCTCTGTTTTCTAGTGTTTGTACTGCTCATTCTCACACTCACTGGTTCTGAGATAGTCAACTTGCTCTTTTCCCTCACTCGATCATTTGTCTGTGCTCATTTATTTGATGATAAACATTCCTCTTCAGCTTTGTTTTTTATCCCACCTCTCAATTTTAATAATAGCTACAGTTTATTGGGTATGAGTAACATAATCAGCTCAGTTTGAATAGCTGCCATTTTAAAAATAAATTTTACTATGGAAATAGTTAAATACATACAAACTAGGGAAGCATAATATAATGAATTAGCATGTATCCATCAAGATTTAGCAATCATCGTCCTTCCATAAGCATTGTTTCTTCTGTCCCACCAAAATAAAAAGAAACAAATTCTTTAGTATTTTAAAACAAACCTCATATTTTCTCTGTAATATCTCTGCATACATAGTTAACAATTAAAGACTTGAAAATATAACCAGAATACCAGTACTGTATCTCAGACAAAAAGAGTGAACAATTTCTTAAAATCATCTGATTTTAAGTCTATGCTTAATTATCTTTAAAAATATTTTTATTTCAAGATCCAAACAAGGTCTATATATTGCTTTTGATCAGTATATTTCTTAAGTTTTTAAATGTCTATATTTTCTTCTTTTTAAATGTGATTTATTTATGGAAGAGACCGTATTTTGTTCTGTAGAATTCCCCCACTTTTCAGGGTTGTCTAATTTTATCCTTGTGGTATCATTTAACATGTTTTTTTATCCTGCATTTTCTGTCATCTCTTAAATTTTCAGTAATAATCTCTTGCATTTTCTATAATTAGGGGATTAGATCTAGAGATGTGATTAGATTCAGGGTCAATATTTTTATTGTTTTTGTTAAGAATTACATTCCAGGTCTTGCTGTGTACTACTACTTGAACACCTCAGAGGAACATACTGTATGGTTTTTGCACTAGTATTAGCTTTTCAAATTGATCAGTGGTTTGAGGTGATGTCAGACTGTCTTGTCTACTATTATATGGTTTTATGACACATTTTTTTACCTCATGGTTTTATTATTCACTGATAATTGTTTCCTATATCCATTATTTCATTAAAGAACTCAAGAATAGTGAATTTTGTATGTAATTCTACATGCATTTATTAATTGTGATTCTTTTATAAATAATAACTTTTCCTCATCAACTATTTGGTTCCTCTGACATACATTCTGTACAAGAAAGGAAGGGTGAATACTTGAGTCTTGTCCTTTATCAATTTTTCAGAACAATGATTTGGTGCCTTAACAACCTCTAAACGTAACCAATATATTTGCTTTAACTACTCTGAAGACATCTAGAGTTTTATGTATTTGGTGTGTTTCTTTTGGAGGTAAGAATGAATAGACCTTTGCCCAATGGTTAGCTAATTAGTAGACATCAGACAAGCTACATTATGATGTTGAGTAATGATTACTATGACTGTGTTTATGTGTATGCATGTTGAAGGGAAAAATATATAGTCATCAAACCTCCACAATTTAAGTTTAGACTCATTCATGTATTCAATAAAGATTGAGACTCTACCCTGCCCAAGCTCCTATACTGGATAACTGGAAGATGCAAAGTTGTATAAAAGTCACAGCCCTCAATCAACTGCCCTTGGATTTGATGCTTTGAAGTCAGACCCTGAATTTTTATCCAAGGTCTTTCAGTTATTAGTTCTTATGCCCTATGTGAAGAAAAAAGGGGCAAGAGAATAAGTCTATACATATGCTTTGTCCAATAATTTAACTTATCACCTCCTCTGTATACTCAGCCTTGCCACATATGGCTCTTTGGAGTTTTAAATGATGTAATATACATGTTAAACACTCGTTACAATTTCTGACATATATTAAATACTCAATAAATGTTAACTGTTATTAAAAACCACAAATTGGGTGCTCGTGATATTCATTGCTACAGGGTTTTCATTACTTCTAGGTCTTTTCAGTGTTAAGAGCTAGGAAATAACTATTTTATTAGATATAACTAGATATCATTATTATAAATTCACCCCTTCTCTACCTGTTATTCTCACTTGCTCTTTTCTTCCAATTAAAACCTTATTCTCTAAGACACTGATCTTCTGCCATTACATCGAGATGTCATGCTTCCTTAGGACTCAGAGCCTAGCACATGCTCTTTCCCCTACATGCTCTTTTCCATCTTTAACTCACTTGCATAATCAAATCATACTGGAAAGATTCAGCTCAGATGTCATAGCCTCAAGGAAGCCTTTGCAGTCTACAGGACTCTTCCAAGTATGCATGGTGGACTTTCTTCTGTTCTCTCATTGTACCCTGAGTTCATTTTTGTCATTGTAAGCATCACAATACATTGCAATAATCTATTAATTTGTCTGATGATCCCTTCAGGCAATCAGTCCTTTGAGGGCAAAAAAGTGATTTCATGCCAATTACCTGGTACAGTGCCTGGCACTTTATGTATATCTCATTAGATGGAATGGATGGATTGATGAATGGATAGATCTGTTTCTTCTTCTTTTATTTTCCTTGTGTCGTGAAATGCATTTTAAAGTTCTAAAATATCTCAAACACATAGAAACGATAGATCCACTATACTTATTCAATACACAAAACATAGCAGACTAATGCTGAACTTTTTAGATCACATAATACCGTTTTCGGAGACAGGAAATGCAGAGTTGGAGGAGGACGGGGAGAGACTAGCCCTCATTTTGAATGTAGTGTCAGGCACTAAATCAGGATAGCAGAACCCAGCAGTAAACAGCATATACCAAGGAAAGCAAGAAGGCCCACTGTGAAAAGCAATAGACAGAAGAGAGGGACACATTTTATCAGCACTCTGATAGAGGCTTAGCTCAGTGAAGGGAGGGAACTAGTATTTACCTAGGATTTATTCAACAATCATATCCATGCCACATTTATTGGATGTCTACTTTGGGCTGGGTATTTTACATATAATTTAAAAAATTTCATCCTCCAAACAAGCCTGCAAGATACATATTAATATCCACCTATAGTTAAGGAAACTGATGTCAATGATTAAGGTCAAACTACCACTAAACTGCAGAGACCGTATCTGTCTGTATAATCTCACAAATACTCTATTTTATTGTGATATCTTTTTATGTTAATACAGTTTTACTTACCGATTGCACTTTACTGTACTAATCCTACTTCTGTCCAATCTTAACTTCATACGAGGTTGGACAATTAAGTGAGAACTCATCCTAGAAAAAGTGTTACACACCTCAATGCTGAATATCACTACGGTCACCTTTGAACTCCCCTTGGGAAGCTATGCACCAATGCCAGCGCCTAGTCCACCCTTCAAAGCAATTTTGGAATTCTTTTTCTGGAATGGCCATCAGAACTGTTGTCATATTACCCTTGATGTCCTGAATGTCATCAAAATGTCTTCCTTTCAATATTTCCTTTATCTTCGGGTAAAGAAAGAAATCACTGGGGACCAGATCAGGTTACAAGGGTGTTCCAATACAGTTTTTCATTTACTGGTTAAAAACTCCCTCACAGACAGTGCTGTGTGAGCTGGTGCATTGTTGTGATGCAAGAGCCATGAATTGGTGGTGAAAAGTTCAGGTCATTTCCAACTAAGCCTTTCACGCAGCCTTTTTTCAGCACTTCCAAATAGTAAACTTGGTTAACTGTCAGGTTGGTACAAACTCATAATGAATAATCCCTCTAGTATAAAAAAAAATGTCGGCAACATTATTGCAAAATGTTCATGAATTTAATTGTCAGAACTTGTACTCTTCTTGTGCCATATTCTCATTCTCATAGCTATTGTGAAGATCATCTTTGGGTATTTGACCATATCCTTGACAAGTTTCTAAAGTATAGATGAGTCTTAGCTACCCCCTGCTCCAGTGTAAAGGGGGTTTTTTGTGATAAATTGCCTCAATCATACACTAAATCTGCCTTCAAAACTGGTCCTCATGGACTGTTGACTGTTAAGCAAATCATACTCACCACAATGCTGACGACTTGTGTTTTCTTGCTTCAGTTGAACTGTCTATAAATTATCCTGAAGGCAGAGGCTATTAATTTTCGATTGTCCATTTCCTGATTGTGCACTATTCTACATGCAGAGCTAGTTTGGCTATTGCTCGATGCATACCCCACTTGTAATTAAATCTTTATTAGAAATTATCTAAATAGCACTTACAAAGAGTAAAATTGGACAGTGGGTGTAAATTTTAGATACATTATAAAGAAAGTAGGAAGACACAACTGTAGGTTGGCTGCTCACAGACAGCACAGCACAGGCTTTGATGACATGACAACAAACCTAGCTAATGAACCAAATGTAGAAAACTAAATGGCACAGTCATTGCAAATAAAAAAACAAAAACAAAACCAAAACTTGTTTTAATGTCAACAAATTGTACAGACCCTCTAGCAGAAAGTACATGTCTTTCAGTATTTATTTTTTAACATAAATAATCTTCATTTTTATATTTTTCTTTTTTATACATTAAAATTATATTTTCTTTTTCATAGTTTATACATGCATTTGTAAAGTATTAAATGTATATGTTCAAGTCATAGTAATTACTCAGTCTATGAATAACCACTGGTTGTTTTTGAATATTCAGGACCCCATACATTAACTGGTTTTTCCTAAGGTCTCTGCCTATAATGACCGGAAATCATTGACATGAGCAATGTCATCCAACAGTCTGGGTGTGCTTTTAAGACCAAGGTTTTAGGAGGACATTGAAACTTAAATCAAAATGAGGGTTCACATGCGCAATTCCTAAGTGTTTCATCAATAAAGATAATCTCGTATTGTTAAAAAGAATCTCATAAAAGGATCAAAAACAACATAAATAAATTAAGTTTATTATAATGGAAAATAAACATACAGAATTCTTAAAAAGAAGAAAAGTTTGGCAAATGGGTCTACAATAAAGTCAGGTAAACAATTTGCGAATTTTGGATTAGAAGAGTCATCCTGGTAAAGTGGAAAATGCTGGGTCACAGATTAATTCAAATTAGTTCTGGTGCTGCCATGTTCTGTGTGACTTTGGGCAAAGCACCTAACCATTCTGATTTTAACCTTCCACAGTAATAAAATGAAAGTGATAATGCCTACTCTGTCTACTTCCAAAGGGTGTTAAAATGATGCTGCTTTCTCATACCTTTAGATAACAAAATACATTCACAAACTCCATCTCCTTGTCTCTTAAAGTTTAAAGTATTAATCCCAAATCTGAACCCCCATCACAACCCACAATTTCTGATTGGACTTTTGTAACCGATGTCTTTCTCTGAGCAGCTCTGATTCTTCCTGTGTATCCAATGATCCCTGCGATAAATGCAGTAAAGAGTGCAATTCCCAACATTATTCCTACCTTCACTAATTATCCGAATTATCACATGTCTTATGGTGAAGAGAAAAAATTAACCTAGTGACTATGCTTCAAGTGGTATCTTTCCAAATGGATGCACCAGAATAATGTTCTGTGCAAGCAAATGGTTGAAAAACATTTACCTAAATAATCTATAGAATACTTTCCTTCTTAAATCACTTATTTTCCAAATAGTTACATAGATTACTGAACTAAGTATGGATTTATAAACATTTTTACGTAATCTCAATTTTTGTGCCCTTTCTACAGTTCAGTCAGTCCTGCCTGTCCTTTTAAGCCAGTTTTATATGGCACTTAACCTGATGGCTTGTTGACTGTTCCCAAGATTAATTTGCCCTGAAACATTCCTTTTAATCATCTTATACTCTTATTCCAGGACAGATTCAAATCCATTACAGCAAACATTTATTCATATTATCCAGTGTGAAACACCGTACTTAGAAGAATAAGGGCAGTGCCTGCCTTTGAAGAGTCAGAATAATACACATTTCTTCCTTCTTTCATTTAATCAATCAACAAACATTTAGTGAGTGTTTTTATTTTGCCAAGCAATGTACATGACAAGAGAGGGTAACAGTGACAGATGAGCCCTGGTCTCTGCTCTGAAGTAGTTCACAGTCTGGCAAGGGATTCAGAGAAATCCAGAGACAATTGCAGAACCGTTTGTTAAGTGCATATTGTTAATAATATTGAATGTGGCATCAGTCAGGGTTCTGGCAGGAAGCAGCTGACTTTTTGAGGGAGGTTTTAATAAAGGAACTATTTACAATTTTGGGAGCAGGAGTTGAAGGAAATGAACATGGGATAATGTAGCATCCTCGGCATGAAGGGCAAGGGGAGGGAACAATTACTGGAACACAGAAAAGTCACTGTATTGACTGAACCAGCTGGCAGGAGCTATAGCCTTGCAGAAGGATGCAGGCAACCTCTGACTAAACGGCAAAGAGGGACCGGGGAACTGAAAACCTTGACTTCATTTTCCTCCTGCCCTCTGATCTTTCTATCTGTGCACTTCTGTGGATGACGCCAAGCTGAAGCCACAGGACCAAGAAGCCCATTAATGAGGTTCTTATTAGAAAGCTTCCTGGAGCCAGGAACAGGGTAGAAAAGGCAAAGAATGGGACTGGGAGGCCAAAGGAATGGTAGGTAGCACAAATGCCTACTCTGTGCTTTACACATAATTCCATTCATCTTTGCAGGAAACCTGCATGAAATGGTTATTCTAATCATGCAGATATACAAAATAAGGTTCAGAAAATTTACATGACTTACTCAAGGGCATGCAACGAATAATTCATAGATCCAGGGTTTGAGCACACCCATGTGGTTACACTATCTCTGTTCTTTTCACCAGGCCTATATGTTGGGATTTATGTGCAGGGAATTATAGGAACAGTGAAGACACGTAACGCAGACCATCTGTGAAGGGGCTTGGGGAGACAAGATTGTCAGGAAAGGCTTCCTGGGGAGATATGATGCCTGAACTGAGCTTTGAAGCAAGAATGGTATAAGTAAACAGAAGGAGAAGAAAGCGTAACCAGTGGAGGGGGAGCAGTAAATGGCAGAGATGACAAGATGCATTTCAGACTTGAAGTAATTGATTATGATTAAAACAGGACAGAAGAAATGAGAAAATATGACTTCTGTACTAGCAGCGTGGAAAATTGATATGATCTAGGGACTTTTAGGTGAGTGAAAGCCTGCATGTCATTATCTCATAGTATATAGGTGTTAGGATTTATATAGACAAATAAATAGGATTATTTTAGATGCAAATAAGAGAAAAAGAGATATATAGCAAGATCATTACAAACAAAGACACAACTCTTTCACCATTGGCCCTCAAGTTAGCACCTTCAAGGACTAGACCAACATTTTCTAGAAGTTTTATCATTATAAAATTAATAATTCTTATTGCACACATTATAGTAATTGTATGCTATTAAAGTGAATGACAGTCCCAAACCCCACTATAAATATAACATGTATTTAAAAAGTAAATCAATAATACCAACCAAGTCTATAAGAACATTAGCAAGACTTCTGGCCTAGAATTTCTGTAATAGTACATTTGGTATAACTTAGTCCCTATACTATTTAGATATATAAACTCTATTGTTATTGTCAAACACCTCCCTTTCATCCAGTGGCCAATAATACAGCACTTATCTAGAGTTAATCATGATCAAAGCAAAATTAAACAAATGAGCAAAAATACAGACTTTTATACAAAATTTTCTCATACCAGTAATTGACCTCATTTTGAGCCTCAGTTTTTCTTTGTGTTAAACAAAGATAATAAAATCAGCTCACAGGATTACTATGAGAATTAACTTAGATAATGTCTTTTAAATAGGAAGCTTCCATCCTCAGCCCCTCAAAAATTCCATACTATTTTTACTTTGTGTTTTATATATCTTCTTTTTTTCCCTGAAGGACATGACATTACATGACTTAAAAAGGATAGGTAAAATTTAAAAATGTGGAATTCATATATATTTAGTTTGTTCCATATTCTAAGCAATTAAAATGTTAGGCAATCAACATGGAAGAATTATATAGAATTCTGGATTTTTCAACTTCTCTTTCATCTCACATTATCTCAATATATACATAGTTGAGCTTTTTAGTAATTATATCTTGGTGCTACTAAGATTCTACATCACATTATTTCTATTTTACGTGTTAGAGAATCAGACAGTCTAAGGGATAACAAAATTTTTTCTGATCCACTGAGTGTTTCATAGCTGTAACTAAATTCCCAGACATAGAACTCTTTCTGATCACTTTACTCCTCAAGGATCTGCTATTTATTTGTAAAGTCCTTTGATATCACCAGATGAAAACTGCTTCTGTGCACAAAGGCATATTTATGTCATGTGGTCAGAAGCACTGAAACACAGAGAAAACATATGCTTCATGCCACAGGAAAAAACTCTGATGCAACCTGAACTTTTGGGCCTTATGTTAGCATAGAAGAAGGTGGGGGTGAGGCAAATGCCCCACATCAATTTATTTTATGTAGTTCTAGGGAAAGAGAAATTCTGGAAATATCTGCTAGTTTTCCACAGAAGCAGGAACTTCCACCTTCTGTATATACCACATTATACACAACTTTAATTCGGTGTGTCCTCCCAGTAGCTTGAGCAGAAAACCAGCCTGCTTTCCTTCTTTCAAGAGATGATAGTTTATTACAAACTAGGAATAAACAGAGAGCACTGACAGCTTTCAGATGTCATACTTTTCACGCTAAATATATGATTCAGTTTCATTTCATGGAGATATAATGATCAAATGCAAAGCCAAAAGAAGGCCATACTGTGCCAAGGGTGAGCTAAGGGCATCAAGGCTGTGTCAGAATGACAGAAGAAAGAGGAGCTTTTCTTTGATTTGACGCTGCAGGCCCTAATGGAGAGTCAGAGTACTTTGTCTACACTGCTGTTTAGTGGCTTAGATTCTTTCCAGCCAAGAGTTGGGCTAGCAGAGATATTTTTGTAATGAAAGTCACATTATTTCTTCTAGTATTCAAATTAAGAAAACATAAGAGAATATGTCAGATGGAAGCTTTTTGTTTTAGATTCCTAGGGATACATGTGATTATTTTTTTTCCAGATTATAAATACATATTTATAGAAAAATGAAGTAAAAAAACTGATGCAGACTCTCAACACAGTTTAATACAGATTGAAAAGCTGAAAAAATATTTTAAAAACACATCAATTGGTAGAAGGCAGAAAGAAAGGAACAAAGAAAGAGTTCAGTTCAAGAAGTTGAGAAAAAAGAAGAAGCCAAAGAACGTAGAACCAAAGAAATAAGATACAGCAGTGATTTTTAAGACAATAATAAAGAGGATTTTTTTTGAGAACTAATAAAATGTTGTGTTTTTGCGAAGATTAATAAGAAACTCAAGAGAAAGTACAAATTAACTCTGTTATAAAGGTTGCATAACTATAGATACAGAGTGCATTAACAAAATCATGAGAAGAATTCTAAAAAACAAATATGATTAAAAGTTTAAAAACTTAATTGAAATGTATATATTTAGGGGAAATATGAACATAGCAGACTTTATAGGAAATAGAAAATCTGAATAAACTCTCAAACTCTTAAAGAAATTTAATCATATATATATATATATATATATATATATATATATATATATATATATGTCTTTGAAAAGATTACACTTATCTTTCTTAGTTCCTCAATAGATTATTATCACACTTAGTATTTACCATTATATTATTTTTGTCACAAGATCTGAAGTTGAATTAGGTCTCTCTCTCTCTCTCTCTCTCTCTCTCTCTCTCCATCTCTCTTTCTGGGTCCTTATTTTTCTCTCTGTCTTTCTTTCTTGCTTTCTTGTTGAGATGTTTATGCCTACTTAGATTAAAAGAATTTCTTACGATTTTCATGTGCAGCTTTAAGAACTTAGAGACGCATTTCTTATTCACCCAAATTTTAGTTTTACGTACCTCTCCGTATAAACACCAAAATTTTTTGCAGCACAGATTTCTTTGTGGAACAGTAAACAAACTTAGAGATAATGCCATTCCATCCATTCATTTTATAAAATAGGAAAACAAGAATAAAAGAGGCGTAGTAAAATTGCTAAAATTATAATCTCTTAAGAGTAGGACAAGGATCAGACATTAACCCAGTCTTCTTGACCCTTGTGTAATGCTGTTTAATTAAATTCTTCATCCCCCACCTGTTATGAGAAACGTAAAAAACTGTAAGATATGAAGCTTTGCAAATTGCCTATCTCTCTTATTTACAAAGTGAGAGCAACTTCTCTATGTATATTTTCTTATGAAGCATTCCATTGTGAGGTTTATCTCCCATCCCTTTTTATTCCTCCCTCTAAACCATTAATAATGATTAACTCAATGTGACTGCCATCCATTCAGCTCTACCCCTTCCCAGAGACTTCTCTGCTCACTACCAGATGTTGGTCTAACAATAATTTGATTCTATGTGCAGTGGCTATTGCATTGCATTCCCAACAAGTTTGTGAGACTCTAGATTTAAATTCAGGATATAATTTTAGAGTGATTAAAACATAGAGTATCACTGAATACCAATACCTTCTTTCTTCTTAGTTCCTACACTTTCTCTTGTGTTGCTATGTAGACACTCTATTCAAATCAATATTTACGTATAAGATAAAGGCATCTGTTAAAAGTTTGGGGAGTAAGACATATATAGAAGAAGCACTTGATTGGAAGAGAGAGGGAATTAAAAGCCTCCTTTTTTTCAAACTAGTGAAAAAAAAGATAGTCCTACCATAGTTCAGTGTTGTACAATGCAGCCACGCCAGCAGGAGAATTACCTGCAGAGCATTGTAAAATATGAGTACACTATCCCAGGCTCCATTTTCAAAATTTTACTTTGAAGAGATCCAGGGAGAACTCAGGGAACTTTATCTTTGGAAAGTTTCCCAGATGATGCTGATATGAAGCCAGATTTGATTTCTCTTATCAATAGTTGGTAGTTTATGGAATACAAATTTTGCACGTTTCTTTCACATATTCTGTTAGATTTATCAATAAGGATTTCATGCATTTTGATCTAATTGTAAATGGTACCTGTTTTAAATTTTATTTTTTTTAAATGTGTATTGCTGTTCTATAAATATTCAATTAATGTGTTATGCTTTTTGGGGTTTTCTTTATATTCAATCATGTCTTTTGTGAAAAAACAAAACAAAAACAACAACTGTTGTTTTTTTTTAATTTCAGGAGCACAAAACAATGTAATTGTTAGACATTTATCATTTATATCCCTCACACAGTGACAACTCCCTTCCCCCCATCCACTATCCTTCTGATATCGCACACAGCCATTACATTCCCATGGTCTCTATTCCTAATGCTGTACTCCACTTCTTGTAACCACATATATATGTGTGTGTGTATATATATATATATATATATATATATATATATATATATATATATATATATATATAAAATTGTAGTGGACATTCATTACAGTTCAGCTTCAGCTTCAGGTGTACAGTACAGTGATCAGGCATCTACATCTTCTCTGAGGTGGTCTCCCTAATGAGACTAGTGTCCATCGGATACCATCAATAAATCAACAAATAGCAAGTGCTGGTGAGGATGTGGAGAAAAGGGAACGCTTGTGCACTGTTGGTGGGATTGCAGACTGGTGCAGCCACTATGGAAACCAGTGTGGAGGTATCTCAAAAATCTGAAAATGGAACTACCTTATGATGCAGTAATTCCACTCCTAAGTATTTATCCGGAGAAATCCAAAACTCTAATTGAAAAAAAATTATGCACCGCTATGTTTATTGCAGCACTATACACAATAGCCAAGATACGGAAACAACCGAAATGCCCATTCGTAGATGACTGGATTAAGAAACTGTGGTACATTTATACAATGGAGTATTACGCAGCCATAAAGAAGAAAGAAATCTTACCATTTGCAACAACATGGATGGACCTAGAGAACATTATGTTAAGTGAAATAAATCAGACATAGAAAGACAAATACCGTATGATCTCACTTATATGTGGAATCCAAAGGAAATAATAAATGAACAGCTGTTTTTATGCCTTCCTTTCCAATCTGTTTCTTTTTTTTTACTCCCTTTTGCATGCTATTCTGTACTGGCTACAATATGCTGTACAATTGTGAGTATAAGTGGTGAAAGCTGATGTTATTGCCTTGTCCCTGATCTTAGGGGAAAATAATTCTATTTTTAAAAATTAAGTATGATTTTTGCTGCTGTAGTAAAATTTTTGCAGATATGCTTTATCCGTTGTGGAAGTTTCCTTTCTAGTTATCTGAAAAAGTTGATTGCTTTATTATTTTTGTTGTCTTTTTTTTAATCTTAAATGAATGTTGAATTTTATCAAATATTTATTTCAGCATCTATGAAGATGATCATATGAGTTTTCCCTTTTAGTCAGTGTATACTCATATGGTCAATTATGTTTGATTTTTCAAATATGATTAAACGTTACATTCCTGGGATAAACTTCACTTCATCATGATGTATTTTACTTTTTGTAAGTTACTATATTTGATAGCTTATATTTTTGCAGGAAGTTTTACCTCCCTGTGACCTAAATTTGAAACAAATTCATAAATTAGATGTTTTAGAACAAGAAAAAGATTGAGTTCTAGACTAAATTCTGGCCCAGATTATGGGATATGATTCATTGTAAGCCACCACTGTCCACTTTAACAATATTAATAAAATCCCTTGCATTTCTCATCAGTTTACACTTTAAAATTACTTCCATAATCATTATACTGTAAGATTGTAATAATAACTCTGTGGAGGAATATTCTTTCTTTTTACATTTTTCAGATAAAGCAATTGTAATTTGGGACAAAATGATTCATTTCAGTTCTCAGTTTATTAATTTCATTATTAATTATGAAACTACACCTTAATATAGCTATGATTTTGGAATATAATATTTCTAACTCCAAATCAATGTTCTTAACACAACTCCTATCTTCTTGCAAACACATTGGGTTATACTGTATTTTGCAGTGTACAATGTGCACTTTCTTGCCCAAATTTGTGAGGGAAAAACAAGGATGCGCATTATGCATGGGTACTACTAATTCCATATCTATATAAATGTTTTTAATTCTTTTATTTATGCTATGAGTTAAAAGTGTCACTCTAGAAATCAATAACGATATCCATATGCAAAATAATACTCTGGAATATGATAATTGGTTTTCTTGAACTTGCGATGAACTTACAGTGATGAATAGTTCTTGGCCTTTTATGATGTGTAAATATCATAAATTCGTTATGTAAATTTGGCACATAAAATTTCTTGTACCTTGTATCTGTTCTTGTGTTTTGTAATTATCTGTTACATAATACTTCTTGTATCATAATATGTTTAAAAAATAAGTGGTAGAATGCCTTTATAATACAAAAAACCAGTACCTAAATGTAAACAAATAAAAATTTGAATTAAAAAATTAAAACAAAAGATTTTTTTTCCCTGAAAGTTTGGGACAAAAACGTGGGTGTGCATTATACATAGGAGCACATTATACATGGCAAAGTATTGTAAAGTTAGTCAGATATTTTGGTGTAGATGGTTTATTTTCATGCTCCTGGCCACCCTTCTCTTTTTTTTCCTGCCCATGTTCAGGTCTGAAACCTTAGGTATTTAGTGTCTCTGTAATTTGTTTACCAAATCCTCCTCTGACACCCCAATACATCTCAACCATCAGAACTATTAGACCTTTCATTCACAGTGTCTTTAAGAACTATATTTTATTAAACCTAAGACACTACTGGTTATCAGGTATATTATCAGTAGCACCACTAATTTATGTACTGGTATAAGAGAAATTGATCATTGCAAATTATACTATGCAGTGATGCCTTCTTATCACATTCATTCTAATCCCAACAGTAGAAATGCTAAAATGTGAAAAAGGCTCTTTCAGTTATCTATTGCTATGTAATTACCCACTCCCAAATTGATTGGCTTAATATAAAAAATCATTAGTAGCTTTTTCATGGTTCTGTGGGTTGATTGGGCTCAACTGAGCCTTCCTCTCTTGGGTTTTCTCAAGCAACTGTATTCGAATGAGAGTTATGACTATAGTAATTCAAGGGCATTACAGGGATGGATGTACCATATGGCTCATTTACATGATGGTGATTGATGCTGACTACCAGACGAGAGTTTAACTGGAGATGTTGAATAGAATGCCTACACATAACCTCTCCTCATGATATGTGCTTTTTTCACAGTACAGAAACTGGGTTCAAAGAGGGAACATTCAAAGGGTGCCCCTAAAAGAGAAAGTAGAAACTGCCAATCTAATTAAGGGTTGGGCCTGTAACTGAAATAGCATTATTTCACTTATAATCTCTTGGTAAAAAAAAAGTCACAGGGCCTCCTTCATTCAAGTGAATAGAGGAATAGACTAGATGATGGAGGATTGGCAAGCACAAATATATTACAAACATAAATATACCTCTTTGAGTTCAAGAAAAAATTGAGGATATACACCAAGCTTGTTAATTGTGATTACTACTGGGTATAGAGAATTGAAAGGGGGACTAACTTTTTTGTAGAACTAAAATTTAAATGCGGGGGTTATAAAAGATTTTCACTTTTTTGTTACCCCATGTTTTCCAAATACATTTTAAAGAGTATTAAAGAAATATATTCTGAATTAATATTCACTAACTGCCCTCCCCCAATTTTTCCATGGTGCTTCCAGGGATAAAGTGAATACTACTACTGAAACTATAGTTTATCTGGATATTCCTCACTTATTTCTGGTTTTCTAAAATTGCCTTAGAAAAGTACTGTTGTATTTTTAGTCCTTCCCCTCCCACATGAATTAACCCCTTAAAGGAACAAAGTTAGTAACTTTATTCTTCAAAGTCCAGTGCCCACATTTTTGGTAAAGGAGTAAGACTTGGAAACATAAGGGAAGACCATTGGAAAGTTTAGGATTAGAAATATTTCCCCTTAATCCTTTGTATTATATAGATTTCTATAATGATGGGAAGATGAAAGAATTGGAGGGATTCTGGTGGTATTATTTAGCTATTTCAACTCTTTGTGAAATCTTCCTCATTTTGACTTGGTGTAGACAAGGTCATGTATTAGGAAATTCTAAGATCTGTCAGGCAAATGGCTCCACTTCTTTCTACAGTTGAACCTTCAACAATACAGGGGTTAGGGCACCAACCACCAGCACAGTAGAAAATTCACATATAACTTTGACTCCCCCAGTACTTAACTACTAATAGTCTACTGTGGACCAATGGTCTTACTGATAAGATAAACAATTAGCACATATTTTGTATGTTATATATATTATATGTGTATACTGTATTTTTGCTGTCAACAAAAGAATATCTAGCCTATAGAAGAGTTTTATAAGAGTTTATTTGAGCCAAAATTTTGAGGACATGCCTGGAAGCAAAATCTCAACAGATTGAGAAAATACTTTCAAGAATGATAATTTTACAGCTCACTTTATACATTAGACAAAGGAGAAGTAATGAAGGTTACATGAAATCATTTGGTGATAGATTCAGGAGGTGGAAAAAAGCAGAGTGGAAAAATCTCTAGGATTGAATAAAAAACAAAATGGAGAAACATACATACTTCTTTTACATTGGTGGGTACAGGATAGTTGATATTTAACATTAACAGTATGTAGAAATGGTATACAGGCAACAAGATAACAATGAGAGTTTCTGTGGTCTCAGGCTCTGGTGGCCTTGACTCTGGTGCCAGTGGTTATGGTTTCAAGAGGTAGGAAAAGAAAATTACTCTGACATTTCGAAGATACGCTATCTTAGATGCACAAAGAAAATAAACAGGGCTCACT
Source organism: Rhinolophus sinicus (assembly GCF_036562045.2). Lineage (NCBI taxonomy): Eukaryota > Metazoa > Chordata > Mammalia > Chiroptera > Rhinolophidae > Rhinolophus > Rhinolophus sinicus. The sequence goes on from NC_133756.1 coordinate 107,172,010, forward strand.
TAGGCAAAGATGGACTTTTATGAAGGAAGCTACAGGCCTAGGAAGTGACTAACCATTAGGACCCACTTAGTTAGGAATTCTTATGTTCAGACCATCCTGTGTGGTTACTTTTGATCACAGAGTTTATAAGGCCTGCCATGTGGGCCCCCCGCCCCTCTGAGTTTGTCAGGTTTATTTTATAGCCCCCTTCTTCATTCACATTATAATAAAGTAAACTAGAGAAGAATAAAGTATTATTAAGAAAATCACAAAGAAAAGAAAATACATTTACAGTATTTATCAAAAAAAATTCACATATAAGTGGACCTGGGCAGTTCAAACCTCTATTGTTCAGGGATCAATTGTATATCACTTATTATTTATTTATTTATTTATTTATTTTTATTTTTTAATTTTACCTCAAGCTGTCCTGAGCTTCTCAAAAAGGCCACGTCAACTGAAAAGGGAAGGGATGGAGTGAGTACTCATGACAGAAACACGATTGATTCCTAGTTAGTGGAAAAACAAGTGATCATTATTTTTGTAATCACTATACAGACATGATAGATATCAATAATTACTATTGAATCAACTTCCATTCTTCATTCTATTTTTAATAAGCCCTCATCAGGTGAAAGAACTGCAAATTGGAATGGAGGCGCCTAAAGACTTCAAAATGAAGTCTCTGAGAGCTTAAAGATTGATATGTCCCAAATGTAATGGAAGACTTTGTAAATACCATATATTAGTATATATATACACAGAGGGTGCCAAAAATCTACACACATTTTAAGTAATGAAAAACTGTATTAAAATTGTAATACTCAATATATACCAATAACAAAAGATGAATACAAGTCATGTGTATACATTTTTTTGGCACCCCCTATATATATGTGTGTATATCTATATATCTATATCTATATCTATATCTGCACGCATATATATTTCACTATAATGCTTTCTCTTTGGGCCACACTACTTTCTGAATTTCTATTCAAGCTTGCTATAACAGTAGATACTGGAGTAATGAGAATTAATTTTGTGATATTTATAGCTAATTTCCCCTTCCTGATTGTCTCCCTTCCTGTGCTTAAAACTTCAAGAGCAAAACTTAACTCTCTACGGATCAGATTGCCACTGACAAAGGTATATCCAGAGTCTGAGACTGAATCTGTTATGACAGATAATAAATCACCTGAAAATTCCTTTTATATTTGAGGATGTGTCAAAAATCATTTTTATAGCAGTTTGATGACAGATTATTTTTTTTCCCCTCAGATGGCAAGAACTTTCACACTCACCACAATTTAGAGTGGTTACTGAACTAAAGACCCAGTTCTAATCAAATACTTGTGATATTTCTTGTCATTTGTTTTGTGGTCATGAAGAAGATGGGATACTGAAGGTACTGATACTGAGATTTTTTTCATAATTTAATACATAGTCAGAGATAACATATTCTTATTAATCTCACATGTACTTCCTCCCTATTTTTTTCTACTCAAAATAAGCAGGATGTCAAGTGAGGTTCATCACTAATATTTCTCTCCTAGATATCCAGAGTGACACCACTAGGAAAACAAAACAAAGCAGAAATCATAGGCCTGTGATCCTCTGGTCCAAACAAGTTAAATCTGTTCAACAGGACTTTTACAGCTCCTATTCATCTTTCCTACAAAAGATACTCCAAACTAATTTTTTTTAATACACTTGCTTCCTCTTAGCAGATGACCTGATTTTTACTTTAGCTAGAAAATTTCTCCTTTTTCAGAGGAAGGGAATTTTCTGCCCTTCCTCCTATTCCTTGATTTCTCTTGCAGCTTGCTTTCTTTACTTACCTTTTGTGTCTCCTCGCAAGCCCTGCCCCCAACCCCATAACATACCCTATACCTCACACAGTCTTTGCATTCTGCCCTGATGCTCATCGAGTCTTTCCTCCATGGGAAAACCTTCTCTGACTCTTTCAGGATTGTTTTTTTCTTGCCTTCATTTCATAGCCCAATTCCCACATTTTTGCCCTCTTATCTGACTACAGTTCCCTTCGTGGTAGGAAACACATCTTTCACAGGTCAATGGTAGATTGCTAAGAAAAACAAATTCATTTTTCTTAGTTCTCATTCTTTGACATCCCTCTGCAGACTGGTTTTATTATCTTCATCCTCTATATCGAAAATCTCTGCACTTTGGTTTTCTGTGGTTTCCTCCTCTCTGATCATTCCACCTAATCTTTCATCTGTTTTTCTTCCTCCTATTGTCACTTATATGAAGGTTCCTCTGTGCTTTATTCTCAGTCCTTTCACCTATTTATTTTCTTTCTCTGGAAGAATATCTAAACTTTTATAGTTTTAAGTACCTATTCTTAAAAAAAAAAAAATATACTGCAAATCTATATCTCCTAAATGTTTTCACTTTCTGTATTTTAGCTTCCCAAGCAAAAAAAATATAGGTGTTATTTATAAAATTTTCTGCTTTCTCATTCTCCCCATTTAGACCAATAAGCATTGAAGAGAAGCAGAATTTACTACTCCAAAATATGCCTCTTTGGCATAAAGATAATCTTGAGCTGATTATTTTTTTTAAGAAATAGGAAACACAGAAAAAGCTCTGAAAACTGAGTAGAAGTTACAACTTTTTAAAAGGATATTTATATTTATAAATCTCCATTTGTAAGTATGTCTTCCTCTTTGGAACAAGAAAAGGAAGGTGACTAAATCTGCAGAAACTCTTAGCAGTGGAGAAGGCAGGACTTAAATCTACATAATAACCCTAAGCTTGTTTATTGGACTTTTTCTGGTCAACTCCCATAACTGCTGCTTCCACCCCTAAACCTCATCGTTTATCTTTAACTGGAGATGGTATTATATTTAAGGTGATGGCTTGGGCCAGCCATTTTGGAGAGTTACTTAGTTTTTCTGGTTCTCTCCCATGTATACAGGAGTATGCATGTTATTAAACTTCTGTTTGTTTTTCTTCTGTTAATCTGTCTTTTAATTATAAGGTGATCCCAGTTAAGAACCTAGAAGTGCAGAGGAAAAATGATTTTTCCTCCTCTACAACATCTAAACCAGACCAGCTCAAAAACACTTCTACTTGATTCATTTCCTTCATTTCTCTTTGAAGCTTCATAATCTCGTCTAGACATGTGGAACAGTCTCCTAATTGTTCTCTATACCTTCAATTTCTCTAACTTACTAGAGTATTCTTTCTCAGTGTATACCTAAACAGGTCTCTGTTTTGCCTGTAGAGATTTTTGCAATAGCTCTTCAAAGTGTGTTCCACTCAATGTAAGATCTATTTCTCTTTCAAATCATCATTATCATGTGATATATCAATGCTAATATTGTCATTTCTCAAATGGAAAAATTGAAATCTGGATTATAATGTTTTCAGATCTATTTTTAGATCTCAGAGCAACATCAGGCTTATATCTCTGGAGTTTTCACTTTTTTTTTTTTTGGCTTATCATCCTGATTAGTTATACTTATTCAAACTCAGGTAGCTTCTAAATAAGTAGATGAACAAACAATGAAATAAGCAAATGCCATTGGCTTCTGTCATGATAGATGGGTACCCTTTAAATAAAAGGCAGTAAAATTGCAAAGCAGAGGTTATTAACCTGTCTGGATATTAAAATCATCTAGGGATTTTTTTTTCCCTTTTAGTGTTGATGCATAAGCTTCACCAGAATCTCTGGAGACAGAGCTCTGACATCAGTCTTTCTTTCTCTCCATATATATATATTCAAATATCTTTGGCTGATTAAAAACGTAGAACCAACAGTCTCCCTTGCTGCTCAGTGTGTTATGGAGGAGGAAGAAGCTTTTCTCTGTCCTCGAAGTTCTTTCTGCTTGTCTAATAATCAAATCTACCTAAGACAGATTAATGAGAGAAAATGACCAAATTTAATTACACATGTATGAATGGGAACCCCACATACATGAGAAAGTCAGAGAGACCACATAAATGAGAGGTTCAAAGACAGAAAGGGAAACTGAGGTATATATGACATTCTGAGCTAAGGATGAAATAAGACACATTGGGGCTTCAGAGGGGAGAACCATCATTGCAGGGGGATAAGAAGATCAGATGTTCAGTAATTAATAGTTTGCCCTGTCATATAGATAGGTCAAAAAGTGTATTTCTGGAGATAACTCTTATTGTGGAAAAGCCCCTAATTGAAATTCTTTATGGGAGAAGTAAAAGTTTCTCATGAGCCTGCAGGGTTTTGACTGCCTTCAGCTAAAAAATAATTTGCACACCAAAGTAGCACATTTTGTAGAGACCTGTTCTGAATCTCTGCATTGTGATCCTCTGACTGCTAGTAACAGTGTTACTCTCAGAGCTAGTTAGAAATGCAAAATCTGGGATGTGGCCTGTGATTCTGTATTTTTAAAGCAGTTTCTGAAAGTGGTCTATGGGATGTTACAGAGAAATGTATTTAAGGACCATTGTATTATACAAAGTTAAACAGAAATGTCTAGTGTTTTTAATAGGCAAATATATGAAATGCTTCTCTGAGTAGAGATATGGTATTCAGAATTGAATGAATACACTTATCACAAAACACTGTTATTTTGTTTTTTGAGATGTTGGTTTGTTTTTCATATAATTTCCTAGGACTAAAATGTTCCACAGAACACACTTTAGTAAATAATTGGTGTATCAATGTTTCTCACAAGAGAACTATTGGCATTTTGGATGGCAATGTTCATTATTAGTAAGTCTGTCCTACACATTTCAGGATGATTTGCATTCCTGAGCCCCCTTCACTAAAAGTCAACAGCACTCTCCAGTGATTTTGGTAATCAAAAATACCCCCATAAACACTTTTAGGGGCTGGTACTATCCCCGGTTAGCTGGTCCTTACACATAAAAAATAGGGGAGATCAAGTTTACCAGTTGGAAATGGTTTTCACTGCAAATCTCCGAGCCTTGTTCACATTGGTCTAGATCTTTCATGTTGCTTTTGCACCATTATGTAAAACATGGATCCCTGTTAGTGCCCTATCTAGATTTGTCAAGCCATCATTCAGAGCATATCCAAGAGTTCTAGAAGCCCAAAGTGGTCAGAGAGTTTCTTCCTGTGCGAAGGTTATAACACTGCATACCTGATGGGGAGCATTGCACAATGCTGAGGATGGGATTTCCTGGGCTAGACAGACCTTAAGATCACATCAGCCTTAGCTTTTTTTATTTTTTTATTTTTTTTTTATTAAATTTATTGAGGTGACAATTGTTAGTAAAATTACATAGATTTCAGGTGTACAATTCTGTATTACATCACCTATAAATCCCATTGTGTGTTCATCACCCAGAGTCAGTTCTCCTTCCATCACCATATATTTGATCCCCCTTTTTTATCCTCACCTTCCACATGTCCACTAGAGTAATTGTTTCTTAAATCTCTGGCCAGAGTATGTCATCCCTCTACTGAAAAATCCTTTATTGTTTTTCCATTGCTAAAGATTAAAATCTAGATCCTTAGTGTGACGTTTAAAAAGAACCATAATAGGTGAAGAAATTGCCTTTTTCACATACACTTGCACACCCACATATACACACTCTCTCTCCATGTCTCTCTCTCTCTCTGCCAATTCCAGTAACATGACTGAATTCTCACTATTTTCGCAATGAGATAAATACTTCATATCTCTCAGTTTTTGCTTTTATTACTTGGAATACTCTTTTCTACTTGACTGCCTAATGAAAACCCTACCCAACTTTCCAGACATCTTACAAATGTCACCTCCTCTGCCAAAAAATCTCCAACATTTCCATCTACCAGTCACTTCTTTCAACTCATGGCTACAGAGTCATACCATCCATGGTAGTAATCCACCTGAGTCGTAGGTATGGTAATCAGATTAATCGAAGGACTTGCCTCTGTTTCTTGTCTCCATGTGGTAAGAATCCTTGGGTCAGAGTCCTAAAACTGCCTTCTAATGATAGTAACCTCAGTCTCTGCCCACCTGTGTGTGTGTGTTTCTCTTTCTCCTTACCTGTCTGTGTGTGTGTTCTCTGTTGCCCTCTGTCTGTCTTCCTCCTTCCTTTCCCTGTGATTAACTGGTAAGTGTGGAAGGCCTGAATTATTTGTAGCTGATAGTCAACTCCTTCTATAAATGAGTGATCCAGACTGTAAACGTGGGGATTATAAAAGGACTCTATTTGACTTAAAAATAAGCCACATTCTTTAGCCTGGTTTTACTTTGAGAGATTTGTGTTTTGGGGTAATCTGGCACTGGCGTGGCTCATTAAAGGTTTTCACTTTGTTTCTATTCTCTTAATTCTAGTCTTTCCATTAAATAGCACCTGTAGACAACCCTCCCACTTAATCTCTAACATGTTGGAATATTGGAAGGTGGTGGTTGCAGGGAGTGCTGGGAAAGAAAATGGCAGCTCCTACATGGCTATATTGATTCTGAATCTTTGGAAATGCAGAATAAATAAGAAAGCTTGGGTTTTCAGAAGGCAACTCTTATAAAGGGAACCAGGTTCCTTTTAAGTAAGGCTGTCTTTGGATTAATCCAAGAAAACTAAGGTATTGATGTTGGAAGACAACTTGGCTTGATGTAGGAAGACACTATGGGGAAGAAGACAGCCTCAGTAACACCTGGTGTCTAGATAGGACACTGTAGGAAATTTTTAAGTTTTGAAAGAATATGTGAGCTTTTGAGATCCTTCACTTGAGTTTCCTCTGTAATTCCCATCTCCCCAAATACCGTCTAAATGTCTTTGCTATGAATTTTTATAGTCCTTCCATTAATTTGCTTACCATACCCACCACTTATTGTAATTCAGGTGGATTGCTACTGTGGATGGTATGAGTCTGTAACCATGAACACCTTAGATGCTGGGAGCAAAATTTGCTTAGCATAATTTTTGAAAGTATTGTTTTTGCATTTTTAGAGCAAAAAAGCATAGGTAGTTGTAGAGCTGATTATGTATTTTTCTGTCTTACTGACTTCTTTGCCTCTATAAAAGTGCAACTTACAAGAATCTTAGAGTAGGAATAATTTAACTTTGAAAATGCTGAAGATATTATAGCTATACAGAGGAGCCCAGACATTACCTGAGAAAAATGTCTTCTGATGAGATTGAGTATATTAAGATATTAAATAGTTAAAAACTTCTGATTTGAATTTCTTTAAACTATAAAGAGTGGGTGTTTCATATTTTGGATTTACGTTTTCTTAGTGAGAGGATAGAATTAATATTCCTTAAAAGTAATTTTTTTACATTGCAAAAACTGTATTATTTTTAATAATCTTATGCTCATAGCACTCACTGTCCTACAGGCCCTGGGGAGAAACACTGGACTACATGACAAGGAAAATTTAAGACGGGAAATTAAATTGGAATAAAATGTAATTCATATCCTTTCTTTATCCATTGTAGATTGATTCGTCTAAATATGAACACTGAACTACCCACATCTCGTCCTAGGAGAAGAGAAAGGATCAGTGATAGTAGAGATTAGGAAGCAACATGATGAAAGTAAGTGCAAAACAAGCATGATGTGTTGCTAGTCTTTTTTCCCGATGGACTTATAAATAGCCTTCTTTGACCATAGGTATCACTATTGCCTTTTCAATTAAAGAACAAAATCTAAAGCATATCAAAGGAAACCTCCTTTTTTATAATTTTTATTTTTTCCTCTGATATTCTCACTTTAGCCCCTCTAGAGAAGTGCTGTAAGGGAATTTCTGTCTTACTACCCCGCCTTTTCCTCTTACTCTTCCATGTAGCAATAAGAACAAATGATTGGACTGGTGAGAATTCGTGGTTCAATAAGCTGTACGTCCTCTGCAGTTGGTGTTCTGTATTCAAACTCATTGCTTATGTAAGACATGGTTTCTTCCTTGGACTATATTTGCTATCAAGCACAGTGGGTGCTCACATTCTCTTGTCTTCTCAAATATGCGTTGTTTCCATGTAATAAACATATCATCAGACAAGGACAGATCCATCTCCTGACTACACTACCTCCCCCTCAGATTTTGGTCTGTTTTTCCTGACGTTTCAATTTTACAGGTAGTTTGGTGCATGAACAGGTATCTGGCAAAGCTTATGCTACAGATCCCTGGTCCCCATCAGCATGCCCCAAGGTTTATAAATTCAAGGAGGGAGTGAGATGGCCCATTATAATATCAATTAAATCCACACTTTCTAACCTAGTATTCCAGAAATTCTACCACTGGGGATATTTGAGCATCAACTGTTCTGTTAATACATTTATTCTTTGATCTCTATTTACAGTGCTTTTTAAAAATTTGTTTGTTTATTGTTCCTATTATTTGAAACTTGGATGAGAGGAGGGCTGAAGACAGGATCTTGTTGTTCCCTCTGACTGAAATACTTGTGTCCTAAATATTTACTTGGTGCTCTCTCTCTCTCTCCTCTCCCTCTCCCTCTCTCTTTTATCCCGTTCTCTTCTCAAATGTGCCTTTTTCAGAATATCTTCATCTGAGGATCCTCTCTAAATTTATGTTTTTCTCTCTGTCCCTTTCTTTCATTCTATTTTTTCTCATACTATTATCAACTACTTGATATTGTATTTTATATTAATTTGCCTCTTTTCCATTTTAGAATATAAATTCCAGGCATTCAGGATCTAGCTGTATCCACAGTGCCTAGACAAAACCATGGAACATAGAAAATACCTTACACATTTTTGTCAACTGAATGATGAAAAGATTAATCTTTTGATGATATATTTCTTTAGTACATCATCTATATTCATTTAATATGTTGAACTGAAATGCAAAATTATAATGCTATCATCTATTTCAGGAACGCTACAACTATAGAAGTATTTCAAAAACAGTCTAACTATTACACTGTTTTGTACACCTGAAACTAATAGAAAAAATACAATTAAAAAAATGCCTCTGGGACAAAAAATTACAAGAAGGTATGCAACAATTCTCAGCTGCCTTCATATTAGTATAATGCATCTGGGAAACGTAAGATAAGGCTTCATTTACACACGAATTTATATTGATGTCATTATTATTCAATCGATAGGTAGGTATTTTGGTTACAGTGTGAATGTAATGTAATCCATGTGAATATCAATCCTTCATCAGACACTGTACTAAGCACTATTTTACATTTGGGAATCAACAGGTACCTGCTCTTAAGGTGTTTACAGCCTAGTGAAGGAGGAAAAAGATTCAATCTCATTAGACTCATAGTACTAACATAGGTATAGGCTCATAGAAGGAATGCCTGACCCAGTCTCTAGAATCAAAGAAGTCTTCCTGGATGAGGCAACATCTAAGCTGGGACTTCCAAGCTAATATGAGTTAAAGAAGTCAGAGGAGATAAGTAATAAGTGTTGACAAGGGAAAGATCAGGAGCAAAGGCTCAGAAGCAGAAAGGAGCCGTACACACAGAAGGGATTGAAGGTATAGAGGTGACAGGAAGTTAGGATGGGAAGGAGGGTGTAGTACGCACACACACAAAAGAAATAAAAACCCAACAACAACAACAACAACAACAAAAAACCCAGTCTCTTCATCAATAACTTACTCATCACTGTTTTGCATGCTGTCTTTTCTCAGGCTTTCTAATTCCTATTCTCAAACATTGCTTCTGACTATGACATTTTTTCTGAGGGTTTGTTTAGTATCCCTTGTCTGCTTTAGTAATCTTGCCTGAGCCATCACCCCACTGACTTTTATCTCTTTACTCCCTTGATTTTGACATCACCCAGTTATAGTCAACCACACTCATCTGGTCTTCTTATCCAGCCCTTTCCCATCACTTCCCCTGGCCTCCTTTTTCAAGGAGTGGCTTAAGCACATCTTGTCATGCTGTATTTGCTTCTAAACGTGTTAAATTTGAGTCCCTGTCACCCCAGTACTACCACAAATAAGTCATGATCAACAAGGAAAATACACTTTTTTTTTTAACTTCACTGAGATTAATCTCTAGGAATCAAACATGGACCATGTTTTAAACTGGGAATAAACAAGCTGGGATTCCAGATTGAAAATTCATTGCTTAATCTTGGAGAATCCAGAGTAATTGACCTGGATGACCAGTATAGTTAGCTCACCAGGGATCCGCTGAGGAAGCTTAAGGAAAATAACTCACACCAAAATCAGAAAGGCAATCTGACAAGCTAGGTTCATGGACAATGTAAAGGATAGTTATGAGTATGAGAATGTGAGCTGTTCAGATTCTCTCCAGGGCAACACAAATAACTTAAAATATGGATAGACCAAATAAAATATTAAATATGATTGTTTTTAAAAGTCACTGGTCGTTATTACAACATGGTCCTGCACTTTCTGTCCTTTCCTTTCTCCTCTTATTTTCTAGTCTTATATTTTTGTTCAGTTCTTACATAGGGCAATTTAACTCTCTTTTTTTGTCATTTTGTCATTTACGGTCTATTCCTGCCTTCAGTGTTGCAAGTTCTAAACTAAATGACTTTTCTTTTCTTTCCTTTTTTTTTTTTTTTTGGTGTGTGTGTGGGTATCTCCACTTTATTTTTTAAATTTAATTTAATTTAAACTTATTTTTCAATAACAGCTGACATACAATATTGTATTAGTTTCAGGAGTACAAATAGTAATTAGACATTTGCATATATACCTTATGAAGTGATCACCCCAATAAATCAGTACTAGTCTGACATTGTACATAGTTATTACAATATTATTGTCTATATTCCCTATGCTGTACTTTACATCACTGTGACTATTTTTATAACTGGCAATTTATACTTCTTAGTCCCTTTCATCTTTTTTGTGCATACCCCCAAGCCTCCACCCATCTGGTGATTATCCGTTTATTATCTGATAAAAATTTATACAAGTGGACACTTTGATCAACATTGCTCAAGCAGGAGTTTGCCTTAATCTGAAGTGTTTGGATGCTGATGGTAACTACTTTGAGCTCCTCTGGTAATTGCGCAAGTCAAATGTGACTTGTTTTCATCTTTTTTTATCAGTATATATTGAGTATTACAATTTGAAAATTTTTTTCCTTTCTTAAAATGTGTATACATTATTTTTGGCTCCATCGGTTTGTGTGTGTGTGTGTATATATATATATATATATATATATATATATATATATATATATATATGTAGGTATATATATTATTTTTTATATTATATATTTATACTATATATACATATATATATATATATAGAGAGAGAGAGAGAGAGATTTTTATTAAAATATAACTAACATACTATATTATGTTTCTCAGGTGTTACTCAACAGTACCCACCTGGCACTATGCATAGTTATTACCATATTATTGATTATATTCTCTATGCTAAAGAAGTGATCACCACAAAAAGTACATCAACCATCTGACACCATACCCCACTATCACAATATTATTGACTATATTCCATATGCTATATATTATGTCCCTAGGACTTGTTTTACACCTGGAAATTTGAACTTTTTATTCCCCTTTATTTTTCCCCCATTTATAAATTTTTCAATTACAGTTGACATTCAGTGTTATTTTATATTAGTTTCAGGTGTACAGCATACTAGTTAGACATTAATATAATTTATGAAGTGATCCCCCTGACTGCTACATACCTGGTACTGTACATAGGAATTACCATAATACTGATTATATTCCCTATGCTTTATTTTACATCCCCATGACTATTTTATAAGTACAAGTTTGTATTTATAATTCATTCACCTTTTTCACCTTGCCCCCAACTCCTCCCATCCTGATAGATCTAGTGCCCATATGACACCATAGGCAGTTATTACAATATTATTGACTATATTCCTTATGCTATGACCTACATCCCCCTGACAACCAATTTGTACTTCTTTATCCTTTTCCTTTTTCACCCACATCTAACCCCCCTCCCATCTGGCAACCATCAAAATGTTCTCTTTATCTACGAGTCTGTTTCTTATTTGTTTGTTTATTTTGTTGTTTAGATCCCACTTATAAGTGAAATCATATGATATTTGTCTTTCACTGAGTGTGATATTTGACTTACCACACTCAGCACGATACCCTGTAGGTCAATCCATGTTGTAGCAGATGGCAAGACTTCATTTTTTATGGCTGAGTAGTATTCCACTGTATATATGTACCACCTCTTTTTTATCCATTCATCCTTCAGGGACACCCCGGTTTCCTTCTTATTTTGGATATTGTAAATGCTGCAATGAACATATTGATGAACACATCCCCTCGAAGTAACATTTGGATTTCTTCAGATAAATACCCAGAACTGGGTTTACTATGTCCTTCTTTGTATCTTGTTTTAAAAGTCTATTTTGCCCAGTATAAGTATTGCTACCCCAGCTTTTTTTGTTTGTTTGTTTGCTTGTTTGTTTCGATTTTCATGAAATAACTTTTTCCATCCCTTTACTTTCAGTCTGTGTATCTCTCAATCTGAAATGAGTCTTTTCTAGGCAACATATATAAGGATCTTGTTTCCTTACCCATTTAGCAGCACTGTCTTTTGATTGGAGCATTTAATCCATTTACACTGAAAGTAATTGTTGGTAAGTATGTAATTATTGCCTTTTTATTATTTGTATTTGTATTTTTTTATTTTTTTTCATCTTAAGGAAGTCCTTCTAAGATTCCTTATAATGCTGGTTTGGTGGTATGAATGCTTTTAGCATTTTCTTGTCTGTGAAGCTCTTTATCTGTTCCTCGTTTATAAATGGTAGCTGTGCTAGGTAGAGTAATCTTGGTTGTAGGTCCTTGCTTTTCATCACTTTGAATATTTCCTGCCAATACCTTCTGGCCTGCAAAGTTTCTGTTGAGAAATCAGCTGACAGTCTTATGGGAACTCCTTTGTAGATAACTAATGGCTTTTTCTCTTGCTGCTTTTAAGAATTCTCTCTTTGTATTTAACCTTTGGCATTTTAATTATGATGTGTCTTGGTGTGGACCTCTTTGGGTTCATCTTGTTTGGGACTCTCTGCACTTCCTGGGCTTGTATATCCATTTCCTTTACCAGGTTAGGGAAGTTTTCCATCATTATTTCTTAAAATAGGTTTTCAATTCCTTGCTCTCTCTTCTCCTGCTGGTAACCTCTATAATGCAACTGTTGGTATGCTTCATGTTGTCCCAGAGGCCCCTTGAACTGTCTTCATTTATTTGGATTCTTTTTTCTTTTTGCTGTTCTGATTGGATGTTTTCTGCTACCTTATCTTCCAAGTCGCTGAAGCAGTCCTCTGCTTCATTTAATCCACTGTGGATTCCATGTAATTTATACTTCATTTCCATTATTGCAGTCTTTACTTCTGACTGGTTCTTTCTTTATGTTTCCTATCTCTTTCTTGAAGTTCTCCCTGAGATCATTGAGCATCCTTATAACCAGTGTTTGGATGCATCTGGTAGATTGCTTGTCTCCATTTTGCTTAGTTCTTTTTCTGGAACTTTTGCTCTGTTCGTTTAATTGGGATGTGTTTCTTTGCCTCCCATTTTGGCTGCCTCCCTGTGTTTGTTTCTATGTATTAGGTAGGTCTGCTATGTCTCCCAGTCTTAGTAGAGTGGCCTTATGTAGTAGGTGTGCTGTGAGGCTCAGTGGATCAGTCTTCCAGGTCACCTGAGCTGCAACTCCAGGTGTGTCCTTTGTGTGCGCCCTCCTTTTGTAGTTGAGCCTTAGTGGCTATTTGCATGTTAGTGGGAGGGATTGACACTTGGGCTCATTGGTTGTGAGGACTGGCTGTGACTACACTGGAGGAGCTGTGGTGCAGAGGCTGACCCTACAGAGCAGGGTCTGCATCAGCAGGTTTCTTGTGCCTGTCCAATCCGCCCCTTGGGTGTGTCATCCTTAAGGTGGCTGAGAGTGCTCCAGTTTGTTTTGAAGTTGGCCACTAGGTATGCCAGCCCCAGGGCCACCTGGGAGGGGATCTGCTGCAGGTCAAGTTCAGCTGCAGCCTATTCCTTACCTGGGACCACCCAGCAGAAGGCACAAAGCAATCCATAGATGGTTGCCACCTGTGCCATGTTTGGAAGTTCCTTGAGAGGCCAAGCTGCAATCCAAGACCAGATGCTGCTAGTGCCAGGCTTAGGGCTGCTCTGCCAGAAGTATGAGACATGCTCAAGCCAGATGATGCTTATCTGGGTTCCACAAACCTTTGAGAGACTCTAGGAAAGTCTGTAGCATGAGCCAAGGCAGGCGGTTTGTATGAAAAAGGCACTGAAAGTGACTTTGGTATGCCCAAAAGGTGGGCAGGGCAGGGTCTCAGAATCACCAGGGTGTGGCAAACAAACATGGCATTAGCCAGCTTGATGGAGACTCAGATATAGTGGCTGCCTGCGTCTGCATGCTGGGAAGAGGGAGGGCTCATAAAAGAAACAATGGCCTCTGCCAGCTCCTCTGTTCAGAAGAATGCTTCCCCTTCAGCCCTCTCCCTGCAGCCAGACAACTTAGATCCCCCCTGCCCCCCCCACACAACATATTTCCCTTTTACCTCTCTAGCTGCTGCTCCTGTGCTGAATGTCAGAGCCAGTGATTCTGTTGATAAGTAAGTCTGGCACAGTCCTTTTAAGAGGAGCGCCTGGGATTCCAGACACCTTCCATCTCACTCAGCCACAATGTATGCTGGTTTTCACAGCCAGAAATTATAGGGACTTCTCTGCCTGTCACTGGAACCCTGGGCTGCGGAGGGACTGAGACCCCTTGCTCCTCCAGTGGGGGGAGGAGCCTTCCTAGCCAAGATATCCCTCCTGATTTTTCATGGTCACATGCAGGTGTCGCACAAACCCGTTTTGCATCTCTGCCCTTCCTCTCAGTCTTGAGGTGGCTTCTTCTGTATGGTCTAAGTTGTAGGGCTGTGGTTCAGCAAGATTTCAGGTGATTCTCAGTGATGGTTATTTTGTAGTTTAGTTGTAATTTTGATGTGGTCATGAGAGAAGACAAGTATAGCGTTACCTACTCTTCCATCTTTAGCAGAACTCCTGGAGTGATTTTTCAAAACATTTTCCTAAAGTATAATTCACTCCTTAAAAGGAAATATGTGTTGAATTATTAAGATCTTAATGCTTTTAACCTTGATGAACAAGTCTCCGAGTTTTTATCCTGTGCATTCTCTACAATACCAGATATGCTGACCAGACACTGCAGAGACCTCATCAGTATCACTTCAGACTGACACGGTATGGTAGAATGGATTACACAAGTACTTGATAGTTACTATTGATCGCTCTCTGTTTGTTCCATGTGAATGGATGTTGATAGTGAATGCTAATTAAGATTGTTGCTGGATATATGTAATTTGCTTATTATAATTTTTCATGGAATCATTAGTTATAATTCAGTAATTCACTTCAGTGTCTGAATGTTTCTAGCCTTGATTAATTGGTCAATTTTGTGTACTCATGCTGAGGCAGTTTCCTTATTTTTATTGCACACTTAACTATATAAAGGCATTACATACATGTAATGTTTTATATATACATAAATGCATATATTTAATATGTAATATATAATTTACATATATATATACTTATGTAATATATTATACTACATAAGTATTTTGATTTACACACATACACACATACAAATACAAACAAATACATGAAAATGTAATCAATTATGTCTGAGTTGCAAACTACCATATTTCCCCCAAAATAAAGTCTGGTCTTATATTAATTTTTGCTCCAAAAGATGCATTAGGGATTATTTTCAGGAGATGTCTTATTTTTTCATTTACAACAATCTACATTTATTCATGTATAACAATTTACATTTATTCATTTACAAAAATCTACATTTATTCAAATACAGTGATGTCATCTTCTTCTGGAACATCGTCATAACTCTCCAAACCCTGAATTCTGGCTTGAATTTCTTGTGACTCCATTTCCTATAGAACCATTGGCCCTGATCTCTCATGTCCAACAATAGAGCTCTCCTTAAATGAGCACTTCTTATCCATGTAGCCTGCTCGTAGTGCATTGGCAACACAGCTGTCAGTGATTTTATGAACCCAGGAATTCTTCACCCAAGTCACGACCTCTTGCAGGCTAGGCTTCACAAAGCTTCCACGCTGATTTCTCTCCATTCTACTTTCAATGTAGTCATTGATTTCCATGCACAAATTGTCCTTGTAAGGCTTGTTTATTGCAATATCAAGAGTCTAGGGATATGCAGTCATTCCTGTGGGAATCATTATTTGATCTATTTGATCTATTCTTCTCTCTGCAAGGAAGTTCTACATGTCTTTGGCATGGTGAGTGCTGGCTGAATCCCAGACTAGCAGATCTCTTTGGTCACCTCGCAAAACAAGTGGCAGCATTAAATCAACCCACTTCCTTGCAACTGACTGCTTGTGTGCACCAGGCTTTTTCGGTTTCAAGAACATAAATGCCTGAAAAACCTCAACCTTATCTTCCTTGCCCTTAGTGATGATTAGAGGTGGGGCTTTCTTTCCATCCAGACGAATTTACAAATTACAGGTAACACTTGAACTTTTGTAACCAGTGGAGGGAATGTAGATTGATGAGGCACCCCTCTGATCAATTGTTGTTTGAAATCCTTGGCCCATAAACACTGCAGTTTCATCCATAGCAATCACGTTGGAGAGTTGGTATTTAGAAAACTCAATGCCATCAACAAAGGACTTGAATGCAAGTACACGTTTAATAACTTCAGTATCTTCCAGCTTAAACAGTGTTGTTGATCTTAGAGACAGTTCATATCGCTGAAGGAAGCCATCCAGTCAGTGTTGTGATGCTTTGGATTCTTCTTGGGGATATTTCTAATTGTGGTGCCATTGCAAGGACAAATGCTTGACTATCAGCCCTGTGCACAACCAAAGGCTTTGCTCTCCTGTCAGCAATCCATTCACAGCTGATGTCTTCCAGCTCAGGAAATAATGGTTGCTGACATGATCCACTCTTTCTCTTAGCATTTTCCTCGTCCACCTGTTGACTGAGGTTACTGTACTCTGCTCACCATTTTTAGACCATTCGGTGATCCAATTTCTTTGCTTTGCAGAAAGCCATAAGATTCTAGCCCCAGGATTCCTCCATGATTTCTTTCTTGTACTCGACAGAATAGCTCTTTCTTTTTGCACTCATCTTGTCTGGAGGTCTAAATATTATTCCCTTTAAATCTATCATTAAATCAAGTGTTAATTGAAGACTTACAAGACAAGAGTGCTAACAAAAATGATGATAGTTAAGAATGATGGTCCACATGAAAGCGACACCACATAAAATTGCAGGCACCAAAATTAAGAAAATATTTCTGTATTTCACTTGAGTACATTAAGTAGGTCCGTTATAACACACGACATATTGAATTATGAAGATTTGTATTAGACACAACCACTTCTGTTCATTATCAAGTGCGCACATTATTTGTGCATTGTGTCTGTACTCTGATTGGTCATTTGGCAGTAAGTCTTGAGTTCATCTGTTTACATAGGCATTTACCTCTCGTCCAAAGGTGCTATTTGGGTATTTACAAATACTTAATTATAATTGATATTATCATTTATTTTAGGTATTAATGTCAATAATGTTATTTATATTTAATTATATATTAATATTATTTTATAATTCAATACATCCATCGTGTGGCTGATGATCTTAACTGGGGCTTATTTTGGGGGTAGGGCTTATATTACAAGCATCCTGAAAAATCATGCTAGGGCTTATTTTCCGTTTAGGTCTTATTTTGGTCTTATACAGTATGTACAAAAACCTTAAATAGATTGGGTATGAATTGTATTGTAAGTAACTACTGATGGCAGTATCTCTAACTTGAAGGAGATTTTATATATATCCTGCCATCAGATTATGAGATTATAGTTTTGAAAATAATTTACAATACAATTCATATTCTGTTTAAGGTGTTTATACATAGTTCTTAACTCAAACCTCATTGATTAAATACATGTGTACGTTTATATTTATGTGTGTATGTACGTATATTACATTTTTCTTTCCAGCTTTTATATATACATAATGTAGTATATTAAATTTCTTATCTTATTATATGATAGTTTATTATGAAACATATATAATCTATACTATACCTTATATAAATAAACCTTCAACATAAATGTGCACTTTTTTCAGAAGTAATGCTAATTATTTTTAAATAATTTGTTATTAGTTTCAGGTGTATAAAACAACATAATGATTAGACATTTACACCCCTCACAAAGTGATAACCCCCCAAGTCTACTATCCATCTGATGCTGTACATAACTATTCTAATACCATTGACTGTGTTCCCTATGATGTTCTTTACATCCTTTGACTATACACATATTTGATTAGAGTTGATATTCAGCATTATGTTAGTTTCAGGTGTAAAGTGAAGGTCTTAGGCATTTATATGATCTATGAAGTGATCCCCCCGATAAGTCCTGTGCCCATCTGACACCCTGCAGTCCTTACACTATTAATTATATTCCCCATACTCTATTTCACATCCCTGTGACTATTTTGTGACTATTTTTAAAGGTTTATGTTATTATCAATTTTCACTTTTAATTTATTTTATTATCATTTATTATTTTATTTAATTTTCACTCTAAGCCTTAGGTTTGAATCCTTTTGATTGCTCTGATTTTAATCTTTGATTTCATGAAAGAATTACAGGATTTCAGAGCTGGAAGGCCTTGCTGAACATAAAAGGACTAGAGCCGCTTATCTTTGAAGCAGTCAGATACTGTCTGACTTGACCACAGGCTGTTCACCCAGCATGGGTTGTCTGATCTAATTATGGGGAAAGTTTTAATTCACTTTCTGCCCCAATACCCTTGGACATTGGTCTGTTACTTTCCCTATATTCTGCAGTAAAAAAACAGAAAAGAAAAAAAAAAAAAAAAAAAGGAAGAGAAATGGAATGCAAACTCCCAGTGTCTAAATTGTGTTGCCAAGCACTCATATTTTCTCTACCAACTTGCCTTTGCTTTGATGAATTTTGGCAGCTCTTTCTTAGCCCCAGCTCAGAATTCCTTTACAGCTTTGTCTTTGGAGCAGCAATTTGATAGAACGATGGGCCAAGGTGGTCTAAAATCTGCATGTCCATAGAATGCACATTGTTTTTATTTATATCATATAAATCAACAAAAAGAGTAATCACACTTTCTAAAAATGACATTTCAATTTTTATTTATTTTTTTGTTTTACGTAAAGTTGAAAAAATTTCAATGGTATCTATAAATTAGTATTTGGTATTGTGGCTTGGGTATTTTTGGAAATTATTTAGGTATGGGTGTCAAAGTCCTCCACAAACTATTCCTTGGTACCCTCACTAATAAAGAATTGGATTTATTTATTGGAAAACAGTATAACATTTGTTATACACGACATATATATATATATATATATATATATATATATATATATATATATATATATATGTAATTTAAAATGTTTTAAATGACCTATTTCTTGCAGTACCAACTAGCAAGGATGAAAACTAAGGGTATTCAGGATTAGTTAATTATATTTATTTTTATTTATTTTCCCTTGGGATTCTTTTTTTTTTTTTAATAAACATTTTGTTAATGGAAAATCCATCATTATACCACTAATTCTTAACCTGCTATCCAAGGGCAGATGGGTGGACATTGACTTATCCAGGACCACCTTAAAATTTAAGCAAAATTCACATGGATATGGAGTTTTTTCTAGAGAGGATCTATAATTCCATAGAACCATACATAATTATACAGATTCATAGGATATATGTAAAGCTGTATATGAGAGAAACCCCCAAACTTGAAATCTTAACATAATAGAAACTTATTTCTTCCTCACTTAAAATTCCAGACTAAGGTGATGAGTTTACATTCTGAAATGGTCAGAGATCCAGGATCCGTTGATCTTTTGTTCCACTATTTTATGCTGTTATTTATAGATGGCTCATAAATAGATCAGCATTTTGACTAACATAGAGACCCTTTTCTTTTAAAAACAAACCTGAAAATTGTACCATGCTTTCAATAAAGATCCCATTAATTAGAACTTAGACATAAAATCCTCATTCTGGGTTTCCATGTGTCTAGCCAAAAATCAAGTGTTCTATTACCTTAGAGAAATAAGAGAATATGTATTAAGGAGAATCAACAGTCTGCCACAAACACACAATGTAAAATGCTTAGAACAATACCTGGTACATAAGTAGGACACATTAAACATTAGTTACTTGCATTTTAACCATAGATTCTTTAAAAGATCTCTATCATATAAAGGATTGAAAGAAAGTGATAGTAGCAGAGGAGTCAAGATAAAATGATTATAAGTTAGTTACCCATGTAGCTGTGCCTTCTTTGTTTTATACATAATTTGTTTGAATTCTGTATTGATATGAATTATCTAATCTGATAGAATGGGATCCATAGCTCTTTCTCCCACAGTGCTCTGTATTCAATAAAGGCCTTGTTCGTTGACACAACTCTGGAGTTCTAACCTTAGTTTGTGATAACTGAAAAGCATTCTGTCTGGCCGTAGGTATTATTTTTCCTCTACTACATGGAAACAGATATTTTAGATTTGAACTAAAGGAATAATTATTCTACAGTGATTATCTTATGCAACCCATGTTGTTTTATTTAATGTAAAAAGCAGGATTCTTAATATTTTTAAAAATTTCTCAGACCAAAGAAATATATCTTTGTGTATACCAAAACAGAGGTCTGGGGTATATGTCAGTATTTATAAACTGTCATAAGGAATTAATATTATATGAGTATTATAATCATCATCATTATTGATATTAATTATTTGTATATGAGCAGTTTAGTAGTTAGCCATCCAGCCAAGAATATGGGGGTCGTCTTTGAAGATTCTGAACTTTATAAGCCCCGAAGAAACCAGATTCAATACTTTATAAATATACCACGTTTGTCATCAAATAGCATTACTATTTCTTTTATTCACTATAATTAGAATTAAATACCATGTGTTATTCCCATCATGGTGAAAAACAATGTATTATGGTAAACATTAAACTTATTAATTTGATATTTGCTAGAGATATTATCAAAATTATTTAAGTTTTAGATTGAGAGTTAGAATAGTTGAGATTTATTGCTCCTTTCATCCCCAAAAGCTCATTAATTTATCATTTTATCAATTTCAATTCTAATTCCACTCCTAACAGTGTGATCTTGGATGAGTCATTCAATTTCCAATTCTGTAAGGCTAAATGATCCACCTCTAAAAATCTACACTTAATTATTCAGAGTATTAATCCAAAGGAAAAGAGTGTATTGGATAAAACATTGTAATTTTAGTTGCAAGTGATAGAAACACAGTTCTAAATAAATTGATAAAATAGGTGGGAGAGGGATTTCATGGATGGCAATGGAAGCATTTATCTTTGAACACATGTCATGACCAGATGAATTGTATCGGCTAGGTTTAGAGGATAATATGATTGGCCAGTCTTTGGCGTATGTCCACCTTCATGCTTACAGTCTAATCTTAGTCTATAACCAGAGAATCAAGAAGGAGGATGACAACAGTAACACTAAAATTAGGTTGCTAAATGGTCTTGATTAATGGCTACATTATTGGTGTAAGTGAGATCCCTTCACATAAAAGGAGAATTTAAGTGGACGTTTATACAGGCACAGTTTGATATATTCATGATATAATAAAATACACTAACATTTTAGACAATATTTATGCATTTATGTCTTCTTGTAGATCTACATAAATCACTTGTTCAAATAAACATAAAGTATTAGTTTGCTAGGGCTGCCATAAAAAATATATCACAAACTAGGTGGCTTAAGCAACAAATATTTTTCTCACAGTTTTAGGGGTTAGAAGTCTGAAATGAAAATATTGGCAGGGTTGGTTCCTTCCAAAGGCCGTGAGGGAAGGATCTGTGCCAGGACTCTCTGCTTGGCTTGTAGATGGCTGTCCTCATATTCACATGGAATGCTC
Organism: Rhinolophus sinicus; assembly: GCF_036562045.2. NCBI lineage: Eukaryota > Metazoa > Chordata > Mammalia > Chiroptera > Rhinolophidae > Rhinolophus > Rhinolophus sinicus. The sequence goes on from NC_133756.1 coordinate 107,193,872, forward strand.
CCGTACTTGTCTGTATCCAAATTCCTCTTTTTTATAACACCACTGTTATTGAATTAAGGTTCACCCAAATTAGCTCATTTTAATTTGATTACCTCTGTAAAGACCCCATCTCCAAATAAGGTCAAAATCTGAAACATTGGGAATTAGGACTTCAACATATTTTTTTGCAGTTGTCCCATCCCCCAGTTTTAATAATATTAAGATACAATTAACATATGGCACAGTATAAGTTTAAGGTGTCAAGAATAATTATTTGATTTACATATACTGTGAGATGATTACTATAATAAATTTAGTTAACATCCATCATCTCATATAGATACAAAAATAGAAAAAAATAAACATTTCCTTGTGATGAGAACTCTCAGGAGTTACTCTCATAACAACTTTCATATATACTATGCAGAAGTTTTAACTATAGTTATCGTGTTGTACATTACATCCCTAGTACTTATTTAGCTTATAATTAGAAGTTTGTGCCTTTTGACCACCATCTTACAATTCCTTCTCCCCCAACCTTCCATCTTAGTTTTTCTATTGGATTTACATGTTGAGTTACATCCCAGACTACTCCTGACCAAAGTAGTTGGGAGGGGCAAGGAGGCTTTCATACTTATCCACACATTATTTTCATTGTGACATTCTCATTCTCCATAATCATTCAGCCCTGGATGTGGGCCTGCTTGGCTTGCCCAGGGAAATCCTAGTGAATACCCTTTGGACAGCCTTGACTTTCATTCTTCCAGCATTCCTACCTCATTGACTTCAAGCCATAGGATGAGAAAGGTTTTAATAAAACTGACTTTTAATTTTTAATGGTTGACTTTTTGGTTTTGTAGCACAACTTATTTATATGGAATTAATTTTGCTGTTAATACGAGGCTTGTAAATAAATTTATTTCAAATAATTAAACAATGGCTTATACATCTCTGAAAAAGTGATTATTATGCCTCCCGTGTCACACAGTGAATATATATATAAATTCTACTTATGAGCAATCTACTATTTCTATTTTTTTCCGATTAATTTTGTGCCAGTATCAAACTGAATTAAAAGTTTTAGTTTTATAAGAAATTTAATACACAGCAGGACTATATTCCTCTTATTACTTATTCTCTTTAATTTTAAAGCCACTTCTATGTGCTTGTTTTCCAGGTTGACCTTAGAATTTCTATGTTGAGTTATAAAATAACAGTTTGATGAGGATTATGTTAAATTTATAGATTAATTTTGGAGAAAAAGGTGACATCTGTATGCTATATGCTATTAAATATTCTCATTCATACATGTGGCTCCTGTATGACTCTGTTTAAATCCTAAATAAAATTTTATTAAAATTAAAAAACAAAAACAAAACTGAGCCTTAAAAGGAGAGGGGTTGAATATAGGCTCTAGTCTGCCTACATTTTTCTGTCTGAGGCTGCTTGTCTCAGTGGAAATATTTTGATGCCCTCACCAATGATATAAAATGGACAGCCACTATTAATTAACCACCACAACTCACCAATAATGGTTTATTGCACATTTTTTGCTGAATGGCATGAGTTCCCTTTCCTTCTGTGACCTTTGCTGGAGGGTAGCATCCAAGGGATTCTTCCTAGAATAACAATGATATCAAAAATGCCCGCTCTGTCAAAATACATTTTTTTAAATGTTAAAAAAAGATGACTCTTGTACAAATATATATCAAACACATTTCAAAAAATTAATTCTCTGGAAGAGCCAGCAGGATGGTAGAGCTGCTTCAAAAAACATTTGCAGAACATATTTACTTATTCAGCTAGAAGAGTAATGTGTAAATACATTTGCTAAATTAGATACAAAAATTAGCTACATGTCAATAATAGTATAATTTTTGAGGTTATCTTTTCTATTAGACAACGATTTTTTTCTGGGTAAAGAAAAATAGATGCAATTTAGGAATTTCTAAATGTTTAAAAGTTTTACAGCTTTACAGAATCTTTGAACAGTGCCTGATTAATAGGGAATAGTAAGTCAAATATACATCACCTAGGAAACAAGATAATCCTGGGTTTTGTGTCTAGTTTAGCAAATTTATTTCTTCATTCATTACCTACTGACTATATAGATCTTTGTTTCTCAAATACTCTTTGAATTTCTGAGTAGGTCTGTTAGATGATGCCTGAGTATGACATTGAGAAAATATAAAATAATCTTTGTGTGTTATTTCCACATTTTGGAAAATTTTACCTTAATTACTCTACAGTTATATGATGCATGAGTAATAGCTTTAGGAAGGAAATTAATCTTTAAAATGGAAAATTTTCTCACTTGAAAACAATTTTTTAAAATTAACATCACCAGATGCCCAGCTATATATTAATTATTGTAAGCAACCAAAGCCTTAAACTTTCTAATTATCCACTTGTATTATTACCTCCCTTTCAGCAGGTGAGTGGACTACAAAAAATATTAAGAGTTGGCTTCCTCTAAAACATGTTCAGAATGCAAAATATGTCTATCATGATAAAAGTTTAATTCTCACAACAACCTGGCAAGGTTGGTGTTAATACTACCCCTAATTCACCAAACTATTTAAGTAATTGGTCAAGATTACTTGACCTATAAGCACTGGAATTGGATTAATGAGCTCTGTCACCTTGGTTCCTAAGTCCCCAATCTTTCCCTATACCATGTCAGAAATGACTTCTCAATAATTTGCAAGGGGGCTTGTTGGAAGAGTGAAATTTAATGAGCTAATTATGAAGAGTTTATTCTAAAAGTTCTAGTAGGATGAAAGCAATTCTGTTTGAAATGACTGTGCATCAAAGAATGTTAACTATTCTAATTCCATGTCATAGAAATCCAATATCTGTTCCTTTTCTGTCTTACACTATATGTCAGATATGCTAAAGGTGGAAAAAGAAGGGAAGAAGGAGATGTCATTAGAGTTAGGGTTACAGTCATTGCTATTGGCTTGAATTGATGATCTTTAAAATTCCAGGAAGAGAATGTTCATGGAAGGAGTATAGCATGAAGATGTAGCATAAGTTTGGAGTCCTAGTTGCTAGTCATACTCTACCACGAAATCTGTATGGCCTGGTCAGGTTAATGTGCCTCTCTGGGCTTCAGTTCTTTATTGTGTGAATTAAAGAGGCTAAGCTAAGGTCCATTTAGCTTTAATATTCCTTGAAGCCATTAAGAAGTTAGTAACAGAGGACACACGATACATATGCAACATCATTTTATTGCTTAAAATCTTTAATGACTCCTCATTGCAGTATGGTGTGGTTAAGAAATTGCTCAATTTCTCTGTGACCCAGTTTTCTTACTTGGGTTGTTGTTACAATTTAACTAAGGCTGCATATGTAAAAAATACCACATGCTCAGAAAACGATAAGCATTCAATAAGTACTGGCTATTACTATTGACTATAGGATTAAGTTAAATTTTTACATAACTTACCTAACACTCTTTAATCTTGTTCACCTCACTGGCATTGTCTCTCACCATTCTCTGCCTTACATATCAAGCTGAGAAACACAGAAGAGTCTTTATTTTTCAGTCACTTTTGAGGACCATTTTGCAGGGTAAAGGATTCTACATTAGCATTTTTTTTCCTCTCAATACTTTACATATTTCATTCCACTCTCTTCTTGCTTGTATGGTTTCTGAAGAGAAGTTGGATATATATATATATATATATATATATATATATATATATATACACACACACACACACATATATACGTATATATGTATATATGTGTGTGTGTGTGTGTGTGTGTGTGTATATATATATATATATATTTATATTTCCTTATGGCTTTCAAGATTTGTTTTCTTTATCTTTGATTTTCTGTAATTTAAATATGGCATGCTTAGGTGAAAGTTTGTGGCATTTATACTGTTTGGTGTTCTCTGAGCTTCCTTAATCTGTGACTTTGATGTCTGACATATTTGATAAATTGTGGAAATTCTCAGTCATTATTGCTTCAAATAATTTTTATGTTATTTTCTACCTTTCCTTCTGGTATTCCCGTTATAACTATGTTATATACCTTGTAGAGTTGTCCCACAATTCTTGCATATTCTGTTCTTTTTTTTTTCCAATTATTTTTTCTCTTTGCTTTTCAGGTTGGCAATTTGTATATAGATAGTTTCAAGCTCAGAAATTATTTCCTCAGGTGTCCACTCTACCAGTAAGCCCATTAAAAACATTCTTTTAAAATCTATAGTGTGTTTTTTTTTATTCGTTTTTAGAATTCCCATCTCTCTGCCTACATTGCTCCATCTATTCTTGCACACGGTCTACTTTATTAGTTAGAGTTATTAATATATTAACCATAGTTGTTTTAAATTCCTAGTCTGATAATTCCAACATGCCTGTTATGTTTGTGTCTGGTTGTGTTGCTTGTTCTGTCTCTTAAAACTGTGTATCTTACCTTTCTGTATGCATTGTCATTTTTTTCTTAGTACCTGGATGCAATGTACTGGGTTAAGAAACTCCTATGAATAGGGCTTTTGTAATGTGGTGTAAAGTATAGAGATAGAGGAAGCTTTCTACAGTCCTATGATTAGGTCTTGGTGTTTTAGCGAGTCAGTGCCTCTGGATTGTGAATTTTACAAGTGCTTCTCAGTTCCTCCTGCCCTTAGATGAGAGAGGGTGTTTGGAGTGGATTGGAGTTAGTTATTTCCTTGTCCCTACATGGAAGGCTAGAAAGGTCTAGAGGTAGGTATTTTTCTTCCTCCCTGTGGAAAGTCAGAGCCAGCTGGAGTTGGTTACTTCCTTTCTTTCAGGTCAGTTAGGCTCCAGTAAATCCCCAGCACATTAGGCTCTGGTTAAATAGTTTAACTCGAAGGCAGAACATGTTAAGAACAGAATGCTCTGCCATATTTCAAAATGTGACTTTTCCCCTTCCTCTGCAGAAGGCATGAGGGGATTTTACTCCAGTAGTCACCGTGAGAAGGTGGTCGAGCTCCTGAGGTCAAACTCACAAAAGTTTGGGGACCTCCCACATTCAGGACTGGGGCCCCTAAAGTTTTGGACTCTCAAACTTGTCCACACTGAGACTGAAGCAATTCATCAATTTCAGTTAAGGTTTTCCTATCCCAGCACTTATTCCCTCAGAGGTTTCTGCTCCAGTAAGTTGTGTTTATCTGTATTCATCTATCTGTCTCTCTAATTTTGGTGACATCAGTTTTCCCTGTGACCCCGCTTTTCTTATGGATATAAAAGTTGTTGATTTTTCAGTTTGTTTAACATTTTGCATGTTGTTAAAATAGAGTGGCAATTTCTAAGCTCCTTACATGGCCTAACCCAAATTTGGAAGTTGCTTTAGTGAAATTTGAGGGGTTTGCTTTGTACACAAGCACAGGTATCCATCAGACAACTAAGAATCGGTGTTGATAGTGCACAAAAAATTGAAGTCTAAAAATTATCAGTTTGGCAGATAGAATGGAGGTAATATTAAGTGGATGAGCTTTGCCAAGAAAAGGGCACAGAAAAAAAGTTACTAATGCTAGAATCTTAGAGATTCCCCCAGCTCCAGCCCCCATTTTTGACAAGGTAATATAAGATTTCTTACAGTGTTTATTCTCTGTGTACTAAAAGTTTGATCCTGAAGTAGTTTAGAACCCTGAGAGTGTAAATATTAATATGATATGGGATAAAAGCAATGTGGCAAAGAAACATGTCATTTTAAGACAGCACTTACTTGGGAAATCAACACCTCCCAGGTAATAATTTTATTAAACAAGCCTTACAGATCTTCCTGATTTTACTGGCACTTTAATTATCAAACAACATGTCTAGTCCTAGAGTAGCAAGTCTGCACAGTCATTTCAATTCATGTGTTTTTACTAATCTTTATCCTGTTCTCAATAATTTGAAGTTCTGTTCTCTACCATTGAGAAAAGCACAGAAAAGAAGTTTAACATACTTATTTAATATTTTGACTAATTCTTTTCCAGTGAATTCAAAACCTAGAGCATATTTTTATGAGAAAAATATTTTTACAGTTGTGTTGGCCTTTAGGACTGTTTGACTTTGTAGTGTCATAATACTCAATTTGTTTGATTTTACCTTTCATGGTTCATTTAATTTTCTCTTGGACGATTTCTTTCCTTGTCCTGCTATCATGGTACTTCTCACAATGATTATGTTAAATAAGGGGATATTTACCTATTTCCAGGTGCCATAAAAATATAATTTTATTTATGTGGTTGGTTGTTTTATATCCCATGCTTCCCACTGGGGGAAGAAAAGTGATATAGCTTATGAAGTAATCTATGTAGATGCAGTGTATCTGGTCTTGGAAAATGCAAATATTTTTGGAAAATACAAATATTTTTTTCCTGGCACTGAATTTCACAAAGAATTTAATACACTGGGTTCTTAGATACTGAACAACAAAGTAGAAAATATCTAACACCTTAACCCAAACAACCTATATTTCTTCCACATCACTTGTGATGCAGAAGAAAATGCTACATCCTAGATTTTCTCTGCTGCCTAATGTCTGGCTGAATTGGCCACTCCCTTTTTGTTTGCTAACAACTGAAGAAATAATTGCATCACCTATCAATGAATATGTGAACAAAAATCATTTTGAGTGAGAAGTGTCCAGATTTTCAGACCCCTTTATATCCGCATGCCCCCCAAAAGAAACATGGTGGTGAAGTCACCACTCCAAATTTCATCTCAGCATCAAAGCACCAGCCCTGAATTTCACATGCTGGAAACCTTTGATGAATAGAAGTGGAACCACTGACAGCTACTATGCAACAATGTTGAAAAGAGAACAGTGTCCAGGAGACACTTAAATATTGACAAGGCTACCTAACTTTGGAGAAGTATGACTTCTGTGTTAAGTGGTTTTCCTGTAAAGTAATGAAATTACAGGGATTGCTTTTTTTTTTTTTTCCTAAGTATCTCTAAGAATAAATCAGTTGGCTCACATGGAAAAAAAGGGAGGGAATAGATAAAATGTTAAATTTTGTCTATAATTTTATAGAAGTAATCCAAGAGGGAATATAAATTTGGCAAAGACACTTCTGTAGGTTGGTGGAAAGAAGGTAAAATCCTACATATATGAGATGTATAAAATCATATGTTAATGTAAATTGACTTAATGTGTGGTATTGGCACAAGAATATAGAGGCCAGTGAGATAGAATAAAAATAAAAATAGCACCCAAGTAATGCGGATCTCTAGTAATCCACTTTAATGTGGATTAAAGTGACATCTCAAATCATTGGTTTAAAGATAGACTTCTTAATAAATGGTGCCGAAACAACTGGTTAATCATTTGAAAAAATATTAGAAACTTTGATACATCCCTCACTCTATGTATAAAAATATGTGCTAAACGTATCAGCAATATAATAAAAATCATACAAGTACTAGAAGAATACATCATTTAAAAATGTTTTATTCACCTTTAACTTTACTTTTTTTTAAATTTAAAATACATTCCTCTTTAACCTAGGTGCAGAGAAAGGCATTCTAACTATCAATCAAAATCTAGGTATGAAAAAAGAATCATAAATTTGACTGCACACAATTTTTAAACATAATGTGATGATATAAAAACATTATAAACAAAATTAAATGATACTGATAAACTGTGAGAAAATGTTTGCAAAATATATAATAGAGACATGTTCTCCATACCATATACGAAAATGATCTCCAAATGGATTACAGACCTAAAATATGAGCTAAAAATTAGCAAACATCTAGAAGAAAACACAGAAGATCTTGGATTCAGAAAACATATTTTAATAGGTCATTAAAAAAGCACGAGATGTAAAAAGTTAAATTCAATTTCATCAAAATTTAAAACTTTTACCCTTTAGAAGACTCCATTGACAAAAGGAAAAAAGTAAACCATGGACTGGGAGAAAATATTTGCAAAGCATGCATTTGACAAAGAACTTATATCTAAAATATATAAAGAATAGTTCAGCTCAATAATAAACAAGCCAATTAGAAAACTAGGCAAAAGATTTCAACAAACACTTCATAGAAGATGTACACATAGAAAACAAATACATGAAAAGATAATTATTATCAGTCATTAAGAAATGCAAATTAAAACCACAGTCAGTTAATATTGAGCAGCCGCTAAAATGCCTATCATTTAAAAGACAAACCATGCCACGTGTTGGCACACAAGTGGAAATCTAGTACCTAGATAGTGGGAATGTAAAATGGTACCACCACTTTGTCAATTTCTTGTTTGCTTATCTTTTTTTTCAATGCTTTCTGCTATTTATTTTTCCTTTCCTCTGCTGATTATTGTTTTAATTTGCTTGACCTTTTCAATTATCTTAAGGTGAAAGTTGGTCATTATTTGAGACCATCCTTCTTATCTAACTTACGCCTTTATGCTCTTACTTCTCTTTCAGTACTGCTGTAGCTGCATCCACAAATTTTGCTATGTCTTGTTTTCACTGTGATTAAATTTAAAATACTTTCTAATCTCTGTTTTTATCTCTTCTTTGAACCATTTATGATTTATAAGTGTGGTATTTAGTTTCTAAATAGTTGGTGATTTTCATGATATTTTCCCATTATTAATTGGCATTTAAATATCTTTATTATCTGAAAACATACTTACATTAATTAGACTTGCTTTACAGACCAGAATATGGTCTATCTTAGTAACATATCATGTTCATTTATGAAATATATATATATGTATATACTGATGGTAGGTGGAATGTTATATAAATATCAAATGGGTCACATTAGTTGATAGTAAAGTAAAAATCTTCCATATCTTTACTGATCTTCTTCCTCCTTTTTCTATGAAATACTGAGACATCCTTAACAGTATTTGTGGCCTTGTTTCTTTTTTTATTTGTATAAGTTTGTGCTTTGTATTTTGAAGCTCTGTTATTCAATGCAGAAGTGTTTAAAACTGTTATACTGTCTTGATGAATTAACCCCTTTACTGGTATTCCTGATAATAATATTTACTTTGAAATATACTTTGTCTTATATTAAGCTTATTGTTTTACACTTATTTTGATAGTGTTGGCGTGATTTAGCTTTTTCCATCCTTTTATCTGATTTATGTCCTGATAATTAAGGTGAATATTTTTAGACAGGATAGAGTGGGGCCTCATTATAAAATTCATTTTAACTTTTATGCTTTTTGATTGAGTGTTTACATCACTTACATTCAATATGACTGTTCACACAGTTTGGATTAAATCTCGCACCTTGCTATTTGTTTTGGTTTCTTAAAAGGAAATAATTATATTTACCTACATATATACCATCTATTATTTTTTCTTCTATCTGAACAGCTTCCTTTAACATTTTTGTATATTGTAGTGCAGGTCAGCTGAAGTTGAATTCTTTCACCATTTGTATGTCAGAAAAAGTCATTATTTTACCTTCATTTTTGATAGACATTTTTACTGGTTGCAGAATTCTTACCTGATAGTATTTATTTTCTTTTCAGTAATTTAAGGTTGTTACTTCATTGTCTTCTGGCTAACATTGTTTTGACAATACGTAAGCTCCTTGACATTTTTTCCCTTTGTTTCTCTATATACAATATGTCTCGTTTATCTCTGGCTACTCAAGAATTTCTCTTTGCTACTTTTGAAGCAATTTGATGTGCTTTGGCCATTATTTTTTTCAAACGTTTTAATGTATCTCTTCTTCTGTGACTCCAATTATGCATAATGTAAGCTGAATTAATTTGTGCCGTAACTCCCTGATGCTATGTTCTTTTTTAAAAAAATTACTTTTACTGTTGTGTTTCATTTTGTATAGTTTCTTTTGCCATGCATCAAATTCACTAATAGTTTCCCCTACAGTCTGTACTTTGTTTTGAATCCAATCCAGTATAGTTTTCATCTCAGAATATATATATTTTTTAATCTCTGGAAATTCAATTTTGCATATTTCTGTTCTCTGCCTCTCCTTAACATGGTCATAGTTTTGCCTACTCTTGGAACATGTGAGATGTACTTGTATCTCTCTGTTATGTCCTTGTACTAATTCTATTATCTGTGTCCTTTTTGTTCTATCAGGAAATTTTTCTCTTTATTAGTGGTCACATTTTCCTGCTTATTTCATACCTGTTATTTTTTTTTTTTTATCAGATGGCAGACATTATGGATTTTATCTTGTTGAGTTCTAGATATTAGAATCTTTAAACATTCTTAACTTTTATTCTGTGGTGCAATTAATTTTCTTAGAATCAGTTTCATTCTTTGAGGGTTTCTTTTTAGCTCTGTTAAGTAGGTCTAGAGCAAGGACAAGTATTTCCACAATACTTAGGTAATATCCTCTTAAGTCCTCTACCTGATGCCTTATGAAGCAGAACAATTTCCAGTGTGGCTAGTGGGAAGACAAACGATTTCTGGCCATTTGTAAGCTCTACCAGTTCTTTCCATTGGCAGTCTTTTTCCCCTGGCCCTGAGTAGCTCCTCACACTCATGCGCAGCTCTGTACTCAGCTGAAGCTTCAGGAGAAACCCTGTGCAGATTTTCTCAGCTCTCTATGTAGTTTCTCCACTCTGTGCAGCTTCCTTTGCTCTGGTACCTGCCCCCCAAATTATAGCGTCAAGTGTAAATGAAGGATAGCATCATTACCTTCCTGGCCTCTAGTGAGGACTAAAGGAGAGTGACCTTGACATAGACATGGTATAATGTCTCTATGTATCAAGAGTTTACCAAATGTTAGCTCCTGTTCTCTATTCCTTCTCCTTACTGGAGTATAAATTAGGATTATCTGAGCATGCATTTTAGCCTATGGAGTAACATTATTTTTAGGAGGAAGGAATGGAGAAAAATCCACCCTCTTAAAAGCTTTATCTTAAAAATGTAGCAGCAGGACATACTTTCCACTGTGCTTTGTTGGATTAGATACAACTTCCACCCTTCTTCCCAATTTGCATATGAAGTTAAACAGAGAGAAAGTGGTAAATTACGTATTCATATGTTATACATCACATGTAAGTTGGCTGCCTTCGCATGTAAAGGTATCGGAGGTAGTCTATGCCTATGCCCACATGTAGCCAACCTGTAAGATGGACCCCAAGGATCCTCCCTCCTGATCCTCATGATCTTGCTTATCTGCCTCCAACAGTATCTCAGGGTTGGTCTATATGTCCAATAGAATAAACCAGAAATAAAGAAATGATAGCCTGTGACCCTGGAGACCTTAGGAGATCAAATATACTGAAGCTTCCGTCTTTCCACTCTTTCTCTCTCAAATCACTCACTCTGGGTAAAGCCATCTTCCATTGTTTTAGAAGTCACGTGGAGGGGTCCATTTCACAAGAAACTGAAGCCTCCTGCCAACAGCCATATGAGTGATTTAGAAGTGGATCCTACTACCTCAGTCAAGTTTTCAGATGACTGTAGTTGCAGCATTTTTTACTGCAACCTCATGAGTAACTCTAAGTGAGAACTACCCAGGGAAACTGCTCCTAAATTCCTAATTTTCAGAAACTGTGTTAGATAGTACATGCTTAATGTTTAAATCACCAATTTTTGGAGATTTTTTTTTTTTTAAATAGACTAGATAGCTAATAGTGATTTTGGCACTTAGATGGGTGAGTGGCTGTGGATGCAGGCAGCGGGTAGAAGCTGGAATGATGTTATGAAGAGTATTACTGACCAACTGTCTGCCAAACATGATGGACTTTGAGAAGGCTTCCTCTGATGGCTTAAAGGGATGAGAAGAAAGTATTAGAAAAGAGGAAGAAAGATCCTAGTTATGTAATAGCTGAAATTTTAGCACCGTTTTCATCTATAGTAACATAGAAAGTAACAATACATTTATTGAACTGGATGATTTAGTTAGGGAGATTTCCAGGAAACATGTTAAAAGTGCCTCCTTTTTTTCTCCCTGTTACTTACGGTAAATGAGAAAGAAGAAAGGTAGAAAAAAGGAAGGCCTTTATTATTATGCATGAAGAAGCTGGGATTTGATTGTTTTTATATTTTTCAGCCTGTGAAGATATCAAAGGATGTTAAAATTAAGAAATGGCTTCTGAGCAAAGAAGAAGTATAGAACACTGCCAGGAAAGCCAGTTCCACAGATGTAGCATATACTGTGATTGAAAAATAATCTATAAGATTTTAGACAAATTGAAAGTGGTGTTTCTGTGTATGTTTTTGTCAGGCAGAAAGCCCTCCAAGGAGATTGGGTTTCTAGGAAAAATAAAGGTGTTGTCCATCAGCATTAACCACAGAAACCCGAGGTGGAGAGGGATTATCAAAAAGCGATTTGTGGTTGTGGCTTTTGTTTAACGGAGTGGACCCCAAGAAGAGATCCAAAAATTCGGAGTGGACCCCAAGAAGAGATCCAAAAATGTTTAAGAGGATTATGTCAGTAGAAACAATGCCAGTTTGTACTAAAAGGGTCGGAGTACACAATGGAAGGCCTTTGGACCCCCAAACTTCTACTAACAGGAAATGGATGATAAGCCTACTTACCTGCAAACACATACTGTTTCTCAAGGAAAAGGAAGAATGACTCAGTCAGAACAAGACCATGAGCTAGGGAGAGAAACTCCTGGGCAAAAGTAGGCCCACACTGTAATCAAAGAACTTTCAATATTTTCCCAAATGGATCTCAGAATTGGTATGAACCAAGACTTGTATATGCCTTTTATTTCCCCGTTTTGAAAAGGAATGTTTAAAAGGAAGGAAGGAAGGAAGGAAGGAAGGAAGGAAGGAAGGAAGGAAGGAAGGAAGGAAGGAAGGAAGGAAGGGGAAAGGGGAAGGGGGGAAGAGGGGGAAGGGGAAAAGGGGGAAAGGGGGAAAGGGGGAAAGGGGGAAAGAGAAAGAAAGAAAGAAAGAAAGAAAGAAAGAAAGAAAGAAAGAAAGAAAGAAAGAAAGAAAAGAGAAAAAGAAAGAAAGAAAAGGAATGTAAATCTACGTTGAAGTTGCTCTATGCCTATGTTGTATGTATGAGGGGCACATATCTAGTTTCTCTAGTTTATAAGACCTCAAGTTGGAAGGAACAATACTTAGAGGATTTTAACATATGAAACTATACTCAAGGAGTCTTATGACATCTGGACTTTACTTAGTTGACAAGATTCTGGGCTTTAAGCAAGTGTTTTAATGGAATGGGGCTTTGGGGGACTTGAGTGTATTTTATATATTGTTCATGTGAGCAGAATATGAATAGTTAGATCCAGAGTGCCAACCTTGGTAACTAGCATGTAAGATAGCCTCCACTGATCCCGACCTCTTAGTACTCATGACTTGGTGTCCTTCCCACATCATATTATAGATGCTCTCAGTGTCCAGTAGAATTAAAAGAGGACAACATGGAAACAACCGAAATGCCCATCAGTGGATTACTGGATTAAGAAACTGTGGTACATTTATACAATGGAATATTACTCGGCCATAAAGAAGAATGAAATCTTACCATTTGCAATGATATGGATGGACATAGAGAAAGTTATGCTAAGTGAAATAAGTCAAATGGAGAAAGACAAATACCATATGATCTCACTTATACGTGGAATCTAAAGAACAGAATGAATGAACAGACTAAAAAGAAATAGTCTCAGAGATACAGAGGAAAAACTGATGGTTGCTAGATGGGAGGATGGTGGGGATGAGGGAGGAGGTAAAGGGATTAAAAAGTACAAATTAGTAGCCACAATATTGCCATGGGGATATAAAAGACAGTTTGCAGAATATAACCAATAATGTAAAGATTTTGTAGGTTGAAAAAAAACAAGAGACAGTGTGAGATTTTAAAAACTATAGGTCATAAACGACAATGGAGATTCTTGCCCCGTCCTGTCTTCCTATTTTTCTTTTTCCCCTCTAGGGGAAGCTGCCTGCTATGTCATAAGGAATCTTATGAAACTAATTTTTATTTATTTTTGTTTTATTTTATTTATTTATTTATTTATTTATTTATTTATTCATTTATTCATTTATTCATTCATTTGGGTTTATCCCAGGATAATAAGGTTGGTTTAATATTTGAAAATCAGTCAATATAATTAATTATATTGAAAGAGTAATGGAGAAAATTCATATAATTATCTCAAAAATGCACTGATAAAGTTTATCCATTCACAATAATTATTTTTTTAAAAATCTCTTAGAAAAAGAGAAACAAAAGGGAACACCATTAACACAGTAAATAGTATGAACAAAATAATCCTCAACAAATATCATGTTTAATGGTGAAATATGGGAAGCTTACCACTGAGACTGGTAATAGACCAAGAATGTATTCTCTCACCACTTCTATCCTTCATTGTATCAGGGATCCTCAGTGAAGCTGGACCACCTTCTTACACCATATACAAGAATAAATCCAAAATGGATTAAAGACTTAAATGTAAGATCTGAAACCATAAAACTCCATGAAGAAAATATAGGAAGTAAATTTATAGACATTACCCTTAATAATATTTTTAGTGGTATTTCTCCTCAGGCAAGGGGGGAGTAAGAGAAAAAATAAACATATGGGATTACAACAAACTAAAAAGTTTTTTCACAGCAAAGAAAACCATCAATAAAACAAAAAGGCATCCTACTGAATGGGAGAAGATACTTGTCAATGACACATCTGATAAGGGGTTAATATCCAAATTTATAGAAAATTCATTCAACTCAACACCAAAAAAACAAACAACCCAATTAAAAAATGGGCAGAGGACATGAAGAGACATTTTTCTAAAGAGGGTATACAGATAGCAGACATATGAAAAAATACTCAACCTCACTAATCATTAGAGAAACGCAAATAAAAACCACAATGAGATACCACCTCACTCCAGTCAGAATGGCTATCATCAATAAATCAACAAACAACAAGTGCTGGCGCGGATGTGGACAAAAGGGGTCCTTCGTGCACTGCTGGTGGGATTGCAGATCGGTGCAGCCACTGTGGAACTAATATTTGAAGGAGACTCTCCAGCCCATGTCAAGCCTGGTCCAGTTAATTGCAGCCCTACTTGACAGCTTGCCTGAAACCTCATGACAGACCCAGAGTCCAAACCATCTACCTAATTTGCTCCAGGATCTGTAATCCTCAGAAACTCTGTGAAAAAAATGTTGATTTAAGCTAAAAAGTTTGTGAGTTCTTTATTAGCCAAAAATAGATAATTAATACATCACATATCCAAAGTAATGATTTGTGGTGTAGCTGGTCTGAGTATAACCTTGTCTCATTGCCTCATCCAATAAAAAATAAGTGGGAGATGGTAGAATCCATTATAATCAATGAACAACAGTAACATTTAGACATGGCTTTTGATATATGATTTGTACTTAAGCTATTTTCTACAGAAGGACTCCAGTCACCTTAACTGCTGGAGTGAGACGTACTCTGACTTCCTGCCCACTTACTATGTCAACTTTGCTTCCATCATTCTTATGTTGCAATCCATACTTTACCTGCATGGAATTAGTTATATTTCCTTAATATGTCATATTTTTTGACATCTTTGCATCTGATTTTCCTTTATCCTATTATCTTCTTGTCTAGTTAATAAACTCCTATCACTATTCAAGATCTTGTTCAAATATTTCTTCTATAATGCCTTCTATACTGCTTACAAGAAAATTGCCTCCTTTTTTGCCTATTAGTATGCTTTGAATGTAATTCTTCTTAATATTCTTCGTACTGTATCTCTGTATTTTCAGTGCCTCATCTAGTGCTGTGCACAGAATAAGTGTTATTATTAAATATTTTCTGGGTTAAAATAAGAATGAACAGGTGAGACAATACTCTGAAGATACCTGATGAATATGAAATATACAATAAAAGCTTAATAACCTGAAGTTCTAGAATAAAGAAATGTCACATGGAACTAAGCAATGACAATTATTATTATACTGTTTCTAAATGTTTCAGTACCTTGAATATTATAAATATTTAACATATCACAGAGACAGACCACTTGATTTATTATAGAGCTGAACTTTCATTCTTGCTGGGGAAAAAAAAAGCTGTATTTCTACTCTAGAGATTATTGGTGGTACTAGTTGAGTAAAAGAATCATAATGGTACTATATCCCTATTTCTATTTCCAGAGATCGTAAATTATGTTTCATGACTGGCATATCTCCCAATGGCACAAGCGAGGCCAAGCAATTACACTTAGCCAAATTGAATCTCAGATCCCAGCATGTTTCAGAAAAGAGCAGGCAGCAGGACCGGGGGAAAGGGTTTCAGTTGACTTCTCAACACACATTTACTAAACACCTGCTCCATGCTTGAGCTTAATGATGGACATGGATCCTGCTCATTAGGTCATACAATCAAATACAAGAAATAAAGAAATGTGGCAAATGTCTCTGATAGAATGGCAGAAAAGATGCCATAAGAGATAGAACAAAGAAACTGAGAAGAAGGAAACAGGAACTTGAAAGAATGGAAAACCATGGAGGGCTCGATGAGGAAGATGGCATCTGAAATGGGTTTTGAAGTGTAGATGCAGCCCCGTACAGTCAACCTTCCATTCATTAAACCAGCATAGCATAGGATTAAGGACATCACATTTAAAGCCAGAAAGAGCAGAGCTAGAAAGCTGCTCCTCTTTCTTATTAATTATAGGACTGTGAATACATTATATCACCTTTCTGAGCCTCAATTTTATCATATGCAAAATGAGGGTAATAATAATAATAATAGTGCCTCTCTCATAGAATGGTCAGAAAGATTATGTGAGACAATCTATGGGAAAACATTATATAACCTGGCATAAAGGCAGCAGCAAAAGCATTGAAGTTATTATTGTTCGTATAGAGATGAGGAGGAGGAAGATGAGGATGATGGTGATGAAGATGGTGATATGATAGCTACCTAGAAACCCACAAGGATGAATACATCCCTTTACTCCATCATACTACTATGAATACCAATATAATGCAGCCTTCCTATGATCGTAGGAAAAGGCCAAGAAAATAATACAATGATAGAGATGTTCACCCTCTTTTCATTGAACCTTTGAACCAGACCTACAGCATCTCATTGCAAGACTGCTTGTTATATGAGAGTCAGAATCCATGAATTTTAAGTCATTGTTCAACAGGTTTTATCTACTCACATCCAAAAACATCCCTAGCTAATATATTAACCATCCAATCAAGCCCCTTTATTGACTAAGATGTAGCAGATACTACGTGGCATGATAACTTTGATAGGTAGAAGTCCCATATTACTGTGGAAGATAATATTGCAAAGGCCCATTAGGTTACAGATTGGGAGTAGAGAGGATGACAGTAAACTCCTGGACTTAGACTGCTAGCCCATACCTTCCATTCCCTTTACCTCATTGGTAAATGGAAGTAAATAATAAAGACTCTATAGATCTGTTGTGAGGATTAAATACAATAGTGTATGGAGATTTCCTTCCATAGTGCCTGGCAATAGAAATCATTCCTTAATTTGTAATTATTTATGTTATGATAGCATCATATTAGTTCCTAATGGATTTTCTTGAAAAATTCCCCAGTTATTTTATATGTCATAAATTAGTCTTCTCACTTGAAGTATGAATTCCTTCTGGATAGGGCCCAAATCTTCTATTTATTTTTAATTCCTTTCACTTACCCCTACTTCTACCCAGCTATCAGTCAGAGACCCACTCAGAGAACATGCTTATTGAATTTAGGATTTCCGAACTACGTTTGGGTATAAAATCATCACTATTCCTTCACATATTGGAGGCTGCTTCACACTTCCGTGACATAAATGGAAAAATCCTAAGAGTTTTTGGTTAAATAATTCTATTGTACTAATTTATCCTTGGGAGTTAAAATTTCTAAAAGTTACCTAAGCTTTTCCTTGACATACACATTTACTTCCTGGGTATAATGAAAGAAGTTTGCAAACTATGAGAGAGTTTTATCAGAAAAGCTCGATTTGATTCTATTTTAAAGGTGATAATAAGGAAGCACCCTAACTAATGGCTCTATTAGCATATTTCTCGGACATCATGTTAACTCTGTATAACAGGGTTGAATCTAAACTAATTAATAACTTAGAGATAAGTTTCTACTATAACTGTCATTATATTTGCAGGTTCTTGAAGTTGTGGAGTAGAATAATTTTAATGTCACAGGCACTGGGATCAAATCTGATCCTATCCTGATTCTATTTCCTGTGGGGTTTTGAGAAAAATTATCTAATATTTCTAAGCCCCATTGTTCATTTGTACAAAGTTGATGAATATTATAGTCATTTTAATAGAGTTGTAAGAATTAGATAAAACCATGCATAGAAAATACATTAAACAATGCTGGTGATATTAATTGCTTATAAACAGTGACTATTCATATTGTGAATTGCAAATATAATCTAAATTTTAGTTAGGCTCTCCCTGCTAGTCCTGGATTGGACTAGCTTGAGCTCCCCTGTATTTCTAAAATTCCAAGGAAGGTCGATTCTGATACTCCTGTTTCACTTTGGATTTCATGTCTGTTAAATTATTGCTCTTTGGCATTAATTTCAGGATTGTCCCTTTATTACTATTGGTGTTAATTCAAGCACCAAAAGAAAGCATATCCCCCCTGATATTCTTATGTAATAAATTTATTTCTAGACCCTATTGCCAAACTCAGCTCCAAATTTCTCTTTTATATGATCATATCACAGAAAAAAAAATCTCATTAATGCACTTTGCCAAACAATTGGACTGGCCCCACCTGATCTCTGTTTTGTTATCTGATAATAATTTTGTCACCGTTACCTGCCTATTTCCACCTGCTCCCCCCACTACACACACATACTAGAAAGTAGCAAGAACAGTGATTTCTTGTTTTTAAAATTACAAGGTTTACTTTTGATGTCTTTTCAGCATTTCAAATAAAGGAAATGCAATTGTGTGTAAGTTTTTATTATCTTGTGTATGCTGTTAAACCCCCATTTAAAGCTAGAAGGACAGATCTTATCTTGCAAATAAGCCTGCTTTTGATCTTTTTGTAGGTTATAATTTGAGCAGCCTGACCATTTTACAAGGGCAGGCCATTTATCCAAGGGAGATGTGTTCTCTTTCTGGCATTGATATCCTCATCTGTTCAAAGAGAGAACTTATATTTTATCTGTCCAATGTGGTGCTTATGATGGATGAATTAGAAAATCAGTCTTAATGTGTTTTGTAAAATAAAATAAAAAACACGATATAAGATTTACATTGAATTGAACTGAGAAATCATGGCAGAATAGAAAACAAACAAACAAACAAAAAAATATATAGACTCTAATATCAATAGCCCTGGGTGAGTGACCTTGAACAACTCTTTTGACCTGTCTTTACCTCACTGCCACCCCCCACCCCTGCAAAGTAGGCAAACAGTAGTAATTACAATAATAATACTTTTCTACAGGTTTTTTATAAAAGTTAAGAATTTCAGTGCTTTTGAATATGTTTCTTTAATAGCATGGTTAGAAAGGAAAAACTCAATGAATCCTTATTCCTTTTCCTTTCTAATATACAGAGGGTGCCAAAAAAATGTGTACACATTTTAAGAAAGGAAAAAACTGCAATAAAATTGTAATACTCAATATAGATCAAGGACAAAAGATGTATACAAATTATGTGCATACATTTTTTTTTTTTTTCCAACACCCCGGTATTTCGTTCTGAGAGTCAAGAATATTATCTTGCTTCTTGCCCAGAATTCTGTTAGTTCCTATCCTGAGACAGATGCTGGTAAATCTGCTGCAGCTGATAGGTGACAGCTCCTTCGGGAGCTCAGAGGACAGTACTGACCTTTGACCTTGTTTAGACCAATGGTCACGGGGATGATCATTCTAAGAACATTCTGCGTTCCTCTAATACAATTGAGCTTCACCTATTCACTATCACTGTCAGGTTGCTGCCCAAAGAAATAAGTAGGTGAGAGGTTTCCTACTTTGTGCTGCTGACAAGCAAGGCATTACTACCTAGCTTCTGCAGAGTATAAAATAGAAATTAAATGTATCATACCACTACCCCTTTAAGAAAAAACGGACTGTAAAAATCCCCAAGTGGGTTATTGCCTTCTGTAATAATATGACGGAGTCTTGCAATAAAAAGTATTGAGTATCTGTAAGGTACAAGCACTGTGCTATCTGCTGGGGTTGCAGAGAAGAACCCCACAGGTGGTCTTGTTCCTGCGTTCAAGTTATTCTCAAATAAGGAAAGATCTGAGACTTCACTTGTCATTCTTTTCATGCTCAGCTTAAGCAAAGGACTCAAGATGAATAAATGTTTACCATGGAGAGAAAGCAGAAGATTTGAATCTTGAAATCTCATGGCCTGCAGAGAAGCCATTGTCTCCTTAATCGGAATTTAACAGGGGTGGGGTGAGAGTAGCAGGGCAGGAGGCTGAATAAATAGGAGCCACAGGGCTAGTATATATTTATGTCATAGGCTCTACTTTGGGGATCCACTTTAGCAAGAATTCTAATGTTTGTTAGTAGGTAAGAGACCTTATTAGAAAAATGCTCTCAAATTGTCGCTCTGATACACTGTGCTGCCCCTTACTTCCAGGGAATGTGCGATTCAAGACTAGTCCCAGCTCTTATAAATGATGTCTTCCTCAGCAGAGCCTCTGTGGATGAAGACCTATGCGAGCAGCAGCTCTTACTCTGCAACCCTCTGCTACCCTCTTCTGGTGGGAGTCTATCACTGCAATTAGCCCTTCAAATCCAGGTAACGCTGTCATCTCCCGGTGTGGTTGGTAATGGTGAAATTAGGAGAAAATGACAGAGGGTAGACCTTATAGCCAGACCCAGCTCCTGGCTCTAGGAAACCAAGTCTCATCCTAGAATTTGACATCTGAAGACTATGGTAAGAGACTTCAGGGGGTGGACCAATGAAGCAGTCCCTATCAGGCCAGTGACACATTGTTATTGGTATGCTCCCCAAAAGAGGGTAAGCATGACATTAGTAACAAAAAGATTACTTTTCATTAGGCCACATTAGGGATCCCAGGCAGCAGTGCCTTATTCTGAAGGCTTTCCTGATTTTCCTCTTTAGAATTATAATCTTCCCACTTCTATTTCCTTCCTTGTTTCATTTTTTCTATAACATTGAATCATCTAACATGCTATACTTAATTGTTTAATTTTGTTAGTTATCTGCATATGCTATTAGAAAATAAGCTTCTTTAGGAAATCATGGTTTTTTTCTATTTCTATTGTCACTGTTGTATCCCCCACACTTAGATTAGGACCTGGAATGTATTAGTTGCTCAAAAAAATGTATTTCAGAATAAAGTATATAACAGGAATCAGACTCTGGTCACTGAGCTGGTTGGGGCCAGAATCTTCCCATTGCAAATACAATGAGGACTCCCATTTCTGCTGCTTAGAATGAGACCCAGATACAGGACTGTAGATACCTATTGAATACCAAAACTGGACCCAAGGTTAGTCACATGTTTGTTAAATGTGATTGGTGGGTTTGGCTAAATATAGTTCTTGAACACTACAGTTTATAAGAATTACCTGGGAATCTTGTTTAAATGCATGTTCCTGAATTGCCATTTCCAGAAATTACAATTCAGTAGGTATGGATTGGGGGTCAAAAATCTGAATTCTTAACAAGCACCCCCAAGAAATTCTGATATAGGCAGTCCTCTGATGACACTTTGAGAACAAAAAAAGAAAAAGAATCCTTCCTAGTTTAAGATTAAAATCATTCTTAGAGAATTGGGAAGATTCTACAAGTGGGTATTTTGCCTGTGGAAAAGAAGGGTTGCAGAAGCTGTGAACAAGTAGAGCCTGAGGGTGTCAGAGCATCACTCTGCTCAATTTCAGCGCTTGTTAAAATGTGCTTTCTGCAATCTTAGGTTTCTGTAATCAAAGATTACATTTTAATATAAAACAGGTGATTCTGATACCAGAAACCCAAAAGTCATGCTTTGAGAAATAATGGCATAGAGGGGAAGTAAGTAAAGGGAAATTAAAAAAAAAATAATAATAATAAAATATATATATATATATAGTGCATGTACCTGGCACTATGCCAAAAGAGCTTTATACAGAGGTAAATATTATTACCATTATTTTACAGATGAGAAAAATGATAGCCATACACTATATAAGTCCCTGAGGCCACAGTGATAAGAGGTGAGCTGTGATTCAAATGAAACAAGTCCTGTATCTACTGTCTATGGTCTTTCTACTGACTTGGGGTTTATCTAGTATTCAGTGTGATCGTCCTGTAATAAATACATAATTTGGCCAACTGTAGTTGTGTAGATCCTACCACAATCGAGATACAGAATCTTACCATCACCCCAAAATGTTTCCTGGTGTCATTTTGCAGTTATTCCCGTTCCCCCACCACTAGCTCTCACCAAAAGATGATCTGATTCTGTCCTGATAGTTTTTCCTTTTCCAGAATTTATATAAATTGAATCATTCTTTGTGTACTCTTTTGTATCTTGATTACTGTAGTTTAATAGTAAACACTGAAATCAGATAGTGAGTCAGAGTCCTTCAACTTTGTTCTTTTATCCTAAGTGTTTTGCCTGTTCCAGTTCTTTTACTTTTCTAAATAAATTTTAGATTAGGCTTGTATATTTCTACTGAAAAAAAAAAGAAAACACTTGCTAAAAGATCGATGTAGTTTGAACTTAATCTATAGATCAATTTGAGGAGAATTTGGGTCTTCTAATCATTGAAAGCAGTTTATCTGTTCATCAACTTAAATCTTCATTTATTTCTCTTAGCGATGTTTTACAACTTTCATCATACAAATCTTGCACTTGTTATTATATTTGTCACTAAATATTTCACACTTTTGGTACTATCGTAAGCATTATTTTCTTACTTGAATTTCAGGTTGTTTATTGATAATCTCACAACCCTGAAAATAAGTGCCCTTTAAAATTTTATATCCTAGGTAATTCTTTTGCCTCACCTTAATATCCCCCAGGTAGTATATAGAAATTTCACATATTTAGTTGTGTCCTGTGATTTTGATAAAATCACTTATTAGTTCTCATAGCTTTTTTTGGTATATTTTGGGGGATTTTCTATGTAGGCTATAATGTCATCTACAAATATTGATTTCTTCCTTTCCAATTTATATGCATTGTTTGTCTTTATCTTGTCATATAGCTTTGGTTAGTATATACTTCTAGTACAGTATTCAACAGATTTAGTAAGAAATTTTTACTTGTTCTTGATATTTAAGGGAGAAAGCATTTAATCCTTCACTCATAGGTGTAAACTTTTTCACAGATGTTCTTTATTAGGTTGAGGATTTTTTTTTTTAAATTCTTACAGTGCTGAGAGTTTTATTATGAATAAATGTTGTTTGGTCAAATATTTTATACATATATTGAGATAAATATAAAGTTTTCCTTTTATTTTTATTTTGTTCATATGCTGAAATAAATTATTTTCCAGTGCTGACATAATGTTGCATTTATAAAATAAAACTCGATTATCATGATATGTTATACTTTTTTTAAATGTATTTCTGGATTTAATTTGCTATGATATACCAGAAAAATATTAGCCCAATTAAAAACTAATTGATTTCAAAATAAGTGACAAAGATGGGCATGATATGCTTTTAAAGGGTCAATTCAACAAAAATATATACTATGATCCAAAATAGGGATGTGCATAACAGAGATTCAAAATACAAAAAGTAAAAACTAATAAAGCCAAAAAGAGAAATAGACAATTATAGTTGTAGACTTCTGTACTTCTCTTATAATAATTGATAAAACAAGTTGACAAAAATTTGTAAGAAGTCCTACACTAAACTATCAACCAACTTGGCCTAATTGTTTTTACAGAACACTATAACCAACAAAACAACACATCAAGATAGATCATATTTTTTGTACCTAAAAAAAGTTTCAAATTTAAAAGGATCAAAATCATATAAAGTATGTACATAAACCACAGTGGAATTAAACTGGAAAAATTTGGTAAGTTGCTAAGAATTTGGAAATTAAAGAATACACTTGTAAACAACACATAGATAAAATAAAAAGCACAAAGGAATTTAGAAAACATTTTGAAATAAGTCAAAATGGAAGTACACTATAATAAAATTTAGAGAGAAATTTATAGCACTAAAGTTTAGAGAGAAATTTATAGCACCAAACACACCAGAAAAGAAAAGCCTCAAATCAATGTTCTAAGACTCCAACTTAATAAACTATTAACAGATCAAATTAAACTCAAAATAGAGAAGTAAATAAGTGTAGGAGAAAAAAAAAGTCAATGAAGTAGAAATAAAAGTGTAAAAAAAAAAGAAATTTCAATGAAACCAAAAGCTGGTTCTTTGAAAAGATCATTAAAATTGATAAATCACTAGCCAAATTGCAAAACTATAAATTATCAATATTAAGAGTGAAAAAATACTACATTTTTAAATGAGACAATAATTTATACAAAAACACAAAAGATCTGAATAGTCAACAATTGTTTTTATTATTTTTTGTTATAAAAACACAACATAAAATTTACCATCTTTAGCATTTTTCGGTATTCGGTACAGTAGTTTTAATTATATGCATATTGTTATGCAATAGATCTCTAGAACTTTTTTGTCTTGCAAAAATGAAAACCTATACCCATTGAACGAACTCCCCTTTACCCCCCTCTTCCTAGCTTCTGGCAACCACCATTCTACTTTCTGTTTCTAAGAACCGGACTACTTTAGATACCTCATGTAAGTGGAATTGTGCAATAGTTGTCTTTTTGCAACAGGAGTATTTCATTCAATGTAATATCCTCAAGTTTCATCCATGTTGTAGTATATGACAGGATTTTATTCTTCTTTAAGGCTGAATAATATTCTACTGTATGTATATACCACACTTTTAAAAGAAATCTGGGCATCTATCGATGAACACAAAAGTTGCTTCCACCTCTTGGTTATTGTGAAGAATACTGCAATGAACATAATGTGTGCAAGTATCTCTTTAAAATTCTCTCTTTTTTTATTTTTTTGGATAAATAATCCAGGAATGGACTGCTGGATCATATGGTAGTCCTATTTTCAATTGTTTGAGAAACCTCTATACTGTTTTTTTATAGCAACTGTACCATTTTACATCCCCACGAGCTGTGCACAAAGGTTCCAATTTCTCCACATCCTCACCAACACTTATTGTTTTCTGGTGTGTGTGTATGTGTGTGTGTGTGTGTGTGTGGGTGTGGGTGTGGGTGTGTATGTGTTCTCATAGGCTATCCTATATGAGGTGATATCTCATTATGGTTTTGACTTCCATTTCTCTGATGGTTAGTGACATTGAGCATCTTTACATATATTTATTGGTCATTTGTAAATCACTTTTTGGAGACCTCCTGTCCTTTCTGGAGACCACAAGGTAGAAACACCTCTACTGTCTTGCTGGCTCCATAAATATCAGTGTTCATGCTGTGTGGAAACTGATTCAGAGCTTTTATACACCTACAGTTCTATGCCAAAAATAAGATGAAATCATTTGTTTCCTAGGCAACCATTTTATGGAACATGTATAGTTGTGCTTTGAAGGTATGTTAAATGGTAAAAGTTTACTATTTACTATTTTAATTTGTTCACTTTTTAAAAGTAACAATCTATTAATCATGTGCTTTATCATGGATAGATTATTAAGTTAGGCAACTAAACTCTGACAAGGTTCTAACTTGTTCACGAGGAAGACCCGGTGTTCTTTTCTGTGTGACTGCTACAGGGAAGATGAAGAGGGGCTGGGCTGTAAGGACTGAAGGAAGGATGGAAGGGAGGGAGAGAGAAAGGGGGAAAGACAGGGAGGAAGGAAGCAATGGCTTATTTAGTAGAGTAAGGAATTCATACTACCTGATGCTCCAGGCTTTGAGTAAGACACACATCAAAATTATAAAGTATTTTGGTGGTACTTTCCCACCATAGACCTTTAGAGGTAGGTTAATAACACAATTTGACAAATACGCTTCATGTTAATTCATGGTGTTATTATTTCAAACGTGAAAACTTCCTGGGTTTACACAGATGCTTCAGCAACACAAGTGCTACAGACTAGGTTCATGGAGAACCCTAAGAGAGAACCACATCCTGTTCCCTTCCTTTCTTCCTCCTCTTCAAAAATAAAAATAAACCTCAGAAAAGGACATACTGAAACAAGACATGCAAAAAATAGCCAGCAAATGAACTGGCACTCAACCTTCAGTTAGTTTTATAAACTGCAAAATTATTATTTCATTTAGTGTCTATTAAATTTTCTTTCTTTAATGCACTTGCATATTTTAAAGGAATTAGCTTACAATAAATTTTAGATAAGTCTTCTTGACAGATTTTTAAAACTATCAAAACATAAACATTTTGTTAGTTAAAAGCATACTTTCATTCTTTTTTTTGTTTGTTTTTTCCAGAGGTAGGTGCAATCCTCCTATAGGCTAATGACATTGCATGTGTTTTTACTTAAGGACTGACTTGCACAGAGGCATTCAGCTGGTTCAACTTTTCCAGCTCTCTGCCTTGGAGACTAGAAGTAAATGTCTCAGTTTGGACCTAGACTATTAATGACATGTCGACAAATAAGATTCTGTGAGAGGTTTCAGCTGATTAGGCTCTGAAACCAAACATGCTTTTGCTGAAAATGAATTGCACATTTACAATGCCCTTTTCATAGTGCTTTAACTATATTACTTTGGGTGAGGTCTGGGGAGGCCAGCAACAGATCAAGAGAGAGAAACCCAAAAGAGTTTTATAGTGTGTGACTCACATTTCCCCGGGGAACACACAGGACTCAGGGCCACTAGGGAAATATCAGGAGTGGTCACGAGGCAGAAGGAAAGAGGGGATTGTGGGCCAGTGTCATTGTTGTGGTTTCTGTGGGTAAGCGTGTTTACAATTAGCTACTTTGAATAATTTCAGCAGTCTTTGGGGAATAGTGGCTGTCCCTGGTGGTCTGGTACCTAGTCTTGGGACAGGAGTATTGTGGCCTGAAGTGAGAGACCCTGATATGGGAGCTGGTTAGCGGCATAGACTAATTTCCTACTCTAGGAGAACTGACCCACCTCTTGCCAGGACCTCAAAGATGGGTCAAGACAGCATTTAAAAAACTGTATTACAAATAGACATAGGGAAGAACTTAAGGCATGTACCTTGTTTTTTGTTTTTATTTTGTTTTGTTTCTTTTGTTTTCTGTGGATTCAATGATACAGTTTCTCTACCATGTATCTAACAGTTCATTTCATTTTCCTCCTAGTATAAACAAAGATTATGTTTTCCAACTTCCCTTATAATTAAGTTGGTCCCTCTGACTTAATTCTGGCCAATACAACGTGGCTACAATTGACATACCACATTCAGGTCTGGTCATAAAACCCTCATTCACCACCCTTTCCCACTGCATGGACATTTGGAAACTATGTATCAAAAATAGTGCCGCAAGATAGATGTTACCTAAATCCTAATTAATATGTAGCAAAAAAGATACCATTTGTTGTACCTCAATTCCCAACTGCCCTGCTGTCACCTAACTAACATGAGCAACCGGTAAGTCTTTTTAGGTTTCAGGATTTATTTGTTACAGGATCTGGACTTAGTTATGCTAACAATAGCTAGCGTGTCTGTGAATTCTTGGTCTTTTGCAGAGTGATGGCATTATTAGATGGGAAAATTTAGTTCAAATCTCATAAGGTAGAAATTATGATGCTATTAACATATGACACTAACACTGTGACATTCCTACATAGTACAGTGCAAACAATATTTTTCTCTAAGTTTAGAGAAGTTGTCATTGTTGTTTTTAATCTTTTGTTACTATTTTCAATTACAATTCCTTGATTTTGCAGAAATCAGATCTGAAATAGGAATTCTTGAGAGACAGGAAAATGTTTCCTTGGCCCTAGATTTGGAGCTTCCAGGAGCAAGGATGTTTTTGCTTTTCTTTCCTTCTTACTTCTTCCGCCTTCTTCCTTCTTTCTTCTTCTCTCCTCCTCCTCCTCCTCCTTCTTCTCCTTCTCCTTGTCCTTCTTCTTCTTCTCACTTTCACTCTATGCCAACCCAATCTCCCTCTAACCCACAGACTAATCATCTTAGTTATGTATATAGTAGTTTTGTATTACATATTTGTTTAAATTTATAGACACTTTGATATTGTTGCTTAGGCCATTTAAATATATATTTTTTTATACTTTAACTAGCCTGACTTGAAAATGTTTGTGGAAAACACTACAAATCATCGCCTGCTAGATTTTAAAACGTGAAGTTAGGAAGCCCCTACTGCATATTCTTTGTTATCTGTGGTGCCTACTGTTGTTCCCAGGGTTACCTTTGGATTATTTAAAACACACACACACACACACACACACACACACACACACACACACACACACAAACTGCTTCCAGGAACTATGCAGAAATATTATAATTGATTGATCCTGGTAAAACTAGACAAAGGACTGAAAATGTTGGTGATCTCTTCTCAAGTCTAGTTTTCCCATTACTCAAAGGTTCTTAGAAACAAAGGGATCCTTGAGAGATTATGTAATATACTCATTCCCCAGCTTTTAAGATGGTTATGTGTTTGTGTGTTATATAGTTATATATTTATAATATAATACATAAACACACACACTAGAACAGTAAATGTGTAGGAAAGCAAGTTTATCTTGAAGATTGAATATGCACTCATTAGGAAGAGAAAGGGATGCAATGAACAGTATTTCTAAAAGATATATATTCCTCCTAAAGTATTAACTAGAACAATCTCTATGAAGGGAATTTTGGGGATATCTGTGAAAATGACAATTGAATATATTGTTTGGATATACCCTAGATACATATTCACGGTTGCACACATATACTAACATTCAAATATACATAACTGGGAAGCAAAAGCAGGGTCACAGTGGAGAACTCTGTGGGGCTTTTGCAGTTTTTATAACTGTGCAAAATAAATAAAATACTTATTTTATTTTGAGTTTTTTATGGGTGTGAACCTTAATCATTGTATTGTTTGGGGGGCCTATTTAGGGCCTTAATTCATCTTGGAATAAACCTGTCCCAGTGTCCAGTGGATCTAATTTCCTGGATGATATTCCTTCCCTCTACCTTTATGGCCTATTAGCCATGCAGTATCCACACTGAACTTTCTTGCTAGGGTTGAGTCTTGTCATGAGCCCCAGAATATGTGTCTCATAATGAAATTTGCTTCACCCTGGTCAGACCATTTCCACTAGAGGTATGCAGGACATTTACTTCTCTTCAGATCACCTGGGATTAGAATGTCTCCATCTGTCTGACTTTAAGGGTCAGCAGCCACTTCAGTGCCCCGTGTATCCAGCAGACTGCTTCCTCAAGATGCTGATGCCCACTCAGAAACTATACAACATTGCTGCCCTTCTTTGGTCATTGTACACAGAGATTCCAGTTGTATTTACTCATTGAGGCAAGCTCTATAGCTTGGTCATTTCCCATAGTTTCTGTGAACTTGTTTCTTGCCTAAGACCATCCCAGTTAGCGTAAGGATGAAAGTGGGACAAGAAATCGATACAGCAGAGGGATAAACAAAATATGAGGGGAGTGTGAAGGAATTCATTCATTTATTCCGAAAATATTTTTCAATTGTTAGTGTACCAGGCACTGTGCTGCGTTAGAAATACTGAGATGAGTAAGGCCTAGTTGCTGTTCTCAAGTGCTCTGATATCACTAGAATAACTTTCATCAATGCTATTTCCAAATTTTTATAGAAACAGCCAGAGGCTTCATAATTGATGCTTCCATGTATGATTTTAAAAAGCATCCATGGCTATGTTGTATTATTATGGGTGTTGCTTTGTGATGATCCTTTTTGATACCTACTGTAAGCAATTCCTGCAGGATGGAGGGTCTTTGAGATCATGAACTGTAGGTCCATGAGGTGTCTTAAAGAGGAGAAAGGGCTACTTCAAAATACCTGAAAGGATTTTGCCATGGCCTTCTACTGTGATCCTGCTCTCTTGTTCCCAGTTATAGTACGTATTTGACTTTAAGTATGTGTAACCATGTGTAACTGTAACTTTCTAACATTTAATCACAGATCTTAAATTTGTGTCCCCTGGATGCTTCCAAAGTGCTTATAAAGTGCCTTCATGTAGCAGCTTGTACATTGCTCTATCCTGGCGCTCATCAAATTATATTGTTCCTGTTTTCTCCCCCATGTTCCCTACTAGACTGCGAGACTCACAGAACATAGAGCAGTTTGAGTATATGGCTTAAAAATTAGATTTGCAGATTTAGCAAATAAAAATACAGGACAGCCATTTAAATTCAAATCTCAGAAAAACAAAACACTCTCTCTCTCTCTCTCTCTCTCTCTCTCTCTATATATATATATATATATATATATATATATATATATATATACACACACACACACACACACACACACACACATATATCATGAAATATTTGGGACATATTTACATTAGAAAAAATAATTAAGTAATCTGAAATTCAAAATTTAACTTTCCTTCCTGTATTTTTTTCTGGCAACACTTCTTTCAAGATTTCTTATAACATGAGGATTCTACAATTCTGTCCTTAAATATTATTTAGCAATACAGGACAAGATTTAGTCATCAGCATTGAGAATTTTTAAAAATTGAAATTAAATAAAGCTGCAATGATTGAATAAAGAAGATGTGGTATATATACACAATGGAATACTATTCTGCCATAAAAGATGAAATAGTGCTATTTGCGACATGGATGAATCTTGAGATTATTATACTAAGTGAAATAAGCCAGACAGAAAAAGCCAAGAACCACATGATTTCACTGATATGTGGGATATAAAACTGAAAACAACAAAAGAACAAGACAAACAAATGAAGAAACAAAAACTTATAGACACAGACAATAGTTTAGTGGTTACCAGAGGGTAAAGGGGTAGGGTGGTTCTAGAAGAAGGTAAATGGGATCTACTATATGGTGATGGAAAGAGAACTGACTCTGGATGGTGAACACACAATGTGATATATAGAGTATGTATTACAGAATTGTACACCTGAAACCAATATAACTTTAGTAGCAATTGTCACCCCAATAAACTTTAATTAAAAATAAAGAAAGAAATAAAATTATATAAATCCGATTATCAAATACTGGAGTCTGGTGATCTACCTTTATATATAAAAACTAACAAGAGTTTATATTATGAATTTTTCTTTAAACCACAAATCTTTTTGTTTCTCATGAATTCATGGTTTATCATAGTAAATGAAAGGCAACTTTAAGAATGTCAATTTATGTATTCATTCAATAAAGATTTGTTAAACTACTAAAATGTACCAACAAGTCCTAATCAAGGCATGGCATGATAGTGAGAAGAAAATAAACATATGGCCATATGTTCATACAAATAACACTGGATGATCCAGACAACAAATAGTTCACTACATAGTATGGAATTTTATGATTATAGAAATTTGTTGAACTTTGGGAACAAAATCAGAGGTCTGATAAATACTTCAGAGTAGAGAAGTAGTCAAGTGATATGAGTGAGGTGGAGATACCAAGGTGGTTTGTATAAGGAAGGTTTAGTTTTCCCTATTATTCATATATTCATTCAATGTATTATTTACCTGTTTCCAATTAGAAATTGATTATTTATGATCAAACATTTATAATGAGCAAATAAAAAATAATTGGATTAAAATTTTGCACTAACAGTTATGGAGCTGACAAAATTGAGAGCTTAAATTAAGATAGAGCATGTTTTTAGTAGAAAATGCCAATGTTTCTAGGGAATTTTCTTAATTGTATTTCACATATTATTTGATGCAGGAGAGCCATATTTTGAATGTTTTGAATTAAAAAATCAGTTACAGGTTATTAACTTAATCCCCTGAAGCATAGCTTATGCCGCCACTATAGTTCTGTTTTCTCACTAGCGCTTTATTGGTGTTACAGATCTCGTGTTTCTGTGGAAGAAAGAAATCTAAATGTACATGCATTTCATCAGTGAAATGAACACAAGGCAATTCTACTCATATATCTATCTAAAAATTTAACTGGTAGTGTTCAAAACCTCTTGTTTACTTCTCTTTCTTTGTACTATTTTATTGAGATGATAATTTATTATATAAGATAAAGGCATTTAAGTTAAAAACAATCTTCCTTGGGACTCCAGCAATGGAGGAAAGATTCCAATTCTAAGAGTCTGAAAATAAGTGAGGAGGGAAGATGATTTTTTCTTATTATTTAAAAGACTCATGAAAATGGTCACCATGGAAACCAGACATGAGTCTATGGAACATCAAGAGATCAGAATGGAGGTCTTGAGCTGAGTGAGACTGCATCTTAAATTTGGAATGCTGACATAGATTTCAACCCTCATTTGAGTATAACTTCTTCATAAATTATGTGATTTATTATAGATTATACAGTCTTGGGATTTGACAATTTTTGCAAAGTTCTACCCTATGTTCTTTTCTTTTCTTTCTCTTTTAACCCTTCCTCCCTCTCTTCCACCCTTCCTTTTTTCTCTCTCCTTCTCTCTTTTCTTTTTTTGTTCATTCATTCTTTTTTTCTGTTCTTTCTTTTCCTCCTTCTCCCTCTCCCCTCCTCTTTTTTCTTCTTTTCCATCTTCTTTATTTTTGAAATGAAGGTCTATAGTGGGACATGTGAAAGAAAGCAGATGGAAGAAAAGTCCCTTGGCTTTTCCACACTTAGAATATTACTAAAAACTATGGAAAATATTACAACATATTAAAATTTAAAATGAGAGTAATAATTGGAAAATAGTACATTTAAATATTCTAACTGAATATTCTATCTAGCTCAATGTGAACTCATAATTTTTTTAAATGTTAACCCTTTTTTAAAGATATCCTTATATAATTACAGATTAATAAAATAGAATTATACCCTGAATAACATGCCTACACTCTCATTTATGATGTCACTTATGCCAAATCAATTTAAAATAATCACAAAAGTTTTAAATAGATTGGACATTGGTACTGACTATTGGCTGCATATTAGATTCATCTATGTGTGCTCCCTTCAGCAGCACATACACTAAAATTAGAATTATCTTTGAAGGTCTTTAAAAAACTAGCTCCCTGGGTCCTCACCTGATACCAATGAAGTCAGTGGTTTTAAAAGCTCTCCTAGATGATTCTAATGTGTAGTTCAAGTTCAAAACCCCCAAACTAGAAAGTCTATGGACCTGAACTCATTTTAGGTTGTTTTACAATCTAGCTGTTGAGAATCTGGATTGATTGATATAATCTATTCACTACTTTATGGAATTATTATATGTTTGGTATATGTCCCCTAAATGAATAATTATGATTGAGTATTATACATCTTATGCTAGGGCTTTTTGGTAAAAGTTCTGTGGTAGTACAAAGAAATGGTGGGTAGTTCTTTAAGCGGGTTGGGTAGTGTTGCTTTAGAGTTGGTCTTGAAGGATGAATATGCACTCATTAAGAAAAGCACAAAATAAAAATAAGAAACTTTCAAAAAATTTGTTTTACAAAGTCATGATAAAAGTGCATAGTGTATTAAGGAAAGTCAAGCCAGTAATGAAGAGATCAGCAAACAGGATAGGGCCTATCGGGACAGAGTCCCAGAGAGCAGTTTCCAGGCTCTTGACCTCACGTGGAAAGGTGCTGACTCGGGTAGTAGACGGCCATCAGCTGTAACCAGTTAGCCATTAGCCACTAATATAACTGCCGTGGCTAAGCTAGCAAGTACAGATTGCAGCTAGCAAGGTAGGGGGTTGGTTAGCAGAGAAGCAGACGGCAGATTGCGGCTCCCGCTTCCTGTATCTCCAATCCAGCCACCAGAGACTATAGTGGTATGAACCCCCTATCTGTGGCTCCCTGGGCGTTCCTTTTTGGCCTCACCATATTCCTGTGTTCTTATATGGGGAGCAGGACCAGAGACCCCGCATGACAGGGCCAAACGAGGAGGAGGCAGGCCCAGGTGTCATGCTTCAGAGTTTGCACTCTGTCTTACAAGCGTTATAGAAATGTGAGCACACTGTAGTTGATGGATCCATGTGTGTAGCACAGCTCAGCATCCCTGCTAAAGCTTGAAGAGATGTAAAAACCAAATATTTAATAACATAAAAAAGATATCAGTTCATAAATTTTCAAGATTCTCTCTTTGCACTGATTACTATGTAACTTTATTTTATTTTATTTTTTCGTATTTCTTTTTTTTTTCTTTTTTTTAGTTAAAGTTTATTGGGGTGACAATTATTAGTAAAGTTACATAGATTTCAGGTGTACAATTCTGTATTACATCATCTATAAATCACATTGTGCGTTCACCACCCAGAGTCAGTTCTCCTTCCATCACCATATATTTGATCCCCTTTACCTTCACCTACCAGCCCCCTCCCCCTTTACCCTCTGGTAACCACTAAACTATTGTCTTTGTCTATGAGTTTTTGTTTCTCACTTGTTTGTCTTGTTCTTTTGTTGTTTTTGGTTTATATACCACATATCAGTGAAATCATATGGCTCTCTGCTTTTTCTGTCTGACTTATTTCGCTTAGCATCGTACTCTCAAGATCCATCCATGTTGTCACAAATGTTCCTATATCATCTTTTCTTACCGCTGAATAGTATTCCATTGTGTATATATATCACAACTTCTTTATCCATTCATCTATCAAAGGACATTTTGGTTGTTTCCATGTCTTGGCCACTGTAAATAAAGCTGCAATGAACATTGGAGCACACATGTCTTTGTGGATAAATGTTTTCAGATTTTTTGGGTAGATACCCAGGAGAGGGATTGCTGGGTCATACGGTAATTCTATTTTTAACTTCTTGACGAACCTCCACACTGCCTTCCATAGCAGCTGCACCAGTCCGCATTCCCACCAACAGTGTATGAGGGTTCCTTTTTCTCCACAGCCTCTCCAGCACTGAAATTGAAGAATACACAAGGAAATGGAAAAACATTCCATGCTCATGGATTGGAGGAATCAACATAGTTAAAATGGCCATATTACCCAAAGCAATATACAGATTTAATGCAATCCCCATCAAAATCCCAATGGCATTTAAAAAAAAAATAGAACAAAAAATCATCAGATTTGTTTGGAACCACAAAAGACCTCAAATAGCAAAAGCAATCCTAAGAAAAAATAACAATGCTGGAGGTATCACACTCCCCTGACCTTAGCTTGTATTACAGGGCAACAATAATCAAAACAGCATGGTAACTTTAAATTATTGACTTTAGCTCAATAAACTACTAAGAAAATGAAACACGGAAAACAACAGAAATATCCTAAATCACTGCAGTGAGTATTATAATAGATGCAATGTTAGATTTCAGGTGGTTGAGCTAAGACTCCTTATAATTAAATATATTATGAGTAGTTGCAATAGCTGTATCTATACCATTGAGAGCATAATTGCGTTCAGTGCAAAGTTTCTAGGGATGCTATTAAGCAATGATTCCAAGGCTCTGTTGTGAAGGCTATAATTCTCTGTATAACCTTACTCAGTCATTGAAATGCAAAACAGAATGCTGCTGCCATTATATTTAATCTATTTTTGATTATAGATGAAAAAGAAATCACTGCTTTTGCCAAAAGAATCGACTAAGCATTACAACAAGATCATGCCCTGCAATTTACAAAGAGATGAACTCTACCAGACTAGAAGGTGGTTTTCAAATTTCCAAATGTCTAAAACGGTGGACCTCAAGTCCCCAGCTATATATCTAGAGTCTCCATACATTATTATTTATATCCAATGTACAGAATGTAAATAACTGGAAATTAAAATAAACTAATCCTCATTGCCATCATTATTAACTTCAAATACAGTGTGCTTACCACATTTCAAGGACTGTACAATTGTTTCACACTCATAATTGCTTATCTTAGCAGCAACACCACTAAGTACATACTATTATTTGTATTTTAGAGAAGGAGAGTAAGATGTTTCTACTCAATATGAAAACAGAATTCAGAGAGGAATTTTCTTTTGTTATTTATGACCCTATTATCCCACATCATTATCAAAATTCTTGCCTACACAACACATAGTATTGTACTGGAATAATAGGGCCAGATTGTGAGGGAATCTGAGGGGGAAAAAAAAACCACACAAAACAAAACAAAACAAAACAAAAAAAAAACAAACAAAAAAAACACACCTTGATTTTCCTGCAATCTCTGTAATATTTTTTTAGTTTGCAAAATAACTTTATGTATAACCATGGACATTAGGTATTTTTAAAACTATACTTTCCCATTTCCACATAAGGAAATAAGGTTTTGAGGATCAGTAGCTTGTCCAAGTTCTCTAGTCAAAGAAGAACAAGGGCCAGTTTTCAAGTGTCAAGCTGTTAGGCTTGAAACCCAGTAGGCACTATGGCACACCCTTTGCATCAGGGCTCAAAGTCTAACTGAATCTCGGTATTCACTCTGGGCTCTCAGTGGAGGGCTTTGCATATTGTGATGACAGGGTTAAGCATGATGAAGGATCACAGTGAGAAGATGAGTATCTCTGTTTGCCACATGTATGTGAAGAGTGCTGGTTGGACAGGGCTTTGTCCTGGAAAACACTGATGGGAGTACTTGTAGTTTCCCAAGTACTGAGACAATAAAGCTCTTTTGTTACTGAATTTTTTACCCAGTAGCATGACAAATAGAAAAATTTCCAGGGCCGCATTCTAAATCTGTCTTGACTGGAGAATGGAAATATAAGTGACACTAGACCCATAAATAATAACTTTGAGTTAAATTTCCATGTTTTGCCTGGAATTTGGATTGAAATTTTATACAATACCATGTAATATGAAAAGAGGTTTCTATATTTGCTGTAAAACTCTTTTTGAAGACATTGAGCTTTTAAGAGCCATTTATATAAGGGTCTGTGTAATAATATTAGCAATTAGTAAAAGCAGCAACACCGTTTTTTCTAAGAACTGACTCATTTTCTAATATTAGATAATGATAATTAGGTAAAACATTTTCCCTTTTTTGTGTGTTTGCTAGTGAACTCATAACTAAATGTGTTCTGGTAGACCATAGATACTATATTAGTCACAATAACTTCTGTGTTTGTCACCTCCTCTTTCTTCATTGTTTTCATTTTCTATTTCCAGTGACTTTCATATATAATTGCCTCATTCACATTTAGAAAGTAGGCTGATAAAGTTATTAAATAAAATCAGGTAAGTTTATTGAATAAAAACAACCTCCATTTTGCAGTTGAGCAAACTGAGATATAGTGAAGGTTTTCCAAGCTCTACTTCATCAACACCAATGTCTTTTCAGTTTTCAAAACATGGCAAGTGTTCTCCTGTCTCTGAAGTTCCAGCTGTTATTCACTATGCCTATAACCCCCCTTCTTTTCTTCCCTCCCTCTGGTTAATCATTTCTTCTTACCCCCAACCCACACAACACACAGATGCTATTCTTTGCAAGTTGACTCTTTTGCATCTTTACCAAATATTACTGTCTCAGAGAGATTTTCTAACTGTGCTAAACATACAAGGTGCCCAGGGTCCTTCTCATGCTTTGCTGTTCTTTATAACTTGTTCAATTCTTTACTGTACCTCACAGAAGTTACCAGACATGTTAGTTAGTTTGTGGTTTGTGTGCCCCTTACTTGAATTTATTCCATTCACCATTGCATCCCCAACACCCAGCCATGCCTGATATATGGTAGTTTAATAAATATCTAATAAATGGCATGAATGAATCAATAAACATATATACACTTATGCATACTTAATAAGTATAGGTTTTCTAAAGTCAATACTGTATTTGTTTTATTCATCATTCTGTTGCAGTCCTTGTATTGTAACTGGCAAAGAGAGAGAGAAAGAGAGAGAGATGTTTGATGAGTATTTATTAAGTGAATGAAAAAATATTCCCTCAGAGAAATTATTTAAAAAAGTCATTTATAATCTGTTCTTTGATGGGTTCAGATAACCACAGAGTTGCAAAACATTTAGAATTGCAATAATCCTTCTGGACTCTAGAATATGAGCTAGCTAAGTTTAAGAAGCACAAATGGAAAAACTGAATGTAAGAGGTGGGTAAGTGTACCCAGGTTGGAAAGCAGTGTTGTCTTTCAGTAGTCTTGCAAACCCCCTATAAATATTCACATGATTTACTGCCAGTGATCACAAATAGGAAAATGAAGGTCAGCATGGAACATGTATACCTCTATTTTCCTAAGTATTTATTTAAACATTCAAACATATTTATTGAGTAGTTTCTATGTGCCAGAATTTTCTTCTGATTATTGAGAGTATATCGGCAAAACAAACAAAGATTCCTTTCTTTGAGGAGTTTACATTGCAATAAGAGGGAATGGAAGAGACAGACAATAAATAGTAATCATAACAAATTAATAAATGATATAGTATATTAGACTGTATTAAGAGATAATGGGGCAAAATAGAGCTGTATAAAGGGGATCAAGAAGAGCACCAAGATCATGAGGTGTAGTAGTTTACAGTAGGGCAGTCTGGGAAGGCCTCATTAGGGAGGTAAGATTTTAGCAAAGAATTTAAGGAGAGAAGTTAGCCCAATGGTTATGTGGGAACAGAGCATTCCAAGCAGAAGAAACAGCTAATGCAAAGACCATTAAATTGAAGCATGTCAGGCATGTTTAAGAAATAGCAAGGGAGTCTTGGTGGCTGGAGTAGAATGAGCAAAGGGGGAGAATACTAGGAAATGAGGTCAGAAAGGTAATGGAGTGGAGACAGATTATGAAGCGTAATAGGAAAGACTTGGGCTTTGACTGAGTGAAATGGAAAGTTACTGGAGGGTTTTGATTTAAGTTAACTTCTTGCAAAGTGCACGCTGGCTGCTGTATTGAATATAACCTGTAAAGAAAAAGTAAAGAAGCTGCAAGACTTGTTGGAAGCTATTGCTGTAACCAGGTAAAAGATGATGGTGGCTCGATTCAACAAGGTGTCTGGGAAGGTGGTTAGAAGTGGTAGGATTCTGGAGGTATTTTGAAGTAGAGCCAAGAGGATGTTCTGACAAATTGTCATGTGTGAGAGAAAGAGAGGAATTGATGACAATTCCAAATTTTAAACTAACCAATTATAAATATAAATGACTTTTTTCATTCATTTTTACTGTTCTACACAAGAATTACAATATTTTGCTTATTGATAGCTCATCCTAAGGCAAAAGTCATACCCTTGAGCAATTTACAATTAGTACTTATTTTGGGAACTTAAAACATCGTTTGTATACTCCTTTTAATTTTAATTTTACCTAATTCAGCACTTTACAGTTATGAGGTAAAGCAATATTGTAAAATGTCACTGAACAATTTAAGATTACATAATTTTGTTTTTCTTCTTATCTGAAAATATCACTACTGTTCAACATTGGGAATGTCCTTTGCATTTTAGCTTTTAGAGCACAGGAAGTATCTTGGTAAACAATAAATTACCGTTATGGAGTACTTTATCATTTCTGACAGGCTTTGACATGTCTTATCTCATCCAAGCTTCTCCATAACCCTGGGAGACAGCAGGGAACAAAATACTTGTAGGAAATTGAAGAGTTTAAGTGACTGAGCGTCCACCATTAGAACCCTTTTTACCTGAGCTCAGCTCACACACGTTGTGTACTTTGAGCCCATTCCAACTGATGAAGAAGGATGGGGAACTCGGTGTGTCCTATGCTCACTCAAAGCTAAGTGTCCCAGACACGGATCAAATCTATGACCTCATCCTCATTGCCAATGCTCCAGCAAATTGGGCTAGCAAACCATTATACATATCAGACTTAATTACATCTCCAGAATCACCTGGTCATTAGTTCCTGTTAATTTTCCTCAGAACACTCTCACTTTTTTTTTTTTTTTTTGTATGTTCTCATTTATACCACCTTTCTCATCTTTCTTATTCAGGAAGATCAACCACAGCTTTTCTGGCCTCTCTACAAAGTACTAAATCTTGCTTTGTGGGTTGCAATCAAAGTATTTCAAAAATGAATGCCACCATCAGAATACACATGAAAATGTGCCATTGCAATAATCAACAAGGTGTGGTAGATACATATCTTTTTCCTTCTTCTTGTTGAATCCTGAAGTTATCAAGGAACTTGCCTTGTTTTCACGGGCGGGTCTGGTGGGAAAGGTATATTAGTAGTTAATGTATCAGGACCAACCTCCTCGACTTCAGTGTCTTCATTTTTAATATTTCATCCAATTGCTGCAATATTTGGCTCCCAAAATTCAGCTAAGGAAATATAATGGCAATTATCATATCACTACAATGTCTTTCTTTTCTTTAAAGTAAGTCATGTAATTAATTTACACCAATCTCTTCTGCAGAAGCAGAAATTAAGTGCTTTGGGAATTGAAAGATAACCTCAGCATTTCTTTTACAGTCTTGGTCAGTTATAGGGATGATGGGGGAAGGGAAGCAAAGTCATCTGAGGAAGTAAAAGATGTTTAACTGCTATGAAGGAAGAAATTGTAATGGATGTAGAAAGAATCATTTGTAAGAAGGGCAGACATGCAAAATGGCATTATTAATAAGTCATACCATTAAAGGGACCGTTCTTTCTAACCACTCACACCTCTGAATCATTTTGGGGTTCCCCGGCTTCCTGGTTCTCCCTACCCTCCAGCAGTGACGCCCCTTTTCCCAATCACTTAAGTTCCATCGTCAGAGAGAAGCTTATTATCTACCTGCTCCCCCAGCTGCTCTGAGTGACATACCACCCACGCCTCTCCACACAGCTCTTCTCTTTCGGAGGCTCCAGGAGGGAAGCTGAGGAGCTGCAGAGGGAGCCTGAGGCTACCCTCTTCAGTACCCCGAGACTATGAAGCTTCAAGACACTTGTCACCCCCCGAGTCGGTACCCTGGTGGGTCGACCGCCCCCCGCCGCGCGCTGCAGGAGTAGGAGCCAGCCCTGCGCTGCGCTTCCAGCTGCGTCTGCCAGAGTGCGGCACGTGCTCCCAGCGCTGGCGCGGGAGAGCGAGCGCCACCGCCGCGGGCCCGGAGCCGCTCTGCCTACTGCTACCGCTGCCTCCGTCGCCACCACTAGCGCTCCAGCTGCAGCCAAGGCCGCTAAAGGAGCGCAGGAAGCCCGCGAGGAGCGGCTGGCTGGGGGCGCCCGGCTCAGGGCGCGCACCTGGTAAGCACAGCGCGTTTTTCTTTCTTTCAGCTCTAGAATCAACACGCATGTAGGGATACCGCCGGAGCCCCTCCCCCAGCACAAGGCTGGAGAGCATTCAGGCAAGGGGCGGGAGCTTGAGCGAAGGGACCCAGGAGGGCAGGTGGTGGGCAGGTGGAGAACTGGTGGAGCCAGGGACGCTGCGAGGTCCTGCAAGTTTAGAAAAGTCACCCTGCAAGGACATGTGCTGTGTGAATCAGACATGAATTTCTAGTCAGAAGACCAGGCTACAACGGTATCGCTCCAATGAAAGGTTGTTGAAGATCATTTTGCTTTTACTTGCATAAGTGAGGGATTTAAGTGGGCTCGTTTCCATAGAAAACGAACTAAAAAGAAAAAAAAAAAATCAAATCAGAGATCTGAGCCAAAGGAGGTGTTTGCTTCTCTCTCTCTCTCTCTCTCTCTCTCTCTCTCTCTCTCTCTCTCTCCCCCCCCCCAGGCATGTGCACAAGGGGTGCATTTATGAAGGGAGAGGGCTTCTCTCTATTCGAGGTCATTAGGTGTTTGGGGAGCTATAAAAGCATCTGCTGTTGCTTCACCCGAAAAAGAGGCAGCAAAAGAAGGGACCGTGTTGGGTATGAATGCCAGTGTTCCATTTCTAATATGACACTTCCATGACTACACGAACAGGAAGGAGAGGTTTTCTAGAACGGGGCCATTTTAAGGGGGTACACATGCCACTCTGGACCTATAAGCTCAAGTTCATGTCCTCCCACTGGGGCTAGGAAGACATCTTTAGGTTCCTTTATAGAACTTTGGCAAAGGTGAGGTTAGAGTAAGGGATGTGAGGAGAGAGAGGGAAGAGAAGGGAACTGAATAGGACTGAATGGGCTGTGTGGGGAGGTAAAAGGCGCAGGAGCCTGGAAGTCGGGCTTGGCATCGCTGTGTTCATTCAGTTCTACCCTGGGTAGTCCCTGGGTTGGTCTCTAGGGAAATGTGTGACCTTGAACAAGTTCCTTAACCTCTGTGTATTCAGTTTCTCCAGCTGAAAAATGTAGAGGTTCTTCTGTGTTTTCGGACACTAAGGTCCCATGCAATAGCGTCTCTGATTGTATGGGTTTGGGGATCTGAATACAAGGACGGAAGAGCACCCAGAAAATCCAGAGAAAGGAAGCTTCAGGGCATTTTTCCTCAAAGTAGCAAAGGCATTTGCAGGCTCCTGGCTGTCCTGTTGTTGTAATGCGTGCTGAGAGGTCTGTAGAAATGGGCAACAGGACAATCAGAAACCCAGGCTATAGCCATGGGAACCGGAGTTCTGAGTGCCGTTTGGAGAGGTTCAGATCCGCGGAGCCTAAAGTCACATGCTTTTTTTAAGGTAGCAATTATAGGAGAGTTGGTCGCAAGCTATGAAGTTCTTTCAATTTGAGCATTTGGGAAATAACCTGGAATTGATTCTAACACACGCACACACACACACACACACACACACACAATGAATGGCATCCCATTTGAAAAGTTGGGCACTCAGGATGGCAGGAAGAAGGTTTTAAAGTGAGATCTGAGAATACTGTAATCTGGGCAGAGGGGTTAGGAGGGAGAAGGGAATGAATATCCTTCCTGAGACTAGGATTCCTAGGTTCCCAGGAGGCAACTGGCATCTGTCCAGTGTCCTTGACATCTCTGCCACTTGTCTGAAGAAGGCACAGGTATCACTTCCCCCTCAATACAAGCTCATTCGTAGAACTTATGGATCTTCTTTCCAGGTGCTGAGATATGAAAGTGCTCATAGGAAAACTGAAGTCCTAGGGGTGCTTCTTGCAATCCCCCACCATGTGAGCATCTGGCTGTGGAGATGGTTTACCTATCCAGATTGACCCAAAGTCTGTGTTCCTAAAGGAACTCACTGTGCCACTTGGTGGCACCAAAAAGTTGCGCTGAGAACTCTGTTCTCTATAAATACAAACTACCACCCCTCCCGCCTCCGCACTCTCCCCTTCCCCCCTTCTCCCCTTTCTCAGTAGCAGGGAGATTGCTGCACAAGCCGCCCTCAGCTCTGCTGTTCTTCCAGCACTGAGAGCAGGAGATAAGCTTAAGATCATCTTGGGGGGTAGCCCAGGACTGGAGAGGCCGGCTCTGCCCAGCTGATCCACACAGCCCAACTTTAAGGGGGGCTAGCTAGACCGTGTCTCACTGCCTGCTGCGTGGCCAACAGGGGGGTAAGCTTGCTAAGCGTCTGTGTGCCTAAGTGTCCCTGGCTGGGAAGGATGTAGGAGCTCTCAGCTTGCTGGGTAGCTCACAGTTTGGTTTGGGGAGGGGGATGAGGGTGGAGCAGGGGGTGGACAGAACCTCCAGATTGAAGTCTGCTCCATTTGCTGGTGGCCTTAATTAAACCTGTTGGGAGTAAAAGCGAGAGCAATGGGTAAAGGAAGGAACGGCTGCCAAGAAAGGGACTCTGCATGCCTTCAGATCCGAGTTCCCGCTCCCTAAAGCCAGGTACGTGTGTTTAGAATGCAGACTGTGCTTCCCCAAACCACCCGAGGGCTCAGAATTAAGAGAAGAACAGGTAGAGAGGGAAAGGAAGGAGAGTTGCTTCCCAATAGCTCGGTTAGCTGCCGCGACCCGGGCTCTTGCTACAGGAAGAGGGGGACAGCGGGTGGTGCTGAAAGCACAGCTCTTTCAAACAGGCTAGCTTGCCTCTTTCTAAACGTCAGTCTGCGCCCTCCCGCTCTTTCTTTCTTCCCCTTCTAACACAAAGCCTGCTAGTTTCCCCGGAGCGGCATCATGAGCAGCATGGTGAGGAGGGAGTCCAGGAAACAGTGATTTGGGGAAAGAACCTAGGGCAGGGCCGCGAGCTAGCCGGTGACCAGAGCCCAACCTGCACTTGGGACCTCACCGATGTACTTGAAAAGTCTACCTGGGGGTTCTTGGAACTGGTGCTGGAATTTTCCACTGCCCCCATTTCCCTCCAGAGCAGGTGCTGTGGGGAAGGGAAATTGAGGCAAGGTTAAGGAGCACTTGTGCTTATTTAGGCATAATCTTGGTACTGCCTCAGCTGAACTGTAAGCTTGAGCAGCCAGGCAGATAGATTCTCCAACATTTTACATCCCACTAAGAAATTGACACAGGCCAGTGGGAATGCAGAGTCTCCCTTCCACCTTCTCCTTCATTCCCCACATGTGGTTTTATTGTTCTGAGTCCCTAGAGACTGAGCTAGAGCTAATCTGTATCCTTCATGCTGGCTGCTGGCCATTTGAGGCAGCCAAGGGAGCACTGCCTTGTACTACGCACAGCCCCTTCCCCAGG
The DNA here is from genome assembly GCF_036562045.2 of Rhinolophus sinicus. Lineage (NCBI taxonomy): Eukaryota > Metazoa > Chordata > Mammalia > Chiroptera > Rhinolophidae > Rhinolophus > Rhinolophus sinicus. Next base: position 107,238,159 of record NC_133756.1, read on the forward strand.
TGGACATAAGTCAAGGTTTTCTGTGGAATCCTCTTAGTTATACAGCATTCTAGACATTCTTTTGAGTATTGCAGTGTTCAGGTGTGCCACCTCTTATTAGGTGTGCTTTGTGCACCTCATTCCCCTCATGGAGCACAGGGAATTTTCTCCCTGAGTTTCTCTCTTTTAGCCACATAATTACACATTTAAGAATCAGTTGTGACTATTTCTGTCCTCTGTGGATGTTGATGTCTGTTTCAAGGGATCTTTGGTTGGGGACTTGAAAATACCGCTTCCTGAACTCATCAGGTTAATGCACATCCTACAAAGTCTCCAGCCTTCTCCAGTGGAAACCTTTTCAGCACTCCGGACAGATCCTTCAAGGTTTCTTAGGAGAAGAATGTGGATAGAATACTTTCTGTGTCACTGCTTCTTTTAAGAGAAAAACCTTTTCTAATCATTTACACTCTATTTGACAAACTATACAATCTAGCTATTTTCATTGCCCCGTCCCCAGATTTCTGCTATCACGTGGTGATATTTGGGTAGTGGGCGATGCTCAAAGAGAAACAGAACTCTTCAGTGTTCATTTATTAAAGGGCATATTGAGATTGTTTGAAGAAGGGGGTGGTGGGATTTGACTAATCCTAGTACTTCCCAGTTCTTCACTTTACTTCCAGAAGTAGACACAGGCCTCTATCATCACTCATAATACACATTATTGACATGTTGACAAACATCAAGGTGAAAATGGAAAAATTCACTCAGAGATACTATGTCCAACCAGCACAAAATATACAGACTTTGGGAATATTTCAGTAACTGTATACAAATTTCAGTTTTTACTCTGATTATTGACATTGTTATGTTTCCTGATTCAACAGTTTGTTTCGAACATACTTTCATGACTGAAGGGTTTTAATAATTCTAATTTTCTTCTTTTTTCAAAACACAGTGAAGATTTTATAGGAGTCTTTATTTTATGGAATTGTCAGAGAATTTTAGATAGAAAAATTAAATTAAATGCCAATAAAGGATAGGTGAAATTGCAGGTAAAAACATATGAGATAAAGTTAATCATCAAAAATATTGTACTTTTTTTGGTCACCATTTTCTCCCAGGCTTTCTATCTTTATTGGAAGAAGAGACACATCTAAGTATTCCTGCTTGTACTTTTTGTTATATTATTTTAATAGATATAAAGTTTATAGAGTACAAACTAACTTCTGTTTTATGAATAGATATGTCTGGATACATATTAATTTATGCTAAAGCTAATCAGTCTGCTTGGAGTTTAGATACACTGAAGGTGTATTACTACAAAGCAGGAACATCCTACTATTTAGAAATAGGTGTTATTTTTAATATTCAGAAAGATATTAATCCTACTCCTGAGGCATCATTTAGTTATCATTTTCATTCATGAGTGGATCTCAGTAGAACATAAGAAGATAGGAGCACCAAAAGAATATTTTTTTAGTTTATGATGTGCTTGCACAACCCAAGAAAAAAATTTAAATGTTGATTTAGAATTTTCAACTATTTGTAAATAAGACAAGGTTTTCTTGACATTCCTCTATCTCAGTTGGTTAAAATGTAGTTCTAAAATACATTATGCTATAGGCTTGCTTTCATTTCCTTTAAATTCACAGAGAAGAGAAAAAAAGAATAGATTTTACTGGTTCCAATCTTGTTTCAATTATATGTACCTTTAGTCAGAAGGGGAACAAAGTAAAAGGCTTGGTGCAGGCTCATCACTGTTCTAATAACTACCATTTATTGAGCACATCAGGCACCATGCCAAGCATTAGACATATTATTTAATCCTAATAACAATCATACGAGGCAATATTTATTCTTACTTTTCTATTTTCAAACAAAGTTCCCCCCCCCATGACACATAACAAAGAAATGAAAATACACACAAACACACACAAACACATATACACACACATACCGGGGGTGCCAAAAAATGTATACACATTTTAAGAGATGTTATTTATGCTCAGACAATAGTTTGCTGTAATCAGAAGTGCCTGGACGCTGATGGTAACCACTTTGAGCACCTCCTGTAATTGCAGAAGTCAAACACGACTTATATTCATTTTTTGTTATCAGTATATATTGAGTATTACAATTTTGATACAGTTTTCCTTTTTTAAAATGTGTATACTTTTTTGGCAAATGACACTGTGTGTGTGTGTGTGTGTGTGTGTATGATTTTTTTGAAAATCAAACACAAACTTATCCGATTCCATTCCATTAGTAACTTTAATGTATGTTGTGTTTGAGTATCATGGAGTTGTCTCATTGTGCTGTCCAGTGAGTTGTGGTATGGTTGGGAGTACAGACCCTTGCATACGATTGCCTAAGTTAGAATCTTAGTTATGTGACTTTAGGCAAATTACTTAACATCCCTCTGTCTCTGTTTCCTCACTTTTAAGATGGGGAACAGGTTGTAACAAACCTCAATGAGTGATTTTGATGAATTAATTGCACATATATCAGTAAAGTGCCAGACCCACAGTGGACAATATAGAAATGCTAGTTACAGCTGTTGATTCCATCCAGGCCTTTGAATATCAAATGTTTCTTAGGTTTTCCATAGTATTTAATTTTAATCTTCTCAACAACCCTATGTTGGTACATAATTGCTTTCTCAAATATCTTCTCTTATTTTAGTCAAACTATTCAGGAAACTTAAAGGAAAGACTTAGATGCAAAAAATGTATTTTATGTATTAATAGATATAATTCTGTTTGTGTGATAAAAACACTAAACCTAAGAATTATTCCCTAATTACTAGTTTTCACAATAACTCTGGTTATAGGCTACTGACTGTAAACTTTTGAGCATAAACGTTCTGAGGAAAATTAAAAGCTCATAATCATAATGGCATTAGTCGGTGTTGCAATAATAATGTAGCCTATTTACATTCATAATATTTGCAGAGGAATACTGGGAAAATATTTTTAAAAATCACTTTGCCTTCAATCTAGTTGTAGGACAATGCCTTGGAGCTGATGGGCCCTGGAGAAACACACTGTTCCCCAATATTCCCCAATAAAAAATAAGGAAATAAAAAAAATAAAATTAAAAAAGAAAATCACTTTGCCTTCATACATAGTAATGTAGTAGAACCCTTTAAAGACCCAGAAGAAAAATAAATAATATAATGTTATATTACTTTTTAAGAAAGAAAAGTGATACTTTGAAAAACTAATTATTAATTACTATATAAAATTGTTCTTTATCTTGTTAAAATTATAAGGAACTTAGCATTTCATATTCAAAGTAGGCTTTGGAATAGTGAAGTATATCCTCGGGTACTCTTCCCACATTCGTTTATTTTAATTTGTGGATACTCAGAACTATGCTTATTTAATGTAAGGCAATATCATCCTGGACACTCACAGTTTAATCTGTATTTCTCCAGTTGAAATTACAAACTTCAAAACAAGATAATGCAGCCAGAAACAAGTTACAAACTAAAGGAGGAATAACACAAGCCTATTCCTAACGATTTTCCTTAGAGTTGTTAGGATATTTTATGAAAAGGCTTTGTGGGACTGACATATCCAAATGATTGGCTCTTAGTTGTGTTCTTTTTTTCATGATTATGTAGATCTTGCCGGGATGAGTTTCATGTAAATCAGCGGTTTTCTAGTAGGGATGACGTTGACCTGCAGGGGACATTTGACAGTCTGGGGACATTATTATTCATCACAAGTAGAGGTGGTATGTGCTATATGCATCTAGAGATGGGGTATGCTGCTAACAGGCCTATAATGCATGGCACAGCAGCCCTCCCCCCAACCCCGATAACCCTGATCTAAGTGATTCTAGGAAACAGAGTTACCTATATTTGTTTGGTTTGTTTGTATGGCTTCTAAATGTAGCTGATTAGTATTTCATAAGAACTGGATGGAAAGCAGAGTCTCCAGAGTGTTTCCTAATCAATACATAAAGTTTAACCAAATAACCCATTTGGTCCTGTGGGAGACATTATTATCTGATTATGTTGAGTGTACGCTTTGGAGCTAGGAGAGTTGGGTTCGTGTCCTGACTCCACCATTTATTATAGATGTGAAACTTCTGGCAACATTCTTTACCTCTAAAGCTCAGTTTCTAGAGCTCTTTCATGTAAGTAGTAATCATACCTACCTCACAGGGTCGGTGTGAGACTTACATTAAAATAATGCTTATACAGTACATTCTTTAGCACAAAGCAAGCACTCACTAAGTACTACGTGTTAATAAGTAACTAAAGATCGAGTTAGAAATGCAAAACAACATTTTCAAGCACCTGATGATAGTTAATATAAATATGCACAATAATGCTTTACAGTCTTTAGAGGTATGCCATAAATAATAAAAGAGCAGATGAAAGCAGCAAAATGGGGAAAAGGCTACAATCCCTGCTTGATAATTAAATTGAGACTAGTTAACAGTGGATTGCATCATTTCTATTGCTTTCCTGTAGAAGGCTGTTTCAGGTTTTCATGAACTACTAAACTAGTGTTTTTAAGGATTTGCAATGATTTAGGGAGCTTTATTCTACAGCACCTGTTAATTAATGCATAAAATTACAGATTTCACTTTCGTACAATATTATTTATGGCCCTTTTTTGTTTTAAGGGGATTTCAATGAAAATATGGCATATTTTTTGTCCTGTATGAAACAGAGGGGGTGCTGGACTTTCTTATGTTTACAAGATCACAGATGTATGCTTGAGATAGCTACAACAATGGAGCCTTCCTTAGATTACAAAGCTCTCGATTTCATTATAAGTCCGAATGTCTCTTATCTATGGGATGCACTTGTTTACAGGAAAATATATCAAAGGTATTTATGGCATATGCAATATTGACACCCCTCTTTATGAGGAGGCTATTTCTCAGGCAGAAGGAATCATTTTAGTGTTGATGTCTTGAGCTGTGTGATTTGCTTGTGTGGGGATTAAGTTATATAAGAGACATCTGTGCCAGAAAGATGGTCATCATCTGAGAAGACTGTTGAAAATAAAAGACAATGTGAGCTGTGAATCTGGTTACAACGTAAGTTGTAACGTATGGAAAATTCTGCCCAGCAATATTTTTTTCTTCATACTCATTTAGTATACAATATGAGGTTGTATGATTACCTGAGACAAAATACCTTTATGCATATTGAATATATGTCAATGGTTTTCTATCATGGGGTAATGATTAATTTTGTTGTGCTATGAACCCAGAAATATTTGAATAAAGCAGCCTAGTACTTTTGAAAATAGAACCCTGAACTAATATATAAGTTGCACTATTTATATAAACTCTCATCATTTGCCAATTTTGATTGAATTAAAGGTCTCCATATTATTGGCGTATAGATAGATAACATTCTAAGGCTTTTTTCCAATCGTTGTATTAGTTAATTCCTGCCAGTTATCTATAGCAAGCACCTGCTTTTTTGCTACCAACATATAACTACTAGCACCTCAGAGTAATAACTTAATGCACATAATTTATTCTTTTGGAGACTCTGTTTCCTGGTATATGAAATGGGGATAATCAGACTTTCTTAGTAGTAATTTTGTTCTAGGTTGAAATGGGATTCATAATGGAAAAAGACTATGTACACTGAAAATAAAGTAATATGGTATTCTTTTCCCCCCTTTTTTCCTACCAGACGCTTGTTAAATGAATGAATGAAGTTCATGGTCAGATAGCTAAGGAGAAAGAGCCTCACCCATGAACTTGTATAGAAGCAAGAGAGAACAGGTCCTCATGGAAAGGACGTTGTGTGGTACCCAGAATTGAAGAGGTTAAGGAGATCAGACCGAGAGTAAAATTAGTGCCATCTTCTAAAATCTAAATTGATAGATTATCAAATGTGGAAACATTTATGCCAGCAATATTATGCATTTGTCATATAGAAATACTTTCAAAACTAAGTAAAGTGCAACATTGTTTCCAATCGTAAGAAAACCGATAATAAATCTGAATATCTAACAATAGTGGATAATTAAATAAATTTTGGTGTATTCATATAATTGACTACTATGCCATTGAGTAAAAGAAATAGATTTTTCTAAGTGTGAATCTTGGCTCTGCTACTCACTTACTTTGGAATCTTAGCCAAACCATTCTCTCTCTCTGAGTCTCAGATCTTCCATCTGTAAAATATGCATAACGTTATTTATCCTATAGCATTTTAATGATAATTAAATACATTTCATAGTCATGACTAAGCATAGGGCTTTACATGTGGTAAGTTCTCTGTTTATTTTAATTGTTGTTATTATTGTCATCATCATCCAAATGAACTCATATGGGAAAAATCTTTACAATACATTATATAGAGAAGAATTAAAATATATTGTGAGAGATTTCATTATAATATTCCATTGAAACAAAACAAATCTGTATAAAAGATTCTGTGCTTTGTAGATCATAGAAGAGCAGACGCTAAGTTGTAGCATGTGGTTAAACCTGGGTTTTGGGGTCACTGTTGCTGGGTTCTGGCCCAGGCCTGCTAAAACTCATTTTATCCCTGTGGAGTTCAGTGAAACGGAATCATCTACAGGCCTCCCTCTAGTTCTATGATGATGTTTCCCTTAATAGGATGGAAAAGCCGTGGGGAACAGTAAAGGCTTCTCCTCCCTTTATGGGGCTAATCATCTGCCCCTGCTTTTCTTTTTGAGGTCCTTTGCTACCTGGACAAATTGGACAGAGGAAGTTTTGTTACTCATTTTGCAATTTCCCATGATAGGGCAGGGCTACTATCTTAGAACCTCAGGCAGTTTTTTAGCAGAAGCCAAGCGTAAGCAATTTACTTTATTAGTTCATTCAGCAGAATTTATTGAACATCTATTTTGTGCAAAGATTTTACCAGGTACCGTGTATGGCACAAATGTAACCTTTAAGGGTTTTAAAGTCTATTGGAAGGCAAAATATTGTATAAATAGCTATAATTTTAGCTTAGTAATAAATATCATAAGACAGCATGGATAAAATACCATGTGAGTACAGAGAATAGAGAAAATGCTGCAAGTTGAGGGATCTGGGAATATGTTATAAAGGGTCTATTTAAAAATATTATCTCATTTAATCATCATTGAAACTCTTTAAGGTAGGTACTATTCTCATTCCAGTTGGGTTCACAGATGCTAAGTGACCAAGGACACACAGCCAACAAATGGCAGTCCCAAGATTCAAACCCATCTACTTGACTCCAAGCCAATGCTTCTAAAAACTGCCATAAAGGCCTTTGAAATAAAAGCACATCAGGGATCAGAAGCAGCATGAACAACACCATTGGTGAAAAAAGGTGTAGACACCTGGAGGAGACACAGGTTTAACTTAACTAGCAGACTCACAAGCAAGGACAAATTGAGGGGAGATGAGGCCACAAGAAAGACAGGCAATTTAGAATGCCTGTCTTTCTCAATTCCATACTTTTTAAAAAAAAATCACAAATAATAAATATACTTTGATTGTAAATTTAAAAATTTAGAAGACACAGATAAAGGCAAAGAAGAAATATAAAATTATGCATATTTCCACCACCCAGAGAACACCCTGTTAATATCAGTGTGTATGTTTCTGGGGTTTGTGTATGCACGTACACACACTCATAATATATATTTTTTGAAAATAAAGCCATACCTGCTTTTTATTTTTGCTTATTATAATACAAATACTTCACATTTCATCCTACTTGACACTTCACAAGAGAAAGTTTCTGTTCAAAATATTTTTCAGTCACCTTTGATAATTTCTCCTTATCTCTGGGAATTTAAATATTGAAATAATTACTGTGGGATTTCGTCGCAGAACTGGTTTGTTTTCTATTTCTGCTTCCTAAGTGATTTCATCCAGTTCATAGTATACAAAAAACAAATAAACAAACGAACAAACAAAAAAATCTTTATACTGATGGCTCTTCCACCCAGTTGCTAATTATTACATATCTATTTTTGAATTTCTTTTTTTTATTAAAGTTTATTGGGGTGACAATGGTTAGTAAATTTACATAGTTTCAAGTGTACAATTCTGTAATACATCATCTATATATCACATCGTGTGTTCGCCACCCAGAGTCAGTTCTCCTTCCATCACCATATATTTGATCCCGTTTATCCTCATCTACCACCCCCGTCTCCCTTAACCTCTGGTAACCACTAAACTATTGTCTGTATCTATGAGTTTTTGTTTCTTCATTTGTTTGTCTTGCTCCTTTATTGTTTTCAGTTTTATATACCACGTATCAGTGAAATCATATGGTCCTTGACTTTTTCTGTCTGACTTATTTCACTTAGCATAATAATCTCAAGATCCATCCATGTTGTCATTCTAACATGTATCTAAAAATTGATATATCAAAACTGAATTTCTGTTGTCTCCACCCAAATCTGCACCTCCAGTTTTTCCACCTCAGTTAATGTGACATGACTTTTATTTATTCAGGCTACAAAACTTAGCATCCTCACTGTTTCTTCTCTTTCCTTCACATCTCAAGTCAGGTCTGACAGCAATCTCTTTCACTCGTCTTCAAGATAATATTCAGAATTCTACCAGTTCTCACCAATACTACCATCGCCCTGATCCAAGCCACTGGCATCTCTCCCTCCTGAATTATTGCCATAGTTTCCTAAGTTTTCTCTTGGTTCTGCCTTTGTACCCTTATTGTTTTTGAAATGTCGGTCAATATGTGTCCCTCTGCTATTGAAAACTCTTCCAGAAAATCACTCCCACATAATGTTAAAGCCAAAGTCTTTTTAAAGTCCAGAATGACTCAACATCATCCTCCTGTCTCTCGAGGCTCACTTCTTCCTTTCTCCCCAGTTTTACTTCACTGCTGTCACACTAGCCGCTTCCTTGCTGCTCCTCAACGGACTGAGCTTAAATCTGCCTTAGGGAATTTGCATTTGATTTTACCTTTACCTGGAATGTAAGGAAATGACTCATTCCCTTACTTCTTTTAGGTATTTACCCAAATTGTACTTTTACAGTTTATATTTCCTTGGCTACATTATTAAAAAGTTCCTAGATCTCTGACACTTTATAGCTTTCTTCTCTGCCTTACTGAGTCTCTTTAGCTCTTGTTACTGTATAGCACACAATATTTTACTTCCATACCTTATTTATTGCCTGATAACCCCTCTTAAAATCCAGGCCCTATGAGGGCATGCATTTATGTCTGCTTAGTCCATACCTGGATCCCCATGGCCTAGAATAATGCTTGGTAAAGAACAGTTACTTGATCAATACTTATTGGACAAATGAGAGATGCTGCTAGAGCTAGTATAATATATACTCTACTGGTCTATTTGGGATTTATGCTCTCTTAATTTCTTGTATTTGGGGAGCACATAAAATGCCTTGTTTAACCTTATAATAAGCTGAATTGTCGCACAATTCTGTCAAATTTCTAAGTCATAATTTATTTCAAAATATACTTTCTAGTTGGTTGAGCTTCATAGCTCATATGAATAAAATATAATCACGGTGTTTACCCAGTGCAGATTATGAAACAGTCATTGCGTTGTAATCTGGTGGTCCATAATCTAGTGGGGGATCCCAGTGCAATGTAAGCACATTTGTACTAGGTAGTCATATATATTTGTACCATCTGTGTGCTGAATCATCTCTTGTACTGGAATGTTCTTCACCCACTAGTCTTCAAGGAAATGCCTGTAAGATTCTATATCCCTAGGAAGTTCAAACTGTGTTTGGGTAGGCTCTCTCATTTTCCATGGACTTTGGAAATACCTCTCTTGATGGAAGGGTCAGTAAGGCAGCAAGGGATAACAAAAACACCATGTTATGGAATAACTAGGCATAGAAAAAAATTCCAGCTCCATCACTTTCTAAGTGATTGGCTAGTTTTTAACTTATCAAAGCCCATTACATCATTTGTAAAATAGAAATAACAAAATAACACCTATGTCTCAGATTGTTATGAGGATTATTGAAACACACATGCCCCACACTTGGAGACACACCTACACACAGACATAGATATACAATGTGCATAGAATATTTCTTTATTTATAGTTGGCCTCCAAATGATTGTATTCATCCAAAGAGTTCATACATTGGTGACCCTCAGTTTACATCTCTAATCCAAAATGGTCCTCGAGGTCCAGCCTTACATATCCACCTTCCTGTTTGACACATGTACCTGGATAATTCAAAAACGTCTCAAATTTAACATGTTCAAGAGAAAATTATGTTTTCCTCTGCCCAGAAAATTATGTTTCTGTACCAGTATATTCCATCTCTTTTAATGCTACCAAAATACACTAATTTCTAGATTTGAAACCTAGGAGTAGATCCTGATTCCTCTCAACCTTACTACCTACATCTAGTCCATCAGTAAGTTCAATTGATTCTACTTGCAAAATATATCTGATTGTGTCTACTTCTCTCCATATCTACTTTCACCAATGATAGACAAGCCACAATCATCCTTACCTAGATCATTATATGTCTCGTAATTAGATTTCTCCAGTCCATTATCCAGAACAATGAGCAGCTAGAGCAATCTTTCTAAGATTGAATTGTGCCATTATTTGTTTACCTTTCCTCAGTGTCTTTCTGTTGCACTTAAATTTTGTACAATCCAAATTAAATTTTAAGAGCCTACGAGATTCTACATGGTCTGACCCTTTTATACCTTTCCAACCTTATCTTATACCACTGTCCCTTCCATTCTTTATGCCCTAGCCACACTTTTCACTTGACTGACTTTTTTTTATCCTTCATTTTATTGTTCTTTGCATTCATCAGGTTCCAGCTAAAGTCACCTTTAGAGTGCTGATCTGTAAGCTTCATGAGTATAGGGAACAAGTATACCTTGTTCTCTCTTGAGTACTTAATTCCCAGAAGACAATCATAGCATAGATATGATATATATATATATATATATATATATATATATATATATATATATATATGCCTGGTGCATGATTGGTGCAATGAAAGATAATGGTTATAATATTTGTTCAGTGAATTAAAAAATTTAGCTATAATAAGAAGACAATATTTCAGTATGTGTATATATATAAGAATAAATACATTATCGATAAATATTACTCTAATTTTTATTAGTCTAATCTTATATATGTACATATGTGTATATAAAGAAACAAAAAGCATATATATATATATATATATATATATATATATATATATAATATCTCAATGTATAAGGCTTGCCTAAAATAAATCTAACAAATAAAATACAATTGACTGATATTTTAGTTTTACGAGTTTGATGGGCCATTTCTAGTCTCTCATATCACTTTGATGCTCTCACATAATAAAAATGAGAGCTCTTCTGTTATTGAGTTTGCTCACTAATACTCTGGATTTAATTATGATTTCTTTTACTTCAGGTTTTTCTTTTTGTTTGCAGTAGAATTCACGATTTTGAGACTAAGCATTGGTCCAGGTCTTTGCAAAGTGAAGGGAACACTTGAGAATATTCAGTTAATTTTCAAATGAGAAAATTAACATCAGTGCTTGTTCCCTTCCCCCTTGTCTACAATGCCAACTTCCATACAAAACTGATTTCCCCCCTAAATATTTCCAAATACTTAATGATTCTGGAACATCTAGTTATTTGAAGGTAGTTGTTGTTGTTGTTGTTGTTGTTGTTGTGTTTGGCACTATGCAGAGGGAGCCTTTCTCTGTTGTCAAAGGAAACAATAGAAAAAAATGATGAAAATGATGGTAAGAGTGTTTATAAATGTGATTCAAGTTATATTCAGTTTGTGGCTGGACTTGAATTTTTGCAGATCTGATGAGTTTTGAAAGCTATTAGTGTTCTTGGAGGAGCATTATAATTGCTTAAATTCCTGAAGAATCATCACCTATTTTTGAAAGGGGGTGCTTAGGGAGTTAATCAATTTAAAACTATTTGAGATCCTTGGCTAGAAGATATGAAAACATACAAATAAGTCTCTTACAAAATCCTTTAAATAACACAAATCATTAATTTGTCTGTTCCCTTTTACAAATTATGCTAGAATTTGCAGTAGGCAACTTGGAGGAAAAAATCCTTCTTCCCAAGAGTTTAAACTGAAATAATGACGATAACCATAGCTATACTAAGTTTCTACTTGGAAGGGTAATTCCAAAGATTCATCCTTCCAGCTCTTTGAGTTCTCCTGACGTGGATTTTTTTTTTTTTTTCCTGGATCAGCATGAGAGGACAGATTACTATGAATTTTATTACAACACTCTGTAATTACTTTGAAGACTCTGGAGGACCAAGTGGGTTGCCAGAGAATTTTCTGTTCTTCATCACCTAGCCACAGAATGCCCTTGGAAATTTAATAACAGAAAAGGTCATGTCTTGAATATGTATAGCCCTATTCAATATACAAAACATTTGCATAGTTGATATCTTATGTTGATTCTCATAAAAGCAGACTAGCACACATTATCCTCATTTCTCAGATGAGGAAATTCTGGTACTGAGAGGTTAAACAATTTACTAATATTTATTAATAGCAGAAAGTAGAATTTGAAACTGAATATTCTTTTCTCCAGAAATTGGTACCCATGTCACTATGCTTCCTGCCTATTTGGGTGGCATTTTACATTGTAACATCCCAACTCTCTTCCTTCCCTCCTTAGTTTATTTAACTTGGAAATACCTGCATGACTGCATTTGTCTTTGTTCTATCTTTCATGGAAACTAGACACACACTTATTTTTTAGGAACATTATTCAACTTGCTTTACACTGCATTTGAAAAAGGGGTATGTAGGCTTTTTAAAATGTAACTTTATTTTTGTAGTTGGATAATTAATCCATGCTCAATGGTGAAAATTTGGAAAGAAAAAAGAACCTTTCTAAAAAATCACCCAGGAATCACTATTGTTTAATTTTTTAGGGAGTATATTCCCCATAAACAATAGCATAGTTTTGCTTTTAGGATGCTTTCTCTCACCTCCACGTGAGAGTATGGTTCAGCACACCACACGGAAGATTTGATTTTTGTACTCCAGTTGAACAAATGAAAATAAAAATTAAGCAAATCAGGATCAAGAAGCTATGTCAGCTGCTTTATCATATCACAAAATCACAAAAAAGACAAAGGATAATCAGAAAGACTGGGTTCCTTTTTTTTTCCAGGTTATCTATCTACATCATTGAAGCCCTTCTTTTCCCCTCTAACGTAGAATGTTAGAGCTTCCCAAAGTCATTGCACTCATGTTGCTAACTACCTATGCTATCTCTTTTTCTAGGTTTTGAAGATCATGATGACGCGGATGCATCTAACTAAGTGGTATCTGGTGACATGGTGGTCTTTTAGAGAGCACATCTAGATGACTGGCTAATCCCTTGGTTTTCCACTCAACCTAGGACATTGTTTGATTCTGCCTATCAGAACTCTCCTAACTTTCCCCCATCATGTCATCTTTATTAGCTTGAACTCCTTCCCTAAAATGGTTCTTCTGTTGATCCTCTCAGTCCTGCTTTTGAAAGAAGATGTCCGTGGGAGTGCACAGTCCAGTGAGAGGAGGGTGGTGGCTCACATGCCAGGTGACATCATTATCGGAGCTCTCTTTTCTGTCCACCACCAACCCACTGTGGACAAAGTTCATGAGAGGAAGTGTGGTGCGGTTCGTGAACAGTATGGCATTCAGAGAGTGGAGGCCATGCTGCACACCCTGGAAAGAATCAACTCAGACCCCACACTCTTGCCCAACATCACACTGGGCTGTGAGATAAGGGATTCTTGTTGGCATTCGGCGGTGGCCCTAGAACAGAGCATTGAGTTCATAAGGGACTCCCTCATTTCTTCAGAAGAAGAAGAAGGTTTGGTGCGCTGTGTGGATGGCTCTTCTTCTTTCCGTTCCAAGAAGCCCATAGTAGGGGTCATCGGGCCGGGCTCCAGTTCTGTGGCCATCCAGGTCCAAAATTTGCTCCAGCTTTTCAACATACCTCAGATTGCATACTCGGCAACCAGCATGGATCTGAGCGACAAAACTCTGTTCAAGTATTTCATGAGGGTTGTACCTTCAGATGCACAGCAGGCACGGGCCATGGTGGACATAGTGAAGAGATACAACTGGACCTATGTGTCAGCTGTGCACACAGAAGGTATGTTTCCTTTACATTAATTGAGTATGTCTCATTATATACTCGACAGCCTCCCAGTTAAAATTTTGGGTTTTGGATGGCAAAAATAGTCCTAATTATTTGGGACCTTTTGAGTTGTCCTGTTTTATCATAAAGAAGGGACTGGATGACATATGTCTTGAGTGGCATAGATTTAAGCTAATATGAGTGTTTATGTGACCATCATTTGGCAAAATGGATTTCTTTTTTTTTTTAAATTATGTGTTACATTATTTGTACTGCTGCTATAATGATGCCAGAGATTTTTAAGTTTTCTAGATCTTTGTTGAGAACCTCACATTTTTAACATTTTCAAGTTACTCCAACTGCCTATTGTTTCTGATAGTTAGAGAGGTACACATAAACATACATAAGCAGTGAAGGCAGCGGTTCTGGCCCAGGTACACTGAAATAGAAAATTACCAAAGAGCTTAATCTTACAACTCAACTATTTTTCAACAGAGTGTGTAGTTAAATCTGAAATGGAGATGGGTATAAATTAGTTTTATCCTTGTACTGAATATACTCAGGAAGTATAAGCTTTAATGATTCAACACTAGTTTGTTTTGAAATATATTGCTTCTTTATGCTCAAAGAATAGTGAGGAAGGAAAATATGATTGAAGTTTTATAACACTTATTAATAATATTAGCCCTTTTTATTATCAATGGTATTTTGAAAGTACTTTTAGTTCTCCACCAAGGATGTTTGAGATAGGTTTGGTTTGACCTACAGAGTTTAAGGAACCCAAATGGTGAGACTCACTCATTATGTAACAGTCTTTCTAGGACAACATACTACTTATGCTATGCACTATAGAATATCAAAGAAGGTTCAAAATACTTTTTATAACTCATTAAATCATTGTGAGGGTTAAAAAACCTGCAATAACATTAGCAGCATGGTCCAAACAATCTAGTCCTGTAAAATATGGGTTTGAGTTATTGGGAAATGGATGAAAAAAACAGAGTAAATCTACTTCAGATCTTGGGAGCCAATCATCAATTAGATATAGTGAACTTTTCATTATTAAGAGTCATGATATGGATTTCACTGCTTGGCCACTCTTACAAATAATATTCAGAGCTGCACAAACATAAAATGGGCTTCTACATTGGATTGACACTTCCATGCCTCTGGAAATGTTCATGCATAAGTTAAAGGTTTGCTTACAGAGATGCTGATATATAGAGATTTTGAGCAATGGTGAGTAGAGTAGGAGACCTTTGAATTTTTTTTCTAATGCTGAGGTTTTTCTTATAAAACCATGATTTCATTTGATTCTCACAACAAACAGTGATATAGATAATCCAGATATTTTATTCCCATTTTAAAATACAAATGTTTTAAGAGTTTAAATAATTAATCCAATAAATAGCTAATAGCAATTTCAGAGATATAGGTAGGGTTCATAGTTACTGACTTCTAGTTCAGGGTCCCATTATAATTTAGCCAAATCCATTGGAAATACACTCTGAAGACATATTTGTGCAATACGTATTTATTAAGCACAAATAGATGAAAGAGCCTCCCGTCAGCCTTAAGTTGTATATATCACTACCCTCAATGGGCATGTGATATGGCAAAACAGATGAAGCATGCATTAATACTTATATAACCATAATTCAAGATGACACAGAATTAATTACAAATATGTCTCTAAAGTAAACTGAATTAGAAAAAAGAAATCACATCCTGCTCTGTGGTGACAGGGATCAGGATGGAAATCTTGGAGAAGGAAATGGAATTTGACAATTGAGTTTTAGCAGGAAGACTACCAACAATTGGTGAAAATTTAGAAGGGACAGATTTCCAGTAAAGGGCATCAGATAATATGAAAAGGTGAGAAGTTAAAAAAATACATGCTTGCGAAAAAGCAAATTTAAAGGTATGATTTTGTTTGCCTCAAAAAATCATGAATGCCATTAGGGACTTCCCTCTAGTTTCAGAAGAGTACGATTGGGTTACCATGTGGGAGATGTTAGTCCAAGATTGTATTCAAAGAGAAACTCACTATCATGACCATTTAATTTTACTAATTTAAACTGTTTTTATTTTATTTTATTTTCTTAACTGAAATGTACACCACTAGTAATCCAGTAAAATAAATAAATTATACTGCATCTACTCATATACAATGTATTATTACATAGTTATTAAAATTTGAGTCATTTGGTAGGTAATGAGATCATAATGTTCTCCAAGATCATTTTAAGTGAAAAAAGCAAGGTGAAGTTCTGTGTATATGGTATGTTATTTGTATAAAATGGAGTTTATAAAAAGCATTTGATAGGGTATTCATAAAATTGTTCCCAGAGAAGCACAAAACTCATAACAGTTGCTCTTCTGGGGAGGAAGTCTAAGTAGGTAGGGGATAGGGTGGGCTGAAAGAGACTTAGTTTTCTTGTATAGCTTTTACATGCAAATATTTGAAGGTGTGTATTATAAGCATAAACTATGTATTGTAACATAACAATGAAAATAAAACATTTTATGTATCGGCAAAAACTAAGCCAAAATATTCGATTGCCAAATTTAGGCAAATTTAATTATTTTGCCAAAAACAGGCTAATAGAAATTTTGTTGCTAAATTTTGGCAAAATGTTGAGATGATGGTAATCAGGATCAGGAGAAAATAAGTTTTGAATATGAGCACTCAACAACTGGAAGAAATAATTTTTGATCTATTGTTTTATGTGGATTAGGCATGAAGTATTTATATTGTTTTGATGTGGCAGGAAGTCTCACAAGGTAAAATTCACCCCCAGGATCAGAAAAGTGCTTGAGTGTAACAAGATACAGCTCTCTTAGGTACTATAGGGGCTCCCCAAGGTGATGCCTGTTTTTTTGTTGCCTACTCTTCAGTAAGACTCTGCAGGATTTTCTGTGAAATGACAATGCCAATTCTTACTTTAGCCTTTTCCTGGTTGGATCGGAGTAATTCTCTCTAGCCCTTGATCATGTAGCCTCAGTATCCCAAACATATTTCCATGTCCTTAAAATTACCCTCCTTTTCTCAGTTGACATTTTTGTTCTTGAAGAGTATGGACATTTTCAAATGCTTTCACATGAGGAATTAGGGTCTATAAAAAGATGTCCCATTTAAAAAAAAAAGTCCTTCCCCCAATTGCCCATTTGTTTTATGCTTAAACATGGCAGTACTGTGTCACTCAGTCCTCTTGGCAACTATCACAAAATGTTCCTTTGAGACCGTCTATGCTATCACAGAATTCCAAAGGAGAGCCCAAAAAGTCTTGTGTTTCAGCTTCAAGATTAATCTCTTATACTTGCAATTTCCTTGATTTATGGTTTTTGTAGGCTACAGGACTGTATATTTACTGTGGCTTATTGTATTATGCAGAAATTAAGTGTTTTAGGCAAAGAGATTAATAGTACAGAAACAAAGAAGTATATATGGTTTAAAGGCAGACCACACGAGCTCTTCAACTGCATAGAGGAAAGGAACATGCAATGACTCAACAGTTTTTCATTCCTTTTTAAAGAGTCAATCAGTCGCCATTCTCTTTGCTCTAAGGAAATTTAAGGGTTCCTATGCTTCAATACTTTTGCAAACCTTGGTACATGTCGCCATTATGGCACAAGATCAGTGGTGCTCACCTGTTTACAGTGTGAGAGATGGAGTGCTTTGGCTTTGAAGGCTTCCATTAATGATCACCTTTGTTTTGTAACTTGATAGTTCCCTTCTACTCTCATGTAGCACTAGCCTGTGACTGCTTTGGTCAGTAGAGTTTGGTGGAAATGAGGACACCCTTCCTAGTCTGTCTGTCTTGGAACTGTGTCATCACCATGCGAAGGATAAGAACGAACACCCAGCTGTTCCAGATGAGGTCAAGTGGTCTAACTTGACCTCAACTATATGTCAGAGAACCCTATGAAGATCAACACAACTGCCTTCCTGAGCCACAGTTATTTGCAATCACATAATAAAGCCCAGCTGAAACATTACCCAGCTAACCATAAATTTATGAGCAATAATAAATACCTTCAAGATGGAGTTCAATATAAGCATATTTATCCCAATGAGTTTAAACTCAAAACCTCCCCTCAAAATGGGATACTACTACAATGTTTAAACCTCAAAATAAAAACAAAATAAATGCATTAACATCCCTTAATAGTCTTGAGATTTAAATGTGAAGTAAAATGGAATAAATGCTGTGGGCAAGAAGGGAAATTTTAAATGCTGCACTTAGGTTTCTGTAGCTAGAGATTTGATAATTCCCTTCAAGTCTGAATGCTTTAAATAGTCATACACTTGCATATATTCCATTATTTCATACTTCCCCTTGATCTCGCTTAATTTTATTGAAAAAAGTAATTACAGATTGCATTTTATATACAGACCCTTGTGTATTGTACTTTGTAGACGCTTACAGGATTTTCACACCACAATTTTTGATGACTTTAGTTGAAATATCACTGTACATCTCCAGGGCCTATCAGAGTGCCTAGCCCCATCCTCAAAGACTGTTTGTTGAACGAATTTGTGTTACAATAGTACCTATCTCACTAATATGAATATGTAGCATGGGGATAAATAGTAGGCACTTGTAAGTTTTCACAGTTTTGCTTCTTTATAAAAATAAAGTGCCAAAATGCCTCCCTTGATTAATTGTAAAATGTTATTCACACCCCACTGTCTTTTATGTTTGCACTGGTTCTTGAATTTATTATTTCCACCTAATGATAATGGAATGCTAATTTGTTCTAGCCAAAAAAACATGTCAGTGTTGCTCGGGGGCGGAGGGGAGGAATGTATCAATAAGTTGTACTGGTAATGTGACATCATTAAAATATTGTTTTTAGTATAAACTATGTATTGTAAAACATTACAATTACCACTTTTAGGTTATGATATGGTTTTTCCATCAACTATTTTAATATGTGATGATAATCAAGCTTTGGTTGAATCACCTTCAAAAAAGTGGGAAAACACTTTTCCCATCACACCTTTTCTATTACTTGTGATCGTATCAAAATAACAATTAAGTTTGGAAAGATAAGAAATGTCACTATGGGCCCTACTATGTACTTTATAAAGGGGTTTCATTTTGTGTCTCCAGGGGTTACGTAAAGTGAGAGTTGAGATGAATTTTGAGATGATCATGATGATAATTCAGACATCCAAACTACTGGCAGATTTGTAGAATGTTAACACTGGAAGAGTCTTATGAGAGCATTTAATCTAATCCTTTCATTTTATAGTTGAGGAAACAGAGTCAGTAAGGACAAGTAATTTGGCCTTTCTTTTATATAATTCATTACACAGTTGGGTCTTAGAACTCAAGATTCCTGTCCAGAATTTTGTTTCCTTATCATTGTTGAAGATAATTACTCAAGTTCTTTTTTTTTTGCCATTGGATTACTTCTCTGTTTCATTACTTTCTTCCCCTTCCCTACATCTCGATGATGCCAATCTGCTGAAAGTTTTAATGCCTATTTTAAATAGGCAGACACCACAAATTAATTAGTTCAGGTAAAAATTAGCATTGAGAAATAGCATGGTCCCTTTGTTCTTGACCTGTAAGTTAGATGAAGTGCTTTTTTGTCTGGGTCTTAATGATGGTTTGCAGAAATTTTGAAAAAATATTTTCTTTGCTCCATAAAAATTCTGAAACTATTAGACCTCATAAATCTTTGTAATTATGGATTGATTGGATAATTATATTGGTTATCACTGACATAACAATACTTAAAAATCAGAAGATGCAAAGACTTTTAGGTGGATTCTTCATGAAATTAGATCATAGATCCATAATCTGGGAAATACAGTGGCAACTCTAATAGTGAAGAAGCAGTTTTTCATATTCATACATCACTGCCGGAAATTGCATTATTAGTAGTGAAATATGGGCAGCCCTGTGAAGTGTGTTCAGAGGGGTGCTATCTTTTATCTTTCCTTCCAGATAGAATAGCCTGTGGATTCTTAGCTAATAGCCTCTAAGGGAGTTATGGCCTCTCTCAGGGAAGACAAATGGGATCCATTGATATATCTAGTTGTGGCCAGGGTGAGATATTCCCTATTTTCAGTTTTTGTTTGTTTGTTTATTTTTTAATGCAAGTTCTGGCTTGGATTCTGACTCACCTATAAAAGACTCATTCATGCCTGAGACAACATTCATGTTTCCAATTTCTCAGGCACTATTGCTATCCATTCACTGCTGAAAATACCAGAATTTCCTTCCTCGCAAATACTCCATGCCCATGACAACTATGTGAGAAGGAACTTTGTTTTCAGAGGATGTCAATCCACTGCTCCCCCAACACACACAAATAAAAACCTGGAGTGATGTGCCAGTGTGGACACCACAGTTTCAATGAATCAGATGCTTCCTTCAAAATGAAGGTAATCTCTGAGTGAGTGTGCCTACAAGGTGTTTGGAATTTATCCGTTTTATGGTTGGGAGCTGCACAAGTTGTGTGTTTTTCCTTGGTCTCCCTTATTCCCGATCACACAGATTAACATTATTGTCTGAACTTTAGAGTTTTCATATTCATAAAGTCCATTCATTCTGTTTACTAAAAAATTGGTCTTGTGACTTAGTTCCTTAGTCATCATAACCTTATTAGCTTTATAAAGGTTTATAAAGTTTAATAATGAGTAACAGATGTTTCTGATTGAGGAAAGCTGAGGCAGGGGAAGGCGTGGTGTGACATTTATGTTCCAATGCAAAACAATTTATACACGGCAAACTCTACCCAACACACAGGAAATAAGCTTATAAGGAAAAACAAGGATAGAAATCCACAAAATTCTATAGAGAGGGTCTTTTACTTTCTTCTCTCTTTCTCTGTGTCTTTTTATTTGCCATATTTTCCTCATCTCTTCTTCAGTTACTGGAAATTTTTACATTTTATAGGTTGTTCAGTAAGTCTGGTCAAGAGTGATCGTCTCCTTATTATCCCATTAATTTGAAAGTGTATATAAGAAAGTGAAGATTGTATTAATGATATCTTGGAGGTGGAAAAAAATAAAATTAAAAGAACTAGTTTTACTAAAAGAAATATCATTGACATCAGAGCAAGGAATTTTTACTATGTGACTCTGAGAAACTCACTTCAACTCCTTTCTTCGTTTGTCAGATGAAAAGGGGCTAGAAAGCATGTTCTTGGAGACCTCTTCCAAGAACTGACCTTCTGTCACTTGCTCTTCTCATGCTTCCATAAACCGCATTTGTGCTGGATTCAATGCTGCACATCACATTTAAAATAAATGCAACCAAGTATGACTGCTTCAAAGGAGAGTGGCCAAAATAACCATGTCTTCAAAGAATAAAACTGGCAGAAAGAAGATAAGACATGGCAGGGACCTGACTGCTACTTGTAGGTATTTGGAAAATTCAGGTGGAGAGGAGCTGGGTTCACTCTTTATGGCCAGGAACATTACAAAGAGAGCTAATTATTGAAACACCAGAGTAACAAATTATTACTTAATTTAAAGAAGGATATTTTTGTTCATTAACAGAAACATTCAATGAAGGAATTGGCTTTCTTAGGAGACAGTCAGTCCTCTGTAACTCCTATGTAGAAGCCTGGAATAGACAATCACATGCAGGGGCTGTGGGAAAATCAACTTAAATTTCACTATAGGGAGGATGGGAGTTGGACTATTTGTCCTTGATAATTCCCGTTATTGATGATCAAATGTCATATAATTGAGATTCTATTATTCTGTGAGTTAAAACATGGTCATATATACTATAATATTGCATTAATTTCTTAGTTGACTCATTTATTCCATAACACAGTGTGATAATGTTACCATTTTATAGGTTAGAGAGTAGGTATGGAAAGAGAAAGTATTTCCCTCATAATACTGCAGCTATTAGGGGCAGCCCAAGGATTTAGACCCAAGGCCAACTCTGTTTAATTAAGTCCAAACTTGGTCCCTTTACATTGGGGTAGTTCAGGCTTCAAGGGAAAATGGAATGCACACTTATTGACTCTTTTCCCATCGCTAGGAAACAAGAAAACACTATTTGTTTCCCTACTGAGAAAAAAACTTTTGAGCATATTTCATGTGTCTTTTGATCTGGCTTTGAAAGCACATTTCATTGTTCCCAAAGAAGGAATTAATTACAGTAAAAAGAAAGTAAATTAAGGAAGAGGCATGTGGCAACAAGTTCACCTCGCAGAAGACCTTTTGTGAGTCTGATGAAAGTACAGACTGTACCTGGTTGTTTCTATTCACATCTCTGTTGTGGACTCCACTCTCCATCCTTCAGATGCCAATTATGGGAGGAAGAACTATGGTACACATTTTTTTAAGAGCGGGAGAACGTTTTGTTAAATGCTGCAACCTTGTGTATGAAAGACTTCTTTGGACTTCATCAGGGCTAGGAGTTATGAAATCTCATTTTGGCACATTTGCAAATACTCCATAAAGACATCTCAATTTATCCAAATGTTGAGGAGACTTTTTGGCAAGAGGTGTGATAGTCAGATGTGTTCATTTTAAGAGACTTTGAAATGAGATTACATCACAATGATGCATTTTACTCATCGATTTTCACACACATACACACACACAGGCTTTCAAAACAACAAGATTGTCTAGTCTGTGTTTTTTTCAAAAAGTGCATCATAACATATGAGTTATTTCCTAAACCAGTTTAGTTTAGACGAGCAATTAATATAAAGTAGGATAGAATAGAATGTAAATATCAGAGTGTATTACATGATAGTAAAAGTAAATATTGTTTTGTAAATTTTTATTTTAGTTGCACATAGCCAGCCATACGTGTACTATGGGTCATTTAAAATGTATTTCTTTTTTTTTTTTCATTTTTTTATTAGTTTCAGGTGTACAAAACAACATAAAGATTAGACATTTATACCCTTCACAAAGTGATAACCCCACCAATCTGACATTATACATAGCTATTACAATACCACTGACTATATTCCCTGTGCTATAATCCTGTGACTATATATATGTTTAATTATAGTTGACATTCAATATAATTTTATATTAGTTTTTGGTATATAACACAGTGGATAGGCATTTATATAATCTATGAAGTAATCCCCTTGATAAATTCAGTACTGATCAGACACACTTCTTAATCTTTACAACATAATTGACTATATTCCTCATACTGTATTTCACCTCCCAGTGACTGTTTTGTGACTACCAATTTGTATTTCCTAATCCCTTCACCTTTCTCACCCATCCCCCAATGCCCCTCCCTTCTAGCAACAATCAGTTTTTCTCTCTCTCTATGAGTCTATTTCTGTTTTGTTTATTTATTTATTTTGTTCTTTAGATTCCACATGTAAGTGAGATCATATGGTATTTGTCTTTCTCAGTCTGACTTATTTCACTTAGCATAATATCCTCTAGGACCATCCATGTTGTTGCAAATGGTAAGATTTCATTCTTTTTTATGGCAGAGTAATACTCCATTGCATGAATATACCACAATTTCTTTAGCCAATCGTCTATTGATTGGCATTTTTGTTGTTTCCATATCTTGGCTATTGTAAATGGTACTACAGTAAACATAGGGGTGCATATATATATTTTTTTGAATTAGTGTTTTGGGTTTCTTTGGGTAAACACCCAGGAGTGGAATTGCTGGGTCATAAGGTAGCTCTATTTTTAATTTTTTGAGGAACCTCCATACTGTTTTCCATAGTGGCTGTATACCAATCTGCAACCTCACCGACAGTACATGAGGGTTCCTTTTTCTCCACATCCTCAACAACATTTGTTGTTTGTTGATTTATGGATAATAGCCATTTTGGCAGGAGTGAGATGGTATCTCATTGTGGTTTTAATTTGCATTTCTTTGATGATTAGTTATGTTGAGCATCTTTTCATATGTCTATCAGCCATATGTATGAGGTGTGATCAAAAGATATGGTGAATGTTTAAATAAAATAAAAAAATTGCAGTAAAAGACATTGCCATTTATTCCCCTCAAGATACTCCACCTCATTTTGAAAACACTTATCGCATCATTCTTGACACTTTCTGAAGAAGTTCTGGAAGTCCTCTTTTATGAGTATCTTTATCTTTCATCGCAGTGCTCTGTGTCACACAACACTCTGGTTCGGCAATTTCTGTCAAATAAAAACATTATGGGTGTCCTCATTCACCTTATTCACCGGATCTGGCACCATGCGACTTCTGGCTCTTCCCCAAAGTCAAAATGACCATGAAAGGAAAATTTTTTTAATCGATTCAGGACATTGAGGCAGCCATGACAGTGCAACTAAAGACACTCATGAAAGTACTGCAGAACTGTTTCAGAAAGTGGCAAGAACAACAGAATAAGTATGTTTGAAGCAAGGGGGAGTATTCTGAGGGGGTTTAATGGCATGTGTCTTTCACTGTAATATATATTTTTTAAATTTAAACATTCACCATATTTTTTTGTTCACACCTCATATGTCCTCTTTGAAGAAAGAAATATTCAGGTCCTCTGCCCATTTTTAATTGGATTATTTGTGGGGTTTTTTTGGTGTTGAGTTATATGAGTTTTTATAAATTTTTGATATTAACTTCTTTTCAGATGTACCACTGGCATCTATGTTCTCCCATTTAGTAAGATGCCTTTTGGTTTTGTTGATGGTTTCCTTTGCTGTAAAAAACTTAGTAGTTCAGTGTAGTCCCATTTGTTTATTTTTTCATTTCCCAAAGGAGATATATGAGTAAAAATATGACTAAGGGTAATGTCTGACAGTTTACTTCCTGTATTTTATTCTAGGAGTTTTATGGTTTCAGTTCTTACATTTAAGTCTTTAATACATTTTGAGTTTATTCTTTTATATGGCATAAAAATGTGGTCCAGTTTCATTTATTTGCATGTATCCTTCCAGTTTTCCCAGCACCATTTATGAAATAGACTATCTTTACCCCAATGTAAATTCTTGCTTCCTTTGTCATAGATTGAATGACCATATAGGCTGGATTTATTTCTGGGCTCTCTATTCTGTTCCACTGATCTATGTGTCTATTTTTATACCAATACCATGCTGTTTTGATTACTATAACCTTGTAGTATAATTTGATATCAGGTAATGTGATACCGCCAGCTTTGTTCTTATTTCTCAGGATTTCCATGACTATTCAGGGTCTTTTATGATTCCATATAAATTTTAGGATTATTTGTTCTAGTTCTGTGAAAAATGTTATTGGTATTTTGATAGGGATTGCATTGATCTATATATTACTTTAGGTAGTATGGACATATTAACTGTATTAATTTTTCCTATCCATGAGAGTGGTATATTTTTCCCTTTATTTGTATCTAATTTCTCTCTTCAATCTCATCATTTTCTTAGTATAAGTCTTTTATTTCTTTGCTTAAATTTATTCCTAAGTATTTTTTATGCAAATACAATTGTTAAAATGCACATCTTATAGCAAAAAAAAAAAAAAAAAAAAAAAACTTAAAAGGACCTTACTCTACTTTTCTCTTTAACATTGTTAATAAATTTTGGCTAGAGAAATGATATCCATATACACAAGTTCTTTCTTCTGTGAAAATGTCATCATTTGGTTTGTCTCTTCTGGATGTGTGGTTTTTAAGTTTTATTATTAAAAATGAGCAAAGATTCCAAAGAACCCATGGTGGGAAATGGTAGAGACTTTGAGCAAAATATAAGTAATTAATATATTGTTGATAAATGGCATAAGCATCAATATTGGGCAATGGTTGAGGACACTAGACCAAGATGTTTCAGGAAAGTCCTAGTTTTTATCAGAGGTGACTCCAACTCGGGGATATTTTATTTTTTAAATATTCCAATATAGTACATTAAAAAAATAAATGTAAAATGTGTTAATATAATTTTGGTGTTAAAAATTTACATATAACAAATTAACATGTCTAACTTCCCCCCCACACACACACACACACACACACACACACACACACACAAAATACAATGTGTTGTATTTATACTGTTTATAAGAATTTCTTGGTAAAACAAGAAATTCAACAAACCATAGTATAACACATTGTGATGTGGTATGTAATAAAGCACAAGTATAAACATATAAAGTTTCAGACTTCTTTCAGTTTTCTCTGAGTTTCCCAATCATTATATGTATAATCTCACTCACTATATAGTCAAGTTTGACTATGATGTCTTTTGAGAAAGTGAAGATTAGGCTAAATACCATTAGTAAAATAAAGTGAGGTTAGATATTAGCATTCTTAGAAGTAAAAGTAGATTCATGAAATGGGTAAACTACAGTGGAGTCATAACATTAAATTCACAAAGTTTGTTGCAAAGACATCTCAGAAATCTAAGTTTGCTGGCTCTTTGGAATTAGTCTATGTGTATTTTAATGGTAGTATTGACACAGGCAGGTTTGAGTACAAATCCAGATTAATATTCTTGGTAGTGGAAGGACTTTGGACAAGTCACTTAATTTAGTTTCCTCATTATTAAATTGAGAGAATAATACCTACCCCATGAGACTGTTGTAAAGAGTATATATAAAACACTTAGCATCATATTTGGCATATAGCAAGTGCTCAACAAGGACATTCTAAATTCGCCTGCCAAGAACTCGCCTTGCCTTATCTGGATATGAGGGGAAAAAAACAACAACAAAAAATGACATAGTGTTTCACTCTGTGTTTACTTAGTTAAAATTTATTATTGAATGAGGTGGAGAATTAGGAAAGTGCCCAATAAATTTAGTGAGTTTTAGATTCTTACCAATTTTGCTTTTGGAAGTTAGGTTTGCAATCACATAACACAGGGTGCTTAGTGCTTTGGCACAGTTCTAACTGGATCCTACAGCCTCTCCTCCAATGGCTGACAGTAAAATGAGCAAAGTCTGTAAAGTCCCAGAGCTAACCTGGGAACATGGTTATCTTCACTGTGCTTGTGTGTGTAGGGTGGGAGCCTGGAAACAGAGGAGACTGAAGATGGTGTTAATGCTGTATTTTAAGCACTTCTGAATTTTTATTTATTTTTTTAATTTTGTAACAAGCATCTTTTGTATTGAAAAAAAATCAACACAATGGATAAATAACTTATTTGTAAATTTCAAACTGAGGATGCTAACCTTCACTAGTCAGTAACTAGAACTTGTTAATGAAGCTAAGTTGTAGCACACTGAGGCATGCCATAGGCCTGAGTATATAACAAAAGGAAATAATATGGACCCTAGGAAATAAAACATTATATTTAATAACTACATTGATTTGAAAACTAAATGATGCTCTCACAGATTGTTACAGATCAAATAATAACAATAATAATAACTATTTTTATTAAGTGTTTGCTGTTTTCAGAAATTCTCAAAGTTTTTTATGATCTATGAAGTGATATCAAGATTTGAATTTTGGTACTGTTATTAGTATGTTAGTATTATCTGAAAGTCAGGCCTACCCACAGCTAAAATAAAAAGTAGATATACTATTGAGTAAAAAGGATATTTCTGTGTTCCTTTTCTCAATGACTCTAAGAACAGAACTATTTGCATCTTTGACAATTTCTTCACAAATCTTCATCTTATTTTTTTTGGTTATATAACTTCTTTTCAAAAGTCATATATCCGGTTTTCAAAAGATTGGGTTAGGATTTCAAGCCTTGAGTCTTCCTAATGATAGTAGACAGACATTTGTTTTTTAAGAAGAATGTATTATTACATTGCCATATGATGAATTTTATCCTTTAGATAAGCTGAAGAAATATGAAAGTTAAGTAAGACATATTGAAGTGTCATGTTAGTTTAATTTCAATTTCATGGAATTTGAAAAAAATTAAATTAGAAATGCAGCTGGTAATGAATATGTTTTATTAAAGTTAATAGAGAAAAGAGAGAAAACTTTATTAATACATTGAAAAAAATTTAACACTCCATCTAGCTATTATGTATGTAATCAAACTTAATTTGTTTTCAGTTCCCAAATTAGTACACTCCTTCCTTATTACATGAGCATAATTAGTTCTCATTTTTTGTTCAGAGAAAATAAAAATATATAAACCATTAATTTCTACTGTATTTAATGTTAAAACCTATATATATTTTTTACTATTTTTTATTAGTTTCAGTGCACAAAACAAAGTAATACTTAGACGTTTACCATTTAAAACCTAGATTTTATTAAATAATTATGCTGAAGAATCAGCTGGCAATATTAATTATATAGATTTGTATTTATGTGTAGTTGATAATAGTAAACCCTCCTATAACTAATAAAATGCAAAAAAATAAATTATTTGGAAGTTTGGTGGTGCTTTCACTTGCCAAGTTATATGAAATTATCAAAATAATTAAAAACTGGTAGCATCATTTTTGATTTGAGAGATTTTTTTGCACAAAGTAAATAATAAATGTCTCACAAAGTTCAATATCTTTCAATAGAAGTGTATAGTGTATAAAAGCATACCTAATACAGCTTGAGGTCCATGTGATGTTACAACAAATGCAATAATTTATTAATTAATTTGAAAATATTTATTGGGGATATGTCATATGCCAGCATCTGTGGAACATATGAAAAAAATTAAATGGAAGCACTTGCCAGCACATGACTTTTCACAGATGTATTACCAAGCCATGGTCTACTATTAATATAAAGTTTACACTCATGGAAAGAATATGGTTATGTGTAAACAGAAACTAGTATGGCAAGAGATGAGTATATTAAGTAACTCAATTGAAAGAAAGAAGTATTTATTGAGTATAGTTTGGAAAATTATTGAGAGTTTAAAGGTTTTTTTTTTCATAAGAAAACCTTCTAAACTTAACCAGTCCTCACTAAATAATACGAGTGAGATATGTGATCCTAGAAGCAGGATATTACATGACTAAGGTGAATAGGGATGAATATCTGTGTTGGAAGTACAAAAGAAAAAAGAAGAGAAAAAGCAATGTGTCATCATTTTGTTTAGCACAATGTGGTTCTGTACTTGCCTAGTGCTTAATATTCTGGGGTTGAAGGGAGCCGTGTAGAGCAAGCACCACAGGTGACCTAGTTACGCTTTTGCTTACACTATTCACTGTCCCCTGATCTAGTATGAAAATAATAGGCATTGTTCCATCCAAGATAGGAGGTCTGAGTTAGGTGCCAGTAATAGTATATTTTCAATGAAAAAAGAGATAAGATTTTAATCTCTCCCTTACTAATGGATATACCAGACAACCTGAAACAGTGAACTCTAAAATGCATAATCAGTAGTAATTAAGCCATTTTCTGGCTTGTTTAACAAAAATTGAGATCACTTTTTATGAATTTTAGACTTCTGATAATTATCTAATTATTTATGTGGAACTCTAGAAAAACTTAAACACATTTTCCCCTTCTAATCATACTGCATTTTTTCCTGGTACAGATTTAAATTTATTTGAGTGAAACTATTCATAATTTCAAACCTATTTCTGAGTTTTATGTTTCTTGATATCTGCCTTTCTTAAAACTCAACCTTCTTCCTTTTCCTTGAGTTTCTTCTGAGGCTTAAACTGTCTATTTCCAGTGCTTTTCAGTAATCAGTAGAATTAATGATTGTACTGAATTGGTTTCACTTATTTGAAAAGCACCTTCCTTTAAGGAAGCTGTGCATACTGTGACTATAGAGAATAGTAATCTGGGTTTGTTTGGCAGGAAACTTTTCTTCTCACCTCAAAGCCCATTACATGCCTTTACTTTTACCTTTACTCTGTCAATAAATGGCCAATTATGCCTTAAAGAGGCTGAGGAGAGTATGACACGTACCATCAATAGAAGAAAGAATATCATTGAGAACATGAAGAAAAATAAGCTCTTAAATTTTTTATATATAACATATTAAAGTGGCTACGGGTGGACTTTCAGAAATTGAACACAATTTCTAATGAAAGCTACTGAAATAAGTCTTAACCATTCCTGAAAAAGAGCTGAAACTCATGCTGAAGTGATTGAACTTGAATATGGAAAACTTTACTTCTGATCTGTCAAAGAATTTGGTTTTGAGGTTAGAGGAAACAGCATTAATTTTGGAATTGCTCTGGAGACCGTATTTGATTTCCCACTTTGGAATGACCTTGGGCAGTTCACTTAACCTTTTTGAATACAAAGATCCTCATTTGCAAGATGACAAATGGCTGCATCTACACTCTTTGCTAATGTTTTGTTATGATGGTTAATTCAATAATCAGTTAATGCACTCTGTAAATCTAAAACTGCCTGGTATATTAATTAATTAAATATTAAATAAATATCCACTGTGTGCCAAGAGCTATATGCTTGGACTAGGTTTTTACGAAACACAGTACAATACTGTGAAAATTAAATACAAATCAAAGATTTTTTATTAATGACATCTCTATCACAATAAAAACAGAGATTTTGATTGTCAGATGTGGTTGGGGAAAAAGTTGAACTCCTTTTCTAATACCATGTCCATGTCTCATCAGTAATTGACAAATACTGATAAAATGTCAGATCTGGAAGTGACCTGACAGCTGTAGCAGTTGGAGCACTGAATACGGTGTTTCCCCCTCAAAAAGACCTAGCCGGACCATCAGCTCTAATGCGTCTTTTGGAGCAAAAATTAATACAAGACTCGGTCTTATTTTGCTATATTTTATTATTTTATACCCGATCTTATAGTAAAATAAGACCGGGTATAATATAATACCGGGTCTTATATTAATTTTTGCTCCAAAAGATGCATTAGAGCTGATTGTCTGATTAGGTTTTATTTTTGGGGAAACATGGTAATTGTTAAGAGCTCAGGCATCAAATTCAGGTAGACCTGGATTCAAATCCCTGCCCTGTCACTAGTTGCTGTAGGTATGAGGCAAGTTTTACATCATTTCAGAAAAGATGTGATTATCACTATTTTTGACTTATATGATAGTTGTGATCATTGATTTAGTATAATACGTAACACACAATAAGAATTCAAAAAATCTCAGCTGCTGTTATTTTGTGTTCTTTTTTCAACTTCTTCATTTTTAGAAAAGAGAAACTCAGGCCTAAGAAATTTAAGCAGCTCATCTAAGGTCACAGAATTCCTGATTCCAGGACAATGATTGGAAAATAAGCTTAATGTTCAGAGAATTTTTATGTTAAGGACACTCAGTTTTATAAGTAATTCTTATTTAATTATAATTTAAGTATTTGTTTATCGTTTTTATCACTGATTTAAAGGGCTTGCCCTTTGTGGCTAAATAGACTAGAATTTGAACAAATTATTTAACCTCTGTAAATTTCAGCTTTATCAACTGTCAAATGATTGATGACACTGATGGTGAGGATGATTATGATAATGATGATAGAAAACAGTTAGAGGGCATTCACCAGGTGTCCAGGCACTTTTCTGAGAATGTTTACGTATATTGATTTGTTTAATACTCAGATCAATCGTATGAAGTAGTATTATTGATATTATCTCAGTTTATAGATGAAGAAACTATCTCATAGAAAATGAGAATAATGGTATGCCTACATTGAATATTTGTTGTGCAAATTAAATGAGCATTTACAACTATATAAAACATTTATGATGTGCAGTTCACATTAGGGATTTAGTAAATATTATCTGTTAATACTAATTTGGTTTTTATAATTAACTTTTTTTTTTTTTTTGGCCTAGTCATTGGTTCAAATGAAACTTCTTGGGTTACATTTGCACTTTGAATTTTTCTCCTATCATTCTGGTGTCTAAATTATATTTATTAAGTGAAAATAAGGAAGACACAAATGATATATTATAAAAATATATATAATTTCCAAATATGAAAAAACTATATGGACATTATTTAACATTTGGAAAAGCAAAAGTTTGGAAAATAATTTTAAAAATCATTAATATTCTAATAAAAATGAAACAATGTTTTGATATATTTTATCTTTCTTTTGCATAATTGTTAAAAACTAGTTATACATAATTTTGTATTTGTTTTCATATTTTTAACTTACCATTGTAAAGAGAACTTTTTTTTCATATTTTTCATACCCTTTATGAATATTATTATCCATGGCTATATAATATCTTATTATTTTGCCACAACATTACAGATTTTGGGATCCTTATGCCATTTCAATTTTTCACAATTTTAAAAAGCATGTAAATGAACATATTGTATCTGGAATTTACCTCTATACTTTAAATTTATTTCTTAGCTAATTTAACAAGAAACAAAAAATAACAAGCGAGCAAGATTAAATTCCTATAGAACTTCAAAGGGTATGGACCATATTTAAAATAATATCCATAATAGCAAGATTGTAATTTTTTAAATTAAATAATTACTGGAATAAAAAGTTTAGTAATATAAATATACTTATTTATCTAACTACTAGCTTGTTTAAGAAGCAAAACATAGTATTTCTTCCTGTCATGGATAACCATACCCAAGTTACTTTCAAAATAAAGTTTTGGGTACCATAAAGTAGAATTTTGAAAGTTTAAATATATAGTGTCCATGCAGCAAGTATAAGGTTGTTATTAAAACTTTGTTAAACCTCATCTCTTGGTAAATCATCCTTTAATTTTCCTTCTTCAGTCCAATTCTTAACCATACACATAAATCTTATTGTAACTCTTGTTATATTCCTCTTTTTAAAAAACAGCTTTATTGAAGTATAATTAATATACAAAACGTATACATATTTGATGTTTACAATTTGATGAGTTTGGACATATGCATATACCTGTGAGACCATCTTTGAAATCTATCTATATTGAATGACCTTTCCCTCCTAGCTGCATTGTATCCATTTTGAAATCATGTTTAGTCCTACTTGCTCCATGGGCTACTTAATCAAACCTACCTGTACCATTTTTCTCTATTTTCTTTCTAAACTTTACAGTGTTTGTCAACATTATTGGAATATTTTACTTGCAGTTTTGTTTCGGTGTCCTATGGCTTTTTTGTTTCTATGTCCTATGAAATCTAAAAGGGCACAAGAGCACAGAATTTGGAGTCAGATAATCTAGATCTAAACTTCTCAATTTTATGCTAATTTGGGAACATCACATAACCCATATATTTTAAAAGAGTTGTTCTTTAAGTGTAAGATTACTGGTCGTGGTGTTATATCATTACTGTAGCTAATACTGAGTACTTACTATGTTCCAGCATCTGTGGTTCTATACTATTTAATCCTTACAGTAATTCTATGAGTTAGGTAAATTATTACTGTTATTTAACAGATGAGGAAATGGAGGCATAGAGTGTATAAGGAAAATAATATATTTGTCAAAATGCTCCCTGAAAAAGTCAACACATGGTCTGTGATTATCCTGCTTTGCCTTTTCTCCTTTTGCTTGAGAAAATGTCCCTATTATGGATGCATGTTTAGACTTCGATATTACCACAAAGCTTTGTAGCCTCTGATGGAGCCAAAGAGACTATAAATTATACCCCCAAAAAAATTCATTTGGTTACTCTTATGAAGGCAAATGATTCTAAAGACACTTTTAATGAAAAAGGAATTGGCTAGAATAATTAGGAATAAAGCCAAATATCCAAATTTTGCCGTTCAGAAAATGTATCTGGGTCAGCTGATCAAAAAACAGTAAGCAGACCCATGCTTGCCCCATTGTAGTTGTATTATTTGTATTATTTAGGAAAAGGATGAATTCTAGTTTCTGGATATTCATATTTTCTGTATTGTTTTTGGTCTGTCTGTTTTAGAGATTTAAAGAAAGCAATGTCTCTCTTTAAGAAAAGAAAAAAATGAAAGTAAATGAAAGTAATAAGCTATAAATAACAATTTAATGTGAGTAAAATGGTTACACACACACACACACACACACACACACACACACACACATATATAAATGGTTGCCTCCCTCCCCTCCCCATATCCATCCTCCCATAAAGTAAATAATCATTGATGTCGCTATCCAGCTAACCAACTTGCTCTGATTATTCAGTAAGTAAATTTTGTAGAAAATTCTGACTAAGTACTGTAGGGGCTCCTTAATACAAGACATTTAAGAAATAAGAAGTTTCTTCATGCACCAGCCTCATCCTTGTACTACCACAATAACTTCCATAAAACCTTGTTAGAGATGAATCTGGAGTAATCCAGTATACCTTATTCTGCTATTACTAAAATGAAACAAAACTTAAAGAGCTAAACGTTTAAATTTTAACAGGTGTAATTTTAATGTCAGAGTGTGATAGAAGACTGGAAAACTAGTCTATGAATTTATTGAACTATTTACTTTATGTAAGTCTAGTGTGGAAAAATTTACTTTTCACAGTGAATGAGACCTGCCATCAAATTATATCAGAATGTTAGGAACAAGTTACTAATTATTAAAGCAACTTGAGTTTTCTATGAAACTTCCCACTAAATATATATATATATATATATATATATATATATATATATATATATATATGAATTTCTTACACGTCACTAATTATTTCCACATTGTAATGAATTGTTCCTCAAAAAATACTATATTGACACAATAACCAAAAGTTCCTTTTAAAGTGCTTATGTCAAATAATGTATAGCTTTCCTTCCCTCATTGACTTCTTAGGTTTGTTTATAATGTTTTGATAAGACAAAACTCCATTAGAGATATCCTGAGGCATTTTTCCATTTTAGCACTTAACATTATATTGTGTGTTTATTTAATGACACTAACTACTTTGGTTATATGAAATATAAGCCAAAATGTTTGGTACTTCAGTTTTGATATTTGAATTGTTAAAAATTAGCTAATAAAAATTATGTTGGAGTAACATGTTGCTTGGATATTAGTTATAATTAATGAGTGGGATCTGCTTGTATTAAAGGAGGGCAGATTTGTTTGATATCTTTCATAGTACTTGTCAAAACTCTGAGTATACGATGTCAACTAAATACATGTTGAATTACATTTATTTAAAGTTGAATTCACATATGACCATATATTCTAATAAGGGCACAAAAATTCTAAATACTACAGAAGTGTTTTGTTTTAGGACCCAGAGGTCACGATCCTACTTTATAGGCTAGACTGGGGTGACTAATTGATGGGATCTTTGGCTGCACTACAACCTCAGGGTTTATAGTTTCTTAACTTGATATAGAAGTGAAAAAATGAAACTTTGTCATAAACTAATTTTATCTAATAAATCACCTGTGTTTGGCCTTCCTTGTTTTAGTAGCCTGTTGGAAACTGTAAGTTAGTTACTAATTGCTACTAGGTTTTGAAATAGCTGAGTGAATAGCCAGATGTGATATGGAATATTTAAGGATTGCTAGGCCTGGCTAGTAAGCAATACTCCAATATGAAAGAAAGTGGAAGATGAGGAGTGAGAGTAAGCTGGTCCGCACGTCCTGGTCCCGTTCTTTTGACCATTCTTTGTCTTCCCACTTCTACTTTGTTACATGGGTTACTTACGACATCTGGCTTCAATAGTATAAGAGATATTGTGAGAAAAAAATGTAGATAGTCATAAAAACTAATTTTCCTAGATGACCTTCCACACTACCCTGTGGATTTCCCTTTTTCCTATTATATTCAATTCACAGGGAAATAAAGAGAGATTAATCTACTATATTCTTTTTCCTTTCTTCCAAGAGTGGCTGAGAATGTGAGAAATAACAGATCTCTCACATTGGATGACAATCATGTGTATAGTATTTTCATATGCGTGATCTCATTTGATCTTCCTATTAACTTGTAATGCAGATATAATGATTGTCATTTTATAGGAACCAAGGAAACTAAAGTAGAGAGAAAATAATTTTATAAAATTCCAGTATTTTATAAAATTTCATTTTGTTTTAAAATTAATTTTAGGCCTTTCTGGTTCCAAAAACTGTTTCTGTTACATCATACTATATT
This sequence comes from Rhinolophus sinicus, assembly GCF_036562045.2. Taxonomy (NCBI): domain Eukaryota; kingdom Metazoa; phylum Chordata; class Mammalia; order Chiroptera; family Rhinolophidae; genus Rhinolophus; species Rhinolophus sinicus. The sequence goes on from NC_133756.1 coordinate 107,274,030, forward strand.
CAGTATTCCAAATTCAAATGCTATAGAAGTATAAAAAATACCTATAGTGGAATCTAAAGAACAAAATAAACCAACAAAGCAGAAACAAACTCATAGATACAGAAAACATTTTGATGGTTGCCATATGGGACAGGGTTTGGGGTGAGTGAAAAAGGAGAAGAGATTAAGAAGTACAAGTTGGTTCTTACACAGTAGTCATGGGGATTTAGGATATAGCATTAGAAATACAGTCAATAATATTGTTATAACTATGTATGGTGTCAGATGGGTACTAGATTTATGGGGGTTATAGGGGGGGGTTGGGGGTAAGGGTTAAAAAGGTTAAGGGATTAAGAAGCAGAAATTGGTAGTTACAAAATAGTCATGGGAGAATCTAGTCAATAATATAGTAATAACTGTGCATAGTGCCAGGTGGGTACTAGACTAGTCAGGGGGGTTACTTCTTAAACTATGTAAATGTCTAACCACTATGCTGTAGTTAACCACCTAAAATTAATATAAAATAATATTAAATGTCAAAAGAAATAAAATATTTAAAAAATATCTATGAAATGCTGACCATCCAATTCCACTCACGGAGGTAACTACTGTTGGCAATTGTGTGTGTAATTTTCCACCTTTTCTCTATAATTTTTCAACATCAATTTTTTCCCTCCTTCCCTCTCTTTCTCCATAATATTTAAGTAATATTTTTAACAAAAATTCAGTCATATTCATCTTCTCTTGTAGCTTAATTTAAAAACAACAAACCAATGTATCATGGACACCTTTTCCAATAAGTATAGTGCATCTTTCAAGTGTAAATAACTTCTATGTCATTTTTCAGGGGCTCTCACATTGCTCCTTTGTAATTTTATTGACTCTACATTCTCTATTTCTGCATTACTTCTGTCTCATATTTTTCACTGTTGAGAGAGTCTTCAGCATTTGGCCTACATTTTCCTTTCCACGGTGTCTCTTGTTGCCACACTCAGACACTGCACACTCAGAAACTTCTGAACATAAGTTCATGTCCATTTCAGGTACTGACTCACAGTTCATTGTCAGTCACCAATACAGATTCAATCAATGTTATCAGTTGAACAGAATTACAATTTTTCCCTGTCAATCAGGGATACAAATGGAGGTTTTCCCTTCAGAGCAGCAAAGTATTGTTCTTATTCCTTTTTGTCATATTCCACTGCTTCGTACATCCTCACATCACAAGATGTATAAGGGAAAATGGAAGTCTATATAACATAAATAAGACTTTCTAGATTACATTTTCACTACACTTGTTTTTTAGCTTTGTTTCTCCTGCCAACATCTTATAGATTTTTGGCTAAAGAAAGACATCAAGAAGAGAGAAATTAACCTTTCTTGGTGGAAAACTTGCCTAATCATGATGTAAAACTTATTTGATTACTTGTCTTTTGAAATCATCATCTGTAGAACAGCCAGTTCTGGTTATTAGGGAGTCTACTATAATGCAAGAATGGACCGAGGTATAGAAGATAATTTATAAGCAAAGTGTTAGAGCCAAATATTAGATGATAAGGCTTGATCTGTAAATTTCAAGCTTAAGGGCCAGGCCATTAGATTTGTTCTTTCTAGTTATACAAACAACAATTGAAAATATGTCATTAAAAACTTGAACAAAGGAGAACACATTGTTTGTCCAATGTTGTTGGCCATAATATATTGGAACAGAATACAAATACTTTTTGTTATTTTGATCTTGAGATCTTTGAGCTAAAAAAGTGATATGGTGTTATGCGTGCACATGTCTGCAAGTATTTTGTGTTTAGTAAGGTCTACATCAACTGAAAAACAAAATTCTATTATTTGGAGCAATTAAATTAAAACTTAATTTAATATTGAAATAGGCTGCTTCATTGATTGAGAGAGTATCATAATCATTTGTGATATGAGAATTCTGAAATCAAAGACAGGCTGGAGATATTTAAAGTACTGAAGGTGCTGTCGGGGCCCCTTCAGGGCACCCCTCTTAGTATCTCCAGCATGGCAGGTCTAGTTCACTGAGTCTTTATTTGTATAATGTTTCAATGAGTATCATCAGGGTAAAAAGATAGACACTTTGTTTGAGATAGACAACCTTATGATTAAGATGATGATTAAGAGTTTTAATTTATTAAGGAGCCTACTCTAAGGTAAAAGAGCATCAAGGAACTGTTGAAGCCTGTGTCACTGGTCAAGGAAGGACCCTGCTGTATCTAGGACTAGCGTTACAATCTAGTCTGCTTTGCCTTGAGACTGGAGAGTTTCTAATGACCCCCAATGGCTCTTAAGCCCAGTTTCACAGCAATGTTCTACTTCTTTAACATTGTGGTAGGTAGGATGAGTCTAGCAAATAGAAGGAAGAGGACAGAAGAAGAGTGGATGGGGCCGTGTTGTATAAAATGGAAAGCAGAGAGATATGAAAGGGATAGCATTTTCTCCTGGTAGTGTAGATGGACCATCCTCCAACTTTATTCCAAATATTCTACATCTACTGACACAATGAACACCCACGCACGCATGTGCGTGCGCGCGCGCGCACACACACACACACACACACACACACACACACCCCTTACATCTGTTTTGTTCATGACCCATAACAGAACAGAGGAGTATAGTGATATCACCTGGTATATCATACTTCACTATTTGGAATATATACCTGGAAACATTTATGTGAAGAATCACTTGGGCATTTGTCATAAATACACTTTCTTGGGCCCGACCCCAGAGTTAGTGAATCAGAGACTCTGAGGTCAGGAGCCAGTGATCTGTTTTTCAAGCGTTCTGATGCTGGCTAATGTTTGAAGTACTTAATATAGTTTCTGGGAATTTCATTTTAAAATGAAAAGCAGTTGCTCCCACATTTTCATTTTTAAATCTTTCTATACCCAGTTCAAACCACACCTCCTCCTCAACCCTCCTGGATCCCATCAGAAGTTGGGGGGTCATCTCGACATACTGAAAGCATTTCATATCACACTTACAGACCTTTTAAGGCACTGTCTTGTACTGGAGTTCTGTTTGAACACATTTTACCTTTCTGGCCAGACTTCGTCTTATTTATTTATTTATTTATTTATTTATTTATTTATTTATTTATTTATTTATTTATTTATTTAATTTTGCGAAGCTCCTAGCTTGTGATGGATCATACTAAAATAGTTGGTGAATGGTAACTATGGAGTAAATTCTGTAATATCAGAATGCTTGAAATTTTGGTTAGCTTGTGTAGTTTACATTGAATCCTTTAGGCTGTGAAAAACAGCTTTCACAGGAATAGAAAGAAAATTCATGAAACGAGCACCGGTGGGGGCCGAGCACGTATTCATTTAAAATATACATTGAATACTTGCTGTAAATAAAATGGTATCCTGGGGGAAAATATGATAGATATTGCATCTAGCCTTAAAAACATACAGAGTATCTTTATTCACATCTCTCAGGTAGTCTCAATACCACTAAATCTATGTTACACCACACTCAATCTAAACCAAACCCTCAAGACACTATCTACCACATTACCCTGTATTATTTTCTTGAGAACATTTATCATTATCTCAAGTGTTCATGTGTTTTTGTTGTTGTTCTCTCATTTATTATCTGCCCATCCCCCAACTCCATCAGCATCGCCTTTGCCCAGTATATTCACAGCTGTATCCCCAGATACCTAAAAGAGACTCCAATACCCACTCATTACATACTTTTAATGGATGAGTGACTTAAATGATGAACAACATTGTGAGAAAGGCATTATAACTCCCATCATAGGTAAAGAAACGGAGGCTGTGAGAATTTAAATGAAATGCTTAAACGATGAAGTGCTTAAAAGCCTACAATTCAAGCTAAATTCTTTCCAATTCTAAAGTTTGTAATCCTTAGCTGCACTGGCGGTCTCCATGTGATTTTTCCCCTTTAGTGTCTCCCTCTCTCTCTCTCTCTGAAAGCATACGCAGGCATCTGAGTAGCAGTTCTCAGGACAAATCGCCTGTGCTTGAAAACTGCCTGCTCTGAATGTCGTGAGTTTTGCAATTAAGTGTTTCTATGAATTAAAATACCTAAGAATGCTACAAGCTTGCATAGAACCAGCTCTCCCAATAGTTTTGTATCTGCAGCTCAGCTTGTGTGTGGACGCTTCCTTGAGTGAGTCAAGGAAGCAGAAAGATGGGATTAAGGAAGCAGTTAGCCAATGTATTGCCAATCCAGTGAACTGACAGCAGGAACCTTGGCCCTGGGCTGCTTTTAAAGAGGCCTGTGCAGCTGATGGGATGACTTTGTTGTTGGTGAAATTTCCACCCCCACCCGACATTCCTGAATATTTTTCTTTCTCTTTATGACACCAAGGGAAGCAGAAAGCTCATGAAGAACTTTAGGGAGCTTTTTCTTTGTACCAGGGCTGCAAATATCCACTGAATATCCTTTGTTTTGGTTCTTTTATAGTATAACATATTTATTTATTTATTAAAATTTATCGGGGTGACAATAGTTAGTAAAATTACATAGGTTTCAAGTGTACAATTCTGTATTACATCATCTATATATCACATTGTGTGTCTACCACCCACGGTCAGTTCTCCTTCCATCACCATATATTTGACCCCGTTTAGCCTCATCTACCCCCCGACCCTTTACCTTCTGGTAATCATTAAACTGTGGTCTGTGTCGATGAGTTTTTGTTTCTTTATTTGTCTTGTTCCTTTGTTGCTATCAGTTTTATATCCCACATATCATGAAGTCATATGGTTCTCGACTTTTTCTGTGTGACTTATTTCACTTATAATAATCTCAAGATCCATCCATGTTGTCACAAAGGGTAGTATTTCATCTTTTCTCAAGGCAGAGTAGTATTCCATTGTGTATTTAGACATCAAATCTGACCTTTTCTTATTAGCTTCAAAATATAAGTATCAGATTATTCTAATAACAAATTCATTTATTATAGACTCATGAGATTGTGTAAAGATAACTGTGAAATGGAACGTAAATGGTGAAATGACACTTCTTTCCTCATAGGGACTGTCACAGTGCTTTGGAAGGAGAATAGGCTCAGTGGGAAATATACCCTGAAGTTGAATCCTAGTCCTGCCTCCATCAGAATTCACTTATACTCATTAAGCCTTAGTTTCTTTTTCTATCAAATGGGATTCAACATGATTACATGGCAGGATTATTTTAAATGAAGTGAGATAATGATTGTGATGGCCCTTAGGTCAGTGATTGGCACATAGTAGGTACTGCATACATGTGTGTTGAACTTACTAGGTTAACATAGGATAGTACGTAATGAATGAGCTCCCAGTTTTAATGGATTAGTAATCCATCAAAACCTAGGCTGGAGGCTGGAGCTGGAATGGTTGCTGCCTACAGTTCTGTTTTAGACCAGGCAGGCCAAATTATCTTGAGGTCTTTAAAGTGGCTGGCTATGTGCTAGTCCACTTGGAGGAGGACCGCCATGGCCATACTTTGGTTTGGTTTTACTCCTCTAGCTAATAGCATTATAGTTAGATTTTAGAAAAAAAAAAAAACACTAACACTCACTAATCTTTCATAATCCCAATAGTCTATCACTAAATTCTCCTCTGGTTCTCATTTTTAATATGGACCTCTATTATTGTGCCACTCACAAGAAAGATGCTGTGGGGACAGAGCCCGGAGTGCAGTTTCCAGGCTCTTGGCCTCACGTGGAAAGGTGCTCACTTGGGTAGTAAATGGCCGTCAACTGTGATTGGATGGCCATCAGCTGTGGCTAGTTGGCCGTCAGCTGTAACCAGTGAGCCATTGGCCAATAATATAACTGTCGTGGCTATACTAGCAAAAAAATGGGGGCTAGCAAGAAGATAGTGGCTGAGCTAGCAAGTGCAGATTGCAGTTAGCATGGCGGATTGCAGCTAGCGAGGGGAGTCAGTCAGTTGGCAGAAAAGTTGGTAGCATATCGCACGTCGTGTGAATCCAGCCTCCAGTGAGACTATAGTGGTGTGACTCCCCTACCTATGGCTCTATGGGTGTCCTTTTCGGCCTCACCATATCCTGTGTTCTTATGTGGGGAGCGGGAGCTGACACCCCACATGACACCCCACATGACAGATGCTTACTTACCTTAAGAATGTTTTCTACAAGTGAGTGTGCTGTGCAATTTCTGTGGTAGTAAAAAGAATGGACTATGTTATTAAAGTTGGCTCTCTGCTCAAAATATATTGTAGTGCTACAGACAGGGACTGGGACTCCAAAGACCAGGGTTTAAATTCTTGTTCTGCCACTTACCACCTGGTATGATCTGAGGCTTGCACAATTCTGCTGTAAAATAGGGCCAGTGATGCCTGCCACGCAGGGTTATAATGTGGATTAAATTAAATAAGAAAATGTGTATTCAGCACCTTAAAAGTGAGAAATTAACAATTGTTAATACTTTGGTTTACCTCCTTCCACAAACCAGGCACAGCTGCATGCCACCCCTCTCCCTGCCCAGATTTTTCACTGATGAGATTATGAGGCATGTCCTTAGGTTGCTACAGCTGCAGTCCCATAAAACAGAGCTTTCTGTGTGTGAAGAAAGTTGTAATAAGAAGGACTTGCAGAATCATGCCACTTCTTTCAGGCAGTACGCCATCTTTCATTAAATCATATTGGTGGTTTAACCAAAGTTGCCAATTCATCACTCTATTTTATAGCAGAAAAAATTTTGCATAAATAATCCTTCCACTCTGAAATTTGGGAAGTATTTGAAATGAAAGGTAATGTTTTTAGATGGAATTTTGTTGTTGTTGTTGTTGTTGCACTAAGCTGGGACAGTATGAAAGAGTGGAAAAGAATAACTTTACAGTGGACAAACCTAACAAACACTATCATCTCAGCCAGGTAATCAAGTTTAACATCAATAAGTGGTAAGCAATATTGATAGTATGTACCCTTGATATGATGTGATGACAATGACACTTTCTTTGGTGGTCTTCCTTCCCAAAACACATAATGCCACTCTAAACATGAGAAAAAACATCAGAGGAATCTAAACTGAAGGACATTCTACAAACTACCAGATTAGTGCCCCTCAAAACTGTGAAGATAATCAAAAACAAGAAAGATCTGAGAATCTGTCAGTCTTGAGTAGCCTTAAGAGACAAGACAATCAAATATAGTGTGGTATATTGGATGGGATCCTAGAAAAGAAAAAGGAAACTGGGCAAGAACTAAGGAAGTCTGAGTAAAGTATAGACTTTGGTTAATAATAAAATATCAATATCCGTCCATTATTTGTGACAAATGAACTACACGACAGCAAGATGTTAACAATAAGAGAGAGTAGGTATGGGACATATGGGATTTTCTGTACTATCTTCACAATAATTCTAAAACTATTCTAAAAATCATTATTCTTCAAAACCCAGGTCAGTCCTTTAGGAAACCTTTTTATCTAATCCTATAGTCTCGTGTCTTCCCACTCTCCCCCACCACCATGATTTGGATTAGCCTCTCCTGTCTATTCCTTATTACATTGTCTTTTACTGCAATTGTTACACAGGACTAAATGCCCCTTAACGACAGAATTTGCCCTTTTATTTCCATATTCTAGTGTTTTCCAGTGTTTGGGATACATGGTAGATGAATGGTTAATAAGTGATAGAATAAATGCAAAAAAGTTGAACAAATAAATGTTAAAATAAATAGATGAGCTTTTTAAATGAATGGATAACTGAAGGGGCAGAGATATGGCCAATAGATGTTATGAACTGTGATCGTGCTGAGATGACGTTAGGGAAGAGAGTAATTGACAGTCCTGGCCACAGCACACTTCACATAGTGTTGCATCACTGATGACATAGTCACTAACAAGCAGTTCATTTATGAGGATCAAGGCTTCAGTCTAGGGACTGGGAATGGTACACACATGTCTATTGGTGTTAAGCACAGCTATTTCATCTTCAGATGCTCCATGTGATCTGCCCACAGGTTTAATTCATTAATCCATTCTACAAATGTATATTGACAAAACCAACAATAATAGCTAGCATTTATTGGATACTTACTATATAAATGCCAGGGGTGTCAAAAAAATGTATACACATTTTAAGAGATGTTATCTATGTATTACTTTTTGAAATTGAATTGAATCATGATAGCAGTGTGTAGTATGACATTTGCTCAAAAGATGGCGTTAATCAAATGAATATTAGAGTCACCATGGGACAGGCAAGACAGTCAAAGAATATGGCGGAAACATGGTTGTCATTCAAGGAGCGCAAGAACATTTTGAAGTGGTATTTGAAATTTGAGAACGTTGTGGAAATAAAATGGCAATGGAGGCATGAGTATGCAACAGAACCTCCAACACACCTAACAATTGCACGCATTCGTGATAATTTTGAGAGGCATGGTACTGTGTGAAGAAGTTGAAACGGCATGCACAGTGATACAAGTGGACACTTTGGTCAATGTTGCTAAAGCAGTAGTTCACCATAATCAGAAGTGTCTGGATGCTAATGGCAACCAATTTGAGCACCTCTTGTAACTGCAGAAGTCAAATGTGACTTGTATTCATCTTTTGTTTTCAGTATGTATTGAGTATTATAATTTTAATACAGTTTTTCTTTCTTAAAATGTGTATACATTTATTTGGCACCCTTTGTGTATATAGTCATGTATTGTACTAGTTACCATACTGGACTGACTGATTTTATCCATGCAACTACTTTGTGATGGAGATGAATATTATTAGTCCTATTTTACAGATGAAAACATTGAGGTAGGGAGGTGAAGTAATTTTGCCTGAAGTTACAAATAAAGAGTCTATCCAAACACTGGATATACAACTGAAAGAGTAGCAGACAAGAACTGGCAATAGGAGTGGTAAGGAATGGAAATAGTGCTACCCATGAACATATTGACCTGGATTTTCACCAGAACATTTCTATCACTTATACCCTTCCTTTTGAAGAATCTGACTCTTGTCTTCTCATTCTTTTCTTTTCCTTCTTTCATAGAAGTTCTGTAGTAAGTACTCAACAAATAGCAAGTAATAACAATGCATCTGCCACAGTGCTTGTTAGAGGAAGCACATTGCTATTTTAGAGTTGAAGCCAGAATCATATAAACTTGGACTGGAATCCTGGGCCTGCAATTGATAGTTTTGTTACCTTGGCCAATCAGCTTCAGCCTCCTCTTTGTAAGTGGAAATTCTCATTCTTCTCTTGCAGGGTTATTGGGAGGATCAGTGATATGTGTTGAACACTGGGCACAGGGTAGGTATTTGATAAATTGTAAAAGGTATTTTTACTACTTATATTGGAGATAACAAAAGCACAGTAACTGGTGGAAGGAGCAGTTGTGCTGAAGACCAGCTTTCAATTTCCATATATTTCCCTGGGCTATGTTTAATTTTAATTGTATTGAATAAACCTGTTCCATGAACAACATTCTCAATTGAGTTTATTTTGTGGGGCAAAAAGGAGTAGTAACACATTGGTTTATTTATATTTTATTCATTGAGCATTGTTTGCAGACGAGAGCCGTGGTCATGCCCAGAAGTCTAGTACCGTGTTTCCCCGAAAATAAGGCCAAATGGGAAAATAAGCCCTAGCATGATTTTTCAGGATGACATCCCCTGAACATAAGCCATAATGCATCTTTTGGAGCTAAAATTAATATAAGACCTGGTCTTATTTTGGGGGAAACGCGGTGGTTAAACTTTGCTGGTCTGAGGCTCATACCAGAACAGGGATACACTGATGAATTCTTTATTGTCAATGGAGTCAAATAGGCTTACACCTTCTGTATAGTGTATTCTATAGTGACAATGTTAAAGTTGGAGGGGATTTGAGAGTTCATCAAGCTCAGTCTCCTTATACCCACCTGGGTATCGTCATCCATTGAGAGATTATAAGTGACTTCTTGGTGTTATGGATGGTGCCAGTCTTGCTACTGATACCTGGTAGTAAGAATATGTAGCTTCTCTATATACCAGCAATTTAAAATACCCTCCTTTTAAAATCTCATCAGAAAGTTTGTCTGTAAATGGCTATTATCCTATTTTATTTCCCTGTGAAAAACTGAATGGAAGCACTCTTGATTTTAGTATGATATGTTCAACACTGTTTTATCCTTCTGTTCCTATAAAAACAGAACTTGGTATCATGTACTATCCCACTGGAGTTAATGTGTTCCCACTTGGCTTGGCCTCTCAAAAGCATGTCTACTAAATTCTGTCCAGATGTACGGAAACAGCCACATGATAATGGCTTTATGTTATACCAGCTCATTGACCATAAGGAAATCACTAAACTTCTCTAAGTGCTGGTTTCATCCTCTCTAAAAATGGAGATGATAATATCAACTTTTCAGAGAGATTTAAATGACTATATATAGTATATGTTAAGGACTATACAATGGCCAGCAAATAGCATATCCACAAAGTATTAAATAATCTTTATCAATAATTTCTTTCTATAAGACTATTATTACAGACAATATTAATCTTGGTTGAAGTCCTTATATAAAGGAACATCAGCATAAAAATTCTTATTAGAACAAATTTTATGGAATTAACTGTTTATATTTTCTCTATATATGGAAAATATATAGACATATGGAAAAACTATATTTTCCATATATGTCTATATGGAAAATAATATTTTTCCATGCATATAACTTAAATATCTGTAATAAATCTAATGTTATATATTTTATAATAAATCTATATGTTATATATTTTATTAAATTGTGTATACATCATATATTTACATAAATATACACATATATATATATATTATATAAACATATAACATAAATAATGGCGATAGATTTTTTTTTTTCGTAAACTTCCAGGGAGCTCAGTACTAAAATAAATTTTAAACACAGATGATTGATACTTTTAATTCTCTTTCTTTCCAACTGGATTGTGATTGCTCAATTTCAGCAATTTGTTCCTTCAATTGTAAACCACATTAGATCACTTTTAGAAGCAAGAAAGACCGCAGTTGCAAATTTTTCATGCCTTCTATTTCTAGAGAAAAAAATGAAAGCAGTGAGATTGATGACATGCTCCTTAAATCATGTTGTTAATTAATGGTAGATTCAAGGTGAGAGTAACCAGGTGCTGCCTGATATTCTTCCAAACTGGTCTGTGTAGTCACACTCAAACTTTTCATATGAGTTCGTGAAGCTCTTTTGAATCAAATAACTTTCATCCATTCAGGAAGCTTTTCTAATGGGAATTTCAGTGAATACCCTCCAGAGTACTTAATGCATATATTGGGAAATGGCAGTTAGTGCTGTCTGTCTGTACGTTACTCAATAGCTTCAAGGGGAAATAAAATGAATTGACAATTGCCTGATGAAGAATAAGGCTGTGAGATATCCACATGAGGGCAGACTCATATCCAGAAAAATCTGTTTGCCCATGAGTAATTACCTCTAAATATTACCTAAGGAATACACCTTCCAAATACTGCCAAGAGGCACTCATTGATTTCTTTTCAGTCATGAGCACTGAATGGCAGGAAGAAGCACAATAAAATAAACAGACAACATATCCCGTTGGAGTGGCACCAGAATGGTATCATGAGTAACCTCACAGTGAAGGGAAACAAAAATAAGGAGATAAGCTATAAACGTTAAATTGTGTTATCTGATATCACTGACTTTTGTGTGATAATTAAGTTTACAAAATTATATAATGTAGCAATCTTATTAAGTGGATTTAAGGAATTTTAGAATTGTGCTCATTTCACCAATAAAGGATTTGAAGTTTAGACAAGCTAAGTGACCAAGTTGAAATAAACATTATGTCATGGAATATTATTATTTAAACCCAGATCTTTTTATACCTAGTTCTGTGCTCTTTCACCTGAATCATGTTAGATTGTGTTCTGTGTGATTCCACTGATTTACCTAAGCATCAAGCGATGGTCCTTCACAGGATACCGACCACCCTATGGTACTGGCCAGCCTTGGTGAAGGATGAATGGATGAAGGTCACCTGAGCATCTTCAGTGAGCACACTGGTCACAAGAAACAGGCAGGGCCAGAACCAGGCATTCAAGAGTTATTGAAGCAAAGAGAGAAGCAGCCCTGTCTGCAAGAAAAATGAATTTAGGCAACAACTTCTAAGCTAAGTTCAGATCAGCTCAGCAAACTTTCTTCATGCTTTTATGATGTGCCAGCACGCTTGACCAGTAACACAACTTGTTTTCTGTATCATATGTTGTTGATACTATATATTACAAAAATGGTCTATGTCCTTTGCAATTTTCTTTCCTTAAGCAGGCTAAACTTTTAATTAAGAAATAGAGGTTGAGTTACTAGCAACAATTGTGAAAAGATAAGGGAAAGGAAGATGCCTGGAATGGTGTGTGTGTGTGTGTGTGTGTGTGTGTGTGTGTGTGTGTGTGTGATGCAGGCACACATATGCACGTGTATGCATGTTGTCAGGGATGTCGTATGTGGCTATGCTAGGAAATCTCTTCAGTAGAAGACTTACTGATGTTGGCCACTGTCCTAAAATATATAGTCTTACAGATTTACATTTGTCCCTACCTTCACATAGAGTGTGATCTGTAAGGACTGAGAGATCACACAAATCAATATCAACCTCTACTCACTAGACATTTACACTCTAGTCATTGAGCAAGGCACATACTCAAATAGTATCAATAATCGTCTGGCAGGCTCTGATAAGTGCTAGGAAAGGGTTAAAATTGTTACAGTATCACAGAAGAGGGGACATTAGATTTAGACTTGGGGTGTAAAAACCATTTCTCAGCAGGAATGATTTTTGGCTAAACTCTTAGTTATGAAAATGTTGACATGGGATGATGAGCAGCTTTCACTGTTTACAGCTATTGTTACAAACAGAAGCAATACGATTCTTGCCTTGAAGTGGTTTGGGGTAATTCTGCCATAAGAGAAAAAATTTGAAAACATTTCCGAATATATTGACTTGTCCGTTAGTGGGGTTTTGGTGCCTGATTTTTTATTATTCACTCTCTTCTCCACCAGTATCCTGATCAACATATGATGGCCATAAAGTACATGTAGACATCTATAAATCAATTTTATTCAATTGTCACATGGCAGGTTCTACCCTCCTTCCTCTGGTGTTATGTTTAAAAATAAAAGAGGAGTTAGAGACAGATACAGAAGTTTCCTTCTAATAATCCCCATAAGAGAGACGTATTCATGGACATTTGTTCTCTGTGGGCCAAGGGAGGACCATGGATGAGGAGAGCCTAAATATTTTCTGCTATAATAGCTATTGGCAAATATAGAAAAATAAGACATGTCTGTTTTACTTCCACCATTTGTCATTTATCACATTTACAGTACTCTCACATGAGGTGAGCTAAGATGCCATCCCAAAGACTGATCTAATCTGAACTGAAAAGGCAAATAAAATTCCATGTATTGACTTGATCCACAGGGACTTAGATTCAATGAAATATGGAGAATAGATCGTATTAAATTTGTAATGATGCAGCTAATGAATAATGAATGTTCTAGTCCTATCTTTGGGTAATTATCTGCAAACATATATTTTTCTCAGGACGTCATGGGTTATTGATTTATGCAAACTAGAAGTCCTCTACCATCTATAATGGCAAACAAATTCTCAGTGCTTTGGCTAATAATAGAGCACCCAGTGAATTTATGAAATTATTGAAACAGTGTGGAATGATTACTTAATGTTGTTCTTGAGCTTCACTTGCTTCTTTGACCATTTGGGCTAGCTGCAATGCTCATGTGCTGAGGCTTTTAAATTTTGTAATGTTTAGTCTCTGTAGGGTCTACAAACTTCAATTTTGTGCATGCTTTGAATGCATGTCTCCTATGTATTGCCTCCTTTTTCATTACAGGGTATGGGTTGTCAAAAGCCTCTGTGCAGCCGTAGCTTTTGCTTCTTTTTTTTTTCAATTTGGTCCTAGAGACAAATTTATGTATGCACTCAAGGTAGAATTATAATGTAATTATATTTTTCTACTTACTATGGATTGTACCAAAAAGGCCCCATTTGCAACAAGCGAGATAACCAAATTAACTCTCTCAGCATGTTAGGTTAAATGGTCCAGACTGTTCATGGTAACTTGATGCCGGAGCTCACGAGATTGGATCTGAATGCTCTCACCTAAGGAAAAATGAACTAACATGTTAAATTTCTACTTCTACAGATACTCACTTGCTAGTATCATTGGCAGGTGTGTTGTGCCTTCTTTTACCCAAAGTGCTATTGCAACAAAGTCTACTCTTATTGTGCTGTTACCTTTATCTTCAGTTTCTTCTCCTTTGACCATAGATTTCCCACTTGCTTTTTTGTTTTTACATTAATGATAGCAATCTCCCTTCCTTCCTTCCCTCCTTCCCTTCCTTCCTTCCATCCATACTTCCTTCCTCCCTCCTTCCCTCTCACCCTCCCTCCCTCCCTCCTTCCTTCCCTCCCTTCCTTCTTTCCTTCCATTCTTCTTTCTTTCCTTCCTCCCTTTTTATCTTTTGGAAACAGTGTGGAAAATACATTCATTAACCTTTGCATTATTGCTATCAGATAAGTGACGTGGGAGACAAAATAACTTGGCAGTTAATAGAACTACTTTGGAATAAAAGTAATTTGGGGTCTAATACAGACTTGGTTCCTTACTAGTTAAGAGAAAAGGGATAAGTGTAAGTTCCTTCAATGTAAGTTTCCTCATCTATGAAAACATCCATGAAAATATATTGATATTATGTAGATATTAATAGGAGTGATAGCTTCTACATAGCAGCAATGTCATAAACATTATGTAGAATAATGTACGCAATACATTTAGCAGACTTGCTCATACTAGCAAAAACTCAATTAACTGTCAAGATGCTATGACTTATGCTGTTGTTTTGGTAATAGTGTTGATGGTGGTGGTGGTAGCGGCAAAGGTGGATCATTGGGCTTTTTCAAGCGTATCATCGCCAGTTCCCTTTGCAAGTACGTTGCAAAGTTCACGTCATCAGCATTGGGATGTCACCATGATGGAAAGGACAATTTCTTGTAAAGTTCTGGTTTTCAAAATCAGTTAAGGTTAATTTCTTACTGTAAGCAAGATGAAGCATTAATTCTTACAGCCAGTTTCTCTGCAATACAGAAATACTCAACTAGACACCACTGAACCGATAATGATAAATGTCATCTCTCTTGTTAGTTATGTCTATACTGTGTTAGCCTGAAAACCTTGATAAATTTATCTATTTTTAATTGTGCCTTCCTCCCTCCACTCTCAAAAAACAGTATCAATTAACACTACACTATAATGTTAAAATAAGATAAGAAACTTTACTGTAAATTACTGTAAGTAAAGCTAATGAAACTAGTGAAGGATTATAGGAGGTAAAAGAAAAAAAACAAGACTAATGCATTAGGAAAATTAAGCAGATGTACTATGAACATTAATTATAGCTCACTGAGGTTTTCTTTACTGAGGTTAGCAGGTTCTGAGTCATTGAGTTTTCTTAGAAAATGGCCACAATTAGCCCTGCACCATAATTTATAAAGCAGAAGATATTGTTTCTTTCTACAAAGCAATCCATATAAAATAACACACAGATTTTCTTATTAATCTCCTGAGAAGCTAAGGAGGGAGGGACCTGGAGTCCAGCAGGATGCTAGACACCACTAAGGTTTCTCACTTTCTCATATCTATGTGCCATCCGCTGCAGATACCAGCTTTACTTTTGCAATCTCATGGTGTGGGGTATTACATGTGGCATTATAATATGAGAAAGGATATTGAAATAAGTTAAAGACCTTGTTTTAGTAGCTTTTCTTCCACTATCCAACTGTGTGTTCCCCCATAGCCATTTTAACTGTCTGATGTGCTTCTGATGTTTCCTCTATAAAAAAAAAAAAGTTGTTTTGTATTGCTAGTTCTCAAACATTTTCAATCATAATCCCCCCTGAGGATACCATGAAATCTATGAATTTTCTTGTCAGAAATATGGAAATTTTATAAAATAAATCTATGTAGAGTTTCAGTAAAGCTCTTACAACTGCTCTTACACTCTAAAGCTCTTGCAACTCCATAGACCTTAGGGCTAGAACCCCTTCTCTAGGTGATTGCTGTTGTCTATCATAAGTCCAGAATTTGGTGATTCTTAGGCATTTAATTTTTTCTCCCCTCAAAGAGCTTAACATTTTAGGATCTATTGGGAAAATGTATGTGAAGAGGCCCTAGAGACGAATTCTGAGACTTGGGTGTATCCATTTTGTACTTCCTCTAGCTTTGGATTTACTATGAGATTTTGGCAAGTTACACAATTTCTCTGGGTGATCTTTATAGTGTAATATAGTGGGAAAAGTTTTTGACTTCAGACTCAGACAGATCTCATTCAGAATTCTGCCTTCTTTATATTTTCAGTCTGGAACCTTAAGGGAAAATACTCTGTGGGAGTGATTTCATTGTATATAAATCTATCTAATAGCCTGGGGTCGTGAGGCTTAAAAAAAATCACATTTAAAATCTACCCAGTATTTGTCTCAATCCTTGCAACTGATCCCCTCTCAAGTCTAAGAAGGTGCTTACAATGGTTACCACTGTGTCCACTCTTCCTCCTCTCCCTTCGCATATTTCCTCCCAGTCTCTCTCATTTCATTCCAACTCATCTTCAAATCATCACTTTCTATTTTGAATCAAAGTGTAGACAGAGATGTGGTATTTTTGCAGCAGCTCTGAATTTTTAGACAGGAGTAATAATACATGTCAAAGTCATTTGAAGATATTTGTAAGTCTTAGACATCCTTACATGTAGAACTTCTGTTCCCCAAATAACATTCATATTAAAATACATTTGCATTCCTAATTAAAAAAAAAAAAGTTCTCTGGTGCTAAAAAGGTGAATACATTTTTATGTTTTATAAGTTTGAGCTTTGAGTTTTAAAATTCATTTTTTTCTGTTGTTTTAATATGTGTGTGCATATACGTATATAGAGACATATAATATATGTATATGTATATATTATGTATATGTGTATATACATATTATGCGTATGTGTGGAGAGAGAGAGGTTTGTAGCTAATTACTTGATGTATGTTTCAATTTACAGATATTAAAATTGTAAAATTTTGGTTTCACATTTTTATTTTATGTTTAAAGGCAGTAATTGTTTTGTTTGGGTCTTAACCATTTTTGGTAATCTCTATAATTTTATACATACTTTTTTGTTTGACCTAATGGATAGAATGACTATGTTTTTTCCCCAGCTATACTGAGGTATAACTGACAGTTAAAATTATAAGAGATTTAAAGTGCACATCCTGATTATTTGATATAGTTTGCATTGTGAAAGGATTCTTCCCATCTAGTTAATTTACACATCCATCACCTCACATACAATGGCTATGGCTTCAGTCCTATTTTCATCATTTATTAGTTAGATGATCTTGAGTAAATTGCTCCATTTCTCTGAGCTTTAATTTTCTCAATGGACTGCTGTTTGTCATTCGAGAGAACTTAGGTTAATTAGCAATTAAAATGAAGCTGAATATAATCTAATTATTTACTCTACTAACTTTTTTTGAAATTAAAATTAGTGCATTCAACTTGAAAAGTCGAACGAATGCCGAAAAAGGAGAAGAATAAAGAATAAAGCCTGTGATTATTTGATTTATTATTTAGTGCCATTCCATATGTGTATGCTAATAAGTCAATTTAACAATTTGTTTTAACAAATTAATTCATTTTATGCACTTGAAATTAACTTAGAAACACTAGTATTATCCTTTAAATTTTTATTTTGATTTTTTTGGGGGGCGGAGCAAAGGAGGAAGAAATGCATAGGCAGATTAGATATTGACAGTGTCTTTTATATGGTGTTAAAATGATAAGGCTGACCTTTGGGGCAAGACGGTATAGATGGTATAGATAAATACTGTTGTTGCCCCCTCCCATGACCACATTAAAATTGCAACTAAATTATAGAACAATAGCTGAAAGAAGTCCTATAACTAAAGATATAAAGAAGAAGTCGTATTGAGACTGGTATGAGGGATGAAGATGTGAAACACACTGGTCCCATACCTGGATGTGGCCAATGAAAATCAGGAGGAATATCTTGGCTGTAGAAATCCCCCATGGAGAAGTGAGAGAATCCAGCCACAAATTGGGCTCCCTAATCCCGAGTACCAGTGCCAGGAAGAGGAGTCCCCACAACATTTGACTATGAAAAACAGTGGGGATTCCCACCATTCTGGTGGGACTGAAAGCTGTAGGAAACATAGATGTACTTGTAAATGACCCACCCACAGACTCACTCTCTCACAGGCATTCACCCTGGGCTCTGGTAGAGGGATGGTGACTCAGGGGATGTCAAAGACATATGTGGAGAGACAATTGTATGGCTTCAGAGTAAGGACTGGAGGTACAGTGGCCATTTTCCCTATGTGGGGTCCTTCTCCTGATCAGCTGGCAGGCAGGCTGTATTGAGCCCTTTCCTGTGTTGGTCCCTCGCCACATGCCAATGGCCAAATCTGAATCTACATTGGTCTGGTGAGCTCCATTTGCTCCACCCTGCTGACTCCCTGGAACCCTACCCCACCCAACTTACCCAAGGCTGAAGGCACTTTCCTCAACCAGCAGCCAGCTCTGCCCTGGACACCCAGGAGGCTCTTACAGCAGCAAATAGCTGGCCTCAACTCACCCAAAGCAAGAGGCATTTTCACACTCAGCAGCCACCCCCAGTACATGCTACAGTCTTTGTGGACAACTCTTTGGGGTTGGCGGGCCCCAGGGAGGGGGTATCCAGCCGAACTGTACTCTGAGCCTTTTGCTGACTAGCTCTAGACTCAGCACTGGTGCCAAACCAAAATCTACATTAACTTGGTGAACACCACTGGCCCCACCCTGGTGAATCCCTGAGACCCTGTGTCACCCAACTAACGTGCCACCTGAGGCTATTTCAGCAGCTGAGCCTCACAGGCAGGCATCAGCTGTCCTTCAGGTGCTCTGGGCTTTGTGTGGAGCTACGCCAGGACTAGTACTGGTGGCAGCCATCCTCAGTTCGCTCTGTAGCCTCTCCCACATGCCTTCAACGTCCAGCACATGAAGCAACCCACCATGGATTGCTTTGTGTCTGTTCCCACATGTCTGTTTTTATGCCAGAATCAATGGAACAGAATACAAAGCCCAGAAATAAACCCATGACTATATGGTCATTTAATCTGTGACAAAGGAGGCAAGAATATACAGTGGGATAAAGACAGTCTATTCAATAAATGGTGTCAGAAAAACTGGACAGAGACGTGCAAAAAAAAAGAAAGAAAGAAACTGGATAATGTTCTTACATACGTGTATACAAGAATAGACTCAAAATGGATTAAAGACTTAAATGTAAGACCTAAAACTATAAAACCCCTAGAAGAAAAGATAGGCAATATACTCTCAGCCATTGCCGTTAGTAATATTTTTTTGTGTGTGATATATCACCGCAGTGAGGGAAACAATAAAAAATAAACAAATTGGAATACATCAAACTAAAAAGGTTTCGCATAGCAAAGGAAGCCATCAAAATGAAAAGATAACCTACTGAATGTGAGAAGATATTTTCCAATGATACATCCTATAAGGGGTTAATATCGAAAATTTATTGAGTACTCATGCAACTTAACGTAAAAAAAAAACAACTAACAACTAACAATCCAATTAAAAAATGGGCAAAGGACCTGAATAGATATTTAATCAAAGAGGACATACAGATGGCCAATACGCATATGAAAAGATCCTCAACATCACTAATCATCAGAGAAATGCAAATTAAAACCACAAGGAGATATTACCTCACACCTGTCGGAATAGCAGTCATCATTAAATCAATGAGTATTAGTGAGGATGCAGAGAAAATTGAACCCTTAAGCACTGTTGAGGAGGGATTGCAAATTGTTGCAGCCACTATGGAAAACACTTTGGAAGTTCCTCAAAAAATTAGCAATAGAACTACCTTATGACCCAGCAATTCCAATTCTGAGTATTTATCTGATGACATGCAAACATTAATTTGTAAAGATTTATGCACCCCTATGTTCACTGAAGCACTATTTACAATATAAATGTATTACCGCTATGCTGTACACCTGAAACTAATATAAAATAATATTAAGTGTCAACTATATTAGAAAAAAATAAATCATTTAAAATCTACTAAATAAAATAAAAAACAAAAGTGATAGGACTAATGGCAGAGTACACAAGTATCCTTTGTCTGTTACTTTAAATAATTATGCCAAATGCCCTTAATTAGAAAACAAACTCTGAAGAACTAACAGGCAAATGAAAGTGCAGGAATTTTAAAAGAAACTGTGCATATTTATTGTCCCTCTATACTCAAAATATGCTTTATTTTGATCACTTTTTCTGAAATCATTACTTATGTATAGCCAGCTGGAAATCAAAACATATTGTACAATGTGAAGAAACAATTTTTTTTCTTGAGTTTGAATCAGAAATAATAAGAGATAGCTTTTAACTTAAACCAGGAAATGCAAGAGAGTAGAGTAGACCAAACTATTTTCTCCAACATCAGATGTCACAATGGCATTTTAAAGTATGTGAAGCTAGAGAACTTAAGTTTAGGATAAAGACAACAACAATAACAAAACTATTGTGTCCCTTGAGTTCAATTACAACAGAAAAAACTAGCAATTAATGAATTATCAATTATCATCTATTCTAGCCATAATTCTGAGTATATGCTACTATCAAATAGAATCTTTTACAATCCTGATGTCTGTACAAACAGCCAGGAAGAATAATATTTAGATGGGTAAATACAGACTGTGTAGGAAAATAATTTTACAGGAAACTAGTCCTTGTTTATTTATAAATAATGGAGTTTAGTAACAAGAAAAAAATGTTTTACTTATGATAGAGATCTGAGCAGAGTCAAATTTAATTCTACTTAGAAAATTTGTTTAATTACCTAGCTAACCATAACTCCTATTTTAGTTAGTAAAGGCAATGGTTTAAGTAGTAAACATTCTGTATTCATTGGTTTACTTATAAGCAAGGATCTGTTGCAATGTAGGGTCTCAAGCAAAATTTTGGTCCAAAAATGTTTCTTCTCTATGCAATACTATTTTTCTATAGATTCCTTTTTAATCAAGACTTAACAAAAAGAAAAATGTAATTTTATTCCATATTTCTCCTTTAAAATTAAAGATAGATATTTTCTTAGTATGTAGTAATCATACTGAAGCTTGGAATTCTGTTTTCTAAGCAGTCCCCAGGACTTCTTTTCTTTATTTGAAGTTGCAGATGCTTTAACCATTCAACTGCAGTTATTAATGATACAGCAGTGAACTTGGGAAGATTATAGAATCAGAGAATCTCAGGACTTACCACCCTAGTTCAGCACCATCTTTTCTCACCTTGATTGCGTAAGAGTCTTCTAACTGGCCTCCCTACCTTCACTTTGTCTATCTCATCAGGTTTGCACTCTGAGACCAGAAGGTTCCTAAACATTGATATGCTCATGATGCTTTTCTGGTTTATCTCTTTACTGCTTCCTCCTATGTACCTAGACAAAACCCATATTACCTAGCAAGGCATGCAAGATTCTCCATTATCTATCCCCTTCCTACTTCTCTAAGGATCAGCTTTTCTTCTTCATTGACTTGAATCTGTCTCTAGTTACAAAAGTCCTAAACATCTTTTCTTATGACTGAGTAATAGTCCATTGTATATATGTACCACATCTTTACTCAATCATCCATCGAAGGACTCTTTGGTTGTTTCCATGTCTTGGCCACTGTGAATAATGCGTCAATAAATATAGGGATGCTTATATCTTTATGGATAAATGTTTTCAGATTTTTGTGGGTAGATACCCAAAAATGGATTGTTGGATCATATGGTAATTGTATTCTTAACTTTTTGAGGAAATGCCACATTGTTTTCCATAGCAGCTGTACCAGTTTCATGTCATTGCAATAGCATGAGTGGATCTTGAGATTATCATGCTAAGTGAAATAAGTCAGAGAGAAAAAGTTGAGAACCATATGATTTCACTCATACGTGGGATATAAAACTGAAAGCAACAAATGAACAAGACAAACAAAAACTCATAGACACAGAAAACAGTTTAGTGGTTACTAGAGGGTAAGAGCAGCTGGGGGTGGTAGAGGAGGGTAAATGGAGTCAAATATATGGTGATGGAAGGAGAACTGTCTCTGGGTGGTGAACACACAATGCAATATATAGATGATGTATTACAGAATTGTACACCTGAAACCTATTAATTTTACTAACCAATATCACCTCAATACGTTTATATAAAAATTAAAAATTCTATTAAAAAAAACCTAAACATGAAATAACAGCAGGACAATAACAGTAACAAAACCCACTCTCATTCATTGATTAGCAGCAGTGTGACCAATCGCTTGATTTTGAGTTTCCATTTATTTGTCCACTCAAAAAATACTTCCTGACTGTCTACCATATACTTGGTATGATACTTACTGGAGAAACTCATTGGCAAGCAAAGAACAATAGTTATACAAGTAAAGCAACAACAAATATTATACATCCCCTGCCCTCCTGGAGTAGTTCTCTAGTGCTGGGTGGAATGGGGAGGGTGTCTGCACGTTATCACCCAAGCCAAGCAAATGTAAGATTTCTTTTTCTGTTATTGGGTGCTGAAAAATAAAGGGGGCAAGTCCTGGGAGATTCTATGATAGGGGCATGTGCCCTAATCAGGAAGGATGTGGAAGGTACACTTAATCCTAGAGTTGAAGAATGACTCAAAATTATATAGAAGATACAAGGGTGCTAGGTAAAGGTAATATGCAGAATATAAAGAGTATTTGTAAGGAGTTTCTGACCTTAGAGAACAGTTTCAGAAGTGGAGGAGATGTGTGAACTGAAAGGAAGCCAGAGTAGCTGGAGCACTGTCGAGGGGGGGTGGTGAGTCATGAAAGTGACTTCAGTGAGAAAGTCAAGGGACAATCATCTAAGACTGTTTAAACCCACCGTTAGTAATTTGGTTTGGGGGGGCCATGGGAAATCATTTGTGACGTTTAAGTGGAAGTGGACTCTATCTGATATTTATTTTGAAAATGTCCCTCAGTCTGCATGGTGGAACACAGTTTAGAAGTAGGGGTCCAACTGAATGCAAGGGGGAGTTAGAGATAGTATCTAGATTCCTAAAGCGAGAGGTGTCAGCTTATACTTACAATAGTTTGAAAATGGTGGGTGTCAAAAGAAATAGATATATTTCTGAAATACAGTATATTATCTCATTTAAGCCTCACAACAATGGCATGAGTTAAACCTTATAAAGCCCACTGCACACATCAATAAATTGAGGCTTAGAGGAGTTATATATATTCACTTAGTCCCTTAGAAACATGGGGCACAATCAGGCCACAGAAACCAGGTCTGTGAATTCAAAATCATATCCTCTTTCTACTATGCCGCTCTTTTTTTTTTTTTTTTCTTCATATTCTGGCATGCTGTGCTTCTCACATTGCTATAACTTTTTATTTACTGTTTTTTTCAACTTGCAGTGCCCTTCCATGTAGTGAATCCCTGGATTTTTTTCCAACCACCACCACTTCACGCTCCCAGTCTCTATTAATATCAGTCTTCCATGATTTCATAGCACATTATGCTTTCTGCTATTTCCTTATTTCTTCCTCTACTAGATTATAAGTTTCTAAACACAGGGAGTAAGGGTTTTATTTTTATAGTCTCGACGCCTAGCACAATGCCAAGTGTAAAGCAGGTGAGCAACACAATTTAAACTAAAGGAGCTCATGGTAATTATCTATATCAAACACTTAAGCACCACTTGGATTCTCTGTACAGCATTCCTGGCAAGTGGTCACTGAACACATCGGCCATTACCCTTGGTCATATATTACTTACCACCATTTAAGTGCCAGGCACAAAACTGAACACTTACAATG
This sequence comes from Rhinolophus sinicus, assembly GCF_036562045.2. Taxonomy (NCBI): domain Eukaryota; kingdom Metazoa; phylum Chordata; class Mammalia; order Chiroptera; family Rhinolophidae; genus Rhinolophus; species Rhinolophus sinicus. Next base: position 107,297,936 of record NC_133756.1, read on the forward strand.
TTATTATCAGATTTACTTTATACAAAGTCTGTCTAAAATAGATAATATTATGTGCATATTACAGATGAGGAAACTGAGAATGTTCTCTAAGGTCAGCAACTCCAGAATTCAAGCTTAAATCACTCTGAATTCAAAGATCTGTAACCTAGATTTCAATGCACTCATCCCTAGTACACTGCTTTAGTCCTTTTCACCTGTCCCATACGAGATGGGAAATAACATCTGACTTTCCTCTAACCTACCCTCACAAATTACATATCTTCTCTAAGTCACCTGATGGAACTAGGTGGTTCTTTCTGACCCCATTCATTTCTGGGGTTTCCAACTCCTTCCACTTCTGGAATGTATAACCTGCTTTTAGTACACACTGACATGCATTCAACTTCTGGTGAAATGATGAAGAATCTTTCAACAAGCTCTGGCAACAACTGTTTCAAATCTATTCCTTTTATAAATACATTTAAAAATATAAGACATAGTAAAATATTTTTTTAAAAAGCAGTTATGGACTCTTACTTGTCAGCATAAATCTAAAGATAGATTTCAGCAGTGTAAGAGTTTTGTTAAACATTGGCTCTGCTCCCAGCACATGAAATCCTGCAGGCATAGAAGGCAGTAGTGTCCTAAGCCCAGAAGCAGTCTGGTCTGCCAGAGTGTTTTCCAGTTTCAGAGGGGGAATAGTTGAATTCTCAATTGCATGTAATCCATTCATTATCTCTCTGGGCTTCATAGCTCTTTGATTGGACTGAGGAATCAAGCAGGGCTTTGGTTGAAAGACATCTTCCTACAGAAAGGAATAGGCTTCTAGTCTCAAAAACACAAACATTTCACTCAATTGTATATGGGATCAAATAATTGTAGATTTGGTGTGGATCTTAAAGTTCATGTAACCAAACTCATTTTCTCACCAACCTTACAAACAGTCTGTGGCTCTAGAGAAGAGAAAAATTATTCTTAGAAAGAGAAGTAAATCCTCCAAGTCACAAGGATGGATTTCAACCCTAGGTCTAAATTATCCCAGAGCCTAAGCTCTTAAACATTAAAACCTATATCTTAGAACTGCTATATTTTTCATTTTGGTTTCAGGTTAAATATCTTTAAATGCTGTAAGGTTTCCTTAGATGATGTGCCTTTATTCTGTCCTCACCAGCGATCCCCAATTGTGGTTACTAAGGGGGAAAAAAGAAAAGCTCTCTAACCTAAGTGCAAAAGATCTTTAACAGAGACAATAAAAGTGTAAAATAATTTGAAAAATTCAATTTTATTTATATTGCAAAATGTAAATGTTAAATTAGAGGCTTTTGTTGGCTTCTTGCATTTAAAATCTACCTCTAATAAAATATCAAAATATTACAGACCACATTTTCTTCCTGAGTGAGATGAGAAATCTACCTTAAAAATGTCTCTTGGAATTTAGCATAGAGGGTAATAAGAGATCACTTGGTCTAGCCTCCAGCATTTAAGAAAACGCTGTGGTATATATTAGTTCATAGAAGGAATACCATTTACTGTCTGTTAATTTGCCAGGACTTCTGCTATCTTCTATCTTTCTAATTGTATTCCTCTGTTACCCCCAACTCCAATAATCCTTTGATTCCATGAAAAGCAAAACTCATTGACCTTACTTACCTTTTAATATCCATTATCCTTCTAAAGACCTCATTACCATCTTATTCAGCCTACATTTCAAGTTCAACTTTATAATTGCTCATTGAAATAGCTTTATTTCCCCCTGTACATCATTGCTGCCACCATACTTCACTGGCACAATTCCAACCTTGGCTAATCCCGCTTTTCCTTATTAACACCTTCACCTGAGCTGCAGAACAGACTGGAGAAAACACACAATGATACTGACTGGTTTTCACTTTAATTTAGTATCATAAATGTTATGCAGCCCCAATTTACTGCCTGTCAATGCTATAACCACATTTTGTTGGTCAATTCACTCTTCCACTGTCCTAGATTACTATTTCACACCTGCTCCTCTCTTCTGAAATCTATAGCAGTGCTCTGATTTTTTTTTCACTCAGTAATAAGCTTCCTTCATATTTCACTGAGAAAATGGAGGAAAAAACAGTAGAGATCTCAATTCTCTCACCCTGAACAGATCCACCAAGGTCCCTGAAATTCTACCAATGCATTTTGCTTTCCTTTATGTTATAATAGATGAACCAGGTATACTATCCCAGGGATTATGGCCCTAAGGGTATGGCTCCTCTCCTTATGGAATGTACCAGCAAATGACGGTTGTAGGTATTAAACATATGACTCTGCGTGACTTGATATCAGAAAAGTTGGGCTGAAGTTCTGCATTTACCTTTAGCTACATAACTTTGGGAGTGAGTCAAAGTTAATCTCTTAAACCTCAGTTACTTGATTTAAAAAAAAAGAGGCAGCAATATCTATTACCCATTTTATAAGATTTTAATGAGATAACAAATGTGAATGTGTTTTGTAAATTATAAATCATCTAAGCATAAGAAGTAATATTACTTTGTCAAAACTAGGGCTACGTGGTCAGCTGCGTAGGCTGTGCATTGCGTTAATCTACTAGAGGGTAGGGAGGGAAGATTTCACATAGATTTTTTTTGTATTATTATTAAATTCATTGGGGTGACACTGGTTAATAAAATTATATAGGTTTCAAGTGTACAATTTTATAATACTTCATCTGTATATTTCATTGTGTGTTCACCACCCAAAGTCAAATCTCTTTCCCTCACCATATATTTGACTCCCTTTTCCCTTGTCTACTTCCCCCCTTCCCCTCTGGTAACCACCATACTGTTGTCTGGCTTTCACATAGATTTTGATGTGAATGTACCCCTTAGACTTGTGCTGCTTGGACGCCCTGACTGATACATTCAAATAACAAGTTGTTTAAATACTCAAGGAGAGTGTCTCAGCTGCTTCTCTTTGCAGCTCATTCTAGCTTTACAATTTGCAAAGTACTGTTAAAAATTGTCATTAATCCTTATGACCTAGTTCAAGTGTTACTCTTAGAGCCTCTCATGCTATCTAGACAGTCCTTCCCCCGTGCTCCAAGTATCATCATTTTTTATTTTGCAGTTATCTTACTACGCACATTTATTCCTTTTTTCCTTGTGTTTATTGTTTCCTCCCACACTCTTTCCCTCTCTTTGTACCATCCCCTCATGAGACAGATACCTAAGGGTAAGAATTTTAAGGGCTATGTTGTGTTCTATTTGTTTTTATATCCCAGGATTTAGTAAGAAGAAAGTCTGGTACTATAGTGCATATTGGACTGAAGTAGTGTGGTTGGTTATCTGTTTTCAATATCCTTCCCTCACCCCCACTCTAGGCTTTCCCTCCACAGTGAGACCCAGGAGAAAAAGGCTATGTCTAGCATGTAGTTGTTTCTAGTGCCAGCCTGATGCCACAAATTTAATAAATACTAAGCAAATGTTTGTGGAAACATGGTAAGGCAAAACAAAATTGTTCCATTTATTTAACGTATCTTGTTGAGCACATAATCTGTGCCTCGTCATGCGGAAAGTTCTGAAGATAGAGCAGTCAGCAAAAACAGATAAATAGTCCTGCTTTTTGGAGCTTATATTCTAGTGGTGAAGATGGATAATAAAAATAATAAATGAATCCTAATGTTTGTTAGTATGGGATAAGCTCGATCAAATATTAGATAAGGTTCCCAGGGCAAGCCTCACTGGGGAGGGCACCTTAGAGTAATGATTTCAAGGAAGGGAGGGAGTGAGATATGTGGCTGTGTGGGGGGAGCACGTTCTGAGAGATGGGAAAGAAGTGCACAGTGCTTGGCAGAGATAGGAAAATTCTGGAAAGTTTTAAACAGAAGAGTGATATTATCTGATTTATGCTAAACTACATCGATAAATGAAAGCATAAGATAGTACATTGATTATAAAATCTACATGGTTGATTTTATTAGATACTCATTTCTGTTGGTTCCATGTATTTTATTGAAGCTGGGCACTTGCAGAACAAAGGTTGCCCTCGTAAAATTATATTTGGTGACTATATTCAGCAAATACATTCATTATATCTTTGGTGAGTAAAGGAGTTAATGACCTTGAGTGAGAGGTTACCAAGAGGTGGTCTACCAGGATTCATTGCAAAAGAAGCCTGTCTTTATGTGGGAACCAGAGGCAACAAATCCAGTTTTTTAGCAAATCCAGTGTTTAGCATTAATGGCTTAACATTTTTGAGTATTTTTTAGGAGGTAAGGGCTCCAAACCAGATTTTCTGCATACTTATCTAATGTTCTTGAATGACAAGATTAATGCATGTCTGGTTTGCTAAATATATCCACCAGCTCTTTCCCTGATGCAAATAACTTACACATTTTAACAAAATCCTCCAGTTACTGGTTCTGATTTTATTTAAATTGTGATCTTCTGGAATTCTTAATTGTCCTCCAACTTTGGCACCTTATATTTTTCTTAACCTAAATATAGTTAGGAAAACAAGCCCAAAATAGATAAATCTGAAATAGAAGCCAGTGTATTTAAGCCAAGAGGTTTAGGAGACAAGATGTGCTTATGCCCATATGCCTTTTATTTTAAAATGTTATTATCACTATATTTGTAGAACTTCCTTGGGGGAGAAGATTGCTCACAGTTCAAAGATATATAGGTGTTTCTTGTTTTTATTTCAGTAAAAATCACCCTGAAGTGAGAGCATTAGGAACAAGTAAGATTTCAAATTTTTGTTTCAATAATAACAATCCACCTAAAATATATACGGTTTTTGTTGACTTTATTATGATTAACGTGATGTTATTTAAAGTCTTTGATTTATTTTTAATAAAGCAGGAAACTGACGTTAGGGGCTTTTTAAAACAAACTTTTAATTTTGAGATCATTACTGACTCACATGCAGTTGTGGGAAATATACGAAGATACCCCAGGTATTTGTTACCTAGTTTCTATCAGTGGAAATTTTGCAAAACTGTAGTACATATCATAACCAGGAGAGTGGCATTAATGCAGTCAAGGTACACAGCAGTTCTCCAGCACAAGGACCCCTCATGTTTCCTTTCTAAAGCAGCCTCACTTCCCTCCCTACTTCCACATCCCAGACCCTTGGCAACCACTAATCTGTTCTCCATTTCTACAATTTTGTCATTTCAAGAAAGTTACATAAATGGAACCATACTTTATGTGACCCTTTTGGGATTGGCACTCTGGTTTGATATCATGTGGACTCATTTTCTGCTTCAGTATCATTACTTTCTGGTATGACCTGTGATAGCTCTCTTACTTTTTGACATTCCACGTATCTCAGTATAGCCTCTGTCCTGATCTAGCTCCTCTTGGGTCTTGTTATGTCTCAGACGCTCCCACATGGACAAGGTAGAACAAGTGAGGAGAGACAAGGGGGAGGATTCAGATTTAAATACAAAAACAACACAAAAAACACATGGAAGTTTCCTGTCATTACTTTTGTCCTTCAGAACAAAGGGAAATAGACTTAGCACTTTTTGGGGCATTTGAAATCCATCACCACGCACATTTGTGAAGTAATTAGTTCCAGCTATGCATGATGTTCATATATATGTGTCTGTGTTCTTGTGCGTGTTACATGTGTGTTGTTTCGGCCTGAATTATCTTGCGTGGTTTATGAAGCCCAAGTGCATCACATATCACAATTTCTTCTCTTCAGCGGTATTCAAAGAAGTCCTTCGAAAGTTCATCAGTAGTTTTCTTCTTGTTTTTTAAGATGGAAAATTTTATTCCAGATAGAGATAGCATTTCTCATGAACTTCATAGACGGAGGCATAGTTGTAACCAAATTTTGTGCATAGAAAACTAGGCCGTTTTGCAGTAAAACTCTCCCACAGGTTTTGTTTGTTTGTTTGCTTGTTTTGCTGAGTTGAACCATGAAGCTAATACATTCAGTGATAATTAAAATTTTCCTGAAAAGTGTGAGGCTATAAGCTTGCATACAAGGTGTATATTTACTTTGATTAACAATTATGTACCATTGTCCCTGTCTTCTGTGAGGGTTTTTGTTTTCTGTCTTTGGTTTTAAAGACCATGTCTACGGTAGTTGTCAATTCCTGAAAAGTCTCTGGATGAAGAAAGCAGCCATGTGTTTCCTTCTTATTCTATGCCCAACCCTCCAATTTATGATCATTCCTTATGCATTTGTATATATTTTATCATTTGGAATCTCAAGATGTGGGGCTTGCTGGGTGCCCTCCCCCTATTCGATACAATCTACATACACTTTTTCAATTATATTGTTAGACATGAGAACTGGTATTTAGAAAATGCCATAAGGTTTGCCTGCCCCTCCCCACCCCTCCCTGAATCTCTGCAGCTCAGCAATCATAGTTTTGAACCAAGCCAGTTCTGAGGATCCCCAATTGTCATTGCCTGAGACTGTCCTGCAACATTAATTCATTAAACTTCATTTATAACAAACAATCTATACATCCCTTCCATACCGTGCATTATATACCTCCCTGGTCTTAATTTTAAGTCACATATTTATACATAGCCTTTGCTCTATCCACACCATATTGCAGTTCTCCAGTTTCATGTCATTTCTCATGTGGGTGTCAATGATCTCCTATCCTCTCATCCCCAAGTCTCCTTATGGTTTTTTTTTTCTTTTTAATTTTAATAATGGTTATGGAAATGAGTGAAAGTATAGGTAAATGTCCTGAGGATAATAAAAATAAGATGCAATTTATTGGTGAATGATTTCCTAAGATAATTAAGATAAGTCATAGCTCATTGCAATCAGGGAGCTTTGTGGATCTTGGGTGAACCCCACCTTTCCAGTACTTGGAGCTTGATCCCATGGAATCTAATGCACACATGGGACACTGTTTTCATAAACAAAGCCTTATGACATGAAGTCAAGTCAAATCCTAATCCTACTCAAATCCTAATCACAGCAGGAACACCAACAGATTAATGCTTTAGTTCAGTACTTTCCAAAGAATGTCCATGGACACATGGAAGCTTTCGGTGCTAATTAAGATAGGTTGGGAAATAGGATTTTATTTGTGTGTAAATTTAAAGTAGCATGAGAGTTGCTGTGAGGAAGAAATGTTTATAATGAATTAATCCAAAACTTATGATGACGTTACAGATACTTGCCTGTGAGTATTATAGCATACAATTAAAAATTTGTAAATGTGGATGACTTGCAAAAGAAAAATAGAAAAAGCAGGCTATATCATGATTGTGAAGGTTAGCCTAAATTTTAACTTCTTTAAATGAAGAAAATCAGCGAGAAAAATACAGGAGAATGATGTCCTTTGACTCAAGCTAAAACAATGTGGATTAACATGAACTCTACTATAAATTATTCATTCATTCAACACATGTTTATTAAGTACCTACTATGTGCTAGGCATTATTTAAGGGATAGAACAACAAATAAGGTAGATTCATTCTCTAGGGTCCTGATGCTATTGGTTCATGAATCTTTGCTCTTCCAAATTGCCTCATAATTATTTGACTATTTAAAACTGACATATTACACCAATCTAGCACTATCTAATTTGTTTTCCAACTCTTTTACACATATACCCTAAAAGAATTTTACAAACACACACACACACACACACACACACACACACACTCACACACCTTTGTACATTTTTATGTTGTGATCTAAAATGTTTGATTATAGGTTTGAATACTAACAAATGATGTAACTTCTATTATATTGTATTTACATTTTAAAATAAATCATAACATCATGATTTAAATGTAACCTGTGAAATTTAAAAACTGTAGTAATTTGATACTCAGCATTGAAGCATTTAAAAATACAAGTATGAATTTTATTAATATCCATACAATTAACATTGTTCTCAGTTCTACTAAATTTATATTTCCATTCTCCTTCCTTTACAAAATTTCATCTTAATGTAATATATATTTGTTTTTATCTATCATATATCTCTAAAACAAAATAAAACAAAAGCAGATAAATTGTGTGTGTATTTTTTTTCCTGTGATTAAAATATTATCCTGGATTGAGTTATTCCTGTAAATATTTTAATATCAAATTTATGAGAACATCACAAATATTATAAATTATCAAGTATAATTAATATGCATATAAAAATAATGTATTGGAAATGCCATCTTTTCATAAGATGGATAAAGCTTTTTACCCTATTATTTATGAACCCGTGGCTGAATATTACTTAATGTTAGAATTGAAACTTATATTAGCAAAATATTTACATATCACTTTTCCCCTGTTTTTCAATTTTATAAATGTAAAGGCTATGAAATACTGTTTACATAAATAAAGATTTAGCCTAGAAGTTCTGTTATTCCAATGACACTAAATTCTTTGAAGTTCTGGATTATTTGTCAAAAATCACATGGTGAACATAAAAAAAGTTTTAATGGCCAACTGACCACATGATAAATCCTCCTTCAATTTTGATAAAAAGCAACAAATTATAATCCATTTGACTTGCAAAAATATTGGTTACCCAACACCACCGCCAAGATTTTGAAATGACACCTTGGAGCAATTCATCATGGTAAATATAGGGACAAAGTGCTATTTACCTTGCATTGTAGGAATACAAAGGGGAAGGACAAAACTAGCATTTTTATTAATATCGGGATCTAGCTCAGGTTCAAACTTAATTTGTCCTCCTTAATGCCAGTCTGCCCTAAATACGTCACTTACTTGATCTCGTTCTAACCTTCATATCTATCTGTGATATAAAAATGTATCTTAATTCTAAAGATGAAGTGAGGCCTAGAGAAAGTAGCTGCCTATCAAAATTAAGGGCAGAGCTTGGGTTTGAACACAAGTTCAGTGCTCTTTGCATTTAAACATGTTGTTGGTCATCACTTTCAATTTGATAATCTAAAAATAAGAATATTATACATATGTGTATGGTGGTTCAGTGGTTTGGTATAGTATTTGGTTCTGCATGCTATTTGAGAATAATAAATGTCTAAATCATCCAGAACAAATGATTGTCTCTCCTTGATTCATAGTTTGGATATCAATGCTTTGATAATTCATTCCAGTCTTATGTCTGTAAATGGTAAAAAAAAAGAAAAGAAAAGAAAGAAAGAAAGAGAGAAAAAGAAATGCTATTAACTAGAATAACCTTTAATTTGAAATCCAGGCCATTGAAAAAAATTCAACTTTAAGGTATACTGGTTCATTACTATTTATTACTATTTCAGTATGGAAGGTTTGAGTCTAAGATATGAAGTCACATAGACTTGCACATGTTGATGCTTTATTGAACGGATGAGACATTGGACAGTTACCTAATTTCACTGAGTCTTATTATCCTCATATGTAAAATGCAGCTAATAATAAGGTTTGTATACAATTGTAATGAGATGACAAATATAGAACGTTAACAAAGTGAATGACAGGCTAAATACCTAGAGCCAAGGGCAAAGGAGCACTGATAAGAGATAAGGTTGAAGAAGTGGCAGGAGCTAGATCACAGAGACCTTGTACGCGTAGATAAAAAGCATAATCCTTGAGTAAAAAATATGGGTAGGAAATACTTCCTACTTATAGATTTTTTTTAATAACTTTTTAATTTGGGAATAATTTTACATTTGCAGAAAAGTTGCAAAACTAGTACATACACTTCCTATATAACCTTCACCCAGTTTTCTCTAATAGTAACATATTTGACAAATAATGAAAGAACATGGTATAACACTATTGACAAACGACAAGTCATTTTATTTTTATAATGTAAGAACTACTAGGAAAGGCAAGAAGCCTTTTATGTTATCAACATAATTCTCGGGATGTGTTTCTTAGATCTTCACTCTTCACCAACATCAGGTATCCATTTAAGTTGAGTATGTCGGGACTTCACTGGCCTGCTCAATACTCAGAAAGCAAACCAGTAAGGATCCTCTTAATTACATTTAAAAATTGGCTAAATATAATTTATATCTTGTTAATTAATCAGAACATAGTTAACTAAATGTAAATCCTTACTTTTAACCATTTCAATTAAGAGAGTGTAATTGAGGTATTATATGTCTCATTGATGTTTCCAGTTTTTATTTTTTCAAAATAGGCAATTATCAAAATGTGCACGGAAGATTTAGTCAGTGGCTAGAATAATAGGTGTGCAGGATTCAAACTTCTGCATGTGAAGAGTCTCTCTATTCATCTCATATTGAGCATATTTTCAGAATGTCCCAAATCTCTTTACCCAACATTTAAAATTTCACAGTCCTTTTTGACCAAATGACCCATGTGATAGGATACCTTTGATTTCTGAGCTTTTGCCATATTTAGGCCAATGTGAGCTCCATGGTAAGAGGTTGATAATTAGCAAAGACTCTGACTGAAGCACAGCAGAGAATATGTTCACGTCTGTTACAGGCTTCCATGTGTCTGCTCAGTTACCCATTGATTTCAGCACAAACCTCCCTCAGGAACTGATAAAAAGGAGTTTATACTCTCATACAAAGGAGTTTAAAATACTTCTATCTACTGCAGTGCAGGAGAGCAACCGACTGGAATACACAGGAGCATCAGATCGGAACATAGAGAAAGGCAGAACCAGAGTATTAAGCACATGGACTAAAAGATAACTGAGCCAAGCTAAAGGCTTTTCTGCAAATAGAAAGGCTTGGAGACAATACAAATAGCATGGGGCCCCCAAAGGTGACCAGCAATAATAGGACATATATAAAAATGAGTGGAGACCCAAATAAAAACATTCTCTTAGAAACGGCTATTTTTTTCCAAATAATTAAAGGAATGACTTGGAAATGTATATCAGACTCCCAGAACATTTATACTTGGTTTATGTATTTATAAGAGAAGAAATGTTTAGCTCCCTATTTCAGTAAATGGTTGGTTCCATAATCTCAAAAAATTATTTTGTTTACTTTTTGGAATCAAAAGATAAATCCTCCAAGTACTGTGAAAGCATGATGGTGAGACTAGTTTGACCCTCCATTGCTTGAGAAGCTTCTGTTGCTTTAACAGACTGGTTGCTGTCAGGGTCAGCTAAGCATTCATCACCGACCTTCAGGGCCCTTATTCTCCTTTGACCTGCCTATGACTCTAGTCACCACTCATTAGGTTTAGATTATTTAATCTAAATCTAATCAGGGATGATCTGCATTGCTGAACAAGAAAATGAATTCTGGGTCTTTGTGAAATAGATTTTTTAGAACTGGGAATGTTTTAGAGAATGTGGAAGGTAAGTTAAGGACCTTGACTACGCCCCATGGTGGTTATGTTTTCTCTAACACAGTAAAGACTTTGCAATCTAACTTCAATTCCTAATAAACTGAAGTTAGGATTCATACATTGAATCTCAGCTCTTCATTCAGTGGGTTGGTGTCTTTTGACAAGTTGCTTACCTTCTCCGAGCCTCAGTTTCCTCATTAGTAAAATGGATATCATATATACCTAATAGAGAATGTGAGTATTATACAACATAACAGACATGGAGCTCCTTGTATACTAACTGTCACATATGAGGTGCTCCAAGCATTAGCTATTGTCTTTCATTTCTCCAACATCATCTTTCTGTGTGTTTCACACTGTTGACTTGTCTATGACTCGTGTTGACCCTCTGAAGAAGTGATATCCACAGTGTACTGTTCTCAGTAGCCCTGTTCAGTTCCTGTAGACTCACCTGTTTAGATCAACATTTTAGAGCAGGCTAATTGTGAAGAAGATTGATTTACTACAAGTGAAAGAAAAGCTTAACTACTACAAAAGAAAATGTACACAATTGTCTATATAGTGTCAAATGAAGCAGATGATATGACTAAGGATTTATAAACAGAAATGATAAATGGCTGGGGAAATGCAAAATTCTGTGCAAGATTCCTATGAGATTGAATGCCTTGGAAATGGAGCTATGTTGGAGTGCAAGAGAAAGTAATTGTTTTCTCTACCTGTCTCTACCATGGTATGTTGAAGTCAAATAAGTCTCCCTCAATTGCCAATATAGGCCCTGAGAGTTTCGAGGCAATTCCGTGTATATTGAATCTGGCCTTTCTGTACAAGATTTCCCTACATAGTAAATGACCACTCCTTAAACACTGAAGGTAACACAGTGTTTTAACTCCAGAAAGTGTGCTTTTTACTTACTAGGGTCATTTACTCAAAACAAGTCTCAAGCTCTTGCACATGACAACACTTCAGATATTCCACATGTTCATATCTGATAGCAAGTATATAATTCCCTTAAAATTTAAACTTGTGCATTCTGAGTCAAACTTAATTTATTAAAAACTGATGCCATTTGAAAAAAACAAAACAAAAAACTTTAATTATCAATAATTATCAGATTTTAAAGGTAGTTACATTGAAACCATCTGGGATGAATTTCTCCAATTCTAAATTCATTTGTAATCAACCTAAATTCATTTAGGAAATTATTCAATGCAGAAATGAGCTCAAAGCATAAATACAGATAATTTGTGACAACAAAAATATAAAAGGGGAGGATATAAAGGTCTGAATTTCCAGAGGGGAATGGAGATAAGATGAATGCTAAAGAAAAAGGGCTTCTGTATATATGAAACTTTGTTTTACATAAACTTAATGGTAACCACTCAAAAAAAAAAAGGAAAGAAAAAGAGAATTGCTGAATTACATAACATGAAAAAGAGGAAACAGAGGGAAAAAAATTATAGAATACCACCAAACTACAATAACAGACAGGAACACAAAGGCAAAGACACAGTGGAGACACCGAGCCACCAGAAAACCAGAGACAGAATGATAGGAAATCCTCACATATCAATAATCACCCTAAATGTAAATGGACTGAACTCACCAATAAAAAGGTATAGAGTAGTAGATTGGATCAAAAAATAAAACCCAACCATATGCTGCCTCCAAGAGACACATCTCAGTTACAAGGACAAATATAGACTCAAAGTGAAAAGGTGGAAATGATACTATAAGCAAATGGCATCCAGAGAAAAGGGGGTGCAACAATATGTATATCTGACCAAACAGACTTCAGGGTAAAAAAGGTAACAAGAGACAAAGATGGACATTTCATAATGATAAAAGGGACGATACAAGAAGACATAACACTTATCAATATATATGCTCCCAATCAGGGAGCACCAAAATATATAAAGCAACTACTAACAGAACTAAAGGGAGAAACTGACAAACACAATTATAGTAGGGGACCTAAATACACCACTGACAGTTATGGCTAGATCATCCAAACAGGAAATCAATAAGGGAATATCAGCCTTAAATGAGATATTAGACCAAATGGATATAATTGACATTTACAGAGTCTTTCATCCTAGAACACCAGACTATATATTCTTTTATAGTGCACAGTGAACATCCTCAGGAATAAACCATATGTTGGGACACAAAACTAGCCTCAGCAAATTTAAGAAGATTGAAATCATTGCAAGCATATTTTCTGACCACAGGCTTTTAAATTGGAAAACAACAGCGAAAAGAGAGTGGGAAAAAACACAGATACATGGAGACTAAACAACATGCTATTAAGAATTACTGGGTGAGGTCAAAATGGCTATCATCAATAATTCAACAAACAGCAAATGCTGGCGAGGATGTGGAGAAAAGGGAACCCTTGTGCACTGTTGGTAGGATTGCAGATTGATACAGCCACAATGGAAAACAGTGTGGAGGTATCTCAAAAATCTGAAAATGGAACTACCTTATGACCTAGCACTTCCACTCCTAGGTATCTATCCGGAGAAATCCAAAACTCTAATTCAAAAAAATTTATGCACCCCTATGTTTTTTGCAGCACTGTACACAACAGCCAAGACGTGGAAACAGCCAAAATGCCCATCGGTAGATGACTGGATTAAGAAACTGTGGTACATTTATACAGTGGAGTATTACACAGCCATAAAGAAGAAAGAAATCTTACCATTTGCAACAATATGAATGGACCTAGAGAACATTATGCTAAGTGAAATAAGTCAGAGAAAGACAGATACCATATGATCTCACTTATATGTGGAATCTAAAGAAAAGAATAAATAGATGAAATGAACTAATCAGAAACAGTCTCAGAGACATAGAGGAAAAACTGAGAGTTGCTAGATGGGGGTGGGGGGGTGGGGGTAAGGGGGAAGGTGAGGGGATTAGAAAGCACAATCAGTAACCACAAGATTGCACTGGGGATAAGAAAGTCAATTTGGGGAAATGTAATCAATAATGTAAAGATTTTGTAGGGTATCCAATGGACACTTGTCTCATTAGGGAGACCACCTCAGGGATGATGTAGATGCCTGATCACTGCAGTGTACACCTGAAGCTGAAGCTGAACAATAATGAATGTTAACTACAATTTTATACATTATATATATTTACAAGAAGTGAAGTACAGCATTAGGAATAGAGGCAGTGGAAATGTAATGGCTGTGTGCGATGTCAGAGGGGTAGTAGATGGGGGGGTGTTATCCCTGTGTGAGGGATATAAATGATAAATATTTAACTATCACATTGTTTTATACACCTGAAACTAATACAAAAATGTTAGAAAAAATAAAAAAAAAGAATTACTGGGTGAAAGAAGAAATAAAAGGAGAGATCAAAAGATACATAAAAACAAAAGAATGAAAATACATCATATCAAAATTATTGTGATGCATCAGAAGCAGTATTAAGAGGGAAATTTATATCATTAGAGGCCTATCTCAAGAAACAAAAAAAATCCAAGATAAACAACATAACATTACATCTTAAAGAATTAGAAAAGGAAGAACAAATGAAACCCAAAGTCAGCATAAGGAAGGAAATAATAAAAATCAGAATAGAACTAAATGAAAATAGAACAAAAATAGAATAGAAAAAATTAATGCATCAAAGTGCTGATTCTTTGAAAAGAGTAGTAAAATGGACCAACCCTTGTCTAGACTCACTGAGGAAAAAAGAGAAAAGACACAAATGAACAAAATAAAAAATGAAAGAGAAGTTATGACAGATACCACAGAAATACAAACGATAATACAAGAATACTATGAAGGATTCTATGCCATCAAATTCAATAAACTAGAAGAAATGGACGAGATCTTAGATATATGTAACCTTTCTAGACTGAATCCCAAAGAACTGGAAAATCTAAATAGACTGATCAACAGTAAGGAAATTGAAACAATCATCCAAAACGTCCCCAAAAGCAAAAGTCCAGGACCAGATGGCTTCACTAGTGAATTCTACCAAATATTCAAAGATGTTTTAAAATCTGTCCTCCTCAAACTCTTCCAAAAA
Organism: Rhinolophus sinicus; assembly: GCF_036562045.2. NCBI lineage: Eukaryota > Metazoa > Chordata > Mammalia > Chiroptera > Rhinolophidae > Rhinolophus > Rhinolophus sinicus. The sequence continues at coordinate 107,313,155 of NC_133756.1, forward strand.
TTTGAAGAAGAGGTAATACTTCCTAACGCATTTTATGAGGCCAACATTACCCTGATACCAAAACCCGGTAAGGATAACACAAGAAAAGAAAACTGTAGACAAATATCTCTGATGAATACAGATGCAAAAATCCTAAACAAAATACTAGCAAATCAAATAAAACAATACATTAAAAAGATTGTACATCATGATCAAGGGGGACTTCATTCCAGGGGCACAATGATGGTTCAATATATGCAAATCAATCAACATGATACACCACAAAAACAAAATAAAGGGTAAAAATCATATGGTCACATCAATAGATTCAGAAAAACCATTTGACTAGATACAACATTCATTTTTGACTAAAACACTTAATAAAATGGGTATAAAAGAAAAGAACTCGACATAATAAAGGCCATATATAGCAAACCCTCAGCTAATACTCTCAATGGTGAAAAACTGAAAGCTTTTCCTCTAAGATCATGGACAAGACAGGGATGCTCCTCTCACCACTAATATTCAACATAGTACTGAAAGTCCTCACCAGAGCAATCAGGCAAGAGAAAAAAATAAAAGGCATCCAAATTGGGAATGAAGAAGTTAAACTATCACTTTTTGCAGATGACATGATTTTTTTTTTTTTATGTAGAAACCCTAAAGGCTCCACCAAAAACCTATTAGAAACAATAAACGAATACAGTAATGTGGCAGAATACAAAATCAATGTACAAATATCCATGAGTTTTTATATACTAACAATGAAATTACAGAAAAAGAAATGAAAAAAAATTTCCTTTTGCAATAGCAACAAAAAGAATAAAATACCTAGGAATAAACTTAACAAAGGATGCTAAGGACTTATACACTGAAAAGTATAAGCCATTATTAAAAAAAAAAAAAATGAAGAAGACACAAATAAATGGAAAGATAACCCATGTTTATGGATTGGAAGGATCAACATAGTTAAAATGGTCATATTTCCTAAGAGAGATTTAATGCAATCCTCATCAAAATCCCAATGACATTTTTAAAAAAAGTAATAGAGCGCAAAAAAGCATCAGATTTGTATGGAATCACAAATGACACTGAATAGCCAAAGCAATCCTAAGAAAGAACAAGGCTGGAGGTATAATACTCCCTGACTTCCATTTGTACTACAAAGTGACAATAATCAAAACACCATGGCATTGGCAGAAAAAACAGACATACAGACTGATGGAATTGAATTGAGAACCCAGAAATAAACCCACACATATAGGGGCAGATAATTTTCAACAAAGGAGTCAAAACCATACAATGGAGAAAAAAAGCCTCTGAAAAATGGTGCTGGGAAAATTGGAAAGCCATCTGCAAAAGAATGAAACTAGACTGTTGTCATCATATACCAAAATTAACTCAATGTGGGTCAAAGACCTAAATATAAGACCTAAAACAATAAATTGCATAGAAGAAAGCTTAGGTACTAAAGTTATGGATCTTGGGTTCAGAGAGGATTTTATGAATTTGACCTCCAAAGCAAGGAAAGTTAAGCAAAAATAAATGAATAGGACTATATCAAACTAAAAAGTTTCTGCACAGCAAAATAAACCAGCAACAAAACAGAGGCAACAAACCGAATGAGAGAAAATATTTGCAACCAACACTTCCAATAAGGGGCTAATACCCAAAATATATGGAGAACTCATACAACTTAACAACAAAAAACAAACAATCCAATTAAAAAATGGGCAGATGACCTGAACAGACACTTCTCCCAAGAGAACAAATGTCCAACAGATATACGAAAAAATGCTCAACTTTACTAGCTATTAGAGAAACGCAAATCAAAACCACAATGAGATACCTCACACTTCTTAGAATGGCCATCATCAACAAGACAAGTAACAACAAGTGTTAGAGAGGCTGTGGAGGAAAATAAACAAAACAAAAAACCCTCATACACTGTTGGTGGGAATGTAAGTTGGTACAGCCACTATGGAGAACAGTATGGAGGTTCCACAAAAAATAATGAATAGAATTACCTTATGACCCAGCAATTCTTCTATTGGGTATCTACCCAAAAAATCTGAAAACATTTATCCATAAACTATATGTACTCCTGTGTTGCAGCATTATTCACGGTGGCCAAAACATAGAAACAACCAAAATGTCCTTCGATAGATGATTGGATAAAGAAGATGTAGTACATATATACAATGGAATATTACTCAGCATAAGAAAAGATGAAATACTGACATTTGTGACAACATGGATGGATCTTGAGATTATTATGCTAAGTGAAATAAATCAGACAGAAAAAGTCAACTAGCATATGACTACTTCACTCGTGTCAGATATAAAACTGAAAGCAACAAACAAACATGAAAACAAACCAACAAACAAAAACTTATAGACACAGGCAACAGTTTAATGGTTACCAGAGGGTAAGGTGAGAGAGGGATAGTAGAGGAGGGTAAAGGGTGTTAAATACAGAGGCTGCCAAAACAATGTATACACATTTTAAGAAAAGAAAACTGAACTAAAATTGTAATACTCGATATATACTAATAACAAAAGATGAACACAAGTCATGTTTGACTTCTGCAGTTACCAGAGGTGCTCAAAGTGGTTCCCATCAGCATCCAGACACATCTGATTATGGCAAACTACTGGTTGAGCAACATTGATCAAAGTGTCCACTTGTACACATTTTTTTGGGCACCCCCAGTATATGGTGACGGAAGGGTGGTGAACATACAATGGAATATATAGATGTTGTAATATAGACTTGTACACTTGAAATCTATATAATTTTAATAACCAATGTCACCCCAATTAATTTAATAAAATTAAAAATAATAATAAATTCATTTAGATTTGGAGAAATTCATTCAGACGAAGGATATTTTTAATATTTTCAAATCAATCTATTATTTGAAAATACAATTTTGCTAGAATCTCATTCTGTGCACACCAGAAGTTGTCTTTCACTCTGTCTATAAGAAAATTAGAACAAACTTTGAGTTTGTGCCAGTAATGACTAGTGTGCTAGAGATGAAATTACTCATTTACTGTTGCCAAGCAGGATTATTTCGGGGAAATATGCTAAGTCTAGAGGAAAAATCAGCATAACTAAGTATTTGTATTGTACTTATAGGAAAACATTAGTGACAATAAGTCTTCACTAGAAGTCTAAAAAAAAACTTCCATTTTTATCTGGAAAAAAAAGTGTTTTATGTTTGAATTTACTTCTAAATTTCACTGGTGCAATATAAAAACTTATTCTGGAGGCTTAATTCAGCAAACAATTATTGAGTGTTGCTTCTATGTATAATAGAGTGCTACTAATGATAAAGAACACAATGTTGAAAAACAGCCTCATCAACTTCCTCACAAACCTATTGTGGGTGAAATTTACATAATAAGAGCTGTTACTGAGTTGTTTTGTACCAAGCCCCATGTTCAGCACTTGGATTTTTAAATGAAAAGGAAACAGAAAAAAATAAACCTCATATTCTTTTTAGTAGAAAATTGAGAAATATTAATATAAAGTTATAAGAATCTGTTGGCACAATATATCTGGGTTTTGGCAAGACATTTAACACGATTTCTTATAATATTCTCACATCTAAGGTGTCAAAATGTGAGATGGAAGACTTAGGTAGATTTATAACTTGTTTGCTAATGACAAGAAATGTGTGGATTCTGCAGTGGTTAGGAGTTTGGGGCTGTATTCAGAATGTTAATTGTCCTCCTTACTATGCCTCAGTTTCTTTGTTTGAAAACTTGTTATAGTACCTCCCTTATTAAATACCTGTGAAATATTCATCCTGGAATTTACTAAGAATCAATACTATTTTAGATTAAATAATCTAGAACAAGATGGAAGTTGTTATCTAGTGGTATACCATGAATTCTGATTTAATCGTATATTGCTGGACGTTTACATTGATTTTGGATAGTGGCTGAGATAGAATGCTGATGAAATTTGAATAGATTTAAATCTTTGAGATGTCAGTTTAAAAATTAGACATAATAACAACAATGAAAGTATAATATATAATATCAGTTGCCAAGTCCTATTATATATCAAACACTTCATATATATTATCTATAATCAACACAATAACCCAGAGGGGTAAGCATTATTGTCCTCATTTTACATATGAAGTACTTGGGGCACAGAGATGTCAAGGAACTGACCTTCAGTCACACAGCCAATTTGGAGCACTCCTGGGGATCAAAGGCAGGTCTGTCTCACACCAAAACTCAATATGTTTCTGTTACATTCTGCTGTCTCTAATTCAATGATATTTCATAAAAATAAATAACAAATTTTATATTAGGTTAAAAATACTATGCTTGAATATGAATTGAACACTGCATCTGTGGCTTTTTAAACCTCACGTTAAAAAAAAAGCCATCAAGTCTTTAATTTACTGGTAATTAAGCCTAAATCATAATATGATGGTATTTTCATGAAATCACTGTACCGTATTTCCCTGAAAATAAGACTAGCCAGACCATCAGCTCTAATGCGTCTTTTGGAACAAAAATTAATATATAAGACCCGCTCTTATTTTACTATAAGGCTGGGTCTTTAATATAATATAATACTGCATCTAATATAATATAATGTAATACCGAGTCTTATATTAATTCTTGCTCCAAAAGACACATTAGAGCTCATGGTCTGGCTAGGTCTTATTTTCGGGGAAACACGGTAGGTTTTAGGAATGCTAATAAATATATTCTGTAAAGTATCTGTCTACCTTAGGGCTGGGTGTATGGGAAACAATTAATAAATAATGGTAATTATTTTTATTATTATTATTCTTTACACTGGGTAGCCCACCTCAGTAGAATTGTATGCCATTTTGGATTCATGGGCTCTCATTTAAGGAGGACCCAAACACACTCATAAATGTCTCAGAGTATAGGTTTCAGTACTATGGCGTGTAAGGCAGGGTTGAAGGAACCACATGTATTTGGCTTAAAAATTTGATCAGTGAGTGTCATAATAATATAAGGGGGGCGGGGGGTGGGGGGTGGGAGATGAGGGTAAGGGGGATCGAATATATGGTGATGGAAGGAGAACTGACTCTGGGTGATGAACACACAATGGGATTTATAGATGATGTAATACAGAATTGTACACCTGAAATCTATGTAATTTTACTAACAATTGTCACCCCAAAAAATTTAATAAAATAAAATTAAAAAATAAATAAATAAATAATATCTACAGAATTGGCAGAAGAGTGATTCTCAAACATCAGTAGGTTGAATTCAGTTTAAGATTAGAAAGAAAACTGGGAGAATTAGGATTAACTATCTCATGAGGTATTGAGGTTTACATTACTGGAAACATTCAAGCAGATACAAGTTGACTGTTAAAAATATTTTAAAAAGTTGAGAGTAAATAAGCATTGGCAATACAGCCCTACTTCATTTTACTTTCCCTTTTGAAAATTTATATATGATATTTATATTACACACACACTCACATGTTTCTACACACATACCAGAAATATGTATAGAATTAAATTCTTTACACAGTTTGGCCAGATTAATGTTATGGGTGAAAACAGCAAATTATCAAAATGTAAATTTTGTACAGCAATCCCTTTTGTATCTTTAAAATTAAAGGATATTCTCTTTGAATTCTTGATAAACCTCTTACATCGTTTCAAACCCTCTATATCACAATAACAATACTGTAAAGTACACGTAAGAGTTATTTTAAATCATAAGTGCTTTCATCATTGGAACAAAGGAGCCAATGCATACTATACACAGTGGCTATGATTCTGAATCTTATAAAAAACAGAAATAATTTTAGGAAAACTGCTAAAGCTTATGTGAGGGGTTGAACAACCTTGAGACCAACAGCACTGATTCCATAAATTGTTCGTCAGAGACAGATCCTCAGAGAATGTTGTAATCTGCCCCTGCTTTAAGCAATGGCAGCCTTTCTCTAACAGGCCCCTTAGCATTTTCCTAATGTTATCTATAACAATAGTTCCTCCAAGCAATATAAACATCTTTGGGGGAGTGCACAAGTGAAGGCAGATACCTACTGAGTTAGATTTAGCTGTGTTTAACTTTCCCTTAGACTATGACTAACTCCCTTATGTCATGGGACTCTGGACCTTGGCAACCCATTAGATCTAGAAAGCGCCAGACGTGCCAGGATTCGGTGCCTTTTCTGATATGACCCCTTGCAGGCTTCCACTGGGGATTTTTGTCAAAACTCTATTCCTTAGCTGGCCTCCCATCCGTGCTCCTCCTGCACAGTCGTCCAGATACCACAGCAAAAGCCCCTTACAAGACATTATCCTTTCACATTGTCCTTTTACTCAACCTATGGTCATCTTTTTTATTTTTACCCCACTGTGGGAAGCTTCATAGAAGTAGAATTTAGATGTAAACTATCAGGATCTTTGAGGAGGTAAAGATGATGAAACATGAAATGAGATTCCTTTAATGATTAACATAAAGTATTTAAGCAGAATCTGAAATATCTTCTGACAAGAATAAAGTAGAACATGAGACAACCTAAAAATTCCCTTTCAACTTTAAAAGACCAAAATAGCACGATGCTGTCAACATTATCATTCCTTCTTAGCTCAGTTCAACTGTTCTCCTCTATGACCTTCCTTGTTAGACCCCAGGAAGTCAAGGTGGGTGGCTCAGAAGGCAGTTCTCTCATCCATACTGTGGGGACAGAGTCCCAGAGAGCAGTTTCTAGGGTCTCGGCCTCACGTAGAAAGGTGCTGGCTCGGGTAGTAAATGGCCATCAGCTGTAACCAGTTAGCCATTAGCCACTCATGTAATTGCTGTGGCTGAGCTAGCAAGCGCAGATTGCAGTTAGCAAGGGTGTTCGTTAGTTGGAGGAGAAGCTGACGGCAAATTGAGGATCGTGTGGCTCCTGCTTCCTGTGTCTCCAACCCAGGCACCAGCGAGACTATAGTGGTGTGAACCTCCTATCCATGGCTCCGTTGGTGTGCCTTTTGGTCCTCACCGTGTCCTGCGTTCTTGTATGGGGAGCAGAGCCAGAGTCCCTGCATGACAGATATCCTGCTGATGTGCTGATTTTTCCTGGTGATGTATTCAGTGCCATAAAAATGTTAATTAATGTATCAGAGAGTTGTTTCACTTTTGCAGGATGTTTTGCATAATGAGTGGCTTTGCTTTGATGATAGTATTAGGCAAAAGGCATATAAAATTATTTGGCAAATTACTCAGGGATAAGAGATTCAAAATACACTTTTAGGGGATGAACTAGGGCTAAGATTGAGATGTCATTGCAATCATTTTTCACTGTGTATATCAAAGGTCCATTTCACTAGACACAAACAGTATGTTAGAGATGTGTGGGACTATGGATTTCATCACAGCCTGGTGCTTTTATTTAGGTTTATGAAATTGGAACACAGAGAAGCTCCAAGTCACACTGAAGAAGTAGAATTAAGAGCACATTCTTTCATTTAAATGTTAAGTTTATAGGCCTAGTGTTCTGAAATTAATTGAATACTTCTAATACCTATTTTATGAAATCCATTGTCACTGGATGTCTCAAGTCTAGGAAGGACTTGCACATTTATTGAGGAGTGGATGTGGTATTTGGGACTGAGATGACCTAAGCATTTTTTTAAAATAGTGATTGATTCATTTACTCTGTGATTTGATAAGTCACAAGCATTTCTTGAACCCCTGTATTATGTCAAGTTTAGTAGAGTTATTTTCAAACATTAAGTCATTCAAAATATAGTCATTTTTGTAGACAATTAATGTAAAAAGTGAAGAATAAAAGCAGCAGGAAGCGGAAAGTCTTCCAGATTACTTCTTCATGAAACAGTCAAAATACAGAAAGTTTAAGAGTTATCCTGATGATTTCATGGAAAACCAATTGCTAAGATACTGTATTAGTTTTCCATTGCAGTGTAACAAATATCTCCAGATTTCATCAATTTCAAAAACAATTTATTTTCTTACAATTTCTGTAGGTCAGGAATCGGGTGGCATCTTAGCTGGGTGATTCTGGCCCAAGGGTCTGTCATGAATTTCCTATGCAGGCTTAGCTGAGGGAGCTGTCTCTCCAAGCTCTATCATGTTCGTTGGTAGTCTTCAATTCCTCAGTGATGACTGGAGATTTCAGTTCCTGTGGGGACAGAGCCAGGAGTGCAGTTTCCAGGCTCTTGGCCTCACATGGAAAGGTGCTGGCTCAGGTAGTAAATGGCCATCAATTATAACTGGATGGCCATCAGCTGTGGCTAGTGGGCCCTTAGCTGTAACCAGTGAGCCATTGGCCACTAATATAACTGCCATGGCTACACTAGCAGAAAATGGGGGCTAGCAAGATGATGGTGGCTGAGCTAGCAAGCAGCGGAGTGAGGGTTGCAGATCATGTGGCTCCTGTTTCCTGTTTCTCCAACCCAGCCGCCAGCAAGACTACAGTGGTGTGACTCCCCTATCTATGGCTCCATGGGTGTTCCTTTTTGGCCTCACCATGTCCTGCGTTCTTATGTGGGGAGTGGGTCCAGTGACCCCACATGCCACCCTGCATGACAGTTGCCCACCACACAGGCCTCTCCATAGGCTACCTGATGTCCTCACAATATGTCAGCTGGTTTCTGAGAGACATACGGTGCCCAAGATAGAGGTCTCAGTCTTTTTATAACTAATCATGGAAGTAACAGATCATCACTTCTATTATTCTATTCTATTAATTAGATATGAGTCAGTCAACCCCACCAACATGCAAGCAAAGAGTAATTAAGCACTGCTTATTGAAGGGAAGTGTATCAAAGAGTCTATTGACATAATTTTAAAACCATCACATGGACATCTTCAGGGGAAAATATTTACAGACTGATATGGCTAGTGCAGTTAATTCTAGCTTTGGGGGAAACAATCTGTTATATAGGAAAGAGCAAAGCTTAGGAGAATGAGAAGACAGAATTTCTTGTTCTGACACTAATTTGATATTCAATGTCAATTAATTCTTCCCAAACTTTAATGTGCATAAGAATTACCTTGAAGGATTGGTCAAACGTGGTTTTCTAGGTCCCATGCCCAGATATTCTAATTCAGTGGGTCTCAAGTAAGGCCAAGAGATTGAATTTCTAAGGTCTCAGATCATGCTGGTGCTGCCAGACTGGGATTCAACTTTAAATCTCAAGACTCTACTTGCACTCTCTTCCACAAAATGTGGCCCACGGACCAGCAACATCAGAATCACCAGGAAGCTTGTTAGGCATGTCAAGTCTTAGGCCACAGCCCAGATCTACAGAATCAGAAACATTATCCCCAGTTGATTTCTATGGGCATTAAAGTTTGACAAGCACTGCAGTCTTCAAGGTATTACGTAACCAATGGCAATGCTGATTTCATTTTGATTCTGACATACTGTGGGATGTAAAATTAAGATTTGAGCCAGACTTTCTGGGAATGAATTGTGCTTCCACAAATCTTAGCTTCTGCATTGATAAAATGGGGATCATATAGCATCCTCCCTTGGTGAAGGTAGGAATGAAATACTGTTATGAATATAATGTGCCTAGCTTCCATTGGAACAGAGACTGCAGTCTGACATTGGTTTTACACTTTTATATGAATATTCACGTTGCAGTAGCACAGAGCTGTTTGTGAAATTGCTTGTTTGTTATGTTGGTTCCACCTATTTGATTAGTTAATTTGGTAAATTTGATGATGCTTTAACTGAAATTATTCCAGTTAATGATTATTGATTTGAACCTCAAGAAGAGGGAAATAAAATTGATTCCTAGGTAATTATAACTTAAAATACATAACATTGAGTGTGTGCAGATGCTGACTGATTAAAGATAATGAATATTAAAAAAAAGAGAACGATGTAAAATTGGGACCAAATTAGAGGAAGGCAGATTGTGGCTCAGAAAGTAATTAAAACAAAAATGAGAGATGACTGGCCAAAAATTAAATGGGTTTGCCTGTTAGTGTGGTGGTGTTCACTACTGGAAGTATTGAAGCTAAAGTTAGATGCCTTGCTTTTTAAGTCCCCCCCCTTTTTTCCTTAACAGCAATTTTCATGCCCTTCATTGCAGCTATGCAGTTCTAATGCAATATGCTGTATTAATATAGACTACTAGATCAGACTTTCAAACTTAACAATAACTTTAACAAGACTTATGTGTATCTATCTCATAAGTCTTGTTACACACACACACACACACACACACACACACACACACACACACAAGACCTCTATTAAATTGTCAGGGGCCCTTGTTCTTTTTATCATGTTACTCAACTATCAACAGATGGCTTCCTGTTACATCCAAATTGCAATTCAAAGGGACACGAGGGCAACTAGTATCCCTTTTATTTATGTACAGAAGGTGCAAAAACAAAAATGTATACACGTTTTAAGAAAAGAAAAAAACTGTATTCAAATTGTAATTCTCAATATACACTGATAACAAAAATGAATACAAGTCATGTGTATACATTTTTTTGGCACCCTGCTATTTGTTGGTCATTCAAGGCTTTAAGGTGCATTCCTCACTTTTCCCTGTTCTGTGATGTAATCTGATAGATGACATTGGCAGACAGGTATTTTCTCCTTCCCTTCTTGTCTGCCTTGAGTGGCATCCATAGCAGCTCCATTTCCTCCGTGCCCCTGGCCTCAGATGGATGGCCCAAAGACCCATAATTCAGTTCTCTCTCTATTCTCAAGCAGCCATCAACAGGAAGCTTTGGTTCTGGACTCTTTCTGTTATCCCTCTATCCCCATAAGTTCTTATGGTATGTTTCTGTTGTAAATCTTTAATAAGCATAGGAATATTCAGTATATGTATTATATATGTGTGTGTATATATATAGCCAAAAATGTATATACATTTTAAGAAAGGAAAACTGTATTAAAATTGTAATAATATATATCAATAACAAAAGATGAATACAAATCACGTTTGACTTCTGCAATTAAAGAGGTACTCAAAGGGGTTACCATCAGCGTCCAGATATTTCTGATTATGGCAAACTACTGCTTGAGCAACGTTGATGAAAATGTCCACTTGTATACATTTTTTGGCACCCCCCCATACACACACACACACACACACACACACACACACACATGCACGCACACATGTACATGGTCTGACAATTAAGTTCGCAAACTTGTTGCAACAATGTTGCTAACATTTTTTGGAATCAGAGGGATTATTCATTGTGAATTTGTACCAACTGGATGAACAATTAACAAAGTTCACTATTTGGAAGTGCTGAAAAGGCTGTGTGAAAAAGTTAGACAACCTGAACTTTTCGCCAAAAATTCATGGCTTTTGCATCCCGACAATGCACGAGCTCACACGGCAATGTCTGTGAGGGAGTTTTTAGTCAGTAAACATATAACTGTATTGGAACACCCTCCCTACTCACCTGATCTGGCCCCCAATGGCTTCTTTCCTTACCTGAAGATAAAGGAAATGTTGAAAGGAAGACATTTTGATGACAGTAAGTACATCAGGGTAATATGATGTCAGTTCTGATGGCCATTGCAGAAAGAGTTCCAAGATTGCTTTGAAGGGTGGACTAGGCACTGGTATGGGTGCATAGCTTCCCAAGGGGATACTTTTTAGTTTTTATTAGTTTCAGGTACACAAAACAATGTAATAGTTAGACATTTATCATTTATATCCCTCACACAGTGTCAACCCCCCTACCCCCATCTACTATCCCTCTGACATTGCACACAGCTATTACATTTCCAAGGGGATACTTTGAAGGTGATATTCAGCAATGATGTATGTAGCACTTTTTCTATGATAGGATGAGTCCGACCTTGTATATAATTTTTAGTAAGTTTGGATAGTCTGTAACTTTAAGGAGTTGATTGTGTTTGGCGTCTCAGATTTTCTGTCACTGTATAACAAATTCATTATATAAAATACTTTCTGATTGAAACACATAGACTAGTCTGTTTTAGTAGCTGAGCTATGCCTGATAGAGTACATGATGCTGAATCCTACACACTGGTTTTTCACGTCTTCTGTTGGCCGGCGTAGCCACAGCTAGCTTTAAAAAATGGTGGGAAATCTCAATTTTATTCTGGATGACCATGCACACGGCTGAAAATCATGGATCTTGTTCTATGAGAGAAGAGGATGCTGAAAATTAAAGGCCAACCAGCATTATTTGCCATAGTGTGTTCCTCGGTAACTGAAATATATTTGTGCACACTTCCTCCCACACATAAAGCATATTCATTTCATATCCTAAAGAGACAACTTCAAAGTCTCATCTAGTTCCTATAGCTGGCATGAAGTCCGTGATATCTAGGTTATACATGATCACCTTTATCAGGTCTGGCTATAGTTCTTCATGATCCAGTGACCCATAACATACTCGAAATGCAACACTGGACTAAGAACAGACAGCCCCAGTAAAACTCCCATCTAACTTGTCAATTTATGGGCATTGAGTGATTCAGTTTTCCCTCATTATACTTTTAATGTTTGGGAGGGTATATAATGATGTCACTTATTTAATTCCCAATATGTATATTTTATGTCTTTTCTCTTTTTAATTACCAGTCTAGCAAGGTTTTATCATTTTTTTCCCAAATATGCAGCTTTTGATTTGATTTTTTTCTGTTGCTTTCTGTTTTCAATTTCAATGATTTCTGCTCATAACTTTATTATTTCCTTCCTTGTGCTTGGTTTGAATTTGTCTCTCTAATTTCTTAAACGGGAGCACAGATTATCAATTTAAGATATTTATTATTTTATAAGGTAAGCATTCATGGTATAAGTTTATCTTGAGAAACTTATTTAGTTGTATCTTACAAATTTTGATGTCTTTTTTATGTATTCACTCACTTTGATTTTTTTTTTTCTTAAGACTTCCTGTTTAGCCCTTATATTATTTAGAAGTCTATCATTTAGTTTACAAATATTTGGGGATTTCCCAGATATCTTTTTGCTATTTATTTCCAGTTAAATTCTACTATAGTCCAGGAATATATTTTGTATGAATTTTACATTTGTAAAGTTTAAGTTTTATTGAATTTCTCAATATATGTAATTTATTTTGGTGAAGGTTCCATGTGTACTTGAGAACAGTGTATATTCTGCTGTTTGGGGGGTAAAGTGTTGTATGCTGTGTCAATTAGGTGAAATTGGTTATTTTTGGAGGTTTTAGTTTTTTGAGGTCTTCTATAAACATCCTGATATTTTGGCCTACTTGTTACATAATTTATTGAGAGGAGTACTGAAGTGCCTAAGTACCGTTGTGGATTTGTCTACTTCTCCTTTCTGTACTTAACAGTTTTTGTTTTATGCATTATATTTTTAGGCTATGTTGTTCATTGCATACACAATTAAGAGAAATGACCCTATTATGTAACTTTTTATTTCTGATAATATCCCTTGTTCTGAGTTCTACCTAGTCTGGTATTAATATTGCTACGCCAACTTTCTTTGATTGGTGTTTGTTTATTACATCTCGTTTAATCCTTTTAATTTTATCATATGTAAGTCTTTATATTTCAAGGTAATTTCTTGTAGATAGCATATAACTATATGCCTTAGATTTTTATCCGATCTCACTGTTTTGAACTGGTGTGTTTAGAACATTCACACTTAATGATATTGTTGATATAGTTGGATAAATATCTACAAATATGCTAGGTATTTTGTATTTATTCCATCTGTTCTTTCTTTCATTTTTCTTCTTTCTCTGACTACTCTTGGGTAACTATGCAACCATGCATTTTTTTTTTAATTTTTTTTTTTTAATTTATTGGGGTGACAATTGTTAGTAAAATTACATAGATTTCAGGTGTACAATTCTGTACTACATCATCTATAAATCCCATTGTGTGTTCATCACCCAGAGTCAGTTCTCCTTCCATCACCATATATTCGATCCCCCTTATCCTCATCTCCCACCCCCCACCCCCCACCCCCCTTACCCTCTGGCAACCACTAAACTATTGTCTGTGTCTATGAGTTTCTGTTTCTCATTTGTTTGTCTTGTTCTTTTGTTGTTTTTGGTTTATATACCACATATCAGTGAAATCACATGGTTCTCTGCTTTTTCTGTCTGACTTGTTTCGCTCAGCATTACTCTCTCAAGATCCATCCATGTTGTCACAAATGTTCCTATATCATCTTTTCTTACTGCCGAATAGTATTCCATTGTGTATATACGCAACTATGCATTTTTAATGTAAATTTTCAGTGTGTTTTTTTTTTCTTTCAGATCTTTAAAAATGTCACTTTATTGTCTTCCAGCTTGTGTGATTTCTGAAGAGAAGTCATCTATAATTTTTATTACTTTTCCACTGTACATAATTTGACCTTATTCTTTGGCTATCTTGAAGAAATTGTCTTTGTCTTTGGTTCTCAGCAGCTTCAATATGGTGTGACTATGTACTGTATGTTTGGTATTTATCCTGCTTGTTGTTCTGAGCTTCTTGGATCTGTGACTCTTTGCCTGTCAATAAGTTTGGAAAATTATTATATTTCACTTCTTTCTGCAGGTATCTCTCCATTTGTGGATTTGGGGCCACTTTGTTGCCCTGTAACCACAACACTGATGAGTTCAATATTTGTGATTTTAATGTTTGCCTTGCTTATTTTTGTTGTTAGATTGGGAATAGTACATATTCTAGCTCTCTACATCCCTGAGAAAAATATGGAATGTAGTACAGTTTTAAGTCTAGAAAATCTGATTTTTTTTTTAATCCTCTATAAATCCTGTCTATCCTACAGTCTCTCAAAAACAATGACAGTTATAGTGGATCATCTGAAACAACAGCTTTGGATGGGAAGATAGTACCCTTAATTTGATTTTTTGCTACTGTAGTGTCTCCAATGTCTGGCTAACATTTTATAATTAAAAAGGTTTGGTTCCATAGTCTTTTCTCCAGCTAAGGTGCTTTTTTGAAGGTTACTATATTACTTTTCCAATCTAAAAGAAAAAGAAAAATCAATTCACCTTTCCAATCCATGAGACTACAAATTAGACTACATTGATGGACTCTCTATCAGTGCAGATTGCAAGCTGCATATAAAGAGTACCTCCTTTAGTACATCTGTACAGCTCTCAATCTGTGCAATCTGTTTAGCTTGAGCCCAAATCATCCCTCTCTTCTAGGCCCTTACTAAACTATTAAAGAAGAACCTGATACATACCAATATTCTGAATATTTCCAATCATTTCCTCTTAAGCATAGACTCTCTCAGGAACTGGTCTTCTTTCTAGGTATTGGGGCAAGTTTTACCAAATATTTCTTACAACATACTAAGAGTCATGGACTTCCCAGAATGTATTATCTGTGTCTTCACAGCCTACTCCATTAACTCAAAGACAAGACCACATATTTTATGTTCTGTAAAATAATCTCATTTTAAATAAACAAGTCTAAATTGTTTAGAATATAACTTCACATACCATTAAAAATATGAATTATTAAATGAAAAGTGGCTTGAATAAAATAGAAGGTGAAAGCTCAAGCTAAAGGATGTTCAAAAGCTCAGCCATCATGGGTCTTGGATTTTTCTATCATATTACTCTACCACCTCTAGCAGATTGCTTTTATCTGTACAATCCAAGATGGCTCAATAATACAATGATATTTCAGCCAATAGCAAGATAAAAGGGAAGGATATAATTTTTCCATTTAAAATATATTATGGATGTGCATGCATCACTCCTGCTCATATTCAATTATTCAAACTTATGTAAATGACAATATCTAACTACAATAGAGAGTGGCAAATGTAAATTTGATTTTGGATAACTATTTGCCTAGCTATTAATCAATGGTTTTATTCCTGTCAAAGAGAATGGCATAATGAAATTGGGGATAGATTAACAATCTGCCACATATATGCTGTTACTGAATGCAAATTTGCGTTTGCTTTCCTGTTTTTCATTTCCTGAAATGACTGTGTCCCTTGTTTTCCAACTGGTCAACTCATGTTTCTTTTCAAACTGCATTTGTATATCACTTACTCTGAGAAGTTTTTATTGAACCACCTCCATTCTCCATACTACAAAGTTGGTTTCTCCACTGATTCCTTAAATCAGATTGTAAAATAGTCTAGGGCGGAGACTGTGCCTTACTCATTTGGTATTCTATGTGTCTAGCAAGGATATACTATAGATAAGAAGCTCAACAATGGTAAGGAATAAATGTATTTTTAATTAATAGCTGAATATGTGAGTTAGAGAATGGACCGATGAATTAAGAATGAGTAAATTAATAAATGGGTAACTAACTGAATAAATGAACACATTTGCAAGGGGTTCAACATACAGCTAAGTGAGGAAATTAATGAAAGATTTAGGGAATAATTGGATGTGAATAGATCAATGATTGAATGGACTGTTTAGTGTGTTCATGAATGGTTAGATGAATGGAAGTTTGAAGAGATGGATTGAAGGGTAAGTGCATGAGTAGATGACTGGATGAATGGATTAGTATATGGATAGAAGGGAAAGTGGGTGAGTGAATGAATCATTAAATTGATGGATAAATGGATTCATAAGTATATCAGTGAATGAATCGTGAATGGAACCTACAGACACATATATCTGAATTGACACTTCTGCCATGCTGCATCAGTTTGGGAGATAGAAAAGCCTGGATTTTCTTTTTATCATACCTTTGCCATTTTCACTGATTTTCCAAAGTTACTTACACTCCATGCATCTTAATTTCCTCATCTCTAAAATCAAATTATAACAAATACCTTGCAAGTTTTGTGAGGATAAAATAAGGTATTATATAAGGTGATTAGTAAAAAGCATATTCTCCATAAACAGTAAATGCTACTACAGTTATCATTATTTTCATCAAATACTCAGCCAACTCGTTTCCTGCACAGCATTTGATCCATGGGTATATGTGGGTATATATACATATACATATATACATAGATGTAAATATATATGTATGTATATATATGTATATATGTATATATGTATATATGTATATGTAATCTTGTCTCTGCCGTCTAGGATCTCCCAGTTACTCTTGGTAGATAAAGCATATACATTAAATAATAACCACCATTTAAGTGAAGAGGATGCTCAGTGCCGGATGATAAATTTATGAAGAACTGAAAAAAGAGAAAAATCATGAAGAGCCAAACAAGTATTGGAAGGTTATGTTAGAGTTTCAGAGGTAAAGAGAAGAATGATTATTTTGGTAGAGAGGGGATGATAACGTCTTATCCATACTTCTTATTAAACAGCAAATTATCTTACAAATCTAACAGTAAAAATAAATAAGTTACAAGAGTTCCATTTAATTGTGGAAAAAAATTTTGGTCTCAAAACAGTTGAATGAATGGCACAAGGACAGATGGTGACTTTGACGCTGGCACAGTTGCAAATGGCAGCCTCAGTTCCTGGCTGCTGCGTTTCTTTGGATTTGCCAGTATTCTGAAAATAAGCAAAACATTTTTTAAATGCTGTAACATTTCTCTGGGGACAACTTGACTGAGTTGTTTTCACTTAAAAAAGTAAGTCACTGGGAACAACTGAAGTGCTTGTCCATTGAACCTATTTGTTTACCTACCTATCTCAATGCTAAGAACACTGTTCTAAAACAGTGAATTTATATATATAAATTTATATAGTCTCATGTTCTCCTCTCATGCTACCCAGCTCCAGTCAAACCTCCTAGATTAACTCGACTTGATTTATGTGTTTAGGTCATTTAACACCCGAGATCCAGAGGTTCCTGAGTAACTATAAATCTAAGGGTTAGTAGTATAATGTAGAGTTATTTAGGCCCTAAAGTCTAACACAAGTTGGGTTCAAATCCAAACTCTACCAGTTACGAGCTATGTATCATTTAGTGTATATGGTCTAATCTCTCTGTGCCGTATCAGTATCTTTATCAGTGTTGCATCCAGTACGACATGGGTTGTGGGGAGGGAAAAGGGCGGTGCAGGGTTAAGAAAAGACAGGAGCCAGGGATCGAATTGAAGCACGGGCCAAGGGGAACAGTCTGAGGGACTGAACCCCAAATCAGGCCAACATGTAGTTTTTATTGGTAAACTTCTAAAGAGGTAATGATTGTTAATCTCAAGATCTATTTGTTAGTAGCCTGCTGGCTGAAAGTTCCCATTGTGTTCCAGCCTGAACTTCACTTTCACACACACGCACATCTCCAAGGAATCCATTGAAGGGGAGGGACCGATATAATTCCATCAGGCCTCAGTTTGCTGAGACTTACGCTCAAGGGAGCTTTTCCGCTATCTCTCCATCGGGCCTCAGTTTGCTGAGGCACTCCCTTGTGAAATCCTGAGAAGACAGCGGGGGAACAAACAGTTTGGCAGCTGTAAGGCAACATATCAGTATCATAGAAATGCCAGTATCTATTGACTCGTTTGCTTTAGTATATCCAGGATATATATTTTTTTCATACAGCACTGGAATTAGAAATAACAAGAGACTTTACGTGAATCTGCTTTGGGTTTACTGTTTATACTAACTAGAATCCCATCGGATCACTTGGTTTCAAATGTGTGCTCTCATTCTACTGGACTTTTTGTTTTTTTTTAATTTTTATTAAATTTATAAGCGACATTGATTAGTAAAATTATATCGGTTTCAAGTGTACACTTCTGCTGGACTTCTTTACTGCTGTCTTTGCCCCATGTTATCAAATGCAACTAACTCTGGTCACCAGCAGTGATGAAGAATCCAGGATAAATCAACCAAAACATCTTCATATCTCACATTTCCCTGAATATCCCAAATTCTTGAACATTGTGATTTTACCAAATCTTCTTCCTCATCCAGATTTATTCTGCTACTGTCTATTCTCAACATACAGTGGGATCCTTTCAAATTAGAAATTAGCTCTGTTGTATGAAGCATGAAACCAGAAATCAACTTCAGCTAGCAGTGGATGCTCCTTCCTAGAAAACTTTGTGTCTAAAAGTGGTTCAGAAAGTCAGTCTTAAGAACTCCGTAAAGCCCTTTTAATATGCAGCAACATTCTTTTTAAAGTAAAAACTATATACTTTTATTATTATAAAAATTATATTTAAGATGTACACGTAATGATGATCTACATAGTGAAAGGATTACTATAGTCAAGCTAATTAATTTTTCATTTCGTCACTTTTCACATTTTGTGTGTGTGATGAGAACACATGAAATCTCTTTTAGCAAATCAAGTTGAAGTTATTTACTAATATTCTTATAATGTGCCTGCTTCATAGGGTTGTTGTAGGAATTAGGTGAGCTTACATAGAGTACTTAGAATACTGCCTGACAGGTAACGATTGTTTTGTGGTAATGATTGTATAATGTCTCTGCTCTGTTTATCACCTTTCAATAGTTCCCAAACTCATTCATAGTAAATGTAAATTGACCTACACATTCTGAGCCCTCCTACTTCTTTGGCCCTGTGCCTTCATTTCACCCATTCCCAAATTTTTTGAGGTTTTGTTTGTTTATTTGTCTTGTTTGTTCATTTGTTGCTTTCAGTTTTATGTCCCCCATGTGAATAAAATGATATGGTCCTTGACTTTTTCTGTATGAGTTATTTCACTTAGCAGTAAATTCTCAAGATCCATCCATGTTGTCACAAATGGCAATATTTCGTGTTATCTTATGGCTAAGTAGCATCTCATTTTCTATATGTACCACAACTTCCTTATCAAATCACCTATCGAAGGATACTTTGGTTGTTCCCATGTCTTGGAACCATAAATAAAACTGCAATGAACTAAGGGATATATATATATATATCCTTATGAGTATATGTTTTTAAAATTTTCAGGTAGATACCCTGAAGAGGGATTGCTGCATTTCTCCCAAGACATATAATGGCCAACAAATATATGAAATGATGCTCAACATCACTAGCTACTAGGGAAATGCAAATCAAAACCACAGTGAGATATCACCTCACATTTTAGAATGGCTATTATCAACAAGACAAGAAATAACAAGTGTCAGAGAAGTTGTGGAGAAAAAGGAACTCTCATACCCTGCTGGTGGGAATATGAATTGGTACAGTCACTATGGAAAATAGTATGGAGGCTCCATAGAAAATTAAGAATAAGTTACCATATGACCCATTTCTGCATTTTATTCTAGGCAAATGGTCTACTTGCTCTTCCCCCAAAACTTGAAGCCCAAGATGGTCTCAGGTCCTTTGCAAGTGAAGTTCCCTTTACTTAGAACATGTTTCATTCACTCCTGCAGTCTGCGTGGATTGCTCTTTCCCTTCTCCAGATATTTACTTGAATGTTATCATTGAAGCCTTTATTGAACACCATATTTTAAATTGAGTTCAAAATGTTCTATGGAAACTAAGAGAAGAAAATCTATCCAAGTTCTAGCTGTATTTTTTTCTCTGTCACAAAGTCTTTATTTGCTTTTATGATTTATTCTACCTCATCTCATCTAAGCACAAAAGTCAGTAATATGATTGATGGCAATACACTGAACTCTTATCACATTTCTTCCTTCTTGGCTGGGCAGTGGTTCTAACCCAGAGCTCTATGTCTCTGGCTGAATCAGCCAAGGTCAAGACCTCAACACTATCCCAAATAAGAGGAGAAACTGTGTATGTATGTGTTTGTGTGTGTCCATTATGGGGAGTATAGTCTCTTCATTTGTTCCCAAAATAGAGTATCTCAAAGCTGCTTTAAAGGAGCTACAGTTTGACATGAGTAGTATGTATTTATCAGTTCACACCTATAAAACTGGATGTACTCTGGGATTTAACATTTTAAAACTTAAATTTCAAAATTTTAAATGCACGAAACAAAATTATTTCTAAAAGTAACATATTCATGTGAATTAAAGCTAATTTTAGAGACATGTTTCAGGTGTTAAGTATCTGAACATTAAAATTGCATAAGCTGAATAATTATTATTGGTAACATTTACATAAATTTACCAGTTTCTTAGACATGTCTTTCTCTGTAATAGAGTCATTGATATATTTCTGGATATATTTATTTCAATAGGATGCTACTATTTTTTTCCCTGTAAAATTGCTGCAATCATTTTTAAATTTTCATTTTGTGTTACTAAAGTTTAAATTGTTGACCCCTTCAATTGACTTTTCCTTGCAGAGCAACACCACTTGAGGAATGTAGTTTCTTCTAGTGTGATAGTGTGGCAATATCTCAGCACCTATTACCAATCACTACTTCATTTTGAGCCTTCTTCATCCTTTCCTTATCTCCATCCATGTAGTCTATAGCTAAGTTCAAAATCTTGTTATCTATGCCCTGGAATAATCAAAATAAACTCCCAACTTGTTTTCTCATTTAAAACTTCAGCTCTCTAAAATGTGTTTTATAAACTATAGCCATACTGCTTATTACCAAATGGAAATCCATTCATAGGCCTCCTCTTCTGAATGTTTCTTGGATCCCTTTGCCACGCTTTATAGGCTCTTCTCCATATGCTTCTGCTCCAACCATACTGTGCTGCTTACCGATCTCAGGATATATTACTCTGAGAATGTGTCCTTAATGTGAAACACCCATCTCTTTCTCAGTGATGTCACCTGGAAAATTCCTACTCACATTTCAAGTCTTGCTTCTAACATCCCTCCCTCTGAGAAGACGTCTCCGGTTCACTCTGACAGAATGAAATCCTTGCTCTTTCACATTTGCATATCAGACTCTGTATTCCTTGGTCATAGAACGATTCACCTTGAATTGCAAGTATTACTAATAATACAGAGCATTTATTAAATTCCAAACATTGGACTAAGTATTGTATGTGTTTATGTATATTGCGTTACTTAATTCTCACGCTAACCCAATGAGGTATGTTTTTTTTAGTGTCCTCCGTTCTACAGATGAAGAGATAGGCTCAAGAGAGGCAGGCTAAGAGAATTACCCAAAGTTAAATAATTAATCAAGCCAGAAAAGAAATGGAAGTTGGTGTATTTTAAAGTTGTGTTTTTAACTATTATGCCATTCTGCTTCCTTCATCAGACTGTAAGTTCTTGAGAACAAGGACAATGTAAAATTTATAATAAGCCTCTAGTTTAGCACAGTGCCTTGCATGTAATGTATACTGAATGAATATTTGTTGAATAAACAAATAAAATGCTTACCAAATCATGGTAAAATATGTTTTAGATTAATGACTGGGCAGCAAAATAATTCACTTAATTCGAATAAGTTTTATTATGATAAATGCCACTTATCACTAAGATTTATTTTATTCTCTGACTGCTTTACTTAAAAATTCTGTTCAGTTGCATTCTGAACACTCTAGTTTTTATGTGTAAAGAGTGTGAAAGCAAAGTGTTAGGTGATTATTTATTCTGACAAAATTATCAAGCTGAAGGGATCCTGTGTTAACCTGCTACTACTCGAAGCTACGCACTTACACATTTTCACTTGTGAGTAGTATCAGGAATGCCTGAGTCCAGGACTGAGTTTCCTTCTAATGCTGTTTTGTGAAACTGATGGCCTAGAATCAGTAAGACAAAAACAGATGAAACACAAATGCAATTTTCACATCTTCATTTTTTAAAAAATAATGCCTTTCATTGGCATATTTTATAAGCAGGCACTGTGGAGGGATTCAAATGGTCTTCAACTCAAGGTGTTTTATGACTACTGACTAGTAACGAGAACTTTTAGAGATATATGTATTATATAAAACATAATATCAAGGTCAGACTGCTAAGAAAGTACTGAGGAAGGAGTGATGAATTCTGATGAGAGAAAAGCTTTTCTGTACTGGGAGGCATTTGATCTAGGTTCTGAAAAATGTAAGATTGAGTAGGTGGAGGACAGGTGGGAAGAGCACTGTGAGAAAATGCCACACAGAAAGGCAGAAAAGCAAGAAAGTTCAGGGTAAATTTGGGACGTGGAGAGGAACAAAGGTGTGATTGCAGTGTAGGTGAAATATGAAAAAATTTGATAGAAAGAATACAGGCATTTAAGCTAATGGAGTTGAGCGTGGAGGAAGAAACATAGCAAATTAGTTTTACATGCTGGGGAATGCAGACTTTTCTTAATTTTATAGTTGTGTATATTATAATTGTATATATAGTTATAGTTATTGAGAGATAGGCACATCATATACAAAATTTAGTGATTTTCAAGATAGCATAATTAAATACAAATACTCATGATTAGCTGTTATTGTTAATCTTGAATATTTGACATAAGGCTTTTCAGAATTATCATCTATGCACAGCAGTGAAAAATGTAGAACTCTATAACGTAAGGTGCACTGTTTGAAATATTTTAGCAGATTTTAAAAGATTGTCTTTGAAATATTGTATATAGGAGATTTAAAAGATTGTCTCTATCTTTTCCATTCTTAAAGACTCGTAATATTGCACCCCTTGTGGTTGCGTAACTGAACCAGTTACCTTATCTTGGCTTTAGCTTATTCTCTGTAAAACCAGTACAAAATTACTTGCCTGTTGGCTTTTGTCGTTGTTGTAATATGCAGTTAAAGTGTGAGAAAAGCCATGCATAAATCATTATAAAATTTGTGTACGTTTTTCCAAAACTAAGTAAACGGGAAAGTACTTCTATATATTGTGTTCTTTTGAAAGGCCTAATAATGAGTCCTTTCTCTTCACCCTGTTAAATTTCTACCCTTTGCTTTTGCCATTAAATGTTCCTGCTTTCTCCCATTTGCAGTGCCTTTTCCGCCATGCACACCACTGGGCCGTGAGGCTAGCGGAACCAGCATGAGAAGCAGACTGAGCTCCCTACGGGGAGGGCAAAATCAATCAGGTGATTGCAAGACAGAGCGAAAAGGAATTGACCAGTATTCTGTTGTCCAATATGGTAGCCACTAGCTACATGTGGTTATTTAAATATGATTTAATTAAAATTAAACAAATGAAAAATTCTGTTCCTTAGTTGTACTAGTCACGTTTCTAGTTCTCAGGAGCCACAGATAATCAGACAGCTCCGATTTATAGAACATTTCCATCACTGCAGAAAGTACTATTGGGCAATGTTAGACTTTAATGTTTGACCTGACTATAGTACTAAGTTGTTAATCTTGCATCAACTTTTTATTCTTTCTGGGCCTCATTTTTCCTTTATATAACATTATGATGAAAACAATAACACTGGCTTTACTTACCTGAGGGACCTTACAAAGAAGTGTTTGGTAAAACCCTTTATAACATTGTGTTCAATAATCACTATAAAGTATCAGATGTCACTGTATCATTTTGGGGTGCTCATGAACTTGCCAGCAGGTTCTTGAATCCTGCATTGATTTCCTTTTAGGTCTTCATTGTTACATCTTAAATGGACATTTTTGGTCCTGTTCACGGAGAGTACCACTCAATTTGCTATTGAGCTTTCTTTGCTCTTCAATTGGGAAGGGAAGCATTTTAGCTAAATTGTGGATTCATACTTATATTGACTAAATCTGCTGAGAAATGGCCAGAATGTGAACCTAAGTCTTAACAACAGCTGAACTGCCTGTGGATAACCATTCTCTGAACAGTAACTTTGTCTACAGCGGTTATGATCCAAAAGACTGAATTAACATAAACCATAATGTGTTTCTTTCAGTATTGTTTATAGAAGGCTTTGCTCCATGACATGCACATTTAGGTGAAATATTTCTCTTGAAACCTTGAAAGGCAGGATGCCACATTACAAAGGTCACATGCAAATGGCTGCTGAAATATCTTTAGCAGCAAAAAAAGAAAAAAAGAAAAAAACCCAAAACAAACAAAAAACACATTCAATTATATAATTTTCTGCCTTGCTGTGAATTCATACTGTTTTCTTTCTCCATAAAATGACATTTTGTAGTTTTTTTCCTTTAGTTACGTGATTGAGCAGCATAGAGATTGGGCTCAAATTCCCAGGTTAGGCAGAGATGGTCAGTATTGTGGATACTGGGGAATCTGTGGCTGTTGGGCTTGGCTGAAGGAGGCCGGCTGACTATTATTTATTCAGTGGCCAGGACACCCCATGGAGTCTGACAATTCTGTCCATGGCAAGGCACGAGGAAGCAAATGAGGGTGCAGGCTTGTAATGGTCTTATGGCTTGAAAGGGATCAGGATATGTAAATTTAAGGGACTATCAGACTGTATATTCAGGTTATATTTCTTCTAAACACACCTTCATGTTCTCCTTCAAAGACACCATGTTGATGAAGAAAATATATTAGTATAGGCTATTACAATTTAAAGAAACACGTTAGTCCTTCTCAAGATCTCATTTTGAGAACGTATTTTCTGCCCAATTTTATGCTAGGAGCTTTTGATCCACTTGTAGAGACACATGTGCACATGGATCCCGGTGTATGTGTAATATACATCACAGGGAATGTTTCAGTTTAAAAACTGATACATTTTTTTGATAGGAGAGTGTGATATTCCTGTCTTAATCCTTAGTCATTTCTCATAACCCTCAATCAGTAAACATGAAACTCTTACAAACTGCAACGTACTATAAGGGGCTGCAACAAATTTTATCTATAACATTTAAGGTTTTTATTTTATTTACTTTGCAGCAGTAGAAACGGTGATTCAGAAACCTGGATGCTTTCTTCACCCTCTATCCATTACTATGAGTCACCTCTATTACTATAAATACAATTTAAGATTATCGGAAGTTTGGGAAACAAAAGGGAAAAAACATCATCCACACTCCCATTATTCAAATACAGTGACCATTAATTACATTTTTTATTTTTCTTTCTACCTTCTCTCTATTCATGTTAAAAGTCATTACAGACAAAAACAACTATTGGATAATAGATGGAAATAGATATCTATTCCTCTGTTTTGTTTTTATTCTCATTGTAAGAAATTGAAACAGTTGCCCAAGGCTGGAGATAAATTGTTCTGATTTGAATTTGAAAAGATGCCCATTGTCTGATTTTCCTCCACAGATACATTGATAGGATAGGAGAAATTCTGCCAACATCCAAGCACTTGTGACTTTCAATGTTAGAATTGCTGGTGATAAAGAGCTCTCTTCTCCAGTGGCCCCTTTCCCACTTAATATGGAATTTTGAGGAGGTAGTTGACTGAGAGGTTTTTTCCACATTTTGGAATAAGAATTTTGCATTTGAACGTTAATGTATTTGTTCAATTGTTCAACTGATATTTGCTGAATACATACCACATACTATTTACTGACAATAAGATGGTGAGGGAGGGAAAAAAAATCTGTGCTCTTGTGCAGCCTCCAGGCTTGTGTGTGCGACATATAATTAAACAGGCAATCATAAGCCAGTGAACCTAATGCTACTGCAGTGACAGTGGGAAGTCCAGAGAGTTATGTGGGCACATTAAAGAATCTATGTGAGATCAGAAAAGCCTTCAGTGAAGAAACTTGAAAAATGAATAGATTTTCAGGGAAGGTACAAAGATTGGTGTTCTGGGAAGAAGAGACGGTGTGAGTGAGCTCCAGGAAAAAGCAGAGAGTGTGGTGCATTATACTGGTGTGTGTGTGTGTGTGTGTGTGTGTGTGTGTGTGTGTGTGTGTGTGTTGGAGGAGAGAGATTTTGCTGAGAGCTAACACTGGAGAAGTTGGTAAGGGCATAGGGCATCACTGCAAAGGCCTTCCCCTGCAAATGAGACCACATTATTAAAAAGTCAGGCAAAGGGAGTTGGGTAAGTTCAGCAAGTTTTAAGGAGAGTGGAAGGAAGAGCACTGCATTTTAGAATGATCACTGTGCCAGGAGTGTCTTCTGTTATTCCTAGACTAAACAGTGGTAGGGACAGTCAATACAGAGCAATCAAAATTAAATGGACTGAATGAACGCCCATGCTGGAGAGATGAGGTGATACTAGTTTAATTCTGTATAAATAAATACACATATAGTGACATGTGCAGACATAGACTTAGGCCAGAATCAGGAATCACAGTGGTACTTATTTATTGGGCATTTAATATGTGCCAACAATTGTACATACAATATCTTTAGCTTTACAAAATCCCTGTGTATAGATATTATTCTTTATAATTCAGAGAAAACTGAAGCTCAGAGGGGATAAGCAAGTTGCTTGGGCCTCTCCTCACTTAAAGGACACAGGTGTCTCTTGACCTATATTGTGTCTACCATACCATGTTCCTTCTCTGTTTAGCTGTTGACTCAAGAGAACTAACATGAATCATGTTGAGGTTGATAGTTTGAACAAATGAACAGAATATGAGGTAGTTCTCACTTCCCAACATACAGAGTTGAGAGGGACCAAACCAACTAAGTGGCAGAGTCATGCTCTTTAATCCATTCCACTTCCAGGGAGGCCTGATGTTTCTTGGAAGGTAAAAGTTCCCTCCCTTTAACTTCTCATGCCTCACAAAAGCTAATTTTGTAATATCCCAATTAGCCCACAGATAATGTCCTTATATTCCAACCTTAGCTCTTACCTCATAGTTCTTCAATAAAACATTTGAAAGTTGAGGCTGTTCTGGAAATGGAATTGGTACTGGAAATGTTAACCACTCTGTTTCTGGTTTGGATTAAACACAGTGTTGCTTATAAAGCAGAAAAGAAATAGACATGAATCGCTATTCATTGGTTTAAAAAATAGTGTTTCTCTCTCTCTCTCTCTCTCTCTCTCTCTCTCTCTCTCTCTCTTACACACACACACACACACACACACACGTCTGCCATTTGAGGAAGAGAAATTGTGATGAGAAATTCCTAGATTAATTTTCTATAGTAAATGAACATATGTTCTGGTTTCAGTCCTAGCTCTGTGCCGACACTAATGGTATCAAATAACTGAAATATTCATGTGTGCATTTGTACACTTGTACATTTCCATCTTCTCTCACAAGTAGCAGCTCCTTGGATCCTGACAATAAACCCCTGAACTGAATGTGAGTTAAACATGTGAGGTGAAAATTATGTTCAGTGATCACAATAGCTTTGGTTTTGCTACAAAACAGCTTTTTAGTTACGTATTCTCAAAGAAAATAATGCCAAAGCAGTTTTCTTGTAATGGGAGAGGATGGAACTTTGGACTATCTGGCTGGAATTCCCAATAGCTTTACTTAGTGTTTTTCTAGTTTCTTACTCTTACACTTCTATTGGCCATTCTAACAATTGACTACCCCATGTCAAAGATATCACTTTATAAATACTTGCATTGTTTTCAATAGTTTGTAACTCATTTTCTAGTTCTTTATTTTTCCTTACAATTAATATATTCATTGCAGAAAATTTAGACAGTATTTTGGATTTAAAAAATAAAATTTCTCCTGAGACAATTTTGCAATTGTCTCGCTCCTTTTTACTGTCTTTCTGTGCATGCATATTACACACACATACACATACACACACATGCATATCTCATATCTATCCATCTATCTATTGTCTGTCATCTATTTAGCTGCATGCATATATGATACACATTTCTTAATAGCCCCTTTTTATAAATATTTTAGTCACGTAATGTTTTTCAATCAACAATACAACACAGATTCAACTAAGTTACTACTATGTGTCAGGAATTTTGCTAAACAGTTATAAAGCTGAAACTGAGGAACAGTTGTTCCTAATGGCATCTAATAAATAACAAATAGATGACGCATGAGTATTGTATCATAAGTGGTATATACATCATTTTAGGCATTTACAATATTGTTTGTGATGATTATACACTGTTGTAGCAGGGGCATATGCATTAGATTTTATTTTTTTGCTATTTAAAAATGTAATAAATATTCTTGTAGATAACTCTTCAATACATCCACTGTTATTTAAAAAAGTAGTATACAGTATTTCAAAGGTATCCTTAAGTTTAGCCTTAAGTTTCTTTAAACTAAAAGTGAGTGCCTTGTTATTTTTGTACTTGGTATCTTGTAATAACTAACTTGTATTTCATAAATTGTCCGTGTTATAGTGCCTCAGGCTCTACCATTGATCTGTTAATTATTTGAAATATTTCTTCAAATAGGATAATATTCATGATTACACTTTGCATGGAAAAAATTTCATTTAACAAGTATTTATTTGTTCATTTAACTAAATATTTATTTAGTATATCTATTACATTTCCAAAACTGGGATACACACTGAAGATGTAATGGAAATCAAGTGGAACAAAGTATCTCCCTCATAGTGTTCACAGTAATAGAAGAAACATAGTGCACCAACAGTTACGTACGGCGTGATGATTATACTGATGAAAGAAATTCAGACTCAAGGAGCAGAAAGGTAGAAAATCACAACACTAAAGGGAGAACAATGTGAAGAGTGTGAGTTCATGGATGAAAGAAGGTGAGTTCTCGCTGCATAGCACTCAGATATAAATTGGGGTCTGATGCCTGACCCACTGTATTTTTATTATAAAACCCTAACCAGAGATTGCTCATATGTCATATAGGGTAGCATCAAGGGACAGCCAGGAAATCAGGTATCTGCACATCAGTCATCAAATTCAGACAGTAAAGAAAAAGCAAAGCCAGCTGATTCTGGACTTGATGGGCACAAAATAATGTCATCCTAGATACAAAATGGGAAAGTGGCCATGTTTTATTTCCCATGGCTTACACCAACTGAAAGCAATCATTCTTCCTTTATATTCCCTTTACACTTTATTTGCACTTGCCTTTATTGCTCTTCTTTCTTCTTTGTATCATATTACTTAGGTTCAAATCTTATTTCCCCTTTTATTCTGCTCTTTGAATGATTTCCACGATTAACTTTATTCATTTGAGATCTGATATTTTGCACATAATTGGAAACCAAGAACTATTTCTTGAATTTATATTTTCCTTTGGAAATCAGCCTATTTTTTAACAGTGATAATTTTAAAAAGGACATATACATGTTAGTTAGACAGGGCATAAGGGGCCAAAAAATAGGCTTTACAAAAATGTTTTCTCCATGTAATAGAGACTCAAAACTTTTAGGAACTTTATGAAATCTTCTAGACTTGAACTCTATGTCCAGACAGGTTATACCTAAGTTAACAACAACAACAAAAAAAAAACATAATGCTTTTCCCTGCAGGTGAATTTCATGAATTTGTACAAGAAAGAAAAAAAATAAGGTTTCATGGGTAAAATTTTGTTTCTCATCATTGGAGAATTGTGTAAACTGGAAGCAGCATGCCATCCTTAACCAAAGCACTGAAACTGTAGCCATCTGTCTTTAGAGAACCACACTGGGAGCTTAATTAAAGAAACCTGCACTGATTCAAACTGCTTTGAATACCAATTCCTGATTCATTATTTGGGGAATAAAGTTCTTAATGCTTTGAATCATTAATATGGGAAGTCAGAATGTTTATACCAGTAATTTTCAAACTTTATATATGTCAGTTTTATCCTTTTCTGTCCTTTTTGAAAAGGAATCTATACAGAATGCCAATATGTAAAACAGAAAAAAAGTGGGACTGCTCTGGCTGAGATGGAGCTGGGTTGTCCAAAGCCCTCATCCTTTCTCCTCTACTTATCTTTTTGGTTTCCCGCCACCTTTCACTCTCCCAATCACCTCTGAAGCATTTCCGTGGACTCAAGATTTCTGTTGATCATATTTGAAAGTCAAGGGCTGCACTATCTAATTTTCTCGTTCTGGCTCCAGAATTTAGCTCTTAAAATTACAGTAGTTTCCAAGGGACATCTTCACACATGCCAATTATTGCTATTATTAGTACTAGTTTGGGGAAAGAAGATAGGTATGAGATATTTTATTTGTTGTAGAATACTTATTTACTTCTTTTACCTTAGCTCTTGAAAAGCTTGTTCAATAAGAGGAGAGGAGCCCGGGGTATCCCTACCTTCTACCCAGTGAAAGCAGGTCTTTAACTGCACTACAGATGGGTGATATTAATCGCTTAACTAAAGCTACACCAAAGCAGAGTGGGTAGTGACAAAGACTTAAAAAAACAGAGATGATGCTTGAAAGCAGAGCCTTGAATGAAGAGTTCACCAGGCAAAGAGTGTAGAAGGGACACTAGGAAAAGGGAATAACAATCCCAAGAACACACAGATGAAAAGAACACATTAGAAGTGGCTAAGCCTCTGTAGTGTGCTGTGGGAACAGGGTCAGAGAGCAGTTTCCAGGCTCTCTGCCTCATGTGGAAAGGTGCTGGCTTGGTTATTAGATTGCCATCAGCTGTAATCAGATGGCCATCCGCTGTTACCGGTTACCCATTAGCCATTAATATAACTGCTGTGGCTGTGCTAGGGGACTGGTTGGTTGGTTGGCAGTGAAGCAGATGGTGGATTGCAGCTAGCAAGTTGGTTGGTTGGAAGATAAGCGGACAGTGCATTGCACATCGTGTGGCTCCTGCTCCCTGTATCTCCAACCCAGCCGCCAGCAAGAATATAGTAGTATGTCTCCCCTATCTATGGCTCCATTGGTTTTCCTTTTTGGCCTCACCGTATCCTGCGTTCTGGTGCGGGAGTGGGAGCTGAGTCCCTGCATTACATGTGCATTGGGAAGTATAGGAGTTGAGTCAAGAAGTAATGTGTGAGAGACTTTGCTGTCCCCGTGAGAAGTTTGTTTGCATTCATCTCTGTATGGGAGGCACTGGCCTGTGAGTAAATATGATTTATGAGAAAGTTGTTTAAAGCTGTTTAATCAGTGTTAATTCAGCAAGCATTTTCAACGGAAAGAACAAGCATATTCAAAGTATGGATTTCTATCAACTTTAACATGCAAGAACATTATCAAAATAGTAACACGGGAGGTAGGATAAAATGGGAAAACGATTTAAGTCATACATGAGGCTATATAAGTGATACAATAAAAGGGATATTTTTTCATAATTCTGTTTATAGTCTTTCATATAGTTATCCTACTAAATGTTTTCTCAATCATGCGTTTCCTATTTCTTTGTTTAAAAAATTCAATATGTTAAGTTCGTGTTTAAAGCCAAAGAGAGTTTTACTGATAAAGTTGTTGATTCCTCAGAAAGTGTACTCATGCGAAGACTTCCCTGGAGGTAAACATTCTCATTCTGATTAAAGCACAAGAAATAATAAAGCAGTTAGATTAAGAATGCTCCAGGTGATAACGTTTCTTTGACTGGCATTTCATCAGCAATGTGAATACCATCTTATTCTCATTTTCTCCCAGAACCCTGTAGAGAGGCCAGATTGAATAACTAACCTAAAACAATAATAATAACAATTTTTAAAATGATCCTAACAGTTTGGTCCCTAAGGTAATTGATGACTTTGTTTGCTAGGACAGATCCAGAATAGATAACAGAAAATTTAAGGAAGCCATTGCTCATAAATTTGATATTTGCACTTCATTAACTGATAATTTACAAATTCTAATCATCCTAGTGAATTACAGTCTTTATTTTTACCTCTTGGTAATCCAGTGCATTTTCTATCTAGCATTTGAGTCAAAAATGGTTAACAAGAATTGCAACATTGTTAGAGTCGAAATGTAGCTACAAGCCACACACAGCTGTTTTCCTTTAAGAAAATAAAAGAATAATTAAGCAATTGTTTTATTGTCTCACTCTGATCCAGACACACACACACACACACACACACACACACAGATGTACACAACTCGATCATGTTTCTTTCCTGCTTTTAAACCTTCATTGGTTCTCTATCATCCAAAATCCTGAGATTTTTATAGAAGATACTTTATAATCTGGCCTCTCCCTATCTTTCCAGCTTAAAGTTTAGCGTCTGTCCCTACATCCTTTGCACTTATCAAAGTAAACCTTTCACTTACCCCATCAAACAACAAGCCCGTAGGGGTGGACAAACTACCTCCTAAAAAAGCCTATTCATGAGGTCATGGCAGTGACCAATTTAACCTTCAAAATGCAGTTCAAATGCATCTTGCTTTAAGTCACACAAGTTTAGGAACATCTGTTCTCTGCCCAACACTATTAAAGTACCAATCCTTCGACACTCATTATTCATAGTTATTATTCACAACAACCTCTTCAGGTAAGGGCTTGTCATCTCCATTTTAGAAAGAAATTGAGGCCCAAAACAAATGAGAGTATGTGCTCAGTTAAAGCTACAGTCAGAGCTTGAATCTGTATCTATTGACAAAGTCCAGCTCTATCAATGGCTATTGTATTGCAATTTCACTACAATATGCTACTTTACATGGTGGGTGAGGGAGAGGGAGAAATCCCACGGGGCATCGAGAATTCTCCTTTGGAAACCTGGTGGAACATCATTCATTAATAAGATCACAGGAGAAAGAAATTTTTCATGGGAAGAAAATAAGCTTTGTTTTTATTTTGAAATGTTATCAGTGATTAATAGCAATATATTGAGATAGATTTGTGCAATAGAAAATCGGCCATACGCAGTCTGACCTAGACTTTCAAATTTCAGAATTAGTAGCATTTATATGGTAGAATAAATGGTGGAAATGGATGAGATTATCCAATGGCTGCTAACTCTGAAGATAATGTAGAGAAGAGAGATTCATGTCCATTTCTTGATGATTCTAGCTGTCTAGAGAAATTTTCACAGTGTATAATTTTCACAAATAAAAAGTCTCATTAAATGACTACTATAAATTTAAAAACTGTGTGGGCATCAAAAATTATTGCCTAATATGTGAGAGAAGAGACAATATTGGTCCTAGAGTTCAGGGGCTCTTTACGAATGACACCTATGAGAAGCTATGTTAGAGTACGTCAGTTAATCTCTCTAAACCTCAGAGTAATAACAGTTATTAATAACAACAGCAGTGATATGCTCATAGGGGACCACTTGCCCCTTGCTTCCTAAGAGGTTGTAAGGATTCAAGAAATGGTGCCATATTAATAGAGCAATTAGAGTTGCTTGCCTGGTACATGTATTGTTCTAAAATTTTTGACTTGTTCCTCTAGTTTGCATCTTGTAGTTTATTAGAACAAAAAATGAGAAAACTGTGATAACAAAGATATTGAAACCAATTTGTTGAGATACTGATAGAGCAAATGCAATGTTATAAAACTCAAACATCAAAGTAATTTAAAAGTTCAGCAGTGTTGCATTATGTTTTTCAATTTCAATGCTGTCATTTTAGAGGAAAAATGAAAAATCTAGGTCATCAGATCTTCACATGGAAGATATCTTGTATGCTTTGTTAAGCTTAAAAGTTATCCTGTAGGGTAACAGAACCCCCTAAAAGTGTTTGAAATATGTGAATTACATGCTCAGATTTTATTTATGAATATATAATTCTCAGAAATTTTGAGGAGCATAAAAAATCGGTGGTGGGGGTAGAGGTGCCCTTACTGCAGTTCTCATCTGAGAAGGAAGTAGATAATGGATGTATTAATCTGGGATTTATGATGGACTGCAATTGCTTAATGTCTCTGATTTGTGTATTTGTTTTTATTTTGAAATGTAACAAACTGAAAAAAAATGTTAGAGGAATGGTACATTGAATACTCATATATCTCTCACTGAATTTACCATCTGTTAACATCTTACTTTGCATTTCCTTTTTGTCAAATCATATGAAAATAGGCTATGGATGTCATAACATTTCACCCACAAATACTTCAGTTTGCATGTTTCAAGAATAAGCAACTTCTTCAGCATACCCTCAACACCCTTACAACAACTAAGAAAGTCAACATCACTTCCATATCAATACACAGCCCATGCAAATTTCTCCAGTTGTCTAAAAAAAAAAAGACCTCTATGGCTAAATGTTTTTTTGTCTTTTTCTTTTTGTTTTTGTATATAATACCCAATCAGGATTCATATGTTCACATTATTTCTTCTCAGTCTCTCTTCATCAAGCACAGTCTTCATCATTTTTCATGTGTTGGAATTATTCGAAAAGTCCAGGTCCATTGTCCTGTCAAATATCTCATAGTCTAGATTTATCTGTCTCCTCATGACTAAACTCAAGGCAAACATTTCAAGCAAGAACACCCTGTGTCTCTCACAGCATCACATATGTTCACATGATACACCGCTATGCAGTTAAGGTTAAAACCATCTCAAAAAAAAGAATAAATGAGCAAATTAAACAAAAACAGTCTCAGAGGAATAGAGAAAAAACTGAAGGTTGCTAGATGGGAGGTGGGTGGGGATTAGGAAGAAGTTGAGAGAATTTCAAAGCACAATCGGTAACCACAAGATTGTCACGGGGATAAAAACAGTTGGGGAAATATAATCAATAATGTTGTAAGGTTTCAGATGGGCACATGTCTTATTAGGGAGACCACTTCATAGACGGTGTAGACAGTGTAGATGCCTACACTGAAGCTGAATCTGAGTAATACCGAATGTCACCTGAAGCTGAATCTGAGTAATACCGAATGTCAACCATAATTTTATATATATATATATATAATTATATATATATATATATATATATATATATAATTATATATATATATATATATATATATATATATATATATATATATATATATATATATATATATGTGTGTGTGTAGTCACTGCATGTGGAGTACAGAATAGGGAATAGCGTCTATGGAATTGTAACTGCTACATACTATGTCAAAGGGGTAGTTGATTGGGAGAGGGGGTTATCGCTTTGTGAGGGATGTTAATGTCTAACTATTACATTGTTTTTACACCTGAAACTAATCAAATAAAATAATAATAGTCAGAAAAAGAAAGAAAAACCCATCAGATAACTCCACTGTAAAGATATTTTTCCATTTCATAAAATTAAAATTGATACTGTGTTCTGCAACAACATTTCAGCCTATGGTTTAATGATCTTGTCTAACTCAAGTATTAATGCAGTGGTTCTACATGTATAGCTGACATTTTTCTGTAAAAGAGCTCCATTCTCTTCTTTTTTCTCTCTGTTTCCATCTGTATATCTCTCTCATAGCTTTGTACACATGTTTTTTTTGTGTGTTTTTTTTAATTCAAATGTGTTATATTTCATTATCATCATCGTTCTTTTTGATGTTCAGTTCTAATTTTTGTTAGTGGGATTTCCTTTAAAACTGGCTTCTGTTTCTTTTTGTAATTTCCCCATTACACTTTGATCATCTCCTTATTTGCTGGCGTAACACGGTGTTCCAGGCTCACCTTGTATTTTTGCTTCCCCACACTGGGAATCAGCCATTTCTCCAAGAAACTCCAGTTCTTATTATTCGAAAATGCGAATTAGAAACAAAGATTTAACTTCTGGATGTTTATTGTTTCTGGTGTGTATTTCTTCTTGGCACTTTCAGGGGATTTATTTAGGAGAAATATATAAACGTGTGTGTGCTCACACGTATGCGTGCACATGAGTGCACACAGGAGTGTTTTCGTACTGATAGTTCACATTTCAAGTCCAACACCACAGGGCTCTTTCTCACCTTCCTCCATTTGATAGTTACAGTTTTCTTCTCCTACAGTGCATACGCTTGCTCCCTAGAATATCCATGTTTACTCATTTTTTTCATATCACATGTGCCCCAATAGTTTCAGAATTGGACCACCAAGACTACTACCAGAAATCCTCTAAGTAAAGATGGCTTAAGATTGTGTTCAATCCTTTTTATTCTGATGCTATATTTCACATAAGCTTTGCAGTCAAAATACTGTGTTCAGAAGTTACTTGAATTAATTTTTTTCCCTGTGTGAATATTTCATCAATTTTATATGGAAATAAAATGATCCGTTTCTATTTCTATTTTCTAAGTTTTTTATGTTCTATTTATTATATTTTTGAATAATTAATCCATTTCTAGTGTTCAAAAGTTGAAACTATATAAAATGATAACCTTGGTGAACTTCTTTACCCATCCTTAGTCTTATCAAGAAGTTGCCTTTCTCTCAAGCAAATGAAGTGAAAAAATAAATAAACAAATAAAAAATTTTTAAAAATCTTGACTGTCCCTATAGGCTGAAATGCTTTTAAAAATTCTTCCACAAACCTAAGATGAGATCACAGGATGTGGGGTGATTTCAGATTAGGAAAAAAGAGTCACTCAATGTTGCAAATTGAAGCTAAAGCCCAAAAAAGAAAGAAAATTACAATCGGTTTATTTTAGAGAATTTTGGAGAGTGTCTGTTAAGGCCAGAGCCATTAACAGGGTCTTTTCTGGTGTATCTGGACAGTCTTATTTAATTTTGTGTTAACAAGCTCCATGTTTAAAACTGGGCCACCCAGGTCTGAGAGAAATTACTAAACCTCAGTGAGTGACAGTTGACCAAGTCAACACAGAATATACAAGCTCTTCTGCAATCTGGCCCCTTCTATTTCTGCTTTTCAACCTTTCCTGTTGTCTTCTTTCCTCTTTCCACTCCAGCCACCCCAACTAATGTATAGTTCCTTTACTTCTCAATTCTGTGTTTTACCCATCGCTTGGAATGCTATTTAGTTGAGAAGCGACTACTTCTAAATACAAGTATTTATTTAGACATCAGATACTGTGTTTCCTTCCTGTCTCTCAATATCTGTTTACCCATTGTGTATTAAGTGTCAGGTGTGTTCATATTATTTCACCAAAAATACACCTACTCACAATTATTCTAATTTGGTTTTGGTTTGCTTATGTGTTTTAAACTGTGAGCTCCTTGATAGCAGGCCTCAGAGCCCTAGCATAATGCCTAACAGATGGGGGTGTCCAATAAATCTTTGTTAAAAGACCAACTGAGAACTACCCAAAAGGAATGATGACTTTTCCCTTTGCAGCCTGCATGGGGAGATAAAATACCCACACAAGCTACAATTTTTAAAAGTTCTTAGCTTCAACTGTCCTTTGATCATTTTGGCCTATTTTTCTCTAGCGCTATCCCCATGAGCCATGATGGGATAATATTGGTACATTTTGTTTATTTGAGCTTCATGACAGTACAATGAATGTGGGCAACCTTGGCTATTCGATTCAAAATGCATTGTTTTGTATTGTAAACATATTATTTTAAAGTAGGTGCACCTGGCACCAAAGCTCTGATGATTAAAAACAAAACAGAATAAACTATTCAGATCTTAGCAGTGACATTTGGGGAATGAAATTGGAATATATGTTGTGGTGATCGCAAGAGAAAATTTATTTCAGATGTGCCAGAATAAAAAGGAATTCTTGAGTCATCCACAGATGAATTAGTCATCAACTAAAAATATAGAATATGCAAGGGAAATTATTGCAGAAGATGGAAAAATAGAGCAATTGTGAAGTTAAAATATAGTGCAATCAAGAACTTTTAAGGCAAATATCAGTAAGACAGCAAACAGTAAAAATTTGCATTTATAAGGATGAAAAAAGATTATGGGCTAGAATCCATCCTGGAACATGTCAATAGAAATAGTTTATTTTCAGGATGCAAAGCTAATGTATCTTAGAAAATCTAATACAAATTTAAACTTTATATATTTTATGCCAACATGTAGCTGTAAATATATAATACCAAATTTTAATGTTAGTCAATAAATCATAAATTTTGATGTTGATTAATAAATAATATTCAAATGATTAACCTGCATTTACTTAAGCACTGTTATGGTGCAGGTGGGATAAGAAGACAGTAAATAAATATAGAATGTCTTGTACAGAGATACTTGAGAGTCAGAAAGATTGGATGTGTTCCTACCATTTATTGACTGTTTGACTTTAGGAAATGTACTTGACTTCTCTAAGGCATAGTTTCCTCTTAAAAAACAAAAAAAAAGAATAATAATAATTACCTCACAAGATTGTTGTATTAAATTATTGGATTAAATTTTTAAAAAAATGTGAAAAGCATTAGTACAGCTTGAAATATAATGCATGCCTAATAATGATCTTTTTCTTTCTTGTTGAAAATCAGGACCTTTTTCTTAAGTGAATTTTCTAAATAAAGGATGTTTTTAGCCCTTCAAAGAACAAACATATTTTAAAAAATTATTCACTTTAAAAATAATAACCTGTTTTTTTAAAAAGCAAAACAGCATATTGCACACTTTCCTGTCTTCTTAAAATGAGTAAAAAGTGCAAAGGCAAACATCATCTTATCCATAACACTCATCATTTTGTTGTAATACAGCCATGCTCTCGAAAGTTTTTGAATCATTACAACCCTTTGCCCATTGATCGTGTGTCATATAGTTTTGGTTGTTACTTTCTCTTTTTTCTGGCATGTTCATTGCTTTTGCTCATCAATATCAGTGTGTGATGCTAACAACCATCTCTACTAATTTTCTCCTTCTCTTGCTTCGTGTGGTAGACTGGATTTACTTTAAAATCTGTCTATGCAATGAGAGGACATATAGTGCCTGTGAGTGCCTGGCATGCTCTTTTGACAGAAATGTGCAGAATCCAAGGATTTGTGACACAGAATTTGTTTGGAAAGATTTTTTTTCCCCATCTAGTTACTGAAAGTATATTTTGTTTAATTTTGAGTTTGAGACATATGAATGTTGGATAAAAGAGACATTACTATAATTGCTTTCATTTGGTTATTTTATTATACTACTACTGATAAATGGTGATACACAAATTCATATCAGAAAGAAGGCTATGCTGTCATTGTTTAGAAAATGAGAACTCTATCAATTAGATTTAAGAATCATTGTGAATGATGAAAGGAGATAATTGTTAAGAATAGCAAGCGTAAATATTGCTTTATCAGACCCTCAAATTACTTTCATGTTTTCATTGTTCTACTCAGAGAATATTATTAATAATGTCATTTACTGTTTGATTTTAAGCACCTTCAAAGCAAACATGTATGATGGGCAGCATGTATGGTACAAGAAATCATGAGAACATTCCCATACATGAAAGTCAAAGCCATTTAGTTTCTCTGTGCTCAAATTAACCTCAATTCTTACCTTCTTTCTTAGAGATCCCAGACCCAAGTAAACATTCTTTTCTTTAGATCACTTTGAGAATTTTTTTAAACTATTCTCACCAATGTCATTTATTATTCTCTTCTGTAATAAATTGTAAATTTATTTTGGTGCAAATTGGAACTCCTCTTTAACAACCTTCCTACTTTTAACTTTTCCATCTCCCATTCCCTATACGTAAAATCCCAGAACAGTTCAGTATAGCATTAGTGCTCACAATGATTAATACTTAATAAATTGTGTCTGGGCTACATCCTATTCTCATTGGTAGGTTTGCATTTTCATATTCCAATTGGTTCAAATAACCAATATTGAATATTGGTGAAGTGATTGGGCTCTTTAGGTGCCTTACGTCTTATTAATTATTTGTGAACAAATGGATTAATGATATTAAGTAATTTATAATGATTTAAAATGAGCAGAGTAAAAATACTACAGATAGAGATCTTTAATTCTGGCTTTGATATCCATAAAGCCGAAAATCCATACATACATCTATTGTATAAAGTCTTTATTCTTGCCATGCGGCTGATCTCGTTATGTCAGCTTTCTTGGTTGTATGTCAAATACCATTTTATTCACATTGTTTTTCATGTTTCACAACTTTCATTTATTTCTTTGACATGGTGGTAAACTGAAGAAAATGTGAGAGACGATGAGAAAGAACTGGATGACTCAGATGTGTCTTACTGCTACTGACCTTAACAGTCAAGTCTCTATCTCCTTCAAGAAGTGATCTTATTATTTTTTTTAATATATCACATTTTCTTTCTTTTTTTATTTTATTATTCTCAGGTGTACAAAACAATGTAGTAGAAATGTATACCCCTCACACAGTGATAACCCCCACCCCCAATCTACTACCCCTCTGACATCATGTATAGCTGTTACAGTACCATTGACTCTATTTCCTACGTTGTACTCTATTCCCTGTGCAAAAATTAATATAAGACCCGATTATATTATATTGTATTGTATTATATTATATTATATTATATTATATTATATTATATTATATTATATTATATTATATTAGACTGGGTCTTATAGTAAAATAAGACTGGGTCTTATATTAATTTTTGCTCCAAAAGACATAGAGCTAATTGTCGGCTAGATCTTATTTTTGGGGAAACACGGTGTATATTTAATTATAGTTGACATTAAATATTATTCAGCTTCAGCTTCAGGTGTACAGTACAGTGCTCAGACATCTACACAGTACATGTAGTGGTCTCCTCAATAAGACAAGTGCCCATCTGACACCGTATAAAATCTTTACAACATTATTGATTATATTCCCCAAACCATGTTTCATGTCCCCGGGGCTATATTGTGACTACTAATTTTCACTTTCTAATCCTTTTAGCTACTCTGTCATCCCCAACCCCTCCCATCTAGCAACACTCAGTTTTGTTTTCCTTTCTCTGTTTCTCTGAGGCTATTTCTGTTTTGTTTGCTCATTTATTCTGTTCTTTAGATTGCACATATAAGTGAGATCATGTGGTATTTGTCTTTTTCCATCTGACTTATTTCACTTAGCATAATATTGTTTAGGTTCATCCATGTTGTTGCAAATGGTAATATTTCATTCTTCTTTATGGCCAACTAATACTCCATTGTATAAATGTACCCCAGTTTCTTTATCTTATTCATTAAGTTTTGACGTATGCATAAAACAATGGTCTCCTGACTACTCACTATATATTGACTTCCTGCAAATTCCAGGCACTTGGTTAACTACATATATCATTTTTAATCTGTGTGATCACCCTGCAAGGAAGGTTTTATTCAGATGAGGAATTTAAATCTTAAGGAATTGAAACAACTACTAGGTACCTGAGATGAGATTTGAACACTGGTCTTTCTGACACTTTTTCCACACCTGCCTCTAAGTCTTGACACTTGTATCCATTAATACTCAGCAGGTTCTCTTGAATGTCAATAATCAGAAAAAGGAAATGTGGGATTTACTTTGTAGAAGATGTACCAAAACATGGAACTAGATGTAATCTTTATGTCATGTAAATAGTGCCAAAAGGATTAGTTGGGGTTTATTTAGTTTTA
The DNA here is from genome assembly GCF_036562045.2 of Rhinolophus sinicus. Taxonomy (NCBI): domain Eukaryota; kingdom Metazoa; phylum Chordata; class Mammalia; order Chiroptera; family Rhinolophidae; genus Rhinolophus; species Rhinolophus sinicus. The sequence goes on from NC_133756.1 coordinate 107,354,874, forward strand.
TTTTTAATTATCCCTGCACCAAATATATGCTATACTAATCGGCCAACCCTCTCTTTCCAAAAATCATAGAGTATTTCATACACACACAAAAAAACTTTTTAGACAGACTACAATTAACAGGAAAAACACATAAAAACATAAAATGCATAGTTTATATATAAAGGTTATTATTCCTGTAACGTTTCTATTTCTTTTTCTATTTTGTGGGTATCGTTGACAAGATTATCTCCCTTTCCATTAATCTGGTGAAGGAGTGAGGCTTGAAAGGAGATCCATCTGCCCTTTGCTTGTGAGGGTCACCTGCCTATCACGCCTTGGTAATGGGAGAACTTAACACCCAAACCATGACTACCGCTTGCAGGAACCCTCTTTTGTTTATTTGGAAGCGTGTTTGCTCATAATAACTAGAGTGTCACTTTGGAACTAGACAAACATGATTGGTAATTCCTGCTCTATGGTTTTTGAACCATATAACTTTCTCAGCCTTGTTTCCTTCTTTGCAAAATGGGAAGGCATTGCAAGTATTGGATGGGTGATAATGTAAAAAATGTATATTATTTCCTGCCTTTATCGATGCTGTCTTCTCTCGTCACTATTCTATTCACCCTTGTCATCTTATCCACTTATTTTATTTTTGGCACCTTCTAACCTGAAAATTTACAGCCAACACTGTTCCTTTGGAAGAGAACATGGGGTTATGGAAAAATAAAATCAGAGTCTGAATCTCAGCTCTGACATTTCCTAGGTTGGGACCTTGGTGAAGTCACCTAAGTCACCTTTCTATGCTTCAATTTTCTCTTCTGTCATATGGTGATATTAATAGCTACTTGCAGATTTCTAGTGTTGATGTGAAAATTAAATGAAGTTGTTCATTACAACAGACGGTAACACAGTGCTGTGCACGTAGTAGGCCTGCAGAAGGGAATTGACAAATGTTCATTTGCCTCTTTCCTTTCTTTCACTAGAGTTTTAAATCATAGAATTTGGAGAATCATCTTGCTTATTGGTGACCTATTTCTGTAGCTCAATATTTTTCAAACTTAACTTTCAACTCCTTTTAAAGGAAAAAAATTTTGCTGGAATCTTACTACTGATTTAAACAGTATGTTTATTGTAGTAATATTTAAAATATAAAACCATTATATTATGAATTAAATACTAATATTTATAACTATTCAATTATAAGTACAGCAGATTTCCAAATAAAATTTAAATGAAATTAACATTCAATAAAATTCAAATAAAATCATTAATTTAATATGATTGATGGTGTTATTTTTCTGAAATTAAATTATGGTGTGCAAAATGAGTACAGTACTGAATAGGATTTTGCATTTAGCAAGTTTCTACCTCATTGTGCTATATGATAATTCGAGTCTCCTGCCACTTTCTTTACTTCAATTATTCAAAGTCTTTAATTGCTGCATTGAGTCCTGGTCTGATTTAACCTTCACTTGGTGCAAATGCATTATCTACATACTATATGCCACTTTTTTCTTCCTCAAAAAACACATGTAAATACATAGGATGTGGCTTTGGGCACTGAAATTTGTAGCAATTTTTGGCTGTTAAATTACCATCCAAAAGGTAAAAGCTATTACCTTTTTTGGGCTATCTTTGAGATTTATTAAAGTTTGGCAAATTTGCAGACTTCATTATGAACCCTATTATCAAACAGATCACTGTTTGAAAATCCTTCCTTATTCAAAAACCAATGCAAGAATAAAAATTAAAGCCTCTAGTAATTGTTTTGGTGACATTATTAAGATAGGAAAAACTAGAGAAGAAGCAAGTTGCGGGTAGTGTAAAATGAAGGGTTTTCTATTAATTTATTTTCTTTTGGTTTAGTTTTTCATTCATACTAAAATAAGCATGACTTTTATGATGTTAAGCCCCTTTTTAAAAAAAGAAAAAGGAAATTATCAGTAAGATAAAAACCAGTCTTATTACCCTAGCCCTTTCTTTTTTTGCTGGTATCTCAGGGAACATTTTTAATATGTCCAGGTCTGCTTTGCTTTTATATTCCCTTTAATGCCGAACATATGTAATAGATGTTTGAAGCCATTTACTGAAAGAAGGAGTGATTTTAATCTTTCAAGAATATATGAAAAGATATTTTATTTTCTTTCTGGAACAGTATAGGCAGCCTATGTGTAAGAAAATGAATGAATCTAATACTTTTAAACATGTATGATTTCTAGGTTTTCATGATTTGGATCTAAGGCAAGAGTAAGTAATGGACAGAATTAGAAAAAATGTCAGATTTGACCTAGGCAATTATGCTGTGTTAGAATGATTTAAGACTCAAACTAAATAGATGCAACAAGTGAGACTGAATGGAATATGTGACATAGAATGATAAATGAGAACATTAATGAAAGTATTTAAATTTTTAAAGTGAGGGAAAATGTCCAAAGAGCAGCATCTTCATGGATTTTAAGAGATGAGAAAGTATGAACAGTTGACAAGACTATTAATATGTAGTTTGTCTCTAATACATTCATTTGAAGTTTAGCAATGAATAGTGAGACTGGAGAGTCACAGCTAAAGCAGCAAAGATGTTTCACAACTAGAAGAACTTCATGTACTTTGATTTCCAAATTCATTGCTATGACTATTATTATTATTATTATTTTATTATTGAGCCCCATATTTAGTTAAATGTTAGTTGAGAGAAAGGATGATGCATTTTTTTCCACTGACAAATCTAAAGAATTGCTCAAGACATTTGAACTTCAAAGCTTAGGTATTTTCTGAAAACCTCCCAATTTTTCTAGTTTATTAAAAGATAGGAAGTAATATAAAGTTTAAATGCTAATTACTTATGGGTGACCTTTCTGAATTGCCCATTTGGAAGGCTTGTCTCTGAGACAGCTTAAAAGAATCTCAAAGAATATGTTTTTCCAAATAAAATTGATTTGTAAAAAGGTCACCTACATGATTTAGAGACATGTGGGTCAAGGCAAGTGGATAAGTAATTGCAAATTAAATGTTAACAGTTTGATAGTCTTTAATGAAAGCCTACCCAGCATTTTGGCAACATCAGGTTTTAAAGACTTTTTATCTAATGAATCAATAGGACACTGAAACTTCCATATAACACTGTTTTGACTAGAGTGGGTTTCTATGTGAAGTAAGCCAATATGATTTAAAAATGTCAGTCACCTCAAAATATCTAGCAAGTACCAGCTATTTATAAAAGAAAACATGATTCATAAATTACTATAATATCATGACCTAAATATAACAACATTTAACATGTTGTTACATATGTACTTATCTCTCTATAATCATATTTATACATATATATGTATAGATATAGATATATAGATATAAATCCTGCTTATTTATATATTGATATTGCATTTTCATTACTAATACACAAGAACAATAATAATAGCTAAGCAGGATCAAGTGCTCATTATATGCAAGGAATTATGATAAGCATCACTTAACTATATTATGAACATCTTCATGTCACTAACTAAATATGTGTGTATGTATTGTTATTTTTAATGTCTGATAGTCTATCAGTATGGTATAGTATGACTATATCATAAGTGTTAGGCATTTATGTTATTTTCAAATATTATATGATATATATGTGATATATATGATATATATTATACGATATATATATATATAAATATTAGATGATTTTTTTCATAGTTAAATCTTTCATGCATCTTAAATCACTGCTGTGAGAAAAATTGTTAAAAGCATAATTCCTGAACCAAAATATTTACAGATTTCATTGAAACATCATTATTTTACTATTGTATCAGAAATGTAGGAAAAACAGTGAGGTTTTTGACACAGCTTGATGAATTATTGCCCAGTAATTTCATGCCAGTTTATCCTCCCATTAATAGTTCATGACACTTCTTTTCCTGCATCCTTGCTGACAATGGTATTATCATGTTTCAATCTTTGATGAGGCTGGTTAGCCTTGAAGCTGATCCAGGTGGATTTATTTGTGAGGGACATGACTTATTAGTCTCTCTCCTGACAGGTGGGTTTATATATTAGGACATCTTAATAGATAGACCAAATAGTGTGCCCTCACATTGTACCTAAAGTAATAGTAATTGCTTTAGTTCAAATGTGAACCATAAAAAAGGCTGAAAAATATTTCAACATACTTTCTATATATATGCAAGTAACAAATGAGAATATAAAAAGTTATAAGGGCATTTGTTCGCCAAATGTTATATGACATCATACACAATATAATTCTCAGGTTATAATACAGAGCTAGTTCAGGGGAGGAAAACAACAATAACAATTGCATTTTATCTCTTCTAGAGCACAGACCAGGACTAAGAATTTACGTGTTTTTGCCTTTGCTCATGGTATTTTCTCAACTGGTTTTGCAGCCTGCTTTAGGTGCCTTCTTCACCTGTTTACATTCTATTAATCATTGGGACCTATATCAAATGCCAATGTCTGCTTTGCAGGTTTCTTGATCTTCCTAATTAAAATTTATTTTTTTTCCCTTTTGGTTTCCCATTTTATTGTTTCTCTCTCTCTGTTTGTTTGAGTTTTAATTTTGTATGGTTCATTGTTAATAAGGTCATTTCTCCTATTTTGATGCTTATTGTTGGAGGTGGGCTATATCTTATTCACCTATACAGTATAACCAGCACTCAGAATCACAATGGCTGGCAAAATACATACTGAAAAATATTTGTTGAAGGAATAAGATATAGTGTTTATTTACAATGCTTATTCTTAGAGCCTATAATATTCTAAAGTCTGGAGAATTATTTAATAAAACAATTATTTTCAGGAAAAGTTTTTACTTTTCAAAAGTACTCACATATCTGTAGCACATATAAGAGCATTATTCCACATTCTGTCATTAGAATAATGTCCCCTGTTTGGATATACTTAACCTAAATTTCTGCAGCTAGAAATATGGAAATCAGAAAGCACTTTCCCTTACTTCCTTTTTTCTTTTTTCTTTTCTTTCTTTCTTTTTTTTTAGAAAAACCTACCACCATTTCACTTCATCTATAAATCTATAATTGAAATGGTTCTTATGTCTACTTCCGTTTGTTCTCTACCTTAAAGGAGTTAAGAATATGATATGAAATCATATTTGAGGGCAAAATAATACATGTTGTGTTTCTTTTTCTTTGAATAATGTGCCAGATTATTATTTAAATCTACAATTTCTCTTTGAGGAAAAACAGCCAATCTTTCTTTGGCATGCATTATTTTCTTTGGGATTAAGAAACATAGAGAGCAGTTAAGTTTGGAGAGATGACAGTTTCTTCTCTATGTCCAACATCTTTATTCAGCTGTTTATATTTTAATTTATCTTAGAAATATCATTCTGACCCAATAAACATTTTTTAAAGAAAACCTTGGGTGATAAAACTAACTAAGATTCTTGGTGTTTTTAAACACAACAGAAGTGGATGAGAAGAATGCGTGTTATCACTTATACATATAGTGATTCAGTCCAGAAGAACTGGAGGAATTTGTTCTTATTTTTTATTCTTTTTTAGGGTTTCTGTTGATCAGATTAGTTATATTAGAAAACATTTATAGCACCAAGAAATGATTAATACAATTTAATTTGTTATCATCTTTAATCTATTTTTTAAAAGAATTTGTAAGATCTCATTGATAAATATAGGTTAACTCTACCAAGTCACAAAATACTTACTGATAAAGAAAAGATGCTGAAGTCACAAAAAGGAACATTAATAAACCCAAATTCTGTTGCCAGCTTTTTATTAGTTTTAAGTAGACCACTAGCCCAAACAAAAACTTTTCATGATAAATTACAATGACTTCAGAATTTTGTTCTTGCTTTGGACATGCATAGGACAGTTTGAGTCTGAATAAATGAATTTCCTAATTAAATTTGTATAATACCTGCATTTAGTTCATGTTTAATAAAGTTAAAGATGCGTGGTAAAGGAAATTGTACATGGTTGCTTGTTTTCTTTAAATCTTGCTTTACAAAGAATCTTTTTCATTAGTTGTTTTATTAATGCGTAATTAACTAGTTACAATATCATTTTAACAGGATTATTTAGTAGAAGAGCTTACTTGGGTCTTAGATAAAACTGAAGTTAGAAATGTTTATTTATTTGGTCACTTTTTTGGCTCAAGGAAGAGCTAGGATATAAACTGAAGTTTGTCTGACACCAGGATCTGATATTCAGCAGCCAATATTCCTAGAAATAAGTAGACAATTATGGGAAATAATTTTTTCCATCAACAACTCTTAATATCATTTTACTGCAATCTAAGCATCTACAAAGGAACATGCTAGCAAATGGTCTAAATTTTAAAATTATGCTGAAGTATGCTAAACAGAAACATTAAAAAAATATACATAAGTCCACATTTGGGATATCTAATTAAATGTTTAAACTTGAGATGTATGGAGCTGTACACAGCTTAGCAGACAACAGTTTTGTCAGAGCCTGAATGTTTTGGCAGAGCCCACCCTTAGTTGTCATTTTTTTCGCTGTTGGCTGATTCAGAAAACATGTAGTGACCAAAAACTAGAATGAATTGAGCGATGTTTATAAATGCTTTGGATTTTATTGTGTGTGTTATGTGCTTTGGAGTCAGCTCCGAGCCCTGGTGACCCTGTGAATGAGTGATTTCCGTAATGCCCTGTCCTCAGCAGCCCTGCTCAGCTCCTGTAGACTCATGCCTACGGCTTCTTTTATGGAATCAATCCATGTCATATTTGCTCTTCCTCTTTTCTTGCTGCCTTCTATTTTTCCAGTATTATTGTCTTTTCAAAGGACCCTGAATCTCATGATGTGCCCGAAGTAGGACAGCTTCAGTTTTATCATTTCTGCCTCCAGTGACACTTCAGGCTTCATTTGCTGTAGGACCTACGTGTTCATGTTTCTGGCAGTTCAAGGTATCCATAGAGCTCTCCTCCAACACCATATTTCAAATGAATCATTTCCCCCCCATCAGCCTTCTTTACTATCCAACTTGAACCACAGTACAATAACCACTATTTAGAAACACATAATGTGAAATATAACATCAATCCATACATGAAGCTTGGCACAGTAATGGATTCATAGCCTCCTCACAACTACTCTTTTCTTGTGTGTTGCAGTTAATTGTAGCTGACAGTGTGGATTCACTGGTATAGCCTGTTATTCTCGTTTCAGACATGAAGTAACTATGTCCCAGAAGGGAAGTGATTCGTTTACCATTATATAAATTGTGAGCACCCTACTGTCGTTAGAATTCAGAATTACTAAATTTTTGCCTCACATGCTTTTCCCCACACTAAAATGTCTCATCACATTTGCTCATGGCCCCTTTGAGAATCTGGTGAACTCTTAGCCCAGGAAAATGAACATGTGCCCCTCCACGTGAAATGTTTCACATACTCCTAAGAGAGTTCGCAAACCTGTTAGAGGCTATTCACAAGCCCCAGGTAATAACACTCATCAAAATGATGATTATTTTTATGTTAAAAACTGAGTAGTCTAGGACGGAGTCAGAGTGTGTTTCCAGAAGCTGGTTCTGAAATTGCAATGATTGGGGGAAGTTTTTAGACCATATATATCTATATTTTTAATTTTTCCCTTGATTTTAGCAGGACACACTTGATATAATGCACCTTTATTAGAAGGTTTCATTTGACCTATAAATAATATCTTTGTAGAACATTTTTAAGTAATCTAATTGTCTTATTTCATGAAAATTAATTGAACACATGCACACAAACAAAACGAGAGAAAATAGAGAGTGAAAATCCTTCTTGCCTTTATTGGTGGCTTGGCTTTGTGGTGTTTTCAAAAGTAATGCCAGCCTTTAGCTAGAAGTTAATAATGTGGCTCATAAATATGGAGGAGCATGATCTTCCTCCAGAGACAGTGCCTACCAATTTGTGTGGATTCCGGTTGCCAAGAGACAAACTTTGGCCCATTTAAATTAAGTTCAGTGGTCTGACAAATGCCAAATTTATGATAAAATGCTAAGTCTTTTGTGGTAGAATATTTTCTACTTAAAATATGTAAGCCTTTTAAAATGTAATCTACTTTCTAAATAATAACAAATACACGCAGCTTTCACATCGAGCTTCTTTTTTTTGTTTTCTTTTTTTGGGGGGTTAGCATTCACATAGCAAATTCTAAGTAAAAATGCCTTCTCCCAGATAGTCCAAACAATCTTAACACTGAGGTCTTACTTCTGGAATGTATCTTTCTGCCAAAAATTCTGACGACTTTAATTTTCAATTCTGGGGTATTTGACTGTGTGCAAATAACACTAGTAGGACTGGGGCAGGGCCAACAGGAGGACGGAGCTTCCTGGATAATTATACTGACTTCCTGCCTTTTAGTACATCTTCAGTCCTGGTGCACTCAGCTAAGTTCTTCCAAAGCACTCAGCGATAAAGAGGGCTTTCTTTATTCAAGACACCATGAGGCTGAGAATGAATTAATGTAGTATGCCTTAAAGTTTCAGCCTTCTGCAAAGAAAGGCTACGAGGAATGCATCATAGCATTGTGGTGTCCGTGGTGTAAATATGTAAATAGTTGAATTATGAATATTTAACTGTTAATTAAATATTAAATAGTTGAAATATAATCGCTGAACATTTACTTTATTTAAAATAGAAAGGCTAGATTCATTTATTCATCGAACAACATTTTGCTGAGTTGACTACCATGAGTATAGAGCCACTGTAGGCATGGCTTCAACAATGAACAGAGCACGGACCTGCCCTCATGGGACTTGTGTTTTGGTGGGTTCTAGGTTGAGGTCCCTTACGGAGTGGATTGCTCTATGATTTGTGTGAAAACCCACCGTCTTATGTTACTTTAGAAAAGTTACAGGGCAGCCTGAAAAACTGCTTTGAAGGATAATGGTTGATGTTTCCTATCTTCTTCGTCCCTCTCCTCCTGCTCCTTGTCCATTTTTTTTTTCCATTGTAGCCATACTTAGAGCTCTAAATATTACAATTATCAGTGTTCTATCTTCTGGAAAATGTGGACATTCTTTTTTTGTAAATGTTGATTTTTAAAAAGCCATAAATCTTATTGAGGAAACCTTGATTATCTGGGTATTTTCTTACCCTTACCCGAACCAAGACCAATTAAAGATGATAACCACCTCCTATTTCACTTTAGACAGCTTTCAATGAATAAGTCAATATAAACTTTTTTATTTGCCTTTTATTTTGAATTTTGTCATGGCCCTCAGGCAGTTTGCTATAATTTCATTTTTTTTTTTTTTTTAACTTTGGGAAAAGAAAAGGTAGTAAATATTGCTAAGAAAAAGGAAATTATTTTCCTTGTCCTTTTGAGATGAGTGTTGTTGACCTTTTAAAATTCACTATTCAGTTTTTCACACCTTGTTCAAAGTAAACAAATGAAATACAGGTAGGGCATGAATCCTACCTTGGGATTCAATGGACTAGGGCAAGAGGGCAGTAAGATGTTTGTTGAGGCCCAGAATTAGCCTTAGCACCCCACGGCCACAACTTTGGTCTCAGCTGCCATGACCTTTCACAGGAATTATTCTAACTGTTCTCCCTGCTTCTGCCTCTGGCTTCTGGCAAGTCTGTTTTCAATACAGCACCAGACTGTATTGAAATTTATGACAATTTTTCTAAATTGTCAGCCATGTCATTTAGCTGCTAAAAGTCCTCTGGTTTATTATCTGTCACTCCTCATAAGAATATAAGCTCCATTAGGATGGCAAATTTTATGTGCTTGGTCACTACTTTATCTCCAACACTTGGAAAAATACTTGACATACAGAGCTGATAAAACAAGAAGAGACATAGTATTATGAGCCCTGTGAAATATGGAACTGTGGAAGAGGGGCCAACGAGTGGGAACTCTAGTCAGGGATCGATGAAGCTTCTGTCAGAGGTGCAGTTCTGAGATGAGAATGGAGGAGAATGAAACATCCAGAACTCTCTCTTCTATACTCCTTTTCCCAATTGCTTTCCATTAACCAAACCAAACTGGAATCCAGGCAAGAAGGGTTTCCAATTGTTTCCCTCTTGAAGGTTCACTTTCTTGGGAACAGAATAGGGCAGAGAAGTATAGGGACTGGATCTGGAGGGGGTAGAGACAGGGAGACACAGGGGAGAATCACCATAGGACATAATTATACCTCTGATTACCTCACTCTCAGACCACACCTATGTCATTATGCTTAATTCTGGGCACCACCTCATAACAGGGTCATTGACAGACAAATGGACACAAGCTATTTAAATGCAAGTCATTGTGAATGTAGGAACTGGGATTATAAAGTGTGAGGATACGTGATTTCAGAGAACATACAGAACTGACTATGTAATTTGCAAGGCCACCTGCAAAATAATGATGTGGGACCATTGTTCAAAAGTTATTGAGACTATCAGCACAGTGACAGTGGAGGATTAAACCAAAGTTGTTGTCACTCTAAGTCACACTCCCAGGTTGTATGCCCATGTAGGCATCCCTGGGAACATGTCAGCATCCATTAAACATTTAATGGCATATGGATGATGGGATCAATGGGTAAAGCTTTGTGTCTTAAGATAGTAAAACCTACATCCAAGGAATGGCATTTTATCAGTGTTCTTTGCTTTTCCTTTTTTAAACAAGTTGACCTGTTTGATAACAGAATACCTTTCCCATAACTGGAATTGTCTGTGATGAATTTAGCTGCAATCTGTCAGAGATGCTATGGAAAGGATTTCATGTTAAACAAGTTGTTGGACAAAATTAATAATATGGATGTTTCCAAATCTAAGGATAATAAATGTAACATATTATTTAACAAAAATATCATCAGGAGCTGATATATTATCCTTAATTTATGGACAGATTAACCAGATTATATTTATTTATATTTATAAACATCTACGTATCTACATCTATATATACATATATATATATGTGTGTGTATATATATATGTATATATATGTATATCTATATCTCTATACAAGTTCAGACAATTAAGTTCGCGAATTTGTTGCAAAGACGTTGTAAACTTTTTTGATATCAGAGGGATTATTCATTATGAATTTATACCAACTGACAGACAGTTAACCAAGTTTACTATATGGAAGTGCTGAAAGCTGCATGAAAAAGTTAAACGACCTGAACTTTTTGCCAACAATTCATGGCTCTTGCATCACGACAATGCATCGGCTCACACGGCACTGTCTGTGAGAGAGTTTTTAACCAATAAACAAGTAACTGTATTGGACACCCTCCCTACTCACATGACCTGGCCCCCAATGACTTCTTTCTTTACCTGAAGATAAAGGAAATATTGAAGACATTTTGATGACATTCAGGATGGCAAGGGGAACATGACTAAAGCTCTAATAGCCATTCCAGAAAAAGAGTTCCAAAATTGCTCTGAAGGGTGGACTAGGTGCTGACATTGGTGCATAGCTTCCCAAGGGGAGTACTTCGAAGGTGACCATAGTGATATTCAGCAATGAGGTATGTAGCACTTTTCCTAGGATGAGTTTGCGAACTTAGTTGTCAGATCTCGTATCTGTATCTATATAGTCTTTTTCTAATGGGGAGGCCTTGTATGTCTTTTTCTTACATAGTCATGATGCCCAAATTTTAGACATTTACTTTCACATTGTTATTATTAATCTATATTATTAAAGTATATTTATATAATACTGGGCAAAAATGTGACAATGTACAGAAATGTAAGACAAAATCTTAGAGGGCAAATCCAGCCTTTGACTGTAGAATTAATTTAGGGACCCAAGACCAGAATCAGAGCATCTTGATTTCCAGCCTAAAGTTATTTCCATGAAGTAGGAGGGAGTAAAGAAGTTTGTTAAGATAAGTCAAACCCTTTATGAAAATAATAAACACGGACTTGTTTGATGACAGTAAATTATCAATATAGCATTATCATCATTTTATTTATACAGAAGTAAATTTACAGTTCAATATGCGTTGATGCAAAAACAAACAGAACCATAATATTCAAAACGATTGAAGAATACAGTTATGACTTGTACTTCACAATCTCAACTTTTGGGCACTCTACTACTTTTCATTTTGGTCCTTTTAGGAAATTATATAAACAAATGCTTTTCTGAACCTCACCAACACTTACAGTATTATATCCCCAACTGGTAGATGTTGTCATTTTAGCTGGTTTATATTTAAAAAATGAATGAAGTTCATACTTAGATAACAAAGAATGTATTGTTGCTAAATAATTAATACTTATAGGTTTCCTACCACTATCTCCATTAAAAGAACTTCTTTCTTCTCCTTCAAAAAAAGTGTGCACAGACCCCCAAAGCATGAGACAAATAAAGGTAAAACCACTGTTTGTAAAGTGAGTATAAGGAGCCCAAAGCCCCCATTTACTAACCCCTCACATCAGATTTTAACCTCTGAGATAACACAATGTGTAAACCAGCAATCTAGTTCAACCTCCTCAATTTACAAATAAGAAAACAGTTCAGATAGATTTCATGGCTCATTCAATATCACACAGCTTATTAGAAGTAAAGCCAGGATAAAATCTATGACTCTGACCCTCAATATTGTTTAAAGTACATAGGCTACCTGGACTAACTAAAGTCATGTTAGTACATGAATGAACTACTCACTCTGCCAATCATATGGATAGAAAAGTTTAGAGAATTCCAACAGTGAGGGAAAACTTGACCTTTGAGTCCAAAAAATCTACATGCTTTCTAATTTGTTTGTTTGAATTTTTCCTGGCTTATTTCATTATTACATTTTTCAGTAGGAAATGAACAGTCAACACAAGATAGATAAATAGAGATAAAGATACAGACAGCCACACAAACTATGCAATTACAGTGCTATAAAGGCGAAGGGCTTGTTAAAAATAAATCTTTTTTTCTCAAGACTCCTCAGAGAGTCCAGCCAGTTTTTCCTGTGCCTGAAGCTGAGTTGTGCACACAATAGGGACCAGTCCTGTTTTATTGTTATTAAACTCTATATGGTGGATATTAATCTCTTCCGTCTTTTTGAGAGCAGGTGAGTTATATGGAAAAATCCAAAAGTGGCTAGGAAAAAACAACAACTGTTCCTATTTATAAAGAAACCATTTTCTTCCAAATATGGCATGAGGTGTTTACTTGTTCTTTTAGGGTATATGCTCATTGTAGTACAAGATTTAGTCCTTAAGAGCCAGGAGGGCTTTGAATTTCTCTTTCCTTCTTCCCTAGCTACCCAAAAGGACAGACACCAGGTATGCCAAAATATTTCTAGGTTGTATATAACTTTAGGCTTTTATTTGAAACTGAAATAAAATGTTTTGCATTTTATTTTTAAAGTGTTGAGCCCATTTATATGGCTATGTATTTATGTACATAGATATTTCAGTTACTGGGTTCTTGCTTGAAATAGGTCTTAAACACTTCCGCTGGTTTGTCACATTTTTGCTTATAATTGCCACTGATTCAAATGGCATAGGTGGTAATGTTTGTCTCACTGTTTGACAATTCTAGATATATGTATGAGAAGTTGTTTCAAGCTTTTGTTTAATTTATCCCCTCCTCACAATGTCAGTTAAGGAAAACCCAATCTCAGTTACACCCACCAGAATGTAAAATGGTGCAGTTGTCATAGAAAACAGTTTGGTGGTACCTCGAAAAATTAAATGTAGAGTTACCTATCTAGAGTAGGTATTTTGAGACGGGAAACAGATTAGTGGAATCTATTAGAGGAATGAGGCAATGGGAAGTTATTGCTTAATGGGTAAAGAGTTTCTGTTTGGAGGAAAACGTTTTTAGAGATAGTGATGATGGTTGTACAATGTTGTGAGAGTGATTAAAAATAGCTAACATGGTAAGTTTTGTTATATTTTACAGCAATTAAAAAAAAGAAAGAATGAAGTTTAGCTGCCATCTCTAGAGGAAAAAGAAAGGCAAAGAGCAAGGAAAAACCTGATTTGCCCTCAAAATAACTGTTATTGAATACCTGAGGCTGCTCACTCCAGGGCTTCGGGCACCTGATATCATCAGGTGTGAATGTATTTATTATTATTTACACCTTATGTATGTGAGGCACTGCTGTGTGAACTGTGGGTACAGAGGTGAGTAAGATAGACACACCGTTGCCTTCTTGGAGCTAATGTACCACTGGGGAAGGCTGGGAAACATCAAACAAACGGGCAAACAAGAGAAAGATGTAAGCTGTAATATCTGCCATGAAGGAAAGCAGCAAGGGACTGAGACAGAGCCTGTGTGTGTACGCGTGCACACGCTGGTGTGGATGGGGGTGGAGGAGGACCCTCTTTCTGAAGAAACATGATTCAAAGTGAAGAGAAAAATCAGAGTATGTACAAAGTCAGAGGAAATAACATGGTAGTGGCAGGTAAAAAAAAAGAATGATATGAACCGGCATTGGGACCCGTTTTATCTCAGACCCAGCCACACTGAGGGGGGGAGTAGAAGAGCAAGAACAAGAAGTCAACTTCGCAGACATGTTAAGTGTAAATGTAAGATGAGTTTTAAATTGCTATTAAATAGTATTTGGCCAGAGGAACCCAGGATTGCTAGAACCATGTCTTATAAAGTATCTATTTTCCTTGAGGCTTCCAAGGCAATTATACGCTCAACGAACAATGACAAATGAGACATCAAAGTCCCACTTTAATTTTAGTTGGGCTACTGCCTGTGACTACCAATGAAACTTTCTGGAAAAACTGGATTGGAGTATGTGAATTGGATTCAATATTCCTAAATAATGCTCACTGCCTTAAACTCCAAATCTTACCCAAAACTGGCTGCCAAATTCCAAGTGGTCAAAGTTCCTGAGCGCCAAAGAAAGGCAACCAAGAAAGCAAGGTTGATGGGCTTCCTTGGGGGGTGGAAAGAAGAGGTAGCCACATGCATTTGGGTGACTCAGTCTGTCACACAACTCATTCAGTGGGCACCCTGAAATCGGCCCAATCAGTTTGCAATCTACTTTTTGCTGGCATGTGAGGTTAATCTAAGATATGAAAAGGATTTTCACAGGCATATAAGAAGGGAGTAAGCATGCATACCAGTCAGAGTGAGAAAATGACCAAAGGTTTGGGGACTGTGCTTTAATATATCTAGAAAAATAAAATACAGTAATAAAAGAAGGTATAATAAAATAAGCTGAAAATGGGATTTAAGGCCATGTTACTTTTGGAAAATAGGCCAAAACATTAGCCTCTGATCTTTATGCTTTGGGCAATATTTTCAAGCTCACAGGAAAATAGTTTCCTGAGCTGGGCTGGGGGCTCCCTGTGAAAGATGGATTGCAGAGGAAAGAGACTCCCACACAAATGCTAGTGAGGATGCAATCACTACTGACCAGACCTGAGATGATAATTTTTATTCCTACTGCTAGAAAGGTGTCTAATTTGTTTTCTCTTTTATCATGCAAGGATAGATGATGAATCCAAGCTATTATTTTCACAAACCTATCATGCAATCCTAGGCTAATCAGGAGTAACGCCCCCCATCCAGGCTACGAGATGACAGGGAGCAGCAAGTTTACTCTGCTCTGAACAGCACTGCAAGACAGACAACGTCCACATCGTATTCTAGTCACAGTTATTTTTATTGCACGTCATGTGCTCAAATATTAAAAATACAATACTTGTAGAAAAATGATAAACTATGGAAATAGATAAATAAGAAACATTGCCCCAAGTTGTATCTCATTTTGACAACCACAGTTAGTGTCTTAGTACATATGCTCTTTATATATTTTTGTGGCATTGTGTTATAGCGCACTTTTACAATAGTATCTTATTTTGCTTTCAATCCCCTCAGGTAATATTGTTTCTAGTCATGGTGGGATCGTGTCAATGGTATGAATCACGTACAACAGAGAAAGCACGTGATATGTTTTTATAGCTAGTATTTATGAGCACCACCACGGCCACATTTTCTGCTGTGAGATTCTATAACTATGTATATGTGCTTATAATTTTATTTAAATCTGCAATAATTTATGAGAAACATTTCTTACTTATTACTCTTCAAATTAAGACATTGACACATAGAAAAGTTAGGTGAGTTGGCCCAATTGCACAGGTAGTAATGGCCAGATTGCTGGGTTTCATCCATAGCTGCTAGATTCCAAAGCTCTAGGCCAGGGGTGTCAAAACTGCGGCCCGCGGGCCAACTGCAGCCCGCAATCCATTGTTAATTGGCCCGCAGCAAATTCCAAAAATATATTTAGTTTACTTAAATAAACCAGGTGAGGCAATACGTACTTCACCTTGAGTGAGTGACCCTGCTGTTTGTGTATTTTACCGCATATGGCCCTTGGTGAAAAATGTTGAAAAAAGGTTGGACACCCCTGCTCTAGGCCTTCACAATGAAGTTCTTTTGCTCTTCTCCCCTGTAAATGGTAAAACCTTATACAAATGCTCCATGTCATTCTAGTAATTGCAAACCTATGGACGAGTAAAAACAGCTGCAGAGAGGTTGTGACATTTTAAAGTCACAGAAATTGTTAGTGATAAGGTATAGCCCTAGCAGTCAGGTCGAGTTGTGGCCCAGCGCTCTGCCATCGTCAAGTCTACTCTGTGGTGATAAAATAGCCTTGCATTTGTTTCTACCATTCTCCCTTTCCTAGTGTTCTCTCTGTCAGTGTCATCCTCAGTCTCTTTAGTGCCATGCGTGGCACTGATAACAGTTCTGGACAGACCAGAGTGGGAGCACAGGCAGCCAGAGCAGGTTTTCATGTGGGATTTTCTGGAAGGTTGGAATGTCACCAGCTATGACGTCCCTCTTGGCTGTTAGCAGCCTGTCAGCCTAACTCTTAGATGACTACTGCTAGCTAACACTAATGGGGTGGGCACTATATGTCTGACAAGGCACTAGGTAATGTACATGTGGTTACTTAATTCTCATAAGCATCCCTGTTATACAGATGAGAACATTGTGGTACCAAGAAGCTAGATAATCTGTGCAAGGTATCACAGCTGGAAAAATGGAACAGCTAGAACTTGAACTCTGGCATCTGCTTTCCAGCCAGCATTCTTTACCCATTAGCTGAACTACCTCGGATCCTCAAAGCAACTCTTAAAATATGAAAACAGCCAAACAAAATAAAGGTTGTTACTGGCAGTTATGGGTGCGCAAAATAGTAATGAGCACCTGGAATTACTATTTCTAGTAACAGATTATCTCCTGCCTTATCCTGATCTGGTATGGATTCCTTATCACTTTCAAACGTGCTAGTGTATTTTGATTTATCTGACTGCTTGCTCCATGCTAAATCAACCGACTTTTACCAGAGGAAGATGATGTTTAAGTAGGATTAAGTGATTCACACAAAGTCATATAGCTGATACATGACAAAACTCAAAATTGATGCCTCATTTCCCAACTCTAAGTTTTTTTAGCCCAGGTAATTTCCAGTGTTTTGGCATATATATATATATATATATTACATTACATCTATTATAGGATTTATATTTGCCTAAAAAGTAAAATGAAACAGACAAAAATAATGCATGGCTTTATTTTATTTGATGAAAACAGACAAAAATAATGCATGGCTTTTAAAAATCTTTTTCTCCCAGATGGAAAGCATTGCTTTTATAATACTTCTTATCCCCCAGTGAGATACCTAGTGAGATAATCCCTTGAAAATAATTCTTGAGTTAATGTATAAATTTCTTCAAAATTTTGGGATAGCTAATAAATTTATAAAATACGTCTCACTTCCTAGAAAAATCACTGCAGAGACACACTTGTTTCAGTTGCCCTATGCGTTGTGTCTTTCATCAAAATGGCCCAATACTGGAAACTGTCCAATGTCAGGCAAGAGAAGCTGAAATTAACAGGACAGTAACCGTAAATGCTTTTGATTTACTTGTCAATAAATACCAGTTGTTTTATCTGCCTTGTAGAGGTACTTTAAAAATGAATTACAGTTTACCACTCACAGAGAGCCAATATAATTCAATTTTTACTGTTATATATTAAGTAGATTTAAGAGTATGTCAAGAATTTTGAATATACTTTTTAAGTTTTTAGTAGTCTTTAGGTCTTGTTCTTCGTCTACACCATTCCCTCCTCTTTTTATTTTATTTGATGAAAAAATTAAAATATAATAAGACTTGAAGTTAGGAATGTGTGTGTTTGTCCCTGTTGGCCCTATAACCCACTCCAGCCCTGCCCTGCTCCAGGCTTTAGGTTTCCTAGAAACAGGGACTCTGTTTTGTTCATTTGCTCATCTTAGGATCTGGCATTTAGTAGGTGTCTAATAAATGCCTTTTTGAATGAGCTTTTGAAAGATACTGAAAGAACCCTGCACTCAAAGTCAGATATCACTAAGACAATCCTTCAGGAGAGCCAATCTAACAAGAGATCCTAACGTCTTCAATACATTATTTTCTTGGTTCCTGTGGGCAGGTCTTCTGCTCTCTGGCAAGCTGCTGCTTTCTGACACGTCATAAATAAATACTGCCCTATCTTTGGGAATATGTACCCATGCTATATTTCCCCACTCTTCCCTACCTCATAATAATCTCACCAGTAAGAATGACTCCTCTGTAAGGGTCAATTTTCCTTTCCCCACAAAGTTTTTGAAAGATCAACAGATAAAACATATAAACAGAGATGTATGATATATTCATGGTCCTGATAGAACTCATGATTGTCACATAATCATATACCAATAAAAAAAAATGGCCACACTCTGACTGGATAACAAAATCTTCCATTATGGAGTCTTTTATATTAACATAATAATCCTAGATATTTAATAAATAATGCAGCCTTATAGCTCTCCTTTCCAATCCAACTTTTCCGTGTGTGTGTGTGTGTGTGTGTATATGTGTGTGTGTGTACTGAGTTGAATGGTGATTTCCCAAAGATATATTCACAGCCTAACTCCCCAGAAACTAGATGTGACTTTGTTTAGAAGCATTATACATGCAATATGCGTATATATTCTAGAGATACAATGCATTGTATATGTATTATGATTTAATGCATATATACTGCATTACATAAGACATACTTTATATGTGAAAGTTTACATGAATATTTAGTTTCAAACATATGGTCCATAGACTTCTAGAATTCCACCAAAGAAGTACTGGGACTATACAAGCTATTTCCAGTGTTTAAAAGAACTTAAGAGATAGTGTATGAAACTTGTGATAAAGTAGTACACATTATGAACATCAGAGGTTCATTTACTCTTGGCTAGAATGGTGACTCTGGGAGGGGATGGCATTGGTTTGCTCTCACCAATCAGAAGTTCAGATTGATGGTAACTTATGGCTTTGGTGAATAATATATGGAAGCATGAATTCATTAAAATTTTTTTTTTAATAAGATGTTTCTAAGTATGGGCTCCAGGATGAAAATAAATGGTCAAAATTCTCTAGGGAGTGAAGGCTTAATAGTTAGACCCAGACATGTATATGTTTATACACTCACAATCTTGCACTGGTCATAATGCTTTTGTCTTAATTTTGCTTCTCACTAGGTCAGCCTAGTTTTACTTTTAATATATCATTTTTCATTCTTTAGCCTTTTCTGAACTTTGTCTCTTTTAATGCATTGTTTTCATCCTTTGGCCACTAAACAGTTGATTGTCTATTTGCAGTGGCCCCTGAGAACACTTATTTATTTTACTCTCAATTGAAGCATCATCAGTTCATACTATAATCAGAATCTTCCCTAAACTCTGAAACGGCATTCCATCTCACTTGGAATAAAATCCCTCATCCTTACCTGTCCAATAAGCCCGGAAGGTCTGTCACACTACCAGACTCACCCTCTCCTCCTATTCCCCACCTAAATTCCCCTCCCATCACTCCCGTTCTATGGAACCAACTACTTGACATGCTTTTCTTTGAAGACTTCAGAAACACTCTAGCTTCAGGGCCTTTGCATTTGCTCTTCCCCCAGACAGAGATAAAGATGTTCCCCTCTCTTCATTCAGGTATGTGAATAAGTCTGATCATAACTTTGCGGCCTTACCTACCTTATCTAAAATTACAATTCCTTTGCTGTATCCTATTCTCGTATTCTGTTTATTTCCATACTTATTGTATTAGAATTAATTTTATGTTTGGTGTCTGTCTTTCTTTAAGAGAATCTAAGTTAAATATATATGTATGTATGTATGTATACACATATACATACATGTATCTGGGAATGGCATGGATGTGCTCACTGCTGCTTTCCTAGGTCTCAGAAATGTGCCTAGCTTAAAGGAAACTTCAATCAATATTTTCTGACTGAATACATTCATTTCCTTATTCTTCATTCAACATTTGAGCACCTAATAATAATATCTGCTGAATTGTCAGTATGTGCCAGAAAATGTGCCAAACAAGTTGCATGGATCATTTCCATTTAATCCATACAAAAACCTTTTGAGGTGGGTGGTCTTATTATCTATTCTTCACAGATGAACAAGTGAGGCTGAGAGAAATTAAGAGATTTTCCCAAGGCCACACAGCTATTAAGGGACAGAGGCAAGATTTGGCTTCAGATATCCTAACTACAAATCCAAGCTCATCTAAATTAGGTTGTACCACAATTATACCAGGTGCAAGAGAGAAACTGGTTAATAAAAACTCTTGCTTTTAGGCAGCCTATAGCTTTATGAGAGAAATTTTAAAAAATCACCATGGAATATTATATGATGAGGGCTATAGCAAGGTTAAGATGGGAGATATTTTGGGAACTTCTCAGAGGATCATCTAAATTATAATGGATAAGCAGAATTTAGCTATGTAAAGAAATGAGAGAAAAGATGGGACAACTCCCAGGAGTGCGGACAGCTTGTGTAATACCAGAGGTGCAGAAAATCATGGCTTGATGTATCCTAGAGTTGTGGTAAAAGATGGCTCATTTGTAGAATTCATTTTGGCTGTTTGCATAGGAGGGGTAACAAAATCGAAGAATTTGGCTTTTGTAGTCCTAGTTTTGAGATGCTTTCAAAAGAGGAGGTTTCAAAAATGTTAAGTAACTAAAAATAAACACCCCCAAAGAGATGAAAAGAAAATATCAGAGGCTATGGGAGGATCTCTCTTGAGAGAAATCAAGCAAATGATCACTTTTCAAAGACCAAGGAAAAGATGGACCTCCCTGCTAATTAGTATACTGGGGAATATTGTTGAAAAGTCAATGTGAAGACTTGATGGCAGTTTCCTGCCATTTCAGAGCTCATTCACAAGGATGCATCTATGGGAAAGACATAGCCTGGATCCTTGGTGTCTCCCTGGCTTTGCTGCATTGCCAATAGAGCAATTAAGGGAACTTTCCCATATGGCTCAGAGATCAAAGAACATTAAGGTTTGGAACTGCCCTCAGGAGATGCCTAAGAGAATAGAGTCAGGAAAAACAATGATTCTACCTCCGTCTCTTCCAACTTTGGAGTTTTATGTAGCTTACAAATCATCTCAAATTTCTTGACTATAAAAAGGAAAAGAAATATATTCACTTTATATGTTTGTTGTGAGAATTAAGTGAGTTAATGTGTGTGGGAGGAGGACCTTACAACATTGAAATCACACAATAAACAATAGCTGCTCTTTTGCTATTATTCAGTGAATACCGTTTGTTTCATTGATAAGGAAACAGGGGGAAGTGACTTGACCCAGCTCACACATGGAGCTCATTAATTCCCTGGTCCACAGCCTACCACCAGGGCTTTCCATCTCACCATCACCACCAAATAGCTTCAGGTTCCTTTGATGATCTTCTATCTGATCTAAAACTTCTGATTTGCAGCCTCTGTTTCCCATCCTCACATAACCCTGGACCTGCCTTATCTTCCAGTGAAGTCTTCAGAGATCACTTCAAATATGGCGGCCGGTTGTAGTTGGCAGTACTAGAATGACTCTAAAGTAAAGACTGGACTAAATATCTCTTCTCTGTACTGAAGGACAGGTGCTTCCCTCCATCATACTATTGGAATTACCTGCTAGAATTACCTATTTAGTGCCTTCTCTCTAGAATGTAAGGGCAGATGCAATGCCCTGTTCATCTCTGAATCACCTGCTTAGAGCATGGTGTCTAACACATAGTAGGTATTCTATGGTATTTAATATAATCTAGTAGTATTTTGTTTTAATTAATGTGAGCCCCATAAAGAGAGTAATTACTGTGTTTTAATAGTATCGATGTTATGAGGATGACTGTGCATATTTAGATTTTCAAAATGGTCATTTTGACCAGCGTTTTTTGGATGTATAGGATTTTATATGCTAGTTAAAATTTCATATAGATTCTCTAATATTATATCTGGCAAAATAATCATTAACACTACACACTTGTATCTAAGCAGTGGTATGTTGTAGTTTGTTCTCACCAACTCACAAGAGCCAGTTGTGTGTACCTCTTCCCAACTCCATATTTAGTGACTTCATGTTGGTAGTCTGAAATTTGCAATGGTGGGAGTGTTTATGCCATGAAAATCAACAAATGCTGCATATCAAGGTGTTTTATTTTCCAGAGAGCACATTGTTGTACATTTACCAGCCTATCACTGTGTATAAAACTCTTAATCCAGTATAATTTGTGTAGTTTTGCAATCATGGTTGTATCTATTTAAGGTAGAAGATACATCTAATTTTCTGGCTCCACTTCATTTTTTATACCATCTAGATAGACACAAGTAATTCCTGGTAGAGTTCTTTGCATACATAGCAGATGCCCCAAAAATGAACAATTAATTAATATGGGGAAACGTTCTCCACATCTAACTTGATTTTTTCCCCCAATTCATCTTTTAAATTCTCCTTAGGTTTATTAAATAGCAGTTGGGAGTATCAGCTTTGTTTGAGGATCAAACACAAAGTTTAGTGAAGTGGACAAAAAATATTTGTGAAACTACAAAACAATGTTATTGCTAAAAGTGCAGATAAATTTAATCAACTGACTACACCTTTTCTTTGCTTCATTTATTCTGACAGAAGAATATGGAGTTAAAGTGGTTCTTCAGATTTTACTGGAAAATGTAAGGCTGAGATTGTTTTAGTTAGACCCCTTGAAATAGAAAAAGGGCGGGTTCCCCCCTTAACTTCAGATCTATATTCAAGATAATAAAAGATTATTTCAGGCTATTCTAGTATTATGAACAATTGGTTCATATCCTTAAGTGAAGCTTAGGTTTCAAACTGCAGGTTATTATTACAAAGTAATATTTGGTTATAAATCAGTCTATTTCCTCTGTCATTACTTGAGGGTAGAAGTATTCAAGAATATGGGTGTGATTTAAAATTCGATTAGAATATTAGAATATTGTTTGTAGTTCTTTTTTCTCATAAGTAATCACCAAAACTACTAGATTTTTCTTCCAAATATAGTAAACAGGAAAAAAAATACTTTCTATTGCAAAATGTGAATCGGTTCCGCATCTCCGCCATCTCATATAGTGAAATAACATTTAACTGTGATTGATAGATGTCTCAATTATAACTAGCATCTTTACTGATGAGATTTCTCCCCACACCACATCTGGGGCAGAATGTTGATGTTTTTGAAGATGAAATAACCTGATAGAAAAATGAATTATTTTGCCATATATTCTAAAAGGGAAACTGCAGTGGATACCATTAGGATTTTATAAAAATTCAAGTTTGTAGAGTAGTAAAAAGAGCTGAAGATCACAATCAGATACATAAGAAACTATTAAGTGACAAGAACAAAAATATAAACAAATAGCAAAGCAAAACATGTAGGTTATTTCTGATAGTACTTAAACTGTGACCCACTAAGAGAAATTGAAGTTTAAAGGGAATATGTTTGATAAAGTCTAAGCATTTTTCATCTATCCATCCACTTATTCAATCCTTCTTATATTTAATCAATGAATCCTTAATGAGTAAACTATGTTATATATTGGGCATCTGAAAATTGCAACAGTCTCTGATCTCAAAAATAGTAGCAAACCAGATGACAAGTAAGACATGCAGTTTGAATAAAATGTAATAAATGGAAAGAAAATTGCATCATGTTTTTATGTGAACACCAAGGAGATATAAATATCTGGGAGAAATGTAAATGAAAAGGTAAATTTATATATATTTGAGCATCTGTGATACACCAGCTGCTATTATACTTGGTTTTACATAGCTTGTTTCTTTTACTCTTCCCGGTAATACCGCAGGCAGTATTATTTGCATTTTACAGATGAAGAAACTGAAGCCTTAGGGTAATTAAGTAAGTTGGCTTTTGGATTGAATCGTGTCCTTTCCAAAATATATTTGTATGTTGAAGCCCTAACTCCAAGTTCTTCAGAATGTGACTTTATTTGGAAATAGGGTCTTTACACTAATAATCAAGTTAAAAGTAGGCTGTTAGGGTGGGTCCTATTTCAATATGACTGATATTCTTATAAATATTGACACTTAGACACAGAGACAGACATACCGAGAGGAAAGCCCATAGGAAGACACACATGGAGAATACCATGCAAAGATGGAGGATTGGAGTGATGTATTAATATTTATAAGATAAGGAATGCCAAAGATTGCTGTCAAAACATCAGAAGCTAGAACTAGGCAGAGAAGGATTTCTTTACAGGTTTCAGCAGATCATGGCCCCACCATTTTGGGCTTCTAACCTCCAGAACGGTGATACAGTAACTCAGTTGTACTAAGCCATCCAGTTTGTGGTTCTTCCTATGGCAGCCTAGAAAACTTATAAAGTTGGTCAAAACATAAGGCTAGTAAGTAGTGACTCACAACCTTCTTTTTCTGGTTCCAAAACCCACATGTTTCCTCCTACACAAAGGAAGTGATTTTCACCCAAATCTTTATGGTTGAGTTTAAGGTGAAAAAGTAAGGAAAGTGCATTCCTTTATTAGAGAACTCTCTGAGTTCAGGCTAATTCTAAAGGCCCTGAAGAATGACTCAGCTATTAAATCAGCTCTGTCTTAAGGATTCCTGAGGATCTCAGTTTAATTTGAATAAGTTGTTAACTTGGCTGTTAGTCTTTAGGATTGTTATGAAATAATTTATGAAATTATCATGAAATAAATTTTGCCTGCAGTACAATCACCAGCTGAGCATCAGCAATGCTTTATGGCAGTGGTTCTCGATGGGGAATCATTTTGCTCCTCTAGGGACATTTGGTATTGGTGACATTTTTAATTGTCCTCACTGGAAGGGGTGTTACTAACATCTATTGGGTTGAAGTTAGGAATGATGTTAACCTACAATGGACAGGAGAGACTCCCATACGAACAAAAATATTATCTGGCCCAAAATGTCAGTAGTATCAAGGTTGAGAGACTGTACTTTATGGAGTTCATTAAAGAAAACAATCATGTGAGCCTATTGAGTTAATTTGTTGAAATATCGAAAGATGTTTTGTTTGCAAAGGGCTCTGATACGAATATAGTGGTGACTAGAGTACATAAAAATGCAGACACAGATGAGGTTTGAATTTCATGGCATTTTTGTCCTACCAACTGAGAGCAAGATTCTTTTCCAGTGTGACCTGAGTGGTTTTCATAAAAGCAGAGACTTCCAGTTCCTGCAAGCAGCATATTAAAAGATGGCATCCATATCAGATATTGCAGCTTCAAGTCCAGTGATTTTTCCTCCACTCCCCTGCTGTCTGAATAAATGGCTGCCATTTGTTCATTCACCTAAAGTCACTGACATGTAACAAGTGGCTTTTTGTACTCACTTTACAAACTAAATGATACTTTTTTGTGTCCTCTAACAGATAGTAAATTGGGATTTGAATGTATCATAAATAAGGTACATAACTCGAATCCACTGAATTACGTAAACCTTTTTGAATTATTCTGGATCCACAAAAGTTTTCTACAACCTGTTAAAATGTACTTTTTAAATTTCTAAGCAAGTAAAAGGAGAACATATAGCTGAGCTTACCAGATAAAATTAAGTTGATCAATAAGTCATTTGATGAACAATATTTATGTGGAGATTTGTTGGGCTCTGGAAGCTCACATTTTACAAAACATACCAACCTCAACAGTATGAAAAAGGTATAAAGTTTGAGTAGAGTCCATTTCTTTACATATGGATGCCCAACTGTTCCAGCACCACTTATTAAAAAGACGATCCTTTCTCCTTAAATTGACTTTGCAACTAAGTCAAATAGTAATTTACCATGTCTTTGGACATATTTATAGACTTCGTTTGCTGTTCTATTGATCTATGTGTCAATACTTTCACCAATACTGGTTGATTAGTATAACTTTACAGTAAACCTTGATATCAGACAGTATGAGTACTCCACGTTTGTAAATAAAAACAACAAAGAAATATTATTCCAGGTCCTTTGCCTGCCTTTCCATATATTTTTAAAACAAACTTGTCACTATAAGAAAAAAAAAAAAAAAGAACCGCGTTGGAATTTTAATGGGAATTGTGTTAAATCTATGGATAAAGTTGAGGAAAAACGACATCTTAATAATATTGAGTTTTCCAATTTATGAACATACATATCTCCCCATTTGTTTAGAACTTACTAATTTTTTATCCATGTTTTTATGTCTAAGTATTTAACTTATGTGGTGTGCTATTGTAAACATCACTGTTGTTTAAGCTTTGAATTCTAGTTGTTCATTATTATATGGAGAAACATGACTGATTTTTATATAATGATATTGTATTCTGTGATCTTGCTAAACTTATTAATCTGGGAGCTTCTTTGTAGACTTCTTAGGATTTTTTTTTAATTAAAGTGTATTGGGGTGACAATTGTTAGTAAAGGTACATAGATTTCAGGTGTATAATTCTGTATTACATCATCTATAAATCCCATTGTGTGTTCACCTCCCAGAGTCAGTTCTCTTTCCATCACCATATATTTGATCCCCTTTACCCTCATCTACCACCTCCTGCCCCCTTTACCTTCTGGTAACCACTAAACTATTGTCTGTGTCTATGAGTTTTTGTTTCTTTATATCACATAACAATGGAATCATATAGTTATCTACTTTTTCTGCCTGACTTATTTCACTTAGAATTATAATATCAAGATCCATCCATGTTGTCACGAATGGTACTATTTCATCTTTTCTTACCATGGAATAGTATTCCATTGTGTATATATACCACAACTTCTTTATCCATTCATATACCGAAGGACATTTTGGTTGTTCCCATGTCTTGGTCACCATAAATAAAGCTGCAACAAACATTGGAGCACATATGTCTTTATGGATAAATGTTTTCAGATTTTTTGGGGTAGATACCCAGGAGAGGGATTACTGGGTCATATGGTTATTCTGTTCATAATTTTTTGAGGAACTTCCACACTGCCTTCCATAACGGCTGCACCAGTCTGCATTCCCACCAACAGTGGATGAGGGTTCCTTTTTCTCCACAGCCTCTCCAACTCTTGTTACTATTTGTCTTGTTGATGATAGCCATTCTGACTGGTGTGAGGTGATATCTCATTGTGGTTCTTATTTGCATTTCTCTGATGATTAGTGATATTGAGCATCTTTTCATGTCTATTGACCATGTGTATGTCCTCTTTGCAGAAATGTCTATTCAGGTCCTCTGCCCATTTTTTAATTGGATTGTTTGGTTTTTGTTATTGAGTTGTATGAGTTCCTTATATATTTTGGATATCACCTGCTTATTGGAGACATTCTTTACAAAAATCTTCTCCTATTTCGTTGGTTGTCTCTTTATTTTGTCTATGGTGTCTTTTGCTGTGCAGAAGCTTTTTTAGTTTGATATAGTCCCATTCATTTATTTTAGCTTTTACTTCCCTTGCTTTTGGAGTCAAATTCATAAAATTCTCTTTGAACCTAAGGTCCATAAGTTTAGTACCTATGTTTTCTTCTATACAGTTTATTGTTTCATATCTTACATTTAGGTCTTTGATCCATTTTGAATTAATTTTGATACATGGAGACATATAGCTGTCTAGTCTCATTTTTTTTTGCACGTGGGTTTCCAATTCTCCCAGCACCATTTATTAAAGAGTCTGTCTTTTCTCCATTGTGTGTTTTTTGGCTTCTTTGTAAAAAATTATCTGTCCATATTTATGTGGGTTTATTTCTGGGCTCTCAACTCTATTCCATTGGTCTGTGTGTCTGTTTTTCTGCCAATACCATGCTGTCTTGATGATTGTTGCCCTGTAGTACAAGCTAAAGTCAGGGAGTGTGATACCTCCAGCATTGTTCTTTTTCTTAGGATTGCTTTGGCTATTTGGGGTCCTTTGGGGTTCAATACAAATCTGATGATTTTTTGTTCTATTTCTTTAAAAATGCCATTGGGATTTTGATGGGGATTGCATTAAATCTGTATGTTGTTTTGGGTAATATGGCCATTTTAATTATGTTGATTCTTCCAATTCATGAAATGTCTTTCCATTTCTTTATGTCATCTTCAATTTCTTTTAAAAATGTCTTTAGTTTTCTGTATATAGGTCTTTCGCATTCTTGGTTAAGTTTATTCCTAGGTATTTTATTATTTTTGTTCCAATCACAAAAGAACTGATTTTTATTTTTATTTCTTTTTCAGAGATTTCATTGTTAGTATATAGGAATGCAATGGACTTTTTTGTAATTGATTTTGTAGCCAGCAACTTTACTGAATTCATTGATTGTTTCTAATAGCTTTTTGGTGGAGTCTTTAGGGTTTTCTATAGATAACATCATGTCATCTGCAAAGAGTGATAATTTAACTTCTTCATTCCCAATTTGGATGCTTTTTATTTCTTTCTCTTGCCTGATTGCTCTGACTAGGACTTCCAACACTATGTCGGAAAGCAGAGGTGATAGGGGACAGCCCTGTCGTGTTCCTGGATGTAGAGCAAAGGGCTTCAGTTTTTCACAATTAATAATGATATTAGCTGGGGGTTTGTCATATATGGCCTTTATTATGTTGAGGTATTTTCCTTCTATACCTATTTTATTAAGTTTTTAATCATAAATGGATGTTGTATCTTGTCAAAACACTTTTTCTTTATCTATTGATATGATCATACGATTTTTGTCCTTTATTTTGTTTGTGTGATGTATCACATTGATCAATTTACATATGTTGAACCACACTTGTGTCCCTGGGATGAACCCCACTTTGTCATGAT
Source organism: Rhinolophus sinicus (assembly GCF_036562045.2). Lineage (NCBI taxonomy): Eukaryota > Metazoa > Chordata > Mammalia > Chiroptera > Rhinolophidae > Rhinolophus > Rhinolophus sinicus. The sequence goes on from NC_133756.1 coordinate 107,383,877, forward strand.
GGATAATATTTTTAATTCATTGTTGCATTCAATTTGCTAGAATTTTATTTAGGATTTTTGCATCTCTATTTATCAGAGATATTGGTCTGTAATTTTCTTTTTTTGCGTTGTCCTTACCAGGTTTTGTTATCAGGGTAATTTTGGCCTCATAAAATGAGTTAGGGAGTACTGTCTCTTCTTCAAATTTTTGGAAGAGTTTGAGCAGGATTGGTATTAGATCCTCTTTGAAGGTTTGGTAGAATTCACTAGTGAAGCCGTCTGGTCCCGGACTTTTGCTTTTGGGAAAGTTTTGGATGACTGACACAATTTCGTTACTGGTGATGGGTCTGTTTAGATTTTCCAGTTCTTCATGGATCAGCCTAGGAAGGCTATATGTTTCTAAGAACTTGTCCATTCCTTCTAGGTTATTGAATTTGGTGGCATATAGTCCTTCATACCATAGACAATTATGTGAAACAATGTGAAAGGAGATAGTCTTATTTTTTATTTCCGATCTGAATTTATTTCATTTCTTTTTTCTGCCTTATTGCACTGGTTAGGATTTTCCAGTATAATGTTGAATCATAATGGTAAGAGAGGACACACTTCCATTTGTTCTGATATAGAGGGAATGGTTTCAATCTTTCGCATAAAGCTTGGCATCATTTGTATATTTTTGGTAAATGTATTTTATCATGTTAACCATGTTAATGAAGTTCCAGTCTATTCTTAGTTTACTAAGAGTTTTTCTTCCCCCTGAATAGATATTGAATCTTGTCTAAAGTCTTTTCTTCACATATTGAGAGGATCATCTTATTTTTCTTTTTCTGTTAATATACTGAATTATATTGTTTGATTTTTGAATGTTGAGCTAGCCTTGCATTCCTACAATAAACCCCACTTTATTGTGATGTAATATATATATATATATATATATATATATATATATATATATATATATATATATATATATATATAAAATGCTGGAATTGATTTAACATATTATTGAGAATTTTTCTTATCTATGTTCATTAGGGATATAAGTCTGTAGTTTTCTTGTAATATCTTTTTTTTCAGATTTTTGTATTAGGGCAATTCTGGCTTTATGAAATGAATTGGAAATTGCTTTCTGTTATCCAATTTTCTGGAATACATTGTGCAGAAATGGTATTACATACTCCTAAAATGTTTGGAAGAGTTCAGCAGTGAAATGATCTGAGCCTAGAGCTTTCTTCGTTAGAAGACTTTTAAATATTAACTTAATATTTTTAGTAGATATAGAACTATTTCAGTTATTCATTTTTTTAGTAAATATTGGTAGGTGTGTCTTTGAAAGAATTGTCCCATTTCATCTAAATTGTCAAATTTGTTGTCGTAGAGTTGTTAGTAATATTTTCAATATAATTTTAATGACTGTAGGGTGCATAGTAATGTCCTTGTTTCATTCCTGGTAATTGTGATTTGTGCATTACCCTTTCAATCTTGGTCAGTATGGCTAGTGGTTCAGCTTTTGATTTTATTAATTTTCTCAATTTCACCAGTACCTGTCCTTCTACATATTATTTCCTTCCTTCTGCTTGCTTTGGATGTAATTTGCTCTTTTTTTCTAGTTTATTAAGGTTGAATCTTAGATTATTGATTTAAGCCCCCCCTTTTTTTTCCCCATCTCACATGTAAGCAGTTAATGCTGTCAGTTTCCTCCTAAACACTGGTACACTGCATTTCACAAATTCTGGTATGTTCCATTTCATTTTCTTATAACCAAATTCACGAATGCTCTGAATTCTGTCTATAAACCCCTTAAGGCCATGGAAACCAGGTAAGAAACCTTATAAATGTGGAGTAGACCAAGAAACGCAACTGAAACATCTCTTCTCTGAATGATCCCTGTAAAAATAAATGAAGGATCAAAGATGTGGACTATCTCAGTCTTTGTATATACTTCTCAGTCCCCAGGTTCTCTCACCCAGTATAAGTGCTCAGTAAATATTCAATATTTAATTTTTGATCTGTTCATCCTTCAGTTTATTGTCATTTAATGGAAGTCTTTAACATTAAGCACTGTAATAACATATGTTTTCCTGTAAAGATAGGTCTGATTAGCTCAAAATATTTTACATGGTCTATTTTCCTTTCATTAATACTCAGAATATAATTAATATGAAAATTTTGTGATCTAGTCTAAAAGATCCTCCATTGAAAATATAGAGGTCTTAAAAATAGAGAGAGAGGTCTTGAAGGAGGAAAAATTGCAGCTTCATCTTGAATTATTGTGCATTTACCTTTTACAAGGCTAATTTCAATAAACTATAAATTTAAAATTATCCCTGATTTCCATCATTTCTGTGTTGTAATTCTTAAGTGATTGAATATAGTGCTTGTGCATTGTTTCCTATATCTTGACATGCTTTGCTTCCTTGGCTATTAATTTCATTTCTCATTATTCTTTGCATATATGATGTAATATCTTCTGGAACATGTAGCTCTCATTAGTCTCACAAAAATTTCCAGGAATACCTTGACAGTGCTAAATAATATTAATCTCTTCCTTTCTGTCCTTCTCATTTTTCTTCTAAATGAAAATGTAGGTTTTCCTAATAGCAAAATGATAATTGGGTTTATAAGTTTCTGTGTGATATATTAGAAACATCACTTCATAAATTCCAAAAGCCTAGCTTCTATTCCTAATATTTATTAGTTTTGTGATCTTCAGCAGATTACTGAAGTCTTCTTAACTTCAGTTTCTTTATCTGTATATTGGGTTCAATCATCTCTCTCTCATCCTCCCATGGTTATTATGGAGTTATAATATATTTAACTGCCAATAAAATGCAGTTGAAGTCATTAGTTTAAAATGATAGCCATTGGTTTAATATCTATAAATTATTTTTCAGTAAATAGCATTTTATATTACTCTGAAGAGTGAAAATGTTGTATGAATGAAAGCTTCTCTAATATGCTAGTGCCTTTCTTGCTAATGTAGGTTATCCCGATTTAAATTGGTTACCTCCTTCCTTTCACTTCCATATACTGAACTTGTAGTCTGTAAACACTATTTGTACCTCCTATTCCTCATCTGACCTTTGCACTCAAAAGTCTTATTTATGCTCCATTGCTCCACATGATGCCAAATACTCTTTTCTTCTTATAGGTGCCTTTATGATGAACTCTTTCATCTCTATTTCTTCTGACTATGTCCTATTTCATGCTTTTGTCATCTCACAATTGAATTCTTTCAGTAGCTTCTCAGGAGATCTCTTGCTCTACTCTTGACTCTAATCATCTAAACAAACCACTTCCAGAAAAATATTTTTAAAACATTGTTTTCATTCTGTAACTTTCCTGCTTGCAACATAAAATGGTTTTATTGTCTGCTGTATTACGTTGAAACTCTCTGCTGGGGCTTAAAATCTCTGTGTATTTTATTGCTTTCTCCCATTGTTAACTCAAGTGGATGCTGTGATTCAGAAAAACCTGGTGACAACAACAAACAAAATTTGTATCCAATATATCCTCTGTCAGATCTATATAAGGTTATGTTCTCTATCTGGAATTTTTTCTCATCTACTAAAGTAACAATAGTTTAGTGTTCCAAGAAGGTAAGGGGGGACAGGGGTGGTAGAAGAGGGTAAATGGGGCAAATATGTGGTGATGGAAGGGAAATTGACTCTGGGTGGTGAACACACAATGGGATATATAGATAATGTATTACAGAATAATACACTTGAAACCTATGTAATTTTGCTAACTACTGTCACCCCAATAAATTTTAATTTAAAAAAGTAATTATCATTTCTACCTTTCTTTGTAGCTTAACTAAAGTTCTAACATCTCTATGGAATAATTTATTCCTCCATCTTACACTTATTTCTTCAAATAGAATAACAGAGCAGTATCATTGTAAATGATAGAAATTGAAATCAAGCTAGGTTAAGCAAAAAAAGGGAATTTATTTATTTATGTAATCATTAAAGCCAGGGATATAGTAGAAAAAACTAACAAATACAACCATGAGCCCAATATTGACAAATCCACTCTCTCTCTACCTCATAATTCTTCTCCTTTTCATGGGGCTATAATTTTCTCTTTTCAATTCTTCATGAGTCTAGAGAGATGCTGCTGATTGCATTTGGCTCACATTTTTTCAGAGAAGGAAGAGATTTTGCAGAGAACAAATTCCCTATATTAGCTTGAGTTTGAAAAATTCAAGCCAAAGTCCTAATGACCAGTTTAGGTAATAATTCACCCCTCTGGACCAGTCACCAAGGCCAAGGGAACCAAAGATCTGTAAGTGTAAAGCGGATCATATACTCATCTCAAATACACAGAGAAGCAGGGGAGTCCACTGCCAGGAAAAGGGACTATGCACAGACATGGCACTAAGGTACTTCTTGGAAGCTAGACAGATACCATGTTTGCAAAATATGTATAAGTTCTTATTAAGCTTAGAGTTTGTCCACAGTCATTTCCCTTTTTCATACCGGTAGCTGGCGTACAATGACCCAATGTAGTCCTGAATCCTAGGATGATTTTTAAAACTGACTTACTTTTTCAGTGCAGATTTAAGAATAGATAGGGCTCTCATTTCAGGGATTTCTTTCAGCCAGAAGCGCCCCTTGGAGATCTGGGAAGAATCAAAGATATCTTGAGGGACACAGAGGAAATAAGCCACACTGGCAGTCTCCATATGCTTCAGAGAATAACTTGTCAGCCCCGTGTGTTAGGTAACCCCAAGTGGTTGACTACACTCTCATATCCCAAAGGTATGATTAACGGATTAGAGTGTGGAGGAAAGAGCAGGTATTAGTGCAATAGAAGGAGAAAAACAAAAACAAGAACACTTTGGTACTATCCTGGGATTTCATCAGCAGCAAAATGAGGACAAGAGAATTGGACCATGAGTGCTTTTCTAAAACACTGGGTGAATCCAATCAAGATGTTTTGGCTATTAAGTTCCCTGATGACAGAGGATATGTCTTTTCTAATTTGCTTTGTAAGGTACCTACATAGGCAACAGGGATAGGGATCATGTTTTTAAGAAACACTAAAATGTTGTTAGTTTGCATCAACACTACAGAACGCTCAGTGCACTACCGTACCTAATGAGCAGCTTTAGTTTTAAATTTCTCGGAAGAATGCTTGGATATAGCGGAATTAACATTTGGCAGCATCTAACTGGACATATAAATTGGGAGCAATGGATGTTAGCTGATGTATTGAGAATGGAGGCAACAATGTAGGTAGAATTTCTATTAAGAGGAGCTGGTCATGGACAGTGAAACAAAAAGCATCATCGAAGGAAAAAAAACTTAGAACAAAAGAACTTATAAAACAGTGTATGATTAATAATTGCAATGTTCGTTGAGCTCTTCTTATGTGCCAGACTTTGTTCTAAACATTTCTCATGTGAAATCACATTTAATCCTCATGACCACTCTGTGAGAATTTTATAGATGAGGAAAACAAAGGCTTAGAGAGAGATTAAGTAACTTGCCCAACTACTGAAATTAGTAAGTGATAGAGGCAGGATTTTAACCCAGGTTTGACTAATTCAAGTGAGATTTAAACTTAGTCTAACTTAGCCAGTTTCTTAAGGCCTATTTTGTGACTGTCTATTAGAAGGGAAAAACTATGGGAGACCTAAGCTAGGTAATGACTTCTGTTGAGTATCTGTTTTCTGCCAGATATTGAGCTGGTGATAGTCCTACCATATGTGATGTGATTTAAGAAACTGAAGCTCAGAGACATTTAAATAACTTGTCTAGGCTCATGTATCTAGGAAAATGCATATGCAAGAATCAAACTCAGTGTATGTATTACAAAGGCCAATGTCCTTTCCAAATATCATGATACATCTGACAACAAATTTATATTAATTTTTATCTTGCCCAAGGAGTTGGGTACCTTTTGTGACAGAAAATTTTGGTCAGTTGCAGAGGCCTATAATAGTTTGCTAGGGCAGCCATGACAAAGAACCATAGACGGGGTGGTTTGAACAACAGAAATTGATTTCCTCCCAGTTCTGGAGGCTGGAAGTCTAAGATGCATGTGTTAGCAGTGTTGGTTCCTTGTTAGGGCCTGAGGGAGAAGGAACCTTGGCCTGTGTATGGCCATCTTCTCCCTGCGTCCGCACGTTGTCTTCCCTTTGTGCATGTCTGCGTCCTAATCTCCTTTTCTCTAAGGACACTAGTCATATACGATTTGGGATCACCCATATGACCTCATTTTAACCTAATTACCTCTTTAAAGTCCTATCTTCAGATACAGTAACATTCTGAGGTATTGGAGGACAGGATTTCAACATGTAAATTTGGGAACACACAATTCAGCAACCTAGCAAGGTCAAACAGTGCTCTGGGAACACGACAAAAGCTGAACAGCCCATGTAGAATATAATGTCCAGTGTCACCGCTTTTAAGTTACTATCATTTATCACCTAGATTACTGCATTAACCTCCTCACTACACTTCCTGCTGTCTCTTTTATCTAATCTCATATGAAGTATTAGGTCGGTGCAAAAGTAATTGCAGTTTTTGCAATTATTTTTAACCTTGAAACCGCAATTACTTTTGCACCAACCTAATAATAATTTGTCATCATTTTTTTCTGAAAAGACCACATCAATTCCAAAGACCATCCTTCCCTTTGTATTCCATGTGAATGCCAACGCCCTCCAAGTTATATTACATGGTGGCCCTGCTTACTATCGTGTCTTTGTTTCCACTGTCAGCACCCTAATACCGTCCTTATTACTTCGAAACCTTTGTAATTAGAATACTCTATTGTTTCTCTCTAGACCATCACTCCCCTCTCTCGTCTCATTATTGCTTGTGTACTCTTTCTTAAGTGAAGTTCATTTCAGATAATGTCACCTGCCCTCTCAACCCCTTTCAGTTGTGCCTTTTGATCTATCAAGTTAGAGCCTCCTCATGGTAACCTCAGCCTATTTGTGGCCCTTCCTTCTTGTAGCCTCTATGGAGGGAAAGCTAGATCTTCACCACACACTCATCTACCTCATCCTGCCTGTGCTCATGTTGTTGCTCCCATCAACTGATTGCCAACATCCACTCCTTCTGTAAGACACAACTTAAATTTTACTTCATGAGCAGATATTTTCCTGATATACCCTATCAGAAATGATATGATCTTTTTTCCTCCTCCATTAAATTTTCACCTTTACTGTACTGGATCTTTTTTACAAAGGGTGTCCTTATTAAACTCACTGTAACTTTAGTGGCCCTTTCAAAGTTCTAGAGTAACTGAAAATACAACAGCGACCTTTGGCCAAAAGAATGGTAAGAGAATTTAATGGCATAATCCAGTGTTGTGCTAGCAACAGCTCCTAGAAGTATGTGCAAGAAATTGTTAAATTTTCAAATGTTAAGCATATTCTTAAGCATAGCCATTATTAAAAAGTGTTATATAAATTAAAATTAAATAAATTATTTTTTAAAAGTAAAATATCAGTAAATTCTGATTTAAAACAAATTATAACTAATTATTTTCACATTTTACTTTTTAACATAATCTTTAGGTTATTTATATGGTCAACATACTGTATATCGATGTGCTACTATGTATCTCTTTCCAACTCCATGTTCAATGACCTTACATTGATAGCTTGAAATTGGTTATTGTGGGAATATTTACACCATGGAAATTGGCACATTAAAAATCAGAGCTTCATTTTTATTGTCTAGACTTAAAAAAAATGATGAAGAAATGTAAACAGTTCAGATTAAACTTAAAAGTGTATCATGTCTGTAGCCATCATATTGTGAATAGCACAATCTATAAATAAATATTCTTCTAGTATTTGAAACTATTTTCAGACTCAGCAAAGTTACTTGTATCATTAATTGGTGAGCAAAGTTCTGACATACAACTTATTCAATTTCACTTTCATCAAATACCTTAACATATATAAAACTTCCAATCAATATTCATGTCAGAAATACACTGATTAGTCAATTGTGAGCATACATTAGCTATGGATACAAGATTTTGGTAAAATTTAATGAAAGCATTTTGTGAGAGTTAATTAGCTATATGGAATTTATAATAAAGAACGTTGTGCATTTTATTATTTCTAAAGACTATTTTTCATATGTTACCAGAGATGTGTTACCAGACAGGTTTCCAATAACTCTCCACTTAGTAGAATTTCTGACTCTTGAAACATATTTAAATATACACAGCAAACTTAGCTTAGGTATTATCTACAAGGCTCAGAATATATATTGGAAAATGGAAAATGGAATTTGGAGTGTTATAAAAATGGAGAAAATAGCTAAAATTATTTTCATAATTATTACAATGTAACAAAACAATGTAGGAGGCAGACCTAAAATTCCACTCTCTAAGGATCCTTAGCGTGGGTATCACTGTATAGATAAGGAGACAAGTTCACAAGAAAAGCTACATGGTTTCTCAAAGACCATGTGCAGGTGATTAGTTAAAGAACAAGAATTCAAACCCTCTCTTCTCGCTGTTTAAGGCACAAGTTACTAAGCTCTGCTGTCCTTCATCATAGACCTTTCCTTACTTCAGTTCAGCCCTGTCAGATCACAGTGAACACAGAGTAGCTTCAATAGCACAGTTCCTTGCATAGCTATTCACAGTAGATGCTCAACAATAATTAATGAAAAATTGAACCTTGAGGGCATTATGCTAAGTGAAATAAGTCAAGCAGAGAAAAACAGACACTGTATTATCTCACTTTTATGTGGAATCTAAAAAAGCTGAACTCAGAAACAAAGGGTAAATTGGGGGTTGCCAGGGGCTGGGGTGGGGCATGTGTAGAGGAAATGAGATGTTGATTAAAGTTTACAAGCTTGTAAGATGAATAGCTTCTGAGTATCTAATATACAACACAGAGATTGCAGTTAATATTGTATACTTGAGAGATACTGACAGATGTCACCAAAAAAAAAAAAAAGTAACTATGTGAGGTGATGGATATGTTAAGTACCTTTTTGTCGTAACCATTTGTGTGTGTGTGTGTGTGTGTGTGTGTGTGTGTATATTCACATGTACACCTTAAATTTACACAATGTTACATGTCAATTACATCTCAATAAAGCTGGGGGGGGACCTCAATAATTATGTTCTCAAATGCATTTATTCGATAAATACTTAGGCAGCGTAGGCTCTGGAGGAAAAAAAAAGGATAATTAAGATGTAACCCCTTTTGCTGATTAGCTCAGTCTCTTAGGGAGTCAACAAAACAAATAATTATAATAAAACATGAAAAAGCCTGTGACATTGGAGTGGGGTGGGCAGTGAGAGCACAGTAAAGGATATCTATATAGAACTAGAGGGATAGACAATTCTGTCACTTTCAGCTGAGTCTTAAAGTATGAGTAGGAATTAGCTAAACAGAAGAATACCCCAGGAAAAAGGAGTTGTATGAAATTTAGAGATGTGAAAAGGCGTGGCGTAGATTGTGAGCTGTATAGTCTTTGGTATGGCTGATGCATGTGCTATATATGTAAAGAAAAGGCAGGCAGTGAGGCTGGAGAAAAAGGTTAGATGCTAGATAATAAAACATCCTGGGTGTCATAACATGTCCTAAGAAATTAAATTCTACTCTGAAATGTATAGGCTATAAATCTGTGTGTATAATTCAGTACTCTCTAGTAAAGATAATGATAGCCATGTGTGCAATTTTAATAAAGGATAAAAAGAAACAGGTGAAATGTATTTTCAAAATACATTTTATTTAAGCTAAGACATCCAAAAGTATATTGTTTCAAAATGTAATCTATATTATAAAATATTAATGCATTATTTTACATTTTTTCATACTGAGTCTTTGGAATCTTTTTTGTTTTATGACAACACAATATCTCCACTTGAATTAACATATGTCAAATAGCCACGTGCTCAATAGCCACATGTGGCCCATGGCTACCTTATTGGACAGCACAGTTCTAAACAACAGACAAGCCACCTAGGACATAATTCTGGAATACAGCGTGGTTGACCCACTACCTATGAAGCTCAGAGTTGGGCAACAACAACACACAGCTATTGCACTACATTTCAATTCTTTCTACTCATTTCTGAATCCTACACTAAATGATGATCCAGGCAGATATTTCCAAACTGAGCCTCCCCCACCCCGTCAGTACTATGGGATCACTGAGTCCTTGCAGAGGGAATCTAGCAACCACAGAACCCAGACAGTGCAGATCTAAACTGGAGAAGATGGTGGTGGCAGGTCAGGGAGCTGCTGTCAAAGAAGTTACTTCTTTTCAGCAAAGGCTGTCAAGCTTTGGCTGTGCTGCTGAGAATTTTCTGCCTTCAGCTGGGGATGAGAGCATTTCTGGGTTGTCATTAGATCCAGTTAGAATAGAGGATCAGAGGTGACTAGCGAGCTGAAACAGAGGCACAATGAATAACTCACCAAACCGCCTGACCCACTGGCACACAGTTCCATATAGAGGTTTGTCCTTTCTGTTGAAATGGAGTCATTCCTAATGAGACATACTCTGGAGGCTTCGGCTGTGCAGTTGACAACTTACAAAGAAAGCAGAAGGAAGTTGAATTCTGGAGGGTTAGAACGGGAATCTGGGTCAAAGCTTTGTCTCAACTTTTTTTATTTTCCTCTAGGAAGAATAGCTAGAAAATAAAATTAGTCAAAAACTCCCATTATTTTTCAGAAGATTAATAGGGATTTTTTTTTCATTTTGCAAATCTCAAATTATATTAGCAAGGTAATAATTAAAATACTGCAGAATTTTTAATATCAAAATCAATTTTCCTTTTCCTCTGTCTTTCTGAAGTCCTTCCTTCCTGCCCAGGAAAGATTTAGTTAAGTAACTAGGAACAAATGATATGGCATACCTAGTTCCAAAAGCCCCCTTCTAATATTTTGGGCCTTTTTCTATAGAAAAGCTATAATTAAGCATTGTATATTCTGTAGGAAGGCTTTGATATATAAACACCAATTCTCTGAAGTGATGTGTATTGGATCATTTGGTGCTAAATCATATGTGGCTATAATATTTCTAGTAATTAGGCAAAAATAATTTTTGTTAAATACGCGTATATTTGCAGAGATGAATTCAGTAGTACCTGGAACTGGTTTCACATGGAACATTTGGCTCTGGGTAATTGTCTTTGGAAGAACCACAGAAGTTTACTGAGCAATTCTCTCTCAGTGCTTTAAGAGTAATGATATACTGTAGGAAAAGAGCACACGCTTTGAAATTGGACAGATGAAGTTTGAAATTCCAGCTCTTTCACAAACTAGCTATTAATTATTTGGCAAATTCTCTCAGCATAAACAATTTATTTGTAAATGTCAGAAATAATAGCTACCTAATAGGATTGTTTGGTTTCAATAATACTAATTATTATTATTATTATTATTGTTATTATTATTTGAAGTGACTAGTGCAGTACTTGGTACATATTGTTATTAACCTTTTACCAATTAATTCCACAGCTCTAGATAAATGTTGATGATGATAATAATGATGATGACGATCGCATATCCTGCTCTTATATGGCTTCTGTGTTGCCAAAGTCAGTGGATTTTTTCACTGTTTATCTTACTTTAGTATTCACACAGCTAATTGTACAAAGAAAATAAAAGCCCTTTGTTCCCTTTGTTTCCCTATATTTGGTTCTGTTTCAGTTTTGTTTCTCTCAAGTAGTTCAATGCAATTACATGAACTAGAGTCACTGGAAGGAATAGATAGCACAACTTTTCATTCCAAGGCTCAGCAATCTACAGAACAAAATCAAAGATGGGACTCAGACTTGCACTTCACATGTGTGACAATTATAGCTGCCATGTCGACTTCTTTCATTGATTCTGTTTCACATATGACTGTGTGTTCAACTTGTACCTTTGCTCCTGAGATCAAACTTCTTTTTCTAGTCCCATTCCTGATAGCCAGAAGAAAAATTCACCAACTTATTATACCACTCATCAAACTACTTGACATAATTTTTCTGACAATATCCAGTAGCCCTGATCAGTATTCTTATAAATAGTACTTTATACATATAGTTCAAAATCCAAGTTACTAGGTAATGTTTTACTAGCGATTTTTTTTCCTGATGAATTCACTATTGAAATAGTGCTCAAATGTTGCTTACATAATACATGCCTAGAGTAATGCATAAGGTGAATTTTCTAAATGAGACCCTTCTAGTACTTCTGATAATAAAACAATTTGGATGAGATCCCATAACGCCCTGTCTCATGCTGAATGCTATGCTCTAAGGGCCATACCATAGAAAGACTCCAGGGCAGGATTTGAAATAATTGGACAAAACCTGGAAATTTGTTTGTTAGCAAAGATTTCCATAGTAAAAGCATTTACAATAATTCATGGAATCATGATGAGGGTACATGATAGATGATGATAATGTTTTACTCTAATTCTGTGGTTTACAATTTTTTTATGAATCATATTTCCAGCATGCAAAACATCAAGATGTAAGTTCGATTGCCCTATTTAGGAATATTCCTTGGGCCACTTCTTTCTTTATATGCTGTTTTTCTTGTGAGGATAGAAATATCTACCTTGAAGAGTTTTATTGTCTAGTAGCAGGAGAGAAACATAAACTGATGAATGCAACAGAGTTTGAAACTGCTAGGCTCATGGCACATATAGCTATAATGGGGAAAATCACATACTTTATAAAGGAAGGAAAAGAACATCTTTATAAGAGAGATATTTTAAAAAATGAGAAGTGTCTGTCTTTCTAGCTTTTCTCCCTCTGGCTGTTTCAGTTAACCACTAATTTAACTAAAACACAACCCACTCAATATGGGCAGTTTTGGCTAGAGTTTCCTGAAGAACATTTATGGCCCTATGAAAGGGCGGGAAGTGATGATTGGGCATTGATTTATTGATCCTGCTCACACATATTTGGAGGGATGGTATCATGCCAGGCAGTGACTCCCATGGAAATAGTAGCATTTTCCTTCACAAGTAGTTGTTAATAAAATCCATTGCTTATAATGGCAACAGGATATTAGTAGTAAAATCCATTTGGAATGTATTTTTAAATTACTGTTTATATTGAGAATCTCAATTTCCTTTTCAGCAAAAAATAATTTGGGCCAACTAAAAGGAAAAAGAAAGTTTCACATGAAAGACCTAGCTCAATACTTTTCTTTAAAGTGAATTAATACTTCCTAAAGTGAATATTTCTGAAAAAAATAATTTTTACATTTTTAGCATCTACTTGATGATTATATTTGAATAAATAAATTTACCTTTCCAAAATGTTACCCTTTCCCTATCTTTCTGTACCACCTTTTCTGTTCAAGAAATCCCTAAAAACATAAACATATTATGTGATAAGTGTAGTTAAACAAGTGCACAGACTACCCTCAAGGGGCTTACAATTTTGGAAAGTAGGGTATAGATATATATCCAAAAATATAATAAATATATACAGCATGTAACATAAATATATCTACATAATATAGACTACAGAATATGTACTCTAAGTCTAATAGTATAATACTTAGCACCATAAGTCTTCATCTGACTTGAGGAAATCTCCTTAGAAATCCCATGATGAAAAACAAATTATATGAAGTAGGTTATGTTTTCCCGAAACAAAGAAATGTTAATATTGTGGATTCTATTTTTAACCAAGTTCTCAAATAAATCATCATCCTGTGTGATCAGCCTTGTCATAAAGGTAAAGGAACCACAATTATAAACTTCTCTTGCAATTACAAGTAACAAAAACTATGATTTTCAATCTGTGTAAGATTTCAACATGGAGAAATGGGGAAAGGATAACCTAGGTGGAAAGGACATCATGAATATCAGTAGTAAGTGAGAACATGTGGCGTATCTAAGGTACACATGGAAGAGCGTAGTAAAAAATAAGACCCAAAAAATGGTCAGTAAGGTCTGAAAAAATGAAGAACAGGAGATGATAAGAGGTTATGTTACAGTGTAAGCTTCTATGCAAGGAATAATGAAGGTCTGATTACGGTGGGAGAAGTAGGAGGAGGATGGGAAAAAGGAAACTAATATCAGAGATTTATGTGTATCTTTTTAGTATGAATCCATCAATTTTTATTTTTATGATAATTTCCCCCAACACACATAAAATTCATAAATTTGAACCATATTTCCAATGAATACTTTGCCAGAAAAACATCTCATTTACTAAATATATCCTATCTATGTTGCCATACTTTTCACTTTTATCCAAAAGTATGTTTGTGGGGACAGAGTCCCAGGGAGCAGTTTCCAGGCTCTCTCCCTCATGTGGAAAGGTGCTGACTTGGGTGGTAGGTGGCCGTCAGCTGTGACTGGTTGACCATCAGCTGTAAGCAGTTAGCCAATTAGTCACTGATATAACTGCCGTGGCTACGTTGGTTTGTTAGTTAGTTGGTTGGTTGGCAAAGAAGCAGAAGACGGATTCCGGATCGGGTGGCTCCTGCTTCCTGTGTCTCCAACTCAGCCGCCAGCAAGAATATAGTGGTATGAACTCCCTATCCATGGGTCTGTTGGTGTTCCTTTTTGGCCTCACCATATCCTGTGTTCCTGTGCGGGGAGTGGGACCAGAGTCCCTGCATGATGATGTTTAGGCCACAGAAGCACAGTAGTTACTGATAATGAATTGGTACCACCAGAAATGACAGTTATCTAGAGTTATGCATTACATAGTAAACAATTTCTTAGTGCTTTTAAACATAAAATTCAAATATATAATCTCTCTTAAGTCAGAAAAAAGATTTAAAGTTATTCTTTAGCACGTCTTGCTTTCAATGTGTGCTTTATAGGAGGCAGACACTTCCAGATCCCAGCTCACACAAAACAGATCAAAGAGCACTAGTGAAAGCAACTAACTTTAAACAGTATCTGACGTTGAGATATTAGAATCTGTTATTATCTGAGGGAAAACTCAGTTCTCAGGAAAAAAACAATATGCATGTCTTGACTATTGCATAACTCTGTTCTTCAAATTTTAAGGGGAATATTATGTAATTACTGATTAGAATGATGCAATATAGACAAAAATGCTGCAATTCTGATTGTCGGTCAAATAATCAATTGGACAATGTTTTCATCTGGAAAATTCCTAGGCATGTTGATTACTTTATACTGCTCATTTATTCATTTATTCTTTGTTCAACTTGTGTTAGTTATGTTCCAGGCCCCTGTGAGGAATTAGGAATACAAAAGTGAGTAATATTCATGTCCTGAAGGCATATACAGTCTAGCAGGAGCACAGAGAAGCAAAGACAATTTTCTGTTGTAAGACCAAAATGAAGCACAAAGGAGGGGATGTATAGGAGGGTTAAGGGAGATTTTGCAGAGAATTTCCTAGAGCTTGATATTGAAGAATCAGTAAGTAAAAGGTTATTCGACAGGAGGAAGGAAAATTAACTGGGCTTTTGTGTTTTCATCTATGACATCTTGTGGAAACCACCTCATTCCTAAAGTTTTCTTGTATCCTAGAAATGACTCATATGGTCTTAATTTAGAGCATCCAATCTTAACATTCTACCATGGGCTTCAGGTGTGCTTTGTTTCATGCTATAAGTAAAAGAATAACCCTGGTCCTATTTTACATTTTCATGCATTAGGCTCCCATTCGGTGGCTGAAATGGAAAAAAAAAAATAAAATACATAAATTAAGCAGCTTTGAAAAACTATGTAGCCAAATTCAACCAATGTGATAGAAATTTAGAAGCAAAAGAAAGTGCTATCTAAGCAATTGTTTGAAATATAATTTGACTCTAATTTTGCTCCATAATAATGCTATTTACAAAATTAGCTACCCTCTAAATTCCCAAGTTATCTTCATTACAGAGAAGTATTATTATACAATTGGGTGTGGGTGTATCTTACCAGAAACATACATGGATATCTAAAAGTTATAAATTAATGCTCTTACATTTGATTCAAGGATGTTATAAGAAAATTTTATCCTCAATTGCAGCATGTTGAATTTTTTTATTCGGTGATGTTCACTGGCATTCCATTTAAAATTGTCCATATCTACTCTCCAATTTCCATAACTTTTAAGTATGTTATTTAATTTTTTTTCCATCAACCTTGTACATTCATATTTTTCTAAATCAAATAGTGCAAAGGGGCATATAGTAAAATGAGCATTGTAGGGTTTTTGTTCTGGTTTTTACCTTCATATTTCTAAATATTGTGAAAATATGCTGACTTTTTAAATGGCTACTTTTAAATTTATGGACAGTAGATAGCTCTTAATTCACATATCTTCTTATTTCTTCTCTTAATGTAATTGTTATTCTCCTTTTTTTTTTAGTTTCACATAATTTTCTTAATTATCTCTCTTTTATTTCCTGTATATTTTGACTTTCAAATTGTGAGAAGAGGATTTTAAAACTGTTGCCTTTTCCATCAGTTTTCCCTTCTTCCACGTCTCAACCTATCAATTTTCTCTTTAATTTTCATCGTAAAGGTTGGTAATATGTATATTCTATTGTGTAATGAGTTTTTCACTTTATATGTAGATTCATAAAGTTGAAAATCAATCCTTGACATCTGCATCATTGCAACTACAGTGTGAGCTGAGTCAAGTAGGGCTATGATTACGTTTTCTTTTCCTGATTCCAAGTTACAGACACTCTGCTACTAAAAGAAGAATGTTTGATGGATTTCTTCCAACTGTTACCATTTGCTTAAAATGAAGCCATAGGCTACTTTCACATTCTACACCATATCTTCCTTTCTCAATCACTTTTGTTTTGCCGTTGAATAAGTAAATCTTTTGCTTCCTCAGCTTTTTCTTTATTCTATGTATTGCTTGAAATCTACTTTCATTTTCTTCAAGAAGCCTATAAACTGTTTTTATACTTTCTCATTTATTTTTTAATGTGTAATTCCAGAACACAATCTTTGTATCAACTGATGAAAATCTCAACAATTGCAGGCTTCCCAATTTTATTGGAAAACATGAAATATATATTCCCATTTTTAATTCCCAGCCTGGAAAATGTTTCTTTTATTAAATTACAATTATTATTCTGCAGAATTTTTATGTCACACATCTTTTACGACTGTTTCCTATTTTAATTTTAAAGTGTACTACTTGGGCTTTGCTCTGAGAAAATCATATTTCCCCACTAGTTTAAGATTATTCTTTAGTCTAATGTTCAATATTAATGTCATTTGTTTTAGAGAGCAGCTTAACTATGCCTGGAATATTCTTTATAATCCCAATAGGTGCAATTAATTGGGTTCAGGCTACATGCCAGGTATTTTACATATATTAAATATAATACACAAAATGTCCACATATTAGACAGTGTTACCTCTGATTTTCAGGTGAGAAAGCTGAGTTAGACTATTCGAGCTAATTAAAACTCAGATATTTCTAAAAACAAAGTTGTCTTCCTATTAGAAGCTGCTTCCCTATAACTTACTATATAAACAAAAACAACATTAAAACAAAGCTGTTAGGAGAGATGACAAAGATTATGAATTTGTCAGGTATTTTTTCTTGTTTAACTGTGAATGCGTTGAGAATTTTCATTAATGCCATCACAATCACTATACACCTAATTTCAAATTATTTATGCAAATGCTCCAGCATGAATCAAAACATTATGTGCAAGACAATTGAAAAACAGAGTAGGCTAAAAATAAATCAGAGAATAATAAATTACTCAGATTAGTGTAAAACTAGTAATTTAGGCCCCTGGGCACATTTTTCAGAGAAAGCCCTTTAAACTTTGTTAATTGCTAAATAACTACATTCTCCACCTGCCATCACCACAGAGGTTTCTTGTTGCTTTAATTCTGGAGAAGAAGGGAAGATGCAGCTGGCCCACCAATGTTTTTGGCTGGGACTCAAGATGGCCTGCTCTGCTTTGCTTTTTATGGTTTGTTCATGAAAGCAAAACTATACAAATACCCTTCCTCAACGTCTGAGGGTCTCATTTGCCGAAGGCACCTGTGCTATAGTGTAGCACACATGAGGTCAGGAGTGAGAAGATTATATCTTCAAACCAAGGTTCTGCCACCTACTTGCTAAACGTGACTTCAGATTTTACCTGCTGTGAGAAGAAAAATGATATTACCTTTATCACAGAGTTGGTATGAGGAGCAGTAAGCTAATATATATGAACTGACTTTCCCAAATTCAAAATGTTAAACAGGTTATTTGTAAGTTAACTCTAATACAGTCATATAATGGAACCTATGCAAATGAATGCCTGGTACTCCCTTAATCATTCGTGATCTACTCCTCCAGATGAAATTTCAGTTCCTAGGTCTAGTGGATTGTCAGGCCAGTTACATCCTTATACCTCCCGCACCTTAGTTGTCTTGTAACTGTCTCCTGTATTATTTTCAAAACAATTCTCACCCACCAATCTTTTAACAACTCAGAAAATGAACCTGGTATAATTTGTAGATCCTCAACGTCTTCAAAAATATCTAAAATTTGAGCACAATGACCTTTCCATGGGAAAGAGACATGCAGATTTAATTGGGCTTCTGGGTCTCCTAAAAACCAGCCATAGAAGAATTCAGGGAGCAGAATCTGCACTCTTAGATGGATCTGTGAATGGATTACAGCCTTCTACCTCCTGAGTCTGTAACTCTGGACAAGGGCAAACTGAATTGCCTCATCCATTTTCTTATCTGTAGAGTGGAGGTTATAATGTATGCCTCAAACTATTGTGAGACCTAAATGAAATCACGTATACACAGCTTTGTATACTTCCCAGCATGTAGTTTATTGTCAACATTGATCCCGATTTTCTGTTAATTTTAAAAGACCATCATCAATCTTTAGCCCCACATTTTTGCAAAGGACTTTGCAATTATTCTCCCCATATCACAAACTTCCCTATGGTTGTGCAGAATGAAACTTTAAATGTTTTCCAAAAGGTTATATATTTATCTGTTACAAGATTAAAATCTCAAGGATCCAGATTTTTCTATTGGGATAAAGCCACAAATTCACATGATTATCAATAAAATGTCACATGCATAGTATTCCATAAAAATATAATACTCAGATATTTGCACAACATTTATACTGTATGAAGTATGCCTATTGAATATATACAGAGAATGCCAAAAAATGTATACACATTTTAAGAAAGGAAAAAACTGTATTAAAATTGTAATACTCAATATATACCGATAACAAAAGATGAATACAAGTCACGTTTGATTAATTACAAGAGGTGCTCAAGTGGTTACCATCAGCATCCAGACACTTCTGATTACGGCGAACTACTGCTTGAGCAATGTTGACCAGTGGTGTCCACTTGTCTACATTATTTTGGCACCCCCAGTATATATGCACACACACGATCTTTAAATACAGAAATCTGGATAAGTAGGATAAGATGATCATACAATGAGAAGCAAAGGGAAGTGAGATAGAAGAAAAAACAGATTAATGTCTTCCGTCATCACACTAGTATATAAGCGCGCGTGCTCTCTCTCTCTCCCCTCTCCCCTCTCCCCTCTCCCCTCTCCCCTCTCCCCTCTCCCCTCTCCCCTCTCCCCTCTCCCCTCTCCCCTCTGCCCTCTGCCCTCTGCCCTCTGCCCTCTCGCCTCTCTCTCTCTGTAAAATTGTTTTAAAAGTTCAGTGCATATGTGTATAAGGTAGTTACATTGTATATTGCCCAAAACGAGTAAGTCAGTAAAAGAGCAACAATTCATTCATGTCCTCAGTTTCCAAATCCAACACTACCATGTAACCTTCATGCTCCCAGTGCTTCTGCATTCTGATTGTACCCAATGAATCTAACACTTTCTCTATCCCTCTGCTTATCTGTCTTCACACAGGCAACTATGGAGAAAGCGGGATGGAAGCTTTCAAAGATATGTCAGCCAAGGAAGGGATCTGCATCGCTCACTCGTACAAAATCTACAGCAATGCAGGGGAGCAGAGTTTTGATAAACTGCTGAAGAAGCTTAGGAGTCACTTGCCCAAGGCCCGGGTGGTGGCCTGCTTCTGTGAGGGCATGACTGTGCGCGGTCTGCTGATGGCCATGCGGCGCCTGGGTCTAGCTGGAGAATTTCTGCTTCTGGGCAGGTGAGTGACAATGAGAAAATTCACCGGGAGGTAATAATGCCAGGATTTTGGCAGCATCAAAGGGCATCTTTTGGTGCACAAAGACAGATGCTTTGGAAGCTTAATCTGTATAGTAGAAGCAGAGCTTAAATATCATAAAATACCAGAGCCTGGAAATAATAATGGAAAATAAGTAAATACGCCGTGTGCTGAGTAATGATGATAGCAGAAATAAACACATAAAGATGATGAGACCTTAAATCCTCAAAAAAAAATGACTATAAGAAAATGAGATGGATTCTTAAATACTTGCGTAATTCCCTTGGAAACTAAACACATTTCAAACTTTTTGCTGTTGCTTTTGAAATTGATTTTGAGAATGGCTATATGAGCTTGTTTTATAATATAGAATTATAGAATTTGGGTTTTATAAGTGAAGAATTGCTCTTAGAACTAACTTTTAAAAGCATTGGAAAATTGGCTCAGTATTTTATATAACAGAAGTGTCATTACATTGCCTGATCACCCACATTTTTGTCAGACAAGTTTCTAAAAGATTAACTTCCACATGGATTGACTTTAATTATCTGGATAATCCACTTGATTTGCACAATTCAGCCCATTCCCTACTGATGTTGTTGAATCAGTACATCAGTCAGGATTCTCCAGAGAAACAGAAACAGCAGTGTGAGTGTATATAGGAAGAGACCCAGGAGAGCCAATGGTGTAGTTCTGGTACAAAACCCGGCAGGCTAAGACCCAAGAAGAGCCAATGTTTCAAGTTTAAGTGTGAAGTCCATAAAAGATCAGTGTCCCAACTCATGCAGGCAGGCAGGTGGAGTTCCCTCTTACTCAGCCTTTTTGTTCTATTCAGGTCTTCAATTCATTGGACGAGGCCCACTCACATTAGGGAAGACAGTCTGCATTACTCAGTCTGCAGGTACAAATTGTAATCTCATCTAGAAACACCCTGAGAAACGCATTTAGAATAATATTTGGCTAAATGTCTGGGCATCCCATGGCCCAGTCAAGTTATCACATAAAATTAACCATCTCAGTTGGGAAGATGATACATAGATTAAACATGTGAATGCAGTTTCACCATTGTATACCTTGAAAAAGATATCTTATCATGCATCTTTTCTCAATAGGTAGCCGATTTAAAGAAGAGAGAAAACCTTCCAAACCATTGCATCTTTCTCAATATTCTGTCCAAAATAGAAAGCCAACTCACTTGTTATCAATTTTTGATGACTCGTAAAAAAAGAAAAGAAATAAAAAACATTTCCTTTATTTTCCAAATGCTGAACTGACCTTCTATGATCCGACGGAGGTCTGCTTGACTATATTTTATGACAGCTACTTTATATACCTAATTCTTTTCTGTCTGATCCGATGGCAGTAGATTGATGGGACTGTTTTAGTATGAGGCCAACTATTCTTCATAAAAATGGTATTGAGTGAGATTCCTTTTTCATTTATGTCGTGCATATTGTCTAAAATAATTCCTAGTTGGGAAGAGTCGTGCACTAGTTAGTTTCATAAAACCCAGGAACATTCCTGTTGCCAATATTCTTAAATTCTGAAGTGCAGTGGTACCCCTGGGGTAAAAAGAATAGTAAAGAAAGAGCTGTCTTTAAACAGTTCTGCTTTTCTGATAGGGGATGAGGGATTCTATAACTCGCATCTGCTGCTTTGCCGACATTAATAAGACAAATTAGCAGCATTTGTTTTTTAGACATATAATTTGTCAACAAGTAAATGGTTTTTGATCACATGTACACAAGGAAAATAAATTGGTACTTACTATATTTACCACTTTCCATTTTTATTTTTATTGCCAGCAACACCACAAGGCCAAAATTCAATATTTTGTATATTTTTAAATTTATTTTGTATACGTTGTTTGCAAGTTCTCACCACATAATTTAATGCATGGAAAAATAGCTTCATAACCTTTATTTCAATTTCTTAACCCCTTCGTGGATTGGTTTATAATAATTGAACATTTACTTGAGCACTAATTCATTTTGTCTGAGAGCAATTTAGAATATTCTTCCTTACTCTGAATTTAAACAATAACTCCCAGGAGTGTCCACCTCTTGGATCATATTCTTTTCTTTGAAAGTACATGTGATACTCTTTCAAATATTTGGAAAAAACAGTATGGTCCTTAGTCCCCTTTATCTTCTCTTTAAAACATTCCTACTCTTCCATTCCTACTTCTTCATAGTGAAATGGCACTCTAAGTATTAATAAAACCAATTATCAGGACCACTGGTAGGATCATTTATCAAATGCTGTGTGCCAATTACTATGCTAAGCACTTTGCATGTGTTGTTTCATTTAATTATTAATTTGACAAATATTGAGTGCTTACTATATGTTAAGATGCTTGGAATATATCAATGAATAAAAGAGGGACAATAATCACTCTTGTTATGGACCTTACAGATGATAAGTTAAATAGAAGGTAATAATTGCTATGAAAAAAAATAAATCTAAGAACAACTTGCATGTTAAATACTATTATCATCTTCGTTTTATAGGCAAGGACTCTAAGGCTCAATAAATATTGAGTAATAATGATATGAAGAAGGGTATATAGATGTATGTGACGAAGACAAAATTGAAAATAAGTGTGTATAACTCTGGAGACTGAGCATGTAGTGCTATTTCATTGCTTCTTAGTAAGTTTAAAGTATTCCTGTTCATAAAAGTTGGAGGTCTTGGGTAGTGAGCAGAAAAACAAAAAAGTAATAGCTACATGAGAGAATTTGGAACATCTACACACACTCATTTTACAAGTGAAGAAACTGATACCCTAAAGTTTGGACGACATGGTCAGGGTTGTACAAGAGCCCATGACTCACAATTCAGTGCTTCTCTCTCCTGGCCTGTCTCCTACAGAGTAGAAACAGGGGAAAAGTTATAATCTGATGGCAAGTCCCCAGTTCTTCATAGATTCTGATGTATAAAGAGACTATCCCAGATACTTCAAATTTAAGTCAGCAGTTTTAAATTAATGTTACCTCCTAAAAACTCCAATTCACCCTGTAGTTCCTCTTATATTTTAACATTGTTTTGTTTATATATATTCTCCCAATCCCTCTTTATTCTTCCCCCACCCTTGACTAAGTTTAAATGGATGGTTCTTATAAACTAGAAGTCAATGCTATGAGAAAAGAATCTATATTCAGAACTTCCTAGAGGATCCCACATTTAACAGCTGTAGTTACTTATAAATCTCTCTAGTGGCCTTGGGACAGCCAGGTTTAATAGGTCTTTCAACTAAAATATTTGGCAGGACTAAGATAACTCTACTGCTGAGACAACCTCATACATCAACATATCCCACCATCTGCACTGCACATCAGTAGAATGTTAGAGTGATATAGACCTGGCCCCTGGGTCTTGTCATTTGAGTCCTAGGTAATCTGCTGTCTCATTACCAATAAAAATGTCCTGTTCAGGACCCTGAATAGTCTTGCTAAACACTTTGGCTCTGACAGCAGGATGAGATCAATAATCTAAACACAAATGACACTTTTTTTATAATGGGTATAGTATTTTACTTCTTGAGCTGAGAAAAGTATTATTTGAGATATTTATAAATTATAAACCTAAATAGGAACTATTTTTTTTAACATAGTGTTTTATGTTTTCCAAAAAAAATGTAGTTTATGATCATGAAAAATAATTTAAACAGCAAACAAATCTAGAGAGTGGAAAGCACTTATATTTCCAAATTTGTATCAACACAGGGTATTGTTAAAATATATGGTATTTCCTTACCTTATAGGTGAAAATTGGCCTCACTATCTTTTTTTAATTTGTAGGTTTTCAATTATGACTTAGATTGTACTTCTTTCATGTATCAATAGTGATATATACTTAAATTTTCCCAAGCTACCTAGTCATGCATTTTTTCTGTTTATTTTTTTTTCCTTATTTATTTGTATAAAAGCACTTCAGCAGGTAAGGAAAGTAGTTGATTGGTACATGTAGCAAATATTTTAACTCTTGTAATTTAATTTTGACTTTGTTGATGGTGTTTTGGACAATGCCAAACTTTATTTTTCAGTTATTTTCTTCATGTTTTTATGTCTCATGGGATTTGTATATGGATATAGAGGCCAGTCACAGAGGCTTATCTAATTGGTTGTTAATTCAAGGTAGGGTAGGAGAATTTAGTAAACAAGGGGGTACAATTCATAGTATAAAATCCCTAAAAATGTGGGAATCGGTAACACTTAAAGCACGAGTGGAGGGAATGAGCTAAGGAGGTCAACTCCAGAATTGGAACAGAAATAAAAAATATGTCAGGGGCAGAGGTAGATACGTTTAAAGGTGTGGAAACTGGAAACTCACTTGATAGTCCCTCTTTTCTTTGTAAATTTGGAGACTAGAAGGGTGTGTGTGTGTGTGTGTGTGTGTGTGTGTGTGTGTGTGTGTGTGTGTGTGTATTGCAGAGATGGTGGAGGCAGTGGGTTAAGAAGTTGTCAGTAGAGATTGGAGAACCAGGAAAACTACACTGTTAATAAGTTGTTTCATATATTTATTTTATATTACTCCATCTGTTACAAACTATGGGGATATAAAAGATTTGGCTCTACTATAATGGAGAAATTTTCTTAAAATAACAATAGATTTTAATTGTACTGTCACATCAGTATTGTATGAATTCTCATTGTTAGGGCTTTAAATGTTGATTAAACAGCCCGGTTCTCAAATTAAACACCAAAAGGATTTAATGTATGTCAGATAATTAGAGACCAAGTATTTGACCTGTCATCAAATGGATGTCCTAACACTGCCCCACAACCCCAGCATCATAGGCAGGGCTGGACAATAGCAGGACTTCCTTGCTTTCGAAGATGGCTTTCAAAATGCCAATAGGAAAACTCTGAGGTTCAGAGGACAAACTGCTCCATAAAAAAGAAGATTCTGAGCCACACGTGCTGAACTCTTTCTCTAGTTTCACCAGGCAGATAAAGTCACTCATTTCCAGGAGAGAAGGAAGGCAGATGGTGGAGAAAAGCTATGTGTTTTCTTCCCATGCTTTGCCCTCCTGAAGAGTGGATATCTCTGAAACTCTTCTGATGAAATGTGAAGAGTTAGATATCCTCTATTCTCACAAGTCCATTCTGAAGTGGATAAATAACAGTAACTTGACTTTACAGATGAAGACTGAAGCTCAGAGACATTATTTGTTTCATCAATGTCACCATGCTTACTAGACCTGCAGCTGAAATTTAAATGAAATTAATTGCTTTGTAACATGGTACAACTCTGAAAAGTAGAAATTCCCGGAAGAGGAACAGAGAGCCTTCAAGTTATTGGATAGAGAAGGATTCCTGTGTGAGGGATGAAACCCATTAGTGACTTTGAAGTCCTTTTCTAGAAGTCAGGTTTGTATTCTAGAGATAGCTGCATCTCAGAGGGTTCTGGTAGCCTTAAAACTGACTGCACTTCTAATATTTGTTTAGATGAACTTTAAAAACAACTGGATGTTAATAATAGCTATTATGGCATGTTCTTTCTTCTAAGTAGTTGGTTTTATATATTAATTCATTGACTTTCTATACCCATCCTATTTGAAAGCTATTATGATCAACTTCATTTTATTATTGAGGAAACTGAGGCACAGAAAGACAAGTAATTTGCTCAAGATCACACAGGTAATAAGAGGCAGAGAGGACATTGGAAGATAGCCTGTTTTCTTAGCCACTATGGTATACTGTCTAGATCTTGATAATCCTTAATTTCAGTAATCAATTTGATCCTTATGGTACGAAATATTAATTTATTTTTCTAGTAATAAAATAGACAATGTTTAATAAAGAAAAATAGTCATAAAAATAATTCTGAGAGATTTCTTCTTTTTTTAAGTAAAATAAATAAAGCCTGGAGGAATCCAACATTCTATAAACCAGAAAAATGCAGTGATGAAATGCACTGATCTATTACTGTTTTTCTCCAAAACACTCCGATAAAATTGAGTTTTCAGGAAATAGAAAATTTTAAAGTTGCTTGCTTTATAAGAATGATCAAACATCTGTGAAGAAACAAAGGCAAACACAGAATATTATGCTGTGGTGAAACTAGGTGAAATGTGTTTGCTCTTCCATTGTTTTCTAGAAGACTAATATGATTTAGTGGAGTATCTATGTACATGTGTCTCTTCACTGGAGGAAACTGGTATGTCATTCTAAAGCAGTGGTTGGCAAACTAAGAGCCATGGGCCAAATCCAGCTCACTCCCTATTTTTGTAAATAAAATTTTATTGTAAAACAGCCACATTCATTTACACAATGTCTATCACTGCTTTCGTGCTATAATGGAAGAGTTGAGTAGTAGTTTTAACAGAGACCGTATGTCCCATAAAGCCTAAAATATTTACTATTCGACCCTTTGCAAAAAATGTTTGCCTGACTCCTGGTACAGAGTTCTTTTTTCATGTGCGACAATGGCTCTGCTTACTTACACAGCATATTAGAACTTAATGCTTTGAGTATTTAATTCAGCAATAGTCATGGTTTGAACATAAACTCCATTTTCTTTTCAATTCTCTTTGAAGTTTTAAGGCCCCTGCTTGGTCATAGGATCAGACAGCTCTAGGAACGTAGATCGAAGTTAGGGTTACAAGTTGAGTGCTGTGTTTATCAGTGAAGAGACTGAGAACAAAGAAGCTTTTTTTTTATTTTATTTCAGCATTCTGGAACATAATGTTCAAAGTAATTGGAACATACAATGCATTTGAAATACCTCCTATTCAATCTTGAGTGATTTAATTTTATCTAAAATGTAAGAATGTGCTAAATTTAATGAGAGATATACTCTGAGTGTAAATAAAGTTACTTTTTCTTCTCTCATTTGGTAAAGTGGACTGATGGACATAAATTAAAAATTTGTAATTTCACCCATGATCTTCCTAATTTTCCTGAGAGTTATTTTTCCCAAAAAAGTAATCTAATTACTTAATCCTTCTCCATAATAATCTTAGTTGACTCCCTTTTGCTTTCATATTCAAATACCTTATTTGGCATAAATGGCCTTTTAAAATATGGCCATATCAGCCAATCATTTCCCAATACGCTCACAGATGAAATTTAAAATATTTACCAAACTAGGAAGACATGTGTCTAATTAGAACAGGTAAAATTCATAACCAAAGGGTAGATCCATGCCAATGCATGCTATCTACTATTAGAATTGATACACTCTACTCCCCTCCCAGCACAATTAAGTCTTTACGTTTTCTATATGAAATTATCATAATTCCCCAAAGATACCAGCCTCACAGTATTTTCTCCTACAGTGTCTTCTCCTTGGAATGACTTCCCTTCTCCTTGGAATAACTTTCACCAATGAAACCCAAGTTTGTCATGTAAGACATTCCCCAACAGTTTTGAAGACTCCCTGAAATTTAGTAAAATTTCTACGGATCCCTTATAACTCATTTCTAATTTTATGTTTTCCTCTTCCACTTTTCCACTGGAATATGAGCTCCTAGAAGTGTTGGTAAAGGTTTATTAATCTTTGTGCCTCTAGTACCTTACACATTTTACATCTTTGAGGATGGCTATGATTGCAGAGGAAAATCAAGTGTGGCAGTTATGCAGCGGTATTAAAAAGGTCTCTCCAACTCTGGTAGGCCCAAATAAAAAGCAGGGTTCTCAGGGTCTTACAGAGAAGAAAAGCAAAACGAATGCATGCCGCTCTGCAGGGAAGACAATGAAGAGCTCATGGTAGAGGGCAGAGGTAATTCTTGAGGACCCACTCCTTTGCTTTTATGAGAGAGGTGTATTTCATTGGTTTTAGTATGAAATGGTGAGCTTCTGGCCTTCACAAAACACATCAGTGAAAAATGAAAACTCTCTGTGAGGCTAAACTATGCAATCAACTAATGAATCATTTGCAATAGGAAAAGTCAAATTATTAGTAAAATGGTGAGACAAGGAATACCATGGACATGTTTGGACACTTGTTTGTGCTGTTTCAAAGGAAAGCTTCAAAGGTTTTAGCTTCTTTCAAAGAAAAAGAAAACAGGTGTAGTTTTTTTAACTAAAGAAGGTGAATGTTGATTAAAAATGGTTCAATTATTTGTTCAGAAAAATTTAAAGCTTTATTGTCTTCTATCTTATCAAAACATGAGTACAAGTCTTTATTTTTCAAGATGTTTTATGGACTCTCAATTTAACATATTTGGACCCCTCAATCTGTCTTTGTTTATTTCATTAGTTTATCGATCTCTCTGAGTAGATTATTTTTAGAGCAGTTTTAGGTTCATTACATAACTAGGAGGAAGGTGCAGAGATTTCCCATATTCCCCATGCCCACCAGCTTGCACAGCCTTCCCATTATCACATCCCCCACCCAAGTGGTACATTTGTTATAACTGATGAACCTACATTGATACATCATTCTCACCCAGGGTTCATAGTTTACATTAGGGTGCACTCTTGGTGCTGCACATACTATGGGTGTGAACAAATATATTATAACATGTATGCACCGCTATAGTATCATACAGAGTGTTTTCATTGCCCTAAGAATCCTCTGTGCTCCTCCTATTCATCCCTCGCTCTCCACTAGCTCGTGGCAACCAATGACCTTTTCAGTGTCTCCATAGTTTTGCCTTTTCAAGAATGTCATATAGTTGGAATCATACAGTAGACTTTTCAGATGGTCTTCTTTCACTCAGTAATAGGCATTTAAGTTTCCTCCATGTCTTTTCATGGCTTGATAGCTCATTTCTATTTAGAACTCTGTGATATCCCATTGTCGGACGTGCTGCCATTTATCCATTCACCTACTAAGGGACATCTTGGTTGCTTGTCAATTTTGATGATTATAAGTAAAGCTGCTGTAAACATCCATGTACAGGAGTTTGTGTGGACATTTGAATAAATACCAAAGAACATGATTGCTGGATTGTATGGTAAAAATATGTTTAGTTTTGTAAGTAACTGCCACACTGTCTTCCAAAGTGACTGTACCATTCTGTGTTCCTATCAGAAGTGAGTGAGAGTTCCTGTTGCTCCACAGTCTTGCATTTGTTGTTGTCAGTGTTCTGGATTTTGTATTTGTTTATTTTTAGTATGGTTTTACAGATAGTGTATTGATGTAATAGAAAGTCACAAGAATATTTTCCAAAATCCAGTCTCAAAATCAAATAGTAGTTTTTTTTTTCATTTGCGTTTTCATCTTTAAATCTTTGAAATATGCCCATTCATCTTTTTAATGAGTACTTTAATATAAGTAGACATTAGGCTAATGTATATTATTCCATCTTTTTATCTTTCTTTTTTTTTTTCCTTATCCCCTCCTTCTCACCTTACCTCACTCTTCACCTTTCCTTCCCTCCAGGTAACCAATATGAATAACTGGATGTTTTCTTCTTTACATTTCTTCTCGTTCTTATAATCACACACACACACATTTCCTCCTAATATACTTTTTACTCTGATTATGTTAAATTTTGTCATTCCTTTTATGTACATAATTAAATATGTTTCTTTTGTAGTTCTGGATTTCCTTCTTTGATCAAAAAGTTTTCTCTGAAGCCAGGAAAACACTGTCTGTTTTTTATCTTTATTCACTTAATGCAACCAGAATTTTTTTTTTTTTAATTAAATCTATGCAGTAATAGATCCAGCATTATTTTCTTTAAGGTAGATGCTCAAATGTGCCTGGAGGATTTACTAAATAAATAATCCTTTTCCAAAGAAATAGCTATAATGCTTTATATATTAAATTTTACATTTTTAAAATTATATATTTTTTGCATACTACTAACATATAATTTTATTTTCTCTTTGGTACTATTGTGTTATTTGTCATTTACTAGTAGCATAGTGTTTTTATTACACTGTCTTTGTAGTATACTTTAATAACTGGCAAGGCATACCACATTAATTATTCTTAGCTCAGAATTATATTATTTTTTTAAATATTGTTAGTCCATAAAAACTTTAAAATTACTTTCTAATTATATAATTGGGTTTCTAAATATTAATTTTTGAAGGGTTGAAAATTTAAAGATATTACATGTTCTAACCTAAAAATAAGAAATGAATTTTATTCAGATTTTTACCTCTTTCCATAAAGTTAGATTACTTTATAAAGATTTTGTATTTCTATTGAATTATTACTATACTTTATAGTTTTTTTTAGCATATTTTTAATTTCTAGCTAATTATTGCTAGTATAGAGAAAAGCAACCAGTGTTTGTGTAATTTAAATTACTTTTTTTCATATTGGTAGCTATTTTCAGAAGCTTTGCATTTTCTAGATATGCAATGCTTTTATCAACACAAAATAATTGAGTCATTTCCTCTCCATTTTTTATACTAATTATGTCATTTTCTCAACTTACCACATTCAGCAAAATTTCTAATACACTGGTGTATAATAATGGCAAGTATCATTTTCTGTACTTGATTTTGATCACATTAATTTGTTATTTTACTATTTACAATGAAATTTTATAATTTTGTCTTTGTCCTAGCTACTTATTTTTTTCTTGCATTGTCATTTTAGTAATCCTGGGTGCTAATATCTTCAGCTCCAAATACACAAATTAAACACACACACACACACACACACACACACACACACACTTAGAACAAATAAAATTACATGTGAAATTAGGAGCCTAAGTGGTGAATTTACAATTTGCTCTATCACAAGAAATTCTTTTAAAAAGTACATTTGCATCTGGTTCAAGATAACAACCTAAATACACAAGTTTACTCTTCCTCCTGCCTCAGAATCTATTGAACCGACTTGCCATTTCATTTAGAGTAAAAGCCACAGTCTTCACAATATTTTACCAGACTCCCACAAAATCTTTTCCCCTTCCTATTCCTCCTCTTCTCTTTCACTCCACTCCAGCCACAATGGTCTTCTTACTGTTTCTCAAAAATCCTAGTCCCATTTTCACCTCAGATCCTATGCTTTCACTGTTTGTTCCCTTTGCCAGAAGCAATCTTCCCCCAGATATCCTTATCACTGTTATCTGAAGTCTTCATTCAGATGTTACCTACTCAGTGCAGCTTCCCTGACCACTATATTTAAACTTGAAACATACACTGCCACCCAAACTTCCCACTCCCTACCCACGTAATATTTGTCAACAGCACTATTACCTTCTAATAAGCTATGTAATTTTCTAATTCACTCCGTTTATTGTCTCTAGTGTGTGCTAGAAGATAAGCTCCAGGAGCGCAGAGCTTTTTATCCATTTTAGTCACTGCTCTAGGCACTGCTCTATTCCCTGGAAAAATACCTGGTACATAACAAAAATCTAACAAAGTCGTGTTAAGCTGGAGAACTCTTAACCCATATTTTGGCTGGTAAAAATTCTAAAGTTTTCTGGTAAGAACCTCGAATCACCTGAGATCAGAGATAGCAGTTCTGCAAGAAGAAGCAAGTTTCACATTGCTTGCCAAGCAGCAGTTTTAGGATTTCAGAAGAGCTGAGCTAGTTCCTTTGTTCTTACCAGCCTCATCTCACCCAAACTCTCTTTATACAGCTGACTCTTCCTTTGTCCCAAAACAGAGACTTGAGTAGGAAGAGGGGCCTAATATACTAACAAAAAAATAAAAGCAAAGGTTCTAGAGATTTTCATGAAATCTGGGGATTCATGTGGGGGTGAGTCATGGGAGACCTGGCAAGATGAAGATTAGGGTATGGAAATGGAACAGCGCTGGTGTGGAGCAGTGTCCAATGGGTCCTGGCCTAGGAGATGGCCCTAGGAAAGGGTGACTGAATTAATGTAGAAGTGAGTGACATTGCCATTAGCTCACTGATACATTATTTACATAAATGTTGAATTTGCTAGGGGTTTCTGTGTTTTTAGTGTTCAGATGTCCTCATATCGCAAATTAAAAAAAAAAAAAAAAGACATTTGTCATTTGTACAAATCACTTATTCAGCCTGAGAAGGGAGCATTATCTCCCTGCCCACCCACCTCCCTACCAAATCCATTACAAATAAACCTTTTTGTCTCCTATAATAGAATCTTAATTCTGATGATTGAAAACAAACACACAAACAAAAAAGACATTTAATATGGTAACCTCGAGAGACTGTTATAGCTTGACAATTCCATTTTTACATTTTTGCAATTTCTATAGCAGGCTGGATTGTGTGGCAAAACAATAAAAAAAAAAAAAAAAAAACGAAAGGCAGTGGTAAAAACTCCTGGGGGAAGATTTCATTTCTAAAAATGCTACATAATTTTATGATTTCTAAATAGAGAAGGAATTTTTTTTATCTTAGAATTTGCTACTGTGCATTTTGAGGCACTATCATAACCACAGCAGTGCTGATACCTTATATTTCTGTAGTCCTTAACAGATTACAAATGCTTTTATGGGCATTATGTCATTTAATCCTCCTTGTCTAGTAAATGCATGATAGTCATCAGGGAAAATCCGTCCAGATGGCTGAAAATAAACATCAGCCACCCAAATAAACACTAGACTAGTGGCTACCAAATGCATGCCTTAAAAGCTTTAATGAAAGTTTCAAAGGTCCAAAGTAAAATTAAACAAACAAACAATTATATGTACATGTGCATGCATCTGTGTGTGTGTGTGTATAGCTACAGTCTGCCCTGATCTTGAAAAGGATTTTTTCATTCATTTATTTCTTCAACAAGTATTTATTTGGTACTTAGTATATTGCAGGTACTATGTACTGAATATACTGTAGCGAAAATTACAGATGTAACCCTGCCTTTCTGGAGTTTAGAGTCTAAGTAGACAACATGTAAGAACCAAATATTTAATTCTAATTCTCTATGTTTAGATTTATCGATGTATAACTGATATACAAAATAGTGCACACATTTAATCTTGATGAGTCTGGATATATGCCTAACCTGTGATATCATCACTTTCAACAATGGTACTAAACATACCTATCACTTCCAAAAATTACCTTTTCTTCGTGTGTGTGTGTGTGTGTGTGTGTGTGTGTGTGTGTGTTGGTAAGAATACAGCACAAGATCTCTCTTACCATATTTTAAACTGCAAAATATTGTACTTAGCTACAGGCACAATGTTGTATAACAGATCTCTACAACTTATTCATCTTGCATAACTAAAACTTTATATCCATTGAAAAACAATTCTCCTTTTCTGCCTCTTCCAGCCCCTGGCAACAACCATTTTATTCTCTCCTTCTGTGAGTTTCACTATTTTAGATACCTCATATGAGTGGAGTCATGCAACAATTTGTCCTGTGACTGGCTTATTTCACTTTCCGAAAGGTTCTCTGGGTTTATCTATGTTGTCATAAATGGCAGATTTCCTTTTTTTTTTAAGCTGAATAACATTGCATTATATGTATATACCACATTTTTCTTACGTATTCATTTGTCAATGGACTTGAGGTTGTTTCAGTATCTTGATTATTGTGGATAATGCTGCAGTGAACATGGGGATGCAGATATCTCTTCAAGGTACTGATTTCAGTTATTTTGGGTATATATACTGAAGTGGGATTGCTGGATCATATGGTAGCTCTATTTTTAATTTTTTGAGAACCCTCCATATGCTTTTCCATTGTAGACATACCATTCTACATTCCTAACAATGTATAAAGATTTCAGTTTCTCCACATCCTCGCCAATACTTTTTTTTTTTCAGTGAAGTGATATTTCATTGTGGTTTTGTTGTGTGTTTCCCTGATAATTTGTAATATTGGGCACCTTTTCAGATACCTGTTGTCCATTTGTATGTCTTCTTTGGAGAAATGTCTATTTAAGTCCTTTGGCCATTTTTTAATTGAATTATATGTTTTGTTTTGATTTTTTTGCTATTGAGTTGTATGGGTTCCTTATATACTTTGGATATTAATACCTTATCAAACAGATGGTTTGCAAGTATTTTCTCACATTTGTAGGATGCCTTTTCAACCTGTTAATTGTTTTCTTTGCTATGCAGAAGCAAATTTTAATAAGTTCAGTAAAGAAATCATCTTTTTCATTTTTGCCATTCTTTCTTATATTGTGATGAAAATAATATTAAATAATGATAATAATGATAATTTTTTTTGCTAAAATGAGTGGCAAAATAGAAAACTGAATCGACAATGTTCTGTTGATTCTAAATTATTTTGTAACCATTATGTTATTTGTGAATCACCACTCAAGGCTTCCCCATGATGTATATTTCCCTTTAAAGATTCATTACAGAGGGACTAGTGATGAGTTTAAAAAGCAGTTTGATGCCTACAGTGAGACTTGTCCTTTTCTTTTCCATAAAAAATAATTACTTTTTCCAACATCATCCAGTAACTATCCAACGAATACAATGTATTTGTGTTCTAAATTAGAATGCAGAGTATGGTTAACGTTTATAATAGTGTTTGAGCATGCAGTGTGTTAAAAATGAAATAAATTAAGGATGACCAAAAATATCAAAAAACATGTAGTCTCATTCACACTAAAACCCAAAGCTGCCTTAATTTCTTAAAATGTTCCTTCAGAAATATATAAACAGTGATAATCTTTCTTGTGACTATAGCCAATATTTTTTCTAATTACTCTTAATTCCAAAAGCTGTAATTATTGAGTCTAGCTTGTCTTTCCTCTTTCATATTTTGAGTGAATTATTCATATTTAAGAAACAAAGCAGCTTTTTTCAAATGTTTCATATTCTTTTCACACCCTACTTGTGATTTGTATTGTCAATCTCATTTTACAAGGATTGTTGAGGTATTATGAGAGAGACCTAGAACTGTATGTCAAATGGTATCTACTCCCCCCTCTTGATAAAAGTAATGAAAAGGTTGATTTGCTGATTTAAGGTATAACTCATTTGTGAATTAATATAATTAAGGTGACAGAGGGTAAATAAAACAAATAAGACTGACTCTAGTATTTCTGAACTGATTGGGCTAGTGCTAATGTAATGCCTCTGGAAAGAAAATTTGAAGGCAACTGATAACATGGACGAAATACCGAAAATCTTTCAACCACATTTAGGTGGCATTTAACTTTTTATCAACTGGCAGAAATGCAGGAATTAGGAAAAGAACAGGAGTTGCTGGTTAGCTCAATTGGTTAGAGCATGGTACTGATAACACCAAGGTTGCCTGTTCGATCCCCACATAGGCCACTGTGAGCTGTGCCCTCCTTAAAAGAAAAGAAAAGGGAAAAGGAAAAGAATAAACCTTAATGCAAAAGATTCAAGATCCAGCTTAGTTAATTTTCATCCTGTTAGTTAAAATAATGGATGATCCTGAAGGTAAACTGAATAGCCAATGGAGAGCTAATAAAAAGTAAAAGTTGTGGATGAAAATATAAGGAAAAAAATAGCCAACACAGATTGAGGAACTGAAAATTGTGTAGGGTACTAAGTTTCAGACAGCACTCATCAGAAGTGGTAGTTTTCACATAATCTCGTCAGTACTAACTCATATGCGTTTATATATCTAAGATTAAAACACGTTGCTTAGGTTTGCACATATGATTATGTATGCAGTATTTGAAACTCTGAAAATGAGCACACAATACAAATATATGACTCCTAAAAGATGATGGTAGTTAAGAATGTTGAATTTAACATATATACATACAGACACACACACCCACACACACACACACGCACAGACATGCACACACACTTGTAGAAGCTGGTTAATGATTTAGAGCTTTCTAAATAAACCGTAGTGCTTTTCTATGGGATGTAGGGGGAAGAGGACAATACATATAGAGGTGCAAAGGGATAATAGTATTCCTTCATAAAATCTAGCCCTGTAGTTACTGATGTCTTCATAAAAGACTGTAATTATCTCTTGTCCTTCTTCTCCATGACCCCATAACATTCTGTGAAGCTTGAAAAGCCAATCTCATCAACTTCCAATAATGAAAGGCTGAACATTGGCATTTAATTCCATTTTCTCCCGAGTGCTTCCAAATTGAGTAAGGGAAGTTTGTTTTTTTTTCTTTACTGACACAAAGACCAAAAGAATGGAAAAAGAAATAATTTTTAAATGGACACGTGGTAGAAAGAAAGACTTAGAAAGAAACCAAGGAGCAACCCAATAAGCAGTATAGAACCCTCCAAAAGCTCAAGAATTTGGGATGGTAATTACTTCCAGAAGCTGGACTTAAAAAATCAGAAATAATTGAAATTTTGCATAAGCATCAAACATGCCCAGAATCCTACCTGTCTGGCAGAAAAGTTGAAATTTATTCAGAGTGCAGAGCAAAAGAGAGGACCTCTGCATTGAAGGGCCTAAGGCCAGTTGGGAGGCAGAGCACTGCCCTTAAATGGGGAAATGACCTCCTTCCCTGAGACTTATGACCAGGCCAGCTTCATGGATGGCCCAATGAATAGCCCAGTCAGGACTGCCTGATATGAAATGCATAAAAGACAGGCCCAACCCACTGGCACAGAGTCTCCATTTGTTGTTTGTTTGCTTGTTTAATGTCCCACCACTGTTGTCCATCCCTAGACATCTGAAAAAAGACTTCAACATGGAAGACAGAACACAAAACCAATGAAGATAAAAGGCTCAAAGAAATAGACTCTTTAGGGAAATGAAAAGTTCAAATAAAGAACTAATAGTAATATTTTCAAAGATATTGCATCTTTGAAAATAGCAAATACTGCACAAAGGAATAGAATAAGAAAAAATGTCTTAGAAATAGAAAACATGTAATGATAGAAATAAAACACTTAATAGAAGGGTATGAAGAAAGAAATTGAGGAAATATATAAACATGTAAAACAAAAGGGTGAGGGGGTTCTGTAGAAGAGAGAATATAAGATAACTAGAAAACCAATTCAGGATGCCCCAACATTTAATAAGAAGAATTTGGGAAGGAGTAGAGAAAATAAAGGGAATAAATCATTTAAACGATATTTTAAGAAAATTTCCTAGAACTGAAGAACATGAATTTCAAGATTAAAATGGCCCTATGAATGCCTCAATGGGTGGAAATCCCCAGCACCACCATATTGAGGCACCTTTTTGCCAAATTTCAGATAACTGGAGAAAAAGAAATATATCAAATTTCCAGGGAAAGAAGGTGGTGGGGGCAAAGAGAGAAAAGAGAAAAGAGAAAAGAGAAAAGGGAAGGGAAGGGAAGGGAAAGGAAAAGAAGGGAAAGGAATGGGGAATTAAAAGCATTGGGAACCAATGTCACTTAGAAACATTTTAAAATATTTAAATAAATGAGAAAGATGTACCACATTCAGGGATGAGAAGAGTCAATATTGTGAAAATGGCAATCCTGCTTCAGTCCTGACTGCTACTTTCTTTCTACGTTCTCACCATGGACCAACTAATCTATTTTTGTTTGAGTTCTTAAAATATATCACA
Source organism: Rhinolophus sinicus (assembly GCF_036562045.2). NCBI lineage: Eukaryota > Metazoa > Chordata > Mammalia > Chiroptera > Rhinolophidae > Rhinolophus > Rhinolophus sinicus. The sequence continues at coordinate 107,421,212 of NC_133756.1, forward strand.
CCTCTCTCTGCCTCAGATTTGCACATGCTTTTCTTTCAATCTGAATGTTCTTCTTATCGTTTTTAGCTCAGTTAATTCCTACTCATCCATCAAATATGAGTGTAGATGTCACTTCCTCAGTGCATTTTTCCCTTATTACCGAAAATAACTCCTCATGTTACCCTGCATTTTTAAATCACTGCACTTATGTAATTTGTAATTATACATGACTTGTCATTTTAATTCATATAATATCCATTTTATTCATGAGATCATAAGTTCCACTTTGCTTAGTACAATGGCAAGAATATATCAGGTCACCTATCAAATTATGAGTTATTCTGTGCTGAATTTACCTTGTTTTGTAATTCTCTTTCCAACTAAGACAAAAATTCCATGGAGCATAGATTTTCTGTTTTGTTTACCATTATATTCTCAGTGCCTGGCATTTAGCAGTTGCCCACAAAATATGTTACATAAAGTCACTTAAATATTTGATCCATTTTTTTTAACTTTTTTTTTAAATTAAAGTTTATTGGGGTGACAATATTTAATAAAGTTACATAGGTTTCAAGTGTACAGTTCTGTAATAAATCATCTATATATCACATTGCATGTTCACCACACAGAGTCAGTTCTTCTATCACCACATATTTGATCCTGTTTCCCCTCATCTATCACGCCCTACCCTCCCTACCCTCTGGTAGCCACTAAACTATTATTTATGTCGTAAGTTTTGTGTCTTTATTGTTTGTCTTGTTCCTTTGTTGCTTTCAGTTTTATATCCCACATATCATTGAAATCATATGGTTCTCAACTTTTTCTGTGTGACTTATTCTGCTTAACATAGTAATCCCAAGATCCATCCATGTTGCTGCAAATGGCATTATTTCATCGTTTCCTATGGCAGAGTAGTATTCCATTGTTATATATACCATATCTTCTTTATCCAATCATCAATTGAAGGACACTTTGGTTGTTTTCATGGGTTGGTCACCGTAAATAAAGCTCAATGAACATCAGAGCACATACCATATTTCCCCGAAAATAAGACCTAGCTGGACAATCAGCTCTAATGCGTCTTTTGGAGCAAAAATTAATATAAGACCTGGTCTTACTTTACAATAATATAAGACCGGGTCTTGAAGAGAAGAGAAGAGAGAAGAGAGAAGAGAGAAGAGAGAAGAGAGAGGGAGAGGGAGAGGGAGAGGGAGAGGGAGAGGGAGAGGGAGAGGGAGGGAGGAGAGGGAGAGGAGGAGAGGGGAGAGGGAGGGAGAGGGAGAGGGAGAGGGAGAGGGAGAGGGAGAGGGAGAGGGAGAGGGAGAGGGAGAGGGAGAGGGAGAGGAGAGATGGAAGAGAAGACCGGCTCTTATATTAATTTTTGCTCCAAAAGATGCATTAGAGCTGATTGTCTGCCTAGGTCTTATTTTTGGGGAAACATGGTATATCTTTACAGATAAATGTTTTCAGATTTTTTGGGTATATACCCAGGAGAGGAATTGCTGGGTCATACGGTAATTCTATTCTTAACTTTTTGAGAAACCTTCATACCACCTTCCATAGCGGCTGCACCAATCTGCATTGCCACCAACAGTATTTGAGGGTTCGTTTTTCTCCACAGACTCTCCAACACTTGTTATTATTTGTCTGGTTGATGATAGCCATTCTAACTGGTATGAGGTGATATCTCATTGTGGTTTTTATTTGTATTTCTCTGATTATTAGTGATATTGAACTTTTTATATGTCTATTAGCCATCTGTATGTCCTCTTTGGAGAAATGTCTCTTCAGGTCTGTTGCCCATTTTTTAATTGGATTGTTTGTTTGTTTGTTTTTGGTGTTTAGTTGTATGAGTACCTTGTGTATTTTGGATATTAGCCCATTATCAGAGGGATTATTTGCAAATATTTTCTCCCATTCAGTTGATTTCCTCTTTATTTTGTCAATGGTTTCTTTTGCTGTGCAGAATCTTTGAGAGAGGAAGTATCAAAAGATACTTGAATAACAACCTCCACTGAAATGATTTCCCATGAAAGATGTATCAAAAAATCAAAATTATCTGTAAAGCATTGGGCACACGCTGATTCATAATAAAATTTGTGTAGGAAATAAAGGGAATCTATTATTTCCTTATTCATTCATCAATGAATGACCTACCATGTCCAAGAGGTCCAAGAGGGACAAATGAGTTCATGGTGGGGAAGAGATGAGGTATGTGGGCAAACACTGTGGTCATCACGTAGACCACACCTCCCTGTCTACTGCTTTCACAAATCATATCTGAACTCTCCTCATGCCTTGGACTTTTCTCACCAGTCATCTTGGTTAAAATAGCCCCTTTATACTTCAAAGCCATTCTAAGGGACTAAACCTTCTCGTGCCAAGCCCATGTTTCTCTTGAAGGGAGGGAGCTGTGTTGCTTATTCTTGCGTTCTTTACTATTTTCACTGGGAATACTAGCACTTTTGCTCCTCTTCACAACACCTGCTGCTTTTCAAGGGACACTTCAAGTCTGAATTCCCTGTGGTTGGAGAAGAATCTGGAAACATATAGTAGGTTCCATATTTGAAGGGATTTTTTTTTTTTCCCAAGCTAAACTTTATCCTTAAGGCAATGGGCTTATGAAATATTCTAAGCAGGGGACATACAGGAGCAGGTTTGGTATGTTAAGGATCACTGCAGGTAAAATGGAAGGGAACCAAGAAGAGAACCAGCCTAGAGCCTGGGAAGATCAGCTGGTATATCGCTGCAACAATTTGGGAACTGCTAAGGGTCTGAAGGAAAGTAGTAATAGGAGAAGAGCAGAGAAACTAAAGGTTGTGGCTTACGCAGCATTGAAAGGGGAAGTGAAAATTAAGGTTCTTGTCTGAGGCTGGTCCTGGAACGAAGGTTTATCGGCTCAGAAAGTAAACATTTTAGACCTGTGCCCCTTCTCCCTCTGCCTTTGTCTCCCCTTTCATTTTTGGCTCCTTGGGAAAATTTACAAAGATGCAGACAACTCAAAGATTTATGAGCATTTTTTTTTTTTTAAGTAGGAAGCAGGAAGCCAGTGAATTTAAGAAGCCCGAACTCTGTGCTTTCAGTCCTCTGTTTTTGATGACTTACTCTCAGAAACTTAGAACAGCTCTCTTTAAGTGGATTCTCAGGATAGCTAATTAATTATTTTGTTATTTATGGCCATTTAAAACACTGATAGAAACCTTTGGGCAGCTCAGCTGAGGCCATCAGATCATTACCTTTGCCGACAAACTTCCTGACTTCAGTGATGTGTATTTGCAGGCAGTGTCCTCTATTTGTACGTATGTCTCAAATGAAATCCTACAAGTCTGAATTAAGAGAATTTTGCCTTTTCTATAGGAGACTAAATTGTTTTGTGCCCCAAGGGAAAAAACTGTTAAAAGAACTGATTTTGGTGTTTTAGTTGGCTTATGCAGATTTTAGAGAAGCCATTCTCTTGAGTTCACTGTAATTCCTACTTAGAATACATATTTAAGGATTCATGCCTTTAGAGGATATACCTAGAAATATTTCATTCTGTTTCAGAGAGAAAGGGGAATGGTGAGGGGAGAAAATGTAGAGGGGATAATATTTGGTGGGCATCAGATGTTGACTAAATACTGTGTGCACGTCATTTCATTTAATTTTTGTAACAAACCAGCAAATTAAAAATTATTCTATGCATTTCTATGGATGAACAAGCTCAGAAAAGCCAGGTGACTTGCATGGTTAATAACTGCCAGAGCCAAGTTCAAATCACAGTTTTTCAAACTCCAAAATTATTGTTCCTAATATCTAACTGCAAATGACTTAATAGATCAATGGATGCCTAATTTTCAAAAGGTATATCGTTGGGAAGAAAAGGACAGAAATAATAGGAACATTGATTTTGCTCCTTGTATTTTAATGGCTTATTTTTTATTTTTTGGTTTATGGCCCTTAAAAATAAATTACGTGATCAATAAGAATCACACTGATTTATTTAAAATAATTTAAGCAGTAGTCTCCCCTGCCCCCATTTTTAATAGGAATGAAGGATAAATCATGGTATTGTCATTAGCAACATTTATTCACTCACTCTTTCTATCAAAAAATGACAATTTACATACTGAGTTTACCAAGATATCTATAGGTAAAAATCTGTGCAGATATTATACAGGATGATATAAAAGTGGGAGTTCAGTTGATATCTAAATGTTAATTTAGATTAATTCATTACTTAAATAATGTTTCTACATTAGGATCAACTTTAAAAATGTCTTCAGTGATATAGCTACTGTACAATATGAACACCATTTGTAACTTTATACAGTCATTTGCACTTTGCAAGCTATTTTCATATTTTTTGTACATTATCTCTGCTTCAGAAGAGAAAGCTCTGAGTCACAGTGTTACAAGATTTGCCCAAGGTCACAAGCTCAGAAATGATGGCATCAAGCCTCAAACCTAGTTATTTTGATTCCAAGATCTATGTTCTTTCCACTCTATTGAGACTGCCTTTCTTTCCTTGGAAACATTTGTATTAGTGATTTGTGTGAAGTTGTGGAACTGTTGTTTATCAAATTTGTCCTTCACACAGAACTAGAAGTTTAATGTGACTGACTAATGACACAGTCAAAATCAGAAGGGAAAAAACAAACAAAAAACAAAAACAAAAAAAACTTCCTGACTGAAAAGTTGAACTTAAACCAGAAAGTTGAAATTTAGTAGACATTAATATAAACTCTAGCAATTAGGTTAATCAATTGATTCAGTGACCTTGGAGGTCTTGTCGAACTATGAGAATCTTTTAAGTACAAAATAATGTGTGTTTTTTTAAAATTTCCTTTCCTATTTGATAGTATTAAAATCTAAATTTACATTTGATATCTACTGTATGATTTTACTGAATATTTACATAGGAAACTATGATTTAGAGATATATAATATGATTACCAGCCAGCTTTGTTCTGCAAATGAACTGATTGATTACAGCTACTTTGAGGAGAATAATTTGAGAACTTGAGGTAGAATCACTTCGGGCTGAATAATGCCTACTATATACAAACTAAGTGAATATGTAATTCTGTTGCAATTTGTAAACCATTAATTCCTATGTAATGAATGTTTAACAGCAATGAAAAAATTACATGAATATCGAAGTAGCCATAAATTTACAAATCTAATCTTGCTACCAGAAAGAGCATGACTTAATGATATTTGAGAGATGCATTTATCATTCATGAACATACTTTCAAAATATAGTTTTGTCATAGAATTCTGTACAGAATAACAGAATAGAGGCATTTATAGACTGTTAAAGGCAAATCCTTTTTTTTTTTTTTTTTTTTTTCCTGGCATAATCATGAATACAACCTGTTGCTAAATGAAGCCAGAGATAATAATGGTGGTAGGTAAACCAAATGTGCTATTCCAACTTATACCTGTAGGATTCCATCTGTCTTCCAAGGTATCCTTGAACTGGGATTCTCATAGATTCTTTAGATTATTAATTCATTTCCATTTTTTATAATGGCGATGGCTTTATTGTTTTGCATGTTTGTTTCATAAGCTATCTTCCTTTTCAAAGCAAAGAGAAACTGAGGGTTTGACCATTTTAAATAATAGAAGTGTCAGTGAGCAACTTACTCATTATTTACTAAGCTTTCTGAGTCCTACTTCTAAGTTACTATAAAAGATGAGACTATATAAATGAAAGAAATAGAGGGAAGAATTGTAGCAAGGTGGCTGAAGAACAGACTTCAAAGTAGAACAAAGCTGATTTCAGTTCTTAGCTTTGTGGGTTATAGGTGAGATGTCAGGTAAGTTATTTAATTTATCTGAACCTTATTTTTCTCATGTATAAAGTCATTATCAGTTAATCTAATATTTTGTAGTGAATAGAAACAATGAACATAAAGAACTTAACACAAAGCTTGGCACAAAGTAAGAGCCCAATGACTTGGTAAGTAGGTTGGTGCAAAAAAAAAAAGTGATTGCGGTTTCAGACCATGAATTTTAAATCATTAGAACTAGGCTCAAACACATCTTTAATAATCAAAATAGGAACCATTACAATCAACACATTTTTGCCAATGAGAAATACGTTTGTTTATTCCTGCAGCCTAAAGATCTGGGCTTCAGGATTCGCTGAACTCTTGGAAAGCATTTTCTGCATCCTGCCGGTTGTGGAAGCGTTTTCCCTGCAAAAAGTTGTGGAGATGCTTAAAGAAGTGGTTGCAAAAAGTTGGTTGGTGAGAGGTCAGGTGAATATGGTGGCTGAGGCACAACTTTGTAGCCCAATTCGTTCAGCGTTGGTTGTGCGACGTGCGGTCAGGCTTTGTCGTGGAGAAGAATTGGGCACTTTCTGTTGACCAATGCCAGATGTAGGCGTTGCAGTTTTTGGTGCATCTCATCAACTTGCTGAGCATACTTCTCAGATGTAATGGTTTCGCCAGGATTCAGAAAGTTGTAGTGGATCAGACCGGCAGCAGGCCACCAAACAGTGACCGTGACCTCTTCTTGTTGTATAGTCCCATTTACCACTATGAAATAGCCAACTTTGTCTTTTGTTACCTTTTTGATCCTGAAGTCTGTTTCATCTGATATCAGTATGACTACACCTGCTTCTCTCTGGATATTATTTGCTTGGGGTGTCAATTTCCACCCTTTCACTTTGAGTCTATATTTGTCCTTGTAGCTGAGATGTGTCTCTTGGAGACAGCATACAGTTGGGTTTAGTTTCTTTCTTTTTTCTTTTTTTTTTTTTTAATTAAAGTTTATTGGGGTGACAATTATTAGTAAAGTTACATAGATTTCAGGTGTACATTTCTGTATTACATCATCTATAAATCCCATTGTGTGTTCACCACTCAGAGTCAGTTCTACTTCCATCATCATGTATTTGATCCCCTTTACTCTCTTCTACCAACCCCTTCCCCCCTTCCCCTCTGGTAGGGTTTAGTTTTTTGATCCAGTCTGCTACTCTGTGCCTTTTTTTATTGGTGAGTTCAGTCCATTTACAATTAGGGTGATTATTGATATACGAGGATTTCCTATCATTCCATCTTTGGTTTTCTGGTAGGATGGTGTCTCCATTGTTTCTTTGCCATTTTGTTGCTGCCTATTATTTCTGTGTGGTGGTATTCTATGATTTTTCCCTCTGTTTCTTCTTTTTTATATCTTATATATTTCAGTTCTGGGTTTTTTGCTTGTTTGTTTGTTTTTTAATGACTACCATTAAATTTATGTAAAAGGAAGTTTCACATTTAGAGTATTCCATTTTTTCCAGCACACTTATTTTCTCCATTCCCTGGTGCCAGTTCAGACCTAAACTCGAAAAGACATTTTGTACACTGCTTACACTTCAGTGTCTGGACAAGGCAAATAATCCAAAATTATTTATGAAAAATTCCCATCTGTGAATCTTCAATCCAATTTGAATACATTTTAGGACCAATCAACCATATGAACCACAACTACAGAATGTTACAGAGACAAATTTTGTCTTCTTAATAGGGTGAAAATTTGATTGTTTAGTTTTTTGTTATAGTTCACAGGCTTTAATTAATTTTTTTGTGTATGTATGTATATATATGTTTCCTGGTAATATTTTGTTAACAGCTTTATAAAAGTATAATTGACATAAAATTAATCATACAAATCTAAATATACGAATGAGCATATTTGCCACCCCCAAAAGTTTCCAATCCATGTGCCCTTAATTTCTTGTATTATTTCATTAGCTAGAACCACTACTATAAGTTTGAATAGATATGTTCACAGCAGACATCCTCTTCTTCTTTCTGATCTTAGAGGGAAAGCATTCAGTCTTTCACCACTAGATATGATATTAGCTCTAACTTTCTTATCGATACCCTTTATCAGGTTGACTAAGATCTCTTCTATTCCTACTTTACTGAGAGCATTTATCAGGAATGGATGCTGGCTTTTGTCAAACATGTTTTAAAATAACTACAAGTCTACGGGAGTTATCTATTTCTTTCTGAATGAGTAGGGAAGAAATGTTTCCATTTCATCTGTGTTATCAAAAATATTGGAATAAAATTGTTTGTAATACTCTTTTTTTATCCTTTTAATGTCTTTAGCATCCATAATGACGTCATGTCTCTTATAATTCCTATTGGTAATTTGTGCCTTTTACCTTTCTTTTTTTTCCTTAATCAATCTTGTTAGAGATATATCAATATTATTGATCTCCTCTAATAAGCAGCTTTTGTTTCATTGATTTGTTCAGATGTTTTTCTGTGTTCCCTTTCATTGATTTCTGCTTTGATCTTTATTATTATTTGTTTGCTTACTTTTAGTGTCATTCGTTGTTCTAATATCTTAAGGTGGGAGCAAATGCTTTTGATCTGTGACCTTTCCTCTTTTCTAATAGAGGCATAAAGCGCCCTAAAATTTCCCTTAATTAGTTATCTCTTATATCCCACTAATGTTGATATGTTGTATTTTTATTTTTATTTATTTCAAAATATCTTCTAATTTTATTTTGATTTCTTCTTTGATGTATTATTATAAGTGTGTTATTTACTTTCCAAATAATGAGGGATTTTCCAGATACCTTTCTGACACTGATTCATATTTTAATTCCATTGTGGTCTAAAGTATACTTTACATGATTTCAATTATTTTAAATTAAATTATTAAGATTTGCTTTATGGCTTAGAATATGGTTTTCTTGATAAATGTTCTACGAGTACTTGAAAAGAATGCATATTCTACTGTTGTTTGGTGGAATGTTTTATAAATTTCAACTAGCTCATGTTGGCTGACTCAGTTCAAGTCTTCTCTATCTTTATTATTTTTCAGAAAAATTGTTCTACTGAGAGAGGGGTATTGAAATTTTGACTATGGTTGTGAATTCATTTATGTCTTCTTTCCAGTTCCATCCATTTTCACTTCATGCGTTTTGAAGCCCAGTTAGGTGCTTACATGTTTAGGATTACTATATCCACTTGATGAATTGACACTTTGATCCATGGTGATATTTTTCTCAATCCTGTGTCTGTTTCTATTGATTAATCATTTTTTCTTTATGATATAATACATGCGTGGTAACTTTTTAAAAATTATAATCTAGATAATATAAATTTTACCTTCATGGTGGAATGAATATATATGTATATGTATGTATATATATATAAATTCTAGAGCTAAATATTCTCCACTCCAGAGGCAAGAACCTCTGAGTGCGCTAATCAATGCCTGTGAATTAAGAGTTTTTCCATTTTCGCTTATGGGAACAGGTGTTATTCCAGGCCCTGTATATTCACTGGGTAATATTCAACCTAATACTTCTGGATTGTATATTTCAGAGCCTCTGGTAGTTAATTCACATGCATGTACTGTTCAGTAACCTGCTAAATACTTGAAGGAGACCCTCTGTAGTTCCCCGGGGTCCCTTTCTTCAGTCCTCTGTTTTATAACCTCTAGCAGCCTTTGCCTCCCCAGACTCCTTGAACAATAATCTAGAAATTCCTTTGAGACAGTGTTCTAAGGCATTTATATGGTCCATTTTGTTTGTTTGTCATCTGTTATGGATCACTGTCCTTTATTGTTTTATATACAATTTCTTGAAAACATTTTTTTCATATGTTCTGTCAATTTTTTGCTGTTTCAGATGGGAATATAAATCTGATCTCTGTTATAACATCTTGGTCGGAAGCCAGATTCCATTGGCACTAATTTCTGAATCATTACTAGTAAAAATACTACTGCATTCTAGAAGTAACTTGAATTTAGAAAAACATGTATTGCTTTTCTTTATCTTTTAGATTAATGGATAAATGATAAAGTAAATATTACTGAAAAAATTCTATACAAGATAGAGAGGTAGAGTCAATTCATATGGAATAAAGAGAGCATATTTCTTTCTTAAATATTTTTGAGTCACTTTATTCAGCACTGTACATTCTTTCTCAAACATTGAATTATCTGGATAATCCAACATTTTACATGTGTCATACTATTGTATGTGGAAATGTGCATGCACACATTTGTGTGTGTGTGTATATATATATATACACACACATACATATATACACGTATATGTATATATATATGTATATACATATACGTGTGTGTATATATGTATGTGTGTATATATATGTGTGTATATATATATATATACATACACACATATATATACACACACATGTCTGCTTTGCTTAATTTCTAAGGGTACTGTGGATTGATTCAATAGGTTCATAGCGAACTTCACTTTATCATGAAGCCGTTGTGATATAAAACCATGATTTGTCAAAATATATTCAGAAAACTTGCACTGGAAGCAAATGAGGAAACTAGAAGAGATTCTACCAATACAAGCCTCAAAATCTTTCAAGCATAAGACAGACTTTTTTTCCTCATTTTTTAAATTAGTTGTAGAAAGTGGAAGTGAAGTAGATGGTGGTAGGAAAAGTTGGATTGGAACAGGTTCTAAAGTGGTATCTAAAGCTGATTAAAAGTTCTCAGCAAACCTATAGGGACAACTCAAAAAACCCAGGTCTGGGGTGCTGTCCTTTGTGTTGTCATATGATTCATTCTTGCATTTAGCAGGTAGTATTTAGCACCCCCTACCTTTAAGTCACAGGAGATACAAACAATAAAATGCCAGTGATTTGTTGGAGGGCTAAACGACAATGTTTAACAAAATGAAAAGACAACCTACAGAATGGGAGAAAAAAATTGCAAACCACATTTTGGATATAGGGTTTAATATCTGAAATATACAAAGAGCTCAGTCAACTCAATAACAAAAATGCAATTGAAAAGTGGGCAGAAGGACTAAGTAGACATTTCTTCAAAGAGGACATCGAAGTGGGCAATAGACACATGAAAAGGGGCTCAACATCACTAATCATCAGGGAAATGCAAATCAAAACCACAATGAGCTATCGCCTTACACCTTTTACAAAGGTTATCATCAAGAAGACAAGAGACAACAAATGCTGGTGAGTGGTGAAAGGGAACCCTTATACATTGTTCATGGGAATGTAAATTGATCCAACCACTATGGAAAACAATATGGAGATTTCTCAAAAAATTAAAATAGATTTGCCATGTTATCCAACAATTCCACCTCTGGGTAAATGCCCAAAGGAAATGAAAACAGGACTTTTATTAAGATATATGCACTTCCATGTTTATCACAGCATTATTGACAATAGCCAAGATATGGAAACAACCCAAATGCCTTTCTACTAATGAATGGATAAAAGAAATATTGTACATATACACAAGAAAATATTATTCAGCCTTAAAAGGAAGATATCTTCCCATTTGCTACAACATGGATGGACCTTGAGCACATCATACTAAGTGAGATAAGTCAGACAGAGAAAAACATGTGCTGTATGATATTACTTTTATGTGAAACCTAAAAAAGTTAAACCTGTAAAAATCAGAGTAAAATGGTGATTACCAAAGGATGGAAGGCAGGGGATAAGAGTGATGGTGTTTAAGTGGTACTAAGTGGTAAATAAGCCACAGAGATCTAATGCACAGTATAATAATATAGATAGTAATATTGTCCTATAAGAATGTGATTAATATTGCTATATCGGCAGTCACATTGTAATATATAAATGTAGCAAAGTAATGGATTATACTCCTTAAACACATAATGCTACATGTCAAATTTGTTCAATAAAATAAAGATCTTTATGGTAGAGACAAAGTGTTAGTCATATTTGTATCAATGATTATAGTTTATTGATGGAAAATATTTAAGTCAACAGAGCTGGTTCAGAGTCATCTCTTCCACTTACTGAGCCACCATGAGCAAGTATGGTCAGCCTTCCATAGGTAGGTTCCACATCTGCAGACTCAACCAGGTACAGATCAAAAATATTCAGGAAAAAATGTTACGTTGTTGCTGACATGTACTATGTTGTTAGGCCTACAATGGTTGGGTCTGTACTAAACATGTACAGACTTTTTTGTGTCATTATTCCCTAAACAATATAGTATAATAATTATTTACACAGAATTTACATTGTATACTATATTCCCTAAAAAATATAGTATAATAACTATTTACACAGAATTTACATTGTATTAGGTATTATAATTGATCTAGATATGATTTAAAGTATATAGGAGAATGTGCATACATTATATGCAAATACTATGCCATTTTATATACAGGACTTGAGCATGGGCGATTGGGTATCCATGGGCAAGTGTGGATCTTAGAACTAATCCTCCACGATAGCAAGGGACCACTGTAATCTCCAGGTGTCAGTTGCATTATCTTTACGATGAATGCATTAGAAAAGATCCTGTTCATCTACAGCATTCTGTAATTCTAAGATTCTTATTCATACATAATTGAGCAGCTCTCACCAATATGCTTTTAGTTGCTGATGTATCACATAATTATCTCAAGTTTGTGGGGGCTCTTCAGAATCTCATCACTGAAATGGTTTTTCCTGCTGTGCCAACTGCAATATATATGGATATTGGGACAATTTCCCTTGGATATTTATAGAATTACTATTAAAATATAGTTTTTATTGGCATAAAATGGTTAATAGTGTATGTAGGTTATCATTATAGTATTATACCCTTCGGACTTATAAAACATATAACTTCTAAAGGGAAATTAACTTTGCCTTTCTCTTGTTACCAATTGAAGGCAGTAACATTAGCAATATCACCAAAGTGGCCTAAAATGTGCTCATTTATTGTGAGTCTTATATAACTGAACTAATACTCTCTCTGCGTTCTGGAAAAACAGGTTTTCTTCAGGGAAAGTATCATGTCATTCCTGGCCATTATCACGTATACATATTGTAAATTTGCACTTGATTTTTTGGCATGTTATACACCTGGAAGAAAGGCATTGGGTTTAGTAGAGAAAAGGAAGGAAATCACCATTTATGGTATGCCTGTTGTATGCTTTATATAAGATAACTCATTTAATACATGGACATTACATGTATTTTGTATCATAACTTCCCATCTTGTGAAACCTGTATTTTGTCTTATAGGTATTAAATTACAGAGGCCAAGCTCTCTAACTTTGAAAAATCCATTCTATTTTCACTAATCAACAGAGGCTAGACCCATTGAGTCTGCAAAAGTTCACCAAGGCTGTTGTTGTCAGACAAATCCATTTTCTTCTCTACTTCTCACAGAGGTCTCCAGGAATCCTTTCTTTCCTCTGTGACTGGAAGGACCAAGAGTCAGAATTTTTCTACATGTACAGAATACTGTGGGTTCTACAAAAGGTGTTTTTTTGTTATGAAATATATTCAAAACTGAATTTTTGATTCCTTATTCAGCTTATCAAAGTCCTTTCTTTATATTTTATATTTCATTTTAAGCCTTTTATTCTCTCTATCCCTTTTCTCCAGTCTGTCATAAAACATATTCAGAATGTTTTTCAGAAAAGATCTTTATTTGTCCTTGGTGAGACTAGCTTAGTCCATGTGCTGCTGGAGACATGTTTGAATATTTGAATTGTCCTTCTAAGTGTTCTAATTTCTAAGTTGTGCTTCTAATCTCTCATAGAATCATAGTATCTTGAAAAATGAAAATGACAATAAAGGGATTTCTAGATCAATGTCTTTTTCAAAGCAAGGAGTCTGGACTATTAGAGTTAAAACGGTTTTTGCCCTAAACTCATCTAATTCAATCTTCATGATCTTTCTCTAAGGTAGGTAGTCTTGTTCCCATTTTACAAGTGAATTAACTCTGTTAACCTGTTAGTATCAGAGCCAGGTTCCCTGACTCCGGTTCTGTTTCCCTCAAATACTGAGATAGTGTTAAAAATTCTTTAAGGGCAAAGAGACTATCTGCCAATATTGACTCCCTCCTTGGGCATGGCTGGCGATAAATGGATGCCTTCTGCAGCATGCTTATTCTAACAGCCCCCTGATTGACCGTCAGTATTTTCTCCTATCTTAATTCAATCCCTGGTTTCCAACAGCCCACTCTAACTTGCTCATCTTATTTTTGGGTGTTTCATCTCATCTTAGCTCTTTCATCCTATAATGTTTACAGAGCTGCAGAGAATATCAGTACAGAAAATAATGTTTAATAAATACTGAGTCTCATGTGTTTCTGCTAATGCTGCCAGAGAGAGACTGAGGTTCCTTTGTTATTCTTCATATTCCCAAGTCTTATTCATCTTTTAAAAGTCTGCCCAAGTTCTTCTCATCAAAGCCTTTCTCAACTACTCAAATCTCATCACTACTGGCTTTACTGGACGCCAGTGAGACCATCACACACAGTATTCTTCCATTAACTCAAACTTCCTGATCTAGACTTAGTTCTATCCATTGTGCTCTGAAATCTCACTCATACTTGGGGCCTCACCCCTAAGACTGAAGGTCATTAGACCTCTGATATAATAGAAACATAGAAATTCTATTGTACAAGCTCCTACAGTCGTTTCTAACGTCAGTAGCAAAGGGCTCTCTAGCCTTTATTTCTTATAGGTGAAGTTTCCTGAGTAGGGCTGTCAGATAAAATATAAGACACCGAGTTACAGTTGAATGCCAGATTAAAAAGAAATACAGTTTAACAGCAACTATGCCAAATATTGCATGGGGTATACTTATGCCAAACATATTCATTGTTTTTATGAAATTCAAATTTAACTTGTAATCCTATACTTTTATTTTCTAAATCTGCTGACTCTATCCCGAGACATCCTCCCGACATTTTTGATATATTAACTACATGATACCTGGTCACAATCAATCTTGATTTAGTGTCCTTATATGATCAATATCTTACATGTCTGTAATGGTCCACTGTTTTCAAAGCACCTTTATTACCTTATTTATTCCTCAGAGTTGCCCAAGTGTATGGTTACTATCTTTACCACTATGTACTTTTTTGTTCAGTGTCTGTGTGTTTCAATTCTCTAGGATATAACATCAAGCTAATCATACCTACTTTGATGAATGGTTACAAAGATTAAATGGAATAAACTACATAAAACTACATAAAGCAAATTCCTTTTATCTACATAAAGATAAAAGAAAGCAAATAACCAAATAAACCTATATAACCTCTACACTACTCTGCCATCACTCTAAATACCTTGCTTAATATGGAGCCAATGTGGGCAAGGGGAGAGTTTCATTTTAATAAGCTGGTTACAGTTAAAGACTTTTTAAATATGCTTCATAGAGAATTAGGAAGTCTGACATGAAGCTTAAGAAAATATACTTAGTCCTCAACTTCTGTCCTTCATTTGGATATTCCCCTATCTTCATGATGGGATATTTTGCATTATTATAAGAAATACAAGATTATAAGAAATATATGTGATAATGTTCTTAATTTTAATCAGTTGCTCTGTGTTTTCTCTCAGTGATTTGATAATTTTAAAAAAAATTAAATGTTTTTAAGGAGTGTTGGATTAAATTAAATCTCTAACAGGAACAAACACCTCATTCAAAGATACAGGAAGTAGATTGTGAGTCTGTGTCCATTCTCCTCGATAGCTATTCAAGAATATCAATTAATAGCACACTGATGACAACAAATGCTAAAGAACTGTCTCATGAATTTTTGTGAGATGTGAAAAATAAAAATATGCCCTGGGGAGCAGAATGAATTCATGTTCAGGGATTATATTTCAAGGTACTTGATTAGTATTCATGATCATGGGATGAGCAGAATTCAGAGATTTCTGCAAGCCAGCAGTTCATCTAGGAAGACTGAGAATAGGAGCTGTTAAAATAGTTAATTTTGATGCTATTACTATTATTATTTTTCCGGCAGTGATATTTTAGATTCCAACATATCCTGCTGATACCTATGAGTGTTATTGTCCATGGTCACTGTGTTGAAACGTGTTTTGAGAAATTGGTTACCTCTCAGATAAACTTACTTTTTCACTTCACAGAAGTTGTTGTTTACAATGCCAAGTTATTTAACTATAAAGATCCATGCTATTTACTGCTTTACTTTCCCTTTTATAGTGGAGAAATTAAAAATAATGAGGCAAATGACGCATATAGTTTTAGTATTTTTCTGTTTATTTTTTATGTGCCTTCATATTCTCAAAAATGCAGTTTGCATAGTAAACACACTGCATATTGTATCTAAAATTCTGTGACTATAAAGTGTATTTATACAATGTCTAAGGACAGCCAGATTTCTTACAACTTGCACATTTTTTGGAGTGCTTTAACTGACATTAGAAAAATCGTGCCATTCCAAAATTTACTTTCCAGTAGAAAATTCAAATATGTGATGTTAGGTAACAAGGCTTTAATACACATGTCCAAATGCATTCCATATGTACGCTATATAAAATACATCTATGCTGTAAATAATTGCCAGTGTATATACCATAACATACAAAGATTAAATAGTAAATACTACACAGTGTTATTTTTACACATGCATTTATAAAATAAATAGCTAAAATCTAGAAATTCATAATTAGTATTTTGCTAAAATGCATTGTATGAAATGTACAATGTGTTTATTTTTGGATTAAAATTTGCATTCTATACGTGATAATAAATACTGAGAAATAAATGTCCTAAAGTGTTATAAAAACTGCCTGGTAAGTGAGAAATGGCTTGTTAATTAGATACTCGTAGAAGATACAATTGCTTAGCACAGTGTATTCAAATATAAGGTCTTATTTGAAAGTTGCACTTCCTAACTTTCATTTCTTTAAAAAATAATAGTTTATATGAAGAGAATCTGCCTGCTTACCCTCTAATTGCTTTGGGAAACACTGAATGAAATTTGTGTATAAGATATCTCTTGGCGACAGATTTGCTTAACAGCCTGATGGCCAGCACTGACTTGCAGTTTGTAGGTTTCTTAAAAAGATGACAGACCTCCTGGTTCATGGGGCCCAGCAGTGAGTTCTTACCTGAGAGGTGGTATTCTCTGGCCATAGGTGGCTTCCCTGGTGACTGTCACATTGAGCCTTAGAAGAGCAGAGAGATGTTTCACATAAATAACCATAGTAGAATAGCAGTCTCACAATTATCTTCCCACGTGCTGTACCACGTATCTGTGAAATATAGGTCCTCTCCTTGCTGTCCTAGAGCACTAGACCAGCCTGAACTGCCATCGATTTGAGCAAAAGTTTTTGAAACAGTTTCTCTTCTTTTCTGGTCTCATTAGGATAATCTTGCTTCAGGTGACACAGGTAATAAGTGGCAGAGCTGATACTTGAATTTGGGTTTATCTTATGTGAGCGATCTTCCTCTTTCAGCTAATGTCATTTCCCCTGATGAGAAATCCAGTGGTTTCCCATAGATGGAAGAGGACAGAACTCAAATTCAGCTGCACACATTCAAAGCTATACACGATCTGCCTCCATCCTATACACCTTTCCAAACTTCTCTCCCAATCAACGGGAGAACTCCATACGTGTTGTATTTACTCCTTGCCTTTGTGTA
Organism: Rhinolophus sinicus; assembly: GCF_036562045.2. Lineage (NCBI taxonomy): Eukaryota > Metazoa > Chordata > Mammalia > Chiroptera > Rhinolophidae > Rhinolophus > Rhinolophus sinicus. The sequence goes on from NC_133756.1 coordinate 107,438,578, forward strand.
TTCTCTCTGCTTGAAATACCCTTCCCAATTCTCTGCTTAATCAAATACTATATTTTTTCAAGATCCAATTCAGAGTTCACTTCTTAAATTTCCTTCCTTGATTACTTTCTCCAAATTCTTGTAAAAATTTATATCTAACTTATAGCATATAACATTGTATACTATTATTCATTTATGTGTTTTATCTATCCCACCTGACTATAAATTAGTTGAATGGAGAGTCGATTTCAGACTAATCTCTGCATTTAACAGTGCCCATTGTGAGTAGAATTGCAGACACAGTCTCCCTATGGTATGTCTTTACCTAAATAATATAATCATTTAATAATAAAGTTTATTTCTCTTTCACAGTAGGTAGAATTCAAATTCACCAATATGTTCCATTGTGAGGTGATTTTAAACATTTCCTTCTACAAGGTGTCTGAAATTTTAAGACTTCTTTTAAAAGCTACCTGAAATTCTTATATTATCCATTCATTCATTTGTTCAACCAGCAATTTTTGAATGCTGACTGTGTACAGGAATTATAGTTATCAATACAGGTAGAGATAAAAGGGCAATGCCTTCACCAACGAGGGATATATAATCTAGTGAGAAACTCAGGTCAACAGATTATTAGTGCAATGCATAAAATGCAGAGGCCACCAAGGGAGGTGTTTGTTGCGTGACCTTGAATCAGCTCTGACTCCTGCTGACTCTGTGAATGAATGAACCTTCATTTGCCTGGGCAATTCAGGAAAGACTTCACAGAATAACTTTGAATAAAGTCTTTACATAAGAGGATTGATGTCTTGAAGTTGTCTTTTAAAATGTAGGTAATATCTGACAGTCTGTGGAGAAATAAAGATATGGAGAGGTAAGAGTATTAACCATTAATGACCCTGAAATCAGTTAATTTATTAGGTCCTTAATACAGTAAACCCATAGAGGTATAAAAAATTGGGGTAGGTTTCACAGAACTCCAAAAAGGCAGCCTGAGACACTGTATTTCTGGATGAGGGCTGCGCGTTAGGACAGGAGGATTGAAGGTAATAAAATGTACCAGCATTGATGAGCTTGGCCTAATTAGGTATAAATCCAGCTCCAGACCTCAGTAGTTCTAGCCACAGAGCTGTGTCCCCTCCAGCATCAGTTGATTCCTGGAAGCTAGTTAGCATTCACGGTGGAATTCAACTGAAATGTAGCATATATTTCACATATTCCTTCTTTGGCTCCAGAAATTGATTCGCTAGAGACAGAGACCAAATAAATAAGAACTCATCTTTTAATAATTAAATTGACTGTTAATAATTAATAGAATGTTTAAAATTAATGGTTAAATTAATGTTGAAACATCCGATGCATTTTCTCCAGAGGATTTAGAATAATACGGAGCACACTATTCCTGTTGAATAAATTCTTGTTAAATAAGTGTTTGAGAATTCTGAAACTGGTAGGACTTTAAACGTATGTTTGAAAGAATCATACAGATTATCTTATAAATGCAGATGTTTATGCTGCCTCCCTTTCCTCAGATCTACTGAATCAGAATCTCTGTGGAGGGACCTGGGCTTGTGTATGTCAGTGACGTTCCACAGGTGATTGCAATGTGTATCCCTGGTTAAGAACCACAGTTAAAGTTCATCATCTACACTGCACAGATGAGGAAACAGGTCCGCCGGCATTCAGTTTGTGGCTAGCTAGTGGCAGAGCTGGGATTTGAATTATTCTCTTTCCCAGTGCTCTTGGCAGTACCTGACAGCTGCCTCTGAAGGGTTTGACCTCTAGAGACATGGGGGAAGAATTAGCAAGTCAAAGCTAGTTGCAGAATAAAGTCCTGATCAGAAATTAAAAATGGCAATGTCAGTGAGGAGGAAAGAATAGAAAAGAGACTACTCCCCAAAGATAGAACAACCCTCAACAAAAAGAAAATAAGTTAGAGATGTATTTTTTAATAAGATTGGTGGATTCCCTCATTGAACAAACATTATTGAACATTTACTGTATGGTAATTACTGAGAACGGGAGAAAGGAGAAGACAAATGATGACGCCTAGGCTTTTCTCTGTGGCGTTTTAGAATTTAAGTGTTTTTGACTACAAGAGTGAAGAATCGTAGTCAGATCAATAATAATTCACCTTGAAATCTCTCTTTTGCATTAATCAAGCTATGCAAGTGGTTAACCTGCGCTATTTTACTGAGTATATTAAGAAGCAGTATTTTCTGTTTTCTATAATTCTACAGAGAAATGTCAGCACTTGTGAGCTGATATGTGTGAAAGTTTGTGAGATACAGTAGAACTCAGACTCCAGCTCCTCAATAAGCCATATACTTATGGTTGCAACAATTCCCATTAGGTCTCCAATACGTACATTTACAAAGGAGACACTGATTTCGTTACAATTGAGTTTTTGGCATCAACTTCTGTTTGGAATTTCTGGGTTTTCTTTTGTTGTTGTTGTTGTTGTTGTTCATTTGTTTTGTGACCTGAGCTGGACTTCATAGAGTCTTAAAGGCTGAACCAAATGTAGAAGAAAAAAAAAGTTATTCTTGGTTCTTTTTTTTCTATCTTCATACTCTTAAATCTCAGCCCATGAGCTCTCATCACTCATTGCAATAGTTGGGAAAAAAAAAAAAAAAATATCAAAGAAACACAGGAAAAAGGAGAGAATCTGTCTCCCTGAAGCTTAGAAGAACTATCCTAAAGCATTTATCCACGTGTCCTTTCCCCACACTGATCCTTGCTTGGCCAACCAAGGGAGAGGTTTCTGCAGCTTGGGAATACTCCTGGCCCTATTGCATCATCCATATGGGGCACCAGGAAAGGGTTCAACCTCTGCTCAGCATACCAAATTCTCTGGTCCCTGTCAGCACCCCCTATATAAACTTTTCTCCTCATACAGGTTATACAGTTTGACTAAGACTTGTCTCTACTAAATGGCAGGACCAGAATATAAATCCAAACTTAGGAAAGTCTGCCTTCAAAGCCAATGTGCTTGCTACTTCACTGCACTCACTGTCTGTGTGGGAGAGATCTTATCTTCCTATCATAGGAGTTTCTCACCTATGTTTCCCTTTCTCCTCGTGTCCTCTTACTATCCTCCTCTGGTGCTTAAGAAAGAACTAATGAAGCTCTAGAGATCAACTCACAGAATTTAGATTGGTTGATATGCTTAGATAATCAGAAGTTCCTACATTTTCTTCCAATAGGACTTGGACAGATGATTATTTACAATAGGTCTTTTTGCCTCAAAGAACTGCTCATTGGTTTGTGCAGTTATAGAAGGGTGTTGTTCTTGAATTGAACATTGGAACTCAGCCTCCAGTGCCATGCAGTAGTTTATTGCTTTACTGAGACACAAATAAGAATCTCCAATCCAGAAGCATACAGGAACCAATCCTTGGCCAATTGCCCAATACCTGCATGGCAAAATCCTTTCTTTTACTGCATGTGTAATTATTTATGCATTTTAGGGGAAAAATATTGGAGTTTAAAGTATTTCACGTTTAGGGGAATCCCCAAATCTATGGATGTATCACTCTCAAGTGTCATAGGTCTACTGAAATGCCTCTGAACTGTCATTGTCGCAGAACTATACAGCCATTGACTGGATTTCTCAGCACAGCATACCTGGGATGTATGTCATATACCAGTAGAAATAGTCCTGCATATTGCTTTTTTATTAGAATAAACATTCTATTTGAATGACATGCTCTGAAAAGGCCAGACCATGGTTAAAAGCCCTCTCCCTGCACATATATCCCTTCCGTTCATGTAACAATCTCCTATTAATAAAATTACTTTTACTTTCACACGTGTCACCTTTGATCCTCATGGCCACACTGGGAGGTGGGATAGCAGGTATTATTTTCTCCAGTTTATGGATGAGAGCATGTTCGCTCACGGCGCTTAAGGACCTTGCCTAAAGTCTTACATTTAGGAACTGATAGAGATGGGACTTAAATCCCAGGCTCTTAACTCCCAGAGCCGATTCTTTCCATCATATGATATCCCTTGGCTAATCCATCACGGGTGCCTCTCATCACCAGTTATAGTCGTAAAGAAATCATTCATTCATTTATGAAATACTTATTGACTGCTTGCTGTATTGTGGACAGTATAATTGGCGCTGAGGATTCAAGGCAAATAAAATATGATTCTTGTCCTTGAGCAAGACATAATTTGCTATAGGAGGGAGATAAATAAAAAAAAATATTGATACTATTTTGCAACTTATTTCACAGAGGTTTAAAAAAGAGTGTTAAAACTACAGAAAACTACGTAATTCTACCTGGGATGATCAGAAAAGGATTTGATATGACAATCTTCTGTCCAGAGAATTACATAGCCCACAGAAACAGCACTGTTTGGGCCTAGGAATCTTGTAAGAACGGCACTAAGTTAAGAATCAGGAGATTTGATTTTCAAGAACTAATTTACAGAGTGATTCTGGCAACTTTTTCCCCTTTTGGGCCTGAATTTCTTCATCTGTGAAATGAAAGGATTGAGCTAAATTATAGGTAAGTTGCTTTCCAACCCTGAGGTTTTACTTTATTCTTTTTATTTTTCTCACACCTGTGCATAAACCCCCTGTGGAGTTGTTTTCAGAAATTGCTTCTTACTTTTTTTTTTTTTTTTCAACTTAGGAACTCATTCATGATGTTAGTTTCTCTTTTCACTAGGTTGGTTCTAATTTCCATTGTCTTTGGCCGACAGTCTGTTGTTTGCCAGGAAGTCTGGGACCAGAGCCCAGACTGTTTCACTTGGAATTATTGATTGTGTTTCACTGCATTATCCAGTCTTTGGTTGAGCTGGGCACTTTTCTAAGCTATTCATGCCATTCTCATTTCTGTAGGTGAAGCATGAGAAAATACAGATGGAGAGATCTTTTGACCTCTATTATCCTAGAGCTGCTGTGACCACACGTACACAAGAAAGCCAACAGTGCTCTAGAGAAACCCAAGATAGGTGGCCACGTATGTCCATATGCAAACCCAAGACAGGTGGCCACATATGTCCATATGCAAACCCAAGATAGGTGACCATGTATGTCCATATTTCCATAGGCTGAAATCAAATCTGCATTAAAGGTGCTAAGTGTGGGATTTTCAGTTTGGAATATCTTTGTGGTGTGAACTTCTACTTCTTTGTATTATTTATTTCATTGTCTATTTATCCATATTATCCACACCTCCACCACCCTCAAAATAAATAGGACTAATAATTTGCTGCATATCCTTTAAAACACTTATGTGTCCATACATACGTATATCATGTCATGTATATAAAATAGCGTATATAATTCTTTTGAAATATACATTCATATAGACTTTTACAAAAGTGAGATTACCTGTACTGCTTTGTAGTTCCTTACTTATTGCTGATAAATTTCCATGTTTAGTCGTTAGGTTTAAATATTTATTTTTATTCTTCATAAATTATTTAGAAAATTAATAATGAAAATTTACGTTGAATCAAATTTTTACTATTATAAATAGAGATTCAATGAAACTTCTCATATTAAAAGATGTGGATACTTTTTTAAAAGCCAATTTCTGTAAGTGAACCTCCTGAATTAAAGGTCATGTACATTTTAGAACTCTTAATGCATATTACCAATTTGTCCTCAAATAAAGGACATAAGAGTCCCTCTTCTTCACATATTTTTCAATATTAGATACTAAACAGTGATTATTTATAGGAAAAGAAAAGCTGTATTTAAAAAAAAGTTATAACTTTCTAATTTAAAATCTATGTGGAGCTATATTAAAATAAATGCCAAGGTTGCATGTTTGATGTAGTAAAGACATGACATTAAAAGAAAAAAGTTAATTTTTATTAAGTATAGAATTATGATTTTAAGGATGTGAGATGTGGACTGTTGTTTTCTGCCCTGCCTAGACAACCACCCCACAACGACCAACTTTCTATTCAAGATTTTTCTTTAAAATGAGCTGCCTTTTAAAATTTCCTTGACTTACTCTAAGTTCCCAGTCATTCATTCCTAGGAACTGTTTTCTATCTAATATAGATAGAACTTAGGGCAAGTATTCATAGCAGCAAATACAGTGCTTTGTAAATAACAAACGTTCAATGACAGTTTTTAGAATGAGAAGACGAAAGATTAATATGACATCGTACCTGCCTTCAATGGATTTTTCAAACAAATGGAGAAGACAGGAGAAAAGAAGTTAATTAAATGATGTCATATTCAATGATAAGATTGAGAGCAGAGTTGAATACTACCTACCACTGACTCAGGTGACAGGGAAGTGCTTTGTGTCAGAAAAAAATTCCATACGAAAATGACACTTGACCTGGGATTTTTAAGCCTGAATAGGAGTTTGTTATTTGCTAAGTGAAAGAAGAAAGAGCTCACAAGAGACAAAATAGGATTCCAGCCAGTGAGAGAGAAGCACAGCATAAACAAACAAACAAAACATAAAATTCATAGAAGGAAAAATACAGCACTGTATTATATACCGCAGTATTTTAAGGTTTATTATTTTCTATGTATGTCATAGCTCACCAATTAAATTTAAAGAGAGATGGGCCATGAGGGGAGGAAGCTTTGTGGGCGGGAGGTGGGAGGAGGGGCAGCATGACTTAGCTTGCTCCTTAATGCTTGTGTTTAACAACAGCAGTTCATGAAACTGTTTATTTAATTTCATACAGTAAATTATATTTTCAAAATCAAGAGAGAAATATGGTGCCCTGACACCCATCTTAATTGTCTTACACCACAATAGGCTCTATATTGTGACAAGTCGGAGAATCAGAAAATGTAGGTCCTATTTTAAAAAGCAAATGGAAGAGGCTGTTATCAGCATTGTCAAATCAGTGTTGCTGGACTTACTAAATTTCAGTTTCAGTGGCCCAGTGTTTTCGGTATGGTCTCAAGCAATCCTTAGAAGAATTTAATAGTAAGACCCTCTGAGCTTTTGTTTAGATCACTTAAGACATACTTATTTTATTTGGTGCATCTCAAGAACTAATTCTTTAATTTGCATTTGTTAAAAAAATTGCTCACTTGATGATAGACACCACCATTTTCTCATGTTGAACACTTAAATTCTGTAGAGAAGGTGCCCATGTCTGGACAGTCACTGGAATTAATATGTCATTCATTCACTGAATTGTAAACATTCTTGGTTGCTTGCTGTATATCAAGAAATAATCCAGATTCTAAGAGTGTAATATAATTATTCTCCTTTCCTAACAGACATGTGTTTTTCTTCCTCTCACGTATGGTGTCAGGAAAAAGGATGCAGGCATTTGTTTGTTCTGTATATTCTTTAGAGAACAATATAAATTCATGGCCTCAAAGAAGGTAACTTGTGCAAAGGAGAAACACATATGACCCTAACTAAGAACTCAAGACTATTGTTATCCACTTGTTAAGTTCAAATAGATTTTTTAGGCTATGAATCAGACATACATAATTAAGGACGCATGGCATATATGGTTCATCCCTCTTTCGTGACCTTCTGTGCATAATGGAAATCAGTCAAGAAAATATCCTGGCACTCAGAAACATAATTACTAACCCTTACTATGTGTTACCTAACTTTTTTGTCATCATGGATTTCATTGAATTGAAGCTGTTTGTGGTTTGCTGATCCAATTCTACATCTTTAGCTTAAACCAGCTTAAATTTACTAAATAATGTGGTATATATATCATGCATGTCTTTTAATTTTTTTTTAGGATTTTTATTAAAATATAGCTGACAGACAATATTATATTACTTTCAGGTATACACCATTGTTATTCAACATTTGAATACCTGAAGAAGTGATCACCACAATGAGTCTAGCAATCATCTGATACCATATAACACTGTAACAATATTACTGACTATATTTCCTATGTTGTATATTACATTCCCAAGACTTATTTGTTTTCTACCTGAAAATTTGAACCTATTCCCCTTTATCTTTATCCTGCTTTTTAAAATTTTTCAATTAGAGTTAACATTCAATATTATATTAATCTCAGATGTACAACATAATGTTTAGACATTTATATAGTTAAGAAGTGATCCCCCTGACTAGTCTAGTACCCACCTGGCCCTATACATAGTCATTACCATATTCCCTATGCTTTAGTTTACATCCCATTGAACATTTTGTAACTACCAAATTGTACTTTTTAAACCCTTTCCCTTTTTCACCCTGTCCACAACTCCTATCCCATCTATCACCCTGATAGATCTAGTACCCATCTGACACCATACATAGTTATTATAATATTATTGACTCTATACTTTATGCTATACCCTATATCCCCATGACAACCTTGTAACAACCAATTAGTACTTCATAATCTCTTCTCCTTTTTCACCCACCCCCAACCACCCTCCTATCTGGCAAGCATCAAAATGTTTTCTGTATCTGAGTATGTTTTTGTTTTGTTTGTTCATTTTGGTCTTTAGATTCCACTTATAAGTGAAATCATATGACATTTATCTTTTGATGACTGACTTACTATACTCAGAACAATACTCTCTAGGTCCATTCCTGTTAGAAGGCAAGATTTCACTCTCTTTTTGTGGCTGAGTAATATTGCGTTGTAGATATGTACCACCTCTTCTTTATCCACCCATCCATTCAAGGACACCCAGGTTGCCTTCATATGTTGGGTATTATAGATAATGCTGCAATGAACATAGGGATGAACATGTTCCCTTGAAGTAGTGTTCTGGGTTTCTTCAGATAATTACCCAGAAGTGGGATTACTGGTTGTTTCTTTGTCACTTGTTATATTCTTTTTTTTTTTTTTTTTTTTTTTTAAGTTTGTCTGATATAAGTATTGCTACCTCAGCTTTTTTTGTTTATTTCCATTTTCATGAAATATATTTTTCCATTCCTTTACTTTCAGTCTGTGTGTGTCTTTCAATATGAAGTGAGTCTCTTGTAGGCAGTATATGTAAGTGTCTTGTTTTATCCTTCATCTCATTCAGCCACAATATTCTCTTGTTTTCACAAGCAGAAATTATGGGGATTTCTCTCCTGGGCACTGGAACCCGGAGCTGGGGAACCTGGTATGGTGCTGTGACCCTTTATTCCTCCGGGGAGGTGGGTATCTCTCTACCTCTATAGCTGAGGTAACCCTCCCGATTTTTAATGGTCACACGAAAGTGTGGGACCAGCCCATTCTGTGTCCCTGCCCCTCCGATCAGTCTCGATGTGGCTTCTTCTGTACGCCCTTAGTTGTAGGGCTTCTGTTCAGCAAGACGTCAGGCAAATCTCAATGATGGTTGTTTTGTAGTTTAGTTGTAATTTTGATATGGAAGTGAGAGATATTAAGCAAAGCATTTACCTATTCCACCACCTTGACCAGAAAATTCTCATGTGTGCCTTTTAAATTGCATCCCATACAATTTGGAAGAAGATGTTAACTTTTTTATCTTTATTAAATTTATTGGGGTGACATTGGTTACTAAAATTATATAGAGTTCAAGTGTACATTTCTATAATACATCATCTATGTATTGCACTGTGTGTTCACCACCTGAGTTAGTTTTTTTATAGAAACTGATTTCACTTATACAACATATATTTATTAAGCATCATTTGTTCCAAACAATGCCCTAGGATCCAGAAATGTGGTCTTACAAAGGATGATAACTGCCCTGAAAAAATACCTTAGAGTTTGATGGTTATTTTAAATAGGTAATTCCTAAGAACTGAAATATATAGCAGAAAACCCAAATGCTGGAAACAATTCAAAGACAGACCTTGCTTTCTTTTCATTAACTAACCACATGACTGATTTTTTGAACCACATTTTGTTCATGGAGCTTGTCTTTTCCATTACCTATTTTTAATTATAATGGAAATGCAAGCAGTCCTGAAGATCAGTGGTAGTGTTTATGCTAGCATTAATAGTACACTAGGCAATTTAATTATATCCTTGAGATGATTTTCTGGACCAATTAGTTGAACCCATTTTCTCTGAGTAATTCATTGTAGTCCATTTCAAATTACTAATAGATTTTATTAAATAGATAACAATCCAGAAGACTGGCTAATTGTTTTTGTTTTCACCAAGAAAGCTTCTGAAATGTCACTCTATGTCCCTTCTATGCAGTGCATTATATGAAACTATGTAATATTTTGTTTTCTTATGCTAAGGTAAGCCCATTGATAAGCACATTGGCAGTATATCAAAGTAGTTAAGAACATGAGTTTCAAGTGTCAGTTCATCCACTTACTAGAGAAATTATTTGGGGCAAGTTATATAAACTCTTTAAGCCTTCATTTACTCATTTGTAGAATAAGGAAATATTGAGTAATATCGAGTAATATCCAGGCTAAAAAGCTATCACAGAACCTTGCACAAAACAAGTGCTCAATGCACTTGTCTTATTAGGGAGTCCACTTCATGGATGGTGTAGATGCCTGACCACTGCAGTGTATATCTGAAGCTGAAGCTGAGTAATAATGAATGTCAACTATAATTATATATTTATATATATAATAGGTATATAATTATATCTATTATATATATATCTATATATATATATATAATAGATATATATATATAGATATATATATCCATCCTGTGACACCTCCCATATAGATAGATAGATAGATAGATAGATAGATAGATAGATAGATATATGGGAGGTGTCACAGGATGTGGAGTACAGCATAAGGAATAGAGTCAATGAAATTTTAACAGCTATATATAATGTCAGAGGGATAATAGGTTGGGGGAGAGGGGTTATCACTTTGTGAGGGGTGTAAATGTCTAACTATTACATTGTTCTGTACATCTGAAACTAATAAAAATATATGTGTTCCATGTTGTAGTCTTCAAGACTGCACAAATATCTTCAAGAAGTATGCTGTGGAAAACAATTCTTTGTCTTTTCTTATTATATAATCCATCTTAATAGACTATGTTCATAATCAACTTAATTTCCTTTCTTTTCCATTCACATGGTCCAGTTCAGGCCTTTTCTCTGTGGTGCTCCTGAGGGAATCATGCCACTGCTGCTTGAACTTGAATAGCCATTGTTACGTAGTATGGAGGGCACTAAGTTGTGAATCAAATTGGATCAGAATACATCACCAACTATATAAACTTGGCCAATTCACCTCCTCCTATTTGGGATGCTGTTTTCTCTCATGAAATAAAAGTCCTGTCAGTTCCAGGATGCCTTACTCTCTCTTGTGATATTCTACAGATAGGGATTCCAATGTCTCTCAACATATTCTCATTTTCCTCTACTGGGGATCCTGCCATCTTTTCACATGTTCTAGCTTTGATTATTAAAATTCTCTCACTTATTCTAATCTGGTTTTTTTGTAAATTCTACTCATTGCCATTTGGCCTATGTTAATTTTTCAGCCCATTGAGCCGCACAACCAAAATTCTTTCTTATGCAGTGTACCTTGGAGGATGGTAATCATGCCCTATCAGAGTTCTCTGGGCTTTATATCCACAGTTGTCTTAGCTATTTCTCATACCAACTAAGCTCCAGATTCATGGATGGACCCTTTATGTAGCCCATTCAGGAAGCAGATCCATTAGGACGTGAATGCACTTTTTGGCCTAATTCCTTATCCAAGTTGACAAGGCAGGTACAATGACCCGACAGTGACAGGATGTGACCCTTTACCTTCATACTCCCTCTTAATGGCATCATCATCCTCTTCCTTGTTCAGGCTTAAATCTCTTCAATATCCAACATGTACAGTGCTTTGTTTTCAAGTTCTGTTAAGTTTCTCTCCAGGATGCTTCTCACATCCATTCCCACTGAACCACATTACTCTACGTCCTTAACATCTCAGTTGCAATGGCTTCTTTACTGATCACTTTGCTTCTAGTGCCTTTACCTTGGTTCATCTTCTAAAGGTCTAGTAGAATGTTTCTCTTAAAATCTCATTCATTCAAAAGTCTATGATCTGACCCCAAACCAATTCTCCAGACTCAATACATTATCCAGATCTGCCAGAGAATTTGAAGCTATGGGAAATAATTCTGACTTGATGAAAGCAAAAATTCCCACAGAAGTTTTATAGAGGGGATTAAAATAAGATGTCATTAGAAAGCTTGTTTCAATTTCAGTGCAAAGAATGCCTTGAAGGTGGACAAGACTGGAGACGATAGACTGTTTTAGAGGTCGGTGCATTAATCCAGGAAAGAGATACGGTGCCCTAAAAGAGGGTAGTACAGATGGGAATACATAAAAATGGGCATGTTCTAGACATGTTGAGGACTTCAAGCCCAGTATTAATTATTTTTTTTATATCTTTTCCCAGCCTGTCCCTGGAGCCCTGAGTTTCTTCTTTTTTGCCTCACTGCCTAAGTACAGATAGGGATGCACTCTATTCCAGTGTGAGCAAATGTGGTTAACCTTACTTGTAGGTTTGTCCTGACACCAGTTTTAAAACATTAGACAATGACTATGTAATAAAATAGGAGAGTCCATGCCTTACATAGAAATAAATTCTATTTTTATCTCTATATCATGATAGACACTGTATAATCTTTAAGGAATTTTAAATATATATGCATACATTTTTAAGTCTATGAGAATTCTTAATTCTAGTTGAGTAAGGAATTGTATGATTTCCTGTAAGACTACCAAGAAACTTTTTTTCAAGGTAATATTATTAGATGGCAGTCTTTTATGATCAAAACCATGTCTTATACTTTTCTTACCTATTTCAAAGCACCAAAGTGTATTGAATGGAGGTAATGTGTACTAACTAATATTGATTAAGCTATTGATGGGTACTAAACTTATGAATGTTGGTCTTAGGGAGGATTTTATGAATTTGACCTCAAAGTCAAGGGAAATAAAAGCAAAAATAAATGAATGGAACCATATCAAACTGAAAAGCTTCTGTACAGCAAAATAAGCCATCAACAAAGCAAAGGCAAGTAACCAAATGGGAGAAGATATTTTCAAACAACACCTCCAATAAGGGGCTAATATCCAAAATATGTAAAGCACTCATACAACTCAACAACAACAAAACACCCAGTCCAATTAAAAAATGAGCAGAGGACCTGAATAGACACTTCTCCCAAGAAGATTACAAACAGCCAACAGATATATGAAAATATGCTCAACTTCACTAGCTTTAGGGAAATGCAAATCAAAACCACAAGAGATACCACCTCACAGCTGTTAGAGTGCCTATTATCAACAAGTAATAACAGTGTTGGAGAGGTTGTGGAGAAAAAGGAACCCTCATGGGAATGTAAGTTGTTATATCCCCTATGGAAAATAGTATGGAGTTTCCGCGAAAAATTAACAACAGAATTACCATACAACACAGCAATCCCTCTTCTGGATCTGAAAAGATTTATCCATTAAGATATATGCACCCCTGTGTTCACTGCAGCATTATTCACAGTGGCCAAGACATGGAAACAACTGAAGTGTTCTTTGGCAGATAACTGGATAAAGAAGATGTGGTGCATATATACAATGGAATATTACTGAGCCAAAAAAAAAGATGAAATACTGCCATTTGGAACCACATGGATGGATCTTGAGATTATCATGCTAAGCAAAATAAATAAGACAGAAAAGGTTGAAAACCATATGATTTCACCTGTAAAACTGAAAGCAACAAATGAACAAGAAAAACAAGTAAAAACTCAGCAATTTAATGGTTACTAGAGGGGAAGGAAAAGAAGGGGAGAGGTGGAATAGGGCAAAGGGGTCACATACATGGTGACAGGAGATTAAACTTTGGGTGGTGAACACACAATGCAATATATAGATGATGTATTATAGAAATGTACACTTGAAACCTTTATAATTTTATTAAGCAATGTCTCCGCAGTAAATTTAATTTTAGAAAAGATATGGATAGAAATTCCTCTTTAAAATTTAATTTTTATAACAGAGATGTAAGTTGGAGCGTTAACTAGAAATTCCTACTATTTTTAATGTCAGTGTCATCTGCTCAGTACCAGAAATCATAGAAGTCCAATCAGAAACATGTTTTGCATTTTTGTATGCAGTATGTTAATGCCAGCTCATCAAAAAGAATAGTTTCCTTGACCACCACATTTGTTTAATTATTTTCTATTTCAACATTTGGCACTGGCTGTGCTAATTCCAGCCCATACGTAGTCCAAATTAGAATAATTGCACAGATACCTCAAGTTCCCGATGACTGATTTGCCCAGGCAACATTCTTAGATGCAGATTCGTGTAAATATGAGATAGACTATTTCTAGAGCAAAATATCTGAGATTTATCAGACCCCTATTATAAGTAAACAGTGCTATTGGTTTGATTGAAGGACTCAACCCTCAAATGCCATCAGAAGAATTAAAAAAAAAAAAAACAACTTATTGGTAATATAATTGGATGCTGAGATGAAGCAGACAGACTAAAGGCTGACAGTCTTCTTCCTGGCATCCTACGTTCTATCCACTTGCTCTCACAGCTTTCTTTAATTTCCAAATTGTCCTTCTGCCTGGCTTAACGTGAACCTAGGTAGTGTACTGATGTATGCCTTAAAAACCATTTTATTCTTCTTTCGTCTCAGCTAAAACTGGATGTTGCAAATAATTGCATAGGAAATAAGTGATATAAAAACCCAGAGAAAAATAAATGAGTTCACAGAATAAACACTGATTGAAGGAAGGCATACAATCTTTGGGTCAGAGTTTAAACATGAATTCACATCAATGTTATTTCTGACTATGCTGTAAAATTGTAAGCTTTTAAAATAGTTATATAATGCCTTAAAGGAATTTAAACCCCTTTTACTAGTAATGCTGCCCCCCCATATGCTTCAATATATATTTAATGTTGACCATTTACTATGTATTAATATTTTATACTGAGACATGTAATAAGAAAAAAAACAGCTGTCCAAGTGTGCATGGAATGTGCATTTATTGAACGCCTACTTTGTGACAGGAGATTTGGATCTGTTACCTAGCTAATCGAGGGATCGTGGAGGTTGGTAATGGTACCAGGTCAGCATTGATGGTCACAACTTAGCATTTGTTGAAGGTTCCAGGCTTCATGTTTGCAATTGAAAATACAGAGAAAATATGACAAAGTTGCTCTTCTTAGGCATTTATGTTTCCCCTACCTATGTTTTCAACCCATTATTCTTTCCTAAGTTCTTCACTCACATATTGAGCTGCTCATATGACATTTCCAATGAATTTTTCGTAGGCACCTCACATTTAGCTCAAATGCAACAGATATCTTACTATCTGAAGCTCCACCTGCCTTTTTCAGATGATTCCATCTTGAAAAATGAGTCATTGTAGAATCTTCTTTTAAAACCTTAAGTCTCAAGTCTAGCTGATGACTAACTGCTTCTTTCCTATATGTTCATTCCTTCCTCTACATTCATGTGGCCACTGCTTTCAGACCTCCAGCATTGCGTGTCATTGCAGTTGTTTCCTATCTGGTCTTCCTGCAGTCCCTCTACCACCCTTGCAATTCATCTCTCTCATTGCTGCCAGAGTGAGCTTTCTAAAATTTAATTCTTTTATTCCTAGTGCCTAGCAGATAAAGTTCAAATTATTTTTCATTGCATTTAAAGTTGTTCATTATCTAGCCCTTGCCATCCTCTCTAAACCCATCTTTTGCTGTGTTCGTTCCTGCTTCTAAAGGCTCCAGCTTGACCTTTCCAAAGTATATCATGTCATTCCCTACCTCCAAATGATTGTATCTGTTGCTTAAGATGACCTACTCTTTGTCTTTTTCTTGTTTTTACTTCAAGCTTTTTCTCTCTCTTCCTTCCTAGGCATTTGTCCTCTCATAGAGTGTGTTTATATGTCATATACACCTAACCCTATATTTGTTAACATGACTTGTTGCACTTTTTTCCCAGTGGTATTTTTATATTTTGAAAGAGAAAAGTTTCATGTTTCATCTAAACTTATAATAAATCACATATGGTAAGATTTTTCATGGAGTCATATTTCTGGGTAAGGTGGCTATTGCAGAATAATATATTAAATAATTTTGCATGGAGCTTTTATTTGTTTATTCAATAAAAATGAGTAAGACAGAATCTAGGGACTCAAAAAATGAGGAGTTTGTTGGGAAGTACAGTGAAGTGAGGTTTTTTTATGTCTGCAAATAACATGAATTGCATATTATGAGTAAAGTAATGATTAGATAGATGGGAAGATGAATATAGTGCAAAATCAGCATAGAAGTCTGAAGAACACCTAGAATTTCCTGGCACATAATAGATGCTCAGTAAATACTTGTGTAATAAATTCATTTTATACGTTAGTTAGTGATCTTTAAAGGAATCATGGAAGGCTTTATCTGGCATATGGTACTAACTAAACCTCGAAGGGTATGTAAAATTTGCATAGAAACACAAAGAACAGAAGTACATTGTAAGCCAGAGGAATAGTATGTGCAAAGACATGGGGAGACAAAAAGAGTATTGCATATTTGGGAAGCAGCAAGTACTTGATATTATTACAGCATAGACTCTACTGGCAAGAGAATTAGAAAAAAAAGAATCTTTAGAACTGGTAAGCTCTTTAGTATATTAGCTATTCTGTAAACTACAGAATGCCACTGTATATAGCTTGATGGGTTAGAATTTTTAATATGCTACCAGAAGGAGGTAGTTAAGAGATTTCAATCATTGCAAAAGATAGACTCATATGATTTTAGAAATGTTTACAAATTCCCTTGTATATTTTTAAAAATTTTTTAAATAAATGGCTAAATACAGTGAACTAGAATAATAAATGTTTCAATTCATGACACAAAATGAAAAGAATTATATATGGCAGATAACTAAAACATAGGCTTTACTTAAGTAACTCAGTCTTAAATTTTACTTTCTTTATTTATTTTTTGCTTCTATGCTTCTTAAATTGAACTTTGTCTCCAAATCTTGACAGTTTCTCTAACTACCCATTATTTCCTTCTTATTAAGGATATTATTCTCTCCACCTCCTTATACCCAACAAGATATGAAGAGAATAGTCTTTTATAGAAACATTTCTAAAACATTCACTTTGCCATAGCGATAAATAACGTAAAATGTCTCCCCTTGAGAACTCATAGCTAAGTGGTGAACACAGCAAGCACAGATCAAACCTATATATCTGTCTACCAACTTGACATCTCCACTTGGATAACGTGTAGACCTTTCAAACAGACTTTCCATCTGTCAATCATAAATAGATTATTTTAGCTACAAAGAACTTAAATTATTATAGCTAGAAGGAATTATTTGTCTCGTATTCTTCATTATCCAAAGGTTGTAGTTGAGGACCAAAGAGAGGGACTAACTTTCCTAAATTCATACCTGGATCTGGTTTAGGACATGTTTCTAATTCTTGGTCAACTGATCTTTCTTCTAATGATGTTACTGATCCAAGAAAACCTTGGATTTTTTTCCAAATTTTTGACCCTTTTTAATACACTTACCAACATGCCAATAAGATGGATGCCCACAAAAATACTAATGGTTTTTGGTAAATGTGGCACAGAATCTCCATCAGAATATCAGTTTTGGAGGTTTCCATCCTTTCCTTAGGCTTTTACACATCTTATTTCCTCTGAGAAGTTATCCAACTGCTTACATCTCTACTTGATGTATTTTACAATATAGCTTTCCATATACAATTTAATAGCCCCTTTTCCAGTTTCCCTAGCAACTGATAGAATTTGAAAACAACACTAGTTGATTTAAACAGAACTGAAAATTAATAAGAAAAAAAATTAGCGTGGTCCTATCATAGTCAAATTTTTAGAGAACTCAAATAATTTAAAAAATGTTTAAGTAATTAACTCACTACTTTAAGAGCCATGTCTGACCATATCACTCTTTGTTCTCAATTATAAAAACTGCTATGTGAAACATAGATCATGTAGGACATAATATAAAACTATAATTTCTATATTTTTGGTAAATGGAATTATTGGCTAAAAATATGATTTACTTATACATAAAAGTCCTTTCCCACCCCAACTTTTTCTTACAGTTTACTACCTCACATGGCCCCTGGCCTCTCCCCACTCTATTCTTATTGTTTTCTGTTCCCTCTTACATGTCCAGTTTAACATTCTTCATATTTTCTTAAGCATAAAATTTTACCCATACTTTGATCTACATTGTTTCTTCTAAAAACTTGCCATCAAGCTTATTTTTTTCATATCCAAAGGTCCCATCAGGTTTATTTTACAAGATAAAATAAAACCCTTTTAAAAAGTTATTCTTGAGCCAATCATTTACATATAATGGCCTATTATGTTCTAAGGAGTAAAGAAGAGTAAGGAGATGTTTCTTCCAAGACTCGTGTTCAGCAGCCTTAGCTGGTAAACCAGCAGGCTATAAAGAGAATAGTCTCTTACAGAAACATTTATAAAATACCCACTTTGCCATAGAGATAAATAAAGTGAAATACCTCCCCTTGAGAAACTCATAGCTTTGTGGTGGACACAGACCTAGATGAAACCTACCTACTTGACATCACCACTCGGATAACAAACAAGCCTTTCAGACTCAAAATGTCCAAAAAGAAACTAGATTCCCATCCCTTTCTCTATAATCAGGTCAGATTCCCTATCTCCGTAAATAATATAATTTCATTACCAAAGACAGAAAATGGGAAGTTATTCCGTTTCTTCACTTCCTCCATTCAATGCATCAGTAATACCTATTAAACCAACTTTAAAGTAGATCTTAAATATATTTGCTTCTCACCATAATCATGGCAATGCAATGCATTAAGAATTCTGTGAGCTCAACGGTTCACCTCAGTTTCATTCTAGGTGGTGCAGGAAGGACAAATCAGCAAAGATTTCTTGGAGGAAATCAGAGCTGAGATGACTTTCACTTACCTATCAAACTCCTACCCTTCATTCGGAACATATCCCAAGTGTCACCTCCATCGTGCTGTCATTGCATACTTCCATTTCATTTCATTGTTTATACTCTGTTTTTCTGTTAGACCAGGAGCTTCTTGGTGCCGGGGACCATGTCATATTCATGTCTGTGTATTCAATACCTGGCACTATATATGCAAAATACTTGCTGTCCTTTGGAAAAATTGGCATAAGAGGGGAGATTAGAAAATGTGTGCTTTCTATCGTTGCTTCTGAAACATCACATTTTTAAGTGACTGGGCATCTCATCTAACGCGTCAATATATGATTAGATGAAATGGCATTATCTTTGGCAACTGAGCTGAGCATGAGAGTGCTGCCAATAAAAGCAAGATATCTGTTTGTTTTCTTTCTGGTAGTTACCTTCAGCCCTGCATGCAACTAAATGGTTCACAGTCACTATCACCATTGCTACCTGTGTCAAAAAATGACAAAATATAGATACTCTTTTCTTTAATACTAAAACTAATACTAATTTCTTTAATGCTAAAATTTTCAGTAAAAATTTGAGTCTTCACTCCATCAATCATAGCAAGCCTTTCCTACGTACTTATTTGCAAATTTCTTTAGTAAAAATGACTAATTGGGCCAAGCAACTGAATGCTTTGGCTGCCTACTGTAATGTGTATTGGGATCATATATCATTTACCAAAATGTGTTTTTAACAATGTAACTACACACAAAATACTCCTAGACATGATTGTTCAGCTGTTTTAAGTTCCTCCTTACTTTAACTATAGATTTTTCAGGGTCACAGGGAATATGACAATACAAATCTTCATTCCGTCCTTCTCAGTTCACTTTTTTAAAGCATTAGTCCATTTCGTCTTGCTCTCTTCATCCTCACATTGAGCTTCAGCATAAGCAAAACTTTCTTCTTTTGAATATACAAAAGTATTTAGGGAGGAAGATCATGTTCTCTACATTTAGAAATTGAGTGAAATAACTACTTAGATAGGAAGAATAAAATTCTGGTGAAGTATGTAATTTGTTCACAAAACTATTTACTTGAAGGTCATTAATTATAAGGGAGCATAATTGCAATTTTAATGTTACTAAGTAACCAAATGCCTACCGTGGAATCATTTCAGCTGAGATAGAAAGATAATCCCTTACACTCCACCTCCACTGACAATCCTTTGCAGAATATATTTGGAATCTTGTAAGAACTCTGCTTAATGCTAGTAATCAAAATGTTCTGCTTTTTTAGTGTGTTAGCTACCATAGTGTGATAAATTGAATATAAAATTTTCCATCTTGGAATCTCTTGAGAATGGTTTCAAAATGTTAGTTTAAGTCAGGTCTTCTCTTGTGAATTACATGTGATAGAGCAAGCTGTAAAAATATTTTAAGCTAAATTTACCAGAAGGGATTATGTAATGGAGACAACAGTTAAATATTTGCAACATGTGACCAGAGATTAACATTCCCAAAGATGGACAGCCCTTTGCTAATCGGGTTTATGGACATGCTTGGTATTTTGGATAATTCTGTAAGGAGAAATGAAATTCTGCATTTATGGAGTCATTTAAAAAACATCTTTCATTTCCTAATGCCTCAGTTATCTTCACTTATAAGATGAGTAACATCTACCCTGCAACACAGTTTTTATTAAATAGAATGGGAGGGGATGCAGTGCTATGATAAAGAGCACAGACTTTAGAGGCTTGCTTTCTGTGTTCTAGCCAGTCCAGCCCTATCACTTACAGCTCTGTGACACTGCACTGGGTTCCTCAATGAGAATCTCTGAACCTCATTTTCCTCTTCTGTATTTTGTGGCAGATAATATCTACCACACCAATTACTGTCATAATTAAATATGATTTGCATTCAAAATAATCACTCAATGCAATATCTGGTACCTAAACTAAGTAAGAGTAGGCTCAGGGGAAGAATACAATGATCAATTAGTTGGTCCTCCAGTGGCATGAGAATGGAGAGTAGAAATGAACTTTCTACGGGTAGTTCCGAACTAGCAGGTTTTTACGCTAAGTGACTGGGTATCCTATCTAATGGATCTGCATGTGATTAGAAGACATTGTCTCATCTTTGACACCTGAGCAGAGTATGAGATTGCTGTGAACATAAACAAGATATCTGATTGCTTTCTTTCCAGTAGTTGCTTTCCACCCTGTCTGCTGCTATGAGATTTCCTAGAGGGCAGAATATGGAAGGAAAGTCCTGTAGTGTACTGTCAAATGTATAACAGCTGGATTTGGGGGAAAAACAGGGGAGGGGAAGGTGGCATGGGGGTAGTTTGGTTCGCAGCATTCTGAGAAGTTGAGAAGAAATGTGCATAACGGGCTCTGGTAAGCTGGTGTGAGGCTAGCACCAGCACTCCACTGATTATGGGCTATTATTGTTCTGTATATAGAAAGACTCACTGCTAGCACATTTATGGGATCAAAAAAGACAGAATATAAAAATAATCACTGTTTCCTATGTGCCAGTGTGTAAGGTGCTTTGCAAGCACTAACCCATATAATCCTCCCCTAAACCCTGTATAGTAGGTGTGTTTTTCAATCCATTGTAGAGATAAGAGAACTAAGGTTAAGAGATTTTCTAAGTGCAAACAAACAAATAAGAAATAGAAGTGCCCCTTCGATTCTGTTATAATATTGTCATCTGCTGCTTCAATCACAAGAATGCACTAGCATCCAAGATGAATATTGGTAGAGTCGTCCTCATTATTCAGAAAGGAGAAAAAAAAAAAAAAGTAGAGTTAGAAGTCAGACCTCTGGAAAGTCATGGTTATTGTGTAGTAAACCTGGGGGATACATATGCTGTTCAAACTGTTTCCTCTGCTTCCTCGTTTTCCTTTGTCTTTGCTTTTATTCTAATGTCTATTCTGACACACCTACCTACCCACATTCTGTGGGTTTTTTTCCTTATAGTGTAGTGTTCTAGAGCCTACAGAATGGTAAAGAGTTAATTTGTATTGGCAAATAGACAACATCTGATAAACTATTATTTTATAATGGAAGCTCAGTGATAAACTGTATGGGCAATGAGGAAGAGACACAATATTTTATGCTGAATTGTTTACAAGATGCTAAAGACTGAGGGATGAATCTAATGAACAAATCATTTGAACATAAGCCCATCACGCTGAATTTGATTTGAAGATATTTCCAAATTATTGTAAGCAGGTAGTGAAACCTCACTAAATCCAACAGACAGACTCCATATGTCTAACTATATGTAAAGATGTCTTCACTCCATTTTGAAAATGTGGAAACAAACACAATATTTAGAAAATAATGAATTTGGGTATGAGTTAGCATAGTAATTTAGAGTCCAGCCTTTTTTTTTTTTTAATTTTATTAAATTTATTGGGGTGACAATTGTTAGTAAAATTACATAGATTTCAGGTGTACAATTCTGTATTACATCATCTATAAATCCCATTGTGTGTTCATCACCCAGAGTCAGTTCTCCTTCCAGCACCATATATTCGATCTCCCTTACCCTCATCTCCCACCCCCCACCCCCTTACCCTCTGGCAACCACTAAACTATTATCTGTGTCTATGAGTTTCTGTTTCTCATTTGTTTGTCTTGTTCTTTTGTTGTTTTTGGTTTATATACCACATATCAGTGAAATCACATGGTTCTCTGCTTTTTCTGTCTGACTTGTTTCGCTCAGCATTACTCTCTCAAGATCCATCCATGTTGTCACAAATGTTCCTATATCATCTTTTCTTACCGCCGAATAGTATTCCATTGTGTTTATATACCACAACTTCTTTATCCATTCATCTATCGAAGGACATTTTGGTTGTTTCCATGTCTTGGCCACCGTAAACAAAGCTGCAATGAACATTGGAGCACACGTGTCTTTATCTCTAAATGTTTTCAGATTTTTGGGTAGATACCCAGGAGAGGGATTGCTGGGTCATATGGCAATTCTATTCGTAATTTTTGAGGAACCTCCACACTGCCTTCCATAACGGCTGCACCAGTCTGCATTCCCACCAACAGTGTATGAGGGTTCCTTTTCTCCACAGCCTCTCCAACATTTGTTACTATTTGTCTTGTTGATGATAGCCATTCTGACTGGGGTGAGGTGATATCTCATTGTGGTTTTGATTTGCATTTCTCTGATGATTAGTGATGTTGAGCATTTTTCATATGTCTATTTGCCATTTGTATGTCCTCTTTGGAGAAATGTCTCTTCAAGTCCTCTGCCCATTTTTCAATTGGGTTGTTTGTTTTTTGTTGTTGAGTTGCATGAGTTCCTTGTATATTCTGGATACTAGCCCTTATCGGAGGCACTGTTTGCAAAAATCTTCTCCCATTCAGTTGGTGGCCTCTTTATTTTGTCAATGGTTTCTTTTGCTGTGCAGAAGCTTTTAAGTTTCATATAGTCCCATTCGTTTATTTTAGCTTTTACTTCCATTGCCTTTGGAGTCAAGTTCATAAAATGCTCTTTGAACCCAAGGTCCATAAGTTTAGTACCTATGTTTTCTTCTATGCAGTTTATTGTGTCAGGTCTTATGCTTAAGTCTTTGATCCATTTTGAATTAACTTTGGTACATGGTGACAAATAGCAGTCCAGTTTCATTCTTTTGCACGTGGCTATCCAATTCTCCCAGCACCATTTATTGAAGAGGCTGTCTTTGCTCCATTGTATGTTTTAGCTTCTTTGTCAAAAATTATCTGTCCATATTTATGTGGTTTTATTTCTGGGTTCTCAATTCTATTCCATTGGTCTATGTGTCTGTTTTTCTGCCAATACCATGCTGTTTTGATTATTGTAGCCCTGTAGTACAAGCCAAAGTCAGGAAGTGTGATACCTCCATTATTGTTCTTTTTCTTAAGATTGCTTTGGCTATTCGGGGTCTTTTGTGGTTCCAAACAAATCTGATGATTTTTGTTCTATTTCTTTAAAATATGCCATTGGGATTTTGATGGGGATTGCATTGAATCTGTATATTGCTTTGGGTAATATGGCCATTTTAACTATGTTGATTCTTCCAATCCATGAGCACGGAATGTCTTTCCATTTCTTTGTGTCTTCTTCAATTTCTTTCAAAAATGTCTTATAGTTTTCAGCATATAGGTCTTTCACATCCTTGGTTAAGTTTATTCCTAGGTATTTTATTCTTTTTGCTGCAATTGCAAAAGGAATTGTTTTTTGTATTTCTTTTCTGAGATTTCATTGTTAGTATATAGGAAGGCAATGGACTTTTGTGCGTTGATTTTGTAGCCAGCAACTTTACTGTATTCGTTGATTGTTTCTAATAGCTTTTTGGTGGAGTCTTTAGGGTTTTCTATATATAGCATCATGTCATCTGCAAAGAGTGATAATTTAACTTCTTCATTCCCAATTTGGATGCCTTTTATTTCTTTCTCTTGCCTGATTGCTCTGGCAAGGACTTCCAACACTATGTTGAAAAGCAGAGGTGATAGGGGACAGCCCTGTCGTGTTCCTGAACGTAGAGCAAAGGGCTTCAGTTTTCTCCATTAATTATGAGATTAGCAGAGGGCTTGTCATATATGGCCTTTATTATGTTAAGGTATTTTCCTTCTATACCCATTTTATTAAGTGTTTTAATCATAAATGGATGTTGTATCTTGTCAAATGCTTTTTCTGCATCAATTGATATAATCATATGATTTTTGTCCTTTATTTTGTTTATGTGATGTATCACATTGATGGATTTTCGTATGTTGAACCATCCTTGTGCCCCGGGATGAACCCCACTTGGTCGTGATGAATAATCTTTTTAATGCATTGTTGTATTCGATTTGCTAGAATTTTATTTAGGATTTTTGCATCGGTATTCATTAGAGATATTGGTCTGTAGTTTTCTTTTTTGTGCTGTCCTTACCAGGTTTTGGTATCAGGGTAATGTTGGCCTCATAAAATGAGTTAGGGAGTACTGTCTCTTCTTCAATTTTTTGGAAGAGTTTGTGCAGGATTGGTATTAGATCCTCTTTGAAGGTTTGGTAGAATTCACTTGTGAAGCCATCTGGTCCCGGTCTTTTGCTTTTGGGAAGGTTTTGGATGACTGATTCAATTTTGTTACTGGTGATCGGTCTATTTAGATTTTCCAGTTCTTCATGGTTCAACCTTGGAAGGCTATATGTTTCTAAGAACTTGTCCATTTCTTCTAGGTTGTTGAATTTGGTGGCATATAGTCCTTCATAGTATTCTTGGATGATCCTTTGTATTTCTGTGGTGTCCGTGATAACTTCCCCTTTTACGTTTCTGATTTTGTTAATCAGTGTCTTCTCTCTTTTGATCTTAGTAAGTCTAGCCAAGGGTTTGTCAATTTTGTTAATCTTTTCAAAGAACCAGCTCTTTGTCACATTAATTTTTTCTATTGTCTTTTTGTTCTCTATTTCATTTAGTTCTGCTCTAATTTTTATTATTTCCTTTCTTCTGCTGACCTTGGGTTTTACTTGTTCTTCTTTTTCTAGTTCTTTAAGGTGTACCATGAGGTTATTTATTTGGGAGTTTTCTTGTTTCTTGAGATAGGCCTGTAATGAGATAAATTTCCCTCTTAAAACTGCTTTCGCTGCATCCCAAAAATTTTGGTAGGATGTATTTTCATTGTCATTTGTTTCTATGTATCTTTTGATCTCTCCTCTAATTTCTTCTTTGACCCAGTCCTTCTTTAAAAGTATGTTGTTTAATCTCCATGTATTTGTGTTTTTCCGCTTTCTTTTTACAGTTGATATCCAATTTCAAAGCCTTGTGATCAGAGAATATGCATGGTATGATTTCAATCTTCTTAAATTTGTTGAGACTGATTTTATGTCCCAATATATGGTCTATCCTTGAGAATGTTCCATGTACACTAGAAAAGAATGTATAGTCTGATGTTTTAGGATGAAGTGCTCTATAAATGTCAATTATGTCCATTTCATCTAATGTGTCATTTAGGGCTACTATTTCGTTATTTATTTTCTGTTTGGATGATCTATCCATAGCTGTCAATGATGTATTTAAGTCCCCTAGTATAATTGTGTTTTGGTCAATTTCTCCCTTTAGTTCTGTTAGTAGTTGCTTGGTGTATTTCGGTGCTCCCTGATTGGGGGCATAAATATTGATGACTGTTATGTCTTCTTGTTGTACAGTCCCCTTCACCATTATGAAATGTCCATCTTTATCTCTTGTTAGAGTCCAGCCTTTTGAATCAGGAGTACTTGAGTTTCAGTCCTGGCTTTGCCACAGTCTCTCATGATGATCCTGGGCAAATGGCCTAATCTGCAAATCTCAGGTTTCCTCTTTAAAGTGGAAATAATATTAACGTTTGACTAATAAATTTGTTGCAAAGATAAAAGTCAATAATGTCCGTGAAGGGCTTAGCACCCTGCCTGGCACACATAGTGAGTGGTCCAGGGGTGAGTGCAGCCATCATCGCTATGGATGTTGCCTCTGAAACCTGCAGGAACCGCAATCGGTCAGTCTTGGACCGTTGAAATGGACATTCTAATTATTTGAACATTATGCTAGTAGAGACAATTTTCCCCTTAAAACATGATGAAACCTAAAGTTTTCCAATATCCGGAGCATAGAGAGGTACAACTTCATTTCTAATAGGGACAATCTTAAATGAGCCAATACATATAAAATCATAAGAAAATGTCTGGCAAAAAAAATGTGCTTAATAAAAGTTAGCCCTCACTAATGTTGTTATTACTACTACTACTACTTCTATAAGAATAATTGATTTTTTCTTATTAGAAATTCAATTTCTTCTTAGTTCTTGAAAAATAAAGAACCTAATAATATACATTATCATAAATATCATATATGCAAAGAAAACAATCAAAATAAATAAAAATTACAATCTTGCAAATCACAATAGTATTTTTAATGCATAAAGGCAAATTTTTTATCCAAGAGGGACAGCATATGAGGAAGGCTTAGAAATCATGTGTATAAATCCAGTACTCTGTTAATGTGATTCTCGGGCTCCTGCTGTCATACAGCCATGTTGTTGGCAGCCAGAAGTGTCCCTAATTCCTCTGCTCAGCATGGAATCTCAGCTTTGTTGGCTTGTCAATTTCAACAGGTGTCACTGAGCTATGAGGCAATTAGACACAGGACACTAGTTCCCCTGTGGTAGCAGAACTCCATGCCCGAGTTATATGGCCAGTACTTGAAGGTCCCCCCCCTTTTTGTTCACACGTAGCAGGAACCCAGGGACCTTTGTGACAGTCACAGAGCAGCAGAACAAGCTTACTATTTGCCTGACAAATGGGCCTAGTTGGAAGCAACCAGGGGACCATCTGTGAAAATCAAATGTAGTTATGATGGCTGGAATCACAGCCAGGAAAATCCAACCTATTTGGAAATTCCAAGCAAAGGACTGTACCACACCTTTGTTTCACTTAACTGTACATCGATATAATGCGTGCACAGAAGTGTAGTTAGAGTGGTTTGTGTTCTTAGAACAGTGAACAACTGAAAGATGAGTGCCTCGGCATAATAAGGGCTCCTGCATATGTCTCGTGAGGTCCATCTCTGTTCATGGAGTGTTTTCAGTTCTCTGCTGCCAAAGCTCAGAGCACATTCTGGTACCCTTTGGAGTCAGACATGAACAGTGCTGATAATCAGAGAGATGTATTAAAGATGGTGAATGTTCTCTTCGTTTTCATGTGTCCTCTCTTAGCCACTCCTACCTCCACATGCTCTTCAAAATAAGCCTTGCTCAAAACATTACATCAAAAAATACCAGGGGTGCCAAAAACATGTATACACGTGACTTGTATTCGTCTTCTGTTGCCAGTATATATTGAGTATTATAATTTTAATACGTTTGTTTTCCTTTCTTAAAACGTGTATACTTGTTTTGGCACCCTCTGCATATACACAAACACAGTAGCTTGGTTGCTTCTCTAGGGTCCCATTTGTTTGTTTTTCCAGCTCTGAATGCCATATGTACAGCTACTCAGAAAGGCTAGGATCAGCCTGAGCTGATTTTCAAGAAGTTTTTAAATTTCCTAGTGAAAAAAGTCTCCATGTTTTGATACTACAGAAATGAAATGTGTGAATAGATCAAAGGATGATGCAAATGTGTGTCACTCTTTAGAGCTTCTTCAACTGGTAATAAGAGTTTATTTTTGAGAAGCTGTTTTGGTCATTTTCTCTATGTCTCTAAGGACCCATTTGAGCTGTACATAAATATTCTAAATACATAGATATTTCTAAAATGCAAACTAATATTTGATATATGTTACATTTGATACATTACCTGAATTAACTCTCTTTACTCAGTGGTATTATTCTCCTTATTTTCCAGATGGGCAAACTAACTTACAGAGAAAGTAAAATACTTTCCCAATATCATACAACTGAAAAGTAGCTTGGTCAAACTTAGATAAGCTGAAAAAAGGAATGTAAACCCATGACTATTCTAAACCATGGTCTCAACCATCTGTAGTGGGAGGTAAAAACTTTAAAACAAACAAACTAACAAAAACAGAGTGTTTTTACTAGTATTTTGGAAATATTCAAAAATGACCCAATTGGAGTAATAAAGGAAATCCTTGATTAGAAAAAGAACCCTATGACTTCACTCACACGTGGGATATAAAACTGAAAGCAACAAACAAACAAACAAAAACTCATAGACACAGACAACAGTTTATTGTTTAAAAGAGGGTAAGAGGGAGGGGGGTGATACAAGAGGGAAAAGGGGATCAAATATATGGTGCTGAAAGGAGAACTGACTCTGGGTGGGGAACACACAATGCAATATATAGATTATAGAACCATATACTTGAAACCTATGTAATTTTAATGAATCTCACCCCAATAAATTTCATAAAAATATAAAGGTAATCAGCATAGAAAAACAAAAAGAAAAAGCAGCATATTGTAGTGAAGAAGCGGACTAGCATAATATTTAAGAGGATTCCAACAGGGAAGACAAGTATTAAAATAAATTGCACAATTAATTATTATTGTTGTAAGTACTACCAGGAAAATACGTAAGCTATCACAAGAGCCTATTAAAAGAAGACCTCCTTATTCTTTCTTATTTCTGGA
Organism: Rhinolophus sinicus; assembly: GCF_036562045.2. Taxonomy (NCBI): domain Eukaryota; kingdom Metazoa; phylum Chordata; class Mammalia; order Chiroptera; family Rhinolophidae; genus Rhinolophus; species Rhinolophus sinicus. Next base: position 107,467,427 of record NC_133756.1, read on the forward strand.
GGAATGGATTCTGCAGAAGAACTGACACCTAAAGAATGAGTTAGACTTTGCTAGGGGAAGGAGGTGTGTGGAGCATCTCATTTTCTAGGAAACGATGAAAGTCAGGGTGGCTAGAACATGGAGAGGAGGAAGGAGACGTAGCACTAGCCTGGGAAGAGGTGAGGAAGGTCATGACTAGGGTGGTGCCCTGCCACGAAAGAAGAGGGAGAGAATGCAAGAGACATCATGGAGTTGGCATTAATGGACCTCAGTAACAATGTTGATGTGAGAGGTGCAAAAGGTTGATCTGAAGCAGATGTGCTGTGGCTTGGGCTTTGTGGTGACTAAGAACCCAAAGAAAGAAATATTTTTAGGTGCGATATAGATGTGAGAAGGAGGAGCAGCTCCAAGGGTGATAAACCTCTTCCACAGCTCGATGTGTGGGTGGTCGTACAGGTGGGTGTGTGAGGATATTAATTGCTTTTCTTCTGAAATTAGAAAACTTTGAAGTCATTTCCTCTTTCTCCTTCAAGTGCACAGAATAAAATCCTATTATCGAAATCTTCAGATAATCAGGAGTTTTCTAAGCAGCAGGAAGATTGAACACCTATCCAAACTCGAAACAGTGTTCTTGCTCTTTAGCCTCTGCTGCACTGTGATCCTTTATACCGAGCAGAGCCTGATAAATTTAAGACACCAGAATGCTTGTCTTGTTTAGAGCAAATGCTACCATGGCTAGATTCAGGGAGATGAGGAACTGAAAGAATCTCACTGCCTGCTACTCCCAAATCGCTGTGAAGGGATAAATTATCCTTAACAGGGTTCCTATTTACAGCTCAGCAGCTTAGCAAGACACTTCTTCATGTATTCAGAAGGCAACTGAAAACTGGATAGAGCACAGGCTTTAGATACAATATCCCAGTTTGAATGCCATGCCTACCACTTTCTGACTAGTTGTGGTTACTTAAGCAAATTGCTCTCTGAGGTTAAGATTCATCATCTACAAATGATTTTGGTGAGAATTACACTCAATAAATTATGCAAGTTATTTATTATACAAAGTGAAGCCCTCATCTGAAAAAGAGTAAGCACTCAATAAACGGTAGCACATTTTATTTAACCCAGGAGAGCAGCAGGCCAAGACCTTGCTTCAATAGAGAGCAGTGAACTTGTTACAGAAAATATATTTGAACTTCATAAAACCTGAGTGAAAAGATCCTGTGATGTATAAAAAAAAGAAAAGAAACTTCTCCCCTCTTTAGTGAAGAAACATTTTTATTGAAAAATACCCAGGCCAATTTAGGACAGGAACTTGCATGGATCACGTAAATTCTCTGGGCCATAGCTCCTTCTTTAATACAAAAAGCAAATCAGACCAGTGTTATTCAATAGAAATAGAACATGAGCCACATGTATAATTTTAAAATTTCTAATGGCAACGTTATAAAAATTGAAAAGAAACAGGTGAAAATTTTAATATTACATTTTACTTAATCTGTCTAAAATATTAACCAGTTCAACATGTAACCAATGTAAAAATTATTGAGCTACTTTTCTTTCTCTATTTTGGTACTAAGTCTTCAAAATCAAAAGTGTGTTTTATACTTTCAGTATATCTTAATTCAGAGCAGCCACATGGCTGGCTAGTGGCTACTATACTGGGCAGCTTGGGGCTCAATATTCTCTAAAAATCTTTCCATGTCTAATATTCTGTGGTATTGACTACATATGAAGCCCTTTGTTTTTCTGTTTTTATTGAATATTATTTTTCATGAACACATGGGTTTACCACATAGTAAGCGATGAATTTCTGATTTAACTGAGTTAAAAATGAGAGCAGGACATTTAAATTGCTTAGCAACTGCTGAGTGGCAATATGGTCCTATCTGTCCAGGAATCCATTCTGAGGCTAAGTGACAAATGTCCCTCTGTTATTCTTTTTGAAACTGAACACATTATGAAATGATTATATTTAAATTAACACTCTGCCAAATTCTACTAGTACATGTGTTGTAAATAATTTAAAATATTAGATGCCCCAGAATCGTAACCTTTTTCTATTTCTGTCAAGAATACATTATTTGTTGGAAGTATGTTCCTGTTACTCCTTTCATGTGATAAAATTCTATTTAGTTTTAGTGACACATGCTGTCAATCACAGGATAATAAAACAAATATATAACCAAACCAACACAATTTCTATTTCAAGGTTAAAACATATACTATTTGAATATTTCATCAAGTAATTAAGAACATGGATTTTTTTTCCATTGATTCTTTTTATGAATAGACTTTATTTTTTAGAAGTTTTAGACTTACAGAAAAATTGAGCAAATAGTATGAAGAGTTCCCTATTCCTCTTAAACACATATGAGGTGTGATCAAACAATATGGTGACAGTTTAAATTTTTAAAAAATTACAGTAAAAGACACATTGCCATTAATCCCCATCAAAATATTCCCCCTTGCTTGGAACACACTTATCCCACCATTCTTGCCACTTTCTGAAGCAGTTCTGGAAGTCCTCTTTCATGAGTGTATTTACTCGCACTGTTTACTCAACAGTTACCGGTTCCTCAAGGTAAATGAAAATGAAGTCTTATTTAACATAGATTAGTAAGCACATCAAATATTGTAATGAAGATTACCCATTTTTGATCAAAGAAAACAAAATACATTCAATTGTGTGGTATTTGAATATCTTCAAGGTCAAATTACATTTTTTTTGTATGTAAAACTGAAGAGGAAAAGGAAAATTTTGAAAGATATTATTTTCTTCCAATATTCTGTTTCTAGTGCCAAGGGGAATCCAAACTAAGGAGAACACAATCTTTCAAATCACTAATTCAAGGAAGTTTCTTCTCCAGCTTATTTCTCAAAATGAATTTGAATTTATTCTGAATTTAACTCTTTTCCTAAACTTTATTAGTCCTTGCCCTTGGACCATGGATTGGTGACATTAAGCACTTATTTACTTACAATTTTCCATTTTGGTCTCATTAGCAGAGAGTGATCTATCTGCTGCTTCTACATTTTGAAGTGTTTTCTTCATTTCTATTGCCTTCCCCAGAGACCAGTTCTCTCTGTCACTGGCTTTTCCTCCAGGTCAAATATTGGATTGTGGAGTACCTGCAAAGAAAAGCCGTTGAAAGAAACGTGATATGATTATGAGAAAAAATGAGGAAATTAGATAAATAAAGGGTATACATCTTTTTAAACAGAACCATTTCGGAGATCGTTTGAGAGCCAAGTCAGTGAGCTCCAGTTCTCATCTATCCTTCAAAGAAAGGTTGGTTTGGATATTCATAAACAATGATGGGTATTGGGTCAACTGGTTGTTATCAAAACCTTATGGTTTACCCAGAAACCACTTCCTCTGGGTCGTGTAAGAATGTTTTCCTCTTCAATGCCTCAAGAAGCTCTCAGCCAGAACAGAAACTAACTAAATAAAAAATGCCAGGCTTGGGGATGGCTGCTGGGGACCGTCTCCCCAGAGCTTGCCTATAGCAGCCCTTTGTCACTGATATCACTATTGACATGTGCTGTGTCATCAGTATGTGAAGCATCCTTCTTGGTATTGGGGAGACTGTAGAGAGATAGGTTGCCATCTTCTTGGGGATACAGGACTGGCACAGTAAGAACCTTAGAAATTAAAAATACAGGATATTTAACAAGGTCATGGTCCAAATGAACGGTTCAGACTGAGAATGTTATGGGAATTCAATGGAGAGTTAGGGAATATTGATAGAGTGGTGGAGAAGCAAAAATAGGCTTTTTAGGGCCCATAGACCTGGGCATAAAATCTGTCTTTGCCACTTCGTGACCATGTAACCTCATATAAGTCACTTAACCACTCTGCGATACATTCATTTTTTTTTATCCATAAGGTCTAATAATAATTATACTATCAGGTATTAATACAAGTAAATTGTTTAGTAGAGAGCAAGCATATAACTGATTTTCAATAAATGGGAGCCAACATTATTAATCAATGTACTCTAATGAACTTTCTTATTTCTCAATTCGTATATAGACATATGACTATTGTGAGATAAGCAGGACTTCCCTTGTCCTAAAACCCAGGGGTTGTCAAACTCTTCTACTTTTTTAATGTTTCCAGGATACTATTTTTGAGATTCTAGAAAGTGCCTCTGATAGAACTGTTATAGATTGATTCCTGTATCAAGAATAACCTCTTGAGACTGAAGTCTACTACCAGCACTGCCACGAGTTCACCAAATAGGCGAGTAATGGTTCCTTCTGAGATAGGCAGCATGGTGTGGTAAGACAAACCCTACCACTTCTCTGAAGGCTTAGCTTCCTTTTGAATGTCCTGGGACCAAGGATACCTGGCTTTCAAGGTTCATGTGGGGATTGAATGAATGGGGTCTGTGAGAGGCATAGAGATGTGCGCTTTTCCACCATGGATGCTTAATAGTTATCAGTTCCTTCCTTCTCTTTCATTTCCCTGCTCCTAGGCTTCAGCTGCACAAGCTGTAAAATGAAGGGGATGGACTTTTTAACTTTTAAGATTCCCACCAGCCTATAACTCAATGGTTGCTGAATAGCTTCTTGGAGCAAAGGTGACCTTGTCATAAATAACGGTCTGCTGCACAGAATGTCTGGCCGTTAATGTCTCCCTGCCTGTTTGTAATGCATTGCTATTAAACCTCAGTATCATTTTTTCTTGTCTTGCTTTTTTTTCCTCTGGCCTTTCATTAATATTATTCACTTGGAGATAGTTAATGTAAATCAAATTGCTCTCATTTGGCTTTCTACCAAGATGTGGTGCAAATTTATTTGTCTAACTATGGTCTTAGATTTATAAATTCAGACCTTAGTAAATGGAAGGTGCATGTTTAATCTCCTCTTGTAATTATAATATATAAGAGAACTTGACTAGCATGTTTCTCATATTAATGTCCATTTGACAAATTTTCAGTATCCTTGTTCACCAACCTTCAGTATCATTTCAATCTTTTCTTGAAACAGCTTTGAATTTTGCTTTTGATATCTGCCTAGCTAGTCAATATAAGCTTCATTACCATTGGCAATTAACTGCAATTCCTTCCAGCATGTATAGCCAAATCAGTGTGTGTGGTCACTCATCTAGAACTAATTAGAAGTATCTGCTACTTCTGGAGCGACAATCTGCCATTTTTGGTTAGTGATTAATTGTGGAAAATTGTTGTTAGGTTTCTGGTATGATGCAATGTGATTTTATTTGCCTCAAATCTCTTCCAGACAGGCTGTTTGGTTCACTAATAATTTGGATTCTGGCAAAATGGCCCAAGGCCTATCCTGAGACTTTGTAGTCATATTCCTTTCACTGTCACTGAGTCTTGTAAGCCACTCATACGGTAGGGGCTCATGAAATAAAAGAGACAATGTCCTCAAAGAGATCACCACTGGGGTTCATTTTGGGAAACGCCCAGGCTCTGTCATTTCCAATTATCCTGAGCATATCCAGAAATGGAGAAGCAAACTGTTTGGCATGGGAGAGAAAATGTGAATGCCCCAGATATTTGGAAATGGAAGTGGGAATAGAAATCCAATAATTTCAGGTTATCAAAATATCTGCCCACCACGTTCCCTTCCCCCTAGAATCTTGAACCACTAAAAAAATGAAACATAGTTGTGAGACCTACTGTGTATCTATATTTTGTGCCAAGTAGTGGCAGCTTGGGTGATTATTTTCTGCTGGGATTTTCCTCAGGGCTTTGTACATCCGCTTACCTACTGAAGTCCTACGGGGAATGTCAGAAGGTTCCTTGCCTTTTCCCTGAAATCCGTGGGTCTGATGTCACAGCCCATGCTGGGGCAGATATGGAACTTACAGAAAACTAGGGTTGAATGGTTGGCAATCTCATTGGACGGAGAACCCAGAAGACATTTCTTGAAGCAATGTTTACATAGCAAGGTTCCTGTTTTTAGTAGTAGTACTAATATTATTATATTCAGGTATAAAAACAACATAGTAATTAGACATTTACACACCTCACAGAGTGATAACTCCAATAAGTCTACTACCCATCTGACACCATACATAGTAGCTATTACAATATCATAAACTATATTCCCTATGCTATACTTTATATCCTGTGATTATATATATGTGTTTTTTTGTGTGTGTTTTTTTAAAAAAAACCTTTTATCAATATATGATGATATTCTTCTTTGTCTGTTATAATCCTTTTTGTTTTAAATCTATTTTGTCTGGTGGTGATATTACCACCCCAATTTTTGTTACTATTTACATGGAATATATTCCTCATTCTTTTACTTTCAACCTCTTTGTGTTTTTCTTTTTTTAACTTATTTATTTATTTAAGTGTGTTTTTCCAGGACCCATCAGCTCCAAGTCAAGTAGTTGTTTCAATCTAGTTGTGGAGGGCGTGTCTCACAATGGCCCATGTGGGAATGGAACCGGCAACCTTGTTGTTAAGAGCACCGCACTCTAACCAACTGAGCTAACCGGCCACCCCTAAATTTTTTAATTGTAGTTGACATTCAATATTATTTTATATTAGTTTCAGGTGTAATGCATAGTGGTTAGGCATTTATATAATTTATGAAGTTATCCCCCAATAAGTCTAGTACACATCTGGCACTATACATAGTAGTTGTTACAATATTATTGGCTATATTCCCCATACTGAATTTCACATCCCTGTGACTATTTTGTGACTACCAATTTGTACTTCCTAATCCTGTGACCTTTCTAACCCATCCCCCAACTCCCCTCCCATCTAGCAACCATCAGTTTTTTTCTCTGTATCTATGAGTCTATTTCTGTTTTCTTTGCTCATTTATTCTATTCTTTAGATTCCATATATAAGATCATATGGTATTTATATTTGTCCTTTCAAGGGATGAAAACGGGATATTGAAAATAAATCTGCATTCCCATGTTTATTGCAGCATTGTTCACAATAGTCAAGGTACAGAAACAACCTAAGTGTCTGTTAAAATATGAATGGAGAGAGAAGATGTCAGATACACACACACACATACTAATACACACACAGAGATTTATTCAGCCACGAGAAAGAAGGAAATCTTGTAATTTGTGACAACATGGATAGCCCTTGAGGGCATTATGCTAAGTGAGATAAGTCAGAGAAAGACAAATATTGTATGATATCACTTCTACATAGAATCTAAAAAAGCTGAACCCATAGAAATGGAGAGTAGAATGGTTGTTACCAGGGGCTGGGGAATGGGGAAACGGGAGATGTCGGTCAGAGGGTATAGACTTGCAGTTAGATGAGTAAGTTCTGGAGATCTAATGAAGAGCACTGTGATTATAGTTAACAACTTCAAAGTTGCTAAGAAACTAGATCTTATATGTTCTCAGCACAGAAAAGAAAAGATAATTATGTGATTTGATAGAGATGTCATCTAATGCTAGAGTGGTACCCATATTTCAGTATGTACATGTATCACATCAACATGTTGTATACCTTAAATTTACACAATGTTATATTTCAATTATATCTCAATTTAAAAAATAAAAAGAGGCAAAAACTAAATAAATAGAGTTGATAGAATACGTGGAGGGTCTAGGGACTCTCCAATACTGGTCCGTAATGCTCCTTCTGCATGCAGGGAAGCTGACAAGCTTCCTCCTCACCTTTCTTCTGCTTCATCTATTCTATTTGGGAGGAGGGTTTTTTGATGACAGAGCTTTCAAATCTCTGTGGAAGTAGTTCTCAAATTTCAGTGTGCATCAAAATTCCCAGATACTCTTATTCAAAATGCATCCCTCACATCCCCAGACTCTCAATTAGAATGACTGATGAAAAGATAAGAATATGCCTTTTTCATAGACTCCTGAGGAGATGCTAAGATCGGTGTTCTACAGGGGTTAGGAAGACCTTGAAAGACTTTCTCTATGTGACATTATTACTCCTTCTCCTCAGAATCTCTCCATAGAAAGGAGACAATAGATTCATGGGGAGTCGATAAGAGAGAATACCAGACACCCTATTTCAAAGTATGAGCTGCTCCTTGATTAACTAGCAAATTGGAGGAGTTGGTATTATGGACAGAATACTGGATGAGAAGTTAGAAACCTTAATTCCAGATTTGGCTCTACTTCCTAGCTTTGTCTTTTCCAGCCATTAAATTTTCTAGCTCCCTTAGTTTTCTCTTCTGGGAAACACGGGTTGTAATATTGTTTCTGCTTATCTCACCAAATTCTTGGGAGGGTCAAATGAGATAATGGTTATGAAAGTGCTTTATAAAGTATTATGCAAATGTAAATAATTATTATGATATCTTGTGTACAATTAGAAATGACCAGAGTCTGAACTCTATGATCACTGAGATCTTCCACAGCTCTAATCCCTATTATTAGGGAAAGAGTTACACAAATGTCATTCAGTGACATGCTTCACAGCTATTTCAGAGTCTATAAATATCTCTGGCACAGCCTAACCTTCCCTCCACTTCACCATAGCTGAACCTGTTAATCAGAGATGGTGGTAGGGGTGGGTTTGATGATGTTCTTTTACTGGGCTAGTCATCTTGCTTGCTTGGCCACTTCATTTTTTTTTTTTTTAAGTGTTTGCATTTATAACAGATATGTGCTGCTGCTTATCTCAATTTCCCTGCCTTGATTATCCTCATAGGTGGAACTTTTTCCTCCATGAAACCTTCTCTTAACCTTCCCACCCAGACATACCACCACAAGTTTGAGTCATGATCCCCTCCCATGTGTCCTCTGTATTCACTATTAGAGAATTGCCTCACTAGAACATGAATTCTTTGAGGATATCAATCATGTCTTTGTCATAGTCTATACCCAGCATATATGCATGGCTCATTGTAAGCACTTTATAAAGAGTGATTGCATGAATGTAAGAATAAATGAATAAGTCCCATCTATAGGTTCCACTATATCTAGTTCTTAAGACATTCCCTAGCAGATGCAATAAGAATATCAGCAATCTCAGACCCACCTTTCCGTGTGAAGTCTAATCACTCTAGGCTTTATCCTGGCTGTGAAATTACTGTGCTGCTACACTTACCAGAAGCAGGTGCATTAAAGGTTGTGTGGTTTCCAAGTTCCATCATTCCTTTCTCCTCTCCTGTGCTGACCCAGCTGTGGCACTAAAATTTTGCTTCAGTTCTCAGCTCAGTAGTCTGCCAGATTACCTGCCTGGTATTCCAGACCATTGATCTTACCTAGTTCTGACTAGCCCTATTCCTAGATTTGGACATTAATTCTTTTAATCATAGAGATTGTTTAAAACCTACTGTTGAGTTCCTAATAAGCAGTAGTTTCTGACTAATTTTCAAACGCTCAGTTTGCCTTCCAGATTTAACTAATTAACTGTAATTGATGTAGCCATTCTCCCATCCTGCACCCATGGTATACACTCCTAATCAGCTACAGCAATAAGCATAATTAAGATAGCACAACAGAAACATATGAGGTATGATCAAACAATATGGTGAATGTTTAAATTTAAAAAATTTATTACAGTAAAAAACACATTGCTGTTAATCCCCCTCAAAATACTCCCACTCACTTCAAACACAATTATCCCAATGTTCTTGCCACTTTCTGAAGCAGTTCTGGAAGTCCTCTTTCATGAGTGTCTTTAGTTGTGCTTTCATGGCTGTCTTGATGTCCTGAATCATTTTGACTTTGGGGAAGAGCCAGAAGTCGCATGGTGCCAGACCCAGTGAATAATGTGGATGAAGACAGACTGTAATGTTTTCATTTGACAGAAATGTTCATATACCAGAAGCAATGTGTGACACGGATCATTGTCATGGTGGAGGATGATTTACAACACACTTTAAAACACACCTGCTCTCAACCGTAGCTCACACCTGACTGACTGCACCAAACAGGCTGAAACTTGTCACTCACGGTTACTAAGGTTCAACGTGCTGCTTCCTGTATTAAAGATCCCTGCCTTTCAGTTGGATGGCACTCAGCAGCAGCATTCACCGTATTCTTTGATCACAACCAAAAGGCTCCATGTCCCACATCACTTCTGGTACAGCAATTTCTGTCAAATAAAAATATTACGGTGTGTCCTCATCCACCTTATTCACTGGATCTGGCACCAAGTGACTTCTGGCTGTTCCCCAAAGTCAAAATGGCCATGAAAGGTAAACATTTTGAATCAGTTCAAGGCATCCAGGCAGCCATGACAGCACAACTGAAGACACTCGTGAAAGAGGACTTCCAGAGCTGCTTCAGAAAGTGGCAAGAACAATGGGATAAGTGTGTTCAAAGCAAGGGGGAGTGTTTTGAGGGGGATTAATGGCAGTGTGTCTTTTACTGCAATTATTATTTTTTTTAATTTAGAATTCACTATATATTTTGATCATACCTCATAGTACCAATACACAATATTTGGGATGTGCTGAAACCACCCTGTTATATCTCTAATTGCTCTACCATCCTTGCTATAACCTGTCTGCTCAGTCAGATTTCATCTTCCAACCTGCCAAGTCCCTCACCTGTGAGCAAACTCTGCCTCCTGGTCCCATGATACTGAAATTCAGCATGCCTTGTGCACTTACTAATCTTGGCTACAGACAGAGGGAGAAACAACTCCTGATTCTCAACAAACCTTATTAGATGAAATGTATTATTTTGGTTAAAAGCATGACTCTGGAGTCAGACTGCTGATGTTCCAATTCTAACTCTGTCACTCACTGGTGGAATGACTTGGGTAAGTTATCTGTTTCCTGTGTCTCAATTTCCTCATCTGTAAAATAAGTATGGTAATACTACCTACCTCACAGGGTTACTTTGAAAATTAATGAATTGAAACATGTGGAACATACAGAAGAGTACCTAGCTGAATTCTAAACATATATTCTCCAAAAATATACATACATATTAGTGGTTGGGCAGCTCATAAGAGGACTCTTTTCAATTCCACCATTTAGTTCTATTAATGGGGTATATTTAATTATACTAAAAATATTCATTGAACAAATATATATATATATATAATCAATAAGTAATTATAGAAGTAAATACTGAATATAAGCAAAAGAAGGAAGGGTAGAAAGCTATTCCTCAGTGGTAGAATTCAAATTAGTGACTGTAGAAAGAGATGAAAAGAGAAAAAAAAATCATTATTTAGTAAATATCGCAGAAATAATTGTTTCAGACAAGCATCATCAATGGATGCTAAAATTGGGGTATTAAAGAAATGAGAAATAGGATAGTTTCATATTCTGAAAGTATCTCTCTACAATGTACTTAGTTATTACAAAGGGAAAACTAGTAACCTGGTATTGGAGAGCCCTGATGAAAATCTCTAGGTTTACTAAGTGATCAAAATGAACAGCAATAGTAAGACGTTTCAATATCATGTGCCTCTTGATATGATTTCCTAAGAGGGTTCAAAATAACTTCTGTAGTATTCTTACCAAAAATGTGTAATCTAAATTTCATCAGGAAGAAGCATGGACCCAAATTGAGCAATATTCAACAAAATAACTGGCCGGTATTCTTCAAAATGAAAGTCATCAAAAACAAAGAAAGATTGAAAATCTGTCCTAAATTAAAGGAAATGAGGCGAGATGACAACTAAGTGATTTGTATGATTCTGGATTGGAGCCTTGTGCTGAGAAAGGGCTTTAGTGGGGAAATTGACGAACTTTGAAAAAACTCAATAGACTAGTTATCAGTTTAGAACTGAGGTCAATTCCCTGGCCTTGAAAACTGTAGTTGGTTATGTAATATGTTAGCATTTGGGAAATCTGAGTGAAGGCTACATGAGAATCGTTTGTACTATTAGTGAGATTTTGTAAGTCTGAACCGATTTACCTTATGCCAAGAAGAGTACTAGTTCTACTTCTATGATGATTGCATAAACACAGGGGCTTTTACTCCAGGAGCTTTAGCTAGTAAAGGATATAAAATGACAATAAAAAGTGCTGAGTGCTATGAGATATTTAACTTTAATTCTATGTAAAGGTGGGAAATAGAGAAATCCCTTATAATGGGAATATAAAAAATACTTCATGAATAATCACCTTAGCTGCAACCTTGAATGACATCTAGAATCTGGAATCGAAACATGTAAAGACAGGGGGAAAAGGGAAGTCTAGGTGTAAGAATGGCGTTTCTTTCAACGAAAGAGCCAAGAGCAGGTAATTTCAGTAAGAGGTTCCTGGAGCATGGGTTATTTGTAGGAGGTAAGTTGGACATGGGTATTGAGGTTTCATTGACAAGGTTCTTGAATGCCATGACAAAATATCATCATTTCATCCAATAGTCAGTAGGAGCCATGGATGGATTTTGGACAAGATAATGTCACAATATTAGCAAGCAGAGAGGTATAAAGTGACTGTGTTAAATGACATCGAAGTGAGGATCAGGGCATGAGCCATTGGCTACTTTATGTTATTTAAACACTCAGGACTCAAAGGAAAAGTAGTCTGCAGGTATGAGCATTGCTTTCTTAACTGTGAAATAGTTGTTCATGTTTAAATTGAACAATTAAGATTGTGAACTCAGAGATCTTCACATTCACAGAGGCAGATGGTAGAATTGAAAAGAGTCCTCTTATGAGCTGTTATACCACTAACAGCTACCCAGCTGTTCCAAACAATAGATGGGGCAGTTTTAAATGAAGGCTTGGAAGTGAATGGATAGTTTATTATAATGCAAATTTAGGGAAGGCAGTATGTCAAGTGCAATTCAGGAACCTGAAGACGCTATTTTACTGAGGTTCTGACCATTCATTTCTCTATAACATTTCTTAAATATCGGATTTATTGCACAAATGTTGAGGCATAATATTTAGGTTACCAGCTTTGCATTGTATAATAAATCTTTTTATACTCTATCTTGTCATGTTTTATATTCAGTAAAGATTTTATAATTAGGCGAAAGTACAAATAATAAACTATAAAAATACACAAGTATGAGTTTCAACATTTCAAAATGCCCCAGGATTTCAAATGATAGTAATAGCTCATGAGGTTTGGCTTCAGAACTACTCTCTGAATAACTGAATTTTTAAAAATCGATTTTCACCAGAGTAAACTTCCCAACTTTTTTTCATTCTAGTTTGTTCATTTTCAGATGCATGTTTCAAAAATACTGTAACTATGAATTTTATATTCCACATTTTTATCACTTTAACATTTTTAATATCAACAACAGAATCTGTGTCTAGACATAAGAAGCAACACTTTATGAGCATTAACTGTTCTCTCTGAAGACATGAAATATTTTCACAACTTGAAATACAAGTTGCAGGTTCATATCCAGGCGTAATACCTGGGATTCAAAGTCTCACATTTCCTCTAGTGGTCTTCTTTTTTACTAAATCCTGGATTCTGTAATCTATTTACCTAGCTGAATGGTCCATAGTTTGGTTTGATCTACCCAATGCATTTATATCTTAGATTTGGAGACTAAGTGATAAGGCTGCAATGCCACAACACGGGAGAACATTGGGACAGGGTCCAGAAACTTTCCAGTATTCGTGCTAAACTGTGCCGCCTTATTCTCAGTGCGTTGATGATAAATAATTTTGCATCTCTGGTGAAATGGCTACTAATACCATAAAGAAACACTCTAATTTTGTCATGGCATATTATATTGTTGCCGTACAAAGAGATGTAATGACAGAGAATCAGCAAATTATAGTCCCCCGACCCCTATCCATTCTCATTCTGCAGAGAAATGTGCCTGAGTGGATCAGCTGAAGGCACAGTGAAATATGCCAGCAAAGCAGACCCCTGACCTCTTCACATTCAGATATTTGTCAAAAAGTTAGAAAAGAAGGCAGAGAACAGCAACTTTACTGTGTAATAACAGAGGTTTCTTGGTTAAGGAAACAGTCATGTTGGAAGAGGGGCCTCCAGCATTCAACTGCTGCAGTTGGCAGCCTGTTCTGTCTTTGAGCTGACTCAGACCTATACACCTAGCTTCTTGCTAAGAAATACTGAGGAAGTGCTAGAGAGAAAATAAGCCTCCAGGGCCATCATAACATATCTTTCTTCTCATGAGTAAGGTTGAGTAGCATACAATCAATTTCACATGAAAACACAAAGACCCTGGAAAAGTTAGTCTGTGAGTCTAAAAATAAAATAAATTTCGTATTTTTACTTGGGATAGGTGGGTTTCAGGAAAGTTTTCTTTTTGATTCATTGTTCATTTTTCTGTGTACTAAGGTGGGCCTTATTTCTCATAGAATGTTAGAACTGGAAGGATCTGTAGAAATCATGGTGTTTAGTCTCTTTGATTGAGGCTAAGAGAGGTGCACAGGTTTTTCTAAGGACATATGTAGAGTGACAACAGTTGATTGTCTAAATCAGTACAACTTTGAGAGTGCACAAGAGTGTTAATTATCACAGAAATATCACAGCAAAACTAGGCCATATGGTTATTCTAGACACAAAAATATTTAATAGTTGTGTCTTTTGAATTTGGTTATCAAATGAGTTTATGAGTACACCCCTTCATGACTGTGGGGGGATTGTGGCTGGATGCACATATTGGGTGTTAGTACTACCGTATTTCCCTGAAAATAAGACCTAGCCAGACAATCAGCTCTAATGCGGCTTTTGGAGCAAAAATTAATATAAGACCCGGTATTACATTATATTATATTATATTATATTAAACCCAGTCTTAATAGTAAAATTTTAGTCTTACTTTACTATAATATAAGGCTGAGTCTTATATTAATTTTTGCTCCAAAAGATGCATTAGAGCTGATTGTCCAGCTAGGTCTTATTTTGGGGATACCATGGTATGGAGAATGCTATTACCCCAATCAATGTCACCTGGACAGTTGGGCATTTTGACATAACGACTTTGCAGATTTGAGCGTGGGGTGAAGAGGTGAGGAATTGTTTTCCAGTTATAAATTAGTGGCAAGGCAGAAGCACACATGGACTGGTGAACATCCAAGTGTAACGCTGTAGTTCAGTGTTCTCGTGTATATCCAGGGCCTGCCTACATGTCCAGGATATTAGGTGTGGGGGCAGCAGACACATTTCAGACCCTGTTTACCTATTAGAAGGAGGGAAACTCCAATCTACTTTCAGATTTTCCTTGGCTCAGAGTCTGGGAGACTAAGCTTATCCCTGGGTAGGTTATTATTACAGACTGCTGTGTAGAGATGACACTGGCAGAGATGAATAGAGACAGGTAAGAAGTGACATGAAACAAAATAAAAGTTTCACTGTGAAACTAAACAACAAAGTAATAGGCCTGAAAAATGTTTACCCTGAGAACTCATTTTATTTCATTTTCCAGCAAAATGGAATACTAGCAAAACTACATTTTTAGACTTAGTTTACTTACTACACAGTGCCAAGGAAGCTGAGAGATGTCATTTCACTGTTAAAGTAACAGTTATCTTTGGGCAAATGAAGGAAAAACCCGTGATACAAGGATGAGAATGTGGTGAATATCAACATTTAAAAAATAAAACTAAATTTAATATATTTCTTAGTTATATAATGAGATGATTTCATTTAGAGTGAATAATTCAAGTGTTATAAAAGCACTGATAGCTTAAAATAGGTTTATTTTGAATGTGAACATCAAATGGAGAATCTCAGTAATATAAGAACAGTTTATGAGTAGATCATAGAATTTACTTATTTTAATATATTATCTAAATAAATATTAATTTAGTGAACCTAGAATCCACCTATGATATCTCTCCCTGGTAACCCAGCACAACCACCTGGTTACCAAATGCTGTTAATTCCAACACTGGAATCCATTTCCAACTTTTCATACATATCATCAATAATGGACTCTTTAAAAATGCATAATTGTCTGCCTTTATTTAGCACCTACTGTACCAAGTATTGTGTTTTGTAGGGAAAAAAAATGCATGAAAGCTTTAAATTGCTAGCATCTGTGACAGAAAAAAAACAAGCAAATATTCTCAAATTAAAAATTGGTTCAACATGTTGAGGAAGTACAATTCCTGGAGCCTTTTATTTCACAAAGGAAATTGGAAAATAGAGACCATTTGAGTCAACTTATGCTGTAACATAGTGACATAGTGTTTCTTGAATGCCAATAACAATTATTTCATATTTCAGAAAACTTTTTTCATACCCGTGTGCTACCTGTATTATTAGTTGCTTTACTGTTTCTGACTAACATCACTTCTCTACTGAAATACTGAAAAGGAAAATTTTCCTTAAATCTGTAAATGGAAGACAGAGAATTTCAATAAATATTAGTTAACCATAAAAAAATGTATAACTATTGAAATAAAAATATTCAACAGTAAGTACGTGAAATAATCTTATATATTCCTATGCTCCCTTCACAGTTCTTTGGTAAACACTGCTCACTGGCCGTCTTACAAATGCAGAGCAAGCAGGCAGCAGGAGACTCAGCTGATTTAGGATGTGCCAGAAGTGGGATTGGTCACAGACACTCTTTTTTTCCCCACTTTCCTTTCACTACTGCATTTTGTTCTTATGGAAGCTGATTGCCTTCTCTAGAGCTTATTAATTCCCTTAAGATCCTCCAGAACCATAAATATTTGCAAGAATAAAACCTACTCAGGTTCCTCAGAAGTTTCTCTGCCGTTATGTAACACAGACAAGCAGAGAAAACATCTGCAGTCCTGTGGGGTCAACTCCCCAAAATCTTATCCAACCACAAAGACTTTACTATTTCTGGCTTTTCAATTTTCACTTGTTAATGTGTCTGAAAGTACCATAGCATAAGTAGCAGAATTGCTCATTTTCTCTGAAAAGAGAAAACCTCACAGTCAGAAATTTGCTGTGCTCTCAGTGTATGCCATGTCAGGACAACCCCCAACCCTCAAGATGCTTAAATTGCATACAGAGCGGAGTCAGAAAAATCTGGGTTCCAGCCCTCACAGTGCATGGCCTAAAGTATTTGAAAGTATTTGATTTGTATATGATGGGGAAAAAATCACTTTTCATCTCAAAGTATATCTTTTTGTCAAGCTTTCCAGAACCTTTGTGAACAGATGGGAAAATGATATATATGTTTTAATTATTCAATGGCAGACTTGAACTAACAACTATTATATTTAAGGTACTTTTCTGGATGCTGAGATACACAGCTAAGCAGAATGTGGTTCCTACTTTCCTTACAGTATGATGATGAAAATAATGTATAAACACTCACAGAAACGACACACTATATACAAAATGTTGCTTGATTTTGTAAAAGCTACAAAGTTTTCATCTGCCCTTATATATATTATTGCTAAACTGTTCCATTGGGCCATTCCTATGAATTCTATTGGCATGATCAATAAATTATACTAAAATAAAAGTGTTAAGGAAATTTCAGAAAAAAAAGAGAAAATGTACTTAAGTAATCTCATCTTTTAAAGGATCCTTTGACAAGGATCTTAATTTAAGGCATCTGCTGATGCCACCAAGTCCTGGAAAACTAGTCAAGACAGACTTTCCAAGGTCTCTATGACAGAGTGAGTATCATTTGCTTAGATACAGAGAGACAGGCGGGGACAGTCAATGGGATGAAATGAGACTTTGTGTTCTGAGGCTGACACGGGTTTGAATGGAGAGGATTATTTTAGTCCTTACTCAGAAATCCCTTCATCTTTGTTCTCCACATAGTCTCTCTCATTCTGAATACTTTTCTCTTTAAATAATAGCCTCAATAGCAGGAAAAGGAACATTGGTGTCAGGTATTTCTAAAATTTATAACCCTGTTCTCTGAATTCAAGTTTCCTCACCTAAAAAAAAAAAAAGAAAGAAAAAAGAAGAAAAAAAAATGTGATTGTATTTATTTTGACAGGTTATTATAAAAACAAAACAAGGTGACATTGACAAGGGCTCCGAACCCAGCACAGTATTTAGGACATAGTAGTCATTTAGTACATGTCAGTCCCTTCCCCAGAGCCAATGTTGGAGATTATATTGTACTTTACAAATGTTGTGGATTTCTTTGTTTTTATATTTGTAATATTTACTCATACCGTTATACTCTACTGATTCCCATTGTACATATGGTTGTTGGTTCATTCATTCAGAAAACATTGATTGACATGTCCATGGTCTAGACACTGGATTAGATTCTTGGAGTTTAAGATTAATAAAACAGAGTCCTGCCTTCAGGGAGCTTGCAATCAAACCTGAAAGACATACATTTCAACAAGTGGTTATAATACAGTTGGGAAGTGCTGTGATAAGAGGCGTGTGTCGTGTGTGGTAGGACTCAAAGGAAGGAGTACTCGGATTTGGTGGCAGGCAGAGATGTTTCAAAGGGGAAATGAATGAATAATGATTGTCTCAGCCAGTGAAGAAAGAACTAGAATGTGATTCAAGAGAACGTGGACAAATCTTACTTTTGGTTTCATTTATGTGAGGTGTCTCTAATCATGGGGGCCTTGATTCAGTGGACCTAAGTCATCTTAGGCTGTAGGTAGGACACAATCACTATTTTTGTAATCTAGATGAAATAAAAGTTGACAGCTGTTGAGGAAGATTGCAAACTAATATATTTTTATAAGTTCTTAGATTATCTAAGATGAAGTAAAAGGATGCTGTGATTGTTTCAATAACCTAATCTTGAGCAAATTTGACCCTGCTTAATACTGTGTGGCATTGAATATTCAATAAACTTGGTCAGGTGGCTACTCCCTGCCAGGTACTGGGGATAGAGTAGTGAACAAGACAGATAGTCTCATCACGGATGCCACTCCCAGTCTCAAGGGGGAAATGGGAAGATAAACAGAAATAGTCCAACGATGTAGGTGTAATTTGGTAAGTGCTATTCAATCTCATTCATTAAATATTTGTTGGATATTTGTGCCATGATATAGGACTCTACAGTGATGTGGCAGCACAGAGATACACTTGTCAAAGGATTCTTTCAAAGCTGTGATTACTTGAGTTTATGGAAAACATCCTGGAGAAGATAATACCTAAGTTGTACCAAGAAGAATCACAGGGGGTCTTCCAGGCAATGAGGATCTTTCAAGCAGTAGGAAAAGATTGAGCAATGTCACATGTCGTTCCCGCGCCTCGAGGGTTGTAGGGAGTGAGAAGGGCAGTGCAGGGTTAAGAAATGACAATCGCCATGAATGGAGTACAAGCGGGGCAAAGGGGCTGCAGCCTCAAGGACTGGGCCCCAAATCAGGCCTACGCATAGGTTTTATTACTTAAGTGGGAAGTAAAGGAGATAAAGCTTGTCAATCTCAAGATCTGTGAATCCTATACATCATAATAGGAAACTGATTCAAGCCAATCACCCTTGCCTGCAGGTAGCTGAACCTTAAGTCTCAGGACATGTGTACTTCCCCAAAGGACAAAACCTATATGCATATGAATAGATGGAGAGCACATCATTGAATCACTTCCCTTGCAGGTTGTGGGAAGGAATGCAGCCACAGAAGCAGAGGCTCTCCTTAGCGGGAGGGAAGGTGGGGGGCTGTGCCACATCTATGAACCCTGTGGATTCTCCTGTTGGTCCCCACTCGACTGCGCCTGGCTTGAGTTGCCCCCCCCCCCCCCCCCGCAGGGAATCTTACTGGTCATTAGCTGACCAGCCATCTTTCTGGGGCCAAACAGGGAGACATAAGGTACAAGCACAAAGGTGAAGCAATGTCCCTGAAAGGATCTTACAGACTCTCCTTTCTTTAGGGGCAGGTAAGAGGAGACAGACGGGTAGGCTGCTGTGTGGCAACAGTCACAGGGCTATAGAACAACATGGTGGCTGTGGGGAATAGCACACAGTTCAGTCCAGCATTATTAGAGCCTCACATGTGAAAGTGATGAGGCTGGAGAAATAGGCAGGTGTGAAGTCAGGAAGAATCTAGTATGTATGCCTAAGTGTGGACTTTATCAACTTTCTGGAGTTATTTTTAAAAACAGCAATTTCCTGGATAATTGAAGTTTCTATTGTCAGTAGTACATTGATAGAGATCTTTTTAATTCATAGTAATTACTGTCTGGAATTATGATGTTTATATGTTTATTATTGTCTGCCCATTCACTCAATACATACTTACTGACTTCCTACAATGCCCGATCACTATTACGGCTCCTGAGAATAAAGCAGTGAGTAAAATACATGCATTTTAAAAAGCTCACTCTGGCTGCCAAGTGAACAAAGAGTTAGAATAGGTGCGGGGAAATCAGACATGAGGTTAGAGTAAACCGCCCTGATGCTGGCCAAGATGGGGTCTGATTGCAATGATGGACAGTATTGTAGAAACCAAACTCTATAGCTCAAAATCTCAAAGATATGAACAAGTGGCGTGCTACGCTGAAATGTTTGTTATCTAGTTGCTTGGTTTTTCAGATGGCATATATATATATATATATATATATATATATATATACACATACACATATAATATACATGTATATATATATATATACACACACTCATATATATATATATATATATATATATATATATATATATTAGAATTAATGTTGCTTAATGACTTCTTCAATAACAACCATTTGATTGGAGAACAAAGAAACAAGGAGTAACAGGAATTCTCATTTCTTGCTGGTGGGAATGCAAAATGGTACAGCCACTTTCGAAGAGAGTTTGGCAGTCTCTTACAAAACTAAACATAGTCTTTCTTGCCATAAAAACCAGCAGTTGCACTCCTAATAGGACTCAAATGAATTGAAAAATTTACATCCACACAAAAACCTGCACACAAATATTTATAGCAGCTTTATTCATAAGTGCCAAAACTGAGGTATATCCAGACAATGGAATACTATTCAGCAATGAAAAGAAATGAGCAACCAAGCCATGAAAAGACATGGAGGAACCTTAAATGCATATTCCTAAGTCAAAGATATCAATCTGAAAAGGCAACATATTGTATGATTCCAACTATATGACATTCTGGGAAAGGCAAACCTATGGGAATGGTAAAAAGATCAGTGGTTGCCAGAGGTTTCAGGGGAGGACAAATGGGTAGAGCCCAGGGGATATTTAGGGCAGTGAAACTATTCTGTGTGATACCATAATGGTGGAAACAAATCATTATACATTTGTTAAAATCCATAGAATGTACAATACAAAGAGTAAAGTCTAATGTAAACTATGAATTTTAGTGTATCAATATTGGTTCATCAATTGTAACAAATATTCTACACTAATACAATATGTTAATAACAGGGAAACTGGGGGCAGGGTGAGGAAGTATTGGGAACTTTGTATTTTCTGAGTAATTTTTTTCTGTAAACCTAAAACTGCTCTAAAAAATAGTCTATTAGTTTAAAAATATATAAATCATGACATAGTCGTGAATTGCTTGTAAACCCAAACCAAACAGACTATCTTGTCATACAGCAAGCAATGGGATAGTCTGGCTTTTCCCCCCAGGGGTCCCCCTCATCTTAACGCAGAGAGATATATTGTGCCAGTAATCACCCTGACAAATGTGAGAGATTTAGGAAGTAGAAGCAGCTGCACCAAGAGCTCTGCTTGTTATGGTCTCTGAAAAATACAAAAGCTACCAGGAAATGATTCCTCTCATTCCTGGGTTTTCCCTCTGCTCAGCACTTAGAGATATGTCCAAAAGACAGTCACAGCAAGCAGGATGGAATAGTGACAAAAGCTCGGCAAATTCCCCAAGAAGCTACAAATGGCTGGAGGTGGACGTTACATCAGGTCAGCAGGGCATCTCTGCAGTGATACCAACTCAAATGATCACAATTTTACAGAAGTGGTTTATTAATATCACTCCCCACCCCCCAAAAAAGGGCAAAACCAGAAAAAGTTTAGAGCATAAGGCCAAATGTGGTTACAGACTGAATGTGCAGGTGTTAATTGTTAGTGATTCTCAGCCATGCCATGTAATCTTAACTAAACAGGAACCAAGAGAATATTCAGTTACTTGATGTTTTCTTCTCATTGCTTTGCTAATTAATTTAGAAATGTGAATTGACCCAATCCTCAGTGACAGCCCTTGTGTTCAGCTTGTGTAATTAGATATCACTAGTCATTCAGTCACACCTTACATCTCCAGTCTGTTTTCTGAGAAGAAATTAGGAAGCAATGAGGTGTGTCTTCATAAAAGCGAACAGTCTTTCAAATTTGCATCCAGTATTGTGGAGAACAAAAGCTGTCTCTTCTTTTGTCAATTTCTTTTCACATATTTGATGGTCTTGGTATAATAGGACGTTCTTGTCTATATTAACCTCGGAAGCATAAAAATTTCATTATGGGGAGAGACTTCATAGATAGATGCTTTGTACTTGTTTCCAACAAACTGTCAGTGCCTGGAAGTCAGTCACAAACTGTCAGTTAATTAGATGGCACGAGATCAAGTTGTGAATGTGCATTTGTAACCGTATGATTCTGGAGAGGTTTATTCTTATTTAGAAGAACTGCTGATATTTATATTGAAAGTATAAGTATACAGGAGTAATGCCAATTAAAATGAATGATAATGCTACAAACAGTAATTCTGAACTGTGTTTCTAGTTGCTGTTATATATTAAACACGTTTGTCTGAATTAGGAAGAGAGGTCCCACTTTTGAATAGTTCCTAGTTCTATATTCCTTAGTTATTAATAATAAAATCAAGAAAATACGAAATGATGCATTCTTCATGTTCAGATTCTCCAGTGTTGCTGAGGTGGCTGTAATGATCAGATGCTACCTTCTCCATGGACTTTTGTCAACCCCATACATCCACTAAAAAAGATTTAGTTCCTAGAAAGAAGGAAAAGTAGTTGTTCTTTCTGTGATGAAAATGCTTACTATTGCAGCTAACAGCTATTAAGTATGCTTGTTTCACAGGTGTGATGCAAAATGTTTTACATGTATTCCCTCATTTAATCTTCACAACAATCCTACATCAAAGTTCTGTTATTGCCAAATTTATAGCTGAGGAGAATAAGTTTCAGAAAGGTTAAATAATGTGCTTTTAAGGTCACGCAGGTAGTAAAGTGGTAATGCCACGATCTGAACCCACATATCATCACCATGGCTCTCCTGTATTATGGCTATCCTGAAAAAAAACAAACAAAAAAAAACCACACTTGTGTATTTGTTTCTACCTTATGGAAAAACACAGCCGAGGTTTTGTAGACAACTTGACATTTGTCACTCTCAGTTGGGACTGGTTTTGAGCCAAGTACTATAAGCTCAACATGGATGACCCCCAACCACCATCACCACCACCCACAGAGACACACCTGATAATGACTGTCCTACAGAAACTGCATAAAAATGGTCTTTGGATAGAACAGTCGCAATCTTCAGAGAGGTTAATGAGGAAGACACTCCCCAACATTATTTTTGTGTTTACTTCATTTTGGATAAACTGAGTATATCTCCCCATTACAGAGAGAAGAATAACTAATGGTCTTTTATAGCAGGCAGTCTAGTTTTATTAACTAAAAACAGGAAAGGTCTGAGTAAACAATTGGCCATGTTAGCTTCAATTGCCAAAAGAAAAGGAGGAGAGTGAAGGATCTAAAACAAAATTTATCTTTTGATCTTATTCCTGATCTGTTGTCCAGGATATCAGTGAGTTACCTCAGTTAGTTACCTCTGTGTCTGTTTCTCATTCCATTTATCTTAGTGGACTATATAGAAGAAGCCCAATGCTCTAAAAACGACTTGTTGAGATTGTACTGTATCTAAAATGGATATCTAGTTAGACCTACATTAAATATGTTTCTAACTAAGAGTTTACATACTGTTTGAGGGCTATGATTTCTGGGATACAACTTTACAGCTTTCTTTACCCAGTGATTGTGTGAGAGGCAGGGTCCTAAACAGTGTTCTAAGGTGAATGGCAGCCTTACAGGCAGATACATCCTCAAGTTACTTTATACCAGAGGCTGAGAGTAGCCTCTTCGTAGATTTTTTTATATTTAATAAAAGGATTCTCCCCCTTCTCTTCACTTAATTTTCTGTGAGGGACAATTAAGATCTTGATAAGATCTCTACATCAGTCAATATAAAAGGCTACCATTCAAAGCTGTTTCCAGAGCATTTTCTTGAATTCATTACCACTCACTGGTTGTCAAAACAATGTTCAAGCAAAGGGCTTAGATTTTCTTAGTAGAATGACTCCACTGTTCTCACCTTCTGTGTGTGTCTCTATAATTTTGTACATCGCATTCATTTATTCAGCAAATATCAATCGGATGCCTCCAGTGTGCCAGGGCCTGTTTCAGTCTTTAGGGACATAGCAATGAACAAAACCAATGCATGTTTCTCTTCATGGAGCTTAAATTCCAGTGAGAAGAGACAAGCAATAATGAGATGAATAAAGTGCATACTGTTTTAGATGGTAATAAATACTTAGGAGAAAAATGTAAAAGGGAAAGGGACTAAAGCGTGATGGGCAAGGATGGGACGAAGCCACTTTAGACAAGTTGACCAGGCATGTTTCACTTGAAGGGGCGTTAGGAAAGCAACTGGAAGCAGATGAGGAATTTAGTCACCTAAACAGAAGATGTCACCTTTTCCGTGAGGTCTTTTACAGTCCGTGAGTTATTTGAGAAAGGAGTCATGTGTATATTCAATCCTTCTCCAATGAATTGAGTGTGAATTGAGTGTGAACTATGAGTTGACTGTGAGCCTTTAGAATATAAAGGTGAATTAGTAGACTGTGTGCTCTCCTTCACATTATAGTAGGGAAAACAGTAATAAATAAATAATTACAATGCAGCAAAATATATAGATATATAGACATAAAAAAGCGAAATGGACAGTAGGAAGATAGAGAAGGAACTGAGCCTCAGGGGAATACAAAGAGGCTTTAGAAAGGAGGTGATATTTAGACAGGGGATTAAAAGAGGATAATAGCTAATAATAACAGCTAACCTTTTTCTCTCTTTCAGAGAAAATTCTAATAAAACATCTTTTCTTATCTTTATATTTCAAATTACATAATAGCATATGAGCACATTTCCTCTGTAAAGGTTTCAAACAGAAATGTATGGAGTAAATGTGAAAGCCACAGACCACTCTTCCACTTTACTGACTCTAACGCTGGGATCTAACCACTTTGTTATGCTGAAAATGGAGGGAGATAAAAAATAATACCATTTATTTTTTCAACAACTATGTATTGAAGGCTTACTTTATAGTAAGCACTGTGTTAGGTAAATTGAATTCCAGTGTTAAGACAATATGACCCTTGTTCTTCAAATGGTTACAGTCTGGTGATCCCGGACAAATGGAACCACATGCACAGGCACTGAATTATGTATGAAAGGATATGGCGCATTCAAGTGGTTTGGTGAAACCAGAGAGTTGAATATATCTCACAGACAGTTTTAGGCAGTGCGTCATGAAAGATAACCAAGGGCTAGGTTATAAAGCTTCTTGTATTTTAAAAATATTTCCTCTGAGGAGCCTTTAGAAAT
Source organism: Rhinolophus sinicus (assembly GCF_036562045.2). NCBI lineage: Eukaryota > Metazoa > Chordata > Mammalia > Chiroptera > Rhinolophidae > Rhinolophus > Rhinolophus sinicus. The sequence continues at coordinate 107,492,738 of NC_133756.1, forward strand.
AATATGTCAAATAATATTATCACATGATCATAGCTCTTTTGCCTAAATAAAAAAGTCTTCCTAATATTTTTATGAATTACCTTATAATGTTTCTAATACATTAATAGATTCTATTGTAATTAATGATGTGCAATTATCGTTATAAATATAGTTATTGTAGAAAATATGGGAAATACAGTTGGGCGGAACACAAACATACAACCACCCAGAGAAAATGTTAACATTTTGATAGGTCCTAGTCCTGCAAACCCAAAGCAGAAAGCAAGTTGGCACGTAGTAAGTAAATGCCCATTGACATGAAAATGAAACCATAGTATATTCTTAGCATTACTTATTTGTGTACTCATCTTTATTCCAAAAAGGATTTAAGGCAATTTACAAATATTCATGTAAAATCTCTCCCATTCTGAATTAGGAGAAGATTCAATTATAGAGTAATCAGGGGGTATCAGCAGGTCTGTCTGCTTCCTAGATAAATTCTAATTCTAAATTAGTTACATCCACCTTACTGAGAATTGCATAGTGTTTTTTTGTTTTGTTTTGTTTTTTTCTTTCACAAAATATTCCATCATGGAGAGGTATTATGATGTAGTTGAAAAACCATGTGTCTTGCAGTCAGATAAACCTGCATTCAAATCTTTCTATATGTACCATGCCTATCCCATGGCAATTCTGTAGTCCTGGGAAATATAGTGAACTGCTCTCTACTACTATTTCTTCAGTGACAATATTCAACTCAATTCATTTTTTATTTCACAAACATTAATTGACAACGAGTGTGTGGCAGGTACTATTTTAAGCACTGGGGGAACAAAACAGACAATAATGACCACTCTCACGATGCTTTTAATCTATGAAGCATAATTATGTCTCTTTCAGTTGGTTGTTAGAAAGATGAAATGTACATAAAGGCCTTGTATATTTGTAAGCATTCACTAAATGTTAATTCTCTTCCCCACTTTTGATTTTCTTCAAGTGCTATACACAAATCAAAATACCTTTGGGAAAATAATGCTCTCAAATGTCCCTTTTCAAAAAAATCTTCTAATTCTGAAGAAAAATCAGGCAGATACCAGTATCCAAAAGAGTTCCTTAGCCTGTACTTAGGTTCTGTCTTCCATGCAGAACTAGTGGAATTAACAGTCTCATTTGGAATTTCTCACCTTGATTGGTCCAAGGGAAGAGCAAGTAGTTATATCTTTACAGAGTTCTAGATACAGCTACACAACAGATGCACACAGTATGCAACAACAGGAGACTTGCACCCCGACACACTCTTATGTGCATGAAGTTCCATTCCACATGGTTTAGAGCTTAATGAAATGGTTGCATACGCGCGTGCAAACAGCAGAGACAAATTCATTGCTACCTAGATAATGGTCAGGTTGTAACTATGTCTCAAAGAAGGAACCAGGTTCCGGCAATGCAATGCTATAGGGCCATACTTGTGAACTACAAGACATGCTCTATCTAGAATGCCATCACTGTTTCCCAGAATGTCTCCGTCAAAATAATTTTCCCCAAGACAGAAATGTTGATGCTATATTTTGAAGCTGACCTGATAGTTGACACCCCATCCTGACAACTCCATGCATTCCTAGTATTAGGCACACCTTTCCTATGCTTTGAGAAGCCTTCTTACCTCTCTCCTTTCACCCACCACTGTTCTAATAGGCCCTTAAATCCCATCTCATGGTCTACATCCTTTCGCAAACCTTCCACCGTTTCTCTGTGGCCCTTCACGTTCCAAGTTTCTCCAAAACTTATTCTCTATGATACTCCTTCACTGGTTAGCAGAAACTACAAAATAAAAACTTTATGTCAAATTAGGAACCATGATTGAAAGAACTGAAAACTAAAATCTGTATTCTTTGCACACCAAAAATTCCACCTATTTAAAATCTAAAACAAACAAACAAACAAACAAAAAAACCTTTAGTAAGTTAATTATAGCCCATAAGATTTATACATTTTACAGTATCAGTGTCAATCTTGTTCCTGTATTGTCCTCGAAAAATGTACTGTTTTCAACTGGAAGGAAAAAAAATCTATTATGTTTCATGGAGAACTATCAACAATTTGGGGGGTTTTTAGAAATAATTAGAAGTATTTTTCTCCTGTAGCATTTTAACTATTTAGACCCCCAAACGAATCATAGTCTGCAAACATGGCTCTGAGTGCCTGAGCCAAGTGGCATATGCCTGCAGAGATGAAGTTGTATCATTCCCACTGGAACGAGAGATTACGCTTCTTCCTACCACTGAACATTTATAACATCATATTCATGTCTCTGACGTTATAATCTTTGGGTATGCAGCAAAAAGTGTCTGTACCCCAGGACAATAAAGAAGATGGGTAAAGATTCTCTGGGTGACCACACCACCTCTGTTCTGTCACTAGGTAGCACATGTCACAGTAAGATTTGTTTTTCTATGTGTCTTTCCTAATAAAAATAACCATCATTAAATGAGCACTTCCTATATAACAGAAACTGTACTTGAAAGCTTTACAATTATCAAACCGTTTCATCTTTTCAGCAACTTGAAGTGGGAGATACAATTATTATCCCTATTTTACACATGATAAAATGGAGGCTAAGAGAGAAAGGATCGGGTTTCTTACCCAAAGCTCTTATTCTTAATTGCTTCACTACACTGTAATAAATCATGAACTCCCTTGGGAAAGAAGGCATTTTTATTAATATTTATTTAGTGACCTAAATAACATAGCACCAGGATCTTAGTACATGCTTAGTAAATATTTGTTGTTTTGACTACATGTTCAAAGTGAATTACAGGTGTGGCATGATGCTTTCTGGAGCCCAACTGCAAACGCAGCGTTTCCAAATTTGCTATCATCTGTTAAGATCTGCCCAAATCTAGAAGGGAGTGGGAGGCGGGCACTCTTTTTTCTACACTAGCCGTTTTATACTCGGGCACAGTGGCATACATTGACCAAATGTAAGAAACGAACCTCAATGAATACCAAAGGCACCAAATAGGGGAAACAACCTATAATAGTGAAGTTTTTATAAACAGGAAGATAATAACTTTGGGTTTTGCATTACTCTTTAAATTATTCAGAGCATGTTCACAGATAAAAGTGTATCTGATTCTAATGATATTTCTGAGATGGTGGCAAGGCAAGTTATTTTCATTTTATAATTTAGTGAAATCGCCGTTTTCAACCAACTGTATATGATATGATCCAGATCTTCTGACTCCTAACCTGTTTTTTTTCTTATGGATTTGTTGACATCAAACTATGAACAGGATTCATTCTAACGCCATTCTAACCCTAACACTTTAGATTATTAAAGTACCTCTTATCCTGTAAGACTCCTGTCTTATTTCCCATACAAGTAAGACATTAAGATCACAGCTCTGGTTATACACTTTAAGTCTCGATATTCCCAGAGAAGCCCCAGGCTGTCCCAAAACTCAATGCCAGATGAAATGAATAAAAATCGAATGAGACCACTAAAAGTGTCTCATGGAATGATAGATACATTGAATAACACATCATTCCTCTACCAAACAATAGCCAAAAATGTAGACTACAGAGAACATTGGTTCTAATGAGTTCCTACAAGTTACTGATCATTTCTGCTTCCAATATATATGTGGGGTGGGGGAGGGGAGAACAAATATTTCAGTCAAATATTTCAACCAAAGTAATAGACCTCAGAACAATCATACAATATGTCCATTGTTTACAATGTGTTAGTAAATGTCAGTCCATTCTTGAAGAAGCCACACTATGTTTTGTTATCTATAGAATTATTTATATAGGACAGAGAGAAGGATTTTAGGCTTGTAAGGGAAGCTCTCCTCTCTCCTCCAGTAATTACCTCTGTACCGGCTGTCACAGTGCTTTATGTACTCATTCATCAGACATTTATTGAGCAAAAATTGTGTACTATGATGGATTCTCACATGCAAAATAAATAAGATATAATCCTTGCCCTCAAGGAATTTATAAACTTGAGGGGGGGGGGCGGCTTGAGAAAAAGTGTAGATTACCATTATTAGAGTTGATGTGTTGTAGTGGAATCTCTCTCCCTCAATTCTGACATTGACTGGTTGAGTGATTTTTGCAAAAACCTTTAAACTTTGATTTTTTTTATTCTTTGAAAGGTCGATAATATGAATCAGGAGAGAAAGCAATTTTCAACTCCTACTGTTTGCCAGATGCTGTTCTAAATGCTTTAAAGGCATTCTTGCATTTAATCCTCAATAGTCCTAATCAAAAGTTACTATTATCATTCCCATTTTATAGACGAGGAAACTGAAAGATTAAATAACCTGCCCATGGTCATACAGCTAACCAGTGGTAGGTCCTGGTTGTCAACCCAGGCCATCAGACTCCAAATCCTGTGAACTGGAGACATGTATGGCAGGGTGAAAAACATGGGAGCTACCGTATTTCCCTGAAAATAAGCCCTAGCCAGACAATCAGCTCTAATGCATCTTTTGGAGCAAAAATTAGTATAAGACCTGGTCTTATTTTACTATAATTTAAGACCAGGTATAATATAATATAATATAATATAATATAATATAATATAATAACAGGTCTTATATTAATTTTTGCTCCAAAAGGCGCATTAGAGCTGATTGGCTGGCTAGGTCTTATTTTCGGGGAAACGTGGTATAAGAGAAAGGATTCTAAGGCCGGAAGCCTTCATTGCCATTAGAATAAAGACACATTCCTTTATGGGGACTGTCCCTTCCATTTGCCACTGCAGATCCACAACCATCTCTTCTCTATCCACCCAGTGCCCTGGGAGACAAGACTCGTGGGCTGCAGCAGTGGGCTCCTTTGCCTTTGGATGCAGTAGGATTCAGGCAGTGGGAGACACTAGCGAGAAGGTGGAGGGAGGGAGGAGAGTGAGGTCAGGTTATTTGTTCCTCTGGTGGTGGGCTCCCTTTCTGCGGGGTTATTTTAAACTGGCTGCATCCTTTCCCAAGACTCCTGTCCTTTTTCCATGGCCCTCACTATCCCTGGGTCTCCGTAAGGTCACTACTCCCTCCCCTTACTCCTTCGCTTCAGGGATGATAACTAAGTCCCACTGTTACTACCGTATTTCCCCAAAAATAAGACCTAACCAGAAAATAAGCCCTCGCATGATTTTTCAGGATGACATCCCCTGACCATAAGCTCTAATGCATCTTTTGGAGCTAACCTTAGTATAAAACCCGTTCTTATTTCCGGGGAAACATGGTAGGATATGGGTACTTAACTACCCCTAATAATTTCACTGCATCCTGCCTACACCTTCATGAACAGTCCCTTTATTAATCTTCCTCAAATTTTCCTAATTATTCTAATCTAAGTACCCCATCTGTTCCCTCCTGAGACACAGACAAATACATTGGGTTTATAAGGCACAACATGATCAGCACCCCTGCCCCCAATTCACCCTTAATAGTGTAATTTTTCTACTTTGATTTTCAGTGCTTCTGTGATACGGACCTTTTCAAATCCTCAAGCTTGCTTGGGCCTTCTTTTTGTAGGGACTTTGTATACCCTGTTCCTTCTACCTAGAATGTCCCTTACTCCTTCCCTCACACATACACACACACACACACACACACACACCACGTACACTAACATACCCGCCATGTATAATAAGTTCCAGTGATATTTCCTGAACTAATAAATGGAACTAGGAGCCAAAGAAAGACTTTGCTTCAAATTTTTATCAAGTAATTTTGACTCTTTAGAACTGAATAGTTCGTTATATTTTGAAAGGCAATTTATAACACGTAGCACGTTATATTTTCATCCACACTTACTCTGTGAGGAACTTAAGTGACTTGTCTAAGATGCCGCAGTAATAGGTGGCAAAGCCATGATTTAATCCCAGCTTGCTAGAAATCCATGCCCTGCTATTATTGCTTCTCTTGGGCTCTCCCTAGCAGGTTAGGGGCGGGCAAAATGGTCACCATCTCAGCAAGTTTCTGCCAGGCCCTAAAAATAAAAGGTACTTTCTTAAGGATGTTCTAGTAACTATTCTTTTCTAGATCTTTTTTTCTACTTTGTTGCCAGTAGTTCTTCCCACCAACCATTTTTATGACGCTAAACACAGCAACACTGTAGTGAAGACTATTGCAACTTTTCAAGGGCTTTAATTCAGAACAGAAGAAGGAATAAAATCTGTCTTTAGGGAATCTTGTTAGAAACCACTTGATTGCTGAGTGCCACAGTACTACTGAGAAACATTAGCTGAGATAATTCAGCTCCTGGGGCAGTTTAGTTTGAAACAATTGGAGATGTGAATGTGAATACACTGCATTTCCCTCTGGTCTGTGGAGGAGAGAGAACCAAAGGGACCTTTAGCAAGAAGCTAGAAGAGGCAGCTTGGTAGGCAGCAGAGCTGTTCCTTGCTTTCTTTCCAACCTCATCGTGCCAACTCCAGTAGCACAGTTGTTTCCTATTGAGAACAGATTCCGTTTGTTCAGTGCATGTTTGTGCAGAGAAAGAGATGTTCAGACATTCAGCGATAATGGAGCATTCACACATTCAAAGCCCAGCTAAATTTGCCCCCAGGGCACATGGGGATGATGCCAGGAGCACATGCTTGCCCAGAAATGGGTGGGGAAATGCCGCTTTTGTGACTTAGGGTAAGTTCAGGCAAATAGCCCAGCCACCCCGTGCTACAGGTTCATGTCCAGCGCACGCTGGTTTCTGCTCTGACCAGCCAGGATGACACTGAGGTGGCCTTCTCTCAGGAGCACTTCCTTGGTTACTTCACTCCAGACAGTGCATTCCATTTCCAAAGGTCCCTTCCTCTCTCTGGTCATCACTGCCGTTGCCTACTTTCTTCCATGCCAGTCATCCAGGCAAATCTGTCAATATTACAAATCCAGGCTTGCCAGACCCCTCATAAAGGATTCCATGTTGCTCATCAGATAAAGTCCCAGTCACTTAACCTGTCTCTACATGACCTGACCTCTGACTATCCCTTTAGACTCATGGCCCATCAGTACTTTATCGCCCCTCCTATGCTGTTACTGCAGAGAATGATGCACAGGGTCCTGAGCGTGAACTTATCTGATTGGGTCTGTACACATGCCACTCCCTTCCTTGCCTCTTTCCTCCTTCCTTGCTGCACTCATTGATCTTTCCAGATCACTAAGCATCTCTCCTTTAGGACACTTTCTCTGATAACCTACTGTTTCCTTCCCTCCCCAGAGCACCCTAGGCTTTTTTCCAAAACTGTATTTACCATTTTTATCATGGAAAAGATGCCATCAAATGTAAGATATGTCTCATGGAAATATAAAAATAAGAAGAAAGAAATATGGAAACTAGAATTGATAAAATAAGGTATTATGGTTTTGTTTATTTGCCTTTCTCATTACAACTTTTGGGAGCCAGTGTTCTATCATTCATTTCCATAACTCAGCTCCTACCATTGTATCTGGTTTGTATTAGGATATTAACAAATTTTTGTTTCCTTGTGTTTTAATAAGAAAATGAGATCTCATAGGTGATCAACCAGGTGACGTCTTTAAAGTATCCAGATTTGACCTACAATAGAGCCAGGAAAGCCAGCCTTTATTACTTCTAAATTTTGGGAGCGGGACATAGCAAGAGTAAATTTTCTCTTTAAAATCTTTAAATAACTTTAGAAAAAGTAAATCATTTACTCAACCCTGAACATCTTCAGTGTGTGAGGTTATGTGCGGGAGGATGTTTTACATACATCATCTAATGTTATAGTCACTAAATGCCTGTGGTAGAGGTTATCTTACATGTTTATAGATGAAACAAGCTAAAAAGGGAAAATGATTTGAAAGGTCACATGTTAACTGGCAGGGATATGATTCAAATCCAATAGTTATATCTCAGAGTCTTTAGTATTTATACCATGTTTCTTTGCCTCCCCTTACCCCATGTTTCCTAAAATGTGAGGTGCCTACAAGAGACTGATACTAAGAGAAATCACTGAATAACACTGAATCTCATGCTGACAAAGTTACTCCCTTTTATCATTCAGGTGTTTAGATCACATCAAGGAGACACTTACCCTTTGCTCAACATGGTGACTGTTAATATTATCCAGTCAGGCTATTTCCTTGTGCTTTCATCTGCCACTACTCGATGCTCTTCAGCTTCCTCTTCTCAGCTCAGTAAAGGAGTACAACTTCAAGGATAGTATGTGGGGGGTGGTTTAAATGCACAAAGAATGTTCAAATCCCGTACTGCCATATGTCCTTCCTCTCCAAAGAATCCTAAATAACTTATACACAAAGAAGGAAAGTACCCTGTTTTATTAGCTGGGTCGTGGCTCATAGCACCACAGGTGACATACCATAGCTGATGCTTGAGACCCAAAGGTCCTTATTCCTCAGCTTGAATCCAAATCTCTAAACCACCCACTGGAGGCCTCATGGCACAAACATTTGAAGTATTAGCCAACATTCTCAGCCAGATACAGAGGAAAATATATGGGCAGTTGTCATAAGTGAGGGAAGTAGAGCAGTTGGGGATGGGCAGGTTAGTTGGCTCAGCCAACTCGCACTCCCCCATGTGACAAAGAAGGGAAAGGGTCTCAAACGTGTATATGGTCTTTACATTCACAGTCACACCGCCTATTTATTTATCCACCATTATTTATAATTTGCTACATGCCAGGCCTTGATCTAAATACTTTTAGATATTAACATAATAACTATATGAGGTAGGTACTACTAATATTCTATAGAAGGGGACACTGAGGCATGTTAAATCATTTCCCCAAGATCACACAGCTGACAGGTAGCAGAACCAGGCGTCAACCCCAGACATTCAAGCACCAGTGACCATCTTATTATCGACTAAACTCTGATCCATCAGAGTATCCACTGGTGTTCCCCTTGAGGGACTTAGAAAGGAGGTATACAGAGAGATGCAGAATTGTTCCTTGGACTTCATCCAACAGGAATAAGAGAAAGAAAGAGGAGGTTCAACTGCATTAATCCTTAGACATTGTGATCTATAGACCACGTCAGTCATAATGAATTTACTTTAAGATCACCAACTTCATGAGCTTTATCGTAATAGTTCCAATGATTTGTCACCATTAACTAAACATCATCTCCTTTGATGAGACACTAACTACTAATTTTTAATTTAAACTAAGCTATAAGCAAAAGTATAAATGTTGTAGAATGATAAGCACTCATATTTCAGAGAATTTATACAACTCTGTAAAATAAAGGATTTACTTAAAAGGCATATGAATTTATGTAGTCTTTCTGAGGGAATTTGCTATTAAGACATGGAGGAAATTACCTGAGGAAAGAGTGTTAAAAATAAGCTGACCAGGGCCGACCCGGTGGCTCAGGCGGTTAGAGCTCCATGCTCCTAACTCTGAAGGCTGCCGGTTCGATTCCCACATGGGCCAGTGGGCTCTCAACCACAAGGTTGCCAGTTCAATTCCTCGAGTCCTGCAAGGGATGGTGGGCAGTGCCCCCTGCAACTAAGATTGAACATGGCACCTTGAGCTGAGCTGCCTCCCGGATGGCTCAGTTGGTTGGAGCGCGTCCTCTCAACCACAAGGTTGCCGGTCGACTCCCGCAGGGGATGGTGGGCTGTGACCCCTGCAGGCAGCGGCGGCTGGACCTGGAGCTGAGCTGCGCCCTCCACGGCTAGGACTGAAAGGACAACAACTTGAAGCTGAACGGCACCCTCCACAACTAAGATTGAAAGGACAACAACTTGACTTGGAAAAAAGTCCTGGAAGCACACACTGTTCCCCAATCAAGTCCTGTTTCCCTTCCCCAATTAAAAAAAAAAAAATCTTAAAAAAAAAAAAATAATAAGCTGACCATACATCCAGGTTTGCACTTATTATCCCCAGACAACTATTAATAGTGCCCCTTTCACTCTCGAAAAGTCCCTGGGTTGAGTGAGGTATTATAAGGCCACCCTACTTAAAAGAGCATCCGGGCCAGGGACTGCACTCTCCACTGTGGTGGATGATAACGCAAAGATAAAAGACACCCTTCCTGATCTCCAGGATTTTATTCCACTTTGAGGGAGATACATAAAAAGAGAATTACAAAAGTGCAATAAACTTTGGGATAGAGATGGCGAGACAAGGTGCCTAGATAGTAGAAGACAGGCACTCCGTGTAGAGTGAGGAAGTGTGAGGACTTAGGAACTGCTTTCAGAAGAGGTAACACTTCTGTTGAATCTTAAAGGATCATAGATATTAACCAGTACTTGAGGCTGTGGTGAAACATGCACATTCAAAAGAGAATAACAAATAAACTTAGATGGGACATGTGAGGGAGGTGATAACACATAGTGATCAAGAAGCACAGGATTTGGGATCAAAGTGTCAGATGTTGAATCCCAAGTCTGTGACATTCTAGCTGTGTGTCCTCAGGAAATTACTGAGCCTTTCTGAGTCTTGGTTTCTTCATAGGTAAAATGAAGAGAACAACGGTATCTAACTCCCAGGGTTGTTGGGAGGCTTTGATAAAGTAATGTATGTAAAAATCTTTAAAAAGTGAGTGATGCATAATAAATTCTATAGAAGATGGATTATTATTAGTTTAATTAGACTGAAATATGAAGAGTGTGTTCATGTGAATATCTAAAGTTAGGAAAGGAAATCAGTTTCCTGCGTGACATAACCAAGGAGTTTGCACTTGATCCTGAGGGAAATAGCAACTATTGAAGGGGAGTGATATGATCAGGTTGGATTTTTTTAAAGACAAATCATTCTTGGCAAGTGTGTGGAGGATGGACTGGAGATGAGATTAGCAGGAGGCTGAGAGAAAAGCTATCGCAGTAGATGATAAGTGGCATCAAGGAAGGAGAAAATATCCTTACTGTAGAAAACATTTAGTCATATCACCTAACTCTATGTCAAAACCTTTATTATACTGATGGGATATCCTCACCATCAGAGCAAGTTAAACAAATTAGGGGTGTGGCGATGAAATCTGAGCCTTCAACACAGTAATAATTTTAGCATCTATTTTTATGAAGGTTACATTTAGGAGTGACTGAATGTTAAAGCCATAACGGACCATACAAATGATCCAGTCCAGTGGTTCTCTATCCTGGCTACATTAAATTCTCTGGGGAGATTTTACAAAATGCCATTCCCCAGACTCCACACTTGGTCAATTAAGTAAGAGTCTTTGGGAGTGGAGCTCACAAGTACTGATGTGTCTTCAAAGCTCCCTCCGTGATTCTAATGTGCAGACAAGATGCAGAACCACTTCCAGTCTCATCAAACCCCATGCTGGAAAGAGGTGCAAGATAAGCCCGAGAAATTTCACTTCTTTTAGGATGTAGGTGGTAATTGTATTATCTGTCTTACTTAGACACACACACACACACACACACACACATACAAGGTGTGACAATTAAGTTCACAAACTTGTTGCAACAAAGTTGCTAACCTTTTTTGATGTCAGAGGAATTATTCATTATGAATTTGTACCAACTAGGCAAACAGTTAACCAAGTTTACTATTTGGAAGTGCTGGAAAGGCTATGTGATAAAGTTAGACGACTTGAACTTTTCGCCAGCAATTCATGGCTCTTACATCACGACAGTGTACCAGCTCACATGTCACCTTCTGTGAGGGAGTTTTTAGCCGGTAAACAGATAACTATTTTGGAATACACTCCTTACTCACCTGATCTGGCTCCCAATGACTTCTTTCTTTATCCAAAGATAAAGGAAATATTGAAAGGAAGACATTTTGATGATATTCAGGACATCAAGGGTAATATGACGACAGCTCTGATGGCCATTCCAGAAGAAGAGTTCCAAAATTTCTTTGAAGGGTGGAGTAGGCACTGGCGTCAGTACATAGCTTCCCAAGGGGAGTACTTCAAAGGTGACCATAATGATATTCAGCAATGAGGTATGTAGCACTTTTTCTAGGATGAGTTCGTGAACTTAATTATCTGACCTCATCCTCGTGTGTGTGTGTGTGTGTGTGTGTGTGTGTATGTGTGTGTGTTTTATATAGTTTCTTATGCACTTCTAACAAGATCAGAACCTCTTGGACATTTCACACTAAATCGTATTTTGTAATAAGTTTATGTTGATGCTAAAATTTGGAAGAAAAAAATGCCAAATTGGATTACTCCTTCTCTAGGGTGGGAAAAGGTATTTAAGAGAGAACCCAACAAGCACTGAGATAAGAAGAAAACAAGGCCCATGTCTTATTCACTTTTGTATCCCCAGCATCAAAAGCAGAACTTTGCAAATAGACTAGTCCCATACCTTATTTAAGGACTAAATAAATGGAAGAAAGCAAGGAATTGAAGAAAAGCAAAGGGTCAGGCAGAGACTCATTTACTTTTTCTCTTAGGTCCATTGAATCTTTCTAACAGTTTCAGAGGTGATAAAATAATTTTCAAAATGTTCAGTTCCTTTTATATACTGGGCTTCTTTTTCTGCCAGAAGCATCTTTGAATTTCTTTGAGATTGGAATATGCAATGATCCCTGTCGTGGGTCTGATGGTCTATGTCGAGAAGACAGTTACAAATGTTCTGTGTATAAAAGTGAGCTCAGTAGAGAATAAGTTCTTAGACTTAACATCAGGCCCTATTCCTTATCACATGACCTAGCGCATGTGACCTATCACATGACCTTAATTGCTTTTACCATTGTTTCCTTAAAATGGGTTTTACTAGGGACTGAATGCTTGTGTCCCCTGCCAATTCATATTGTGAAGCCCTAATCCCTAACATAATGGTATTTGGAGGTGGGGCCTTTGGTAGAAAATTACCATTAGATTAGATCACGAAGGTGGGGTTAGCACTCATAAAAACAGAGCAATATCACTTTCTCACCATATGCTTGCACCAAAAAAACGATATAAGGAGAATACAGCTGTCTGCAAAACAGGAAGAGGCCCCTCACTAGACAGACAATTTGCTGGCACCTTGATCTCGAACTTCTCACATTCCATACTGTGAGAAATTGATGTTTGTTGTTTAAATCACTCAGTCTATGGTAGTTTGTTATAGCAGTCTAAATGGATTGACAGGTGTATTGGGGTATCACAAAGGTTAATGAGGTGATTCATCTGAAGTTTTTAAGATCATAGCCAGCACATGGTAAGTGCTCATAAATGTTAGATGTTGTATTATTGTATTGTAATTGTTTTTTTATTATTTTAATTATTATAATTTGACCCTTTCCACTTCTCACGGATGAAAGCAAAAAACCAGGATGTAAAAAATTACAGATATTCCATGGAGCCTGTAGGAGTACATACAGCTTTATTGTCCTTTACCCAGCCTTTTTTTCACACCCAGAACTCCTAACTGGGCTTGGTTTGGCCTGCTACAGTCCCACTGTGATCACAGGTTAGGTGTTTTAAGTAATACTAGATGTCCCTATGCCATCCTTCAGGTATCCAATCCTATTACAAGGTGTTCCATTTTTTGAAATCTGTATTCTTTAGCGTATAATCAAATAAATAAGAAATACTGTGAATGAAAAGAGACTTCTTTCTCTCTTTAAATATTTGCCTTAAGTACCTTGATTATTCCATAGGGGGTTACAACATGGGGCAGGGAGAAGAAGGTATGTGGGGAGAGGACCCATATCTTTCTCCTAGTTATAGACATCTACCAATGATTTAGTTTAAATATGACAAGGATTTATATTGAATTCTCCATTTGGGGTTGACCGTCTTGAGAAAACATTTGCTGATTAAGTCAGAAAAGATATAAAATCTCCCAATTTAAAACATCCGGTGCATTAGTTTGCTAGCTGCTGCCATAACAAAATGGCACAAACCGGGTGGCTTAAACAACAGAAATGTATTTTCTCACAGTTATGGAAGCTGGAAGTCCAAGATCATGGTGCCAGCAGAGTTGGTTTCCTCTGAGAACTCTCTCCTTGACTTACAGATGACCACACTCTTATTTTCTCTTCATATGGTGGTCCCTCTGTGCATGCACACCCCCATGTCTCTCTGTGTGTCCTAATCTCTTCTTATTGGATTAGTGCTTCCACTTATCACCTCATTTAGCCTTAATTCCCTCCTTAATGACCTTATCTCCAAATAAGGTTACATTGTTAGGTATTGGAGGTTTGAGATTTCAATGTATGCGTGAGGGGTAGTGGACACAGCTCAGCCAATAACACTTATTAATGAGTTTTAATTCAATGAATAATACGTCTTTGACCCTATTAAATGGTCCAAAAAATATCTTTTGCATTACCCTCAAGTACATATCACTTCCCCATGAAACCAAGTAAACACTAAATTTCAAAGAGTAGCTGAATTTCCTTTTGGATTCATAACACAATATATAGTCTGAGTCTCCAGGAAACAGACACTGAGAATCTGAGATTTTTTCATGCATGAGGATTACTGGAGAGTATTCTTGGTAATGACACCAGTGAAGAATGAGCAAAGCAGAACTGGACAAAAAGAGAAGCTAAACTATGAGAAAGTTGCAAAAGGGAACTTTTTTTTCCTTTTTTTTTTTTTAGTTTCAGGTGTACCGAACAATGAAATAGTTAGACATTTAACTATTACATCTCACAAAGAGAACTTTTTCTGATTCTTTAGGACTCTTGATCTAGATAACCTTCCAGTGTTGTCTCCTTTTGAAGCAGTTGTTCCCCTTTATATCTCTGCATCAGGAGATCACTCCTCTGGATGAGGAGTACCTCAGACAAGACAGCTTCTTTATATCCACCATAATCTACTATCTGTTCCATTTGGATTCAGTTACCTCATATATTGAGTTTACTCTACTAGAAATAACTGTTCCAAGATTTTGATTGGTGTTTTTCCAAAGGAAACATACACACGGAATGTCAGTGGAACAAACTACAGGCCCCACCTCTGAAGCTGACCTTGGGTCCTTAACAGATGCTGCTATTATCCTTTCCTTCATCCACTACCTAGTCTAGATATCCCTCACTCTTGGCAAGCACCCTTGGCTGCTCTGGTCTTGCTGGATTGTGATCCAGAGCTTCTGCTCCAAATAGTTTGAGCTCCTGGTCATCACGTCCTTCATGTTCCATCGCCACTGCACTTGTTAATTTTCTGCCATGATGGGCAGGTGGATGCCAGAAGACCCTGCAGTCGTTCACCCAGGTGGCCGTCATATTCTTCCTTGTGTTTATGGCCATAGTGTATTGGCATCTCTCCCTCTTCCTGATGATTGGGTCAATTACTCATGCCAGGATAGTGGTTCTTTTCCTTGCTTGCTATTCTCTTCACCCAAGAAGCCTAAAGTGACTGAATGACAGCTAAAGCTAAAAGTTTATTAGGCTACTTGCTGTGTCCCTTCTGGAAGCATCCCTCTTTGGGAACTGAGACATCTAGAGCCACAGAATCTAGATGTATGATGATGGAAAGCACAAATACTCTCCCAAGTGAGACATCTGGAGTAATGGTAAGTGGAGCCACTAATAGTTTCACCACTTGGTTGTTGAACCAGTGTGTTCTCCTGACTGGAGAAATAGCACCACTCCATTGATGAAAGATGTTTACTAAATTTTAGAGAATGGCATCCCATCCTTGCAAGACATTGGACCTAAGCTAATACCTCAGTTATGCCTTCAAGATGCTGTCCTGTTACTCTCTAAGGCTGGCAACTCCTGGGATGTTCAGTATGGGACAGAACCAGTGAATCCCATTTACGAGGTCTGACAATTAAGTTCACAAACTTGTTACAATGATGTTGCTAACTTTTTTGATATCAGAGGGATTATTCATTACAAATTTGTCCAAACTGGACAAACAGTTAACGAAGTTTACTATTTGGAAGTGCTGAAAAGGCTGCGTGAAAAAGTTAGACAACCTGAACTTTTCACCAACAATTCATGGCTCTTGCATCACGACAATGCACCAGCTCCTGTGGCACTGTCTTTGAGGGAGTTTTTAGCCAATAAACAAATAGCTGTATTGCAACACCCTCCCTACTCACCTGATATGGCCCCCAATGACTTCTTTCTTTACTTTAAGATAAAGGAAATATTGAAAGGAAGACATTGTGATGACATTCAGGACATCAAGAGTAGTACAACAACAGCTCTGATGGCCATTCCAGAAAAAGAGTTCCAAATGTCTTATAAAGGCAGACTAGGTGCTGGATCAGTGCATAGCTTCCCAAGGGGAGTACTTTGAAGGTGAGCATAGTGATATTCAGCAATGAGGTATGTAACACTTTTTCTAGGATGAGTTCGTGAACTTACTTATCAGACCTCGTATATGTGACCACCGCCACACCTCTTTGGCTGGTCAGTGAGTTTGTCTAGTGCAACATTATTCCGGATCCCATGCAGGTAAACCAAACAATCTGTGAGCCTTCATTTAGTGGTGCTGGCTGACAACCTGTGGGCAGGAATGATAAATCCATGCATGGAATATGTGTCAATATCAGTCAAAATAAATTATTTCAAAGTAGAAGTGTAACATAGACAATATGCCACCACATGACTAGTTAGACTCCTTGAGTGATCTTGTCATACTCGGGACTCAAGTTTGGTGTCTGCTTATTGGTTGAACCTTTGACAGTGCCAGTAGCTAGATCAACCTTGGAGAATGAGAGCCCAAGTTGCCGGACCCAGGCATAGCCAAGAGCTACTCTCTTCTTGAGCCCATTGTGCCAGCAAAGAATGGCTGATGTAAAGTGATTGGTTGGTGCCTCCTCTGTGGTGGAGGCTCTCTGATGAACTTTAACATGCAACACAAAGCTCTTTTCACACTTTGACCACTGCCATAGATGGTTCATACACATGTCTTTTCCCCAGAACTCATTGTTGCTGCTGATTTCCCTTTTATTTATTTATTTTTTCTTGTAGACCCCTGATCAACCAGTGATTCAACACTATCCAATAATCCGCATATTCTACTTCAGGCCACTTTTCTTCCCACATAATGTGGTTATCCACCAAAGTTCTATTCTGTGGGAGGATTTTCTCTCACCAATATTTTTCAGGGCCACCTGTGGTCAGTAGTGTGACAACAGCCCCCTTTGGCCTTGTACCCATATACTAGCTTAGCACTTTTTAATCAAGCTTAGCTTTTTACCTCTTTATCATAAGAGACCCCTGATATAACCATAGGTGTTTGCTCTGGGAGAATTACTGATTTAACAGTGGAGGATGATGTGGGATCTGGACTATCTACTTACATGGCATACTAGTACTCACTGGCCTTGCTCATGCTTGATTTAGAATGTACCACTTTTTCATCTTACACTGGAATGCTACTTAACTCTCCAGAATTGTCCCCATGTGAAGTAAGAGGGTCAGGCTTTGCAGCTCCACATGAGAAGCATGCTCCTCCCATGGATGGTGAGTGCCTAGACTAAGGTATCTTCCTAGCTCCTCTGGGCTGAGCTGCTGGAGAGAGGCTCAGTTGTGAGTTGTCAATAATCAACATTCCTGGCAGCTGAGAGAATGAATGCCTTGGTCCTGAAGAACAATCTCTATGGCATCCAACAGGAAACACTGCACACAGTTTAAAGGGTGATACTAACAGAGATAAGGTCTAGGAAGTGAGGGGAGTTGGTAATGCTATACCTTGTTTGAGGTCTCATTCCACGATAAGTTTTTCATTATATACTTGAAAAAGAAATAAATGTTTCTGTTAAAAGTCAGGTTCAGAGCTTTTGTTTCTATGTCTAAGACTTTCTCACAAATGAGCTGCTGAATATAAAAAGTAGACTATCTTAAAT
The DNA here is from genome assembly GCF_036562045.2 of Rhinolophus sinicus. Lineage (NCBI taxonomy): Eukaryota > Metazoa > Chordata > Mammalia > Chiroptera > Rhinolophidae > Rhinolophus > Rhinolophus sinicus. Next base: position 107,510,414 of record NC_133756.1, read on the forward strand.
TGTGTGAACTGTTATCCCAATTTCTTTTTAGACATCATAATCACGAATGGTCCTTACAGAATAACTTATCCAACTATCTGATTTGTCAGAATAGGAAACTAACATATAGGAGAAATGGTTTATCTGGTTGTTGTTTCTTAGCCTCAGTTTTCTGCACCTGTAAACTTGAAATAACAGCAGTTCCTACTCATAGGTTATAACTACTTCTAAAATATGGAGATTCACAGGGACCCAAGACCACATAGCTAGAATGTGATTAGAGAGGGCATTTGGGCTTAGGGCAAATGGTTAGAAATCCTTTGATTTGTTCAATCCACTATACATCTATTAGGTTGGTGCAAAAGTAATTGCGGTTTAAAAGGTTAAAAATAATTCAAAAACTGCAATTACATTCACACCAACTTAATATGACTATTTGTAAAAACCTTGTAGATCAATAAAATGGACCATTCATTCACTCAGCAAATACTTATTGATGACTCCTCAATGCCAAGCCATGGAAATTCAACAGTTAAGAGTACTTGCACAGAGTCTGTAGTCTGCTCATAAGGATTCACATTTATCGGATAATCACAAAGTAAATAAAACCTTATAATTGTGATACGTGCTCTGAAATAGAAAAATGTGGTTCTATGAATGTATATATTGGACTTGACCTAATCATGGAGGTCATGGAAGATTTTGCTAAGACAATGTCTCCTGCAGAGATACATAAAACATTAATGGTGTTATCAGGATGAAGAAAATAAAGGTGTGTTCAAGGCAGAGGGAGCAATATGTGCTGAGACCCTTTGGCAGAAAAGGATATGGTACATATGAAGGATTTGAAGGAGGTTATTCTGGCTGGAGTGGAGAAAACAAATGGGTGTGTGCCACATAGAGGGGCTGCAGGGGTAAACCAGGGCCAGACTATACAGGGTCATAGTCAGGATTTTTGTCTTTGCCCTGAGAAAATTCACTAAACTGTTTTAATCATGAAAGGATATACTATGATTTAGATCTCCTAGCTACCCTGTGGAAAATGGACTGCTGGAGGACAAGACGGGGTAATAATAGAGAGTTACAGGGCCATTGCAGTTGTTCTGATGAAAGATGCTGATAGCATGAGTAGACTGGGCTGGAAGAGCTGGCAAAAAGTGGATGAATTTGAAAGTATTTAGTAAGTAAAATGGCACTTGATGCTAAATTACATAAGGGAGAGAAGCTGTCTTAGATGACTTTCTAGGTTTTTGGTTAGCATAACTGAATGGAAGTAGTGCCAAGATAGACGCATATAAACATTTTCAGGCAGAAATGTGATTAAATATTTAACAAATTTACTTGCATACAAAGAGAATTCTATGAATTTAGAGCCTTAGTCTTCAGTATAGTGTTTAATTTTTGAACTGTGGAGTCTGTAGAATGTTGATGAGGGGTGGCCAGTTAGCTCAGTTGGTTCGTAACACTAGGGTTGCTGGTTCGATCCCCACATGGGCCGCTGTGAGCTGCACCCTCTACAATTTGATTGAAACAACTACTTGACTTGGAGCTTATGGGTCCTGGAAAAACACACTTAAAGTAAATAAAAGTAAAAAAAAAAAAAGAAATTGATGAAAGTTATGAAACCCTTTTGTCCAGACAAAAACATTTTGCACTGACTCACAATTTTGCATGTATTTTATGGGTCAGTTTCATCCATGTAAATTTGAATTCATATGATATTTATGTAGCCCATGGGTCTGCGACAAAAAGAGATCTACCAGATCTTATTCTGTAATGTGTACTCCTGTTGCTTCACTGGCACATTACATCACACAGTTGAAAGTCAGGGAACGTGACTTTGCACGACAGCTACAGTTATCCATTTATTGTATTTTACTCTTGGTTAACAAATGGGTATTGAGTGGGCACTTGCGAAGCACTAGCCTAATCCTCACAGGTAATCAGAAAACATAAATGTTCCCCTGGGAACCCAGAGAAAAGCACATCAATCCTTAATGACAGAAACAAACACGAGGGTCCCTCTGGTAACTCCTGTCAGGAAAAAGCAGCTCTCCCTCAGAGAAAAATTGCCTTCTGTCAGCTTCTTTTCACATTCCTGGCTTTGTGTGGCCTTGAGGAGAATATAAAATGTTTCCTTCCCCAGGAAAGGAATAATTTCGATGCAGCTGCGTTTGAAACAGAATTGCTGACCTAGGATGTGATTCCATGATGAGCATTTTATAAACATACTATGTATAGCAATTATGTACACTACATGCTGTATACACACGAGACATAAATTATCTGCTAAATCAGATCCTATGCCAATCTAGAAATAATGGAAAAGAGAATAAGTGCTTAAATGGCAGCTGGCAGGCTTAGAAGGAAAAAATATTTTAAAAGAAAATCACATTTAAGGAGATAGAGTGTCACCTTTTCCATAGTCTTTTAAAATTACACAATCATCTGACATGAAATTGAACCATAATCTGCTCTGGAGTTCAGGTATAAGTTTGATGAAGTTCAAAGATTTCTTCTCTTTCTCTTATTCCAAGGTAATAACTCAGTCCCTGTTGAGGTCTTACTGCATGCCAAATACTGTGCCAGTACTTTATATACGTGATTCCATCTAATCTTCACAATCATTTTATGAGATAGGTACCATTATAAAACCCATTTTACTGAGAATAAGCTGAAACTTAGAAATGGCACATCATTTTCTCAGCAGGACCCCATCATCAAATATTGAATGCCATAATCCAAGTCCAGGTGTGTCTGACTTGGAACACTCAAGTGGCATCTTATAAATGACCATTTCACCTAAACCATACATCCCACACCTCAGTGGAAATAATGATGTATAGTTTAATATCCAAATTATCTGTCATTCTTAACCATTGTAAGTAACATGGCTACCAAAGATATGTGTTGATTTCTTGAAAACTAAATTACAAATATTCTTTTGGGACCATTGTAATTGAAAGACACAGAAAACCCCACCAGAAAATATTCAAATATTCAAAGCAAGTTTAATCGAACTCATCATAGTAGGTTCATATGAATGCTTCTTTGGTAATGGGAAATATAGAAGTACTTGGGATCTGGAGGAATTCCTAAAAATAATAGTTATTTTCTAAAAATACTGACCTTTCAAAGTAGTAATGTGATCACATAAAGTAGAAATATGCTCTTGTGTGAAAAATTTCTTCTTAGCAAATCTCAGTATTTTATCTTAGAAAGCAAGTAGGATGGTTGAACTACACAAATAATGGAGTACATATTTGGAAGATGACTTAGCTAAGGAGTGGTCAAGCAGCAAGGTTGTTTTTTTTCCAACATCTCAGAACTACTTTTTAAAAAAGATAATCATTCCTACATGTTATGGAATCATTTCTTGAGATTGTTAAAATGCAATCAGATGAATCCTTTTGACCTCCTTCTGAAAATGTATTTGATGGAAACAAAGAGGCATGCACATGCTTTGCTATATTCTTTCTCCTTGTCAGGTTTCACACCTAAATGGCTGCAAATAATCCTTCCCAACTCTTCTATAGCCTTTGATCCAGACACATAACTTGTCTCTCTGAACTCAACCATGACACTGGCAGAAGGACAAGGTTTACAAGGTTAAGTTCGGAGCTCATTTAAGAGCAGGTACTTCATCAGGAAGCTTAAAAATATTCCCATTTGAAGATCCTGGTTTGTCGCTTAGTCTTCAAAAGAAAAGTCTGTGTCACCTGAGATAGTAATAATAATAATAATAATAATAATAATAATAATAATAATAATAAAAGAAAAGTCTGTATGATGGATGCCCTTTAGTATTCTAACACATTCATGCGCAGGAGAAGTAGTCCATCTTTCCCTACAATCACACATAATCAACAGCCTAAGATGATTCTATAGCCATAAACACTCCCATGGTATATAATAAAATAAAAATACTCATAACATTGTTTTCTAAAAGACCAAGAACATACTTTCCTGAATCATCCTCAGCTGTATGGTCATGATGGCCTTCTGATTGTTCAGTCATACATTTAAAGACATTTAGAGCTCTGAAGAAATGCAAATTCAGTTTAAAGCTTGTTCAGGCTCATTAGCCTTGTCCCATCAAAAACAGTTAGATGCTCTAAGAAGGGTGGAATAGGAAATGAAATTATGCCCAGTGTTCTTTCCACCCTTAGGCCCTCTGGCAGTCTTCATTTACATTCACACCACTTCGCTTAAACTTGGTCACATCCCTGCACTTACCTCCATACTTTTTTGGGCTATTCATCGTACCCAACTATGATGTTCTCTCTCGCTCCACAAATCCTTACGAGACTCTTCCTATACTAATACACTACAGCAATATGGTAGACAACCAATTGTATTTAATAGGTCAAATTCACTTAAAGAAAGCCCAACACACAGGAATTTGATTTCACCAAGTTGATAAATAAGAAAAATAGATTATTTAATAAAACTCAAAATCCTAAAATCACTTTGTGAAGAAGCTCTCTTATTATTCAACATACCCCCTTGTCCAGTAGCAGGAATTGTCAAAAAGAAAAAAAGAAGTTATCATAGCTACTATTTATTGAGTTCTGTGAAATGGGTACTGTTATCCCCAACTTGAAGATGAGGAAACCAAGGGTCAGAGAATTTAGGTGACTTATTTAGATCAAGGAAGTATTAGGATTAAACTCACTGCACACTGTTCCTCATCATTGTATTATTCCATCTCCTCAGGGTTTGCTTACAGAGCTCACATTCAGCTGTTCTCCTGCCTAAAATGTCCTTCCCTCTCTTTCACCACTCAGATTCTACCATACGTTGGGAATGTTTCTTCCCTACTCCTGATGTTTCCTTCCTAAGAGGGAACTTAATTAGTGTGGGTCTGGGTTTCTCTCTGAGGAGGTAGAGTGACTTCTCTGACTGGTAAATTTGGAAAGAATAACTGGAATTAGCTCATCTTTCCCTTTCTTGTGTGGGGACCCTTTTTTTAGAACAAGAGCTGTCTTGAGTTCCTAAGTCTAACATGTACAGCCTGTCCATATGGAGGGGTGTGTCCAGTCCAGTGCTACAGGGGTGGGTGGGTGAGTCTGCCTAGTTCCAGGGATCGGTTTTAAGAAGCCCATGTGCCTCTCCCTTAGACTAGTCTTCCAGCTTAATGTCCGTAGTATTATGGTGATATTTTGCCCTGCATTGTTACTGTTATTTCTCAGTTTTTTCAGAATTGGGCAGGGATAAGGGGTGCAGTTTGGGAAACACCCAGACCCTTAGATTCTACTTCCTCTGAAAAGCTTTTCCCAATCCCCAAATCCAGAAATCATCTTTCCCTTTCCTATCCCCACAACACTCTGTGTTTCCATACTAGTCTTTATAACAGGTTCACTTACATTAGTGACATGTTCTACTACTACCTATGTGAAACTGCAGAGGCTTGGAACTGTTTTGCATCCATTTATCAGTGTACCTCCCACAGAACCTAATGTTTTGCAAACAGTAGAACCTCAAAAAGGTGTTTGTTGAATTGAATTGCTTCTGTCATGTCATCTTTGTGTGTAGCTTTAAACTATTTTTATTAATCTACACTCTCCTGAATTCCCCAGTTTGTTAAAAGCTGTAGGAGATGCAAACTCCATTTTTCTTTCCTCTGCAGCAGACCACTCAGTGCAATGACTCAGGTCCACTGGAGAAACTGAAATGTATGGCCTTCTGACTGACAATGAGCCCCCAACTGTTTCCATTGGTGGGTTTGCCTGTTTGCCTCTCCTCCCATTCGCTCTGACTAGTCACCATACGCCAGCCCCCAGGGACAACCACCATGAAATGTTGCCCAGGAATTAAGAGAAGGGACTTTGCATTTCAGAAATGCTAATACCCCCATGTTTGAAGCTGAGGCGTCTTTGGGAGCATCTAGGAGCCAGGTGCCATTAAGTCTATTTCAGGCAAGAGGGAACCTAGCATTTTCCATTGAAAATGGAGTATTGTCGCATATCTTATAGTTTTATTCCAAATGAATATGAGCATGACAGAATTTCTGAAGCAATGAATTTAACACCTAGCATTTTAAGAGCTTGCACTTACTGCCAAAGCACTAATTAAGCTTTACAGATGAGAGACTAAGTGACTCATTAGAGGTCACCAAGAACATCAGTGACAGGGTTTTTGAATGTCATAAGGGCCTTGTGTGAAGGTTGGGCTCTGTTCATTCAGCATTCATTTTTATGTGAAGTGTATTCTGTAGCTAATCATAATCCAGTTCATTCATTTACTCATTCATCCATTCACGTGTCTATGCCTAACACATTCACAAAGCTCTTATTGAGTACTTACACTATGCAAAACCCAATAGGAGGTGCTAGAGACAGAGATAAACCATCTACTCCTGCCCTTATGGAGCCCACAGGGAAGGACAGATCAGAACAGGAATTATTAGAGTACATGGGCTATGAGATAAGTGTGCAATGGGAAGATAAGAACAAGTCTCTAAGTAGCTGGGATCTTAGGAAAATTCCTTAAAGGAGATCAGATTTGAGTTGAACATTGAGGACTTCCACAGGAGTTATTCAGAGACAAAAAAAAAAAAAAAAAAAAAAAAGAGAGAGAGAGAGAGAGAGAAAGAAGTAAAATGGTTCAGTGCTTTCAGTGTTTCTAGAGCAGAATATTGCTCTGGGGAGAGCTATAACAGATAAGGACTGAGTAAGAGCCGATGCAAGATTGTGAAGAGCCCATAAGCCATGCCTAGTATGCAATCTGAGCTTCCTCAAGTAGGAGGATGATGTCATGAATTACATCATAAAAAGTTAATTGTGGAACTATAAGAATAGATTGTATGCTGTTATAATATTATTGTCCAATAAGAATCAATGGGTTGGAGAAGAGATTTGTTTGGGAGATATTTATGATACAATGACAGACTTGGTCATGATTCAATGCCTGTTTTGGGGGAGTTTGAAAGGTCATAAGAAAGACAATGTACGAGAAAGTGGAAACTGGATAACTCCTAAAACTCTGGCTTTGGCTTAAATAGCAGGGTGGGTGGTAGTATCTATTACCAGTGCTAGGAAAGATAAGACGATGTGGAAGTGTGGGGAAATAAGCGATAAATCCAGATGTTGAGATTGAAGTATTTGTGGACTATCCAGTGGCAAACATAGCAGAGAGCAGTTGAGGAGTACAGTCAAGAGGCATAAAATAGTCATAAAGATAGTGGTTGAAATTATGGATGTAGATGGAGTCTTTTCTAGATGTAACCATGTTTCTAATTGTTTTGATTTCATAGTAATGTTTCTTACTTCCAATAAGAAGATCACTCTTGGGTCTTCCTATATGGCTGAGCAAAGTAACTATTATTCTTTGAAATACCAAAACACCAGAATTATGACACATCTACTCATTATTCTTAGGAATATAGAAAAATGACTACATGGATAAGTACAATAATTAAAATATTTAACATGTGGTCCTTTCTCCAATAATAAATAAATGAAACTATGGTCACAGTAGAAGAGGTATTTGACTCAAGTCCCTATTTAACTTTATTAGAAATATAATATCCTCTCCTATACCACCTTTTATGGTGTTTTCTTTATCCCCTTCCCTTCCCTCCCTATCACCCCATGCAATTTGCAGAACTGCACTGCAGTTTTAGCCCTCTCTTCAAATATCAGTGGCAATTTATTTAAAGAAGAACCAAAGGGCAGGGTTCTCTTTGTGTTCTAAAACCTTCACATATCAGGTTAAGTAAACTTGTATAAATGCTGTTTTTAAAATGGTTCTCTTCCAAACTCCACATATGCAAGTTCTATTTGTAAAACTAACCCAAATCACCAAGCAAAGAGGTGAATAAAGATGTGAGGTCAATACTGAATATGGATTCAGTGATTGTAGAATTTGCTTTCAAGGCTCAATTTAAGCTGTACCTCTGGCCTGAAAACCTTCTATGGGCCCTCTCACTCCCAGACCCAGCCTAATATTGAAGAGCACTTTACCGTACCACATCGGAACAAACTATCTCTGTGACTAGAGTTATAGCTCCATGAGGGCATGGACCATGCCATTCATTTTAGTTGCCTCAGTACATAGTATGACACTAAATCCAAAATAGAAATTTAGCTGTTTATCTATTAATGCAAAACTATGACAAGTCATATGAATTCGGAACTATTTCTTTTAAATAAATGGTGATTCATTCTAGAATTAATGATTTTAAAAAGATAAAGCATCACGAATGAAACCGTCATTGGACAATTGCATATAATATCCTATTTTAATGAATGAATCTATTTCATCATATCATTTTCTTTGTTCAAGGTTTACACTACGCCTTCTCACAATGATAGACTTTCTATTCACTCCCCCTCCCCCAAAAAAGACAGATTGGGTTCTATTCAAAAAATAAAATATGAGCTATTAAATTAGAATCTAATATTCTGTATCATATATCTGAAATTCAAGGTCAAGAAACTCTAAATTTCATATTCTAAAATGATTTATGTTATATAAAAGGTTGATTTAACCACAAATAAAACAAAGTATAATCCAGCAGTGAAAGACTGCCACATGCATTGGTTATAAATGCTCAACTGTGCTCTTATTTATCTTCATTAATAGATTGACTGCTAGATAAGAGTCATCTCTATGTTACCAGACTTTTGCACAAATTTTTATCAGAACCTCTCTTCCTGTACTATGCATTTGTTTTCATGTTATTTACCCAGCTGGATAATGAGCTCCTGAAGTACAAATTGTTTTGATTCCACAGGACAATGCTGTTGCCTGCATAGAGAAGGAACTTCAAGCATGTCTCCTCAATTAGGGAAAAAACAAAAATCGCGTTTCTTTAGATTAAGGGCCTCAGGACCATTTATTCCTCCCCAGCTGAGTCTTGGCTGGTGTCTGGTGGTCATTAGTATCACCATGTTCCATAGCCGAGCCTCTATCTTCATGCCAAGGTCAGTGCATAGGAAGGAAGCCAGGGAAGGGTCATGAACTGATGTCAGACCCCAGAAGGAATAGGCACAATGTCAACACTGAATGGGTAGAAGAAAAACAGAGCTGGGGATCAGAAAGTGATCTGCTAAAGCTGAGCTCAGATGCCTAAGGGACTGTCTGGATCAGAATCCAGAAAAGTTAGTGAGTTACAAACTGAAGAAAATAAAACCAGCGAGCATATTTGCAATGTACAAGTTCCTCACTGTGGTCATACATGTTCATAATGAACCAGGCCTTCTCTAGTGTTTATATCGTTCCCTCCAGTTATAATATGCTGTCCTCACCTCAGTTCTTCACTATTTTGTACAGACTCGCACTGTCAGTCATTCTCCAAGAGTTCTTAACAAATTCCTCAAAACTGGCTTGGGCGTCTTTCCTACAACTTCATACTGTTCTTTGTGCTACCAACCTCATCACAGTGTGGAAACTGCCTCTTTAGGGATGTTTTACTAACTTTTCTGAAAGTTACACTTATTCACGGTTCCCAGAGCCTAACACAGTGCCTAATACAGAGTAGACATTTAATAAGTAATTAAATGAATACATTTAATAATTTAAATTTAGTAAATAGTTTAATTTGTTGAATGAGATAAGCAGGAATCTTTTGGTTTTTAAATATGACAGAAACTGTTGAAATACTGAGTTGTCTTTTCAGTGTCACAGTTAGCAGTTTCTAGTGTTTATTCATTCAACAAATGCTCATCAAGTGCCTATTAGGTGCCAGGTACTGTACTAGATGCTGTGCACATTATATTACTAATGTTTATCTTATATATGTGATGGCCCTTTCACTGAGGGTCTGCTTTGTATGAGTGCTTTTTTGTACTTTAACATTAATTATAACAATAATCATACAGCAGTGGTGGTTTTGTCTCACATTTAGCAGATGATGAAAGTGAGTTTCATGGAAGCTAACTGCTCAAGGTTTAATCTAATAAATTAAGGATGTGGCTGGAATCAAACTCAGATCTATTTGATTCAAAGACAGTTCTTTTTCTACTATGTATTTATGAACATATACTTATAATTAATATAATTCTCTCATCTGGTGAACAAGTAAAGTAGAGAGATTGTGTTCCTTTTTGATGTGTTTGGAATTAGTAAATAAGATATCTAGGTAATGTGTTTCCTTGAGAGTTTGTCTACATAACTGAAAAAAATAGTCTCAGAAGAAGTAAACAGCTTTCTAGTTGGATCTTCCTATGTGTCTTAAAAATTGATTTTCACTTGGTGAAATTTAATTATTAAGTCAAATAGACTTTATTAAAATATAAGAAGCCCTACTTTTGATCAATATTTTATGAATGCTATTGAGTTTTGTACTGAAATTTAGAGAAAATTATTCTGAGTTCTTGTCTGGGCCTCCTACAGTCTGAGCTTCAGAAAATAACATGTTCATTGTCCACTTGCACCTTAATTATAGCTATTGGGAATAAAACGATTTAACATTAAATACAATTAAAGAAAATTGAAAGAGACTATGACAAGTAGATGTTAAGATATAAACTTTATTTTATCCACTATTTAGTGCCTTTATTACATTTATTTAAATACCCAATGATCTGATTCTAAGAGTTTAAGTCTTTAGTGTTCAAGTCCAAATCGAAGGTAGATCTTTAGAGAGCTTCATTTTACGGGTCTGTGATCGTACCTGTCATGCTGTCCAGCTCACTTCTCATTCAAGACCTTTCCAAATGACCCAGCCTATTTGACCACTTAATGTGAAAGAGTATGTATGTGCAAATGCCTGTGGACGTAGGTAAATGACTGTAGTGCAGGGAAGGAGAAGAGTAGAAATTAAATCAAGGCTGAAATTAAATATTTGAGACTTCTGAATAGGCTGTTTTAGAGTAGAAGAAAGATTGCAAATGTAGACAGAGTTTGGATTTGACTTTCAGTACTATCACGATCTTGTAACTTAATAAAATTTTGAAAGTGTCCTGATTTTTCTCATATACGTTAAGTAATAATAATAGTTCATTAGCATGAGTACTCTGATGAGTTATTTAAATAATATTGGTAAAGGGCTTTTCTAAATATAAGGCACCACACCATGCCTATTAAATTGAAAATTCCCATTTTTCCTAGTGAAAATACATAGAAATGCATTTAGATGCAAAGTATGTATAATTCATTTTCCACCATCAAATGTAGATAATTATGAAATACATATTTTTATTTTTTATTTATTTATTTATTTATTTGGCTAGTCAGATGCTTAGTTTCAGGTGTACAAAACAAGATAATGATTACACATTTGCACACCTCACAAAGTGATAACCCCAACAAGTCTACTAGCTATCTGACCCCATATATAGCTATTACAAAGACCATTGACTATACTCCCTATGCTGCACTTTGCATCTCATGATCTCATATATATATACATATATATCAAGTACACATGAGATACCATACATAGTTTTTACAACATTATTGACTGTATTCCACATACTGTATTTCACATCCCATGATTATTTTGTGACTACATATTTATACTGCCTAATCCCTTCACCTTTCTCTGCCATGCCCATTACACCCCTCCCATCTATCAACCATCAGTTTGTCCTCTGTATCTATGAGTCTATTTCTGTTTTGTTTGTTCATTTATTCTGTTCTTTAGACTCCATGTATAGGTAAGGTCATATTGTATTTGTCTTTTTCAGTCTGACTTATTTCACTAAGCATTATGTCTTCTAGGCCCATCCATGTTGCAAATGGTAAGATTCCGTTGTGTTTTTTTTGTGGTAGAGTAATACTCCATTGTATAAATGTACCACTGCTTCTTTATCCAATTGTCTATTGATGGGTATTTCAGTTGTTTTCCATAGCTTTGCTATTGTGATTAGTGCTGCAGTAAACATAGGGGTGCATATTTTTTTGTTTTTGAATTAGTGTTTTGGAATTTTTTGGATAAATAGTCAGGAGTGGAATTGCTGAGTCATAAGGTAGTTCTAGTTTTAATTCTTTGAGGAACCTCCCTACTGTTTTCCACAGTGGCTGAACCAATTTGCAGTCTCACCAGCAGGGCACAAGGGTTCCCTTTTCTCCACATCTTTGCCAACACTTGTTGTTTGTTGATTTACTGAAGATGGCCATTCTGACAGGTGTGAGATGGTATGTCATTATGGTTTTTATTTACATTTCTCTGATGATTACTGATATTGAGCATCTTTTTATATGTATATTGGCCATCTATATGTCCGCTTTGGAGAAATGTAGGTTTAGGTCCTCTGCCCGTTTTTTAACTGGATTATTTGATTTTTTGGTGTTGAGTTCTATACATTTTTTATAAATTTTGGATATTAACCCCTTATCAGATGTATTTTTTGTTTTTTTTGATGATTTCCTTTACTGTGCAAAAAACTTTTTAGTTTGATGTAGTCCTGTTTGTTTATTCTTTCTTTTGTTTCCCTTACCCAAGGAGAAGATATATCAGGAAAATATTACTAAGGATAATGTCTAAGAGTTTACTTCCAATATTTTCTTCTAGAAGTTTTATGGTTTCGGGTCTTACATTTAAGTCTTTAATCCATTTTGTGTTTATGATTGCATGTGGTGTTTATTTTTGTATATTGCATATCTTCTTGTATATTTTTGCTTATTTTTTTTTTGTGTGTGTATCTGTCCAGTTTTTCCAGCACCATTTATTGAATAGACTGTCTTTACCCCAATGTAAATTATTGCTTCTTTTGTCATAGATTAAATGACCATATAAAGATTCATTTATTTCTGGGCTCTGTATTCTGTTCCATTGATCTATGTGTCTGTTTTTATGCCATGCTATTTTGATTACTATGGCCTTGCAGTATAATTTGATATCAGGTGGCTTGATATCTCCGACTTTGTTCTTCTTTCTCAGGATTGCTGTGGCTATTTGGGGTCTTTTATGGTTCCATATAAATTTTAGTATTGTTTGTTCTAGTTCTATGAAAAATGCCGTTGGTGTTTTGATAAGGATTGCATCGAATCTATAGATTGTTTTGGGTAGTATGGACATTTTAACTATATTACTTCTTCCCATCCATAAGCATGGTATATGTTTCCATTTATTTGTATCTTCTTTGATTTCCCTCTTCAGTGTCTTATAATTTTCTTTTACTTATTTGGTTAAATTTATTCCTAAGTATTTTTTGATGCAATTATAAATGGGATTGTTTTCTTAATTTCTCTTTTTGATTTGTTATTGGTGTATAAAGATGCAACCAACTTCTGAATATTAATTTTGTATCCTGCTACATTTACTAAATGCATTTATCAATTCTAATAGTTTTTTGGTGGAATCTTTCAGATTCTCTCTATATAGTATTTCATCTGCAAATAGTGACAGTTTTACTTCTTCCTTTCCCATTTGGATGTTTTTTATTTCTTTTTCTTGTCCGATTGCTATGGCTAGGACTTTCAGAACTGTGTTAAATAAAAATGGTGAAAGTGGGCATCGTTGTCTTGTTCCTGATCTTAAGGAGAATGCTTTTAGCTTTTCCCCATTAAGTATGATGTTAGCTGTTGGTTTGTCATATATGACCTTTATTATGTTAAGATATGTTCCCTCTATTCCCACTTTGCTGAGAGTTTTTATCATAAATATGTTGGATTTTGTCAAATGCTTTTTCTGTATCTGTAGATATTGACCATATGATTTTTATTTTTCATTTTGTTAGTGTGATGTATCATGTTAATTGATTTGCAGATATTGAACAAATTCATTTTTTGCATATCAGGAATGAATCCCACTTGATGGTGTGTGATCATTTTAATGTATTGCTAAATTTGGTTTGCTAAGATTTTATTGAGGATTTTTGCATCTATGTTTTTCAGGATATTGGCCTATAGTTTTCTTTTTCGTAATGTTTTTATCTGGTTTTGGAATTAGGATAATGGTGGCCTCGTAAAATGAGCTTGAAAACCTTCCCTCCTCTTCAATTTCTTGGAATAGTTTAAGGAGAATAGGTGTTAATTCCTTTTGAATATTTGGTAAATTTCATCTGTGAAGCCTAGTCCAGGACCTTTGTTTCTTTGGAGATTATTGATAACTGATTTGATTTCATTAATAGTAATTGATGTCTCCAGATTTTCTGTTCCTTCTTCTGATTCAGCCTGGGAAGACTATACAAGTTTAGGAATTTATTCATTTCTTCCAGATTATCCAATTTGTTGAAGTATAGTTGCTGATAGTATTTTCTTAAATTTCTTTCTTTCTTTTTTTTTTTTTAATTTCTGAAGGGGTCCATTGTCACTTCTCTTACATTTCTGATTTTATTTATTTGGGTCCTCTCTCTTTTTCTCTTGATGAGTCTAGTTAAAGGTTTGTCAATTTTGTTTATCTTTTCCAAAAATCAGCTCTTGGTCTCATTGCTCTTTTGTATTGTTGCTTTTAGCCTCTATTTTGTTTATTTCTGCTCTGATCTTTGTTATTTCCTTCCTTGTACTCACTTTGGGCTTTGTTTGCCATTATTTTTTCCATATCCCTTAGTATAAAGTTAGATTGTTTATTGGAGATTTTTCTTGTTTCTTTAGATAGGCCTGCATTGCTATGAATTTCCTTCTTAGGATGGCTTTTGCTGTGTCCCATAGATTTGGGGAGATTGTGTTTTCATTTTCGTTTGTCTCAGGTATCTTTTGATTTCTTCCTCCTTGATCTCATTGTTGACCCATTCATTATTTAGTAGCATGTTATTTGGCCTCCATGTGTTTGTGTGTTTCTCAGTTTTTTTATTTTTTTAATTGATTTCTAGTTTCATACCATTGTGATCGTAGATGACGCTTGATATGATTTCAGTTTTCTTAAATTTATTGAGAATTATTTTGTGGTGTAACATGGTCTATCTTGGAAAATGACCCATGTGCACTTGAAAAGAATGCATATTCTGCTGCTTTGGGGTGAAAGCTCTAAAAATATCAATTAAATTCATTTGATCTAGTGTGTCATTTAAGGCTGCTATTTCCATGTTGATTTTCTGTCTGGAGGATCTGTCCATTGGTGTCAATGGGGTGTTAAAGTCCCCTACTATGATTGTGTTACTGTTGATCTCTGCCTTTATGTGGGTCAGTATTTGTTTTATACATTTACGTGCTCCTGTGTTGAGTTCATAAATGTTTACTAGTGTGATATGCTCTTGTTGGATTAATCCCTTTATTATTATGTAATGTCCTGGACTACATATGTTTTAATGATGAATTTCCCACATGGTTTCTTACTATGGGAGAACTTAAATCTAGAATTGTCCAAGAGCCTCATTTAGATTGGGGAGGGCTAGTGAAGTCTTTAAGAAGGGAAGGCCCTATCTGGTCAAATGTAGGCCAGATAAAATGTTGAGGAAAGAGCAGGGTTTGGGAAAGAAAATGACATGTCCTTGCAAACTGAATAGAAAATACAGAAGCTTCCAGGTGAGACTTTTGACTGAGAGTCTAGTAGAGAAGATAAAGTTAAAACATAACTGTGATAGAAAGCAAAATCTAGTCAGTGACATAAGACAGCCATGAGATAGGAAAGGGACAATTTGAGGGGAGTTTGAAGAAGGATCACTTCCAGCTGAGCAATCAGGGAGGAGGCTGTGGAGATATGTGGAGGGTAGGGAGAAGGAGGGAAAGAATGAGGATTGGATAATTCCTCACATCCAATCCAACAGCAAATTATACTGTGTTTAAGCTTCAACATATAAATACAGTGCAATAATTGGTTTCACCAACATTTGTACCTCAATTCTAAGCCATCATTATCCCTTAACTGGACTAGTATATTAAGTTTCACATCACATTTTGAATGAAATAACCTACAAATCCAATGTGATCAGATCCCTCTCTATATCTTTAAAGTAATCTCTTACCACTCTCCCATTTCTTCATTTTTTAATCTATATTGCTTAATTCTTTTCTTATAACATAGTGATGTTTATTTCTGCATTATAGCCTTTGTATTTCCCATTTTCTGTGCCTAGATTTTCTATTCCCAGACTTCCATATGACTGTTTCCTTCTCATCCAGGTCTCAGTTCAAATGTCACCAACTCAGTACTCTTTCCCAGTCACTCTAGCTAAGTACCACAATCCCCTCCAAATTATTATCGAATCCATTGCACTTTTATTCTCTTTTATTATAGCACATATCACTACCTAAAGTTATATATGCACGTGTATATATTTTTTTCTGCCAATCCTTCCAAAAGGAGCTCCATAAGAGTAAGCACCCTTCTTATCTCTTGTCACCACAAATTTTCCAGTGCCTAGTCAAGTGGCTTGGCACATATTGGGCTCAATAAATAATTTTTAGTTGTTGACTGACTTTGTCCTATATAACCAATTTTTATGTATCCAAAGTAGATGTTGAATCTTACATGAGAACATAAACAGATATTTTTGAACTACCAACTATAAATTAATTCCCAAATAATACAACTTAAGATATTTTGAGTGGGTGTTACTGTCTTTGAACACAATGCCAACTGATAGCCTCCATTTTAATAATTCCATGCATAATGTCACATTATACCTAGGAAATCTTTAACGTGTTTTAGTCTAGCAGGAGCTACATACATACATACATACACACATTTCATAGGTGCAATATAAAATGCTAATGTAATAGAAGATGATTGTGTGCATTGTTTTCCCTGGGACAACTTAGTAGGAAGGACTTCTCGGTAAAAGAATAACATGCAAGCTGAGTAATCAGGAAACATCAGGGTTTTACAAATGCCCATACCTCATGGAGGCACTGACAATACCATTAATGAACCATGGTGTGAAATTAATGCACTGCCTTGTGGGGATAATGATCCCCTGAAACCTGCTTGTGGTGGCATTATAGCTATGACTCATTGTCATAAAGTGTTAGGAGGAAAAGTACTTTGAAAATAGCATAGACACTTTATTAATAACATAATGCTTATATGAGTTGGGAGGGAAGTGTCTTGCTTTGTTTGAGCTGGGAAATTAACTATTTAAGATAGTAATGAAATTAAATCACTTAAAATGCTCAATATGAAATGGTTGACGGAAATGTCCATTGATTTAAAAAGCTATTCAATGTAAACACCAGTGAGTAGCTATAACAAACCAAACAAGTGGGAAATAACAAGAGAAAAAGAATGAAGGGAAGGAGGGAGGAAAAGAAGAAGGAAGGATGTAAGACTCCTTTAATGTGTGGAGATCACAAATTAGTAGTAGTGTACACAAATAAACACTTGACTATAGCCTATCCAAATGTGATTAGTGATAACTGCATTAACAGGCATACAAACAAATAATCATAAGTAGAGTATGAACAATTGACTCATTATTGAGAGTAAAGAAAGGATTGGGTAAAGTGTCAGGAAGTAATTAATGCCAGCATGTGTCCTTAAAGGATATGTAGTATTTAAAAAGAAAAGAGAAGTGATGCAGACGCATTTTTCAGATGTTGAATAACTGATATTCTCGTGGTAGTTTCCATAGAGCTAAACAGATAGGTATCCCTGTATATTATTGCTACACATGATTATATCTAACACCATCCCTAATTATAATCAGTGTTTACTTTTTTTCTGATTCGCATCATAAGCTGTGTTTTTATTAAAATCATCATTTTCCAAGGCTAGATTGTTGCTGAATTTTTACATTATATTCATAAGAAAGCTGTCCGATGGTGCTAGCATCTTCCAGCTGCTGCCTCTTTACTTCAAGCAACTTCCCAGTAGCCCCACAGATATGTGCTGATACACAGGGAAATACATTATCTATCCTGGGCCCTGAGTCCTAGTTTACTTAAAATCAGTTTATTGGATTTCAATCAAAAAATGCTCATAAATGTTAAATTGTACTAACAATATTGGTAATGTTGGTGTTCCATGTGAGCAGTAGATTTTTCATATGTAAACATGCGGTAGGACCCTCAGTGGCTACAATTTGGATTATTTAATGAGTAAGAAAAGTAATTGCCATAAGAATGGTTAGATTTCTAAAAAAAAAAAAAAAAGAACATGCAATATGAATAACAAAAAGAGAACTGAACCTCTAGAATTTGTGGGCAGCAGGGGAAATATAATCCAGAAATGAAAAGGAGTCAGAAAAGTAGTTCCAAATTAAATAACACTGGGTCATGAAAGCAGAGAGGAAGGAGTTTCAAGAAGGAAGGGCTTCAGAGAGGTCAAGGGGAAAAAGGAAAAACATCACACACACACACACACACACACACACACAAATTATGTTAGCATTTTTATACTTGATTAACCAATTTCTGTGAGAGGTGTAGAAGGAAAATGACTTTGAAAAGTTACAGAATTGATAAAGTGGAAGTATAAGGTATGCTCCATTAATACCAGTTTGAAAGTGAAAGAAAAAAGGAATAAATATGACATAAAGCAGGAAGAAATAAGAGCAAGTTAAGACTGTTGTTTTTGTTTTGTGTTTCGTTTTGTTTTGTTTTAAGATGTTGAGACCTGTGCAAATTTGAAAAGCCAGGAAAAGAGGGAATGCAAAGAGAATAGTTAAAATGCTGCCAAGGATTCTGAGAACAAGTCCTTATGTCTTGAAGAGAAGGGTCTGAGATCTAGAGACAATGAAAGACATTGAATCTGAGACCTGGAATCAGTCATGAGGCTATCCTACAAAAGCCACAGAGTCTTGCAAAAGTCTTATAATTATATCTCATCTATAATTCTCAACTACTTTTTCCACATAGTATTTGACACCATGATGAATTTTTGATCCCCAAATTTGTTCCAACATACTCACTTTTGTTAAGCGATATAGGCTCTTCATTAAAGAGGTCTTTCAATCCAGTCCGAGGTTTAAAAAATCTTACATATAAAGAAGTAGCCTTTTGAAGGACCACCTATCAGTCACATAAGATATTCATATCATGGGGTACTCCAGACAGAGTAAAACCTGTATCATCATTTCTCCTTCACTGTCTTCCTTATATACCTCGTTCTGAGTGCTTTTCAGACCATCAAGAAGGCTCAAGAAGGAAAATGGTGAGGGTAATGTGATGCAAGTGAGATGTAGATATGATAAAAGGTAAAGAAAGTGTGAAATTTTGGTTTAATGCTGAGAGTTTCACTAAAGTTACTGCTCATAGAATATCGGCACGGCATCTCAGAAGCCAGGAAAAGGATAATAAACTATGTTTATATGAGTAAATGGGTGGCTTAATCATTGAAATTGTAGCAATTCTCAGGTCTTCGTTGCTTTTTGTTGTTGTTTTTGTTTTGTTTTGCTTTTGTTGTTTTTTGGGGTTTCTGTTTCTTATTAAATAGATGAAAAAGATGAAGAATAAGGAAGGTGTTACAAATCATAGGGTTGAGAGAGTGAGTTCTAAGTTCAAGATCTCAAAAGTAGAAAAGTGCCTTACTTAAAATGGATTTGTCCAGTATGTGGCCAAGCTTATGTTTTACTGAATTTAGTTAATGGAAATTTAGTTAATGGAAATCAAGAATGGTAAAGCTAAGTATGATTAATAGAGATATTCCTCCGAATAAGGACATCTTCTAAATTCAAGAGGCTAATAAAATCATTTGAGTCCCACGATATAGTGATACATGAAGCCAACTCTATGAATGGACTTCTCAATAATATAAGGCAACAGAATCCAGATAGATGGATGGACAGATGGACAGATGGATGGATGGAAAGATGATAGAGATGATAGATAGATAGATAGATAGATAGATAGATAGATAGATAGATAGATAGATGGAAAGATAGATATTGATAGTAGATTTGTAGAACAGATTAAATAGAATAGATAGATAGCTGTATAGATAGATAGATATAGATAGATAGATGATAGAATAAATAGATATAGCTAGATGGATAGATAATACATACATACATATATTTACCAGGTTATTTTGCATTTGATTTCTTTTATAACCTAATAGCCCTGACTCCTCATTCTCAAGTTTCATGTCTCCAATCCCAAACTGGTATATCTAACATGTCTACATGTATATTAGAAAGCCAACATATTTAAAAAAGAATTCATAACCTTCTCCTCAAAGCTAATTGTTCTCTGTGTGCCTTCTTTCAATGAATGATACAACTAGCCCTACAGTTTAAGCAGGAGATTTTAAAAGTCATATTATCCTCTATTTCCTTCATATAACTAATGAGTCTGAAAATTCCACAGTTCTATTCCTCACCATCTCTCAAATTTTTTCACTATTTTCCATCTCCACTACCATCATCCAAGCTACAGTGATCTCTCTCATGAATCAGTGCAATTGCATCCTACTTTCCAACTTCATCTTCTACTTTTGCCTCTCATCATTAAATTTTTTATATTTTAATTAATATGTCGAGTGATATTTCTGAAATGCAAATCATTGCTTACTTGAAACTTTTCAGTGACTTTTCATTGTTCTCAGGACAAAGACTAGAATCTTTAAAGGGGCCTGTGAGGTCCCCATGATGTGGCCCATGGCATCTTGTGCCACTCTCCCTCTCATTCCCTGCCCTAGCCTTCTTTCAGATCTTTAAATGAGCCGTGCCCCTTCCTACCTTAGGGGAGTCAAATATGGGCTTCAGTGGGATACTTCTTCCTAGGATACTACTTTACCTGGTTAATTATTACTGGCATATTACTTTACATGGCTAATTACCGCTCATGTTTTGAGCTCAGATTAAACGGTCACTTCTCATGGAAGTCTTCCTGGCCCCTAGACAAGTCAGCTTCTGATATTTCTTCATTGCTGTATTTCTTGTGTTTGTTTTAATCAATTTATCATTAAAAATTATTTTGTGATCTTGGTGTTGATATTTTTATTCACTATTATGGCATCAAGTACATCTTTTTCATGTATGAGGTGTTTTGTACCTGAATTCATTGCCTGGCATATAGTAGTTACTAAATACATGAGTTGAATGAATTAATGAATAAATGAGAAAATTATGAAGGGGAAAAATTAGCCAATTACTAAGTATGCCAAAAGGCTGAAATGAATGCTGATGGCCAATGGATTAAAGAAGCAGCAATATGGATGGTGTGGTTCAGATAATGAACGGGTGTGGAATGGTTCAGTATGGGCTAGACTAATTAAAACTTCATCATATTTGTAAGTTCACATTCTGTTGTATATCGTAATTTTTTTATTTGTTAAGAATTCCAGGTGATGAAGAGCAACGACATACAACCAAGATTACTCTACCCAGCAAAGCTATCATTTAGAATTGAAGAACAGATAAAGAGCTTCCCAGACAAGAAAAAGCTAAAGGAGTTCTTCACCACCAAACCAGTATTACAAGGAATCTTAGAGGGACTACTTTAAGGTGGGAGGGGGAGGTGGGAGGGGGTTTAAGGATGGGTGAAATGGGAAGGAATTAAGAAGAACAAATTGGTTATTATACAGTAGTCATGGGGATGTAGAGTATAGCACAAGGAATATAGTCAGTAATATTGTAATAAGCAGGTATCATTCCAGATAGGTACTAGATTTATCAGGGTGATAGATGGGAATGGGATTGAGGGCAGGGTGCAAAAGGTGAAGGTATTAAGAAATATAAATTGGTAGTTAACACAGTATGGAGAATATAATCAACAATGTTGTAAAGATCATGTAAGGTACCAGATGGGTACTGGACTTATCAGGGGATCATGTTATAGATGGTGTACATGCCTGACCAATGTGCTATACTCCTGAAGCTGAGGTAGAATAATATTAAATGTCAACTATAATCAAATATATAGGTATATATAGTCATGAGATGTGGAGTACAACATAGGGAAAATAGTCAATGGTATTGTAACAGCTCTATAAGACTTCAGAGAGGTAGTAACTTGTGGGGGTGGGTTATCACTTTATGAGAGGCTTAAACGTCTATTATGTTGCTTTGCACACCTGAAACTAAAAAAAAAAAAAAAAGAAAGAAAAACAAAAAGAAATACTCTGTTAAAAAAAAAGAATCATGAGTTCATTATAAATACTATATATTAGTTTAGATATTTTGAAATATATACTGCATAATTATTGGTAACTGCTATTATAACATTTCATGTATTGTGATAATATGCAACATGAATTTAAAAACCTGCCAATTTTTAGTATTCAGTAAAATAAGTCTTTATTCCAACTAAATGTTTAATGTAGCAAATCAAGCACAGACAAATCAAGCCTTATGATCAATGATAAATTTACAGCCACATCTCAATTTAACACCTACTGATGACAGTTAACATTTTTTAAGATTTTTATTAAAATATAGCTAACATAAAATATATTAGTTTCAGGTTTATACCATAGTTATTCAACATTTATATACCTAAAGAAATGATCACCATTGTAAGTCCAACAACCATCTGACACTGTACCATGCTATCACAATATTATTGACAATATTCCCTATGATGTACATTACATCCCATGACTTATTTGTTTTGTACCTGGAAATTTGAACTTCTTGTTCCCCTTATGTTTTCCCCCCTTTTTAAAGTTTTCAATTACTGTTGGCATTCAGTATTATTTTATAATAGTTTCAGGTGCACAGCATAGTGGTTACACATTTATATAATTTAAGAAGTGATCCCCCTGACTAGTGTAACCTGGCACTATACATAGTTATTGCCATATTATTGATTATATTCCCTATGCTTTGCTTTGCATCCCATTGACCATTTTGTAAGTACCAATTTGTATTTTTTAATCCCTTTACCTTTTTCATCCTGCCCCCAACCCCTATCACATCTGTCACCCCCATAAATCTAGTACCCATCTGACACCATACACATAGATATTACAATATTATTGACTATATTCCTTGTGCTATACCCTACATCCCCATGACTACTTTGTAAAAACCAATTTGTACTTCTTAATCCCTTCCCTCTTTTCACCAAAGTCCCCTCCCCCACAACCCCTCTCCCATCTGACAACCATCAAAATGTTCTCTGTATCTATGAATTTGTTTCTGTTTTGTTTCTTTGTTCATTTTTTGTTCTTTAGATTCCACATATAAGTCAAATCACATTGCAGCTGTCTTGCTCTGCCTGACATACTCCACTAAGCACAATATCCTCCAGTCCATCAATGCCGCTATAGATGACAAGAAACCATTTCCTTCCATGGTGGAGCAGTATTCCACTCTATATATGTACCACCTCCTCTTTATAAATACATACATCAACAGACACCCGAGCTGCCTCCACATCTTGGCCATTGTGAACAATGCTGCAATGAATATATGGATGCACATGTTCTCTCAAAGCAGTGCTCTGAATTTCCTTGGATAAATACCCAGAAGTGGGATTATTGAGTGCTGCTTTTTCTCCTGTTATAGCCTTTGTTTGAAAGTCTATTTCATCTGGTATAAGTACTGCTACCCCAGCTTTTTTCTTTTGTTTTTTTTGTTCAATTTTCATGAAATATATTTTCCCATCCTTTTATTTTCAGCCTGTGTATTTCTTTTGATCTAAAGTAAGTCTCTTGTAGGCAGCATATTTAAGGGTCTTGTTTTCATTCATATCCATTCAGCCATCCTATATTTTAATTGGAACGTTTAATCCATTTACATTAAAAGCAATTGTTGATAGATAGTAGTTATTGCCATTTTATTATTTATATGTTTGATCCTTTTATTTGTTTGTTTTAAAGAAGTCTCTCTAAGATTCCTTGTTTGAAAAATGCATTAACTTGCAGGAAGTATTTTGATATATGATGTTTGTCAATTGAAGGAATTATTTAATAAATAAAAGCTAAGAAATTTCATTGAAATAGTAAGGTGGTATAAAAATAAATTGGTAAAAGTAACTGTATTACAGAATAGAGAATTATCCAAGAGGAGAGACAAGTGAATATTATTTGTTTATTTGTTAGTAAGTTTATTTGTAACCTTGATTATACTAAAAGATAACTTTCTGTTAGTATGTTCTGTATTAATAAAAATGAACAAAAGTTTTTAAAAAATGGATTCCTTGTAATACTGGTTTGGTTGTAATGAACTCCTTTAGCTTTTTCTTACCTGGGAAGCTCCTTATCTGTCCTTCAATTCTAAATGATAGCTTTGCTGGGTAGAGTAATCTTGGTTGTAGATCCTTGCTTTTTATCACTTTGAATATTTCCTGCCAAGCTGTCTGATGTGCAAATTTTGTGTTGAGAAGTCAGCTGACACTCTTATGGGAGCTCCCTTGTAGGTAAATAACTGTTTTTCTCTTCCTGCTTTTAAGAATCTTTCTTTGTCTGTAACCTTTGGCATTTTAATTATGATGTGTCTTAGTGTGATCCTCTTTGGGTTCATCGTGTTTGGGACCCTCTGCACTTCCTGGGCTTGAATATCCATTTCCTTTTCCAGGTTATGGAAGTTTTCCATCATTATTTCTTCAAATAGGTTTCAATTCCTTGCTCTCTTCTCTTCTCCTTCTAGTACCCCTATGATGTGAATGTTGGTATGCTTGATGTTGTCCAGAGGCCCCTTAAACCATCCTCATTTTTTTGGATTTGTTTTTCTTTGTGCTACTTATTTCTGCTTGGGTGTTTTCTGCTACTTTATCTTCTAAAAGTCTGATTTGAACCTCTGCTTTATCTAATCTACTGTTAATCCCTTCTAATGTCTTCTTCATTTGAGTTACTGTATTCTTTACTTCTTACTGCTTCATTTTTATGTTTCCTGTCTCCATATTTATATTTCCTATCTCTTTGTTGAAGTTCTTCCTGAGATTATTGAGCATCCTTATAACCAGTGTTTTGAACTCTGTGTCTAGTAGATTGCTTGTCTCCCTTTTGTTTATTTTTCTAGAGCTTTGTTCTGTTCTTTTATTTGGGGCACATTTCTTTGTCTTCCCATTTTGGCTTCCTCCCTGTGTATTATTAGGTAGGACTGCTATGCCTCCTGGTCTTAGTAGAGTGGTCTTACATAGTTGGTGTCCTGTGGGGCCCAGTGGCACAGTCTCCCTGGTCACCAGAGCCAGGTGCTCCAAGTGTGTCTCTTGTGTTGGTTCTGTGTACCCTCCTCTTGCAGTTGAACCTTGCTTACTGGTTGCATGTCAGTGGGAGGGATTGAACCTAGAGCTGATTTGTTCAGAGGACTGGCTATGATTATAGTGGAGGAGATGTTCTGCAGGAGCTGACCCTACAGAGCAGGATTAACTTCAGCAGGGCTCTGGTGCCTGCCAAGTCTTCCCTTTGGGTGTATCATCCTTGGAGGCTGCCAAGTCATGCTCTGGCTGGATCCATAGCTAGCCACTAGGCACGCCAGCCTGGGGAATTCCTTGGAGGTGCCCCATCACAGGACAAGTTGCCCCATCACAGTACAAGTTTAGCTGCAGCCTATGTCCTACCAGGGCCACTAGGCATGAGCCACAAAGCAATCCACAGCTGGGTACCACCCATGCTGGACTTGGAGGTGCCTCAAGAGGCTCAGCTGTGAACCTAGACCAGCTGTGGTTTGTGCTGAGTTTGGGGTTTCTGAGCCAGAGGTACAGGACATGCTAAAGCTAGATGCTGCTTGTTTGGGTTTAGTGAATCTTTCAGAGATTTTTAGGAAAGTCTGCAGCATGATCCAAGACAAGCTGTTTGTACAGAAAAGACACTGGAAGCAGCTTGGTTGGTCCCGAAATTGAGGTGGAGCGGGGTCTCCAGGAATCACCTGGGGCAGGGCTTGCGAACAAATGGTGTTAGACAGGTTGATGGAGACTCAGATATGGCAGCCACCTGAGTTTCACGCCGGTAATGGTGAGGGCTCAGCAAAGAAATCATGGCTTCTGCCAGCCCTTCTGCCTGGGAGAAAGCTCCAGCCCTCACCCTGAAGTTAGACAACTCAGTTCCTCCCCGTATGTCCCTGGTGCCTTTTGAGCTGCTGCTCAGCACTGGAGCTCAGAGTGAGTGAGTCCGTCAGTGAATAAGTCCATGTGCAGTTGCTTTAAGAGGAGCACCAGGGACTGCAGACACCCTCATCTCACTCAGCCACAATCTTTGCTGGTTTTTGCAGCCATAAATTATGGGGACTTCTCTCCCTGGCCCTGGCACCCTGGGCTGGGGATCCTGGTGTGGGATTAGGACCCCTCACTTCTCCAGGGGATAACTCCTCAGCCAATATCGCTGATTTTGAATGGTCACATAAGGGCGTGGGACCAGCTCATTCCATGTCTCTGCCTCTCCTACCATTCTTAAGGTAGCTTCTTCTGTATGTACTAATAATATTTTTGTTGTTGATACAAATAATAGATAGCTCAACATAGACTGGCTTCATCATAAAAGAGAATTTATTAGTTCATGTAATGAACTAAGTGGTCAGATTTTAGGCTTGGTGTGACCAGGACTCTGACTCCATTTATTTCTGACTTTCCATGTTTCAACTTCCCTCTCAGGCTGGTTTCTCTTTCATGGTAGAAGAAAGCAATTAGCAGCTTTACAACCTCATAATATTGTCCAGAGGGAGAAAGAGAATATCTCTCATAGCTCCCAGTAAAGGTTCTGACTAGGCCAGGAGAAATATAAAATCTTATTATATTGACTAAGATAACCTAAAGCAATAACTGTGGCAATGGGAGAGATTGCCATGATTGACTGAAGCCAATCAGGGATCACCTCTGGAGTTAAAACATGTATTTACTACAGGAGAGGACAGCAGTGAATATTGACAGGAAAACACTATCTACTGTAAGTCAGGGTTTCTGTATAATGATGCAAATGTTTTATATGAATACACACACATACACACACACACACATACACACACACAGCGTGACAAACATAAATATACACATTTTAAGAAAGGGAAAAAACACTGTATTAATATGTCCTGATAACAAAAGATGAATACAAGTCACGTTTGACTTCTGCAATTACAAGAGATGCTCAAAGTGGTTGCCATCATCATCCAGACACTTCTGATTATGGTGAACTACTGCTTGAGCAACATTAACCAAAGTATTAAAATCTCTTAAAATATATGTACATTTTTGGCACCCCTGGCATATATATATATATATATATATATATATATATATATATATATATAAATACAGATATAAATATAAATATAAATAAAATATATGTTATATAATATATGATATATATTATATATCATATATAATATATGATATATCAGATATATATTATATATTGTATATATAATATATATGATCTTCTAGTCAGATAAATGCATACAGTCAAATTAACTTCATTGGATATTAACATAAGTAGAAATGTGAAAATACAGGTTGTGCACCAATAAAATAATTTAAAGAGTTATTAATTCATTTCTATAACAACTTGATATCATCTCATTACTCTATCTGCACTTCCATAGCTTTCAAGTATTTTTCAAGCAGTTAGGTAATCAAAAGAGATTATTTCCATTTGTAAAATATAAATTGCTTTGCTACAATTTCAGAAAAATAACCACTGAGTTCTTTCAACAAAAATGTCTATGGATTGGTCATCATTTGACCACAAGCATTAAAAGCAGTGCCTGGCACACAGTAGGTGCTAAATAAATAGATATTGATTGTATGAATGGATTAACTTCAGCTTTAAAATACATTAAGTTATCAAGTCTATAATTTTCACTTTAAATATACTCGCTTCTGTTATCTAACAGCTTAACAATGGAGTACGTGAGTTAAGGGATTTACTTTGTCTCATTCACTTTTTCATTCCAAAATTTATCAACAAAATTGAAAATCTGCTCTCTGAAATATACTATTCTAGGCAATAACTAATTTTCCTTATTTTTATACTTCGTATAGCATTCTACGCATATATAAATCATAGCCTTTATAATGTATGATTTGTCATCGATTAATTCAACAAATATTTATCAGTGTACTATTTTCCAAGTACTGAATTAAAAATATAAAAAGATATAATATCTGCCCTCAAGGAACTTAAGTGTGTAAGTGGTGGGGTGAGGGTGGATAAAGAATATCTTGTTTGTCATTGTAACTCACATGGGAACACATAGATATATAGTACCTAATAAACATTTGTTAAGTTTACAAATAATTCATTGAAGACTGAATTAATAATGTCCTTTGGAGAATTTTATAGCTCACTCAATTCCTCTGGAACGGATGGAAATGGGACTCCAGTCAATCATGGTTATAAATTCAATCAATTAGAGTAATAAAACACTGAATTAGATAAACTAAATTTTATGAGAGTGTTATAATAAAATTCAAGACATTAAATTAGGTTTTATGGAATGCTGGAACTTCCCTAAAAAATAAAATAGTTTGACTTTCCTACTAATTCCTGTTGCCAAGTTCTTTGTTAGAATTAACCTCAGGGCTTTTATCCAAGGGTTCGTGATATCAGAGGTGTACTTCCCAGCACCTCACATTTCTAACTCTTGAAACACTATGATTTTCTTACATGTGAGGATGCCCAGACCCTCAATTATAGCCATCTATTCTTTCTGCACTTACACCCTAAATCCATCCATCTCTGCGTTTAACCTCCCACACGGTCGCATTGGACTCCAAAGTCTTTCCTTTTGTTAATTGAGCAAATATTTATAGAATGCCTATTATGTGCCAAGATCATTACTTGACTCTGTATGTGAGGGATATAGTAGAATGAGTCCAGTTTTTGAAGTCTGGGTGAGTTAAGAGAAGTCTATACAGGGCAACTGGCTAGGGAGGAAAGAAAATAAGTTTGATTTTAGGTACACAGTTTCAGATGAGGATGAGACACCTTGTTAGAATAATCTGGTAAATAGTTATAATTGTTGAACATAATCTTTGGAGAGAGAGTTTAGGTCTTCATGGTGGCAATAGTTAGGATGGAATTCTTACCACCACTCACACATGCCATGAAAATCTCCAACCTTTTTCCTGATGATCCCCTTATCTGAAAAATCCAATTTTCCCAGCCTACACAAAATCTATGAATACATAAAATCTCAGTTCAAGTTCTTTCTTTTTCTTTAAAGTCTGTTCTGACTATCCTTATTCCCCTACTGTTGAACTTATCTTCTTGTGTTCATCATAACACCTGACACTTGCTTACAGATAGCCTTAGGTTGTTCTCAATTATTTTGTGTACCGAAAGCTCATCAACCAAGAAGACTTTAATCTTCAGTACAGAAAATATTACTTCCCCACCCTCAAATTTCCACAGGCCTGAAAGATCAGCATATCCTCCCAAGTCCTTATCCATTTAAGTTTCTAGCACATCTCTCTTCCCCTTCTCAAAAGAAAGCCCTCCCTCTTTAATAATTGTAACGCTCCTGTTTATCCAGTTTTAGGGAGTCCCTACATTTACAGCAATGAGCTAAGTGTTGATGCTATGGAACTAAAACACCATAAGAATTGCACTGTTTCTTGAAGAAGCGAGGCATATTAAACTATTGAAATGCAATGTGACATATGCTAAATTGAAATTAAATGCAGGGCGTTTAAGGTACAAAAATGCATATCACTTTCAGACAGGTGGGGTCACAAAAGGCTGAGAAGAAAAGGCATCTGAAATGAGATTAGCACAGGTAAATGTTAGTAAAAGGAAGAGAAGAGAGATGTGACTAGGCAAACATGAATGATTATTACAACTGATAGTAGGAAAAATTTGTAGAAACCTTGGTATCTTCTAAGAGTAAAAGTAATCAAGGCATACAGAAAGAACAGGAGAATGAGAGATCATATCGAGCAAGGACAACACCACAAAGGATCTTATGGTAAGGAGTTTGGACTTCATTAAAACAGAGAGAGTCAAAGAAAATGTTTAAGCAGAGATATAATATTAAATTTGTGTTTCATAAATCTCACCAATAACAGCAAAGGAAGACCAGTAGTACCTATTCCAAGTGAAAGAGGATGAGTTCCACACTAAATCTATCACTGGAGTGGTGAAAAGAAATAGGTTCCATAAAGAATAAGGACATGGAATCACCATCACTGTCCCTGGAAAGGGAGAACCCAGAAAGGAAGAATGAAACTGGCGCTTCCCTAAGACTCTGGTTTGAACAATTAGAGGAATAGTGGTAGCATCCATCTAGAGACATACAGCTGAAAGGGCAATAGTTTCTGTTGGGGAAAAAGATAAATATTATAGTTTTGGACAAGTTGTATTGGAGGTACTCCTGGACCGAGCTATCTCGTAGGTGTTGAATACTCTGATGTAGAGCTCAGGAAGATTAACAGGGCTGGAGGTAGAGATTTAGAAGTAACTGAATAAAAACGGTAATATGAAATCACAGGATGAAATGTAAAAGAGATTGTATAAAAGTACAGGTAAAAAATACCAAAGACAAAACCCCAAGGAACACTAATCCCTAAGATGCAGGGACAGGAAGAGAGGCTCACCCAGAGATTTCCAGAGAATGGAGAAGGCAGGGAAGTGAGAGGCGTGCCAGGATAGGATGGCACCACAGAAGCCACAGCATAAGAGATTTTCAAGGAGGAAGTGGTCAGTCATCTAAAATACAGCAGCAGAGAGTAACCTTCAATACCCCTTCCCTACCCAGATATAACCCAGAGTGATTCTCCACTTCATGCTGATATTTCTTAGATCCACCATATAAACAAGATGTGCTGATTTCCCCCTCCCCCTTCTCTGAATCTTCTCAATGCTTTTCTCTGTAAGTCTATGCCTTGCCCTCACATCTGCTTGTCTCAAACACTGCAACACAGTCTAGCAACCTATGCCACGTAACAACAACTTGTTTGTTGATTACATTTTTTTTTTTTTCAAAATAGTATGGTGTCTCCTGGTCTGGTATTACAGATATTAAACTGTGGACCATTTGGCCCTGTCTCCCCCTTGTCTGTTCCCTCTCATTGCCTGAGTTCATGTTTTCCACTAAAGATAAAACATACTTCCCTAAATACCGTTTTTCTCCCTTTTTACTTTTGAAACATGACTTTTGCTCTAACTGGACATTCAGGCATAAACAGCCAGTATATTTACACCATTTAGAAGCAAAAGTGAGCTAGAAAACTGATTTTATCAGCCTAAAAAACATATGTAAGAAATGAACTTGGTAAGATAAGAAACAAATGCATGTACTTCTCAGAAATAAATTATTCCCAAGTTGCCGGACTTCTCTGGGGTAACTTTAGTAATCAGACATTGGTCCAGAGAAGAATGACTGAACTGCCTCACTTCTCACTCAGAGTGTTGATTATTTTTGTTATTGGCTCTTCTGTATTGAATTGTGACTAAAATCTTACACTCCTCATTGTCAATAATTTAACAACTGCCGATTGTCATATTGTATCAGTTCTTTGGAACAATTTACCCCTTTCCAAAATATTCTCTAAGGAATAATGTCTCAGATGAGGGGATGCTTACACTGAAAAGAACAGGTTCTGTTTTTCCGATGCAAATGTATATGCATCTGTGTGTGTATACATGCATGTATATGTGCTTGCATGTGTTAGTATATGTATTGATGTGTGTACATGTGTGTGACTGTGTGTAAAACCCTAACTGCTCCAGAGGACAGATGCTATCAGTGTTTTTTATGGTTAGCAGAAAAGATAAGAGGATCATGTACCCAGTTAGATAAAAAAATATTCTATCAGATGAACATCACATAGGACTAAAACAATTCAACAAATAAATCACAAATAACAACAATAGCAAACAATCTCCTTTTATTAAAATGTTTACTGATACATGTTCAAGAGCTTCTGGTAGTAAAAATGTCTTTATTATAATTTAACATGATAATATATGGGTGCTTAAAATTAATCCGTTGAAGTGAAATTTAATTGAAAAGATTAGTGTTGCTTGGTGGGTAAGAAAAATAAATGCCCAGTCTATGCTGGCTCATGCCTAATGGCACATCTTGAATTCTTCCATCACTTAGAAGTCATGAATCCAGTATCCCACTCTCTGAATACGAATGCTTTTATCATCTCTTATTTCACTTTTACAACCTATTTTTTGCTTTTACCATTTCTTATTTTCACTGCCCTTTCTATGGTCTTACTCTCATAAAATGCCCTTGTTTTATGATGTCTTCATTTTTCCCTCCATCTTGCTTCAGGTCAGCTTGACTTTCTTAATCATCTTATGATTACTTGCACGACATTTTCAGTCACACCCTCAAATCTCTTGCATGCCTATCTTACACTTCACTCATTTAGCTAAATCCATTCTATAACCCACCTGTGGTAGTTCTATTTCTAACCTGTTGAGGACTCCTAGAGGAAATCATAGAACTCTACCCATTCTTTCACGGTCCACATCAACTTTGTCTTCTTCCTCCTTTTCTCCTTCAGTCTCGCTCCACTAAAATCTGGTGTCTGTCCTTACCACTGCACCAACATTCCCCAATCATGCCACCAGATCCTGAGGACAGTTTAAAGTCCTATGCTCTCTGTTGGCTCTAACACTGTTGGTTATATTGTTCCTTTTGAAGCTCTTGCATTTCCTGGCTTTGTGTTAGCTCTCTACTCCCCATCTCTACCCCCATTGTTCTTCTCTTCCCTTTTCCCTTTTTACATTTTCTTTATCAAAATACAAAATTTGAAAATAGGGTAACTTCCCCGCCATGTATTCTTTAAGTATTGGTATTATCTGGAATTCCACATTTCTCCCTTGCTCATTATACCACACTAAACACTCTCATTGGGTGATCACAGTCTCTCTAACAGTTTTACCAAATACTGATTTATTAACAACACTTAAATATCTCATGCCCCACTTCTCTAAGTTCAGATTATATGTATAACTGCAATCTTGACATAATCTCACAAGCATTTCAAAGTCACCACACCTAACACTAAACTCCCCAACACACGTTTCTCTTTAGTAAATGGTACTGATCACTCAAATAAGAAAAGTCAGAGTCATTCTAGCCTCCTTTTCCTTCCCTCCCACTCCACAAAATATCACAACAAACCCTGCCTCTTTGAACTTCTATATATAGTATTTCTTACTTTGTCCCTTTTCATCCTATGATCATCAGTGCTCATCCGTCCTCACATGAATTATTGCAATAGCCTCTTAATAATTGCACCTGCCTTTATTTCTTCAAATCTATTTGTTTAAAAGAGTCATCTATCAAAACTGTAAATTGAACTGTGTCAAATTCACATTTGAAATATCTGTGCAAACTAAACTTCTGGCCAGAGTGACTTAATCAAGATGGCGATGCAGATTGTTCCTGACTTCAGTGGCCCTCACAAGGAGACCAACTAGCAACTGTTTATAGACTAGACACTATTGTGAAAATCCCAGAAACCTGGGGTGAGGCTGAAGCATGCTGCAACACAGAGACTGAGCAGGATCATGTTAGAAGGGTAAGAGGGCTGCACTCTGACCGTATCACCCCTCGCCTAGGCCAGCAGAGCCCCACAGTGAGAAGGCCTTCCTGGGCCTATGGTTTCTCTAGTGGGGCGGGGGGGAAGCCCAAGGTGGACAGCTAGCTCCCCCAATGTTTACAGGTGCTACCTAGGAGGCACACTTGGGTCTCACCTCACAGAGATCACTGGAGAAATCTGTGGGTCTTGACCACTGAGAATCAGACAGAAACAGAGGAGAAACAGAGGGTTTACAGCAACCAACACTCAGGTGTTGGCAGACCATGGTGCTCCTTGCAGCTCTGCCTGCGTGGAGATCCCAGACCGTGGCTCTGTCCATCTGCAGAGCTGAGCTGGTGGCCCTGTCTGTCCAGGAAGCTAGGTGGGCAGTTCTGCCAAATGCAGGTCACCAGCCAATGAGCTCTGTCAGCCTTGGAGCCTCACCTAATGGTTTTGTTCCAATTGTTTAGCCTCACAGCCTTGCATTTCAACGAACTGCCACATACCTCGAAGGGAAAGTCTTACCTCAGTACATTTGTTTTTGTTTCTCTCTAGGACCTTGGTTCCTTAAGTCCTGGATGACTAGATAGCTTTATGGTAGCATAACTAGACTTTTTTTTTTAAGTTTATTCAGCCGTTCTTGTTCTTTTCAGAGGAAGTTTGTCTAATCTATCATAGCTAGAAATGGAAGTAGCTGGTTAGTCCTAATATGTGCCACACGTTCAATCTATTTGGATTGATTACGGGGCATACAGCATCTAAAATTTTCAGGCTTTTAGGTTCTGACGTTTATCTGGCTTCTTATATAGTGACTATTTCTAAAATTTAATCTCATACCCAGAATAGTTTTTGATTATTTACTGGTCTTCTACAGCTTCTGAGTTTTCAGCAGTAAACCATATGTGATAGATGAGAGGAGTTAACAATAGACTTGCTTTCGGTGTGTGTCATGGGGATATTTTGTCACGGAAAAACATGTTGCCTCAAAGTGAAATGTGAATTGAAGACAATCCATTCTGCGTTTATACAGATATCAAGGTCTCTAGGGCATCTTGTAATAGCTCTTTTCCTTGTGAGTAGAGAGACTCTTCATAACTTCCCTAACACTACACAAATGGGTATTTTATCAGAAGATGAATACAATGGTTTAAAGCAATTATTTGTTTATAGTTTCAGGGAGAAAAAAAAAGAAAACAATTCCAAGGTGTGTGGGATACATGGATGTGTGTAAAACAGAAATTAAAATAACTCTTCTCTACATTTTCACAAACAAAACCTGGTAATGTTGGACACAGACTTGGATCAAAGACCATATTAGTGGGTTGTACTGGTTCAGTTTTGGTTTCTAGATTTAAGTAAACTGAGTTTGAAGCCTGTATATCGCTGGGTGACTTACTACTTTTCAAGCTGAAGTTTCGTCATGTAAAATGTGAAAATCTAAAAATATCTAACTGATGGGATCATACTATATAAGTATATATAACACCTGGCAGAGAGGAAAATATATATAGTGGTTAGAATGATTCCAGGCAGACAGCAAACCCTAAATACATGAATATTCTTACCACACTATAAGTTTTCACTTGCGAGGCTCTAACGCTGAAGCGGGTAGGGGATGAGTTTTTTTCTTCTTTGTAACCCTCATACGTAGGGCTCTGTAGAGAAATTGGCATATGCAGTGTTGCTTGTCAGGTTTTGCTAAATGAAAGAGTAATGTCAAATAGTACAGAAAGGTTGAAGAGAGTACGGGGAAAAAATATTAAGTCAGAAATTATGAAGTCGCTGGTGACCTGTTATAAGAAATAAGGGAAGAAGATATATTGAGGGCAGGGTGGTTATATTAATCAACATCATCATGAAGTCTGCCTTATTCCTTAGAATTTAACTGCTGTTCAAACAAAATATTGACTAGCATAACTAGACTGAGTATTGTGCTTAGCTTAGCAGCATAATAGGAGAAATGAGTCCAATTCAGTGGAAGAGGGGTTTGCACACTGAAAACTGGAAGGTTATCCTAAGCAAGGAAGCTTCATGAGAAAACATAAAACGGGTTATATAAGACTGTAGATGCAATAGCCGGCTCATAATGTGCTTCCTTTGTTTAACTGAATCATTTAGCTTACTATATTGCACATTTTATGCAGTTGCCTCAATTTCTGCATTTCTCCTAATGGCTAGAATGTGCCAAGAAATAGACTGTGTAATTCACAAAATAATCTATTTACACAGATTTTTATCAGCTTCTCCTCTGTGAAGGATGTGTATGGTAAGGAAGCATTCCTGGAGGGATAAGACTTTAAACGTGAGGGAAGAATGCCTGCCGTCCTAGCGCCTACATTGAGGCAGAATGGATATCCCACCCATTCTAAAATGTTTAATGTTTCCATCATTTTCTATACCCCCCAAATCTTGGAAGTCAGTCTACACTGACCAAATCCATACTTAGGTCACACCTCCTAAGATTGTATTCCTTCTAATACTAGCACATTTGGCCTTCCAAGTGAGGAAATACAGAAGAGAGCTGGGAAATTGGTAATAACTTTCTGCGGCTGTGTAATGAAATGCCACAAATTTAGCAGCTTCAAACACTATTCTTTTTATTATCTCATACTTTCGGGAGGTCAGGAATCCATGTATGGCCTAAGTGAGCTCACCACTTAGGGTTAGAAATGTTGAAATCACGTGTTAGCCAAACTGCATTCTTTCCTGGAGGCATTGTGGAAGAATCTGCTCCCAAGCATACTTAAGTTTTGGGCTGAATTCAGTTCCTTTTGGCTGTAGGCCTGAGTCCCCCTTTCCTTGCTGGTTGTTACCCAGGGATCACTGTCAAGCCCTAGAGACCACCTGCATTCCTGTACACAAAGCGCCCTCCATCTTCAAAGCCTTCAGTGGAGCATCTCCTCCAGCTCTCTCATGCCAAATCCCCCTCACCTTTGAATCTCTTTGTCCAGGAAGAGCCAGTCACTTTTCAGGGATCACGTGATTAGGTCAGACTTGCTGAGGATAATCTCCCTATTTTATGGTCAATTTACTTGGGACCTTAATTACATCTTGAAAATTCCTTCACAGCAGCACCTGTCTAGATTAGTGTTTGATTGAAAAAGTAGGAGAAGGTGTGTGTACACAAGAGCGTAGGAATCTTGGATCCATGTGCTACCTATGCAACTCAACCCTACTACTCAACCCTGCGCTCGCTCCCTATCCTCCACTCCATGCCTCTTAAATGCCATCCTTCATAAGAAACATTTCTCAGTGCCGTCATCATTGTATGCCATTGCTGTGGGGGCTCTGTGAAGTATGGAAAGCACAGGAGTTTTGGAGCTAGAAAGATCTGGGTTTAAATCCCCTCTCTATTTGCTGTGGGATTTTGAGTAGATTATTGAATCCCTCAGAGCCTCAGTTTCCTCAATGGTAAAAACTAAAGCTAATAATAATTACCTTTAAGGCCTGAAGAGAATTGGGAAAAGTAATACAAGGGCAATCACCTGTCCTATACTAGACATATAGCAAACTTTACATTCCTGGCTTTCATTTTTCTCTTGAATGTTCTGATATAGCTACCCCCCATCCACATCTACTTACTCTATATAAAGCCTTGGAAATGGGAAAAATTACGTTTATAAACCCCAGAGAGAAGTTAATTTTCAGTAAATAACCTAACCAAATTTTAAAAAATTCTACATTGTGCTTCCTTTTGTAATTAAACAATTCACTAGTGTTGACTGGTGTTAGCCATTAGAACTTTTATTTAAAAGCACAATATCCTTCCTTGCTTTTCAACTAGTATTTAGAGATTCTAAGACCTCCTACTCCCCCATGGGGGGAAGGGAGGAATATTATATGAGGACAGCTAAGTAGTCAGTAGACTCCCACAATTAGGAAAACAACAATCCCAAAATATCTGTTAAAATGCTATCAGTAAGAGATTTGGCAGGATGATGATTACATGTGGGTAGAACAGCAGTTTCCATAATAATTATGTGGATTGCAAACAGGTTTTGAAAAAATAAAAATAAAAAATGCTGAGAGGTGGCCTAATGAATGTTCTCATTAACCTTAATAGCATCAGGTAGAGAATGGACAGGATCATTTTGAAGGGTCATTTTATAAGGCACATCTGACACTTTTTTTTCTTAATTAAAAATGAATATATGCATTTATCTGAAAAGAATTCTCTATAATTTGAAGTTTTTAAAGTCTGATTTTTTAATATCATATAACATTTCTTGAGTACTTATTATGTGCCAGACATTATAATAACAACAATAAGGAGATATCCAACACATAAAATTTTGTAGGCTACTTGGGAATATAGAAATAAATGTACCTAACTTTAATACGATGACAAATGCAAAACTAAGCACATCATGTTACCTCTATGAGAGCAGAAATCTTGTTTTCTTGTTTACTGTTATACCACCACATTTAGAATATTAGTTACCCAATACTTGTTCAGTTTATGAGGGAATAAATGTCACGGTATTTTGGAAGCAGAGAGAAGGGAACTGTTGAGCCCAGGGGAGCTTGAGAAAGGTTTTTATAAGTTGCATTCCAGCTCAGTCTGTCTGCTTGATGGATAAGTTGGATTTTATCAAATCAAGAAACACATGAGGAGGTAAAAGGATGGCACTCTGTGCAGAGGGAATAGCATACTCAGGGGCTTGGAGGTGCAAAAGTGTGACATATTCGAGAAGTAAGAATCAAGATACAGGATGTGGAGTACAGCATAGGGAATAGAGTCATTAGAATTGTAACAGCTTTATATGATGTCAGAGGGGTAGTAGATTGGGGGTGGGTTATCACTTTGTGAGGCGTGTAAATGTCTAGCACATTGTTTTGTACACCTGAAACTAATAAAAAAATAATAATACTGTGTCTCTAATATACAACATGTGTGTGGTTAGTGTCAGCAGTACCAATATCATCATGATAAGCAGGACTAAAGAATTTAATGCCCAAGTATAACTGTGTATGCCTGGCACACCCAATCCTCACCACCAAACCACAACTCCCCCTCACTCTGTTCACATCTCCCTGATACAAATTTAATGACTGTAAGAATAGTCATTCTAATGCTACATTTTAAGTCCAGTATTGCTCCTTTTGAAACACTTTGAGGTAATTTATTTATGCTGTATACCCATGGGAGATGCCTCCCCAAGAACTGTGGAGTTATACTAAATAATCATGTTGCCATTTGACAGTTCAACTAATGACATCCTCCTACCCATTGTATGTGATTAGCCTTCCATGTAAATAAATTAAGAAATTGTAAATGTAAGAACTAAGAGTTTGGAAACACCTAGAATACTGATTGAGGTGATCAGGGAATAATCTTAGGGAGGCAGGGCAGGAATGTGATTTTCAGGAAGTGAGGATTCAATGACTAGAAACCTAATGAATTGTGCTTGTGGAAAGATGGAGTAGGAAAGATGTTCTGTCTGTAGGAAAAATGAGGAAATTTCCAATGGGCTGGAAGTCGGCATTGCCCATTGAAGCAGGTCATGCCTAATGGACTATTGGCTCCTTGAGGGCATGTACTGGAACCTACCACAGTGTCTATACAGATTGAATGCACAGAATAGGGATTCAAAATGCTTATTAAGTTAATAGATTGGAATGAATAGAACATGGAGACTTACTAAAGAATCACCCAATGCAATTTTCCATGCTACATGTATTTTTATGTTTTCTATAGCAGTAACTTAAAACATACATTGACAGAAAATGAGAAAAGGAATGAAAGATTATACTGTCTGCATTTTACAGATTTAGATTTTTATAACGGAGACAAAATTTAAAGTTATTTAGCATCTCTACACTAATATTCAATAATTCATAAACGTTTTTTCTTCATAATTTTCTCAGAATTATTTTTATTCCTCAGTTTTCCACATTCCAGAAATATATTTTGATATTAAATCTAGTGATAGTAAACCCTGCAGTAATTGTTATATAGCCATAACCATTTGTATGCTTTATATACCAGTAATCCAATACAATGAATGATAAACATAATAATTCTCAAGTTAAAATATTTATATTATAGGAATACAATGGTATAGAGTATCCGATCTTTACAGTTCTATATTTTTTTGTTTTTTTCTCATTTGTTTGACTGCCAACAGCTATTATTCAGCATACAAAAGCATAAACAATAGAATTGGGTGGGTTAATATGGTGCTGGAACCACATGTAACAAAACTGTTAACTTGTTGTTTTTTTTAACATTCAAATCTATTGTATGTGTACAGGATAGATGGATATCCAGGAGAAAATAAATTCTAGAGAGCATATAAAGGGAAATATGATCATTGCAGACCCCAGCTTGTATTAATTTCTTACGTTTTCACCCTAAACTTATTCTCTTCCTGTATTTTACAATCTAGGACATGGAGCTACAATAGCACTTACAATATCACTAATCTTCTCCCACAAACCATAAAAATTCCCCTTTACCACCTATTATCCACACATCTAGTCCTAGAGATTCCTAGAATTCATTACAAATAAGGCTCTTCATCCCCACTGCTACCGTGTTTCCCTGAAAATAAGACCTACCCCGAAGATAAGCCCCAGTTACGAACGTCAGCCAGATGGACGCATTTAGTACGTTATGACAATGTTCCAGAAAAAGATGACATGACTGTTTTGAATAAATGTCGATTGTTGTACGTGAAAAAATAAGACATTCCCTGAAAATCTTCCCTAATGTGTCTTTTGGAGCAAAAATTAATATAAGACCCCGTGTTATTTTCAGGGAAATACGGTATATAAGACCCAGTCTTATTTTCAGGGGAACACGGTACTGCTTTAATTCAGTCTTGCATAGATTTCCAAGGCTATTGCAACATATTGTCTAACTTGATTCTCTAACAGACGTCTACAACCACTCTGATCTGTCGCTCACACTGCTACCACAGTTCATCCAATTCTCATCTCTCTTTATATCATTTCCCCCTTAGAAGTCACCTCTAGCTCCTCCTTACCTAAATGATGAAGTTCAAGACTTCTGAGATGGTACAAAAGACCATTCACAGTTGGTCTTCCTCAACTGACTTTCTCCTTAGTTCACTATCCTGTACACTATACATAGCAACAATGCTTAATATTCACTATTCCCTGATTCACAAATACCTTCCCATTTTCTAGAATATTTCAAAATACTATTATTGCTCCATTATCCATGTTTTTCAAACTCAGTTCAAATTTTCTCTTTCTTCCTATGAAGGTGGGTCATGGTTCATATCTATAACAATACTCATTTTTATGTGGTCATTTATTTATATATCTGTCCTCCTCTCTCATTCTTTCTCTAGACTATGAGCTCTTGGAGTATAGTATCTAAAACTTATTTAACTTATGTTTTCTCAGTTTCAATACAATTTCAACACATAGTAAATGTGGTAGATTGCATTTTTCTTCCCAATATTCACTCATACTCTCGAAGGTAAAAATCATACATACCTATCCCATTCAGGTCAGGTTTGGCCATATGACTTGCTTTGGTCAATGAAATGTGTGTCACTTCTAAGCAGAACACTTAAGAACCATTGCATGGTTCCATTACACTTTCTGTTTTTCTCCTCTATAAGGCAGGCCATATCCCAGAAGGAAACTGCTCTTTCAGACTATAATTCAGAATGAAGGTGACATGGAAAAGAATCACAGGCTTTTTGCAGGGAGAAAAACAGAAATGTTTGTTCCAAACCACTGAGATATTGGAACTGTTCACTGCCACAAAATAATTTAGTCCAAGATAGGTACATATTTAATAAATGTTGAACAAAATAAGGAAAGTTATAGAGATATAGAAGATGAATTTTGACTGGAGAATTCCATAGTCACTTTTGCTTTAAACAAGAGCTTTCTATTGAAAACAGATCAGAATCAAACTTTTATGATTTGCTAATTATGAGAATTAATGGGAACTGTAGTTTGAGAGGAGAAAGGGGGAAGGCTATGTTTATATATTTTGGTAAAGAAATCTTAGGAAGAAAGTGAAAGTAAATTCTTGCTATAAGAGCATGTCCTTAAGATGTCTGCAGGGAAGATTTAAAGGAAAATAAGGCTATCTACTGAGGAGGTGTTTTGAGAATGGGTGCATATTGAAGATTGCTCCTTATTTAAGCCAACCTAAGTTAAAGGTGTTTTTTCCTGTTTCAAATGTCCAACTTACTCTATTTCTATAGCCAAATAAAGACTGG
Source organism: Rhinolophus sinicus (assembly GCF_036562045.2). Lineage (NCBI taxonomy): Eukaryota > Metazoa > Chordata > Mammalia > Chiroptera > Rhinolophidae > Rhinolophus > Rhinolophus sinicus. The sequence goes on from NC_133756.1 coordinate 107,551,723, forward strand.
ATGCCTGACTAAAAGAACATCCAAATTTAGAATATATATGTATACTCAATTTTTGTTATTCACAGTAGTTATGTTCTATATACATGCACCAAACACTGAATTAGTGAATACTGACCATTGCCCCTACGGGAAATATAGGTTTACATTTCTGTGAGTTTCTAGGCACCATTTTTATCAACTGTCCAATACGTAACAGTGCTTTATGTGTGTTCCCGTCTAAAGGCACTGATTTCATATAGATTGTGGTTCATAATGTTAAACTCAGAGAAAATAGCACTTTACTCATGCCTGAATGCAGCTGATTTAATGTATACATTTTCTATGTAAGGTGTACCACAGCCTTCTTGCACTTGTGAACTATAGAGCTAAACATGCACTATGTTTGGGGGTTATTTTAACAGAGAAATCAACAAAACACACACACACACACACACACACACACACACAAGGATCGACACTGAGTAGACCATGAACAAGACACATGAAAGATGAAACAAGAAAGCAGAGGTTTGCCTTATTCAATCTCAGCTGGGAATGTGCACATAAGGAGACACTGCCAATCTGTGCATATCTGCCGATGACTGCAAAAGTGCCATGAGTATTGATTTGGGGGCTGCAGTTTGCAAATAAATTTTAGCAATTAACTGAATTTGCAGATACAGAATCTTCAAATAATGAGGATTGACTCATTGTCAGAGATACAGAAAAAAATAATGAGATAGATTATGAGGAGACGGATAAAATGCCACCCAGTGAGAAAAGAAAGAAATTAGATGGATGGATGGATGGATGGATGGATGGATGGATGGATGGATGGATGGACTGATAGGTAGGTAGGTAAGTAAGTAGGTAGTTAGACAGATGATAGATAGATAGATAGATAGATCTAGAAAAGTGCTTTAAATGTGATACCTCTTCTGTTTGTTTCCCTATCTACCCCCCCCCTTTTTTTCCTGATTTGGTAAAATATGTCACCCAAACGCATTAAAGTAATGCCAGAATCTTGACAGTCCACTCTATCAATGTACTTGAAAGCATTAGACAGTAGAAAAGTAAGCTCAAGTTTTTCTTGGCATTTCACTTTACTTACTTTATTCCTTACTTACATACACCCTATCATCTTAACAAAAATCATGAAAGAACACTTTTAGGAAAATGTTATTATTTAATAACCTGAATTCAATACAGCACCATCTAACTTAGCCGGCATGGAATGAACTTCCTTGAGATTTACGCAGCAGATATTCCCCAATAAGTTTAAATAGAATAACCCTGTTTTATCACATAGATACTGGAATTTTCTGTTTACACACAAACTCTTCTATGAGTTTTATTTTGCTGTTGAATGAAAACATATGGACCAAAGTTATTTTAAACTCACAACTGTAACTTATAGGCTCCTAATAAAATATCATCTCTGGCTAAATTCTTAAGCGATCTATACCTTTAAAAAAAAAAAAAAAAGCTAAAAAATATGATGAGAGATGAGTGATTTAACACTCTGGTTCTGACAGGTTTTTTTTATGGAAATATTACCCCAAAAATGTTTATCAAGACAGGCTTTTCCAATCCCCATTAAATTCAATGAATGAATTGTGAAGGGTAAATAAGACCCATTGTAATCTTACATTTCTTATGTAATATTCACAATCATAATGTTACATAAGAGCAAGCTAGAATTAACAAAAGGAGCAATTTAAATCCCTTCTTCCTTGGAGAATGGTGCTTGACAAATAGAGTTTCCTGTCCCATTTGCAGCACGCCCAGGCATCTCCTCAAGTGCCAATGAGACCCACACTCTCATATCAGTGATATAATAAACCCTCCAAAACAGAGGGGAAAAATGAGGCAAACAAGCCCACTTCATTTCAACTTGTCAGCTTTAAATAAATTCTTCTGCAGCTGAAAATGAGTAACTTGAGGGAAGAAAATGTGTGAAATAATGAAATTTAACACTGGGACAAAACATATTGCATTATTACTTTTTTCCTGATCTGCCAAGAAGTTTTTGAAATTTCAGCATAGATAAATTTTAATGAAATACCTTCTTGTCAAAGAGGACTTAGAGGAAGAAATGGTTTATTTTGTTTATTTTCTTTTCTACCCACCAAGGTCTTAGGAAACATCTCACGTTGTCTCAAGCCCCTATGATATCTTAATACATAATCTATGACCTTTGAAACAACTCTCATTATCAATTTTTAAGTCAGCGTTGATGTAGCAGAGCATACTGAAAAAAACTAAACGGCTTCTTTTCATTTACATTAATTAATTACTTCCATAATAGTTTCCCTGGCACTGATTTTACGTGCAAAATATTGGAGCATCCTTTCTGCCTATAAAAATAAAGGACAGAAATGCATTTGAAGGAGACAACAATAAGTTAACAGTCTGACACATAGAAATATCTGAACAGCAATGAAGTAAACATTGATTGTTAATGTAAATCCTGTCCTTCATCCTGTTCCCCGTGCCCACTCCCCCACAACCCAGTTTTCTTCAAACACTTTCCTGCTTTGCATTCAGGAGGCTCCAATCTATTCTTCCCTTCAAACCTTTCCATATTCCTTCTCCTCCCTCTTTGGTGCTATTTTTTTTTTTATTGTTAAGTTGTCCCTTCACTTTCTTTATATTTCCTGAAAGAGCTGTTGCACCTCTTCAATGGAAGGACAGTGCCACTGAGTCCCAGCACATATATAACACAAGTTGTACATATTTCAGTGGGAGAGAGGATGGAAAAAGCCATGTCTTTTCTGTCCCGAGATGTGACCAAGTTTGATACAAACATCATTTCATATCTATTGTTTCCAATATTCCAAATAAGCTTAGAATACTTTTCCTTATTCTGTTATACTCTTACCATTATAACATGAACTCTCTGATTTCAACTCTTTTAGAATTCCTAGATTGCTGTGAATGGCCAGTGCATGGAATGATAGTGTTGAGTATGATCCCTGACACCATCCTCAATGACACATTGTTCAGTTTTTTCAATCACTCTAAAAAGTAAACCGTAATTTCATATGTGTATTTTAAATGTATTAGAGAAGTAACATAGGATAAGAAAGAGTATATGGACTATGGACTACAAAGGACTTCAGTTTGAGGCTCTGAGGCTCTGACAAATCAATATTTAATAGAATGACCATAATCAGCAAGTTTTTTTAACGTCTCTGTAATTCACTTATAAAATGTAAAAAAAGAGCGAGAGAGAGAAAGAAAGAAAGAAAAAGAAAAAAAGAGTATCATGTCACAGAATGGTTAAACTAATAGTAGACGTGTTTTTAAAATATTTTTAATTCTTATTTTATGATCATTATAATAAATACTGTAAAGGAAAAGAACGTGTTTACAGTTAATGTGACCTAGTTATAAAATGTTCAGTAAATAGTATGAATCAGTGATATTATGCAGCTTCCAGGCATACACTCTGTTTTGCAATCAGTGAAATGCTGCCAGAGCATTAGGTTATTCTCTGCAGTTCAAGGTAAGTGAGGTTGGTGCCTTCCAGCACTCTTCAGCCCAAAGTTTCCATTATGTTTCACATTTTTTTTCTAACAAGCTGCTATCTCAATCATCATGCAGGTGTAATACAAGACCATGGTGTGGCCTGAGGTAGCCATTTAATTACATCTTTTTCAAAAGGAAAACCAATGGAATCATTTGCTTAGAAGATATCTGTTCTAAACTAAGGGATTTTCTGTTTCCCCACAGTGATGGCTGGGCTGACAGGTATGATGTGACAGATGGATATCAGCGAGAAGCTGTTGGTGGAATCACAATCAAGCTCCAATCTCCTGATGTCAAGTGGTTTGATGATTATTATCTGAAGCTCCGGCCAGAAACAAACCTTCGGAACCCTTGGTTTCAAGAATTTTGGCAGCATCGTTTTCAGTGCCGACTGGAAGGGTTTGCACAAGAGAACAGCAAATACAACAAGACTTGCAATAGTAAGCAGATTTATTGTTTCATTTAAAGTGGACAAGGCTAAGGCTCCAATTGAAGTAAACTGTGTCATGGGGAAAGTGGCTGTAATATGTTAGAGAGGAAGACTCATGTATGAACAGTGGGGATTGCTACTTATAGTGATAAACAGGTTTCATTCTAAGAAAAACATCAGAACAGTGTTCACTCTATTGAGATTCAAAATGTTTAGATTATTTATATTTATATCATTCAAAAAATTGTCACTGCGGTGAAAGGATAATGCGAGCTTCAGAGTGGGACTATCCTTAATGTCCTCGATGGCATCTATGTTCTGCTCATTTTGATTATCTTTGGTAGTTGGCACAGTGCGAGGCACATAGTAAGGAATATCTATCTATATATATGTATATGTAGATAGATAGATAGATAGTAGAGATAGATAGATAGATAGATAGATAGATAGATAGATAGATAGATAGATAGATGATAGATAGATAGATAGATAGTTACACACACACACCAGGGGTGGCAAAAAATGTATACACATGACTTGTATTCATCTTTTCTTATCAGTATACATTTAGTAGTTTTTTCCTTTCTTAAAATATGTATACATTTTTTGTCACCCTCTGTGTGTGTGTGTGTGTGTGTAGATAGATAGATAGATAATTTATTTAATATTGTTTAATACATATATTAAATATATATGCATATATATATACACATATATATATAAAGAATTAATAAGTGAATATTGAAGGAGAAAGCCAACTTCTACTTGCACCAATAAATCATAATAGTAGCAGAGATATGCTATAGATAATCATGATATATCAAGATATAGAACCTGAACAGGGCCATTCATTAAATCATTCAGTAAATATAGCAAATATTGCTTTAGCTGTTGGGGTAGCAAGATGAGGAGAACCAGTTCCTGCCTTCAAGGGGTTTAGTGTCTATTGAGGGAGGTAGTCATGTTAACAAAAATATGCGATTCAGCATTGTCAGTGCTATAATGGTTAAATAAAAGGTTTGGTTATTATTATTTGTGGCATGTCCAAAATAAATCTTTAATAACCAGGTAGGACCAATATTTATATATGTGACGTCGGATAATTAACTTCGCCAACTTGTTACAACAATGTTGCTAACCTTTTTATGATATCAGAGGGATTATTCATTATGAATTTGTACCAACTGGACAAACTGTTAACCAAGTTTACTATTTGGCAGTGCTGCAGGGCTACATGAAAAAGTTAGACGACCTGAACTTTTCACCAACAATTCATGGCTCTTACATCACGACAATGTACCAGCTCACACGGCACTGTCTGTGAGGGAGTTTTTAGCCATTAAACAAATAACTATATTGGAGCACCCTCCCTACCTGATCTGGCCCCCAATGGCTTCTTTCTTTACCCAAAGATAAAGGAAATATAGAAAGGAAGACATTTTGATGACATTCAGGACATCAAGGGTAATATGATGACAGCTCTGATGGCCATTCCAGAAAAAGAGTTCCAAAATTGCTGTGAAGGGTGGACTAGGCACTGGAGTTGGTGCATAGCTTCCCAAGGGGAGTACTTCGAAGGTGAGCATAGTGATTGATATTCAGCAATGAGGTATGTACCACTTTTTCTAGGATGAGTTCACGAACTTAATTGTCTGAGCTTGTATGTCAATGCTCGCAAAGATTAAGGTTTGTTAAAATTGATATGGGACTTGTTGGTACTGCCTTATCCGATATTGTGTAAAAAGAACTCTGTATGAATTTGCATAGGAGTAAAATGGCTTATTTGGTGGGCTAGGCAGCTTCATTGGTGATTCACGTATCAGCACCAAAATGAGGAAGATAGGAACAAGGTAGTTTTTCATAATGCATCTTCCCCTGAGTCCATATAGATTGTATGTTTTGGGTATCAGTTCATTCTTTTGTGAAATGGTGGAGATAGTAAATGGTGATTTGTGGTTGTTTTTAAATGTTAGTATTTGGTAAAATAAGAACTTGGCAATCTTAAATCAATTTCTCTTTGGGTAGTGGGGGAAGAGTGTGATGCTGGAGCGTGGGTACTGTACTGGTCAGTGAAATCCAGAAATCATAGAAGCATGGTGTAAGACTAGGTTTGCTTCTCTCTCATTTCAGATTCTGCTAGCTCTTGTCCAAAATCTACAAATACTTATTCACTCCCTTTGTTTTTATTTTTGTGAAGAAATGTGTGTGAATCAACAGCATTGTGATTATGTTTCACAATTTCAATTTTTATAACTGTTTTCATATCTTTCACAAATTTATTCAGTTTCTGAAGGACACAGAATTATTTCCCTTCCTGAGATTTGGAAAGCTTATGCCTCTCTGCATTCTGATTCTATGGTTACATAAAGATTAGTTTATGTAGCTACATTAGGAGTTATAAAGGGTAAGCAGTAGATCTGATCTCATCTTTTTACTCACAAGTTAGTGACAACCCTCAACCAGTGTGGCTAAGGAAATTTTTCCAATTGGTCTTTATGCTCTTTTGTACTAATATTCTTCTTTTCCCACTCCTTTTTGTCAGAAGTGTCTTTTCCCTTGTTTCTCTGACTCCTTTTTTTTTGTTCCTGCTGGAAGTCTTATTTAGGTATACTCTTGGAAAACTATTTGGTTGATTTCCATGGGAACATTAATTCTGTGGAAATCGTTCTGTAAAATCCTTCACTTGAACCTGTTGCTCTAGTTCTCTGCTTCTCACATGAACCCTGATGTGATTTCTCTGCTCAGAATTTGTTCCATACTCCAGTACTGGAAAGGACTCTTTAATCCCTCACCCCCTTGAGATCTTATCTGATAACAGATGTCAATTTGTACGTAAACATGAACACTTATATTCAATATCTCAATCAGTCTTCTCAATAAGGGAAGCACTATTATATCCTTATTTTAGAGACAACAAAACCAAGATTTAAGAGACAAAATGACTTGTTCAAGGTCAGATAACTATTAAATACTGAAACTTAGAACTGAACTCAGGTTTGTGTAGAGTTTAATCAATATGCTCTGCTAAAAAGGTACAATATTGTAGTTTTAAAGAGTCACCATCAAATTTTAATTATATAATTGTCAATATATAGGTCATGATATCAAAAAGAAAAATAAATCTTAAAATTATTTGTGTATGACTACGGAATACAATAATACTCAAATTTTCAGTCATCTCTACTTTTGATCATATTTTCTGTTTACTCAAAAATCCTTTTAGCATTTCAATCCCCATCTTCAAAAACGCCTATGTAGTTTATTCATATGTGTAACACTGCCAAATATGAATAGAATTTTCCTAAATATAAGGTACTTAATTAAGCCCTTTTATCACACAGTGTGCATAAGACAATCATTTTTGAGTTGGAATGGTAAAAAAGATTAGGAATTTATCATTCATTTCAGACAAGAAAGTTTCACTTTGTTCATTGTCTACAGTAACTTAAACCTAATAGATAGTTCAATAAGCAAAATGTCTTGATACAGAGTGGAAATACCTGTAGCTGAATTTCTGATTGTTTTTCTTAAGAGCTTCTTGGAAGGCGAACTAGAAAAGCTAGGAGAGGTATCTTATTTATAGTTTAAGTATTATAAATAAAGCTTTTATGAACATTGGTATTTTTATAATTAACATTTGAAATTTTTTATGTTCATTGCTCATTTCTAATTTTCACCATGCATAAATCTAACAAAAACCTTATATCCAAAGTAGATGAGGAACTCTCAAACTAGATATTAAAAAGGTAATTGACTTGAAGAAATGTGCGTAAGACTTGAACAGACACTTTATAAAAGAGGATGCCCATATTTCCAATAATCATATGAAAAAGAGCTTAACTTCATAATATGTAATGGAAATGACAATCTAAATCATAACACAGTACAACCACATAGAATGTTTAAAGTTAAAAAAAATAATACCAAGTGTTGGCAAGGGTACAGAGCAACTTGAACTCTCATGCATTTCAGTGAAAGTATAAATTAGCTCAACCACTTTGGAAAACTGCTTGGCAATACCTGCTAAATCTAAACATATGCTTAGCCTATGACCTAGCAATTCTATTACTATGTATACATCTAACTGGAACTAGGATATATGTCTCCCAGAATGTATGTATCTTTCTATATTTTCTAAACATTCTAAAATGAGGATAGATTATTTCCTCCAAAACCAAATACAAAAATAGAACTTCAAAATATGATTTTAGGGGGCCGGCCTGGTGGTTCAGGCGGTTGGAGATCTGTGCTCCTAACTCCAAAGGCTGCCAGTTCGATTCCCACATGAGCCAGTGAGCTCTTAACCACAAGGTTGCCAATTCGACTCCCGCAAGGGATGGTGGGCTGCACCCCCTGCAACTAACAATGGCAACTGGATCTGGAGCTGAGCTGTGCCCTCCACAACTATGATTGAAAGCACAACAACTTGACTTGGAAAAAATCCTGGAAGTACACGCTGTTCCCCAATAAAGTCCTGTTCCCCTTCCCCAATAATAAAAAAATATGTTTTTAAAATGTACGATTTTAGGACCCCCCACCACTCACACACACACACATACACGCACAAACACACACACACACACACATACACACACACACCCCCCACACACACACAAACACACACACCCCACATTTTTAAGGAAAGCACTTTCATTTATGTATAGTGTGTGTTGTTGTTGTTGTTGAATATGTATTTATAGTAATGTGCATAAAATACACAAATCTTAAGTGTACAGTTTGATGAATTTTTACATATACACATCTCTGTAACTAGCTCTCAAAGCAACAGTATCAGAAAGTTAAAAAAGGCAGCACATATGACAGTCTAAATATTGATTTTCTTTCAAGAAAACTTATGCAACTTCATAATATAAATATTAAAAAATAAATAACTGTGCAATGGCTATACTGGCAGATGCTTCATAGAAAATTGTCCAGTTGGAACATAGCTTATTACTAGTTCTCTCATTTGCTGTTTGTTTTCTATTTCTCCAATTTGTTCTTTAATTCTTTTTTTTTTTATATTTGTCTTTCGTTATTGGTATATATATATTTTTTTTTTATTATTTTTTTTAAATTTATTGGGGTGACAAGTGTTAGTAAAATTACATAGATTTCAGGTGTACAATTCTGTAACACATCATCTATAAATCCCATTGTGTGTTCACCACCCAGAGTCAGTTCTCCTTCCATCACCATGTATTAGATCCCCCTTATCCTCATCTCCCACCCCCCATCCCCCTTACCCTCTAGTAACCACTAAACTATTGTCTGGTTGTTTGTTTTTTTGTTGTTGAGTTTCATGAGTTCCTTGTATATTTTTGATATTAGCCCCTAAACTATTGTCTGTGTCTATGAGTTTTTGTTTCTCATTTGTTTGTCTTGTTCTTTTGTTGTTTTTGGTTTATATACCACATATCAGTGAAATCATATGGTTCTCTGCTTTTTCTGTCTGACTTATTTCACTTAGCATCATACTCTCAAGATCCATCCATGTTGTCACAAATGTTCCTATATCATCTTTTCTTACCACCGAATAGTATCCCATTGTGTATATATACCACAGCTTCTTTATCCATTCATCTATCGAAGGACATTTTGGTTGTTTCCATATCTTGGCCACCGTAAACAAAGCTGCAATGAACATTGGAGCACATGTGTCTTTATGGATAAATGTTTTCAGATTATTTTGGGTAGATACCCAGGAGAGAGATTGCTGGGTCATATGGTAATTCTATTTGTAATTTTTTGAGGAACTTCAACACGGCCTTCCATAGCGGCTGCACCAATCTGCATTCCCACCAATAGTATATGAGGGTTCCTTTTCTTCCACAGTCTCTCCAACACTTGTTACTATACGTCTTGTTGATGATAGCCATTCTGACTGGGGTGAGGTGATATCTCATTGTGGTTTTTATTTGCATTTCTCTGATGATTAGTGATGTTGAGCATTTTTTCATATGTCTATTAGCCATTTGTATGTCCTCTTTGGAGAACTGTCTCTTCAGGTCCTCTGCCCATTTTTCAATTGGGTTGTTTGCTTTTTTGTTGTTGAGTTGTATGAGTTCCTTGTATATTTTGGATATTAGCCCCTTATTGGAGACACTGCAAAAATCTTCTCCCATTCAGTTGGTTGCCTCTTTATGTAGTCGATGGTTTCTCTTGATGTGCAGAAGCTTTTAAGTTTCATATAGTCCCATTCGTTTATTTTAGCTTTTACTTCCATTGTCTTTGGAAGTAAATGTCTCTTTGGAGAAATGTCTCTTCAGGTCCTCTGCCCATTTTTCAATTGGGTTGTTTTTTTTTTGTTGTTGTTGTTGAGTTTCATGAGTTCCTTGTATGTTTTGGATATTAGCCCCTTATTGGAGACACTGTTTGCAAAAATCTTCTCCTATTCAGTTGGTTGCCTCTTTATTTTGTCTATGGTTTCTTTTGCTGTGCAGAAGCTTTACGTTTCATATCGTCCCATTCATTAATTTTAGCTTTTACTTTCATTGCCTTTGAAGTCAAATTCATAAAATGCTCTTTGAACCCAAGGTCTATAAGTTTAGTACCTATGTTTTCTTCTATGCATTTTATTGTGTCAGGTCTTATGCTTAAGTCTTTGATCCATTTTGAATTAATTTTGGTACATGGTGACAGATAGCAGTCCAGTTTCATTCTTTTGCACGTGGCTATCCAATTCTCCCAGCACCATTTATTGAAGAGGCTGTCTTTGCTCCATTGTATGTTTTCAGCTTCTTTATCAAAAATTATCTGTCCATATTTATGTGGTTTTATTTCTGGGTTCTCAATTCTATTCCATTGGTCTATGTATCTGTTTTTCTGCCAATACCATGTTGTTTTCATGATTGTAGCCCTGTAGTACAAGCTAAAGTCAGGGAGTGTGATATCTCCAGTATTGTTCTTTTTTCTTAAGATTGCTTTGGTTATTCGGGGTCTTTTGTGGTTCCAAACAAATCTGATGATTTTTTGTTCTATTTCTTTAAAAAATGCCATTGGGATTTTGATGGAGATTGCATTAAATTTATATATTTCTTTGGGTAATATGGCCATTTTAACTATGTTGATTCTTCCAATCCATGAGCATGGAATGTCTTTCCATTTCTTTGTGTCTTCTTCAATTTCTTTTAAAAATGTCTTATAGTTTTCAGCGTATAGGTCTTTCACATCCTTGGTTAAGTTTATTCCTAGGTATTTTATTCTTTTTGCTGCAATTGCAAAAGGAATTGTTTTTTGTATTTCATTTTTTGAGATTTCATTGTTAGTATATAGGAATGCAATGGACTTTTGTACGTTGATTTTGTAGCCAGCAACTTTACTGTATTCGTTGGTTGTTTCTAAAAGCTTTTTGGTGGAGTCTTCAGGGTTTTCTATATATAGCATCATGTCATCTGCAAAGAGTGATAATTTAACTTCTTCATTCCTAATTTGGGTGCCTTTTATTTCTTTGTCTTGCCTGATTGCTCTGGCAAGGACTTCCAACACCATGTTGAAAAGCAGAGGTGATAGGGGACAGCCCTGTCGTGTTCCTGAACGTAGAGCAAAGGGCTTCAGTTTTTCACCATCATTTATGAGATTAGCTGAGAGCTTGTCATATATGGCTTTTATTATGTTAAGGTATTTTCCTTCTATACCTATTTTATTAAGTGTTTTGATCATAAATGGTTGTTTTATCTTGTCAATTGCTTTTTCTGCATCAATTGGTATAATCATATGATTTTTGTCCTTTATTTTGTTTGTTCTTTAATTCTTTTTTCCTCCTTTTGGATTGATCAATAATTTTTATTCTATTTTACCACCTCAACATTTTGTTTCATCTCTTAGTATAATTCATTTAGAGTTTTCAAGAGAAATTACTAACTGAATCCTTACTTTAATACAAACTAGTTTAAGTTGGTTCTTGTTTATAATCAAGAATCTTGCAGATAATTTAGTCTATTCACCCTCTCATACTCTTTTTGCTATTGCCATATAATTTACTTTTATATTTTATATATATTATTATACTACTAAGCTTTTTTATGATTTTTGCTCAAAATGGTCAGTAGTCATATATTTACCCACACCAGTGCCCTTTGTTGCTTTATCTGTGATTCTTTTAGCCCGAAGAATTTCCTTTATTATTTCTTGTAATGTAGGTCTACTTCCAACAAATTACATCAGCTTCCCCCACCCCACATCTTTATTTCACCTTTATTTTTCAAGTATCTATTCAGCAAGTATAGCAATCTATATATGCAGGTTTTCTTTTGGTTAGGGGTCATTTTTCTTTGAAAACAGGATTCCATTTTTTCTCTGGATTCCATGATTTCTTTAAGAAGTAACCATATTCTTAATGTTATTCCCCTAATGGCAATATGTCTTTTTTCTAAGCCTTTATGATTAGTTTCTTTTTAGTTTATAGCTGACTATGATGAGACTAGGAAAAAATTCCATCGTATATTTCTTTCTTAGGGTTTCCAGAGCTTTTAAAACTGTGGATTAAAGATTTGCATCATTTTATAAGTTTCCCAGAAATTACTTCCAGAAACATTCCTTCTCTTTTGTTTTGCCACATTTCTCTTTGTTGCTTCTGGTGCCCAATTCTGCCTATGTTAGGTCATTTGACTCTCACACGTCACACTTTTTTTTTTTTAAGATTTTTTTTTTTTTTTAATTGGGGAAAGAGAACAGGACTTTATTGGGGAACAGTGTGTACTTCCAGGCCTTTTTTTCCAAGTCAAGTTGTTGTCCTTTCAGTCTTAGTTGTGGAGGGTGCCATTCAGCTTCAAGTTGTTGTCTTTTCGGTCTTAGTTGTCTGGAGGGCGCAGCTCAGCTCAGCTCCAGGAGTTGAACCAGCAACCTTGTGGTTGAGAGCCCACTGGTCCATGTGGGAATCGAACCGACAGCCTTCGGAGTTAGGAGCATGCAGCTCTAACCGCCTGAGCCACCGGGTCGGCCCACATTTTTTTTTTTCTAGTCTCTCTTTCATATCTTTTTCTTTCTCTGTATATGCTACAGTTTGACTCTTTTCTATTATTCTGCCTTTGATTTCACTAATCATATCTTCCCTGCTGTCTAGTTTTCTGTTAACCAAAATAAGAAGTTCTTAATTTCAGATGTGGTGTTTTACAGTCCCAGAATGCCCATTTAATTCTTTTTATAGATTCCAATTTTCTGTTGAAGTTTCTCTCATCCATTTTTCCAGTCTTGTACTCTATTTCCTTGAGTATATTGATTATATGTTCTTGATTATATGTTCTTGATTGATTATATTTACTTTAAGGTCCTTCTTTCTAATTCTAACATATAGATCTTCTGTCAGTCTACTTCTATTGACTGATTTTTCTTAGTTATTGTTCACACTGTATGCTTCTTGACTCATCTACAATATGTTTTCTTTTATGCCAGACAATGAGTAGAAAAATCACCATAAAGATTGCATTTTATATTATTTTTCCACCAGTAATGATTTAACTTTTCCAGATTCAAAGACATTGAGATGGGGTAGGTTGCAATATAAGGTAGTAGCAGTCAACCTCTGGTTAAAGTCGTTAAGGGACAATTGGCACAGAATTGTAATTGAAAGTCTAGTACATTCACTACCCGGAATGACTGACTCAGTCAGATTTTTACTGTTTTTGAGCTTTACTCTCCAGCCTCCTGCACCATACTGTTTCTAAGTGTGACATGTATCTTGAGGAGAAATCTAATTGAAGTTTGAGCACTTTCCATTTCTTAAGTGAGGTTTTTCTTCCAAATAATGTAAAACAATAGGAGATTTCAGTCTTCTTTTTCGAAATGTCGAACCTCTCATGCAGCCTCCAGAATCAGCAAGTGAATCGTGATGGGAAAAATGGCTATCATGCATTTAGAGCTCCTAATTTATAAATTGACATTCCAGATCATTTCAATGTCCAAATGTTTTTTCTGGTTGCTCTTTTTACCAGCAATGTCCCATACTAGGTGGAATTACACCTCTCCATCCTGAGCAATATTCATGTTCTTTCCCAAAACCTCAGAATATGACTTTATTTTCAAACAGCATCACTGCAGACATACTAAGTTAAGATGAGGACATAACTGAAGTAAAATGATACCAGTAATATGACTGGTATCTTTGTAAAAAGGGGAGCAGTGACACAGAGACAGAGACACACACTGGGAAAATGCCCTGTGAAGACACTGGAAGAAACTGGAGCGATGCAGGAGAAGGACAAGGGCTACCAAGGGTTAATGGCTACCACCAGAAACTAGGAAAAGGCAAGGAAGTTTCTATCCAGAGTCGCTGAGGGAGCATGGCCCTGCTGACTCTGATTTTGGACCTCTAGCATCCAGAACTGTGACAGAATAAATTTCTGTTGCTTTAAGCTGCCTGGCTTGTGGTACTTTGTTATGGTTGCTCAAAGAAACTAATATTCCCTCATTCAGACCAAACTAGATCATCAGCCTGCCTCCAGAACCTGCAGATACCCTCAGATAATAAAGCAACTGGTACATCTGCCCACTTTTGCAGTTCTCCTCTGTTAATTCATTTTGTCTTGTTGCTTCTTTATATCTTCACTGTCTAAATTATTTGATATTTTCATTTTTTTGGCGTTTTAAACTTATGCAGCAACAGAATTTTCATTTGCTTTACAATCCATCCTGCCTAACACCTGAAGTTCCTCCTTTATTCTTAATTGTCACCCCTGCAATCCCGATTTTGAGGTATAAATAAAGCCTATCATTTGTAGTGTCTAAAATGTTTATACTTTTGTTAATTTTGGTTTTGTTTTTAAGCATTTCAAAATTTAAATTAGAACATTACTATAGCCCTAGCCCTTAAGTGTTTTAACTCTGTGGTATTGTTAGAATATAGGTTTATACACTATTAATTAACAGTGAGCTTGATTTCAGTAAGTTTTACTTAAATTGCCTGATTATGCTAGATGTAAATAAGTTAAATCAATAATAAATTTAAAGTATTAGTAATATAATTTAATTCTTCTAATTGTTCATTTAAATAACCTAGTAATAAAAGCAACAAAGATTTAAAACTGTTTTCTAATAACTGTATACTGTTCTATTTTTGAACCAATTTAAGGATCCATTTCCTTTACAATTATAGTCTGTTACCCACTGATGTTCATTGACAGTCTCCTTTCTATGACTTCTCCCTGTCACCTCTAGTAACTTCCAGAGGTATCCCTTAACACAAACATTCTTGCCTGGCTGCCCTGAGGGTACCACAAACTTAATGTGTCTAAAACTAACCTCATTATAATTTGACTTTGAGTTCCTTCTTTTTGCATCTCTGGTTAAATAAATGATGTATTCATCCACTCTGTCTCCTAAGATGCGGGAGTAAGTGATCCTTTTCTCATGTTCTCATCAACTGGTGACCAAATGCTGTTAATTCTGCCGTATGACATCTTCCACACTTGTTTCCTCCTTTTCATTGCTACCTGAATTCAAATCTTTATACTACTGCTGTGGTTTAGTTCTCCATTATCTTTCACCTTAAATATTAGAATAATCTCCCTCTTTAATCTTGCTTTTGATACCAGCTTCTTGCGCCTCCATTTTATGCTGAAAACTAGTCCCAAAGGTATTCATCTACAGAATGAATCTCATCATGTTACAGCCCTTCTTAAAGTTCTTTCTTAGTTCTCCAATGTCTACAAAAAGGAATCCCAATTCCTTTACTCCAGTCAAAACTCTTCAATTTCATCATTTACCTTTTGCAAGTGTCATCTTCTATTTCTGAAACCCATGAAATCTGTCCTTCAGCCATTTCACAAATTGTGCTCTTCCATTTTAGAGTGTCATGCCTACTTAAGCCCCTGTAATTTTATATATGCTAAGTCTAGCTTAGTGAAGACCCTGCCTCAAGATATTTGTCAATTCCACTGAGCTTACATTCTCATGCTTCCTAATAACTCCAGTTTCATGTTCTCAAAGAAACTCTGTTTCTCTTACATTTCATTTTCTGTGCCTTTTGTCTTTTTGTCACATACCAATCCAGATATTGAATGCAGACCCTCCACTTCCTTAATTTTTATGCCACCAAGTAACCACTCACATAGGCATCTATGTGTGTAACGAACTACTAACAATAAAATGAGGAAGAGATAAATGGGTTCAGAGCAATATAGAAATACTTCAGCCATGAGGGCATTTCTGGGGGTCTAGTAAGTTTCTATGTCTTGAGACAGTGGTGGTTACTAGGATGTGTTTATTTTGAGAAAAATTAATGTATAGCTCTGATTTCTACACTACTCTATGTTAATGTTTTAATTAATTAGAGTTCACCAGCAAATAAAATTCCTATGGTCACTATAGGCAGCCTAGGATTTCTTCCAATCTACAATTTCCCACAGTACTCTCCCCACCAGCTCCTACTCCCCACCAGCAGTCTGATATCATGGTGGCTCGATCCCTCTGCCTGTCTTTTCCTGTAGCCATTACCTCCCTTCTCCTCAATCTTTCAATACACCAAAATAAATACCTCTCTATTTCATATGTCGGACTGCTTAGTTATTTCTTTGTATTTTTGTCTCCTTCAAAATTCTAGCCTTGGGAAGGATATGCTCCCCTTTTGAACCCAAAGCTTCTGCTACAGTTACTTTGCCATACAGAAAGCCATTTACTCCAGAGAAAAATGATGTCATTCCCACAACAGATGAAGCAGCTACAGCAATATATTATTTTCCACTGTATGACACCATGGAAATGGAACTTTCACATTGTCACACCAGCATGCAGACATTTGGTGCTCCTCTTTCTACATTGAGTTATAGACTTCTCGAGAAGAGGCGCTAGCTTCCTCATCTCTCCTTTCCAAATTCCTGGCATGAGGCCTGGCATATAACAAGAATTTGATAAATATTGTTAAATAAACGTGACTTTATTTCTCTTAGACCGTCAGTGTTACAATGGCTAGATGACCTAGAACAGTGGTTCCCAATCAGTATCATCGTTGATTTGTTAACTGGGTCTAGAATTCTTATGTGGTTGAGCATTGTCTGTAGAACGAACTATGCCTCACATATCCTTGTGTGAACATGTGTATTGTTATACACAGAGGTACCTTATTTTAAAGCACAAGCTGTTGCAGTTAACAAATTATAAATTAACTTTTTTTAAATTACTGACATCATAGGAGTTTATTGCCGCTATGTATTTCCTATATCAAAAGATACTAAAAGTACAAATAACATTTATGGAGTGTGTGGAGATTTTTGAGACTAAAAGGATTTCCTATATTCAATAAAGTTGGTTCCACTAGCTTGGAGGTGTTTCTTTTCCCTTCCTGTTACAGTAAGCTTCCAGCTATGTCCATATTTTCTCTGATGAATATGTCTCATGAGGACTGGAAGTAGGTTAATTAAAGGATACTTCCTTAAGTATCAGATTTTTTTTTCTTGACATTTTGTTTGCATTTAAAATGTGTATTAGTGGTTTAGCCATTATTCAAAACACATCATCATCCTCAGTCTGGAAACATGACTGGAAAAACCAAAACTGCATTGAGAGGAAATAATTGTCTGGGTGAAGAGTAGCTAGACGATTATAAAAAAAAAAAAAGTATCACAAGAGCCAAATAAAATAAACTAAATGCCACAGCTAACCCCAAATTTAGAGATTCCTCATCCTTGTGCTATATTAACATTTCCAAGATTGTGTTTGGAAAGAAAATTAATCCTCTGTGGAAAAAGCATTCCATGGTTATATCTATTGGGATTATTGCCTTCTGCATCCATTTTTTGGAGACTCATAATGTACATCAACACTTTGGAAAGAACAAATGGTGCAAAAAATTTTAAATACCCTTCTTTAATCTAGCGTCTCCTCTTTTTGCTTTACTATGAACTCAACCTTCTTTTATAATGCTGATCAGCACTGTACTTCAGGAAAGACTACACTAGGACAATATTACTAACCCTTCATTAAAGAGAAATTTGATCATATTATCCTAGGGTATGTGGTGAAATCTGCTGAGCAGAAGCCCATCTCTGTCTTTACATCAGCCAAAGAATTAAGTTAATTGGAATTTGATGTGACAATTTTGGCTTAATACAGGTCTTGGATTTTTTACATTTTGATATATTTTTCTCCATCTTGGAGTCTGCTTTAAAGAAATAAATGGAATATAAAGACAGATCAAGCCCCCAGATACTAAGATATCAAAGTTTTGAGAAACATAATCTGTCACATTTCTTATTTTAATTCCAGAGTTTAAGAAATGAAAATAATTATCTATCCAAGTATATGGTAGTTCATGTAATTTTCCATGATGAATATCCACCAACAAAAAGGACGCAATGAGATTCCCAGAAGAAAGCCCTTGCACTGGAAACTGTGAAGTTTCCCAAACTCTTGTGACACTGGAATTGGAACCTAAGATATATCAAAAGTATTTAAAATGAACTAAAGGGAGACCTGAAAAATTGGCTCAGTCAGTCAGTCACTTGAGGCATACAGGTGCATTGTAAAAAGCACTGGATTTAGAACCAGACGATCTATATTAAAAAACGGAATCTGTAGCCACTACCAGGCCTCTTTGAGACTTGGTTTTCTTGTATACAAAATGGGATTATTATTCAAAATAATACCTAACTCATAGGATTCTAGTGAGGTTTAGATATGATGATGTATGGGAAGACACTTAAAGATGTGATAGGAAAAATGCCTGCTTCCAACAAAGATGAAGTAATAAAAATTGGATTTACTCTCCTGCTTGAAATAACAACAATAAAACAAGACAAAACATGTAAAACCCAATTTTTGGGACATTGAACATCAAACAATGAATGATAGTTATTCTTAAGAGACAAGAAATAAATGAGATGAACACTCTTAGTTTAGAAGATAAAATTGTGAATTCAGAGAGACCAAGGAAGCTGCAGAGCACAGGAGCAAAGAGGTGAGAGCCGCATTAACGGCGAACTGGAGAGCTGCAGAGGCTCCCTTCAGAGTATTCAGCTGAGCATTGATCTCGACATGCACTTGAGGCCAGAGAAAGAACTACCCTGAAGGACTAGAGAGAACAGTGTTCCTAGCACCCATGTGGGACAAGGAACATTTTCTGTCCCTAGCAGTCAGACTGGAGAATCTCACAGTTCAGAGAGTGAAAACAATACTTAAGAGAAATTGTATACCATTAGCTGACTATATTAGAAAGACAAAAGTCTCAAATCTATGACAAAAGAATCACCGTAAGAAATTTGGAAAATAAGAGCAAATTAAACCCAAAGTAAGTAGAAGAAAGGAAGTAATAGATTAGAATGAAAATAAATGAAATAGTAACATAAAGCAATCACAATAGAGAACATAAATGAAACTAAATCAATGAAGCTGAAACCTTATTCTTTTAAAAGAACAATAAAGTTGAAGAAGGAAAAAAAATGATCAGGAAAAGAGAGGAAACACAGATTACCAATATCAGGAATGAGAGAGGTAGCATCACTGCAGAGTCTACAGATATCAAAAGGAAAATAAGAAAATGTTTTTAAAAAACAACGTTATCAAATAAGTCAACTTAGAAAAAATGGAAAAAAATCTTTGAAATGCAGAGACTACCAAAGTTTACTGAAAAATAGACAACCTGAATAGTTCTATATCTGTTAAAGAAATTAAATTTGTTGTTAAAAACTTTACCACAAAGAAAACTCCAAGCCAGATGGTTTCACTGGTGAATTGCTACCAAATATTTAAGGAATTTTACATAAACTCTACCAGAAAATTGAAGAGGCAGAAGTACTTTCCAATTTAATCAATGAGACCAGCACTACCCTGATAGTAAAACCACACAAAGATATCACAAGAAAGAAAACTACAGACCGATACACTTCAGAGATTGGTGTAAATATTCTAAACAAAATATTAGTGAATCATATCGAACAATATGTAAGAAATATACTATACCATGACCAAGTAGAAGTTATCCCAAAATGTAAGGTTGATTTAATAATCATAAATTTATCACTTTAATTTATTGTATTAAAAACCTACAAAATTATTAAATATGTCACAACTTAATATTAATTTATGATGAATTCTCAGCAAATTAGCAATAGACTAAACTTCCTCAAGCTAATAAGATTGCCCCCTAGGGTCAGGCAAGGAGGCTGCCTCTCACCACCAGAGGTTTTACTCAGTGAAATGTACATCAATTAAAGAAATAAAAAGGCACCCAGATTTGAAATGATAAATTAAAACTGTCTTTATTAACAAATGACATGATTGTCTATTTAGAAAATTCAATGATATCTACAAAAAGTTTTAGTGAGTTTATGAAATTTGTGATATGCAATATTAATATACAAAAATTTATTGTATTTCTATAGCAGTAAACAATTAGAAAGTGAGATAAAAATAGTACCATTTAAAATAATATTAAAAAATGAAACACTCAGTGGTAAATCTGGCAATAGATGTGCAAACCTTTACGTTGAAAACTACAAAACATTGCTCAGAAAATTGGAGATTTAAATAAATGAAGAGATACATTATGTGCACATATCAAAATACCCAATAAAGTTAAGGTGTCAATTCTCCCAAAATTCATCTATAGATTTGAAAATTTCCAATCAAAATCTTAGTAGTCTTTTTAAAATAGAAATTGATTTGGTGAGTTAATACTAACTGATTTTCAAGATTCAGTCTAAAAACAGAGTAATCATGCAGTGTGGTATCAGCATAAAAATAGACAAACAAATCAATAAAACAGAACAGGAAATTTAGAAACAGACCCGCATGTATATGAAAAAACTAGTTTTGACAGACGTACAAGCAATTCAGTGGAGAAAAGATAGGCTTCTTAACAAAAAGCACTGGAAATTTTTGATAGCCATAGGTCCAATGGACGATTACTCATCAACAGAAAGCAATGAACTATTGATACCCTAACAATGTAGCAAATGTCAAAATAATTATGATGAGTGAAAGAAACCAGGAAAAGAAACAATACACACTGAATAATTCAATTCCTATGAAACTTTAGAAAATTCAAAGTAATCTATTGCTACAGAAAGAGCAGTGATTGTCTAGGGATGGAAGGGGTTAAAAAGGCTAATGAGAAAACTAATGGAGATGATAGAATGGATACATTCATATCTTGATTGTTGTAATGGTTTCACAAAAGTATACACATACAAAAGCTTATCAAGTTGTTCACTTTCAATACGTGAAGTTTACTGTATTTCAATTATACTTTAATAAAGTTATTAGGAAGTGTTTAAGTGTGATTTCTAGTCAAGATGGTGGAATAGGTAAAGGTTATGCTTGTCTCCTGTTATGAACATATCAAAATTACAACTAAACTATGTAACAACCATCATTGAGAATTGCCTGAAGTCTAGCTGACCCAGTCCTTCTTCTAAGGACATACAAGAGAAGCCACATCAAGACTGGTAGGAGGGACAGAGACAGGGAACAGCGTGGTCTCACAGCTGTGAGTGACCATTAAATATTGGAAGGGACATATAAGCTGTTGAGGTTCCCCCTCAGAGGAGCAGTGAATGGTCCCAGCCCCACACCAGTCTCCCAGCCCAGGGTGACAGTGCTGGGGAGAGAAGTCCCCATAACTTCTGGCTGTAGAAATCAGAGGAGACTGTGGCTGAGTGAGACAGAGGGCAGCTGGAATCCCAGGCAATCCTCTTAAAAGGCTCATGCATGGCCTTACCCGATGAAGGACTGGGCAGAGCATAGACTGCTGCTGACCTTGGTTTCAGGTGGTGCCCCTCCCCAGAAAGCCCTTGCACCAGCATACCCAGTGTCCAGAGTCCAACCAAGCCAGAGCCCAACTGCCTCAAATGGTCAACTGGGTGGGCACCAGAACCCTGCTAAAGAAAATTCTACTCCATAGGGTCAGCCCTTGCACAACACCTCCTCCACTTTAATCACAACTAGTCTTCACAACCAATCAGGCCAAGAGTCAATCCCTCCCAATGACATACAAACAGTGATAAAGGCTCAACTACAATAGAAGGACACACACAACACACAAGGGACACACCTGGAGCACCCACCTCAGGTGACCAGGGAGAGTGTAACACTGGGCTCCAGAGGACATCTACTACATGAGGCCATGCTACTTACAATGGGAGACATAGAAGACCTACCTACTACATAGGAACACAGGGAGGGAGCCAAAATGGAGAGACAAAAAAACATATCCCAAATGAAAGTACAGAACAAAGCTCCAGAAAAAGAACTAAACAACATGGAAACAAGAAATCAACAAGATGCAGTGTTCAAAACACTGGTTATAAGGATGCTCAATGATCTCAGTAAGAACTGCAACAAAGAGATAGGAAACATAAAAAGAAACAGTCAGAAGTGAAGAACTGAAATGAATACATTAGAAGGAATCAACAGTAGGTAACATGAAGCAGAGTATCAAATCAGTGATTTAGAAGATAAAGTAGCAGAAAACACAAGCAGAAGAGTAAAAAGAAACAAGAATTTAAAAATAATAATAATAATGAGGATAGTTTAAGAGGCATCTGGGACCACATCTAGCATACCAACATTGGCCCCATATGGGTACCAGAAGGAGAACAGAGAGAACAAAGGATTGAAAACCTATTTGAAGAAATAATGATGGAAAACTTCCCTGATCTTGTGAAGGAAATAAACATACAAGCCCAGAAAGGACAGTGAGTTCTGAAGAAGGTGAACCCAAAGAAGTCCACATGAAGACACATCATAATTAAAATGTCAAAAGTTAAAGACAAAGAAAGAATCTTAAAAGCAGCAAGAGAAAAGCAGGTAGTTACCTACAAGGGAGCTCCCACAAGACTGTCAGCTGGTTTCTCAATAGAAACTTTGCAGGCAAGAAGGGATTGACAGAAAATATTCAAAGTGATGAAAAGCAAGGAACTGTACCCAACATTGCTCTATGCAGCAAAGGTAGCATTTAAAATAGGACAAATAAAGAGCTTCCCAGAGAAGGAAAAGCTAAAGGAGATATCACCAAACCAGTATTACAAGGAAAGTTAGAAGGCCTTTTTAAGATGGGGGAAAAATAAATAAATAAATAGATAGATAGATAGATAGATAGATAGATAGATAGATAGATAGATAGATAGATAGATAGATAAATAGATAAATTGAATAAAATGGTAATAACTGCATATCTATCAACAGTTACTTTAATTATAAATGGATTTAATGCTCCAATCAAAAGATAGGGTGGCTGAATGGATAATAAAACAAGACCCTTATATATGCTGCCTACCAGAAACTCACTTCCAATCAAAGGACAAACTGAAAATAAAAGGATGGAAAAATATATTTCATGAAAATGGAAATGGGCAGAAAAAACTAGGGTAGGAATACTTACACCAGACAAAACAGACTTTTAAACAAAGGCTATAACGAGGAACAAAGATAGACCCGGTAATCCTATTTCTGGGTGTTGATCCAACAAAACCAAAAACGCTGCTTTGAGGGAAAATGTGCATCCATATATTCATTGCAGCATTGTTTACAATGGCCAAGATGTGGAGGCAGCCTGGGTGCCCATCGATGGATGAATAGATAAAGAGTAGGTGATGGAAGGAGAACTGACTCTGGGTGGTGAACACACAATGGGATTTATAGATGATGTAATACAGAATTGTACCTGAAATCTATGTAATTTTACTAACAATTGTCACCCCAATGAATTAAACAAAAGAAAAGAGTAGGTGGTACATATATACAATGGAATATTGCTTGGCCATGGAAGGGAATGGGTTTTTGCCATCTGTGATGACATGGATTGACCTGGAGGATATTGTGCTTAGTGGAGTATGTCAGACAGAGGACAGATGCAATGTGATTTTGCTTATATGTGGAATCTAAAGAACAAAATAAACAAAAGCAAACAAACTCAGAGATACAGAAAACATTTAGATGGGAGGGGGTTGGCGGAAGTAGGTGAAAAAAAGAAGGGATTAAGAAGTACAAATTGGTTGTTACAAAGTAGTCATGGAGATGTAGGTATAGCATAAGGAATATAGTCAATAATACAGTAATAACTGTGTATAATGCCAGGTGGGTACTAGACTAGAGAGGAGGGTCACTTCTTAAGTTGTATAAATGTCTGACCACTATGCTATACACCTGAAATTAATACAAAATAATATTGAATGTCAATTATAATTGAAAAATTTAAAAAGAGGCAAAAAAGGTGAAGGCATAAGCAGTTCAAATTTCCAGATGTGAAACAAATAAGTCATAGGGATGTAATGTACAGCATAGAAATATAGTCAATACCATTGTGATAGCAAGGTACTGTGTCAGATGGTTGCTGGACTTATCATGGTAATCACTTCTTTAGGTATATAAGTGTTGAACAGCTATGGTATATACCTGAAACCAATATAATATTGTATGTATGTTAATTATATTTTAATACAAATCTTGAAAACAAGGCAGGTTGCATATTCTTAAACAATAAAACTTGCTCCATAGAGGTGAACTTAGCTCTAAATGTAGTCATCTAAACAACTAATTATGGAATCTTTAAGGTATGAGAAGCCTCAGGGTTTATGAGGGTGATATGTTAATTTTTTCCTTTCCTCCAGGAGAGAATGGTAAGAATGCTACCTACTTGATATGGCTGATTAACCCTCCAGCCCCAAGATGCCTATCTCTGTAACATGTGTGATTATGGGCTCTGGTTACAGATATTTACTTTCTTTCATCACTTTTCCCTCCTAGAATTGTCATCCTTTGTTCATACATACATACATGCATGCACACATACATACAAAATCTTTAAGTGCACATTGGCTTCAGGCAATTCTAGCAAATAACCATACAACTAAATCCTTTATCTCTTATGTCTCTTGTGATTTTGATGTCCGTAACCAAATAGGAATTTATTTTACAGAGTTTTTTCCTTTTACTTTTAATCCCTAACCTCTTCCCTTTTGAGCTGCCCAGTGTAGCATTATATCCTAGTCTCAGATACCTCAGTAGCCTGTGTAATAGACAGGAGAGCTTCTGAGTGAAGACCTGGGTTAAGTGTGCTCCACCACTCACTCCCTCTGTAACCTCGGACCAGTTACCTAGTCTTGCCTTCTTCATTTATAGAAGTTAGATAATATTTATATTTTACAGTCAGTATGAAGATTTTAAAAAGATGATATAGGTAAAGATTCTATTAAAAAGATCTCTAGAAATGTACTAAAACTTTGTACGGACAAAGTTATCCCAATAGATTGTGCTTTAGAAAATACTTGCATTTAAGTGATTGTGAAAAAAAAATGTACCACATGGTGTGAGTAAATTTATTTTCCAATAATGTCTAGGCTAGGAATGATTATCAATAGCATATTATGAGAATGCAACATATAAAGCAAACAAACATGTTTTCTCTGCCTCTCATTGGTCTTTTATTAATGTAGGTGTTTTAGTCTAGTATACCTGCCTGATGACGGGTGCCATTCCCTGAACCAATATATAGAGCTAATTTTAAATTTAATGTCATGGCTGACTGTCAGATGCTATATATGAGTTTACCCACATCAACATGGCAACTGAGTAGGATAGTTGTTGCCACAGCCCTCATGGTTGGCCTGGTGTTTTCACATTTCAGTAATTGCCCATGTCACAACCTTACAAAGTTGTGGAGAACTAAAACCCAGGCCAGGTGGCTATTAAATAAAGAAGCAACTGTCCCCAACAGCTGTGATGTGGAATTGAGGTGATAAGAGAATCTTTTGTCAAAGATATGAAAGAGCTTTACTAAGTTATCATTGGAGCCTTACAATGTTGGGTAATGCTGGGGTGGAATCCAGGGGAAGCATATGATCAGTTACTTCAAGGTATTAACATAAAAGAATATGACAGATACATTATTTATCTCTTCAGTAAATACTTATTGAATACCTCGTACATACCATTCTTTTTTTTTTTCTTTTTTTTTTTTTGTGCTGGAACTACAGCAATAAAGAAAACACGCAAAAATACTTACCTTCATGGAGTTTCCATTCTTGTTAGTGGGAGACAGATTAAAACAAAATAGATAAGTGAATTATGTATCATATTAGATGGTGATAAGTGCTGAAAACTTCAAGCAGGGAAGCATGATTTAAATTGTTAGGGAGGAAGCAATTTAAATAGGGTGGTCAGGAATGACCTTACTGAGAAAGTGACTTTGTATACACAACAGGAGATGAAGGAGTAACCCAGGTGGACATAAGGGAACATGGTTTGAGGAGTAGAAATTTGCAGACACAAAGACTAGAGAGGGGTGTGAGCTGTCATATTTGAGGAAACAATTGGAAGGAAGGCCAGTATGGAAGAAGCAGAGTAAGTTGGGGGGAACTAGTAGGAGATGACGGCAAAGAGGTAACAGAAGGTGAGTTTTCATAGAGCTTTCTTAACGTTGCATTGACTTTGGCTTTTACTTAAGTGAAACATAAAATCATTAGTGGAGTTGGACAAGGGAAGAACGTCAATTAGCTTTTTTTTTTTAAAGATCACTTTAGCTGTCATTTTAAGAATAAATGTCAGTTGTGGGCAAAAAAGAAACCAGAGAGATGATTAGAGGTCTGTTGCAGTAATAAGATGAGAGATGATGGCTTAGATCTCGTCAGTAGCAGTGGAAGCAATGGGCATTTTTTGTTACCTCCATTTCTTGAGTACTTCTATATGCCAGGAATTGTGGAAGGGAGATTCAAGTACAGTTGTATCATTTATTCCCCAATTCTATTGGGTAGTAGTAGTATAATTATTTTGTTCAATAGGAAACTAAAGCTTGGAGAGGTTCACTAGTTTTTCTGGGACAAGTTGCACTGCAAGTACTTGATCTCAGTCTGACCCCTCAGTCCATGCTCAGCTCACTCTGCCACAAGGTATCTCAGGTTTAAAGCAATGCTGGAATGCCTGACCCAACTAGAAAGAGTCACAGAAATCTATGGATAGGAGAAATCACTGCAGGTCAGGGTATCCAACGGTAATTGGAAGGAACAGCATGGATGTGCTATGGATAAGTGGAGAGAGGTCAAGAGAGACAATAGCCTGAGCAAATAGGAAAGTACTGCTGGAGCAGAAGAGTCCATAATGCAGAGGGCTTCTGTTTGCTTGTGGACAATAATGATAGCTTTCCAATTCACAAATCATGGGATAGAAAAGAGCTGAGTTCCCTGAGTCACTTGGAAGACTTAGGACAGCTTCACAATCTTCATCAGACTGTGATGGATGTGAGCAAGAAGTAAACTTTTATGGTATTAAGTTACTAGAAATTTGAGGGTTGTCACAGAGGTTTGTTAGTTACCCTGCTATTGTTGTGATCTGTAAATACTACTCTACTCCAAAGTGACTACAAGAATTAGAGGATCTATCTGTTGCCATGGTGATTCTCACTGACCCTCTCGATTCAATGTTTGTAATATATTCAGAGTATTTGATCTGTTGCTTTCAAAATATTTTACTGATTAAATTCAAGACTTCAAGACAGAGTAGATATTACATATGACTTAGGTGGCACATGATTTCTTTTCAAAAAATAAAATATTGATACAAATTCAGGGCAATTTATTAAATTTCTATTGTATCTTATTTATCAAATTATCTTTTTGTTTGAAGGTACCTTTAATATGAGGTTACACATGTTAATGCGAAAATGAGTGAAATGGGTCTTAAAAGTTCTAGGTATTACAGAAGGTAGTGAATGCATGTGTCTGGGGAGATTAGGGCTTCAAGATAGTTAGCATTTGAATTGAGTCCTGAAGGTTGATTTGGCTGTAAGAGGGAAACTTGAAGCAGAGTATTCAAAACAGAGAAGACTAGATAAACTGAAGAATAGAGTTGAGAAAATAAAAAGCCTCTTCAGGTGATAGAGGATAAACTTGCTCAACCAGAGTGGAAATGAAAGTGGGGGAAGATTTCCTAAGGATCGTGCATGCTAGGCCATGACTTCAGGCATTTTCTTCTACAGATTAATTGTTGAAGATTTTTGAGCAAGAAAAACTATATAATCAAAATCACAGTTAACAAAGTTAATCTGACAGTATTATTCAGAATTTATTGGACGAAGGAGAGATTAGTATTGGATGTGAGAAAGGAATAAACTCTCCTTGTATTAAGCCACTAGGAATTTCAGTGTCACAGCAGCTATGGTTGGACGACAGAAGAATGGCATAAACTCGGTGCCTCCCAGGGTTGGGGGAAGGGAGGAGTCAAGGGTGACCTTAAGGTTTTAATTATATGTTATTGAGAAAGTCGTGTTAATAGAGAAATAGAAAAATAGAAAAAAGGGACAAATTTGGGAGACAGGATGAGTTTCACTTAAAATATTTCAAGTTTAAAGTTACACGGATAGAAATGCATGGAGACAATTAGAAGTGGTAACAGTATGCAGTGGTAATGAAGACTCCACTGCTGCAAAATTACTAACAGTAAGTAGAAATCTAGACGCCTTGATGGAAGCATGAAGAACTCAAAGCTACTAGCTAATGAGGACTGTCCTCCATGTCTCTCTTTCAGGCAATAACTGCAGAAACAGCAGGGACCATTAGACAAAAAATATGTTCCATAAGAAATATGAGATTAACTCTTAATAAATATGACAAATGAGATTAAATTGATTTATGGGGGTGGTGGGTTTACATCAATAAAATGTTACACACATTGAAGACATCATAGTATTGTCATTATGGGCAACCTTTGGCATTTGACAGGCTAGATTTATATCCTGGTTCGGCCACTTAACAGCTCTATGACACTGGACAAGTTGCTTCAGCTTTTTTTTCCTTACTTCCTTCAGATGTAAATTTGGGATGATATTAAATGCTTACCTGTTCGCTATCTTATGAGAAGAACATGGAATAGTACCAATAAAGCACTTAACATTGTGTCTTAGTCAGCTGAGGTTATCATAACAAAATACCATAGAGTGGGATGTTTAAGTAACAGAAATTTATTTTCTTACAGTTCTGGAGGCTAGAAGCCCAAGGTCAGGGTGTCAGTATGGTTGGGTTCTGGTGAGAACCTCTTCCTGGCTTACAGTCATCTGCCTCCTCACATGGCAGAAAGAAAGCAAGCTCTCTAGGGCCCCACGCTCATGACCTCATAAGCCCCTTCCCAAATATCCCCAAAGACCCCATCCCCAAAAGGCTCTATGCCAAATATCATCACATTGGCAGTTAGGGCTTTTACATACCAATGTTCTGGGGAAACAATTCAGTCCATAGCACATAGTCTCTGGCATTTAATAATATCATTATCAGTATTTTTCTTCTGTACAGTATTTTTCTCTAGCAATTTCACAGCGCTAAGAATCCCAAGACTTCAGAACAACAACAATAAAAAAGAATGTGATTCTAAGAAAGAATTGAGCTAAAAATTACATTGTTTGAAAAATGTAACTCAAAACAAATGGAAGTTATGAACCTCTACGGGTCACAGTAGAGAAACACAAGAGGTTTGTGGATTTATGAACTATGTACAAACTCTTGCTTCCTTGAATGTTCTGGGTTAAAATATTTTCCATGTTCTAGTTGAATCAGCATATGTTGAATCTGGGAAATTTTAGCAAAATATAAAAACAGTATTCCAGAGGGTTTTATGGTTCTAGAACACCTTATCTGACATATAGTAAGTTATTTCAAAAGGGGATATTTTTAAAATTCTGGATAACTAGCTGTGTTGGACATCATGCAGGTTTGGAAAATAAAACTGGTGTTTGAACTGACTCTTAGAAGCACATGGCAGGTTTTCTTGAGCAGGACTTTCCTTGATGCCTGAGATTTTCAATTTCTTACTCCAGTTTCTCTGTTACCATTTTTTTTTTTTCTTCCTCCCACATTTCTCAGCTTCTTTAGTGGAAGTAAAGAAGCAGGTATGCACCAGGGTTTCCTTTTATGCTCTCAGGCAATATTTAATTAAGCCTCAATCAGTGACGAGAGAGAAGAAAATGTATCTTGTGATTCTTTCTCTAAACTGAATTAGCTCGTTCAAATAGTCACAGATAACTGGAGAGTGCTCTCCCTTGCAAAATCAGCTTTCAGAGTGCAAGGCACCTGCTATCCTGGATGAGGGAAAGTAGGAGTGGTGAATTGAATCTGAGGTCTGCATTCTTCTTGGCAAATAATTCGGCTCAGGAAATCTGTTAGTCTGTGGTTCTACTTATATAAAATTAAATAATTTGCCTCTTTTGGACAGAAGGCACCCATACAACCCATGGAATACTGAATAGAGCCAAACCAGTAATTATTACAAAAATTAATTGTTGAATTGGAATTCAAATAATGAGTATAGTCGTCTAGCTAATAACAGGTTGTTTTTCCAAAAAACAATTTGACTCATGTTAGGGGTTTTGTTTGTGATCACTGGAACCAATTTTAGCTTGGCTCCCTTAAGTAAAATAAATAAATGTAAATAAAAATAAATACTGTTATTTGGAAGAATATTGAGGCCTGCGGGAATGTACTGGTATTGAAAGACTAAGTTGGGAAACTTGGACCAGCTCTCTAGGACTGCGAAACAAGAAGCTTAGCTTTTAGTAGTTTGGCCAGGGTGTAACTGCATTTGCACCCTACCACTTGCTTGTGAATAAATACCGGCCATCCTTTTGCTTTACGTCACTTTCTCCAGATTACTGGAAAGAGGCTTCCAATTTACTGAGCCTGGGTTACATTCTCATTCCCTGGCAACCAGGGCATGGAAAATGTAGGACAACAAGGTTACTTCAACTTCCCTAATGAAAAGATTAGACAGCCTTCTAGAATCTAGGTGCAATGAGTAGCTCATCAAAATTAGGAAGGGATTTGGAGTCTATGCAGCTATATAATGAAGATCACTAACTACATCTTAGTTCAGTAATTAGGAATGATGTAAGTGGTTTTATTACCATCATTGTCATCATAATTAACATTTAATAAGCAGTTACTTGCCTGCTAGGCTCTATTCTTACCCACACTTTCCCAACACTAGCTCATCGTATGCTCCCATCAGTCTTATGAGGTAGCTACTTTGAAAATGAAAGAAAAAATGCTTAGTGAAGTTAAGTAACTTGCACAAGATTACACAGCTAGTAAATGGCAAACAGTTTCAAGCTTCAGGTTGTATAACTTCAAATAACCTAACCCATGTGCACACACACGAGATTGACTTCTCTGCTGCCATTAGACAATTTTATAGATTTTTGAATATACTTGGTACTTAACAAATATTTGCTGAAAGCTCTGGCATATAGCTGGTATTCAATAAATGTTTGTTGAAAGAATAAAGGAATGTATATTATATGTTCATTAAAATGACAGGTGTCCTCCCCCTCTGGAATTCCCACGAGCATGTAGTCTGAACCTTGTACTAAGCTAGTGATCCCACAAATCAAAGGGATTGAAGTCCAGTTTATCGTAAAATCAATGCATATTCACAATACTAAGGTGAACTGTATATTCAAGCAGTTGCTTATCTGTATTACTTCTTTTTAAACTTGATATTTCAGAAAATGTTCCTTTTTAGATAAGAGATTGTATATAGTTGGAATGTCTTTGTGAATCATTTCATTTTTTTCACTCCATGGCTTCCCACTGTGATATTTTAAAAATGGATCCATACTCCTAGAGACTATGTAGGAAAGAGAAGTATTTCCGACACAGGGCAAAAACATCTACAGATGGGCCACAGTTAATATAACGAAGGGCAGATCTCACCTTGACCTCTAGCAATAATTAGACCTAAGAAGCAAGAATTATTTTCAAAGGCTAGTAATGTCTCAGTTAGGAATTGCTTCACTGTAGGTAGATATCTGGCCTGATGAACAGTTCACAGATTTCTTTGGAGAATTGACATAATCTGCCTCAGATCTATAGGTTATAAAATATTAATATTAAATTATTATAATTGTAAATGGTTCAAGTTTTCCTCTTGCTCTTTCATTCACTTGCTCTCTTGTTATTATAGTTGTTATTTTACAGATGAGCAAACTAAGGCTCTATAAGTTTCACTGATTGCCCAGGCAAGGACATAGAGCTGACAAATAAAGAGCTAAAATTTGAATCCAAGCCTCTAAAATTCTCTTTTTATTATATTGTGTTGCCTTCTGCAAATACAAAACAAACCCATGGAATACTGGATAGAACTAAACCAGTAGTTTTTATAAAAAATTAATAGTTGAGTTGGAAGTCAAATAATTAGTAAGTACTGGTCCAGCTGCTAACATTGAGCCACATTGAACCCAATTTGGAACTTTGCAGAATGATGTAAAGCAGCAAAAATCAGTCAGTCTCTCACTGAGTAGTCTCAAGGAGGTTTAGTTTAGTGGTTTTCACGTTACTGGGTTTTGACTTTTTTAGCACATGATATTAAATACCAGTCTGCTGGCAAAGACCTAGGGTGTATTGTATCTGTCTATTACTCGGGGGATTAGAGTTAAGTTGGGACTGAGTGTAGGAGATAAGAAAGTTAATGTTTCAAGGAATGTCTCCTTTATTATATTTCTCCATGATTCTCTATGTGAATATAGTGCTAGTATTTGAAGAGTGTTTAGTCCAGACATTAGTAATGCTTTACAATGTGATGTATTTTCAATCTATTTGTCCTTAGAAAAGTTGTTTATATATATATATATATATATATATATATATATATATATATATATATATATATATCAGTTTCCTTGTATAAAAAAATGATGCTAATGGTGATATCTACTCACAGGACTTTTGTAATGGCTAAATTAGAATAACAGTAACCTTTCAGTAAATACAAGATCAGACAATTAAGTTCCCAAACTCATCCTAGAAAAAGTGCTATATACCTCACTGCTGAATATCACTATGGTCACCTTCAAAGTACTCCCCTTGGGAAGCTATGCACTGACTCCAGTACCTAGTCCACCCTTCAAAGCAATTTTGGAACTCTTTTTCTGGAATAGCCATCAGAGCTGTCATCCTATTACTCTTGATGTCCTGAGTGTCATCAAAATGTCTTCCTTTCAATATTTCCTTTATCTTCAGGTAATGAAAGAAGTTATTGGGGGCCAGATCAGGTGAGTATGGAGGGTGTTCCAGTACAGTTATTTGTTTACTGGTGAAAAACTCCCACACAGACAGTGCCATGTGAGCTGGTGCATTGTCGTGATGCAAGAACCATGAGTTGTTGGTGAAAAGTTCACATCGTCTAACTTTTTCATGCAGCCTTTTCAGCATTTCCAAATAGTAAACTTGGTTAACAGTTATCCAAGTCGGTACAAATTCATAATGAATAATCTCTCTAATATCAAAAAAGTTTAGGGGACAGCTGGATGGCTCAGTTGGTTAGAGTGTGAGCTCTTAACAACAAGGTTGCCAGTTCAATTCCCACATGGTCCAGTGAACTGCGCCCTCCACAACTAGATTGAAAACAACAGCTTCAGCTTGAAGCTGAGCCTCCAGTGGGCAACCAGTTGGCTCAGTGGTTAGAGCGTGTGACTCATAACATCAAGATCGCTGGTTCGATTCCCACATGGGCCAGTGAGAAGCAACATCTTGAGCTTGCAGCTGAGCTGTCAGTGGGCAAAAGCTCAAACCGGGCAGCCGGTTTGCTCAGTGGTTAGAGCAAGGTGCTCATAACACCAACGTTGCCGGTTTGAGTCCCACATGGGCCAGTGAGCTGCACCCGCCACAACTAGATTGAAAACAACAACTTGACTTGGATCTGAGTTGTGCCCCCCACAACTAGATTAAAATACAATGAATTGACATGGAGCTGATGGGTCCTGGAAAAACACACTGTTCTCCAATATTCCCCAATCAAAAAAAAAGCAAAGGTTAACAACATCATTGCAACAAGTTTGTGAACTAAATTGTCAGACGTCGTATTACCTGTTGCTATTAATCAACATCTTTTACATACAAGCTCTCATTCGTTCCTCAGGTGCTCCACTCAGAAGTTAGCAGGGATGATTATTCTCATGTTAAAGTGACAGAAAATGGCATGTGCAAAAGTGACTTTCTTATGTTTGTAAGAAGTTAGGGAGGTACTGGTACAGAAAGGTCAGTCTATAGAGCCAGTTGAACTGAGTCTGAAGTTCCACTTTACTTCGTTTAGCTTTATGTCATTGGCATTTTAACTCTCTGAGCCCAAATTTTCTCATCTAAACAAAGGCCGAATATAATGCTTAGCTGATATGTTGTCTGTAAGGGTTAAATGAGGCAATGAATGTACCGCACGTAACATCTGGCATCTGTGGAATACTTTCTTTTCTCTTTCAATGATTGCCTTTGAAATATTTCAGAATAAAATGGTTTATAGAAAATAATCATTGTCACGGTTGAAAGTGACGATGATTATTGTTATTTTTAAATAATATCTATAATAAGGAAACTAGTCCTAGTGGTATAGTAATGAGCACACTCAGAAGATGGAGCTTCATAAAGACTTTTTTTGATAAAAATGATCCACTGTCTATCATTTTATAAAATTTTTTCTACCCTAATCAAACCACTTGTATTAAACATGATAATTCATCTTCTGGCATACAGATTTGTGAACTCCACATTCTGCAGTTGAATTCTTTGCAGGAAATTTATACACTGCAATGTAATTCATTTTTTCAATTTTCTATTTCATTTCAATTACAGTGTTTATTATATGAGATAGAGGTTTTCAATTAGCATGCTTGTTCTTTTTAATTAGAAGTAAAAGTCTTAATGGAACTTACATTTTTGGCATCACTTATTTTCAGAAGCATAAACTCTGGGACAATTTGTGAATACAAAAGCATAGAAAGTTGGGGAGTGTTAATTTTATAAATATCTTAGACTAAGCTACTGATCTCTTATATGAAAATTCTACTAGATGTACAGCAGCAGCAAGAGTTTCTAGTTATTTAGTACCTCGTACCGGGTTATGGCTTCTATATGTATTGTCTCTAATTCTCATAACTGTACAAGCAAATGTTTCCCAAATGAAGAAGCCCTGAAAGAAGAATTATTAAATCCTGCCTGGGAAACTTGAGCAAGGCTTTCCAGGAAAGTGACCATTAGACTGTTTTAAAATATGATAGTAAGCTCATCAGATAAAGATGGGGAAACCACATCTTCAGGAAATATGATGAAACACAGTTAAAATGGAAAAGAAGAGTGGCAATTCAATGGACAGACAGAGCCAAGTAGGAAAGGTCTGGTCTAGGAGTTTGGGCTGAGTATAGTAAGGAGAATGTAATGCTGTGGAATTTTGCCACATACTCTTTCAAATATCAGAACCAGCAGCCTTCATATCTCGGTGGAATTCTTTCTTCTTTTACACACCATATGGAAGTTCCTCAAAATACCGTAATGTGAATGAAAGAGCTACGCTAGCTGAAATAACATATCCATCAGAGGGCTGCCAATGGGCTGTCAATAGTGAATCATTTAAATTTAAAATTTGGCATTCTGCACATAGGAGTGTACAATCCCTGTTGAGTTTCTGTAGCTCCCTGAAGATGTCTTCTTTCTGCAACTACTGTGATCATTTGTATTTCAATATCAGCATTTAGAGGTCAACTGTCTGTATTTCAGGCACAATTATAAACTGGAGTCACTGTAGATATTAGAAACTGGTGTCTCAATAGGCAGGCATACAGATACAGCTCTGGGTTCCCAGTGTCTCCATGCTTCCTGATGCAGAACAGGCACATGGAGAGTTAAGAAGAAAGGGGATGAATGAGTTATATGATGTCATCAGTTCCTTCAGCCCTTTCATAGACTAAGCTTTCCTTTGTGACATCACTAGTCTCTGTCCAAGCCCTAGATCGCATAACTGGTCCTTTATTTTATTAATCTTAACCTATGCTCCCAGGAAGCTACCAGTATCTTCATTATAACATGAATTTCTCTGTCTGAACCACTATCTATTAAGTTCCATACCTGAAGTCTACTCACATTTATCCATCATTCATACGACCTGCCATTACTGACAATGCTGATCTCTCTTCTGGGTGCTGGAAATACAATAATAAGCAAGATCAATGTGGGCCCAGTCTGCATCGAGCTGACTGTCTGTTCTGAACTAACCTCTGAATCTTGTAGTATGTTCAAAGGCTTTTTCATAAAATAGGTGCTTAGTAAATGTTAAATAAAGGAATGGAGTGACCAATCTATGCCAGTGTTAGGAACTGTGGAGGATACAACATAAACAAGTCAGTTTTAGCTTTCAAGATGCTCGTAGTCTGTGGTGGGCACAGACATACACACAGATAATTCTAATGTGTAGCAGAAAGCATCATGTGTTATAATAGAGGAACAAACACATTTCTGTGGGAGCACGTAATGGCAAAAGATTAATTCTTGCTTGGGGGATGCTCTGCCCTTCTGTCTCGGCAGGAAACAAATGATGGTGTCCTCCACTGAGCATAACTGGCATCCATTTGCCATATGCATAAGGAATGAGTAGATTCATAAAATAAATGAGTCGGGAGAATTTGCTTCACTGCAGTTTTTTTTCACTGCAATGTTACAGCGTGTTATCCAATGGCATCTTTCAGATTTATAATTTCCTTCCTAGAAAATACTTGAATCCCTTACTGGACAGCCTGCTTTCCTTTATTATCTATTCCCTACTGGTAGGTAGAGGTGAAATAATGAGGACAATCTGAACGTATTTTAGTATCCAGCATAAAGGCTAACATAAAAAAATTAACTTGGGATTTTAAAAAAAAATAAACTGTTACCAGTTTCATTACTCTCTGCTCATGAGTTAACTTGCTGAAAACAATACTAAATTATGGTTTCCTTTACTTCCTGTATGAAAATAGCACTAATTCAAGAGTTTAGGCACAAGGGGTCTCGAGCCAGCTGCCACTAACCAAAAGTATGACTTTAGGGAATTCCTTTTCCTTCTCTTGGCCTTATTTTCCTCATCTATAAAATGAGTTTATTGGACCAGATTAGGAGGTCCCAATCTCAGATGAGTACAGGGGCCAAAGAGGTAAAAGACAGAAGCAGGTCAGCATTTTCCATGTGAGAATGTGAAGCCAGAATTGGGACACCTGATTTTTCCAAGAGAGTCTACAAAGCTGGATTTTTACGTGAAACTTGTACAATACAGCATTTAGGCCAAACAAGAAAAAGGAATTCGGCCCAAGGGTTCCTTTCTACAACTTCTAGACTGGATGCTTTCTCAAGTCTCTTGTATCAGACATTCTCCTATTCTACATTAAGACAGTCTGTTTTCCTTTGTTTTAACAGCTACTAAACTTCAAAGTTCCAGTTCCCTAGATGAATTAAAACATGTGTTTTGAGTGCTATAAAATTAAATTGTCATCACAGATTGGAGGATTCAGTTTCTGCTAATCTTTTGGGGGTCTTCTGATTTGATTTAGCAAGAGTAATATTAGGATTGAATGTTAAGCGTTCTAAATCAGGGATCCAGTTGTCAAGAAACAGAGGGAGCATCTATTCTCTCCTCTTCCATTTCCTCTCTGCAAGCTGCTGTGAGACAGATCCAGCCTGAGAGCAGCTGGCAAGTTTGGTTTGGCATAAATATTCCTGCCTTCATTGGCCTTGGCCCATAGTGGACCCTAAAAAATAATCCTTGCACAAACTAAATACTTCTGAATGAAGTCCAGCTCTTCCCTGCATTAACATGCCAACTCATTAACATGCCCTCTCTTTCCTACTGCTCAGAGGATAAGAAAAGAAGTCTGGTTAAAATGAACCCTTTTATTTGGGGGACTCAGGACTTTAACATTTGCCTGATCAGGTGAAACAGTTTGGGCCTCCAAAACTTCTATCACTGAGCCTTACATGCTATTTTTGGAGGAAAGAGATATTAAGTTACTCATGTTTGTATCACCAGCATCCAGCACAATCTCTGACATACAATAAGGACTCATTAAGTGTCTGTTTAATCAATAACTTAATTCATCTCTGAATGAGTCAACAAATAAATTAACTAATGAGCCAGAATTTCTCTCTAGGGCCTAAGCAGCAAGAACAAAGGAACTGAATATAACTCTGAGTTTTATTAAGACATCTAAAGAAAGATTCTGTCAATCAGAGCGTAGGGAGCTTGGAAATGTAAACAAAAGATGAGTAAAATGTGGTGTGACCCTTGCAGTGCTCCCAAGTGATCATAGATAGTCCCCTTATTCTAGGTGTCATCTCATGATTCTGGACATTTCAAATATAATGTTGCCTTATAGAAAATATTAATTTAAAAAAAAAAGAAAAAGAAACAGGAAATCAGCCTGCGTAGCTTCAGGCTACCAGTTCACACCTACTTCTGAGGGCTGTGGTTCCATTGTCAGTGTGGTTCTCAAAGCCTCTGCAGTGCTGGCAGAGTTTACTGCACAGGTGCTTCACTCAGTGGCCAGTCTTGCCCCTAGGCAGTATTCTATCCCATGATTCACTTCTCAAAACTTTGATCTGCTGACTAGGGTCAAACCCTTGTCTGCACAACTGGGGTGGGGGTGGAGGGGAGTGGTCCTAGGAGTTCATGTTCAAGCTTGAGGGATCACTTTCTTGAGCTCCCCCCTCTCCATAGTCTCCCTGACACTTCAGCTCCCAGCCTCTCCCTTTCTTCTCCTGGTCCTCTGGGTAGAAATCTGAGGCTTTAGTTTCTACCTGTGCCTCACACTTCCTGTGCCTTTGACTGAATTGCCATGGGAGCCAGATGGGGCGAGGCTAGAGAAAGGAAAAGAGCAACAGGGAGTTTCTCCATATTCTTGGTATACAGTTCCTTTGGTCATAGAGAAGTGACCCCACGCTAAGACTTATAGATGTTTTCTTTTACCAGCATCCCCTCTGCAGGGATGCCTGGGGGCTTGCATGGGAAAACAAGCAAAAACAAAAGTGGAGTTTCTCCTGTTCTCCCTGACAGGCAGGGTGCCCCTTCCCACTCTTCAGAGCAGAAATACAAGGCTCCTCTTGGAGCAATTTGTTCCTGCACCTGGTTTTCAGAGTTCTGCCGTTGGGGCTGCCTTTGAGTCCAGGCCTGGAAGTACTGGAGGCAAAAAAGATCCCAGAATCGCACGCATGGTTCAGTGGTCTTCTGAATTCTGGTTTCCTTCCTGTAACCTGTTGCCATTTACTTTTCCGAATCCTCACAAAGTGGCGCCAGTCATTCCGCCCAGGCTTTTTAGCTGTGTGTTCAGTGAGAGAAACAGGATGAAGAGTGCTTACTGCATCTTAACTGGACCAG
Source organism: Rhinolophus sinicus (assembly GCF_036562045.2). NCBI lineage: Eukaryota > Metazoa > Chordata > Mammalia > Chiroptera > Rhinolophidae > Rhinolophus > Rhinolophus sinicus. The sequence continues at coordinate 107,590,739 of NC_133756.1, forward strand.
AATTTTTCCCAGGTAGTTTCTTTAGATGGTGAAATTATTACAGGAAAAGAAGGTTCCTGGCTTCACATAGGAAATAATTCAAATATGAGCCAGTATAGTGTTTAAAATAAGTTTATTTAGCAGAGAGTAAGAAAAGAAGGATCATCTCTCAGACAGAGAAGTGGTCTCTAATCGCTAATGGAAGAGAGACCCCCTCCATCTCCTCACCTAAGGTTCATATGTGTTTTTTGCTTCCAAGGAAGATTTATTGGTATGGGAGGGAAAGGAGAACAGAAGAACAATGTTGAATTTATTTCTAACTTCAGTAAGATGCAAGTGGAATAAGGGCAGGTTTGTTTTAACTCATGTAAAGAACAACCTGTGTTTTCTTTCCATGGGCTGGTCATAATGGACTCTCTCATCTTTGGATAGTTTGCTCTGTGCCACTGAGTAATGTCTGCCTGAGCTCTGTGTCTTGGGGCACATAGGCAGCCAGCTTGCAATCCAGCCTCTGCAAAAACAGTCCTTCCCTATATTATAAACATCCAGCGTTTCTTTATGGGATTATCTGGTCCACCTGAAAGATCCTGTTGAAAATTGGCATTGTCATTTAGTTTAATTGTGTGTCATTCTACAAAGGGACAATTGCTCTAGTAAACCGATTTGACAATCTGAAGACCAGACCTGGTATTGGATGACACCTTTGCAACATCCTGTCATCCATCAGGCCTCATTCATGTACTTAATACACATTAACAGTGCTAGTTATGTGTCCGGTGCTGTACTAGGCACAAGGGCTACCTCTGTGAACGACACAAACTCTTTGTCCTTAGGATGCCTGTAGTATACAAGGAACCAGCCACAAGTCACCACCAGCACTCTAGAAGAACGAAGCACAGCCTTAAGTCTAGAAACAGCTATGTAAACAGGCAATTCCTGTATAGAGTATTTAGTGTAGGATAAACATCAGCACCGGTGCCATAGGAGAACAGAGCAAAACCTTCATTCTGAACTGGAGGAGGATCACAGACAATTGCTGAGGGAAGGTGCAGCCCAGACACATACAAATTAATAAGTAGAAAATATGCACAATAGTATACGTACATGTATCAAAATGACTTGAGAAATTACAAAGGCTAAAGTTCTATGAGTTTCTTTAGCAGTTGTGTTTGTTTTGTTGTTGTTTTTTTAATTTGCAACCATTTGGCGTCTTTGAGTGACAAGGGCAGATAGTCACCTGAAGTTCTACAAGACCCTAATGCTGCCCAAATAGGCCAGTTGTTCCCAGATGCTCAATAATAGCAATGATTCAACAGACTGTAAACAAACACGTGTGTCCTTTGGTTTTCAAGCACTTGCCATCATCAGTCAGCTCCATCTGTATATTCCTGGGCCCAGGTCTTACACAGGTACAGCAGGCACTATTTGAGGGAAAAGCAATATCATATAGCAAAAAGGACACTAATCTTGGCGTTAGAAATTCTTATCTACTTCTGATTTTTACTATCTGTGTGACCCTGGAAAATCTACTTAACCTGTCTCCATCTCAGTTTCTTTATCTCTACAGTTTGGATACAGTATCCATGCACATCACTGATACACACAAATATTATTTTGAGAAGTGCCAAACAAATGCAAATCTTCATTCTTGTCCTCATTCAATTCAACAAATAGTACAGTAACCATGCCCTAAGCACTGTGATTTGATTTGCAAATGAATAAGGCTCAAATTTTGCCTTTGTGCCAGTTACTGTCTATTGTAGACAAAGCATAAAGAAAAATCAGGAAGGGAACCTGAAAGATGACTGCCTCAGAGCTATTGAGCATCACATCAGATGGGACCTTTGACTTGCTTTTGTTCTCCAAAGTCTTGACCACAAAACATACTGACTAAAGGTTATTATGATTTGTATTTCAATATAGTTACCATTTATGAAGCATCTGACTTGTGCCAGAGTTTGTGCTAGGTACTCATGACTTTCCTATAGCATTTAATTCTTACATCATCCTTGCAAGATAAAGGTCATCATTTAACAGATAATTAAACTTAATCTTTGAGAATTTAAGTAACTTGTCCAAGTCACAAAGCTAGGAAGACCTAAAGCAGGAATTTAAACCCAGATCTCCGTATTCTGCTCATAAGAGGAAAAAAAACACAAATGAGAATCAAACTACTTAACCTGTTTAATAGCCACAAATGCACCTATTGCTGAATCCTGATAATGGGTTTAGAGACTGAGTTGCAACATATGGTTTAATCTCAAGGTCAAGCACCTAAGGTGGTCTCAAAGATTACCACTGCCCAGTCAATTTTCTGGAAGTAGAATCAATCAGGTGAGTAACTGCCTCTATTTAGGGAGTTAAATGGAGGAAAGTAGGAAATGCATTGACTTGTGGACCGGATGTTTCAAATTCTGCTTCCATTAAGTATGCCCACATTTCTGTAGTATGGTGTACATGGTGCCTGAGGGAAGTATAAGAAAGTAATAGGGAGCTTGGAAGGACAAGGTTAATTTTAGTGTCTGCAGTCATGGTGGTCTTCGTGAAAGAAGTGCTCTTGAAGCCTTTAAAATAGATAGGATTAGTGTTAGTAGGGTCAGGGAGGAAAAAAAAATAGAAAGGGTAGTCTAGTGAGAAGAGCTAGTCCTTTCATTCATTTAACAAATATTTATTGAGGACCCACTATGTGCCAGGCATTGTTCAAGGCAGTGAGTAGCGAACAAAGCAAAATAATCCCTAGCCTCTCAGAGTTTACATTTTAGTGGGTAAACGAGACAGACAATAAACAAGACAAATATATAAAATATGTAGTATTTTAGATGGCAGGAAGTTGAAAAACAATGTTGGGAAAGGACTTAGGGAGTGTGTGGGAGGAGTGGGTGGAGATGCGATTCAGACAGGATGTCCAGAGAACATCTCACAGAGAGGATGATAGTTGAGTAAAGACCTGCATTGGGGAGGGAACAGGTTCTATGTATCTCCGAGGCAGAGCATTCCAGGCAGAAGGAAGAGCAAGTACAAGGGCCTGGAGGCCTGAGTACACCTGGTCTGTTTGAGGATCAGGGAGGAGGCCAGCCTGGCTAGAGAGAGAGAATTTAAATGAAGAGTGTTACGAATAGAGTGAGAAGGATAAGGGTGGGGCACTGTGAGGCAAACTCCTGTATGTCTTTGATGGTCAGTGCAACGACCTGGTATTTAGTTTCAGGAACAAGCCACTGAAAAGTTTGATCAGAGGAGTGTCATGATCTGACATATTTTAAGGGAGTTTTTTCTGGCTATTGTGTTAAAAATCAGCTGGAATCAAAGGAGGATAGACAGAGGTAGAAAGGAGACCGGTTAAAAGACTATTGCTGTGATCCAAACAGGAGATGATATAGCTTGAACCTGGCAGAAGTAGACTGATGTAGTTTAATTCAGGTATATTTGAAAATAGATCAAATAAGAGTTGAGAAGTTGCGAAGGAAAGAGAAGAGTCAAAAGTGATTCAAAGTATTTGACTTCACACCTAGACGAATGGCGTTTCCAGTGGTGAAATGTGGAAGTATGGATGGTTTATGTATAGAAGGAAATTGTAACACTTGGTTGGGAACTAGCCTGAGTCCAGTGTCTAGCCCTGAGATGGAAAAAGGATTCCCCATCTTATATCTATGTCAGGATGAACCATGCTGGTTTTCCTAGAGAGCCTCTCTGCTCAGGGAAATTTAAAGTGTCAGCATTTGGGCAAGCAACCAAGAAGGGGGAAATATACCTCTATAGTTTAAAAACGTCATCAAGTACCATGCTATATTTGTAAAGTCCCTTTTTATCCCTCTTAAAAAATATTTTTTCCCCACATGACAAACTCAGTCTTCACTTCAGCTGTTACCATGCTCTTCTTACATATCTCAACCCTCTCCATTCTTCAATTGCTGGGTCTGTTAGTAGATTCCATCTCCTAAACATTTCTGTCCATAACAATGGCCTCTACCCTAGGGCAGGCCATTTTCAGCTGTCACTGGGATTGTTGCATTGCCTTTTAACAGGTCTTCTTGACTCTATTCCTACAGCCCTTTAAATCTTTCTCCATACTGTGGCCAGATAGATAGGTCTTTCTAAAATAGAAATCTGACCAGGTTCCTTCCTAGTTTAAATATCATAAAGGATCCCCATGCTCTTATCATAAAGTATAGCAAACTTAAAGTGGCTTAAGCAGTCCTGTCTCCCTCTCCTCCTTCAGTTCTTGCCATTCTCCTACCTCCTCTCCATATTCTGGCCATTCCAGTCTTCTTAAAATTTCCCCATCACAGTGTGCTCTCATCTGTGAACCTTCAAACATGCTTGGAACACTTTCCACCACACACACGCTCTTCATCCAGCTGATACTCAACCGTAATGGTCAACTTCAGTGAGCTTCTGGATCTGCTGCCACTCTGGATTCAGTCCTGCCTCAGCACTTATCAAGCCAGATGCTCTTCTGGACTTTACACTCTAAATAAATGAGAGTGAGAACCATGTCTGTCTGTTCAACATTATGTCCCCACTCCCAGCAAGTTCTGAGCTATCAGAAGGAAGTGGCATTTACTCCATATTTGTTGAATCAATAACCCATACCGAATGTCAGTTCTTTAATGAACTTTCCAAGAGCCCTTCATTGGAAGGGATCTCCCTCTTTGGGCCTCTGTAGATTTTAACTCCACATGCATTACAGATTTTTCACCTTGTACCTTTTAGTTTAGCTACATAATTTACTTCTGTTATTGAGCAAGTTTCTTCTGAAGGGCAGAATCCATGTCCAATTCATCTTTCTGTTTTCCTTATATCACCCACCATGCAGATTTATGTATACTCAGAGTCCAATAAATGTTTATTGAATTAATTAATGAATTAATGGAGTGTAAATGTTATATTTCAGAATTTCCAAATATGTCACTTTATGGGGAGCATATGCTTCGAGGTTGGAAGGGGTGGATGATAAATCTAAATAGGTAAGTTGAGGCAAGATAGTGGAGGATCTATTTTTTTAGGCTAAGAGGACTTAATAGTTTGGAAACTGGAGATGTGTTGAGAATTTCTACACCATAGAGGTATATTATCACAGCTGAGTACAAGGGATATTAATCTATCCTTAAGATAACTTTTGTGGTAGAGAAATACAGCGCTAGCAGAGTTTGGTAATGGGGTAAGTGAATATTAGTACTGTTGGAGATTCAAATCATTCTTCAGGGTTTTGAGGAAAAACCAAAACAAAACTGGAAATAGAAGGCAATTATTAGGCATACTATGTTGGCTCCTGTATCTTAGGATTGACTCGTTCTAACTCTAATAAATTGTTCTACTGCGTTCTCTCATTACTCAGAATCCATGCAAGTAGCTATAGTAGAATTAAATCTCAAAGTGAATCCCTAATTTGTTTCCCAACAGGTTCTCTGACTCTGAAAACACATCATGTTCAAGATTCCAAAATGGGATTTGTGATCAACGCGATCTATTCTATGGCCTATGGGCTCCATAACATGCAGACAGCCCTCTGCCCGGGCTATGCAGGCCTCTGTGATGCAATGAAGCCTATCGACGGACGGAAACTTTTGGACTCCCTGATGAAAACCAATTTTACGGGGGTTTCTGGAGATATGATCCTATTTGATGAGAATGGAGACTCTCCCGGAAGGTATTGTTATAATTCTCCTCTAGACAGTAGACAGTAGAGTCTGAACAACAGCTATGTCTGGATCCTGAGGTGCCTGTTTGTCTCCCTTGTGGTTATCTAGGCATCCTGGCCATGTTTGACTAGTTCTGACATCACAAAGTGAGCAAAGACAGAGAGGGAAAGCCCTATTTCCAGTGGCCAGGAAAAGGTATTGATGCTTATGTCCAGAACATGGTCTTGGAGTCATTCCCACATTTCAGAGATCTAAACTTAAAGGCAGGAGCCTCGTGTTATCATCATTGAAAGCCATCTCTGCTTATGTTTGCCATTTTATTCCCTGTGCTCTGATCTCCACTTGGGTCATAGATCTATTCTAAAAGAGGAACAATTCAAGTTCTGGTAATACAGAAATTGGTGCTGTTATATATATATATAACATATATAACATATATATATATATAAAACACACACACACATATATATATATAGTTTGCTGTACCTACAGTGAGTTATAAGTCATATTTTATTATTTTATTATCCTCCAACTGGAGCCCTTTCTCCCCTTCAGGCCTTAAAGGGGCTTTTTCTATGAAATTTCACATTTCATTATTTATAGAGAGGAGCCTGAGAAATAAGAACTTATTCATAATTATAGGTCAGCCTCCAGAGAAAGTCATTAGGTACCTAGAACTTATCAGAATTCACATCTATTTCATAGTCCCAATTCTTAGGTGACTCTATACATGGAATTTGTACTCTATGAGGGATAATGTCGTTGAAATGATATTCTGAGATGTAGAAGGGCTGGGTCTTCACTCTGCCTTGCTTCAGAATAATCAGGGATCTTTGGTCTCCCTCTATAAAATCCCAAGTACTCTTCCAGCAACAGCTTATGTTTGACAGCTGTGCTTGGAGAGGGTGACTTTACACTCTGTTTGCAGTTGACAGCGCCAAAAGGTTTCACAAGTCCCTCCATGTCTCACACCCTATGTGCCTACACATTGCAACAGCCACCTTGGTTTAGCTTGTTTCCATATACCTGTGGTGAGCTGGAGCTTGTCCCTGACAGCTGTTACCATCTTACAAGCTGGACTTCTAAGTTAATAGCTAGTTTCAACTCATGCAGCCAAGAGCAAAGCTGAACATTCTCTCTAGTCTAGAGACGTGAAGAATATTGCATCAGGCAGGCTCTTTGCCAAAATAAGCTGAATTTTCACATGCTGTTTTCTAATTTTGGCTATTCAGTATATCCATCGTGGGGGGTGGGGTGGTAAGGGAAGAAATACAAGCATTTCCCCAGGGTCAAAGAATACTTGGCATTTGTTGTAAGGCTTAGGGCTGGTGAACCAATGAACTCTGTCTTTGGGCTTAGGTCGAAGCCCATACTCTGGCGTCTAGAAATGGATTTATCATTCATGTATGCATCCTCAGAGTTCTCACATCAGCTTTTGACTTGTTTATAGACTTTGATGAGTACAGCTTCACCAGTTCAAAGAGTTTTCATGTAATGTACCCACACCAGTTCCACAAACCAGAGAGTGAAGAAATGTCTCAGATGGCTTAGTTTTACCAATGAGAAACCTTAATGAATCAGACAGAAAGAACATCATTATCTCGTTCATAATCCTCCAAATATGCTGTAATCAGGTACATTTAGCACATAGGTTCTTAACCTTTGTTGGAACATGAATCTCTTTAAGACTCAGATAAAATTAGAGATATTCTCTCAACGACAATATACATACAATATTACAAAAAATTTCTTGAAATTCACCCTTGTTTAGAGACTTTCCACGCATTACTAAGGCTGGATATATTAACCCATGAATAAATGATCAGAATTGGCCTCTGATGGTATTAGCCAGACTCAGGAAACTGTGGTTTGCAACTTTTTATTTTTCCAACTAACCCAGTTATATTTAATAAACATAACTAACATTTATTGAGTGTGTGTTCTAAGCCAAACACTAAGCTAAGCCCTCTATGTTTTAATACTATGAGGTAAGTAATATTATTATTCTCTTTCCAGCTCTTTACAAACTGAGGCTTACAGAGGTTGAATGAGTTGCCCAAAGACACAATCTAATAAATGATAGTCACGATCCTAACTCAGTCTCCTGGGCTTCATCTCCTAACCATGTACAACAACCTGCCGATTCACCAACCAAAATCACAATCCAAAAGCCAGTATTTCCTGAGAAATGTGTTTGTAGGCATTATGCTGTTATTTCTGTGGTATAAAACTTATGGCTCTGCTGGATCAAAGACATTCCAAACTGAGCAATGAACCAGAGGAGCCAGGGGTGGTCATGTGTTCCCTTAAAATGCCAGAGTCATAGAAGAAGAGCCTAAACAGAGGAAATTGGGAGACGTGGCAACTCACTCAGGCACACACACTTATAGATTGTTGAGGAGTAAATTATAATCATTGTTTTTAAACCTTACATCTAATTAAAGTGCTATATCAGTCTGAAGCTCTTTAATGAAAAATCTTAGTGCTAGGAGTGTTACAGAATTCACAATTTTTGAATGTACAAAAAGTTATGCAGTCATATAATGCCCCCAGCATGCTGTGGGATAGCACTTCTTAATCAGCACATAATATTTCTACAGAGAAAAACATGAATATTCACATTGTGATAAATAGAGCGTAAATAGCCTCATGACACAGTGGGTTAAATTCTGTCACTAAGTAAGTTCATATTGAGTCATGTTTCACTGCTAAGTGAGTTACAAAAAAATTAAAAAAAACAACAACCATGGTTATCATAGCTCTAAGGATTTCAGAATTATAGATGAGAAATATGGACCTTTACTATTTACCACCAATGGTATAGATCACACATCAGTAAACTATGGTCTATAGGCCAAATAAAGTCTGCTGTCTTTGTAAATGAGGCTTTATTGGAACACATTGACACTAATTTATTTAGATACTGTCCATGGCTGCTTTCATACCACACTGGCAATGTTGAGTAGTTTCAACAGATAATCTCACAAAGCCTAAACTACTGTCTGTCCCTTTACAGTAAAAGTTTTCTGACCTCTGGTATGGAGATTTCATTGAAAACTAAGGTTTCAGGGGGCCTGCCTGGCCATTGCCTGGGACTGACCATACTGGACAGAGGAAACATGGAGAGTCAACGTCAGACCAAGTACAACTGACTACTTAAAGCAAAAATGTTAACATTATATTGTGGGACTTATAAGCATATGGATGTAAAATATTTAACAACATGAAGGAAGGGGGTATAGAATTATATAGGAGTAAGGTTCATATATTTTACATTAAGTGACACAACATTAACTTTAAGTGGAGAATCAGATAAATTAAGAATGCATATTGCAATCCCTAAAGAAACCACTAAAATGTTAATACAAGAAGAATAGTTAAAAAGCCAATAGAGGAATATTTTTTTTAAATGACTAACCCAAAAGAGGACAGGAAACGAGGAACAGATGGACAAAAACAGATGTGACAAATATAAAACACGGCTGGAAGACTAGAAATTTGCAGATACTGAGCTGGTTTGCTCATGGATTCTTACAAAGTGGCTCTGTCCATAGAAGGACCATAGAGATAATCAGTTTCAACTTCCTAACTTTCTTGGAGAGAAAACTAAGTTTCAGAGAAAGGAAGAGGCATATCTTGGTGACTTACTTAATTAGTAACAGAACACGTACCCTATACAAACCTCAGGAATGATCGTTAAAGAAGAATTTAACTTACTTTTTTTTTTCATTTTCTTTATATTACATTTGAAATGATCATATATATGGTAGAAAAAGGCTTCATTATTAGCTACCATTGAAGCTTTTGGTCAAACTAATTCTGTGGTCTCTCTTTAATCTGTGATTATCCAACCTGCAAGGCATAGATAATTGCTTTGTTGCTTGGACAGTGCTTGGAGTGTCCATTATGTTGAGCAACAGACAATTTGTCACATATTTAAGAATTCAGCTTTTTTAAAAATCACCTTAGAATTAGAATTATAGAGTGAGAGGACCTTTGGAGCCATGTGAATCCAGTACTCTCCACAGACCCCTTCACCGAGTGATGTTTCAGTTCCCCAGACAACAATCTTGCTTTAGCCTCTTGGGTAAGGAGGACCCCACTATTTCTGAGGAAACTTGCTCTAATTTTCAAAGAAGTTATAACCACTTAGAAAGTTCTTTCTTTCTGCCAACTGAACCCTGCCTTCCTCTAGTTTGTATTTGTGCTTTAATAGAACTTTTTTTTTTTCTTTTGGTTAAAATATATTTTAGAAGTTTTTTTTTTTTTTTTCAAACAATATATAAAATGTATTTTTAAAAATTTTCAGGATATTTCACTTAAAATTGTAGCCAGTTAAGGAAGAAGTAGATGGGGAAGGTAGAGAGTTGGGGAATTTTTGTGTTTGTTTGTTTGTTTGCAATTTTTTCTTATTAAAATTCATGGGGGTGAGTTTATTTTTCAATAGCCAGATCACTTCACTTTTTAAAATTTTTCCTATATTAAACAAAAAGAGGCATGGATATAGCAATAAGAGCCTTAAAATGTAGAGTAGTTCAGGTCTCTGCAATATTGAAACAATGTAAAATTGATCTCTTAGCTCTATCCAGTAGATTTGCAGTATTTGGAGCAGTCTAATGGAGAAGAGCTAACAGCAGACTTCAAGTTTAAAGGCTTGTGTTAGATCTTGGCCCTGCCACTTGCATTCTCTGCAATCTGCTAATACTCATTAACTTCAACGAGTTTTAGTTCCATTGTCTATAAAATTAACAGATTGGACTAGACTTTGTCAGAGTTAAGCATTGGTAGAAATGGGATTGGTGGCTCATTTTGGGATGAGAAATGAAACCCTCATATCTCTTCAAATCAGTAGCAGCAAAGAAAGATGCCTCCTGACACCACCATTTCTTTCTTCCTCCCTGTTCAAAGATTGTTTGCTCACAGGGAGTCACCTTTTGAAGACATAGAAGCCCATGTATTTAAAATAGCCAATGACATAATATATGAGTTATTTTTACCTCAACTCATTGTATACTTAGTAGCCACAGGGTAACTGTGATAGAGCTGAAAGGTATAGGACTCAGTTTTGTATCCGAAAGATTGGTACTTTTGGTTGAGAAGTAGAATTTAGACAGTTACTCAAAATTTTTACCAATTATAAATAAAACACTGTAGCATAATCCTTAAGCCACTGGACAGCTAACAAAACTTTAGAGTTAATATTATGAAAAAGGCGCTACAGTATAAAATGTCATTGGGAGTGAATATCGAATGGTATCATTTTATAATGTAAGTCCAAACAGATTGATGTCAGGTTTGTTCTTAGCATTCTGTAATGAGCATTTGTCTGATTATCTGGTAATCTGGTCACTTGAACCCAAAAGCTATAAAGTTTTCCAGCCATGTTAATTTCCACATAGCTAGCTATGTTGAACATGGAAAGTTGCAGGAGGCATTTATAACAGACCATCTGTCAATCCTATAAATCTTGGGAGGTGAAATCACAAGGAACAATGTGAAAACATGTGTACCTAAGACATGTATGTACCTATAGGTATGTCTACAGGAATTGACATAGTGGTGTTACTGCTCAACCAATGTCCTCAAATGGGAAAATTATTTCAGAAATGCTTCTCTGGAAATGTCCTTACAGATAAGAAAAATTTTACAAATATGCATGTTAATTTTCCCTCTTTACATCCTATGCCCATACTCAAAATAAGAATAACAGCTAAAAAAGGCTGAGAACTTGCAAGGTGCTAGTATCTCCCAGCATTTTTACATTGCACAAGGTGCTTTAGAAGCTATTTTTTGCTTTTTCTGTCTGACTTATTTCGCTCAGCATTACATTCTCAGGATCCATCCATGTTGTCACAAATGTTCCTATATCATCTTTTCTTACCGCCGAATAGTATCCCATTGTGTATATATACCACAACTTCTTTATCCATTCATCTATCGAAGGACATTTTGATTGTTTCCATGTCTTGGCCACCATAAACCAAGCTGCAATGAACATTGGAGCACACATGTCTTTATGGATAAATGTTTTCAGATTTTTTGGGTAGATACCCAGGAGAGGGATTGCTGGGTCATATGGTAATTCTATTTGTAATTTTTTGAGGAACCTCCAAACTGCCTTCCATAACGGCTGCACCAGTCTGCATTCGCACCAACAGTGTATAAGGGTTCCTTTTTCTCCACAGTCTCTCCAACACTTGTTACTATTTGCCTTGTTGATGATAGCCATTCTGACTGGAGTGAGGTGATATCTCATTGTGGTTTTTATTTGCATTTCTCTGATGATTAATGATGTTGAGCAATTTTTCATATGTCTATTTGCCATTTGTATGTCCTCTTTGGAGAAATGTCTCTCCAGGTCCTCTGCCCATTTTTCTATTGGGTTGTTTGTTTTTTTGTTGTTGAATTTCATGAGTTCCTTGTATATTTTGGATATTAGCCCCTTATCGGAGGCAGTGTTTGCAAAAATCTTCTCCCACTCCGTTGGTTGCCTCTTTATTTTGTCAATGGTTTCTTTTGCTGTGCAGAAGCTTTTAAGTTTCATATAGTCCCATTCGTTTATTTCAGCTTTTACTTCCATTGCCTTTGGAGTCAAATTCATAAAATGCTCTTTGAACCCAAGGTCCATAAGTTTAGTACCTATGTTTTCTTCTATGCAGTTTATTGTGTCAGGTCTTATGCTTAAGTCTTTGATCCATTTTGAATTAATTTTGGTACATGGTGACAGATAGCAGTCCAGTTCCATTCTTTTGCACGTGGTTATCCAATTCTACCAGCACCATTTATTGAAGAGGGTGTCTTTCCTCCATTGTATGTTTTTAGCTTCTTTGTCAAAAATTATCTGTCCATATTTATGTGGTTTTATTTCTGGGTTCTCAATTCTACTCCATTGGTCTATGTGTCTGTTTTTCTGCCAATACCATGCTGTTTTGATTATTGTAGCCCTGTAGTACAAGCTAAAGTCAGGGAGTGTGATACCTCCAGTATTGTTCTTTTTTCTTAAGATTGCTTTGGCTATTCGGGGTCTTTTGTGGTTCCAAAGAAATCTGATGATTTTTTATTCTATTTCTTTAAAAAATGCCATTGGGATTTTGATGGGGATTGCATTAAATCTGTATATTGCTTTGGGTAATATGGCCATTTTAACTATGTTGATTCATGTGATTTCACTGATATGTGGTATATAAACCAAAAACAACAAAAGAACAAGACAAACAAATGAGAAACAGAAACTCATAGATACAGTTTAGTTTAGTGGTTACTAGAGGGTAAGGGGGGTGGGGGGTGGTAGATGAGGGTAAGGGGGATCAAATATATGGTGATGGAAGGAGAACTGACTCTGGGTGGTGAACACACAATGGGATTTATAGATGATGTAATACAGAATTGTACACCTTAAATCTACGTAATTTTACTAACAATTGTCACCCCAATAAATAAATAAATAAAGAAGCTATTTTCATACTTATTTTAAATATCACTCCTGAAAGTATCTTTATACAATGAAATCAGCCATTGATACAGGGTGAAATAAGAAAAGTAAAGTCGGGCCCCATTCAAACTACCCCCACATTCCCTAAAGCTTTAGACAAGATTAAAGATTTACCAAATTTTTCACTTGGTTACAAAAGGAAAATTTTATTTTACTTGAATGGAAATGAAAACCTTTCTATCGTTTTTAGAAACTTAACAACACTACAGTTTAAACTTCTTGAAGTTATTTCAAAATTGTCTTTCAACCTGCTAAAGTCAAGTCACCTTCTCACATGGGATTATTATTTTATTTCAGGTGTAAGCTTGATTTTTTTTTTAATGGTCTCTGCAGAGAAAGTGAAACAGGTTTTTTATTGTTGTTATTAGTGTAATGTTACAGAAAATGCCACTGTCACTAATATGGTAGTAGATACATTGTTTGGGAATGAAATTTATTTCTTTTTCATAGCTGAAATTTTATATTCTTAGCTGAATAATTATTATATTCTTGTTCCCAAGGTATGAAATAATGAATTTCAAGGAAATGGGAAAAGATTATTTTGATTATATCAATGTCGGAAGCTGGGACAATGGAGAATTAAAAATGGATGATGATGAAGTATGGTCCAAGAAAAACACCATCATCAGATCTGTGTGTAGTGAACCATGTGAGAAAGGCCAAATAAAGGTAAAATGGAATCTATGTTTCTTTAATTTTCTTGTGAATTCAGAAGTGTTCATTATCTTTGGCTAGTGTTTTAAAAATTAGATACTTGTTTTATATTTTATATTGTAAGCCTCTAAATGTCAGAAATTGTATTTTTTACTTTTTTTTCATTAATTCTTTATGGCATTTTATATGATCCACAATAGTCTTAGTTCTTCCACTGATTGAACCAATTGATGAGTCATTTTTGCCCACACCCTTTCTTCTCAAGTAAGCCTTTAAAGACATGCTTCATGGGAATAAATAGTTCACAGCTGGACATCACATTAATTTGTAATTAACTTGACAAATATTTATTAAACTCTTACTAATGTAATTGTTTGTATCAATGGGGTAAAATAAGTAAGACATCTTTACTGTTAGAAGATTTATAGTCTAGATGAGGGAAAATATCATGGACACAACTAAGTAACATCATGCAAAATAGATGACTTCATTCAGAAACAAACAAACAACAAAAGGGAACTATATAAGTTCATACAAAAGAGAGGGAGAGATTTCTTGTGAATAAAATCTCAGACATTTGACCGTGAACAATGGGTATGATTTCAGAGAGAGATGTGGGAAAGTGATTACTAACAGTAACAGAAAAGGTACAGAAGTGGTCAATTAAAGACCGTTCTGGAATAGCAGTGAATAATCTAGGGTGTATTGTTCTAAATATTTATTATAAAAGAGAGAGTTGAAATGATAGATTGAAGCCATATTTGTGGAGAGTTTTGAATGTCATACTAAATTGGTTGAACTTAATTTTATTAACCAGGAGTCTGAGAATAATTTTGACCAAGATGTTGACATAAGCTAGGCTATAATAGGTGAAGATTCATGAGTAGATTAATGAAACATATGAGTAAATAACAAAAGAAAAGATTAGATAGCAGATTAAATATCTAAGATTAGATATTAGATTAAATAACAAAAAAGAAATTTGAAGGACACTGGTGACAAGGGCCCTGATATGTGGAAGAAAGAGTAAGACTCGAAAGGGGGCAGGGAAGATGTTTGATAGAAACATTACTGAGGTAGACTCAACCAGCCCTGGTTACCACTTGGATGTAGGATTGGAGAGGAGAAAGAAGTCCAAGACCATCAGCTGCAATTCTAAGTCTTATCAACTAGAAAGTACCACTGCCTGGAACAGAAAAGTGGAAATGGTTTTAGAGAAAAGGCATTATATTAGTTTGGAGGCCTGTTGGCTTTGAGATTATCCAGTGATGGAAAATATTGGTCTATAACAATGAGAGATAAGGCTGAAGAAACAGATTTAGGCATTAATTGAATAGAGCTGAAGATGAAACTCTATGAATAGATAAGATCACTGAACCTGAAAGTGTAGAGAGAAAATAAATGTGGACCGAGAAGAGAAACCATGAAGAAGATTTGCATGGAAGTGAAAAACAAACCGTAGAGAGTGTGCTACAACAGGTTCAGGAAAAAAACAGAGAACCAGAGAGCACAGTGTCATGTAAGATGCTGGTCAACAGAAGAATGAGGTCAAAGAAGAGAAGGACTGAGGGAAAGACATGAGAATTGAGGTTAGCCATTCTGGAAACAGAAGCCTGCCATATAGAATAGAACAGAATCCTCAGTAATTGAGCAATGAGAAATATATAGTAAAAAGGGGATAGTCTGGTAGTTTGACAATGAAAAGCTACTTTTAGGCTAAGGACGGTCTGGCCATATGTATAGGAAATAACCCAGTGAAAGAGGAGGAGGAAGATATAATAAATATTAAAAGGAGGTTAGCTTTTGGGGTGTAATGCCCTAGAGGAATAAAAAGCAATATCAAAATAATTAATTAATCAAATACTCACTGAAGTACTACAAGACCACATTCCAGGCAGTATATACATCTGGAGAAATTGCCCTTGGTCTTTTCCATCACCCTCACCTTTACTCTGTTTAGAACTGACGTGTTCATTTATTGGTGATTAAAAATGAAACTGAAATATTTCAGTATCAATTGTAAGGTCTTCCAAGGGTAGTTCTGAAGATTTGGTAAACATAAGACCAGAGGAAGAATGACAAGGTAAATGAAGGTAAACAAATGTATTGACATCTGCTAAATAGCCCAATGGCTTATGGAGTATCTGAAAAGTTTTGCATGTATTTGGTATGGTACACAGCAAGGGTTGGTAAGCTGTGGCCCATAGGCCTAAAGCAGGGGTGTCCAAACTGTGGCCCACAATCCATTTTTAATTGGCCCACAGAAAATTCCAAAAATATATTTTGTTTACTTAAATAAACCAGGTGAGGCAATACATACTTCACCTCGAGTGAGTGGCCCCCGGCTGTTTGTATATTTTACCGCATAGTGTCCTTGGTAAAAAACATTGAAAAAAGTTTGGACACCCCTGGCCTAAAGCAACCTGCTGTTTGTTTTTGTAAATAAAGTTTTATTGAAATACAGCCTTGCTCATTTGTTTACATATTGTCTATGGCTGCTTTCATACTATAGGAAACAGAATTGAATAGTTGAATTGCAATAGAGACTATATAGCCTACAAAGCCTTAAATATTTACTGTTTGGTCCTTTGCAGAAAGTTTGCTGACCCTTAATTGACAATGACAGTCGGTGTCTTGGCCAATCATCTTGCAGTTACACACTTCATGTGAAATTCTTTATGGACTCACTCAGAATGTCGAGTGTTCACAATTTCCAGTTCTTCCTGTAGAAACATTATTCTGTATAAATTACCACATGGGTGTTGTTTTGACCCTCCACAGCAATACAGTTTGAACTTATAATTTCAAAATATTGAATGGCTGATTTAAGAGATTTCTTTATAGCATACATTGATCTACACCCTTTTATATAGAGGACTTGAGAGCATCCACAGATTTGGTATCTGCAGAGAATCCTGGAGCCAGTTCCCTGCAGATACCAAGGGACAACTTAAGTTTTCTGGAAGTCAAAGTTACATGCAGATTTTGGACTGCATGGAGGGTTGGTACCCCTAATAACCGCATTGTTCAAAGGTCAGCTGTATATACTTTTCTACCCCATTCTACTAGGAATAACTTACATGATGGAAGAATTTGATTCCCTATTATAATATTTTAAATACTAGTTAATATGTAATAATGTTTATGTAGTTTTATTTTAATCCCAAATTCTAGTTTCCTAACCAGATTTCATTTTCACTCTATTGAATATACAGTTGATAACAATTGTTAACATGATTTAAGGTTGTCACTGAGCAACTTGATTAATGATATCAACATCTTATGGCATTGCTCAGATTTATTAACTTAGCATCTATGAAAGGACATTAGTCTAGCAAAGATTTAAGTATGTTACATGTTGTTATTCATAAAGAAGCACTACTACTTCCAGGGTGTTCAAAAAGAATGGGAATTACTATGAAAGAGGTTTTTCACTACCTCTTGTGTTCAAAATGAATGTGAAACAGAACATATATAACCAGTGGGGGTGGGGGGTAATAAAACAAATCAGTTGTGAATGAACAGAAGAAGATGCAAGTTATCACTATTGATTCAAAAGAAGACTATAATATTCGCATTAATCTCGGAAACAGGCATGAAACTTATTTTGGTAAAAAACTGAAATTCACACCAATATGAAGTAAACCATAGGAGGTCAACATATTTCTAGATTGAAAAATGCTACTGCTTTTGTTTGCCAGGCCCTGCTAAGAAAAGAGACTCCTTCAGTATTTGAAATGTGTCTTCTTGCATTACTAGTGATTATCCAATGATAGTTTTTCTAAGTGTGGTTGAAATTACCCTGAAAATGAAATTAATTTCTCTATATGAATATTTATACACATACTATTAATAAAGCAGTTGATATTTTTAGAGTATTCTACAATTTACACATCACTGCAGCATTTCATTTAACCCTCTGGAAACCCTATAAAGGTAGGCATATTTAAAAAGCAATGGTCTTGGTTTGAAGAAACAGGATCGGCTGGAGGACAGTTGAAGGCTGGACAGCTACTTAGTGGCTGTCAATAAGACCAGAACCCTGGTGCTTCTCGATTCCCAGGGCAAACTCTTTCCTCTACATCTTTCAAAATATCACGAACTCAATCTTTGTATAGACCAATAAGGCTCAGTGTTTGTGAACATGGGCCTTTAAGTCCAACGGATGCTGTTTGATCCCTCACTTACCCTTACATGGTATGTGAGCTCACTGTGCCTCCACGTTCCCCCCACTCCCTCCAAAATGAATAAAGTAAAACCAGCCGCCTTACACAGAGCTGTTCTAATGTTTCAATGAGATAACAGCATATGGTATGCACTAAGTAGCCAGTACATAGTCAACACTGTTATGAAGAACATTTTAACGTGATTGAGAGGTCTAATTAGCACTTTGCCTCATTTCTCTGGTTATTTAAGGAAAGGCCCTTTTGTCACCGTTCCCTACTTACATTGTTGCAGTGTCAAGATCTAGCACAAGGGGTAATTCAAAATATAAGAAAGAGGTACCACCTTACAATTGCATTTGGCTATCCGTATCTAGGTATTGTTTTTATCCAAGGTCATGAATACAGTAAGCATCTAAGACAAAGGATACAAAGTATAACCATTGCTGTGCCTGGTTATTGCTAGTTATTAATCACAGTTTTAATTATTTATAGGAATGTTTAATGAATGCTGTCTCTATTCCACAGAGGCTAGTCATGCACCAGTGTGGTGGAAAAAAAAAAAAAAAAGAAGAGCCATTTCTAAAGAATAACATCTGGGACACTTTCAACTGTTAGATTATTTCAATTATTTTCCATTGCCTTAAAAAAATCAAACAGATGAAGAGGTATATAATAGTCTCAGTGACCTTATCCACTTTTATCCCAGGCAAATCAAAGCTCTTAGAATAGAATGAACTGAGCTGAATTATTGAACCAGATTTTTAGTAGAAACAGAGACCAAGAGATGACCTCCAAAAAAACCTCAGCTTCTGCCTCTTCATTCAATACAAATTCCTAATTACTTTTGATCAATATGGATAGATATTTGAACTTCAGCTTTGTAGACATAGAATGTTTTTGCTAACAATTTTTCACTTTGTGTAGGGAAAGCAAGGTAAATCCAGAGAGCACCTGTTCTTAATTTGAGGGAAAAAGCTGTACATCTTCAGGAAAATTCAGTTACATACACACATATGTAGATGTATGTGTATTTATATATGTGCACAAACACAGGCACTTAATTAAATATAGGCATCTAAAGCTAATTATCCAAAAACTTGCATTTAATTTAATTCTTGACCTTATCACCAACTAATTTTATGATGTCGAAGTGGTCACTTAAACTCAGCCTGTTTCTTTAATTATATAATGAGAATATTAATACTTATACTGCCTATTTGATAACATTTGAAATAATTTATGTGAAAGCTCTTTTGGCTTTGCAAAGCAATACATTTGAATAAAAGATTTCTGGATTTTTATCTATGCAAAAAAAAAGTAATCAAAACTTTAAATATTTGCCTTAGGTGATCCGGAAGGGAGAAGTCAGCTGTTGTTGGACCTGTACACCATGTAAAGAGAATGAGTATGTCTTTGATGAATATACCTGCAAGGCGTGCCAACTGGGGTCCTGGCCCACTGATGACCTTACAGGTACATGTGTCACAATGTTAGCATAGGTAGTTCCTCAAAACTCAACTGAAAAAGACACAGACATGGGAGGAGTAGGTCACATCTCCAAGTATTACTCGTCTTGGTGGTCTTGTTTATGTGGCAGAGAGTTCCCTTAGGAACAGAAGCCTGCCCAACACCTGGCTAACTATGAAAATCTTTAGATCTGAGGGAGAAATTGGCCTATATTCCCATCCTCACACCAAACTGGATCAGAATCCGTAGGTTTTCTGCTGGGCATTTTCAACCCATCCTCAGGATATTCCCAGAATTTACTCTGCAGGGCCCCAGTTAACTATCAGTTGTGGCGGTGAGAGAAAGGTACTAGACAAGAAGAGACTAAAATATGTCCGTGATGTATCTAAGAGCAAAAATTGTAGTACAGAATTGGGTAGAAGTTGGTCTAAAACTCTTTGTTTCTCTTAGTGCCTTTCCTTAATCTAAACCAGGAACCTCCAGGTAATGAGTTTTCAAATAATGGCATTAGAGGGCAAGACTCATCTCTGCTCAGTTTTTGTTTGTTTTGTTCTGTTTCTGTGGGGGTTTTTTTTGTTTGTTTCTTTGTTTTTGTATTGTTTTGGTTTGAGTTTTTTAATCCAAAAATGTTAAGGGAAATTTTATTTTCTAGCTGTTTCTAATTTTTACAATCACAACCACTTTATAAGTCACATTTTAGATTCTAGTATCAGGGCTACTAATAATTCTCATCTACACACAATGACATTTTATTCTTCCATGTCCATACGTGTGTTTTCTTCTCTGCCTGGAAAGCATTTACTTCTCTTTCTTTATTTGAATAACTCCTACTCACCATTCCTTACTCTGTTCAGATGTCACCTTTTTGATGAAATCTTCTTTGATATACTTAGACTGATAAGTCCCCTATTTTTTATTTCTAAAGCATATTCTACTCCCCTCTTTACATCACTTTTCAAACTGGATTTTAGTGGCCTATATCCTTATCTGCCACTCCCACTGAATCATTAATTTCTCAAGGATATAACTGTATTTACCATTTTTGCATTCCCAGCATCTAACACAATCCCTTTTATAGAGTAGGCCCTCAGTAAAAGTGTATCAACCTGCAGTAAAATGATGGAGAGGGTTACAAACAAAGATCAAAGTAGGTATTAGGGCCATCCTATGAAGAAAGGCTTTAACTAAGGAATTTGGACTTTATCCTATAGATAGTGTTGGGCCTGTGAACACATTCAAGCAAAAGAATGAAATGATTCCTCTAGCTACATGCATACATGTGAGTGTGTATGTAGGGGTTGGGGGAGGAAGGGAAAGGGGTCATAAATACCAACCACGCAAAAGTCTCCAAATTGATATTGTGTGAAGTTGAACCTTTAATTGAGATCTGCAGCACTTTTCCAAAGAGCCTATAGCTGTTTGCAACCCTATCTCACTGACTCTGAGGCCAAGTTACAGATCACTTGGAGCCAGGAGACTGCTCTAATGGCTACAGAGACGCTTGGGGCTAGAATATTATAAGGCTTTTTTCTACCCACTTGACTTATAGTTAACCCCACTTCAGCCTACAACAGGACACCTTAGGTCACTGTTGGGTCAGTGCCCTCATTGTGATAACAGCAACTAACATATACATAGTGCTTCCTGTGTGCCAGGAACTGTCTGAAGCATCTTACAAATGTTAATTCATTTAATCCCAACACAACTCTGTAAGATTGTTAGCACAGTTGAGATCTGAGGCCACTTAGAATTATTTGAATAATTATTTACAAAAACAGCTAGGAGTGGCAATCAACTGACATTAATGTCTATCTATAAACTTGTATATATGTACATATTCGTAGAAAGATGTCTGAAATGAAGGTTATCTACTGTTAAGGGAAGATGTTTATGAGTGGTGGGATTGTGAGTTAATTTTTCATACACACATACATACATACACATACGTGTATATAAACATATATGCATATAATACTGAATTATATACTGTGAGAATGACTTTTCATCAATAAAGCCATTAAAATAAACTTTAAGCTAGCCGTATTCTTAATAGTCCTCATAAACTGGAAGGAACCAGGGAATTAGGAAAAGAGAAGGAGAGAATCTGGCACAAAAACCAGGAAGAAAAGGAAAAAAATTATACATGGAGGACAAGGCAGAACGTAGACAATGTCCATAATTCAACCTATTTTCATTGAAGGAAGCAAGTAGTTGTTCTTTATCTAACAACCATCAGGTATTTATGTTAGCAATGAATAGGACATTGCTATTCCTATTCATTGCTAACATACATACCTGATGGTTGTTAGACCATAGGAATTCATTGCTATTTATGTTACCAATGAATAGGACAAACAGGAGACCTGTCCTTAAAGAGATCATCATCCTCAATATTGACAAATAATGGTAAGATATTTAGTGTTAACAGCAGAGACCGGAATGGTGTAGGAGCCTGTATTAGTGGAAACTACTCAAATGAGGTTTAAAGCTGCCTCCTCACTGAATTGCTTACATGCGAGAATTAAAGATGGGAGGTGAGCAAACTGAAATGAAAAAGAAGAGTGTTTTGGATGTAGACTACAGGAACTGAGAGTGTGTGTGATGGGGAGGGGTGGGGATTGAGAGAGGCAAGCTAGGCCAAAGCCAACTCTTAGAGGGCTTTGTAAGCCATGATAAATAATTTAAAGTTCATTCTACGGGAAATTAAAATCATTTGTTTATTCATTCAGTCATCTAATTATTCATTCAACAAATATAGATCTAAGTGCTGAAAATATTTCTATGACCAAAACATAAAATTATCTGTCCCTATGATGTTTACATTCTACTGGAGAAAATAGTTTTAAATGAAGCAATTATTATCTCCAGAAATATCCAAAAATTGAATAAGAAAGGAAGTGCAATCAAAGTGGGCCACATTATGTACATAGTCACAATGTAAAGAGTAGATCTTGTTTAAAAACATGAACAGGGAGGATACTGATTTCAGAATAGTGGTTTCATCTGGGAAAAGAGAAGGAAAGAAGTCAGATGGGAGTTACAAAAATGATTTCAATTATATCTGTAAATTCTGTGTGTGTGTGTGTGTGTAATTTGAAACAAATGACAAAATATCAACATTTCTTAAATCTGAATTGTATGTTTATTTTAAACTTCCCTACTTGGTTGAAATTTTTATATTTAAAATACTTCATACTATTTGAGCTACTTAAATATTGAATGCTGAAAGAAAATGTGAAAATAAAGGCTAAATTGGGGATTTTAAAAGAAGGATAAAAGAAAATGATAGTAAGGATATTTTGCAAATCACAGTGTGAATCTATTTGTGGTTTGGACAGTGATGATGCAGTGGGAATAAAGAGCAATGAAAAAATATGCTTAGGAAATAAAATCAATAGTAGGAGGTTAATCGTTTCCCTGAGAGAGGAAGGAACTACAGTGTGGTCTGGCTTGAGAGAGAAGGGAGGAAAAATAGTGGAAGGCAGCAATTTGGGCTAGGCACTCAGAGAATTCCCTAAAAGCTTCTGCTAAGACAATTTTTTCACTGCACACTGCTCCTCACCAGGTACAGGCAAATTGTCCTAGAAAGAATCTTTAATTTGTTTTCTCTCAAACAATTGAGGATGACATATAAGTAACAAATCTTGAGCTTCCCATTCCAAACATAGCCAAAGACATGGAAACACTTCCAGGTGGGTTTGCCAACTATGGCAACCTTCCAACAAAACCAAGTGAAAAAGAAAAAGCAAAAATCATGTGGCTTTCCAAAAGTAACTCTATGGAATGTAGTCAATAATATTGTGATAAGTTTGTACAGTGACAGATGATTACTAAAATTAGTGAGTCAATCACATTGTAAGGTATAAAAATGTCAAATCACTATATTGTGGAACTGATAGAAGTTACATAAGATTGTATGCCAACTATACTTAAAAAAGGAAAATCTGATAAATAATTTAATGTTTAAAAAAGTAATTTGGTGGGAAGCTTTGTGATGGGAAGTTAGAATGTTTTCCTGCTTTTTCACTCATAAAGAAATGTATCTTATTTATTTTAAGTGCAAAGCTGTAAAATGGAATGAAGGCTGTGTGTATCAACATTTTAATGTCAATAGAAACATTCTCTAGGAAGTTCCTTTGGTTCCCTGAGTTACTTAATTGCTTCGGAGGTTGGAACCTTTGCATCTTCCTTTAAGGGGGAAAAAGAGAACAGAGTCAAACAAAAGGCAGTTGGTGGGAACCTAGGAGGAAGTGGAGGATGAGCTCCAAGGGGGCGTAACCTCTGACAAGTTGTATAACTCCAGCATTTCAGTTACTCTGTTCTTTCAAATGGTTTCTTCATTTGTGTTGCTCAATTGTTCCACTTATCCTGGAATTTTTTTCTTTTTTTTTAACCTTTTAACAAATAAGTACATTAAACGAAAACATGAGAGGATTGCTTTTTATTACCAATAATTGTAATTATGGTAAGCATTATCCTTTTGAATCCAATGAGGTAAATATTATAATTTTACACTTGAATTAATTAAGAACCAGGAAGATTCTACATGCTACTCAAGATCACAAAACTAGTATAAAATCAAGCCCGGGTACTGTGATTACACTATTTTATGCTACCTGCCTTTCTTCACAGTCACCTTATGAATCCCCCTCATATTTTCAGAAAATTACAGAAAGAGAAAAAATTCAGCTTTTGAGCCGGTCACATGTTACTTATCACCAGGGTACTCTGATATCTTTCATTTCAAACATGCTTAAATGTACTACCTATTTGATTAGTACAATTCAATTTAGAAGAAAAAATTGTAAAAAAAAAAAAAAAATCCTTGGTGTTTATTAAATATTATGTTTCTGTTCTTTAGGGGAGTTTAGATGAGAAATGTGCTTATTTTTATGATTATAATTTAATAAATAATTCCTGTTAATATTAAAAATGGAACAGGTTTTCAGAAGGGTAATCTCTAATTTCTTGCCTTCTAGGTTAGGCAATAATTTGAATAGGAATATATACGACACAGTTGGTCATTAATTCCTTCATTCATTCATTTTGCAAAAGTTCTTTTATCAAGTTTCTATAACTGTTTTCAACACTGTTCTTGGTTCTAGTGAAATAGAGATATAAAAGGAAGATGTCTGACGTATGTGGAATCAAACACCCATAATAGAAGAGAGCTGACTTAAATAAGCTACTGCATTAAAGTATAACATATGATATATACAATAATTGAACCATATGTCAGGTGCAGTGGTGGCACAAAGGATGGAAGTCCTCATTAACAAAGAATTCCAACTAGATACAAACACAGCACGGGTGCCGAATGCAGCAGAGTGATCATGGAACCACAGTTCCCACTTTCAACTATCTCAGAGCCTGAACAGACACAAATACAAATAAAGAGGTTATTTCAATATGTTAAGTATGCCCAGTATATAGTAAAAACTGATTTAATGTTTGTCTAATGAAAGAATAAAAGAGAGATGGGAAGTCAGAGAAAGAATAAAGGAACTAATGGAAAAACAAAAGGAAGAAAGGAAAGAAAGTACTAGGATGAGAGTAAGCATCTATCACGATAGGAACATTAAGGAAAGACTATTAATGAGGTCTTGGAAATTGAGGGGTACCTTCTGAGAGGAAATGGAATCAATGCATGTGAAAATGAGAAGTTAATCAAGTAAAAAGGAGATAAATTTTCAAGCAGGAAAAACAGAACCTAAGGGTGATACTACATGTCCTAACTAAGAAATGTGTATTTGTTCCAGTATCACTAAGCTGTTCATAGGCAAGTGAATCATATTTCACATTCCCCTTTCTATCAAAGTCTATATTATGGGAACTATCCTTTTCTAAAGAACAAACATCATAATGGTTACCAGCTGTAAAAGAAAGTGACTACCTTGACTAATGATAGAATTCCCAGGTCCCTAAGCACTTCCTAGATTTTCCTTGTTAAATTTGCTACATAAACACTCACCGATACTATCTAGGGAAGGTGAATTTTTGAAAAATGTAGAGCATATCTCTAACAATCCATCTGTATAATCTTCCAATAGCATAGTGGTTTAAATCAAAAGGCTACGGAATCAGACATATCTATGTTGAAATCCATTTTCCACCAATGACTCATTGTGAGAATTTAAGCAAATTGATTTCCTTCTCTGAGCTTCAATTTCCTTTTCCATAAAATGGAGGTAATAGTAGTAACTAATTCATAGATTTATTGGGGAGATTAAATAGCATACAAATAGTTTAACACCTCTTAATAGTTCAATTATATTAACTGTTATCTCTCTAGTGTTAAAAAAATGTTTTAAAAATAGCGATGAGAAGTAAGCACAGAGATGGATAAATTGACTTAAGAATGAATAAGAAAATGAAAAAAAGAGAAGTTCCAACCTCTCTCTATTAAATGTCTTTCATATTTGAAAGTAAGATCCTTTAAGTCATTGACCATCTGGCCAAGTGAATGGCACAGAGTGATAAATTTATATTTGTTAAACTAAACTCACTATTATATACATCTCTTTTAAATTCACTTAGATTATCTTTTTGGGACTTCTGAGTCTAAATGAATGGATTACACAGGTTAATGGTGACCTGGAAATTCCATAAAGGTAGTCATGAGCCATAACAATACTAAAAGGCATCTGCCATTTTCCATTTTAAGTCACTCTCCCTTGTCAAAAAAAAAAAAAGAAGAAAGAAAAAGGTTTTCTGGTTTCATTGATGACTTCATTACCCACTTTTGATATTTTTTCTCACATACAAGAGGACAAAAATATATACTTTTTACCCTTCTCAGAAGGGATCTAGCATCTATTGTCTCCAATATTTAAATTTATATTCAACTATTTGTTGGGTAGTATTTGAAATAAAATTAAACATAGAGTTTTGTAGTGTAGGGCTCTATCTTGATCCTCTTTTCTATCTACATTTGCTTCATTGGAGATCTTAACCAGTCTCATATTATTAAACAACATCTATGTACTGAAAAATTCTGAATTTAAATATATAACCTAGACTCCTCATCTGATCTCCAGACTTGAATATCTAACTGCCTACTTGACATATTTTTTGAATATCTATATAATAGATATCTCGAGTCTTACTTTCCAAAGCTGAAATCCAGGTCTTTACCCTCCTGATCCCCAAGGCTGCCCTATCTTTATTTAGTATTCTACATTTTACCCAATGGCAAACCCATTCTTTCATTAGCTCAGGCCAATAACTTTGGGCTCATCTTTTGACTTCTGTGATATCCTTAGTCAATTAGTAATAAAACTCTATTGACACTTCCTCAAATACAGAATTCTACCACTGTCTCCATGGTAAGATCCCTGCTCTTAGCAATCATCACAAATCACCTCCCAACTAGCCTTCCCCTGCCTCTACTTACTTCTCAAGACACCAGGCAGAGATACCTTTTTTAAAAGTAAGCCCATTGTTGTAGATTAAATGACCATATAGGCATGGATTTATTTCTGGGCTCTCTATTCTGTTCCATTGATCTGTGTCTGTTTTCATGCCAGTATCATGCTGTTTTGATTACTGTAGCCTTGTAGTATAATTTGATGTCAGGTATCATTATACCTCCCACTTTGTTCTTATTTCTCAAGATTGCTGAGGTTATCTGGGGTCTTTTATGGTTCCATATAAATTTTGTTCTATTATATGTTCTATTTCTGTGGAAAATGTCCTTGGTAGTTTGATAGGAATTGCGTTGAATCTGTATATTGCCTTAGGCAGTATGGACATTTTAACTATATTAATTCTTCCTACCCATCAGCATGGTATGTGTTTCCATCTATGTGTATCTTCTTTAATTTCTCTCTTCAGTGTCTTATAATTTTCTGAGTACAGATCTTTTACTTCTTTGGTTAAATTTATTCCCAGGTATTTTATAGTCTTTGAAGCAATTGTAAATGGGTTTGTTTTCTTAATTTCTCCTTCTGATATTTTATTATTGATACGTACAAATGCAACTGATTTCTAAATATTAATTTTGTATCCTGCTACTTTACTAAATTCATTTATCAGTTCTAATAGAGGGAGGGGGGATGGGGATAAGTGGGAAGATGAAGGGATTAGAAAGCACAGTCGGTAACCACAAGATTGCCATGGGGATACAAAAGTCAATTTGGGGAATGTAATCAATAATGTTGTAAAGATTTTGTAGGATATCTGATGGACACTTGTCTCGTTAGGGAGACCGCCTTAGGGATGATGTAGATGCCTGATCACTGCTCACTGCACTGTACACCTGAAGCTGAAGCTGAATAATAATGAATCTCAATTACAATTTTATATATATATGTGTATATATATATATATTTACAAGAAGCAGAGTACAGCATTAGGAATAGAGACAGTGGAAATTTAATGGCTGTGTGCGATGTCAGAGGGGTAATGGATGGGGGTAGGGGGGTTGTTCACTGTGTGAGGGATATAAATGACAAATTTCTAACTATTACATTGTTTTGTGCACCTGAACCTAATAAAAAAATGTTTAAAGAAAATAAAAATAAAATAGGGAAAAAAAAAAAAGTAAACCCAATCATGTTTACCCTATTGTCTGAGAACCTGCAATGATTCCCTGTTTTATTTAAAGTCGAAGTCCTTACAAATTCATGTTCTCTATTATTTGGCTCCTTGTTATATTTTTGGACTACTTTCCCCTTCTCTTCATCTTCCCTTACCCCAACACATAGGTCCTTTAGTTCTTCTTTTAAAACATCTAGAAGTCTCTTCTCCTAGGGTCATTGCGTTAGCTGTTCTCTGCCTAGAATGTTCCACCCCAGATACCCTGGGGCTCTTATCCTTCCCTCCTTCAAGTCCTTGCTCAAATGTCTACCCTGAATATTACAAATTGTCCCCCCTTACCATTACCCTCTTCTGTCTCTTATTTTCTCCCTTCGATATATAACCTTTTATTCTATTATATTTTTGTGTATTAATTTATTTTTGTTGAGCATATCTTGTCAGTCTCCCCAGTCAAAATATAAGCTAAAGGGTAATGTTTGTTTGATTGCTTTTTTTTTTGGGGGGGGTGATGAGGTGTGGCCCGTTTTGTTCACTTGAAAATATCAAGATTCTAGAACACAATAGGCACTCAATAAAGATTTGCTGAGGAAATAAATTACAGAACGGAAGAAATGAAACAAATCCCCTTATATTGAGTGCCTATCACTCATTATAATAGGAACTTTGTGTTCTGCCAGCTAATCCTCCTTTTACCCCAAAGCCTTTGGAATTATTATCTCCATTTTATAGAAAACTGAGGTTGAAAATGTAAAATATCTGTGCTGTGTTCATACAGTACATAGCATAGTAAGGCTCAAGCCTTACTGTAAAAGTCTTTCTGTAAAACTAATGTTTTGATTTCCTTAACACAATGCTGCAGATAACACGGAAATGGCCATGAATCACTGGATTCTTTTTGAAAAGATCTCTAAAATGCTATGAAAAAAAATTGTGCAATGGTCCTTTATAAACAGTGAGCTCAATGGAGTTGTTTCAGTTAATGCTGAGAAGAACACTGATTTTTTTAAAATGAAATGCCAGAGCTCATACACTGAAATATTGTAAAATGCCGTCTTACTCTTCCAATTTCTCAATTCTCATTAACTTACAAATTTGTTTATCCCACCAGATGAGTCAAAAAGATGGTATATTTATAAATGTAACAGCATTTGCTTCAGGAAAAAAAAAATGTTAAAAGTCCCTCTTTCAGTGGAACTTTTCAAAACAGGCCCTCAAAGACAGTCGAAACCAATTTTTCTCTTGCCAGAAATTATGCAATGAAAAATGCATACTGTGTTGTTCTTCACAATGATAAATTTATGGCATTGCTAAAAACAATGTCATCGTGGTCAAAAACCATTCTGATATAACCAGACCGAAGAAAATAAAGTAGTTTCATTGATTGCAGTTTTTGATAAATATAGCTGACCCAAAATAAATTATCACGTTTCTCCCCAAGAACATAAAACATTATAACACCGTGCTTACCACTACATTCTCTAACCCACTTGGAAAATGCTTCATAAAGCATTGATATATCATAAGACTAATATGAAACAGATAAATATCTTCTATCTTGCCACCTCTTAAAAATCACATTAAATCGAGTGAAACATTCAGAGAGCATATGTGCTGCCTTGTACTTACAAACAATTTAAGATAATATAATACCATTTACTTGGGGCTGTGTATATATAAACAGTCTAAAAAAGATAAAATAGGCCTGGCTTTTCCCCAGAAGTACATAGAACAATCTAATAAAATACATAGGCAATTTAGCAGATGTTGAGTCACTACTGTTTTATGTATGCACTTCTCTTTTTCCTCTTTTTATCACTTCACAATTATCATGCCACCGTTTAAGTCACATGCTATTTTATGTGGTCCTCACACTAATACTTGAGATGTAGGTAGGAAGGTATTATGACCTTCCCTCCTAAAGCTTTAACTGATTTCCCATCTGAATTCTCAGCAGTAATTCCTGGTGATGTTATAATTCTCTTTATGACACTATATTACTATGCTGTAGAGGTTTTATGCCTCCACACATCTGATTTCTGCATTTGGGCTATTTCTTTTACATTTCTTCTCTCTCCACCTTCATATTTGTACTCCCCCTCCTATGGTTCCTTTCACTTCAGATACTCTTCAGTTCCCTTAACTAAAAAAGCATGAAAGAATGGTGCCTGCCTCATAAAATGCAGTGGGTGTTAAAGAAGGTAATGAGTGTCTAGAGCTCAGCACAGGTATTGTCTGGCTGAGCCCCCAGAGCCTGAGCGTTGGACCAGTACACTATTTTAAAGGAATATATATTGCCTTTGTATCATGGTGTGGACCCAGGGCCTTGAGTGGAGTAGGTGCTCAATCATGTGAATTTAACTAAGAAGCTCTAGCTGTACCAGGTGAACAATTTTTAACATCTGTAATGAGTAGGATGAGGCATCAATCTTTCCCCTTGTGTACGTTTCTCACATGTGTGGGGTGTGTTCCCATATTTTCTTTTTATAATAAACATGAGCATCTTAGTTACTTAAATACATACCAGTAGCTCAACTGAGGAATACCTACAATATTATGATGTATAAAATTCAGGAATGAATAGGCTTGGGAAGAGGTAAAATCCATGGCAGAGTATAATGTGATTTTGCAACCAGCCCTAGGATAGGTATGTCTCTCAAAGGGAAAAAAAAAAGTCAAGTGTGTAAAACAGTCTATGAGAACACAGAAGAAATACTGTGGGGCCTAGAAAGTGGCTGCAAAAACTGAACCATAAAATCAAAAAGCTATTGAACATTTGCATGGAAGACCAGCCACGAGACGAAATGCTTTTCACTATGCAGATTATTTGCAGAAAAACCACAATTTTATGAGTCTGACTAAAACCAGAGAAAAGGGACCCTGAAAAGAGTCTGGCAAGCCAGGAAATTAACAAAAATAAATAAAAGTGAATTGTCACTCATTGTAGCTCATATTGTATATGTAAAATTCCATTGATAGTCTATTGGTTTTAAAGTGATGACTTTAATGTTTTATTCTAGTAAAATACAAAGATAGTTTTAAGCATTTTATAGACTTAGTCCCGAGAAATTGCTTCACTGTCAGGTCAGGTAATCAGTCTTTAATTTTTTATATGTGCATTTTTCTACAAGGATTTCTCCAGATTAAAGCCCTCATTATAGGAAGAGAATTCTGTATTATTTCCATTTTGTGTACAGAAAAATTGAACCACAAATAGATAAAGCAAAAGTCTCATATTCACAGGAAATATTTGTGTGCAAGCTGAAAATGAAGCGCATATTCTCCTGATTCCTCAATTGTCTTCTTCTTCCTTAATGAAATCATTCATTCATTCAACCTGCTTAACTGCCTGTTGTATGCCAGTAATGTGCTTGGTACTAAAAACCAGCAGAAAACAAAGAAACAGTCTCCTTCTCTCAGACTGCTCACAGCCCACCACATGAACCACAGAAGCAAACCCACTATGAGCATAACAATTGTGTTATCATATGTATATACATATATATAATAAGGTATACGTTATAAGATTATATTATAATATATTATATATATATATATATCATGCAAGCGCTGTGATAGGCACAGGTCCAGGGAGCCATGTGACCAGACTATATAGGAGGAACCTGACATTCAGCCTCAGGGAATCAGGAAAGCCATTCTCAAAGAGGATCTGGAAAATGAAAGAGTAGGAGTTAGCTAAGGAACAGAACAGGTAAAAACGAAGCTAAGTATTCCAGTCTACACATTTTAGTATTGGATGGTGCAAACGTAATTGTGGTTTGAAAGGTTAAAAATAATTGCAAAAACCACGATTACATTTGCACCAACCTAATATTTAAATTCATATGCTGTGTTTTACCTCTCTTGTTCATCTGCAGTATGACCGGAAGTGCTGTTTTTCAATGCTGTTCCCTACAAATGTGCATCTGTAACAATCCTTCCCCTTAGCACTCTGCAATACTATTAAATCATTCTTTATGTCTTAGTTATGAAGTACATCTTTGCATACCATTTCAAATTCCCCTATAAAATGTAACCAATAGCAAAGAACAAAACTAAACAACAATAAAAAAATATATGTATAGCTCTGAGTTGGCTAAATTCTCTGAGGGAATTTTATTTAGGGAATTGAAACAAAAATATGTAATAAACCTTGAGGGGCGGGAACCAGTCTGAGTCCAGTGATAAACGGATGTCTGTGAGTCCCCTCAGTGGCAATGTTGGAAACGACCCACAGTCAGTCCTTGTTCTTTTGTGCTGTGGGTATTTTGTGTCCATTCAGAAAATTTTCTATACTTGAGAACTGCAGGGACACAAAACCAACAATTTACCAATCATTGTATCTGACCAACAACCTTCAGGGCATACAGGCCAGAATGAGAATGTTGCTGAAGAGTTTGAACAGATGAGATTTTCAAAAGGGAACATGGATTTATGTCAGGACAACAAATATCAAATACTTACACTACCACTCGCCCCGCCTGGACCATGGCAGACAATGTTAATTACTCGTGATTCTCTTTCCTACTAAGCAGCCTGAGGTCCGCTTTCAGAGGGGCACTTGATCAGTTTGCCTCCCCCGATGTAGTATCAATCAATCAAGCACGCAAGCAATCAAAACTCCCACAGGGTTTTAAGCTCATCCCCAACATGTTAGCATATTAAACCTCATATCGCCCCTCTGTAAAATAGAATTAATGACTCCTACCTAATTTGTTTATCATGAAGATTACCTAACATATCTAGGATAGCCCTGGACACATAGTCGGCACTCAGTAAATATTAGTTTACTCCTTTTTGAAAATGCTGGCATAGACCAGAACACAGCAGCTTCCAATTGAGGCAGTTCCTGATAAAACTTACCTAACATTTGGACAGACACTCAATTTTTATTTGAAGGAATGATCATGGTATGTTCTCATGCTAAGGTAATGGTAAAAAATCAATCAACTCTACAATATGCCTTCCCTTCAGAGGACTTGGGACTTTTTTTTAATTTATTGGCCTAAGGTACAAAATGTGGCAATTAACAGCCTTTTTGGGAACAGTGAACCTGAACTTTATAGTTAGATGGCACTTGTTAAAAAAATAACTTCTAGTTACTACCTTCTTCTTTCCTCTAGAGAAACTTCCCAGATTCAATGAATGATTCAGAATTAGATTAACCAGCCATTCATAAAACATTTATCAATTCCTAGTCAGTACCAGAAATATTTCTAATGTGAACATGGCACACCCCTAGGCAGAAGTAAGCCTTCGAGGTCTTATTTAGATGTGCCGTCTCTTGGTTACCAGAATCTTAACTAAAATTTAGATGTAATGCACTGATTTAGCCCTCTGTCTATAACAGTACATAACAGTTCTGTAACATGAGACTTCGTAAAGGCAACAAAAAGTTTTGTTGAGAATGACTTGATCCATATACCAGATGAATATTGTATACTTTAGTTATATAATAAATATATTAATTTGTAAATTGCTTATGCTAACCATATGAGTGAGACACTGGCTCAGTACTAGGGATCCATTTGTGAGCGAAAGAGACAAAGTTCTTAAAATCAGGATGCTTAGAGTCAAACAGGGATGACAGACCTTAACAATATAATTTCAGCCTCTCTCTCTCTCTCTCTCTCTCTCTCTCTCTCTCTCTCTCTCTCTCACACACACACACACACACACACACACACACACCACTTCCAATTCTTCTGAACTATGGAAGTGATTAAAAACTTTAGCTTAGGCTAAGTGAAGAGAAAATATTAAAGGATCAGGGATATGGATAATGCAGAAAAAATTCTGAGTCTGCATTCCTCTGATATCTCTGACCCACATCCTAGAGACCCAAATCCAGAGGGTAAAGAGAGGAGGAAAGGCATTCAAGTGGCCTGTGGGTGGAACAGACTGAAAGCAAGCATGATGCTCTTAGTCACCAGTCAGCTCCTTGTACTCTGGGCACAACTATTGCTCATGTGTCAAAGGATAGTCCCACAACAGCCCCATCTCGGTTTTGTATACCTGAAGTGGCCTAATCGGAAGCTGAGGACACATGATTCTCAACAGCAACTTCTTTTCCACCAAAAATATACCAGGAATAATGGAGCTTGTAAGGAGTTCCGGCCCAGCCTGTCTTATGGAATATCAGACATCTGTCCCAGGATCTTTAACTTCCCATTCCTTCTGTCTGAACAGCACTTGGAACCAGGTTTGAAAATGCAATAGTCTGTGACTATTAACTACAGGAATATTAACCCTGTAAGACTAATGCCCAAACAGTAAGCATGGGTACTGGTTACTGCTGAGCAGTCACATAATTTTCAGGTGTTCAGGTCATCAGTAGAACATCCATTCTCCCATTAGATATGTCAGAAGCACATTGATAGAGTCACAGAATGAATGTGGATAACACAGTTTTGGCAGCTCACTGACCCTTTAAAAAAACATTATATTTTCAATATATATTTTACTTCAACAAATGAAAGGATGGATTATATTAGAGAACCACAGAATATGGGTCAAGTGTGAAAGGAGAGAAAAGTGAGAAATGGATAGCTACCTAAATAGATGTTATCAAAAAACAGGCTGTGTTTTTCTAATCTACGGCTCATCTGTATTTCTAGAAAGCAATGGGATGATGTACATCTTCTGAAAAAACCGATATGCTTGCTAGGAGGGAACTTCACTGACAGGATCAAGATCTTTCATCTAAAATATAATGTACTAATTTGATTAAATTTATAATAAAACTGTAAATATATATATACCATGCATTCTTAATTAACTTCTACATGCCCTTTTGGGATATAGTAACTTACTGTGCTTCCACTAACTTACCATTGACAAAGGATGAAATGGGGATAGAGAAAAGAAAACCATTAAATGGAGAAAATGCTCACAAATTCACAGAAGAAGAGAATTAGGAAGAATAACAGGGCATTAAGATGATTATTAACCAATAATACTAACATAGTAGGGGTAGTAATCAATGAGAATTTGAATTTTTATTATAATAGGGTTAGCATTATCTCAAGATACTGAGATTGGGTGGAACATTTTCCATGGGAGAAATACAGCAATGGAAGGATACTATCCCTTGTTCAAAATAAATAGATCTAATAATAGTAATGAGGTGTGGGGGGAATATAAGAGAATTATATACCACCAGAGAGATACCTGTAAACTTGAAGATCAAAGCTTTGTGCAAATTCTTTGGGTAAGGGTTTCAAAGAAATAAAGAAGAAGAAAGAAAGAACGAAAAAAGAAAAACTGAAGTAATATTGTTAGATGGGGATATGGTAGGCCATGCAGTCAAACACTTTCCTTTGCCTTCTGACACACTTCCTTCCTTCTAGCTGCTCTATTTTAGGTCTTCCCTGACATACCTTCTTCCTCTACCATTCCTTAATGTTGGTGTTACACCAGACCTCAAGGCTCTGCTCTCATCTGCATCTATGAATTTCCTCACTGATTGCATTCATTCCGTGTCTCTTATTTCCTTCTGTAAATAGATGGTTCCTAAAGCTATAACTTCCACCCTGATATCTCTTCTAAGCTTCTGCTTCCATCAGCTCAGTAGATCATAGACACTTCAAACACAATGCCTTCAACCTGGAACTAGATATCACTTCCATAATATGCGACCCTTTTCTTCCTACAACCTTATATCAGTTAATAGCATGGCCATCAATGTAGTTAGAAGCCTCTCTCATGATTCTTCTGTGTACCTCATAATTTCTTTCAATCCTAGCTCTAAAATGTCTTTACCAGCTGAATGTTTACTTCAATACAGTGACTTTTAGTTTTTGCACTATCATCCCTTGACTATCTGCTTGTCATAGCCATTTTGACCAGTTTATTTACCTCTAGTCTCCACCTGTCAGCCTGACCTCCTTCCTTTATAATCTATCTTCCCCTACCACTAGTCCTGGTCTTGAGACATAGTAGTTCATGGAAAGCCTGAAGTGTAGTTAGGGTGATCAATGCTGGCATTATCATAGAAGACATTCACACACTGGATGAGAAGTCAGCCTAATAATCTCTAAGGCTGAGATGACAGCCAGTTATGTTGTCATTGAGCTTGCTTATTCAAAATGAGATTCCTTTGTCCCACCCCAAAAGTACTGATTCACGATCTCCTGAATTTAGACCCTTGAATTGCACTCTTGGAGGCTCTCCAAATGGTTGTGATGCACATCCGTTTTTGGAAACTCTACGATCTTATCCAATTATAAGATTCAGTGATTATAACACTCTAATCAGAATCCCTATTCCAAGAAAATAGTTACAAAAGTACTTTGTGCAATGGCAGCATCATTAAACTAAACATGAAGCCTTCTGAGTGGTTCACATTAAATGAAAAAAAAAAAATTCACTTGAATGTATAAATTCTGGTAAATTGATGAAAATAATCACATCACATTAGAGGCATGCTTTATGTACATTTCTTCCAACACATATATTAATGGGCTTTTCTTTAGTTTCACACATGATGTTAATGAATTGCACATGAAGCGTTGAAGAAAATATTTGACATAAAAATAGTGGTGAATGTTATCATATGCAAAACATTTAGTCATTAGGGTGTTAATTACATTTCAAGAAAAGCAATTACGATTTAGCAGACTGGCGGTGGGGGTGCAGGGGGGAAGTAAAATGACAGCCCTTAAAGTAAATACATTTTTTTCAGTTGATTTTCTTTAGCTAATGAAAGGACTCCTACTTCAGGTACCACATAACATGTTTCCTGTATCAGTAAGTTACTAAGAATATTAGTAACTCATGACCAACTCGGGAAACAGGCCCCTATACAATTAACTACAGTAGATAATAAATCTTATTTTCTTATCAGTGTTATAAATAAATTGTTATGGAAGAAGTAAAACAGGAATGACTAATCCCTCTTTTCCTGTTGTAAAATTGTCTCTACAACGAACAAATTTGTACATATGAACAAAACCCTGTGGTATACTAATGTCTCAGAGGTTGAATTCCAACATATAAGCAGCACATGTGAGCACAGATGCCTAAAAATATAGATATAGGTATATTCATTAGCAATGAGATATGCATTTATTTATAATTAATGACTTAATGTAAAATGACTGTCTTATATTTAGTCTGGGCTAGCTACACGTTAAAAGCACTTTGTTTCAATATTAAATGCACAGGTTTTTAAAATAAGGATACATTTTCCAAATAAACAATTTTTAAGGTATGCTGAAGATCCTAGGCTAACTCACAAATCCTATTAAACCCATAATGAATTTACCTATAATAATAATTGTACTCTGTGAAACCTGAGATCTTGAAGAAAGAGAATGGCAAGGCAGAAATAAGAAGAAAGAATATTTCCTTTCCTTTTTACAACAGAGCTGTCCTTAGAGGTACTTTGAAGGACAAGAATGTTTTGATATCATTATTTGTTTTGCCTTCCTAACTTCCCAGTAATCATTGATATTCAAAGCCACTTACTTCAACATTCTTAATCATGAGATATGGGAAGTTAATAGGAAAACCTTATACCTGTATCAACTAGAATTTGTTTTGGCTGCATATATCAGGAAAAAAAAGGAACAAAGATTAAACAAGGGAAATGTAATGTCCATAGTCCAGAGCTAGTCAGTGGTTCCATGATTAATAGGGACTCGAGCTCTCTCTTTTTTCTCTTCCAAGACCCAGAACATGCTCTCTGTCCTTAAAGTTACCTTATAGTGTAAGATAACTGCTAGAGCTCTAGCCATCATGTTTATATTCCAGGCAACAGAAGGAAAAAGCAGGTCTCTTCAAGATGAGTCATTTTCCTTTCAGAAATTCTGTGCTTATATCTTATTGGCCAAAACCTAGTCACATGGCAAATCTCACTACAAAGGCTGCTGGAAAATGTAATGTTTTAGCTATATCCTTTACTACCTCAAATGTAATTGGAGATCTGTTGCTGAGGATAAAGGGGAGGATAAATATTTGCAAGCAATTAGTAATCTCTACCACATTCCTCAAATGTTCAATGCTCCAGATTACTTAACACCTTTCCTACAAACTCAATAAAGCTATCTCAATTCTATTTTTTTAAAAAGTCTAACTGACAGGAATGATCCATCTAGAGCAGTGGTTCTCAACTTCAGCTGTACATTTAGAAGCACTTAGAGTATTTTTTTTAAATCCTGATGCCCAGGCCAATTAAATCAGAACTTCTGTCAGTGAGACCCAGGCCACAGTATTTTCCTAAAATATCTGGAGGGATTCCAGTGCACAACCAAGTTTGAGAAACACTGTCCCAAAAAACATTTTAAAAGAAGACACATAAATGATGCCAAATTTGTCACTTTTCTGCTGTGTAATCAAGTGATATTAAAAAAACAAAACAAGAGAAAAACTTGCAAACTTGCAAGCCATGAGTAGAGAATAATTTGCAGAGTATTGGCACTTCCCATCCAGTCCAGCTGTTTGCCTTTGGGGTCAGTTTTCCTCTACTACCCACTCCTTTTTTTAAAAAAAAAAAAAAAAAAAACCACTGTCTTCTCTTCTATAACATTGGGAGCATCTGATTCTCTGAAAATCCTTACTTATCTCTAGTAAATTCAAGGACAGAACAGATGGACCCAGTGTTAGTCATCCTTGGTTACTTTACCTTTCACATACCCCCACATCCATTTAAGCACTCTGTATTGCTTCCAATAACTCTCAAATCTGCCCACACCTTTATCTCATCCAAAATCCACACAGCAACCAAAGGAATGTTTAAAACACACACACAAATCAGACCCTATCATTTCCTCAGTTCTACATAGATCTCGCAAATGACTTCCTATTGATCTAGGACTCTCTGCTCTGTAAGACCCCCTCCTGCCTACCACCCTGCCTTGTCTTATGCCACTCATCACACTGTTGTCAGTGGCTTCCTTTCTTGCCTTCAGTGCCCCCTAGCTCTTTCCTTCCCATTAATCTCTGTTTGCCAAATCTACTCAATCCCCAAACGCAGCCAAACCAATACTTCCAATTGCTAATTCCTGTTGAAGGAAGCCTTTCTGTCTCCCACAGACTGGGTCAGGATCTACGTTATACTTCTGCACCGCCCTTATTACAGTTGTGATTCTTTAGAAGCCTCCCACCCCACCCCTGAGTATATTTTATGAGTGTAGGAAATGTGTTCTTAATCAGTTTGTTTTCAGAAACTAGAACAGATCCTATCACAGGGTATGCATTGATAATATAAAGATAACTATTTTATGAATGAATATATAAAGAAATGAGTAGTATGAAATTAGAAAGGTAGATTGGAGACAAAGCAAGAGTCATAAGCAGCTGCTTGTACCTTAGGCATAAGTGACCCAAATAAACGTTTCTTCCTTCTTTTTCAATATGTGTCTGTGTGTCTTCAGGTTGTGATTTGATTCCAGTAGAGTATCTTCGCTGGGGTGACCCTGAGCCCATTGCAGCTGTGGTGTTTGCCTGCCTGGGCCTACTGGCCACCCTGTTTGTTACCGCGGTCTTCATCATTTACCGTGATACACCAGTAGTCAAGTCGTCCAGCAGGGAACTCTGCTACATTATCCTTGCTGGCATCTGC
This sequence comes from Rhinolophus sinicus, assembly GCF_036562045.2. NCBI lineage: Eukaryota > Metazoa > Chordata > Mammalia > Chiroptera > Rhinolophidae > Rhinolophus > Rhinolophus sinicus. Next base: position 107,630,234 of record NC_133756.1, read on the forward strand.
CTGGGCTACTTATGTACCTTCTGCCTCATTGCAAAGCCCCAACAGATTTATTGCTACCTTCAGAGAATCGGCATTGGTCTCTCTCCAGCCATGAGCTATTCAGCCCTTGTAACCAAGACCAACCGGATTGCAAGGATCCTGGCTGGCAGCAAGAAGAAGATCTGTACCAAAAAGCCCCGATTCATGAGTGCCTGTGCCCAGCTAGTGATTGCTTTCATTCTCATATGCATCCAGTTGGGCATCATCGTCGCCCTCTTTATAATGGAGCCTCCCGATATAATGCACGACTATCCAAGCATTCGGGAAGTCTACCTGATTTGCAATACCACCAACCTCGGAGTGGTCACTCCTCTTGGATACAATGGATTGCTCATTTTGAGCTGTACCTTCTATGCTTTCAAGACCAGAAACGTCCCAGCTAACTTCAATGAGGCCAAGTATATCGCCTTCACCATGTACACCACCTGCATTATATGGCTGGCCTTTGTGCCCATCTACTTTGGCAGCAACTACAAAATCATCACCATGTGCTTCTCAGTCAGCCTGAGCGCCACCGTGGCTCTGGGCTGCATGTTTGTGCCGAAGGTGTACATCATCCTGGCCAAACCCGAGAGGAACGTCCGCAGCGCCTTCACCACATCCACCGTGGTGCGCATGCACGTGGGGGACGGCAAGTCATCCTCCGCCGCCAGCAGATCCAGCAGCCTAGTCAACCTATGGAAGAGGAGAGGCTCCTCTGGGGAAACCCTAAGGTAAAAGCCGTGGGGGCACCGTGGGCACTGGTCCCTATTGCTGAGGCAGTGCCATGTGCTTCCTGGCTCTCTTTTAAATGGAAAGCATCTGAGTGAATGAGACTACGGGAGGCAGGGTGCTGAGCAAGAAGCTTTGGGCATTTTCACGGAGGGCTTGTTGTGGGGTTAATTGCATGTGGACCCAGTGCCTTATTAGGCCAGAGACAAAGAAGTTGAGGTCGCTGATAAAGCAGAGTTACAGCGAAAGGGAAGTGAGGTCAGGAGGGTAGGGAGAGCACAGCTAAGTCAGAGCCAAGGTAAGGCCCTTCCAGGTCCTGAGAGGACAGAGATACATTGTGGACTAAATTCTAATTCACCAGAAAAGAGTAGAGAAAATTAGTGCTAACAAAGGTCCAGATGAGAGCAAAATACCAAGAGCATTATGCATCTGACTGCACTTGCATGTGCCTGAACCTTTTTCAAGCCCACAAGAGCCCTTGATGGCCCATCCCATAGAGAAATGTAGAAAGTATATCTTAGTCCTTAATGGACAACTTGAACTCAGAGAAATGTCTAAGTAGCTGAAAGGAACAAAACAAAATGACTTTGCATATCATCTTCCTAAACAACAGCCAGGTTCCCATTTTCCCTGTTGCACATCCCACCCCATCAAGTTCAGTATCACAGGAGTAGTTATTGGGCAGTTTCCATCTGAAAAGAATCTGAATCCAGCAGCCAATGATTCCCGCCCTCCCCACCCCCACCCATGAGAGACTTCCTTATGTGATAAATGCTCCTTAAGGTACTTCAAAAGGCAATGAGATCATCTTATCAATGGCTTGGGAACAAATTTGGAGGTATTAAAAAGGCTACAAAGGTGGTAGAATTGGGAATAAGGATCTCCTCTCTTTAAGAAGTACATAGCAAAAGAGCTAGTCAGGACATAATCTGCTAAATAAATGGAAGATAAATATCTTTCGAATGGAAGATAAATAGCTAAATAATATTACTTAAACAACTCTCTTACACCATTATTTAGCCTGCATGAAAAGTCTTATTTTTCTATCAGCTCTAATTCTTCAAAAACTGAATGATGGTGACGGTGAACATACTTTCTCTGCTGAGGGTTGAAAAGAACTCACAAAATACTTGGAGTTTATCGACATGGCCCAATTCGTTTGCATTATCACCTTGTAGCCTTGCCACTTTCAATTCTTTTCTAATTCCTGTATGCCTCTCATCTCTTTTCATGGACTTTGTGCCAGATAGTCAACTAAATTGTAAACCTCAGGGAAAACAACCATATCTTCGACTTCTTCAGTAAATCCTGGAGGTGTCATGGTGTATACACAGAAGGCCTTCCATATCTCCAACATGCTGGCGTATTTTCCATCTGCCTTCCTGACTCCTCTTTAAAACATTCTTTATTGGAAATTTCTGCAAGATGAGCCTTTTATTTTGTCTAAGGAAATTTATTTTTTCAAATTTACTTTATTAGCCTTTCTTTCAACTCTTTCTGTAAATTAAATTTTACTTGGCATGCTGATAGATAAAACAAACAGGTTGCTGGAGGAACAGAACTGTGAGTTTGGCCTAAGCTCCCCAAAAACTCAGTTGGGCCAGCTCCTGAGAGAGACAGCATGCAGCGATGGTGAAGAGTACTGGCTTTGTGGCCAGGTTCTCCTGAGTTTGAACACTGGCACTGCCATCTCCTCTCTTTGAGCCTTACTTTCTTCCAAATTGAGATCATATCACCTACCTCATAGGATTGTAAAGAGTGAAAGAAATAATATGGGTAAAGTCCAGGCACACAGTAAATGCTTTATTGAAGGTAGCAGTGTGCAGAGGCCAACAGCACTGGGATTGAATCCTGGCAGCGTCACTTACTAGGTGTGTAACTCTAGGCAAATCACTTAACTTTTCTCTGCCTTGATTTCCTCCTCTGATGAATAGAGATAATTAAATACATACTTCATCCGGTGGTTGTGAGAGTAAATTAGTTAATACGTGTAAAATGTATGCCATATAGTAAACACTTATTAAGTGTTTGTTATTAACCACGTTAACAATTGTCAGTCTTCTTCCACATCTGAAAATCTGTCAGATATGCAACCAGGATGATCTTAATAGCAAAGAAAGCCTCATAAAAGGCAGTACAGATCTATAAACATATGGATTATACAGGCTGGGCTTTCCAAGGCACCCCCGTCTTCGCATTATTCAACTCCTTGACAAACTGTAGAGGATACCCTTTGTCCCAATTTAAGCAGGGTAATCTCCTTGAGATTGAGGGTCTTGTGTATGTTTCTTATCACTGTGCCTCCAGTGCCTGAAAGTACCAAGAAGGGTGCTTGGCAAACAGAAGACACTCAGTGATCATTTGTATATTTGTTGAACGAATGGATTTGGGAAGGTAGTGATGTGGTAAGGATTTTTTCTTTTCTGCAAGTGTGCATACTACTACCCTCTAGTGGTTCTACTTTTATAAAATGAAGCCTACAGTGGTCTGTATTACCAATATCCCCTGCACTCCTGTTTCTGCTAAAGAATCAGGTCATTAATCCCATCCGTTCATCTCATGTTTTGCTATAATTCTAATGTTCCACTAGTAACGTTAGATTACTATTTTCAACTATGTTGTTTTTACTTGAGTAAATCAAAGGGCAATATAAACAATAAAATTGACTGATTGTGCCAATAGAAAACAGAAATGCTCAAGATTTTTGGCAATATTTTAACTTGGTGTCCGTACAAGGGAACGTATGTCTTGAAGACTGAATTCTGTAGTCAGTACATTTGAATATTTGACTATCAAAGGAAGTAAGGAGGGATCTTTGGCAATGGTTGGGTTTTCTATAGGCAATCTTGACAAATCCAGGTCTGTCTATGTGATCATGTAGTTATAGCTGAGGCAGGCTATAGTCAGGTCATGGAGAGATTTCTGTTATGCCATAAGCCAGGATATTCAGGCTGGAACCTGCTTTTGCTATGGAGAAGAAAGCCAGAGAAAACTATTATACCCTTGCATCACTTAGATAACATACCTGCTCCCTCTTTTAAGCAACCATCCTAAGAAATAAATTTGATCCAAACTAAAATGCCTTTCCTCTATGCCTCCCATGAGTTCTCAAATTAAGTACTTCTTCTCTGTGATCCCAAATCAAGGGGATCAGAACACTGACATAGTATTTAGCACATTGTCGAACATAACTGGTTATGTATGGACTTCCCTCCCTTTTTAGTTTATGGTTTTATAAAGACCAGTGTGTGTCATATTGCCTGTCACACTGGGGCTTAGATACTGGCTGAAAAAGAAATTGGGTGCTTCTAACACTTTCACATTTTATTCTAAATTACCTCCATTAGTTATGCTTCTCCAGCTTGAATTCTGTAATATGCCAATGAGCCCATCTATTGGGATTGGAGTGCTGTGTAAATTTGAACAAGGTCCTTCAGTCCATTTCCTCCACTGCAAAATGGCAAATTAAATAAACCCTGTTGTGAGTAGTAAATGAAGTGATACATGTGAAATGCTTAGTATCAGCATACAGGAAGCACTCAATAAGTAGTAGATAAAATTTTTAGAAATGTGTTAGCTGCAAGTAAGATTAAGCCTGATTTTCAGACGCCTTTATGATTTGCTTGGGTTTAATTTTCCTCACGTCACAAGAAATATGCAGGTAGACTGCTCTTGGTATCCTCCCAAAGCTCAGGGATGCCATAGCTAACATCTCTGCCACTCTGGACACCTTTTATTAATGGTTAGTCATGGCTGTCATGGCTCCATACATTGTGTCATTTTATTAGGGACAGCAAAAGTCTTCTCAGAGTCCCATAAAGATTGCCTTTGTGTCTCATTCGCCAAAATTGTCTCATATAGCTATCCCTAGCTGCATGAGTATAAGAAAGTGTGCATTTAGCTTTTGTAATGTGCATAATGGAAACCAGAAGGCAGAAAGGGGTGGTGTCAAGTGTGTATTGGATAAACCAATAAATAGTGTCTACCGTGGAAAGCGGCAGTGCCTAGCAGTAGTCATGGTAATAGTAATAGAATTGTCTAGTGGTCACAGAATACTGAAGGTGGAAGCAATAATCATTCCCATTTTTCAGAGATAGAATTTGAGATGCAGCATGGTTAGACTTGCCCATAGTCTCATGACTAGTACGTTATAAAGCAGTTTTTAAATCAGATCTTAACTTTGGGCGATTTGAGCTAAGTATTTCCAAGAATGTATTCTTCAGAAAGCTAGTCTCCAAATTGCTCCATGAAAAAAAAAGTTATTTTGTCAAACAAGTTTGAAAAAACTCTGACTACTCTATCCTTTTATTGGAGATAAACACTGAGAAGTCTTGCAGTATAAAAGACAATCATTCCTCTGTTCATTTTTTTCAATCTTTCCTCAAACTTTTTGAACACAGGACTATTTTTTCAAGTAACTCTCTTGACATTCTGGAGAATTGATACTACTGTATTTCACCAAAAATAAGACCCAGTCGGACAATCAGCTCTAGTGTGTCTTTTGGAGCAAAAATTAATACAAGACCCGGTCTTTTCACTATAATATAAGACTGGGTCTTTAATATAATATAATGCAATTAATATAATATAATATAATATAATATAATATAATATAATATAATATAATATAACATAACATAATGTAATACTGGGTCTTATATTAATTTTTGCTCCACAAGACACATTAGAGCTGATCGTCTGGCTAGGTCTTATTTTCGGGGAAACAGGGCACAAAGGGGACTCACTTTACAAAACACCATCACAGTCAAAAAAGAAGACATGTTTCTGAGGTCAGAAGAGTAAATCATATCATCAATTAGAAGGGTACCAGAAAGAGGCAATTTCAACTTCCGGTCATGGAGAGAGATCACTTTTGTTTTCTGAACACCTAAGGGAAGAATAGAGCTACTTCTAATAGAGCTAGCAGTTTTCTGGAAACTTAAAGAGGCTCAACCTAGAACACAAAAAGAAAAGTACCCAGAGTCAGTCATTCAGTTCACTGAAATAGCAAGGGGAGATTTTTATTTAAAAGAGAGTGAGTCACTATAGATTTTTTTATATAGAAACGTACTATTTATGCCGTCAATGTATAGAGGTCCCTGTGATTAACATTTTGGTTCTAAACACTGATTTCTAGCACAACACAGTGAAGCATCAAATCACTGTCAAGCAAATAATGCCAGGCTTCTATTTAAGGCCTTCACTTCAGTTGCAAATTGACAAATGAACACAAAATCAGTTCTGACCTAAATAAAGCATTGAACATGACGAGTCTAAAGTTCTGGCTCTACAAGAGTAAGAATTTCCAGGATCATGGTGCTGAGGTTCTAAGATGCAGTGAGCTTTTCATTTCTAAATTCATGACAGAGGCCTATATACGAGGTGTGCTAAAAAATTACAGTGAATGTTTTAAAAAAATGTATTACAGTAAAAGACACATTTCCGTTAGTCCCCCTCAACCCCCCCCCCCACTTCAAACACACTTATCCCATAGTTCTTGCCACTTTCTGAAGCTGTTCTGGAAGTCCTCTTTTGTCAGTGTCTGTAGTTGGTATAAGGGAAAGGATTCTAAGGCTGGAAGCCTTCATTGCCATTAGAATAAAGACACATTCCTTTAGGGGACTGTCCCTTCCATTTGCCACTGCAGATCCACAACCATCTCTTCTTTATCCACCCAGTGCCCTGGGAGACAAGACTCATGGGCTGCAGCAGTGGGCTCCTTTGCCTTTGGATGCAATAGGATTCAGGCAGTGGGAGGCACCAGCCAGAAGGTGGAGGGAGGCGAGTGAGGTCAGGTTATTTGTTCCTCTGGTGGTGGGCTTCCTTTCTGCGGGGTTATTTTGAACTGGCTGCATCCTTTCCCAAGACTCCTGTCCTCTTTCCACAGCCCTTGCTATCCCTGGGTCTCTGTAAGGTCACTGCTCCCTCCCCTTGCTCCTTCACTTCAGGGCTGGTAACTACGTCCCACTGTTACTACTGCATTTCCCCAAAAATAAGACCTAACCAGAAAATAAGGCCTCGCATGATTTTTCAGGATGACATCCCCTGAGCATAAGACCCAATGCGTCTTTTTGAGCAAACCATAACAGAAGCAATGTGTGACACAGAACCCTTCCATTGTGATAAAAAAATATGGTGAATGCTGCTGCCAAGTGCAATCCAATGGAAAGCAGATCTTCTATATGCGAAGCAGCATGTTAGTAACAGTGTGTGACAAGTTTCAACTTGTTCTGTGCAGTCAGTGGGGTGTGAGCTACGGTTGAGAGTAGGTATGTTTTGAAGTGTGCCATAAATCATTCTCCATCATGACAACACTCCTTGTCACACATTGTTTCTGCTATGTGGCAGTGTCTGTCAAATAAACACATTGTGGTGTGTCCTCATTCACTTTATTCACTGGATCTAGTGCCATGTGACTTCTGGCTCTTCCCCAAAGTCAAAATGATTCAGGACATCGAGGAAGACATGACAGCACAACTAAAGATACTCACGAAAGAGGACTTCCAGAACTGCTTCAGATAGTGGCAAGAATGATGGGATAAGGGTGTTTGAAGTGAGTGGGAGTATTTTGAGGGGGATTAATGGTAATGTGTCTTTTATTGTAATTTTTTTTTCCCATTTAAACACTCCCTGTATTGTTTGATCACACATCTTAGCTCTCGATCATACATTTTCTCAGAAGGTAAAGCCCTCTCTGGGGAATCTAGTGGCAGAAACATTAATGGTGCTTCCACCTTAATTTTTGAAACTACCATTTGCCACTTTTGTTTTAATTAACTAATTAACTTTGCTTTAATTAACATGTTATGAGGGCCCACTTAGGCTGTCTGCTGAAGCAACTGCTAGTCCTTTCACAACCATTGCCCAAATTACAATTTACCTGGAAAATTGGTTCTCTTGTGTGAATTCCAATATAACCCAACTATTATCAGAGCTTTGACAATTTCCAATTGTTTAGATTTCATTAAGGGGTTATTAGCCTGTGTGAAGTGATGTTCATGCTATTTCTCCCTCCTTAGAATTTTCTGCCTATTCCTGCTGTCTCACCAGATGCTTTCTACCTTCCAAGTCCCAGGTTCTTTATGAAACCCTAACAGATTAAGCCATCTCACCAACTTTCCCTCATCTGGACTCAGAACATTTATTATGTATAGCATACATTTAGTACACATTCCTCACATGTTCTTCATTTATTATTTATTCACAAGCATTTACTGAGAACTGAGCATTGCCAGGCACTGTGCTCAGCCCTGGGGATGTAGAGGTTATATATATATATATATATATATATATATATATATATTATATATATTAGTCATGTCTATCTAATATATATATATATATATATATATATATATATATATATATATATATATATATATATATATAACCTCTACACATATATATTAGATAGACATGACTATCTAATACTGTTGTAAAGTATTCATATCTCCCTTGATGTTTAGCACAGCGTCTGACATATTGCAACACTGAGTGGTAGATGGATTATGAATCCAGTGGGCAGCAGCTCTTAGGGATCACACTACCATCACAATGAGAAGACGACTCACTCACTTCGTTGACTTGATTGCCCAGATTTTATCTGATAATGACAATCCCCAAGATCATGGGGATCTAATGATAACTACAAAACAGTCTTTGAGGAGCTCTCAGTGTCCCAAAACAGAACTGGAAACAGATAAGCTCGATAAAGTAATACAGTACCATGGCGGGGGTCTACAGAGCAACAGAGGGGTCTAAAAGTAGAAACAGTAAATTCTACATGTTGGGAATTAGAAAAACCTTCCACAGGAACCAGTTCAAACAAGAGAAACTATGTAAATACTTTAATCCCCGCTTAGACGTCTTCGGGGTTCTCAGCTGGCTAGGATAGGATAGAGCCAAACTTTCTTTGCCTGGCATGAAAGGCCCATGGTGGTATGAATCCTTCCCCTATGGCCAGCTTGGCATTTAGTCACTTCCTGACTTTCCATATTGACCCACTCACAATTTTCTTGCTCTTAGGCCTCTATGAAGGCATCTGTTTTGGTATAAAATACACCTGCCCCATCCACCTTCAAGTCTCACTTGGCCAACTCATACTCATCTTCCCTTCTCCTGGAAAGCCTGTTCTCACCTCTCCGACTTCATTAGATCCCCCTCCTTATGATCCAAATGAACCCTGTGCTCCTCCCTATAGAGCATTTATCATCCTGTGGTACAGTTACCTGTTTATGTGTAAGGTTCCCTTACACACATGCATGCATATACACACACTCACGCACACCATACTGTGAACTTATTAAGCACAGAGACCATGTCTTATTCATTTTCTGTGTCCCTGGCACATAGCTTCCTGTCAGGCACGTAGTGAACACTCAGAAATGTTCGTTAAGTAAATAATGGGTGGGTGGGTGGATGAATGGATGGATGGATGGATGGATGGATGGATGGATAGATGGATGGATGATGATATTTGAGCTACATTGGCATCTGCCAGGGAACGTTCAAGGACTGAGTATAGTGAATAACTAATTATATTTATTGAGCACTTGCTATGGGCCTGGCACTTCTCTAAGCCACTTACATATTAATTATTTTAGTCCTCAAAACAGTCCTCATTTTACATATGAGGAAACTGAGACAAAAGCGGAGGCTAATTTACTGGATCAAGCCCATACAGAGAATAAGTAGAAGGGGCAGATTATAAAAATCAGGCTGTTTTCGGAGCCCATGCAGGTAAACATTAAACGGTGTTCCCCATTCTGGCTCTTACTATACTGTAGCCTGAACTGAGAAAAACTGGGATTGAATGGGTGTGCCGTGAATTTCCCTGAAACTCCCCCAAGGAGTTTTCCTGAAAACTGCTCCATGGATCTGTATTGCATCATATTTCCTTCATGTGGCCACACCTTCAACTGAGCCTGGTTTTATTTGCTTTTTTTTTTCCTGCATGAATGGAATACACAGAAGCCTCTGATACAAAATTTGAACTTTAAAGACTGCCTGAGATTTTTTTTAGTGGCTATTTTTAAATATCATTGTAGATTTTGTTTGTAAGGAAAAAGTCTGACTGACTAATTTTTGCTACTTAAAATATTTATTATACTTAATAACCATTGTATTGTAACTAGGAATTATGAGGATTTGCACTATTTTCCTGTATAATTCTACATCTTTTTTTTTTTTTGATATGCCTAATCTCATATAAAAGCTCATGAAATAGCAAGGAATCCTGATTTTCCCCACCTTGGTCCAGTCCAATTTAATTCCAACCAGTGTTTTTAAAGTAATCATTATATACTGGATACACTGCTGATTTCTAGGAGTATAAAGATAAATGAAACACAAAACCTACCCTTAGGGGCAGCTCACAGAGTGGTGGAGAAGACAAAACATACAAATCATTGACTCTTGTCGTGTGTGAAGTAATAAAGGAGAGAATGCACGGACAAGTCAGAGGTCACTAAAAAAGCTATTTTGTCCAATCTGGAGGCTCCGCAAAGGCTTACTGGAAGGGTGACACCTAGGTTGACCCCAAAGGATTATGAAGTGAGCTAGGTCAAAACCATGGGTGGATAACTGTGTTCTGGGGAAAACAGTAACAAGAGCCAAGAGATATTAAACAACATAGTGCATGCAGGAAATTATAGCATGTAAAATGTGTGTCCACAGGTGACAGGAAACAGGCTGTGGAAGCTGATAGGGAAGAGGTTTAGCCTGAGGATCTGTCAGCCCACCACCTTCCATCTCCCTGGATTTCCTTTCAGTAGCCACTTCTCTCTGTGTAACCACCCCCCCCCATTAGACATTCAATTTCCTTATACTCATAGCCACCTCCCAACACCAACTTGATGCCTCCCACCAATCCCCAACCAAAACTTTATGTCTTCACCCTTTCTCTCTGCTAGAGAATAGATAAATTAATTTGTGCTATTACAATAATGATTATTAGTGACTGGCTTCATCCTTTATGCAGTAAACTCTTATCCGGCAACTATTTTATTATAGAGACTGTGCTAAGTACTTTCATATGTGTGTACAAGACATGATGAAAAACTATGGTGAATGTTTAAATTAAATATATATATCTATTACAGTAAAAGATACATTGCCATTAGTCCCCCTCAAAATACTCCCCTTCGCCTCAAAGACACTTATCCCATCGTTCTTGCCACTTTCTGAAGCAGTTCTGGAAGTCCTTTTTTGTGAGTGTCGTTAAGAGCATTTAAAAAATGTTGTGTGTAGAAAACGGCCTGAGAAATGGACAAAAGGTTTCATCCACCATCATGACAATGCGCCATGTCACACATCGCTTCTGGTACAGCAATTTCTGTCAAATAAAAACATTACAGTGTGTCCTCGTCCACCTTAGTCACTGGATCTGGCACCGTGCAACGTCTGGCTCTTCCCCAAAATCAAAACGACCATGAAAGGTAAACGTTTTGATTCAATTCAGGACATCGAGGCAGCCATGACAGTGCAACTAAAGAAGACACTCATGAAAGAGGACTTCCAGAACTGCTTCAGACAGTGACAGGAATGATGGGATAGGTGTGTTTGAAGTGAGGGGGAGTATTTTGAGGGAGATTAATGGCAATGTGTCTTTTACTGTAGTAATTTTTTTATTTAAACAGTCACCGTATTTGTTGATCACACCTCATATATATAATCTCATTGGATCTTCACATAATATTTTATAACAAGGAAGTAGTACCTCCATCCCCAGATAAGAATAATAACTGAGGTATGTAATAAAGCCCTTTATTTGATGCTTATTTAATAAGTGGTAGAACCAAACTTTGGAATTCAAACCCAAGTCTATATCTCTTCAAAGCACTTTTCCATTCTGATATTGCCTTTCTGACAGATTCATTTTCTCAACCATGTATCTCATTTTGTTACTGTTGTTCATAAACAAGGTCACTGTGAATGTATTTCTGCCACATAAAATATTCATATTTTGATTCTGATTTTCACTCCAGTGAAATAACCCTCAAGGTGACATTTTTTTCTTTTTCTTTTTTTTTTTTGGTATAGCGGCAGATCAGTCAAGGTGACATCATGGAAGACGGTAGCCTGTTGGTGCTTCTCATGTTATAACTTGACAAAAGTAGTGTGGTGGAGGGAAGTAAGCCTTTTCAGCAAAGGCATGGATTCCAATCCTGACTCTGCTACTTACAAGCAGGAGCCTTAAGCAAAGCACTTAACTCTCAGAGCCTCTGGAAAATGAGGACGGGATAATATTCATCACATTCTGTGTTATGTTCACAGAGTATGTCCCAAAGTCTATGTTCATAAAATGGGAGTTTCCGTTTTTCTAATCATGGAATCAACTCAGTTCATGTCTACCCAAACTAGAGCCCTACTGACATAATATAAAGACATAATATACTGAAATGGGAATACTTGACTCTGGGAATCTGGCCTGAATTACTAGTAAATACTGCTATATGCTGGGGCCCGACTGCCCTCCAAATTTGCATTCTATTCTTAGGTGGTAGGTTAAGAAGTTTCTGTTGAAGTGCTTTTTTTGAAGTCAGGATTTCCACAGAGTTTGAAGTTGATTTGTAGGTGTTAGCCATTTTTCTCATTCACCTTGCTTGGCAGTGCACTTATATTTCATGAAAGAAAATAAAAAATTGACTTTTCACTTGGCCTAGGACATATGGATCCATTTTACCTAACGTTCAGAAACTAAATAACAAATCACAGTGGTAAATTTTATACATAACATAATATCAAGCTCTCTTGGTGAGGCAAATGTGTGCTCACGTTGTTCACTTATGTTTAGCCAAAAAACAAAAACAAACAAACAAACAAACAGTTGAAGGAAATAGTCACAACAGCCCTCATGGCACCAGCCTGCTACCCAGTCTTGTTCTCAGGCATCACGACAGCACATGCCACATGATAGGAGCTGCCAGAGAACTTGACTCTCCCTCTGCTGAGTTAAAATGACACCAACAAAAATGCCAATCCATAATACTGTTTTCTCTAATTTGTTATTCACATGGCTTTTTTAGCTAGGGAAAGAAGTAGAGACCATGACTTGGTAAGCGAACATAGATCTGTCACTGACCGTGTTCATCCAAAACAAATAATAACTGGAAAGGAAAGCCTGGTGAACCTTATGAAGCTCCCAGGGAAGAAAAGGATAATTACAATCAGCATTTGTTAAACAAGTCCCAGTCATGGGGGAGGCACTGTACTATGTATATTACATATTAGCATCTTATGGAATAAAGCTCCCTAACCCATCTGGAGCTCAAATAAGTTACCCTATCCTGCCCACAACACTCCCTGAAAAACATAGGCTATCTTGGCTCAGGCTGAGGGAAAGGAGACTGGGTCTTCTCCACACAAAGCTCTAATGAGGTTCCATGACATTCTACAAGATTTTACTCTGGTCCTCTCTGTCTCTGTGATCACTGAGGGCAGAAACATTTTCATACTTATCTCTAGGCTGGCTCTGAGCAGCTCAGTAAACGGTTCTTGTGGCAGTGCAGGAGGTAAAAAGGAAATCAAGCCCAGGTGAGCCCTCCTACGTAGGCTCCTCCAAGGACGAAAGGCTCCCGCTGTGCTACACCAGCCATCTTAACTTTCCCCTATGCTATCTCTTGGTCACGTCACTCTGGATCCCACCAGTGTCTTTGTCAGAAGCTGAACAGAGCAGGGCCCGTTGATGAGAGTCAGGCCTACCAGGCAGTGTGTCCTGACTCAGGCAGACACATTATGACATTGCAAAAAAAAAAAGTCACAGCAGGAGCATCTGAGGGAAATGAAAGGGAACTTGAGTTCAGAGTAAACTGTGGACACCTCTTTCAGGGACTTTCCGGCCACTGGATACAGCCAGTGTGCAGCCCATTGCCGAAAAAATGATCAGGGCAAAAGTAGGCCTTTCCCCTCCGTGCACAGAGCAAGTGCCTGCCAAGACAGGAAGAAAAAAAAAAGAGAGAGAACCAAATGTTCTAGCCCAAATGGACTAGCAAGCACTTTTCCCTTTCATTGGTTAACTCCCCAATAAAAATAAAAGAAAAAATTGATTTTGACATCCACTCACAACAGAATTCTAACTTTAGGATTGACTTGTTTTAATCCAAAAGATGTTTGAAATTTTCTGATGGTACTTTAGAAAAATTGAGCAAATTGATTTCAGTGAGAACTTATGAAAACACATTAGCAGAATTCTAATGTGCTGAACTGGAGCTGAGCAGATGCAGACTTCTGCTGTCCTGCCCATCTTTTTCACCTTCAAACTCCAAATCCCTGCGTCAAAGCACATGTTATCTAATTTCCCCTTGAACATTTCCAGAGGCTTTGTTTAATTCTGTGTTTCCCCGAAAATAAGACCTAGCCGGATCATTAGCTTTAATGCATCTTTGGAGCAAAAATTAATATAAGACACGGTATTATATTATATTATATCATATTATATTATAATTGATATAAAACCTGGTCTTATATTGGAGTAAAATAAGACCATGTCTTATATTAATTTTTGCTCCAAAAGATGCATTAGAGCTGATGATCTAGCTAGGTCTTATTCTGGGGGAAACACGGTTGTATTCACAGTGCAGACACTGCTTTGTGACTGCATCTCCAGGGAGAATAGTGCCAGACAGAGAGCAAGTTGTGGGCTGAACGGAGCAGACAGCCTTTAAACTCCAGGGCATTTCTAACTATCCTTCGTGATGCTTGTGAAGGACCAGCTTCTATGTGTCAACTGTTCACAGACTCTCCCCTTCCTTTCTCTTTTGCTTGCCCCCACAGCCCTCATCCCCACCCCCAGCAGTCAGTGGACTAGGCTCCTCTCCTGGCCACTAGGTGGCAGGCCGGGTTCTCTGGGCAGCTCCAGTGGGAGAGAGCATTTCTGCACAAGATACCCTCAGCTCGTGTAGCAATGATAGAGGCTGCCACAGTGGGCTTGTACAGAAAGCCTGTCGCAAGCAGCTGGAGGCTAACTTTTGCAGAAGCAGTACTAACAATACATGCACTGATTCCCGGATATAACAAGTGAAGAAGATTCCTAATACAAACTTGTTGGTTTTCTCGTCATCACTGATACATTTCCATACCTATAAAAATGGTGTGACATATAAAAGATAGAAAAAAATAAAAACACATTATTTCACAGAACATTGAGGTTAGATTTTTAGAAGATACATATTATTCTCACACATCATAGAGGAGCTTCGCCTAAATACTCTCCTATCACTCACTTGGCCACCAGAAATGCCTTTCAAATTTGATAGATCATGCTTCCAGTGTTTATTCTCCATGAATCAAAGTGACTACCATTAAGATTTCCCATATATTGGGGATGCAGTCTGTGCCCAAGCATACTATTTATTTAATCCAATTTTTTTCTTACAACAATCCTCAGAAGTTTTGTTACGCCCATTATACTGATAAAAATACTAAAGGTTGGAGACAGGAAGACACTTGCCCAAAGTGGCGAGTGGCTAAATCAGGGTTTGAACTCAACTGTTGCACTTATGAAGTTTAGCCCTAAAATGTACTACGTTTAAGGCTTTCTCTAAAGTGTGATCTTCTGAATGGGAAGCCAATCTGCTCTGTCACATGTTTAGTCACACCATTTCTGGAGGGGAACAAAGCATGGTGAAGAGTCAGGGAGGCTTTTAGGTCAGTGAAAACAAATGAGTCAGAGTCTGCAGCATTTTCCACCTGAGTGTTCCATGCAAGGAAGACAGGGTTGGGGTCTTTTAGTGGGAGGTGGATGAGAAAGGAAACTGGGATGGAGACAGACAGTCGCTGCTACTGGATTTAAAATCAAGCCTTTAGGCACTCTAGCCAAACGTTTCAACAGGCAGAACCTACAGAAGAGAAGGCAGAGTAGAAAGAGGATGATCAGAATGATGATGTTGATGATGATATCTAACTTTTATCAAACATTTATAATGTGACAGGCACTATTGTCTGTGCCTCATAAACATTCATGAAATCTTTCAACAACCCTATGCGGAAGGTAACATTAATATCCCATTTTATCAAGGAGGGAATGAGACACAGTGAGGTTAAGCAAATTGCCCAAGGACAGATAGCTGGAAAGGATTGGATCTTGAATTCTAATCCAAGCAGTTTGGCTCTAGAGTCAATGGCCTTAGCTGCCAGAAAGTATAAACACTAAGACTATTTGAATGGGTAGTAAAGAGTATGAAGGACTCAACAAAAGGTCAGGATTGAGAAAGACATTTGAGAAAGTGTCATCATTGCTGAAATTTGATTTAGGTTGGATATCCTCCTATGTAACCCCCTTGACAAACTAGATGATTATCCACTGCCCCGTTTTCTTTTGTTAACCCTTTCCCTTACCACTTGCTTTTCTGTGAAACTTTAAGTTGCTGTCTAGAGTACTCTGCTAAGTTATAATCTTGTTGGAGCCCAGAGCCAATCTGGTTTCATCATCAAAGCAAGGACATTTCAGTTTCTTGGCTGAGATGTCTGCATAACAGACAGCAGGCAGCACTGACTTGAACTAAATTGGTACAAACAATGAGATATGCTTCCTAATGGCAGACTCAGATTAAGTACATGGTTTCATTTTTATCAGTCATGATTTTTTGTGTGATTTATTTCATTTCCTTTCTTCAATTGAAGACTATTTCTAAAGTTGTTGATTTAAAGTATATGAGACGTTGGAAGTTATCTTTTAAAAGTGGTCGGGCAGAGTTGAAATGCACCAGATATTTCTTAAGCACCGACTTCATGCAAGTATTTAAGTCAATTTTTAGAATTAAGTATGTTATACATCCTGGATAATTTTAACATATAAGACAGATCATTAGAGGGAAATATTATTTTGACCAAGAAATCAAATAATGATTTCCTCATCACTTCTCTAGACTTTGTCATTGATGCCTCTTCTTCCTCTTACCTTTCCTCTCTGTATAAAAGCTACATTTTCAACCTAGTTACCCAATCCTAAGTCATCCATGACTCTTCACTTTCCTTGACGCTTCATATTCAATCAATCTCTTCCTTCATGTATTTTACCTTATGTTTTGTATTCTCACTGATATTACCATTGATCAGGACCCCATAACCTACTGTCTGAACTACTCATATAATGTCCTAAATCTCTGTTATCGATGGATGCACCACCCTGTGCCAACAGCTGCCAGAGTGAGGATCTTTCTAACATGAAAATCTGATCACATCATTCAACCTTCTAACTAGCAGGTATCGCTATCTTACAATATAAAAACCTAAAACTCTTTCACGGGGCTCACAAAGCCATTAAAGACCTGGCCCTTGAAGACCTTCTCAACCTGAGGTCCAGCCACCAATCTGCTCCACCAGTCCCCCAATGCCCTCACCACCAGTGCTGCTCCAAATACGTTATATATCCCCGCAGTGCCAAACTGCATATAGTTCCCCACATGCATCATGCCTCAGCCATTTCTTTGTTTGGTATGCTCCTGCATGTGTAAATTCTAGTCTTTCTTCCTCTACTAATACCTGCCTTTATCTCCCTTCCTTTCACCTCGAAAACACCTTCTTACCCCCCAATTCCTAACTCAAATATCACACCTCTTTTACAAACTGCATTTCCACTAGACTTTCTGTATCTCCTCATGTAGAAACCCTCACGTTATATTGTTGGTTTACGTGCTTTTCTCCCCAGATTTTAAGATTCTTATAGACATTTCCTTCTATGTTTCCATCACCAGCAATTATCATCAGCAACTAAAACAGTGCCTGTTTTAACAAGTTCTCTAATAAGTTAGTGTTAAGTGAGTGACTGGCAAAGATTCATTTCTCTAGTGTCTGGTAAAGACCTAGCTCCTCCCTTAATGGTGAATCCACACTCAATCATAGTTATTTTCCAAGAGAACAAGGCAACTACCTTTTCATGTCTTGCTCTACCACTGCCTGATAATACACCATTTAAATGTATTTCTGTCTCTCACAGGGCATGTAGAAAGTAAGTGCTAAGAACATTTAGATCTGCTATGTTGTAGTGTTATGAATGGTACGTTTCAGGTGTTTAATTTGGGGGAAGAGAAATGCTTTGAAGTGATTAATTAAATGGTTTGGCTCTGCAATAATTGAAGTATATTTGTAGGGCTGTAAAAGACTATGTCTGGATGCTTTTGATGAATTGCAGCTCAAACACTCCCTTTGTACAATGAATGGATATTGAATGCTGTGATTACAGTGAATTTTAATTTGCATGTGATATTAGTGGTCTCATTTGTTACTACTTGAATTTGATTAAAATATTTTTGATTACTTGATATAAATTTTCTAGTAGTGGGATAAGTTAAGCATTTCTTTTTCCAAAATCCTGTTTCCAGTAATGTTCCTTTTATTTGGATTAGCCCTGCTTAGAAGAGGCCCAGCTGCATCCTATCTGGGATGTACAAGTCATATCTGTTTCAGAACATAACATTTCATATGAGAAAAAAAGTATGCCTCTGGTATAATTCTGTGAGTTGACAATTCTTTTTCTTCCCTCAAGCTCCATTCCCTTGGTAAAGATGTAATTGTTGAGGAAGAAATAAACAATGGGAATATCCTTTTCTATAGCTTCTTGGCTAAAATAAGTTCTTTTCTTCCTGCATCATTTGGCCGCCCCCTTCTCTGGCATCCCTCCCAATTTCCCCCATATTATATATGATATGTTATTTCATTTGTACAGTTTTGCAAAGTGAAGATAAACCAATTTTTATAGCTGTGAAATTGCGACTCAGGGAGATGAAATAATTTTACCAAGATTGTACGCTTAGCTTGTGATTGAGTTAATTTGAACCCATGACTGCCAGGCTTTTCATGTTCTTTGAACTGTGACTTATTATATCCTCCATTACTCCTTAGCTGAAGAAAATATCCCTGTTGGTCTGAAAAGGGGAATCAGTTATAGAATTTCAACTCTCAGTGATCTACTAAAGAAACTCACAGAGGAGGTAGCATTGAAAAGAAAGTTACATAGGAGGAGTGTTTGAGTTGCGTAGGCAGGAGAAGTCACTCTAGCAAGAGAGAAATCCAGGCATGAAGGTACAGAGCTCAGGGCTACTTGGGCTCACCTCCTGTGTCCCAGCTGTAGGTGTTCTCTCAGGTCAATCCATGGCTTGGGCTCCTTTCTCCTTGTGTCCTCTTCTTTGGAGAACTCAACCATCACTGCACTTTCAATTCTCAAATAATCTTCCTTGAGCTCTACTTGTGAGTCTCCAAATGACAACTGGATAGTTCCATCTTCTTACCTGGCATCACCTTAACCTCAACTCCATCTTTATTAGCAAATAAATTATTCTGTAATGTTGTCTTTATTTCTGTATTTCTGTTTCTGTAGCAAATATTACTTCCCACCCTCAAAATGTTAGCCATGCTTAATTTGTCCTCGTCCTCAACTTAAACATATTCAATTATATATTAGATGCTATTTTAAATTGTTTTTTCAAACATTTTGGGTTTTTTAATCCTCATTTTTATTGCCACAACTGTTATACAAATCTAATACCTTATCTCTGTACATATGAATTACTGAAATCATGATAAACCCAATGTATTTAACCAATGCAAAAATAGCCAGTGCGTCCCCACTTCCTACATGTTGAAAAATATGCTGACAATTCAGGGCTCTTCACAAGGTCTTCAGCTTACCTTTCTTACTTTTCAACTTTACCTCATGCTGTTCCTGAGCTTTAATGTTCTGCATAAATCAAGCTGCCTCACCCATGGACCCCAAACTCTCCTTGTACATTGCTGCTTCTGCAAAGTATTTACTGAGCATGAAATTCATCCCCACTCATCTGACCTGATCCAGCTTATGCCATTGATAAAGCCGTTATTCTCTATAGTCCATGGGAAGTTCTCAACATACATAGCCTGTATTAATGAATTTACCATTCACTTAGATGGAAATGTGTACAAGAGGGTCTTTTAGTTATTAGAATGTGTGCGATACCTTATCTCCATAATAAAATTAATTTCTCTCATACCTTCAATTTTTATGAATTCTCCATAGTACACAGAAAAATATTCTTTCTTAGTTTTGATCGCTGTAGAGTTTTTACAGGGACATCTTTAATGAAGAAAGCTTTATTTGGTCAAATTATAACCAAACTGCATTAGGTTAATTATTCTATTGCAACAAAAGTAGTATTACATAATACATAATATATTTATATAGGTATATATAAATATAGATAGATATATAGGTATATAACAACCCATTGAAGATAAAGCAAAAGTCATGTGACAAAGGACTTCTCCAGAAAGGGAGAGAATCATAAAAGAAAAATGTAGGCTGGTACTTGGGGATTAGAGTAGGTAAGGGACAGATTTTGTATTTTGTCCTGAATAGGATGGGCAGCCTTGGAAGGTTCAAGAAGAGAAGTTACATCACGATATTAATATGTTGAAAAGATCCCTCTGGTTTCTATAGATGAAATAGAATACAGAATAGAAAAAAAAAGGAGGGAGAAATCAATTAGGCATCCATTTTGACAGTCTAGGTAAGAGATTATGATGGTTTAAAGTAAAAAGTGAAATGATAGGGCTTAATGATTATTATGTTTTAATAGAAAGGAAAGAGAAAAATTAAAGATAGGTCCCAGGTTTGATGACCTGTGTAAATAGGAAGATTGGGACCTGTGTAATTCAGCTGTGGGGAGAGGATGTTTGAAGGGTAAAATCAAGTGCTAATTTTGGCTATGTTAATACAATGAGCTCAGAGAACTTCTGTCTGGAGATTAAAATAAGGGAGAGTTATCCACATTGATGATAATAGGATTAAATTAGAAGGAATTTTGTACTGGGGATGGTAATATAAAGGAGAGAAAGTTTGAAGAAATATGAGTTTGTTTGGTTTTGGAATTGTTAAATTTGAGATGCCAAGAGACATTTAAGTGACCAAGTCCAAGAAGCTGCTTGAAAAACTGGCCTGAAGCTCAAGAGAGTTTGGTGTTGGAAGTACAGTTTGGGAGAGCCAAGAGCAGAGCCCAGAGACCAAATAAATATAGGAAAGTCTGGAACTAGTCTAAGAAGTCCTGAATGTTAGTATAAAGTACACCTGAGACCCAAATGCAAGTGATACCACAAAAAGGAGAGAATTATTCAAAAATTAAGGAGTAGCAATAGTTGCAATGTCACAGAGAAGTCAAATTAGATAGTATTAAGAGTCATCATCACTGGATATGGCCACCAGATGTTGGTCTGGGCTTTAACAAAAAGCAATTTCAGTCCCCATCTCTCTGAGGAAGTTCTTAGTCTTGCAAAGGCCCCAGCAAAGATGGACACTCTGATTAGTCAGCTACTGGATTCCATAGAAGAAACTTTGATATGATAATGCAAATTACCAAGATGCAGGTGGGATACCCAAAAGCAAGGATCCTCTTGGTACCAACAGCACTGAGACCCCATGGTGGACTCCTCAAAGCCTCCACTTGTGATGGGTTTCAGTTCTTGACATCCTCCTCGCCCAAATGTTATATTCCTAACCCCACTACACATATAGCCGCACATTTATAAACTGGGGACTGCAGGAGCAGGCAAAGGAGCCCTGGGGTTGACAGCCCTGCCATGAGCATAACAATCCCACTCAAGGACTGTGCTGCCAAGTGCCCATCAAACTGGTCCTGAGAAATGTGTGATGAACAAGGCCCCCTAGAGGGCAGCAGAGCCTCAGAGGAGGGGGCAAACACACCGTTCCAAAAAGGGGTTAGTGGGCGGTAGCACCAAAGGAAACACAAGGGGGCAATACACACGTTATGGAAAACGGAATCGAAGTTAAATTTCGTGAATTAAGGGAAGTCAGTTATGTAAGAGGTAGAAGGATCTAAGTTGTACACCAGACAACAAAAACAAATAGGCTAAAAGGAGGGGACTTGGGCAGAGTCAGTCATAGGACAGAAAGGTTTTCTGATTGGTGAATGGTTAGTACTCAAACAATAATAATAGATAGATACTATTTGCTGGACACTTATCGTTCATGTTATCTGCTGTGAGCTAGATGATACTGTAGGCACCGGAGACAGGAAGATGAATACCTCAGGTAACGCCTCACCTCATAGTAGAGCCAGAGATGTAAGCAAATAATATCAGTAGAGAATTGTAGGTGCTTTAAGTCTTTGTAGGGGGCACAAAAAGAAAGTAATTAATTATATGAGAGAGGATAGGAAAGGCCTCAGAGAAAGGGTAATATGATGGTAGGGATCCTGGTTGTGATGGGTTTTTTTTCTCTCCCTTACGATTTTTCTAGGTCTTTCCTGGTATAATGCATCGTTTTTCCCTCATTCATTCATTTTCTTATTCAGCACATTTCTTTATTGATCCCTATTGCAGGCACTGGGTAACAGATGTGGTCTCTGACATGGCAATCATAGGCAAGGAAGTAAGCTCGTCCCTGTTGGTTTTCATCAGCCTCCCCTTTCTGAACCCTGTCCTCTCTCTTGGGATGAAGGAGCAAGCTAAGCCCTTCAGTTCTAACAGGTCAGAACTGACCTGTGTGAGGAAGAAAGATAACCGAAAAAAAGGAACACTGCTTTTTCACTTGACTCTTATCCCTTACGCATTCAGCAAATAGTGATTGTGCACGTGTGCCAAGTTTCTGCCTCTCGTGCCAGGTTAAGTTCAAGTTCCACCATGATATTTTCCATTTTAGTTCTAGGATCTTTCCATCTTAGTCACACATAGGTGTTACTAGCTTTACCATTAATTTTGTGTTCTCTAATTGTTTGTGCCATGCATGTTTGTCATCCCCATTAGATTCTAAGGGAGCTTTTAGATTCTCAAGGAGCTCAGAGTTTGTGAAATGTATTTTCTTAATGTCAACTACAAAACCAAGTACTATGCTAAGTATGAAGAAGATGCACAATACATCTGAGTTTATTACTTATAATCAGAAGGACCTAGGTTTGAATTCCAATATCAACAGTTATCAGCTATGTGAACTGTAGTTTTCTTTTAAATAAGGTCATCACTACCCTTCCCCAGGGTTGTAAGGATGTTTGAGACAATGTATACAAACTTTCAACACAGTGTCTAGCTATGTTTGCTCTTCCTCCCTTTCTTCCTAGTCTTTGGCTTCTCCTAGGGAAAAAAAAAAATTTTTTTTGAGTTTTCTATTCCCTTTAGTTATCCTTGTGGTAATTTTGATTATTTTGTTTAACCTAGTGTTCTAGAGTACAAGCTTTAGAGTTCAATAGCCCAGATATGTGACCTGGCTTTGCCCTAACTCTGACTTTGAGCAGGTTACTTATCGATTCGTACTCAGTTTCTTTGTCCGTAAAATGGGGATGATAACAATACCTACCTCATAGTGCCTTTATGAAATTGAATGTTAAATATCAATGTAAAATCCATGTGAAACATCAATGTTGTGAGTTAAGTAATATTGTTCCCATTATTTAAAGAGGAAATTTAAGAAAAGTTATATAAGTTACCCAAAATCATACAGCTAGAAGTGATACCGCTAGGAATCAAAACCATATTAATGAACTCCAAAGCCAGTACACTTAACTACCGTGATTTGTTGCTTATCTCAAGCCAATTAAAGTCCAATCAGTTTAGAAACAATTGGAGAACTATTGTATACCTATCTATATATGTGCGTTTATGTGTGATTATATAGAGACGTGTGTGTGCTTTTGTATGTGTGTATATGTGTATATGTGTATATATGTAGTATATATGACTGCATTATATAACTGCATACATTAATTTATTACACTCTGCCATGATAAACTCCTGTATTTCTAGATCACCATGCAACTCCTAGTTCAGCATCTGGTACATAATTAGGACATAAGAAATACTACTAAATTTATCAAAGAAAAGACTTTACAGCATCATTTTTATGTAATGTTTCTTTGGGTATCTCCCAATATGAAATTAACACAATCTCACTTTCAATTTATTTCAATAGACACTGAACAATGTAGAATCTGCTTAGAAATGGCAAAATTAGTAAATCCACCTATTATAATTATGTGGTTATAAGAAACCACAATACCTTATCATAAAACCAGAAAAAATATAATTCCCTTTATTAGAATAATACTATTAAAACAATATGATGAAAAATAGAAGGGAAGTAGAAAGGGAGTCCTTAATCACAGGCTTATGATTTTAGAATTTTGTCCAGTATAAAGGTACAGAGACGATTCTTTTGAAGCTCATGTAAGACCGCAACTCAGCAGACCCAGGACTTGCGACGATTGCTTCCCTCTCTTTGGGCGTCATTCCCATCCTTAGGCAGCTGTCCCTATCAGAGTAAATATACCCTTCACCTCACCCCTCATGCATCCAGAGACCAGGAATACCCCAACCTCCCTCTACCACCCTTACCTCATCTTGGTCTTAGCAAAATCAAGCTGTTTTAAAACCCGAGAGAAATGGAAACTAAGATTCTTTGGCTAAATTTGGAAATACTTTTGTTTGTTTGTTTGTTCCTCTGTAGTCAAGAAACAGAGGAATGGAAAAAAAAAGAAGGAAAAACTTTGTGTGTGGAGATGGGATGGGAACAACAAAGGTCTTGAAGAGGACTAGAGGAAGAAAGGAGGGTGGTAAACAACAACTTTGTTGAGATAAGAAGATCAGGTGAATTAATGTTTGTGTGCCATAGAAGGGGAAGTCGGGTAGATGGATTCAGGTTTGGATAAATATTACTGCCTCACTTTGACAAACATTCTTGCCTTTACCATTTTCATAACTGCATTCATGAAAAAAAAAAATGCTGAGTTGCTGCCATGTATAAGGCCTTGTGTCAGGTGCCTGTGAAAAGAACAGCCACGCCCTGGCTGCCATGAAGTTCACAGTCTAGTGAGAACCTCAGATGACAAACTAGTAAGCAAATGAATATCGAATTATAATTTGTAATAAGTGTTGTGAAGAGACTAGGGCTCTACTAGAGATCAACGGGGAGACAGGCTGAATTGAAGCAAAGAAAAGAGTTTCATCCATGTCCATGTTATTTTAAAATCCCCCCTTAAATCACAGCAGCATAAGTTAGCATGTGGGAGCAGACTGATCATGAGAGTTAATTCTGAATGGAGGTAAAGATCAAAGATTCATTAACCCACAAGATTTAAAGAAGATTATACAGGTCATGCCCCATATGAGGATTCACTTCATAAGTATTAGAGGACCTGTGGAATAAACAGGACAGAATGTTTTGAGAAATATTTATTCTATAACCAGGCAGGTTATTCTGAGAAAAACCTGCGTGGTTATAGAAACTATTAGTAAAAAGGAAAAAGAAAAATGACAGATGTGAAAGTAACATTACATGCACCCAATTAAGGTCAAGAATTTTATATAAATTGTCTTACCTAGTCCTCAACATTTCCATCTTGCACATGGGAAATTATAACTCAGACAACATTGGCAAGTCTAGTAACATAACACAGCTAGTTTATGATTTCCCTATGGGAGAGGAGGTAAACTCTGAGTTATAAGCGGGAGTAGAATCAGGTTTTGTGAGACTTAAAGTTCATAAATTTTGGGAGACTGTATTTAAGCAAAAGATTATACAATGTGAATACAAAGATTGGCACCAGGCATCGTAAGGGACTGCTTTGAGGGAGAGGCCTTCATTCACCATCAACTTCAGAGCTAACCTGCTTCCACAGAGAAGCACTGAGGTTTCGGCAGACCCCAGGCTGAGA
Organism: Rhinolophus sinicus; assembly: GCF_036562045.2. NCBI lineage: Eukaryota > Metazoa > Chordata > Mammalia > Chiroptera > Rhinolophidae > Rhinolophus > Rhinolophus sinicus. The sequence goes on from NC_133756.1 coordinate 107,655,616, forward strand.
AAATCAAGTTGCTGAGAGCAAACTGGAATCAAGGTCAGTAATGAAGAAAGATCAGGCTTTCCCTCTACTAGGTAGAAAGGGTCAAAAAAGAGCAGAGCAGGGCCTCAAGCCAGTCGATCAGGAAAAAGAAGAAAGGGTCTGAAAAATAGTGCAGTTACCCGTTTGCCTTAAGCCATGTAAAGACAGAACCAAACCCACATGTGGCCCCCCTAGTGCTTGTAACCAGCATTTTAGTGAGAAACACTATGCACCATAGTTAACCAATAAGGTAAGCGTGGGCAAGTTAATCTTCCTGTGTCCTAGTTCTTCCTCATGTGTAAAACAGGGATAACAATAGTACCTAATTCATACGGCTGTTGCTATGATTAGCTCATTGGGTACCTAGAATATGTCTGGTATATTCCGAGTGCTCAGTAAATACTGGCTCTTAACAATTACCTTGCTTGGTCTCACACCAAAGCTCTTCCAGTTGTTCATACACAAAAAAATGTTAAGAAAAATTCCTGTTGGAAAACTACTCATCTGTCTTTAGGAAGAATAAATTATTTTTGTCTGAAAATTCCCCAGTCCTGAAGTAGAAGCCAATAGCTTTTAATTAATGCTTTACTGCAATGTTTCTTTAGGCTGATACTGTTCTTGTATGGAGACCCTGCTTCTTGTCAATATTTTGTTCCTCCCTGAAAAGTTTCCCCTGTTGAGGATGTTGTGCAAGGCTGTGAATCACCTTCGAATTAGTTTTAAAATCTGTCTCTTCCTGGGTTTCTATTGATTGTGAAACAAACAGCAAAGCTGAAGGAAAGCACACATCGAAAAGGCAATGGCTTAAGATGATTCATTGCTGAAAACAAGTTCTCATAAGTGGGATTAAAATACATCCTATGGGAATTCTGTGGACGCTAAATAAAAGGCTTTACTCAATACAAAGTTTAATGCATTTCCATAATATTGCTATGCTGTAATTTATTAAACTATTCTCCAGTGGTTTGTTTGTTCTTGTTTTGTTCTTGCTATTTTCTGTAACACTGAAGGGGACAGTCTTTGTACAGAAGACGTTGAGCTGCTGTTGAATTATTTCTTTAGAATAAAATCCTATGAATAGAATTCCTGGGTCAGTTTAGCTGATTCTTTATATTTTAATTGCTTATTTGCATTGCTTCCCACCTGTCAACTTCTACTTTCCTTTTATTTTATAGAGGACAGAGCAATATGTTCCCTGGCAGCTTCTCAAATACTTTCGCAACTTATGTTCAATTCTGACATTACTTTCTGGGCATATTAATCATGCTCAATTTTTGTTTTGAATCTGAAATCTTTGAATGAATCAACTTGACATTTCAAGTATGGGCAAAGCTGTTTTATTCTGTGTGTAGAGACCACAAGATCTGCTGGAACACGTAGTAAACCATCCTAATGTAGTTTCTTACATGTAGACAAATAGAGGGCAGAAGGGTGAGATTGAAACAAGGTATTTGGCAATACTACATTGTAACATTGAACTAGAGTAGGTGACTCTTTACCTCTAAATGGAAGATTCATAAGGATTTACCTTCTGTCTTCTAGAATTCTGCTTTGATCAATTCGACTTGAAAGGTTGACTTGGGCTTTCCTTCAGCTCTCTTTGTAACACCTTATGGTTGTTGAAATATTCTACCACCTCATCCTGTCTGTCTTCTGATATCACACAGTATCCTGCACACCTGACAATCAGTTCTCAGAGATACCTTTTTTACAGCCTTCGGTGTTTTGTGTATTCCTGTGTGGTTAAACTCCAGTCAGAGGAATGGCAGTCTGCTTACATGGTTAGCAAGGGGCCTGAAGGGTGATTATTCCACCTGGCCATTGTGAAGTAAAATTTGACCTTTGAAAAAAAATAAGTTTATATTGTGCTCCAAGCCTCGTTCCACTAAGCATGCACTATTTCCTTCATGTATGACCTTCTCAGTCTCTCAGATGAGTTATCAGATTATTTAGGTAAGCTTTTTCAGCATAAAAATGAAGAAAAAAGTGAAGTGTTAATAAAGAGCATGAGGTTTGGAAGTAAAACATCTGGTTTCTAACCCCGTTTCTGTGACTTACAATTTATGGGGCCTTGGCCAGACAATGAAGCTTCCTAAGCCACAGGTTCCTTCTCTGAGGGATGTGGATAATAATCACATTACTGAGTTTGTTGAGATAATAAAGTGGTATAGGAAAAGCCTTCTATAATGTTTGAAAAGCTCTTCAAATGTATATCTTTCTCTCCTTACTTTATCACTGCCAGGAACCAAAATTAGGTAGTCCTGAAGATAACATGGCAATAAATCTGAAACATAAAATGCATTATGCTGTACTCTCCTGCATACATTCTAAAATTAGAAATTGTTTCTTGGCGATTGCTAAAGCTGTCACCTATGGGTAGGTGCTTGATCTGAACTTTGCCTGCCCGGAGTCCAAAAGCTGAGGTCTAGGTTGGTCTTTGAGGAACCAACATGGAACAACATGGGAACATGGTTGCATGTGTCCAAAGCTGATAGAAATGTTCATAGTGGTACAAAGAAATGGAAACAAAGATTGCAACAAAGTCAAGATTGAAAACTAAGGGCAGAAATGTACTGTCCAAAGCCAGGGGAACAAAGGGAAAGGGAGAACTAAGAAACAAAAACTGGCTCCAAAAGTTTGCTGTCATGGGCTCAGGACTATGATGGCACCTGGAAGAGAATTCCAAAATCGCCACTGAGTACAGCCAGGACCACTGTACATGGATCCATAACTGACTAGGTAAGGGGTAAGCAATAGTGATGCAGAATTTTGTTTTCTTCATTTGGTTTTCTTAATCCTTTCTTAGTCTAGTGACATGAAAGGTAATTGAGAGAAATCTTCGACAAATACATGCAGGCCAATGCCAATTCTGCAAACATAAGTGACCAAAAGCTTTATCAAAGTATGTACTTACAAGTGTTTTGACTTGCGATAGCTCCCCCTGGCTAATCAGTTTGAGATCAAAGCCAAACCCATAGTAACTGGTTATTTGGGGTTCCTGGACCCAATTGCAATGTGGTGGTAGAAGGCTTCCACACACCGACAAGCAATTCTCCGACACCAGCTTGTGTCCTGTAATTCAACTCAATTCTGACACTATCTAGCTGGAGATATCATTAGATCCCACAGATTAAGGATTCAGTCCTACAAGAAAGCACCACCTGCTTCACATATCAGTCCTAAACCCAGGATATCACCTTTGCTTCTGATCAACTGGCTATAAATCAGAGATTCCCTCAACCCCCAGACCCCTACCCCCAAAACCTCCACCATCCCAGTTTGATTAATTCACTAGAATGGCTCACAGGATGCAGAGAATCATTTTAGTTACTAGGTCACTGGTTTATTGTAAAATGGTATAATGTAGGAACAGCCAAATAAGAGATGTATAGGACAAGGTATGGGGACCGGGCATGGAGCTTCCACGCCCTCTCCACCTGCCCTTCTCTCCCAGCATCTCCATGTGTTCATCAACCCAGAAGATACCTGTATCACTCTCAGCACTTGGGAAATTCCAAAGGTTTTGAAAGCTTTGAACCAGGAGCTATGGTCATTAGATTGACCAAATATTTTTTTATAATTATTTTCCTTACAATATCACACTGGTTATGACTATAATTAGCATAGCTTCCAGTAAGTGAGCAGTGATGTTTGTCCCATGGTTATGAGAGCCAATTGTTTAGGTATTCTCTACGAGTAAAATGAGGATTATTGAGAAAACAATGCTTTGTTTTACCCAGTCTGGTTCCCTCTCTTTTTTCTATACAACCTAACTGTATGAAGACCCTCAAACTTTTTTATATACAATAGTATGTATAAAAAGGAATAATGCATATTTAAAAGAATATAAACAGTAAGGTAAAACTAAAATATTTGTCAGTAAGTTGCTTTTTTAGGGTCTTCATAAATACACACACACACACACACACACACACACACACCTTATAAATATCCAAACCTAAGTAAATGTTATAAATAACTTTAGAAATTCTTAGGCTCAGCCTTGATAGGGGAAGTAATGAAAGCAAGATAAGAGGTAGGGGGATTTTGACATCAGAGAATCTAAAACCTAATTCAAAGTGTCTTACCTGATAAGGGAATTGGTCTCACATAAAAAGTTCTATGGTTAAAGAGGCCAATTCAGTGGTTCAGAGACATCGTCCAGAACTGACTCTCTTTTAATTTTTCAATTTTTTGGAATGTTGGCTTAGCTTTTTTTGTTCCTGAAACCTGGTTGTAGCATTGAGCATTGTCAGGTGTCATGTCCAGACAACTTTCCATGGCAAAAAGAAATCATGTTTTCCAGCTCAGGCTGGGAAAAAAAAAAAAAAAAAATTTCTCAGAAATCTCCAGAAGACCCTCTCTCATAATCACTGGCCAAAACTGATAAGCAAAATGGGGTTACATTGTCACCTTAGTCTAATCAGCACCTACCTCCTGAAGGTAAGAATGGGACAGCTTGTTATGAAGAATCTGGCCAATTGAAGGAGGGGCAAATACTTGTTTAAAAATGAGTATCTTTTATACTAACTTCCTGGCCTCAGTGTTTCACTTCCTGCCAGTCATTTTCCTTGTATCTATTGCTTACTCCATAAGCTTCCTGCCCAAAGTGACTTTTTCATTTTTCCACTCTGACTTTTACAAACCTTAAATTCCACCTATCCTACTCCCATTCCACTCCAATTTTATCAAGAGATCTAATGTCATTTTATATAAGCTTACTAATTTTCCTCCTTCCCACCTGAAATTTTCCTCCTTCCCACCTGAAATTTTCCTCCTTCCCACCTGAAATTTTCCCCATAACGTGGTTCTACTTTTATTAATTCATTCATTCATGCATGCATTCATTAAACAAATATTATCACCTGTAATGAGCTTGGCAATGTCATAGGCACTCAAAAGATAGCAGTGAAGAAACAGTCCAAAATCCATGCCTTTATAGAGCTTACGTTCTTTTGAAGATTCTACTGGGGAAAAATTATACTAAAAAAAACAAATAAGTAAAATATAAACTATGTTGACCAAAAGTAGGAAACGGTGACAGGAAGAGTGGGGTCACAACTGCATTTTTAAGTAGGCTGGTCCTGGTAGGCTATTTTGTTTTAATTAAAGTTTATTGGGGTGACAATTGTTAGTAAAGTTACATAGGTTTTAGGTGTACAATTCTGTAATACATCATCTATATATCACATTGTGTGTTCACCACCCAGAGTCAGTTCCCCTTCCATCACCATATATTTGATCCCTTTTATCCTCATCTACCACTCTCCTCCCCCGCACCCTCTGGTAATCACTAAACTATTGTCTGTGTCTGTGAGATTTTTTTCTTCATTTATTTGTCTTGTTCCTTTGTTGTTTCAGTTTTATATACCACATATCAGTGAAATCATATGGTTCTCGACGTTTTCTGTCTGACTTATTTCGCTCAGCATTATAATCTCAAGATCCATCCATATTGTTGCAAATGGCGCTATTTCATCTTTTCTTATGGCAGAATAGTATTCCATTGTGTACATATACCACAACTTCTTTATCCAATCATCTGTCGAAGGACACTTTGGTTGTTTCCATGTCTTGGCCACAGTAAATAAAGCTGCAATAAATATCGAACCACATATATCTTTATGGATAAATGTTTTCAGATTTTTTGGGGTAGATACCCAGGAGAGGGATAGCTGGGTCGTATGGTCATTCTATTTTTAATTTTTTCAGGAACCTCCACACTGCCTTCCGTAGTGGCTGCACCAATCTGCATTCCCACCAACAGTGTATGAGGGTTCCTTTTTCTCCACAGCCTCTCCAACATTTGTTACTATTTGTCTTGTTGATGATAGCCATTCTGATTGGGGTGAGGTGATATCTCATTGTGGTTTTTATTTGCATTTCTCTGATGATTAGTGATGCTGAGCATTTTTTCATATGTCTATTGACCATTTGTATGTCCTCTTTGGAGAAATGTCTCTTTAGGTCCTCTGCCCATTTTTCAATTGGATTGCTTATTTTGTTGTTGTTGTTGAGTTCTGTGATTTCCTTATACATTTTGAATATTAGACCCTTATTAGAGTCGTTGTTTGCAAAAATCTTCTCCCATTTGATTGGTTGCCTTTTTATTTTATCGATGGTTTCTTTTGCTGTGCAGAAGTTTTTTAGTTTGATATAGTCCCATTCATTTATTTTAGCTTTTACTTCCCTTGCCTTTGAGGTCAAATTCATAAAATCCTCTTTGAGCCCAAGGTCCATAAGTTTGGGTGCCTATGTTTTCTTCTATGCAGTTTATTGTTTCAGGTCTTATGTTTAGGTCTTTGATCCATTTTGAGTTAATTTTGGTACATGGTGACAAATAGCCATCTAGTTTCATTCTTTTGCACATGGTTTTCCAATTCTGCCAGCACCATTTATTGAAGAGGCTGTCTTTTCTCCATTGTGTTTTTGGCTTCATTGTTGAAAATTATCTGTCCATATTCATGTGGGTTTATTTCTGTGTTCTCAATTCTATTCCATTGGTCTGTGTGTCTATTTTTCTGCCAATACCATACTATTGCCCTGTAGTACAAGCTGAAGTCAGGGAGTATGATGCCTCCAGCATTGTTCTTTTTTCTTAAGATTGCTTTGGCAATTCAGGATCTTTTGTGGTTCCATACAAATCTGATGATATTTTGTTCTATTTCTTTAAAAGATGCCATTGGGATTTTGATGGGGATTGCATTAAATCTGTATATTACTTTGGGTAATACAGCCATTTTAACTATGTTGATTCTTCCAATAAATGAGCACAGAATATCTTTCCATTTCTTTGTGTCTTCTACAATTTCTTAAAAAATGTCTTACAGTTTTCAGCATATAGGTCTTTCACATCCTTGGTTAAGTTTATTCCTAGGTATTTTATTCTTTTTGTTGCAATTGCAGAAGAAATTGGTTTTTTTTATTTGTTTGTTTCTGAGATTTCATTGTTAAGATATAGGAATGCAATGGAATTCTGTACTTTGATTTTGTAGCTGGCAATTTTACTGTATCCATTTATTGTTTCTAATAGCATTTTGGTGGAATCTTTAGGGTTTTCTATATATAGCATCATGTCATCCACAAAAAGTGAGAATTTAACTTCTTCATTCCCAATTTGGATGCCTTTTATTCCTTTCTCTTGACTGATTGATCTGGCTAGGACTTCCAATACTATGTTGAAAAGCAGAGGTGATAGGGGACAGCCCTGTCATGTTCCTGAATGTAGAGTGAAGGGCTTCAGTTTTTCACTATTAATTTTGATATTAGCTGAGGGTTTGTCATATATGGCATTTATTATGTTGAGGTATTTTCGTTCTATACCCATTTTATTAAGTGTTTTAATCATAAATGGATGTTGTGTCTTGTTAAACGTTTTTTCTGCATCAATTGATATAATCATGATTTTTGTCCTTTATTTTGTTTATGTGGTGTATCACTTTGATTGATTTGTGTATGTTGAACCATTCTTGTGACCCTGAGATGAACCCTACTTGGTCGTGATGTATAATCTTTTAATGCATTGTTTCATTCAACTTGCTAGAATTTTGTTTATGATTTTTGCATCTGTATTCATCAGAGATACTGGTCTGTAATTTTCTGTTTTTATGTTATCCTTACTAGGTTTTGGTATCAGGGTAATGTTGGCCCCATAAAATGAGTTAGGGAGTATTGTCTCTTCTTCATTTTTTGGAAGAGTTTGAGTAGGACAGGTATTAGAGCCTTTTTGAATGTTTGGTAGAATTCACTTGTGAAGCCGTCTGGTCCCCGATTTTTGCCGATGGGAATCAGATAACTGATTCAATTTCCTTACTGGTGATCAGTCTACTTAGATTTTCCAATTCTTCATGGTTCAGCCTAGGAAGGCTATATGTTTCTAAGAACTTGTCCATTTCTTCTAGGTTATTGAATTTGGTGGCATGTAGCCCTTCATAAAAGTATTCTTGGATAATCCTTTGTATTTCTGTGGCATCCGTGATAACTTCCCCTCTTGCATTTCTGATTTTATTTATTTGTGTCTTTTCTCTTTTTATCTAACCCTTGAGTCTAGCCAAGAGTTTGTCAATTTTATTAATCTTTTCAATGAACCAGCTCTTTGTCGCATTAATTTTTTCTGTTGTCTTTTTGTTCTCTATTTCATTTAGTTCTGCTCTGATTTTTATTATTTCCTTCCTTCTACTGACTTTGGGTTTCATTTGTTCTTCTTTTCTTAGTTCTTCAAGGTGTAGCATGAGGTTATTTGTCTGTGATTTTTCTTCTTTCCTGAGATAGGCCTGTAATTATATAAATTTCCCTCTTAAAACTGCTTTCGCTGCATCCCCAACATTTTGGTAATATGTATTTTCATTCTTATTTGTTTCTATGTATCTTTTGATCTCTCCTCTTATTTCTTCTTTGACCCAGTTGTTCTTTAAAAGTATGTTGTTTAATCTCCATATATTTGTGGTTTTTCCTGCTTTCTTTTTGCAGTTGATATCCAATTTCAAAGCCTTGTGATCAGAGAATATGCTTGGTATGATTTCAATCTTCTTAAATTTGCTGAGGTTAGTTTTATGTCACAATATATGGTCTATCCTTGAGAATGCCCCCTGTACACTAGAAAAGAATGTATAGCCTGATGTTCTAGGATGAAGTGCTCTATAGATGTCAATTATGTCCATTTCATCTAATGTGTCATGTAGGGCTGATGTTTATTTATTTTCTGTTTGGATGAACTATCCATAGCTGCCAATGATGTATTTAGGTCCCCTACTATAGTTTTATTTTTGTCAATTTCTCCCTTTGTTTTGGTCAAATTCTGTTAGTAGTTGCTTTTTATATTTCAGTGCTCCCTTATTGGGGGCATAAATATTGATGACTATTATGTCTTCTTGTTGTATAGTCCTCTGTATCATTATGAAGTGTCCATCTTTGTCTCTTGTTGCCTTCATCTGTTTCATCTGATATCAGTATAACTACACCTGCTTTTCTCTGAATACCATTTGCTTGGAGTGTCAATTTCCATCTTTTCACTTTGAGTCTATATTTGTCCTTATAGCTAAGATATGTCTCTTGAAGGCAGCATATGGTTGGGTTTAGTTGCTTGACCCAATCTGCTACTCTGTGCCTTTTTATTGGTGAATTCAGTCCATTTGCTTGTAGGGTGATTATTGATAAATGAAGATTTCCTATCATTCTATCTTTGGTTTTCTGGTAGGACTGTATCTCCATTGTTTCTTTGCTTTTTTGTTGCTATTATTTCAGTGTGGTGGTATTCTATGATTTTTCTCTCTGTTTCTTTTTTTTATGTTATATATTTCAGTTCTGGATTTTTTTGTTTGTTTGTTTGTTTTTTGAGTGGTTACTGTTAAGGTGGGAGGATGCTTGGTTTCTTCAGGCAACAAGATAAGTATGGTTGAAAGAAAGTGGGCAAGGGAGAAAAAAAATTATAGGATCATAATGTAATAAAGTAATGGAGAAGGAGATTGTGTGGAACTTTTAAAAACATTATAAGAAATTTCTATTTTACTCAGTGCTGGGCAAGTAAGTGAGAGTTTTGAGCATAGCAGTGATATAACAGTATTTTTGTTTTGACAGGATTATTCTGGTTGCTGTGTGGAGGTTGGATTGGGTTGGGCTAGAATAAGGGGGTGTTAGTAAGGACAGAAGCAGGACCAGTTTAGGAAGCTATTACAATTTTCAAGCTAAGATATGATGATGGCTTGGACCAGAGGAGTATATAGAGGAAGAGGTAAGAAATGGTCAGAGTCTGGGTATGTATATATACTATTGAATTATGAAGTATAAGTGAAAAAAAATGTGTTCTTTCCTCCTTTTTTTATATAATTATTTTATCTGAAAACTCTGTACATTAGTTATTCCCTTTCCCCAAACATCTTTAATTCTTGTCCCTCTTTCTTGGTCTCTTGAGCTAAGACTACAAAGTCATGTCATTTTGCCATTACTGTTAAAAGCAAAACAAAACAAATCCCTTTGGCGATTTGATAACCTCTAAAGTTACCTTTCCATTTCATTCATTTATTCATCCATGCTCTCATTCACAGGCTGATTCTCTCTGATCATTTTTCTTTTTTTAATTTTCTAGTCATCCAGGTTTATACTCAATCTTAGCCATGAAACTGCCTTCTGGACTGCAATTTTGGTATAAAAATCCCTTATTGGGTTTTCTATGACATTCAGAGTGACTTGTTCTATAATTGCTTCAAGGGTCCCTCATTTAGTCACTTACTTTTTCTTCACCTTATTGGTCAATAAAGACTTTTTTCTTTCCATATCATTTTTTTTTTCTGCTTGTGCCATACTTCCATTCTGAATAATAGCAAGTAGTTGAGGAAAAATAAGATTTAAATTTGCTTTGTAAATGGGATGCATTAATAATGGTTTAAATGAGAGATTTCCCTGAAGAATGTCCTCCTACCTACTTACTCTCCAGCCTTACCCTCCTGCCCCATCAGTGTTCGTTCCATATTGAATTACTAACGGTACACATAAAACATATATGAAATATCTAACATTTTCCATCTCCCTTTCATTGACTTCTAAGAGAAATCATGTTGGTTTTTTTCTCTGAACACTTTAAAGAATGATAGATTGAGTAAAATATGTATACAATGGTTTCTACACAGATGAGGAGATATCTCCCTGTGGTTTTCACTGAACTGAATGATACCTAGCTTAGGAGTAGAAAAGGAGCTGGGTGTTAGGAGAATTCAGAAAATTTAACTCAATGCTCCTTCAAGAAGTAGAGTAAGGTACATAGTAAGAGTCAGTGTGGGAGAGAAGATGGTAAAAGAAAATTATATCTCAAGATAATCGTATCATTGGAAAGAAGAAAACCTTAAGCAGGACAAACCCTTGCCAAATTTGGAGTCAAGGAAATGTGCCCCTGGTACCTTCAGCTTTCTTCTTTTCTGTCGTTTTTTTCCCTTCACTGTTGAGGCCACTAGGATCCTTATGCTGTCTTCCTCCACTCATCTCTAACCATGTTCTCAGAGAGTCTGCAATATCTATGAGAAACATCTCTCCAAATACCCATGGGATATCTACTCACAGCAGCATTTGCATCATTAGCCTCCTCACTCATGGAGGGTGGAAAAATCTTTGTTCTTGACTTTAGGGGAAAGTGAAAGAATTCACCAATGGAATTTTCCCAGCATCTCATAAATAGTATCATGTTGGCAAATTCCACTTATACTTATTTGTTCTTTGTTTCATCCACTGGATTTTTCCTTTCCAAACCATTTGAAGGCTCTGTCTGTAACCCCTAGTTGATGATAAAGACCCTTCTTTATCTTGAACTATTCACCAAACACTCCATTTCCCATCTTTTCTTTAAATAAAACCTGGTTCTCTCCTAAGGGCATCCCTTCCTCTGTAGCCCTTTCAGATAAGTTTATTATTCTTCCATATCACACATTCATCAAAGCACAGAGTTGGGGGTCAGCAACTCAATGCTGCATTTAAACAGATTCCATATCTCACTCATAGAAATGGAAACACTGAAATCTCTGCTTCCTTGGAGGCTCCTGACATCTAGTTATCCCTCCATCTTTCAACTTTCTTTATAATTACTATTTACTGCCAACTTCCTAGTAAAGAACTTCTGTCCACCTCAAGCTGTGCTATAGTTTTGGATTACATTAGTGCCTGTGTATAGGGCAACCCATCATTATGTTCTTATCTTTCAATTCTAGTGATTGAATTTAATGCAATTAGAATCATCATTTTAGCCACCCTATCTCTGATAAACTTGTTATTACCTGAATCTCCCTCACATAAGGAATCTTTTCTTCCAACATCAAACTCTCCCCTTTCCTTCCAGCTTCTGGCATCATCCCCCAACGTCTGCCATTTCACCTAATGTACATGTTTTTTTCTTGAATTCTTCATTTTATTCTAGTCTGTCATCTCATTCTAGACTCATTTATCCATTCTGGGCCACATAGTCTATATAGAAATTTCAGTAATCCAATGTTTAGTAGGTATTGGTAGGGAAAGAGGAAAGGGAGTGAAGAAATTGAATTTTTGATTCATATCATTTTGGAGAAATTACATTTTCTATTTAATCCTGAGTGATTCTTTCCCCCACATCTTTTAAATTCACCAGATAAATGTGAGCTCTTACAGATCTGAGTAAGAGGAGCTAGAGCTTCCTGGACAAAGGAGGTACAAATAGAACAAAAAAACAAAAAAAATCTTCACGGAAGGTAGCTGAAGCTAATGTCAGAACAACTCACTCTTAAATTTGTTTAAAGTATTGTGACAATTTTTCATGCCAAGGTTTTGGCCCAGAAACCAAAGTGTCAGTGCTCTATGGAACACAAATCTAGAGTTCTGGAAACTGTAAAAAATAAATTAGCAGATTCAAGAACTCTGAAATCAGTACCTGGCATACAGTATGTACTCAGTAAATGCTTTGAGAGAATCCTTACGAGTTTTTGAACAAGTAGGATGATGACGTCTATAAGCCCCTCTCTCCACTGACTCCATATTCTACACGCTTTCTATAAGCGCTTCAACCACTGTCACGGTATTTGCAACCATCTGCATGCTGGTGGCTCCCCAGTGTGGAACAGTTCCCTAACTTCCAGATACTTATACCCACATGTCTACTGAATTTGTCCACTTGGATATCCCAGCAGCACCTGACACTCAATATTCCAAAATGAAGCTTTTTATTTCTATCCCCAAATATACTCTTTCTCCTGTGTTTTCTTAACTTAGTTAAGTGCACCCCTCAAGGCAGTAACTGGCGTAACATGCCACACATCTCTGTCTTACACTCATGATCCAATAAATCCTCCCACATATTTTCAAAACTGTTCTCCACTCTTCGTCCATAACATCACTGCAGTGAGGCCTTATATCCTCATCTCTCACATGGACTATTGTAGTAGTATGAGTTTCTCTAGCTCTAGTTTTGCTCCCTCAAGTCCATAGTATTTTATCTAAATATCAATTCTGACCACACTTTTTTCTTAGCTTAAAGATATCACAGTGGAATCTCATAACCTACAAGATAAATTCATCCATAAGTTCTGTTTTACATGTGTCTCCACCCACACTGCCCATTTTACCTTGTCTTATTTTATGCTTGATTACTATAAAAAACACTGTTTCCCCATACACACCGTGCTGCTAAGCCTGTCCATGTGTTCACTCTCGATTTTCTATCCTATCTATCGACCTAGCTATCTTTTCACACGGGATTCCTACTCATCTTTCAAGATTTCTCTTAGGCATCATGTCTTACTGACATTTTCCCTGCCATTCTAGTATGGTTTAGGTAGACCTTCTTGTATTTGTTTCTATAATAAAACTTCTCATATTGTTTAAAAATGATCTGTTACATTTCGTCCTCCCACTCTATATTATGCACTTATCAATGTCATAAACTTACCCACCTGCTCCTTGTCACAGTGGAGTATTCAGTAAATGATTTGTATGATGTAAATTAAACATATATAGAACATCTGTAGGAACCCAAATGAGGGAACAAAATTTGAAATCCTATACTCGATCCTCCATTGGTTGTCTGTTAACTGTACTACACATTTGCAAATTGGGGTCAAGGAGAGAAAAGGTAAATAATAAGCCTTCAAAGTTATGTTTCTAAAGTTATTGACATTGTTACTTAGAACTTTAATGGAAGATAAGCTTTGGAATCAGAGAGGCCCAATTTCTAATCTTAGGTTCCCAACTCATGAACGGTGTGAGCTTGGGCTTACTGACATGGATCCTCAATGTCCATTCCTTTGGAATGAGGATAATAGCACCTACTATGTAGGGTAGTTCTAAGAATTGAGGATAATGTACAGAAAACCCGGCACAGTCAATATTCTGTTATTATTATTATTCCTATTGTGACTTTGGATATATTTATAGTAAACTAAGCATTTTATTTGAAAAGTGAGTTAGTATTATACAGCATATAAAGTAGTGCCCCACAAGTATGTGTGTGCAGATGTGTGTGTATGTGTGTGTTGTGTATATATATTAGTAAGTGCTTAAAAGATATATAAATTTATTATATAAAAAATAATTTAATTGATATAAGCTATACATTCAGAAAAGCTTAAACTATTTTTAATTGATATTCCTATTTTCTGAAATAAACCCATAGAAAGAATTGAACATCTGTGGTGGAGACTATAAAAGCACTGTGAGGTACTTGAAACAGCGCATTATTGATGAATAGAATAATGAATAAGTGAATGAATAAAAATGTGTCTGGTGAATGTAATTAAGCTGTAATCATAGCTATAGACAAAAAGGGTCCCATCCAAAAGCAAAGATGAGCTTTCTGAATTTAAAATGACATTTTCACCCTACTTTGAATACAAGAACTACTTGAAAGTTTCAAAAAGTCTAATGTACCTCTTGCTTTATTGGAATAAGTCAGGATTTATATATTTTTTTAGTGTTTTGTTTTGTTTTATAAAAGCTTTTACCAAAGGTGGTTGGTTTTTGATAGGATGTTCGGGATCTATTTCATAATCAGTGTCACTTGGCAGAATGTGTATGTATACGAGACAGAAAGAAAGAGAAGAGCTAATGAGGATGAAGAGTACCCATGTCCTAACTTATAAGAAAGATTTAAATTAACTGGCAATTACCCTAACAGAAGATATTAAAAAATACTTTAAGAACCCCTTTGAATGACCACCAGTAACTCCATTCTATTAATATTAACTTTGTTTTAATTTAAGCTATTGAGCAGCATTCTGATTGTGCAACCCTATTCACAAAAAAGCACAAAATGTTGTCTATTGACATGCGGGATGCCATCCAATGATTGGTACTTCACAAGAAATCCCCTCCTAAGGTATTTGCTTTTGTAAAATAAAGGTTCCTCAATCTGGTTTGGTCTGATGCTGTACCTCTTCTAGCCAAGTCTTTAAGTTCTCTTCCTCTCTTCTTTATGATCTAGACCTAAAGTTACTGTCTTCTTCCCTTCCTCTCCCTAACTACTCTGTGAGCTCTGTGAGGGAGGGCCTGTGCATTATTCATTGCCAGGATAAAGCCCATTGCCTAGAATTTAATCGATGCTCAAATCATGTCTGGTGAACAAGGTAATCCATTCCACCCATTTGGCTTGATTTAATGAGCCATTTTCAATCAAATACTAAATATTTTTAATATATCTGAAGAGAAAAAAAACAAATTAAGAGGAAGGCCTCTATCCCAGGACTAATAATGATTTTAATTTTGTTGCATTTTTTTTAAATTTAATATCAATTCGAGACAGCAGGAAAAGAAACTTTTTTGAAAAGTTTAACAAGCCTTCTGACAATAAGTCACTTTATCACTGCCTGTTGAATACTGGGAATGTGGATGAAGTGACATCATGCCAGGCTCCAGTTTTAGAAGTGAAAAACATAATAAACTTTCAGTGTCTTGGGCCCCTGCAAGCTCTACTGGCAGTTATTCTCTACTGACTAGGCTTCTGACTTTGGTCAAGTCAGCTAAGGAAATCTAAGTTTCCTCATTTGGAGAATGGGGGCACAACAGTGCTTCTTTACCCCACAGATTTAAAGTGATGAATAAAAAAGAGATTATTTCTGTGAAAACGTGTTGGTTTTGAAAACTGTCAATCAAATATAAGAGCTCATCTTGATGCATGTAGCAGACTAATGTTGGGAATCTCGTAACTTGTTTTAGATGAAACAGCTAGTACCTTCCAGGTGTGGTGAATTGCCCATTCTGAGGCAAAAGCTGTTTTGAGCCACCCTCTACAATGCAGGCAGCTCATTACTGACTCTCAAACTTCAGCTTAATGGTTGTATAAATCTCTTAAATCCAAGGAACATATTTTCCCTTTTGGAATCCTCAGTCTCTAATATAATGCTTAGACATACGAGGTGAGACCAAAAAATATGGTGACTATTTAAATTTTTTAAAAAATATTCTAGGAAGAGACATAGTGCCATTAATCCCCCTCAAAACACTCCCCCTCACTTCGAACACACTCATCCCATCCTTCTTGCCACTTTCTGAAGCTGTTCTGGAAGTCCTCTTTCATGAGTGTCTTTAGTTACACTGTCCTGGCTGCCTCAATGTCCTGAATCAATTCAAAACGTTTACCTTTCATGGCCATTTTGACTTTGGGGAAGAGCCAGAAATCGCACAGTGCCCTATCTGGTGAATACAGTGGATGAGGACACACTGTAATGTTTTTATTTGACAGCAATTGCCCTACCAGAAGTGATGTGTGATAGGGAGCATTGTCGTGATGGAGGATGAAGTAAAGACACTCATGAAAGAGGATTTTCAAAACTGCTTCAGAGAGTGACAAGAATGATGGGATAAGTGTGTTCAAAGAGAAGAGAAGTATTTTGAGGGGGATTAATGGCAATGTGTCTTTTTACTGTAATTTTTTCTTTAATTTGAACATTCACCATATCTTTTGATCACACTTCATAGTAACACTCAGTGAAGGTTCGTTAATGACAAAAATGATTTTAAAAAAGCAAAACTGATAATGGCAAGCAACATATCATAATGGCTAAAAGTCTGGGTTTTAAATTTAGACTCCCTGTGTTCAAAATCCTTGATCAATCTACGTCAGCCTTACAATCTTAGGCTGCTTCTTCAATAAAATGGATATAATAAGAGTCTGTGCTACAGGGTTGTTGCCAGGATTAATTTTAGTTAACATTGTAGCACCATGTCTGGCACATGGTAAACAATAAATACTAATTTATTGATAGTCATCTTTTTCTTAGATGCTAAGGATTGCATTCCTTTTACCATTGACTATTAAATGTGATGAATTCACAGATTAATAAGCAATGTAAAAGGGTAAACCAAGAAGTAACAAAATCATCCCCAATGTTATCCATATACCATCTAGTCATCTGATAAAGTATCACAGGGCAGCCGTTGCAGTGAAAAGCAGTAGCCCCTGTCTGGGCATGGGGCAACCCTCTGCAGCCACAGCTATTCCTCAGCCTGGCCAGTTAAGCATACAATCACATCTTTCTGTTTGCTCCTGTCCTTGTTCATGCTCACCAGGTACAAAGACAGGAGACTGGCCCAGCACAAGTCGGAAATAGAGTGTTTCACCCCCAAAGGGAGTATGGGGAATGGTGGGAGAGCAACAATGAGCAGGTAAGCAAACTGTGAGTGGCCTGAGGTGGTGTGAACTAAATGTACGCAAGCTAGAGAACAGGTGGCTCCCTGGTCTGGGTCCTCACTCAACTGTGCATCCTATACAGTGTGTCCAACCTGGGCCACCACTGGTTCTCTGTGTGTGTTTGATTTGCAAATCCCATGCCATCCTCGTGTGAAGTTATGGGAGCCTCCTGTCCCAGATGCTGCTATTCCCAGGGTTGTACGCTTTGCATGCCTGAAGCCGTAGCTCACAGTCAGTTCTCCAATGGATTTGGACGTATCGGTCAATTGCTTCTGGAGTTTGCAAAGTGGAAGAGACTGGAGGAAATTCACATTTCAGGATTATCCAATTACTTAGGAAAGCCAATACAAAAGCCTAGGACTGGTTTTGAGGGAAGGGCTGCAATGAAGGGAAGAATCCAGCTCCTGATCCCAGACAACCTGGAAATTAATCTGACTTAGAGTGTAACATCACTTCACAGCGAAGGGCAAATGCCATGCCAATCTAGTAAACTGTAGAGGCAAGAGGCTTCTCATGAACCAAAATCAGGAAAGCTCGTCCTCCTCTAGCCACCGTAGCTTTGCATCTCCTTTACTTCTCTGTGTGTGGTGGTGAATACCCCCTGCTGCTGCGCTGTGCATGTTCCTTCATACCAGGCATTCCCAACTGAGCTGTGCCCAGTAAACTGGGATATTTGGAACTAGAAGCATCAACTGAGCTGTGTTGCATGAAATTATCGTGCTTTATTGCATGGGACTGGGTTTCAAGAAAAGGGCTCTGGAGAGAAAGACTGTCAAGATTGGCATTAAACAGTTCCAGATCGCTGGAGGAGCCTAGAGGTTGGGGAAGCACTCTCCGTGAACTAACCCTCCACCTCTAATTGGTTGTGGCATTTCCCGACCCATCTGTGGTACAGAGGTGTGGAAAGGAGGCTCTTGCCAATCATCCTGGATTAAAGTAAAGGAGAAATGCAGAACGTAGAGAGTGTATATATGTATGTGTGCACATGTGCTGAAAGCAGAGCTTGAGAGCCAACGGCATAACAAGAACATAATCCTGTTGAATTCTGTTGAACTTTGTATTTGCTTCCCCAAACACTGGATTTGCTTCCTCAGTAGGGGACTCTTTCTGGTTTTCAAAATAATGTCTAACTTTCTCCAAAGACCACTGCAGTGCACAACTTCTGAGGAACCATTCACATGGCAGTGTGTGAAAATGGTGCCCGGAACTGTGCGGTATACATCCTGAGCAATCATTCATCGCAGCTCTGGCTAAAGTTTGGCCAACTTCATCCATGGCTCCCACAGAAAAGGCAATGACAGCATGTGTATGTCTGTAGGTATACATGTGTGCACATTAGTGTACCTGATGGCCTTATGCCCATGATTCCATCGTACAGCTATCGCTGGATCTCAGTGTGTCTGGTATATAAGCCTCAATAGATTATTTTGTGGGAGTAAATCAATAGACTGTTCCTGGGGCTCCTGGTTTCCTTCCATCCAGATATGACAAAGTATCATAATTCCTGTCTTTCAAAATCAGTCAAACAACACCGAAGTTGGTTGGATAAGGTAAAAATGACTGCATCAGATGTGTGCTGGGACTCTGTCCAGGGTGACTTTTGATTTGAGGCAATTATCTATAATTGGACTGGAGTTCCCAAACCTAGCAAACTCGGGCTGCCTATCAAACATGCTGAGGCAAAATCCTGGGCAGTACAACTTAGAAATCTATAGTGTTACATGTTCCCTAGGTCATTCTGATTTAACCAGTCTATAAACTGATATTTAGGAATAATCCATTCATCTAGGAGATGACATGGAGCTGTTCATGGCAAACGTTAGGTCTCAATTCTGTCATGTGGTGGTCTTGGGAGTGTTTCATCAATGCTTGGAACTCTCAGATCTGATCAGCACGATTCAATTTGCTCAAGGCTTTCTTGATTGAGAATGGGGAAGAAGGGGACAAAAGACAGAAGACAGTGGGACACAGAGGGTAAGGGGACCCCAGATCAGACAGACCAAACTTCCTTGGGTCAGGTCTAGATCTACAGAGGTAGACATTCAACGTGTCTACACAGGGAATGGTACAAGTTTCTCTACAACAGCAAGATACCATTTAGCTTGTGTTTCCTCACTTGTTTAGATATAGAGTCAAGGCAATATCAAGGCTTATTACATGGCTATGTCCTTTGGAGGCAGAGGGAAATAGAACATACTGTAGTAAAGACAGTTCTGTTGGAGTAACTTCCTCTGCCCTACAGATAAGCATAGTTACTTGGGAACAAATGGTCTTCTCTTCCTACTTTTTCTTCCTTCCCATTTATTTAACATGAAATAAAAACTGACAATGAGAGAGAAAGAATGTGTGGGAGAGGGAAAGAGTCCTTCAGTGCTCTATGAGAGCTTTCCATTAGGGAGGAGAAAAGGCCTGGAGACATACGAAAGAGAGGCCAACATTTCTAAGGCCTTCAAATCTTTTTTTTCAACTTCATATTTGTTTATATAAACACACACACACAATGACATTTATCCAGGAGAAATAAGTTTAAAATGAACATTAAGAGAAAAGCTATCAGAGAGGAGCCAACTGCAATGTAAATCATTTCTAATAAGAGGTTAGAGTAGCTAATTCCAATTCAGTGACTCTGGAATCGAATGAAAGAACTAGGAATAGAATAATTGTATGAGACTTTTACAGATATTTTTATTATCAACTGATAGGGCCCTGTTTCTTATCAACACCCCCTCCCGTTGCTTTCCAGAGTCATGTTTAAGCATTATATTTACTCCAAACATCTGGGCTGGTTCTGTGGCCATTACTGAGTCACCAATCCCAGAGAGGGGCTAAGGAAGCTCAAACAACCACAGAAAACCAGGAGTTTTGCCCACATCTCATTTGCCTGTTTTTTTATAATGAAACTTTAGAAAGGACAGAACCCTGTGAATTCATGCCTGGGGTGATTCTTCAGAGCCAAGTTGCCTGGCAGGGAGAAGAGTTTGATAATGCACGTAGTCACATCCGGCCAGAACATTATTATCTATAATATTGGCAAGGCCTTAGAGACAGACACTCCCTCCCTTCTCCCTCTTACTTCTACCCCCATATTTGGAAAGGAATGAGAACCTTTTATGTATCCATAACACTCCAGCTTCCTGAAATGTTCTATTGCTGTTTTCCCATTATGTGAACAGTTTTGTTTTCCTTCTGTCTGAATACAGCATAACTTGTCATCTTTTCATATTTTCACAGTGGACAGTCTAAACGTGTTTCAGAGCAGAGTCCTCCCGATTGCAGGAGAAGTGAAAGAGAGTCCTAAATAGTGAGGTGCTCTAAGCACTGGAAATTCTCTAAACCCTGTTACCACTGTGAGTTCATACCGAGATGGTCCACCCACAGGCGCAAAACCTCAACAGGGAACGTTATTATCTCCTGTCTCAGCAGGGGTATTACAATGGAGTGGCAGTTGGAGTCTGTGTTTGATGGGCTCATGTTGCACCCCATGAAGGATAGGCAAAGACACTCTGAACCACCCCCAGTCTCTCTTTGAGAAAGAGCTCCCTCAGTCAACTGAAATTGATAGATCTACAGTCCCCAACCAGTGCTAGAAGGAAGGCGAGTGGCACCTGGTTATTTCTATTGACGCTATGTCATGATATCAATCACCTCAAGTGTTAACCTCCAATCAGTTGAATAACTGATTTTCACCTAGTAGATGCAGCATCTGCTTTTAGTGGGCATGCTTAATAAAGCCATAGAGAATCTGGTAACTGTGATGTAACAATGGTTATTGAATTACTAAGAACTCAGATTTGAAAAGTAACACCAAAATGTGATGTCTGTGTTAGGATTGTTTTGCCATTCATTCCTTCAATTATTTATTTCTTCATTTAATGTTCATTTATTAAGCACTTACAATGAGCCAAGCACTTACAGGACACTGGAAATAAGTGAATAACCAATGCCCTTGAAAATCTGTAGTCTATTGGGACACAGAGTCAGAAAAATAGACAATGTTATGTAATATAGAACCCCTCTCCCACAGGGCAGTGTATGCATCAGATTAACTCCTCATTTGATATCATTGCTATAGTTTATGACAGTGCAAATAGAATTAAGAAACTAAATAGAAATAGAAACTAAATAACAATAAACATGAACTGAGTGTTCAGATAGGGCTATGCACACAGTTACATAAAATTCAGAATCCACAGAAGAGAAAGATTCTGCCTTTCCAGAACAAAAGAGGCCAGCCAACTGCACAGTGATAGATTAGGACTTCTGCAGTTGTCTCTTCTTCATTCCTTCCCAAAGTCAATTTCAAATCAATGTTCTGACTTACATTTAGAGATGTTCTAAAACAGATAAGAATAATTATAATTATTTCCATTACTGTAATTACTATGTATGTAATTACATCAGACTCTGTAAGTAGCCCCTTCACATATTATGCATTAAGTTCTCCCAAAAACATCATAAGCAAGGTATTTTTCCTTTCCATGGTACAGATGAGGAAAATAAAGATCAGGGATATTAAAGAACTTACATAGTATAGTGGCTTAATGAAAATTCTGAAATCCAAGAGACCTGAAAATCTGGTTCCAGCTGTAGCCAGAGTGTGATGCTTTAGCTGAGATGCCTTAATTAAGATCAAAAGGAGTCTTTTTGTCTATACAGAAATCATTTTTCAGAAACCATTGTAAAAATCCTTGACATCCTCTTATTCTACGGTCCCTCAGGATTCATCTCTGTGATGTTCAGATCAATGTTGATACAGAGCTTTGGAACTTATTATCAGGTTATTTTATGGACACAACCTTGGGTGGTGCCATTTCCCTGACGCTCCCCAATGGACTGTCTTGTTAGCCCCTTGGTTCACGTGTGCACTCAGCACTTAGCACAGAGACAACAGTGCATGGTGGCAATGACTGGATTTAGGGTCAGATCTCAGGCACTGCTGTTCTGCCTTTTATTTGACTTATACAACTGAGTTAAGTTCCATAAGTCTCAGTTTTTGCATCTATAGTACAGGTTAATAATGCCTTTCCATTCCAAGCATTCAAGATGATGGACCTTATTTTATTTCCGCAACACTCCCAGCGTACCTACTGCACACCAGATACCATATAAGCACAGGAGACGCATGTACTCACTGCCGTTAAGAGTGTTCCGAGTTTAGTGCAGGAACAGACTCACAAACAATGAAAAATACCATCCAGTAGGTGCTATGTCAGACAGCTGTCGCGAAGGTCAAATATAGTAATGTAGGTGAAAACACCTTGTGAGGTGTAAATTCTATTCAAATGGGAGCTATTATTATCCCCAAACTCTCTTCTCTTTTGTTATCAATCCCAATCTCATGTTTTCTTCACAGTTTAAATCAAGCTGGGTTCCTCCACAAAGTCTTCCTGGACATACCAGCCCACAAGCACAAAACAGCTGTGTTTTCTTTCATTGTCTCTTTACGCAATTGTGATCTGGGCTTTGTAGTGATTTCCGGGGGAAAAAGATCATTTCTTGTTTTAGAAAAAAAAAAGTCCTCTAATCTTAGTTGAAGCCCTTCACATGAAGCCTAGCAGTTAGAGCTCAGTATCAGGTGCAGTTTAGTTTTGAGGAGGTTTAAGTCCAGGTTACTGAATTATCGGTCATAAGAAATAGTTCAATTTGAAAAAGGAAACTATGTGGTGATCCAACAAAATGCCTCTGCTTGGTACACGCTCCTGATTATATCCTTTATCAGATGCTTTCTCTTTATGAGGACTTAAGGGGAAGTAGCAGGTGTATTAGAACCATCAGTTACTTTAATAACCCATCCTGAAAGGATATGTCACATTTTGAAAAGGCCACCTGTTGCCATTAAACCAAAGAGGGGTTAAAATAAGGCCCAGTGCTTCTCCTCCCACAAGGATTTTATTAGGGACTAAAGACCTAGAAAGAGGTGTGCTCTGGGGGAATTATCACAGAAGCATGCTCCCTCCCCAGCTACTTAAAAGAGAGGGGAAACTCCATCTCACAGGGAGGATGTTGGAAGGGTTTCATGAGAGTAAGCATGTGGAACTAGCTTCTTTGCCATGTATGCAATACACATATTAATTGAATTTTCTTTATCCATGTTACTTTAAGATTCCCCAGGCTATAAGGCCTCATTAAGCTCCACTTTATTTGCAAATCCTTCCTTGAAACTTCTTCCCCAGTGAGCAGCCTTTTCTCTGAATTCCTCTAACACCAACAAGAAAAACCTTATAGGCAAAGACAAATGTCTTTTCTTTCACAATAGTTTTTCTATCAGTATCTTCCTTTCCATCCTCATTTTCGTCACACCTGTCAGCATCTTAACACTGCATCCCTGCACTATGAAAGCAAGCTCTTAAGTCTATCCCGGACACCACTATTTTTGCTTATGTCAATTTTCTTTGTTCCTCATTGCCTAGAGGACTAATTAAAGTAACAGATAAATATTAATTTGCCCTTAACATTTTCCTGAAGTAGGACCAGGACTGGGGCCAGATGAGGAATAAGGTCAACAGATAAAACTGGGGTGAGAGTTTACAGGAGATTAAGGCATGGTTCCTGCATTCAATTATTTGTGTTGAGGTCAAGAAAGAAGGTGAAATATATAAAATATTAATAGAATATTTACAGTTGAAAAATAACATACAAAAGAAGCCATGAGTATTTCTTTATATATTCATTCATTTATTGGTCAAGCATATAGATTACATCTGTATCTGACTTATTTAAATAGCAAAAGAAAGGAGAAGAAAGAAGATCCTGGTAGGTAAGGGGTGGCCAGGAAGAATTTTTAGAGTCCAAACTCTACCTTCTGATGCCTTTAAAGTCTTACTCCATCCCGACACAGGCCAAGTGCACTACTGCTTATCTCTAGAAAATTCCTTATGGATTCCTGAACTTCTGTCATTGCTGTTCCTCCTGGAAGCCAATGCCTAGCACTCTCTTTTTGTATTTTGCCATAATCTACTAATTATTCAAGGCCTATATGTAATCTGTCTCCCATAACCAGGCAGCATACCCTGGCCAGGCCCTCCCCTCTTGCTGGAAATGGTTTCTTCCTCTTGAAGGTTTGAATCCCTTGTTATCTGTACTCTACAGAAACTAAATGAGCTGCTTGTTCCCGAGCCCCACCATTCCTCACTCTCCTCACACTTAGCACCATTCCAACCTGCCCATCTGCTTCCTCATTTCACAGTCCTAGGAAAAAGAAAAACTTCTTTCTATAACAATACTGTGAGTAACTCATATTGTTAGCCTTCTTCTGTATGTATCTTCTTTCTTGGATTTGATTTTACCCTCTTCGAGGAAAGTCTTTTATACCAATAACTCTCAGCCACAATATCAAAAAGCATTGATGAATAAAATCATTTGTTGTGAAAGTATCACATGTCATTAGTTCCCAAATTAGTTAAACTACCAACTAATGGTGCAGATGTAAGGTTATGCTTACAATTATTTTCATTTACTGGTATTCCAAATAATTCAGAGGGGAAATGACAGAACTATCAGGGTAGGAATCAAGTGTGCTACATATAGGACAATTGTCTTTTATTAGATGACAGCATAAAAAAAAAAGGCTAAAAAGGCCATACAATATGAATTTATATGGTTGTAAGCTTCAAGTGCCTTCATCATCAAGGCATCCATTCATTATCCTTGACAAACGTAGGGGCTTGTCACCCTGTGCTATTTGAGTTAATGACCAAAGAGAGATATATAGGGTGCTTTCTTGAGATTGCAAAGTATATGATTAAGAAGTATAGACATAGAGTAACAGAGACTATCAATCAAAGGACTATCTACTTAAAAACACATATCATCACCAGGTAGCATCTGAGGCTTGTCTTCCATGGAATAAGGAGAACTCCTCGCTTCAAAAAGCAAATTAGAGACAGTGTACTGTCATGGAAAAATGGAACTGGAAATTATGATACGGTATTAGTTCCACTTTGCCATTTCCTAACTGTGTAATGTTGGGCAAATCACCTAATCTCACTGAGCTTCAGTTTTATCATTTTTGAAAGGGGAATAAAGATGTTGATCCTATCTACCTTCAACAATCAGAGTGTTCCTAAAAGTGCTTTATAAAGCACTACGCAAATATAAGGTGCTATTGTTTTGATTATGTGTCTGTATTAGGTGATTTAGTCCTTGACTTCATTTCCATTTACTCGAGTGTTTTTCTCTCTACATACATCTCTAATGCATATATCATCATAGCCATTTAAATTGCTTTTGTCAGTGAGATAGCTATCTACATCCATTTGTGCTGTAACTGGGGAAATTTATATAAATGATTCTGCCATATTCTTATATATGATGGTGTATTTTTCAGTGTAATTGTCAAAATCAAGACATTAGGTTTTAAGTGAGGCTCAGAAAGAACTGTTTCCACCTAATTTAGAATGTCTGAATATAAACAATATCAAATTCCTCAGTATCTTTTAAAAGCTGTATTTCACTTCGTAATTTAAAGCAAATTTTTGCAAGTAAAAATGTATTGATAAACAGTTGAGTAAAGTAAGCATAAACTGGAACTGCAATTGCAAATTTCTGTTTATAATATTCTTAATTCATGAAATTCTCTTATTGACCTAATGGTTTTCTGATGTCATTCCAAAGATATATGTGCTAATGATGTTCCAAGGTTTTTTTTGTTTTGTTTTGTTTTTAATACTTGTTGTATTAGGAAGCTTAAAATCAAAGTATACCTCTCTCCTGCCTACCCCTCAAGCCCCAAATCTCCGAGAGGTTTAGTAATTAAGATAACCTTTTCATAAAAAGAATTTGTTAATTTTCAGAAAACACATTTGCTTATTCTGATGCTCTGAAACCACAACTTATGAAAGTATTAATAAGCCACGTAACAAAAGAGAGAATAAGGACTTAGTTTTGTTTTTTTTCCTATTCAATGAAATACTCTGAGAATTTTAATTGCTTATATGCTATTAAGAAAACGCTAAACAAGTTCTGAGGAAAACACCACACAGACCATTCAACAGCCATTTAAAATAAATGCAAAAATTCTAAATTCCATAGACTTTTTGATGGCAAAACTCTCTCTGTATTAACATTTGCTTCCTAATGATGGTGTGCCATGGGAAATTTCTCTGCAGGTTTGGGCAGATGGATAGAGAAATGGGGAAAAGTCATTAAGCTGGCATTCAGAAGTGGCTTAAATTAAATAAATTATTTGTGTCCTACATAGAAAAGAAGAAGGAGGAAAATAAACTTGTGAGAAAGCTGTAAGATGTCATTGTGGCAAACCCCAAATATAAATAAATAAATAAATAAATAAACAAACAAACAAACAAACAGGCAGGCCTGGTGGCTCAGGCGGTTAGAGCTCCATGCTTCTAACTCCGATGGCTACCGGTCTGATTCCCACATGGGCCAGTGGGCTCTCAACCACAAGGTTGCTGGTTCAATTCCTCGAGTCCTGCAAGGGACGGTGGGCTCCGTCCCCTGCAACTAAGATTGAACTGGGCACCTTGAGCTGAGCTGCCTCCCGGATGGCTCAGTTGGTTGGAGTGCGGGCTCTCAACCACAAGGTTGCCAGTTCAACTCTCGCAAGGGATAGTGGGCTGTGCCCCCTGCAACTAGAAACGGCAACTGGACCTGGAGCTGAGCTGCGCCCTCCACAAGTAAGACTGAAAGGACAACAATTTGACTTGGCAAAAAGACCTGGAAGTATACACTGTTCCCCAATAAAGTCCTGTTCCCCTTCCCCAATAAAATCTTAAAAAAAAAAAAAAAAATACACAAAGAAACCCTAGCCCTCAACAAACATTATAGAAATGTTTTGTTTTGTTTTCAGAAACAATGAGCAAATTTAATAAACAATAAAACAATAGATTAATTACATAATATTATATTTGGCAAAAAAGTTAATTGGTGCTTGGAAACAGCAAGAAGGTTTTTTAGTGTTTTTGTTATTCATTATTGTTTTGGCCAGTTTGTCCTCCTTTACAGATGTAAACAACAATTTGTCCTGTCTCTCGTCCATTCCTCTTTCCTCCTCCTTCTTTTCCAATGTCCGGAATACTCAGTGGGTAAGGTGAAGTGTTATAGACAGGTAAGGAAAAGTTCCCTTTCCTTTTTCTTACCTCAGGCCTCTTAGACATATGTATAATCCTGATGCTTCAAAAAAAAAAAATTCTCAGCCTAAGTAATAATAAACATTGTATCTTGATTGAATGAAGGTTTGATGGTGATAAATAATGCCTTGCAGAGGTGCTTTGCTTAATAAAGTACCCTCATGTGTATTACTCTTTGGGATCCTCCCAGAAATCATGTGAGGAGGGCAGGCGATGATTACTTCTTCTATTTTTCACCAATAAGCAAAGAATCTCAAAGTGTTAAGTGATTTGCCCAACGTCACTCAGATTTTGGACCCACATTCTGGGTCTACTGCTATACTGCCTCAATAAGCTTTCATCTCTGAGAAGTTTCACTAAAACGGATATATATGAATTACAAAAAAGGAATAAACACTTCTTTTGTGATTTTCATGGTAAATATCAAGACCTGTGCTTTCATTCTTAATGAAATTTCTTTTATCTGTATACACTGAGGACTATTCAGTACAGTGAGTTATATAAAAAATAGATATATCCAGAAGACAAAAAGAGAATTTCCTTAATACTGAATTATTTTTAAAGCTTAATTCTAACAGGAAAAATAACTCAATATGATTTTTTTAAATGAAATGCGTTTATCCATTCAAACACTAGCCCCAAAGTATTATTGACCACTTACTATGTTCTATGCAATGCACTGGGTATTATGGACATAGCAGGCAACAAAGAACCCTCTGCCTGTGCCTTCATAATGCTCCATCCAGCAATAAGAAGCACATATGGCAAAGAGTTATCAAGTGCCTAATGCAGGGACTATGGGAACCTAACCTAGTCAGGGGTGGGGTCAGGAAAGCATTCTTCAAGGAAAGGCAATTAAGGCGACATTAAAAAAAAAAAAAAAAAGATAGGAAGTACTTAGGCTAAAAGGAAGAAAAGGCAGAGAAGAAAAGGCAGAGACTGAACACAATGAAAGAGCATTTCAGGAAGAAGCAAAATGTGGAAAAGAAATAATGTGGAATTTAATGCAGTAGATGTGCTTGTGCAAGGATACAACTCAGGATGAGAAGACAGGCCACAGATCAAACCATACAGAACTCCAATTTTTGTTAAAGTTGGTCAGGTTAAAGAGATACAACCAGAAATATTTATGAATTTACCATATATTTCACTTTGCACTGAATTCTCTCTTCTTCAAACCAGAGCTCAAAACAGCACAGAATATTGTTTTTATTTTCTGAAGTGTAGTATCCATAAGGAATGTAAAAACTAATCCTTACATACCATCTTACCAAACCCTTTTAAAGAGATTGTTATTTTCCAAGCATCCAGGCTGGCAGATCCAGAATTAGAACCCAGATTTTAGGATCCTTTGTCCATTGCTTTTTCCAGAACACCACGCTATGGCCCTGTTAGCTTGAGAATCCTATCCATCCATCAAATGCTTATTAAGATTCTGCTGTGTCAATGAACAAGACAGATAGGTTCCCTGTCTTCATGGAAACTACATTCTACTAATAAACAGCCTAATGTCATAAGTTGCTTTTACAAAAAGGTTTCTAGTTGTAGAAAAAAAAGTCTTTTATTACCTAAGAAATGAAAAATGAAGTACTCAGATTTGGACTCCATTTCTCTGGCATCTCCTCTGTCCATTTCCATTGTTACTCAGAGTGTCTGGTGCTCTCTCTCCCACATGACAATGGGCTCTGTGAGCAAAGGCCTAGATGGGAAGGATGTCAATATTTCCTGCAGATTGGTTTGTTAGGATAGTTTCCTTCTCACACATTCATCCAAAAGTTTTACAATCTGCTGTCACGTTTTTGGGCATGGCTACATGTGATCCCAAAGACTGTCATTGTTTACATCCAAAGTTATGTGCCATAAAAACTTTTCTGTGCCAGGAGCTAGAACTTGCCTAGAGTAAAACTTGGAGAATAAATCCAGTTATACTTCTAGCTTCTACACCATGTTTTATATTGAAAGTGGCCTCAGAGACCTGAAAGATTAATTGTCCTCCCAACATGCTTGTTTCTTATCCTATAGGTAGGAGAGAAAGGGGTTTGTTGGCAACTACCCTCCCAATCAAATCCCATAAATAACCTGGCCCATTTCTTCTGTGTCATGTTCCAGGAGTTAGTGCACACCTGGGAAGAAGAAAAGTAATACACTAAAAACATAAAAGGTGGCAGGTCAAATTAATACAAAACTTCAAAACAAACCCTGAAACTCTCCTGGAAATGGAAGGTAACAGGTTGGCAGTGCCCTTTCTGCTACTGGAGATGCACAGCAACCTCCAAACCTGGAAATAATCTGTCCATCCTTTTCAGAAAGAGGGGTAGGAGTGAAGGACATCTCACATTCCAGAATTCTGAGTATCCCAGGTTGCAATATGTTGTATAGACTGAATGGAATGAGAGTTCAAAGGAAGAAGTGGAGAAAGGAAGACCACAAAGTGGAAATGGGCAGATAAAGAAATGGGAAGGGAAGCAGTGGGGAAAAGAGGCAGAAATCATTTTGTTACAGGGGCTGCAGAGACCATGGTCTGTTATCAAGGGAGTTGGGTGTCTCAGGCAGAGTAGATCTGGCAGTTGCAGTCAGACAGTCCCAAGGTAGGGGAGCTCCAAACATAATTCAGTCCCTGCCTGGCAAAGGCAGGTCAGCCCTCTGTTTAGGCCTCTTCCAGGAAGCCAAGGGAGCAATAGGAACCCAGAGAGAAAGGACAGCTTCCTGTTAGAGTTTCTCAGTTTGTGAAATACCTGTTGCAGAATCTCTTTAGATAGCAGGGGTGCCAAATGCTTGTAAAATGCATCAATCATTGGAACCCAATCCAGATTATCAGAATCTCTTGGGGTCCTGCCCTGGGATATTTGGTAAGAGCTCTAGATGAGTTTTATGCACAATTGAGTTTAATAATCTCTTGCTGAGATGATAAGATTGGGTGGCCAAAGCCTTTTGTCCACAGACTGCCCAAAGCTATCTCTTGGTCACCTAGAACACAGCTATCTGGACATAACAGACCCCTAGTTACAGAGATCTTGAATTCCTTTGTGATGAGAAATCACACCCAGATCTCTCCATATGCCAGCCCTGAAGGTTAGGTCCCATCCTCTTCTGACCATACATGAGGTTCCTAACAGAGAGGCTGTAGCTTCAGAGGCTGTTGTGTCATTTTTTGCAGTAAATCAGTCTCTGAGGCTGAAGCACCAATTGCATCCTCATCAGAGAAGCTTTCACACCCCAGGATGGAACCAAGAAGGGAAGAGGGAAAAAGGCCTTTAGAAATCATGCCTGTCAGACAACACTCATCAAGACCCTAATTTGAAAGCAATATGCTAGGTGCCAAAGGCAATATACTGCATATTCTCTCAGGATTGTTATTTCAAGTTTTAGACCTAAAATAAATGTATGAGGAAAATTTCTGTGAAATAGAAAAGTTCTAATTAATTATAACTTCCTGTATGTTTACTGAATTTGTATTTTCCAGCAGATAAGCCAGACTAAGTAAAACTATGTTCAAAGTCAAGAGTTCAGACAGAAATCCCTAGTTAAATACACCAACCATTGGCCTTGCTGAATAAAAACTGAACTGGAACCACTGTCTACTTCCTGGTAACCCTTGACTCTTACCTCTTCTCTCCCCTTTGATGACTAGGTTGGTGAGTTGAGGTCCTAGTTCTGACGTTTCCTTTCAGAGGCTGCCAACTTTAGGAAGCCTTCGCCTGTACCAAGCACTTCTGGACTCAATCACAATACTGCAAGCCCTCGTTTCCATGTTTGCAGTATAACCAGCTGTTGGACTCCCGGGTGGGCTAAGAACTATTGCGGAACCCATAAATACTCCTTCATCCTAACTAATAACCCCTTTGACACCCTTTCGTGGAAATGATAAACGGAAGGCCAGATATAAGAAAGAAGCCTTAAATTACAAAGAAAATCCACTTCCAAGGTCTCTTTTCATGGTGTCCTTTTGATGCCTTATTTCCTGATAGAACAAAGAAAGTCCTTTCCAATCCAAGCCCCATAACCACCCACCACTGGGAAAACCTGCCCGGGACCTCGGGACCTTGCTGAGTCACATCTGTCTTTCTTCTCCCCGCAGCTCCAATGGAAAATCCGTCACTTGGGCCCAGAACGAGAGGAGCAGCCGAGGGCAGCACCTGTGGCAGAGGCTGTCGATCCACATCAACAAGAAAGAGAATCCCAATCAAACGGCCGTCATCAAGCCCTTCCCCAAAAGCACGGAGAGCCGCGGCCTGAGCGCGGGAGGCGCGGGCGCGGGCGCCAGCGCCGGGGTCACGGGCAGCGCTAGCTGCTCGGCGGCCGCTAATACCGGCGGGTCTGAGCCTCCAGACGCGGGCTCCAAAGCTCTGTACGAGGGAACGGAGACCGAGGAACGCCTCCCCGCGCCGGTGCGCCCGCGCTCGCCGTCTCCCATCAGCACCCTGAGCCACCGAGCGGGCTCAGCCAGCCGCACCGACGACGACGTGCCGTCGCTGCAGTCGGAGCCCGCGGCGCGCAGCAGCTCCTCGCAGGGCTCGCTCATGGAGCAGATCAGCAGCGTGGTGACCCGCTTCACCGCCAACATCAGCGAGCTCAACTCCATGATGCTGTCCACCGCGGCTCCTGGCCCCAGCGTGGGCGCCCCGCTCTGCTCTTCCTATCTGATCCCCAAAGAGATCCAGCTGCCCACGACCATGACGACGTTCGCCGAAATCCAGCCACTGCCGGCCATCGAGGTCACGGCCGGCGCGCAGCCCGCTGCAACCGCCACGCCGGCGGGGGGCGCTGCCTGCGAGACCCCTGCGGTCGGGCCTGAGGCCGCGGCTGCCAAGCCGGACCTGGAGGAGTTAGTGGCTCTCACCCCTCCGTCCCCCTTCAGAGACTCGGTGGACTCGGGGAGTACAACCCCCAACTCGCCAGTTTCCGAGTCGGCCCTCTGTATCCCATCATCTCCCAAATATGACACACTGATCATAAGAGATTACACTCAGAGCTCCTCGTCGTTGTGAATGACATTGGAAACCACGCTGGATTCTGCGAACAGAGCTGAGACAGCCAGTGTTCACACAGACACGGGGACAAGCATAGTCGCCTGGTTAAGACCTGAGGTGGAAGATGCCTAGTAAACCCGTAGTGGAAACATGAGATTAACAGTGCTTATTTAATTAACATCAACCGACCGATGAAGACACCAACTACAAATCTTTTGGCAGATTTTCTTCTAGTGGCCTTAGAAAACATGGGCTTTTAAGAAACACTGCTTATATTTTTGAGGGCTGACAAGGAGTCTGTTGAAACAGTTACATATCAAGTGCTTTGCTCTAGGGAAGCAATGAGTGTGAAACAGCATAATGGAGGAGGGAAAGCATAGTTAATAAGCAATTGTAAAATGTTTTGTTTGTTTACTTTAGTTCTTTTCCCAGAAGATTCTTTGATTCATCAAACATGAATGTACATTTTCTAACAAACTCAAAATCTGGGACCAAAACGTTAAGCTTTCTCTCACCCTTTTTATTTTTATTTTTCTTTCTTTTGTTTTTCCTTTAAAGACCTTGAAAAACAGTAACTTGGGCCCGGTATTAACTGAGGCATTGTGAATGTGTCCCAGACATATCACACAACTGGATAATGACTGCTGTGCTGATGTATGCAGGGCTTTTTCCAGAGACTTTCCTCTCCAATTTGGTTGTGAAATCCTCTTTCAAAAGCCTGCATCCGGGATTCCACCTAGTTATTTCAATTCACCTCCATTAATCAACAAAACCAGTGGAAGATTTCTTGACTATTTCACCATGTTGCCAATCAATACTGGAGTAGCAAAAAAATATTTTCTGGAATACTGTTTTGTAATTCCCTCACTGAGGTGCGTTGTGTAGCTGGAAATTCTCTTTATAATAATAATAATAATTCTTAAGCTCCAGCTAAGCTATCTCTTTCATAAAATGTGGCCACTCCTCCTTATGAATGCTGTTCCGTTAGCATTGCCAGTTAAAATATTAACATATGCATTTGGGCTCTTCATTCCTTTCTTTTGAGAACCTGATGCACAAAAAGCTCCTGTGTTCCTTCCAAGTCCCACCACTGGAAGAATGGTCCATGGACCCAATGGAGACATTGTCTTGATTGTCATGATCATAGGGACTGTTCAAAAAAATTAATGCAGTCTTAACACACTGGAAAACTTAAACTGTGTCAAGTCGGCTTAGCAGAAATTTAGCCATGCCACTGAGCAATCATTTTAACTTTTCTTGGCTGCTTAAACAGGGCAGCTATGAACTGTGACAAATGTAGAATATTTTTTCAAAGCAATACAAAATACTAAAAACAGAGGAACCTTAATAAATATAAACCACACAATCTTTCTTAGCCATTCCAAAAAGAGACAAAGCGATTATTATTTTCCTTTTAAAAGTAATCATTAACATGATTTTGTATACTTCATACTGTCACTTTTTAAATACTGCACAAAAGAGATTTAAAGTTATAATAGAAATACATGTGCTTTGATAGCTTAATAGATAGAATTCATAGCTCAAGACATGCATTTACTATCATCTCCTTCTTCCTCCCATTACAGCTATCCTCAGGTGCCATTTTTATTTTTTTAAATAAGGATAGTAATAAAAGGAGGAGGTGTCCTATAAATTCAAAGTTCAGTTGACCGAGCCTTATACTAAAGAGAGCCTTATGAAAAAGATTTGCTATGAGGCAGAAGTGTATTTTTGGAAGAGGGAAAAATAAGTAAAACCTTTTCATTTTGCTCAATATCCTTATTTTGGTATATATTTTGTTATTTCACCTCTACTTAAAGAATTAAGAAATGGAAGTATATCCATTGGAATAATTTAACATTCTCCACTTTTAAAAGCTATTATAAACATACTGCTTGATTTTCTTTTCCTGATATCTGTTCCTAGATTACATTTTAATCAAATATCCCAATATGAACTATTGAAAGCTAACATTAATTTACTAAAATATACATTAAATTGAACCTTCTATGACAGATTTGAAAGTAACATCATCAGATCACCCTGATCCCAAATATTATAATGAGACCCTTGAAACAGAGCAAATCTAAGTTTTATGGCTCTATTGAAAGCAATGCTTGCCTCTACTTCAAAAAACTGTAAATATTTTGATGTATTATTATCCCTGGAACCTCATCAAAAGAACATTCACCTGGGGATTACTGTCTTGACTTGTTAGACATTGAAAGCTTTCTCAGTATGCTCTACTATCTAAGTTTTAAAATTTGTCTCATAAAAGCCTATGTTGATTTCCATTTTGTTCTCAAGTACAGGTTTCACTGTATTGACCAATAGACGGACATTTTTTTGAACTTTATCCACGATCAAATTCCTTTTCTAACTTTTTGTAACATATTTCTTTAAAAAGCACACTACTTTATGAAAAAATTCATTAGAAATTAAAATTCAATGAAAATAAATTAGCATGTGATAATTCCATATGAAATTACAGTCAACTGTAAGAAAAATAATTTATCCAATTAGAGTACAAGATGCACTTTTCTCTGTATTTCTATACCCTTTGCCATTTCATTCAATACATTGTATAATACATACTATTAGTAATGCATTCTTGAGATCTTTTATTTTGGAATGATGCTAACTCTGTCTCTTTGCCAATTCTAATACAGGTTCCAAGTAATAACTCTACAATACAAAGCGAACTGAAATTCATTCTAGGGCTAGGATATGAACTTCACAACTCATTTGGGTACCTATTTTCATTGAATTTCCTTGAAAACAATCTGTTCCTGGTGCCCAGTGATAATTCAGTCGGGACTAAAAGGAAGGGGAAAGTACAGTGAAATACTAAGTTTCAGAAAAGTGGCCCTAAAGAACAATTTGGTCCCAGGAAGAAAAGAAGAAGACAAAGGAAGAAGGAAGAAGGAAGAAGAAGAAGAAGAAGAAGAAGAAGAAGAAGAAGAAGAAGAAGAAGAAGAAGAAGGAAGAAGGAAGAAGGAAGAAGGAAGAAGAAAGAAACCTGGTTTGATCAAGTTATACGGACTATCTAAGCAGTCTACTCATTCTTTGATGTTGGGAGAGGAGTGGGGTCAGCCTAAGAAGACCATATCTGGATTGGGAAGAACTATCTCTCTAGGTTAGGGGTGGGGGACAGAAAGGGAGTGTAGAAAGGAGAACCACATGAGATTTGACTGAAGCAAAACAGAGAAGCAAATCCCAAATGTGCTAAGCCTTGATAGTAACAGTCTTCCCCAAGCTAATGTTGTTGCCAGCAAGTGATCAGGACCACTAGGAGCTATTTCTGACTGTAAATGAATTGTATAATGGCTCTGCTGCAGTTCTGTGACTTTCAAGCCAGGAATTAAATACTTATTAAGAAAAAAAGAAAAAACATTTCCTATGCTAGTCTCCCAGCAAAATGTACATGTTTTGGAGACTTCAAAGGTATTATCTGAGTTCACATTTAGCCACAGCTTATTAATAACCCTCAAGCTGTCAGAATCTCTATAGTTACCATTTACAATTTTATACTGTGAAAAAATACAGATCAGTGAAAAGCATAAAGATAAATCAGAATTTAAAGAGGGTCTGAGGCCTGGGAGATTCTCTATCTGTTGAAGAATGAGGCATGTATAAAATAGTTGGCTGCATTGCACTGATCTTCCCAATGTGAACAAATATACTATGTATATTGTGTGTATTTCTAGATTTCAATGGCAGCTGCTGGTGGTGTTGTAATTAGAAAATCTATATAGAATATAGATGTTTTAGGGAGGTGGTGCCAATCCTAAAAGATTTGTGTGGGCTACAAGTGCTTGTACTTACTTTTTTCTGCACTTACAACTGATTCGGTTTTAAAATTGTGTGCGCGTATCTGTTTTTCTGTTGTTGCAGCTTGTACTATTAAAACAATAGAGAATGTTAAATTATTTTGATGTGAATTGCAAATGATTTTTTTCATAAAGTTTAACATTTTTATCAGTATTGTTTCTCTTTGTACTTGTACAAACGTGTTTTATTTTAGCATTTTAAAATACACTTGCCTGTTTCTCAGTTGTCTAAATCATGTTATAGTTGGTGTTTGTGAAGTCAGTTACTTTTTGAAAAACATTAAAAAAGAAACTATGATATGACTTTAAGATTCTTCCCCTTAAATGTTTAGAATGTTGTCTTAACAGTGTTTTCTCAGACCCAGAAAAAAGAGCAACACTCTTATTTAATTTTAAATTCTGAATGATCTACACTTTTGAATTATGGACTTTACAAAGTAGCCTGTAGACAGTATATTAAAATAAAAATATAAACCAACCACATACCAACCAGAGATGCTGTCCCCAAAGAAATTGACAAACACTTTTTAACACACAATACCTTTTTAAAAATAAGGAAGCATGTAGGGAATACCTTTTTTTGTGTGTCTGGGACTATAAATTATAGATATAATTCCACAGTTATCTGTGTTAATCAAAGTATCACAAAAATACTAATATAGATTGTATATGTAGATATATGTACATGTATATAGATACACACATCTATGTAGGTATTTCACTTTTGGGTCCATCTATACATGTTTTTGTGGGTGTATTTGTGTTTCTCTGTGCATGTATGGGAATACATATATAATATTCCCAGAAAAAAATTTACTTGTCAAATCACTTTTTACTTGAATGGATTCTTAAGCAAGCAAATTTACTCTCCCTGGACACAAATTAGCTAAAACCTAAAAGCATAATGTAGGCGAGATGCTTAATATGTGGGAGAGAAAGGCAATGTAGATTTTAAAATACAGCTTCTCTCCCCTTCATTGTATTATTTATACACATATGATATACACACATATTCTTATAGCACATATGGAAATTGATACAAAATATGTTTGATCTTAAAAAAGGAACCCATTTTTTTTGCTTTGTCAGACTCCTGCTTTGGTGTCTTCTATTCTGAAGTAATACAAATGAACATATGTTTATATAAACTTGAGGTTGAGGTAAGAAATCAGGACTGCATACAGAAAATTATATTTTAAAGATCAAAAGAGTCTTGTGAGACTCTGTAGAATCATGGAAGGCCAGCCAAAATCAGCTAATGCAATAGAAATGACATTGAATTAAAAGTCAGGGTCTAATACCTTGTCCCATATGAACTGGGCTGAATTACTCATGACTTCTCTATAATTCAATTCCTCTTTCTTTACATGCAGAAGTGAGTTTCAATAAGCTGTGAAATTTATTATCTTTCCATTATTCTTGGTATATGCTAAATGCTCAATAGGCATTATCTATTATTAGCGGCAACATATACAGTTAATATTCAGCAGGCAGCTTAGATATGTTATATCCAATATTACTTGTGGAGCTATTCTTGTCTAACTTAAAGCATACCTCATTGGAGGGAAGCCTACTGGTATTTGAACTCATATGCAACCTTGGAACTGTCCATCTAGGATGACTTAGAAAACTGACCTTAAGCACCATAGAACAAATGTTTTTCTTCTGTAATAATCTATGCTGAATGTTGGTCCATTTTTTGGTTATACTGTACATGAACGATCACTTTTAAAAAAATGAGTAATTCTCAAACATTGACTTTTTTATGGTAGCAAGCAAGAGACAGGTAAATGGACAGGATTATATTAATGAACTTATCTCCTTAAACAAAAGCATAGTATTTACAGGTTTTTCTCCAAGTATTTCAAAATTCAAAATAAATTACTACATTTCACCCTGTTTATTATTTTTTGAGAATAATTTTAATAGTGAAATTCTATGAGAAACCCTTTAAACTCAGCTTCTCTGAACATTCTTAGAATCCTAAATCAAAAGTATTTATAGAAAAACTTAGCTTACCCTCAACAAGAATAAATATTTTAAATTAACTTTTACTGCAGACCAAAGGCATTTATTTTTGCCAAGACATATAAGCCTTTTTGAGGCATATGACCTACATAAGCATTTTATATATACACGTTAATTAGATTATATATATATATATCAGACACTTTTGACTTATTTATACCAAGCTTGTATTTTTACTCATTGATATAAAGCTGTTCATAACTGTTATATTTCTATAACAGGTTAATCTTATATAATATATTATGTAAATTACATATTCATGAAAATCGCATAAAACAGTTGGTTTTTCTGAACTGCTAAATAGTAATAGGTGTTTCATAAAATGAAAGTTTTTAGAGTTTTAAAAGTTTTGGAAAACATAATAACTTCAAATTAAATGGTTGCCTTCACCACAGAACTTGCCAGTCTTTAAATTTGCTAATATACATTAACTTTGAAAGCCTCTCTCTCTCTCTCTCTCTCTCTATCTCTGTCTCTCTGTCTCTCTCTCTCTCTCTGTCTCTCTCTCTCTCTCTTTTAGTAGTCTCAGAGTAGATCTTTATGGAACACATTTTGGAAATGTTATGACATACATAAAATTTGTAATTTGTACATACTTTCTTTTAGTCTTGAAAATTAGTTGCTATTTCCGTGATGATTTCCTAAGGCTTTTAGAGCAGAAAATATGAATTAATACAGTTATAGCATCACTTTCAGCGCTATTATTCTGAACCATGGGAAGTCTTGCTTTGTTTTATTATTCATTTTCTTCCTATTTCCTGATTCTCAGAGGTCAACTGAGGTCTGTTTGTTTGTTTGTTTTTCCCTTTTTTCATAATACATGTTGGGTGGTTCCCTAACTCTAACAGCCTCAGATGAAGTAATATGTGAGATAATAACATTCGTAGATGTTGAATAGCCAGTGAATTGTATTCTAAGAGCAGCAGAAGTAAAATGGAGTAAAACTTAGAGGACTCAAGTAACATACACACCAAGAATAATCAAATTTATTTAAAGAATAGGCATTCTTTTCACCATCTGTGAAACATTCAAAAGTATTAACCTTGAATTTGATGATGAAGGAAATCTTAATAAATTTCAAAAAGCAAAATCATATAGGCTATATTCACTGAGTTAAAAAAACATAAAATTTTGAAATTAAAAAAAAATAGATATCCAAAAGAAATATGTTTATTTGGAATCTTTTGCCCAAGTGGTTTTTTGGGATGAAGAGGAAAACTTAACTAAAATCACAGCCTACTTAGAAATGAACATTAGTGATGATCTTGCATATTAAAATTTGTATAACAGTTAAAGCATAGTACAAAGAATATATTTTACTCTAAATACATACATTTAAAAATAGACTGAAAATAAATTAATTAAATATTCAAATGAACATATTTACAAATAAACAATTAAAAACAGAAAATACAAATACTAATTAATATTAAGTCAAATTTAATACAAGAAAGCAAACATCCAACAAAAAAAAAATGCTTATTCAAACCAAAATCTTTTAATTTGAAAAGACCAATACATTGACATTCATTAAACATAATCAAGTAAAACAGAGAAACCACAATTAACATTAATAATGAGAAAGAAGTCATAGCTATGTGTATAGAGAATACATATAAGAAAACACTAGGTAAAACTTTATACTAATAAATTTGAAAATATAAATAAAAATGGATATTATTTTGGAAAATATAAATTATCAAATTAAAACCAAAACAAGTAGAAAACTCATACCAATAATGACAGACTATCATAAAAGGAAATTTTAAAATCACTCTAAAAAGAATAAGCCTAAAAATTTTACAGGTGAATTTCATCACAGTATATAAAAATAAAACATAGAAAAATAAGGAAATATCTATAGATAATTTTATGATGTTTTTCTAACTTTGGTACACAAGTCAGACAAGGAAAGAAAAACAGTTGGCTATTAACATAAATGTAGATTATAAAATCCTAAAGTATTTATACATCAAATTGTGAAATTTAATAAATGAATAACCCTTCGTGACTCTAGGATTTTAATGTTCAATATTAGAAAGTTGATTAATATATTTAATTACATTAACATATCAGGAGAACAATGTAATCTATATAACAGATATAGAAACAGTGATAAAATTCAACACCAATTCTGGTTAAAATAGAATAAAATAAATTAGTGACTAAAAACAAAAGGAAATTTTCTTAAGATTAAAACAAACATCTGTCAGAAACAGCAAACATGCTACTAATAGAAAAATATTAGAATTCCCATTAGATCATGAATGAAAGATGTATGTCATATATGCACAATTTCTAAAGTGAAAATGGAATTTTTGTTTAGAACTTGACATTTTTGAGATTTATAGAAAATGTAAGCATTAGTTATATTGGAACAATGGCTTTCCCTGAGACAACTATTTATACTGCACTATTATGCACAAGCCAGGACATAGCCCCACTAATATTTAATGTGGTATTCGACATCCTAGATAAAACTTTAAGAAAAAGAAAGTAGACACTAACACTTAAAGAAAGAAATCTACTACAAGCAGATTCATCCACCCATACAATCCATGGCACTCAAGAAATAAAATGTTAATAATATGAAAAGACAAAACAGGAAAAAAATAACTAGCGATGAGCTGTGTGACTTTGGGGAAGCAATTTCTTGTCATGGGTTGCTCATGAACATTGTTAACTCTGCCAAAATAGCAGGGAAAGTTAAAAATATAAACACAATAATTTTTTAATTGTGAAAAACAGTATAGTATGTGCTTGACAAAGAGGTAGTAAAGGGAAATGGTGTAGGTGAGAGCAATATATTGGAACACTTACCAAAGGGATTTTCAAATAACAAAAATGTAAAGGATCAGTAGGAGCTGACCAGATAGATACAAGAGAGGAAAATATTAGGGGAACAGTACATTCACTGGCCAAGAAAGTGCGTGGAGTGTTCAGGGAAGTACCATTTTTTTAATATCATTAAATCCTTCTTGGGAGGATTAAATGAGATAATTATGAGGTAGGACAATTAAGTTTGAGAACTCATCCTAGAAAAAGTACTACATACCTCACTGCTGAATATCATCAC
Organism: Rhinolophus sinicus; assembly: GCF_036562045.2. Lineage (NCBI taxonomy): Eukaryota > Metazoa > Chordata > Mammalia > Chiroptera > Rhinolophidae > Rhinolophus > Rhinolophus sinicus. The sequence goes on from NC_133756.1 coordinate 107,696,760, forward strand.
GGTCACCTTCGAAGTACTCCCCTTGGGAAGCTATGCACTGACGTCAGAACCTAGTCCACCCTTCAAAGAAATTTTGGACCTCTTTCTGGAATGGCCATCAGGGCTCTTGTCATATTACCCTTGATGTCCTCAATGTCATCAAAATGTCTCCCTTTCAATATTTCCTTTATCTTTGGGTAAAGAAAGAAGTCATCGGGGGGCCAGATAAGGTGAGTAGGGAGGGTGTTCCAATGCAGTGATTTGTTTACTGGCTAAAAACTCCCTCACAGACAGTGTCGTGTGAGCTAGTGCATTGTCGTGATGCAAGAGCCATGAGTTATTGGCTAAAAGTTCAGGTCATCTAACATTTTCACGCAGCCTTTTCAGCACTTCCAAGTAGTAAACTTGGTTATCTGTTCATCCACTTGGTACAAATTCATAATGAATAATCCCTCTGGTAACAAAAACTGTCAGCAACATCGTTGCAACAAGTTTGCGAACTTAATTGTCACAATTATTACATGATATATAAAGACCAAAAATAAATAATTTAATTTAAAATTACTTCTTTATCATTAACTACCTTAAAATTATTTTTTTTAATTTTTAAGAGGGTAGTTATGAGATTACATATCACTATGAAAGGGATTCACAAATCAAAGATTGAAAAATACTACATCTCCCCAATATATTTCTATATTATCCCTATGGTTAATTTTAGCTTAAAAATCACTGAACTTTATAATATGAATAGAAGCTTTAAATTATATCCATCTCAGCAATATTTCACAAGTAAGAAAAGGAACTTCTGTGTGCAGGTGAGATAGGCCTGATTAATAAGTACTTCAATCTTAGCTCTGACTCAAAGGCAAAATCCAGAGCAGGTTTCAACTATGCTATTGCTTCAAACTGCCCTCTGTAACTTGAGCCTCTGCATAACTATTAAGCAAACTATTCATTGGTATAACATTCTCTGGACTTCTGTTCTTAAAAGCTATGCAGCCTGTCAATAGAAGACCTGGCATTTAAAAGTATCCCTGATTCCAAGATCCATCAGCCATTCCAATACTTCTTATCTTGTGCGACTTGACCCTGATGCTTTCCTCCAGAACAGCCCACACTTGAGTCCCATGCTTCTTTCCACGCCTAGTCAAGAGACATTATCTTAAGGGGAAGAGCAAGCAGAAGGCTTCTGGTGTTCACTTGACATAGGACAGGGCAAAACGGTGGTATTTCATCCAGCAGAACAGAACACCTTGCCCTGGGACATGCCGTCACCTGAAGGATAGGGGCCACTGCAATCCCTAAGACACACACAAATCAGTTATGGGAGTAGTGGTTGTCTGGGCAAGTTTCTTAAAGAAGGTGATGTTGAAGGTAGGACTTGAAGGACTATTTGACACAGGTTATTCTTGACAAAGGAAACAGCATGTACAAACGCACAAGTGTGAAGTTCAACCTTCTGTGATAAATATGAAGGGATTTGGTAGTACCCAAGTGTAGAGTTCTTATGAGGAAGTGTCAAGAAAATGATTAAAAAGTTAAAAAAAAAAGAAAGAAAGAAAGAAAGAAAGAAAGAAAGAAAGAAAGAAAGAAAGAAAGAAAGAGAAAGAAAGAAAAGTTTGTATGCTTTGCTAAGGAGTTTAGACTTTATCTTTAAGGTGGTAAGAAGCCATTGAATTGTTTTAAGAGATTGGCATGATCAGCTTTTTGTTTATAAAATATGATTGTACTAGAAAGCAATGGAAAAGGGTGTGGAAGGCAGCTAGGGGCAGATGGAACCATTATCAGGCAATCTACTTGACAAATAATGAGAGCAGAAACTGTGCAGATGGTGAAGCAGTAGTGATTTTAGGAAAACTTGTGAAGGAGAATTGATATAAATTAGTGACTGTCTGGATGGAGTGAGTGAGATGGAGAGGGCTAGGATGATGCTCAGGTGTCTGGTGTGATGATTAATAGAGAGTAGCAGCAATCACTGAGTCAGGCAATACACTGGGAGGAGCAGGGTTATAATGCATCCTGTCTTGGAGTTGACATGACTGTGAAACCATATATAGTAACATGTCCAGTAAGCTGTGGATAATGGGGGGAGAGCTCAGGAAAGAAGCAAAGTTAGAATCTCAGCGGGAAACAGGTGGCCAACCCAAAATGTTTATTGAAACGAGGTTAATAAAAGAACTATTTACAAAGGTATGAACAGGGTTAGGCAACTAAGTAGGGATTGGCTGGGTCTGCAAGTGTTAGGAAGAAAGGGTTTACTGAATGGGTAAGAGCTGCAGCTGTAGGAGAGGGCCGTTGAGGTCTTTGGGAGCTAGGAAATGCCACATTCCCTTTCTTCAAAGCAGCCCACATGTCAGATGGGCTGCCTAGAACTATGGCAGTTGAATATATGAGATACACTTACTCAGGAGAACTTGTCCCTTGCATCAACCTAGGAAGACTGCCCGTTAACAACACTTTAGCCAAGTATCTTTGGATTGATAGAGCATTACATTTATAAGTAACACTGACACCTGGTTACATAATCCTAATTGCCTGATAACCAGTGCGATTAGGTAAAGTTATAAATCACTAAAATCAGAAAGGACTATAGCTAGCACCTACTAAAGTTTCTTATTACCACATCTCTGGATATACAGGTATCTAGGAACTAACACTGTGAAGGGGACACATGGAACTAGAGAATAAACTATAAAGCATTCATTTTATATTAAAACAAACACACATATATTATGGGTGTGGGGACAGAGTCCCAGAGAGCAGTTTCCAGGCTCTCGGTCTCACATGGAAAGGTGCTGGCTTGGTTATTAGATGGCTATCAGCTGTAATCAGATGGCCATCCACTGTGGCTGTGTGGCCATCAGCTGTTACCGGTTAGCCATTAGCCACTAATACAACTGCCGTGGCTACGCTAGGGGCTTGGTTGGTTGGCAGAGAAGCGGAGGGCGGATTGTGGCTAGCAAGTGGGGTTAGCAAGCCCAGATGGCGGATTGTGGCTCGTGTGGCTCCTACTTCCTGTGTCTTACTGGCTGCTAGTGAGACTGGGGTACAGGAAGAACCCTCGTTGGGATACTGGCAAATGTTCGCTTTTGTGTCTCGACCAGGCACCATCGAGAATATAGTGGTATGACTCCCCTATCTATGGCTCTGTTGTTGTTTCTTTTTGGCCTCACCATATCCTGCATTCTGGTGCAGGGAGTGGGACAAGAGACCCTGCATGACACATGGTGCAGCGAGCAGGGTATAGTGCCAGCCAAAACTCTCTGAAGGATGGTGGAGCAGTTTGTGCGTATGAACACTCAGTCTCAGCAAGGAGCGGTGCTGGGAGCCAGAAATGCGATCTGCCTGGGAGAAACGTTACTACTCGATGAATTGTTGGTCCTCTCAAGCCTCAAGATGGCATGCCACTCTATTGGCCATTGCAGGCATCGCCTGCTTTTTGGTGGTCTCGGATACCTGGCACGGCAAGCAAGATTCCGGCCAGGTAAGAATGATGTCTGACTCTGAGCGGGAGATTGTGTGGCCTCCACACAGTGTATAGTTCCCAGTAGCCACTGTTCTCATGAGCTGGACCCCTGTGGAGGGGTGGGAGTACATGGATGGTTATCCAGCCAGCATGGGCCAGAGAGAGCGGGGATTGTGGCGACTATTGTGGGCTGGGGGGTGCTTGCTGGGGCGGCCCAGATGCAGCACTTGTAGTCCCAGGGGGAAATGCTTGCTGAGTCCTCAGTGGAGGATGCATGTGAGGTCAAAGTTATCCCTCACCCCCAGGTTGGGGAGGTCTTGGAGCCCTTGCCTTGCAGAGAGGGCACACATTGTGAGGCCAGCGCACAGCCCTGGCTAACGACTGTGGACTATGGGGAATTGCCTTCCATCCCTGATTTGAGGGACTGCTTGAGTGTTTGCTTGGGAATGTACCACCTCGTAGTGGAACTGACGAATGTTTGCTTCCTGTGTCTCACCCAGCCGTTGTCGAGAATATGTAAGCACCTTGGCTGTGAGCCACTGTTGGTCCAGCACGGTACCCTGAGAAGCCCTGGGTGTGACCAGGAAGTAGGTGGACATCAAGGGACACCCCCTGGGACATTACTTGAACTGAACTGGAACTTTTTCTCGTGAGCTGGATTCCTGACACAGGGCCCCTCGTGGAAGACGCTTGTTGCGTAAATTGTGAAGTGAGACACTGTATGGGTGGCGTGTGGGGACAGAGTCCCAGAGAGCAGTTTCCAGGCTCTTGGCCTCACGTGGAAAGGTGCTGGTTCAGTTAATAGATGGCCATCAGCTATAATCAGATGGCCATCCACTGTGGCTGGGTGGCCATCCGCTGTTACCAATTAGCCATAGCCACTAATATAACTGTCGTGGCTATGCTAGGGGCATGGGTGGTTGGCAAAGAGGCAGACGGTGGATTGTGGCTAGCAAGTGGGGTTAATAAGTGCAGATGGCGGATTGTGGATCGTGTTCATCCTACTTCCTGTGTCTTGCTGGCTGCTAGCGAGACTGGGGTACAGGAAGACCCTCATTGGGGTACTGGCAGATGTTTGCTCTTGTGTCTCGACCAGCCACCATCGAGAATATAGTGGTATGGCTCCCCTATCTATGGCTCCATTGTTGTCTCTTTTGGCCTTACCATATCCTGCGTTCTGGTGCAGGGAACAGGACAAGAGACCCTGCATGACAATGGAAGAGATTGCAAATAATTCCATGTGAATTTTAAAGATAAAACAGATTTGAAGCAATTTCATGTGTTCACGTTCCTCTTTCATGAGGAAAAATCTGAGAAGCGTTATTTCAGATTATCTCATTGGCCTTGATATTGAAGTCCACAAATCAAAATCTGTCATTTAAAGTTTGCATGACCTTGGGCAAATATTAAAATTCTTAGAGCCTTGTATTTCTCATTGGTCTCCTGATGATAATATGTAATTAAGTGAGGATTAAATGAAGTAATTTATGTTAAACACTGTCGGAACACAGACTCAGAGCAGTTTCCAGGCTCTCAGCCTCGCGTGGAAAGGTGCTGACTTGGGTAGTAGATGGCCATCAGCTGTAACCAGTTAGACATTAGCCACTAATACAACTGCCATGGCTACGCTAGGAGTTACTTGGTTGGCAGAGAGGTGGACGGCCGATTGTGCGTCGTATGGAGCCTGCTTCCTGTATCTCCAACCCAGCTGCCAGTCAGACTGTAGTGGTGTGAACCCCCTATCCATGGCTCCATTGGTGTGCCTTTTCGGCCTCACCATATCCTAGGTTCTTATGCGGGAAGCAGGGCCAGAGACCCCGCATGACCACACCTAGCATAATGCTTGGCAACACGGTGTCTAAATATGCACCCTTTTCCTTCTCAGCTCTTCTTCCCCTAGAGATAAAGTTACTGGGAGTGTTGCTGATTTGTCCAATGCCACAATCAGTTCATAAAAGAGTCAGAACCAGGAAAGGGAAAGATTGAGCATCTGCTATGGGTCTGTAACTGGACATGGAACATATGTAATGTCATTTAATCCATACAAAAGCCCTTGTGAATTTGGTTGGAATCCATTTCCTGGCTCCCATCCCAGCAGCTTTCTGCTGTGGCACACTGCTTCTCTTTGTTTGGATCCTCTGCTTGCTCAACATGCAATTACATTAGTTTCCAAGAAGCCCACTAAGACACTCACATTGAATTTGCTCTCTTGCTGTAGCCTCTCTCCTGCTTACTATGATGACAGGTGGCTGGAAAATGAAAACCCCATCCGGGGTTCTGGAGAGGCAGAACTGAGCAGCTGGCAGGCCAAGGTCAGGAAGACACCCAGATTCAAACGATTTTAGAAGACTGGAATCAGACATGAAAATCTTCCTTTCAGCTTCTTTCCTAAAGAGAATAACTTGAGATAGTCTCAAGTGGCTTTTTACTTTTTAAAAATAAAGAAGGTCATGTTTACGCAATCGCCAACTTGGGAAACGTTAGCAGCAAAGGAGTGAGACATGGTGTATAGCAGCATTTCCCAGCATTCTCCAGAGATGAATCTAACACACTCTGGCTCAGAAACGCTGGTCAAGGGTTTGTAGCCACCGTGAACATCATCCATCTGTGGGCAATATGCTATCAATCTGTTCTGCCAATAGATTGACAAGGCTGTATAAGATAGCATCTTTAATGTAAGGGAAATGGTCCTCTTTCAGGATTATTGCATTATACCTCTTCTTGCCTTACCAGGGGCCACTTTGATTGATTCATTTTAACTCTTACCAACACAGCCTTCTGCTGCTCAGAAAGGACGTGCAAAGTATCCAGAGAGATATACAGTGCTGAGAAATATGCAACTACCTGAGCAAGGCAAACAACTAAATATAAATTCACTTCGCCATGCATCTGGCCTCGACTAAAGTGATGAATTGTGTCTGGACAGACAGTGGGCAGAGAGGAAAAAAAGAGAAAGGAGAAAGCTTAGCAAGTTTTACATTTTTATTTTAGGGTTTCCATTGGATCAGGGTTCATGAATTTGAGCCAAAATTCTTGGCAAATGAAAGACATAGTTTGGCCCACATTTTTCAAAGAAAGAAGGATGGCTAGTTTTCTACAAAGCAATGGAATTAAAATGTCCTCAGCTCTGTTTACTAACACTTCCCAGCTCCACTTACTAATGTGAGGGTGAAATTTGGTAGATCAATAATAGAATTAAACTTAGCTAGCTTGCAGTCTAATTCATGCTGATGTTCAGCTGTCTTCTCTTCTTTTCTCCTCCCACTATTAACTAAAGAACTCTGTTCCCTTTTTTAAGACTACCCATACCTCGTTAATTAACAAACATCCTAACCTTGAAAAGAGTAGCTTTTTTAATCCTCAGGTGCCAGAACTCCCAGCCCAAGATCACAACTCCCTAGCAGTTTTTCTCAACTCCTAGCAGTTTTTATCAGATGGCTATGGATAATGAGATTTAAGATAACATTGAGGCAGACCTGAGGCCTCAGAAGACCCCAGGGCACAACTATTAGCCCTGAGGCCTGCTTTCCTTTGCTCTTTCCCATTTACCTGCCTATAAAACCTCTTAATCATTTTGGCTCAGAGAAGGTGGTTTTTTAGACATGAGTCTGCCATCTTCCCTAGATGCAGGCATCTAGAATAAAGCACGCTTCTCCTCACCAACCCTCACCACTCTAGTTTTTTTGGACAGTTCAGGTGGCAAGCGGCACCCAACCTGAGTTCGGTAACACTAACAGTCTCAGAATTCTTATCAGTAAGACATTCTCCTTTGCAGGATTAATTATGGCTAAAGCAAAAGATGTGATCACCACCAATTTTGAATTGTGAAGTATTATTAATTTTAATAATAGGTTTCATCCTAAATAAGTTTTGCATTAGCTTTGATGGGAACATGATCAAATAGCTAGTATGCTAAAATGCTAAAACTTGTACTAGATCTTCTAACTTCTGGTCCTGATGTAAGGGCTACCTCCACAGTACCCTGTCACTTTCTCTTTTTAATTGAACTCTGCTTTCTCTCAGCAATTTGCAAACGAAGGTACCACTTCCAGGTCACAAGTATGCAGGGCTAAGTGTGTCTGTTTCTTAGAGAAGCACGGTCATGCAGCTCATCATTTCTCTCACCTTTCCCCTTGGGCCTGTATCTCCTGAGAATGGCATTAGCTGTCAGCTGCTTTGGTTACGTAGGTTGGAGTATGAGAAAACAGCGTGAAAGCAGTACATTTACCTGAATAGGTACTGGATAAACAGCAAATGAAGAGGGAAACAGACAGACTGTGACCTGCATTTGGGTCCAGCAGACCTGGGTTAAAATTTGAGTCCCATGGCCAAGTAACTGTGAAATCGTAGGTCAAATACTTTAATTTCTCTGAGCCACAATTTTATTTTCTATAAAACAGAGATGATAATAGCTCCAAGTCAACCTCAAGGTTGTTTTGATGATAAAACAATGTACAAATACTCTTTAATTATAAAGAACTATAAAATGATTAACTGTTAGCTGTTATACTAGGCATTAAAATACTAAAATATTTTTTGCTCATTCTGCTATTAACTCCATTCCTGTAATTAGTCAAAAATTGTACCCTTGACTCCTCTCTCTCCTTTCCTCTGTCATACCTTCATAGCTCTTGTTTTTATCTACATTCAAAATATATAAAGAATCAGAACACTTCACACCTATATCTACTTCCACCTGTTTCAAGATACAATCACCTCTTTCTGGATTTCAGTAGTAATCTTCGAAAAGGTCTCTGCTGCCACCTTTGCCTCCCCTCCCCTCACCTCCAGGTATTTTCAACATAATGGCCAGAGTCATTACTTTAAAATATAAGTCAGATCATGATACTCCTTAGCTTAAAACCTTCCAAGACCTTCCACTATTACTACTAAGAACAAAAGCTGAAATTCTTACAGTAGCCTTCAAGGTGTTTTTATTTCTTTAAGGATGTCTTGCTAATGAATCAGAGCATATATGTCAGCTCAGTTCTTAGTATCTGAACATTATTTGAGAGAAAACGAAACCATTCATGTCCAGCTTTAACCTCCCACAGGGCTTGGCCTGATCTCAAGCCAGTTCCCTAGTCGTTAGTATTATTCTTTTGTTAGTTAATAAGACGTGGCTTTGGCTCAGGCTCCCAAAGCACTAGAAACCAACCTTTCCACATACACTGCATCAGGAACCCACATGGAAGCCTCTAAAACTCAGAGGAATCACCCTACAGTCAAGTCAGGGAAGGAACAGGCTTGGCTCTGGTCTAAGCCCAAGTGAGACCAGACTACAACGTCAGGCTTCCACATCTGTGTGCGTGATGCTCCATGTGCCTGGGGTGCTATTTCTCATGTGTCATCTGTGAAAACCCCACCCATTAGTCAAGGCTGAACTTAGATGCAACTGCCTTCCTGGACCGCTGCCTGATCCAGCCAGTCAAGAGTCAGTCCATCCTCTGCCCCACCAACATTTCTCTTTCTCGTTTAACCTGTAAAGCTTTTTCTGCCTTTTAATCCACTGACTATGTCTGCTAAACACTAATAAATTGTCTCTTCCTTGTAAAAGTGGCTCATTATAACACTAATTCTCAAGGCAAGTGGGAAGAATTTCCTTCAAAGTTTTGGAGAGGGGATTAAAGAGGGATGGGAGAAGACAACACTTTCCTGCTGGAAGGGACCTGTGATCTCCCTTCTCCACCTCCTTCTTCCTATCTCTCACTTCAATGTATTAACTGTATTAATGTATTGAAAGTTGTAGACTAGACCAGTGATTCCCTAAAGCAAGTCAGGGAGAGCTGTTCAGCAGAATCATCTGGAGGAAATTTTAAATACATGATTCCTGAGCTAATTCTATGGAAGTCCCTAGAACTTCAGTTTAAGTAGATCTGGGCCAGCACCTAGGGATAACCTTCAGCATCAAGTGGTCATAGCAATAACTGGCTTAGAGCCTAATTTTAATAAGCTTTTAATAGAGGATGGTGACTATAGATGATAGAGGGAAAAATAAATGAAAAGGTAAAAGCAGATGTAGAAAGTCATCAGTATGACCTCAGCATGGCACCAGAGAGAAGGTGACCTAGCTAGAGGAAGTGGTTTTCCAATTAAGGCTCATTGTATTTTCCGTGTCTTGCTATTATATTCACTAAGAACTCTCAAATAAAAATTTGGTTGAGGCTTAGTTCACAGGGAATGAATATGTGGGCCAAAGATTAAGGTGTCCTTTTCTTTGGAAGTTACACATCTCATTAATAAGTTGACATCCTAGTAACTATACATTAGTCTATGTGGGCTTATTTACTGTGACTCTGTTCTGAGGGACACAGTTGTTACCGTTATGTCAACAAAATCAGGTTTCTGAATCTGCAAACCTCCGAGCCTCGGAGCCTTGGATCAAGCAGAGATTCACCCCCTTAAAAACCCAATGCATTAGTAGCTGGTGGAAACCCCTGAATGTCCCACTACCTTTTACTCATTAATATCATTAATACATGAGAAGTGAAGAATAGGTAAGATCTGGAAACCTAGAGATACGTCTTGACTCTGACTGATTGGCTTTGTAATGTTGATCAATAGTACCACTGACATGCTGTGTTCTATGTCCCCAGGCATTGTCCTTCATATCTTATGTACATTATTTGTTTAATTAACCCACTCACCCTGCAAAAGAGTTATTTTGTGGCAGGTATTACTAAATTCTGACACATTTGCAATTCTTGTTGGCCTCAGAAAGGTCCATAATGCATAGAATGTATACAAAATGACTGGAGTTCTCGCAGCTGTCTTGGACTCTAGGGTGACTTTAAGGAAGCAATCCACTTACTAAGAATGCAGAATAGAGACAGTCTGCATTCCTGAGGACACTAGATAACACTGTACATTCCCTGGATGGTCTTCCTCTGTAATTCTTTTACGTAAAAAATAAATAAACCACTGTAATTTTCAGTTTTCTTTATATGTTGCAAATATAATCCAAAGTGCTACAGAAATGAATTCTCATTTTAGATTGAGGAAACTAGGTACAGAGAGGTTAAGTAATTCACCTGAGATCACACAGCTATTGAGTACTGAGCAGAAATTCTTCACCTGGCAATGCGACTCTAAGGTCAAAGGTCTATGCTACATGACCTCCAAAAAAAAGATATTTTACTTTTATGTTTGGTATAGATGAAGCAAACAAGTATTTATTGATTTTTTTTTTTTTTTTTTTTTTTTATGTGCCGGGCACTGTGCTAGTATTATCACATATATTTTTTTGTTTATCTTTTAAGCTTGGGTTTCTCTATGTCTAAAAATTAGGGGATTTAAGTAAATGATCTCTTCTTTTCATCTCTATAAACCAAAACCAAAGACCTTTTCCTACAGTCTAGCAGGGAACACTTGCCTATCTATAGCCAAGGGTTGGCTGAGGTCTTTTCAAGTCAGGCAGCTCCACAGGAGGAAATGATTTCTCCATTTGTGATAAACACTTCATCTTTGATATAAATGGGTTCAAACAAGCCAAACTTGTTCTTGTCCTCAGCTTGATTTTCAAAGATACTCACAGGTTGTGGAAGTTGTATTAGAAACTTAGGACCCATTAAAACAGGATTAAAGAAAATAGAAATAAATAGTTCTCTTGCCAGAGGAAAGATAAAAAAAAGAGAGAGAGAGAGAAAGGCTCGTTCTACAAAGCAGCAACTCCACATTACAAGGTTAAATAAAGAAGAAAAACACACACACACACACACACACACACACACACACACACACAGAGCAAGTAAAGACTGAAATGAGAGAATTCTGAAAAACCATACATCACTCTATATTTAAGTACAATTAAAGTGTTGCGTGTAAAAAAATGAAAACAAAAACACACAGAAAGTGAAGCCTTTAAAAAAAAAAACAAGAAAAATGATTATTTAATCTTAGGATGAAAAAGGATTTTCTAAACAGAAGCAAGAAAGAGATCACAAATGGGGAAACAAATCAGTAGACTTAACTATTGAGAAAAATTAAAACAAATATAAATGATTGTTGGAAAAAGTTGAATTTTATGAGAAAAGAATTGCACATTATACTGATAAATAATTTCTAACACATTAACCAACATATTTCAATAATAACTTAATATTAGGCAAAAGAATTAAACAGCATCTTCATATACTGATGGTGAGTAGATAAAATACAGAGCTTCCCTAAAAGGAATTTTAGAGAAGTGACTATTTACCCAAGAATTCAGACCAAAATTTATATGCAAATATTTCCATTTTTTCCAATATTTTTTAAGTGTGACCTCTGACTCTCTCTTGAAACAAACGCCACTCTTAAATTATGAATATTTACTTCCAATAAAAATATTTGTTTAACAAAATACACAACAGGCTCCCTAGACTTCCAGAAATGATTTGCTAATGCTAGGTTTATCAGAAACAGCATGAATTTTCCAACAGGACTACCTGGAAGTGCTCTAAAATCCTTTAGAATGTGAATGTTCTAGTATGATGGCCAGGAGAAGAGTATCATTACCATTCATTCATTCACCCATACATTCAGCAAATGGTTTTTGATTATCAACTATATGTGAGGTACGAGGTCACACAATTAAGTTCGTGAACTTGTTCTAGAAAAAGTGCTACATACCTCATTACTGAATATCACTATGTTCACCTTAGGAGTACTCCCATTGGGAAGCTATGCACCGATGCCAGCACCGAGTCCACCCGTCAAAGCAATTTTGGAACCCTTTTTCTGGAATGGCCATCAGAGCTGTCATTGTATTACCTTGATGTCCTGAATGTCATCAAAATGTCTTCCTTTCAATATTTCCTTTATCTTCAGGCAAAGAAGTCTCTGGGGGCCAGATCAGGTGAGTAGGGCGGGTGTTCCAATACAGTGATTTTTCTACTAGCGAAAAACTCCCTCACAGACAGTGCTGTGTGAGCTGGTGTGTTGTCATGGTACAAGAGCCATGTATTGTTGGCAAAAAAATCAGGTCATCTAACTTTTTCACAGTCTTTTCAGCACTTCCAAACAATAAACATGGTTAACTGTCCAGCTGGTACAAATTTATCATGAATAATCCCTCTGATATCAAAAAAGGTGAGCAACATCATTGCAGCAAGTTCACAAACTTAATTGTTAGACCTCGTATGATGCTAGACACTAAGGCTACAATGGTAAACATTGCCATACTCATGGACCATCAAGTCCAGTGATACGGGTAAATTAATTAAATCCTTACACAAACTAATAGGAAAATTGCAACTGTAGAGCTACATGCCTTGCATGAGATTATATGGTACTCAGAGAACAGAAATAGGAAAATGAGGCAATGACAAACTCTTACTGCATTACAAGTATAATAGAAACTTTTCAGTCACAAATTTAACAGTCACGATTTCAACTATTTTGTGATATACTTGAAGGTTTCTGATATTTAGCTAATGAATGAACCCTCCTCACGGTGGCTTTTTTGTTTTGTTGTTGAGGCTTTGGGAATTTGTGGAAATTTCTGAATTCATCCCTTAGTATTTCTCCCAGGATTGGAACTGTTTGAAAATTTAAGCTTTAAAGAGCCTACTGTCTTTAACTGTTATAAAATCAGGATCTATTTTATTCACAGCTGTATCCTCTGTACCTAATGACTACCATATAATGCATATTTCCTTATTAATTGAACTACTGGGATAGCTGGTTCAGAAGAGTCATAAGAAGGCTCTACATAAGTGACTTGAAACCCTGTCTGCTTGTCAGAATCAGCTAGTGGGCTTTCAACAAACAAACAAAAACCTTGTGCACTGTCCCCTTAAGGAATCTGTATTTGTTATAGAACCCAGGTGGTTCTGACACAGTCTATTGGAAATCTGCACAAAAGAACATTTTGGGCCATTTAAGGATTACTGTATGTTCTTTCTTTTTAATTTTAATTTCCTGGTGAGGAAATTGATGAAATACCATTAAATACTACATTAATAATATAACAAGGTAGAGAAGTGCCCCATACGAATGCCCAGAAATATATAGAAAATGAAGTAGAAAAGAATCTGTTTGTTTACAAAAAAGACTGGATGAGGCTTGCTTTTTTTCTACAGCGTCTCCAACACTTGTTATTATTTGTCTTGCTGATGATAGCCATTTTAACCGGCGTGAGATTTTCAAAAAGAGAAAGATAGTTATTGTCAAACACTGCATGTCATTTATTTCCCCAATAGTCAAATCATCAAGTACACCTCCATGCCAGTGAGGTTGTCTTCTGATGCTAGAAACAGGAAATCTGGTCTTATAGGACTAGTACCTTGCATCCTGGGGCATTTGAATGAGGATGTGGATACTTATGCAAACACAAGATTGAGAAAATAAGATATGAGGGGAAAGAGGAAGAGCAAAAAAAAAAGAAAAGGGCTTACATTCTTTGAGCATTTGTTATAACGAGCTTTGATGATGCTGGGTGGTCTGCAGATATCTCACTTCACGTAGGGATTTGATTATTATCGTCTTAGAGATGAAGAAACTGAGCTTTAAAAATGGATCGGATCACAAGACTGTTTCATTCCTCAGTCGACACTCTTTCCTCAAGTAGACATAACTAGGATGACACACCTTGGTTTTCTTTGGGACAGTCCCAATTTATGTATGTTGTTCCAGCATAATTTTTCATAGCATTCACTTTCACTTTCAAAAATATCCCAATTAAGGTGATAATTATGTGGCCTCTCTACATATGCCTACATATTAAGTATACATAGACTATAGAAGTCAAAGGTGGGTGAGATTTTGCTGACCTCCAGGAGACAGAGATTTTGGACTCAGGCAAAGCTACATTCAAATCCCTGCTCTTCCACTTAGTATTATAGCACCATTTGCTAGGCAAGTTATGCGGGAATCTTGGGCCAGTTACTTCACCTCCCTAATAGTTTCATCAACTGCAAAATAGAAATAAGGGTGCCATCCTCAAAGGGCTATGGCGGGAATTAATAATGCTGAAAGAATATTTTTTATGGCACAAAATAAGGAATAGATGAATAAAATGTTTTTTCCCCGAGGCATAAAGAGGGGCAGTTTCACAACTGTCTATACCCTTAAATAATAAGGGTATTCCCATACCCTTCGAAAGGACGTGGATGGTGGTTCCCATGTGACACACTTGATGCTTCATGGGAAAGCAGTTTCATTTCAAATCACTAATTTGTCCAACATAGTTTCTATCCCAAGAATTAGCATTTGACCTGAAGATGACCCATGCACAAGGCCTTCTCCTTTTATTATATTTAGTAGAAAATAACATAGTTTAAACTGTCCAGTGTTTATGTCTTTGTAGCTTTCTTTTGTGATTTTGGGGGGGATTAAAAAATGAGGCCCTCAGTGATAGCCTTCCAGCAACATGTCAGTTCATGTTACCTGAGAGATGTCTGCCTCTGGAATGTCTATAGGTGGTACAGCCTACTTGTCAGTAAATAAAAGCCTGGAAAAAAGGGGGATGGGGAGGAATGTGCTAGGGACTATTTTTTCTCTTCATATATTCCACCTAAATGACGGTTGTTTTAGGTATTACTGAATCTGGCATATGAGAATTGTTACCTTGGACCTCAGCCTTCACACTCTTCACCTCTCCCCACCAGCCTTTTTGCTGATCTGATTTTGAACTCCATTCTATCCTAAATGCTTAGTGTTGAGGTAATAATTGAAATATCTGTAATCTCAACTCCATGCCAATTAAAGCTCGAGGAACGGATTTGGGACACAAATCAAGGAATGAGATCCATAAATATAATCTTTCCATATACTATCCCCACTCCCCTGCTATCATTCTCTCTCCCTTTATTCATTAGCATACTGTCAGATGCAAATATTCTAAAGTGTCAATTCCATATGGTTTATACTATAAGGAAATGTACAATCTTAACTATCAAAATATCCAGAGTTATGGTCAGTATCAGTATTACGACTGGTTCTCTGAGAATTTTATCCTTGGATAAGTAGCAAGAGAGCTTCAGCAGTGTAGATTTTATACTCAGATAATTCCAATGTTCATTGTAGCTAGGTAAGGAGCAGCAACGATAACCTAGAGAAGATTTACCCCTCAAGTTCAGTTACACCAGCAAACAGAGTGAGGTAACTATGCACCAGGCAATGAACTAACTGTAGGTTTACAAAGGTGGAATATAATTCCTTCCCCTAAGGAGCTTATAATTTAGTTAAAGAAATGAACATGTTTACAGATGTTCATAATACATAAAAATGTCTGTGCTATAAGTGTGCATAAGCTACATTGAGAGGGTGGAGGAGGTGAGATAACCTAGAAGGGGGTCCAAGTAGGGCTTCTTGGAAGAGAGGATGGCTTAGCTGTCTTATTAAGCTTACGGTATAGCTTAATGGTGGAGAGAGGTGTGTGTAAGTGACCATTGCATCAATAAAAAGAAGAAAGGGCATGATGGTAGTTTATGAGAGGTGTGTGTGCCGAGGAAGGGTCATCAGTCTGCCTGGAATTCTAAAAGGCTTTTTGGAAGACGAAGTCCTTGATTCAGGCTTCTGGGACAAGTAGGATTTTGATAGGCAGAAAAAGATTCTGGAGGGAACACGTTAAGATACTGAAGAACTACACAGATTTAAGGAAAGTGAATAATCAGTCCAGTGAAGGTAGAGTGTAAGTGATGTCAAGTATAAATTGGGAACTCACCCTGCTGGGTAGGGACCAGATTATGAAGGACTTTGAACTTTAGATTAATGAGATTGGACGCTATTCTCTAAGTGGAGATTGTGAGGAATAAGAACACATTTCCTACCTAAAATGAACACCAGTTATGGTACAGATATGGCAGTTGAGCCTATTCTATAATGCTGTGTGCCTACAGTCATCTGCTCTGCAATGAAAGTAAATGACAGATGAACACATCGGCAATCCAGTAAATCAAATGTGATGGAATGCAGATATATGGGATAGGGCAGTAGCAGAAGGAATCACAATGTTAGAATCAACAGGCCTTTTTGACTGAATAGATTTGGAAAATTAAGACAAATAAAAGAAGTCAAATGACTGTAATTTTTAAGTTGGATTGTTTGGAAGATGATGATATCCTAAACCCTTCTGACCTGGGTTAAACCCCAAAAGAGAATTTATTATAAGCAGAGTAGCAGCTAATAGCTATTGAGCATTTATAGACCCAGGCACTATTCTAAAAGCATCACAGTTTTCTCATTTTCTCCTCTGAATGGTACTGATGAGGAAGGTACTAATTCCATCCCCCTTTTGTAGATGAGGAAAATGATATTAGAGTTTTTTTTAACCAGGGTTACTTAGCTAGTAAGTGGTAGAGGTAGGATGTGAATTCAAACATTCCAGTCCAGAGGCCGTGCCCTTCATCACCAGTCAACGTGTCCTTGCCATCGGAATACACCCCACCCTCCACAACCACAGGAATATAGCCAGTTCTCAGGAAGTGCTGAAAATAGATTTGGGAAAACTGGTGGCAATACAGTGGTATTCATCTTTCATCTCTCATCTGTACTTCAGTAGCCACTTGGTGGAATATGGTGACGCTGGAGAAACATGGCTACCGGTAGTTCCCAAGCTTACATGCTTGAGTTCTAGCCACAGTGGGTCTCTCACTCAATTTTATCCTTATTTTTGTTCTTACCTTCCAGACTCCAAATTCCTCGCAAAGGAATTTTGACTGAATTCTGATTATATGTCCAACTCTGGTCCAGTCACTGGAGGCCAGGGCACCTACTAATTAATCATCAAATATCCTTGCACTTGAAATTTTAAAAGCCTGTATTTCTATCTGTATTTCACAACTACTATTAACAAGGTATTCTTTTTGGGTCTTGATCTCCTCAAAAATAAATTATCTATAATTATTCTTGCCCAGACTACCTCGCAGGGTGATTGTGAGGGCCAAATAGAATAAAACCTCTTCCTCCTCTTCCTTGTATAGCTAAGACTAATAAAGTTCTTATCGTTTCATCAGCCGTATTTTAAATGCTGTACATATTGACATTATCTTTCTCATTGATCCTATGAGATAGGAGCTAATTTATACCCATTTCACAAATGGAGAAGCTGAAAAACAGCGAAGATAAGAAAAACTTGCCCATGCTCACACAACTATATACAAGTGACAGATCAGGGAACATAGCTTTTGAGTTCATGTTTTTTAACAATGCCTAACATGGATATGAAAACACATAAAAATCTGCAAAGCACTATCCAAAGATGGTCATTACTGTCGAGTACTGCATTGTAAAGCCAGAAAACAGTGTTATGGTCAGAGGATCAAACAAATGAAATATGACTAAATGTTTGGATGTTTGTTTATAAAATTTTGGTACTCTGGTTTTGTCCTATTTCAGTAGTTGTAGGAAACCACATATTCAATTGTGGCTCAGATTTTTTCTTGTGAGTGGTTTGGAAAAGATTTTGTTTGGCTTTTGTGACAGATACTTTGATGCCTCCATCAGAAATTAATATACTTTGGGTTCATGTGGTTTCATGCCTCAGAAAATTTGTATAATTTACTGCAGCTTTGGGACCTTAGTTTCACTCAGTTCTAATTCCAGAATAAGGCCCCATGGCAAAAGACAAGGAAAGCATGAGAAAAACAGTGAGAGTGACTGAGTCCAGGAACAAAGAGCCAAAGGCCTGAGCAAAGAGCCAGAAAGGGGAAGAGAAGCTTGTCCACTTCCTGACGGAGCATGTTCTCATGGAAAAAACTAATCAAGACTCTTATTTATAGGAGAGTATCCAAACTAAGAGAAAAGGGAGGGAGTGTTGTCAGAATACGGTGGGGCCTGAAGACTAAAGGATAGGACTTGTGGTACGGCTGAGTACCCTGGAAACTGGGGCTGGAGATCAAGAGTCTTTACCAAAAGGCCCGCCATTAATGTGACTCAGTGATTGTGGGTGCAACAAACGGGCCTCTCTCTTCCTTTTCTGCTTTCACCTAATTCAGTTTATCAATATATGTGAACCAAACTTAAACTACAGCTTACCTTTGTGCAGCAGTTGGCATGGCCAACTAGGTTTCAAGGGGACATACCACGTGTGCACAGTATTCACTCAGCCAAAACTGTGGGCAGTGAATATTCTATTCGAAGAGGTTGTGGCTAGGTAGACACACTCAACTATCCAGTGCCATTCACTAGTGCTGACTAATTGTGGATTTATGTCAGGAGTGTAAAACAGCCCAAAGCAAGTAATTTTTTCCCCACAAAACTTGAGCTCTCTTTTGAAAGATCAGACTATGTACACAAACAATGAAGCAGAATTAAAAGAGAAATTGGGGTCTAATAAAACACTTTGTGATGCAGTAAAGACAGCCTATACCATAAAGAACTTGGAGAAAAAATGAAGCCAAATGACCAGAGTGTTAGGAAGGCATCCTAAGAGAGCTGGGCCCTGACCTGGGCCTGGAAGGATTGTTGGATTTGGATAAGAATGAATAAATGCTGTTCCATGTAGGAAGGAGTGGGTAAGGGGAGGTTTCCTTGATTCGTAGTCTCATTTATGTAACAAATAACTTGAACTTCTCTTATGTGACATATCACATGATGCAATGTGCACATATCAATGGGTGCTCCATAATATTTTGACATATGGAATGATGGAGAGTCTACATAAATAGGAGAGATGTATTAGAGAACAATAGAAGAAGCAAAATTGAGATGAGGCCATAATATGAGAGTCTTAAAAGCCAGGTGATGGACCTTTAGGAAACAGAATACTATCAAAGGTGCTCAAATTAAGAAATATCATGATGAAATTGGCATTTAAAGAGGATGAATTGAGCTGAGATGTACAGCCAGAAGGCGAAGAAGCCAGCCAGAAGAAAATGGCCACAGACTATATGTGAATTATTGAGGACCTGGTACAGATTGTTGGCAGAGCATAGCAAGGAAAAGACTGACATGAATGATGTTCAAAAGGAAGAGATATAAAGTACAGCATAGGGCATAGAGTCAATAATATTGTAATAACTATGTATGGTGCCAGGTGGGTACTAGACTTATCGGAGGGTTCATTTTGTAAATTATGTAAATGTCTAATCACTATGCTGGACACCTGAAACTAATATAATATTGAATGTCAACTGTAATTCAAAAACATAAAATGAAAACAAAAATTTAAAAAGAGAAGACAGGAGAGGATACATCTGTGATACTTTATGCCATAGCCAGAGGTTAGAAATGGAGGAATTGGGAAGAAGAATGTGTTGGGATATCTTCCTAAACATGATGATGATGACAGAAAGTAGTAAACACTTAAAGCTCTGATTGGAACTCTGTTAATGACATGATCGGAACATTTCTTGTTCCTTTCTGTTTTTTTCGAATTAACTCATTACTGGCACATGATTTCCAATGGATACACAGAAAAGAAACAGGTCTAACATCAGACTTCTTCACATCTTTAAAGAATGACAAGATTGCCCTTAGAAGTCATCGTTAAGAAGATGGCTGTTCCCAAATTGAAAAGTATTCCTGCGTGGCATGGAACCGCTGGCTGTTTCCTCTAGAATACACGATTCTTTTATTGGCACAATGATTCATTAACTGGGGCTCCTTTCAATAGAAGCTGGCATAGTGAGCTAACATCCCTGGTTGAGCAGGTGAGGGTGATGAAGAACAATGCCTAATTACCTAGGATGAATGCCAGCCTCTTTTCATCTCACCCCACTGGAAATACTTGTTATTTACCCATAGAGTAAGATGTGCTCTCAGAGTATAGCACCAAGGACATATATACAGATTAGGGCAGAAAAGTTCATTTGAACCAACTTAACTTTTAAAAAAGTATATTACTCACTGCCAAATTACTACCTTTCTCCCTGAAGAAATGTTTCTAACTCTTAAGCCTCTCTCTTTGGCCGAAGTAGAAGACTGCAATTCTATGTTTCTTCTGATCTTTCTTGTTTTCCACCAGAAAGTTGAGTGTTTTCATTGAGAGCCTAACCCAGAAAATCCACCCCAGAGGCAGTGTCTGTGGACAACAAAGGTTTTGTGTCAGGATTCCTCCCTGAAGTTCACTGTCAGTAGAATTTTACCTTTTGAGCAGAATAATTTTAACCCAAATACAACCGGGAAGCCATGATGGCTACGCTGTGGCTGGCACTCAATAAATCTGGTTGAAAGATGGAAAATTCAATCCTGCTGGTGTCAAGTTTCTAGATGACTTGTCTCAAATGGAATTTTGAGTCCATAAAATCAAAGAAGCTTGAAGAATGACTATATTTTTCACTTTATAGTAAATCCTCACTCAGATTCCACCTCATTCATTAATTTAGTACTCTCTTGATGTGCTTAGTTCTCTACTCTCAGAAATTATGAAAACGCTTTACTTTAAAAAGTTAGAAGTTCCTGCTTATCAAATGTGATGATCAAATATATGATTAGATTGATTTTTTTTAATTTTTAATTTTTTGTAATGCTTTTTGTTCAGTTTCACTGAAGTATACTTGAAAAATGAAAATTGTATATGTTTAAGCTGTACAATTTATGCTTTGATATATATAACATTGTGAAATGATTATCACAATTAAGCTAATTAACATGCTCATCACCTCACACAGTTGTTTTTGGTGTATATTGTAAGAACACTTAAGATCAACTCTCTTAGCAATTATCAAGTATACAATGCACTATGATTTTTTAAAATTTATTTTTTAGTTATGCTTGACATACAATATTATATTAGTTTCAGGTGTACAACAACATAGTGATTAGGCATTTCTATCACTTACAAAGTGATCAGCACCAATAAGTCTAGTACCTTCCTGGCACCGTATATACTTATTACAATCTTATTGACCATATTCCCTATGCTGTACTTTACATCCCTGTGACTATTTTTATCATTGGCAATTTGTACTTCTTAATCCCTTTCACCATCCATTCTCAACAACCCCCTCCCACCTGGTGACCATCAGTTTCTTCTCTGTATCTATGACTTTGTTTCTGTTTTGTTTGTTCCTTTATTTTGTTAGATTCCACATATAAGTGAAATCATATGGTTTTTGTAGTTCTCTGACTTATTTCACTAGCATAATACCCTCTAGACCCATCCATGTTGTTGCAAATGACAAGAGTTCATTCATTTTCATGGCTGAGTAATATTCCATTGTGTATATTGTATCACATCTTCTTTATCCATTATCTATTGATGGACAATTAGGTAGCTTCCATATCTTGGCTATTGTAAACAATGCTGCCATGAACATAGGGGTGCATACTTCTTTTCGAATTAGTGCTTTGGATTTCTTCAGATAAATACCCAGATGTGGAATTGCTGTACAATGTTTACATATATATATATATATATATATACATATATGCATATATACACACACATACATATATATGCATATATATATGCATATATATATGCATATATATATATATATATATATATATATATATATATATGATATTGTGATTATGTGACCACAGGCAAGTTAGTCGACCTTATCTGTAAAATAAAGATTAGTATATACCTGGTAGGACTGTTGCAGTAACATTCTGCAGGCAGAGTTACTTTGTAAAATTAAATGCTTTTAAAATTAGCAACTCCCCAGGTTACATGATATGATGTTTGTGCAAAACCAAGTAGTATGCTTGACATATAATAGGGACTCATGTTTATATATATTTTTACATATGAGTAGATAGTTGTGCTTGCATGGTCAACTTCAAACAGGACTTGGGGCTGCAGTTAAAAGCAGGGAGGCAGTGTGGCTATGCTATAAAGAAAATTTGTCTTCATTTATGAAGAGCTAGGTTCTAACTAACCTCCCCCCTCTTCCTACCTAAGGTACTTCAAGACTGAACATTTCTAGCCTCAGTGTTCTTGTCTGTTAAATGGGGATAATTTGTATATACCTGGTAGGACTGTTGTAGTAACATTCTGCAGGCAGAGTTACTTTGTAAAATTAAATGCTTTTAAAATCCAGATGATTAATTTTACTATAGAAAAGATTATGGAGAGCAATTTGGTATCACTTAGGGGAGAAACAAGAGTGGTTTTAGTTCAATTCTCAATAGCTACACATTGCAGAGACCCTACGATATGCCAGTTACTTGTTAAGCAATTACAGACACGTTCAGTTACTCACTAAATCTTCACAACAATCAGGATTTAGAATTGCTCGCAGTTTCTGTGAACAAACTGAGGTTCAAAGAAGTTAAGCATCTTATAGAAGATGCTAGAATTCTGGAGAATGAAAGAGGAGTAGGTTTGCACAGGGAGACCATAACGATGAGTCAAACCCAGGTTGTCTGGCTCCAAGACACAGACCTAGACACAATGAGTCAGACCCAGGTTGTCTGGCTCCAAGGCCCATGCTCTTTGCACCATGTAGCATTGCCATATCCATGTGACATAACAGATGCTGCTCAAATTAAAGTTGCACAGAACTGTGGTTAGCACACTGGCATGGTCTGTGTGAAGTGGGTGGGAGAGATGCTGAAACTAGGCAGAAGTATGTGTGCTGTCTCGGGAACCAGGACAAACAAAGAACTAGCTTATGAAAAAAATCTGTTGCTCCAAAATGTTCAAACATTTTGTTTAAATAGAATCTGCATCTCCCTATAATGAAGAGCAGTCAGAGATGTAGTGAAAAATGACTAGTGAGGCCATCAGGAATGCTGTTATAAGTGACAATGTGCCTGGTCTCAGGAAGACCCCCTGAGTATCATGTGACCTTTAAATGGGCCGCATTTAAAGTGTGACCCTTCAGTCCATTAATATCCCTGTGGTACTATTTTTAAATTGCTTATAAAAACATCACACAACTTGTTAAAAGAAACATATAGGAGATTTTCAGCCCACTTGACTAGTATGGTCATAGAGCACCTCTGAAAAAAAGACGTTTGATTGGGGAATGGTGTCCTTTCTTTTTAAATTGTGATTAGAGCAACTTTGTTAATGTAGCTCAAGTTGAATTTCAAAGGAGCAGAGAAACTAGTTGTTTCTGTCTATACTGCCTGGTTATAGAGTCCTTCCTGAAAATACCTTAACAATGGAAACTTTAAAAAGAATATAGGATGATATGGACCCTTTAGTAAAATCTGTGTTGGATTTCCCAAGCAAATATTTAGAGGAAGCCATTTCTTTTGCTAAATTGTATTTCATGGCCTTTTGTGTTTTCCTGGTCATAAACAATAATGCATTCTTGTGAACTATTTGAAATGATACCAAAATTATGTAGAACAAATGTCATCAAATAAACATTGTTAGCACTTTGAACATTTTTCTGCACACAAAGATCTCTGTCTCTTTCTCATGCACACACTCATACAGCAACGCACGTACACACACATGGTCCTATATAAATGGAATCAAACATATGTAACATTTTATTCTTCTTCTTTGCAAGTTTCCATGTGTTGCGTCCAGTGCGAGGAGGTTTGTGGGGAGCGAGGAGGGCGGCGCAGGGTTAAGAAAAAACAGTAGTCAAGGATAGAGTTTAAGCAGGGCCAAGGAACGTGCAGCCTCAAGGACTGAGCACGCCTAATCAGGCCTACACATTAGCTTTTAATAGTTAGGTGGGGATAAAGCTTGTCAATCTCAAGATCTGTGAATTCCATACACCGTAATAGGAAACTGATTCAAGCCAATCACCCTTGCCTGCAGGCAGCAGAACCATAAGTCTCAAGATATTTGTACTTCCCCAAGGGAAAAAACCCTATATGCATATGAATAGATGGAGAGCACATCATTGAATCTCTTCCCTTGCAGGTTGTGGGAAGCAATGCAGCCACAGAGGCTGAACCTTTCCTTAGCCATGGGAAGGTGGGGGGCTGTGCCCACCTCCTGTTGGTCCCCACTGGACTGCGCCTGGCTTGAGTTGTGCCCCCCACACCCCGTGAGGAATCTTACTCGTCTTTGGCTGACCAGCCATCTTTCTGGGGCCAAACAGGGAGACATAAGTTGCAAACACAAAGGTGAAGCAATGTACCTGAAAGGATCCGTCTCACAGACTCTCCTTTCTTTGGGGGCAGGTACGTATGAGGAGACAGACGGGTAGGCTGCTGCGTGACCAGACCCATGGGTATCTTTCCAAGTTTTTATTATTATGTTTTTGGCTGTTTAGCATTTTCATCGTATGGATGGAGGAGGCTTATTAACAGTACAGTAAATGCCCTGGAATCAGAGTCAGCAGTTTCTGTCAACTCCTAAGTCCCTTTCTCTCATAAGATTTTAAGGTCCTTGCCCTTAAAATAAGGTGTTTGAAGTAGGTGACTTACTGATGGACCATGCTTTTCCCACATCCTACCTTGAATTGTTCTTTTCAGTTTTGTGTAACCCTGTCTCCCCTCACCTCCCAGAATGAATTAAATGCTATAAAAGAGGTATCATGAGAACAACACAAGGAAGAGAGAGAGAGAGAAGGGGGGAAGATTACTTCATTTGGGGATCAAGGGTGGTTTTTGGTGGGGAAATTTAAAAATTAACCTGAAAGAACCAGTAGTATTGAACATATGGTCTGATGTAGAAGAAAGCATTTGAAAAGCAGGGAACAGCACAGATATGGGCACCGACTCAGGACAGAGCATACAATCAGATGAGACTGACATAAAGTCTACTTAAAGAAAAATGACAATAAAGAGGTTGGGATCACATTATAGAGGAAGTTTGTAAATTGTGGGAATTTTAAGGGTGGGAAGGAGAGGGGTAGGTAATGAGAGTTTTCGAAGGTCTTAAGTGAGAGGAAGATAAAATAATAAGGACAAAAAGAATCTCTCTCACCTTCATCCTCTTGCCTTTTTTTGAGTTGCTCAGACGAGGAGAAGTTTTAGGTGTAAGAAGAGCAGTTGGGAGATTGGAGGACCTGAATCTTGTTCGCAGCCTGGGACGGGCAGGCAGCCTGAGGTGCAGCAAAGTGTAGTCAGTCTTTAAGCGCGTGGCTTCTCAGACCAGACTGCCTGGGTGTGAGTCTTTGTGCCAGGATTCAGTAAGTGTGTTGGTCCAGGGAGTTACATTAACTCTGCTTCAGTTTCTTCATCTGAAAAGTGAAGATAATACTCTTAATTATTTTCATTGGGGGTATTATGAGGATTCAATGTGTTAATGTTTGCATATAGCAAGCACAACAGGTGTTTGGAGGCAGTAGTATAAAGAGGTGATGAATGAAAGAGACATTTCAGAGATAGAGTCAGTGGGACAGTTAGGGGGAAAGCTATGATGCCATAAGATAAGGAAAGGAAAGATGGCTCCAACATTTCTAGTTCGGGTTACTGAGAAGATGCTAGAAATCTGGAGAATGAAAGGGGAGTATGTTTGCGCAGAGAGACCATGAATGAGGTCTGATTCAAGCCAGGTGGATTTTATTTTGAGATATAGAAAGGGTATTCACATAAAACATGCATCTGGAGATTTGAAACAGAATGTGGAACCAGGAACTCAAGGAGAGGTGGAGATTTTAAAATCACGAGCTTCATATATCATGGGAGTGATTTTTGGCTTGGGATATGATAGGGTAAAAGTTCTAGGCTTAAGGAGATAGAGTGCATGCATCTACCTAGTAAATATACATTGGAGGTATCTGATATATATATAGGGCAGAATATAATTTTCACTTCGGTGCTGGATAACAAAGATCCATTTGACAAATAACTTAAAATGGTCTGTTATTACCTCCAAGAAAGCATTGATTATACAGTACCATGTTTCTGATGCTAGACTAGCCTGTAGTATAATTTCCAAATGATGACTTTACAACTGGGCTGCATAAGATAATGACAAATGCTGTACTTAATGAGCCTCAAAGTAATTCAGACAGAGACACATCAGAGAATTCTATTGCATTTAATCATCAGAGAAATAATAAACAAAAATGCACTGTGATGATTAAATGAACTTGATAAATCAATTATAAGTTAATTTCCAGAACAGATTTCAAAGGCTACAGGAGTCTGCTATAACATGGTGGTAGGTTAGTTGTTAATTTTGGAAAGAATGAGAAGGAAAGAATGGAAAAAGTACTTAGCTAGGATTTGGAAAAACTAGTTGTCTGTTCTCTCCAGCTAATTTCATGACTTTTGTCAAATCATTTTACTGCCCTGAACCTCAATTTCCTTATTTACCAAATTACACTACAAATACCTTTTGTGATACTGTGATGGACATAAGTGAGATGTTGCCAGTAGAAATTACCTCGTAGTTTGCTATCAATTCTGCTAACATATGCAGGGACCAAGTGAGGTGGGTCATTGGTGTCTGTGGCAAAGAGAGTGGGCTTACATGCCAAGAAACCTCATCACAGTTTCACCATCACTTTGGTGTGTTTAACTCACTACATGTCGAACTCTGGACCTCAGCTTTGCAGGCTCAACACGGTGGGGAACAGATCCATTTCTCGGTAGCCGGCTCATATAGACAAGCAAATAAAACAGGAAAGAAAATAAAATTCCAATGTTCTAATTTATTATGAGAATTGAATACTTGAAGTCAAACTCCCGTCATATTCTCTTGCTTCTGGCAGACTTTCTTGAGGAAACAGATATTAACAATTAACAATGTCTTTTTAATGTCAATATTAACAATGCCATTTTAATACATGGAGTTAAAACTATGAAGAATTACGTAGAATCAGGAGTGTACCTGTATGACTCTATGCACTAACCTGCTCCAGACATCTCCTACCAGAGGTCTTGTCTTGGCGAAGGCTCCTTACTCCTTAGGTGGTACTTAGATGGTCATGGCTCAAAGCTCACCTCTGTGATTCTCCTTTTCTACTCTTTAGTGACAGATCAAACATTGTTCTAAAAGTCCATCTTTAATGTGTTACTATAATCAAGCAAGTTATTGTTAAGTCCATTGGCTGGTGAGCCAGCACCACTAAATCTTTCCCTTCTGTGATATGATCAAGCTGGCGTTAATTTTAAACGTTTCTTCTCAAAGGAACAACTTATTTCCAAGTTCTTGAAAAGCAACTTATTGTGCTTCCCCACACTGCCCTCTCCCCTATTTAAGTATATGGTAGCAAAAAGTTTTCCTTTTATACCCAGGTAGGCTGACTGTGAGATCCTAGGAAGCAGGATGAGATAGACCAGCAGTGCTTTCCAGTAGAATTTTCTGCAATGATGGTAATATTCTATAACTTTTGCAGTCCCATACAGGAACCACTAGTAATATACAGCTATTGAGCACTTCATATGTAGTTAGTATTACTGAGGAACTGAATTTAAATGGTATTTTTAATTTAAATATAAATAGCTACATGTTGCTAGTGGCTACCTTATTGGACCACAAAGGTAGAGTGGTAGTTTCCAATGTCACTGAATCAGAAGACTTTGTGAGTGGAACCGAGGCATCTGTGCTTTAAAAAAAAAAAAAAAAAAAAAATGTCTGCAGGAATTCTGGTGCATAAACACCTTTGAAAACTTCTCAAGAAAAAGTAGTAGAGACTTAGAAGAGAGAAGCCTAATCCTACCCTTGATCTTTTTCCTACTTAATTTTGGACAAATAACTTACGTGATCTGATTTTCAGCTTCTTTTTGTGTAGAAGAGAAAATTACCTTGAGGTTATTGTATGTATTATTGAAATTACTAATACTCATGATAAACTGTTAGGTCCAAATTCTTGGTGAGTCCCAAAGTTTCTAGCACAGTAGAAGACGCTGAATAAGTAACTGAATGATTAAAGCTATGGCAGGAGAAAATCCCTAACAAGACACTTCTTAGTTGTTCATATGTATAGTCATTATCTAAATAATGATAATAATAATAATAATAATAATGGCTAACATTTATTAACCAGTTACTATATGCCAGCCAATATGCTAAATATCTAATTTGTATTTCTCTGTGTAGTAGATATTTTACAAGTGTGGTGTCTAAGATTCAGGGAGGTTACATTTTTACCCAAGACCACTTAGCAAATAAATCATTGGAAAGGGGATCAAATCCATACCCATTTGAATCCAATAACCATGTACTTCATCAATAAACCTCAGTTTTTTAAAGGCATTAGCTCTTCTTCCATTGGGATATCTAAAGGACAGCAGTAGAAGATGCAGCACTTAGGGCCTTCCATTGCTCATACCCTGACTGATTTGAAGTCACCATCAAAGTTAAGAGAATGGATGAATTCAAGAGCAGAGAGGCTTGATGTGAACCACATATGAGTTAAGAGTACACTTGGGAGTGGAGCACCAGGCTTAAGGAGCCTCCAAGCACCAGCTCATATCAGCCCAAGGTAACTCTCCTAACCATTTTCAGTTTTAATTAAGATACCTGAAATCTAATGTTATGAGGGATTTTCTTGAAAGTGTTAAGTCAGGTACCAAACTTTCCCAAAGTTCAAACTCTCAATTTTGACTTTAGATATTTTGCACAACTTTGTTTTGTTCCTTCTCAAAATGTTCAATTTCCTCTAACAGAATTCCTCTCCTATCAAATACCATTTTACAATACATTAAATACATACATACATTATAAATCTTGAGCAGGTTTCTCTATGCTTCTGTAGCAGCTACAAGAGACTGACTCATCTAATTCTAAATACTTTCCAATCTCTACAGTGGAGGCTATAAAAACTAATTACTCAACTTCCCACTCCTTTAGTGAGAAGTAACCATATCTCACTGACCCATGAGATAATAAGTAGAAGTCTGGTTTTGATGCTCCCTTGCCCCTTTTATCTTTCATGTCACTTTTACCGTTGGTGGCTGGAAGTGCAGTAGCCATCTTGAGGAAAAACCGTGGGGACAGGAAATTTGTTAGTTTGAACTTTCTAACCTGTGGAACTAAGGCCAGCAACCAACTCTGTCTTGGACATGCTTGTTTTGAAGCTAAAATAAGACTGTATTTTTTTTCCACTAAAGTCAGGTTTCTAATCTCTAACTGGTATAACTGGCTTTATAAAATGGATTGGGGTATTCTTTTTCGATGATTATAGTTATTGACTGTTAGAATTATGTATATTTTAAAGTTAGATTTTAGCTATAAAACCATCTGGTCCTATTATCTTTTTAAATGTTGTCTTTCCACTATCTTCTTGGTAACTGGTTGATTCAAGTTACTTTTCTTCTTCTTATTATTATTTTTGTAAGATATTTTGTTAGGAAATTACCTGTCTTCTAGATTTGAAAGATTTTTATTTTCTCCAAAGAGTTGCACATACACTCTTAAATATGTTTTCCTCATTTTCGTATCTCTGGGTATATATTTTTTTCTTATTCCTAATTTCAACTGTTTTTGCTATCTTACTGTTTTGCTTAGTTAAGGTTTATCTGGTCATATTTCTTTTTAAATGACAACATTGGAATTTATTTTTTTAATATACAGACGGGGCCAAAAAGTGTGTACACATTTTAAGAAAGGGAAAAACTGTATTAAAATTGTAATATTCAATATAGATCAATAACAAAAGATGAATACAAGTCATGTGTATACATTTTTTTGGCACCCCCCAGTATTTACTTTTTATTTCATTAATTTTAAAAGTTAGTGATTCTTTTACTTTACTTACGTTTTCATGATGGTTAATTGTTTTATCTTCTAAATTAGTGATATAAGTATTAAGTCTCTAATTTTAGTCCTTTATTCTTTAATAATGAAGACATTTAAGCTATGTAGTTTCTTCTGCAAACTGCTGTCGCTGTTTCTCATTGTTTGGATGTGAAGTGGTCACATTTTGCCTTTTTATAGGAATTAGGCAACTTTAAGTTTTATCTTTATTATGAACTAAAGGTTATCTCACTGTGTTTACTAATTCTAAGAGCTTATGTCATTTTATTATTTCTAATACATTGGCTTTTTATCAGAGAATGGTTATTAGATCTCTACTTTTGAAAAAAATTGTGAAGATTTACACTGTAACCAAGTACATGACTACTTATGTTAGTTATATGAATGTGTAGAAATATGTATGTTCTATTGGAAATATGAAATAAAGCATCTACTATGTGCCAGTTACTTATCTAAGTACATAGATAAAACAATGACCAAAAATATACTAAAGTAAAGCTTACATTTTAATTTTAAAGGAAAGCACAATAATCACAGCAAATAAATGCTACATATATCATCTTGAGGGTAGTAAGCTAGTGATACTAAAAATACCAGGGATGCCGAAAACATGTATACACATAACTTGTATTCATCTTTTGTTATCAGTATATATTGAGTAGTACAATTTTAATACAGTTTTTCCCTTTCTTAAAATGTGTATACACGGTTTTGGCACCCTCTGTATTTAATAACTAGTACAGATATAGAAAATTCTAAGTCTAAAAAAATTCAGTTATTCTATAAATCAAATGCTTCCCAAATAACACAACTTTTGGCATTAATCATTCTTTTGTTTGTTTGCTTGTTTGTTTCAGGTATACAAAGCAACATAATAGTTAGACATTTACACCCCTCACAAAGTGATAACCCACATGAAATCATTCTTTTAATTTCAAAATCATTTGTTCATTTTAGAAATCGGTAGTGGTCTCTTTTGACTGATTTAGCTGTTATTAGCTAAATGATGCCCTTTTTGGTGCCACATTTTGAGACATATTTTGACAGAGAGAATCACATAAATACTTTTCATGAATAATCTTCATTAAATTGGTAGCCATTAGGTTATTTGTACTCTCAACAAGTAAAAAAATGTTTCTTAACAAAGACTGTATTATTGATGGTGTTGAATCCTCTCTGTTGCTTCTGAACAACAATTACATTCAAAATGATTTTTTTAACTACCTTTGAATATATTAAAATCTCAGGTAGTATTAACCTCTCTAGTTTAGACTATTATATTAATAGTCAATATTGACTAGGTTATATTAAGTGATGAAGATTATTTATTAGAATGCTTAATTATTTGCCTCAATTTTATTAAATTATTTTTAGTACTAACTCATAGAGCTTTATAAACGTCATTGGGCCAACTTTCAGGACTCAATAAATTAAAAGAAATACAAAGTTTTACTATGCTTTTCATGTTTTTCATCTTACAATCACATCTTAAAATGTATTAAGCAATCTAAGCCTCTAGGAATTATTATTTAGTTTTGTTTTGAATAATATGTCATGTTTCTTCATTTCTAGAGTTTCACTTTTCTTTCATGGATTCTTTGTTTTGATTTATATATGCAATCACTTTAACTGTTTGTTGACTTACTCTGTCAGCTTTATTACTAATATTTTTCCTTCTTGGGAAGATAAAGAAAATACTAACATCTCTGTTAAAATGTCATTTAGAAAAGCTAAATTTAGATTAAGATTTTTTTCCCCAAAATTTTAATGACTTCTATTTCATAATTTTCATCAAAGTGAATATCCAAGACCTGATAAAATTTCCATACCACTTCTGCAGCTAGAACATAAGTTGCTGCCAATTTGGCTTCGCATATATGTTCTTCTAATTTCTAGATACTCAGACATATTATTTAATCCTCTTTGATATTTATGTGCTGACTAAAAGTAAATTTAAAGTTTATTGAAAAAAAGATGATTCAAAAAATTTACCCAAATACTGCATCATCTAGAGATACTTTTATTTTGAGGCACTGCCAATTAAAACATCTGGAAATTTTCACAATTTGGGCTCTCCAGTCTATCTCTTTAGTATTATAATGTACCATCTGCACAAAGATTGGATACAGGTCTCAAATATCTCAAGAATCCCACTTTTTTGAGTCTCATAAATAATAAAACTAGATGTATTATTTCAGATAATGTCCTTTTTAATCCATAGGATCGAAATAAACTATAAAAAATAACTTCAAAGTCATGAATTTTACATTTTAAGTAAATTTTTAAAACAAGTTGAACAGTTGAAACGTTGTTGATGATGACTGAGTTTTTAAAAACATTTTTGAAGTATAACACACACATGCAAAAAATTGTAGAGATTATGGGCTCTGTAAATTATCACAGACAAATGACTGTTACTGACATTGTTGTGAAAGCTTTCCCTTTCTATCCCATATGAAACAGAAACTCTACTCTCAATGTCCCCTAGCAGTCCTGCTTCCTTTCTTCTCTATAACACTTACCACAGTCTCACATAGAATGTTTCCTTATTTGTCTGGACTCTTAAAATAACCACCAAAGTCTACCTGCCTCCACCTTTGTACTGTCTTAGTTAAGTCCTCAAAATTCGTTTTACCATTTCAGTACTGAAATGACCACATTGCTATTTTTTCTTTCTAACTGAGATTCTTTCATATCTCTTGGTAGCTAATATAGTAATTATAGTAAGTAGCAAGACTATCTAGTAGTAAAGTTATCATATCATTTGTTTATGCTGATTTTCTTCGGCTGCCACAGAGACCCCTGGGGAATTGGATGCCCATCATGGTAGCATCTGCAAAACACTCATCACTGCCTTCCATTTGGCCTATGTCACGATTAGTTGCAAGGTTGCTCCAGGATTGTTTATGAAACATTTTGTGCTTTATGTGAAGCACCAGTCCATCATTATCCTTGCATTATGTTGTGACTAATACTTCTGAGTTTAGATGAATCTTCTGAATCTAGAGGCAGAAAATACATGACATTAATAATGAACTACAGCCTATAAATTTTTCTGATACTGTTCAAAAGTCAGAGAAGCTTGGAAATGGAATGCCTTTTGGTGATATGCAAGAGTTAGTACAAAATAATCTGTATTGGGGGAAGAAAACTAATTATTTCAACCAAAATTATGAGTGACTTATTATTGCTGCTAGTAACATAAAGTCTGGTTACAAATGACACTCAAAGGTTTTATCATTAAAAATTGAAAGTGGTAAGCATTTACTATTTCTATCAGAAAGACATTTGTGTTCTGTGTAAAATTTATGGTTCAGGTAAAGAAGACTGCATTTACTAAAGAGGAAAATGTCTTTAAAAGAACATGAGTCAATTTCACATAATGCACCAATGAAAGAAAAAGAAAATGGGAAAGATTCTTAATTGCAGAGTGACTATAAACCCTACTGGAGAGTGTCCTCATGGCACCCTCTTTCAGATGAAATTTTTGTCTGTCTGAAAGGTTCTATCACATATTGCCTTACATATTTTTAATGTCTTAACAAAGGATCTCACAGCACTACCTTAATTATTTTGATCTTTGACTGTAACCCATTTCTTAAATTCAGAATTGTTTGTCATCTGAAGAAGGTGGAAATGAGATACAGTTATATTTTTGAACCCAGCAAGCCCTTGCTCCTTTAAATTTTTTTTTTTTCCCTTTAGCTCATCTCTCCTCCCACATTTATTATGACAGTGAGAGAAAGCTAGGTGGCGATTTCAGTGATCTTCCTGGAAATCAGCTCAGCTACATCATCCAGTTCATTAGATAGGGATTTGACTTTCCACATTGCTGCAGGTGACAGTGTTGCCAAACTCTCTACTGCTTAGTAACAGTAGTCCCCTTTCTTCCAACTACCAATAAAATGTTACTCACTTTCCTTCAATCCACTGATGGCCGTCTCAAAACTTTACTGGCTTCACTAACACTCTCTTTGAGACCCTCTGACATTTACTCACTGGATAGTCCCAAAGTCAGTGTTTTAGGTTTTTGTTATAGTAGAATTCAACTTCTGGTACCAAAATCTCTTCTAGCTACTCTTTCGCTACATAACTACCCCAAACTTAGTGAAGCAAGCACCATTTTATTATACTTAGGGGTTATGTAGGCCAGGAATTCAGAAACATTACTGCAGGGATAGGTTGCTTCTACCCTATGATGTCCGTGGCTAGGGATGGCTCAGTAACTGAGAGCTGGAGTCTTCCGAATGTCAGCTGGGACCTCATACCTACATATGAACACCTAAAAATCACCACTCCATATGGCTGATTAAGCTTTCTCATGCATATTAACTGAGTTCTAGGAGTGATAGTTCCAAGAGAATAAGTAGGAGGCTTTATCACTTTTATTGCCTAGCTTCAGAGGTCATTCAGCATCACTTAGCTGTCACAAGCCCAACCAGTTTCAAGAGGAGAAAACATAAATTTCACCAATCTATGGGAGGGATGTTACATCATAGGAAGAGCATGCATGCACGATGGGAAACAGTCTTCTGGCTGACTTTGGAAAATAAAGTCAGCAACAATAGTATTTCCAAGGTAAATGTACCATAATTTTGACAGTTAAATCAGGAATCCAGCAGAAAGAGATGGCATACATAAATTACATATTTTGAGAAGAGTTAGCAGGAGACTGCAAATGAGCAGACAGAGTGTAGTACAATTTTGAGAATAGTGTACTATACAAGGCTGAACACTGTTAAGACCCTGAAGTTTGAAACGGTATAACTGGTTTTGAATCATTCTATGTGCATTATTTCATGTTGTGCTCCTTTTTTCAGCAGTGTATTTGTAAGATTAGTCTATCTTCTTGCAGGTAGCTCAAATTCATTCATTTTTATTACTGTCTAGAATTCTCTTTCATGAATACACCACAATGGATCCTGTTAATGGACTTTTTTCTAGTGTTAGCCATTACAAACAATGCTGCTCTAAACATTCTTGAACAGGTATCCTGATGCACATGTGCATGGATTTTCTTGTATGTCTACCATGAGTGGGATGAATGACTGCATCATAGATTATGTGCATCTTCAGCTTTACTAGATAATGCCAAACCATTTTCCAGTGTCATACAATCAATTTATAACACCACCAAAAGTGAGTAAGAGTGTCTTTTGGTTGATATCCTTGAGAACACTTAGTTTTATCAGACTTTTCTATTTCTATCTGTTTACCACTCTGGTATAGTGGTGCAGTTGATTTTTTTTTTTCCTGATTACTAATGAGATTGTGCATTTTTAACTGTTTATTGACTTTCTGTTTGTTAAAGTGATAGTTCAAGTCTTCTGCGTAAAGTTCTGTTGCGTTTCCTATCTTATTGTTTTCTTTAGATGTCTTCATATCTTCTGGCATAAGCCTTTTGCCAGGAATAGGTATGTGTTTTATCTTTTTCTTTTTCACTTTCCTTAAGATGTCAATCTTTAATCATGTGGTGATTTTCTTTCTTTTTTTAATTAATTACTTTATTTATTTATTTTTATTTTAAATATCGTTTTTGTAAATTTTTTATTAGTTTCAGGTGCACAAGACAAAGTAATACTTAGACGTTTATCATTTATATCCCTCACACTGTGTGGACCCCCCTCCCCCATCCACTATCCCTCTGACATCGCACACAGCCATTACATTTCCACTGTCTCTATTCCTAATGCTGTACTCCGCTTCTTGTAAGTACATACATATACACATATATAGATATATAGATATATATACATAGACATACAAACTTGTAGTTGATATTCATTATTGTTCAGCTTCAGCTTCAGGTGTACAATGCAGTGATCAGGCATCTACATCATCCCTGAGGTGGTCTCCCTAATGAGACAAGTGTCCATTGGATACCCTACAAAATCTTTACAACATTATTGATTACATTCCCCAAATTAATTTTCAAAACCCCGTGGCCATCTAGTGGTTACTGACTTTTCTAATCCCCTCACCTTCCCCCTTGTCCCCCCCTCCCATCTAGCAACCCTCAGTTTTTCCTCTATGTTTGCAAAACTGTTGCTGATTTGTTCATTCACTTATTCTTTCCTTTAGATTCCACATACAAGTGAGATAATATGGTATTTGTCTTTCTCTGTCTGACTTATTTCACTTAACATAATGTTCTCTAGGTCCATCCATGTTGTTGCAAATGGTAAGATTTCTTTCTTCTTTATGGTTGTGTAATACTCCATTGTATAAATGTACCACAGTTTCTTAATCCAGTCATCTACCAATGGGCATTTCGGTTGTTTCCATGTCTTGGCTATTGTGTATAGTGCTGCAATAAACATAGGAGTGCATAAAGTTTTTAATTAGGGTTTTGGATTTCTTCGGATAGATACCTAGGAGTCAAATTGCTGGATCATAAGGTAGTTTCATTTTCAGATTTTTGAGATACCTCCATACTATTTTCCATAGTGGCTGCACCAATCTGCAATCCTACCAACAGTGCACAAGGGTTCCCTTTTCTCCACATCCGCGCCAACACTTGTGGTTTGTTGATTTATTGATGACAGCCATTTTGACTGGGGTGAGGTGGTATCTCATTGTGGTTTTTATTCGCATTTCTCTAATGATTAGTGAGTTGGAGCATTTTTTCATATATCTGTTTGCCATCTGTATGTCCTTTTTAGAAAAATGTCTCTTCATGTCCTCTGCCCATTTTTTAACTGGGTTGTTTGTTTTTTTGGAGTTGAGTTGAGTGAATTTTTTATAAATTTGTGATATTAATCCCTTATCAGGTATATCATTAGCAAATATATTTTCCCATTCAGTAGCGTCCCTTTTTGTTTTATTGATGGTTTCCTTTGCTGTGAAAAAACTTTTTAGTTTGATGTAATCCCACATGTTTATTTTTTCTCTTACTTCCCTCATGTGTGGGGATATATCAGTAAAAATCTTACTCCAGGTAATGTCTGTGAAGTTTCTTCCTATGTTTTCTTCTAGGAATTTTATGGTTTCAGATCTTACATTTAAGTCTTTAAGCCATTTTGAATTTATTTTTGTATATGGTGTAAGGAGGTGGTCCAGCTTCATTTTTTTGCATGTGTCTGTCCAGGTTTCCCAGCACTATTTATTGAATAGACTGTCTTTATCCCACCGTACATTCTTGCTTCCATTGTTGTAGATTAAATGGCCATATAGGCATGGATTTATTTCTGGACTCTCTGTTCTGTTCCATTCATCTATGTGTTTTTATGCCAGTACCATGCTGTTTTGATTACTGTAGACTTGTAGTATAATTTGATGTCAGGTATTGTTATACTTCCCACTTTGTTCTATCCGTGGTCTTTTATGGTCCCATATAAATTTTATGATTATATGTTCTATTTCTGTGAAAAACGTTGTTGGTAGTTTGATAGGAATTGCGTTGAATATATATATTGCCTTAGGCAGTATGGACATTTTAACTATATTAATTCTTCCTATCCATGAACATGGTATGTGTTTCCATCTATTTGTATCTTTCATTTCTTTCTTCAGTGTCTTACAATTTTCTGCATACAGATCTTTCACTTCTTTGGTTAATTTTATTCCCAGGTATTTTATAGTCTTTGAAGCAATTGTAAATGGGATTGTTCTTTTTTTTTTTTTAATTTCTCCTTCTGATGTTTTATTATTGGTATATACAAATGCAACTGATTTCTGAATATTAATTTTGTATCCTGCTACTTTACTAAATTCTATCAGCTCTAATAGTTTCTTGGTGGAGTCGTTAGGGTTCTCTCTATCTAGTATCATGTCATCTGCATATAATGACAATTTTACTTCTTCCTTACTGATTTGGATGCCTTTTATTTCCTTTTCTTGTCTGATTGCTGTGGCTAGAACTTCCAGCACTATGTTGAATAGCAGTGGAGAAAGTGGGCAACCTTGCCTTGTTCCTGATCTTAAGGGGAATGGTTTTAGCTTTCCCCCATTGAGTATGATGTTAGCTGTGGGTTTATCATATATGGCCTTTATTATGTTGAGATATGATCCCTCTATTCCTACTTTCTTAAGGGTTTTTATCATAAATTGCTGCTGGATTTTATCAAATGCTTTTTCTGCATCTATTGATATGATCATATGATTTTTATTTTTCATTTTGTTAATGTAGCGTATCATATTAATTGATTTGTGGATGTTGAACCACCCTTGCATACCAGGGATGAATCCCACTAGATCATGGTATATGATCTTTTTAATGTATTGCTGAATTCTGTTCACTAATATTTTGTTGAGGATTTTTGCATCTATGTTTGTTAGAGATATCTGCCTGTAGTTTTCTTTTTTAGTGGTGTCTTTGTCTGATTTGGGGATCAGGGTGATAGTGGCTTTGTAAAAGTGTTTGGGAGCCTTCCCTCCTTCTGGATTTTTTGGAAGAGCTTGAGGAGAATAGGTGATAATTCTTTTTTGAATGTTTTTTAGAATTCACCTGTTAAAGCCATCTGGTTCAGGGCTTTTGTTTTTTGGTAGATTGTCGATTACTGATTCAATTTCCCTGGTGGTAATCAGTCTATTCAGGTTTTCTGTTTCTTCTTGAGTTAGCCTTGGAAGGTTGTATGCTTCTAGAAAATTATCCATTTCTTCCAGATTGTCAAATTTGTTGGCATATAGTTGCTCATAGTAATGTCTCAATTTTTTTTGTATTCCTGCAGTATCTGTTGTCACTTCTCCTCTTTCATTTCTGATTGTATTAATTTGGGTCCTCTCTCTCTTTTTTTTAATGAGTCTGGCTAAAGGTTTGTTGATTTTGTTTATCTTCTCTAAGAACCAACTCTTGGATTCATTGATCTTTTGTATTAGTTTTCTGGTTTCTATTTCATTTATTTCTGCTCTGATCTTTATTATCTCCTTCCTTGTATTCCCTTTGGGCTTATTTTGCTGTTCTTTTTCCAGATCCCTTAAGTGTGAAGATAAACTGTTGATTAGTGATTTTTCTAGTTTCTTTAGGTAGGCCTGCAATGCTATGAATTCCCCTCTTATGACTGCTTTCGCGGCATCCCATAGATTTTGGGTCGTCGTGTTTTCATTTTCATTTGTCTCAAGATAACTTTTGATTTCTTCCTTGATCTCCTGGTTGACCCATTCATTATTTAGTAACATGTTATTCAGCCTCCATGAATTGGTGTGTCTTCCAGTTTTTTTTCCTGTAGTTGATTTCTAATTTCATAGCACTGTGGTCAGAGAAGACAATTGGTATGATTTCAATTTTCTTAAATTTATCAAGATTTGTTTTGTGGCCTAACATATGGTCTATCTTGGAAAATGTTCCATGTGCCCTTGAGAAGAATGTGTATTCTGCAGCATTAGGGTGAAATGCTCTGAAAATATCGATTAAATCCAAGTGGTCCAATGTGTCATTTAAGGCTGTTGTTTCCATATTGATTTTCTGTCTGGAAGACCTGTCCCTTGTTGTCAGAGGTGTGTTGAATCCCCTTCTATGATATTGTTACTGTTGATCTCTGTCTTTATATCAGTCAATATCTGTTTTATATATTTAGGTGCTCCTATGTTGGGTACATAGATGTTTACTAGGGTTATGTCCTCTTGTCGGATCGATGCCTTTATTATTATATTGTGCCCATCATTGTCTTTTAATATGTTCTTCATTCTAAAGTCTATTTTGTCAGATATAAGTATTGCAACTCTAGCTTTTTTCTCGTTTCCATTTGCATGAAATATCTTACTCCAAACCTTCACTTTCAGCCTGTGTGTGTCTTTTGATCCGAGGGGAGTCTCTTGTATACAGCATATATAAGAGTCTTGCTTTCTTATCCACTCAGCCATCCTATGTCTCTTGATTGGAGCATTTAATCCATTTACATTTAAAGTGATTATTGATAGGTACATAGTTATTGCCATTTTTAAATTTGTAGTTAGATTGTTTTCATCTTTCCTCTATTTACAGAAGTCCTTCTAGTATTTCTTGCAATGCTGGCATGGAGTTAATAAATTCCTTTAGCTTATTCTTTTCTGGGAAGCTCTTTCTCTCTCCATCAACTTTAAATGATAGCCTAGCTGGATAAAGCAATCTAGGTTGTAGGCCTTTGTTTTCCATCACTTTGAGTATCTCCTGCCACTCCCTCCTGGCCTTCAATGTTTCTGTAGAAAAGTCACTTGATAGTCTTATGGGAGTTCCCTTGTATGTAACCCTCTGTCTTTCTCTTGCTACTTTTAAGATTCTCTATTTGTCTTTCACCTTTGCCATTTTAACTATAATGTGTCTTGATGTGGACCTATTTGGGTTTATCCTGGTTGGAACTCTCTGCACTTTCTGGGCTTGTATGTTGGTTTCCTTCATCAGGTTAGGGAAGTTTTTGGACATTGTTACTTCAAATATGTTCTCAATCCCTTGCTTCCTCTCTTCACCTTCTGGTATTCCTATGATGCGCATGCTGTTGCGCTTGATGTTATCCCAGAGGTCTCTTAAACCATCTCCATTGTTTTTTATTCTTTTTTCTTTCTGTTGTTCTGTTTGGGTGATCTCTGCTAACTTGTCTTCTAAGTCGCTGATTCGATCCTCTGCTTCATCTAACCTGCTGTTAATTCCTTCAAGTGAGTTCTTTATTTCAGTAATTGTGCTCTTTAGTTCTAACTGGCTGTTCATTATGATTTCTCTGTCCTTCTGTATGTCGTCTCTAAGCTCCTTAAACATTCTTATCATCAGTGTTCTGAACTCTGTCTCTGATAGGTTGGTTACCCCTGTTTCATTTGGTTCCATTTCTGGAGGTTTCTTCTGTTGTTTTATTTGGGACATGTTTCTTTGTTTCCCCATTCTGGCTGACTCTCTGTGTTTGCTTCGATGTATTAGGTATATCCCCTAGAGTTCTTAGTTCTTGCTGGGTTATCTTATGTAGTATGAGTCCTTTATATTTGACTTGCACTACTTCGTTCTTCTCCTCTGCATGTGCTCCAAAGGTGACTCTTGTGTTGTGTATATTGTCCTGTTAAAGAAGATCTTTAATTGCTTTTCACTTGTGAGTAGGTGGGGTTAACTCCTAGGCTGACTAGTTGTGAGACTTGGCTCTGCCCACTTCAGGGTGTTCTGCTGCGTGAGGGTTGACCACTTAAATGTGGTTTGGCCTCTATGTGCTCTTGTGTCTGTAGAGAATTCCCTCTGGGTGTGTCACTTGTAGGTCAAACCTGGTAGTACTCTGGTTTGGTCTGGAGTTGGCCTCTGGGTGTGTTGAATCTTGTGCCTCTTAAGCTGGGCCCTGGTAGGGAAATTTCAGAACAAATCAAATCACCAAGCACAACAACAACAACAACAACAAAGAAAAAATCAAATGCATTTACATGTAAAATAACCAATAACCCACACTCAATACAAGCAAAGATATCAAAGATATAAAGACAGAACAAAACAAACAAACAAAAGAACAGTGCCAGTATTGGCTTAAGCCCACCAAGTAATCTCCAGGTTGTCCTCTGCTGTACCAAAGAGTCCTTTGTGTATTGTGCAGGCTGAGCTGGTCACCTGGTGCCCAGAGTGACATTGGGACTGCAGATTTAGATGCATGGGGCTGAGGGATCTGGATGATAGTTTCTACAAAGTCAGTGCAGTTTCTGCCCTTGCCTGCACATATGCGCACTGAGAGTAGCACCACCAGCCCTGTGTCCAGTTCTCGTGAGTCTTAGGGCACTTCTTCCATGAGAGAGAGAGAGACAGAGACAGAGAGAGACAGAGAGAGAGAGAGAGAGAGAGAGAGAGAGAGAGAGAGAGAGGCGGGAGGGAGATTCCTGAGCTGCTGAAAGCCCAGAGCTTCATATGCCGCCTACTGCTGATCCCTGGGAGTGCCTCTGCAGTTGTAATTACCCTGCCCTAGGCAGGCCAGAAAAGGTGGGGGCTGGGGATGGAGGGGTCTTCTCTCTCCCAGCCCAGCTGTGTCACACTCTTCCCAGCTTCTTCCCTGGGTCAGAGCTGCACGACACTCTTCCCAGAGCCTGAACCCTAAGGCTTCTCTGTAATCTGACACTACTCCTCAGTTCAGGGGCCAGTTTAAGTCTCTGGAAGTGCGGGAGTAGGATTGAAAGAGTGGGGTAGGGGTCCAGGTGTGGAGTTTGTGTCCTTTGTCCGGCCTAGGGCCCAACTGACTGCCCCCTCAGCAGGAAAGATCTGCTGTGGGACGCAGGGATAGGGCCCACCTCCTGGCTTTTGTGTTCTCTGTTCTGTCCTGGGATCCCCTGCGTCTGTGCAGCTGCGGATGCCGACGACATTTCCACCGCTGCAGATGCCAGCCGCGTTTCCACTGCTGAAGATGTGGGCCATGTTTCCACTCTGCTCCCTTCCTTCTTCCCCTGCTCACCCAATTTTCCCACCTTCAAGTAATCCTTGCACGAGTCTCTTAACTGTTCTCTGTGATGAGCAGAGAGTCCTTTGATGGGTTATAGATGTCCCATTTGTGATAAGATCCGGAGGAGAACTCAAAAAGTGCGCCCTGCTGTGGCCATTCCTATGATGTCAACTTTTTCTTTCTTTTTTTATTGCTTAAGAAATTTTTCCTTAATACGAGGTGGTGATATTTTCTCATGTGATTTTCTGAGAGCATTATAACTTTTTCTTTTATTATTTAGTTCTACAAACTATCTAAAGTTAATGCTTTTGTTTCATGTATAGGAAGCATCCAGTTTTATTTATTTCCCTATGAATACTCAATTGTCCAAAGCACTTATTGAAAGAGATGTCTTTTCCCCATTGCTCCATATTTTCATAAGAGGAGGCATCTCACATTTGCTGTAACAACTGATATATTTGGTTTTATTTCTTCCATTATACGTTATGTTCATTACATAAGTTTTTCTTCTTACTCATTTTCTTTTATTTTGGTTTTAGCAAGTTTTTATTCAACATTTTCCTGTTTTTATTATGGAAGATTTGTATTCTTCCATAACCCTATGTTTACCCTCCATAGCCTGAAACTCAAATATCTATATCTACCTATATTTACAAATATCTATATTCAGTATTATATGAAAACAAGATTCCAACTATTTTCCATACCTATATTCCCTGTTTCTCTTGCTTTATTCCATACTGTATTAACATTAATATTTTAGTGTATTTTACTTCCTTAACTCATAGCTTGGTCCAGGATATGTATAGAAAGTCTTAAGATTTCACCCTTGTCTCCTACTTCCTGAATGGATTTGTTAAGATAACTTAGAAATTTTAATCACAAGTGATTATCAAGTTTTCCCTTGCAGTATGACTATATTAGTTTAAGAGTTCTTCTTTAGAATTTTTGTTACACATTTACAGATTATCATTATCCATTTACACACACACACACACACACACGGAAGTTAAGAATGAGAGAGAGATTGAGTCACTGCTAACCACTTCATTTCTGCCCATTTTGTTTCTCTGGTCTGTTGTTTTTTTTTCCTTGATTTGTTAGAATCCTTTTGGGAATATTTTTATCAAGTAGATATATTCTCCAAATATTTGAATGTCTACAAATATGACATCTAGAAATGAATGTCTATCATTTATTTTATTTACTTTTAATATGTTTACTTTTTATTGCTTTTAATAAAATAAATGAAAAATGATATCTTTATTGGGTATCAGAGTCTAGTGTAGTAGTTCTTTTCTCTGTCATCTATAGATATTATTCTTCATTTTCTAGATTCTGTTATTTCAGATGAAATGTCTGATACCCCTCAAATATTTTTCTTATTTTACATTTAACTTGTTTTTCTATGAGGAAACTTTTACATTTTATTCTTTGTTTTTTTAAATTTAAAAACTCTATAGATTTCAGGTATTTTTCCAGGATATGTATGTACATATCTTTGTTTTATTAGTCTTGCATGGGACATGGTGAGGACTTTGAATTAGAATACTTAAGTGTTCTTAAATTCAGTGAGATTTTTCTTCTATTGTTTGTTTAATCATTGCCTTTGTTATGCCAGCTCCTTTTTCTTCTAAGTGTCGTATAGTTAAATCTTCTGTGTTTTCCTCCAAGCCCCATTATCTTGTCTTCTATTACCACCATTTCCTTTTATTTTGTTATATATTTGGTCATATATTTCTCCTTGTTCTTTTAAAACATTAATAACTGTCTCAAAAGTGCCCACCTTCTCTTTTTCTTCCTCTGAATTATTTTCAAATTAGAAAATAATATATATTTTTTCACCTCACATATTTACCATTTTTGTTTGTATGTGTGAACATTTAAATTCTAGTCTCTTAGCAAATTTCAATTTGCCTGTTTCCTCTTATAAAATTTTGTGAAACTATATGCCTTCCTTTGTTTTGTGTGCGGTGTTGGTTCGTTTTGTTTTCCCGTGCAAGCTTAAGCTTTCAGTGTTTCTTATAGTATAACATTTTCAAGGACTTTGGGGGAACTTCACATATGTTTTATCAAACAAAAATCTTTTCTGCAGGCATTTCATATGTATTCCCATCTCTATTCCTGGCTTCTATTTAGATGGCTGAGGGGAATCCATGAGTAGCATGCCTAATGTCGTCAAAGAGACTTCTGTATGACCAAA
This sequence comes from Rhinolophus sinicus, assembly GCF_036562045.2. Taxonomy (NCBI): domain Eukaryota; kingdom Metazoa; phylum Chordata; class Mammalia; order Chiroptera; family Rhinolophidae; genus Rhinolophus; species Rhinolophus sinicus. The sequence continues at coordinate 107,741,153 of NC_133756.1, forward strand.
TACTCTGAGTTTTTGGTCTTTCCAAGCCACTAGCAAAAAGTTGTGGAGCTACATCCTTGGCTTTCTGTCCAAAGCACATTTTCATGACAGTAAATCTTCTAATTTTGGTATCTTTTGCAATCTGAATAGGTTGATCATGTTCCAAATCATAAAGTGCTAGTTCCTTTTTGCTTAACAGTTCCTCATTCCTTTGCTTGGAAATGTACCCAAGTAAATATCAAATTTACTGTTATACAGTGAAGACCTTTTTTCCAGTTTCTAAAAACACGTTTCTCATTTTCTTCTGATCTCTCACCCATAATATCTTTAATGCACATATTCCTACCAACAGTCTGTTCATAATGATTTATGTGTTCACTGAGACAATACAGGTTTTCTCTACCATGCTTTTCACTTCATTCTGAGTCCTCACTAGGACTTATCAATGTCCACATTTATGTTAACAGTCTGTTCAAGGCAGTTTAGACTTTCTAGCCTACTTCTCAAAATTCTTTCATCTTTTGCCCATTGCCCAATTCCAAAACTACTTCCACATTTTGGGGATTTACATAACAGCATCCCACTTCCACGTATCGAAATCTGTATTAATTTCCTGTTACTGCTATAACAAAATGACACAAACTTAGTGACTTAAAATAAACTTAGTATCTTATAGATCTGGAGGTCAGAAATCTGAAAGAGCTTTCATTTGACAAAAATCATGGTGTTGGTGGGGCTGTATTCTCCTTTGGAGGGGAGACTATCTCCTTGCTTTTCACAGCTTCTAGGGGCCTCCTGAATTCCTTAGTTTACCATCCCTTCCTCTGTCTTCATAGTCAGCCTCTTCAAATTTTCTCCGACTCTTCCCACCCCTACCTCCCTTATGATTATATTGGCCATATGTGTTTGATGCAGGATAATCTTTTCATCATAAGATCCTTTATCACAAATGCCAGTTCCTGTTGTGTTGTCAGGTCAGGTAACATAGTGTATTAGTCACGGTTCTCCAGAGAAACAGAACCAATAAGATGGATGGATGGATAGATATATAGATAGATGATAGATAGAGATAGATAGATAGATAGATAGATAGATAGATAGATAGATAGATAGATAGATAGATAGATGGTATATATGTACTGCTAGTATTGCCATAATAAAAATGAAGTAATTGGAGCTTAAAAGCAAAAGCATCTTACCCCAAATCACATAGTAGAGAAATAAGAATTCAAATTTAGACCTCTCAGACTCTAATAACTATTTTTTTTAAGGAAAGAAAGGCAGGTTTCACCTCTCTTTACTGACAAGGTTTCACTTTGTGTAAGTGAAATAGTGAGATAGATAGATAGACAGACAGACAGACAGACAGACAGACAGATAGATTGATTCCCTGTTCATTGGAAGAGGGCATTTTTGTTTTGTTTCATTTTGTTTTTTTCCCCTAAGTCCTTCAATTAATTGGATGAGGACCATCCACATTATAGTAGGTAATAAAAATTTACTGATTTAAATGTCAATCTCATGTAAAATAACTTTATAAAAACATATAGGATAATGATTGACCAAATATCTGGCCTAGCTGACACATAAAATTTATCACCATCACAGTAATAGATTTTAGGAATTAGTAGTTGAACATCTTTACAGGGCCATTATTCTACCTTCCACAGTGATAATCTAAAAATGTAAAGTATGAAAGAAGTCAAATAAGAAGACAAAAATAATGAGAGGAGTGCAAACACAAATGGTGTCATCCAAAAGTATTTCAGATAAAACATAATTTGCAGCAGTGTGGAGAGATGGGAATGGAAATATTTTAAAAAGTGCTAAGAGACAAAGCTGTAGAGGTGACTATGGCCAGCTTAGAGACATAGGGGTCTTTATCAAGGATTTTGGTTTTTACCCCAAAGTGAATCATTGGGTATGGATAGTGAGACTAACCGTAGTGTCACTGCTGAATGTTCAGTACAGGATGATGACATCATCATTTTGCTTGAGGAAAACCACTCTGGTACCAGTGGAAAGCCTGACTTCCAAGAAGAATCACTGGGGGCAAGGGAGAAATGAACAATGACTGGAAAAACCATGACACTGAAGGGCAGGAGCTCAAGGCATAATCAATAAGACTTGGTCAGTGATGAGTTAAAGATGGTAAATGAGTAAAAATATGCCTACCAACCAATTGAAAGATTATGTTCATATCTACGACAGAAATGTGATTATAAGGACAATTGACTCTATTATTAGAAGACAATGTAGGCATCTGGCAATGTTTTATTAGAGTGATGATATTTTATTCTAGGAAAATGTCATGGTCAATTGATAGGAAATGATGGTGGCTTCTTATTACTGAAAACTCACTAGGGAATTTCAAGGAGTCTAGTTAAGATTGATTTTTTCATAGTCCAAAGGTGAGAGTAGAAAGGAGGGTTTGATGAGGATCCTAAGAATGAGGTGGAAGCAATGGAAATCTTCCACCTTATAAGATAAATAAAATGAGAAAAGCTCACAGTTGAGTAGTATCTATTATTTGCTATGTGCTATCATAAGCATATTACATATAATTTTTTTAATCTTAATAATAATGACTCAGCTTTTATTGACCATGACGTCAGGTTTCAGCAAAAAAGCTTGCATGCATTTATCATTTAATCTTCATCTATAACTAGTATGGTATATATGTACTGCTAGTATTGCCATATTAAAAATGAAGTAATTGAAGCTTAAAAGCTGAAGCATCTTACCCAAAACACATAGTAGAGAAATACGAATTCAAACTTAGACCTTTCAGACTCTAATAACTATTCTTTTAAGGAAAGAAAGGTAGGTTCCATCTCACTCTACTGACAAGGTCTCACTTGGTGTAAGTAATGGGCCAAAGAGCCAGTATGGTGTAATGGACAAAAAGCATAGCTAAAAGACTAAGAGTTTCATCTTCAAGCAGCCAGTGGCTAGCTGTGTGAACCTGAGCAAGTCTTTACTCTGTGTCCCATTTTCCTCATCTGCAAATCAAATCTCTGTTTTCTATCCTCCAACCCACTGACCAGTACAGAAAATTGTTTACTCTTCTGTGATTATTTCTTTCACCACTTCCCTCTGGAGGCATGTGAGGCTCAGATTCCCCTTCTTCTTGCGTCACATTCAACATTCCACTCAGTGGATGGTGATCACCCTGTCTGCAGTCCGACTTGGTTTGCACAATATCAGACAATAAGGCCTCTAACATCCCTCCTAGATCGTAGTCTACTAATGTACCACAGCTGACAATGGTTGCTTTTTTTCAATCTGTAAATGTATTCAGCTGTGAAAGAGACATGCTGTTTACTGAGACACTTTTGAAGGACCATTTCATTTTGTACAAAGGAGAAATCCCACTGAAAGTTAAAAAATCATCATAATAATAAGGTTAGGTGGAATTTCTTCTCTGTGGGAGAGATTGAAGAAATGCTCAAGTACGTTAAGGACAGTGGAATGTAGACAATATAGATTCATTTCAGAACTTTGAGATATCTTCACACTCTGGAGTTATAAAAAGTGGATAAAAATAAATAAAGTCTTCCTGGAGTGAACCCTGAAAAAGTAATTTGATGTTTGCAAAACTTTTTAGCCCTGAGTCCCCCAAGAAATAAAGTGTTTGTTTTACTTAGAAATTTAAGTTAATTTAACACCAGCTACCACTAACGTGGAAGTACCATGTTTCCTCAAAAACTAGACTGGGTCTCATTTGTTCCAAAAGATGCATCAGGGTTTATATTCAGGGGGTGTCATCCTGAAAAATCATGCTAGGGCTTATTTTCCGGTTAGGTCTTATTTTCAGGGAAAGATAGTAGCTGGTGAGCTTTCAAAGGTAAACACTGAAGTGCAGAAAGGTATTATACAAGGGACTCACAATCTTTGACAAGCTGAAAAACAGTATCTTCTTTCAGTAGAAGTATATGACAGGGTTTGGGGCTGTTCAAACAATTGAAGTTCCTTATAATTGGGAAATTGCCTTTTCACACAGCTCATCACTCACTCACTTGACTGTACTTAATGGAAGATGCTGATGGAAAGCCACAAAGGTGTCACTGGGGTGACATTCCATTTAAAGTCACCCCCAAACAGACAGTGTGAGCTTTCCAAGGGGAAGCATAACCATCAGGCTGGAAGCAGGCAGGGTTATAGAGCAGAACATAACAACACAGGAGAGAGATGTACAACCCAGTGACTGAGGAATGGTGCTCATTGAGATGTAGTGTCATTGCTGCTTGCAGATGCATTGTGTGTCCCTCTTCCAATGCCTCTTGAAGCCCTGCTACTCCTTGGAGAAAGAATGCAGAATATGGAAGCAAATGTGTACTTTTACTTGACTGAGAATTTATAGAAGTGAAAATAAGGAGAAGAAATAAAATAAAAAGTCCTTGTTGGGCGGCCATTTGCTCAGTGGTTAGAGCGCAGTGCTCATAACACCAAGGTCACTGGTTCTAGTCCCACATGAGCCAGTGAGCTGCGCCCTCCACAACTAGATTGAAAACAGCGACTTGACTTGGAGCTGAGCTGCGCCCCCCACAACGAGATTGAAACAAAACAAACAAAACAAAACAAAACAAAACAAAAAATGATTTGACATGGAGTTGACAGGTCCTGGAAAAACACACTGTTCCCCAATATTCCCTAACAACAACAACAACAAAAGTCTTTGTGTAATGTCATGAAAAGTAGATTAAAAAGCAGGAGTAAAAATGTGTGTGGCTTCTCACAATATGACCTCCATTTTGTCATCAAGGAGGGACTTACCTTTGATGATGTCAGTGTCAGCTCTGAAAGTTTATTTCTACAGATTAATAGTTGCTTGTTTATTTTGGACTGATGGATTTAGCGAATCAAACAAGAGCAAATACATAGGAATTGACAGGCTCTTTTAAGAAAGAAAAGAGAGAATTGACCTAAGCTGATTACGATGACTGGTGATAACACGGCATTGTACCTACTGACCAACTCTTGAATCCGCCTTCTTGTCTTCTTCGATCAGCTGTCTGTCACTATCCATTGTCCCAATCATTACAAGCTTCCCTGTGGATTCCCTTGCCTCTATTCTTGCCATCTTCTGCACTGCAACCAGAGAGATATTTCCCCAAATGGCAAATTTGTTCATATCACTCCTTTGCTCAAAAAATAATAGTAAATTGTTTGCTGTTAGCCTCAAAATAAAATCCAAACCCTTCGTATGTTGCACAAACCCTCTTGTGATATGACTTCAAGGGAGTGCCATCCATGGCAGGACTAAGGAGGAAGCCTGCAAGGACTGGGGGTTGTTCTTCTGAGGTACTCTCAGAAATGTTCTTAGGAGAATAGAACAGAAGTCAGGTACAAAAGGAGGTGCATAGAAACTAGTAAAAATGCCTAGTATCAACATCTAAAGGGTGGAGGCTAAAAGCGTGAGGCCCAGAAACACGTTAGAAAGGTCTGAAATAAAACAGATAGAACTGGTGTAAAGAATGAGTAGGGAAGAAGCATCAGGAGGACAGTCGTTTAAGGTAAGGAAGAAGCTCTTCATTTACATGCTCAGTTCTAAGTTCAATGATTCTATTGAATACCAGGTCATCTGGCTATTTAGGGAATTTACTGCCTGGGTCCATACATGATCACTCTGTTGGAGGACAGAGTGAATGTAAGAAGGCAGGAAGGACTCAGCTCTGCATCCCTTCCCAGCCTCAACTGCTACTTTCTCTCATCTGTGCTGTCCTCCTCCAGTGAAACAGGAGACTGAAAAACACACCGTGCTTTTTCACATGACTTTGCTCACACTGTTCTCATGCTGGAATAGACTGTTTGTTTGTTTCTTCTTGATAAGCTATTTTTCAATGTTCAGGAAATAGCATAGATTTCCAAAACTGAAAAGACCCTCTTATGGGTCCTGATATAGTTGTTCCTTTTCTATTTCTCCATAGGACCCTGTACATGCCTAGGAGATAATAATAGTATATATGTTATATACCATTATTATTTGTTAATATGGCTGTCTCCACACTAGAATGTGAGAGTCTGGAATTTAGGGCTAGGCCTTATTCAATGCACTAAATGTAGGAGAGAGAGAGATATCACAACCCGTTAAAGACACTCTGCTTTTTCATAGATTGAACCTGAAGGAAAGACATAGAGCTCTACTTTAAGTACTATTTTTCTGACTTCAAATAACCTCAGGGAATTTTTCTTCTGATTTAAATTACGAAAAATGATCTTTTTACCTACCCATTAAAGGGAGTCCTGCATAAAAGAAAAGACGAGGAAACTAATGGACTTTAGATCAAAATCTTACAGATATAGCAGGGGTGTCCAAACTTTTCTCAACGTTTTTCACCAAGAGCCATATGCAGTAAAATACACAAACAGCCGGGCCACTCACTCGAGGTGAAGTATGTATTGCCTCACCTGGTTTATTTAAGTAAACTAAATATATTTTTGGAATTTGCTGCAGGCCAATTAAAAATGGGTTGCGGGCCACAGTTGGCCCGTGGGCTGCAGTTTGGATACCCCTGAGATATGGACTAGATAGCAACTTGCTTCTGGCACCACATAGAGTTCAAGGATTTTAAGCTGCCTCCTGGAGAAAGATGACTTATCCTGCCTTGGGTGGGGGGAGTACAAAGTAAAGGGAGCTGGAGTTGGATCTAGTACTGCTTATATCACAACAATACTTCTCTTTGGATAAGAAGCTACTTATTTAGAAAGCTGGATTTGGGAAGAGAAAGCATCTCAAAAGACATGAATATCAAAAATCTTAAATTGGTTTTCTTTTTCATTATTCCTTTATCTTTCTGAGATGAGGAGAATCTTTCATTATGAAAAAGGATTCAATTTAAGTAAATTCAATTCTACAAATATATATTGGATCTCTACTGGGATAAAAATTACTGTGCTAAGTTGGAATTATAAAGGATATATTGAATCATGTATCAATGAATGAATGAATGAAACAATATGAAAGAATGACTAAGTATTTTAGCTTTGGAGCCAGATAGATCTGTGTTCATAATCCAAATCTTCCATTATTCTGTATAACATATTTGGTGTTATTATTAAAAGTAAAATACTAAAGTATGTGGGCCGGTTAGAATGATTCTAGATGAAAGTTAACAGAATGCTCATCTAAAAATCCCTTAAACCACATGCTAACAAAATGTCCCACATAACAGAGATATCAAAAGAAAAGATGGTACCAGGATTAGTGCTATTATGACCCATTGACATCAGTAAGGACCATGTCTTTCCACTGTGTTGTGGACTTGAATTGTGTCACCCCAATAAGAGATGTTGAAGTCCTACCTCCCAATGCCTAAGAATGGGACTTTATTTGGAAATAGGGTCTTAACAGAGGTAATTAAGTTAACATAGGATGGGCTATGATACCGTATAACTTGTGTCCTTATACAAAGGAGAAATTTGGACACAGAGATGGACACGCACAGAGGGAAAATGATGTGAAGAACACAGGGAGAACACTCTGTCAAGACGGAGGACTGGAGTTAAGTACCTACAAGGCAAGGAACACCAAAGGTGGCCAAAAACTCATCAGAAGCTCAGGGACAGGCAAGGAAGGATTCCCCTACAGGTTTCATAGGGAGTACAGACATGCTGATACCTTGATTTTAGACTTCTAGCCTCCAGAATTGTGAGACAATATGTTTCTGTTGCTTTAAACCCTACAGTTTATGACCGTTTATTATGGCAGCCCATAACAAGAAAACTAATAATCATTGTTTCAGCTCTGCTAACTTCAACTTTCTTCTTTATGCCAATCTCTTCAGATAATCACAAAATGACCACTACAGTTCCAAGTGCTATATCCTGCCTCTTTCTCCAAAGGAGAAAAGGGCAGTTTCTTCTGGTGTACCTTTTTTTTTTTTTTTTTTTGAGGGGAAAAAAAAAAAAAGAAAGAAAAAAGAATTTCCTTTCCCAGAAGGAAAATGTAGCTTTAAGTCCCCAAGAAAACTTAACTTCATATCCCATTAGTTAGGAATTAGTCATATGCCCAAACTCTACATGCAAGGGTGCCTGGCAACATGACTGTCTGGAATGTTAAACCTCTATCATAAGAGGCAGACACTGCTTTTAAAGAAAAAGGAAGAGGAAAATAGCTGTTAGATAGACAACCAATGCCATCTGCCATAGTACATAGAAGACTTGGGTGGGTAATGACAGCTATTAAAATCTCAAGTATTCCATTTTGACATTTTATGTAGACTATTAAGTAAAATGAAATTTTATATTAAAACAACAGCTAGCAAATATCTATTTGACCACCTGCTGTGTGCGAGGCACTGTGATAGATTTCACATGTATTCCCTAACTTTATTTTAACTGACACCCTACTAAGTCAGTACAGTTAATGTTCCCATTTAACAGATGAGATACCTGAGACAGAGCGCATAAGATGGCTTAATATCATACAACTAGTAGATGTTTGGGCCAAGAATTGATCTTAGGGAGTCTGATTTAAAAAATCAATTGATAAAACATTTATTCTGTGAGACAGAAAACCATGTCCCTCAATAATCAATTTCTCTTTGGAAGCACGATGACAAAGCTGAAAGTTTCATAGAACTCAACAAATGCCCTTGGACATTCTTACAAACTGCCTCTAACACAGAGTTCTATAAATTCACTCTTCATATGTATATAAAAAACTCATATTCTTCAGAGAAAAACACTGTCAGCCAAATTCAAGGAAGAACATTTAGAAACAAAATGTAAAATGTTTTCTTATCAGAGAGGTAGTCTGGTATAGTGGGAAGTGCATTAATTTTAGAGTCATTGAATCCCAGCTTAGTCACTTAGAAAATAAGTAAGCTTCGGCCAGTTACCAAACTTCTCCAAACCTCAATTTCCTCATCTGTAAAACAGGTAAAATAATGATTAATTTGTGTGGCTGTTTTAAGGAAGAAATGAGGATAACGTATATAAGATACCCAGCATGCTGTGCGTTACAGAGTAGTCACTCGGTAATTAGTACCTCTTATTATTATTCCACATTGGAATTTATTATCTCAGGTTTCATACATGAGCACTGTCATTGACGTTAGTACAATATGAAGAATTTATTTTAAAGATATATACACTGGCTAATTTAAACATCAGTGAATCAAACTCAGAAAAATATCCAAAAACTGCATTTGCTTATTCATTGAAACAGCCCCAAGGAAATGTCAAGTGACCATATTTTCAAGGTAACCAAATGGCTGCTTTTTAAAATTGGCATTACAGTAATTAATGTGTTCATGTGACAACAGCCTATGAAAAGTGGCAAGAAGTCGCCAATTTAGTTTTGTATTTAGCAACACAAAAACATTGGACATATATTAAATAATATCGGTGTTCCTGTCCAAAGCCCCCATAGCTATGGTTATTCGTTCATTTGAATTTCTGCATATGCCTTAGAAGTAAGTTTCCTTTTTTTATTTTAAATGTATTCCTTCTAAATGCTTTTAGCATATACCACTGTATAAGGTGAAGATTTGACCTGGCAACCATGGTTTGCTCATTTTGGGTTTAGTAGTGCCTGACTCAGAGAATTTTTGTGAGGATTAAATGAGTTTATACATACAAATTGCTTAAAACAGAGTCGGACGTATAGTGAGCATTCCATAAGAATTAGTTACTATCAGTTTTCTGTTATCTTTGTCATCATCACTAACATAATACTGAGAAACGAAATTTATGATATAAAATTTTCTAAATAAAGAGAAGCACCCATGCGTTTTTAGAGACCTCTATATAAATTCCTTCACGATTATAATTTCTAGACTTAAATGAGGAGATTATCATCACCCAGTATCAAAACCTTAAAACCTAAACAGATGTGAATTATTTTACCAAAGATGGATAAGTATGATAAAAATAAAAGGCACATTGCTTTTTTCTTTTAATCCATTTTTAAAAATTTATGATTGTGTCCCAAATCTTCTTGATGCAAGAAAAATTATTCACCTTATAGAAATATATTTTTTTCTTTTATGATAAAATATTAGAGATTCTTGGATAATTTAGAGATATTAAACATGTCTAATATTTATTCATCTGGATAGATAGGTAGTAGATGGATAGATATAATTAAATATTTTATAGATAGCAAATTGATTCCCAATTAGGTAACTTAATCTTTCAAATAAAAAGTATACACAGTGGGACTGTAAATCCCTTTGTTTTTTAATCCCTTTAGAGATATTTAGTTGCCCAATAGTCATTTAATATTGACTCTGAGTTTTACATTAAAATAAATTAATTACCTCAATGAATTAGCAATTTTTTAAGAATAAATCTCTAATACAGAGAAGAAACTGATGGTTGTTAGATGGGAGGGGGTTTGGGAGATGGAGGAGAAGGGGAAGGGATTAGAAAGTACAAATTGGTGGTCACAAAATAGTCACAGGGATGTGAAATGCAGTATGGGGAATATAATCAATAATGTTGTAAAGACTATGGAGGGTGTCAGATGGGCACTGGACTTATTGGGGGGATCACTTCATAGACTGTGTAGATGCTTGACCACTGCGCTGTACATCTGGAGCTGAAGTAGAATAATATTGAATGTCAACTATAATTAAATATGTATACCGGGGGGTGGGGTGGGGTGTCAAAAATAGTACACATTTTAAGAGATGTTATCTATGTGTTACTTTTCGAAGTTGAAATGAATTATATGGTAGCAATGCATAGTATGACATTTGCTCAAAAGATGGTGTTAATCAAATGAATGCTAGCATCATTAATTGTATTACAATTGTAATAGTTTTTTCCTTTCTTAAAATGTGTATACATTTTTTTGGCACCCTCTGTATAAATAGGGTCACAGGATATAAAGTACAGCATAGGGAATATAGTCCCTGGTAATGTAACAACTATGATGATGTCACTTTGTGAGGTATTTAAATGTCTAGTCATTATGCTGTTTTGTACACCTGAGACTAATATAAAAAATTATTTTAAAAATGCAAAGTTATTTTTTTTAAAAAAGAATAAATCTCTATACTTGGCATTAGGAAACGAAAGGTAGCAAAGGCCCCAGAGGGTCCCTGCCTTTAAGGAACTCATAATCTAGGATAGGAGACATATATACATAAAACTAATCATAATTTAGTAGGTTAAGTACAATAAGAGAACTACCGAAGTACGCTTCTTTGTTTTGTTTTGTCTGTATGTTCCTTTTTCAATGAATTTTTATCCCCATGTCTCAGTTTTCTTTCCTGCCATAAAAAGCACATATACAAGCAAACTTAGTGGTTTAACACCACACCCATTTGTTACGTCAGAGTTCTTTAGGTCCCAGTGCTGAGTGCACTTGAATGACTTCTTTGCTCAGGGTCACGTAAAAGAGAACCAAGGTGTCTATGAGCCAGGCTGTCATCTGGAGGCCCTGGAGAAGAATCGGCTTCCAAGCTCATTCAGGTTGTTGGCAGAACATAGTTCCTTGAGGCTGCAGGGTTAAGGGCCCTGTTTCTTTCCTGTCAGCTAGAGATCTCTCAGCTGCAGAAGGTGAGCCCTCTGCACTGGCAATTCACAGCACAGACATTTGCTTTCTTCTCTTCCAGCAGAGTATGTCTCTCTGACTTTCACTTTCCACTTCTGCCCTTGCTCTTGTTTTTAAGATTGCATGTGGTTATATTGGGCACATATGGATAATTCAGAATAGACTCCCCATTTTAAGGTCAATTGATTAGGAACTTCAATTACATCTATAAAGTCCCTTTTGCCATGTAAGCCAGTATAGTCACAGGAGCGCTATCTCATCATATTCACAGCTTCCAGGAATTTGGGCAGAACATCTTCGGAGGCCATTTATTGTCTAGCGTGCCTAATAGTTGTGATAGTTTTAAAAGCCAAATAGTGTTAAAAGACTCAGAATGGAAAAAAGAAGTTCTATGCCCTCCCTCAAAGACTTTTTTCTCTGCATTCTGCAACTCCATGTCAACTCTTTTGCTATTCTAAAATTTGCCTTCATATTTAAAAAAAAATACTAGTTTTTTTCTCCTAGCATTGTCTTTGTTTCTTCTAAGTATTTCCTTTTTTTTTTTTTTTTTTAATTTCTTTCTTTCTTTTTAGATACTTCCCACAATGATCAGTAATTCTTTGCTCCCCTTTCACATTTACAAGTGAGGCCTTAAAGAGCTGGCTAGAAGTACTATGCCCATATTCAGGGTTTCTTGATTGATGTACAACACTCTAAACTGCCTGGAAAATATTCCTGCCTTTGTATTAGGCTCCCCTAAATGTCAATGTATGTAGGTCTTTCTTCTGTATCAAATGTGACCTTTTTTTTCCTCTACAGAAGAATTCTCCCAACTTCTATCAGGGACATATAAGCCAAGCCACTAGTATTTTAAAACCAGATGGACAAAGAGGGCTAGGATGTAAGATCTTACCGTGGATATATACACTTTCACTTAGTTACTCTGTTTTAAGTACAGAGCTTTACCTCTTGGTTGGATGTCCCCAAATCCATAGCTTGTTCATTTTAATTTTTCAAGAAAATATAACTCCAATGTCCTTCATTGATGGAAGAAGGGACATAGGTGGACTAGTTCTTTTTTGTAGACTTCTAAAGAATCCTCCTGTTGTCAGCTGTCATGTGGGGAGTCATACATGGTCTCTGGTCCTGCTCCCCAGATAAGAATGCAGGACATGGTGAGGCCAAAAAGGAACACCCATGGAGCCATAGGTAGGGGAGTCATACCACCATACTCTTGCTGGCTACTGGGTTGGAGACACAGGAAGCAGGAGCCACACGATCTGCAATCTGCTGTCCACTTGTCTCTGCCATCCATCCCCACTTGCTAACTGCAATCTGCCATGCTAACTGCAATTCGCTCTTGTTAGCTCAGCCACCATCTTCTTGCTAGCCCCCATTTTTTGCTAGCGTAGCCACAGCAGTTATATTAGTGGCCAGTGACTCACTGGTTACAGCTGACGGCCAACTAGCCACAGCTGATGGCCATCCAGTCACAGTTGATGGCCACTTACTACCTGAGTGAGCACCTTTCCACGTGAGGCCGAGAGCCTGGAAACTGCACTCCTGGCTCTGTCCCCACACAGCCCATCCAGAAATCCATATATATATATATATATTTGCATATATATTTTTGCATTTTTTAACCTGGAAAACAGAGAAGAATGGAATTATTAACCTGGTCCCTATTACATCTCTGACACCGTGTTGCCACTATATTTACATTGTTTCATTTAATCCTCTCTAATATAATACCTGCAGAGGTACATTATCCTTATTTTACACAAGAGGAAGCTACTGCACAAAAAAGCTGATTAGGTTTCCCAGTATCACACAGCTAGTACAGACGGGGAAATTCAGTATAATTTGTTACTGGAGTTCTTTTCTATCCAAGCTTGTGTGGAGGTTCCAGTGTAGGGCCCCAGAGTATTAGAAATGTTGCTCTGGTCCTTGTTTATCAGCCCAGACTGATGAATTCTTTGATGTTCCTTGATCTAAAACACATGATCCCACCTTGCTGATTCCCTAAAGCACAGACATGTTTTCTCATTTGGGTAATGACAATGTTTGCTACCCATGCTCTTTAGCTTCACTTCACAGGCATTCTTTCTGTGATCTGGGATACTTCTGAGAGGGCGGTCATTAGTTGGACATGAGACTCGACTGTTTTCAGAACCCACTAACCTTTCTACCTTTCCCAGGCTAAGAAAAATCTCTCAAAAGTGTTTATACCACTCTCATGTCTACCTTTCGGGTACGTGAAGAGCATACTCTCTATCATAAACTTAAGGGATTTTACAGAAACATAAAAAAGAGCCATAGACCAAAGAAGCTTCTGTTTCCCACTCTAGAAAAAAATTATTAGGAAACGATATAGCCTGATGGGAGATGGAAAAATAAAGTGAGCAAATTAACAGTTTGATAAATTATTCTGCTACACACATACTATTTTCTTAAAAATCTGATCACTTTAGCAAGCATTCTGTACAATGCCACTATTTTTTTTTTTTTCAATTATGTCCTTTGGTTCTCCATTGAGGCCACTTGCAATTGTACAATGTGAATTGCTTTTTCTTCTTTTCCTTTTTTTTTTTTTTTTTTCAGAGCTTTGCAATCTCTGTAGTTCTTCTTTTCTTAGAGCTTTGCAATCTCTGTAGTAGACTTCCCTTCCAGATGTTTTCATGCTGTCATGACTGTTTTTGCCTCTGAACTTCTTGAAATCTGCTTCCTAAAGCAAATTTCAAACTGTTTGGTTTTTCCTTCTCTGGCTATGATAAACTAACAAGCACGGCAGCTTCCTATCCAAGGGCCAATCTCTTTCATTTCACTGTATGTTTAGGCCCCAAATATTAGTTCCCCTAGACGTTTTGTCTCTCTCTCAGAAATGAAATTATCCAAAAGACAGTAAGAAATTTATCAGAAACTCTTCCTTGAGCTAAAACAGTGTGTTTAGCAGATGTTACTGGGTTGACTCTTTCTTGGTCAGGATATATTCATTTCTGTATCTGGTCCCGCCTCTTTGTTGTGTGCACCCACTATGATACCACCTCTGTTTCTCTCCCACTAAAACTGCAAATTAGGTTTTGAGTTCATTTTCATGAACTCAAAATCTAATTTGCAGTTTTCCACTGTATATACACTCTTGATATACAGCAGAATTCTGAATCCCAGCTGAAAAGTGTATTTTTTAATACCTCTTAAATCACCATGTCCCAATCTTGAGTTTCAACCCAGCAAGTCTCAGTAATCTTGATAAGATTAATGTTTGTTATCTGAGGTAATAATCTCAGTTTTACAAGTTAAAATGTAGGCATACATTTTCTTGCCTGTTTTATTCCTGTTATTTATTGTTGTTTTTCCTTGGCTTTGTTTTTGTTTTGTTTTGTTTTTACAATTGCCAGATACTTGATATATTTTCCTTTCTTCACCTTTATCTTACAACTTTATCTTAAACTATTTTTCACTCACTCTCTCCCAGGTCCAGTGCTGTTTAATTGATAAACTATAGAGTAGACCAGAAATTCTCAGTTCACAGTGCATAAGGAGCATATGTAAAGCTAATTTAGAGTTGCAAATTCAGTGATTTCCAAACCCCTTTACCCAATGGGTTCAGTAGGTCTATGGAAGGGCCCGGGAATGGGTATTCTGGGAAATTATTCCCGTGCAGACCAATTGAGAGAAGTACTATTCCAAACAAATAAACGTTCCACCTTTAGTAAGATAGACTATGTCATCCAAAAACCCATCATTCCAGTATCTTAGGCTATTGTCCAGAAATCCAAATGATTGTCAATACCATCTGTGTAGCCAAATGTTTAGTTCTGAGACCATTTTTCTCTTGTAAAGTCTTGTGGATAGGAAGATATGTTGAAAATACCACCTAGAATCTGTAGTCCCTGTACTTCCTTTAACTTCCTACCCAATACATCAGAAAGAATTCCATTTTCAAATGTCTTTAATTCTGATATAAGTCAGCAAGAGTGAGAAATGGTTAACCGTCAAGCAACAGTTCTACTTGTCTTATATGAGACATATTTTGGAAACACAAGGCATCTCCCGAATCATAAGGATGCTTATATTTATCTGCACCTAAATGAATCAGTTGAAGTTCCCAACAGCTGTGTGATTTAGCCCTGCCTCCTGTAATCAATGGCAAGCTTTCCTTTTCCCAACAGGGCTTGAAGATCATCCTTACTGGATCACGTCTTTCCAGAAGATCTGAAATATCTGAATCTGTGGTTCTAAACCAGGTGCGGTTTTGACCCAGGGAACATTTGTAATTGTCATGAGTGGGGAGCGGGGAGCTACTGGTATCTAGTGAGTAGAGGCTACCGATGTTGCTAAACATTTACAATGCATAGGTCAGCACCACCACCCCCAATTCCCCCCTCAACAGAAAATAAATGTAAATGGTGCTGAGAGTGAGAATCCCTGTTCTGTGTAAAGCAAGCGTCACACCTGCCATGAATGCACAATAACTAACATATGGTCTTTAACTATTTTTGTTGCTTATTAAATACTTACATCCCATTAGATCCGCATCATAACTTTTCAAACTTGACTCAGACTTTGGCTTCTGTAATGTTTTATTCCATGCACTCCTCTTTTTCCTCACTTTTCTGTCTTAGAAGCATTATCGTGGACGTGTGTGTTTTTGTATATCCAGCAACTCTTCCTTTGGGGGAACAGTACCTCACCTGCTCCATCCATGTGGTTTTTAGGAGACTGCCAATCAGGAGCTTCTTGTTCTCTTGCACACGTGGG
The DNA here is from genome assembly GCF_036562045.2 of Rhinolophus sinicus. NCBI lineage: Eukaryota > Metazoa > Chordata > Mammalia > Chiroptera > Rhinolophidae > Rhinolophus > Rhinolophus sinicus. The sequence continues at coordinate 107,757,378 of NC_133756.1, forward strand.
TGATCACGGGATCCAAAGCTAGGCCAATCTGTCTTTTTCTACTGGAAATGACACACACACAGCTGGATGAAGACACACAAGAGTATAAGGTATTTATAACTGACATATCCAGTGGCAGCACTGGAAAGAGAAAGGTCACATGTTCCTGCTGCGGTTACTGAACTTAAGGGCTTTGTTTTGTCTGTGCTTATCAAAGCCAATGGAGACACAAACAGGAGTTTGCAAGAAAGAGGTTTGTGTAAGGCAATGGCACAAATCCTGGTGTGGGGACAGAGTCCCAGAGGCAGTTTCCAGGCTCTCAGCCTTACGTGGAAAGGTGCTGGCTCGGTTATTAGATGGCCACCAGCTGTAATCAGATGGCCATCCACTGTGGCTGGGTGGCCATCAGCTGTAACTAGTTAGCCACTGGGCAATGCTTTATCTGTCGTGTCTATGCTAGGGGGTTGGTTGGTTGGTTGGTTGGTTGGTTGGCAGGCAGAGAAGTGGATGGTGGATTGTGGCTAGCAAGTGCAGTTAGCAAGCAGATTGCAGTTAGCAAGGGCTTGTTGGTTGGCAGAGAAGTGGATAGCAGATTGCAGCTAGCAAGTACGATTAGCAAGCAGATTACATTGTGGATCATGTTGATCCTGTTTCCTGTGGCTCGCCAGGCTGCCAGCAAGACTGGGGTGCAGGAAGACCCCTCGTTGGGGTACTGGCAGATGGGTACTTTGCTTTTGTGTCTCGACCAGCTGCCATCAAGAATATAGTGGTATGACTCCCCTATCTATGGCTCCATTTTTGGTCCTTTTTGGCCTCACCATATCCTGCATTTTTGTATGGGGAGTGGGACCAGAGACCCTGCATTACACCTGGAGACACAGGAAAGCTAGTGTTCTGGAGACCTGCCTGACTTTCTGATGTAGGCTATAGATTACAAGTATACAAGCACACAGGGCAAAATCACAAGACATTGAGGGTTAGGGGGTTCAGGGTCGTGCTGGGAGCTGATTGGTTAGAAGTGAGGTAAGGGTAATGAATCATTTCTTCAGGTCTTGAGCACAGTTCTGAGGTCTTCTCCAGAGTTTCTCTGTCTCCTCTCATGGGAAAGTAGCCAGGGGCTCACTCAGGAACTGAAACATAACTTAGGTCAAGATGCTATCTTTCACCTGCCAGAGGTCCAGACTCTGTGACTATTAGTCATGTCTGCTGCCTCAGGGTTTGCTGATTATCAGGGGAAAGGCTAGGTCTCTGAGATATATATATATATATATATATATATATATATATATATATATATATATATATGGAGAGAGAGAGAGAGAGAGAGAGAGAGAGAGAGAGAGAGATGACTTCTAGAACTAGGATTTAAAACTAAATCAGTCTTAAGGACTCTTGGTTTCACTACTACAAATTGCACTGATTCCTCTGTAAACTACTCAAGAATTCTTCCACTAAATACCTTTCTTTTTCTTGTTTAAAATCATCAGAGACCTATAGTGTTGCTCGTAGTCAAAGAACGCACAGGATACAGTTTTATCACTGATCTCCTGACCCAGAGAAGAAATATTCTCTCAGCTGCTTCACTTCTTTTGGGAAGAATTCATTCACAATTAGTTGGGGCTTACCTCTGGTGAGAAAAAAAATAATTAAGGTGCATCCCTCCAAGCTCTGAGGTGTTTGCCTCAACATCCACTGAGGAAACAGAATTATTTCACAGGGGTGCTGCCCCAAAGCTGCTGTGCCTCGCAGCATCAGAAAACACTGCACCCACTTAGAGATGCAAATGAGGGGCATCTCAGGATGGCAGTTATGATCAAGTTTCAGCATGCAGAAAAGTCATCGGGAAAGCTTGTTAAAATAAAAATCCCTGGGTTGCGTGCACCCCAGATATCAATAGATCCGGGTGGGGCCCAAGAATTTGTTTTTCTAATAAGTCCCAAGGTGATGCTGCTGTTGGCTGCTGTTCTTCAGACCACAATTAAAGGAGCTCAGTGAGAACATGTCGTTTTTTCTGCTTTTGACCTTTAACTCAACTGACATAAAGCACGGTTGCTTTCAGTTGCAAATAACAGAAATGGCTTTTCAAACTAGCTTAAATAACAAAGGGAATTCATTTCCTCATACAAATTGTAGTTTAGAGGTTTGAGGGCTTCAGCTGTAGCCTAATTATGTTGCCAACTCTACCTGATTCTTCCAAAGTAAATGACCTATTTCTGAATATTACTGAAAACTGTGAACGTACTTATTAACTGATCACCATTCCTCAAATTTATCTCTTGCCATATCCACATAGCATTGTTAGCACGTTTTAGGCCCTCAGTAAATAATAAATGTTAATAGCTACCCTTCCTCCTCTTTTGAAGATATCTCTCTATTATTTCTACCTGAAATATTTTTTCTGCTCCCACATCCCTTCCCTGTACCAGGAAAACTCCCAAATGCCAGGAACTCCTATGTGCTGGTTAGAAAGTGGAGAACCAAACAGTTATAGTCCCTGCTGTAAAAAGCTTTAAAATCCAGCTAAGTTGACTTTCTAAGAAAATTTCCTCACCTTCTTCCCTCACCTCCATCCCCATTCCTCAAACCAATGTAGGGATCCTTGCTGTTCCTATCTTTCCTCTTACACAACATATCAGATTATACTGTGTATATATAATAAATAGAAAACTATGGATAAGTATTATGAAAAGTTGACATAAGTGGAGCCATTTTAAAATGGAGCCAGAGCAGCCATTCCAGAGAACTGCCTTGCTTGTCTTTGCTCCTAAACCTCTGGAATGTCTGAACAAAATAACGTTTGACTGGGCCATAGCAACATTATCTTCTACACAATTGTTTGCACAGCTACCAGGAAAGCAGACATCCTGACCACAAGTACTGATGATTATGGACTCTCTATCTGAAGACAGAACCAGTAACCAGCCATGTTTCCCCGAAAATCCCATGTTTCCCCGAAAATAAGACCTAGCCGGACAATCCGCTCTAATGCATCTTTTGGAGCAAAAATTAATATAAGACCCGGTCTTATATAATATAAATACTAAAATAAGACCATGTCTTACATTAATTTTTGCTCCAAAAGACGCTTTAGACCTGATTGTCCGGCTAGGTCTTATTTTCGGGGAAACACGATAACCAAAGCGTAACTCAGCTTGTTAGCACCAATAGAAATTTCTTCTTTTCATGTAATTATTCCCTTTCTTTTCTCTTAAAAATCCCTTGCCCTCACACTGTAATCAGGCATTATTTGGATTTCTGCCTAAATCTGTGCTATACAAGATGCAATTCTCGTATCCTAAATAAACATTATTGCCTCTCATTTCGACTTTATTTAAATTTCTAGGTTAACAGTATAAAGTAGACTCAATCAAGTAGAAAGAAATAACTGGGAGAATATTAAATGTGGTTACAAAGGCCACGGGTTTTTGTAACTTGGATCAGGATTCATTCAACTGATCTTAAGATACTCTCATTTTAAAATATGAAACATATGGGGTAATAAAGATTGGGAAAACATAAAAATTCCATGTAAGAAATCATATTATATTTTTTATTAAACCAAAATCTTAAAATAGCCGCTGATATCTTGAGAAACAAATAACATTGTAAAGTGCTCTCCTTAGATAATATTCTTCTGCCTTGGGATAGTCAACTGTAGTAACTGTTATTTTCCCCATATAAGCAAAAAATAAAGCCACGGAGGGTCTAGATTGGACATGTTTTCTGCTGAATAAATCCTCTGAAGAATTGGAGTTGATTTATAACTCTATTTGAGCCATTTGCTTTACTGATAGTCTTTTCTCCGTCCATCCAGCATGGTAAAGGGCTGTCAACGGAAACAAATGACTCAGATTCTGCGTGTTGTGTCGGTGTCTTGTTTACCCTGAGTTCTTCATGTTCTTCCCTTGTGCATATCTAACACTTGCCTCTCAAGGTCAGAGAAAGAATGTTCACACACTGCTGAGCAAACTGGAAATAAAACTAGGAAAGCTTGTGGAGAAAAGGCAGCAGAGGGGAAGCTGTCTTCAGCCTCCATCTCTCCTTGCCTTTAGGTTTCCTTTTGTCCTTTTCTTCTCTCAGCTGGTTAGGTATTGACAGAGCCAAGATGACTGAATGCTTGCATTTGAATCTGTTGTTATAAATAGTAATCATGGGGCCTGTGAATTTGGCAAGGGTCAAGAAAGTGCCAAGTCTGTATAGTGAGAAGTATAGCTCATCCTTCTGTTGTTTGGGTCATTTGCAGCAGACAGATGGGCAAACCACAAGTAAAGGCAGGTAGTGAGACACCTGCTGGGCTATTTATATAGGAGAGGATCAATATTTTGTGAGACCAAAAGATCTTAACAATTTGGGGCACCTAAAAAAAAAAAAAAGAACACAAAATAACAACAGAAAATTGTGTAAAAAAAGTATTCAGAGAATGACAAAAAAAATATACATGTAAAAGTGCTGACAGATATTACAGACATCACGAAATCTAAAAAACATCGCATAATATTCTTATTAATAAACTGACTCTCCCACCGTTATCATGCTTTTTTCCCCCCATACATATGTCCAATTCCTAGTGCCATAAAGCATTTTTATATAGCAAATAACTCTGACGCTGCAGATTCTGGAATAGAAAGAGGCAATACACAGAACTGATGTGGTTAAAATTTTATGATTGCAAATTTTACAAAGGCATATCAACCAATTGGTGGTGCTCCTGAAAGTGGCCTGGAAGGGGCCTGCTATCGATTGAACGTTTGTCTCCCCCAAAATTCATATGTGAAATCCTATCTCCCAAGGTAGTGGTATTAGGGGGTAGGGTCTTTGGGAGGTGATTAGGGCTTGAGGGTGGAGCCTGCATTTAGGAGATTAATGTCCTTATAAAGAGACTCCAGAGAGCTCCCTCGCCTCTCTCACCATGTGAGGGCACAGTGAAAAGACAGCTATGAAGCAGGCTCTCACCAGACACTAAATCTGCTAGCACCTTGATCTTAGACTTCCTAACACCCAGAACTATGAGAAATACATTTCTGTTGTTTATAAGCCGCACAGTCTGTGATCATTTGTTAAGCTACCTGAACAGACTGAGACAGGACCCAAGCAAGTGACGGGCCCTAAAGCTTACGGTGCATTCGTCTCACCGTAAATCCATCTCATGTGCTGTGTGGACTTGGCTAGGACTTGACTGTTAAACTTTAGTGAATATTTTGAGATCCTGTGCTGGAAAAATTGTAGATGTACGAGGCACATGAAAATGTAGAAGGGAACCTATTTATTTATATACTTTCATCTTAGAATTTTGATCTGTATGAATTTACTTATCCTTAAGATAAGTAAATCACACTTAAACAAAAATTTTAAAAGAAACCTATGAGACATGGTTCCTACTCTCCCCTTTGATAAGCTTCTTCACATTATGCTGGGGTGGAAGAAGAGAAAAACAACTGAGAGGTTTGAGAACTCTCAGGAATCAGGTACAGACTCTGGTTCCTGTGAAAGTATCTGGGCATCTCAACTCAGGCTGAGACCTGAGCTGAAGGGAAGAGATATGAGGCTAAACAGGATAGAAAGGTAGTCAAAAGGGGCCATTGTACCCTCAAGAGATAAGTCCTTTCACAAAAGTACATTCATAAAACCTTCTTTAGTGTGAGAATAAAGGCCCCAGTCAGGCCACTAGGCCTAAGCAGGAGTTCAGTAGCTGGAGGGCCATGCACCCTCAATGGAATGGGCCGGACCACAATAACCAGAAGAGGACGTCCATCTCCAAGCAGACTCTTACGTGGCCCCGCTCACCCAGGTGCACTACACAGCCTGCGTAATCCCCCAGGAGACAGATCCTATACTATGTAGGAAGATACCCTTAGTCCTAGATGTGTGACAGGCTTTGTCATCAGTCCTTTGTGAGCTCCTGACCTACACAATCTGTGAACATAATAAAATGGTTGTCATTTTATACCACTACATTTGGGGCAGTTTGTTAACACTATTCTCCATCCCTTTATTTCTGAAGCAAGATCCTAGGTACTTCTAGCGTAAATTGTTTTTTATAAATTATCTTAATAATTAGTTTCTTAGCTCCCTAGTTCCTGATCTTAATCATCTTTCAAATCAGCTTTCTAATCTTAAACATTAGATTGTTCCTGGCCAGAATCATAGGAAGTCCCCTGCCCCCTGCTCCAGGACATTCCAGGCTTAGCTCCTAGGTGAACAACGTCACCTGAATAACAGGTTAAACCAGAGAAAAAGGCCACAGGCTCTGTGAAGCTAAACACTTTCCATCACACATCCACCTTACATCAATGGCTTTGGGTCCTGCTTCTTGGACGAACACGTTTAACTCTGTTTAACCAAAATCTCTCTCTCCTCATCTAGGGGCCGATGGGATACAAATGATGCCCCACCAAAACTTCCAGTACACCCTGACCAAGGAGACCAACAGAGTCTTCCAGGCAGATCCCGAGACCCCTTCTCCTCATCTAAGATCAGATAGGGCAAAAGTTCCGTGAATTCCGTGAATCCCCGATAGGTAGGGATGACCATATTCAGCAGGAAGCAGAAACAGAAGAGACCTCCTGTCCCTCAACTTCCCATAGAGATTTATGGGGATCACACCCCTCAGGGGGACATAAGGCAGGTGATTAGAGGCAGCAATTTGATTTCCGATACACCTGAACACTACAGGTAACATTCCTGCACGTCCAACATGGCCTACGAATAGCGACTGTCCAGAAGACCTCCCCTCTCAACCCAAAATTTTCCTTATCCATTATAACCATCACCACTATACGGAAGCTAAAGGACACAAAATACCTAACTGAATTAGACCAATCACTTACACCTGTGCAGTAAAGACTACAACGACCTTCATTTCACCTGGGCCTCATTATACCATCATTATAATATACGTATGACTGGAAGTTGATTAATACCATTACAACAGACTGAATTCTGGGAAGGAACATGTGCAGTCTAAAAAGATGAGGTAATAGCCTCCTGTCAATCGCAGGTGCCAATCAAGTGGTCCCACACCTAGCGAGGAGAAACCCATTCTAGAGAAAAGAAAAATTCCATGTCCTCACCAGTTGGTTCCTTTTGAGACCCTCTGCTGCTTGGGCCCACTTCTATCTCTTTGGAGTGTACATTTGCTTCTAATAAACTGCTGTTTTACCACTGTATTTCTGTGTTTCTTTGCTCCAGACGCCAAAAACCTGGTCACCATGCCGAGAAGGGCCTGCTCTCCAGTAACAATATTAACCTGGCTCCTTACATTCAATGACACCCCTGTAATGGTCCAGAGTAAAATGAAACTTAGCACTCCTGTTGGAAGTGATAACACATTAAGAAAGATCTGAGTGCTCTCTCCTTAAGACAGCGCCTAGGTTAACCCTGAGCTTGCGTGGGCCATGTCCCTGCCCCTCTCCACAACTTAGGCCTTCAGGTAGCTGTGGTGAAGAGAAAGGTCTGGCTCTAGGAAGGCATTGAGAACACTACACTGACCTTGAATGAGGCTAGGCAAGGATGTTCAGTGGCCTGAGATGGGGGAAATCTATAATCACATCACCTGGCCCAACTTGAGTTCTGAAACATACTTCCTAGGGAATGTGGGGAGTCAAACTCATTGACAAAATGAGGAAAATAGTAATAACAACATCACAGGAGTGTTCTTGACATTAATGAGCTGCTGAATGTGTGAAATGTAAAGCCTTTTACATGTGCTAATTATTGTTGCAGACAAAAATAATGGATAGATAAGACCTATTTAGTAAAAACATCAGTAAAAGATGAAGAGTACTATCTATGAATGCAGCAGGTTAGGAGCTGCACCATTTACCAGTGGCCTTGGGCAAGTCACCTAATCATCTTTGCATCTCTGCTCAGATGCAAAATGGAGATAAAAGTTGTATTTACCTACAGTGTTAATACATGTAAAATGTTTCACCTGTCATATGCTGAATTATCATTATAGATTAACAAAACACTATTGCATACTCTTAAATGCTCCTTGGAAGTTTAGGAGAGATAACTTTATTTTTAATTTTGAAAATGTATTTATTTTTAGGTTCCGTAAAATGAGAAGAGGCTTCATGATGAAGGAAGTACCAGGTCTGACAATTAAGTTTGCAAACGTGTTCCACCAATGCTGCTAACCTTTTTTGATATCAGAGGGTTTATGCATTATGAATTTGTACCAACTGGACAAACAGTTAGCCAAGTTTACTATTTGGAGGTGCTAAAAAGGCTGTGTGACAAAGTTAAACAAGCTGAACTTTTCACCAACAATTCACGACAATGCACCAGCTCACATGGCACTATCTGTGAGGGAGTTTTTAGCCAGTAAACAAGTAACTGTATTGGAACACCCTCCCTACTCACCTGATCTGTCCCCAATGACTTCTGTCTTTACCCAGAGATAAAGGAAATATTGAAAGCAAGACATTTTGATGACATTCAGGACATCAAGGGTAATATGATGACAGCTCTGATGGCCATTCCAGAAAGAGTCCTAAAATTGCTTTGAAGAGTGGACTAGGTGCTGGCGTCGGTGCATAGCTTCCCAAGGGGAGTACTTCAAAGGTGACCATAGTGATATTCAGCAATGAGGTATGTAGCACTTTTTCTAGGATGAGTTCGCAAACTTAATTGTCCAACCTCCACATGTTGTCTGTGTTTTGAAAGATAGGTAGCATTTTGACATAGAGGGACATAGAGAAAGATCTCAGGATTTTCTTCTAACCCAGAGTGGTAAAGAGGTATGCTTTGCCAGCTAGTTGTCTTTCTGGGAAAGTAAGAATGATATTCTAACCTTTCACTATAGAATATGGTAGGAAAGAGGAGATGAGAGGAGAAAGGGAAGGGGAGGTAATTTGAAGTTTTCTAGTCCCTCCAGCCCTTGGCATTTCATGAGCTGGGACCATTAGTGGCAATGTAGGAACTGGAACCAAAGCCTTTGTTCCAGGGAAATTTCAAATAGAGGATCAAGTTTCAGCTTAAGATTGTTCACTGAATCATCGGCTCTGCTTTTAACAATTGGAACCATGATAATTAACCTCTCCCAAGTCAAGTTTACACACACACATATGCACGCACGCACACACGCAGACACCCATACACGCACACAGTTTTACTTAATAATTAGTACAGGAACCGTACTCTTCTTCTTTGACTTTCTTGCTCTACCCACATCCCCTTCCCAGGGCAATTTCAGCCACTCCCTGCAAAAAGACCTAGCTGATGGAAGTGTAGCCCAAATAAGTATTGAAAGAAAGACAGGGAGAATGAAAAGGCAATAGAAACGTTATTGTGTATCCCTGTGGGCCTAACTAGCACTAAAATTATAAAGTAAGCTTCATTCAATTTCATTGGCAACAATTCTATTTTAAAAAGAAAAATCTGTTAAGGATTAGGAAAATGGCAATAAACCCAAGGAAAAAATCCCTAGGGAAATATTTAAGACAGGAGAGCTGCTGCCCTAGGGAGTAAAGGCAATATGCTGGCTGCTCTGAACCACATTGCAGGGTGGGGAGGTAGATACTCTTGCCTTGCTAACAATGAACTCCTTAAAGACTGGCTGGCAAGAGGAAGCTGTGAGTGAGGGGTTTGCCAGCAAGTTTTCTCAGAAAAATTGTTCCTCAAGTCTTCAGATTCCTGGAGGTCATGTGACAGGTTATTTCCTGGTGTCCATTCTGATGACTTTGAGGCCCCAAGCAGCTATCTGTCACCCCACCCCCACCACCCACTGCTACCTCCTCACTGCATTTCCTGTGCTTTGGGGCTTTTTGCTTAAGAAAGAATTTTCACTAGAGTATGTTGATGTAAGTAAGAACATCGAAACCTGCAGAGAATTTTTACAAGAGTTTATTCGAGCCAAACTAAGGATATGTCTGGAAGCAAGATCTCCACAGATTGCAAAAATGCTTCCCAGAATGACAGTTTGCAGTTTCTTTTACACATTTGGAATTAAAGAGGGAAGGTATGGAAGATTACATGAAGAGGGGAGAAAGCAAGGCAGGGAAATCTCTGTAATTAGATTATAGGATAGTTAAGATTCTGTGCTCTCTTGAGGATAAGTAAGGGGTCTGAAAAAGAAGCATTTCCAAGGTGTTAGCGTAGACTCGTTAAAACAATGGAGAGGGCTTGCTGACGGCAATGATAAATCTTTTATAGGCCTAGGGCGTGACTACCCACCATGACCTGCCTCGTTAGGAGTTTATGATGTTACTTAGATTTATTACAGAGCCCATTTTTCATCCACAAATAAAAAGAACTAAACACACAAGGACACTATCCTCCCAAATTCCAAATATACTTTAAATGTAGGGATACTGCATGGCACATCCCTTTGAAACTTAGAACAGGGCTCACTGGGGGGGGGGGGGGAAATGCATTCTTGTGATTTTTACCAGAAGCCTTCTGCACCAGTTCCATTTAAATCCTCTGTTACCCTATTGTGGAAAGCTCACTTTTGTAGTCACCTCTAATTTTCTTCCAAAGCTCCAAATAATTGTTATTTTTAGTCCTCCTGGCCCATGAAATCTAAATGTAAAATGGAAAGAATCTTAGGGATGACCTAAGAATGACCTTCAGGTTGTATAACCCCCTCAGACCTTACCAGAGGTTTGACTTCCCCAAGCAACAGCGCTCAGGAACTCTTCAGAAAAACGATGCTGTGACCCTCTCTGGGTGTGACGTCAGGAGGCAGGTGTCATAGGTGTTTCAGACTTCTGCACCCAGGCTTGTTTTATTCTACTGCAAAGCCTCACTGTTGTTCCTCCTTGCATTAGGGCTTCTATGGTCCCTGCCCACATCCAGCCTGCTGGCAGGAAGGCAGAGATCAGTCACTTACAAGTTGGTTTGTATTTCAGAACGAATATTCACTCTCTGTATATGGAAGAGGAAGATTTGTCACTTTATTAAAGGATTTTGGACACCTCTCATGTTGTTTGGTCAGCGGGAGAGGTTTAAGGAGAAGCCTCAAAATCACACAGGAAAGCATTCGCTCTCTTGGCACACACTTAAAAGCAGGATTTAAAGAGGTCAAACATGGGCCGAAGAGAGTTTGGGAATCGATTCCTGTCCGTGCGCTATGTCCCTCAACAGGGATAGCCAAGCTCTTTCTAACTGCCAGCAGACTTCTCTTGGCAGCCTGTTCTCATGATGACACGCAGACTCTTTTGTTTCTCTGCTAATTCCTGATTCTGTTCTGACCAGTTAGTAATCCTGCAGCCACAAAAACTAAACATGACTCAAAAACAAAACTCCCTCTCTCCCTTCCCAAATCACATCACTACACAGCCCGTTCTTGGGCTGGCCACGTAACCACAGTTGATCATCTGGTCTTGTCTACCAGTAAGAGTTTTCTTCTGTAGTTTTCTCTCAGGCTCATTGCTGTTTCCCATCTCTCCACAGCCTCATTCTGTGCCAGAGGGCAGTAGTTTCTAACCCTAAGTGCCTCCTCTGGGCTTGTAAAAGTTACTACTAAGCCAAATTATGAAATCTTCCAGGATCCGTGGGGTTTTGGCCTTTGCATCCCCTTTGGCACTCTTTTTGCTGTTGGAAATTCACACAAGCGTATTTTGTGGGCACCTAAGTACACTCTTTTACATCAGTTGAAATGTTGCTAATTCAGTCATATAGGACATGGACAGAATGGGAAATTATCACTAACTAGTTCTTAATTATCTCTAAAATAGTTCTCTTCATTCTCACTACATTGCCCTGGTCCAGACCTTTATCATTTTTTGTTTCGTTTCTGTGCTTCCTCTCAGCCTCTAACCTCTCCATTCTGTGCATTTCACCCTGCCACCACTGTAGGCTATCGAAAATGAAGGTCTGACTATAAATAAATCCTCTGCTTAAATGCCTTAGCACTTAAGGGAAAAAACAAAACAAAACAAAACAAAACAAAAAAACCTAAGATCTACAGCATAGCATTCAATTCCCATATCCAGCTCCACCCCAAGGCACACTTCAGGTGACAGGAACTCACAATAGTGTCTGTTGACTGCTCCCAGCTGAGCCTCTACAACCCCTGAATCCTATTCCTGGAATGCCATTTCCTAGGTACTTTCCCACCATAAAATATGTTTTATCCCTCAGAGCCAAGCATAGAGATTCCTCTTAGACATTTAGTTTAGAAACATCCACTCCCATAATATTCTGTGTATAACTTAGCACTTGCCATGTTATTTTCCTATTAAAATTGTTCCTTTTCTATGTATAAAATGTATTTATTGCAGAAAATTTGGAAAATATAGAATGAAACCCAAATGAAGTCATCTGGAGATAAAAGTCTATTAATGTTTTGAAGTATATTTTCCAATGTTTGGTGCTATGCACAGATTCATGTTTTTTTTCCTCTCACACCTTGCACACATCACGCACATATACACACAAATACACACTGGCCCAGTCTAATGTATTTTGTAATCACCTTTATTTTCTCCTTAAAAATACATTATAAGGTTGTTTATATATCCTTAAGTGTTCAGAAAGTAAACTCCATGAAGAACAGGAACTGTGTGTGTGTGTGTGTGTGTGTGTGTAAAACATGTAGAAACATTTAGATGAGTGAATAGTATATAACAGGTTTTCAAGAATTATTTGTTGAACTAATTTAATAAGGAAAATGAGCAAGAATACAGAGAAAAAAAACTATGAGAAGAACCGGAGCACATGACAGGTAAAGAGATAAAGAGAAGAAAATAAATCACCAAACAGGGCATTTATGACTTTTAAAGTTTTTATATACTTTATATTTGATTCTCCCAGCAGCCCTCTGAAATAGTTATAACAGTTATTTACATATCAGCAAAGGAAAACTCAGAAAGGTTAAGTGAGCTGCTCTAGGCTGTGCACTTTATAAATGGCAGAACTAGTTTTAGGAACCTGTAAAGAGTATTTATCTTACTGTACATGACTTAAGAAAGAAAGGGAGGGTGGGGCAGCAACAAGATCCCTGCTGAGATCTGTGAGCTTGGAATGGTATCCCTGATGCCTGGTGTGGTGCCTAGCACGTAACCAGCACTAAATAACTGAACTCAGGAGAAGAAGTGAGAAAGAACAAACAAGCAGAAAAGGGACGTTATCCAGAGTTAGGCTTCCTCAGTCCACTTTTCTCCATCCTCACCAAACTTGCCTGATCTGCTGAGAAAGCCTCCTAGTTGATCTGTCTGCTTCTACTCGTAGTCTAATCCCCTTTTATTCATTTTTTTCATAAATGGAAAGTGATCGTGTTAAGTAGCGTATTGATTCCCTTTGCTCCTGGAGAAATGTTTGAAATATTCTCCTGGCTTTAAGAGGCTCTTCATGGCCAGACTCACTTCACCTCCATCTTTATTTCTCATTTCTCTTCCTCTTTTATATTCAAAACACATCTAGATCCCTGAAAGTGCTTGAATATTCTTCCCCTGCTCTTCCTTATTTTGTGTAAGAAATTACCACATTTGCAGCAGCTTTATACAATGCAAACTCATCTAATTGTTTCTCTAGGTCAAAAGTCTGTCATAGTGTGGCTGGATTATATTCTTAAGGGCTCACTGGGCTAAAATCAAGGTATTGGCCAGGGCTGTGGTTCTCCTTTGGAGTTGAGGTTCCTCTTGCAAATTTACTGGTTTGAGGCAGAACTCAGATCCTTGTGGTTATAGGATGGTGGTTCTCATTTCCTTATCCCCTTCTTCTTCAAGCCAACAATAGCACATCAAATCCTTCTGTCTCTCTCTTCTAAGTGTTCATGTGATTACATTGGGCACGCTTGGATAATCAAAGACAACCTCTCTATCTTCAAGTCAGCTACTTTATAAACTCAATTAAATCTGCAAGTCCCTTTGCCACATAACATATTCACGGTCATAACACCAGAGGGAGAAGTTATGGGGGTCAAATTTCTGCCTACCCAACGGATCCCGCCAAGTTTGACTTAGGTATCCTTAAAGGACCCATGCCCATTTATTTATCTGCCTCCATTTCTAGACTCTGAGGTTCATGAGAGCAGAGAGTGTGTCTATTTCACAAGTCAGAGGTGTGTTGGAGCGTGCATGTACCAACTAGCAAGTGGCCATTATTAAATACTCAGAAAATTTTCAATCTGGCTGTTAAACATAGATATTATTAAAAATTAAAAGTTTGCAATTAAATAAATTATATTTTCAAAAGGTAATAAATAATCAGAACTCATCACTTCTTATTTATGGTACCCCTGTTTATCCTTATCTGTTCTCTTGAGGTTATTTCCATTGATTGTATCTCTGTGGTGGAAACACAATTTATCTGCTGGTGCACATCTCTTCCCAACTACCTGCTCAGCGATGTTACATTGGTAGTTAAATTGGCCATAATATGAGTATTTGTACCACAGAAATAAGCAAATACTGGTTAATGGCTTGAGTTATTGTTTATTTTCTTTCTAGACTTGAGAAAATGATGGTGAAAATGTTAATAATATAGATTAAACATCAAAGTGAGCTATAGGCATTACACAAAAACTCAAAGAAATGTTATTCTTCCCGTTTTCCAAACCTGTGATACGCAAAAAAGGAGTTCACATTATTGACACACACAAAAAATGAAGTTACAACATACGTCCTTGTTTTGCTTTCATCTTACTCATTAATATATATTAAAAAAGCAAGCAACATCACATGTGAACTAATATTCATTCATCAGTTGGAACCATAGGTTGGCTGAGATACAAGGTTTGTAAAAAAAAAAAAAATTCTGTGAGAAGAAATTGGCTCTATGGAATTTACATTAAGAGATTAAGAGTATTGAAAAATTTGTGCTGCAGATTCTTCAGATCAATCTTTTACATAAAACCTGTGCATATTATATATGCATATGTGCACATACATGTCTATGCCTATCATTAGAACTTACCAGCCCACCACTGAATATACTGAATATACTCCTAGAGCTTACCACAGTGCCTAGCACATAGCAAGTTCTCAGAAAATATTTGTTTGATGAATGGCTGGATGGAAGGCATGGTCTACATGATTGACAAGAGAACAGAAGGTAGAAGGGGAAGAGAGACCAGAAGAGAAACACTGCATTGGAGAAGTTGGGAGGATTCAAGGGACTAGAGGTCAGCAGGAAGAGCTGTGAATTTCTATAGGATTTAATAGAGTGAGGAGTAGAGGAGGAAAAAAAAAAAGTAAAGGAGGTATGATGAGAGAAAGTATTTGAGAAATTAGAGATAATAATAGTTAATATATATTACACACTTATTTTTTGCTAGGTCCTGCAATGTAAGTCCACTTTAAACTAATAATCTTCTATAATCCTCACAAAACCCTTGTTTATCCTCATATCATAGATGCAAAAAACTAGGTTAGTAAAGTTAATAAACTTGTCCAGATTCAATTAGCTGGTGGAAGGTAGAAGCCGATGGATGTGGTCTGAACCCAAAGCCTGAACTCTGAAAAGCTGCACCAAAACTGAAGTGAGAACGAGGCTATGAGTAGGCCTTACATAAGGCCTTGCTCTCACAGTGTGTTCAAAGGCCACAAGAGGCAGCACTTTGGAACTTATTAGAAAGTTGACGTTGGAGCCCCCATCCCAGATTTACAGCGTCAAAATTTGTCGTTTTAAAAATTTTTTGTAAGATACCTTTCAAATGCCTATGCACCTAAAACTTGAAAACCACTGGTTTAGGGGGCAGATGTGCCAGCACGTGATTACACTATTGCTGGTTATTAAAGTTAAAAAAGTCAAGAAATACTGTTGGGGGTATTACATGATTGAAGTTGCCCAGGGCAAAGTAAGGGTTCTTCCTCCTAGCATGTGGCATATTAAAATCACCTAGAGAGCTTTATATAATATCAGGGCATTGGTCATTTAAAAATGATCCCAGTATATAACCAGGGTGGAGAATTTATCAAAAGCTTCTTGTTAGTCATACCATTCTTAGATGTGCATAGTAGCCCCCAGTTATCAAAGCAAAAAATGAAAGGAATATTGATGACTCTGAACTTAGGCTTTTTTTTTTTTTTTTTTAACAAAAGAAAATTAACAAATTTAATATGTTTCAGAACCCCACGTACATGGGGAGGCAGAGAACTTACATGCATGAGAAGTTCAGAGATATAAAGGGAGATTGTGGGGACAGAGTCCCAGAGAGCAGTTTCCAGGCTCTCGGCCTCAAGTGGAAAGGTGCTGGCTCGGGTAGTAGATGGCCATCAGCCATGACTAGTAGGCCATCAGCTGTAACCACTTATATAACTGATATAACTGCCGTGGCTGAGCTGGCAAGCGCGGATTGCAGTTAGCAAGGGGTTGGTTGGTTGGCAGAGAAGCGGATGGTGAATTGCGGCTAGCAAGTGCGGTTAGCAAGCAGAGTGTGGATTGTAGATCGTATTGATCCTACTTTGTGTATCTGGCCAGGCTGCCAGTGAGACAGGGGTGCAGGAAGACCCCTTGTTGGGGTACTGGCAGATGTTTGCTTTTGTGTCTCGATCAGCTGCCAGCGAGAATATAGTGGTGTGAACCCCTTATCCATGGCTCTGTTGGTGTTCCTTTTTGGCCTCACCATGTCCTGCATTCTGGTGAAGAGAGCAGGACCAGAGCCCCTGCACAACAGGGATCTAGGCATATAAGACAGTCTGAGCTAGGAATGAGGCAAAGTTCCTTGGAGGCTTCAAAGTGTTATTGCAGGATGACAGGAAAAGCAAATGTTTAGTAAACAGACGTTTGCCTTGCCCTGTAGATATGATCTTGGGTTTTCCAGGGTCCAGGCATTTCCTACCTGGGGCTATAATCTCCACTTCCCCCACAGTAGATTCCTGGCTTTCCTCTTTACACAAACAGTCTTGCCTTCCCACCCTGAACAACAGACCCTCTGGCTCTTAGGATGTCACATGTCCCTCACTTAACACAACTTCTTTTTTCCTTGCCACTAAGCCACATCCTTTCCCTCTTCCAGCCCACATTTATTTCCAGTCTTAAAATGATTTTATAATAAAAGCCTTTTTTTTCTGCTCACATGACATCACATCCCTTCACCAGGATCAAATTATACCGCAGATCCTTGGAAATAAGTTGTTCAGAATAAACAGAAGGCTTTAAGGGAGGATACATAGTTCTGTTTGTTCAAATCAAGCATTCTCCTCTTTTAAAAATGCCACTGAAGCTACTAGCTGTTGCCTTTTGTCTGGGGCCTCTGTTGTGCAGTAACAATTCGAGGCCCACAAAAGAGTGAGAGCTCCCTCCCACGTGTACTGCTTTTAGACTGTTCTCCCCTACTGCAGAGCAACAATAGTCATGCTAGCCAGCTCTCAAAACTGGTGTCAGAAGAAGACGGGGAGGCAGGACAAATCGATGCTTCTAGTTTTCTCTCAGTAATCCTTCCCCAGGGTTCAGATTTATATGTGAACTCCTGTTATCAACTGATCTCTTTAAAAAGGTCCCTTGTCTCTGGGTGGTAGGGAGCCTCTTTGAGAACAGCAATAAGAAAGCTTATGAGCTTCCCTTCACATGATCAACAGACTGATTACATCTTTCTGGTTTAGCAACTTCCTCTTTCCTCTCACCAGCTGCTGAACACGTTGCCTGTAACCCTGATTGGGGATATAATTGGTTCTTTGGAATTTGCTCCATTCCTAACGATATTTCAAGCTTGTAATTAGATAGTGGGTTATGTATTCTGGAAAATGGTTCAGCTGAGTATAAGGGAAAGTGTTTCCAGGTTATTCCTTCTTCATTATAAGAATTCATTAGGCATGCAAACCAATTTCACTTATATCCTCTTTTGTTTTTCAGAGAAAGGTTTTTGGTTTGTATTTGTGTGTTTTGGTTTAGTTTTGAAGGGGGTAGGTGGTGATGATGGTGCTTACAGAAATTCTAGAAAAAAAGACATGGAGATGAAATATGTTTAAAAGAAGCAAACTGAAACAGTCTCTAGGAAGGAAGACAAGCAAATTTCCTTTGACATTTGAAAAGTCTTAGTTTGATTTGAGCCCTCACTTGTACTTTGTAAGTTAAAATTACCTATATTTAGATTATAAATTCTAGGTACATAGATGCTAATTATCATTCATTTATTTATGCATACATACATTTATTCGCCAATCCATTCATTTATTCAATGAACATTTACTGGATGTTCGATTTAAGCAATGGTTTCATAGTAAACAGAAATAAATAAGGCATGTTCGTTGCCCTCAAGTAGCTCATAATCTAAAGGGGTAGAAGAGTACACATGTAAAGACATAGGGCTGTAAAATTTTACAAGTGCTAAAATGGAAATTTCTAGAAGATACTATGGGAATACTACAGGATCCCAGCAAACATGATCAACTTTATAATGGTGGCAGTAGCTAGGTAGGAAACTTTTCTTATTAAAGTAAAGGAAGAAAGAAGAGCAGGAAATTTCTGGGGGAAAAGTTTTAGGATCACTTTTCTATAATCAAAACTGAGGTGCTTCAGATTTCATGTCTAGCTTAACTCACCTTTTCTGCACATGAAATCACATCTCTCACCAGAATCAAATTATATCACAGATCTTTGGAAACAAATTGTACAAAATAAACAGAAGAATTTTAAAGGAGGGTATATAGTTCTTTGTTCAAATTAATATTCTCCTTTTTAATTTATTTTTTAAAGCCTATGGACCCCTGGTTGTTCTTTTGTTTTGTTGTTGTCGTTTTGTTTTGTTTTTTTACATGAAACCCACATATCAACTGACATAGCCCTACTCCTTAAACTAAGACTACTCAGAACTCCCACACCACAATCAATGCCTTTTCTAAGAGTTTTTTAAATCCCTGAAGGATTTAGATTTCCATTGTTACTTCTAGCTCTGAACACCTGATCCCACAAATCGTTTTATTTAAGGATTATTTCATCTTCCTTGCATGGTGGCTCTGATTTATACCTCTTTGACTCAGGTATGGAATTTTGTATATTTTCCTTGATCTTAATAAACACCAACAACAAAATCATTCAGGTATGTTGCTCCTGCATGTAACAATACTTGAACCAGTGTAACTTTGTCTTTTGACATGGAAACAGTGGTGTCACTTGTTGTCTCTTCATATTGGTGGCATGGCTCTCCCCATTTCCCACTGTCTTCTTCCAGACAGGCCCCTTGGCTTACTTCTGGGAACTCCAATTTTTTTTTTATACTGTGTAGAGTAATGCAGTACTCTTCAACCCCAGTCCAAAACTTCAGCTCTAGCACACTTTTTTAAAAATCATTTTTCAATAACAGCTGACATGCAATATTATATTAGTTTCAGGAGTACAACATAGTGATTAGACATTTATATAACATATAAAGTGCTCACTCCAATGAATCTAGTACCCACCTGACCATTCATAGTTACTAAAATATTACTGACTACATTTCCTTTGCTGTACTTCATATCCCCCTGACTATTTTCAAAACTGGCAATTTGTACTTCTTAATCCTTTTCATCTTTTTTCACCCATCCTCCCAACCTTCCTTCCATCTGGCAACCATCAGTTTGTTCTCTGTGTCTGAGTTTCTATTTCACTTGTTCCTTTATTTGTTTTTTTTTTTTTTTAGATTCCATATATAAGTGAAAACATGTTTTTTTCATTCTCTGACTTATTTCACTCAGCATAATATCCTCTAGGTCCATCCATGTTGTTGTAAATGATAAGATTCATTCCATTTCAAGGCTGAGTGATATTCCATTTTACATATGTGCCACCTCTTCTCGATATATTCGTCTAGCGATGAACACTTAGGTTGCTTTCATATCTTGGCTATTGTAAATAATGCTGTAACAAACATAGGGATGTGTATATTTTTTTCAAATTAGTGTTCTGGATTTCTTCAGATAAATACTGAAAGTGGAATTGCTGGGTCGTACACAGAGTGCCAAAAAAATGTATACATATTTAAAGAAAGGAAAAAACTATTAAAATTGTAATACTTGATATAACGAAAGATGAATACAAGTCACGTTTGACTTCTACAATTACAAGAGGTGCTCAAAGTGGTTACCATCAGCATCCAGACACTTCTGATTATGGCAAACTACTGCTTGAGCAACGTTGACTAAAGTGTCCACTTGTATACATTTTTTTGGCACCCCCGGTAGTTCTTTTTTTAATGGTTTGAGGAAACTCCATATTATTTTCCATAGTGACTGCACCAATTTACAATCCTATCACCAGTGCACAAGCATTCCCTTTTCTCCACATCCTTGCCAAAACTTGTTGTTTGTTGATATGTTGATGATAGCCAGCCTGACAGGTATGAGGTGATATTTAATTGCGGTTTTAATTGCATTTCCCTGATGATTATTGATGTTGAGCATCTTTTCATGTGTCTATTGGCCATCTGTATGTCTTCTTTGGAAAAATGTCTATTCAGGTCCTCTGCCCTTTCTTAATTGGATTGTTTGTTTTTTTGGTGAGTTGTATGAGTTTTTTTGTAAATATTGGATCTTAACCCCTATTGACAGTATCATTTGTGAATATCTTCTCACATTCAGTATGTTGCCTTTTCCTTTTGTTGGCGGTTTTCTTCTCTGTACAAAAACATTTTAGTTTGATGTAGTTTACTTTTTTCTTTTGTTTCCCTTGCCTGGGGAGCCATATCCAAATAAGAATATGAATATGATAATGAATATAAATACAAAATTAAAAACAATATCAAAGAGTTTACTGCTTATGTTTTCTCCTGAATTTTATGGTTTCAGGTCTTACATATAAGTTTTTATTCACTTTGAGTTTATGTTTGTATGTGGTTCAAAAACTAGACAAGTTCATTGTTTAGCATGTACTCCAGTTTTCCTAACACCATGGAAAAAGACTGTCTTTACCCCATTGTAAATTCTTGCCTCCTTAGTAATAGATTATTTGACCATATAGCCATGATTTTATTTCTGGGCTCTCCATTTTGCTCCATTTATTTAGGTCTCTATTTTTATGCCAGTACCATGCTGTTTTGATTACTATAGGCTTATAGTATAGTTTAATATCAGGAACATGATACCTCCAACTTTGTTCTTCTTTCTCAAGATTTCTTTAGCTATTTAGGGTGTTTTTAGATTGCTTTGGGTAGTATGGACATTTTAACTATGTTAAATTTTCATACACATGAGCTAGTGTATGTTATAGTCTTCCATTTATTTGTATGTTCAGTTTCTTTCTTACATGTTTTATAGTTTCCTGAATAGAGGTCTTTTACCTTCTTGATTTATCAAATTTATTCCAAAGTGTTGTTTTGTGTGTGTGTGTGTGTGGGGGGGTGTTTATAAAATTGTAGATGAGATTGTTTTCTTAATTTCTCTTTCTGATGATTCATTATTGGTGTATACAAATGCAACCAATTTCTGAATATTAATTTTGCATCCTGCTACTTTACTGAATTCATTTATTAGTTATAATCCTTTTTTGTTGGAACCTTTATGGTTCTCTCCATACAGTATCATATCATCTGCAAATAATGATAGTTTTACTTCTTTCTTTCCAATCTGAATGCCTTTTGTTTCTTTTATTCTTGTCTGACTGCTGTGGCTACGATTGCCAATACTATGTTGAATAAAAGTATGAAAGTGGACATCCTTAACTTGTTCCTAATCTCAAAGAGAAAGCTTTCAGCTTTTCACTGTTAAATAAGATGTTAGCTGTGGGGTTGTTATAAGCTGACATTTATTATGTTGAGGTATGTCTCCTCTATTCCTACTTTGCTGAGAGTTTTTATCATAAATGGATGTTGGATTTTTGTCAAATGCTTTTTCTGAATCTAGAGATATGATCATAAGATTAACATTTTTATCACTCATTTATGTGGTGTATCATGTTAATGGATTTGCAAATGTTAAACTAACCTGGCATACCATGAATAAATCCCACTTGATCATGATGTATGATGCTGAATTTGGTTTGTTAATAGTTTGTTCAGGATTGTTGTATCTATGTTCATCAGGAATATTGGCCTATAATTTTTTTTTTTTTTTTTTTTTTTTTTTTTGCTTTTGTCTGGTTTTTTGTATCAGGGTAATGCTGGAATTGTAAAATGAGTTGGGAGCCTTCCCTTCTCTTCAATTTTTTGGAATAGTTTTAAAAGAACAGGCATTAATTCTTCTTTGAGTGTTTGGCAAAATTCACCTGGGAAGCCCTCTGGTCTAGGACTTTTGTTTGTTGAGAGTTTTTTGACTACTGATTCAATTTCATTAGTAGTTATCAGTCTGGTCATGTTTTCTGTTTCTTCCTGATTCAGTTTTGGAAGCTTGTATGTTTTTAGGAATTTATCCATTTCTTCCAGGTTGTCCTTTTTATTAGTATATAATTATCCATAGTATTTTCTTATAATCCTTTGTATTTCTGTGGTGTCAATTGTCACTTCTCCTCTTTCATTTCTGATTTATTTAGGTTCTCTCTCTCTCTCTCTTTCTCTCTGTCTCTCTCTCTGTCTCTCTCTCTCTCTCTCTCTCTCTTTTCTTGATGAGTCTGGCTAAAGGTTTAATCAATTTGTTAATCTTTTCAAAGAACCAGCTCTTGGTTTTATTGATCTTTTCTAATTGTTTTATTAGACTCTATTTTATATAACTCTATTCTAATCTTTATTATTTCCTTTCTTTTATCCACTTTGGGTTTTGTTTGTTATTCTTCTTCTGGTTCCGCTAGGTGTGAGGTTAGATTGTTTATTTGAGATTTTTCTTGTTTCTTGAGGTAGGCCTGTTTGCTCTGAGTTTCCCTCTTAGAACTGCTTTGGCTGTGTCACATAGATTTTTGGATTATTTTCATTTTCATTTTGGATGTTTTCATTTTCGTTTCTCTCAAGGTATCTTTTGATTTCTTCTTCAATCTCATTGTTAACCTATTTATTTTTTAGTAGTATGTGATGTAGCCTCCACATGCTTCTATGTTTTTCAGTTTTCTTCTTGCAATTGATTTCTAGCTTCATATTATTGTGATCAAAGAAGATGATTGATTTGATTTCACTCTTCTTAAATTTACTGAGACTTGTTTTGTGGCCTAATATGGTCTGTCCAGGAAAATGTCCCATGTGCAACTGAAAAAAAAAAAAAATGTATATTCTACTGCTTTTGGGTGAAATGTCCTAAAAATATCAATTAAGATTACATGTTCTAATGATCATGTGTTCTAATGTGTCATTAAAGTCATGGGGTCCTTGTTAATTTTATGTCTGGATAATCTATCTATTGATGCCAGTGAGGTGTTAATGTCCCCTACTATCATTGTCTTACTGTTCATCTTTCCCTTCATGTCTATCAATATTTACTTTATATATTTAGGTCCTCCTATGTTGGGTGCATAGATGTTTACAAGAGTTATATCCTCTTGCTTGATTAATCCCTTTATTACTATGAAGACCCCTTGTTTGTCTCTTGTTACACCCTTTCTTTTAAACTCTTTTTTTTTTTTTTGTATCCTAGTGTTAGTTGCTGAATTGTGTCCCACTCCCCCCAGTGATATGTTAAGCCCTTACCCCCAGTACCTCACAATGTGACCATTTGGAGACAGGACCTTTAAAATGCTGATTAAGGTAAAATGAGGCTACGAGAGTCGGTCCTAATCCAATTTGACAGGTGTCCTTATAAGAAAATTTGGACACACAGAGAGATACCAAGGGTGTTCGTGCAGAAAAAAGAACATGTGAAAGAAGATTATCTGCACACCAAAGAGAGAGAACTCAGAAGAAACTAACCCTGCCAAAACCTTGTGAACTTCCAGCCTCAAGAACTATGAGAAAATAAATTTCTGTGGTTTAAGCCACCTGGTCTGTGGTATTTTGTTATGACATCCCTAGGCAACTAATACACACAGAAATAATACTTATCTCTAGTAAATACCGGTAAGACTGATCTTGGGTCTTCCACTAACCAGCAAATATTCACTTTTTTAAAATTTAGTTTAAAAAAAATTGAATGAATAAATGAATCCAGTGAGTTACAAAGTACAAAGACCTAGAAAAATACTACAAGTTAAAATGTAAAAGAAATCTTTGTGCTCCTAGATAAATGTCTTTTCTTTGGAAGATCTGAGTTTTGTCATGTCTGAAATAAGACTGTTGAAAATGTATTTTGTCCCTTAGCTTTGAGGGTCTGTCATTTACTGTTAGTACATCATTGGCAATGCTGGTTATGATGATGATGATGAAAAGTGAAGGAATTCAGGCCAGGATTTCTCCAGCCATGAGTATATTAAGAACTTACAATCAACACATGGCACGTGTTTTTCTTGACTTGAAGACTATCATTAGAAACTAACTTTTTCTGTCTGAGAAGATAAAGACTAATTATAATGTGATTGTATTTTATTACTGTAAGCTAGATTGTACTGCAATAATAACCAGCCTCCAAATCTCAATGGATTAAGAATTCATTTATTTCTCTTTTCATTGTGCACTTCCAGTGTATATCAGCACAGCTAATATTAGTGGGAATAATCTTAAGTATAATATTTAAAAAGCCTTCCAAAAAATTACTTAGGTAAATAACAAGGAGAGGGAATAAAAGCATGAAATCATCTTGCGTTTTCAAATGACTAATAAAATCATGTCTATGACCTAAGAACTCAGGCAGACTTCCTTTAGTCCCTAATCCCTAACCTAAGATAGGGATCCTTCCACTAAAGCTGTGGGGGGAAAAGAAAGAAAGAATTCTCACTATGGGAGAGCCAAGAAATAAATATAAGCGATATCAGAAAAGATTCTTTTGATGATATATTAGGTTGGTGCAAAAGTAATTGTGGTTTTTGCAATTATTTTTAATCTTTTAAATCCAGTTACTTTTGCACTAACCTTATACCGTGTTTCCCTGAAAGTAAGACCTAGCCGGACCATCAGCTCTAATGCGTCTTTTGGAGCAAAAAAATAATATGAGACCCGGTCTTATATTATATTAAAAGATATAATATATCTTTTAATATATTGGTTGGTCATTGAATTGGAAGCAATTATTTTATCTATTGTACATAAAACACTATTTAACCCCTTACATTAAAATAAGACCGGGTCTTATATTAATTTTTGCTCCAAAAGATGCATTAGAGCTGATGGTCCGGCTAGGTCTTATTTCAGAGACACATGGTATATCTTTTGAAATTCCAAATCTTATGCTATTTGTTTAGTAAAAAGAGCAAATCAATGAGTTACTTAGTCTGGCAAAGGAAAGAGTATCTTCTGATCATTGACCAAGGATCTCTGAAAAAATGTTATTGGTCTGATTTTACAGATGAAGAAACTGACATCCAAAATGGTCAAGTCATAAGTTCAAAATCCAAATCTGGGGGTGGCCAGATGCTTCGGTTGGTTAGAGCATGAGCTCTGAAGAACAGTGTTGCCGGTTTGATTCCCACATGGGCCAGTGAGCTGCGCCCTCCACAACTAGATTGAAGACGATGAGCAGCTGCTGAGCTGTTGGAGGGACAGCTGGATGGCTCAGTTGGTTAGAGCGTGAGCTCTCAACAACAAGGTTGCTGGTTCGATTCCCACATGGGATGGTGGGCTGTGCCCTCTGCAACTAAGATTGAAAACGGCGACTGGACTTGGAGCTGAGCTGTGCCCTCCACAACTAGATTGAAGGACAATGACTTGGAGCTAATGGGCCATGGAGAAACACACTGGTTCCCCAATATTCTCCAATAAAATTAAAGAAAAAAAAAATCAAAATCAAAATCTGGTCTTCTCTAGTCACCTCCTTCACTTTCTGAAGTCCTATCTCTCTTTTTCCTTTTATGTACCTCAAATGCCTTTCTTTCTGCTCACTGATAGAATTTCAAAATCCAGGATCAAAGAAGTCCCAAATGGGCTGCATTTCTCAAGAAACAACAGCTCACACTGCTCTAGCTTTCCCCCAGGCCTTTATTTGCTTTCCAAGAGATTCAGACAGACTTTTACTTGTTAATCCTTGTATCAGAATTTACATTTTAAAACTAAGTTTGAGATATTGATTGATTTTGATGAAAGAAAGAATCCTTCATGGTGGGATTATGAACTTCAGTGAATGAAGGCTTTCCTGGTGTCTTTGAAATCATACCACCACAGCGTCAGCCTACACAGAGAGAGGAATGGCATTGCTCTGATTCTTCCAGTCCACGCACCAGAAATCTGCTATGTAAAGATGGTTATCCTTGAGTATGGTCCGTGAATCAAGAAATTTAACCCTAAAGACAAGGTTTCAAAAAATATAGGGCACTAGGGGGATGATTTCAGACACTTAATACGACTCCAGTGTTTATTAAAAAAATAAAAAAATAAAAAAATTCACAAGCATTTGTGTTCTCATCTGCCCAGAAATGAGTCATCTACTCTTGTCTTTTTCTGTCATTCACTCAGACTCCTCTAATTAAAACCTCTGGTTACTCCCACAGATGTTTCCAGACTGATTATTTCAGTCTTCTTTCACAGCTTGCTGGATCTCTATCTTGAAATAGAGTGTGATCTCTTTTGGTTAGTGCATGGTAGCATTTCAACACAAACTAGCATAAGGATAATTTTAAATAATTAGAGGGAAATCTAAGATAAAGACACTAGTCTGCAAAAGAAATAGCTATGTACCAAGATTTGTGCTACAATCCAGTTAAAGAAAGACAGGGAAATGAATAGATGGGCTTCTTGCCAGAAAGCTCTGATCCTGCTCTGATTTTCCCATGGCTGTTTGGCATACCAGCAAGCACATGAGTTTAATTTCTTTGTTTGTACTTGTCTCCTCCCCGCACTCCCCAGTGTTGCAATTTGCTTACCTAAGTCTAAACAACCCACTTAAGCAAGCATAAGTGGGAATTTCCATTGAACATATTTCTAGAGAATGTCTGATGTTGGTCATTGAATTGGAAGCAATTATTTTATCTAATGTACATAAAATACTATTTAACCCCTTCTGCTATCATCACCTTTCCACTCCATTGTTTTAATGTTCAATCAGAGAGACTGAGGTTAATTGCTAACCACATCATTTGCTATTGTCTTATACCCCCTGCCTTACACATTTATGCCCACCTTCAGGGGCCCAGAGGGTGGCCAAGTTTCTATCCAGTTCTAGGCCCTTCTATTCTCAGGGTTACCATCTGCAGTTCAAATTTCATGTCAGCATCAAACTGTATGTGGGGTCACTGAGCAACCTCCCAGATCTCCAAGCATCTCTTATACAGTGAACACAAATTTATAAGCCTATATAGGTAGCAACCACATCAATAAGGAGGTGTGGAAAGTCTAGTGAATCTGTCATTAACCTTTTAAGTAGCCATAGTCATACACTGAGTACTAACCATCCTCATAAAATGAAGGAGTAAAAATTATCATAATCAGTTTTCACTGTTTGTTTGTTGTTGTTTTAAGCATTGGCCTTACTTGTATCTTATAATTATAAAATGTTATCTCTTGCTCTTAGCTTTTCATTCCATGTCCATCTTCGCCTCCTTCCCTCAGCCCTCTCCTCTGCTCCAGTTGCTATTGCTGTGTATAAAGCCTTGGCCACCCAGGCTGAGAGGAAGTAGATGGCAGTGATTTTTATCTTACCTTGTATGCTCACTGCCTAACAAACTGTTCAAACACCAGGCGACCACTCAATTAGTATTGGTTAAATATTGAAGAAACTATAAAGACCAATCAAATTATATGAGACTAAATGTAAATATGCAACTTAAAACATAAGACTCCATTTAACCTGGTAGAAAATTCTAGCCTTCTATAAAATGTTAGAATTGGAAAGGATCTTATACAGTATTTAGTTAAATCTCATTTAAAAAGTGGAGTCCATAAACAAAACATCACATAGCCAGCTAGGGTAAAACCATGCCTAGACCTCCCTCTGGGACCCATACAAAGTCCTCTACCTCATTAGTACTCTTTTCTGATTAATTTCCCATCCTCATCATTTGCAGCTTTGGTATTGCTTCAGCCAGACGCCCAAAATGTTCCCATGATATTTCTTCTGCTTGGTTTTCGTCAGTTTTTTTGTTTGTTTGCCCATGAGTCAGACTCTTCTCCCTAACTGCCGTGACCTTTTATCAACCTTACAGATAGTTCTCTTTGGTTTTAAATATTCTCTAAGTTGCCTAAATTTCCACCATCCTTTTCAAGTTTAAGGGAGGAAAAAGTACATAGTAGAAGGGAGCTTGAAAACTTACTCTAAAATGTGATGTGAATTAATCAGAGGGTGGTGGTGGGGGGGGAGGAGGGAAGTGTCTCAGACTAGTAAGGACATACCAGAGCCTAGAATACTCCAACTCAGAGAGGATAGAACACACCTGAGAAATCTGGAGAAGTCCCAAAGGATACTTTTTGCAAAAGAATAAAAATAAATGGATGAAAAGACTCATTTGGGATATCAAATAACAAAAATAATACAATTAATTAATGAGTTTGATATCCTTTATTCTAGGAGAAACAATCCATGGACTGGGGGAGTCCAGTACCTCACAAGCCATGGAGCATTCCTCCTGAGGGATTTGGGGCAAGAGTGAGTTTCATAGAATGTTAGAAGAGGCAATGTGGAAACAGGGCATAATTGACTAGGTCCGGGATTTCCTGGTAAGGCTAACAGATTCTATTTTTTAGGGTTTGGTAAGCTAGCTAAAGCTAAGTTGGAGGATTGTGAATGGTGTATGTTAGGTTTCTAGACAGTGAGACCTTTTCTATAAATCTGGATTGACTTAGGTTTGGATTTGTGCCATGGGCTGGGCCACTGGGACAGCCTCGATTTTGTGGATCATGATATACAAATTTCCCTTATTAGGGATGACTTTCCAAAACACAAGCAATGTAAAAATGAAGCAAAGTCCACAGTTAGTATAGTCACTCAAATATTAATTTATTCAAATAACATTTAGAAGTTATGTTCATTTGTATTAAACCGCATACCAGATAACTGGGCTATAATGGAAAGAAACAAGCCTTTCCTCAAGGAGTTTAATTTCAAGACACAAAGGAACGTTAAAGGAAATTTCTCAGATGGATTAATTTTGAGCAAATGTCTTGTTTTATTTCAAACTTGCCATAAGAGTACTAGCTTCACAGAGAGCCAGTTCAAATCTTGCTTCTGCAAAGTCTTTATACAAAAAACACAAGCAAAATGAAAAAAAGAAATACACTGTCTTGATAAGATTGTTAGTCTAGGCCAGGGGTGTCCAAACTGCGTCCCGCGGGCCAACTGTGGGTCGCAATCCATTGTTAATTGGCCCACAGCAAATTCCAAAAATATATTTAGTTTACTTAAATAAACCCGGTTAGGCAATACGTATTTCACCTCGAGTGAGTGGCCCGGCTGTTTGTGTATTTTACCGCATATGGCCCTTGGTGAAAACCATTGAAAAAAGTTTGAACACCCCTGGTCTAGGCACTAGAAAGAAATGTATGTTAAAGTTTGTTGATCTAGTCTCAAGATAGTTTAAAGGTTTTAAGTTTATAAAACTATCATACGCATTTTAGTTGTGCAGAACAAACTGTAGTTTAACTGCCCAGGATGTTACTCTGGTAGACTACCAAGTGGTAAAGAAAAATTGTTCTAGATGTTATCAAAAAGTAGTTATGTTTTTGCTCAGGTTTGAGACAATTTGCTTCTTTTCAATCCCTTTTCAATTTCTTCTAAGCAAAAGAAGAGACACATGAACTGAAATTTATAA
Source organism: Rhinolophus sinicus (assembly GCF_036562045.2). Lineage (NCBI taxonomy): Eukaryota > Metazoa > Chordata > Mammalia > Chiroptera > Rhinolophidae > Rhinolophus > Rhinolophus sinicus. The sequence continues at coordinate 107,786,907 of NC_133756.1, forward strand.
TATATATTCCCTATCGTGAATACAGATAGTGACAGTACTTTTATGGCAAGTAAGAATTATTCATAAAAGCAAAAATGAGAGTATAAAATGTCCAATGTCTACTACACTGAGTTATAAAGACATAATCACTCCCTACTAGGGGAACTTTAGTGGTTTTCTGTCCTCTATCACACCCTGTACGGAATATTCTGTAAACTAACAAATTCTCTTCACTCTGACTCTTTCATCAAGTATTCTTATTATTACCCAACCAGCACTGAAAAGTACATTGTAGTCATAGACCTGGTTTGAAGTTCTGCCCCACCACTTAATCAGGTCAGAAGGTTGAAACAGTTATTTAAACTTTCTGATCAGTTTCCTCATTTCTAAAATGGAAGTAATTTCCCACCTAGGACAGTACTTGTGAAGATTATATAAGATAATGTATGTAAAAGCACCTGGCATAAAGTAAGCATCCAATATATTATAATTACTTTAATTATATCATCACCATTATTTTTTTCCAGGCAGTGTGGGTACATTCTGTCCATTGCATGGGGTAGAAATCAAAGCATCTTAGGTTGGGATCTTAGCTCCAAAACTTAGCAGCTATAAGATCAGAGAAAGTTATTTAATGTTTCTCATTTCAATTCTTCATCTATAAAACTGGGGTAAAATAAGAACTATATCACGGAGTTGTGATGGCAACTAATTAAAATAATATGAGTAAGTGCCCACTGCCATATGGTATAGATGCTTCCTAAATGACATTCTCCTTCCCCAGAATATCCGGATCCAGTATTTTGGCTAATTAGAAAGCATTCCTGTATTATATAAGTGAATAAATGGGCATTTAATTTGTTTGCTATTTGGCTGCAAGTTTTGTTAGTATGAGGCAGTCCTCTAGGGTCTTCTTATCTCTGGAAAAGGTGATCAAATCACATTAAAAAATGAGCAAAATTGAGGACAAAATCAGGATAATTGTCCACATAAGAAGCCCTACACCATGAAATCATTTGTTCTCTGGTTTAATCTGAATATAAGTATACAAAAAGAAATGAACATCAGGGTACTGAGTTCCATGTTATTTGTCTAAGAGGAAAAACATAGTTCGAAATTTCCTGTAGGTATAATGCAGGGGACTGAGTCCATTTGGGGTCCAGTTGGCTTGTAGGCACGAGAGTGGTTTCTCAGGAATTTGCATCGTCTGTCACCATTCCCCATGCTCATCCCTATGCCCACGTAGTGAGATCTCGGCTCCAGCCATTCTTAACTACCTAATATTCTCTGATGACTTTGTTATCCTCATTTCTTTTTTTTTTTTTTTAATTAAAGTTTATTGGGGTGACAATTGTTAGTAAAGCTACATAGATTTCAGGTGTATAATTCTGTATTACGTTATCTATAAATCCCATTGTGTGTTCACCACCCAGAGTCAGTTCTTCTTCCATCACCATCTATTTGATCCCCTTTACCCTCATCTACCATTTCAATGCCTTTGTACCATTTAGCGCCAGAAGTGGCTCTGTGTACTTTTCCTCTGCCTTTCTTCTACACCGCTACACTAGAATAACTTTTAAGACTCAGCTCAAGTGTTATTTCCTTGGGAAAGACCCTTCTCTCACACCATCAGTACCCTGTCTCTGTGAGTTTTGTTGTTGTTTCTATTTGTTTTGTTCTGTTTTGTTTGGACCTTCACCATAGACATTCCAGGCAATATCTTTTGAATCTCCATCTCCCCTAAAGCATCAAATGTACGTACTATGTTTTATCCCCTCTACCAACCTTTTACTTTTTTTTTTTAACCTCAAGCCTAGTCCATAGTAGGTTCTCACTAATACTTCACATGAGACTAACAAGTCAAAAATTGAGATAGAAAAAAGGTCAAGTTCCAAGTAAAAATAAAAATGAGCAGCTTTATCTTTAATTGGTATGTAGAGGGTAGGTGTTGAGATCTAGTATGTTATTCTTAGGAAGTTTCGTGTTGTTATTTGTTTTATTTTAGTTTTAGTACAGGGCACATGGTTTGGGGTTTTTTGTTTGTTGTGTTTTTTTGTGTTTTATTTTTATCACTAAAAGAGGAATAATAATTACTATTCAAGGTGATTGTAAGATTTGTAAAAGATAACCTGTGAACATGCGTAGTGTAGTACTTGGACCAAGGTACGTAATCAATAGATTTGCTATTCTAACCCAATTTATCAATAATCCTTTCATAAAAAAACAACTCACACACAATAACTAGCAGCTTACATAGATCTTACTGAAAATTTTGTAGGAAAAGCAGAGAAAACTATTTACATCTCACTCTACCACAAATCACAGAAATCCCCAATATAACCTCTTCTCAGCCAGAATACTATTGGGGATCTCCTTTTTGACCCTTGGGTAACTACCTACGAGTAGAATGGCTAGATTATATAATAAATGGATACTTAATTAAAAAAAAAATCTACCAAAAGTTTTACCATTTTACATTCCCATCAAGTGTGTATGAGAATTTTTGCCAATCTTTGGTTTAGTCAGTCTTTTTAATTTTAGCTATTTTATATCTTATATTTATAATGGTCTTGTATCCATGTACATAAAGAACTACTCAAATTAATAAGAAAGGGAACATAAAAATTAACACGATTCTTGAATAAGCACTTAACTAAAGAAGAGGAGGCTAATTCACTTGCCGAGAGTAGAAGCAAGAAGATCTTAAGGAGAAAGATGAATCTTTAAAGTAAGTGATGAAAGAAATAACAACAGTTCATGACCAGAGCACACAGAAAGATTTCATAATAACACTGGGAGCGTAGCTGAGACATTTTCCAGCATGTTTCCGTAATTTCTCTAATACTGTTCACTCTCTTGGGAATAGCAGAAAATCAGGGTCCATCTCAGAGATTATACCACTTTATTCAGAATGGAATAACTACTGAAACAAATGATCTCCAAATTCCAATGACTTGTTGCAAAAGAAGGGTTTGTTTCCCATTTGACATTAAAATGTAGGCAGTGAATGGTCTGTTCTCCACATAGTCACTCGGGTGTGAAAGTTCATTTTATCTTGTCTCTCTGTAGTCATGTAGATCTCCTGAATTCTCTCCATGCATCCACTGCTTGCAGGGAAACAGTGCTAGAATTAGACGTGGTGGGCTTTTGTGGACCTGGCCCAGAAATGCTGCTCGTCACTTCTACTCACACTTCCCTGGCCAGACCTTAGTTATTGGTTTCATCTAATTGTTAGAGAAATTGATAGAGAAATCCTTTGACCTGGAAAATGAGGATAATAAAGATACTGGTGACTACTTTCAGTCTCTGATACACAAGGCAAACATCAGATACCACAGTATTTTTCAGAATAGGATCAAAAACAGAGACATGGGAATTTTTCAAGTTCAGTTTCTAGAGTAACATGATGTATTATACACTCGTTTTCATTTCTTCTTCTGAAAGCTGCCTTACCTCCCCACCCACCTCCTCAATATCCTTAGCAATTAGTGCCCAGGCTCCTTTTTTTACCTCATTCCTGGCATCATCCTCAGCTGGACATTACAGTTCATGTTCCTCCATCACCTCTCAGCTCTGTGCTGAGAAGTCATCATTGGGCTTGAGTTTGCGCCCTCTCCAGATAGCCATTCTAGTTGCCTGTGGTCTGAGTGATACTTGTGCTCACGTAGTTGGTTTCCTCTGCACTTTTCTTTGCCTATTTAAAATTCTATTTATTCTTCAAAGCTCAACGTAATTCAATTAACACTCCTCTGTGAAGTTTTTCCATAATAACCAAATACCTAGGCTCTTGACGTACTTTTAGATAATTCATCTTCTATTTAATTACTTTAATATTGGATTGGAAACTCAAGAACTTTGGGAATTTATTTTTTTCATCTGCAGTATGGAAATAATAGTTGTTTTATAGAATAATGGTAAATGTTCAACCTAGTATATAAAATACAAAGTATCTAGTGTATAATAGATACTCAGGAATCCTAATGATAATTTCTATTCTGCTCAGAACTTCTTTGGTGTTTTTATTTTATCAGTTCTTTCACACATTGCCACATTTTTCCATATGTTATTGGCATCTGTGCACTCATCTTCTCCTTGTCATTGGATTTGGGATTATGAACAGATGTTCTTTCTTAAATGTGTGCATGTGTGTGTGAATTTTTAATAGTACAGAGCACATTCACTCATGGCATAGATCCAATAAATGTTTGCAGAAGTTCTCATCAAAATAGTAGATGATGAAAAGATTTAAGCTAATGTGGTAAGTACAGAAAACACAGACTTTTAGTAAGAAGCAATCCTGCATAAGCAAGCACAAACTATATCTCAGTAAACAATAAAGTACTATATGAACTGTACCATATTACACAAATGCAAAAGATTATTATTACAAAGTAGAAAAATATCAAAGTTAAAATTGTATGTGTTCTCCAGTTACCATTAAGAGTCCAGTTCATAATTCCTTTGATTGCTTTACTCCCCCAGGAGGTGAGACAGAATGATTCCCTGTTGAGAGAAATTAAACTCGTTGGTCATTTGCCATAAGAAATAACTTGGTAGAGCCATATACAATTCAGTAACTGCTCCTCTTTATTAAATACTTCAGGAAAGCCCCATGGGCATCTGGTTTAAACAAATATATAGAGAGAAATTTCAGTATGTAACCAATTACGTACGTATACTGAAAAGAAATTTAAAAGATTCAGAATTTGACGGTCTACCACAAAGTGGTATTAAGCACATTTTGTGATTTCATATACACAGATTTCCATTATACATGCAACTGACAAAAATAAATATACCAAACTCTTTCATGGTATGTAATTTTTATCTTTGTATTAGTATTAAGATCTTGATTCCAAAAAACACTGTTCAGGAAGTTGATTTATAGCATTAAAGTTGTTGTTTCTTATGTGTTTCTAAGAAATGAAAAGTTACCAAGTTAGTATGTGGAAGTAAGAACTGGGGCTAAAATAAAAAATAAATACAACTAAAAATATTTCATGCCCTCATTTCTTTGAAGCCCTAAAGTGATTTTTAAAAAAAGAGTTCATGTTATGGCCCTAGTTGAAAATACTTCTATCATTGCCATTTTATTATGTAGAGCATTAAACTGACATGAAATCTAGGTTGCTTCTGATTATATAAAGATTGGGAGAGAAAGAGCCTTTTCAAGTATGAAGGTTTCCTGCCTACTCCAGGGAACTCTGTAGTTAAAGAAAATGTGAAAGTATAAAAAATGTTTATTTCTTTAATTAAAGTAAAATAGATTCTGATAATGAGCAATAAGACATATAGGGCAAAATGTGTCTGCAAAGTGTGCTTTTACATGTATGAGTCTACATTACTTCAATAACAACCATGATATATTAAGTGCTACCATATGTGAGGCACAGTACAGTACAAGTTGCTTTATAGATTATACCTATTGGCTGGAGTGCACCCTGCCCGCCCCCCATCCCCTTCACCATTCACTAAACACACACATTCATAAAAGAAATTCTGGAACTAATTATCTTGGGGAAAGATATAACCAGATAAACCTACTACCCTGTTTTTCTTTGTCATGTCCCATGACTAAAGGCTCTCCTGTTCAGCTGCCCTGTTATGTACTTCAGTCACATCCATCCATCCATCCATCCATCCATCCATCCATCCATCCATCCATCCATTTATTCAAAGCTAATTAAGAGTATGCAGTGACTTACTGTGAGTTAGGCCCTTCCTTATGGGACGCAAAATAGATATGGTTTTTATTGCTACATAACTGTAGTCGAAGAGATGGACAGTAATCAAGTATATTTAGGTAATTACTTGATACTTACCTAATAATTAAGATAAAATAAGAGCCATGGTAGACATAAGTTATATGAAATGATAGAGAGAACAGTAAAATCTAATTTAGTTTGGGGGCTTGGAAAAAAAAATAAGAAAATAGTATTTAAATGGGCATCAAGGAATGATTAGGAGTTAGTGAAATGAGAAAGATGGGGAAGAAGGAAGAGCATTCTAGGAAGAAACACTACAATTGAATAAGTGTCTAAGCATTGGAGAACTGAAAGAGTACTAGTGAGGCAATAGTGCAGTGAGTAGAGGGAGAGGGAGAAGGAAGCAGAACCAGATCATGGAGGACTCAATATGGATTTCAGTGGTTTTAGATCTTTTTAAAAAAACTATTGGGAAATATTTATAATATTGGTTATATTTATAATCTTTATACTACATACTATTTGTAATACTTATACATGTTAAGTACTTATAATACTGATGATTTAAAGCAGAGGACTAACATGATCAGATTTACCTTTTGAACAAAATTACGCTAGCTGCTGGTAAGGAGAAGATATATGAGGAGGTCCAGAGAGGACAGGGGATATAAGATGAGATAAATTATGTTTCCTTGGACCACAGTAGTCGCAGAGTTGAGAAGTATTTCTATAGAAAAGACTTGATAATTATTATAGCCTACAAGACGGTTCCCAATGATCTTCACCTCTTTATATTTATGCTCTTGTATAAGCTACTTCCATATTGAACCAGATTGATCTGTGTGACCAACAGAATGTTATAGAAGTGGCAATGTACAAGGTGTGAGCAGCAAATATGATGACTGCTGCTGCCAAGTGCCATCCAACAGAAAGGCAGGGATCTTCAATGTGGGAAGTGGTGTGTCAAAGCTCAGTAACAGTGTGTGACAAGTTTCAACTTGTTCGGTGCAGTCAGGTCTGAGCTACGGTTGAGAGAAGGTGTGTTTTAAAGTATGCTGTAAATCATGGATAACGAACAATGCATTAATATGAAATGGGCAAATGGTTCCATCCTCCATTATGACAATGCTCCATGTCACACATCACTTCTGTTATACAGCAATTTCTGTCAAATAAAAACATTACAGTGTGTCCTCATCCACCTCATTCACCAGATCTGGCACCATGCAACTTCTGACTCTTCCCCAAAGTCAAAATGATTCAGGACATCAAGGCAGCCACAATAGTACAACTAAAGACACTCATGAAAGAGGACTTCCAGAACTGCTTCAGAAAGATGAAAGAAAGATGAGAGAAGTGTGTTTGAAGCAACGAGGGATATTTTGAGGGGGATTAATGGCAATGTGTCTTTTACTGTAATATATATTTTTAAATTTAAATATTCACCATAGTTTTTGATCACATACTGTATGACTACTGAGGTTAGAACATAAAAGGCATTGCAACTTGTGCTGATGTCTTAGATTGCTTATTTTGGGGAAAACCAGCAACTATGCCATAAGTACACTCAGGCAGCCCTTTAGAGAGGTCCCTGCGGAGGAAAATTGGGGCTTCACGTCAACAATCAAGACCAACTTGACAGCCATGTCAATGAGCAAAGTTCAAAGTAGATCTTTCTGCCCTAGGCAAGCCTTCAGAGCAGAGCAGCCTTCCCTGGTCCCTGACTACATCATTAAGGAGACCTTCAGCCAGAATTGCCCAGCAAAGTCACATCTTAGTTCTTGAACCACAGAAATTGTGAGACATAACAATAGTTATTGTTATTTTAAGCCACTAATTTGTTACACAGCAACAGATAGTTAACATGGTGACAAATTACATATGGTAAGTGAGAAAGAGGGTGATAGCAAGGATAATTTCTAAACTTTTAGCTTGCACAACTGGTTTGATATTCTTTTATAGAGAATACAGGCAGTGACCTAGTTTTTTGATGATAGAACAAATTCTGTTTTATTTTAGATGCATTTTGGGAGACTTTGGGACACACAGTGATTATAAATATCAGGATACTTAGTTGCAAGCAAAGTAAACAAGCTTTGTCTGATTCAACCAAAAAAAAAAAATTAACTAAAAGTTATTTGGGGAAAATCTTTAGAAGAAAACAGGAAAATATCAACATGAACTTTAAGTAGGTGATTATTTCTTAAACAGAACAAAAAAAGCACTGAACATACAGAATAACCTGAAAGTTTGGAAATTCTCTTCTTTACAACTTCTCTTTATCAAGACACCATTAAAAGAGTTAAAAGACAAAAGCTACCCACAGACAGAGACATGATAAGATATAGATAGATAGACAGATAGATACATAGATAGATAGATATAGATATAGATATATCTTTCAAAGGAATCATATCCAGAATACATAAAAAATCACCTACAAATATTTGCAATACAAATATTAACAAAGCATTATATCCAGAATATACAAAGAACACCTACAAATTAGTGGAAAAAAGCAGAGATCTCAAGAAAGAAATGATTCCATGTGTGAATAGGTAGTTCAGAGAAGAAGCGATCCAAATAAAAAATACACACATGAAAAGGTACTCAATTTCATTGTTGCCATTGACTAAATGTTCATGTCCCCCTAAATGTTTATGTTGAAACTCTAATCTTCAATGTGATATTTGGAGATAGGTCCTTTGGGGGTGATTAGGTCATTAGGGTGGAGCCATTATGATGGGATTAGTCTCCTTATAAGAAGAGACAAGAGAGAACTTGCTTCCTTTCTCTCAGCCGTGGGAGGAGACAGGGAAAAGGTGGCTGTTTATAAGTCAGGAAGTGGGCCCTCCTGAAATACTGGATCTGCAAGAGCCTTGATCTTGGACTTATCAGCCTCTAGAACTCTGAGAATAGTTTATCACTTAAGCCACCCAGTCTATAATATTTTTGTTAGTAGCACTCCAAAATGACTAAGACAATTGTGTGCCAAGAAAATACAAATTACAACTAGTTCAACTACATAGTCACCAAGGTGGTTAAAGTGAAAATGCCAGAAAATGCTAACTGGGATTTGTATACACTCTAAGAGAAGAGTAAATTGTTACAATCACTTTAGAGAACTGTTTGGCAGTACCTAACAAAACTGAACATTCACAAATCCTATGACCAAGCAATTTCACTCTTAAGTATGTATCCAATTGAATTGCATACATTTACCCACCAGAAGACAAATATAAGAATGTTTGTAACGGTAGTGCTTCAATAATAATGGAGATAGACCCCATCTGGCAACTATTCAAATGCTTGTATATACAAGAATGGATTAATAAATTGTGATATAGTCACCTGATAGTAAATATACCAATAAGAACAAATAAATTTACAACTACATGAAAAATGTCGATGAAACTTAAGAACATAATGTTAAGTAAAAGAATTCGGACACAAAAGAGTATATACGGTATGACACTTTATCGAGTTCAAAACTTATGGTTTTAGATATCAAGGTTATGGTCACCTTAGTAAGAAAGGCTGTGAAAGAAAGCGAGCATAAAGGAAGCTTCAGGGGGTACTGATTACATATTTGTTATTTTTTAGCTTGCAATCATTTACTAAGCCTATATACTTAGAATTTGTTCACTTTTCTGTATCAATTTTATATTTCAGTAAAGAGTTTAAAAGAAAAAAAAAATGTTATCTAGTAGCTCACAGAATTACCACTCTGGTCCAGAGCCACACCCATGAATATAGATTCAAGAACAATGGCCAAAATAATACCATTGAACTATTCCAGTGTGAACCCCGCTGTCGACAGGGTAGCTTGCACTCTTACCTTGTAAGCACTGAACACTGACTCCTGGAACTGATCCACCACAGCTGCTAGTCCAGGGTTTTGATCATTTTTCTGCTGCCATCATCACCGAAGGAAATGTCTCACAATTTCAATTCATTATGTCACCACTTCTCCACTCAGAGTCCTTGGCAGGTGCATCTGAATGATAGATCCTATGTCATGTTCACATGCTCTTAACCACAAGGAAATGTGGGAAAGCAGGTTTGGAATTTTGTACTTCTATTGTGGAACAGAGATTGTGCCTTTTAATTTCCTCAGACACGAAAGGAGGGTTCATATGCTGGGAAGTGAAAAACAATGTCAGATTTTGACTGCATTTTGTCATGCAGTGGCATGGATGTACCGGGATTTGAGTCTGTAATGCAGAGGAGAAATATGGGCTGCAGATCTAAATTTGGAATTACTAATATATAAATATTAATTGACGCTATGGGTATGGATAATATAGAAAGAGAAAGAGATCTCAGGTCCAGCTCTGAGGCATTTCAACATATAATAGAAAGTGATAGAAGGATGGGCTGGCAAGGTAGACGAAGAGGTAAGGAGGAAAACTGTAAGAGTGTGGAGTCACAGAAGGGAAGGAAGTCTTTCAAGAAAGAGGGAGAATTTAATTGGGTCAAATGATGTTGAAAAGATGATTAAGATAACATGCCAAAAAATTGTACAGACATTGTTTATATAGACATGGAGGTCTTTGGTGACTTTAATAAGAGTCGTTTCTACGCAGTGATGAAGCAGAGATGGAGGAAGACGGATGAGAATGGATTTGGAAGTGAGTGGGAGGACAAAGAACAGGGACAAGTATTTTGAAAAGTTTAATGATGAATGAAAGAAGCAAAATTTTCTTGAGTGTCTCATTTTTTCTTCATTGATAACACGTGTCCTATATTGTTACTCACACCTTTTACTTCATCATAATTTGTAACCCAGGACATTGGTTTTATTTGGTTTGTTTGTTTGTTTGTTTTTGTTTTTGAAGGTAGTGGCATCCCTCACTAGAAATTTTTCAGAAGCATGTCCTATGTTCTTTCCTCCCCCCATATTTTTATGTTCTGAGGGCTTGAAAACAGTAAATATTTTTTAAATAAATAAATCTTGCTTTCAGTTATAATCTCCACAGGGACCTTAAAAAGTAGTAAGAAAATTGAGACTCATAAAGTTTATAGAATGTTTTCATGTTTATCCAGCTAAGTCTGTGACTAAAAGTCAAGATTTAAGTCAAGATTTAAGTTCAGGCATACCATTACTAACTCCTCAAATGTTTCGCATGTATGTATAAGTTACATCATTCTCATGGTCATAATTGTCCATTTCTAGGCATTGCTTCTTTCTTACCAGGGAGCAAGAAAGAAAACAGACAAAGATGTTAAGAAGAAAAGATGTATGCCAGATGAGTCTGTTACATTTTAGGAAGGAAACTGATTTTTCGTGAAGACCCAGTAGCAGCCTGATAATATCTTTTGAGCCAAAGTTATGTCACATGACCATCAAAAATACAATGGAGCCTATGACATCATTTTTAACTGAGTACATTGTTGTCCTGAATAAAATTGAGATTATGTTAGTAAAGAATTAGGAACAAACCAATATTGGTTAGACAACTAGCAACAGCTACCTCAACACATAATCAAAAAAATAAAAGTTATATATATATACTGAAAATTACCATCAGGAAGGGTCCATATTAAAGATATAAATACAGCACAACAAAATTTTCTCTACCAATGGAACATACCACTTTTTTTTGGTTTTAGTTAAATGCCAGTTGAAATTAGGTTGACATATTATAATACCTACAATTTTATTTGCTGCCTTGGCATTAGTCATACATAGGGCACAAAATGTCTCAAAGTTCTAACCATGACTTTCTCTCCTGATATGCCTCCTGCCCTGCAGGAAAGTCTCCCCACCCAGCTGGTTTTCCTATCAGCTGCCCTGCTGCATTGTACCTCAATCATACTGCTTCAGTTCCCTGCCACCCTTTGGAATTATTTAAACAAATCATTTACATTCTCCTGTAGTAACAAAGGGTTGCCTGATCCTCTTATTACTATAAAGCCTGACTCCCACAGACCCTGTTTGTTCACTTTCTTCCCAAGTACCACCCTTTGTGGCCCTACATAGCAAGTAATGTCTTCCTCCCCTCAGCTGTCAGTATACCAGGTAAGACAATTAAGTTTGTGAACTCATCCTAGAAAAAGTGCTACATGACTCATTGCTGAATATCACTACGGTCACCTTGGAAGTACTCACCTTGGGAAGCTACACACCAATGTCAGTGCCTAGTCCACCCTCCAAAGCAATTTTGGAACTCTTTTTCTGGAATGGCCATCAAAGGTGTCATCGTATTACACTTGATGTCCTGAATGTCATCAAAATGTCTTCTTTTCAATATTTTCTTTATCTTCAGTTAAAGAAAGAAATCATTGAGGGCCAGAATAGGTGAGTAGGGAGTGTGTTCTCATACCGTTATTTATTTACTGGCTAAAAACTCCCTCACAGACAGTGCCCTGTGAGCTGGTGCATTGTCTTGATGCAAGAGCCGTGAATTGTTGGCGGAAAGTTCAGATCATCTAACTTTTTCATGTAGCCTTTTCAGCATTTCCAAATAGTAAATTTGGTTAACTGTTTGTCCAGTTGGTACAAATTCATAATAAATAATCCTTCTGATATCAAAAAAAGGTTAGCAACATCATTGCAACAAATTTGCGAACTTGTCAGACCTTCGTATGTGACTACTAAACTGCTATCAATCTCCTCTGTCTAGTGTTGGGTGTCCTATGTTTGATTATCTTGTAGTATTTAAGGTGGGGGATCTCTCCCTTAATGACAAAGTGAAGAGAGGTAGTCTAAACTGTTGAGCAGTATGAAATTGCTAAAATTTGACAGTTTTTGACCTATAAAATGACAATTTTATATGATCCAGCCTAATAATTCATTTATATTAGGGACTATGCTGTATCAAAAACATATAAATTCTTAAATCTTGAAATCACTCCAGTCCAACGAGACGATCCCCCAATGCTAGGCATGTGGAAAGAGACTATATGAGGAAGCCAAATTCTCTTTCTCACTCTATAAGTAGAACAGATGGCTTTTAAAATTTCTCTTTTTCTCACTCTTGATCTCACTCCATTTCTGTACATGTGTGTTTGTGTGTATATCTGTCTCTCTGTCTCTCGGTAGCTCTCTTCCCTGTGTTATAAGGTAACTGAACATCCTTGAGAAACCATAAAAATCATACCTGCCATTGTAAAAATTGACTCATACCTAATGGGAGTCTTGTGAAGATATCTAAGGTTGTTGTAAAGTTATTACTCTAAAATAATGAGTTTGAACACCCCTATACAGGAATTTAGGGAAATTTAGGAAATTACACATTTTCCTGAAAAATAATTGAGAGACGTGTGTCTCTCTCAGGAAACAGCAAAAGGAAGCAGCTGGAAATCTAAAATGGGATGAACACAATGAACACCTTTTATCAATATTTCAATTTATGGGCCTGAAGACCATCCCCACCCTCAACACCCCATATAAAATTATAAATATATAATGTAGACGAGGTCACACAATTAAGTTCATGAACTCATCCTAGAAAAAGTGCTACATACCTCATTGCTGAATATCACTACGGTCACCTCCCAAGTATTCCCCTTGGGAAGCTATGCATGATGCCAGCACCTAGTCCACCCTTTAAAGCAATTTTGGAACTCTTTTTTAGAATGGCCATCAGAGCTGTCATTGTATTACCCTTGCTATCCTGAATGTCATCAAAATGTCTTCTTTTCAATATTTCCTTTATCTTCAGGTAAAGAAAGAAATCATTGGGGGCCAGATCAGGTGAATAGTGAGGGTGTTCCAATATAGTTATTTGTTTACTGGCTAAAAACTCCTTCACAGACAGTGCTGTGTGCTCTGGTGTATTGTCATGATGCAAGAGTCATGAATTGTTGGCGAAAAGTTCAGGTCATCTAACTTTTTCATGCAGCCTTTTCAATGCTTCTAAATAGTAAACTTGATTAACTGTTTGTCCAATTGGTGCAAATTTATAATAATCCCTCTGATATCAAAAAAGGTTAGCAACATCACTGCAACAGTTTACAAACTTAATTGTCAGACCTCGTATGTAATTATAATATATGTAATTATAATATGTAATACATATGTGTAATCTTGATATGTTGCCAAAATTCAAAGAAGAAATATTCTTATTCAAAAATTGTCTTAAGTTGCTGTTGAATGATCCTTTAGGGCATATGGAGGGACGTGCTGCTTTCCGTCCAAATGATCTAAGAGAGTTTGGAGTGGGCATCAACATTCTGCCTAGGGATGGTGATTAAAAGGAACTGAAGGGGTCACTTTGAAGCATCCCACAGTCTTACCTATGGACTTTGACCTGTGGACAAACTTTTAATTTCTGCTTTCTTTTCCAAAGGAGAATGTCAGTTCAAATATCTAGATGGCTCAAGCATGCAAAATAAACCTACCTTCTGCAGAGAACAGAAAGCAATGTACATGATATTTTAACACTGATAAGCATTTTGTTGATTAACAAAAGAAAAATTCATTGAGTTCTTTTTCTTTTGTCTTCTGAACTTTCTATTCTGTTTTATTTAAAAGAATCTAAACAACTTAGCCTCATATCTTGAGGAGCAAATTTCTAAAAGAACTCTGCCTCATGCTGTAGTTAGAGGTGTTTGTGTTTTCTAAATTAATTAAATGTTTATTGAACGTTCTGCCAGTTACTGGACTAAGAAAAGCGCATTTATAAGTTTTTAGAAGTTTTTTTTTTTTTTTTCATCTTTCCAATTACCAAAGTATGTTATTATAATAGATGCTACACAGAAGTTGGTTTGGGTGGACTAATTGGGATTGGATTAAATAAACTGCTGCCAGGATTTTACCAGTACTCTGCCTATGAGATGAGGCCTAGATGGGTCCTCCTAGAAAATCAAAATCTACTCAGGAGACAGAGAGAACAGGAAAGTGCTATGGAAGTGATAGCTAACCTTCAGTGGGAGATATCATTTGACGTGTCTGACCTGGAATACTTTATTTGCCAGGAGGCTTCAATCCTCTTTGCCTCATGCCTCAGCATGAGTCTCTCAGTTTTGGGAAGAAACACTGAGATGGGGGATTTTAAGTAGTACCTTACTGAGAAGTAAGAGTGGTGATTTACTATCGGGAACACCAGTAGAACAGACATGCAAACTATGTTTATGGCTTTAAACATCCTGTCAAGATCCTGGAGGTAATCTAACCTGCAGTTCCTCAGTGGGGATGATGACCCAAGAAAGGCGATCTATGTTGAGGCATCAGCCAACACCAAAATACATCTCTGCTCTGACCTTGCTTGGGTTCATGGACTCCAGCTCAACAAACACCTGTTTACCAAGCCAAATGGTATAAAAATAAGATACATTGATGATTTGGATTTTAGATAGAAAAGAAATGTATAACAAAATATCAACATTAAACTGAATTTATGAAAAGAATGTTTATATCATGAAATATCTAAGCACAGTGAAAATTTTTTTCCCCATTTTTTAAAATTAGTTTCAAGTGCACAAGACAATGCAATAGTTAGACATTTGTTATTTACATCCCTCACACAGTGACAACCCCCCTCCTGTACTCTGACAATTATAAGACACTGAAGAGAGAAATTAAAGAAGATACAAATAGATGGAAATACATACCATGCTCATGGATAAGGAAGAATTAATATCTTTAAAATGTCCATTCTGTCTAAGGCACTATACAGATTCAACGCAATTCCTATCAAACTACCAAGGACATTTTTCACAGAAATAGAACACATAATCCTAAAACATATGGAACCATAAAAGACCCCAGATAGCCTCGGCAATCTTGAGAAAAAAGAACAAAGTGGGAGGTATAACGATACCTGACATCAAATTATACTGCAAGGCTACAGTAATCAAAACAGCATGGTACAGTGCACATTTTTGAGAAGAAATAGAATCCATGGGAAGAAATTGACAAAACATTAGCATTCCTATGTTTTACAAAATAGGGAAAGAAAACAATATGCATTGGAAGGAGAACTGTCATAATCAATTAGCATTTATTGCATTCTTATTATGTTTCAGGTCCTCTGGTTAGAACTTTGTAACTATTACCTAATTCTATCCTCTCTAAACCACTAGGACAGGGGTGTCAAAACTGCGGCCCGCGGGCCAACTGTGGTCCACAATCCATTGTTTATTGGCCCGCAGCAAATTCCAAAAATATATTTAGTTTATTTAAATAAACCAGGTGATGCAATACGTACTTCACCTTGAGTGAGTGGCCCGACTGTTTGTGTATTTTACCGCATATGGCCCTTGGTAAAAAACGTTGAACAAAGTTTGGACACCCCTGCACTAGGAGGTAGATATTATTCCCATATTTACAAATGAGGAATCTCAGGCTTAAAGATATTAAATAGACTTCGCACTTCACAGGGCTAAGGAACTAGTAAATAATAGAATTGGCATTTGAATTGTGCTCTAAAACATGTTTGACAGATGTTTGGATCAGTTTTGAGAAGTTTTGTTAGCATGCAGAGTATTAGGATTATATTCAGATACATATAACAGAAGAATTCCAAAACCTAGATAAGATAGAAATTTATATTCTTATGTAAAAAACTCAAGCACCAGATAGCCTACAGAAGCT
Source organism: Rhinolophus sinicus (assembly GCF_036562045.2). NCBI lineage: Eukaryota > Metazoa > Chordata > Mammalia > Chiroptera > Rhinolophidae > Rhinolophus > Rhinolophus sinicus. The sequence continues at coordinate 107,803,131 of NC_133756.1, forward strand.
CTAAGGGGCACCAAAGACCCAGCTTCTTAATCTTCTGCCTCACCAACATCTTATCACATAACCCTCATCTTGAAGGTTACTTCTTGGTCCAAGATACCTACTGGAGTTCCAGCTATCAGTTTGAATTTCACACTGGAAAAAGATAGAAAGCAGACAACTTTTAGGTGAGTCAGCCTCCTTTTGCAAGTCATTCTTGGAGATCTGGACATGACCACTAACGGTTCATTGCCACAAACTTGGTAACAACCCCTAACTGTAACAGAGGATGGGAACTTCAGTCTTTCATTCTAGATGGCAACGTGTGCAGCTCAAAAAGCAGAGTTCTGTTACCAAGGAAGAAAGTGAGACTGGATGTTAGAACAGGAATATAATTATCTCTGCCAAAAATATCTGCAAATGGTGCTCTCCCCCAGTTTTATTGAAATAGAATTAACATATAACATTGTATTAGTTTTAAGTACACAACATGATGATTTGATATATGTATACCGTGTTTCTCCGAAAATAAGACCTAGCCAGACAATCAGCTCTAATGTGTCTTTTGGAGCAAAAATTAATATAAGACCTGGTACATGTTATATTATATTATATTATATTATATTATATTATATTATATTATATTATATTATATTATACTATACTATATTATATTATACCCTGTCTTATGTTATACCCTGTCTTATATTATACCCTGTCTTATATTATAGTAAAATAAGACTGGGTCTTATATTAATTTTTGCTCCAAATGACACATTAGAGCTGATTGTCCGGCTAGGTCTTATTTTCGGGGAAACAGGGTATATTGTGAAATAAATATAGTTCACGTAGTTTCCTCAGATAGTTTCAATTTCTTCTCGTGATTAGAAGTTTTAAGACCTACTCTCTTAGTAACTTTGAAATATATGATACAATATTGTTAACTTTAATCACCATGCTATATATTACATCCCCAAGATGCAAATTATGTTTTAAATCTTATATCTTATCCAAAATCTATAACATTCAGCTACTCTTTGAATTATTTGTATGCAGTAAAATCTTAAACAATTGAAATAATCAAATAGGAGGGTGTGTTTAAGTTATTTCTTTGTTTTAGGATTTAGCAACAACCATTTTTGTTTCAATCCTTTAAAAACACATTATTGATTATTACTTTAGTATATAGATGCTAGTGAACACAATCGATATTACTCATGGAATTATCTGAAGTGCTGATAGCAGCCCCTTTAGTTATCATTGATCCCTATACATTTCTCTAGATTTGTTTGATAAACACCTTTTCAAAAAGTATTACTTGAAGCTGTATTAGGTGCTCAGAAAGGATTAAAAGAAAATAAAGCATTTTCTTTTAAGGAACTTAAAGTCCAGAAATACAGAAAATTTTAATTATGTGTTTTGGTTTTAAAATGATCTCAGATTACAGAAAAGTTGCAAGTAGAAGTGTTATTACAGTAAAAATAATTTTCCCCTGACCTTTGAAAGTAAGTTTTTTTGATATGATGCTCTATTACCTCAGTACTTTTGCATGTATTTCCTGCAAGCAAGGACATCCTTCTATGATCATAATAAAACCTTTAAAATAAGACTATTAAATATCGAATAGTCCATCAAAGAATCTTCGGATCCCATAAGTTTCATTAATTGTACTGATACTGCCTTCAATAGCAAATGGTCCAGCTCAGAATCATGTTTTCTATGTAGTTTTCATGTCAGTCTTTTTAGTGTTCCCAGTTTTTCCATGACTTTCATGAGGTTGATAATTTTGACAATTGTAGGCCAGTCATTCTGTAGCACTTCCATCAACTGGGGTTCATCTGGTATTTCCTCATAATTAGAGTCAAGTAATTTGTTTATTGCAGGAATATCACAGCAATGATGCTAAGTGCATCTCTCAAGTGGCACATCATATTAATTTGTCCCATTATTGGTGATGTGGTCTTTAATTACTTGGTTAGGGTGGTATTTGCCTGGCTTCTCTACTGTAAAGTTACACTTCTTTCCCATTGTAATTAGTACACATTTTGTGGGGAGACACTTGTATCTATCTTAATGCTATTCATTATGAAACTTTCAATTTCTGCATGCATGTATGTTTGTATTTATGTTGGTACAGATTCTTAGAGTCCTATATTATTCAATGGGTTTCCATTCATTGCTATCACATTTTATTCTATTGCTCATGCTATTCCAGATTTAGCCAGTGAGAGCCCGTTTTAACTGGCCTCTTGACATGCTCCATCATTCCTTGGATACTTCTTTTTTCTAGCAGAACAGGATATCCCAGACTCATTTTGTGCTTCCCTTCCCCATACTTGGAACTAGCTATTTCTCAATGAAATCTTTGTGTTTTTTTATTGGAGAATGGCATTTACAAATCAAGGTCTGGGTGCTAGGTGTGCTCATTTCTATTGAGTTGTTGCTGCTCTTAGGTCCTCTCAATGGGCAGTGCTAGAGAATACACAGCCATAAAAAAAAATATAGATGTACACACATACATACATACAAACTCACAATTGCATCTATATTTATCTACACATCAGATATTAGAAGGTTGCATTGATATCCCAAGACCAATCCAACATGACAGGTTCAACTCTACTTTTCTCTGTTGTCATATCTGTAATTTCCTTTTCAGGAAGCAACCAGCTCACATTATCCTTAATATATTTATTTGTTGAAGCCCAGCATGTAAACAATCTTCCATTACTACTGCCCACTTTGCCCTCTTGATAACTTTAGCTATCAATGATCCCCTGCTCTCCCTGCTTGAGCTCTGACACACTTTCCTGAGCAGCCTCCACACCCCAGGTGGACACCCTCCTTGCTCCACATGCTTGTTGGACAAATGTTTGGCTCTAGAACCAGAGCAGGGAATCTTCAAAATGATCCTAGGACATCTTTTAGTGCCAGAAAGTAAGCAGGTGCCTAAAGAATGATGGGACATGTCAAAAAAATACAGTGGCCAGCTTTAGTGGCTCTCCTTGGCCAAATCTAGAAAAATCTGAACATCAAAATAATGATAATGAGAACATTTTGATGGTTGCCAGATGGGAGGGGGTTTGGAGGGATGACTGAAAAAGTTGAAGGGATTAAGAAGTACACATGTCCAGCTATAAAAACAGTCATAGGGATGTAAAAGTACAGAAGCAGAAATTTAGTCAATAATATTGTAATAACCATGTATGATGTCACATGGGTACTAGACTTATCAGGGTGATCATGTGTAAATTCTACAAATGTCTAATCACCATGTTGTACACCTGAAACAAATATAATATTGCATGTCAACTGTAATTGAAAAACTGAAAAATATATATATTAATTAAAAAATGGTAATGATAAGAAAGGATTACAACTCTTGAATAAAGAATCTATGAGTCTTCCCTGATACAAATAAAATATGTAAATGTATAAAGGAAGAATGAAAGTTCTTCCTTACAGTAGAAAACCAGCAAATGAATTTATAAGGAATGATGGAATTAGTAAATCACAACTTGTAATCCATCATAATAGTATTTGATTCAGACAAAATGTATCAATAGATGCTAAAGTCAATGGGTACAGTTGGAGGAAATATGGGATATTGACATAGACACTAAATTCTTTTGCATAGTAACCTTATTTACAAAGGGTAAAAGTATTAATCTTTAGTAGAGAAATATGGCAGACGACCAAGGAATCAAAGTTATCATCACCAATAATAAGATAAATAACATATTGTATGTTATACTGATATGCAGAAACATAAGAAAAATGCTAATTGAGAGATAACCTACCAATTATATGGCCTGTACTCCACAGAAATCTCAAGATTATCCATTTAGGATATAGAAAACTTTATCAAACATCATTCCCACTCTAGCAATGAGAAAAAAAAGAGAATCATCTAAAAAATCATAATTTTATTTGAGCCTATCAGAGAGCTGAGGTCACAAAGCCATTGGGGGAATTGAATCTAAAAAGTGACAAGTTCCTCTAAGGAGAGATGGGATACAGGAAATATGTTACATTTGGCTACACACAACAGGACAAGATGATTACCATAAAAGTGGGTAGAATAATTATTTTTTTTTAATAAATTTTATTGGAGAATATTGGAGAACAGTATGTTTCTCCAGGGCCCATCAGCTCCAAGTCGTTGTCTTTCAATCTAGTTGTGGAGGGCACAGCTCAGCTCCAAGTCTAGTTACCATTTTCAATCTTTAGTTGCAGGGGGCGCAGCCCATCATCCCATGGTTGAATTGGCAACCTTGTTATTGAGAGCTCGCGCTCTAACCAACTGAGCCATCTGACTGTCCCCGGAAGCTCAACAGCAGCTCGTTGTCTTCAATCTAGTTGTGGAGGGCGCAGCTTACTGGCCCATGTGGGAATCAAACCAGCAACCCTGTTGTTCAGAGCTCACTCTCTAACCAACTGAGCCACCCATCCACCCCTAATTTTTAATTTTTAATTCTTAAAGTCTTGTTATAGACCAGCATGACAGTTTAATATTCCTACAAATCTCAGATATAAGAGAAGTCCACTCGCTCACCAGCTGTTTTCCATGTGCATCCATTAGGTGTTCATGGGAAAGATTGGGGACAGGGAAAGAAACCTGAAAGAGCCCCCTTAGTGGTACAGGCATGCAGGACCTGCCTGAGCGTGTGGGTGGTGGAGTATTTGGAGAAGGCCATCCGATGTAGACCCTGTCTGAACACGAGGTGGTGATGAGAAAGGAATGCTCAGAAAACCCTACCACAGAATCCCCTATGCACAGGGCCTACCTCAGACTGAGGCTGCAGCAAGAGAACAAAGAAAGCTCTGCTCCTGCCACAAACCTTAGACCGGGAACAAGAAACAGTCTTTCACCAAGGGAGGGGCAAGAGCAGAGAGAGAAACCCCCTATGCAGTGTAGCAGTACAGACCCACAGAAAGCCAAGGTGGAGTGCTAGGAAAGCTCCAGCACTCCATGACTTGCATTAAGCTCCAAGTAATAGAGGCCCATCACTAGAGGCAGCCCAAAGGCAGCTCAGCTACAGATTAGATTTACTCAACCCTTCGCCTCAAAGTGTGTGACAAAAGAAAAGGCAGCCCACTTCCAGGCATACTTTTTTTTCACCTAGCCTTAATTGTCCTTCTGCTCTCAATGTCTCTCATTTATTTAAATATTATGAGGCACACAAAATAAGAAAAAAAAGACCTATGTTTAAGAAATAAAAGGATAAATAGAACCAGACTTGGAGATGGCCCAGAGGTTGTTAGACAAGGAGCTTAAAATAATTATGATTAACCTGTTAAAAGAATTTAGTAGTGAAAAAGGTGTTACCATGCATGAAAAGATGGGGACGTTTCAGAATAAAGAAGGTATAAAAAAAGATTCGAATGAAAATGTAAGAAAAGTACATCAGAAATGAAAATCACTTCAATAGCCTTACCAGCAGAATGGATGTAATGATGAAAAGAATCAGTACATTTGAAGATAGTTCAACAAAAATTATTCAAACTGGGGCCGGCCTGGTGGCTCAAGTGGGGGGAACTCCATGCTCCTAACGCCGAGGTCGCTGGTTCGATTCCCACATGGGCCAGGAGCTGAGCCCTCTACAGCTAAGATTGTGAACAACAGCTCTCCCTGGAGCTGGGCTGCCATGAGCAACCAGAGGTCTGCGAGAGCTGCTGTGGGCTGCTGTGTGCTGCCATGAGCAGCCGGTGGCCAGCATAAGCTGCTTGACGGCCAGCATGAGCGGATAGTAGCTGGTGAGAGCTGCTGTGTGCTGCTGTGAGCTGCCGACAGACAACTAGTGACAGGCTGCTGTGGCGGGCGGGGATGGAATGCAAGGCTCATAATATCAGCATGGGCCAGGGAGCTGTGTCCTACACAGCTAGACTGAGAAACAATAACTTGAACCAGAGTTGGGGGAGGGGAGGTTGAAGAAGGGGGGGGATTATTTAAACTAAAACAAAAAGTAGATAAAAAGAGTGAATAAGGAAATAGAAGTATCTGAATTATAAAACAATACCAAACAGTTTAATATACAAATAATTGGAATCTCAGGAAGAAAAGAGACAGTGAGGCAGAAGGAATATTTAAACAAATAAAGGTCAAGACTTTTTCAAACATGATGAAAGACAATAAGCCACAGTTCCAGAAGACTCAGCAAAACCCAAGAAGTAGGATAAATGCAAGCAATTATATTTTTAAAAGATTTTTTAAAAATCAAAGTCTGTTACATTTATGCACATTATTACCATGTCTAGCCATTTTTTATTTTTTATTTTTTTGGTGTGTATTGATTCAAAAGTCATTCTCCTTCTACCAGAAATATTCTCTTTAACAATGTCTTTTCATGCAAATCTGCTGGAAATAATGTATCATAGCTTTTGATGTGTGAAAAAGCATCTTGCTTTCCTATTTGCAAGATGTTTTCACTAGGCATAATTCTGAGTGGAGAGTTATTGTTTTCTTTCTGTATGTCAAATAAGCATATCTACTGTCTTCTGGCCCCATAATTTCAGAAGAGGTCTATTTTCCATCTTTGTTTCCTAGTGTGTAGTATTTCTTTTTTCTCTGATTGACTTCAGGTTTTTCTCTTTATATTTGGTTTTCAGCAATTTGAATATAAATTGCAAGCATGTGTTTTCATATTTATCCCAAAATTCTTAAATTAATACAGTAGATAACACTTCCCAAGTCATTTTATGAGACCATCATTATCTTAATAGCAAAACCAGATACATTTAAAAACCCCCAAAATATAGGCTAATATTCCTCATGAGCATAAGAAGAAAAAAATATTTAAAAAAATAACAAATTAAATCAGAAATATAGTTTTACAAAGGACAATATATCATGACCAAGTCAGAATTTGCCCTGGTAATTCAAGTTTGATTCATCATTTCAAAATCAGTCAGTGAATATTTAAAGTCTCAACAGTCAAAAAAATAAGTTATATGATCATCTCATTAAATGGGGAAAGAACATTTGATAAAGTTCAATATACTTTTAAGATGAAAACTAAGTAAAGTAGACATATGCTTGTTTTTTTGTTTGTTTGTTTTTGTGTAAGTGAACTTTGTTACTTCCTTCTCTCAAGAAATTTGTGCATTCATTCTAAGTTGTTGAATTTATTGGCACAAAACTGCTGAAAAATGTTTCTGTATTATCTTTTAATGTCAGAAAAATCGGTAGTATGGCCTCTCTTTCATTTCTGATATTGATAAATTGTGCTACTTTGTTCTTAGTCAGTCTGGCTACAGACTTACCAAATTTATTGAACTTTGACAACAAGCAGCTGCTGGTTTCACTGGTTCTATTTCTTTTTTCTCTGTTTCCATTTTAACGATTTCTGTTCTTGCCCTTATTGTTTATTTTTATGTCTTACTTTGGGTTTAATTTGCTTTTCTTTTATTAAAAAAAATTAAGGTTGAAATTTAAAACATTGAGACAATTGTTCTTCTCTAACTATAAACATTCATGCTATAGATTTTCATCTAAGCAATGTTTGAGCAGCCTCACACAATTTTGAAATGTGTTTTTATTTTCATCTAGTTTAAAATTATTTCATAATCTCCCCCCGGGAATACCTTTTTGACCCATGGATTGTTTAGAAGTATGTTTAATTTTCAATTATTTCAGAATCCTCCATGTATCTTTTTGTTGGTGATTTCTGGTTTAATTCCTTTATACACCCAGAACATATATTTTTTTCCGTAATTGCAATCCTTTTAAGTATAGTAAGATTTGTTTTAGCACAGCATATGCTGTATCTTGGTGATCCTTTCATGTGTACTTGGAAAGAATGTGTATTTTGCTTCATGGAGGTAGATTGTTTTATGAATGTCAATTATGTCATGCTGATCAATAGTGTTCTTCATATCTTCTATACTCTTACTGGTTGTCTGTTTATTTGTCCTATCAATCACGGACAGAGGAGTGTTCAAGTCTACAACTATAATTATGGATTTGTCTATTTTTCCTTTGAGTTCTATCAGTTTTTGACTTGTATTATTAGGGCTTAGGCATTAGAGTCATTATGTCCTCTTCATGAATTGACCCATTATTCATTATCAAAATTTCCTATTTATCCCCAGTAATAATTTTTCATTCTAGTATCTATTTTGCCTGATAATAATATAGACACTACAGTTTTCTCTTGACTAGTGTTTACATGGAATATATTTTTTTCATCCTTGTACAGTTAAACTGTAACTCTTTTTTTAGAGTTGGGGTCTTATAGATGGTGTGTAGTTGATTGTTGTTTTTGTTATCAAATCTGAAAATCTCTGACTCAATCTCTTTTTATTTAGACGTTTAGAACATTTATAATTAATATGATTTAAACTGACCATATTTCTATTTGTTTTGTGCTTGATTTCCTGTTTCTTGTTCCTTTTTTCTTTCTTATTATCTCAGAATAATGGGGCAATTTTTAACTTTTCATTTCATCTCTACTATTAGTTCATTGGCTAGAAGTTTTTGTTTAATTTTCTTTAGTGGTTTTTATATGAATTATAATAATAATTTTTAACAGTGATATAAAAGATCAGAGAGATTATTTGGAAGTATACTGTTATAAGTATACTGTTATATGTGAAGTAGAATAATATTATTTAAAGGCTGACTGATAAAGACAGATATTGTAAACTTTAGAGCTACCATTAAGCAATACCAGTGCAGGTACTATTTTAGTTCTATAGAGGTTATCTGGTGTCCTCCTTTGTAGCCATTCTGAGACCAGTACTCCAGTCCTGCTCTACTAATGGGAATTATTATATTTTGTTTTGTTTTACTTTGGTGTTGCTATGGACTGAATTGTCCCCCAAAGTTCATATGTTGAAGCCCTAACCTCCAATGTGACTGTATTTGGAGATAGGCCTTTGGGAGAGCATTAGGGTTAGATCAGATCATGAGGGTTGTGCCATCATGATGGAACAAATGCCCTTATAAGAGGATGGAGACCTCTCTTTCTCACTCTCTCCCATCTCCCTCCCCCCGCCTGCCTTCATGCACACAATAAAGAGATCACATAAGCACACGGTGAGATGGCAGTCACCTATAAGCTAAGAGAAGAGGTCCAGGAATTAAAGTTACTTTGCCAGCACCTTGATCTTGGACTTCCCAGCCTCCACAATTGTCAGAAATAAATTTCTGGTTTTTAAGTCACCCAGTCTATAATACTCTTTTTTGTTATGGCAGCCCAAGCAGACTAATAGAGGTGTTAACAGATATCTCCTTAAATGGATGGACTTGGACTCTGCAATAAATCTTTTCATGTTACAATAAGGCTGAATATAAATGAGTATAAGGGCCTTCTCTGTGCCATCTGACAGAAGCTATAGAGAATAGTGTTGAGGGAGAAAATGCTAGGAAATTTGATAATGGCAAAATGTTTACAAAGCATTAAAATGAGAAAGGAAGCTATTCAATACAAGTATAAACCATAGGCTTCAAGCTTTGAGGTATGTGTGTAAAAGTGGGTACAGAAACTGCATGTGTACTTTTGCCCTAACACACTGTATACAACATTATGCAGAGAGAAAGTCCACCATTAGAATTTCATTTTTTTTTGATACTTTAGAAGGGCAGCATTTTATATTCTTATTTATGTTTCCTACGGCATTCTGCATATTTTAACAGCTCATTAATATTTGTTGATTCAATTTAATTTTATTTATTTTGATTGCACACTGCTTTTTCCTTCTAACCTTTTAAAAAGCCAAATCACTTCATTTGCTAGGAGACCTTGGTTGGTTCCATTGTAGATAATATGATCAAATTGTTTCACTTCTTTGTAGCTCAGTTTCATCCTCAGGAAAACAAAACGGTAGGTCAAGGTGATCCTATAAAATTCATCCTTTCATTAAAATGACACCATTTTTTGAGCACTTATTCGATTATAAGCACTGAACCAGGCACTGGTATTATAGTAGTTCCTGCCTTTATGAATCTTTATGAAACTAGCTCTGTTTTATTTTATTTTTTTATTATTTCATTCCATTGCCTTATCAGAAATCTCATTACCTTGCAATGCAATATATGAGATCTGACAATTAAGTTTGCAAACTCATCCTAGAAAAAGTGCTACATACCTCATTGCTGAATATCACTATGGTAACCTTCGAAGTACTCCCCTTGGGAAGCTATGCATGGACAGCAGCACTTAGTCCACCCTTCAAAGCAACTTTGGAACTCTTTTTCTGAAATGGCCATCAGAGCTGTCGTTATAGTACCCTTGCTATCCTGAATGTCATCAAAATGTCTTCCTTTCAATATTCCCTTTATCTTCAGGTAAAGAAATAAGTAATTGGGGGCCACATCTGGTGAGTAGGGAGGGTGTTCCAATACAGTTATTTGTTTACTGGCTAAAAACTCCCTCACAGACAGTGCCCTGTGAGCTGGTGCATTGTAGTGATGCAAGAGTCATAAATTGTGAAATGTTCAGTTCATTTTCATCTAACTTTTTCATGCAGCCTTTTCAGCACTTCCAAACAGTAAGCTCGGTTAAGTAGGGAGGGTGTTCCAATACAGTTATTTGTTTACTGGCTAAAAACTCCCTCACAGACAGTGCCCTGTGGGCTGGTGCATTGTAGTGATGCAAGAGCCATAAATTGTGAAATGTTTAGTTCACTTTCTTCAAACTTTTTCATGCAGCCTTTTCAGCACTTCCAAATAGTAAGCTTGGTTACTGTTTGTCCAGTTGGTACAAATTCATAATGAATAACCCCTCTGATATCAGAAAATGTTAGCGACATCATTGTAACAAGTTTGCGAACTTATTTGTCAGACCTTGTATGTTGGGATAAAGCAGCAGTAGCGAGTAGAGTACTGTGGATTGACTGTCTCAGCATCTATTTCAATTTCCTTCTAGTGTTATAGAGGCTAGAAAGCTGAAAATCACATTTTCCAGATTTCCTTGGAGCTAAGATTCTGGATATGTTTATGTTTCACCAATCAGGTACACAAGTGTGAACTTAAATTGGGTTAAGTAGAGAGAAAGGCCCTGCAGGTGTGATGCTTTTGTTTTGCTGGTGTGGATAGCAGGAGAGAAGTTATGGAATTGGCTGGAGCAGCAACTTCTTGATACAGCAGATGGATTCCTAATCATGATGGAAGATGCAGCACCCTTATAGAAACAGTGCTGAGATGTAGCTTAGAAGTCATTGTTGAAATAAAGTCTATTATTTAATTTCTTCCCCAAATTCTGTAAGTCACTTAACACACATCAGTAAATTTCTTTCTAATTCAGTACTCTGCAACCAAATGCTGAGCGACAGAATTGATTAACAAAAGGAAAAACATGCCTAGGAAGCATTGTGGAAATATTCTAAGTCAAAATTTCCCAGACTGATCTGAAAATATTAGTGATCTGAGGGGTGTTTGAGTGTATTGGATTTCTTTTCAGTAGGACTTCTGAAAAACTCTAAATAGTTAATTTTTGTGTTAAATCATACTATGCAGCATTTCCTCCAAGCATTTGGCTGGGAAATCAATTATTCATTTTAGGGGAAACCTAGTATTAGCTTGAGAAACTCTGAGGTTGTGAATCATTGTTCTGAATAAACTATCCAGCAGTCTGAGCTAACAACCTTTGTTTTTTTTCCAAGTCTATTTGTTTCAGGTAATCTGTTTAGACTTTTTGTTTCCAAATACCTTGTTGTCATGCTATGGTAGGCAGTTTTCTGGATAGGAATATCAATATCACACCAGTATAAAAAGTTTATAATACTATGTTGTAAGTTGGTGGCATTAATTATTTGGACAAAGTAATTTCATTTCAATTTGGGTTGAGTAATGAAAACCAGATGTAAAAGAAAGCCCAGTTTATTTAATGATCCCAAAGACATCAAAGTGAAAACAAGAAGAAAATAAATATGTTTTGTCTTTATTTCTCAGCTTTTGTGTGGATCTAAATGAGTTCAACAGGGTTAAGACTTTTACAAGAGTACAAAGGAACTCTACATACTTTTCTGGTGAGATAATATTTTTATATTGTAGACTCCTAGGCTTGGCATCAGCATTAGCTTTACAAAACTAACGACATTATAGTGCAAAGTGATAAGCATTGTCGTTTTCTAGAGTAAAGGGAGAAATTAATTCAGCCTAGAGTGACAAGGAAAGACATCACAGATGTGATAGTTGATATCTAGAGGGCTTGTTAAAACTGGAGTTGGTTTGGGTAGTGGAATGTAGATAAGATAGTTGAGGGTAGTTCGGTGTGATTATAGACTCTGGATACAACTACTGCAGGTCTAATGAATTCTGAAAATCATAATCAAGGCTCATAACTTGACCATATATCATTATGTGAATTAAGTGAGTAGAAGAAGGAGATCACATTAGAGTGTCATTACCATGATTAATTATCATGAATAATTATATAGGCAGACCCTATATACCTCGCCTTGGAGCCATGACTTTTCAGCATTGCTTTTCCCCTTTTCCCATGTTTTGTTTTGTTTTTTTCTATCATGCCAAGTCTTGGGCAGGAAAGAGTTTCCTACCCATCTTCCATTAGTAGCTGACCTCTGCTTTGTATCAGTCCAGAAACCTGGGTCCAAGAGCTTTTCTCTCTCCTTTTCCCAAGGCAGAGGTCTTTTAATTCTACCCTTCTCCCAGAGGGAGTGGATTTTTCTCCTGGGTCCTGGGGATGGGAGGGTTTTCCACCCTTCTGCAGAAGCAGATACTGTTTACAACATCACTTTCACATAAGCAGAGGACCTTTTCCCGAGCCCCAGGTATTGGAGGGGTTGCTGCCCCTTCCCCACTGGCTTAAGAATTTGTTTTATATGAGACCTGGATCCAAGGATGTGAGTGGTAATTTGCAATGTTCCCTTAGTGAACTAATTACAATTGGAACACTAGTGCTACCGAGGGGATCTCTGTACTGCCTTCAGCCCTGTGCCCAGTCTTAAACAGGAACACCTTTGAAGGCCCATGGAGAAGAATTTATGAGTTAGGGGGAGTTCCACTTGTATCTAGGTTCTCAGAGTCATTCAAACCTACTAAGCTATATCCCACACCATTGATTTTAAGAATGTGGTGACACTGTAGCTGATTTCCTCTTACCGGCTTTGAACACAGCAGAGCTTACTTCACATGGTCTGTCAAAGCCGAAAGAGTTCTTAAGTCCCATCTCTTCTCAGAGGGGCATGCCTTTCATTGGAATATAGATAGTTTTGCCTTGCAACCTCAGCTCTTTTACAGTTCCAAGAAGATTTTTGATTTTGTAGATTATCTCTTTCTCTTTGTTAAGACAGGAGTGAAATTGCTTTGCCACTTTTTACATCCTAAGCAGAAATGGAAATCCTCACCACTCATTTTAGCATCAGTTGATGATTCATTCCTGAAATAGTTATTACTATTATGTTCACAAATTTTTTCTAATTTTACTATTCCTTCCACATTAATTAATTAACATTCATTCGTGAGCTTATGTTTTAAAAAAGGACAGATGGAAGAGGGCTTTGGTAGTGTCAGTGGGGAACAAGGAGGCTATCCTACACAGTTTCCTGAGGTATATGAACTATTAAGAAAAATAATTTACAGTTGAGACAGCACCAGGGAAATAACTTCTAGAAAATTTTGATACTGTATCTGTTTTCAGTGTAGAATTAAATTCTACAATCATTTTTTAAGGGTTTACTAAGTGACAAGCATTTAATTAGACATCCTGCTAAGTTCTGTCAATACAAAAGAAAAGAGCCTTTTATCTGTCCTCAAAACAATTAACCTTTACTCAACATTTACCATGTCCCAGGAACTCTTCTCCTTAACCAGTAGCTGTCAATGTAATTTGAATAAGTTTAATGGAATTACTTCAATCATCCCTGCTCCAGCCACACTCTTTTCATTCCAAATTTGTTGATTACACTGTACTCAAAGAAAGATGGAAATATTTTGGCACATAATTTCTTATCAGGAGTGAGAGATGAAGTTGGGGGAGACAGTTCTCCCTCGCTTAAATATTTGACATTCTTCCCACATGAAGGTGAGTCTACTGGTCCACTGTCAATTGTTTTCCTGAAACCACGGGCCCAAATAGAGTCACTAGTGCTAAGCTCCACATCAACAAACCAACAATTCCTAACCTAATTGCAATTTCAGCCTCTCCTCCAGGAATACATTCTCGAGGAAGTATTCCTTAATTCATATGGTAAAGTTAGAGTCCTGTTTTATAAGCATTCATAATACCCTGTAATTTTCTTACATAGCACATACCAAATTTTAATTATATAATCTTTTATTTAATGTTTATGTTTTCTGCTGGATGCTAAAGTGTGGGGAAAGCTTGAAAGTGAGAGCTAGAAGGTTGAAAGTTTAGGTTACAGGCAATAGAAAAGCCCTCCATGGATCTTATCCTGGCCAATAAGCAAGTAACAGAGGTTTGTTCTGATTGGTCCTGATGGTACTCAACAGAGCCATTGTCATCCAGGTGTCAAGGGACAACTGAGAAAGCAGTGTGGTCTGAAGGCTAGAAAAAGACCAGGAGAACTGAGGCACACTGTCATGCGGGAGACCCTGCTCGCTGCGCCATTTGTCGTGCAGGGCGGCCTGCGGGGTCTCTGCTCCCGCTCCCCATACAAGAACGCAGGATATGGTGAGGCCAAAAAGGAACACCCATGGAGCCATAGGTAGGGGAGTCATACCACTATATTCTCTCTGGCGGCACTATACTCTCACTGGAGGCTGGATCCACACTGTCCTCAAACCGCCATCCACGCTTGCCAGCCCAGCCGCCATCTTCTTGCCAGCCCCCATCTTTCTCTTTTTTCTCTGCTAGCATAGCCATTGCAGTTATATTAGTGGCCAATGGCTCACTGGTTACAGCTGACAGCCAACTAGCCACAGCTGATGGCCATCCCATCACAGTTGATGGCCATTTACTACCTGAGCCAGCACCTGTCTATGTGAGGCCGAGAGCCTGGAAACTACTTTCTGGGGCTCTGCCCCCCCACACACACTCTAGGAAGCCAGGGTTTGCTAAGAACTGAGTCAAGATTTGAGAGAAAAATCCAAACCTGAGGATCAGAAAGAATGGACAGTGTGGGGACAGTGTCCCAGAGAGCAGTTTCCAGGCTTTCAGCCTCATGTGGAAATGTGCTGGCTCAGGTAGTAGATGGCCATCAGCTGTTACCAGTTAGCCATTAGCCACTGATATAACTGCCTTGGCTAAGCTAGCAAGAGCAGCTTGCAGTTAGCACGAGGGATTACAGCTAGCAAGTGGGTTGCTCAGTTGGTGGAGAAGCAGACAGGCGGATTGCAGGTCATGTGGCTCCTACTTCCTGTGTCTCCAACCCAGCTGCCAGCGAAAATATAGTGGTATGACCCCCCTATCTATGGCTCCGTTGTTGTTTCTTTTTGGCCTCGCCATATCCTGCGTTCTTGTGTGGGGAGTGGGAGCTGAGACCCCACATGACACCCTGTGTGACACATGAGTTCTGCAGAAGAGAACGAAAAAGACCACACATTCTAGGCTATGGTCTCTGGGGAGAAAAACCATGTTCTTCATTTAGGAATTCTTTCAGAAGCAGAATCTGTGGTGCTTTGTGTAAGGAATAGAAGCTTCTATTTAGGGGTGAGCTTATTGATAAGGGCCAAACAAGTTTCTTAGCTCTCTAGTTCCTGATCTTAATCACCTTTCAAAACAGCTTTTAAATCTTAAGTAGAAGATTGTTTCTAGCCTGTATCATAGGAAGTCCCCTGCCGCCTGCTCCAGGCCATTCCAGGCCCAGCTCCTGGGTGAACAATACCACCTGAATGACTGGATTAACCAGAGGAAAAGACCACAGGCTCTACGAAGCTGAACAGAATTTCTATCACACAGCCACCTTGCATCAGTGGCTTTGGATTCTGCTTCTTGGGCCAACACTTTTAACTCTGTTTAACCAAAATCTATTTTTCCTCATTCAGGGGCCTTGGGGACACAGATGATATACCCCAGCAAGATTACCAGTCCCAACCAAAGAAGCCAACATGGTCTTCCAGGCGGATATCGAGAACCCTTCCTTTCAGCTAACATTCAGATAGGGCGAGAGTTTTGTGAACCCCCCAATAGGTAGGGACAGCTCTATGCCCCTGCCCAGCAGGAAGCAGATATGGAAGAAAAGACCTCCTGTCCGTCAACTTCCCATAGAAATTTTATGGGGATCACATCTCTCAAGGGGAAAACAAGGCAGGCTGTTAGAGATAGGCATCGGGTCTCTGCATTCCTGCACATCCAACACAATTCATAGAATACGACCACCCAGAAGACCTCCCCTCTCCACCTAAAACTTTCCCTTCTTACTATAATTATCTACTCCTATGAGGAAACAAATGGGTACAAAATACCCAACTAGTTAAACCAGTCACTCACACCTGTGCAGTAAAGGTCATGATGACCTTCATTTCACCTGGGCCTCATTATACCATCATTATAATATCATACATATGACCAGAAGTTCATTAATACCATTATAACAGACTGAATTCCCTGAATTCTGGGAAGGAACGTGCGCAGTTTAAAAAGATGAGGTAAGGGGGCGGCCGGTTAGCTCAGTTGGTGAGAGTGCGGTGCTCTTAACAACAAGGTTGCTGGTTCAATTCCCACATGGGCCAGTGAGCTGCACCCTCCACAATAGATTGAAGACAATGATTTGAGCTGAGCTGCCGGTGGGCGTCCAAATGGCTCAGTTGGTTAGAGTGCGTGCTCTTAACAGTGTTGCCTGTTGGATTCCCATATGGGATGGTGGGGTGTGCCCCCTGCAACTAGATTGAAAACTACAACTGGATTTGGAGCTGAGCTGCGCCCTCCACAGCTAGATTGAAGGACAACAACTTGACACTGAGCTCCTGAGTCCTGGAAAAAACACAGTTACCCAATAAAATTTTAAAAAATAATAAAAATGAGATAATAGCCCCTTGTAAATCACAGGTGTCAATCAAGTGGTCCTATGCCCCCAAAGAAACAGCCCATTCTAGGGAAAAAAAGAAATAAAACTGTAAGTCCTCGCCAGTCAGCGCCTTTGAGTCTTTGAGCCTTTTGAACCTATTCTTGTGCTCAGACCTACTCCAATCCCTTTGGAGTGTACTTTCCCTTCTAATAATGGCCTTGAGCCACTGCTTTCTTCTCAGGCCTGCTTCTACCTTTTTGAAGTGTACTTTTTCTTCTAATAAACTTCTCTCTCAGTACTTTACCTCAATATCTCATTCAATTCTATGCTCGAGACGCCAAGAACCTGGACATCGCACGGAGAAGGGGCCCCTTCCGGTAACATGAGCACCCAGCAATGTCAGAGAGAAGTTTATTCTCAGCCTCTCCAGGAAGCTTCCCTTTGTCACCTCTTTGCCTCTGCTCCCGTGACATCAAGAACCTCGGTAGCCTGGTCCTATGTTCTTTTCATCCCTCTGGGTCCTACCAAAATGGAAAGGGAAACTTAGGCACATTAGAGGAAAAATGACTTGATCCGAGGATGTTCAGTGTTTTGGTAACTTGAACAACAAAAACTTGCAACAGAGAGAGTCCCCCCTCCCCTGTACTCAGTACTTGGGGTGGGGGAGGGGTCCACTCTCACTGTGAGATGACGTCACTCACTAGTGTTGCTGACACCCTTGCTAACAGTCTTTTAATTCAGTCTCTGAGGTGAACCTAATGTATTTTCTCTGAACTTCCTCAAATGTAAGTTTGAGATAAAGATATGTATCTGGCTAGAAGTTTTGAAGGATTAAACATGATGACTAGGTAGCATTAAGTTCCTGAATCAAACCATGCAATTTACAAGGATGATTTTTGTAAGTGGTAGTAAATCATACTTTCCATAAAAATCTCTCTGAACTCACTTTTCTCATTGTTGGGCACAGCTGGAGGAATGAGTTGTGGGAGACCAAAATTGATCTGTTAGAATTTATTTGGCATGTTTGAGCAGAGGGAGGTCAAGTTAGAAAAGACCAAAACCTCCCCGAACAAGAGGGATATGGAGTTTTATAGGGGGAGGTAAGCAAGGCAATTCCCCTTCAATGCTTTAGGGGCTTTTCAGTGCTTATTCATCACAAATGAGGGTCTCGGGGTGTAACCATGTCCTCATGCCCCATATCCTGGTTCCCCTACTGTTGTCTGGGAATGTTCATGTCCATTGATCATGGGCTCCTGTGAGAAAAATACAAGCCAGCCGGTACAAGCAAGTGTGGAGAAAGACAAGATGGCTTCTGAGATAAGATGATTTCTATTCAGCACATTCCAGGAGGTTTCTCCAGGCCTAAGGTGGTTTCAGCTTCTGACCTAACACTCATTAGTAAAATAAAGATATTAATACTGTAGTGTTGAAACAGGGCCCGGTTGGCACCTCCATAGTAGAGGCCTCTCCAAGTCCCAAGCCTCACCTTTTCCCCTGCGGCTTGAACCAGGCATGTCCTGTGTCTCACCCAGTTCCCTGTTTTAGAAAATTACCCTGAAATTAATACCCTTAGGCTTATTGATCACAGTCTCAATGGTCTACCAGGCTAATCCCATCATTGTTCCTGGGTTGCTGACTCCACCATAGAATCACGTGGTCACAGGGGAGTTCCATGCAGACCCATAGAACCGCCAGGTAACCTCTGGAGGAACGTCCAGATTTTCCCTTGAAAATCCCAAGTAAATCAGAATGTTAAGGCAGTTTTTGGAGGTGTTAATCTGCTGCCTTCTCAGCCCGGCGGTGCTCTGATAATAAATGCTTATCCTATATCCCAGCTCCTGTGTCGGTCTATTGGCTGAGTGGCGCAGGCAGCAAGAGCCCCGGATTCATTTGTCCTCTGGTTTCAGTATTATTGTGAAAATTAAAAGGGGTGTATATGCAAAGTACTTGGCTTATAGGAGGTTTACAAGAAGTGAAAGGTATCAGTGTAACTGTTTCCTTTCTCGGGTCTGCCTGTGTAATAAGAGGAATCCTGTGTGACATCTCTTGGCTCCCATCCCCAATTTTCTTTCTAGCACCTTCAATAATTTATATGTAGATACTAACAACTCATGATGTCACATATCCCTTAATTAAGAAAGGATATATATTCTAAATGCCAAGATATGAGGAAATTATTATGTATATCTGTGGACTTCTCTTTGATAGAATATCCAAAATAATCATTAAATTAGGTAATAAGATATGTTAAGCAAAATAATAGCAGGTATGAGAATGCTACAGTGAAGAAAAATATGTATGCAAACAGATAAAATCTGCTCTACGACAGCAAGGACATGAGTGTGTGTGTGTGTGTGTGTGTGTGTGTGTGTGTGTGTGTATGTGTAGGTGTGTGTGCAAGGTGTGCTTGCATATTCCCTGTAGTTTTTTGGCAAATTGCATGGCACAGACAAAATAATCAAATATCATATGAAGGGAAAAAGAGGAACAGAAAAATAAAAACAATTAAATGAATTAAGGTTGAAATTTTGCTTTGAGAGTTTTCTGAGTTTACAATATAAAAATTTAGAGGTGAAAAATCATAGCCTCCTAAAATATTAGAGATAGTTCTCATTTATAACACTGAAGTACATACATCTCAGCCCCTCCCCGCCCTTCAAAGCAACCATTGTTAAGAATTTTCTGGTTATCTCATGTAATTTATTTCTTTGTATATATAAAGACGTGTGGGGACAGAGCCCCAGAGAGCAGTTTCCAGGCTCTCGGCCTCACATGGAAAGGTGCTGGCTCAGGTAGTAAATGGCCATCAACTGTGATTGGATGGCCATCAGCTGTAGCTAGTTGGCCGTCAGCTGTAACCAGTGAGCCATTGGCCACTAATATAACTGTCGTGGCTACGCTAGCAGCAAATGGGGGCTAACAAGAAGATGGTGCTGAGCTAACAAGAGAGAATTGCAGTTTGCATGGCAGAGTGTGGGTTGCAGATTGCAGAGAAGTGGACAGAAGTTTGCAGATAGTGTGGCTCCTGCTTCCTGTGCCTCCAACCCAGCCACCAGTGAGAATATAGTGGTATGACTCCCCTATCTATGGCTCCGTGGGTGTTCATTTTTGGCCTCACTGTGTCCTGTGTTCTTATGTGGGGAGCGGGACCAGAGACCCCGCATGCCACCTTGCGTGACAACACATAATTACAGATATTCTTTTACCAGGTAAATTGTTTTTCATATCATATATTATGGCCATCTTTCCATGTCAGTATTTAAAGCTCTATCTTAGCCTTTTTTGAAAAACCTCCAAAAAATATTCTATAGTATGGATTTTCCTAACTTTACTTAACTATGCCCCTATTACTCACCATTTCACTATTATAAGCAATGCTATAATAAACCCATAACCCACGGAATTGCAGACTTAAAGCACTACACGTACTTAAAATTTTTATCAATATTGTCAAATTGCTCTTAAGAAACACTATTTCCATTGTTTTACCCATCAATAATATGCAAAGTACCTATTTCCCCACATTTCCACCTAAAGTAGATATGCTTAATCCATTACATTTTTATCAATCTTACAGGCATAAATATATCTTATTTTACTATGCATTTTGAATTAATTGGTAAGAATTAAAATATGTTTACTTCATTTAAACAGCTAATTCATATCCCGGGATCATTTTTCTATTGTGTTTTCTTTCATTATTAATGAATACTATGTATTTGTTCAAAAAGAAGATTGAAATGTAATCACGAAAGAGCCTATTACAGTTAAGTCTTTTCCCTAAATGTAAGTCTTTTTCCTGGAACAAATAAATTATTTACAGCTGGGCAGAGAAGAAAAGCCCTGAGGGGAGCAGAAAGAGTGAGAATTCAATTTGACAATTATAATGACAGTGATCTTTGCCCTTAGTCCTTCCCCAAAAGCGAGACTGTTCACAAAAGCGATATCTTAGCCAAAAAAGCAGAAAGCTGAGGATTAAACAGGGTTCTCAGTTTTCCACAGAGAAAGGAAGCTTCTGCCAGTGCTTCAGATATTTCAGCTTGAAGAGATGTCAGTTCATCCAGTCAACAGGTAATGAATTGCCAGTTAATGTGGATACAGCACAATAAAACAGAGGCGGTCACTGCCCTCACTGAGCTTGCGGTAAAGCTGGGGAGAAAAACAATTCAAATTCTCCTTCCTTTTCTTCAGTGGATGTTGGGGGATAAAGGTGGGTGAATGAAGGAGGAGCAAGGGTGGACAGGGATGAATATACCAACGGGTATGAATAAATTTGGGGAAACTTGTCAGAATGTGGAGAGATGGAAGATGCAGGGCTGGTGAACATGTGTTTGTGGTTATTATTTATCAAACATAACAATAGTAAAACAGTTTCTAGCTTATTATTCTTTTACCTAGTTAGTCTTTTATAATTAATTATTTAGCAAAGTTAACCAGAAACACTTGCTGTGTTATTTTTCTCTTATCTGGTTAAGTTTTCTTTAGGTTAAACCTCCCTTGATCTCCTCACCCCATTCCAGAGACGCTGATGTTTTCATCCAAGGAATAGACAATTCTTATAACAGTATGAATCTACTTAGCTTTATCAACTTGTCAGAAAAGACAAGAAATGCTTAGTGCTTTCATGTTTGAACAAATGAGCCTATTTCTTCAATGTGAAATGTTTTTAAGTGTTTTCTAAATCCCCACTTATTTACTTAAGGTAAATTTCTAAATTTAAAACTGTGATTTCAGCATATCAAAACTAAAAGATAAACTTAGTGCAATTCTCCACTATTAGAGAGAACACAGCAAGACTCGAATGATTTAAAACTCTCTCCCATATAAAAACATTCTACTCCTTTCTTGCAAACCCTTCACTTGTACAAGAAAAGATGAAGCAAGGGAGGAAGTAAAAGGGAAATTAGTGCTGGGTTTGAGTGGCCTATGTATTCTGACAGGGCACCGTGAGAGTTTTGTCAGCAGCTACAGAACCATTTCCTCTTCTCTTGGGCCCACCCAGTGTCAGTTTACTCTTCCCTCGAGTCATTGCCCCACCTTCCAGAGCTGCTCTTCCCGTCTCACATCCACAGTACACCCCTGTGAGCCAGGGGATCTCTTTGGGTGGTAGTTGCTCTTATTTCAAAACAAAGGAAGTTAGAAAAGACTCTACTCCCCCGTAGGTGCTAGATCTTTCCTTGTGGTTTTGTGAGTTCTGCCAAAGTGTTTAACCTCTGGACTTGGAGGCTTTCTCTAATGAAAGAGATATTTGTTAAATAATATAAATACTCCTTAAGCTGTTACAGTTTCTCAATGGATAATTTGTAGAAGGAAGTACAAGCTCACGATAATGTTACATTTTTCAGGTGTTGGAGGACAGCAAACTTTTATTTTTATACAGTAAAAAGCTGGGTGAGTAAGGCATGTGGCATACTGAAAGAGCATGGGATTGGATATTGACCTAGCTTGAATGCTGACACCACTACTTATAAGCTGTGGACTGTCCACAGGAGATAACTTGCACATTATTACACCTCTCAGGTTTTTATGAGGATTTTAAAAAGTAAAATCTTTTCAAAAGTGTTGCAAAATACCTGAAATAGTGGGTGTTCTTTTCTTTGTTATGAAATTCAAATAACCAAATTTCAGATGGTTGGAATTTTGATAAATCTTTATACAATGGAATTATCCTTCCTAAAGCTAATTCAGAGACTTTCATGATAGTAAAATATTCTTTCCTGATTGTTCTAAGCCACATTTAATTAACCCAGAACAATTAAGTCACGGCAGACCCAGGAATTTGCCCAAGATCACCAGCTACATAGTAGCTAAGTTTGGCCTGAAGTTCAGTTTTCCTGATTCTCACATATGGCGTACCACAGTCCTTTCCACCATTTCTAACATAAAATAACCACTTAAAAGAATTTTTTACATATCACTGACAACCTCCATTTCACCTCTCTTATTAGCATTACCTTTAGAGTTACTTGTTAAAGAAAGTACATTTTGACTAAATACTTCCATACATTTCCTTACATAAATTTGTATCTTAGCTATCACAACAGTACCTATTAATACATTTATATGAAAAAGAGCCATACATATGAATGTGAGACATATTACCTGTTTACATGTGTTTTGATGCATTTTGCTCCCTACATCCCATAAGACAACTTCGTATGTTCTGTATTTGGAAACCGGGATATACAGTTCTTCACTTTTTTCTTGTTTGTTTGTTTTTATGTCACTCTTTTTTTCTCAAAAGAACTGTGAGTTTCTTGAAGGCGGGGAGGGCAGGTTCTTGGCAAAAAACATGAAGAAAGTCAATGTTGTTTATACTGCTCCACTTCCCCTTTCCTGTTCTCTAACTCGCAAGAAACCTCCCACACTCAAGGGTCCTCCTGCTATGAGGTTCCCTCTGAGCTTTATCCAAATCTGAATCCCTCTTCCACCCCCTTGTCCAGCATCACTAAGACATTGTGTGGGAAAAATAATCCTAACCAGCTGTAAAGCTAGACATGATTTTAAAATGTTATTGGTGGAGAGGTCATGATTTAGGCACATTTTGTTTTAGTTCTCAGAGGTGTTTGCATTTTAACTAGGGGCAATTCAATTCAATAACCATTTATCCAAATCTCTTCCAGGACTGTACAATACTAGTTACAGAACCTCACCCACTCCATGCACCTGCCCCCCCCACAGGAACATGCTCAGGGACACAAATAAATGAATTAAGGGAACCCTGTGATTAGATGGTGGTGGAAGCAGGTACATTATAAAACAGGTGTACAGAAGAACCAATGATTAAGTATAGTTGCTATAATAGGGAAGGCTTGGAATTAATCATGCAAATAAATTTAAAGTGACATTTCAGACATCAATGATAAACTGGTAGGGAAATTGCTACCAAAGAGCTAAACTCTATTTTCTTCTCACATTGAAACTTTTTGCAAACAACATAGGAAATGTCATGCCTGTTTGCTTAATTCTTCCCTCTGTGTCATGTATCCCACTTAAGTCAGTATCGACTTATTTTTCTATCCATCTATCTACTTATCTATCATTTGTCCTCTGATCGCTATCTCTTAAAAATAGTCTGTCACCATCAAGGACCAGCTAGAACCTCACCTCTACTGATTCTGGTCCCTTCCTTACCTTTAGGAGAATTGATGACCCCTAGGCTATTCATATGCACCCTTTATCAGATGACTCTGTGTATTAGAGCCATTACCACACACTTTAATAGTAATAAAGCCTCACATTTTTATTGCAGATCTTACTGTTTACAAAACATTTTCACATGTATATCATCACATGCGACCCTAATCACAGTTCTTTAAGGTAAGAATTGTCTTTGTTTCATAATGAGAACATCTAAATCTCAGAGAAATTCCCCAAGATGATACACCTAGTAAGCAGATGCCCAAGTTTGGTCTTTTGATGCTCGTCCTCTTTCTGCAATAGAACGAGGAGACCATGTTCTTTATATCACATCTTAAAATTTGAGAAAATCATATGGGTCTGCATGGAGAAAATAATAAGCATATTTTTCAACATTCTAGTTACCCTGCCTGTTTTATATGTTTATGTTATCATTAATCTTTATTAGTCACATCTTAGTATCTGTCTCCAAAACCACAGTTATCTTTTGTTTTAGAAATAGTCTGTGGAATTAACATGGGCATAGAAAAAAAACTACTTGCCTTTTATTTTAAAATCTATTTATAGATGTCTTTCTGCACAGAGATAATGTATTAGATCACTTGACATAATTAACTTAATATATTGCTGCAATTATAACTGGACAAATTCCTTCAAATAAAGTGATTTGAATTTGCTTTCATTCACTAAGTTGTGAGGTGCTTTTCCCCTTACATATGGAATAATAACATCTCAGAATTTAAAATAGACTAGAGTTTAGACAGCCAACTAGTTTTGAACTGTCATTTAATCGAAACTGGAGAAATTGTTATAGGTAATTAGCAGTAGAAACTTCCCCAGTTTGGCTAATACTGGGTGGAAATGTCTGAGTCACTATGTAACCTCCTTTCCATTTATCACAAAACTATGACTACAATGTGCTCGTTGTAATAATCCTGGCTAAAACAACTTTAAGAATTATTAGCCATGAGAATAACAAAAAATAATACACGTAAGAGTTTTGGGGAGACAATTCTCCATAGCATTTCAACACATCTTGTGGTAGATGGATTATGTTTTCAGAGTTGTTCCTACAGCACAAAGCCTTGGAAGCTAGAAAGAGTGTCTCCCAACGAGTTAAAGGACAGATTTGTTTGCTGATCAACATAGCAAAGATGAGGTTTCCCTCTTCTTCCCGGAGACATTCCAGGGCACTAAATATCATCTTTCTCCAAAAGTGGGCAAAGGTTGACTTGCCAGTAACCCCTGTATGAGATCTGGGTATGGTCTTCTGAGAGTTCTTAATTGTAATCCAGGTCTTTGGTTTGACCAGTCTTTACCTGGGCCCACCCCTGTATTGCCCCCGCTTCTTTGCTTAATATTATACAATATATTATAACATAAATGTTTTCTCATTATTATGAACACTTCATGAGGTTTTATTAGCTGCATATATGTCTTAATTTGCACACACCATATTTTTGCTTATTCTGTATATTTAATTTTTTTGTCTGATTTTTCTCTGTTCTAATACAAATACACTTTAATGAATATCTTTTTTCTTATGAATATTTTTTTCTGTGTCTCATGATTTTCAATAGAATATTCAGTCAAGGGCTCAACAACATATACATATATACTTTTTTCTTGAGATACTTATTTTACATTACCAAAATGCTTTACAAAAATTTGAACCAATTTGTGTTCTCACTAGCTATGTCGAAATATGTTTTCATAACTACTATCTTTCACTTCTTCCCTATCACTCATTGTTTTGGCCTTTCTGAACTCTTTACAGTTCTTCAAATTCCTCTGGCCTTTATGTAAGTTCTTCCTTACACTTAGAATGGTGTTAACATATGCCACTCAGCCTGCAGATCTCAGCTTAAATGTTATTTCCTCAGAGCACGCTTCCTTGACTTCCCAAACTACCATACATTACCATTACATCTGACACTTACTTTTGTGATACTCATACGCATAGAACTGTTAAACGTTTTTATTCCTGGCTTACATGTAAGCTCCATGAACACAGACATCTCATTTGGCATGTTCTTCACTGAATCTTTGGTGCTAGAACAGAGCTTGAACTCACAGTAAGCACTTTATAAATATTTCTTGAGTGAATTCATCTTTTCAAAATCATAACAATCTAGTAAGATTGATAGGGCAATTACCCCTAATTCAACAAGGTAGGAATCACAGGGATAGTTTAAATTGATCTCCTCAAAGTTACCAAGTGAGTTAGTGGCAAAGATATCATTACAACCCAGCTTTCCTGGTTCTTAGCAGATACTGCTTATAATACATCCAATGCTTCAGTAAATTTTAAAATATTTTTATCATTAAAAAGTGCATATCTTTATGCAAATTGGAATCTCAATTAGGGATAATCATAGAATTTGCTAATTTCTCTGTAGACGTGTATCATGATACCTCTGGTTCAGTTATTTCCTATTAATGGATTCAGTTGAACCAAATCAGGAATTATAACCAATTTTTTTCCAGGACTTCTAGGGAGCCATGTTGAACTTAAAGTGCAGGAAATGATATCATACTTTTATTTTGACATGTCATGTGAATCATATGCATATGATTTGTTTTTTTTTCATTAGCTCTCACAATTATGCAACAGGTCTGTTGCCTACAATACAAGTTCTTCAAAGAAAAACCAATAAAGAGATTCAAACATAGCACAATCATTCTGATGTATGTAGGTTCTAAGCCACTAAAAAGTTCAAGCTGTGGTAATGTGTCTATCTTTTTACAAGGAGCAGCCAGTGCGAGGTTGATATGAGGAAATTTATTTTTTAAAGCAGCTCTCAGTAGGTGCTATAAAGTTTTAATGGAACTAAGTTGGCACAAGATGCTACTCAGTCTACACCATAGAACCACATAATATGAACTGATGTTTATAATAATGTTCATCAAGACTGGTCATGTTGCTTGCAGTTCAGGTAACCCTCAGTTACGTAGAGGATTTCATAACTGTCTACTCTAAGTTTCGGATCAGCTTTCCAAAGAGCTGGGAGTCTTTACCCTGAGCCCAAGATATGGGACACCAATTTGGCATACGTTCCTGGAAGAGGAAGCTGGTCATGACCTAGGGATAGTTAAAGCAAAAATTCATTCATTACATTTTAGACTAAAAATTCCTTCTTCCTGGTTTTAATCATATCTTGGTCCTTACTCTGAATTATCTTAATTATTTCCTTCATGAACTCTTTTTCTTTAGTTTATCCTTAAATTTTGGTGATTGTTGTCTTCAGCTCCCGCCCCCCCCACCCCGCCCCGACCCTGCATTCTATAAACTTGCTTTGGGTGATTTCTTCTCCTACAGTGTCAACTCTCACTTATTTGGTGATAACTAATAAAAAATGTATTCAAGGTGATCAGACTACCTTTTGTATTCAGCTAATACAGAAGGTAGTCTGAACACCTTGCAGCTATTCTCATGCCTTGAACAGAGTATATGCCCTATCGATACCTGTTGAATGACAGAATTACCCCTCCCCTGAGTCTTACACCAATATTTCCAGCTTATTACTAGTCATCTCCACTCTGATATCCCATAGGTATTTTAAATACATGTCTCCACTTGTTTTTACTTTCTACCCAAACACCTACTCTACTATCATTTCCTCTTGCTGAGTGGCTGCAACACTAGTACCATGTTGAATTAATATTTATTGAATAAATACAGTTTTTGTGCATAAAGAGGCATTATGCTTTTTTTATTATCTATGGATAACCATTTGTTCAAAATATGTTTTTAGTGTTCATACAAGTAAGGCAGTGTGGTATGGTGGGAAAAAAATAGGCATTGTGATTCAGACATTTTTTGGGAATCAGCCAAACTTTCTAGCTCAGCCACTTGCTAACTTGCATAGCACTCAGAAAGATACTTAATCTCTGTTCCAAACACCTTTTCATTTCTAAAATGCAGTTAATAATACCCTATAGTGCAGTTGTAGGGATCAGACATTGTCATATGTACATAGTGTCTGTACATAGTAAACTTTTAATAAATGGTCATTATTATCATCAAAAGGAATTATAGCTGCACATTCTGTCTCTCCCCATTCTCTCACTTTTAATTCATCTGTTCCTCTCAGTTTACTAACACTCTTGTCAGTATTTTGTACCCTACATTGGTGAGAAGACCTGTTAAAGTCATGAAAGTCCAAGAAGGAAATATATATTAGAAATTAAAAGCCTAAAGCACCCAATAGCACTGTGACTTTGCATTCTAAGCATTCTCTCTCTCTAAACACAATTTTAACTAAGTCTTAGAATAAGACAATACCCAGGACTGACAAGCTAGCAAGTTTTAGAAGGTACTTTTGAGGCTGCAGGCTTAGGTAGAATTTCCAGAGGAAAGCGCTATTGTGAAACATCTATGAATAGGCAAACATCATATTTCAAAGGAGCTATAATATATTTACATAAAAATGCACCAAGTAACAAAGCAATTAAAATATTAAGATCAAATGATTAACTGACAAGTTCATTAGAATGAAGTTACAGTAAGATATTTCAATTATTCAGAACTGGAAGATATAGGAAACAAAAAAATAAGCATGATCATAGAAAGACTTAATCATTTTGAGTATATCTCTAAGTCCTCTTGAATAGAGAAAATGTAATTTTACATGTTTATTTTATAGAACTCAACCATAAATTTTCCCACAGAAAATTACTAATAAAATGTTAACTGTTGATATTTTATAGGCCACATTCTTAGAACATAATCTAATAAAATAAGAATATAAGTTAAATAAAAATTTAACTACTTAAAATAAGAAATAGATTGCTAAATAATTTAAGAAGTCAAATGAAAAATCAAACCTAAATTATCAACTTTCAAATTGCAAAAAAAAAGTACTTCATTCTGTAACTTGTAGGATATAGTTAAAGCTTGTCTCAGAATAAAACTGTGAGCCTAATACACCTTTATCATTAAAAGAAAACACTGAAAATGAAGTGCTAAGTACTTACGTTAATAAATTAAGAAGAAAAAAAAGACAAAAGGAAGCAAATAAAGTAGAAAGAAAATATTTTTAAAAAAATATGAAACTGGTTAAAAATATAAAAATATTAAGGTAGGTGAATATATCCAAAGTAGTTCTTTGAAAATAATATACATTTAAATCTATTGAATGCTCCATTAAGTTAAAAAAAGAAAAATGTGGGCTAAGGGTTAGCCAAATCATACAATTTTGTAAGTGATAAAAATTTTTTTTAATTAAAATTCATATGGAGGTGGAAAAATATGCCTGAAAAGACCTGAGAAAAAAATGTAGGGAGCACAGTTGTTTTAGAAGTCAATCAGTAAAACAAAACAAAGCAAAGAATTCCAATATTCATGGGAATTGAATATATTCAAATTTGGTGTTTAAATTTAGAGGGAAAATAAGATGTTTTAAATAAATGGTGCTGGTAGCCTTGCGTAAATGAAAGGACAATTGAACGTCTGTATCATACCATATACAAAAATTGTCCTTATGTGCTTCAGAGACACAAAGTTAAAATTTAAAAAATTATTTAAAACATTTCAATCAATTGTAAACAATCTACAATATTTAAATTTAAAATATTCAAAGCAACTCAGTGAAGAAAGGAGGTCTGTAGGGAGGAGGGACAGCAGGAGTGGGAAAGGACTCTCTTTGACATTGCTGTTAGAAGTGTGATTTGCTAGGTCTGTTCAAGACACTTAATTTTTCTATGTCTACTTGACACAGCTATTAGTGCCTGTCACTTTCCTATAGAAATAAAAGCAGCCGTGGGAAGGGTAGATGTTCAAAAATTCTTACTGCAACATCGTTTGCTGTGGCAAAAAATAATGCTGAAATGCCTGGAAACAAACCAAGACCCATTTAATAATAACAACAGTGAAATAGATGTTTGTCCATACTTTAAGGACTGTGCATCTATTTTCCTCTAAATGAATTCAATTTCTCGATGTGAGGAGATCTCTGTAATTTATTTTTAACAATGAAGAGTTTAGTTAAGAATGAGGAGAATGAAAGAAAGAATGAAAATAAGGTTGAAGAGAAATATATTGAGTATGTTCCCATTTCATAAAATAAACCCTCAAATCCATATGCAGATGCATCAAAATAACAATGATAGCACGTCTGCAATGCTTAGTCTGTGACACTATTATTCTAAGCAGTTCACATATTCATTCATTCATTCTAAACCTCACTACAACCCTATGAGGTAGTTACTATTATTATCCCAGTTTTGCTGACGAGGATACTGAGTGAAAGAAGATAAATAACTAAGGTCATATAGTTATTAAGAGGTGGTGTCAGGATCAAACCATGGCGTATTTGATCTAGAATCTGTTCCCGTAAACATTATGTGCCCTGCTTGTAAATGGTTGGGTAAGTTAAGTAAAAATTTGGAACTGTGCACACCAGGGAGTGAACATAGATTACCTTGCTTGACAGGATGTAGGTGGGAAGGAAAAGGGGAGATAGGAAGTAATAATAATAGTAATAATAATAATAATAATAATAAACAACTATGTAGCACAATGGCAAAACATATTTGGTATGATGCTAAGCAAAATTTATTGAGTTTTATATCTCATCATATAATAAAAATGTAACTAAGTTTCAGTTAGGAGAAAGAAAAACAACAAAGGGAATAGGAACAACTGAAAATGATGGTAAAATTTAGGGTTTTTTTCCCTCAAGGTTGTTACCTTAATTGTACCTGCACTAAAGTTATTTATTTATGCATTTAACTATCTTTATTTATTTATTTTTAAATTCTAAGGGTACTAAGCATTGTTTAAAAAACAAGAGAAATGCATAAATCAGCTTGATCTTGGTAACTTATGTAATAAGTAATAATAAATAATAAGTCAACTTACTTGTAACTTATTAAATGAAATATGTTTAATGTTCCTGTATCATTACCCAGGT
The DNA here is from genome assembly GCF_036562045.2 of Rhinolophus sinicus. Taxonomy (NCBI): domain Eukaryota; kingdom Metazoa; phylum Chordata; class Mammalia; order Chiroptera; family Rhinolophidae; genus Rhinolophus; species Rhinolophus sinicus. The sequence goes on from NC_133756.1 coordinate 107,834,033, forward strand.
AAGTTATCTGATTCTTGGAAAAGGAACACACTTTCTCAATTTAGAGAAACTGATAATCTTGACCTTTAAACCAGTCACTATGGTCTGGTTTTGCTCTCTTCATGCCAAGACTCCCTACAAGTTCTGCTATTTGGAGTTCACCTTGTTTGACATCATGTTTCCCTCTCAGCAATAATCTATATAGAAAGAAGGGAAGACGAATTGAGGCAGGTTAGTTAGTACAAAATCAGGCAGTTAGATTCCTTGGTAGATTGAGCAAAAGCAGAACAAAAACAGAACTTACCCGTACCAGGGCAACCGTAACAGGGCAAAAATATTATCAGTGATGCTCTGGGGCAACTGAGTTGTTTCAATGGTCTCCCCCAAGCTGAGCAGTAGAGTGAGTCTGGGAAACATTGTATCCGTAGGCACCCATATCCCAACATCCCCCTCCCAGGTAGAAATAAAGGTATATAAACACAAGCTTTTTGCTTTAGCTAGTGAGCATCCCAGTTTCGGGTACCCCCTCTCGCTCAGGAGCTGTAACTCTTTGCTTGCTATAATAAATTATTTTCCTGTGCAACACTTTGCCTCTCCTTTGTCCATGTATGCATTCTGTGGCTCCACAAGACTACGAACCCAGCATACACTAACGAACATCCCACTTCAGAATCAAACTACAGAGCTTTGAAAAGCAAATAAGGCGTGGTTTAGCCTTCCTATTGATCGACATGTGTTTATAACTTGACTTCAGGATAGCAAGCCAAACAATATATAAAACAGTCCAGGGTCAACTTCACAACTTTCAAATTAATCCACACAGGTATATTAACTTAAAATTCCAGATGTTGCTGGGGCTCGCAAGCTGGTTCCTGTGCGAGTTGAATATCTCTGAAAAAGAACAGTATGAGGTGAGAAATAGAACACTTACCATGTAATGACACAAATGTTTTCCCAAGGCAAATTTGCTTCCGGTAAACCTGATTCTTAAAAGCTGCAGAGTAAGGAGTTTTAATCAACATTTAACACACATTTATTAGGTACCTACTGTGTCCTGGAGATACAGTGGTGAACAAGATAGACAACACTCAACCTGCATGGAGTTTATGTTCCAGTGGGGCAAATACATAAGAAACAAGAAAATGCAATAATTATAGGAAGTTTAGTAGAAATAAACAGAGTAAGAAAATCGAATCGCTGAAGCAGGCTACTTCAGATAACATGGGTAGAGGAGGCCTTCCTTAGGAGGTAAATGTTTATCAGTGAGAAGGAGCAGTCATGTGAAAAACGGGGTGAATTATTTCAGGTAGAGAAGGTAGCAAACTACAAAGGTAACGAAGAGAGTAGGAATCTAGAGAGTTGGAGGATCAACAGAAGGCAAGAGTTTCTGAGACAGTGAGCAATGAAGGGAGAGGTGGGGCAGATTATGTAGGGTCTTGTAGAATTTAATCAAAGATGCTCAAAAGGTAACCTATTGGGAAGTATTTAGCTTTCTACTACTGGGAGCAACTTGATATGATTTACATTTAAATAAAAAATCACAGTGGAGAGGGTAGACTCAGTATGATATATGGCTGATCAGATTGAAGAAGTCAAGGATGACACTTAGGTTCTTGGCTTGCATTAAATTCAAGAAAAAGTGGATGAAATTAGAAGGTAATTGTGGTCATCCAGCAAGAAATGATGGCATACTGGATCAGAGTGGTACTGGTGGAAAGGGAGCACAGTGGACACATTTATTACATTTGTCTACTCTTTAGGGTTGCTCTTGCTTTGTATGACCTATAGGATAATCCTGGTCTGCCGGTGAAAAATAAAGCTCCTCAAAAATTTCACCTCAAAAACTTGGTGTATTTAACTGAAGGGAGAATGAGATCAAATACTAGAGCCTATCTCAGTAATTGACAGTTCCATAGCTGCCTCAACCTGCATCTGCTGTCCAGTTCACTTGTAGAACCTTTCTTCCTCTTAATTTTATATCTGACTGCATTGATAAGTAGACAAATCTTCACCTTCTTAATTCCATCCTAACATTCTAACTTAAGACATCTTTTGTTGGTTATCAGATCTATAGTTATTAGCAGTGTGACCGTGGAAATGTCACTTCTTTCTGAGCCCCAATTTCCTTATCTGTAAAATAGGAGCAGTGATAACTGGGAGATTACTATGAGATTGACATAATAATGTGAACGGATTGTGCAAATGATAAGCATCTATTCAAAAAGAAAGCATAAATAGTACTTTTGTCTTTATCAGCTTGTATTCCATCAAAATCAAGGGTATCCTCCTCCAATTTTTATATCTCACTGAGCAAACCTAGAATATTCCCACCCCTGATATATAAAAATGACACCAGAGACTCACAATTGCTATGGAATTTGCCTTGAGTGGTTTCTCCATTGCTGGAATTTTGTTTGTGGACATACAACCACACATTCTGCTCATTCCTATTCACCTTGTGACCAAGGACACACATCTTTCAGAGCTGAGAGTGAGAGAATCTTACGGTATAAAATTATTCTAGTGAAGTTCTCAGATTGTGGTCCAAGGACCCGTGGAGATCCATGAGACTCTTTCAGGAGCTCATAGGGTTCTTCCTTTTTCGACTACCTAGCTGTATACTCCTGAGTTTTCTTCATATTCTTCAACCAAAACAACATACTGCAACAGGTAGAATGTGGAAGGAAAGATAGCACCCTTCCAGTAAACCAAGAATTAGAGAGTTTGCAAAACTGTAAAACAATGTTTATTCTAACCTTTCTTTCTCAGAAATATAGCTATATATTTTTAAAGTATGTTACTTTATTGTTATTATTAAATAAGTCAATACTTCAATTTTTTACTTTTAATTTCTAATAGGGTAAATACCGCCAGATATGATCCATATAAACAAAAGCTCTTCGGAGTCTTCATAACCTTTGGAACGCAAAGAGCTTCTGAGGACAAAAAGAAACTTTGGAATACTGAAATTAACCAACCTGGGCAGCATTACTAAGCAGGCCTGTGATTTCAGTCACGGTAAGCTCTACAAATCAACTGGGTGTGCACAGTAAGCTAATTATTTATTCCTTCTGCTTATCTTCCTGCCTTCCTTTCAAAAATTTTATTGAGAGGATCAATGAGTAGATATTGGCCAGGCTCTGTCAAAAAAGTGGTGGTACAAAAATAATACAGTCCTGCTGTCAAGGAGCATGGATCCTGGTGAATAAAGCAGTCAATCAGATAATTACAAGAACATGCGGTCATAGAAGAGAGAGTTTTGACATCTGCCTAGTAGATCAGAAGGATAGAAACAGAGTATATTTCTTGGGACAACCTATGACCTGAATAAACGGTCCAGCACTCCTTTTATGCTTGTGGATCTTTTTGTACAAGTGCAGTTTGCAGACAGCTTCCGTCAATCATGACTTCAGGATCCCCCTCAGCTTTCAAGTCAAGGCCAATGACTTAGGACAACACAAATACTAGGGCCTGGCCATTTCTTCCCAAGTCAAGCTCATCTATGTGTATATTGCACCAGAATTCCCTGCTGGCTGAGACTATCTCAGAGTTACATTCCTGAGTCTCTTTCTACCCAGTCCTTTTTCCTTCCTTCTTCTCACAGGTCTCAGAACTACACCGCAGTATTTAAGGACAGATACTGCAGGCAGCTGACCTTTAAGGGGATTGGTTGGGGCCAGCAGTGACACTGCAAGTTTGTGCAAACAGGATAGAGATTGGTTGGGGCTATGGGGCATTTCCGCATCAGGTAATCTTAGATTCAGTGGGTGGTGAAGGTAGGATGAATGTAATGTTCTTTGTTCCTTTGTAAGCTTGTCAGGCAAGCGTGGCCAGTTCCTGGCTTTTCTAGGAACTCAGCATTTAGAGAGCACTTCCGAACAGATAAAATAGCTGCTAATTTGACATTGTTCTTTTAGGAGCACAAAGTCCCTAATGTAATAAAAGTCCACATTTCCCTCCTTTTAATCAAACCATGCCAAATGTATTGGTGCCGATGAATTCCTTCTTCTTGAGTCCCTTAGTTGTTGCCGAAGTGGCATAGCTCTCTGCTCTGGGTTCATCTGGTCCCTCGGGGAAGGGGAAATGTGTCTAGAATTCAATAAGGGTATGGATTTGGTTCGAATAGATGGTCGTTGATCTTGGCTGGGGCTTAGTTCTGATAAAATCTGTAGATGCTGACTGAGCATAATCTGGGAAGGAGTTTTCTGGAGGCATTTATTAAACCATTGAAGAATGATTCTAAAAAGGAACCACAGGTTGAAACTTAAGTCATAGGATAAACTGTAGTGCTGATCTGAGCCAAGCCTATAAGCCAGAAGATAGCCAGAAAAATAAGTCAACAAAGTTTAAAAAGACAGGTTTAGAGAAAATTAAGAGTGTCCTTTCAGAGAGAGCCAATTCAAGTATCTTGGTCATTTCAAGTTCTCCCTGGTATGTTATGTTAATCCAAGGACCACAGGAGGTGTTAGCAACAGAAAAAACTCCTCCTTGGGCTGTGAGATAATAGTCTAGAGCTGTGCAGTTGCTTGAAACAACTCGGGCCGTGGAATCTAAGGATTTCCTTTGTGCCCGAATGGCTCTGGCAGTGGACATGGCTATTTGACTGATAGTGTGGGTGAGATTTTGTTTCATCATATCAGGTTGGTAAGTAACAAGACCTACAGATGAACAGATGTCCCACAATAGGTAATGCCCTGTGCGTATGTGTCCCGAATACCCTGTGGTTAAATCTCAGCCAGCCCAAGTGCAGCAACTGTTATCTTCACAGGCATCAGGATTTTCATCAGGATAAGGGAAAGGATCCTTTATTCCCTTGAGGATGAGAGGGGATTATTAGCATTTTGAAGGATAAACAAAGAGGTGACCAGTTTCTCTACAGCAGATTCCCTGTGTTCTCTAGGAGTCTACACAGTCAGAGGCACAAGATCATGTGTAGTATGGCAGATGAAAACAACCAGAGGGACACAAGTATGCCGAAGAGATTTTGAAGACTAAGGGGATTATTTGCGGGGAGGTTTTGAGGGATTTGGTCAAGCCAGGGGTCGATGGACGGAAGGGAACAAGGCTGAGTAGTTTGATTCAAATTGCAGGCTGGTAAGACAGAGGGGATCGCAGAAATGTATACTACCTAAGGGGGTTGTTAACAGCAGCTGGGTGGAGGTGATTTTTAATCGAAGGACTTGGTTAGAAGTAAGACGCTGGGGCAGACAGGCATAGAGAAAGCAAGTTAGTGACCTTTTATTGTTTGAGAAGGTCACATTTTTGTGCTCATAAGTGCCTTTTCATTGGCAGTGGTGGTCAGAAAGCATGACTTGGCTGTGAGTGGAGAGTGTTAGGAAGAAACAAGGAATAAGGAATAGTCTTTCGGTAAAATAGGCACATGAGTGTTCCAATTGGTGACCGGGGAGTATGACATAGAGCAGTTAGGAACAGATGGGTAATTGTAAATGCAGACTGCAGTAGGATCAAGGAAGCTATGGAAGGTATGGGGAGGAAGGAGACAGATCTAGTAGTACCATTTTATCACAGGGAATAGGTTGGGATCTGAAGACAGTTATAGGTTGGTTAGTGACCCCCAACCATTTGAACAGTTTTGGAACTCCAGGGAGGGGACATATAAAGGATGTTGCTGTCGAGGACTAACAGTATCCATGAGCAATTACCAAATTATCCCTGATTTAAACATCTAGTTTCCCTAAGTGGTTATCTGTTAAAAGGGGGAAAGTCCCCATTGAATCCCTGGAACATTCCTCATCTTGTTTAGTCACGTTGGGTTAGGTGTTTTACCTGGATTCAATTGGAGCCATCGCAAAACCACAATGAGATATCACCTCACCCCAGTCAGAATGGCTATCCTCAACAAGACAAATAGTAACAAGTGTTGGAGAGGCTGTGGAGAAAAAGGAACCCTCAATACACTGTTGGTGGGAATGCAGATTGGTGCAGCCATTATGGAAGGCAGTGTGGAGGTTCCTCAAAAAATTACGAATAGAATTACCATATGACCCAGCAATCCCTCTCCTGGGTATCTACCCAAAAAATCTGAAAACATTTATTATACATAAAGACATGTGTGCTCCAATGTTCACTGCAGCTTTGTTTACAGTGGCCAAGACATGGAAACAACCAAAATGTCCTTCGATAGATGAATGGATAAAGAAGTTGTGGTATATATACCCAATGGAATACTATTCGGCGGTAAGAAAAGATGATATAGGAACATTTGTGACAACATGGATGGATCTTGAGAGTATAATGCTAAGCGAAATAAGTCAGACAGAAAAAGCAGAGAACAATATGATTTCACTGATATGTGGTATATAAACAAAAAACAACAAAAGAACAAGACAAACAAATGAGAAACAAAAACTCATAGACACAGACAATAGTTTAGTGGTTACCAGAGGGTAAGGGGGGTGGGGGGTGGGAGATGAGGGTAAGGGGGATCAAATATATGGTGATGGAAGGAGAACTGACTCTGGGTGGTGAACTCACAATGGGATTTATAGATGATGTAATACAGAATTGTACACCTGAAATCTATGTAATTTTACTAACAATTGTCACCCCAATAAATTAAAAAACAAAACAAAAAACAAGTCAGTGGGGGAAAGATTCAGTACTCAGTAAAAGTTGTCCATGTAGAAAAAGATAAAATTAAATCCAATGTCATACCATGAAAAAAAAAAAAAAAAATTGGAGCCATCGCTTATACTTGAGGCAATCCCTTTAAAAATGTCTAGGGTTTTTGCAAAACAAGCGGCAGGGTCTTGATCTGGTGTCCAGGGAGAATTGGGGATAAGGGTTTTATTTAATTATTGAAGTTGCCATTAGTTTAGCTGTTTGTTTGCTTTTTCTCTGGAAGTCTAAGGTCCAAGTAATTGGGTTTCTTTGTCTTTTTCTATAGTCTTTGCTACTTGGTTGGCTAGTGAGGCAATTTAATCGGGTCTTTTTGCCATCCAATTGTGGTTATGTTGTTGTAATATGGTATCAAGGGCCTCATGAAGACCTGCAACAAAGATGGAATTGAATAAGTTAGTGGTTTCATCATTAAGGTCTTTGATTCCAGAATTTTATGGGAAAATTTGCTCAAAATGATTGAACTAATCTAGGATGGATTCATCCTTTCCTTGCATGCATGGGTAAACAGCTTTCCGATGTATTTGCCTAGGGAAAATTTGGGGACTGGCTTTTAATAATTGTGCCTGTTTCTGTGAGGCACTTAAGTCTGCGGCACCCAGGAATTTAAAGTCTTACAGAGGGTGGCTGCAGTCTGCAGAGTTTGTTCATGCAATCTCTAGCTAGGACATTGCCAACCAACATGTGGATGAGTTAGTACAGAACAGAAACACCTGGCTGGTAAGAACTGATGATCAGACTAAATGGCGTTCAATTCAGAGGGATTCATTTTTGGGTTTGGAAAATCTTTAACGGTGGCTAAAAGTTTTGCTTTAGTCCCAGGAATCAAAGAGGCAGTTTGACTCCTTAAGAATTATTTAAAACTTTAAAAGGAGCCATGGAGGGAGAAAATTCAGGAACTGGGATTTATGAAGACTAAAGAGGGGGTTCAGATAGAGAGGGAGAGATGGGGGGAACCAAAGGAGGAACTGAGGGACTTTGAGAAGACAGTTTAGGGGATTCTGAAAGTAAGGGAGGTGGAGTGCTTGCTTAAGTCTTTCTTCTAATTTCTGGAGGTGTTTATTAAGTTTTAAAATGATTTTCTTGGCAGGAGGCAACAGGTGCCTCCTGGTTTCATTTGAGGCTTCGAAACAGCAATTAAAGAAAGCCTCCCGTTGTCTTTGGTGGGTTCGAAAATCTCAGCATTGGAGTTGAGATCTCAGATAAGCTAATTGGGAAATTTCAAAGGTGCCCCCTTTTGGCTAAGAAAGTTTTAAGCCATCCCGTGTAATTTTTAACCAGAAATTAAACCAATTGCAACTATCCAGTCCATAAGTTTTAACCAAGAATTGTCTGGCATTAGTAATGGAGGTATTGTGGTTAAATGACCATTTGATATGGTATTTGAGGTATAACTCACTGAAATCATTTCTGTTCTCAGAGAAAAGGTACCTGTCACTTTTATCAAGATTTTACTATTTTACATGGAGACATAAAGAGCAAATATCCTAATGTCTCATTGTGTTTTCCAGCACATTCATACATGAGCATTTTATATGATAGAATGTATGTTTTTGTATGGAGACAGAGTCCCAGAGAGCGGTTTCCAGGCTCTCAGCCTCACGTGGCAAGGTGCTGGCGCGGTTATTAGTTGGCTATCAGCTGTAACCAGTTAGCCATTAGCCACTAATATAACTGCCGTTGGCTAAGCTAGCAAGCGCGGATTGTGGCTAGCAAGTGGGTTTGGTTGGTTGGCAGAGAAGCAGATGGCAGATTGTGGCTCCTGCTTCCTGTGTCTCCAACCCAGCCACCAGCAAGAATATAGTGGTATGACTCTCCTATCTATGCCTCAGTTGATGTTCTTTTTTGGCCTCACCATATCCTGCATTCTTGTGCAGGGAGCAGGAGCTGAGTCCGTGCGTTACACGTTGTATTAGAAATTTATTTGAAATATCTTTTTATTTGTCCTTTATATGACAGTATTTTTTTCTTTTTTATTAAGTGTGTAAGTAGCTTATTATATTTGAATTTCATTTCAGAATAGTAAAAGGTAACTGAAAAGTGTTCTGAGACTCAATTTCCATTGTGGATTGGGGTTCCCGCCAACCACAAGTAATTCTTAGACACCCTATTAGTGTCCGAGAATTTAACTCAATTTTGAAACTATCCAGATATAGTCAAATTCTACAGGTAAAGGGTTCAATCCTATAAAACTGCCCTCCACTTCAGAAGCCGGTCTCAAGCCTAGGTTGTTACTTGTGCTTCTGACTAACTGGCTATAAATCAGAGATTCTCATGATCCCCTCCTTGGGTTTGATTAATTTGCTAGAACAGCTCACAGAACTCAAGAAAACCCATTTACTCACTATATCATAGGTTTATTACAAAGGATATTGAAGAATACAGACTACCAGCCAGATGAACAGATATATACAGCAAAATCCACACAAAGGGTCTTCTGTCCCTGTGGAACTTGGGGCCTGGCATGGTAGCATGTGGAAGCATTCTGGTTCCCTATCCTGGAAGCTCTCCAAACCCCCTCCTTTTGGGTTTTTATGGAGGTTTCATTACATAGGCACGATTGATGAACTCATTGGCCACTGGTGATTGATTCAACCTCTAGCCCCTCTCTCCTCCCTGGAAATCAGGGAATGGGATAAAAGTTTCTATTCACCTTTGGTTCCCCTGGCAACCAGACCACTTACTTAGACACTTTGCAAAGGTCATGTTCATTAACATAAACCCAGTTGTGGTGGAAGGGCTTGTTATGAATAACCCCATTTCACCTTTAATGGCCTGAAGTATTTTCAGGAATTAAGAAGATACCAAATATTGTAACAAATCATGCTCCCATTGTTGTTATTGCTTAGGAAATTCCAAGAGTTTAGGGAGCTGTGAGCCAGGGACTGTGGATGGAAACCAAATATATCTGAGAAATATATTAGCTTATCTGAATATTTTGTGTGTATTATAAATCACAATATTGCAACAGTCTATCACATATTTTATAATTTCCTCCTCTGCTAATGGAGAGAGGGCTAGTGTTTTATTTTGAGGAAAATTACTTTGGGAATTAAAAGATAATTGGAAATAAACTCAGTTGAAAATCACGGTACCTGAAGTTTATTCTTGAATCTCAGTAACTGGCAATGTGACATTCGCCAAGTTACTATCTCTGGATCTCCATTGCCAAACATTAAATTAATCCATTAGACTAAGAGGCTTCCAAGATCTCTTTTATACTTATTCTTTGAATAAAGACTTTTATACTTTCTTCACAGTGAAGTGCTACTTTGATTACACCCATAAAGAAATTTCCAACTTCACTGTTTAACTCTTCAATATGGATGACCTAGTAAAAATTGTAATGTTTCAACAATCAATGACACACTTTCCCAGGCACTCAGGAAGGTGATGCTACTGTCAGTGTATCTCTAAACAGTAAGTATGCTAGCTTAATTATATGATGCCAGCTTTTACTCCTAAGGGCTATAAAACCTACAGGTAGAGAGTGTTGTGTCCCCCTCCCCCTTTCCTTTGCAGTGTGTGCCTACATTAGAAAGCACTTTCACTTCTGAGCTTTCAAGGGTAACTCCTCTTGCCCAATTGAATTTTGGCTTTCAGGCCTAGAAACCAAGATAAGGTTATTAAGTACATTTATTTTAACACCTCACGCTCAAGCCAGAATCTAAGGAGACAAAGGTGAGTAATGCGGACTTGCTCCCTTTGAACACTTATCATCTGATGGAAAGGGTGGACATAAAATAAAATACTTATTTTAACCAGTGTGATGAGGGCAAAATGCATTGCTCTAGAGAGCAGTGACACAGGAAAGTCTGTCTTGTTCATTACTTGTCCTTGATGCTGGCCCAGGGCCTGACACCTAAAAAGTGTCAGGTGTCTGTAAAGGAAAAGAGCGCCAACTTCCAACAACACCCTATAAAGCCGGAGGAGCTCTCACAGAAAAGGGTAATATTTACACTGAACAAGGAAGCACCTGGAAATAATGTGTGGCGGAGGAAGAAAATTTCCTCTGCTCTCAAAGTTCTTTCTGCTGGTTCAATAATCAGACAGACATGACACAGATGAACAAGAGAAAATAACCAAATCTAATTACATTCATATGCATGGGGAACCCCACATAAATGAGTCAGAGACCCCACATGCCTGAAACGTTAAAGGACAGAAAGGTAAAATGTGACATTCTGAACTAAGAATGAGGTGACTTGGGGACTTGAGAGGGTCATCCCAAAATAAGAGCAGATTTTTAGTAATTAGACATTTACCCAGCCCTATAGATGTGTCAAAAGAGGTAATGTCTGATAATCTCTTATGAGCAAGACCCCCAATTCAAATTCTTCTAGGTAGGTAGGGGAGGGGCAGACAGGTCTCCTGAGCCCACAGCTAAAGTTGCCTTTAGCTCAAAACAATCCCCATACCACTGAGGCACATCTGAGGTGGCTCTTTCTGAACCTTCACAAATGCCACCTAATAATTATTGGAGATCAGACTGGTCACTGAAACATTATTCATGAGATCAGCTTTCTCCCACCAGCCCTTCCTCATCTTGGGCAAGTTACTTCCTCTCTCTGGGTTTCAAGCTTTTCCGTGGTAAAAGGGGAGGCGGAGGAGTTGTGCAACAGATTCTGAGGGAGGGAGGGAGGGAGGGCGAAAGAGAGAAAGAGAGAAAACTAAATCCTATACAGGTTGAGGGGGGGAGGGGGGAACAGCTAGTACATAAAACTGTAAGTTTGCACTATAACTGAATTCTCCTGTGGATAACAGGCAAACAACATTAACAGGAAACCAAATGAAAACCAAGCCAAAAAAAAAAAGGTAGTGAAAGTTTTGGAAAACGGAAGAAGAGCAGTTCTGAAAGAGCTGGGGTGTCTGGGGGTAGCAAGTAAAATTTTCGGAGGAAAAAAAAAAGAGATGGTAAGGACAAAGCGAAGAAAAGCAAATAAAAGAAAACTCCGCTTACTAATCAGATCTTTCCCTCTCCGGGCCTTTTTCTCACCTCGGTCTCCCCTGGCAGCCTCCCCCACCTCCCTTCACTCTGTCTCTCTTTGACCTTTGTCCTCCCACCCCATTCTTTCTCTCTCCCGTCCTCTCTCACTTTGAGTCGTCCCCTGGCGATAGTACCTGTCCCTGGGCTCTCCCCGGGATCAAGGTCCTGGTGAGCAGCGGTGCGCGCTCCCGAGACCCACGCTGAGCGCTCAGCACCCCCTCCCCCTTCCCGCCTCCCAGAGCCCGAGACCCCGCCCCCGCCAGGCTGCGGGTTTCCGGCCCTCTGGTTATTTTAAGACGCGCGGTCGGGGTTGCTTGCCACTGTACCGTCTCCCTCCGCGTCTCCCCGAGCTGTCCTTTGATCCCCAGCAGCATGGGTCCCTGGTCCCGCTCCGTGCTCGCTGCCCTGCTGCTGCTCCTCTGCACAGTCGGCACCTCGCACTGCGATACACCTGCCAACTGCACCTACCCTGAACTCCTGGGCACTTGGGTCTTCCAGGTGGGCCCCGGAGGTTCCCGGCAGGACGTCAACTGCTCGGTGATGGGTAAGCAGCCTGCGTCCCAGGACTTCCTTTCCTGTGCCAGCCCGGGATTCCTTCCTTACTGTCCCTGAAGTCCTTTCCCCACAGCGCGACCACACGGAGTGCCCCTGCACGGAGTGCCCCTGCACGAGGCCACGATATCTTGGCTGGACTTGGGGCCCCTTGGGATGCCTTCTCATGCTCCAGGACCTCCAAGTTCACAGTTTCTTGATCATTCCTGGGGCCTCAACACTTTTTTTCCCCCTTAATTTTTGTTTTCTGGTTTTTCTCATGTGTTTGGTTTGGAAGAGAGTTCAGATTGTGCTATCTGTTATCTCCCTGTCCAATCTGCAGGGTTTTTTGGTTGTTGTTTGTTGTATATTTATTTGTTTGTTTTTCTTGTGCTGGGAAACTAGTCTCAAAGACTCAAGAATATAGCTAGAAAATGTTTCTCCTTTTGTTAGACTGTGGGAAAGATCCCTTATGCCCAGCGATTTTGATTTGAAGGTGTGTTGATGCTAATAGCTAGAGAAAATTTACAGGACCACTCTGAACCGTTTATGAATTGCAGGGAGGTATATAAAAGTTTGATTTTTTGTTCTTTTAATAATTCTTTAGCCAGTAATTATATTTGAAAATATACAATGCCTGGCTTATGGAGGGCTTTAATAAATACCATATTTCCCCGAAAATAAGACCTAACCAGACAAACAGCTCTAATGTGTCTTTTGGAACAAAAATTAATATAAGACCCGGTATTATATATATATTTGCATTATATCCTATCCTATCATATTATATTATATTATACCCGGTCTTGCAGTAAAATAAGACTGAGTCTTATATTAATTTTTGCTCCAAAAGACGCATTAGAGATGATTGTCTGGCTAGGTTTATTTTCCGGGAAACACGGTATCTACTGTTTGAACACACTGGGATATTCCACATACCCTCGGATACGAAAAACAAAAAATTTAGTAATGGGAGTAGGAAAAACACGCAGTCTCAGTCAGAAGAGGCACTTTTGTTCTGCCCAAACCCTTACCACCCTGTGGCTTGTGCAGAATGAGTGAAGCTCTCAGCTGCAATTTCCTTGTCATCAAAAGAAAGATTGCCAGGTCATTTGTTACTTAAACAGACCAATTTACCTGTCCAACTCCAGATGACTGTATAGCATTGCATAATCCTGGGCATTATAACTATCTGTTTTAAAAGTTGAAGTTATAGTTCTGGAGCAGAAGGGAGATCACGATTTACACTCCTCTGTCACATGCAGTCTCCTAGTTCAGAACATTAATCTGAAACATGGAAAAACTGCCAAAGTGTGCAAACCTCCAGATGGACACAGCAGAATCTTTTTCAGGCAGCCTCTGCCTATACACTATAACTTTGACCTTAATATAATAGTTAAAGACACAGATCTGAGCCCCCATCTTCTCAAGGTTAAAAATGTAGTTCCTATGAGCACAAATTAGCTTTATAGGACAGAAACCTGAGTACTTTGGAAGGATTCAGATTCTGAAGTTCTGAACTGTAGTGCCATTATAGAGAAAGGTAGCCCATTTCTTCTCTGAAGCGATCATGTCATTTGTCCTTCTGATCTGATAGCAAGTTATTTTATATTTTTATATTTTCCACTTTTTGACTACCATTTTGTATTCTCCCCATTTCTGCCTGTCATTTTCAACATCCCCCATTTCTCCTTTTCTTCAGTGGAAAAAATGTCTTCAGTCTGGGACAGTAGTGGCTGTACTTTTTGGAGTCTCTCTCTGCCTGCTGGCATATCTCTATCTTTTGAGCCCTCAATTCACAGGCTGGCCTGAAACTCCTCTGGGACTATACAGAGGAGGCAACAAGATGGAATCTGATATCTTCAAGCCAAACTGGCCCAAATTGGGTAGCATGACAAGAAAGCAGCTTAAAAGTAATGGAAATTATAGAGGAAATTTTTCCTCCTGTTGAAGTCAAAATAATTTTCCATTGTTGTGTATTTTCTTTTCTTTAGGAACACCAGAAAAAAAAGTAGTGGTACACCTTAAGAAGTTGGATACAGCGTATGATGACTTTGGCAATTCTGGCCATTTCACCATCATTTACAATCAAGGCTTTGAAATTGTGTTGAATGACTACAAGTGGTTTGCCTTTTTTAAGGTTAGTTTTGTTGGAAAATGCATTCATATTTTCATTGATATCTGAAGCCTCTTCTAATCAGGAGACCCTCAGAATTTTAAAATAAAAATAAAAATTGACACTGCTCTTCCCAAGAGAAATTAGATGGTATAATTTTAACAAAAATTATGATTTCAGTAGATTAAAATACTGATCTATATTTAAATATGTACGTTCCACCTCTATATAAATTTACATTGTGGTATGACTAAATTCTTAGTTTATTTTCTTTATTACTATAACTTTGTTTCTAAATATTGCCTTAGTCACTTGGCTTTGTACCGAATCTATAGGAAAGACATGGATGTCCTAAAATAGTTTTGGAGTTATTATGCTATTATGCTCTCCTTCTTATCATTGCTTGTTGGTTCTGAGAAATTGACCTATGTGGACCATTGAAGTAATATGATGTACTAAATATATTAATGTGACTAACATAACTAAACTAAGACAAAGAGAACATAGGAGTAACTCCTTGGACTAATTAAAGTAACAGGTAGTCCAGCCAAGCCAGCGTGTTTTCTTCTTTCACTAGGAAAGAACTATTAACCATTCTTATATGCTAACACATTGCCTCCAATTGCAGGCATACTCTACGATGAAATAGTTTAGCACAGATTGTACCCTATTCCAGATATCCTTCTGAAGTTGGATTTTTTTTCTGTTGGCAGCGTATTAAATAGTTTAAGTAAATTGAATCCACAAGACTGAGACAACTGTTTCTTATTATAAATCGAGTATAAATAAAGACAGACTTTTTCATGGGATAGCGTTTACAGCCTTTTGAACATCAAGAGTTGGTCAATTCTAGGGGCTCATGGGAAAGTAGGGAAATGACTGTTACAGATGATGAAAGAGAAAGCGCCAACAAAACACTAACTTATAAATTTATTATGATTTCTCTCATGGGTTGTGATTTAGTCACTAGGATATGGTGTTACATCTGAGCCAACCTTATTTCTTACATAATAATTCCCAGTACTTTTTTGTTTTGAGGACCTCTCTTTAATATGAAAAAGAAAACAGAGACAGAGAAGAAAAAGTTGTCTCCCGTTACCTGGATTGGCTGGTCTGCTACTCAGCCACTAGGAACAGTCTATCCAGGCTTTCTGTTGAACGTTAGCAGTCCATTTTATTAGCTGAAGCCCATGCTTGACCACTTATTAAATGTTTTTAATATCACCCCTGGATATTATGCATTTTTAAAAATCACAACAGTATCTATATGAATGTTTAAAAGTAGTGCAAATGTGGTAAATGTAATTCAATCTCCTTATAATTCTTGGTTTGCATATTGATGAGCCTAGGGCTTTGGAGACCTCTTATAGTTACTGTTACAGCCCTTCAGTATTTTTGCCTTCAGGTTGAGAATTCCTGTGGAATTGATGCACAGGGAAAGAGATATTCAAGACAGCTGTTACTATATGTCCCCTCCTGTCCTTACTCTCTTCCCTTTCACCTTCCTCCCTTTTTACTCCCCTCTGCCTTCCCCTCACACTTCTATCCTTTCTTGCTTTACTCATCATAGGCACCTAGTCCATATGTGTTTAAAAAACTGAAAATGAATTGATGAAGTGGAATTCAGTTGAGAAATAGGAGGTTAAATAAATTATATACGTGCAAGGTGAGGAATAGTATATAAATAGATGAGTAAATAGTTTTACTCATTTGACTTAGAAAACTTTTCATTCTTTCCTTCTGTAGAATTGGAGAAACTGGTGGGGGAACTTCTAAAGTTGCCATTTAATTACTCGAGTCATAATCAGAAACAGACAAGGGCAATTTCCCTTCATTAGTATTTTTCAGTCCGTTTGCGCTCAGCTTAAATAGGAGTCGAGCTGGTGGGGACAGAGGGAACAGCTGGTGACTGAAGGATGAGTCAGTACCCTTTGTGTTTCTTTTTACATCACAGTTTAAGCAGATTTGCTATTTTTCCATAGCCTCAGAACATTAGTAGCAGGTCAGTAAGAAACTACTTTTTAACATCAAATAAGGTATAAGGGTCTCAAGCATAAGTGGGAAATGTCAGTATATATGTTGTTGTATGACAGACCCTACTTAATCATCTGCTTCTGGACGGTATTCTCTCATTAGGAATAAAAATAGGAAGAGTATTCTGCCGATGTCAATATACTTTTTTAAAGTGTGCATTTGACCTGCTGAAAAATCAACCACTCTGACTGGTCAGTAGTTAGGCCTTGTGATAAAGATCGTAATTTCAATAAGTAGAGTAGAATATACATAAGACACTTGGTTTTAAGATTTCTCTTAACGTAATCAACTAGTTCCAGATAAACATAGCTTACAGAGTGATAAAATCCATGTCGTTTTAACAAATCCAACTGAAAAATAGGAGCAGAGTTTTTAAAAATTTAAGAAAAATGGTAGAGTGGAGTTCACTTTAGAAAACAGGAAAATCAAGCACTTTTGGTGACACTTATTACCACACAAAGCTTGCTGGATTTTACCCTAAGCATCAGGGTATTTCCTACAATGGTGCCGGGGAAACTATGCTGGATATGGTTTCAAGAAAAACAAACCTATTTAATTGAGTGAAGCACATGAGACCTTTCCCTTCAGACGTAGAAAGTATATTTTAAATGAAAATTGATTTATTTTTTTAAATGAAGAATTATTAAAACAGTATTTGTCGTTCAGGGTTGTGCTCTATGTAAATTATGGCCTAGTCCACTCTACCTACTTCCATTACAGAAATAACTGGCAAATAAGTGCTATGTAAATGTGCTATCAATATTCTCTGCATTGTCATTCTACAAGTCAGTTGGACGTCCAGATCTCTCCATTGACTCATACCAGACCCTACCACTTGTTTCCGTTTGCTCTCTTCAGATGTGCTTTCATCAGATTGTTTCTTATTGTTGTTGCTGCTAGACTTTGCTGAGCAGGTGATACTCTCAGGTTATCCTACTAGGCCCCTGCTGCACATTCTGCTCCCCCGGAGCGAGCTCAATGGAGCAGACAGCTTCCACATCCTTCTCCCTGCATTCCAGCTCTGAAGCAATTGTGATACCACTTCTATTGATAGGAACTTCTTGTATTAAGTTCTCTTTATTTAGGCCTCATTTGGAAGATGAACGTTTTTCATGACTTGAGGTTTCTCTGCTTTTTTTCCCCCCTTAGTTTTTTTCTGCTTTCGAATTTGGAAGTGGAGTGGGGATAATCTGTCTTTTTATTGCATATGACTTTAAGCTCCATAAAAGCTTGGAAGGAAGTGAATCTTGACACTGAAAGTTTTTGCATAGTTTGTATTGGGCAGGAAGCAGTAGGTGAATGTTCTTAAAATATTTTTTTCCTTCTCAACTCCCTGCAAACATTCAGTTATCTGTATACTTTACGGGGTGATAAATTAAAATGCATTTAGGGCCCACCCAGGTAGGTATCTAAACTTTTGAAACAACCTTATGTAAAACAATAAAGAGTCATTACACCAATGGCAAAATAGAAACTTTCCTAGAGGCCTTCATTTCATTTTTCTTTTAAAACAATATGTTCCCCAAAATAAACTACAATACTGTCTGCAGGCCAGTTTCTAATACTATCAAATTTTAATAGCATTTGCCATTTGGTTATAGTTGGCACACTGTAATAAATTTGTACCCTGAAAAGTACCTGCAGATTAAAAGCAGCCAGCTTCTTACAAAGCACACAATGTAACAAAACAAAACAACATAAAGAACACTTAGTTATGGCTGACTTTATGTGATGGGTGGATAATTGATCGTTTTTTCTTCTTTATGCTTTTATTTACTTTGTTCATTTTTTTATGATGAGTATGTGTATATATAAAGATTCTCTGTATGCCATCCTGTATACCAAATTGCCCAAAGGAAGGAAGTCATATGAAACAAACTAAGCTCCAAAGAATACCCTCAAGCTGAATAGGCTTTCTAACCTTTTAATGTTTCTCATGTCACTTTCTCTAAGGCTGTAAAAGGGGACAGTAGAGAAGGAACTCAGATTTTATTTTGAAGGTTAAGCCACTCAAGGACTGAAGAACATGTGTGGAAGGGATACTAGACTCATGGTGGCTGAACACTTTATTTGGTGATAGTCAAGCAAACTTCATTGATTTCTAATTGAGATTTTTGTTTGGGGCCCAACCATCTTAGTAGAACTGTAAGCTAAAAAATACTACCATAGTGTTTCTAAAACGGGTTGCTACTCAAAACAGGAAAATTTGGGCATCTTGGGATGTTTGGTAAATGGTTGTAAAATCCATACCAGAGGACTTATTTGCCCAATTTTTGTGCCTGTGAAGTTTCAAGTTTGCCACAACAGCCAGAAATTACAATTGTGTGTTTCTACAGTAAGGGATTTGGAAAACTTGTACAATGTTTTCACTGTGTCTTCTGGATTCATTTTTAAGATGTAAGAATTCAGCTTTTAAAATACTTGTTACTGGAATAAATTTACTTGTTTTAACGTATGTTCAGTACACCAAGATTAGGGTTTTTCTTTAAACACCTCCAGGTTTACTTTTAAGAGTGTTTCAATTGAGGGAAAGAATTAGAAGTTTACCACTTAATGCATGCGTAACTATGGCTTTTGTTTTCTTTCATAATGTTTAATCTCAGCATAATGACTTAGTTTACCATTGTAAACTCTTCATAGGATGTCACTGATTTTATCAGTCAGTTGTTCATGCAACTGGGAACTGTGGGAATGTATGATTTGCCACATCACAGGAACAAACTGGGTGAGCGCCATTAAAATATTTTTAACTTTCTTATTAAAACCAAGCTTTTCTCCTCCTGGTGTTTATTTATTCAATAACGAAATGGAGACCAGATTGGAGAGATTATGATTTTCTTGGAGATTTCTTGCTTGAGCCTGCTTATTTGCTACCTCTTACATGCTTGCACTATTTTGTGTGATTGTTTTACTTTAGCATGTTTTGTATGAACACATCAGATTAACTCTCTCAGGTATAATTTTCACAATATAAATATACATGACCCCAGAAAGGTAAAGACCCAGTTAAGAAAAGGTTGGCCCAAATTCAATTTGCATCCTTGATGTAGCTATGCTGCCTCATGTTATTATTTATTTTTTTTCCTAAAAAGACTTGTGAGGGAACCACTGAGGTCACAGTATTTTAAGTCTGTCTTCTAGTAGAGAAGGTGGCTCTCCAGAGAAATTGACATACCTGTCACCCATTCCTGTGAGATATTACCCATCTTTGTTTTTTTTTCTCTTTTTTTTTTAAATGACTCCTCAGCACATAAAATATTGACTGGAAGCAGAAGTTTTTTGGTTTTTTTTTTACTCTTTACATGTGCCTCATTGCTTTCAGAATAGATCTTTAAATTATTGCTCTCATTGGATCCATAAATTTAGATGTCCAGAATTTTGATGGAAAAATGGGTGGTTAGAGAGTAAAGTTGATAGGGATTTAACCTTCCTTGCATTTTAACACAGCATTTTCCCCCCTTTGCTCTTTTACTTAGCTCTTACGTAAGAATGAGATATGAAAAATGGAACTGGCTATATAGCCTTTTCCTATATCAGCATTTGCCAGCTGTTTAATGGGTCAACAGTGGTCCACACATCTGCCTGGTAGGATTGCTCACCAGGTATACCATTTCATCTTGTTAAGTTTTAAAGATCGTTCCAGGCAGCCACTAGTAAAACGTCAAAGTGAAAATTAGAGCTGAAATTAATAAGCTGTTTTTTCTGAATTCTTTGCTGGTATTTGAGTAAGTGTAGATTGCGTTGAATAATTTTGTTTACTTCAGAACCTCTCAGAATCTTTAATATATTATATGGTGATAGCTTAGGAGGAAGGTATAATAGGAAACTTTCCCAAAATAAAGTTACCATTTTTTCATTACAAAAAAATAAGATATTCTCAGAATGCAGGTTATGCAATTCTGGCTTAAAGCTCTCTCTCTTCCTCCTAATTATGGAGACACCTCCCCCAGTAGAAAAGATAGTCCCTAATATTTGCTCTTAAATGGGACAAAATAGCTTCGTACCTAGAAATGGGATCCAAGCAGCACTAAGCCTGCAGTTAGAATTTGTAAGATACACATGTTAAGGTATCTAGGTTGCTAGATTAGCCTGTTTCTTAAATACGTTTCATAATTCGATTAGGTTTATATAGTGGCAGTTAATTTCAAATGCATCTGCATGTGCTTCTCAAACTTGTTGGCTGCATGCGCGATACATGTTGCTTAAGCATTTTACTATTGAGAATGGTGGCTTTTTGTGAATGTCTTAAATCGCATTACAAAAAAGAAATACCAGCATCTCAACTACTGGTACTGATATTTTTATTTTTACTTACAAGACATTAATATGATTAAACATTTTTAAGAGACAGTATGATCCTTGTTGGCTTATTAACTCCAGTTTTTATTGTCTTGTAGTTATTAAATAGAGCATCTGTTGAAGGGCTCTTTTAAAACCACAGCCCAAAACAGGCTTTGGGGCTAAGAGGCAGAGCAGCGTGCAGCCCTGGATCTACCTACCTCTAACAGCTAGCAGGCTCGTAGCAGCTTCAGGCCCTTCTGGAGTCTGTATGTGCATATAAAATGCAGAGGCATCCTGGTGACCTACCTCCAAGGCAGCTGCCCTCCTGAACATTTCCATGGAAAGCAGCCACCACCATTTTGGAATGTGAACAACCAGAGGCTACGCAGGAGAAAGAAAAAATAACCTGGACGGTTTAGGTGGCTTCACCATTCAGCCTTTGAATGAAAGGAACAACACGCAACACAAGTTTTGTTTTTTTTTTTTGTTTTTGTTTTTTTTCTCTTTTGAATACTCGTCTATTGAAATAATTTTTCCAGTCTCGCTAGGATTGGAATTTTGTGTTTCATTTTATTGATGGTGCAAATTTTGTTCACAGTTAAATTATCTTCCTGAATGCCTTCTCTTTCTAATGACCTTGAGGAACCCCAGCACCTATCATAAGGAGGAAATAAGGCTTCAGGATATCCTGAGATGCACAGATATGTTATTGGTGGAAAGATGGACCTGTGGAGGACATGTTGGGGGTGAAGAGGTTTTCTGTGATTGGCCAAACTGCTGAAGGATATCTTTTTGTAGATTATAGGCCTGCAGTATCCCTGGCCAGAAAGAGGGTATGATGAATACATTTGTTTTTTTGTTTGTTTTAGATTAGATGCCAGCCTTCTGCTAAGAACTTGAGGTACTTTACCGTACAAAACCCCTATAAAGTAAATATCACTAGCTTCATTTTAGACATACGGATAATTAGTCTCATACAATGCTTAAGCTCATACAGCTTGTTCAATGAGAAGGGCTAATCTTTCAAGCTTACGGATTTCCTTGTGGCTAAAGAATGAAAGAAAAGCCATTGCACAAAGCAGTACAGGTAGTTGGAGTCGCATTTGGGTAGATTTTTTGCAGAATCCCAGGCTGTAAGCATCACAAATGTTAGTTTTATGGAATAGAATATGTACTGCATTGGCTTCTGTGGAAAATGAGAAGAATCATCTTGAAGCCTAGGCTTCCTTATGAAATGAGGCAACTCATTTTATTTCCTCAGCCAGGGGCCTGTCATTCAAGACAAAAAAATTACCTCCTCCTTCCCTTTGTAGTCCCCAAGATTGGAAACAGAGCTTTGTAAACTTCAAATGAAGTACAACTTAAATACCTTTGCCAAGTTCATGTCTCTTAATAACACCATTGTTCACACTGATTACTATCATTTAGCTCTTTCCTGCTACACAATGGACTAGTTTCCTCCTCAGTTTTTCCGAGCTGATTGATATCAGCCTTGGTAAACTGAAAATGTGGGACTACACCTAATTCATACTGTCCAAGAGGACTCCCCTCCTGCATCCCCGCTTCAATGGAGGAATCTTTCTCTAACCAGCAGGCTGCCATCTTGACTTGCTTGGTTCAGATAACTTTTTATACCACCTGAAAGGTACTGGTCTGCGATTCTGGGAAGGCTCTATCCTATAAAGATGAAGTAACAGTACAGCTGACTACTTCTGCCTGGATACTTTGTCCTTCCTACCTCTGGACCTGGTAATTCTTCATCACTCAGGACCTTGATGTCACCTTCTCCAAGTCCATTAGTAGGAGTAACGCCGTAATTTTGCTTCCCATTATGCTTTGCAGACACCTCTGCTGTGGTAGTACTAACTTCCTGTAATGGACTGATTTCATAGCATGTCTTCATTTTCTTCCAGACTGAAAATGTTTGTTTACCTATATATCTTTAGCACCTAATGAACATGGAACTTGACAGGTGCTTGGAAAATTAACCACGTTCTCTTGTCTTTTGAAAGAGTTTCTACAAGTAATATCAGCTTACAAATAATTAATTCATAGGGTTCTAGAAGCACAAATCAGGACTGGTGCTATGTTTATATTTTTGCTTTCACTCTAAAATATGGCAGGTTACCTGCCTCCAGAGTTCTAAGAGAGTTGTATATTTTCATACTGATTTTCAGGATGTAAATACTGACAAAGTACCCAGTATGTATAAAAATGTATTATGAAATTTTAAATCACTTCTACTAAACTGATTTTGTTGTTGTTTCTCTGAGTAACTTTGCATCTAAGTGTTTATTTTGATTATGGAAGAAGAGAAGACTGGTGGGTACAAATTGCAGATACATGTGTTAGAAGTCCTCACAATGCAATACTGCTTAGCATTCTCTGTTGTAATTGCCTATTCGTCCTCTCCTCTGGTCTTCAGACTCCGTGAGCAAGGATCGACTCTGTGTTACTGACCATTTTATTCCCTATGTATATCATAGTATGATAAATAGAGCACAATGTGAAAAATAATAGGGTTTCAATAAATATTTGTAAAAGAAAGAAAATTTAATAATATATTATTGTATTGTCCTATTTTATTGACATGTTTCTGGAAGTATTGTTACCTTTGTGAGCCTATGGTAGACCCTCAGGCCATATTTATAGAATAATTTTATAGAAAACAGAGGACGCTTTTAAATTTTATTCTGTTTATTTGTGTTCTAATTTTTGTGTGAGGCTGTAGTGGCCAAGATAGGGCTCAAAATTAAAAAGAGTCAACTTTCTGAATTACTGAAAACTAAGTGAGCTGTCAGGCAATGGTGAGCTTCATGATTACAGTGGTTCCCCAAAGCCTGGAGCATCAACAAGCCTGGAATGCTGTAGGTTATGCCCCATTCCTATTAACTACAGCGAGAAACACCAGCCAACAGATAGATGAGATGAACTCTGAGATTTCTTCCAACCTCACAGTTTTAACAGTTGATGAGCCAGGGATGTAAAGCACATCATAGGGAATACAGTCAGTATTGTATTAACTACATGGTGTCAGATGGGTACTAAACTTCTTGAGATGGTCATTTGGTAAGTTCTAGAAATGTCTAATCACTAAGTTGTACACCTAAAAGTAATGTAATATTGTACGTCAACCCTAATTGAAAATTAAGTTAAAAAGTTTGTGAGGGAGTAAGTGATGAATGAGCCAAGGGACTTGGGCTACTTTGCTGAGTAGTAAATGGCTATATTCTTAACTAGTTCTGCAACATATATTTTAGTTCGAACTGTCCTTTCAACACTGGAAATAAATAAATTTATTACCTTCCATTATTACATTTAAATCTAGCTGCCAATTTCTTCAGTAAAATGCTGGAAGTTATTTGGTTGCAACCACTGTGACAGTTTCCTGGTAGTTTCACAATTCATTAAAATTCAACTTTTAAAATAAATGCTTAAGTCTAGTTAGTAGGCAGAAAAACTAGGCAAAATCCTTGAAACTGACGTAGGGAAGTTTGTTTCTTCCTGAAGAAAGATGTGATGCTCTTGGATGGGTTTGGCAAAATACCAACTTGGTAAAATGTGCCTTGTTCTCTTTTGTTGCCATCTAATGGCTTTACTCACACTCCAGACCTGACTGTAATATAGATATAGTAAACCAAGGCCATCGTTCCTGCCACTTTCTGAAGCAGTTCTGGAAGTCCCCTTTCCTTAGTGTCTTTACTTCATCCTCCATCATGACAACGCTCTGTGTCACACATTGCTTCTGGTATGACAATTTCTGTCAAACAAAAACATTACAGTGTGTCCTTACCCACCTTAGTCATCGGATCTGGCACCATGCAACTTCTGGCTTTTGCCCAAAGTTGAAATGATCATGAAAGAAAAACGTTTTGAATTGATTTAGAACATTGAGGCAGCCACAACAGCACAACTGAAGACATTTATGAAAGACGACTTCCAGAACTGCTTCAGAAAGTGGCAAGAACGATGGGATAAGTGGGTTTGGAGCGAAGGGGAGTATTTTGAGGGGGATTAATGGCAATGTGTCTTCTACTGTAATAAATTTTTTATTTAAATATTCACTGTATTTTGTGATCATACCATGTATATTAAAAATGAAACTAGAAATTATGATATTTGCTTCTCAATATTCCAGTGAGTTATTTTTTCATTTCATTTTGGAAGTCACCTTTTGACAGCATAGGACCCACATCAACTGCTCAGTTGACAGTTTGGGTTAGAGTATGAATTCTTTGATGACATGGATAAAGTTTTGTATCCCGCATGGTAACAGATGGTAGTGTTTATATTGGTACTTGTTTAGTGTTTTATAAAATTTTAAACTCTTTAAACTTGAATGTTATTTTTAACCTTCATGATAAATCCAGTGAAGTAACTATCATTGCCATTATCTGATGAAGAAATTGAGGCTCCTTAGTTGTGACTTGCTCAAGGTTACATGGTTAAGTGGCAGAACAAAGATTTTTTAAAGATTTTATTGGGGAAGGGGAACAGGACTTTATTGGGGAACAGTGTGTATTTCCAGGGCTTTTTCCAAGTCAAGTTGTTGTCCTTTCAATCTTAGTTGTGTTGGGCACAGCTCAGCTCCAGGTCCAGTTGCCGTTGCTAGTTGCAGGGGGCACAGCCCACCATCCCTTGCAGGAGTCAAAACCGGCAACCTTGTGGTTAAGAGGACGCCATCCAACGAACTGAGCCATCCGGGAGCTCAGCGGTAGCTCAGCTCAAGGTGCTGTGTTCAATTTTAGTTGCAGGGGGCACTGCCTACCATCCCTTGCGGGAGTCGAGGAATTGAACTGGCAACCTTGTGGTTGAGAGCACATGGGCCCTTGTGGGAATCAAACCGGCAGCCTTTAGCATTAGGAGCACGGAGCTCCAACTGCCTGAGCCACCGGGCCGGCCCCAGAACAAAGACTTAAAGGGCAAAGTCCTTTTTTACTAAACTGCATTTGTCTCATAGCCAGTATATTACATAAAGTAAGTAATCTTCCAAATTTTTGTAAGTATATTATTAATCAAGGAAACAGTCAAATAAAGTTTGAGTGATTTTTCTCCCCTCTCTGTGTCAAAAAGCAGTTGAAAAAGAGATCTGTGATAACTTAAGTTCTAAAATATCCCAACCTGTTCTTTTTCGATTGGTTAATTACTAGGTAGAGCTAATTAAATAGTTGATAACATGAGTGGGAAATTGCAGAAGGGCAGTTTTGTGAGTGATTGGCAACCCAATAGTAATTTTGAAGAAGCAATTGGATAGTTACTGAAGCCTAGTAGTTTTCTAAACGTAAGTGCTATGGTTTGGAGGTTCTTCAGATTTTTTTCAAATTGTTTGCTGCAGTAGAAATTGGCATAAATGATAGAAACTTAAATTACCCCATTGGTGCAAGGAAGTATTCAGAAACTGATGTTTATATAAAAGAAAACCCTTGGAGCACGGCGGGGGGGCGGGGGGGATTGGCAACATTTCAAGCTGGATAGTGTAGCCAAGACTTCAACTTCTTAATTGGTAATAATGTCAAAAATCACATAAGGAATATTTCACAAAAGCAGGAAAAATGACATACCCTGAGAACATTCAAATCAAGAAGATAACGGGCACAGTGTGTGGTCCTCTCAAGTTAAGGTACTGA
Source organism: Rhinolophus sinicus (assembly GCF_036562045.2). Classification (NCBI taxonomy): domain Eukaryota; kingdom Metazoa; phylum Chordata; class Mammalia; order Chiroptera; family Rhinolophidae; genus Rhinolophus; species Rhinolophus sinicus. The sequence continues at coordinate 107,860,227 of NC_133756.1, forward strand.
GTACTTGGCTTCTGGAGTGGCAGATGCCTCTTTTTGCCTAAGTTGAAGCTGTCCTGCCCAGTGGTGTTACAGCCCTGTCCTTCCTTTTATAAGGTAATTTCAGGTTCTACTAAAGACCGAATTACTTTTGATCGGGAAAACTACAGAATGATATAAAACAAAAATTTTAAACAGAAAATAATTCTATCAATTTACTATATCAGAAATGGTACCCAAATGGATAACTTCTTTTGTACCTTTGCTTGAGTTAAAACAACAGAAGCAGTTGTAATGTTTTAGGATTATTTACGATGACTTAGGTATATAAGTACTCTAAATATATAAAATAAGGAGTGTGTCTAAATTAAGAATTATTTACCTGGCTTTATAAATATTGAATAGAAAATCCGCAGATGTAAGCACTGCAGTTAGGAAACTTGAAGGGATATTTTGGAACTTCTATGTCAACATTAATTTACTGAGAGAGAACCTGAGGTTTGGAGAGGAAAATTGACATTTCTAAAGTAACACTGTAACTCAGAATTTGGTCTCTGACATCGTGACAGCACCACACTACCGTGAATTTTAAATTTTGTATCTCTTCTGAGTTTCTGTGTTATTGTTGAAATAAGACTTGACATTTGTTGTTCTTTTCTATTACTCATTATCCATTCACTCATTCAATAACTAACTGCTTCCTAATGCCGCATAGTTTCCTAGTTACTGAATAAACAAAAATCCTGTTCCCACAGTGCTTATTCTTTGGTGTGGAAAAATTAACCCCATAGGCTGCTGTGAAAATTAAATGGGTTAGTATATATAAAACAGACCCTGTAAGGTGGAGTCTGTTATCATCATTCTGATTTTATAGATGAGGAAACAGAAAGTACAAAGAGGATAAGTAACTTGCTGGGGATCACACGGCCAGGAAGTGGCAAAGCTGGATCTAGTCTAGGCAGTCAAGCCTGAAGACGATGTCCTTTATCTCTGCATCAAAAACCTTTGGCAAAAATGGCAAAAAGACTGAACTTGCCAAGGCAACATGGATACCTGAACAGTGGGAAGTGACCAGTGTACTGCTAGAGAATTTAGGCTGCTGTTAACGGGCCTTGGCAACAATTTGGACCTCACTTACAAGAGTCAATTCGTTAATCTTGTCCAACTTTTTTTGGGGGGGAAAGAATGATAAAGCAGTGATCCTGGTCACCTATGAATCCATATTTGAATTCTTCTCTGTTTAACTTTGCAAAGCCACTTTCTTTTTTTCCCCCCTGAGAAGAAGAATGCCTATTGCCCCAAGGAATCATTGTGAGGCCCAAATGATATACATGGAAACCCTTTGCAAACTGAGTTTTAAGCCATTGCTGCATGGATTCTAGGTATCTGCTGTCAGTGTTTTTGGCAGTTAACCTATATATTTACTTCTCTAGCTCTTGACAAAATGAAGAAGTGGTGCACAGTATTGGGAAGAATGCTTGGTTCTAAGAGTCCTTGATTTTAAATCCTAGGCCACCTCCTTTAGGTATCTTCTGTGTTGTACCTTGAGACAGTATTATCTTTATTCTCTTGATCCTCTAAGATTTATAAGTAATCTGTGATTTGTTTATAAAGTATGAACCGATAGGTAAATGTCAAGGGCCGATAATGCTGTAGTACTGATGAAGTGGAGTGCAGAGTCCTTGAGCAAATATGAATGATAAGGGACTGCAGCAAAATCAGTCATGCTGCAGTTATTTCCCCGCCCTCCCCCCCTCTAAAAATAACAAGCCAGCCTTCCCCTCACAGGGGAATTCATTGGGTGCAAGCCATCGTGCTTATCATTATGACTCGGTTGTGCCAATTAGCAAAACCACACTGATGAGAAACATGGGGCCCCGTCTATTTTACTTTGAATGCCCCTAACTCTTGAAATGTTGGGAAAGTCATTTCATCTGTGATCTAAATTTCTGCTTAGATGGGGAAGTTTCCCGGGCTTCTCCAAGCATGGTTAGCTTGCTGAACCACACGATGCTGTAATGAATTATTTCCATGTTTGTTTACTTCATTGAATTCTGAATTTCTTATGGGCTGGGGCCACGTCAATACTTGTGTATGTGCATAAGAGCACTTTGCAAGATGCCTGGGAAATAATATATGATTAATGAATATTTGATAAATGAATGGAAGAGCTTAGCGAAATACAAAATATGTTATATAAATGATTTTCTTTAGGAGGCGTAATCATAATACCCGACAGAGCAAAGGTCGGCTCTAGTAACATCTGGATCATCCCTCATGGATGTCCTCTTCCAGGACTTTGTAGGCTATGAGCCTCATTCTTAGGAGAGAAGAGTATTTTCAAAAGTGATTAATTTCACAAAATTTATATAACGATCTTCATTTGGTAAATAACCAAGAAGATCCCACCCAAAGACCCATTTCACCTTTCAATTCCATTTTTAAAAAAACATGTTTTATTAAAAAAAAAAAAATTACATGTTTGCTTTCAACTTAAATACTATCCTGTATTTTTTTCCTCCTGATACATATATCATGGGTGTTCTCTTTTTATTTTTGTATAGCGGGGTTAGCAATCTTTTTGTTAGAGGGCCAGATAGTAAACATTTTAGACTTTGTGGGCCTGAATGGTTTTTGTGGCAGCTACTCAGTTCTGTTGCTATAGCAGAAGCAGCCACAAATCAAATATAAAGAAGTGGTCTAGCTGTGTTCTAATAAAACTAAAAGCAGGCAGCCTTCCCCTGCCTTCGTGTGCTCACCTCTCTCCTATAGAGTTCATATTATTTAAAATGTTATATAATATTCCTTTGAATTTTAATGTACTTAATCATTTTTAGAGATGAAAATTTGGGCCATTCTTTTATTCTTACTCTTGTTTTTAACTTTTCTGTTATACTGCGATATGTGTCTTCTGTGTTCAGCCTTTTTTTTTTTCATTTATTTGTATTTGACGATTTCTATAAGGTGGATCTCGAGAGCTTTTTTTTTTTCTTTTTTGGCTTTTGGTAAATATTTTTTATTTTTTTCAAGAGCTCTTGAAGCCTTGTCAGACTGCTTTCTAAAACAGCAGTGGTGGGTGGGGCACTGGCTTAACCACACCTGGCCTGTCTGACTGGCATGTGACAAGAACCCGTGCCGAAGAGCAACACCAAACAGAACTCTGAGGGGTATAGGTTGCATCATATGAGGTTACCAACATACACCTTCTTTTGATCTCTAAAAATCTCAGTTTCATGTAGTTCAGCATAATAAGTAGAAATTTTATCGACCTTTGCTCACAACATACCCTTGACCTTCGCAGCCCGATTATATCCTAGGCCTTTTTCATTTCAGTGTTTCCAGTCCTGAGTTGGGGCTTTAGCAGGAACATGAGGAGTGGTGAGCTGAACTCATGCTAGGGAAGATATTCTTAGTCAGAGATCGATAGATGGGCCTCACAGTATCATGAACACCCAAGAGAGAAGCAAAACGTTCCTAAGAGTAGCCTATACACAGGGTGCCAAAAAATTGTGTACACATTTTAAGAAAGGAAAAAACTGTATTGTTGTAATACAATAAATGATGCTAGCATTCATTTGATTAACGCCATCTTTTCAGCGAATGTCATACTACACATTGCCACGGTAATTCAATTCAACTTTGAAAAGTAATACATAGATCACATCTCTTAAAATGTGTTCATTTTTTTGGGCATCCCTGGTAGTAACTTACCCTGTGATGTACAGCTTAATGGTTCCTGAACCCATGATTTAAATCCAGCTCTTGGATTCTAAGGCCATACATTTTTAATTCTACCACTAAATATGAGTGGAATTCAGAGATAGGCAGATGCAAAAAGGTAATTTTATCTTTAAGTGTACTTTAGCCCTTTCATTCCTCTAAACTTGGGGTTTGCAAACTTTTGGCTTGTTTTTGTAAATAGAGTTTTGTCGGAACACAGTTTAGTTCATTCCTTTATGTATTCCCTATGTACCTTTTACATCACGGGGCAGAGTTGAATAGTTGTGGCAGAGGCATATAGCCTGCAAACCTTAACATGTTTATTGCTTGGCCCCTAAAATGAAATACGCCAGCCCCCACATGGAGGTAAAGTAGTATTCATTATATGAGGTTAGGAGTCCGCAAACTACAGCCTGTGGGACAGAGCCAACCTACTGCATACTTTTGTCAAGAAAAGAGACACAGCTGACTGTAGAGCTGATTTCACTGCTTTTGTGCTTTATATGAAGTCAATGCCTGAAATTGTGCCCAAGTCCTTCCTCATAGAAACTTAATATGCATTTTTCTGCCTCTCACAATCTACTCTCTCATTCTGGATTATGTGTCCCTCCTCCAAGAAGAGATGTCATAAGGGTTTTTAGACTCTGGAGCCAAAGCCTCTGAGTTCAAATCCTGGATTTATCACTTCAGAGTCAACACTGAAATAAGACAAAGGATCATATTAGTGAAATAAAGTAGAGAGAATATTAATCAGGTTACTTTAGCTCATCAGAATAGCCTGATAAATTGGAAGATTACAGAAGAAAGGATTATGTTTAGTCCTATGGGAAATTTTCATCACTTGTTCTTGTGTTTTGCTGGTGTGGATCTTCTCTGAGTGGAAAAATGTAGTCTGACAGACTCATCAGAATTGTGTTTCTGTCACGTAACAGCTCTGTTACCTTAATTAAGTAGGAGCTACGTATCCTCTCTGAGCTGAGCTTCCACTTTCTCGCTGGCAAAATGGAGTTCATGGTACCTGCCTCCTCATAGGCTTATTGTGAGGATTAAATGAGGTAACTTTTGTAAAATTCCTGGACTGTGGCAGATACTCTAAAAATGTTAGTTTCTTGCCTTACGTCTCATAGCCTGAAGTGTTTTGTTATGTAAATTTTGGTTGGTGACTAACAATGCTAATCATAGAAACATTTATTTCTCTTCCTTTTCTAGAGCATTTTCTCAGAATGTAATCGCTAAAGTGAAGTTTTGGTTTTGGTTGGCAGGGGCTGATCCCTAAGGTGAAACAAAAAAAGGGGGTGTCTTTACTGTGAATAGTAGCCAGGGAAATGGACCTGAGAGTTGACCACAGATTCACTTGACCTTTTCTTCCATTATTTGATTGCAGTATAAAGAAGAGGGTGGCGAGGTGACCAGTTACTGCCATGAAACGATGATTGGGTGGGTGCATGATGTGCTGGGTCGGAACTGGGCTTGTTTCACTGGACAGAAGATGGAAACTACCTTTGAGAATGTGAACACAGCACATTTTGAGAGTCTCCAGGGAAAGTAAGTTGTCACAAATGAAAGACGTATTTAGTTTTGTTTTATAGTATGTATGTGTGTATGTTAATTGTTGGAAAATTTTATTTTGATTATATAAAATATATTTGGCTTGGAAACATAAGCCATGTTATGTAAAACTTTACTGGAAAAGTATTTTGACTGATGTAATTGAAAAAAGAAGTATTTTATTCCAAAGCACTCCAAAAATAACGTACCAATGATTGTTTTAAGGAAAATTTTATATAAAGGACTATAGAGCTGCAATGACTAATAAAGAAAAAAAATTTTATTATTTCCATATAAAAACATGTTGCATAATACTTGTAGATACATGTGTTTATGTTGCAACAAGTGTAGGAGATACTAATTGAACATAAATTTTAAATAAGGCAATAAATAACTGAAATTAAAATTCTTAGTGTTTATGTAGTGTGTGTTGTTTGCTAGGGCTACCATAACCAATTACCACACACTGAATGGCTTAAACAACAGAAATTTATTTTCTCACAGTTCCAGAAGTTAGAAGTCCAGGATCAAGGTGTTAGCAGGTTTGGTTTCTTCTGAGGTCTCTCTCTTTGGCTTGCCCATGGCCACCCTCTCTCTGTGACATCATATGGTTATCCTTCTGTCTGTGTCCTCATTTCTTCTTATAAGAACTGCAGTCATATTGGGTTAAGACCCACCCATGTGACCTCTTTTTCCCTTAATTTCTTTTTAAAAGGCTCTATCTCCAAAGCTTGTCACGTGCTGAGGTGCTGGCGGTTAGGACTCAACATACGAATTTTGAGAGATCACAATTCAGCCTATACCATGCAGTTAATGTTTTTGTTAAGTTAGGTGCACTTTAGGTAACTGAACCGTTCAAACAAGAGATTTCGCACGTTTAGTAGTATGGGAAGGAAAAGAAAAACAAGTATGAGTAGTAACCTTTTCTGTTTTATTTAGTTGTGAAATCCACTGAAAGCATACATGAACAAATCATCTAAAGCCAGGTCACACTGGCAGGGAACGACTGTAGCAGAGAGGCGGGGCATGAGTTCAAAGAGGATGAACTGCATTTGTCTGGGAAAGGGCTGACATAGAGTTGGACTAAATTCATCCCCCCCTCTGCCATTTTGAATTTAGCTTTTAAATTGCTTTTGATTGTTAAGCAACACATTTCCTAATAAGGTGTTTACTTTTCACCCTACTAATTAGGATATACTATGTACTATTGTGCTTTTTTTGGCATTTCAAACATTGCCTCATTTAGTGAAGAAGCTGCTAAAAGGAATACTCAGCACCTGTGTTGCCTCACCTGTAGAACCAGCATTTAGGAGGAAATTACTCTCAAGGTCTCTTTCATCTCTTAATGACCTGCTAACCCATAATAATGTATATTATTTGTAATCTCCTTGTATCTTAAACATTAAAAATAATAGTGTTTAAGACCTACTTTGTCATTATTGTAATGCACATAGCATATGATGTGTTGCTACACATTACGATAAAGTGAGGGAATTAGGGCTAATTACTGCTTCTCAAATACTTAAAGTCAATGAAATAGTGATCTCATCAGTGGAAAATATTTTAAGACATACATTTACAATTTAAAATTTACTCTTGTGTCTAAGAAACAAGTCACCATAACTTGTTTTTTGTTGAAAAATATATGATAGAGGCAGTTTTATAATCTCTTTAAAAGAGGTACCTCTCTTGTTTCACACTTTGCAACAAGTGGGGTAGAACTTTGATTAAAATATTATCAATGTGGTTGCACTTTGTTCTTATTATTTTCAGTGCTACCAGGTTCTTGGACTACATCAAAGTGCTCTCTATGAACATCTAAATGAAAAGAGAAAGAAAAGTTTACAATATGCATAAGATATTACTTAGGTTAGGTATCTGTATAAACTTCTTTGATATTCTGCTTTTTAATTTAATATAATGTGAACCCTCTTCCATATCAGTAAATAATGTTCTAGACATTTTAACTGAATAAACTATATAGTAAATTAAGCACCGTTATTTATTTAATCAATCCCTTATCTTAGAACATTTGTTTAGGTTATTTATAATCTACCACTAGTATAAAAGCGTGTCATTGAACATCCTTATACATACATCTTAGTTAACTCGAATTTTTGTTTTCATAAGAGATATCCCAATTCCAAGCTATTAACATACATACATACATACTCCTTAGGCAAAAGTAGAGGGTGCCTTTTGGACAGAGTTTCTTTATATGTGAACCAAACCCAACTATGCTTTGGTGCCAGAAAAACAGCTTTGTTTGAGCAAAAGATATCAACACAAACTGTACTGTAAACAAAAGTTTGCTTAAAGTATGAGGGGTGAGGAAGAGGAGGTATTTCAAAAGCCTGATGACGTTAGAGCTAAATTAAGGGGATTTTTTTTCAGAGTAAACATTGGTTACCATTTGTTGTAAGGGTATCTGATGCCATCACACATGGTTCCCAAGGATTCCAGAGCTGGATTGATGGGGACATGTTCTGCATGCCTCACACAAAGTCACTGAGTCCAGTGACATCTCCTTAGGGTTAAAGATAGTTCAGGGATCCTTAATATTTTTATTTTTGTTTTCTGAAATTGGATTTCAATTTATCTTATAATTTCACTTTATTTAAATTTTGTGTTCTGTATATATGATGTTTGACTGTCCCATCACCTGGAAATTCAGTGTTCTATGTCTCTCTCTATACTGTGATACTCTTACCTTGCAAAAGTTTTATACTAAAAATGCCGAATAAAGACAATTTTGAAGATCCGAATATAGTGCTGAAGTTAGACTACAAAAAAAAAAAAAAAAAAAAAAATGCCTTCCTGAAAGGTGATACCACTTTCCATTTAGGCCAGCATATAAGATTGCCTATTTTAATGATGTCTATTTACATCAGTGAAGAGTATATCTGAAGCTATCTTAATTTTGTTTTCAGGTATTCTAATAGGCTCTACAAATACAATCATGACTTTGTGAAAGCTATTAATGCCGTACAGAAGTCTTGGACTGCAACCACTTACATGGAATATGAGACTCTTACCCTGGCGGAGATGATGAGGAGAAGTGGCGGCCGCGGCCGGAGAATCCCCAGGTAATAAAGCACATCTCTACCACTAATGAAGATATTTGTGTTGAATGTCATCCTCCCTTCCAGCCAGCTCTCCCTGGGTCGCCCACCATTTTATTGGTCAACTTAAACTTTCTCTGTTATCTTTTTTTCCCCGACCATTTCCCTCTCCTATTCATACATACTCTCAATGCTCTCCAAGTCCTATTTATGGGTTTTGCTTTCACAGCATCTGCCGCTTCCGTGATTTCCTTTCCATTTTCTACATGCTGGCTTAGGGCTTTGTCATCTCTTTCCTGAATTATGGATCGCCTCCTGCCTCCTGTCTCTTTGGTTCTGTCTCTTTCCTTTTCTGTCCCCATTCTTAGCCATTCTGTAAAATACCGCCCGTTTCATCTTTCTATACTCGGCGATTATTGTGTTACTACCTATTTTCTAATGAATAAATTTAACTTGGTAACTAAAACCATCTGAATTTGACCATAACTGTATTTAGCACTGTGACCTGCTTTTAAACAATGACACACAATTGCTAAAAACTTTCCTTTCATATAACCTCCATTTATGCCACTCCCTTTACTTCAAATACCACTCAACTTGCTTATAATAACTGTCAAATTTGCCACCTGTAACTATCTCAGAATTTTCTCTGTGTTTCAAGGTACAGCAAAGAGTTTCCTTATTATCAATATATCTCTATTAGCTTCACCCAGAAGTGACATTTCCCATCTTTAGTTGACATGGTGTAGTCTCACTTTGGGAAATTAGGTCATCATACTTTGAATTTATATAGTAAGTAACTTGGTAGATTTTTTTTTTTTCTTTCAGAACTACAGCTCGATCTATCAGTATATATACACACAAATATATATATATATATATATATATATACACACACACACACACACACACACACACATATATATGCATATATATCTGTATATACATATATATGTGTGTATATATATATATATATATATATATATGTATATGTATTCCCTTAACATTTGTTAAATAACCAAGGATATTACTTATTACTGTGATGCTATACCTTGTTCTAGGAGAAATTGATATCATTGAATGTCAGGGAACTAGAAACCAATAAGGAGCTAATGGGAGTCAATAAATTGTGTAGGTAGGTCATTTTTCCCTTAGTACTTCTGAACATTTCCCAAATTTCAGAAGTATAATGATTATTTCATTAATACATATAGAATTCTTGGTTCAAATTTTAATGTTTGGACAGGCCACTGTTCAAACAGATTTTAATGTTTGAAAAGGCCACAATCGGTTAATTGTTAACTAACTAAAATGTATCTCTAACTTTTCACCTGTAGACTAATAATCCTAATGCTCTGGCATTTTTCAACTATGAGGCTGTATGGAGATTTTTCCTCTCCCTCTGAGAGCATTGTCTCATAATTCTGCCCCTTTCTCAAAAGACTCTTATGCAGTATTTCTCAAGGTGTAGTCTAAGGAATCCCCTAGTCTATAAGATGCTCTGATTAATCAAAATTGGGAAATGGAGCACGTCATACATACCCCTTCTCAGATTCACTATAGTGAAGGAGATATCCTGTATGTGTGTGGGACAGGAAGTTGAAACCTGTTTAATACAAATCTAGAGGAGCATCAGAGGAGAGGTTGTCAGCATTTGAGCCTAGGGAAACTGGGGCTTCTGAAAAAATATGAGCCTCAGACACAACTGCTGTGCCACGTGTCATGTGCCATGTATCTGAGAAACTCTTTTGTTCTGGACTCTTCTCTCCCTCCACCCAACCGCTTTTGTGTTGGAGAATGGCTAGCTTTATGAAGTCCTGCTTTGACAGCTAAGGCTCCGTAGAAGGGTTAAGGTAAGAAGATGGAATTGAGTGAAGTGGGAAATACTGAAGCACACTTTGTGGCCTAGCTGCCTGGTTTTCAGTAGCATTTTGTATACAAATTAGTTCTGTTATAAGATTCTAATGATGTAACAGAAACTCTAAGAGACTCTTAACTTGAGGTTTAGGGAATTTGTGAAACTACTGAAATTATAGAAAAACGTATAGTTTGGGGGCATCTCTCTGAGTCCAGAGCTTTCACTAGATTCTTAAAGAATCTGGACCCAAATGATTAAGAGCCAATAATGTACAATGTCTCCAAATTCCTCTTTCACTCTCTTCATTTTCACGTCATTGAGCTTTAGCTGTCATATTGTTTTTGCTTTGTGGTTTTGATGGGCATACATTCTGCCTTACAGGATGGTGAGAAAAAGGAAGTTTGAATGCCTCTGGTGTGCCAGATAGTCACTTAAGTATATCAGTATCATATTTAGTCCTCTTATGACATGGATGATGATGGTGATGTCAGTTGTCATCCTAATAGCTTAATAACTTATTAAGGACTTACCAAGGAAGGCACTGTTCTAAGTACTATTTTCATAATAATCCATTGAGGTGGGTATGCTTATACCCGTTTTAACAGAAGTTGATTGTAGTTTTTTTATGTTAAATTCTTTGATGTCACACAGCTGGTAAGCGGTGACCATTTCTAGGAGGTTGGTATGACTCTGAGATACCTGCCCTGAAATTATATTGTGTTGCCAAAGTTCAATTCCTTTTTCATCTTTCATATTAGTGTATTCTTACTTATATGAGTATGCAGGATAATCAGTTAATATCTATTGATTGATTGAATCTTTTAGCCTCTCAATGTGAAATCACAGAAACTGTTTATTTCCTTCCAAAATTTGTTTGTACCCTATTTTTAATTCATAAATCTCAGAACCAATAGCCAAGGTTTATTTCTGCTTTATTTTTTTCCCTGACCTACATGTAAAATTTCCATGGTGCATAGCTTTTTATGTACCTTGGTTATTCCATTGGCATTATCCAAGTCGAATGTTTTATAGATTTACTATAACTTCTTTGTGTTTGTCATGGTAATTTCTCTATGTTTCATGTCTCTTCATGCTGTCTTTCGTATGGTCAAAGACCACCTCATGTTCATCTTCTAACAATGTCCCTGGTTTAGTTAATATTTTAGTGAAAAAAATGATTGACGTTTCTGTATGGAGTGTGCTGTCTGTTCCTTACAATTCTCAAGGTTATAATTGCTAGTCATGACTGATTTTTTTTCCTCTATTTCATCTCACTTCTATTTTGTCCTAGCATTAACTTTTATCATCTCTGAGAGAAGTTTGTGAGAGAGGGAAGTGATTGAGAATAGTTGCAGAGGATATGAAGAAGTCCAGAAATAATTTTTGCCAGTGACTAAATTGGACCCTGGTAAAAACCAACTGGGTAACCACTGAAAAATTAGAACTGTGTGGTATGATAATGCCAAGTTGAATAAGAAATTCAAGTAGTTTACAATAATAGAAAAATAAATGTTACCGCACTGTCATAGTATTGCTCAAACAAAAGAGTTGAGGGAGCATAGAAGGAAGTGAGTTTTTGTGGGGGTTGGTGGGTAGGATTAGAAGTCAGGGAAAAACTCTAAGGGGATTTCTTCTCGGCGGTGGGCAACAGGCATTGTAGATAAAGTGCAAAGACATAGAACACTGAGATCATTCGGCAGACTTGGGGAAACTTCAAGAAGTTGAGTATGGTTAGAGCCAGAATGTTCTATTTGTTTTAAATCTCTAATACAGAGAAGCCTGTAGAACAAGTTTCTCATTTCCAAAAAATGTCTCTTCATCATTCATCGTCCCAGGCAACTCTCCTTTTTGTTTTAAATCTTAGTCTTAGTTTCAAAGCACATCATATAAGGTGTCGTCCTGTAATGGTGAAGCAGTTTTGTCTATTGTTTATGGAGCTAATCTGCCTACTTTATACTTAGACCTTTTATGTCTGTGCCTACCTCATTTCTTTTACAACCACCTCACTGTCACTACCACCCATCTCCAGAGTCAAACGTAAGTAATTCCTCTATTTTCTCTGTATACTTTGTAGGCCATCTTTAACTTCCCATATCGACTTTCTTGGTCAAAATCTGTTAAAAGTAGGAGAATGCAACTATGGAAGCTTACTAAAAATAGCATTACAGTGATATATAAAACCAGTGTCCTTTCACAGGGGAAAATTACGAGATCATTCATGAAAAAGAAAGATAATGAAAGCCATTTGCACAACTTAGTTGTGAAATTGACACATTGTATAATAGACACATTGTGTAATAGATACATTCAAACACTGATGGGACCCATCTAGACCTAGCCAGCCAGGTGCTTAAAGTCATGGGATTACAGGCTAGGAAATCATCCTTAAAGGAAAAACTATATATTGATATTAAGTGTGTATTTCCATCCTAGGCCGAAACCTGCACCACTAACTGCTGAAATACATGAAAAGGTTTCACATTTGCCAACATCGTGGGACTGGAGAAATGTTCGTGGTACCAATTTTGTTTCCCCTGTTCGAAACCAAGGTAAAAAAAAAAAAAAAAAGAAGTCTAATTTTTCATTAATTCATTCTGAAACATTTATTGAACATTTATTATGTGCCAGGCTCTGGGTGGATTCTGAGAATACACAGATGAAATGGGCATGATCCACTTTAGCAATGGAATGGAAACGATATGACCAAGAATACTCACTTCCTTTTGTATCTGTGACAGATTTTGGTACTAAATGATCTCTCCAACTGAGCTCAGCATTTTTAAATTATTCTCAGTATATGTTCCAGGTAGCTAATGAAATTAATCAGAGTGATAGGTAAGCCAAACTCTTCTGCCCTCCTAGTAGGAAAGACTCATGTAGAAACGAACAGTGTACAACTGAAATTGTTCTTCCTTCTACAAGTAGTTTGCTGGAATCCTCTTAGCTACCTGTCCTCCCGTTCCCTGCCCTGACCTCAGCAGTTAGTCTTTAGTCACTACAGAAGCTCAGAAAATGAATCCTTATTTTTTTTCTGGTTGGTTTTTTGAGCTGTGTACATCAGCGTAGACATACAATGGTTAATATTAACCCGGTTTCCTGAATGGTGGCCTGGGACCAGAGCCCAGGCTTACCAAAAGTATCACTGTAGTTGCATTTTACCAGGTATTTTCTAAATTGGATACAGTATGAGTAGGCTGAATAACTCTTCCTGTAACAGCACTTGATAGTAAATTATCTTGTTATCCTAAATTTTAGCCAACAGTGACTTGGAGAATCATTTCTGTAATACTCAGGTTTATTACTTCTAAGCTCATTTTGAAGATAATTACAGTATACACGACTGATTTGTTACTATAAAATAGGAGTAATATTTGCTGTCTGGAAACATTCTGATCGTTACCTCCTGAGAGGATTATAAACTCATAACACCCAAAGATAAACTGTTCTTCCCCTTTCCTGAAAATTCAGTGATTATCAGCCTCTCCCACTTGTCAGCATTTACCACTGGCCCTTCAATTCCGTCCTCACTGAATTCTTGTGAAGTGTTCGAAGTGTACAGAGCAGGTCTTACAGCAGCAGCCAGTTAGCAAGGTTCCGGTCCTTCATCTGTAACCGGAGGTCTCATCCCTTTGTCATTTCTTTGTACCAGTTATTTTGGGACTCTTCGGCTCTAAAGAAAGTGTAGATCCTGAAATCCCTCTCTTTTTCAGGGAGGTCTTCTTTAGAAATGAAAGAAATCTGACGGTAATTGAGAAATGAATGGAAGGTGAAATGAAAGGGTTAATGTTAAAAGAGGATTAAAATTTTCTCTATCATCAGACAGATTTCCTATACTTATATGAAAGGATTCAGTAAATACTGCATGTCAGTGTTGATTATGGGAACATGGTTGCTTCTGCTGTGTTGCAGTATTTATAGAACATCTAAAGTGTTAGGATTTTTTTTTTAATATTATAAAAGCTAATATTATAAATATTTCATATTGTGAAAACTAACATGACATGGTCCTTTTCTTAGAGACTTATAGTTTAGCAAGACCTGCAAGCAAAACATTAAAATACAATATGACAAGTGATTTGATAAGGTGTTTTTAAAATTCATTGGGAAAAATAGGAAAAAGCAGAAAAAACAGTTTAATTCCACTCACTTCCCAAAAGATATGATTGACTAGTGATGACACAATAATTCAAGGGAAGAAAATTAGACTTTCTAAAGCTAAATTCTTTGATAATTGGTTTTCTTGTAGCTTGGTAGAAGCTTAAAAGCTAATATTGTCTCTAATGTTCCATGTTCTTTGACTATTATACATACAAATTGTACATACATGGGCAATTTAAAAACAGAGGGATTTATGGATTAATTGCTTTTGAATTGATCCCTTATCCGCAGTATCTTGTTAGGTATTATACTTGAGAAAGTAATGTATTTAAGATGTTCCTCTTTTGACTTTCTTTTGGTTTTCTGCACGTTAGTTTGGGAAAAAACTATTTTCTCTTCCTGCTAGTTGGGCTACTTGGAAATTTCCACTAACTTTAAGAACACCAGTGTTCTATATAACCCAGAATTCAAAATTAGCCACAGTTAAGGGATTTTACAACTTTTCTCCATTCAGAGAACAAAACATGATTAATGGAAAAAAAAAAAAAAAGTAGTGGGAAAACAAATGAGGTTTTACCTTTACACTTGAAAACAGTTTTTAAACACTAGCATTATACAGCTAGATTTACTTTGAGGTGTGAGAGGGGAGAGAGCTAGGAAAATGGAAGATGCAGACTTTCTTTGTTCTTCTCCCAGCTATGCTGTCTTTATTTAGTGTATCTTCAAGAGAGAAGGAGCGTGTCTCTTAGGTCACATTAATTACTAGAAAATATAGAGTATTTTTCTCATGTTTAAAGTCTAGTTCATTTCAGTCTTATTCTGTTTATACTATTAGAGCTGAAAGGCAGCTTAAACTCTCTGTTCCACCTTTTTGATTTAACGCACAATATAAAAAATGCCCAAACGGTTAAGTGACTTGCCCAGAGTCACACAGCTAAGTGACAAAGCAAGGTGGGTTGGGGGGGGGGGGTCGGGGGGAGGCAGGAATCCTGACTCCTCACTCCTACTCAGTGTGTTCTCCACTGTTGGAAGGCGCAGCTGAACATAGAAACCTGTGTGAAAATCACATTATCTATTTGAGATTGTGGAAATGTGATTACTGCAGAGTTCTGTCTGAGCCAGATCCCCTTGTTATTTATTCTTTACTGCATTGTAATCTTCTTAAGGAATAATGATCCTTTTAGAATCTAGACTCTGGCCTTGACTTTTTAAGAGGCGTTAATTACCTTGGGAGCTGACACATTCTTCTGGGAACTACAGGGGCTTGAGGGAGGTTGTCTTAGTCCTGTGATTTCTCTGTTAACAGAGCGCATTCTGAGCTTCTGAATGTACGTGCAGCTTGTCCCTCACACAGTGCTGGATGATCCGATGATGAGGGCTTAATTTTGAATAACAAGAGAGGTTATTTCAGTGGCTGCCATGGGCCAACAATTCTGTGGGGCTGTTTCCAGACTTTAGTGGGGTGTTCTTTATCCTAAGACCGTGGTGTCTCATGAAAGGATAACTGGCTTCGGCTATTTACTGTCACTCATGAAGTTCTTTGACATTCTATCATTTGAAAAGGGGGGTCCTAAGGATAGTGTTATTTGGGTGGTTTAGAAAACAAAATATATACGTTAATTTTGGTGGTAACTAGATGACAGAAAGAAAATTTGAAAATTCTTTAAAGTCGATACAAGCCTATAAACTGAAAAAGACCTTAGACCTGCAGTAGGAGACACTTAGGCACTAACACCTGCCATCTGTTAGCTTTGTGACTTTGGACAGGTCATTATTGCTTCTTCCTGAGTTTTGGTGTATGACATTATCAAGTGAGTAGGTTGTACAGCTAGATGAATTCCAAGGCCTCCTTCCAAGTGTTTCGCTTCTAATCTTCATAATTCAGGTAATCCCTCAGCAGCAGAAGTAGCATGTGATTTGGATAAGTCTGAGATGTTTGTGGGGAAAATTTGGGGGAACATCAGAAATGGTAGCAGTGAAGGGGTGGTCAGGCTCTAATAGACTGTAGGTCCTGGACCTGTGGTATTGTTGAATTACTCAGAGAGGGCTCCCATTAGGGTCTAGAGCTCTGTGTCCCTTATAGCTTAGAAACAAGTAAACATTGACTGTTTCTACGGAAGTCATTTTTCTCTCCTGGATGTAAATATATATCTATTGATCATAACTTGACTCTTCTTTCTACAAATCTGCATCGAGTTCTTTCATTGCATCAGGCGCCTAGATGAAGAAACATTTCCTGTGAACACTCAAGGAAATTCACAGTTTAGTTGGAGGAAAACAATATAAGCAATTCAAGTCGAGTTTAGGATGTTGGTGGCTAAGAATAGAGTATCCTGGACTTCCTTTGCACTCAGGGAGGGACATGAATCAACACTTATGTGGAAAAGGGAAAAACAATGTCCCGATAATATTTTGACTGCATCATGTTCTTTTGAATACTTTTCTCTATAAGGAAGGCAGATACTAAATTACTAAATTCGGATTTATTAAAGAGAACAAAGGCAGTGTTCTCTTAATGTAGAATGAGTTTTTTGAATTGTAATATTGTGTGTTCACTAATCTTATTTTATGTGCATAAGGGAGTGCTCACCTTTCAGATATTTTGTTAACTAATATTAATAAAGTGAATAATATACCAACTGTGTATAACTGCATTTAATACCAATGTCTTGGATTTGGTACAAGTATATTTCCATGTAGAATCCATATCAATGGCAG
Source organism: Rhinolophus sinicus (assembly GCF_036562045.2). Classification (NCBI taxonomy): domain Eukaryota; kingdom Metazoa; phylum Chordata; class Mammalia; order Chiroptera; family Rhinolophidae; genus Rhinolophus; species Rhinolophus sinicus. The sequence goes on from NC_133756.1 coordinate 107,877,207, forward strand.
AGGGAACGAAGCTATAATAGAGATATTAAAATTATGTTCATTTCTTTCCGGAATTGTAACAAGAAGTTCCAGTTTTGTTACATGTATGCCACATTTTATTATGTGTATTTATTTCTTTGACCACACATGTTGAAGAAACATATGGAAAAATAATATTGTTCATATAAATTACCTCATAATACAACATTTTTCCTTCTTTTGAAATAACAACTATATTAGTCCTAGCATGTGCTTCTTAAATAAATTTATTTTTTCTTTGCCAGAGCATCCAGGTATTAAATAAAGCTATTTTCTTTTCCCTTCTCCCCTACCCCCATCCAGCTTCTTTTCTTGTTCCTCTCTCCTCTCGGTAATACTTTTCAGGGAAACATGGCTTTACTTCTGTTACCCTTTGCCCCTTAGAACAAGTCATTTTAAAATTTTTTTTTAAATTGGAGAATATTGGGGAACACCGTGTTTTTCCAGGACCCATCAGCACCAAGTCAAGTCGTTGTTTTCAGTCTAGTAGAGAGAGCAACTCAGCTCCAAGTCGAGCCTTTGTTTTCAATCTAGTTGTGGAGGGCACAGCTCACTGGCCCATGTGGGAATTGAACCGGCGACCTTGGTGTTATGAGTACTGTGCTCTAATCAACTGAGCCAATCAGAATGAGTCTATTTTTAATTTGACGACCTCTATCTGCCTTATATCTTTACTTCCTCATTGGCCCCCTTAAATGCCGTTTCTATCATTATAATTACTCTCTAAACTTTTGGGTGTTGTTGTATTTTGCCTCCTTGACCCTGGTTAAATCTAACTCTCTACAGTACACCACACCTGAGCCATTCTCAGTGTTAATACCATGCAACAAATTGCTTAAGAAAATGCTGCTCTAGAGATATTTAAAAGCTCAGCCTACATGTATCCTTCCAATCCCTCCACAGCTTTCTCTCAATCGGGTGGCTCAGAATGTTGCAGACATACATCAATTTTTCATTATCAAAATACTGTCAAATGCTTTGCAGAAGTTAGGAGTTTTTGTTCTTTTTCTTTCCTTCTCTTAAAATATTATCAAGGAAAGCCCCATATATATATAGTAACATTTGCCTTTTGATGAGAAAGTTGCAATCTTAACATTTGCCTGTAATGTCAACAGTGTTTGTTGATTGACTCATCTTTGTTGCCCTCGTCCTGATGAACAACAACAGCAACATTCAATATGAATATATTAATGTATCTCAGCCACTTAGCTTGTTCTGTGTTTCTTCATGAGTGCTTCCAAGGTCTCTTGGATTATATGTCTTTTTTTCTCCATCACCAGCATCTTGTGGAAGCTGCTATTCATTTGCTTCTATGGGTATGATGGAAGCAAGAATCCGTATACTAACTAACAACACTCAGACCCCAATCCTGAGTCCTCAGGAGGTGGTGTCTTGCAGTCAGTATGCTCAAGGTAAGTGTTGTATTTCTAGCACTATTTACCTGTGTGTAGCTGGCCATTGGTGGCAGAGGTTAAAGGACGGTGTAGTAGAGAGTGCACAATGTAGTCAGAAAACACTGGTGCAAGTTCTGGCCCTATTTCTCGTTAATGAGTGGTGCTTTCTCATGGAATTAATTGCACTATCCACAAAGTGTCAGTAGTTACTATACTGTAAACGCACGGTGGAAAGTGTGTGAACATAATTATCCGACCTCGTATATCAAATGAGCACTGGCTCTTAGGAGCCTCTTATAGATACACCCAACTGCTTAAAACCTTGAAAGAGTAGATATTCTCTCTAATTTATAGACAGGGAACATTCAATGCAGTTGTTCTATAATATTTTGAAGTTGTTCTATAATATTTTGAAGGCCACACACAATGAAGTTGTTCTATAATATTTTGAAGGCCACACAGCTTCCAAGCATTAGAGTTTCATTTCAAACTAAAGTCTCACACCAAAACCTAAATCTTATTAAAACCGTGCTAATACTGGTTTCTCTTTAGGAGAATTTTTAAATTTTTGTACATAGGTTTCCAGTACAGGGCATATGTAATGTATGTAGAAAGCCCAGGTGTCTCTGACTCAGGGAGAAACCTTTCCATTTTGAAGTTTTCTGCTGTCAACCCCAGTTTGGCCACTGGAAAGTTTCTCAGTTTACCAGTGAAAGTGCTGGTGAATGATTATTTGTCAGTGAACCTTTCATTCTTTCTGAAATACTTATTAAACACTGACATTGTGACTTCTAGGCCCTGAGGACTGGGATATATCATGAAAAGCCACAGAGTGGCGTATGGGGGTTTAACAATGACAATAATAGCAAACTTTTATTGCTCGTACATGAAGTCACTAATTGAATCCTCCAAGGAAGTTACTCTTGCTAGCTACATTTTACAGATAAGTAAACAGAGGTACAGAGAAATTCTTCACACCGTTTTGGATTTCAACCTGCATCATCAGGCTTCAGAGCCTCCCATTTAATGCCTCTGCTGAATAATATCTGTTCAATAGCCAGGAATGAGAGGAGAGTTAGCTGAATGGCTGATGGATGGGTGAATGAAATGACATTTCAGCCAAGAACAACTTCCAGGGTAACAAACAATTAATGGAGTAGAAAAGAAACAATAGGAAATGGGACCATTTCTACTGTGCACCTTTGTAATGAAGGGGTAATACCTCTGTGTGATTCGTCCTCAGGCTGTGAAGGTGGCTTCCCATATCTCATCGCAGGAAAATACGCCCAAGATTTCGGGCTGGTGGAAGAGGAGTGCTTCCCCTACACAGGCACTGATTCTCCATGCAAACTGACGGACTGCTTTCGTTATTACTCCTCTGAATACCACTATGTGGGAGGTTTCTATGGGGGCTGCAATGAAGCTCTGATGAAGCTTGAACTAGTCCATCATGGACCCATGGCAGTTGCTTTTGAAGTCTATGATGACTTCCTCCATTACCGCACGGGTATCTACCATCACACTGGTCTGAAAGACCCTTTCAACCCCTTTGAGCTGACTAATCACGCTGTTCTGCTGGTGGGCTATGGCACTGATCCAGCCTCTGGGCTGGATTACTGGATTATTAAGAACAGCTGGGGCACCAGCTGGGGAGAGGATGGTTACTTCCGGATCCGCAGAGGAACTGACGAGTGTGCAGTGGAAAGCATAGCAATGGCGGCCACACCAATTCCTAAATTGTAAGATGTACTTCCCAGCACTTCATACTGACCACCATCAGTCATGAAAGGGGATGATTTGTTCACTGACTGGAGACTTCTACAGCAGCAATTTCAGAATATTACAAGTAGATTCCTATGAAGATTTTTGCTTTAAAATTAAAACCACCCTTCATTTTAGTATACCTTCCCATCAACCACTGGCCTACTTTTTTCTAAGTACTCACATAAATGAAATTTTTACAGATGATGGTGAGCTATGCAGTAATGGATTTTGCTAATAATTTCTAATTCAAACATGCTATATTTTTTGAAAATCTGTATGAAAATCCCAAGAAAATATGACAATGATTATTAAATTTTTAAAGTTTTTTTTGTAAATCAAGTGATATTTATTGTAGAATTTATGTGTGTGCATTAGAGAATTTTTACCATTTAACTAATTCTTCTTTTAGCTTCCTTCAGATTCACTTTTGTCACTTACATAAATACTTTCAGAAGGAAAAGCATTTGAAGGTATTTCAATTAAAAACAAACAAAAGGTGATGAAACTTTATGGTAGGGGATGTGTTCGAATAATGACTAGTGAATGCTAAAATCATCTCTTGGATATTTGATGATCCAAAGGCCATAGAGAAAAGAAATAAGAGTTTTGATAAAAATCTGGATATTGGTTAAACTTTTTTATGGCGTGTCTTGCATTTGAAGTATTAGTTAGCCTTCATTAGTTGAGAAGTAATAGCTTAATTAATAGAGTATTTGCAGTTTAGATTTGGACAGATTTTGGGGTCTCCAAGAGATTTTTCACAGTGATATGAAACCTGTATGCTGAGTCAACAGATAGCATCTATTAAAAATGATAGGTTAGGCAAAATTAAGCAGCCAGAGCTCAAAAACATAAACAAGAACCACAAGTCTTTTGGAGCTGGAAGTGACCATAGAGATCATGCTATCTAACCTCTTTGCACAGAAAAAGAGACTAAGGCTTAGAAAGAGGGCTAGTAATTCATCCAAGGTCACACAGGTGGTAAGTAATAGAGTCACAATTAGAACCTAGATCTGGTTAGCCCTGTTCTTGAGCTCCTTAGACACTGAATCTCAGCACTTTCCACTGGAGTATGCAGAATCACCAGTGATACTAAGTGTGTGCAAAGTTGGAAGTTTCACCTTGACATTCTCAGAGTTCTGTCTTAAACCTCATGTACTTTTTGCATTGCAGTTCACTTCAATGACATTTTTACTCTCCTTGAACTGAAGAGGCATTCAGGAGTGTGTTCCATATTTAAAGTGTGGCTTCTTGGGCCTCCTGGCACGCTGAGACATACCTTTGAGCTTTTTTTTTTTTTTCCCTGTGGTAACACAGAAGCAGACACTCTAAATGGCAGGCACAGTCAGGAGGGCCCTGATCATCTGGAAGTCCTTGAAGGAGGTTTATTTTCCTTTTTACTGTTACTGATTGAATATAATTTTAGTCCATTATGCCTACCTAACCTTGTTGCTATAAAAGTGTAAAAAGACTTTAAAATCAAGCATGAATTTGTTTTTCACTAAAATACATAAAGGTACTACCTGTCAGCCTAACAGATAAGATTTGATTTAATATGTGCACATGAGTTTATCCTGGGTTTTCTATTGGTCAGCAGTCAGTGGATGCATATGAGAACAAGTCCTGAAAAATCAGAACCCCCTTGCTTTTGCACAATTTTCTGAGGGCCCTGGCTGAGTTCTTTAGGAAAATTATTGCTGGTATCATTCATTAACTATTTTAGAAAATATAAAAAAGCTAAATATAGGTGTGAACCAAACTGGCAATGGGATGCAGCTCTCACAAGCGTGGTTACTTGGGGACAAGCAGTGGTTAGAAGAGGCCCTAAGTCTTCAGAGATTGAAAGAAGGGTTGCCCAGAAAGGGAGCTGAAGTTACTCTGCATGTCAACCTGCCTTCATCTGCTGTGGGAATCTGCTTTTCCTCTTTCTATACTATAGAAAGATCACTTATCTCATCCATGGTGGAGGAATTAAAGACAATAACTAAATGGAACATCACATTCCTCAAGCCATGTGATACTGTTAAGCTGCACAAACGGCAGCAAGTTTTATTATTTAAAACTTGATTATGTTGGTGTTGATAGAACGTATGATCAAAGTCTGTTGACAAATTGAACTCTGGAAAAAACAGGAAGGGAGCTCTGGTTAACCTCCCCAAAGACATTCTCAGAAAAACTACATTGAAAATATGCATGGATGACACCACTGGCCATACAGAGAAACTAAGTTTAGTCGGGCAATCTAACATAAGCCATGGTACTGACTTTGATACCTTAGTGCCCGGGCCAGATCTCTGGCTCTGCCATGTACTGACAATGAAACCTTGGACAGTTTCCTTAAACTACCTGTGCTTCAGCTTCCTCATCTATAAAATGGAGATAATGAAATAGATAGCTCTCATTGAAGTCTCCCTCCCTAAACTCTTGCTATTGCAGCAAAGGAACCAAATGGCTTTGCACTTTTAAATGACATTATTTGCTTTATCTAAGGTCAGACCTTTCACCATTTCAAGCGGGTGAACTAAACTAAATTCAGATAATGAAGTTTGCTGAGCCATCTAAACTTGCTTAGTGAACTCTGTCTCACCTCTCACCACTGAAATTAGGAACTGAATAGATTTGGATAGGAAGGGATCTGAGTACCTACTTCTCAGAGTTCTCTGAGGAAAGCCTGTTTTTCCTTTCTATAACTATTGCTATGCTGTCATGAATGCCTTGAGATATGCAAAATATGTAGAAGAGTGCTTGGAACATAATTAGTCACCTTTTTTTGAACTCAAATTGTAAAATAATCTGCTACTGAGAAACAGATAAGATGTGGTTTATTAATAAACAAGGTCTACCCTACTACAAAAGGGTAGGAGAGAGGCTTAGAAGATTTCTTTTTTTGGGGCTGGCCCGGTGGCTCAGGCGGTTAGAGCTCCATGCTCCTAACTCCGAAGGCTGCCGGTTCGATTCCCACATGGGCCAGTGGGCTCTCAACCACAAGGTTGCTAGTTCAATTCTTTGATTCCCGCAAGGGATGGTGGGCTGCACCCCCTGCAACTAGAAAACGGCAACTGGACCTGGAGCTAAGCTGCGCCCTCCACAACTAAGACTGAAAGGACAACTTACTTGGAAAAAAGTCCTGGAAGTATACACTGTTCCCCAATAAAGTCCTGTTCCCCTTCCCTAATTAAAAAAAAAAAAAAATCTTAAAAAAAAAAAGATTTATTTTTTTTAAAGGGAGAAAAGAATCAACAGAGGAACACTGAGACAAAGAGTCCCATAGAGAAGAACTATCAAAAACTTTATGAATTAATGGGATGATTTTGATTTTTTGGTATAGAGGTTATACATTTCCCACCATCCCACTGTCTGCTGCTGCCTGTGTAGAGACCAATTGTGAGAAATGATCAAGTTTAGATGGCTACAGCAAAGGTGAAAATCAGGCCCCCACTGAGAGAAAATGTAGCTTTGAAGTGAAAAAGACTAAGGTTAATCTAAGGTTGTAACAACTGGATTTTCCTACAGAGAATTTGCCCATTAGGATAAAGTAAGCCTAACAGTCACACAACAATAGTGCTGGAAGGTCATCTAGTCTACCTCTGTCATTAAAATAAAAAACGGGATTAGCAGGAGAAATTAACATGCCTGGGGTTCCAGCTAATAAAGATAAATCTAGACCCCAGTGAGTCCAGAACTATCGCTACTGCTTCCTCATTAAGAAAAATGGGGAAAGAAATCTACATGTTGTGAGACAAATGATTTTAACCTCACCTTGCTCTGTTAAAATCATTTCTTAAGATCCTTTCCAGCTCTCAGAAATCCTATTCTGGTCTCTTGGGGGCAAGTGCTCTAAGCTCCAATTCATGTGTGGTGGTTTGGAAGATTTAATTTAACAGTCTTTCTCTAAATATAGTGGTGTTAATATTTATATTTCTTAATTATAGTAAAGATTTACTTTTGGTCTAAAGTTAATTAGAAACTTCCTGACCAAGTTTGGAGAGCTTTAGAGATACCACATTCTTCTCCTCTGATGGGAAACGTGTGGACTTGACATTGTATATTGGTGGTGTGTCAGCTAACCATTGGGCCTTAGTCATTGGCTGTAAAATATTGACCTCATTGAACTATAGTTCTGATGGAAAGTGTGAATTTGCCTGAAATTGCCTGGACTATAAAATAATTGAAGCCTCAGCATACCTGGCCACGCTACACAATGTTTTCATGGTGATAGCAAACAAAATTGCAGGAGATGAACTAGACCTTGGGCAGAAAATGCAGCACATTCCTTTGTTGGCATCTTCCCTTTTCCTTTCAGAAGTCCATTTATTAAGATCCCTTTCCTTCAAATGCTTTTTAAGAGGTAGCAGAAGTGAGAAATTTAACCCTTCCTTTTCCAATTTTGAGGACATGATGCCAATGCAATACTTCGATTTTGAACTTTCCTAAAGGGCAGTTTGGTTTTCAAGATTCAATTCTATCAGTAGTTAAATGAAGACAGAGTGATAAATTCCAAACTCCAATTGAGAAAAGGAAAAGCCAACTTGTTCCTTCCTCTAATGCAAAAGGTCTAAAGAGATTAAAATGCTAGCAATCAATTGAAAATAAAATAAGTTGGAGAAATAGTCTTCCCCTGAGGAAATGAGAGAGAGGCCATGAAGCTAAGATTGTGCATTGAAGTAATCATTGAAGTGGCTATTTTTATTTCCTGTAATGTATTTTCTTAGCCTTCAAAAATATTAAATATTTCAGAATAGTGTAAGATAAATGATAGAAAATGAATGCTTTTAGTATCAGATTTTTATACTGACATTCTATGTTGTGGGGTTTCTGGAGCGCTAAAAGAAAACCCTGTTTTTCTTTTATATAACTATTCCTGTGCTGTCACAAGAAATGCACAGTATTCCGCAGAGATAGCAGATAGTCCCAATTCATCAGGCTAAGGTTCAGCTGAGTAACAAGGATGAGTCTATGGAGAGAAAATAAACAAAATGGCATTGTGCGTGAAAATATCATGGACTTGGAATCAGATGGTCCTAATTCTGAGTCTTTGCTCTTCTAATGTTTGTTATTTAGACCTTCGTCCAGTTATTGAACAATGATTTCTAGTCTTCAATGTCTTTGCCTGTTAAAGGTAATGCTAATATTTACTTTCAAGGCTGTGACAAGGTTTAAACAAAGAAATGGGTGTTAATATACTATCCATCTTGTTTTTTTTTTAAATAGGTGTAAATTGCTTTACAAAGGTAAAGTTACAGAACAAAATAAGTGAACTGAAGTAAAGGAAGATAAAGGTAGAAAAGTAGGCTATGACCTTCAATAAAATCTGTACAGATCTATGTACCTGATATATGGGGAATTACACTTCAACAGTGCTTCTCAACTAGAGGTGATTTTGTCTCGGGATATTTGGCAATGTGTGTAGACATTTGAGTTCTCACACTGGGGGAGAAGACGTACTCCACAATGAAGAATTTGTCTGAAGAGATTAAAATGCTAGCAAATAATGGTTCTGAGATTGAGAAAGTCTGTTCTGCAACTTTACCCTTTTTTTCTTTCTGACACTAAATGAATGTTATATACTTTGGAGGAGGGGGAGAACTCTGAGGACTAAAGTTATCCCAGAAGCTTCCAGAGAGTATACAGACCTTGAACTGAGCTGTGAAGAATAAAGAGGAGGAAAAGACACTGAGGCCCAAAGAATGGGGAAAGGCTTAAATACTGAGAAAAGATGAAGGCACTTCCCCTCATTTCAAGATGACAGATTGAGCCCATTCTGAGTAGCCCTTGCCCAGTAGGAACCCACTGATATGATTTTTAACAGGTATCAAACTTATTAAATACATAACTACAATTTATCATAAGAATGGTGCTCATTAGTGGACCTGACATTGGATGAATCCTTATTTTAGAAAAAGAAGGAGGGGAGCAAATGAGAAGATAGATTGATCACTGCAGGCCCATGTTTGTGAGAAAATTCTGCCATAGAAGACGATCACACCATCTCAACTCACCAAACATTTGATCAAGATAAGAATAAGAAGAAAAGATAGATTGCGGTATTCTTGCTTGAAAAGAGCATTTGTTTAAAGTGTTGATCCTTTGTTCTTGCTAGGTAATGGACCATGGACTCTTGAGATTAATAAAAACTATGGATCCTTTCCCCAGATCATTGCACATACTCATGCTAAGTTCCACATAAAATTTCAGCATACTCTTGGAGACTTACAAACACCAGCACAGTAAAGTAGTTTTGTGTGTGTGTCTCTTTTTGCTCCCAGCAAGTCCCTATTCCAAAGCACAGATTTTTTTTTTTTACTCCCCCCCCCCCCCCCCCCAGCTATAGGCTGGGAAGAACCTTTGAAAAGTCTTGGCAGGAGGGATTCTGGAGCCTGTACAAGGTAGATAACAGCTTCCAGTCGTAATCCTGCTCTTAGTGAGACCCTGTTTGGGGATGGAGTCCCAGAGAGCAGTTTCCAGGCTCTCAACCTCATGTGGAAAGGTGCTGGCTTGGGTAGTAGATGGCCATCAGCTGTGATCAGATGGCCATCCGCTGTAACTAGTTGGCCGTCAGCTGTAACCAGTGAGCCATTAACCACTTATATAACTGCTGTGGCTACGCTAGGGGCTGTAGTTGCTGTCAGTAAGTGCAGTTAGCAAGTGGGTTGTAGATTGCAGATCGTGTTGATCCTACTTCCTGTGTCTCGCCCAACCGCCAGTGAGATGCGTGCAGGAAGAACCCTTGTTGGAGTACTGGTGGATGTTTGCTTTTGTGTGTCTACCAGCCGCCAGCGAGAATATAGTGGTATGACTCCCCTATCTATGGCTCTGTTGGTGTTCCTTTTTGGCCTCACCATATTCTGTGTTCTTGGGAGCGGGAGCTGTGTCCCTGCATTACACCCTGTTTGGAAACTGAACTCCCCATTTGTTCCCTGAGTCTTACAGGCTCTCTGGGTTCTCAGCCTCGTCTTCGTTTCTTAGGTTGGGACCTAGTCTCCTGCTACCAGCATCTCTAGAGCAGGACTCTGACCAGTGAAATAACACCTGGTAACTATGGCCCTTCCATCAATGATAGACTTCTGGGGCCCACTGCCTGCCTTCAGGAATTCTTCATCTTGGGAGCCCCTGGGTTCCCCATAACTGTGCTCCTGCCATCCACAGGAGCAACACCATTACGTCCCTCCTCTCCTTGAACCTGCTGCTGTTCCTTACCCTGACTGCCCATTGCAGCAGCTGCCGGCAGTGGGTACCCTCTAACTGCCAAATTGTACTTAAGTTTTGCACCTAGTTAATTCTGTTTTTATTGGTAATTATAATAGCCACCATTTTATCAAGGTCTTACTTTGTGCCCGGTGGTATGGTAAACACTTTACATATAATGTCTCATTCAATTCCTTGTAAAGATCCTTCTACAAAATAAGGAATATTTTTACACGTAAGGAATCAGAGCAGTTAAGTAACTTGCCCCAAATCTCAGAGCTCATCCATTTACTTGAAATTTGAACCCAGGTGTCTTCGTTCTCTAGAACCGCAGCTCTTAACTACTCTGTATTTCCTCAAGATGTCCTTCCTGTGTCTTTCCCAGTGGGGTGTAGATTTTTCAGGTTCTGGTCTCTTTTGTTCTTCCTGTCTTTTCTTAGGTGACTATCATACTTACACAATCCCTGAGAGATAAGAAGATGACTTCATTATTTTAACTAGGAAAAATTAAAGAAGGGTGGTCTCAGAGATAGAGTAAGTCAGGAGGGGAGCGATGAGCAAGGAGTGGCATACTGTTTTTTAAACATGTTGAATTTCAGCTGACTTCTGCAAACATAGGTAATGCTTTTCTTTTCAACAAGTGTGACAGCAATTCTTAAGAAGGATTTGGCAGACCTAATGTTTAGCAGATTTGCAACAATTGCTCTAAGCTCAAGTGGAAGATATTTTCTGGCAAGGCGTTCAGCCCTCCAAGGGAGAGTAATTTATTTTACTTGGAGTGCAATGGCAAGGGAGATATTAAGGATAGCAACCTTCCCTCCAATATGAAAAAAAAAATAAGGGAAGAAAGATGATTGAGGCCCTCTCTGCTGTATTTCGTGTTCCTCAGAATGTTGGTAGAAAGACATGAACCTAGGATGTGTTCACAAAACCCATTTGGGTTCACAGAAAGTTTAAAGTCAGTCTGGGCACTCAGTGATCGCTTTCTGTATATTTGAACTGCCCACCTGTTGGGCTTTTAGAGTTTGAAGTTTGGAATACTAAAAGGAAAAACACCCTTTCAGTTTTTGCATGAATTTTTATGGAATCCACCTCAGAGTCCATTAGCCTGAATAGTGCTGGCTTTGGCAAGCATCCAAAGAACATCTTTTAGGGAGAGCCTCTCTGTTTTTGTTTTGGAGCAAATTTGTGCAATTAATCACAGCGTTATTTACTTTTAAAAAGTTGGAAACAACCTAGAAGTCCAACAAATAGGAAATAGATTATTTATAGTACACCAGCTTGACAATGTATTATACAATATTAAAAATAACAAGGCTGCCAAAATAACAACATTAAGAAATATTTATGTTATGTAGAATAATGATGTTATGTTTTCTTATGTAAAATGCAAGTGGGCATGAAAGCGCCTTCAAAAGGGCAGGAGGATTATGAATGGCTAAACAAGTTAGTGCCTATGTTGTTTCTGTTATAACCGCTATTTTATACATAACAGAAAATGTAATCAAAATTTACATGAGCAAGAAGCCCTCATCACATAAATATGTTCAAGTCTCTCTCGTAAAAAAGACACCAACATTTTTATCCTACTGCAAAGATCACATTATTCTTTCCTTCTCTTAACCGCTAAGCTTCTTCAAAGAAATGTTTTGCCTTGCTTTGTGTTTTTCTCTCCAATCTATTGAAATCTGCCTTTGCCAGATCACTTCTTTGAAATGCTGACATCAAGGTAAGCAAAAATCACCTTGTTGTTAAAAGCAGTCTTCAGGCTTTATCTCAGCATTTGATAGTTGGTCATGCCTTCCTTAACTTTGAATTCAGCTTTCAGATCTCTGTTTCTTTCAGTTCCCTTTTCAGGCTCCTGGTCCTCCACCCATTACTTAATTTTACTGTGCCTTCAGCTTCTACACCAATCCCCCTTCCTCATCACTACACATTATCTCTTGTTGAACTTTTCCATGGTCAGTATATACTACTGTGTATGTGCTGGTGAATCCCAAATGCAGCCTTCATCCCCAGAGCTCATATATTAGTTATCTATTGTGGCATAACAAATTACCCCAAAACTTAGTGGTTTAAACCGACACACATTTAGTATTATCTTACAATCACTGTGGGTCAGGAATCTGGGCACAATTTCACTGGATTCTTTGTTTCATGACCTCTCACAAGGCTGCAATCAAGGTGCCCGCCCTGCTCCACAATCTCATCTGAAGGCTCAACTGGGAAAGTCACTCAGAAATTATAGGCAGTATTCTGCTCCTTGCAAGTTCTTGGGTTACAGTTCTTTGCTGACTGTTGTCCAGAGGCCACCCTCACTGCCGTGCCATATGGGCCACACCAGTATGAGACAGCTTGCTTCATCTAAGTGTGCACGCTGTGAAAGCATAGAGAGTATGCTAGCAAGATAAGATTCACAACCACTGTAACCTAACCATGGAAGAGATCTCCTCAACGGTCCCGTGTTCTATTGGTCAGGAGCAAATTAGTCAAGGAGGAAGTGTTACAGAAAGCCTAGATATCAGGAGATGGGGATCACTGGGGCCATCATGAAGATGCCTATCGTAACTCTAAACCAGATATCTCATTTCCCGCTTGTACATAGATGTACAAGTCCCATTAGCAAGTGCAAAATGCACTAAGATAAATACATCATCTTTTTCCCATCCCCAAAGCAAGCTCATTTTCATCTTTTTAGTTAATGATACTAACATACACCAAGATCCAAAATCCAAAATCTAGGTATTATCATTGATTTATTATTCCTCAGCCACGACATTCAATTAGTTATGACCTCCTACCAATTTTAATTTCTAAATATTAATATCTTTTAAATCTCTATTTCCACACATATCTGTGCTAACTTATCATGGTCTGTAAGTTGTGTCACTGCTATAGCCTCCTAACATACCTTCCTACTTCCACCTTACCCTGCACCTATCCTCACCATAGCAATGGTGACAATGTCACACCCCTGCCTGAAATCTATAATGGCTTCCCATAGCTCAGAACATTTCAAAGTAGACAGGCTAGTAATGTGAAAATGCCCACTCAATAAACCTGTCATTTTCATAATGCCGGCTATAGCAATTTCAACTCAGCAAAATCTTCTTGGTGGGTAAAGATACATGCAAGCTGAGTGACAAATATTATAAAGAGAATCTTCCTGTGTGAACAATAATTAAACTCCTTAATAGCACGTAAGGGCTTCAGTGTGGTGTCTCAAATATGGGGACCTAAAGTTGAAAGGGACGTATTTGTAACTGCTATCAAGTGTTTTTTAAAACATTATTTTTTGGAAGCCTGAATCCCTTGAAGGTAGTTCAGTCCTAATGTATAACTTTCAAGGCCTTTTCATTTGTTAAAAGTTTCTTACCAGTTCTAAGAAACTCAGACGTATGTATCGTAACCTTTCAATCTCTCAGAGCCTCTGCTAGCCGACAGGATGATGGACAGGAAAGTACTCCCGTGTAGGTCTTGGCAGAGACAGGAAACTGCGTATTTCAGACCAGAACTCATACACGCCCCCACTCCATTTTCGGTTTTAGCTGCTTAAAATTTAGACACGTTGTGCTCTGCTCTTAACAGACCTCCTCTTTTTTCTACTCTGGTCATGGAGTGGGGATGACGAAGAGTGAAAATGGCATTTCCTAAGCAGCTGTAACATGATTGGTTATTAAGTATTTCTCCAGCTGTTGTCTCCAGAAGGTGTGGATGCCAATTCTAGAAAGTTTATCTGGGAGCTGTCTAGGCAGAAGTGTGCCAACTGTGTGTGCCAACTGTACGCTAGAGGCCAGACACCTGTGCTTATATCAATCTGCGCTGCCCCTGCCTTCAAGACACAAATCACTAGATTCCCTAAAATACTCCTCCTCCTTAAATTCACTTTAACCGGATCGATTTCCCAGAACTGGAAAACAGTTATTACTTGTAATGCTGGCAGTCCCATTCAAACATGAGCTATGATAAAATACTGTTTCCATAGGGACACATGGGAAAGAAGTATAAAAGCCTTTGAAGACTTGGTTTGGCGGAAACATTTTCCCACTCAAAAATGAGTACTGTTTCTGGCACTTGCTGTAGTACTTTGTAGCTGGCAGCTGAATTATCTTGGTCTCTGCCAAATACGCTGGCCTCAAAAGCTGACCTCCAAATCTCCTGTGTTAAAGAAGGATTTAGAACACTTAACGACTATTTTACCTGTGAGAAATAAGACATTATCTTACCCTGATTATGAGACTCTATGCCTGTGCAAGTGGCCACAATAAACAGAATAACTACCTTTGAGTGGTAGTGTATTGTTTATTCTTCAAAATAACCTATGAGAAAAAAAAAAATATATGAGATAGGACAGATTTTAACAGCTCATTTTATAGATATAAAATCAGAGGTTCGGTGAGACCAAAATTGCCTGGCTCAGGGTATTTGGAAGAACCAATACTTGAACCCACAGCTTTAGACCTAAGCCTATTTTCATTTTGCCACATTGTTTTCAATGTTTATTTTCTGAAATGCAGTATAGTAAGCATTGAGTTAGTAATTCTTCCTTTAACTATACATGAAGGAAATTATACACCACTTTTAGCCAATAATGACTTGGAGAACTATTTATGCCATCCTTAGCATTACTACTTTAACACTGCTTTTGAAGGTAATTATCCTACCCATGACTGATCTATGAGGTCGGACAATTAAGTCTGCAAACTCATGCTGGAAAAACTGCTACATACCTCATTGCTGAATATCACTATGGTCACCTTCCAAGTACTCCCCTTGGGAAGCTATGCACCTATGCCAGCACCTAGTCCACCCTTTAAAGCAATTTTGGAACTCTTTTTCTGGAATGGTCATCAGAGCTGTTGTGGTATTACCCTTGATGTCCTGAATGTTATCAAAATGTCTTCCTTTCCATGTTTCCTTTATCTTCGGGTAAAGAAAGAAATCACTGGGGGCCAGATAAGGTGAGTAGGGAGGGTGTTCCAGTACAGTTATTTGTTTACTGGCTAAAAACTCCCTCACAGACAGTGTTGTGTGAGCTGGTGCATTGTCGTGATGCAAGAGCCATGAATTGTTTGAGAAAAGTTCAGGTCATCTAACTTTTTCACGCAGCCTTTTCAACACTTCCAAGTAGTAAAGTTGGTTAACTGTTTGTCCAGTTGGTACAAATTCATAATGAATAATCCCTCTGATATCAATAAAGGTTAACAACATCTTTGCAACAAGTTCACAAACTTAATTATCAGACCTCGTATTATTATTATAGAATGGGTGTCTACCAACATGCTCATAAGCAAATATGTCCAGGTGCCATAAATTAGGATCATCCATGTTTCTTGTTTTTAGAAAATCTCTTTTAACCAGGATTCCTGCCTCTGTAAATTCGCCATCCTCTAACTTATATCCTCATATCATTCAATGCTTTGGGATCTCCACGTGGGGTCTTTGTTATAAGACGGGGACATAGCCTGTCTTCTCTATGTGGAAAGCCAATACCATTAACTCACTATCTTTAAATTTGATAAGTCTTGCTCATTTTAATCCTGTCCGTATTGCTTCCTATCATCCTTTGTTCTTTTTCTTAGAGAAGGGAGATTGGAAGTTGCTGAGGGAAGAGTCAAATGGAGTAGTGTTATAATCCTATGCTTGTGAAGCAATTCAGGACCCCAGAGGAGGGTTGGTGTGGAATAAAGGGAAGCAACACTTCAATATATGGATTCCAGTGGAACCTGGTGATACGATCTAGGCAGCATTCCTATGTAAGAGGACGTATTCTACAGTGGATGGAATATGGGAGCAGGAGCCTCCTGGCTACAAATGGTGGTATAACATGGTTCTAAAGTTTGGCAAAAGATTCCCAGTTAGGTAGTGCTTGGATGAAGTAAGTAAGCATAGTGTCAGGAACCAATAATGTAATAGGTAAGCATGATATCTGGACACTGGAAAATGGGCAGGGCTTGGAGTTGAGGGAAGTTGGGGGACCAGAGTACAATCTAGGAAAGTGTTCAAGGTTCTGTGGATGAAGACACACTCTAGCGTTGGGCCTGGATTTCACTCCACATACATTGAATTTTAACAGGTTGGTGAGGGTGGGGTCAATGGGGAGAAGAATTTTGTGCAGGGACATAACATAATCAGACCTTGACTTTCATAATGTTTTTATCTGTTCTTCAGGAAAGTTTGAGAGGAAAGGAAGACTGGAAACAGTGAGATCAATTGTAATGCTGTCGATACCTCCAAAGCATTGTCTGTCTCACCTTTATCCTTGTCAGATTTCTTTTTCCAAATATCTGTGGGGTGGACCTCCTTTACCAAATCTTTTTTTATTTTTATTTTTATTTTTAATTTATTAATTTTTAAATTAAATATATTGGGGTGACTGGTTGATAAAAATATGTAGGTTTCAAGTTAAAACTTTTAAATACTTATTTTCTGTTTCTATATCATGCTTCCCTAGTGAGATTGTACACTGTGATGAATTTGATGAATTTAATTGTTTCATAGCAGATTCATAATAAACAATCAGAAAAATACATGAGTGCTGTTCAGTGAAAATTTGAAAGTGCAGCAAATAAAGCACAGCATGAGCAGACAAATGGAGGTATAAGATGTTTTATTCAGGGTATAGCTATGTCAAAAAGGGAAAGGTTGATTGATTCCTGTAGCAAAGAATTAAAAGTGGGCAACTTTTTGAAGCACAAGTTACACTCTCTTTCTTAGGTTTAAGGTTTGAAAACACTTAATGAATGATAATATCTTTATCATTCAACTTGTTTGTGTTTTTATGTATTACTTGTTAACAATATATAGTTGGGTCATTTTTTTAAACCAGTCTGACCATCCTTGTATTTTGTTAGTATGTTGAATCCATTTCACTTAATATAGTTGAGATGGTTAGATTTCAGTCTGCCACCTTGTGTTTAGTTTCTATTTGTCCCATCTGCTCTAGATTCCCCTGTTCCTTCTCTCCTGCCTGCTTTGGTTCATCTGAGCCTTTTTATTGTTTTAGTTATATTCTGTGCACTATAATATTCAGATTCCCCAGTGGTAGAGTGATGCTCCCTCATAATTAGCATTAGGCTGGGAGCGCTGGAGAGTTTCTTGCCATTGTCCTATAGACATAGGTAGGCCCTGTGCACCTATCTCTTGGGAGGGCTGATCTCTTGTAACACTCCCGCCTTTCTCCAGTGATAGAATGCACTCTCCCGGATTTCAGTGTCTGGGATACAGACGCCTTCTCTTAGGTATCTTCCTTCACCATCAGACATAGGCCATGCATACTTGCGCCATAGAGAGAGTATCTCTTTTATTTCCTATTCTCTGTCCCCAATCTTTCTTGTGAGCTCTCAGTGAAGGCCCAAGGAAAGAGTTGGGTGGGTGACGTGGAGATCTTTGTTTCTCAGCATTTATAAATTAAAATTCCATCTACATTCTTCTTACTGACATTTATAGCAGTTTCCTCTTCCTCTCACTGCTCTGCCAAAGGTAAGCCCTGTCTCTCATCAGAGAGGCTTGTCACCTTTTGCGTTTCAGTCCTTTAGGTTACCTCAGTTCTCTAATAGACTAAAAACTATCATGGTTTTGTATGTGATCCACCTTATTCTCATTATTAGAGTGGAAGCAAGCGGCACCCGGCTAGCTCAGTCGGTAGAACATGAGACTCTTGTAGAGTGGAAGCAACATTCTCCCTTGATTTTCTATATCCTAAGAAAATATAGAACTCAGATGATATGTTTTCCATACTTCACTGCTGGAACATAATTGGTGCTCAAAAAATATTTATTAGTTGAATAACATAAATAGCTTCCTCTATTAATTATATACCTATAAATTATTGTTTGATTTCATCTGTACTTAAATTCAGATATTGTTTTGGAGAGAAGCAGTAAAATAAACTCTAACAAAATTGCTCCATCGCGTTACATACTTAAATGGTTAGATGAAGAGGAAAACAAGAATTCTTCTGTCGTGCTGAATATTAATAACTAAGGGCAAAGAAGGAGCGCACCTTCTACAAGGCAGGACTTCATGATAACAAAAGATACTATGGGATAACCTAATCTAAATATGACTCCCAACTCTCATGAAGAGAAAAATGCTAGTATCTCCATATTTTTTATCATGGGTAATAAACCTCTCTGCCTTTGCCAAGAGATCTTTGCCTCATGCACACACGTGAAGATCTGTACTTAGTCATGCTGTATTTCTGGGTCTTGGTAGTGAATCTGTGGGGGAATGATTGCTACGTAAACCTCATATCAATATTTGATAACCACACAGGCATTCTGAAGTGTGAAGGCTGGGGAGATAGTTAGAGGTCAGCCAGCAGTGGGGTAATATTTCATATAATGACATCTGAAAGTATAGTCACAGGAAGTGACTAGATCACTCTGTAGTGGATCTGGGTCAGCAGCCTCACCTCTGAAAAACAGGCTGAGTGACAAAGAAGAAAAAGATGGACTTCTTTCTTCTTGTGACAAAACAGCAAGACTGTCATGTCCTACAAAAGCACAGATGGACTAAAATATCATGAAACAGACCTGGGTTACTAGAAATATAAAAGCTATTCTGTTTGCCCTGAATTTATTACTTATAGAGATGGACCCTGAGACTTTGAAGGAATCCAGAACATAAAAATAAATTACATCAAAATTAAAATGCCAAAAGTTAAAGACAAAGAGAGAATCTTAAAAGCAGCAAGACAAAAGCAGTTATCTACAAGGGAGCTCTCATAAGATTGAATGAAGCTCCCATCAGGTGATTTCTCAACAGAAACTTTGCAGGCCAGAAGGGATTGGCACAAAATATTCAATGAAAAGCAACAACCTACAGCCAAGATTTCTCTACCCAGCAAAGCTATCATTTAAAATCAAAGGACAAATAAAGAGCTTCCCATACAGGAAAAAGCTAACAGAGTTCATCGCCACCAAACCAAAATTGCAAGGAATGTTAGAGGGATTTCTTTAAGATGAAAAAAAAAAAGTCAAAAATATGAATAATAAAATGGCAGTAACTACATATCTATCAACAATTACTTTCAATGTAAATGGATTAAATGCTCCAATCAAAAGACATAGTTTGGCTAAATGGATAAGATAACAAGATCCATACATATGCTGCCTGCAAGAGACTCAGTTCAGGTCAAAAGTCACACACTGACTGAAAGTAGAGGGATGGAAAAAGGTATTTCATGAAAATGGAAAAAAAAATCTGTGGTAACAATATTTAGACAAAATAGACTTTAAAACAAAGGTCATAATGACAGACAAAGAAGGCCCTACTAACCCCACTTCTGGGGATTTATCTGAAGAAACCCAAAATGCTACTTAGTGTTCATCCAGATGTTCAGTGCAGCACTATTTACAGTAGACAAGATATGAAGGCAACCTGGGTGTCCCTGAATGGGTGAATGGATAAAGAAGAGGTGGTACATATACAATGGAATATTACTCGGCCATAAAAAAGAATGAAATCTTGCCATCTGTACCAACATGGATGGACCTAAAGGGCATTGTGCTGAGTGTAGTAAGTCAGACAGAGAAAGACAAATGTCATATGATTTCACTTATAAAAGGAACTAAAAAACGAAATAAACTAATGAAACAGAGACAAACTTATAGATACAGAGAACAGATATATTGATGGTTGCCAGATGGAAGTGGTTTGGGATGGGTGAAAAAGGGGAAGAAATTAAGAAGCACAAATTGGTTGTTACAAAGTAGTCATGGGATGTAGGGTATAGCTTAAGGAATATATTGTAAAACTACGTATGGTATCAGATGAGTACTAGATTTATCAGGTGATAGATGAGAGGGAGGTTGAGGAGAGGGTGCAAAAGGTAAAGGGATTAACAAATACAAATTGATAGTTACAAAATCATCATGGGGACATAACTTAGAGCATAGGAACATAGTCAATAATATGGCAATAACTATATATAGAGCCAGCTGGGTACTAGACTAGTCAGGGGGATCACTTCTTAAATAAAAAATATAAGTAACAAATAAATTACTGAAAAAAAAAAAAATACAAGGAACCAAAGAAAATCCTGAGTTATGTGAAAGGAAACAAAAGAATATTTATTTTGTCAGGAACTGAATTTGTTTAAACACAATATATCAAAGGAAAATTAATCACTAATGTATGCAGGCATATGTATGTTTATGGATTTATGTTTATGTATGTATATGTATATATGTACTCATGTGTACATATATATGTATATATACTTGTGTGTGTGTCTGAGAGTGAGAGAGAGAGCGAGAGAGAGAGAGAGAGAAGATAAATTGAAAAGTGAAGGCCAATTACTAATAGAAATGTGAACTTTTTATCATCACCTTACAAACAAAAACTGGTGCTGTGCTTGGAATGAAGATGAAGCATTTTGAGTTGATTAGGCTTTCCTTCAGTTGCAATTGTTAGCGTGTAGAATTTGCAGCACAGAGATACTTCCTTTGTGAACCTCTGCTTCAGAAATACAGAGGGTACCAAAAAAAACTGTATATACATTTTAAGAAAGGAAAAACCTGTATTAAAATTGTAATAAACATACGCTGATAACAAAAGAGGAACACAAGGCACATGTATACTTTTTTGGCACCCCCGCTATTTAAACTCAGGAGCTCCCTCTGGAGCTCCCTCTCAGTCTGATCCTGGAAATGCTGACTACCTGACTCATCTCTTCATAAATCTGAGGCTATTTTATCCCAAGGCTTGTCATGCTGTCCAGTAACTCAAAAGTCCTTAGTCCTGTCATGAAGCTAGATTTTGCCTCACAAGAGAAAAGGGGGAGAACTATGCTTTCTGAAAAACCAGCATGTTGAGTAACCTTGCTCTGAACCCTTTAAAATTATCAAATGGATTCAGGGCTGTGATATATTCACCTGGGTTATTTTGAGTCATATATATTTCCAATTTCTTTGCACATAACTATTTTTATTCTTAAGTTTACTAGCAATACTGAGAGCTAACCTTTGTATCTTGAAAAATTCTCTATTTTATCATCTGAGTGATCTTTATAAAAACCAAATCTGTCTCAAATTGTTTCTGAAACTGCACTGGTTAAAAATTTTACAAGATTGCCAGTGTCTTTGGGTTAAATTTCAACCTGACAATTAGTGTAACATACAGGTTAAGAGCACAAATCCTTGAGTCAGACTAGCAAGCTTCAATTCCAGGGTCTACGGCATACTTACTCACCCACCTGTATTTCAGTTTTCTCATGTGGAAAATGAGGATAATGATAGCACCTACTTCCTACAGTTGTTAAGAGTGTTCAAGAAGATAATTTACCTAAAACCTTAAATTAAAAAAATGCCTGGCACAAAGTAAGTGTTTAATGAATACTAACTAATATCACTATTGACAAAGAATGCAAGGCCCTTTGAGGTGAACCTCACTTGAGTTTAAATTTACTATGGGTCAGGGGCTTTGATGGATTTCTCCATACATTATTTTGTACAAAATTTACACCAATCCTGTTGGATAGATATTTCCCTTGTTTTCAGGCATAGAAAGTAGGTACTTCATCACCATCACCATCATCATCACCATCACCATATTTTCCTTCATCATGTATTATTCCAATTTTACAGAGAAAGTAATCCCTTCCTATGGGCTTGAATAAGTTAAATAGAGGACATCAGTCTGGGAAGACAAAGAGAAACCTGTTCTGGGAGCAGAGATAAGAAACAAGGCAGTCAGTTCTCTCCTGGCTCCAATATCTTCCTGAGACACAGCAGCACTGAAATTTTTCTGAATTTGCCTTGTATCATTATAATGTAGTTTCTATTTTGGCTAAAGCGACTTTTTCCTTGTAAATTAAAAAGTCATGGACTTTTTAGCCTTTTGAGCCACACTTTTGCTCAGGCACACTCCTACCGCTTTGGAGTGTATTTTCTCTTCTAATCATGGGCCCTCGAGCTGCTTTTCTTTGTGTTTGGGCCCAGTCCTAACTCTCTGGAGTGTACTTCTGCTTCTAATAAACTTCTCTTTCACCACTTTAAAAACAAACAAAAAAGTTGTGACTGCTATTGTGTGGCGGAATACAGAGAATTAAAGTCTCAGAGATGGTGTGATGGGTGATCTTTGAATAAGGAATTGGATTTGTTGTAAGGATAAGAGACTGAGACGCCAATTCTGTATAACAAAGGGTAAAGGGACAGCCTATTTTAAACCTCGAGATCCTATTCATCTTTCCCTCAATTCAATAGCTGTCTGATCACTTCATATTTACACATCTAAAAGTTGCTACTGAAAGGACTCTATATCAATATTGAAAATTTACTCAAAGCAGACCTGTAGCCTCCCCTTCTAGACATGAATTTTCATTTCTGTCTCTCTGGACATTTTGCTTCGTGACTAAATCACATGCCAAATAGGTGGGCAGTATGCTGCTGATGAGATAAATGCTGAGATGAATACATAGGATTGATAAAGTCTCAAAGAATCATAATGCTAGAACAAGCCCGGGATACCCCAGGCTCTGAGGTTGTTTTCAAGGTTGGCAGAGATAAAGAAAATGGTAACTACGAGGTCAGACACTTAAGTTCGCGAATTCATCCTAGAAAAAGTGCTACATACCTCAGTGCTGATATCACCACGGTCACCTTCCAAGTACTCCCCTTGGGAAGCTATGCACCCATACCAGCACCTAGTCCACTCTTCAAAGCAATTTTGGAACTGTTTTTCTGGAATGGCCATCAGAGCTGTCGTTGTATTACCCTTGATGTCCTGAATGTCATCAAAATGTCTTTCTTTCAACATTTCCTTTATCTGCAGGTAAAGAAAGAAGTCATTGGGGGCCAGATCAGGTGAGTAGGAAGGGTGTTCCAATATAGTTATTCGTTTACTGGCTAAAAACTCCCTCACAGACAGTGCCATGTGAGCTGGTGAATTGTCATGATGCAAGAGCCATGAATTGTTGGTGAAAAGTCATCTAACTTTTTCATGCAGCCTTTTCAGCACTTCCAAATATTAATAGTAAACTTGGTTAACTGTTTGTCCAGTTGGCACAGATTCATAATGAATAACCCCTTTGATATAGAAAAAAAGGTTAGCAACATTGTTGCAACAAGTTTGTGAACTTAATTGTCAGACCACGTGTAAATGAGTTTTGTCAGTAGCACCAAACTTATTCCTCATCCATGAATTCCCATCACAAACCCTTTGTTCTGCTTGGTCCCATAAAAAGTGTTCTCAAATTTTATGTCAAGAAAAGAGTTTAGATAAAAATTTCTGTATAGAAAGTCATATTCTAAACTGGATACTAGTTTCTTAAATAATTGTTTGTGGCTCAAAACTAAACCATGTTCTTTTGTCCCTTCCCTTTCTCTCATGTCTCCTGTTTTATTTTATTTAATCACTTCCGTTATTGTAGCTTCCATATATATGTTTAGAATATATCTATATATATCTCCAAATGAGCAAAATTGATTCAATATAATTGTTCAATACTGAATGTGAAAAATCTTAGACTTAAACTCTGTGATACTGAAAAAGATGGGGCTATTGAATGATATAAATACAAATAGGCTAACAGAGTCAGTTAAGAAAACCTTTCATGTAAACTTCTTATTTTTTAATGCAAGCCACATGTTTGTATTAAAAAATACATAGATAAAAAGTGTGGCACAACAACTTTATCCCCAGCTATATTTCCTTCAAGCATAAGACTATATGCATAGATGTTTTCAAGCATCCCAGATCTCAGGAAATATAATATCTATGAGTTATTCTTATAAAAAAAATCTAGTTGATAATGAGATCTAGAGAATCAACGGATGTAGTTTAAATAAAAAGCTTGGAAATGAATAAAATGGAATAAAATGCTAGCACTGAATTATTTAAATGTAGAACTAAATTTAACTATCTGTAGGAGCTATTATAGGACAGAATTTATGTTTAAATATAAAACATTTTAGACATGATGATAGAAATATCAAAAGAATGAGGTAAAAGAAAGGAAGAAGGAATAACATATAATTGTACTAATTTCTCACCTATTGTGGATGGCGCTTAATAGAAATTCTGAAATTAAAAGAAAGAAAACTTTTAAAAAATGACTGACACCTCAACTTTAAATGCACATGAAATAATTAGAAATATATTTTAGGAAATACCTCTTGTGATATAAAAAGTTTTTAAATACAATAAGTCCCTTGGAGTATTTCATTTTAAAAAATAACCTTTTTCCTTTCAGATAATTTTAGATTTACTGAAAATAGTGAGGATTGTATAGAGAGTTCGCCATCTACCCCTGCATCCAGTTTCTCCTGCCATTAACAACTTACATTAATTTGGTACATTTGTTAATATTGGTACATTCTTATTAACTAAAGTTCATACTTCAATTTCTTAATTGAAGTTTCTTAATTTTTACCTCATATCTTTTTCTATTTCAGGAGCCATCCATGATCTCACGTTACATTTAGTGAAATGTCTCCTTCGGCTCCCCTTGGCCATGCCAGTTTCTTAGACTTCCCTTGATTTTGATGACTTTGACAGTTTTGATGAATATAGGTTAGGCATTTCATAGAATGTCTCCCAACTGGGATTTATTTAGTATAGTTTCATGGTTAGACTGGGGTTATGTGTTTTGAGGAGGAAGATCACAGAAGTAAAGTGCCGTTTTCTTCACATTGTATCAAAGGTACATACTGTCAACATGATTTATCACTGTTAACTTTAACCACCTGGCTGAGGTAGTGGTTTTTCAGGTTCTCCACTTCATTCTTTTCCCCACTTTTCTACTTTGCTCTTCAGAGGGAAGTCTCTAAACCCAGCCCACACTTAAGGCATCAGGAGTTATGCTTCACATTTTTGAAGGTGAAGTTTCTATATCAATTATTTGAAATTCTTCTGCAGAGGAATTAGTCTATTCTGTTCTTTATCTGTATGTTTGTTTATTATCAGCATGGTTGATGGATATTTATTTTATAATTTGTGTTATAATTCAATACTGCTTTCCTTATTTTGTTGCTCAAATCGTTTCAGGTTTTGTTATTGCCATTCTTTCAGTTGGCTCCCGTATCCCTTTGATATAGCCCCATTGTGTTTTCATTTTATTATTTTGCTTGTTTGTTTCTTTGTTTTTTAGTACTTCCTTACCTTCTGGCACTACAAAATGCCCCAGATCATCTTGTATATTTGCTGTCCCAGACCTGGAATCAGCCATTTCTCTAAGGACCCCTGGTTTCTTTCATTAGAGAATGGTATTAGAAAACAAGATCTGGGTCGAGGTGTGCTTGTTGCGGTTGGAATGTCCTTGCTTTTAGGCCTCCTCAGCTGACAGAGCAAGAAAATATCTGTGTGTATACTGAGCCATTTTTTGTATTTCATTTTTATTTGTTAAAGTAAAAATCCATTTAATACATTAAATTAAGAAAAAATATGCATAAATCAACCCACACATCTTAACATTTTCTGTCTTTCTATCTAGCTGTCTATCATCTATCAATTGATCGCTCTATCCATCTATCTATCTATCTCTATCATCTATATACAAGCATACCTCATTTTATGCTTTGCTTTATTGTACTTCACAGATGTTGCATTTGTTTTACAAACTGAAGGTGAGACCCTCCACCAGCAAGAATCATTATGACTCACTTTATTGTGATACCCCCTTTTTGCTGTGGTCTGGAACCAAACCTACAATATCTCCAAGGTATGCCTATGTGTATCTATCCCTTTATCTGTACATATGTATATAGATAATTCTGGAATGATATACTCATATTACTGATCATTTTTGGGTGATGAGATACTATGTTTTATTTTACTTTTTTGTTATTTTATCTGTGAATTGGATTTTTAACCATGTAAGATATTAAAAATAAAGTCACTTATTTAAAAGAGGAAGAAGGAAGGAAGGAAGAAGAGTGGGAGGCAAGGAAAGAGGAAAGAAATAGAAAGGAAGAAAGGCAAGAAAATAGAAAAGGAAGTTTAGAAAGAATTCTGGTCTGAAGTCTCAGTTCTTCATACACGTGACCTGATCAAATCAATCTTTCCTAGCTTTGACCATTTCACTACTTGCCCTGAGAAAGCTGAGAAATTTACTATTTTTTATTTATTGACCTATGTGTGACAGGAAAGTGCCAACTTTTGTAATAACTGTTTTTTAATATTGCCTCCTAGTATAATATTATTGAAGGCACATTTGATAAAAATTAGGGTTCCAAAATTTAAAGTTGAAGTTTATCCCTGGTATAGTGCAAGTAACTAAACTTAAAAGGTGAGTGTCAGATGAAAAGGTGTCTCTCTACACACACACACACACACACACACACACACACACACACACAGCTAAATTTGTATACTTGTAGGCAGTGGTAGCTCTGTTACAATTTAGGCTAGCCCCCTTTGACTTTGGTTTTCAGAATCATCTCGATTTCAGAAACATTAAAATGTGGAACAGAAATAAAGTGCATCTTGAATTAAGACACCATGGTATTCACTGTTTTTAGCAAAACATAGGGCTAGCTCATGAATTAGGGATGGCCATTTAGATTGAAGTCTTCTACCTATGTAGCAAAAAATACCTTATATTGAGGGTTCTCCATAGCCAATACTTTCTATTAATTAGCTGTTCATTCCCTGTATCTAGAATTTATTGATAATTTCAATTCTTCATAGTGAATTAAAAGCTACCTTGCAATACATATCATCAAAGAATAGAAAACCCACAAGATATATCATGAAAAAATAATGTATTAATTTCTTAATATATCCCTTTGTATTCTAATTACTTAAAATTGGCTGTTTATATGAACCATATTTGGGAAAAATCACCTTAACTAAAAAGTATAATTGAAGAAATTGAACCAGGAAAGGCTTGAAATCAAACAAGTTAAAGCTATCCCTAAATATCATACTTCCATTTCTAAAGATGAAGCAACTAGGCCTTAAAGAATAATTTTCTTAATTCATGGTAAAAATCAGGACTGAAATCCACACTTCCTGTCTCTCTGCCCAACGACCGTTCCACTTTACCATTCTATCACAATGCATCTAATTCCTTGACCTGTAACAGATAACCAAAAATCTACACTAAATAACTCAGCCCATTTTTGAGAGCAATTATATAATTGCTCAAGTTGAGCTTATCATCCATCGGTTAATACATGTATGAGAGATCCAATCTGCAGTAGGTCCCATGACCTCTGCCCCAGTCTTCCTTGACTTGTCTCTGAACCTATCCCACCCTTAAAGCTTATTGGCCAGACCTAATCCTACATATACATGTGGATTGGGAAATAGAATAAATTATCTGGTTTAATTAAAATGATAACAACAACATTGTATGTATTATCAAGAAAAAATATTATTTTGGCCTAAAAGTTTCCTTCTGGGAGCCCAGAAGGGATTATTGAGGAATGTTCTACGTTCTAAAGAGTATGTTTGTTTTCAACACATTTTAAGTGGAATATTTTTCACCCTTCTGAGTAGAGCAGACAAAGACTTTAATTAAACTAATGTCACACGAGAACTCTTGCCCCAAAAGCTTTTATTGGCCCTAATTAGCAGATGCAGCTGTAGACTCCATCAATATTAGAAGGTCTGTTTATTGTGTCCATTTATATCCCATTCATCAGGGAGCATGTGGAAGTCACCCCAGAATTATCAGCTTTAATTAAAACTAACTCAATTGGTGGAGAAAATATCCCATGCTAAATGGGTCGGGTAAAAGAGGAAAATTAAAAAAAAAAAAAAAAAAGAGAAGCGGCATACTGGAAATATTACCAAGGATTCTTTGGGAAAACTAAAGGGAGATATTTGATGATCTGATTGTCAGCAACTGCCTGAGAAAAACAAAGACATTTTAGGGTCAGGCTGAAGTATACAGATGGGTAAGGAAGCCATTGGGTCAGACTGTTTCCCTCCCCTGTCCTGTCAGGCTTCCTGAGTGACTTCCAGGGCTCCACTAGTTTCATCCTAAGTAGACTAGGATGGAGGAGTGTCCCATTCATCTGGACATTTTAACTGAATTCATCATTTAAGGAATTAGATACAGCTAGATATGGAAGCTCCTAGAAGGTTATTTTATATATCTCAAATACACTATTTAACAAAAATTACTATTACTTATTCAATATCTGCTGTGCTTTTATGTATTATTCTTATCCTAACAACTCAGCACTGGTATTTTGCATTTTCCAGATAAAATATCTGATGCTCAAAAATATTATGTCCTTTCCAAATGTCATAGAGTTAGTTCCCAATAGAACCAGGATCCACACTTACGTTTGATCCCAAAGCACCTCTCTCTATACTATATGACTTCTCCTATATGAGTCAAAAGAATTTAATATTTTGGCTGAAAGCTTATTAACGTGGATAAATGAGCTGCAGGCTTGAAGACCAACAAACTTGAGTTTAAGCCTTTCCCTATTTTCTTAATTTGTCTAAGCCTCAGTTTCCTCATTTGTCAGAGCAGGACAATAAATACTTTTTGAAAATTGGATTATAGGAGAAAAACCTTGTGGAAAGATTTTGGCTTGTGGAAAATGCTTCATAATTGCTATGTCACATCCTATTTTCACTTATACTCTACCATGACCATATTTGGAACATGCTTTGCGATGAAGGGTTCTTCATCTCTCTTTGAAGTGTCTTTGGGCTTGCTAGCACAAAGGCCCTTGGAAGGAAAAGATGTACTGTCATTCACCCTTTGGGCGCTACAGAAATATAAGCCTCCATTATTTGTTCTCTTTCCCAAGGAAACAATTGAGATATGTCTCTTTAGCATAAAAATTGTGAAATTTGAAAGAAACAATGATCATACAATAATGAGAAAGCTGTAACAGTTCACAATAGGCTTCTCAAACTTTTCCAGTGAAGCCCCCTTAAAGGCAGAGAAGAACTTGTGTTTCTATGTGGTTTGAATGCTCTAATATAAATTTAAATGCTCCTTTCCATCTATTAGTTAAAGGGTATGGTTTTATCTTTAAAATAGTGCTATTTTGTAATCCTTAGCATATATGCTTTTTAAAATTGAAAAGCATTAAATTATTAAGTCTACGCCCTTCCCCGCCACCATTAAAGTCACCTGGTCACGTCCATGCTCCAGAAGATGCACCTTCTTGATCTTGTGTCCTCATGCATCACTGCCACATCCCTTCGAAGTCCTGGGGAAATTTGTATCCTAGCCTAAGAAGTATAAGTTTACAAAATATTTCAGCCAAAGTAGAAATAAGCCAAATGATGATTTTTTTGCCTTCTGGGAATTATTTCTGAGGTGATTGTCATGAAAATAAGTTCCTTTATGGCATTAGATCTAATATTCTGATAGTAGTCCCCAGAAGGGCAATTATTTCTCGGTGAGGACAACAGAGAAGCAAGAGAAAAATAATTTAGGTTCTACGCCAATTGTGCGTTTTCTTGTAATGTTGGTGCTTGTATATTAGAATTTTAAACATTAAATACCTCAGTTAACTTACTATTCAAATGGAAGCAAGATTTAATGAGAAATAATGATGTGTCATAGTCTGGGGGTCTTACAGCTTTATAGCCTATTCCATTTCTACGTTTACTTTTAAAGTGGATCCCGTGTTACATTGCTCAGATGCCTTGATTCATGCCTGAAGCTCTAAGATCCCCAGTTTCCCCAGCTGCACTGAATGTTGCCTCATTAAGGCTCCCAGTTAATTCTCTCTCCAGAAATTGCCTTCTAAGGGCATCACCTCGCCCAAGATAGGCCTGCCTCCCTTGCCACAATCCAGAACATCCCTGAATGGCCATCCCAGCTCCAGAGCTCCCAGGAAGACTGGTTCTGTTATTATTGGCATCACAAGTCAACTTTTCTTATGCAGTCCAATCCCTCATCCCTTTGCAGGTGCTGTTGCTGCAAACAAATGTTTGTCCTAGAGTCTGTTTACTATGGAACCCAGCCTATGACAGCTTCTCACATTAGCAAGTAAATGCCTTCGGTCTTCCTACACCATGATTTCCCAAGTTTCATTCGACACTATCTCTGCATGGAAATGTGAAACTAAAATAACTGTGAATCTCAAACACCACTGAAATATGAATAGGTACCTCTACTCAGCAAAGTGTTATTTCTAATTCAGTTAGTTTTATTGAGAGCATCCATTATGCTTCAGGCACTAAGCTGTTTGAATTTACATGTTTAGTCTTATTTTATTTTTCACAGCCACCTTATGGTGAAAGTATTATCCATGGTTAGGAAATGAAAAAACCGAGATCTATTCATTTGGTTAAAGTAATAGAGTTAGTTAGAATTTGAACCCAGATCCTCTTTCTCCAGTTTTAGTAGTTGTGAACCTTTGGGCTGTTTACAAACATTTCAATTTCTGCCTTCTGACCACATGGCAGAATTGCACTTCCCTTACCCACCTACTTTCGAGGTTGGCCATGCCACTTGCTTTGGCTAATGAAATGGGAGCAAAAGAGCTGGTAATGTTTTGGTGTACTTCCTTTCTTGCCACAGGGAGCAGTGACATTCCAGATGGTAGTGACTCTGACAATTTGTGTCCCTGAGTGAAGACAGCATGGAACAGAATCCCCAGCACAACTCAAGGTGGGCACGGAATGTGAGTTGAAAGGACTCAATCGTTTTATGTCACTTTTCTTTAGGAGTTGTATCTTATCACCACATAACCTAACTAATATGACTATTACGTAAATTATGACAAAAGAACAGATTTTTTTTTTTAACTAATATGCATTCGTAGAGAATTGCCATTTTTGCTAGAATTGAAGTATTCTTAACACTCAAATTTATTTTATAATGTAGTGTAATTGAAAGAGTTTGGGTTTTGCAATCATTTAGTATAATTTATTTTGAATTTCTGATCTCACACATACTTACTTGCATAATGACCTTTGGTTTTAATTCCTCTTTCTCAGCCCTCATTTACTCATCTATAAAATGAGGTTAATAACAATTTTGTTACAGCATTGATGTGATGGTTTGATAAAATAAAGCCTGCAAAGCTTTTAGCAAATTGTCTGACACATAAATGATACCAAATAAGTGTTTCACAGAAAGTGGTCCTCTGACCCCTGGATCTGAACATTGTTATTAAAAATATAGATTCCCAAGGCCCATACCAGAGCTATTGAATTAGAATCTCAGGATGTGATCTACATTTTTAACAAACGCCTTCCTCAATTCTTCACTGAGATTTGAAAGTCATTGTACTAAATGTTAAATATTTCTGTCATGTATATAGATGTATATAGATATACACATATATACATACATGTATGTATTATGTATAAACCAGAGGAGCCAAAAAAATGTATACACATGACTTCTATTCATCTTTTGTTATCGGTATATATTGAGCATTACAACTTTAATACAGTTTTTCTCATTTCTTAAAATGTGTATACATTTTTTTGGCACCGTGTGTGTGTGTGTATGTGTGTGTGTGTAATGTATATGTTTATATATATGTGCATATATATATACATATATATGAACATATATATGTATATATATATATACGCATATATACATATATATATATATATATATATATATGTATATATGTATATATATATACATATATATATATATATATATATATATATATATATATATATATGTAAATATGGTTCAGACAGCCAAAAATCCTTCAGTGAGATTCTTGAAATTATTGTAGAACCATCAACAGAAGTATCACCCACTGCGCTGTAGATGCATCCAAGTGAGCTCAACAGGATTTGGAGAAGTGCAATGTATACCTTAAAGCAAGAATATCTAAAAGAAAAACCTTTGTGAATTCTTTGTGTCTCTCAGTATCACATGAACAGTATAGTCTGACTAAGGTGATCTTAGCTCATAAGAATGGGGAGAAGCATGTGGATTTGAAGACCGACTAAAATCAGATCCTTGTGAAATGAGGGTGATGGCCAGTGAAATCAAGGCAAGGACACTTGTGTCAGAGACTTAAATGAGTAAACAGTTAGAACTCCTTTAATGTGCTGGTGGAAGTCTAGCACAGAAGAAACTTTTATTTCTGTTGCTTTGGGCACCAGAGATGCCTTTGATGCCTGCTGGTGAGTTCTGGTAGCGATGTGTAACTTTGGCTCTCTGTGTCACCCTTCCGTCCGCCTTATCACCACGCCACTTTTTCCCTACTTCTCCTCTCTTCCTGAGTTTGTGTTTACGTATGCCTATGAATTGGTAAGCCAAAAAGGGAACTTAAAAACAACCAAGGAACGAGAGGCTCACTCCAGTTCCAGTGAAGCAATTAGGCTTTCTTGTTCAAAACAGAAGGATAAAGAGCACTTTTGACTTTTAGTTTTGTGAATGGGTGGGCAGGAGTAGGAAATTCAAACCTACTAGAATCTTGGAGAAAAGGGCAGGGGGAGTGCAGGTCAGAGCTGAGCATTGTAGCCTAAGACTATTCTGTAAGAAGCGCTGAAGCTCAGTTTAATTTGAGGGCCTGGCATCCTAACAGCTGTCCTCCTGGGCAGAGAGCTGGACAAGGTTACTTCACTGCAGATTGGAGCGGAAGAGGTAGGGGGGCTACTGCTCCTTCAACGCATCACACTGCCGCAAGGAGCAAGGACACCAGAGCCACACACACAATGACCTTACTTCTTCCCTGCTCAAATTGTGATGCCAGGTAGACCCCATTTCAGATCTGTATGAGCCCCATCTCCCTCCTGCCCTGCCAATGTCCCTCTACCTTACAAGGGAAGGGAGAAAGGAACCCATAGCAATAGTCCTCCAAATAACTGATATTGGATTTCCCACAAATTTGAGTGGGTGGGGGAAGTCTTCAGTGAATCTTAAATAAACTGAGAAATTTAAAGAAACACGATATCACTTGCACTTTGAATATTGAGGAGAAGTTTGGACTTGTGTTCCAACCTCCTTACGCTTGACTGAGGTAAATTGAGGTTAGCTGGCAGACCCCATGCTTTGATTTCTGCCAGACATTGAAACAATACAGCAGGATTGGAGTAATGTTGGTCATTTTGTTGTAACATTGATGAAATCCTGTAGGAACTTAACTTCTGTTTATATCAATTAGCCTGAGGTAAAACTGGGTTTGTGATACGTCATTTTGCTTAAAGTCACAGAGTCTATCAAACAACATTAAGTGGAGACTTGCTGTACAAATCATAAGGCTACAGGATTCTGACTCAGCATTGCTTCTGGGAATCAAGTGCTACGATCATCATTTCTCCAGTCCCAGAGAATGCAGAGAAGTGGGAATCAGTCTCAAATTTGCCTTCACTTCCTTCCTTCTGCTGTCCTTTCGGGAGCCAAATCCAAAACTGCAGAGAAATCTTCCATTGCTTTCCCCACTGTGAGTGAACTTGATTATCATTTAGAATTCTGTCCAGTCATGATAAGCATTTGAGAAGATCAATGATGCTTTATTCTTTCATGGCCTACCTCTGGCAGCACATGCTGTCAGTTGCCTCATTCTTCACCCTCACCCCTATTTAATATTCCCCTTTTTAGTACATGCCTGTGCAGTTCTACCGAAAGCCCCTGAGATTCTCAGCTGAGTGCATTCTCTAGACCCCAGCAAGCCAGAAGTGCCAGGAGTTGATGTAAGTGGAAGCAACCCTAAGCCAAAAGGTGATGGGAATTAGAGGATAAATGTACATCTTCTTGCCCGTAGGGATGAGAGGTGAATAACTGTGCCATGTTCTATGTTGTCTTCTTGAGTTCCCATTGGGATTGAGTCCTAGTTGCTCTCAATATTAACTTGCTTGATATTGTAAACTTTACTGGCTTTTTTCCATTTCCTGTTTCCTGGCCCCCCTTTTCTATCAGTGCTTCCTGGAATCACCTTCAAAATATCTTATTTGCACACAAATAGTTGTCCCAAATATGTGGCATCTTCAGGGAATGTGCAACTAAAGACACCTCCTTGGAATAGGAAAGGGATGTGATGAGTACTTAAAGCATTACTAGGATGGAAATTTTAAAAGATTTAATGTAGCCATAAGGTGATGTTGGGTTGTCCCACCAAAGGAGGCTGCTGGCTGTCCTCCAAAAGGACCCTCACTAGGGGCCATTTGTAGTCATAATGAATGTTCCCCAGTCTGAGGCCTTGTTGATCTTGTCCCTTGGGCAAGGTCATATCAATAAAGCTCAAGGAACTGAGATACAAAACTCAAATACCAGTCTATGAATTTACCATAAGAAGTAATGGCCACAGGGACTGGAATACTCAGCCTCCAAGTGACCGTTGCTAGAGGTTGACTTACATGGAATTCCACATAAGCAGCAGAGGTAGCATGTAATTGGGACAAAGGAAGCCAGAGGCACCCAAGGGCTAAAGGCATTTGTCTTAGACACCCTGGCACCCTTGTCTGCATGCAAGGGCGACAGTGCCTATGAAAATAGAAATCTAACACTCCTTGACAGAAAATCCCTCTAACCTTCCACATTGAGGATCCCCTCATGAATAGGACTTAGAGATAATTGGGTAAACGTGCAAATGCTTATATGTGGAATGCCTCTGAGATTTCTCAATCCCTCCTTCTGAGCCTCACATTCTTTCTTTAAATCTTAATAAATTCAATCAGACACAAACCAGTTCTGCTAGACTATAAATTATTCAGACTAGTTCAGTGATTTTGCATATGTCAGCCTTAATGTTAATTTCCAACGACTACTCATTTCCCTAGTATTTAGTTTTGGAAGGGCTAACAAACTACAGCCCCCACTTACTAATGCCACCTACCATTATCCAGGCTGCATTTCATTTATTCTCACAACCAATCTTTGAAGAAGGTGTTATTATCCTTATTTTATTCATACGAAAGCAAAGGTTCAGGTAGACCAGGTAATTGTCCATGGATGCATCTGGAATTCAAACCCGGGTTTGTCTAAATTCATAATTCCTACTCTTTCTTCTATGTAATGCTCTACAAAGGTTATGGCATCAAGTTTCCAAGTAAGAGCTGATTCAAAGAAAACCTTTCACTGCTAGAACAAAGTTTATCAGCTCCTGAGGGTCCATCCAGCTCTAAGAGTGCATGATTCTTTAATGTACCTGACTTTGTTAACCCTCAGAATTGAGACCTTTTCCTAAATAATTCTGACAAAAATGATTGCTCTTGGTTATTCAGGCATAAGAAACTGTCTGAATTATCTGATTGCCTCACTTTTTTATGTCACTGACCTTAAGATCATGTTATTTATTCATATTACTCACCGAATCTGTTTACTAATGCACATTGCATCTGATATTGATGTTTCACAAGGAATGAGCGTAACTTTCTAAAGATTGTAAAATATCTACCTTTATTGACCTGGCCCAGAAGCAACAACAAATAATACTGTAATTAACTGAGTTGGGCTATAAATGGGAAACATGTGGGTGATTTTTTTTTTATTACACAAGAAGAAAGCCAAACTCAGTAAGCTTATGGGTAACTTATTTAGCATTCTGAAATTTGTTCTGTGCTGCTATATCTTCCTTTTTCTTCTCCTTCCTTTTCTGCTTCCTTTTTCTTTTTCTTTCACCCTTCATAATTTACAAATATGTATTCTTCCAATTATGAAATTAAATAGATGATCAGAAAACTTTTTTGAGAATACAGAAAAAATGAAACAATAAAAAATACCCATATTTATAATTTAGAAATAATTACAGTTAACCTTATAATGCATCTTTCCTTTTTGGGAGGTAACTGTGTACATATACTTCACATAAACTATTTTTCGTTTGTTTCTTTTAAAGATTGTCAGTGTAGCTGCCCTTTCGGCCTTTGGGGGATTCCATCTATTTCAGTCTCTTTATCCCAGTAGAGGTGAGATTAGACAAGTCAGGAGGAGACAGCCAGGTGAAGAAAGACAAGCATTCATGCAAAGCTTGCGAGGAATGTGAACACAGGGTACCAGGAAAAAAGCAAGCAATGCAGTAGGACCGTAGTATGAAATGCTGGGAAAGGAAGGGCCAGGAGATGAGTGGGACGCAGATAAATGTGAGGTCTGAATGCCAAGCTAAGGGACACAGATTCCAACAGGAAGGCCAAAGGAAGGGGTTTATCTGTTGTAGTCACATGAGCAGAGCTCTAAATCAGTGCCTGGCATGGAGCAGGAGCTCAGTGTATAGGTATTTATCAAACGAATAAATGGGAGACCAAATGACAGTTGTGTAGAAGTTGGGGAGCAATAAAGTGAGCTAGAGTCAGGAAAGCCAGTGAGGAAGCTCTGATTCCTACATTACCTAAATGACGAAGGGTCTGAACTAAGGTTCTGGAAATGGAGATAATAAAGGTGGAATAAATTATAGGGTAATTAAGTAAGTTTCCTCTCTCTCATCAAATATCCCCCCATTACCAGATGGGTTGGTTCCTTTGCTTGGCACCCCGTGCTTCTCAGATTGAACTGAAACTTTGATTGAGTTGGTTATTAGATGAAATAGTGATAAAATTAACTTGGAGAGTATGCTGGTGTCTTTAATGCACATATACATCAGATAAACTTCTATCCTCCAGGCATCTACTCTGTTAAATTCCGACATATCTGAGCTATCTGCCAGGTCCTTGCTTGAACTGGAAACACCCCCATATGGTAGAATTTGAAAACTCTAAGCAAGCCAAAACTTACTCTTTGTGTAATACAGATTTTAAAACTATTCTTAAATATTTCAAGTCATAAGTTTACATCACTCCCTTTGGTTATTTTAAATCCAATTGTGAGAGTTGTGAGCAAAGCCTAAAGGCACAAGCATTGCAGGAATAAGTTTACAATGCAGAATTCTCTAAACCATTTAGGTGGTACACATCTTTTTGTTGCTGTTGTTTTTTTAGATGGTTCTGTGTTATTACATATTTTAGAAAAAATATGATTTCATATTTTGTGATTTCATGGATGATATGGCTAAGTAACAACCAACTTAATTAAGAAAATAGTATAGATAATACTCTGATACTACAAAGATTATGGATGTGATACATGAATGTTAGGAAACAATCAGTATTCTCAAATGCAAGGAGTAGGACTGACTCTTCCTGTATTTGTTAGTTAATTAGTTAATTTTTTTGCAGAGAATCAAAGTAATTTGTTATTTTATTTATTTGTTTGTTTGTTTGTTTATTAACCTCATATAATTGGAAAGTTTTCACCACTAGGATTTGGGTCTGTGCAACCCTTAAATGTCTTTCCTATTCAGTGTTTCACTCTACTAAGTACCTATTATGGATATGCAAGGATCTTATATGCTGTATCAGTAGATTATCATATTTCATTTTCACATTGTGCCTATAAAAAAGGCATCGGTATTCCCATTTTGGAGATGAGGAAATTGAGGAGCAAAAATGTTGAGTAAACTTCCCAAAGTCATATAGCTAGTAAATAATGAAGCTGAGATTTCTACACAAATCTTCTGAATCAAATGTCCAAGTTCTTCCCTCAACACACCCTGCCTCCTCACCAACTAATCCTGTGGAATTCCCCAAATTTGGAGAGGGAAATACTATGGCTGAAGTGAAAATAATAATAATAATAATTGACCTGAGAAAAAACCCTAGGACTGGATACATAAAAAGAGAAACAACATTTAATAACACCTTTTAAATCTGCATCATACTTCATTGTTTATGAGCCATGTAAAATATAGCATCTTCTTAACACAACCATATGATGTGGCCATACTGACCAGGGTTCCTATTGTCATAGTAGATGAAGCAACAGAATTTTCTCAGGAAAATTACAAAGACTTGCCCAAGGTCACAGGATAATTTAAGGCAGAATTCACTTCAAGAATTTGAGGCAGGATTCTTCTGAGAAGCCGCGTTCAAAGTGCCTGGTTTCTGACACTGTGTGTCCTTCCTTTGCACGGAGCAACCTCCAGGCAGCTATGCTCCTGCAGACCCTGTTGGAGCAGCCACCCCAGGCAGTCTCTGGGGTGGAGAGCAGAACAACCAAGGAGAGCAGAACAAGCTGGTTGCGTACAAGCTACGCTGGGCCCCACAGTAGTTTTGTGGTGGGTGGAATTTCATGTTGGTGTGTACCCTTTTGTTTATTGATCCATTCATTCCTCCTCCTTCCCCTCCATTTCCTGTACCTCTTCTTCATTATCATCAACATCTTCATCACTGCTGCTATCAAAAAGCTACTCTGTGGAGATACTGTGTTAGGATATGAAGTTATAATATCAAGTAAGACAAATAAGAATGAATAGCTGCTTTTAAGGATCTCACAGCCCATAGGAAGAGATAGATATGTACACAAATAATTATAAAATGGAGACTCTAAAACAATGGTAGCAAGAGATTCCCAAGCCTTAAGGATGAAACAAGCCACTGATGGGGAGGGAGCGTGTGATGTAGGGAAGGTTTCATGGAGAAGAAGTCACCTGAAGAATGACTAGTTTGGGGTAAGGAAGTGGAAGGGCCTTTTCAGAAGTCAGGCTTTTACTAAGGCACAGAGTCACTGAACATTCTGGTATATTTGGGAAAATACATGTGCTTCTAAATTACTGGAGTATAAAGTGTGAGGAAAGATGCATAGAAGTCAAGGGCACAGACATTCCAGGGTTAGAAGAGGACATCAAGAGGGAATCCAGGAGGAGGAGGGCGGAGTCTGGAGATGCCAAGTTCAGTTTGAATGTGCCTTAAATAGAAAGTAGAAAATGTAGTGAGTGAGAGTGTGTGTGTGTGTGTGTGTGTGTGTGTGTGTGTGTGTGACGCACGCTCATGCGTCTAATGTCAGGGCTCTAGATTCTGAGACTGGAAATAGAGGAAAAAAGGGTCTCAGACTTGTCAATAAGTAGAGAGATAAGTTAATGGCTGTTTTGAGATTCTCGGGTCCTTTTACATTAACTGCTCTCTAGTCTCCTTAATGGTTTTCTTTTAATGAAATGTTAAAGTAATGTAACTACATATGCAAACAAAACAAGAGAAGTAGGCA
Organism: Rhinolophus sinicus; assembly: GCF_036562045.2. Lineage (NCBI taxonomy): Eukaryota > Metazoa > Chordata > Mammalia > Chiroptera > Rhinolophidae > Rhinolophus > Rhinolophus sinicus. The sequence continues at coordinate 107,916,423 of NC_133756.1, forward strand.
TGTGTGCATGCACACACATGTATACACACACACACATCATCCATGATTCTTTTCTTCTATAAGATTCACTGTTCTGGTAACAAGTTTGAATATCTTTTTTTCTGCCTTGTTTTTATATTTATTGCTAGCAATTTAAAGGTGAGGGAAAAGAGTCCTTCATAATTTACTTCTATAAGAGCTCTTAATCACTTCATTCTTTAAAAAAAAAAAAAAAGGAAAAAGATAAGGTACAGAGAAGAAGCCAGTGGTATTGACTGCACCCTCTTTCTGGCTCAGTGCACATCTTCTCAAGGTCCTGGGATTATTCCATGGGATAGATATGACGCATGATGGGTGTGATATCAGTGTTAATATTTAGTTAATGATTTTACAGTAAGAAATTCCCTTTTTTATTTGGTGTTCTTAAAGGAAAAGCTAAGGGGTCAGATTTCAGTGCGTCCTTGAAATAAGCAAGGTGTGCACTGCAGCAGCATTGCCTCTCCTGGGTTCACTTTCCATCTTGTCAGCACATGTTGGGGGGCCCTCTCTTCTCCCACTAAGGTTCCTAGCTAGGGCCATCAGAAGCCCAGGTGTTATTCTTACTGGCTTCATTACTTCTAAAATCAACGTATCAAAAACAGGGACATAATAATTACTATCTCCAATGCTTCATCTTGCTTGATGATACAACGCTTAGTAACACTAGGAACTAAAACAATCTCATATTCAGAACTCCCTGACCAGAATGGGTATAGTAAGTTTGCTTTTTGATTCTAGTGTATGCCATGCATAAAAACTTGACATTTGTTCTGCTTTCTTTGTCTCTCAAAAAGGAAGCATCCACACAAAAATATATAAGAAAAATTTTAAAAGTATCGGTATATATTTATGTTATACTTTTAAAAAGTTATTATACCATAAACATTTTTCATGTTTTCACCTATTTTATACGTATATGTGTGTGTGTGTGTATATATATATCCATTCAGATGGCTATATATTGTTTCATAATTTAATCCATTTATTGTTCTCCACTATATGACCTTTTTTTTGGCTTCCAATTTTCCCTATTACAAATAAACCTCTATGTGCAAGTAGTTTTTTCCATGGTTTATTTTCTTAGCTTTAAGTCCAAGGAAACAAATAATGAACCTAAGTATATAGTGGTTAGGTTTTGGAGCCAAAAAAACCAAACACAAAATTCCAATTCTGACATTTACCTGTGACATAATTACTTTTGTTGTTCTCGACTTTTTTTCCTGAAACATTGGAATAATATTACCTAACTCACAGATTTGGTTATAAAAAATAAGTAAAATAATCCTTATATATGGCAATTTAAACAGTGCCTGGAATAAGTAAATGCTCTGTTATTGTCTGCATATTAATTTTGCTAGATTATGAAAGTGCTTCTCAAATGTTTTTAACAATATGGAACGACACTAACAAAGTGTGAGAGCCCCAACCTACTTTGGATATTATCCTTTCTGTAAATGTTATAGGCAGTTTCCAGAAGTCTAATTAATCCTTATATATGGAGTACCTCTATTTATAGTGGCTACGACACATTATATGTAAATAAATAATAATGACACAAAGACTCTCTGTTAAGACCAGGTCACTTCAGCTATAAAGATAAAGAGATAGTCTCACTTTCATTTTTGTTTTTGTTTTTAATGTAAATATATCTGGGAGGAATGAACCAGCATGGAAAGAGCAACCCTTTTTTGAACACTGCTGTGTATATGCCAGAGATTGTGTAAAAATCACACATATCAATCATAATATCACAACCATCCCTACCTGTTGTATTATTTCCGTTTCTCCGATCACTATACAAGTATGTCATTGTGGTTTATTTACTGTTTTCTCTTGTAGGACAGAGGCATGGTAGAATGACGACACTGTGGGAATAGGGACCTGATAGGACTGAAGGGGAGGAAAGGCTACCAATAATAAATAACCAGTCACAATTAGTTTTACCCTACAATCTTTGAAACCAATCCCATGCCTTCTTGTTGTGATTGTACTCATTAGGTAAAGCAGACTATCCCATTTTCCCCCATGGAAACAGTGGGCAGGGAACTTGCCACTGAGACCACACAATTTGTTAGTGCAAAAGCTGCGGACAATCCTTTCCGCTTAATCAACTCGAACCTTTTCCCATAGTTGATTCAGACCGGTGATAATAGGCCTCTTTGATGCTCTAGTAAGAAGAAGCCTAGATACCTTCATTCTCATGCTCTCTGTTGCTGGTACTGACCATGAAGCCCACTTCCTCCACCTGAAAGTATGTAACTCCAGAACACATGTTATGCCAACAATTACTGTTATGCCAGTAAGTCTTTGTCTTGCCATAGGGGAGACTGATCAGGCAGGTCTCCTGTTTTTATTGAAGTTATGCACTTTTTCCATTCATAGCCCTGGGGGCAAAACAATTACTGTGGCCAATGCAAACACCTAGGGCAATACAGACTCTGGGTGCTGATTTTGTGTTAACTACTAATTCATTGTGTGACCTAGGATAATCCCTCCCTTGACTGGCCCTATTCCTCTTCTGTGAAAATGAAGGGGTTGGTTTCTTGGTTCTTTCCAGCATCAGCATCCTAAGGGTCTGAAGTAATTAATAACGGGCTGGAGGAAACCATAGATTTTATGGGGCTCCACCTAGTGGTTTTGCCCCATATTGCAGCTGTAAGTTTTACAAGGTTTTCTTAGGCCCATGGTTAGGTTAGGTGCCCCTCATCAAAGCTTTTGGTTTGTCCATCATACAGTACATTCGTAATCAATAGACCAGGGAAGAATGAGGAAAAGGTGGGGAGAAGGAGGGAAGCAGGGCAAATATTTGAGCTACATATTTAGTAAAGCCTTTAATTTAGATCAAATTTAGACTTCGATGTTGTCTGTAATTGAGATAATACAGACGGTGATTGACTGTGTGAATATGTGTATATTTAAGCATCAACTAGTTAAATGTAAACATTTAAAATATATTTCACTTTTTTTAGCCATATATTAGCATTTATTCATTTAAAATAATTAGAATTGGAGCCTCAAGTGATGAAAGTAGTTAGAACCATTCTTTCTTTTGAGAAATCCCGTATGAGTGAGTATATACCAAAGAAAGTTCTGCTGTGGTAAATTCCTGGAGGGAAAAGTTCATAGGGGTGATAAGAAGAGCATGTAAAAATAATTAGTCCTATAACATAACAATTATGTTTTCTCTACCTCCTTTGTGATGATGTTAAACACAGAAGATAGTAAGATTCGGGAGTACGGTTTCCAGGCGGGAATTCCTGCCCATTCTCAGAAATTTTTTCCATTTTCCTGTTCCCAAATCCCGATAAAAGTTGGTCGGGAAATCGGGAAAATCGGCTTGTTGAACCCAGGTGGTTGGTAGTATCAGCTGTCACTTTGTGGAAATGATTCATTGTAGAGAACAGAAAACAGTTTATATCTCAGGATTCGGGAACAGGAAAGAGGAAAAAAAATCCTGAGAATGGGTGGGATTTCCCAGCTGGAAACCTTATTCAGGAGCCATGGTTCCTGTTATTTTTAAAAGATTGATTGTAACAGCTATATACAATGTCAGAGGGGTAGTAGATTGGGGGAGGGGGTTATCACTTTGTGAGGGGTGAAAGTGTGTAACTATTACATTGTTTTGTACACCTGAAACTAATAAAAAAAGAGATCAATAATTCAGTAGGAGAGGAAGATGTTTATAAACATATTCACAATGCTGTATATAAATATATGAGCTACAATGGAGGGGTTTTTAAATAACTACAGTGGCAATATAATAGATCTATTTTGTTGGGAAAGCTAAGGAATCCTTCATGGGATTGAAGACACAAAATAGGATGGGATAGGATAGGATGGAATGGAATGGAATGGAATGGAATGGAATGGAATGGAATAGAATAGAATAGAATAGAATAGAATAGAATAGAAGGCATGCTTCAAAGAACAGGAGCTGGTACTTAAAGGATAATTCAGGATTTTCTAATAGAACAGTGTATAAAACGTATTATGTATGTTGGATTGAGCATATAAAACGTATTATGTATGTTGGATTGAGGTTTGCAAAACAAGTTGTTTTGGGGGACAGGACTATGGCTGCACATGTGTGAGAATGTTAAGAGTGAAGTAAAAAACATGTTTTTGTGTGAAACTGAGCATAACAAAATTGAGTGATAAACACGTTCACCAAAACAACTTCTGGTTATCACCTAAGAGGTTGTTAACTCCTGACAAACAACTTCTGGTTATCAACTAAGAAGTAAACAAGTCTAAAAGAGGATAAAAGGAAAAGAGGATAAAAGCAGAACTCCAGAGCAATGCCATGGGGGGGCGGTTCAACTGGGCGCTCTAGCTAAGACCCTCTGCAAGGCTCTGAGTGAGACAGTCCGGAATGATCCTCCGGGACATCCCGTTCCTCTGGACGATCCGATAGAGCCCTCTGTGAGGTGCAAACCCAATACAGGGACTCACCGAAGTTCTTCCTTGCAAGACCAGTTGTGGGCCCAGTCATCTCTCCCTGACCAGGTACCTTCTCCACCTCAATTGACTCTGACAATTGGTTCGTTACTAAATTCTATTCCATTCTGTATAACCTTCTGTGCTTACCAGAGCATTGGCCTCTAGAGGGACATTGGTTCCCAAACAAAGCTGTGTTACTCTATCTGAACCTGTGCGTTGGGACTTTGTTCCCCACTTGCGTCATGACTGCCACGCAGGGACATAGGGCCCTGCCGAGGGGTTAACGTCCCCTTGACTTTCAGGAAGAGACTGAAATGTGGTGACTGCCCTTTCAGGCGCTCACAATAAATAGGGGAGAGCTCGTCACAGAAACTGAATAGTATGTAAAGCTCAAGTTAAGTGGAAAATGATTCAAACAGTACTGAGGTCAAATTTGTTAATGTTTAGGGGCTGAGGAAAGTACATTTATCTTTTTTCTAATCCATTTTCTCTTTTTCTTGGACAAAAGCCCTCCTCTCATATACAGTTTGTTTTCTGAAAAGACTGAAATCAGCAGAGCCATGGCTACAATGTATGTTTGAAGTAAGTATGATGTGATCATAAAGAATATGGGCTTTTGAGGCTACAGCCCTTGCTTTGAGTCCCAGTTCTGTGCTTACTAGCTAGTAAGTCAACTTGGGCACTTCTTAGCTCTTTGAGATTCACTTATTCATTTATAGAAGTGAGAAATTAATAATACCTACTACCAAGGGTTGTTTTGAAGATTAAATGTGAACACAAATAATATCCAGAATGAAAATGAGGGCATTATTATTAGATACTAGAGAAATTAAAATTATTTAATTAAAAAATATAGTTAGGAATAATGGAAAAACATTTGCCATCAAATGGTAAAATTTTGATAAAATCAGCAAGTTCCTTTACGAAGCAGTTTATTTAAAATAGATACAAAATGTATAATAAAAATGGAATAGGCCTATATTTAGTAAAGAAGTGTATCTGAAAATAAAAACCTTCCCACAAAGGAAACTTTGGGCACAGATAAGTTTAGTGGTGAATAATTACAAACATTTAAGGAAAAAACAAAACACCCATCTCATCTAAACTCTGTTAAAGAATATAAAAAGAGGAAACACTTCCAATTGTACAAGTGCAGTATAATCTTGATAACAAAACCTAATAAGGACGTTATAAGAAAGAAATATTACAGGTTAATATCTCTCTTAAACATAGATGCAGAAATCCCAAAATTACAGTAGCTGAAAACTGAATCAAGTGAGATCAAGCTGGGTTTATCTGAGATTGTTTCAATATTTAAAAAAATCTATATAACCCACTATTAGAAAATAAAGGAGAAAATTATATGATCATCTCAACAGTTGCAGAAGAAAAGCATTGATATAGCTCAACATTCATTCACAGTATAAACTCTTAGCCTACTAGAAAAAAAAAGAAACTAATTTAATCTGTTACAGAACATCTACCAAACCCTTGCTCTATGCATCATGATTAATGGTAAAACCTTTGAAGTTTGTACCATGATTATCAGGAAGGAGACTAAGATGCCCACTATCGCCTCGTCTACTTAACATTGTACGGAGTTCCTAGTTAGAACAAATGGCAGAGTACTGCAAAGGGGAAATGACTGTCATTATTTGTGGAAAGCATGATCGTAGCTGTGGAAAATACAAAAGAATCTCCAGGTAAACTATAAAAATCAGCAAGCGAATTGAGTAAATCCAGCATACAAACATCAATTTGTAGTTTATATACCAGCAAAAAGTGATTAGAAAGAAAAAAGAACAAACATATAGCTAATAAATGATGTACAAGGACTTCCTCAATACAGAACACTATTAAACATTGAGGGATTTTAAACAGATTCAGATAGAATCCAGATCAAATGCAAATTCATTCAAAGATACCCATCAAATGTTAGCAATGATTGCATGTGAGCCCCAATAAGAAGGAGACAACCTATTAACTGCTCATCATAGGATGGTTTTCATAAAACTTCTGTGAAAACTGTCATTGACTTCAAAGCTTTGACCATGTCTGGCAGGAAAGGTTGTGGTATGTCTTATGAGTGTCTGGAACATCAGAGGAACTAAAGAAGACAATGTTAATAGTGATCTTCAAACTATAGATGAGGGTGGGTGAGGAAACTGGAGAGGCTGGGAGAATAAATTAATTCATACATATAAAGCTACCATGAGGTTCCAAGATGAGCAGCAGGTCACCTGACTTGGTTTTTCAGTGATAATCAAGGCATTGTATTAACAATAATTTCTGTCTTGTGATTCAACCTTAATGTGTACCCAAATCTGGCTTTCTGTATACTAAAAGTCATATATAGTCTGTGTTCTGCCTAACTGGATTTATTGGTGAAACTAAGGCCATGTGGTGAGAAACACCAGGGCAATGTTATTCAAAGCATGGATACATTTTCTGTGCCTACTGTGAATTTACTGAACACCTACTATGTGTCAAGTGCCATAGAAGAAGTTTTACATATATAATATGTTACATGTTATTGTACCTTTCTTAAAAATAAGGAAATGAGACTCAAAGATTATGTGCAACGTGTTCAAAGAATCCAGATAGTTAAGAGGCAAGAGTCAGTTTTGAACTCAAACCTACCTGACTCTAAAATATGCACTGTTTTCATTGTGCCATGATGCCTACAAACTCGAGGTATGTGTAAACTGTTTAGCTTGATATCAGATTCACCATTAGTATTCAATAAGCACTATTATCATTATTATTATTGTTAAAATATGACTGCATCTTCTGGGGATTCCCTCTATTTATTTGTTTATTTTTTTAATGAAGTAGTGCCTGAATCCTGAATCTCTTATCTTGCTCCTTCTTGGCAGGACATATTACAAAAATAACTATAGGATTGATAATGCAAAACATGGTAGAGATAAATTTATATAAACTGTACTATCAAGAATTGATAGTTACAATAGTAAGTTGATACTCAAATTGATGAGCAAATTCCGTACAGGGGGCTAATTTCCCTTTGCTATAATCCCTTGGTAACAGACCCTTAAAAACATCCGTGACAGTCTTCAAAGGAAGTTTTGCTCCAAAACTCTGAGGACTGGTGTATCTCTGCAGTGTATTAGTCATCTGATACAATCTTTATTTAATAGATAGTAATCGTGAAAGCACAATAAATAAACTGCTGGTAACTGAATTAGTTCTTTCATCTTGATTGGGTTAGATTCATGTAGTCAAAGGATTTACAATATAGGGATCTTTTCCCGACCTTCTGAGTAGGTGACAGATTGGGAAGATCAAAGATAATTTCTTTTTCATACTTGTGTGAACTTTAGAATTATACCTGAGTAGGTGTATTTCAAACAATAGGATGATTATGGAAAGTTACAACTAGTTATCTTACAATTTTTACATAAGCCAGAATGCTCAATGGGGCTTAATAAAAAAATCAAAAGGAAAAGGAAAGATGTGAATTATTTGATATTTTTTAATGCAATGCATCAAAATTATTAGCTTTGTGTAAATAAGAACAATAAAATCTTGAAATTTAATTCTTTATAATTACTCATTTTTTCAGGCAATATTCCCCTCTTTATCTCTTCTCATTTCTACCTGTCCCAATCATATATATCTTCACTGCTTAGTTCTGCATCCTTAGCCCTTTTGAAGATTTTTTTTCACATGATGTGAATATCAAAGCTTGTTTTGTAGTGATTTGTATGCATATTATATATATATATATATATATATATATGTACATATATATGTATATATGTACATATATATAAAATGTGTATATATGTGTGTGTATATATATAAATTTCTTCCTTATTGAACTATATAGGCCTTAAAGACAGTGAGTGTTTAAATTTATGTTTGTAATCTCCAGGGAGTCTAACATAGTACCTTTCATCTAACAGGTAATCAACAATTGTTTGGTTGTTGGGTAAATAACTGAAAAATTCCTTTGGAAAAAAATGCAATAGAAATTAGAAAATGAAAAACAAGGTAATTTTAAACTTTCCATGACTATCTTTTCTTTTTGCTATTCTGAAAAAAATAGAGAGTCCAATGGAAATAGAAGAGGTAATTCAAGATATTTGCGTAACATGTAGGAATGAATAACAACGCTTCTAATTTACTAATTACTTCCAAGGAAAGGCAACTTTTTTTGTCTAAAAATATAATTAAAAATATTATCCACATGTGAATTCACATTGTGGATTATCTATGACAACTATTTCATCTTTAGCAATCTTTTTGTCCATGACACTGCTCTGTTCCCCCAAAAATAAGACCTAGCCAGAGAGTCAGCTCTAATGCGTCTTTTGGAGCAAAAATTAATATAAGACCTGGTATTATATTATATTATATTATATTATATTATATTATATTATATTATATAAGATCCGGTCTTATAATAGAATAAGACCGGTCTTATCTTAACTTTTGCTCCAAAAGACGCATTATTGCTGATTGTCCGGCTGGGTCTTATTTTTGGGGAAACAGGGTAGTAAGAAATAATTCTACTAATCAGACCTTTTATCTTTAGGAAGTACAAACTCTTTTTTATTTAAGCTTAACAAAACACACATATGTTCCTCTGAACATTCCTTCCTGGATCCATTTTCTCTCTCACAACCTAACAGCCACTAGAGTCCTGTTCCCACTTTACACCTCTTTCTCACAAATCTCATCCACTGTGAAGAACTCAATTAGCACATTATATAGGTGGCTGTTGTTTCAACACTCACCTTTATCCCAAGCTCCAGTCATATATCCATAAATGTCATGCGGCATTGCTACTTGAATGCCCCATTATCACCCTCAAATCAAAATCAGAATAAACTGACTTTAAGTGCCACGTATCTACTAGGCACTTTCTAGCCATGCCCATCTCTGTCATCCAGTTGCAAAATAAATACATCTAAAATTTAAATAAGTAATCTTCTCCCTGTCCTACATACAATGTTGCACTATTATAAAGGCTACTATGTATAGAGCCACTTACTGAGCTCCATGTACAGTACAAGTTACCCTTTGTACCAGAGATCTCTTTAATTAAAAATAAGTAAAGGTAGGTAATATTATTTTTAATTAAAAATAAAATATTTTTAGACTCAGAGGGTTTCATATGGCCAAGGCTTCATGTAATACAGAAAGAATTCAAGTCAACATTATATGATTTCAAAGTTACAGCTCTTTCCACTACTGCTCACTGCTCCAAACTTCACCCTCTTGTTCTTAAAACACAGTCTAGTGGTTAAGAGCATTTACTAGAATCAGACTACTTGAGCCTACATTCTGGATTTTATGCTTAGTATACAGTGGTACCTCGGTTTTCGAATGTAATCCGTTCCGGAAGCCTGTTCGAGTTCTGTAACGTTCAAAAACTGATGTACGGTTTCCCCATAGAAAGTAATGCAAAATGGATGAATCCATTCCAGACCTTTAAAATCAACCCCGAAAACTGCAAATTTAGCATGAATTTTACTATCCAATTATACCATAGATCCATAGAATTTACAGCGTTCGTAAACCAAAATGTTCCTCAATGGAGACGTTTGAAAACCGATGTACTACTGTACTTGTGAACTAATATCAAGTTACTTTATTTCCCTCTGCCTCTCTTTTCCTATCTATAAAACGGGACTATAAAAATACATATCTCACTGGATTTTAAGAATTTAATGAAATATAAAGCACCTAATATAGTAATTGGCACATGGTAATATCTCAGTATATTATCCTTGGGAATCATCTAAAAGTCAGTTATGCATTATCAATCCATTATTCAAAATTCTTCCATATCCCTTTTCATCTTTTCAGTCTTAATGTCCATGGTCCAAATATGGGAATCCACCGAGTGGAATGACTGGTCCATTTTCTATGTCAGCAACACACTTATTCCTGTATCTGCACCATTTTGGGGGCTGCACCTCTCTCCAGGAATACCCTCTCTGTTCTTCTCTATCTAATCAGAGCCTGCCCACCTCTCTAGGCCAAGCTCAAATCTGTGCTTAACCAAATTCTCCAAATAATCCAACCAGAAGTCATAATTTCTTCTTCCCACTGAGAAGCAAGGAGTTGACCTTGTTTTAGTTATTGGATAGGGACTAAATTCTCAGCTGCTTTTATCCATTCTTGTGGACCTCAGATAGGTAGACACTATTCTTCCCTCCACACAACAGCATTAGGACATAGTTCTGACTTCCTGTCCACTAAAGGACAGATTTCAGTGATATTGTGATTCTCATCTGGCTTTCAGGAGAGATCCTTGGGTACTTGGTTCTCCAAGGAAATCATTCTCTGCTTAACATTAATACTTACTGATTAATCAGAATCAGTTGTGGAACGATGCATATAATTTCTAATATTGTCAGAATTTTGTGGAAAGAGAGTTAGGCTGTGTATTCATCAAGGTAATTAACTCTAGCTGCTGAGGAAAACAAACTCTAATCACAGTGGATTAAAAAAAAACTAAAGGTTTATTTTTGTTCCTGTTACAGTTTGCATAGGTTCAGGGGATTTGCTGGGGTTTTTGGGGTGGTGCTGTTTTCCAAGCAGTGACTCAGGGATACTGATTTCCCATCATGCATCATGATTCCCATCATGAATAATCTCAGAGGCTGTCACTTTTAGGCATAAGGTCAGGAGAAAATTAGATAGGAAATCACTGTGAGACAGGTTAGTTAGTATGTTGCTAGGTAGACAGGGAGGTCCCTGGTGGAATAAACAAAGGCAGCCATATCCCAAAACTCCAGATTTTGAGATCACTCCTTTGTTCCAGGACAAAATGTAACAACGCCTTGAGGTTAATCATAAAATTCCTTTTGGCGGAACAAACTGAACAAATCTGATAGATAAGAGTGGGTTACTTTGCTAATTCCTTCAGGATGGGCAAGCAGAACAAACCTGGTAGGTGAATTTCATTGAAAGGCGCCAGCTCCCCTTACCCAAATAGACAAGGGAAGGTATAAAAGTAAGACCTTTTGCCTCATTCACTGGGCACCCCTATTTGGGACTCCCTCCTACCCGTGGAGCTCTGACCCTTTGCTTTCAATAAACTATCCTCTTTTTAAAACTCTTTTCCTCTCCTGGGTCAATGTTTCCATTCTTCAGTCTCACGGGATGCGATCCCGGCATTCACTCAAAAATCCCCTACATCATTTGGGGACTCACAGAGAAATATTCCTACTTCAACTGGGGTGGTTTATAGCAGGCTTACATAGCAGTACATCTCCGTTCACATTTTTTTGGCCAGATCTCAGACAAATGACCCCAATCCAAATACAACAGAAGCTGATAAATTACTTTCCCTGTGTTCCCTAGAAGAAGAAACGGAATTGATCAACATCTTGCTTGTTTGTGACAGAATACCAACAGAAACAATTGTTCTCTTCCCCACCACATCAGTTCATACAACTAGTCAGATTTTGCTTTTTCCCTGTTCTGTCTGAAAACTAGATCATGTGTTAAGACTATTCCAGTCACTCCCAGATATAAAACATCATTTTGTTTGAAGAATAATTTCAGTCTAATAATTACCATGTCTGTTGCCACGCAGCAGCCTACCCGTCTCTCTCCTTGTACCTCCCCCTAAAGCAAGGAGGGTCTGTGAGACAGATCCTTTTAGGGACATTTCTTCACCTCTGTGCTTGCACCTTATGTCTCCCTGTTTGGCCCCAGAAAGATGGCTGGTCAGCCATGCCTGCAGGCAAGGGTGATTGGCTTGAATCAGTTTCCTATTACAATGTATAGGATTCACAGATCTTGAGATTGACAAGCTTTATCTCCTTTACTTCCCCACCTAACTAATAAAAGCTAATACATAAGCTTGATTCGGGACATCCAGTCCTTGAGACTGGGGTACCTTGGCCCCGCTTCACTCTATTCATGGCTACTGTCTTTTCTTAACCCTGCGCTGCCCTCCTCATTCCCCACAACCCTCGTCGCGTGGGACGCGACACGTGTCCAGTCTGAAACAATAAAATTATGAAATTCATGTGTAATTAAAGTTTTCCTCTTCCCCAATTTGCACCAACATCATATTGGGAAGCCAGTTATGGGTCGGGAAATATGATGGGCTTCTCACTAGCTGTGACTCTTGCGTTCTCTATGATTGGTGAAGGGAGAGAACAAAGAAGTCAGATTCAGGAAATGTCAGTCTCCAGTCGTAGGGCTGTGATCCGGAGCTATGGCTCTCTGGGCACTGTTGATGTTAACGACTTTTCTTCCATCATGAAGACATTTGCAGGTTCTTTAGAGATTTCCCAGTTGGAAACATGACTTCCACACCCTTGATGTCTGCAGTGTCTTCCTCTTGGCTGTTCACTCACCACCCTTCTCCCTTTTTTATATAAACTAATAAACACATTTATAGTGATGCTGACCCTTGGGACAGAGTCTATTTAAATGAAATCTTCAAGGCTGGCTATACTACACAATCCTTGTTGGGTCCTTGACAAATAAGCATCTGCTTCCCATCATCAGTAAAAACTAAGTTGTTGCCCAAATGTGGATGTTATTTTGACTCTGGCATTAGGACAATAGTCACAGCCTATTCATTTCAGGTTTCTCAGTCATTAGTTTCCAAACTCCAAACATATATCAATGTTGTCTAAGTGGTTTTCTTGAAGCCTTTTTTGATAAGCCTGAAGGAAGTGGAAGCACACCTCTTCCTTTGTTTGGGGACAAGTGGTGAAGGAAAAATATCATAACATTCTCAACTACTTTCCTTTAAAAATTCTCTCATTCTTTAACCTCAACTCAGGAGGTAGTTTGTTCGTCACGTGCTTTGGAAAAAATTCTACATAGGTGGTCTAGTATCTCTTTGGAATTTGGGGGGCGGGGGATGAGTACTGGCATATATTGTTTTGTTTCAGCCTCAGTTCTGTCCTCAACCAATAATGAGAAAATTACCAATTTAACATGTCGTTAGCTTAATAATAAGTAAAATTTCCAAGGAATGATTTACTTTTAAAAAATAAGTTAGAATGGATTGACTAAATGTCATGTATCACTCATTTGCATTCTGATTGGGAAAAAAACAGGAAGAGTCAGAACTTAGAGCTCTGAGAATTTTGGGGTATCATCTTGAATGTGCTTGAAAGATTGTTTTGATTGTGGCAACCTAATTGGTCATATGTGTCTTTGCAAAATAGATGTTGAGAGCACATGTCTAAGGGACATGAAAATCACACCCCACTTCATGCTTTTCACAGCATGGCCATCACACATATGTGTATCCACGCATGTAATGGGAAACCTTTTTGGTCGTTGGACAAAAGGAAGCTCACCCACCATCAAAATATGATAGAAACTGCTATCAGAGAGGGAGATTTAGGCATTTGAACTTAACCTAAAATTAACCAAAAGAGCTGATGCGACTATAGTAATGTCAGACAAAGTAAACTTTAGAATGTGGACTATTACCATGGAGAAAGAGAGTCATCACATGATAATAAAGGGGACATTTCACCAAGAACACATAACAATCCTCATCGTGCAGTGTAGACTGAGAGATGGCAGGTTTTCGTCTCTTTAGTACTGAAAAGCCCTGAGAGATCCATCTATGTCCTCCAGAGGTTTCCACATAGATCTTCTGCTTCTTACCTCCTATAACTGCACAATCTGGCAAATGTCTTGAGGGAGAGATCAGTTGTATGCTTGAGACCAGCCTCTTTCTACTACTCTTTTTTTAAATATTCCAATCACCCCGAGACTAAAGATGTTTGAACTTTCTCTTATAGAATCTTTTGCAAACTCCCAGCCTCAGTGCAGTGCACAGATTTAGAAACTATTTTATGAGGGCCTTTATGATATTGTGATTTATAATAAATGCTATATGATTGGTCTTCCTCCCATTTTCTGGCAAAGAAATCCCCAAACCCTTGGAATTTCTAAAGTGCTAACTAAGAGCAATAAAAGTGTCTTGTTATGTTAATGAGGTGATTTATTGGGAGGGTTTCATCCAACCCCTTGAGGTTCTGAATAGAACAAAGGCAGAGGAAGGAGGAATTTGCTCCCCCTTTTTTCCCTCCCTCACTAATTGAGCTGTGACATCTCTCATCTTCCCCATCCCTTGGACTGGGATTTACACCATCAGCTTCCGCTAGTTCTCAGGCCTTCAGCCTCAGACTGAATTATATACCACCAGTTTCCTGGGTCACCAGCTTGCAGAGAGCAGGTTGTGGAACTTCTCAGCCTCCATTATCACGTGAGCCAATTCCTATAATAAATTCTCTCTCTCTCTCTCTCTCTCTATATATATATATATATATATATTTATATACCTATATCTATATCTATATCATCATTTGTATCTATAAATCTATATCTATATATGTATAGATAGATTTAGATGTATCTATGTATATGTGTTATGTATATATGTATATGTATATATAAATATATCTACACCTATAAAATCTCCATCTTACTGGTTCTGTTTCTCTGGAGAACCCTGACTAATACACCAGGGTTCTAAATGTAAAATCTAAATGTTCATAATCCATAAGAGAATATTTTGCAATACTATATTCTCTTCTTTGGTTTCAGGAAGATGAGTTTAATTAAATAAATATAGTATATTCAACTATGTTAATTCAAATATGTTACTCAGTCTGAGTGAACATATTACTTTTCTAGGTCGTTTATTCTGTCACAAAATTCACTACTTCATACAGTTAGATTTTTTTTTTTTTAAATCCAGCCCTTGCTTTCCCGGAACATGTAGTCCCTATACTTAGAATGATCTCCATACTCTATACCATTTAGAAAAGTTCTTGCAGCATTTAAGACTGACTCCAACATCTCCTCTGTAGAGGTTTTCTTGATTCCCTCCACAGCTACCATTCTCAAGTTAGTCAGTCCATCCTCTGAACAATTTCTGGATTTTATATTTATGTTTTTAATTTTCATTTTTAAACATAAAACAATTTAGTATATTTTATATAAAAAATTACATATATACATGTATATATGTTTTATTTTTACCATATTATTTAACAATTTATATGTCAGTCTTTCTTAGTGAATATTTATGGGGCTAATCATATAATTTTCATTTGTACATCAACAGCACCTAGTGTAGTAACTGTTCTCAGTACGTAACCAATAAATTTTGTTGACTTGAAATATGTGTGGCTCAAGTACTAAGTTGCCACTTCCTTACCTTTGTTCAATTATCGACTGTATTTATTTAAATAAACACATATTATTAAATAAGATAGAGTGTAAGAAAGTGGTGAATAAGATATGAAAAGTTCCTTAAGGCACTTCAAGTCCAGGATAGAACGAAAGGCATAACCATATTTGAAATGTCTCCATTCGTGGAGGGTTTTTTAATTATTTGTCTGAGGTATGAGGAATTTCTGGATCGTATATTTTCATTCCATAACCCTCTTCTACCTCTGTCTCCCAGATCCTGTTTTTTTCTGGTACTCTTTCCATCAGCTTGAGAATTTCAGAAATGTGGAGCAGACGAGTAATTAGGAATAAGTTTTATATAAGATTGTTTCTCAAACTTGAGTAAAATATAGACCTCCCTTAAAATGAAAACACTTTCATGGATTACTGGTGTTGGCTTAATTTATTAGAATGTTACTAAAATGTGCTTAAGACTAGACTGGGTGTAAACCCACTAGCTCTTTTAGAACTAAAAACCCAAAATACGTTTATAGGTTAGATATATAAATCTAAGACTTATTTAATTTGAATTAAAATATTAATTAAACGTGTAGGTGATGTCATTTTTTTAATTTAAATTCCAATACTGCATTTAATAGTATAAGTATACATTTGCTTTGTTTATGTTTTACTTTTTGTGGACTTGATTTTGCTCTTTTGAACGTCTTGACTTATTCTTTGGATATTTTCCACTATCACTATCATTTGAATTTCATTTTTAATAGAAATATTTTTGTAGCTACCAAAACAATATTTGAGTTGGCCAATTACGTTAATGGGGCATTATGAAATATAGTACTGGAAAATTTAGAGGATTATTTAATAAAAATTTCTTCATTTTCTATTTGCTACTATGCATACTGCCAATGAACTCCTACAGATGATTAGAACAAACAAATGACCAGCCCAGCATATTTGCTTGCAACCTGAACTGACTATTCTGGCACCAGTTTAGTCTGAGTTCAACATGACCCATTAATCTGATGCCATGACAAAGTTCAGCCAGCACATAGCACCCAACTGACTATAATCACTGGAGCGAACCAGGGCACAGAAATCTCAGTGGCAGAACTTTTTTTTCAATTTGGTTTTCCAGATGATCCATTTACTCCCATGTTTGATGTCCCAGATTCAATGGGACTTCACTGCTGCATCTCGGAGGTGTCTAGGAAACTTCCTTGGGTACTGCATCCATTAAGACATTTTCTCGCTGCTATCATTGTTGGATATAAATCACTGTATGCTCAAGGAGTCACGTTATTTCTTGTCTTAAAAAAAAGGGTAAGTGGCATAGTAGCATTTGTCACCTGGTTTTTATATTCCTGTAAATATTCTTGAGCTTTGTTCCTGAATACTGTTACATTAGTTAGAAACAGTTTTATCCTTTCAGCACTCACTTTTAATATTTGTTAAGCAGAACTAGACAAGCATTTAGTCTAGAAGCATTTCAACCCACTCCTGAGACGAGTCCCTTCTGAAAACTCCTCCCAGTACCTCATTTATTAAGAGGTTTTCCAGCCTAGGTGGCGAGAAGAGATGGTGATTTCAGCTCTATGTGACCTCCAGGTACTGTTCCCTCTAGAACAGGGGTGTCCAAACTTTTTTCAAAGGTTTTCACCAAGGGCCATATGTGGTAAAATACACAAACAGCCGGGCCACTCACTCGAGGTGAAGTACGTATTGCCTCACCTGGTTTATTTAAGTAAACTAAATATATTTTTGGAATTTGCTGCGGGCCAATTAACAATGGATCATGGGCCACAGTTGGCCCGCGGGCTGCAGTTTGGACACCCTTGCTCTAGAACCTTCTTTTTCTAGCCTCTAATAGTTGCCACATATGCATTTGCTGATCGGTATTTTGCCAAATACTTAAGGTGTAACCTCTGCATATCTCCCAAGTTTCTCCCTGGACAGTTCTTTCTTTTATAGGACAATTGATCCTTTAACAATTCAGGGGTCAGGGGTGCCAACTTGCCGTGCAGTGGAAAATTCATGTGTAACTTAAGTTGCCCCCCACCCCATATGTGGATTCCCAACCATGGATGGAAAATACTGCTCTACCCTGTGAATTCTAGCTGCTTTGGTGTCCCCAGACTATGACTCCTCAATTCAGACAGAGTGCTGGACTTTGCCTGAGTTCCCACTCCCTGAGCCGTGTCCTACAAACTTTCTCAAAGCAGTTGTAGTGGTTTCCCTCGTGTACTGTCGCTCAGTGATCACTGTTCTTCATTACTTAATGTCTATGTCTAGTGCCTTGAAAATTATTGTTTCAAATATTTTGTCCAATTTATTGGTTGTTTCAGGAAGGACAGTAAATCTAGTCCCTTTATTCCATCCCTTTGAGAAGCAAAAGTGCCCAAGCTCCTTACCTCTTGTGGTGACTCCATTATCAACACACAGCTTGCAAGACCTCTTTTCCATCAAGCCATGGAAAGAGAAAGAGCATGAGGGATCCCGTGTAGGTAATGTTTATGAGTCAAGCTGAAAGTGGGTGCTCATGTCTGTGACATTGCCCTGGCTAGACATCGGTCACATGGCCACATCTGACTGACAGGCCAGTGGGAAATACTAGTCAAACTGTAATCCCAGGGAAAAATAGGAAGTGGTTTTTAATGAAAGGTTGGCCGGTTTCTATCACATAGCAGTTTGATGGGCACCAAGTATCGATTTTAGTCTCTCTCACATAATAGAAGACACTTATTCCATGTCAAAAAAGACTGCCATCTGTCTTCAGGTGATACTCTTTCCACTCCATCAAGTCTGATGTCACTTCTAATGATTTTGCAGCATATAAAGCAAAATATAAATTATGTCCACCCAATGAAATATATTGGAGTCAGGATGGGATAATGGCAGTTAAAACTTCCATTCAGACAAAGAGAAGAGTGGGATTCCACTGCAGTCTGTAGTCCCTTGCAATGATGAACGTGCTGTCAAACAGGCATCGTGAGGTCCCGCTCCCCCAACCAATGCTGGAGATTCCTTGATTAGATGGTATTTCTATTTTCTGAAGAGAACTGTTTCCGAATTTTGTTTGTTCAGGCCCTGACTCCTCCCTGGGAGATATTTCCCTATTAATTATCCTCCATTACCTTTCATGGTGACAGCTGAAGTTAGTCTGGGGGCGCAGTCCTTTCTCATGAGTTGCAGAAATTTCATATTTCTTTTCTGCTCATAAAAGTTTGGGTCTTGTATGTGTTGGAGACATGAATGGTCAAGGCATTTTTAGTACTGACTCATGGCTTCTTTAGCAATTCATTTCCCTCAAAAATTAATAGAACTATTTGTTTCCAGATAGTTTCATCCGACTATAAATACACTAACATTATTTTTTGTACATAAATCTGAAGCCTGTTTCATTTTTATTTTTGCTTTCTCATTCACATATCTCTTATTTTCAACTTAATGATGGCTACCTGGAAATCATCTGGAGGAATCTGGAAATGCCACACATTATTAGGCTATTGTTGTCTAAAGCCTTTTTCAATCTTACCTTTTACTGTCTGAGGTCCAGAATCAGTCATTGTTTTTCATTCCTTTGAGGCTCTATGTCCTAGAATCTATATATTCCTTTAAAATTTCTGATTAAAAACTATTACCTACACTAATCTCTTTCTTGTATTAAGTTGTTAAAAGCAACAAATAGTAGCAACACATACTAAGATTCTGTATCTTTCCAACTATAGGCTCATAACCTACCTTTCAAATTACTGAAGCATTTTTTTCTTTTTTATCAAATATTTTTCTGTTGTATGACATGGATCACCAGCTTTCCAGCATGGTCTTACAACTACAATTAAACAACTAAACTGACTTTATAACGTTTAGGTTGTTTGGGGAGTATCATTCTGCTTCTGGTATTAATATTTTAAAGTAAGCCAATGAAGTCATGCAATGGCTCAAACACCATAATTTATTTCCTTATCACATAAAGTCCACATGGGGGTTCTTCATGGATAGGTAGCTCTCCTGCAAGTGGCTCCAACCCAGGCTTGCAACCTTCTGCATATGGCTCCTAAGATTGCGGTCAATCTCCCATCAGCTTATGGAAGGAGAAAGTGTGGGGATCATGCATGGGCTACACATGGAAGTAGTCACATCAGTTTTACCCACTTCTTGGCCAGAAGCCAGTCACATGGCCAAACCTGACTCTAATGAAGGCTAGGGAATATCTACAGTCCTGTCATGTCCACGGGAGAATAAGTTCACAACTTTGGTGAGAAGTGGACAAATTTCTGCACAGAAGCTAATACTGAGGAAGCTAAAGTAGAAAGACTGAAAAGTGTCTTTCTAGAAAGAAAGACTGAATACTTCTTGACATCTTTGAGCTTCTTGACCAAGTTTCACCATATAACTAGACTTGTCAACCATGTTAGCTAATGTTCCTTTTATTGTTGAAGGCTGTTTTAGTTGGATTTTTTGGCTACTTGCTATGCCAGACACTATAATTAATATGAATAGTTACCTAGTGAATTTTTCATTAACAGCAAATAGCAAATCAGACATCCCCTGCTGTCTTTCTATTGTCTGGTTGAATAAAGCACAATCTGAATGTTTAATTCTGAAGTTCCCAATAAATCATCTGATGTATCAGGCCCACCCCTGGGAGATGCAGCTCAGTCCAAGTGATGAGACTTCAAAATACAAAGGATAGGAGTTTGGGGATGGGCTAATTCCAGGTCTGTAGAAGCCCTTGGAATTCACGTTTACTTGAGAGTTAATTTCATAGTGGGAATGTGGCCTGTGGTGATCTACTAAGGCCTCAGAGTCTATGACCACACCTTTGAACTTCTCCAGAGCAGAAGAAAATCCACAGGTTAGTCCCTTGTTCAATCTGACGCTTGGTTTTTGTTTTTTTCCAGCTTAGAGATCGTCTGAGCCCAAACCACACTCTTGGTGATACCAAATCTGAATTTATGTCTTAAATGCAATAAAGGAAACCTTACTTTCTCCATCTGACTTATTTCACTTAGCATAATGTTCTCTAGGTCCATCCATATCGTTACAAATGGTAAGATTTCATTCTTCTTTATGGCCGCATAATACTCCATTGTATAAATGTACCACAGTTTCTTAATCCAGGCATCTACCGATGGGCATTTCCGTTGTTTCTATGTCCTGGCTATTGTGAATAGTGCTGCAAAATATGATATGATCTAATTTATATGTGGAATCTAAAGAATAGAATAAATGAACAAACTAATCAGAAACAGTCTCAGAGATATAGAGGAAAAACTGAGGGTTGCTAGATGGGAGGGGGGTGGAGATGAGGGAGAAGGTGAGGGGATTAGAAAGCACAAAGTGGTAACCACAAGATTGCCATGGGATATGAAAGTCAATTTGGGGAATATAGTCAATAATGTTCTAAAGAATTTGTAGGGTGTCAGATGGGCACTTGTCCTATTAGGGAGACCACTTCATGGATGGTGTAGGTGCCTGATCACTGCAGTGTAACACCTGAAGCTGAAGCTGAATAATAATGAATGTCAACTAAAATTTAATATATATACATGTATATATATATATATATATATATATATATATATATATATATTCACAAGATGTGGAGTACAGCATACGGAATAGTCAGTGGAATTGTAGAAGCTATATATGATGTCAGAGGGGTAGTAAATTGGGGGAGGGGGGTTATCACTTTTTGAGGGGTGTAAATGTTTATTACATTGTTTTGTACACCTGAAACTAATAAAATTTAAGAAAATAAAAAGAAAACCTTACGTTCTAAATCAAATAGAGCTGAGCATTGTTCCCATCTTCTGGTGTCGGCCTCCCTTTGTTTCCTTTATAAGACCAGAAACTCATTTTCCAGTTTCTTCTGCTTTTGGGAATCATTCATTCAATGTCTCCTGGGTATCAGACAATCTACAATGTGCTAGAAAATAGCCAGATTGCGCTGTTTTCACAAATCAGGCAGGAGAAAAGCTCATAGAGCATTCAAGCAATTTCTAGAATGGTAGTGTGATATTATGGGGAAAAAATAGCTGCATATAGGCATGCCTCGTTTTACTGCACTTTGCTTTATTGAGCTTCACAGATGTTACACGTTTTACAAACGGAAGGCAAGACCTTCCACCAGCAAAAAAATTACCACGTGCTTGTTTTTTTTGCTTACAAGCTGTGTTAATTATGAAATTAAGCTATCCTTCTCTGAGCTGTAATTACTTCATTGTAAAAATGTAGCTAATACTATTATTTCAAGGTTAGACTAATAACTAAATGATACAATACTAGGGGGAAGTGGTTGGCACAGAGTAGGAATACAAGTGCTCTCTCCTTTCCTCTTTCTTTTCTTTTTCTTATCTCTCATTTTTCCCTCTATTCTTTCACTGTCTATTCTTCCTTCCCTTATTATCTGTTTTCTTCCCTTCTTTTCCAAATTCCTAATTTCTGAACTCCAATTTCCAAGTAAACATGTTAAGGACTAAATTTCCATCCACACTTACAAGATTGCAAGATTACATTGAAATTCTGTCAAATACTCTTTAGCACAAATGCTCTAGATTATATGCCCTTTGAATAATCTAATCAAGAATGTAAATAAAAATATTCTTTATGAGATTTATACTTTATTCCCTTCCTAGATAAATTGCTGCATGGACAGTTTCTTCTTCTGACTCCAAAAGTAACATGTCACTGTCCAATTGGGATGATATCCACTGCCACTTCCCAAGCATATCTTAATATCTTATAGGTATTACTGATAAAGTAATTAAACATCCAAAATAATTGCACATGGCCGAAAACTAACAACAATGACCAAAAAAAAAAAAAAAAAAAAGGCAGGGAAAAATATTTTAAATGAAAGACAGAAAAGCATGAGAATTTAGTGAAATTTTTAAAGGTTTTTATCTAATTGACCATACTTATTAAAAAATTACTATTTGGATCTATTTCATTCTAAGAAATAATAATAGGTAAAAGTGAAAATAAATGGGTTTGTTTAATTCCATTTGCTGTATATTTATCTTGAGATAGAACATTCATTTTAATGCTCTAAAAATTGAGGATGTAACCATATATTACATGTAGCATCTTATAAATGTTATTTTTGTGGAGTTTCTTTGTTGAATATCACTCCAAATTAAATCTTTAATTTAAAAAAAACCTTGAGTCTATTAACATGTGTGAAATGCTTTGATGTACTCAAGATAAGAAGTGCTAAGTGTTAAGTATAATTAGAGGTAGAAAATTCACATGTGCTAAAAATTATGTTCAAATACCACATTGATTTTTAATGATATTTGCATTTTGGATGAACTCCCAAAATATATGAAAGATCATCTATATATCTCAAGAAGACTATTTTTATTATTCCCTATTTCATTTTGGAAATAAAAAAGACATGTTTTATTATCTTTTGAAAAATGAAATGATATTTCCTTAACGGTATTTCCTATGATATATCACTTCATACATAAAAATAAGGAAAAAACTCGTTAAGACTCCAGTGATACCTAAAAAGCTTTATTTTGTTTCAAAAGTGATAATTTGCTGAGCTTTATCTAAATACACTTTTAAGGGACTATGGGGATTTAAGGGACTAAAATACACTTTTAACAGACTATGACTGTTTGGAAAAAATACATTTACAATGTTTGAAACAAAGGAAATCCCCATTGTGTAGACAGGTAGAATTAAGGAATGAAGGGGTGTAAATGTCTAACTATGCCATTGTTTAGTATACCTGAAACTAAAAAACAAACAAACAAAAAAAGAAATGAAGGTATATGTATATATGTATTGTTATAACTGCATTTACATAGCTACCTAACGCATGTACATCCCAAAGAAATAAACATAGAACTAAATAAAATAAAATGCAAAAAAATGTTTGTAGTGAAAGTATTACAGACTTTCAGAGAGACTAGAGAGTCCCTTCTAGTTGGCAATGTGATGTTTTCATAGAAGAGGTTGAATTCTTTTAGACTTTTATGTTTATGATATGGGCAGTAGAGTACTCTTAGCCATACAGTATGACTTATGTGTGGTTTTGCAGTAGATTATTAGTATTTAGTCTTATAACAGAGATCTTTTAATCTTATAGTGCAGTCAATAGGAATAGAGAGAAATTAAAACTTACTTTTGTATAGTGATCTCTTCAATTTCCTAAACAACTGCTCAGTCATTTATCTGATTTAGTTTTATAAGTAGGGAGGAAGGATAATATTCATCACATTTCACTGATAAAGAATCTGAGGCTCAGAGAGATCCAATGACTGCTTGAAATCTCACTGCAAGTGAATTGTAGAGCTGAGAATAAACCCAATAATTTGTCTTTTTAAGTGAAATTTGAAGAGCCATGAATGCAAAGTTAAGAGTTATCATTAACCAGCTTAGTAAGTCCCAGGGATCTGTTATCTATGTTTCCTTCTCTCAGCCAGAACAACCACCGCTTCCCTTGCTGGGACCCGTAATTACAGCCTTTTCAGGAATGCTTAGTGTTCCCAAACCTGTTTTAGCTAGCTGTGCTAACTTCTCTGTATAATAAATGCCAGGCAGCACTAGTTAATTAGTAAACAGCCGACAATGCATGTTGATACATCTCTTACTCTTCCCAGGCCTCTATATACTGCCAGTGACTTGTGACCTCATTGTGAACCATGGTGGCAAAAAACTACCACTGAGATTAGGGTTAGAATACAGTAATCTTCTTAGCTTTAGTTGAAACTGTGAAAATGCCTTTCATCTTGACTTATTATTTATTTGGCCCATTTCTCTGGAGCGCTAGGGGCTGTTTAATCCCCCAGGCTGAAACTCAGGAGTCTGTATCAGCAGGAAAGAATGCCAGACTTGCATACCAAGAGCTGGATGTCTGGGACATGGATCTCAGAGGCCACAACACCGATTGGGGTGGAGATGGAGAAGCTTCCGGAACTTGGGTGTGCATGGTTATTCTCCAAGGGAGCTGCTTTAAAAATGTCTCAAGAAACATTCCTAGCAGTGCAAAATTTTCCTAAGTGGAGGAGAATTAACAAACCATAAAACCTTTTATTAAAAAAAAAAAAAAACAAACATAACTGAGGTACTACAGGTGACTCAGGAGTGATTCAGCTGATTAAACGATTCCACTCCCAAAGGATCTCATGTCAGTCAAGCCAAGGTGTGCTCATTGGAGATAAACATATTTTATTCTGGAACAGCTGAGAGTGTTGGAAGATGTGCTCATTAAAACTCCATGCACAGATTGGATTACCTTGGAGGAACTTTAATGAGTCAACAGTAAAGGTTTTGTTAAAGAACTGTTTCATCAAATGGAGGAAGCATCAGCAAAAAGTCAGCAATGGTTGTCACCAGGAGTACTAAACAAGAGTGTTTCAGTGGAGGAGGAAGCCCTCTTTCCTAAACTGTTGTAAACACTTGTCCCAGGGAGCCTGGAGTTTTGGATAGCCATAGCACTGATCTTCCTGAGTTTATGGTATCCAACAACCTAGAGGGCCTGGTGCCTTATTTTTCTATTTTTCATTTTTTTTTTTTGGAATTTATAATGAGATCATCAGCCACAAGAAGCCAGAGTCTGGGGTGCCTCTGGCGTTTCTTATGTCTCTATTTCCTGTACTATAGGCCAACTTGTGCACCAATATGTCTTACCTGTGGAAGATGATCTCAGCTGTCCAGATAATCTCTTTTCCAAGATACTCAGGTTGCTATAAAAAGTGTGCTACATGAATATCTTGAGCATAAACCTTTGAAAGACTGTCTGATTATTTCTTTGGGATAAATTCTGAAAGAGGAATATCTGGTTAAAGGGCATTTACTGTTTGTTGCATAATTATGCCTGTATTTAAGACTCGTCATGCTGATGGTCAGATTATATTTGAGAAGCTATTCTAAGGGAGTTGGAGGGTGAGAGGTGAAGTGACCAGACTGACTTGGGAGTTAGTGGCAGTCAGATATGGAACACAGCCCTTAAAACTCCCATCCCAGCAGTCTTTGCTCTCCTGTCCCTTTGCTTCCTGTGGAAGCTGACAGCATGCTCAAGTTCCTTGTAGGAAAAAAACAGGCAGCTTATTGCATCCAGGGCTCAAAGTGGTTGGCAGTAATATAAGACATGGTTTCACAGGGTTCATATTTTCCCTTGTGATTAAAACATTTGCTGAGAGGCTGTTCAAGTCAGGACACTAAATACAGCGTGGTCTGAATGAGGACGGAATATATCTTAAGCACACAGGTATGACATGGCAAGTACTGTGCCAGGTGCTCGTAGGGTATAAGATTGGTAGGATATAGATTGGGAGGAAATCTACAAAAAGAATGCTGATAGGAAGTAGACTGATGAAATGGCGTACACATAAACTGCTATTATATAGGTTTGCTAGGGAGGGAGACGACCGCTTCCTGGCAGTCTCAAGGAGGTCTATCATTTAGGATTTGGTTTGGCTGCATGTAACAGAACACACAGCTCAATGAAGGATTAAATAAGATAAAACTTATTCCTCTTGCACATAAAGTAGGTTCAGAGGCTGTGAGTAGAGTGCCTTACTGAAGTAATTTATTTTTGAAGAAGATTGATCTGGTAGTGGTGACAGATAGGTTCCAGCAGGGGAAACAGAGTTAGGGAGATTTCCTGAGGAAGCAGCTATTCAGTGAGATGTCAAGGGACTGAAATGAAAAAGACAGGATGAATGGGAGAGATAGTGGAGGGAAGAATCAGCAAATTGGTGTCAGAGTGGATAAGTAGGGCACGAGCAGAAAGGAGGCAAAGATGGTATCAAGGTTTGGGAAGGCCACATCTTGGAGGAAAGAAGTTTCCTTCAGTAAATTTCCTTTCAGGCACATATTGATTGTAGAGATGGCTTCCATCAGTGCCTTGTGAACTAAGCCTGGGCTGCTGGAGAAGTCACTCCAGGACAGTGTGGACTTTGTCTGATGTTCTAAAGTGTCAGCCTGATTATGCCACTCATGAAATGGTGTGTTGGTTCCCTTGGGAGGGCAAATATCTCAGCATTGATAAGATCAGTGGAATCAGGATGAGAAAGGTTGACCAAAAGATACTGAAACCTAAAACACTGATACTAAGAACCTGGTAGAGAGGCCTAGAAAGGTCGTTATGTGAGGATCGCTGAGGCCTGGAACAGGAACTGCTGGGTATTCTGCTCCAAGACCCAGTCAATGTATATTCATTAAAAAAAACAAAAAACTGTTTTCTTCTTTTTAAATCAATGATGTTCCCTGTAAAAATAAAAGAGAAAAAAATATAAAAGTAGAAAAAATATAATACAGAAAAGCAGCAGCAGCAACTTCCTCATCTAGAGATAACACATTGGTATATAATTTTCTATAACTTTGTGTGTGTATACTTATATATATAGATATGTATACATATATAACATGAAAATTTAATATAGTATTATATAATTTTACATATCATATATATAAAATTATGCCAAACTGGGTATGATAATATTTTGTAACTTTTTTTTTCAATTTTTAAATACCGTAGAAAAAAAACATTGTGAACATCGTTCCAGGTCATTCAGTATTTTTCTTTAATAGCATTTATAAAGATTGTATAATGTGCCATTACATATTTATAGCCTTATGATATTTAACGTGTTTAGGAAGTTCCCATTTTTTTTCTGTGATAAGCAACACTATCATATTCATTCCTGAAGTTAAATATGCACAAACTTTCCTCTCTAATGATTTCATTATCATAAATTCCTACAAATGGAATTGTTAGGTCAAAAGACACATACATTTTTAAGGTTTTTGATAAATATAACCAAATTTACCTCTAACGGCATCTTCATTAATATTAGGTATTATTAGTATTAAAACGTGTTGTCTATTTGTAAAATTAAAAATGGTATCTTGCTAACATTTAATTTTCCTATTTCTATGACTACTGAAAATATTTTTTTTACACTATTGGCTTTTTGGTTTTCTGTGAGGTCAATTGTTTACTCATAGCCCTGTCCCTTTATCTATGTGGATGTTTTAAAATAATTTATAAGAGCTTTTTATGTATATGTATATTACCTTTCTGCCTGTCCCAAATATCACAATTTTTTCCCCATTTTGCATTTACTATTTGTCTTGCTTCTGGTGATTTTATATATATATATATTGATGTATATATGTATATATATGTGTGTATATATATATATGCACACACACACACACACCATATATATTAAACATATATACACATTTTAAAACATTTTAAGTGTGTTTTTTCTTTTATGATTTCTGCCTTTCGTGTAATGCTCAAAAGTCCTTTGCCAACAATAATATTGAGTACATAGTCACCTCTATGTTCTATTAGGTTAGTGCAAAAGTAATTGTGGTTTAGAAGATTAAAAATAATTGCAAAAACTGCAAGTACTTTTGCACCAACCTAATAGTAGTGCTTTTATGGAGTAGAGGAAATGCAGTGTAAGATAGACTCAGAGGACTCAGTCTGATGGGAAGTGTGGGTGATAAAGAGGGAGGAGTCAAGTAAGACTGAGTTTTCGGGCTCGGTAGACTTTGGTGAGGGTGGAACCACTGACTAAAACCAGGAATACAGGAAAAGGAACAAGTCTGTTAGGGTAGATAATGAGTTTAGTTTTGCACACTTTGCATTTGAAATGTCTGCCAGAAAGCCTGGTAGAAATTCCCAAAAGGCAGTTGGAACAAGGGTATAGAATGTGGCAGTAGGTTGGAGTTTTAAATACAGATACAGAAACATTCAGCAGACATTTGATAATGTAACATTTTCTTTTCAGTACACGTCCTGGGCCAAACACTATTCTATAATAATAAGCACTTCCCTGCATTACGTCACTTAGGCTTCCTGACAACTTGAGAAGGTAGAATTATTATCTTCATTTTATACATGAAGAGACACGCTTACAGAAGTTAAATTCCTTTAGTAGGGTCTTACAGCTTATTAGTGGTGAAACTCAAAAGTGAAATCAAATAAGTCTGCCTGATTCCAAACTGGACTCTGTGGCCCAGTTTGTTCTGTTGCCACAGGAGTGGATGAGCTCAAGCAGGGAAAGTCAGAGTCTCCCAGGAAGGAGACTAGCACATTTTAGTGGTTGGGCAGCAGAGAAGGGAAGCGGCCAGTGAAGGGATCTGAAAGGAGGTAGCAGGGGAAGTAGAGGGCCATATGTATACATGCTGACTGATGCTTTAACCAGAAAGCAAACATTTTGATGGTAGAGGTTTATGCCTTATACATTGTTTTTCTGTTTTTTCCCCCTTCTTCCGCCTTCCCCTGCCTGACTCCAGTTCAAGCCATTGTTTCTCAGTCTAGTTGTGTAGGACACAGCTCCTTGGCCCATGCTGATATTATGAGCCTTGTGCACCCCCTAGCTGAGGCAGTCAGTCACCAGTTGATGGTTGGCTGCTCACAGCAGCCCACAGCAGTTCTCGCTGGCCACCGGCTGCTCATGGAAGTACACGGTAACCCACAGCAGCACACAGTAGCCCTTGCGCAGCTCACGCTGGCCTCTGGCTGCTCATGGCAGCCCAGCTCCAGGGAGAGCTGTTGTTCACAGTCTTAGCTGGAGAGGGGGTAGCTCACTGGCCCATGTGGGAATCAAACAAGTGACCTCGGCATTAGAACAGCGCTCCAACCACCTGAGCCACCGGGCCAGCCCATCTTGTACATTCTTGTAGCTAAATCCAAGACCCCACTCTTGACCTTGTTCCTCAAAAAAATTCTGTCACAGTGCTTAAATATTGCCCTTAAATATTTCTTGACTGATACCCTGTTGGTCTGTCAGTAATTTTCTTGAACTAGCCTCTGAGCTAAACCATACCAGTCCCTGTGTCTCCACTTTTTAGGGATTAGGGGCTCATTCACAGGAGAGCCTGAGTATATTGTTATTTTCTTCTCTGAGAGCAACAGAGGTAACTTCCTTGGTTTATGCTCTCTGCATATTAGGGTTAGATCACTCCCACAGATGAGCACCATGCCGTTTTTCCTTGCATTACCTTTTTGCCTGAGTTCTTGAGTGAATGTGCGATATTCTCTTTTATCTTTGAATCATAAAGTTTTCTTTTTTTCCTTTATTGGATGTTTCCCTATATCCTTAGGACTTTGTAAAATAGAAACATAATCAACCCCTTTTCTTTACAGGCTAAATATCTAGTAGAATAGTGGAAGCAAAGCTGGATTTTACCACATGCTAAAAGAGAGTGGCATAGTAGGAAAAGCATGGAATTAGGAATTAAGAGTTATAACTTTCCTCCTGTCATTTTGGGCAAATTACCAAAATTCTTTGAGCCCCATTCCCCTCATTATAAATTGGGGGTACCAACTAACAGGGTGGCTATGAGGGTTAAACTAATTAACCAAGATATAGGGCTTAGCCCATTGTAGGCACCTAATCTAAAGAAGTTGAAACTCTGAGTTCATAAAGAATCATTTTATTCCAATGTTCTCAGATGCTTGACTCTTGGCCATTCCATAGCTCATTTGCACTCATCCATGTTGGTGGGTTAGGAGGAAAATGAGTCCCAACTCAGCCATGTCTGTCTAATGCAAGTCTGATGTGTGAAGCTATGGCATATGATTTTAATTGGTAATAAATCTGCTGAAAATGGTTTAGGGCATAATCTGATTTTCTTGATCCAGACTAATGGTGGGTTCAAGAACTTACTTGCAATCAGGTTCTGATGATAATCAGTAAATATCCTATTACTGCTTTTCTTTCTGGGGAAGAAAATCCAACATCAAAATTCTCATGGACTGAAATGTGTTCATGTGAAATACTTCCCATTCAGGATTTACCTGGGCCTCTCTCCAAATATTCTAAAAATTGTTGCCTACTTCCAGACAATTATTGTTGTCCTGAATCAGTACTGGCTGTAACTCCCATTGCAAGTTAGCACAGGTTTCAGACAAGCCTGGTAGATAAAAGGGAAACTCTTTGAAGACAACAGAGAAAAGAGCCTTAGCCTTAACTTGACAGAACTATTTATTAAAATGGTGGTTTAGAAGATTTTTCAAATGCCACTCTTAGTTGTAGATCTCACTTGAGAACTCTAACCCTCTGCTTCAGCAATGAACAATCTTTAGGATAGCCCTGGCCCGTTCCTTGGTTTGATGTAATTATTAATAGCTCCCTCTTTCACTCTCAAGAGTCCCTGTTTGTATGATAAATTCTATGGTCATCCCTTACAGTCATTTAAGTATTTCTTCAGAGCAATAATGGAAAGCCACATAAGCTAATGACTTGTACCCTATGGCTCTCTTACCGGTGAAAGCAAATAAGATAACATCATAGGGACTGACCTAATACAGCAGCCTTGGCAGGGAAACATGAGGGTTTCACGTTTATGTTTACAAAGCAATTTCCAATCATTTTAATTTAATTTCCAGTCATTTATAAGTACAAGAATATATACCCACATTGGACAGCAAAGGAATGGCGACTTAGGGAACTCAAGGGAATGGAGACTGGAATACTGTTCCACACTTGAATTCGGAGCACTTTGTGGTCTCACACCTTTTACAGACTCGAGTCTTCTGTCTCCCTGTTCTATAGGAGAAGCTGTGCTGTGGTTTAACAATGTGAGGGCAGTAAGATTGTCCGAACATCACCACAGATGCTCTGAGAGTTACTGTAGAAAACAGGCTTCCATGGTGTGACATGGCTGCCGTGTGGAGGAGCCTCATGGCACAACCCCAGCCATTGTCTCTGGAAGGAGGGAGAGCTGGCTTGTCAGGATAAAGCCAGGCATCCTCTTGGATAAGCCCAAGGAGTCTGAAGCAGATGTATTCACAGGTTGGGACAGATGGGTTCTTATGAAGCCTTATAATCTGGGGCAGAGAGAGAAAAGGAGGAAAGATACTCTACCTGTTTGCAAATGCCTTTTCATCTAAACAGCTCTAGCCTGAATGGAGTTTGTATTTTGTCCCCAGCTGCCTGGCTTCCTGTCTGCAGCCTAGTTCTGAGAGAATGAAAGAAGTTCAAAGCAACACAAGGGAGCACAGAAAGGTTTGCCCTCCAAAAAATTGTGCTTGCGGAGCCCTTCTCTTGTGGGAAAATGTACAGCAGCTGAGAAGCGAATGGAGCCACGAAAACAGAGGAGAACTATGGCATGTGTGTTTTGAAATGGCACTTTCACGGCCTTTCTCCAAAATCTCCTGCTGGGGGGCTGGGGGTGGAGGAATAGATGGAGTTCAGGATAGAAAACACCACCACTTAGGTAATGGTGCCACAGTGAGGGTGGATAGAATGGGCTGAGGTGTCACTCCTTCCAGAAGATGTCTAGAAGAGCCAGAATTCTGCAATTTTAGTTGAAAGTACTCCCCAGAGATCTTGCAACCCAACTCCCACATTTTACTCAGAGGATTTTCAGGTTCAGAAACCTTGAGTGACCTTTACAAAGATTTCACTGAACTACTAACCTGGGGTGTTCATCAAGCCACTGAAGTCTAAAAGATTTTAAAAACACAAACCAAAAATAATTTCTTCCTACTGTGAGTAATTGTCATGAGACCTAAAGGAATGACTCTGGAAACAAACTGCACATACATCCTGCCTAGCCAGGGAGCATGCTTGCCGTGGTTGCCTGCTGTCCCTGACAGAGGCAATGAGCTGAAGCTTCAGGACCCATTCCTTAAGGTTGTATTTTTTGCTTAAAGAGTCCTCCTCCCACCTTTTATAATCGTGAGGTCCCAGAAAACCTGGATCTTGGCAGGTTGATCTCACACAATTAATCTAACATCTGATGCTCCAATGTTCTGCTGATCAGAAGAGGAGACCAGGTGAGGCCGAGGATGACTCAGCCTGGACCTGCTGGGAAAACAGGCTGGGGCCTGTGAAGAAGTTGGGTCAGGTATAACATCGGAGGTTGGCTCACATTATGTCTCAAACGTCCTGCCACCCCCACCTTGTTTCTACCACCATTATCTCTTTGCCCAGACCAGACTTGTCTCTCAGCTCTCCAGAACCAGGATTTTCTATCTGGCAAGGGTCTTATTTTCTCATCATCCCTCATTTTGCAGGCTCTTATAATGGCTTAAGCACCTCAGGTTCCTGAATTCCCCTCCCTGCAAAGCCAAGCCACAGTGTTGGTCAATACTTTAAGCGTGTGGAAAGGTTGGCTCACTTGTTAGATATAATCTGCCTGGTGTGTCCCTGTGTGAGTAGCAATCAAAGGATGATGTCTACCTATTTAAGTACTCAATAAATACAAGCCAGTGCAACTCTAAACACCATCACTTAGTGCCTATTATGAGCAATGCTTCTGAGTAACCCTCCAAGGGAACAGAAAGCTGATAAGATATAATGCCTGTCCACAGTGTTTATATCAGAGAACATGGTATAAAAAGCTGTTCCCTTATTTGATATTAATAGCTGCCATTTATTCAGACCTACATAGGCTCCACACTTTATTATATATATTATCTCTAGTCTTCTCAACAACTCTATAAGGCAGATATTACTCTCATTTTGTTGATGTGGAAACTGAGGCTCAAAGTGGTTATGTGATTTGTCCAGGTCAGGCATCTCAGGAACTCTTCTGCTTGTTGGTGGCTTGTGCAGGCTAAATGTCGGAGGAAGTCAGAAAGACAGTGGGTGCACCAAACCTTCCATTCTTAGTTTTACATGGGCCTGGATTTAAACCGAGTTCCAACACTTGTGTGGCCTTGGGAAAGCTGCTTTCTTTCTGTTCCTCATCTATAGATTAAACAAAATACTCCACTTCATAAGACAATTGGAAAGATGAAATGAGATAACGTGGACGTTGCTCATTCCCCAGCACATTCAGGCACAAAATGACTCATGTTGGTATAGAACGCTCATGCCCTAGATCCTCATGCCACTTCCTCACCAAATTCAGGTTTTTACCAAATTGTTACCTTCTCAGTGAGGCCTTCCTGAGTCACCTCATCTAAAAGCCAACCCCATTCCAACTTGTCTTATCCCTTCTGTACTTTATCACCAACTAATATATTAGAGATTATACTTACTTATTTTTGTTTGTCTTGTCTCTCTCCACCCATAACAAGGTTAAAGTTTTTGAGATCAGGAATCTTTGACTTATTTCTTTATCACCCCAAGTACAAATATATATTGGTTAAAAGAATGAATGAAAAAACATAAAACAAAACTCTTTGGCACCAAAAGATTTAGAGTTGAATTTGGCTTTTTCCTCACTACCTGTTTGACCCTGAGTACATTACTTACAATGCGTAGGCCTTGATTTCCTCATTTGTAAAATGTGAAGAATAATGATTTCTGTTTTTGAGACTGCAGAGATGATTAAGTGACATATGTACAAAAACTGGCACATAGCAAGTCATGGATAATAGCAAGGCTGCTATTATCATCACTTAAAATAATCTGACCAGTTGTTTAACCTCAATGCTGCAGCTCAGAGCTTTTAAGATACAAGGAGGCTAAAAACCAAGGATGCCCTCAGCAGTTTCAGCCCAATTATCCTCCTTGTTAGACTATTAACAGTTGACTAAGTATGAAATTGCTCAGTATTCACACTCCAACGATGCTGATAGGTCTGGATTACCACTACCAGGTCCCTGAGGAAGAAAGGAGGCTGGGGCAGCTCAAATGACTTGCCCAGAGTCACTGGCATCAAAAACCAGGGCATGCTGGAACTACACCTGCATGTCCTCCCTCCTGAAATTGTGTTATAAGCTGCCTCTCTTCCAAGTTCTGCGTGTGGGACGGTGGCATGTTCCCTGACCTCGGGAACCCAGCCTTCAGCTAGGCTTGTCAACGTCATCTCTTGCAATTCACATAAATTTTTTGACACTCAGTACTCTCGCGCTCAAGCATGGAAAATAAAAACACAACCCCTTACAGCTTTATGGCCAGTATTACAGGCGAGAAAAGCTCTTTGGAAGCTGTAAAGCACAGTATGCAGAATCTGTGCAACAGGCATTCACACGCGAGCCGCCTACTTCCCAGTCCCCAGGAGTGGTTCCTATCTGCGCTCCGCTTTCAGGCCGCACCGTGCGGGGTAGGGAGGAGGATTAACCCCTGCTCGCCCGTCTGGGCGTTTCTCCAGGCGGCGGGGTGGAGTCCCGCCCCTCGGCTCCCGCCCCGCCGCCTTCTCTCCCCGGCGCCTTCACTCGTGCTCCCCGAGCCTCTTTCCCTCCCAGGCCTCGGCTGCGCTTCCCGGCCAGGCAGGCACCGCGCAGCACGACGGGCTGGCAATCAGGATGCAGATGCCTAACAAGGAGCACCTGTACAAACTGCTGGTGATCGGCGACCTGGGCGTGGGCAAGACCAGCATCATTAAGCGCTACGTGCACCAGAACTTCTCCTCGCACTACCGGGCCACCATCGGCGTGGACTTCGCGCTCAAGGTGCTCCACTGGGACCCAGAGACAGTGGTGCGCCTGCAGCTCTGGGACATTGCAGGTGAGCACCTCGGGAGGGGCCGCGGGAGCGCCTCGCAGCCGGTCTCCAGTCCTGGAGCGGAGGGTTGCGGCCAAATGGGAGAGCTTGGTGTTCCCCGGCGCTGCGCCGAATGAGACTTTTCCTGGTGCATTGGAAACTTGGTTTCAAAGAAAACAAAACAAAACAAAAGTTTCTCTCCCTCGCTGAAACTTCCAGCGCTTGGGGCTGTTGCTTTAACTCCCTTCCCTGGGATCTCTACACAGCATG
Source organism: Rhinolophus sinicus (assembly GCF_036562045.2). NCBI lineage: Eukaryota > Metazoa > Chordata > Mammalia > Chiroptera > Rhinolophidae > Rhinolophus > Rhinolophus sinicus. The sequence goes on from NC_133756.1 coordinate 107,951,669, forward strand.
GGCCTTCCCGGGGACTCAGAGGGAGACCCATCTGGAGTTGCATTCAGTTTTCGGCCTCCAGCTCATTTTCCGGGCGCGGACCATCCTGCTGGTGACGCGACCCTGAGTGTCGTGCCCGCCCTTCCGTGCCTCCGCCGACCGAGGGGAACCCGGTAGACGGGTTCACAGCGGGAACCGGGAGAGTTCCTGGGTTAAAGGAGTTTACCAATTCCTATCTTCAATCGCTTACTTTCTTCCAACTTTCTCCACCCCCTTTTCAGCCCTCAGTCAAGCGAGTTTGAGGTTCTGTTTTGAGGAAGCCAAAGACCTTTCCGTGTGCATATGGGAGCAAAGTGCTATTTCTCTTTATCTTTCTCCCTCTGCCTCTCTGTCGTCTATCAAAAGGAGTTTGTGTATCTATTTTAAGGCCAGTTTTGTGTAAAGGATTATGACATTAACCATAACATTTTTGATGTGGCGCTAAAGTTCTCATTGAGAGACCTGGAAAAGGAGAAGCTTCTTTACGGTGTTTGACGTCAGAATTAGATTCTGAGACTTTGTACCAGAAGCTAGGCCCCGTCAAATGTGAGGATGCAAAGTGTCTGCGTGAGTGAGTCCCTGGATTGAGGCTGGTTGCAACCTGGGCATGCCCGATCCCTCATTACAGATCTTGGCTCTGCCACTCACTAACCTGCTTAGTGGCTTCAGACAAGTCCCTTCAGCTCAGTGCATCCCTGGGAAGTGGAGAGGGGTTAGACAAAGACAGCTCAGAAATCGTCCTGCTGGGATTCTGGGATGAGCCCCTTCACCTCTGACTGTTTCATGGTCTGTGGCTCCAAGAACCTTTTTAAGTGCTGAACCCAAACTAGCTGGTTCTCTTTCAGAGAATAGGTTCTTTTTAGCTGGTGCGTTTGACTGGAAACACTTTATCATGGCTTGAAGCAAGAAGAAATGTGGAAAATTTTTGAAAGGGCATTTCTGGTTCTGGGGACTCCAGTGCCTCTTTATTCATCAGCTGCCAGATCATATGATAACATTCTTGGCATGTGGCCAGATTCATGCATAGAGAGTCATCTTCAGCAGCTCTAGTAGCACAGGGGTTATCACAGACCAGAAAATGTCATCAGCCATAACGTGATTGGGCTTTCCCTCTAGAAAATCCACTATGCATCTGTGTACTTTGTTGCTGCATTTCAGGGTCTGCAAACTCTTTTGGATGAGTTAGAAGTCTCCCGAACTCAGGTCTAGCATTAGCTTACTGTTTGAAAGGGGCTGCAGCTGTAATTTAGACTTTTGTGTCAAATGCAAGTCAGGATGTGACCTCATACATGTTATATAATGTCCATGAATCTCGGTGTCCTCACCTAACAGAGAAGAATGAAAGCCTGATTAAGAGCCTGAATTCCAGAGTCACACTGCCTCCGTCTGAGTCCCTGTTTTAGTCCATATGTCATGGGTGATTTTAGGCAAACTTCCTAACCTGGTCTCAGTTACCTTATCTGTAAATAGATGGACTGCTTTCTCCCAACAAATGAGAGTTGAGCAACCAATAAATGCTAGCTAAAGGCGATAGTCCCTACCATTTAGCAGAGCAGCAAGGATTATTGTTGTACACTAGCTACCACTTTTTTTTTTGAGCATGTATAAATGCTAGGCAAGAAGGACATGCTATAAATGTGCTGATTAAATCCTAATAAATGATGATTTCCATATTGCATATATAATCTGTTCTAAAATACCAAGCACCATTTTTCAGCTTTATCCATGTTATAACACTGTCATGAGCAATTTAACTCCCAAGCTTAGAAATGCCTCCTGAGCCATGATTCTGGACTAAGGATGCTGTAGAGACTGTAGCCACAGAAGCTTGTGTAGATAAGAAATCTGAGGAGCCCTGGAAAGTCAGTTCTCCAGCTATGGTGTTGTGCAGCATCTCAGTAGGGCAGCTTCTTCGTCCCAGACCTCTGATGTTCTGTGATAACCTATCTTTGGCAGCCTCCAGCCCAAAGGCCCTTTGGCTGAGCTAGAAGGTGGGCAGCAGGCAGAGCTGGTTGGGGGAGGCTAAGTGTTTGTGGAAAGGATGTCTGGAGCATAGTACTGACATGTTTCAGGCTATATAGGTAGACCCGTGAAAAGTGAGTTCATATGAGAGCCAGCCTTAGCTGCCCACCCAGACTCCAGTCAGCTAAGCGTGCTTTATAGTACCTTCAAATCTCGGCCTGTCTCTTCAAACATAGGAATGCCTCTCTTTCTCCTTTGCGCTCAACTCTGGTATACATCTGGAAAGAACAAGTAGTGAAGGCTAGTGGGCCTCGCTGTGAGAGGGATGGGGATACAGATAGAGATCTGCCCTGTCCAGACAGGATACCAGATCCACCTGCTATAAATGAAATCTTTGCTGAGAGTCTTGATGTTCATTTGGTTCAGTGCCAAGTAGAGATCCATTTGTCCAACAAATTCCCATGATATATATCTCATAGCCACTTAGACTGGCAGTCTGATCTTGAAAGACTCCAGAAAGTGCATTTCAGCACTGTGAACTTGGCCTTGAAACCAATGTGATGAATCCCACAAGGAACAGTCATCACCTCGAGTCCCAGTGGTTCCACCCTAGAGGAGCAACTGGGCTGGCTCTGGGTTCAAAAGCTCTTGATAGGATGAGAAAAATTGAGTCACTTTGCCCAAGGCCACCCAGCTAAGTGGAAAAGCTGGAGTTGACCTAGATCTACCTGGTTTGGAATCAAAGCCATATACTTTATGGCTACAGTATGAATGCCTGGTGTACAGATGGCCTATAAGGGTTATGCCCTCTTCCCCTTTAAATGCATTTCTTCTTCAGTAGATGGGTTATCCTTACATTTTCCTTCCTATTTCTAACGGGTTTTTGGATATTATTCAATACCACTGTGCAGACAGTGAAAGGAAATGGAATGAACATGTATTTTTGAAAATTTGATTCTTGGTTGTAGGTTTGATTCTTTTTATAGATTTATTAGAAAAGAAGTAAACAAAAAATTCGTACTTGAGACTCTTTTTTTTCTACTCCTCTCTAAATTCTGATACTAGCATTACTCCATTAGCACTTTCAAAGAGAATTATACAATTTTCTCTAGAACTCTTGATGTTCTTTGGGACCTCACTGCAGGAATTGGGACAGTCAGAGTAATAGTAGCTAACATTTCTTAAGTATGTATTCTTACAATTGTCCACACATTTAATTTTTAATTTCCCAGTAAAATAGCTGTTTAAGTGGTAGTGCTGGAATTTAAAACATGGCCATTGAATCCAGCACCCAGGTTCCTAATAGCTTTGCTCTGCTTCCTACAATTTAGAAATGGAATGCTTTGGATATATTCTAAATATATTCTAAATTATAGATATTATAAACATATAATACCTAACATTGGGCAAGCCATGAAGCCTTGCTGGACTTCAGTTGTCCCATCTATAAAATGATGATTGTTTGATTTTCCTGTGATATCACATATTTGTACTGTTTATCGCTTCCCATCTCTATCAGTTTTAATATAGTCTCACTGTGCCCAGGTAGTATGTGGTAGCTTATTCAAACTTCTTATTCCAAGCAACTTGGGCAAGTTACTTAACTTTTATGTCTTGGTTTCCTGTCTATAAATGGGGGACAATAACAGAATCTGCATGTTAGAATTGTTAAAAGAATGAAATGAATTAATTCATGTAAAGCTGTTCCTGACAGGTATTAAATGCTGAATAAATGTTAGCTATGACTCTTGTTTTAAACTGGTTTCACATACATTTTCCTGCTTGATTTTCCCAGCATCATTGAGGGTCTAGAGAGAGCAGGTGGTGTTAAACCTATTTTATATTAGAAAAGATCAGGAATCGGAGAGGTAAAGGACTTGCCCAAGGTCACAAGAGCTAACAAGTGGCAGAGGAGAACAGGAGTAGCAGGTCTATTTAACTCCAACATATATAGATAGATGATAGATAGATAGATAGATAGATAGATAGATAGATAGATAGATAGATAATATACCTATAGATACAGATATATAGGTATAAATATAGATATGTATAAGAGAGAGATGACCAAGTCTGTTGTCTGTCAGAAAACCCAATTCTAGATTTAACAAATATGGTAGAAAATAAAGTTGGCAGGTAATTTAGAGAGTGCTTCTTCACCATGTAAAAGTTTCACTGCTAGTCTCTACTAAATAATCAATGCTTCTAAATATTTAAAACAATATCCAACTTATAAGAAAATATTTCTCTGCAGGGCACATCTATACTAAATTTCCCAGCCTAAGCCGTGTGACACAGAAGCACTGGAGGACATTAACCATCCAACAGGCAGAGTGAAAGGGGGAGGCAGCCTGAGTGTAGCATCAGGAGCCTGGGAACACGGACTCCCCACACTGGTGGCTGTGAGATTCCTCTGGGCCACAGTGGTGTGTTGTTTTAGAGGTGATGAAGTGCTTCCACATTGTGAAATTCAACCAAGGGAAGTGTTTGGACTTGACCATCTCTTCAGTATCTATTTCAAAATACTGTAATTCTCCAAGGAGTTTTAGAAGAAGAATCTTAAATATCAATGAAATAGATCTAGAAAAGTAGGAAGAGCTAAATCTGGCAACCACTATGTCAAGCAAAAGAAACGAAAAAGCACATTAAATTGCAGTCATTTTCTGGACAGTTGAGCAGTATATTGCCTTGGTTCTTGCCTGGATAATTATAGATTTTCTAAGTATTATGTGGACTAACATACTATGTGCTTAGAGGTAAATAATATATACACTGAGCAAAACTGTGAACTTTCAAAGTGCGGTGAGGGATGTGTTGGGAAAGCACCTCCGGGCTTCTTTCAGGATAACCATTAAAACCTCCATCTGTCACAGACACATGTGCATTAAGCATGTGGGACATGTCCTCTCATCTAGGTTTTAGAGGACTAGTTCTGATAGGAGAGCACATAGCAGAGTGACCAAGAAACGCTGTCATTGGAGAGGAGGGCGTGGGGAGGAGAAGCACTTATGCGTTCAGTTGTTTCTTCAGCAAATGTGTATAATAAATGCCTGGTATGTGTTAGGCCCGGTGCTAGGTGAGGGGAAAACAAGGAAGAATAAAGAAGTGAACAAGACTTGGTTCCTGACTTCAAGAAGTTCACAGTGTAGTGGGCCTGACGGTATGAAAGCAAATCACTATAACACTGAGTAAAGTTACATAGGTAACTTCAGAAATCTCTGGTGGTACAGAGGGGGTTCTCTCTACACCATCGTCATCCAGTCTCTGAGATTAAACGTGAGCTGGCTGGACAAAGCCTCTAGCTAGTGTGCTATTCCCTGTGCTCCTACTTCGCACAAGTTACTCCCTGTGAGTGAGCTCCGGGCTACACAACTTGAGACAGAAGTTCCTCCTCTGGCCCTCTTTAACTGTCTCCTTCTCTTGAGGATCTCATGCATTCCTATGGCTTTAAACTCTATGCTGATAACTCCAAAACTGTGCATATAGCCTGGACTTCTCACGCGCTTCAGACTTACTGTTCTGTCTTCTTGCTGGGCGTCTCCTTTATGATCTCACTTCTCTTGCAACATCACTATGTCATAGCAAAGTTGCATAAAAAAACAGGATTGCTGGGTGTTTTTTTTTTCTATTAATAAAGTAACATATGCTCAGTGTAGCAAAATTGGAAAGTACGAAAGGAAATAACAGCAACAAAGGAACACAAACAGAATATATCCACAATCAATCCTCTTAATGATAAAAATAGTAAAGGATGCTATTTGTAAGTTTAAGCTAGACATCTTCCCCACACACTGGACTTTCTTGTTTGTGTTAACTATGCTATCTTTTCTCCAATCACTTAGACTTGAAACCTCTGCCATCTTTTCTCCTTCTTCTTTGATCCTCACACACCATCCATCTCCTAGTCAGATAGTAATTATGCCTCTCCTGCCACTCAATTGCCTAGACCAGGGACAGCACTATTATTACTTAACTGTTCTGCTGTCATAGCCATCTGACTAGTTCTGGTCTCCTCTTCCTCTAGTTGCTTTGTGTACCAAGGTCAAGTTTATCTTCCCAGGATATAATTTGGTGGCTCCCAATTGCCTATAGATTATATATGTCATGATGAGAAGAATTAACATGGTGGGGATGAGGTGATAGGAGAGCTGATAACTCGAAAGACAAATTCTAAGTCATAAAGCTATTGAGAGAGGAGATTGTGGGGTCTTAGCCAGTAACAAGTGACTGGAGTCCTTGAGGCCTGGCCATGTCAAAAGGAAACCCAGGATCTGTCTCATTGTGGTCTTGTTGTCAGGAACACAGTTACTCTCATTGAGGGTCAAAGTGGTACTTAAATAATTTTTTTGTTTTACTGCATTATATTAAAGTAGTTTTAAAACTTGAGGATTTGAGAGGTATATCTTGCCTGGGAAAATTTATTTGATTGCTTGATAAGCAGAGGGACTTAAAAGGGAGAATGAAGTGGATCAATCTTTGCTCTAATGGAATCTGATAGTCTAATACCATGTTTCCCTGAAAATGAGACCTAGCCAGACAGTCAGCTCTAATGCATCTTTTGGAGCAAAAATTATTGTAAGACCTGGTCTTATTTTACTATAATATAATATAATATTTTCTATAATATGAGATCGGGTCTATAATATAATGTAATATAATATAATATAATATAATATAATATAATATAATATAATACCCGGTCTTATATTAATTTTTGCTCCAAAAGACACATTAGAGCTGATTGTCCGGCTAGGTCTTATTTTTTGGGAAACACAGTAGGACATAAAGATATTAAAAGATAATCATGAAGATAATTATTTAATAACTGTTTTGATAAGCGCTCTGAACGGGAAGTGTCAGGTATGAAAGGAAAGTTTAAAAAGGTGACCTACCCTAGTTATGGCATGGAGGTGAGGAAACACAGTGAGGATTGTGGGTAATCTGGCATTAGCTAGAGATTACAGAGTGTGTGGAGGGAGGTGGTGAAACAGAAGCAGCAAATTAGGAAAGAACATATATGCTAAACTGAAAGTTATGAGTGATAATTCCTTATGTTTATCAATTTGTCATAGCAATCTTTGCAGTTTAAACACCACAGTAATTCTGGCAATCAGGTCTTGCTATTTCCAGTTCTATAGGTGAGGAAACTGGGCCAAGTGTAAGTAGAACATGGTATGTGTTACACAGTAGTTGCTCAATAAAAGTGGTTTGGTGTTAAGCAGTCACTGAGTTGCCATTAGAGTCATTGCTCACCTGAAAAAAAAAAAAAGAAAATTGGAAGTAGTTATGCTGTGGTATAAACCTACCTTTCTTCTCTTCTGATGATTAACTTTGGGGAATCCTGCAAAGCCTTCAAACCATTGAGAACCCCTTTTATTTCTTTCACTCTCTTTGATTCCGAGATGGACATTCTCAGGGGGATATGGTGGCCCTACCTCTGCTGGGGTAGAAAGAAGGTTTATTTCATCAAGGGAAGATTCTCAGGTTCTAGGTTGCTGTACTAGAGTAGTCTTCCTCAACTTGACAAGGTCATGTCTGTGGCTGGAGCTTGGGGTTCCAAATTATTGAATTCCACTAATTTTTTTCAGCTGTTTGGGAATTTGGTTAAGAAGTTATATGATCTTAAATTACTCTTTGAAAATAATTTAGGTTTTAACTTCCACCATTGCCCACTAATACCTTTAGTTTCCCACACTCAGGTATTAATCAAATCCTATCTTTTCTACCTTGGAAATTAGCTCTTATTCCTCCTAGCCATGTCTTCTTCACAACTCATCTGAACTATTGTAGCAGCTTCCTAATACCCATGCCTTCCTCAAGCTTTACCCCCCATCAGTTTGTAATCCACAGTGGTGAGACATCTCTGCAGGTGTCATTCTCCAGTTAGATAGTCTCCAGTTTGCCACTCTGCTTACCCCAGATTAGAAGTCCTCTACTACTGCATTGGAATGTCTTTTCCCACCAAACTGTAACCTGAGTTCTAGCATAGTAGTTGGTGCTTAATTGATGCTTATTTGTTCAATAAAAAGTTTTTCAGTCAACTATTTCATCATTGCTTTTATTCCAAGACATATCATTAATGTAAAACTTCGTTCAACAAAACAAAATTAATATACTTAATTTTGTTCATGCTTGAAAGACTTGATAATTTTATGAACATTAACATATACAAATGCATACATTTTGGAATCAATAAATATGGTAATCACTTTTCTTAAGGAGGCATTCTATTTTAGTTTTTCATCAAAAAAACTGGAGAGTGACCTTAAAGACCAATTCTTAAAAACTGTACTTCATTTAACAAAGTTTCATAATTTGGAGTGAAATGTCATTCATTTGGAGGTCAAATGATCAAACTGTATCTTTATAATTTTGGGATATAATTTTTGTACAGTAGATGAGCTTATTACTTCCTGAAAGGTCTTTGTCACAAAGTTAAAACCTTGAGGGCCTATCAATCCAAATCATTAATTTTACAGATAAAGAAGCTGTGCTTTGAATGGAGGGTCACATTAGTTTCGCAGGCCCATAGACCTAGTTAATGGTAGAACTGGAACCAGAATCAAGCTTCTTTGGTTTATTAATAATGAGATTTAAATAACTGAAAGCTATTTTTTAACACCAGATGTTTTGGTGTTGTCTTAAGCACCTGCACACAAAGATAATTGAATTTAGCAGGCACCCAGCCCTATGGGAGGTCATGTAATGAAAAAGAGAAGATCATGGTGTGGCATCGTGGACACCCAGAGTCATCCAGAGTCTGGCTTCAAATAACGTTCCTAATAGAATGTCCCCCACTCTCCATTATGAGGCTTAGAATTTGGCCATTTGAACTCCTGTTATTCCGTGTTCATACCCCAGGTTTCTCGCCGCTGCCTTTGCTGTTGCTCTTCTTGCTGGTTCACATGCCCTGCCCTTTATTTCCACACATCCAAATCCTACGTCCTGTTTAGGAAGGGCAGTTCCTCTGCAGAGACTTCCCTGATTCTCTCATTCCCGTGCAAACGTCTTCATCCCTTGAATCCCATGCAACTTTTCTTTATCCCCTTCTAGCACTATCCCTTTAGCAATTATTTGGTACTTCCCCAAATAGCCTTCATGATTTTTAGCAGACCTTGCCACAAGTTGTTTGTTACATAATTTAATGAAATAACTGTGGAGTCAGCAAAGAAGAGAAGGAGAAAACACCATGCAGGAGGAGAACTGAGCAAGGGCAGGTTTGAAAGCAAAGGGAAGAGAGTTTAAGAAGAGAGTAGTCAATTGTTTCAAATGTCCGAGGGAAATCAGAATTATTACTTTTTGCTGTGAGTCTCTACTTTTTGTATAGTCTGGTAGTGTTATCCTGAAACATTATTTAACTTTTCTTCCTCATCAGCCTTGCGTAAATCTGCTCTCTCAAGATGAATGATTGAAAACTTAGCTTCTTGTGTGATGGAGAAGCTCAGTTTCAGCTTCTGAATCTACCTACAATAGTTCCCCAGCTTAACGAGTTAGACAAAGAAATTATCTATAATGTGAGGGATTTAAACAAATTTCAGTCTAATCTATAGGATGACGTTTAGAACAAATTAATTTAAATTACTTGTTGGGAGGACTGTTCTCTCCTACAATAAAATGTTATTAATAGCCACCATTTATTGAGTGGCAGGCATGGTGTGTTGTGCATTTTCATGCATCATTTATTGTGCACAGTGAGCTTGTCTGGTAGGCACTGTTACTAACCTCATCATAGAGACACGAGAACTGTGCATAGACAGACTAGAAAACATACGCACAAGGGAAAAAACACATGTAAAACTTTTCAAAGTCACATGGGTAGTAAGGGATAGTGCTGGGATATCAACAGATTTGTGTAGTTTCAAATCCTATTTTCTAATCAGCTTATTCTATTTCCTAATGGGTGATATGACAATGCAATAGTTTTCATGTGTCATAGATTGTTTAAGTTGCAATTAGAAAATGCACATTATTTATTTTAAAGGAATAATTTATTATTTTTTGAACCTTTACACTTTTAGATAGAACTAAGAATTGAATGAGCTGTAAAATTTGTACGTATCACGGCTACAAACATGTAGTTTGTTTGGCTTAATAACAACCAACTTAATATACTATTTTTAGGCAGGAAAGCAACAGTGACTGAAGGACACAAGTCTCTAGTTTGAGTATTAAAAATATGATGCTGGACAGTATTGGAATAAAAATGAAGTCTTATATGGGGTAGCGTGATATATGTGTTTTTTTAAATTTAAAGAAAGCAATATTCTAGATGCTACCACCCTTCATTTCCTGTTTCACATTGATTTTCACATGACTCTTGCTTTGTATTACACAAACTGCGAAAACCCCTGTTTGAAAAAAATATGATCACATCAAAAGGAATGGAACTCGATCTACTGTTAAAATTGCGAACTACCTCGAGCTAGTAGTTCCTGAGGTTTCTGATTGATCTCGAGCACCACTGTGTTTTCCTTGAAATTTTAAATTGTACACCTGTGAGTTCATAGAGGCACCCCAGAATAGTTTGGCATGCATCAAGAATAGCTTTTTATTTAATAGATCTGTGCTTACATTTCAGTGGAGGTATTTTTAGGTTGTTGGTTAGGTATTTGTTTAGGTTGCAATTCGTTTATTTAAAAACACAAGATGCTAATTGTCTATCTCTTCTATCACTTGGTTTCATTCTCTCCATCCATCCAATATTGGACATTACTTCAGTATATGATTTTGTTTCTCTATCCAAGGGAGTTATTTCATTTAATGTGAGCATTGGACTCCAGTCAAAATCAATGTGACAAAAATATTCTGGGATACTGCGATACTCATACTCTCTCACACACACACACACACACACACACACACACACACACACACAGCTTTAAATCTAAACATAAATTCAGAATGTAATGAGAATATTTTTGAAATTTAACTTAAAATATAGATTCCTATATCCATCCTTCCTTTCTCTGATGCTATTGTTTATGAACACCTTAGAAACAATTGTTAACTTTTTATGTCATCTTTTTTTCTTACACACTTGAGCTTGATTCAATACTCTGCATCCAGCTTTCCCTTATTGAATAGAGGTGAGATTTACTTATAAGAGATGATGGCCAGTGGTAAGATGAAATGAGAGCCGTTACTTATGGTGGAACTAAAGAAACTGCACAAAGAACCTGGGTGGTTCTGAATTGGGTACAGAGAGTGGATCTTAAGAATGAGCAGGAGTTTAGTAGGCATGAAAAGTAAATGAGTTGGCTCAGAGACCTTGCTTTATTCAGTTCACTCCTCTCCCTGCTGGCATTCCCTCTCATAAGTAATAAATCAATATTAACTGTTATTTCATTAGGTAAAGAGTATTTGTATTACTAGTTCCATTCTATTTCGCAAGTCCATTGTGAGCGTAGACTAAGAGTCTCTCCGAGTGTGTGTGTTATGGAGACATACAGGGACAGTAATTGAGTAATTCCACGTGGGCTCAAGGAGTTGCAGTGTAATTGGGGATGCAGGCTGCAGAGGTTTGCAGCTCATAAAAATCAGTACAAGGCAAGGCAAGCAAGTGATAGTGCTGTGTGAGTATAGAGGAGGAAAGAATTAAATGTGGGGCCAAGTAGTCAGAAAAGACTCCAAAAGGAAGGGTTTGGTACGTTGAAGAATAGCTACAATTTAGTTAGGTAGAGAATATGGGAGAAGGTATGTTCTAGTGGGCGTGGGGGTGCCATGGAGTGAGTATGAATGAAAGCAAGAAGCAGAATTTAGCAGAGCCTAGCAAGGCATAGTTTTGGGCAGGACCGTGACCTCGGTCTGAAGACTAGCTTTTAACTTATAGATCAAGGTGTGCACTTTGAAAATCCCATAGGAGCCAAGAGGATAAAATAAATGAACTCTTTCTCTACCTGGCAAACACTTGTCCATCTTTCAGAAGCTTCTGAAAAATCTGTTCCCAATACTGGGCCACTGAAGCTACTGTTCCCTGTTTCCCTAGGAAATGGGAATAATGCTTCCCCATCATCCTGGCTCCCGTTTTGTTTCTCTACACAACTCCACGTACAGCTAGATGGATGTATTGGAACAAGGCCACATGTGTTAAAGAGTGTTTTAATGCAAAAAATAAAAACATAGAATTCTAGGTAATCATTTATTAGAGCCTTATAATAAGAAAAATGGATCAATAGCAATAATTTAAAAAATATGTAAATTGCATTGAATTGTATATATTTTGTTAGACTTATTTTTAATAAAATTGATATAAATACACAAATTTGAGGCAGTGAGTGTTTTTGTGTTATATAACAATGTGAAAGGAATAGCATCTGAGCAAATTTTCTTTTTTTTTTCTCCCCTTTAAAATTGGATGTTTGGTACTGGTCAGTTCAAATGAACTAATTTCTAAACATTATTCATATGATGTAGACTCTGTATTTCTGAACATTCTGAGTTTTCAAGATAGTCTAATATCTGTTTGATTAGAGATCTTCCAATTTATAATTCTTGGGAAATAGTTTAAATTGCTTTAAATCTCATGTGGGTGACATAACGTGTTAGCAGCACAAACTTCAGTTTTTGGCATCTGCTGTAGACAGTGGTGAATCCCTGAAAGTGTTTAATTAGGGAAATGATAGGGTGAAAACAGGACTTTGAAAGGTGTAACTGGCAGAGGTGTACAGAATTTAAAGTACAAGTTAAATCTCAGCCCTTATCACCCCTGGAAATTCAACCTCATATATACAGCTTCCTATTGAACCTATCTGCCTAACAGACATCTGAAACTTAGCATGTCAAAATTCTGATCTACAAAACCGTCACCTCCAAAAGTCTTCTCCATCTCAGGTAAAGTCAACTCCATACTTTCAATAAATCAGGGCAAAAGTTTGGGAGTCTTGCTTCAATCACATCATGATTTACATCCCATCTATCACCTCATCTCCAAATATATCTACAGAACAATCAATATTTCCCACCATCACTACTACCACTTTGGTCCAAACCATTATCTCTTGCCGGGATTCTTATCTCCCCAATTCCAACTTTGACTCCTATAAGTCATTCCTTAGTGCAGCAGCCAGAATTAACCATTTACTTCTGTCAGTTCATGTTCCTCATTTGTTCACAATCCTTCAGTGCTTTCCTCTCACCCAGAATAAAAGGCAGCATCTGTACAATGGCCCCAAACTGTGTACAGTCTGGACCCTGTGTGAGCTGCCTGCCTCATCTCACACCCTCTTCCCCTCGCTCAGTCCTCTCCAGCCAACAGTCTCCTTGCTGTTCTCCAAGCATTTCGCAGACACTTTTGTGCCTCAGCATTTTTGTACTTGCTGTTCCCTCTGGCTAAAACTCCCATCTCCTAAATATCCGTATGGCTTGCTCCTTTACCTCTACTTGGTTTTTACTCAAATGACAGCTTCTCAGTGGGTCATCACTATCCATGCTGCTTAACTTTGTCCTCTCCACTCACAAACCCTTTTCTCTTTTCCTGCTTTATTTTATTTTTCTCCATAGCACTTTTCACCAGATACTGTAATATTATATGTATCTTGCTTACTTTTTTATTTACTGTTTATCTTTTTTCACTAGAATGTAATGTTCATGGGGGCAAGGATTTTCAATTTTATTTTCCTAATTGCTAGAACAGTGCTTGGAAAACAATAGACATTCAACATTTTTTGTTAAATGAATGGATGAGATGAGATGAGACAATCCTAACTAGGGTGACATCAATGATGGCAGAAAGAAAGCGATGAATACAAGAGACATGACAGAGGATGGCTCTTAGAGACTCGTTAAGCCTGACAGTATCCACTGGGAATGGGTAAAGAATTATGCGTTATTCCTTCACTTAGCAAGGAGACTTTATTGAATGCTTACTGTACACAATACAGCATCAGACATGGGAGCTACGGAAACTTGCTTCTGGCTAGGGTGAGGTGAGTAATTTTGAATGGGAAGATTATACAAGGTTAATTTCGGGATATACACCGAGGTGACTTGGAAGAATGGTGATTGATTGACACTTTTCTGACAATGATTTGGTGGAGCAAAGAAGTGAAGAAAGAGTATGAAAAAGTTTCAGAACCATTGCCGAGGATCAGATGAGCTCTGAAAAGCTGGAGAAAACCTCTCTCACCAAGATGTCAGCCTGACTCAGATCCTAGTGGGTTTTCCAGAGCCTTCAAAGCCAGTTTAAGCCATTGTTAGTTTAGTGGCCCTTGGATCATCCTGTAAATTGGATAGTTTTATTTTTTTCTCCAGATCCTTGTGCAAGGTCTATACTTAACTTTTGGTTTTATGTTCTGCTTTTCATACTATTACTCTCTGGAAATAAAGACCATATCTTGGTGACACTTTTGGCTCTACTGCTTGTGCCATGACCCCATACATATTTATCTATCTATCTATCTATCTATCTATCTATCTATGGAATAGAGTAAATTGATTCCAAGGGATTATTTCTTAAAAAGATGAGAATGATTGTGAAAAAAGTGACATTCCAGTCTGAAACTTGTTGCAACAGATGGGCACATAAACCTGTTAGAATAATGTTACTTTTCTCCATCATTGAACATGTATTGATTATTTACTGGAAATGAAAGTACAATATAGAATAAATGCATTCATATGAAGCACTAGTTCATGAATACATTGCAATGTTGTATGTTAGAGGAAGAAGGAATCTTAATTTCAGTTTATTTCTGCCATAATATCTTGAGCTCTTACTATATCCAAAAGGTGAAGAAATAGGCCTCGGATTTGCAACATTAAAACATAACTACAGTCACCATGCTGTACATTAGATGCCTGGAACTTATTCATCTTAGAACTGAAAGTTTATACCCTTTGACTAACATCTCCCCATTCCCCCATCCTCAGCCCCTGGCAACCACCATTGTACTCTTTCTTTCTATGTGTTCGGCTTTCTTAGATTCCACATATAAGAAATCATTACAGTATATGTTTTTCTCTTCCCGACTTATTTTTATAGCATAATGCTCTCATAGCATTGGCCCATGTTTTCATAAAAGGCAAGATTTCCTCCTTTTTTATGGCCCAGTAATACCATTGTCAATAATATTGCAATGACTGTGGGTGAGCAGATATCTCTTCCAGGTAGTGATTTCATTTCCTTTAGATAAATACCATCAGATGATTTCCTATGCTAGAGAATGGCACTTGTCTGAATACCTGTATTTATATTTATACAGAGAGTGCCAAAAAAAGGTATACACATCTTAAGAAAGGAAAACTGTATTAAAATTGTAATACTCAATATGTGTGCATAACAGAAGATGAACACAAGTCACTTTTGACTACTGCAATTACAAGAGGTGCTCAAAGTGGTTACTATCAGCATCCAGACACTTCTGATTATGACGATCTACTGCTTGAACTATGTTGACCAAAGTGTCTACCTGTATGCATTTTTTTTGGCACCCCTGGTATTTACTTTAAGGGAAAGTGGGAGGAGTTCTGGGAACTGAGATGCTGAGAGCCCCAGTTAGGGAGCTGTCAGAGGTCTAGGTGAGAAGCAGTGAGGGCCTGAACTGGAGTGCTGGCAATGCTGATGGAGAGGAGGGGGCAGGTGAAGAGCCACTTCTGAAATAGAAGTGTTGGGAGGACATTGGAGACCCTTTGGGTATGGGGGTGAGAAAGGAGTTGGAAGGTGACTCGAAGGTACCACTCTGGGATCTCTTCTGTGTGGATCTCTTCCCAGCAGTGATTTCATTTCCTTTGGATAAATACCCATCAGATGAGGATGATGGTGCTATGAACCAGACTGAGATACATGAGGGGAGTAAGAGGTGAGGATATAGAAGCCTACATCTGGGATGGGGGTGTGTTGTTCATTACAGGGGGTTGCCAGAGGCAATAATGAATTTAGTTTAGGCCATGCAATCCAGTTTCCTTATTTTACCAGTGAGGGAACTGAGGTTCTATATGGTAAAGTGACTAATACGAGGTCACAGAGCTAGTTGGTTAATCAAACACCTGACATATTTCCTCTTGTTTTGATGCCAGAAGATTCACTGCTTGGTTTTCTGCACTGAGAGCATCTATATAGTACTAATTACCAAATGAAAATATCATTAAATGCACAGTATGGCTTGTGTGTATTTTCAGCCGAGTCCGTGACACAAATCGATCATTTCAGGCAGGTGAGACAGAGACAAGGGTTGATTTAATGGAGATATCACAGGGCTAGCTAGAAGGCGTGAAAGCAGGAAGGCACCATAGAGATCAGTCAGAACCACTTCATTTTACAGATAAGAAAACTGAGTCTCAGGGAAAGAAATATATGTGTCTAAGGCTTCACTGGTGACCAGTGATTAAAATTAAGACCTGTATCTTCTGACCCTTTAAGTTAGTGGTTTCTGCAGTAAGGTATTCCAGATTGTTATTACAGCCCTTGTACGTGTTGAGATTCAGCTGATTGCTTTGTTATTTACTCTCCCTCCAAGCTGAAAGATGCATCATCAGCCACATCCACATTGCTATGGAGTAGGTGTTTAGAGACTGAGAGAAGCAGGGACCTACATGGAGGATTGGATCATTTTCAGTGCGTGTGTCCACTGACGCTTCTTAGTTTAGAAGTGCCTCGAGATCAAAAACTATGTATTTGCAGCACAAAACACAGAGCCTAGACCATATTTGCCATACACTACGTGTCTGTTGAATGAGTGATTTAACCTCAAGGATGATTTTTGAATCATGGCTTTCTTTCTTTTTTTTTTAAAGTAAATTACCTATGATAAATTCATCAGGTCTCTACTTTGCCCACATGTAAGCACTCACTAAAAGTCACATGGTTCTCATCTTTTAATAAAAAACAGCAGGGAGTGCTGTCAGCTGACAGGATAGGAATGATAAAATGTGAATACTAGAAGTGCCCTGGTCTGAATGTGGCCTCTTGCTAGAACGCCAAAAATACAAACTGTTCAAGTCTGCCGGCCCAGTGACCTCAATAAACAAAGGTCTTTTCTTTCTAGAAACATACTTTTTTTCATCTTGTTTATCATCTGACACACATACCCTCACAAACTCAAACACATACACGCACATGCACACGCACGTGCACACACACACACACACACACACACACACACACATTTTCTTTTTTGAATTCTTATGAAGGTGCTAAACCTATATATTGCTGTTTTGCATAGTCTTGAAAATGACCCTTTGCCATATAGTCAAAACGTAAAATCTTTCTTCTTGAGGACAGCTTTACTCTGCTATGAAAGCCTCTGGACAAGTAGATTATTGAATAACCCATGACTTTGCCCTTCATCTGATTAGTTCCCTAAAAGAGATCATAAGACATCCTTCCAAAGCCTAGAGGCCTTCAGAGGCCTGAATCATCACAGAGGGCTTTCCTCCCTCCTCCCCCCCATCTTCCTGAAATGTCATGGCCACCGTGAGTGGTATCAAAGGAGATCACTGTTTGATTCAGAAACAAACAAACAAACAAACCCAAAATACAAAAGGAAGAAAGAAAATACATTTAAAACTCATTTGAGAAAAGGAAAGCTTACCTGTGGCTTTTGTCATATGAAGAGTATTATACCCCTTTCTTTTATTGACCGGACAACTGTGAGAATGAAAAATAAAAATGCCTCCGTGGTATAACCCATATAAGAAATATTTTAGGATCATCATGTGCTGGTCCTGACAAAATGTTCTTTCCAGTGATACGTACTTGAGTACACAGGCTCACTCACATATTAGAAGCTCACTCACATACTAGGACAGGAACCCTTGACCTTCATGCGTTTCCACTAAGTGCTTATGGTTATGGATCATTTCTCTCTCACAATCTGCATTGCTGATGCTCATATGCACATAACAGCCTACAAAAGAGTTTGGAAACTTCAATTAAAACTTATCACAGAACCTCGTGCTCAAAGTTAAGTGTAAATTGTTCTTAGAGGTATATTGACCTATATGTTCTTAGAGCCATGCCAGTTTTAGCCGTTTATTCTTTTGAAGATAAGCTGGCTTATTGAATACATACTTAACTTTGTTTTAATTTGTTTAACTTTATAAGACTCTGAAGATAAATGCCCAAGTTAGAATAAAAGTCCCTTGTCTGGTCATACACTTCTGGAGACTTTTGATTCAGAAAATAGAAACCCAGGCTCAGCCCTTGTCTTCAGCAATTACTAGTACACCAGAGTGACAAGCAATAGGGTTTTGTTCATTTTTGTTAATCAGCTGAATTACCTGTAATTTTTTATTATAAAGTCTGGTCTGGAATTATGATTTCACTGCCTATATCATATTGTCTTTCATAATTTTTAACATGCTGGAGAAAGGGAGGAAAAACTCAAGTACCAGGTAGTTTTAAGGTATTCTGCTGGGTGCTTTACACATGTTAATTCATTTCATTCTCAGGACAACTCTTTGTGGTCAATATTGTTACTGCCATTTTACAGATGAGGAAAGCTCAACTTAGGGTGTTTAAGAAGTTTGCCAATATTCAGTTAGAAAATTTAGATCAGAGCAAAACTAATTCTAGTGGATTGATCTAAATAAGACCAACCCCCTTTCTTGTTTATTTCCTTCCTCCCCCTTTTTCTCTTCTCCTCCTCCCACTCTTTCTGTAGCAGAAGGCTTTCCTCATCCAATAGATTGTAGACTATTTAAGGATACAGGTCATCTAGTTCACTGTTGTATTCCTAGCATGTCACCCAGAGACTGGCGTTGACACATAAGTATCTATTATCTGTTTAATTGAGTTGAATGGGACACTTCTGGTACATAAACCTGGAGAAGAGCTAGTACAAGACTATGGTTTCGTAGTTGAGAATGTTCAATGTTGGTAAATTGCTTTCAACTGTGGATTCAAAAAACTCTGATTTGAATTCTGACTTCCCAAGCTTATTAATCTGTATAATTTGAGCAAGTTACTTAACCTCACTAAGTCTAAATTTTCTTACTTTAAAATGGGGATAATGATTGTACCTTCATGATCATTTAGGTAAATCACATTTCTGATGATGAGTGAGCATACAACAAATGCTAGCTGTGTCTGTTTGACTGTTACCGTTAATTGGAGTTCACTGTGGCTACCTTTTTAACATACTGCATCATGTAGTTATTTATTGTGCTTATCATTTATAATCTATGGTTCCACTAAAATGTAAGCTCCATGACATGACAGTAGGGATTTTCATATTTTAATCTCATGTATTGAGAACACTGTTGTCCCACAGAACATTCTGCGATAATGGAAATTTTCAATATTGGAGTTATGTAATATTATAGCGCTAGCCACATGTGGTTATTGAACACTTGAAATGTAGCTACTTAATGTGACTGAGGAAGTGAATTTTAAATTTTAATTAGCTTTAAGGAATTTAAATGTAAGTAGCCATGTGTGGCTTGTAGGATACTGTATTAGCAGAGTCCTAGAACATTTTATGATACACAGAAGCTTCAATAAATACCTGTTAAATGAACGAATCCCCTCTGGACTCAAAGATCAAGAACGAAACTGCATGGGTGCATATTTAGCTCATTCTTTAAATATGAGCAATGAAGCACTTGACTGAGTGATCTGCTCATAATGGAGGCCTCATAAGGTTACAATATATGATTTGGTTTGCTATTGTAATAAGTTTTTGATTTCTATGTGTTTTTGGTGATAGGTCAAGAAAGATTTGGAAACATGACAAGGGTCTACTACCGAGAAGCCATGGGTGCATTTATTGTCTTCGATGTCACCAGGCCAGCCACGTTTGAAGCAGTAACAAAGTGGAAAAATGATTTGGACTCAAAGTTAAGTCTCCCTAATGGCAAACCAGTTTCAGTGGTTTTGTTGGCCAACAAATGTGACCAGGGGAAGGATATGCTCATGAACAATGGCCTCAAGATGGACCAATTCTGCAAGGAGCATGGTTTCGTAGGATGGTTTGAAACATCAGCAAAGGTAATGTGACCTTACAGGATAAACTTATTATAGACAAGATCACAAAGAAAATGGCATGTAATCATTTTCATCATCATAATGATAATAATATGCGTTTGTCTAGTGATTTATAATTCCCAAACTGCTGTAAGCTCTTTCTCATCTCAAATGGATGAGTACGTGTGCAGGACAGGAATTATTATCCACCATTTATGATGATTGTGGCTAAGGGAGCAAAGTAACTGATACATGGTCATGTTGATAATAGTTAATAACTGTGCTCATTTATTGAGTGCTTATTATGTGTCAGGCACATGTTATCTCCATGCATTTCCTCATGCAGTCCTCACAACTACCCTATTAGGTAAGTATGATTTTAGAGTAACTGAAAGAAATGGGCCTCATGCTCAGTGTTTCTGCCTTATTCATGTATTAATTAATTTACTCCATCAGCATTTAATATGTTCTTCTGTACCAGGAATTGTGCTTTGCCCTGAAAATGAAAAGATGGCAAGAACACAGACTATCCCATTGGGAACACTAGAATAGTGGGTGGAGAGAGGAGATGGCAAGTAGAAATGTGAGGAACATAGTGTGGTTTGGCATTACTCACCTGGGTGGCAAGGAGTAGCAGGAAGTGAGGGCAGCGTCAGGTCGGGTCGATGAAGAATCTGATGTCGTATGGTGAGGGTGTTATACTTCCCATTATGTCCCACGCTGCTATCTGATTGGTTAGATGCATGGTTTTTACTCTACTCCCTTTTGATTTTGTTTATGTTGTTGTAGCTCAGTATCAGAGAGAAAAAAAAATAATTCATGGTAAATTTTGAAAATTAAAAAAACACAAAAATAAAATAAAAATAAATGTTTTGCTATATTTTCTGGTATTTTCTCTATGCATATAAATATGTGTGTGTGTGTGTGTGTGTGTGTGTGTGTTTTACATTCTTAGAATTGCATTCTGCATAGTTTTATATCATGATTTTTACACCTTTATGTATTAATGGAACACATATTAAATACTTGTGGAATATAGGAATTGTGTTAGTTGTTTGAGGTTCAGCTGTGAATAAGGCAGGCATTGTCTGTGTACTTATTGAATTTACGTTAGTCCTTTTTGTGAACATTTGTGCACATCATTAGGGAATGATTTGAAAATATAACTTGAATGGGCATCATTCTAATAGGCTGGGGAGGAGCCTCTGACTGGTTTTAGGTTGGAAAGTGGAATGGTCGGATTTGCCCTGGGGACTAGGGAAAGATAGCTTGGAAGCAGTAAACCTGGAGACAGTGACATGGTAAGTATTGCATTCCTATGGGAAAATGACAAGTCTTTGAACTAAGGTAATGGCTTTAGGGATATGAAAGAAAAACCTGATTTGAGACTATTGCTAAAGTGTCAACACCAGCAGGATTAAGCAACTGCTTGGATTGAGAGATGACAGGGAAAAGAGGGTGGTGGTGCCATTTTTTCTGTCATAGTTGGGACTTTGTTTTGTTTTCTTTTCTTTCTGCCATTTCATGGAGAGTCTTAATGCCTACGTTCTCTCTGTGCTGTCGCTAAGCTGGTCTTATGTTTAGAAGTTATTACAGCTCAGTTAATTGTCTTCCTGATTCGGGCCTCATTTCTTAGGGATTCTTCCTTTGATTCAGGACACAGTATCATTTTCTACTTTCTGGCTGTCACTGAACTTTTTTGGTTTGTTTGTTTGAAGAACTTATTGTAAAGAGAGGCAGGTAGAGCAAAATTCACAGGTATGGTTACGTTACACACAATTTAAGAAACATTATATTTTTTGTAGTCTGATTCTTGAATGTTAGTCTGGCTTTTTAAAAAATTTCCAAGTGTGGGTGAATTCCCCTATTCTCCTATTGCTTAGCCCCACACTCAAATTTCATTTCACCCCATAGCTCCTGCATCTTCATTCAAATTCATTTCTTTTGAGTCACTCTCCAGCCTGGAAGCCTCCAGGCACCAGGGTAAAAGACTAGGATTTTTGAGAACTACATTTCTCAGTTGATTACTTTATATTTGAAGAGCAAACTAGATTGAATGACTCATATTTGTATGGAAAGAGGAATCTTCCATCATTTATTCATTCAACAAATATTATTGAACACCTGTTATGTACCAGTCACTGGGAATAGAGGTATTTACAAAACAGAAAGAATCCTGACTTCATGTATAACAATAACAACAAAACATAAATAAAATGTATACTGAATACGTGCTAGCAAGAAAACAAAAAGAAAGGAAGAAGTTTATGAATTTGTGGGGAAAAAGCTCACTCTGACTTTTTCCTTGCTCCACCATTGCGGTGTCAAACTATGCTTATGGGTGTGATGTTCATTAACTTAAGGCCTGGCTGACCCACCATACTTACATACTGGGTTTCTAATCCTGTAAATCTCTGCAAATGTAAACTTTGATGAGAAGCTTTGTACAGAGAAAGGGTGGAAGGAATTTCACAAGCCTAAAATGCACTCAACTATTAATATAACCAAGCGGGTACAAGGCCTCATTGTAAGAGGCAGAACCCACATTCAACATCTCTCTTCCCTCCAATTATATTGCTATTGAAATTCCTCTTCTGAATGTCTTAATAATGAAAATGGCTTCCTGGTGCTAGGTTAGTATTCAAAGTCAAGGCCTAGAAGCTCAGGAATAATACTGCAGCATTGACAAGCTGGAGAGTCAACTATTCAGTCTTTTTTAAAGCATCTGATAAAGCTCTGCTTACTTTCTGAGGATAGTGTTACCACATTTACAAAACAGAGGCCCGAATCTAACTGTCACCCTGAAGCTAAGATGGCAGCATTTGGAGACAGGTACCCATTCATTCTTTGATTACATTTGGGATCAGGGAAGTTTTCCCATAGAGATCTTTCTCTTAGAAAGTGAATCTACTAACAATTAGAGTCTTCTTGAGTGACGTCATAATCAACCCAGTGATAAACATCTGATTTCCTGCCCCCCTCCCCACCTTCTAAATTTCTGATGAGCCAAAGGCAGAAATCCTGTGGGATCACGATCCTCTTGGCCATCTCTGAAGCTGAAGCTAGCCAGGTATTAGAGGAGTTAGTTATTGAGACCCGCCTCCATCTTGTGGCTGACTGTACCGCTCAGGCAAATTTACGCTTTTGCTCTTCAGTCTTTTGGATTAATGTACCATGTAGGTTTTCGTACTTCTTGATGTTGCTGGGATAGTCATGGCAGCCTCTGGCTGTGGATTAAGAGAAAAAAATGAAATGTAAGCTAGCATCTAGGATTTTTCACATCATCTCTTTGAATATTAAAACCAAAGCAAATAAAATAAATACAGCCTCTTTTAAGTCAGGTTTGCTTTGGTTTTTCAACCACTGCATTCTTTCCCTTTCTCAGCCACCTTTACTTCCGCTCACCTGTGGAGTCACAAGGCCAGGTACTGTGTCACTGAGGTAATCATATATCCCATTTTCCTGGATCATTCCTAGCGTATGCCTACTGCCTTAGCATAATTATTAACAACACCCCCATTCCTGGTTTGTAACTTAAATTTTCATGGTCACCCTATAATTCAGGAATTCCAATACATCACCCTGCCCGCATCACACCTGAGCTCTATGAATGAATATTTTATTCATTCCTTGGCCTAAGCCCGGTCTTTAGAATATGCTTCGGTAGATTTAGCTCTTTAGAATGACGGCACTGGCCTGATCTTGTTAGGGCATCCTCAAAGTTGGGAGTCCTGTCCTCTGGGCCCATTTCAGTGACTGACGGACTTGCTACCTGCAGACTCATTTGCCTGGTGCATGTTGGTGACCGTTGTTTGAATCTCTACCAGTTCCTCCTTTTAGATTTACTCTCTGACCGTAGCCACCCACCCACCTTCTAGGGTTGTTGTGAGCAAGAAGTGACATAATGTATGTGGGGTTCCTAGATGTGTTATGTCTGATCACACACACACACACACACACACACACACACACACACACCATCATCATCATCATCATCAGCAGCAGCAGCAGCAGCATTATCACCATCCCTATTATCTGTTCCCACAGCCCATCCACTGGTCTGGGTGTCACCATCTGTATCTGGCTCTGAAGCACATGAAAGCTACATCAGCATAAGGGTCTGTTTCTATCTCAGCCCTTTCCAAGCGGTTCCATCGTGCTTTTATGGTACAATGATTTGTGTGTGCTGTGTTCCGAAACAGGACACAGGAAAATGCCAGTGTAGATGGAGCAAGTGTTATCTATCCACTAGTCATGACAGGAACCAAAGTCACAGAAATAACTGCAGCACCCCACTCCTGGCAGATATCCTTGGCTGTTTCTGTCCTACTTAAAGTGACTGTTTAGGCCCACCCTCTTCTTAGAATGTTCTACGATCAATGGGTGCCCTAGGAAAGCTTTCTTACATTAAACTGCACTCAATTGTAGCTCTTCTGTGAAGCTAAAAAGAAAAATGTTGATGTGTGTCCTGCAGAGAGAAGGAATATATCCGATAGTGTTCTCTGTAGGAAGTTGCTAGATTTTTAGGCAGAGGAGTAGGCGTTTCACAGCGTAGTGGATATGTGTCGTGTGTTTTGGTTTTCCAGCAACGATTAGACACATTTGCTATCTTTGGGGAACTTTCAGTCATGGGAGGCTCACCTCCCCAGGAAGCACCCATACAACTTTCTTCTTTTGCTTTCTTTGCAGCGAGGGCACAGGCGCATAGCTTAGCGTTCACCAATCATTCTGATTCAGAAGTGAGCTGCTAGAAGAAGAAGGTATAATGCTGAATCCATGTTTTCTGGGGAGGGTCGTGGCTGAACAGACCCCCACCCTTATAGACAGCAGAGGTCGCAGACTCCTGTGCTTGACCCAGAAACAGATCACTGCTGGTCCCAGGAGCAGTTGCATTCTAGTGAGTTCCTCAAAGAGACTCAGATTACAGGACCTAGTCGTGCTCAGTGGTGGCTTCAGAGTGTCCTCATCAGGCCTGTTCTAGGAGAGGTTTGAGTTTCTGGATGCTTAGTTTTGAGCCTGTTTCTCTTGACAACTGAAGCTACTCAACATTCTTGAATAAACTATTTCGTCATCAGCTTCTGTATCTTACAACTGAGAAGCCGGATTAATATACATGGTCAAATACATTTGAGAAAAACGACTTAAACAACCACTTCCCTTGCTGCAGAACTTCTCAGGACTTTGATGTTTTAATGGGTGTTCTCAATTTCCAGTAATAACAATGGCTATGTTTCTTGCTGTTTGCTGTATGTTAACTTTGTGCAGATATTTGTACGCATATGAACTCATTCAATCCTTAACACGATCCTATAAAGTAGGCTTTAATATTATGACTATTTTGAAGAAAAAAAAAAGTTCAGACTTAGGTGACTTCCCTAAAGCTATATGCTTACTATCTTATTTCTTTGATTCAAGCATACACATTTTGGCCCTTCATATGATGACATTTCTAAATCAAGATATGTCCTTTGTCAGGGTGGATTTCTAAAGTGATGGCATATCATAAGCAGAATGTCTTTTTCACTATCTCCTCCACAAGGGGACTACACCACACAGCAGTTCCTAAATGTTTTTGGTCACAGAACACTTAACAAAATAGTGGAACACGTTTAGGGAATGCTGGCCTAGAAGTCTTGTGTCGAGGGAACGTTTTCTTGAGTTTACCGAGCTTTTATTATTATTTTTAATTGCTCTGCAAGCTGAAATATATAGCAGTTAAGAAGTGGCTAGTTTTCTGGAAGCTACTTGAAGAGCACTATCACACACCATTTCTTTTTATAGGCTTCTAGAAAATATGCACTTAGAAACAATGTATATATACAAACTGGAAATGCACAGATAATTACACTTGGGTATGGGTAGATAGTTATTCTAATTCATTTTGTAATGGATGGAATATAGAACATCATTTTTTAAAATCCGTTTATTTTTAAGTTGAGTAGTGAACCATCTCTGATTATTCCCATTTTTTAAATGTCAGACTATGAAAAAATTCTAGGCAGTCACAGTGCATTCATCGATTCAACACAATTTGTATTGAATGTCCAGATCTGTGCCGTGAACAATATGTATTAAGCCCTCTCTGAGTTCAGATCATGCTATCAGAGGCCAGTTCTTATCCTTAAAATGTTTTATTCTTAAAATTCCCTAGGGGAAGTAGGTATTCCAGGTTTTAGGCACCTATCACCAAAGAATTTAGATGAGGTTGTAGTCTGTGCCTCCACTGGCTTAATTGGTCACAGGACATTTAACCCTGTATTTTAGCTGATCTGATTAGAGCTGGTTATATGCTTCAGGACATAAAAGGAAAGGCCCAATGTGAAATCTAAAATCAGCAAAGTTAGGAGGTATCATTTAATGGAAATGTTTAATAGTCATGATCATTTCATAGAGTGACCACTAGCCTGTAGTACAACTATTTGAATCATCGTTCTGACAAATTCTTAATGTCTTACATGAAAAATGGAATTGTTTCTTGAAGTTGAGTGTAGCTTAAGTCCAAGAATCTCAAATTGAAGTTACTCATCTGTTTAATAATCAGTAAAAAATTAATAATAACATTAAAGTTTTATCTTTAGTTAGTTAGTTCTCCAGAGCCTTTCTAGGTCTATGCTTTTAATTACTAGGTAATCTGTAATCCAACTGTGACTAAGACTTTGTAGGGAAATAGAAATGGGCCCTCAGTGGATCTAACCATAGCTCTGTGTGTGCAGGAGGGAATGTGTTGCATATGTCATTCTCTCCTAGCTCCCCATTATAATTATTTCTGTAAAAGTGTTTTAAGGAAAAGGCCCATGTGCATGTCTCTCCAAATTTCAAGGAGGAAGGATGCACCTGAGACTCTGTCCTATCTTGAGCTTAATCTGAAGCTGAGATGATCTGGGTGGGAAAGTGTAGGTGACGGGAGATAGCAAAAGCAGGGAGAGTCCCGATGCCTTTGGGAATAAAAACATTGCCTGGGTGCAGTTGAGTGCAGACTACGACTGAATGTGGCACCTTGTCTTGACTGGTAGACCATGTCTTCTGTTCCCAAATCCATGGAATGATTAAATACAATCAGATTCTGCTTCTGGAGTCAGCTTTCCTCCTGGATCTCTATCTCCAGCCATGACTTTTTTCCCAAACTTCAGACTTCCATATCCCTCTGGATCTCTATCTGGACATCACCCACACAGCTCTTCCAACCTAACATGTCTGAAACTGAAGTCATCAGCCTTTCTGCAAATCAGATCATCTGACTGGGAGATGTCACATCCACCCAGACGTCCAAGCCATGCACCCCTATACACAGTCACTCATCCTTCAGAAACCCCTTGTTCCTGATCATAGATAACCCCAAATGGAGGCTCTTTTCTGCCTTGCCTGGCCTATTTCTGGCTACTCCATCCTTCCATTTATCCTCCAGTGACATTAAACGTCAAGTTCCCTGTTCACATCTCTGTATTCCCCCTGCCAGGGACATGCTTCTTTCAGTTATTCACCTGTGTCACACTCTTTCTATGACTTGGCTGAAGTATCATCTGTTACTGAGCCTCAGGTAGTCTCTCCTGTCTCTTACCACATTGTGTTACACGTCTTTCTTTATGGGCCTGGCCCCTGCTCTGCGCTGGGAAATCCTGGTCACGTAGCAGCACGGTGGCTGACACAGGAGGGTGATTACTTGTTTAGTGTTTATTGAATGGAACAGAATTTTTTTTTGCACTGCTTCTCAGGAACTCTTTTCAAAGTTTCTCTTATTGTATTAGTCTTTTCCCTGCCCTTTGTGGGGGATTTCCGTTCTTAGGGAACTGGATACAAGCAGAAACATTAATTTACTGCTGTATATCCTAGGAGGATTCCATATTATATAACTCCTTTCATCCAGAAAGCTCTCGAGACACTTTGCACAGCAGGGAAAGTGTAGGGCCACACAGTGTACAGGGGGAATTGCAGAAGAAGGATTAATGTGAGGGAAACTGTCCTCTTAATGCCTTGGGCCCTAGACCGGGAACGGCGAAATTCTTTGCATGGTAATACCACATAAAATCCTGCAAGAATCTACCATTAGCCTGTGGATCTTCTCCAACTTCTTCCTCCTTCACACGCCAGAACTGGAATTCAGCAGTTTTCTCCTCACTGAAATGCTCAGAGTCTTGTTTTACACGTATCTCATTTGCTTCAGCTACTGTCATTTGAGCCACACACACACACACACACACAAAATGGCTATCATATTTGTCTTTTTTACTAATAATGAAACAGAGATCCAGAGAGTCTTTTTCCTGACTTTCATTGGGGAAACCGGGCCTAGACTTTGGATCTACTCCAGAGCTCTATCCAGTGACTGATTCCTGAACAGAGTTGGACATCAGGAATACCTGAGGAGCTTGTTAAGATGGCAGATGCCTCGTCCCTGCTCTCAGAGACGTCTGGAGGGCCTGAGAATGTGCTTTTGGAAAACATTTTTTGGTGATTTTGATATGCTCCCGGGTTAAGATACATTGTGTTACCCATTATTCATTCATTCATTCATTCACTCATTCATTAAACCCTGAAATATTCCTTAAATAACTACTATGTATTCAGGCTGTCACTTCGCTAAGCACTGGAGCACTGATGATAAAGGGCACAGTTTCTTCCCATTAAGAAGTGCCCCATCTCCTGGAAGAAAACCCAAGTAAATGAATAATTATAATACAGTATGAAGTTCCATAAAAACGGTTGGCCTCTATGATTGCTGCGAGCGCACTTGGAGGAGAAGCTCTTACCTCTACCTGAACTGGAGGCAGCTTCCCTGATGTTTGATTGTCTCTTTATTCCTAGTAACTGAAAGTCCACAGTGCTGTGTTCTATGTGAACCTTTGTTCATTTAATGTTCCGGGCCCTCTGGGAGCTCTTTCAACGTATGTTCTGAAAGATATTATTTCTTTGATAGATTTCTCCCCTTTATTTACTTGGTTCTTTCTTTATGGAAGTCCGGGTTTGGGGTAACCTCCTGCATTGAATCTGTGAACCTACTATGCTTTTTTCCCCCTCATATTTTCAGCACCTTGTCATTTTTATTTCAATTTCTATATTTCTTTATCTTACTTTCCACTCTTTTATTGTAATTGCTCATTTCAGCAATCATAGTTTTAATTTTGAAGAGCTTTTTCCTATTCTCTGATTGTTCTTTTTGATAACATCCTGTTCTTCATTAAGAATGTAATCACTTCTTGTATTTGTGAAGTACTAATTAGTTTTGTAAAGTAGTTTTTTTTCTGTTTCTTACATTAGATAATTTCATTAGAGTTATTTCTACAGTCCTTTTTTAAAAAATTCTACTTTATGTCGATTGTTCCTCTTCAACATCTGATGATCCTTGGCAGAACATTCATTTTTAAGAATAAGACCATCAAAAACAGACACCAAGTTCTGTGTGTATCTGTAGGCTTGTTGGTTAGTGACTGTGTTGACTGTTGACGAGTGGATTTCACTTTAGGTTGGCAGTCACTGGGGACTCTCAGATATCAGCTGTTGGAGGTCTTGTCTCCATGGAACTCTTCTCTCCTGCCAGTGGTAAAGGTGGCAGAGTTCTGTGAGGTGGCAGGGAAGTAGTAGTCCAGTTGCCATATCATCAGGCTTAGTTGACACATTTTTCAGTTCAACATCACTTACATGGGAAAATTACTTGGTTTGTCTTGAGTCTCAAGTCTCTTTTCTATGGTTTATTCAGAGGATGAACCAGTATTTGACTAGGGGAATAGAGGCCTAGCTGCTGGTATTTTACATGGAAGAATGGGAAAGGGTACAGTTGACATTCCCCATTCTAACCTTCAGTCAGTCCCCTGGTTTCAGTCACTCTCAACATATGGGTCTTGGATTCTGTGGGAATTACTGAGCTCTCTAATTGTCCATATCTCCCTTCACATACCCTTCAGGTCATGCTGTATACACCCTAGTAAGTCTACTACTGTTCTCCATTACTTTCAGATTTCTGAAAATGTGTTGAAATCTCTTGAATGCTGAATCACATTTTCTTATTAATTCTTGAGATTCTATTTTAAATGTTTTGTTTCTTTGGAATCACATTTTTAGAGTTTTGGTAAGAAAAGGAAATAAACGTATTCCCTCTATGTCTAACTGGACGGTGCCCATGTCCTTTGATATTTTACTGATTATCTATGTTAGACTACAGGTTAGTCATTACATAATTTAATTCATTACAGTTTCTTTTAAAAGTAGGGTTAGTTTTTCATCATTTTATAATGTGGAAACTAAAGTCCAGCAGGATATAATTAACTTATCCAAAGTCACAACTAGTGAGTGTCAGTAGTAGGATTTAAACTCAGATCTGATTGACTCTGGATCGACTTGGTGCTTTCTATCTCAGCTTCTACTATTTAAAAGAAAAGGAAAGGAAAGGAAAATATAGGCAAAGGCTCTGTCTCTGTCAGAAGCTTCTGGAAAGGGTTGCTTCCTAGTTTCAGTAGGGGTTTTGTTACTAAGATATGTTTCACTTCTCCCTCCCTGTATTACTTCATATTTTTCAGTATTGATTTTGTTTTTCCCTGTTTTGTGGTCCTTTACCTTCTCTGATGTGTCTTGTTTGCCATCTTTGAAGTACCCTTAGATTTGCGGGTGACAGCCCTCCTCTCTCCCAAGGTCTTCTGTTTCATCTCCGTCTGCTTCCCTGACTAGTGAGGTATTGATTCCTTGGGAAAGCCTGCAGGGATTGGGGGAAAAATCAATATCTCATTAGACATAAGTGAGAAGTTGCCGCCGCAGCAGCTCCTCAGCAGCCTGTTTGCTGACCTAACATGTTGGGGCATGGTGTAAAAACTAGGTTAGCCTGATGTGTCCGAGGATGTTCTGAAGAGATTAGATTGTTTTAGGAATATTATAGAAAAGCCAATGACAGAAAAATTAAGAGCTGTAAATCCATTTCTTTGAACTAAATGAAGTGGAGTCATCTTTGCAGAATAATTTTGCCTGTCAAAAGTTGCCTCACAGGAAGGAAGTTCTCTGTTGAGAACTTGTATAACTCTTGGTCACTTTGCATTTTCTAGTATAGGCACAATCTTTGAGCACCATAAGGCAAGTCGTTTAGTGTTTATGTTCCACAGGGTTCCTAAAATGAAAGAGAGGGTGTCAGCAATCGAGTGCCTAGTGTTATCCATATGATATGTTTCTGAAACACTGTGTATGAATCCCAATTTTTGATGCTGTCTCAAGAGGCTCATCAGGGCAGTTCTCCCTGGATGAGTCTCTTTGAAAAGGAAGAGTTCCTTGGAAAGAGAATAATAACCCATTTGTTTATCTGGTTATAAGCTTAAGTTTTTCTTTTCCAGATTTTTGTAAAGAAGGGAAGACATGAGGAGAAAAGTCAAATTATCAAAGTCTAAAGAGGTCTAGTGTTACCATAGTAATAGAAACCTGTCCTTTACCCCCAAATTAGCATGTCATTGTCTTCTACCATTGCATGGAAACACGGGAAAATTATATTTGGATAGTACTTCAAAATCATCTTATGGTCTAACTACTTATTTTATACTTCAAATAATCATTGAGCTGCTCTCCTCTATGTGATAGGTACTCTTTTAGGCACCAGGGCTATCCAGTGGACAAAACAGATAGAATCCCTGCTTCTTGGAGCTTGTGTTGCAGTGGATGAGACAGGTAAAAAACAAAGTAAATATGTGCAATATATAGTTTGTCAGTGGAGTAGAAGTGCTAAGTTGAAAATTAAATCAGGGAAGGAGTCTAGAGCTTATGTGCCATATATGGGTGGGATGTAGGGAGCAGGTCAAAGAGAGGAAAGCAATTTTAGAGAGGTCACCAAGGAAGGTTTCACTGTGAAGGTTTTTATTATTTAGTTATTTTTAATTAAAGGTTGCAGGAGGGACAATATTGAGCCCTATAGATTCCTGGGAGGGGAATGGCCCAGGAAGAGGATGTAGCATGTGCAGAGGCACTGTGGCAGGAAGTGACAGCTGTGTTTTAATAGAAAGATAAAGATGAGGTCAGAGAGGTGATGGGGTCATGTTGAGCCCTTAGAGCATTGTAACAACTGTAGGTTTTGCCCTGTGTGAGATGGAAAGACATTGGGTTTGATCAGAGATGTCACACAATTTGATGTAAACAGTTATGCTTGTCATTTTGTTGAGCCTGGATTGTACTGGGAAGGTTGGAAGGAGATCAGCTAGGACTCTATTGCAGTATCTAAGAAAGAGAAATTGTGAGAAGTAGTCAAACTCTACACGTATTTTTGAACATAAAGCAGAGAGATTTCCTGACAATTTGAATGAAGATAATGAGAGAAAGATGGGATTTGGGGATGGCTCCACAGTTTTTGGCTTGAGCAACTGGAACATTAGAGTTGATGTTTTCTGAGATAGGGGTCCTGAGATGTGAAGTAGTCAGTGGGGAGATATATCCAAGACTGAGTTTTGTATACAGTAGTCCCCCGCTATTTGTAGGGGATGCATTTCAAGACCCCCATTGGGTACTTGAAGCTGCAGATTGTACCGAACCCTATATATCGGGGGTGCCAAAAAACGTATACACATTTTAAGAGCTATTATCTATGTATTACTTTTCAAAGTTGAATTGAATTACGGTAGCAATGTGTAGTATGACGTTCACTCAAAAGATGGCGTTAATCAAATGAACGCTGGTGTCACCATGCGACAGGCAGGACAAAGAAAATGGCAGAAGCATGGTCATCGTTCAAGGAGCGCCAGACTATTTTGAAGTAATATTTGAAATTTGAGAACGCTGTGGAAGTACAATGACAATGGATGCGTGAGCATGCAACAGAATCTCCAACATGCCTAGCAATTGCACACATTTGTGATAAGTTTAAGACTCATGGTACTATGTGTGATGTGCACAAGGGAAGATCTACAAGGCCTCGCAACAAGTCCTGCTTCTTCTGCTATGGTGCTGGAACAGTTTACACGCTCGCCACAGACGTCTACCAAACAATGTTCGTCTGGACGCTGATGGAAACCACTTTGAGCACCTCTTGTAATTGCAGGAGTCAAACGTGACTTGTAGTCATCTTTTGTTATCAGTATATATTGAGTATTACAATTTTAATACAGTTTTTTCCTTTCTTAAAATGTGTATACATTTTTTTGGCACCCTTTGTATACCATTTTTTCTATACGTACATACCTATGATAGTTTAATTTATAAATTGAGCACAGTAAGAGATCGACGAGAATAACTAATAGAACAATTATAACAATATATTAAAATAAAAATTATGTGAATGTTGTCTCTCTCATATATCTTATTGTACTGTACTTACCCTTCTTGTGATGATATGAAATATACAGAGCCTACGTGGTGAGTTGAAGTGAGGTGAATGATGTAGGCATTGCAATGTAGTGTTAGACTACTATACGGGTTACTTGAACATAAGCACTATGATACCATGGCAGTCACCTGATAACCAAGACAGTTACTAAGTGACTAACAACAGGCAGGTAACATATATACCCTGGGTGCACTAGACAAAGAGATGAATCATGTCCTGGTCAGAACGGCACAAAAATTAGAACTTATAAATTGTTTATTTCTGGAATTTTTCCATTTAATGTTTTTGGACAATGGCGTACTGCAGGTCAGTGAACTGTGAAAAGCAAAACCATGGATAAATGGGGGAGTACTGTTATGTTAAAATCTGGAAGACAACTAAGAGCAGATGAGATGTCAAGTAGGTAGTTGGTTGTCATTTTGGAGTTCAGGAGAAAATTTCAGGCTAAAGATAAGAGGATCAAGGACTGAACCCTGTGCAGTCCCACATTTAGATGAGAAAATAAGGCCACACAGAGGGCAGATAGTAGAGAGCATAGGTAGTTTGACTTTATCCAAACGTCTGATAAAAATGAGGTTAGTTCCCATCAGAAGTTTGAGCTCTGTGCCACCACCTTAGAAATATTCTTCTTCTTTGATGTAATTAAATAGTAGCCCTTAGGCACCATTTGAGCCAATTAAATTTACTCATTTTACTTGGAGCCAACCCATAGCCACCCTGTCCACAGGATGGCATGAGGGGCATAATACTGAAGATAAGATATGAAAGGTAGTCTTCTGTTTGCTCGATCTGCAATCTTTATTACAGGAGAAAATGGAATTAGTTTGTTGTGTTAACTCTGTGTTGTCTGTGACATCTGCTAACCTTGCAACATATTTTTCAAGCATTAGTCTGCCCCTCTGTGATAATACTTTTGCTCTGAATAAACCCCAATACTCTCTTTTTCTGCCTGTAGTATTTTCTGGGGGCATGTCCTCGTACTTAGTTTGAACTTCCTGATCCTATTTGGATGAACTCAGACCACCCTTGAATCAGTTCTGAGTTCACTTCCCTTCTCCTTCTCCTTCTGTCTTTGTATATGTTATTTTTAAACCTGATCTTACCTGAGCTGTTCTTGTAGTCAAACTGTATTCTCTTAGATCTCTTTCCTCTTCTTTGTTGGGTTACTCATCTGTTTTCCATCTGTGAGAAAAACCTACATAATTTTCCATTCATTCTTATACTATATTTCTATTCTACAGTTCATTAAATATTTATACATATGTTGTTTCCTTCCTGTTGAATGAGCTTGAGAGATCATATAAAGATATTAGGACTTCCTAAACTATTCATGGTTCAAAATTAATCACTCTTATTTTCTTTGTTCCACACCTTTGAATGTGAATATTAACATAGTACATATGACTTATGAATAACTTAGAAAATAATCAGAATTATAAAATAGAAGATTAAAATTATCTGTAATCAAACCACCAATTGATTTCACTGTTAACATTTTAGTCTGTTTCCTTCTAGTCAGGAATATGTGTATATTAAGAAGAACTCCATCCTATTCTTAAAGTGTCAACCCATCGAATTGACTTATTAGCTATAGACCTATAGCTATATATGCAAAGTACCAACAGAAAGAAAAAGAGAGAAAAAGTGAAAAGGTACCCAGGGTAAGCAAGAAAAGCTAAGTTGTCTTCTAAATAATATTTAATAATACAAGAAAGCATGTAATACATCTTAACTGGCTCTCAGGAACAAAGTTTATATTTTTAAAGTTCATATTTGAAGCAGAAATGTCCTTTATCTGGCAAAGTTAGTATCCTTTTGAATCCGTTAAATCAGATGGAATTCTGTAAAAACACCAGAAAATCAGAACTGAGGTTAAATGTTAAGCTCCAAGAAGCCTCTTTTATTCCTTTGTTTTCCGCCAGAAAAATTTATTAGACAACTACTTTATGCCTTTCTGAAGAGATACTTTGTTTCATATCATTTGTATTTCAACTTTATTTTACTTTTTTTTGCATGTCCAATATTAAAACCTCAATTGTCCATTTATTCTGCATATGTTAAAGTTATCAGAGGCTACTAGATATGTATCTATTTGATAGTGCACAACTTTATGAAAAACTATTTTTCCGTTTTTAAAATCATACATTGCTTATGTCTGTCTAAAATGTAAATACTTATGTCTACATCTGTGTAGACGATTGCAGATGTCCTTAAAGCAATATAATAAATACAGCTAAATACAGCTAATTCCTGATTTTGCATTGATTCCTCCATGGCCAGTTTTGTGCCCCTCCCCTCAGCCATTCCCTTTCAGCTCCCCCTGCAGGTTGTCCAAATGGAAGTTACCATCTCCTACGTACTCTATCCGTCAAGTCATAGTGATTGGCCAGTAGTGGCCACGTGACCTAAGTGGAGCCCCTCCTGGTACTAGTCTCTCCTGGACTCAGAATTGCTCTCGTCTTAAGTGTGAACATGTGGCTGAAGAAGCCAAACTCATCAGAGTCCTTACCCAGGATTTCTCCAACCGAATTTCTGGGTAGGAAACCTTTTCACTTGGGTGGAAAAGCTATAAGGATGTAAGCCCAGACGCTGATGGCAGCTATCTCCCTCTTATATTCAAAAAGCTGCTGGGCAGACAGAGAAAATGAAGATGACCTGATGGGGTTTCAGAGTCT
The DNA here is from genome assembly GCF_036562045.2 of Rhinolophus sinicus. Classification (NCBI taxonomy): domain Eukaryota; kingdom Metazoa; phylum Chordata; class Mammalia; order Chiroptera; family Rhinolophidae; genus Rhinolophus; species Rhinolophus sinicus. The sequence goes on from NC_133756.1 coordinate 107,987,505, forward strand.
AATTTCATTTCCTAAGGTTCTTGGAAAGGCCTGAATCTTTCAGCCATTCCATCACTCCTAGGAGCTACCCTCCAAATGACCTAGGGTATTCAGTAAGTTTCTGATATTTGCAACAAAAAGCTTGGAGCTAACCATGTTGATAGAGTACACTTGCTCTGGTAAATGATTGCCTAAATAAACGTCCTGTACTTAAACTCAATTTGAGAAATTTCTCCCATTAAGGGAACATTATTCTTAGGACTCCCACTCCAAGTTTAACTATATTAGTCAAGGGCTGGACATAGTCTCAAAAGTCACCTTCAATCCTATTTGGAAAAAGAGTATAAATTTTTTCCTTTCACAGCTGATGAAACTGATGCAGAGAGAAAACTTGATCTGTTTATAGTGACTAAGCTAGTTTGTAGCAACATCTGGGCTAAGACCCATGTCTATTAATTCTCTAAAGCTGCCCTGAATTTAAAAAAGAAAATAAAACTTCAGTATGATAAATTTTAACATACAGCAGCTCACACTATTTTTTTTAATGATTTTTAATTGGAATTAGTTCATGTTTCTTTCCCTTTTACAGGCCAGTTCATTCATAAATTACTTGAGCACGTACATGCCAACAGGCTCTGTGTAAGAAGCTGGTGACACTCCAAGTATATAAAAGTGCCACTTCTGCTCTCGAGAAGTTTACTGTCTAGTGAGAAGGTAAATTTCCAAAAGTTATTGCAGTTTTGCATGATCACAGCTACTATAGGAGACTGCTATGGAAGCACCTGAGAGTTATCCAATCCAAATTAGCTCAGGTTCGAGGTGGGGCATTGATCCGGGAAGACTCACCAGAGTGGATAATGGCAGGACTCTGTCATAACCAGTCAGGCCCATTGTTTCCAACTTTGTTATGAGCATTGTCTCACTCTACTCTGTTAAAGTCATATTGAAAGAAACACATGAACTTTATTTTGGGCTAGGCTCAGAAAAATAGAGAAAGGCAAAATTGGGGGTAACACTACCTAGGTAAGGGTAAAAAAAACACAAGTGTAATACAAAATCAGTTAATAAATGTATCTATCCCCCACCTTACCTCTGCCATCTACAGCCTCCCCTATATGTACCACAACTACTCCTGATCAGTAGTTGCCAAATTGTGCAAAGAGGGACCCTGACCCTGTGAGACAGAGAGCGAGATAAGAGTTCTGTGATCAGAGAAGTTTATAAAACTCATTTTGTGCTTGGAGAGGAGAGAGGGAAAGGGGGATTGCTTGCTTCTCTCCAACTCTCCCATCCCAACCTGAATCAGCCTTTTCTCAATTCTCAATACTGTTGTGGATCTTTACCCTCTGCTCCAAGTTCTGCCATGTTGCTTTGGTTCCCGTAATGTCCTCCCACCCACGATGCTAAAACTTTTCTCCATTTAATGCAAGAAGTTCAGTCACATGCTACATTCTGTTACTTTCTAGGGCTCTAAGGACTCCTGTTATAAAGAAACATTTTTGAATTATTTTTAACTTAACATTTCATAAAATTATTTAACCATAAGATGCTCTTTTCCCCTGTGCAACCTTATGAAACTTCAGAACCCACTTTGAGATATCTTACTCTAACAAAGAATTATGTTTGTCCCTCCAAACATTCTTATATGTAACTTAATAATATTAATGCAATATTGTATCATTTCCCAAGTGTCAATATTTTATTTTCAGGCCTTATTGTATGTCTACACTATTGCTGAGTTATTTCACATATCTCATCTCATTTTATACCCATCCTCAACAACTTTCTGAAGTGGGCATTTTTTTTTTTTTAAATCACAGATTATAGGTAAAGTAACTGAGGCTTGGAGAGAGGTTATGGTGAAGTCCCTGAGGTAAAATAGCTAGTGATTGGTAGAGCTAAGATAGTTCTGAGTCCTTCTGCTAGACCTTTCCTCTTTTTTTTTTTTTCTTTTTTTTTTTTTAAAATTAGTTTCAGGTGCACAAAACAATGTAATAGTTAGACATTTATCATTTATATCCCTCACACTGTGTGAACCCGCCCCCCATCCACTATACCTCTGACATCGCACATAGCCATTACGTTTCCACTGTCTCTATTCCTAATGCTGTACTCCGCTTCTTATAATTATATATATATATATATATATATATATTCATTATTGTTCAGCTTCAGCTTCAGGTGTACAGTGCAGTGATCAGAACTTTCCTCTTAAACAAATATACAAATAATAAAAATTCTAGATGACCAGAAGATTCTGAAACTGGGAAATGTACCTGAATTTCATTTAAAAATCCAAAGGAGAATAAAATGAAATCCTTGTGAATCAGCTAGATGTCAGCAGCTGCATACTTCCAAATGAGATATGTTTGCTCTGGATGGGCAGGGGATCTGCAGATAGGGGTGGAATAAGAATAACCCAAGCAAAGCGCATGAACAGAGTGGCCTGTGGTTTAGTTTAGTTGGAACCCAGCCAGGTAAGGGGAGCCAGTGGAGATGAGACAGGAGAGTGAAGTTCTGGCCTTATTGGTTGGCCCTGAGTTTGGTGGTCTGGACTGATTCTGCGTAGGCTGTATGAGCCAACAAAGTTTTTTTGAAGAGGGAGTTGGGAATGAGGTAAGACTATAACTAAACATTAATTAGAGTAGTCAGGAGACAGTCTGGAAGGAATATGTAAGACAATTGCCCTGGGAAGAAAATGGAAGCATATGATCAGAGAAGATCACACAGGTCCTGACCTAGGGTGAAGCAGAGGCGGAAGAGGCCTGGACTACTAATAAGATCATCACCTAAGTGTTGACTCCATCGCATATTAAAGAAAAGAGTATAAAGACTTTGATGAATAGTACCTAGTCCACGGAAAGTGCTCAATGGTTATTTGCTGAATAATAAGTTATTTCATTTAGGAACTTCATGATAGCTATTACAAGTCTGTAGAATGAAGAAAAGGATAGTATTATTCCACATCAGGAAGAAGAAAATTATATAGCACATGGTAAGTGCTGCCTCAGAGAGGTTGCTAGGCTAAGAATGACTTGTTATCTAACTGTAGAAGTTAGGAGTTGGACATCAGGGATTTGGTAGGGAGAGGGAGACGGGAGGGTCTAGGGTGGGGGCCAGAGTTCTGGCAGTTAGGTAGGATCATGAGATTCCAAATACAAAAAGGTGATTAAAATATGGATTTCTTTAGTTTTATCAGCACCTCTACTTTTACACATCGTTCTTGTGCCTGTATGTTTTCATTCAAACAACATTATTCTAACAATGGTGGCAGAAAGAGTTTCATTTACGTTATCTGGAAAAGCAAGGGTTTCCAACTCTGTACTAAAGAGTTAGTTAAGTGATGGACAAAAGTGTTGTATATGAAAAAAACCCAGATAAATTAGAGTCCTGCAAAGAAATTGTTAAGCTAGAATTGACCATTCAGTTTCATAAAAGTTCTCAAGAGGAGATGATATTAAAATAATTGTATATAGTATATTGTCATAAAATTATATCATGTTACCCAAATTCTATTTATCTGCAAATATAATGTTTCTAATCCTCATAATTCTATCATGTAGGTGCTATTATCTTTATATTATTAGGTGAGTCCCAAGAAAGGTGAGCATTTTGCCTAAATTCATCTGGTTGTTAAATAGCAGAAGTTACCTGAAACAGTTTTTGGGTTTTTTTTGGAACATCAGGGTCTAAAAAATTATTTTGAGAAGAGAAAAATGAGTACTGCAGTGTAGGTCTGCTCCACTGCAAAGTCTTTAGTAGTTCAGTTCAATTTTTGTTAAATGGTTCAGTCAGCCTTCCTTCCATTTCACCTAAAAGAATCATAACTAGAAAACAAGAACAGGCAGTTTGACTTGAGTAAATTCTGTTGTGAATATGTTTTCTTTATCATTCCCTGTAGTAATCTCCCATCTAAAATTATTTTCAGGCTGAAACCTCAACTTGTTGCTCTTTTAAGGGCCTTGTTCATTTGTTTATTCATTTATTCATTCATTTGTTCATTCGTCCATTTACCCAGTATCTTCCTAGTACCTATTGTCTGCCGGCTCTAAACTAGACGCTAAAATATAGCAGTGAAGCTCCCTGGAATTCCCAGTGCAGTGGAAGATACAGGAGAACAAAACAAGCCATTACATATTGACCACTGATAGGTGCCAGAATTTAAGGGTGCCGGTCCCAGCCTGGGGAAGTCAGAGTCAACTACTTACAAGAGGGGATCACTGAGGCATGACCTGAAGGGTGAAGATGAAGAGAAGCAGACACTAGAAGGGAGCTTGTATTTATCTGAGGACATATATGTAATGTCTAGGGGCTTCATCTAATTCTAAAGTTCTAACAAGAATCCTATGAAATGTGGTTATCATTAGCTTCAATTTACAGGTTACTCAGGGGAGGCTCAGGATTTGGACTTGCCATTGGCCTCAAGTAAGTGGCAAAACCAAGTTCGAAAACTTGCGTCCATAGCTGATCCTCTTTCCATTACATTCTGCTACTTCGGAAGACAAAAATGTTGCAGTCTCAGTTCTCAGACTTGGCACATGGAAGTGTCAGAATGAAAGCATTGAATCATGATAGAAATGAATTATAAAGCAGACAATTTCTGCTCATAGTTAGCACACAGTAAATATGACTTTAAATTGAATTGAGTAAGTCCAACAAACAATGTGGCTAAGTAGCTTATCCTACCTGTCTGTAAAATCAGTTAGTGGTATATTCACCTCCCAGGGTGTATGAAGGGTTGAATGAGGTTATATAAGAAGCATACATGGCATAGTATCTGAGTAAGTGTTCGATAAATATTAACAATTACTACTATTAATGTTTTGTGTCTGGTGGCCCATTTATATTCTTAAACTGATGAAAGTGAAAGTATCTTAACTGAAGGCTGCTATGTTTTCATTAATGGGGTTTATTAAGTTTGGGCTAAATGATAGTTTTTACGCTTATGTTTATTCTTCTCTTACCAAGACCTATTATTGGGGGCTCTAGTACTGTTTAAGTATAAGACTCAATGAAGGAACTTAAAAAGCTCTATATTAAAAACTAAATGTTAAGAGAGGTAAAATCTATGAACGTTTTGATTCTTTCTGGTCATTAGTGGTCAGTCGTACATTACATACTGGCTTTGGCAATGTTACCGGAATGGTAAACTTTGCAAAAAGACCTTGGAAACTGTGTCTGCCTAGTATGAGTGTTGTCAGGCCTGGTATGGGGAAAGGGGCAGGGATGGTGAACTCGAATTGCTCCAGGAGCCAGCAACTTAACAAAAATGAGTACGGTAGGTGGAAAACTAGAGTGTATATGTGCCATTTAGACAGTTAAAATTAAGCATAAATAAATAAACAGCTGTGGGCCAAACAAAACACATTGTGAACGTCTTGTTCATCATTTTCAAGATTCAAAAACAAAGCACTGGCCCTCCAGTTAGGGCACTTGAGTCTTCATTCCTTCAGCAGACCCTTACAGAGGAGTATGTCACAGTTGGTAAGTGCAGGGGCTCTGGGCTAGAGTCCGGCTTTGCCATTTACCAGTGTTGGAACTTTCAGGAGTCACATAAGTAGTGACTGAGCGTGGGCTGGAGAACCAGGTGCCGGAAGTTTGACTCACTGGCTGTGTGACCCTGGGACAGTTGTTTAACCTATCTATACCTCAGTTTCCTCACCTGAGTTTTCATGAGGTTTCACTTAGTTAATACAGGTAAAGTAATTAAATGGTCCTGAAAATGTAATAAATTATCAACGGGTATCAGCTTATTTTGGTAATAGTATCTAGAGATCTTTTACATGCCAGGCATTGTGCTGGAAGCCAGGAACCCAAATATAATATGATAAAATCCATGTCATTAAGGGCACTGACAATAGGCAGCTGTGAGTCATTGGTAAGTTCCAGGTATGTAGAAAGGGCCAGGGAACACTGAAGATACATTTCGTAGTGCTGAGAGAAGGCTGCTTAGGAGAGATATTTTTTCTAAAAATAAAGAGGTGTGTGAGCAGCAAGAGCAAAGAGGTAAGCTGTGTGATGCCAGGCAAGTCACTTTCCTTCTCTGTTGCCTTAATTTCCTAACGTGTCAAAGATAGCAGGTTGAATTAGTGCTATCTAATGTCCCTCCCTCTTTAATATTGGGTGGTTCTCTGTCAGCCTGGGCACAGGACATTTCCTGGCTGAAGTGGGTTTGCAGAGACTGCTGATGGGCGGGAGACAAGGGAAGAGAGCTATAAGGTCTGAGGCCCTGGGACCATAGAAAAGGAAGTGGGAGGGGAGGAAGTGAGTTTGAAATGGACTTTGACGTCTAGTGCATAAAGGACAGGAGCTAAGGTAGGGCGATAGTGGGGGTGGGAGAGGGATTGTCTGAAGGACACAATCTTTGGGGCTGATTGTATCTGAATGTTCCTCTTCTTTCCCTATGTCTCCATTGACAATGTGAACTCTGTCCTGTGTTGAAATCTGTGACAATATGGCTCAGTCTGTCCTTCCCAGTGCCCGTTAGATAGACTGAAGTCTGGGGACTTTCAGGCAATGGGGCATCCTTAGGACCTAGTTTGTCTGGATCACACTCTCCACTCACATATTTCTTTCATGGAGAGTGTGGCAAACGTAAAACCGTGGGCTTTGAGTTTAGGCAAACCATGGGCACTAACAAATTGCTGGTCATAGACTCTGAGAAGTCAGCAAGGAGAAGAGAAAGAATATAAAAAAGCTTTGAGGATTGGAGCTGGAAGCCAGATTCTACCCCTTATTGAGACCTTGCCTATGTCATTTAACCTCTCTGCACCTCACTTTCCTCATCTGTAAAATGAGGGCGGTACCTTCTACCTCAGTGTTATTGTAAAGACTACATGAAATGCCGCTTTCTGAGAACAATGTCTAAGATATAGGGCTCAGTTTGGTGGAGCCTCCATAGGAGCTCATGATTGTAGTGGAAGGAGGCAGTTATCCAAAGGAAATAGGGAGCGATATTCAGGATGAGGGATGAAAGAAGTACTGAGCAGACAAAAATACAGGCGCCCACTGTGCACACCCCATATTAGATAAGAACTAAAGTAAATGAAAGCTAGCAAAATGTTTGGCACTTATATGCTTAATAAACCAGTGCTGAATCTCAGAGAAAGGATTTAAAAACCCCTATTCTGTGTAAGACTTCTTACAGTGGTGTTTTTATCCAGTGGGCCATCTGCTCTAATTAAAATTTCACAGGGCTGAGGAATTTAGTGCCCTAACCTTGGAGCTTCTGGTACACTTGGTGTTTTGCTTGAGGTTGATATATTTGGAAAGATTAGGGGAGGATGAATTCTTTGCCAGCTTCTAACTAGGCAGATGTGAAGGCTTTCTGCTAGAATATTTTTGCTCTCTGGCACTGGGGGTCAGAGATTAAATAATTTGCCACCAGGCAGATGTTCTGAAAAGCTAATTAAAATACTGACAAGTACCCAAGACCTCAGATAGTTAGATTTATATGCCTTCTTCTATAGGAAGATCAGAATCAGTGCAGCTTAAAATCACTGTATTAAATGATATTTCCAGAAAGTTCACTATTGAAATAAAAAGGAGTGGCTTTAAAGATATTCTTAATTATATGACTATGTCTCACCCTGGGTGCACATTTTAAAGAAGTGGAGAATCTTTTGTAAAACACCCATGCTGGGCCTGTCCCAGACCAATTATGTCAATGTTTGGGAGGAAGGACCTAGTAACATTTGTTTTTTAACTCTCTAAGTGATTTAAATATGTAGCCATGATTGAGAACTACTAATTTATAAATATAATGTATTTCAATATCTGTTTTAATTCTGGAAGACACTGTAAGATAACATATGGGAGCAGGATAGAAAGTGGAGTTAGGCCAGTTTTGGTTGGAATGACAAACAGACCGAGATCTGGTTCTGCTCTGTGTAAGTTACCTAATATTGTTAAAGGTTAAACTTTCCTTACCTTTAAAATACGGCTATTAGCTCTTTCACAGCTGTTTGTGGGGGTTGAATGTAAATGTCAGTTCATAAATTAAGAACCTGCTATATGCCCAGCGTAAATACGCAATAATGTTTCTGGTAGTTACCATTATTTGTTTTTACTAAGATGCTTTATTAGCTTGTGTCTCAGTCATACTTATTGATATAAATGAAAAGATTCTGAGCAGAGTCACAAAGATGAGCACATATCAACCTAAAGCAGGCAGCACAATAGACCATCGTGTCATGTTGCAAATACGTAAATAAATCACAGTCGGATTCAGTCTAAGAATACGTGTTTTGGAAGTCATGGAATATATAAATTGCCCTGATAGCAAAAGACACTCCTGGATGTGTTGTTACCACTCTCTAGAATACATGCAAATAAAAATGCCCAGGTAGCATTTTGTATTTACGCCAGAGGCTCTGTTTCTTCACAGTCACCTAGAAAATGTGAGGTTGGCTGTGTCTACTTGGATGCCAAGTAACTCAGTCAATTATATTGCAATATAATTGCCCAAAGGGTCTGAGCCTGTAGTCTGTCAGGCAGTTTGATGATCCATACTGACATTGGACAGAAGAGGATTGGGAAGTTCGCTCTGTATTGCTCTTCCTTCTCATAGTCTATCCTTGGCTGTGACGTTAGTCGTGTATAGAAAGGACCAGCAATACAGAGCAACTTTGCGTGAGGCCCTGACTGCATGTTCCTACCCTGTTTATGCTGGAAACATGTACCCAGCCATGCTGTTCCTTTATTTTATTTGGAGAATATTTCCTCAAGAGAGCTGAGATAGGGTCTAGTTCAAAGCCTGTGCTCTCAATACTCCTTGGTTTTTGTAGTAGGCATATGGTAAATATTAGTGTTTACTGTTCTCACTGGGCTCACAGTTGGCCCTACCACTTACTACTGTGTGTCTTTGAGCCAGCCACTTACCCTTATCAATCTCAGTGTCCTCAGCTGCAAAATGAAAGAATAGAATAGACATATTATTGTGTTTTCCTGATGACTAAATGAGAGGAATATATAGCTAACGTTTATTGAATGTGTACTCTATGCCCTTGTCTAAGTATTTGTCTCGTATTTCACATGATCTAAATATTAACATGTATTAACTTACAATCCTCTATAAAGTAAATGTCTTATTTCCCTTCTTACAGATGAGGAAACTGAGGCAGGGAATGGTTAAAGTAATTCTTCCAAGGTCACACAAGCAGAAAGCGGGGGAGCTGAGACCAGAGTTTGGCTTTAAGCCTGTGCTCTAAACACTACACACCATGCCTTTTTGTAGTTTGTAGGTGGTAAATAATACAGTGTTTGCTCTTCTTCCCGACTTCCTCTTGAAATTCTAATCTGAAATAGGTATGCCATGGTAATCCGCACCGTGGTACACATGATAGGTATTTACTGAATACTTACTGATAGATTGATTGATAAAACAGAGTACTGAGGGTCTGTATAGTTTTGTCTACTAATGGAGTTGTATTGTGTTTATTGACACTTCACATGCAAAACAACCTCCGTGACGCTACTTGGCCAACTTAGCATTCAAGCCTCTACAATGATCCGACTCAAGATGCCCTTTCCAACCTTATTATGCTCTTGCTGTTTACGTAAACCTTACCAGTATGTAAGCTCATTCAAGAATAGTACTTATTTTATTGTCTTTATCTTTGTATGCCTAGTACTTAGTGGGACTCTAAATAATACTGATTGAATGAATGAATGTGGCTCAGTCACCGTGAGCTGCCACTTTGTTCCTACATGCAATTTAAAAGCAGGCACTGCCCCTCCTTGGCTCCAATGGGACTAGACATGGTCCTATATCCTAGTCCTGACACCAGCTAACCTTTACTCTGTGTTTTCAACCTCACAAACAATTTCACCAGCCTTATCTTTTGCGAAAATGATCTGGCTAGGCTGGCACTAATTGGGCTTAGATTTTTGTTGTGTTTCTCATAATGATGATGAATTTTCATTGATTTGTCCATACTAGCATTTTCCTTACCGCATTAGTAGATTTTGCCAATTTGCATGTTAATGAAAGAAAACCCTGTTTAGCTGGCATGTTTATATGTGAGTGGAGATTTAAAAAAATACTACTGCCAAATCTAACTTACATTGTTCAGTTACTCTGATGCTTAAAACTAGATTTTCCTGTCATAGAAACATGTTTTTCTTTGAATGTATAAAGGAGAAAGGAACTAAGATTTATTTAGTATCTACTGGGCCTAATGCTGTGGTAAAAACTTTTGTTATTGCACTTGATCTTCAAAACAACCTTGAAAAGAAAGATAGCTTAGTAAGAGTGAGGCTTTGATGTGAAAACGCCTGGGTATGACTTCTGGCCCGCCAACCCACCTACTGCATGATCTTGGGGAAATCTCTTAATCTCTCTAAACATCAGTTTTCTTCTTTGCAAACAAATATGACGAAAGCCTATGTTTGGCATTTGGGGTGGGATTTTGTTGCTCCCTTCCCCAACACACAAGCAATATCCAAATGGGAACCAAAGTATTGGTTTAGTAATTGTTGGGCAAGCACCTCATAACCACCCAAATGTAGAGCTTATTTAGTGAGCTGTGCTGGCCCAGTAGGCCACGGCGTGGGAGGCTAACTGAGGCCAGCCATCCCCATTTTCCTTGAATATGAGACATTAGAGGACCTGGACCTGGCTTCCAATTATTCACATAAACAAGTGGCTGGACTCAAGAGCAGAGCGTTGAGCTGAGTGTGTCCCTGCCTAGGTCAGATTACTGCCTAAAAACAGGGAGTTCAAGTGTGAAACCTGGGCATGACACCAGGAGGAGGAGGAGTGACAGAGCATGCCAACCATGGGCAGTGACCTGCAGGCATAGTAACCTGCACAGCAGAGAAGAGGGCAGAGCCAAGCTCTTCTCTATGGACTAGTTTTCACGGCATCAGGGAGATACTTGAGCTGAAGATAGCCTGGCCATTCCTACTGTACCCCAACAATAACCACAAAATCAGTAAGAACAAAAACGAATCCTGGGATTAAACAAAATTATGTATAGAAAGTGCCCAGCACTGTTCACATGGTAAAAGCACCAATGATGACTATACCTGGTGAAGAGAAGCAATTTTTTATTAGATAAGTATGATCATCGAGATGATTGTACAGATAACCAAAGGGAGACTCAGCGACATGAATTCTGCTCTCCTATAAAAACCAATAACAATAACATCACAAACAAGCACAAAAGCAACCAGAACTTCATCTTGTTTTAGCTTTGTTAACCCCAGAAGCATTTTTATTAAGGCTCTGTAAATGGAAGAAAATGACCAAGCTATTGTCTAGAACTTGAAAAGTTCCAACCATATGCTTTCAGAGCAGGTGAACTCAGGGCTGGACTTGAAGGATATGAATATTTACATCTAATGTAATTAGGCATTAGTCATAGATACCATTTAGGAACCATCATTATCTCTTACGTTTACCATGTAATATGACTTCATGCTTTGATCTTAAAATATATCAACAACTTTGACATACGTACAAAAATTAGGGATAAATAGTTACACTTCAGATTGGACAACAAGGTTTTGTAGTAAAACAATTTAATAAAGAAGTCCATATCTCTTTACATTGACTAGGAGGAGGCACATCAGAGAAGTTCTACAAATCGTAATAAAAACAGTCGTATTTGACTTTACTGGAGATCAAATTTTTTCTGTTTAGTACACTGGTAGTAAATATTTTGTATTTTTCAGTTTTCTGACTATCAGATGAAAGGTAATTTAATCTATAGTAACAGAACAATGTATTTTAGATTCAAGTGTTTGCTCCATATTTTCCCCAAATTTAAGTTTATCTTATTCTTGAAGCTAGACTCATATTTCTGACTTCATATTTTCCTTTAAAGAGTGTATGTATCTGGATTGTCCAGGTAACATCACAGTAATGAACAACCCCAAATCTCAGTGGCTTAAAACAACCAAGTTATAATTCTCACTCATGCTACATGTACCATCATGGGATACTTGGCTGTTCTTGAACCTCATTTATAGACCTAGGCCAAGAGAATTTCCTTCTCTGTGCTGCCATGACTGCCAAAGCAGGGACAAAAGAACATGGTGGATTAAGCATGGGTTCTTATTACTTCTATACAAAAGTGAGGCACATCCTTTCTCACATTTCATTGTCCAATGAAAGTAATATGTTCATGCCTAACTTCAAAGAGGTCGGAAGAGCACACTCCTACCATCTGGCCTGAAGGCAGAGACCCAGAAATACTTGGAAACTCCTAATGACCACTCTTAAGAGCTATCTCATTATTGTTTCATATCTAGGTTAGAAAAGTAGTATGTGCACAGGGCAATTACAAACCTCAGTTAAATCGAAGACTTATGTATCCTCTACAAGATTATGTTATAGTGTAATAGTATGGGAAAATAAGAAACTTGCCCTCTAACTTAAACTCAGCCTACTATGTGAGCCCATAAAACATTATTCCTCTTATGTGGCAAAACAAAATAAATATTTTCACCTTCATGAAGAACCGAAAAGTAAAGTTCTTTGAATTAATAAATGGGAGTGAGGGGAGTAGAAAGAAGATTCATGGATAGGATATAGGAAAGGATACTTAAAGGAATTGCAAAAATACGCCCTTCTGTCACAAAGAGGTCCCTGCTCCAGCATTATTTTAGAATACTGAATTAAAAAGCTATTTTGTCTTTTTTTTTTACTCCTTAGGAAAATATAAACATCGATGAAGCCTCCAGATGCCTGGTGAAACATATACTTGCAAACGAGTGTGAGCTGATGGAGTCCATTGAGCCGGATATCGTAAAGCCCCATCTCACATCGCCCAAGGGTGTCAGTTGCTCCAGTTGCGCCAAATCTTAGTAATAATTTCATCTTCTCATGAATTGTGCCTCAATTTTTTACCATGTTGTGTAAGTGTCATGATAGGGACACACGTGATAGGGCAAGCCAAAGATTTATGCTTGTATCTTTCCTGTAAGAGAGAGAAATAGCAAATATTCTTTTTTATGTTTTTTTTTTTTTTTTCTCAGCATCAGCACAGTGTTTACAAGCTTTTAAAATATTTAGTCTGTTACAATTTTCCATCTTGTAGCTGACCACAGTTCTGCAGGGCCAGAGTGGTTCTTGTTATTTTCTTCTTTGAATCAGCCAAGGCCTCGGTCCTACAGAGAAAGGGGAGAAGAGCAAACTGGCTGTCAAGTTAAGCATTGGCTTTCGCTTTGCCCCGGGTATCTTTGTCTAGATTTCAATACATTCTCTGCTGCTCTGACAGACCTCTTAAGTAGAAACAGTATTTTCTCCAGAGATGACCACAATTCTCAACAAACCTAAGAATTATCTCTGATTTAGCTCTTCAGAGTCATATACCCAGGCTTCCTGTGCTGATGTTGCTTTTATTGTCACTTTCCAACCCCTGAATGTTGGTTTAACTGAAAACTGTATGAAAAGATCTGCCCCCTGTATGTGCCTTTTTGTTAGGCTTCTCTGACTCAAGCTATGGGACTCGTCTGTACATGTAATATATATTATATATATATATATATATATATGTATATGTATTTTCACAAGTGAAAAATAAAACATTAACAGATGCTGCTTCCTTATTTCTGAAAGTGCTTTAAGTTTCTTAGTATTGTGAGCTTTTTTTTTACTATGTATCCGTGATTCTCAAGACCCATTTCTAAAATTTTATTTCAAACAGGAGATGGGAAATATGCATTTATTTAAAGGAACTGCTGGGCACTTTTAAAACTGAGATGAGTCTATTCTATCTAGATCTGCTGGTCATATTGGCATTTAGGCCAAGAAAGTAATGAGTGTATACAAATATTTTTGGTTAAGCAGAGAAATATATCCTCATATATTCTGATCAAAAAAGGTGCCAGAGCAACCAACATATAAAATAACAACAACTAAAATATGCATGGTGGTATCTTGTTTTACATGATGGCTGTAGTACTGAAGTGCTGCAGGGAGCTGCTTCTTTTTAATGGCATTATTTTCCATTGATAGTCATAATACACTCACAGGAGCTTTATCTTTTGTAACAGATGTTTTGGTGTGTCCTCCCCATCTTATTTTGGAATTCACTGTTTCCATAAGTACCAACCACACAGATTCCTGTTATAAGTGTTCATGACATTTTCCTAGAGGGCATTCTCTGGCTTCTGGAGCACTTGACCTGTGAGACAAGCAGGCCAGAAGTGCCAGGGAGATAATGTCTCCAGGAGCAGCCCTCAACCAAGGATAACAGGAATTGGTGGATAAATACCTTGGGTTCTTTGTCTCTCTCAGGAAGGAGAGTTCTCAGGCATGTGCTGTGCAGTGTCTCAGAACTTCCCAGTGGGATGAAGCCCCTCGTTCCCACAGGGGAAACCTTCCATGCGACTCATCCTTTATTGGCTTCCTCTCCTTCTTTCCTCACTTCACCACTCCTCCATTGGTGCTTCCTGGGTTCACTTTCTCAAGATAACTATTTTCACTCCAATCCTTGTTTCAGGGACTTATGAGGGAACTCAAGCCCAGCCTAAGTTAGCTGGGACAAAGGTGGCCTAGGAAGCAATTCCTCAATACCAGCTTCTTGAAATGAATCATTCACCACCCAGGTGGTAGCAGGGACCCCCTTGCATCAGTGGTGGGGCTAATCCCTGGCAAGATGTAACATCATAATTACTAAGACTCATATCAGGTGGATTGGGATAGAATATAGATGGAAAATTCTATTGCTGTTATGTTTGAAAGACACGGGATTGTAGAGTTAGTTAACCTCCATAGGAATTCTGTAGGGGAGAAAAAACATGTACAGACTTGGGGCAGCCAACATTCAACTCAGGATTTGATGTGAAAGCTTGAAGACCTGCAAGCAACGGTGAAAATGGTCCTCCTTTAGCTGCAGGATAGACCGTGCCGAAAATGAGGCCTCAGATTTGATTTTAGGAGAAGCAGAGTTGTAAAGTGGACCACATTCACAGAGCTAGAAATCTCTTCCACTAAAATCAGGACCCAGATAGGAAAGGAGTCGCATACTGCAATATAGGAGGAGATATTAGGGTAGATGCTCTTAAGAGTCTTGAACCCAGAGAGTTTTTTGAAACTCTGGCCCAGAAAAAGATGCCCTTACCCTTTCCAGTGGGAAAATAGCCAATTGCCTCATAATAGTCCTACCTTAGTAGGATGTTTATAAGGTGATGCTGTCCCTTAGTTCTGCTCCCATATCCCCTCATTGCTGCTGGACAAATAACTAGGATCAAGTCTCAGTATGAAAGCAGAAAGGTATGACCTTTGTTGCAGATGAAATAGATCGCCAATCAAATTAACTATAGAACCTGACTAGTAAGTACTAGTGGGACTGAGAAGATTCTGAGGAATTGGCCTTGAGATGCTAGATCAGAGAGGACAGAATGTAAGACCAAGTAATACATAATCTATTTCTATGAGAATGCTCTTTCATGAGTTAATTTATAGCATTCTGGCAAGTACACCTGGAGCTAATCCCCATGTCCTACTGGAATAGCTATTTGAAGCCAGGAAACAATGTTGGCTTAAAATAAATGATTCAGTGATGCCAGAACTGCCTTGGCAAAGTATTAAAGAAGAGCTCCAAAGTCTTGGAGAGGTGGGCATGTTAGAATGTGTTATTTTGTGATGCCAGAGAAACTACCAGCTAATTGTGTACCCCAGGAGAGCCCGGAATATACTCTCTTCACTGAAGCAATAAGTAGTGTCCCCAAAAGAAGGACAATAGCACCAAGAGAAGCTCAGTGGTGTCTGTTCTCTGCAGACCAGGTTTGAGATTGTAAATATATTCCTGTGTTTCACTGGGAATGACACCCTACCTGGTTAAGGTTTAAGATGGGGTACTAACATTAAATGATATGAGTATATTTAGCATTGTGTCTGGATAACTAGCTTCCAAAGGTGGAAGTAGGAGTGAAGCCTCCCACAATCACTTGGAATAATCCAAAGGAGAAAGTGAGTTTCCCCTTTTTAGAACTTCAGAATCTACAGAGTTAGAGGTTTTGGTACTTCTACCAGGGGACACAGTAAGTGTTCCACTAAATCTATAGCCTCAGCTGCTGCCTGATTATTTTTGGCTCTTCATACCCACAGGCCAGGAGTTAGAGAAGGCAGTTTACTCTGTAGGCAAGGGTAATTCATCCTGATTACCAAGAGGACATAGAACTGCTGCTAAATAATGGAGCAGGGAGGAAGGAGTATGTCTGAAAATCATGGGACTCAGTGGGGTGTCTCTGGATGCTTCCATGCCTGGTGAGAGGCAATTGCAGCAACATCTATGAAGATAAGTAATTGGGTTACAAGGATAAGTAACTTGAGACATACGCTCAAGGATAAAGTCTGAATTATTGCACCATGCAATGAACCTAGATGAGAAGCAGGTTGGTTAAGGGAATAGAAATGGTAAGAGAGGGAAATGAACATCAATTACGGTCTCAAGATTAAGTACCACAGTGGAGACTGTAGCTTGTCTCACCAAACCTCCACGTTCTCTCTCTCTTTCTGAATTATGACCAGTCACTTCCTTAAAAATATCAGTGAAAGCAGCACAGAATGAACTACTCCAAGGTGTGGACTAGACAATAGCAGAGGAAATGTCTGTATCCTCTCAGCACATGGCTTCCTATTGCAACCCCCTGCAGCTCTGCCTAAAAGCTTTCTCTGGATACATGGAGCCTATTCGTCTTGTCTGCTGGAAAGATCAGAGTGCTACAGAGTTTACAGCTTCAGGAGCAATCTCATTTACGACTGACAAAAATTGGTAGATAAATACTCCAGTTTCTTCACCCTTCAGGCAGAATAAATCAGAGGCTTGCTCTAGGCACTCTTTCAGAGGTCCCCAGTGGGACTGAGGCAAAGTTTCACACAGTGGTAACCTGCTCATTAGCACAATCTTTTCCGTTTCCTTTCCTTCCCAGTCTTACTTCTCTACCACTCTACCAGTGTTTCCAAGGATTATCTCCCAATTAAGAGATTTCATTTTTGACTGAGCTTCAACTGCTAGTAGTACTTAAAAACATCAGAGCACCTGGAGCATAACTTTCATTGTGATAAAATCTCTAATCCGCTGTTTTTCTTTCTAAACATCCACTGAAATGTGGTGTCTAAGATATGTATGGTAAGATATGTATGGTGAGTGTCTTCTACTTTCATTGTTATTTATACAGTCTTCAAAATGAGTATTTATTGATTCATTCATCCTTTTTCTCTTTCATCAAATATGTGTTGAATAATTCTCAACACTTGGCTAGGCACTGTTGTGGAGACACAAATGACTAAGTCCGTCTTAGGTCTTAAAGTGTTATCATCAGGTAGGGGACTCAAACATGTAATCAATTCACCACATTTCAAGAGAGAAGTCAAATGCCCAAACCAAGAGATAGCTTCTGAAAACATAATTTGTTTCTAAATGCAGAGACTGCAGCTCCAATCAGGTTTAAGGAAATAGAATATATGTTCCTACCATTCTCCTTCTACCATCCCAACACTGGGATCTAGCCACACTAGACTGGTTTGTTCAGCTAGCTCTTCTTGCTGTTTGTAATATTATTTTCCTTTTTTTGTGGGAGGGGAGGGGCTGGAAATTCTACCCATTCTTCAAGGATCAGCAATCAGCATAATAGCACAGCCTTGTTGTAGCCTTTCAATATCTGTGGGTAATTCCAATCACTTTCCACACTTGCGTAGCTCTTGATTGAGTCCATCATCAAACACTCACATTCTGCATTCTAGTGATAGATCAACTGTTATTTCTAGAACACCTACTATGGGACAGTCATTGATAAGGAAATTTACTTTTATTATCGAATTTAATCCCCACAACCCTACATGAGAGTACTCATCTTCTCATTTTATAAGTAAGGAAATTGTGGTACAGATATATTGAGCAACTTGCCAAAGCTCATGCAACTGACAACAGTAAAGCAAGGATTCAAACCCAGGCAACCTAATTCAAATTTCCATGCTTCTAACCATTATGCTAGCCGGTCTCCTCTTAGATATCTGGAGGGGGCCATATTCTGAGTGCAGAGCACAATACTTAGCCCAGGAAATGATGACAGAGTTTACCACGTGCCATCCACTGCTAAGCATTTCTCTTAACTACTGTGAGAAGTGGTGTTGTCATGAGATAATACCATAAAACATTTAACATAGCGCCTACAACATAGCAAGTAATTAGGAAATGTGGTTATGATGATATTATGCTGTCTGTTTAATTATAAAATTAAAGTAATGCAAACAAAACTATCAGGTGAAGATGGTACATATTTTTGGAGGTGTCAATAATGGGACCAAGGAAAATCCATTGAGACAGAAAGTAGATTAGTTAGTGCCCATGCTTGAGGGAATTGGAGGTGACAGCTAAAAGGTATGAGTTTTCTTTTGGGGGGGAGGGTGAAG
This sequence comes from Rhinolophus sinicus, assembly GCF_036562045.2. Taxonomy (NCBI): domain Eukaryota; kingdom Metazoa; phylum Chordata; class Mammalia; order Chiroptera; family Rhinolophidae; genus Rhinolophus; species Rhinolophus sinicus. The sequence continues at coordinate 108,005,851 of NC_133756.1, forward strand.
AAAATGTTCTAAAATTAATTGTGGTGATTCTTGCTCAACTGTGACTATACTAAAATCCATTGAATGGTGTAGGTATATTTTAAGTGGGTGAAATGTATGGTGTGCAAATAACTAAGAAAGATGAGACAAGAAAAAAGTAACGCCGTAGGGAAAAATCAGTATTAGTTTTTTTGTTTCTCCCAATGCATTATTTTAGCCGCATTATGTAGTATAGTCCTGGTGTGATTCCCTAGAAAGGAATCTTAGCAGGTATCTTTTACCACTACTGTCATGTTCCCAGTTTGTCATCACTTCTGAATTCTCAACTTGTTCTCAGATTTGGAACTAGCAGAGTGCATGTGTTTAAATTCAGCCACATCTGTGCTGTTACTGTATGAAAATATCCTTGGATTTCTGGGCTCTCCACACACCAGATAATATCCCAATATTGGAAGAGAAAATAGCCTGAGAAATTCCATAAAAGGACAGAAGCACTGATGGACTAAGTCTAAGTAACTCTCAAAGATGAGGGAAAAATGCCTCTGGGAAGTGTGTACACACTATTTCACTGCATTGATGAGTCTGGAATTTTTTATTTCAACAAATCAAATTATTTTGTTCAATTTGATTGATTTTCAAAAGTAATATTAATTTTATTGATATTAATACCCATTCAGAGGCCTTGGCAATTCCTAAGTACAACGTACTCACTGAAAATGTAATGGTAGACATAAGATTCTAAAGTTTAGTATTCCAGCTGACCCAGATTATACTTTCTATTAGAACAAAATTTTCTTCCAAAAGAGCTTAAAGAAATCTTATGAAAGGTTCCAAATGTGACATATCAAAGAGTTGCCATTACTTGTAATACAATTCAATGTTTTCAGTTTTGTCTTGAATTGAACATGTAAGAAGTTACCTTATGCCAAATGTGTAGCATCAATCAATTTATATTCACTGAACTTCTTAATCAAACAGCTATCAAGTGACAGCTCTGAGCAAATTGCTGTGTTTGGTGCATTAAATAGATCACATGTCAGGGTTTTCTACCAAAATGCATAGGGCATATGTTATTTTGTTTCCTTTCTCTGTGATAGCTGTTGTCATGGAAACACGCAAAATAAAAGTCATGGATCCCTGCTCTTTAAGTTTGCTACTTCCTTGGGGAAAATGGTCGGGTGGGTGGGGAATGGGATGGGTTAACAAGACAGGCAAAAGATAATTATGGATCAAGAAAAGAGGTTTTTTTTCTGTTTGTACTATATAACATTCTTCATTTTTATTTTGTTATTATAATACATGTTAATAATTATTTTTTAACCAGGTCCTATATCAGATCTTTTCCATATATAATGGCATTTCATCATCACTACCACCCTATTAGGGGGTGATTTCACATTTCATGGATAAGAAAACAGGATAAGAGAAAATAGTGTCCAAATACATCATGTGATTCTGGCAGGATTTCTAAACACTGTATCGGCTCTTCTGGCCACAGTGGGCTAATCAGAGGACCTCATTCCTCCTGGCTAAAATAACAGATCTAGGATTGTGCTTGGGATCTAACTGAAACGTTCAGAGCTCTCTCTCCTTTGCCACCCCCACCCCCGTACCCCTCCCCCCAAAAAAAGCTTTCAGAAAGAGAGTCACAGGAAATGGCCATCATTTTCTTACTCCATGTGACATGTGGCAGTTAGGTGAGCACATACCAAAACACAGAGAGGTGAAGAATCAATAAATGAGAGAAAGGAGAGCAGGGAGAAATAAAAACTCCATTTGAGTCTCTTGGTCCAGCCGTGTATGAATCTTGATTTAACCTTTAACTTCCTAGTTATATGAGGCAATAAACTCTTCTTTGGGTTCTTTGTTCATCTGTTCAGGGTATATTGAGTTGATTTTCTGTCACTTGTGACTTAGACTCTCGTGACTAATACATTCACACAGCCATTAATAGTGCCGTTAGACTTGTATCCAGTATATCTGTAAACATGGTTCTCAAGGTACATGTTCTTGAGCATAATGTTTACTTACAGTAATATTATAGCTCCAACTTAAATGGTAGTATTTTATAGACACTGGAGGCTTTACTTCAAGTAGTCTACTAGTAAGGAAATATGTGAAGACATTGTTAATGGAAGACTTGGTGCTTTATGCTGATAATAACTAAATAGTATCCCAGAAATAAATGGGCAAGAGTAGCAATATCAGATGTTTACATAGCTTTTAGTCTGTGCCAGGCACAGTTCTGATTGCTCTACTTGTAGAAAAACATGCCTTGCACATAGTAAGCACAGATGTTTGTTATTTTCTCCATGATCCCCAGAAGAACCATTTCAATTTATATTTCATCTTTTCTTCTCTATCTGAATCTCACGGGAATTATAATTAACATTCAGAGTATCAAATTATTTTTATATGTGCAACAATACAAATATAAAAATAATATATAAATACAATAAAATAATTATAAATATGAATGTAAACCATATAATTTAAATAACCCAGTTATGTATATTATTAAATTTCTTTATTGGTCAGCTGGTAACCAGCTGTTGAAATATTAGCAAACTTGTATCAATGGGAGTCAAAAGAATTTTTATGGTACAAAAGAGCTGCAGTGTCTTTATAACATGTTTCCTCTTATAATAAATATTAAACACATATATTATAAAAAAATAAGTAACACGAATGTAAAAATTATGATTCCACTATCCAAAAGACCAGATTTTTCTCTGACTAAATGGATTTGTTTTGAACATGGTGTTTTGGGACCTAATTTTTTTCTCTTAATAATTGATAATGAACACCTTTCTAATTCATTAAATATTTTTATATAGCATAAATTTTGAGGGGGAATAGAAATTCTGTTGTATGGCTATATACTATGGGTTTATTTTAACCAAACCACAAATGCTGGACATTTAAGATATTGCCAATAGTTTGCTTTTAACTAGTGCCACAAAGATAAATTTGTATGCACATCAATGATCAATTCTTTAGAATAAATTCTTAGTAATGAAATTATTGAATCAACAATTATGCAAAATGTTAAAGCAATCTGAAAATTACTTTTGGAACGCTTGTACCAATTTCCATTCTCGTCAGTGATGACTGAAAATATCCAAAGAGCACAGCAATTTATGATCATCTCTCCTGCATATACTCATAAAATTGCAGATCCCCTGCAGAGGATTTCCAGTGCGTGTGTTTGGGGAAGTGGGTGGTAAATACATGAGGAGAAGAGAAAGCTTTGAAGACACCAAAAACACGATGTCAGATTACTGCAATATCACTTTCAATTGGCGATCACATTAAATTCAGATTTTAGTCTCTTCTCTCTTCTTTTTCTGCAATACCCTTGGGGAAAATCAGTTTGCTCTTTAATAGTTGGGAGAAGTGCTATGGTAGTAAATAAAAAAAGAAGTTTAAGAGAAAACAGGGTTTCCTAAGAATTATTTTGTGTACTTAAAAGATGAAACCTGCCGGCTTTTAGCAAAACCTGCTTGCTCATAATATTACTAAAATTAATACAAGTAAGTCAATTCTTTGGGTTTTTTTGTTTGTTTGTTTGGTTTTTGGTTTTTTTTGTTTTTAAAGATTTTATTGGGGAAGGGGTACAGGACTTTATTGGGGAACAGTGTGTATTTCCAGGACTTTTTTTTCCAAGTCAAGTTGTCCTTTCAATCTTAGTTCTGGAGGCTGCCATTCATCTTCAAGTTGTTGTCCTTTCAGTCTTAGTTGTGGAGGGCGCAGCTCAGCTCCAGGTCCAGTTGCCGTTGCTAGTTGCAGAGGGCACGGCCCACCATCCCTTGCGGCAATCTTGTGGTTGAGAAGACGCGCTCCAACAAACTGAGCCATCTGGTAGCTCAGTGGCAGCTCAGCTCAAGGTGCCATGTTCAATCTTAGTTACAGGGGGCAGAGCCCACCATCCCTTGTGGGACTCCAGCAATTGAACTGGCACCCTTGTGGTTGAGAGCCCACTGGCCCATGTGGGATTCGAACTGGCAGCCTTCGGAGTTAGGAGCATGAACCACCTGAGCCTCCGGGCCAGCCCCCAATTCTTTGTTTTTTATAGTTAGTGTTATAGTGCATCTATTTTACCAAAAGTGTCATGACAAATTTGACTATTAAGATAATTATCTTACTTTGTTTTAAATCCATGGCAAAAAAATACTAAAATACTTCCCAAAATATCACTGAAGTTTACACCTTAACTTTGTGTAAACTAGAATAAATACGTATATGACTTTTTCTCCCAGAAAAATTGTCTTCTGTTTTTCAATAAAAAAGGGGACCAGGGTGTTTAATATATTCGATGGGTAGAATATAAAAAAATATCAAAGTCTATTGGACTATTGATTATAATTTTAACATGCTATTATAAAGTATTTTCTTGTATGATTTCCTTGTTGTTTTAAGGTTACACACCATCTCACTACCCCTTTCATTTGTTTTGTTCCTTCAGAAGAATGTTAAGCTCCCATAAAAGGGACATTTCATTAACGCTTTTCAATTTTCCTTAACTGACCTTGAATCAGAGTTTTTAACATCTGTCAATATTGTACAGTCATTCTTGGGGATTGGGTTAGACGATGGGATGGGGTTTTGACTTTTTACTTTGTGGTGTATGTGTGTGTGTGTGTGTGTGTGGTGTGTTATATTTATTGTTAAGGGAAGCCTCCAGAAGTTGCCCATGATTAAACACTTTCTGATGAAACTGTAAGAATTAAATTCCTAACCATTGAATTATTAAATGCATTAAATGAGATAATCAATTTGAAGCATTTAGAAGGGTCTCTGGAATCTTGAATTAAAGAAATGTTAACTGTTATTATTCTGATATTAATTAAAATTCAAATTATTACAAGGCAAAATTCCCCTGTGTGCAAAAGATCTGTTCTGTAGCAACCATATATCTAGATTTAAAGAGATTTGACCCAACACTTTCATCCTAGGAGAAAATCAAGCACTACAAGTGTTGGAGGAGGCTCATCTGGTGTGTCTTAACATATGCTCCCGTCATGTTATATGTTACATCCCTAGTACTTATTTATCTTATAACTAGAAGTTTGTATCTTATGACCACCTTCCTTCAATTTCCCCTTCCCTCCCTACCCCAGGTCTGGTAACCACAAATCTGATCTCTTTTTCTATGAATTTAATGGGGCTTTTTGTGTGTTTGTTTGTTTAGATTCCATATATGAGTGAAATCATATGGTGTGGGGACAGAGTCCCAGAGAGCAGTTTCCAGGCTCTCGGCCTCACGTGGAAAGGTGCTGGCTTGGTTATTAGATGGCCATCAGCTGTTACCAGTTAGCCATTAGCCACTGGTATTACTGCCATGGCTACTCTAGGGGGTTGGTTGGTTGGCAGAGAAGCAAATGGCAGATGGCGGATCGTGTGGATCCTACTTCCTGTATCTCCAACGCAGCTGCCAGCGAGAATGTAGTGGTATGAACCTCCTATCCATGGCTCCGTTGGTGTTCATTTTTGGCCTCACCATATTCTGTGTCCACCAACCAAGAGCGGAGCTGAAACCCTGCATTACATATGGTATTTGTCTTTCTCTAGCTGACTTATTTCACTTAGCATAATACACTCAAGGTTCATCATGTTGTCACAAAGGGTAAGATTTCCTCGTTTTTATGGCTCGGTAATATTCCAGTTCTGTGTCTATCCTGGAATAGGAGAGAATTGTGGTATATTGGACAAAATACTAAACCTGGCTTTAATTATTCAATCACTCATTCAGTCTGTATTGAGTCTCCAGTGTATCAGAGAGTGGAGATGTCAACGTGTATAAAATGCAGATTCTACTTCTACAGGGCTTTTGGCTAGTGGGAGAGACAAAAAATAGGTCATTAAAGCTATGTCTTATGTGATCCACTAGCTACGGAAGCAATAATACAAGAGTGGCTTGTTGTATTTGGGAGTTGGAGAAACCTTCTCAAGTATATGGCAAGGAGCCCTTTGAAGGATAAGTATATCTTTCAAGATAGAAGAAAAGGGTAGGACATCTCACAGAGACAAAGAATTATGAAAATGAAGTGAAAGGTGAGGGAAGAGTTAATTGGCAGTTGTGACAAGCTGATTCCTATGTAAGTACAGTAGTCCCCACTTGGTGCAGTTTCCCTTTCCAGGGATTTAGCTACTCCTGGACTATCATGGTCCAAAAATATTAAGTGGAAAATTCCAGAAACAAACAAGTTTTAAATTGTGCACTGTTCTGAGTAGTGTGATGAAATCTCGCGACATCCTGCTCTGCCTGGCCGGGACGTGAATCATCTCCTTTTCAAGCGTCTCCATGGAGTATCACAGTAAAAGCTCCCCACCTGTTAGTCATTTAGTAGCCATCTTGGTTAACAGATTGACTGTTGCTTGTTTTCAAGTAACCGTTATTTTACTTAATAATGGCCCCAAAGTGCAAGAGTAGTGATGCCGGCAATTCAGATATGCCAAAGAGAAGCCATAAAGTACTTTCTTTAAGCAAAAAGGTGAAGGTTCTCAACTTTAAAAAAGAAAAAATCCTATGCTGAGGATGCTAAGATCGACAATAAGAATGAATCTTCTACCTGTGAAATTGTGAAGGAAAAAGAAATCCATGCTAGATTGGCTGTCACACCTCAAACTGCAGAAGTTATGGGCATAGTGCGTGGTAAGTGCTTATTTAAGATGGAAATGGCATTAATTTTTTTGGTGGAACACATGACATGATGATAGTGATGGCATGCCTAGATGGTCCCCTTTCTGACAAGTTTTCAGAAGGTCAGTTGTCGCCTAACACTATGTCACTATGTCTACATCATTTTACTTGTCATCTCCTCATGTAGGTATTTGTATCATCTTCATCACAAGAAGGGTGAGTACAGCACAACAAGATATTTTGAGAGAGACCACATTCACATAAATTGTATTACAGTGTATTGTTATAATTGTTCTATTTTATTATTAGTTATTGTGGTGGGTCTCTTACTGTGCCTAAGTGATAAATTAAACTTTGTCATGGGTATGTATGTATAGGAAAAAACATAACATTTGTAAGGTTTGTTATTACCTGCAGTTTCAGGCATCCATTGAGGGTCTTGGAACGTATCCCCTGTGGAAAAGGAAACTACTGTAGTGTAGAAGCTATCAAGCTGGGAGTAAAACATGGGTTGAAACCACGGTAAGGATGTGTGATGTTATAAGCAGTTACAGTTGCCATCAGTTTTAAGCAGGAGTGACCATCAGATCTAGATTTTAGAAAGCTGCTTCTGGCTGTAGTATGAAAGATGGATTGAAAAAACAGCCCTTGATGTGGAACAACAAGTTAGGATGCTGATATAATGATCCAAGTAAGAATTTCTAAGGGCCTTAATCAACACGAGGAATAGCTGTGAGAGTATAAAGTTGCAGCAGATATTTTTAAAAAGCGTAGTTAAAATTTTCACTATATTTACAAAGTTGTCTCATGATGACTACAATCATTTTAGAACGCTGTCATTACCCCGAAAGAAACCCCATAACCATTAGCAGTCACTCCAGTTGCTACCCCACCCCCACCCCCTGGCAAGCATTCATCTATTTTTTACCTCTATAGATTTGCCTGTTGTGGACATTTTACATAAAATGGAATCATACAATATAATGGTCTTTTGTGACTCACTTATTTCGGTCAACATTTATGTGCAGGTTTTTGTGGACATATGTTTTCAATTCTCTTGGACATGAACCTAGGAGTGGAATTTTTAGCTCCAACAGGAACTTTATGTTTAACTGTTTGAGGTCCTGACAAATCCTTCTCCAACATGGCGGTACCATTTTACATTCCCACTGGCAATGTGTGAAGCTTCCAATCTCTCCAAACCTCACCAATGCTCATTATTGTCTGTCTTTTTTATTTTGTAGCTATCCTAGTGGATGTGAAGTGTTAACTTATTATAGTTTTGATTTTCATTTAACTGATTTCTAAGGAAGTTGAGTATCTTTTCATATGTTTATTGGCCATTTGTGTACTTTTCTTGAAGAAATATCTATTCAGATCATTTGTCCATTGTAAATCGGGTCCTTTGTCTTTTTATTATTAAATTATGAAAGACTTTTTTATATAACTCTGTATAGAAACCCCTTGTCAGATCAGATACATGTTCTGTAAATCTTTGCTCCCATTCTATGGGTTGTCTGTTCACTTTCTCAATGGCATCCTTTGGAGGATAAAAACTTTTTTATGTTGATGACATGTGATTTATTGATTATTTTGTTTGTCTCTTGTGTGGTTAATATTATATCTAAGAAGGCATTGCCTAACCCAGGCAATACAATATTTAGGTCTATGACCTCCTTTTAAGTTAATTTTTAACTATGATGTGAGGAAAGAGGTCCAACTTTATTCTTTTGCATGTGAATATCCAGTTGTGCAAGCAGTAATTGTTGAACACTGTGCCAGCACCTGATTTTTGCCTGAGAGAACAAGCCCCCATTGCTGCCTGACCCCCAGAGCTGGGACCCATTGTGTAGCCAGCCTCCCTGCCCTCATAGGTCACTCATCTCTCATAGCACAAGGGGATGCTGCTGCTGAAGGGAAATGTTGGAAGAATAGAAAATAGAAGTGGTACAGAAAAGGGAACATGTTCAGGAGGAACCCTCTCCATACTTCCCACCCCCCTCTGAGTTAGGGGGTTGGTGCAGAGAACGTTAGCCCATGAGATAGATGAATAGGGGAGAAAATGGATTATACCACTCGGATACATCAGTGGAGCTGTTGGAGCAAAACCCAAGTCCCAGTGATCACCCACCCCTTCCAAGATGGAGTTTTCTCTAAGCAGGAGAGGATAGTCTTGTCCCAGGGGGTAAAAGAGACTTCCTGTGTAGGACCATTGTTGTAACTGGGTTCCTTTTCCCTGTTCCATTTGCCTGTCCTGATTTGGCCTAATTTTTAATTATGTTGTTTGCATTCTGACTTTGGAGTTGTAAAATGCTTTAAATATTCTGAACACAAGTCTTTTATCACTTTTGTGGATTGCAAGTATTTTTTTCTTACATATGGCTTGCCTTTCCACATTATTTTTAGTGTTTTTGGAAGAGCAAAAGTTTTAAATTTAGTTGAAGGTCAATTTATTATTTTTTTCTTTTATGTTTCCTTTTTTGTGCCTTAAGAAATGTTTACATAACCCAAGTTTAAAAGGATGTTCTTCTATGTTTACTTAGAGTTTTAGCTTTTATTTTTAGACCTACAATCTATTGCAAGCTAATTTTTGCAAAGGGTATAGGCAAAAGTATAGAGGAAACAAAGCAATACATGTGACAAAAATGTCTTTGCTACAATAGACAGTTAAAATAAAACACCCTATAACATGTAGTGCATGCATAAATGGTAGAAACCCTGCTGATGCTGCCTGAGGAGGTGGAAGGTTTTTCACCAGACTAGGCCACCTGGTGTTTCTGGGTTGGTGGGTAAGGAATACAGTGGAATCCCACTATCAGTGTCCCTATGTACATGAATGTTTGTAGCAGCCTTATTTGTAATAGCCCCAAACTGGAATCAACCTGAATGTCTTTTATGCAAGTGTTTAATTAATCTCTGGTATAGCCGTACCATGGAAAACTATTCAGCAATAAAAAGGAATAAACTATTGAAACACACAACTTGGATAAATCTTCAGGAAATTGAGTAAAAATATCTAATCACAGAAGTTTACATACTGTATGATGTCAATTATGTAACTTTTTGAAGTGACACAATTTTAGAAATGGAGGATAGATTAGTGGTTGCCAGGGGTTAGGGATGGACACGGGTGAGGTAGAAGTGGGGGAGGTAGGAGTGATTATAAAAAGACAACAGGCGGATCCTTGTGGTATTGGAACCGCTCAGTATCTTAACTGGGGTGGTGCCAACAAAAACCTACACACATGATGAAATTATAGAGAATTTAACACACACACACACACACACACACACACACACAAATAAACTGTGGAAATGTGAACAGGATTGGTGAACTATATAAATGTCAGTATGCTGGTTCTGATATTATACTACAGTTTTGCAAGCTATTAGCATTGCTAGAAATAGCAAATTTTATGAGATCACACTATATGTGGTGTGATCACAAAATATGATGAATGTTTAAATTTTAAAAAATTATTACAATAAAATTAATCCCCCTCAAAATATTCCCCCTCACTTTGAACATTCTTATACCATGGTCTTGCCACTTTCTGAAGAAGTTCTGGAAGTCCTCTTTTGTGCGTGTCTTTAGTTGCACTGTCGTGGCTGCCTGGATGTCCTGAATCAATTCAAAACGTTTACCTTTCATGGTCATTTTGACTTTAGGGAAGAGCCAGAAGTTGCACAGTGCCATATCTGGTGAATAAGGTGGATGAGGACACACTATAATCTTTTTATTTGACAGAAATTCCCGTACCAGAAGTCATGTGTGACACAGAGTGTCGTCATGATGGAGGATGAAGTAAAGACATTCACAAAAGAGGACTTTCAGAACTGCTTCAGAAAGTGTCAATAATGATGGGATAAGTGTGTTTGAAGTGAGGGGTGTTAATGGCAATGTGTCTTTTACTGTAATATTTTTTGTCTTGTTCTTTTGTTGTTTTTGGTTTATATACCACAGATCAGTGAAATCATATTGTTCTCTGCTTTTTCTGTCTGACTTATTTCGCTTAGCATTATACTCTCAAGATCCATCCATGTTGTCACAAATGTTCCTATATCATCTTTTCTTACTGCTGAATAGTATTCCATTGTGCATATATACCACAACTTCTTTATCCAGTCATCTATTGAAGGACATTTTGGTTGTTTCCATGTCTTGGCCACCGTAAACAAAGCTGCAATGAACATTCGAGCACACGTGTCTTTATGGATAAATGTTTTCAGATTTTTTGGGTAGATACCCAGGAGAGGGATTGCTGGGTCATATGGTAATTCTATTCGTAATTTTTTGAGGACCTTCCACACTGCCTTCCATAACGGCTGCACCAGTCTGCATTCCCACCAACAGTGGGTAATATTTTTTTAAATTTAAACATTCACTGTATTTTTCAGTCACACCTCATATATTATTTCTTACAACTATGTGAATCTATAATTATCTCAGTAAAATTTCAATTAAAAAATGAGGAAATTGAACCAAGGATTTTAACACATTTATTTCACTGAAGATATATATATGTGTGTGTGTAGATATATATATATATATATCTACACACACACATATATATATGGCATGTAAGTACGTGAAAATATAGTTAATATCATTAGTTATTAGAAAAATGCTAATTAAAACTACACAAATGTGTTAGAGAGGATATGGAGCAACCAGAACTCTCTTACATTGCTGGTCAAAATGCAAGGTGGTATAGCTAGTTTGGAAAACAGTTTGGTATATTTTTTATAAAGTTAAACATACAGCTGTCATACAAATGAGGTATCTTCTAGCTATTTTCTCAAAATTAATGAAAACATGTCTAGACAAAAACTTGTACATGAATGTTCATAGCCACTTTATGCATAATAGCCTCAAACGGAAAGCAACCATCTACTGATTATCCATCTACTGATGAATTAATAAACAAAGCACGCTTTATTTATAGGATGGAATACTACTCAGCAATACACAAAGTCAATGAACTGTTGATAAATGCATTGACATGATAGATTTGAAAAATCATTATGTTAAATGAAAAAAGCCAGACACAAAAGAATACACTCTGTAATGATTCTATTTATATGATTTTTTAGAAAATACAAAACTATATTGACGTTAAGTCAGATCAGCGGTTACCAGAGGCTGGGATTGACTGCAAAGAGACATGGGGACTTTGGGGGCTGTTGGATGAGTTCTACATCTTGATTGTGGTAGTGGTTACTTAATTATATGTATATTTGTGAAAAAAGTATTGAACTGTACACCTAAAATGTGTGAAATGTATTTTATGTAAATTATACCTCAACAAAGCTGATTTTAAAACATCTTTAGGAAAACTATGAGCAGATTCTCCTACAATTATATGAGGGATTCCTGAACTATGTCTCATTGGCTCAGTTTGCTTTAAAACTCAGAATTGGAAGGCATCTTAGACATAGATATCTGGGTCATGCTTTTGTTTTACACAGGATCAAATTGTGGTTTAGAGACAAAAAATGTTCCCCAAGGTTTCACAGCTAGTTTAATAAGAAGCTGGTGCTAGAAACCACTCTCCTGTATTTTGAATGTGTACTTTGAGGCTCTTCATTACAATGAGGGTACTGACCATGCTTATCAATCTTTTCTCTTGAACTCTCAGCATTTTCTACCTGCAGTCATTCATCTTGGGCCTTTTGTATATGGTACTCAGTGCTGTATATATTATTGAATTAATATTGGAACTTGTGAGACAGAGCTGGGAGAAAGAACACTAAATGGGGAAAAGGATAATGTGTCATCATCATTCATTATGCATCTAGTACGCTAGCACCACAATTTCATTGCATACAAATGAGAAGAAAGGAGTCTTATCTGTTCTATTTTTTAAATTTCAATTTAATCCAATTAATTTCAGGTAGTATATATTTCAACTCTAGAATTTTCATTTGATTTTCTCTTATAAAATCAATTTTTAGCTACAATTTTAATCTTTTTGTCATTCTTTATCTCTGTCCCTCACCTTAGTCATGTTAATCATAGTTAAAGTAAAGTCCTCACTACCTAACTCCAGCAGGCAGATGACTTATGGGTCTATTTTTGCTGTCTCTTTTAATTTTTGATTGTTTTTTGCTCATGCTGTCACTGCTTCGTTGGTCTTATTAATTTTTCCAAAAATTTTGATTGCCTTTTAAAAAATATAGAGATTCCAGATGACGTTGTCTTTTACCTTTTTTTTTCTATGCAGTTACAGTGGGGGCCTTAATCGAACCATGGGCAGTTCTGAGTAAAGGCTGAGTTGTAGCCCTATAAAGGTTCACGTTTCCCCTGTTTCTCCCTACCCCACTAGAGTGTTTGTGTGGGAGCCTGATATATTCCTTATTCCTCCTCGTAAGTGCAGAAATCTCAGTTTCGTTTTTGAGACTACTGAAATCCCCTGCTCATATTTTTGGAGGCTTTTCACTTGGGTTTAACCTCCTTCCCTATGAAGCATAATATTCAGCACAAGTTCTGACAAGAAAGCTGGCAGTGGGTTCGAAGCCCCACAAGTCTCTTCCAAATACTCTGCCATTTTTCTCGGTTCCCCACAGATTCATCAGCCTCCTGTTTATGCTCAGAATCAACCAATGTTCCCGAGTGGAAAGGAAGTAACAGAGGGTCAGTCCCGGAGATTGAGGCTCTTTATGTCCAGAATGTCAGTCCTTTTATTTCTAGTTGCATCAGAAACTTTCTGCTGCTTTCTAACAGACAGATATATATATATATATATATATATATATATATATATATATATATATATATATATATATATATAAAATATTATATTATACATAGTTTTTCTTTTTCTTTGCTAGTTTCTCTTGTCAGAAGCACTGCCCCACCATTAGCTAATCCATTGTACCCCAAAATGCAAGTCTAATCCAATGAAGTAAAAATTTCAACAAGAAAAATGTGTGCAATTAAAGTACTTTAAACAACTTGCAGAAAACTGAGCTTTGGATTCAGGATTTAGAAGACAAATCTAGTGACTCTTCATTTTTTCACAAATCAATATTTTGTTTTTATCCATATTAACACTAATATTTACCATTCTTGTTGACATTTATTATAAACCAGCTGGTAGTCCAAGAACTTAATGTAAATTATCTCTTTTAATCCTCTCATGAATACCATGATTTGGGCCAACTGTTAACCAGTTTTCAAAGAGGTTATTGAGACACAGAAAGGTCAGATAGCAAGTGAGAGGGAAAACAGAGATTTGAGACTGAATTTTCCCTCAACCACTAAGCCAAACTACCTCACATGTGAACCACTTTTACGATAAAATGCCTGTTGTGTGATTCACAATTACTGTCCCAATGACAGAGCGAACTTCCTACAACTCATTGATATGGTGTAATATAAAATCAACTCTTGAATCAGAAGAAAGGGAAAGAGTCCCGGACGTTATAATTTTCTGGGCATTTGCATTTATTGGTCACATTGACTAAAATCTCCACTACAAAACCCATCATGAAGGCTTCTAAATGAGGAATTGTTGATCACATTTTCCTGGAATTCATTCATCAAAGATGAGCAATTCCAGGAAGAAGGGCTGTCATGCAGGGTGTTAGGCGGGATCTCTAGTCCCGCTCCCCACACAAGAATGCAGGATATGGTGAGGCCAAAAAGGAACACCCACGGAGCCATAGATAGGGGAGTCATGCCACTATAGTCTCACTGGTGGCTGTAGCCACACGACGTGCGACCTGCTGTCCACTTTTTCTGCCAACCGACCGACTCCCCAACCAGCGCAGCCGCAGCAGTTGTATCAGTGGCCACAGCCGATGGCCAACCAGCCACAGCCAATGGCCATCCACCACCTGAGCCAGCACCCTTCCACGTGAGGCCGAGAGCCTGGAAACCACTCTCTGGGGCTCTGTCCCTACAAGGGCTCTGAATATTGATTGCCTTATGGGTGGTTCACAGGCCCCGTGTTTCCATAATAACGTACTGTGAGTGAATTTTTAGGCTTCCCTGACTCTCTTGTAGTGTGGGAGCAGTAGAACAGAAATATTATGGACAATCCAGGCAGAGGGGACATAGAGAGCCTCTCAGAGATGAGAGGAGAAAAATGTTTTACCACTTGGCCAGGAGTGGTGTGTCTTGTTCAGACTGGCACTGAGATGTGGGAATAAAGACATGTTTTGTATTATCTTATGGATAGATGCCTATACCAGGCCCAGAACAACCTTCTGTCCCCCCACCCCACCACACACACATACAATAGTGGCATTAGACAAACCCCAGGGGTATGGTGGGTGACAGATGTTGATTTTATTGAAAAGACTGAGAGATTGGGATTGTGTTAGAAGATGGAATAGGAATTTAGTAGATAAAGTATGTTCAATATAGAAAAATAAGTTTTTTGTTTTTTGTGTTTTTTTTTGAGACCTAAATTTGCAGCCTATGAAAATCATAGTTAAACCTCTAGGCTAGATAGACTTAAGTATAGGGAACACTTAGAACCCAAGAAAGGCTTCTGTGATGGACATCTTAAGCAAGGTTATACAAGAGAGAAGAGTTAATCCTCTGAATAAGAAGAAAAAGGACATTCCGGGGAAAGAGATAAGCATTTAATCCTATGAAAATCGATGGAGTAGGTATAGCCCCATTTTATGAGAGAGTAACTGGAGTCTCAAATAAATTAGGCAATTTGCCCAGGTCTCAGTGCTATTGATTGTTGGAACCAACAATCAATTCTGGGTATATGTAAATTGAAAAATGTCTCCTTTCTACTATACTCCACTGCTTCTCTACCCATGAAAATAAATGGGTAGATCTCACTGAGCTGCAGTTGCAGTAAAGGAAGTATTATGTTTCTTTATTTCCTTCAAGATTTTCTTTTCATCTTTGTCACAATTTGAAATGATGAGTCTAGGATGGGTCTAGATATGTTTACTTGACGAATTATTTCAAATTTAGTCAATCTTCTTAGGGTGCTCAGCAATTATGGGAATGTGGCTTCTAACTAACTTTGGAAATTCGTAGCCATTACACCCTAAATATTTATTTTTCTGACTCAATTTCTTTCTCTTCTGGTTCTGGCACTTCAATTACATGCATGTAAAACCATTGATATTTTCTCACAGCCCTATGATACTTTATTTTCTTTTTGTTTGTTTATTTCACACTGTAACTATTGATCTATCTTCAAATATGTTGATAGTTTCGTCAGCTGTGCCCAGTCTGCTGATGAACACAATGAGGAATTCTTCACCTCTGATATTGTATATTTCTAGCAAGTCAATTTCACTCCTTTTTATAAGTTTCATCTTTCTTCTAAAATTCCTCCATAACTCCTTTATACTTAATCAAGTTATTTTAGTTCCTGTCTGGTAGTTCCAACATATAAATCATCGTTGAGTCTCATAATATAGATTATCTTTTAGACAATGGGGTATTTCCCCCTTGTGTTTGTGTGTGTTGTGCAATTTTTATTGAATTTTGGAATTTATTGAGAAGGTAGAATTACAGGTAAATTATATTTGTGCCCTGCAGTAGACATGTCTCTTCTCACAGACTGTCATGTTAGAGGTTGAGTGCTTTATATCAGAAATTCAGCTGGTTTGGGTATTGTCATTTCTACCATTAGTCTCAGTGCACCAAAGCCTTCCAGTACATCCCTTATGTGTTTAGTGTGGAGTCTGAAGCATCAGAGGGCTTTTTCCTAGGGTTCCTGATCTGTCTTCAGCTTTCGACAGTCCCTGCATGTGCATAGCACCAAGTGGTTATTTCTGCATGCTCAGGTTCCTCTCAGCGGTAGATTACTATTGCTTGTTACTTGTGGCAGGATTGAGGGGACAGTTTCACATCTCCTTGTCCAGGCTCAGTTTTAGTTAACCCTATGAACTTCGGGGTCGTGGCATGAATCTTTCTGAATATCCCGGCTCTCTCAATATGGCAAAGACTACCTTTAACTGTGGTGTGTGATCGGTGGCAAAGTTTTTTTCCTGCTGCTCCTGCTGTGGTAGCAGAGGTCTGCTTTGTATTGGTGCAGGATCCTAAGTCTAGAGAATTCCCTGCTCCTTTATCAAGGTTAGAGAGCTTTTGCTTCTGCCACTCTCCGAGAAACAACAGATCTTGCTAGACCTCATGCATGTAAGGTTTTTTCATCCTTCCACCACAGGCAAATGGGTTTTCTTTCTATCCCTCCTGCAAAAGTAGTGTATCTCTGCCTGAGCCCAGGTGGAAGTTTTTCTGCCCCTCTCCCAATGGATTAAAGCTTTTGCTTTCTAAGAGAGAAGTGGCCTGGAAGGCAGGGAAAACTTTGTGTTTATCCTCCAGTGGCAGCAATCACGACCTGCATGCTTGCACAATCCAGTAGAGATGTTTCCATTCTCCTACCCTACCACCAATTTTTCTTATGAGCATCTAGTCAAAGCCCTTTCGAGTGTATAGTTGTGAACTCCTCCTGAGTCTTTTGGGCCCTCACTTATTTTAAACTTTTATGTTAGCCCACACTGGACCTTTAAGAATCCATTAAAATTTCACCTGATGTTTTCTTAACAACTTTATGGCAGCCACTTTTTCCTCCCATAGTTCAAGGGCTCTGCCTCTCCTGAAGGAACTTAATCAGTCATTGAAATTCAATCCAGATTTTACTGTCTTGCAATCTCAGCTGTCTGATAGGCTCCAGGGAAGTTATAATTTTGTAGCTTGCTGTTTTTGTTGGTATTGTTTTTTGCATGGGAACAACAATATCTTTTAGCTTTCTCCATCTAGAATGAAAGTGGAATGTCCTTCCACTTTGATATTCTGATGTCTGGTAACCAGAGATGACTAGTGTATCATTCTTGACCTCAATCTTCAAGTTTGTTTTCTCCCTCTCTCTTTCAATCTTTCTCTGTCTCTCTGTCTCTCAGGTGACGTTAAAACTTAGAAAACCATTACCTGTCATATAGAGGACACTCATATTTCTAATTTCTGGGAAAGTTCTTAAAATTGGTCAGGCCTTCTAGTGCCTTATGCAAGATATCACAATGTTAACTGAAAAATTGCCTCCTTATATTTATTTTCATCATAATGGATTGGTGCCATGGTTGAAGGTCCTTTGACTTCTATTGGGTCCCCAAATATCTTGATTTTATAATTACTTGATTTAGAGAGCAATACATTGTTTAGCACAGGCTGATTGAAAAGGTTGACTTTCCATTTTAGGGGACGCATAAGCTTGTAATAATATGAAATGCTGATTTAGGTCAATATATTTCTGTAATAGCTTTACAAAAAATATTGACTTTTAATGAAAAGTGTCACTATATTTGGTTTTGATAAAATATTAGTTGAGTGAAATGGAAGAAATTTATTGCTGAAATAAAATGACATAGAGTCTGGAAATTCCAAATCTTCTGTTTCAATCACAACTTGCATCCTAATCTTAAAATTTATTGTTTTAAAATGAGGTTATGTAAGTTGTTGAATTATTGTTTGTTTTATTTCCAGACCCCAAGATCAGGTAACACCTCCATATATAAAAGAAAAAAAACACAGAATTTTAAAATAACCCCCAAATTTAGAGCATGATATTAGGAAGCTGTTTAACTTGCCTGAGCCTCTGTTTTCCCATCTGTTAAGGGGAGAGAGATCACTATCTATCTCAGAGTATTGTGAAGATAAAATGACATAAACTTTGCATCGTGCTGGCATCTAGAAGACATTCAATGAATATTAAAGAATATCCTGATTTTACATTTTTATTCTAATCTTTCTTTCCTTTATTCTTAATTTCTTGGAAACAACTCATTCCCTGTCAATTGGACTTTCTCCTCTAGTGTCTGCTGTTCATCAGTTATCCCAACAGTAATTCTGTGTAGAAATAGTAATCATAATAATTGGTACAATTTATTGAATACTTGCTAGATACCAAGAAATATTTTAAGCACTTTATATGCACTATTTCATTTTAAACTTAGTCTTCTTCGAAGGGAAAGCTAACTTATAATAAAATAGATCAGAACAGTGGTTTCCTATGGAGTGGGGCAGGTAGGAATTGACTGAGAAGGGACCCAAAGGAACTTTCTGAAGTAATGAAAATGTGTTATATCTTGATAGAAGTTTACAAGCATTTGAAAAAGTCATCAACCATATGCATAAAATATGGATATTTCATAGAAGTCAAATTATACCTCAGTGAAAAATTAAGAGGAAAAATTAATCTTCTAAAAAATATCCTATGGAATAGAAAAAGATTAAATCCAATTTTCAGATCAGAAAACTAAGGGCATGAATGTTCAGGTAATTTATGCAAGTTCACACTTAACTGGTGGCTGTATTAAAGCCAGATATGTCTAAGCCAATCAAGTTCTTCTGCCTGCAGTGAGACTTGCATATTCTGACATATGGTTTGCATTTATTTCAAACTGCATTATTTTATCTATGTATCTGTATCACACAGATTGAAGCACAGCACCATTTTTTAAAATGTCCTGACTTACTGGGGATATGAGTTGCATATTTTGGACAAAACGCCAAAAAGAAACCATTGCCTATTGCAAAATGTTTAGCTAGGATGATGAGACCCAAGATATAGCCAGTGAAATCAGTTTCTCTCCCTTGTCAGCATGTACTTCCAAGAACTTTGGAAGCTTTTGAGAGTAGTATGCTGGCTGCAATAACCTCGGTCACCATATTCAAATGGCAGTTCAGTAAATCCTCTGGTAGGAAAACTGCTGCCGATGTCTGCTGTGCAGTGAACCAGAATGTAGTCAGGAATGTCTCTAAGATGGGGCTTTAGGAATCAAGTAAACCTGTTATCACACCCTCTGTTACAATGCATGTATTTAAATTCCCAAATCAAAATGCTAGCAAAGGTCCCTTGCTATTTTGGTGAGTACAAAACAAAGTAGTCTGCAGTGCCTTTGCAGGGGTCACTTCACAGTAATTTCTTGCTCAAAGGAGGCAGAAGCTTCTAAATTTATAATAACCTTGCCTGTTATTTCTTCTTCCATCTTCCCATCAAAATGCCCATAAAGATACAGAAAACTGAATCTGAAATTTAAATTTAAAAAAGGACAATTGATCAAATTAGAAGGACATTTTCTCTCCATCATGATGAACATAAACCGAGACATGCCTTATTGTGCTATAACCTATGTGGTTCTCCCTCTGAAACTAAACATGAATGCACAGCGCTTTGCATACTCATTTAATCCTCATAGCAACTCTATGAGAACTTCTCTATTAATATGCCCATTCATAGATAAATAAAATGTGTTAGTTGGGGTCATTGATTTGCCCAAGAGTACATACCACACAATTTTGAATGGGAGACCCAAAAGTCAGGTTTCTTTCGCTGTCCTCTATCTCCTACTGCCAAATATTCTATCCCTTCCCCTGACCCCAAATTAGAAAAACATTTTGATATAATGTACTGTCCATATATTTTTCTGGAGATGCATTGTCTCAGGTCAGCTAGGTTTGGATTTAGAGCTAATCATTTTCCCTACCCCTTTGAGCACTTTCTCATCCCTAACGTCCCTTCAAAGCTCAGTCTCAGGGCATTGCAGACTTAATCAAGTGCACTAAATTCTGGGTCTAAGGCAGGAAGAATGTTAGCAATATTAGATGCCAGGACATGTGCTCTACCTTGTACAGTCTAGTACAAAGATCAAAGAATTGTAAGTAAAATCTTAGTTTCGATTAAAATTATAGAACCCACCATTGGGGGCATTGATTGGGAGAAGTTAATATTTGTAAAGCAAGCCTGAGCATTACACATGGACCTGGGAGATAAACACAAAACTTGCCCTTCATTTCTGGATCTGAGAAGGAGATGCTACATGCGTGTTAATGCTGGACTTGACATTAGCTCTGTCCATTTAAAGATCACTAAAGAGATTGTAACAAGGCAAAAATCACAGAGCCCATGAACAGATACTATAGCATAAGGCAAGAAACTGTTTCCCGGAGACTTCAGTAAATCTCTGAAAATGATTACTTACACGCACCGGAAGACTTCTCCTCCAGATTGTAAGCATCATACTAAGCACAAACACCTTGTTTGTTCCCTGAGGAATTCCCAGCACCAAGGACATTGTTTGGCAAATAGAAGAAATTCAAAATATGTTTGTTGAATGTCTGCTGAACAAAAAGTTGAGAAAAAAACAAAGGGGTGTGCCCGAAGAATTTCCCAAATTTTCTAGTTTAAAGGCAATCACAAGTACACAATAACCCAAATTATATGGCATTCTTCTATCATTCCTGGGAAAGCCATTTGGAGATGTATGTTTCTGTCCAAAAATGAATCTAAGATAATTAATACTAGCTGCTTTAACAAACAATCCCTAAATCTCAGTCGCTTAGCGGAATTAGGTGTATTTCTCATGTATGATTATAATCTGATGTGGGCAGAAAGTTCTTCTATACTGTTCTTTTCTAAGTGGCAACACAGGTATCCAGACTTCTTCCATCTCAGAGTACTAGATATCACTTCCAGTAGCATGGGGGGTGTGGTGGGGGACAGAGAGAGAGAGAGAGAACGAGGACGAACGTATAGAAGTTCTCATGGGCAATAGCAGGGCCAGTCTGGAAGTGGCATTCATCACCTTTTCCCACATACCATTAGCCAGGAGCCAGTCACATGGTCCTACACTAACGAAAAGAGGGGTTGAGTATATACTCTCCCTGTCTGTCCAACAGAAGGAAGTGGAATTTGTAGACATTTAGCCACACTCTGCTACGTTTCGTCCTTTTGAGTACCAAATACTTATTACATGTTTTCTTCCACACATAAAATGTACTCGCCATATCCATAAAGCAATAACCCAAAGTCCAATCTAGTCATTGCACTACATTCATCTCAAAGTTTAGAATGTCCACTGATGAGCTCCCTCTCTGAGTCCTTGATGCGGCTCCTTATAGTAAAATGGTTCCCAATATAGTCATTTATGATGATGGAACATGTCCAGGATAACCAGGATAGAGTCCCATTTCAGGGGCCCAGCAGTCACTCGTCTATGTCAATTGTGAAATCTCACAGAGCATGTGTTGGGAAGAGCCCCTACCCTAAGTTTATGGGGAGGGTTTTCATGAGGCCCTGATTTTGCTGTCTCACGGGAGTTCTCTTGCTCTCCGCCCAGTGTTTTCTGTGGCTCCAGTGAAAGAGAAGATCCTCTTTGTGCATTTTTCTCCTTGGCCATTTTCAGGTGGGCATAAGGCAGGTACCTCCCTTGAAGGCTATAGATACTTCAAAATCTGCCTTCTACTTGTGGAAAATTGGAAACCTAGGGGTAATTTAAAGCTTAAACAATGTTGTAAAGATTAGTGTGTATGTGTGTAGGTGGGGGGACTTCAGGGGAGATATGCTTTCATTGGCAACACTGCCTAAAAAGCTTAACCGGTTTAACCTGTTAGGTTCCAAGCTCTTCCATTTGCTTCTAATTACAGTTGACGCTAGAACAACACGGGTTTGAAATGCTCAGGTTCACTCTATGCGGATTTTTATCAATAAATACATACAGTAATGTAAATGTATTTTCTCTGCATTATGATTTTGTTAATAACATGTTCTTTTCTCTAGCTTACTGTATTGTAAGAATACTGTATATAAAACATATACCATATAGCAATGTTGAGAGATCTCATTGCGGCAAGGAGCCCAAGGGGGCTTCTTTAGGACCTATGGGAGTCTTCTAGTCAACAGTCGTCCAAAAGCTAGCCACTTATTCATACCTCCACAAGGATATAAATTCTGTCAACAACCTCAGTGACCCTGGAAGTAGGTTCTTCCACAGTCAGGACTCCAGATGAAAACACAGCCTAGCCCACACCTTGACAGCAGCCCTCTGAGAGACCTAAGCCGAGGAGTCACCTAAGCCATATCCAGACCCTGACGCACAGAAACTAGGAGATAATAAATTGTGGGTTGTTTTAAAATCCTGCATATGTGGCATTTGGCTCTACAGGAGACAAAATTAATACAGAATATTTCATAGGTGATATTGTTTACTGTCATCAGGAATACAAACTGTCTCATGGTCCTCTTTTTGTGATGTTAGTAGCCAAAACCAGTTTTGAATGGTAAAATATATTTTACATGTATTTTAAAGAGTCGAAGGGAATCTTTTTTATTTAAAAATATGTCCTCAAAACTAAAATATTTTAAGAAAAATAATAGATGTATCTCACACTCCAAAACATTCTTTTTCAGTGGAAGAATTTTCAACACATGGTTGAAATAGTGATATAATCTTAGTGTCCTCCTCCATTCTCCTCCCTCCACTCACCAGAGGAAACAACGGAGACATTAATGAATTACTAATAAATCATTTACCTTAAACTTTCTAAACTTTCCATTAACAGTTTACTTCTTACTGGAATGCTAAACTTCAGTTATGAAATTAATGCAAACTGTTTCATGAGACTTAGATAATAACTGTGTGCAGATTCTCTAGGGGCCGAAAATATGTGGTATTCAAGACTAAATAGCAGGTAAAAATACTAGGTTAAAATAATATCAACTTCACACACACAAAAAAAAGTCAACTATAAACATACCTATTTTATAGTACAAAAATTTTCAAAACTTTTCAAAAAATATTTTAAGGTCATCATTTAATATAACTTTTTAAAAAATAATTTTCTTTAATTTTATGCGATATTTCTATAATTCCCAGAACATGTTCATGAGTCCTTGTCCTAGTAAAGATGTTTTGTGAAAATATGATTCTGTAGTCACATAATTTTGGGAAGCAGTGTACCCTATAGTTTTCCTGTGAAACCAACATTGTACATCAGTAAATAAAAGCACTGATAAGTACTGCAGTAAAGGAATCTGTTTGTTTAACCACAGTTTCTTCAATGTATCTGAACACAGAATTTTCTTTTCAGGTAACACCTATTAAAATCACATAAGCATCTGCTCTAAATGTTTAAAATATGTAGATTTTCTATATTGGATTACCACCAATGGACCTGTCACTTCAATGGGTCCTCGTTGAGGTATATTTCATACATTTTTTTGTTTTCTTCCTGGCTGAACAATTTTAATTCCATTATTTATTTTCGTTCTCTATCTCTTCAATGTTTATTATGCAGCATGAAATCAGAAAACACGTCTCTCTTGTTACTCATCATGTCTCAGTGCTTAGAACAATGCTAAATACGCAGTAGGTATTTAACAAATGTGTGCTTAATTACCTTATTCCTGAATCCAAACATCTGAAAGCTAAAACCGATTTTGAGTCCTCTTCATTGAAAATCTTATCTGATAGAAAGAAGGTTCTGAAGTGCCAATAGTGGGTAACATCCACACATTTGTCAGGAATAATACCGTGGAAATAGCAATTTCTCCTTCCTGCATCTGCACTGGAAATCAACGATCTTCATGTCATCTTGTATATAAGGAGGAGGGGAAATATTAAAAAGTGATAGGGGTCAAGGTTGCCACTTACATTAAAAGCTTTTCGATAGTATGAGCACTACTACTGCTGCTACTAGCTGACATTTATTGCTCATGTGGTTTGTGACAGTCTCTAAGTCACACTGAGTCTCTAGGCTGTTAGTCTGGTTCTTCTTCACGTTGCACTTTTGCCTTGCTCAGGTTAATTCAGGGCAATTAGATTAAGCAGCTACTATATGTTTATCACTTTTTAGAGAAAACACAAGTGCTACCTTCCGTAAGGAGCTTAGAGATGCTTCTGGAGAGAAGATACTTACAAAACAGAAATAAAATAAAACATACACAATAAATAAGTGAATAAATAAATACTTAAATTAATAAATTAAATTATAGCACTATAAAGTTAGTATTTAACACCAAAATCTATTTCTTTAAATATTTTTAATTTAATTTTCTTTATTTATTGAATTTTCTCCTTTTTTTCTATTTAGTAATGGGGAAAAAATGAGGATATGTCTATCTGATAAGTCCAAGGAGGTGGGAACTTGAAAAAAAAAAAAATCTAGAATAGCACAATTTAAAAGGGCATTAAAAAAAACCCAAAATTTTACATATAAAATTTATACCAAGCTAATTAATAGAGAAAGTACCTCTCTTTAATTTTTAAAATTTATAAGGGTGAGCATGGTTTTCTTATATTTATTGACCAATTAATTGCATTTTGTCATATGAAATTCTTTCTTGTATATTTTGTCTTTGTTTTATTGAATTATTCATCTATCTTTGTCTTCCAGATTTATGAAAGCTTTTTATATATTAAATACCTTAGGCCCTTTTCTGTCATCTGTGTTAGAAATACTTCTCAAATTTGTTATATATACTTTTAATGGCATTTTCCCCAGTACTTCAAATACTTCTTATGGCATCAGTTTAAGTGATAAAACAAAAATAAAACAAACAAAAAACTCTTCCCCTCACCACAACCATAAACAATTTCAATTGAAAAAAAAAATAAAGACCCTATTTCAGGGTGGACTAAGTCAAGACTTCCTGACTTGAAGATTTCCAGCCACATGAAGGGACATGTCCACAAAGTGAGCCTGGTGTTTTTACTCTCATTGTGACAGCTCTGCATGCTGCCAGCTGGGCTCCCAGCCCAGTGGATGGGCAGATCTTCCTCAGGTGCTACAAGGCATCATGTGAGAGGAAATCAGGCCTCACACCTGTGCTGAAGCATGCAGCGCAGTTCTCTGGAGCCTACAGAGATTTCTCATAAGCACAAAGGGCAGAAAAATCTCCAGAATGGGTTCAGTCTATGAACAAATTCAGACAAGATATTCTCATTTGAGGCTTTTGTTGTTGTTTGTTTGTTTTTGTTTATTGGTTTCTTTCCTATATGCAATTAGGGTTATATATATTTTTTAAAAGTTTCTTTTCATTGCCTCAATGTTTCTAATTTTCTCTAATGTAATATATTACTAATTAGAGTCAGCCCTCTTTTCGAGGCAAACACATACTGCAATTTGATTCATAAATGATCATTAAACAAAGTGATGTTTTCATTTATGATATATAAAGAGGCTAATATCTCTAGACATCTGAGATATCTTTTCCAAATATGCATGATTCATAATCTTATTTTGTTCAGCACTGCAACTCATGCTTAATATTCTATTTTCACTTCACTTCCAAAGGTTCTGCCAACTGCTTGCACTTGGGTCTTTTGTCACAGTATCTGTGACTGCCCAGCCTTGGTGATCCCCTTGAATGCTGGTCAGAACCAGAGAGAAATGGATGCCTGAGCTCTTCATAGCTGCCCAATCTGAGACAGGCTTTATTTTTCTCAGCCTCATTTGCAAAAATCAGTAAAACTATCAATGTCACAAGAAAATTGTCATAATTGTGATTATTACTATTCACTTTATCATCGTGTCGTTACAGGGCATTGATAATACTGGTCAGATCCAAGAACGAGCAACAATTCTTTCACAGCTCCCTCCCCTGTTGCAATGTTGTCCCTACAAGCAAGCCCAACTTCTTTCCCGTGATTCCAAAACCTTTGTATTAAGCTCCGTAAAGGCAGACGGTTTCATATACCTTTGCATTCCCACAATCCCTAACATATTGCCTTATGTAATTTGATATTTCAATAATTTTTCAGTATAGATTACTTCGATTTGATAAATCATTTCCCTTAGTCTATTACAGGGCAGTGGTTTTTAATGGAGGGACATTTGGCAAAGTCGGGAGAAAATTTTGGCTCTCACAAATAGAGAGCGCTATTGGTAGCTAGTTGGTATAGGTCCAGGATACTGCTAAACATCCTAAAATATGTAGGGCATACAAAGAACAAATAATTATCTGGACAGGAATGCTAATAATGCCAAGGTGGAGATGCTCTGTTATAATGGAAAACATGGCTTTGGAGTCACATCTAGGTTCCAATCCTAACTCAGTTGTTCACATCTTCGTGATCTTGGGCAAATTGCTTGATTTCTCTGTATCTTAGTTTCCGCCTCAATAAGGTAAATGCATTATTTCCTTTTATTTTTGGAACTAAATAAAATAATAATCGTAAAGTATTTTAATGCTTAATCCATAAAAGGTAGTCAAATAGGAACTTTCCTTGCATTCCCAAAGTTCTGTCTGACATAAAATGTTACAAGATCTAGACCTAGAGAGTTAGATGAAAGCAGGGGCTCTTAATAAGACCCAGAGATCTTTGGATCTTAATACAGGATCTTAATAAGAATAAGGATCTGGCTGTTCTCTGGAGATAAAAAGGGACAGTCCTGATCAAAAGTATGCTTACAGAAAGAGAAGGAAAACCGGCATGGTGCTTTCTCCTGCATGTGACCACTCTGAACCACTTTTATCTTTGCCTCCCAAACAGAGATCACGTTAAGAGACACTGAAGCATGCCAAGCACAAACAGAGAAGATGTCAATTCCACTCATTTCTTGAGCTCAGTAAGTATCTACAAAATTGAATGTTTGCTTAATTGATTCCATAGAACACACAAAGGCTTACTTTTACCAAGATCGTTATCGTAAGGCTCATGTCTCCAAAGGAGACTATGAGCATCCCGGGAGTCAGGGCGTGGCACCACGGGTGGGCAGACACGTGTGCACACACTGCAGTGCACTGGCCCCTCTCCAGGCCCTGGCCCAACGCTGGCAGTGAGCCAGACCAGGCTCTTGGGCTACATGGACTGTTCACACTGTTGGAGCAGCTGGTGGATAGGAGCTGAGGAGCCTGTCCTTGGGTCTGTGAGCAAGGATGCCATCTCGTTCACTGTAACAGACTCAGGACCAATCACAGTGCCTGGCACAAAGTAGGTGCTTAATAAGTGATATTGAAAGACCCCACAGAAACTGTGAAACAGAATTCTCCTGAGTGTGTCTGGTCACATTTGACACTGAACCCTGAGGGGAACATTCTGGGCAGAGACTACTCCTTCAGGGACATGTGTATGTGGAGGCCTTTGAGCTGTATGACCATGACCATTTGAGGAACATCTCTGAAGGATCACGCCTCCTCCAAGGAGTGCGGCTTAGGTTTCACATAAAAGGGATAACTGTAAAATTCCTTACATTAGCACAGGTACTGAGGACACCCCAATTAGGGAGAATAGAAGCTACAAGTTATAGTGAAGTACATATAATCAAACTCAATTGAAGAAAACAATGATTTAAGAGAGTTAATGATTTTTCCCTTCAAAGCATGTGTTAATAACTAATATTTATTAACTGCTTTCCAGGTCCCACATATGGGCTAAGTAAGCATTTCTCACACATTTTATTTTAACTTCACACCAACCCTATCACATAGATCCTATAGTTATCCCCATGCTATAGATGAGAAAATCGAGGCTCAGAGAGGTTTAGTGATTTGCCCAAGGTGACAGAATTTATAGTAAGTAGTTAGGTCAGTATGAGTCCAGAGCCTGGATTCTTAACCACTCCACAATGCTGCTGCTACAGTATACTATTCAAGGAGCAGGTTCTTAAGGTCACAGATGCTCCATGCATATCAAATCGGCCCCGAGAAAACAATGTTTAGGCAGGACTATTTGAAGATTATACTGTCCATTAGTTCCTCTCGGTACTATAAAATCTATCTCTGGATTGCAAATGACCAGTGAAATGTCCCTAGGTTTTATGGTTAGGCCCTTTTTGTTGTGTGTTGTATTTACAGCAAGGATGCTTTTGTGGTCATCGTTAATTAAATTAAACAGTGCCCTCTGTGTGAGGCCGCAGAGAAATGATTCTTTGATTTTCATACTAGAGATAATTGTGCTTTTCCTAATGCCTTGGATTTGCCTTCCTCTTTTTACATCAAATCATGTAAATGTTCACATTTCCTGCTTTGTTTTGGCTGCCAAAAATGTATGACCACTCACCTGGAAATGTATAGGACCTTAACCCTGGAGGTAGACACTGAGGTAGCGATTTGCCAAGCAATATTTTCCACTTGAGAGGATGCCCCAAGAAATTCCCTGGCCTCCTGTTGTTCCCATCTCCTCTTAATGGGAAAAGTCATAGTCACCATGCAGGGCCGTTAACAGGTTCCAAGCCCTGAACGAGGGCAGGGCTACACAGATACAGGAGATGTACTGCCTTCCCTCAAGGAGGTCATGGCTTTGGGGGAAAACCCGCAAGTGGCATTGACGGTGCACTGGGATCCTAAAGGAGAGCCCCGTACTCTGCCAAGGGAAATGAAAAAAGTTTTACTGCAAGAGTTGACCACTGGATAGGATCTTAAAGCCCCAGGAAACAACATTTATTGAACATCACATGCCATGCTTTTCTTTAGTCAGGTTAGTTTATTGAATCCTCCCCACAACTCCAAAAGACATCTAGGCTTTCCCCATTGTTTAGATGGATGATGAAAGTGAGGCCCAAGGAAATCAGTCTTTTACTCAGGCCCACACAGGTGGGCAGAGATTTCCACCTAAGTCCATCTTCAAACACGCTCTTTCCCACGTGCATTAGGGCTGCACAGGTTTAATGAGGTCTTCAGAGTGAGAATGCGACCTTTCTGTTTGGTTTGGGGCCATCGGACAGCAAGTTGCACCCACGAATACGGTTAAATGTTTGTGTCCTTTGTGCAGGCGGAGCAATGGGCTGAATGATTTCTCAGGTTGTTTCCAAGCTTACCTTCTGGGCATGCTCGGCCCAGGAAAGGGACTGGTGGTCACTGTTCCTCTTGCTGTAAGTGTCTGTCAGCTGAACACTGAAGATTTTAGATCAGCTACGTTTGAGTTCAGTGAGGGAAGGAACCAGGTCAGTTTTGTTTGTACTGTATGCCCAGTGCCTGGCCCAACGAAGACAGCAGTAGTCATTAAATAGTCACTGGGTGGCCACATGAATCATTGAAGAAATGCGTTAGATTTGGTAGTTCTATGTCCCACACATCAACCTAAAAATTTTAGGTACTCATTAAATGTTTTGTAGAGATAAAATATCCACTATTGAGAACTGCCTTTAGTCCAGGAAGACCTCTTGACAATCCTAACTCCAACCTTTCCTCATCCCAAAATAAACACAAAATTTCTGCCAGGTGATTACTATTTTACAGTACTGCACGTCTCTTATCAGAGCAGCAATGAATGGTCCTGAAATTGCCTGCTCAGCTGGACATCTTCCCTGTTCCTCTGAAAGCATCCTGAAGGCAGAGGCTGTGGCTCTCTTAGTCACCCTGATATTCATAGCATCCAGCCAAGTGCTTGGGATGGAGTAGGGTTGTTTGGTTAAGAGAATGAAAGAAATAATTAATTAATCATTTAATCAAATGTTTTAGCTGTCCTTGATTGCCATCTCGGATGATTTGCAAGCTAAAAAAAAATACTTTGCAATGTTCTGAAAGCAAATTATTACATATAAGCTGTCCTCCCCCTCCACACACACACACACACACACACAGAAGAAAAAACATCACAAAAGTTCTGAGATAGCACCTAAGAAGCAGTATGAGGGCTGTCAAAAGCAAAGCCAAACAAAACAAAAACAAACAGGTAAGTATTCATTATTAGATCACCCCGGCCTCTTGTTCCTTCATTCAAGATTTCTGGTGCCTCTCTTCTGAGGTGCTGCTGTGTAAAGGTCAGATTTCTCACTTTGGAAGTTTTCTGCTTTGTTCATTCTCGATTTTCCTTCATTCTCGCCACAAAGATGCATGGTTGTTTTACCTCTTATTTTTCATAATCCTTTGACCAAGTTTTCCCACCCTGAAACTGCTTATATGGTCACTCTTATCTTTTTTTTTTTTTTAATCAACCATGTATTCGAGCATCTTCTTACTTTTTTTGCATTGTTTTACTTTTTCCATCATAGGACCTCTTTCATGCTAAAGCATTCCCCCCACACTTTGCAGATAGGAAGTTCATAATACAAATGATCAATGTTTCTCTTCCTAGTCACTAAGCATTTTTAAAATGATTTAAAGATATCTAGATCTTTTGAGTGGTAGCTATGTATTATATACTAATATTACTCAGTGTTCTGTGTATCTGTTGCTTTTTGAATATAGCTATGTAAGATTAATCTACTATGGGTTAATTTATAAATGATCATATCTGAAGTAATATCCATAGTACTAACCATCTGTATAGACTTACAATTTAAAGAATGCTTTCATATCCGCGGATCCTCACAGCAGCCATATGAAGTAGCGATTCTCTTCAACCCATTTCATAGATGAGGAAACTGATGCTCAGAATGGTTTGTCCAAGATCCAATGGTCAGCCTAGGTTTTTTGTCTATATATTATTCCTCACCTTAAAACACGTGGGCAAAATTTAGAACCAGACAATCCTGACTCTAGGAAAAAGGATTCTCCTTTCAACTGTTTTGTTCTGAGCATGGTAGACTGAAGATTCCCCGATAACTCCCTGCAATCACTTGATACTGTGCCTTTGTACAGGCTCTTCCTTCTGCCTGGAAAACCTGTTCCCACCTCCTACCTGACAAACCCTACATATTTTTGTGCTCAGACACTACTTTCTCTGGGGAGCAAACTGGTACTCCTGAATGAAGTTAGCGCCTCCTGTATGTCTCTTCCGTTCCTTGTAGATCTCTCCATTCCCAGATTCATCACCCTGGAAAGTCTAGTGAGATTTCTGTCTCCCCAGGTATGCTTTAGGTAGCGACAGGGCCGAGATCATGTCATATCCAGTAGGTGATCAGTAAATCCCAGTTGAGCTGAACTGTCAATTGGGTTCTTAGCATTTAAACCATATTTGAGGCATTCCTGGGTGGTATTTATTTCCATTTTTCTTTTATCTAAAATTCATACTGATATTCCAGGTGACCTGGAATTTTCTTCACTGAGGTGTTTCAAAGCCAGGAAGTTGAAGTATTACGTGTTTTATGTCTCTATCTAATACACAACGTTTGCGGCTAATGGAATGCAGAAAACTACCAAGAGATATAGTCACCTTCGCCCTAGCCTTGGTTCTTCAAGCCTCATAGAACAAGATGAAAATGGAAGGTCTTTCAAATGAGACTGACTGCTGCTTTATATGCAAGAAGATTGCTTCCTTCAGAATATTCACACTTTCAGAGGTGTGGCCTGGTATGTACCAGGCAATTTACATGCAATAATTCTTACAACAATCATGGGAGGCAGCATGACATTTCCATTCTTCACAGTTTAAGATAGTGAGGTCAAGTCAGAGGTATAATGACTTGCCCAAGTTCACATATAATAAGAGATGTGCGATTTACAAAGTGTTCTGATATCAAAGTGGGTCTGCTTTCTCCTATCTCACCATGCCGCCCCCCCCTTTTTTTGGCTGTATGAGCAGCAATTAAATAAGTATGAATACCTTTCTCATCTCAGTCAATCATACACATCTTTTTGGTCCCTCGTTGGCCAGTGATCTTGCTGTAGGAAGAAAATGCTTAAACTCTTTTCTCAGGGCACCTGGTTGAGAACTAAAGTGGCTATTTGTCCTTGGCAGACCTCTATATAATTAAGGCTTTTCATAAAACTCATTTGAATTCTCTGGCTAGGTCTCATGGTCCCAACCTCCTGATCTCATTTGGTTTTAACTTTACTTTTCTTTACCCATGTGAGTGAAGCTCCTGCTGGTTTTTATAAATGCACCTTTCTCACTGGACACAGCTTTCTGGGTGACTTTCATGTTTGTTGGATAGTTTTCTCAGAGGTAGTTGTGGGAGGTATATAAAATTGACATTACCCCCCACACACACACACCCCTTTTGTGTCAGCCAAAGACCCAGCAAGTAAAGAGCCCCAGGCACTGAAAGCATTCCATGCTGATTTCCGAAGGTGGCCTCGATTTCTTTTAGGCCGCTGGAGGTTTTCATCTATAAAACAAAACAAAGAAACCAAAAAAATACAGCTTTGAGGGAAACTGCCCAGAGCACAGTTGTTTAACCTACATCTTGGCCCAGAGAGTGGATTTCTGTATAATTCTGGAAAACCCTAAAATGTCTCTTATCTATTCCCCCCTATCTTTTTTCCTGCTTCCATCCTGCCATTGCTCCTTTCTCCCCATTTCCTTCCTTTCCAGGAACACTGATTTGGCACCTTTGCTATGCCTGTCTCTTTACTAGCCACATAGACTATACAAAAGTGGGTGAGATAAACACTGATCTAGCTAGAAACATTATCATCTATTTAAGGAAATAGGCATGATCACACATGAAAGAGTTAAAACAATCTGGGAACAATAAACATTCAGGTATAGCAATGTCTCAGAGAAATGTTCTTTCTAGGTTATTTCTGTTATTTCTGATCTCTTTAGAGTTAGTCAGTGACTCTCAGATTTATTAGTTTTGCCAGGCTTCCTCTTTTCAGAAATCAAAGAAACAACAACAAAAGAGATCGAAATTCATGTATTGCTTGGCGTGTGAGAATGTGTGTGTGTGTGTGTGTGTGTGTGTGTGTG
Source organism: Rhinolophus sinicus (assembly GCF_036562045.2). Classification (NCBI taxonomy): domain Eukaryota; kingdom Metazoa; phylum Chordata; class Mammalia; order Chiroptera; family Rhinolophidae; genus Rhinolophus; species Rhinolophus sinicus. The sequence goes on from NC_133756.1 coordinate 108,038,747, forward strand.
TGTGTGTGTGTGTTTGTGTGTGCTGAGAGACCTTTTATTTAAAAATGCATCTGTTACTTGTGTTTCAAAGGTTGTTACTAACCCAAACTTAGCTATTACTTTATCAAGTTGAGTTTTCTTGTGTTACCCTCTGGGGAGACATTTCTGTTCATAGCCTCTGATCCAAGTCAGGAGGCAACTCATTGTTTGATAAGTCCTGAGATCCAGGTCAGGCATTCTCAGGGCCACAAGAGAAGACCATCTGAGTGGCCTATTTTACTGAGTTCTTGCTTCAATCCCAGGAAAGACCCATGAGGTTTCAACTCTCTTCTCTGGTTCTCTCTTCTAGTGATGACCCCGTGGGCAGCCAGCATGCCCTCAAGTCTGCTAACCAAGACAGCTTCTGTCTGCTGTCAGTAATTAGGGTGAGAGAGCTGACATAGACCTACCTGGGAATCACCAGTCTCCTTTGTACACTCTCTGGCTTCCCCAGGCACTGTGCCTGGAAATTAACCTTCTGTTATATCATTCAGGAGGGAAGGTGTCCCATGGTGCCATCCTCTGGCATGAATGACTTGGGGTGCTCTGAGTAAACCTGGAGGCTGATAGTGTCAGAGACAGATAATGAGCTCAGGAAGAGAGCCCTCAGGAATTACCTTAGGATACTGCCAGGTTTGTGCCGCCCAGGCTTCTCACACGTCCCAGGGAAGCAATTAACACTGGGAGTCGGTGGTGAAACAAGGCTGTGTGCAGGGGCGGGCTGCTCAGTTTAGCAAGGAGCAGGTCGGGGGCGTCTCCCATGCAGAGATAGCTGTATCGGGGAGAAGGTGATGTTTAGGGAGAAGCTGACTTCTGCCTTCTGCCGGGAAGCCTATGACCTAAGATTTACTAGAAATAACATTTTTTTGTTGTTTTTTCTTAGAAACAGAGATAGTTACTGAACATGGATGTGATGAAAAGCCTTCAAAATTTTAGAATCTGGACTAGTTTCTCAATTTCTTTAAAAGGGTCTATTATATGTCTCCCTAAGCCTCACTCCCATCTTTGAATTATGAGTTTTGGTGGATTTCCTTTCCAGGATCAGGATCTCCATTTTAATGAGGCGGGAATAAAAACCCCTGCCACTGGATGGATGGCTTGTAAGGTCTCCCAGCGCCATCAGGGAGGGACTCAGCTGTCCGATGTCTAGTGACGGCTGCACTTAGGCAGCGCTGGGCCTGTCAGCCATGGACACTACGGCCACAGGAAGAGAGCAGTAGCATCGTGAAAGCCTCAGTAGGAGAAACAATTTTTAGAAAATATGTTTATCTCTTTTTTTTCTTATCTAGGTGCTATTTCTCTTGTTGGAACAGGGATTCAGAAATATCTCATTTTCTGACTTATTCAATAGCTAAAATTTTTCTCAATTTCATGGTTCAAGTATGTGCCACCTCGCAGTAGTACCACCAATATCATCAACAATCAATTAATTCATTAAAAAAAGAATCTTAACTGAGTTAATAGTACTCTACATGCCGAGCTCTAGACACTGAATTTGGAAAGGTTCACTCCTTATGTCAAAGGCACTCTGAATCCTTTGGGTGAAATAGGCAAGAAAACTTACCATTTTAATCCGCCATGATGTGTATCGTGACAGAGGTAATATTCCATGATACAAGAGTATAAATGAGAGACAAGAAACCAGACAGAAGAGGCAGAGACATTCTAGGCAAGGAGAAGAACACGTGCAAAGGAATGGAGCTATATGAGTACAAATGACTTCTCCATGTCACCTTGGTGCAGGTGCAGGGCAGGGAGTGGGACTGGAAAGACAGATAAGGTCAGATCTTTAAGGATTGTGTCATGCTGGGAGTTCGGACTTCATTCTGTAGTTAACACTTACATACGAGTATTAAAAGCAGATGTAACTGGTATGCTCTACTTCGCCAGCTTAGAGTACAGGTAAGGCTACAATGGAAGAATAAAAATATTCACAGAAATGTTTTTTGGGATACATATCAATAACTTCTGTGGAGGGACATGTGTGAATAGGAATGGAGATGCACTCTGAGGGAGCCCCAATTGCATCTTCTATATTCATTTATTTTTTTAACAGAAAGATCTGAAGTAAGTTGGCACAGCATTAGATATGATAATATCAGTGATCGGTAATCAGTTGGCAATCAACTAACTTTTAAATATACTAAAGGTCATACCATTTTTTATATTAAATTTATTGGGGTGACAATTGTTAGTAAAATTACATAGATTTCAGGTGTATAATTCTGTATTACATCATCTATAAATCCCATTGTGTGTTCATCACCCAGAGTCAGTTCTCCTTCCAGCACCATATATTTGATCCCCCTTACCCTCATCTCCCACCCCCCACCCCCCTTACCCTCTGGTAACCACTAAACTATTGTCTGTGTCTATGAGTTTCTGTTTCTCATTTGTTTGTCTTGTTCTTTTGTTGTTTTTGGTTTATATACCACATATCAGTGAAATCACATGGTTCTCTGCTTTTCCTGTCTGACTTACTTCGCTCAGCATAACACTCTCAAGAGCCATCCATGTTGTCACAAATGTTCCTATATCATCTTTTCTTACCACCGAATAGTATTCCATTGTGTATATATACCACAACTTCTTTATCCATTCATCTATCGAAGGACATTTTGGTTGTTTCCATGTCTTGGCCACCGTAAACAAAGCTGCAATGAACATTGGAGCACACGTGTCTTTATCTCTAAATGTTTTCAGATTTTTTGGGTAGATACCCAGGAGAGGGATTGCTGGGTCATATGGCAATTCTATTCGTAATTTTTTGAGGAACCTCTACACTGCCTTCCATAATGGCTGCACCAGTCTGCATTCCCACCAACAGTGTATGAGGGTCCCTTTTTCTCCACAGCCTCTCCAACACTTGTTACTATTTGTCTTATTGATGATAGCCATTCTAACTGGGGTGAGGTGATATCTCATTGTGGTTTTGATTTGCATTTCTCTGATGATTAGTGATGGTGATGTTGAGCATTTTTTCATATGTCTATTTGCCATTTGTATGTCCTCTTTGGAGAAATGTCTCTTCAAGTCCTCTGCCCATTTTTCAATTGGGTTGTTTGTTTTTTTGTTGTTGAGTTGCATGAGTTCCTTGTATATTCTGGGTATTAGCCCCTTATCAGAGGCACTGTTTGCAAAAATCTTCTCCCATTCAGTTGGTGGCCTCTTTATTTTGTCTATGGTTTCTTTTGCTGTGCAGAAGCTTTTAAGTTTCATATAGTCCCATTTGTTTATTTTAGCTTTTACTTCCATTGCCTTTGGAGTCAAATTCATAAAATGCTCTTTGAACCCAAGGTCCATAAGTTTAGTACCTATGTTTTCTTCTATGCAGTTTATTGTGTCAGGTCTTATGCTTAAGTCTTTGATCCATTTTGAATTAACTTTGGTACATGGTGACAAATAGCAGTCCAGTTTCATTCTTTTGCATGTGGCTATCCAATTCTCCCAGCTCATGGATTGGAAGAATCAATATAGTTAAAATGGCCATATTACCCAAAGCAATATACAGATTCAATGCAATCCCCATCAAAATTCCAATGGCATGTTTTAAAGAAATAGAACAAAAAATCATCAGATTTGTTTGGAACCACAAAAGACCCTGAATAGCCAAAGCAATCTTAAGAAAAAAAGCAATAATGGAGGTATCACACTTCCTGACTTTGGCTTGTACTACAGGGCCACAATAATCAAAACAGCATGGTATTGGCAGAAAAACAGACACATAGACCAGTGGAATAGAATTGAGAACCCAGAAACAAAACCACATAAATATGGACAGATAATTTTTGACAAAGAAGCTAAAAACATACAATGGAGCAAAGACAGCCTCTTCAATAAAAGGTTATACCTTTTTAACATGCACATTCACTTAAGCCTTCATTTGTGCAATTTGGCAAGTATTATAGAAATGTGTCACCTCAAAATTTTACATGTAGAAGTCCTAATGCTGAGTATCTCAGAATATGACCATATTTGGTAACAGAGTCTTTAAAGAGGTGATTAAGTTAAAATGAGGTCAATAGGATGAGCCCTAATCCAACATGACTGGTGCCCTGATAAGAAGAGGTGATGGGACACAGATACACAAAGAGAGAAAACCATGTGAAGACACAGGGAGAGGATGACCATCTATAAGCCAAGGCTCTATCATTGTTTCAAGTTTTCTTTTGGGACAAGGAGGGGTTTCCAAGGTCAGCCACACTGCCATTCTCACTTCTATTTAGGCCCTATTGTTGAGCTGAGGTGGCTAGCCAGTCTTCCCTTTTCCTCTTGGCGCTTTCCCCTTCTGTTCCTTTCCTCTGTTAGTGGATCTTTTTGGGACTTAATCAATTCAGGAGTAAAAATGAGATAGCATTGAAAAAAAAAAAGGCTGGGATCTTAAGCCTTTCCTCTCAGGAGGCTCCTAAGTCCCTCTGCACACTTTTTTTTTTTTTTTTGCATTCTCCCCACCCCACCGTCCTGCTTATTTAGAGTATTAGGTGCCTATTTGATTAATATTTGCCTAAGGGATCTATTAAGTAAGTCTCTACAGAATGAATAGATCTGATTTATAGTGCTTTGCTCCTCCACCATAAAAGATAAGCTAAAAATTTTTAAATGGTGAGTTTTCTTGCTTAAATCCCAAATAATCACTATAGAAAAGTAAAAGTAAAATGATCAAAATTTCCTAGTTCTGACAGGCCTTAAATCATCACTAGCTCTATGGACAATTCCCACCCACCCCCACCCCCACACAGCCACATCACCCACAGGACACAATCCAAATTAGTCTTTAACCTGGCTCGAACTAACAAGAAAAAGAACACACACACACACACACACACACACACACACACACTGTGCTCTTTAAGGCTCAGTTCAAATATTCACTGTTATTTGTGTGTTCCCAAATAAGTTGATTCATGTTTGTTTCTTTGATTCTTTACTATTTTTCTTGTTTGTTGACTCTATTTATAAGAACCAGCAGCTCTTCCTTTTTCATGTTAACAACTACAAAGCATAGCAAGCGCTTTCATATAAATAAACGAATGAAATTGAGTTTGGGAATGTACTGCTGATTGCAATGTAGAGTGTGTCTTGGATGTGCCTTTAAAATTTCACCCACTAACATCAGGTAAACAAAGTAAAAATGACACATCATTTAAGCAAGAAATAATATATCTGAACTAACTAAACAATCGTGGGGATGGAAAATAACAGACTTTAGAGATAAATAATTGACAGAGTGTCGTGTTTAATTCGTTAAAAGGTATAAGGGAAAGGGAATGGTTCACAAAATTAAGGACAAATTAAGTAAGAGTTGGTGACTTTATCTGATAGAACATCAGAAAAAGAACAAGTTTAGGGTGCTCAGATTTTTATTTATTTATTAAGTACTCAAAGTGTGGTAGAATATATTTTGGGATTAAAGAACTCACAGTCTAGTTGGGAATCAAGAAATGCATCTAAATTAATAAAGAAAACTGTAAAGTGGTTTAGAAATAATATCAAATCTATAAACAATGGGAAATGAACATAATGGGGGGAAATATACCATTTACTACCCAAAGGAGAATAAAAGTCAATGTTGTTGTATGATCTGGAACCAACTACTCCACTGCTCTGAGCTAGAGTTCCAAAATGGCAATACATATTTTTGTTGATTTGACATCTTGACACAGGGAAAGTTATTGATAGATAGCCTTGAGCTCAATAGGCATTATTGAGGCATACTGATGCCTTCTGTTGGCAAAAACCCAGCTCACACTGGCTTTTGCAGAGAGGGAAACTTCTTGGGTCATGTAACTGAATAGACCTGAGATAGTGGGATAGAAAGGTAGAACTTTAGGTGAGACTCTTCAAAAAATATCATTATTAAAATAAAGGGGCAAGTCATTGATTGACCAAAAATATTTTACATTCTCTCTATATTTGAACGTGTAAATACACGTAATATTCCATCATATTAACACAATACAATTTATATATACTTTCACCATATATTTTATATATCTTTGCAAATTTTTTATATCTTTGTAAATGAGTATTCTTATAGCTTATAATAAGAAAGCAAACAACTTAATATATAAGAGCAAAAGACTGAAACAGACACTTCACAAAGATGTACAATATATGTTAAAAGTATATATAAATTGTTATATTCATACAGTAGATTATAGAGCAGTAACAAGAAATGAGTTACTGATCCATGCAGCAACTCTGATGAAACTCAAAACCATTATGTTAAGTAAAAGAAGGCACACACAAAGGATGACATAGGTACAATTTTATCTGTATTACATTCTAGGATAGACAAAACTGACCTATAGTGATAGAAAAATAAGTGGTTTCTTTGGGACAGGGGTGATGGTGATAATTTATTGCAAATGTACATGAGTTTTAGTGATGATCAGAAAGTCTTCTTTTTTATTGTGGTTATATTTGTATTTATATTTGTATGTGGTTATAAAGGCATATTTTTGAGACTGCTCAAACTGTATACTTAGAATGGGTATATTTACTGTACATAGATTTAAATCAGTAAAATAGTATTAAAAAGTCAAAGTAAAATTATGGTTCTTTGGGAAAAAACACCAAATAGACAAACCACTCTTATCTAACTATTAAAAAATAAAGAGTGAAATCAAGTCTAATACAAACAAAATGATAGAGTTAAATAGCATTAAATACATTAAATTAAGATAAGAGATTATTTCACATAAATCTATGGAAATAAATTTCAAATCCTAAGCAAAAATACAATTAATCATAATTGACCCTAGTTGTAATAGAAAGCTTAAACAGACTGATTACCATGTGAAAAAGATAAAGAATTCAAAACTACTTCCTCAAAATCACCCAAACTAGACAGTTACATGGGGGATTCTACCAATCCTTTAAAGACCATTCCTATTTAAATTGTTATGGAGCATAGAAATAAAAAGAAGAAAAACTCCTACTTTTTGTCTCAAACAAATGTAATATTTATAACTAAACTTGATAAAGGTGACACAAAAAAGAAAACTAGAAAAACTGTTTCCCTCATGAAAATTGATTCAGGAATCTTAACCAAAATATTGGCAAACACAACCCTCCAACAACGTGTTAAGAAAACATGTCTTGATGACCAAATCAAATTTATTCATGGGACCAAGTAGTGACTTAATAATAGGAAAGCTATTAACATAAATTATTATATGATAGTTTTGAGGCAAATAAATCATACATGTTTCTGTGTATCTGACTAATGTCCAAGTGAAGGCAATTACAAAACCTGGATTTGAAAAAGAAAAATCTCGTTTGAGATAATTGTAGAGAAATCAAGGCAAACAGGATTTGAGGAGCCCTGATCACAGAAAAGAAAGAAATGGATTGAGGTTAGATCTAGATCATCACCCCTATTTCCCTTTCTGAAATTTGTCAATTTGCCTCATAAAGTGTAAAGCAGGAGCAGAACTTGCAGCAGTCTTGCTAGGGACTGAAAACCATGAAGTTCAGGACTCCTTGTCAGCGAGGATTGAAGTTTTAACATCCTAAAGAAAAGAAAATTGCAGAAAGTGAACACAGGAAAGCGCCTGATTTCCTTTAGAGGAATTTTCTGAATCCTAGGCGGTATATACATGCACAAGGCAAAAGGCCAAGAAATCAAGCAAAAGGAAGATGCTAAGGGACTGACAAAGCTAAGCAGAAATTTCTACAGTCTCACAGTTTGGGAGACAACAATTGAATTTCAGGGTGTACCATGAAGAAGAGGCCCTGAAAAATGCCAAACTTTGTTTACTTACCATGGTCTAAGCCAGGGTGTCCAAACTTTTTTCAACGTTTTTTACCAAGGGCCATATGCGGTAAAATACACAAACAGCCAGGCCACTCACTCAAGGTGAAGTACGTATTGCCTCACCTGATTTATTTAAGTAAACTAAATATATTTTTGGAATTTGCTGCAGGCCAATTAAAAATGGATTGTGGGCCGCAGTTGGCCCGCAGGCCGCAGTTTGGACACCCCTGGCTAAGCTTTAGGTATAAGCACAAACCAGAAAGAGATCTCCAAAACCAAAGCCTAAAACATATTTTAACCTCTGATTTTATCAAGACCATACTCTGCCTACCATAATTAAATTAAATTTTCTTTGGAGAAAAATAATATCATGCAGAATCTCTTCAATTTTTTCATAAACAATGTGTGATATTCAGTCAAAAGCTACCAAACATGCCAAGAAACAGGACTAAAATATCAAAGCCCAGGGCAAAACATAGATTATAGAAACAAAGAGGTGACTCAGATATTAGAGCGATCGGAAAACACTCTAAATCATTATGATTAGTATAACTCAAGAAAATGGTTGAAAATCTGACAAATATCACCAGATCACTCAAATCCATGAGAATCAAACAAATGAAAATCTAAAATAGAGAATTACAATGTTTGAAATTCAGAATGCAGTGAATAGATTTAACAATATATTAGACACACAAAGGAGAAGATTATTAAATGGGAAAATAATTCAGTAGAAAATATCCAGATTGAAGCACAAAGGGGAAAATGAATGAAAAAAATGCAGATGAGTATTATGGACATTAAGTAATGAAAAATTCTAAAATATGTACTATTAGAATCACAGGAGAGGAGAATGAAGCAGAGCACTACTTGGGAGATAGTAGCTGGCAATTTTCCAAAACTGGAAAACTATATCAAGTTACAGATTCTAGAAGCATTGAAAACCTTAAGAAGAATAAATACAATGAAACACACACCTGAGCACATTAGAATAAAACTGCTAGACCAATGATGAGATGAAAATCTTAAAAGCTGTTTAGAGACGAAAAATACATTATTTTAAATGAAGCAAATATAACTGCACAAAAAAAGCAAAAACTACATAAAAAGAGATTAATAAATTTTATTTCATTAACATTTAAAAAATGTGTTTATCAAAAAACATTATTAAAAGGTAAAGAAACAAGTCACAGAGTGGAGAAGATATTTATAATTTTTTTCATGTGCAAAATAATTTAAAAGGTAACTTATACAAGGTTATTCAAATTGCCAAAAAATATGAAAATGTCTTCAACATTACCAGTCATCAGAGAAATGAAAATTAAAACCTTAATGAGATACTACTACATATCCAGACATGTGCTATATTAAAAAATGACTTTAACAAGTATTGCCAAAAGAACTTTCATATCCAGCGGATGGAAGCATAAAGTTGGTTCCACTTCTTTGAAACTATGTGTTAGTATTTATGAACGCTGAACATATGCATATCTATGACCCACAATTCTACTCTTAGGTGTATACTCTTAGATACTTATATACACCAAAGGTATGACTAAGAATGTTCATCGCTGCACAAGGCAAAATTGCCTCACACCACAAATGAACTAAATATCCATCAATATTAAAATGAATAAATAATGTATGGTACAAAACAAGAATGATTTACTGATACACGGGGCAACATGGATGAATCTCACAGATACAATGTTGAGCGGGAAAGTCCAGACATGAAAGAGTAGATACTTTATGTTTCATTCATATCAAGTTAAAAAATCAATCAAACTAATTTGTCGTGGTAGAATTCAGGAGAGTGGTTATGTTTTTTGGGGAAATGAGAAGACTTCAGGAGAAATAGTAATAATCTTTATGTTGATTTGGGTGGTGGTTATTTGTACAAAAATTCATTGATCCATATACTTAAGATTTGTGTACTTTAGTGTATCAATTGTAATACTTAAGTAGAAAATTTTATAAGTAAAACAGAAAAATATATAAGCAAAGAATAAAAGTAGTAATGGATTAAAAATAGTGATATTCTGATTCAAGGGAAAATGATAGACAATTTGTCTACAGAATGCCAGCTAATAAATGTGGAAGTGTGTAAAATGCCATTGTGCAAGCAGCACCATAATAACTAATTCAGAGAAATCATCAATGGTACTAAAACTATTGGATGAAAGCTAATAGGGGAATAGGATATTCAAAAATATTTAAACTGAATCAAATATTAAGGTAACACATCAGGCAAATGTATACTGAGACATTTTATAAGACTACTAGCTTGGATATTCATTTTCCAGTTGTTCAATGCCTATATGTAAAAATACAATTGATTTCTTCATATTGGCCTTACTCTTTTTAAATTGACCTTGAACTTGAAAAATTCAATTTTTTGTTGTTGCAAATAGGCCATTAAATATGATAATAGATGAAAGTTTTTGTAGATGCTACCTTTCTATTTCTAGTTTGCTGAGATTCTTTTAAAATAGTGAATGCATATGGACTTTTGTCAAACGATTTTTGCATGTATTGAGCATATATTAAGAAGATATTCAATTAGCATGGGAAAATTCATTGAGTAATTTTCATTCATTAAACCAACTTTTTACTTCTGGTATAAAAGTCACTTCCTCATGGCTTATTATCCATCTTATATATTGGATTTAATTTGCAATTGTAAGACGTAATACAGAGAGATCTGGTGGACACTTTACTGTGTTTCCCCCAATAGGAAATTGACCTTGATATAATCCACAGGATTTTGTTAAAAGCTGTCTTCAATTTTACAAGGCTGGTCTCTCTCTCTCTCTCTCTCTCTCTCTCTCTCTCTCTCTCTCTCTCTCTCTCTTTCTCTCTCTCTCTCTCTCTTTCTCTCTCTCTCTGTATGTGCCTTTAATTCTATGCAATTTTATCATGTCAGGTTTGTGTATCCACCATTAGAGTCAAGACACAACACAGTTCCATCACAACAAGGATCTCTTGTGTTACTTTTGTATCACCTCACCTGTCTCCCCCAGCCCCTAACACCTGGCAACCACTAATATGTCCTTCATATCTATAATTGTGTCTTTTCAGTAATGTTATATAAATAGAATCATACAGTATGTAACCTGTGTTTTTCATTCAGCATATTCTTCTTAAGATTTATCTGAGCTGTGTTGACAAGAATCTATTCTTTCCTATTGCTGAGTACATTCTATGGTATGTTTAGCTATTTTCCTATTGACAATTATTGGGTTGTTTCCAGTTTTTGGCTATTGCACATAGCTGTTATGAATATTTATGTATAGGTTTTTGTGTGAATGTAGGTTTTAATTCTATAGGATAACTGCCCAAGAGCACAATTGCTGGCTTATATAATAGGTACATATTTAACTGTACGCGCAACCGCCAAATTATTTTCAAGAGTGGCTATTCGTTTTACATTCCCAACAACAAAATTTGAGTGATCTAATTTTTCTGTATATTTGCCAGAATTTGGTGTTGTCCTTTAAAAACTTTTAGCATGCTGATAGATATGTAGCTCTATCTTATTGTAGTTTTAATTTGCATTTCACAAGTAGCTAAATGATGCTGAACATATTTTCATGTGCTTATTTATCATCTGTATATTCTCTTGAGTAGAGTGTCTCCATTTATATCTTTTGCTCATCTTCTAATTGGATTATTTTTTGTTTGTTTGTTTACTGTTGAGTTTTGGGAGTTCTTTACATATGTTCTAGATATAAGTCCTTTATTAGATGTTTGGTTTGCAAATATTTTCTCCTAGTCTGTAGCTTATCTTTTCATCTTCTTAACAGATCTTTTACAGAGCAAAACATTTTAATTTTAGTGAAGTCTAATTTATAAATGTTTACTTTTATAGGGCCCAATGCTTGGAATAGAATAGATGCTCAATAAACATATGTTTCCTTATGATACCAGTATGAGAATTAAGTTACAAATGTTTGTTAGAGAATTATAAATTATATATTAGAAACAAAAAATTTAGTAAACAATTACCTTTTAAAGGTCTGAAAAAGAATGTTGAATTGGACACATTGCAGGGCACTTCTGAGTTTCTTAGCTGGTTAACTATTTAAACCTATATCTATATCTTTGGCTTCAAAAATAATAAATTGATGATATATGACTATTTGGCCATCAGAAAAATCAGTTCATGCGTCTCAACTCAAACTGATCTTTTTATTTTCCTTCCTTCCTCCTTTCCTTCCTTCCTTCCTTCCTTCCTTCCTTCCTTCCTTCCTTCCTTCCTTCCTTCCACATATCTATCATCTACCTATATATCTATCTCTTCCTATCTATCTATCTATCTATCTATCTATCTATCTATCTATCTATCTATCATCTTCTATGAAAAGACATACTTATGTAAATTATTGAAATCACTGTAAATAGAAAAAAATACAGTTGGAGGGGAGAGGGGCTGGAGATTGCATTCAGTTACCAGTGGCCAATGATTTAATCAATCATACCTATGTATACGTAGTGAAGCCTCCGAAAAACCCAAAACGAGACAAGGTTAGGAGAGCTTCTGGTTCACCAAGCTTAAAGACCAATTTTCTGCCCAATCCATTATACTTAATCTATGTAAATTTACATACTCTATGTAAATTTTACATGCCCTATGGAAATTTTTAAATACCCTAAATACAAATGGCCAAAGACAAATTAGTTGGTCCCTGTCAGCAGATTCAGCTAGAGACCCGTTTTGAACAATACCTATGTACTGGTTACTTCTCTCAAAAATATATTTATTGCATATATATTTACTAAATGCTAACGAAGCACCAGGTACTGTTCTAGGAGTAAGTATACAGTGGGGAATCAGAGGGAAGTCTCTGCTTTCAAAGAGCTATGTGTATGGAAGAGACAGACTACAAATATACAAATACATTTCTGTTAAGTACTGTAATATCAGGTATGGATAGTTCTAGAATGGAAAAAAGAGAAAATTGGGATATTGTTTTAGATAGGTCACAGAAGATTCTCAGAGAAGGTTACAATTCTGTAGAGACCAAGTGAGAAGGAGAGTGTCATAAATATTGGGTGAGAAATATTCTAAGTAGAGAATGCTGTAATATAAAGAAACTGAGGCAGGAATGCTTTTGGGGGGATTTAAGGAACAGGAGTGAATAATAGGGAGGGTGGTAGAATATGGGTACAGAGAACTATGTAGGGGCTAAATTTTTTCCTGTAGAACATTATAAGGATTTCAGATGGGAAGGCTTTTGAGTGTTATTAACAGGGAATGGCGTTATATGATTTACGTTTTTAAAGTATTACATTGGTTGCTTATGCTTAGGGAGTAAAAAGTGGAAACAGAGAGAATAGTTAGAAGTTTATTGCCAGGAACCAAGTGGGAAGCATTATGCCTTAGAGAAGGGTGCTAGTAGTAGAAATGGTGAAAAAAGATTGGATTCTGAGTATATTTTAAAGGGAAAGCTGAGATGTGTTGACAGACTGGATGCGTATTTCTGTGAAAGGAAAAGAGAAATCATGGACAACTCTAAGGTGTTCGGTTTGTATAACTTGGGGAACGTTGATACAATTTACAAAGATGGGGAAAACTGGGCATGGAGCAGGTTTGTCGGTAGTGGTGTCAGTGGAAATTTAAAAATAACTATCATCCATCCAAACAAAGGTGTCAAGAGCAGTTGGACACAAGATCCTGAAATTTAAGGCAGGAGTCTAAACTACTGATATACACATGGAAACTACTGAATAGAAAGGATGCCAATTGATTTATGGAAATCACACAAGGAGTGAGTATAATGTGGTTAGAGAAGAGGAACAAGGTATGAATTGTGAAGTGCTCCATTTTTAGAGGTGGAGAGGGTAAAACTAATGCAGCAATGAAGATAGAAAAGGAGTGGACAGTGAGGCAGGAGGAAAGCTGGCAATATGTACTGTCCCTTCCAAAATAAAGGAAGTGTTTCAAGAAGTGGGAATGGTTATGACAATGTTGCTGTTGAGTGAGATAATCTGAAGGCTGAGAATTTGTGAATGTGCTTGTTTTCTGCAAGGGACAGAGACCTGGCTGGAGGAGGTGTAAATGAGAAACAGAGATCAGGAAATGGACACAATCAATACAGACAACTCTTTTGAGGAGTTTTATTATAAAAGCAAACAGAGAAATTGGGTGATTGTGGAAAGCATATGTGAGGTTAAAGGGAGGATTTTCTTTTAAGGTTAGAGATATTTCACTGTGTTTGAATGGCAGTGGAGGAAGCCCAGGAAAGAGAAAAAATGATGATACAGGAAAAAGACTTGACAACTGTAGAGAAATATCCTTAAATGAGAAGGAGGGGTTTCAGTGCTAAAGTGGAGGGGTTGACTTTACACAATAACAGGAAAGCTAATAGAGGAAACATATGTAGGTACAGGTAGGCTAGGGGGATATGGAGGGAAGATAGGAAAGTTCTCTTCCCAGTGCTTCCATTTTCTCAGAGAAATAAGAAGTCAGTGCTTCCATTTTCCCAGGGTTATTGCCTGAGAGAGGAGATGATAGGGGTTAGTGATAATATAAGTAAGGATATCATGTAGAATTGTTGTCATCTCCTCCTCCACTGTTTACATATATTTTTAAAAATCATTGGCCAATTTAGTTTTAATACTTAGAAAAATAAAAGGAAAAAAGGTGTGGGTAACATGTAGAGACAGAGTTGAAGTTGTCCAATGCTGTTGCAAGCAGGAGTCCTGGAACAAATGCAGATTTCAGGGGAGGCTGCAAAGGAGCCAGCATAACACCAGGGCGTGTAATAGTTAATCAATAGATTAAGAATTGTTGCATAATAAGCAAAGAATTGGCTATAAATGGCTTTCAGACACACGTATAGTTATACACACACCACACACACTGTGTTTCCCCGAAAATAAGACTTAACCAGAAAATAAGCCCTAGCATGATTTTTCAGGATGACATCCCCTGAACATAAGCCCTAATGCGTCTTTTGGAGCAAAACTTAATATAAGACCCGGTCCTATTTTCGGGGAAACACGGTATGTGTTTTTATTGTAAATAAGTACCATAGAATGACAGAGCTGGTTATATGGACTTCCCACTCTCATGTCCATGCTTGTGTGTTTTATCCTCTCTGCCTGCAATGCCCATCTTTGTTTTTGCCTATTAAACTGCTGCTTTTCCATCAAATTCAAAATTAAGCTTTTATTTTCTGTGAAGTTTTTTGATTCTTGACAAACCCTAGATCTCCCTCCTCGAAGCTCCCAATGATTCCATGGTAGCATTTATCACTTTGCTTTGTAATTGTTGGTTTGTAAGCCTGTTAAACCTATGATTCTGTGGATTCTTTGAAGGCGGGGATTAAATCTTTTTATTTCTGAATCATCATTACCTAGATTAGTGCCTGGCAAGTTTTGAATAAATTTTAAACATGAGGTAAAATTGTATCTATAATAGACTAGTGTAGGTGACTTATTTAAGCAAGTTAGTGGCAATACAAGACAAGATCAGGGAGTTTTTCTTGCTCAGTTTAGGTCTCTCTTTATTCTTCCTGCATCCATATGTTTTAGGAAAGAAATATTTTACACCAGGAAATGGTGTTAGGGTGGAAATGGAGCTGTAGTGCACATGCAAAAGGATAAGTGCTCCCCCTTGTGGCATCTCTGGGAGGTGTAAGTGAAACTAGCCATGGATTCCTGCAGCCCTGTTAGAAAGCAAGATAGATCATGAGCTGGGAGTGAAAAATTGTAGCCCTCACCCTGTGTTCCCCAAGGAGGAAGTTAATAAGAAGACATTTCCTTTCACCGCAAGCAAAAAATGTCTTCATATCAATTATCTTAACCATTTTCATTAGATTACACAGGCATCTGAGAATGTGCGTCAGGCAGATACTCTCATCTCTATTACCTAATGTAAGTCCTCACTACAACTCTATTGAAGCAAGTTTTCTCATTCCAATGCCACGAATGAGAAAACTGAGATTCAGAAAGTTAAAACAATTGTTGTAACTTCTGTGGAGTGCACTTTCTACCACACTCTGCTGCCCACTTCGGCAGTAAAAATTTGGGTAGCTACAAAACAAGTTTGCCATCCGTGTTGCCAGAATTATGTTGGCTACCAAATAGGGCAAAAGAAGCTGATTCTCGGATAACAGTTTAGGTGCAGAAATCAAAGCTCCATTTCCCTGCTGTTTTTTTCTATATCAGGACTCCAACTGGTCAAAATACTAGGTGAAGATAAGGGCTCCTGTGGGGGGAGAGGGAGAATGGCTAAGAAGTACATGGATTTCTTTTTCTGATCCACAAGCTCAGACCTCACAAGCAGCCAGCAATGGTCCTAATACTTTACAGCAAACAAAAGTCAGAGAAGAAGGGAATAAATCATCAGGCTGCCTCAGACAAAGTTTCCAAAGTCCAGCCTGGAACATTTTTCTTGTCTAAGACTCAACACATTCTTTTACCCCAAACCAACAGCTTGGGGACATGCAACAGCCCACAAGGAACCTTTTAGAAGGACTGGACATGTCTTTGCTGGAAGAAACAATATTAGCTTTGATTTGATATATGATTTCATAACCTCTTCTCTCCTTCTCCAGACTCTTCCCCCTTAAAAGATCTAACAAACATCCAAATCCCTACAGTAGCATGATTACCACAAGATATGGAAATATCTTGAACCCTCGCAAGGCAATGATCAAAATAGTAGCTAACACCTATTGATCACACATTATGCACTAAGTGCTTTACTAGCATGATTACCTCATTTAATCCTCCCAGCAAACCGTACTGTATTAACCAAGAAAGGCTCTATTGTTTAATTGACTTGCCCAAGGTCACAGTGAGTAGTGAGTAGAGCTGGGATTGAAAGCAAATAAATTGACCTTCCACTCTGTTGCCCAGGGGGATTAAATAGAAATAGACAATCCTGAGTATCTGAGGGACTGTATCTCCACCTATAGTGGCTGCTTCCGTAGTTCAGTCAGCACATCAGAGACTACAAGAGAAAAATAATAGCTGAAGCTTCCTCTTCCCCACTTTGCAGAGCTGAGGAATAGCCTAGGACCTAGCCCGCTGTGTGTTTCTAAAGAAAAATAATAGCAATTAAAATTCTCACCTAGAGTTAGTTAATACATCAGGGAGAATTTATTACTGACAAAATTCATAAGGAGATACAGGCCACAGGGTGCAACCTGATACTTTGATTTTAAGATCAATCTATTCTTATTAGTTTGCTGTGATGGTCGGTTTTACTTTCCGCAATCCTGGGTGCTGTCTCTTTACCACTTTCCAAAGGTTGTCATATCTGTCTGTCTGCTTTCCCATCTAAGCCCTGTACTCCTGTACTGCCCCCTGCTCGCTGTAAAGCCATTTCCGGTGTGGGCCTTGAAGTTTGTGCCTCTTATTACCCTGGTCAGGGTCACCTGGCTTCATAGCTGAGCAGCAGAGACTCCAAATAGTCCCCTCCCACCCTCAGCTCAGTAGATATACAGGAAATAAAGCCCAGTAGGAAGCAAGAGATTGAGGGAGCATCATCCCTAAATCACAAGGTTGACAGGGTAAAAAGCAGGTGTCGTCAGCAGGATAGGTAAGGTGTGGGTGGATTTGGGATGACTCCCCCTCACAGGACTTGCTATTGTAACAGGAATGTGGGAGCTGTGAGGATAATGGAGGAGAACTTTGAAGTCAGAGCTTCAATTCCTGGTCTTTTAAATGGGAACAGTAACATCCACCTAACAGCAATGTTGTATGGTAAAATGAGTAACAGATTGGGTCTTTCTCACTCTTGTAATTTTAGGATATACAGATCAGGGGCACTGTGAGGCCGATGGGTGGGGCCAGGCATATCTGGGTTTGAATCCTAACTTGCAACTAATTTGTAACTAATTTAACAACTATGTGAATTTGTAGAATTTTTTTTCAACTTTCTGACCCTCAATTTCCTCATCTGTAACAGAGTGGAAGCTACCTTTATTTCTATATTTCTAGTGTAGAAATATGACGTTGCATAGAAGCAGCCACTATAAGATCTAGCATCCCTATCCCAAACTCCTTCATTTCTCCTACTAGAGCTGCCATTATCCTTGACCACTGGATGCCAAAGAGCACCGGGAGGAGGAGATTGCCCCCAGATGTGCAGTTGTCTTCTACATCCCACTTAATACTAGTGTACTACTGCTGGAATCACCACTTCTAATGTGAATGCTTTTATTGCTGCTGTCGCTATTCTGATATTATTTATTATTAATTTTGTAGCATATGTAAAGGGTACTGTGCTATGCACTTTACCTGCATTGTTGATTTTAATCTCAACATGTCTGCTCTCTATCAAATCTTTATTGCATGACCTTGAAAATTAGCTATTCCATTCCAGCCCAGGGTGTCTACAGGGCAGGGTTATCACATGATGCCCTCATTATGAAACCAGAAGCTCCAGAAGCTCTTGGAGAATACAACTTGGTCATGCAGCTTGTTCTTTTCATCCATCTCAGCCCTAACACCTACTGATGAGTCCCTCTTTGACTGATTTCATAGCTGGCCATCCTAACAATTTTCTGAGCTCTTTTCTTAGTGTTTCACTGCAGCATTTTGCAGGCAAGCATAAATCTCCAAATCTTTAGGATTCGAATCAGATAGAACAAAATCTCAGCATTGGTTTTCATGCTGTTTGTTATTCTTACGCAGTTCTTTTCCTTTTGTTCCAGTCATTCTAAATGCTAGAAAACAACAGAAACATAAAAACAATCATGAAGCCACATCCTTGGGTGTTATTAGTAGAAAATAAACAATGTCCATTTTTATTCTGTTGAACATGTACTCATAACAAAAGTAATTGATGAACTAAAGCAAATAAAGTATGCTTTTCTGAGCTCTGCTTTAGACAGATAAGCGAGGACAATTAATATCATGGCTATTGTTTCTTTCTTCCAATTCTCTGTGCTTGTTCCTAATTGATATTCTCAAAGGTATCTGAGATTAGATAACTGTTTAAGATTTCCTTTTGGATTATTTTTGGTATTTAGTGAAAGTTTATTACCTACAGACATTCTGAAGTAAATGAATTCAACATAGTAACAGACTTACAAAATGTCAGAACTAGAAAGAACATTAAGTATTAGATTTTTCTGGGGTAAACACTTCACTTTACAAGTGAGGAAACCAAGGCCCTGAGAACCTTGGGTTATGTGTGCTTTGCGAGTTCAGAGGGTATCTTCCTTGTAACAGAATATTTGCCTCTCTGGGTATTTGGTCCTCTGAAATTATTTTTAAATTGTAATGTTGAATAAGAGACTCCCCTCTGAGTTTTAAAAAATCGGTTTCTTTCAATAGCGTAGAAGAGAAACACTTCTTTGTTCAAATTCAGCTTGTTTCTTTCAACACCCCCTGGGATACAGAGGAACGGTGGAAAGTAGAGTAGAGTTATACTAAATATAAATGAAGAATGATCCTCTTTCCTGACATAAAGGAGCTTTCAGAACCTTATTGCTTCCTATCTGGCTGGTGGGATTTTCTGTGCATGTAATTCCTGTGTCAGGAGCCTGAATCCATGACATAAAGGGCCCAGGTTACTTTGGGGGACCTGTTAATTCTTCTTCTCTCAAGTTCCCACCCAGAAGCCTGAAAAATATGCTGCTAAAGATGCTAGCTCTCTGGGCTTAAAAACACTTTTAATAGAGAAACTTAGCAGGAAAAACCACCCAGTAAGACCCAAACACTCTTTACCATGCTTGGTTCCCACCATCTTCCACCCTGTTCGCTACCAACAGTCCTGGGTTGATTCTTACCTGGGTGAGAGCAGGTGGCTTCTCCTGCTGCTGGTCCCATCTCCTGACATAGATGCTGAAAGGTGCCCCCCACCCCCAGTCTCCTTCGAAGGAGAACTGTGTACTGCTATGTCACAACATGGTGACTCCCTGTTCCTGCCCCAGTTGAGAAGTGAGACTCTCCTGGATGATCAAATTTATGAATCAGTAGGTCACAGTCTCAAGATTTCTCCTCATCTTCTCCATACTTCTTAGTGACCAGATTTCCAGATCGGAAAAGTGATAAGGTCCAGAGAGGGAAAATCACTTGACCTCCTGGCAGAGGTAGGATGAGGGTGGGAATCTAATTCCAGAGGCAGTGCTAGCCCATCTCTCAGGTGAATTTCACACTGTTTGAGACACCTTACGGACAGGGAGTGAAGCAAAGCGAGTGTGGACCGGGAGAGAGGAAGAGAGTATGCCCTGTGGCACTTCTGACTGGGACAAGCGGGACTAAGCATGAACGGCACAAGTTTTCAAAGCAAATCTTACTCAAGAGATAGTGTGTCTTACTAGTTAAGAACAAAAGATTTGGAGTAGGATGGGCCTGTGCTTGAGCTCCAGCTGTGCCAGTGACCTGCTATCTGACTTTGAGAAAATTTGCTAAACCCCTCTGAACCTTAGTTTTTTTTTTTTTAATTTATAGATGAGAACTATAATACCTACAGCATGAGGTTCTTTGCAAGGGCTAAATGTCATAATATAAAAGACATAGAAAAGTATCTGATAAACACAGGCCAAAGTGTAATGGTTACTATCAAGAGGAGCCCTGCAGCATTCTCATCCTTATTTACCCTTTTTAATTTTCTGGCATTCCTGCCATTTCACTCATCTTTTAAAAATCATTAATAATGAATTAGTTCTTAAAAAGCAGCATGATTTTAATCAGATACAGCTGGGTTTTAATATGGGCTACACTATTTATTACTTATATTACTTTAAGCAGGTCAGTCCATCTCTGCAAGGCTGTTTTTGAATCTCTAAAATGGGACTAGTATAGACATATGAAGTTCTGACAATTAAGTTCACGAACTCATTCTAGAAAAAATGCTACATACCTCATTGCTGACTATCACTATGGTCACCTTTGAAGTACTCCCCTTGAGAAGCTGTGCACCAAAGCCAGTGCCTAGTCCACCCTTCAAAGCAATTTTGAAACTCTTTCTGGAATGGCCATCAGAGCTGTCGTCATATTACCCTCAATGTCTTGAATGTCATCAAAATGTCTTCCTTTCAATATTTCCTTTATCTTCAGGTAAAGAAAGAAGTCATTGGGGGCCAGATCAGGTGAGTAGAGAGGGTGTTCCAATACAGTGATTTGTTTACTGGCTAAACTCCCTCAGACAGTGCCCTGTGAGCTGGTACATGGTTGACTGCTTTGGGACCACTTTTGCACACACCTTTCTTATGCCAAGATTTTCAGTTAAGGTGTTCCTAACTGTTTCTCTACTGATGTTTACTTGGTCTCCAATGCTTTTCACAGTCATCCAACAATTTTGACACACAATTCGATGAATTTTTGCAATGTTTTTGTCAGTTCTGCTCGTTACTGGCTGCCCTGACCTCTCTTCATCAGTGATGCATTCTCTTCTCTCAGAAAAACATTTAATCCATTTATGCACTGCTGTTTTCTTCATGGCATTGTTCCCATAAACTTGGATTAATGCGTCCCTGATTTCATTTCCACTCTTGCAAAGTTTAACAAGAAATGTAATGTTTGTTCGTTGCTCTAATTCAAACTCAGACATTCTTGCGATGGCACACAATGACACACAGCAACAGTAATGCACACCACTCAGCAAGACACCACTACACATCAACATGAACACAGCTGTGAGACACTGATATACCAAGGTTACGAAACCTTACCAAGCTGTTGGTCCAGTGCTGCCAATGTCAGTGCACGGTGGCAAGTTTGCAAACGTAATTGTCAGACCTCATGTCTGACAGAGATAGGCCTATTTTGAAGATTAAAGTGGATTGAATGAAACTGGATTTTAATGAAAGCAGGGGCCCTATCTAGTACAATGTAATGTTTCTTACGTCTGATATTGCGCCTGCCATGTAATTAGTGCTCAAATAAAAAATTAATAATGTATGCAATTTAAGTTTTTAATACAGTGTCTTATACATATTAAGTGGGAGCTACATCTGTCTTATGCCAATCAAAATAAATGAAGGTCAAACAAAATTGCAAGGCCATTTAATACTGTTTTGCAATAGAAATCAGTCTGGAATAGCCTATCAGATTGCCAAGACGGTTCTGACAACTTTATTCTTAATAAATAAATGTCAGGAAGATAAATTTCAGGGAAGGTGAAGGTAGAAAAGGTTAATAGCTGATCCTGAGCTCTCTTGTGGAAAGTTCCAGATGGGAAGAGTAGGTTCTGATGTTTGGGAATATAAATGGGTAAACGGGATGGAAGCGATGCAAGAAGATGAGGATCTGGCTCCTAAGAAGTAACTGTGAGGAAGTTGAAAAGGATGTGGTTCTGAATACCTAACCTTACATCCTGCCTGGGAACTTGGGCAAGTCGCATCTTTTTAGTCTCAAGTTCCCCTTTTATAAAATAGGAATAATGGTACTTTTTTGGTTATTGTAAGTACTAACAATAACCATTTTTATACCCACTGTATAAGAGTGATAAGTAAAACACTAAACCAAAATTAGGATGGATCTTTGCTTTTTCCACTGAGGTTTTGTCCATTTTGAAAGTCTTTTTTTCCTCCTCTGTTCTTAAGATTGGATAATTTCCACAAATTCATCTTTAAGTTCCTGACCCTTTATTTTTCAATATCAAATATTCTGTTAAGCCTAACTTATGAATATTTTCTTTCATATTTATGGTTTTTCAACTCTAAATTTTCTATTGGTTCTTTTGTTTTTGTTTTTGTTTTAAGTTTTCATTTTCTCTGCTGAGTGTCTCCATATGTTCTCTCATTGTATCCATCTTTATGTCCTTGAACATATTTACAACAGCTGGTTTTAAAGTTATTTTCTGATAATTCTAATAACTGGATTATCGTGATATCTCTTTCTATTGACTTCTTTGGTTTTTTTTTTTTTTTGCTTGATTATAGATTAATTTCTTTGCTTCTTTGAATATTTAGCAAATCTTATTTTATGTAGGACATTGTTGATGATACATTGTAGGGATACTGAATTATGTTGTCTACATTTAAAGAGTGGTGATTTGTTTTTTCTTCTGGCAGATAAATAATGATGGATTTTATTGATTACATCAGACTTGGGGGCATCTGTTTTTATTTTGTTATTAGTCCTAGGATATGCCCCTTAATATATGGTATAATCCTCACTCCTAAGATGGAGCATTTCTGAGGTCTTGAATGAGCAATTTGCTCACCAAGCCTGCTTCAGTGTAGCCTGGATTGGTACTCCAATATATTCTGGCACTGAATGGCATCTGGTATTTCATTCAGTTCTCAGCCCCACACCAGTTCCTTTCTTCTGGAACTCACAGGGTCTCACTCTTCACATGTACGGTTATTGAAAGTCCTGTGTGGAAGAAACTCACAGACTTCTCCATACCTGATACTCGGTAGCTTCCACCCCTCTGAAAGCCTACCCCCAAATTTCAACTATTTCAGAAACCCTCTTCTCCAATATCTAATTCTTCAGCTCAGCAAGACTGCCATACTCTGATTGGTCTTCACCTCCTGGCACCAGGGACAGCAGGGTACATCCAGACTTAGAGCTTCGGCAAACAAGGGCTCTCCTTCTGTGTTTCTCTTATTTCCGTGATCAATAATAAACTGCGTACAGTCCAGTTCTTGAAAACAGCTGCTTTGTGTGTTTTTCTAGTTTCATAGTTGTTTCCAGCATGAGAGCAAATCTTATACAGTGATTCTTTCATGGCCAGAAGCTGGAGAACTAAAGTGATTTCTTTTTCTCTGATTTTTATTGTAGTATTCTGTTATTTAATGGATGAAGTATCTTCTCTTACTTCTCTGGGTGTATTAATGATTGTTTGCTTGTTTATTTAGCTCCCTACATTTTCTTTCTCTCCTTGGTACTTCTTTTTCCTTTCCTTTCTTTTTTCCTATTTATTCTGACCACTGACCCATGTTAGAGGTTACCTCAAATGTATAGGTAAGGATCATTCAAAAAGCTGTTTGGAAATTCCTCCGCAAGAGTGGAAGTTGGTGAATGTATAACTCATCAGACAGTGAATGATTGGAAGAATTGGTTGCTTTATTGAGGGACCTTCAGATGTCAGTAGATGTGAGTCTATTTTTGTAAACTGGCTAGTTACCTCTGAGAGAATTTCCTTAAATCTGTTAATGTGAAAAGAAACATGGCCTCCTATCATATTGAAGCACAGGTAGAGGAGGTACCATCACCTGGCTCTGCAGGCTAAGGAAGGGTAAGGGCCTCTTATCAATATCTTCAGTCAATTCCTTTACTTTCAGCTCTACCCTATTCCCCAGTCATCAGACATAATATACTCTACAATGCTGAGATGTGAATATCGTTCTTATAGTACTACCTCTAGAGGGAAGTTTCAGTCTTCTGTGTACTGCTATGTCAATAACTATTCAAGCATCTCCTTTTCATGTTCCAACATTGTGTGATCAACTCAGGTGGGCTGTTGCATCCTTTTAAAATTTGTTTTTAAAAACCTTTTATATATTTAATGGCATTTCAAGAGGGAGTAGCAATGAATGTGTGTGTTCAATCTACCATGTTCAAAAAGAATATTATTGTTCTATAGTTGAGTGAAAAGGCTGTGTGTGAGGCATAGACAAAGAGGGTATAATTATGGGGTGGCCCTTTAAAAATTTCATTTAAGCTCAGTCATCCGACAATAGAGGTGCAATTCCCACACTCCTCCACATATTAGAACTTGTCTCACTCCAATGTCTCTTGCCTTCATTCTACGTCTATAAAACTAAAGCAAGAAGAAGCCATTACCTTCCAATGTCCTTACTCAAACAGACACATTATGTCTATGTTACCTAGTCATACAGGCAAGAGTAGAAGCAGCAAGCGAAAAAAGTTGACCAGCTGTGACTTTTGTTTTTGTGTGTGTCATTAAGATTCTTTTTCATTCCAGCTTTATTATTGAGATGTAATTGACATATAACATCATGTAAGTTTAAGGTGTTCAACAGAATTTTTTTTGTTTATTTTTTTGAGATAATATTGGTGAATAACATTATACAAGTTTCATAATTTGATATTTGTACACACTATAGCATGCTTACCAGCAAGTCTAGTTCCCTTCCATTACAATATATTTGACCTCCTTTATCTATTTCACGCCCTTCCCCTCTCGTGACCACCAATCTTTTGTCTGTATCTATGAGGGTTTTGTTGTTGTTGCTTGTTTGGAAGTGAAGTGACTTTTCTTGCACATTCAGAATGGCACATTAGTCTAGGCTCCCTCTGATTCGCAGAGACATCTGAGAGGTAGCCTGATTATTTCCAAACATGAAAACCCAATTTTCAGTGCTCTCTCCTGCCTTTTTTGACTTTGCTTCAACCAAATAAACCCATTTGGGAACACCCTCGAAGCAATGTTCTTCCTGCCTCATTACAGTTGCATCAACACATCAGCATCTGGAACTGCCCTGCCTGTCCCCCTTCTCAGCCAGAGCATCCCATAGTCAATTAAATCCACTACAGCTCAGCTCTGAGACCTAGTCCCGGCTCCCTTATTGGTTTTCAATAGCTTGAAATCTAGTCAGCTGAAAAACCAACCTGATAACCAGGCAGGAATCATTACTGGAGTGAGACGTGATTGAAGAACTTTGGGCAACACTGAGAACTGCCCCATTGGAAGTGGCCCTAGATATGAAATGAGCCTCTGTAGCACCCACTCGAGAGCAGTTGTGACTTCCTACACTTGGGTACTCTGTCTCTGTTTCAAACACCAGGGATTGGGAGTGATATTTAGCTGTTGCTCAGGGATTCATTCTGTCCCTTACCATCTCATGCCAGCATTGTTTAAATGTTTGTTACAGCATCCAAGAAGCAAAGGCAAAATCAAAGCCCCAAATGTAGAGAATTCAGCCGTGACATCTGGAGTCAGCTATCAGCTTTCTGCTCCCTACCTCTTCACCCAGCAGTTCTGCTTCCCCTGCAAGTCTCAGCTTGATTATGCATACATATACATATAATTCCCCAGCTACCTAAGGCTCTTTCTTCTAGTGCCCCTCCCAGAACACCTGGAAAATGTCAGTGCTGGAAGGGATGTTGGAAATCATTAAGTCTAAATTTTCCATTTTACAGAATTAAAATAAAAAGCAAGAAATGACTTTTCTAAAATAACAGAGCAAGTTTATACTCTGGCTTAGGTAGGAATTTGGACTCCTAGTATAGTGCTGGTACTTGAGTGAGATGAGTACGGTACTCGCCTCAGGTGTAAAAGGGAACTAATAAATTCATCATCAAGATAAGCAATGTCTTAATGCAATATTTTTTAAGAATCAACATGAATACAAAAAATTTATGATAAACAAAATATCAGAATTTTAAATAAACACGGTATTCAGCAGAGCAGGATTGGGATAAGGTAGATGAGGCAGGTTGTACACGTACAGGGTTGGACCTTGTCTTTATTTATAATTTTAATAATTTGTGCATCATGGATTTTTTTTGCATTTTATACATTCCTAGCCTTGGCTCTTATTCTCCCCGTCGCTCACTACACCCGTAATGGAGCTCAAAACACAGTACTCTGGATGGGGCAAGACAGAAATGGGCCTCTTTGGTAGCATCCCACACAGCTTGGGAAGCCAGAGGCTCACTCACAAGTGCTCATTTTCCTCTGCAGGAGAAATTACAGGCTAAGAAGGACTCTCTTGTCACTGAGCTGTGCTAACTTGGGCAAGGAGAGATGGAGTGAAGTTAAATGTCCCTCTTATTATCTCCAATGTATTTAACATCAGAAATGTTTGCTCCAATAGTGCTGGAACTTATCTGCTGGGTGGGCTCCTGGACTTCCACAAAATCTGTCATCCCTGGGTGATTGTCTAAGTCAGGGTTCTGTAGGGGCTCCTGTATCATGGCTGGGAGTGGTTGGAGCCAGATCAGGGTCCATAGCCAGGACCAAGGTCTGTCTGCTTATTACCTTATACATGGGTGGGCAAGACTCCCATCAGGTTTCTTGGCATATGGTGTTGGATCCCACAGCTCCCAAAAGGACACTTTTTTATGTAGATGGATGCAAAATTATTGTTGTTGAGGGAGGATACAGGGATAGACATCTTATCTGGACATCTTGCTGACATCACTCCTCCTTCAATTCTCTTGATTCTAAAAATGGTGGATTAGGTAAATGCTATGCCTGCTCCTTCCCAGGATCATATAAAAATTACAGCAAATTATAGAACAGTCAACCTCAAGAATCATCTGTAGACTAGCTGAACAGAACCCCTATAATTAAGGCTATAAAGAAGAGGCCACATCAAGACTGGTGAGGGAGGACAGAGATATAAAATGGGCTGACCCCAAACTCACAGGTAGTGGCTGAGGACTAGGAGAGACACCTTGGTGGCAGAGGTCCCCCCAAAGAGGGAGAGGTCCTGGTCCCACACTGGGCTTCCCAGCCCAGGGGTCCTGTGCCAGGAAGAGGAATCTACACAACATCTGGCAATGAAAATCAGCGAGAACTCTGTCAGTCCATCACAGGTAGACAGAAGGTGGCTGGAAACCTGAATGACCTTTGAAAGGGTCTGCACACAGACTCACTTGCTTGCAAACACTCACCTGTGCTCCAGTGGAGGGGTGGCAATTCAAAGGCACCAGAGACATGGTGCCTATGGGGGGGGAGACTGACTTGTGTGGCTTGGAGGCAAGACCTAGAGGGACAGCCACCATTGTCGCTGTGTGGAGCCTATCCACATGTGTAGCCTACAGGAGGGTGCCATCTTTTCTATATTGAACCCTCCCCCAAAGGGTTGAATCTGAGATTGCATTGGTCTGGTAAAGTCCTCATGAGCACATCACCTTGGTGATAGCCTGGGTCCCTGCCCCACCCAGCTAGCACTGCATCACCTGGGGTGCTCTCAGCTCTGGGCAGCTGGTCCCACCCCACAGGATGTTAAGCCTTTTACAACAGCAGATGGCCCATAACGGCCTACGGGACTTTCAGTGGCAAGCAGTCAGCCACAACTTATTATGCTGCAGCCTCTCTTAGGCAGCTCTCAGGAATCTGCAGGCCTGAGGTAAACGGTCACTGGCTGCTGTGTTCTCAGGGCATTTTGTGAAGTGATTATGGTCCAGCACTGGCACAAGAACTGAATCTGCATAAACTTTGTAAAAACCACTGGCTATGCCTTGTGACTTCCTGGGATCCTGCCCAGCCCAGCTAGTGATATATTGCCAGGGACACTCTTAACACTGGTTCAATCAGCCTGGCCCACACAAGTAAGGAGGCTCTTTCAAGGGCTGAGCCTTACAGGTAGCCAGCAGGTGGCAACAGGCCTAGGGGAGCCCTCAGCCTTTTACTAAGCCTCCCTATGTCCAATACTGGTGATAGCTGGCCTCGGTTCACATGTCTCCAGCTCCAGCACAGGCAGCAACCAACAACATGTAGCTTGGTAGTTCCTACCAGATAACCCTGGACTACTCACAGGCAAGGCTAAAATTCATACAAACAAGAGCACCAAGAGACACCAGAAACAACCCAACCAGAGGCTGGTTTCAGACCACACCAGGGCACTACCCAATTAGTGCCACAATGGCAGACCCAAAGGTTGGTCTCAGCAGGCACAGGAGCTTGCTGGGGCAAATCCCCCTCTTAGGGGTCAGTTCCCACACAACAGCTCATAGACTGTGGGTGTAGCCAATCCTCATAGCCAGACATCCCGAGCTCAACTATAGGCTCAACTACAACAGGCTCAACTACAACAGGAAAATACACAACACACACAAGAGACTCCCGGAACACATGTACAGGTGATCAGGGAGTTTGCGCCACTGGACCACACAGGACACATACTACATAAGGCCACCCAGCAAAGACTGAGACACATAGGAGATCTACCTAATACATAGACACAAATACAGAGAGGCAGCCAGAATGAGAAAATAAAGAAACATGAAAACATTTATACATAAAGACACATGTGCTCCAATGTTCATTGCAGCTTTGTTTACAGTGGCCAAGACACGGAAACAACCAAAATATCCTTCAATAGATGAATGGATAAAGAAATTGTGGTATATATACACAATGCAATACTATTCGGCGGTAAGAAAAGATGATATAGGAACATTTGTGACAACATGGATGGATCTTGAGAGTATAATGCTAAGCGAAATAAGTCAGACAGAAAAAGCAGAGAACCATATGATTTCACTGATCTGTGGTATATAAACCAAAAACAACAAAAGAACAAAACAAACAAATGAGAAACAGAAACTCATAGACACAGACAATAGATTAGTGGTTACCAGAGGGTAAGGGGGGTAGGGGGGTGGTAGATGAGGGTAAAGGGGATCAAATATATGGTGATGGAAGGAGAACTGACTCTGGGTGGTGAACACACAATGGGATTTATAGATGATGTAATACAGAATTGTACACCTGAAATCTATGAAATTTTACTAACAATTGTCACCCCAATAAATTAAAAAAAAAAAAAAAAAGAAAGAAAGAAACAGGGCCAAATAAAAGAACAGGAGAAACCTCCAGGAAACTAAATGATATGGAGGCAACCAACCTACAGGAGACAGAGTTTAGAACACTGGTTATAAGAATGCTTAAGGAACTTAGTGAGAACTTCAACAAAAAGACAGTAAGCATAAAGAAGGACATAGAAACCCCAAAAAAGAACCAGTCAGAAATAAAGAATACAATAATGGAAATGAAGAATACACTAGGATAAATCAACAGCACATGAGATGAAACAGAGGATTGAATCAGTGATTTAAAAGACAGGGTAGCAGAAAACACCCAATCAGAACAGCAAAAAAGAAGAAGAAGAAGAATATAAAAAAATAGTTTAAGGGACCTTTGGGACAACATCAAGCTTAACAATATTTGTATCACAGAAGTACCAGAAGGAGAAGAGATGGAGCAAAGGATTGAGAAACTATTTGAAGAAATAAGACTGAAAACTCCCCTAAGCTGGTGAAGTAAATAGACATACAACTCCAGGAAGTACAGAGAGTCCCAAACAAGATGAACCCAAATAGACCCACACCAAGACACGTTATAATTAAAATGGAAAAGTTTAAAGACAAAGAGATAATCCTAAAAGCAGCAGAGAAAGACAACTAGTTAGTTACAAGGAAGCTCCCATAAGACTGTCAGCTGACTTCTCAACAGAAACTTTGCTGGTCCGAAGGGAATGGCACAAAATATTCAAAGTGATAAAAAGTAAGAATCTACAACTAAGACCACTCTACACAGCTGGCTATCATTTAAAATTGAAGGATAGATAAAAATCTTCCCAGACAAGAAAAAACTAAAAGAATTAATTACCTCCAAGCCAGTATTACAAGAAATGTTGAAAGGACTTCAAGAGGAAGAAGGGGGGAAACAAACAAACAAAGAAGATAAAAAATATGAAAAATTAACAATAACTATGCACCTATCTATAATCAGCTTAAATGTAAATGAATTAAATGCTCCAATCAAAAGACATAAGGTAGCTGAATGGATAAGAAAACAAGACCCATGCATTTGCTGTCTACAACAGAACCACCTCAGACTGAAAGACACACATAGACTGAAAGTAAAGGGATAGATAAAGATATTTCACACAAACAGAAATGAGAAAAAAGCTGGGGTATCAGTACTTACATCGGACAAAATAGATTTTAAAATGAAGACTATAATAAGAGACAAAGAAGGACATTACATAGTGATAAAGGGATCAATACAACAAGAGGACTTGACCCTAGGAAACATCTATGCACCCAATTAGAGGTACCCAAGTATACACAGCAAATATTAACTGAACATAAAGGCAGAGATTGAGAGTAACACAATCAAAGTAGGAGACTTTAACACTGCACTGACACCAATGGACAGATCTTCCAGACAGAAAATCAACATGGAAACAGCGGCCTTAAAAAACACACACACTAGACCAGATGGATTTAACTGATATTTTCAGAGTATTTCACCCTAAAGCAGCAGAATATACATTCAAGTGCACATGGAACATTTTCCAAGATAGACCACATGTTAGGCCACAAAACAAGTCTCAATAAATTTAAGAAGATTGAAATCATATCATGTATCTTCTCTGGCCAAAATGGTATGAAACTAGAAATTAATTACAAGAAAAAATACTGAAAAATGCACAAACACATGGAGGCTAAATCACATACTACTAAATAATAAATAAATGGGTCAACAGTGAGATCAAGGAAGAAATCAAAAGGTACCGTGAGACAATGAAAATGAAAACACAACCACCCCAAATCTATGGGACATGGTGAAAGCAGTCCTAAGATGGAAATTCATATCAATGCAGGCCTATCTAAAGAAAAAAAAAAAGAAAACTCAAACAGTCTAACTTGTCGATTTATTGGTTGAAAAATAATAAACCCAAATCTCCATCACCTCCCATACTGTATCCTTAAGTTTGCTGTATCATTTTGCACTTTGTAGCTCCTACCATCATGAACAGAAATCTATTTTCATACCTCTCGAATCTGAAATGGCTTTATCATTTGCTTTAGTCAATTGATGATGGTAGAAATAACCTTATGCTAGTTCTAAACCTAGGCCTCCAAAACTCTTGCACAATTCCATTTATTCTCTTGGGCCACTGCGACCATTACAGGAACAAGCCTCGACTAACCTACTAAAGAATGAAAATCACCTGAAGCAGAGTACAGTTATCTCATCTGAGGTCTTTTTAGATCAGCCCAGACCACAGATGATCATAGATGCATGAATGAGTCCAGCTGAGGTCAGCGAAGCCTGGTCCAGGTCAGTAAAACCATATAGCTGACTTGTAGCACACTAGAAATAACAACTGATTGTGTCTTAAGCTACTACATTTGGGGTGGTTTATTATGTAGCTATAGATAACTGATACGTATAAACCCAAACTTCCACTTTGCTTATTTTATCCACATGCTTTATCTCAGAGGTGCTTATTATATAGTCACCTCTGATTTTTATGTGTTTAGCTTTTATCTTTAAACTCAGCAGCCTCTATCTTTACTTCAGCTTTTTTCCTATCAAGTTGCCTTCATTTTTTGAAAGGTAAAGTCTTATATGTAACAGTAATACTTCTTCATATTAAGAATTTAACATGCTGGTTTTGCTCATATTATTATTATTATTATTATTATTATTATTATTATTATTATTTTCATCTTTGTTTTTGTTGTATAGATTTTGAATGGTCTGCTGTGCTACTGTTTTCCCTAGTCCTATCATTTTAGTACATGATTTTGCAGAATGTGAGGTATCTCAGTATTGCATATGTTGTGTTACAGGCAACAAGAATGCTGATATGTATTTTGAGCATCAAATTACTTGTGCCCTATCCCATAATTGATCATGAATCACAAGTCTGCCAAGATATTAGGTTAGAGCTCTTGCTCGGGCCACATGAGAGATCAAAGAAGGGTCCAAACTGAGGAATTTGTAGATATGTTTATTTCTGTTTTGGGTGCATGTCCATATGTGAGAGTTTGAATGCATGTGTATATGTACATGTGTGCATGGATGGGAAATTTTGAGGATTACTATTTTGTTACAGTATAACACTAATTATGTTTCCAGGCTGCTGTGTGCTGTTTATATATAAAGTTATTCCTTATAGGT
Organism: Rhinolophus sinicus; assembly: GCF_036562045.2. Classification (NCBI taxonomy): domain Eukaryota; kingdom Metazoa; phylum Chordata; class Mammalia; order Chiroptera; family Rhinolophidae; genus Rhinolophus; species Rhinolophus sinicus. The sequence goes on from NC_133756.1 coordinate 108,071,050, forward strand.
ACAATAATAAACACTGTCACTTACAACTAGCTCTACATTAATCCCTATGGCAGCCCTGAGAAACAGTGAATATTTTGAATTCCATTTTAATGAAGGAAGGAAACTGAATGGATTTAGAGATCCAGACAGTGCATGACAAAGCAGGGGTTTATAAAAACAGGTGCTTTTTTCCCTCCTTCTTCATTCCAAGATGAAAGAGTCATCCTTCTCGGTCACACTTGCTTAAGGGAAGGGCAGAACAAGTCACCTTTAGGTCTTTTACTTCACTACAGGAATGAGGGGACTGATGACCAGTGAGAAACTGTTCAGCTCTGACAAAACTTGGATGAGGGTGACAATGGAATCCTTTGGTGGTAGGCAAATTCAAAAGAGACCCAAGATTCCCTTACTGCTAATTACTCAATCAAACACTCACCTGGTCATTAATGTGGAGGGACTTTGAAGATGTAATGAAAGCTACAGACCTTAAAGTAGAAAGACTATCCTGAATTATTGGGTGGGCCCAATTTTATCACTGGGCCCTTAAAATCAGAGAAATTTCTCTTGCTGGAATCAGAAAGTTGTGGCAGAAGAGGAAGGCAAAAGAGAGGTGAGGTAGAGAGATTTGAGAAGTGAGAGGATTCAACCCACTATTGCTGGGTTGGAAGAGGCCTCATACGAAGCAGACAACTTCTAAAAGCTAAGAATGACCCCTGGGCAGCAGCCAGCAAGGAAAGGGGGATCACAATACTACAACCATATGAAAGCCAATTTTTTCCAACACCTTAAATGAACTTAAAAATAGATTAACCTCTAGAGCATCCATAAAGGAGCTTGCCTTGATTTTGGCCTTGTAGGACTCAGGCTAGGAAAACCAACTGAGCTCATGTGGACTTCTGACCTACAGAACTGTGAGTTAATAAATGGGCTTTGTTTTAAGCTACTAAGTTTATTGTTTTTCATTACAGCAGCAAGAGAAAACTAATGCAGTTTGTTAGAGATATGGATACACCAAGCAACATTTCAGTATATGTCAAAGGACAGCAGAAATACAAAGTATAATTGAAACATACAGTGAATGTTTAAATTTAAAAAGAAATTATTACAGTAAAAGACATGTTGCCATTAACCCCCCTGAAAATACTCCCCCTCACCTCGAACATACTTATTACATCATTCTTGCCGCTTTCTGAAGCAGTTCTGGAAGTCCTCTTTCATGAGTATCTTTAGTTGTGTTGTCGTAGCTGCCTTGATGTCCTGAATCGACTCAAAACATTTACCTTTTATGGTCATTTTGACTTTGGGGAAGAGATAGAAGTCTCATGGTGCCAGATTCAGTGAATAAAGTGGATGAGGACACACCATAATGTTTTTATTTGACCGAAATTGCCATACCAGAAGCAATGTGTGACATGGAGGCTTTCTATCGTGATCACAAAATATGGTGGATGCTGCTGCCAAGTGCCATCCAACGGAAAAGGCAGGGATCTTCAATATGGGAAGCAGCACATCGAACCTTAGTAACAGTGTGTGACAAGTTTTTGCTTGTTCAGTGCAGTCAGTTGGGTGTGAGCTACAGTTGAGACAAGGTATCTTTTAAAGTGTGCCATAAATCATCCTCCATCATGACAATGTTCTGTGTCACACATTGCTTCTGGTATATGGCAATTTCTGTCAAATAAAAATATTACAGTGATTCCTCATCCATATTATTCCCTGGATCTGGCATCATGCGATTTTTGGCTCTTCCTCAAAGTCAAAATGATTCAGGACATTGAAGCAGCCATGATAGCACAACTAAAGACATTCATGAAAAGAGGACTTCCAGAACTGCTTCAGAAAGTGACAAGAATGATGGGATAAGTGTGTTTAAAGCAACGGGGAGTATTCTGAGGGAGGTTAATTGCAATGTGTCTTCTACTGTAATATATTTATTTTATTTAAACATTCACCATGTTGTTTGATCACACCTCATACGTTCAGCTGAGTCTATAATGGAGAGTACCTTTCTAAGAAATAACATGGATACAGAGAGCGCATCTCAAGGAACGGTGTTGAAATGGGAAAATAGGAAGAAAATGGGATGAGTCTCTGTAAAATTTTACATTTAACTAGATTTCTCAGGTAGAGGTCTCACCAATCTTCAGAGTAAGGGATATTAGTTGAAATCTTAAGGCATTCTTCTTGTACTCTAAGTTCAGAAAGAGTCAGATTGGGTGGAGTGTGGGGGATAAATCAATTTACAAGGAACTTCTATTTTCACTTTTTTGTCTTGTTAACAACCTTGTAAAATGTGTAATTAATTCCTTTTTACAAGTTAAGGATATAGACACTCATATAGGTAACATTTCTGGCTAAGACCAAACATCCAGGATTAATATGTAAGTTTTCTGAATTGAAACTTTGTCCGTTCTCACTAAGGTCTTGGTTCTCTTTTATACTCAGTGTCTCATTTTTGCACCATATTTTCCTAAACCTCAAGTGTTTTTGAAAAAGTCAAGGTTTACATCTGCAACCTTACTGTTTAGCTATCCAGTGCCCCATTTTCTCTTAAAGAGGTAAAGACAATTCCAAATAGTGTAGTATTTGGTCTGTTTTTACCTCAGGATGATTCTCTACTTTATGGCAGCAGGGCTCCTGCTTCTGTTGGCCCTTAGGCCTGGTTTCCAGTGTTTTAGCTCCCAGGTTACAGAAGCATCATTCTCTTAAGGACAACCGGAGTCGGCTTTAATATCAGAAAGAGGGATTGGATTGTTAGGAGAAAATCATATCATATCTATTTTGTCTTGTCTTTGGTTCCAGATTTGGGCCTCATGTGGGTCCACCAGATCCTGATGTTGGGGGGGGGGCTGTTAGCACCCAGGGTTGGGGCCAATATGCAGAACGACTTGGCTGGCCACATGAGCAACTATGACACTTTTTAGGACATACTCTTACCCATCTACATGTCCTGCAGCCCACAGCAGCTTAGAACACTTCGATTAATCATTTCATCTCAACATTATATGAATTACACAATCTCCTCTTAAAATGATTATTTTTAAGGAACGTTCATTGGGGCCCCAGGTCCTGAATTGAGTCCTTAGGAAACTTCAAATTATGAGACAAAGCAACTCTCCACTCAGTCATTGCCGCTCTCGCTGTGGCTGGGATGAAAGTGCTCTCCACACGATGGCTTCAGCTGTTCTGGCTGACCGGGAGACGAGCACCACAAGTGCCATTAGATTTTAGAGGAGGCAGAAAAGGATCAGATGTGCTTGGAAATTTGATTTTTGTTTTCTATCAGCCACAGTGTGGAAAGAGACATTGAGACTGAAGATTGGGAGGCTGGGTTTAAGGTTGCCTTCTTCCACTCAGGATGAAGTGACTTTTATCTCTGTTTAGGAATGTTCTCGTAAGTGTCTTCGTTCACTTCCTTGGAACTTTGTGTCTTAACACTAGCGATATCTCCCATTAACTGAGCCCATCTCCACATGCCATCTTTAGTTCTTACAACATAGCTGCAAAGCACCACCCTGCAACAAGTGGGCAAAACTGAAGCGTAGAGAAGTCTAGGGATATTTTGGCTGGTGTGGTTTACTACCAGCCACTCTAGAGAGTGATTGAATGCATATGCCTCAGGCTCCCCTTGATGAGAAGTTTTTATTTTATAATAAGCATTAAAGAGCTGTGATTCTGAAATTAGGCACCATGACAAATATGGGGGTAGTGAAATTCAGAGACTAAGCAGAACCCATTTGGAAATCAGGCAGCTAAAATTTCATGTTCCCAACTGAAACACACCATCACTGAATGACCACAGGAACTACCATCTTTAAGCCTCAGATATGTTTCCTCATATATGAGAGGTACTTTTTAAATTACCTCATAGAGAATGTGTGGGGATTGGATCCATACGCATGTAACACTTAAAACAGTGCCTAGTACACAATAAAGGCTGACTCTTCTCCTCATTTTCATCATCATCATCATCATTATTCAGTGTTTTCTCCTTTTGCTTTCAGTGAGTCCCATGGCTCCTGCCTTTTGAAATTAAATACCTAAATATCCTTATTAAAGTTTAATTTTTCTGATTACCATCCCTGTTTAAGGAGGGGGCTGTCAATGCTACTCAAATGATGGTTCCTAGATTGGCAATCTCGGCATCATATGTGAGCTTATTAGAATTACAAATTCTTAGCCTGGGCCAAGACCTCCTTAATCCAAATGTCTGGGAAAGAAATCTGCATTGTAATAAGCTTTCCAGGAGGTTCTAATGCCTGCTAAACTTTGAGAAGCACTTTTCTAAATCAATTACACAGTGTGATGAAAAAGCCCCGAAAATGGAGTTAAGATTAGGGTTTAAATCCTAGGTCTGCCTAGGATTACTTACTAGTTATATGAACTTTGGCAAGTTATTTAATCTCTTTGTATTTATTTTATAATATGTACAAATTTATTGAAGTTTTATTAGTCAGGTTGTAGGTTAAACTACATCAACGAAGAGACTCAAAACTACAGTGGTTTGTACTAGGGATTCATTTATTTCTCTCTGCATAGAAGCCCAAGGTAGGAGGATGGTCCAAGTGAGTTGGTACCTCTGTGCCATGAGGTCATCTAAGGATTCAGGATCCTTCTGCCTTGATTTTCTGCCCTCTCCTGGGATGTTGTTTTGTTTGCATGTCTGACTTGGGCTCAATGACACTGTGTCAGGCTTCTTACCTGATGGAAAATGGAAAGAGAGAGTAGAAGACATGCAATTTTCTTCCAAAGAAATGATGCAGAAGTTGTACATATTATTACTGCTACTTGGTGAGAGTCTGGACATTTGATCATACTAGTGGGAAGCTTGGGAATGTGCCTATAAACTGGGTGACCGAGTGTACTGGACAAATTCAGGAGCTGTGGATATTCTGATTCTAAATATGTGCTCATGAAACATAGAGCAGAATATCAGGCACATAAGAAACACCCCACAAATACTCATGAGAGATGGGGTAGCATGGTGCTGAAGACTCAGGTAGACATGTGCAGGAATGCAAGCTCTGCTACCTACATAGTATGTGACATTAGGAAGATTATTTCTGCTTTTGAGATTCAATTTCTCTAAAATAGGAATTATAGTGCCTCCCTGTGTTGCTTTTAGGATGATGGAGGGTTGCCCAATTTAGGCTCTCCCCAATGCTGGGTCAGAATTGCATTTTGATTCCTTTAATCACGATGAGACAGGAGATATCCAAAATTAGTCAGAATGTTTCACATATCATTAATTCCTCATCAAACACAACTTCAAGCAACATGCTGCAATTATTGTACAGCTTTTGGCCCTGAGCCTGAAGATAGGAATCTTAATCCTAAGGCCCATTTGATGGTTGGTGGGGCATGTATAACAGAGATCTTGCCAACAGCCTAAAGTACAGCTCTCAGTTCCAAAGGAGGAGGGGTTGTTTCCATCCTTTTACTCTAATCTCCAAGGCAGAAATTGTGGGCCAGTGGTAAAATATAATTACAATTCTCTATTGTCTTATTTGGGGTATAAACCAACAAAGTCTTTCCTAATCAATTTATAGAAACAAAATTATAAAAGCAAATAAGCAGACTTCCTAAAAAAGGAACATTTAACCGGATTTGCGTATGCCAATTTTTTTTGTTTTTCTGGCAGAGCAAAAATGTAGCCGTGGTTTACAAACAAGGCAAAAACACACCCTGTTGAAGAATAATGCCCTTTACTGAAGCTACTCCCATCTGTCTCGACAGCAAAAATCTTTTTGGGTACCTATTTTTCTGCCAGCAGTTTTGCATAGTTTGGAAAAGCAATGTTTTCTGTAGTGTCCATGTTAATAGGGTCAAAGACATCTTTACTCTCGGGGCTCCCTACTTCTTTCCTTCACAAAACACATTAGAGGCTAGGAATAAAAATACAATATTCTAGGTGGGGCACATTACTGAGATTTGGCTCCTTGGGTTTCATTTTCTCTGATTACTAAGGAAAGTCTCTAGTACTGGGACGAGGCATAGGGATTAAAGAGGAAGGCTGGAGGCTTTCTTAGCTTGGCTAACCCCCAAAGCAGGGAGACTGAGCCAAAGGTTTGCATGCAGATACTTTATTTGGGAAGTCATTCCAGGGAAGAGGAATGCAGATCAGGGAGAGAGAAGCAGGAAAGTGGAGGGAAAGCCAATACAGACATGTGTTATTGAGTTGTCTACTGCTGCAGGCAAATGAAGCGCGGCCCAGTGGGAACTTCTGAGGAAACTGGTGATGTGAATCTTGGAACTTCCTGCCTAAAGAATAAGAAGGGGAAGAAATTACATATTGGTTCCCAGACCCCCTGGTCAAGGTTGGACCCATTGGGGTTAATTCTCCTACCCTTTGGATCCCACACATGTCTCACACTGTGGCATCTGAGATATCAGAGGGCAGAGTGAGAGGTCCACAGAGCAGCTGGTCCAAGCCTGCACAGACTGGTCCCTAAAGATGAAGGGAGTGGAAAGGGGGGTCAAAAGGATTGAAGGCAGTACACAAGGGATCTCTAATACATTTAAGGACATTTCTTCCCTCTGTCACAATTTTTTGATTCTGGCTTTCTGTTCTGTTTAATTTTATAATAGTAATAATAATAATAATAATAATAATAATAATAATAATAGCTGCTCTTTATCTGTTACTTGCTAGATGCTGTTCTAGGCCCTTTTCAAACATGTTCTCATTTTGTTCTTTGTAGCAGTCTTTTACGATAACTTTGTATTATTTACACTTTATTTATGAAGAAACATGTTGAGAAAAGTTAAATAATTTACCTAAGTTTATAAGACAGACATGCAAGCATTTTTTAAAATTAAGTTAGTGCAAAAGTAATCGTGGTTTAAAAGGTTGAAAAAAATTGCAAAAACTGCAATTACTTTTGCACCAGCCTAATAATTAAACTTTATTGGGGTTACAAGTATTAGTAAAGTTATATAGGTTTCAGGTGTACAGTTCTGTAATACATCATCTATATATCACATTGTATGTTCACCACCCAGAGTCAGTTCTCTTTCCATCACCGTATATTTGATCCCTTTTACCCTCATCTACCACCCCCAACTCCCCTTACCCTCTGGTGACCACTAAAGTATTGTCTGTGTCTATGAGTTTTTGTTTGTACATTTGTTTGTCTTGTTCTTTTGTTGTTTTCAGTTTTATATACCACATATCAGTGAAATCACATTGTTCTTGACTTTTTCTGTCTGACTTACACAATGGAATATTATTCTTCCATAAGAAAAGATGAAATAGTGCCATTTGTAACAACATAGATGGATTTTGAGATTATAATGCTAAGCAAAACAAGCATTTTTTAAAATCATTTCATTAATTCAGAAATTCTATTACTCCCACCAGATATTAGTAGCTTTTAAACACTTTTGGTCCAGCATTCACTATATTAACAGACATATAAAACTGAAGCAAGGGTTTTGCGAAATGATACTTCCTCTTTTTACATGTGTTGTAGTTTAGTATTTTCTATTCCGTTCTATTTGTATGTGTGTGCATACTGTGTTTCCCCAAAAATGAGACCTAGCTGGACAATCAGTTCTAATGCGTCTTTTGGAGCAAAAATCAATATAAGACCCAGTCTTATTTTACTATAATATAAGACCAGGTCTTTAATATAATGTAATGTAATGTAATATAATATAAAATAAAATAAAATAGTATGATAATATAATATAATATATAACACCGGGTCTTATATTAATTTTTGCTTCAAAAGACGCATTAGAGCTGATTGTCCAGCTAGGTTTTATTTTCAGGGAGACATGGTATTGTATAGTAGCTGCTCAATATATATTAGCTAAACATTTCCTCATCTACTGCAATACCCCAATTCCATTTCTTCCTGTTGCAATGGTGAAGTCTCTATCTCACAGGGCTTCTCCGTTCCTCATATGGCCCAGCCTTCTTGAGTAGCCACACTTTTTTATGGCCAGTGCCCACTTTCTGAAACATAGGGTTGGCTCTGTGTGCTCACAGTAAACTGAGAGAGGGCTTTCAGTAAAATGCACAGAAACTTCTCCACAAGGCTATTGCTTCTCAAGCATGCACTTATGCAGTCTTTTATTCAACACATACAAGTATGTCTGGAGACATGAATATGTGTAAGATCTTTTTCTATCCTTCTGTGCCTGCACGGCACACAAATGCCTTAAAGACCAATTGGCCACTTTCATTCAGAGACTCAGGCTGAAAGAGTAGTCTTGATCTGGAACATTTCCAGACTCCTGGCAGAGACGAAGAAGAGATGAAAATTATATGATGGGTCTTTAAGCTCTGGTCTTTGTTTCCATATTCATGCCATTGGTCAGAATTAACACGCTCACTGATGAGTTCAACAAGGCGGATGTATAATCTTCTTACGGGGAGGGCAATCACAGGAAAGAATCCACAATTTATCAATCAGTAATGCCATGTATCTATCACTATACACGAGGCACTACACTTCAATTCAAAATCACCAGATGTTCCTGTGTATCTCAGCTGGTATAAACATATACATCAGTCTATCCACTCACATATATACAAGTTCAATCAGCAATCCCCAATACACTTTATGAGGTCCCACTGCTGTGTCTTTGCTGATATCATTTCCTCTTACTGAAATACCTTTCTTCTATAGTTTCCTGTTGAAATTCTGCAGATTTATATGAGAATGTGAATAGGGAATTCAAAAACAAGAAAATACAAATAACGAAGAAAACTGTTCAACCTCAGAAATAATAAGATAAATGCAATACTAAAACAAAAGGATTCGACTTGAGGCCTAAACAATAGACAAAGATTTAAAGAGAAATATGCAGTGTTGCTTAGGCAGGTGTAATACAGGTATTTTCATTTACTATTGGTAGGAGTAGATATTCTACATCCAGATGTTTACGGCAATAAATAATGGATGTGCTCAGAATTACATATATAAAGATGGACCCTGCAGTCTTTTTGAATTGCAGAAATACTGAAAAATTAGAAAGAATCTAAGTATCTCCCATCAGCCTCTAATCCCTACCCTGCTTTTTTTTCATTACCTGATACACACACACACACACACACACACACACACACACACACACACACCTTTGCTTGTTTACTGTTGTCCTCCCTAGAGAATGTTAGCTCCACAAGGACAGAGACTTTACCTGTTTTGTTCACTGCTATATGTCCAGTCGCCAGAATAATGTCTGCCACATAGTTTTCACATGGTAGATGTTTGTTGGATGAATAAATGAATTAATTGTTTGGGATTCTGATTAAATTAGGAATAGTACATCTATATAACAAGGTTGTTGATATTAAAATCATATTTTTGGACAATATTTAACACATGTGAAAATACTTATTATGTATTAGAAAGACACAGAAATATAGTGGTTATCTCAAACCAATGAGTTTATGATCATTTTTGTTTCCTTTTTATAATTCATCAGCATTTTCCAAACGTTTATCAATGAATATGTTCTATTGTTATAAATAGACAAACGCAATAAAAGAGAAAAAAATCCCTGGAGGTCTAGCTAAAATGTAACCTCTTCCATTCCCTGAGTTGTCCACTATTAGTGACCTTTGCGTCTGCGTTCCCCAAGACACAGTGACTGCGGCACTCGCCTGTGATGTCTGATTTGTGTGGATGACCCATCTGTCTCATTAATCTGCATTTCTCTTGGACCAACATGCTCTGCCTCCAGTGTCCTGTGTCAGGGGGGTAGAGGAAGACAAGGTCCTGAAGAAGGTGGGGGGTAGGAACAAGAATAGGGGGAAAGTGAGCAGGAGAATGTGGAAATAACAGGACATCAGAGAGACCAGCAGAAAATCAGAAACAAAGCCCTGCCTGGTTCCTAAAAATGACTCTAAGCAAGTTTTTGCACTTGAAAACAGTGTTACTTTTAGCGTCAAAGAAACCTCCTAGAATTTCCTGCAGGCTGTATTTGAGGTTATTGATTCCCACTCAAAATGGGTCACATGAATTCCTTGGGTGGATTGTTCAAAAGTCTGAGAGGTACTACAGAGACGCTTATATGCTATAGGAAAGGTTGGGTGGGTAAAGGAGTAAGAGATAAATAACCATGCTGAAAACATGGAATTAAGACTTCAGTTACCAAATTAAGACTTCAGTTAACCTCTTACCTGTCTTCACTATGCATTTCCCTCTGACTTCTATGAAATATAGCTTTAGTGGGAACTGGAGAAGAGATGTAATAGCCTGCATGAAAGTGCCTTGACTGACTTTTCAATAAATGTACCAGTTTTTTCAAATAGGAATTAGAGTTTAATATAGACCCCCCCTTCCCTCCAGATAAGCTGTACGCAGATTTCAAAAGTGATGTTATTACACTGTGCAATTTTGGAACTATTCTCTGGGATAAGCCTCAAATCCAAGAGACAGTATCTTCTTCTGTGTATGGATTTAATTTTTTGAACAGGCAAAAAAAAAAAATCATTCAAACCCATATTTGGTGAATATAATTGAGCTTAGTGACTTTTGACATAAAAAGAGAAAATTCGTAAGACTGGGTATTTTCTTAAGTGTATAAATAAGGAAGAGAGCTAAAATTCATTTTCCATGATATTAGATGTTTTTACAGAAGTCCTTCCAGCTAACCTCTAAGAATCTTACGAGGAAGACATCATTTTCTGTTTTACAGATATAAAACCTAAGGCTCAGAAAGTTGAGTAACCTGCTGAAGGCCCCACAGATAAAGGGCAGAGCTGAATTCCAAAGTCCATTATCTTTTTATTGCATCTCAATGATTGAAGGTGAGCCCTAAAAAGAGAATCTATAATAGTTCTGATATAGGGCAACACATTCACTTCTCCAAGGGAAGGGGAAGTCTATACTACAGTCAGAAGGAGAAAAACACTTGCATACTTGGGTATATTGCCAGTATATAAAGGGTTATTAAACACAACCAGAATAAATGAGAAAATATGGTGCCAGTTAATTCAGGTTCCCATCATTCTTCATGTAGCTGGACAAATAACTATTGGTCTCACTTTTATCCAATTAAATAATATAATTGACTGGGAACAAAAATATGTTTGCTGTCAGGTCCATATAAATTAAAATATTCTATTGCATTCTTATATATAAATAACTGTCTGGTTTTTAACATAAAGAGAGGGATGAATGGTTTATTAGTTGAAAATTATTTTCTCCCTATCACCACTAAATAAGTGAGGAGTATGTTGTACAAAAGGGACACATTACCAGCCTTCCCTGGGTGCCCACCAGATGTAGTCCAGCTCTGACTTGTGTCATATCCATTTGGTTGGAGTTCCCACAATGTGCTTTTCCTCACCTCCCTGCATTTGTCCACTGTATACCCTTTGCTAGGAATGCTTTTCTCCCTTTTTATTGACTGCTTCCTTGTTCAGATTTGGTGTTGTCTTTCTAGACAAACTTCCCTCACAATCCCCTAAATCTAAATTGGATCATTTGTCCCTTATTTGGGCTCCCAAATAGCATGATAGCATAATCTCTCAATTTCATTTACCATAAGTTTGTTGAACAAATAATAAATGAATGAGAGACTATTTTGTTGTATAAACCCCCTTGCATTTAGTATTAGAGCTATCCTATACCTCTTAGGAGACCTAGCCTTTTCCCTTTCATACAATATGCAGAATTAATCTTACTTCATAACATCACAATTCTCTTCTTAGCAAAGCAACGCAATGCAAATGCATTCATTTCATTAAATGAGAATCGATGTCAAAGACACAGATCTGTTAACCTAGATTTAAGGATTCTAAATGCTCAGAGATCTCACCCTCTGGATGTCTCTAAACTGTGATTATGAACAATTAGAATGGGATTTATTTGTGGCATGTAATACCCAGAAATATTCCATGTTCCTATGAATTCTAATTGAAGACTTTTTTCTCTGAAGCATTCTCTTTAATTGACTCTGGCAGTGGCAAAGACAGATCCAATTAAGAACTCATTCCTTGGAATTAAAAAAACAACTAGCAACAGCAGTGTCATAAAAACATGGTAAATTATAGTTGATGGGATTTTACAATGTCCTCAACCCAGAGTGATTCCAATAGGAACAAATAGAAGCATCTCAAAGGACTTATATATAGTGTTCTTGTCGCATATTGTAGCGCTGCACAAACACTGTGGCATGCCATTCAGCCAGACTATTGAAATTAATGTATTGCCCTTGACAGTGTCACAATGTTCGGGGAAAGAAAATCAAAACCCAGGGCTTGGGGACAAGTAATGGCTTTGACACTATCAGCTGAGTCATCTTAGTCAACTCATTTTGACTTTTGAATGGTAGTTTACTGATCGGTAAAGCAAAGATAATACTACCTTCCTGAGAAGATTCTGTAAAAAAGAACTAAGATAATGAATATACATGTGCTATCACAGCACTGAGAACATGGTGTCCCCTGAATCAATGTCTTACCCTTCTCCATCCTCTTCTCTAGTATGTTAACAGACAGCCCTGCAAAATGTATGCAAGGTCTCTGCATGCCCTCTCTGCCTCTTCCTCCAGATGCATAGGTGAGACACTCCTTTCTGAATATTTGTGTTTCATGGATTAGTAATATCATTTTATTGGAAGACTGAGAGAGGATTAACTATGTTGTTCATAACGTAAGAATATTTTGAAAAACAAATGTCATATACTTTCATCATCATTTAACAAAGGAAAGATATTTTAACAACAAAAAAATAGAAAAGGATATAATACCAGGAGGAAAACATAGCCCTTTACGTTGAATATATTTTACATTATGAAAAATTAATTACTTGTGTTTTTTGTTTTGTTTTTTCTCGTGGACTGGTGAGAGTTCCATTAGGGACCAACCCTGGTCTCCAGCTTGGTGCATGGAGGGATGGATCCCCAAAAAATCTCATCTTTAGGTAGACAGCCCCTAGGCATGGCTGTGGGCAGAATTTCTTAGAACCCAGGTGGCTAGGTGACTGGACATGAACTCATCTTTCTGAGTTTAAAGAAGTCAAACAAGGCCAAGTTGGGTGGCTCTACAAACTGCCTCAGATAAATCAGGTTCAATACCTTGTTTCAGGAATGTCCCCTAGTCATATAGAATAAGTGCAAAGTTAATACTGTGTTTCCCTGAAAATAAGACCTAGACAGACAATCAGCTCTAATGCATCTTTTGGAGCAAAAATTAATATAAGACCCTGTCTTATTTTACTATAATATGAGACCAAGTTTTATCTAACATAATGTAATATAAGACCGGGTCTTATATTAATTTTTGCTCCAAAAGATTCATTAGAGCTGATTGTCCAGCTAGGTCTTATTTTCAGGGAAATGGTATTTCTCTGAGGGAGAGAGAAAGATTGAGACTTTTCAGTAGCATTGGAGGAACTCTGAGACTTCCTCTATAGCTACAGCTCAGGGCTTAGGCTGAACTCCATCCAGCGTAGATGCATGCGCAGGTGTTGCTGTGTGTACATACTGGGGGTACCAAAAAAATGTAGACAAGTGCACATTTTGGTCAACGTTGCTCAAGCAGTAGTTCGCCATAATCAGAAGTGTCTGGACGCTGATGGTAACTACTTTGAGCATCTCTTGTAATTGCAGAAGTCAAACGTGACTTGTATTCATCTTTTATTATTGGTATCTATTGAGTATTACAATTTTAATACAGTTTTCCTTTCTTAAAATGTGTGTACATTTTTTGGCACCTTCTCTGTGTGTGTTTGTATGTATGCAGATGTGAGTGCACACAGGTGTGTGTGTGTGTGTGTGTGTGCGCACAGGGGTTGTGGAGCAGTTATTAGCCAAGTATGATTTGGCCAATACCATTATGTGCAAACCCTCCCTGAAAAAAGAGCTGTCTTTAATGCACACATCAGTATGGGGGTTGGGAGTTCTAATGGAATACCTGTGTTTTTCAAATCAAAGACTGAGTTCCAAGTGCTCTCCTACATCAAGGATGAACTAAGTCTGGCCCATTGGCTTGGAAGGCCAGTGTGTTGTCTACAGAGCTAAATAACTGGCCATGACTCTGAGGAGCACCAAAATGTTTTCCCCCAGTCCCAGCCTTCAACTGGTAGGCTCTGCCAAAGTCTTGGAGAAAGAGATTCAGTTTTCTAAGATACGTAGTCATTATAGCTTATCCCCTACTGTTTGTTCGACAGTAAATGCTTATGAAATCAGACCAATCAAGGTTTAAATTCAGGCTTTCCCATATGCTACCTGTGTGAAGTTGGGCAAATTTTTTAACCTCTCTGTGCCTCAGCTTCCCTATATATGAAGTAAAGATTATCCTATCTACAATGCAGGGTAGTTGTGAGAATTAGAAATAATACACAATAAAAAAAACAAAAATAATACAATAAATATAAAGAGCCTGGCACACTATCTGTCACATCAAAGATTTTCACTAAAACTTAACCTAACATCTCTATTCAGTTGCATTTGTTATGTCAGGGAGGATGCCATGTGTAGTGAGCTACTTTTACATTTAGATGCAGAAAACTTGGTTTGGTTTCATCTATGCTGTTAAAGCCTTAGGTAAATGATTGTTTCTTTCTGCCACCATTGTTTCATCTGAAACATGAGCAGCTTGAGCTGGCTGATTTTTAAGGTGTTTCCAGCTCTAATATCCACTATTCTTGCTGTGCTGTGAATAAATGTATTAGCATGGGTTTTAATAAGGGTCATCCTTGCTACTTCTCCCTTTCCTTCGCTTGTCTACAACCCTACTGCTACTTCCTTAGTCATGGCTCTCACCATTTCTCAACTTAACTTCTGCACTCACTTCATTACTATTCTCTCTTTATCGTATACCCCTCTTATCCATCAACCACTTTGCTGCCAAAGTGGATGTTTGGAAGCTTCAATTTGTTAATTTTACTGACCTGCTTAAAACTTCAATTTTTTTCTCCATTTACAACTTAAATTTCTTATTTGTGAGAGTGATTTCTTATTTGTGAGAGTTTTGCAGTCAGCTTCTGCTCCTATTTCATTAGAACTAAAATTTTAATGTTTATAACTGAAAATAACCCCAAATAGAATAATGCTAATTATTTTTCAAAGGTACACAATGCATGTCAGAATCATGTATAACACAAAAATCAGAAAATTAAAATCATTTTTCATTCTACTTTCCAGAGAAAACCAGAAAAGTGGTATTATTCCTTTTTTTACACATTTATAGTTAAAGAGGAATCATACTGCCATATTACAGCTTTGTATTATTCTTTTTTCAATCAATGAAATGTCATGAATACATACATTTTGATTTCAGTATCTACATTTTCAAACCACATATCACGTAGAAATTCATAATATGTATCAAATTGTGCTGAATTATTAGTCATTTATATTTATAACTGTGGGCAGATACAATTATTCAAGTTCCTTGTGTCTTTTCCAGATACCTTGTGACCTTTCTGTTTAGCTAATTAGATCAGCAGCATCCATTGCCACAAAAGGAAATGTAGCAGAATGAAGAGAGAGAGGGAGAGAGAATTTTTAAATAAGGCATATGCAAAAAGTGATTTAGAGGTGAATGGTTTGTCAAATCTATTTTTTCAGTCCTCTATTCTGTTCCAGTGCTGTTTCCTTCAGCCCTCTCCCTCACCCCACCAAAAAGCAACAGAAACCCCCACCAGGAGAGAAGTCCAGAGGCCTGGGGGACAATACGATGCTCAAGTGGGTTTGGCCATCTAAGCATGAGAGGACCTGTGCCTCCCATCTCTAAAGTAGAGTCTCGGGACTCACAAAGACCCTGCATTTTTATCACCTTCTATTTCATGGGAGGAGTAGACCAGAAAAGGCAGGGAAAGATATTCAGACAGAGACCGTTACAGACCCCTCTGTGGTTCCTTAGTCTCCAGAGTGATCCTGGGGTGACCGCTTATTTCCTGTGTACCGAAGACAGGAGCAGAAACAGCTGACAGAAGAGACAGCCTGGACAGGCCTTCAGGGAGAAAGAGGACTCAGCAGTGACCACTAGGGACCAAAAATGAAAGAGCACATAGGAAAAATCGAGGTGCCTCCTCTCCCCACAATGGGTTGGCATTGTGTAAATCTCACAGAACGTATATCAAAGTATTTGAGTGGAAGACTTTGAATTGAGTGATGTATCATTTCCATCAGTTGACCAAATGGGAAATCAAAACAGAAAGCTAATTTATACATAGAAACATAAGTTATATTTTTGCCTACTTGAGCGTGTGGATTGAGATTCATGTCCTCTGCATAACCCTATAGAACTCCCTTCTTGTCCTTGATGGAAGGTACACTCAGTTGCCTCTGTTTGAGATGCCTACCTTATCCTCCATTCTCTCCACTTTTAAAACATCTACTCATTTTTCAGGATATAAATTAAATAATTTATCTTTTAATTTAGGCCTCTCCCCAATTCTCTAGGTATGGTGAGTCCTTTTATATTGTACAAACCTCAATACAGCCCTTGTTTCCATAACTGTGATCATTTCTATGTGTATTTCACTAGACTGGGAGCAAGTCAAAAGACTAGACTCTGCCTTCTGTCTTTGTTTCTCAGAGCTGAGCACAAAGCCTTGGCTCATTGTAGACCTCAATGTGTGTTTGCTGAATAAATGAATAGGGCGGTAGAGACCTGAGATAATACCAAATGAGGACAATCGAAGAGTCAAGGATGGGCAGGGAGATGTTTAGAGTGCAAATCTTCTTGCTTTTTAAAAGACAAATAACCTAGCCATATATTTTCAGCCCCTGAATCCAACTGTAATACCAGTAATTATCATAGATTATTAGTTAGAACCTGTGCCTCACCCATATCTCCATTTGTTTCTACAATGATGAACTTATTTTCATCTCTGTGGTAGTGGATTCCTGTTTTCATACTATAGTTTTAATATCTGCTTATCCCATGAGTGCATTCAATTGTAAGCCACAGTAGAGATTGAGTCTGACTTCTTAAGTACCAGAGAATTTATTCAAAGAATATTAGAAGCTTATAGACCTGCTAAGTGCCTGAAGAACCAGACTAGGCAATCAAGTAAGAATGAAAACAGCTCTACAGAACCCAAAAATAGGAAGATCATTTTTGATGAAGAACAGTCTGGCCAGAATGCTGCTTTCGCCACTTCAGCTCCCTTCCACTGCAATAGAAATAATTCAAATCATTCATTTGCCTTTGCCTCACTTATTCAAGACTTAATATCTTGGGCAAAATTGTCTGATTTGTTCATCATAAGCCATTGCCTCTACCTTAGCTCCCAGACGGAAGACAGTATCCAGCTGTGCACTTTCCATAATTTGAGTCAGATACTCCCCAAATGGGAAAGACATTGGATGCAGACAGGTGCCATTGTCCCTCATTTGGTAAGTTAAATGCTCCATCTGTTTTCTTAGATCTTGGCTGCTGTGAAGAGGTTTGGCTTTGTTCATTCTGTTGATTTTAGGACGTCTGTCTTAGGGGAAAATTTCCCTTTTTCATTTTCTGGTTTCCTCGAGCCCTACTATGGCACTAGTCCCCAGGTTCCCTGTCTTTAAAAAAAAAATAAGACAAAGACACAGCCAACTCAGCAGGTCTTGGTCCTTTTATTTTGAAATGACAGTTAGAGCTCAACAGATACAAAATTGAATCTGAGAATGGCTACATCAAAATCACCTGGGAGACATACTTGACACAGATTCATGGACATCTTTCTTAAGTCAGAATTTGTGGGTGGGTCCAAGGTGGGACTTTTTAATTTCATCAGTTGTCAGATGATTCTGACTCTCAGCTAGTTTTGGAATCCATTCCTGCAGACACGTCCTAATGTTCCTTCCATGCTATTTATTCTGTTATTAATGATAATACAGTTGAGAATTTCAGGCACCAATGCCAGCAGAGGTATTTATTTTGGGCCAGTGGATCTTTCATCACCTCTAGAGTCTTAGCATTTATATTTCCAGTTGGGAATGACTCTTGATATTGAGAATAGCTGAGCCAAGGTAATCACAAGTGCAGGCAAAAACAAGCATAAACTTTAGATTTACGCATATATAGTGAGTTACAAATCCTTAACACCTTCTATTTACATTAAATGCCTCAGTTCTTATAAATCATCAAGATGGAGGTTATAACCCTAGGATTACAATTAAAAACAGTGAGGCTCAAAATGGTCATGACTTTCCTACTCAAAGATTGATGGGTAAACCAGTCACATCATCTAGGAACTTATTAGAAATACACTATTTCAGGCCCCACCCCAGTGCTACTGCAAAAAAAATCTGGAATTTAATTAGATCCCTGGGTAATTCTCCTTAAAGTTTAAGAACTCAGTAATATGATTTTCCCCAAGCTCAGATATCAGGTACAGTTCATGGTGAGCAAAATAAGGAAAAATATCATTGCAGCCATTAACTTAAAATCAGGTTGTGCACCATTGTCTTGTTGAGGAAGTTATAACACACCAGGCAGGGATCCAGGGCTGTCAGTGGCCTCATCATCTGACATCCAGTCAAGGAGCAAATGAGAGATAGAGGTAAAAAGGCTCTTCCTTTAGTGATGATTCTGAGAGCAGGACTTCTGTCTGATGACAGGTAATGGGAACTGTGTGTCTCTCAGGGTCTGACCTTGAGCTTTATTCACACCGTGAAACAGAAGGGAAGAAGAGCAGGGCAACATTGGGAACATAACATCTTCTAAACAGTAATTAATCATGTTCTTTAGTTGCCCTCAGTAATCTTCAGTAATTAAAAAAAAGAGAGAACATCTGAAATCTTCCCTATTGTTCTCATACATTTTCCTGTTGGCTTTGGCTTATAGGAAATACTTAGAGTCAGAAGTGTCCATTCCTTTGTTGAGTCATTCATCCACATGTGCTGAATGCTTACTAGATGCTCAGTGCTTGGGATATAAAAATGAAGCATACAGATTCTTGCCTTATGAGGCAATAGGAGGAGAATCAAGTAGAGGGATGATTTTAGAAAACATAGTACCAGCTTAATTTCCTTTTATCTCATGTGGGAATGTGCCCACTTATTTTTCAACGAACCTAGCTTTATATCTCCTGACTAAAGAGAAAAGTAAATAGTCTAGCTATCTCCAGCCAGATAAAATGCAGACAAAACTGTGATAAGTAGCACTCCCATCTATGAACCAACCATTATGGCCAGAGGATGAGAAACTGGGCCAGTGTGAGCCATTAATCCATTTCTATTATTGGAGTGAGGACAAAGAAGTTACCAAAAGAAACAGGGTAAATAGTGCTTGAAAGGGCTATTTCCAGCAAATAATTAATTGGTGTCAAATACATCTCCACATCTGAACTTCAGAGTCTTCTAAGGGCAAGAATCATGACAGCTAATTTTAAGATATGAATGTTAAACTGGATTTAACTGGGAACTGGGTTGCTATAATCATAACTAATCACAAACACCTATGCTAGTTTCTCTGCAAGGGATAGTATTTGGTATCTGGCAGGTACTAAAAATTAACTCGTACAGTAAAATAAAATGCAATTTAAAAATATAATGAGGGACTTCCACCTCTGGGAATGTGCAGTAGACATACTTTTTTCTATTAATCTCACTAAGTACAACTAAAAATCCTATAAATTACACATGAAACAAACATAACTATACTCTGAAAGGTAGCAAGAGGACAGACCATCTAGGGCCCACATACCTGAGGAGCTACATAGTGGCAAGTTCCTGTTTGTTTGTTTGTTTGTTTGTTTTCTTTTTTCCTTATATACTCCTGACATGGAGCTGAACAAGAGAGTAATTGGCATACACTAGCAAAAAAATAAAATAAAATAAAAATAAAATTAATTAATAAATAAACCTCGATCTAAGCCTTACACCTTCTATAAAAAGTAACTCAGTAACTCAAAATAAATCATGGCCATAAATGTAAAGTATAAAACTTTTAGAATGAAAACATGGGATTAAACCTTGATGATATAGAGCTAGACAAGTAGTTTTTAGACTTGACCCCAAAAGTATAATTTATAGAAGCAAGAATTGATAAATTGAGCTTCACTAAAATTTAAAAAATTCCTTCTGCAGAAGGCCCTCTTAAGAAGATGAAAAGACAAACTGGGAGAAGGAGAATATATCTGCAACTGACTTATTCTACAAAGGACTAGTATATAGATTATATAAAGAACTCTCAAAACTCAGTAGCTAATAAAACAAAAAGTAAACAATCTAATTAGAGCATCCGCAACATACATGAAGAGACATTTCACCAAAGAAGATATACAGATGGCAGATAAGCATATGACAAAATTTTCAACAATGTTAGCCATGAAATAAATGTAAATTAAAACCACTCTGAGTGACAAAAGTCAGGCTTGAAGGGCCATGAACTGTTTGATCCTATTTATATATGATATTGTTCAAATGACAAAATTATAGAAATTAAGAATAGGTGAGTGGTTGTCAGGAGTATAGAGGAAGTCAGGGTGGGAGGGAAGTAGGTGTGGCTTATAAAAGGCAACATTAGGGGTTTGTGTGGTGATGGAAGTGTTCTGTATCTTGTCTGCAGCCATGTCACTATCTTGGTTATGGTGATGTACTATAGTTTTGTAAGAGGTTACCATTTGAGAAACTGAGTAAAGGGTACATAGGATTACCTGTATTAGTTCTTAGAAGTGTATGTGAATCTATAATTATTTCAAAACAAAAAGATTTATAAGAAGGAAGGAAAGGAAGGAAAGGAAGGAAGGAAGGAAGGAAGGAAGGAAGGAAGGAAGGAAGGAAGGAAGGAAGAAAGGAAAGAAAGAAAGAAAGAAAGAAAGAAAGAAAGAAAGAAAGAAAGAAAGAAAGAAAGAAAGAAAGAAAAAGAAAGAAAGAAAGAAAGGAAAACTGCAGCTGATTTTTCTAAGAAATAACAAAATTAACCTCAGGGCAGAGTACCAAAACTCCATTGAGGTTGCGTCAACTCCATTGAGTCCCCCTAAGGGCATGGTCTGAAATGAAAAATGGCAGTGGGAGTAAAGAGTTGACTTATTGAAAAATAATAATAATAAAGAATTTTGAATTTTCAGAGGAATCTCAGAAGAGAAGCAGTAAAGCGATCAGGAAATGAAGAAAAGGGGGAGAGGCAGAAGACTAGAAACTTATTGGGATAGCCCTCAAACAGGAAATAAGTATGTAATATAAATGGAATCATTCAGTTAACCTCTTTCACATGGGCCATTTTCTCTCAGTATAATACTCTTGAGACAGCAGCAGAAAACAGATCAGTAGTTGCCAGGGATTGGGGAGCTGAAGAGGTTGTGCCTATAAAGCAGCAGGAGAGAGTCTTGGGGTGATGAAACTTTTGTATGCCAATTGTGGTGTTATTTACTTAAATCTGTACACGTGTTAAAACTCATATAACTGTAACACACAAGAAGTCAATTTTATTGTTAATTTAAAAAATAAAATTTTGAAAATTAAACAACTACAACAACAAAAGCAAAACAAAACAAAACAGGAAATAAGGCCAGAGAGGAATTCCACCTGGATGAAATGAGTGAAGAGCTGCTACAAAAAAAAAGACATCTAAATGCACTTTTTAGTTGTTTATCACAAAACCCCCTCATTTCTCCAAACCTTTGATAATAATGTTTTCCTTAGTGTTCCTTTGGAGTTTTAAAGGAGAAATTAAGCTGTGGCCTTTTAGCTCCAAGCCCGCTATTCTATGCTTTTCTTTGTGATTCAGGAACTGGGATTCTGCACACCACATTCATTCTCTGCCAGTTGGCTTCCTACTGGGTTCCACCACTAGGGGACCTTGGAAGGAGCCTGGAAGACAGAAGGAAGGAAGAGAGAACTTAACATTTCCGGCATCCTTGCTCTTTCTGTCAGCATTGTCTTAGCAAGGGCTCTTCACCTTGGCTATGGGAGGCTGTTTCCAGTCTCAATATTTTGTTTTTCCCACACTCTCAGAACAAGTTCATGTGTCTTCACAAAGATAACAGAACTAGCCAGGTTGCCACCCCTACTCAGAGGTCTGAGTCCCAACTCCACATGGTTTCTTCCTCCAACTTTTCAGTTCTAATAGCTCCAATTTCTTTCCATTATTGCCCCATCCTAAGAGATGGTAGCTGTTCCCTGAAAAACTTTCTCTGTGTTACCTCAACATTCCCTTTTCACCTTTTCTGTTTTTAACCAAACTCTTATAGTAATTGTTTTCAGTTGAAATATGGTTTATTTTTTTCTGACCAGACCCTGATATTATACTCATATAAATTATATTCATACATGAAAGAGTTTTACAAGAACACTTGGGAACACGAAGTAGATTTGGAAATTGTACAGATTGAATGCCTCACTTTCTTTGAGAATGAGATGGACAACTGGCAGAACATGGAAAGTTTAGTATTGTTTAAGATAATTGGCTCAAATCAGTAATATTTTATGCTAGTATGGTATGATATTTATATTTTTTCAAAGAATGGATTTAATTGGGTCAGTTTTTTTGCCACTAGTTACAAAATAACACTATTAGGTGGATTTCCCACCGGGCTATGCGTGAAGTTTGCATCTAACTCACTTATTTTGTCTTCTAATCCAGTCTGTTGTGATAACATGGAAAAAATGATTTCATTAATAAATTTACGTAGTTATAGCAAATGGGATGAGGGATGGGAAGACTGAAAATGGGGCTTTAACTTTTTTCTTAAAAGATTCATGTGTTAGTGATAAACAGGCACTTCCCATTTCATGGATTTCCCCCTCAGTTACTGCAGTGTTTGTTCCACTCAAATATGCATGATAATTGTAATTGAGATACTATAGCCATATTTTAATTTAATTTGAAAGAATTTTATACAAACACGGAATATACTCAAGTGCTCCATTGGGTGACCTAGGGGAGTGACAGATTAATTCGTGGAGGTATTAAAAGGTTATTGGATGTTTAAGAATGGACTTAAATGAGAAACACAAAAGTTTGGGTAGGTAATATTTCCTGAATTGAAAAATGTCAATCTTGATAAGACTTCCTCTACTGCCAATGGGATATTAGCTTATGCTAAAGAAAGAATTGTTGCTTGATGTAAACTGAAAAATCCATGGTTAGTTCGTCTCTAAGTACAGTTTGATTCTGGGCTCAAACAATGTTTCCTGGACCCATCTCCTGACTCTTCTTTTTAAGAGCTGGCTTGATTCTCAGTTCTGCACAGACACACCAAAGAAGCTTCACATTTACATTAGCTCATCCTGAGCTAAGAGTTTGGAGAGTCTGCTTTTAAGAAAGCTCAAATAGAAGTCCTCAGTTTGTGTCTTCTTGGCTCTGAGGGACCTGCCCTGGCACATGTGCCCATTTAAAAACCATACTGTGATAAGTAGGATGGAATGAGGTGACTAGGCTACTCTGGACCCACATATCACCCTGTGTCCTCTGCATGAAATCAGCTTTACCCGAAAAATGAAATGAAAATGTGTGAGCAGTAGCTCTGCCAAAGGAAAATGAGGGCACCAGTACCACAAAAAGGAGGAATGGATTTGGAACAACAACAACAAATACTGTTTTATTTCTGTTGTAAAGTCATGCTGAAGTACCTCTACCTGACTACTACCTTTTTGTCAAATCTCTGCTTCTGCTTCTCTGTTTTCAAAATGCTCAGCAATTGCACGACTAATCTTGATCTTGAGTCAGCTTCTTTCTTGCTGTAGTCATGGAGGATTCATCTTTGCTCGAAGATGCCTCCATATGTGATATTTTAAGTGGTGTGTAACAGTCTGTGTTGTTGCCTTTTTAAGGGCATTGATGGGACTCTTGAGGAAATGTAATTTAGCAAATGGTAGAGTCTGTGTTCTCATAATTGCTAACAAAATTACTTGACTCCAAATTAAGAAAACAAAAATGCAATGAGATGACCTGTCCCTAGCTCCCCTTGTTGCTGAATCCAGAATTAGGAAACGTCCAATTTGGAAGATCTGAGAGACCAGTACAGTTTGAAGCCTGGAGCTCAGCTGTCCTAAAGGTGCAACTAGATGAGTCAGTTCTTGCCTATACAATGGACAACTAGCTATAGCTCTCCTTACACAGAAGGAAGGGGAGAGAAGGATGCCTGCAGATGGAATCTAAATGCTTTTCTAATACATGGGAAAGCAGGCTCTGGGGTTATCAGTTTGCTGGAGTTTTCACAGTAGACTGATAATACCAGAATCCAAGTGACATGTATCTCATTTTTCTGGACCAAAGCCCGTAAGAGAAACTAAATAAAGATAAGGGGATGTTTGGTGAGATGGTAGGAGGGGCCTATAGAAATAGTTTGGCCATGCTGCAATAGCAGCTAAGCAGGCTGGGCCACCTCAGAGAGGGTAGAAACTCTTTGTACAAACCTCTCTCCAAGATGCCTTTCTGCCACATTCCAAGTTTGTCCCTTTCTTCTGTTGGTGCTAAACCCTGTCCCAAGAGATTTCAATCATTGCCATCCAAACTGAATCTCTTTCTTAACAAATTTTCTTTGTTCATGGCCATAGATGATAAGCCTGGGGTGAACACTGGATCTAAGCTTAGGAAACTGGAATTGAGACATGGAGTGAGTGAACCATTTAGCCTTGAGGAGCAAAGCTAAAAGGTCATGTAGACACAGGGCTTCTTGTTCATATTTCTTCACGGTCTAGTTATAAGGCACGAGGCTGACATTCTCCCTCACCACTCCCCCTCCCGCCACTTCTGCACGTGGTCAAAATGCCCCTCCTTTTCTTCTTTACTTCCCTGCCCCGTTTGCTTACAGCAAATGGAGATGCTGCTTCTTCAATGAGATAACATACATACACTTATTTTTATTCTCACTCAAGAGTTAAAAACATCAAGAATTATAGAGGCGTTTTGTGTACTAACTAAAAAAAAGGTGTTAGATGTCAAATTTTGTTAATATACTTGTTAATTTAACACATGCATTCCTTCTGAATCATCAAAACTAACAGAAGGGGCTGGTACTATGGCTAATCCAAATATAATTTCTGTTTGGCTTTGAAAGTTGTTCTGCTCTGACATTCGACTATATACTGGAGTCCAGGGCACTCCCAATGGGAAAGCAGCCATGTGGCGTCTGGTGGCCAGTGGCCTCTGGAAGAACACATTCTTTCTTTTTTTTCTTTTGTTATTTTAATTAAAGTTTATTGGGGTAACAATTGTTAGTGAAGTTACATAGGTTTCAGATGTACAATTCTGTAACACATCATCTATGTATCACATTGTATGTTGACCACCCAGAGTCAGTTCTCGTTCTATCACCATATATTTGATCCCTTTTACCCTCAGAGCTGATGGGTTCTGGAAAAACACACTTAAAAAAATAAGTTAAAAACAAGTTTAAAAAAGTGGTAGAGAAATGAGTGATTTTTTTGTTACTCTTTGTTTTTATTTTCATATTAAGAAATTAAGTGTCTGAGTGTCTTTTCAACCCTTTATGGTCCTTTTCTTTGAAAATGTAAGCCTTTTTCTAAAGCAAAGTCATTTAAAAAAACCTCCTTCTCACTTTTAAATTTCTAATAGCTATCACATTGATTGTGGTTTAGTGAATGAGGGAATTGTTTTGTATGCGTATGTTTCACTTCTTTGATCTACTTTTGCTCACTTAAAATTTTATTAGGAAATCTGTCTTGATGACATGTACTTTAAATTTGTATCATAAGTTGTTTTATTTAAATTAGATTTAATTACATTTATACATGTTAAGAGAACTTTAATCACTACAGTAGTCATGCACATTAAGGCTGAACATATTTTACAAGATTGTAAGAACTGTGTATCACTGGGGAGACTAGATTCAGAAGAACTTTCAAATTTGTAACTTATTTTAAGAACACATGGTAGAAAACATGATCCCCCCCACCCCGCCACCACAAGGGTTTTCTTTTTATATAAACTAGTCTTCATAGGAATTGATGTTAAAGCTTTTTTCAATTAAGACTTTTTTTTTAGAGTAGTTTTAGGTTCACGGAAAACTGAGGGGAAGCTACAGAGATTTCCCATATACCCCCTACGTAACTGATTTTTTAAATATGCTAATTTATCAAAATGGCTTTGCCAAAAGTTTACCATAAGAAAAGGGGGATGGGGAAAGTGCTACTACTAATAAATGTTAAAACTTATTGAACACATTATTTGTCAGGTATTGTTTTGAATACATTATATGAATTGACTCATTTAAACCTTATTACAAAACTACGATAGTTCCTATTATTATCCCTACAGTGCAGATCAGAAAACAGTAAGTGAAGTAACTTGCCCAAAGCTGCCCAGCACAGCAAGGGAGTATCAGAAAGAGGTTTAAGAGTGCACGAGATTGTTTGTAGATTTCTGAAACATGAGCTACTGAAACTAAAGAAGGGAGAGCTGACTACAGGAAGGCTTCTCAGATGGGATGTTGTGCTGTACCATATGAACTACATGGTCAATAGACGAGCAAATGAATTAGCTGTTTAGGCAAAGGAGGAGATTCCATTTAGAGAACTCAAGTGCAAGAAGATAAGCCATACTGCAGGCAACCCACTTCTAGACCAAAGCCAAAATACAATATTAGGGGTACTTTTGAAAAGAAAGAGTATTATTTTTAATCCAATACACTTAAAACAAAAATTATGCTGCACTTTTCTTTTGTTTCCCTGACTGTATTGAAGACCAGCTCCGTTTGTACTGTCCTTTGGGTGCTGGGATGTGGCAATATTGTTCCCATGCTCCCCTTCTGCAAGGAGCTCACACTCTAGGGACCGACAGTCGAGAATGTTACATGATATTATATATATTGTATATCCGTATCCAATTTTTTTTTTTCCTATGGGAAGCCTCCTTCTGATCAGTAACCACATCGTGTAGCTGTTCTTTATAAGCCTCCTGGGATGGGTAGCAAACGGGCAGAATAACAGCTGGGAGGGTATAGTCAAAATCTGTCTGTACTTTGTCATTCAGATGCAAATGTACATGTCATCATGTCACTTAACTCCTTTCTTCTGAGCAAACTCTGCACTGTTGGATACACCTTCTCTGCTGCTAATACCACTGCTGCTATTCTAGAAAGGATCAAACTAGGCCAGACAGGGCTCCCAGAGGATGTGGACGAAGTGGTGTAAAGGAAGCGTGAGTGGAAGACGAGGCTGTAGCTCAGCGCTGCCATCGGCCGGCGCTGATGCCTGAGCGCTCCTTTACAGGTTGGCTGGGGGGTCCCTGTGAGGAAGCCCACCCTTTGCTCACCCTGTGTGACAAAACCCAACTCCTCAGCAGCCCCAGCCACAAGTTGTCACCTACCAGCTCACCTTGCTTCTTCTAATTCTCATTTAGACCCATCTACAGTAACTTAGCAACTCTTCTGGGTCCTCAGACTTCTTTGTATTATTTTAATGAGTAAACTTGCTATTCGTTGGAACGGAGGCTGCAGGAGAAATACTACTACTTAATTTACTTAGACTTAAAGTTGGAAAGTTCTTCAGAGATGAAGAATTTCTCATGTTACAGTGTTCTCATGTTACAGATGCAGCCCAGAAAGGTTGCATCTGACTTTCCTAAAGGCACACCGCTTGTTGGTGGCTGAGCTGGCACCAGTCAAGTGATCTCTTAGTTTCAGAGCCAACACTTTTCCACTCCATGTTAATGCACAATAATTCAGTAATAGTGTGTGATTTTTTTTTTTTTTTAATTTTAGGGAATGCAATAACTTGTCTAAAATTTCAATCAGGAACATAGGCTTGGGGCTTTTGAAACAGAAGTTCGAGAGAAGTTAGGCTGAGAATCACCTGAGGATGGAAGCGTGAAGTCAGCAGTCATGACTGTGAAAGGGAGTAGTAGAGATGGTTTCCTTGTTTGGACCTTTCTGCTCATCTCATGGATGATGAGCTCAAGTGTCGGTCATAGGTCAACTGAATGTCCTCGTCTCAGTGCTGCATTAAGCACACAGGAGTAGGGTCTGGATGAGGAGAAGTGTGGGGCATTCTGTCATGAACTGTTCTGCTGCATGTAGGTCCTAACATAAATGTTATTCCCTCCATAAAGATTTCGTGATCACAGGATGTCAGCTATCAATGTTAAAAGAGCTAAGTCTGTGTCAAATAAATGTGGGAAATCTGCCAGATTACTCCAGATAGAAAAATGCGTTATACTTTACTTAAACCAAGTAAATTACTTTTAGATACAGCCTATCCCACAATTGGATAACTTAATAGGAAGAAAGTACTACCTTCTGTAGTATGGTCATTTGCCTCCTGTGACATTTACCCACTGGTTCCCTCCAGTGGGTTTAAGATGACCCCTTAGGCCTCATAGACTGATCAACCAAACCTTTGGTTTCCTTTTCCGTGTAAGTAGTCAAGATCATCTCCACTTGAAATCATTGGTCCTTTTTCTGAATGCCTTCATCAAGCAAACATTTACTATACACTTACTGTATGCTCAGACTGCTAAAAGCTAAGAACCCTGAGCAGAGACTGTCCTCGGTAGTTTGTGATACAGATGTTTAGAAAAATAATTATGATGCAACAGGATCAGCGAAGCATTATAAAATACAAATACAGATAAACGAGTAAACAAATATGCCTTGCACAATGTCTGGTGCATGGTAGCTGCTCAATAAATATTAGTAGAAACAATAAATTCCTAGTGTTAGCAGTGAGGGGAGGGTAAATAGAAAAGTTTGGGGGATGAGTTGGCATTTGAATTAAGCCTTTGAAAGCTGGGAACTTATGACCTGCACCAATTAAGCTGAACTCCATTTTACCTTAGTAGTGTACTGGGATCTTGAATATAGTGAAGCCAGGTCAGATAAATTTTTAAGGCAAAAGCTACTTCCCCTTCTTCTGGTTTTCCAGTGTACTCAGTGGGAGCAATGAACTGTAACCAAGAACAGGCCCTCCTGGCTTTCCTCAGTTCAGGAATTCACCACCCCAGCCTCCTTAGTGCATCTACTTCCTCTCAGGCCCTTCCTACCATCCATCCTGTGCGTACATGTGTGGGAGGAAAGGAAAAGCTGCATCTTCCATCCAAGAGGCTGAGCTCTGGAGTAGCCCACAGTACTGATCCTACATGTCATTATGGAACGTTTGGCCCCTCTCCCCTAGACACTCACTATCACTAGGTTAAAAATAAGATCCAGGGGAGACAAGCAGGAGATGAGAAAGACAAACATAAAGGCTGACTATAGTTGATGACACTGTATTGTATAATTGAAATTTGCTGAGAGAGTAGAACTTACATGTTCTCACACTAAAAAAAAAAAAAGAAAAGAAAAGTGAAGTGATGGATGTGTTAATTAATTCAATGGGAGAAATACTTTCACAATGTATATGTATAGGAAATCATGTTATGCATTTTCAATTTCTTACAATTTTATTTGTTCATTATGCTTCAATAAAGTTGGAAGAAATTTTGAAAAATCAGGCTTCAGAATCAACAGGAAATGTTCATTTGTCATATACACACACACAGGTGTGACAATTAAGCTTGCGAACTTGTTGCAATTATATTGCTAAACTTTTTGGATATCAGAGGGCTTATTCATTATGAATTTGTACCAACTGGACAAGCAGCTAACCAAGTTTACTACTTGGAAGTGCTGAAAAGGCTGCATGAAAAAATTAGATGACCTGAACTTTTCGCCAACAATTCATGGCTCTTGCATCACCACAATGCACCAGCTCACACAGCACTGTCTGTGAGGGAGTTGTTAGCCAGTAAACAAATAACTGTATTGGAACACCCTCCCTACTCACCTGATCTGGCCCCCCAGTGACTTCTTTCTTTACCTGAAGATAAAGGAAATATTGAAAAGAAGACATTTTGATGACATTCAGCACATCAAGGGTAACACGACGACAGCTCTGATGGCCATTCCAGAAAAAGAGTTCCAAAATTGCTTTGAAGGGTGGACTAGGCACTGGCATTGGTCCATAGCTTCCCAAGGGGAGTACTTTGAAGGTGACCATAGTGATAGTCAACAATGAGGTATGTAGTACATTTTCTAGGATGAGTTCGTGAACTTAATTGTCCTGTGTATACATATGTACATACACATATGCACATCTATACATATATATTGTATATACTATATAATAAATATACAATATGTATATGCATTTGTATGCATAAGGAGGGCAGTGGGAAAATCAGGTCTTTGGAGTAAAATTCTGTAATACATCATCCATATATCACCCTGCCTCTACCACTTACTACCTGGGTAACCCAAGATGATCCCTTGATCTTTATAAACCTTAGTTTCCTTACTTGAATAAGGCAAATAATTTCCCACCCACAGAGCTATGATAAGGATTAGCTGAGAGTACATAGGAAGACTTGCCTTCATCTCTCAAAATCTGTTGCCCAGTGGAGTGGAGGGAACGTCCCCTTTGCCATGGATACACCGTGATTATAAAAGCTCCTCTCCCATTACTGTGCTACCAAGACCCGTTTTCTATCAGAGATTTGCCCAATAGGGAAAAGGCCTCTAGTTAGTGTTCTAGTTTATGATCTCAAAGGACTATTTTGTGAACCACATCACATTTCCTCATAAATGTTACTCCAGATCACACGTTTTCTTAATGATTGGAGTTTGCTCCTTGAGTTCAAGGCTATGTGTCTTGTTTAATCTTTGTATGGCTTTAAGTGCCCCACACTTGCAAAGTGTTTTCACTCAGCAGGTGTTCTGCAAGTGTTTATAGAGCAGTGAAGGTCAGTGTAACATGAAAAAAGGGCACAGGCGTGTGTATTTGAATTCGAGCACATATTCTGTCGCTGACAGGAAATTGGGCAATTTAACTTCCCAAACTTTCCTTTTCTCATCAGTCAAATAAGGAAAGCAATATCCTCCTCACAAATGTGTCAGTGCCAGAGGATTAATTAAAACACATTAGCAAAGAATTTGCAGCAATGCCAAGCATCTCATATAGAACGAATGTGTGTGGGTGCACACACGTGCGGGTGTGTATTTATCCTTAGCTCTTTTTTATTTTGTCTGCTGAGATGAAAGAAGACCTAGATGTTTTTGTTTGTTTGTTTGTTTTTTCTCTTGGATGGTCTTGATCTTCAGTCACGCTTTGGCCTGGGAAGGTGGACATAATAAGAAGAGGCACTGGCTAGAGTCTTTGGAAAAATTAGCTATTTTCTCTGAGGCTTTGATACCTCAATTCCAAAACTGTAATACAAGTGCTAACTTCGCAGTGTTGCCATGATAATTAAATGAGATGGCATCTGTGCAGTGACTTGGTCAGAGCAGATATTTGATTAATGATAGCAATGATTATTAATACTATCATTAAATGCTTCTATAGCACCAAGTCACCTCTTTCCTGATACAACTCTACAATTATTGGTTTGTATGACAAATAATATTACCGTCTTTTAAAAATGTATCTGCTTTAGGATGCCCAAATCTACTACCCACCCCTCACACACAGAGAGAGCATTGATTTTGCTTATCAAAGCAAGATCCAAATACTTTTTATTCCCCTGTGTTGATTCTGTTTGTTTATGTGCTCCAACTAATGAGTTAAGTTTATGCTTAAGGGCAAAATAAATGAAAACATTATTTCTAACTCAAGTATCACAATCTAAGAATATTTATAAAGTACCCTGCTATTTCCTAAATAAATACTCTGGAAAATAGAAAAAAAAGGTAACCCCCTTAGTGAATTAATCTCTTTCTCTAGAGTTTCAATTTAGCTATAAGGTATGGGAATATCATCCTCTCTTTTTCGTTTCATCCTCTCCTTTTGGTTTGATTCTTTAAGGCAGTAATGTTAAAATTAATATTCATAAAATACCAAATATCACAACTTCCATCACCCCAGCATAAGGCCACTATGTCTAAAATTCATGTAAAATTAGTTTTTGTTGTTGTTGTTGTTGTTGTGATTTATTTGTGTTATCTAGGAGTGGTACAGCTGCAGCAATGATCTGTTGTTATGTAAGGGCAAAGGAAAAATCAGTCAGCTATCACATAATAGTCATGACTCTTCCTCTCTTTCCTTCTTCCTCCATTCCTTCCTTTCCCTCTCACTCCTACCCGTCTTCTCTCTTTGCTCCTTCTTCTCTCTCTCCTCCCCTCTCCCCCTCTTCCCCTTCCTTCTTTTTTCCTTCCTTCCCCCTCTCTCCTTTTCTTTTCTTTTCTTTTCTTTTCTTTTCTTTTCTTTTCTTTTCTTTTCTTTTCTTTTCTTTTCTTTTCTTTTCTTTTCTTTTCTTTTCTTTTCTTTTCTTTTCTTTTCTTTTCTTTTCTTTTCTTTTCTTTTCTTTTCTTTTCTTTTCTTTTCTGTCCCTTCTCTCCTCGTTCCTTCCTTCTTTTCTCTACCCCTTTAATAATGTCCTGAGTGTGACCATGTTTCACCCACTACATAAGATTATTGGGATAAAAAAGTAAACAACCACCAAATTTTCATATATACCACAAACCTTATAGTGAAAATTTGTTCATTGCTTTGCAGAAATTTTGTTTCTTCATTTTAAGAGTGCAAGAGATCTCTGTAAGGTAGATACAATTATCTTTTTTTAGATTAGAAAATTGAGACTCAGAAAACTTGAATGACATGTCTAATAAGAATTTGACAGGGCAATTAAAATTTTCCCTTTATCAAAAGGATGAAAAGAAGTAAGTAGGAAAATTATACGTATATTTAAAAACACTCTAAGAGATCTCTATCATTAAAATAAATACTTGCTTCCTAGGAGTTATCCTATCTGGTAGCTTTTTAAAATAATAATAATAAATGTGAAATGAAGACAGTCCCAGAAATAACAGAATTATCTTCCTTAGAGGGTGTGCACTGTGGGGGTGGATGACAGATTTACCAGTATATTCTTTCCACTTTTGAGGCTGCACAATCTGTCTCCCACATGCAATATAATTACCATCTATAGTGACACACTGCATGAAGCATCTTGGCACGGAAGTAGAGTTTATTGTGTTCTGGAAATATTTACAGTCATATAAGTTAGATGCTGTCATGAAACGAGTCTAAAACATTGTTTAAAATCCACCCTTAGAATGTGTTTAAAGCATTCTCTTCGGAACAAAGGATACAGGTGCTTCTGGGAACAAACATCTAAAGTAGCAGAAACCTTTGGCTGTCGCCCTGCAGCCATTTTGCTGCTCCCTCTTGCTGGTAGCTTCCTGACACTGCCCAGCCCTATGCTGAGGTGCTTCAGTGACCTTGAAGGCTAGACAAGTGGGATTCATAGTGATGCATTAAATTCTCTCCTATCTGAGAAAAAGAAGCATCTGCTAACCAATATTTTACTTCCATCATTCATTCACTAAATATTAACTGAGGGCTTACAATATGTAGGCATGTGCTAGGGCCTGAGGATTCAGAATGAATAACACCAATCTCAAAGCTCCAGGAGTTTATAGCTGGTGAAAGAGAAAAAAGGCAAAAGGCACTCATAGTGCAGAAAGAGTATACATAAAACACAACACTACTCTGCTGTATGATGTTATATATAGTGCTATATATGTTATAACACTGTGAGAGCTGCACCTGAGAAGTGCGCTTAACCTTGCCTTGGAGTTCAGGAAGAAGACGACTTAGCTGAGAAATGAGAGGCCATTTTGGGGGACAACAAATTGGTATCATGATTTGGGGCAACTTTTATCAATTAGTAGTACTGGGAAAGTGATGGTAAAAAGGATTTCAGATTTATACATTCCTCTTCAAGACAAGCTAGAGTACCAAGAATTAGATTTAGCTTCTCAACTCAAAATTATGTGCGCGCGTACACACACACACACACACACACACACACACACACACACGAAACAATAGTTCTGATGAAGGGGGTATCTGGCAATGAAGAAGTGTAATCCGTAAGAAACAGAGAGCAAATGAGATGAGTCCTATCCATGTCCCAGCCTCCTACCTTGAGAGAGTGTTCAGGTTATGATGTTGGGAAGAGGGAAACCCAGGCAATAATTTCCCTGAGACAAACCCCTGTACTATAAGGAATCATAAAGGAAATCCTTTAAACAGAAAGACAGTGATATCAGACAGAAATATGGATCTACACAAAGGAATAATGATCACCAGAATGGCAACTAATAGGTAAATATAACAATATTTTTTACATAGTATGTAAATATATTGAAGAAATAATAAAATGTTGAAAGCAGAAATAATTATATATTGTGGGGCTTAAAGCATAAGCAGAAGTAAAATGTGTGGCAACAATGTAACAGCAGTTAGGATAGAAAAATGGAAACATACTGTTGTAAGTTTTTTTTGCTGTAGGTGAAGTAGTAGAATATTACTTAAACATAGAGTATGATAAATTAAAGATGGATACTACACACACTAGAACAACCACTAAAGTAAAACAACAGAGTTAAGTCTATTGATCCAATGAGAAAAACCTGAAATCATAAAAAATAAATAGCCCAGAAGAAGATAGGAACAAAGAAAAAGGAACAATTGGGACAAGTGAAAAATAGTAAAATGGTATATTTAAACCCAATCACATCAAAAATCATATCAAATGTAGGTGGTGTAAACACCTGAAGTAAAAGTCAGCAATTGACAGACTGGATTTAAAAAACAAAAAACAACATTAAACTGTATGTTGTCTACAAAAAAATCCCATTTTAAGTGTAAAGACAAAAAAAAATAGATTAAAAGTAAAAAGGAGGGAATGATGTACCAGGCTACCATTAATCAGAGAAAGCGAGAATGACCAGACAATTCATAGCAAAGAATATAACTGAAGATATAGAGGGTCATTTTATAATGTAGTGGGAGTCAAGATAATGATATACAATAATCCTGAATGCGCCTACTAACAGAGCTTTGAAGTACTTGGAAAAGCCTGAGAAAACTGCAAAGAGAAATAAACAAATCCAACATTAAAATTGGAAATGTCGACACTTCTCCATGACTGATAGAACGAGACAGAAAATCAATAAGGTTATAGGAGATTTGAAAAACACTAAAAACTAACTTGATCTACTTAACATTTATAGAATACTCCACCCAGCATGTATAACATGCATTACTTTCTAGTACAAATGAAACATTTACCATGATAGACTATGTTCTGGCCGTAAAGTAAGTCTCATTAAATTAAAAAGACTCCTGTCATTCAGTCTTTTTTTTAACTCTGATAGAATTCAATTAGAAATCAGTAATAGAAAGACAGCTGGAAAAATCCACAAATATTTGGAAACTAACACACTTCTAAGTAAACAGTGAGTCGAAGAAGAAATCTAAAGGGAGAGTCCGAAGTATTTTGAACTGAGTGAAAATGAAAACACTATGTATCAAAATTTTAGGATGACCTTTAGCAGTACTCAAGGGAAACGTTATAATACCGAATGTCTGTGGTAGCACAGAAGAAAGGTCTCAAATCACTGACCTCACCTTCTACTTCTGAGAACTAGAAAAAGAGAATTAACCCCCAAGTAAATAGAAGAAAGAAAACAAAAAATATCAAAGCAGGTATCAATTATATAGAAAACAGAAAAGCAATAGAGAAAATCACTGAAACCCAAAGCTGGTTCTTTAAGAACATCAAGGAGGCCAGCATTATTCTGATACCTATACCAGACAAAGACATTAAATGAAAAGAGAATTATTTATGTATATTCTTGTCAGATATATGACTTGCCAAGAAAAATGTAATGGGCAACTGGTGACACACAAGAATATGGATGACTCTTAAATAATTACACTGAGTGAAAGAAGCCAGAGAGAAATAAAGAATATATACTGTATACTGTGTGATTCCAAGGTAGAGTAGAGAACAGGGAGATAGCAAAAGGAAAAACTATAAGGGATATGTGGGAATAGTTGGATTTGATGGATATGTTTTATTAATTTTGATTGTAGTAGTGGTTTCATGAATGTGCACATATGTAAAAAATCTATTAAATTGTACAGTTTAAATATATATATATATATATATATATATATATATATATATATTGTATCAATTATACCTTGATAAAATTGTTTTTAAGAAAGAGGATTCTGGGGCTCCATCTGTGCTCAACTGAGAAAGAGTACAGAGGATATGCTTTGCAGATAAGGAATGAAGGTCTTAACACTTGCCTATTGTGAGAAGTAAGCATAGGTGCTGTGGGAGCCCACAAGAAGGGCATATAACCAAGCTTTGAGAAGTCAAGATATCATCCCAGAGAAATCGAACCTGTGTTAATCTTTAAGTGTTAGTAGTAGCAGCTAAATGAAAAGGAGAAGAAGGAAATGACGTTTTCCTGATGGTGAGTCCTGCATTAAGTAAAGACCCAAAGGCAAAGGACAGAATGATTCATTTCAGGAAGGTAAGATATAGTAAGTGATTCTGTAATAGAATAATAGTAAAGACAAAGGGATATGTGTGAATACCAAGATCTGTGATGGCATCATGTTGACCCTGAGGCATGCCCTGCTTCAATAAGATTAAACAGTTTTCATTAGTTTTTAACTGTGAGCATTTTGATGCATTCCAAGGTTTTCCAAAATGACATTCCATACATGGCAAAATTTCTGATGAAACGAACATTTCAAAACACTCTCATCTTCTTAACACTCGGGATGAGAAAGAGCTCAGATCTTAATTAAGGTAATGTTCCTAAATAACATGAGTCAGTAAATGAGAGCCTCATTACGAGCCTATGTAGTGTCAATTTCAAGCTCCCCAAACGTTCCCTTTAGTTGAATCAATATAGGTTTACAGTGTAGGATTTAAAAACCACAGGAACTACAAACATTCTTTTGAGTCTGAGAAAAATTTTTTTATCTAGTAAATTGCTGTGTGGCAAAGCACTAAAGTCATAAATATGAGAACAACAAAGTCCCTAGAATTTGGGAAAAAGGAAACTGATTAAGTATATGCGCTGAGGCTCCTCTTTAATAACTGCAAAACTCAATGTGCTCTGCTGAACAGCAATGTAATGGAATTAGAAATTCTGTTTGAAGCCTGAAATTTCCATAGAGTTGCCAATTTAGTCACCAAGGGAATGTTCACCCATGTTAAGAGAAAATGTAATGTGGCCTAAGATTGAATTTTGCATCCTGATGACATTGTCTTAAGTACAAAATCCCTCTGTGAGGTCAAGATTAGAATGATTAGGGGCACAGAACGTTTTTTCTTACAAGAGCAGGCTCTAGGCTTATAGGTCTGCTTGATAACAGGGCTTTGATCTTTCTCATTTTGTTAATCTGTAAATCCAATCACACTTTCAGTCGAGCACACAGATCTCATTCCCTCTCATGAGTAAGGCATCTCTCTGAACTGCTGTGTAGCCAGGCAGAATCTTTCCTTGAGAGAATTCACATTAAGTCTTATGACTTAAACTTATTGTTACAGAATGAATTTTAGTCTTGAAAGGAGAGAGAAGAATATGACTATTGTAACTATTAAGTACAATTTAAATAGACTATTTGAATCAGTAAATCAGATACAATTTTCTAACACAGCATATTCTGTATATTTATGTGTGCATATATCTCTTAAAATTTCCACTAGAAAACAAGTGTTAGTAAACTTAACCCACTATATTAAATTTATAAAGTCTTCTAGAATTACCATAGAACAGAAACACAGCATTCAAAATGGAAAATAGAAACATATTCATATCACTGAATTGGATTTCCAGTGAGTCACTAAGGGAACTAAATTATTCAAAGAATGACATTGAGACAACTGACTAGCTATAAAAAATAGAAATGATTATTTCTTCAATTTTTATATAAAAATCTATGGCCTGTGAATAAAAAATTTAAATGTTGAAAATTTGAAAAGTAGAAGTGTCAAAAAATGCTCATAGGATAACTTTTAAATAATAGTGGAACGGGGAAGAAAGGACACAAAAACTGAAAACCATAATGGAAATGATTGAAAATATTGTCTACATAAAAAATTTAAATCTCTGAGAGGAAGGAAATGTCCAAAAGAAAGTCAAATAAAACAACGAAGTATACAAAAATAAATTAAACCATTGTATGAAAACAGTCAATAGTATTTGTAACATGTCAAAAAACTAATCTCTTTATCATTAATTGGATCTGTTGTTGGGAAGTACTGGGTGATATAAAAAGGGAGAGAACAGGATGGGAACTCGCTTCTTCCATCACGGGAAGCTTCTCTCTCTTTTTCAGACATCTTTCTATGCTCTCCATTCCTTATTTTTTAATTTGTTTTTTTGCGATGTAAAACAATGTTTGATATACTTTATATATTGTGAAATGGTTACCACAATCAAGTTAATTCACACATCTATCATCTTATATAGTTACCTGTGTTGAAAACATTTAAGGTCTACTCTCTTTATGCTCCTCATTCTGTTAGGTTTAAACTTTGTTCCTTGGTAGTTACTAGCTTTTTCCTTGTTTTTAATGTGAATGTCTTCTGTTTCTTCTCTTTAGCTAATAATGCTGTGCAGGTGGGTCACTAAGCTTACTTTAAGCAAACTTAGATGTGAAATGCAAGTTAATATTTTCAAATATGTGTCAGGACTTAATCTGGAAGGCAAAGGCTGGGTATGAAGAACCTGCACTTCCCCGTTGGGTTTTTTGCTCTTCTGTTTAACATCTAAACAAATAAATTAATGAAATGACTTTTACTTTGGGGGCAGAGGGTAAAATTTCATTGAAAAACATTCCCCACAATATAAAAACCCAGTAAAACAACAACAACAACAACAACAAATCTCTTGATTCTACTTTTAAAATCTTGCAAATCAATAAAAGAAAGACAAATCAATTTAATATGAATAGGAAAGGGCTAAAGATTAAGGATTGGCAGTTTAGATTGAAAGAAATACAAGTAACTCATAAACTAATGGAAATGTCTACTTTAGTCATAGTAAAAGAAATGCAATTTAAAATATTAAGATTCTGTGTTTCACATATCAAATGAGAAAGATTTAAAAGTTTGATAACAGTGTTGGGAAGGTTATGAAGAAATAAGTACTGTTTGTGGGAGTATAGACTGAGAAATTCTTTGTACATAACTATTTAATCTAATAATCTTAGTTTTAGAAATGTACCGAGTAATACCCACATATACAGAAAGATATATGTACAAAAATGATTATTATAACTTTATTTATAAAAGCAAGATCCGGAAATAACCTCAGTTCTGTCAATAGGGAGTTTTTGCATGAATTATATTATAGCTATATAAAAGAATATGAGGCAGCTATTAAAGACTGAGGTATATTTGTATGTGTTAAAATGAACAGAATTCAAGACATATCATTGAATAACAGCAAAGTAGAGAAAAGTGTGTATAAAAAAATGTCTATTTGCATAAATATGAAGCAGCTACAGACACTCATGTCTAAATAGCCATGGCAAAAGGTTTGGAAGAATACATATGAAACTGTATTTGGAGATCTGGGGTAGCGGGCAAACACTTCTTATTGCATAACTTTTTGTACTACTTGGAATCGTTCTATTACATGTATATCCTATTTTATAATAATAAAAATATTTTTAAAATATTATACTGAAGATTTTAACTGATGCCAGAATAATGATATCCGTTGGTTGAGTGCTTATCATGTGTCAAACACTGTTATGTGTATTATCAACTATTTCTAAACCTTACAACAACGAGAAGGTAGTAGTTATTTTTATCTTCATTTTCACTGTAAGTGAACAAAAGCTCAGAGACGTTAAATGACTTATAAAAATTCACATAACTGGTAAGTACTTCATTCACTCTATCCAAAAGTCTCATTAACCAAATGAGTTAGAAGTTTGGATTTTTAAGGACCAATGCCAGGATCTAGCACATTGGTGAAAATGGGAGCAATTTACTGTCTTCTTGATGCTTTATTGGTTTATTTGCTTTTTAAAATGTTCATGGGAGGGAGAAGACTCCTAATTCTGACATAATATCCTAGCTGGTAATTGTCTAGCCCTCCTGTCATAAACAAGTATAAAACTGATTAAAATATATTTTAAAAAAATATTGTCAGATGTTGTACAACAGGCAGAACAGAACCATGATCTACAAATAAGGGGAAAAAAGGAGGCGACCCTCATGATTGTCTCGGCCTTCTGCTCAGAGATATTCCTGTCCATAGCTCTTGGAACTCGAGACCAAGAAAAGCAGATATCTGGCTGAACTAAGGAGATAGAGTTCAAAGGTGGGCGATACTGTGAGGACATTGGCATTTATAGACAGAGTATACTAGAGAGAACACAAACAGAAAAGGAGCTCTCGGTTACTGATAGACTCCCATTGAGTCTTGGCTGAATGCTAAGCTATGCGTGCATAGGATGAGACTCTGAAAGGCCAGGCAAAGAACAATTACAGGGAGCGGAGAAGTCAATGGAGACTGCAAAGTTTGCACAGGAATTGGAGGCATTTGAGTTCCAACTCCTCAGAGGAGACAGAATTTGTTGGAGATAACTGACACTTCAGAAAGGCCACATCTTAGAATTAGAACTATTATACTTTTGTGCAACCCTAACAAATCTTATCAGCAAATCTCAAAATGATCAAGCTGATACATGAGTAAATTAACAGCCTGCAAATAAAAAACTCAACTCTGTTTAAATAAGACAAAAATACAGCATCTACAATGTCTAGGATTAAGTAAAACATTACTAGACATGTAATAACACAGGAAAATGTGACCCATAATCTGGAGAGAAGTCAGTCAAGGATAAGGGTATGCAGAAATGGCAAAGATGATGGAATTAGTTGATTAGGTCATAAAATAGCTACTATAAATATGTTCAAGGACTTAAAGGAATAAGTGAGCATAAGAAGGGAACACATAAAAGACTTAAATAATAAAAAATGAAAACTATAAAAAGATGAAAAACTTTATTGAAAAATATAAAATTTGAAATAAAAATATTCATCAGGTAGGCATCAATAAATTATAAACTGCAGAAAAATGTCTGTGACCTTGAAGACAGGGAAATAGAAACTATTCAACCTGGAATAGAGAGAAAGAAAAGAGAATCTCAGTGAACTGTGGGACAGTATCAAGTGGCAAAACATATGTGTAACTGGAGCCCCAGAAGAAGCTATAAAGAGCTTGGTGTGGCAGAGTTTTGTGGAAAACATATGTAAAAAAATAATGGTTAAAATTTTTCAGCTTTTATGAAAAATATAAATCCATGGATCCAAGAAATTCAACAAGCCCCAGTAAATACATGGAAATCACACCAATTCACATCATAATAAAAAATGTTGCAAACCAATGAAGAAAAAGTCTTAAAAGTAACAAGAATAAAGGAAATAATGACAATGACAGCAGAAATATATAAAATAGAAAACAAACAATAGAGAAAATTAGCAAAGCCAAAAGTTGGTTCTTTGAAAATATTAATGAAATAATAAACCCTGATAAAGACAAATAGAGAAAGAAAAGATAAAATGTATTACCAATATAAGTTATGGACAAAGTATGTCACTGTGTATGCTACAGACATTAAAAGGAATATAATAGAATTCATGAACCACTTAATGCCAATAAATTTGATAATGTAGATGAATGAATAAAAGTTACTGAAAAATGCTATTAAATTTGACCCAAAAGAGCTAGAAAACCTGATAGCACTTAAAGAAATTGAATTCATAGTTATAAATAAATTTCCTACAAAAATCTTATAGGCCCAGATGGATTCACTGGTAAATTCTAACAGTGAAGAAATAAGTCAAGCAATCTCACACAAAAGCAGAAAATAGAAAATGAGGTAACTCTTTCCATCTTATTTTATAGAAGTGCATTGTCTGATACCAAAACCAAATAATGAATTGACAAGAAAAACCTCTCACAGAACGATATCCCTAGAGAATATAGGTTCAAGGATCCTTTACAAAATATGAATTGAGCAAATGCAGAAATATATAAGAAGATAATACTTCAAGAACAAGTTAAATTTCCCTAGATTGTAATTTTGATTTACATTTAAAAAAAATCTATCAGTTTAAATCAATTTAGGAGAATAAAAGAAAAATCATATAACCATTTCAAAAGAAGTAAAAAGGGAAAAAATTCTATATTCATTTATGAAAAAATTCTCAACACATAAGGAGTAGAAATAAACTTACATAAGCTAATGAAGAGCATCTACAAAAAACCTATAGTTAGCTTCATACTTAATGGTGAAAGACTGAATGTTTTCCTGTTGAAAATGGGAATAAAGCAAGGATGTCTCCTTTTAATATTTTTATTCAACATTGTGTTAGAGATTCCAACTGATGTAATTATTCAAGAAAAAAAAAAAAAAGCATAATGGTTGGAAAGGGCAAGTAAAGCCATCTTTATTCACAGACTACATCTTGTATATGTGGACAATCCTAAGGAATCTATGTAAAAATAAAATCCCTATCAGAATTAAAAAGTGTATTTAGAAAGGTCATAGAATACAAGATTAAAATATATAAAATGTACCATAAAATATACAAAATATATTTAAATATATATCTAAATCTATATAGTCAACGAGCTATTGCAAAATAAAAACTTTTAAATGTTATTTTAGTAGCATCAAAATATGTAAAATGCTTAGAGATAAATATAGCAAAATCTGTGCAAGACCAATACACTGAAAACAATATATGAATTCTGAGAGAAATAAAAAAGAACCCAAATAAATGGAAAGACATGCCATGTTTATGGATTAGAAGATTCAATATTGTTAATAAGTGATTTCTACCTAACTTGATGTTTAGATTCAAAACAATCTTAATCAAAACCTTAACAGGCTTTGTGGTAGAAAATAGCAAATTTTTCCTGAAATGTATGTGGCAATGCAAAAAACAAACAAACAAAAAAAAACACTAGAAAACCAAAATAATCTTGAAAAAGAAGAGCAAAATTGGAGTTACACTACCTCCAAAGATTTCAAGTCTTTTTATACATGTTCTATAGTCTAAATAATGTAATAATATAGAATTAGGCAAAATTAATCGACAGATCAAAATAGAGTCCACACATCTAGTCATGTCCATATGTATAATGTTTGTATAATATTGGTACCAAAACAATTTAATGGGACAGAACAAAGTGTTTTCAACAATTAGGGATATAAGAATTAGAAAC
Organism: Rhinolophus sinicus; assembly: GCF_036562045.2. Lineage (NCBI taxonomy): Eukaryota > Metazoa > Chordata > Mammalia > Chiroptera > Rhinolophidae > Rhinolophus > Rhinolophus sinicus. The sequence goes on from NC_133756.1 coordinate 108,113,931, forward strand.
CCATATAAGAATATGTGCAGAAAGTATGATTTCTAGAAAAAAATAACATTGTGTCTTGCTGATACACTAAAAATTTGGTGGCCTTACTATAGAAAATGCCTTTTATCTGAATGCTGGCTTTATCTTTTTGGAAAAAGTGTACAGTATATAGAAAAGAGACCGGGATGAAATAAACCAGCATTTTAGTCTTCGCTATACCTGTTACCAGTACCATGAGCTCTTTTGTGAACTTTAATTTCTTTCTCTGTAAAATAGAGATATTAATATTCATCCTTTTCCCAAACTTAAGGCAATATCAAAGGAGATAGAGATAATGTATATTTGGTGATAATCAAATGGAGTAATTACATTATTCATATGTATTCTCCCATGGTCCAATCTCTGCACATTCCTCTGTTGATGCCTTTGTTGAGTCCTCTTCTTCCTTTGCATGGAGTTTCTCAAATGCATTAGCGTCAAAAAGGACAAAATGCTGGAACACAGTGACATATTCAATGTAGCCCGTGATTCTAGACACTACATAAGCCACACAAAGTCTATACCATCAAGATGGTTTTCACTGGACCATGAGTTGAAGGATTTTCCTGCCTGATGATGATTATTAATGTTCCAAAGTCCTTTCCGTAATGGAATGACACTTGTAAGATTCTTAGAGTAAGTTTAGTTCAGGTGATTACATTATTCTGGAATGATTTACTGTTTAAGTTGAATACGTGGAATCTGTTCCCCTCTTAGAATTCCTGACCTTATGTGCGCTGTTTATTAACCTCATTGCAAGTCAGCATGTCTGTGGTTCTGTTGAGGCAAAGTACAATGAATAGTTGGTTTAGCAGCCTTGGGAAATACCTTTCCATGTGCACGCAGACTGGTATTTATAAAGCTGCAGTGAATAAAACTTGAATGAGGCTAGTGGAAGGATAAAATTATTTAGGGAAAAGACTACATTTTGCTTATGGATGTTGCACTCCAAATTCTCCAGAACAATTCTGCAAGAGGAAATGAGAGCCCCATGAACTTTTCTGGAGTCAGGGTACAAAATAGGCGACACTTTGTGCATTTATGGAGAGTATATTATCGTGTTTCCCGGAAAATAAGACCTAGCTGGACAATCAGTTCTAATGCATCTTTTGGAGCAAAAATTAATATGAGAGATGGTATTATATTATGTTAAATAAGACCCAGTCTTATAGTAAAACAAGACCGAGTCTTATATTAATTTTTGCTTCAAAAGACGCATTAGAGATGATTGTCCGGCTAGATCTTATTTTAGGGGAGACACGGTACATGCCAGCCCTGTGCAACGATCTGAAACACACAGATACACAAGATAAAAACCTTTCCCTGGAATCACTCAGTCTGCATTGGTTTTGCAGCCCTTTGTGCACATTAACTACTTGGGAAGCTTTCAATAAATATTTATGAAGGGACACACCCCAGGCCAATTAAATTCTCATCCCTGGGAGTGAGGCTCAAGTATCTGCAATTTGAAAGCACCTCGGTTAATTCTAATGTGAAGACAGGATTTACTGAGGGTGAAAGCACAAATGGGCTAAAGGAAGCAGAACTAGAAAGCTATTACTTAGCTGATGTTGAATGTAAAGAAAAAATCTGCATAAATTTTGAGGATTCAGAGGAGCTGGTTAAAAATTTAATGAGAATTCCAGAGAGCGTAACAAAAACAATTTGGACAGAAATCAATAAGGAAAGGATATTAAGAGTAAAACATGCATGAGAGAAAAATGAAGGGATGACAAAGGGGAAAACACCGGAGGCTCTTTCCCTCTTCCCTTTTCTTCTTCTATTTCTGTTTTCCCCCCTTGGTAACAGAGAGTCAGAGGACATAGGAAATGTTGATATCAGATGAATATTGAGATCAGTGAATTCTAGCTGATGTATCAGACAGAAGGTAACCTTGGAGCAAGTGTTTACATTGGTAAAGATAAGTATTCAAGAAGGGGACAATACCATCTTTAGACATTTGCTTCAATGTTATTCGTTGTTCTCTGAGCAAGCTTATGGGTTTCATGCATTATGGCCTGACCAAGACAATAAATATTCTTAAATTTTTCTTCCCTATCCAGATTGGGGGAAGGGATGTGTCTTAGAAAGCCTGTGGATTTTCAGCTCTAACTGAAGATGAGACTAGGCTTTGGGACCTTAGTATATGCTGTTTTCTTCCTCTAGAAAATTTTAGATCACCCATGATCACTTTCCCCCAGGTAACTCCAACTTACTCTATCTTTCATAACTCATCTCAGTGCTTCTATCTTCAGATACACATCCCTGACCCACCTGACCAGGTCAATTATTCTATTACTCAGTGCAAATCTCCTTTACACCCCTCCTTCTTATATCTATCAACATTGTCATTTAACTTTATTGTTAAGATAGTTTTTGTTATTACGTATTACTGCATAGGATATGAGGTCATATACTGACCATGCCTGTTTTACTCACCTGATATATCTGCCTGTAGCTCAGCGTGTGGTTCAGAGTAAGAGCTCAATAAATGTTTGCTGAATGCATAATGGGATGATCATGGGGAAAAGGGAAAGAGTAGGAAAAGAAAGACAAGCCTACTGTAGGGTTAGAGCCACTGAGATTTTGCCAGGTAAGGGTGCTTTACTTTGACACTGTTTTCAAATAAGCACTGTTTTCAAGAAGGAAACCTGAGTAAACCATGCAGCTAATTTCACGACCTTTGGCAGTTATATCCTACATAAACTTGTTTTCACTGTGAGAGGTTGGGATGGAGAGGTTATGCTCTGGTACCCCAAGAAAGAAGCTGTGACCTAACCCGTAGGGGAATCCTGGTGCCCTGGAGGATTCAACCCTATGTCTGCCTTTAGGACATGGGGATACAAATGGATAATGGGGCCTCGTCCCTGATGTACTTGTCCTGAAACTTTCTTTCCAACTCACGGAAGCTATATGTCAATGAAGTTATAAGGAGTTTTTCTGCCTATAATAACTGCAAAAAAATAACGTGCGTATAGTGCTATATAGTTTACATAAAACTTCAACAACTTCCTTCATTTTCCATTGTTCCAAAATCCTTCAGATCATCATTAAGAAACAGAAACAGGCTTAGAGAAATTAAGTTTTTGCCAAAGTCAATTAGCTAGCAAATGTCATTTTCCAGCCTTGTACCAGACAGCGCCTTTCCCCCTATGCCTTTCATCTGCATTGGAAAGGCATTCCTTTCCAGTTCATCGGAAACAGAGTGCCAGAAGCTCATAGCATCTTATGGTCAGAAGGAACCTTAGAGGCCACCCACCCACTGCCACGCTGCAGTACTCCCCTCCATGGCCTTCTTCACAAGTAGACAACCAGCTGCATTTAAAAATCCACAGAAATAGGCACTTCATCCTTCCTTGGGCAGCCCATTTCATTGTTCAAGGGTTCTAATTATTATACGCCTCCATACAAATGTCTAGTATCAGCAAATATACACTAATAACTTAACTCCTGTCTAAGTATTAGTGACAGTGGCATCATTTCTGAGAGTATTCACACTTTTTTTTTTTTTTTAAAGCCTCCAGCAGACAAAATACCTTAACAGGAAAAAAATAAGTCGCTAAAAATGGGATAATGGTATCAGTAGGGTTATAGTTGGGAGATGCCGCCCTCTGTGGAGACTCTTGGTCCTTACTATGAAAGAAACTTCTAGTCCAGCTTGGGACCACATCCTTGGCACCTTCTCCTGCCATACTATCTTAGTTACACTCTCACTGTGGTGTAATGTAGCAACAGAAATTATTACTATAATAATTAAGGTAAGAACCTCTTAAAAATCCTAGAAGCATATTAGGGAACTAATGAGAAACTGATGTTCTCCACCCTACTAACTTAAAAAAAAAAAAAAAGAAAGAAAGAAAAATGAGCAGCAAGACTATAAAAATATGCCTTGTTAGAACCCTGGAAATAATGAGTGTTGAAAAATACACACATTGTATTCATTGATGTAGTCCTTTAAAAAAGATTTAAGCACGTAACATGAGCCAGATATTAAGCGTGGTGTTGAGGATATAATAATGAGTGAAACCAGACATGCCTCTGCTGTTGTAGAGTCCACAGTCTAAAAGGAGGCAGAGATTAATTTTCAAAGTCAAAAGAAAATGTGAATTGCACCTGAAATTTGCACTCTCAGAAAGTGATTTTGTATATTGAAGAGATTCAGCGAAAGTGACTCTGGAGTTGACTGATCTGAGAGTTGAGGAAGACCAGAAGTATATTAGTGAAAAAGAAGAGGCAAGGGTGAGAATAGGTTTTTCCCATAAAGGTAACAGCTAGTGCAAAGGCCCTGTGGTTGGCAGGAGTGCAGTACATTTGGGAAATGAAAGAGCACTGCATTTGAAGAACAGAAACTGAGTGTGATTATATTTCCTGGTGAGGCCTTTCCCTGGTGAATGTCAGGTGTATGTTTCCACTTATCCCAATGTTTATTATCTTACTGAGTTTGTAGCTCTTGGAGGTTATTCATCTATCCAATTGAATAGTTGAAATATTTCTCTTTTTCCTCTGGGGAACATAACATATATCCATAGACAAAAAATTAATGCTTATTCAATCCTGAGATGTCAAATAGATATTATTTCTAGTTCCAGTCCTTACTGATTCATGGTAACTGCCTATCAGCATATCATTACAGAGATTCTGAGTCATGTCTTTCTCAAATGCCATCTTCCCCTTCTCCTGTGGTCTGTCTCTAACTTGATGCTAGTGTTCTGGTCACTCTACTTTCCTGCCTTCATCTTGAGAAGCAGGAAAGGCTACTTTCTATTGATGCTGAAATGTAATTTGAGATATTGTTTCCCTTTGGCCATTAAAAATGGAAGAGGACAGACACCATCATGTCATTTACCTTGGCAAGGTGGTTTTACCTTTGAATTAATTCTAGAGTGATTTCTTCCTTCTTAGCTCCTAAAAACAATTGCTAATGGACTGGTCCTTTGCAAATCCATGCAAAATGTAGGCAATGTGTGCATCTGTTTTAGCAACGTGGGGAGGAAATCTTTCCATTTATCAACCTTTCTGCTGCTTTTTAGTTTAATTAAGAGAGAGCAACAACAACAAACCTACATAGGATACAAAAAATACCTATCAACACTATTCAGTATTAACACTATTCAATATTAACATCAAGTTTATGTGTTTAGCATCTGGGGAATCTGGCAGCACGACCTAATTTTACATATTGCATGCAACCCCAGAAGATGAAACATTTAGAAGCTGGAGATTGCTGGCGGCATAACAAATACCAGTATTTGCAAAAACCTACAATAGTAAAATATTTACAGTCTTCCCAAATGGAATATTACTAGAAGTATCAGCAAGTAGAGCTTCAGGGTCAGATCTGTAGGCATATTGGCTGCTCCATGATTTCAGACATCTGGGAAAGGTTATCAAGACGGATGCAAATTTTCGTTATGGTTCACATTAGTCTTTGGGCAAGTGTGAAGAATTGTTTTCAATGCATGTTTATATATGTTCATTCTATTTGCTTTAAAAGTATTGAACTTCCCAAGTGATGATAAAAATATACTTTTCTAAGCTATAGAGTTCCTCAGCTGTCTGGACTTAAAAGGTAAACGGGAGATAGGTAAGACTGGCTTCAAGGAAAAAAACATATATATATATGTATGTATGCATGTATCTCCACAAGCAAGTAAACTATTAATGAATAACTGTAGTGCCTGAATAATTAAAGTAGTTAAAAGCAACCTGAATGCAGAGCAGAGGGATATACTATCTCTTTTGAGTACCCAATATGTGCTGGGCTCTTTGCTGTATACTGGGCATTTCAGAATTCACAAAGAAACTTAACACATATAATAGCAGTCTGGATTACAAAGGCGGGAGTTGAGAGTCAATAGGATAAGTCATTTGTACGGCATGCACATCTGATTTGAACCCATGTCTGTCAGATTTAGGGATCTCTTCCTCTGTTTTCCACAGCCTGGAAACACTGGTGGAAAGGACAACTAATTCTCTCTCCTTTTCCTGTTTCTGAGCTCAACTCCCACAGGAGACTTTTGCTTTAGACATTTTTCAGCAGATGGTTTTGAGATTAATGGAGAGTTGGAGGCTCTGACTCTTCTCTGCCATAACTCTTAATAGCCAGCAGTATGTCTGATGCAATGTGCCTGCGCCCAATTTGAAATGGTTTTCTTTCTCTTAGATGTTGACCCAGATTCTGGCAAACACTGTCTCACCTGATTTCAACTCAGGTTTTTGCCTTCTCATAATGGACCACTTTTGTAGAGTATGAGAGACTCTTGCAAAAGTGTCAGAGAAGGATTTAATGGCTCCTTGGCACCGTCTCCTTCTGAATGGCTGGGTGGAAAGGAAGGGTCAAGGGGCACGTGACTCAGCAATGGTCACATAGCTGGTGAGTGACTGAATGAGGATTTTAATCAGGTCTGTCTGACTTTAATCTCTCATTCTCTTTTAGCCATTCCTAATGAGGAGAATTCAGTCTTATTCTTTGCTGCATCTTCCTCATTATCTGGTGCAGGCTTGATTACATGGTATTTATCTAAAATAAAAATTAACATTTTTAAGAAGGCATCTGAATTATTAACTCACTCTCAAAATAATGAGCAGGCTTAAATCATTTAGAAGGGACGAGGGGAAAAAAATAACGTACAAAGGCATGACTATGTGTGAGGGAATAGTGTGTATAGGAAATGTTCCCTTTGAAGGCTTGGTTTGTACCCTCATTTACAGCACTCATCACAATCTGCTTTCCATTTAGAATACTAAGTATGAGTCTGTTTCTCAGCTAGGTTAGTAGCACGCCCTATGTTTCATGTCGGTGTGGCTCAGTGATGAGCACCAGACAGACCTTCTAATTTTGCTTCATGCATGGGCTGGAATTGAAAACGTGTGTCAAAGCAGGGCTGTGTGCTCTCTCCTCTCCAGAAGCTGCTAGAAGGAGTATGACCTCGGGAGTCAGAGGTATTCTCCATTCTCCAGCTGTGTGCCTTTGTTTCTCATCTGTAAAATGGGGCTAATAATGTTTTGTTTGCCGAGCAGCTGGGAGAACTAAATGAGAAAATGTAGTTAATTTGCCCATCACATACTTGAAATGAAACAAATGTCAGGAGAGTCTGCCATCCCTTCATCTCTTGCTCCTCAAAGCAGAGGCCTAAGGAGTGTGTCTATTAGTGAGCAACCCATGTAAGGACTTAAAGCACCGCATATAAGGACCAAAAACACCCCACGCAAGGACCAAAAGCCAGGATTCCCTACAATTCCCCGACAACTTCTGTTCATCTCCCAATTTGTATACTATTCGCCACCAAGAAAAGCGCTGTTAAATGTGTGCTCCCCACTGCCGCCATCATCTGCATGGTGTTTGACTCTTGCCTTATATGAACAAGGGTGTTTCGTGTTTTCAACTTAGCAATTACCCTCATCAGCCAAACAAGCTGCTTTCTTTCCCCCGAGTGCCTGCTAAAGCAATTCATTCCCAACTCACAATTTTTTTTTTCTCTTTGAACAAACTCTGTCTGATCTCAAAGCAATGATTTCTATTGGACTCCATCAACCTTACAAAATGGGACCAGAGGGTGCTGGCAAAACATATTTCTTTTACAGAAAGTGAAATGGCTTAATGCATTGATGATTGGTGGCTGCTCCAGGAGGCTCATTTGTAATAAGAGCTACTTAATCCCTTTTTTCCCAAAGAAATGAAATTCAATATATTTATTATTTTGTCTCCTTTATAATACAAAACATTTTATCTATATTATCTTCTAACCTCATTGAATACATATGTGTGTATATATGTGTATGCGTGTGTGTGTGTATATATAATGTTCATATATGAAAAAAATGCATGTCATATATAAGTCATCCAGCATACTTCCCATATAACAGACTTACTTGATGTTACTTTGATACTATTTTCCCAATTTGAATATAAAATATAAAATGAATATCACTACCAGGCAGGATAATAAAGTGCCAAGAGTGTTTCTTTAACCAATACAACAGAATTTACATGTTCAGATGACTGGTGCATCTACCTCAAAGTGGTTCCTTTAAAAGACAGCATATTGAATGTGCTAGTTTCACTTTAGTCCCTAATATGTTAGAACTACTCCTAGGGAATCTGTGGCATGATGCATTATTAAGACAATACAAAGTCAGCCTCAGAAATACATAGTAAATGCAGTGTTCTTAAAAGTGGAAGTAATCATCAGAAGAAATAAACCAGAAATATCAATATTTGTATGTAGATAGCAAGATATTTTGTAAAGGAATCTTTCCATTTTTTTGGAGAATTAAGAAAAAGTACCCATCTGTGGGTTCATACGTGTAAGAATCTGAGAGACTTTTCTGTGTACAGCTATCCAAGCAATCCCTTGATGTGAGTTTCATTTCTCACACTTGTCCTCCATTGGACTTGGCACCTCTGTGCCCAGAAATATTCAAGATTTCCGCTGGACATCAGGGCCTATTCCAGGACTGCAGCCTTCAGCATGTCTCCAGAACTATACTTTGTTCTATCCCGGTTTACCATTCAACACTCTCTCCTCTGCCTTCCCTCAGTCACAAATTTGTTGAAATGCTTCACCTGTTGAAGCTCCCATTCTCTATAGTCTCATTTCAATTCAATCTCAATTGAGAAAGTATGTCCTGGTCTGCCATGTCTCCCAGTACAAAACAGGCAAAGTATGAGCTCACACATTTCTCCCTGCACAACCCTGAACTTAGGTTGTATGCAGCAATGAGACAGAAAGCAGAAGGTTGAAACTGAAAGCAAACCTGTGACTTTTAAATAAAATATATTTAATCTTACGCAATATACTTAATCTCCCAGCCCTATTTCCTTATACGTATCATAAACAGCCTGAATGACATGATCTCCGAAGTGTTTTCTAGCATTAAGATTTTATGATTTTATGATTCTTCACGTTGTATAGCTATGTGAAAATATATGAAGGTGATTTTCTTTATAATTTCACTAGATTGTGAGTGTCTAGAAGGCAGATACTTTTTCTTCTTTACCTCTGTAAATCTAATACCTAGAGTAGTGTTTGTGTACATGTAATGTCCTTAACTTTTGTTAAATGTATAAAAGGCATAATATTCTATCATTAATAATTTATACATTTTTTTCATAAGTTAATATAACCAGCAAACACTCATTATGTCTCTAATATGATGAAGTTCTCTCTATGAGATATTGGGAAGATAGAGGAAAGATATATCTGCCCTAAAGAAGCACACATTCTAGCAACAAAAATAACAGAAAAATAGATAGGCACACAGCACACATAGACAGTATGGAATTGTAAGTGTCACGTATAAAGGAAAGTATGATGTAGGAGAGAGTATGAGCTTTGGAGTCAGAAAAACCTGAGTTCCAATCTATACCCTACTACGTAGCTAAACTGTCAGCTTGGAAAGCTTACTTGGCTTCTGTGTGCTTCTTTTATAAAACTGAAAGTAAGTTTTGCTTCAGAAACGTTATGAGGAATATATTACATAGTATATGCAAACAACCTTTGTATTGTAGGGACCATAAGATTGTAATTATCATTATTAATATTATTATTAATGTACACACAGGTGGGATATAGTAGACTAGCTTGAACAGCTTTCTGGAATAGCTTTTAGGAATAGCTTTCTGGATGAGTTGACCTTGAGCTGATTCTTGAAAGATGAGATGAAATAAACTAGGCAGGAAAAAGCAGCTAATTCACCCTGAGCTGAGGGAAGAGCATGCAGGCCTTGGGAGGTCATGGGTTTTCATTGCAAGCCATTCGGTTTGGCTTCAGCAAAGTAAAGGCTACGGGCTGGAGTTAGTCAGAGGGCAGGAGGAGGAGGGCGCGAACTAAGGGTCTCCTCTGTCTGTGCCTATTTTCCTCCTTCTGCACTTACTGGGCAGAGGGCACATCAGTGGTTACCTGACCTAATAACCAAGAATTCTTTCACTGGGAGAAAAACACAAGGCCATATCCCGTTTCACACCCATATTTTCAAACTTTGAAAACTATTGCAGATAAGAGGAAAGCAAAGCTACTACTGAGTGTGTGCTTTTCCCTTTAGAGTTAGTGAGAGCTAATGAAGGAGAAATCTTTTCCTTGAAGTGGTGTTGTCTGCTTTGTCTGGTCACTGCAACCTTGCACTTGCAGACAGCATTAATTGCCAGTGGCATTTCCTTGAAGGTAGCCAATGCCTCCCTCCATTGTTCTTTTGTTTTCCACATCAGTCTGACAGTGCAGTACTTACTTCCACTTTTCAGGTAACGACTGCATTGGACTAAGTGTACGAAGAGTTGGTTCCAATTTATTACAACAAGGATAAAACAATCCTTGAAGTAATTCAAGCCTCACTTCTCCTTCCCTCATAGCAGTGCTAAGCCTGATTCCCTGCAGGATGCCAAGAGTGAGGAAGGAGCAGGCAAGGAGGTCTCTTCTAAACACCTTGCTCTTGAAGGTTTGCCAGAAAGATGGGTGAGGAAGAAGGAAGGGTGGAGAATAATGTGTAAATGAGGCTTTTCCATATACAATCTGATTCACTCCTCCCAAGTTTCCTTCAAGGTATACATTATTGTCCTTCTTCTATAATGAGGGAACTGAGGCTCAGAGGTATTAAGTAACATGCCCAAGGTCACACAGAGAGCGATGGGACTGGGATCTAAACCCAAGTTGGTCTAACTCAAAGATGGTGTTATTTTCATTATCACAGTGTTTTTCCCTTTCCCTGGCTGTTCACAACTCACTGTATTTCATCAATTTCAAGACGCTTTTTTTTTCCACATTATGAACATATCTGAAAATGGAATACATTGTGTGTTACAGTTGCTATTAGCAGGAGAGAATTGTAACTATTTGTCATTGCACAAACTTGGGTGTTGTTCTCGGAGGCATGGTTTGATAACTGCAGTCATTTGATATTTTCACCAGCAAACCAGTAAGGAACATTTAAAGAAGGAATATGAGTCCTGGTTGTTTTCTGAAACCTTCCTTTTATACATGGTAAAATTAAGAAATCACCACCACTGAAACATATAGAATGAGAGTCGGGGCTTGGGAGAAAAATATCAAAAAATGTACATATATATATTAGTGCAATTTTCAGAAATACTGTATCACCATTGCCCTTGATGGAGCAAGGGAGAACACTGTATAGAAAGTTAGAAGATCCTTAGACCTAAGTTGCATAGAATAGTCAAAGTGGTTTTGCTTATGTTGTTATTATATTTTTGCTTGTATTACTGTTTTAATATTTTGTTGTTATGGCAGTTTGATATATGATAAAAATCTATGTTCTAATTGCCCCACATAATCATAGGATCCATTCATGATTTTGCTCTCTCCTTCAGCCAGATGTGAGTTTCAAAGACCAAGGTCTGGCCACGAGAAGGTTAGCCACCAAGTTTTTGAGCTCCTATTGTCTTTCAAGTATTGTGTTAGAGCATCGATTATATTCTTTGTTGCCAACAACAATCTTCCCAAGTAGTTATTATTTTCCTGATTTTATAGAAGAGGAAATGAGACTTAGAAACTTTATACAATTAGCTCAAGTTTATACAACTAGGAAGAGACAGCATTTTAACTCAGGGTTTTCAGACTAAACCATCTGGCTATTAAACACCACACTATTACTTCTCAAATATGGTCTGCACATCATACCAGAGGTACAGTTCTCTGCAGAGCACATGACAAGTACTAGCCAGTTTCTGGCAAGTTAAGTAACCAATTCCTGTTGTTGCCACCAAGGGAAGAGAAGGCAAGGGTACCCAGAGTAACAGTGAGTGACTAACTAAAGACTCCCAGCTTTTTCTTGGATTAGCACAGTGGATCAGGTAGACTTTAGAATCAAACATTCCAGGGCTTGAATCTCAAATAGATCCCTCATTGATTATAAGAGCTTGGAAAATCGTTTTCTCTCACATTCCCATTTTCGTGGAAAAGGGGGATGGTAACCACAAACCTGTTGGGCTTTTGTGTGCCTGAAAGGAGATAATGAATCTGATTTTGTCAGATTTATCTCACTCCCTAGCATAAGAGCACCCATGGGAAGACAGTTCTCTTTTTCCCATTTCATGGGGTTAGTTTTGGGCTGAGCATCTCAGTCTAATTTTAAAATTAGGTATTTTCTTTAAAAAAAAAAAAAAAAAAAAATTTAAACTGGTTAAGAAAAAGTGTTTTCTATTTCTTCTGCTCCAAAACTGGATGGCAAGTGTAATCTTTTATTTATCTGACCTGTATTTATTCAGCACAGCGATGTGCCACACAATATGCCAGGCATCTGTGTAAAAAAAAAACCGCAAGAGCTTCAGCATCGGGATGTCTGTGAGTGAACCCTGGCTCCATCACGTGCCATAATCTTGGACAATTAGCTTAGTTTTCTGAACCTCACCTTGTTTATACAAATGGAATGATAGTATCTCAAGTCTAAGAGCTGTAAGGATTAGAAGACATAATTAAAATAAAAGTGCTTTGCACTAAGGAGTTAGTGTAATAGCTATTTCCTCTGACCTCGATAGCCTTGGGTAGAATCAAGCTGCTTGACTAAGTACAGATCAGCTGATGGTATGCTGGTAAATGCTTAACAACAGGCTTTCTAAGGGAAAAATCCCTGGTTCTAGCATTTAATAATTTCCATGGTGTGAATCCTTCCAGGCTGCTCCAGCTCACCACTGTCAGCTGTATCTCTAGCTATTTCACAGCATGCCAGCTGTGATAGCCCATGGAAGGTAACATATTCACAAATCCCAGGCACTTGAATATGGACATCTTTGGGGCACCATTTTTCTGCCTGCCACAAATGGCTCCCATGTATTATGCTTTCTTTATATTACCTTATTCTCTCAACATCACCATCATGTAGAGATTCTTATCCCCATTTTGCAGATGAGGAAACTGTGGCTCAGAGAGATGAACTTGCCAAAAGTAACCTAGCCAGCAAATGTCAAACTGAGGTTTGAACGGACATCCTCTAATTCCCACCTCTATGTTCTTATCCACCTCCATCTGCGGTCTTCTCTATCAAGGATTCAGTAATCAATTCCCTGGGTTTGCAGAGAATTTCCATGGCAACAGTTGTGTTGCTGTGGTGGTGATGAAGGGACATTAATTCTCAGAGACATATGGAGTGACCTAGAGTTGATGCTGAAAATAAAAGTTGTTCTGGATTGTATGTCCTGTCAATGGTGACCCCTGCATTAACCAGAGCAAATGCCACCAAGAGTATTTCCAGACTTTGGTTAGGATGATTTCATGAAACTTTGTCCATCATGTCACACACAGAATTTTTAAAATGTACAATAGAAATCAGTGAAAATTAAATGTATCCTCTCCAAATAGCAGTGTTGTACTCAAAGTGGTCTTAAAGAGAAAAAAAAAAAAAAAAAAGAAAGGAAAATAGAGTAAATTCCACTTTACTCTCAGATTTCTTGTCATCTCGGGGAGAGAAAGAACACTCACAAAAGTCATGAAAAAAATAGGTTATTTCAGTTTCCATAGAAATGGTCCCTAATGCTAAAATTCTACGGCTGACAGGAAAAAGTGACAGTGACAGACAGACCAAACTGATTGTAGCTCTAGAGACTGCTATAGAGACATCTTGTTTAATTATCATATCCCATTCTAATTGCTTCTTTACATTGCAGACTTCACCCCCTATCAGATTTTGAAAACAGGAATTATTAGGTAGCTGCACAAGTAATTGCGGTTTCTGCAATTTTTAACCTTTTAAACCGCCATTGCTTTTGCACCAACCTAATAACTTAGTCAGTTTGTATCCACATAATTTAGTAGTGTCTAACAAAAAGTAAGTGCTTCATTAATGTTGGTAGAATGCAATAGAATATTGCATTACCCCGGTAGAGTAGTTCACAAATGCGGTCTGCAAATTGGAAGCCCTAGAATCCTCTGAAGAGATCTGAAAAATATAGATTCCTTATATTGATCATAGAGATTCTCATGTATAAGATGGGGCCCTGACACTTTATTTTTATAAAGCCATGCAGGGAATTCTGAAATACATCCAAGTTTTAGAACCATATCTACCCTAGCACACAAATTAATAGGAAACATGTTAGACTGGCATTTTCCAAAAGCTAAGCTCGAGTTAATGTCTCCTGTGAAAAAGCATAGGAAGAAATGTTTCACTCATCTGAATCTACTGTGTGACCCAAACTGGGACAGGAGCAGTTGGGGATTCCACAATGATGAGCCCTATCCCCAAGAAACATAAAATTATATTTAAAAGCTAAGGATACCTTTAAGATTCAGGTCTGTCTGGGATAGTCTGTGGGCCTGGTGAGGACCTGAGAAAACTTCTGATAATAACTTATGTTCAATAGGGAGATCGGAAGGGCACTGATTTGGTTTAAAGACAATGGCAACGTATGGCAGGAAAAGAAGATGGGTATGGGCTTCCATCGCAGGTGGTGCTGCCTGTCCTGACACTGGCCAGCCCGTTGCACGTGCAGCAGCAGTGTTCTTGCCGTGGACATTGAGGCATAAGCATCAGTGTGAGCACCATTTGCAAGGGTTGGCTGTTACACTTTCAGCAGGAGCAAACACATGGTTCCAGCTGTTGATGTTGAGGTGACAGGAATGTGACCACAAAGCCAAAGCCATTCATTTTTCTGGGGGGAATCAAGAGAGAAAAAACAAAAAACAAAATAAACAAAAAACAAAACAAACCAAAACAAAACAAAAAAAAAACAGCAAAAACACACTTGATAGCCAACACTTTATGGAGCTCATAAAAGACAACCCCCTAATAATTCTTAAGTACCTGGAACCAGTGAAAGATTGTGTTGTTATTTTAGTTCTAGTCTTACTCATAGTAATGCCAAGGAAACATTGACATAATGAAACAATGAGAATAACAAATAAGGACAAAAGAAAGAATACTAACAGAATATTATGTCACATGACATAGTCTCTAAATTTAGCATGAGTGTACACCCAGAAGATGTGAATAAAAATTAAAATAATGTAAAACAGATAAAACACAAAAATAAAAAGGTTTAAAAAAAGCCAAAGGAAGTACAACAACTGTTAATATATTATTAACAACTGGATAAACATCTAATACCTTAAGGCCTTATCTAGAATCTGTCTTTTAAGTCAACATTCCACCCATAAAATGTGGTTCAACAAATATCCTGAGCTCTGAATATGAGGGCAGAGGAGGCACTGTTTCCCCCAAGTAGCCTATATTATTGCATTCCCTTCAGCATCTTCTATGTGACAGGTGTTGCTATGTATGGAGAATACCATTAAAATAACACAAAGTCCCTACTTTATTTTTCACTCAACATTAGTTGATATTTAATATAAATTTATTATTTTAAATTGTGTATAGTATGTGTCCCACATAAAAGTAAGCTTCATGAAGAAAAGGACCATTTTGTTCATCATTCTATCTTTAGCATCTTGTTCACCACTCTATTCCTAATACCCTTTGTAGACCCTACTCCTCAACTATTAGTTGAATAAATGAGTAAATGAATGAGTGAGTGAGTGAATGATATTGGGCATAAAGTGATTAAACAGGAAAATATGAGTTTCTTTTGAAGTTCTATCTTGGGAGATAGTTTTTCAAGCATAAAACATAGAAAGAAAACTGTTTCTGGTCATATATGATATGTATTTTTTGTTCCTACACCAAACAGAAAATGACTCTTTTCAAGGCTTTAATAAGGGACTAGAGAGAATGGGGAAGATACGTGTGACATGTTATAGCCAGGACTAGAAGTGATGCACGTTACTTTCATCCATATTCCATTTGCATGGTCTCATCAAGTTGTAAGAGGGCTGGGAAATGTAGTTACCTTATGTGCCAAGGAGGAAATTTGAGTGGTTTGGGGACTACCTAGCATCGTCTCATGCTAGATTTCCAACACTGAGTCTATAATTAAGAAGAGCTGTGGCATTCCTAGCCATAGCCAACAGGTACAGAAAATACAGATGGGAAACAAAATAGTTGTTAGAAATCCTTTAATAGAGATCCAATAATCATATATTAGTTAATTAATTCACTAGATACGTATGCAGTTATTAGTACTGTTCCCACTCTCTTATAACTTGCAGTCTAGAATGGAAGATAAAAGAGCCATTTTAATGAAGTAAGATGAGTGCTTTGATAAAGTACAGCATATTGTGAGAAAATGTAATAATATTTTAACATAACAATAGTTACTAATATGTTGAGCATCTACTCTATATCAGGCATTCTAAATATATTATTGCATTTATTTTTTACAATGTTTAAGAGAATAGACACTATTATTGTTGTTTTATGGATGGGTAAACTATGGCTTAGAGAAAAATCAGTAACTTGCTCAAGGTCACACAATAATTAATGTACTTCGAGTAACTGAATAAGCAATACTTAGCCTCGAATACTTAGCAATGAAAGTTTCTGAAAGAACTGGATGGTTTTAACCCAGATTACATCATATGGAATGAAAATAATATAAACCCCCAGAAGACAACCCACATAAGATGAGCTTTGAGACTCTTCCATGACCACATAGACATTCTCACCAGCTCTTTTATGAAAAAGAACTAGTCTATTGCACAGATCTCTAGAAATAAAGCTCACAGAGTTCCCATTCCAGAGTGTGGGCTCTACTGTTTTAAAGAAATCTTTTTGTCTTTTTGTAATCCCAACTTTAAAAATCTCAGTCACTGCAAAACACTGTCCCTCTATCCTTCTATATCTATCTATCTATCTATCTATCTATCTATCTATCTATCTATCTATCTATCTATCATCTATCTATCATCTACTATCTGTCATCATCCATCTATCATCTATCTTATCTGTCTAATCGATCTTATCTACTTACCTACCTACCTACAGAGAAAAGTGAAACAAAGCAAAGCAAAGCAGTTACACCTTCAAAATTTGTCTCATGCTGGGGTGTGCTGTGCCCTGACAATGTGGTTGCATAGCCACATAAACAAACGAGGAAATATTTGTGAGTGCATACTGTCCCATTCCAAGCAAATGAGCAATTTTATGCTCAGTTTAAGTATCGTTTTAGTGATTGATGTAGGAATTAGTAAGCAATACAATTTCTATTTACAATATTCTTAATATGAAAACCATTATCTTTCCACAGTCAAAAAGCGGAACAAAAATAACTAGAATTTTGCCTACCTTTATTAATATGACCTGCCCCTCTGCCCCAGCCCTCTGCCAGAATTTAAATTCTTAGGCAATGTAAATTTCTCACCAAGGCAAAAAGATTCAATAATTGCTCCACAAATTAGAGAAACCCGCAAGGATACTTGACTTGGATATTTTCCCTTGCAATAATGTGGAAATAACAGATTTAATGAGAATGGTATAATGAGGTAGGATAACAATTTCATCCTTGAGCCAAAGTCACATTTTTCTCTCCACAGGATGGCTTAAAGAGGTAACTTGAGCGAGGAGCTCACCTAGTGAACCCACTGTGTTTGCAGATGTAAGTGGCACACAGCTGGTTGTAGCTGCTGTGATTTGCTTACCCATATGTGGTACTACATGAAATAAAGAGGAGCTGAAACTGGGGAGTGGGAATGCAATTTTTAGCACAGCCTCACTGTCAGCAATGGGAATTGCTTCTCTAAAACTGAGCATCCTTGATGAAAACGTTCCTTGACATGCTCCACATTGCCCTGGGACAAATTCTTCCAGAAACCATGAAACACTCCCTCTTCGTTTTGCAGTTTTACGGCATTTTATTGTCTACTTTATGGAATGTTGTGAAGCTCTAGCTCTGCCCTCTGCTGTTTTCTGAGCTGTGTAACCAGGGTGTTCCCAAGTAAGAGACTGATCGTTTCATTCACATTAAATACTTCTTTGAGCACATGTTAGGCATCAGGGAGACAAGAGCAATTAAATTAAAATGTATAATGGGTAAAGCCTAGGTTGTAGAGTCAGGCAAAAGGAGTCTGATCGCAGCCCCACCTCTTGCTCCTGTGGGATTATGGGGAATTTATTTAAATTCTTTCAGGCTCAGGGCTCAGTTTCCGCATAATGTAAAATGAGAATAGCGACACTTATTTGCATCATGTTGTAAAAATAAGCAATGCACGCCGAGTGTCTTAAACACAGTAGATACTGTGGTAGGGAGTGATTATAACAGAGATTAGTCAGGCACTCATGAAGATGATAAGGCAAGGGGGACTCTGGCAGTGTAGGATTATACAGCGGGAGAGTCTGATTGGATGGCTAGTGATGTGGACCTCACTGACCACAACAGCTATGAGAATGAACCTGCTTTAGGAAGTCCACATTGCTAGCTTAGCGGAGACCATTCAGTGAGGGAGGTAGAGTGACTAAAATAACGTGGGTTGCACGATATAGTTATGGTTTGTCCATTTTTCTGTATTTATATTTCTATGAAATTGTACTTAAAATGTGCAAGATTTTTTATGGACTAATTTATGCTTTCTATTGGAAGATACTAAAAAAGATTTAAAATGTGTGTGTGTGACTGTGTGTGTGTGTGTGTGTGTGTGTGTGTGTGTGTGTGTGTGAGTCCATAAACTTCTGGATCAAGTTCAGAATCCTAGTGCCCATCCCATTTTGGGCATTTGTTTTGCAGACGTAGTCTTTTTACACAGGATACCCGACATTTTACCTACCATAAGCTGAACTAGCCTAGTTCTGATCACTGCTTACTGGGAGCTAGCAGCAGCAGTTGGGGAGAGATGCTGAGAACAGACCACATTCTGCTTCTCTGGAATCTAGACATTTCATAGATTGTTCGGTAGGCAGTCAGAATGCACAATGACATGCTTGGACAAACAGACTAGCAACAACTTGAATCATATGTAGACCCTCAGGTGAAATCAAGTAAACCTAAAAATTGTTTTCTCAAAATTCTTTGGTTTAATTTTTACCTATTATATATTAAACCCAGTGTTTGGATCCAGACTAAAGTATGCAACAAAAAGGATACTCTGTAGATAAAATATGGTTATAAGAGCATTTTAACACTTTTCATGCTACAGTAAAACATTATGCTAGGAATGTTATAAAAAGCCCAATTTTATAAAATACAGGATTGAATGATTGTATCGTCAATAAAAAAAAACATAGTTCTCATTTGGTCTGAACAAAAAGCATAGACATACTGACTATGATAGATATTCCACATATAAACACCAGACTGAGAAAAAGCCCACATGATTTTGAGGCTGTCACTGCCAACCCCCTACTTCCCTTCCAATCCCCAGCTTCCTATTTTGAGTTTAGGAACTGGCTTGGGCAGAGGATGGGAGCAACTGGGTTATGTCTTTGCCTGAGCTATCATTTTCCTGCATCAATTACCTGGGCATCGTTTTAAATATTGTATGTTATTAGGAAATACAAACAGCATGCTATCTTAGGTCAGACACATCAAAAGTAAAACAGGAATAAAGAAACATGAACGGCCAAAAAAAAAAAAAAGGCAGAGGAACCAAAGGCCATAGTAAAGTGATGGTGCCCTGGGGACAATAGGTTTGTACACACTGCACTGGTTTTTATTTTAATTTGTAAAAAGGCATTTTTAAAAAATTGAATTAAGAGTAAAAGTGAGCACAGCTAGCTGCGTGATAAACATAAAGCCTATTTCAGCTTTAGTTTAAATCTGTTTTATACACCCCTGTGTGGCGATGTTTCTGAGCCCTTTTCACGATGACTCATTGTAGATGATGTTCGAATGTCTGGCATTCTGGGCATATGCAGATTGTTTCACAGAACTGTAGAAACTTTGGCGAGGATGTACAGTAAATAGCCCTACAGAAATCTTTGTGATGTACAGTAAATAGCCCTACAGAAATCTTTGTTTTTGATGAGGCACACATACAAAATATTTATTGTGAGCATGTGAATAATAAAATTAGTCCCAAATAAGTATTTCCTTTCAAAGGCTAAATAACATCATGGCTAATCTAAAGTTATTCATTGTAGAAAGGCCTGTTTTTTCCCCAGACTCTTATTCCACAGGTTTTATTAAGGTGAGCAATTTTATATCATTTCAGGATAAGCATAAACAACATTATATTGTTAAAATTATAATGGATAGAATTTTCTGACTATTAACATATTATGTAGTAGTCATTTTTCCCCCCATAGTATTAGCTTAGTCTAGCTGCCTTTCCTTTGGTAACAGGCACTGCTTTTTTAAATTCAATAATGCAAGTATTCTGCCTATCTCTCTCACTGATACACAGGAAAGTGAGAAGTACACAGGAACACAGGCTGTGTTGCATAGCTAGGAAGGCTGTAGGTTATGGAATGTCTCTCAAGAAAGTATAACAGAATACAAATGAACAATTATGTTCTTAGCTATCACCTTGAACATATCCCAATTTTTTTCAGTAAATACTTCACAAATACTTGAATTTAACAAAAATCAATGAAAACAACAAGAAATAAATATCTAGAATATACATTAGAATGACTTCTCACTGACATTGCTTCTGTGATAACTATAAAATTACTGCATTTTCCAAGGAGAAGTGATACTTCTGTTGATACAGACCTATTTATAGAAGCTTTGTAGTAGAGTGAGCTGGGTACTAATTTGGGGTGAATATTCAGGGTTTCCATTCGGACTCCGAAGCTATATTTGCCAAGTGACTGTGAGTGGTCATTTAATTTCTAAGAATCTCAGTTTTCTAATATTTAAGTTCAGGATAATAATATTCACCACATGATTGTTAGATTAAATGAGATAACGTGTTAAGTGTGTATCCCAGTGCCTGAGTATAATGATAATCTAAAAAATAGTAGCTGACCTTGTGATTTGGTTGATGAAAGCAAATGGTCATGCAGCGGAGAACAGTAAAGGACAGTTTGTCACAAAAATGTATGTTACAGTAATTAGTGACATTTAAAATTGTTGGTTTTATGGTTTTACCTCCCTAGATTCTGATAGGAGAGTAAGAACAAGGTAGGGCAGTGGAAAAAGTGAATCAAGAGTGAGGTCTTAGCTGGAAACTCCTTCAGTCTGTTCCCAGTGGGAAGCTCTGAAGCACGAACGGTCTGACTGTCTTGGTATCCAGCTTGGGGCAGTGGGGCCACCTTTGCTGCTGCCCACTAGGCAGTCAGTCATTGGTTACAACACGTGGCTCTGAAGGCTGTGGGACTGGGAGGAGGAGCTTTCCTGCCTGGTAGGGGCGATTCTCCTGCGAAGGAGGCAATACTTGAAGCAACTGGGGCAGTGCACTAACCAGTGAGGGGATGTGTGCAGAGCACCTGCAGTAGCATCCCTAGGACTCCCATCCTTCCTCAGCAGGGTCTCCTCAGTAATAAAGGAGTCCATTGCTAGGAGTACACAGCCTAGTTGTGTGCCTCCTCTCCAACTATTCCTTCCCCTCCCTTGTCCTTCCCTTCCCTTCCTGTCCTTTCCTTCCCTTCTCTTGTGTCCCATCCTCTCTCCTCACCTCCCTTTACCTCCCCTTCAGTTTCCTTCCCTCCCCTCTCTCTCTCCTTGCCCTTCTTCTCCCCTTTTCTGATCTGGATCACTCTTTAATATCTTGTCATATTTTTTGTCCCATAATCTATATTTCCAAATATTCCATGTTATACTGGTCATTTCTATGTATCAGTCCTGACATACCCACTTTCAACAATTTTATCCATAATTGTCCATAATTGTTAAGTGTTCTGTCTTTAAAATGTGAGACACTACAGAGTAAGTGTCTTATCCTGGCTAAGGCCCAGGGTAGGGTGATGTAACTTGAGTTTGAAATTTATCTATGCCATTTAATTGCTCAGTGAACTGAGCTCTGGGTCTCAGTTTCTTCATCTGTAAAATAGAAATCATAATGTCACCTACCTCTTAGGATTCTGTGCTGATTCAATGAGCATATGTGTTTAAAGCACTTAGAACAGTGTCTGATACAGGGTAAGCACTAGCTAAATATAATAGTATTCATAGTCATAAAGTACAAAGGCTGCCTTTGTCAGCTTCAGATGCTATCAATTACGTTTTCAATTATTTGGTTATTATCCTATCTCCTAATCGCTATGTCCCACATTTGTGCAATGTTTTTATATCCTTAAGGTTCAATTATTTGTAAATGTCAGAAAGCTTCACCCATGTCTTTGACCTACAAACAATTTCCAGAAAAGCCTTAGGAGTGCTCTCTGGGACTATATTAAAGAGGTCTGGTTTTTAGTGAGGTGATGGATAACCATTATGCCAAGTGGATCCTAAAGATCTCTTCCCCATTACTGTGAAGCCCTTTCTTTTTATGGCTTTTTTTCCCCCCTGTGTCAAATCTACTGTCTTCCAAACTCCAAAGACTGAGACTAAAATTGCCTCATGGAGACAAAATTTTCCTTTTTAAACATGACAATATGTACCACTTTTTGGCCACCTTAGTGCTCATTTAATCCTAAAAATTACTCTGAGACATGTTATCCCCATTGATTACAAAATCAATGGGAGAAATCAATTCAAGGTCACATGCCCAAGGTCACAGATGGGCATGTCAGAGCTGGCAGGGTCATCTGAGAAGGCAAGTACAGCCACACAGCTAAGTGGGACCGCAGAGCAGGAACTTACAGGAAGGTCAATAGAAAACTGTTGCCTCTTTGTAGCAACCATTTTTTTAGGGGTGTGGAAGGACACTTGCTCAAGCTTCGACACCCCATTTCTTTCCTTCTTCTTTCCTTTTTCCCCTCCATGCTTCCCTGTGTGTTTTCCATCCTGGTGACCCTCTTATAGTCTCACATCTGTCCCACCTCCTATCACATACGGTCAAAATAAGTGCCTCTCATTTTGTCAAACAAATTGCAAAGTGCAGATGAGAGCAAATGGTCATATTTACTCAGATTATGAAGTAGAAAACCTAATCCTTCAAAGACATAAATTGGATGGCTAATCTGCTCTGTTATCTCTGGGAGTTAATTTTGGTGGTGATCAACCTCACAGAACTGCATGCACATCTGTCAGTTACTTAAACTCTATTTTCTCTTGCCACCATCTAACTTTTCTTTGATTGATATTTTTTTTTTTATCCTTTAATTTTCTTTTTTCCTTCAGCATTTGTAAGGGTTCCATTATTCTCTTAGCCAATTGGCTTGGAGAAAAGAATTTAGATTAGGATTCCAAATAACTGGTATTAAATCTTAGCCTGGCACTCACTAGATGTACGGCTTTGAGCAAATCAGTTAGCTTCTTTGAGACACATTTTCCTCACATGATTAAAGAAAAGATAAAAAATATTTTACCACAGATGTGCTGTCAGATTTAAATAAGATAATTCATATAATGCTTGAAAACTTTTATCACACTTCTAAGAAAATAACACTTTTATCACATTTCTAAGAAAATGTGATAGAATACTGTATGTGAGGCTTTCTGACAAGGTTGTTGCCAAGTTAAATGATGTAAAATGCGGCTGCTACTGTTACTACTACTAGTAGTAATAATAGTAATAACTTACATGTATTGAGTAAATCCTATATGCCTTTTCCTGTTGCCTTAAAGCTGCCAAACCGTTTGTTCCCCGTGCTCTTCCCAGGATTTCACAAGGGAGTGCCTCAGCAAACTGAGGCCCCATGGAGAGATATCGGAAAAGCTCCTTTGAGGGGAAGTCTCAGCAAACTGAGACCCGATGGAATTATATTGGTCCTTCCCCTTCAATGGATTCCTTGGAGATGTGTGTGTGAAGGCAAAGTACAAGCTGGAACACAAGGGGAACTTTCGAAAAGACAGCCAACAGGCTACTAACACACAGATCTTGAGATTAACAATCTTTTACCTCTTTAGAAGTTTACCAATAAAAACTACGTGTTAGCCCAATTCGGAGCCAGTCCTTGAGGCTGCAGCCCCTTGGCCCTGCGCTTGCTTTCTATTCCTGGCTACTGTCTTTTCTTAACCCTGCACCACACTTCTCCCTCCCCACAACCCTTGTGCATGGGATGCGACAAAGTCCTGTTCTAAGAGCTTTATAAGCAAGCAATTCATTTTCACAACAGCCTTATAAAGTAGATACTACACAACTATGTGTATTTTCTGATGAACAAAAATCTCTTAAGCTTCATATTATTGTGATTACCCGAGTGAGTGCTCAAATAATATAAATGCCATAATGTAATAAGTTGAGTCAAATGTATGGTTAAACCCTAAGTGTTTCACCTAATCAAGAAAATCAGCAATTAGACTTATTGGGCAAGGTGTTCTATAAGAGGTGTTATAACAAGTTATCCACACGGGGAATATGTGAATAGGCCCAGTGAGAGGAGAATTACCTTTATCAATCTAGCTGAATAGCAGTGTGGTCATTATCAAGCCTGAGAGTGAAATAATGAGGGGACCAACACAAGTAGGAAGCAAGGTCCCAGCATTCTTTATCAGGCAGAGCATGGTTTCCAAAATTCCACATAACTACCTATGAGGGACATCGTGAGCAAGAGTCCTTGGTCAAAACAGTTTGGGAAATACTGAATATAATATTACTTTCTTGGAGATTCACATTGCATTTCATCACATTCAAGATTTTTCCAAACTTAGCAATAGAAAAATCTCCTTGAAATTTCCCCAACTAATTTGACCATGAAACTTCTTTCTTTTAAGGGACATTTATTGATATCTTGTTCATCAGTGTCCCCATGAATACTGAGATGGGAAATAGGGGGAAACAATGTAGATAAGGGAGGTGGATACTGATTGAAAAGGATTATGAAATACAGAATACAAATGGGGATTTCAGTCTTGTACTGAGAGACAAGAGAGACAATGAAATAACAAATAATTGTTGAAACATTCATATAATTAGTTAATACTGATTGGCTACTTCAGGGTACTCCTGAAAGAAGGGGGGAAAATCAAACAGCAACAAAAACAATCATAATCCCTGCCCTGAAAGGTTTTGAAAGCTCTTATAAGTGAATACAAATTTATGTTTAATAATCATTTCAGCCAATCCAAAAAGTTGAAAACAACATAATTGAGTATTTTTTTTTTTTAATTTTCTAAATTTATTTCATAATTTTTAAGATCCAGCTACATGCCAGGTACAGTTCTAAGTAAGTTCACATGGGTTACTTGTTTAATTTTCTTGTTAAGGATCTATTATTCTCATTGTAAAAGCCAAGACTGAGGTTCAGGGGGTGAAAATTAGCCAAGGTCAAACCAAGAGACTGTGATGGAATTAGAATTTGAACTAAGAACTTCTGAGTACAAAATGAGTTTTTTTCACAACTTTTTCTCTTAATTACCTTAAAAAATATACATACATATACATACAATATATATGTAACTTTGGGGAATGCATGAGCAAAATGAACAGAGATGTGAGTAGGAGAAGTAAAAAATAATTTTGAAAGCACAGATTTTCAATGAGTCATTGCATTGGTCACTAAATGGTATGGGAGTCATATGTCTTAGTAGCTACTGCCATCCTCTTCCAAAGAATTTAAAACAGAGACAGCCACCAGAGGCTGGTTCTATAAAGCAGTGAGTTATGACCTCTGAGGAGGCCCGAAATCTAGCGTTAGCTCTACAGATTTTTATTTAGAACACTGTGGTCTTTACACTGTCATGCAGCAAATAGAGTTGTGTCCTTTGTTTCACAGTTTAATGTTTTCATGTACTTCTGAAAATTCTGTCCCAGTTCTGAAGGTTAGGGCTCTTTGCCCCCTGGAAATTTAGGTTGTACATACACTAGCCATGGCTGTAACCTTACCCTTCAGCTCACTCCCACTTCCTGTTTGCCGGTGAAAAGTGAGAAATATTGCTTTGTGGTTGTCTTAAAAAAAGGAATTCAGAGAAAAGAAAGAAAGTAATATATCCTGGGCATATAACATGTCCTGGGCATGTAACATATATTGGGCATTTTGGGGTACTCTACTTGATACTTTAAATATGTTATTTTCTTTCATCTTTCTTTCTTCCTTCTAAAGACCAGATTATTGTTCTATTTTTACAGATGAGGAAATAAGAACCAGAGAAATTAGATAACTTACCTAAAGTCACGCAACTCCTATTTTTGCAGAATTGGTGTTTGAACCCAGAACTCTATAATATTGAAAGACCATGCTTGTACCACTCTTCAACTATTCGTCTTTTCCTCACGCTTATCCATCCATCCACAAACACTGAACATCTTCTATACACTTTTCCATGTGCAAAACACTGAAGTTGTGCATCCAATAACATTTTTGTCGTTCACATTTGACTCTCAGAAAATACAGGGTCCTATTGTTACTTATTTTCTATCAAAGTGGGAGTTTTTGTTTTATTTTTATTATTTCCTTAGCATTAATTTTTAATCAGCTTAGCCTAACAATTAATAAAATCAGTCACTTGGCAGATAACTCCACATTCTTTCTATTTAAAAAGGTTAAAATTATTTTATTTTTTATGAAAAAATGTATTTATACACTTTATAAAATTATATAAAATACATAAGTGTATTCAATGAAAAGGAAGCATCTCCCTTTATCTGAGTCCCTCAAATTCCCTGCTCTCTTCCCCAAAATAATTACTATTAACAATTTTATATCTATTATTTTATAAGTACATTGCATATATATGTAACTTCACGAGTTACAATTTATTTTTTACATAAAAGGGCCATAGTGTTTATTTTGTTTTGTAATATGCCCTTTTCACTTAAGGATATGTCTTAGTGATATTTTGAAGTTCATACAATTAGATTTCATTCAGTTAAACGAAAGTTGTGTAATTCATTAAACTACTGCTTATCGATAGACACGTAGTATTTTTTTAATTTTATCACTACTATCATGCTGTGATAAACATCTTATGATATCTTTCTTTAGTATAGTGTAGTCAGCACTTTTAGGCATTGGCTCACCCAGCATCCATTATTATTATTATTATTTTTTAAATAATGAAATCCTAATGACTTTTGTTGGAATCTCCGCTTCCATGAAATTCAGAGAGAACCCTATCTCACTCAGTCAAGTGTGGCACAGGCCTATACCAGCTGGAATATCCCATACCACATTGTATAGTTTGCTTCAGTGATGGACGACAGATGACCCATTTGACTATCATGGCTTTCATTTAATATGGAAGGAAGAGAAATATTATTTTCTACTGAATATAAGTCTGATACAATACAATGTTGAAATTGCTATAACCTTTCTGCCACCATCATGAATGAACCTGTCTGGGAATGGAGCCAAAATAAAGGAAGCAGAGCCAAGAAGCAGAGAGAAAGAGAAATAAGTCCTGTTGACCAAATGTCGATCACTAAAACAAGATGTTTCTGATGTTACCAAGAAATCGCCCTGAGATTAACAGTATGTGAGCCAATAAACTTCCTTTTTCTGCCTAAGCCATTTTAAGTTAGCTTTTGTGTTGATGTCAACCAAAAAATATCTTACTGATGTTGACAACTACCTAGAAGTATAATTATCAGGCAACTCAAGGGTATATACAGTTAAAATTATGATAGACATTGACAAATTTCCCTTCCATAGACTCTACCAACTTAAAATATGACAAATCCCTAACCATCAAGAATATTATAAATCATTTTATCTTTTGATAAAACATAGTAAAAAGTATTTTTTTTAAATTTCATTTTCTGGTAACTGCATAGGTTAATCATCTTTTCATATTTTTAGTCATTTATAGTTTTTCTGTGACAAATTGTTACATACATTTTTCCTATTTTTCTATTCAGTTACTGATATGATTTTCAGATGGTCTTCATATATCCTGCAAATTAATCCTTTTTACTTAAGATGCATATATTTTCTTCCAAACTATCCCTTTTCTTAGAACATTATTCATGGTGTTCTCATATAGATCTAGTGATTTCTGCCAATTATTTTCTCTGTAGTTAATGGATTTTTTTTTTTTTTTGGTCTTTTTTAGAGGATCTTCCTAAAAACATATTAACCTCCTTAAATTTTTGTTTTATCCTTAATTTTGAATTATAATTTACTATTTGCTTTTTCCAACATTTAGAATACATTTGACTACATGTTGTGAGGTAATATGTAATGGATAGTCAATGGTGATAATACTATTTGTTAAATAGTTCATTCTTTCCCAATGACTTAAAATGACATTTCTGTTGTTATATTCTTCTTATACCTATGTCTGCTACTGGACTTTACTCTGCTTCACTGATCTATTTTACATTCTTATTCTTTGGAATCAGGTCTGCACAATTATATTAATCATATCCCTTGTTGTATGAGAAACTGTCACCACTGATTTATGAATTACCTGGTTTCATTTATTTAGTTGGTTTAACAATTTAATAAACACCTGCAAATTCATCACTGAGAGCAAAACCTATAAGTTTGACAATGACCTACATCAAACTACTTGGTTTCCTTCTCCCTACCCTGCTTCCTGCGAACTCGTTGTTCCCTTGCTTTCTTTATAAATACCACGCATACTTTATCAATTCTATATGTAATTCTAGACTTAACCGTTTAATTTTAATTTGTTAACACAATGAGACCAGAGGTGCCCTTAGAAATTGCAGGGCCTTGAAGAAATACTTTTGGGTCCTCTAACTATAAACAATTTGAATCACCCCAAATAAGCACGTCAGAACCTATTTGGCTGCCTCATCTCATGTGATCTCATGAATGAAATATCTTTCTGATTTGTAGGAGCAATGCACTTGTGAGATGGCGCGCGTGGAACCACTAGAGGGACCCCACAGGCACGAGTCCAGATCCCTCAGAGAATTTATTCAATCTGACCACAGATTAGAGGGTCAGCGAGTGCCCCAAAGGGAAGAAACAGTGACAAAGGCTGACAGGTTCCAGTTTTGGATCAGGGTGGCCCTTACCCCTGGATGGCATTGCAGGCCAAGGCTGGTGCCAGGCATGGGAGGGGAACTTAGAAAATGTTGAGGAAGTCACTTTAAAGCATGGAGTTTCCAGAAGTTGGTGTCCAGGGTGGGGGTTCCCTCTTGCCTGGGTATAAGTGCAATGCTGACACGTGTGAAATTTTCTCTTGGATATATAGGCAGGAAAGCAGATTGTATACATATTCAACATTAGGAAATAATGCTTAATATTTTTACAACGTGGTTGTACTAATCTATGTTCCTCACCAGCAGTGTCTTCTGTGGCTCTACAAGTTCTCTAACAATGTTAGAGTTTTTCATTTTTATCAGTCAGGTGTAAAATACATTTCAGTGTAATTTTGATTGGCACTTACTTGAATAATGACACGTTAAACATATCTTCCTTTGTTTGCTTTATGTATTACCTTGCCTGTAAAATGGTTATCATGTTGTTGGGATTCTTTGTGCTTTTACTTATTGAAAAAAAGTTTTTATTTATACATTCTTTATGAACCATTGATACTAATCCTTTGTTAGTGGTGTATATTGCAAATATTCCCATTTACATAAGTTGTGTTTTTATGTTTTTTGGGGTGTTTATTTATTAACTATATTTTAATACAGGTAAGATCATATTTTTTTCCTTTTATAATCAATAATCTTATTATTTTACTTAAAAATATTTCCCCAAAAGAAATCTAAAAAGTATCTATTTTTATATTGTACCGAGTTTTAAAGTTTATTATATTTATTAATCTAGCTAGGTCAGGAGTCAAAAAACTTTTTTGTAAAAGACCAGATAAGTAAAACTTTTGTCTCTGTGAGCCATATAATTTCTGTTGAAACTATTCAACTCTGATGTTGCAGCATGAAAGAAGTTATTCACAATCCATAAATTCATAGAAATCCTGCTGTCTTATAGGGAGAGTGTTATTCCCTTCTCTTATTCTTCACAAGTGTTTGACGATCCTTGGTCCTTATTCTGCACCGAAAAGTGCATTATGTCCTTTCCCTGTCAAATAAAATATTTACTGTCTGAACTGAAATATAGCTTAAAACCTGCTTCAGTAAAATATACATAAATCTTAATGATCTAGATTTCATGATAGAATTCAATCCCCATTTTGTTTAGAAGCAGTTGTGCTCAAGCTATGCTTTAGTGAGAACAAGGCATTCTGATACTAAATTTGAATTATTTCAGTTATTCCCAGGTTTGATAAAAAATTTTTTTCAATAATCAAATATCTAAAAAGTTTTGAGTTTTTTAATTACTTTCACATACTAAAATCTATATAGGATGTTGTATTAGGATAAGCATGCCTAGTTGCTGCAACAAACAACCTCCAAATCTTATTGATTGAAAATAACAAAGGTTTACATTTTGCTCAGATCGTAGTCCAATGTGAGTCAGTGAGGGCTGTGCTCAACGCACTCATTCAGAGACTCAGAATCTTTCCATCCCGTGTCACCACCGTCTTTAACACAAAGTCTCAATAGGACAGGAGAAGAGTATGTGGAGATTCATTCAGATGGTTTTACGTGTCAGTCAATTCTATTGGCCAGAATGTAGTTTACAACTTCAAATTTACTTCTTAAGGTTAGGATATGTAATCTTCCTTTATGCCCAGTAAGAAAATGAAATAACTTTGGTGAATTTATAACAGTGGTATCTGCCACAGATGACCTATGTATCACAATACATGTCTTTAATTGTTTAAAGTTTGTATTTAAGTGTACTATGGTTTTCTACAAAATTATGGTGACCTTTAGAATGGCATTAGTTTAAAAAGTTTGAGGGATATGTAACTAAATGTTGGAAAGTTCTAAGTGGTGTACTACCAAGTAACATATTTGCCTATAGGAAACGTAGAGAGTATAGACAGAAAAATAGGAGAGGTGCTAAACCAATACGCTGAGGCTAACCTAATTCACTGGTAGCACTATCAGAATTTTTCATGTTTGTTTAAAAGATGAATGTAAAAAAAAAATCTAAATATCTATGACAACTGGAATGTATAGTGTCTTCTAGGTAGAACAGACTAAATTCTAACACCTTAATTCCTATTTTTATTCTACAGGTTAGGTGTTTATTCTATGAAACACTTGTATGTAATTTTCCTTTTCTGATCACCTTTGAAGACCGATGTAAACCGTTATTTATAATGTCATATTTTAACACTTCCTCTTCTATTATCCACATTAACTTTAATACCTTAGAATAAATCAACTTGAAACCATACTTTACAGTAAATAATGCCTCCAGCATAATTACTAAAGAAAGTTTATTTCTTACTCCCAAATGACTGTGTATGGTGTTGATACGGCCACTGTTCCCAGTTGATTTACAACTTCAGGATGCCAGCTGAGGTCTTCAGGAATACTGTTGAAATGGAAGAGCAAGATATGTTTGAAGAAAAAGGAGATCACCAATGAAACTATGCTTCTCCCTTGATATTTCATCCAAAGACTTTATGGCAGCATTCGTATGCACTGAATAAACCATGAACATTTTGAGAACTGATACCTCTAATTTTAATAAAATCTGAGTGTCTTCAGAGCAATGGAATAATATAAATTTTGTCTACTTGCTAACGGGCATTTTCTAAGAAAAAATAGAAGGAGTCTTTAGTACAAACTTCAATAGGCTTATAATTTAAGAAATCTCAGTCCAACAAATGTGGAAAAGACCCACAGAAAAAATTTAACCTATAGCTTTTGATATTTACTGTTTGGTTTTTGCATAATGAAGAAATGTATGTAAAAAGGTGTTTCATTTTTAGATCACTTACATGTGTGTTTTTTTATCAATTTTGGTATTTTTATGGCATACAATTTACTTTTGTGAACAAAAGTCCAATTATAAAATGTTGCTTCTAAGAAGAAAATATTTCACTTACTATGGCTTTACTTGTGGTTGCTACCCTTGGAATAAGTCAAAAAACAGGGAACATAAATGGCTTCCTACTGGATACTCAGTTCTCTCAAAATCCAGATTCTAATAGCAACTTTATGTGCTAAGAGTAGAACATTACCCTATTCACTACTGTATGTTAAATTTGTTCCATAGAAAAGAGGGGACGCAACCCACACCTGCAGCTGTGGAAACGCCAACGGCATCCCATCCGCAGCTACAGAGACACAGGGCATCCCAGGATGGAACAGAGAACACAAAAGCCAGGAGGTAGGCACTTTTCCTGCATCCCACAGCTGATCTCTCCCGCCGAGGGGGCAGCATATCCAGCATTGAGGCAATAACCTCAGTGAGACCTCCAGTTGGGCCCTAGGGTGGACAAAGGACACAAACTCCATACTTGGGCCGCCCTCCACTCTTCCAATCCTACCCCCGCCCTTCCAGAGACTTAAACTGGCCCCTGAAATGAGGAGTAGTGTCAGATTACAGAGAAGCCTTAGTGTTCAGGCTCTGGGAAGAGTGGGGTGCAGCTCTGACCCAGGGAAGAGGCTGGGAAGAGTGTGACATGGCTGGGCTGGGAGAGAGAAGACCCCTCAATCGCCAGCCCCCACCCTTTCTGGCCTGCCTATGGCAGGGCAAATACAACCGCAGAGGCACTCCCAGGGATCAGCAGTAGGCCACAGACAGAGCTCTGGGCTTTCAGCAGCTCAGAAATTTCCCACCCGCCACACACACACACACACACACACACACACACACACACACACACACTCATGGAAGAAGTGCCCTAAGACTCAGGAGAACTGGACACAGGGCTGGTGGTGCTACTCTCAGTGTGCATATGTGCAGGCAAGGGCAGAAACTGCACTGACTTTGTAGACACTACCATCCAGACTCCTCAGCCCCACGCATCTAAATCTGCAGTTCCAATGTCACTCTGGGCACCAGGTGACCGGCTCTGCCTGCACAATACACAGAGGACTCTTTGGTACAGCAGAGGACAACCTAGAGATTACTTGGTGGGCTTAAGCCAAGACTGGTGCTGCTTTTTGTTTTGTTTTGCTTTATTTTGCTTTGTCTTTATATCTTTGACATCTTAGCCTGTGTTGAGTGGGGGTTGTCAGTTGTTTTTACATGTGAAGGTATTTGATTTTTTCTTTGTTGTTGTTGTTGTTGCTGTTGTGCTTGGTGATTTGCTTTGTTCTGAAATTGCCCTACCAGGGCCCAGCTTAAGGGGCACAAGATCCAATACACCCAGAGGCCAACTCCAGACCAAACCAGAGTACTACCGGGTTTGACCTACAAGTGACACACCCAGAGAGAATTCTCTAGAGGCACAAAAGCCCATAGGGGCCAAACCACATTTAAGTGGTCAACCCTCACGCAGCAGAACACCCTGCGGTGGGCAGAGCCAAGTCTCACAACTAGTCAGCCTAGGAGTTAACCCCACCTGCTCACAAGCAAAAAGCAAATAAAGATCTTTTTTAACAGGGCAATATACAGAACACAAGAGTCACCTTTGGAGCACACACAGAGGAGAAGAACAAAGTAGTGCAAGTCAAATATAAAGAACACATACTACATAAGATAACCCAGCAAGAACTAAGAACTCTAGGGGATATACCTAATACATCGAAGCAAACACAGAGAGTCAGCCAGAATGGGGAAACAAAGAAACATGTCCCAAATAAAAGAACAGAAGAAACCTCCAGAAATGGAACCAAATGAAAGAGAGGTAACCAACCTATCAGAGACAGAGTTCAGAACACTGATGATAAGAATGTTTAAGGAGCTTAGAGATGACATAAAGAAGGCTAGAGAAAGCATAATGAACAACCAGTTAGAACTAAAGAATGCAATTACTGAAATAAAGAACTCACTTGAAGTAATTAACAGCAGGTTAGATGAAGCAGAGGATCGAATCAGTGACTTAGAAAACAAGTTAGCAGAGATCACCCAAACAGAACAACAGAAAGAAAAAAGAATAAAAAACCATGAAGATGGTTTAAGAGACCTCTGGGATAACATCAAGCACAACAACATGCACATCATAGGAATACCAGAAGGTGAAGAGAGGAAGCAAGGGATTGAGAACATATTTGAAGTAATAATGTCCAAAAACTTCCCTAACCTGATGAAGGAAACCAACATACAAGCCCAGGAAGTGCAGAGAGTTCCAACCAGGATAAACCCAAACAGGTCCACACCAAGACACATTATAGTTAAAATGGCAAAGGTTAAAGACAAAGAGAGAATCCTAAAAGCAGCAAGAGAAAGACAGAGGGTTACATACAAGGGAACTCCCATAAGACTATCAAATGACTTTTCTACAGAAACATTGAAGGCCAGGAGGGAGTGGCAGGAGATACTCAAAGTGATGGAAAACAAAGGCCTACAACCTAGATTGCTTTATCCAGCAAGGCTATCATTTAAAGTTGATGGAGAGATAAAGAGCTTCCCAGAAAAGAATAAGCTAAAGGAATTTATTACCACCAAGCCAGCATTGCAAGAAATACTAAAAGGACTTCTGTAAATAGAAGAAAGATGAAAACAATCTAACTACAAATTTAAAAATGGCAATAACTATGTACCTATCAATAATCACTTTAAATGTAAATGGATTAAATGCTCCAATCAAGAGACATAGGGTGGCTGAGTGGATAAGAAAGCAAGACCCTTGTATATGCTGTATACAAGAGACTCACCTCAGATCAAAAGACACACACAGGCTGAAAGTGAAGGGTTGGAGTAAGATATTTCATGCAAATGGAAATGAGAAAAAAGCTGGAGTTGCAATACTTATATCTGACAAAATAGACTTTAAAATGAAGAACATATTAAAAGACAAAGATGGGCACTATATAATAATAAAGGGATCAATCTGACAAGAGGACATAACCCTAGTAAACATCTATGCACCCAACATAGGAGCACCTAAATATATAAAACAGATATTGACTGACATAAAGACAGAGATCAACAGTAACACTATCATAGTAGGGGACTTCAACACACCTCTGACAACAAGGGACAGGTCTTCCAGACAGAAAATCAATATGGATGCAACAGCCTTAAATGACACTTTGGACCACTTGGATTTAATCGATATTTTCAGAGCATTTCACCCTAATGCTGCAGAATACAGGTTCTGCTCAAGCACACATGGAACATTTTCCAAGATAGACCATATGTTAGGCCACAAAACAAGTCTTGATAAATTTAAGAAAATTGAAATCATACCAATTGTCTTCTCTGACCACAGTGCTATGAAATTAGAAATGAACTACAGGAAAAAAACTGGAAGACACACCAATTCATGGAGGCTGAATAACATGTTACTAAATAATGAATGGGTCAACCAGGAGATCAAGGAAGAAATCAAAAGATATCTCGAGACAAACGAAAATGAAAACACGACGACCCAAAATCTATGGGATGCCGCGAAAGCAGTCCTAAGAGGGAAATTCATAGCATTGCAGGCCTACCTAAAGAAACAAGAAACATCACTAATCAACAGTTTATCTTCACACTTAAGGGATCTGGAAAAAGAACAGCAAAATAAGCCCAAAGGGAGTACAAGGAAGGAGATAATAAAGATCAGAGCAGAAATAAATGAAATAGAGACCAGAAAAACAATACAAAAGATCAATGAATCCAAGAGTGGGTTCTTAGAGAAGATAAACAAAATTGACAAACCTTTAGCCAGACTCATTAAAAAAAAAGAGAGGATGTAAATTAATAAAATCAGAAATGAAAGAGGAGAAGTGATAACAGACACCACAGAAATACAAATAATTTTAAAAAATTACTATGAGCGACTATATGTCAACAAATTTGACGATCTGGAAGAAATGGACAATTTTCTAGAGGCGTACAAACTTCCAAGGCTAACTCAAGAAGAAACAGAAAACCTGAATAGAGTGATTACCACCAGGGAAGTTGAATCAGTAATCAACAATCTCCTAACAAACAAAAGCCCTGGACCAGATGGCTTTACAGGTGAATTTTACAAAACGTTCAAAAAGAATTATCACCTATTCTCCTCAAGCTCTTCCAAAAAATCCAGAAGGAGGGAAGGCTCCCAAACACTTTTTATGAGGCCACTATCACCCTGATCCCAAAATCAGACAAAGACACCACAAAGAAAGACTATAGGCCAATATCTCTAATGAACATAGATGCAAAAATCCTCAACAAAATATTAGCGAACGGAATTCAGCAATACATTAAAAAGATCACACACCATGGTCAAGTGGGATTCATCCCTGGTATGCAAGTGTGGTTCAACATCCGCAAATCAATTAATGTGATACACCACATTAATAAAATGAAAAATGGAAATCACATGGACATATCAATAGACACAGAAAAAGCATTTGATAAAATCCAGCAGCCATTTATGATAAAAACCCTTAATAAAGTGGGAATAGAGGGATCATATCTCAACATAATAGAGGCCATTTATGATAAACCCACAGCTAACATCATACTCAATGGGGAAAAGCTAAAACCATTCCCCTTAAGATCAGGAACAAGGCAAGGTTGCCCACTTTCTCCACTTCTATTCAACATAGTGCTGGAAGTTCTAGCCATAGCAATCAGACAAGAAAAAGAAATAAAAGGCATCCAAATTGGTGAGGAAGTAAAATTGTCATTATATTCAGATAACATGATACTATATATAGAGAACCCTAACGACTCCACCAAGAAACTGTTAGAGCTGATAGAAGAATTTAGTAAAGTAGCAGGATACAAAATTAATATTCAGAAATCAGTTGCATTTGTATACACCAATAATAAACCATCAGAAGGAGAATTTAAAAAAACAATCCCATTTACAATTGCTCCAAAGACTATAAAATACCTGGGAATAAATTTAACCAAAGAAGTAAAAGATCTGTACTCAGAAAATTATAAGACACTGAAGAAAGACATGAAAGAAGATACAAATAGATGGAAACACATACCGTGTTCATGGATAGGAAGAATTAATATAGTTAAAATGTCCATACTGCCTAAGGCAATATACATATTCAACGCAATTCCTATCAAATTACCAACGACATTTTTCACAGAAATAGAACATAGAATCCTAAAATTTGTATGGGACCATAAAAGACCCCGGATAGCCTCAGCAATCTTGAGAAATAAAAACAACGTTGGAGGTATAATGATACCTGACATCAAATTATGGTACAAGGCTACAGTAATCAAAACAGCATGGTACTGGCATAAAAACAGACACATAGATCAATGGAACAGAATAGAGAGTCCAGAAATAAATCCATGCCTATATGGCCATTTAATCTATGACAATGGAAGCAAGAATGTACGGTGGGGTAAAGACAGTCTATTCAATAAATGGTGCTGGGAAACCTGGACAGACACATGCAAAAAAATGAAGCTGGACCACCTCCTTACACCATATACAAAAATAAATTCAAAATGGCTTAAAGACTTAAATGTAAGATCTGAAACCATAAAATTCCTAGAAGAAAATATAGGAAGAAACTTCACAGACATTACCCGGAGTAAGATTTTTACTGATATATCCCCTTGTGCGAGGGAAGTAAGAGAAAAAATAAACATGTGGGATTACATCAAACTAAAAAGATTTTTCACAGCAAAGGAAACCATCAATAAAACAAAAAGGGATCCTACTGAATGGGAAAAGATATTTGCCAATGATATATCTGATAAGGGGTTAATATCACAAATTTATAAAGAACTCACTCAACTCCTAAAAAACAAACAACCCAGTTAAAAAATGGGCAGAGGACATGAAGAGACATTTTTCTAAACAGGACATACCGATGGCAAACAGACATATGAAGAAATGCTCAACTTCACTAACCATCAGAGAAATGCAAATAAAAACCAAAATGAGATACCACCTCACCCCAGTCAAAATGGCTATCATCAATATATCAACAAACAAAAAGTGCTGGCGCGGATGTGGAGAAAAGGGAACACTTGTGCACTGTTGGTGGGATTGCAGATTGGTGCAGCCACTATGGAAAACAGTATGGAGGTATCTCAAAAATCTGAAAATGGAACTACCTTATGATCCAGCAATTCCACTCCTAGGTATCTATCCGGAGAAATCCAAAACTCTAATTCAAAAATCTTTATGCACTCCTATGTTTATTGCAGCACTATACACAATAGCCAAGACATGGAAACAACCGAAATGCCCATCGGTAGATGACTGGATTAAGAAGCTGTGGTACATTTATACAATGGAGTACTATGCAGCCATAAAGAAGAAAGAAATCTTACCATTTGCAACAACATGGATGGACCTAGAGAACATTATGTTAAGTGAAATAAGTCAGAGAAAGACAAATACCATATGATCTCACTTATATGTGGAATCTAAAGAAAAGAATAAGTGAATGAATTAATCAGAAACAGTTTTGGAGACATAGAGGAAAAACTGAGGTTTGCTAGATGGGCGGGGGTGTGGGGGTAAGGGGGAAGGTGAGGGGATTAGAAAACAGTCGGTAACCACAAGATTGCCACGGAGTTTTGAAAATTAATTTGGGGAATGTAATCAATAATATTGTAAAGATTTTGTAGGGTATCCGATGGACACTTGTCCCTTTTGGGAGACCACCTCAGGCATGATGTAGATGCCTGATCACTGCACTGTATATATATATATATATATATATATATATATATATATATATATATATATATATATGTATATGTATGTATATATATGTATGTATATATATATATATGTATGTATATGGTTACAGGAAGCGGAGTACAGCATTAGGAATAGAGACAGTGGAAATGTAATGGCTCTGTGCGATGTCAGAAGGATAGTGGATGGGGGGCGGGTTCACACAGTGTGAGGGATATAAATGATAAACGTCTAAGTATTACTTTGTCTCATGTACCTGAAGCTAATAAAAAAAATGAAAAAAGAAAAGAGGGTGTAAGAGAAGAACTTGTGACAGGAAAAAGAAGAGTCTCCCAATTTCCTGCGGAGTCTCACAGCCAGCAGTTTTCTATGAGCACAAAGGACAAATTAGGTTTGAATATTAATGGATACCACATTTTCAATTGTCATGTAGAATGTCAACTGATTTCTCTACTAGTGCAGCAGCTAAAATTCTTAATTTACCAGCTGTGGTCAGTAGCATAATGTTCACATGCTAATCCCTGGAACCTATGAATATGTTGCCTTACTTGGTAAAAGAGACTGCATATATAATAGGGGTCAGGACCTCCAGAAGGAGAGAGCATCATCATTGTGGGTCCAATCGAATATATGAGCCGTTAAAAGCAGAGAACCTTTCCTGGCTGTGGAGAGAGATGCGATGTGAGAAATACTTGACCTGTCCAGAGCTACAAATGGCAGAGTTTAAACTTGGGGTTAAGAGATAATAGCAACTGCAGCCTCACGTGAGTTTTTAGAATTTAGTAAATGGAAATTACTCTCCCTTCCCAGTATGTAGCATCAGTTTTTCTTGTCTGTTCTTTTAATGACATTAAGTTCAACTTGTGTTCATATACAGGTAATAACTGGGGGAAAATGAGACAAGCAAATTTTCCAGATAATTCAGACCAAACAAACACCTAAAAACAGTTTACCTTTAAACATTCACTCATTCAGCCACGGTGTGCCATTCCAAACATTGCTTTTTAGATAGCCTAAAGGTTCTACGAATTGTGGAAAAAAATCACTTATTATTCACTTTCATTTTGAACGGTATGACTTCTATGATGTGGAAATCAGTTCAATCCATTTTTATTCACTCTTATTGTGCCATGCAATAGTGAAGTTGTCTTATTCTCATTTGAAGGAGGTATAGGAAGTTCCTGTAACAGGCTGTCTGTACTTTTTCCAAAGAAAAGGCTGGAGGTGTATATTGAGTTAGGTGCCAGCATTTCCCACTACTTGAGCAGAGGGGAGCCCAGATCTGAAGCTATTGGCACAACCGTGAAATGCAGGCCCTGAAAACTAGATGAGTTTTAATGAGTGTGTTTGAAGTTTACTAATAATGGTGAATTGTTACACAGCTCAATACCATGTTTCCCCGAAAATAAAACCTAACTGGAAAATAAGCCCTAGCATGATTTTTCAGTATGGCATCCCCTGAACATAAGCCCTAATGCGTCTTTTGGAGCAAACCTTAATATAAGACCCGGTCTTATCTTCAGGGAAACACGGTAAAAAGAACAAGCCCTTGATGCTCTAGGATGCAGGTGAAATCTGTTATGGAAATGAGTTGAGGTGACGTATTACGCTAAAATTTCTAAGATTAAATATAAAAAGTACTGCTACTTCTAACACTTTGACAGTGTTTCTGGTGCTGGGTTGGATCTGCAAAAGCTAATTCTTCAATCAGTCTTTGGTGCTATATTTTGGGAGGGGGGAGAAGAAATTAAGAAATTACACATTGTACCTAAAATATTTTAACTAGCAATCCAAAGACTGCAAAACTGAATGAGACTATGAGCCCTCACAAAGGAGCAGTTCTCAAGGGGGTTTTGTACACCCCTCACTATCCCCCTGCCCGCGAACCTCCACATAGACATTGCATTAGGAGGATTATTTGTGGAGTCAGGGAAGTATGCTAAAAAGCAACCCTGTCGGAGTTATGGAGATGGGAGGTAAGGAATTGTAAACTCTAAGTTTATAATATGTGCATGTGTATGTTACAAAGAGAAGAGAGGAGAGACTTTGTTTTTTTCCATTTTCTAGGAAAAATCAGCTATTATAGGATGATGTCCCTGGGGAAACAGGCTGCAGCAGAACTGATAATATTTTGCTGAATTGGTGCTTTGAGACTTTAGTGATGGTTTATTTTTTGAACACTTGGGACCTTTGCAGACAAAAAAAAAAAAAATTAAATTGTTTGACTGGTTGAGTGAGTCCTTGTACTAACTTTGAAATAGTATAATGTAAAACGTTGTGTGTGTGTATGCAGGTGAGAGATGTGTGTGCTTACAAGGAAGTGCCTAGTGAGGCAGAACGTTTTGTTTTTTTTTGGTCAAGGAAACAGCCATTTAAAAGCGCTTCCTGTTTCTGTTGTTGATGGTGGCACGATCAAAAGGTATAAATGGGACAGCCCTTGCCAAACTGGGGTACAGACCTTAAGAAATTTGGGGCAGATGGGTGTGCCCCTATAGCTGCGGCACTTCCTATGATGCACAGAACTTTGTCCCTGTGTGGGAACTTGGTGATGTCAGAGCAATGCCCTGTGGTGGCAAAAGTCATGAGCACAGCGCCCTTTCATTTGCAGTGAAGAACCTAAAGGACCAATTGGACTTGAGTAACCCCTTGTGGCAACCTGGAACTTATTCTTGAGTCCAGAGTGAAAAATACACGTCTTACAATGAGTAGTCAAGAGACACAGAGCATCAAACAGGATGTAACCATTACAAACATGGATACCTCAGTGTTGGAATGAATGATTGACTATGTGAGAAGGATTAAATTAAGGATATGGTTACATATTATAATGCAATTAATTAATAACTCTATTTCTTCCTAAAGTATGCACTGGTTTTCTGGTAGTTCATTTGTTTCTAAACAATCCAAAGCTTTTTCAGTTTCAGGTGTGGACCTGGTGGATCGGTGTCTTGTTAAGCTTTACTGTTTTTCCTGACAGCCCAGAGAGATAAGAAACTTCAAAGCTATGTGAACATAAAATACTATTACGTATTTGGCATTCATTAAAACAGGGGAGGAAGATATTTATAAATTTGGTGTTTATTATTTTAAGTCTTTTCTTTGACTGGATCTTGTGGAAAATACAGGCATGGGAACATATTTTGCCAGTTAAAAGGGGAGATTAATAGAATGATAAATGGTAAATAAAAGTAAAACCATGCATTATAAAAAATGATTTGAGACAGTCAATTAATTACGCTTATTTAATTAAGCTTAATTGACATTCCTTTCATGCTCAAAGTCGGAAAGAATACCAATTTCCAGCATATTAGAAAGAGGAACACATTGTTTTTTTTCTTTTATCAAAAGTCATCAGACCTGGGTGTTGGCGGACAGGGTTAAGGCAACAGATCAGCATGGAAGGATATACTTACTATCCAAAGCAGTGAGTAGTAGCAAAAAGCTTCTGGGAGAGGAAATTGGATGCTGCCTATCCTTTGGAACTTTCTCTACTCCTATTTCTATGAACTTTCTAAGTAAATGGGGATTGATTCCCCCAGGTGGTAAAAGGACATCCTGAAAGCTGCAAATTAGGGGTGGATCAAAGTTACATTGAAAGTATGAGTAGGTATAAGGAATTGAAGATTACTTGGTTACCCTTTTTTTTTTTTAAAAAAAAAAAAGGTGGAAAAATTAGCAAAAATTAGGGAACGATTATAATAGACTAAAGCACCACTAGATTTAACTGTGTACCTTGCTATTTAGAGATTTTTTTTCTTAATTTGAAATTGTTGGCCTCTAGTTCAGGATCTCAAGTCTTTCTTTTCTCCTAACACTTTTATTTTGCCCTACATTCTGTTCCTTAGGGGAAGTGATGTAGATGTGTTTCCTGAGGTCACTTTATTCACTGGCACTCAGTGAAAGCATTTATCTTTCCCTCTTTATTTTTATTTTTATTTTTTTTAAGATTTTATTGGGGAAGGCGAAGAGGACTTTATTGGTGAACAGTGTGTATTTCCAGGACTTTATTGGGGAACTTTGTCAGCTCCAAGTCAAGTTGTTGTCCTTTCAATCTTAGTTGTGAAGGGCGTAGCTCAGCTTCAAGTCCAGTCACCGTTGTTCAATCTTAGTTGCAGAGGGCGCTGCCCACCATCCCTTGCAGGAGTCAAACCTGCAACCTTGTGGTTGAGAGCATGCACTCCAACCAACTGAGCCATCCTGCGACCAGGAGCTCAGTGGCAGCTCGTTGTCTTCACTCTAGTTGTGGAGGGCACCGCTCGCTGGCCCATGTGGGAATCGAACCGGCAACCCTGTTGCCCAGAGCTCACGCTCTAACCCACTGAGCCACCCGTCTGCCCTGTCTTTCCCTCTTGAGTCTCCCTTTCTCCCATTTGATTTGTGGCTGAGGTTAAATTGATAATGGTAACAAGACAGAGAGGTTTTTTAAACCAAGAATTCAAGTGTCCTATATATGAGCCTTGTCCTGCTGCAGGCCTGTGTACCTATACTCCATTCTCCCACCATGCCACCCCTCCTCACCTCCCTCAGGACATATTCAGAGAAGACAGTGCCAATCCCATAAGGAAACCCTAGGGCTGCAGTTTCAATTTTGGGTAAAAAAATTCAATTTCCTTTTTGGACATAAAAGGATTATTCACCTTTTTGGTTTTTTTCTGTGTCAATTTTTGTAAGTTGTAGCTTTTAAGAAATCTGTCCATTTCATGTAAATTGTCACATTCATTAGCCCAAAGTTGTTTATAGTGTTCTTTTATTCTTTTAATGTGTATAGTCTGTGGTGACAAATCCTACACATTAAACACTCATTATTGATGTTGATTTATGTTCTCTCTTCTTTGCTCATGAAAATTCTACCTAGAGGGTTGTCAGTTTTGTTGATTTTCTCAAAGAACCAGATAATTTTCTCTGTTATCTTTCTTTTTTCAATATAATTGATTTCTGCTCTTGATTAATAACTTTCTTCCACTTACTTTGTTCTAGCTTTTTTTAGTTTTCGCAGATAGACTCTTAAATTATTGATTGTAGATCTTCCTTCTTTCTTAAGTTATGAACACAAAATTGTTCACTTACCACTGCTTTAGCTGCATTCTACAAATTTTGATATGTTGTATTTTAATTTTCATATCAGTTCAAAATATTTTGTAAATTTCCTTGTACGTGGTCTTTGACCCATGAAGTATTTAAAAGGTATAGTCTAATTTTCAGATAAATAAGGTTTAACTCAATATTTATTGTTATGTAGCTCTAATTTAGTTCTATTGATGTGAGGTAATACACCATGCATAACTCAGACTTTTAAAAAGTTAATAACCTTGTTTATACTCCAGAATGGGGTTTGACTCACTGAATCTATCATGGGTACTTGAGAAGAGTGTGTATTCTTCAGTTAATAGATGGAGTGCTCTAAAATACAATTAGATTAAAGTGTTCATGGTGCTATCGAGATCTTCTACAGTTGTTAAAATCTATGATCAAAAAATTATCTCCCTTTAACTCTCTTAATTTTTGATTTATGTATATTGAGGCTCTGTCACTAAGTACACAGACATTGATAATTGTTTTTTTCCTACTTATTTTTCTTATCATCATTATGAAATGTAATCTGAGGTAATATTCTTTTATTGAGATCTGTTGTATCTGATACCTATAAGCCACTGCAGGCTTCTTATGCTTACTATTTGTCTTTTATATTTATTGCATCCACTTACTGTAAACTTATCCAGTGTCTTTATATTTCAAGTGTGGCTCTTATAGCACCATATGGTTCAGTTTTGTTTTTACTCATTTGTAAATCTCTGTCAACTGGAGTGTTTAAACCAATAATTGTTTATGTAATTATTGATATACTTGGATTTAGTCTTACTGTTTCTTTATTTGCTTATCTTCTCTATTTTTTGTTTCTCTAGTCTCTATTTTTGAAATATTTTTAGTATTCCATTTTAATTTATTGCTTGTTTTTCTTATTGTGTGTGTGTGTTGTTTGTTTTATTTTTACTAGTTCCTTTGGGGTTGTAATACACATACCTAAACTTTCACAGTCTACTTAGAATTTTGCTTAGCATTCCCTATCTACTAGAAAAGATCTAGTAGTGACACAAGCTCTTAGTTTTATTTCATCTGAACATTTTTTTTGCCTCATCTTTTTTCCTGAAGGATATCTTCACTGGATAGAATTACGGTTTGATTTCTTTTTTTCCCTTTCTTTTAACACTTCAAAGATGTTGTTCTCTGGCCTTGATGTTTCCTGATGAGAAATCATCAGGAATGAATCA
The DNA here is from genome assembly GCF_036562045.2 of Rhinolophus sinicus. Lineage (NCBI taxonomy): Eukaryota > Metazoa > Chordata > Mammalia > Chiroptera > Rhinolophidae > Rhinolophus > Rhinolophus sinicus. Next base: position 108,158,526 of record NC_133756.1, read on the forward strand.
TTCAAATCATTGTCTTCTGTAAGTAACATGCAACTTTTCTCTTAGTATTTTCAAAACTTTATGTTTGAATTTTAGCTTTTTGTCTTTAATGTGTCTAGTATTTTCTTTGAGTTTTTTCTTTTGGATGGAGGTCACCAAATGTTTTGAATTTTTAAATGTATGCCCCTAATGAAAGTTGGGAAGTGTTCAGCTATTATATCATGAGGTATTTTCTGCTTCAATATCCATCTCTTCTTTTTTTCAGGAACTCCAAATATACTCGTACGTATATTAGACCTTTGAGATCCCATAGGTCCCTGAAGCACTCTCCAATTTTTCATTTTTGTTTTTTCTTTCTTATTTCCACTGTTACATCCATTTGCTTTTGAGTCCATCCAGTAATTCACTTCAGGTTTTAAAATTTTAGCTCTAAAATGCCCATTTGGTTCTTTTTTATTGTTTTTATTTCTTGTTGAGATTTCTTATCTTCTGATTCAGTGTGTGTGTGTGTGTGTGTGTGTGTGTGTGTGTGTGTGTGTGTTTAACCTCATTGAGCATAGAATTGCTTTAATGTCTGAAAATCCTAACATCCATTTTGGTGTTGCTTTCTTTGTTTTATTTTTTTTGGAGATGGGTTACATTTTCCTGGTTCTTCATACGTTAAATAATTATGAATTGTATCTTAGACTCTGCAGACTGTTACAATCTTCTACAGAATGTTGATGTTTTATGTTTTTGTATTAGCAGGCAATTGACAAGTGAGATTTGGAACCTAAGTTCTATTTTGCCTCCTTTGGGTGATGGTTCAAATTTTAATCCACTTCTTTAAATCACTGCTATGCTTGTCTATGGCTATTATAGGTATCATGATTTGAAAATTATGCTGAGACTTGTAGAGGTGATTCACATCTCAGTTTAGTTTTCAAAACTTGTGCTATGCTTGTTTGAGTGTGTATTTCAGAGGTTAGGCCCAGTCTTGTGTTAGTGCTTCAAATCTCAGTTCAGTTAGCCATGTCTGTGCTAAGTTGGTTTGGGTCTGTCCCAGGCATGTTTGTTCAGAGTTTAGGCTAAGACTTTCCAATTAACTTTATGTTTCCCCATATACACAGGCAGACTGATTAGGTTGTTACTGACATTCTGCTTTAGATTTTGTTTTAAATTAGTATGGATGCAGAGTTGTAGAGGGCTCAGTGATGAAAATGCAAGAATAGCCAAAGAAAATTAATAAGTCATATTTTAAGAAAAGTAATGAGCATGCAATGAATCTGAGTGGGAGTATATAGCATGGTGGCTAGGAGCACAGGCCTGGAATCTGATCAAATGGGAATCAAATCCCTGTTCTGCTGCTACCGTGTTTCCCCAAAAATAAGACTGGGTCTTATATTAAGATTTGCTCCAAAAGATGCATTAGGGTTTATGTTCAGGGGATGTCATCCTGAAAAATCATGCTAGGGCTTATTTTCCAGTTAGGTCTTGTTTTCGGGAAAACATGGTATCTAGCTCTGTAAACTTAGGGAAATTATTTAGTGTGACTGAGCCTCAGTTTACTCAACTGCAGTGAGAAGAATGAGTCCTCTCTCATAATGTTCTCATGAGAATTCCCTGTAACTGTGCAAACTGCTTAGCATAGGGCCTCACGCACATTGAGATTTCAATATATGGTAAGAAAATATTCACCCTTGGAACAAGTGGAAGTAATGGCAGTGTTAGACTTTGAATTCAAAAAGAGTAGCTAGCTCTGTGTGTTTTATTAGGTTGGTGGAAAAGTAATTGTGGTTTTTAAAATTGTTTTTAACCTTTTCAACCGCAATTACTTTTGCAACAACCTAATAGTTTCTATATAAGTCAATTTGAAAGAGTAATCCCTGCTCTGTTCAAAGGATTATTGAGAGGATCAAATGTAATCATCTGTGGGAAAATGTTTTGAGAACTTCAGAACACCATACAAAATGCACAAGAGTACTGGAAACTTTTAATTTGATGGGACATTGTGTAAAGGGTCATGAGCAGAAAATACAAAACACAATTAGTTAAAGCATCTTGAATAGACTAAAACTGAAAAAAGAGGAAAGATGTTATTAAAAGTCTAGATCAATCAATAATACGATAATGTCTATAGAACCATGTGCCTTTAAAATTAAAAGGTAATAATGAGTGTAATGAAGGAGATATTTTTAACAAATTGAGCATGTCAAGAGAGAAAGAACAGAAACATATGTTACCCAGAGCCTATACTATAACTGTTCTTTTTAGGCATCTAGAAGGACCATACTTTATTTTCATATTCTGTTTTATTATTTCTAATATTTCCTCATTTATTTTCTCATTTGACCTTTACACAGATATGAATTTCACTTTGTGTGAGCAAATTGAAGTTTAAAATTTTAAATAATATGCAGAAAGTTATCTCAGAAATAATCCTGGAGCTGAGAGTTCAACATGGGTCTTTTGACTCCAAGAGGCGCTCTCCTTCTTCCTCACCATGAGGTATGGATGCACATGTCAGTTCATTACGCTTTCAGAAGCAGTTACAGGCATAACACCCCGGCTTTGGTGCAGTAGCAAAGACTAACTGAATGTGCAGCTCTGATAGCTGTCTATGCAGCAACACTGACATATGGTTCCAACTTATCTGGTAGATACATGGATACTCTTAGTATCTTCACTACCCACCACCATCTCCAAAGAATGAAAACTGAAGAAAAAAAGGAATTAAGATGATTCTACTTGGAGACTAGCCAGTAAAACTTTATATAAGGAGAGAAGTTACACATTGTGGCTGTTTGGAACATATGTGGACTCGGTTTCTACGGAAAGATGCCCCACTGACATCTCACCAGCATGGGATCTAAGAGGAAGACACAAGTGGATGCAACTGTCTACAAAACAGGTGGGCATCAACATGAGCTTTGTGGTGCCCACTTCTGTGGGGCCAAATGAGCTGCCTAAACAAAGGATCTGAGAAAATAATAAAGTATATTTGGATTTCATGGGAGGGAACCGAGCTGATATAGTCCTTAGTGAGAGCTCCCACTTTGCCTCTTTCAGCCAACACTTTCCTATAGCTTGTTTCCATGGCTGCAAAGCCCAGTCTGGCCAAATAAAAACTTCACATTGAGAAAAATCTCATACATTTTATGAAAAATGCCTTTCAAGTGGTAGGGGATTGTGTGTGTGTGTGTGTGTGTGTGTGTGTGTGTGTGTGTGTGTGTAGGGGAGTGTGTGCGTGGCTACTGATGAGAGAAAACTATTTTGACAAGTGTGGGAGATTTTCGTATTATGCAGTAGAGTCACTTCCAGCAGAGTTAGGATAAAGAGAGATAACATGCAAAAGTAAAGCAGAAAATAAAGAACAAGATAATTTTTGTTAACAGACTATTAGAGAGCACATTTATTTGTATAGGTTACAGTTCATTATAGTTTTTGGATGAGCATACTTTTAAAGATATTTATGGCACAGATTAATTTTCCAGATACCAACCAGGAATGTTTTCTGAGCTGCTCAGTGAGAATGGAAGGCCCTCCCCAAGTGCACAAAAGGCTCCTTTGGGATTTGGATGTGATCAAATGAGGGGACCTAGAAGCCTCTTTCCACAACTTTACTTGGACTCCAAAATTTCAACATGTCTCATGTTATCTTTCCCCCAAAGTTAGCACAAAAAATTTAAAATCTTATTGTTTCTTCTCTCTCCCTTTCTCTCTCATTAACACAGCTTAGTGATGTTTCATTGTCTTTTCTCTGGGGAAATTCTTGACCTTCATTAGGGCTGCAGGTTTCCATGTTATCTTCTCTCTTCACATCATTTACTCTAGTCTAGTAAGCTGAAATTCCTTTTTCTTTTCATGAACAGGCTCACTGACATGTTCTTTATGTATCCATGGCACTTCTCAGATCTCACTTTAATAGGACAGCAAAAAATGTCAGGTTATACAAAAATAATTGCATCCTTCATCCTCTGAATCCTATCTGCTTCCCTTTCTGTGACAAAATGTTTTGAAGAACAACAAAAAGAAATGAGGGAAGGAAGGATGGGAGATGGAAGGATGGAAGGAAGGGAGGAAGGGAGGAAGGGAGGAAAGTAGGAAACGATAAACAGCCAGATGAACCTCAGAGAATAGGGAACTACTCATATGATTCATCTTCTAATGTCCCCTAACAGAAGGCAGAACTTACAGGTGAGGTGATCATACACCTCATATTGCTCAAGATACCGTGGTTTATGCTATTGTCCTCATGTCCAGTCCAGTTAGCACCACCTTTTATTCTCCGAATATCTAGATTTTTTCACCCATAGAAAATAAGAATGAGTGTTTTCATGTCCAAATCAAATTGCACATTCTGAGAAATAGATACAGAATACCGGCAATGCAAGACTGTTTCTGGTCTTTGGGAAGCCTGGTGTCTAGACAAACACCCAAGCTCAGAAACATTTATCAAGAAAATGGGTTATAAACAGAGAATACTCACTCGTGTCCTGGAAGGCATCTCATCCTGGTTTCCAGAGGACTTTTCAGACAGCTAGAATTTAGGAACAAAACCAAGATCAAAGAAGAGATTAAGATATTTCTATTTAGAAAGATGTGTGTGTTTGAGGATGGATGGGTGAGTTGAGTGGGGATTTGGATTTCAATGAAGTTAATGGAGTTCAATGGAAAGGAGGACTTTGGAATCCGGTGCAACTTCTACCTATTTCTGCAGCTTTTTCGCTATAATGTAACCGGCCAAACTTAGTTTCCCCACCTATAAAATTTGGCCAATAAAATGGAGATGAGTTATAATGATTAAATACACAGTATAATGACTTGGACAGAATAGTAGAGATAGCTGGTATGTTTAAAATGCTCACTACATACCAGACTAGTCTAAGAACTTCATATTAATTCATTTAATTCTTACAAGAACTCTAAGGAGATGATATACTGTTATCATTAGCATTTCACTGATGATGAACCTGAGACGCAGAGTGACTAAGGGGCCAAGAAGTATGGGATCTGGGTTTGACCCAGACAGGCTTGTTTTAGGGCTGTTCTTGGTAGAGGTGTTAAGCTGACCTTAGTTACTATTCTCTACAGCTTTTCCCTTGCAAGCAAGCAACATGTTATTCACATGGGCAAGAAAAAGAAGATAACTAATTGTAATAAAATGAAATATATACACAAATGATAGTACTTTAATTTGAACTACCTGATATAGAGCTGTCTAAAAAGCTATAAGTCACACTTCCGTGTGTCTTACACATAGAAAACATTCACGTACATCAGTACATTTTATGTTACCTTCGATGGTAATGCCATTTTAGCTCATTTCTCTCTTTTGGAACTCCTGAAAAGTGTATTAATATGAGACAGGAACTCTTAAAATAGACTTCTATCACTGGGTTAAACTATAACTAACGCTACCCTAATTTAGGGTCAGTATAAAATATTGCCAGTACACTTTCCTCCCAGGATGCTGGGCTATTGATTCTATGTGTGTAGGCTCTAGGATGTAGTGGATGAACACTTGGGAAGTCCTTCCATTGGACTTGGTGGAAAGGACATTTTCCTAATGATCCCTCAGCAGTGTCTCACTCCCCGACCTTCAGAAAACCAGTGGCCAATTAGTCCACACTTAGGCTCCTTTGCTGTGTGCTTTCTATTTGCTTACTCTGAAACCCAGGGTTGCTGCTGACTTCCCACATTTCTCAGTATCACCAAAGAAGAGGGCACTTCATTATTTTCTCGAGTTCAAACCCCAATACATTTAGTAATCCCTCCAGCAATTACCATTCATTTTCATTTGTAATGTCAACATCTCCGTAACTCTTCCTTATTTTTATTTATCACATCTCTGCCCTTTCATCTCTTTTAACATCTCCTTTCCCTCTCCCTCTTTCCATACAGCTAAGAGTTTTTTCTTGTCTCCAATAGAGACTTCTTTGAGCAAAGAAATCTACAAGTCATTTTTCTATTGTCTGGGGCCTGATCTGACCAATGACATTATATAGATTCACTGGACTATATAATGGAAGATATTCTTGGTGTGTTTTTTGTTTTGTTTTGTTTTGTTTTTTGTTTTGTTTTCATTCTCTTTACTTTGCAATCCATTATTATATACATCACCACAATCACCCTGACAGAAGGCATTTGAGGAAGAGGGATGATGGAAAGATTTCTCTTTCCTGGTCAGATGAAAATTCATTCTTGTTATACTCAGAGTTTGGTCCACTCTCTAGCATCAACTCAGTTACCAATAAAGTATTATGAATGGACAATGCTGGAGAAACTTGTCCCAAATTTATTAATGTCCAATCAGATGCATCCCCTCCCTCCTTTTTATTGCCTGTCCAGTACATTGTATTAAGAGGGTTTGTTCAAATATATCTCAAGTACATAAAAATTCTGTTGCTGATATAAGACATATCACTTAGAAATTTTACCAGTTTTATCTTTGTGTGTATAAAGTAACTAAATCATGTAATTTTACTCATTCTACTCAAGATGGGCTTGTTAAGATGTAATTGAGGAATCATAGCTTGGCTAGTTTGGTAATTCTTTTTCACTGAAACACAGTAACTGAAAGCCAGGCAGTCTATAGTTAGAAAGCAGCCAAGTATGCTTTCCTATGCTTGATAACCACAGGTCAAAGCCCAGACATGGGGATCCCCATCTGCCTGAATCATGAGTTTTCTGCAGCATCTTTGGTAATTTAGTTTAATTAACATGGTATTTATTGTGTGTCTTCAACCCCACAGAACTGGATTATGTAGTTGGAGATACCAATGAAAGATACGACATGTTTTTTTTTATTAAAAGACAGGATAGAAATCTACTAAACAAATTTAAAAACAAAAGATAGAGACAAATACACCAGGAATTCACTTTCTGATAGCAAATTTTATGACAACCATTAAATAGAGGATCTTTCACTAGGCTGCTAACTAGAATAAAATTATTCCAGTCTAACGTCTCTCTAGCATTCTGTGGATAGCAGTACTCTTTACTAAATCATCATAGCATAGTGATTAGGAACATGGGCTTTTGGCTATGTTTCTTGTTGGCTGATGGATTTTGAAAAGTTGTCTGTGAAATGGAGAAAATATTAAAATTTACCAGCATTGTTATGAGAATTTAGCAAAATGATGACAGTAATGAGTTTTCCAGTGTCAGCACATAGTAAGCACTCAGTAAATGTTAGCTATTTTTAAAGTTAACAGAGAATGAGCTAGCAGAATTATTTCAGGATGTCATATGTTGTTTCCATAGTGTAGGATTCAAGCTAAAGCAAAAATATGAAATGACAAATGCCCACCATGAGGTTCAGACGCACCATATCATTGGCATTTTCTTCATCCCAGAAAAGGTCTGTGCTAGCCAGGCTGCTTCTGCTTGATGAAGGCAGCAAGAACACCAAGCTTCCTTGGGATGACTCAATTCCTCTTAGGTATTTTCCCCTCTCCTGAAGTAGTCAGCTCTTACAGAGACGTATCACTACCAATTGGAGAAAGATATACCATGGAATAAAATTCATGAGTGAAGGATGATTTCCGTTTATAAGTGGGTACTGATTGCTGAGTCTGGCTGTTGCATAAAATGAGTACAAGCATTTCTTGCTTTATTTTGTTCATGGGGAAGTGCTGGACTCATATCACAAGGTATTAAGCAACATTTACACGTGGAATATTCAACAAGCATTTATTGAGAATGTGCTCTGTGCCAAAGTCTGGTTGCTCAAGAGCAGGTAATTTGCAGAAAGGTCAATTCAAAAGAAAGCAAAAAACTATTATTTTGTAATCTTATATGTCAAGACGATCTTCAAATATCTTTGTATATGTGCTTAATATTTTATATTTTCATTACTGCGTCCCCCATGAGGAGTGACTATATGACCTGATAAGATGGAAAGTACAGGCTTTAGTCAAAAATTACTTTCAAAGTAAGTGCTAACACTAGCTGTGTGATCTGGAGCAAAAATGTTAGTTTACTGGGTCCTCAGTTATCTCATCTATAAAATGGGGAAACAATGCCTGACTCATATAGTTGTGAAGATTGAGTCATAACCATTGACTAGGTCCAATTTGACACTTAGTAAACATGAGTTTAAATTGGCTCCTCTTCAGTTATACCATCTTCCATGGCACTTCTACCATACCACTGCTGCACCCCTCTAATCTTTGCTTAGTACTGATGACTGATACGGGTGTAGAAGCTCAGAAGGGCATTCCAGAGCTTTAGGTGATGGCTCCCAAAGCAAATTCTAAACCAAACTTGATGCCTCTGCAGGAAGAATTGATAATAGAAGAATCTCATTCATTTAAGAAAAATTTATCAGGTACCCAGATTCTGCTGAGCATTAAGGATACAAATGTGCCCTCATGGACTTACCCACAAGCATGCAATAATGTGTTAATATGGGGGGAAATAGGGTACAATGGAAGTACTCATATATAAGAGGCATTCCAAATTCATTTTTAAATAAATTTTATTAAATGTATTGGGGTGACATTTGTTAGTAAAATTATATAGATTTCAAGTATACATTTCTATAATACAACATCTATGTATGACATTGTGTGTTCACTACTCAGATCAGTTCAGGAGTAGGGTAATCAAGGAAATCTTGCTAAAAGAGAATGACAATAAGAATAGTAATGGCTACCATTTATTGAGTGCTGGCAATGGTCACTCAGCTATTATAAGCATTTGATAAAACAACTCTGTTATTGTATAAAATATCTTGGTGAAGAGATTTCCATTTTATCCCCCTTTTTAGTGATGAAAGAGCAGAGGTACAGAGATTAATTTTTATTATGACACAATTTTTATTATGCCTAATAAATGAGGCACTGAGATCTGATATCTAAACAGAAACTTTAAGTAGTTAAAAGGAAAATTCTGGGAAGGAAGAGGGGTGAAGACTTCCAGGCAGAAGGAATTCAAATATAAAGGCTGGGAGAGAAAGAGAGCACAAAGAGAGACACTAAATGTTGATGTAGCAGGAGCTATGAGTGGGATTGGCAGGAAAAGAAGAGGTAAACCCACAAAGCGAGGCAAAGACCAGAAACTCAAGAATTGAGTAATCTAGGCTCTGGCCAGAATCCAGAGAAAAGATTGGAGAAATGGAGCCTGGAGTAAAGGAGAACATTTAGGATTTTATGGTGCAAATTTTGGGGACTAAGGTAGCAGCAGAAAAAATGAGAAAAGTGGATGGAGTACACAACTATTTTAGGTAGTTGAGTCAACAGCAGATGGTGATTAATCAAATGAAGGTGAATGAGACAGTAGTCAAAAATGTTTCACAGGTTTCTGGTCTAAGAAACCAGGTGGATAGAATTTTCATTTGTTGGACAAGGGAATGCCAGAGAAAGGACAGATTAAAGAGAAATAAATTGAATTTGGTTATCTAATTGTAAATTATGTGTGCAACACCCAAAGCTGGTTTTAAGTGGGGCTTTCAGAGATGAATTTGTAGGAAGGGTTCAAGTCTTTCATAAAACGTCAACGTGTAGATTCTGCTCATTCATCATTCGTTTTATAGAGGAAATTGCATTATTATAGACATGTTCCCCACATTATCATGGCTGTATATTATGTGGAAATTTTGAGACTTGTTGAAGGAAAAGTGAGGATTAAAAGCTGCATTTGGTATTTTGGGCCTGATTCTAATGTGAAAAACAGATGCCCTGATGACATCGGGGAAGACTGAAGCATCAGACAGACCAAGCAGTTGATTACTAGCTGGACCCCTTTTCTATCTGTACTAGTTTGCTAGGGCTGCTATAACAAAGTACCACAGACTGAATGGTTTAAACAACAGTAATGATTTTCTCACAGTTCAAGAGGCTAGAATTCGGCGATCCAGGTGTTGGCAAAGTTGGTTCCTTCTGAGGGTCATGGGGGAAGGACCTGTTCCAGGCCTCTCCACTTGGCTTGTTAGACATCTCCTCCCTATGTCTTCACATTGTCGTCTCTCTGTCCATACCTGTTATCAGCTTTCCTTTCTTAAAACGATGCCAGTTATGTTGGATTAGGGCTGACCCTAATGATCTCATTTTAACTTAATTATTACTGTGACGACCCTATCTCCGAATATGGTTATTTTCTGGAATGCTATTGTAACAAATTATTACAATTGTAGCAGTTTAAAACATCTTTGTTTTTACCTTCTCACCTTCTGAAGGTCAGAAGTCTGGGTACGCACAACTCAGCTGGTTCTCAGCCTAGTGTTTCACAAGGCTAAAATCACGATGTTGGCACAGATGTGTTTCCTTCTGGAAACTCGGGGGATGAAGCCTTTTCCAGGCTCATTAAGATCATTGACTGACTTCTGCTCCTTGTGGTTATAGAACTGAGGTTCCAATTTCCTTGCTGGTTGTCAGCTTAGGGACTATTATTTGATCCCAAAGATTGACAGCATCCCTTTTCATGTCTTCCATGGGGTCCCGCCATCAAGAGTGGCTCCAGTTTCTCTCATGCTTGGACTCATTCTGACTTACCCTTTCACTGTGTCACTCTGCATCCAGCTGGAGACTCTTCTCTGCTTTGAAAGGCTTATATAATTAGATTGAGCCCACCTGGGTAATCCAGAATATTCTTAATATAACCAGCTGAGGAATAACTGTAATTGCATCTGCAAAATTCATTTTTGCTAGGTAATGTGACATATTCACAAATTTGGGGATCAGGGTATAGACTTCTTTGCGGGACATTATTGTGCCTACTTCAGTAAGCAATCACACCAAAACCTCATTACACACAAATAACAGCAATGTTACATATTGGTTAAGAGTGTAGACTATGGAACTGGACTCCTTGGATTCTTCCACTTGTTGGCTCGCACCTTGGACAAGTTACTTCACCTTTCTGTGTTTGTTTCCTTCACCTGTGAAAAGAAAGTAATAATAGTACTTACATCAAAAAGTTACAGTTGACTATCTGTCTCAGAATACAAAATAAACTCTTCAATTAAAAATAATATTATTGAGTGACATCATAGGAATGGCGGCAGCAGGGCACACTTTTGAATTCTCCTCCGGATCTTATCACAAACGGGACATCTATAACCCATCAAAGGACTCTCTGCTCATCACTCAGAACAGCTAAGAGACTCATGCAAGGATTACTTGAAGGTGGGCAAATCAGGTGAGCAGAGGGAGAGGGAAGGGAGCGGAGTGGAAACACGGCGGTGGGCATCCGCAGCTGCAGAGATGCAGGGAATCCCAGGACAGAACAGAGAACACAAAAACCAGGAGGTGGGCTCTTTCCCTGCATCCCACAGCTGCTCTCTCCTGCCAAGGGGGCAGCATATCCAGCATTTGAGGCAATAACCTCAGCTGATACCTCCAGTTGGGCCCTAGATCGGACAAAGGACACAAACTTCATACCTGGGCCCCTCCTCCCGCTCTTCCAATCCTACCCCCACCCTTCCAGAGACTTAAAGTGGCCCCTGAACTGAGGAGTAGTGTCAGATTACAGAAGAGCCTTAGTGCTCAGACGCTGGGAAGATGAGCGTGCAACTCTGACCCAGGGAAGAGGCTGGGAAGAGTGTGATTTTTGCTGGGCTGGAAGAGAGAAGAGACTCCTCAACCCCAGCCACCACCTTTTCTGGCCTGCGGGAAGAGTGTGACACAGCTGGGCTGGGAGAGAGAAGACCCCTCCATCCCCAGCCCCCGCCTTTCTGAACTGCCTAGGGCATGGCAATTACAACTGGGGAGGCACTCCCAGGGATCAGCAGTAAGTGGCAGACACAGCTCTGGGCTTTCAGCAGCTCAGAAATCTCCCACCTGCCACACACACACACGCACACACACACACTCATATGCACACAGAAGAAACGCCCTAAGACACAGGAGAACTGGACACAGGGCTGGTGGTGCTACTCTCAGTGCGCATATGTGCAGGCAAGGGCAGAAACTGCACGGACTTTGTAGAAACCACCATCCAGACCCTTCAGCCCCATGCATCTAAATCTGCAGTCCCAACTTCACTCTGGTCACCAGGTGACTGGCTCTGCCTGCACAATACACAGAGGACTCTTTGGTACAGCAGAGGACAACCTGGAGATTACTTGGTGGGCTTGTGCCCAGACTGGCGCTGCTTTTTCAGTTTTGTTTTGTTTTGTTTGTCTATATATCTTTGATATCTTTGCCTGTATTGAGTATGGGTTGTTGGTTGTTTTTACATGTGAATGTATTTCATTTTTTCTTTGTTGTTGTTGTTGTGCTTGGTGATTTCTTTGTTCTGAAATTGCCCTACTAGGGCCCAGCTTAAGAGGCACAAGATTCAACACACCCAGAGGCCAACTCCAGACCAAACCAGAGTACTACCGGGTTTGACCTACAAGTGACACACGTAGAGGGAATTCTCTACTGGCACAAGAGCCCATAGGGGCCAAACCACATTTAAGTGGTCAACCCTCACGCAGCAGAACACCCTGCATTGAACAGAGCCAAGTCTCACAACTAGTCAGCCTAGGAGTTAACCCCACCTGCTCACAAGCAAAAAGCAATTCAAGATCTTCTTTAACAGGACAATATACACAACACAAGAGTCACCTTTGGAGCACAGGCAGAGGAGAAGAACGAAGTAGTGCAAGTCAAATATAAAGGACACATACTACATAAGATAACCCAGCAAAAACCAAAAATTTAGGGGATCTACCTAATACATCGAAGCAAACACAGAGAGTCAGCCAGAATGGGGAAACAAAGAAACATGTCCCAAATAAAAGAACATAAGAAACCTCCAGAAATGGAGCCAAATGAAACAGAGGTAACCAACCTATCAGAGACAGAGTTCAGAACACTGATGATAAGAATGTTTAAGGAGCTTAGAGATGACATAAAGAAGGATATAGAAATCATGATGACCAACCAGTTAGAACTAAAGAACACAATTACTGAAATAAAGAACTCACTTGAAGGAATTAACAACAGGTTAGATGAAGCAGAGGATCGAATCAGCGACTTAGAAGACAAGTTAGCAGAGATCACCCAAACAGAACAACAGAAAGAAAAAAGAATAAGAAACAATGAAGATGGTTTAAGAGACCTCTGGGATAACATCAAGCACAACAACATGCACATCATAGGAATACCAGAAGGTGAAGAGAGGAAGCAAGGGATTGAGAACATATTTGAAGTAATAATGTCCAAAACTTCCCTAACCTGATGAAGGAAACCAACATACAAGCCCAGGAAGTGCAGAGAGTTCCAACCAGGATAAACCCAAACAGGTCCACACCAAGACACATTATAGTTAAAATGGCAAAGGTTAAAGACAAAGAGAGAATCCTAAAAGCAGCAAGAGAAAGACAGAGGGTTACATACGAGGGAACTCCCATAAGACTATCAAATGACTTTTCTACAGAAACATTGAAGGCCAGGAGGGAGTGGCAGGAGATACTCAAAGTGATGGAAAACAAAGGCCTACAACCTAGATTGGTTTATCCAGCAAGGCTATCATTTAAAGTTGATGGAGAGATAAAGAGCTTCCCAGAAAAGAATAAGCTAAAGGAATTTATTACCACCAAGCCAGCATTGCAAGAAATACTAAAAGGACTTCTGTAAATAGAAGAAAGATGAAAACAATCTAACTACAAATTTTAAAATGGCAATAACTATGTACCTATCAATAATCACTTTAAATGTAAATGGATTAAATGCTCCAATCAAGAGACATAGGGTGGCTGAGTGGATAAGAAAGCAAGACCCTTGTATATGCTGTATACAAGAGACTCACCTCAGATCAAAAGACACACAGGCTGAAAGTGAAGGGTTGGAGTAAGATATTTCATGTAAATGGAAATGAGAAAAAAGCTGGAGTTGCAATACTTATATCTGACAAAATAGACTTTAAAATGAAGAACATGTTAAAAGACTAAGATGGGCACTATATAATAATAAAGGCATCGATCCGACAAGAGGACATAACCCTAGTAAACATCTATGCACCCAACAAGGGGGAAGGTGAGGGGATTAGAAAACAGTCAGTAACCACAAGATGGCCACGGGGTTTTGAAAATTAATTTGGGGAATGTAATCAATAATGTAAAGATTTTGTAGGGTATCCGATGGACACGTGTCCCATTTGGGAGACCACCTCAGGGATGATGTAGTTGCCTGATCACTGCACTGTTCACCTGAAGCTGAAGCTGAACAATAATGAATGTCATATATATATATATATATATATATATATATATATATATATATATATATATATGTATATACTTACAAGAAGTGGAATACAGCATTAGGAACAGAGACAGTGGAAATGTAATGGCTCTGTGTGATGTCAGAGGGATAGTGGATGGGGGGAGGGGGGTTCACACAGTGTGAGGGATATAAATGATAAACGTCTAAGTATTACTTTGTCTTGTGCACCTGAAACTAATAAAAATACACAAATAAAAAAAAATAAATAAATGAATTTAAAGTGGTATATAATAATTTAAAAAATAATAATAATATTGTGATTCCATACAAATCTGATGATTTTTACACTTGAAACCTATGTAATTTTACTAACCTTTGTCACCCCAATAACCGTTAATAAAAAATAAATAATAATAATAATGGGGGGGAAAATAGTACTTACATCATAGGATACTTGAGAAAATTAAATGTTTTACTATATTTAAAGTTTTTAGAACAATGCCTAGTACATAGTAAGTGCTATGCTTAATCTTATCTACTATAATTACAGATTATATTTATTATGAAGGAAAAGCTATGCTTTAAGAAACAGGTGGGGGACAAATTTTTCTAATGAGTAGTTAAGACAAATCTCTTTAAGCTTAGAGTTAAACAATGGAAGCTATAGAGTGACATGACTTGAGTACCACATTTTAGAGGGTCACTCTGACTGCTATGTGGGAAGAGACTGGAAAGATAAAAGGAGAATAACTGGTTAGAAGTTCATGGGAACAGTCTACATGAAAGACTGGTGTGCGGCAGTGGAAATAAAGAAAATTAAATACACTTAAGATATACTCTGGAGGTTGTGGTAAGCTGAATAAAGCTCACCCCCAAGCTGTCCATGACCTAATCTCTTGAACTTGTGAATTTGTTATATTACACGGCAAAAGGGACTTTGCAGGTGTGAGTAAGGTTACTAATCTTAAAATAAGGAGAGTGCCTGAACTATCCAGGTGGGGCCAATTCAATCACATGAGCCCATAAAAGGAATGCACTCTCTCCGGCTGGAAACAGATAGGACTTCCGAGAGAGGAGGTGTAAGGAGGTCTGGTTCTAAGCATGAGAAGGATGTGGCTCTGCCCTGTAGGGGCTGTGTGCTAGGACTGAGAGAGACTGTAGGAGAAGTTAAGGGAGGCCCATAGTTGATAGCCAGCAAAGAAACAGGCCTCACCCCTACTTCCACAAGCAACTAATTCTGCCAACAATCTGAAAGAGCTTGAAAGCAGATTCTTTCCAAATCCTTCCAGGAGAGCCCAGCTAGCTGACACCTTGATGTTGGCCTTGTGAAGCCAGAAGTAGAGACACCAGCTGAGAGACTACAGAGTGGTGAGCAAAACAAAAAACCCATTGTGTGGGTTGTTTTAGATTTATTTATGTATTTATTTTTTTAAGCCATTAAATGTGCGGTGATTTGTTCTAGCAGCAATAGGAAATGAATGCATTTACACATTAAT
Source organism: Rhinolophus sinicus (assembly GCF_036562045.2). NCBI lineage: Eukaryota > Metazoa > Chordata > Mammalia > Chiroptera > Rhinolophidae > Rhinolophus > Rhinolophus sinicus. Next base: position 108,174,136 of record NC_133756.1, read on the forward strand.
GTCAGTGTCCGTCATAGACTGTGACTTTTGGAAGTAGATGGACTTTGGCTGTTTAGTCCCCACCCTCTGATACCTACCCCAATGCCTGGCATATGGTAGCTGCTCACCAAGTATTTTGTTGCAAAGATGAAGCAATGAAGGTTTATATAACTTGTTTTAATGTCACACAGTAAGGGTTTAAACTAGGCCTTGACCACATGCCAGAATGCCACATATAATGTAATTATTTTGAACGTTAAGAGAGCATCTATAAAGTCTCTGACACACAGTAGGCATTTGGTAGCTATTGTATCCTCCATTCCCCTTAATGATCCTGACCCCAGCTCAGATTTTCCTCGTTGCACTCTGGCTAATTGTGATGTCTTAATGGGCCTCGCTGACTCTAAGTATTCTCTCTTCCAATCTATCTCCTGCCAGATTAATATTCCACAAACACATTAAGTGAGATAATGTCTTTGAAAGAACAGAGCCATCTGGAAAGCCTATGTATTGTTACTATTATTACCATCACTCCCATTTTCATATCACATTAAATCTAGATGGCTGAGCCAAGCTTCCAAGGTGCCAGTCTCACAGCTACTTCCCCTGTCCTCTCGGGTTTCTCTCTCACCATCCCTCTTTGTGCAAGCCAAACCATCTCCTTTAGTTGGTGAAACATCCAGGACTCACTGTTATCCTAAATCTTTGTTTATGCCTTTTTTGGCTTCCCTTTCTAAATATTGCTCAGGCCTCAGCTTAAAAGCCCACCTCTTCCTTACAGTGTCTTAACTATATTATCTGTTGTTGAGCTATAAATTCCTATAGCACTGAACTCTGATCCACACTCCTTTGCATTTATTTTTTTAGTTGATTCCACCATTCTAAATTGCATGTTTTTGATGTGACAGACATGGTACTGGCATAAACTATGACCTTTGCCCAATACTGTTTGGATGGCTTTCAGTTGGTTGTATGTGGTTGTGTGTGAGTGTGTGTGCGTGTAAGTCTTCCCACTCTACAGTAAACCCCTCACAGCCACCTAAGAGTTTGAGTAGTTAGGTACTGGAGTCATACAGGATGCATTCAAATCCTTGTTATTATTTACACCTGTTTGACCCTGGGCATTTTCCTTAGTTTCTCTAAAACTTAATTTCCTCATCTATAGAACAGAGAGAATGATAGTATACGTCAATGAATGTTGTGGGAAATAAAAGGAGGTAATTCATGTAAAGTTCTTAAAATACTCTCTAACCATGTAAGTTAGTGCTCAATAAACATTGTTCATTGCTATTTTTTATTACTAACTTTGCCTCTTCTGTACCTTCCACAATATCTAGTACAATGCTGACATTCGATAAATGTCCTTGGATGAATAATTATTGAAAAATAAGCTACATTAGATGGCTAATCTAGCAGACGAAAACCAGAAAAGGGGTTCAAAAGGGTATGGTCTGAACTGAACATTCATTTGACAGAAACCAGGAAATAACTTGGGAGGTGAAGATAGCCACAAATTATTCCATTGTATATAAATTAAACTAAATTAAACAAGGAACAAGGAAGTCATAATCATTAGGTAACTTTTTTTTTTGAAAAAGTTAAATTAATGTGTCCTGTTAATGGAAATGAAATTCCAGCAATAGAGAAGGGAGGTAATATCACCTCTATCCTCACCCCTCAGTATCCCCATTGCTTAGAGGTACCTACTATAAAAAGGTTCTTGTCTGGTCTTCCCTGAATGAGTCTAATACTAACTCCTTATAGGAGTGTCCCCAAAATTTATTAGTGTACAATATTTTATTGCAAGTTAATATGAGGACATAATTTTGTAGGCATAGAGGCAAAAGAGCAGAGATTTATCAGTACTTTCTAGGTGAATCAGAGATTAATTTTCATGAAGGTATTAAGTCTCAAATGAATCATTAACTAAAAACCATTATAGAGTATGCCCTTTCGTCAATCCATTTAAATGATTGCATTGTTCAAACAGGAAGTTGTAGAAGAATCAGCTTTTAAAAATAGTTGTTAAGCAAATAAATATGTGCATTTATAATCATTCATCAGTCAGTCATGTTGCCAAATTTAAAGCACATTGTTTGGTAATCAGAAAAGCTGATGAACAAATTGAAAAAAAAAATTACAGAAAAAGTCAATGAATAAGCAGTTATTGGAGAACATAAAATGAAAAGGTGGATTAGGAAGCAGAGCATAGAAGCCATGGCTGTATGTGCAGGGTGAGCCTCTGCAGTGTCTTGTCCAGCACTTATCCTCGGAGCTAAAACAACCTACTAATGTTCCCCGACCCCCTTATCCACTGGCGATATACACCAGATGTAAAATAAAATGGACTTCTGTAGCTTTCATTTTCTACCACAATCTTCACCTCTTCTTGCCCTGTTTTACTCTCTGGACTGCTGATTTGCCTCTTCATCTTCTGTGATGATGAAAATGATGACTCTGATGGTGGTAGTGGTGATAATGACAGTGGTTTAACTATATGACTATGCATGGCGGTCCAGAAATTCACATCGGCGAGACATGTCCCTTTATTTTGTTCTACTTCTAAAGTGAATTACTGAATTTGTATTTCAAGTTTCAGTTCCCCCAGGGCAATTTGAAATCTCCCCAAACTCTGTCCCCAGGGCTGTCTCCGTGTAGTCACACAGGGACAAGGCAATGGGGTGTAGGCAGCATGGTGTTTGGGATGCACCATTCTTTCAACCAAACTTTTATTCCTCTCTGTAGATCACAGGACCCTTCTGACACTCCTGAGCCATCTGGGAACAAAAGAACTTGCTGGGGCTATGTCTGACCCCTTACTATTTCCAAGACACTATTGGGCACACAGGAAACTTTCTATTCATTGGAGCACCCGGGAACTCTGTGAGCTGTGTTAGGCCCCTCAGTTTAGGCACAGCCTATGCTTAAGAGCCAGCAATAGCCTTTGAATATCTGACTTCTCCTTATACCACATCCCTCTAAAGCCCTCTTTTGCTTCCAGCTGGAGAGTTTTAAGAGTTTCCCCTTTAAGGGCTCATGTAATTAGATTGGATGTCCCTGGATAATCCAAGATAATCACTCCATTTTAAGGTACATAACCTTAATCATATCTGCGAAATCCCTTTTACTGTTAACAAACATATTCACAAATTCTAGAGATTAGGGTATGGATGTCTGTAGTGGGTAAGGTGGATTATTTGGCCTCCAACATACAGGGGATGCCAAAAAAATGTATATACATTTTAAGAAAGGAAAAAAACTATTAAAATTGTAATAGTCAATATATACCGATAACAAAAGATAAATACAAGTCACATTTGACTTCTGCAATTACAAGAGGTGCTGAAAGATGACGGCGAACTACTGCTTGAGCAACGTTGACCAGAATGTGTACTTGTATACATTTTTTTTTGGCACCCCAGTGTATCTCAAATATGTTGATTTATCTTTATCTCCATTGCTCCGAATCAGTATTATTTGGATGGTTACCATGGACTTCTAATTCGTTTCCCTGCTTTAGTTCTTGCCCTCGTCCAATCCCTTCCAACACAGCAGAACGATCCTCTAAAATTTATTACTCACGTCATGTCACCCTAGAGTTTTCACTATTCTTACATCTAAGTTCCTCATTCTGACCACAGTCACCTCTGGGTTCCGATGTCCTTTGTCGTCTCTAGCTTCTTTTCGCCTCACCCTACCTACCCCTTTCTCACCAGGCTATAATCACAGTGACTTTTTTGTAGTCCCTTAGATATACCAGTGTTTTCTCACCCCTGTTTTGGCCCATCCAGAATTCTCTGCCTGAGATGCTTCCTCCACTACCCTACCCACTCTCTACAACCTGTCTTAACTGTCCCTTTCTTTCTTTCTTTTTTTTTTTTTTTCCAGTTCTGACCTTAAATTGCTGTTTGTGGACCACTCATTGGAAAATTGGTCTGCACCTGTCTGGAATTTCTAGAGTTCTCTCTCACTTGGACTGTGTCCAGAGGTAGCATAAAATTCCCCCTTATTGAGGGCCCCACTTTTACTCTAGCTTTTCCAATGTTTCCTCTCCCTTCTTACATCGGGATGCCATCTAGTTTCCACAGTGGGATGCAGAGCTCTGAGACTTCTTGTGTTTCCTGCATTCCACATTTATACAGGACTCAGACTTCAGAACTCAAAATACTTTTCTCCAATTTTATTAGAACTTCCCTGATTCAATGGATGAAATGGTCCACATGAGCAAGTAATGAATAAGTTACAGGGCAACAAGTTTAACTGAAAAGTAAATCAGTTGATATTTTAACATAGTCTGACATAATTATAAAAATAAAAACAAGAAAAACAACTACAATTTGCTGAGTACTTGTTATATCCCTGTGATAGCAGTACCATTAAATGCTAGTTTTTTTCATCTTCAAAATAGCCTGGTGACATAAGTAATATTTATATTGTTTTACTGATGAGTAATCTGAGGCTTCATAAGATAATATGCTCTTTTCAAAGGCTTCTAATTAGAAAGGATCATTGGCTTCTTTCTGGCAAATATGTTGATTTTCCACCTGCTTTGGTTAATTGTCTTTCTTGGTCTTTACAGGGTCTGGACCCCTCTTACCCATTAATGACTTTTGGTATTTGAGGGAACACCATGAATGCCCTCGCTTTTCCCACATGTAATTGTGTGGAGGGCGTACAGTACATATGTTTGGTGAAACTGCAATTCCCCGTCAAATGCATTAGAACAGGCAGGCAGAGAGTTGAATCACCATAGAAAATTCCAGGAACTTAGAAGACCTGAGTACAAGGAGCATAGAAAGACATGATAAAGAAGTGCTAATTAAGCAGTCGATTCTCCAAAGGGAAGTTGTGTCCAAATCTAGAAATCTGCGGACATCTTGGAAGAAGGGTTATTTGAAACAGCCAGAGAGCTAAGACAAGGGGCACAAGCTAGGGCAATGACTAAGTGTAGTGCTCTTCAGAGGGATTACTCAGGGTGACCCCCTTAGCATCACCCAGTCCTGGAAGAGACTTGCTTTTGTATGTCCCAGGAGCGTCTAGTCTTGAAACTAGCCAAGCTGAATTCTCTAAGAACATTCTGTGGTTCAGACCTTGCGTGATCTACAACTAGAGCTATTGATTCTCAGCAGAGTCACAAGGTGGAGAACACCTCTCCCCACTTTTACTTTCCTGTCATAATCACGTTTTATGCCAGCAAGGAGGGATGCACACCCACTGTCTGTATCACAGACAAGTGATAGTCATGAATCTTCAACATTTTTAATTGCCAAGCATAGCTTAAGTGAGGATTTTAAAATGGATATCTCACTTAAAATATCCAGCTAGAACTATATCAAGTATCTAATAAATGTAGCAAACTTATTAATGATGAATAAATAAGGCATTCTGAATATCGAGTTTAAGCAACAAGGGAAAATGTTTGAAATCCTAAGTATGTCTTGCAACAGTTTTTTGAATTCTTTGGGGACTTGGCATCAAAAACAATAAATATTTCTGTTTTCTTAACATTGAAGTCAGTGGTTTTGAAATTTTTAATGTTTTATTTTGGAATAATTTTGACTTATAGAAATGTTGTAAAGATAGCACAGGGAGTTCCCACTTATCCTTCACCCACTTCCCCCTAAGTTAATTGTATATTATCATGGTTCCTTTGTCAAAACTAAGAAACCAACATTGGTAAGTTACTATTATCTAAACTCCAGCTGCATTTGATTTTCACCAGTTTTTCTAATAATATCCTTTTTCTATCCCAATATCCAATCGAGGATACCACATTGCATTTAGAAGCCATTAGGTTTTAATCTTGTCTTTTTTCACTCTGGAAAGTTAACTACAGCAAACTAACTATAGCGGGCAACCTATTTCTCCATTTTGTCTGGTGCAATTTACAGCAGTTTCTACATGTTGCCAGAATTTCTGTTTGAAAAGAGATATATCCAATCTGCTGGTGGGTTTTATCTGAAGTTCCCCAAATAACTTCAAGACTGCAAGTGAACTGATTATTTTGATAGTGGGAAGACAGACTAAGTGTCAGGAAACTTCGTGAGACAGTTTAGTATACAGTACTAATACAGACGTAAGGATTTTTATTTCTTAGTTTGGACTGTGGCTTCTCACTCATTGACATTCTTCCTAAATCAACACTGCCATTGGTGCAGATTAATATATTTTCAGTCTAGGGTCAGTAAGAAAAAAAAAGTATGACTATATTTTTTGTTGTCATAACAATTAGCCATACTAATGATATTTCCTTTAGGGGTAAATAACATTTAAAAAAATCTGATCAATCGTATCATTCTCAATTACATATTTTCCATAGAGTATTCCTTACAGTCTTTCCACTCAAGACTCCTGATGAGAGAGAATATCTAACTCAGACCCTTGAGATTTGGGAGCTTTTCATAAGAGCCTGCCAAAAGAAAAAAAAATCTGTGAAGTCTTCAGCTTTAACTTAAAAATTGATATGTTTTGCATTCTACTCCATGATATATTTACATTTGTTTTCATACAACATTAATGTTTTAAATTATTTACTAGGAGGTCAAAACTGAGTCTTATTTATCCTGTTTTCATAAACTTTCTTTCCCACTAATGGTCGTGGTATGGATGTCCCTGTTTGAGAAGCAGAGCCCATTAATGGAAGTTCATGCTCGTCAAGGTGTTTTGTTTTGTTTTTGTCTTGTTTGTCTGTTTGTTTTATTGTGGCCTCAATTAACCTCTTTAACCAAATCTCATTCTATAAATATCATGATTTCCATACAGGGGGGAAAAAAATGTCTCAAGGTTAGGCCTTAAGTTCTCATGCTTCTGGACTAATAACTATATGTATGGTTCCTTCTATCTTCAATATCCCGCCTGCTTTCTCACTTAACCAACACTTGTATGTGGTAAAGAGGCTAATGACACAGGTCTTGGTCAGGGCGACTGGGCATCTGGGTATGTTCTACCAACATATAGAGAACTCTTTACCATGTAGTCATGATATTTAAAATTGTAGAACTGCCATACATCAGCCAAATGACCTTGAGCCAAAACCTCACTAAGCTTTCATTTCCAACTAGTAAAATGGAGATTGATAGTAGTCACTCTCTTTCAGATTTTTTAATGAGAATTAAATGATATGATGCATGCAAAACAGTTAGCTAACTGTCTGACCCATAACAAGAGCTCAATTATTTTATTATTTCTTATATTTTAAGATCCAGTTCAAATGTCACTTTTTTGTGGCGTGTTTTTTTCATTTCCATGAATAATTAGTGATGTTTTTCTTTGGGTTTCCTTGCATTTTTTTAAAGCGTATATTAAAAGGATTATCATGGAAAAATCATATGCTTTTAGGCAATAAAGTCATAAAACAGCAAATTTAGTGTGTGTATGTGAGATAACCATGATAAGAGTGAAATATTTTTTTGGAGGGGAACCTCTGTATTTTTCAAAATTTCTACCACAAACATGCATTAATGTTATAATCTGAAATAAAACAATATTATACTGTTCTAACTATGTTAAATTTATTTTATCAAAGTAATATATGCATAGTCCCTTTTCCTGCCACTCCCTACCTACTGAATCCTGTTCCCCAAAGGATATCATTTTCAAATCTTTTCATTGTTTCTTCCATTATATACCATCATATTTCTAAGTAGCATGCATATGTTAACCCTCAAAGTTACCATTTTAAACATCTGTTGGCTTTCTACCACGGAAGATAAAAGCTTCTCTCTTGCACCGTTACCCAATTTCCCAGTATTTTTCTCCATCTTCCCAATATAGTTAGTCCTAGCACAGGATATTTCATTAAATCATTATACTACATTATTATGATGACTATGTAAATATAATCCATAGCTGAAGTATGTGATTTATTATGTTTATTTTGTACATTTTGAGTCCCTGGAATTAATAACTGTTTCATGATTTGTTTGTTTAAAGTTTATGCACCTATTATTGCATTTTCCCAAACTCTCCCATGAAAGAGTTAATTACCTCTGAATGGCATATATATCCAATAATCTCTCTTTTTCTTGGAGAAATCTTTCCCTGACACTTTTTCCTCCAGGCTTATTTATGACTGTTTCTTTTCTAGGCCTCTGTTATGTACTGAATTGCATCTCCCTAAAATTCGTATGCTTAAATCCTAATCCCCAGTACCTCAGAATGTGACGCTGTTTGGAGATAAGGCCTTTAAACAGATGATTAAGTTAAAAGAAACCCTTAGTGTGTGTCCTAATACTATCAGTATAGTGTATTTCACCTTTGTTTTTTGAGTCCACAACATTTTGTGTATTATTTTCAATGTTTGTTTAGATTTAGCTACATATTTACTACTTTCTTTGCTTTTAATTGTTTCTTGCAGTTATATGTGGGAGGAATTTCCTTCTGCCTTAAACATACCCTTAAGAATGATTTTGTGCAGGGCTACTGCTAATAAACTTTCAATTTTTATTTGTCTGAAAATGTCTTTGTTCCACTCTTGTTTTTCAGAGATACTGCTAATGGGTTTAGAATTCTAGGCTGCAGTAATTGTCTCTCAATATGTTGACTATATCATTCTGATTTGTATTGTTACTCCTGAGAAATCAGTTTCCTTTGCATAACTGTTTTGAAAATGTTCTATTATTTCTGCTTGCTTGCTTTTAAAATGTGCTCTTTTTCTTTATTGTCCTGTGGTTTCGTTATAATGTGTCTAAGTTATTTTTATTTTTCGTGCTTGTAGTTTGGTGGGATTCTTAAAAATGTGGTTTGATTTCTTGTTTGTACTGGAAAATTTTCAGCCAAAATTCATTCCAATATTGCTTCTGTCCCTCTCTTTTCTCTTGGAACTCTGAGATGTATGCTAGATTTTCTTCAATATCTGGGCCTCTTTGCTTCTCTTTTATGTGTTCCATATCATCTCTCTGTATGGTTCAAGATGATTTCTTCAAATCCATCTTATACTTTACGAATTCCCTTTTCTTCTTTCTCTAATACGCTATTAAACTCGGCTGTTCTATTTGCAATATTTTCAGTCTGGTCATTGATTATAATAGTTTCTTTTATTCTATACATATTTTCAAGCTTGTGTTTTATTTCTTTAAGCATATTAAATAGTTATTGTAATCTGTATCTGATTATTTGATTTGATGATTTTGTAATACTGTGTCCGCTCTCGTTTAATACTGGTTTTTATTCATGGTACCTTATTTCCTTGTGAATTTAGTTTGTTGTTTTTTTATTTTGTTTTGTTTTGTTTTTTTATGATCTTGTTTTCCTTGGAGTTTTATTCGTGGGAATTACCTGCAGTCTGGCATAAAGGTGAATACTACAGAGGCAATTTGCCTTTGACTTTACCAAATGCTGCAAATACAGGGCCACTCTAATTTAAGTATGTGATGAACTTTATTTTGAATCACGGTGAGATTATAGATTGAAAGCTTGGAACGGCTGTGGAAGGGCTGCAGAAGGGCTGTAATATTTATGTTCTCACTGGTCATTTTTTATTTAGGACTCATTATCAAGTTTCAAGACAATTAATCGTTGAATCCACTGAAAAAGATTTTATTGGTTTTGTCTTGGATTCTAAATCATTGTTACACTAAAAGGGTTTTTACACTCTCCAAGTCCTTGCTTTAGCAGAGAAATCTATTTGACTCCCTGCTTTTAGCAAATCCTGGGCTGTATTTTCTGTCTTTCCTTCCACGAGTCCATAAAAACTTAAATTCAAGTTCATGTGGTTTGGCAATTGTCTTTAGAGTGAAGACCAGCTGCAGAGCTCTACTTAGTTTTTTTGAATTGTCATTCTTTATCTGTGCCTGACTTGAGAATTTCTTACTTTCGTGAGAGCTTATCAATGCTTCAACTATATTTACTTGTTTGTTTGTTTTAAATTTGTATTAAATTTATTTAAAAGAAAAAACAGTTTACACACTTCTTCCACCTCTACCCCCATTTCTTGCAATCACCAATCTGTTCTCTATATTTATGAGCTTGGAATTTTTGTTAGATTCTATATCTAACAGAGATCATACAATATTTGTCTTCCTTTGTCTGAATTATTTCATTTAGCATAATGCTTTCGAAGTCCATCCATGCTGTCACAAATGGCAAGATTTCATTATTTTTATGGCTAAATATTCCATTGTATATCTGTACTACAATTTATTTTCTTCCAAAGGCAGTTTAGATTTTATTTTACATTTTTGTATTTTTCCCACAGTGCCTCATCCACCACTGTCACTCATCTTATGATTGTTTTCCTTTCCCAGATTAATAATACATGCAACAGGCAGACACAGGGATATTTTTTTTGACTTTTAATAACTGAAGCAAAAAAAGATCTAAAACCGCAGCTTCTGGAAGAACCATTTGTTCTTGCCAGTCTTATACCCCCCTTCAAACTTGACCTTGGCCTCCCTTGCATTTCAGAGCAGGGTCTCTGAAGACATCTTTGTTGAGGACAGTTTTGTCCAAGAGGATATCCGTAAAGTACCTTGTGGGCATGAGGTGATTGTAGTTATAAATTTTCACAAAAGATTTGATCTGTGATCTCTTAGCAATTTTCTTCTGCCCATGCCACCTGTCACATTTCAGGGACAGCAGTCAATTCCAGCCACCAGAGCATGGCTGTAGGAGCGGCTGAGGTGCCATCATCAATGTTCTTCACAATGACTGTTTTGCAGCTGGAGTAGTGTCCGGCCAAGGCCAGCACCACCTTCCTGGGGTGCATAAACTTGCCCATTTTGACAGCAGCCACACAGGCCTACAACAGAAAGGCTATACTAAAATTTCTTTATCCATTCATCCATCCATGTACACTTAAGTTGTTTCTATATCTTGGCTATTATAGATAATGCTGCAATGAACATGAGGGTGTATATATCTTTTCAAATTAGTGATTTTGTTTTCTTGGATAAATAAATACCCAGAAGTAGAATTGATGGATCATATGGGAGTTCTATTTTTAATTTTTTTGAGGCATCTCCGAACTGTTTTCCATAGTGGTTGCACCAATTTACATTCCTACCAACAATGCACAAGGGTTCCCTTTGCTCCACGTTTTCACCAATACTTGTTATTTCTTGTCTTTTTGATAACAGCTGTTTTAACAGGAGTAATATCTCATTATGGTTTTGATTTACATTTTCCTGATGATTAATGATATTGAGTATCTTTCCATATACCTGGTGGCCATCAGTATGTCATAGGAAAAAAGTCTATTCAGATCTTCTGCCCCTTTATTAATTAGATTTCTTTTATATTGAGTTGTATGTGTTCTTTGTATATTTTGTATTTTAGCTCTATCAGATATATAATTTGCAATTATTTTCTCTCATTCACTAGGTTGTCTTTTCATTTGTGTTGGTTTTCTTTGCTCAGCAAAAACATTTTTTCTTGATGTAGTCCCATTTGTTTGCTTTTGCTTTTGTTCCTTTCGCTTTTGGTGTCATATTCAAAAGAAGTCATCACCAAGACTTATGTGAAGGAGCTTACTGACTATGCTTCTAGGAGTTTTATGGTTTCAGGTCTTACATTCAAGTCTTTAATCCATTTTGAGTTAATCTTTGTGTATGGTGTAAAACAGTGGTCCAATTTCATTCTTTTACATGTGGCTGTCCAATTTTTCCAACACCATTTATTAAGGAGACTGTCCTTTCCCCATTGTATAGTCTTGATTTCTTTATAGTAAATTAATTGCCCATATATGCATGGGTTTATTTCTAGGCTTTCTATTCTGTTTCATTTACCTATGTGTCTGTTTCTATGTGAATACCATACTGTTTTAATTACTATAGCTTTGCAATATAGCCTGAAATTAGGGAATGTGATGCCTCCCACTTTGTTCTTCCTCAAGATTGCTTTGGCTACTTGGGGGTTTTTCTGGTTCCATACAAATTTTATGATTGATTGTTGTATTTCTGTGAAAAATACCATGAGAATTTTGATAGGGGTTGCATTGACTCTTTAGATTGCTTTGGGTGCTTTGGGTGACATGGATATTTTAACAATAATAATTCTTCCAATCCATGAATATGGAATATCTTTCTATTTATTTGAGTCTTCAATTTCTTTCATCATGTCTTATAGTTTTCAAGTAATGGTCTTTTACCTCCTTGGTTAAATTGATTCCTAGATATTTCATTCTTTTTGATACAATTGTAAATGGGATTGTTTTCTTAATTTCCCCTTCTGATAGTTTATTATTAGTGTAAAGAAATACTACGGTATTTTGCATATTGATTTTGCAAAATTTACTGAATTTGTGTATTAGTCTTCACTGTGAATCATCTGTACTGAACCTGGAACTCATCCCCTATCCTGGCCACTGCTCAAAGCCAGCCCTCTGCCACCTCTTTACAGCACCCTTGGACCACCCCAAGGCCCGCACTGCAGCTCTAGTGCTGCACAGTTGCTGCCACAGTATCTCTTCAGCCACTCACCATGACAACCACATCCCCTCAAAGGTGTGCCAGAACTACCACCGGGACTCCGAGGCCACCATCAGCCTTCAGGTCAGCCTGGAGCTCTCGGCATCCTATGTCTACCTATCTATGACTTACAATTTGACTAAGATGATGTAGCTTTAAAGAAATTTGCCTAATAGTTTCTTCACCAGTCTCATAAGGAGAGGTAACATGCTAAGAAACTGATGAAGCTGCAAAACCAATGAGGTGGCTGAATCTTCTTTCAAGATATCAATAATCCAGTGTGTGATAACTCAGAGAGTGGGCTGAATACAATGGAGTGTGCACTACCCTTGGGAAAAAGCATGGACCAGACTCTACTGAAACTGTACAAACTTGCCACTGACAAAAATAATACCCACTTGTGTGACTTCGTTGAGACTCATTACTTGAATGGGCAGGTGAAATTCATCAAAGAATTGGATGACAATGTAGCCAACTTGTGCAAGATGGGGGACCCCCAGAATCTGGAATGACAGAGTATCTTGTTGACAAGCACAGTCTAGGACACAGATAATGAGAACTAAGACTCAGGCTGGCTTCCCATAGCCGCAGGGTGACTTCTCTGGTCGCCGAGGCAGTGCATGCATGTTGGGGTTACCTTTATCTTTACTGTAAGTTGTACCAAAACATCTACTTAAATCCTTTCATTTGTACCATTTCTTCAATTAAGGTAACGTGGTACTTCAAAGTCAGATAAATTTCATCCATTTTGCCATTCTTTAACAGTACCTAACCTGAGAATTTCTTACTTTTCTGAGAGCTTATTAATGTCTCAAATTTATTTTTAATATTGTATCCAGGATTTTTAGGATGTTTCAGCAGGAAGGGTTTATCCAGGAAACTGACTTCCTGTATTATCATTAAGAACAGTCCTGAGGCTGCTCAGAGAATAGTATTATCAATAATAATGTGTTGAATGTACTTGCTTGTGTTTCTTCCCTGCTAGACTGACAGCCCCTCCAAGATAAAGACTGTTGTTTGTCTCAGTGCCTGGCTTATAATAAGGACTCAGTATATATTGAATAAACAAATAGTAGTAACTTCAACATCAAATCACATTTTCTTATCCTTTACTGATTTCTTATGAAGCACATTTCTCAACTTCTAATTAGGACAAGATAAAGAGATCCAATTTGAAATTTGATTAACTGATGCTAGAAAGTTTAGGTACTTTTGAGTTTTTGTGTTTCTTTATTTGTGGCATAACCTACAGGAGAAGTTTACTATTGACGTAATTATTAAATTCAGTGTATTATTAAAATCCATAATATAAACCAGATGCCCTCACTCCAGAAGATCAAAAATAAAACAAAACAAAATCCTGTTATATAACATTGACTTTTCATTGTCTCATTTTTGGTGGCTTGTTGCTATGGAAATCTCCCCATACTATCTGCAGACGTGAATCAGATACTGGGCAGCACAACATCTGCAGTGCTGCAGTGTACCATATGGTGAATTTACTGCAACCAACAGAGACAAGTAAAAACTCCACAAATGGATCCAACACCTCAAGAGTTGAGGCAACTAGGGTTAAATAGGCCTCATTGCCTGTTTCTCAGCAATGCCCAAATTCAAAAAGGCATTTGTCTGAGAGATTGAATACATAAGTGTTGAGCTAGCACTTGAAATAGGTAGGCAAAATAGGATGCTGTGAGGACAGCTCCAGGAGAAAATCTCAAATCTGAACTGGGAAACGCTGCCTCTAGCCATCACGGTTGCCTGGTCTCCACATGAGTCCAGGTCATTAGTGTTTATAAAATACTACTGATTTGTTGATCTATAGCTCTTAGATCTCTAGCTCTTAGAAAACATCTCAGCGTGTGTTTCACAATTTTTTAACATAACACAATTGGATGGTGGGTGGGTGATAGAACTGGGAAGTTAATTCTTGATGTGTCTAGAGTGATAGTTGATGGGAGCAGATGACTACCATTTGTTGACCTTCACACATGCTAGAACTTTAAGCATTCTAATTCTTTTTTTTTTCTAACATTCCTACAAAGATAAATATTGTCCCCATTTGACAGATAAGGACACTAGAATTAAAACATATTAATTTGCCTGTCAGTTATAGTTTGTAAACATGATGTGAAGTTTAGGTTTCACTGCAAGTCTATCTAACCTTAAACCTTGTTCTTTTGTTATTATATAAAAGTTTCTCTTTGAGAGATGTATACACAGATTAAAGGTCAGCAGTGTACTCTAGAGTTAGACCACCTAGGCCTAAAAGTCAGCTCCATCTTTTATTATCTATGTGACTTCAGATCACATACTTAACCTCTCATACCTCCAGTTTTCCCATCTGTAAATGGAGGTAATGAATGTACTAGGAGGATTCTTGGGAGAATTAAGTGACCTATTGCACAGGGCCTACTCAGTGCCACGTAAGTGCTCAATAAGGATTAATTACTATCATTGTGTACATTCACTAATCTTAAAATATTAGTTTTGGATGTCCAAGGACAAACAATTTTTTTTTCTTTTAGGACAGCATGTTGACTAGGGCAATAGTTCTCAAACAGGTTCCCAGACTGTCAGTATTGCCATCAGCTAAGAACTTGTCAAAACAGCAAATTAGTAAGCCTTATTCCAGATATACTGAATAAGAACTGTAGAGATGGAACCCAGCCATCTGTGTTTTTCCTACTTTTACCCAAGGCCAACTCTGCCAAAAAGATGCTTTTGGAACCAATCCTGAGATACCATGATGTTTCTAGACTCAATTCCTACAGCTTCAAATGGGTGCCTCAATCAGTTTGTTCTCTGAGACCATCTAATCGCTAAGATTCTTGGTTAATAATTAATCATGTTGTCTTGACTGCATTTGAAATGACCAGTTATTTCACAATGATTTCCTTTTGTGTGGAATGAGATGTAATGCTGTGATGGTCACAGCCATTTGAAGATACTACTGGAATTTCTCAAGAGTTGCAGCAGACAAAACATTTGAGGTGCCCCTAGCAGTAGGCTGGTCTCTCTCCATTTAAAAAGTTAACATTTAATTAGTCTTTTTTTTTTTTTTTTCCTGACTAGGGATTGTTTGAATAGACTTTGTAAGGCTTTTTTTAAGTTTCACATTTTGTGAAGGCTCATAAGTAGAAAGTGACACATTGATAAACTTAGATTAAGCCTGCTTCAGTACAGGAACAAAACTCACAAGAATTTATTTGAAATTTAGTAAGATTAATTTAACACCATTCTCAAAAATGAAAATTAAACTGCTTATTTTATGTAAGTCAAGAGGAAATTAAATTTAAGATAATTTATTAATGTTTTTAAATAAATGAGAATGCTTAAATGCTTTAAATGTTTCAACCTCCCTAATTGTTTTAACCCATTTAACTTTCCTAAATCTCTTTTCCTAATCTATAAAACAAAGGGATTATTTCAACTGATTATAGTTTTTTTTTCCTAGTTGTAAGAAAAGAATGGTGCAATGAACACATTGACACCTATCATTTACATTGAGGAATAGAATGTTTAATTCCTTTGTGAGTCTTTCTGGAGTAGACTCAGATCTAGCTAGATAAAAAATTTGGTCTTTTGAGACTTCTGCAGAAATTATCAATTTGTAGCAGTTTCTGGACTGCTGGCATCTAGTAGTTATGTAGAAGCTCTTGATTCGAGCAAATGGAAAATTTCAGTTAGGATGAGTTTGTTAATCTCTTTTCCCAGCTGACCCTCAATATCTTCATCTGATTCATAGTATGTTAATATTACCTGGCTCAAAGTTATTTTTTGTTATTGTTGTTGTTTTAATTTTAGTAGATGTTTCCTTGGGACCCAAAAGGCAATTTCCACTTTCTGAATATTTAATAGGTATATTCCCCAATGGTGCCAAACAAAAATGGCATCATCAGATTATGCTATAGTGTAATTTAATACAGATCATATTTGTGTTGTGGAAAGAGATTTGGACAGCATTCAAAACCTGCATTCATATTCTAACTATGATATGTACTTGCAGTACAACCTTAAAGACATGGCATAAGCTTTCTTTTAAGTTATTTTAAGTTCTCTCAAGAAAATAACAAATAAATACTTAATAGATTATAATGAAGATAAAATGAAGTTAAGTGTGTTGTCTAAATATTTATATCTGTTCCTACTGTAAAAAAAGGATATAAGGAAGTTAAACAAAAGAGTGTTCATTTTATGTATTTTGGCATTTCATAGATAATCTGTTTTTTTACTACTCTTTGGTTCTGTGGTGTCTCTTTGGTTTTATTGTTTGTCAAAATTTTGGTTTTGTGTGTTTAGCTTGTAAGCATTCATTCTAGAATTAATTTTTTTGTAAAGTCATAAATACAAGAAGATAGAATGTTTTATACTTCAGTGGCAGTGCTGTTAGTCTTCAAATATAAATATTTTCATTTGAAAACTACGAGATTATTAAACTAACTTTCTATAACACTAATTCATAAGTGTGGAATTTGGGGAGCTTTTGCTTTTAGTTTAAACCCCTCTCATTGAATTTCCATGTAGAATGAATACAAATATTGTGCTAAAATTACAAATGTTCCTATTATGTTTAATTAGAGATACAGAGCATTTAAATAAGAGGAAGACTAAGTAACCTGTTAATGAAATTACATTGTCCTATTCTTTTATTTTCAGATGAGATTAACCTTTTTTTTTTTTTTTTTTTTTTTTTAATTCCCATTTCCCCAGCCTCCTCAACTTTGGCAACCATCAGCTTGTTCTCTATATCTATGGGTCTGTTTCTATTTTGTTTTGTTCATTCATTTTTTTTTTTTTTTATATTCCACCTATAAGTGAAATCATACAGGATTTGTCTTTCTGTGTCTTATTTCACTTAACGTAATATTCTCTAGGTCCATGCATGTTGTTGCAAATGGCAAGATTTCATTATTTTTTATTGCTGAATAATGTTCTACCACATATATATCAGTGTTTCTTTATCCATGTTTACTGATGGATATCTTAGTTGCTTCCATATCTTAGCTATTACTAGTAACACTGCAGTGAACATAGAAGTGTATATATATTTTCAAATTAGTGTTTTTGTTCTCTTTGGATAAATACCCAGAAGTGGAAGTGCTGGATTATATGGCAGCTCTATTTTTAGTTTTTTTGAGGAAACTCCATACTGATTTCCATAGCGGCTGCACAAAATTAAAATTCCACCAACAGTGCATAAGGGTTCCCTATTCTCCACATCCTCATCCGCATTTGTCGTTTGTTGATTTATTGATGATAACCATTCTGACAGGAGTGAGGTGGTATCTCATTGTGGTTTTAATATGCATTTATTTCATGATTAGTGATGTTGAGCATCTTTTCATGTGTATATTGTCCTTCTGTATGTCCTTGTTAGAGAAATATCTCTCCATGTCCTGTACCCAGTTTTTAAATAGATTGTTTTTTGGTGTTAAATTGTATAAGTTCCTTATATATTTTTCATATTAACCCTTTACCAGATGTATCATCGGTGACAATCCTCTCACATTCAGTAGGTTGTCTTTTCATTTTTTGTTGGTTTATTTGGCTGTGCAAAAACTATTTAGTTGATGTAGTCCCATGTGTTTACTTTTTGGTTTCTCTTGCGTGAAGACATAGAAAAACAAAAGAGTGAAGTCAAAAATTTGCTGCCTTTGTTTTCTTCTAGGAGTTTATGGTTTCAGGTCTTACATTTAAGTTTTTAATCCATTTTCAATTCTTTTATGTGGTTTAAGAAAGTGGTCTAGTTTTATTTATTTATTTTTTGCATTTATCTTTCCAGTTTTCCCAGCACCATTAATTGAGGAGACTATGTTCACCACATTGTATATTCCTGCCTCCTTTGTCATAGATTAATTGACCATATAGGCATGGATTTATTTTTGGGGCTCTCTATTCTGTTCCATTTATCTAGATCTTTATTTTTATGCTAGTACCATCCCATTTTGATTACTATAGCCTTGCACTATAATTTGGTATCAGGTAACATGATACCTCCAACTTTGTTGTCCTTTCTAAGGTTGTTTTGGCTATCAGGAATCTTAATGTGGTTCCATATAAATTTTAGGGATATTCTAGTTCTATGAAAAAAATGTCATTGTTATTTTTATAGGGATTGCTTGAATCTGTAGATTGCTTTGAGTAGTGTGGACATTTTAACAATGTTAATTCTTCCTATTAGCATGCTTCTTGTATATGCTTCAATTTATTTGTAACTTCTTCAATTTTTTCAATTTGTTACAGTTTTTCAAATACAGATCATTTACCCTCTTGGTTAAATTTATTCCTAGGTATTTTTTGCTTTCTGATGGCAATTTTAAATGGCATTGTTTTCTTAATTTCTCTTTCTGATAGTTTTTTATTGATGTATGAAAATGCAACCAATTTCTGAATATTAATTTTGTGTCCTGGTATTTTACTGAATTAATTTATAAGTTCTAACAGTTTTTTGGTGGAATCGTTAGGGTTTTCTATATATGGTATCATATCATCTGCAAATAATCATCTGCAAATAATGACAGTTTTACTTCTTTCCAATTTCGATACCTTTTATTTCTGATTGCTGTGGCTGGGACTTTATGTTGAATAAAGTGGTGAAAGTGTACATCTCTGTCCTGATCTCAAAGGAAAAACTTTCAGCTTTTCCCTGTTGAATATGATGTTAAGGGTGGGTTTGTCACATATGGCCTTTATTACATTCAGATATGTTCCCTCTATTCCCACTTTGCTGAGAGTTTTTATCATAAATGGATATGGATTTGTCAAATGCTTTTTCTGCATTTATTGATGTGATTATGAGATTTTTATCCTTCATTTTGTTTATTTATCAATCACATTGATTGATTTGCGGATTTTGAACCAAACTTCAATCCTGGGAATAAATCCCACTTGATCACAGTCTGTGATCTTTTTAACGTATTGCTGAATTTGGTTTGCTAGTACTTTGTTGAGAATTTTAAAATCTATTTTCATCAGGGATATATACCAGGGGTGCCAAAAAAATGTATACAAGTGGACACTGGTCAACACTGCTCAAGCGGTAGTGCGCCGTAATCAGAAATATCTGGATGCTGATTGTAACCACCTTAAATACTTCTTGTAACAAAAGAAGTCAGATGTGACTTGTATTCACCTTTTGTTATTGGTATATATCAAGTGTTACAATTTTAATAGTTTTTTTCTTTCTTAAAATGTGTATACTTTTTTTTTGGCACCATGTTTGTGTGTGTGTGTGTGTGTGTGTGTGTGTGTGTGTGTAATATATATAAAGTCTTTGGCTTTGGTATCAAGTTAATGCTGTCCTCGTAAAATTAATTTGGGAAAGATCCCTCCTCTTGAATTTTTTGGAATAGTTTGAGAAGCATAGGTATTAGTAAAATTTACCTGTGAAGCCATCTGGTCTAGGGTTTTCATTGGGAGTTTTTTATTACTGATTCAAATTCATTATCTATTATTGATCTGTTCATATTTTCTGCTTCTTCCTGATTCAGTCTTAGAAGATTGTATGTTTCTAGGAATTTATCCATTTCTTCCAGGTTGTCCAATTTATTAACATATAATATTCGTGGTGTTTTCTTGTAATCTTTTGTATGTCTGTGGTTCAGTTTTCATTTCCCTTTCATTTCTGATTATTTTTATTGGGGTCCCCTTTTTTTCTTGGTGAGTCTTTCTAAAGATTTATCAATCTTTTCAGAGAATCAGCTCTTGGTTTCATTGACCTTTTCTATTGGTTTCTTAGATTCCCTTGTATTTATTTCCACTCTGGTATTTATTATTTTTTTCCATCAACTTTGGGTTTAGTTTGTTCTTTTCTTTCTAGTTCTTTTAGGTGTAAGATTTCATTGTTTGAGATTGCTCTCTTTTCTTGAGGCAGGCCTGTATTGCTATGAATGTCTCAGAAGTGCTTTGGCTCTGTCCCGTAGATTTTGGGTCATTGTGGTTTGATTTCATTTGTCTCAAGGTATCTTGATTTCTTCCTTCATCTCATTGTTAACCCATTCATTGTTTAGCAGCATGTTATTCAGCCTCCGTGTGTTTGTGTGTTTTTCAGTTTTATTTTTCTAGTTGTATACCATTGTGATCAGAAACAAATGCTTAATGTGATTTCAAGCTTCTTAAATTTATTGATGCTTGCTTTGTGGCTTCACGTGTGTTCTATCTTGGATAATGTTCCATGTGCCCTTGAAAAGAATGTATATTCTGTTTCTTTGGGGTGAAAGATCTTAAAAATATTAATTAAGTCTATCTAGTTAATGTGTCACTTAAGATCACTGTTTCATTATTGATTTTCTGTCTAAATGATCTATCTTTTGATGTCAATGAGGTGTTCAAGTCTCCTCCTGCTATTACTGTCGATCTCTCCCTTTATGTCCATCAATATTTGCTTTATATTTTTAAGTGCTCCTACGTTGGGTGTGTAGCTATTTATGAGAGATGTATCCTCTTATTGAATTGATCCTTTTATCATTATGAAATACCCTTCTTTGCCTCTTGTTTTAATATCTATTTTGTCTGATATAAGTATTGGTACCCCTGTTTTATTTTTTCTGTTTGCATAAAATATCCTTTTCTATCCCTTTACTTTCAGTCTGTGTGTGTCTTTGGATCTGAATTGGGTCTCTTTTAGGCAGCATATGCATGTATCTTGTTTTTGTTTCTTGTGTTTTTTATTGTTGTTTTTTTCCATTCAGCCACACTATGTCTTTTGATTGGAGGGAGCACTTAGTTCATTTATTTTAAAACAGTTATTTATAGGTATGTAGTTATTGCCCCTTTGTTTTCTGATGTTTTTATAGTTCTTTTTCCTTCCTTATTCTCTTGTGTTTTTTATGTTCATTTCTATAGTGCTTGGATTCTTTTTCTTTATTTCTTGTATATCTTTTGTAGATTTTTGGTGTATGGATATCATGTGCTTTCTATAGATCAAGCTATATTTTTATAGCAGTCTTTTTCATGTTGATGGTCCCTTAAATTCACAGACATTCTAAAATCACTCCAATGTTTACTTTCCCCTTTATGTTTTTTGTTTTGGTCATTATTTTTTTTCACTTCTTTTCTGTCATGTGTTTGGGTATATTCCTTAATTTGTTGTTGTAATTACACATATTCTCCCTACTTTTCCCTTTTAACCTTTATACTAGCTTTATAGTTCATTGGTCCACTGCTTTTACTAAGTGTTTGCCTTTGTCAGTGAGCATTTTTTTTCTTTTCTATATTTTCTTAATTGTATGTTTGATCTTCCCTTCTTAAAGAAGTCCCTTTAACATTTCTTGTAATACTCATTCAGTGGTGATGAACACCTTTATTTTTCACTTGTCTGGGAAACGCGCTCCTTTGATTCTAAATGATAACTTTACTGAGTTGAGTAATCTTGGTTGTAAGTCTTTACTTTTCATCACTTTCAATATTCCGTGCCAATCTCTTCTGGCCTACAAAGTTTCTATTGAGAAATCAATTGACAGTCTTATGGGAGCTCCCTTGTACATGACTAACTGCTTTTCTCTTGCTACTTTTAAGACGCTCTCTTTAACTTTAGCATTTTAATTATAATCTGTCTTACTGTTGTCATCTTTGGGTTCATCTTATTGGGGACTCTGCTCTTCTTGGACTTGTAGTTCTATAGTTCTATTTCCTTTGCCACGTTAGGGAAATTTTCAGTCATTATTTCTTTAAACAGGTTTTTGATCCCTTGCATTTTTCTCTTTTCCTTCTGGTATCCTTATGATGCAAATGTTGGTATGCTTGATATTGTCCCAGAAGTCCCTTAAACTATCCTCATTTTTAAATTTTTTTATTTTATTTTAGCTGTTTCTATTGGATGTTTCTGCTACCTTGTCTTCTAGATTGTTGATTTGATCCTCTGCTTCATCTAAGCTACTGTGGATTCTCTCTTATGTAGTCTTCATTTTCGTTGTTGCATTCTTCATTTCTGACTATTCCTTTTTCATGGTTTCTAGCTGTGTGAGGTTCTTACTAAATTCGTCTATTCTTCTCTTAATTTCGTTCAGCATCCCATAGCCAGTGTTTTGAACTCTGTGTCTGGTAGATTGCTTGTCTCCAAGTTATTTATTTTGCTGGAGTTTTGCCCTATTCTTTCATTTGGGACATGTTTTTCTGTCTCCTCATTTTGGCTGAATCCCTGTGTTTGTTTCTATGTATTCAGTAGTTTTGCTATCTCCCAGTAGTGGCAGAATGGCCTATGTAGTAGGTGTCCTATGAGTCCCAGTGGTACAGTCTCCCTGTTTACCTGATCTGGGCGTTCCAATGGTGAGTTGTGTGTACCCTCCTGTTGTCATTGAGCCTTGTGTGAGTTGTGTGTACCCTCCTGTTGTCATTGAGCCTTGATTGGACTTGCCCATAGGTGATATTCACCCTCAAGCTGACTGGCTGTGGAGGATGGCCATGATGACATTGGAGAAGCTGTTGTGTGTGGGCTGATCACATGAAGTGGGAGTCATTTTAGCAAGGCTCTGGTGTCAGTTGAATCCACCCTTCAAGTGTGTCATTTGTAGAGCTAGTTGGGTGGTGCTTTGGCGTGGTCTGAAGTCAACCCCTGGATGTGTTGCTTTTGGAGTTTTTTAGTGGGGGCGCCATTACAGGCCATGCTCATCTACCATTTTGTCTTGCTTAGGGACACTTGGTGGGAGCTACAATATGATTTGTGGTTGCTTGCTGGACTTAGAGTTACTAAGTCCTCTGCTATGAACCAAGGCAAGCTGCCAGCAGTGTCAGGCTTGGGACACTTTGGTGTGCATTACAACGTTAGCTGAGGTCAGCTGCCACTTTTGCCACACTTGTGGCCAACTGCTTAGTTGAAGCTGTTTCAAGTCAACAGTGTCCACAGTTTATGATGACTTGGGGCCACTTGATGGGAGTTACAATGCAAGTGGTGACTGGGTGCTGTTTGTGCTGGGTTTGAGGCTGCCTACCAAGAGGTACAGGGCACTCTGAGCCCTGCTGCTGCTTGTTTGGGGTTTGAGGACCTGTGAAAGATTTTAGGAAAGTCTACAGCATGAGCTGAGGAAGGCTGCTTGTGTGGAGTAGTCATTGGAAGAGATTTGGCTGGGCATACTTGTTGGGTGGGTCAGGGTCCCTGAGAACCATCAATTGTTAGCCAGGTTAATGGAGAGCTCATATTTGGAGCCTGTCTGCACCAGCTGGTTGGGTGGGGATACAGCACAACAAAGGAACAAAGGCACCTGCCAGCACTTCTACCCCCAGAGTGAGGTCCTCTGACTCCTGCTACTCCAGCCCTAACCCTGAAGCCAGTAAATTCAGTTAATGCCTATATGCCCTTGGTGCTCTTCGAGCTGCCACCCCTGCACTGGAGCCCAGAGCAAGTGAATCTGTAAGTGAGTGACTCTGTGTGTACCACTCAAGAGAAAAACCTGGGATTCCAACAGCCCTCCATATCACTTGGATGTAATCCCTGTTGGCTTTCTCAGCCAAATGTTATGGAGACTCCTCTTCCTGTCACTGGTGCCACAGGCTAGAGAGATGGGTGTGGGGCTGGGCCCCTCTCTCCTCAGGGGGCCCTCCGCAGCCGAGATATGGCTCCCAATTCTTAACTGACACACTGTGGGTGTGGGACCTGCCTGGTCCATCCATGTCTCTGCCCCTCCTAGCAGTCTCCATATGGCTTCAGTTCTAGAACTTCCATTCAGCTAGTCTTCAGGATGTTCTCAATGATGGATGCTCTATAATTTTCTACCTATATTTTTCTCTAGGAGTGTTATGGTTCCAGGTCTTACATTTACATCTTTAATTCAAGTTTATTTTTGTATATGGTGTAAGAGAGTTGTTCAGTTTGATTTTTTTGCATGCTTCTTTCCAGTTGCATGGATCTTTCCCAACAAGACTTGTTGAAGGGACTTTCACCTTCCCATTGTATGTTCTTGCCCTCTTTGTCAGAGATTAATTGACCATATACACAACAGTTTATTTTTTGACTCTCTATTCTGTTCCATTGATCTATGTGTCTCTTTTTGTGCCAGTACCAATCTGTTTTGATTATAGCTCTGTAGTATAGTTTGAAATCAGGGAGTGCGATGCCGCCAACTTTTTTCTTAAGATTGTTTGACTATTTGTGGTCTTGTGTGATTCCATATAAGTTTTAGGATTATTCTAGTTTTGAGAAGAATGCTGTTGGTATTTTGCTGGGATTGCACTGAATCTGTAGATTGCTTTCGGTAGTATGGTCATTCTAAAGATACTATCCTTCCAATCAGATTACAATATATCTTCAATTTTTTTCTTCAATATCTTATAGTTTTCAGAGTGCAGGTATTTCACCTCATAGGTTAAATTTCTTTTTAACGAATTGTAATTGGGATTCTTTTATTAATTTCTCCTTCTGATCATTCATCATTAGTGTATGGAAACAGTGGATTTCTGTATAATAATTTGTATGATGCTACTTTACTGAATTCATTTATTCCATTTTTTGCTGGATTCTTTAGAGTTTTCTATATACAGATTCATGTCATTTGAGTCTGGCTAGAGTCTCATCAATTTTGTTTATCTTTTCAAAGAACCACCTCTTGGTTTCACTGCTCTTTCCTATTGCTTTTTAGACTCTTATTTCCATTCTGTTTATTTCCTTCCTTCAACTTACTTGGGGTTATGCATGCTTCTCTTTTCTGTTCCTTTAGATGTAAAGTTAAATTGTTTATTTGGGATGTTTCCTGTTTCTTGAGGTACGCCCATATAGCTATGAACTTCCCAATTCAAATTGCTTTTGCTGCATTCCATAAATTTTGTAAATTGTGTTTTCATTTTCATGTGTCTTAAGGTAATTTTTTGATTTTTCTGCTTGATGTCCTCTTTGATCTGTCAATTGTTTAGTAGCATGTTCTTTAATCTCCACATAGTTGTGTTTTCCCCAGTTTTCTTCCTGGTGTTGATTTCTGGTTTCATGTCATTATAGTCATAAAATACTCAAGATACAATTTCAGTCTTCTTGAATTTATTGAGGCTTGTTTTGTGACCTAATATATAGTCTGTCCTGGAAAATGTTCCATGTGCACTTGAGAAAAATGCATAATCTGCACTTTTTGGATGAGGGGTTATTTAAATGTTTATCATGTTGATCTGGTCTAATGTGACATTTAAGGCCATTATTTCCTTATTAGTTTTCTGTCTGGGTGATCTATCTGTTGAGGTAATAGTCCCCAACTATTATTTTATTTCTATTAATTTCTGTTTTTATGTTCACTAATATTTGCTTTATATACTTCAGGGATCCTATGTTGGGAGTATAGATATTTAAAATTGTATATCCTCTTCTTGGAATGACCCCTTTACTATTATATATTTCTCTGTCTATTTTTATATTCTTTGTTTGAAAGTCTATTTTGTCTGATATGAGTATTGCTACCCTAGCTTTCTCTTCATTTTAATTTGCATAGAATGTCTTTTTCCATCCCTTCACTTTCAGTCTTTGTGTGTCTTTTGATATAAAGTAGATAGCATATAGATGGGTCTTTTTTATTCATTCTGCCACTCTATCGCTCCATTGGATCATTTAATCCATTTACATTTAAAGTAATTATGGATGGTATGTGCTTATTGCCATTTTGTTAATTGTGTGTTTTTTGTGTATTTGTTTGTTTTTGTTCCCTGTTCCTTTCTTTTTCTTTTGATAGCTTTCTTTTTGATTTGCTGTGTTCTTTTGTGTTTTGATTGTGTTCCTTTCTCTTTATTTTTTGATTATTTTTTGTAGGTTTTGTGTTTGTGGTTACCATGAGGTTCATATATATCCATCTGTACCTGTGTTTAAGTTCAAACAAATTCTAAAATCACTATATTTCTACTCCCCCCTCCACTCTCTGTTTTTGACATTCTATTTATACCTTTCTGTTTTGTGTATCCTCTGACTATGTATTGTAGTTGTTAATTTTGCTACTTTTCTCTTAATCTTCACATTAACCTTTTAAGTTGTTGTTTCACTGTGCTTATTATATATTTTCCTTTACCAGTGAGATTTTTTTCCCCTTTATTTTCTTATTTCTGGTTATGGTCTTTTCTGCATAAAGAAGACCCTGTAGCAATTCTTATAAAGCTAGTTTAATGGTAGTGAACTCCTTTAGTTTTTCTGTCTGGGAAACTCTCTCTCCTTCAATTCTGAATGATAAACTTGTCGGATATAATATTCTTGGTTGTAGGTTCCTTTCTTTCAATACTTTAAATATTTCCTGCCACACCTTTCTGGTTTGCAAAGTTACTGCTGACACATAAGCTGATAGCCTTATGGGGTTTCCCTTGTAAGTGACTTGTTTCCTTCTTGCTGCCTTCAACATTGTCTCTACATCCATGGCTTTTTCCATTTTAATTACAATATGTCTTGATGTGGGCCTCTTTGGATTCATTTTATATGGAACTCTCTGTGCTACCTGGAGCTGGATGTCTGTTTTCTCCCCCAGATTAGGAAAGTTTTCAGCCATTATTTCTTCAAATATACATTCTGCTCTTTTCTCACTCTCTTTTTCCTCTGTAATCCCTCTAATGGAAAGGTAAGAGCATTTTATGCTGTCCTATAGGTCCCCTTATTTTTAAAAATTATTATTTTCATCTTACTGTTCTGTGGGTAATTTCCACTATTCTGTCTCCCAGGTTCCTAATCTCTTTTCTGTATCAACGAATCTGCTGTTCATTTGTTCTAATGTATTCTTCATTTAAGTTATTGTATTCTTCCTCTGATTGGTTCTTTATTATCTTTTATAACTTTTGTTAAAGTACTCTGAGTTCCGCTGTTCTCTCAAGTTTGTTGAGCATCCTTATGACTTTCTTTGAATTCTTTATCTGGCAAATTACTTATCTCCATTTCATTATAGTTTTTGTTTTTGTTTGTTTCTTCCTTGTTGCTTCATTTGGGGCATATTCTTCTGTGCCACCATTTTATTTGACTTTCTGTGCTTGTTCCTGTGAGTTAGATAAAAATAGCTCTCGCTCCCAAACTTAAATAAAAAAAAAAAAATGTCCTTTGTGTAAACTGTGCCAGATGGTTTGGGAAGGCCAGTAGTAGTGTGGGCAGGCAAGTGTGATGCCGGATGTGCCACCTGGCCAGAATGAGTGGGTTCCAGGTGTGGCATCCTGGTATGTGTACGCTTCCTGACCCTTCTCCTCTGGGTGGTGCTGCCCAGTATGCACACAGTGTACTCTGTTGCTCTGTTTATCTGCTGCCCTAACCAGGTCAACATGGGGATGCTCTGAATGTGTACACAGTCGCACCCTATGAGCTCCACTCTTTCTCCAGATGGGGCATCCTTCTGTGCATACTCCACTGCACTTTGCTTGTTCTACACCCTTTCTGGGGTGGGCAGCCCCATGTGTGTGGACAGCAGCACTCTGCGTGCAAGTACTGCAAGACTTTGCTAGTTCTACACTTTCTCCAGGCAGGACAGCCCCGCATGCATGTGCAGCAGCATTCCACTATCTCTGCATTTTCTATGAATGGGGCAGCTCTGTGTGCAGGTACCCCAGTTTTTTCTAGTTCCACAGTCTCTCCAGGTGGGGGAGCCTTGTGTACCCACAGCCCAGTCGATGCACACAGCAATGCCCTGCTCTACCCACTAGATCAATCTCCAGGCAGAGGGTCCTGATGTACATGTTCTGTGTCACCCTCCTGTTCCTGCTGAATCTATTTCCAGAAGGTGGTAGCTGAGGACGTGCTACAGTGACGCCGCAGGTTGTCCTAAGAACCTGGATAGAACTTCTGTCCACTATCCAAGTTCAGGGAAGTGTTAAAAATGGTGCTCACTGCTTCCTCTGGTCCCGGATAGTTCCCTCAGCTCCCAGTAAGCTCTTACAATTTGGAACCTTTTTTATATGGTGTCTCTTTTGTTTGTTGTGTAGAAGCTGTTCAGCTGGCTCACAGAAGGACTTGCTCTAAATATAGGTGTAAATTCAATGTGTTCTTGGGGGGAGCCAAGCTCAGCGTCCTCCTACACTGCCACCTTGGAACTGCCTCCTCGATTCTCGTTTAAACTAGCACAGCCCCAACTCCTTGTGGATAAGTGGAAGTATCCAGGAAAGCTTCAGGACATGAGATTTTTGTGGCCTAGATTTAGTATGGGCAAAGAGCAAGACTGGACTGTGAGCTGTGGAGCTTGAAGCCAAATATGTCTGACAGGAAGTATCCAAGGTTAAAACCTAAATTGAAATCCTGGGAAATAGTCAGAACCAAGGTGTCTAACCAATGGAGTGAGAAAGTATCCAGGTCTGAGGTGCTGGGAAAGAAATGAGGTTTGCCAAACCAGAGCAAGAGGCATAAGAGCAGAGGGAAGAGGGCATACTCTTTTTGATAAGGCTCCAGAGACTATTAAAACTCACTAAATGAATCACATGGATGCAATATGTTGAGATCCTGGCTCCCCTGTCACTGATAAACAGTGTGACTTTGGATAAGTTACTCTCTAGGACTGTTTCTTCTTGTGTAAATGGATTTGAGATTGAATGAACTAATGCATGTAAAATATCTAACCTTGTATGCATGAGTGCTTAATAAGTCTCTGCTGTTTTGTTCATTATTATTAATCATTGTTGAGATGAGAGCTATAAGAGATTGCATATGTTTGATGTTTCAAGAGCCATATCTGACATCATGTTCTCCCAGGGGATTCTAGAAAGTATCGTCTTGCCTCCTTTCCCTAACATTGGAGACAACTAGACAATGGGGGATCAATGACATAGGTCTCACAGGCCCCTAGGAGGGACAAGGGGCTAGGTGACTATCAGTAGTATTTGAAAGTACTGTGGAGAAAAATGGAGAGAACAGCAAACGTTTCCTGAAAGGGAGGGAGACGAGGTAGAAGAAATCCAAACATGCACTTCCATCAAAGGAGGTAAGAAGAGTAGTCAAGGTCACAGCCCAAACCAGGAAATTAGAGGAACCAGGAAAACTGCGAATGAAGAGAACAGGTACTCAGGAGTCAGCTAAAATGGATACCCAAGATAGAGTGCCCACACTGGCTATGGTACATTTTCAAGAGTTTCTAATGAGGGTTTGTTTGGTGTTAGACAAACTAGTTCACTTGAAGAACCAAAATAGCAGTGACAGAAGAAGGGATAACTATCAATATATAGTATGTGGCTTCTTGAGAGGACAAGTTTCTTCAATAATAATATGCCTGGATGCAAACATTAGATATTATTCTACCACACAATTCCCCAATCCTGGAAGTGGAGAGTGGCCTTTGGCAGCTGTATGCCCTTATCTCAAAATCTCAGGAGCCTTCTTTTGGGGGGCACAAACACATCCTGGCTCTCACCTACCCAAAATCCCTTCATTTCTTCTGTCAGAGCAGGTGAACTAAGGGATCTTGATCTTGAGTTTTTTGCCCCACTTTTCCACTCTTGGTTACCTACTTCCTGGAAAGGGAAGAGGCCTTGAACATGCCAAATTGATTTCACCTTGGGACTGGCACAGTTCTTCACCAACATATGGTGCTACCTGAATGCCTGCATAGATTTTGAAAGAGCTTGGAAAGCTTTTTCCTCATATCCTGCCAAAATTCATCGTTTGAAAGAAATTATTGCGATGTTCAAATAATCAGTTTTGTTGTTCTTATCATACTAAAGGATATAAAATACCCTCTGAATTCTCATTGAATGAGGGTACCTCCCAGAGACATGATTTTTATATCTCACTGCTATATGTCACTAATGTGAGGCAGAAAAATAACTATGGCTTTGGCTGTGGGTGTTAAAAAGAACTGGGTCTTCTGACGAAAGCAGGCATTTCTTGCTATGAAACAACATTGCTCATTATCACAATTTCTTTGGAATATAGTCTTTAAATTTGTTTCTCATCCATGGGGAGGGGGGAAGGAGACACAGTATTATAGTCCCTATATTCAACAGGACAATTTAGAATCCATGATTGGATGTATTTCTCTAATTTGTAAGGGATTAATTCACTGCTGACCTAATTCCTTCACAGTGGCAAAACGAGTATTGTTTCCAAGCAACCAGAAATTATTGAATCTTTATGTCAATCTTCCAGCATTTTGCACAAAAGCTAAGAAGTCTATTCTGCTGGTCAGATGAATACTGTAGAAAAATGCATGATGAGAAGCCTGAGACCCCTGCAAGACAAAAACTACCCCTTAGAGTGATGCACACAGAGCTCCATTAACTGAGAAATCCTGAAAGACCCTCCTTCATGTTATTCTTGTTCTAACTGAATATAAGTAATAGGTGTCCATAGAGTATTTCCCTAACAAAAACACGCATAAATGTCTCCTTCAGTCTTAGAAATTGAAATGTTGTCTTCCTTTTTTGATAGCCTGAGTTTTCATATATTTGTGAAGCAGAGGAAATGAGACAAAATGGTGTCAGACCAATGTTCAATACACAGGAAAACTGAGGTGATTTAATGTTGTTGATGGGAGGGTGAAGTCACCCCAAGGGCAAACCAGAACCTCATCAAAGGTGACAGGGAAGGTTTTGTATTTAGCTAAAAGAAAATTTTCAATTTTAATGTTTTTCCCCTCCACACCCAGCAGAGCTTTCACTGTAGGCAATTTCTATTTTTCTGATAACTCTTTTAAAAAGTAGTCATTGGTCTTCTGAAAATGGAAAGTTTGCCCAGGTTGATGTGAATGTATGTCTTGATTTAATATCAGTAAGTCCAAGTCCACACCAGTTTTCAACAGGCTGCACAAAATGACGAAAAGCAGGAATCTGAGATAATGGGCCCTTGGAACTGGAGGAATGCCATAGAATTTGGCACATGTGTCTTTATACAGTGTTCAAGAAAAAAAATCTAGTAAAAAGATACAAATTTTATTTTAGGCTTTTTGTTATGTGCTGCCAAATTATCTGCCAGAATATTCTGCCAATTTATTCCTTTACCACCTCCTGGTCAATATCAATATATTAACATTTAGAAACCTGATTTGGGGCCATTTTCACAAGGAAAGCTAAAATTTAATTTTAATTAGCATGTTATTGTAACCATTTTTGTTTTGTTTTAAAAAATATTTCTTATGCTGCTGTTTATTTATGTATTTTCCTTCCTGGAGGATGGGAAATTCTGTTTATTTTTTGCTAATTGATTTCAGGTGCTTGTAGCAAGCAAATACATACTATGTTAGTCGCCTTTTATTTTTGTTTTTGATTTTTGATGTATAAATGGCTTTATTATTAACTAGGGAACTTTGTTTCCCTTTTTCTTTAAGAGATCTTTCACTATTAAGTTTTAAAGTTGTTTCACATTCATAAGCACACAAATAATCATCCATATTCCTTCTATTTGTATGGTTTTATGTGAGCTGACTTTGTTTGCATTCAATTCTTTATAAGAAGCTGACTTTTTTTCTATAGAGTATCTAAAATTATTGTTTACTAAGTGAACAACCATGGGTATCATAGTCATAGCTTAAATGATTTCAAGCAACTTCTTAATGATATTATTAAATATTATACATTCATAATCTGTTTTTGGAACTACCTTTTCTGCTCCATTGATCTGTCTGTTGACTCTTGTTTATCATTTTATTTTAATTATTGTGACTTCATAGGAAACATTTATATCTGGTAAAGCAATACCCCCAACCCCTTTTAGAAATTTTTGGTAATTTTCATTCATTTGTTCTTCTAGGTGAATTTTAGAATCACTTTGACAATCTCACCCAAAATTCTTCAAATGTTTATTGCCTTGTATCAAAATTAATTTCAGAAAAATTGATACATTTTAGTAGTTTGAAAAAAGATTGTTTCTCTATCTATTCAAATTTTACGCATGGTATTGTTTACATTTATTTCATAGAAAAACACTATTACTTTGTTTTATTATGCTGTGATAAATAATTTTTTCTCTTGTATTTTTGAATTATTTCTGTACTATGAAAATGGCACTTTTTTGTGTATTTTTATTTTGATATTTATCCATTATCGAATTGCTATTTTTTTCTAATTATCTTTCAGTTGATTCTCTTGAGTTTTAGTTATATCCCTCATTTAGATTTTTAATTTCTCTCAGAAATGTTGTATAACTTGCAGTGTACAAACCTTACATTCCCTTTGTTAAAAATATTTCTGAGCATTTTACTTTTTTTGAAGTTATTTTGAATGGAATTACTGCCTTAATTCCACTTTTGGATTATTCATATCTAGTATATAGAAATACAGTTGATTTCTGTATGTAGATCTGTTACTCTATAACCTTGCTAAACTTGTTTATTAGTTCTAGCAGGATTTTTTTATTGTTGACTGCTTATATTTTATTCTCTACACACAGGATAATATTGTCTGAGAATAAAAACAGTTTCACTTCTTCCTTTCAAATCTAATACCAGAAATTCTCTTCCTCTTCTTCCCCTACTCCGCCTTCTTTTTGGGGGGGAACGGAAGGGGTGTTATACAGATTAGAACACACAATACAATGTTAACTAGAAGTGTTGAGAACCAACATTCTTACATTTTCCTGATATTAGTGTGTTTTTGTTTTCATTCAGTTCAAAATATTTTATAGGTTACCATGTGATTTTTTTTCTTTGACCCATGGGTCATTTAGTCATATATTGATGAATTTACAAATATTTGGGGATTTCTCAAATGTCTTATTAAGTCTAATTTAAGTGTGTTTGATGGCAGCACATACTTTGTATGAATTCAGTGTTCTAAAATTCAGTGAGAACTTGTTTTGTGGCCTATTATATGAGCAACTCTGGAGACTATTCCTTGTTCACTTAAAAAAAGGAATGTGTATTCTGTTTTGTCTGGGGGGAGTTTCTTGTGAAGTCAGTTACATCAAGTGGTTGGTAGTGTTTTCTGTATCCTTGTTGATTTTATGTCTAGTTATTTTATCAATTATCTATGGTAGGATATTCACATCTGTCACAATTTTTGTTGAATTAGCTATTTTTGCTTTCAATTCTGTCAATTTTTTTCTTCAATATTCTGTATCTCCATAGTTAGGAATATCTTTTCTATCCTTTTACTTTCATCCTTTTTTTTTCTTTTCTTTTTGGTCAGTCTTCTTTGTAAAATAATCCTTTCCCTTGATTATTAAATATTTGAGTGTCTTAAGGCTCAGTCCAAGATCCTCTCATTCTCTCACACCATACTGTCTCCATAAGCAACCTAATTCACAACCAAGACTTCAATCACCATGTTTTTATAAAGATGATTTCCAAGTTTATATCTTCACTAGTTATCTCCCTCTTAAGGATTAAATATCTTAAGGATTAAATATTTGCCCCAAACAGTATTTTTAAAACTGAGCTAGTGATCTTTCCTTCAAAACATGGTTATCTTGTAGAGTTCCCACCTTTGGTTAATGGCATAATTAACCTTGTTATGCAAGTCATAGTCCTGTATACCTTACTCCTTTAAAGAACAATTCTGCCCCACTACTCTTCATCTCCACCACCAGCTTTGTTAGCATATCCATCACTGGCCTGCTGCAATGACCTTCTGACTTATCTACCCTGTTTCCCCGAAAATAAGACCTAACCAGACAATCAGCTCTAATGTGTCTTTTGGAACAAAAATTAATATAAGACTTGGTCTTGTTTTACTATAAGACCAGGTCTTATATAAGATTAGACAGGGTCTTATATGATATAAGACCAGGTCTTATATTAAGTTTTGCTCCAAAAGACGCATTAGAGCTGATTGTCCGGCTAGGTCTTATTTTCGGGGAAGCACAGTACTGAAATCTGCTCTTATTTGATCCACTCAAAACTGTAGCCAAATTAAACTTACTGAAATGCAAGTCTGATCAAGTCACTCCCTGCCCCTTCTTAAAAACCTTCAGTGACTGATGATTGGCCTAAGATAAAAAGAAAAAGTCATGTAAATGGTATAGAAAGCCTGGCACAATCTGACCATTACTACCTTCAGCATCCTTTCACATCTTGATCCATCATAGCTCTCTTTGAACCACATTGTCCTCTTCTGGCCTCTCATGCTCCCAGTGCTGACTTGTTGCAGTAGGTCATCTGTAATGACCTCCTTTTTGCCTGGGATGTTCTTCCTTTTTCACTTAGTTAAGTCCTATCCTCTACATACCAGGTATTTTGTCCATTGCTTTGTTTGACTCACTGTTTAGGCCGAATTCTTATTTCAAACCCTCAAATCACCATGTATTTCTCTTTCATAGCATTTAACTGCAATTGCAAACTTATATTCACCTTGTTAGTATTTAATCAATGTCTAGCTATATCACTAAAATGTTAGATCCATGAAGATAGCAGTTGGAAGGTTTTTGTTTTTCCCCTCTATTACCTCTAGTGCCTATACCAGGTACATAGGCAATATTCAGTAAGTGTTTGTGATATTTGCATGAAGAGTTTGCGTTTCTAAATCTCAGTAAATATAATCTCAAGTTAGCCCTTTGAGGGAGGTTTCAACATAGGAAAGATGGTGCACTCCTGTAGGCTACACATAAGAGGGGTTCCCCACAGGGACAATGACAGCTGCCCCTCCAGCCCTTGTCCCACACCCACACAACTCACTCCTCCCTGTATATCTCTGGCTCCTCTCAAGTTGCGCCTCTCCACCAGAGCCTGGATGAATCTGTGTGTGGGCCCTTTAAGAGGACTTCTAGGTTTCTAGCTTCCTTCTGTCTCACTGGGACAGATAGACAGAGTCCTGGCTGAATTTCACTGCCAGATGTTTTGGGGACTCCTCCTCCCAGCACAGGATCCTGGGGCTGGAGAGACCTGTCGTGGCTGGGATCCCTCCCTCTTCAAGGGGGACCTCTGCCACCAAGGTGTCCCTCCCGGTGTTTAGCCACCACCTATGTGTTTGTGCCTGGTTTGTAGCTCTGCCTCTCCTACCAGTCTCTATGTGGCTGCTGCTTTATAGCCTTAATTATAAGGATTCTGTTCAGCTAGCAATCAGATGATTCTTCAGGTTGATTGTTCAATAATTTAGTTGTAATTTTAATGTGATCCTGGGAGGCAGCAGGCAAAGCATTTGCCTATTCTGCCATCTTGGACCAGGAATCTAAAATTTCTCTTTTGTAAAAAGAGAGCAATACTTTTGAGATATTATAGGTCAAGAAAAAGTTTCCATTTGAAACCTGAACCCTAGGAAGATTGTCAAACATATTTAAAAGGTCTGGACATTTGACTAAAGAGATCTGAGGTTACTATGAAACAATACTAAATTATCCATTTACCCAAAGTGACAATAAAAGATATCAAAGACAAATACAGTTTACCTAATTGCTAGTAAAACTTTAGCTCTTACAATTGAGCAGACTGTTTCATAAGTAATTAAGTGCCTGATTAAGACGACATAAGACAGAAAATTATTTTGATAAAATACAGACTTTTGCTTTTGAGGCAGATAGATTTTCACAGTATATTACAAGGAGCCAAACAATACTGCAAGAAAACACTGTCCTAGTAACAGAGTGAAAAAGACTGAACTAATTCTATATCAGCTTACATTTGATATTTAAATTAACTTACTTAATTAAATGTATTTCAATTTTATTCAGTTTGACCATACATAAATTTTCTCAAATTCCTTTACATTAACTTTCTATAACTTTTCTCATCCTTTTAGTTTGTCTTTTTTTACTTTCAGAAATAACCAGCTTAGGACAAACCACTTTCCTTTAATTCCCTCAAAATGTATCACCATAACTTTTGCTGAAAACACATATTAATTCCTTGCATAGTCATTAGAATTCTTAACCCTTAGAAGCCTTAATTTCTGGTAATAACTAAGTAAGCAATTAGCATTCTTTTTTTTCATTTATTTATTTTTAATTAGTTTATTGGGGTGATAATAGTTGGCAAAGTTACATTCAAGTGTATAATTCTGTAAAACATCATCTATATATCACATTGTGTGTTCACCACCCAGAGTCAGTTCTCCTTCCATCATCATATATTTGATCCTGTTTACCCTCATCTACCATCCCTCTCCCGCCTTACCCTCTGGTAACTACTAAACTATTGTCTATGTCTATGAGTTTGTTTCTTTGTTTGTCTTGTTCCTTTGTTGCTTTCAGTTTTATATCCCACATATCCGTGAAATCACATGATTCTTGACTTTTTCTGTCTGATTTATTTATAATAATCTCAAGATCCATCCATGTTGTCCCAAATGACACTATTTCATCTTTTCTTATGGCAGAATAGTATTCCATTTTGTATATATACCATATCTTCTTTATCCAATCATCTTTAGATTGGTAAATTTATAAATACATTTTATAGCCTCTAGAAACATAGACTCTTTTACTGACCAACATATTTCATAA
Source organism: Rhinolophus sinicus (assembly GCF_036562045.2). Lineage (NCBI taxonomy): Eukaryota > Metazoa > Chordata > Mammalia > Chiroptera > Rhinolophidae > Rhinolophus > Rhinolophus sinicus. The sequence continues at coordinate 108,210,745 of NC_133756.1, forward strand.
TTTTTAGAAATATATATTTCCTCAACAAAGCACAACACATTTATTAACAGATCCAAATTGATCTTATAGTTATAATAAGCCAAAATCAGGTAAACAGACTAATTTAACAACCAATGTTTCAGTATTTTACATTATTTGGAAATGATCTAGATTTTTAGCAACTTCCATCTTTTAACTTAGTTAAACTTTAAAGTTTCAAATTGCCAAGAGATTTTTGGGAAACGATTTTTAAGTACCATATAATCGTTGCTAAACATTTCACCTAAAAATGTTTTATTCTACTTCTATTTAATTTATTAATAACAAATAATTATATTTAGATTACCCATAAAAATTTCATGAGACATTATACAAAGTTAATTATCCCAAGTTATTTTCCTGCTGACAAATTTTATAAGAGAGATTACATGAACTTATTCTATATACCCAGGTAAAACAAAAATATTCCATTTAATGCTAATAACTAAAAAAAAGTCTATTTAATCAAATCAAACTCAAACCAGTTTAATATCAAATATTTTCCATATCACATGATTCTTAAAAACATTTGGGTTAGTTTCCGTTATGTTTCCTAATTTATATAAGTGCTAATTCCCTCAAGTCAATTACAAATTACAAATTAATAATGCCATTTGGTGGTAGTAAATACCATATTTGACATAAAACATACAAACACAAACAGATGATAAAACAGAGATCACAGTTACCCAAGATTGTTTTTTTGGTTTGTTCAGTCTCAGGCAGCTGTGGGCTGTGTTCACTTTCCTGATTAACCTGCTGGAGGGCTTAGGAAGTTTGAAAAAGTTCTTCTGAAATGGAAAAATCAACTTCTGATTTTGCAAAATTTCTGATGAAAAAATATTAAATCCTTTAAAAGTATCTTGTCAAAGGATATTTCTTATTGTATTTCTTGTCAGAAATTTCTTATTGTAATTTTTGCTTTTGAATATTTTTTCTTCCTAGTTTCTCCAAATTTGAGTTTAAAAAAAAAAAGTAGACTTATTTAGGGCCATTTAATGTTGGAGGATCTGCAGATGCTTTCTTTGATTCACCCAACCTTAGGAGATACTATATTAAAATCTGTGTTTTTATCCCATCAATGTCTATTTTATTTATCCTATTTATTAATAACTAAAGATTTCTATCTTGCTGGAATGAGTCCTGTGACTCTTCCCTGTTTTCTTTTCCATTCCTATCAATATTTTCTTTACTTTTAATCTCAATAATCTTTTAAAAAATTCCACTTTGTTGGGAAAAGTCTTTTGACTCTCCCTTTAGTCTTTCTTCTTAAGTGCCAGGCAATCGTACTTCCAATGTCCTGAGTTTTTACAGTATCTTGTAGGCAAATAGGAAGGGGTTTGAGTGGACTTTGATCTTTTGTTCTAATTTCTGTCCTTGCATCTTATTAAGGGAATCCTAATGGCTAGTCATTATACCAATATGATTTTAAGTAATCATCACATCCAATGAATTAATTATGTCATACATTTTCCTGGTGCAATATAGATTGCTTCTTCATGTAATTTTAGGCTCTGGTTAGAGATGATTCACTAGCATTTTTAAAGGCACTGTTGCATCTGTTCCCCAGAAGAAATGAAACAGAATGCTTCAAATTTCTGTGTCTTGAAAATACATCACTTACCTAGTGAGGAGTCCCTTTGTGTGTAAAAGGGCTGATATGGAATGGAATTCTGGCAAGCTGGTATACTAGCCAAACTGCCCTTCCAAGACCAAACTGCAATGGGCATGCCTGTGCCTCAGGGTCTAGAAGGTTATCTTGTTCTCTCTGCCAGTGTGGCTCAGAGCTGAGTAACAGAACCCACTTCAAAATGTCCTGGAAACTCTGAGTCAGGACAGCTAGAAAGCATTGGCAGCATGTGTGTATCTCCCTGACAGATAACTAGGCTCTCTCTGAACCCACCCACTAGCTGAATTAAATACTGAATCCGCTGCTGTCCAGATTAAAGTTGACCTCCATTTACTTGATGAAATTACTTTTGGCTATAAAATTATCTTTGATATTCAATCCATTCAAAAAATATTTATTGAATACAATATACACTGGGACATGTTAGGTAGTGGAGATATAAAGATGACTACATGTTTATGTATATCTTGCCTTATTCTAAAAGGTATTTGAGCTTATGGAACTAAATAACATAAATCTCTCCCTCCAAAAACTCTCAGTATGGAGCAGAGACCAAAATGTAAACCAATGATTGCTATAAATATTATGATAGAGGTGGGTAGAGGCAGAGCCTGTTCTACCCAGGTGGTCAAGGAAAGCTTCTGGAGATGGAATACCTGAAGAATACTAGGTAGTACCTAGATAACAAAGGGGGACACAGTCTTCTAGACAAAGCTACACATGCAAAGGTGGAGTGTGCGTAATACAGTCGAAAACCAGCAACCTGCTCAGGAAGGCTAGTATAAGGTGCCTCTGAGGGAGGTGTGGTTGGTGAGACTGGGTAGGCAGGCAAGGCCAAGTCAAAGGATGTCCCATACAAGCTTAAGCATTATCTTAGATCTCTGGAGAGTGACAGAAGGGTTTTAAATAGGGTAATGATGTGTTGAGATCAAACACTGAACAGGCAGTTAGATAGATTTATCATTGCAGCATTTTTGTAAGAAGGATTGTAATTTCCATAGGTCTCCCCCTACAAGTCCTGCTAGTAAGTAGAGTAAGTGGAAACTTTCCTGACTGTAGAGTTGAAGGGAAGTGCGTGAGAACTGTCGCTCCCATTAACTCTTCCCTCTACGTCAGAGCAAATTTCCTATTATTTCAGACAGGAAGGAGATGTAAATTAATAAGCAATAATAGTGGCAGCACTTTTCACAGATGATTATGTTCCTTCCAAGTTCTCCTGCATCTGTTTCCTAACCAGTGTCTCCTGCTGTCTCTTCTACAATCTGTCTACACATTTCTCAGTCCACACCTGTCACCTGGCCTTCGTATATGTAACTGATCTTTTCTCTGTCTCTCATCCAAACTCCCTCGTAGAGGTTTTAGTACCATCCCAACTCCACAGCTAGCTTTACAACTCTTAACCTCTTGGAAAATTGAGTTGGTTAGACTAGATCACTGCTTTAAAAGTGGATTCACACACTACCTAATGCTGTTCCATGACAATTTTTAAATGATCCTTAGGAAAATGGAGGGGGGAAAATACACTAAAGGATTTGTTAATTTGTTGTGTTGTGCTGTTTTTGCCTTTAAATCTTAGGTGACATAAATGGATCAATAATAATTAATAGTATTAAATATTAATAATAACATTTAAGAATTAAATATTATTTAATAGTATTATTATTATAGTTACTGCTTTGTGACACATTCCCATCATATGCCCAGGCATAACCCATGTGTGTTTGAAACAATAGAATCCAATACATATAGGCATGTTTCCTATCCAACATAGGAACTAGAACCTTGAACATTACTTACGTGTACACCTACACATGTAATTCTCCTTCATCTCATTCTCATGTTTCCCCTCATTTGAGATATCTTATTCTCGTTCTTTAAACAATAATATAAATAGATAAACATATATACACATAGACATTTACATATAATCCTAAAAAAGTACATCATAAAGTTTTTTTACTTTATAAATAGTGTATCTTGTTGTATATAATCTTCGAGGAATTTTTATCACTCAGTCTCTTATTAGGATCCATATATTTTTACATGAGGCTGTTGTTCCCCTATTGTGACTGCTATATATTATTTAATTACATAAGCACACTACATATTTGTCCATTCTCCTGTAGATGGCTATTTGGATTATTTCCCGGTTACTTCCAATATGAACAGGGCTGCTGTGAACACTTTTGTACACGTCTCCTGGTGCATATTGACAAAAGTCATTCTCAGAGAAATGCATCGAGGTAGACTTGCTAGGTAGCAGAGTATGCAAGTTTTCCATACAGACAGATGTATTCAATTTAAAGGACTCCCTCTTAGACTGTGCTCTTTTATGGCAGCAAATGTCATGTTTTATTAAATGATGCTAATTATAGATGGCAGTTGCTGCTTTTTCAAAAGTATCCACTTTTAGTAAAATTAACAACCTCAGGTTAGGAAGTTTTACTGCTCTGTGAAATTCTGAAGCCTGGAGAACTCAATACGAGATCACATCTGAGAGAAAGGCTGAATTTTATTCACATCTGTGAAAGAGTCACAATCATAGCATTTATCTAACTGGACAGTCTCGAGGATTAATGAGATACATAATGATAAGCACTGGATTACAGTAATCGTTCAATAAACCACGGTCCCTGGCTACCTTGGTTTCTAATGCTAACTTCTAAATGTCCAGGATTATACAGCAGGTTTTGTTGTGCTGGCTACAGCATTTAGAGGGCTTTCTGAAGGTGACACAGCCCAAGGGAGCAAGCAGCCTTTCAGCGTTCACTCCTTGCCTTTATCTGTTTAACAAACACTGCAGCACTCAGGAGATGGAGTTAGCCTTTGCTTTTATTGATGCCCTTTATTTTGAGGCTGTTCTGTTTTATTTCTTTTGACAATATCGGGGGGAGCAAGGCCATGGCACAGCGGGCATCATGGAATTGCTTATCTCGGATCCTGGGTCTTTGGTCTGCTCCACAGTCTAGTTTCCTGAGGATACAAACATAGAGCTAATCAAATGGGGAGCAGCCAGACCTAAGGGAGGCCTTAGAAGAGGGAAGAAGCTGCCAGTTTCTTAAAAGAGGAATCAACTTTTCTCTAGTCCCACGGCCAAGAGACATCTCCCCTAGGGAGCTCTGTGGTGGTCTTCCCTGGCTGGGCACTGGACTCCCATGGGCATGGAGATGAATTTAGCTTCACATAGGAAATAATTGTGTATTGGAGATTCCAGGGCACCCAAACTTCATTCCCATTCACATGTCAAATCCATTCCCATTCACATGTCCAGTTATTAAATATTGAATTATTAAATAATTCAACAAAATACTCTTTCATAAACATCAATAGCGCTTAGCATTTGTTTACATACACAGGGAGGATTTCTACAGCTTATTAATAATAGTTTGTTCTTTGGAAGCAGAATTTAAGACAGAGATCCATGTTGATGGTGGGGTGCTTATGCCAGGAGAGGAAGGGGCACTAAAAGCAGGTAGAAGTATCTCAAAGGCAAGCTTATGTACAGCTGACCCTTGAACAAAAGCAGGTAGAAGTATCTCAAAGGCAAGCTTATGTACAGCTGACCCTTGAACAACATGGGTTTGAAATGCACATGTCCACTTACCTGCTGATTTTTTTCAATAAATACTGTAAATGTATTTTATGATTTTGTTAACATTTTCTTTTCTCTAGCTTTATTGTATGAATACAGTGTATAATACATATAAATTACAAAATATGTGTTAATCACCATTTGTGTTATCAGTAAAGCTTCCAGTCAACAGTAGGCTATAGAAGTTAAGTTTTGGGGGAGTAAAAAGTTATATGCAGATTTACAACTATTGCGGGGTTTGGCACCCCAACCCCCACATTGTTCGAGGATCAACTATACTTCAGAAACCAATATATGCTTTGCATTTACTGTATCCTAAGCCCTGTGCTGGATACTAAGGATAGAAACATGAATATGATTCTTTCTTCTCATGAAGTGATGGCTGATGGTGGAGGTAGACAACTTACCAAACAATTATAGCAGAGCTAGTAATTGTAAAAACATTATGGGCCGGTGTGGGGGAACACAGAGGAGTGGCAGCTAACTCACTGAGGATGGATAAGGCGCCACCACATGGAAAAGGTGCCATGGAGGTAGGGCCTTGAAGCACAGATGGGATATTTCCAGGTGAAGAAGGAATTCCTGAGAGAGGAAACCATTTTAGAAAAGCATGGCACTGAGCAAATGCAGAACATATTCCAAGATCAAGGCCTTCTTGACAGGTCTCATAATTCAGTGCCATTTTCCTGCTCATTTCCTTTCTGCCGAGCTCTGCAAGAGTGCAGATTAAAAGCATCAGATTACGCACATGAAGTACACAGTGTCTGGAATATAGACACTGGTCAGTAAATGGTGACTGTCATTATGATGAGGCCACTGACACAAATGTTATATCTCCACCCAATTTATCTCCTTTATTATACCAGGCAATCCAGACTCTTAGAGTTGTCGGCTCAATGAGATAACATAATTTCTGAGAAAAAACTTTGCTTACCTATATAAGATACCAGTTAGGGAAAATAGCATTTTGGGGTATCCTTAGTGTCAGGCTGGGGAGGTAGGAAAGGAAAATCTGCTACAAAACTGGCCTGCTTTAAGTCTATTGCAAGTAGATGTAAATTCATCATAAAAGAACCTACACTCTGCCTGGATCACGTCACTGGTGAAAGAATCAGATATCTGAAGGTTACACTGTGGTTGGTGATGATGAGGGGGATTGTTAACTTTTACTGAACACTTACTACATGGCAGGCATTATACTGAGAGGGTAAATGTATCATCTTATTTGATCCTTACCACAAACCCGTGAGGCTGGCATTCTTGTAATTATTATTACACCAATTTATAAGTTTATGAAACTGAAAAGGTGAAATCATTTCTCCAAGATCACAAATCTTTTAAATGCCAGAGACCAGGATTTGGGTCTAGATATATCTGGTTCAGAGCCTGGTCTTAACTTCTACCAGTATGATATTAATGACTACCACCATTCATTGAGCTTACCGTAACTAGCATTTAGGCAAAGGTATAGTGGATTATTACTATATCTAGTGTATGGATAAGAAAATTGAGCCTCAGAGAATTGAAGTGTCTTGTTCAAAGGTACATAGTGGTAGAATTAGGAATCAGCCCAGGTCTGTCAGACTCCAAAGCCTATGCTTTTTCCATTACTCCATATAGTCTCTCATTTTGAATCTATGGTAGGTCTTCTGGGGATGACCAGGGTCAAAGAACAACCTCCAGTAACCTTCCAAATATACCTAAGCATGGATGTTTGAAATATCCTGATTAATGCACCCATAGTTTCTGCATGTCTTCCAAGCCAGTATTTGGAAATTTTGTCTCTTGCTGTGGCATCAGACACAGATCTTCCTCCTGCTATCCAGGTCAGAGCACTTGGAAACTAGCTTCACTTAGGACAAGCATCTCAGACAAAGGCTTTGAGACACTAAATGATGTTCTTATCTGTGCCGTTTATTTCTCCTTTACATCATGTATTTCGCTCTCACAGAGCAATCAGTAGATAACATTCCCTCGCTTTAAGAGTCCATCTACTGCTGACTAAATCCTAAGTATTGAGCCACAGATTCAGGATGAGAAAACCCTGTCCTTTAAGCAATCTCCTGAAGTTTGGGCTGTCAAGTGTTTCAATTTAGTTGGGAAGAGAAGATTATATGCAGAATCAAGGATTTCCATTTTCCATTTCTCAGGGGACTTAGAGATCTTTCCAAGCCTGTAACAGAATATGACTCAAATCTGAGAAGAAGTTTTAGCTGCTATCTACCTAAATCGGGACACCCCCAAACCCCAGTCTCTAATCATAATTAACATTAGATTTCTACTTTTCTCAGCTCTGCTCTTTGAGTGCAGGGTTGACACCAGGACCCCATTTTAGCATAGCCTAATGAACTGTAACTGTGCAGCTCATTGTGACGTGTGTATGTGCACACACACACATTTTATAGAAAGCCTGCGGATAAGTATGTGTGTCCCTGTGAGCAACTTGAGAGTAAGAACACTGTTTTATTAATCTTTGATCATGACATCACCACAAGGTTTAGCCCCAGAAATGTTCAAAAAATATTTGCTAAATTAACATGGCCAAGATATGAAGTAATTCTCTTTCCAGCAGAAGAAAAAACACATGTCAAAATAGATGTGTGTGTGTTTTTTTTTTCTATTAGGCTTGTGACATAAAAATAGGTGATCACAAATTAAACATTTCCTGATGTTACTGCCTCAATATTTACTAAACATTCTTTAAACATTGCCTGAACAGTGCTGTGAGTCAGGCATGTTGCAAACGTGTGTAAGACAGAGTCGCTCCCGTTAAGGGCCTTGCCAGTCTTTTAAGGAGATAGCTGCCTAACTCATAAGTCTTGTAAAACCAGGTAGGTGCTGCCATTAGCGGTGCGTAAGGATGCTGTGGGGCATGACTCCCAGTAGGAGAGTCCCCTTAAAAGAGACTAGAGGGTGGAACGAGGAAGAGGACATTCTAGGCAACAGAAACAGAGGTGAAGAAATGCAACATGTTCCCACAATGTCAAACATCAAGTGTGTCCCGGGTACAGAGTTCTTAGAGGAAGATGAGGAGGTAGGAGCCAGGTCCTAAAGATATTTGTTATCATTAGAGAAGCTCAAAACAATCTTCTTGTGGTCTGTGATTATCAACCATTTTTCGTTTTGTTTCTTTTAACTGCACTCATTATATTTTCACCTCCTCCCATGGGTATAGCCAGGGGGAGGAAAATCCCCAGTGACCTAGTATTCCAACCCCTTCCTTTACATTCAGGAAAGCATAATGCCACTAGGTGAGTGTGGTCTCATATTAATAATAATCTCTAATTGGCTGTAATAAAGAAAAGAATCCTCCAGCTTCCATACTTTAACTCTTTTTAATAACAACGATTTGTGATAACACTTATCTTCCTCCAATCCCTAAACTGTTGTGTCCTAACACCGTGGTTGTACTGTGGCTCTGGGAGTATATGATTGGAGAGGAGTCCATAATAATGGTGTCACATGATCAGTTATATATTTTAGAACCATGGTAAAAGCCAGCATTTACCATCCTACCGCAGCCCCAAATCACACTATGTTAAAAACATTGGAAATGTAAGGGCATTTACACTGAGTTTTTGTTCCATTCCCAAGAACTTGGAAGCTTGCTATTGTTTTCTGTTTTTGTTTTCATTGACTTTCTATTTGTAGCAGATTTGGATTTTGCAGACCTCCCCTTGGTCAGATTGCCTTTGGAGAGACGTTTGCCACAGAATACATCCTGTTTTGTTGTAGTTATTTCAAATTGATCTCCCCACCTTGGTAAAAAGTCACCAGTCTAGCAATTAGGCACTGCTGTGCTCACTTGTTTTTAGCTGAAGTCCCATACTGAGAAAATTGCATTTTACTTGGCTTGAGTTCTATTCTTGAGTGACGCTCAAGTTAAGAAGCAGGTGTGCCTGGTTGCATTTAATGCCTTCAGTGGATAAAATTCTGTAAATGAGATGGCCCATATAAATTGAGCTCCAGTGAACGAGAAATCATTAATTTTCATTTTCTCTTCCTCACTTTCAAAGGAGCCATTATGATTTCTTGCCTGGACTATTGCAGTAGTTTCTTAACTGGTCTCCCTGATCCAACTCAAGTGTTTTTTCCAATCAACCTTTGCAGCCCTACAGGAATGATTCCCCAACAGACAGCATCCTGTCACTCTCCTTTCATGAAACACTTAGGGGACAATCCATTTTTGATAGGTTAAAATTGAAAGTTCATGAATCAGTTGCAAGAAACCTTTCAACCCTTTCAACCTCTTCTGACTTTAATCTTAAATTGAGGTTTTAAGATGTAGTCTAATTATCTGTCTTTGAAACCTGCTCACAGATTTCTAGGTGAGGTTCATTGTTCACTCATTTATTCATTTAGTCAATATCTATTAAGTGTCTTCCCCCTACCAGGCACTGTTCTCACCGCTGGGAATACAGAGATGAAGCAAAGTTCTTTCCTTCATTCATCTTACACTCTAGTATAGGTCATTTAGTAAAGACAGTAATTAAATACATCAATATGTAATTTCCAATAGTGAAGAGTGTACTAAGAATAATAAACCAGGATACTAAACAGCTATTTAGGGGGAGGATTTTTATATATTCTTCAACTATAGGCAGCATGTATTACTTTGGGAAATTGTTTCATGTATTTTCTCTTTATATTAGCTCCTTGAGTTGATAAACACTACTTACCTTTGTCATCTTTCATCCCTCCTGGAAAATACTCAATAATTATGTCCTGATGGAATAAATGTACAAATGTATGAATGGGTGAAAAAAATTATCCTCAGCCATATTTTATTTTCATTAGAAAGAAAATGCTCTGTGGAGCGATAACTGAAATACTCCTAAGACAAACTAATTTCTTAACAAATACTGGGGCTCTGGCCAAAGAAAAAAATTACCTTTAGCACATAGACTAGAATCATAAGATACTCCTTAGAACCAGGTATCTGGGTCATTTAATGTTCAAGGTATCTTCAAAAAAAGAGATGGAGCCTCTATTAACCAATTTCTCTATGATCTATAATTTAAAAATGAAGAGATTCTTTCACTTCCTCAGAAAATCTATTATACCAGTTTTATGAATTACTTTAAACCAATGTTTTCAAATTTTTATTTTAGTTGGTATACAATATTATATTAGTTTCAGGCGTACAATACAGTGGTTCAACATTTATATACCTTACAATGTGCTCACCTCACTAAGTCCAGTAACTATCTGTCACCATGCAAACTTACCACAATATTTTTGACTATATTCCCCTTCACCTTTTCCCGCATGCCCCCGTGCCCTCTGTTCTGGCAACCATCAGTTTGATCTTTGTTTTTATGAGTCTGGTTTTTTTTTTTTTTTTTGGTCCTGTTTTGTTCATTTGTTTTGCTTGTTCTAGATTCCACACCTAAGTAAAACCATACAGTATCTGTCTTTCTCAGTCTGTCTTATTTCACTTAATACCCTTTAGGTCTATCTGTGTTGCAAATGGCAAGACTTCCTTCTCATTGCAGAGAAATATTCCATTGTGTATATATGCCACATCTTCTTTATCTATTCATCTGCTGATGGACGTCTAAGTTGCTTCCATATCTTGACTATTGTAAATAATGCTGCAATAAACACAGGGGTGCATATATCTTTTCAAATTACTGTTTTGCTTTCTTCACATAAATACCTAAAACTGGAATTGCTGGATCATATGGTAAATGTGTTTGTAGTTTAAGGGATCTCTATACTGTTTTCTATAGAGGCTGCACCAATTTGCAGTCCCACCAACAATGGACAAGGATTCCCTTTTCTCCACATCCTCACCAACTAGTTATATATTGACTTTTTGATAATAGCCATTCTGATGGGTGTGACGTGATATTTCATTGTGGTTTTAATTTGCATTTCCCTGATGATTAGTGATGTTAAACATCTTTACATATGTCTGTTGGCCATCTGTATGTCTTTGGAGAAATGTCTCTTCATATCCTCTGTCTACTTTTTAATTGGATTGTTTATTTGTTACTGAGTTGTATCAGTTCCTTATATATTTTTTATATCAACCCCTTATCAGATATGTCATTTGTGACTATACCATTTAGTAGGTTGTCTTTTTGTTTTGCTTATGGTTTCCTTTACTGTACAGAAACTTTTTTAGTTTGATGAATTCCCATTTGTTTATTTTTGGTTTTGTTTCTCTTGCTTGAGGGGACATATCCAAAAAGATATTATCAATACTGATGTCAAATAGTTTACTGCCTATGTTTTCTTCTAGGAGTTTTATGGTTTCAGGTCTTACATTTAAACTTATTCCATTTTGAGTTTATTTTTGTATATGGTATAAGAGAGTGGTCCAGTTTCATTTTTTTGCTTTATCTTTCCAGTTTTCCTACTTGTTGAATAGACTGTCATCTCGCCATTTTATATTCTGTCCCCTTTGTCATACATTGACCATATGCTCGTATACGTGAGGGTTTATTTCTGTGCTCTCTATTCTGTTCCATTGATCTAGGTGTCTGTTTTTGTGCCAGTAACATACTGTTTTAATTGCCATACCTTTGTAGTACAGTTCAAAACCAGGGAGCATGATACCTCTTACTTTGTTCTTTTTTCTCAAGATTACTTTGGCTATTCGTAGTCTTTTGTGACTCCATATCAATTTTAGGATTATTTTCAACCAAGATTTTATTGTAAAACTATTTTCTGGGGGAAATAAAGCAATCTTTAGTTAAAGTTTGAATCTATAAAGAATCTATATTGTAAAGAGATGTTTAAAATGATGTAATCAAATGACCAAAGCACTATTTAAAAGTTTAACCTTACGTGTATGTCTAATGCCCAGTTCTGGGTTGCCCATTAACTCACTCTAACAGATTGATTAAATCTTTTACTGACCTATTTCTCAGTTTCTACATCTGTGCAATGGGGAACTGTAAGTCTGTAACATAGCATAGAGCCCCCAGGATCCTCTTAGCTCTTTATATCTCTATGTGAATCTATTGAAACTGCCAACCCTAACAAGTGGCATGTTCTAAAACAAAGAGATCAGAATAAGAATACCACGTAAGACAAAACAAATGTCCCCATAGGGATTGTTATTTTTTTGTTTGTCTTGGTTTGTTTTGTTATTGATGGATAAAGCATGGTACTTGGCAATGTTTGTTGGAATTCTTTGGTTACAGGCAATAGATACCCAAGTATCAACTTTCATTCGTTTATGCCAAAAAGTAATTTATTGGAAAGCTGACAGATAGCTTATAGAATTAAAGAAAAATCTGATTAACAAGGCTCAGAAAGGACCAGAACTAGGTCATCTCTGTAATTTACACAGCAGAAACTAATGAAGAGTCTCCTTAGCGCTTTACCACAGAGATGAATAAATTCCTTCAATGACCATAATATTCAGCACTGTTCAAAATTCAAAATCTAGGGAAAGAGCATTTGATTGTCTGAGCTTGAGTGACCCCTGTGTCAGGACAGCTGGGAGATGAAACATTTTGATTTACTTGCGCACTATGAATGTATCTAATAGGAAAGACAGTTCCCCAATGGACAAATCAGATGCTTTTAGTAGAAGAAATGAGAATAGATGTTCAACAAGCAGAACATTCACCACAAGCAAGGGCTCAGGAAATCACGAAGAGGCTCTTTCCTAATGGAAAGAGCAACGATTTTGGTGTTTGAATGGCCTGGAGTTAAAATCTGAGGTCCCCTACTTGGTAGTTATTATATGGAGATTATTTTGCATTCCTCAGAGGGTTGCTCTCAGGGTAAATGAGGTAATTTGTAAAAATTAGTGTCTAGCTCAAAGTGAATACTTAATAAATTGTCTCTATTACCAAGGAATAAATGTGTTTAGGGTATTTGGGGACAAGAATGCAAACATATAATGACATGTTACTGGAGAACCCCGAATGCCCCAAAGAGGACACAACTGAGAGACAATCAGGGAGCAGCCCAAGGATACGTGCATGTTTCCGGATAACTGATTGCAAAAGTCACTAAACTAAACTAATCTTGGAATTGCCTACTGCTGTGTCCTCATTGCAGTGCTGGCCTCCTCTTTTCATTATCTTTGGCCCAAAGATACAATGTTCAAATAATGGAATAGAGGGAGTAAATTGTGAAGTTTGATTAAAATCAGATGTTATTGTTTACTCTCAGTCCATTCCTTTGATACCTGCAAAACAGAATCCTATGGTCGACATAAGAAACGTCCAAACCTATTGAGAATTTTTATGAGTTTATTTGAGCCAAACTGATGGTATACTGGAAATCAAAATCTCAATGGATTAAGAAAATGTTCCAGAGAATGGCAGTTCTGCAATTTATTTTATACATTAGAATCAAAAGATTACATGACATCCATTGGGGTAGATTAAGGCACCATGAGAAACCATGGAGGGACAATCTCTGGGGTTGGATAAAAGGCAAAATGGAGAAACACATACTTCTTTTACATTGGTGGGTACAGGAGCTAATAATTAACATTTACAGCACATAGAGATGGTATTGGGGAGCAATATAATAATGAGGGTTCTGTGGCCTGGTGCTCTGGTTGTCTTGTGCTCGGATGTCTGTGGTTGTGGTTTGGAGGAGCAGGAAGAGAAAATTACTCAGATGTTTCAAAGGTGTGTTATCCTAGATGCATAAGGACAATGGGCAGGGCTCACTTAAGGTACAGATTAACCTTTGCTAAGGAAGCTGTAGGCCTGGGATGTGACTGTGACTAACCACTGTGACCTGCCCAGTTAGGGATTTGTGATGCTGTGTGGCTCCTTTCCATCTCTGAGTTTGTTAGGCATGCCTTGTAACCCCCCCACCACACCCCCGAGCTTGTCAGGTTTATTGCATAGCTCCCTTTCAGTCACAGTACCATAATAATTTTTTATATGTGCAGAGCATACTAAGTAAGGTGTGTGATGGGCAGGAGCAGTCTGTACAAATAATAAGTGGATGTATTGTGTGTGGAGAATTAAAAGATAATAAAATCAACTAAAGGCTAACTGCTTTTTATTATCACTATGTGCTGGCAATTCTAAACAATGTCAGTGATAAAATGCTTCTCCCCACTCAGTAGAAAGCTTTCTCCTCCTTGAATCATCCATCATCTTGTAGGGGTTTGTCATCTTTCCTGTCCCATTGTTAACTTTTAAAGGGCAACCTTTGTATTTTGTTCAATTTTGTGGTCCCTTGTAAAGACCGACGTTAACCTTATGCTTAGGTAAGGGACAGGTGCCTGGGGCCTCATCATCGTGATTTACCTAGTTCAGGTTACTCTGCTTAATAAAGGCTTTTAATTTATAACTTGGACTCAATGAAATGAAACTCTGAGTTCCTTGTCAGAAAAATGGGATAGTGACGCTTACCTTGAAAAGCTGACAACTGTGATGCAGATAAGCAATAAAATGGGTAAAAACCCTGTCACACTGTCTGTTCCCCAGGCTTTCAAAAGTGCTCCTTATTTTGATGTCATTGTTAAGCCAGCAGATACATAATCAAAGTCTAGAGTAAGTCAGGCTAATCTATGGGGAAACAATGATTAAACAGACGTGGCTTTTGCCCTGGACCATATCACCAACAAACATATACCACGAGGTGGCCTAAAGTCTCTCGGGTCCTATGGAGCAGGTGAAGAACATAGTATAGGGAAAACCACAAGGAGGCAACCTTCAATCCCATGGGGAAAGGAGGGCACTCAGAAAAGCTGTCGACGAAAAGGTCACGTGGTTTATGCTACCTAGAGGCATCAATTCATGGAAAAAAATAAGTTCTTCCTTCAGAAGTCAGAAGATACGATAGGAGAATGCTTCTGTAAAGATGTTAAGTGAAAAAAGCCAGACATAAAACTGTCTGTGAATACAATTTCAATAAGCGGGAACATACACATAGATTAAATCATGGAAGACATTCTTCACGTTGTTAAAACTGGTCATTTCTGGGTGCTGGGACTATAGGTAATTTATATTGTCTTCTGTATCTGTACACAGTTTTTTTTTCATTTCAAAAAACAAAAGTTATGACTATCAAAGTATAAAGAAAATGTTATGTTTTTCAAAGAAGGTGAGCAAACAGTGTTGAAAATGTAATTTTGGAAAGCACGTTATTTTCTAAGCTCAAAATTCTGGTCCCTGGGCTATAGAAAACTAAAGGCTACATTAGTGATTTGATTTAAGAGAAAATGGAACTGAAACTTACCTTGCAGAGAAGAGTGAAGGGAAGCTGCAGAGTTGTGTCTGGCTTGCTGAAGTTGTAGAATGTGTTTTGAATATCCAATGCCATTTTTTCACAAGAAACTTTGGTTCATTACATAAATAATAAGACATTGATTTTCAAATAGGCCCTTTCATACCTCTCATCCTTCCCCAAATGCTTTTCATTCAGCTTTTCTACTGATAAAAATCTATTCACCTCCTAAGGTCCTTTTCATCTATTAGTAACTCCACGAAAACTGGATTGGCTCCCCCACCCCCAACTCAGTTTTTCCAACACTGTGTATGCAGCTTGATCAAAGCTGTTATCATGCCCAGAAATATACTGTTTGTTTGTATTTATTACTTAGTGGACAGTGGTTACTGTGAGGCAGGACCTAGAATTATTCTGTCGTAAATATCCTGTGCCTCCCAGAGTGCTTCAAACATGATAGAAAAGGATGAATAGTTGATCCTCACATGTCAAATCCAAGTAAGATGTTAGTCCTTACCTTACTTAACACTGTTGCCTGCCATCTCTTTGCAAAATTCTGTCCTCCATTGTGGAGGTTGAGAACAAGTCTCCCTCGAAGGAGTCTCCCTCGAACATGTCACCCTGGTATGCAGATTATTTTGAGCTGAAATCCAAGTTCAACAAATTCAGGAATAGGTTTTTTTTCTTTGTTTGTTTTTACTTCCCTACCCCCTTTCCTCCTTAAAGAGATTCAGATAGAAAAACCTGCTTCAGGAAGGGAACCATAGCATAATAACCTTAGCACATTCACTTTAACACATATGAATTAAGTGTGGTAGACAGGAAGGAGCCATGCAAAAATCTGTTCACTAGGTTTCCCTCTGTCCCATTGTTTCTGAGTTGCCTAGCAAGAATTTGTCACTTTTTTTTTTTTTTTGAATTTGTCATTTTTTTGGCTACCTGTGAATTGCTTATTTGCCCTTTGAAATTCCAGACCCTTTACCCCCCACTTTCTCCCTTGTCCAAAATGACGTATATACCTCCTTTTGCCTCACTGTCTTGGGAATTTTCATGCTTTTGTGAATTCCCTATGTGCACACATTAAATTTTGATTTTCTCCTGTTAAACTGTCTATTCATTTGATTAGCAGCCCAGCTAGAGGAACTTAGAAAGTGGGAGGAAAACCATTTTTACACCGCCACACTGTCTACAGCTCGGAGGAATCCTCCTTAGTTCTTTCCATTGGCTTTTCTTCTGCCCGTGTCTTAAGCATGGATGTTTTCCAGAGTTCAATCTGCAATCCTGTTCTCGTCTGAAGACACCTCCCCGAGTGTGCTCATGTCCTTCTCTCGATTTGCCTGCACACACAGGATGGCGATGTCCACATTCCTTTTCCCTGCTTAGACCTCACTGTTGCAACCCAGACTCTGCCTACCCTGGCCATCATTACCCAGATACCCTACAGGCACTCACACTCAACATGCACAAATCCTTGACTCCATTTTCCATGTTTACCTCCCCCACCCATCGCAAACCTCTTCTTCCTGAGTTCTCTATCTCCGTGAATGCTCTTTTTCAACTTCTTTTCCCTCTTTCTCCATATCACATCAATGACCAATTTCTATTCTATTTCTGTAGAATTTCTTCTTTTCCTCCATCTCCATTCCCACTCTTTCTTCATAATTTCAGGCCCTTATCTTGTGTGGACTATGACAATATAATCTAATAACAGATCTATTAAATATTATCTCCAAACTGTTACTAAAGTGATCTCCCTAAAACAGTGTCACCATGTTACTATCCTACTTCATGTCTCTTCATTACCTACAGAAGAGCTCTTTAGGTAGTAGGTTGTGTTCTCAGTAAAGCAGAGTCTGACAGGATGTTAAGCATACAGGGTGTTTATGCCTTTGAAGTCAACATCCATTGAAGGGAGGAGAAGGAAGCAGCAGGAGAGGAGAAGGAAGTGGGCAGAGGAAAAGGTCTAGCTGTGATGTGGGCCCAGAAGCAGCCTCTGCTCATTTCCTTTCCCTAATGCTCTATCCTCCAACCATATTGACCTACTTACAGTTCCTCATTAGCTCAGCTCAGCTTTCTTGCCTTCTCCTGTAGATAATATTTATCATTCTCTCTTCTGATCTCCCACAATACTTAACTGTAACACTTTATTACACTTACTGATTTACATGCCTATCTCTAGTAGACACCAAGCTTCTTGAAAACTACCGTGTTTCCCCGAAAATAAGACCTAGCCGGACCATCAGCTCTAATGCATCTTTTGGAGCAAAAATGAATATAAGACCCTTATATTATATTATATTATATTATATTATATTATATTATATTGTATTGTATTGTTTTGTATTATAATAAATACCGGGTCTTATATAAGAATGGGTCTTTAATGTGATATAGTACAATATATAATATAATATAATATAATATAATATAATATAATATAATATAATATAATATAATATAATATTATGGTCTTATATTCACTTTTGCTCCAAAAGATGCATTAGAGCTGATGGTCTGGCTAGGTCTTCTTTTCAGAGAAACACGGAAGCACTCAGCTTATTCATAATTTATTACACTTACTGATTTACATGCCTATCTCTAATAGACACCAAGCTTCTTGAAAACTAGCAATCAACTTATTCATCATTTATCCTAAGCACACAAACACAGATAATGTATTTGGCACATGATACTCCCCCAAAAAATACCAGGGTGCCAAAAATATGTATACAGGTGGACACTTTGGTCAACATCACTCAAGCACTAGTTCTCCATAATCAGAAGTGCCTGGACACTGATGGGACCTCTTTGAGCACCTCTTGTAATTGCAGAAGTCGAGCATGACTTGTATTCATCTTTTGTTATCAGCATATATTGAGTATTGAAGTTTTAATAGTTTTTTTCCTTTAAAATGTTTATACATTTTTTGGCACCATCTGTAGCATGGAAAAGATGGATAAATGAATGGAAGCATGATCACCATGCCTTCACACAGCATGTGCATTCAGGCCATTGTTAGATATTAAATCAGGTCGAGTGTAGCATTTCATAGAACGGTACCATTTTCTGACTTAATGGGAGAGGGACAGGAAGAAGCAGAGGAAATATGAGTTAAATAGATGAGGCCCAAACCCAAACAAGTCAGCAAAGCCAGGAAAGAGCAGAAAAATGCAGTAAGCGGATAGGATTCAGATTCCAGGTGGTCTAGGCTGGAGGGATCAGGAACCCTGGCTGAAAGAGAAAACAAAAAGGCCTGGAAGTCAGAAGCATGTTTTGGAACAGGAACCCTAGTCACTGAGTCACAGAATCTCAGAATTCTAGGAAAGACCTCACAGGTATTCATCAAGACTTCATTTTTCAGAGGAGAAATATTAAGTTCCTGGGGGGAAAAAGAGGTCAGAATTTAGACATTCACCAATCTATTCATCCATCCGTGCAATTATCAATGCATGCAGTATTCATTTGTAATTAATGAGAACCTACTATATTTAGATCTTCTGCTAGTCACTGGGAATACAAATATGAAGAAGACATGTTCCTTTCCATCAAGTAGCCCACAATATGGTAGAAAAGAAAGCAATATAAGCAAAAGACTTTAATTCAGTAGGATGAGTGCTTTAATATAAGATTGTCTGTGCATTGAAGACATCTAAGATAAAACTCTCAGACTGTAGGAGAAATTTTTGTGTTCTGGTAATAGATCATGGGCAGGAGCCACAGGACGAAGTCTGATATGGAGTCAAAAGTCTTGAGAACCAGCGTTCCCTACATTATCTCCACTCAGGATCAGAACATGTATCAGATATGGGCAGAGTGGGGATGATAGATGTGTCTGGACTGAAGGAGGAGGAGGAAGAGGAGTTGATTTATGACATGTCAATATATGTGTTTAGCTTCCACTTCTGCCTCCTTCCATTCCAGGAGTTACCAAGGGCCGTAATGAAGGAGGACTATGTCTCTGTGAGTCCCCAAATGATGTAGGGGACTTTTGAGTGAGTGAGTGAGTGTCAGGATTGTGTCTCATGATACTGAAGAATGGAAACATAGACCCAGGAGAGGCAAAGAGCTTTAAAAAGAGGATAGTTTATTAAAAGCAAAGGGTTAGAGCTCCTGAGCAGGAGGGTGTCCCGAATGGGGGTGCCCAGTGACTGAGGCAAAAGCTCTTACTTTTATACCTTCCCTTGCCTGTTTGGGGAAGGGGAGATGTTTGAAGAAGGGGACTGGCAACTTCTAATGAAATTCATCTACCAGGTTTGTTCTGCTTGCCCATCCTAAAGGAGTTAGCAAAGTAACCCATTCTTATAGATCAGATCTGCTCCATTTGTCAGGCCAAAAGGAATTTTATGATTAACTTCAAGGCCTTATTACACAATGTCCTGGAGCAAAGGAGTGATTTCAAAACCTGGAGTTTCAGGATATGGCTGTCTTTGTTTATTCCACCAGGGACCTCCCTGTCTACCTAGGGACATGCTAGCTAACCTGTCTCAATCCCCCCCTCTCAAGACAAAACCCTAACTGCTGTTAGGGGATAGATGCGAAGACCGCTCTGCCTACTTCAGTCTGAGGAGGGGCGTAGAGAGAGACCAGTAGCTAGGGCTTCACTCACTCACTCAAAAGTCCCCTACATCATTTGGGGACTCACAGAGACATACTCCTCCTTCAATGACATAAGCAGCACTGGACTCATTCTGGTTTTTCTTAGTTGAATTTATTTAGCCAGTATCCATTTACCTGTTGTCCTCTAAATAAGAGAAAGGTGAAAAGAAAGAACCCACCTAGAAACAGAGAATTAAAGCCGCCATCTCCTTTTCTGAAGCTGGTCTCGTGGTAACCTGAGCAGCAGTCATTCCACAAGCCCTTCAGGGACCAGCCATGAAGGCAACACCTCATGAAACTGCTCCTGTGAGTTACTCTAATGAATCATGTCAGACTGACACAGTACTTCCCACATATAACCTTAGGAAATAAACTGAGACGCAGTGTTAGATATGCATTTAACCTTATAAAAATTTGCCTCAAAGAGAATTAATTTTCCAAGCAGTCACCTTGATTTGTCATTCTTACATTTATGTGAGCAGTTACCCTAACACTGAAGCTCTCTCACAGGAAAAAGGAGTAGAGTATGCAAAGAGTTAAAAGAAAAAGCTTAAAAGTTGAGACATTGAGAAATAAAATATGCTAAATTGTCTCATAATTGGCATTCAGATATAAGTTGAAAATTTAAATGACAGGCAGTTTTACCATGGAAGTATATACTCAAGAATACCAGGCAGTTTCCTATATTTCTTTCTTTCTCTTATTCTCATTTTGAAACAGAAAAACAAGATAATGAAGGACCTACTGAAAAAGCAACTCCTACTATTGTCCTTGGGGTAGTGGTAGTAAAATTTCATTTCTGGAACTAGATCCTGAAACTTACTGTTAAATCATAAATGTAATCTGCCTTTGAACATGAGATCCTCACCTGAAACATGAGGTCACTCTTCCTTCGTTTGAGCATTATCTCTTCCCACAAAATTTTCAGTAAATTGAAAAAGAAAATTACAAACACTCTGAGAGCAGGGTCTGTCTGAGTCTTTATAATATCTTGCCACCCACGTCACTTATTAGTATGTCACCAGGCCCATTTGTGAGTCCTCAGTTGACTACAGTGAAAATGGTGGTCAGTAAGTCACCGTAGAAGAGGGAATTGACAATGGAGTTTCACCAATATTCACTATCCTTGATTAGCTCAGACAGAGGCAGTAGGTTCATAGGGAACATGAAAAGATTTTGAGAAGAATAGGAATAGAAATGATTTTCTGTCTAATCCCACGTACAAGCCAAAAATAAACTACAGTCCTAACTTCTTGACTAAAGTTTCGTTTTTCAGTCTCAAAACAAATCAAAATAAAACAAGTCACTTCTCTAGTTCAAGTAGACTTCAAAGAATCAGGAGCACAAATGGAAATGACTGGACATGTCATCAAAAATTCCACAACTTCTGAAATTTTCAAGTATCACATTAACATTCCAGAAAAGAACTTGCTTTCTGAAGTTTAACTGAAACTTCTTTGTGTAGATATAAATTGATTCCTTTTTTTTTACCTCATCCCAGATATCCTGGAAAATAACTCCCCCTATTCGTATGTAAAACTCTGCCTTTGTTTGAGATTTATGGAGTTTCCTCTTTAGCTCTTCTTTCTACATCTATGGCTCTACTAATGAAAAGAATATGCTCCAATGCACACATTGTTCTTTTTTTTTTTTTTTTCAAAATATGTTTTGATAGAGGCAGAACTAAGAGTTATGCTTATGTATAAATAAAATGTTACCTATTCCTCTCCAGACCCAACATTCTTAGGGGGCTGTCTAGTCTCTCAAGATGGTGTCCCATGTTGGATCCCAAAATAGGCCTTCTCTAACTACTGGGTGCCCGTGAAAATTCTCAACTTTCCCCAGCCTTTGTTGAGTTCTGGCTGCAGGATTCTAGCTAGAATATTACAGACATTCCAGGACTCAACCTCATAGTACCCTGTCAATACTACGTCTTCTCTCATACTCCTGGATGAAACAATAAGATATAAACATGCTTTCTCCATCACAGATACAGACATACCCAGTGGAGGTGACTAGGCTAATTTTCAGCTTCCTAAGACCTTAATTCCACCCTGTCCAGGAGATCTAGTTATGGGACAGCAAAACTGAAAACCCATTCTGAATGACAGATAACCTGGTTGACAGGGGTTCTGGGAGATGGAGGAGCCAGGGAGAGAAGAGGGAATAATACATAAACAAATTGGTGTCTGTGTTGAAAGAGTAAGCTATGGCTTCCAAGATGTTACTCCTGGATACTTTATCTTTGAGATGAACACCTTACGCTCCTTTCAAGAGATGGGGCAATTCTAAAACTCTCAAGGGCAACCGACAGTCAGCCAGTGGCAAGCTGCAGCTCCTGTAGGGGTCTCAGTTTGTGAGTACGCCAGTGTTCTCCTGCCCACTGCTTTGGAGACTAATGACTGAGCAGATCCAAGTACCTTCACTGTTTATGTTGTTTAGGGCAGCTTTAATAAAGGTACTCTCTTCTCAAAAGACCTGTTAACAGAAGCATGCTGGGAACTCCATTTAATGTTTCTGAACTTACTAAATACTTTATTTTAGCTGTCATTTTTTTAGTGATAATATTTTAAGCAATTGAAAGCAAGACTAGCTCCTGCTTATTATAAATAAAGCCAGGTGGACTCAACAATTATTCTTTTAAATATATTTTAAGTTGCGCTCCTGACTTTACTTGTCACAATGTCTCTACCTAAATCATAAGGTTATGAAACAAATACTTTGTTAAACTCTTTCCAGAAAAATATTGAGCCAGAAATGATATCAGGGCACTAAGAAAATGAGTTCTTTAGAATGGGTGAAAAGCAAGAGAATGAAAGGGTGGGGAGGCTAAATCACGGCTTTTAGAATAGAAAGCTGCAAAAGCAGCCAGAAGGAAATGGGGTATTTTTAAAATGTGACAAATGGCTTTATTCTTCTTATATTAGCTATTAACTGCTGGGCCTCATCAGGCATAGTATGCAAAAGGCAGTAACTGAATGCATTAACACACGGCAGTGCCACAATGTGATTCCTATTTCTAGCGGCCGCTGTAATTATGAATCATCCTCGATATATGGGACTTACAAAAGAAATTTTGCCTTTGAATCAAGCTTGCCTTGTTCAAGGTATTATTATCCTAATTTTAACTGGAGAACACAGACATTCCATTTCACTGGATGCAGAAAACTTGTTGTTTTAGCCTCTCTTTGGGACTTCTGAGTACGGCACAGGATGTCTTCCCAAAGGGGTTGAGGAGATAGGAAGACAAGAGACTTCACGTTCTCCCAGAGCTCACTTTCTCCCTGCCCTCACCAGGACTCACAGCCATTTCTCAGCAGAGCACATACTATTTCTAAGCCCCTTGTCCTCCTCTGCAGGGTGTTCCCTCAAGCAGTCTCCCTTCCTCCATCAGGCCAATCCCCTGGACCTAAAGCTACTTTTCAAACTTTTCAGCCATCCCTGGACTTAGTCTCAGCCTGATGAATCCTTTTTACCTGCATTTAAATTCAACCTACCCACTTCCACCATCTAAACAATTCTGAAAACTCCACTTCTTTCCAAAAGTCATCTCTCCATGAACAGCCCAACAGAACTAATTGTCAAGTGCTGACTTTCTATTCAAAAGGTCCATCATACATGTGCAGGATGTTGGGGTTTTAGTCACACAGTTCTCAGATTTTAGTTAACAATAAGCTTAGAATAGACCTGGGTAAATGTGATGCAATTGCCAAAAACCTCTCTTAGTCTTCGGTTGCATTAACAGAAGTTAAATTACTTAACAGAAACAATAATCCTTTTAGAGGCAGCATCAATCACGTATCAATCAGCATGCAACACCTGGAAAGTGTGTTCACATCTGGAATGTTGACAAAACAGTGCACACAAAAGCGAGACAAGCAAAATACTTAGCAACTTGGAAAACGCGTCAAAAGTCCAATCAAAGCATCTAGGGATATCGATCAGTGGGCCAGTTTCCTATCCGGCCAGCTCCTCTTCCTACTCCTCATTTCCTGTTTTGTCACCATCATTCCACCATATTCTCACTCCCCATTATCTTCCATGCCCTGCGAGAGGCACTGGGAAAATAAAAATGATTGACTAGGACCTGATGCTCCCACTTATCCTCATTCAGACACTAGATGTAACAATGTCCGTCACAATACCTCATGCCATTTTGTTTGCAATGGGGGTCACTTAAGCACACTTTAGTTATTATTTGAACAAATATTATTGCATAATGGAAAGGACATGAGCTATCCCATCAGATATAACTGGATTAAAATTCTATTCTGATCATTGCTACCCATGAAACCTCTATTTTAAAGTGGACTTGCTTTAACATGGTGATAATAATTACTCAAATAACTCTGGTCTGCCACATTGAAGTTACTCAAAAATGTTAGTTTCTAAATTTCTGTCTATTCTTCTTAGTCTGAAAGCTCCTTTGAATGTCTTTGCATTTCTCCTAATACAGTGGTATCTCGGTTTTCGAATACCTCCATTGACAAACATTTTGGTTTAATGAATGCTGTAAACCCGGAAGTAAACACTTTGGTTTTCGAACAAGACTCAGAAGTCAAACAAGTCACACGGCTTCCACTGAGTGCAAGATCCTGAGGACTAGCTGTCGGCTGTTTTTGAACGTTTCAGAATTCGTGGATTACGTTAGAAAACCGAGGTAACACCGTATATTAATCCAGGGCCTGATGCACCTGATAAATGGTTGTTAGGTTACATATTTTACGAGATGAGTCACAGTTTCTTTGTCTCAGATGAGTGTTATAAAGATTAACTAAAATGAGGAATAAGCAAGTTAAGGAATAGTTAAGGTAAAGAATAAGCAAGCGTCTTAAAACTAGAATGCATCATACCTATGTGTGACAGAGATGATGACCATGACAAAAAGGACACCAATTGTCAACCGCGGTGCCAGAGACAGGAAGTCTAAGATATGAATAACTGTTAATGATGATGGTAGCTCATCCCCTGAAATATAGTAATGGGTTTATTTTCACAACAAATCTATAAGTACTATTATTATTCCTCCATTGAAGACAGAAATTGGGATACCAAGGGATTAAGGAAGCTTTTTAAGAGAACACACCAAATCAGTGATATAATTGATTCAAACCCATGTGGTCTGACTTAGGAATCCAGGCCAAATAGGAAAAGCTCTATTGTCAGATCAAAAGCAGGGTGATGCCACAGCTTTGGTCAATGGTCTCTGCATGCTCAATCCATTTACATGGAAACAAGCTGCGTTGTTCTTCAGAAATCTCTGAGACTGTTTCTAGTGTATTCTATACATCCTTTGCCATGTAGAAATAGGCCTCTTTGCGCCCTGAGAATAATAGACTGGACTTGTCTGAGGTTACCATAATGAAAGCCGCTCTGCCTGACACTGGAACAGTCCACCATGCATTCAGATCCTCTCATTAATTCTGTCAAATCCACTTGTTCAGTGCACTTGACAATGTCTGTGCTTTTCTCCCAGGCCACTCCTCAAGCAAAGTCTTTTGCTCTCTCCTGTCACCTAAGCTTCATGGATAATTAGAAGGTATCTGTGAGTGTTGGCACTTCTACAGCAGCTGTAGTTGACTCCCCCTCTCATTCACAACAGGAGAAAGTGCCTTAATTTCAATTTCTGAAGAAACAAATCTTCACTAAAGTCCAACCAAAGGGATATAGATTGTGACAGTCCACTATGTAATGACAAACATGCTCAGAAACCTTCCTTCAACCATATGGGTTCAAATGAACCCTGAAAATACAGCCAGGTCCCAGACAGGAAAGCTTGATGGAGCTAAAATGACTGCCCCATAGCAAGACAGGAAAAAGATAAAATAGAATTTACTGTTTTCATAAAAATGGCATTGACCTATTATAGAAATAACCATAGCTACTGTTTGAAGACGTGTTATGTGCCAGGAGTTAAGCTTGGCATTTTACCTCATTTGTTCATTCATCCATCCATTCATTCATTCATTTGGGGAAATGATAAAGCACCTACAGTGTGCTAGGTGCTATGGTAGGGCACCTACCTAGGTAGGTAGCATAAAACAATAACACACATGGTCCCTAATAGCACAGAGCCTATAATCTAGTGGAGAAGACAAATGTTAAACACATGTTAATAAAGGCAATTCTTAGGGCTTCTCTATAGTTCCATCTGGAGAAGATATTTGAATTAAGTTGTAAAGTAAAAGTAGAGGTCAGGAGGAAAAGCAAGAAAAGGAACTGAAGAAAATGCAAGTGGGAAAGCTATTTAACAACTCTAAAAGGCAGGTATTGTTATACCATTGTACATCTAAGAACAAAGAGGCCCAGAGTCAATGAGTAACTCATTTAAAGTCACACACCAGTAAATACTAAATCTCCAGACTTGAACCCAAAAAAATTTTCTTTTCACTAGTGAATTCTTTTCTTCAGCAATTGCATAACAGAAGATCTTTCTATCCATCATCAGTACTTTACTTTCAAAAAGAAAGAAATCTTTTTCTATTCTCAGGAATTTTTTTCTCCATCTCTATGAATGATAATGGATGAATGTAACTTTTAACCTTGAAAGTGACACCTGTATTGCTCAAGATATATAACCATAAGAGACTAATAATACTTGGTTTCATTTCTATCACTAGGAAAAGGAAAAGTTTGCTTCTGTCCTTTTCAGAATTCCCTCTGGAAAACCCTCTCACCAATAATGGTTTAATACTGACATATGAAAAATAAAATGAAATAAAACATAGTCAACAGATGTGTGAGGTCCTGATATCACAGTAGTTGAGATAGATACCAATGGATAGAGTTGTGAGAACTTGAAAGCATCAAGAAAACCATTTGCTTTAAATGTTTTAAGTCATCTTATTACTGGAACTCTTCTCCGTACCAATTTTATGGGCTTACATGGTGATGATAATGATAATAGCAGCAATCCCAATGGTAGATATAATTTAGTGGGAGCCTATGTACTAAGCACTTAGCATTTTATTGATGTTTAAGACACACAATTTTTTGTCTTTATAATAAATGTCAACTTAAAATTGGTGCTTTTTCTTAATTGTAAATAAAATAATGCATGCTCTTTATGATCAAGGATTTCTTGGAATCAACAAAATACGACAGCATAAATTATATTTAATCCTGATGACAACCTATGAGGAAGTCCCAATGTATTTTACAAATAATAGTCTTAAAAAAGTCAGGTGCCATGTCTCAGATTACATAAGCAGTAAGTGAAAGTACTATGATTCTGACCCAGATCTGTTTGTCCAAAGTTTGTTTCTCTTAGTCTTTGAAACAGAATTGTGGCCTAGTGGTTTGCATTGAAATGACCTAGATACCCAAATGGCCATCATTGATTCAATGTTGTTGTTTTCTATTGTCATGTCATTGCATGTGCAAATTTATTACAAGTGCTTGATTTCCCATTTGTTCTTTTCACGCACAGAACATGAGGAAATTTTGGATGGTATACTAAAAAGA
This sequence comes from Rhinolophus sinicus, assembly GCF_036562045.2. Lineage (NCBI taxonomy): Eukaryota > Metazoa > Chordata > Mammalia > Chiroptera > Rhinolophidae > Rhinolophus > Rhinolophus sinicus. Next base: position 108,238,203 of record NC_133756.1, read on the forward strand.
AACCAAGTTTCAGTTAAGTTGAAAAACAAATTAATCAATAAAATTCCAATCAAGTAGTCTGTATTTCATAGCAGTTTAAAATAGAGGCCTCGAGTCACACAGCCTGGATTTGAATTTTGTTCCCACTTGCTAACTTTGCAAGCTTGAGCAAATCACGTACCTTTTTTGAGTCCAGGCTCATAGTCTATTATATGGTGTGTGCAATGTGTTTACACAAACCTTTATGGTTTCTCTTGGTATAGGCTGGAACCTGTCAGAAGTCAGAAGAATGAGCAGATTCAAAAGTCCCCAATTCCCTTAGATCACTTCAGAGAGCATGCTTGGGATGAGCTACAGCTAGACATACCATGGAATTATGGTCCAGGAGAGGATGCCCTCTCCACAAGAGACAAGGAAATGGAGTATCTGTGCCATGGCTGACACTTCTGCCCATGAATTCTAGTCTACATTAACTGATGCCTCTGTGTGCACACAAGCTCCTGGTACCACAATAGCTCCTCTAACAAAGGGCACAGAGCAGCAAGCATTACAGTAAGTCCTCACTTAAGGTCATTGATAGGTTTTGCAGCTTTAAATGAAACGACATATAAGGAAATCAATTTTACCACAGGCTAATTGATATAAACTAGAGTAAAGTTCCTACAGTGTCTCATCAGTGTTATAATGAAATGAGGTTGAACAAAAAAAACATTTGAGGACCTGCTGCATTTGGTGCAAGCTGGAATCTGTGGATAGAAGGATTAGCAGTTGTACAACAAATTAAAATACCAATGCTGTAGGATTGTTTTAAAAATTTAATTAGAATATGTAAGTGCTTACAAGTCCCTGGAATATGGTAATGTTTCAGTTAATGATAATGATGGTGCTGATGACCATGATTATTTGAATAAGACTAGCTCATCTTAGATTCTATTAAAACATACTGATCCTTTACTCTGTATTGGGCACCATGCTGGGCAAATTACCTCATTTAGGTCTCACAAAAATCTGAAAAAAGTATTTCTATCTCCATTTTGTAGATGAAAAAAAATTGAGGCTCAGCGAGAAGCCCCAGGTCTTCTAACTCCAAGCATGCTATTACACTATAAAGTCTTATTGCAAAGACATATGTGCTCCAATGTTCACTGCAGCTTTGTTTACAGTGGCCAAGACATGGAAACAAAGTGTCCTTCAATAGTTGATTAGATAAAGAAGTTGTGGTATAGATACACAGTGGAATACTATTCTGCCATAAGAAAAGATGAAATAGCACCATTTGCGACAACATGGGTGAATCATGAGATTATAATGCTAAACAAAATAATATGTCAGAAAAAAATCAAGAACCATATAATTTCACTGATATGTCGTATATGAAACAGAAAACAATAAAAGAACAAGACAAATGAAGAAACAAAAATTCACAGACACAGACAATAGTGGTTGCCAGAAGGTAAAGGGTGCGGGGGGTGGTAGATGAGGGTAAAGGGGATCAAATATATGGTGATGGAAGGAGAACTGATTCTGGGTGGTAAATACACAATGTGATATATAGGTGATGTATTACAGAATTGTACCCCTGAAATCTATGTAACTTTACTAACAATTGTCACCCCAGTAAACTTTTTTAAAAAAGTCCTTTTTATAAAAACATTTATCATGGGATCATTTTTCTGTATGAGATTTTGTATATTTCAAAGTATTTTATGCACATCTCAGTGTTTATTAGCTGCCCTATGGAAAGGAATTGTTCATAATATCAGAGACCAAATTTTAACTTTCCCCTTTCAAAGTCCAATAGGCCCATTAGAAGAGCTTCTATTGAAAATTCTGTCAATGACATATATTGGTGAGGATTTAAACCATCTGAAACTTTTATAAATTGCTGGTTGGAAAACTAGCGATTTTTTATGAACATAACATACATCAACCCTGTGACTCAGTAATTCCACTTCTAAGTATTTATCCAAGAGAACAAATGTCCAGAAAAATACTTACACATGAATATTCAGTCACTTTATTCATAGCTATCTAAATTTGAACAGCCCAAATGTTCATCAAAGAAGAGTGGGTAAATAAGCTGTGGTAAGTTCATATAATGGATTATTACTCACAACACAGATGAATCTTAAAACTCATTTTTCTGGGTGAAAGAAGTAAAGTATTAGGTTGGTGCAAAGGTAATTGTGGTTTTTGTAATTATTTTTAACCTTTTAAGCCACAATTACTTTTGCACCAACCTAACAGTATATACTCTATGATTTTTATTCCCATAAGGTTCTAGAAGAGGCAAATTATGATGATGGTATTCAGAACAGTGGTTGCCTGGGTGTTGGAGTTTAACTTATAAGGGGCACAAAGGAATGTTCTTGGGTAATGAAAATGCTCACTATTTTAATATGACTGTGGGTTAGATGGAAGATACATCAAAACTCACTGAACTGTAAACAGTTAAGCTCTATACATTGAACTGTATATAAATTACACCTTGATAAAAAGAAAACACAGAAGGAGCCATAATTAGATTTTCATTAGACTAGTATTTCACTTGATTTCTTCAGATTGAAGATTATTCTTAAGGATATCTATCCATAAAGACCAAGTTCCAGACCCAAGTGCTTTCACCACTATAGCAGAGACTGGTAATTACCCCACCCCAATATCCAATCACCCCTTCTCTTTCTGTAATTCCCAAGTTTGGCTAGAATTAATTGCCAGCTAAAGACCACACTCCCAAGCCTTTACCGAAGCTAGATGAAGAAATATAATGAGGTTCTGCCTAACTGAGTGTAAGCAATGTAGCAACTTCTGGGTTATGTCCATAAAAGGGAGTGTGTGCTTTTTCTTCCCCTTTACGCTTCTCTGCTGTCTAAAATGTACTCTCAGCAGATATGTGGAGCCAGTTTCAAATACGTGGATAAGGCAATGAGCATTAATATCAAAGGAATTTGGGTTCTCACCCTGTCAAACCACCAACACAGCCCTGGACCACCTACCAAGACTTCTAAAGGAGGAAGAAATGAACTTCTTCTCTCTTGTTTATCTTACTCTATTTGGGGAGTCCTTTTGCTATAGCCTCCTAATCTGTATCCCAATTAATATAACCATCGTAGGTTTAGGCAACCTCCTTAAGGACGACGCTTCAAGAATCCACTGACATCTGCTTGCAGATTGCAGAAGGGTTTGATGGAACTGAGGGGTCATCGTTGCTTACATTGGATCCTCAGCATTTACAAATGCCAGCCCCGAATGAGGCAACATGTCAGAGAAACACAGGGTAGACCATATCCCCAGCTATACTGTGTGGCTCACAAGCGTCCTCATAAACATACATCCCAGCTGCTGAAGATTTATATCGCCAGCAGATGGGCCTTAATAGTGAACCTCTCAGTCTGTTTCTCCAGTGGCACAAATCCAGCATCCTTCCTCAGAGTTATTTGCCCTGACTCCCAGAGAGATTATTTCCCTGTTAGTCTGACCTAATTTTCAAGCTTTCATTCCATCTCACCAGTTTACAATTTGCTTATTTTAGCTTCATTTGCTCCTGATTTTGGCAAAGCAGGCTTGTTGTATCTCTCTGCTGTTTAATCTACCCGTATAACATCCTCTAGGTCAACGTTTACTTTCTTGACATGGATGTACTCAAGAGACTTAATTAACTACTTAGCTATTGTGTTACACTTTGCACTTCCCAAAGAAAATTCACCATTTTAGGCACATTTTATCTCCCAACGAGCCTTGAGTTAAGCAGAAAGTTTTAGTATATCCATTTTAAAGATGAGATACTTGACTCACAGTGAAAGTCATTTGTCCAAGATTGCATAAAGAGACAGTGCAAGACTGGGTCTCCTGATGACCAGTCTAACATTCTCTTCACAAAACCATGATCTCTCTCCTTTCTATCTTGTTTGAAGGGCAGTATCATAGATATAAACAGAGCACTCATCTCTAGGAGAGGGGATGATGAGTGAGTACAAAAAAAGGAAATGCCTACAGTTTAATCTTCCTTCCCTGTTTTGGCAAACACCACCACCGTGGATCCAGCTAAGACAGAAAAATAGAGTTCATCCAAGACATTTCCCTTTTAATCATTTTCCATTAACAATCATCTGCCAAGCTTTACTTTCAACCTCTTCAATATCTCAAAAGATATGTCCCGCTCCTTTATTATGATTGTCACTGTATAGGCCTTAATGACATCCAGGCTGGTTTAATCAATAACATTTGAATTTGTATCTTCTCCAGTGCATCCAGCATACTGCTGCCTCATGGTCTTTCCAGAAGAGAGATTTGACCCTGACACTTCCTGCTTGAGCTACTTCAATTGCTTCCTCTCATTTTATGGATGAAATTCTTCATCATTGCCTGCAAGGCTCTTCACGTTCGAATTCTCATGCAGTTCTGCAGGTTCCTTTCTTCCTCCTTCCTTGCATTCACCTATTATTCTGCCCATACCGACCTACTTGAATCTTCTCTAATGCTTCATTCTGTTTGCTTTCTCTATGCCAAGATTTGAAAACTCAAATCTATTAAGAGACCAAGTCGGTAACACAAGTGCATAAAACAGCCTCGGTGTAGGGTAATACGGAGCAGTGGAAACTATGGCATGTGTACATAAAAGCACCGGAAGTCAAATTAAAAATGCTATGCTGAGATGAAACAGAACTGTTCTGAAGCATTGTTCCAACTGCAGGTCCCCAGATTGTAACCCTTGATGTTTCTGTACCTGCCGTTTCATGTGTCAGCAATGTCTCCATCCCCTTCTACTTTGTCTCATTCGCTCCAACTAAATCTTCAATACTCAACTCGATCACTTCCTCCGATAGCAGGCCCCTTCATTTTATATCAGTCCTCTCCTAATGTGGCCCTTTTCCACTTTTCTGTCACCTCTGTTACAACATGAGAGCCTTGAAGGCAGAGGTCAGTTATGTTTATCAAACCTGAACTTCCAGTGTGTAGCATACAATTGGTGCTCAATATGTGAGTGAATGACTGTATGAGTAAATCAATTTATGCTTGAATGAGATAAATATCAATGAATGAATGGCCTGGATATATGATTCTGAACTACATATCTAGAATATATTGATGGGGAAAAACTTTTCCTCCATCAGAGTCACCCTGTTTTCATCAGAGAAGGAATGCTTTCTACTGCTCTGAGCTAATGTTTCTTTTTAAGGCTCCCATGTTCCATTTTCATTTTAAATAACTGAATGTCAGTAATCTAGGCTTAAGCAGAAAGACCCTTTCTTCCTGAAAACCATAACTAATGTTTTGTTTTGCTTTCTTTTGCAGTTAATTGACTGTCATTAAATGGTATAAATAGAGAAATGCAACCACAGCAGAGTTTCATTTTGAAATAAATACCACATAATGAAAAGCAATTAAATATTAAGATCATAATATCTTTGTCTTCAATAATCTACGTGTGTATAATGTAGCAAGTTAGCAGAAATAATGGGATCATAATTGGCTTGGAAAATGAGGCTGGAGGAATAATGACATGAAATGGGCTTCAGAAGAAACGAAGGAGGTGAATTTCAGTGTCATTCATGTGATGAGAAAAGAGAGTAGCTAGCAGAAAGAATCCTTGGAGCTGGTCTGCTTCATTGAGCTCAATAACAAACTGGGATGAGGGCAAGAAGAACTAGATTACTAATTGTCCCTAGAAGGAAGAAAAGTAGTACTCACTTTTTCACTTGGAAGGTTGGATGCTTCATAAAGAGTGGGTACATAATAACTAGGAAATCATAGCTCTATCCAATAGCAAGGAAGCAGAAATGGAAGGAGAGATATCCAGGCATAAAGTTAGAACAGAGCTTCCCAAGGCGGATCTGGGAAGGGAATAATGGGCTCAAGCTGCTGCCTAGTCAGAATGAGATCATTAAAGGAACCTGATTATAATCAAGCTACTTCTGTGCATGACATCAGGCTCCCAACATCTGCCTGAGACGGCAAGCTCTGAAGAGGCCACTGATTGAAGCTGGAAACATGGCCAGAGTAAATTGGAGCCACATAAACTATTTTTCTCTGATTTAAATGATGAGTGTACCTCAGAATAGAGAGGGGCCGATTGTAGAAACAGAGTCAAGAGGGATTCTCAAAAGCCTTTGTTCTATTCTGCCCCCAGGAAGAACGGCACCTAAGCTAACACAGGTAGAAGTGAAGCTCTCCTTACTTGTAGCAAAGGAGCTCCACCAAACCTTCTAGGAACTAATTTATGTGAGTATTTACCTGACAAGCAAACAAGAGTGAATTCTAAGCAGCCTATATGCCAAGCTTTTGTCCTCATTTATTTGAGGCAAATTCTGAAGATGGAAGGAGCAAATGTATAGATTCTCTATTGCCTATCACATTTGAGGGCAGCACACAGGGATCCAGCTGGCCTGTCATTGAACTCTAGGAAGTGGATCATAGTCTTTGGGCTTTGGGATGCTTAAGCTGCATGATTGGGGAAGCACTTACACTGGTACCATCAAGGGCGGGTCCAAGCCTTGTGGTTACTATGACATGACAGAACAATGGCCTCCAGACCTGTTCCATGACCTCAGCATTTATGGCTGGAAAAGACATCCATCATTGGTGTGATCAGGGAACTAGAATTCCATGTCATTCACCAACTTAAAACCCTTTAAAGGCCTTCCACTGCCAATAGGATAAAATCCAAGCTCTATGGCATAATATACATGGCCTTTCCAGTTCCAAGCTCTACCTGTTCAGACTGCTCCATCCCACTCTCTCTTGCATACTCTCTCCACTTGAGCAAGGCGTAAGGCCAAGCTTTTCCACATGTCTTTGCGTTTGTATGTTACCTGCAATATTTCCACACAAACATACCTATGGGGATTCTTACCCATCCTCCAGGCCCTGCACTAATGTATCCCCCTCCTATGATGAACAAATGGATCCCCTCAACAGATTTTATTCCTTCCTTTGGCCACCATGCCTTTCATGCATTCCTTTATCATTTGTAAACACATGTGATCAGAACAGTACTTTGCAAATGGAATGTGCTGAATATTAGGTGATATATTACTATTTTTAATTAAAGAATTTTGCAACTGCATCTGTCTCCACTATTAGAGTATAAATGCCTTGAGGGAAGGGGCTCTTAAGTGTTTATCTTTGCACTACTAGCACTGTCTCCAGCTAAGATATAAATAACTCTCCCTTATTTTTATTACCAGGTAAAGGCAGAATATTGCAATATAAAGAGCTTTGAAGGGAAGAGATACCTGGGTTCAAATCCTAACTCTGCCTTTTACTACCTGGTATTTTCAGTATAATTCTTAACTCCTTATATCCTTAGCTTCCTGATCTTTATGTGAGGAGAAAAATTATCTGCATCATAATTTTTTTTCTTAGGCTTCCGTGGGGTCATACTTATCACGTATGTAGCCCACAGTAGGAAAGCATTTATATAAGACTCTGACCTCATGAGAAAATGGAAATCATCAGATGTTGGGGATGGGAATGTGTTAACACCAAGAATTCACTAAAACTGGTTTTCCAAACTTCAGAGTTACCAAAAAAAAAAAAAAAGAAGTCATACAAAGTTTTTCTAACTTTTGCTCTTTAAATGTGAAATAAAAAAGGATGTACTTGTGTGTAGTTGGCAAAGATTCTTACCTTTAATGTGAAACTTGAGAAAATCCAAAATGCAAACTAGAGTTTTTAAAAATCAGATCCAGAAGTATAGTATTCATCTCCTTTAGAGAGTGAATCTGTGAAGAAGTACTTGAGCTCATGGGGAAAGAATTTAGGATATTAAACTTAAAAGAATATTTCACTGTGGACCAGGTGCTGGAGGAATAAGGAAGATTTAAGTTTTTGGATAAGACTGGTCCTCTCCTCTCCTCACCTCTTCTTTCTCCTGCCCTCCTCTTCCCACCTGCTTTCCACCCTTCTTCCTACTTTTTTTTTTCCTCTTTGAAGAACAATTACCCAAAAGAATCAGCTTTTAAGCATAAAATACCAAAGACTTTCATTTACTGTAGAACCACTCTAGGTAAAGTCATAATATTCTTTTGTTACCCATGGCTGTCTTTCTTATTGAAGAATAACAGGAGGGACTAGCTCTACAAAGCAAAGAAGAATGGCCTCCAGTTATTTAACAGACATTACTTGGGGCTTCTAATAGCCTCTGCAGTGCTGCATGGTACAAAGCATGGGGGGACATTTAAAATCCTTGTCTTCCTGTGAGATTTTCCTGTGTTCTGTGGCCGTCTCACGTATTATCCCCTTGCCATATACTTGGTGGTTTTGTTTCTTACAGATAATAAACCAGATGTTTTTATTATTCTACCAGTTAAGTTTTATTTACTTTGCATTAGTTCTGTTGATGTTCACAAAGAACTTCATCAGGAAAGAGATACAGATACTATGCCATGTACGAGGACTTAAAAGGAAATGCAGCTAAAAATTCAGGAAGTGACTTTGCCCAATATTACACAGTAAACACAAGGACTTAAGCTAGGACATCCCAACCATGGCCTTGGTCAGTTGCACTCGCAGGTGTTGACCGTGGATGGGCAGGTCACCCATCCATGAGTGAATGACTCAAGCTGTGGACTCCAGGCCCCCTCATCAGGTTCTTAGAGAAGTTTCATGGTCACAACAGCACCCTGTCTTGCTCCCACTGCTTTTCTGCTCAGCTACAGGATACCATCTGGAATTTAGTTTTCTTCTAGAAGGATTCTGAGCTCAGAAACAACTCTCCTTCTCATGCCTAAACACCATTAGTAACAGTTTTTCTGATTATAATTTGTGTTCCCTCCCCAGCAAGTTAATTTATTTTATGAAAGAGGTTAAAGAAGGAGGGGAGAGGGATATAGGACTATGAAGCCTATTTGAACAGCGGTATAGTTTAGGTCAAGATTAGTATCTTCTGCCTTTGGATGAATGAATCTTTTTGGCTGAGCATGGGTCAGTCTCCACATTAGTCCAATCATCTTTAGCCAGAGGCTAAACAAATACTGATACAAATACATCTGTTTAAGTTGCTTCCTTTCAGCAAGAACTGGCAGACAATACTAAAGAGGGAGGCACGGGCTGAGGTAACTGAAATACTGGCACTACACAGGGAAGGAGTTGAGATAAGACTTCTAATACAGGGTAGCACAGTCTGTCTGGGTATGCAGGGCACAGTGAAGTTACCTGGGATTGTTCAGAAAGGACTTATTCCCTCAGCATGAAGGGGCGAAGGAAAGGGTTTTCTGGCCTGAAATGTCTTTGCCGGAGTTGGATAAGAAAAGAAAAAAGGTAAACATACAACAGTCAGATTTGTCTGCTAAACTAAACCCCGTAACATGGCCCTGTACTTTGAGCATGAACCTGTACACTGACACATATTTGGTACCCTGAGATCCTAAGCTACTCAAAGTCAAACTTTGCCTGTGGGAGTCAATCATTCACTCTATTAAGCGAGCACTTACTGAGAACTTAGTATTTTTCAAGTCCTGGACATACAAATATGTATGAGACATCTGTGTGAGGAATGTCAGAGACTGGTGGATGGACAGTCATATAAACAATTAAATTCAACACACTAACATGTCTACAACACGCCATCAGGATGCAGTGGAAAAATGGATTCCATCTAGTGGTTAGCAAAGACTTCAGGGAGAAGTTAGAAGAATCTCAGGAAGAAATTTTACTTGATTTATTAAAAAAATACTTGACAGCCTGGTAAGCTCTAATGATAAAATTACTTAATTCCTTTGTAAAGGATTATTATATTAAATACAGTGGCCAAGGAAGGTCTCTCTGAGAAATAGTGTTTACACTGAGCTCTAACAGATGAGATGTATCACTCATGAGTCAACTCATGTAAAAACCCAAGGGTCTGTGTGTTTAAACTCATTTGACTGAAAATAATAAAGAATCATGTAATGGTATCACCTGTTTTGTTTTTTGTTTTGTTTTTGTAATATTTCATGTTTGGTCCTCAGGCAGGACACTCCCATGGCCCATGTTTTCTTTTTAGAAGTCTGTGATTGGCAACTCCACTTAGAAAATGGCTTGGTTATTTCTAAAACAAATAGAAAACAAATACATAGAATAGAATAAAGGTAAGAATAATAATAAATAAAAATTATATGAGTAATGAAATCGAAAACACTTTGTAAAATGCTATATAAGTATACGAATATTACTTCTAAAACTTCTAGAGAATGTATATTATTAAACATAGAAGAATAATTAAGACAGTGGCCATCAAAGCAGATCAAAAATCCCCAAATCAGCTTTTGGCAGTCTGGATTTTTCCAATTTGGTTGCCTCATCATCACCTTATCAATGCTGAGATTTCAGCTATCATTCAACTATATAGAAATAGCTTTGCAATTTCTTGAGCGTAATACAATGTTGTAATCAGACGTATTCAAATTTGGTATTTCAAAAGTCATTGTCTTCTCATAGAATAAGTGGAATCTGATACTGTCTTGAATATCTTGACAGATGCGCTCATCATTTCAGCGCAGATGGCGAGATGATTAGGCTAAACTCTGAAATCTTAAATACCAGACATATGAACAACTATAGAAAAGCTAAAGTCACTGAAAATACTTCTTTAGACTGCCTGCATTTTAGGGGGATATTTGTTTAAAACTCAAGTATTTTTTTTGCTCTGGGGGAACTTAGATTTTCCTTGTAACAAATACGTTCTGTTGTCAAAAGAGCAGAGACTTGGTGTCAGGCTGACTTGGGCTTGAATCTAGATCTGCTATTTACTAACGTGTGATAAGATACTTCAACTCAGTTTCCATGTCTGTAAAGGTAGGGTCAATAGTACTTGCCTCACAGAATTGGGGAGAGAATTTAATGAGGTAGCACATGTAAAATATTCCACAAATATCCGCTCCCTACAAACACCTTCCTTTACTGACAAATAATAAAATTGTTCTACATTTATAGCTGAAGAGAAAGTGGCACATGTTTTTCCATAAACATTATTTCCTGGGGGAGGTTTTCTTAGACATAAATTTTAATAACTAGGACTCCAGAAACAGAAAACAACAAATAGGATAAAAACATAAATAAATAGATCATCATGCAGGGAATACATGTGGAAAATACGCCATCGCTTTATCATTATTTAACACTAAATACAGATGTTAAAGCACTTCTGCAATCATTATTTAATCTTCAGTCATTGAGTAAAGCACCAGCATCTCCACCTGTAAACATTTAAAGCTGAAACTCACGGAAATTAATCAATTTGACCAATGCAACAAAATGCAAAGTCAGGCCTGAAATCGTTATCTACTGACTTGTGACCCAGCACCAAAGGAAAGAGATTCTGGAGCCCCCCAGTCACAGTCTCTGCTTTCTCTCAATATTTTTGCAGTGGACATTGTGGGTTACATTCTCAGAACAGTACCCAAGGTTTACATTGGTGGAACCATTAACCACCCATTCTCAGACTCTTCGTTTCGGTAGTATTGCTTCCCACCTTCAGATCCAGGAGTGGTTCATGATTTGCTCAAACTAACTCATGTATTTAATCCCCTTGGCTGTAATGACAGATTTGGAGACTAAGCACAGGTTTGTCATGGTCAAAGAAATGCAAAGTGACTTTTGTTGGGTAACCTGAGAAAGAGTAGATTCCTCTTTCTTCTTTGAAAACCCTTTCTCTGGAGAGTGTGGTGTACAAGTGTCAGGAGGGGAACTGGAGCAGCCATTGGGAAAGAATTAGGAGACCCTGGAGCAACCCAAGTGCTGTGAATCCCATGGCAGAGCCCAATACTGCAGACATCCTGTTGGCATCCTTGGCCCCTACATCAGGCTTTGACTGAATCACCCCTAAATTTTCAGTTACATTCACCAATTAATTCCCCTCATTATTCAAGACAATTTGAACTGGATTTTATTTTCTTGCAGCATAAACAGGAGTGCTAAAGGCTGTGGCTAATATTTTGGTAGTAAACAATAGATACTGTTTGGGATAAACATTTGAATTCCTTAGAAAGTCTGTCTCTAGAGTGCCATTTAAATCAATTTTGACAAAGGTTTGCTTTTGGAAATTTTACAAGCAACTTTCTAATGAAAGCATCTGACCCTTATTCCATCAGCCTATAGCGCTGTCTGCATATGATCATGTTAAATGATGTGGGGGAAATTTGAGAGTTTATAGAAATTGTGAATGTCAATGTGAGGCTGGCAGTGTTAGGAATGTCTGCAATGAATAGCTGAGACCAGGTGACCTCGGAGACTGCAACTCCAGGAAAGAAGTGTTGACAGAGATGTCAGATAGTTTTTAAAAACTGACGTAGCATTTAAGCTGTATAGACTTTCCATACATCCTTAGTGTTTTACTCTTGGCTGTTTCAATAGCCAAGTAATACCAGGGAAGGCGATCTGGGGTAGGACTCAAGAGACACAATGTCTTGCTTCAGTTCTAATATTTCTTATATTATTATTATTATTATTATTATTATTTTTAATATATAGTGATTCACAGGAAATTGCAAGATTGTTCCAAGAGGTCTCATGCACCCTTCCCACAGGTTCCCCCAGTGGTATAGTTCTGTAACATTTTTTCACATGTGTGGTTTTGTGTAATTATCACTTCAACCAAGATACAGAACTATTTCATCGTCACTAAGACTTCCCTCATGCTGCTCCTTTATAGTCACTCCCTCTCACCAGCCTAAGCCCTGGCAGCCACTAATTTGTTCTCCAGTTCTAAAATGTTGTAATTTTAAGAATACGATTTACGTGGAATCTGTTTTATTTTTGTTTTGTTTCCTGTTTGTTCATTTCAGTTTTCTTTGTCCTGCAATCCTGGGGCATATTTAACATGTTCTAGAGTTCTATTTTGATTTATCTATAGTGTTTTGGAGTATATCTCTTCACATAGCTTTTTTTAGTGGTTCTAAATATTATATATAACTAACTTATCACAATCTGCTGGTGTTGGCATTTGATCAGTTATGAAGTATAGAAACCTTACCTCCCTTTATGTCTCCTTATGCTCCCCCATTTTAACTAAATTGTCTTAAATATTCCCTCTACAAACATCGATACCCACATCAACCTGTATTATAATTTTTGCATCAACTGTCAAGCATAATTTAGAAAACAGGAGAAGAAAATCTATTGTATTTACTCATACATTTTTACTCTTTACAGTGTTTTTCTTCCTTCTTGATGTTCTAGGATTTCTTCTGTTATAATTTCTTTTCTCTGTAGAGAATTTCCTTTAGCCGGTCTTTTATGCTAGGACTACTGGTGACAATTTCCTAGTTTTTCTTCATCTAAAACTGTCTTGATTTTCCACCTTCATTTCTGAAGGACAAATTTTTGCTGGATGTAAAATTCTAAGTTGAAGGTTCTTTTCTTTCAGCACTGAAAAAAATGTTGTGCCATGTCACTGATACTTTCCTCGGCCCTCTCCATTCTATTGCTGTGTCTCTCTACTGAGTTTTCTATTTCAGTTATTATATTTTTTAGTTCTAAAATTTCCATTTGGTTATATTCTTTATATCTTCCATTTCTTTTGAAACTTTCTATTGTGTTCATTTGTTTCAAACATATGAACAAAATTGTTTGGTAAAATTGTTTACCAAAGAATTTTTATAATGGCTGCTTTAAAATCTTTGTCAGGTGATTCTAGCACCTATGTTACCTCAGCTTTAGTGTCTATTAATGTCTTTTCTCTTTCAAGTTGAGATTTTCCTGGTTCTCTATGTGGTATGTGATTTTCTTTGGAAATCTAGACATTTTAGGTATTATGAGACTCTGGATCTTATTTAAATCTTGTTTTAGTAGGCCTCCTTTGACACTGCACCAGCAAGGGAAGGGCCCACTGCCTTGTTACTACCAGATTGAGGTGGAAGTCCAGGTTCCCTATTTAGTTTCTGTGGATACTCCCAGAAGGAAGAGGCACCTCACTACTGCTTGACATGGACAAGAGTCCATGCTCTCCACTACCATGTTTCCCCGAAAATAAGACCTAGCCAGACCATCATCTCTAATGCGTCTTTTGGAGCAAAAATTAATATAAGACCTAGCTTTATTTTACTATAATATAAGACCAGGTCTTACATAATATAATGTAATGTAATGTAATATAAGACCGGTCTAGAATAGAATAGAATAGAATAGAATAGAATAGAATAGAATAGAATAGAATAGAATAGAATAGAATAGAATAGAATACCGGGGTCTTATATAAGACCGGGTATAATATAATATAATATAATATAATATAATATAATATAATATAATATAATATAATATAATATATACCAGGTCTTATATTAATTATTGCTCCAAAACATGCATTAGAGCTGATTGTCCAGTTAGGTCCTATTTTCGGGGAAACACAGTGGAACTCTGCTAATGCTTTATGGCTAGGTAGAGTAGTGGTACCTTGTTATTGTCCACACGTCCTCGCTGAAACCACAGGGACATGGCCTCATTGCTGCTGGTACTGGTAAAGTGGTAAAGTCTTGACCTCCCACTAGGCCTCCTCTTGGAAGTCCAGCCCCCTACACGATCTCTGCTGACCGTGGAGCAGGGAGGCTTATTATCACCAAGCAGGGACAAAAGTACCAGGTCTCCAGGAGGTCTTCGCTGATGCCACCTTGCCAGTGGGGTTGGGGCACATTACAGCTTATCAGTGGTGGAAGTCTAGGCTTTCCAGTTGGTCTTTGCTAGCTGAGGTTGGAGGTGGCACCTTTGTGTTTTTCTGTGGTGTGTGGCCAGAGAGACGTGGTTATTGTTTAAACGTTTTCTATCTTACTGGGCTGCTCCTTTCCTAATTCTGTGGTGAAAGAGAGTGGGTTTTACTTGGAGCATTTCTTTTATCAATATCCATTGGTGTTTCTGATTTCTCTATTACCCAATCTAGGATATATGAGGCAAAAAAAAAAAAAAAAACACACCTAAGGAATTTGCTACAATGATGTTCCTTGGATTCTCAAAATCCTAGCCTGTCTGTCTTCTCTGTACCTCTCAAAGTCTTCTGTTTTATGTATAATACCCAGGGCTTTTGTCTGTTCTTGGCAGAAGAAATAGAGAAAAGTAAGTCTGCTCAATCTTTCTGGATACAGAAAGACTGCTTCTTAACTTCTGTGTCATATGTAGTCACATAACCTCTCTAAAACCACTTTTCTCACTTATATGAGTTTAGAAGCTTGTACTAGTCTACTATTAACACTAACATTAAGACTAGACACCAATATAGATCTATTGTAAAGACAAAATAATAGATATGTAAGTTCTCCAAAAATTGTAAAATGATACACGAAAAGTTGTTGTATGTGTATATTTCATTCATTTGTGTGAATAGTTGTATATATGTATCTCTGTGTATAAAAATATGTGTGTATACATACATATACACACACAATTATGTCTAAAAAATAGCTCCAGGTATTTCTCAGAGATATTTAAAAGATTGTAAGAAATAACTCAAATAACTCGTCTCTATGTTTATTTCTATACTAACACTGCTTCAGAAATTTTAGTGTCTGATTGTGTGATGGGGAAAGCATTTCAAAACTTGAAAAATAATGAATCCAGTTATTTCGTGGCCATTTGAAAGGGATATGCTCTTCTGCATTATCTACTTGGACTGCCAATGGAGTGATCACATAAACAACATAACAGCCAAATTTCCAAGTTGTCTTTGCTGAGAACCCATAGCCTAAAAAGCAGCAGTGAAGGTAATTTATCTAATCAGCTTTACCAAAATTAGTAGGACTCTTTGAGGTACAAGTGATGAAAAAATCTACTGTAAATGGCTTAAAGCAACAGATAAAATGCATTGGCTCCTATAACTTAGTTTAGAAAACGGCCTCTAAATAAGGCTTGATGCAGTGATCAAAATGTCTATAAAAACCCAAATTCTCTCATCTGTACTCTGTCTGCCACGCTGTCAACTTCATTCTACTACCACCCACCGTTACCCTTGACATCCCTAACTCATCCAGCAGCTTTAACCTTTCTTCTTTATTAATATGAAAGACCTCACTTCCTTCTTGTCAAAATAAGAATGAAAAAGAAAAAAAAATTCCAGCAACTTTTTACATGGCCTGGAATTTATCGCCCCTCATTGGACTTAATTTGTTCTCGTGAAACTTATTCTCTTTGATAGAAGTTAATTAGATCTCAGGCCTGTCTCAGAACCAATCCATCTTGCCAGGGAGCTAGAACATAGTGATTGGTTTAAACCATTCAAATCTCCTTCCTTTCAGAAGTGGGGGCAGGATCTTACCCACTAAATTTGTATGGCTGTTGTCTTAATCAGTGTGGGCTGTTCTATGTATAGACTGAATGTTTTTGTCCTCCTAACATTTCTGTGTTGAAATCTTAATATCCAATGTGATGGCACTTGGAAGTGGGGCCATTGGGAGGTGATTAGGTCATGAGACTGGAGCCCTCATGAATGGGATTAGTGCCCTTATGAAAGAGGCCCCAGAGGTATCCTTTGTCCCTTCCTCCATATGAGGACACAGTGAAAAGATGGCCACCTAATGAACCAGAAAGTGGGCCCTCACCAGGGAATGAATCTTCTGGCACCTAAATTGTGGAACTTCCCAGCGTTGAGAACTGTGAGAAGTTTCTTTGGTTATTTCCCAGTCTATAATATTCTGTTTTAACAGCCCAAAAGGACTAAGACAGGCTACTATAACAAAATACCATAGACTGGGTGGCTTACTCTATAAGCATTGATTAATCTATAAGCATTTATTTATCACAGTTCTGGAGGCTGGGGAGTCCTAGATCAAAGGGCCAGTAGATTTAGTGCCTAGTGAGGACCCTCTTCCTCATTTTCAGACTGCTGCCTTTGTGCTACATCTTCACATGGCCAAAAAAGAGAGCTCTGGTCTCTTTATCTATTAAGGGCACTAATCCATCACAAGAGCTTAACTCCCATGGCCTGATCTAAATCTAATTATCTCCCAAGGGCCCCACCTACAAGTACCATCACACTGAGGATTAAGGAAACATTCAGTTCATAGCAGCTGTTAACAATGAGACGTAAGTAGACAAAAAAATAAATAAAATTTTTAAAAATGAGTGTGTATATATATTATATACATAACGTATATATTTATTATGTATATGTAAGATATATGTATATTATATACATAACATTTATTATATATATATATATATATATATATATATATATATATATATATTTTATATATATAAGGGGACAAGTAATATTTGAGGACAAGTAACTGTGGCAGTAACTAATAAATGTTTGCAACACCAGCTAAACAAAGTACAAAATCACCTTTTATTTAGCATCGATTATGTACAAGAGACTGTGCTAATATTTTATATGCATAATGTTCTGGTTACCTATCACTGTGTAATAAACCACCCAAAACTTATCAGCATAAAACAACCATGTAATTATGCTCATGAATTCTGTGGGTCGAGAATTTGGATAGGGCACAGGCTTGTCCCTGCTTCACCATGCCTGTGGCCTCAGAGACAGAGCTGAATGGCTGGTGGTAAGTTGAATGTCTGGGAACTAGGAAAGTTGAGGCTGGAAGATCCACTTTCAAGAGTATTTCTCACTGATGGAACGCCTTCATGTAATCTCTCCAGCACGCAGCCTCAGTGTTCTTACATGGTGGCTCAGTAGGAACAAGGAAGGTATAAGATATTCTATGACCTAACTTTGGAAGTCACTTAGCTCACTTCTACCACTGGTCATAAGCCTACTCAGATTCAAGGTCGAGGACACAGACGTCATATCTCAATGGAGAGTATATGAAAGCATTTGCAGACATGTTGACAATTACCACACATTATTATATTTAATCTTCACCATCCTGAGATGAGGACTAAAGAATTTTCACATATATGGAAAGTAATGCACAGAGACATTAAGGAACCTGCCTGGGATTACTTAAATAGTAGGTAGCAGAACTGGGATTTGAATCCATTTTCTGAGTCTAAAACCCCTGTACTTTATTAACAAGTGTATACCTCATGTGCTATACTGCATTGCAAATTAAAAGGTTTTTAAAATCTGTTCATGTGTTTCACACTCTGAGATAGAAAACTGAAAAAAAATAGAAAATATCCATTTTAGTATAATTGCCATTTTATGAATTAGCTGGTAAAGCTGAGATTCAAACATGGGTTTTCTCACTTCAATGAAGACTCGCTGCGTTGCTTTACTCTGCTATACCTAATGCTGAGCTCTCATGGTAGCAATCTCCAGCTCCCATTAAATATGCACAATTTCATAAAGCTACACATTGTGCAGATGAGCCAACCCTATGCTATTTTCATCATGTAATGCTGTCAAGAAGTTGACATGACCCAAGAATTATACAGCAGTTGGACAACATGAGACACAAACAAGCAAACAAACCCATAGGAAAATGAACCAGATAATTGTGCAAAGCTAGAGTCGGGTCCAGAAACAGGAGGAAGTGGAGAGGGGAATATGACCTAAGCCAGGTCACTGAGAGTACAATGAAGAAATTTTTTCTGTTTCGGTTATTAGTTTTCCAAAAAATATTCAGGTAGTCACAGGAACAGTGCAACGTTAAAAAAACTCAAGAGTTTGCAGCACTTTCAAGTCTTAAAGAAGACAACCAACTAATATTCTGGAAAATTTAATCAAGACCCACAAATTGCTTATTTGGTAGACATTATTGAGAAGAATAGAACTTCAGTCCCACCCTCAACACATATTTCCACACCCAGTTCCTTTTATCATTCTCTGTAACCTAAAAGAATAAAAGTATAAGTTTAGGTGATAATCTTTCTGATATCATTACCATGACTGCCTTTGTGCTTCCCTAGCATCATCCCTACATTTTCAAAAAAAAAAAAAAATCCAAACAGAAAAATGCATGTAAAAGTGGTGAATTGAAAGCTGGATGATATTTGAAAAATTCCTATCCTATATGTCAGCCCACTGTCTAGAAAATCTTCTATGGCCCCTCATTGCCCACACAACATGGTTCAAATTCTAATCCTTGTATACAACCCCTTTCACAAACTTGTCCTCGATGTACCTAACCATGGTAACTATCCATGCTTAATTAACTACCCCTCACTTGTACCTCTTATCCACTGATCCCTTAGCATACTAGACACCTCATACCCTACCCCCACCATGGCTCTTTTTATTTATGCTATACACTCTGACAACGTATCATTGATCCTTTTCTACTCCTTCATAGTTGCTCTCAACTTTCCCTTATGGCACTTGTTAACTATCCTTTTTTTTTTTTCCCCTCAAAGAGTAATTTCCTTGCAACTCATCTCAACTCTTTAAACAGATCTTAATCTATTATGCTCCTATGGAAGCTGGTACATTATTCTGTTTTAGTACTATATGACTTAATTACACAAATATTCATGGTCACAAATACATGGAATATATCCAGATAAGACAAAGTCCTGCCATTGATTAGCATACCATCCATTTGGGATAGAAAAATATAACCAGAAAATTCAATATTATATGGCTAACTGCTAACAAACCATTATGTATGGTATGCCACAATAACACAAATGATAAGTACTTAATATAATTCAGAGGGGCTTCTAGAGATGACAACACCTCAGCAGAGTTTTAAAGGGTGAGTATCATAATTATTTGCCTTCATGATTGTATTCCCTACTTGAGTAAAATCCTTTATTTCAGTCCCATTTCTTATCTTTATAACTCTGAATGACACCCAGCTAAGTCTAGAACAAAGATATCAATGCATGTAATGTATTGAATAAATAACATAATTAATGAGTAGATTTCTAATTAAACACATTGCCAGATAGATGCTAGTAGGTAGGTCAAATGGATCATTGTTTTTCCCTCTGACTAGTTCACTTCACTGACAAGTAAAGATGCAATCATCAGGAGAAGAGAAAAAGAAGTTATTCAAATTAAAACCATGTTGTACAGTTTGTTACCAGCCTATCTCCCATGGTTTTACCCTGGAGGAATAATCTATATTCTAACCCACACTGTAATGTGGGAGAAGCCTTGGGGTGAAGGGAATTTGACAACATCATACAGAGGAAGTTTTAAGGCAGTATAATTCTATAAAAAGACTTCAAGTCAAAATTTGGCTCTGATATTTGTTTCCTGTGTGATCGTATTTTACCTTTGAGCCACAATACCTTCAGCTCTAAAATAGAGACAATGATAACTTCCTCCAGGTCCACTATGGGATCAAATGAAACAGTATTTTTGAAAGCACCTATCTCAACAATTAGCACATGGTAGGCAGTCAATAAATTTGTATTAATACTTTAATGAGTGTTTCTTTATAATCCTGAGCAATCCTTGGCTCATACTTACTTGATGTTAGAGGAAGTTATATAGAGGTTTGCATGCAACCCACAATCACTCTCTGTTGGCACCAGCAGACAAAGGCTTTAAAGGAGGAGGGGGATCATAATCCTATCAATCATGGCCATCAGGAACAATGGTCCAGGTTTTTCACAAGAGCACTGACCTGGGAAGGACTGGAATAGAACCTGCACTCTGCTCATCAAATGGACAGACTGCTTCCACCCAGGGCGAGTACCTTAGACTAAGGCCTCCTATGGGCTGGTTCAGTTCAGTCTTTTACTATATCCACTAGGGTCAAATGGTAGGCTGTGCTAAGATCAGATTGTAAAACTCTTGCTGATTTGAGACAGATTCTATGAGTGAGTCCCTTTCAATTTTTCAAACAAAAAACAACTAGAGCTTTTGGATGGAGACAATTCTCACAGTATTTTTAAATCATTACATATCCACATGTCTTACTGCTCTTTATATCATTAATTTGAGATGAGATTTCAGCTCTTAGTATAACCTACCCACTTAAGTATAGTAGATCAGAGTTATAAAGGAAAGAAGAAAATTGTTAATTATTTGGTTCATTCCAGGAGGTCTTTGGACCTATAAGGGAGAGAAGACCCACAATATCCCGGGAGAGCAAAAAACTGCCAGATTTGTCATTAGTAGCCAAAGAAAGAGCCTGGACATATTTACACATTTATAGTTTGGGGCCCTATTACACAACTTCTTGCTTTGGGGTCTCAGCCCGAATCATTTGTTTCTATCAGTCTGCAAAGACCAGTCTCCATTAAAATCCACTGGGGTAGGGGTAAGGGCAGGAGAGGTCTTCAACTGGACATTTAAAGACAAGAAAAAATATGGGGGGTCTCTCATAAAACTCTCAAGAGTTTTAGACTCTTTCATAAGTAAAATTATATGTAATCATCAAAAGAACCCTCTTGCAGGCATTTTATCTCCATTTACAGACAATAAGCTGAAGCTCAGAAAGGTTCACATAGTCGGTAAAAGGCCAAGCCATATTTCCAGAAGCCAGCTTCCATGTTCTTTCCACTTTATCATACTGCCTTCCTCTGACCTAGAGTGTATCCTCAAGGTCAGCTTCAGCTCAACCAGCATCATTAGAGGATTTAAAAATCTCTCCTGAGCCCAAAGACATGTTCAGATAAGGGGAGCAGGATAAGCCAATTGACGAGTATTGTTTATTAGCATAATCCCCATTTCTTTATCTTATTACAGTGGCTGATGTGGAACAGCTGCCAAATCCTGCCAAACCCAGTGCAGCTCATTTTTCCTTTGCACAGGCAAGCTTCCTCCCCTGTAATTTCCTAACTTTAATCCCTTGCATTTAAAGAATGAGAAGTCGGCTTTTAGCAGAGGGGCAAAGTAAGGCAGCTCAATTAGCTTGGGGAGGAGGAGAACTTGGTGGAGCCCTACAGAAAGAAACCATCTCTCTCCCCTGAAATTGTCACCTCAGTCCCATTATTTTATTGGTCACATGAATAACATAATGGGATTCCCCGCTAGATCCCTGCATGAGCTCCATTCCCAGCCCTTTCAATATCAACACTCATCACACTTATCTGTCCCAACACCTTGCATGTGCCTAGGGCTTGTGACTTCTCTGGAATGACTAATTTCATTTTTATCAATTCAACTTCAACAACTCTCATTTAAAAAATAATAATTTTGAATGTGTCTGACCTCTTCCAAGGCTTTGGAATTCCCAGGGGAAGAAAGGAACCACCCACCAACAGGAACATGTATTCATTCATCAGTAAGTCATTTATACGTCAATATTTGGATGTGATTAAAAGCCTGTGCTTTGGCATCACACTGGCAGGGTTCTAGTTATGGCTCCTCCACTTAATAGTTGTTGGGCAAGTAATGTGACATCATTATGTAAACCTGAGATATTACTTATATGCTAATCATGCCTACTGACTGAATTGTCAAAATCAAGTGGAAATATGTCTATAACACATTCGGCATGGCATCTCTCCTAGAATAAGTAACCAGTGACTGCTCAGTGTCGTATGTGTTGATATGTGGTGATCTGGCACTGAACTGGGTTTCTAGGAGCCAGAGGTGGATACGATTTCATCTCTGACTTCAAAGGTGATGAATAATTACAAGATAGGGCAGATGTGAACATAAAATACAGGAAGTGTTGAGCTACAGATCTAGACTTGACCCAAAGAAGGAAGCACTAAATTTAGCCTGGGGGCATCCTTCCCTGAGCCCCTCCAGGACCTTATTTTTAGTCTATCGCAGCACATTCACTCTCTAATAAAATAGCTTATCGGCATACCCCAGGCAGCTGACATCCTTGAGGGCAGGAGTTTTGTTTTTTCCAATTCTGTCTTTTTCTGAGTACTCATGATCTAACACACATCTTGCATGGAAGATTCCTGGTAAATATTGGGCAAAAGAACGGAGGGTGGGAGGTGATGTGTAAAACATATTCTGGGTACAATGAAGAGACCATTCAGGTTGAGTAGGTTTATGCAGAGAGCAAATAGGAAGGGCCTCATTCTCGGAGGCCTACTCTGACAGAATAAGAAATTTGAATTTATTGTTCAGCCACTGAAAGTTTTAGATGACAAAACTTTAGTTTGAATATGGTGCTCAAGATAGAATGGGAAAACATGAAGAAGAAAGACCAATTGATACATTTGGCTAACAGCCCAGAAATGAGGTGACAGGGGTCTGAGCTAAAGTGATAAGAACAGAAATGGAAATGAAGGGATGGTTTCGAAATGCACTTATTCTTGTCCTTCTTTCAGATAAGAACTGGGATTAGAAACCCTGTGGATGCCAATGACAGATTGTTCTAACATAAAACGGAAGTAGACAATAAAGGCCATGATGCTGAGGAACAGGTCACCGTTTCTCATTCTTGGAAGCAGCCATCCTCCCACCCACCTTCGTATCCATCCATTCACGTTTTCATTCATCCATCCTTCTAACACACATTTCTTGTGTACCTACCTGAAGTCAAGCACGGTTCTGCTTTCTACATATTCCATAATGATAGGCAGTTTGCTGTTCCCTATGAGTCATGAGACTATAATAGCAACTATACAAAGTACAGAACGATCTTAAGTTTTTTTAATTACATTGATTGGTTCTGTTTCTTCTTGGGGACAGCAGTAAAGTGCTCTTTTAAATTTAGCTTTGAGACACTTTAATTTCAGCTCTAAGTGCCGAAATTGAACTGCTTTCAACAATAGCAAAATGATGGCAGCATCCTGGTGCTAAAATACAATGACATGCTACAAAAGTGAACCATTCCATCCATTGGTCTATAGGAACTGTATATATCCACGCTGAGAAGGGCTGCACACTTTCTGAGCACTCCACTCCCTGAGTGTCTCCTCTCCCTCTACAAAGCAGAGATGATAACGCATGCCTACAATCTGACAGACTGGGTTGCTGGAAGAATCATAAGAGATAATATCTGTGAATATCCCTTGTGAAATATATTAATATAAGGGAGCATTATTTTTGCCATTGCAGTTTTTTTGTCCTGTGGTTTGTTTTTTTGTTTTTTTGAGAGAACTGTTTGTCTTTTTTTTTTCTTTTTTTGAGAGAACTGTTTGTCAAGAATTGAGTGTCTCTTATTCTGTTGTATTCGGCTAGAAAAGGCAAACAGTGTTAACCCAGGAAATAGTTAAATTTACAGGTTAATTCTGTTGCTATCTAGTTAAGTGGCCCTAAACTAAATGTTTAACCTTTCGGTTTTCTCATTCTTAAAACAGATGATCACAATGCTTGCCCTAGGATATTGCTGTTAAATGAATCTTACAGCTGCCCAACTATTCCCCCAATCCACCAGCCTGAAAAATACCATATTTTAGCTTTCATCAGAGAGTTTCACTTCTTCTCTTCTACTTGTCATTTCCTGGTAGCTCTACCCCTCACTTGGGTTTCTAATCATTCTTCCTCTTGCCTTCTCTCAGTAGATTTCTGCCACATTTCTATCAGGCATTTATATGTTGTCTTCTCCTATATAGTCTAGGCCTCTTGCAAGGTTGTACATTTGACCTTGTGGCTCTGACAATCAGCCTAGTGCCTACAAAGCAGGTATTTAATAAATGTTTGCTAAAATAAACATATATATATATATATATATATATATATATATATATATATATATATACATACATATATATGTATATGTATATATATACATATATATGTATATGTATGTGTATATGGCAATGTTTGTTCACTATCAGAGAGTAATAATTCTGAATCTCATTTGTTAAATGTGACAGTGTGTGAGTGAATTCATAGCAAAATAAAAATGGGCATGACACTTTTAATTAGGAAGAACAAGGATTTTTATAATTTCTAGAACTCAGTCTTC
The DNA here is from genome assembly GCF_036562045.2 of Rhinolophus sinicus. NCBI lineage: Eukaryota > Metazoa > Chordata > Mammalia > Chiroptera > Rhinolophidae > Rhinolophus > Rhinolophus sinicus. The sequence continues at coordinate 108,262,829 of NC_133756.1, forward strand.
TTTAACCTGGGCAATGTTGCCCCTCAGAGGTCTTTTTGTTGTTAAAACTGGAGGAGGGTGCTATTGGCACCTAGTGGGTAGGGACCAGGGCTGCTGCTACACACCCTACAAGGGACAGGACAGCGCCCACAACAAAGAGCCCAACATTTCAATAGTGCCCAAATTGAGAAACCTTACCCTAACTAATATTTTACCCTCAATTAGAAGATGGGATGTCTTTCAGGTTCTGCTTAATTTGACATTCCATAAGCCTGTCTGGCATTTATCAGTCTTGAAACTCACAGACAGGATTGTGTGATTGTTCCATAGACAACAGCTTTTACAAAACAGGTTGAGGTTTGCTCCAGACAGTAGCGTACTAACAAGAGAACGGCAAACAGGACTGTATATCAATAATGCTTTGTGTAGTTTTCCATTGCACGGCAGACACTGGCCTGGTGAGTGTTTGACTAGGGCAACAAACTCTGTCAGGAAATCTGGAGGAAATGCTAGATTTTCCTCCCTTCGGGCTAAAGAATGTTAACTGTCACAGAATTATTTCCCTCAAGGACTGTGGCAGTGTATATATTTAGATACTTTGATAGTTTTTAACTTTTTGAAAGTAAATTTTGGTTTCCTCTTAAAGTTAAAAAGCTTACTATGACCCTACCCCAATGACTTACCTAATGTCACGTGCCACCTCACCCCCCATTTCTGCTTTATAGCCATATACGTAGACCCTATTGTCATTCCTTGAACATCCTGCATTCTGGCCCATCCTGCATCTCTGTCAGGGGCATCCACACCTTGCTAGTTAATTCCTACTCATCTCTTGGAGTTCAGCTCAAATGTTATTGTGGCCTTACATGAGGTCAGGCCACAAATTAGACCCCCATCATGTTCCTCAACCATCCTCCCTAATACTTTTCACAGCTGTTGTTAAATCAATTCTCTAATATCAGCTCAGTAGCAGGAACCATTTCTACTTCTGCAAGTAATCCTTACATGTGGCTGGGACACAGTAAAAATGTGTTAAATTAATTAGGAAGAATAACTTTTTAGATACATTGTATCCCCATTTCAAGTTTAAACGATGTTTGGCAAGTAGTCCCTAATTCAGAATCCAAGCAACTTACAAAAAGAACACACAAAGACTCTGTACATGAAAAAATTCAGGTTGAATTGAGAACTATGATCATAACTTGTTTCCACCTACATCTAATTGTACTAGAGGAGAAAATTCTTTTTGCAATCAGCTAAAAAAAAAGAAGTTTAATTGCTAATAACATTAAGAAATGTGTGGAAAGCTTTGTGAAAACACTAAAAAAATCTATTGAGAGACATAAAAGATTTTTTAAATGAAGAAACTAAATAGTTCAAAAGTGTCAGTTTCCCCTAAATCAATTTATAGATCAGTATAATCCCATTAAAAATCCCAGTGATAATTTTAACATTGAAATAGTTCAGCTAATCATCGGGTCTACTTCACAGTTAAAAGTAGCTAAAAGAATTTTGAAAATAATGAGATCAGAATTAACCTAGTAAATATTAAACTTATACTGATTTTTTTCAACATGGCACTAGGATAGAAATCAAAGGACAGAACAACAGAACAGATAATCTAAAAACAGATCCAAGTGTATACAAAAATTTGGTAAGTGATCAATGAATTATACAAACCAATGAGAAGAAGTGGATTAATTGACAAAAGGGAACATTAAATATTTGGGGGGAAGGGAATCAAGCTCTTACCATACATCAAAATAAATTCTAATGAGTTAAAGATAAAAGATAAAAAAATGAATAAATCATGAGGAAAATAAAACAAGATATAAATGAACACTTTATAGTTTTTCTATGGATGTAGACTTCCTGAGCTTAAAGCCCTGGGAGAAATCACAAAGCAATAGTGCATTTGTTATGTGATAGTTGCTAGTGTAATTTATTGAGTGCTTAATATGTCCCAGGCATCATTCTATATGCTTTACTTATGTATTAATTTGATGAAATTTCACCACCCACCATGAGCTAGGTGCAATTAAGAGGCCCATTTTATAGAGGAGAAATATAAGGCAGAGAGATGTTAATTTGACTGAGATCACACAGCATAGGGATGGCAGAGCCAAGAGTCAAGCCAGAGAATCAGATATCAAAGCCTCTGTTTTTCATCACTGTAAAGACAGAATTAGAAATGGACTGTAAATGAAAAATATATATTTAACCTAATAACCAAATGATAGCTAAATAAACCCTCACATGTTATCTTTCCATCAAATCAGAACATTTGGGGTCTGACAATTAAGTTCACGAACTTGTTGCAATGATGTTACTAACTTTTTTGATATCAGAGGGATTATTCATTATGAATTTGTACCCACTGGACAAATAGTTAACCAAGTTTACTATTTGGAAGTGCTGAAAAGGCTGCGGGAAAAAGTTAGACAAAAACTACCTAAACTTTTCACCACCAATTCATGGCTCTTGCATCACGACAATGCACCAGCCCATACAGCACTGTTTGGTAGGGAGATTTTAGTCAGGAAACAAATGACTGTATTGGAGCACCCTCCCTACTCACCTGATCTGGTCCCCAGTGACTTCTTTTTCACCCAAAGATAAAGGAAATATTGAAAGAAAGACATTTTTATGACATTCAGGACCTCAAGGGTAATACGATGACAGCTCTGATGGCCACTCCAGAAAAAGAGTTCCAAAATTGCTCTGAAAGGTAGACTTGGTGCTGGCATTGGTGCATAGCTTCCCAAGGGGAGTACTTGAAAGGTGACTATAGTGATATTCAGCAGTGAGGTATGTAGTACATTTTCTAGGATGAGTTCGTGAACTTAATTGTCACACCTCATATTTACTGGTATATTAGTACAAGTTTTCTGGAAACAGTTTATAAATATAAAGAATATTTTAAAAGTTTAAAATGTTTTAAAAAATTGAGATATTTTCAAATCTATCAATCTGTCCTACAGAATTTTTCTGATATATACAGTTATATAAGAGGAAATTCATGGAAACAACATAACAGAAACAAATTGCTCAAAATAAACTAAATGTACAATAAAGGATGGATAGGTTAATCATGTGATACCTACAGCACAAGTTTCTGAACAACCATATTTTCATGCAATATTTAATAATGTAGGAAAATGTCCCTGACAGAAAATCTATTGAAATATAACAACAGTTATCCTGTAGAGGCCAGATGGATATTTTAAGGAGGGCTAATAGGCAACGTAAACTTTCAACTGCTGCTACTCCTGGGTTTTGCCTAAAGCCTTCAAGACAAGAGAGCCTGAATGCCTGACAAAGTGCTGGTGGGCTTCCCTTCGGGCCTTTCAGTCTCAGCTAATAGACTGAAATTCCATGTTAAGATTCGGAAACATTGGGGGAACCAGAAGGCAAATGGAAAAGTGAAGTGTTCCACCCCATCTATGGTCAGGTCTCTCTATTCCTATTGCCACTGAGAATGACCCTTAGATTGTGACAAAAGAACCTTAAGCTTTCTTCCTCCTCCTCCTCCTTCTCCTTCCCTATCCTCTCCCACCTCCCTGTTTTAAACAGAGTTTTTCTCCCAGTCCTAGATCTCTTTGCAAACAGCTTCCTGAGCATTGCCCTAAAATGGAAAGTAAAAGTAAAAGAATGCTCAAAATTTTTACCGGGGTTCGTTGCTAAGCAACCATTTCCTTTCTCTCTAAGTATATGGAATATGACATTGTTTGGAATGTGTTTTCAGGGGGTGCCTTAATACAAAAGAGCAAGGTGGGAGGGAGCAGGAAGGAAGTGAGGGAGGAGGTGGTAGTATAGAAACCTTTAGATTGAACAATGTAAAGATATAATATGAGGGGAAGAAAAAACAAAAGAGCCCACCATGGAAGTTTCAACCCACCACCATCACATGGTTCTGAGAACTTCAAAATGGAACATTTCTTATACTGGCACATTTTGTGTGTGCATATGGTTATAAGCATATTCTTACTTTGATTATGATCTGCGTATTTCTTCTCTGCAGGAAAATTTAAATATACTGTTGATAATTTTTATAGTCCCATAATAAGAAAGCAGACAAAGAAAGGTTATAATTGGACTTGCACACACGCTACCACTGGCTCAAATGTGTCAAGTTGTCTATATTCACAAGACTGTTGAGTCTCAGTTACGTACCTGCCTCTGTGTTCTCGTTAGCCTAGAGGAAAACTTACGAATAAGAACACACAGTGGTGTCTTTTAGCCAGAACAAGCTCACAACTCACTTTCCACCCTGTTCCCAAGGGTATCATTTTTATATGGTTGAGGACAAGGGTACTGATTGGGCAGCTTTTACTAAGACATGGGGCCTTAGCAGGATATGACTGAGCATATGCACAGGGAGATTTTTTTTCCTTCTGCTTGCTGGCTGGGCTGCCCTGGTGGAAACATTTGTCACCAATAGGATCATACACAATCTAAGACTTGGGCATAGTTAGGGAGAATGGGGTGGAGAAGGCCTTTCAGCTTGCAATGATTAGCCTGGCCATCTCTAGCCTAGAAAAGAGTTCTCTACCTAGTCCAGCTCATTCACCAGAGATTGCACACGGTGTAGGGATCAAAGACCTAGTCAATGCGGAAGGTTTGCTTTGTCGGTCAACAGGGCGTTTTTCTGCGCATATATTTCCCTTTAGGAATATGTAGAGAGGGATGGCTGGTTGAGTCAGGATGTGGGAGCTCTCTGGCCAAGTGCATATTCATCTCATCATGATTACCAGCATTAGCCCCTGGCCGAGAAATAGATTTGGTGAGAATCCAACGATTTGGGTTTAGCCCTGACTTCAGCATAAATAAGTAGCATCATTTTCAATGGTTATCTATCCTCTCAATGCCTCATGCTCTATTATTACATGAATCATACTTACAGGTAGAAAACATATATTGAGAGTTTCAATAAGAAGAAGAAGATAAACAACCATGTACCTAATACTCACATTAAGAAACAGAAATCCCAAGCATGTGACAAGTTTCCATTTGCCCCTATATGCCTTTTTGCAATAACATCTCCATACCTTCCCTTTCCCTTAAGACAGAGCCATTAACCTGACTTTTGTTTTAGTCATCCTGCCACATTTCTGGTAATTTTTGTTTTTATATCATTTGAAATTTATGGAAATATTGCAAGAATATTACAATGAAATCCAGTGTATACTTTGCCTAGGTTTACAATTTGTTTACATTTTGCGCATTTGTTTATCATTTTATATAGATATGCATATACCTATATCTACCTATATACAAATATGTATCTATAGATAGATATATGTGTAATACATTTTTTTCTTTTATGAGCTACTTGAGAATAAGTTGGAGGCATTTTTCTCATTTACCCTTAAATGTGACTTTTTTAAAGAACAAAATCAGTGTGTATTGCCTAAGAACAAAGACACTCTCTTACATAATCACATAAAGTTATCCCAAACTGAGAAATTTAACATTTGCCATAATCTGTTTTCTAACCCACAATTTATTTTTACATTTCATCAACTCCCAAAATAATATTCTATAAGTGTTTACTCCAGTCCAGGAACCAATCCAGGATCACACATTTGATTTATTTATCACATCTGTTTAGTAGTTTCCTTTCATCTAGAATCATTTCTCAGCCCTTTTACATCCTTCTTGACCTTGAGAATTCTCAAGGGAGCAGAGCAATTATTTGGTATAATATCTTTCAATTTTTATTTCATCTTATGTTTGCTTATGATTAAAGTTATACATTTTGTTAGAATACCAGAAAAGTGAGATTATGTCCCTCCTAGGAGGCACATAATGGCAGTTTATCTTAATACTGGTGATATTAATATTATCATGTGATTTAAGTAATGTCTACCAGGATTCTCCAATATGAATGTGCCATTTTCCTTTTGGAACTAACAAGTATTTTGTGGGGAAATAATTTGAAGCTAAGTAAATATATTATCCATCAAACACGGACCTTCTTTTAGACATCTATCTATCTATCTATCTGTCTGTCTGTCTGTCTATCTATCTATCTTTCTTCTATATTGAAATTCTGCTGAAAGTTTTCCCTTTTCTCTCATTTATTTATTCATTCATGTTTTATATTTGTATAAACTCATGGATTTTTATTTTATTCAATGGGTTAAAAATATTATTATTATTATTAATTTTGATGCCTAAATTGCCCCAGATCTGGCCAGTGCAGCTGTTTCAACTTGTGTCTGGTGTCCTTTTATAATGTCCTCATCATTCCATGAATAAGATATTCCAGAATCAACTCATAATTTTCCTGCCTCAGACCTGGAGTCATCCATTTCTCTGAGTAGTTTGGTTTCTTTCAATAGAAAACGATACTTAGAAATCAAGATCTGGGCTCAAGGTGTACTCATTGCTGTTGATGTGTCATGGCTTTTAGACTATCTCAATGGACATATCCAGGGAATACCTGTATACAGATGGTGCCAAAAAATGTATAGACATCTTAAAAAAGGAAAAGACTGTGTTAAAATTGTAACACTGATAACAAAAGATGAATACAAGTCATGTGTATACATTTTTTTGGCATCCCTGGTATTTAAACACACACACACACACACACACACACACACACACACACACGAATACTCACAGTGCTAAGAAACCTGGTTCCCATTTTCTCAATACATATATTCATTTGCTCCAGCTTGGAATACACAAAAAGTAGTTTCAGAATTGCTATCCCACAACATAATAAAAAGGAAACCTACTAACTAGAGTTCATTATGATTTACATTATTAAATGAAATTTACATTCACTGTACACAAAAATTTTAGATATGAAATTTCATGAGTTTTGACAAATGCATATATCTATGATTCATACTCCTATTAATAACATGAAATAGTTCCATAAATTCAGAAAATTTCCTCATGTCTTTTCCCAGTCAATCAAATGCTCCTACACCTGTCTCTATTACAGTTTTGCAGGGCCACAGAAGTCTTCTTGGTGGAGGTTACATAAGCTGAGAACTAGAGGATCTAAGCTTTAGGAATTAGCTAGGACAAAGGGAAGCAATGTGAGAGTGAGGACTACAGAGGTTGGATGCCCAGCTTTAAGACAGGGCTGAGGTGTCATATCTTCCAGAAGACTTCCAGATAACTTCTTTTATGGATTCAATTCACAGCCCTTATCACTTTCTGCTATACTCATTTATGGATCTTTCTTCCTCAATAAACTGTGAGCTCCTTGAGAGCAACACACTCTAGAGTGTTCTGAAGTTTCTCAATTCTAGTTTTGCCTATTCTAGAATTTTAAATAACTTGAAGATAATTGTCTACTGAGTCTTCCAATCTTTCAAAATTGTTTATCTTGTTTTATTTAGGTCTTCTTAATTTCTTTTAGAAATGTTTAGTACTTTTCAGTTTATAAGTATTGGATATATTTTGTTAAATTTATATCTAAGTAGTTTACATTCCTCTTTTGAAGCTATACTATAAATATTATTTCCTTTTCCAAAAGTTTGCTGCTAATACAAGGTCTGACAATCATGATTGTGAACTTGCCACCGTGTGCTTACATTGGCAGCACTGTACAAACAGTTCAGTAAAGTTTCATAACCTTGGTATATCAGTGTCTCACAGCTGTGTTCGTGTCAACCTGTGGCAGAGTATTGCTGAGTGGAGCTCAATACTGTTGTTGCATGTTTTTGTGCCATCAAGAGAATGCCTGAACTTGAGTTAGAGCAATGAACAAACATTAAGTTTCTTGTCAAACTTGGCAAGAGGGGAAGTGATCAGGGACATGTTAGTCCAAGTTTTGGGGGATAATGCCATGAAGAAAACGGCAGTGTACAAGTAGATTAAACGTTTATTTGAGGGAAGAGAACATGTCACTGATGAAGAGCAGTCAGGGTGGTCAGTAATGAGCAGAACTGAAGAAAACATTGCAAACATTTGTCAAATTTTGCATCAAAATTGTCAGTTGACTGTGAGAAGTATAGCAGACCAAGTCAATATCAATAGAGAAACAGTTAGGAAAAATCTTAACTGAAAATCTTGGCATGAGAAAGGTGTGTGCAAAAATGGTCCCAAAGGAGCTCACTGGTAAATAAAAGAAAAGGATAATCAAAGTTTGCCAAGACTGTTTGGAGAGGCAAGATGCTGTTTTGGGCCATGTTATCACTGCTGATGAAACATGGGTGTGTCAGTACAACCATGAAACAAAGAGTCAATGTGTACAATGGAAGTCAGCCAATTCTCCATGACCAAAAATATTCCATCTCCAAATCAAGAGTCAAAACGATGTTGTTAACCTTTTTTGATATCAGAGGGATTATTCATTATGAATTTGTACCAACTGGACAAACAGTTAAACCAAGTTTAATATTTGGAAGTGCTGAAAAGGCTGCATGAAAAAGTTAAACGAAAATTAACTGAACTTTTTGCCAACCAACAAATATGTCTCAACAATGCACCAGTGTTGCATGGCATTGTCTGTGAGGGAGTTTTTAGCCAGTAAACAAATAACTGTATTGAAATACCTTGCCTACTCACCTGATCAGGCCTCCAGTGACTTCTTTCTTTAACCAAAGATAAAGGAAATACCGAAAGGAAGACATTTTAATGATCTTCAGGACATTAAAGTTAATACGACAGCTCTGATGGCCATTCCAGAAAAAGAGATTCAAAATTGCTTTGAAGGGTGAACTATGTGCTGGCATCGGTGCATAGCTTCCCAAGGGGAGTACTTTGAAGGTGACCATAGCGATATTCAGCAGTGAGGTATGTAGCGCTTTTTCTAGGATGAGTTCGCGATCTTAATTGTCAGACCTCGTATATAAAACTACTATTAATTTTTGTTTATTGACCTTGTATCCTGCAACCTTAATGAATTCACTTCTACTAGTTGCTTTGTAGTTTCCTTAGCATTTTCTGTAGAGACAACATGTTTCCTTCATTAAGAGACAGTTACGCTTTTTCCAAACTTAATGACTTTTATTAGTTTTTCATGCCTAATTACATTGTTAGAACATCAAATAGAGTATTGAATTAAAGTGTGAGAGTAGACAACTTTGAATTTAACCAATAAATATGATGTTGGCTATCGGTTTTTCATAAATTATTTTTGTCCAATTAAAGTAATTCCCTTCTAGTCTTAGTTTGATGACAGTTTTTATGACAAATAAGTATAGGTTTTTGTTTTGTTTTTGTTTTTTCCTGAAAACAGGTATAGAAAGGAGAGGAAAAAAGGAAAGGTGAGTTCATTTTGTGCCTTTCATTTTGCAGCCTTCATCAGCAATTCCATCTCTCAATGATTTCTCTTTTACCTGAACTCAGATTGCATTCAGAGTCAGTAATTAATTGTTCTCGATTATGTGTGTGTTGATTTTGTTTTCACTGTCAAAGGAAAAAGAACCTTGAGGACGGGAATAGAAAGTTTTACTTCCCTGCTTCCCCTACTGTCCTTGGCATCTGGCTGGGCTTACCGTGACTGCTTGATCAGTTTCAGCACTGATTTTTACAAGTAATAAAATGCTGTGACTTACTATTTTAGACTTCTGCAGTCAAGATCTCATTGAATTCTCAAAAACAGAGTTATATGACTTGCCAGTGAACACGGAACTTATCTGAAACACAGCGAGAAAGAGAACGCAGGTCCTCCAACCTCTCATCCAGACGCATCTTAGGGCACCACGCTGCCTGGTTTCCATGGTTCCTCCCAAGAACATCGCTGAGGTCAATTTTTGTCCCAGTAAGGATTATACTGTGCTAAGCCTCAAAACTGGGTAAGACTGGACACACAGACACTAAGCCACAGCTGGCTTCTTATTTTCTACCACCATGGACCTAGCCCATCAACAAGCTTATGTTAAGACAATTAGTAGCCAAGCAGGGTCTTGCCAGTCATTCTGCAACCTGGCACATATTAGACATTTGTGGTTACATGGTGTGCCCCATTCCTGGATCCAGTGTGTATGAGTTCCCCTCTGAGGTGGATAACTCTCTTTCTGTGGAAGGTTCACAATGAGCTGCAGTTAGGACTACCATATTTGTTTTGGAATTTTACTGCTAGAAAGATTGCATCTCTTGGGTCACATGGGAGAACTGTCTGTACCATGTTCACGTTAGACAGCTGTTGACTTCAATGGGCCGTCCTCAGCTCCTGCCAAAGGGAAATAGAGGTCAATGGAGGAGAGCTCTGAAGTCCATTTTTCATGAGACTGAGCAGGGTCTCTGCTTAGTGGACCAATTTTGTCTCCTGCCACTCTCTCCCTTGCAATGTAGGGTCCAGCAATTCAAATATTTGTCATTCCTTACACACAAAATACTTAACTAGTATTTTTTTTGCCTTCATATGCTCATGCTGTTCTTTCTACTGAGAATATCAATAATTCATCTTCCCTTCCCAACCCCTCCCTCACATACCTCCATAACTGCTCTTCACCTAACACGCAGTCATTTCACGGATACTTATTAAGTATTACCTGTGTGCTAGGTACCATGCTAGGTACTAGAGATAGAGGTGACTAGTACAAATCTGTTGTCTTACAGGAGCGCACAGTGCATTGTGGGCTGACAGGTAAACAAGCACCAACAGTACTTGCACTGTGATGGGAATACAAAGGAGTGACACCTATCCCACTTAAGGCCTCTGAGGGCTTCCTGGTGGAGGTTACATAAGCTGAGACCTGGAGGATCTAGGCTTTAGGAATTAGCTAGGACAAGAGGAAGCAAGGTGAGAGTGAGGACTACAGAGGTGGACGCCCAGCTTTAAGACAGGGCTGAGTTGTCATATCTTCCAGAAGACTTCCTTGCCCCTGACCCAGCCTATCAGTTGTCCTGTGAATTTTCATCACTTCTCGTATGGATTCAATTCACGGCACTTAACACTTTCTGCTCCAATCATTTATGGGTCTTTCTTCCTCAATAGACTGTGAGCTCTTTGAGATCAAGACCTGAGCTTTAATCAGCTTATAGTCCAGCACTAGTGCTGAAACTGGTCCCTGGGAGGTCTAATTGATGCTTAGATATATGAATAAATAAATGGACCAACCAATACTTGTGGGAATCTTCTAGAAGTGATATACCATCTGTGTAGCCTATCACACCACTCTGGGTTCCAACCCCCTTTGCAAAATCAGTGACCCTGAGGCCTCCCAGTCCAGCTCCTCAAGGGCAGGGTCTCGGCGGTGGGGAGGGCAGGCTGCTCAGGTTGTCCTGCCACATTACCATCATTTGTGACTTTTCGAACTAGACGGACCACTTTTCTAGTTTAAGAAAAAGGGTTCTAAGAGATTTATGCTCTCAAACTTTTGTCCTTCTGCCTAAAAAAAAAACAGTTCTTGCTTCTCACTGTCACATCGCTTTCATTACATTTTAAGATATGTAATGAACACCTACTACTGTACATCATGGATTGTCAAATACACATCAAATGACAACCCACTCTAGATTCTGCCATTGCCTTTTCCTACAGACATGATGGAAGTCATTTTACCGACATACAGTTCGCAGCAGACACCCAGATTTTCATGCCTTCTGTGATTGGTGTTGGGGAAATTATTAAAAAAATAAAATCTCCTGCCAACCCAAAAGAAACCTCTACAAAATATAGAAAAGAATGAAAGAGTTACATCGGTGATTAAAAATTAAGTCAGACTACAATGAAGATCACAGGCAATCCACGAAAGAGATGGCAAAGACAGAAAGAAATCTTGTCCTTGATATAGCTAGTCAGGTACAATCCATTACATACATGTTCATTGTCTTATTCAATGGAAAAATAAAGCTGGAGCTTTATGACAAGCAACTAGTGACAACTTGGAACCAGGTGCAGAAGCTAAACTCCCATAGAGACAGGGAGCCCAGGACACCAGGCTGCCAACTGCTTACATTTCAAAGAGATGCCAGCAGGCTTCCAGGAAAGACACTCTCGCCTAGGCAAAACTGGTCAGAGGCTTATTTAGCTTTAAAAAAATTTACATACATCTCAAGCAGACAGAGGAATCATTCCCAACTTTAAGTATTCTAAAGGAATGCTAACAGTAAAAGGAGGGGACATTGCCATATTAGCACCAGGGGAAATTTTAACTTCAATTTTTTTTTTTAGATTTGTATATGCTCTTATTCTTTTCCTGTGCCTGACCTATCTCTCACGTAATCTGCGACAATGAGCATCTCTCTCCACCTGTGATTGTTTCTGTCTGTCTCTGTTGTGTTTGTCTGTCTTTCTAGGAAACCTGTCATTTTGGACCACCTGTCCTGATAGCCTATAGACAATAACTGGTTAACTTCAGATCACCCTAGTTCCCTGGGGAGCGAATTAAAATGTAGATAACACAGTCTAGGGTGGAGCCCGAGATTCAATTTCTAACAAGTCCCCAGATGAGGCCATTGCTGCTGCGTGGAGCCCAAGTTTTGAGTAGGAAGCCTGAGATGGGACTGCAATTCTTTCTCCAGCCTGAGGATGTGATTGCTTATCTGCCCCTCCCTGCTACTGCTTATCTTCCTTTCCACTCTGTTGTGATTAATGTATTTATTCATTTATTCGGTAATAAATATTTATTAACGACATTGTTAAGGCAATGTCACACTCTCTTTTTTGTCCTGCTGTGGCTGGCACTCCTATCCCTTCAACAATGGCACCGCAAGTTGGAACAGCTTCCTCTCAAACTGCTGTCACCTGTTGCAAGACCCTCAGACTGCATTCCTTTTCCATATGGATTTTCCAGGACAGTTCATGCTGCAACTGTTTTCTCCCTTTGTCTTTCAGTGAACATTAATCACAAGCTGGAATGCATCTTTTGTCAGAGTACATGCCCTGGTTTTTTATTTGGAAATATGGTGACAGGGTAGAGAGCCGTTGGCTGTGATTCTCTGTCCCTTCCAGCCTGCAGCTGTTAGCATTGGCTCCCAGGCAACGTGATGAAGGCTTCTCTGCTTTGCAGCCTGTGGCTCTGGTCCTCTATTTGTCAGAAACAGGGAGACAGGAGGGGTTCTGAGTGCTTTTCAGAACCAGCCTTCTTTGATTCCCTGACTTTCTGTGACAGGTTTAGGAAGCAGGGGTTCTGTGTGCCCTTGACAGGACATCTGAGCCGTGTAAGCCTACTGATTGAGTGTCCAGAGTGCAGACGACCTCAGTGACCAGAGGTCCCCTGCAGTAAGAACTGAGAGTGATTGGTACTGAAGCCAGTGCCACTGGTTTCTTCCCCACTTAAAACTGCCATGTGGTCTGAGCTTGAAAATTAGTTTTCAAGTATTTTCTTTGATCTTCCAAATCAGTGTAATGCTCTCTAATTGGCATCAATTAACATCAAAGTGATTATGTTCCATGTCTCCACAAGAGCCCACAGCTTTCTGGAAGACTTCGGTTGCAGGCTGCCCCTTTCTATAGATTCATTTATTTGCAGTTACTGATCCATGTAGTGAAGTGTGCAGGCCTGTCTGTGTATTGGCGTCAGTCTGGACAAAGCGCAGCTTGCTCTCCAGCCCAAAACAGCACCAGGCAAACTAGAGTTCAGTTTCTGCCACTCTCCTTCACAAAAATGCCACCTGGTCCTCTCACTGTGCACAGGACAAAAGTCACACTGGACTTTTTCTGTCTCTTGCATCCAATTCCAGGTTACCTTTGGCTATTTCTCCTAGCCTGCTGTAGACCAGCCCCACCATTCTGCTGCATACTTCTCTTATGCTGTCTTGAATAACTTCTTCCTTCTTCTTCACTCATAAAACCCTCCCTACCTATCCGCTGGGCCACTGAGAAGCTCTTCCAGATGAATTGGTTCCTCTCTTTAGCACTCCCACTGTTCTTGCTTACATTAGTATTATACATGTCATATTTATATTGCAGTTCGCTCTGTATTAACTCGCTCTCTTCAAGTTTTTTTTTAAAGACAGTCTCTATATGATATTAATCTTTGTATTCCCAGTGTCGAACACCATGCCTACTGCAAAGCAAGTGCTCACTAATTGTTAGTTGCACACACAAATGTGTAGTTTTCCATATATTGGAGTGCTGAAAATTCAAGCAGTCGGGTGCCCAGAGGAGAATGAAAAAAAAAATAAAATTGAAACAGATGTTGGTATTGTGACATTTAGTCAATGATGATAAACCAAGGAAGTGCTACAGACTCTGGCCACCCATCAATTCATGAGAATTAAGATCATTTGAGTTTCTGTGACAATCCAGGGTCTAGAAAAGGGCCTACAGGCTGCCGTAGATGTGCCAGTCTGGTGCCAGCCTTCCAGAGCTGGCTTGTTCTGCTACCTCTCCATTCACAAGGCAGGGCTGCAATCACCTCTTATTCAGAGTTCCATGGGATTAAAGCCTGGAAACACCAAACCCCTACACTGCAATGAACTCTTGACCCATCAGAAAGCCAGGCTGTATCTACAGTGGATCCAAAGCCCAGGCAGCACTTGGAAGGAGGTAAAATGAAGCCTCCACTAAAGGGACCTTGGTATACTCAGTATTTTATGACAACCCAGGGGTATTTGCAACATGCAATAAGCCATGCCTTTGTGCAATCTGAGGAGGCATTTTTGGCTTAGATATTTTAGAAAATACAAAGGTTTGGTGGGAGTATGTACTGGTTCACATTTTTTAAACTTTTATTTGGTTTCAATCAGAATATTTATGATCCATATAGATAGGGTTCACAGGAGACTTTGAACCCTGACAAATGATCAATTGTGAAGAGGGGAATAGACCACTTTTACATTAGAAAAGCTTTAAAAATTCCTACTAGTAGTCCTTCTACATATTTTTTGGTTTTTTGTCAGATGTGGTATGTATACCTATAATATGCACAGTACGATGGATGTAGTGTCTTCAGGTGTGTAAAATGCTTTCACATATACTTACTTATTGGCTGCTGTATATAAGGCAGGCACTGTAGATATATGGTATCTATATAGATATATAGCCTACATACTATATAGGCTATGCATAAGTATACTAAGATTTGTATGAGGTTATGTAATGTATATAGTACCTACATATATTAGGTACATATATGTGTCTATATCACATACAGTATTAACCAAAAACATGACTCATAAATACCCTACTATTTATAATATTTTGGACATACAGTGTCCACGCTTATAGAACATGTCATAGTATTTAATTATATAGGACCATGTTTTCACAAGTACAAAAAACTGTTTCTCCTCAAATAAGTAGTTGGAAATTTCCCTGAGTCTGCTTATGTTTTAAAGTTTCAAGGGATGCTCTAGGCAGAAACCCTGTGCCAATAGCTTGAATTAATATGTTTCTTCTTGAAGTTGACTTTTTATGAGTTTTTATTTGACTAAATTATGCACATCGTAATGCATATTTTGCCATCAATTATTCACCAGTGCTTTAACTTACTCAAGCTAAATTACTGCTCTGTGTGCAAGAAGAATTGCTGTTTTGAACCTCTTCATTACTGTCTAAGCCAGAATTTTTCATCATTTTTCTGTAAACCTGCAATCAACTGGAGGCCCATTCATATTAGAGTTTTTGGCAACAATTTATCCTCCTCTCTAATTAAAGGCCCAGCGCACATTTCCAAGCAGGATCATGGACCTGGAACAAATTGCGCTTTACCTTCCCAGGAACACTACAGAGTAGGTAGCATTACCTTTATGCAACAGATGAGCACACTGAGACTGGTAGTGTGTGATCAGAGCCAGGATTGAAACCCCCAGATTTCAGACACAAATGACATGTGCTGCTCACAAGGTTACTCTGCCTGACATGGAAAGATGGCAAGAGTGCTCTGGAGGCTTAACTGAAGATTCCTACAGTGTTGCTGGATTAGGGTGTGGTTGGGGGAGAGGGGCCTTGGACTAATGATACCATTTTTAAAGCTTCTTGTGAAACTAACTTTATCTCCAGAATACCTCTGTATGCTCCCTTTTCTATTTATGCTAGTAGCACCTTCCCATTTAATTCCCTCAGACTTCACACCCAATGTCATCTGCTAGCCTCCCCTCCCTCCCTCTATGTCATCAAACACTGGCAGGGCCCCTTTTAAGAAGCTCTCACATTCACCCCTATCCCCTAGCTCCTGCAGTTCCACAGTGGACTCTTTAACTTCTTTTCTTACCAAAATAGTGCCACTGGCTTTTCTCTGTCTTCAGGATCAAGTCTGAAGACTTTCAAGGTCTGTGAGAATCTGTACCAAGCTGCCTTTGCCTCCCTTCTCCATACTCCCTCTAGCTTCTCAGGGTCACCATGGTTTCAGCAGCTGCTTGTAGAGGAAGCACTAGGGAATGAGTTCTGTGCTCAGACTGCTCCTGTGCTCCTAATGAAACAACCCTGTGAGGTAGACACGAGAGCCGGGCCTAGGACCAAGCCTTCTCCATATCTCCTCACCACTGCACCACACTGCCTGTTTCAGATCACGTGGCTTTCTCCCGGATTCCTCAACGTACCCTATACATCACTGTCTCTGGGCTTCTGGCCTTGTCCAAATTCTCACTAGAATTCTTTCCTCCTCCCACCCTGTTAAAATCCCATCCATGCTTACAACCTGTATTATTCATTGTTATAGTCACTTAATAAACGTGTTTCCTTAACTTAAAATTTTACTGTGAAATATTTCAACAAACACTTTTGACCTTTTTATAAAGTATCTCTTTATCGAAGAAAGTATGTGTTAAATTATATATGATTGATAGCTTTGCGTGAGACAGTTTTATTTAAAAAATAAAAATAAAACAACAGATTTTTCATGCCCCTCTAAATCCTTTCTTCTTCCTGCCTATCCCAGAAAGAGTTAATATTCTCAATTTGGTTTTTATTATTGCCAGACATGTTTATATAAATTTACTACTATATAAGCATGCATAATGGACAATGTAGAAAGAGTTTTGCACATATCCAAACGATGCATAAATCATGCTATTCTGCAACCTTTTTTATTAGACATTGGATCTCTGAAATAAATATGCCCACGTTAATACACATAAATTATATACGTATACAAATAAATATATATACACACACACACATACACACACACACACACATATTTTAATTGGTGGATATTGGGGAATAGTGTTTTTCCAGGACCCATCAGCTCCGAGTAAAGTTGTTGTTTTCAATCTAATTGTGGAGGGTGCAGTCATTGGCCCATGTGGGAATAGAAATGGCTACGTTGGTGTTATGAGCACTGTGTTCTAACCAACTGAGCCAACCAGGTGCCCCTCACATATTTCTTTTAATTTTTAATAATATTGCATTTTATGCAATACCTTAGTTTGTTTTCTCATTTTTCTTTTAGTGGATACTTAAATTACTTCCAAATTTTGTTTCTTACAAGTGATGCTGCAATGAATATTCTCATACGGGTACCCAAGTACACACGTGCAAATGGTTCCAATCTAAACTATAACCCTAGAGGAATGACTTTGTTGATGGGTATGTACTTCTATTAACTTCTAGTTATTGCCAAATCACTCTCCAAAGTGGTTATCATAGTTACACCCCCACCAGCAAAGTATGAAAGCTCCATGTCTCCTCCCCTTGTAAACATTTGGTACTTTCAGCCTTTAATATTTGCCTATCTGTTAGAGTGATATGGTATATCTTCATTGCTTTGTCTTTCCCTGATTATTAATTATTAATGAAGTTGAACAGTTTTTTAGTATACTCATCAGATATTGTTTTTTTCTTTTCTACCCCTTTTCCAATTTCCTTTGATTGTTGGCCTTTTAAAATCTTTCACTCATAGTACATTTATAGTCTCAATATTAATTCTTTGTTATATGTATTATAAATATCTTCTCAAAGTTTGTGGTTTATCTTCCACTTTATTGATAGGTCTTGGTCACATAGAAGATTTAAATTTTAATACAACTAAGTATATCAGATTTTTTATGTTCGGTTCCATTTGTTTGTTGAGAAATGATTCCTTTTACTCACAGTGTCGTATATATTCTGTACTCAGATTTTGCTTTTCCCAGGTATGTCAAAATCCATTTGGAAGTCATTTGTACTCGGGGCAAGAAGTAGAGATTGAATTTTGTTTCTCTCAAGTTTGTTTACTTCTTTTGCAGTTTTTCCAGGGCCATTTGTTAAATAATCTATTCTCTCTCCACTCCTTATTATGTAAGCTATGTTATAAACCAAGTTTTCATATATAGTGGATCTGTTTCTGTGCTTTGCATTCCCATAAAGTCATCTATTTATTTTTTCTTGCAACTGTCTTACTGACTAAATTATGTTAGCAAGACTTGTCACATTTGCCCTTGTCAAGTACCGTGCAATGAGGGTTGGGGGGGGGGGGGCAGGGCGAGGAGGGCAGTGCAGGGTTAAGAAAAGACAATAGCCATGAATAGAATGAAGTGGGGCCAAAGGTCTGCAGCCTCCAGGACTGGACAGGGGCCAACACATTAGCTTTTATTAGTTAGGTGGGGAAGTAAAGGAGATAAAGCTTGTCAATCTCAAGATCTGTGAATCATATACATTATAATAGGAAATTGATTCAAGCCAATCACCCTTGCCTGCAGGTAGCTGAACCCTAAGTCTCAGGATGTATGTACTTCCCCAAGGGACAAAACCTATATGCATATGAATAGATGGAAAGTACATCACTGAATCTCTTCCCTTGCAGGTTTTGGGAAGGAATGCAGCCACAGAAGCAGAGGCTCTCCTTAGCCAGGGGAAGGTGGGGGGCTGGGCCCACCTCTATGAACCCCGTGGGTTCTCCTGTTGGTCCCCACTTGACTGCGCTTGGCTTGAGTTGTCCCCCCTGTGGGGAATCTTACTCATCATTGGCTGACCAGCCATGTTTCTAGGGCCAAACAGGGAGACATAAGGTGAAGCAAAGTCCCTGAAAGGATCCATCTCACAGACTCTCCTTTCTTTAGGGGCAGGTACAAGGAGATAGACAGGTAGGCTGCGTGGCAACAGCCCTAAGATCTTTACATGTGTTCTTCCTTATAATTGCTTAGTTTCAAGTAAATCAATCATTTTGTGTATTGTTATTGGAATTGCATTAATGTTCCAATTTAATTTTAAGGATAATCACTTGATTTATAATATTGTATTTCTACCCAAGAATATGATCTCTAAAGTTAATGTAGTTTATTTTTACTTATTTCTATCTTATTTCTATAACTCTATACTTTTCTTTATAAAAAATTTGCATATATATTTTTTAGACTTTATCTTAGGATCTTCTTTAGAGCCTACATTGAAATAGTGTCTCTCCAGAACAGTTTTAACATTGCTTCTTGCAGGTACCTGAGGGGGATCATAGACCAATTCTATATCTATATGAGACATTTCATACACACAAAGATTCAGAGTCATTATGAATTCTCAGGGAGATTTTTCCTACCCAGAATCTAGCCAGAGACTGGTTTCCTTGGGAAATTTTCTTGTGATCCACCTTTTCACTTACAGTGGATGGGCTGGGATGTATTTGGGGGAAGAAGTCTCAATTTCAACACCCTGCCTCCTATGCCTGTAAAATAGTTTTGCTCACAAGTTTGTGTGTGTATATGGGTGGAGGGTTTCCCCACACCACCAAGAAATTCTCCAGAAACCAATTTGGTGTCTTACAATTCAACTCAGTTTTGACACTATCCAGGAATAGCATCAGATTCCACAGGTTGAGGACTCAGTCCTACAAGACTACCCCCCACCCCACTTCAGATGTTGCCACCTGTACTTATGACTGACTGGCTATAGATTGGAGAATCCAAGGACCCCTTCCTTAGGTTTGATTAATTTTTTAAAGTGGCTCACAAAAACATTTGACTTCTTAGTGTTGCGAAAAACAGCGGAGACCGAGAGACTCAAGCCGCACGCAGAGATCAGGGAGAACACAGCTTCATTATGCCGGAGAGCTCAGCGGGATTGTCCCCAAAGACTGAGCACTTACTGGGGTCGGGCGCTTTGTTTTATAGGGTTAGGCCTCCGGGTTTGGGGGGGATTCGCGCCATTGCTATCATGGTGCTAGGGATTGGTTAAATCTGGCCGGGGTGCCGGGGAGGTCCATCCCTAACAGCTGTGATCACTCAATACTGTTTTGACTGGAAAGCCTCTAACTGCTGCGCTCGCAAGAAACTGCTCCGATAAGATATCGGAGGAGGGAGGGGGACGGAAAGCTCCCAAGGCTGTGCTCACAGGAAAAATAACGTCCCAACACTAGATCACAGGTTTATTGTAGAAGGCTATCCCTCAGGAACAGCCATACAGAAGAGATGCATAGGGCAAGGCCTAGGGACCGGGTACAGAACTTCCGTGCTTCCTCCTAGCGCACCATCTTCCCAAATCTCCACATGTTCACCAACAAAGATGCTCTCCTAACCCCATCCTTTGGGTTTTTTTATGGTGGTTTTATTACATAAGCATGATTGATTAAATCATTGGTTATTGGTGATTGATTCAACTTCCAGCCTCTCTTCCTGGAAGGTCAGGGGGGTGGGACTAAATTTCCAACTCTCTAATTGTAGGACTGGTTCTTCTGGAAACCAGCCCCCATCCTTAGGTGCCATCCAAAAGTCACATTATTAACATAACAAAAGACACCTTTGTAGTTCTCATCACTTAGGAAATTCCGAGGGTTTTAGGAGCTCTGCATCAGAAGCAGGGATGAAGACCAAATACATACTTCTTATTATAAATCACAATATCACATCCTAAAAGCTTCATCTTCTGTCTCCAAGCCCTTCCATTGCCAAGCCTGATATTTTCTCCATCTAATCCCCAGACAGAGATAGTCTAGGCTTCTGAGCTCACATCCTTAACCTCTTTGGACTTTTCTCCTTATTTTTGGCCCCTTGCAATCTCTTCAATTTATGAATCTGGTTATGTAGTTCAAATGATATTTGTTATATTTAATTCAGAATTTCTAGATATTGAACCCAAAGATTTATAGTTACCTAGTCTAAAATGTGGATGTGTATCTTGCCCAAGTCATATAGCCAATAAGTGGCCAAGCTAGCACATTTAAAGAGGGTTCCTTATATTCTACCACATTTATTCTTTTTCCATATCAAAGTCATAGGTAAGAATAATATACATGGGTGGTCCCAGGGCTATTCAAAATATTACTAAAAAACAATTGAAACATATCCATCAGTCAGTAATTTTTTGAAAGTTTTTCATTCAGTTATATTTTTCCATCTTGTTCACAGGACTATGTTGACTAATATAGTGTATTTAATAGTATACGCCCCAAACGTATGTCCACCCAGAACATCAGAATGTGACCTTATTTGGAAATAGGGTCTTTCCAGATGTACTTAGGTTAAGATGAGGTCATATTGGAATAGGATGTATCCTAAACCCAATGACTGGTGTCTTTATAAGAAGACACTCAAACAGAGAAAGGGAAATGCATTTAAAAATGGAGGCAGAGATTGAAGTTAGGCTGCCACAAGCCAAGGAACACCAGGAGCCACCAGAGTTGGAAAAGGCAAAGAAGGATTCTGCCCTAGAGCCTTCAGAGAGAGCACGGCTTGCTGATACCTTGATTTCAGATTTCTAGCCTCTAGAACTATGGAAGAATAAATTTCTGTTGAAGCAACTAAGGCTGTAGTAATTTATTATGACAGCCCTAAGAAATTAACACAAATGGATTTATAAAATGTTTCACTAAATCAAGATGCAGAGTTCCTTAGTAATTTTTCTGAAGATGCTTCAGAACATGTCTGATCCCCCATGTTTTAACACCTCTCTCGTTTTCTTTCATTTCTCACTGGTTACTGACAACTGTTCTTTGATTACATCTGCAAGTCCTTTTAGTGCACTGGGATATGATTTATGTGTCTCAAAAACATCCTACCCATTACTCAAACCAGATATCTGGATGTTGTTCTTGTCACTTCTCCCTCTCTTCATACATTTAATCAATAACCAAGTCCTGCATCATTTTGCTACCTCTTAAATCCATCCACTTTTCTGCAGTCCCAATGTCACTTCCGTAGTCCAGATCACCATAATTTCTGCATCTGAGTCTACCTCATATTCCTGTTTCATTTATCCATCCATCCATCCATCCATCCATCCATCCATCCATCCATCCATCAACAAATATTGAGTATGTACTGTGGAACAAGCACTTTGCAAGGCACGCTGGATACAAAAGAGAACTAAAAAGAGACTTGGTCCCTGTCCTGATGGAATTTATAATATAGCGAGGAGTAGATATTAATCAAATAATTTCACAGACTAGTGTAAAACTATCTCTATTCACAAAAACAGTGAAGGAGAGACTTCTTAGTGTTGTGAAGCCCTTTGAAGAGATTTATTTTTTCCCCTCACTCTAGATTGGAAGTGAAAGAAAATATCTGTGAGAACTATAAAGGATATTAAAAAGGAATGGTTGAAATTATATGTCATCTACTTTTATGATGCAGTTCTGTGTTTTTGGTGCTTTTTTTTGTTTGTTTCAGATTTACATTATATACTATAATAAGCTTAGTTTTTTTTATAATTATTAAAAGACTAAGTGGGACATTTGAAATAACCTGGGATACACTACTTGACCTCATTTGGGATGTGTTGAGATGACCAGAGCAATCTAGCCTGCCTGTTATGAAGTTATGACACTACATTTTAATGCCTGCTTCTATATCAGTCTCTCCAAAAAGGGACCACAGGGGTGTGCTTTGTTAACTACTGTACTCCAGACCAAAACCCTACCAATACTAATAGTACCTGGTAGACCCTAAATAAATATTTTTGAACAAATGGATAGGCTGACAATAATAGTGACATATTTGAACTTTTTAAATAGCTTATTGCATATGAATGTCCTGAAGACGATGGAGGAAAAAAAAAATAGGTACGAGCTTGGATCTCTACCAAAGATACATGTTCAAGTAGAGGGGTTTCTAAAACATGGAGCATTGTTTAATTTCATTCATGGATGAGCAAGAGAAGTAGGAACCTCAGGCCTCACTGACTCCCATTCCAAAGTATACCTGGTTATCCATTTGTCCAAACAATTCTTAATGTGAAATCCTTCATGAGCCTTCCAAACAATGCCAATTATTTTCTGAACAGTGACAAGTCAATGAGCCAAATTAAGTGACTTTTCTTATCATACTCTAATTAAAATGCTTCTCAGTAGGTAAAGTTCCTTAGCACAACATTAAAATATTACTCTGTAATTCAAGGTCATGTTTCCACTGAATAAATTAGCTTAATTCAGGTGTCACATTGAATAGGAATATTAAATATACGTGCATATGCTCCCAGTACTTAGAGAACCCATGGAATGACTGAGTAATCTTCGGCTATCTTGGCATAAAAAAAACCTCTTCAGAGGAAGAAAGATGTTGCTGCTGGCCTTTCCTTGAGTTACAGAGTAAACTCCTCATCAACTGGAATCCAGAGAATGTCTTTTTCACAACCATCAGTGATTATTTGAGACATGAAGGATGAAGTATTTCTTGAAAGTATGGTAAATAGAAGAAACTCCAGATATTCTAGAGAATGGTGAATTGCTTAGCATATAAAGGGGTTCTAAAATATTACAGGCCTACAAACTGGTTGCATAGACATTCATTTCTACGGAAAATACAATGGATAATTTTCATTAGACATATTGTTTGGGGATTTCTCCCTTATTTTTTAGTAGTTTGTACTTAACATGGAGTGTTCAACTTGTTTAGATCATAAGAATATATGCGCAAGTCCCACACACCAATCATTGTTATGTTTGTTCAGGAATATTAATATAATTTATAACTTTGAGGACATCCAATCTCTGGAAAAAGCAGTCAGAAAATAAACAAGGGTACATTTGGCTCTATTCTTGATTGGGGTTGTGGAATCTTTCCTCTGCTTCCATGCCTAGGTCTGTCACTCCCTTTAGGTCCCTTTAAACCATAAATCTGAAAGAGGTAACTATCTTTTTTGTCTGAGCCATAAATCACCTTCCCTCTGAGCACACAAGCTCTGTTAGTTATGGCCAGCTGACTCCATGATGGGCAGCAGTTTCCTCTTGTGTGCCATTGTTACCCCCACTGATGGTGTCTGCTGGATGCACTGTTTTGAGAAGTGCTATAACTTATTTTTTATGTCTATTGTAAGGAAAGTATAAATGTCAGTATTTGTATAACTATCCAGGCCTATAAGTGAATACTTATACGTTTGGGAGTGCATCCTACTTTGTCTTGTTGCTCAGGTTTTTTTTAGTTTGCTCTCTTAAAATTGCCAACCAAGTCTTCAGGGAAAGATCCAGGAAATTACCAACACACTCATTTTTTGCCAGCTCCCTCACTGCTGACACCTCGCCCTAAAGTCAGGATTGGTTCCAGAAACTCAAAGTGGAAGTGTTTCTAGTGTCCTACTATTGTTTAGGTAGGTGAGAATTCTAGACTCCATGAGAAAAAGTAGGCTTCTCTAATTTAAATTCAGCCTGAGTAGTTTCATTAGATTCAGTATGGATTTGGCTAGATCAAAGAGTCTCACAACCCGTGTTCCCATTATATAATTTCAGGCTTTATTTTCTCCAGCCCAAAGGTACACTCAGAGCAGAAGAAAGAAGGATTCACATGAAGCTATGTCTGTTCCAAGAGTTTCTAGAACAGCTTGGCCTCCAATTTCATGCAGACAGTTTACTTGAGCAGAATTGAGCACAGAAACAAAAAGATCTGTGCAGGCAAACTCACATAGTCTGGTAAAATTTTCAACATCTAGTGGTGAAAGGCTATTTTAACAAATTGTAGAATTGCGCTTCTAGAACCTTATTTAACGCTCCCCCAGATATGAGCTTCTGCAGCATCAGTTACCCCAAACGTGACTTGACTTGAAAAGCAGTCAAGACAAGAGGACTAAGTCATCAAGCAATTTAAAATATCTTCCTTTCAATAGTTCCTTTATCTTTGGGTAAAGAAAGAAGTCATTGGGGGGCCAGATCAGGTGAGTAGTGAGGTTGTTCCAATACAGTTACTTGTTTACTGGCTAAAAACTCCCTCACAGACAGTGCCATGTGAGCTGGTGCATTGTCATGATGCAACAGCCATGAATTGTTGGTGAAAAGTTCAGGTTGTCTAACTTTTTCACGCAGCATTTTCAGCGCTTTCAAATAGTACAGTTGGTTAACTTTTTGTCCAGTTGGTACAAATTCATAATAATCTCTCCGAATAAAAAAAAAGTTTAGCAACATCATTGCGGCAAGTTCGTGAACTTAATTGTCAGACCCTGCAGTCCAGGATCTTCCCCTGAGTCCACTATGGTGACCTCGGTGTATGTAGTACACAGCCTTAGGTTCCTTTCCTTCGTGGACTCTTGAGACCACAAAGCCACAGCCTTGGAAACTGATAGTTGCCAGATGAGAGAGGGGTTGTGGATCTGGGTGAAAAGGGTGAAGGGATTAAGAAGTATATATCGGTAGTTACAAAATAGTTATGGGGATGCAAAACACAGCATCGGGAATATAGTCGATAATATTGTAATAAGTATATATGGTGTCAGTTGGGTGCTTGACTTATCGGGGGCATCACTCCATAAGTTTTGTCTATGTCTAATCAATTTGCTTTACTCCTAAAACAAATATAATATTGAATGTCAACTGAAATTGAAAAAAAATGTTTTTAAGTCATGTCCTTAGGTTGTCTGATATAAGATCACAGAGTTCCTGGTGAGAGTCCGCGCAGTATGGTCCCGGACGGCATCGGCACCCCCCATCCGTAATACTAGATGTGTATCAGCATGACTTGCTTTGCAGAACATTCATCACAAAGTAACATTCTTCTCGGGTATTGAGCTGGGATTTAAAACCGTATCTATTTCCTAAGAATAAGTAAAGAAGGAACTTTGATTTAATGCCCCAGATCCGGAAAGCTTAGAAGTAAACATTTCAACAATGTCACAGATTCACATTTGCGAAGAATTAATAGAAGAGAGAACATTCAACATCCTGATGAGCAGGCGGTACTGAAACAAATTCACAAAGAGCTGCAGCGTGCACGATGCAATGTCTTGTGGGCTGAAGTCTTTTATGGCATTCATGGAGTGGAAATACAGTATTAAAAATATTTCCTCAAAACATTTTTATTTTGAGGCAGCATCAGTAAAATTTTGGTGACAAAATATATCTGTATTTAAGTCAATATATTGATATCTAAATCAAGTTTGTAGTGTATCTCTGTTTCCAAAAATAGGGACTAATACACATTCATTTTGGTTCAATTTGATACACCTTTGGAAACAGCTAGCATGTATAAGTACTGCATTGGGCCCTATAGGATATACAGAGGTACAGGAAGTCTAACTGGGAAGAGAAAATAAAGATACAGATTCAGAGTTAGCAAACATTTACTGAGAACCCACCATGTGCCCTCTAGTGCTCTAGTTTGTTACCCAATGTCCTAATTCAAGGTACATTGTTGTTTTTGTGTGTGTGTTTGTTTTTTAATCCTATGTGCTACTAGAGTACAAACAGCCAAATAGGAAATCAGTAGCTGAATATGGCGTATTTAATTATAATGTTAATAAGTAACAATGAAAAACACTTACTGGGAATTTTCCATGTGCTAACACTGTTCTAAGCATTTGACATGCAATAACTCATTTAACTCTCACAACAATTCTCTGAGGTAGGTACCATTATTATTCCCATCCTATAGATGAGACAACTGAGGAACAGAGAAGTTAGTACCTTACTCGACTCACATCTATTACTAAATAGGTGAATTTATCCCCATTGCCTTCAGAAACTCCACTGAAATGAAAAGGAGAAAAACGTATAAACCTCTAAGGACAAAATAAAGGGAGAACAGATAATAGAAATGTCAACTCTCTTTTTTTTTTTTTTAGACAACAGAAAGCTGGGGGAGGACTGGTGACTGATATGCAGAGAATGTGGAATCTTAAGTGAAATGCAGATATTCAGTGGCCTCCAACTGCACAGGCTGACTTTCTCTCCAGCCGGTGCATTGTAGAGCCCTCCTGGTAATAAGTCTTTCCCCCACACAGAGACTTTCCAATAGCTTTTGAGTGCCTCCTTCTTAAATAGAAACATTTGATATCACCACTCATTAACAAGAAAAAATTAAGGAAAAAAAACTGAACTCAGGAAAAAAAGATAATATGAGAAGAACAAGAAAGATTATTTTCCTCAGAGGGAAAATAAAATATTACACTATAAAACAAATAAAAGATACCACAAAAAAATCATCAGAGAACAAAAGGTAGCTCTTAGAAATAATAATAGTATCATAAATAGGATAGGTAAAAATAAAACAAAAATGATGAAGTTGAAATTGAGAGAATCTTAAGAGGAACAAACTTATAAAATAGTATACAAAAGAGAAAAAAAATGTTAAGAAAATATATCCAATTAACAGGAGTTCCAGAAAGAAAGAGAAAATTATGAAACAAAATGTTTCCTTTGTCTGCCACTGAAAACCCCTCCCCCATCTCTGCCCCTCCCCCCACTGCAACAAGTGACTGACACATAAATGAATGGTGTCCATATCAAGTTACATCACCATAAAGTTTAGAGCACCAGGAGTAAGGAGTTGATTCTAAAAACTTTTAGCAACGAAAAACAGCTCTCGCACATAGAAATAAAAAAGCAAAATTGCAAAGGATATTTCAGCAATGAACATACATGCAAATCATGATTAGTGAGCAACAGCTTCAATACTCTGAGGAAAATGATTTTCCAGGAGAATTCTTTATTCAGCCAACTCAAAAATTTTACTTCCCAAGTATCTTTTCTCAGGAAGCTATTAAAGGTTTGTTCCACCAAATTAGAAGAAGAAAAACAGAGGATCCAGAAAAGAAGAGTTCTGACACTAGGTTTTGGCATGAGGAGGTCCCTTTAAAGAAAATGTGAGCTAGGCTTAAAGAGGCGTTAGTTTTTTACTGGAGCAGGAGGACACAGACTTATAGGAGGGCGTCTCCAGGGAAATAAACAAACTGATTATTTTGTCTGTCAGATATGTGGAAATTTATGAACAGGCACTCTATAAACCTATTAAGAAAATTACCAATAGGTATATATAAAAACAGTAAATGAAAACATAACTCAGTGAGTAACCACAGGGAAAGTAAAAGATGACTCCATAATGTGATGCTACTGGGCTGAGTCCTGAACAATATTTATATGGTCACAATAAAGTAAACATTGACCACTGATTTAATCCCAAACTGTGACATATGTACTTATATTTAAAGGATGGGAGGAGTGGACAAAGGGTGAAGGAAGCTCAACTGCAACCACAACTAGGATGATAATAGATAATGTCTAAATTTTATAAAGAAAATATATCAGTAAAAGCATGTTATTTAAATATATGGTCATAAATACCAATAGAATTTCAGAGCAGTTTCCTCTGGGGAATAGCAATAGGAGGTATGGTATGAAGAAGAAACAAAGGACTGCTTATTTTAAAAATCATTATGTATTACTTATTTTTTCTAATATAAGTATAGAGAATTCACATATCAAATTCACATACTTGTGGCAGATTGTGTTAAAATATATTGTTGAAAGTTTGTTTGGGTACCCACCCCCAGTCCCATTCCCACTCTCTGCACCCCCAGAGAAGTTGCTGTGTTTTAGACCTTTGCATGTTTTTTATACCATTCTTACACAGGTTTATCTCTACAAACACAATTTTTCATTGTTTCCACGCTTTCAAACTTTATAGAAATAGCATCATATTGTACACGTTATTTTGCAATTTGCTCTGTTATTGCATACTATGTTCCTGAGGTTTAACCATGCTGACGTGTAGTTTTAGATTGCTTTAACTGCTGTATCTATTCAGATGAAAGGAGATAACTGTCCTCCTTTTGAAGAGTACTTGAGTTGTTTCTAGTTTTTCAGTATTAGCATTAATACAGCAGTAAACATTCTTGTACCCCATCCTTTGGAAAATGAGGTGGAATTGCATAGCCCAGAGTCTGAATATTTGAGACTTCACTAAATATACCCAAATGAACTCTTCACAGTGGTTCCATCAACTTATACCTTCCCTCTTCCCACTCCCAAAAGTGATGAGAGTCCTAGTTGCTCCAACCTTCACCAAAATGTCAGGCTACACTTTTGACAGAAGCAACTTCTCAGGAGTGATTTCATCAAGACAGTGCTTTCTGTTGACGATGTTCTATTTTATCCAAGTAGCCCACTCGGCAAACATGGCGTTCCTACTGGGTAAATGTCTCCACTTTTGCTTACACATTTCTTCCTAAACTGTCCACTCCATCCTGGCTGCTTTCTCAATCTACCACGTCCTTGAAGACCAAACTCCACTCTCGTCTCCTCGTCTCTCAAGTCAGCCCTGAGCGGCTCTGACAGAAAAACTCTTGCTTTCCACAGTACTCTATGCTCATTTCACAGTGCTTACTTGCTGTTTAGGATTAATGAGACTACATTTTTAAAATATGGATCCTGTCCCCTGAATTGACTCTAAGAAAGTCGCACGTTACCAATACTGATAATAAGAAGGCTTTGCATTTACATAAGGTTTTGCAGATTTATAGACTTTTTGCCATGGTCCTTATCATAGCTGTTTTTAACCTTTTTTTGAGTTAGACTCTTTTCAAACTCACACACACACACACACACACACACACACACAGCCCTCCCCATGATAGAAGTATAGTATACATTGATTTAGCAAATACATAATGATATAAAACTATTATAATTTTAATATCACTTTTAAACTGATTTTATTTTGTTAATCACAAGAGTACTTTTGAAAAGTGGTTGGGCATATCATGACCTGTATATTTAGTGGCCCATTCAAGGACAATGTCAGATTCGAAATACAAGATTTATTTATTAAAATTTTAAATCATATCTAAAGTCTCCATGAGAGGAGTCGAGGAGAGCCACTGACACACAGCAAACTGTCTTAAAATCCTCTTTTCCTCATTTTTTCCCCTCACACCCTTCATATCCTGCTACTGCCTTCATTCTCCAGTCTTATTGTCTAAGTGCTCCCAAACTTACTCCAAACTGAACATTCTGTGTGGATTCTGCCTCTGTCCTTGACTCTCAGTCTCACCAGCTGCCTCTCTCTCCCTCCCAGACCCATTCTCTAAATGGCCCCTTTCCAGGCTGTAGCTCTACTCAAGCCCCTGAGCAGAAGCAGGAAGATCCAGGGTTAGTAACCCCTGAAACACAAGAAATCTTACCCAAGAAAGCTGGGGTTACGACTAAGCTGCCTGAGTATATTGCGAGCCCATCATATTGGTGTGTGGCTACTATTTTTTCAGTCTGTGGAAATGGTTAAGGATTTACAGAAACTCCTCAGCCCCAAGGGCCCCTGGCCTATAGTAAAAACCACTCCCTCATCTTCTACCTCTTTATGAAAATCTCTGCAGGACCCACAGCTTAATAACTTCCACAGATTGTCTGGTGACAGCATGGGGCGGCAACACTTTCTAAATCCAAACTGATGTTGAAATATGTCCACTCCAATAAATCAATGCTCCTCCCTTAGCTAACTTATTGACTCATTTGTCTAGGAAAAGAAGGTCACAGCCAGCCTTGGAGTAGATTCAAGCTGATACTAACACCAAAAATAAATAAATAAATAAATAAAATAAAGCATTTCATTGCTTGCTAACCCTACAAATTGGTCAATTATATATATATATATACATTTTTTTTTTTCCCTTATTTTTTACTGTAACATTTTCTGACCCACATCTGGCACTCTGTACAAGTTACGTGAAAATACTGGCAACCTCAGCAGAATAAAAGTTTAAACATTGAGAAAAGATGCAGAAAAAACAAAGGGACAGGAATAAGGTGCATAATTATGAAGAAATCTGGCACTTCATTTTTTTTTTTTTTAGCCAAAATTGGAAAATGATACCTGTCCCAGAATAAAACATAAGTTTGTAGCATTCTAAATGTATAAGATGAACACTTTTTAGGCCTTTTCTTCCTCTGGAAAATGCCATCTTGGCTTTCTAGAAGATAACCAACTGAGAAGCCAGCAAAAATAAATAGATAAGCAAGAATAAAAATAAATAATAAACACATGTCTACATATTATGTGCTATGAATTGGGAGCAGGAAAGGCACTGAAATAAGAAGACCAAACTAGATGTCCAAAGATTTGCTTCAAGACTGGGCTCTCCCACTAAACGTCTGGGCATAAGTAGCAATTCTTTTTACCTTCATCTTTCTAGGGGCCTTTGGCTAAGTGATCCCTAAGTTTCCTTGCAACTCTGCAATTCAGAATTCTGAAAGTTCTCTCACCTGGAGCCAGTCCTCACCCATTTACCCTCATCTCTAAAAAAGTAAACACAATGGCAAGAGCATTAAATTTGGGGTAAGAAGAAAGGGTTTTATATCCTAGCTGTGCCCTTAGGTGAATGATCTTGGGCAAGTCATTATCTTTGTATCTTCTTTGTGTTGCTACTGCTGCTGTTGTTGTTGTTGTTGCTATTATTATTGCTATTAATTATTATTTCCTCAAAATAAGACCTAACTGGAAAATAAGTCCTAGCATGATTTTTCAGGATGACATCCCCTGAACATAAGCCCGAATGTGTCTTTTGGAGCAAATCTTAATATAAGACCTGGTCTTATTTTCAGGGAAACATGGTATGTACTAATACTTTTCTTACAGTATCACTGAAAGGGTTAAATGCAGTTAACAAATACATACCCGAAATAAAACGCTATGCAAATATTGATCATTAATATTTGCATGATGCTGATAAAGGGCTTATTCCTCTGTTGGCAGTGAGATAGCAAATGGAAAATTTCCAGAATCAAGCCTAGAGTGTAATATTCCTGCTCTCCAAAGAAAGCCATTTGCACAGACCCAGCAGTCAAAATGGTGGAATAGTCTTACGATCAATTATTCTATTTTAAAAATCTGAAATAGTTTCCCTAATAAGATATAGGAAAGCTCTCTAGCAGTATCCACTCAAATAATTAAAGAACAATTATTAGAGTTTTGTTTTTTTAATTAAATGGGCAGTGGAGTAGTGTCTTAGTTTGGGCTACTACAAAAAGTATCATAGACTGGATGGCTTATAAACAACAGAGACTTATTTCTCACAGTTCTGGAGGCTAGAATTCTGATATTAGGGTGCCGGCATGCTTGGATTCTGGTGAGAGACCTTTTCCAGGTTGCAGACTGCTGACTTGTCATTGTATCCTCACACAGTGGACGGAAAGTAGGCTGGTCTTTTCTTAAAAGGGCACTAATCCTATTCGTAAGGGCTCTACCTTCCTAGCTACTTTCCTGACCTAGCCATCTTCCAAAGGCCGGCCCCACCTCTAAATACCATCACATTGGGGATTACATTTTCAAAATATGAATTTGGATTAAACATAAACATTCAGTCCACAACAAAGAGTCCTATACCACATAGAGACAACCTGGCAAATTCAAATATGCTAATGTCATTCGATAAAGCATACAATGCAAACCTTCTATTTCTACAACATTTACTCACCTAAGATTGGATGGCAAAGTTCTTTCTTGGATGCTTACTTTTCCTTCACCTTCAGAACCTTTGGATTTTTTTTTTCCCTCCAGACTCCTAAATGATTTTACTGAACCCTCATTGTCTGACTGATCGAGAGTTACTAAGAGATATTTACTCTGGCAGGGGGTGGAGAGAATAAATTAAAAATTAGCACTGGATGCTGTCTTCACACAGAAGATTATGCAAATGGTCATCTGTGTCTTTGAAGCCTTGAACATCCTGTGGGAACAACAGCCTTGTTGCCAGAATTCACATTCCTACTAAATTTTAAAGTGAGTATGCACTTACCTATGGCTCAGAAGGAGCGAGTCAACCGTTTTTAATATCAGAATGATCAGAAACTGCTTCTAAACAGTAAATCTCGTAGGGAAAGTGTGGTTCTCCTGGGCCAGTGCAAATGTCAGATTCACTCCACTGAGACTTTCCCTCACTGCCCCAGCAAGTGGGTGGATCAGAACAATTTCACCCAGGGAAAAGAACCTACCCAAACTCTTCCATGGTGCTCTTCCCTCTCCCTTCCAACAATGAATAAAATTTGGACTAAATAAAATGTCGTGGAATTGGATGCCAATTTCTTTGTTTCGTTAATGAACGACTAGGCAGAAGTCCCTTTTTTTTCAAGCTTCTGGCTGAAAAAAGTTCTTCCCCAAAAGGACAGTCCAATTTCCTGGGTGCATACAGGGTTTGAATCAGTGTTGAATGTTTTGGAAAACCTTACCATGTCTTAGCATAGTCATCAGATAAGAAATAAGGGGAAAAGCTGAAGGTAAGGAAATGCTCAGAGGCTGTTCCTATGGGGGAAGGATGCCTAGGTCACTGGGCCTTAGCCTCCAAAGAAGCGCCAACAGGATGGAACTTGTGTGTAAGAAACTCTACTGCTGTTACAGCATTCCATCTTTACAACCACCCAAACGGGCAGGTTCACTCAAACAATCCACAGATTCTTTAAATCCCTGTTAGAAGCAGTTCCTAATGATGAGCAGTGAATACAATAGATGGTTCATGCCCTCTGTTACTTACAGAATGGCAAGATAAGCTCATAGGTGCAATGAGCTTAAAAAGAAACGTGTTAGAAGTGTTAGAAGACAGAACACTTAGCCAAGCTGTGTGCAATGAAAGGAATTACCTAGATGGGGAAGGTGACTATAATCCCCCTTTGACAGGTGATGCAAGTGAAGCCCCAGCCGATGAACTGCTCTGCTAGTGAGAGGGGACAGGGTCCATACCTTTATCCTACAAAGTCCAGGTACTAAAATTCCCACCTGAGACTCGGAACGTGGTTTATCTGTTTAGTCCTGTGTACATGGAAGAAGGGAACTGCCTGGGGGAAACTGTCCTCAGATTTTTCTCCTCAGTTGGAGGAGAGGATGTTGAAAGAGATTATCAACAGGACTTGACAGCTGGTTGATGCACGAGCTGGACCCGGGGAAGTGGAGGCTCCTCACTACCTCCCCTGACCTTGGAATGTTCATTCTGCCCCGTGTCCCCACAATGGGAGCCACCGTGGGACACAGCCTGGAGAGAGCAATGTGTCACTGAGACCATCTGGACTGCGTATATGACTGAACCCAGGTTAAGGCTTCTATATAAACTTTTAAAGATTCTGGCGAGTGAGTGTGGAGACATACTCCCTGTGTGGCCACCCGAGAAAAGCCTCTTATGTAAGCTCCCTTGCTTATTAACCTTTCACCTGCCAATCTGCACGGGCCTGCCTCTTTCTTCCCTCTCTCTTTGCCCTCCGTGTCCAGGGTCCAGTTTGAGAATCAGAGGCTAGAAGAGGAAGAGGCTTACTCAACTTCAATTTAGCAAATGAAGCAGATAACATCTATTTAATGTTTTCTAGAAGTAGTTCCAAGAAGGAATTGCGTATTACGAGCTGGTACCTGTGCAGTAAGAACGCAGAGAGCACTGCAGCTTTGAACGTCTGGCAAAATGGAAAGAGTATATATATGAACCAACACTCACATACAGAGTATGGGTCTAAGGCAGCTACACTTGAACATGCTGAGCTCATAGCATCCCAAACGCCTAGTGTACGCCTCTTGCCAGTCTCACAACTCAGAAATGTTGCTTCAAGGAGCTGAGACCCATCTCTGAAATGGAATCATCTAGGAAGATAAAAGTGTCCAATCTCCCATTTCCGAGGAGGAGATGGGCTTAACTTCAGCTATCACTTGACTCCAAACTCCAAAACCTACCTCCAATCAGAAGCATAGGAGAAAATTTCTCTTGAAAACATGAATGTAGCAGGTTGTATCCATTCAGGGACGGCCTGTGAGGTGCATCACTTTCTGCTTTTACGTGTATTCAGTAATAAAGTGGTTTTCTGGGCTGGGAGCAGACTTTGTTTCTATTGTATTTCCTCAACACTCCCCACCATTTTCCCAGGAAGAGCAGAATTAAAGGGTGAACTTTATGACAACTATTTGGAGTCCAGACAGAAAGTTGAATTTCTCCAGGGTTGAGGAGTGAAAGAGTGAAATGTTACCATATAATTACATGGGCGGCAAGTTTCGGCATCATGGGTAGCCAAGCTCTCAGAACACAGGGCCAAGAACAGCCTGAGTCCTTTGTCAATCTCCCTCGGTGACATTTGAATGAAAAATGAGAAATTCTTCCTTTGACTTAGGAAGATGAAAATTTCCTGCTTGCGTGGCCAGGACAATTGCAGAAGAAAAAAAACCAAAAAAACATGAAGCCAGGCTCCCAAATCTAGGGAGTAATGGGAGGTAAAGCTTCAGAAAGACTCCCAACAATGTCCCCATGTTCCAATCCTTATTGTTTATGTTACTTTCCCTCCAGTGTTTAACAATGCTACTCTTCAATGAAGTGAGCCTGTGACCTTCTATAGGACCAGCTGAAGTAAAGGAGCAGGGAGACTATGCATCCAGGCTTTGGTGGGGAGACCCCCAAATGATGGGGCAGCTTTAAAGAGAAAGAGAAGGTGGAATGCCTAAGACCTCTGAAAAAGAAAAGAAGAACAGAAAGAAGGTCTTTGTAACCTGGGCCATTTCACAGCTTGCTTTCCAGGAGCTCTGGGAAACCTCGCAAGTCTTCTCCCACCTCCTGGCTGAAATGCCTGATTTTCTACCATAGGATTTTGTGGCTTCGGTTTATGATTTGATCCTTGCTCAATCAACGAACACCTATTTATTGTGCACTTACTATGAGCCTGGCACAACGCTGGGATCTGAGGTAAGATTCAAAGAAGACTCAAGCATACTTTATTTTGAAAGTAGAAAATATATATTTCCATCACACTTCAATTAAAATTCAAATCCCTTTCTGCCTTTCTAGCTTCATCCCTTTAAGCTTTCTCTCATTCACTCCTCTGTAACACACTGTCTTTCTTTCTATTCTTCAAACATTTCTGCATCAGTGCCTTTATACATTCCCTGTTTCTGAAACACTGGATCCTAGATTCTTGTATTCAGGTCTTTGCTCAAATGTTCCCTTTTCATAGAGGCCTTTCCTGACCCACCTATCTAAAGTAGCCATTTTGACTTTTCCTATTACAACATCCTGAAGTCACTCTCTGTATAGCTCTTATTCCTACTTAAAATTTTTAACATATAATTTGCTTTTTACTAGTTTATTTTCCATCTTTTACTCTAGAGGATAGGTTCTGAGATGGCAGGGAAACTAGTCTGTCTCATTTTATGTAGCTCCCCAAGGGTTAAAAACAGCCCCTAATACTTGGCAGAGCAGAGGTACTTGCTAGCACTTTGTTTCATTGATTAATTAATTTATGGCAAATTTCCAAAGTACCTAGGAGTCTCTTTGAATTAGAGGAGAGTGGAAAGAAAGCAAAAGGGTACTGGTATTCTTGAGCAGTAAAAAAGACAGACAGGAAAAAGGATTTTAAAAATATAAAAAGTTTTCTCATTTCCCAATTTTGCCCAGGGTTGCAAATGGGACCACTAGAAATAGTTTTTAGTCAGGAGTCCTATAAATGCAGGGCTGTCATTCCCCAGCCAGGAGGAAACTGCTCCCTTAAGTTTCTTGGTTGCTCTGTACTTCCTGTAGTCACCCCTCATCGCTCTGCACTCGAGTCATCTTCCTATATGTTTGTGTTGTTTCGAGGAAAGCATCTGGGTGTGAGGTCACTCCTTACCCTTCCCTCTGCCTCCAGGCCCTGCCCCATGGCCTGGACAATGGTTATGGTCAGTCTCATGAGTGTGTACTGAATGAACTACCCCAAGGCATTCCCTGAATCTACCTTTGAGAAGCAAATGTTTGCAAAAATTTTAAATATATATTTATGTATTTTTTAAAATTTTTGCAAGCATTTGAATATAT
Source organism: Rhinolophus sinicus (assembly GCF_036562045.2). Taxonomy (NCBI): domain Eukaryota; kingdom Metazoa; phylum Chordata; class Mammalia; order Chiroptera; family Rhinolophidae; genus Rhinolophus; species Rhinolophus sinicus. The sequence continues at coordinate 108,299,514 of NC_133756.1, forward strand.
ATATATATATATATATATATATATATATATATATATATATTTAATGTTATCTTGTCTTCTTGCCATTTACCTTTCTCATAAACATGTAATGCGGGAAATGATGTCATTCTATTTCATTGGAGCCACAGTCAGGTAGAGGCTGGTGAACTAAGGCTTTATACTTGGTGCTTTTTAGGCAAAGACCCCCCTCACACAGGTTTCTGAGCATCTCCATCAGTGGCCCAGGGTTCATGCTTTTGAGAACTAGAGTCAGTCTGCTCCAGGGAGTTCTTCCCAATCCCCACTGGTAGTGTTCATTGTAGCTCTATGTCCTTCTAAAAATACAGTACGGGTAACAACACCACATGTTTTTATAGCTTTTGCCGTTATAAAGCACTTTGACATCATGGTCTCATCTCTGTCATAGGCTATTTGTTCCTTGGATAAGAGAGGCTCCATTTGGAAACCTGATTCCAGAGGGCAAGCAGGGCTGCACAACTCCTTCTAGAAGGAGAGTAAGGAGTGTGAGGAGTGACACATCCTAGCCCAGCTTCTCACGAAATAGGAAGAGGAACACATCTGTGCCCCTGAATAAGTGTGAGGGCAGGGGCCATGTAGCTAGTAGCATTATTAACAATAGCTACTATTTACCCAGTACTCACTAGGGAGCGTGCAAAACCCCTGCGTGATGGGTATTTGCTGGGAGAGGGGTGTTGGGGAATAAAATTCTGTTTTGAAATAAAACTTTAGACCAAAACCTATAAAAAGTAAAACAACAACAAAAGGAACTTCTCTGTTAAGTGATAGGTGGTAACCTTTGAGCACCCTTCACTCCTTTCTCTCCTCCTTCACTTATCACTGTTGCAGCCATGGAGACAACTTTGAGGAAAGCCCAGGACTATGCAGGGGCAACTGGAATGACTGTTGAGAAGGGCTGGGCTGGGAGAAGCACCAGGAGAGGAGAGAAAAAGTACAAGGAGGGTAGGTAGGTAGCAGAGGACTCATTTTTTTCCTGTGTGACTGTGGCTACTCAGACAGTGACGGGATGTGTTCCTTTGTGGCATGAGAAGCCCCTTCCCCTAGCCTAAGAATCCCTGTGACTGAGAGACATCCTCGTGGCAGACATGAACCTCCTCGTCTTCACCCAACACCCTATCCTGTCGACCCACTTGCTGCTAGGAGAGATAAATATCCTGGACATTTTTTCCCGTTTCTCTCCATTAAATCTCACTGTGGAATCAGAAAGAAGTCATAATTCTGCCTGCTGCCCATCCCATGACATTCAGGAGTCCTTGTAAAAGGCATCTCTGCCACTATGAGCTCTGCCTGCAGACTTGAGGGAACCTTGAGAAGTCTGACCTCCTTGCAGCATTTCTCTCCCTCTTGCTGTGCCCTGACAGATACTGACTGAGCAGAGACGTGTGTGGCTTGGGGAACTCACCTTGCCCTGACCTCTCAGTAGCGTTTGGCAAAGGCTCAGGAGCTTGTCATCTATCATATCCACCTTTCTTATTCCGGACAGCCTCCCTGGACGTTTTCCTATCTTGCCAGTGCTGATAAAGCCTTTATCTTTCAGAAGGGCCTTCCAGTTTCTGCCCTCCCTCAACACAACCCCCTAGAATAACAACAGCAATGAAAATGAATAAATCAAAGCCTGGTACTTGAACATCACATTATCATTAAAAAACAGCAATGGATGTCAGCCATTCAGAGAACATCAACAACCAGACTGCAACAGTGCCAGTTAAATGGTACCTTCTCCCTTTATCTTCTGTCTCAACCCCTGACTTAGAACAAGAAAGAGACAGAAAAGAGGGGAAAGAGGAGGGGGAGGTTGAAAACAATGTTCTTTTCCCAATTATATGTCTCTGCAAAGTGGTCCGCTGCTGGCTGTCTTGGAGGGAAAATCTTGATTTGTAGCAATTCCCAATTTCCATGGGGCAAATATTCCTACCATGGCTGATTTTAATCCATCAACATGACATCCCTGAACTTGGAGTTGGGAAGAGACGCTAACAACTGGCTTTTGCTGAGATCTTCAGCAGACTGCTACAGCTGATCCAAAGAGCAGGCCTGAGCTGGAATGGGAAGAGTTGGGGGTGGGAATAGAGGGAAATTTGAACTGGGTATACGATTGAAGTTTTTATTTAAATTAGACAGGATTTCTTTATAACTGAAAGTGAGGCTTAATAATCAAAGTGGACTGATTTTTATAGTTCAATGTGATCAAGAAGCTTCATAAGCTCTCAAGATAGTGTCAAGAGGTTTGAGAAGATCAGACAGAGTGTGTTTAAGACAGCAATGAATACAAAATAAAGCCATTTTCTAGATATCACCAAGTTCGCACTGCTTAACATCCAGATTCTATTTCTCCGTCAGGAACTGATCATCTATTATGTTCCAGATGAGGAATCAATCTTTAGTGGATACTTTCACTTCTCTCACTCAAACCATCCTCCTTTGGGAAATGGGGCTGAACTATCATAAAGAGAGCTAATAAATTTGTTTTGGAGAAAAATAAAACTGTTTGAACAGTGTGAATGCATCCAGTAATAAAACAGAAACCCACGCAGGCTAGTGGGAGGAGGATGAGAGTAGGGAAGGCATGTGCCCTGACATCTGGCTGCCTCTCCTAGACCCTGGATCATCCTCATGAGGTGCATGCTCATTGCATCGTGGACCCTCTGGAGCAGCTGAGCGAGACCCCACCAACAATGGAAACGTCCCTTGCAAGACTTTAAGCCATACATAGATAAATCTATCCAGACATCCTGCACGTGCACAAGCACCAACCCCGCCTAAGCCATCATTAGGTCCTGCCTGCAGGCTCAGAAGTCTCCTCACTGGACTCCCTGAAGTCTGTCCTTGCTCCGCATAATCTGTTACCCACACAGCAGTCAGAGTCATCCTATTAAAACGCAAGTCAAATCTTAGCTGGTGAAAAACAAAATGAAACAAAACAAAGGCTCCCCATTTCATTCTGTTAAAGCCAAGCCTTTCCAATGGCCTGGACCCTACATGATCCACCAGCTACTCCTCTGACCTCACCTTCTACCATTCTTTCTCTCATGGAGTCTTCTCCAGCCACGCCAGTCTCCTTGGTATTCCTCACACCACCAGACTTGCTCCCACCTCAGGGCTTGTGCACTTGCCTCCCCACCAGGTACCTCGTCATACACGCTCTCATTTACTTAAGGTCTCTTCTCTACAGAAATATGTTCAGAAAAGGCATCCTGACCACCTTGTATGAAAAGTCCCTTGCTCCTGTCCCAGCACTTTCTATCCACCTCATTTTGGTTGATTTTTCTGTGCAGTGTAATCACCATGCACATAGTATGTACAGGTCTGACAATTAAATTCGCTAACTTCTTGCAACAATATTGCTAACTTTTTGATATCAGAGGGATTATTCATTATGAATTTGTACTAATTGGACAAACAGTTAACCAAGTTTATTATTTGGAAGTGCTGAAAAGGCTGCATGAAAAGTTAGACGACCTGAACTTTTTGCCAACAATTCATGGCTCTTGCATCACAACAATGCACCAGCTCACACAGCATGTCTGTGAGGGAGTTTTTAGCCAGTAAACAAATAACTGTATTGGAACACCCTCCCTATGCACCTGACCTGGCCCCTAATGACTTCTTTCTTTACCTGAAGATAAAGGAAATATTGAAAGGAAGACATTTTGATGACATTCAGGACATCAAGGGTAATAGAACGACAGCTCTGATGGCCGTTCCAGAAAAATAATTCCAAAATTGCTTTGAAGGGTGGACTAGGCACTGGTGTCGATGCATAACAACTCTATTGATTTTTTTAATGGACAAACATTTACTTCTGTTGATATTTTCTACTATTTGTTCATTTTCTCCTTTCATTAATTTCCATTCTAATCTTTACCATTTCCATGGATTTGCTATTACCTAGCCTTGAATTTTCATTTTGGTTCTGCCACTGATTTGCTCAGCCAGCTTAAGAAATTTGCTTACACTCTCCGAGACTTAGTTTTTTCACCTATAACACAAGAACAGTAATTTTCAATTCTTATGTAGCTTTGGTGAGGCTTTCATGAGTTATAAACGTAAATTACCTAGTACGGTGTCTGGTGGCTGTCAGTTCTTTCCTTTCTCCATATCACTGAATAAAAAGGCTTCTGTATGGAAAGGGTCATGTATCTAATAGAGTCAGGAGATGTGGAGCTCTGGAAAAGTCACTGTCTGTCTCTGAGTCTCGGGTATTTTTTGTTCTTTCTCTCATGGGGAATTGATCAGGCATCACTCAGTTTTCTCCAGCTGCAATAAACATTCCATGGGTCTGTGAATACAGATCAGCTCCACCTACAGCCACCTAACTCATTTCTCCCAGCTAATACCATTCCCTGTGGCAATTCACAAAAAGGCAGTAGAAAGAAGGGCGGGAAATAAGAGATCAAAGAAAAATAATGAGACAGGCCTCAAAGCATAGAGAGAAGGGAGAGGAACGATGGGAATGGAAAAGAAGTGGAAGCTAAGGGTAAACAGCAAATAAGGCTCAGAGAGGAGATGCTGTTGGCCCTGTCAGCCGAGAACTCTGCTCATCAGAATTTAGAGCAGATACAGGGAGGGGAGAAACCTGTAGGGGCTGGGGGCTGCTTTGAGCAGGGCTCAGATCTTCCAAGGCAGAAACTGCCTAAAGCACCACAGCTTAATGTCTGAACTTCCAAGCCACCAATGAGCTTAGCTTAGAAATGGTAATTTATAAAGCTCTCTAAATGTTAACTTTCTTTCAAGAAAATCTTCACGTTTCACCAGTTTTATTCCTAAAATACTTAACTCACATTTTATTTTAGGAGGAGTCAGAGAAGAGAGTGGGGTGTAGAGGCTAGAGAGGAAAGAGTGATCATCAATGAAAACAGAGTTAGCCAACTTTCTGGGGCCCCTAGAATGGGTCAGACACTGTTAGGTGCTTCTGCATATTCAATTGCGATGCTCCTTCACGACTCAGAGACACAACCCAGGTGGAATAACACACAAAAGGAAAATGTTATTGAGCATATTTGGGGGCAGGTAGGATACATGTGAAGTGCATGTGTGTCTTCCACATAGGGCTGGGGGCAAGAGGCAGGTTTACAAGCCTTGCTGTGCAAAATTTGGTTAAAGGATCAAAGGCCTCAAGACCCCCGGGAAGCTCATTAGATACTCAGAGTCTCAGGTGTTTTCCCAGACCTACTGGACCAGAATGCCAAGTCCTTGGTATGCACCCTAAAATCTGAGAATTCTGGAATTAGCAAATGAGAGTATACTGCTAATTATTCCTACTGCAATTATACCAAGCCATTTACCTTCAGCACTCTGTTTTTATTCCTTCCTTAGTGGGCATCAAAAGTACTGGTAAGGTAGTCATTTTCCATGTTGGGTGGCTGAGATGTAAGAGAAAGACTTGGGCTGGAAGCTTTGCTCTGTCATCAGTATTATGACCTGGGGAAAGTTACTGATGTTTTCCTAAGTTTCCATTTCTGCTTCTGCAAAATGAGGCCAATACGTGGAAGTAATAGTGTCACTGTGTTGAGAGACAGATGTGAAATAAAGGGCATGAATCATGCTACACCTCTCCCGTAAAACTGCTATGATACCTCATAGACTATAACTGCATGTAGTCACAGGGTCGTTCAATGACAGTCAGAGCTCTTTACTGTAGCCCTATCCTACTTCCCCGTCTTCACTGTTCATTATTTTTCCCTGAACTCTATAATCCCGCCTTTTTCTCAAATATAACATTCACTTTTCTTGTCTATCCCTATGTCCATGTTCTTCCTTCTGCCAGGAGTGGTCTCCTCTCTTTCTCTACCAAAATTCTACTCATCCAGGAAGACTCAGTCGATCCAAACACACCTGCTTAATAAACTTGTTACCAATGGCACTAACTGGACATCATTTAACATCTCTTTGCTCAGATACAGGGCTTTCCATCTTTCTCCAAACCAGTGCTATTTCATTCTTTTTCGAGTTGGAGCTGATTTTGCGTATATCTGAAATCACATTTGGAATGCAAAATGCTCAAGGAATGGGTTTACTTGTTAGTCATCATTTTTGTCCCCTCAATCATTAAGAGAGCACTTTCCACATAAAAGTTTAAGGAAATTAAGAAGGAACAAGAGAAAAGAAAACTTCTTAAGACACTGGTACATCTGGAGAAATTTTGCTCTGAAAATTATCTGACCACATTCCTCTGTGATAGGAACAAAATTGCTAATGAAATATGTGCTTATCTGATAATAAGAAAACGGGAGACAGAGATGATATACATTATTCTATAGAGAGAGATTTCACTAATTTGTAGCTCTGTCAACATATATCAGATGCTTACTGTGTGCTCCCTGACCTCCACATTTGCACCTCCATGCTGCCTTTTAGTTTGGGACATTGGAGAGGCAAGGTCTCAATCACTCCCCTCTTGACTGGAATTATCTTGATTGCTGCTTGTTTAAGGTTACCTCAGGGCTCATTTGTTGTTAAAGCATTGACAACCTTACAAAGAGTGTGAGGGCTATTCGTCATTGAAAAACAAAAACTCACTGAGAGAGATTTTTGCAGAGAAGACACTGAGCAGGAAATCAGTAGATCTGGATTCAAGTTCTAATTCTGGAACTGTGTGACTCTAAGAAAGTCACTTAACTTCTCTGAGCCTTTAATTTTCTATCTTTCAAAATGATTACTATGACCAAATAGCAACTAATGCTTGTCTTTTTGTAATTTCTAAACTGTACAGAGCTATACATATATGGAGTATTATTGATAAATTCAACTAACGGGACAAGTTCAGATAGGCCAGTAGACTAAACCACTGGGCATAAGAAGGCAATGCTTGTGTAATTTAGACCTATCCCTCCCCCTCTGTTGTGAGGAAAATTAAGATGGACAACAAGGTGACAGATTGCTTGTTATTTTTCCTGTCCTGGCCCCAGATAAAGTCTACTATCTTATCCTCACAGAGCCAGCAGACACACAGATTCCTTCCTCTACACTCGACCTAGTGACTAACGAGAGATTCACTTTCAGAGTCCAAAAACATCTTTTAAAAATGGCATAAGAATAGGAAAGCAGAAACTGCCATTTACTCCAGAAACACTCTGAATGAAAAGATGGCCCAGTAAGGAAGGAAGCAAGATAATTTTATTCCACTTATATTACTTACCGCTAAACACACAACTTCTAGCAGGAGTGCAATGGGAAATAATATGGGTTTTGGAGTCAGACTGACTTGCATTTGAATCAAGGTTCTCTTGAGAGCTATGCAGGGGTTGAGATTTTTACCCTACTTGCAAGCTAACAAGTTAGGTTGCCACAATTTCATGGGTACGGGTATAAAACATAAGACTCCTGGATTAGAGACAAAGGACAGTTTTATTACTCACAGCAACAACAGTAGATAGAGTAGCAGCCATTTTGGATGGTTCTCCAAGCCCCAATTCCCATGGGGTGATGCAAAGAGGGCCAGTTAACACCTGTACATACAGTGCATTATGTTACAGAGAGGGACTCCGAGCTTGAAGAACTTAAATCTTTTGTAATGGGTAATAAGCATGCCTGCTCTATGCTCCAAAGGGAGACGCTATCTTACTGTATTTACTATACTAGACATTAAGCCTGCCTGACCTTTGCTCCAGGGGTGGATGACACAGAGGGAAGGTACTATCCCTATCTTCCAGAACTTTGCCCCTGACAAACATCCTTGAAAAGATAGTCCAGAACAAAGGTAATCAGTGCCTCTGCTCCTAATAGAAACAGAAACATGAAAGGCCCATGGATTGTTTCCCAGTAGGTTCTGCCACTGACTGGATAGGATTTAGAATCAAATTTTACTGCCCTCTGAGTGTTGGCTGTGGGTTTGTCTGTCTGTTTGTTGGGTTCTATATAATGTAGTAGCACTTATATTATTATACGAAGACAAAATGCAGTATCCATATTAACTGCTTAGCACTGTGGAGTATCTTAGTGGTAGTTAGTTAAATGCAATGGAATGACAATGGAGTGTGTCTAGATACTTCTTCAAATCTGCCCCTAACCTACATTCCATTCTGATTAATAGACACAGAGTGTCTGGAAACCCAGTGTGATTCCCAGACTAAGTAAATGCAAGAGGCAGTGCGGTATAGAAGAAAGAGTGTTAGCTCTACAATTTACCAAGTGTGTGCCTTTGGCAACTTAACGTACTCATTTCCCTCATCTAAAAAACTTCCTAATTGACCAGGTCTTTGTAGCATGAGTTAGGACAAGTATGTGATAAACAGTACTTGGCACATAGTGGGATGCTTAGTAAATAGCAGTGGACTCCCATCAAGTACCGGCAATTGCCCAAGTCAACTTGTTCAAGGTAACATGGACAGGTGCTTTCAAAGCACTTTCATATCCACCTCCACCCCTTCAGAACCCCTAATCCATCCATTGAAAAAGAACTGACTGAACAACAATCATGAACTTGGAGCTGCAGACTTGGAAGGTTCCACCAGCTGCTCAGGACTCCACACTTGGTCCGTTAATAGGGACAGGCAATGTCCTATTGAAAGCTGCATCTTACAATTACGTAACATGGCCTCTTAAGATCAAAGAAGCCTAGAATCCCAGACTTTGGAAATGCTTGACATATGAAAATCCCAGATCCTTGAGAATATACTTCTTTTCCATAAATCTGAGTTTCACAACCTCAGCAATCTGCGATATGACTTGGAAACACTAGGAAAATCTTTCTCCCTCCCTGACCCCTCACCCTCTAATTGACAGCTCCTGCCATCACTTCCTCCCATCTTATCTACTCATCCACTAGACTCATCTTAGTCCCTTCTGTCTCTTTCCCTTTTCCTCTTTTTAAAATCGAATCAATCTTTGATCTATTCATTAAATGGGTGCATCGACCTACCATGTATGAATTGTGCAGCTGAATGTACTAACACAGTAGGTACTTGTAGGAGGGACCAAACATTCTGAGGTTATAATGTAACCCAGGTTCATGAAGAGCATCATTCTGGTTGGAATTACAAAGACATCCACGTGTGAAAATTTAAAGAGAAACAAGCAAAATCACACAGTCATTCAAGATTCACACACACACATACATATGGAACCAAATGCCCATTTTTCTTTAGCAAATTCATCACTGTTCCACACTCAAGTTACTAGTATTCGAACATGAAATGAGTACTGAAACATAGAGACACCACTGTATATTTGTGTATTGTTGAGCTATCCAGTTGAGCTGGGTGACAGATATACCACGGACAGGTAAACGTGCTAGTAGTAGTGTCTCTACTTGGAGTACCAGGAATGAGGGCGAGGGGTAAGCGGTAAGCAGGTCATGGCTGTGCTACTGTTAGTTCTCGGGCAGGAGTGGGGCAGCAGTGCTGGAGAACAGCAAACACTCTGTTATCCCCCTCCGTGAGGCTCAGGGTGGATATGTCACAGGAAAATCTGTCTTCTAAAATCCTTGAAGAAGTAGGCTATTGACACAGCAATAGTTTGGTAACCTGCCCTTGGCCAGATGGTGCTCAGTAAGTGTTTGTTGAATGAATAAATGAATGTGCAGCCTCCATTATCAGCAGATTTTGCTACCTCCCTTCATCTTGGACACTGAAGGATCCTGGGCAAACAGCCCACCAAGAAGACTCCAATTGTTCCAGTTCGAATTGTGTTTCTGTTAGAAACCATGGTCTCATGTATAAATGGTGTGATGTAGACAGCCTAATTTAAATCCTGAAAGACTCTGGGAAAACATTCCGTCAGCTCAGGAGACTGACAATCTGAAATGAGACTTGCAGGCATTGTGAGCCATAAAATTCCAAGGAAAAGGGAAGATTTCCCTCAGGCAGCAGGCTCAATTGCTCCTTTTCTCCACAGACCATCTGCTGTCCCAGTAGAGTGGGATGCCCGGAAACCCCTCACTTAAGGACACAAGCTCTAAGTTTCAAAAAAGGCACAGCTGCTCTGGGAGAAAGCAATAGAACCTACTGCAGACAGAGTACAGCCTGGAGATTTCCACATTATGTCTTATTTTAAGTAACATACTCTGTTATCACCTTGAGAACACATCAGTATATGTCAATAGGATTGTATCCTTCAAGTCCTAGGACAGTTTATTCACTTTTATATCTACTTAAAAAACATTTATAGATCTTTTGTTCGTTTCCAAGAACATACCTATTTACATATACTGTCTCATTTACTCTTCAACACATCCTGAGAGGCAGGCAGCATTGCTGTCACTACAGATGTATGAGGTCTGACAATTAAGTTTGCAAACTCATCCTAGAAAAAGTGCTACAGACCTCATTGCTGAATATCACTATGGTCACCTTTGAAGTACTCCCCTTGGGAAGCTATGCACTAATGTCAGTGCCTAGTCCACCCTTCAAACCAATTTTGGAACTCTTTCTGGAATGACCATCAGAGCTGTCATCATATTACCCTGGATGTCCTGAATGTCATCAAAATGTCTTCCTTTCAATATTTCCTTTATCTCCGGGTAAAGAAAGAAGTCATTGGGGCCCAGATCAGGTGAGTAGGGAAGGTGTTCCAATACAGTTATTTGTTTACTGGCTAAAAACTCCCTCACAGACCGTGCTGTGTGAGCTGGTGCATTGTCCTGATGCAAGAGCCTTGAATTGTTGGCAAAAAGTTCAGGTCATCTAACTTTTTCACGCAGCCTTTTCAGCACTTCCAAATAGTAAACTTGGTTAACTGTTTGTCCAGTTGGTACAAACTCATAATGAATAATCCCTCCGATATCAAAAAAGTTAGCAACATTGTTGCAACAAGTTAAAATTGTCACACTTTGTATTATAGTTCGGATCAGAGAAACGGGGCTGAGATAATAATTAAGTTCAAAACTCACAAATTGCAGAGCTGGACCCTGGATCTGGAAATGCCTGATTTTAAAGCTCATATTCCTTGACATGCAAACAATAGTGATCACTGCCTCAGTGCCACCCGCCTATATATAAGTAAAAACAAAGGAAATTCAAAGAATATCCTGTGGAATCATCACCTATATATTCAATCCACCAATGACATGGACCCCAAAGGAGATTGAAAAGACATAAAGAGGTGAAAGAAAATTCAACAGTATAGGCTGTCATGGAACCAAATTATATTACTTAATTTTTTTATTGCTAACCAATAATTATACATTTAATATCTTACAAGACTATTTCCAGAATCTTATTAACTAATAATGTTTAGAGGGCACACACTTTGTGCCTGATTTGAATGAGAATTTCTCCAGAGTTTCATCCTTCCTTGACTGTGTCATTAGTGTGACTGTCATTTAGTGACACCAATATGCGAAAATTCACAAATCTATATATCTAGCCTGGACCTCTCCTCTGAACTCCAGACTGTATAACCAACAGATTCCAAAACATCTCCACTTGAGGTCTAACAAGCAAAGCAACACAAATGTTTCCAAAATGGAGTTGCTGGCATTTCCACTAAACAAGCCCCACCCATAGCCTTCCCCAGCTCAGGAAACAGCAATTCCACCCTTCGGTTGTGCAAACTTTAGAATCATCCTCAACGCTTCTTTTCCTGTCCTACACCCCATCCTTCAGAAATTCTTGTTTGTCTTATTTTCAAAATAAATGTAGAATTCCATGGTTTTTCAGCATCACCCTAGCACAGATTGCTTGGATTTTTGCAAAAGCCTCTTCTAGTTTCCCTGCTTCTGCCCACATCCGCTTTAGCCTAGTCTCAATACAGCAGGCAAACAATTTTATCTCAGCCTCCTCCAAGGGCTCACTGAACTGGAATTAGGAGTTAAAAATCCTACCAACGGCTGACAAATTCAACCATGATTTGTCTTCTTACTACCATCTCCCTGCCGCCCTCATTACACATTGTTTTCTGACCTCATTTCATACTATTTTCACCCCAGGTTGCTCAGCTCCCTCAGGTTCTTGCCCCAATGTCACCTCTCAGTGGGGCCTTCTGTGGCCACCAAACCTAAAGTTGTAGTACCTCCCACTCACGACGTATCTTATTCCCCTTTCATGCTCTACTTTCCCTCTTAGCACTTATAAATATCAGCATGCATGCACACACACACACACACACACACACACACACACACACACACATAAAACTTATTTGCCTTTTGTATTAAATGTCACTTCATTCCAATTTAAGTTCCAGGAGGGCAGAGTTACTGTCTGTTTCTTTCACTGGTGTACCCTCGGTGGCTTAAAAATTCCCTAGCACATAGTAGACACTCCATAAAGATTTGTTTAATAAATCACTCAAAGGATGATACCTGTTTTTGGTTTAAGGGAAGTATTTTTTTATTTCTGATAAGGAGTTTCTTGACATCCTCTTTTTAAAAAAAGTTTTGGATATTAATATTTATCAATGCCATCTCTTAATTTGAGATTGTCACATACTTTGTTTTAGCAACTGTCAATCTGAAGCATTTACTTACAAATGCCTTGCTGTTAAATAATCTTGCATTCTTGTGATAAATGCTACAGACAGTAGATGACTTGTTAAACATGCTTTCGAGTTCAATTCTGCTAGTTATTATTTAAATCCTTAATTTTTTTTTATCTGCGTTGGCTATGTTTGTCAGACTTGTGAATAAGCATGTTACCTTTATAAAATAATTTGAGTATCTTTTCATATTTTTCGAAACTTTTATATAGTTTACAAAATAAACATATATTACAACAGAATTATTTGTTTCCTCAGAGTTTTAAATTACCTAAGCCCTTTGAGAGGTAATTTTTGATAATTCTTGTCTACTTAATCTTTGGTTATTGATCTTTTCAAGTTTTTTTACTTGTTTCTGAGTCAACTTGATAAGACATTTTTCTTAGGCAAAATTAATCTATGTCACCAATTTTCCTATTTATTACTATGGAGTTTTATATAATGTGTTTTTCAAAATTTAAACTCTGTCTTTGTTATTATAAATACTTTCTCTTTCCAGCTTTTGTTCATTTAGGTTCCTATTTTTTAAGATTTTTCAAAAGTTTGACTTTAAATATTCTCATTGTCCCCCCAAAAATAACTCTTGGACTCTATTATGTTATGTAATTCCTTAAGTTTTGCTTATAGCCATATTATTTCTTTCATTAAGAAAAACACACTCCTTCACTGTGCGTTTTAATTTTACTACCTAATTTTGCTTTTGTTGTTTGCGTCCTCATTTTTCTCATCTCTCTACTATGTCATTACAAATCATCCTCATCTTATGGGGCATCTTAACAGATTCTGCCTTCTAAGAGCCTTCGCCTCCTGTTTCAGAGATGTCTTATCTTGCTAGACCTCACAGATCTTGTCAAGAGTTTTCCAAATATCGGGGGGGGGGGGATTTCCATAATTAGTCATTTACAGAGGTATACTCTTTCTCTGAGTCTTGAGGTCAATTGCCTCTTTCCCAGTTTTTTCTAAGTGGGGGTTGTTTTGCTAATTTGTTGCTTGTTTAGGTCTCTGTTTTTGTTTTTCCTGCATAGGCTCACATTTGCCTTTGACAGGATGCAGGCGGTGCTTGGCTTCATTCCCATCCAGTTCTTATAACATCAGGAACACAGATCCAATCACCATCTCGCCTGTCTGGTCTGCTTTATTCCAGTGTTCTTCTGCTGGACTAAGGTGGGATCATATGTATACGCCTCCTATACTCATATCTCAACATGTGTTACCATGAGTGTGGGTTATTTTGCTAATTTGCTAATGACCCCGCCTCAACCCCCATCTACAACACTTCACTACAGGGCCAACATCTCTTGTCATCATTTATTCATTCATTCAACAAATATTTACTGAATACCCTATGTTTGAAAAGCCCTGATTCCAGCATCTTTCTCTCCTTATTTTCTGAAAAGCTATTTTTGGAGTCTTATTAGTCTAAAAATAATGGTCCAAAGATGTGAGCAGAAGGAGACACTATTTGCACTACCTCGAAATAGTACCCATGTAGAAGAGGAGTGATGACTGAGTCAACGCAGGATGCTATAACAAATATACCATAGCCTGGGTGGCTTAAACAACAAACATATGTTTCACACAGTTTGGGAGGCTGGTAAGTCCAAGGTCAAAGTGCCAACAGGTCCCGTTTCTGGTGAAGGCCCTGCTCCTCATTTGCAGATGGCTATGTTCTCTTTGTATCCTCACATAGCAGAGAGAGAGAGAGAGAGAGAGAGAGAGAGAGAGAGAGAGAGAACAATCTCGTGTCTCAAGTGCTCTTATAAAAGCACTAATCCATTCACGAGGGCTCCATTCTCATGACCTCATTACAACACAAAGGCCCCCTTTCCCAATATCATGTTAGGGGTTAAGATTTCAACGTATGAATTTGCAGGATGGATGGGAGAGGGACACAAACGTGCAGCCCATAACAGGCAGGGACATAATTTTGGGGTTGATAAAGCCTTGGGTCTCTGATACAAAAGGAAACAAAAAATAAAGAGTGCCCCTACCTCCTTCAGGCCAGTGACACTACTCTCTTTCATGAGGTGACACATGATTCTGAAACCAATTACTGTTATCAGTCCACCTTCCTAAGTCTTAGAAGTAGTAGAAATTAGAACTGCCCCTAGATTCTTGCCACAGAACATCTCCCAGACTTTGTTTTCCCAGTATCTTTGCTTTTTAAGGGAACAGTCAAATTTTAAACTTGAAGCTATTCATGGTGTTCTGAGTATCCTCGTGTCAGGAGTCTGGCATATCCCCAGGCAACGCAGATCCCCCATATTCTAACTGTTGGGGCCCTAAAGAGGGCAGCCATGCACCACTGAACTCAGAAATAGTTAAAGGGTCAACTCTAAGACCAGCCTCCTCAGAGTGCAATCTAGTTTCAAACCATCAAACCGACATGTCTGTGGAGCTTCAGCCAGGACCCTGCTGATGCCCATTTGGATAATGAGCACAGTGTGTGCTTGCAGGAAGAGCTGCCTCTCCTTTCCTCTTTCGGCAGCCAGGATGTTGCAGCTGAAAGGCTCTGCTATTTTCCTTCGAGCTGCTACAAATTAGGAAGCCATGCAAGGCATATAATTTTTCTCTGGCTCATGGAATGTTGTCTGGCAGGAAGAGACTGAAAGTTACCAGTTGCAGATACCACCTATGCAGAGAACCCAGTTCTGGGATGGGTGGCTTAGGCATAAGAAAAGTACTCAGCGTTAGTCATGCCTTTGGAGTGGGAAAGAATGAGCTCTGGAATCAGACATGCCATTTCAACAAGTTACTCTTCTCTAGCAGCTGGTTTTGTCACGTAAAGAATGAAGAGGGGGCAGACCGGTGGCTCAGTTGGTTAGAACCCAAGCTCTGGGCAACAGGGCTGCCGGTTCAATTCCCACATGGGCCAGCGAGCTGTGCCCTCCTCAACTAGAATGAAGTCAATGAGCTGCTGCTCAGCTCCTGGGTGGCCAGATGGCTCAGTTGGTTGGAGCATGGGCTCTCAACCACAGGGTTGCTGGTTGGACTCCTTGACTCCCACAAAGGACGGTGGGCTGTGCCCCCTGCAACTCACAACAGTAACTGGACCTGAAGCTTAGCTGCACCCTCCACAACTAAGATTGAAAGAACAATTTGACTTGGAAAAGTCCCGGAAGTACACACTGTTCCCCAATAAGGTCTTGTTCCCCTTCCCCAATAAATAAATAAATAAAAGAATGAAGATAACAATAGTTATTTCACAGGGATAAGGTAAGGACTGAGTAAGATAAGATAGTACATGTTAAATTCCTGGCATGTAAAAATATGCCCCCCAAAAAGGTAGTTCTGCTTAGGGCCAGGATGAGGGTAAAGCAAGTGAGGTACTTTCCATGGCACACATGTAAGAGGCAACAAAAAACTCAGTAACCAAGATAAAACTCAGTAACCTAGTCCATGTAAAGTTCAAGTTTACTAAGTTTATCAGAGTCTAAAATGGCAGAGAAGTTGAGAGAGGCCTAGATAATATCAGAACTCACAAGTTGACTAAATATCATATATACAAAACTATTTTCTGAAATGAACAGAAATACATACACTATTTCAATTTGAAATATGATTCAATTGTATGTTTCTGTGGGTTAACGTACAATTAAATCTACAATTTTTCAGCAATTACAATGGCATTTGAAATGACATTTATAATAGTGCCAAAAAATCATTTTCCCATATCCACTGACATAGACATATCTTAGAACTTCTATTTTGAGACATGTAAGAGCAGTTTTGTAGAATATAAGATAGTTCCCATAATTTAAACAAACATACTAAACTGAAGTTTAGCAAAGTGAACACATAAAACAGCACAACTGCCAGTGTCTACATACTGAGGTTATATTTTCAGATTATCACTAATCTAGAGAATCAAAGGGATGGATTTCTCAAGTAGTGTCAAAATGTCTTGCAGGGAATTACCAAGTGCAACTAAATCAATGCTAAAACAACAAATAATGGTAGTGGCTTTTCCCTTCATCGATCATAAAATACTCCTTAACAGCATGTTGCCTTTCTTCAATAAAATTCGATAGAAACAACATGCTTGTGAGTACATTATACAAAGTATATACTTGTGGTTAATATTTATTTTGAAACAATATTTTAAAAATTAAAATTAATGCAATGAAACTTACAATGGACACAACACCTAAATTTTAAACAGAGATTCTGATGTTGTACTTTACAACCTTGTCTTACTTGCCTCACCTACTATGTTTCCCCAAAAATAAGACCTAGCCATACCATCAGCTCTAATGCATCTTTTGGAGCAAAAATTAAAATAAGACCCGGTATTATATTATATTATTAGGGCCAGGATTATACATCGTATCATATCATATCATATCATATCATATCATATCATATCATATCATATCATATCATATCATATAAGACCAGGCCTTATATTATAGTAAAATAAGATCAGGTCTTATATTAATTTTTGCTCCAAAAGATGCATTAGAACTGATGGTCTAGCTAGGTCTTATTTTTGGGGAAACATGGGAAATCCCAGCCTTGTTTCCATTACAACTTTATTTACAAAATCAGAACCCAGCACTGGGCTGTAGTTTGTTGATTTGATTTTTTTTTTTTTTAAATACTACATTGAAATTGTATATTAATTACTGAGTTTTTTGGAAGCTGCCTTAAATTTTGTGCCTGAGGTGAATTCCTCAGTCACTAACACTACTCCGTGCTCTGGTCTCCTAAGTACCACTTCTTAGTAGTTTATTACTTAGTAATTTTACTTGCTATTTTCAATCTCAGTGAGAAAATCCACGTGCTCTCTCTATCCTTCCCCTAAACTCTTCTTTTGTCTTCTCTACTTAGCATGAAGAATTCTCACCACCGTGCCCCTAACTATATAACATGAACACATTTATTACATATTATTACAAACATATTAATACAAAAATAATACATATTTTTACAAACAAGGCCACTTTCAGAGAACTATCCCAAACCTTAATGGTCCTGCCCTAATTGGTTCGAACAACAGAAGGTTCCGGCTTATCTAGAGGTTCCCTACAAAACAGTCCCACAACTTCCAGAGTGCTTAGAAGTACAGTCCAAATGTCCTCTAGGCACTCACATTTTGTTAAGTGCCAAGTAAGGTCACTTTCCCTCTTGAAAGCTATGATAGATTAGTAGGAGTCTTACCATGAATTCTAAGATAAATACAGAGGTGTGTCAAGTACAGAGGTGTGTCAAGTATAGTTATTTTCAGGGAACTTAGTGACTAAAGGGTTGGGAATGAGAAATGGTGTAAAATAAGAACTTTCATTGGGTGACTATTACATGTTGAAGTCCATTATATGTATCATCTCATTTAAACTTTTGAATATTACATTTTAAAGATATTATATGTATCATCATATTGAATCCTCATAAAAAAACTTTATGATGGATAGATTGTCACTCCTATTTTACAGAGAAGGCAACTGAGACACAGATTAGCTTGCACAATGAGGTAGTAACTAGCATTTCTAGTATCTTTTCTCCTTTACCACAATGAATTATACACAATGCTTTATATCTTAGAAAGGATTTTCATATATAGTCTCCACTTTGGTCCCTTCCCTATTCCTGTGAAGCTGGTGAACCATATTCTCATTTGCAACAATAAGACACTGAAGTCCACAGCCAGCAAGTGACCAAAGAAATATTTTCTGATTCTAGTGCTATATGCTTAACAGGTTGCTGTTTTTCATCTAGGAATTCTTCACCGAAACTCTCCAGCATTTTGTATAAGCTTATTAAAGTCTATTTCATGTCTAGACCCATTGGGCAAACATTATGTTCAGCCCTTGATGCCAAGCTCAAATATTACCCTCTGTGCTAGATTAGAATCCGCCATTTGCCTTCCAGAGCCACTGCCTACCCTTCCCACACTTCTCCATCCTGCACATCGCCCGGCAGGCCAGTTTATGGACTATACCAAGGGGTCTCTCTGGCTTGACGTTGGATTCATCTAAGTGGGGAGTTCCAATAAAAAAGCAGAGAGAAAGAGAAAAATGACTTTGGGGCTCGCAGATTTCCCCACAGAGGGGTCACTTCAGGCCAATTGTCCCCACCACCAAAGTTCAGGGTTCTTCTCAAGGGGACCATCTCTACTAGACTTTGTACCACCTTTCAGACCCAAGAGATGGAATAGCCATACTGCCTCATGCCAGTTTATTGCACACTAACCCTTGTGTTTTCCTGTACTCCACCCACATCTTTGTAAATGGTCGCTACTAAAACCCTAATTTACATGTGCTCTTATTTTTGGACACTGATTGATACGGCTTCCCTGTGAGCTTGAATAAAAATGGCTAGAGCTAACTAGACCTGAGTTTGAATACCAATATATCAGCTCTGTGGCCTGAGAAAGGTATCTGCATCTCAGAGGCTCAGATCCTCACCTCTGAAACTCCACTAGGAGAGCTTAGCAGGAGTTATTCGTTCCTTGTCATGCATTCTAAACATATTGTTAAGCCCCCAACACATATCTCAAAGGTGCTGCACAAAAGAAAACAATTCCATCATGCCTTCCCACAGAGAATCCACATTCTGAATGGAACAGGTAGATAACAGAGATACCCCGTGCTCTGTAAGGGAGCCTGCAATTCTCACCCAAGTTGGAGACAGTGAGCTCTTAGAGAAAGGATTTAAGAAGTGATGATAACAAATATAAGACCTGAGAGCTGAGAAAGGTATCTTAAGTTCTTGCAAATTCAACAAGCTCAAATTCCCAAACTTAGTCCTCTCCTAAGATCTCTCTGTCTCAGTGCACAAGTACCACCACCCACTTGCACAGGCCAGAAACACAGGAATCATCCGTAGGATCCCCTCTCCCTCACTCCCCATGTGATATCAAACAGTAATTTTCATGCTTACCTCCTAAAATGTCCTTAGAATCTGTGTAGTTTACTCAGTCTCACCCATGATCTAAAACAAACTACTGCCATCACTCAGCTGAACCACAATGCCTCTCTCCACATCCGCTTGCCTACCACCCTCTTTCCACCAATTCAACCTCTATGAGGCAGCCAAAGTGATCTTTGGAAGATGAACATCTGATCAGCTTAACCTTCAGTGGCTTTCCTTTCATTTCAAATTATAGACAGGAACCCATTAACAAGGCCCACCATTTCTGATGTGGTTTGACTTTTGCCTCCCCAGTGTCATCCCAGGACTCTCCCATGGAATTTCTTTCTTTCATGGCAACGTTGTCTCTATGCTCATGGAATAATCATTATTCAGTAAACTTTATTTATTAAACATCAATGATGTGGCCTCAAGTTTAAACTGTTAGCAACATGAGGGCATGGACCATGTCTTATTCGGTTCATCAGTGTATCCTCAGCTCATGTCACAGTACCTGGCATGGACGATGAACTCAAACATTATTGGTTAAGGCTAGGAACAAACTGCCAGGAGGAAAAAAATATGGCAATGACAGCGCCCGATAAATAAAAAGGCTTCCATTACGCATCAAGATACTCATTTTAAAGCATTTCTTAAAATATTATGTTCTTTTTCTTCCACCTAAGAAGACAGAGTACCCTGGAAATAACTCAATATGTATTGAAGACGCTGAGTCTTTCTTAGGAACCTTAATTATTGGACTTTCTTTTAACATGGGCTGGCTTTTGACATTTGTGCTTTTTAGATTCCTCAGCCTATATATCACAGATTTCCTCTCTTTGCCTGCAGGGATGGCAGTGTTCTTTCTGGCTACTGTCAGTGCCTGCCTCTCACAGCCTCTTTTATGCTTTCTAACTTGTTGCTTTGAATCTCCTGTGGACGAGGAAACCAGAAAAACAAGCTGGCTGGATTGAGTGTGGTCAGGTCGATACATGCCAAATGAGTCCCAGAGCATTCATCAAAACTAGAGCCAATAACCTCCAGTACTTTTGCATACCTAAGACCAGCCACCCTCATCTTATTTCTGCACAATTGCTTTCCTTCTTTCCTTGTTTTGCTCTCTCATTTTTCTCTTCTTTCATATATTTTGTTTGCCAATATTGGCCTCCTATGGACTTCCCAGCTAATAGGAAGTTTTCTCCCCTGCAACCTTCCGTTGAGTAGAAACCCCACCAATATGGTAGACCTTCAGGTTTTCAATGGCCTTGTTGGTTTCTACTGTTTTCAGGTGGTCAGTAATACACCTCTCCCCCAGTCTCATGCAGAAGCTGAGAAATGGAGTAGTTTTCCTTGGATAATAGGATTTTACTCTGAAAACCTGACACCAAGACATCAAGCAAATGTTTGAAGCACATGACAGTTTTAGCACACAAATCCTGCCTGGGTATCGGTGACAATGACCTTGTTCCCCTCTTAGTCACAAAGACCCCTCTTTTCTTTCTATCCAATTAGAATAATATTAATTACTTCTATCTTGGGTTAAAGAAAAGCAGTGGGGTGTCAAACTGCTCATTATAAACTTGGGAATGGTTTTGCTGGCTGTGGGCGGACACCAAGGCAAAGTAAGAGACTAGCACAGAGAATTTCACAAGTACAGAGAAAATGAGAAAGTGACAGCTTTCATTTCGATCTTGAATTTGAGCACTTGGCCCTTTCAAGTTGATTGCATGCTTTAAAAAATGCATTAAGGAAAAGCAAGGAAGATGAAAGAGAAAAAAAAAGGAATAAAAGATTTTTACAAGCCAGAATCAGGCTCTGATTTGGAGGGCAACTTCTTGAAAGATTTTGAAGATTTGGTCTAACACTTGGCTTTGTACAGCCTGCCACAGCAGCCTTTGTTATTTCAGGCAATTTCAGGCAGTTACAAGCCCCTGCTACTGTCCCCACCTCCAATGCATACGTGATGTTAATGACAGGTCAGGTTAATCCAAGGTGAACAAAACTGACAGCACTGTCTCTTCCTTTAAAAACAAAACAAAACAACAACAACAAGAAAACAAGTATTACCACAATTTTCTACATTCTAGGAAGAGATAAAAACTCACCATTTGCTCAGGGCTGGGAGACACTGTAATGGGAAATGAAGACTCCAGCAAGAATCCAGGTGGCTGACTTTATCAAACAGCGTGACCGAGCTGGGGACTCAGCATCGGACATACTAATAAAGGGTGACCCCCGTACTCTTGCATCTGCGGAATAAATGGAAACCATATAGTGACGCTAAGTACAGCTCATTGAAGGTAATTTTCCACCCAGGATCATTTAAAAACTGTTTTCCATCCAAAGTGCTTATTTGGCTCTGTCTTAGAATGAGCTTAAAAATCAGGCTTTTCTTAAAAGCTATCTTGTAACAGGCAATACAAGGCATGAGCAGGAATAAGAATGATGAGAATGTAGGCACCAAGGTGTGGCGGAAAGAGTCCCAGACCCAGAGCAGGAGACCTGAACGCTACTTTCGTTGTATCACTCACAAACTAACTCTGTGACCTTGAGCAAGGTCCTTAAGCTTCTGATCCAGAACTTCTTCAACTTTAACTGACAGAGTTGGATAATATTACTTCTAAAGTTAGTTCCAACTTATTATAAGAATCTATGATTTTTTAAGGAATTTTCTGAAATCTGTGTTTATCATGGTTTTGGATGTTGGGGAGGAGACTGAAGCATAAAAGAAATCCTGGTTTTATAGTAGAAAGAGCACTAGACTTGAAGTATTATAACAAGTAACATTTAACTTCCCTAAACCTCAATTTACATTCTGAAAAAATGGGTATAACAATAATGTACGACACAGGGTTGTAAAGTGAATTAAATAAAATAATAGCGTGTGCCTAAACTATTTCTGTGATCTAATAAGTCATGCCCTATTCCCTCAAGGACCTTACAGTACTTTGGGTGAGTGGGAGGGGCTGAGGCTGGCAAGGAGAACTATGATTCTCAAAGTTTAATAAACATACGAACCACCTGAAGATCTTGTTAAAAATGCAGGTTCTGGCATGGAATCTAAGATGCTGCATTTCTTACACACACCCAGACCAGATTTTGAGTAGAAAGACTATAGAATAAACCTGTTTAAAACAAAATACTATATAATAAAGTATGTGCATGATACATACCATGACTGAAAGCTTGTCGTGCGGGGCGTCCGGCGGGGTCTGTGCTCCCGCTCCCCACATAAAAACGCAGGACACGGTGAGGCAAAAAAGGAACACCCACGGAGCCATAGGTAGGGGAGTCACATCACTATGTTCTCGGTGGCGGCATCCGCCTCTCTGCAATCCGCTCTTGCAAGCTCAGCCACCATCTTCTTGCTAGCCCCCATTTTGCTGCTAGCGTAGCCACAGCAGTTATATTAGTGGCCAATGGCTCACTGGTTACAGCTGATGGCCAACTAGCCACAGCTGATGGCCATGCAATCACAGTTGATGACCATTTACTACCTGAGCCAGCACCTTTCTACGTGAGGCGGAGAGCCTGGAAACTGCACTTTGGGGCTCTGTCCCCACAAAGCTTCTATTCCTTTCCACATACCTAACTCCTACCCTCCCTTCAAGACCACTTCAAAAAAATACGGGTTATCAGTGCAGTTCAGATTATCACAGCCCTCTATAAACTTTTCCTTCTTAAATCTGTTAAGTCTCACTGTTGGCAACTGTGCTGATGATCCTAAAATGTTTGTCTGCCAGCCAACTGCATCCGAATCACACAGGGGACTTTGAAAAACACAGATGCCTGGGTTTTCCTCTCAGAAACTGTGAGTCATTAAGTCCGAGTTAGGTAGGAAGAGGTAAGAGCCAGGTCAGGACTCTGGATTTAAGTAATTTTACCAGGTGATTGTAACATTGAACTGGTTTGACCCCAAGCACTAATGAGGTGGTTCGCAGCCCTGGCTGAATATTAGAATCAACTGCAGAGTTTAAAAAATGTAGAGACTCAGGTCCTAGGCCAGCTAATTAAGAGCAGTCAATTAGAGCATCCAAAGTCGTTCTAATGTGAGCCACCTTGGAGAACCACAAGACGGTACTCCAGCTTCCTGGTGAAGGAAGGGGCCATGTTGCCTAGTCTACTATACAACTCCCTCCAGGGCCTAACACAGAACCTGGCACTCACCACATATGTCTTGAATGAATAAATGACTAACAACAAATGAACTAAAATGATAAAATTCAGGCTGTCCATTTTCTCCTTACACTCTTGGCTGCCACCCAACAAACCTATAAGCACTAGAGCATTGGGTTAAAGTTAAGTTCTGGGGCAAATTGGGTTGGAATCCTGACGCTGCAACTTTAGGCGAGTTTCACAACCTCTTTGTCCCTCAGTTTCCTCATCTGTGAAAGAGGGATGATAACAATTGTACCTGTTTCTTACAGTTTTGGAAGAATTACACAAGTTAGGACACGGAAAGTATGTAGAAAAGTGCCTGGCCCATAGTAACCACTTAATAACATATAGCTTTTATATTTATATCCCATCCCTGATCACACAACTGTTCTTATGGTTCTGCAAATTGACAAATCATTGAGTACTCTCCAGTTATTCAACCAATAGATATTTTATAAACATAATTTCTATTGTATACACTATTGTAGAAATTAAATTCTTTAATTTCTGTTAAAGAATATATTCCTGTAGATATAGCAGCAAAAGGAGAGAAGCAGGGCTGCTCTCATATCATTTAAAATATAGTGGGCGAAGTGTACACTGAACAAGTTCTTTTAAAAATGATGCGTAGGAAGTTATTTTAAATGTATTGACCATTACAAAGAAAAATGTATCATAAAGACATAGAAAGGGAGTAATTCGGTAACTACATAAGTCCTCACTTGGCATCTTCCATAGGTTCTTGGAAACTGGGACTTTAAGTGAAATGACATATAATGAAACCAATTTTCTCCTAGGCTAATGGATATAAATAAGAGGTAAGTTCCTACATCATATTTCTGATCACAGAAACCCAAAACACTTCAAATATTAAACATTGAAATACATGTGAGCTATACATAATTTAAGGAAGATTTTAAAAAACGAGTAAGATAATGATTTTCCAACCCACTTATTCCAGTTCAGAGTGGAGGGTGGCCAGAGCCTGTCCCTGCAAGAACCCACCCTGGACAGGACACCCTTCCATCACAGGGTGCACTCACACCCACACCCACACCCACACTCACTCACACTGGGACAATTTGGACACAGCAATTCACTTCACGTGCTCATGTTTGGGATGTGGAGGAAACCAGAGTACCTGGAGAAAACCCACTCAGACACGGAGAGAATATGCAAACTCCACACAGACAGTGGCCCCCTGCAAGAATCATTTTTCTCTTTCTTATCAACGTTATAGTGAACGACATTGAATGAAACAGCATTATTCAAGGACCTACTGTACCACAATATAGAACTGTCAATCAACTTAATATTGACCATCAGGGAAGACTTCCTAGAGAAGGGGTGTTCAAGCTGATTTTGTTGAGCAAAGGGAAGAGGAAAGTTAGAGAGCATTCTGGGCAAAGGGAAGAGCATTCAGACGCACAAAAGAGCAATGTATGCTTTAGGCACTTCAAAAAGGTAGGTGTGGCTGGGACATAAGCTCAGGAAAGGCTTTGGCACACATGGGAGCTTAGATTGGAATTTGAGGGATAGGTACTATTAGGAAGGCAATGGAGAGAACAGAGGATGAGGATGAACATGCCATTCGTTCATTCATTCAACTGCTACAATGTGCTTGATTCTAAAGATAAGCAATAAAGGGAAATAGAAAATATCTACCTTCATGGAATATACATTACAGGTGAGGAGGAAGCCAATAAGCAAGTAAATCTAGTAATTAAATAACATAATGAGATATCATTGTAAGTGCGGCAAAGGACGTAACCAAGATGACATGATGGAGAATAACGAGACTGTGAGCTGAAAAGAGATATCTCTGCTATGATTCAAGAGGACCTATTGATCAGCATATAATGTGACTCTATGGGAATGAACACGCCAAATTATAGCCACCCTACAGGCCAGGCAGATGAATTGATATCTTTAGAAGACTAAGGCTGCGTGCTTTGCAGCTCTCTATACTTCCCAGCCTCTTTCTCCTCATGAATCCGTCCCCATTTCTATTAATGTGTATTAACATCACCTTTCCTTCTCTTCCAAAAATAAATGGGAGAGGGAAGGGAGCATCACATAGAAAGCAGATCTGTTATGTCCCAGACCTGAAATCAGAAAGAAATACTTTTGAGTTGTAAGTTTCGATCTTTATTAGCTGTAGGACCTGAAGTTTCAGTGCCCTCACTTGTAAAATGGAGTAATAATATCTGTAGTAGTCCAAGATCTCCAGAGAAAAAAAACCCAACAGGATAAGTGTGTTTATGTAGTATGTGTGTATAATACAGAGGGTGCCAAAAAAATGTATACATATTTTAAGAAAGGAGAACTATTAAAATTCTAATACTCAATATATAGCTATAACAAAAGATGAATATAAGTCACGTTTGACTTCTGCAATTACAAGAGGTGCTCAAAGTGGTTACCATCAGCGTCCAAACACTTCTGATTATGGCAAACTACTGCTTGAGCAACTCTGACCAAAGTGTCTACTTGTATACATTTTTTTTGGCACCCCCGGTATATAGGATATGTGTACACCCATATGTGCATATACACAAATGCTTACATAGCCTATTATATATACAGAGGGTGCCAAAAAAATGTATACACATCAAGAAAGGAAAAAACTATTAAAGTGTAATACAATGAATGACGCTAGCATTCATTTGATTAATGCCATCTTTGAGTGAACGTCATACTACACATTGCTACCGTAATTCAATTCGACTTCGAAAAATAATATATAGATACCATCTATTAAAATGTGTACATTTTTTGGCACCCCCGGTATTATATGTTATCATATATATATGATATTTAGAGAGCAAGAGATTTAGTTTAAGAAATTGGCTCATGTGATTGCGGGAGCTGGCAAATCTGAAATATGCAGGGCAGGCTAGAGATCCAGGAAAGAATTGATATTGCAGGTCAAGTCTGAAAACAGTCTAAAAGCAGAATCCCTTCCTCCTTGGGAATCTCAGTCTTTTTCTCTAGAGGCCTTCTACTGATTGGGCGAGGCCCACCAACATTATGGAGGGTAACATAATTTATTCTAAATCTACTGAATTAAATGTTAGTCACATTTAAAAAACACATTCATAGCAAAATCTGGATTTGTTTTTGACCAAACATCTGAGTCACATAACCTAGCCAAACTGACATATAAAATTAACCATCACACTATCCTTTTACCTACACCAAGGATGTCTTCGGATCGCATTGTTAGTGTATATGAATTGGATTAACTTGGGCAGGTTACTCTGTGTCTCTAAACCTCAGTTTTTTCATCTGTAAAGTGCAGGTAAGATGACTTCTTAGGGTTGTGGTGAGAATTAACAAGGCAATCTAAATAAACTAACCATAGTGCCTGACACATAGTAAGTTTCCAAACAGTATTTCCTTTTACAATTATTACGCTATTAGCAATAATTTTAAATGTTTTATAATCAATGGTGTGTTGAGTTATAATGCCAAGGAAAACTTTATTTTGGTATTTAATACGAATTGCTGCTTCCTTCAGTCTCATAGATTAGCCTGTTTGTTTAAAATGGAATACGGCATTTTGGCTGAGTAAACTAATCTACAAGCTTATATCCCACCAATCGTTCTCCAAAGCCCAAATTGACCTTTCTGAACTCTGAATCTGATTTATGTAGTCATTCCACAAATATTTACTGAGCACATCCTTCGTGACAGAAACTTTATACATGTGGGCAGCCAACATGCAAAGATAACTGTTCTCTGGAATTTAGTCAACTGGAGAGATGAGATTGCAAACCATTATAGTGACTATTTATTGAGACCCTACTAAGTAAAAAGGACTTTGCATTGCTTGTGGCATTTAATATTCACTCTGACTTTATGATGTGGGAATGAGCCCATTCTATAGATTAGAACTTGATATTCAGAGATGTTAAGTGGCCTGCCCCAGGAAACAAAGGAAATAAATAATGGAAAGAAAAAAATAAATGCTGGAATGGGCATTAGAACTCTTATCTGCCTGACTTAATCTCTATGTGCATTCCTGCCTTTCAGTTACAAACAAAGGGAATTCAGTAGGATAACTGCTAAAGAAGAGGTTTATAGAACATTCAGCGAGGGCACAGAAAAAGCCATCCCTAACTCTTCCTGGGTGAATTAGAGACAGACTGACAATGGTCATGCAAACTCTCTGTTTGAAATCATCATGGCCTTCAGAGGGGAAAAAATCCAGAATATTAGCATGACACACAAGGCGTTTCCTGAAAGCCCTTGTTCGTTCCATATTTTGCACTGAACACATCACACTTTCTTATCTGACTTCTGCATATCCTTCTACGGTGTTACCCCGAAAATAAGACCTAGCCGGATAATCAGCTCTCACGCGTCTTTTGAAGCAAAAAGTAATATAAGACCCGGTCTTATTTTACTATAATGTAAGACCAGGTATATAATATAATATAATATAATATAATATAATATAATATAATATAATATAATATAATATAATATAATACTGGGTCTTATATTAATTTTTGCTCCAAAAGACACATTAGAGCTGATGGTCCCGCTAGGTCTTACTTTCGGGGAAACACGGTATGCATATCACTTACCTCTTTGACTAAATTCTACTTATATGTGTATTTCGGATTCAATTTAGATGTGAATTCTTCCCTGACACCTCTTGCCCGATATTTTGGATGAGCTGCACTGTTTTCATATGTCTGTCACAGCACTGAGTACACTGTTTTTCATTTTGTTTGATTGGCAGGCTTCCTTACTAATATAAATCCTAGGGGGTAAAAATGTGACCTTAATTTCCATACCCTGTCATTTAGCACAAAGGATGACCCAGAATAGTTGATGTAATTGCAAGATGAATTTGCAATCAACAGATTTGCACAGATCTGTTTATGCTCATGCAGTGAAATGTGTTTCTGGAGGCACTTGATCCTCTTCAAATTATACCTATGCATCCCTCGTCACACTTCATGGTGACCGTGAGAGCCTCAACTCCTCCCAAGCTTCCGGAATCACAACTCATTATTTATATCTCTATTTGGTACTATTTCTTAACATCTGTTTTCTATTTATTATAACTATGTAGTAGTCAAGGAGGGGTTCGTTGTTCAAAAAATGTTCAATGTTTGTTGAATTGAAATGAATTGATGGTGGAATTGCATGGTGTAATAGATTTGGTAGGTAGCTACTGTAGAAAAGTCAGGGATGGCTTGTTTTTCCTAGCAAGAGGGAGCACTTTGGGGGAGCTACCATGTTTCCCCCAAAATAAGACTGGGCCTTATGGTAATTTTTGCTCCAAAAGACTCATTAGGGCTTATGTTCAGGGGATGTCATCCTGAAAAATCATGCTAGGGCTTATTTTCCGGTTAGGTCTTATTTTTGGGGAAACACGGTAGAACTATTCCGTATCCTAACCAAGATAACAGTTACATGAGTGCACACTTACATTAAAATTCAGATAACTGTACAACATAAAGTCATTATTACCGTAGCCTAATAGAAACAGAAAAAAATCAACATGCAGAAAGCATATGTAGTGAGAGACTGAATACACCAACAGACAATGGTCAGATCATATATGACAATAAAACTCTGACCAATAACCCTTGCAGCAACCAGCCTGGGAAGCCAAACCACACCTCTGCAAGTAAGTGGCTCAGAATGGTCACAGCTGGGTCCATGACTGCCACTCTCCCTACCTTTTGTCCCCACTTCCAATTCAGGACCAACCACAGCAGGCTAAACCAATTACACAGGATGCCCTGCTTTTACTTAGCCTACCTCCAGCTACTCCAGCCTCCCATCAAGGCACATGTGGGGACTTCCCTTTTCTTCACTATAAAGTTTTCCCCCTCTCCTAACTGCCTTTCAGTCTGTCAAATATAATGATGATGACTGACTCTCTTGCCATAGTAAGCTCTGCATAAACAGTGTCTGTTTTCCTTGTATGGGTAGTTGTCATTCATTTCCACAATGGTATGCTATCATTTGGTTTAAAATAGAAGAGTGTGTGTGTATGTTTGTATATGTATAGAATATAACGAAAAGTTATATTATACACACACACACACACACACACACACACACACACACAGAAATGGTGTTGCTTTTCAGATAGGGAATTGGTAGGCTGAGGGATAGTGATAACAGTGAACTGAATTTTCAGTGTGTTCCCTTTTGAATCTTTTGGATGCCCCACCTCCACCACATCAATGAATTAATTTAAAAATAAAAGGTTAAAGTGAAGCTCACTAAAATAGGAAGTCTTACAGATTATAAGGAGAATTTATTTTTTATTGAAATTCACAAATGACCACAAATAGCATCTAAAAGTAACCAGTTTGGTCATTATTATATTTAGAATAAATCAGTGAGTTGCTTAACAGCTCGGAGCCTCTCTGGCCCCATGAGTAACGTGGGGACCACAGCAGTTTGAGGCAGTTGTGGGAAGGATTAATTGTTACTTCATACATGTGTTTCCTGTTGTCTATTAAGTGTGCTAGCTGGGTAGGCCAACGGCTGAAGAAAAGAGCCCAACATTTATCGTAACTCAGACACCACAGATGTCTCTTTCTCACTTACACAATAGAACAGAGATGTTGAACGAGTTAACAGGTGGCTCTCCTTTCTGCAGTCACGCAAGAACCCAGGCTGATAGTGGACCTGCCATCTTCAATACGTGGCTTACAAAGTCTTCCCAGGTATCATCTGTATCCATCCAGCTCAGATGGGGAAGGATGCCGAGCAGCACATCCGGGGGGTTTCTATGAGCAGTGTGTGGGAGTGGGGCCCGCCGCTTTCTCTCATATTTAGGATTGCCAGATTTAGCAAATAAAAATACGGGATCAGCATCCTGCATTTTATCCAGTTACATTTAAATTTTAGATAAATAACAATTTTGTATAAGTAGTATGTCCCCTGTGGTATTTGGGACATATTTATTCTAAAAAATGATGTTATTTATCTAAACTTCAAATATAACCAGGCATCCTGTATTTTATTTAGCAATCCTAGGGACACATTCCATTGGTTGGAACTCAATCACAGGACCACATGTGACTACAAAGGAGGCTGGGAAACGTAGTTTAGCTGTGTCCCTAGAAGAGAGTGTGGATTTTGTGCAGCAACTAGAGGTCTATACTGTGGTGAAAAATGAACAAAATTTAGGTCCCTTCCTTTCTCCACATACAGGTATTCAACAGGCCCTACAGAAGCAATAGAAAATAGTGGTTCTTGAGCTTTGGCAGGCATTAGAATCTTCTGGAATGCTAGTTTATAAAGTCAGTTTTCTTGCCCCAGCCTCAGCCATTCCAAATCCTTTCAAATCTTGGGATGTAGAATCTTCCTTTTTAACCAGCGCTCCAGGTTGCTCTATTTCAAGCAATGGAGGGAACACACTTTGAGCTCTTGGGAACTGAGACATATGTACATGAAAAAAATTAAGAGAACTCATCCCAGTTTAAAATGAAGCAGACTGTGGTAGAGCTCACGCCTTAGGCTATAGCATCACAATAGGGAGAGCTATGGTTTCCAATCCTGTGTGTGTGCAGGAGGCTAACCTGGAACACTGACCTTGAACTTTGGGTACAGAGCACAACTCAAACACCTGCCAAAACAGGCTTTGCAAAAGCTCTGCCGCTTGGAACAAGTCCTCAGTAGATTACAAAAACAAAATAGCAAGAAGGCAGTGACACAACGCTGGAGGCTTTCATCAAAGTCAGACAGTCCTGGCAGGCACAGCCTCCTCTTGGTACCACTTATCAAACCTCTGGGGCGAGCAGTACATCTGGTGTGGGCTCTAATAAGCTGCCTCCTTGGAGTGATTCGACTCGCTGCTAAGCTGACTGCTGTCTCAGACAAAAAAAAAAAAAAAAAAAAAAAAAACACAAAAATTATTTTTTTAACAAATCCTCTTGCAATGGTTGAAATCCCAGCATTCATTTGTATTCATTTTGGAAGCTGGCACCCATAGCTCATGGTACTGGTAATAAAATTGACAATCTGCTACAGTGGAACTCATGCAGGAGTTATTAACTCTAACCGAATTGATCTCAACTAGATCACTGTCAGGGTTGATGTGGTAACAATTGATTTTTCCCAGTTCCGAGAGAATTATCAGTTTATTTCCATTTCTCCCGTCTTCTCTTTTTTCCCTTTTGTGGGAAGGTTTATGGCAACCTTTCTTTCTTCTTGCGTTCCTCATTTGTAAATAGGAGGCCTTGAAGCACAATATTTTGGGAGGAAAAGCAATGTAACTTAGTAGCTTCGAGAACAATTTATGCAAGCCCATAAATATGGCAGCTGCAGAAGATGCTCGAAGAGCCATCAAGAAAGAAGGGCACACTCTCTGAACATGATGCCTTTTAACCATGTGTCCTCCCAAAGTGTATGTGTTGAAGCTCTAACCCTTCATGTAACCATATTTGGATATAGGTCCTTAGGGCTAAATGAGGTGATAAGGGTTGGACTGGTGTCTTTATTTGCAAAGGAAGAGACACCCACGGGAGATACCCAAAGGCCCTGTGAGGGAGGACAGTGAGAAGGCAGCCATTTGTCAGCCAAGGAAAGAGGCTCAGGAGAAACCAAACCTGCCAACACCTTGATTTTAGACTTCCAGCCCCCATAAGTATATGAAAATGAGTTGCTGTTGTTTAAGCCACCCAGGCTGTGATACTTTGCTATGACGCCCTGGGCTGACTAATGCACCCACCTACCCAGTCCCCTTTGAGGATTACTGTGAAGTTTCCAATGGGCTTGGAGAGAGCACTGCAGCACCTCTTTTGTCACCAGAATCAAGGCACCGAGATGCATATTCCAGGCTGCACATGCTCCTGCTCATCCCTAGATGTGCACCTGGTTCCCCCCGGGCACACCTGTATCAAGAGCCAGTGCAGAAACACAGGCCTTAGAGGGGAGGATGGAACGTCGGCCCTGTGACCTTGGACAGGGATGCTCTACAGGCTTCAGTGTTATTATGTGGACAATAGCAAAACTAACACCTGCTTCTGAGCGTTGTTACAATGATCCAATGGAATGATGTATGTGAAAGCATTTTGTACAATGTAAAGTACAAAACAAACTAACAACTGATAACGGGCATAACAAAGCTCTGATGTACAGGGTTATAAAAGTCACTCTTTCTATTTGTTACCTGAGACAAATACTTCAGCAATTTATGTTTTAAAGTGGTGACTATCCACGGGGAGGGAGGGGGGAATCAGTTCTACTGGCTAGAAATTATATTGATTTTAACAAAACGGTAAGACAGTGATTCTGTGCCAACAAGATGTATAAGTTAAAGAGCAATTCCTGAAGATGTAAGAATAAACTACGACCTATTATAAATAATTCAAGATATGAGCAACAGTCAGGAAAGCTGGGTCCCTAAAGCCCAGGGCTCTGGACTCAGGAAGACCTGAGCTTAATTCCCCTTTTTATCCTTTTTATTTTATTTTTTATTTTATTTTTTATTTTTTAACGTGCTATGTATGGCACATTATTCAATCTTCCTAAGCCTCGTAGGTTTGTTGAAGGAATGTAGTTCATATGTGTATATGAAATACAATAGTGCTGCTTTTTGTATAAGAAATGTGCATTGTTATTTTTTGTCCTGGTTCTACCAATAATTCACTATGTGACCTTGAACTCATCTTTTCTAAGCCCTTGTTTTCTCACCTGGGTTCTAGGACTTCCTTCTGTTCTAACATGCTGTGATTTTAAAATAATTACCATTGTGGTTCCCTCAAAGGCTGATAAATAGTTCAGACTTCTTATGTAACAGAAGTAAAACTTAAAAGACTAAAAAGAAAAAAGAAAACAACAGTGAATTTATCTGAAAATGGCTCTCCATGAAAGTATTATACAGGATGATAAATGGAAAATTGTGTCTCATGAATCTTTTTCCTCTGGACCTATTGGCCATTCAAAAATGTCTGAAACATACCTACTATGTGCAAAGCGCAGTTCTAGAAAAACCTCCGGGGCAAGCTCACGCGTGGTAGAACTTAGAGTTTACACACCACTGCTATAGGGTACCACTGCAGAGGACTTGAGGATTGAGCTGATGAGCACGCTCAGCACTGAGAGGAGGTTAAAGACACAGAGTTGGATGAAAGACTGTGATATTTATGAAGTGGATATTTATGACGTGAATATTTATGAGCAAAGCTCCACTTGTCTGGGCTTGTCAGCCGTGGATCGAGAGTTACTCAACCCCTATCCTGGTCCCGGTGAGGGAGCTGGAAACCACCCCCTGACCACACAGCCCTGAGCCAAGCACGCCGACAAAACTTACTCAAAGTTTGTCCTTACTTAACTTCCAAAATCACTCTGTGTTTCTGAAACCACAACCAGGCCAGGAGGTCAGGCAATGAACTCAACCTCTCTGTTTTTGTTTTGTTTTTTCTCATCTGTAAAATGAGACCTACTTCATAGGGTTTTTCTAGAAATAAAATTAGGTAATATATATTGAAATGCTTATGGAAGCTGCACAAACACTCTCATCATGGCTGCCATCATTTGTCTCAAAGGGATTTGCCATGTGAAACAACCCACTTCAGCCTGCTTTTGCAGCAGATGGCTGCCAAAAATATCAATAGCAGCAATTTTTCCAGTCATTCTTCAAATTCTGCTTAGTGTTCATTATCACCTTTATTGACTTAGCCCAGCTGCAGGCACCAGCCCAGCTCCATCATTCTGTCACCAGGATTCGGCTGGGTAATTTGTGGTTTCCAAAGGAGGAAAGATGCTGGGGTAGGAATGCAAGTGCAATACATTCGCTAGCACAGCCTGAGGATAACCTTCTTCACCTTGTCCTCTCTCCTGGTTGGGCCCCCACAGAAGGGCCATACTGGTTCTATCTGATCCTGGGATCAGGAGAACCCACGACGTTGGAGGCTGTTTCTGGAGTCAGGAGAAGAAAGCTTCATCAGGGACAGTCATCACTGCAGGGCAAGCACTCTTACAGATGTAGAGATTTAGAAGCAATGTGATATAGTAGGAATAAAGTAAGGATGCCCTCTGTTTGCTGGGGGTGTACTATGTGCAAGGCTCTCTGTAATGCCTTATAAATTGCCTAGATACAAATGCCAGCTTTGCCCATTCCTGGCTGTGTGGCCTCAAGGCTGTGTGGCCTTGAGTGGCTAAGTGGTTACTTAGCCACTCTGTGCGTGTTACCTCATCTGAGAAATGTTGTTTTTGTGAGTATTGTTTTGGAATTATATAAATACATAACATATAAATTCAGATAAAATGTCAATATATAAAATATAAGTAAATATGCAAAATATATACTATATAATATATAAAACTATATAAATCTGTAAAACTTAGACAAATGCCTGGGATAGACGTACCATATGAAATATTATTTATTATTGTCATTCTTGTCATTATCAGTATAAATCAGTATCATCGTTATCATTATTACTATAAATCTCCTCTATTCATTTCCTACTGCTGCTGTAATAAATTACCACAAACTTAG
The DNA here is from genome assembly GCF_036562045.2 of Rhinolophus sinicus. Classification (NCBI taxonomy): domain Eukaryota; kingdom Metazoa; phylum Chordata; class Mammalia; order Chiroptera; family Rhinolophidae; genus Rhinolophus; species Rhinolophus sinicus. The sequence goes on from NC_133756.1 coordinate 108,334,438, forward strand.
TGGTTTAAAACAACACAGACTCATTATCTTATAGTTCTAGAGGTCAGAAGTCCTAAAGTCAAGGAGTCAGCTGAGCGGGGTTCCTTCAGGAGGATCCACAGGAAACTGTGTTTCCTTGCCTTTGCCAGCTTCTAGAGGTCACCTGCGTTCCCTGGCTCATGCCCCTCCCTTGCATCACTCTAGCCTGCGTCCATCATCACATCTCCTTCTCTGACGCCTCTGACCCCCCAACCACTCTCATAAGGACTCCAGTGGTCTCATCAGGCCCAACAGAGTAATCCAGAATGGTCTTCCCATCTCAAGATCCTTTATTCAATCATATCTGCAAAGGGTTTTTTTGGATTTCTTTGTTCATTTTGTTTTGTTTTGTTTTTGGGTGTTTTGTTTGTTTGGTTTTTGTTTTTGTTTTTGGAGGGGTTTTTTTTGTTTGTTTGTTTTGTTTGGTTTTTGTGCCATGTAATGTAACATCTCCATAGGGTCTGGGAACTAGGATGCAGACATTTTGATGGGGCCATTATTCTGTGTCCCACATCTCCCAAGAGTGAAATGTGAAATATTTGTAAGAGAATTCTACAGTAAGGAACTGAGTCTTGGAGGAGTTTCAAAAAGCTAAAAATGTCAGACATGGGTTCCAAATACAGATTGGTCTTGTAAACTCCATATCCTTTGTACCAGCTGCTTATAGACATGGAAATGGAAGCTCTGAGTTGGCTTCCCAGCTCTGTTCCCAAGCTGTCTGATGGCTCTGCACTACTGAGAAGTGTTAATGAGAGAATGTCTATGAAATGGCTGTAAACTATGTTTGACAGGTACAAGGTGTTCAGGTACCTTGTATGGGTGTCCAGATGGGGAAATCAGGGCCCAGAGAATGAAATGACTTGCTGAAGGGCACACAGGAAGTGATAGGACCAAGACTTCACCCTAGGTCTGCTTGACTTTCAAGAAGATAACACCTTTACTCCACAAAAATTATAGTCAGGGCAAAGAAATGTAGTTTTGTGATTCTCAAGTTGAGTACCTAAGATGTAACCTTTTAATAGTCTCCTGTACATAACTTTTCAAATACGAAACAAAAAGAGCATTATTCAGTCTTGTACTTTATAAACTACAACCTTTATGCTTCCAACATGGACACAGATGAGGGTGAGAAGCTGGGACTGATATAAGAGGACAGAGGGAAAGGTATGGCTCTCCAGTAAAGAAAGGGGAAGACCGAGAGAGGACATGCTCAGGAACTCTAACATCGTGGCCATCCTGTTTAGGCAGAATCCCGACTGCTTCACCCAGTTCTAACAGCAACGGACAAGAAAGCCTGTTAGGAGAATAAGGAAAAGAAGTTTAGGGCCAATTAAATTAGACCCTTGCTACTTGTGCATAGTGGATGGCAGACTTAAAAATGTATTTCTCTCCTCTTGCCTCAGAATGATACAGATGGAAAATATGTCTAAAAGGGGGGATGTTTAGACACATGGATTAGGAGCATTGACTGCCTCCTAAGAACTACTCAGCACTCCCTTGACTCTAAGGTTGGACTCCAAGGGAGGTGGAGTGTGATGGTTTAGATCATGGATCAAATCTCTACTCTGCTGCTTTGTTACACTAAATGAATTCTTAACCTCCCTGAACCTGTCTCCTCATCTATAAATTAGACCAATGACACATGCTCCTCAGAAGGTTTTGGAGGAAAGGAAATGAAAAACTTTCTATAAACCACTTAGCAGAGGGCTGACACATAGTATGCACTGAAGTGATGACGGCTTGTATTAGTTGACATTCTCCCACATAATAACTCTGTGGCCTACCCTGCCACTCCTATTATAAAATGTAAACTCAACAATGCAAGAAGGCGTTTCTAGGTGTTTATTCCAAAGACAAAACAAGTAAAGAGCAAAATATACAATAATAATAATGATAGTTAACATTTATTAAGCATCTATGCTATTCCAGGTACTCTCATATATTTTATGTATATTAATAAGTTAATCATTATACAACCCTAAATGTAGATTTCATATTAACCTATCTTAGAGATGATGCAACTAAGGAACAAAGCGGATGCCCAAGGTCACACCACCGGGAAATGTCAGAGCCAAAATATTAACTTAGGCAGTGTGGTTCCACAGACTACATATTTTATAGCTATATAGAGGTGGCCATATAATTTACCATCCAACCCAGAACACCTCTGAGCTAGGAAAACAGGCAGAATTCCAGAGCATTCCCAGGCAAGCCAGGACATATGGAAATCCTAGCTCTATTGCCTTTATAAGAATCTTTAAGAGCACAAATGGATTTTAGGAATTATCCTCTGTTAATATAAGATGGGGACACTGAGGCAAATCTATCCAGGGTTTCCCATTGTTGGGAGAACACCACACTCCTTAGAATGGCCCTCTAGGCCCAACATCGTTTAGCCCTGGCTATTCTCCAGCTCATGTGCACCGCTGTCACGCTCACTCTCATCTTCTGGACTCCAGAGGCACAGGTTTTCTCTCAGTTCCTTGATGTCCTGGCATTCTCCATGTCAGCCTTTTGCATGTGTTTTCCTTCTGCCTAGCAGCCTGGAGTGCTCCCCTGTCCCCTACACACACACACTATCTTAACTTCTGTGTGCTGGAAAGGGATGTAATCATTCTCTCCCCTAGATATCTACCACAGGATACAGGGGTAGCTAACACCAATGATGTGAGCACACTGTCTTCCACTGTGCTCCTTCATTTGACTGAAGCAGCGGCTATTATTTTCCTCTTATACCTACTGCATTCAAGTGTCCCTGACCCCTTGTTACTTCCATTTGTGCTACCAAGCTACATGGCATAAGCACTTATGGGCAAGGCCTGCCTTCCAACGGCTGCTCCTGCCACTTCTGTATTGCCGGTGCTAGCAGCTCATACATGTGTCTAACTTGGGTAGTAGAGACAGTCTTTTCCACAAACTCCTCTATCACACTGGGGAAAGACAAGGAAGCCTTGCTCAGATTTCCCTTCATAAGCCTTGTTCCCTAGCACCGTGCACCAGACAAGCTCTGCACTGGGGAGGACCACACACGTGCCCTGTGGCCAGAAGAACTGGTACTTCCTTCTCCCTTTGTCTTCTGTTCCTTGTAAGTACAACTCCCACAGCAGAAAACCCCAACATAGTAGAGGATGAAGCACCTAGCACCCCTCATTCCTTAGAGCTCAAGTTAAAGGTCAGACTCCACTGTTATGCCTGTGGCATCAGATCCTAATATTGGCACGCATTCATCATATAATTTTCCTTCCCATTTGTAATTGTATTCCAATTTGCAATTTTACATTTTTCTGGCAGATGATTTGATAAATGTCTTATTTACTTCCACATAGTATAAACTATAGTATAAACTATTATTATGAAAATAAGAAGTGTTGACTTTGCTCTTTCGTGTATCTTTAGTGTCTGTCCCATCAATATATTTATGTTGAATGAATGAATGAACTAACTTGTCAAAGGGCTGAACTATACTTTTCTACTATTCTTATGCTGTGATTGTAGAGCTTGGCAATATCTAGGTTGAAATTTGAGAATTTTCCTGGACTTTATTTTATAGGACACATTAGTGTCTATTAATTACTTCAGGATCCATTCGGAAGGTAAATTAACTTACTGAAGTGAATGACGGAAGGATCTGAGACAGTGCCAAATTGTTGGGCAGACAATTGAAATACCATGCCTGCTGGAAGAGAATATGACAAAAGATTAACATTTATCTCTGTGGCAATTTATGTATAAAAAAAAAGATCACATCTGGTTGCTCTATATTTCATATTGCCTTGTAATGGCAGAGAATGTTTTACACATTTTTCCTTGCCATGTATTAACAGCAGCTGCTTTTGAAAATAATAGAATACATAATACTTTCATGGTGCTTACTATATGCCACGCATGGGTCTCTGTCACTTTACATACATGAATTTTTATCATAACCTATAAGATAGGTACTATGATTATCTATTTTATAGAAGAGGAAACAAGGCATAACTGGTAACTCACAGGGCTGGGAATTAAATTGAGGAATTATGGATTTAATAGGTGCAGAGTTCAAGCACTTTGCTACTCTCTGTGCTGCCTTGTTATGCTGATGTAGGTAAGGGGAGAATAAGCTTTGTTACGAGAAGAATTCAGTAAAAAGCATGGGGGAGGTTAAGGAAGAAGAGTTACTCTAAAAAAGAGACAAGAAGCACCCAGAAGAGAAAAATAATAATTGTGGGAGAATAGGGGTTACCAACCATCTGGGTTGATTTGGGAGAGTATTTCTTCATTTCAAGAAAGCGAGAGCCCAGAAGAATTTTAGAGAACAGCTGTTTCTTAGGTGGAGGATTGAAATGAAAAGAGAGAATTGCAAAGGTATTTTCCTGTGTTCTAAGAATATAATACATCACCATCCAAAAACTTAGAGGTGATTTTTGAGAGACATAGGAAAATTTTGAATTATTTAAATTGTATTTTTTATAGAACATTCATTTAAATTGACACTATTTTGTTACCTTTGGGTTTCATATAAAGTATCCCATCTTATCCATACAATGAATAAGATACATAGGTAGATAAGGTAGATACTATTCTGTCTATATTGTAGAAGAAGAAACTATAGATCAGAGAAGTAATTCGCTTAAGGTCACACAGAAAGTAAATACCAGAGCTGGGATTTAAACTCAGTTCTGACTCCAAGCATCCTTGACCTCATCATGCACATAAATCCATACAAATTGTTCTGTACTTTCTGTGACAAGACCAAAGTCACACACAGAGAAAGATCTAGACCATTAGCCTCTCAACTTTAATTCTAGTGATCTTATGGTTTCCCTTATTGCCTACATAGCCTCCAAAATGTATACTATGTACACTCTCAGGATATTTAACACATAGAGGAAGAGATATTCTGGAAGAAAATGATAATTTCCAAAAGAACTTCTCTTGAAAAAAAAAAAAATATATATATATATATATATATTTAACAAGGAGATGAAACTAATTTCACCATTGTTGCAATATCATCACATTCTAATATCCCAGGAAGATATGTCAGGACTGCTGCAATTAAATTTGATTAAGCATGTAATTACTGGATGGCTACTATGTGCAAAACATCTATCTTTTATGGCTCCACTCATGCCCACTTTTGGTATTTGTGGCCCAAGAGACACATTCAAGTGATTACATCTAATATCTGTTGCCCAGAATAGAATGTTACTGATATTTGAACTTGAACTTCACCTTCCTCAAAAGTGAAGATATAGACATAGAATATATGTATGTATGTATGTATGTATATATATATATATATATATATATATATATATATATATATATACAGATATATATACATACAGAGAAAGAGAGAGAGAGAGAGATAATTTGCCATTCTTTGACCTTGTGGTGAAATGGAATGCCATGCACTATATTGGTTAACAGCTATGAATGACTTTGGTGGGGACATACTTGGATGTAAGCTCCAGTCTGCCTCCCAGTAATTATGTGATCATAGACATGTAATTCAACCACTAGGGGGTCTCAATTTTCTCATTGGTAAAATAAGGGTAATTATTCCTCCCTCTTAGGGTTGTGCTGATTAAATAATATATGTAAACCACTTAGCACAGGCCTGGCACCATAGTGAGCATAGACTAAAAGATGACTTCTAATAAAACTCTTCCATTGTCAACAGAATTAATTGAGCTTCTTTCAATACTAATCACAGAAAGCATGGCCAAAATCATTGATCTCAGCATATAAAGGACTGAATCAGGTAGTCATAAAGCCACTCGTCCATCCTAATTGTACAATTGGATAAATCATTTCCTTCTTTGGGCCTTCAATTTTTAATCTGTAATAGAATATTATTATGGGTTAAGCAATGGTTTCTGTGTCCACGTCTGACTTTAAAAAGCCAGTTCTAGTCATAGTGAATGTGAATAGCACCCTCTTTAAACCTTAAGAACAGTGATTCTTAATGACAAAGTCCTCGATTGTACCAACAAAGGATATTCTGCCCTAATGAACAATTTGTGATTCTACCAAAAACTGCAACCTCAGTTTCTTTCTGAGGAGGAAGCATTTCCACCCAGATCCTGAGGGAAAGGGAGGGGTTAGAAGCCTGGGAAAGCAATTAGACTTAGCTCAGATTTCCTCCCACCAAATGGCCACAAGGTGATGGCATAGCAATCCCGTGAATCCTGCTCTGGGGATAAAGACACATACTAATTATACTTGGAGTAGCTCCAAACACTGTAATGCAATCCAAGAATAAATACTTCAACTGAGCTGACAATGTTGTTTAATCATGTAGAGCATATACCTACACAATTCTTTCCATTTCTCGTAGAAAACTCAATCACATATAAATGACTGATTCACAGAATCTTTAATTCAGTTATGGACTCAGTCACTTTTATTAAATGCCTATCAATGAGCTAGATGGTAAACATATGGGAGAAATGAAAAAGAATCTAGTGGGCAAGACAAACAACCAATGTGATGCCAGTGTACTGCTAAGGTAGTGAAAATACTATGAAAGCACCCAAGCATATTTGAGGGAGTAAGATGACAGGGTACCAATAAATGGACTCTGGGCGTGGAAGAAGCTCTGATTTATAGCATTTGCTGATTTCTGTGGCAGAAAAACTCCCACCAAGGGCTATTTCAAGCCTTCAAGAAGACATCATTGAACACAGAGTTGGGAAGAGGGATGCATAATTAGCTCTTATAAGCCAGTACACCCGGGCAGTAAAGGGCAAATGCTCATGACCATTGACAAAGGCTTTCTTGTGTGTTTGACCTTTCAACTAAGAGTTTTCTAAACAGAAAGAGTCTCCCAAGAAGCTGGGGAGTTCAGGATGCACAATATTTATTGAATTCGAGGCTGGGAGTCTGGAACAACATAAGCTCAGAGAGCTCTTTTGGCACTGAGGGCAGAGATGCCTGACGGCTGGGTTCCACCTCTGTTTACCTGTGTCTGGGAAGAGCATTTCGCATTCTAGAGTGGTATGTTTGCTCAGATCATCAGCTGCATACCCTCAGAATAAAGATTCAGTGAACCTGCTGTCAGAAGGGTTTCTCCTGTGGTGGCAGAATGAAATCAACATCTCTGGTGGAATACAGTTAAATCACTAAGCAGTGATGTTTTAACACATCTCAGAAATTGCCAAGATGCCTGACCCGAGTTTAAGAATGCCACAAAAGCAAAACTTTACATGTTTTATATAGCAGTTCAAGGATATTAGGGGAGATATTTATAAGATTTAGCTCCTCAGTCTAAAGTTTAATTCCTTGATCTAACCATCTCTAAATGAGGCAGAGTCCTTTTGTTTCCCTAATAAATTTCCCTTAAGTGGGTCTTTCAGAGTAATAGCCCCATGTGATGTTAGATGAGTAACATAATAAATAAATACATTTACTATTTCATGGTTCAAACATTTGAGAAACTCTGATTTAACGTTTGGTGGGCTTCTTGAGTACAGGAGTTCTCAGAGCCTTTATTCTTCATTAATTACGGCTACTTCACTGAGCCATCGTAAGCTCTATGCCAGACAATGTGCCAAGCACTTTAAATATGGTACCTTATTTAATCTTTTCATCGTATTTGTGAAATAGATATTTTCATCTACATTTTTCTGAGGGTGACACTAAGGCTCATAAAACTGTAACACCACGCTCGGGAGCATAAACCCAATGAGCAGATCTTGACCCCAAACCTCCCTGACGTTGCATCCATGCTCTTAAACGTTATGCTGTATTCTGTCTGCACTGTCAATCACTAGCTGTGGCATAGTGTATTCACTATTTCCTAAACATTTGAGGATTAAACAAGTTTTTAATAGAGCCTTTTTGCCGAACTGGTGTCCAACACACTATGCTTGGATCTTAACACTAACTTTTGGGGCTATAAAGCAGAGAAACAGGTAAGAGGTCCTACTTAGCAGCTGAAAATTGCGATACAGCTATAAAGACTTTAAGTGCCAAATATAATAGAGAAAGAGGCAAGGGTGTTGTCATGGAAAGAGTGTTAAATTCAGAGTCTGAAGAAATGGGTTTCTATCCTGGAAACATCTCAGGTATAACCTTGATCAAGTAATTTCACGACTCAGAGCCTCAGTCTTCTCAGCAAAGTGACTGTCACATGATGGTATCTTCCAGCTCCTTGGTGTTGGATTCAATCTGCAATAGGCATTTTGTGCTTCTACATGTCTTGCTGCATAGGCCCCTATTACAAGGTCCTGCCCATTATTTCACTCTGTGAAAAGGCCATTGTGCTACTTATCAGAATTTTTTGTGCAATTGGCAATTCTGAAAAGTGAAGAATGCACTACTTGGACCTTGCTAAGATGTACTCTCCTTCTGGTCAAAGACCACACTTGCTTACTGCTTGCTATAAAAGCAGTAGATTCCCTAATCTCACAGCTCCTCTCTTGTGGTATACCCCACTGAGCCTGAAGGCTCTACCTGGTTCTCTTTGTTGCTATGTGGAATTTAGGGGTTGTGGATTGGGTGTAATTTCTGCCACTGATTTTATAGTGAATAATAAAGCCCTTTGTCTCTGACCGAGGAGTCTTGTGTGTTCTATTAGCTCCCAAGCAACTATGTAAATCCAGCTTATTAGCTTGTGCAGTTATCCTTCTCTTTTATGTACTATCTTTTCTGTACGGTCAAACTTATTTAAGTAGAGTAAAATCCTAACAGATGGCATCATACGAGAGCACATGGTATGCCTTAAATTTAATAGAATAAAGAGAAATCATGAAGTATAGGATGTAACTGTTTTCTTATGTCAATTACTCATTCATTCTTTCAACAGACACATTTTAAGTCAATGCCAACAGACACATTTTGAGTTAGGGCCTGTGGAAGGCCCTAAGCAATAAATGACCTGGATGAGACAGCCCGTTTTCAGCAAGCTCTTCATAGAATAGAACCAATCAATTCTATAATAAGCAATTAAGCGATTGCTGAAAGTACAAGTATGTCCTTAAACGCATTCACACAACATCAAAATAAAAGTAAATTCCATAGAAGTGTGTCCAAAAATTGGATAATTTATAGAAGAGGAAAGACACTGAGGTTATCTTTGATGTAATTAGACTAGATAGTGATGTGAAAGTATTCTGACACTCTGTAACTTGTGTGTGACCCTTCACAGGTGCTCAGTAATTCTTTCCTGAATCATAACTTCAGATGCCCTCCATGCTTAGATATATCAGTTCTAGTTTTATTTCAAAATCAGATGCACATAAGCTAATTGTTCCCACCAAAAAATAGACAAAATATTTTTAAAAGTTCATTCAAAATCTAACAAAATGCCACTATATTTGAAAGAGCAGTCAAGCCATTTATGCTATGAAATTACCTGTGCTCTGAACAAAGAAATCACACAAAACACCAAGAACTTTAGAATGCCCTGGGAGATAGTCAGTTTTTAAAACATTAAATGTTAATGAAATAGAGCAGAAGAGGAGATAAATTACAGTATCCTCTTGTAAGGAGACCTGTTTCTGTTTGCCTTGCTGCACAGAAGGCAAATGGTTCCAAATAACACTGAACGTTGCTTGGTGATTTTTTCCAGGCCAGTTGGTTATACAGGTGACTGCTATCTAGCTTTCTTACCATTGTGGCAAAGGCAATTGTAAAATATAGATAACATTTATCAAAAATGTCATTGAAAAGACTATGTCTGTAAAGTGTGTTCATATATTAATTCATTCAACAAATATTTATTGTGCTCCTATTATATGCCAGGTAATAGATGAGGTGCTGAGCCAGTATTTATGTCATTATTTATAGTGTGATTAAAATAACTGAAGCTGACCTCAAACACTGCAAACACTAAAATAGGCTTATAAACTTTGGTGTTGAAATGCTTCTGAATGAACAAAGCATCTTCCTGTCTGAAAAGGCATATTCTTGGTGGAAAGTCAACAAAAACTGAAGTTGTTAGAAGCAAATGGCAAATAGCCAACTCAGATCAGTTTTTTGTAAAAGCTGCTGGGAGCAGCAGTGTAAGGACTGTGTGGCCTTGTCTTTTCTCCCTTGCAGGAGGAAAAACAGAATAGCAACACACAGGCAGTAAAATTGCAATATTGAGTTATAGATAGGATTAACGAAAGATTCAGGAATCCAGAAGACAAAAGGCAAGTGAGTGGCTTTCTGGATTTTCAAGACCTGACCAGATTTCCACTTTAAAGATATGCAGGTAATTTGATTTGAAGTTCTAGTGTGTCAATGGGTATTCTTGAAAAACTAAACCAGAACCATTGCTGTCAGTATTAATTAAAATTTAATGAGTCCAGATAATATAGAAGCCAAATATCACATAATCCTGGGGAAATGGAGAAATAAGTTTCCAGAGAAAGTTCTTTCTGACAACATAGGAATCTCTTTTGATATGGAGAATGGCCTCCTGTGGCTCAAATAATGGCATCTGAATATAAGTACATTGTTGCCCAACTGGAGATTTTATTGTCAGCTTCCTTTAGAACTATGTGTAAATATGTGATTAAGTCCTTGCCAGTGACATGGGCGTGCATAAGATGTAGGCAAATTGTGCCTCAATTGCTTGAAGTTGCTTGTCAAGTGGGTGAGGATAGCACCCTAGAGATGGCAGAGAAACAAGATGAATGGAAGCCAGGTCCCTGTGTGACCTCAGGAAGCCAAAATGCCCCGTAGATCTGGACTACTACCTGTGAGAGAATATTGTATTCTGAAATCTCATTATTACATCAACTAACTTAGTTTTTGCCCTAACACAGTTATTCAGACAAGGGCCTTTGAGAGGGACTAACATTTGAGGCAGGATATGAATGATGAGAGAAAAGTTATTTTGAAGAGTCAAAGGAAAAATGTACTTGAGAGAATAGTGCAGACACCTGAAGAAGTTATTCTGTATTCAAAGAGCCAAAAGAATGCAACATCAGAGCATAATGACAGGTCAGAGGCTCTTAATCCACAATCACTCAACTAGCAACATAAACATCTACCCAAAATACATCCAGAGTCCCAGTTGTGGTCGCGCAGACTCCAGAAGATGATATACACATTTATTTGTATTTCCTTCAAGTTAGCCACAGCTGGCCATCCAGAGTCCCTTTTCTGTCTGGTGTTCCTCCCGTTTCCTTTTTCCCCCTCATCTTTTCTATGTCCATTCTCTTCACACAGACTAGTTCCAGATAGCTGCAGGCTCAACCAAGGAGACGGATGTGCTATTATTATCTTCATTTTACAGAAACTGAGGTCCAGAGAGAGTAACTGACCCAAAGTCTCATAATAGAAGTGACAAAGCCAGGAAATTAACCTCAGGTAATTCCTTCTTTAATCCACTTCTTTAATTACCATAATTTCTGCCCTGGTCGGCTCAGTTCTTGTAAAATTTTGAGAGTGGAGCATCTATTACTAAGCAAACTTTTATCTTGCTTATAGTGAAAAATGCCTCTAATAACAATCTGCCTATTAAAGGGGATTCTCTCTATCAGGAATAAGGAGGAGAGGGAAAAACGGGGGATGAGGGCAAGAGAAAATTCTATCATGCCACACTTAGAAAGTGTCAATTCTCAGAAAACGATGCCCCCATGAAATAGCATTATCATCATTTTACACATGTGGCATCTCACACAGATATAAAGTGTCAGGGCCAATAATCAAACTTAGGTCTGTAATGATCACATTCCTGCTGCTTTTTCCAAAAAGGAACAAAGATTCATAAGTCCAGAGGTATAGTTACGTTCCCTGGCAATAGTGAAGCAGTATGCATAGAAATGTCATGTGCCCAGTAGTCACTGGCTGTGTCTACCCCTTGTTAATCCTGCTCCTTTATCTGGCACCTCTCAATATTCACTATGTTCAAGCGCCCTTTCCCAATTAAACTTGGCTCTCAGCAAAGAGCCCAGCATACGTACTCCTTCAGACTAAAATAGACGTGAATGGTTACCCTCAGTGCTACATAACCCAGAATGAGAATATTCAGTTTGACAAAGCTCAATCTCCAGCTGTCCAAAAGAAAATTCTTGCTCTGGCATTTTAAGCATGGAAATAGGAACTAAGGCCTAGCTAACTCAGCTGCTTTGAGACCACCCATATCCCAGCCTGATAAAAAACTGTATAGCCAGTCTTCAAATTATTGGAAAGTAAATTAAGCCAAATACCTACCTTCAACACCAGTGAAACCTAAGTACTCAAAGCTTATATAAGCTTAATATTTCTCTTCCCCAAATAGCAGCTTTGGCGAAGGTGACCTGTTAGAACTACACTGGAGTTAATTAACGAGCTTGGTTCTGGGCTGGTTAACAGTGCCTCTGACAGCAAGAACAGAGCAGGTGACCCAGACAGCCAGGCAGGTGACAAATGGCTTTTAAATCTGGCCATGGAAACATGGAACCAAAGTGTAATCACATTTACTGCTGTATAAAAAAAGTCATCTCCACAATTAAATTTATTGGCCATTAAATTGTTACTGCTTTGCTTGTACCAAAGTGGTCAAATTACATTTCTGGCTTTATTGGATATTTTTATTTCCTCTAATGACTATGCATGCTTTCCTTGGAATAGAATTTATAGCTCTAACATCTCACTCTGCCGGTTGTTAGAAAGGAATCCATGCAAACAAAGCTGGGAAGCAAAGTGGCAATGGTGCTGCAGCTCCCAGACTAAAGACCAAGGATTTCAAGGAGCTGCAGAGTTATTTCAGGGGGCCACAGAATCTGTCCTCTGTGCACCCGCCATTGTCATAGCCAGCTTCAGTTTCTCACACATGTGTCTGACATACATGTGATGAATAAATTTCAATTAATATTAATTTTCAATTAATCAATTAATTTCAAATTGGTATTGCATTCCTAGTGGCTTCCTGTCATTAGTTATAATATAGTAGTGTGATATTTTTACATGAAAAAGAGGCCTTCATTCTTGAAACCGTAGACAACCCCTGATAGCATATTTATACAATTTAATGTAACGTAAAGTTAACACAAGGATAGTATTCAATAAAAGTAGCTTAACAGGAGTACAACTCTTCTCAGAACAACGGTCATGTCAAAATGTAAGTTTTTCCACCTTTTAGGACTTAAGTTGAAGTGACGGTAGCTCTTATAGCACAGACTAGAGAGAAACTAAATTCTTGCCATATCACAGATCCACGGGTTTTCTTGAAAGAAATGGTTATGTATAAAGAATACTCTCCCAAAACGGAAATCTAGTAAGTAGGTTGACATCAGCAGCAAATGTCGACCAGTTCAAGACTAAATTAATAAAACATTTTCTCTTATTCATTAATTCACAACCTGGGATTGCCAGGAATCCCAATTCAACAGGGAACATTGATTGGTTGTCAAGTAAGGAAAACACAGCTCCCAGTTTGTACATATGCCTGAGGCTCAACACTGCCAGGGGACCAATGCATCCTAGACAGGAACCAAAAGACCATGGCTGCCACCAGCTGCAACCTCCAAGGGAAAGAACTAGATTGTGAGGTTTCCAGCCCTGGGACCAAGAATGTTGGTCTGGGAGAAGGGAAGTTGTTGCCACTTTATATTTTATGACATTAACAGTTGTCTCATTTTCTTTTTCTAGTATCTGCAGTAAAGAAAGCTTATCTTGGGTGAAGCATGCAGCACACAAAGTAGAATCAAACTGTCTGTCTATAAATAGCTCAAGACAACTGGCTGTTATGCCACACATAACACCTTATGGATTGGGACTTCCTTCAAGATAAGAATTATGTCCTGACCACCTAACATTATACCTGGATCATTCGATTAAATGTAAAAATTCATTTAAATGTTTGTTGAATCAATTATTGAATTTCTAAATAAGATACTTAAAGCTGAGTTGGGCCTCTGAGTTGCTCCTTTTCCTGTCACTCTGAGAGATTGTTGCTTTCTCTGTCTGTGAGATGAGTACACAACACAGGAAAAGAAAGTGATTTTCTCCAACAATCACAGTTTTGAGAGGTTGATTTATTTACAACCACAGAAACTGATTTTGTTCTTGTCCCATTTTTCAAATACATAGATTGAAGCTGTAAACTGAAAGAGACTTGCCCAAATCTAGATTTTGATACCAGAAGTTTCTTGAAGCATCAATTCTGAAAAGCCTGAAAGTGTCAAATACATTTCACTATTTAAATTTCCAGCTTGAATTTCTTTCCCTGGAACTAAAACCGTCAGTGAGAAGGGAGGTACCTGAGAGTTACAGCTGTGAAGGGCTTTCGAAGGCCTCTAGGACCACTACAACCAAGCAAAATAGACCAAGACTTACTACATGCCCACTGTGTTCCTGCTCATAGTTCAATCCTAGCTCTCTAGTCTGTAATTATTTGTTTATGTGTTTGTCTCCCCCGCGGGATGAGTTCCTTGAAGATATCAACCTGATTTTATTAGTCTCTATAACTACTCCCAGCACAGCGACTGACATAGGCTCAGAGCTCCATAAATATTGTCTGGATATTACTAAATTTACTTTCTGTCTTAGTTCATGCTTCAGTGAAATTTCCAACAAAACTCTTGTCACTTCTGTGTTTTTGAGACCAGCTCTGTATCGCAGCTGCTTTTATTCTTTCTTTTTCATTTCTTTTACTTTATAGAGTCCATTACTTTATAGAGTCCAAATGGCAAGACTGACAACCCCAGAGGTAGAATGATGAGAAACAATAAGCAGCCATCCCATAGCAAACCCTTACTATGACCCCAGGCTAGATTCCTAGACACACTCTCATTCATTACAAGGTAGACTCTGAGCTAAAACAGCCACCTTCAAGGTAGCACTTCCTTTACTGAATCTTTACTTGCCAAAAAGTCAGACATTAAGAAATACTTTTATATGGATTATTTTAGAGTTGCTAGCAAAAAATTTTTCCTATTTTTGTTCCATCCATGTAACATCACCATCATCACCACCATCACTTAATGTGTTTACTACATACCACAGACTGTTCTAAGTCCTTTGTTATTAATCAACAACCCTATAATATATACATATTTACACACATATGTGTATGTATAGATACAATATTTTATGCATATATTATATTATCTTCATTTTTCAGATAAAGAAGTTCCCCAATGTCAGGTAGCTAGTAAATGTTACAACCAGAATTAAGACCAAAAAAATAAAATAAACACAAATCTGCCCTTCTTACCTACCCCATCTAAATTGGCAATCACTATTTTTGTTCTTCCCTATATCAACATTCAGTTTCAATATAAGATTCATATAGAATAAATCTAAGAAAAGGACACAGACATGGAAGATTGCCACCTGAAGAGAATGATCAGAAGGTTTACTTATTCATTCATCAATAGTCATTGAACAACTACCATGTGTTAGGTACTATTTTAGATGACTGGTGATTGAAAAAACAAAACCTGCTTTTTCAGATGATTCAGATCTGACCTTGAAACTAGAATTTAAATTTCCTGACTTGCACACCATATAACTGAATGAATCAGCCTCTCTCTGGGCTACAATTTCTGAATCTTTTAGTCAAGGATAACAATACTACCTGATAGAGTTTGTCTAGGGATCAATTGAAATCAAATGAGACCAAATTGTGACAATGGCTGATATGGCCCTAAGTGATCTCACCTGTACCACTCTCTCTTTCATGTTGTTTGGCCACATTGGTGATGGTGGACCCCTCAAACACACACAAACACACACACACACATATGCATGGATAACTCTCTCAGCTCCTTCAAGTTTTGCTCAAATGTCACCTTTGAAGGAAACCAACAATGATCAAAAAATTACGTCTTCCATTGCCCTCACTCTGGCACCCCTGGTCCTAAATTCCATAACTCTATTTTTTTCTCCATAGCATTTATCATCTTTTAATATGCCATATAATTTAGTGATTATGTTTATAGCTCATCCATTCCTTAGTCATCCCTTCCCTTTTCATGAGGGCAGAAAATTTGATCTATTTTATCCAGATATCCCAAGTACCTAGAAAATGTCCTAGCTCACAATAGCTATGCAATATATACAGGTTAAATAAATGAATGTATATAAGAGTTTGCATGGTACTTGGCATATGTTGCTCAAAAAATTGTTGAAACCTTTTTCTTTTTTTTTTATTGCAAAGTTTTTTTCACCCTAACAAAGCTCTTTTCAGTTTGACTGTCATTTACATTTTTCTCACATACAGTCTGTACCTTTCCTGCATGACAGATTTTCTGCAGATTGATTTTGCTCACACTGGGCTTTTTGCCAATTTTTTCCATATGCTGGGCAGTGACTAAGCAGGGGAAGATAGCCACTCTGGGATCTGGTATTCCTGACAACAACCTTGACCATGCCACATTGATGTTTCTTGAAATCCTACCACTTGCCTTGCTCTATTCTCAGTATGCAGAGGATGGCAAAGAGGCCAGAGGAGAACAGAAAAAATATATAGGATATGGCCAGTAGCTTCAAGGAATACCCCATACATGACACTTTCAGATATAGCTTAGTAAGAGAACGCTTGTGTTCGAATCATGGCTCTATCATTCACCAGCCCTGTGTGACCCTATACAATTGACTTAACTTCTTTGAGCCTTGAATGCCTGGCCAGGATAAAAGAGAGATGGCAATTACTTCATAGGATTGTTGAGAGGGGGAAATTATGCTTAAAAGAATTACAGATAAAGGTGCTCAGAATAGTGCTTGGAACATTGCAGATACAGAAGTCCCCCTTTATCTGCAGTTTTGCTTTGTGGTTTCAGTTACCTGCACTCCCCAGCAGTCCAAAAATACGAAGTGGAAAATTCCAGAAATAAACAATTCATAAATTTTAAATTGTGTGTCACTCTGAGTCGCAAGAAAAAAATCTCGTGCCATCGTGCAGGGGACATGAATCATCCCTTTTTCCAGCATATTCACGCTGTATATGCTACCCGCCTGTTAGTCACTTCATAGCCATCTAGGTTATTAGATCAACTGACATGGTATCACAGTGCTTTTATTCAGGTAACCCTTATTTTTCTTACTGTGCCTCATTTATAAATTAAATTTTATCATAGGTAAGTATGTACAGGAAAAAAATCATATATAAAGTGTTCGGTATTCTACACAGCTTCAGGCATGCTTTGGGGGCCTTGGAATGTATCCTCCACAGATAAGGGGGTACTACTATACTGCCTAATAAATCTTAACATTTACATTAAACATCATCTGACAAAACAAAGGCATATGAAATGAGAATAACCATCAAGGGTTAAATGATCATGAACGGCATTGGAGTCAGAGGATAGTGATGGCTGAAGTAATCAGAAAGCGTTTTTCTTCATTCCTTTGTTCATTTGGCTAAACATCTAGCAAGAGAATCTATCTCT
Organism: Rhinolophus sinicus; assembly: GCF_036562045.2. Classification (NCBI taxonomy): domain Eukaryota; kingdom Metazoa; phylum Chordata; class Mammalia; order Chiroptera; family Rhinolophidae; genus Rhinolophus; species Rhinolophus sinicus. Next base: position 108,351,753 of record NC_133756.1, read on the forward strand.
TCACCTTGAGTTCTTAATCTGGTGGAGGAGACAGGAAAGCAAACACAATGTATTGCAAAATATGTGATGGGAGCATTACTGAGAAAGGTCACTTTAATGACAATGTGGAATACATATTCATACATATCCAGTATATGATGTGACAGTATGAAGTATATATATATATGCATATATATATATATATGTATATGTATATGTATATATGTGTACATGTGTATATATATGTGTGTGTATATATATACACATATATACATATATATATGTATATATATACATATGCTGGTGGGCAAACAAAAGAAGACTTGTTTGGAATTTTTATGTAGAATTCTAGGTGAGATACGAGTACCATGAAAGTTTGAAAAAAGGAGACTGACATTAGGGATGAAAAGGAGAAGGTAAAAGCAAAAGCTACTTACCAGGCTGTTAATGTTGGGTATGGCCAATTCTTAGTCCACATCTTATTTAATCTATCAGTATCATTTTTACATAGAGTTGCTCACTCTTTCCTCTTTGAAACACATTCTTCTATTGGATTCCAAGACATAGAAGAATATATTCACACTGTTATATTTTTCTTCCTGCTTCTCTGGAAGCTCCTTCTCAGTAGCTCTCTTTGGTTTGTTTTCTTCTTCCTGTCCTCTTACCCTTGGGCTTCCCAGGACTAAGTATTTGGACTTCATCTCTTCTCTAGCTACACTCATTCCTTTGGTATTCCCATTAGTTACATAACCTTGCATTGTGCTTAGCTGTTGATAACTCTTAAATTCTTATTTGTAGATCAGATATTTCCCTTGAACTCCAGATTTGTATATACAATTTCCTTCCCTACATACCTACTTGGATATCATACAGACAGCTCTGACCTGGCATGCCCCCAAGCAAGCTCCTAATCTCCTGCCCTACACCTGCTCCACCCAGGGTTTTCCCACCTCAGTTAACCACAACTCTATTCTTTGAGTTGCTCCAAACACATACCTCAGAGTGATCCTTGACTCCTCCCTTTCTCTCATACCCGTATCCAAATCAGTCAGAAAATACTGTCAGCTCTAACTTCAAATTATCCCAGAAAATTACTTCTCCCAATTCCATAGCTATTATCCCAATTCAAGCCACCATCCTTTCTCACCTTAATATTTGCAATAACCTCCCTGTTTCCACTCTTCACTGTGGCCATGCAGCAACCCACCGTCTGTCTCCTTATACCTGCCCCTAAAGGAAGGAGAGTCTGTGAGACGGATCTTTTCAGGGACTTTGCTTCACCTTTGTGTTTGCACCTTATGTCTCCCTGTTTGGTCCCAAAAAGATGGGTGGTCAGCCAATGAAGAGTAAGATTCCCCACGGGAGGGACAACTCAAGCCAGGCGCAGTCGAGTGGGGACCAACAGGAGAACCCACGGGGTTCATAGAGGTGCGTACAGCCCCCCCCACCTTCCCCAGGCTAAAAACCTCCGCCTCTGTGACTGCATTCCTTCCCACAACCTGCAAGGGAAGTGATTCAATGATGTGCTCTCCATCTATTCATATGCATAAAGGTTTTGTCCCATGGGGAAGTACAAACATCCTGAGACTTAGGGTTCAGCTGCCTGCAGGCAAGGGTGATTGCCTTAAATCAGTTTCCTATTATGGTGTATGGAATTCACAGATCTTGAGATTGACAAGCTTTATTTCCTTTACTTCCTCACCTAACTAATAAAAGCTAATGCATTGGTGTTGGCCGTGTCCAGTCCTTGAGGCTGCAGTCCCTTGGCCCCGCTTAAACTCTATTCGTGGCTACTGTCTTTTCTTAACCCTGTGCTGCCCTCCTCACTCCCCACAACCCTCGTCCTGCCTGATGCAACACTTCACCACCTGCTAGTCTTAACACAGCAGTCAGAGTAATTCTTTCAAGACATGAGTCAAATACTGTTACTCCGTGGCTTAAAAGATTCACAAGCTCCTGAGCTCATTCAAAGTCAAAGTCCAAGAACTTACAATAGCTGGAAGCCCCTAAACAGTACAGTCTCTATTATTATTTCCTTGTGAATATCTCCTAACTCCCTCCACTCCAGCCTTGCTGGTCCCCTTGATGATTTTGGAATACTCCAGGCATCCTCCCATCTGAGGGTCTTTGCTCAAGTTGTTCCCTCTCCTGAATCTCCCCTTCAATATTCCCATGGCTTTCTCCCTCACTTACTTTAAATCTGCTCAAATGTCATCTTTTTAATGAGACATTCCCTCATCACACTATTTAAAATTAACATTCCCGCCCCTTTCATTCCTTACTCCCTCCCTTGCTTCATTTTTCTTCACAGCACTTACCATCTTCCAACTTTTTATGTAATTTATTGTCATCATGATCTGCCTTCCCCTATAAGAAGGCAAATTACAAAAGATCAGGAATTGTCTTTTTTTTTAAAGATTTTTAATAAAAGTATAGCTAACATACAATATTATATTAGTTCCAGGGGTACACCACAATTATTCAACATTTATATACCTAAAGAAGCAATTACCATAAGTCCAGCAACCGTCTGACACTGTACCACACTATAACAATAGTATTGACTATATTCCCTGTGCTATATGTTACATCCCCATGACTTGTTTTATATCTGGAAATTTGGACCTCATTCCCCTTCATCTTTTCCCATATTTTTTAAATTCTTCAATTACAGTTGACATTCAATATTATTTTATATTAATTTCATGTGTACAACATAGTGGTTAAACATTTACATATATAATTTAAGAAGTGATCCCCCTGACTAGTCTAGTATCCACCTGGCACTATGGTAATAACAATGTATGTCATTGACTATATTCCCTATAGGAATTGTCTTTTTTGTTCATTGGACATCTCCAGTGCCCATAAGAGTGTTTGACACATAATAAATGATCAATAAACAATTTATGAATGAATAACGGAATTGGTAATTAACTGATGTGAAGAGTAAAGAACTGGAGTTAAAGATGACACTAACATACAGTGGTACTTTTCTTGAATAGAGAAAGTGAAGTCAACTTAAGTCTGGAAATAAGTTAAGCTTGGGCATTTATTTGAGGTTTCTTTAAGCTCTCCAAATAAAGAAAGATGTCTATGTTGGCAGTGAAAAGTAGGAGACAGGAAAGGGGTTGGAGAGACACTGTTACTTTATTCTCCACTACTCTGCTCACAATGCCTCATATAGTAGGTTCAGTATTGACAATTCAGATGTGTTCACTGTCCATGAAGAAGCACCCTGTAACCTTAAAAAAAAAAAGACAAAATTTATGAAACAGTTTCAGGCATGAAACAACAGATTGATCAGGACATTGATCTCCGAGAGAGGGGAAACCAAGTAGGTGAACCCTATGATAACTTACTACCTGGCGTTAATAAGCTTACTGATCATCTTACTTATGATAAATTTACTGCCTGGAGAGAGTTTCTAGGCTGCAATGCAGGGAGGGTGACCCGAACGGAGTTCTGCACTTTTCTGGAGTTGAGAAGACAGAATTCAGAGAGGCCATAGTGGAAAGAATTTGCAATGCAGTGAAAGTTGAGAAGAGAGCTACAGAGAGACCTCTGGATATCTGCAAAAAAATACCCCTTGAAACTTCAGCTGAGTAGTAATAGCACATGCCTGAGAATGGGGAAGCGGAGACACCAAACAGTATCAGGCAGAACCATCTAGAAAGGCCACACATGGCTAGGCACAGTTTCTGTTCCCACCACCGAGGGGGAAAAACCCTATGATAGGACTCATCCAGCAGAGCCCTCAGAAGAATATTGCCTCAATAAAAGGATAAATTGTTAAGGGAAGTGAGAGAAAATGTGCCTCCAGGGCTGTTCAGATTCTCTCAGGAAGAGAAAATTGCAGTTTAAGAGAATTCCATGGCTTTATCTATTAAGATATAACTATTGACTCTAGTGAGAGTAAATTTAGTAGGCATTGGATAGGCAGAGGGGAGAATTACCAGTGGGGAGGAAATACGGAGCCTGCTGAATCCATAGGCTAGTAAGAAAGCAACCATGAGCATGTGATAACGAACTGGTTTACAATCCCAGATCAAATTAACAAGGGCCAAGGAAAATCAATTCTGGGAAAAGATGAGGAAGGTGAAAATGTGATAAATTCCATCTAGTTCATAGGGGGAGAGTCATAAGCTACTACTTCGTTCTTGATTTCAAGCCTGCAAAACTAAACACAGGTATAAATAAAACTTGAACAGATATTTTGTAAATCACCACAGGATAAAAACAATCAAAATAAAGAAATCAAAGTAAACTTTAAGAACGCATCTAGAGCATAAAACTCGGTGACAGCCAAATCTCAGTTATGATGATAAATGTAATTCAATGAACATGTCTAATTTTATTGAAGGAAAAACGTACTTTTTCCCAAAAGAAGGAAAACTGCAGTAGGATTGTAAATTTCATCTTAAAGCAATTGACCCAAAAGGAAGTGAAATTGTCTTTTTTGCAGATTTCTCTGTATAGATTCTGTAAATGATTTTGTTTTTGTTCCTTTTTGCCAAAAGGCAGAGCAACTGATTAAATGACTTTCAAAAGTTCTTTCCATCTGTGATTGCAACAAAAACAGATAGAACATAAGCAATTAAAATCAAATATACCAACTTTTCTGGGGTAGAGTCTTATATTTATTTCTAACAGAAATAAATCTGAGAAAGAATATCCATTAAAAGATTGATTAAAGAAAATATTTATCAGATGTAAAGACAAGAAGACATCCATCTGAGATAAACACCAAATAAATTATGATAGCAAAAAAAATAAATAATACAATAATAAATAATACTGCAGCATCGCATGCCAACTGTTTGCACGCGTTAAATTTATTGAGAAAAACAAATTACTTTAAAACATATTAGCTGCCAATCCTTCAAGAGAAAAAGCAATAAACTTGCTACTGTATGGTTATGTATTCATTAACAAACAAAAACATCTAGTTATCATTGTGTATCTTCATGGAGGCAAGAAAAAATCAGTACAAGAATTTTCATGTCTTATCCCAGAATGTGCAACAATGTAAAAGAAAAATCAAAATATCTAGGAAATAGTCAAAATGAAATAATTAAAATACATTTTTGTTGGAAGAGTATCTGAGGAAGAAACAACTAGAATTCTGAATTAGAAAGTACCAAGGTTATAATCAATTCCATTTGTCCTCAAGTGGCATATGAAAATAGAATGAACATAGATACTTTATGCCTCTAGGATGAGATTTTGGCCCTAAAGCCCTGTGGAACCCCAAGTTCGAAGAATCACAGATTTGTTCCAGATAATAAGGAACTATTTAAATGGCATCTTGAGTGGGCTAAATGTTTTTGTCCCCAGGAAATTTACCTTCGAATAACTGTATAACACTTTCATAGAAAGCATTTTGTCTTGGAGTACATGTACAAACCAGGCATTGTTATAACTCCCATTTTATTGATGCAGAAATTGAGCTTCCCAGAAAGCAGAGAGTTGCTTTTATAATTCAAGACATTAAGCACTGCTGGAGTTTGAATCACTATCTTCCAATCCATGTTGAGAGAACTTCCCAGTGTCCTCAGAAGCAATCCATGTTAATAAAAAAAATATATTCATGTGCAATTGTTATTCATCCAGAGAAGATGAGGCAGGTCAAATGAAGCAGATGCCAGAGGAATAAGTTAAGAGAAGCTGTGTGAAGAGCAGTGTGAGTAGGGTCATGTGTTCAGAAATCCATCCTCAGATCAATAGGGAGCAAAGGTGTGTGTGCAGGGCAATCAGGAAACCAAAGCTCTGAGCTCAAGGTGGACCTGTGACTAAAGAAGATCTGTCTTGAGTGATGACAGGAAGCTACCCAGGGCCCAGGAGATAACCCAAGGATAACCCAAGGATAACAAGGTTTTCCCATATTGAGTTAAAGGACCTACTGCTACCCATTAGCTGAGGAAACTGAAGTACAGTGGGGTTTAGTGACCTGTCTTGTCAAACAGGAAGTAGGACCCAATCCTTCTGAGTTTTCATCTTCATAGCCTAAAATGGAACACCGTAAAAAAGCAAAATATATAGAAGACTTTTAAATAGGATCATTCTGCCTTCTGAATGGGTCCCCAGAGGAAAAGAGAGGCAGAAAGAAGGCAACAGTTTTATTTTATAAGTTGGTCATCTAGACTCTAAATCATATGGCCACTTGGAGATTTTGTTGATTTTGTGCTTGGTTATTTCTGATTGGCTTGAATGTAACTGCCTGGAGGTTTGCTCTCTTTGCTTTCCTGTGTGGGTGAAAGGAAAGTGAGAAAAGGCTAAGGTAGGAAAATATGGGAAGAACTGACAAAAAGTGTGAGATTGGCCTAAAGAGAACAGCACTTGCTCAGCCAAATGACAAAGACTAGAGTGAGAACTGATTACCTCTCCCCATGGTTTTCAGAGGGGAAAAAAAAAGTCAAGCAGAAAATGCCATTGCTTAAGTGGGGCTAATTACAACAGAGAGGAAAAGAGCCACACTATGGAAACAAAATTAAGCCAAAGAGAATTCAGGCTGACCACTGAGCGAAATAGCAATGCACAGAAGACAATTAGATTGGGAAACTATCTGCCAAGGGAAATTAGAGGAACTCCATTGCTTATATAATTAAACATAGATATCATACTACAGGGAATATACCTGAGGTGATAAAGAAAGAATAGAAAGGTCCATTTGAGAATCCCGAGCTTTCCCATGAACAAGGAAAAATCATGAACAAAGAAAAAGTCCTGCCTGAGCATCGGTTTATTCTGGATAAAAAATGATCCAGCTTCATCATTAATGTTTCTCTGAGTCTAAATTGTAGTTCAAAGTTTCCTTCTCATTCCCTCCAATGGTTTTTTTTGTTTTTTGTTTTTCTTTTGTGGATAGTTGAGTTTAACAGCTGCCTCCCACTGTGTTGGTATTTTATATATGTTTATGATTCTTCTCAATGATAATCATGCATTCAGTAATAACAAATCACTGGACAAATCACTAAAGAACTTAATGATTTGCATTGTAAATTGCATTGATCAGGGGAGCAGACTCTGGAGTCAGCATGAGGTTCACACCTCTCAGTATATGTGATCTTGACCAAGTTAATTAACCTTTCTGAGGTTTAGTTTTATCATCTTTAAAATGGGCATAAACTGTCTTTCACTTAAGATTATTGTAGGAAATAAATTAGATTACAAAAATTGTAAAAATGCAGTACCTGGAAAAAATATGCCACAGAGCCTCTTAGTAAATGTTATTGATAATAATAATGATGAAAATGAACGATACAAACCCAGATATTAAGGGTTAGAGAGAGACCTGATAGAATACACAAAACATGCATTTTCACCTCCTCATACTAGCTGTTGGAAGGTGTTCAGTGACTGTTGACTGTCACTAAAGCATATGATCATATAGAGCAACCATGGGAGAGTGATGACATTCAAACATTTTCTATCCAGGGTCATTTTTAAAACAGATATGGAGTGAAAAGATTAAGAAATGCATCTTTCTTTTGTGTCTATGCACAAAATGAAGAGATGTGATATCTTTCTTTTCTCAATTAAAATCCTGCCAAAGTCTGTAATATAAAAAACATAAAATTTGGTCACGTATATTGTGAGATAATCTTGGATCTTTCTGATGGAAAGAGCAAGAGTTTTAGAATCAGAAACTGGAGGTTTAAATCCCAAGACCACCTTTTCCTCCACAGTTTAGTGAGAGCTTCTCTGAGCCTTTATCATCCTCACTGAAAAACAAGAATAATTATCTTCTTTCAACTGCTCCACAGGGTTGTCATAGGAATTAATTAATAATATATGTGAAGGTGCTTTGTAACGTATCTAAATATTACCTCACCACATTATCGCACAGAAAAGTAAAGTCCATTATTTACAAAGAGAACAGAAAATGAGTTCCAATATGGTAGGCTCTACATAAGAACAGCAGTGTGGTGTTTAACCATTTATGATGCGTGACTCATGGGTACCCTTCCATTTGTGAAGCTATGCAAGCCACAAGCCATCACTATATTATGTAGGAAAAAAATGTACTCTCCCAAAAATATGCATTTGTCTACAGCTCACCCCTCTGGTTTATCCAATTGTACCCTTTTCTTACCTTTGAGCTATTTTGCAACTGTAAATTGTAGATAATTAATAGCAGTGCAAGATAATTTTTGTGTCTAGATATGCAAATTATGTTCTGTCCAGTAGATATGCAATTGTCTTCCACCCTGATGAAAAACTAGTTTTGTCACCATATACATATTCATATCGATATTGCTGATCTATGAATATGGTCTTTTTTGGACTTTCTTTTGAATATATCTGCCTGGTTCCTTCATGAGTCAACAAAAATCTTTAACATGTGTTAATTTTTATATCTCATTACAAGAATGAATTTATTCTTTTTTGGAAATTATCTTTAAATAGTTTGTTAATTCATCATTTATCCCACAAGCATTGGCCAATTAACTACTCTAGCCAGCTCTGACCAGAGACTTGAGCCTAGGGAGTTAAAGGGGTCATCAAAGCATTTACACACTGCAGCATTATAGGGAATCCAGTTACATGCATCCTCCCCACCCCACCCCACATCTCTTCAATGAGCCACAATGAACACTGGGTAAATGTGTATTGAATAAAGTTTAAAATATATTTCCCCAAAGGCACACAGTCTAGTAATATCTGCTTTTGTAAAGACCATCCAACTAGAGCCTAGACAATGCTGGGCATGTTGAAGACATTTAATAAATGTTTGTGGATTAAATGAACTGTTAACCTAAAAAATGAAAAGCCAAAAGGAGAGGCCTAAAGCATTTATTTGGGATTAAAAAAAAAAAAAAAATTTGCAATTCTGGGAGCACAGATTCAGGCAGAAATCCAAACAGTGTCCCGATTATAGGGTAAGGGCAAGGAGTCTTTATGAGGAAGTGAAGGGAATAATTACATTAATATCACATGAAGAGAGAAATTTCTATTGGTGCTAACAAGCTGAGTTACTCTTTAGCTATACATGGCTGGTTACTGGTTCTGTCTTCAGGAAGAGAGTCCATAATCATCAGTCCTTGTGGTCAGGATGCCTGCTTTCCTGTTAGGTGTGCAAACAGTCGTTTGGAAGACAATGTTGCTATGGCCCTGTTCAAAGGTTATTTTGCCCAGTTCAGACATTCCAAATGTTCAAAGAGCAAGATGTTCAAGGCAGTTACTCTAGAATGGCTGTTCTGGCTCCATTTTAAAATGGCTCCACTTATGTCAACTTTTCACAGAACATAGTCTGCTTTTAAAGGACTCACAGTCTGCTGATTTTGTTGCTCATATGAAAGTCAACCACCCAGGTTTGCACAGTGCCCTGCACTTAGTAGACATGCCATCAATATCCATTCACTGACTTCTAAGGTGTGGTGGATGTGAAAACCCAACAAATATTAGATCTTCCTCAACTAAATCACCTCCCTGTATAAGTAAAGCAATCATTGGAAAATCTTTAATATTTCTTGAATGATTAGATTTCCAAAGTAGAAAACTTGTTCTCCTAGTTATTTGAGTTAACTTTTTTCTTAATCTGGGGAGTGAATTTATTATTATTATTATTATTATTATTATTATTAGGAGTGATGGCATCCATACTCCACTGGTAATATTTTTATTCAATTATCATCAACTGCAAACCTTGTGTTCATTTTGGGCCAAACAAGTTCTAACAAATCTCTGTCTCACAGATACTAGCAAGAACACAAACATGACCATTGGGTTTCTTTCTTAAGATAGAAAATAAGAGTTAGGTTACAATTTTTTTTAAGCCCTTTGCAGAGTAAGAAAATCTTGCCTGACAAAGATAATTTAGTAGATAGAATTAGATATAAATCTTACCAAAAAAATAAAAAATAAAAAGAAAGAAACTGCATGCTTAGAATGAAGTACAAATCATTGTCTCCAGGAAGGAGCTGACATAAATCCTGAAGAGGCTTAGTAATAATGCCCATATCTGCCCTAAAACCTTCTCAACACCAGTGGGAAAGAATGTTCCTCACTGACCGTGTTGTACATATAGCTGGCGGGAGAGGGAGTTTTATGGTCTCTGAATGACCTCGTTGTATCACTGCGGAAGGTTGCTCCCGAAAGTAGAGGGAATTAAATTAGCTGCTCCAAGAGTTCTTAGAATGTTGAAATATGCTGTTGTGTTCACACATGTGTCACAATTGATGTAGTTAGTCCAACAATTTCAGCTGTAATAAAATTTTTTTAAAAGGGTCAAGTTGTATTTAGCCCATTTGAAGATGGCTATAATTGGAACGAAATATACAAACTCAAAATTAGATCATGCCTTGAAGATGTCACAGTTTTTTGGGGGAATGAGCCTTGAATGTAAGTAAGTAGGTAGCACTTCCTACTTGAGGTTACCTAAGTAAAATAACAGAAAAAACATAGGTATGGCTAAAAGGAGAGAGATTACGTTCAGTTGTGACACCAGGAGACTTCCTGTGGGAGGGCAATTTGAGCTGGGCCCTGAAGGATGAATGCACTTTGGCTACATGGAGGTGAAAGGCTGAGTATTCCAGCAATAGGGCACAGCATTAGCAAATACGTGGAAGAGAGATCAAAGGACATGTAGGTGGAAGAGAAATAAGCTCTCTAGGTGGATGTCCTCTGTGCACACACCTCCTTGCTTTGGTAGCTTTCTCCTCAGTAAGACTATCTCCTTGGCACTAATCACAACACAATCTCCACGTGTGAAAACAATACTGCAGAACACAAGCTCCAGACACGGGAAGGCTTGGAGCATCGAGTGGGAATATCAGGGGACTCAGTTTTTCTGGAAGAGCAATTGTTTTCAAACTTTATAAATCTATAGGACTTTTATTTTATATAAAATCCTATGTGCAACCCCAATAAGCAAAATAGAGCTGTTCTGTTTGAAATAGAGATGGGGTTCCAGGGGCCCTCCTACTCAGCTTCCTCTTCCTGAGGTCAGCCCCTGAGTAGGCGGCCAAGGAGGGATGATCTATTGCTCTCTGGAATACAGTTTATAGGAAGCACTGCGATGAAGCAAAGGATGTACAACAGAGTTGCAGTAAATAATGGGTTTGGGTCAAATGGCGAAGGGCCTGGGGTTCCAGGTTACACGTTTGGTCTGTATTCTGTAATGAATAAAGATTGTTGAAAGTTGTTGTTCATGTAAGAGGTAACAAAACCTGAGTGAGAGAATAGACAATAGGAATGGAATGATGGAAAGAATACATCATTCAAAAAAGACTCAGCAGGACTTAGCAAGAGATTGATGTGAAGGGCCCGGAAAGGGAGAAATCCCAAAACAAAGTGGGACTTCAAACCAGTTGACTGAAGTCATTAGAGAAAGACAGTGACTGTCAAAGGCTTGAGAGGAAAGATGAAGAATTCAGTTAGGACACACTGCACAGGCCGGGCACAGAGATAAAAGGGGCCAACCAAGAACCAGCTGCATGACACTAGACCTTAGTCAATGTGGTCAGAGCTTGCAATAATGAATTCAACTCAAAAAGCACAGAGCTGCTATTCTCAGTATGTACAAGGGTCCATCCATAAAATACAGCTGCTGTATGGACAAAGCCCTAGAGTGTATGACCCCTATACAGAAATGTACTGATAGAAGGAACTCATGTAAGAGTCTTCTTTCTTCCGTGTCTCTCTCTTTGACGGATGGACTTCCTCAGACTTCAACCTATTTCTTCCTACATTCCTTCTTTCATGCATTCAACCTTTATTATTTAATTGCCAATTGGGCTCTTGGTCTAGTGCTTGATCCCGTGTACAATTAAAAAATATGATATTGACACCTAGAGGCAGCTTGGAGCAATAGAAAGAACACAGATCTGGATATCAGATAATTCAGGATTTAAGTTCTAGCTCCATCTCTAAATAGTTGCACCAACTTGGCCAAGTTACTTAACCTTTAAATCTAGACCTTGGAGAGAGGCCAAGCCAGAGGCACAAGCCATGAGACAGAATGTGATAATTTAGGAAACACACATACACAGGCAGAGAAGAGACTAAGGCAAAGGATCAAACCCTGAGGCCTCAATATGCTATCTCGTCTGCCTTCTGTGAGTGACACATGGCTGAAGAGATAAGAATAATGGTTACTAGTACCAGCATTAGAGCCAGAAAGCCCCAGGTGCAAATTCCGTCTTGGCCCATCCCACTAGCAGATGAAAAACAAGGTATAAAATATCTCCGATCCTCCTGAATTCCCTTGTCTACAGAAAGACTATAATATTACTAACTCACAGGATTATCATTGGGATTGAATAAGACAACATACCTAAAGCACTGAGTACAGTCATGGAAAATGGGAAGCACTCAATGAAATAGAGTTCATCTCTTAGTGTGCTGCCTCCTGGCTTATAGGCAAAAAAATCTCTTGCCCTCATCTTTGGGTCTAGCCCAGTCAGTAAGGACTTCCTCTGAAGCTGTAGGATCCCCTAGAAGTCTTTGTGAGGCTGGGGAATTTCTAGGTGTTATTGGATCCAACATAGCAGCGCTGGAGCTGACGGGTCATCAGGAGATGGGCCAGATTCCCAGAAGGGATGCTATTTCCTATACCCCTAGATGGAAGGCCCACCACTGTAACTGACTCTCTCACAGCCTGGGAGATGCCCCGTTTTCTCCGGTCCTTCCCTCCAGCATCTCTATCTTTTGTAAAGAAAGGAAAATAGTACCGTCAGATATACAGGGTTTTTTTGTTGGTGGTGGTTTTTTTTTCTTTTTTTCTTTTTTTTCCCCTGCTCAAGGTACAGAACAGCTCATGACTCTGCCTTCTCTTGTATAGATCTTATTTTCTAGAGAATCAATCTGTTTGGACAAGATGTCTGTCCTTACAACAACTGAAACAAGATGGCAAACATTTACACTTGTAACTTTCCACGGAGTCCCGGGCAGCACTTTGCTTTCTCTGGAATCTGCCTCACTCAAGTTTGGTGTCTGGGTGGTCACACCGGTATTAACTGAGGTCAAAGGGATCAAGTCCAAACTTTCAAATCCTAATTTTCTTGATTTGGCCTACCAGAATGAATGAAGGAAGATTTATTCTCGAATAATACAGATCCAGGGTGTCTGTATTCTTCCCAAATCAGTGATTCTAGCCTCTTAACAGAGCGCAAGAGTTTGTCTAAGGGACCTTTTGTCCAGACATCTAACTTCAAAACGTGTGTCATATCTGCATCACCCCCAGTCTCCTTGACTGAATTCCTGTCTCTATCACCAGTTGCAATACTCAGCCCTGTTCCTAGAGAACACACAACGGTTCCCGCCGTACTTCCTCACATGAACCTACCACGTTACCATGAAAATGCAGATGCCTCCTCCACTGCAGGTAAAGTCAAAATGCCTCCAAGAAAGTTTTACTAAAAGTTGCAAAGGGTGGTAATTTGATCCAGGCAGCCAAGGTGTGCCAAACTGCCCACCACTACAAACTGTCCCCAAGCCTCTGTCCTCTGCTTTCCTGCATTTTGTTCACTTAATACTATTTTTTTCTGCTTACTTTCTCCCCTCTCCGTGTTTGGAAATTAAACCTTCTATGTCCCTTCTTTTTGGTGGTTACTCTAACAAAGTCTAAAGTTAATCAATATGCCCTTTTGCCTCTCAAATGTGCTGGGGCCCAGAGCAGACTGCCCTAAGATATCCCACAAGGGCATATTACTTTCAACCTTAGAAGAAACAAAAGCAGGAAGAGCTCCCTGACTCTCCTCTGTCCCCCTAAAAGCAGGAAATAAGTCTCCATGGCAGGTGCCCTGCCTGTCTGTTCCTGAGAGCTGAGAGACAACCTCACGGCAAGAGTTAGAAATCCAGTCAAAAAAACATGTGTACACAAACCTTGTACAGCCTTTGCTACTTACTACCTAAGCGAACACTTGGTTTCGATTCCTCACTGAGGAGCAGCCAAACGTGCTTCAATTCCTTTCTAACGAGCACTAACTTTCTTTGTCCTGTCAACTTCTCAAAAATGTATTGTTCCTTTGTCTAAAAACTGCAGAAAGGTGCCTAGTTTGAGAACTTCTTTGAATGTCATTTTATGATCTGAGCATTCTATTGTGATTCTCCCATGCGGATGTGGTTTTTTGGTTTGTTTGTTTTGTTTTTTCTTCTTCATCTAGTCTTGTGTCAATTTTATTGTTTGATAACTACTCCTACCAGAAGTACTAAGGAAGGGTAGGAGAGGGGGAATTCTCTCCCACTCCCCAACCAATGACACCGGAAGCTCAGCACTCTGGTCAGAACTCTCAGTGCCTTCCTTCTGTGCTCATTTTACCTAGTATACCTCCTTTTACTCTGTACCTTTCTGTAGCATTTCTAGTCATGACTAAAAATGTTTTCTCAGGGCATGATTTCTCAGAAATGGGTTACACACCAACTTTCTTTTTTTTTTCCAGAGCACGTGGTACTCTTCACTGTAACGCTCAGTGGCAAACATCTGTAAACCAGCTGATTGTAGTAGTGACAGCTACAACACATGCTAAGGCACTTTTATTATATAAAAAGGGGTGTGGGTGGGAGTTTCATTCACTTCTTTGCAACAGCATGTGGAACCTGAATTAGAGCTTTATAAGCTTATGCAGCGTTTATATATCTTCACATTTGTTGAGAATTTGCATACTTTAAAAAGAAATGTCTTCTTTGCCACAAGTAATCTAAATGTAGCCTATATAAAACAGGGATACAGGTAAATTCAAAAATCAGTGTAGAGCAAGCTACTCTCTTCTAAACATGGTTCCAAAGGAAAGGCAGTGAAAAAGACTTTTTAAATTTTTATTGGGGAACTGTGTGTTTTTTCCATGACCCATCAGCTCCAAGTCAAGTCATTGTTCTTCAATCTAGTTGTGGAAAGTGTATCTCACTAGCCCATGTGGGAATCGAACCGGTAATCCTGCAGTTAAGAGCACATGCTCTAACCAAGTGAGCTAACCAGTCACCACTGAAAAAGAATTTTAAGAGGTGTTTTAAGACGCAGTTTCTAGATACAACTGAGTAAGCTCACATATTAAAGTAATAAATTCAGCTTTCCTGCTGAAACATCAGCTCTTCAATGACTTTCTGCTGACCATGGAATGGTTTCTACAGCTTTCCTCTGACTTTGGAGCACTATTCTCAGAAAGAGCCTGAGTCAGATTCCATGCCTCAGGGCTATGTGTCCAGCGTGCAACAGACACAGTGACAGTGCACGCTCCTGGCTCGGTCCTAGAGAACCAATCTACTCCAAATGCAGTGAAGTACTAACATTTAGTTCAAAGATCCTGGTGGAACCTACATGTAACTCGTACATTAATCTGAGCACTCCTGTTCTTCAGAGACATGGCCAATCTGTGCAAAAGCCTTGCCTGCATCCTTTAAGAACTGCTCAGCCTTTCTTCCCCGTGCTCTCCCTGCCTATGCTTGCGGTGCCTTGTCTACCATATTAGTTGCACCCCATGACTTAAACCATCATGATATAAGTGTGGCAACTTTGTGGAAGATTTGGGGTGGTCACAGGAGAGGAATTATAACATAATTGCCCAGCCTTCTGTAATCTCAACAGTGCTCTCTTCTGCTTTCCTAAAGGCATGCTCTTGATACCCCCTGCCTGCCCCGCACAGCTCCTGGAGTATGAATTTCAGTCCATCTTTTCCCACTACCTCTCTCTTAATGGGAATGTCACAAGCCAGTCTGTCCTCCTTTGGCTTCCCTAGAATTCCATGGCATAAATTTTCCTTTACTTATTACTCCTGCAGGTCAGGTTAATTTCATTAAAGGGCTGGAAGCTTAAGCTTTCTTGCTGAAGCTTTCTGACTCAGATTCTAGGTTCATAAAAGTGCCCTGAGGTCAGCTAGTCTCTCAAATATGCTGGTCTCTAGGCTCCCCCCATCAACCAAATATCCCTGTTTGTCAGAGATTGTCCCGTAATGGAAACAGAAGTGAGTGAGAACTATGACAAGGAAATTTCAATGGAATCAATCATAAGTTTGCTGAATAAGTCACTACTTCTTTATGAACACCCTAAAAGCTAAAAAACCGAGCGTTGTTAATTTCTTTTCATAACAGGCAAAGGAAGATCCTTCCTTCCCTCACGGGCCTTGAGTGGGAACACTGGTGAGAAAAATACTCAGAAGAGTAAATGAGTTTTCACCAATGAGTGAGCACTGTCTCACTGATACGATAAAAAACAAACAATTTTTTCCACTGTATATAGATTTAAGGCAATATAAAGCCATACTGATTTTGCCTTATAACTACCTGCTACTTCTGCCTCTTAATGATAAATAACCATTTATTGGTTTCTCATTTGCTTCACCTCCCAGGCAGCAACTCCTTACTGGAGCTTGAAGACAAAGGGAAAAAGGCAAGAATCTTCATTCATTCCTTGGTAGCTCTCAGCAGAGATGTGAAATAATAACACCTTTAACTGAACTGAGAAAATAGTCATTATCTACTATGGATACCTGCTCGATTGAGCTCAGCAGGTTCTAGGAACTTTGGGGTTTTGCCAAACTAAATTCTGGAGAGATAAGGCAGAAGATAAAAGTGAATTTTGCTTTTATTCCACGCACAGAGAAATGTTTTCCTCTTTCAAAACCATAGGAACTTTGGAAACTTAAGAAAGATAATATAAAATACTAATCCAGTTTATGTAGCAGTGGCAAGATGGTGGATAAAAACTACAGGGTTCTGAAACTTAATCTAGAGAGACGAATTATTTTATTATGATTATGACTATGATTATTACTTGATTCACACTGAAAGGAAGAAAACTTATGAAGGTAGCTACTATGAAATTGCAAGCCCTATTGTTAACTAAAGTGTTTAGACTTTTATCTGACAGCTCAAAATGAGGAATCACTCAAAGCCAGATAAGAAATGATTCCAAACTCCATAAGTCAGAATAGCTTAAGATTTCAGTCTAAGTTCAATTTGTACAATATAAACCATACCCAAGGTTCAGAAACAAAGAAAATAGGTAGTTTTATATAAGAAAGCAATTCATAGATGCATACATGTAAGTCAACTTCTGAGTGGTCAGTGGGCTATGTAATAACCTGACCCCCACTTTGGCTCCTGTGACCAACCTGAACAGAGCTGACTGGTCTATGAATGGGGACTGACTCAAAGATATCTATCGATCAATCGATCGATCGATCGATCTATCTATCTATCTATCTATCTATCTATCTATCTATCTATATACCTTAGCTGCAACACATGCTAAGGTACTTTTATTATATGAAGAAAAAAAAGTGGTGGTGGAAGTTCCATTCATTCTAATATGACAGCAACTGAGACCTGAATTCAGGGCCTTTTAAGCACATGTAGCTTTTATATATCTTTATGATTTGCTATTTATTTCCTTTTAAAAATGCCTTCTTTACCATAAGTAAGTCTAAATGCAGCATATATAACAGTTAAAAATACAGGTAAATTCAACAACTAGTGTAGACCAGTGTAGGACAGGCTTCATTGGCTATCAGATTTAGGTGATTTGGGGACCCATCCCTCAGAGGCCACCTATAAATTTTGGGTGCTACATGTGTGGACAAGCTCCTTCCATGGAGATGCTGGGGATAATTTTGTAAGAGTGAGCCAGAGGAAGAAGGCAGGGTTAGTGCCCACCAGCTCTTTTAGGCTTCAGGTGAGCTCACAGCCAGCACATAGATGCAGGCTAATCAGATGCAGTAGCTTGTAGTATGTAGTCAAACCCCTTCAGGGAAAGACTAAGAGATGGGTGTTTTTGCCGGCTCCCTCTCCACTGTGCTCTGGGGGGACAGCCACTGTAAGTATTACTTTTCGAGGAGCTCATGAATGCAAGCCCCACTGGTTTTCAGCTAGTTGATTTAGGGGACCATCCCTGGGGTTGGTTCCCTAAATCAACCAACCTTAAAAGTTGGGACATTAGTTGTTGCCATCTTGGTCTAGAATCCCTGAGCTTTTCTTATAAAACATAAAGTTCTTCAGTATCTCTGTTCTCCTCCCAAATTACAATAATGTTAGTATGCTTTCACACTCCTAGTCTACTTTTGCTTTGAATTCTAAAATTATCTTTTAATGTAATAAAAATTTTAAATGGTTAACATTTATGTGGTCACTAAATTGTATTATTATTTGTGTCATCACAACTTATTTCTTTGTGAAATCTATCCTTTAATAGTTCCTTAAGTAAGAGTTTGTGGGTGTGATCATTGTATACCTACAAATGTCTTCAATTTCACTCCCCCTGAAATGATCCTTTTACTGGGTGTGAAATCCCAGGCTAAGAATCAATTTCCCTCAGCACGTGGACAATTTACTCTATTTTCTTCCAAATCCATTCTTCCTTATTGAAGACTACCATTTATATAATTGCTGTTTCTTTGAAAGCAATCTTTCTTTCCCTCTGATAGGTTTTAATGTTCTCTCTTTATCCTTGACATTTTTCATTTTCCCTGCTGTGGCTAGCATTGGATGTATTTTTACTGATTCTACTTGATATCTGGTGTGTTTTATGATCTGAAATTTTATGTTTCCCTTCCTCAGATATTCTCCACCATCCACTTGTAAGTCTGTGAGCTGCTTTTTCAATATTTTCCCTTTCCCTCTATGATAACCTCTCCAAGTCTAACAGTTTCATAGCAGGTTCTACACAGTGGTCCAGGGGCCCAGGCTCAAACAGGATCTTATAATGGTAGATCAGGATTTCTACCCAAAATGACATTGTAGAGATCTCACAGTCAGCACTCAAAGCTACAGGCAGATTATTTCAGCCACTAGACTATATTAGAAAGCAGTGCTGTTAAAAAAAAATATTCTAGGTCATGAAATAAAAATAGTATAATACATCCACAGCATGATCATGGTGATTGTCTCACCTTCAAAGCCATCCCCAGTTTTCATGTTACTCTGCATCATTCAGAGGGAGTGACATTGAAGACATTTTTAGTCATATAGAGATTATGAACTTAGACGTGTCCCTAGTGCTTTACTTTAACACTAAAGTTTAATTTAAACTTTAAAATATTAGCTAAGTCAAATATATTAGTCTGGAAAACATTTGTTAATATTCCAGGGATAAAAAAAACAGTAAAAGCATGTCAATTTTCACTTCAATTAAAAAATAAAGAGTTGTCACATACACCAAGTGAATGGCTCATCCTGGTGAAACAAGACTAGACAATGATACCACTGATATTAAGAAAAGTATGAATTATTTCAGGACGTCATTGTCATTGCTTATGACAAAACTTTACATGTAAAATTTATTTTAATGTAGAAGATAAACACTGACATAGCTAATAGACATGCTATTATCAATTGGATCAATTGGACATTATTAGAAACGTTTTTGTACCATAATAATTGTATATGTTTACATCTTCCCCATAAGCTGATTTGTTTATGTTAATGTTATGATAAAAAAAGAACAATTCTAACCTGCTCAATATACCCTTTTTCATTTCTTAAATGGAAATCAATCTTGATAAAAGCATTTTTAATTACCCAAGTATATCTGACACTTCTTAAACACCACTGAAAAATCTCTCAGCTTCACCTCTTATTCCAGGCACTGCTGCGGCAACCTGGTGTGTTTTTTTGTTTGTTTGTTTGTTTTTTTGTTTATCATTTGGGAATCTCTGCTTCCCAATATCACAGTCCAGAAACAGGGGATTTAACATCATGGAAGGCCATCCTTGACTAATGGAGAGAGGAGCTAATAGATGTTTCTCCTTTCTTCCCCCAGGTAGATGGTTCTTAAACATATTTCCCCCCACAGGATTAAGCAATAAATCACTCAAAACAATAGCCATTGTACTGACTTCTTTGTGTTGGCTTGCTCTCTGTGTTCATTCCCTTTCTCCCTCACTTCTGCTCCTAGGATCATATTCCCATATATAAGACCTGCCATCAGCCTCTGTTTTCAGCAAAACCTATGTCAAGATAAAGATACTTTTTAAGAACCTAACCCTTGAGAACATGGATAGACAGTGCACTGCAAAGCTATAACCCATTTAATGAGTCCATCTCTTTCCAATTACAAAGTTAATTTATTGATGCCCACTTTTGCACTGGAAATAACAGTCTCACCATTTCTAATTTGATATATTTCTGTACGGTATTGGACATCATATGCTTGACATTAAACTATTTAAATGTAATTTAATTAATTTGCCTTAAATGAAGGCATCTGAACTTACTGCTAGTCTCAAGCACCCACCAGACGAAATGCTCAGGATGCTTTTTAAAGAGAAAACAAAGGTTCATTGATGAATTTGCTAGACTAGTAGATTCCGTAAGTATTTGATAATAGAAATATGAAATAGGAGCCATCTCTGCCTTCACTGAGCTCATATTATGGTAAGAGAAACATAATAGATTCATATACATACATACACATGAATGATATATCATATACAGTATACTTACATGATATAGAAAACAATTTCATTCTACAGAAGATAAATATAGAAGTAATATGCTACTTAGATCTAGATTTTCCTCCCCCTAAAAAAGATCTTAGCTGCATAATTTTGGATGTATTTCTTAATTTCTGAGTCTTGCTGTTCTGAAATGTTAAATAGAAATGATTATAACTACTTTAAAAGATTCTGTGAAAATTTAAAAAACAATACCTGAAAAGTGGCATTTAATAGATGGACCTGCTATTCCTGCCCTTTGTTATATAATTTCCATCATTGTTATTAATAACAAATTTCATTTTCTATCATTAATGAAAATGACTGTGGTCATTAATTCAACAAATGTTTGAGTACCTACTCAGTGACAGGCACTGTGATAACCAATACAACACAGGAAAGAAAATAATGTTTGAAAGAAATGGAGTTAGGTTGTTTAGCGGAGAGAAAAGTGGGGAAGGCTAGATGGAGGCTTTGAATAGACTTTGGATATAAAGGTGAAGAGGAGACAGAAGCCCTAATAATGTGTTCACAGCACAGGTGGGCTCATTGGTGTTCCAAGTCCTCGGGTACATAGTATGGGAAAACTCGGAATTCTAATTTGAGGTCGTGACTTCCAGAGCCTGTCATTTGTGGGGGAGCAGCACCTCCTTCACCCCTGGGATCCATGACAAGGAACCATTGTTGCTTCACTGGCTTTTCCCCTTCAGCAAGTGTTGAGTTGAAACTCACTCAAGCAGAACAATTTAGCTGCCCTTTCCTCTCTGTTCTGTTGTCTGTGTTTTGTCATCATGTATATTCAATTAAGATTGATATTTGTACTAAGAGAATCTCAGTTCTCACCAAGCCCTAAAGAGAAATCACTCATTGGGAACCAAAGTGCTATGGTTCTATTATGTTCTGAGGGCAAACAGCAGCTGAATGATGAATCATGTACTCTGTTTTGTTGTTGTTGTAGTTAAATATATTTCAAATGACAGTCACGATGAGACTCAGCTGAAACACGTCAGTAACCAATGGAAACAACACTACTTCTTTTATTAATGATGGATAGTCCTTACATCCTTTTTCATTTTATTTTATTTGCAGTTATTGTCTGTAAGAACAAGAAAGATTTACCCTTATTTAGGCTCATTTGAATGAACAAGATTTATTTTCCTTTGATAAATTATGCTGAATTAATCCTTTTGGACAGCACTGACAACCAAATATTGAATGAGCTACTTAATCATGAGCCCTGTCAGAACCCAAATCCACACCACACTTACTAATGGAACATTGTGCAAACAATGAGGATGCTGACAGAATAGATAAGCTGTCCAGAGATGCTTTAGAAATGTCCTCCTCAGGTGTGTTTTAAACCTTTGCACACACATCAAGAGAGACAAAAAGTCGGATTTGTCATTATAAGCCAGGATAGCATATTCATAGTTATAAATCCAGGTTTGGGGAGGCCTGAATCTTATACAATTTAGGGGGCCATTTTGAAGAAAAAGAATCAAAAACTATAAATAAGAAATTAGATGTACTATTTAATATGGACTTAAACTAAAAAAAAAAAAAAAAAAAAAGAAATTCCAATAAATTGCAAATTTTAAAAAGTTGACAAATAGCACATCCAAATCCAGAATACCATATGTTTACTAACTTCCTGATTCACTTCTATAATACTTCCTTCATGCATGTTTTAGCTGCTTACTCTTTGATTGCCTCTTCATATGACAATTTTGTAGCATCATTCTTTGTAGAAAAAATAGGGTCCTTTTTCTAGCATAATTGGTCAAATATTGTTTTATATTACTGATGGTTTTAAATGGGCATCAATGAGCACTGCATCTGCTGCTTACAATGTTACATGTCCAATGATGGGAAAAACATTCCACAGACAAGCTTCCAGCTACTTCCAGAAAGTCTTGCCCACATAATTCCAGGGTCAGGCACAGGACACACTCACACTGCAATGTGATGTCTAGCCCTGCATCTTCATTTTACAATGCCTGGCGCAGTAAGTGTTAGGAATATTCCTGGAAGCCATTCCTATGCCAGGATGGTTAACAATAATTTAACTGCTCATGGAAGTGGCCATTTTTCGTAAAAGAGCTGTTAGCCTTCCTCAGAACACTGGTCTAGATCTTCATATAGCGACTTTAGCCTCTTGCTCTCTCTTGGGTATATACACAATATACTTTTTGGCCTCAGCATTTGAATTCAGGTCATTTCTTTATTGATATTATTCAATGAATATTGAATAAAAGTATTCCTCTGTATTTCTCCATATCCTTTCTAAGTTAAGAAAGCCTGGAATGAGCACAGAGCCCTCCTCAGCATAGTATCCCTCCTGCATTTAATGGAAGGATTACCCCATGGTTCTATGTGCGTATCAGAGGACACATTCCTGCCAAATACAGCAGATATTATCATCAGAGGGACATTTAGAATGTATTTTTATTAAAAGCATGCTCTTGAAATTTAAAAAGGCAAAAGGAAAAGAAAAAAATTGATTCTTAAAGCTAATGTAACATTTGCCTGCAAACTTGGCTGATGAAAACTCTCGAATGATTAACCATGTACTAGAGATCCTGCCTTCTGATTCTGGCATGGCTTCTTGGGTTTTAAGGAAATCATAGCTGACACCACTTACTCTTCAAACTATCTGATAATTACCGGCTTGCATCCTGTCTTCCTCTTCTCAAATGGCTTTTGATGGTTTTGTAGCCTTAAACGGTGCTAGATTTGGAAGCAGAGACACATGTAACACTTACACAGAATTCCTTAATGTCATTTCTTCTCCTAACAAGCTGAGTGAGAAATGAAATGATGAAAGAAGGACATCTCCTACTTGTGTGCTTCCTCCAAGCAAAGCCGAGAATGCTTGCAACAGATTCCATGCATTAGTGAGCTCTATTACCCCAGTTTGCTAAAAATCATATCAAAGGGACATCTGTTCTCAGTAATTCCTCTTTCTTCCATACCAGGAAACTTCCCCCAGCAACGGAAGAATCTGCAGCACCATAGAGAACCCCTCTGGTTTCAAACAGACCATTATATGAAGGTCAGGTCTATATCCTACCAAAAGTAGTTAATGCAAAAACAGAAAAAAAATTAGATGGTAATAGCTGATCTTCTATTCATCAAAATGGTCAGCAAATCTCTGTTAGCGTGAATTCTCCAGTTAAGGGGAAGCACAGCACCCTTGTTATGAGACCTATTGTAGGACCATGCTTCTCAATGCTTTTTTAACTATGCTCTTTACTGATGAACATACAAATCTCTCCTGTCCCCTGAAGCCTCTGTTCTACTAGGTGTGTCCAGGGGCCTTGCTCTTGTCTTCATAATGGAATCATGGAGAGGCAGAGGAAAGTTTATTGTCTATGTGTACTCATCAGCCAAGATGTTTCCTTTAGCTTTTCTAATGTAGTTTACATTACAAAAATAATGGCTTCTGTGACATTTCAATTTTAAAATTTGTATAATATTAAATTCATATTTTCATATACCCTCTGAGAGAGTGTGACGTGTTCTCCTGGGGGAAGAAGAGTCTCTGCCCCCTCCCCACCCACAAGTGAGAAATGCTGTTCTAAGACTGATGATTCCAATTTTCTGCTTTAGTAAATAGGATGGAGTGAACATAATTGAATTCCCACTTAGTACTTAGGATCTAATAGTACTTCGGTCTCTGGACACTAAACTTGAATCTTCACTATATAGCAGTATAGCTACAGATTTACAAAATAAGTGACTTTGTTCAGAAGGTATACCCCAAAGCCAGGAAATACTGCAAGGTGCCTCTCCTCTCTTATTACTATTATTATTATTATTATTTTAACAGAGTCTCTCAATTACCATGAGCAATGTTCAGTATTTAAATTTGAAAATATTTAGGCTAAACAATATGGCTCATCTTTGGTGATATTCCCCAAAAGCATTTTCTATCATTTATGAAGAGAGAAGCTAATCTTTTTATCCTTTGCCTGAGATCTTCCTTTGTTTGCAGTTATGTGACAATTTTCCCATGTTGGTATTTGCTCAAGCTCTGGATATTAACTGCCATAATTCTTTCCACATGCTCCTGGCAATTAATCCCTCATGCATTATGCATACTTTAGCGCCCTTTTACTGTGTGACCTCCAGTCTTACCTCTTCCCAGGCTAATACCATGCTAACACCTACAGTCTGCTTTCCGATTTTAAAATATGTTGAGTTTGGGAAACAAAAATAGAATAGGCTTGAAGTGTCTCATTTTCATTTCACCGTTTGATGGTCTCTTTGAGTTTCACCTTGAAATTAATTAAGAGAGGACAGCAAGGTGAAATTGTACCATTTCCCTGCTTCCCTTTTTTGTTGACTCCTGAAATGCCAAACTTTCAGATAGATACTTAAACAGTCAGTGAAGGATCATAGCATGTTACCTAGCAAGTCTCTGGGTCATCCACGAATGCATTCCCCTCCTTGATTTTTTTTTCTTGCTCATAAGTGTATGAAACTATGGTATAAGATTGCCAAAGGGGGAAATAGATTTTTTTTATTTTTTTTTTTAAAAGATGTTCATGAGATGAAGAGCTATGGTTGACTCTAGGTGGGTAGTATTATAGAAGAGAGGCTTTGGGAAGGGAATAAGTTCAGGAGACTGTACCCCACACAAAGGTTTGATATCATTACAGAACAAGCCACAGTAGTGAATAAAATCCCTGTACCTGCACAGAAATCAGGAAACTAAGAAGATACTTCCATGGCTGCTCACGGAGAAGGGCAGCAAATGGGTACTCCTGCAGGTGAGAGCACAAGGGGCTGAAATGGTGAGATAAGGTTAAAAATACTCATCTCTTTGCTTCAGTGTCATGGGCCTCAGCTGTGACACCGAGTTGCTACTATCAGTTGAAAATGCATATTAAAAAATCATAATAGATGCCATCGAGTACAACAAGTTCATTCAGGCCTGTTACTGACTAGGGTGAGTACTACAGCTGACAAGGCTGCAAACAGTGACAGTGGCTGAGCCTTTCTTCTGCCCCATCTCGGCGCCTGACTTGTTTGGATTTATTAAAGCTAAGACTTTTACAATTAATTATTAAGGAATATTTCCAGGCGCATCCTCAAATGAAGCTTGTGGAACTATTTCCTATTAGAATATGTAAAAATCAATTGCCTATCAGTCCACGTTGTATGAGCACAGGGTTTTTGTTAGTGAAGACAACAGCTGTATTCTGTGCATTCTATAGCCACCTGTTATATACACAGACACAGTAGAAGTTCACTTCTACAAATACTTTATCATCCTAAGCAACTCTTTCTTTACAGCAGCTGTCAGAATGGTTTGCATTTACAGTCACGCATTTGTCCCTCTGCCAATCAAGGAACAAGGAGAGGAAGCAAAATGAAGAAGAGAAAACCTGTTCCAATTTGTTTGGCTTTCTGATTGCAACTGCAAAGCTGACTTGGACAGAATACGTTTGGTATGTTAATGACCAGTAAATCAAGAACTTCATACATTTTCCAAACTTTTATAACAATCCCACATAAACACAGGCAACACTTTAGAGATAACTTCAGTTTATTAATTAGTTTTCACACTCTTGTCTGGTGTCTAACATTTTGGAACCAACTTGTAGAAACAGCTCGTTACAAAATCTGCTTCATCCGTAAGTTATTTCCATAATACTAGAGGCACAGCTGAATCACTATAGCTTCTTGAACATTTCACATTCAGTTGCCCAATGCAACAGAAGTTTCTCATTTTACTGAGTCAGGTGTTTCCATCCTGTATTACTACCATGAACTGCTTTCTGCGGTGACTTTATCAAGCTGTCTATTTAAAGTAACTTGTTAAAAAACAAACAAACAAAACACACTCCCCGAAGTAAACAAACTGTTCTAGTTCCGTTTATGACTAAAAGTTACCTAAACACCCCCTCCTACAGCTCTCTCTATTGCACCTTCATATTTCTTTCTTCTCATCAGTGGTCAACTTCTAATTGGCCCACCAGAGACAACTAGAAATCTCAGCAAGAAAATTCATTGTCCTCTTACTTCGGCGTCTAATGCTTGCCCTGTGATGTTCTTTTGCTCTTTCCTGATAGGTCTTTAAGGAGCAAATTAGGGAGGCCTATTTTTAATGGGTAAGCAACTTTAATAAAACCAAGAAAGAGGTCCGATTACAGAAAGACAAATTATACTCCAACATAATAAAAAGGTGACACAGCTCTGACAAATTAGTCTCCAAGCATTTTACAAAGAATTCTGCTGAGACCACATTTGACCAGATTTTAGGACAAAGTACAAGGTCATTTAAGAGAAAACTGTTAAAAAGGATTTATTACATATTCACCAGTAGACATAATTTCATATTTAAAAGAAATACGATGTGCAATGAAACTCCCTCACTTCACCCTGCCAATAAAATGATACCCGCCTGTTCACAAATAGAGATCGCAAACTTTATAGACAATTTGTGACTTATAGGGCGCCTTCACAGAAATCATCTCATTTGATCCTTATATCAGGTAAGTAAGGTATTCTTAGGTACATTTCAGTAACTAGGAAGCTGAGCTCAGCATTATTGCCCCAAGGTCATGTTGGTCATTATTGAGGGAGTCAGGCCTCTAATCTCGTCTTCTCACTTCTGACTTCTGACCTATTCGCACGCAAAACTGATGTTTATCATTAGATTTATTCCATAAAACCCAAGCACCTCACTTTGCCAGTCACCCAGAAAAAGCCTGAGGTCCTTCCCATGTTCCTCACTATTGGCACCACCAAAGTTGAGGGGAACAACCCAAATATGAGACAGGTCGGCAGAGCACATATTTTCACTTTTTATTTTATTACCTTCTTAGCCAGCTTGCCCATGGAGGGTGCTCAGCAAGAGTACCCTGACAACCAAGCTGCACAATGTGCCAAGGGAACACCCCACATAGCACTGTCCCAAGTCGTTTCCTAACACCAACTCTTTCTCCTTCACCTGTCCATCAAACGCTCTGTTTTCGTTGCCTTTCCTTTACAAAGGTTTTCTTTGTTTCCTGCTTGTTATGGTCCAGTGGCAGACCTTTAGCCAAGGCGAGAGGAAAAGAAGGCCCTTCTCATTCTACACAATGAGCAAGCTACAAAACCTTTCACCCACCTTAGAAGCAATTAAAGCCAGAGTCTACTATGACCACAGAGAAAAACTTAAATCTCTATCTGCCATCCAACCTGTGCTAACAGCTTTCTCCATTTGCAACATAATACTATATTCAAATAATACATAAATGTCCCAGCCCTCGCCTAATTCCTGATTTATGTCTTAATTAATACAGAGTCTCTAAGCCACTTAAAATTACCTATATTATTTCTGGCCTCTTAAACTATCACTCCATGCCTTGGCTACAAATGCAAACATCTGGAAAAAACAACAACAGTGCCTGCCTTCATGAGATTTACATTTAAAAATGGAGCTCATGATGAAGACAAATTTCGTGTGAATTTTCTGAATCTGCACATTGCCTAATACTATGGACTATGTTTATAAGGCACTAAATTCATATTTATTAAATTGAATTATAATTATGGAAAGACTCAGGCATAGACATTCAGATAAAATGCTTATTTTAATCACTGACTCAAAAGAAACATAAGATAACTGGCATGGGAGCATAAAAAGAACTGATGGCAATATCTAAGGGTAACCTCAAATGTCTCCCATTATTGAGTTGTCTCATTTATACTTAAAGAGCAGTTTCTACACAAATGAGACAAATAGTTATGAAACTCAGTAGACTAGTTAGCCATTTCTTTTAAAACAGTCATAAACGGGTTTTTCTACATTTCTTTTACAAATTTCAGTTTATTCTTTAGTTTCAGGCACTTTTTTTTCAATTTTTGGTCATTGAATCCACCTAAAATTTATATACACAGCGTGCCAAAAAAATGTACACACATTTTAAGAAAGGAAAACTGTACTAAAATTGTAATATTCACTGTATACCAATAACAAAAGATGAATATAAATCACGTTTGACTTCTGCAATTACAAGAGGTTACCATCAAAATGGTTACCATCAGCATCCAGACACTTTTGATTACAGCAAACTACTGCTTGAGCAACATTGACCAAAGTGTCCACTTGCATACATTTTTTTTACACCCCCAATATTTTTTCATTCAATGAACCAACATTTCTTTTTAAAAGTTCAGCTAGTTTCCAGGTAGGCCAGTGGCTGCCCTCAATGTTTCATATTTTTCCATTACTGAGCATCAAAACTAACACATAAGTAATATACCGTTATATGATTCAAACACCAAATGGGTTAGTTCTATCATTTACAAATTATTGGTGGAAAAGCAGAAACTCATGGCCTCATAGAGACCTAAGTGGCCTCATGGATGACTTAAAGAAGGGCACTTATTGAAGATAGTGACTGGATGTAGAGAAATAGTGAACAGGGCAGCTAAATATTCCAGGTGTATGGAATAGTCATTCAAGCATAAGTGGAAGTGCAGAGCTGAGACAGGGCTCAGCTGACCCAGGATCTCTAATTTGTGGGGAAATTCTCTTTTGTTACGAGGAGCTATCTAGCTTCAAGGCACCATCACATATCTCTTTCTTTGAAAGACAGATTTAAAAGGACTACTTTAGCTCTGCTGAAATATAATAGACTTGTTACATTGTATAAAGGAAATATAGAAAATACTCCTTTATAAATATACTTTTATCCACTGACTCTGACCCACGTTTTCAAATTATCCTTATCATACACAGAATCCACACACTGAGTTTGTATCATTTCTTGCCATTAACATGCAATGTAACTTTGTTGAGACTTGTCTACAAAACGGAGATAATAATACCTACTCCATCTGGTTGCTGTGAGAACTAAATGAAGTAATGTGTAAAGGCAACTTGTTAGTGCCCGGCACAAACACACACACACACACATACACACAAAAGTATTGGTTTTGGCTGATACCAATTAATTTGGCTATATTTGACCGGTATCACCCATTCTATACATTCATCCTCCTCTTGACTTTTCATAATTCTGCTAATGTGTTTGACATCAAGAAATCACTAGTGTCTCCATTCCAGCCTGAAAAACAGAAGGCAGTGAGCAACTAGAGACTTTCTGCAATGACTTTCAATAATCCTGTTTATAAGCAGTAACCAGAAATTTAAAAATCTACCAGCTGTTTTCAAAAGTTGTAAAATGTTTTCTATTTCCCTCCAGAATCATGCTGATGCCCAAAAACCACATTAAAAAATATGTATAGACATTTGTGTTGGAGTAAATGGCTTAAATTTTTAATACTTCCCTCTTGGGCATGAACTAAGCCCTTGGCACCCAGGGTAAATATGGACTTCTTTCTAGAAGCCCCTCTTTTCCCCAAGGCTTGGGGGAGGAAGAAACTTTCCTCTACTCTCAAGCTTCTTTCAGCTGGTCTAATAATTAAACCTACACGAAACAGATTAACAACAGAAAATAGCCAAACGGGAGTCCCACATACATGAGAGAGTCTAAGACCCCACATACATAAGAGGCTCAGGGACAGAAAGTTAAAATAAGGTATGTATGGCATTCTGAACTAAGGATATGGTAAAGCTCCACAGGGCTTCACAGGATCATTGCAGGATGATAAGAGGAACAGATGTGCAGTAATTAGAAGTTTGCCCTGCTCTAAATATAGGTCATAAAAACTACTTCTGGTGATAACTCTTATTATGGGCAAACCCCTTGTTTTAAATTCTTTAAGGGAGAAGTAAAAGTTTCTCATGAGCCTTCACAGTTTTGACTGCCTGCAGCTCCAAATAATTCACATGCTAAAGTGGCACATTTTGGGGAGGCCTGCTATGAACCCTAATAAGGCTTATTTTAAACCACAATACAGGAATGATGTCAATGTCACGGCAGCAGGACAAGACCTCCAGGTCTCTCCCCCTGAAGTTATAACAAGTAGGACACCTATAATTCAACAAAAGATTTCCTGCTAAACACACAAATACATCCAAGAGATCTGCACAAGAGATATATGAAGGTGGGTGTAATGGAGCAAGCAGCGGTGGCAGGACAGGGGGAAGGAGAGAGATGGGAGCCTCAGACACAGAAGGATTGGTGTACAACCCCACACTGGGCAGACCAGAGGGGCAGAGGCAGTAAACCAGCCTGAGGGGCTGTTACACAATGAGGCTGAATGCAGGGTCAGAGGCAGAGAAGTAGTATACAGGATGGCAATAGTTGACCAGCTGCCATCATCAGGCAAACAAAGACACAGATGAGGGAATCCGCCCCTCACACTTTCCTGTGGCTCACTCATCATTACCACCCTCACTCAGCAGATCTCAAAAAGGCAGAAGCAACATTCTAGCCTAACTGG
This sequence comes from Rhinolophus sinicus, assembly GCF_036562045.2. NCBI lineage: Eukaryota > Metazoa > Chordata > Mammalia > Chiroptera > Rhinolophidae > Rhinolophus > Rhinolophus sinicus. Next base: position 108,382,442 of record NC_133756.1, read on the forward strand.
TCTGAACACATTGTGGTTGAACTCACTGGAAAGAAAAGAGACACAAACACACAAAACCTCTTCTCCCATCCACACCTCCCCCACCCACCTGCTAAAGCCTGGTAGAAGCAGCTGTGACACCTCAGACAGAGCTGTGTGGCTGGCAACTTCTGGTTACAGGAAGAGGCACTGGGAACACACAGGCCAGGAGCCACCATCACCTGCCACATCCCAGCACAGGAGTGATGCCCTGAGACTGAGGAAACCAGGTCATAAAGAGGATGCCCACCTTCTCAGGGAATACGAGGTATTTTCCATGACTGAGGTGACATGGTTCTAAAGAGACCCCAAAATCCCAGTAGTGCAGGTGAGAGAAAAGAAAAACTTATGCTTAACACCACCTACTGGAAAATAAAAGAAAGACCTCTACTTATCTACCTGCTAAATAGTTAATAGAGACAAGAACTAAAAAAAAAAAAAAAAAAGCAAAAAAACAACAACAACAAAAAACCCAAGATGCCCAGGCAGAGAAATAATCCATCAAAATCCAAAAACTTTGAATAACTGAGATAACAAAGTAGTTCAGAAAGAAAACGAAAAATCTCCAGGAAACAAACTTAAAGACATGGAAGACTGTGATTTAAATGACAGAATTCAAGGATGCACTTCTGAAAAAATCTCAGCAAGATACAAGAAAATTCAGAAAGGAAGTTCAATGAGCTCAGGAATAAAATAAAAAACTAAAGAAGTACTTTATCAAAGAGATTGAAACTATAAAAAAGAACCAAACAGAAATTCTGAAGCTGAAGAACTCAATAAATGAGATGAAGAATGAATTAGAGAACTTAGGAAATAGAGCAGACTAGATGGAGGAAAGAATTAGTGATACTGAAGATAGAAATCTAGAAATGACTCAGGTGGAAGAAGAAAGAGAATTGAGAATAAAAAATAGCAACTAGGAAGTTCTCATTTCTCCACATTTTCACTAGCAAGTAATATTGTCAATGGGTATACAGTACCATGTTTCCCCGAAAATGAGACCTAGCTGGACCATCAGCACTGATGTGTCTTTTAGAGCAAAAATTAATATAAGACCTGGTCTTATTTTATAATATAATATAATGTAATGTAATGTAATATAATATAATATAATATAATATAATATCGGGTCTTATATTAATTTTTGCTCCAAAAGACACATTAGAGCTGATGGTTTGGCTAGGTTTATTTTCAGGGAAACATGGTATGTCTATTGGATATTGCATGTTTCCTTTATTAAGTTTCAATTCAAATGTCTTGGTTGTCTATCTTTTAATTAGTAAAGAGTATGAGTATTTTTAAAGGCACCTATTGTGTGGTATTTTGGGAAGAAATATTTTTCTTTTACCATAGGTCAATATCTTTTTACTGTCTTAATAATGTCTATTGATGAACATTGAAATAAAATGTATTATGTCAATCTTTTTTTATAGTAAGCACATTTTTTGTTTTGCTTAATAAACTTTAATTCAACAGCAAAAAAAAAAAAGAAAGAAAGAAAGAACTCTACAAAAAGTATCTGAATTCTTTAGAAAGAGCAATATAAGAATAATGGATATACCGAGGGAGAAAAGAGAGAGAAAGGAACAGAGAGCCTATTCAAAAAAACAATTGACAAGAACTTCCCACAAGTATGGAAAGAATTGGATCCTCAAATCCAAGAAACTAACAGAACACCTAATTATCTCAATGCAAAAAGACCTTGTCTAAGGCACATTATATTGAAGCTGTCAAAAATTAATGACAAAGAAATAATTCTCAAGATAGCCAGGGAAAAGAAGACAGTAAACTATAAAGGAAACCTTATTAGATTATCATGGAATTTTTCAGCAGAAACCAAACAAGTTCAGAGAGAGTTTAAGTAAATATTGAAAGAGAGAAATCACCAGCCAAGAATAATGTATCCAGCAAATTTATCTTTTAGATATGATGAGGAAATAAAGGCTTTTCCAGATGAACAGAAACTGAGGACATTATCACCACAAGATCTGCATTACAAGAGATGCTGAAAGGAGCTCTTCTATCTGAAATAAAATGGCAAAAGGGAAAACAAACAAACAAACAAAAAACTGTGAGTAAGATAACAACCAGACAGAAGCCAGAAATTGCAACTTTTGTTCAGAATAGGGTGTTAAACACTTAAATGTAACATAAAGTTTAAAGGGGATAAAACATTTAAAAAAAGAAAAGAAGAAGACACTAGCACTGCAATTTCAAAATGAATGCACAGCATAAAAAGGGATAATTTATGACAACAAAAGCATAAAAGGGGAGAGGGAAAGGACTCAACTTGCACAGGTGAATTGAGATAAGATTTAATCAGAAGAAAAAGGACTACTGTGCATATGAAACTCGTTTTTACATAAATACAATGGTTACCACAAAATTAAAATCTAGAACTGAGACATAAAAAAATAAGCAAAAAGGGGAAAATTTTAGAATCCCACTGACCTAAAATATCAGACAGAAACACAAGGTAAAGAAAACAATGAAGATACAGAGTAACCAGAAAACAAATGATAAAATGGCTACAGGAAGTCCTCATATATCAATAATCACTCTACATGTAAATGGACTGAGCTCACCCATTAAAAGACAAAAAGTAGTGGGATGGATTGAAAAACAGGACCCAAGTATATTCTGCCTTCAGGAAACTCACCTCGGCCACAAAGAGAAACATAGACTCAAAGTGAAAACATAGAAGATGATACTCCAAGCAAATGGCAAGCAGAGAAAAGCAGGTATACTTGTACTTACATCAGACAAAATAGCTTTCAAGATTAAAAAGGTAACAAGAAACAAAGATATTTTATAATGATAAAGGGGACAATACATCAAGAAGACATAACACTAATCAATATATAAGTACCCAACCTGGGGGGCACTAAAATATAAAAGAAAATAAGCAATTATTACAGAACTCAAGGGAAAATTGACAAAACACAATTATAATAGGGGGCCTAAATATCCTACAGACAGCAATGGATAGATCATCCAAACCGAAAATCAATAAGAAAATATCAGCCTTAAATGACACATTAGGTCAAATGGACATAATCGATATTTAGAGAACTTTTCATCCCAGAACACCAGAATATACATTCTCCTCTAGAGCACATGGAATATTCTCAAGGATAGACCATATGTCAGGACACAAAACTAGCCTCAACAAATTTAAGAAGTTGAAATCATACCAAAGATATTCTCTGACCATAGTGCTTTGAGCTTGGAAATCAATTACAGAAAGAAAGCTGGAAAACCAAAAATTGTGAAGATTAAACAACATGCTACTGAACAATGACTGGGTCAAAGAAGAAAAACAAAAGATCAAAAGATACACAGAGACAAATGAGAATGACAAAATGACATCAAAATGCTGGGGATATAGCAAAAGCAGTAACAAGGAATTTTATAGTATTACAGGCCTACCTTAATTAAAAAAAAAAAAAAAACTCAAAAGAAAGAAAAATCTCAAATAAACAACTTAACATTTCAGCTTAAAGAACTAGTAAAAGAACACCAAACGAAGCTGAGAGTCAGTAGAAGGAAGGAAAAACTAAAAATTAGAACATAATTAATTTAAATAGAGGACAAAAAAGGCAATAGAAAAAAATTAATGCAAGAGATGGTTCTTTGAAAAGAGTAATAAAATTGGCAAACTTCTGGTTTGACTCACAAATGACAAAAAGAAAAAAGAATAAAAAGAAAGAAACAGAAGTGAAGGAGAAGTTATAACAGACACCACAGAAATATAAAAGGCTATACAAGTATACTATGAGAGGCTATACTCCACCAAATTCAATAACCTAGAAGAAATGCATGAGTTCTTAGAAATATATAACCTTCCTAGGATGAATTATGAAGAATTGAAAATCTAAATACCAATCAACAGTAAGAAAATTGAAATAGTTTTCAAACACCTCCCCAAAAGTAAAAGTCCAGGACCAGGTGACTGAAATAGTGAATTCTACCAAACATTGAAAGACTTAATACCTACCCTTCTCAAACTCTTCCAAAAAATTGAAGAAGAAATAATACTCCCTAACTCATTTTATAAGGCCAACATTACCCTGATACCTAAACCTGGAAAGGCCAACACAAAAAAAGAAAATTATAGACTGATATTTCTGATGAATATATTAATAGATGCAGAAATCCTAAACAAAATACTAGCAAATAGAATACAACAATACATTAAAAAGTTAATACATCAGGATCAAGTGGGGTTCATTCCAGGGGTGGAAGGATGGTTTAGCATACACAAATTGATCAATGAGATACAGCATATAAAAAAAAGATAAAAATCATATGATCATATCAATAGATGCAGGAAAAGCATTTGACAGTATACAATATCCCTTTGTGATAAAAGAACACTCAATAAAATGTGTATAGAACAAGAATACCTTAAAATAATAAAGGCCATACATGACAAAACCTCAACTAATATCATACTCAATGGCAAAAAACTGAAAGCTTTTCCTCTAAGATCAGGAATGAGACAAGGATGCCCCCTTCTCACTACTGTTATTCAACATAATACAGAAAGCCCTAGCCAGAGCAATCTGGCAAGAGAAAGATATAAAAGGCTTTCAAATTGGGACTGAAGAAGTCAAATGATCACTTTTTGCAGATGACATGGTTCTATATACAGAAAACCCTGAAAACTCCACCAAAATACTAGTAGAAACAATAAACAAATATAGTAAAGTTGCAGGATACAAAATCAATGTACAAAACTCTTGCATTCCTATATACTAACAGTAAAATATCAAAAAGAAAGAAAGAAAGAAAGAAAGAAAGAAAGAAAGAAAGAAAGAAAGAAAGAAAGAAAGAAAGAAAGAAGGAAGAAAGAAAATTCCATTTGCAATTGCAACAAAAAGCATAAAATACTGAGGAATAAACTTAACAAAGATGTGAAGGACCAATACACTGAAAACTACAAGACATTTTTGAAATAAATTGAAAAAGACACAAAGAAATAGAAAATACTCAATGTCATGGATTGTAAGAATCAACATAGTTAAAATGTTCATATTACCTAAAACAATATACAGACTTAATGTAATCCCCATCAAAATCCCAACGGCATTTTTCAAAGAAATAGAACAACATCAAAATCATCAAATATACATGGAACCACAAAAGACTCTGAATAGCCAAAGCAATCCTGAAAAAAATTAATAAATAAATAAGCCAGAAGTATCATATTCTCTGACTTCAAATTATACTCAAAGCTAAATAAGTCCACATGTATCTGGACTACTAATTTTTGACAAAGCCAAAAACATACAATGGAAGAAGGAAAGCCTCTTCAATAAATCGTGTTGGGAAAATTTGAAAGCCACGTGTAAAAGAATGAAACTAGAGTACTATTTGACACCATACACAAACATTAACTCAAAATGGATTAAAGAGTTAAATATAAGACCTGAAACAATAAAATGCATAGAAGAAAACATAGGTAGTAAACTTATGTATCTTGGTCTTGGAGATCCTTTTGTGAACTTGATCCCAAAGGCAAGGGAAGTAAAAGCAAAAATAAGTGAATGAGATTACATCAAACTAAAAAGCTTATGCACAGCAAAAGAAACCAACAAAAAAACGCCACCAACTACATGGGAGAAGATATTTGCAAACAACACCTCCAATAAGGGGCTAATATCCAAAACATATAAAGAACTTTTACAACTCAACCACACAAAAAAAAATAAAAATTCAATTTTAAAAAAAAGGGCAAAGGACACTGAACAGACCCTTTTTCCAAAAAGACATATCTGTAGTCAACAGATATATGAAAAGGTGCTCAACTTCACTAGCAATAAGGGAAATGCAAATCAAAACCACAGTAAGATACCACCTCACACCTGCTACAATGGCTATTATCAATAAGTCAAAAAATAACAAGTGTTGGAGAGGATGTGTAGAAAAGGGAACCCTGACACACTACTGGTGGGAATGTACACTGGTATAGACACTATGGAGGACAACATGAAGATGTCTCAAAAATTAAGAATAGAGTTACCATATGACCCAGCAATCCCTCTTTGGGGCATCTACCCAAAACATTTGAAAACATTCATAAAGATATATGTACCCGTATGATCACTACATTATTCACTGTGGCCAAGACATTGAAAAACGCTGTCCTTCAACAGATGACTGGATGAAGAAGATATAGTACGTATATATTACAATGGAGTGTTACTCAGCCGTAAGAAAGAATGAAATACTGCCATTTGGAACAACATGGATGGATCTCAAGAGTATCATGGGAAGTGAAATAAGTCAGACAGAAAAGGACAAGAACCATATGATTTCATACATATGAGGGATGAAAAAAAAAAAACAGAAAGCAACAAATAAACCAATAAAACAAACTCATAGACACAGACAACAGTATGGTGATTACCAGAGAGGATGGAGGTGGGAAGAGGATGAAAAGGGGAAAGGGGGTCAAATATATAGTGACGGAAAGAGACTAGACTCTGGGTGGTGAGCACACAATGCAATATATAGATGATGGATTATAGAATTGTACACTTGGAGCTTATGTAACGTTGTTAACCAATGTTACCCCAATAATTTTTTTTTTTTAAAACCCAACATAATCTACTTACTTTAAGAGGAGAGATGTTCCAATCACATTAAACTGACGTGTCCTAAACAGAGTTTAGTACCCCAGTCATTTTGTGTGGGGCCTCAGCTCAGGAAATTTCAACTTGAGGAATGTATGTTGGGGGTTGAGGGGACTAGAAATAATTTGGTAGTAGAGATCAGTCCAGGCACACGTAACTTAGGAGGGAAGCACTGTGGTCTGAAAAAAGGCACATATAAAAGATCAGGAAATGGGTCAGATGGGAAGTTGAGGCCAGCAACCAACAGGTAAGGAGTGAGCTAAGAAGTCAGAAACAGAGAGGCAGGGCACAGACCAGGAGCAGCAGCAGCAGAATGTGGCAGATGAAGCATTTGCCGGCACAGGGTTCTACCATCAAAGACAGGAATGGCCTGAGGATAGCATTTGAAACATCTGCCCAAATAAAGGTCCTGGAATTGAGAGGACATGGGTATTAGCTGGGGCCTCTGGCCAAATAACCAGGGGCCTTCTAGCTATCATACTTAAAGGATAATTTTAGTTTTCCTCTTTTTAATCTTTCTTTGTTATCTGACAATATCACACAAAGAATTAAAATTAAAAAAAAAAAAGAAAGAAAGAAAACTTCTCATTGGCTTCTGGGACACAGAGGTCCTCATACTAACTCCTGGCCTCTCCTTGACAGCTCTTTTAGTTGGGTCTGCCAGCTTCTAAATATTTGTGTTTTCTTCCTACTCTCTCTGGATGAGCTTGTTCCCTCCATGCGTTATCTGCCACCTATTTAGAGATGCCCTGCATGGTAGTACCCCTCCCCAGATCTCATTCCTGAATTGCCAAGTGTTTAAAGGACGTCAGTGGACACTTCATCACCTCCAGCTCATACTTCCCCAGACTCAATCAGTCATTTTCTCTCTCTCCCTTTCTTCCTCACTCCGCCCCCTTTTCTCTTCCTTTCTGGATAGCCTATGCATGCATACACGCACATCTATAAATACCTACAAAAACAAAAGCTCAGTAAAAACAGTGCTTCTTAAACCTTAATGTGCATATAAATCACCTGGGTATCTTGCTACAATTCAGTAAATCTGGGGTGGGGGGGTCCCAGATTCTGCATTTCTAACAACTGGCAGGTTTCATTGATGCCGGGCCACTCTCAATGGTAATCAGGAACTTGGTCATCTAAGTGAGAGTAGCACTTAGGCCACTACCTCCGTTCAGATCCTGAATTACTCCATTTCCCTGTTTGGTCCTCAGTGTCTTTATGTGTAAAATACGACAACTAGACCCTACAAGTCCTGAAGTTTTTATCGAGTTCTAAAAGCATGGATAGGAACTGAAATCTATTAACAATAGTTAACAAGATACAACCCATTTCTGTCCAGTGAATCCTATAAAAAGCTAACCAGGTTTTAGTAGCAATGCTCAACGACATTAGGATTTAGTAGTGATACTAAAGTGTTCAGAATGCTATCTGCAATAGATACGGGTCCAGAAAAACACATTCTTAAAGTACTGGGCCAGATAAAACCCAATTGTGAAATAATAACTGTTTGAAATTACTTCTTTTCTCAGTGGGTCTGTAAATGAAATGACAGCCATCAGAAAGACACTTAGAGAACAATCACTAAATAAATACTTAGTACTGAATTAAAATACAAAGATAAGGTTATTCCAAGTCTAGTGGTTATTTTTAGAGCCTGAAAGCAAGGTGTTTAGGGTTGTTCCATATTTTCACCAGGTGGGTAGATGACACACAAGCCCCATATTGGCTTTTATTTTCCTCTCATGGTAGTGAAGTATAGAAGAAACCGGACAATTATTGGAACTCTAAGATTTGGGTTGAAGTGTAAGTTCTGCCTCTTACAGCTGCGTAATCTTAGTCAGATTGTGAGTCTCCATTTCCTCACTGGTAAAATGCAGACAGTAATGAGGCACATGCCAGTATATTGTTTGGGGGATTAAATTACCTAATGGGAACAAAAGTTTAATAAAAAGTATAAATTATAGAAATGCCAGAAGAAGAGAGTAAGGAGAGAGAGGATTATGAGAGAAAGGAAAAGAGGAATAGTGGTAATTATTTTGTGTAAATGAGTTGAAAATGGATTGCTTCCTGTCATTCTCTTCCTAAAACTCCTTCAATTGCCCCCTCATCTACAAAAAAAAAAAAAAAAAAAAAAAGCATGTTCTGTAAAGAGCACCACAATCTGGCTTCTGCCTGCGTTTTTAGCCCACTTTCTAATACAGCATGTTGGCTCTCTATTGACAAGTGTCTATATGATCTCCATTTTGAGTGAATGAGTTAGTTATTAAATGTTTTAGAGGGAAATAAACTAACACTTAGAATTGCCTACCATGTGCTACATACTATGTATTAGTTGTTTAATTTTCACAAATACCCTGCAAGAGGTTGAGCTTGGGCCTCATGATTGGGCAGCAGAGCTAGGAAGTGAACCCCTGACTCATGTGACACCAGAAGGTCCCTTCTGATTGCCTCAGTTCTACCAGTGAAAGGTGAAGTGACAGAATCTGTTCCCAAATACTGTTCATTCCCCATTTTCCTACTTGGCTTCTTCCCTTTGGCTTATCAAAATAGGATTTATCAAACTTTTCAAAGATTGGAAATTTAATCTTTCTTTTCTTTATGCACCAATGAAAATAATACTCTCATGCCTCTCTCATTTGTTGATATAACAAAATATTTTCCTAAAAAAAAATAACTAAAAGTAGTAATAACTATGTGTATGTCCCTTATACACCTAGTCAAAATTTACTATGGCAGATAGAATATCAAATGTTACATTATTAAGGTGCAATAATAGTTTGACAACTACTGTTTGGGCACTGGCTATACAAGCAAAGAGAGGTATTGAGGTTTTCTCTGAAAGAGGGTGAAGGAAAAAAAATGGTTCTGATGCTTCTGTACCAATTTACTGAGTGACATGTAGACAATGATCTCATTGTATCTTCCCCACCACCCTGTAAAGTTGTTATTCTTATCCCCATTAACCAGACGAGGAAACCAAGACTCAGAGGGATCAAGAGAGTTGCCCAAGTTCACATGACCTGTGGATGTAGGGATAGCTATTAAATGCACATCTTCTGAGTGTGAGTTTCTGTTCCCTTTATGATCCTAACAATTAAATATAGAGGACCTGCCAGGGGCCAGGCACAGCTCTCCTTTCCACATGTGCTCTGGGAGCTCTGGGCTTTCTGAGAGCATCATTTTATGCAGATGAAGACTCAATGCCTAGCTCCTCTACTTTCAAGGTGGCCTCAGAAATCAGTTTCCATTGGGACCCAGAAAGTTAGCAAATTTAAATGCCATAAAAGGAGATAACAAATTTCACATTTGTGGATTCTTCTTATGTTTAAATCATCTCTGTGATCACTACGTAGCGACCAATGGCACCACTGTGTTGAAGAATGTGGTAGTTACTTCTTTGCCCTCCTTGTTTTTGTTGGGTACGAAGAGAAGGACTCGGGCAGGGGTGGGAGTGGGAACAATGCATCGGAGATAAGAACTGTCAACTTTTAACCCCAGGTCTTTACTTAAGTGCTTATTCATGCCACTGATTTATAGATTCACAGGCTATGAAAGGGACATGAAAAATCATCTCCTAGTAAGAAACATCTTTAAACCACTTTTACTAAGAGTCAATGTAGTATAATGAGTCTGAATATGGAAGTAGGCCACTTTCAGATACCAAATCCCAGCTCTGTTGCCTAATAGCTATATGGCTATGGAAAAGTTTCCTAACTTCCATATGCCTCAGTTTACCATCTAAAAAAGGGGTGGAATAGTATCTAGCTCATCGATTTTCTGTGAAGAATAAGTAAAGCATTATACTTAAGGTACTTGGAAGAGTGCCTGATAAATAGTAATCACTTTATAAGTACAATTATTATTGCTACCCCCTTGTTAACAAAACACACTTCTCAATAACAATAGGTTAGGTTCAGCTTAACACTCAGGCCTTCTGAGATCCTGAACTGCATCTTGAGTGTTATTTCCCACTACCATAAAAATAGTATTTTCTATCCAATCACTACTGAGCTCTTACTATGTGCTAAGTGCTGTATTACGTACAGTGAGAGGAGAACACGTATGGACTTTCCTTAGACTCTCACAACTCTGTCAGCCCAGTCTCCCCACTACCCCTTCATATGTCTTGTTTACCTTGACCTTCATTCAAAACATTCTCCTACCGGGAATACTTGAGTAAAAGTTTGGACTCTTCCCTCTGCCTAATCAAATCTTATCTTTCCTTAGAGGTGTCCTCTTCCGTGAAGCTTTCTCTAAAATTCAACTCAGTGTGCTCTTTCCTTCTAAATCCCTATGTCATAGCATTTAGTCAGCTGCTGCCTTCTATTATTATGAAAATATTTTACCCACACTATAATCAAATCATTGCCATTAGTGGCCAGAAAAAAACTTTAGTGGAAAATCCAGCTCTGCCTCTTCTTAAGTATATGGCCTGAAACAAATTTTTTAATGTCTATGAGCTTCAGTTTTCTTATTGGCGAATGGGAATAATAGGAATTACATCACATTTTACTGTGGGAAATAAACACTGTACATAGTATGATGCTGATATGTAAAAGCAGTAAATAACTGTTGGTCTCTCCTCCTCCTCCTCACTCACATACGCCTTATCTTCCCATCTAATAGGTAGGGCCTCTGACTCGATGGATTGTGGCTAACATGGGTCCTATAGCTCTAACTCCACATACTTGAGGTTAAACACATATTAGGAACTCAAGAAATAAGGGGGGAAGGGTAGAAAAATCAATTCTATTATCTAGATTGACAGAGGACATTCATGTCCTGCCTTAATGACACCACTGTCTTATCTGATAGCACCTTCTATTAAATCCCTTCCCATTCCCATGGCAAAATGTTATGTGCCAAGCTCAAGGTTTCCAGTTTTCCACACATTCACATCCTTAATAGCTACTATGTATTGAGCACCTAATTTTTGCGAAGGCAGTTTACATAAGTGACCTTCTTTAATATCTCCTACAACCCTGTAAGATGGCAATTATTATTTCCATTTCACAGATGAGAATACAACCTCAAAGGAGATAAATAATTCCTTCAAGGTAAACCAGAAAATAGTGGCTCAAAAATTCCAATACAGGTCTGACTACAAAGCCATGATAATATTAAACAGCCATATTACATCAAATCTCAGATGTACTTTTTTCATGTTTTTACATCTCTGAAATCAGGATGAGTCTTATAATTGATAGTTTTTATTAAATTACATTAGCATTTTTTCCTTAGTGGTTCATAAAATATGGTACATTTCTCAGTGAATGGTATCTTTGATTCAATAAAATAATATCACTTTTTAAGCAGTGATATTCCAAACATCTTAAATCTGTTAACACATTTAATCATCACAACCCCATGATACACGAGGTCTGACAATTAAGTTTGCGAACTTGTTGCAACGCTATTGCTAACCTTTTTTTGATATCAGAGGGATTATTCATTATGAATTTGTACCAACTGGACAAACAGTGAACTGAGTTTACTATTTGGAAGTGCTGAAAAGGCTGCATGAAAAAGTTAGACAACCTGAACTTTTCGCCAACAATTCGTGGTTCTTACATCATAACAATACACCAGCTCACACGGCACTGTCTGTGAGGGAGTTGTTAGCCAGTAAACACATAACTGTATTGAAACACCCTCCCTACTCACCTGATCTGGCCCCCAATGACTTCTTTCTTTACCCAAAGATAAAGGAAATATTGAAAGGAAGCCATTTTGATGACATTCAGGACATCAAGGGTAATGGTATGACAGCTCTGATGGCCATTCCAGAAAGAGAGTTCCAAAATTGGTCTGAATGGTGGACTAGGTGCTGGCATCTGTGCATAGCTTCCCAAGGGGAGGACTTCGAAGATGACCGTAGTGATATTCAGCCATGAGGGATGGAGCACTTTTTCTAGGATGAGTTCATGAACTTAATTGTAGACTATGAGTAGTCTAGTATTATCATTTGCATCCTACAGATAAAAAGACTGAGGAATAGACTGTTAAGTAGCTTGTCCTCCCCTCCCCAGTTAAACAGTTGGAGCACCTTGGGTTTAGTATTTGAAATCCAGGCATTCTAGTTCTGGACTCTGTGAGCATAGCTACTACGTTCCATTTTTTAATGCCGCACTCTTTACTGCTATGCTACATCAGTTCTCTCCAATCTGCTTTTCTTTCCAAAGATATCTGTAAGTGTTATTTGTAGGTTTTTAAAGACACAGTCGATTTCTTCTTCAGTGCCTAGCATAGTGTCTTGTTTATTGGTTCAGAGGCAGATGTGCAATATGTTTTCATTGAATCTAATTAATGTTAACACCAAAATCAAACACAAAATCTTAACCACGGACTTAATGCAGCCTTTCAGTTTCCTCAGGTAATGTTTATTAATTGGTTCGTTAATTTTGTGGTTCTCAATGGGGCAACTTTCCTCTCAAGGGACATTTGTTGATGTATGGAGACCTTTTTTACAACTAGGGGTGGTAATGCTACTAGCATCTAGTTGGGCAAAGCCAAGGAGGCTGCTACACATCTACAATGCACAGGCTAGCCTCTGATAACAAAGAATTTTCCAGTCCAAATACCAGTAGTGCCAAGATTGAGAAACCATGAATTCATTCAATAAATATGGAGCATCTCTCTGAGCCTCACTTCTCATCTATATATGTGGAAATTCATAGTATTCCCCCTGCAAAAAAACTTTGTGTTTATAGTATCCCCCATCCAATGTATGAATTATCTTCTCAGCAACCACATCAGACGGCCTTAAGCCTGTACCTGAACACCTCACCCTTAGGGACAAAAATGTATAGACTCTGGGGAAGCCTATCCATTTCTAGAACCATCAATTACAATTCCTAATGGGCATGCAGATTGTGGCTATGATGCTACTTAACATAACATGAAATAAACTAGGCTCTACAATTGTGGGCTGATAAAAGTACTATTAAAAAAAATTGTCCATTACATTTTTCAAATGACTTTTCTTTAGTATTCAGTCTCAGTTCACTAACTAAACCTTTTCTTCATCTTAAATACAATTTTGAAGGCAGAATATTCCTGACTAATGGTTCTTAGAGCATCCTCAGAAATGTCAGTACCTTTTGCTAATTCAGATTATCAGGGGAGAGGCAACCGTGAATAAGAAAATTTCAAAATTATGACATCGCTATAAAATTGCCTCTTTATTACTTTTAAATATTGTTTTCATTCATCCATGCAATAAATCTTTTGTATTCCTATGCTGCCCTACAGAAATACAAAAATGGGATGGGACAAAAATTCTGTGCTTGAGGAACCCACAGTCCGTCATAGTTGGTAAACAGGCCACTTGGTGACGGCAGCCAAGGAAAACATTGATGAGGATGTCACCAACTCTGTCTGGGGAGCTTGCAGGAGAATTTGCCAAGGAGTAGTTGCTTAAGCGAAGATTTAGAGGATCTATAACTGATCTCTAGCAAACCAGGAACAGAATATGCAAATGCACTGATTCTGAAGGAGTGGAGAGAAATCTGGGAAGTGTACATGAGACAGCAGGCTGGCACCCAAGCCCAATGTGGAGAATGAGCAAAGCCAAGGCAGGAGATTCTGTGGAAGCTCTTATGTGCCTTGCAACAGAGTTTGAACTTTATCCTGTGGGCCTGAGAGCCACCCAAATGAAAGGGACAAGGTCAGAAATGACTCTTGGAAAGACCGCTTGCAACGGTGAGAACAGACTGAATCAAGCAGGGAAAGATTAGCGTTCTGGGGTTACAGTGATTTACCTAGATAGCTTAGCAGGGAATATTCCTTCCTACCGCAGTGAGGAGGTGGGTTGCCTGGCTTAATGAAGACCTAGGGTTTATCTTAAATTGAGCACATTAATTTGCTATTATTATATTAGGTCATAAAAGGCCATGGAAAGCAACTGCTGATTTTAGAGAGAAACCAACTTAGTCCCAGAGATGGAAAGCAGTGTGATTACATGACACGGTTGCTAAGAAAGAGCCAGGACAAGCACTCAGGGCTCCAAATATCCAGCACTTTCCACTCTTTACACTGTTATGAGACTTTTCTGATTTGTTTGTAAAAGGCTGTTTTTATCAGAAGTGCAATTAAATGCCTCTTTCTCCTTCTGCTGTTTTTTCCCCATCATTCACCTGAGATTCTATTTACCCAATTAATTTTCACTGTGTATGAAAAAAGCCTTTTCAAAGCAAAGGTAAATTTCAGCCTAGCCCTTGTCAGCCTGCTGGCTGATTCCTAATTAACTGAGATGAAATGAATGGGGTTTTATTGTTGTTGAGCATTTTAAAATCTTCTGCTTGGATTGGATTACAAGCATTTGGCAGGAGGAATGTGTGTTTCATCCTCCTAGGATCTAGAATCAACAATGGATAGAAGACAGACAGCAAGGGCTGTAGAACCCCAGCCTGGCAGGGTGTTTTCCAAATGCCTTACTAATCACTGCACTGACATAGGGGAGAAAGCTCCAGGAAAGGGCATTATTAGAACCCTGAGTTCAAACCTCACATTGGTGACATCTCTGTATGCGCCTCTGAATTTAATAGCTTTGGGAACCTAAATGTTGAGATCGGATAGGACTGCTTCTCCAGGGAGGAGAAGCAAATTTACCATCATTGCAATTCCCATTCATACAACTACAAGGCTGGTTATGATTCCATAAGAAGTGGGAAGTAATGAGGCTACCCACAATCTCATACGCCTTATAAGCTTGTATTAGCATAACAAAAAGACAGAGAGAAAGACAGGAAGAAAAACTATAGGGGCACGGGTAGCATTACAACATAAATTCACTGAAGGTTGTGGGACAGCTTCAAAGAGGAAGAAATAAGGTTAGGGGTTAATTTGTCCAAGTTCACTTGGGAGAGCCAGGTGCCATTTGCTGCTGAACCCATTCTATTTGTGAGACCATTCATCTCCATCCTCCACGTTCCACAGGTAGGGGCTTCTCTATGGTGACATTCAAAGGCTCTTTCAAAGTCTACACTAGGTCTCTGCAGGAGAGGAGGAGTTGCTTCTCTGTAGAGTTTGGGAGATGGAGCCCCACCCAGCCCCTTGTATGGTTTACGTAAGACATTTTCCCACTTACTTTGGGGAGCCTTTCACCACCTCTTCAGATTGCAGGTTTATTTGGGTTGGCCTTGGGTTGGCTTGTGCTTGTTCAGGCTACCTGTGACTGGGCAAGTCTGTCTAAATAAAGGTGAAATGTTAGTGAGCTGATTGCCAACCTTAGCTACTATCTACAACTTTATTTTACTCAAAAGGAGCTGACCTAATAGTTTTCATCTCTCTGACTCAACTTCTATCTTCTAATTCATTCTATATACGAGCAAAAAAATTGAAAAATAAATTTATTTACTAGGTAACCATAAGACACTTAAAATCTTAACTACCACACTGTCTGATATTTATGACCTTGGATGACTGACACTCCTCCAGAAAATGTCTAGAGAGGGACTAATTTACTCTCCTTCTGAAACAACCAAAAAATGGCCAAAATACATGAAACAATGGTTTTCAAGATAGTGGTAATCAGGCAAAGAAGAACAATAGTCCCGGAAAGAAGGGAAATAAATAAGGTAAGGGCTAAAATTGTCCCCACTCTATTGCGAGAGTTCAATTCACAGAGAAAGAAACAAGGCAGAGCCCACTGGACTCCCAAAGTTGAGGAAATAAAGTAGGGGACCAAGGTGATTGGTCCAGAAGGACCAAGGTGATTATAGAACAGACTACCAGAAAAGAAAGAACAGTACAGAGAACTGTGGAGCTCTAAAAATATTTTCCTAGATTATTTAGCTAAGTACTGATCAACACATGCACGTGAGGAAACCATCTAAGATTGGGGAAACTACCGCCCAAAACAATTCGAAGGAATAGTGCCTGACAGCACGTAGTCAGATTGGAAAATTTCGTTAATAATGGGGATGAGTAGAACACCCCAAAAATCTCACTTTGGTAGTGTTCTAGACTGAGCATTACTTCAGACCCACCTAAAAATTTTTAAAGGCAAGACTCAAAAGAATCAAATTATTTTCAAATAACATAACTACATTCAGAACAAATCTCAAGAAAATTTATAGCAATACAAAGATATCCAGCACCCAACAAGGTGAAAATACATATCGGGCATTCAGTCACATGTACAATGAAGCAGGAAAATACAACCCATAATGAGAAGTTACTCAACCAAAACACACCTAGAACTGATATAAATGTCAGTTATCAGAAAAGAAAATTAAAATAGATATTATACCGTATTGCAGATGTTTAAAGTTAAGTAGAGACATGGAAGATATTTTAAAAGCCCAAATTGTACTAGAATGAAAAAATAAAATGTATAAAACGAAAAACATACTGGTTGAGGAAAAAATGCCATTAGACACTGCAGAAGACTAGTGAACTTGAAGAAATTGTGATTAAAATTCTTCAAAATTAATCACAGAAAGAAAATATGTAGCAGGAGAAGGAGGAGAACAAGAGGGGAAGGGGATGGGATGAGGAAAAGAAAGGGGAGAAGAAGGAGGAGGAAGAGAACATCAAAAGTCCTCATATACAAATAAGCGGATCCCTGAAATATGGAGGGGGGGGGATATTTGAAGAATAATGACCACAGTTTTCCTATATTTGATGAAAACTATAAGTCTATAGAGCCAAGAAGTTCAATGGATCCTAAGTATAAGAAACATGAAGAAAACTATACCAAGGTATATCATAATCAAATTGTTCCAAACCAGCGATAAAGAGAAAAATATTAAAAGCAGCCAGAGAAAATACAAGTTACATGTAAAATGGAATAAAGAAAAGAATGACAGATCTTTTTGCTGGAAGCCAACACAAGTGAGAAAAAGTGAAGCAACATTTTTAAAAGGCAAAGGGAAATAATTGCCAACTTAGATTTCTACACCCAGAAAAATGTATTTTACAAATTAAGGTGAAATTAAAAAAAATATTTCAGACATACAATAGCCAAAAAAATTCAACACCAGCAGATCTGCACTGCAAGAAATGTTAAAGGAAGTCTTTCAGACAGAAGGAAAATAATACCAGAGGAAAATATGAATCTATGTAAGGAATGAAAAGCAGTAGACATGGCAATATCTTTAAAAAGATAATTGACTATTTAAACCAAGTAACAGCAAACTACAGCCCACAGACCATGCGATGTTCTGAATTTTTACACCCTCCCAAATTCACATGTTGACATCCTAATGCCCAAAGGTGATGGTATTAGAAGGTTTTTTGGAGGTACTTAGGACACGAGGGTGGAACCTTTGTGAATGGCATTAGTGCCTTAGAAAGGAGACTCCAGAAAGATCCCTAGTCCCCTCTGCCATGTGAGGACACAACAAGAAGTCTGTGACCTGGAAGAGGGCCTTCACTTGACCATGCTGGCACCCTGACCTCAGACTTCCAGTCTCCAAACCTGTGAGAAATAAATTTCTGTTGTTTATAAGCTACCTAGTCTGTGGTAATTGTTATAGGAGCTCAGATGAACTAAGACAGACCAAATCCTTACTGATGACTTTGGTTTTTTTTAAATAAAGTACTACTGGAACACAGCCAAGTTCATTCATTTATGTATTTTCCATAGCTTGTTTGAGCTATAACAGTAGAGGTGAATTGTTGCAACAGAAACCATGTGGCACACAAATCCTAAAATACTGACTATGGGTATTTATATAAAAAGCTTGCCAACCCCTGGCTTACACAAAAATAGTAACAACGTACTATAGTGTTTATAACATACACAAAAGTAAAGTGTACGGTAAAATGGCACAAAAGTCAGGAAGGGAAAAATGGGAGGATACTATTGTAAAGATTCTTAGCTATATGCAAAATGGTATACTATTATTTGAAGGATGTAATAAATTAAAGATGTATGCTATAAATCCTAAAACAACCACTAAATTCATAAATCAAAGAGTTATAACTAACAAGCCAACAAAAGATATGAAGTGGAATCATATTCACTTAACCCAAAGGAAGACATAAAAAGAAGATAAAGGGAAATACATGAGACAGCAAAGAAGATGGTGTATAGCTGTTAGGTTGGTGCAAAAGTAATTGCAGTTTAAAAAGTTAAAAATTGCAAAAACTGCAATTATCTTTGCACCAACCTAGTAACATATTAATACATTAAATGTAAATGCTCTGAATACCTCAGTTAAAAAGGCATATATGATTGGATTGGATAAAAAAAAAAAAAAAGCAAAGTCCAACTATATTCTGCCAAAAGGAACACACTTTAAATATAACAACAATATAATAGGCTAAATACATAGAAGGGAAAATATATCATGCTACCACTATTTAAAGGAAAGCTGGAATGGCTATATTATAACAGACAAGAGAGAATTCACAATAAAGAATATTATCAAAGATAAAGAAGGACATTTGATAATGATAAACATGTTAATTCATGAAGAGGACCTAACAATCCTACACATTTATGCGTGCAAAACCAGAGCTTCAAAATATAGCAAGCAAAAACTAATAGAACTGAAAGGAGAAATAAATCAACAATTATAGTCAGAGATTTAAGGAAATGCAATTAAAACTACAATGAGATATTGCTTCACACCTATTAGAATGTTTAAATTATAAAGAGAAGTCTCCTAATAGCTGGATGTAAAGAAATTAGAACTCTCATACACTGCTGGTGGGAATGCAAAGTGGTACAACCACTTTGAAAAGCAGTTTGGCAGTTTTTCAAAAAGTTAAACATGACCTACCATCTGACCCAACATTTCACGCCTAGGTATTTACCCAAGAAAAATGAAAGTATATATCCATACAAGGTCTTGTACACAAACATTCACAGCAGCTGTAGCTGTCATAGCCCCAAATTGAAAACAACATAAATGTCCATCAATAGGTGAATAAATACACAAACTATGGTATATATATGCAATGGAATACCAGTCAGCACTGAAAATGAATGAACTATTGAGATGCTAAAATATGGATGAGTCTCAAAATAATTACACTAAATGAAAGACCAAAAAAATGCTATGATTCCATTTATATAAAAGTTTATTAAATGAAAACTAATCTCATAGAAAAAATAGATTCATGGTTGGCTAGGGGTGGAAGTGGAGGAAAGCTGGGAGGAGCTGATAAAAGGAACTTCAAAGCTGCATGAAGACACTTGTAGGTGTTATGTTTTTATTATCATGACTGTCGCGATGGCATCACAAGTATTGCTCACCAAATGGTACACTTTACATGTAGCTTACCATATATCAATTACACTTCAATAACACTGTCTAAAAAATGTAAATAGAGAATCACCAGTCTATGTCAAGGTCAGCCAAAGGCAGCTTGAGAGGCCCCACAAAGTGCTTTGTCTGCAGAGAGGCACAGACCCAGTGACCCCACAGCACTCCTGGTCTCTCGCACTGACCCAAAGCCTGAGAGAGTATTTGTTCTGAACACCATTTTGCTTCCTCTGATGTCACCTACAGCTGCTGTTCTCCGCATCTCAGGAATGTGGTAGGACAAAGAAATCCTGACCCACCCCTGTCTTTTCAGGGCAACTCTCTGCCAACACCAAACATGGACAGACACTGAGTGAAGGAAAGCTACCCATGGCTTTGAAAGGTTGCCAGTGCCTAATTGACACTGTTAGATTATTTAAAGTCTTCTTCTCTATGCGATCATTTAGGAAGTATCCATACTGGCCAAAAATTAAAAGAAAAAAATCTTAACAAAAAAATAACAGTATAACCCATCATGATATTCATTTTTCACCCATTTATGTTCACACAAGAAGAGGAACCGTGTATAAATTAAAGAATTAGGGTAAGATTATAGATGTATTTGCTCTTAAATAATATCTGTACTTCCCTCTATGTAAAATCTGACAAATTCATTCAGTCAATAAATATTTCACTGCCCACATTCTATACCAGGCACACATAGGAGGCAATATTTGGTGCACCTCCAGGTGATGAGTCAGTTGTCAAAATACCACCTAAATACAGAGGGTGCCAAAAAATGTATACACATTTTTAAAAAGGAATAAAAAATGTATTACAATTGTAATATTCAATATAACCAATACCAAAAGATGAATATAAGTCGTGTGTATACATTTCTTTGGCACCACCCCAATGTCAGTCAAAGGAAGACGAGACATGTTCTCAAACTAGAAACTGAGAAGCTGATCATTGCAGGAATTCAGAATTCCTTTGAGTACCCACGGCACCACCACTTTGCCTTGATTGTCCAAAGACAAATTATTGAATTTTAAAACTGATAGCACTTAGATTTTGATGTGGGACGTAGTAATCTCAAATATGTTCAAGGTGTTTTTAAAAAACAGAAATCTACCTAAGTGATACCAAGATGATGATAGTCTGTTTGGATAATGATGTGGTGGTGGGAAAGATTAAAAACGAAACAACTTGACAGATTTTTGTAGAGAGAAACAAAGTGGTATCCCACAGCATCAATGGACTCTCCCTGATATGAGGACTATGACAGAAAGAGAATTTTCTTTATCTGAATTGATTGGCAAGAAATCTTTTCACAGATGCATCTTTCTTGAAATCTGAAAAGGGCAAATTCTGTATTATCACTATGTAATGTATTCAATCACATTTCCATTTCTGAGAGCAGACGAAAAGTGGGATGCCGGGATTCTAAATTAATTCCTTTTATTCCTTTTCAAGACACAGCTTCTGTGTTGTAGAAAGGTACCGCCGTTCCCTTCTCATTTCTTATTTATGTCAAACTCCCTGTCCTAATAATCTCCAGCTCTTCCCCCCAAAGCTAAAAAGTTTCAAAGAAATTGAAGTTTGGCATTTCTTTTGCAAAATGTCTACTGTTTACTCCTTAAATACTCATATTTACTTTGGGGTTAAATAAAAAGAAAATAAAGTTAGTACGTCCAAGAAAAACTCCGTACACCTATCACTGTGTCTAATTCTGACTACTGATGCCAATATGGTCATTGCAATAGTCAGAACTCTTTGCAAGTGATAAAAATCCAACCCAAATTAGCTTATGTAGAAAGAGAAAAGTAACACAACTGCAGAAAGGAAAGGAGTGGCAAGCTTTTCCCTTCTCCTGCTCCTCCTTCTCTCTCTCCCGTTCCGTGTGTGTGTGTGTGTGTGTGTGTGTGTGTGTGTGTGTGTTACTCAACTCTGCTTTTCTCTGTCTTTGGGCCTATTCTTCCCTATTACATATAGGTTGTTTTTTTTCCATGAGACTGTGAATATATAGTCAGAAGCAACTCCAAACTTATACCGTTCCTGCTAATGGACAGAAAGCAAAAACACTTCCTGTCCACCTCCAATTCAACAGATGTTTGGAAAGAGTTCTGATTCTTATAGCCCAAGACTGAGACGTTATGATTTTCAGCCTCCATTAAAATCACATAGTTTGGGTGAGGAAGGAGCAATGTTGAAGAAGAAGAAGAAGAAGAAGAAGAAGGAGGAGGAGGAGGAGGAGGAGGAGGAGGAGGAGGAGGAGAAGAAGAGGAGGAAGAGGAAGAGGAAGAAGAAGGAGGGGGAAGAGGAAAAGGAGAAGAGGAAGAGAAAGATGTAGGTGGTGGGAGAAGAGGAGGTTAGGACACATAAAACCAAAGATAAATAGTTGGAAATTGGGAAAGCAGAATGCTACTGTCAGC
The DNA here is from genome assembly GCF_036562045.2 of Rhinolophus sinicus. NCBI lineage: Eukaryota > Metazoa > Chordata > Mammalia > Chiroptera > Rhinolophidae > Rhinolophus > Rhinolophus sinicus. The sequence goes on from NC_133756.1 coordinate 108,404,729, forward strand.
CATCTTACACTTGAGGTTTTCTTATTCAATTTCGACCTTTTTAACTGCCATCAAAGGTAACCCTGATAATGCTTCCATCAGGTAATGATAGGGGTCTTAATTGCATCATCCAAAGGAATAGAGTGAACCTATGGGCAGTTTCATTTGAATTAGTCTTTTCTCTCTAAGCTTTTTTAAGTTAAAAAAATTAAATACCAAGAATTATGATATAGATAACTGGTAGAATTTATATTTCAAATACAGTAACCCCTACATAAAATTTTGTGCTCTCTCACTATTTCTTAACTGTTAGAATTCTGAGATTTCTGCCCACTTTTACTTTACAACTTCAAAGAGCAAAATAGCTTCTCTCCTATTTGCCTTTAAGTTTCAAAACATTGTGGTTTAAACAGCAATTTCCCAAAATGTGCTTTCACCTAGAGTACAAATCTATAAAATGTTTTCAGATTGGTAAATTGTGGTTTTGTCCTCTATCTGTCTCCCTTTTAGGAAAGATGCTGTCAGGGGATAAAAGGAAGATATGCTTTGTATTTGAAAATGCACGAGAAACCCCAACTCAGAGAACCTCACCTATGCACTACAGTCCTCTAATGAGTCCTTCATCCTCTTATCCAGAGAGAGACTTCCCCCCCACCCACCCCGGGAGTACATCCAGTAGATTCTGTTTTTCACCACAAAAATGGAAACACAATGATGCTCCCCAATCTAGACACCCTAGACACCTTATCAATTTCCATAAGCTACGTCAACAGGAAGGAGCTAAACACATACCCTTCTTTCATAAACACCCATAGTCTCTTCCAGCACAAATTATCATAGTAATGTTTATTCTTTATGAAAAAATATGCTTCTTATGAAAAACTGAAAAATACCAAAAAAAAAGAAAAAACATTTCAAGAGGAAAAACCAGCATTTTTCATTTAACATTATATTGTAAGCATTTTTCCTTTACCTAAATCTTTGAAAATGGTTAAATTGGTTGCAAACCACAATTCAGTCATATTAATGTGACATAATTTATTTAATCACTAGTTAGTATTTGTTTCCATGTTTTTCCCACTATAAATAAGACTATTAGATATCCATATCCATAAATCTTTTTCCACAGTGTTGAGTATTACTTTGAAATTAATCTTTAGCCATGGAATACTGGATCAAAGGAGATAAATCATTTAAAAATTCTTGATACACATTAATAAATTTCTTCTAAACAAAGATGCATCAATTTCCACTTTTACTATCAGAATCTGAGAGCATTTACTCTCATCTTTGCCATCAATGCTAGTATTATCATGGGAACAAATATTTTAAACAAATTTAAGCAACGTTTTCAAAACAGAAATTTGAAATGGATTTATTTTGCACTCACCAGCTGACTTCAATGCACAATGACTGGCATCCCAGTAGCTGATGCTTATTTGCAATAAAAAGATTGCAGGATCTGCCTGTTTCTTTTTTGAACTGTATGTATTACTATGTATATATATATATATAAAATATATATACAGAGTGTGCCTAAAAATGTGTACACATTTTAAGAAAGGAAAAAACTGTTTTAATTATAATACTCAATATATACCAATAGCAAAAGATGAATACAAGCAATGTTTGACTTCTGCAATTACAAGAGGTGCTCAAAGTGGTTGCCATCAGCATTCAGACACTTCTGATTATAGTGAACTACTGCTTGAACATAGAAAAAATCCCTTTAAATGTGTATACATTTTGGCACCACCCCCCATATATAATACTATACATATGTAGTACTATACCTGTATACATATACAACGTAATACATTGTAATCACTTAATCATGTATATAATTAAGTGTTCATAGAAATATGAAAGTTCTGAAGAGATCAACACCAGACTACTATGACCAGTCTTAAGCTAGAAAGAGTGCATTTGTTGATGGAGAGTGAGGGGAATTCTTAAGATGGAAACTTCAACTTGGATTTTATTACAAGGTGCATACATTCCTTTGCAATTATGCCCCAGTGAGAATAATAGTCTATTGCCCTCTCACTCCTAACACATACGGAAGAGAACTCCTTATCTCTCTAAACCGACTCTACTGCCTGCTTCTGACGGAACACTTATGTCAGGACCCAGGGCAGGCCACTCCAAACTATCACCCAATGGCATATTGATTACTTTGAATTAAAGTTACTTGACACGCAGGTGGCACAAGAAAGGCATGTTGACTTGCCCTTGTCTCCTTGAATACAGAACATAAATTACCCCTGTGAAAGGTGAAATCCTTGCTCCAGGAGAGCTGAGAGAGAGAGAGACACCCTTTCAGCTAGAGTTAAGAAATCCAGGGCTGAAAAACCTGTACATGCAAACCTTGTTACTTGTTACTAATTTACTACCTAAGCCCAAACTTTGCTTAGATTCCTCCTAACGACCACTCAAACCTGTTCCTTTGTCCTGTCAATTCTTTACAAATTTATTGTGTCTTTGTCTAAAAAGTATAAAAAGCAGGCGGGCTTATCATTTCTGTAAGCATCATTTATGACCATCCATGTCCACATATTTTTTTCTCCTGTTAATCTTGTGTCGATTTTATTCCAGCCATAAGAATTCAAGAAGGGTAGAGGGAGGAATTTCTCCCTCCCCAACTGTTACTATCTTCTCAATTACTCTTGTACAAGCCTTGCCACTATCTTTTATTCATTTCACCCTGATCTCTCATATGTAACACAGGTTATATCTCTCAGCTCCACTCAGATCTGCACCTGCTTTTTCCCTCCCCACACTCAAGGTCCTAATTCACGCCCACATTTTTCTTACCTTCAGTAACTCTCTAAGGATTCTTTTGCTTCTAAGTCACCCTCTGCCTCTTGCAATTAAAGTGATTCCCCATTTCCCCTGCCGAGATTATCAATAGATTTACATGGACTGCAGTGTAAAATTCTAATTCCTTAGGATAGCATTCAAGGACCTGCACAATGCGCTGCCTTATCCACCATCTTTCCAACATCACTGTCAACTAGATACACCACCCCTCCACCATCCCAATGCAACAACCAACTTGCATTTCTCTAAACTTTTTCTCAAAGTCCTACTTCCTTGGCTCTGTTTGTGATGATACATCTACACTGCAGTTTACTATTTTTCCCTGAGGAAGTGAGAAAGGCAGAGAAACCACAGCACAGCTTAACTTTGATCACAAAGATAGATATGGGAGTAAAACATTATTTGAATTTGAATGCAAAATTCAAATGAAACTTCAAGGAAATGATAAGCCTATTTCTAACTACTTTCTCCACCACCACTATTAGCAGCAGCAACGGCCCAGAGGTTTGTGGTCACTCCTTTTTGTATTCTGGAGTTCTATACTGGAAATTTTTGAGAAGCACTGCTCTAGGTGGAAAGTTTTCCAACCCTTTCTGGGTGACAATTCCTGCCTATTATTAAGAGCCAGCTCCTCTACACAACATTCTAAAATCCCTCCCATTTATAAAAAACAACAACAACAAACAAACAAAAAAAACCCTCCCTTCCTTTACTCCCAGTGCATATAATGACTATTATAACTAGTGCTAGGCTCAGGTGGGCTTGTCATCTCCCAATCCCTGCCCGTCCACAAAATAATGCTTCTCAGTAAAGACGGGGACAACTTGAAATGACATGATTGTTCAGAGGCCATTGTATACCAGGATATAGCCTTACCAAAGAGTGGGGAAATAAAACTTCTCAGACTGTCAAGCCGGTCCAGAGATGTTTATTTGCATGCCAAAGGGCTAGAGTCAGGAGGAAACCTTTTTAGGAGAGATGGGAGACCACTGCCTCCTTCCCCTTTGTACGTGGATAAAAACCATTGTCCTCATTCCTCACCTATGGGGAACCCAGCTACTGGCATAAGACAGTTGATGTGGCTCTTATCACATCATCTCAGGGGCCAGAACTGGGGTAAAGAGGAGGCCAGAGTACTTATTTACTATGAGATATTTAATATCAAGTGTGTCTTTGATACAGAACAGTGCACATTCAGTTTAAAATTAATAAAGATGATACAGGATAGTTAGCAAGTCCCTAGGTAGACAGGGAAGTCCCTGGTGGAATAAACAAAGACAGCCATATCCTAAAACTCCAGGTTTTGAAATCACTCCTTCACTCCAGGACATAATGTAACAAGGCCTTGAGGTTAATCATAAAATTCCTTTGGGCCTGACAAATGGAACAGATCTGATAGGTAAGAGTGGGTGACTTTGCTAATTCCTTTAGGATGGGCAAGCAGAACAAACCTGGTAGACGAATTTCATTTGAAGGTACCAGTTCCCTTCTTCAAACAGCTCCCCTTCCCCAAGCAGGCAAGGGAAGGTATAAAAGTCAGAGCTTTTGCCTCAGTCACGGGGCCACCCCCATTCGGGACCCACTCCCACTCGGGAGCTCTGACTCTTTGCTTTCAATAAACTATCCTCTTTTTAAAACTCTCTGCCTCTCCTGGGTCCATGTTTCCATTCTTCGGTCTCAGGAGACACGATCCCGGCCCACACCCAGAAACTGCCGGCAGATCCAACATCATCTACGTCATTTGGGGACTCACAGGAAAAATATTCCTCCATCAAAAATGAGTATTAAAAACCTAACAGAGAACCTAAATGTGGCCATTATTTGTCTTCATTTTGCTATTTTTGTTGTCTTACCCGCATGGATATCTCCTGTCAGTAGTTTCATCTCCCCAAACTCCCATCACCCTTCTTTACTCCTCTGTCATCTATTTCTTCCAGAAGTCTCATCTACTCGTATGTTGTGCTTATTGTCATCTCGTTTGCTTGTTGTCCTGATTATGGTGTATTACTGCTCATTAAAACATCCTTGTTTTCCAGAAGGGATTTCTTTTCCATTGAGATGGAGAACCCTTATATGTAATCTAGTTCTAGACAGATGGGATAGCTAAGTGAGTCAGCTAACCTGCAAGAGCCATGAAAGAGACATGGTAAGTCATAAATCCTCAATCACATTTCCTGTACTAGCTCGTAACAGTGAAAAAATGCAGAAGGTAGCAAATGAGCAGGTAGGAGATAGAGGTTAATGAGCTGTGGCTGCACTATTCATACTAATCATTCTCCTACTTAATATATTCATAGAAATTCTCACATCTACTTAACATATTCATGAAACTTCTAGTATTCGTTTAAAATATTCATGAAACTGGCTCATTTTCAGTCCCATGGTGGTCACAAAACTTATTACAAACACAAAGGGTGCAAAAGGTAACCTAAGGCCAGAGTGTTTACTTCTCTCAATAGTGTTAGCATCTGGACACAGGCAAAGACTGTATCTAACGAATTTTCAGTCCTCCAAACAACTAATCCCATACTTCACACACAATAAAGTTTTACAGGATTAAATATGTGTTGATTCAAGTCATTTCTACAGGAAAAAAAAAAAAAAATGTGACCAATACGAGATGAACTGAATTCTGTCAATGAAAAAATTACTCTCTACAAAATACAAGTTATCAGAGTGTTGGTAAGTATGTCAAGAAATAACTACAAATACATAATTAGTGGCCATATAAATGTGGTCATCCTCTTTGGAGAACAATTTGAGAATATTATCACAGTTTTACTATACATACCCTTGACCCAGCAATTCAACTTCTGAAATTTTATCATACACATAAATTTATTCATATGCATAAAAAGAATGTGCACAGAAAAATGTTTGCTGCATTGTTCTTAAAAGCAAAGGAAAAATAACTTATATGTCCATTAATAGGGGAGCAATTAAATAAATGATATTACTTTCATTTATTTGTGATATAATGCAGCTGTTACTATATCATGGACCAAAATATAGTAAATGTGTATGTGCTGACATGGAAAGATCTTCAAGGTAAATTGGTACTTGGGGGAAAATCTATGAAGATATAGAACAGCATGTTTAGAACAAGGTGTAACTTATTGTGCAAAAGTAAACACACACAAATAGCATGAAATTTTCTTAAAAGAATACACAAAACATAGTTGATAGTAGTTAAGAATCTGGATGAAAGATATCATTTCATTCTCCACTCCCTGTTTTCATTTTTATTCTTTGCATTATTTTCTTTACCATAATTGAAAAGAACAGAAAAAAAAGTTATAGAATTGCAAAGACAGAAGGAAAATTAGTGGTAATTAGCTCAAAAAGAGAAGTGACAAATGAGTTACTTGAGGGCACACAGCTATTTGGTGGTAGAACTACAACCTAGGACCAGATCCTTTCACTCCTATTTCAGATTCTTAGTCAAGTTTCTTTAATCATATGCCTAGAAGCTACCATTTATTGAGTGCCCCCTTTGTGCTATGTGTTAGGCATTATACTCTGCACTTTACAGAGAGTAGCTCCAATTCTTACAAGAACGCTGGGGTGAAAATGTTATTTGTCATTCACCTTTCAGGACCTGTTTATAGCATTAAGGAAATTCCCATGTTAGGGTAAGTGGCCTAGAGTACTAAGTCAAATACGTTATCACTGCTATTGCTATAACCTTACAAAAGTATGTTGTATTTCGATTTTATAGATAAGGAAACCTTGGTAATGATTATGTATCTGGTATGTGGTGAAACTGGGATTCCAACCCAAGTTTGCCCAACTCCCAAATCCCTCTTCTTGGTACTATTTCATATTCTATATCTTGAGACTATAAATACCATGAGAGAACTTGATTTAAAATTTTGCTTAATTGTTATAATAACTTGCCAGTTAGTTATTATCAGAAAATCAGTAGTAGTATTCCGTTACATATTCACATCCCATTTAAAAATCATACATTTCATTATCCAATTATATCATCTAGCTCGTTCACTACACACACTATTCTGTGATTCTTGAGCCAAAATCTTCTGTCACCAGCATTGCTAGCCAACATATAAGCCCATATTTGCTGCAGAAAAATAAATCCTAAAACACTTCAGATTGCAAACCCAATTCTGCCTGTCCACAGTTACCTCTCCTCTTTGAGAAGGCATTACAAAAGTCACAAATTAAAAGGTTTGGTGCTGCAAACTACTGCTCATCTGCCACAATAATTACTATATTCAGCAATTTACAATTAGAATTCATTTATCATTCGGCTCCACAAAGCTCCACATAGAACCCAGTGATAGCTATTTTAGTCTCAAGACTTAAAATTCAACTCAGCAATTGTGTTTGTCACTAACATTATGAAAATACCCAGTTCCAACTATACATGCTAAGTGCCAGTGGGAGCCAAGCTCTCAGCTTCTTGAACCTACATTTTTCTGTTTTTCATCTTTGGGCCTGGAATCACACTGTATAACTTAGCTTTATTTCTATCTAGATATGTAAATGATAAAAATATTTCTAGACAAGGTTAAATTTCTGTTTTGTCTAGCATACATCTCTCATCTTAAGCTGAGATGTAATGAATTTCTCATGAAAGTTGCACAGTATCAATAGCTTCTTTAACAATTATATTCAGACATAACTAACATAAACACATATTTAGACTTTGATATATTTTGTTACAAACATACCAGTGAAATCATCACTACACTCAAAAAAACATATCCATGATCCACAGTGGACTCATTAAGCACCATTGTAATCTCACCTCCCGCCATTCGCCATTCCAGGCTACCACTGCTCTGCTTTCTGTCGCTCTACATTAGCTTGCATTATCTAGAATTTTACATAAATGAAATTATACTTTATGATCTGACTTCTTTCACTCAACATAATTATTTTTGAGATTCATCCATGTTGTAATACACATAAAAATACAAATAAAGCTACTTTTAATATTTATGTACAAATCTATATATGGATGTATGCTTTCATTTCTCGTGAGGAGAATGACTGAATCATTTGATAGGTTTATGTATAACTCTTTGGAAACTTCCAGCCTGTTTTCCAAACCAGTGAAACATTTTACATCACCGCCAGCAATGTATGAGATTTCCAATTCCTTCACATCCTTGCCAATACTTGATATGGCCCCCCTTTTTAATTTGAACCATTCTAATGGATACATAGTGTCATCTCATTGTAGTTTTAATTTGCCTTTCTCTAAATACCAACAGCATTGATGGTCTTTTCACGTGTTTATTTACCATGTGTATATCTTCTTTGATAAAGAGTTCAAAACTTTTACCTGTTTGTTGTTGGGACACTTGTTTCTCATTATTGACTTTTGAATGTACTTTACATAATCTGGATACAAATTCTGTGTCAGATATATGATTTGGAAATATATTTTCCCAGTCTGTGGCTAGTTTTTGTATTCTCTTAACAGTGTCTTTCAAAAAGCATAAGTTTTTAAATTAATGAAGTAAAATTTATCAATATTTTTTCTTTTATAGATAGTGCCTTTGCCAGGATAGCTAAGAAATTTTCACACAATCCAAAGTTATAAAAATTTTCATCTTAAAGTTTTATTGTTCTAAGTTTTACATTTATGTCAATAATGCATTTTCAGTTAATTTTTGTTTATGGCATGATATATGAATTGAAATTTGTTGTTTTGCATCTTTTGCATCTTCATATGCAACTGTTCCAGCACTATTAATTGAAAAGACTATCCTTTCTCCCCTGGACTGCTTTTGCTCGCGTTTCAAAAATCAGTTGCTCACATCAGTGAACCTATTTCTATTCCGTTGATCTATTATCTGTCTTTCTATGCTTTTTACTCTGTGCATTATCTTTTCCCAGCCATTTACTTTTAATTAAATTGTGTCTCTTGATATTTCAAGCACATTTCTTGTAGACAACATAGAGTTTGGTCTTGCTTTTTGTATCCAATATGACAATCTCTGCCTCTTCATTGGTTATTTTAGATCACTGATATTTAATGTAATTATTAATAGGGTTAAGTTTGATTTTACTGTCTTTCTATTTGTTCCATCTATACCCTTCTACTTCCTTTCTGTCTTATCTTAGAATAACTGATAATGTTTACATTTAATGGATTTTTATTTTTACTTTTTATTAGCTATAATTTTGATTACTTGTTTTGTGTTTTTTGGGGGGTATTTTTGGAGTTCTTTTAAATATTAACACTAAAACAATTACTAGCTTTTATTTATCAATCTACATTCAAGTAATATTACACGACTTCATCCATAGTATACTCCATTTCTCCCTTCCAGGTTTTTGTGCTATTGTTGTCATAGATTTTGCTTTGACATGTTATAAACCCTATGCTATATTGTTTTCATTTTTGTGCAAACTATTATTTATCCTTTAAAGGGATTCAAAGAAAACAATCTATATTTATCTATAGTTATCATGTTCATGTTTGATAGTCTTCATTCTTTTGTGTATAGTTTCATCCAATATCAATCATTTACCTTCTGCCTGAAATGCTTCCTTTAATGTTTCTTATAGTACAAGTCTGATGGTGATAAATTCTTTCAGTTTTTTGTGTCTGAAAAAGTCCCCTCACTTTCTTTTTAATAGATAGTTTCTCTGCTAAGTGAAATAAGTCAGACTGATAAAGAAAAATACCATATGATCTCACTTATATGTGGAATCTAAAGAACAAAATAAATGAATAACAAAACAGGAACAGACTCATAGATATACAGAACAAACTGATGGTTGCCAGAGAGGAGAGGGGTTGGGGAGTTTGGCATAAAAAGGTGAAATGATTAAGATATACAAATTGGTAGTTACAAAATAGTCACGGAGATGTAAAGTAGAGCATAGAGAATACAGTCAATAATGTTGCAAGAACTATGTATAGTGCCAGGTGGGTACTAGATTAATCAGAGAGAACACGGCATAAATTATATGCCTGCTGTACACAAACTAACATAAAATAATATTAAACATCAACTGTAACTGAAAAATATAATTTTTTAAAAATGTGTTACTTTTACACATTAAGTAAATAAAACAAAACGAAAAAACATTGCAGTCTAAATCATATTATAGAGTAATCTTAATATTAAAAAATAGAAGTATATGTTTATGTATCTACACATGTATGTGTAAATTAATATACAGAAAATCTTTCTATAGAACTCAAAAGACGAGAATGAGATCAATGGAAATTGTAGTGGGGGCAAAGGAATGGAACTTTTATATTTCTTGTATAATTCTGCATTATTAACATTTTTACAATGAGTATATGACCAAATAATACTTGAGTAACAAATAAAAATGTCATATAAAAAATAGATATTTTCTCTGAGTGCAGAATTCTAGTTTGACAGTCTTTTTTTTTTTTTTTCCTTTCATTACTAGGAACATTTTGCATTACTATCTTCTCATTTGCATTGTTTCTGATGAGAAATTTGCTGTATTTCTTACCACTGTCCCTTGGTAATTTCTCTTTTTTCTTTGACTGCTTTTTTAAGATTTTCTCTTTATCACTGGTTTTGAGCAATTTGATCATGAATTGCCTTTGCACAGTTATCTTCATGCTTCTCATGCTTAAGAGTTTTCTGAGCTTCCTAGGTTGACCAGTTCATAGTTTTCATCAGTTTGGGTATTTGGGGCAGGGGGTAGCTATTGTTTCTTCAAACTTTCCTTACTTCCCCTCACTTCTTTTCTTCAGGTACTGCAATTATACATAAATAGGCAATTTAAAAGTATTTTTTCACAGCTCATTGATGTGCCATCCATATTTTTACACTTTGTCCTATTTCATTACGGATGATTTCTATCACTATGTCAAGTTTACTTTTATTTTTCAATATCTAATCTGCCATTGCTTCCATATTATGTACTTTTCATTATACACATTGTGGTTTTCATCTCTAGAAGCTGAATTTGATTCCTTTTCATATCTTCCATGTCTTTTGAAGTTTTGAATATATGGAACACAGTTATAATAACTGTTTTAAAATCCTTGTTTGCCAATTCTAACATCTGTATCAGTTATGGGTCACTTTCAATTAATTGATTTTTTTCTTCTTTTATGGGTTGTATTCTCCTGCTTCTTTGAAAGTATGATAATTTTTTACTCGACCTTAGATATAAATTTTACCTCATTGAGTACTGGATATTTTCGTATTGATGTCAATTTTCATTAGCTTTATCTAGGATACACTTCAGTTACTTGGAGTCAATTTGATCCTTTTGGGTCTGCATTCAAGGTTTATTTGGCAAGACTACAACAGCGCTCAGTCTGGAGCTAATTATTCCTCATTACTGAGACATGACCCTTCTCTGTACTCCACTCAATGGCCATGGATTGCAATGTTTTTCAGTCTGCTGGGAACAAACACTTTTCCTGGTACTTTTGTGCATACTTTGTGATTTTCCCTCTAATCCTTTTGAACAGTGTTTTTCCTTGCCTCAGGTAGTTTCGTTAGGAACATGCTGATCGGTACTCTGCTGAAGAGTCAAATGCAGCCCTCTGCAGATCTTTGGAGTTCTCTCCGTGCATGTCTCTCCTCTTTAGTCAGTCCTCTGTCCTATGAACTCTGGACACCTTGGTCACCCAATAATCACCAACTCCATCTCCTCAGCTCTTGGTATGTCCCTCCACGTACCTCCACCTGATTTCCCCCTCTCTGCACCATCACCTAGAAGCCCTTTCAAGGAAGTAAGCTGAGGCGTTTGTAGGGCTCATCTCACTTGTTTCTCATCTCTCAGGGATTACTGTTCTTTGATTCCCAGCACCATGAAAGCCAAATCCAGCTCCTAATACTCCGTCTACATCAGAAATAGAATTCAATTCCATCTGTGAAACTGATGACAAGAGACATGTCATGGTGAAGTGAGATAAAGTACTGACTTAGAAGACTGCAAATCTTGTTCTTGCTACTGACTAGCTGTCTAGCCTTGGACAGGTGACTTCACCTCTATGAATTTCAGTTTTTTCCTTAATAATATGATTGCAGGTCTCCTATCTCTAACATTTATACATTTTTAAATTATATATATATATATATATATATATATATATATATATGTATTCACATTTATATGTACACATATGCATGTGTTAAGGAGATAGATATACTTCGAAAAGAAAAAACCCACATTGTGCCAGGCTGTGTCCTCTGTTGTTTGGCAATAAACAGCACAGGCTTGGTTTCTGCCCGCATGGAATCTAGAATAGTTTTAGAGGAACTACTGCATTCTAAGGGAAATTTTTTAATGCTTTAAAGCATCTTATTCCATCTATGACTGAATATTTTATTCATGTTGCATGGCTCAAATCATATTTCTTCTTTGATGTCTTACCTAATACTTCCTCTGAGGTTCAATCTCAAAAAATTACACATGTGCATACACATGCATGCACGGGCGTGCACACACACACACAACACACATTTATGCTTGTAAATACATGCATATATGCTGAATGTTACATGTTTAGTTTACTTTTCTTAAGGCATTCATTATTCATTTATTCATCCATGTAATCAACTATTATAAATTCAGCTCATACTCTGGGCCAGGGCATTTGTTAGGTATCAAGGGTACAACAATAAGCAAAATTCAGTTGCTTCTCAAAATGTTTACAATCTAGTATGTAACAGATTATTATTAATATAATGTGGAGCATGTGATACAATGCTCTGTTGGGAGAGATGCAGGATGCTATTGGAACGTGAAGGAGGGAGACTTAACTGTATCTGAGAGGATCATGGAGGGTGTCATGTAAAGACAATTTTTATTTAACTTTTAATTTAGAAACTAAGAGCTAGCCAGTCTGAATTCTGCCTCTGCCTAAATATGAAAGACCGTCACTTCTGACAAACAACATGAAATCACTATAAACATCCAGTGATGATCAGACTGACTGAGCAAAAAAAAGCAAGACCCAACTACATGCTATTTATAAGAACTGTACTTCAAGTATAAAAATCCAATCAGATTGAAACTAAAAGGTTTGAAAAATGAAAACACTAAGTATAAAAAAGCTGGTGTTTAAAAATTTTTAAAGCTAGGATATTAAATCAAACAATGTTTGCTTCAAAAGTATTACCTGAAGGAAAGAGGGACATTTCATAATGATAAAATGGTCAAGTCATCTGGAAGACACAACAATTCCAAATAATTTATTCAATTAATAATATAGCTTTAAATTACATGAAGTAATACCTGACAGAATTGAAAGAGACAAATCAATAATTATAGTTAGAGATTACCACATTCCTCTCTTAGTAACTGATGAAATAAATAGAAAAAAGTAAGACTAAAGAAGATTAGAACAACACTATCAATCAATTTGACAAAATCAGCATTTATAGAACTATACTGTCAACAACTAGACAATGCATATTCTTTTCAAGTACATGTGAAACACTCACAAAGATGGACCATATGTTGTATCATAAAAAAGATTTCAATAAATTCAAGGGTTGAAATCGCATAGATTATAGTCTCTGACCATAACGTTAAATTAGAAGTCAGTAATAATAATATATATATATAGCAAAATATACAAATATTTGAAAACAAAGCAACACACATCTAACACCCAGGGGTCAAAGAGAAAATCATGAGAAAAATTAGAAAACATTTTTAACTGAATGACCAAACCATATCAAAATTTATGAGATTCAACTAAATCAGTGCTCAAAGGAAAATGTATAGCTTTAATGCTTGTAGTAGATAAGGCATAAAATAAATGATCTGTACTTTAATCTTAAGACACTGGAAAAAAATGATAACTAAAATAATGGAAATAATACAGATAACAGGAGACATCAATACAATTGATAACAATTAAAGAAATCAACAAAGAAAATTACTTTTTGGAAGATTAATAAAATAAATAAGTCCAGGGCTAGATTAATCAAGACAGAGGAGAGAAGACAAATTATATAAATCATTATAGATCCTACAATTGTAAGATAATGAGAATATATTATGAACAACTTTATGCAAACTAATTTGACTGCTTAGATAAAATTGACAAATTCCTTTAAAAACAGAATTCACCAAACTAAAACAAGAAATAATGTCTTAATGTCTTAATAACTACATTATTAACAATATACAAACACTTTCAGAAAATAACCTTTCCCAACTCATTTTATAAAACTAGCATAATCCTGAAAACAAATCCTTAAGAGGATTAAAAAAAAATTACAGACAAATATATCTCATTAATATAGCACAAAAATTATACAACATAAAGACAAACTAAATCTATCAACATATAAAAAGGATAATATATCATGTCCAAGTGAGGCTTACCCTGGATATGCAAGATTAGTGTAACATTTATAAATCAATTAATTTAATACACTATACAAACAGAAAAAAGGAAAAAATATGATCACATAATAGATGCAGAAAAAACATTTGTCAGAATTTAACATTCATTCATGTTTAAAAATGATATTCCTCAGCAAATAAAAAATAGAGTAATTTTTTTTAATCTGATGAAGTGTATCTACAAAAATCCTACAGTAACCATACTTAATGATGAAATAAAAAATGCTGTTCCTCTACCAATGGTAATAGGATATGTTGATCTATTTGCAGCATTTCTATTCACATTCTACCAGAGGATCTAACTAGTACAACAAGATAAAAAAAAAGTAAAAGGCATAAAGATTAGACTAGAGTTAGAAACTATCTTTATAACAAACAATATGATTGTTTACGCAGAAACTCCTAAGGAACCTACCCAAAAAGACTACTACTATAGATAATAAAATTTAGCAAAGGTACAGGATATAAGTTCAATGTCCAAAAATTAATTGTGTTCATGTATAAGAAAAATAATTGGAAAATAAAAATTAAAAAGCAGTAATACTTACAATAGCATTGAAAAACACAAAATATTTTGAAATTTATTTAACAAAAAATATGCAAGATCTCTACACTGTAAAGTATAAAACATTACAGAGAAACTAAAAAGACAAACTTCCAAAAAAATAAAACGTATTCATGAATTGAAGATTCAATATTATAAAGTCTGCCCAATTTATCTAGTCAAAATCTCAGTAGGTATGACAAGCTTATTCTAAGATTTATTTGGAAATGTAAAGGACTTGGAATAGCCAAAACAATCTTGAATAAGAACAAAGTTGGAGGAATATTACTACCTGATTTCAAGATTTAAAGCTACAGTAGTCTAGTCAGTACAGTATATGTAAAGAACACACAGATAGATCAAAGAAGATAGACCAAAGATAGAGTTACATATATACAATTAATTTATTTTCAAGAAAGCTTCCAAGGTAATGTCATAGGGAAATTATATTCTTATTCACAAATACTACTGGAAAACCCTGATATCAATATAATACAAATTGATCCTTGACTCCTACCTCACACAATACACAAATTTATTCAAGATGGATTACAAACCTAAGCATAAAAGCTAAAGCTATAAAATTGCTAGAGAAAAATATCTCTGTAACATTAGTATAGATAAGATTACTTAGGACACAAAAAACATCATCTATAAAAAGAAAGATTGATAAATTGGATTTCATCCTAATTAAAACTTCTGTTCTTCAAAATATACTATTAAGAAAATTAAAGATAAGCCGGATTGAGGGAGAAAAAAATTCCTAACAGATTTAACAAAAACTTGAATTCAGAATATGTAAAGAAGTCCTATAATTTATTTATTTTTATGTCTCTTTTATTAAATTTATTGGTAGACATTGATTAATAAAATTATATAGGTTTCAAGGGTATAATTCTATAATATATCATCTATATATTGCACTGTGCATTCACCACCCAAGGTCAAATCTCCTTCTGTCACCATGTATTTGACCCCCTAACCCCTCTACTACCTCGTCCCCTCCAACCTTACCCTCTGGTAACCAGCAGACTGTTGTCTGTGCCTACGAGTTTTTGTTTGTTTGTCTTGTTCTTTGGTTGCTTTTTTTTTTTTTTTTTAACTCAAATTAAATAGCAAGCAAAAGACTCAAGCAGGAATTTCTCAAAAGAGGATAAATAAATGTACAAGAGGCACATTAGAAAAATGTTTAACATCATTATTCATCAGGGAATTGTAAATTAAAACCACAGTGAGATACCACTTCACAGCCACTAGAATAGTTACACTTAAAAGACCAAAAACGCAAGATGTTGGTAAGGATATGGCGTCACTGGAACTCTCATAGACTGTTTGCTGGTGGAAATGCAAAAAGATGCAACCACTTTTGAAAATAGTTTGGTTAATCATATACTTGCCATATGACCCAGGAATTCTACTCCTAAAAATTTGCTCAAAAGTGAAAATATGTTCACAAAGAGTACAAAAATGTTCAAAGAAGCTTTAACTCGAAATAGCCCCAAATTAGAAATACCCCAAATAGCCACCGACAAATGAATTAACTTTTAAAGAATGGTAAATTCATTCAACAGACTTGGTAATAAAACAAAAATAAAAAATACTCACATCATCAAGAATGAATCTTAAAAACATTATGGTGAGTGAAAGAAGGCAGACACAAAACAGTACATACTGTATGGTTTCAGATATATGAAATTCTAGAACAGGCAAAACTAAGCTATGTTAATAGAAATCAGATGACCAGCAGGGCAGAGATTAGAGCGTGGGGGGGTGGGGTGGAATGCACAGAGGACTTTCCTAAATAATAAACATGGTTTTTATTGGAGTGGTGGCTACACCAATGTATTCATTTCACACAATTCATTTAACTGTACACATCAGATGAAGCCATAGTATCTTATGTAAATTATACCTCAAAAGTATTTTTTAAGAGTGTCAATCTTGGGAAGATAGAAGGGATTTTCAGGCCGTGGGATAACTTTTACAAAAGCTCAGAAGGGGATAAAAAAAATTAGTACTGCAAAGAGGTTTATGAATTACCATTTGGATGCTTCATAGCCTATTTATCTCTAACCTACCCATGTGTTTTAACTGAATTGTACACTCAACAAGAGGCTCTCAGGAGGCTCACTAGACTATGTGTGTGTGGTGTGGTGTAGCATAAGTGTTTAGGGCTTGGGCTCTGGAGCCACAAATCCTAGATTCAAATCCCAGCACCCACCTCTCCTGTTTAATAGCTGTGAAAGCTTGGGCAAGTACATGATTTCTCAATGTTTTCATTTTTATATCTCTAAAACGGAGTTGATGATCATACCTTCCTTCCAAGGTTGTGAGGTATATGTGTGTTGATACATGCAAAGGACTTAGTGCCCCTCATGTAACAAATATTAATTATGAATGAGGACAGAGTCTCCATCTTTCTTATTCACCAGCACTTCGTGGACCATAGATTCCCAATTGAATTTACTGGTTGGCAATAAAAGGGAAAGAGGTCTGCTGGATCTAGAAAACAAAGAAGAGAGATGCATAAACTACCTATGTCTCTTCTGTAACCCTTGGGCTAGAAAAGGATCTTTTTCTAGTCCTGGCATTCTCCCTGCAGATGGAAGCTCCTTGACAACAGCCCTAGTAAGCACACCCACCAGAAGCCTCCCCCGTCCTGTGCAGCAAAGAAGCAGATCTAATTCATCCTAAAGCCCATGGGGAAAATTAAAAAAAAAAAAAAAAAATTAACAATTTTAGTCTCAACAACCTTAGCTTACTTACCTAACAACATTCAATAATACTTGGGAAATTAAACTTTTTGTACATAATTCTCATCGACCAAGAAAGTTTTTTTTATTTATTTATTCAAAATAATGCACTATAAATCCAATATTTGATATGGCCTTTGCTTCTTACACAATGCATTTATTCATAAACAATATTCTCCAAGAAAATCTCCCAAAATAGTCAGTTACCTACCCCATTTTGCTCTTCTCTCAAGGGCTCATCATAAGCCCTCCAACCACTGTGCAATCCTGCTTCTCAGAGTTTGTTCCCACTGGAACTGCCCTCCTGAACCAGAATCCCTATCAAAGTCTGAAAACCACTCACCTAATCAAACCACCTATTCTGCAGGAATAGGAATTTGAGACCCAGAGAGGCAAAGTGTCATGTTTAACAACACAGATGGTTGTTCAATTACCACAGATGTCAATTAACAAAGATGTGTAGGGTGGTGACGGTATGTGTTGTATTGGAAACACTCTGGAGCTTCAGAGAAATAAGAACTAGTCAAAGCCCAAGATGCCAGCCTTCCTCCCAGGGCCCCTTCCTCTTCAGTGCCTCAGAGGAAGAGAAGTAGAGGGGTGTTTCCAAGAAGAAGGTCAAGAGGAGCAATAGAAGGAATCTGGAGCGGGAAAAATTGAGGATAGCTTCATAGACCTCCTGTCACTTTTGTGAGGGGCAGCTTGGGACTCGCTAATATTTGTGTGCCCTGGTCTTTTGTCCATAGGGGACATAGGAGCTCAGTAAGCAGAATAAAATTTTATATTCACATAAATGAAATGGAACTTGCAAAACAGAATGAGACAGACGGAATGGAAGGAGATGGGCTGAGTTGGGATGGGATGGAAAAGCACAGGAAGAGATCTGACGACCTTGAATTGAATGAAATGAAATAAAATCCGTAGTGAGTGGGCAGGAATCTATGTTCTATGTTCTAGTGAATGTGGAATCCATCCACATTCTCACTTACACCCTTGTGGCAAGGAGGCTGGCAGCACGCTGTGACAAAGGATGCCACACCATCTTGTTCTCTCAGCCTGTTATAATAACCCACTGGGTCCACTAGTCTCAGTCAGAAAGTCCAGGGCCTCTAATATGTCCCAGCTAAAATGGAAGAGGGCACCAGAGTCCAGGGAAGGAGAAGCACTGAGCCTATTATAATGTCTTACCCACAGAAACACAAATTAGAATTGGAAACACATCAGATTTTCAGCCTGCTTTCCCCATGCCAAAAAAAAAAAAGTTTCTGAGAACAATTATGTGGATGAATATGGTGTTTGTTTCTTGAAGAGAACAGGCCAATCAATACCTCACATCCTGAAGAGAAAAGGTGTGATAAAAAGGATCCAGGATAGAGTCTGGGACCTCATCCAGTTTCATCCTGAGCTAAGACTGTGAACAGCACTGCTGCCTGTATCTATGCCGGGATCGTCATGAACCTGAAATCTAAGGCTGTGATTTATCATCTCAGCAAGCATGTGCTCCCCTCTCACTTCAAAGTTCCCAGTACCTTCTCACTGCTTCTTGGATGCCTAGAGCAGATGTATGCAGGGAAATCATCTCCACCAACAGCGAGGGAGATGGGCAGCCTGCCAGAGCCTAGGGTCCGAGTCAAGGCTGTTTCAGACAGAAGATCATTGAACTTCCGCTACGATTCCTCGTGGCTGCTGTGTCAGAATATATCAGACCCTTTGTAATTCGGAACATGCTTACTCAGGTTAAAATTGCATGGCAGACATAGACTTTGCGTGCCATTCTCCTTTCACCTTCCACATTCATGGGTCAGCTCACTCCTTAGCCTGATCTCCTTGCCTGGTTTTGGTTCCAGTGAGCTCCTGCTGAGGCATACCAGAGCTCAGAAGAATTACATACTTTGGCAATTCCTACAAAGACAACAGGAAGATGTTGACAAGCCAGTTGGTCAACAAGTCTGCCTTCAGATGTGGCCTGGCCTGTGGTCCCACCTGCCTCTTTACTACTAAACAAAGTTGATCTTGGTCAACAGTGGGAAGCAAAAAACTTGATGCAAATAACCTACCATCTTCCATCAAAGTACATCGCACGGGTATCCCATCAACCTATAGGGAATTCTGTTTTTCATGGCTACAGGTCCTTTGATAATCCTGTCATCAGAGGTGAGACCTTTGTCCCCTCCCCTTGAAACTGGGCAGGTTTGTGACTTACCTACAACCTATAGAAGGTGGTACAGTGGAGGCTTTGAGAAGTCCAAGGCTCAGTGAGTAAAGGTGATACAGCTTCTGCCTCCTTCACGGGGATACTCACTTTTGGAGCTCCGAGACACAATGTAAAAAGTTCAACTTCCGTGACATTACCAGGCTGTTGGAACGTCCAGGCCACATGGAGAGGGCACTTGTAGATGTTCTGATCAACACCATCAGCTAAGGGCCAAGCTGAAGGCCAGCATCAGCTGTCAGACATGGAAATGGAGGTGTCTTCACAGGAGTCCAGCCTCAGCTATAAAGTCACCCCTACCCATTAAAGGGGTGACACAAGGCATTCCCACCATGCCTTTCTGAAATTCCTGACTCACAGAATCCATGGGCATAATAAAGTGCTGTTGATGAACCAGCAGACAGACCTCACCCGGAAACTCATCAGAAATGCAAGATCTCAGATTTAACCCAACACCCACTGAATCAAAATCTACATTTTAACAAGATCCCTACGTGATTCGTACATAGACTGAAATTTAAGAAGCACTATAGTCTCATAGAGACTATGGGACAGTGGCTTTAGCTGACTTCTAATTAGAAGAATGATACAAATTTCAACACTGTCCAAAGTCCCTCCTGGCAATCAGCCAGGATGAGGAAAAGCTTTATTCTTTTTTAAAATTAATTCTCTTTTGGGAAAGGTCTTCCCTTCAGCTGATCTTTCTTTATATAATGAATTAGGTTTCAGATGAAAGATAAGACATAAGTTATATTAGCACCATTGACAACAATGGTTGATAAGCCATCAATTGGTTCATCAGATCTGAGAATGAGGAATGTTTTAAGCTACTAAGTTTTGTACCGGTTTGTTAGCAACAAGAGTAACTGAGACAAACAGTTGGCATAGTGTTTAAAGTCAAACAGGCCTGCATTTTAAATTCCACCTCTATCCCTTAAGTGAAGTTAGCAAACTACTTGCTGAGCCTGTTTTGGATCTATAAAGTAGTGATCAAACAACTTCTAATTGAATTTTTGTGAGAAATTAACTAATGTATATGGAAATAGTACCCCTCCCTTCAGTGTTCCCTTTCTTCCCTGCCATTCATTGCTCACGAGTTCTGCTTGCCTTGGTCTGACTTGAGTTGCAACACGACCTGACAGTTCCCCTGTCCATTACCATCTGAATATATCTGGACCTCTTGGTTCAAGTTCCAAAGAGAGAATCTGCTACTCAGTTCAGGGTCAGTTATGACTGAGAAATGAAGTCCCCTCATACCAACATCGTTCTATCCTTTCTGGATTCCAGAGTGGCTGCAGAGTTTTGAGGAGGCACTTCCAAAGAGAGGAGAATGACCTTAGCAGACTCCCAAAACATATCAACCACATACACGAGGGGATGGGGGTGGAAATAGCCTAGATAGAATTGAGCCTAAAACCCAAAAGAAGCATACACAGAACAAAAAAAGTAAGATTTCAGTACTCCCTCAAGTGTTTCTATTTTATGACTTTTCTCCTCTTTTATACAAACTATCTTTGTATGTGAAATGTAGGTCTCATTCCACAGCTCTTAGACTCAGAGGTTTGTGTGACAGCTGTGTGTTACATGGGCCTCCATTTCTTTATCAGCAAAATGTGAGTCAATATAACAAAAAGAAAGTCTTTTTCTCTGACTCCCTAAAATAGTGACGGCCTGCTATTGTGTTTCCCCGAAAATAAGACCTAACCCAACCATCAGCTCTAATGCATCTTTTGGAGCAAAGTAGATTAATTTTTGCTCCAAAAGACGCCTTAGAGTTGATGGTCCAGCTAGGACTTATTTTCGGAGAAATAGGTTATGTGCCAGGCATTGTGCTCAGCACTGGAGATACCGTAGGTACCCTGAGAAGCTAGCATATGAAAAATTGCAAGGGAAATAGACTAGTCAAAACAAATAATTGTGCTATCACAAGAGTTTTTCAATGTATGATCAGATGATTCTCCATAGGATGGGTTCTTCCTTAAAATGCAAATTCTAAGGCCTCACTCTAGATATATCGAGTCAGAGTCAGCAATGGGGTTGGAGCCCAGGAATCTGTATTATAAACAAGCAATACTATGAGTGCAATGTTGGAGAACCACTGCTCCACCTCATGAGAAGCATCACGTTTGAGGCCATGCTGTGACTCCCTGCATAAAGAAGGCTTCTTCAAGGGGCAATATTTGAGTTGAGTCCCAAATGTGTTTGCCAGGAAGAGAATGAGGATAGGAGGACTCCAGGCAGAGGGAAAAGAAAAGCCCAGAAGCATGAAAGTCATGGCTGCCTCTGAGGCCAAAAAGAATACACCCATCTAATTGAAACATTGAACATTTGTAGAAACAGTGGCAGGCTATGAGACTGGAGCTGACTGGAAAGGGCCAAGAATGCAAGACTTAAAACTATAAAAGGTTCAAGGGGTCTTTCTCTGACTTGCATTTTCTTTTAATATTATATTATAGGGGAAGAAAAATCATTTTCCCTCTCCCCTTCTAGGTCCTTGGCTGATACCACCTCTGTAATTAAAGACAGATTCACAGGAGAAAAACATGTATACCTCTGCACAGTCTATGAGGTGATCCCTTGACAAGTCCAGTGACCAGCTGGCACCTTACATGATTTTTACAACATTGTTCATTATATTCCCCACTCTGTATTTCATATCCCCATGACTATATTGTGTCTACAAATTTGCTCTTCCTAGTCACGGGAGGTGGAGTACAACATTAAGGAAGATAGTCAGTGGTATAGTAACAGTTATACAAGATGTCAGAGGGGTGGCAGCTTAGGGGCGGGGGGTTATCACTTTGTGAGGGGTGTAAATGTCTAACTATTATGTTGCTTTGTACACGTGAAACCAATAAAAAAATAATAAATAACATGTATACCTCTTTATACATGGGAGATACCCAGGAAAACTGAGTCACTGCCCAAAATGGTCTAAACCACCACCTCAATAACATCTCCAGCAAAACACAAAACAAAGATTGGTTGGGGGGCAGCAGTTTGAGGTCGTGATCAGGCAAAGCTCAGTAAAGGGGTAAAGTGGTTTTGCAGATTTAAGTTCCTGCCTTCTCCATTGATAAGTTTCTAGAAATTTAGTCATCCTCCTCTTCCTGGTACAGAAAAACATCCTAACAGAGATTTCCCTTATAAAAGTGAATGTCTCTTATGAAAGGGTAACTTCTATTCAGCTTTCAGAGTTTCTCCTATGTCTGTTGTTTCTTAAAAATAATCAGCCTAAAATAATCCTTATGCCAAAGAGGCACATTTGGGGGAGGCAAATTCTGCTCCCCTTCAATATCATTTCTCCAAATTTCACTTTTCCTACCTTTGCCCTGGCACAAAGGTGCTCATTCAATACTACTATTGAAACAATATAGGCACAGATGGCCTGAGCTGGTAACATCTAATGCCATGGACAGGAAGGAGAATTGAATGCTTCCCAAGATCTGTCAGCTCCAGGAAAAAGGAATCATTCCTTAACCTTCTCTCCAAAACCTGAGCAGACTGGGATTGCTTTGTCCAGAGTCATTGTTCAGCTGCCAGCCAAGTCCAAGAGCTGCTTTATTTCACTGCCATTGTCCACGTACTTCCCTCCCCAACCCAGGAACATCAACTGACCTTGAGCCAAACTTCCCTACTCCCCACCCACATCCCACCCAGAACCTAACATTTCCACTTCTAAAGACTTCCAAAAAGCCACCTGCAGTTAGATTACTGGAAAAATCCCACACCCAGAAATGTTTTTGTGGGGTTTTTTTGTTTTGTTTTAATGTCAATAGGAACAATATGCCTTTAAAATTGTCACCCCAGAGTGTGACTGATAGGAAATCATTACTTGTTATTTCTGGCTGCACAGGAAATGTCATTCAGTCAAACTAAACTAAGGCTTGTTCCCCATGTTTGCTCCCCCAGGAACTGGGGCCTATAGGCTGCCCATTCCAGAAACAGCAGAGCCTGAGTATCCCCCAGTATTTTACATAGAGCAATTCCTGCATCCTAACAGATCAAATTCCCAGGTCTCTTTATTCTCTTCACAAAAAAGATACCTCTCCTGGAGCTGCATGTCAAACCCTGTTTAGGTACCAGTTAGAACAAAGAGTAAGGGCTTAATTTCCTGATTTTCCTCGGTCACATGTCCTCTATCTACAGCCTCCCCCCAGCATCACCACAGGAACCCCACTCTCCTAAGAGAGTCAAGTAATTTTCTGGGATCCCAACATTTTCTCTCTCTCACTTCCAGCTTATAGGATTTTTTTAGGAGTCTGCTTTTAGGGCCAACAGAGATAGTTTTGCACAGACCGCCTAGAGACATGCACATTTAAGAGCAAGACTGAGCCTGCCAGAGCTCACATGAAGGGCAAGAGCTTTGGAATCCGAATGACCAGTATGTAAATTCTAACTCTCTCAGATACTATCTGTGTCACCTTGATCAATACATTTTCCTTATGAAACCTCAACTTTCTCATTTGTAATGTGGAAACGACGTCAACATCTGTCCAGTATTAGTGCAAAAAGTAAATACAGTTATTTGGGCAGACACTATAGGCTGTCATGCTCCATTTCTTTTATTGCTGGGCACTTTCCATGTTAGAGGCTGGAACTTAACACTGACTTGCCCAGTCCCCTTTCAGCGAAGGGTGGCCAGGTAACACAGTTCTGGAGAGTGGACTATAAGCAGAAATCTGATGGAGATTCTGGAAACGTTTCTGCTTTACTAAGAAAAGGGATAGATGAAGCTGACTCTTTCCCCTTTCCTTCTTCCTGCCTTGAACAAAATAAGACGTCTGGAGCTGCAGGAGCCATTTTGTGACCACGGGAATCTCACAGTCCTCAGCCCTGACATCATCAAGACATCGAATCCGATTTCTCATGATGTGAAAGAAAAAAAAAAGTGAGTCATGTCGTACAAACCTGGTTGCCACATTGGGCAATGGGCAGACAGGAAAAGATGGCTACTCAAGGAAGCCCTTAGAAAGAAGGAAAACAAGAGTTTTCATAATCAGTAACAAAACATAAAGCTCTGCAGAAGAGACATCAGGGCTTGACTTTGGTTGGGGTAGTCATGAAAATGAAAGAGCTAGAGAGCCAGGGTGACCCAGGGGCTTCCAGTGAGGTGGCAAGAAAAGGCACCTAAGGAATGCAGGATAAAAATACAAGAAGTGCAACGCAGGTGGGGGCCCAGAAGCTCCACAAGGTCCCAAAGAAAGGAGGAAACAACTGCCAAACCTTTGGAAGAATGCATCTCCCGCCACAACCCCTCAGCACAGAAGGGGTGGGGAATTAGCAGGTGGTTAACCAGATAAACAATGAAAGATGACAGGATGGACCACACTGTCCTTCGGGTAGAATTCCTGGGGTGTGTCAGCAGCTGCCATACAGCCCTGATTGTGCTCTTTTGGGTAAATTGTGACACCTGCTGGTTTACAGTGGAGAAAACCCAAATGTCAAGATTTGGAAAAATGTTGCCTGGTGTTAGTGGTGCAAATGTCTCCCTAATGGATTAGGTTCTTTGCTAGTGAGATGTCACATGTCTTTGAGGTTCCATCGCCACATGCAGATTCAGCTTCTTATAACCACAGTGGTTTCTGGAATCCTAGAGGAACAATGGAAGTAACCAGAAGGTAGCCACTGTCATACAAAAGTGTCACAGAGTTGGACTGAACACAGAGAGACCTGATTTTAGGTTCTGCCTCTTGGTGGCCTGGGGATATTAAGTAAATCACTTCTGTTGTTTTGTTGCTGACCTTTTCAAAGTAATTCATTACCTTTATTCTACCTACTTTACAGTTGTACATGTACAGAATCAAATGAGATGTGCTTTTTGAAGCCACAAATGTATTTTTGTAATTTTCAAGCATTGTTTGAGCATCTACCACGTGCTAACTCCCACAGTACTGGAGATGCACACAACACGTACATATATACATGCGTAGTACTGGGCATCTGTATGCACACGCAGCACGTAGTAGTGGTGATACGAAAATGAGTGAACCACAATTCTAGTCTAGGAGGAGGGGCATACATGTCAACCAAAGAATTTGTTCTCTTTGCCTGAAACTCTTCTCCCTCAGCTTGTCTTTCAACTCTCAGCTCATCCGTCACCTCCTCTGGGAAGCCTTGCTTCCATACTCACCCCAATCAAGCCAGGTCCCTTGTCACATTCTCAGAGTACGACTTATCATTCCTTGGGAGCACAGGACCTGGAGTCAGGTGGCTGCAGGTTCAAATCCTAGCATGCCCCCTAACTACTGTGTTTCCCCGAAAATAGACCTAGCCAGACAATCAGCTCTAATGCATCTTTTGGAGCAAAAATTAATACAAGACCTGGTCTTATTTTACTATAAGACCAGGTTTAATATAATATAATATAATAATATAATATAATATAATATAATATAATATAATATAATATAATATAATATAATAATATAATACCAGGTCTTATATTAATTTTTGCTCCAAAAGACACATTAGAGCTGATTGTCCAGATAGGTCTTATTTTGGGGGAAACATGGTATCTATGGGATCTTGAGCTAGTTAAACAACATTATCAAGTCTTGGCATCCTCTTCTGTAAATGTAGATAATAACGCCACTTCTTAGGATTTTAAAAGCATCAAGTAAAAGGAACATGGAAAGCCCTTAGAAGAGGGCCTGACTAGCAAGTTCTCAAGAAATACTAATTTTAGTATTGTTTATGAAAATGTTAGTTTAATATCCATCCTTCCCACCAGCCCATTAACTTTAAGAAGGCAGAAGCCCTATCAATTTTGTTCATGCCATATCTCCTACACCTATTATGGTACCTCAAAAACCCAAATTTTTCCTCTAGAAAATGCAAATCTTAGTAACTACTTCATATGAGTGCAATAAAGATTAAAGATAGTATCACTAGTCAGCAGTAAAGCAGTTAGCATGTAGGTGAATACATAGGTAAGTAGCACTCAATTGATGCTGTTATTATTAGTGTAAATGAAGTAAATACAATATTCAGAAGGGATATGGAAAAGGTGATTAATTTTACCTGGGAACAGGGAAGCCTCACCAAAGGCAAGGATGCTTACCTATGGTTTTAAGGGATGAAAGGAGTCAGCCAAAAAACTCTGTGCTGAGTTGTAGATAGATGCAGACAAATATAACTCAGTCCCCTCCAGGACATTATGGTCCCATAGAGCAGGACATCTTTGCCTACAGTCCAGGGCCCTCTGGTGCACAGAAGAAGACAGCCTCATCCAGAATGCCTGTTACCCCCAGAAGGTGACCTAGAGTGGAGACGTGAGAATTAAGGAGGACTATTTCTCTGTGAGTCCCCAAATGATGTTTGGAACTTTTGAGTGAGTTCTGGGATCATGTCTTGTGAGACTGAAGAATGGAAACACAGACCCAGGAGATGCAAAGAGTTTTAAAAAGAGGATAGTTTATTGAAAGCAAAAGGGTCAGAGCTCTGGAGCAGGAGAGGATCCCGGATAGGGGTGCCCAGTGTGGGGCAAAAGCTTCTATTCTCATATGTTCTCTTGTCCTTTTGAAGACTGGAACTGGTGCCTTCTAATGAAATTCGTCTACCAGATTTGTTCTGCTTGCCCATCCTAAAGGAATTAGCAAAATAACCTACTTTTATCTATCAGATCTGCTCCATTTGTCAGGCCAAAAGGAATTTTATGATTAACCTCAAGGCCTTGTTACATTTTTGTCCTGGAGCAAAGGAGTGATTTCAAAACCTGGAGTTTTAGGATATGGCTGTCTTTGTTTATTCCACTAGGGACCTCCCTGTTTACCTAATGACAAGCTAACTAACCTGTCTCAAGAAGTTAACCAGGCTATGAAACCAGGATGTTTCATTCAGAAGGAACAGAAGGTGAGAGTGTGAATGCTAGGGAATGTCAAGTGCCCCAGTGAGTTCAGGCTTTGAGTATATGGGCAGGATTGGAAAGAGTTGAGATGGAGAGAGAAGTCAGGTACCAAATAATGAAGAGTTTTACAAGCTATACTAAGGAATTTGGATTTTACTCAGTAGGCAATGGGAGTAGCTGAAAGTTTGCAAAAGAGGGAGGGAGTCATATGATTACAATTGCATTTTAGATCGGTCACTCTAAAAGAACAGTCAGACAGCCACTGGGAGATTAATCAAGAAACTTTTGAAAGAGGTCAGACAGACAATGGTGATGGCTGACTTAAGAAAGTAAAAGTGATGAGAGGCCTGAATAAAGTAAAAATATAATTAGGAAGTATAATCAACAAGATTTATAGACTCATTTGATGTGGAAAGCAAAAACGAGCAAATGATCCATAATTTAACTTGGGTTACCAGTGAGAGTACAGAGCCATTCACTGATTCAAAGAAAATAAGAAGAAAGCAAGTTTGTAATGGGAAAGGGTCAGCATGGTTTTGTACATATTTCATTTGGAGTTTCTGCAGATCCCATATTGGTCCTGATTACGTAACACATCATTTTCTCACGCACAGGCCACATGCAGGTTTATACCGACATCCCAAATCTTTGTCCTTCAGGTCCTACCAACTCCCATATTGATGCAGCGTTGCCATTGATTCTTTCCAGCTTCCAAAAGCTTTGTCACATGGTCAGGCTGCCCACTTTCCTTAGCTTTTCCTTGGCCCACCAACACCTTCAAGAGGGTGACTCAGACAAGTAGACAACCAGTCAGCAATTTCATGAATGGAGCTGTCACTCAGAGCAGAATCTGAGCCAGAGTATACATTTGAGAGTCATCAGCATAGACAGCATTGAGAACGGATGAACTCACGCAGGGAGATGGTGAGGGATAAGAAGAGACTTGGGTATAGCAGGAAGCCTGAGGAACAAGAACTATTAAAAGAAGAGCAAGGAAGCAGGGAGAAGAGCTGGCAAAGGTGAGTAAGGAGTGGCCTCAGAGATGTGGGAAGAAAACCACAAGAAATTCAAGGGAAAGGGAATTGAACAAGCAGTGATCAGAGACATCAAGTGCCACAGAGAAATAAGGACTGAAATCTAAATTCGGGAGTTGGGGGTACCTGGGTGGTTTCAGTGGTGGGAACAGTTAAAGATGAAGTGAGGAAGTAGAGACAATAATTTGTAAAGACAACTCACTCAAGAAATTTATGAAAGAAAGAAAGAGATGAGGCAATAGCTAAAGGTAGCAAGAAAGTATTTGGGTTCATTCTTGAACATTTGTGCCTGTGGTGAAGCAGCATGTAGTAAAGCATATGTAGCTCAAGTTCTGGAGCCAGACTCTCTGAGTTCAAGTCCCAGCTTCACACAGAAGCTATGTGACCTTGAGACATTCTCTAATTTCTCAGGATCTCATTTTGCTCATTTTGTTATTAAGATGGAGTTAATAACAACTCTAATTATATAAAGTCTTGAGTATTAAATAAGTTACCAGATGACGAAGGCTTCAATAGTGCCTGAAGCATTGTAAACAATGAATACTAGCTGCTTCTGTTATTGGTGTTCATGTTTGACAATAGCAAACAGCCATTATAATGGGACAGTGAAGATACAGGAAAGATAAGGAATTAGTGACAGAACAAAGTTCCGGAGGAGGCAGAAGGAGACGGAGCAGAGCACCAAAGGAGAAGGGACCACCCTTTTTACTTCTACTGACAGGGTCAGAGGAAAGCAACAAGACTGTTCCGATTTGGATGTGTTTGTCTTAAGGAAGCAGGGTACGGAAAGTTAAGAGTGCCTCTAGTTTTTTCTGCGAGGTATAGAACAAGGTAATCTGCTGACAATGAAGATGTGAAATGGTAAGATGCGCAAAGGGTTGGTGGCAGAAGAGTGAGTGGAAGGTCTGAGCCGCTCCTGACTAAGGAGTGATTCTGGGCAGGTGGGTAGAGTCTTAGATCCCAGCGCACTGACATGAATTTTCTTGGCGCTCTCAACAGCCTGTGGAGGAGTGAAGATGAACATGGGTTGGACAGTTCCATGGTTGAGACTTTGGTAAGAGACTGTGACAGAAAGCTAATGGGACAAGGACATTGACAGTGGTGAAATGGTAATTGGAAGGTAGAGGTTGTGAAGCTAGGAGAGAAAGAAAATGGAGGATTCAAAGGACCTGAGGTCTCAACAACTAGGCACATTGAAGAGAGTGACACATAAGAGGAAAGGAGCTGGGGGCCAAAGGAGTCAAAAAAAGGGTGTAATAGATTAAAGAGGACCACAAATTCTTGGCTAGTTCTCCCACTGAGAGGTGGGGTCTAATTTCCCTCCACTTGACTCTGGGTTGGGCATAGTAATGACCTTGACCAGTAGAATGTAGTAGTAGTGACAATCTGGGCTTCACAGGCTGGGTCACAAGAAACCAGATCAGAGAGAAGGGAAGAGGAGAAATATCAGCCTGTGTAAACTCCACAAAAGAATGCTTGTATTGTCAAGTACCATAGAAAAATCTATTTTTATATGAACATACTTATTAGGTATCAATCTAACTGTTCATGCAAGCTAGTCCCAAGAAACATACTCAACAACTGTTTCAATTTAGAATGCATGAAGTTGCCCTAGGTGATCACTTTATCAACGTGAAATGATAAATTTCATTTCTCGAAAATTAGGTTTTTATATATAGATGTCCTATTACTCAATTGATTCTACCACCTCCCCCTCAACAACCACATATTGCCACATATGGTCCTGTTTCTTTCTCTTGTAATGGAAAGCATTCAACAACTTTCTATGCTGCACCTGCCATGTGCCAGGCTCTGTGAGGTGCTGGACTTAGATTTGTGTTAGTCAAATATTGTCCATCTTTGGGATTGTAATGCAGATATTTATCAAGCACTTAAGATAGGCCAGGCTTGGCTCTGTGCTATGCACTATACAAGGCTTGTCCCATTTAAACAACAATAGGTCCTGTTTCAGGTGGGGCTCAATCAGAAAAATGAAACCACTGCAAAGGGCTTTGTACAGGAATTTAACCTCACACAATCGTGGCAGCTGGTTGTCTTCATGTCTGAAGACATGGGGTGGGACATCCTTAGGGGAGGCGGTCAGGAAGGGAAGATGGGTGTAAAGTGGGGGAGAGCAAGAATGAGCTGGAACCCATGAGGATGGACTGAAATCGTGTCAGGATTTTGTTTCTGATCTTGGTGGTGAGTCTCCTGCAGGAGGCAGGACCGTGTCCTAGAGTTAAACAGACACTCCTGACCCAAGGATCAGAGAAGCCAGAGGAGGATCTATAAGAGGGTAGAGCCGGTACACACCTGGTCACTACCTCCCGCCAACCAGGTGAGCCAGCAGATAAGCGACCATTTGTGTGAACTACAAAACGCTGCAGCTTTACTTGCACTTTGCAAATCTCCCACTGGAATCTCCGTCAGGGCCCACTCTAACCAGAAACATACAGGACAGGGAATTCTGGGAAGTGTAGTTCAGTCACATTGCAAAGTCACCACAGATACTATTCAAACAACAGTAGTGAGTCGTCACTATCATCATCCCAAACTTAACAAAGGCAGAAACTGAGACTCTATTCTCGGAAAATTATCCTCGGAGCAGTCAGTCTCAGACCTACTTGATGCCAAAGCCTATGCGTTGAGCCATCACACACAGCATTCTTCGCTTCTGCTTCAAGAAAGTGTAAAAAGGTGGACAGATAGTAAAACACTTCAATCTTTTTATCCTCCAGTTTTGTCACACATGGGCACAGGACCTGGGACCTATGAGCTTTTCAGTTGCCTAAATAAGAAGTGTGAGACATGACAAAAAAGAAGGTGTGGTACATATGAACAATGGAATATTACTCAGCCATAAGAAATGAGGAGATACTGCCATTTGCATCAACATGGATGGATCTTGAGACTATCACGCTACGTGAAACAAGTCAGACAGAAAAAGTAGAGCCATATGATTTCACTCATATGTGGGATACAAAACTGAAAGCAACAAATGAACAAGACAAACAAAACTCATAGACACAGACAACAGTTTTGTGGTTTCAAGAGGGTAAGAGGGGGAGGTATAAGGGAGGTAGAAAAGGGAAAGGGGTGTCAAATATATGGTGACAGAAGGAGATTTTTCTTTGGGTGGTGAACACACAATGCAATATATAGGTGATTTATGATAGAATTGTACACTGGAAACCTATATAATTTTATTAACCAATGTCACCCCAATAAATTTGATAAAAAGAAAATGTATTGGCTGCAAGATATAAAAAGAAAACTAAAAATTCAACCTAATATACACTAAATTGTATGTCAACATACCTTAGAATTACCTACAATGTATTACATGAAATTTTAAATAAATTTTATATCATGCAAGATTTAGAGGGATTAATGTGTTTGATACAATGTGAGGGCCCCAAAATTAAGAGTGTCAGGGCCTACCAATTTCTTCTGGACAGAGGAAATTTCTTTTGGAAACTGGCGGGGGCCGGGAGCTGATGTTGTTCAAACCTATTTTGGAGACCACATTTGAAACAGACACTGCAGTCCTTTCTTCTTCAGCAATTTGGAATCGCAGACATGGAGAGAAAAGGAAAAATACTACCTTATAGTCACCAGGGTTAGTGTAAAAATGAAGCAAAAACCGGCAGCCGTGGTCTTGGCACACTGCCCACCTTGCTGATGTGTTGGGAGCATTTTAAACATATCACTGCAGGTGGTTGAATGAGAACAGAAACCAGAAACATACTGATTAAATTTAGCAGCAAAGTGAATTGCGCTCACCAAGACATTTGCCTCTCTGCCTGTTCCCTTCTTCCTCTCAGCTCAGGCTGCAGCATGCCTAATAACAGAAGGCAGCCTTCTAGAGAATTCAATTAGCCAGAGAGAGCCTTGTGTGGGTTAATGGATAAGAGAAATGGAAAGAGACATAACTTCTTCACAGAAATAGCCACAAGCCATGTAGGGGGATTCAGCACTCTGCCAGATAAAGCTTATGCTTCTCTGGGGGGCCAGATATTCCCACAGGTGTAACAGCTCTCCATCCCAGGTTAAGAGAAGAAGGGAACAGTTAGCTCAGAGACAGAACCAGACACTTCTGTTTGGGTTCCTGCCTCTGCAGAACTTCAGCTCCATGAGAATACATAAGCTCTAGTGTCCTGAGCTTTGTCGACATTTGCTCTAAATACTTGAAATACTCTTATATGATGGTAATAGAGAGCTGTCACATATTGAGCACTTACCGTGTGTCAGGCATTGTGCTACACCAATCTGTCTTCTGCCTGTACAACACTTGCTCTTAACCACAATGATAAACTGACCCACACAACCTGGGACTGTCACCCCACTATTACTACCACCTATTCGGTGCTCATCACTTCCGCAAGATGAGAGCACTCAATTGAGTTTAAACTCATCAGGGAGGAAGTTGGTACCTCCTCTCCTCCCTTCCAGATACCCACATTCTAAGACACAATGATATATGCCTGCTTAACCTGCCTCTGGGGTGTGACTAACCCATTGCCCTTACTTTGTCTAAAATGACTGATGTCTTTCTTCTAAGACCTCAAACAGGGCTTATTTGTTAATATCAAAATGAATTTAATTGAAACATATTGAGAGATAGTATTGGTAAAGAGTGTGGTCTTTGGAGCTGTATGGCCTGCGTTTGAATTCCTGCCTTGTTATTTATAGTGTCATATGTATGGTTAGCAGTTGCTTAAAATCCTTGTTACCCTCGATGTTTTTATCTTTGAAATAGAAAAATAGTGTCTACCCCACATAGGATGTTGTGAGGAATAATGTATGTAAAATGCTTAGTGTAATATGTGCTGCATAGTCCACGCTCAACTATTAGCCATTTCTATTATGACAGAGTGCTAACACATGTGCTGGGCAATGAATACAATTTTATCCCCGACTTTTAGTAGCTCACAGTTCAATGGAGGAAGCAGATATTAAAATATATAATCCTAACACAATAGCGTGAGTACTAGACATCCAGATAGCCAGTGGTCACAACCTTCTTTCTTTCCCCAAAGTCCTAAGGAATAAGATGAATTTCCCCAGAAACAGTGGCTCCCTACAGAACTGGCACGGGTGCTGCTTTCCAGGATGGACAAAACGGGAGGTCACCCTTTGTCCCATTTCCCACTTTCCCAGCAACCCAAATTACCCACGTAATTCTGATGACATGATACACATTATAGCCCATTGCTTCTTTCAACAAAGGTTTGTTAAACAGTAATGTGCAAGGTCCTGTTTTGGGCAGTGTGCAGGGCTTGCAACCTAGCCAGGAAGACAACACAGAACAAAACATTGCAAGTGTGCTGAACATCAGTAAGAGATATTGGTGCCGAGAAGTGAAAACTTCCTGAAGGACAGGAGACCAAGGTGGAGTAGGAGTTAGTTCAGAGACCTCACTCAAAATGGTAATTCATACTCTCCTTAAAATGCCGGTGTATAAAGAGACACAGGATCCCTGAAGATATAGATTGAGGGTAGAATTCTAGCTCATTTTTAATAATTTGAAAAGCTATCTTATGAATAAAACTAACAGTTAAAATCCTAAAGGATGCTATAATTTCATAGTATTTAATATGGAAAAGAGCAGATAGTTATAGTAAGTAAGAGTACAGCTATAAACATAGTTAAGAGTAATTTGAAGCATCAGTAATATAAAACATACATGTAGGCAGATATACACACTATACCTTCAATCCCTTCCTCTCTGCCCCTAGAATTTCTCTTATGGGTGGCAATGGACACTCTTATCTCATCAATTATCAAATTAAAGGCCACATTCGCTCTTTGATATAATGAACAAGCGAGCTCATTAAATCAAGCTTCTACCTTGCTTTTCCTCCTAGACCTAACCTGCCTGTCTTGGGCAACTGCTGCCACTTAGATTCCAGTCGTGTCTTTCTGGCTGTCTGTACTGTCTCTTTAAGAAGTTCCATCTGGGCTGTCACATCCTCCCTGAGAGTCTGGGAGATTAATGGACCCATCACAGCATAGGTCAGAGGCAGCCTGGTGAGGAGGCTCTTCACAGTCCCTGAATTACTTAAAAAGGGAGTAAAAAAGAGTTTAAACAGAAACGTCTACAAATTTGAATGAGACCAAAGTGGGAGCTGAATATACAAAGGAACAATCTCAACACTGTGTATCGAGGAGTATCCTTGATACTGTGAGGACAAGGTAACAAGGAGCCCAGGAAAATGACGGCACCTCCCCATCAGCAAAGACTGGCATTTAGGAAGATCAAAGCCATGAGCAGGTATCAAGGCCATATGTCAACAGAAGCGCTCGAGACAGTTAAGGGTTTTAGAATTGGGTAGACCTGAATTTGAAATCTATCTTTACTACTTAATAGTTGTGGTCCTTGTACAGGTAACCTCTCTGAGCCTGGTTTTTACATCTAAAAAGAAGAATAATATCTAACTCATAGGGTGATGGTGGGGATTATAAAGAATTCACTCAAGCCAGTGAATCCTCAATCAAAAATCCCAACTCAAAGTACTTTAAGCTAAAAAAAAAAGTATGTGTCATCTAACTAGGCAGTCCAAGGGAGGAACAGACCTCAGGGACTCAAACAAATATTGTCAAGACTCTGTTTCCTCCTGTGTGTTGACCCCATCCTGGCCTACGCAGATGGCTTCCCTCCATGCAGCAGTGATGGGAGAGTAGGATGAAACGGCCATAGGTAGATAATCTACTGGCATAGAGAGAGAGCCTCTCTCGCCCAGAACCTGCATATGATTCCATAAAAGTACTTTGATTGGTCCAGCTTGGGTTCTATGCTTATCCCTGTAACAGCTGCTGTGGCCAGGAGTGTAGGTTACTAGGATGAGCTTGGCCAACCCATGAGCATGCCCTCAAGTTAGGGGGATGCGACTCTTGGATTCGAATCAGCCCAATCCATAAAGTATTCTTGGTCTTTCCTCATTTGTAAAGTGGAACTATCATCATACTAAGAAAAATCTAGTACTGAAAAACAATATCCCCCTTGGTACTTCAAACTGCTCAATAATGTGAAGACATTAATCTGTCAGGATTTCCACTGTCAAGTAATCACCACCCAGTAACCAAACAGACCAAAAGTTATAGATGCCTTTTATCATAGGCCATTCTTTCATGCATATGTTTATTATTTCACTCATTTACTCATTCATCATTTATTGAGCATTTATTATGCACCAGGCATTGTGCTAAGCACTTCATGTGCATTCTATTAGTCTTCACAATAACCTTATTATAACACTATTATTAATTCCATTGCACAGCAAGAAGAGTGAGGCTCAAAGAGGTTAAGTGACTTGCCTAATAATTCACAGAAATAGACTTGAGCACAGGTCCAGCCAAATGCCATGCTCTTAACCACTAGGCTACACTGAGTAGAAGAGCACAGGAAAACAGTGATTAATTTTGTCCAAGGGAAATCTTCAAGGATAAGTTCGAATTTGCCCAGCAGGGAATATGGGACAGGGCACTTGTGGCAGAGGAAAATGTGTGCAAAGCTGATAGGCGTGACAAATGCTGTAGTTCAACTTTTCAAGTCAAAGTCCAATGAATCCTACTGACAAACCACTGGAGGGGACAGTTTGAATGAGTGAAAGTTCTCAACTATATTCATTTATAAACAAAATTATATGCAGTTGTATTACATTTAGTATTCTTACGAACACAAAATTATCTCTCTCACACACACACACACACATACACACGCACAAAGTGTCGAGAGAACTAACTGTTGAGTTTTAATTCAATCTATTTTTGACCCTATTGACAATAGTGGACAGACCCCAACCTTTCCTGAACCTCTTATTGGGATTACACACCCTTTCTTTCTTTGAATTTTCTTAATCACTTTCCCCAGCCTAATTATTCAAAGGTTACTACATCTGTTAATCTGTTAATGAAGACCTACATAAGATATCACCCATTTCAGATAATATAAATGAAGTTTAATTTTCATTAAATGAATTTTTAAATCAAAGGTGACAATTATTGCCTTTGAAAACAATTAGAGTAAAGGTTTAAATAACCATAGGAAGTAAAATGTCCTCTTTCTTGTGAAAAACCACTTACTTTTCTATACCCCAGTTAAGTAGCACCACCTTTCACCCAAGTAATCAAGTAGGAAACTGAGGCCGTATCATACACTCCTGACTCCTCATTCTCTCTCCCTTTCCCTTCGTGCAATCCCCATGCCTTCTGAATTCTGCCTCCTTCATATTTTTGCCCTCACCCTTCCTCACCATTCCCTCTGTCGCTTTATCAATTCAGGATTCAGAGCTTCCTTCTGCCCTACCTTTCATCTCGCTGCCCTCCTAGCCGTCCTCTGGAGTCAGCTTTTTCGTACCCAATGCTATCAAGTATCCCATATCACTGGCAAGTGTGACTGATCCTACCAAGGCTAGCCAGAGTCCTTCCCTAGAACTGTGACATATATGCTGAAAAATTAAATTCCTTCTCATGTCCTCTGCCCTGTGGGGAAGACTGTATGCAATAGGCTAAGGTCAACATTCAAAAAAAAAGAGAGAGAAATAAGCAGCTACACAATGGAGAGTACTGGCAATGTCAAATCCTTGGTTCTCATCCTAATCTGATTCTTTACAGACATCTGATATTTTTATAAACTACAGAACATGGTAAATTACTTTTCTGCCTAAAAACAAACAACAACAACAACAACAAAAAAAAAAAAAAAAAAAAAAAAACAAGGCTAACCATGTCCATCCCTGGATCTTCACTACACGCCCATTACTTTGGGCGTGACGTTCAAGTTTGTAAGCCTAGCAAACAGCCCTTTACAGCATGACTTCTGTCTCCCATCTCCAGTTTTATCTCAACATGCCCCCTTATCACACTCCAAGCTCAAAGTTGCCTTCACACTGAGCCGTGTTTTGTTGTTGTTGCGGTTGCTGCTGCAGTGATTGCATTGTTGTTGACGAATGCCTTCACCATGGCTCTTTGGCGCTACACCCCTGCGCTGCACACAGCCGTCTTTTTCTGCTGAGCTCAATTGTATCAGTCCTTCAAAAGGCTCCTACCTGACCAAAGCCCCTTCTCTATACACCCTTCGCCTCTAAACACACTCTACTGCAGCAAAATAAACACACTACTTTGTAAATCTGTTTATTTTGCCTTCTCGTGTTCAATAAAAGCAGGGAAGGACTGTTTCTTCTCCATAACTAACAGCGTTGGCTCATAAACTGGCTTTCATACATGGAGGGCAAGGAGAGAATGAAGAAACAGGCAAATTACACCAGATTGGTAGGTGGCAGTTTTAATAAGCAAGGAAACCTACACAGGAGGCTTTTCCTTGGCAACTGCAAGGTGAAATCTCCACCCCTCCCCGCCAGAATCTCAAATATATGGTGATGGAAGGAGAACTGACTCTGGGTGGTGAACACACAATGGGATTTATAGATGATGTAATACAGAATTGTACACCTGAAATCTATGTAATTTTACTAACAATTGTCACCCCAATAAATTTAAAAAAAAAGTTCATTGAGGCCGTAACTGGATTCAGCCCCGTACACTGTCCAGATCATCTCAACAACCTTACTCGCTCAGGGATACCCATACATGGCACTGGTTTCCCTAATCCCCTAACGGTGACAGCCTTCTTTTTCTCCTCACTTTCCCAGGGAGTCCATCTCTTAGTGTCCCAATAGGGCTCTGTCATGAGCACTCGGAGTTTAACCTACAGCAGTTTTTGCCCTCCCAGCTTTGCAAAACAGCAACTTAAGGTCTCCAATTTATTATCCTGTTCTCCCACCTCACTAGCCAGGCCTGAAGCCAGCAGAACAGTGGACACCCACACCTCCTTCTCTAACCTCAGCTCTTCTTTTAACTTTCTAACTCAAGCTTTCGCCTCTAGTTGGGCATCGGTGGACCGCCGAAATGCCCACAGAAGAGGCCAGCCCAGTGCGGCAGGCATGGCTTTCATTCTTTGCCACAGTGCTCTATGCACATTTCCTCAAAGAAGTGCAATACACCTGCTGGCACTTTCAGGGCATCGCCACCCTCAGGCACTGGTCCACAGGCCTCTAACGTACGGGCCACTCCTCTCCACACAGAAGTCAATGGCCAGCCCGGGATTTCCCCCAAGAATGCCTCTTTCCCAAGGCCCATTTCTCTGGTCCCCTGGAACAAATGGCTCACCCATTGTTGATTCATAAACTGGTCCCAGGACACTGAGAGCAAGAAGAGACTTAAGAGTAACAGGCCACTCCAGATCAGTAGGTGGCGGATTTAATAAGCAGGGAACTTACCTGGAAGGCTTGCCCTGGTGGCTGAGAGACAAACAACTCTCCACACCACTGGCCAGCATCTTAAGAGTTTATATAGAGGCCTTAACTGGGTTCAATCACGTGTTCACTCCAGATAGTCCCCATAACACATTATTTTTTCTCAAGGCTGTACCCTTAAAAAGGTTCCAGCTATGGGAATGGTGGGTGAAATGTATAGTATTTCAAAATCAGGGTTTGGGGGTGGAGGGGTCGTGAGGAACCTCCAATTACCTGGGTTTAGCTGGTGAGCAACCAGCAGTCATGTCGTCTGGATGACCTCTTCCAACACATAGCCCCTGGAACACATAGCAGGTAATCAGAAATGTTTGCTGAATGAATAAATGAATGAATACACTGAGATAGTTCAATTTGGACATCTTGGAAATATTATTGTACCACTTTGCTTTAGAAAATCTCCTAACTTGTGTCCCCCCCCCCATTTCACTGAAGACTGTAATATATACATATTCAAATCATAGGTTAGATTTTCTTGTGATTGAGCTGATTCGCTAAAGAGTTTAATATTAGCTTTTAATTATATCCTGCCGTTCAACTAGTACTTTAATAAATGTAAGGGAAGAAACCCCTCTGCATACCAACAGAGGTAATTCAATTCAATAATTATTTTCAATTAAGCATTTTTGTGCTCTAATAGTCAAAGGGCTATGGGAGATGTCATTTCCATAAGCTTGTCAACTAAAGAATGCTGAGCAGTTTCTTGAGTACCTTTTAAGGGTTTCCTGTTTCAAGAGGGGTTTTTAAGTGATTTCCAAAGGCAAGCTAGTTCCCTGATATCTTCTCAAGGGTTCTCTGCATTCTTTCATCCCCCTTTTCAAAAGCAGGAGTCTTGGGGGCTGAGGGCTTTTTCCATGCTATTTCCCCTCACCTTCGTACAGCGTACATTCACTCCAATTGAAATGGTGTCCTCTCTTGAAAGCTCATTCCAGAAATCACCTCCTCCATAAAGCCTGCCCAGATTTACCCAGTATTTGTCTGGACCTATCAGAACATCCTCACTGTGATGCTTTAAAGCATGACTTTTGGCATAATTTAACCTAATTCATGACCTCAGTGAAATGAATGGATTCTCCTCATTCATCTCCCTGAACTGTAAAAGAAAGAGCCCTGGATTTGAAGTCAGAGAAACCTGTGGAAGAATCCTATTCTGCTGAATAGTTGTGCAAATTACAGTAGCTCTCTGGGCCTCTGCACCTGTCAAATGCAGACGATATTGCCTAATTTACAGGTGGTAGAGACGATTCGGTGGTCTAACATAGATGAAAGCTCATCACCTCATGACTGGCATGGGGTTCAATCACTGTCCAGACCACTTTTTCCAGCAATGACATGTGGGAATAAAAAAGGCCATCTGATAGTCACACGAAAGAGGATATCTGGTAGACACACTCAATTCCCCTTAGACCAGATTCCTCACCCCAACGGTTCTCAATCGGGCTGTGCATCCAAATCAATGAACAAAGGATTTTCAAAATACACATTCTGGGCCCAACTGAGTCGGAGCTGTGAAACACAGACATATATTGGTCACTCACCCTTTCCATTAGTGCTGATAAGTAGCCAGTACTGAGAACTTCCAAACAACTGAAAGCAGAAGCACCTCTTTAGCTGAACAGATAACCAGACAGGAGGAGGTTCCACAACCACAATTTCCCAGCCCAC
This sequence comes from Rhinolophus sinicus, assembly GCF_036562045.2. NCBI lineage: Eukaryota > Metazoa > Chordata > Mammalia > Chiroptera > Rhinolophidae > Rhinolophus > Rhinolophus sinicus. The sequence continues at coordinate 108,445,235 of NC_133756.1, forward strand.
GGTAATGGGGAAGTGAACAATTACGGGAGTAATTGGCTGTAAAAGGGGAAACTCCCCAAACTGCAGGCAGCTGGCAAATCAGCTCATCCAGGTGCACAGAATAAAGAAGGAACGCTCTTGCCTTTCTGACTGAGAGCAATCACCTCAGCAGGGGTGTGATCAAAAAGACAAGTGTGTTTGGTGCACACGCCCAAAAGCAGAGCAGCAGCAGCTGCTTAGAAAAGGAGCAAGTGAGGTATCACTGTAAGGCTCGCATGGCCTCGCTTGCTTCCACGTCCAGAGCCCCACTGTGTGCCAAGCCACTAACACCTACCATTTCTCTGAATCTTTACAATAGCCCCATTAAGCAAGCACTGTTATTCCCATTTTACAGAGGAGGAAATTGAGGTGCAGAAAGCTTAAATGACTTTGCTAGTATGTAGCAAGGCTGGACTCAGAGATCTGCCTGACTCCAAAATGTGTCCTTAAGAGTTTGGGGACTGTATGTCGTTATTTCATTCTATGAGCCTCCATTGCTTCATGTAGGAGAATGGAAATGTTACTATGGTGCAGAATGAGATAAGGGATTAGGAAGGACACGCGGCTGTCAAGAAATGATAGCTAGTTAGTGTTGTTGGTTACTGTTGCTAAAGGTTCCCTCTGAAATTGTACCACAGGCTGAACTTGGCCCCAAGAGTAGGAGTGTAGGCATTTGCGAAGATTTGAAAGACAAATTGAACTCTTTAAGGTCATGTCCTGGTTGTGATTTATTTGTTACTTATTGACAACACACTGTGTTGTGCTCTTCTCTGTCTTTTCTAGCAACTCTTGGAAAGTGATTAAAAATATGTTCCTAGGTGGGAAAGTCCTTCAGATTAGAGAGAAATCAGTTATTTAAAGCTGAAAAGGTAGGTCATGTTGTGATGTGATGATACACAAAACACATTCTCCCAAAACACATGGTTCTGCACACGTGCTCATAGTGCAGCGTGCACGCATTCCAAAGTCTGTGCCCCTCTGCCCTACGGCATCAGGGGTGCCCGTGAGAACAGCAGAAGGCGGCCTGGCCCCCACATGCCTTCTGTCAAATGCCTGGGCAGCTACGGTGTGCCTTCCCTCTTCCTCTCTCTGTTGCTTCTCTTTGCCCTGACCCCGTGTTCTGCTTTGCCAGTCCATGGGGTTACACATCACAGCACCCCGGGAGGCAGAGGGCAACTTCCACAGCAGCTAGTTCCTCAAAAAAGCAAACAACCCATTTCGTTTGCCTCGTGTTACATAATTTCTCAACATCCTCACCTTAGGTTTTGATATTTAACCATTTCAAGCCCACTGATCGGTCTAACGCAGCAGGCAGCCCCTTGACTCGAGCTGGCACGGTAAATGCGACCCACGTTTGTAAACCGTGAAGAGCTACCCAAATGTTGGTTCTGGCATTCCTATGTGTGTTGTGTCAGGTGCTTCTCTGTATCACCAATGAATGCACCAGAGCAACGGCCTGGGAGGTTTTCAAGAAACATGTGTTCAATAAATAAATAACCATAGTCTGCTGAGGTAAGTAAAGGCCCAGGAGAATGCTCAGGACTGTCCCTGCCAACAAGTAAAAGCTCTCCCATACTGAGTGCTTCACTGTGTGCCAGGACCTGTGCTACCAGGGTGTCAGGCGTGCTCCTGGAGGCCCCTAGAAGTGAGTACTGTTATCAGCCCCCATTCTCCAGATGAGGAAAGGGAGACAAAGAGCAGTTAAGAGACTGCCCCAGGCCACACATGAAGTAAGTAGCAAATCTGAGATTGGAACCCAGAAGCTCTAATTCTTGGAGCCCCTTGCCTTAATCGCTCTCTGCGTTGCTGCTCTCAGGGAAGACAGCTCAGGAAATATCAATGTCAGATTTGGCAGAAAATGTAGACGTTAATAGAGTCAAACACACATCTTTGATTGATGATGACTATGAGGTGCAAAGCAATTCCATACATCCCTGAGTGGTACAAAGAGCTTAGACCTGTGTCAGACCCCAATGGGCTGGAATTCCAACTCTGTGCCTTGAGAACTGTGTGGACTTAGAATTATCACTGATCCTGTCTGAGCAGCAATTTGTTGTTTTATTAGATGTTCCCATTGGAATCCTGGAAAGGGGAACGGGGGTGGGGAGGAGATATGTCATTGCAAGTCTGTTGCCACACTTAGAGATGCTGTACCTGAACACCCAACAGTATTAAAAAGTACCGTATTTTACTGTGTATAATGCACTCCTATGTATAATGCATACCCACGTTTTTGGCCCAAACTTTCAGGGGGAAAAAATTATTTGTTTTAATTTTTTAATTAAAATGTTTATTTGTTTACATTTAGGTACTTTTGGTATTATAAAGGAATTTTAGCACTTATTTTTTTAACATGTGTTGGTATAAGAAATTTTATGTAACAAATAATTACAAATCACAAGAACAGATACAAGGTACAAGAAATTTTATGTACTGGTAACAAATTTACGATCTGTACGTATCATAGAAGGCCAAAAACTCTTCGTCCTTGCAAGTTCGTTGTAAGCTCAACAAAAACAATTATCCTACTCTATGGTATTATATTGCATATGGATATCGGCAATGATTTCGTTACACTTTTAACTCATAAGCATAAATAAAAGAATTAAAAACATCTATATAGATATGGAATTAGTACTACCCATGTATAAGGCGCATCCTTATTTTTCCCTCACAGATTTGGGCAAAATAGTGCACATTATACACGGCAAAATATAGTATGTGCTCAATAAATGGTAAAACTGTTATTTTTAAGAATCTGTTTAATGCTTCTGTCTCTTTGCATGTGTTTACCTATGACCTTATAACCTATGACTCCTCCTCAGGAGCTCAGGGGCCCAGGATCTACCTCTGTGAAGACTTTTTTGGCTCTCTCTCCAGCTCTCTCTCTTAGCAGAGGTCTGCATTCCTTCCCTGGAGTCATGAAGGTATCTGGAAGCAGTAGCAAGGCTCAAAAATAAGACATAGGGGACATGTCTCTGGGGCCAGAGCCTTCTCCAAAATAAATTTTTTTAAAAAAAAAGGAGGAAAAGGAGATTGTAGAACAAATGTACAATCATTCATTCAACATGTATTGAGAATTCACCATGTCCCAGACATAGTTCCAGGCACTGAGGAAATACTGCTGAATACTGTGTGGCCCTGTCCTGGTGCCACTAAATGCCAGTGCAGGAGAAAGACAATCAGGGTACTAAGTGTGAAGTCACACAACGGGTAAGGAGGTCGTGGACTACACTAAGGAAGACAGGCAAGGTTTTGCCATGAGAAGGAAGGTGGGAAGGGCAGAAACTGCAGGTAGATCAGAGTGGCTCCCACAAAGTGTGGGCATGGAAAACTGGGCACCCTGGCCTTTATTCTAAGAGATGTGGGTGCCCCTGAAGGAATATAAGCAGAAGAGTAATGGGGTGACATTTGTTTTCTAGGTAAGTGCTGAATCCCTCCTACATTCATGGATCATTCTATGAGAACAATATTCATTAAGACATTTCTCCCAACACCCATTTTGAGGTGTCTGTTACTTACCACCTCTCAGATGTTGATGAGGACTCAGTCTTGCCTTACAGAGTAGAGATTAATGTAGTCCAACCCCAGAGCTTCAATTACATGTAGAAATGTGATAAAGTGGTAATGAAAGCTATGAAACTTTTTTTTTTTTTGAAAGGGAAATAATACCAAGACACTTGGCAGAACACATTTTATCATCCTGTGTTATTATCAGAAAAAGCCTGGTCCCATGCCCTTTAGGCTTTTCCCACCACTGTTTCAGTAAGCAGTTTGCAATCAATCAGAGAGATAGTGCTTGAATTCTAGATGGCCTGTCTATGTCTGTCTCTCACCCACATATCCCCATGAATAAGAAAGACTCTGAACGATAGGGCCATTTATTAAGAGTAAATCCTTTCTGTGATAAAGCAGCCATAGTCAGCTTTGGGCCACTCTGGGATCAAGATATCCCACCTTTTCAAAGCTCAACACAGAGACTTACATCAACAAAACTATTTATCTAAGAGAAGAGGAATTCTCCCCAAAGTCTCTCATCTGGATAGCATCATTTTTTAACAACTGCTTTCTTCTTCACCTCCTTGATTTGATATTTGTCTTCCTGGTTCACAGACATTGCTATTTCTATAGCTAACACAATTCCTTTGCTACAATTTAATGGTATTTTAATAATAATGTCTTATCATTATATATCTCTTTACTATTTACAAAACCCTTTTCACTTGCATTAACTAGTTCCCAAAACAAATGGCCTCTTAATTAATGTATTTCTTGATTTCCTCACTGCATTTTATAATCCCAGTAACCTTGAAAATCCTTCCTCTCCTGTAACTTTTTAGTAGTTCCTGATCTAGAATCCCAAGTCAATTTTCCACCCACCTGTTGACCAGCCTCATGTATCAGTCAGCTTTCACTAGGTAATGCTGTGATAACAAACAATCCCACTATCTCAGTGGCTTATAACAAAAGTTAATTTGTCAATCACATTACCTGTCAGCTGCAGGTTTGTTGAACCTCTTCTCCATATACCCGATTCTTTCTTGGCCCCACTCTGAAGGAGAAGACCTATTTGGGCCATGCCATTTTTGTGTAGTGGGGAAAGGAGCAATGATAGAACCATATGATGTCTCTTAATTCTGCTTGCTATAAATGACTTCTGCTCACATTTTGTTGACCAAAATAAATCACAAAGCTCAGCCTAAGGTCAATGGTACACAAAAGTATAATCTTATAGGAAAGGAGCAAATAATAAAAATAGTAATATAACCTACTATATTTGAAATGCCTTGCTGATATTCACTGCAGAGAAGGCCATGGTCCTCTCTAGAGACAATACTCCATTTCCCTTTCTTGCCTTCCTTCTTGTAACACCCTACTCTGTCTGTCTTCCCCAATATTTGCCTCCACCTCAGAATTCCAACCAGTGCTGTAACTTGGTCTCTTCCCTGGCCTGTGGAATCTACAAATGATGATATAGACATGCAATTAATGATCACCAGCCCCTGCAAAGCTAATCATGGCAGAGTACCTTATTAATATTATGAGTCATTTGGTTGGCAGAGCAGGACAAAGTTTCTGAGAATCCTGTAGATAGAAGGGATTTTTTTTAAATGATCATCACTTAATTTCATAAACTTAAAAAAAAAAAAAAAACCGAGGTTCAGAGAGTTATATTTATTTGTCAGTGCTCAAAAGACAAGGGAATGATAAAGACTGCAACTCAGATTAAAAAAAAAAAATCAATATCATTTCTATCACCCAAAGGCACCTAACCTGCTGCAGACAAACTTCAGTGAGGGCTGTGCTTTCTCTCTCATAATATGCTGTGAAGAAAATGTGATCCAGCAGATAGTGCATTCAAGTAGAATCGCACCTTGTTGAAAGAACATACCCAAAGAGTATTGATTAATGCACCCAAACCCATCTGACATGAGAGCTTTAGGAGTATACTCTAGGGATATTCTCTAGGTCTTATCCTAGCCAACATTTTTATTCATTACTATGTCGAGAACATAAAGATGATGCTGAGATTGTTCGTGGCACTCTTCATGAAATATCTCCAAGTACTTGATAGAATTGTAATTCCTTACCGCCATGTGGTTAGTGTAGCCATAAAACTAATTCCAGCTAATGAATAAAAGTAATGTGTATTTCTTCCAGGTTGGAGTAGCTAATTGCTGGTATGAGATCCTCCAGTGCCTTCTTTCTTCTGACAATTTGACCAGTAACATTCAAGGTGGAAGTTTCTCAGTCTGGCTCCTGCAGTGAGGAGACAAGGAACAGAGTCCCAGCCCATCTATGATGAACTATAACATAAGCAAGAAACAAGCTTTTGGATTTGATGAGCCACTAGGATTTAGGACTCATTTATCCTTCAATAGACCTGAACCTGTTCTGGCTGACTCTCATATTAACAAAATCTATTAATGTAAAACAAAGCTGAGCCATAACCAATATAATGATTGGCTAATTCAAAGTGAAAAACAAACAAACAAAAAAACATTGCAACAGGTTGAGATTAAGGCCTAAAAGTGTCTAACAAGATAGACTTTAAGAGTGCAAATGTAATTTCCTTCACTTACATTTCAAAAGTCAGTAGCAGTTCATAAGGGTTTGGACCTATAATCTCAGTAGGAATCAATATTGTACGTTGGCTGCCAAAAATACCAAACTCACTGTAGTCTGTGTTCATAAAAAAATGTAGTATCTAGCAATGAAGGGTATTAATAGTCCTCTGTGCCAAAAAGAACACACCAAAGCACCAGCTTCCATGAATGACAATGTAACCAATGAAGACTGACTAAGATGCTGAGGGGACTTGAAACTGTGCCAGATAAGGGGTTGTGAAAGGATCTGAGATGTGTGTCCCAGAGAAGAGAAGACTTAGGAGGGATATGATCTCTTTCTTTAAATATCTGGAAAGTTGTCATGAGTGAAAAAATTCTATTCTGTTTTGTATTAAGGCCTCTTACAAGGAAAAACAGGGTAAAGTCGTAAGGAAGCAGAAGCAAGGGACTGACCTTCATAGAAAAAGTCTGTACACTTCTCTCGGACCCATAGATAAGTTTGGACTTTGTTGAGACAAATATCACACTGAATTTGTCTACGAGGTCTAACAATTAAGTTGGTGAACTTGTTACAACGATGTTGCTAACCTTTTTTTTTATATCAGAGGGATTATTCATTATGGATTTGTACCAACTGGACAAACAGTTAACCAAGTTTACTATTTGGAAGCACTGAAAAGGCTGCATGAAAAAGTTAGACGACCTGAACATTTCACCAACAATTCATGACTCTTGCATCACAACAATGCACCAGCTCACACGGCACTGTCTGTGAGGGAGTTTTTAGCCAGTAAACAAATAACTGTATTGGAACACCCTCCCTACTCACCTGATCTGGCCCCCAGTGACTTCTTTCTTTACCTGAAGATAGAGGAAATATTGAAAGGAAGACATTTTGATGACATTCAGGACATCAAGGGTAATACAACAAAAGCTCTGAGGGCCAATCCAGAAAAAGAGTTCCAAAATTGCTTTGGAGGGTGGACTAGGCACTGGCATTGGTGCATAGCTTCCCAAGGGGAGTACTTCAAAGGTGACTGTAGTGATATTCAGCAGTGAGGTATGTAGCACTTTTTCTAGGATGAGTTCACGAACTTAATTGTCCGACCTTGTATATGAAGATGTCAGAAAATTGTGAAGTTCTTTAAGAAATGGACAGTATCTTATTTATCTGTATTCCAATATTCAGTACCTTTTCAGTATTTATAGAATGGAGTACAATCAAAACGATTGTTCTAACCAGCAGAGTCCCATATCTGTAGCAAAAGAACAAATGTCCACTTTTTGGTTATTCATCCAGGGAGACAAGCGCTAGGAGACCCTCTAACATTTCTTCCAACTCTGCTTCCACCCTTCTGCAATTCAGTTAAGCCTTCCCTGAAATCAGGCATAGATTCATACTTAAAGCCCACCTCCGACTCATGTGCTCATAAGACAGATAATCTACACTGCCTTCTTAAGTAAAAAAAGAAGAAAAAGAGAGAAGCATGGAGTTCAAGATGGTAGACTATTTTGTATGCCTAGTTTCTCTAACTATATTTCAGTGTCTAAGTTACATTAGATGAATCTATGAATTAGTGCTATAATTCCATTCAGACACATATTTGACTTTCAAAGGTGGTGTGCACATGTGTGTTTAACATAAATACAAGATCTTGTAGCATGTTAAGCATGATGTCTGGTATAGAGACCAATATGAAATCCCTTGGGGTCACTCTACAGGAGAAAATATAAGTGCGTTCACTTAATCAAGAAATATGCATTAAGTATACACTGGGTACCTCACTCTGAACTAGGCTCTGAGCATGTAAAAATTAGATATTTGGAGCCCTACCTTCAAAGAACTTACAGTTTAGGGGGGCTAAAGACAATGAAAATAATTGATAAAATGTACAAAAGAAACCTGTTTGGAAGGAGGTTCATTATAGTGCTATTTTTTATAATTACTATAGATAATTACTATTTTACTATTTTATGATTACTATAAAATTACTATATTACTATGTAATTACTATAAAAGTAGGAGAAATAGCCTAGATATCCAGCATGTGGGGACTGATTTAATAAATGAAATTTACATATATCCAAACAAATACTACATTTTTTTTTGTAATTGACTTCATTGGTAAAAAAATATGAGATAAAAAGAAAGATTTTTATTTTATTTTATTTCTTAGAGCAGAATTAAGTTCACAACTAAATTAAGAAGTACAGAGTTCCCATATACTCCCTCTCTCCACATATGCATGGCCTCTCTCACACACACCCTGCACCAGAGTAGCACATTTGTTACAACGGATGCACGTACATTGACATGTCTTCGTCACCCAAAGTCCATAAGTTACATTAGGATTCACTCTCAGTGTTCTATATTCTATGGGCTTTGACAAGTCTATAATAACATGTATCCACCATTACAGTATCATGCAGAGCAGTTTCACTGCCCTGAAAATCCTCCGTGCTCTGCCTATTCATCCCTCCCTTTCCCCTGTCCCTGGCAACCACTGATCTTTTTATTGTCTCCATATTTTCAACTTTACAAGAATGTCATATAGTTGAAATCATACAGTTTGTAACTTTTTCAGATTGGCCTCTTTTATTTAGTGTTAAGTATTTAAGATCCATATCTTTTCATGGCTTGATAGGTCATTTCGTTTTAGTGTTGCATAATATTCCATTGTCTGAATGGACCACAGTTCATTTATCCATTCACCTGTTGAAAGGCATCTTGGTTGCTTTGGTATTTTGGCAAGTTCATCAATTATTTCTTTCATGATTTTGGTTTTTGTATTGTATCTAAAACCTCATCACCAAACCCAAGGCCACCTCCGTTTTCTCCTGTGTTATCTTCTAGGAGTTTTATAATTTTGCATTTATATTTAAGTCTATCATCCATTTTGAGTACATTTCTTTCCAGGTATAGGGTCTGTGTCTAGACTAACTGTTTTTCTGTTTGTTTGCTTTTTCTTTTCATGAGGATGGGAGTAACAACTTCCAAGCTCTTGACATGTCAGAGTTGAAACCAAAATTTATATTTTTTAAAGGAATAAATACTATAAAGTTATATTTAAAATCTGATTTAAGAAAATAATAACACCATTTTTAATATAATGTCAAATGAAAAAATGTCACATCACAAAATAGCATGTCCAAAAAGAGATGTATTTTCTTTTTTTAAAAAAGTCTATTTATATACATACAGGGAAAAATGGGTTATCTCAGAGTTGTGCATTCTCTAACTGCTTTTCTCTAATTTTTTTGTGGGATTTCTTTTTGTATTTAAAAAATATGTTAACAATGCACATCTATGAATTTCATAATCTGAGAAAAACACTGAATGCTGTTTTGGGAAAGTAAAAGGTAATTTTCAAACACAGAAATAGGGGATGTGTCAGATGCTATTGGATCACTATGTGGGGCAAATACTCCATCTGAGGGATCAGGAAAGGCCTCTCAGGATCACTCAGGTTCAGCCCCAAGGTACAGCCTCCTCATATGCTGCCTCAGATAATGGCACGAAGGACAGAGGATAGGACTTCTTTGAACTTCACTTTAATTGTTTGGAAAGCATACTAAACATCCCGTTTCCCTTAAAGATTCAAAATACCTTAATGTGCCTAAAATTGCATCCTTTTTTTCCAATCAATTAAAAGCCTGGAGGTAAAAAGCTCCCTGGGTTTGCTACTTGTTGCATAGAGTGGTCATTTCTTTTAGTTTTCTTTATATTGCCTGTTCTATTACGCGAGGGCTGACTTTACTCTATTTCCAAACTCATATTTGGTGTACAGTCACTCACAGAGGATGGCAGCCTTCCCAAGTCATCAGTAATAGACCACAGGATGAAAACAAACAGCTGTGATAAAGACCGATGAAGAATTGGTCCATCTCAAATGAACAAGATGTTGTGGGTGAAGGAAAATTCTAATTCATAGTCAAACAGAATAGCAATAGACTCCTAGATTCAGAAAATATGAAAAAAAAAAATATATATATATATATATTTTATATATATATATATATATATATATATATATATATATATATATATATATATATGTTTGGATTGGCCACATTTGCACTTCAAATTGAACCAGCTGGAACTCCATTTCAAATTCAAGATTTGCCTTTTAATGGGAAATTTGCATTGGAAGAGAGAGAGAGAGAGAGAAGGGGAGGAGAGTTATCAGAGAAAAAGATTCTACTTTAGCATCCTGATTTTAGATTATAGTAAAGTTGCACATAGTGGAAAATAACTCAAGTGTGACAGGATAAAATCACTTTAATAAAAAGTCCATCTAGGTTTCTGATGTATAGTGATAGATTGAAAATTTATGTTTATCACTGTCTCTCACTCTATACACTTCTAAAATGATATCACAGGAATTAAAAATGTATAAACCTACAAGGCCAATGAATGGGAGAGAGACAGATGTCAACAAATTTTTGGAAGATGGAAAGTGGAAGAAGGTGTTAGTGAACGCAAGAAAGCTGAATACTGGATGCTGAAGAAAAGGACCTCAATAAATCATGGCCACAGGTGCTGCACAGTTCCAGAGAAGCTGCTGCACAGAGACGCCAGCTTCTTCCACAAGGGAGTGTGAAGTAAGGGGCTAGTGAAAGTCTCTTCAACAACCAATTAGGATCTCAGGTCCCCACTGTCATTTCTTGAAGCCAAAAAACTACCTCCCCCATTCAGGCAGAAAATTGGAGGATTGTTATATGAGAAATCGATGTGAAACAGTTCTTAATTTGGGGTTACCAAGTATAGTGAAAGAGGGCTATACTGAAAATAAGAGACTTATCTGAAAAGCTCTGTCTTGAAATATGAGATTCCGCATTCCACTAGTACCACCTGGCTCCAGGATCCTGTTAACCAGGTGTGTTCTTCCCAGGCAAGAGACTAGTTTCCTGGAAAATCAAATGGCCCACTGAAAAGGTCTACAGCACAGGAAATCCCCACCAAATCAACTCACAATGAAATTCACACACCAGTCATCAAACTCCTCCCATAGATTGTTAGGATTTCTAATCACCTCCTTAGGATGTCACTCTTAACCATAAATGCACAGCTAAGAATTACCACACATTTATATAAAGTCTTCAACGTGAAAGACAGAGTCCAAAACAAACATTTTTTAAAAACCAACTCAACTCAGTGGAAACAGAGGAAAATACAGGGGGAAAATTTTAGGAAACTGAAATGGATATCCTTGGATAGACAGGAAAGGAAGAGCAGGATCTATCTTGTAAAAGAATGTTTGCAACAGAACATATATAGAAAAAGAAGCCCTATAAATTAAAAACATGATAGAAGTACAAATTCAATAGAATGACTGAAAGGAAAAACTGAGGATAGCTATGGAAAAGTAGACCAAGTGATAGAATACATGGGAAAAGTGTTAAAATAAAGTGGAAACCAGGCTTGAAAATCCTTTGATCAGACAAAACCATATAAGTCACATAGATAAAACTTAATTTACTGATATATTTCATGAATGTAAGTAAAACTTAACTTAGGTTATTTCTTGTAAATACCTCTGATAATAATCAAAACTTAAGTCATTTTCCTAAAATAATATAAGATAATTCTCTTTAACCAATCCCCTGCTGTCCCCACTGTAAAACAAATCATCATAAAGGTTAAACAACTTCCTCGCTCTCCTTTTAGAAGACATCTGTAACATCATGCCTCTGAGCTTCATAATAGCTTCGGGATTGAAGTCTTCTAGTTCACAAACAGTTGGTTTCTCGCTCAACAAAACATACGTATCAAGTAAAGCTCTCCGAATTTTCCTTTGACAAAAGATAAGGTGATTAGAGGACCAATATTGGAGGTCCAACATGTAGTATTTCAGAATCAGGAAAAAAAAAAAAAAGGATTGGCAGGAGATTATATAAAAAGCAATACTAGAAATTTTTCCAAAACAAAAGGATCTGAGTTCTGAATTGAATGTTCCCACTCATTGCTTGAAAAAAAAGGCATATATTGTTCAAATTTCAGAACTTTGGAGACAAAGAGAAGACCCTAACTCCTACAGAAAAAAAGCAAAACAAAACAAAACAGAAGTGATGTACTGAAGATTAAGAATCACTATCGTATCTCTTACCGTAACACTGGAAGCCAAAAAATTAATGCAGCAAAGCCTTCCAACTTCTAGGGTTTCTAACCCAGAGTTATGACCAAACATACTGTCATGCTAGTGTGAGTATGGAAGAAAGCACATTTTCATACTTACAACTACTCAAAAAAATTACTTTTCTTAAACCCCTTTTCTGGGACCACTGAATGAGATCCTCCACAAAAGTGAGAAAATAAATCAAGAACTAAAAAAAAAAAATAGGATACAGGAAACAGGAGATCTAATAGAGGAGAAGGCAGAAGGGAAGCCCCAGGGTGATAGCTGTAAGGTCGGCCTGGGGCATACCCTGCCCAAACTACATCAGAGAGACAAAAGGTTCCAGGAGAGAGGGCTCCAGAAAATAAATAAATAAAAAAGATTGCTAGAATATTAGAGTACCTGTTGAGTTTGACCAAGTCTTTAAATGAGTTTTTTTAATTAAGTTGAACGGTTTTAAAGAATTAATAAGAGATCATTAAAATATAGGCAAAAGACGGGGGGCGGGGGGGGAAAGCCTGCAATTAATCAATCTGGAAAAAGAATTTATTCAAGAAAGGCAGTAATGATCACAGTAAAAACACTCCTCACACAGCGTGACCCGATTCACACAGCTGCTGGGGTGACTTAGTCCCGTGTCATTTCCCCTCTTTAAGGCACCTTGGTGATGTCTCATGTCTTTCAGGACACTCATTTTTACAAACCTAAGTGAATTCCCTCATTTCTCAATGAGTAAACTAAGTCCCAGAGAGGTGACCTGACTTGCCCAAGTTTCTTAATCCAGTCAGGGGGAAAGCCTGGAAGAACCCAAATCTCTGTTTCACAGTATTACCGCTTTCACCAATGCCGTTCCAGGTACAGGAACACATCTCCTGTGTTTATTTTACAGTGACCTGAGTTCAGATATCACCCATCATGTACAATTCCCAATTAGAACATACACTCAATTCCAAGAATTACTCATTCTTATTCCGCTATCCTTTATCCATTAATTATAGAACAGTGCTTTACTCCTTTGATATAGTTATGTTAAAACCTACAAAGAAACTTGAGGAACTACCACGAGATAAGCTACCACGAGAGGCTTTCTCTGGGCCGGCTCTCGTCAAATTCTGTCATGTTGAGTTACCTACCTTTTCCCATTCCTCGATGATCAAAGTATGAAACAATGGGCAGTTTTAAGAAAGATAACAGGGAAAAATGGCACCTGAACTTCAGTGCTCCTGACTTAAGGCTGTCTTGATCCGTCTCAGAACACCTACCTCCATTTTTCCATCCACCGAGGTTCTAGGCCACCGCTGCCACAGAAGAGTGTTGTGGGAGTGCCGTTCTTCTTGCTTGCCCTTGATTCACTTAGTCACCAAAGCTTTGATGGCTGTCTGCCCTGTTCAGGCACTGCACTAGTACTGGGTACCCAGTGATGGGCATCGACATGGTCCCTGGCAAAGGTGAAGGTCATGACTCTAGTGCAAGCTGACAGAGTGCCCAAGCCAACGTGGGAGGGTCAGAGAGCCACCTCATTCACATCCACAGATACCCCGTATCACAACCACTGCTTGTCTGACCAACCTTAGCTCTAATATCACGGCTCATTCAAAGCAGAAAGCTACCTACGGGCAGAAAGTTTTCTGTAACTGAAGGTGTTCGAGCATAAGCTGACTGATCACAGGCTGAGGATTCCAGCTTCAAGTAGGAGTTTTAGATGGAAAGGCCTCTAAGATGACTATCCTTTCCTCCTTCCAGTGCCTGCTGAAATCCTATTCCTCCTCTGTTGGGACCAGGTTCGAATGTCCTGCCATCAGTCACGTTTATGCTGATCCCTCTCAGCAATGTTTGTGATCCCCACCCTGACGTGCTGCAGCACGCTGGTGAGCTCTCCCGCTGGTCTCCTCGCCACTCTTTCCCTGGCACTGTTTCCCAGCAGGGCCCAGTGCATCATTTTTTGTTTACAAACCTGTCTTTTCCACTAGGGAGAAGATGGTGTTTTACTATCAGCCATTGCCTGGTGCATTGTAGGTTCTCCACCTGTATTTGGTGAAGGGATAAAACGCCAACCTTACCCCACTCTGTTCTGCCACTGGACAGCCCTCACACAGCCTCTGCATGTGCCCTCAAACACACCAAGGTCAATGTCACTTTCTAATTTTAGCTTATGCTGTTGCTCTTGCCTGGAATGCCCTCACCTTTGATTCTTTCAAAAAAGATGTTTTGAATGCCTACTGTGTGCCAGATACTGTGCCAAGGATAGACGAAACACATCCTCCTTTTACACAGAGTGTACAGTCTGGAGGGGAGGCAAGCAAGGGAACAAATAACTAATAATTGTCCTGATAAATGGTGGTATACATAAGCACAGGGTACATGGGGGAGTCAGAAAACCTGTTCTAGAAAAGGTGGCATTGTTGCTGAGTCATGAAGGAGCAATAAGGGTTAACCAGATCAAGGCACTGGAAAGAGACTTGGGTGCAAGCCTTTTGCATCACTCCTTCCACCTGAGGCCCACCTCATCCAGGAAACCAACCCCGACCCTCTCCAGCCACTTGTGTCCTCACTGAACCCTCTCTCCCTGGCACTCCTGGGTCTGTGTCATCTATGACTGGTTCCAGTAAGGAACGGACTCAGCGGGCTGCCTGAGAGTCCTCCAAGGAAGCTTGCCAAAACATAAGAGATTTCTGAGTCAATCCCCACATATTTTCATTCAGTAGGAACCTGTACTTTCTATGGGATCCCAGGGTAAATCTATAGTCAAGCCAGCCTTGGAAATCACTACCATACACCATTCCTTTTAACATATCCCACAACAAGCTATGTTTATTATTAGGTTGGTGCAACGTACTTGCGGTTTTTGCAATTATTTTTAACCTTTTAAACTGCAATTACTTTTGCACCAACCTAATAATTTAAAGAGATGTAAATGCTATTTTTTCTCACCTTAGAATCTTTTTGATCTTGAAACTGACATAAATTTCCTGAAACACTGTCAACCCTGTTTCAAGCACAGAGTAGGCACTCAAGAACATTTTAAGTCAGTGACAAATGGATATGCCTAAAAGTAAAAAAGAATCGAAAAAGATAGACATTTGCCTTTCAAGACTAAAATTTGTACTGTCATTGAATAATTCTGATGCGTGATATTTATATAGTGCTTTGCAATTTATAAACTGTCTTCCCATATGTTATTACAGTTGATCCAACAACCCCAAGGGGGTTTAGGCAGGGATATTATTATTATTACAATTTATAAATTAACAAAATGAGGCTCTGAGAAACTAAGAGACTTGCCCAAATTCAAGAGAAGATGAAAATCAAGTCTTAAAAATCCAAAATGTTTCCTTACATTTCTTCCCCACCCCATCACTTTTTCAAAGGATACTTTTAAAGAAAAGTTTAGATGGAGATGAAAAATATTGGGGGTGAAAATAAATCTCATGTAAGAAATATATTTATCCATGAACTAGCCAGTGATGAATTTGTGGGTACCAGGGAATCATTCTAGTCTGGCCACAGCAAGATAAATGTCTGCATTTGGCAGGAAAAAGGGATGATGATGGCAGATAAAGGCCCAAGAGCCTCCAGAAGATTTTGTCATTGCCTTCTGTGACACAATCTTTGCAATGATTAATGGAAACTTTTTGCACAGTGATAGTTAATCTCTGAGTTTGGGGAGTTAAATTTAAACATTCAAACAATAGACAAAATTTCTCATCAAAGATGAGATCTTGGGTCACAGATCCTGGTTCGCAGAGAATGTGCAGATGGCAGAAATCTGACAGCACAGTAAGGTTCCAGGGGAACGTGGACAACTGTGCCTCATCTTCCCCAACTGCTGATTCCTGTAAGACTTCCTCTCAGGGAGGATGGGCCACTTTGTCAACTCCCTGCACAATGTTTCCACCCCAAAAGATGATGCAACCACACACAGGATGGCTCCAAACTGGTGTTTTGAGTTAGGTGGGAACAATGTTTCCTTCTGCTGGGACAGGTGTACTTTCAGGTATTATCACAAGTTTGCACAATCATTTTCATACAAAAGACATGTAACCCTGCTTGGGAGCTGTGAGTCTATCAGAGAGTCTAGGAGACTTGAAACTTCTGCCAAGTTGACAAGCATACGTACTCGTGCTTGAAGCATCGAGGGCTTCTTCCCTTTTCCTTCAAAGTTTCAACAAACTTAAATTAGAGACGTTGTGCACTCTTTGCATTCACAGTAGAAGTGCACCGTTTACCAAGCCACACAGGCTACTCCCTAAGCTCATCTCCATTCTTCTCTCCTCCTCACTCAACACCAATTGAACAGTAAATTGTGTCAGTCAGCTCTCTTCTCTTCATTCTCATGGCTATCGCCTTAGTTTTTAATTCAGGCATTTTTTTGTTACCAGGAGGGGTAGGGATGACCATTGTAACAACCTCCTGAATGGTTTTCCTCCTTTTTGGTTTCTCTGTTTCTGTTTCTTCCTCTGCCCATCTGCCCGAGACATTCTTCTAAGATAGACATGACCAAGTTGCTTCTGTGTTTCAAATCTTGAGAGAGAGAGAGAGAGAGAGAGAGAGAGAGAGAGAGAGAGAGAGAGAGAGAAAAGATGCCCAGAATTACTCACATGCCTTTCAAGTCCTTCCAAACCTGAGCCCAGCCTACCTGCCTAACCTTCCATCCATTTGCCCTCCAGCACCCTCTCTTTCAAACACACCCCGACTCCCCAGGCCCTATCTTCCATTCACCGTCTCTTGTGTCCACATCATCATCGTCCACACTCCAGGTCTTTATTCCTGATGTTCCTCTTGTCGGATCTGCCCTTTCACTATCTCCACTCCTACTCCATCTATCAAAATCTTCTTCGTTTCTCAGAGTGCAACTCAGGAGTTTTCCGCTCTGAAGCCTTCCCGGAGCGCCCCAATCCTGGTTGCTTGTTTCTCCCTCTGGTATTCACATAGAATTCTGTATGTACTTCTGTCTTGGAATGTCACATTTTGCATATATTTTAGTTAAGTGTGTATGTGGGCTTTTCCCCCTTACAGGATCCTTCAGGCTAGTTAATACATTTTTCATCTCTGTTTTCCCAGCACTTAACCATAGTGTCTATTACATACCAGGCAATAAATTCCTGTTAAGCTAGTAATGGTGGAACTGCATGGAACTGAAGCAAAAAAACATGAACTGGTTTAAATGGAAAACAAATTTGAACCACTAGAAATGGTCTTATTATTGCTTTAATCTATTGTTTAAACAAACCTACTTAATCTCTCAAGGTCAATTCATGCACAAAGAAAGAAATTAAAAATCATAATTCTGTTATACAGAAATAACTATATTTTGCATTTTGGCACATACTCTTTCAGCATTTTATTTGTACCTTTCTGTACAAATATTTAAATAAATTAATATCATATAATATTTAATTTGAAACCTGACACACATACAGAAAAGTAAAAAAGAAAAAAAAGAAAACACACACAATTGTACAATGAAATGAATGAAAAATGAACACCAGGTCAAAAAAATTGAATATTACCTGTAGTTCAAAAGCCTCTTGCATGCCTTCAGAAATGAATAAAAAAAAAACAAATTTGCAAAACAGATTGTACCATCATTTGCATAACAGATAAATTCTGCTAAACTACAGCATGTAACACAAATCATCACAGTGCAAATTATGTAAACACCAGTTCCTAGTGATTATTTTATCACCACCTCCTGGAACTGTATTTTCCAAGACAAAAACCACAGTAATAAAAACTCTTCACAGACTCAAATGTTCCAAAGTTAGTAACACTAACTTTTTCAACAACTCACCTAGCTTAAAACTTCTGATCAGTATATGCCCAGACCACGTTAATTAACTTCTCTCCTAAAACTGCCCTAGGGCGATCTCTGATCCCCAAAGCCCTGTATCAGCTGCCCTAATTCCCCTCTCTGCAGACCCCAGTGAGCTTCTTCTCAGCCACAACCCCCTCTCTTCTCCCTAACAGTCATGCAATTTTCATAGTTACTGCTTCCTGTCTTTTCTTTATACTTGCACCACCTAAGAGGATAACCCTAAATGCTGTAGTCTAGATTTGCCCATTTTTGAACTTTATATAAATGAATTCAAACAGTATGTACTTGTTTTGCACAATATTTGTTTTTAAAGCTCATCCATGTTGCTCTGGGTAGTTGCCATTTGTTCACTTTCACTGCTGTGTAGTACTCCATTTAATTTTTATGGGCATTTGGGTTGCTCCCAGGTTCTATTTTTTAATGTTGCCATAAACACTGCCACATGTGTCTCTTTGTATGTGGTATGGGCTCTTTCTGCTGGGCCCATACCAACCCTAGGGTTGGGCCCAGCAGAAAGGTGTGGACAAATCTAAACATAATTGCTGAGTATGTGCAATAAAAGAACAGAGTAACTTTCATCAATGAGGTCACAGTCTTATACAGGAGACAAATACCATACTTTGCCATGTATAATGCACACCCACGCTTTTGGCCCAAACTTTCAAGGAAAAGAAAATATTTTGTTTTAATTTTTTAATTCAAATTTTTGTTTGTTTACATTTAGGTACTTGGTTTTTTGTATTATAAAGGAATTCTAGCACTATTTTTTTCAACCTATTATGATACAAGAAATCTTATGTAACAAATAATTACAAAACACAAGAACAGATACAAGGTACAAGAAATTTTATGTACCAGTAACAAATTTACTACATTTATACATCATAGAAGACCAAGAACTCTTCATCATTGCAAGTTCGTCGTAAGTTCAACAAAACTGATTATCCTATTCCAGGGTATTATTTTGCATATAGATATCGTTACTGATTTCTAGAGTTATACTTTTAACTCATAAGCATCAATAAAATAATTAAAAACATTTCTATAGATATAGAATTAGTACTACCCATGTATAATGCGCATCCTTATTTTTCCCTCACAAATTTGGGCAAAAAGTGTACATTATACAAGGGAAAATATGGTGTATACCACGTAAGGTGATACATGCTTTAATGGATGTCACCATGTAAGATACCGTGGAGGCCCAACGATGAGCAACAGACATTTGCCAGAATGTGGAAAAATAGGAATTCTCATCCAATGCTAATGGTGATGTAAATTGGCACACTGCTTTCAAAATATTTTTACATTATTTAATAATGTTGATGATATGTTTACCCCCATGACCCAGTAATTTAATCTGCCTGGGATACTGCTAGACTACTTTTCCCAGTCTCCTTTGAAGTTGGGGCAGAAAAGATACATAACTGACTTCTGGCTTTAGGAGTAAGAGTAAGAGTAATATATGCCATTTCCAGGACTGATCCATAAAAACCTTACATATGTGAGTCTCTGTGCTTTTTCCTCCAAGCCAGTGACTGTGAAAACCAAGTGTTGATAACTTAAGTGAATAAAAAATTAGGAAAAAAAAATGAGTTTAAAACCCTATGGCTTTCTTCACTGCATTCAAAAAAATGCAAATAAATAGCTCAGGCCATTTCAGAATGACTTTTGATTACTGGACTCTGATTATCTGTCTGCTACACCACTGTGGGATTGCACTACATGCAAAATAGTTTCAAAAGGATTACAAGTGAGTCAACAAATCTTTAATGAGAAACTATGTTTCAGGCCCAGGGCTTGGGGCTGGGGAAACAAAGTCGAATATGACACAAGCCCAGCAATCAAGATGTTCAAATACTAGTGGAAGGAAGGGACAGAAAGTGACCAACTCAATGTAATACAGTGGGGGATGTGCCCTCATAGAATTGGGAGGAAGGGGGAGGGGACCCAGGCTTCTTCCACCTTGTGGCTCAGCCCTCTTCACAGGAGAGGTGGGAAGTCCAAGAAGTACACAGAGGTCTAGCAGATAGTTTTAGGGAGAGCCATGTGAGAGAGAAGAATAGTGGAGAAAGAAAGAATCCCTAAAGTGAGTCGTGAGGAAAAATACATACGGGCCTGGAAGAAAGGTTGCAGTGGAAAGAGATGAGATGGGCCTTCCTGAGAAAAACAACGGTGCATAAAGACCCAGACCAAGCGAAAGGATGGTGCTGTACGGAATCTGCAGGTAGAAGCTCTTTTATAGACCTTTACTTAATCAACTAGTCCGTTTAGCTGCTGTTCCTCGTTTCCTGTAAGATATACTGACTGATGCCAGTGGCTCCCACATGCCCTCAGCTAGTGGCTGCTGTCTAGTGTGTCTACTCACTTTGCCACTCCCAGCTGAGTTGTGTAACACCAAGCATTGGTTTCATCTATACTTACATCTATTCATTTGGATTGTACTTGTTACCATAATTAAATCAGGCAATTAAACCCTAGGTCAAATGATGCATTGCCCGTGTGAAAGCAGAGTTTTTCTTTTTATGGAACCTAAGTTAAATCCTTTGGGAAAACTTGATAAAGGTGTGGGAGAGACATCTGTAAAAGATACAGGAAGAAGAAATACAAATCCAGAAGGGTGATAAGCTTCTATTGATTTTCATCTATCCTCAGGATCTGAGTCTACTTTAACGGAATCAATACTGGAAATGGTAGGCAATGTAGTGTAGGTGTGGCTTGTGCAAGAAAGATAATATAACTCCAATTGGTGGCACATGATCAAAGAAAAGGAGACTCTGAATTCTAGCCTGACATGAAGGGAGCACAGCCTGAGGGCAGCTGCTCAACACCCCAGGAGCAGCGCCATCCTGGCAGTCGGGACTTATAGCTAAGTAGACTTCCTCTGACCACATTCCCTCTGGGGGCTTTCATTTCCTGTGTCTGATATTCCTCCCACCTCTTTCAAGCAAGGGCTGCCTGCTTGCCTAGAACCTGGTCGTTAGCCATCGTGAGAGAGCCCTGGGTTCCCACTGTCTCTGTCAGGGGCATCATTTTTAGTTAATTTTCATAGCAATATTGTAGGGCAGGGTTCATCCACCGAGTTGGAGGGAAGGAAACTAAAGCTCAGACTAGACGATCTCAACAGATCTATCTAGCTGTAACTGTTCTATGTAAAGGAGCAGTGCTTTGCTCACTCATCCTTAGAGAACTTGTTGAGTTGTCAACTTACTACAATGCTTGGCACACAATGTGATTAGTATCTAATGATTATTATAAAAATAGCTAACATTTCTCGAGCGCTTGTTTGGCACCAAAGTGCATGCTAAAACCTGCATTATTTTATTTAATCTCATGATAATCCTCTGAGGAAGGTACTATCCCAACCCCTGCCCCCATTTTATAGATCAGAAAGCTGAGGCTGAGAGGTTAATAGCTCAGGTTGGTCTGTCTCCAAACCCAGACTCTCAGTCTCAGGTAACACCACTCTTCCCCTGTCTCTTCCCCACATCTGCCTGTGGCTGCCTCTCTCAATTCGTATTGTGGTCATTCACTCTGTTTTTGTTTTTGTTTTTTTGTTTTTTCTGGTGTTTCCAAACTCACTCCATATTGGAGTGTCCTGGTGGGTTATAATTAGGCCCTGCAGCTTGCCAACTGGGCCAGAGTGGCTTGTCGTCATTCCCCCTCTCACCTCCAGCACCTAGGGCTTTACCATCTGCCACCCAGCAAGCAAGCCTGAGATCACTCACTTGCTTGAGAGAGCAGGCCGATGGGAGTTGGCCTCAAAGAAACCCTGCTCAAGGAAAATTCAGACTTCATTGTTGGTCCTAATGGCTCAGCCCCTCAGCATCTACCTGCCAGCCTCTGGGACCTTTGTTTACCTCAAAGCAGGCAATGAAACAAGATCTTCAAGACCCCAGCACACTCCGTGAGGGCGCACATTCCAGTCTTGCATGTGGAGAGTTCATTGTCCATCCAGGCTGAGAGTCACATCAGCAAAGTCCTAGCAGAGATGCTCTATCAGTCAGAATCATCGTGCCAGGGAGATTTGGCAGTGAAAACACGACCTCTCTTCTCCTCCAGACAAAAACCTGTCTCTGGCAGGACAGGGGTTAAGGCCAGAGAGGTAGGAATCCTGAGGGAAAGTCAGAGGCTATGGGAGCTGGGAGGGAGCTCGATCATCATCAAATCCAACCTTGTTGTTTTGCTGATAGGAGAGCTCTCATTTCCCATGCCCTGCTGAACCCATCTCCAATATTTAGACCTCAACTTAGACATTGTCAGCTCCTTTCAGGAAGCCTCCCCTGACTCTCCAAGTTAGGACAGGATCTCCTGATGTGCACGCCCATAGTTTTTGCACTCTCCCTGACACCGCTTTATCTTTTTTGTCCACATGCCGACTTCTCCATTAGACTTGGAGTTAGTCCTGCTCATGGGCTGTAGCCCTAGTACCCAGGACAGCACCAGTAAATACTTGCTGAATGATGGGGAAACAACCTGTTCAAATCACCCAGGCATGCTGGGAGTTAGGACTCGGTAGGTAAGGTGGAGTCACAGCCTCTGTCTTCCATCCATCCTTGGGCTCCTGATATCTTCCTTTATAGCCAAAGTCCTCACAAGACCCCTATCTGCCCAGAGATCCTATGCAGGCCTTTCCTGGGTGACAGTCCTTTCCCTAAGTCTCTCCCTCTCCATCCCCAGAAGGCCCCCTGTCCAAATCTCAACAGTCTCATGGGGAATAGTCAAAAAATTTTTAAAAAAATGAATCCTCCAATGGTCCAAATAACCAATAACAACAACAAGGTTGCCCTCCAGAAATAGTTCCAAGAAAACAGAAAAATTGTAAAGATGACATGAGGCTTTCATTAATCTCTAACTAGGTTCTGTTCTTCAGTCTACTGTCTTTTGTGACCTTGACAGTTTTGAAGTTATTTGATAGAATGTCCCTCAGGTAAGATTTGCCAAATGTTTCTTCATGGTTGTACTCAGAATGTACCTTCTTGGGTCAGGAATATCAAAGAAGGGATATTTATCCTTCTCAGCGGGTCATTTCAGGAGACACAGTGTTGGTGACTATGTAACTTTTTATACTTATCAGGGTTTACATGTTTTCAACAGGGCAGGAAAAGTTTCATCCCACGAGACAGCTCCAGGACAGAGATGTTACTTCCCAGAGCAGAGTGATGACAAGTGATGAGGTTCTGTCAATACTCCGTGGGAAAGAGGGCTGTGATTGGCGAGCACTGTCTGTTTTGCGCGCAAGTCACCAGAAAAGTGGTACCAGCTTCGTGAAGGTGTTTTCCCTACTTGAGTTCATTCAGTCTTGAGGAAACCTGAGGGGCAAGCAGGTCGGGAATCACATCCCCCGTTCACACACTTGACCTGAGGAAGCCAAAGGCAGAGACCTGTACTGGGTTGATTGTCTTGGGTAGAAAGCAGTGACAGATTTAGGCACTTAACAAAGAGGGCATCCTCGTGTGGGAGGATGTTTTTGAATTTCACTTCCCATTCACTGAATATTTTTTTCCAGGGGTGAACCTGATCAACAAGAATAAATGCCCTTTCTTATCCCTGCTATGAAAAAGCTTCTAAGGAAATGTATGACTTTAATTAAAATGAGAACATTTGGATGAGTTGCTAAGAAACAAGACCCTATCTGTGGCCATAGGAGCTCATGCCAGCTACTTGTGGTTATAGATGGGTTTCCTTGGAAACAATCCTGGACATTCCTAAGTATTAATGCTGAGCAAGAATAAAGTCTTCTTAATAGATGGAAATGAGGGCAGTAAAAAAGAATTGCTAATTGAGCAAAGGGGCCAGTTGTAAAGGTAAAATACGCCAGTAAAAAAAAAAAAAAAATGGCACTCAAATACAATAACCTTTTCTAAATCTGTTCTCTGCGGTGTTTTATTCTGTTTTATTTTCTTTAGATAATAATAGTAGATGTTCACAGTGAAATAATTCAGAGTGAAGAAGAGAAAGAAGGTAAAAGTAGAGCAGTCCTTTCCTCCTCCACCCCTTCCATTCCTCCTCATAGTTAGGTGAGGTGCCCTTTGAGATGTTTCTTAGGTGTCCTGCTTCTTAGGTGTCCTTTGAGATGGTTTCTATGGAGGTACAAGCATGGATATGTATAGCTTTATTTCATAGGAGTGAACATTGTATATCCCATTCACAGACTTGTTATTTATTTTCTCTCACAGGATGTCTTATAGATCTTTCCATGTCAGAACATAGAGATCTGCTTCATTCTCCTGACAGCTTCATTCCAGTCTGTGCAACGTTGAAAGAAAATGTATTTAATTAATTCTCTAATAGTGACTCCTAGTGTTTTCATTCTTTGGCTATTGCAAAAACACTGCAATGGACAGCCCTGAGTATATGTTTGCAGACTCATGTATATCTAGCTTTAGGGTAAATTCCTAAAAATAAAATAGTTAAGTCAAACTTCACATGCATGTTCTTGTTATTATTGCCAAAATTGCCCTCTAAATATATCACACCAATTTATTTTCCCACCGACTGTATAGGTTCCCTATTTCTGGCCACACTCCCGTACCTAAGCAACACTGGATATCATGGAACCTAAAGGTCTATGGTAATCCCATAGGAGAAAATATCTCACTTTTTGAATTTTACATTTCTTTTATTCTGAATGATATTATGCATCTTTTCATGTGTTTGCTTTGTCCATTTATGTTTCTTTCTTTATGGATTGCTTGTTTGTGGCCTTTTGCTCATTTTTCTATTGTTATCTTTTTCTTATTGATGCCTAAGTACCCTTTGCCAAGAAAATTAGCCCTTTAGGTTTCCAAGTATTTGTTTGCCTTTTTTTTTTCTTTGAACAAAGATGTCAGTCCTGTCAGCCTCCTGAGGTTATTCTAAGCCTCAGTTAAGATCATGTAGATGAAAGGGTTTTTACTGATGCAAAGTCCTAACTGGTATATATTGTTTTTCTTGATCTTTTACTTATTAGCAAAGCAGGAGAATCTGGTAGAGAAAGCACACACATTGGAATCTGAAGAATCCAGCTCAAATCCTGGTTCTGCCACTACTTGCTGAGGTAGACTGAGTGGATTAATGGCCCTAATTAGTAGCCCCCCTCAATATATGCCTACAGCCTTGTGACCTTCAGGCCCCTCCCACTTTGACTCTGGCCTCAGCAGTGTGACTTCTTTTGCCAATGCAGCAGTAGCAAACTGGAAGCAGACACTTGAAAAAAGGGTTTCCACATTTCTCTTTCCTTTATTGAGTCTCTGCCATCACTGAGAGAATATGCTCAGGTTCCCCTGAGAAGAAAGACCAAGTGGAACAGAGCTGAGTTATCTCAACCAAGTCTCCACAGATGTGAGAGAGCCCAGCCAAGATCAGCAAAGCCATTCAGCTACGTTTAAACTCATGAGCAGTAATAAGCCATTGATTTGAGAGGATGGGGAGTGGGATTTTGTTATGCAGCCACTGCTAACTGATATACTATTTATATAATTAACCTCACTGCATCTCGATCCTCAAATACATGAACTGGGGATAATATCAACTTTATGGGACTATCGTGGGAAATAAAATAGCATTTATCCAAGTAATGATGACAGCCCAGTTCTTATATCAGGGAGGAAACTTAACTATAGGTAGTGTTTGGGAAAGAGTTGCAAGGGCCTTCAGCAATTGTTTGTGTAGTCCCATGATATAAAATAATTGTTATAGTACATTTATTTTTAAGATCTTCTGACCAATTTTCCAGGTCTCCAAAGTTGCTTAAAAGTACATCCTTAAGTGGCTTAAGGATGGGTTAAGTCTCCTCTATCTCTCCACTGCTTTTCTATCTGGCACATTCTCTCCACCCTTGGACTTACTCTGGGTTTGGGAAGGTTTGTCTTTATCTCTTTGTTCAGAGACCTGAGTTCTCCCCAGATCCCCAACCCTCCACCTTGGTGTATCCCTCAAACTTGTATCAGAGTAATAATTCTAAAATACAAGTTTACCTTTGCCATTGACCACTTAGTCTTTAGTAGCTTGCCCTAGTCTCGAGGAAGAAATCCACTCTGCAAAGCAAGGAATCCAAGTCCCATTCCACCTGTCTGGCCTCTTCCCTCACTGCCTGTGCAAGCTTGCATGTTGTCTCACAGCTCCCAGGATGTGCCTGCTCAGGGTCTCTGGGCCTTCAGACCTGCTGTTTCCTCTGCTCTGTAGTACCCTTTCTATCACCAACTCCCCACCAGGCTGCCTTGTCCATTTCAACCCCCAGGAAGCTTTCCCTAATCCATAGTTTCTCAAGATCACCGCTCTTGATGTGTGGGCCCAGATTAGCCTTTGCTGTGAATTACAGGCTGTTCAGGAGCAGCCTTCTCTGTCCTCTGCCCACTAGATTCCAGCATCACGTGATAACCAAAATGTCCCTAGACATTACCATATATCACTTGGAGACAAAATTGCCCCCAGTTGAAAACCAATGTCCTAACCCCACTCTCACCCCCATCACCGAAAGCAAATGTAATGTCCTTAGCCCTCCTGGACCTAATTCTACTCAAGCAATTATGACACTATATGGTAAATGTCTACTACCAATCTGTCTTTTCCAGTAAATCATGGACTACCTGAGGACAGAAACTGTGCCTTCAATCCCCATATCCCTGGGGTTTTGCCCAGCGTCTAGAAGAGGGTAAGTGCTCAATGACTATTTGTCAAGGATATATAAAATAGCAATATAGAAATGAGGAACTGAGGTTCCCAAACCTGGTTGCAGTTCACAGTCACCTGGGGATAGTTTTAAAATACGAATTCCTAGATGTAAGCCCGGACTCTTGAATCAGTTTCTCAGGGAGTGAGGCACCAAGAATGTTTTCTGTTTACACTCTGAGGTGATGCCCGTGCAGTAAGTCTACAGGAAGCGCTGATGCAGGAGACAAATGGCAGTGGCCAACCGTTACCATCTCTGCTGACCACCTGACGATGTCCTCCTCCATGACCCAACAAAGGTAAAGTATTTCTCCTGGAAATCCTTCTGCCCAAAAAGGTAAATGGTTCTTTCATAAGGTGAGTGAGGAAGTCTCTAGGAAGCTTCCAGAAAAGGCTCAGAGGGCCTCCACATGTCAGAGGAGACCTCCAGCCAGAATGGCACATAGCATTTATGAAAATAGTAGCTTTTGAGGCAGAACATTTAATCTGCCTCTGTTTCTTATTCCCACGGCTTCTCCATGGCCAGGAGAGCCCTGCTTCTCAACCTCCGTGGACCACACATGGCTCCTTCCTTGGGCAGCCTGCTAATTCTCAGCAGCCTTTCCTTCCAACAGAACTCAGAAGAATTTTGTGGTGGAGGATACAGAATGTCAGCTTGCCCCCGAAGAAACGGATGAAGGCTGGACTAAAACAGTGCTATTTATTATAAAAATATGCACTGTCCAGAGCAATGCTTTAAATACATGTAAGACTAATAGAGCTGTGTCTGGTGAAAATCTCTTTGTGAGAGGGCAATGGAGGTCAGGCCTGGATGGATGACTGACGGCCAGGCATTCATCAGGAGGTCAGGCAGTGGGGCTGGAACTGGATGAGAAAGTTGACAGGCCTGAAAAGAACAACCTCATTCCTTCTGCCATAACGGGCTGTGAGTAAATGTTAATGGGATAAGGCGCTGTCGGGATCCGAGCAGTCACGAAGTTCTCTCTCTCTCCCACCGGGGGAACCAGCCCTCTCCGGAATCTTTAATGATGTTATCACATTCTGAAAGCTCCAGCTCTGTCAGAATGTTTTTCAGTCCAGGATGTCTGTATTAGTGGGCTAGGGCAGCCATAATGAAGTCCCACAAACTGGGGGGCTGAAACAGAAATTCATTGTCTCGCGGTTCTGGAGGCTGAACATTTGAGGTCAAGGCGTTGGCAGGGCTGGTTCTTTTTGAGGGCTGTGAGGGAAGGATCTCTTCCAGGATCTCTCCTTGGCTGTAGACGACCATCTTCTGTCTGTGTCTCTCCATATCTTCTTTCCTCTATGAGTCCACCTCCAAATATCCCCTTTTTAAAAGTGCTATTGGATGAGGACTCAATGACCTCATTTTAACTTTATTACCTCTGGGGGGGAAAAAAAACTTATATCCATATGAGGTCACATTCTGAGGTCCTGGGAGTTAGAAACTCAACATCTGACTTGCAGAGAGGGGGACATGCTTGAGCCCATAACAATACCCGTCAGGTATGTCTCGGCCTATCAACTCACCTTGACTTCTCACCTCCTGAGTGCCCTGGTTGCCCTCCTCTTCTCCCCTCCTTCAAACCCCCCAACTCCTTTTGGGTGCTACCTTGAGGAGCCTGGGGAAGCTGCCTCATTCCACTAAAATAATTAATGATGACAAATCAGAAAGATCATGCATTCTTGGCGAAAACAGACCTGGTTTCAATCTTGGTTCTAAGCTTTAATAGCGGTGTGCCTAGGACAAGTTACTTAAACATTTTAAGCCCCAGTTTCCTTGTTTTATGGTAAAGAGGTTCCTGGTGTGCCACATTCTTAAACTACCTTCCCTCCATATGGGTCTGTCTCCAAATGTCCCCTTTTTATACGTGCTGTTGGATTAGGGCCCATCCTAATGAGCTCATTTTAACTTGATTACCTCTGGAAAGACCCTCTCTCCAAATGAGGTCACATTCTGGGGTGCTGAGCCATTTAGCTCTGCCATCAGGAGATGAAGAACGATGGAGAGGAAAGATTCCTTGCTAAGCATCACAAAATCTGAATGCTAAGCCTGGCTGTGGGATGACTTTTCTGTGTGTCTTTGAGCTGGTTTTCTTCACTCTCTGGGCTCAAAAAGGGTTGACCAGGGAGCCTCTACAATCATCTATTGTGGCCTTGTCACAGAAGCAGAGTGTGTGTGTGTGTGTGTGTGTGTGTGTGTGTGTGTGTGTCAGAGAGAGAGAGAAAGAGAGAGAGAGAGAGAGAGAGAGAGAGAGAGAGAGATTTCAGTAAGAACACTGAACGGATGTTTGTGTACAATACAGTATTGTTAACTATAGGCATGTTTGTGTTTTTGACAATCAGCCCATCTACTCCACCGTGGAGACCAGTAGTCCTGTCAAAGCCTGGGCCAGCACACATCCTGCTGCAGGTGTCCAGAAGGACTAGCATCATCTCAGAATCCCCACTAGCCAGGGGACAGGAGGTCAGAGATGAGATGGACGGGGAGCCTGGCATCTGAGCAGTCCTTCTTCCACCACTAGGTGGCACTGTCCTACCTTAAACTCCCTTCTCAAATTCTCAACCAGATTAACTGGAAACTCTCCCACAGATTTTCAGGGTTTTGGCACTTGGATCTAATTGGCTTCTACCTTTCTGGATCCTTCCCTTCAAAGAGTCAACACAACTATTTACAGGTGTCTGCATACCTTGCCTCCCTGCATGCCAGGCTTTTGGACCTGAATAGTGTTATGGAATGTGAGGTGCTCCTCTGCCCAAGCTAATGGGCCCAGCCCCTTTATTCATTCTCATTCAGTCATGAATTTAACAAGCACCTGCTATGCATCAGGTCTGGTGCTGGGAGCAGGAGATTCTAAGAAGAAAGGCTCATCCCCTGCCCTCAAGGGTTCACAGCAGACATGTCAAGATTACTATAACCTGGTAAGAAAGCGTTGAAAGGAAGGACCTCGTGCCACGAGCATAGAGAAGCAGCCCTCGGCCCTGCCTTGGGTGAGTAGGGAAGCTTCACAAGGCTTGTCACAGTATTTCGGCTCAGACTTGAAAAATGCACAGGGCTCATGCAAACCAATGGGACAGACCATTTTAGGCTGATGGAACAGCACAGGCAAATAAATCAGTTCCTGCAAGCTTAAAGAAGGCATTTCCTATAAGGACTAAAGTATGTATATTGAAATCAATTTGTACCCAATTATCTTGGATGGGAGAAAGAGCAGATCCTGCCCCAGTTTCCATTTATGTACAATCACAATGCTCTATCTTATCTTGAGAGCAGAGCTGTGGCTTTTCATTTTTTGTATATCGAAACTGACCACTACGGAGATCAACAATATATCCTGAGAGAATGAACGAATGAATGAACAATTCACTTTATCAGATGCAAAGATCATTGAATTTTAAAGATGTCTTTTTCAGAGGGGGATTTGAGGCACAGGCCCACCAGTACGAGAGCCATGCGTGCCTTCTGGCTCCTGCTCAGCTCTCTTTGCAGATCATGGGCTGGCTCATTCTTTTTCTCTGGGAAATTGATTCCGCAGGCTGATCAAGCTCAGAGAATTGGCAGCACCTTTTCATTTCCAGATATTCTCTCTACCTCTACCCCTCTCTCAGGAACACTGCCCCAAGGGCAGGGGGCGGTGTCAGGAGCTAATATATAATGAAAACTTAGAAGCTTGCCTGTACACTCGCCAAAGTTGAATCAAACAGCAGAGTGAGGTCATCCATAGGCTAATCTCACATTCTAGACCCCCTGGCCTTTAGCAGAAGTCAAACAGCTCAACAATTCAGTATCTGAGGTAATTTTTTTACTCCCAGAAAATCATTTATCAAGTTTTTGAATCTTCCAAAACTTCTTAGGAGTTTTCACACCTGGAAGAGTTCACACTAGAGGGAAGGTGGGGAGTCACATGTGCGACAGATGGGAAGGAGAAATAAGGAGCAACAAGAATGATTCTGGTTTTGATGGGGATGCTGTGAGCACTGGCTGTGGAGAGATTGGTTGAGGGTGTGGGAAGGAGGATGTCAAAGCACGCAGAATAAACTCTGAGTCCGTCTCTGCCAAAATCCTTCCATAGATAGTCCCATTCCAGTGGAATGAAATCCAAACTCCTCATCCCAGCATTCATGGCCACCATGGTCTAGCCCTGATCTACACTTTCAATATTTGTGCCTACTACTTTCCATTCCTTGCCTACACACCAGCTGAATGGGTCCACTCACTCTCACCAGAAGGGCCCATTTGTATCTGGCTACCCCTCAAGCCCAGCTCTTGAGGTCTCCCTATAGATACACTTTGTCCCACATCTACCTCTCTAGATGGACCATGCTCTCTCATACCACATTTATTTTCCTTACTAACTGGTGAGTTGCTATTTAATTTGCTTAGTCTTCAACATCACTCCTCTTGAAAGTCTTCCCTCAACACCCCCTGGTTGAACTCTAAGACCCTTATCTTGTACACCTTGTACCTGCAGTTGTAATAGCTCTAATTACCCTGCTAAGAAATGAGTAGTTTGTGTGTCTCTGAACTGTAAGAATCTTAATAATATCTCTCATGGATACAGCATCAGCTCCAGCATAACGCTAAACACATAGTAGGTACTTCATTAATATTTAAGCATAGAGTGTTCAAGGGCAGAGACTAGATGCTATTCATCCTATGCCTCTAACCTCTAGACTATTGCTTGGCACTTAGAAAGACTTCAACAAATGTTTGTTGAATCAATGCATAGAAGGACAGAGGAATGGTGCAAAATAAATATTTACCAATTAATTTCAAAGTTATATTACAACTTAACTTCTTCTGTTGGGTTAGTTCACAGGACAACCCACTTTTTTTATCTAGTTTTTCTATACCTGAGCTCTTAGCTACCTGGTGCTGAAATGACATCTCATATATTTCTAGATATAACTGCCACTCTCTGTCATGGGAACATTACTCTTCTGCAGAAAGAGGGGTCAGTTAAGAGAAATTGATTCAACAGGCATTTACTTAATATGTACTATAG
The DNA here is from genome assembly GCF_036562045.2 of Rhinolophus sinicus. Classification (NCBI taxonomy): domain Eukaryota; kingdom Metazoa; phylum Chordata; class Mammalia; order Chiroptera; family Rhinolophidae; genus Rhinolophus; species Rhinolophus sinicus. The sequence continues at coordinate 108,476,910 of NC_133756.1, forward strand.
ACTAGGCACTTTGCTGGTATCAGAGCTAAGTCATGACAAAGTCAATTCCAGCCTTTATGGAGCATACGACTTAGAGAGTATAGACAGTAAACCAATACATTCAAGTATGAAAGATGTCACAAAGTTGAAGTAGAAGGAGCAGTAAACAATAGAACGGAACCTACTCTTGAGGCGTTCAGGGAAGACGTCTCAGGGAGAGTAACATTTAATCCAGGACATGAAGATAAGTAGTCATTCTTAGCCAGGCTTAGGGAAGACGGAAGAACAAGGAGGAAGAAGTTAACCCAGCCCCTTTGGCTGTCCCTCCTGCCTCCCCTGTCCCAACTCCAATCCAATAATTACAGTAACTTTCTTCTGAAACACATCACTTGCTCCTGCTATTCACACTACATATTTTGGTTCTAATATCAATTACTAGTGAGACTGTAAGCTGCAAGAAGGGTTGGATACCACATTAAAGGAGTTTGTATGCTTGGGTGACCAGCTTAGCCCAAGGGAAGCACTGGAAGTCCCAAGTCTAAGGAAATCCACAGTCCTGGGCAAACCAAGACAACTGATTATGCTTCATTATGGCCACAACCCACTACAGGATGGACCAGTAGCAGCTCAGCACGTAAATTCATAATATTTAATTATTCATTCATTTGTCCAGTCAACATATATTTCCTGAATATATACACAAAGAACTAGACACTGAAAATATGTGGATATCAGGCCTGAGGAGGCAAAGAAGTGAGTCCAGTGAAGAGAAAGGGGGAGGAAGACCATATGCAAAGAGCTCTTGAGTAGGAGAGCGATTGCACTAACAAGCAGTGGAAAAAAGGATGTGTAGCTGAGTGTCATGTGTTCTAATTCATAGTTTTTAAAAGATTGCTCTGGCTGTCATGTGGCTGTTGGGTTGAAGGGTCACAAGTGGAAGCAAGAGAGACCCATGATAAGGCAAAGGCCATCATCTGGGAGGGAGACGGGGGTGGCCTGGCCCACAGGGTAACAGTGAAGATAGAACTAGGTCTGTGAGTGGGGTTCTGCCGCTGAGGCGGGAGAAGTCTATATCCAGGGATGGGCCGTAGCTGGGACACTTGGAGACCAAATATCACCTACTGAACAGCTTCTAACAGTTCATCAGAAATCAACGCTCACCTTTCCTGCTCCATGTTTCTACTGGGAAGAACCCATACCTCATTGATAGGTATCTTTTCCTATATTGTCCTTGGGTTTTTTTGCTGTTTCTTCAATTGGTTGAAATATTGAGTGGTTTTTATTGACTTGTGGCTGAGGGAGGGGGTAAAATAAATGACTTTCCACAAAACCCAATTTCCTCTGCCTTTAAGAGCCATTTATCATCATCTCAGCTTGCTGCCATGTCTTTCTGGAATCAGGCTATCCAAGAGCAGCCCATAGCAAGGCTCTCAGGATCTTCTCCCTGGGAAACCTTATATTGGGCCTGGGAAAGGATTGCTGAAGTTTAGGCTTCCTTAACCTCCAGTTGAGACCCGACATGAACAACTAGTTGGAAAACAGACAAGAACTCGCTCTCCAGGCAAGTCCACTCTCCAGGCACTGTTCTAGCACCAAAGAATCTGAACTCACAAGCAAAGCCAGCTCATCTGCCTTCATTGCAATGGGTGGCAACCGTCTTCTCTTCAGAGGGCTCCATCCAACATGCCAGGGCCACTGCCATCCAGACCAGAAGGAATCAGCAGGTGTGGGCCTTAGCTTGGGGGACTGGAGAGATTGTGCCTATGGCAGGGTTGCCCTACCTGGGAATAGCTGAGCCTCCAGGGCAGAGTGCAGAGGACTGTGTAGCTCAGCTGTGTTCAGGTAAGTGCCAGGAACCCACGAGAGGGTAAGTCTAGGTGAGAGGACTTAGTGAGCACCTACAGGAAGTAAAGTCTGAGAGATGATAAAGACCATGGTTTCCTGCCCTTGGGAACTGGCATTTTGTGTAGGAAGCAGACAAGTCAATTGATAGCACTAACATGATGAGTCCTGTGATGGAGCTGAACTTATAGTGTTATGGGGTATAGGAGGGAGGAAAGAAAGAAGCTCCTAACTCTCCCTGGGGAATCAGGGGAGACTTTCAGGAGGAGGTGATAACTCTGTTCCATAGACACCCCACTGGAATCACCAGGACTTAATTAATTGCACTTAGAAAAACAAACACAAATGCTGCAGCACATTTTAAAGGGTATACCAACATTCATTTTAAAAGAATCACCAAGTGAAATGAATTTCCTTCATGGATTTTTTTTTTTTCCCCTAAAGAATTATCCCTGACGGATGAGCTCTCAAACAGAAAAATTGAAAAATCTACCTTAAAGGTAGATTGCTTTTGATTCTGCTTCAATCCAAGCTCCAGAAGTGTCCATGCTGTGCAGGAAGCCTGCCCTTGAGGTACACTTGAAAAGATTTCAAGCAATAGGAGACTTTGTTGGCTGGAAATAACAGAGACAATGTGGGGTGAGCCATGCCTGCCTAGCCCGGGTCTCTTACCAGGGCCACTTTTCCTGAAGTAAAGAAGGGGCGAGGGGCAGCAATAACCTCCATTTGATCCTGTCACCCAGGCTGCAGGGACAGGGGAAACTTCTGAAGCCCTGATTCAAGACTCCCAATCAGAAATATGGAAGTTCTGGTATTCTTTTTTGCCAAAAGCAAACTTGTAAAGAAAATCTTAAGTGTTATTCTTTATCCTGATGTTCCTAGAGAGAAAATCTGAGGCAAGTTGACAGTGACAACAAAGAACCAGGACTCTACTTCCATCCTCTTCCCTCCTGTCGTGCGGGGTAGCATGTGGGGTCTCTAGACCTGCTCCCCGCATAAGAATGCAGCACATGGCGAGGCCAAAAAGGAACACCCACGGAGCCATAGATAGGGGAGTCATACCACTATATTCTCGCAGGCGGCGGGGTTGGAGACACAGGAAACAGGAGCCACCAGATCCGCAATCCGCTGATAGCTTCTCTGCCAACCAACCAACCCCCTTGCTAACTGCGATCCGCGCTGGCTAGCTCAGCCACGGCAGTTATACCAGTGGGCAATGGCTCACTGGTTACAGCTGATGGCCAACTAGTCACAGCTGATGGCCATCTACTACCCAAGCCAGCACCTTTCCACATGAGGCTGAGAGCCTGGAAACTGCTCTCTGGGACTCTGTCCCCACACCTTCTCCCAGTTTTCAGAAAGGGAACCAGGAAATCAACTCATAGAACCTCACTGTGCACTCGCTGTGGGAGCCCTTGAACTCTGCAGACCCAGGGGTGTGAGGGGTGGACAGGAAAGAATCACATTAATTTATAAGAACATAACATTTTGCCATTTACAAGGCCTCTTCGCTTACACCACCCCATGCGAGTTTCTCCCATAACTCTCTGAGGTTGTAGGACCAAAGGACATGATGGATTTATAAAGGAACTGAGAGCAGATTCAAATAGGTTCATGAAATACATGAGCTACAAAATCAACGGAAATTATCCTGACACGGAAATGAAATTGTAACAAAAAACATAATTCAGATTGCAAACAAATGTAGTTAATCCTGAAAAGGAAGAGATAAATTCCAAATAGAAGTAATAAATAGGCTCCTGGATTATTTGATAATCCAATTAATGAAGAGGAGGGAATAATATAAACGCACTGGAATATTCTTGCTGATTGACATGTTGACAATGACAACATAGAACATTGATGATAAACTGCTTAAAGAATACTCTAATTTCAGAGAGTATTCTTGGATAATACATTAATACTATACAAGCACTGTACAAGAATATTTGAATACTGCTCACATATACATATTTTTTAAACTTGATAGGTTCCCAAAATTGACAATCCTACAAATTTACACACTATTAGAGAAGCTAAGAAAAAACCTCTCAATACTCTTAGCAATAAAATAAAATTTTGGTCAGCATGCAAGAGGGAAGAATGCAGTATCTCTTCTCTCTACAAAGATGTTATAAAATCATTGTCCTATCATAAGGTAATCAAACAGTAATTAAGCCAAAAAGTAAGGAAGAAGAGCATTATAGACACATGCCAGGTAGTTAAATAATGATAGCATTTTATTTTTCTAAATTATATGATGTTTGTGGTATTTGTGTGTGTGTGTGTGTGTGTGTGTGTGTGTGTTTAATTTGTAGTTTACGATGGCTTCTTTTCTCATTCTAATGTTAAGTTTTGTAACTAATTTTGTATTCATAATTTTGCATTCTTTATCTTAAACATGGTCCCCAAATTGTAAAAGTTGTAACCCCTACAAAACCTGGACCATCCCCTGATTTATGCCCATTTTGCAGGTGAGAAAACAAACTCAAGAGAAGTCTTAACCCTTTCCCACTGTTGGAGAGTAACACAGCCAGAACTCAAAGCCAGTACTCTACTTTCTTCACGATGTTCTCTGTGCCCTCAGAGAGCCATACGGCAACAGCTAAACCCCACACATTTCCTTTGGGGAAGAAGAAATAAAGTAAGGTAGAACATCTGAAAATCCCAGAGAACTTGCTCAAGTTTCTAAAAAGAGATTCAACAGGGACTATAGCGTACATCTCACCTCCCTTCAGGACCTGTGTCTGGACCAAAGAAGTCAACTTACAGTCAGCACCGTGTCACTATTCCAGGCTCAGAGCAATCCTGGGGTCAACTATGCTCCTGGGAAATAAAGACAGGTCACATCAGACCCATTCCGGACAGACGAGCTAACGAATTCTTCCTGAGCACCTACTATATGCCAACTACTCACACCTGCATTTGTCTCTATCCACGTCAACAATTCTCATTTTTTGAAGGATGAGAAAATAGAAACTCAGAGTAACATGCCCAGTAATTGTTTAATTATCCAGCAAGAAAGGGACTGTTTCTCTTATTCAGTGTTATGTCACAGGCTCCCGAGACGACCTGGCACAACGTAAGCACTCAGTTAATATGACGAATGAATGAAACCCACTCCCTCCACATGCACTAACACTCCGTTTGGGCCAATGCCATCTCTTGCTTTGAGTATTTCAAAAGTTATTCAGATTGTCAACCATTCTTTGTGGGATCATAAATCTCTCAGGCCAGAGGGGTGAAAGTATTGGTCATCCTCTATACCGGCCACTGGGGTTTCTATGTTCCTTTGTTGATTATTTGTACATCAGTAATGATTTACTATGGCCGTGATTCACTACTTTAAAACCATTTTGTGTGGTATTTATTTCTTATTTTCTTTGTAACCAGTTGTATGAGAGGCTGACCTCATTTTAGATGTTTGATTGCTGATTTCTTTTAGGCTTCACCCTCCCTTCCCTTTGGCCCCACATCTGGACAGGCTGATAAGAAGGCCTGTGACCTCACCTCCTCCTTTGGTACCAGCAGGAAATTTAAATCTTGCATGGGCCACTTTTCTCCAGCCCTACTCCTTAGCCACTATAAAGGCCCAAACCCACTCCCTCCGCTTCGCCCAAGCCAACCTGGACCCGCCCACATGTGCTCAGCTCTGTCCAAAAGTCCCCTGTGTGAGTACTAAACTTTCTCTCAAATTCTCTGTGTGCATACAGTGTCATCAGCTTCAACATCTGAACTAAATTTGGGGTGGTCCCCCCTGCTTCTCCAGGGGGACTATCCGACACCACACCAGTGACTTACATTAAACATGCAAACACACACACATGCACACGCAAATGTACCAGATGTCACAACAGTTTGCTGTCATTTTCTTGTTCATTTGGATTTCATTATGTTCTCTTTGCTGTATTAGTATAGCCAGGAATGGATTCCCATTAATTCCATTTCTGCCAAAATGCAAATTGTGACAAGGAGAAATCTAGGGGAGTCCAGAGATACCCCAAAGAGTAGGACTGACTGCAGTCCTGCCTATGATTATCTCCCACTTTCACCCTCTAACCACACACTCTGAGTGAGGCACTATCACCACAAGCTTCAATAATCGTAGTCACGTGCCGCATAACGGTGTTCTGGTCACTGGTGGACCATATCTCTATACCCTGGTGGTCCCGTAAGATTGTAAGGGAGCTGAAAAGTTCCTATTGCCTAGTGATGTCGTAGCTGCGGTGCTTTCGCAGCCCAACGCATTACGCTCACGTGTGCGGTGAGGCTGGGTAAACACACCTGGTGTGCTGCCAGCCCTGTAACAACAGAGCACATACAATTACAGTAGCAGCGGTGTGTGTGTGTAAGTACACGGCAAGGCTCGCACAGGACGAGATCGCCTCGCAGTGCACGTCTCAGAGCACATCGCCATCATGGAGCAGCACAGGGCTGTCATACTATGGCCACATTGAGCCTTTACTAAGTGCCAGGTATCATGTTAAACATATTCTTTCTTTTGTGTTCAGCATCTTGCATAACTGAACTTTTATACCCGTGGATGAGATACTCCCCATTTCCTCCTCCCCTCAGCCCCTGTCAATCACCACTCTACTGTTTCTATGAGTTTGACATTTTCGATTCACTTAGCATAAGCGACGTCAAGTTAATCCTCTGCCCAGAATCCTTCAGTGGCTCCTATGTCACTCCAAGGTGAAAAGCGAAGACCCTTGAAAGCCGTGCAGTGGCCTGCACTCTGCCACCCACAGTCTCTGGGTCATCATCTGGTACTTCTCTGCCCCACCCTCACTCCACCTGCACCACTCGGGGCTCTGTCTAGTTCATGAACATGCCAGGCCTGCTGTCACCTCAGGGGCATCGTACTGGCCGGGCCTTTTGCCTGGAACCGTCTTCCTCCAGAAAATTGCACAACTATTTCCTTTACCTCCTTCAAGCCTTTGCTTAAAAGTCTCCTTCTCGGTGAAGCCCCATCTGATCACCCTAATTAAAAAGGCAACTGAAAACACTAATTTGAAAAGATATGTGCATTCCTATGTTCACTGCAGTATTATCTACAATACCCAAGATATGGAAACAAACTAAGTGTCCATCAATAGATGAATAAAGAAGATGTGGCACATATATACAATGGAATATTACTCAACAATAAAAAAAGAATAAAATCTTGCCATTTGTGACAACATGGATGGACCTAGAGGATATTATGCTAAGTGAAATAAGTCAGACAGAGAAGACAAATACTGTATGGTTTCATTATATGTGGAATTTAAAAAACAACAAAAAATAAGCAAAAACAAAACAAAACAAAACAAAAACAGACTCATAGAAACTGAGATCAAGCTGATGGCTGCCAGAGGGGAGGGGGTGCCAGGATGGGTGACAAAAGGTGAAGGGGAGGATAAAAGGCAAGCTGGCCCCCACCTCCATCTCCACATTCCTGATCTCTATCTATAAAAGGTACCCGTTGTTAATTTCTTTCTATGACACTTATCACCTTCTAATGTCAAAGCTCCATGAGAGAAGGGAGTTTTATTCCCTGGTATACCTCAGGTTCCTAGAAGTGTATCTTGCACTTAGTAGGCACCCAATAAATAATTATTGAGTGCAGGAAGGACAGTGCAGACTATAAGAGCTGTTAACTGTGGAGTCCGCTGCACCTGGGTTCAAATTCCAGTTCTGCCACTTGTACAGAAACAGCCTGATTTTGGACAAATATCTTACGCTCCGTGTGCTTCCATTTCCTCAACTTAAGGAAGTCCTTTTGGTTTAAAGATAGTCGTTACATCAGTTTCCTTATTTCATCCCGAGCAGTAGTCCACCCTGTTTTCCCACTGAGGCGGATGATTCTCAGGGCGGTTATATAACCTGCATAGGGCCCCGCAGCTGGAAATTTACAGTTTGGATTTGTTCCATAACTGCTGACTCAAGAGATTGTTGTTCTTTCCTCCACAACACAACAGCTTTATAAGCATTTTAAGGGCTCAATGAAATGTCGACTTGTTAAGAATACTAATACTCATTCACATTTATGGGGAATTTTATAGTTAAAAGCAGAAGTTTTGTCTTCTGCAGGAGTTTGGAGTGGATTGGAGTGCATCAGAATGGCCTGAGCAGGCTTTACCAAAGCATATATGCCTATTTACACCTCCAAATCTCCAGGGTGAGCCCTATTTGCACCTCCAAACCTCAAGGGGGCACAGCATTTAAAGGGTTCCAGGAGCCAGACAGAAGTAAGAGAGGCTTTTCCCAGGAGGCATCCCAAGCCCACAATCCCGTGGGATACTCTGAGGTGTAGGAAGGGTAAACATAAGTTTCCCAGATGATTCTTATGTATTTCCTGGATAAGAACCACTGCTTTAAATAACGGAAGTTGGTCCTTAAAACAATCTCATAAGATATATGTTATTGTTACCCCAGTTTTAGGGATTAGGAAAACAAGACACAAAAGTACAAAGGAATTTATCCACAACCACCCAGATAGTGAGTGGTATGGCTGGAAAGTGCACCTCCACTCCTCTGGCTGAAATCATGTTTGCTAGAAAGCAAGTGATTAGAAGTCAGCTGGTCTGGGTCCCCTCAAAAGCTGAATGTCGCAAGTCATTAAATTCTTGCTCATGTTTCATTGTGGGAGGAAATTTAATTTCTTACTTCTTTGATGTAAAGAAGGTGAAAACCAAATGGGATAATAGCTGTGAAATAGTAATGGACCCTGTTTATCAACTGCCTGTAAGAGAAGAGAAAGTCCCTACGTTATTACACTCAATCTACATAAGTGTCCAGCAGAATACGTTTTATTACCTTTATTTTATTGCGGCAGACAGCTAGCAAGTGGTAGAGAGGGATTCAAATATATGTCCTCCTGATCCCAAAGATGACATACTTTCCAATAGGCCTACCAAAAACGATACCAGGGCTACTGATTTCTGTGAGATATTAGGTATAAAAGGGTTGCCAAACCATACATTACTACGCAAGTCCTATATATGCACATCCGTGTCTATATTGTATATAAGCAATATAGTTTCTATTGATCATTTGAACATGGACTTACAAATTATAAATCATATCCTGTTAAGTTCACGTGATACTTACTGAGTGGCTGCCAGGCACTGTGGTGGTCAGAGAGCTGAAGAGCATTCAGTTCTCACTTCAGTTAGCCTAGCACATTTCCTCAGTGGTGACATGGATAGCACAAGCCCTCAATCCGGGTTTACAACATGCATCAACAGCCCCTTGTAGCTCTTTCTTTGGGAACAGTGAGTACAGGCTAGCTGGGTGACTTTGGACAGATCCCTCAAGAGTACAGAGGCTGAGGAGAAAGTAGCCTAGTCCAACACCGTAGGACCCTACTAGACCTCGTGACCAGTCAGATCCACTGACACTATTTTCTCTGAGGCTGCGGGATTCAGAAAGATACTCACCTCGTTCTGCCTGAAGGCTAAAGCAGAGAACCATCAGTGGAAGGCGGAGAGATGGATAAGTAGTAAACATTCCTTCCATTCTCTCTGGTTCCAATTCAAAGTCTGGGGCAAACCCAGCAGGGGACACTGGCATTCAAAATGTTCCAGGAGCCAAACAGAAATATGAGAAACCTTTCCCAGGAGCCAGACCAAGCCCATAACCCCGTGGGATAATCTGAGGTGTAGCTATGGGGAAAACAAACATCAGTAGACATAATAATAATCAGCATTATTAAGGATGATGTTCATATGCAGAGTGAGAGATTTTGAACTGAGATCAGGAGCAGTTTGGAAAACAGGTTGGAAAGGGAAATCAAAAGTTTTAGGAAGCAAGTTGTGAAAAAGTTCATTTTTTCTGTTGATGTTGTTGTGATCAATGTGGTAAATACCATGTTTCCATGGATAACAGAACGTAGAAAGATGCTTGGTTTTACAATAAATATTGGCCATCCATGAGGCCCTCAGGGTAACTGTGGGGCATCAGCAAGAGGGTTACACATGGGCCTTTGCTGAGTATAACCCACGAAACATACACACAGGGAGGGTCACCTCAGGACAAGGCCGTGGAATACCTTATCTCCAGAGAATGCCAAGGCTAGAGTCATGGGATTTGGTGCTCAGTTCATAATAAAAATTGACTGCAAGTATATGGTGGTTTTTATTTGTTTTGCCTGGTTCTTAGCCATGTTTCTATGGTCTTATTAATAATAAATATCCCACTGGATACCAAGGTCTTAACAACCATGGACTGGATTGAACCTAATGCAATAGTTTGGAGAGTTGAAGTTAGATGTGTTGGGGAGACAACTGACTGACTGTGACTTCCAAGCACTTTAATTGACACATGGCCCCTGGAATTCAGACAAGCAAAGCCTACAGGGAGCCTTTGTTCTGTCGGGAAACTGAGAAAGGCCTGGGAGCCTTTCCAAGCCTAGAGGAACTTGGATGGATCCAGAGGAGGATGAAAGGTCATTCCTTTCCATCCCGGCCCCAGCCCCAAGGCCGCCTGGGGACCTTGAGAGCCAAGGTCAGGAAAGGAACAGCTTGTCTCCCTGACAGAGACAAGTAGGGCCTGGAGAACTATTTTGCTTACATGGTTTTTTCCAATCTCACAAATTCAGGGTAACCTCTCCTCCTCTCCATTACTGCCTTGTAGGGCAAAGTGCCTGTTCCTTAACCTGATGCCCCAAACCACGCCTGAAGGTGAGGAAGAAATAGTAGGTGTCCTGGAGGTAGCTGAGGTTGAAGACAAAATACTGCTTATACAATCCCAGCTCCTGGCTCTATAAATATTTTAACCTGCCACACACTCAAATCTTATGCCTTTGCCCTTTATGTACGTTTTGCTTTGTTCTAAGAAAGTAATAAAATTTTTCAGTATCTTTTCCAATTCATAAAAGCTTACTGATAGAAAGAATTGACACAAAATACAGCAGTGAAACTGATGACAATGAAACCCCTGCAGGCAAAAAATTGTTATAGGCAAAAAATAACTGAAGAAAAAAAAGCATTATTGAGCATATGGTAATATACAAAAAGGAAAAAAAAAATGACCTGAGGGGGGGAAACCTGTTTTGAAGAAATAATCAACAACAAAAATAAAATTGTCAAAAGCTAAAACTGCACTCAGTAAAACTAGAAAAAAAATCAAATCTTCTTGCAAAATTGACATCTAAAAAATTTTATCTGGGAAAATTGAATTTAATACATATAAAGGCCAAAGAGGACAAGAAATGGAAGCAACTATAATCAATAAAATTTTTCAATAGCAAAACAAATGACAATGACAAAAACTAATGGCTACATCAAAGTTTATTTAAAATATACACAGAAAGAATTAATCCAGATCAACATTAGTAAAATAAAAGTAAAACTGAAACTCATTTAATTTCAATGTATGAAAAAAAATTGATCAAGGAAGTAAGTTAAATTAATGTAGGGTCCTCCAAAAAAAAAAATGTGTTTTCAATAGACATTCATCACTAAGGCATGATCTTCATTTAGATATTAATTTATTTTTACTGTGAAGGTTAAATATGCTCAAGGTCAAAATAGCCAGATCAAAATACCCATAAAGTCCAAATAAGAGTCAATACAACAGGATCAAAATGTCTTGTACTCAACTCATAGGACGGAATCTTGGCTTTGAAACACATATCTTTGATTTCACTAGGCCATGTGACTGGGAAAATTACTAAATGTCTCTAAGCCTCAGTTTCCTCATCTGTAAAATGGACATGTTAATTCCATAATACTCTTCCTCTTAGTGTTTATATCGGATATCCAAGAAAAACTATGAGAAGCCTTGCATACATCTTTTCTTCTGAGAACCTCTTTACCTGTAGGTTTCCATGCTTTGTATCATATAACCTCAGGCTCTAACCATGTGACCTCCTGAACTAAGGATGTGTACCTGACCCAAAGGAAACTTTGTATAGATTCGCCAGCAGCCTAGTCAAAAGCTTCGCCCAACAAAGATACTTTATACTCAACGGTTACTGGCTAATCCAATCTATTAAATCCACTTGGAAATTTTTAATGTCAAATGTGAAAAAAAAAAAAAAATGTGAGCAGAGAGTAATATTGGCAGAAGCAGAGAGAGGTAAAGAAAAAACCAAAGGCAGAAGCCATGTGGTAACATGACTAATGAGTAAGTAAAAGCCATGAGTTAAGCTAAGAAACAGGTTGAGAAGAAAGGGAAAATGAGTCAGGAATGAAAGAAAAAGAAGCTAGTTGAGAGAAAAAACAGAGATGGAATTGCTGTGTCATGAGCTCAGAAAACTTCTCAAATTGTCTTTGGGGGTGCTCAGAGCTGCTGACAGACTCATGATGTTGCTGCTGAATTATATGTGGTGACAAACAATGTTCCATGTCTTCAGTCTGGTTGGCAGCCTTTCTAATTTGCCCATGTGTCTTTGAAATAAACCCCCAATGCTAGAGATACGACCAACAACAACAAAAGCAAATGACCTTTAAATATATGAAAAGACACTCCCCCTCACTCATATGATAACAAGGGAAATGCAAATTAAAACCAAACTGTGCTTTTATTTCTCTCTGATCAGATTGGCAAACATTTAAAAGTTTGATAAGAATCTTTGATCAAAGCTATGGGGAAATGGGCACTTCTCTGGTAGTGGGAGAACAAAATAATACAACCTCTAGGCAGGGGAATTTCACAATATCTAGCAAAATTACATATGTATTTATTGTTTGTCATAGCAATCTCACTCCTTAGGAGCTACGCAAGGATACACTAGCAAAAGGATAAAAAAGATGTATCCACAAGCCTATGTATGTCATTTTAACTAGTAAAAAATTAACTGAAAATAACTTAAGTGTCTACCGATAGAGGACTTGTTGAATAACTGTGGTACATACACACAATGGTATCTATTTGTCTTAATAAGTGATGCTTCTATGCACTGCCATGAAATGATCACTAAGACTTAATGTTAAGTGTGGGGGGGGGGGAGATAAAGAAGAACATGCATGGCGTGCTACTGTTTATCTTAAAAATGGAGAGTGCCAAGTACACACACACACACACACATTCAATTCTCATTATTCTTATTATTTGTGAAAGTTATATTCTGTAGCATCACCATGAGCACTGAATTAACAAATATTGAGCCATTGCTCCAAAGGCAAAGATAGGGTTAGGTGCCTGCAAATTTCTGGTCATAATATTTTTGTCAACTAATCAGTATATAACCTTATTTTATGTGTGTTTCTACTTAAAGACATCTTATTTATATATATTGTTAACTCATCAACATTTAAATCACAACAACCACTGCTATAACTCAAGCCTGAATGAGAGCTTCTCCCGCACATGTATTTTCTCTGTAAGGCATATCAGCGTTTTCTTCCTCTTAGAATCAGTTCAGCAGTGTGCCGAGGGCCATTTTACACAGTGAAATCACAAACAAAAAGCACCAAAATGTGAAAAGCACAAAAGTGCAGCCCTAAATACACTGTAAAAAGGACATTTATTTATATATGAGAGCTGAAACAGGAAGGCAGAGCATTCTTTGTTCAACCTCCGCTAGGAACATGTAAATCACTTTAAAGTGACTCAAATTTTCCAATGTTCTACACATGTCCATGAATGACCATGAATGCTGCTGCAAGTATTGATTTGGGGTTACAAATACATTTTAGCATGTAGGCAAATTTGCAAATATGGAAACTGTGATTAATGAGAGTTGACTGTGTATATTTCTTATGTTTAAAAAAAATGGAAGAATAAGGTATGTAATAAATAAAATGGGGAAAAGGGAACAGAGTGGGGACAGAAAATTAGAAGGTTAAACTTTTCTATATATTCCTATTTCATAATTTGGATTTTGAATCATGTAGAAGTTTTATAAAATTACAAAACAATATTAAATTAAAATGAAATTAAAAGCAATCTCTAAATTTGAATTTGAAACATTGGTATGGCCTCATGATATACTTTCTTTAAAAACTGTCTTTCCTAGCTCTTTCTACCATTAAGACCTGGAAACAATAACCAACCCAGGAACTCTGAGCACCCTAATATCTAAATTATGGCCTCTAAATACCATTCTCACTAAAAGAAAGCAGACCTCTTTGGAGAAATGGCAGATGATAGATCTGGGCCAGAAATCTACAAGATGACTCTGCAATATCTTTACATTCCAAAAGCGTGGAAGTCAACACAGACTACTAAGGTCATGTCAGAACTTACGCAGGGGACAATTTAAAGAGAATCCTGTTGGCTAAAGATGAGATAATTTGAGCATCAACAATAACAGTAATTCCAATGTATTAAAATATATCAACTATATTTAAATCCATTGAATTAATAACACACACACACACACACACACACACACACACCACTTATTTTCCATCTTGTAGGATACTAAGAACTAATTTATTATTCTAAAAAATGTAATTAAAGGGAAATAATCAAGCACTTTGTTCTGCCTTTTCTACATGTATTGAACTCTAAAGCAATCAGATGTTGAAGGAAATTTTCCTTCTATGGAGGTATTTCAGCTGACAAATAAAGGAGAAATGATATAATAATACCCATTTGCAAATTCCTGACTTAAGGATATAGGCAATGAACATCAATGTTAACTAGCGTCACAACAGAGAAACCAGGCATTATTATTATTATTGCTTCCTGACGGAAGTACACAACACCACCTATGAAGTGGTTTTTGTTTTTAAAAAAAATTATGAATCTGAGTCATATGAAGAGTTAGCTGTAAATACTGATTAAAAGAAAATGGAGGGGCTAGAGGCACATGCTTTGTGATACAGTGGGATGCAACCAGTAACACTCAGAGTATGGAAACCTCTATAGGTCAAACGACTCAGTTTTCTTCAAGGATATAAAACAAGGAGAAGAACTTAAAGGTACAAAGATATTTAAGAGATATAACAACCAAATCAATGTATGGACCGTCTGCAGATGCTGATTCAAACAAACCAAAATTGTGTGTGTGTGTGTGTGTGTGTGTGTGTGTGTGTGTGTGTAAGGATGTGTGAGAGAGGGAGATAAATTTGAATATTGACTGGATATTTGATATTAAGTACATTTTTAGGTTATTTTTTAAATTCTTGATGTAATATGCTATATAATATTTGCTTCAATATAATCCAATTATAGGGTAGGAAATAAGAAAGGGTGTAGACAGAATAAGAGCAGCTGTGCACTAATTAATGTAAAAATTATGATAGGTACAAAGGTTTCACTGTATCAGTTTTTCTAAGTTTAGTTTAAGTTTGAAATTTTTTTCTATTAAACTTTTAATCATTTAAACACCCAATATCCTGTAAACAATATATTCCTTATATTTTGAAAGAATCCAATCAGTATAGAATTATCGCCAAGATTAAATGAAGTAACCTAAGTAGAACAGAAAGTCCAGTGGCTGGCAAACCAAAAACCAAAAACAAAAAACAGGGATTTCAGATACGGTGGTTAAAATGTTATGTTTCAGGATTTCAGCCCACCTCAAATTTTTTAACTTCAGTCTCTTACAATTCAGAGACATCCTGGGTCCACTCTATGTGAATCATAAAGACAAAATGGAATTCCTATGCTTCTAGGATACATTCAGGGATGGGAGCTCCCCCAGCCCTGCGTCCTTGCTTTCTCGCCCAGTGTCAGCATCGGAAGGCTTCTTTACGGACCCCCAACCGGATGCATACACGACCCCTAGACTCAGCCCTGAATAGTTCCCTGAGTAGTGCTTGCATCACGAGCTGTATTGCTCCATTTCCTACACATCGCACACCTGCTCACTGTCTCCTTCAAGTCTGATGCACAAAGTTACTCTCCACCTTGACCTTGCCTTTTCTCAGGGCCAATTTCATTTCTCCAGCTAAGTTGGCTCCTCAGGACAGCCCTGCCAACTCCTAAAGCATGGGTGGCCGTGCCACCAGCTTCGTCATGACATCAAACAGCAAAGCGGATATACTTCCAAAGTGCCTCCCTCCTGTCTGTCCTTTCACCCCTGGCCATCTCACTTTTGGGCCTAGCTAGTATCAGGACTTTCAAGGCATTCCTTGTCTACAGACACTTTGCTTCCCTTTTGTAATATACGTTGTCCAGAGTTTACAAAAATCAATGCGTTCAGGATAACAAGTGCTGTTGACCTAGTTATTGCATTTTACTCTTACCAGAAATCAACAGATTAGGCAATTTTAAAAATATTTTGCATATTTATTTCATTTTCACTAAATACAGTGACCTCATAGGACTTAATTTGTTATTTCCCAAAGCAGGACTAACGGCCAGCATGCTGAGCATTTATGTAATTTCCAAGAATGCCAGATTCCAATTCTCTTTGCAGTCAATAACACAAGCCTCTAATTTTCCACCACTGCCTATTCCAACTGGGCCAAAAGATCTAGAATAATTTAGTGCCCAAACAAGATATATATTCAGCATGGAAAGGACAAAAGGATTAGCATTAAGTCTTTGATTAAATCACATCTTCTAGGTCTTGGTTTCATCGGCAGTGAAATGAACACTATTTTTTAAAACTTTTATCTGTGCTCTAACAGTCTGACAGTCCTTTGAGGTCAAGAACTGTATTTCATTTTCTCTGTGTCTTCCATGCAAAACACTGTTCTGTCAAATAGAAGGCATTAGATTAATCTTGAATGAATGTATATCCAAGGTTCCCTGAAATTGTGACTTCTATGGAGATACCCCAAACCCCTGACATCATCAATGCTGTGTGGCAGTGACAGCCACCCATTATGATGACAGATTCCCAGGAACATTAAAAGCCTACCCCACGCTGTGAGATTCCGTTCTAGGCCACAATCATGGAGAGGTGAAAGAGGACAATGGGAAGTCAGATCTGCTTCAAGCCAAGGTAGCACTTGAATCTGTGATACTTGGGCAAATGACTAGACATGAAGAAACTATAAATTTCAGGGTCAGAGAAGCCTAAATATGATTGGGTTCCATCAGTCTTTCACTTAAGGGTTTTCAGTTGTGGGAAACAGAAGTTTGTTTGATTTTTATTGTGGGGGGGTTGGTTAGAGAAATATCAGCATCAACTCAAAGTCATGATATACAGACAGGGCTCAGGAAGACATGGTGCCAGGAACTGAACACACACCTTCCAAACCGGGGCACAGACCTACCCCATCACTGAGTCCCCCACACACACACTCTCTGGGGCCATATGATCTCTTATCTTCCCTTCTCACTGTACATCTCTCTGCAGAACAATTTTTCTTGTTCCACTTATAAACAGGCTAACCATGGCTGCCCAGAACTTGTTTTTTTCTCAGTGCTCCGTTCAGCTATCCACAGAGACTGACTGGCTCGTGGCTCTGAGGTCCATTTCTAGTTTCCTAGGAGAGGTGGGGTCTGATTGTCTCCCCACCCTCAACCAACGCTCTGTCAGCCGACTCAGCAGAGGCTGTGGGTATCTACTTTCTGAGGAGTGGTGATTTTCACCGGGGATTTAAGACGATCAGATTCTCATTTCCCAGGGTTCACACTGGCAGAGTTATGAAGAAGATTAAGGCCAACAGACCAGCTCAGTGGGTACTGCATTAACCCAGAACGGAGACAATGAGCGCTTAAGCAAAATCAGAAAATCTATCCGGGAGAAGGGGAAATGACTGTGAGAAACAGAAAAGATTTAGAATCACAAACTCTGATGTGGCCGATGAGAAAGGGAATGATCTGGCCTAGAGAGGGAAGGATGGAAGAACCTAGTCATTAGACAAGAGAACCAGAAAAATGGTAAGATTGGGTGGGGTTGGGGGAAAGACAAATGAAAAAAATGTATCTTAACAAAGAATAAGAATCTGAGTGTAAAGATTAGGGAGAGATATTAAAGGTAAGGTAGGGAAAGGGTGGCTTGCAGTTATCAGGTATAAACATTTCTAGTCACATTACTGCCCCAATTAACCCCCCTCAGTGGTTCCTATTCAAGGATAGAAATCAGTTTCTTATGCATGGGCCTTCATTATACAGCCTCTGGCTACTTCTTTACCCTAAGTTCCAGCCACAATAAGCAATAAAACCAACCGCAGTTCCCTGAATGCACCACCTTCTATCTCTCTGCATTTAGACCTCTTGTTCCCTCTGCCTGGAATACCCTTCCCCCTGCAGCTGCCTGGTGGGCTTCTATTTGGTCTTCAAAATACCTCATCTGCCCAAGACTACCTCACAGGCTCTTTTCACTTGGTGTTCTCTGCATTCTTCTCTCCTGCCCCCTAGTCAATTACTAAATTGCAATCTCTGACATTTAGGTCTATCTCCCTAGACTGTGAACCTGTGAATTCAGGAAATACAGCTTTCATCTTAGCATCCTCCATGCCTGGCACATAGTAGCCCCTATCAAATATTTGTGAAAGGGCAGAATGACCTCCGCACAGATAGGCGCACGCCGCCCTCAGGGCAAGTCCCCTGACAGTGTGAATCACCGCTTTTGTCTTCTTCTTCTGGTTCCCCATTATCGCACATTTCTTCTCCGAGAAAAAAGGAAAATGGGTTCCTGTTTCAGCCTTAGCCTCAAATGGGCATGCACAGGGCCTTGGAATTAAATGAGCCACCGACCTTACATAATTGGGCAGGGAAAAGAGGACAGACTTGTATTAAGTAAATTAAAATATATTCTGGGAGGAACGGAGCCTACACGAGCTGCAAATAAGTAAGAACAAAAAAGAGGAAATGGTACTCTTTAAAATTCACAGTCGGGTGAACCCAAAAAAGTTGACTCAGGTTTTAAATTTAAAAGTTTAAAAGTTGAATTGCGTGCCCAAACACATCGCTTCTCGTTTTCTTTCTCTGCAATGGGATGGAGAGAATGGGAGGTGGTAGAGTAAAGAAAATGAGACAAACTGATCTTTTGGGAAACTAGGTACAAAGGACCATAAGGTAGGAACTTAAAGTAGAGTGGAGTCAAGTTATGTGTGTGTGTGTGTGTGTGTGTGTGTGTGTGTGTGTGTGTAAGAAATAGTGGAGCATGGCTATGGGCTGGAAGAAAATATATCAAAAAAGAATTCAAAAGGGACAATGTTGAAGCAAGATGCCGGAGGACAACGGGAGTGGGATCAGGATGATGGAGCCAGATGATGGAGCCCCTGCCGGCGTTTTCAGCTCCTTCCACCCACACCCCCAACACATCCTCCCTCTAGCCCCTCTCTCGCTCTCTCTGATCATGTCGTACTTCCTCATGCCTTCACGGTTTTACACACATTGTTCCCTCCACCTGGGTGCTTGTCACCCAGTTGTCTCCTCTTGAACTCTGACTCACCCTTTCAGACACAACTGCCAGATCAGCTTCACTGGGAAACTTTGCTGATTCTTCCATTTAAACAAAGTAAATGCTCCTCCTCTGCTACTCGAAACTTGTAAAATACACGTTTATTGGTGTACTTATTCTTTCTGATTCCCCACCAGAGTGGATGTGCCTTGAGGGAAGGACTGTGAATTAAACATTCAATGATATGGAAGGAATGGAGGGAGGGAGGGAGGGAGGGAAGAAGGAAAGAAAGGAGTAAAGGAGGGATGGAGGAAGGAGGGAAAGAAGGGAAAGAAAAGTCACTGGGTATTTTAGGAGCTTTGAAATGCAGAAGAAAAGTACAGCCCCTTGTTGGGCTGAGATGGGTGGATGGGCTGAAGCTTGAAGAGGAAACAGAACTATGGGGTAGTCTCTTGGGAATTCAATGGAAAGTCAGAGATGATGGAAGGATTTGGAAGCACAGTGAAAGCCTAGTGAAGTTTGCATGCCAATGCCATCAACTTATAAACAGAAATCCACAAAATTGAAGTTCATGACCTTCCTGTAAAGTGAAAAGCAACTCTCTCACAGTCAATAGATTTATCTGGAAAATAAATTAAGAGTGATCAAATCAGATTTATGAGACC
Source organism: Rhinolophus sinicus (assembly GCF_036562045.2). Taxonomy (NCBI): domain Eukaryota; kingdom Metazoa; phylum Chordata; class Mammalia; order Chiroptera; family Rhinolophidae; genus Rhinolophus; species Rhinolophus sinicus. The sequence continues at coordinate 108,496,578 of NC_133756.1, forward strand.
TTAGGGACAGAGTGCCACAGACAGCTGGGGCTTTCTGAAAGGCATAAAAATACCAACGTTCTGTCCAAGTCTATGATCAAAGTCTTGTCAGACTCACGCATGAAGAAGAAAACCCACTTAGCAATAGTAAGAAAATCTTTGACTCTTAACTCTGTTACTGTATAAAAATCTGAGTTCTATTCACCAAAGAGAATTAAGTGTTAATTAGGGTATTTTTAAAATCAGTATTGTAAGCATAATTTAGCAATACTAAATGATTTGTGTGGTTAGTAAGAAATCATCAGATATAAATCTAATATGACCTTGATTGCACTTGCCTCATCTCATACTGTTTCCCGGAATTTTGCAATACCAGAATATCACGGAATGTTAGAGCTATGGGGAACCTTAAAGAACAGCCAGGCCAAAACCGCATTTTATCAGAGGCCAGGGTGGAAGAGTGAGTTCTCAGGCCTCCTACCTCATTAGTCATAGAAATGAGGTAGAAACACAACTTTTCTCATCATTCTGCCAAATGATCTTCCCTCTACACCACCATGTCATAAAAATACAGTGAAATTATATTCATTATTCTCTTTTCAGTTGAGTGAATGAATTATTCGGTATGGTTCAAAAGTTTCCTGTCCAAAAGAATTAGGTTAAACAATGTTTGCATGTCAAAAATGGTAACCCCTCAGATGGCCAGAAAATTCTGTTTTCTAGAACCCTTCATTTCTTCGGAGCTTCAGAAAGTCACGGTTATGCTGAACAAATACAAAATGCTCTAAGAATTCTGAAAGGAAAAGATTGTGATCGACGTGGGAGATGGTAGGTAGATGATAGAAAGGAGAAGACTTGAACAGAAAGATTGGAAGAACGGATTGAATCCACGGAGTAGGGAGAAGAAATGGTATTCCTGACCAAGATAAAGGGAAATAATACCATGAAAGATTTAAGGGAACCTAACTGCCAAATCTGGATGGGAATTAATTTGTTCAGAACAGTGTTTCTCAGAGCATATTCCACAGAACACTGGTTCCACAATATGTTCTACACAAAAATAAATAGATAATAAAGAGAAGGGAATTCTGTGTTCAGACAAGACTGAGAAATGCTGTACATCCTCTCGAAGAGCCCAGTGCACATTAGCATGGGAAAGGTGCCAACTCTTCTTGCAGTCAAGTTCCTTGCTTTTCTTCCTTTCTTTCTTTCTTTCTTTCTTTCTTTCTTTCTTTCTTTCTTTCTTTTTCTTTCACATTGTAAAAATGAAAAAAAAAAAAAAAAAAAAAAACACATTCTTAGCTCAAGATCCAAACAGAAACATGCTACCAGGCGATTTTTAAAAAACTCATGTTTTTGGGTTTTTTTTGTTTTGTTTTGTTTTGTTTTTTTTTACATAATGCTATTAATACCCTATTACCTCTAGTTCTGCTGGAGACATTTTAGAAAACACAGTTTAGAGAAATGGCTCTCAAACACTGAACATAATTATCAACTGAAGAGCTAGCTAAATGCACGTTCCTGGCCCTGAGATCTGCATTTCCATCAAGCATTCTAAGAGATTCTGATACAGACGGGCCAAGCATCACACATTTAAGGGAAAGCTGACAGTAATGGAAAAACAAGGGTGATGATGACCTTGGGGTTTAAGGTTAAGAGGTGGCCACATACAATGAGGGAAAAGAGGGAGCCAGAGCTCAGTTATCTCAGAGAATATTTTCAAAATTTCTTTAGAGGGAAATTGCCATCTCCTTTAAATAATCAAATGGAAGGAAACTTTCATGAGAGGAGGAGAAGCCAGAGCCCCTACTCCCACAAGATTCCCTGTGCCCTTGAGGCTGTGACACTAAGCATCTCTGTCACACCACGTGAGACTGACAGAGGGGGGGTGAGGGGGCTTCCCCACTTTCCCAAATTTCTCATGGTAGTGCTGAGCAAGGAGACATTCCATCAGGGCTTCATTCAGTAAAAGTTTCTGGAAAACAAAGAAGAAAGAGAGGAATATATAGCTAAATAAACTAGCTCTCAACGTCTTACTCAGCTCAATAATAGGCATTATTCTTCAGAGCGTGTAGGCTCCACCCCCATGGAAGCTTCTAGCTTGTTGCTGTGGCATGGGTGACTTCACTCCAGAGGTGTGCTGAAGCCAGCTCAACTGTGAGTATCTCTTCCCAACACCCTGTTCAATGAGTGTCTTCATTTTGGTAGCTTGAAATTGACCATAGTGGGAATATTTACACCACAGAAATCAGCAAAAATCAAGAAGTTATTTATTTATTTTATAGAGCTGGTTGTTAAATAGTTATCAGCATATCTAGAATGCATAGTAGTTCCATGGATAAAATGTAGGCTATGTGTTTAAACAGACCTTGTTCTGAATCTCAAAACTATCCCTTACTAGCTATGAAACTCTTAATGGCTCAAAGTCTCAGTCTGCCTTCTGTAAAAAGGCAGATAATAACTTTTTCTCTATTAGGTCTGAGAGTTTTAAAGGAAGTACTATATAAAGAAACTTAGCCCAAAGCCTGACACATAGTAAGTACCCACAAGTGAGTCTAGACATCTTTAGGCCTTAAAAGTAGAACCAACAGAGGCTCTGAGGAAAACACGAGTTCTCGATCCCTCTGCCTAATACTTTCCAAGGTTCACTTTCTGTCTGAGAACCCTGCCACTTGCACGGGTGATTGACAGTGAAAATATCTTCAAAAAGCTCTCACTCGAAACACAGGACCTTTTCCTACAGATTAAATTGACTAATCCTATTTGGATACGACTCAATAAAGCCCAGTTATCACAAGAGACACATACAGTGGCAGATGGGGCATGTTTCATTATGGTACATCCATACCCACAATTATGCTTTGTCTAGAACACTTTCTACTTCCTTCACCAGGTTTAGGGCTTAAGGGCAGACACTGTGTCTGAGTCCCCTTTGTATCAACTCAATACTGATTGCTTGAATGACTGCTTAGCAATTAGCAAGAACAAATGTAAAATTTTCATGACTCTTGATATAGATTTTAGTGCTCTTAGTAAGAAAGAGCATTCTGCACGCCATGGAGCCATTCCCAGGTGTCTGAGGATGCTATAAGCCCTCAGGTCCTTATTATCAATAGCACTCCTGCCCACCTGGTACTGAAGCTGGAAAAGAAGAAAATGCACCAAAGCTGTATTCACCAGGGGACAGCTCGGAGACACTGATTGTTTAGACTGAATCTCTAAAATTTCATTATTTTCTTGTCATTTGCCTCTCCTAAGAGCTAAGAAGATTCCCAGTGAATGTAAGGCACATTTCTACAGCCCAAGTTGATGAAGCTTTCTAAACCCAGATCTCACTCCTCTGCCACGCCTTCAGCCAGGAGTGGTGAAAGCAGAGCTGCGTGAGGGAGGGGCAGGTTCCCTTCCTTCTGTCTCTTCCAATCTCTCTTCAAGAGCCCACTGTCTTCTACAGTTCTCTGAACATTTCTCTTACTTCTGCTCTAAAGGGGGAAAGAGTTCTTTCCAAATAACTTTCATTGATTTAGACTGGAAATGCATATGCAACACACAGTCCCAGATATGTGAGCAGCGAGACAGATCAACGTGCGACTTATTTCATTAGCTATAATTTAATTATAACCAGAAATTCTTTCCAGTTGTGTTTCCCATCATCGTTGATGTTCAGCATGTAAGGACAGCTTCATTTGGATGACGAAAAGTTTTCAAGAAAAGCTTCTAGAAAACCAGACTTAGGAAATTCAGGTAGCTGCAGGAAACAGTTTCCACGGTATGAATAGCCCAATTCTAACCTCCAACTCTTATTCAACAAATATTGGTAAAGGCCGACTCCACAGATGGCATAATACTGGGTGCTGGGCGTCCAGTGAGGAAGCCCCTGCCCCGCGAGGGAGCTTATATGCCAATGAGGGATCAACACAGAAACACTGCTTACGTAATAAAAATGTGATGACAAATTATGGTAAATACCATGAAAGAGCAGTACAGCTGCTCCTTGAATAACGTTGTTTTGTTCAACGTCATTTCTTTATAACGTTGATGGGATGCTGTAGGAACTTAACTCTTGTTTGTATCAATTAGCCTGTGATAAAATTGGCCTCATTATATGTTGTTTCACCATAGTTCCAAGAACCTACCCACAATTCCTTGATGCAAGAGGAATTGGTACAGCTCTGTAGGAGTCAGGGTTGGTTCTCTGACAAAGGGACATTTCAGCCAAGGTAGGAAGACGAGAAGCAGGCCTGGCATAGCACAGAGGATATTTTAGAATAAAGGACTACCAAGAACCAAAGGTCCTAAGGTGGAAAGGAGCAAACCAAGAAACTGAAAGGTCAGTGTGGCTGCAGCCCAGTGAGCACAGGCAGGCACCCTACGTCCTCGTCAAATCTTCAGAGCAATGGGAAACCATGAAACTGTTTCCAAGGAATGAGTGACATCGTCAGCTTTGTAATTTTTTAATGATCTTTCTGGCTACTGTACGGTAAATGGGCCTGAGAGAGGCATGAGAGGTTCTGGCAGGCAAGTTAGGAGGATTGCTACCACCCAGGAGAGTAATGTAAGTGTACCCCCCAGGTACCAGGAGGTTGGAGGTGCAGCCCGTGCATGCACCCCAAAATTCTACTCAACTACAGCATCTGGAGCTACTCCAGGGAGGACGGGTGTACTGTTCATCAGACCAGAGCCATGTGGCTCATTGACAGAGATTTCTGGAGTACAAGATTCAGGGTCCACAGAGACCCCCCAGCGGGGCCTGGGTGCTTGGCTGCAGGCTGTTCCATACAGTTCTATTGGGACAAATACTGAGCCCCACCACACAGTGGTGACCTGAGTATAGCTCTGGCCTCTGAGTAAACACAGCAGGCGGAGGAGGGAGGGGCACAGGCAGAGACAGGGCTCCAAGGCAGACTTGAGGGTGAAGCCATTTGGTAGTCCTGCAACTCTGTACCAGCACTGGTTTCGTCTGGTTTCTTCATCTTATTGCCAAATGGGGCTACCACCAGCGGCCTCACACGCAGGGTTTTGTGAGGGTTGAAAAGCAAACAAGTTAATACGTGGATAGCATTATTCAGCACAGACTCTGAACCCGAGAAGCCTTCAATGAAGGGCAGTGTTGATTGTCTTCGCTGGGCAGTACCCTGGAATTTGGACCCAGCTTCATGTTTGAATCCCATCTCTGCTACTTTGTGACTTGGGCAAGTTAATAAATGTCTCTGGGTCTCAGCTTCCTCATCTGTTATAGTGGGGATAAAACCCACCGGAAAAGGTGGTTATGGAGATTAAATGAGTCAATGCTACTCACTTTTATTTCTACACCCCACCCCCTCTGCTTCCTCAAGGGAGCGCAGCAGAAGCAGCCTTTTCTCCAAGCAAGAGCGTGAGCTGCAAAGGTGGGCAGTGGAGGGACCTGAAATGAGACAACCTGGAGTGCAGATCAGAGGGCTCCAGAGAATACCCTCACTCCTTCCCAGTACTCTGCACCAAAGAAATGAAAATTATTCAGAGTGAAGCTGAATCTGCCAGCCATCCCTGGGGAGAGACTCACATTAGCATTTAAAGAGATGCTGGAAATGGATATCGCTGATAAGGTAAAACCCTACAGCCTGGGACTGGAGGCACTGAAATGTGCATCCTGCTCCACGAGGAAAACAAAGGAAACCTCCACAAGTCGCTTTCCTGTTTTTCAGGCTTGGGCTAGAATTCTGCCAGCTCCGGACTTGTCCGAGCAAAGCAAGCTCGCTGGGGTGGAGCACTTTTATTTGCTTATTCAACACAGTCACAAACACCCCAGGAACCCTGCTACAGATGAGGGAGGCTTGGTGTGTGCCTCAAGGAACTCACAGCCACCTGCACGATTTGTCGTGATAACAGCTGGCACTTGAAGAAGTGGCAGCAGAGACTTCTTCGAGGAGGGAACATCTGAGCCTTATTTTGTACTGAGCAGGAGAAGTGAAAGCAAAATGGGCATCCTGAGCTGTGCAGTGCACAGACATCATCTTTTCACTGGGAAGAAAAGCAATGCAAGTGGAGGAAAGAAACAGTCTGGGCAACTGCAGGAAGGTGGGAAAAGATCTCAAACCCTGAGCTGAGAGCTGCAAAACATCCCCAAGAAGAAAAGCCAGCCTGGTAATCAGAATGGGAGCAGAGCAGCATGGCAGCACTTCCTATAAAGGCAGGTTAAAGATGAAATCCAAAGAGCAGCAGAGCTAGAAGGGTCCATAGACTAACTGACCATACTCTCAAAGGAGGGAAAATGGGGTCAGAGAGGTGAGGACACGTGCCCAGTGTCACACAGCAGTGAACTTCCAGAGCCAGAACTGGAAGAACTTTCCTCTTTGCCATCCAGGCAAGGATTCCTTCCTCTGCACTAAAGTAAGGGTCCCAAGAAGCAAAGATGTCCATTCTTGCCAACAAAAGAGGGGTTATACTAACACTGTGCACAAACAGCCCTGAGCCTCCATCCAGCCTTCATGGTCTATCAACAGTTGGGAGGAGAAGGAAGGAGAGGCTGCAAAGCAAGACTCAACCAGGACCCAACCTACCAACCAACTTCCAAAGGAAAATGAGGACTTAAACAATACCTGATAATGGAAACGATCTAAACTTCCAACACTAGGAGAATGATTAGACAGTAATAAACCCACTCAATTGACTATTCTTCAGGTATTAAAATTTTTACAAACATAATAACATTAAAATGCCTATAAGATAATATTAAGGAAAATATGTAATGTAATATTAATACTATCTAAAAGAAAAAAACAGAAAAATAACTGAAAAGGCAAATAAACTAAAAATGTTGATGAATAATGAACAAAAAGCAATTTAAAATTTGTTTTCCTTTAAGTTGTCTTTAATTAGCACCTTATACCTTTAGAATAGTACGGTATACACAACATATAGACAGAAATATCTATGTATCTATACAGATATATGTAAATGATGTTTCTCATCTCAGCCTTTTCCACTGGAAATAGCAGGCTGGCCATGTTTAAGGTCAGCTAACAGGCAATCAGTGCACATCTGCCTATGCACCCAGAATTGTGCCACATACGGTGGAAGGTAGGAAATAAAAGACTCTCTGTGATCAGCTCTACAGCATCCTCACCCCATCTACTCTGGGGCAATGTCTGGAACTGCTTTTCCCAGAATGGCTTTCCAGTATGGTTCTGGCTCATTTCTGCCAAGGAGAGACACTTGAGGAGTTCTAGAAAACTGAGGAGCAAGAGAAGTCCCTATGTCCCAGGGACAGCTGTCTGCAGGATAGGGGGCATTTGGTGGGGGTAGACCCTGAGAACCACCCTTTTTAGTGCTACAAGCTGTTGAGTCAGCAGCCACAGCTCCCAGCACCTAGGGGCAGCCTCCTGGGAATTACTCCCCTTGGCGCTACAGCCGAGGTCAGGGGGCTGCCTCCCTGAGACCTCTGCACTGCGTGACTTCCTGAAAACAGACATCTCCACCTTTCAGTGGCCGTGGAAATCTCAATTCCCTGTATTACACCTCCTCCTACTAGAAATACCTAGTGACTTCAGTTCTGACCAAATCATGACTAATGTAGGTGACGAAATGCAAGGCTGAATGGATCCTGGTATCCACAAATGGATCCACAAACTCTAGGAATGCTGGCAAAGTCTGAATCATGTAATCCAACCTAAGCTAGAAGAACCAAACAGAAATGTGAATTCTATGCATAGGGATAAATGACTGTCCTTCCTGCTTACGTCATTCAAAGTTCCCTTTAATCCTTCCCTCCCTCATTCTTCTTTTTTTCTATAAAGGCCCGGCACTTTAACCACCAAGAGAGATGAGAAAATCATGCTATGGGGTGTGTGTTTTTTAAAAATAACTTCTAATAAATATTGATTCTCCCCAGGAAGATCTCATTTGGGCAATTAACAGTGGTATTCGGGCCAACTCCCTGAAAGAAGCCAAAGGGACTCTTTATAAAGTCACTGAGACATCTCACACCCACGTCACTCATTTCCTGGGACTACTTGAGATAAATCTAGGCCCTACCTTCATGGGGCCACGTAAGTGTGGCATAAAGCCCACCCCAGCCTGGCAAATGCACTCAAGGCCAAGGGCAGGTTTGTGTATCTCATTCATGTTCATTATCCATCCATTCAGTACACACATGCCAAACATCTACTGTGTGCCAGGCACTGGTGGTGGATGATAGAGACCCAAAGGCAGCAAGACGTGGTCCCCATCTTTGAGGAACTCATTCTAGGATAGCAACAATTGCCAAAATATCAATCATAGAAGGGTGCCTCACTTAGAGTCAAATAGCGTTTTCAACTAAGTGCTGTTATAAAAATAAAGACCAAGAGACTAAAGATGGAGTACTGAGTGGAAGTACAGTAATTCTACTCCCAGGCAGGGAACATCTGGCAGACAGTTGAGGTTCTGGAAGATGAGGTGTAGGGAAAAGAAAATGGAGTCTGTCTTCCGAAGCTGAAAAGCAACAATTCTGTCTGTCTCATTTAGGAAAACAAAGCCTGTCTGAGTGAGTGGCTGACTGGCTGGTGATGTTTGGGCTTAGCCTTCAAGCGCCAAGCTGGCTGCAGCGGTCTCTGCTGAGCACAGGAAGCGCCCGCCCTGGGACTATGGCTTCCAGTTGCCTCTGCTCCTTACCTTGAGTTGTTTGGGATTCTGATTTCCAGTTGTCATTTTAACAGAAATCAAATCTGCACCACTGGCAGCAGGTTGGATGGCATGTGAGAGGTTGTAAACAGGGTGACCATATGACTTATCACCTCAACTCGGACACTGCTTAGAGTAAAAGCGTGACTGGTAACAACAGTCACAGGACAACAGGAGAGCTGTAACCCAGATTGCTCCGAGGAGGAGAGTCAGTACCTGACACAGAAGTAAAGGGGAAATAAAGTGTGTTGTGTTTCTGGGTAATAACTCTACCAGCTGTTCACATGAGCTTTCTCTCATTTTAATCCTCGCAATTGATGAAGTAAATGTTACTTATTTTCTTTGCAAATAAAGACCCGAGGCTCAGATAATTAAGTAACCTGCCCAGGCTTGAAGAGGCGCTAAGAGGTGGAGCCAAAGCCTGAACCCAGGTCTCTCTGACTCTAACGTCCACTGCATCACAACCATCATACAGGTTCCAAAAATGGTGAAATTTGACTGAGAAGGCCTTCACTGTCTTTGGGCCAAAGATACAGGTTTTCATTAATAAGCATGATGTCGTTGCTTACTGCTGTGTTCTACTTTGTTGAAATTCAATCATTGAATCAATTCAATTCCACATACATGTGGGCTGCATTTGATTGACACTGTGGATACACAGTGGAAGCGATGGAACAGGAGAAAGACAGACAAGAAAACCAATAATTACAGAACTGCATGGTAAGTGCCAGGACAGAGGAACTCCCAAGGTCTGTGGCAGAATTACCACAAGCACGTCATCCAACAGAGGCATGCAGGAAGGCTTCCTAGAGGAGGTGAAGTCAATCCAAGCATAATAGACAAGTAGGAATTGGCTAGAAAAAGAATCAGGATTAAAACATGGGGAATATCACATTCAAAGGCACAGAGTTTTTAAGGACACAGAGAAACAACAAATGATTCTGTTTGGCTGGAGGGAAGGGGGAATAAAACACAGAGTGTGGCTGTGGGGTCCTCATCCCTTCCACTCAGCCCTGCCCGAGGATGCCACCCATGACTCTGCTTTGCCAGCCATCAGATCCCAACCAAAGCACATGGACCAGTGCAGGCGCATGACTCAAGGTGGACCAACAATAATTTTCCTGGAGAATTTTCTTCCATATCTGTTTTTAAATCATCATTCGTCTAGGGTTCCTAATTGGTAGCATGTGAGTGGAGGCTGCCAGGGCCATCCTCCCACTAGGTGGAGAAAGCTTGTCAGCAAGTAAAGCAGAGATGAAGTAATCACTGACAGAGAGAAACAGAGACAGGAAGACCACCCAGAGGACACAGCTTGAATCTCTGGATCAGGCATGCCTGAAATTTGGAATTTACGTAGCTTGGACTTTCCAGTGATATGAAGCAATAGTTTAGTGTTTTTGCTTAAATTCTGGGGTTTTTTTTTTTTTTTTTTGATTGTTTTGTTTTTGTCCTAATACAGCGAGTCTAAGATACATCTGGGCCATCCAAATATATGTATCCAAAATGTGTTTTAGATCAAGAGACAAGTTAGGAGAAATCAATACATTTGGAAATATCACCATGGGAACTGAAACCTCAGGAGTGAATGTCATTGTCACTGGGGGGACATGGGTCAAGGGGCAGCAAGCTGATGTCCAAGCCCTGGGAGAAGAGCCATGGGCACTGCAACAATGAGAATGAGAAGGAGTCATCAGAGGGGGAGGTAAAAAAGGAGAGTTGATACCAGAAGCCGAAGGAGGAAAGCATAAGGTAGAAGGGTTTCTCATTCGGGCCAGTGTCACAGGTAAGTGAAAAGGATTACCATCTCATAGGAAAACCAGAAACACACACACACCTCACCCAAGGCTATAAAGTAGAGTAAGGCAGCTTCCATAAGAGGGGTCAAAGTGTAACTGAAAGTCAAAGGCCAGATTCCACGGCCATTTCTGCCTTCATCTTACTTGACTTTTACCACTCTCTCACCTTGCCAGTCCCTCTCCGAATCTCTCTTCTTTTGATTTCCGTGCTCCCAGACTCTTTCCTTTCTCCTGGCTTCTTTTTCCTATCATCTCAGTATTCTTTAGCCATTCCTCATTCTCTCACAATCTCTTAAATCTTAGTGTTTCTCAGGGATGTGAGACGCTCTTCTGTTTTTATTACACACTCTTCTTGGGTCACGTCATTCATTTACCAGCCTGGCAACAGCCCATGACTGTTAAAGCCCTAATATAATCGCCGAGTCCCCAAACCCATGCCTACAGCCCAGGAGCTGCTGAAGCTGTGCAATCCAGGTAGGGCATCCTCTCCGAACAGACCTCAGATATGAGGTCGGGCAATTAAGTAAATCACTTCTTCTGTTTCATTCTTATTGATCTTTTCAAAATAATTCATTATCTTTATTCTACTTACTTTACAGTTGTATGTGTACAGAATCAAATTAGATATGCTTTTTGAAGCCACAAACATATTTTTGTGTTTTTCAAGCATTGTTTGAGCATCTACCATGTGCTAACTACCACAGTACTGGAGATGCACACGTATACATACATATGCGGTCAGACAATTAAGTTCGCAAACTCATCCTAGAAAAAGTCCTACATACCTCATTGCTGAATATCACTACGGTCACCTTTGAAGTACTCCCTTTGGGAAGCTATGCTCCAATGCCAGTGCCTAGTCCACCCTTCAAAGCAATTTTGGAACTCTTTTTCTGGAATGGCCATCAGACCTGTCATCGTATTACCCGTGATGTCCTGAATGTCATCAAAATGTCTTCCTTTCAATATTTCCTTTATCTTCAGGTAAAGAAAGAAGTCATTGGGGGCCAGATCAGGTGAGTAGGGAGGTCGTTCCAATACAGTTATTTGTTTACTGGCTAAAAACTCCCTCACAGGCAGTGCCATGTGAGCTGATGCATTGTCGTGATGCAAGAGCCATGAATTGTTGGTGAAAAGTTCAGGTCGTCCAACTTTTTCACGCAGCCTTTTCAGCACTTCCAAACAGTAAACTTGGTTAACTGCCCAGTTGGTACAAACTCATAATGAGTAATCCCTGTGATATCAAAAAAGGTTAGCAACATCATTGCAACAAGTTCACAAACTACATTGTCAGACCTCGTATGTCCATGGAGAATTATGAACAAAACCTGCCCTGAGAGGGGAACAGGGACCATCAGAGCCCCCATGTACAGATGTGCATGTTGAACACAGCACAAAAATGCCCAGTCGAAACCCAGTTAAAGGGCTGAAATCCAGCCTGTGCTCCACTACCCAAGTCACTCTCTCTGGCACAGGGTTTTATGCAGCACCTGGGAGAATGACTGTCATTTCCTCAGTAGCACAAAGGCACTGCCTGTTTCCCAAAGCCACATACCAGCAAGGCAGCAACCACCTAGAGGGGCGCCCTTTTCTAATTCACACCAGGATGGAATAGGGACAAATAGGCTCAGGGGACCCAAGAGCCAGTGACTAAGGGAAATCCTCCCAGAATGCAGAACAGGGAGCTGACAGGTGAGAGAATCAAGGAATTCACTCCTCTTTGATAGTAAGGAGTCTTCAGAAATCCTATCCCAGAGGATTGATGATCATGTCAGACCGGTAACTGGGCAATGTTTCCATTCTCTCCTTTTCCAACAGTGTTAATGGCGGTTCTCCTGTTCCTGCTCCATCACTGCACCCTGAATATGTCAGGAGGTGCAGAGACCTGGCTCGTAATGTTCAGACCACTAGAAAGGAAGACCGTCCAAATGTGAAGGCACACACTGCCCATCATCCAGAGATCTCAGGTTTCAAGTTGGTCAAAACTTTGCAGTTGTTTCCCCGGGGAAGGGAGTGTTTTCTTTGTAAAAGGACGAGGATGCTTTTGGTAGTCAAATGGTGCACTGCGGCCCGGTGTAAGTTGCTAGCTAAAAGATTACATTTCTCAGTCTCCCTTGCACTTACATGTAGCCGTTTGACTAAATTTCAGCCAATAATGTGTAAACAGAAGTTGCTGAGTAGGACTAAAGAAGAAGGTAGACCGTTGCAGACATAGGCACTTTATTTTTAACCTTCCACCCTTTCCCCTGCTTCCTGCCTGGAATGCAAAGATGATGGCTGGTGCTCTGGCAGCCATATTTGACTATGAAGCTATTCCAAGACGGAAGCCACATATTAAAATGATGAAGCAAAAAGATAGAAGGGTTCCTTGGTCCCTAAAAGATACCATGGGACCAACACAATAGTCCTTTAATGTTAAGTACAATAAACTTTTACTTTGTTTAAGCCATGGTTTCTTCCAGTCTCTGATTTTAATAACTAAATGTAACTCCTAACAAACATTCTATAAATATGCAGAAAATCCCCCAATTTATCTATCTCTACTTGAGATCTCTCCCATTAACTCCAAAGCTGCCCTCTAGCTGGATGTGCCAGCTATCTCAAACTCAACACTTTCAAAGTCAAATTCATTATCACTGTGTCTAACCCCACTCCCCACCGAGTCTGTTGCTCAACTTGAGGTATGTGGGAATGAGGAACTGAAGAGCTGACAAGCAAGGAGCACTGAGCCTCAGGAAGAGGAACATGTCCTAGGACTGGCTGTCTGCGAGTTATGGGAGAAAGGGCTCCCAGCCACACACCATGACTCTTCCTGGGCTAAAACCCTACTGGGAACTCATTATAGGCTCAGCTTGTTCCAGACCGAGGGTCTCAGGGTACATAAACATCCGTCATGAGCAGGGGAGGCAAGAATGACAGCCCACTCTCAGGAGGTCCAGGTGGGTTTTATGAGGAAAAACCATGGGCCAATGACTACCATTGGAACTGTCTAAGTAATATTTTATTAAGAAATGACCCGAGAGGAAATACCACAAAAACCTATCAATCATGTGACACAGATGGCAGTAGGAAATGGTCGTGTTTTCAGGTTTGTTGGGTCTGAGTAAGAGGACACATATGTAGCATGTGTACATGTGAGTGTTATGGTATCTGTGTACTCTGGAGGCATGTGTGTAAGTTTGCACAGTGTGCAGTGTAAACATACACACATATGTGTACATGCAGGTACCTTGTGTGTGTTTGGAGGGAGGTGGTGAGCACAACAGTGAAGGAAGCTACCTCTGCCTTTCCCATAACAAAATATGTATTATGAGAGGTTATAATTGACCTAGCACCTTGTATCACCCATTTGAGAATACTTATTTGGGCCTCCAAAAAGCTTATGCGGTAACAATAGTGTTCCTATTTTACAAGTGAAGACACTGGGGCAGAGAGAGGCAGAATCCCCTAAAAAGAATCCTTCACGAAGGTGTCACAATGGCAAGCTTTCCACGTGAGAGCTGTGTGAGTCGGTCCTCTCAAATGGAGGAGAAATACCACACAAGTTACTAAGAGTTTAGCGTCCATTTATCCGTCGGAGGTCCTCGCCTCCCAGTCACTCACTTAGTCCATTTGCGCCGTCTCAAACATGAATTCTGTCTGTCACACGGTGTCTCTGGTCCTGCTCCCCGCACAAGAATGCAGGACATGGTGAGGCCAAAAAGAACACCAACAGAGCCATGGATGGGGGGTTCATACCACTATATTCTCGCTGGCAGCTGCGTTAGAGATACAGGAAGCAGGCTTCACACGATGCACAATCTGCCGTTTGCTTCTCTGCCAACCAACCAACCTCCTAGCGTAGCCACGGCAGTTATATCAGTGGCTAATGGCTAACCGGTAACAGCTGATGGCCATCTGATTACAGCTGATGGCCATCTACTACCCGAACCGGCACCTTTCCACGTGAGGCCGAGAGCCTGGAAACTGCTCTCTGGGACTCTGTCCCCACACTGCCCCTCCTGCGTGGTGGGCCGCTGACCCTGGCTGTGTGAGGGAGAAACAAGGGGAGAGCCCTGGCAGCCCACATGTGGCACTAACAGGAGGAAAATGGGGCAAGTGGGAGGAGAGCAAAGGAAGAGGAATTAAGGATGAGAGAGTGGGTGGAATTTACTTAAATGGTGAATGCATCCCAATTGTTCTTTCCTTTACATTCGGGCTCTCCCTTGTTGAATTTCAGAACCCTAGGGTTCATGTTCAACATGCCTTCTAAAATTAGCATGCACAGCCCTGTGGCTTCTGCAACATACTGGTTATCAACACCAGCACGGCACCTGCCCTTCCAAGAGCTGCCTGCTTTTCCCCAGCACTCGCCCAGCTGGGAGGAAGCCTGCATTTTCAAGGCCTGTCTTTAGTCAGGGAGAAGGTATTTTAAGCTTTTGGGGGAGAGCAGTCATCTCCTGACTGTGATCCAGGCTCCCTCTTCCCTCCTTCTTCTCCAGTCCCTCCTGCCTCCACACACCACGCCCAGGCCAGAAGCCTTCCTGGCTTGGGTCCCCGTGTGTGACACCTCCTCCCTTCTCCAAGTGGGCGAGTGGGGGAGGTAGGCGAGGCAGGAGTAAGCACCTTATATCTGTCCTACAGGCCACAGAAACACCTCAAAAGTATCCTTTCTTCTAGAACCATGCACTGATGTGGTTGATACAATACATAAATACACGGATATACGAGGGTTCTAACCATTGCCCCTTTATGCTTGAGCATAAAACACACTCAACCCCTCCATCTGCATGACCTCCTGCCCACATAGAGGAAGAACTCGCATTTAGTGGGCAGTTCACACACACTGTGCCTCCGGTCCCACTGACAGTTGCGGGACAAGACCTGGGCGCCCACAGAGCCTAAGCCCAGGAGGAAAGAAGCCTCTGCTGGAGTGATGAACGTGAGACACAGCTCCCCATGTGTGACCAGGCCTAGCCCCAGGGGCACCCAGGTCACCTGCCTGGGTCACCTCAGGGTGTCTTGCACAAGGCTGCCCCAAATCTCCCCACGATGTACTGTGACACCCATTTCTTTCAAGGCATCTGTTAGAGGCAAAGCCAGTCAGTGGTTGGTCATAAGTAACAGGAACAGGCAGAGATGGGCATTTCTGAGGGTGGGGTTGGGTGCAGGGAGCCTTCCTGCACAACACACGTTTTCATCCCAGGCCTCTAGGTGTGTCTATACGACTGCAGGGGGCACTCCACGACTGAGGGAGCTGATAGTTCACCGTGTCCTGCCCAGGCTGAGACTTCACCTCCCCTAGCACTTCCTGCCAGCCCTCCTAATGGCCAGATAGGCTACGTGGGAGGGGGGGCATCACCCAGTTTCCAGGAAACAGGATAAACACAAATAAAGGCTTGGGGAGGGAGGAACGTGGCGCAGCGGGGGCAGATGTTGACTTGCGGCTGGGAGAGCTGGGGGTTGTGATTGTGGCCTCCCGATGATCCCGCGGGTCCCGGAGCGCCCCTGTGGGGCAGAGCGGACCTCCCCAGGCGCTTTGCTGATGACCAAAGGGAGCCGAGGCTGGAGCCCAAACTTAGCGCTGTGACCAGCACTCGTGGACCACGGGTGCCACCTGGTGGCCAGATCTGGCATGACTGGCGCCCCGAGGACCAGCCCGTGAGACAGGGATCAAGTCAGTCACAATAGTAAATGTAATGATGGTAACACCTATCGACACTGAGCATTTTGCCAGCCATCCTGTACTCCACCCTCTCTGGGCTTTGGTCAGGCTGGTCCCTCTGTCATCACAACCGTATTAATTACAATGATAAGGGTAACATCTACATCAAAAATAACAAGAATCTCCACCATACACCAGGCACTTACTTGCTGCCATGCACTGCATTGGTACAAGGGATTGATAATTACCAAGCTATGGTCCCTTCCTTCAAGGGACTCACATGCTCAGATATTTACAATTAGCCAAAACATAAGACAGGATGACAAGAGTTTCAATTTATAAGCCGTGAGCGCACAGATGAGGTGATACGGTGCTGAACTTCAGGAGCTTAAAAATGAGGCCTCCCCGAGGTTGTGAAGGATGACTAAGATTTCAGCAGGTGACAAAGAAAAGGATATTCCAAGCAGGGCGATTGGCTTTCCAAAGGCAAAACAGCAAAATCACACAGTTGGTCCAGGGAAGAGCAAGTGTGGCTGTGGAATTTTGGGGGAAGGGGGAGTACAGGAACGGATGGAACTTGGAAGGATAACCTCGGACTGAGTCAAGGGGGTCCTACGAGCTAGGTGCTGGGTTTGCGCTCTGCTTCTGAGGCCTAAGAGAGGCCACTGAAAGGTTTCAAGCAAGGGAATAATTAGCTCGATTTTTACAAGCTCTTTTTCAGAGGCAAGTGTGCAGGGAGACTGTTTTAAGGAAATGATTGCAGCACTCCCCTGACAAGGTAATTCACTCAACATTCAACTGCCGTAGGCCTGTGACAGGTCAGGTGCTGTTAATACACAAAGCCCTTCTTGCCTGGAGCTTACATTCTGGAGCATAATGAGAGAGCAGGTTGGCGGGACAGAGAGAAAGACACAGATGCAAGACACTGCAGAATTTGAATCTAGGACTTGTCAGTGGGTAAAGAAGAGGAGAAATAGACGATTGAGCCCAGCTGACAAGGAGAAGCGTCAGGCCACTCAAGGCTGAAATAGAGGAGAAGGGCAGGCCTGAGTGCAAGGAAATGAGTCTGCTTTTGGATGGGATCAGGAAACTGAACAAGCAGCTATGCATGAAGCAAAAATTCCACAAAATCAACATTACGTTACTACAACCCACCTTCCGCATCCAATGGAAAGTCAGACTAGGTTTCCTAGAAAATTCTCCTGCCATTAAGAGGTTAATATTGTAGTGCATCAATTGTCAAATACAAATCTCTACAAACAGATTCATTAAATGTTTGCTGAGCCAGCATGTGGAAAAAAATAATCATTGCTAACATTCATACTGAGTGCTTAGTGTGAATGAACCATTGTTCTCAATGCTTCCTCCAATTTCCTTATTTATACCTCACAACTACCTGTGTGCTACCCACTGGGCTCAGGTCACAGTTAGCAACAGTCAGGGCCAGGCAGTATCTGCCTGAAGGTCACAAGCGCCTCAAGAAGGAGGTCTGGATTTTCTTCTAACCGCTCCCAAGGAGGGGCTGCATGCCGTGGACATTTTTTGGCCTGGCACCACATCCAGCCATTTTCCCACGGTGGTCAACCTGCTTGAAGCTTCAGTAGAAGAGGCTTCAGACCCTTCCTGTTTGGTCACAGTTTAGGGAGGTAAGCTATCAAACTATTAAGAAAAGTAGAACTAAGAGAAATAAAGAGATGGCACCCTGGTAGCGTTACAGGGAAAAGGAGGGTACAATTGTTCTTCCTCTTTGGGGAAGATGAAAAAAAAATGTGGATGTCAGTGGTGGCATGAGGCCGGACAGCAGGAATTATTTCTGACTTCTACAGGGTCCAACTGTCACATGTCCCTGTGAGTGGCACTGGCACCCCTAGGCCCATGAGGAAAGTACTGGCGCAGCTTCTCCAACGAGTCAAGTCAAGAAGCCCATCCATGCAAGGTTCTGGGCCCTCCTGGGCCTATGACTTTTCAGTCTTATCTTAGACATGGGAGAATTTAATTTCTTATCTTTGGCAGTTCTGGCTCCCCACTGCTAAGCATTAAAAATAATACTGGAAAAAAATCTCCAATTGAGTGAAACCCTCGTAATAATAGTAATGATAATATATCCTGAGCATTTTTGACTGTGCAGCAGGTTGACCTCTGCAGTGTTTGAGGGTCAACCTAGGTAGTCATTTTAATGAGTGTGTAGTGGCATCTCATTCTAGTTTTAATTTGCAAGGATTTTAAGCATCTTTGCATGTGCTTATTTGTCATTCATGCACCAAATCTTTTGCCCATTTTAAGTCAGATTGTTTACTTATATTGAGTTTTGAGTAATCCCACTGCAGTCTAGCCTCCATTTTTTCTTTCTGCTGAGAAATAAGTTGCCAGTCTTATTGGGGTTCCCTTGTAAGTGATGCACTATTTTTCTCTTGCTGCCTTTTAAGGTTTTTTCCTTGCCTTTGATTTTTAGTATGATGTGTTTGTAGATCTCTTTGAGTGTGTATCCAACTTGGAGTTCATCAAGCTTCCTAGATGCGTAGGTTATAGATTTTTAATAAATATGGGGAGTTTTCAGCCATTATTCCTTCAGGTATTTTTCTCCTTTCTCTTTTCTCTTTCTAGTACTCCCACTTGGCACATATCAATGCACTTAAAGGTGCCCCATCTTCCTTTGAGGCTCTCTTCATTTTTCACTCTTTTTTCTTTCTGTTCTTTGATTTATATAATCTCTGCTGATCTATCCTGAAGCTCAGTAATTCTTTCTTCTGCCAGTTCAAATACAGTTGACCCTTGAACAACACGGGTTTGAACTGCATGGGTCCACTTATATGCAGACTTTTTTCAGCTGACCATACTTTGACCCACGGTGTTCTAACTAGTGTTGTTCAAGGGTTAATTCCACGGTTGAAAACCTGCATGTGCAGAGGGCCAACTGCAGCTACATGCACAGGTCAGCATCCCAAACCTCTGCGTTGTTGAGCTGTCAACTGTATATTGCTGAGTGTCTCCAATGAAATTTTAATTTCAGTTATTGTGCTTCTCAGCTCCAGAATGTCCATTTGGTTCTTTAAGAAACAATTCTGTCTTTGGTATTTTCCATTTGATGCGACATTGTCATCGTTATCTTCCTTTACTTCTTTCAGTCAAGTTTTCCTTTACTGTGAACATATTTATAATGGCTACTTTGAAATATTTTCCTATTAAGTCTGATATCTGGTCACCCTCATAAGCAGTTTCTGGTGCCTGTTTGTTCTTTCCAATGTGTGGGTTACTTTCCTGTTTCATTGCATGCCTAATAAATTTTTATCCAAAACTGGACATTTTAGGTAACATTTTGTAGCAACTCTGGGTAATGGACTCCTCCCTTCCTCCAGGGCGTGCTGTTCTTACCTGCTTGTTTGGTGACTGGCTGAATTATTTATCGTGAAGTTTATTTCTCTTCCACAGTGTTACGCTTACGCTTCCAATGATACTCCTCAGGAAAGTGCAGCTTTGGGCATGCCCAGGGTCCCTAGGGTGACTGCAGTACTTACAGGGTTCCCTCCCACTTTTCCCCAACTCTGAAGCTGGGAGTGGGGACAATGACAAGCTTCTCTTCAAAGGACACTTCCACTCTAGGAGCTGAGCGCTCATTGAGGGTGGGGAGGGGCAGCAGCCTGAGGTCCTCTTGGCTTGCCTTTCATTGCTTGGAACCACCACCTCACAAGATGGGGAAAAGGCTATCAGGGCCTCAGTATTCTCAGCGTGCTGCACCCAAGGTAGAGCCCTCATTCCATGAGTGGGGGTGGGACTGAGCCTCAGTGACAGGCAGCTAGGGCAGGATGAGAATCACTCAAGTCCTGTTACTCCTGGAACAAAGCCTTCTGGCTGGGAGCTAGGAAAGAGGGGGCTCTGCTCTGTGTTCTTGGAGAAAGCAGTCTGAAGTGCAATCTCCACTTTGCTGAGCTGGGGAGAGGGGGAGAGCAGTCTCAGTTCAAAGAGACTTTCTTACTGAAAGTAAGGTTCACTTCTCTTATTCAAAGCAAAATTCACCTTTCTTCTTGAATTTTCATAGATTTTCTTAAATATATGTTTCTTCATTTTACTATTTGTCCTTAGTACTTTTTCCAGAGGTTTTAAATCGTTGAACTTTTAAAAATAATTTTCACCAGTTTCACTGGAGAGCAAGTCAGGAGAGCTACTTACCAGAACTTGACTTCCCTACTGAGTTTCAAGAGTTCTTTATATATTGTGGATAAAGACTTCTATTGCATATGTGATTTGCAAATACTTTCTCCCAGTATGTGGGATGTCTTTTCATTCCCTTAAAAGTATCTTTTAATGAGCCAAAGTTTTATATTTTGATGAACTCCAATTTATCACAGTTTTCATTTATGGACTATACCTTTGGTGTCTTATTTAAGAAATCTTTGCGTAACTCAAGGTCACAAAGTCTTTTGTCTTAACTTTTCTTCCAGAAGTTTTATAGTTTTAGGCTTCATACTTAGGTCCATGATATATTTTTTAGTTAAAATTTTATATATGGTATGAGTTAATTTTTTAAATACGGGTCAAAAGTTTTTGTTGTGATTTTTGTTTTTTACATATGGCTAGGCAATTGTTCCAGCACATCTGTTGAAGATTATTATATTCCCATTGAATTATCATGACATCTTTGCCAAAAATCAATTAACTAAATATCTCTAGGTTGATTTCTGGATTTTGTATTGTTTGATTGATCTATTTGTCTATCTTTATACCAATACTAGAATGTCTTGCTTATGGCAGCTTTATGAGTCTTGAAATCAAGTAGTGTAAGTCTCCTTAAAAAGAACTTTGTTCTTTTTAAAAGTAGTTTTGGCCACTCTTTATCTTTTGTATTTCTATATACATTTTAGAATCAGCTTGCAAAACTCACTTATCAATTCTAATAACATTTTTTATAGGTTTCATAGGATTTTCTACATAGACAAGCATGCTGTCTGCCATTAAAAACATTATTACTTATTGTTTTCCAATTTAATGATTTTCTTTTTCATGTCTTATTGCAATGACTATAACCTCCAGTACAATATAAAATAGAAGCAGGTGGTAAAAGCAGACATTCTTGCTTTGTTGGTATTACAGAAAAAGCATTAAGTCATTCACAATTAAGTGTGATGTTAGCTTAGGTTTTTTTTTGTAGATGCCCTTTATTAGAAAATTTCTTTCTATTTCTAGTTTGAGGAAACTAGTTCCTATTTCTGGTTTGCTGAGTTATGAGAAATGGTTAGATTTTGTCAAATGCTTTTTCTGGTTCTATTGAGATGATCACATGAGTTTTTTTTAGTGGGTTAACATGATGAATTATATTGATTGATTTTCCATTGTTAAACCAACCTTGTACTCCTAGGATAATTCCCACTTGGTCATTACGTGTTATCTTTTTATGTATTACATTCGCTTTGCTAAAATTTTGTTTAAAATTTTGTCTTTATGTTCAGAAGGAATTTTTTTTTTCTTGTAATTTCCTTGTCTTTGATGTCAGGAAAATGCTGGCCTCATAGAATGAGATGGGAATTTTTCCCTCTTTAATTTTATGAAAAGTGTGTATATAATAGGTACTTCTTCCTTAGATGTTTTGTGGAACTCACCAATGAACATAGCTGGTACTAGAGTTTTGTTCATGGAAGGGCTTTTAATTAGAAATTCCATTTCTGAACTATTCAGATTAAATAGTTCTTGTACGAGTTTGTTAGTTTGTATCTATCAAGAAGTTTGTCCATTTCATCTAAATTGTCAAATTTATTGGCATGAAGTTGTCAGTGATTATACTTTTAATTTCTGAAGATTGTACAGTGATGTTATCTCTCTTATTCCTGATAGTCTTGTTGTCTTTTTATTTTTTCCAATTTATTTGGCTAAAAGTTTAGCAATTTTATTGACTTTTCTCAAAGAAACAGCTTTTGGTTTTATTAGTTTTCTCATTTTTGTTTCATTGATTTCTAATCTTATCCTTATTACACTCTATCTCTGATCACTTTGATTTTTTTTTTGTTTGTTTGCTTTTCTGGTTATTTAAGGTGAAAGTTGAAATTGATTTGAGAATTTTCTTCTATTTTAATATAGGCAGCTAGTGTTACAAATTTTTCTCTAAGTATTGTCTTATCTGTATCTAATAAATTTCAATATATTGTGTTTTCATCTTCATTCAATACATTTCTAATTTATTTTTATTTCTTCATTAGAAGCATGTTGTTTAGTTTCCAAATACTTGGGGACTTTCCAGATCTCTGTTATTGATTTCTAATTTTTCTTTTGCCAGAGAATATACTTTGTAGGATCTGAACCATTCATATATTGTGACCTCCATTGTAGCCCAGAATATGGTCTCTATTGAAAATGTTCTGAATGCACATGAAAAGAATGTGTATTGTGCTGTTGTTGGGTGGAGTGCTCTATAAAGGTCAGTTAAGTCAAGATGGTTGATAATGGTTTTCAAGTCTTCTAAATACTTGCTGATTTTCTGTCTACATGTTTTATCAATTATTGAAGGTGTTGAAATATCCAACTCTATTTGTGGGTAGTTATTTCTATGTCATTCTATCAGTCTTTTCTGCAAGTATTTAGAAGTTACTATGCACATAAACATTTAGGATTATAATTGCCTGTTAATCTCATACCTTTATCATTATAAACAACCATCTTAATCCTTTATCTTGAGAATATTCTGAAATTCTGAAATCTACTTTTACTATCACTATAATCTTTCTTGTTACTGTATCTTTCTCTCTACTTTTACTTTAAACCTAGTGTCTTTAAAGTGGGTTTTGAGTGAGCAGCATACAGTTAAGTCTTGCCTTCTTTTATGCAATGTGACAGTCTCTGCCTTTTGGTGTTTAGACCATTTACAATGTGATTATTGATATGGTTCGGCTTAAACCTATTAGCTTGCTATTTACTTTCTTTATGTCTTATTTTTGTCCCCTTCCCCCTCCCTTTTCTTCCTTCTTTAGGATTAACTGAATATGTATTGATTCCATTGTATATATATTTTTTGTTGTTGGTTATTAGCTATAACACTTTTTTTTGGGGGGGAGGAATTACTTTAGGGTTTACATTATACATCTTTGACTTATCGCAGTTTTTTGGGGGGAGAAGAATTACTTCAAGGTTTATATTATACATCTTTGACTTATTCCAGTTTTTCTTTGGGGGGGAAAGAATTACTTTAGGGTTTATATTATACATCTTTGACTTATCGCAGTTTTTTTCAAGTAATATATTTCACATATAGTACCAGAATGCCAGCATAGTACATCTCCATTTTCCCCTTTCTATACTCTGTGTAATTATATTTTACTTTGACATGTGTTATAAACATAATTGTCACTATTTTTGCTTTCAGCAATTATCTTTTAAAGAGATTTAAAAGTAAAAAAAGGGTTTTCATATTTATCCTCATATTTACCATATCCACATATTTACCGTATTTCCACATAGTATTATTTTATATCTGTTTGAAAGACTTTTAAAAACGTTTCTTGTAGTGTAGGTCTGCCAGTGATGTATTCATTCAGCTTTTGGAGATTTGAAAAAAATCTTTATTTTGCCTTTTGTTTAAAAGATATTTTCATTTAATATAGAAGTCAAGGTTGACAGGGTTTTATTTTGTTTTGTTCTTTTTACTACATTAAAAAATATTGCACCACTGTCTTCTGCTTTCCATGGTTTTCAATGAGAAGTTTCCTGTCATTTTTATCTAAGTTCCTCCTCTGTATGTAACATGTACCCCCCCCCCTACAATATTTTCTTTTTATCACTGGTTTAAAGCAATTTGATTAAGATGTGCCCTGGTGTGATTCTCTTCATGTTCCTTGTCCTTGGAATTCATTGATTTGAAAAAATGTGCCCATCATGTCTCCAAATGACTGAATGATGATGAAAACATAAAAATATTTTTCAGCACCCTTTCCCTCCTCACACTCATAGCATCTCCTTCGAGGACTCCAATTATATGTATATCAGTCTGCCTGAAGGAACCCAGTTTATGGAAGCTCTGTTCACTTTTTTTTTCTAGTCATGTTTCATTTGAAGTAGTTTGGGATAGTTTCTACTGCTAAATTTTCAAGTTCTATCATCTTTTCTTTTGCTGTACAATCCAGTTAATCCCACCCAGTTTTTTTGTTTGTTTGTTTGTTTTAAATCTCAGATGTAATTTTCAACTCTTTCAAGTCACTTTCTTATCCTTTTTATATTTTCTATGCCTCTACATAACATGCTCAATCTCCTCTACTTCTCTGGGCTCCGCTCTGGTGCTCCTTTCCTGAGCAGCAATCTGGAATCTCTCTCCAGGCATCACCTGAGGCAATCACAGTACTCAACTCATTTGTTCCTTCTCTCAGGGATCACTGCCCTGCATTGATATCCAGTGTCCAGAAACTGTTGCTTTATATATATATATTATCATTTTGTTTGCTTGTTTTTTTCAAGTAAGAAGGCAATTCCAGTTCCTGTTCTTCCACGTGAGCTGCAAGTATATGTCAAAATCATTTTTGAAGCCAAGATTTTTATTACAATGTTATATGATTACTTTTAACAAAGGGAGGTGAAGATGCCATGTCTTCTTGTTATGTTCTGAGGGGAGGGGAAAAAAAATCTCAACTTTTGGAGATGTGAGCTCAAAATCCAGTATAGCCTTGGACAAATTACCAGCCTCGTTGATTCCCAGTTCTCTCACTGGTATAATACCACTAATAATATCTACCTCATAGTCTGTGAGGTTTGAATGTGATGTAAGCAATTTATTATATATCAAAGGCACCTCAAACATTGTAGTCTCCTTCTTTTCCCTCTTAAAAATAAGTATCAGAAGAAGCTATTTGTTAAGGCTCTGCCTGTATTGATAAGAATCATCCTAAGCCTTTTCCTCTTGAATATCTAAGATCCTCTGTTACAGGAAAACTATAATAATAATCATAACATGCTATTGAAAAACAGAACACAAAGTATAACTCTAGGAAAACTGCCTGTGACTTTTCACACTGTGAAAATGAGTGAGAAGAGCCTTGTGTCCTGCTCTTGTCTACTTCTGGTTTGGATTTGGCAGTTTATTAAGTGGGGAACAATCCAGAATTCCAGCTCTGTCAGGGAAAAGCAAACAAATGAAATAGATGACAAATCATTTCTCTAAGACCTGAAGCCAAACTGGCTCCAATTGCTGCTGGAAATGTAGCAGAAGCCAATTTCCCGGAGTATTTACAAAATCATTTGTAAGGATAATATTTTCCAGACTTTTATAGAGTGGGCTAAGGGTATACTTTCAGTCTGCAGATGCCACCAAGTCAGCATGTATTCAATATGTAGTTTCTGAGACCACCACTCCCCACACTAATCCCACTCCCCCCAACCCCATATAAAGGCCTGATTTAGGCACTAAGATGGGGGATAAGCTGGGGTCTTTACCTTTCAAATATATATATACCACCATCTAAAGAAGCAACAGGTGAGCACACAGCTAACCAGAATCAAACAGAACATGCTTTGTGGGAGGTATTAGCAAACTATTCAGAAGACAGAGATAAATGATCAGCAACACCTTCAGAGAGGAGATGACTGAGTATTCCAGGACACAAGCAGAAGAGGGGAGGAAAAGAGCATTCAAATCGAGGGAGGGATGTACACGATGGGAAAAGAATCTGCGGCCTGATCTATATAGGAATGGAATGTGTCAATTAGAAATGTTTTGAGCTGAAAGTAACAGAATCCTTAACTAATAGAGCCTTAAGCTATGGAGGTTTGTTTTCTAAAACTGCTCTGAGGTATGTGGTTACTGGCATTAATTCAGTGGCTCAAGAATGTCATCTGGGAGGCAGGTTCTTTCCATTTTTCTGATCTGACATCTTTAACATGGTGGTTTTTCATCTTTGTACTTTTCACCTCATAGTTGCAAGATTGTTGCCACAGATCCAGAGGCCATTAACAAGTGTTCTGAACAAGGGGGGAAAAAAAGGAAGGAGCTAAAAGGAGCTTTCCTTTAATCAGGGAAGAAAAAAATGTCCCAAGAGTTTCCCAGATTTTCCATTACACTGTATTAGCCAAACTAAGTCACATGATCATTTCTAGAGGAAAGGTTGGGAAAATATCTGAACAAGAAGAAAGGAGTGACATGAAAGGCCTAGAACAATTAAAATCCATAGGGATGAGCATCTTGCTGCTTTAAATAAAAATCAGTATTCCATCAGCAAGGAAGAAGGATAACAGCCATCAGTTGAGCAATTAACAATGACTGCAATCCCATTTTTGAACTTTAATTCAAGTTATAGAAAGACTTCTAGTAAAAAAAAGAAGATGCCCAGCTGATTCAATTACACCTCTAGTTTTGTATATTTATTTATCTTGCCCTCATGGGTTTAAAGAGAACCTTGCTGCTATTCCTGAGAATGACAGACTTTTAAAAACTGCAGACTCAGGTTTAGATGCAATAGAATTCCTGTAGTTTTGCAGATGTTACCTATATTACAAATTAAATTCCAAAGAGAGGAAGTTAGAAACTTCATTCATATAAAACCTCTCAAGACATTTCCAACTTCATGAGGAAATGACTGCTGTCTGTTCTTAAGCATCACAGGGCCCCTGAATCATTCACGCCGCAAACACCGAATCCTTGGGCAAAGTGAGTATCGAGGAGACTGACCTTGTTGGTATGTACCTCGTTTGACCACTGGCTTCCTGTCAGGTTTCTATTTATAATAAAGCTTGCAAACATGGCCCTTACTTTAATAATGCTAAGAAAAATCCCTTTTCTTCCCCCTTTACAGACTGTGTACACCTGTCACTGGGATATGACTCTAAATGTTCCCACTTTGAATGAATCCCTCTGGTCACTTCTGAGGAGAGAGGAGAAAAAGAGAAGTTACCTCTTTTTCTTACAGACTCAGCAACTTTCCTTCAGGCTCTTACCTGACCAAGATGCTTATGTTTCACCTTCAGTATTCCCTGAAACAAATGAGAAAATAAGTTCTTCTTCTTTTTTCTTTCTCCATGGAGAACTCACACGAAGAAATAAACGGCAAAGATGTGGTAGGAAAACACAGGGTTGGGGAGGTAAAGAAAGAAATAGGAGGGAAGAGGTAAGACTTGAAATGTGTTTATAGTCCCTTCTCACCTGTCCCTTTTGGCATCTCATCCCATAATGACCAACAACAGGATTACCTCATGCTGTAAACCCTTTTAGACCTTTGGCACCAATCCCTCTCTATGGCCACAGGGTCCTCTTGTATGACCAAAATAATTTGAAAAGAAAATTTATTTAAAGGGTTGATTGATGACTATGAAAAGTTTATTAGACATTGAGGAAAGAGACCTCAGAAATTGCCTGGTCCAAATGAAGGGACAGAGGAAAGTAATACTACTGCGTGACTTCAGCCAACACAGGTGCACAGGTCCACCTGTGGAAGCCTGGGCCTCCCTAGCCATGGAGGGATGCTGAGGCTGCCACGTTATGTGACAAAAGCAGGGGCCATTCTATGGCCTATAGCCTGGGGTTTTCTGACAAGATTACAATGTCATACTTTGTAGTTAATGACCTTTTACACCACAAAGCTACCGTGCTTCCCTGAAAATAAGACCTAGCCAGACCATCAGCTCTAATGCATCTTTTGGAGCAAAAATAAACTTAAGACCTGGTATTATATTAATTTTTGCTCCAAAAGACGCATTAGAGCTGATAGTACGGCTAGGTCTTATTTTCAGGGAAACAAGGCATTACAAAGTTACCTAAGGGTACAGCTTGAAAAAGAAACACCGTCTCAGTCCTGAGGTCCCCATATCCTAGCGTGAGGGAAGCACCACAGGATCCAAGTCCATCCCTCCAATCGCAGGGTTGCCTCAGTCCCTGACACTCCTTTCCCTGCTAATTCCACAAAAAGGACTTGCAGAGCTAAGTACCAATAGGAAAGGCTACAGAAAGGAAGGCGCAGTGCCAAGGCCATCGTAAGGGCTGTCTCCTGGGAGTCCCCAACGGGGCCAACCTTTCTACTACTCATCACCGTTTCTGCCCAGCCCTACAAAAATGTTCACGTCTTATTCATTTTTTTAATGTTTTTTTCTTGGCCACTCATTTTCAGTTACAAAAATTCTCTACCTGAAAGTGAGTATTGAGGAGATAAGCAGCAACAGGTCCAGGTGTTAGGGGAGATAGTTTATCAGCTATCTTAGCAGGTCACAATTCAGAAAGGAACACTCTTGCCTATGTGGAGCAAAACACCATCTGTGTAAAAATGATTGTGTTGCTCTGTCAAACTACTTTCTACTTACACAAATACAAACAAGTCACAGGGAGAATTCAAGGACTCTGTGGACTCGGTGACTTCTCAGATTCAAAGGCAGCGAGGGCAGCAGGGCGCTGATCCCCGGGGACGCACCCCCTCTGGCCCTGCAGGGGGCTTCTGACCACCACCTCGAGGAGGATGGGACATAAGCAAATGGATGGAACTCCTTGAGGGTAAAGGAAATTGATTTCTATTAAACATGCATTGGCAGAGGGCTCAGAAACTCAGGGAAGTGATAAAATACAAACAGAAGCAGTTTTGTCAGTATTAACAACTAAATCAAATGGGAGCCTAGACACAAGCCACAGAAGATGAATACCCAAGCTCAACAAGAAAATACTGTGTGACAACTGACCCATTTGGGTTTCGTCACAAAAGACATGTTCATTCTAGAAAAAAGTAAATTATAAAATCTGAGAGCAAAGGATAAAAAGATAAAATTCTAAATTAAATAACAACTGACTAAACAGCAAATGAAGGCAAAAAACAAACTAGGTATCAACTGAGTGACAACAATATTTACAGATCAAGAAAAAAGTTACAGAAGTAACCGCAGAATTTATGAAAAAGATAACTGAATCAAAGGTTTTATTTCCGAAATGAGTAGTAAAATGGACTGAAATGCTCTGATAAAAAACTGGTAAGAATCCAACAGATCTGAGACAATTTGTTGTCTGGCAACCTCACTCTTTACTTGGTACTAACTCTAGGATTTTACTAATACAGGAAATAGCAATGAAACAACTATAATACTACTAACTAGCCCAGTGCACTGTTTTTCAGTAAAGATCTAAGAAATACCAAGGGGTGGGGGGGCATACTAACATTTAACACAATCAGTTCTGGTGGAAATTTACCATAGGCAGGATTTCTTTAGAGTATAAATGGACTAAAAACATGTTTTGGAATGGAGACATCTATTTGCCTTTATTTATGATGCCAAGTTATCAATCAATACCTGATTTCTTAGAGGTAGAGATATTCATTATGATTGTCTTCAAGAATGCAAACCAACACGATTTCTTTGTGTTTGCTCAAACAACTACACTTTGCAGTCTGTCCCAATGAAATCAAATTGGACTTCTCAATTCACCACTGCAAATCAGTTATCTATTCATTCGAGCTATACATTCATTATTGTATTCTGCTTCATGATGGTTATTTTTACATTTCATGTAAAAAAAGATGACTGTAGTTTGTAAAATAAAATAAAGAAATAAAAAGGTAAATCATAGAAATGCACCTTTTGACCAGTAAAATTTTACCAATTTCATCAAATTTCAGAATTTGTCTCTCAATATCATAGTCTTAATGTCAATGAAAACAATAACTTATGGATTAAATTTTTTTTCTTTTAACCTGACAGGAAAATACTATAAACATTTCTAAATAGAGAAAATGAGGTGTGGGTAGCAGTGCTTTCTACACTGCTGTCACACTTCATTTTTTAAAAGTAAACACAGTACAAATCTTCATTTTGATTCCAGTGAACAAAAACTTAAAACTTAATTTATTAATCAATTTTGAAGTCTGAAACCAAAACGATCCTTTAACAATACTGCCTAATAGACAAGTCAATTCTAAAACGTTAATCACAATGCAAAATTTTGACCAAATTAAAGTGGTTCTCTCTGTTACCATGGTATCAGAGTCCGTCTTTTTGTTGGGTTTGAATTTGCCATAACAACCAAGGATAGTATTACATGTAAACATAAGTATACAAGGCTTGATGAAATTGAATATGGAGGATTAAGCATTTCCAAAGTCTGGGTTATAATTCTTGTTGCAACACAAGTTCTATTGCGTAATTAATTTACAATGGCCTGAAACTTTTTAGCCACAAAATTGTATTAAAAAATATACCATCATCACTATATGTAACATTAACTGTAGACATCATAACCACTTAAGCCTTTGATTAACTTAGAAAAGTATAACTTTTCCCTGAAAAACTCTAAAGAGTGATCATATTTCAATCACAGCTGTCCTGAATTGACTCATAATCAGTAGTGACTATGTTTTGTCACTTCTTTATTTGAACAGGAGTAAAAATGGTCACAATGTTTTTTTTGAGGAGGATAGAGAACATGAATTCATTTAGTGCTATAATGTACTTTGTAACAACTACCAGATTTTTATATTGAGTTTAGTTGTAAAGCATCCATTGTATAGGTGAAACCGTTGGGAGGGAACAAACTGCCAAACCTGCCCAAACTACTTTTGTTCCATAGAATTTTGATCCCTTCTAAATCAGTAATGGCATACAAACTTAGCTATGAAAAATTCAGTCCTTATAAATGAAAACAAACATAATAAAGCTACAGGAGGTTTCAAAGTAACTTCATTTGCTTTTAAATATTCAAGTGTAATGCTTCTGTAAAAGATTAAAACATATATTTCAACTTTATCAGATATGTCTATTTCCATTTGCACCTAACCTGCCGTTAGTGCACAGGTTCACTGGGCTGCCAAGTAGTCCAGTTGACCATGGATCGAGATGATGATGTCAGTGGAAGAAGAGCATGGCTACAACGGCATTTATCCAAACAGTATGAAACCCGCCTTTGCATCCCTGAAGGAAGAATGGCCACTTTCTACAATTAAATTGCTCTATAGTAAAGCAGCATGTCTGTGAAGAGTTACCTCATATCCATAACATTTCACTACTAAGATTACCAATTCAAAAGTTTAAAAAAAAAAAAAATACAGACCAAATCCATGTACCCGTGATCCTTTTTGTATCCTAAAAGGTAGAAATATTCTTAGTTTTAACCAAGAATCGTATTGGAATGAACTAAAACATCTTTTAAAGTAATTTTAAGTATACTCTTATTTTTTACATAGATTATTTAATATTGCTTGTGGACATAATTTAATCAATAATATACCATAATGGCAACCACTACAGTGATCTAGAATCAGATTCTGGCTACAGAGGGAGCTTAATTATTAAGCAACACCTTCCTAAAAAGCTTCTGTATTTCTGATTGGTAAGAAAAACAAACAAAAAAGAGCATCTCTCATTGAAATAACACTGAAGTTCAAGCTCGGGCCCCCTTCTTTGTGTTCAACATAATTAACTCTTTTCAGGATAAAATAATGAAACATTAAGTAAGACACATTAATAAATTACAGTCATCTTCAAGAAAACTCAGTGGGCAACTCTGGTGTTACGGTCGTATATCTTGGATCCAACCTAGGGATAAAATCCTGAAAGTGTTTAGATGCACCAGTACCAAAAACATCAAGGACTTTGCGGTTCATGACAGCAAATCTGTAAGAGAGGACACAGGGAACAGGTACTTAATGAAGTTTAAAGGATACAATGATTCACTCTATTTGACTTATCTTTCATGGGCTGGGAAAACAGAAAAGGCTGACAATAGCAAAAGACTCAATGGCAGATTCAAAAGTCACTTTAATACTCTTCTGCAAGATTCACTGTCTCATATTTTCTTTAAAGAAATAATAATCCCCAGACCTGAAACGTCAAACCCTTTCCAATGGAGTGTCACATGGAAAAATACGTTCATTACAATTTTTCTGACTAATTTTCGAAATCACAAGAAACTACATAAACAATGAATGAGCTAACGTTTACCAATGAAGCAAAGGTATTAAATAGAATTTCTCTCATAACTGACATTTTAATGTCACACAATCAAAATACATCCAAATATGCAAAAATTTAATGATTAAAAGGCAAACAGCATATAGATTTTCAGATTTTTAATCGACAAGAGTAAAAGCACACCCTCATTTTATCCATCACTTAACCTAAGAGATACACAATTTTGAAAAGACACGTATTTAGCTAATGTGCAGGATGGACCTTCTGTGTGTCTGTGCCTCGTCACTAGCATTTCCTCTCAGGGAAAGCAGCAGAGTGAATTAGGTTTGAGTCATTGGCCAGCACCATTATTCCAAGAGCCTTTTTAATTCTTTTCCAAAGTGAGTTCCCTTCCAAAATAATCAACCAGTTAAATTCACTAATGTGCAAAAAACTCAATGACAAAAGAATAAGTTATTAAATAATAATTATGTAAAGGATACATGGTGAGGTGGCTAAGAAGAAAAATTCTGAAGCCAGACTGCCTGGCTTATATGCCAGCCTCATCATTCTCTAGCTGTGTGAGTCTGGAGATCTATCTAACATCTCTGTGCATCTCAGTTTCCTTACATGTAAAACTGGGATGTTAACAGTACCTATTTCATAGAGTCATTTTAAGGATTGAACACATATGTATGTATTCGGGTGTGTGTGTGTGTGTGTGTGTGTGTGTGTGCGTGTGTGTGTGTGTGTGTGTATCTTAAAACCATACCTGGGACATAGTAAGAACTACACTAGTGTTTGTTATTATTACTATAAATGATAGTAATATTAATAGCAGCTACAATTTACTGAGGGTCTGCTAAGTGCTGTGACAAAAATCTCAATTTTCCCACAACCACACAAAGTATACATCACTGTTTCATGGTAGAGACAACGAAACTGAGGTTCATGAGGGGAAACAATTTTCCCACCAGTGACACAGCTAAAGGTGTCAGAACTGAAGTCAAACCCAGGTCTGTCCGATTCCAAAAGCCCTGGTTGTTCTATTTGGTCAAGCTGCCACCCAAAGAATTAGTTTAGGATCAGAAAATGCTAACAACAACAAGAAAGGCAAAGGAAAGTATGTTTATACTATCAGGCAAAAGAATTTCTTTACAAATAGAAATCAGTTAATTGTTTAGGAATGATTTCTAATGAATCTGTTTAATATTTTTAATCAGAAAGAAGTGATCAAAGATTTAAAAAGTGAGACTTAAGTATGTTATGTAGTAACTAATTAGCAGTTTGCAAATCAACATGGTATTAATCTAGAACATTGAAAATATCTAAAACAATACAGGGAAAAACAGTCAAAATAATGTTCATTAAAAGAATGCCCCTTGTTATTAAGTTGGTCATATCTGATTTCTATCTGGATATCTACCAATAAAAGAATATTCCCTTGAGGAGACCAAATGATTCAAAATCTTTTTTATGGAAATTGCTTATTTTCTATGATCAGTTAAAACAGTCACTTACTTGCCCTTCGTGAGCCTTAAAAGGAACTTCCAGTAAGATGGTCGTAAGGTCTGAACTTCCATGACAGCCTAAGATTAGAGTATCCAATTTGAGACTTCTTTTAGTAAATAGCAAATATTATCAGCAGTCTTAGGTAACAGAGTGGTTTCATCTCTATTTGTATTGCTCATTGTAGTTTTAAAATGACAGTGATCAGAATAATAATAACAACATGTATTTATGTTTAAGTTGATAACTATCAAGAATCTTTGTAAATAGGCCTTCAAATAGGCATATTGCTTATGAAACAATAATTGAGTTAATTATGTCATTATCAGAAAGCATTTACTGAATACCCATTAGACAGCTGGCACTTAACTAGTTAGTAAGTGCATCAACCTGGCAGCATTACTGTGAAAAGGGCAAATAAAAGCTGTCCCCAAAACTTTGCAACAGCTCTAACGCCATTAACATCAACAATGATGATTACAGAATTTAAAGAGCTTGAAAAATGCTTCTATTCAACTAGGTTTTACCTCTGTCCTCGTTGTCTGAGTAATATCGTGGAAATGCTATTATTCTTATTTATGCTCATGCTACCTTTCTTCTAGAAGAAGTATAATTAAATTGGGCCATTCTAGCTAAGGCACTAGAGTAATAATTTACCCATAAAAACTGCACTCTATTAAACCTAAAAATTGTTGTGTTCATAAAACAGGAACTGATCCATTAAGTTAACATGTTTAATGATTTGAAACTTGCAAGTTATCTTGCTATTAAAAAAAAAAAAAGGCTTAAAACGTAGTAAATAAAAATGTTCCCAGGCCTTTTCCCCCCATTGGTTTAATGTACATTAGAAACATAAATAATTCTATTTCTCATTTCAAAAGCTATAACTTACTGCCTGGAAGCAAATTGCCGTAGAGATGGAATAGATGATAGTATCTGCATGGGGAAAATAGGGAACCTTTCCTGCTTCAATGCCTTTGAAATACATAGTCTGCAAGAAAAAGGTATAATGCAAGATTTATAAAGAAAAAAAAACTTCAAATAGCATTAACAATATAGTTGAGCAGCATGCTCCCTATCTACAATTATCTTTTTTCTACCTTTCAAAATCTAACAATCCTTTCAGAGCTCAAATCATAGGTCGCATCTTCCACAACAGCATGAAGTGTCAGCGCTTCCCTTTCCCTCATCCCCGCACCCCAAATCCCAGATGCCAGTAATAGTATTTTTCGGTAAAATTCAATAGCTCTTTATTTCTACCTCTTTATGTCATTTATTCTCCAATGCTTTTTGCACAAGCCTCATTCCCTGTCCTCCATTCCCTGTTAGATCTATTCATTCATTCATTCAACATTTAATGGTGTTAATTTAACTATATGCTCGGTACTATGCTAGGAGCTAGGGATGTGAAAATGAATAAAAATGGTTAGTGCATAACAGAAATAACTAACGCACTCAAATGAGCCTCTGAAATATATATATATACATATATATATACATACATATATCTCATATAGATGATATATCTCATATATCTCATATATTTGACATATATTAGATATATATATATATACACATATATATTTATATGGTCTCATTAGATGTGTGTGTGTGTGTGTGTGTGTGTGTGTGTGTGTATAAATTTATAATACATAAACATATTTAGGCTCTCCAGGAGGGAGCAACTACTCTGGAGGATTTCAGAAATGACTACTCTTGAGTAGTGCTTCTCAAACAATCTGCAGTAAAAAAACACTTAAAAAAAAAATCCAATTGTCATGACTCGATACTTTCATAATGTAATTAAAATAAATTACTAAAAAATAAATTTAAAAAACACAAAATTAAATTGAATTTTCACTATTATATTCAAAATACAAATTACTCTGTCAAGTTGCTATAAAAGCTTCCAAATGCTCGCTCTCAATGTCTCTACTTATCTTGTCATCAACTGTTAACAGTTCATAGACTAGCACTAGTCTGCTGACCACACTTTTAATAGTGTTGCCTTATAAGAGGCATGGGATCAACTAGATAAGAGAGAAAAAGCAGGGGTAACAAGCAGAGTGCAAGTACGCAGTACATAGGAGGACTGGCCACTTAATTTTTGTGGATAGACCATGGGATAATTCATGGAAACTGGTTTTCTGGAACATGGGAACCCTAAAGTAAAACTAGTTTAAAGAAAGTGGAAAGAAGGCCAAAAGAGAAAAGAGTTACAATAGGATGGTAGGAGGTTTGAGAAGATATGAGTGGTTCATAAAATAAAGAACATAAAACAAATTTTCCAAGAAAAAAGTTGTCTATACAGCTGATTTTTAATTAGTAGTCATTATATAGTAATACAACATTTTAACATAGAGTTAAGTTCAATCTGTAAGATAGGTAAAAAAGTTACATAGATAGATCACTATATTTAGGAAACAAGACAAACATAGTACACTATTTTGAAAGTAATACGACAGTACATTACAAGGTACAGATATATTGTAATATATTCATGTTGATGAAAATGAAATTCAGATGTGGTAGAATGGCATAATAGAAACATTATATGAAACAGGTATCTTTTGATATGTGGAATAATTATGTTCCTAATTATTTCTTATAATAAAACATACCTATTGAACTAGATTCTAAGTTAATGAAGGGTGGGAACCATAGCCTATATTTCTATATGCTTACCAGCTGATAGCACAGTAATGAGAACATAATAGATACTCAATAAATATACCTTGGAAATAACTTTTTTCTAAGAAAAAAGTCATCTATACAGCGGATTTTTATTTAATATTCATTATATAGTAATACAGCATTGTAATATAAAATTAACTTCAATTATAGGAAAATGATTGCCTGTTACACCATAGTAATTAATTCTACAAAGGACATGGTAAGCTTAAATTTCTAATTTCCTGTATTTAAAAATGTTCGCATAAGCACACTTTCTATACAGTTTCTTTGGTCAAGATCAAATATGGCCTGTTGATGTAAGAAACAGAGCAATAGGATTGATTGGCTTAAAAAACTAGCTATGTAGCGAAGCAACTGTGAAACCACCTTTTACAAACTAGATCTCAATACTGGATTCCCCCTGTGTCAAAGAATATAGTTTTCCAACCTAGGGGTTATTTTCTTTCTCTCACTCCCCTTTTCCTACTAGCAAGTTTTGTCAACTTTACTTCCCAAGCACACTAAAATCTGTGTACTTTTCTCCGTTTCTACTGATACTGTCCTGGCAATAGCCACCATCTTCTGCCTGAGACTGTTCCCAGCTTCCAGTCTTGCCTCCAGTCTATTCTCTATATAATAGCCATAATATTCTTAAAATTTGAATTAAATGTTATTTCCATGCTTATAACTTCAATGGCTTCCAATTGCACTGAGAAAAAAAAAATCTCTCTCTCTCTCTCTCTCTCTCTCTCTCACACACACACACACACACACACACACTCTTGTATAAAGCAATATGTAATTCTCCAATGTCATTAGGGACACACATTTTCGGTGAGATACAATTTTTTAAAATCAAGCAAGTTAAATAAAATCTAAAATCTTAACTTTGAATTGGTAATATCAATATACTGTTAATTATTTTCTCTTTCTCTAAAAAGAAATGTGTATGGGGGTGGGGGTGATTCTCTAGCTCTGCTCACTGGAAAGGCCCAGAAACAGAGACTAGATAGGGAGCAAAACACCTCTAGCACCCTAACTGAAGTCTCTAAATACCATTTCCCACCAGAAGAAACTAGGGGCTATTGGAGAAAATATTGATTCCATAACTGGGGCAGAAAATGTCCCAAATGAGCCTGAATTATCTTCTTTTATCACAAAGCAAGAAAGCTATCAAAGGTATTGGCATTATGTCAAACAAGAGTCAACTTGAAGAGGCTCTCACGGGCAAAGATGGGGCAATTTGAGCAAAAGACTGCAATGGACTGAAACAAATCAATATGTTAAAATTCATGACAATTGAAAATAAAGACTCAGGTCAACTTTGCAGGACACTAGGGACTAACTCATTGTGAATGCTGGTAAATAAACAGAAGTAATTAAGCATTTTAATATGACTTTGTGTATAAATTATTTCAGAGTAACTCAAGAGTTGAAAAGAGAAAGTTCTTTTTAGAAGAATTCCCGCTAATAAATGCAAAAGAAACAATAATATTAGATTATGAACATTTTGCAACCCTCAATGAAATAATTCCTGGTAATGATCATTAATGGCTGTTAAAATAATTAAGTAAAAGACTAATGGGGAGCCTTATGTTGGCTCTATCAAGACTGAGCGCACTGACCAATCTTAGCATTATAAAAAAAAGAGAAAACTAGACATTTTTGTGCTTCCTAATGTGATGCAATAGGAATTCACATACAGTAGCCATGAAGTATTTCTGCAACACCCACCCCCTCAAACTGAACCTGAATTTGCTTAAGCCTCTAGATCTAATTAAATTTACAGGAAACAATGAGTTAAACACTTTAATATTTCCAGTGAGGATGCAATCTACAAAATCCTGAATGTGGAAAGTTCCATAGAACTAATGACCTAGATCTTCAACAAATAAATGGCAGGGAGGAAAAAAAAAAGCGAAGAAAATAACGAAGGGGTGGGGTAACTATTATAAACTAAAAGAGACTTTGAATCCTGGTTAAAACAAAGGCATTGCAAAAAGACATTTGTGAGACAATCAGTGAAAATGTACGAGTCAGCTCTAATTGGATACATGGGAATATTAAACAACTACTAGGTTTTTCTTAATGTATGATAATGGTATCGTAATTACACTTTGGTGGTGGTGGTGGTGATGTATTTGTTTGTGTTTTAGGAGTCTTTATCCTTTAGCCTTATTCGTTAAGGAGTCTTTGAGTTGTTTATGAATGCACTTACATGATAGCTGTAATCTGGGATTTGATTTAAAATAATTTAGTACTAGGGAGGGTGGGGCAGTACTGATGAGATGAAATTGGCCAAAAGCTGTTAACTGTTGGGACTGTATGACGGGTTCATGAGTGTTGATTACATTATTCTTTCTACATTTGTGTATATTTGAAAATAATGCAAAGACAAAAGACCAGATAGGAGAACTGACTTCGTAAATACTTGTACAGGATTAGAATTGCTTTTTAAATTGGGATATATATTCGCTGCTAAAGCAGCTTTAAGAGCTCTACTCCTTTTGAATTGTACATGGATAAAAATGTTTGCTTACCTCCACCAATTTGGAAGCTAAATACATGGAAATTGTTGTGCTTTTATAAAACATCATTGATACTCCCGCCAAAAATCCTGAAACAAATAAGGCAAAACTCATCAGATCTGGAAGTACATCCTTCTTATTAAGTCATCTGTAAGTGTTAATTCACTTACATAGGAAAGAATTGATTTGTAGATTGCATTTGGCTACATCAAATTCAAGGACAGTAATATACTTGATGACATTAAAATGGGCTGAGTTCTCATCATATATTCTTAAACGACTGACCTTCAGAGTTAAGAACACACAGTTCTGATGCACATATTACAAGAAACTTTACATTCTAAATTTAACTTTAAAAACAAAGTGGTCTTGCCAAACACAATGATTTTCAAAAATAATTTTTTCAAGGCTATTGGTATCATTTCTAATTTTAAGTGGAAATATTTATTCATCTATTCTAATAGCTCAAATTGTTTTTAGTGTTATCATCACACTTCTTTGCACAGTACTGTCTTCATTTTATAAATGGAAAACCAAGGTAGGAGGAGACCTGGAATACAAATAGTAGGAAAATCACTAATAACTGAAAAACTGTTGATTTAACTTAAGTATGGCACTTGTAGAAAATGTTCTTTAGTTTTAGAAAATTACTTAAGTTCCTAAAAAAATAAAAACATATATTAAAATACATGTCACTTGCCAGTGGTAAAAACAGAGTATTTTAAGAACTCTAATATAATAGCATAATATTAGAGTTGCTTAGATAATATTTTAAGACTTCATGTTCCTTTGTGACACATTCCCTAGGATTTCTGGCCTACAGCAGGGCAGATACCCAAGTCATTATATTGCCAACTCAAAACACCAGATGGCAAGAGTGCCTTGATATGTTGTTAAACTTCACAAATACAAAATGTACAGACTAGTGCATCAGTAGGGATTCTATTCCAGAGAAAGGAAGATACATAGAAATCAGATGAATTTCAAACTATTTCTGAGTCATCCCTATCACTGATTGATGCAATATAATAATAATTTGGTGTTTTTAATCATTGCTTTACCAGCAATAATAGCATGCAGTTCATCATCCAGGTTTCTGACCCAGCGCAGGAAGCAACTAGTACCCTGTATCAAGAAGAAAATACAGTGATTTCAGTTGTTTCATTTCTAGAAAAGAAATACATGTAACATCTGTAATGAGTCACTAGCTGATCATGGAGGCAAATTAATCAAACACATGATTGGGAAAATTGTAAACAATAACCTGTAATAAAGTTACTGTTTTGGATAGACACTATCAAGAATTATCCATAATATTTTTATTATAACGATTTTTCAAAATGAATCCACAGATTCTAGTTTTGTCTACATGTAGAATGCTGGGGAAGTATCACTCCCAGTCTAACAAGGAAAAAAAGCTGAATAAACTATAAATCTGTCAGGCTGGAATTCTATTCCCAGAGATACTATTTTTCAATATGAAGGTGAAATAAAGACTTTCTCAGACAAAAGCTGAGAAAATTCATCACCTGCAGCCCTTCACTACCAGAAATGTTAAAGGTAGTTCTGTAGGCAGAAGGAGTATTATACCAGACAAAAATTTAGATCTCTAAAAAGAAATGAAGAGCTCTGGAAATGGTAAAATGAAGGTAAATTTAGAAGACATGCTTTTCTTATCTTTAACTGCTGTAAAAATGAATTAACTATCTAAAGCTGTGGTCCTCCAACTATGGCCCACTAGCCAAATCTGGCCTGTAACCTGCTTTTATATGGCTCGTGAGCTAAGAATGTTTTTCACACTTCTAAATGGATAAAAATAAATAACCACAATATTTTGTGACATGAAAATTATATAAAATTCTAATTACAGTATGGTAAAATTATATTGGAACACAGCCATGTCCATTCATTATGTATTGTCTACGACTGTTTTCACACTACAACAGCAGAGGTGAGTAGTTGTGACAGAGACCATATAATCCACAAGCTTACAATATTTACCACCTGGCTTTTTACAGGAAAAGTTTTCTGACTTCACAACATATTGTGGGGTTTATAATATATGAAAAGATAAATGTGTAGCACAAAGAATGGCAAGGAGAAATCAGAAGTATAGTGTTGTAATATTCTTATACTATAATGAAGTGATATATTACTTGAAAGCATTGATAAATTAAAAACAGTTATTACAAAATGTTAAGGCAACCACTAAATTTCAAAAAGATATATAAACAATAAGCCAATACTGAAGATAGAATACAAAAAATGACTACAAATAAAAAAATGTATTGTTAAAAATTCAGAAACAGACGGAAAAAGAAAAAAACAAGAGGAACAAAAACAAAACAAAACAAAAACACAATGGAACAAACACAAAACAACTAGCAAGAAGGTAAATTTAAACTCAACCATATCAATAAGTACATCAATATAAGTAGTCTAAACGTACCAATTAAAAGACAGAGATTATCAAACTGAATAAAAAAGTAAGAACCAACTATATATGTGGTCTAAAAGAAACCAACCTTTTTACACTGAAGACACAGAACGATTACAGCAAAAGGATGGAAACAATACACTATCAAATATAATCAAAAGATGGAGTAGCTATATTACTATTAGACATGTACACTTCAGAACAAGGACTACTACCAGGGATAAAGAAGAACATTACAAAATGAAAAAAGGATCAGTTCACCAAGAAGACACAGAAGATATAAGGTTTGTCTGTCCTTCTCTTAATTACAATCTACTGGCATTGATAATTTTTTAAAATTACATATGGCTTTGGAACACACTGTATGAATTTTCCTATAAGAGATTTTCTGACCTGGCTGTATTATCCTTAGTTGAATACCATTAGTTTGTATAACCTAAGTAAATACATAGAAACAGAAATAAAAACAATCAAACAAAAAAACAAAATATATGCTTTGAGATATGCTGGATGGTGGAGAATAACCAATCTGGGCTAAAAATGTGAGAGATAATCTACATGTAAACATTTAAGAGTTTACATTAAGAATAAATAGAAACACTATGACATGAGAAATGAAAAAGAATGTGACTATAAATATATAATTACCAATATTCTATCCCACTAACTCTTGTATATTCAAAGATACTAGTAATGCTTCCTGGCCAAACTATATTGAAACTGTTTTCACTATTAGTAATATTCCATAAGAAGTGATTAACCTGTAGTTTACCTGTAATTTGTCACTTCTGTTTACCTTTCCATTTCAAAATACCTTCTCCATATCTACCTTTTATGAGTAAACTTGTTCATAAAATGATACATATCCATCTTACCCAAAATAATGCCTGAGTTCCAGTTTCCCAGCATTAATTTTGTGTTTAACAACACAAAATTGTGTGTGTGTGTGTGTGTGTGTGTGTGTGCGTGCACAAAGGTCAACCTTAGTTAACCCATTTTACCATTTATAATCTATATTTAGATTGAAAATCTAAATTTTAGATGTTTAATAAACTGTTAGTAACATGATTTACATATTAGTGATTCCCATTAAATACAAGGCCATTATTTAAAGTTGCAGAGTACTGTACTATGAATGATTCCTACACGTGTTCAGGTGTGTGCTTATCTATGTGTGAGTACGTTTACAGGAAAGGGGTAGAACAATGTTCACTCTGGTTATTTGAGAGAGTGTAGTAGGAATAGTGAGTGAGTGGAAGAGGGAAAATTAGTCATTGCTTATATAAGTTACAGCAGATAATCTTTATTGATTCTATCAGGTGTTGACATCAGCTAGAAGGGTCTGAAATACGTTTAAATTAAAGCCAGGCAGTAAATAGAGTTAATAAAAACAAATAGATCAGGTATATTAACATCACTTTTGATGTTAGAAATGTCTGAAAGTTCATATTTTCTCACTGACCACCTTATTGAAAAAAAAAGAAAATGAGTCTGAAAATTTTTAATATTATGTATAAATGCAAGTGAGTCTGCACTTGCAAGCATATTAAATAATATTTTAAAAGAAGAAATTTCCACAACCTGAATTCCCAAGATACTGTGTATATTTGGTGATGTTAAGATATTTATGAATACTACAGAAAGAATCACTTAAAAAAACTATAAATGAGTTAAGGCCATATCTCATTCTAACAACAGCCATGTCATTTATTTCCCATTTTTCTTCCCCCTTCTGAAAGCCTTACCTTGTATATACTAACGAAAGAACCCAAAAAAGCTCCAAGCTGGAAGTTTTCTTTATTGTAGAAGAGGGAAAGCAGCCGGGATGGCTGTGTAAACAGATGCCTAAATGCAGAGGGAATTCGGAGGCAGCACTGGATCAAGTATCCCACGCTAAACATTCTGATGAAACCCTAGAGAAAATTGGGAGAAAATTCTGATTTACAATCAAATTTTGAAGTCTGATAGATACGAATTTTACTGTCTCACAATCAAAACAGGACTCAAGAAAAACTTAACACAAGTTTATATCACAGCCATTTTCAAAATTAAATCTTAAAACCTCAATTGTAAAACAATTACCTTAAAAATAAGGGTGAAATCTTGCAGTGAATATACTTTCTTTGATTTACAAAGACTTAAAAAGTTTCACAAGCACTGGCCAAGCTTGCCTATGCACCAAACTTCCGTTTTTTGACATTTTTAAACAATAACTAGGATTTATAATTCCTAAACTACATCTGAATTTT
Organism: Rhinolophus sinicus; assembly: GCF_036562045.2. Taxonomy (NCBI): domain Eukaryota; kingdom Metazoa; phylum Chordata; class Mammalia; order Chiroptera; family Rhinolophidae; genus Rhinolophus; species Rhinolophus sinicus. The sequence goes on from NC_133756.1 coordinate 108,539,852, forward strand.
AGAAACAGAAGCACTGAAATTAAAAAAAAAAAAAAGTTAATAAAACCAAACCCTTTTGTAAATTTTAACAGAAAACTCCTCTTACTCATTAGTATGAGTAGGGATTCTTTTGACAGAAAAACAATTATTTGTTTAGACCTTTGGTATCAACTTTTTAAATGATCAGGTTAAAAGACTTTCAGGGAAAAGAAATAATTATATCTATTTTTATTTCTGTACTCAAACGTGTCAGGCTAAAACATCTATAGGGAATGGGAGCTTTAAGGTGTACTCAACAAAACTTGAAAAAGCAAATCTGCTACAAATCCATATTTGCTGCCAACATTTCTCCATCTTATCTGCAACTATTTATAGTACAAAGGGGAACAGAGAGGATGACTAATGTTGGTCAATTTCATTGCCGTGTTTAGGAAAATGAAGTTTAGATGCCAATTAACACTGAGAGACTGTAAAATTCCAATTAGCACAAGACAACATGTTTTTAAAAAATAGTGTTTTATACATGATTAGACCAATACCTTGTAATACTAGTCTCCTATTTTTGTCCTTTGTCACCCCCAGGGGGAGGGAAAATATCTACATTCTTAGCAATGCTTGCCTGGTAAGTTTAAAGGTCAGGTTTTTATCTCCCAGAAAGCAGCCTTCTTTTTTAGAAAAACATTGAATCACTACGAAGAAACATTCATTAATTTACCTGAAACTATCTAACACCTGGTTAAAACATGGAAATTAAATTGTCCAATCACTTGGTATGAATTACGATACATTTGCCTAACTGAAACTGTCAAGTATTTGTTTAATGCATGAAAGGTTCACACTTTTATCTTTCCACTGATAATCTTATACTACTGAGAAATATGGAAGGATTCAGGGATCACACTCGTGTTCAATCTTTTCATGCTGTTTTCAAGAAGCCCATTCATTCCTCCATCCATTCACCCTTTCATGTACTCAGGAAAGATTCACTGGATGCCTCTTACGTGCGAAGCATTACACTAGATGCTGGGGATAAAGTAGTGCTGATGACACAAAGTTTTTGCCTTCATGGAGCTTTCATGCTCATTAGAAGCAGAAAAAATAAATACGTGCATAAACATAATTACAGATTACAGTAAGTGTTATGAAGGAAATAGGGCACTAAGAGAGAAATTAACAGGGCAATTTATATTAGATTGAGCGGTCGGGGAAGGCTACTGATGCGACACATAAACAGACAAAAAAGAGAAGGAGCTAGCACGAGAAAAACATTTCAGATGCCTTGGGCAGAAAACAATAAGCCAAAAATGGGAACGGCAGGTACAAAGAACCAACAAAAAGTTAGTGTGACTGGAATATAGTGAGTGGAAGGGAATGTAATTCATACGATTATTTACTCAGGGATGTAATTTAACATATGGTGTAACTGAGTCCATGGAATAATGAGGCGCACTATAAATATTTTACTATATTTGTGGTGTAAATTTGTCACCCATAGGTCTCCAAATTTTACATTTGTGGACATAATATTCCATTTTATACATACATTACCAAGTTTACAGTACTGGTACACATTTGAAAGAATGACTGGATTTTTTTTCATTGCTTAGTAGCTCTCACCAACTTTCTCTTATTGTTTTTGTACCACCTCCCCTCTTCCTAAAATTTCTCAAATACCTATGATTTAATTGGAAGACTTCTCTTAGTTCCCCTACTGAAGTCTCCTCTTGATCTAGAATTACGTCCAGGGGAGGGAATAATAACTCTCTGAGAACTGGCTGACTCTGAGGCTGCAGTGATGATGCTTTTATGTGTGATTTGTTTTTGTGTGTGTGGTGTGTTTTTTTGGGGGGGTGGGGGGTTGCGCCACTTTAAAAGTAGGGCAGGAAATCAGATTTGGAAGGAGTGTTATCAGAAACCATTGCACAATTGAAAAAAATACTCTACTGCTTTGACCCCTGGTCATATCTTTGGGGACGTCACGGATGAAGTGCTGGCTTGGGCAAATGGTGCCGTCAACACCAGGCCATAGGTGCTCACATTTGGAAGCACTCATGTGATACAATCCCTCCCTTCTAGAGTGACTGTCAGGAGGCTGTCTTTTGGGGTTCTGTACAACTTTGTTCTTAGAAACTGAGTGGGGATAAGACGCAGGAAGAAAGAACATAAACTTTTAAAAGCATCAGAATTGTTACAGTACCAGTCAAAACTGAAGAACTGGTAGCAGGTGGTGCCATCTGTGCCAGACTAACTGAAATGAAAATACTTCCTTTCCAGAGTTGGTGGTGATGGCGCATGGGGGATGGCAGGCACGGGGTGGGTAGGGAGAGACACACCAGGGCCCTAATATATTAGGCAGTAAGGAATTTATGCCAGTGGGCATAGCTAACTCTCTTAATGGAGAGCAACTGTGGACACGCTCCAGTTACCTCCATGCCTTAAAAAAGTTACCAGCTTCACAAGTCCAACCCCGAATGCCACTGCAGCCAGTTGTGCACAGTGTATGTGTGTGACTGTTGATCCACTAGTATACAGCACCGTCCAGGGGCCCTGGTCTAGTATGTATTCTAATGAGGACACATTACAAAGTACAAATTTTAATGACTTTTTCGTTGTTATTTCACCTTCTACTTTGTAAGTTTTACACTAATTTTTAAAGAAGCAGATTTTTTAAATTATCTAATTAAAAATCTGGTAAGTATTAAGCTAAATTGTTACCTGTTTCTCACAAATTCCTTATTCTTCGAGTCAAATGCAAAGAATGATAGCAATTATTGTTAACGTTTCCATTTACCTTGCAATTATGTTTTAATCAGTAAGTTATTTCTCTACATGGTTAATAAAGAAGATACTTTTACGTACTCACTTTAATGCAATAAGAAATGCAGTTATCCTCATAGTGTTTGCAACATCTATGCCTTGGTCCATGCTTACATCTGAAATTAAACCAAAAGCCTAGTTATAATTAAAATGTGTGCACGTGTGTGCGCATGTGTCTCTGTGTGTGTGTGTGTGTGTGTGTGTGTGTGTGTGTGTCTGTATCTGCTTAAACCTCTCTAACCAAAAAAGGAGAAAACATTACCTACTCATTTGTAAATGTGTGCATCTTTTGGTGTCTTAGGACATACAGAAGAGAACAGATTTTTTTTTTCTTTGTTGATCACCATTTGACACATTGTATAAAATATGTGACTGTAGTCAAAATATTTGAGTGTGGAACAGAAAAACCATATTGGTAAACATTTGTGACTAAATATGAAAAATATGTATATATTATCTCTTTAGTCTGCCAAATCTTTTGGAAGGTTTAAATCACTTATTGTAGAGTATAACGGTCATAAATCATCCATGAAGTCAGTACTTGAGCAAAAATCATAATGAGAATGTGCTCAGGTTACAGGAATTTATACTTAATTATATTTGAGAGAAAACATCTGGAAAAGAAACACAATACAGTATTAGAATTCGAAATTCAGTTTTTAAAATAAATATAGATATAGATCATGTAGGAATTCAGAAGTAGGTTATTTGTGATTTAACTGTAAACCACTTAGTCCTCTAGTGTTTAATAAACATTTCTGCTCAGAGGACTACTGTTCAAGACACACTTATTTTAATTACGGATGCTGACTCCAGCACCATTTATTCACTCGAGGCATAAAAAAGTGAGTAAAATACCTAACATGGGTTTAGCTCTTCCCCTTTCTCTTTGAAGAGTTCATGTTCCAAAATAAGTAGTCTTTATAACTCTTTCAGACTGTACTTAATTAATTGTCTTCACGGTTGGAACACATTAACTCTTTCCTGTTTATAGCAATTACTTGTAGGGCAATCTTCTGGCTCCACGTCTCTCTAATCCCACTCACAAATTGATTAACAAGACCTTTTCCGAAATCCAATTCTGCAGTGCAGCTGGTATACAAGCAGCCTTTCCTACTCAAGGGTGACAGCAGTGGTCCATACCAACCATAGCCTTTGTGTCATTAGAATGATATGACATATCTGATCACGTGAAGTTGTTGAGTGATTAAAGCTGGGAGCCTGAAAAGAGGTGAATCAGAGAACTGCCTTACGTAAACCATCACTCTTCATACTTTTAAGTGTCCTCTTCAAAGACATTTCTCAGCCATTGCTACCAGAACTACACAGAAATTGTTACACTCTCTCTGCTAGTGAAGTTAAATTCTGATACCAACTATACTGTCATTTAATCTTTCTTTACTCTTTCATTAAAATGGCGTCCCAAGTACTGGACTGCCCGTCTGTTTTGCTTCTGTATTATCCTGCATCTGCTTTCACACCAGTGGACTCACTGAAGACACTCTGACAAGTTCTGCCACCCAAGACATCATTCATCCACATAATACATTCTCCGCATTCCCCTATGAGTCTGCTGACATGATTTCCACTAAGAGGGAGCCTCTCTCCCTTCTCCCTACTAAGGTAACCCATAACTGTTCTGAACTTGCTTAATAAGTTCACTACCATAATTATTCCTGCCATCTACTATTCCTTTCTTTCCTCTTACCTTCCATATGCGGTGTATGCCAAATTGACGCCCAAAATCTTTAAACTCAGTAAAAATTTTGAGGGCCAACTCTTTGTTCATGTATGTGAGGCACCTCATATGTTATTTCATTTAATGCACACTACACCCCTTAATAGAGATTATTAACCTCAGTAAATCAATGAGGACTTTGGGATGCAGGCAGTTAAATCACTTACCCAAAGTCACAAAGCCCAGCAGGGGCAAAATAAGAGTCAAACATAGGTCTTCTGATTACTTAAAGGACTTCAACTTCCCATAATTGATCCGCTAACTTTTTATATTGCCTACTCATGCCTTACTCTCTAAAATATCACTACTAAGATTATTTTTATTGGCTGATTTAATTTAAACCATTACATTTATTTTCTTAAATATCTACACTTGAAATACAAATAAAGACTTATTTGTATATACACAAATAAAGATTTCTCATCTTATTTACAAAGCCCTAAAATTTCCCACTTTTGTAAAATATTAAGTTTTGCTCCTTATTATTCCTGCAGCTTCTTGAATCTCTCTCAGAACTTTTCATTCTCCTTTCCACATTTGGCACATTCGATTATCACATATTAATCTGTTTCCTGAAGTTCCCCATTCTAGCCTCCTGCAACTCTTCATAGTTTGAAATAAAAAGTATTTTAATTTCATATAAATATGTTATAAAGGCATATGATGGTTTATAGTCCTGTTGGGCATAATATATAACATTCACTTGCCATCATGTGCCTTTTATAAAACTATGCACAATTTCTGGTTAAAAAAAAAAATTACCTGAAAACAAAAATACCTTGGCATGACACAAATATCATATAAACCAATGACAAAGCATGCTAAAGTATCACATCGAGAACTCACATAAATATCACATAAAGAACTCACATTGAATCCACAAGTCTTCTGACTAGAGCGATTATATTCATTCTTCTTGGTTTTTCCTCCTGTTTCTCTGTCTTTTGTTCCACTTTTGCATATGCTGTCTCTGGTGAATAAGAATGTGTGGGAATTTCTTCCTTCCCTACAATGAACCTAAAGAAAAGAGCACAGTGTGAGGCATTTTTCACGTTAAAAAAATTAAAAAATAAAAAATCAATGAGAAAATAAACCAATTTTGCTTATATATAAATAAACTCTGGAGAGTACTTTATCATTTGAAATAATATTTTTCACAACTTATATAAAATCTAACCATTTTTTAAAAATAGACTTTTGAAATCTGAATACTCAGAAAATGTTAATAGTCATTTATTTGACAATGCAGGTATTTTTTAATTAAATCAACCAAGTAAAATACAGTATAGCACTTTCATAAAGCACCTTTTAACTTAGGTCACCACTTTTATAAAGCATTACACATGTTAAAGTTTTTGTCAAATAAAGAAGCTGATGAACTATTAACTTGGATCTACTAAAGACAAAAAACTCATTCATTTTTCTCTAAAACTTGCTAATGATTACAATTGAAGGAGTTTCTCAAATGTTACTCTAAATTTATATCTAATGTCACTTTAAACAGCTACAGTGCAGTAGAAGGTCATCTATACACAAATGAGGAAATAGAGGAAACTAAAGAATGAGAATCAGAAAATGGTCAAGATTCTATGAATCTTCACATTATTTCATGAGAAAATCTTAAATTTGATGTTATTCCAATGTACTTATTTCATTTTTGAAAAATCTAATACCCAGGAGAAGACACCTATCATATCAAAACTGGACTAAATTTTTCCAAAGACAATACAAAGAAAATGTTATCACCATTAGATATCACTCAGTCAGTATCTTTTATCAGAGTTTTCATTCTTACTGTTTGCACCTTCAACATAAGAGTCATTGCTCTTATAAAGAATGACTAAGCTTCCCTGAGGGAACTCTACCTGTTGAATTTTCAGAAAATTAATCATAAAGTACAGAACAACATGGGGTCTATAATACTACACTAAAATTCTGGAACCTGGGACCCATGACAAACAGAATAAAACAATTTAAATACTCATAAAACAGAGAAACTTAATGTACAACCCATCCCATTTAGACAAGCTTGGTAAAACATCTAACTCATCAAATTGTAAGGGGTGTGCAATGAGATTGTCACCACGTGGCAGCTGTGCATCCTTGGTAACTGTTAGCCTAAAAGAATTTGGTTCTTAATCGTGGGGGTGCACACAGAGTTTAAGATATGTACTACTGCTCTTTATAAACAAGACAAAACTATGCTAGAACAGATACAGTAATATCTCTCACACATTTCATAACACTGTTGCTATTTTGGCCAGGACTGACCATCTCAAATTAGAAGTCACTTCCTCGGAGAAAATGCCCTGCCCTAAGGTGGAGTGAGTTAACCGCCCTTCCTTTGTGTTCTCATAGCCCAATGAACCTCCAGTACTGAAGCACCATTTTAGTAGTTTACATCCCACTAAACTGTGAGACTATGTATATCTTCTTTGCTATTATATCCTGGTGCTTAGCACAGGGTTTGGCACATAGTAAATGTTTAGTTAATACACACTGAATGTATATAATAATAATTAGCATTGTCTGATAATTTACTACATGACAAGCACAGTACTGCGCCTTTTACAAATATTAAATCGTTAAATCCTCAGAGCAACACTATGAAGTAGGTAACATAATCTCCATAAGAGTTAGCATAAAAAAGCATCTTATCCATAGCCAATAATATCAGTATTTACTTGAACTCAGAACTGACTCTAATGCCTGAGTTCTTAATGACTAAGCTATGTCACACAAACACAGGCAGGTGACAAACCTAAGCTCTCATTAACCTGGCTAACACCATTCGCTCTGTCCTGGTGATTCCCTGAGACCCTGCCCCACCCAACACACTCACCTGGCCGAGATGCTTCAATCAGCTTTTCCATACAAGCAGCCTACCATTGCTGCACTGTGAACTTTCCTAAAATATCTCAAAGGTCCACAAATCCCTAACAAGCAGCGGCTGACCTTGGTGTGTCCTCTTTCTCTTACTAAACTGCCCCAAGCCCTGAACAAGAGGCAACCAGTCCCAACTTGCATTGTAACTCCAATCAGGTGGCGCCATGCATGGAATGGTGGCCAGTTTTGGCCTGGAACATAGCTTCAACTAAGTGGCCACAAAACCAGCACAACAGGCAGCTGGTTTCAGCTCACGGTGTGGTACCCAACAAAGGGTCTAAAGGCAGGCATTAATAGCAATTGGATTCGGTTCGTTGCATAGCCTCTCCCAAGTATATTCAAGTTCATTATAAGCAGCAACTAATTACAGATCACTTTGTAGCCTCACTAGACATCCCCCAGTAAGGCATAAATGGCAGCTGACCTTGTCCTGCACCAGAGACCCTCCCAAGAGCCTCCAGAACCAACATTAACTGGTGTCTGGCTTCAGACCCCTACATAGCAGCACCTAACCAGCTCTACAAATGACATACCCAAAGGGTGGACTCATCTGGCACCAGAGCCCTATTAAAACAACTCCCATTCTGTGGGGTCAGTTTCTGAACAACAGCTTGTCCACTGTAGTCATGGCCAGCCCTCGGAGCCAGTCAGCCTAAGGGTCAATCCCGACCACTGATGTGCCAATATCAATCAAGGCTCAACTATAAAAGGAGGGCACACACAACCCACACAAGGGACACTCTTGGAGCACCCACCTCAGGTGAACCGGAAGACTGTACCACTGGGCCTCACACAACAACTACTATATAAGGCTACTCTGCCAAGACTGGGAGATATAGCAGATCTACCTAATACATAGAAACAAACACAGGGAGTCAGCCAAAATGAGCAGTATGAAAGAACAGGACAAAACTCCAAAAAAAAGTAGCTAAACAAAATGGAGACAAGCAATCTACCAGATATAGAGTTCAAAACACTGGTTATAAGGATGCTCGATGAACATCCTTAGGGAAGAACATAGGGAAATAATAGATAAACTCAGTAATAACCTCAACAAACAGATAGAAACCAAAAAAAAAAAAAAGAAAGAAAGAAAGAAAAGAACCAGTCAGAAATAAAGAATACAATACCTAAAATGAAGCATATATTAGAGGAACTCAACAGCAGATTAAATGAAGCAGAGGATAGAATCAACAATCTGGAAGACAAGGTAGTGGAAAACACCCAATCAGAACACCAAAAAGAAAAAATATTTTTTTTTTAAATGAGGATACTTTATGGGACAACATCAAGCATGCCAACATTCACATCACAGGGGTACCAGAAGAAGCAGAGAGAAAGAAATAAAAAACCTATTTAAAGAAATAATGACAGAAAACATCCCTAACCTGGCAAAGGAAATAGACACATAAGTCCAGAAAGCACAGAGTTCCAAATAAAATGAACCCAAAAAGGCCCACATCAAGACACATCATAAATAAAATGCAAAGCATTAAAGACAAAGAGTATATTAAAAGTAACATAAGAAAAGCAGTTAGTTACATACAGGGGAGCTCCCATAAGATTGTTGCTAATTTCTCAACAAAAACTTTGCAGTCCAGAAGGGACTGGCACAAAATATGCAAAGTGATAAAAAGCAAAGACCTATAACCAAGATTACTCTACCCAGCAAGGCTACCATTTAGAATCAAAGGACAGACCAAGAGCTTTCCAAGCAAGAAAAAGCTAAAGGAGTTCATTACCACCAAATGATTATTACAAGATATATTAAAGGGACTTCTTTAAATAGAAAAGAAAACATCAAAAATATGAGTAAGAAAATAGGAAAGAAAAAAATTCTTGCTTACAAAAGCAAAAAATTAGTAAAAGCAATGGATAAACCAACTATAAAGGTTGTACAAAGGTTAAAAGGTGAAAGTAGAAAGATCAATGATAACAATAAGTTAAGGCATATACACAAACACACACACAAAGAAGTGAAAAAGAGTGGGAAAAATAAAAACACGGAGAAAATGAGTAAAAATTGTAGTGATTTTAGAATGTACTTGAACTTAAGCACCATCAACTTAGAATGCTATAAACATAGCTTGGGCTCTATGAAGCACATGGCAACCACAAACAAGAAGTCTTCAAGAGATAATAAGAAATAGAGAGAAAGGAATCCAAACATGACACTAAGAAAAGCATCAACATACAAGAGAAGAGCGTGTAAGAATAAGAAAGGAACAGAGAACTACAAAAATAATCTGAAAAAAGAAAATTAATAAAATGGCAATAACTACATACCTATCAATAATTATTTTAAATGTAAATAGAATAAATACTCTTATCAAAGGACATAAGGTGGTTGAATGGATTAAAAAAAAAAAAAAAAAAAAAGACCCATACATATGTTGCCTACAAGAGACCCACATCAGATCGAAAGACACACACAGACTGAAAGTAAAGGAATGGAAAAAGATATCACATGCAAATGGAAACAAAACAAAAAAAAGCTGGTGGAGCAATACTTATATCAGAAATAGTAGACCTTAAAACAAGGGTTGTAACAATAGACAAAGAAGGACATATCACAATGATAAAGAGACCAATCTCTTTATCAGAAAGAGAAATTAAGAAAACAATCCCATTACAATTGCATCGAAAAGAATAAAATACCTAAGAATAAATTTAACCAAAGAGGTAAAAGACCTGTATGCAGAAAATTATACGACATTGAAGAAAAAAACTGAAGAAGATACAAATGAATGGAAGTATATACCATGCCCATGGATAGGAAGACTTAACATCATTAAAATGTCCATACTACCCAAAGCAATCTAGAGATTCAATGCAAAATACCAATGGCATTTTTGACAGAACTAGAACGAATAACCCTATTTCTATGCAGTTACAGAAGACCCAAAATAGCCAAAACAGTCTTAAGAAAGAAGAGTAAAGTTGAAGGTATCATGCTACCTGATATCAAACTATACTACAAGAACATAGTAATCAAAACAGAATGGTACTAGCATAAAGAACAGACACACCTATCAATGGAACAGAATAGAGAGCTCAGAAATAATTCCACACCTGTTATGGTCAATTAATCTATGACAAAGGAGGAAAGAATATACAATGGGGTAAAGACAGTCTCTTCAATAAATGGTATTCGGAAAACTGAAAAGATACATGTGAAAGAATGAAACTGGATCACTTTCTTACATCATATACAAGAATAAACTCAAAATGGATTAATGACTTAAATGTAAGATCCGAAACCATAAAACTCCAAGAAGAAAGCATAGGCAGTAAAGTAAACTCTTTGACATCACTCTTAGCAATATTTTTAATAATGTATCTCCTCAGGCAAGGTAAAAAAAACAAAAAACAAAGAAATGGGACTACATCAAACTAGAGTTTTTGCACAGTGAAGAAAACTATCAGCAAAACGAAAAGACAATGTCCTGAGTGGGGGAAGATATTCGTCAATGATACCTCTGGTAAGGGGTTAATACCTAAAATATATAAGGAACTCATACAACTTAACACCAAAAACACAAACAATCCCATTTTAAAAATGGGCAGAGGACCTGAATAGACAATTCCCCAAAGAGGACATAGAGATGGCCAATACATATATGAAAAGATGCTCTACATCACTATTCATCAGGTAAATGTAAAAACAAAACCACAATGAGATGTCACCTCATAACTGTCAGGATGGCTATCATCAATAAATCAACAAACAACAAGTGCTGGAGAGGATGTGGAGAAAAGGGAACCCTTGTGCACTGTCAGTAGGATTGAAATTGGTGCAGCCACTAAGAAAAACAGTATGGAGGTTCCTCAAAAAATTAAAAATAGAACTGCCTTATGACCCAGCAATTCCAATTATGGGTACTCACCCAAAGAAATCCAAAACACTAATTTGAAAAGATATGTGCACCCTATGTTAACTGCAGCATTATTTACAATAGCCAAGATATGGTAGCAATCTAAGACAAACGGATAAAGAAGAGGTAGTACATAAAATATACAATGGAATATTACTTCGGCCCTAAAAAATAATAGAATCTTGCAATTTGTGACAACATGGGTGGACTTAGAGAGTATTATGCTAAGTGAAATAAGTCATCAAGAGAAAGACAAATACCATATGATTTTACTTATATGTGGAATCTTAAAAACAAAACAAACAAGCAAACAAAACAAAAAAAAATTCACAGATATAGAGAACAAATTGATGGTTGCCAGATGAGAGTGGGGTTCAGGGGGATGGGTGAAAAAATTGAAGAAATTAAGAAGTACGAATTGCCAGGTATAAAAACAGTCATCAGGAGGTAAAATACAGCATAGGGAATATAGTCAATAATATTGTAATATCTACACAGAGTGTCAGATGAGCACTAGACTTATCGAGGTGATTACTTCATAAGTTAAGTGTCTAATTACTATTCTGTATATCTGAAACTAATATTGTGTGTCAACTGTAATTGAAAAATTTTTTAAATTTTAAAAATAGCCAATATTTATTGAGCATTATGTGCCATGCATAGATCTAAACACTTTACATGCAATTAACTCATTTGATCTTCAAATGTTGAGACAATCATATAAAAGCTTCCCCTCGTATTGAACCCACCCTAACTCTTCCCTCCTACATTTACAGTAAATAATTACTAATCTTCAATAAGCATCTACTATATGTACTTTGCAGAACAGTCAACATTTATGACACAAACTGGAAGAGCACTGGGTATGGAGTAAGTATATATAATCACTGTATGATGGTACAGTCAAACATTCTAAGCCTAAGATTCTTCATCGTGTCACATGGGAATAAAAATACCCGTCTCATGAAACTGTGAAAATTCAGTTTTCTAATCTATGATAAAGTGCTTGGTGAACTATAACACAAAATACAACGCCAATGCTTAACCATCATTTCTACAGTGTCTATCATGTGGCAATTACGGTGGTAAGAGATGGGCTATAAGGTTAAAAGAAGACTCTACTTACTTTAGTGAAACTTATCATCCAAAATGTGTTTGGCAGTACATGAGTCCTGCCCTAAGGAAGCCCATAATCTGGTACTACACCGTTAAGTACTTAATTTTCCAGTAATTGTTCATGCATAGCTTTGTCTTTCCAAGCTCCCTAAAGAAAGAGTTCTGGCAATTCTTTTCTAATAAGCCATGGTATGAGGCACACAATAGGCCCCCAAAATAGTTGCTGATAAACTGATTTTCTTTCCTTTTCTTTTTTTTTCAGGGAAAAAAGACCAATAAATTACTCTTTCAATGAAATATTCATAAAATCACTTTTGTGGCCTCTAAAATTACTTTCAGCTTAAAAAGTGAGTCAATAAATATTTATTATAATTAGGTATAATGACATTTCTTTTATTAAAAAGTTAACTCACACATTCTCTTCACATAAAGGTAAATAAAATATGCTACTTACCGAAGTGCAGAGAATGTAAATCCTTTCAAACCATCTTTGCATCTAAAAACAATAATAATTTACAAAGATTAAACAACATGCTCTGCGATATAAAGTAGTAAATTAAATAGTTATTAACATTTTTCTAAAAGCGATGAATTTTTTAAAGGTTAAACTCTTTTAGGACAATGATCAGAGTAGTACAAGCGGTCAAACAAACAACAAACAATGAGGCAGGCCATCTTACACAATGATTAAAATAATAATGCTTTCCTACGTCATATGAACGTAATTTAAGGCTCAACTCTCAGATATGCAGGGTGAAGAAAGATTTAAGTAAATCTTCTACGGGCTCCATGTGGACGTGAAATGCAGGCCCAAGTGGCATATTCTCCATTCCACCCAATCCATGGGGGAGCAATTTGTTGAGAAGACAGAGGCCACACACACCTGCTGGCTATTATGTAAAGGTCAATTCAAGGTCCTGACCTCTCCCTACTTATTAATTCAGTGAGTGCAGAGCAATGTCGAGTTGGCAGGCACAAAAGGGCTTCAAGTTTAGTTCAACAGTTTTAACTTCTGAGTAAGCCCAATCAGATTACTTAGCACAGGGAACAGGGTGGGGGTGAGGAGAGAGCACAGAAAAATTCCAAATAATATTTATTGAGTACTTACTACTGCTGGACATTGTTTTGGGCCCTTTATATGTGTTGTCTCATTTAATTGTATCACAACTCTATAAATAGGTGTTTCTCTAGTCCACAGTTGTGCAGATGCCCCCCAAGTGCAGCAACTTCCCAGAGGTCACGACATCAATACTAGTAGTCAGAATTCAGGGGGGAAAAAGTTCAGCTGACTTAAAAGTCATGCTTTTCTCTTATACCTCCTTCCATAAGAGGGTGTTCCTTTTCATTGGGGAAGACTCAAACTACATGATAATTAAGAACACAAGATTGTCAGATCTGCAAATACTATTTTAACAATATTTTAAAACGGGGACATTACTATCGTGGTCTTAACGATCCGCTTTATAGGTTATGACCAAGGTCCTAAAGAATCTCTGGGTATCTAGTATCAAAATCCCTTGGAGAAGCTATAAAGATTGGTGACATAATGATGCTCTAATGTATGTTTATATTAGACACTGGATGTTCTTGGATAAAAAGTACATCCTCAAGTCTAAATGGGCAATGCTCTCTGAATACCTTTTATATAAAAAGTCATGAGGAAAATGCACAAAACATAAGAAATCTATCTTAAAGATTTTAAATATATACATTTTTCTTGGAGGACATACAAAATCTCAGACAAGAATTTAATCCATGTGCACAGAGATGTTTTAAAACACTTAGGAATTCATTTCAATTAAGCAACATGATCTACTTTGTGGTCATGTTAACAATGAGAAACGTAACCACGGAATTTAGCTAACATACTGCATAATTATCTGCCCTACACAGTGAGGGTAAAGGCAAAAGAATTCACATGTGAAGCTAAAAATGTGCATGGGAAAATTATAGCATTAAAATTCTTAAACTTATCCTTTTCCGTCGGAAGAAAGTGATTCTCAGTAACTTAAAACCCATAATTGGGTAATTTCTAGATAGGTGTGGTGGTGAGGGGGTAGGCTAGGGGTCGATTGACTGGAAAACAGAAAGCAGCACATTGATTAAAAGATTATATACAACTGGGAGCAAATTTTGGCTTTAGTATGTTATTGTTAAAAGCTAGCCATTTATCTTTGTGCAATGCTGAATAGATAAAGGATTCTGACAACTTGGTCTAGTCAGGATTGCATATTTGTGACCTTAAACAATAAATCTAATTGCAGACCAAACATCAAAAAGTAGCTTTCAAATATAAAAGGCCATATACAAATGAATTTGCAATTTCATTCTGATGGAAGTTTGGTTCTTTCAGCAGAACCCTGTGGGAAGCACTTCATATTGATAAAGTCTTAGCACAGATTCAAAAGGGGCTATTCTTCCTTCCATTCATGTGTATAAGGTCTGTTAACGTAATTGAGGGTCAGATGTCTATGTCAAAAGAACAAAAAAGTAATTATTCCCATAAAAAGAATCCTTAAAATAGTTATATTGTCCTGCATTTTGACACCAAGAGCATTGTCTGAGCCTCAACCTATGAAACACTATCGTAATCTGTGTTAAATGTAAAAAGTATGATATAAACATAAAGATGTATACAAAGCAGACCCCATTAGAAGGTATCTCACTATTCCATGGATCACGTTATTGTAATGTAAATTAAATCTCAGCCTCCATTCACGTCTTCAGGCTCACTGATTTATTCAGCAAATATTGACTGAGTGCCTACTATGTGTAAGCACTGATTTAGGTTCTAAGGATGTAACAGTGAACAATAGAATCCCTGCTTTCATACAGCTGACATTCTAGGTTGGGGAGAGAGACAATAACAAAAGTAAGTATGTCATGTGATAATATTTGCTATGGCAAAAAAACAAAGCACAATAAGGGGAGAAACTGTGATGGAGCCAGGGCTTATCATCTTACATAGTGTGTTCAGGAAGGGCCTCTCGGGGAGGGGAAATTCGGTGATTTGATCAGAAACCTTACTGAACTGAGGGAGGGAAGAGCATTTCAGTTTGCAGGAAGAGCAAGCACACAGCCCGGGTGAGGAGTCTGCATGGCATGTAAGGAGAACAGCAAGCAGATGACTGCCGCTGGAGCAGCACAGAGGAGGGAAACAGTGGTAGGAAATGAGGTCACAGTAATAGCTATGGAGGGAGAGAATGGTTTACAATTATTATAGGGTTCTTTAGGCACGGTAAGGACTTTGGAAGGTCCTCAGCAGAGGAGTGACAAGATCTGTTTTAAATTTTAAGATAATCACTTTGGCTGCTGATTGGAAAACAGACTACAGGAGGGCACGGTTAGAAGCACGGAGGCTAACTCCACGGGGAAGATGATTTTGGCTTGACTGGATCACAGTGGTAGAGGTGGACAGAACTGGTAAGATTCTGACTGTATTTCAAAAGCAGAGTTGGCGAAATTTCTTGATGGTTTGAATGTGGGATACGAGCAAAAAAAAAAGAATTTACAAATTATTGAAATATTGTCGGTGTGAGCCAATGGAAAGATAAAATGTCCATTTACTGAAGTGAGGGAGACTTCAGGTTTCAGGAGAAAAACCAAAGTCCTGTTTTGGACATGTTAAATTTGAGATGCATATTAGCTATAAATGGAAATGTTAAGAAAGCAAGTAGCTGGCTATACAGGTTTGGGTTCAAAAAACAAGTCTGATTCATATATAAGTAGTACTTAAATCCATGGGATTAGATACAATCATCGAGGCAGTAAGTGCTGATAGAGAAAATATCCTAGAAATGAGAATATTTTATTCCTCCATAGTTTATAGTGCAGAAAAATCTCTTCTATAGAAGGGAAAAAAATCATTTTTCCTCCTAATAAAATCAGTAATATTGTTTCATTTTTATTTCTGAGTGTGCATAAAGATAACATTTAACTCATGTTTACCTAGACTCTGCTACTGGTCTACAGTAGCTACTGGACTCTGCTACATAACTAACTAGTATGACTCAATCCATAGTTATTGAATCTCTCTACATTTGCAAGGTTCTATGCTATGTATGATTTAAAGCGAAGCCAGAAAAGACAAGAATTTGTGGAAAAAGAATTTGTGAAATTATATCAAACAATTTAGGTGATACACAACTAATTACAGAGGTCCCAGTTGGAACTTAAGACTATGTACAAAAATGTATAAAGAAGTTTAATGTTGCTATTAGAATAATATTCTTGGTCAAATGCCAATGGGGGGGAGAACCCAGAAAGACAAAAACAAAAAAATTCAATTAGAAGTGTATCGATAGTAAAAGAAACAATTTTGCCCACAAAGATTCTTTGTCTCATGCTTAATTTCCATGAAATTACTTCCATGAGCTACTTTTATCTTTACTACAAAATTGTACCGGCAGATGTCGCTAGTAAACCATTTTGGAAGTTGAGCTCTTTGATGTCATTTCTACATTAAACATTTTATTGCATGTTTTCCCTTAAAAACACATTTATAGATATTGAAAGTGTTGCTAATCGTGATTAAATTCCTCCAAGTAACTATAGTAATATTAGACTTTCAATGATAAGTGATTTCCTGTTCTGTAGGGGAGCAGAATTTGTCACACCAAAATAATGCTTTTTTAGGCAAATTGATTATTTTTTCTTTCTTAATTTTAATTGAGGTAACATTGTTTAATAATATTATATGAATTTCATGTGTACATTATAATTCAGTATCTGTATACTCTGTTGTGTGCTCACCACCAAGTCTAGTTTCCTTCTGTTACCATATATTTGATCCCCTTTGCCCAATTCACCCTCTTCCCCACCTCCCTTCCTCTCTGGTAACCCCCATTCTGTTGTTTCTATCTATGAGTTTGTTTTTGTTTTGTTTTGTTAGTTCGTTTGTTACTTTTTTGTTTTATATTCCACATAGGAATGAAATCATACTGTTACAGAATATGGTCAAAAGCATATAACTCAAATAGTTGTTGGCATGCTGGATGAAGTAGGATGGGTTCAGAGGCGTGAAGGAAGAAAAACTGTGTACTCTATATTTATGTATCATTTCAAATATTTTACAAGTATACACTTATATATTATTTGTGTAGTTTGTTTAATTAAAAACACCAATACTTGAACCTTTAGGAACAGATTAAACAGTGTAAAAGGTCTTCATCTCTATTTCACCAACACAATGGCACAGAATTTAAAACTCAAAATAGGCACCTTTACTAATTAATACTGCTAATTAATGCTGTAAAAGTTGTCTAGAAGGCATAAAATTACAAACTAAAATAAATGGTTTAGACTAGAATTTTCTGAAACTATGATCCCAATAAACATGGATAATTTCATTGAAAATTCCTTTGAGTATCAATTTCAAAATTTGTTGTCATTTTTAAACTCATTTTATTGGTTAGAAGGAAACTCAAATATTGGTTAAATATACATCATCTATCATCTCAATGATCGTATGTTGAGCACCTAAAGTACAGAAGAGGCTGTGCTGCCAATAACTTGAGGAATGCAAAGACAAACTATATACCATATCTGACCATAAAAAATATATATAGAAAGCATCTGTAAAGCTATCTGTATGTTTGTCAAATAAATGAAAATAATCTTGACCAAAAGTTCTAGCACATAATTTCCTGTATCAATAGTGCTTTCTAGGCGCTTACTCTCTTTATACTTGAATTCAACTTCAAAGTTCTTTAGCCCAGCATTTAACATTGTCTATATTCTTAAATGAGTTGGGAAATACAGTAGATTCAAAATCACAATTAAAGATGCTAAAAGATTTGCAAAAAAATAAAGACAAGTTAGATTTAAAATAGTCATACACATTGATAATTCTTAAAATATTCTATTGTATTGATATGAATCATCTAAGTAACTCGGTATCAAAAATAAAAGTTATATTCTTATATGTGAGCAAAATTATTTAAAACAGAAAATATCTTAAAGTTCAAGCATACTGGGATATGAAAAGAATGACATATGAACTTAATTATAAATTATAGTTACACACACTAGCTAGATCTTCAAAATTTTGACTTGCGTATCTATCATTGGTACTAAAAACATAGATATATTTGGAGTGAATATAACTGAAAAGTTTAATTTGAAAGTTAAAAAAGAACCAGAATGACTCAAATTTGTGACTCACAGTGGTCTTCATTTTAAAGAAAACTCGTGCAGTTTTATAGTTTCTTCTGAAGTTAATTTTTTTTTATTTTACTTTTAAAAACCCACATAAAAGAATAAACCACTTTTTCTAACTTTCCTAACCCATTTTCAAGTGTACAAGCTCACCTTAACACTCAGTTACAATTTAGTAGTTAAAACTTGATTCTGATTGACACCTGTTTATAGTAAAATATTGAAAAAAGATTGACATGAAATTAATTTCAGACGTTTATTTTTGTTTTGTTCTAAAAAAAATCTTCAGTGTCCTAATCATACATGTATACTCCAATAGGTGAAATCAATAATTTGAATTTACTACTCAGAACTTGTGGTGTGTGAAGAAAAATAATTACATTGCTTATTACACACACAACAGGCTTTTCCTCTGAAGTCTACCATTGTTTGAATAATAAAATAGTGAAAGGTCAGTTTAAGTCTGCATATGGTAATGCAGGAACACAAAATAACTAATGTTATGTTCCTATTTTAAGAAAACTCACATACAAAAATCTGAGGTTGGAATAGCAGCAGCAAGTTAAGAAATTTGGGGAAGATTATTTTGTTAGCTTCATGAATACATTATATATCTTCAAAATAATTTTCAACTGGATTCCCTTAAATAGTGAATTCCCCAGTGCATTAAAAATATTACTTCTCATTCTGGTAAATATTTTACAGTACATTGATTTCATATAGAATGGAACACTGTTTGTTCTCAGGAACCTGAGGAAAGTTGCTGAAGCAGGCAGCAGTTATGGGTAATCAAGTGTGATTGGAAGTCCCCAGATGGTTACTGTGCACTTTTTTTTCTGGTGTGCCCTAAATATAAATTGGAAACATTTGGATTCAAACTTACAGTAACAACTCCAATAGAATCAGATTTCGCCTTAAACTTGGACAGGCTGGAACTGTTTTTGCTTTAAAATCCAAACTAAGGAAGGTCATGCTCCAAGCTGTCTTCAATTGCTAAAGAACCAAGAATCACCTTCAGACTGTGTCTAAGAGAAATGTTAATTAGGATGAATTTCCCCCTCAAAATGAACTGGTAATAGCAACA
The DNA here is from genome assembly GCF_036562045.2 of Rhinolophus sinicus. Taxonomy (NCBI): domain Eukaryota; kingdom Metazoa; phylum Chordata; class Mammalia; order Chiroptera; family Rhinolophidae; genus Rhinolophus; species Rhinolophus sinicus. The sequence goes on from NC_133756.1 coordinate 108,559,503, forward strand.
CTAGTCAAACTTTAAAATACTTGTAAAAGGAGATTTTAGTTCCATTGGCCCTAAACCGAAGGCTTGTTTGCAGTTCCTCAGGAAATGGCATGTGCTTAGATTTGACAAATTAACTACAGGCGAAAAACAAATTTAAGATCAACATAGTGTTTTATGTAAATCCAAGAAAAAACTTACCAAGTTTTTAAGATCATGGCATTGCTATAGCAAAAACGATTTACATTACACCAAATGATAACCACAATGTTGAACTAATCTATTTTTTAAAGACCTCAAGACTAGCAAATATTTTCATTTTTCCCTTCCTATAATGGTTGTGAAAAAGATTAAAACATATGTTTTCAATAATATGGAATCTTTGAATCAACATTAATTTATGTTCAAATACATGTTGGTATCTATGTCATTAAAATAATATGGCAGTTGGCTTTTATGTTGAACAAAATGAACAGCTATTTGAAACTATTAACGTTAGGCTATACTTTTTTCATAAATTGATGTTTATTTAATATCAAAATTCAAATAAAAAATAAATAAAATATTCTTCTCCAGGTAATGGAGCAAAAACAACATTTCGGAAGCTTCTGGAAAACTATGATATTCTGATTAACTGAGGACTGACTAGAGAGTATCCTAACTCTAAAAGAAAAACATGCATTTCAAATACTTCAGCTTACTTCATTCATCTCAAAGATGAACTTAATTTGTGGCATGTGTAATAGAAACTGGGCAGGTGAACACATATTGGAATCTTGCTGACCTATAGATGGTATTAGAAAAATGGAATACTGGAACTAAAGTAACCTGAGAGATTATATTTTACAAATTAAGAAACCAAGGCCCAGGGAGGTTAAGTGATCTGCCAGAAAAAAAGAGTTTGGTCTCAGACATCCTCATACCACAGTAAAATCATTTTATGTCCCAATCATCTAACTCTGTGACTGCTGAGGTCTCGGTGTAGAGAAGAAATATTACAGAGAAGAAGTAGGGGTATCTTGGGTTGGAGAAGAGAAACCACAAATCACGTGAATTAAGAGAGAGAGAACAATGCTCTTTTAAATGACATTATACAAAGACTATAAAGGGACCTAAGAGCATGGATAGTTTTAAAGGAACCAATTTCCAGTTTCTCACTTCCACATGTCCTCCTATTTAAACAGCATTTGCCTGAAAGTGTACTTTGATCAGGAATCCATGCTGGCTTCTCTTATTTGCCTCCTCTTCATAATAGTTATTTTTCATATCAGTCTCTCCAGAAATTCCTGAACAATCATAAGGCTTATCCTTGGTACTAATTTGCCACCTTTAGCTACTTAAATTCCAAAAGCACCTCAATCACTGACATGAATACAAAAAAAACAGCGCTGAATTGAAGCTTCACTGTGTTTCATATTATACACCAGGTAAGAAATTGGATTTCTGAAGGAAATTCATGAGATGACTTCTCCCTTATCTGTCTCTCGGTAGCAACTTGTATCATCGGTTACTTTCCGACACATTTCACACTTCTTCACCGCTCTCATTTTGGTCATCCTGGTCCTTTCACACTGAATGCCTTCTTCAACTGCCCTCCTTTTCTGAGAGAATTCCTACCCAGTCTGTCAGGAATGGCAATTTGTCCCACAATCAGATATGACTGTAACTTTCTCAAACTCTCTTTGTTCTTTGTCTGTTCTAGGGGGCGCTTTTATTTTGACTCTGGCTACTTATGGTAGGAATTCCACAGTTACCTAATTTACTCTACCAAATTTAGGGTTTCTTATGGTATTCTGTATATCCATACCACAGAAATCAAAGGAGCGACTTACAAAGTTGACTTCTTTAATAATGAGGCTGGGAAATGAAAGGTTAGGCCAGGGATTCTCCAAGCGTGGTCCCTGAACAGCATCAACATACGATGGTAACTTGTCAGAAATACAAATTCTTGGCCCCACCCAGACCTACTGAATTCAGAAACTCTAAGAGGGGGCCCAACAATCAGTATATGTTTTAACAAAATCTCCACGTGATTCCAAAGCACGCTCAAGTTTCAGAACCACTTGGCTAAGTTATGTTGCAGTAATGAAATTTCAGTGGCTTTCTATCACAAAACTTTATTTCCTGCTCATGCTACCTGTCAAACAAAGGTTGGCTATGGCTCAACTACATGTCATCTTTTTTCTGGACCTTAGGGTAATGGAGAAGCATTTACTTGGATCTGTTGATTGTTAGAGCAGAGGAAAGAAGGGAAATATGGGACACTCAGTTCTGACTCTTCTGCTCAAGAGTAACATAAATCATTTCCACCCATATTTCATTAGCCAAAGCAAATGTACGGCCAGGCATGATGTCAATAAGGCAGGGAAGTCTAATGCTTCCCCAGAGAGGGGAAACAAAGGTTGTTGAACAATAACACAGTCTATCACACAGACCAAGCATATTATTGTTAAAGATCAATTACATTTGTTTATTATATTTAAATAAATTCAAAGCACAATTTCCTTTTTCCTCCTAAATCCTGCCAATATTTAGTCTTTTTCACAATAACTTCAATATTTCACTTTAAGTATGATAATTTCAAACCTTTCTGTTTCAGAAACAGGCTTGTCCTACAACGTATTGATATTTTACATATATGCATAAACATGTGTGTATGTATATTCTGAGTTTTTCCTATTACTAAAGCATTCGGGAATTTCACATTGTTCAATTATGTATCCCAAGTACCTACATCAGTGCACAGCATATAAATCACTCAATAAACATGTTGAAAGAAAGAAATTTTTATCTGTGTAGTAACTGAAAACACAATTTATAGTAATTATATTGCCAACTGGGTTCCAAGTTACTTGGATTCATTTTTTAAACAGCAATTCTAGGGCTTTTTTTTTTTATATTCAGTTTCTAAAGAAATTTATTTTTTAATTAGCTACCCCAATACTTATTAACAACTTCCAGTGATCACCCTTAATATAAATTTTTATTGATTTTACTGATAATTTGGTATGAATTTACCCTTAGACACAAATATGCATAAATAGGGGTCTAAATAGGCGTCACTTTTCTTACTGAGGAGCTATTTTTTAATAACCCAAATGAAAAATAACAGTGACTGTAATATAAAACTATCACGTCCAAGGGCAGGCTTGGGGATGCTGCTATAGGCATGTTTGTCACTTTACTAGAAACTGTTAACTGAGTAAACAAGTTGAGACCATAAAGTTTGTAGGCTGGGGCATTATTCACATTCATTCATCATTCATTCACTTATTCACACAGTTACATGCTTCACAAATATTTACCATGAGTCAACTAAGTGCCAGGCAGGTTGTCGAGTGCTCATGGGAACCAGTGTCCATGTTCCCCAGGAGTTCACAATCCAGTGGGACGTACACATAAGTGAAAAGTGCTAGTACATTATACAAAGTACTTTAATATAAAATACACAGTGCTATGGGAACGCAGAGGAGAGGTGCCTGACCTTCGCTTGATCATGGAGGGCTATCCAGAAAAAAGAGATATTTAAGGTGATACATAAAGGAAGCAGTAGAAAGCAGGGGTGCGGGAGATATAATACAGTACCGTATATACGACTTAAAGAAAAGGGGACATTGGGTATTCTGGGAACTAAACAGGTTTCATGTGACTGGAACATGGAGAAAGGACACAGAGTGAAGAAAGACTGGCACAGGCCAGACCATGCCAAAAATGAGTTTGAACTTCACCTATAAGGCAAAAGGCCTCACGCCCCAGAAGAATGACACGACTAGCTTTGTGTATAACAAAGACATTCCAAGTATAGCTTTCATGAAACTATTACTGACTCCCGCTTCATTGTTTATTTTTGAACTATAATCTCACTTAGTAATATTTGTTTAAACTTTTTAAATGGCAACTTACAAACTGAATTCTGTTGAAAGCAACAGATATTAAAGCCATCTAAAAATTACATTCTTTGTTTTAAGACAGCAAATTAAACCACACATCAACATTAAAACAGATTTTAATACCTTTTGATAGATTACCAAATTAGTTTAAAGTAGTAACTCTTTTCAAAACCACAACTACATAAAGACATAAAGTATCAAATTTATTGGTACTATTAAATTCAGGTAACTAATACTGGCTGTTGTAATAAACAAGCCAAAAAACCTCAGCGTTTGGACATAACAAAAATCTATTTCTTGCTTGTCACTATCCAATCAGGAGTTCATCTAGACCATCTCTGCTACAGAGAGTAACCTCATGTCTGGCAGCCATAATGATGTCGTTCTAGATATTGCTCCATCTGTATATAATTAATAAGCATGTATCATTTACTTATTGTGGGAATAGGGAAGGATGATGAAAAACAAGACTACCGATATGTAATGTCGAATGCAATAGTTATGTAATTTTGTGTGATTAACACTGTATTTAGAGAACTATGAAGCAATGGTTATTCATTTACACATTCATTTGTTCTACAATTATTAACCACTGAGGCAGCAGAGTTAAAAAGAAGGGCTATGGAATGAGACAAGCAAGTTGTTTAAATTCTGTGTCTGTTTCTCCATTTGTAAAGGCAAATAATAGCATCAAAGTCATATGAATATCATACTAAGTGCTTAACAAATATCACCTATTATTACTGCTTCTGCTATCGCTACTACAAACACAACTACAAAGATGAATGTATGTTAGTTACTATCTTCAGCACTGGGACTATAAAAAAATATAATGATCTCTACCCATATGAAGTGTGTAACATAAACAGTCAAATGAAAAATTGACCTGAACTGGAAATGGGTCCATCGACATGTGAATGCAAAAAAAAAACACTGTGGCATATAGGGGAAGACTACTGAGCAAAAAAAGAAAGAACTGCTGATATATTTAACAAAATCGATGACTTTCCAAAACATGCTCAGAAGAAACCACACACAAAAGTGCATCCTGTGTGATTCCATTTATATAAAAATTTTCTAATTATTTTTTTTTACAGTAAACATTCAATATTTTATATTAGTTTCAGATGTACCGCATAGTGGTTGACATTTATAGAGTTTATGCAGTGATCCCACCATGATATGAAATTTTAGAAAGAAGAAATCTAATCCAGTGACACAAAGCAGGTACCAAGAATGGGGACAGGGGCAGGAACTGATTACAAAAGAGCACGAGAGTACTTTTAGGAGCAGTGTTTAAGTTACTTGACCTCACAGAGCTTCAGTTTCCACACATGTAAACTCAAATAATATTATTTGCTACAAGAGGACTGTTATGAAAATAAAAAGGGTGTAATGTATACAGTCTGAAACAGAGAAGGCGCTCAATAGGTTGTTATTGCTTTAGGATTGTACTGCTTTTCTTTGGTGAGGAGAGAAAGTGCAGGGAGGGTTTGCCCATTCTACCACATAGCTAGCTAATCACATGGTCAAATTTTTGTAATAAAAGAGTTAAAAAATCTTAAAACTACTCATGGAACATTCAATTTATAATCCTTTGGTATTATAATTTTAAGATAACAAAATTGGCAAATCAGCCCCAAGAAAGGGAATAAGTGATAAAGATAGACAGGAAAGAACACCAGAAAAGATTCCATGAGGGCGGGTGGTAGAAGAGAATGGGTTCCTGAAGTCCTTGCCCCTTCTGTGAGGATCTCCTGGGAATTCTTCAATCTGATGAGCCTTACCAGCCTTACAACTCCACTTCTGTGGACTTTTTTTGAGGAGAGCTGGACAAGGGAGGGAAGAACAGAGGACTAAAGGAATACCCTGATACTTTCTGAGAAACTTTAGAAAAAGATGTGTTTTTGTTTTTCCTCAAGCTTTACTAAAAATGAAATTAGAAAACTAGAATAAAAAGGCTTTACTTCATCAGACTATTTGGAAAAACTAAGTGCTTTGACTATATACATAAAACGTGACAATGGATACACACATTATCTGCAAATATTCATGCTTACCTTCAAAACAAAAACGAAGAAAACCCTATATGACCAGCCTAAATGAAGAATAAGGAGGAACGAAAGAATATGTAACACCCATATTCTTTCAAAGACAGCCATTAGTGTTGCAAACAGAGAGTTCAGTAAACAAAAGTAAAGCCATCAGCACGGTATTTCTTTTCTTTTCTTTCTTTTTTTTTTTTTACGCAGATCTAGTAAGCCAATTTATTTAGGTTTTGGTTCAGCTAAGAATGTGTTCCGATTTAAGTAACAGAAAATCTAACTTGCAATAGCTTAAAAAACAGTTATTCTTTTTCCTCACATAACACAAAATCTAGGAGTAAACATAGCTTGCATAAATTCAGCCTATCAAAGATGCCAGACTCGGTCTCGCACTGTATTGTCCCATACAAAGTTTTAAGAATAAATGGCTTTATTCTGCATGTTTGTTACATTTGTTCACAAGACAACTTTTCTGCTGCAAAATATACATTCATTTTCAAGACAGAATGACAGAGAAAAGAGGGCAATGCCATCTATGTCTGCCTTGTTAGCACGGTATTTCTTATATATCAATTATCTGGTGTTGATAATTCAAAATGCAAGAAAAAGACCAAATAGCTATTCCTATTTGAGCAATGTTTCATTTACTTTATCAGAGCCGACAACATTTATGTCTTAGAAGGGTCTTAGTTATCATGAATTTCAACAGAACTTATTGGTTCACCTACAAATAGGTCAATAGATATATACGGCCTGATATACTGACAAGTTAATGTTTTTCCTTCTGGTGAGCATTCTTCTCCCATATCAGACTCCATAATTGATTATAGTAAGACAGAATCTGAGAATCTCATTTTTAATTCTGGCTTTTTCATTAAATAGTTACAAGACCTTAAAAAAAACTTATGTTTCTGAGCCTTAGTTTCTCTAAAAAATGAAAGGACTGAACTGAATGGTCCTTAATATTCCTCACAATTTAAGTAGTCTGATACAAAATATTACCCACAATTTTTTATGATCTGCTTAAACTTGATATAGTCCCAATCTGATTCTAGATCTCAAATTAAAATACTATAATTGTATCAATTGTAAATTTGTATGTGATGTACTGGAACATTGAACTCTAGGGACCACTGACGATATGGTTCCTTATATGCTCTAAAAGTAGAAAAAATACTGTATCATTAACATTCTACCCAAAGTAAAAGAACTTCTAACACAAGTGAACAAACTATACACGCAAATGTTCAAGGTTGTATTTTACCTTCAAGATAGTTTATCTACTTGTCTTAGTCTACAATATTTCTGTACGTGGAAATTATCTGAGTTCTGTTGAATTAAGTATAGCAAATAATCAGCGTATATTTATAGAGTATGTTTACATTACCATCTGTATTTGTTGCTAGCTGACTTTCTACAGTATGTTCTTACTTTACCAGCTTGGAAAGGTTGAAACATACATGTGTACATTTCACAGAATATGTCTTAGAATATTTAATGTATATATGATCTAATATTTAACGAGAGAGTATCTTAGAACATTTAACAAACCTACATTAAGAAATGTTTAAAAACATATAAAAGAAGCTCACGAGACACATATACAGATATACATATACATATATACATACATGTACATAAAGACATACTTCTTTTTGGATTATATGTGTTCTTTTTTAAAGATGGGCAAAACTACCGTATTTCCCTGAAAATAAGACTGGGTCTTATATTAATTTTTGCTCCAAAAGACGCATTAGGGTGTATTTTCAGGGGATGTCTTATTTTTTCATGTACAACAATTTACATTTATTCAAATAGTCATGTCATCTTCTGGAACATCCTCATAATGTACTAAATGCGTCCGTCTGGCTGAGATCTCAACTGGGGCTTTTTCTCGGGGAAACACGGTAATGCATGGGCTCATTCAAAGCACTCCTAATTACATCTTAATTCCCTCCTTAGATACCATACTAGACAGTATCCATTCCTTGTAATTTTATATTTTCCTTTGCATATATAAATTGAAATGCTGCAAAGTCAAAACCAGTATTATTATTTAGAAATGCAAAAACTAATTTTCTTTTCAGTGCTACACTATTTGGGGGTCCCTGTAGAGCTTGGCAATAGGAAAAGTAGGTGGAAAACTTCAAAATCCAAACTAGCTTGGCTTTTCTCACTCTCAGACTCTAAGCTGGTGAAAAACGTATTTTGTCTTGCAACAAGTTCGTATGTGTGGGCTATATTTCAGGTTTTCAGTATCCTGTCAGAATAATACTTAATACAGAGTTATTATTATTGTTATTATTATTTTTGGTAACACTGTATGAAAACTCAACATTCTTAGAGTTAGTCCAGTGCCCTTTCCCAGAACATGTGGTCACCCAACATCCAAGCGGCTGACAGGCAGGCTTTGGCCTCAAGGAACCTGCACTGGTTGCTAGCATTTAAACACAGGAATTTGCTTCTGACTTCAAGCCATGCCTTATTCTGCATCTCATTTTTGTAGGAAAAAAGAAGGGAATTCAAGCTTCAGAGGAAAAATTTCAAGAGGCTAAAAGAGAAGGGAGAGTCAAGTGAAAACATAAAAGGCAACCATACAGCAGGGTAGAAAATAACATTCTTATATTTAGTTTGAACTAAAATTGCCCAATGTAATAGTAACACTTCACATACATTTTTAATAGAAAAATTGTAGGAGCCTGAACATGGAGACAAGGGCTTCTCAAATATTCATTCACTTAAATAAAACAAAAAAGGAGCGGTTAAAGGTTATTTTTTCTCTAGAAATGCAACAGATGCCTCTTAGAACTCCTTAAGGGGAAAAAGATTTCTTTAGAAACCAGTACTCTTACAAATCGTATTTTATAAATGTCTTGTCTGGCCTTCCTTAATATGAGAACATGGAGTTGAAAATATGGTATTTATTTCTCGAGTTCATTCACTCCTGCTACCAATTCTACACTTGAGTCAGTATAGAATACTTGCCACAAAACCTCTAACGCCCAAGATATTGAGCATATTTTGGCTTTTCTAAAAAAGAAAGTCAGAGGTAGGACTGTACTGGTGGAACCAGAGAAAGATATGTATGGGATAGAGCATTTGGGAGCTAATAAGCAGAAAAGTACAGAGAGGAAAGCTTTGAGGGAAGTGTGTAGAGATTGTTGTAAGTCACATTTGTGAAGCTATTTCAAGTAAGTCTGGATTTAACCCTAAAAGTCATGGCATAATACACAAATTTACAATTACCATTTTAGTTTTGCCTACCAGTAAAGCGACGAGCTGGCAGAATTGCAAGAGTTGGGCCCTAAGGGAATGTAGCAAAGGAAATCAGACATTGAGAAGGGTTTCAGAGTTAGTGTTCAGCAGCTTTCAGACTTGAAAGTTCTGTTGACATTTCTAGCTTAGGAGGGGAAGGCTTCCTGAATTACTGCTAACACCCCTTCCACCCACTCTGAAGACTAGTCTAAAGACTTATGTTTCCCAAAACAATACAAAATACATTTCCTAAGTCTCATATCTGGTATCCTTGTTCAAAAACACTCAAGTTCCACTTATTTTTGCTAGTATACTTGAGACCAACTCTATCCACATCATTAGAACAGAACTCAAATGCCCAAAGTAAACAGTATTTACCAATCACCTTGGGCGAAATCTGAATAACCTAAAAGCAAACTGCTTAATAGCCCTGGTCCTCAGTTTGTCCTCTGTAAGATAAGGCGGGGGGGGGGGGGGGGGACAAAACTTTCACTTAAAAGACTGTAGTGAACATAAAGTAAAATGAGAGCATATAACCACCTATCATCAGTGCATGGAATATGGCAGGTATTCAACACATATTAAGATCCTTTTTCCCTGTCCCTCAGGTCTTGCTTCCTACAATCTGTGGCTTTCTCCCTCCTCCCACCTCAGTGTTTGGAACTGTTTCCTGAATCTATGATCTCAGCTTTTGAAAATCTACGTGCAAATTCCAAGTAACAATTTTCCTTTTGTGAGCAAAATTAATATTACATAACATACTTGTTCTCTTTTTCTTTATAACCATAGCCTGTTAGAAGGACTAAAGACTGACAGACCCACAAATATCAGTGGATGAAGGAAAGAGAAGACCTAAAATGATAATAAAAGTAAACGGCAAGAAATAAAGGATAGTAGGAAAGGATGGTACTATTCAAGTCAAATACCATCGAAGGTTGAAAAGACCTCTGAATAAGAACATGGGTAAGTAATAATATTTATAGGGTGTTTTATTTGATCCTCACAACACCCATTTTACAGATAAAAAGATTGAGGTTTAGGAAGATAAGTGTCTTGCCCAGGATTGTTAAGCTAATAAATTATTAGAGGAGGAAGCACAGTTAGAATCTAAGGCTTCTGACTGTAAATCCTACATCCTTTCTACTGTACCATTCTAGACCCAGTGAAGACAGAACTCACACTATAAGATATCAAAAGCTTTAGACAAAATAAATGGAATCACTGAGATAAAAATTAATACATTTGAGGTTTTTAATAAAATAATAGAGCAAGGCAGGATAATAGCTATACCAGGTAGAAGGATCCAATTATAGAAATGAGAAGACCTAAGCATAATGAAAGGTTTAAAAGCTAAATTCTTCCAAAGCAGAGGTAGTTTGGTTTATGCCCTGATAAACAGAAAGGATTCTCCAAGAAGACTATATTCCAAAAGAACACACTGTAAAATCCCCAATAGGTACCTAAACATCATAACAATCAAGTATAAAATGATGGTTCCAGGATCAATCAGAGAACCAATCAGAATCATCACAATGCTGGGACCAGAAGGATCCACAGAGATCATTTCTAGTCTAGTATGTGCTAGGGCAGCACTGTCCAAGAGAAACATATATGTCATTTTAGATTTGTTAGGAGCCACATTTTACAAAGTAAAAATATGTGAAATTAATTCTAGTAATGTATTTCACTTAACCAAATATATCTAAGATATCATCATGTCAAGAAATAATCAACGTGAAAGAATTATTCATCAGATATTTACATCTTTTCTTGTGCTAAGTCTTCAAAATCTGGTGTGTGCTTTATACTTACTGCACACTAAATTTGGACTACCGTGTTTCCCCAAAAATAAGACCTAGCCAGACCATCAGCTCTAATGTGCCTTTTGGAGCAAAAATTAATATAAGACCCGGTCTTATTTTACTGTAATATAAGACTGGGTCTTATAATAATATAATGTAATGTAATGTAATATAATATAATATAATAATATCCGGTTTTATATAATAGTAATATAAGACCCAGTCTTATATAATATAATATAATGCCGGGTCTTATATTAATTTTTGCTCCAAAAGACACATTAGAGCTGATGGTCCTGCTAAGGTCTTATTTTCAGGGAAACACGGTAGCCCCATTTCAAGTGCTCAAAAGGTGTATGTAGCCAGTGGCTATCATACTGAACAATGCAGTTCTAGATAACCATGTAAGTAACAGCAGCCTGCATATGTTAAGCCACCTTCTAAAGATTAAAATTAATAGGGTAGCAATATAATGTGTGATACAATTTTCTTCTCTTCATTGATGTTAGAACCACGAAAACCTCATAGAAATCCATAGTGAGTTAATGCGACCATACTATATAGCTCCAGGGAGGGGGTTATTGACCAACTGAACCCAGTAAGGCTACAATTACAGAGTTTTGGGGTTTTTTTCCGTGTTTTTTTTTTTTTTTTTTTTTAGTGCTGGTGCATAATTTTCAAGGGGGCTTTTCTTCCAAGGATTATAGTCAAGAAGGAAGCAATCACAAGTGACCTTTCTAAAAGTGAACTGATAGGTAACCTGATACAGCAAGTTTCATGAAAAGTATTTTATAACTGAGAGTTCACATAAGAGAAAAAGAATTGAAATTTTTACAGATGTTCCTTCAGGTATATGATTTGGATCTGAGAAAAACTCAAAGTTTCTCTAAAAACAAACAAACAAACTTTTGAGTCAACAGAACTCTGTAGTCTAAAAATAATGATGGCTGACACCTTTCCAGAAAAATGTTATTTCATTTATGACATTATGAAGAAGGCTAGGAAACTTAATTTTAATAATAAAAAGAAGAGTTTGCCAAGTCATGTAAGTCAAAACTAGACGTGAAACTGGTTACATTTTGGTGAATAAAATAAAAAAGGTGTCTGTCTTCACAATAGAGGCTGTGACTTCTGAATTAGAAGCACTAAGGAAATGTTTTTTGTTATACTTAGAGACAGCCTACTGAATTCTATTGACTTTGCTAATTGAAATTAGAAAAATATGAGTGATTAAAAAAACATATATAATCCTTCCTTAAAACTAGCTGTTTTTAAAAGCAAATTTTTGAATTTATAATCTTATCGGCATAACAAATTTAAGCATAAGTAGTGATTTTTAACATGAAAATCTAAGTAAAATTCTTAGAAAGGTAGAAAAACAAAGAATTTAAACGGCTTAAAAAAGACTAGGATAGGCATCTTAACCAGAATTGTCTTTTCAATCTAGATGCTATCTGAAACCTCCAACTTCTAAGAGAAAAACCTCAAACAGCTGGAATCCAGTTTAGATACACAAAATAAATCACTTCTGACTGAAATCCACTCTCAAAAGCTCTAATCAGGTTTCCACAAGCAACAAAACAAATAAAGAACATTAACAACACTAGTCAACTGTGTTTACTAATTGTGCAGCATGAGTAAAACTACAATAGCAGAGACAGAATAGAATTCTTTGTGAAATTAATGATCATTCATTCAATATCTTTGACCCCTAAAGTCAGAATTTTGTTCCTAATACTCTCTATTAAAAGATATAGGTATTCTCATTCTAGTTCAAATCCTTAAATCATTTACTAGAAACTTAAGTCATCTAAAATGTGAGAGTTGATAGAGTATGATGAACAAGTCATGTAAATATTCATATTGTAACCATCTTTAAAAAACAGTAGGTACTTAATCTCCCCTGAAAGTAAACAAGACTTTACTTAGCTATGCTGTATTCCAGAGCACACTGTCTTATAGGGAAATAAGAATATTGATCATGACATTTAGTTTCATGTATTATTCTTTGAAATGTATAGCATGCATAAAATTCTCTACTTTCCTGAAATGTTTTCATGTATCACCAAAAACAATCATGAAACCCGAACTATGAATAAAACAAGAAATAAGCTAAGTAGCTATCTGAAGTTTACTATTATGTGCAGTGAGAAAAATACTTTTCCAAAGAAATATTTTTCCTTCAAAATTCTTTTTTTTGTCTTTATATAATAAAACTCCCATAACCATATGAAATCAGATACACTATGTCTTCCATTCTTTAAAACGGGGTGGACAAGAGTGCTTATCTCTCGTGAGAGAGGGAGAATTATGAAGGGACTTTTTCCTGATCATTTAGGACTGTCTTGGTTCAATAATCAGTTTTGCCTATAAATCTAAAGAAATGAAAGAAATAGATGAGAATTTTTTCATCCACCCCTCCCCCCACAGGAACCAGAAGTCCAATTTAAAACTACTACTTTGTATTAACCTGTTAAAAATATAACACATTTTATTGAATGTACAATTAGATTTCACTTTATGAAAGAGTTTTACTCTAATTGGAAACTACAGTAATTATGCCTGATGCCCTCTCCAATCTGTTTTTGTATCACCTTCACTATATGCTATGACGGACAAAATATCCCATTCTACGCTTGCTCAATCTTTGTCTTCACCTATCAGTTGTTTAAATTCTCAGCACAAAATGTGCTGATAAAATCAGTGTGAAAGACCAGTCTGAAAAGGTGTGGATACCAAGGATGGTGTCTCACACACTGCTAGATACTTACCCAATATCCATTCTCCCTTTCTTCCTTTGTAATAGAAACCCATTATCTAGTTAGGCATTCTGCTATCCAGAATAAAAGACCGCAATTTACAGCTTGTATGGCCATGTGACTGAGTTCTGAATAATGAAATGAAAGCAGAAGTGTTGAGTGGGGCTTTGTCTAAAAGGAAACTGATTTCAAGAGGAGAGGAGGGGTCCCTTTTTCTTTTTTCACCATTCACCTTCTTCTGCCCTGTAAGCAGATATGATAGCTGGAGTTCCTGCAGCCATATTAGTACAGGGAGTGATCTAAGAATGAACTTTATTCACAAGGGTGGTAGAACAGAGAGTGGGTTAGGACACGATGACTGTGGAGTTCCCATTATCAGCCCTGGACTTCCCACCTTGAATCCTCTTTTACGTAAGAAATAAATTTCTCTCATGTTTAAGTGACTGTATTTTGGGTTTTTCAGTCTTAAACACTGAAACCACTCCTAAAGTAATCCACAGATGCTGAGAAAATAAGAGACAATGTAGAAAAAGTTTTAATTTTTATTTTTATTTTCTTCCTCACATCACATAGTTTATATTAATGGCAAACAGCATAGTCTTTGGATCCACACAGCTTTGGCCATGTCCTGGCTCTGATAATTACTAGCAAATTAGTTAAACGTCTCTGTACCTCAGTTTATCCATCTGTAAAAACCTGTAAATGGTACCTAGTACCCTCGTAGGGTTGTCCCACAGATTAACATATGTAAAGTACTTAAACAGCGCTTGGCACAATATGTTATATATATGTTAGCTATAGGATTACAACTGATACTTCCAATATTAATAAATTGCCTTCATTATATGTTTATATTTCAGTACTAAATGGATTTGAGGAAATTATTCAACACAAGGAGATTTCCTCAAACACATACAAGGTCTAACACTGGAATATGGGTGCAGTCAAATATATTTGTTTAATAACAGGCAATTCACTCCACTAAGAAATTTTAGAAAATATTTTCAAGAAAGGCTAATGACGTTGTTCAATAAGAAAACAATTTTTATTTAGTTTTACCACTTAATAGATTAAATGAATCATTATTTTAAATAGAAAGCAATTGTTATATTATCTTGGAAATTTATAAATGTGATCACATGATCATTAACTCAAAGAATATAAAACTTTGAAGTGTTTTAAGCAGTACTAAACATTTAGAAAAAGTTAATTCCAACATGTACAAATTCAATGTATCACATTTACAAATAGAATTCTATAGTCCTGAGACAATAAATGTTTTATTTGACTTATAAATTTTCACTGATTTCACACGTAGTTCTGATCGTTTCTCCCACCCATCCTAGTATTCCGGATCTCATTCCATTGATACTGAGATTATTAAAATCCATCCATAATATGTATACTCCATCCCAAATACCAAGAGGCATGAAAACCAAAAGAGATGTGGACACAGTGTTTCAATCAACTTTTTATAGTTGCTCAATAAATAAATCACATTTACTGACTACATACTATCTGTTTTAGCTTGTTCTATAATCTCAACCCTATCTGGAAAAGTACTTTTTGTTTGTTTATTTGTTTGTCGCTTTGCTTCCAGTGAAAACTAGCCATCCCTTAAAGACACATGATCTGCAACTATCTCAAACTAAGATTGTTTGTACCCCATTCTTCCTTGCGTACTATTTCTAGCTTTTACCATTATCTCCAATTCTTTAGTAAAGATCCTGATCATTTGAGGCTGATGTCATTCTGTCAAACCACCCTCTCTGCCTCTTCATCACTGTTGTATGTACTAATCCCTCTGTCATTCTCCCTTATTCATCAAAGGCTTTGGAACTTAATTTGCAGTCTTTCTCTCAGTTGCAAAGCCTTCCATGTTCTGGGTGATTGAAGCAGCTGCGTGTGTGATTCATATAGTAGTCTGGCCTGTTACTGTGAGTGACTCCACTTGTCACTTCAGTTACCACCATAATCTTGTCATCCTAACTGCTCTGAATCATTTATTTAAGCAGTCCACCTTACAATCAACCACATTCTCCTTTACTTCTAATTCTCTCAGTGAACTACTCCTACCATGAAGGTTCTCTGGCCTCTGAAAGGATTTCCAATTCATTACCTTCACACTTCTTCCCATCTATCAATGCTTTCTTCACTATCCTCCTTATCCACAGTTTAAATTCCATGACCCTAGAAAACATTCCATTACCCTGAACTCCTTTCCCGTTCAATCCTTGCATCACCTACATTGGCAAAATTGCAATCCTGGATGAAACTAACCAGTTTATCTCTATCTATAATGAAGCAAGTGTACACTGCTAGGGAAAACTACACAACAAAATGTGGCCACCATGATCAAATGGATCCTGAACACAGCATAGGAATCCTACCATTTTCCTCTGATCTATACAAAACAAGTATTTCAAATCCTCTGAATTCTGTTCAGGCCTTTGACTCTCTAGCCTTAGTTTTATCAAAGACACTACCTTCCACTTTACTGAAAAAACAGATGATAATGGACTTTCCAATGGGAAATTGAGAAGATTAGTGCCTGATAGCTTCTGCTTTGCACCATTTTCTCTTTCTTCCCTCTAATTACATTAGGTAGTAGTTAAAGCTATGAACATGGGTAAGTTGTTTACTGTGAGAATAAAGAGAGACAAGAAGAGAGCCTAGAATCAATCTTAGAAAAATTCTCAAAATTGATGGCTGAGTAGAGGAGAATGAAGCTTCAAGTCAAACTACAAACTTCCCACTAAAAACAAATCAGTTACATTTTGTGTGTGTGGGTATCACACATTTCAGCACATTTTATGTGTACGTATATACATACATTCATATATACACACTCACACGCATACATTTATACAAGAAACTGGTTGGAAAGGCAAATATAACTCTAGAGTTTTCCAACAATATTAAACATTAGTCCTTTGATAAATGAAATTTAGCAATGTTATTATTACTGAGATCCAAAGAAATCTTTTTCCCTGTGGAAATAAAATAATCTACTTGACAGAATTTTACTAGCCAAAGGTTGGGGGAGAAACATGAAATTATTATGCTTTGTAGACATAAAACTTTCTAGTTGGAACAAAGATAGGTCTTGCTCATCAAGAGCATATGTAGATTTAAGATCCTTAACTATAAACAGTAGGCTTCAGGCCTGGGTGGTCTGTGTTATGTCCAATAATATATAAATTGGCTTATCCTCAAAATAAATATTTCCTTTTTCATTACTCTGAGTCATGGAAAAGATTCAATCTTTGTTCAGAAACAAAAGGTTTTCAATAAAACCTTTTAGCTATAAGTCTATATATTCAATAGATAGTTCAGGACACTACTCCTTATTAAATGCATATAAAAAGATCTTAAATGATCCTTCTATTCAAGGAACACTCTGAGTAAACTGGGAACATGCTTAATGAGAAGTAAACTCTCTTTGTGCATACAATGACCAGTGATATTTTTTGCATAGTGTTTAATAAACAGCTGTGGCCCAAGAGATGGAATAAACTATAAAATATCCTATGCTCCTGTTTTTATCTGAGAGATAATTTATTACTATTTGGCATACTATACAAGCCACCTAAAATCATTATTTTAAAATTGAATGTGTCTTTCATTTTCTTTAAATATTGTATAAAAATGAGAGCTAATTAGGTTAAATGTGTCTTTGATAGAATATTTGAATATTTTAGAAACAATGCATACCAATTATTTTCAAGAACTCTTCAACTCCTTATCAAAATTTGGTTGAAGAATGAAGAACTGTAGCATTCAAATGAAATGAAACAGATTTTCTTTTTCTGGAAGACGAGGAGGAAAAGAGAAAACATCGAGGAGTATTACACTCCATTTATGTACAACATGACAAAATGGCTCCATAAAACCATCCAGAGAATTGTTTTTGTCTTATAGGATGAAAAGAGTCCAGTATTCTTTATGCATGATAGGAACTTGGTCAGACTCAGGATCTGTTTCCATACCTGCTTAATGAGTTGGCCAGAAAATATTCTAAAGTCATAACAAAGACATATCATCAGAGTGTAAAGATTCCAACATCATCATGACCAGATGTGCAGGACTAAAAATTTTGGCTTCTAGCTGGGTTTCTCACTATTGGTCTATAAAATGAGCATTAAATATTATTTGTTCTAGCTCTAAATTTTCTCCTTCTAAAAGAGCTGATCTAAGTGTGGAACACTTTCTCTATGGAAAGTTAATGAACATCATGAGGAAATGTTTTAGCTGCATGCAACTGGCTGTTTTCCAGATACTACATATGGGCTCAGATGTTCACTCAACTCCTATATAATTCCACTCCCAGAAATGCAGTGGTTGGATATCAACAATATTTTTTTCCCTATACAATTAATATGATACTTTTTATTTTATTATCTAAATGATAAAAAAAACACTTTACCTTAGATCCTTTAATACTATAGTTTTTCTAATAACTTAGAACTTGTGACAAATAACCATAGGCATCTTGTAACTGTAAAAATCTTTATTATATTGGGGTAAAATGAGTAGAAAAAACCCTATGCATTATTGATACTGAGGAAGATAAAATTTAACTTGAATATGAATCCAAAAATTATCCTATTACTGAATACATTAAGTCTAAATAAATAGAAATCCAATATGTTAGAGGCAAAAAAAATGCACACTTTAAGAAAAAAAACATAATTTTTAAAAAAGAGAATGAAAAATAAAGAATGCATGCTCTTTGAATTATTCTAGTTAAAATATGAAAAAAGAACTTTTTTTTCCTTTATTAACATTAACAGAAGCCATGAGCAGCCATACAGAAACCTTTCATATACATGTAGTAAACTTTAAAAGTTATTATCTAAACATTAATGATTGCTTTATAAAACAAATATCTCATCGACCCTTGTATTTATCCATTCTGGAAGAGGATGTTTTCTAGTATAAATTCCTTAAAGGTTGGCACTCTTTAATACTTATGTCACTCATCCTCATTACTCTGCTTATTATTATTATATGAAATCTTGGTATACAAAATATACCATTAAAATAGCATGATAATTAGAATTGTATTATATTGTTATTTCAAATGGATCAAAATTCCAGATAATTCACTATCACTTCATATGTTAATCAAGGGTAGTATTAATTACCCAGGAACTGAACATTCTAAGACTGTCTCATTCATTCACAGTATGAAATCCAATTCTTACAAGGCATGAAATTCATGAAAAATAACAGAAGACTACTCCAACATAAAGCAAGACTATTCTAAGACTAAGATAGAGTTTGTTTTAAACCTTTTTACATTGACATTTGTCACCAAAGATGTTTCAGCTATGTATTACTAAATCTGTATATGTTGCTAGTTCTACATGAATCAATAATGTATACAAAGTCTTCTTACATAGACTAGGATAAATTTGCAATTATGGAATTATTTTTTAACCTCTGCTGCAATTTCAGCTGAATATTGCCTCTTCTCTCATATGGCAACAATATTCAGGGAGCCCTAAACAAGCAACCAAGAATTTTTCAAATGTGAGACCATGGACAAAATAGGATTTGATAAGACAAATTTGCTCCAACAACTTTTTATTATCAGACAAGCATGAGACAAACAACATTTTGACAACTTAATTCACTAGAAAAATTCCAATTTAATACCTAGTCATATAGATAAGTCACTATGCGCAAGAAATATCTGTGTAATATTAAATATGCAGAGTTTATACACATAAATATGAACATGATAATTATACTGCTGAACTAAAGAAGAATTTCAGTCGAATCCACCATTTATTAAGGACGGGGATTCTAACAGGATATGAGGTGCTCTTTTTTTTTTTTTTTACTTTGGTAAGTAAACCTTTGGAATAAGAAAGAGCTCAGTGCCATGCCAGAAACTCAGTCTTGTGAGTTTTATGTCATCTTAAGGAAAATAAAGGGATTTTACAAAGAAGACTATTCACAAGAAAAGGAAGAGTGTCATTCCTTTCTAAAATCACATAGAAAAAGAAAGTTCCTGATAATGCAGCAGCACCACCTCTCTCAACAAATGCAGTTAACCAGCGGGGATAGGAAAGCTGATCTTTTTAGCACCTTGTAAATTGTAGTCATAGAGCTAAGCATTTAACGTGTTATCCCAACACATTGTCTCATATCTTTACATCATCAGTAGGCATTCCTGCCCATTTTATGGGTAATAAGATAACACCAAAAAGAAGAAAGAACCTGCTCAAGTGGTGCACATTTTCACAAGTGTAGGCAAACTGCTCCCATCAGCTGAGCTGCTTTCTCTCCTAGCGTCCCCAAAGCATAGAAAGCAGATGCTGGGAGAGGCAATCAGAGTAGCAATGTGAAATATGGGAAATCTTAATCTACACTTCTTAATCTTCTTTTACCTTTGTCTCAGGACCCATGGTGTTCAGTGGTGTGAAACAGCTATTCTTGCTGTTTTCAGGCCTGGGGTGCTCTACACTAAATGAAACCCAGAGGCTTTACTGCTTAACAATTCCCCACCCACAATGTTACTCTATCAACATGTAACTAGTTAAAAACGTAACTTCTGGATTCCAACATGCCTTGTAGCACCACCTTCTCATAAAATACATTCCAGGGTGCTCAAGATTAATTTAGAGTTAAAGAACTATCATAAGCAATTTTTGTTTTCTAAAGGTAAAATAAAATCTTCATTTGCAATAGATTTTGCTTTATTCACATTAATATTGCAAACAACTTTTACGTAGTTCTGTGTAATTCAGGACATGGTTTTGTAGCAGTAAGGGCAAGCCCCAAACATCAGTGGAATACAACCAAAGTTTGTTTTTAGCTCATACTGCAAATTCAGCAAGAGGGCTCTGTTCGCTGCATCACTCTGAAACCCAGGCTAATGACGCTCTATCTGGACACATATTTCCTCAGTCAGCGAGACAGGAATAGGGGATATGGCAACCGATACATGGGCTCTCAAAGCTTCTGCCTGGAAGTGACATACATCGCACTAGTCATTCCTTTGGCCAAAAATAGTCGCATGGTTACACTTACTTCGCTTCAAGGGTCCAAGAAGTATACTCCTACCACGTGACCAAGAATGGAGGGAGCAGCCTAGAAATATTTGATGATTAGCACAGATCTAACAGATGTTTTCTCACAATTGAGATAAAATATCTTCCTTAACAATCCCCCAAATTTCCTGAGTAGTCAATGTTTCAAGCACTGAAAGGGGCCTTACCCGCATTGTCTCTAAGCCTCTACACAGTCAGCAAAGGAGAAATTATTGGTATTTTATGAATGAAGAAATAGGCTCCAAGAGATTGAATAAATTGTCAGAGGTTGCACAACTAGTAGTGGTAAAAGTGGATCTTGAATCTAGATTAGCCTCATTCTAAAGCCCGTGCTCATTCCACTACAAAATTGCTAACTCTATGTTCAAGACACAGCAAAAAGAAAAAAGAAAAGAATTTAAGATTACACTTTTCCCCACTCCTAATCCAAACTAAACTATCAGTATGGATGATCTGAAATTAGCGATACAGATATAAATAGTGGAGAAGAGATACCAATCCCTAACACTTCATTTCCAAGATGTTATTAAAAGAGGGGATAAAAAATCAGAAGTCACCTGGAATACAAATGGAATACTAATTAACAGAAATTAATACACCTATAAGAAAATTCATCAAAGAAAAAAGCCTTCTTTTATCTGGTATTAGTGAGAAGCGTAAGTCATATTCCCTTTATAAGAGCTCAATTAACTTGTGAATTGTGTTGTCTACATCTTGACAATTAAAAACATAGTTTATAATCTCTCTATCAAAAAAAAGACTATACATCCTGTATAGTTTATATAAAAAGATCATACAAAAGACTATCTAAAACGGAAAATGTTTTATAGTTTGGGCCTGCTAGGGTAAGTTATCAAAAACAAAAAATGGCATCAAAATTAACTTTTAAAGACTTTTTTAAAAGAAAGAACAAAAAGTAAATTGTGCAATACGTATGTCTGATGCCATCTTAAATTTGGCAATAATTGTCAGATAATCTTTTCTAATGAAATGAAAGAAAAAGTTATTAGTACATACTTGGTAACCAAAGCCAATCTATCCTCACAAGAAAATCTAGTCTGTTTGTTGTTTGAAAATATAGTACTTGATGTAATGCCATTTAAAGTTTGTCACAAATAAAACAAAAACCCAATGTAAACATTCCAGATCTTCAAACAAAAGTTCTATTTCAAATGGTCTACTTTTAATGAAATGCACGAGGCCTACAGAGTCAGATTAAATCAAGCCTTAATAGAACTTCTAAATTGTCAATAGGACATTAGTTCTTTTCTACATTTGCAAAATTACATAAGATCACCAAAAAGATAGACATATTTAACACAAGCTCCTCTAAACATGATTCAGAATGTTTCACTGAAAAAGTCTGAAGTAATACAACCTGTAAAATACTCCCTTTTTTTGCAGTTGGGCATTCACCATCATATTCTCCCCAAGTCTTTCATGTTATAAGACTGATGCTTGGTATGTTTCTTTCTACACATTGAGACTATTATTTACTTGTAAAACATGTTTTATGGATGAGAAAATTGGCATAAATACATCATATTTTATATACAATTAAAATAACATTAAGCTGTTTTTAAAAGCTATTAAACAAAGAGATTGTGTGTGTGTGTGTGTGTGTGTGTGTGTGTGTATACACACTGTCTTGAAAGACGTGACAGATAAGGAAAAACATTTTAAAGATTGAATAAGTGGAGAATGTCTTTGTCCTCTATGTGGATTTGAATTCTAGCTTTACATTTGACAGGGTTCCTAATCTTTCTAGCTGCAGTTTCCTCATCTGTAAAATAGGGCTACAAATAATATTTCTTAAAGTTCTGTTGAGGAAAATAATGCACATAAAGTGTTTCACACGGTGCCTGGCACATAGTGCGGTCTCAATAAATGTTAGCTGCTGCAGCTGCCACTGCCTTGATTATCCTTTTAAAGAACAGATCAAATTTTCACAAAATATCTTCTTCCTCTTCTGAACTCCTGTGGTGTTCAGCTGTCTATTCTCTCATTTGGTCAGCAGATAAACTATTTATTTTTTGCTAGTACGTGTCTACAAAGAACACTGATTACCACATGCTCCCCACATATGCTGAAGTCACAGAAATTCTGGTGCTTTAACCAGTGAACGACCATGGTAAGTGATCCCATAACATTGGATTTTAAAAAAACAAACAAACAAACAAAAAACATATTTGGGTAAGGTAACAATTACAGTAATAAGATTTAACATGTATTGACTAATTACTATGTACCAGGCACTGTTCTAACAAGTCACTCAATCCTATCAATAATTCTAGGCCTTATTATTAGCCCCATTTTAACACAGCAAAGAAATGAGGCAAAGGGAAGATAAGTAACTTGTCCGAGATCACACAAGTTAATAAGTGGTATTCAAGTCCACACAATGGACTTCAATTCCTACGTTCCCCCTTATGAGACCAGACCTTTATGAAGGCCTTTTAAACTACCTGAAAGAGTTTATCAGTGAGTGGCTTTAAACTGGAAGCACAGGACCAGCATGCTCTCTGGTTATAGTGGGGAAATGAACTGGACAGGAGAAACAGCAGGTGCGTGGAGAGACCTATAAGAAGGCAATCGTGGGATAACCAGGGCAGTGGGGGCCTTGATTTCGGAGTAGCGCACCACTAGTGGGAATGGAGAGAGGCTCAGGGATTCGAGATACAGTAAGGAGGTAGAATTGATAATTCTTGGTGACTGGATTTTCAAGTAATTGAAAAGGATAAGTTTGGAATGATGGCGAAATTTCTAACGGGGACCAACTTGGTTCAGTGGCATTTTGATTCATTGAAATGAACACTTGAAGAAAAATAGCTTAAGGGAGAAGGGGTTAAGGAGAAGGGCTGAGGCAGAAATAATAAGTTCAATTTGGGAAAAATTTATTTTGAGGGACAGTGAGACAAGTAAGCAGTTTAATATACGGATGTGAAGTTCAGGAGAGATCTGAGCTACAGATATAGATTAGGGGGTCATCAGTGCATACATGGTCACTGAAGCCACAGAAATGTGTAAGATTACCCACAGAGAGTATGAAAGTAAGAAAAGCTGAGGTCCTAGAAAAGAATATTAACTATATGAAAATTTAAGGGATGGTAAGAAGAAGACAACAAAAAGAAGAAGGAATGACTAGACAGAAAACGTATCAAAAGAGCATAATTTCAGGGCAACTATTGAGTCTTTTAAGAGATGAGAAGTGGGCAACAATGCCATGAGTAATTGAGAGACCTCGCAAGGTAAGAACATAAAAGTGTCCAGTGCATTTAGTTACAGGGTGTCTTTAGTGATCTCAGTGAAAACAATTTCAGAAACACAACGTGGTGGAAATCAGATTATAATGAAACATAAGAAACACAAAGAGCAAATGTGGACATCTGAGTTGAGAAATTTGGCTGTAAATAGGAAGAAGGAAATAAGGTAGCGACTGGAAGGAATAATGAGGCAAGAAAGCGTTCTTTTCTCCTTCCTCCAGCTTCCCCCCTTTTCCTTTCTTTTTTTTCACATGTAAACGTAACTATCAGCATTCTAACCTCTAAGCCGTTCCTGATGGTATCAACTCCATCTGCAGGGCTATCTTCATCACCAACGTCTTGATCTCTTGTGTTAGAATTGTATTAATGTTTCAAGGCTTGAATAAGATGCTACTTGTTAGAAATACTACTTCTACACTTCCCAGTTATACCACCAACAGTACCCTTCCTGTTAGTTGCCCTGTGTGCACGCCACGATGTTATGACACTTCACCTGCCAAATGAAAGTAATTTACGTACAAATGTCTAGTCCATTTGAGATGCTTTAACAAAATGTCACACAGTGGATGGGTTACAAACAACACAGAATTATTTCTCTCAGTTGTGGAGGCTGAGAAGTCCCAGATCAAGGCACCAGCAGATTCGGTGTCTGGTGAGGGCCCACTTCCTGTTTCATAGCTGGAGCCTTCTTGTTGTGTCTTCACATGGCAGAAGGAACAACGGCTCTCTCTTGGGCCTCTTTTAGAAGGACACTAATCCCATCCACGAGTGTTCAGGCCCTCGTAACCTAATCTCCTCCCCAAAGCCCCACCTCCTAGTACCATCACCTTATAAGTTAGGATTTCAACATATGAATTGGGATGGGGTGGAGGTACAAACTTCTAGACCATAGCAACAAATGTAACTTCCTCTGGCAGACTGAATCTTTTTAACTACCAAAACACCTAGCACTGCACATAGTAAATATTCAATAAATATTTCTTGAATGAACAAAACTCAACCATCAGTTACGTGTTGCTGCTTCTATAGCAGATAGGAAAAGAAAAGGTGCCAGGGGGGGACATAACAGAACTAAGAACACATCTCCAATCCAAACTCCTACTACCTCGCCTGTGATGGTAAGGGGAGCTGGAGGCAGTGCTGTTACCTTGGTCAAAAAGAATAGGGACACAGGGCCGCAGGGAGAGAGGGCAAGGAAGAGAAGGAGGAAGTGTGGGGAAACAAAGGAGGGAGGAGATGAGATCATCCTTAAGAAAAAAGTGCAGCTACCAGACAGGCCAGAACTAGATCTCCATGGCCTAGAACAGGTCCAGGACGCCATCTTGCCCCTCAAAGTGAACTTTAGCTAATTATAATAGATCATAATATTATTAGCACTACGGGCAGGGAAAATCTCCACCCCCTATGTTGCCATGACAGTTCCAACTGGAGCCAAGTAAGGACAAAAGTTCCTCCTTCCACAGGAGGAGGTGGTCAGAGAGAACCCGCCTAGGAATGCCTGTAACACCAGCCCTAAAACTTTAATATTTTGCACCGTCATTTTAGAAGTAATACATTCCTAAGCCTCTTTATTCATCTGGGCAGATGCTCTTTTCCTGGCCGGCCTGCTCCCACCATTTTAGGAGTGTACCATCTTCTTATCTTTTTAATAAATCTACTGCTTCTTGGCTTACTCATTACGTCCTTGAATTCTTTCCTGTGATGACACCAAGAACCCGTTTTCGGGCAACGCTGTGACATTGTGAAAAAGGACATGAACCTCTCACCTCACATTTTCTGGACAGGATAGTGGAGAACAGAGCTTCCCAGTAGGTGTGGCTGCCACAAATGACTGAACATGTGACTAGGTACTAATCCCTCCTTAGTTGAATTTGAATTGGTGGGAGCAGGGGAGACCCCTAGGGTGCCCAGACTCTCCAGGTCAGCTGCTTCCAGGTAGAAGTAGCACAGCTATTTTGCCTACTGTGCTATAAAAACATGCACGAACATTTTGTCTGTCTGACATATGAAAACATGCACGAACATTTCGTATATATGATGAGGAAAGACTGGGAAGTACTGGTGTAGTCAGGTAGAGTGAGAAATGAAGAGAACAGGCTTTGAAGTTAGAAAGACCCAAATTCAAGTCGGAGCTCTGTTTACTTCTAGTTATACAATCCTTGGCAAGTTACTTAACCTCTCAAAGCCTCAGTTTCTTAACATATGAAATAGAGAAAATGTCAGTAATTACCCTTTAGGGTAGTAGTAAGGATGAACCCAATACTGTTCGTAAAGTCCTTTGCACAGTGCCTGAGACAAAGTCAGCACTCAGTATTACCTAGCTATAATTATTTCATTTTTCATCGAAGTCTCACCATCCACAGTCCCTTCCAGCTGGAAGAAAGGGACAAACTGGCTCTGATGCTCTGGGAGACAGACTGGTATGGTGGATTTTATAAGTCATATGTGCTTGTATGCTATTTACATGTAAAATTCCTATTAGCATATGACCCCATCAAAGCAGACAAAATTTAGATAAGTATCTGTTCCTCAGATTCATTATGTTCGTCTCTCTCACTAGTGTATTGTTAGCTCTTCTCATAAGAATTTTAAACTTCGTTCACTTAAGTTGCATACCCAGAAATCCGACTTTCTATACTATTTCCTATAGAAAAGTGTTACAAATATGTAAGAATATAGAGAGGTTCTACCTAGGGCACATAAGCAATTTTAAAATTATGTTATACTCCAAATAAAATTGGGCACTGAAAGAAAGTATATTGTGCCCAAAATGTGGCCTATATAATTATTCTCACCTTGTAGATAACAACTTACAGAGAAGACATTCTGACAGGTGGGGGGAAAAATGAGAAGAAAATGCTCAAAAGAAGAACTACGCTGAATTTAAACACAAAGTTTAACAGTCAAGAATAGGGAATCTAGTTAGATTTGCAGGGTTAGAAACAGGGCAACAGGTCAGGACTGGAACTGAAGTGCATGTTATTAACCAGTTAAAACAGTAAAATTCAGAGGAATTATGATTTGAAAAATATATATATTTAGACCAAATAGAACCTTATACAAGGTAAATGTGATCGGCCTAATATCTACTTAATTCATGTATGGAACGAGAAGAAACAATATTTGACTGTTGAAGTGAGATTAAGCAGAGCAGAATTAGAACTTAAATTCAGTAAGCTAAAAAAGCCTTGTGAGAAGATAATGTTTTAGAAACACAATAAAATTCTAGTCAATCTCTTTTATGACAACAGCTGTTAGTAACATTCCAATTTCTGCTTTATGTCAAAGTTTCATATTTCAGTTGTAGCTTATTGTTACTGTGGCAAATTTGATCTGAAAAAAAAATAAGAATGTAAAACCTATATTCTACAACACAGCTTCAGACTCAAAATTTCGAGTAGTTCATAGCTTCAAAAAATAACAATCTCTTTTTATAAATCTCTTTGGGAATCTAGTCAATTATTTTTCAATGAGATAAACATTAATATTAGAAATAAAATAATGTCCTCAAAGGTAATAAACAGAATAAAGTTTAAGGCATTTCTGATTTCCTAGAAGAAATTCTTATACCTTAAATTTGGAAGATTTCATTTAAATGATAATTGACTATATCTAGTGAGCTTAAGGCAGGAACTACGTTGCAGAAATAAAAACAACCAAAATCCTTAAAATCTACAAACTGCTGTTCAAATAAATCCCCAATACATATATATTTACATTTCATAAAGAAAACATTGATCAATTCATGATAAAAGATCAGAAATAATTATAAATACATGCTATTGTATAGTATCTTCCTCTTAAGAAATTATTAATAATGCATAAGGAAACAGTAACATAAATTTAATTCCATTCTAAAATGGCACACATTTGTTACACTGAAAATGGTGTGATGGAAATTTAATGTCAAATGCCATTG
The DNA here is from genome assembly GCF_036562045.2 of Rhinolophus sinicus. NCBI lineage: Eukaryota > Metazoa > Chordata > Mammalia > Chiroptera > Rhinolophidae > Rhinolophus > Rhinolophus sinicus. The sequence goes on from NC_133756.1 coordinate 108,587,473, forward strand.
TGCACTACCAGTTACTTCCTTGACACTATATATTAAAGCAACAAAGCAGAAAACAACAAAAGATTAGAAAAGAAATAGGGTAGAGAAGGGAGGAGAGGAAGAGAAGGAAAGAGAGAGACACTGAGACACAAGACAGAAGAAAGCTACCTTCTGGTTTAAAAATCTAGTCACGAGAAAGGAAATTCCAAAGATTTCTAATGGCAATAATCAGAAATATTTATTATTTCAAATAGAAAGATTAATAAGCCCATGTGATGATGGTATTTCTGATACAGTCAAAACTATTTCATACATAAAAACCAAAATATGCATTGAGAAAATTTTGACCAAATTTCTCTTCCTTGATTTCTAGATTTTTCTATTTAATTTCATCTTTCCTCTCAAAATGACTTTCCATTGCATTGTAGTCTTTAAGAGTACAAAAATAACATTGACTCTTTTGCTATGTTCCGCACTTACATTTCAAAATATTCAACTATTTTGAAATAATTTATAGTATTTTAAAATAAATTATTCAAAATTCTATTTCTACCTCTGCCTCAACTGCTGTATGAGCTAAGACAAGTCACAAAAATCTTCAGAAACTCCGTTTCCTCACCAGAAAAGTGATCATGCTGTATTACATAATCTCTAATTTGCTTTCTACTCCGAAAATCTACAATTCTTTGAAACAGTAAGTATTGTTATTCATTTTAAAGGAAACACTTTCATTTTTGGAATTTTGCAACATATCAAATTAACACAGCTAGCATATAGTTCATGAATCCTTCAACCTCAGCTATTTTTAGGCTAAAATAAATAAGCTTCAAGATGTGTGTCAAATATATAAAGTGGTTCCTACAGTAAAAGTATGACTTTGAAGTTTAGCTCTACTACAATCAATGACAATGACAAAAGTAGGAGCCAAATCTTGAAAGCTTTACAGCACGGAAGAAATCCTAAGAGAATGGAAAAGAGGACCATGATGATGATATTACAGAGACCAAAGATGGAGCATCAGAAGTTGGCAAATATTCTTAAAATGTGCTCTTTGCAGTAGAAAATTCTTTAATCCAAACTCCATGTAAGAGACTATATATATCAGACAAATTTATCTTAGGTCCCTACTTTCTCTCTGTAAAACATTCTAATGTTCGTATTCATTGCTCAAAGAGAAAACCAGCACTCCCAAATATGACCACATACATGTCTATTCACACCGGTTGAGTTTTATGCTTGCCAAGGACAGCTGTTTCTCTCCAAATGTGCTTACTTCATTTGTATTTGTTAATGTAATTATGTAACTGACCTACATATTACATAAACCAAAAAGGAAAAAGTTTTTTTTCCATGGAAACTGAGTTGAATGCTTTGGAAGACAATACCTAAATAAGTATGGTTTATACAACAAAAACAACTCAGAACTACAGCTAGGGAACTCATACTCAAAGAAAATACTTTGGTAAATGGGCAGATAACTTATATGTGCAAGGTTCAAATAAAGTACTTAAAATATATATGCATTGACATTTTGGAGATGATATGAGAGAAAACAAATCTCATGCCACTGCCATGAGCTTTCCCTGCATAGATAGCTTTTGTCCCCTCAGCTTGGGCCTCAGAATGAACACATGGGAGCAGACCTGCCCTAACGGACCCACAGATCCACAGGGGACACAGATCTGGCCCAGTCAACTTGCTTGTGATAGGCCACTAAGATTTTATAGTTGTTGTTTACACAACAGCTGATTGATACAATAATGTAACAAGAAAAAAATAAATATTAACAGCATATAAAGAGTTCCTTCTACAAATCAGCACAAGAAATCAAAAAATAAAGAATGGGTAGAGGATATGAAATCAAATAATAAACTAATAAACCAATTGGACTAATAAACCGATAAAAAGATGTTCTATCTCACTGATTATCAGGGAAATACAAGGTGTGATCAAAAACTAGGTGAATGTTTAAATTTAAAAAAATGTATTACAGTAAAAGACACGTTGCTATTAATACCCCTCAAAATACCCCCTCGCTTTGAACACACTTATCCCATCGTTCTTGCCGCTTTCTGAAGCAGTTCTGGAAGTCCTCTTTTGTGAGTGTCTTTAGTTGTGCTGTCGTGGCTGCCTCGATGTCCTGAGTTATGTTGACTTTGGGGAAGAGCCAGAAGTTTCACGATGCCAGATCCAGTGAATAAGGTGGGTGAGGACACACCGTAATGTTTTTATTTGACAGAAATTGCCATACCAGAAGTGATGTGTGACATGGAGCATTGTCACGATGGAGGATGATTTACGGCACTTGAAAACACACCTTCTCTCAACCATAGCTCACAACCGACTGACTGCACCAAACAAGCTGAAACTTGTCACACACTGTTACTGAGGTTCGACACACCGCTTCCCATATTAAAGATCCCTGCCTTTCCATTTAATGGCACTCGGCAGCAGCATTCACCGTATTTTTTTATCACAACGGAAAGGCTCCGTGTCACACATTGTTTCTGATATGGCAATTTCTATCAAATATAAAATATTACGGTGTGTCCTCATCCACCTTATTCATATGGCACCGTGCGACTTCTATCTCTTCCCCAAAGTCAAAATGAGCATGAAAGGTAAACGTTTTGAATCGATTCAGGACATCAAAGCAGCCGCAACAGCACAACTAAAGACCCTCACAAAAAAGGACTTCCAGAACTGCTTCAGAAAGTGGCAAGAATAATGGGATAAGTGTGTTCAAAGCAAGGGGGAGTATTTTGATGGGGGTTAATGGCAATGTGTCTTTTACTATAATTTTTTTTTTAATTTGAACGGTGAATTTGATCACACCTCGTACAAGGTAAGCCAAAAATGAGGCATTACTTTTTAGCTCATTTTATTAACAAAGGTAAAAACTACTGACAACCAGGATTGAGAACCAACAAGAGACAATAGACTGGTACTGCCTCTTGGAAAGGATGATCTGCGGCATCTATTAAATCTGTCTAGTGTGCGTATACTTAACTGAGAGAATCCATTTGTTGGTAACTATCTAGTCTACAGAAACACTGGAATGTGTGCACAAAGACATTTTTAAAAGAATGTTCACAGTTGTGCAGTTTGTAATAGTGAAAAACTGCAAACAGTTTTAAGAGCATTTAAAAGAATTATTTACAGATATTTTGCAGCCCTTACAAACAATGAGGTAGCTCTACATGTACTGACATATGGACAGAACCCTACGTATATTATTAAATAGAAAAACTGTAGAAAAATATGTAATATGTGATTCTATTCTTCAAAATAACTACAGACATAGGTAAATAGGTACATACAGAAAGTTTTCTAGAAGGATATATGCCAAGCTGTTAAGATGGTTTCAAGTGAAAAGAAGCAGGAAGAGGGAACTGGATGAAAGGGGGAGGAACTTTCACTTTTTACTCTATATTTTACATTTGAAAGTTTCAGAAAAACTTAGTAATGATTACTTGTACAATTAACTATTCTTTTTTTTAAAGAGGGACTTGCTTTTACTAGTCTTTTTGTTTCATAACTGATTAATGACATCTCTCATCAATTCACCTACTGAATAAAAGACTCATCATTTCTACCCTGCAAACATGATTTGCAGTTCAAATTGGAGTAATAAAGTAAAATATATGTTGAAATGCTAAAGGAAGTTGAAGTTGAGAAGACAGTAAGAAGGAGGAAAGGAGACCTAATAATCTTTTGAGCATCTAAATCAATTATATGAATAGCTGTGTTCTGTTTCACCTGAATAAAGGACTTTAGAATAAGCCCATTCCCTCGTTACAGAGATTTAAGCTATCCGGGGAAAATGTCTTGACTCTATACTGCTGTGAACTACTAGATAAAGTTGCCAAGAGAGGCAGTGGGATTATATTCTCTGGATTTTTTTTTTTTTTTAAGATTTTAAGGAAATTTTGTAATTTATTTCTTGAGGTGACGTATAGCTTTGCTACTCGGAGTATGATTCCAGGACCAGCAGCAACTGGCATCTCCTGGGAGCTTGTTGGAAATGCACAAGCTCAGACACCACCCCAGACCTACTGAAACATAATCATATGTCAATTAAAACTCCTAAGTGATGTGCATGCATATTAAAGTTTGAGAATTCCCTTATGACCCTTACGTCATAAATTCATAACAGTTCATTTTACAGGTATCCCCCACTTTTCGAAAGTTCGTGTTCCTGTTCATTTTTAAGAAAGATCTACATTAGTACCTGTTTTCACTAACCAGAAGAAATCCAGAGGATTTTTGCCTTTACGAAAAAAGGGAAAAAGTGAAAACAGCGTTTGTTTTGCAGCCAGCCTTCACAGAGGCAGCCGCGTGAGGCAGCACCACACACCAGAGCCACAGGATTGGGCCGCACAGCCCAGTTTCCTCCCGAGAACCTCCCTCAGCATCTGGGAACTGCGACTGTGAGCATCTGTGCTCTAACTCAGGTTATTTCGTTCACAACGTTACCAAGGCGTGGCCTCAGGCCTCAGAAAAGCCTAAAAGCTGGAAAGGGAGTTACACTTAGCGTAAAACTGGACGTAATTAAGCATATTTGATATGAGTTGGTAGATTATATTTTGGGTCTGGGAAATGTAAAAATTTTTCTATTTAAATTAATGGTAACTAACTGCTTCTTCGCTTTATGACATTTTGGCTTACGAAAGGTTTCACAGGAAATCTCTGCTTTTGGATAGCGGGGGAATGCTGTATGTCTCTTGAACATTAACGAGTGTGTACTTAGGAATCAATAAAAAATATCTCATTTGATAACAAAACCTTTCTTTTTCATTCTCATCAGAACTATTTCATTTCTGCTTTTGCAAAGAATAATACAAAATTAACACTATTTATTAGGCCTATATTCTCTTAAGAAGGTGAAAGCTACATCATTCCAACTCACGTTCATTCCACGGTTTTTCCTAATCATTAAAATATAAAAGAAAATTATAAGGGATGTAAGCTAAAATCCAAAAGGAATAGACAATAACTTCAGTAATCAGTGCTTTAATAATTATAAAATTCTTAGGACTCAAGTAATTTCAACAAGGTCGGCTAGCTATAATGAATCTTCATACATGTTTTATACCAGTAGAAGTTGCTGGTCATTTTAAAACGTGAGGTGAGGAGAGTCTTAATTTTCATAAGAATCCCTGAAAATACCTTAAAATGACATCCTGTAAGGGAGGTTTATCCAAAATATTAGAATTGGGAATTATCCAATTGTGGGGACGAGCCAGGAGTGCAGTTTCCAGGCTCTCGGCCTCACATGGAAAGGTGCTCACTCGGGTAGTAAGTGGCCATTAACTGTGATTGCATGGCCATCAGCTGTGGCTAGTTGGCCGTCAGCTGTAACCAGTGAGCCATTGGCCACTAATATAACTGCTGTGGCTACGCTAGCAGGAAATGGGGGCTAGCAAGAAGATGGTGGCTGAGCTGGCAAGCAGCGGAGTGAGGGTTGCAGATCGTGTGGCTCCTGTTTCCTGTTTCTCCAACCCAGTCGCCAGCGAGAATATAGTGGTATGACTCCCTATTTATGGCTCCGTGGGTGCTCCTTTTTGGCCTCACCATGTCCTGCGTTCTTAGGTGGGGAGCAGGAGCAGAGACTCCGCATGCCACCCTGCATGACACCAATTCAAAAGCAATTTTTTAACATTCAAGCAAGAAACAGGGATTAAGTTAGAAACTTTTCTTCCAATATTCAAGCTGGATGTGTTTGTGATAGAAGAAATCAAATCTCGTAAGTTCAACTGCTTCCCATCATCTGATTTTACATTTCATTCGTGTTCTGAATATACCCAAGGAGCTCAAAACCTTAAGAATTACATACTCCATTTCAGTGAACGACTCGCTAAAGAAAGCATTCCAACGCAGCTTGGATTCAGAAGTCCTGGGCTGCCACAAGCAACTTATTCTCTGAGGCCTGAGAAGCCAAAGCTGTTCTCCTCCTTTTCTTTTCACATTTTAGGATGACAGAAACGTGATATAAGCCAGCAGTCAGTCACCATCACAAAGAGGCTCTCTGATTGACAAGAGAACATAAAAAAGAGAGAAGACCCACCTTTTCCTTCTTCTAGGGAAAACTTGGACTGAAATTTTAGAACTTAAAAGCTTCTATTTTGACCAGCTCACCTTGCAGGTAAACACCTGCCTGGTTCAGTGACTGGTTCAGTCACATATTAGAAATAGCATCTGGCCTGAAAATTGATAATGGTGGAAAAATATTGTTTTGCTGTGAATTTCAGCTCAGCACAGCTGTAAGTGATGTACTTCCTCTCCCAGTAAGCCCTGTCACTGAACCTATACAGCATGAAAAATAAGCTTCCATACATGGATATTTTATTTGAAGTTTTAAGGATTCAAATTGGAATAATTCCAAATAGTTCCAATTTTTGCTATCTGTGATTTTTTGAAAAATATCTACAATAGACCATAGAGGGAGAAAACATGTGATATGATACATATATTCATATAATTTCCTTCTGTGCCCTTCTATTCATTCGAAAAATTTTCTATGACAAGGAAAGTGATTTTTGGAACACCCCCCAAAATAAACAGAAAATACAATAAAATTATCTTCAAAATATAATCAATATCAACAACTCAAATGCAATCTGTGAAATATATGCTCAAAATATAATACTATATTTGCATATATTTCCAAAATTAGTTTTAGTTGGCAATTCTATAAAACTCTTTTAAAATTGTACTTTTGAAATGTCACTACAAAGTAAAAAACATCCTAAATCATAAGTATCAAAAATTTTTCAGTTTTATTAGGACAATGTTGTAATAACAATCTCATATATACTTATGACTTCTATTATTTCCCTTCTAATTCTAAAGTGTAGTATCTCCGAACTAAGAGTAACCATAATTCTAGAAAGAGAGCTGACAAGCCTTGCAGCGCACTTGCATAGTCTTGTTCTGTCAATCTCCCAGGGAACACTCCTTCACATTCACCTGAGAAAAACGGAAGTTGCCCAATGTTCTCATTCAATGTCTGCCTATGTGCCCATAAAAACAGTAAAATCCATGAGATGTGGCAACCAGAGGGATGTTTAATGGTGGGAACACAAAAACCACCACGTTACTGTGCAACAAAGATCTGTTTCCAGATCAGATTTTTCTAAGAGAGTTGAAATGATATAATTCACATACTAACCAACTTTCTATTTATAATATATCACTCACTGGTTTTTGGTATCTTCAGACTTGTATGAAGATACCATCATCATAATTACTTTTAGAATATTTTCATCAACATTAAAAAGAAAAAGATATACCCATTAGTTGTCACTCCCCATTCCCCACAGGCTCCCTATAGAGAACACAAATCTACTTTCTACCTCTATAGATTTGCCTATTCTGGACATTTCATATTCTGGACATTTCATATAAATGGAAATCATACAATATGTGATCTTTACAGTTCAGATTTCAATAATAAAAACAGCTAACATTTATTGGGTGTTTACAATGTGGCAGTCATTTTAACCCCAAGAGGTAATAAGTACTATTATCATCCACACTTTAAGATGAGAAACCTGAGGCACAGAGAAGCCAAGCAACTTACGCAAAATCACAAAAGAAGTTAGAAGGAGTGAAAATCTGAACCTACACAGTCTGGCTCCAAAGTTCATGTTCTTAACCAATTCTGCTACACAACAGTGTCCCTTGATGACCTCTAAGAAAACGCAAGCAGTAGGAAATAAAAGAAACAGGAAGATAGGATTGAAAAGAACATAGTGAATTACAGCATTCCTCATAGCTAGGAAAGCAGGCAATTACACATTACACATTAACTGCTTCAAATATCAGCCAAGTCTAGTCTAAGAACTTTCTGTGACTAGTAGTAATACTCCTAAAACAGAAGCAGATATCTTAGCACCGAGATGAGGATTCTCAGAACTTGAAAGAAAAGATGCTTTGAAAAATTATTTTAGTTACAGTCATATTGTTAAGAGTTATCTCCAGTTTCTTACCGAAGACTCGTATCAGAATCCTTTCTGTGGCTTCTAATAATGTGTTGTGTGTGCAGGTACTATGGGTTTGAGTGTGAGTGTATGTATGATAAGTAGGAGGCTTTGTGTTTCATGCTGTCGGTGTTGGGTTGCCTGCTTCCTGCTTCGTGGTGCATAGTACTAACCACAGAGACGTCTGTCTTTACTAATGCAGATGTGCCAAGAAAAGGCATTTCATCATGCAGCATACATGATATGATCTCATTTGAGAAGCTGGGCAGATAACATATATACTATATGGGAGGGGAGAGGAAAGAAGTGAGGGAGGAAGGAAGAAAAGGAGCAAGGAAAGAAGGGAAACAGGAAGAGGGAGGGAGGAAAGGAGGGCAGGTGGGGCGGATACACAGACAGAAGAAAGACACAGCAGATGTCCTGTAAGAACGTAAACAAAGGTGATGGCTGCTCCTCTGTAAAATAAGAGATTATGGGTGTTGATGATGATGATAATGATGATAGTTTTGTTTAGTGATATTTCTCCACCATGAGCAAAAAAAATTTTTTTTCACAAAAAAAATCATTTTAATATAATCTTAAGTTGAGGCCATTTATCCTCTAATGTGCACCACAAAACTTTGGCTGTTTTTTCTAACTTACAAGATATCATGTCTCATTATAAAGTAAGTTTTATCATTCACTTATATTCATCATAGATTCCCAAATTTAAAAAAACAAAAAAGCTATCTAGGCATTATATCATACCTCAACTAAATAAAGCTAAAAAATGATTCTTGAGAGTATCTTACATCATCTTTTCATAACCAACAGCTTCTAACTTCTATATTTATCATTTATAAATTATTTTCAATTCCAAATAATTTTAATTTCATATTTTCAAAGACAGATTATATTTATATCTCAATCCTGAATGAGACAGAGTAAGTTACAATTCTGGCTGAGGTGCACGGTTGTGTAAATCATAGTATAGTTGGCATCTCTGGTTTTGACTAATACAATTAGGTAGTCTTCTAATAATATTCAGTCATGAAGTGGCATTTGGGTTAAGAATGATATACTATAAGACCTGGTATAATATATATGATATGATATGATATGATATGATATGATATGATATGATATGATATGATATATAATATAGTACCGGGTCTTATATTAATTTTTGCTCTAAAAGATGCATTAGAGCTGATGGTCCGGCTAGGTCTTATTTTCGGGGAAACGCGGTATAACAAAACCCCAGAGCCACACTGTTTATGTGGTTTATAAACAATGGAACTTCATTTGTCTCAGTTCTAAAGGCTGGGAAGTCCAAGATGAAGGTAACAGCAGAGCCGATGTCTGGTGAGGACCCACTTCTTCACTGACGGCCATCTTCTCACTGTGCCCTCATACGGTGGAAGGGGCAAAGGAGCTCTCAGGTCCCCTTTATGAGGCACTCATCGCATTCATGAGGGCTCTGCCCTCATGATCCAATCACTTCCCAAAGGCCCCACTATCTAATGACCATCACCTTCGAAGTTAGGATTTCAACATATGAATATGGGGGTCACAAACAGTCAGACCATAGCACACGTTTTATAATTTACCACCTAGATGATATACCAATAAATTTAGGGAAAGTACTGCCCTACAACTACACTGAACATACACAAAAATTTATGTAGATCCTTTAAATATAAATGGCCACTCTAGCCGAATATAACTAAGGCCTCCAATTACCCCACTGCTTCCAGCAACTGTTTCCTCTTTCTTATCCCCCCTTTACACCACTGCTCCCTCACCTGTAAGGCAAGAGGTGAAACAGTCAACTGCATGGAAGCAGGGTCAAGTGCATGACAGCTGTTTGGCTATGAAAACATGACAAAAAAGATACTTTTATAAGAATTACCTGTGGCTTCATTTAGTTGAGTTATGATAGAATATGATGCGATATTACGCTAGAGAGATTTGGAATGTGGAAGGAAAAGGATACATGGTTGGTTCCATTCTTTATCCACTTTAACCTTTTTAGATTTTTTTTATCCAGGTTTCAATGGATGGACTAGCAACTAGTTGAGAGTAAGGCTGACAATAAAGACAGGTGGCCAAATATTGCTGCTTTGAGAATTTGGGGCCAATACATTTCTTCCCTCCTCACTCCGCTCTCCTCCCCCCCCACCTCCCCACCCCTAAGCCCCCACAGGGCCTGTCCTCCTTATACCTGCAAGACCATTTCTTCTCTAGTCCCACTTATTATTCTGCCCCAATAGCCCTTCAGTCAGAATAACATCAGAGTGAGAAGGAGATGGTGAAGGAGGAGGAAAAGGAAAGAAAAATGAAAGTCCCAGTTTAAACCATAATCCCAACCCCTTGGCTCTGTAGTTTGCAGTAGTACCCTGTTTTGTTTTATTCTGGTTTTAACCATCCTCTCCCTAAGTGTTCTCTCCAATTCTGCTCTTCTATCCCCTCACTTCCCAGTCTCTGTGCTCTAAACTCTTGCTTCCAACACGGGACTCTGCGGAGTAGCTCAAGAACTGCATAACTCTCAGTCCTTGTGCGTTAGCTCTAACATATTCAATACCAACGTATTTTCCCAAAGACATATTATCATAAATATTGTTTGTTTCTATAGTACCACTGGCACTATACTCCAAGTACATTTTATGGATTCATTTATAGGTTAAATTACTTTTAAGGATTGGCTTGGAAACATAAATGCAATTTTAAAAAATTATTTCCTTGTAGGGGTATCTAAGTTCTCATAACCATAGGGATAATTTTATGGGTGAAAATTTAAGATGAAAGAAACCAAGTAACTTGTTGAAGACCACAGAATTAGTAAATGGTAGAGCCAAAATCTAAAGAGAGGTCTGTTTTGTGTGGCATTGAAGACTGTACAATTTCTGTTATATCATGGAACCTCCTAAAACACATCTATGTTTTTCATTAAGTCAATGAAAATTCTGAAAAGCTAAAAAATTTATTTCTAATCATTAAATGTCTTAAACCCAGTATCATTCATTCAAACATTTACTGGGGACTCATTTACTCAAAACTCCCCACCAGTAATAACCACCAATGCTAACAAACTGTTACTGACATCATCGGGGGGAAAAATGTATTTAAATTATTTCAAGGATTTGCCATTGTTGTTAGAAATTTATCATGATTTATTATTTCTCTTACCTATGAATATTTGATTTGCTGAGACTTCTGACAAACGCAATGGATTTTTAAACACAACGGGAATTTTCTTGTTTCTCAAAACAGAAATGCTTTATTGAAAACTGCTTTGTCAAAGTCTTCTGAGAACTGTCATTTTCAAAACAGAATTATTTCCATTCCTTAGAACTAGTAAAGAATAAACTGAATTTACAGGAAGAATAATTCTTCTGTCAGTAATAAATACAATTTGGAGAACTTGGAACAAATTACTTCTTTTTCATGATACAACTGTTGTTACTGTTAAATTTTAACTAAATTGGAGCTTGTAAGACTAAATAAAAAATAAGTAAGACAACATAGTGCCACCTTGATTTAGCTTAACAATGTTAGACAGCAGTTAACATTGTAATAGGTCAAAAGTGTATGCCAGGATATTCAGATAAGAAAAGAAAAACACAATTATGGCTCATCCTTTATTTTACCTGCAAACCACCATCTTGATTCGCAAAGAGGCTCCTATATCTAGTGGAACCTCAGAACTCCCGTGGGACTAGAATAAGAGGACTGGCGATGAGTCATAATAGTATGGTAACGATATAAACTTCTCACTGAGCGAATAACATATGGATGTCATCCACTTATTGAACTCTGAGGTCAATGAAAATAAACAAAATATTTACATTAGAAAAACAAAAATTTTAATGCCATTTATATTTATATTCATGAAAATCCACCTGCAGCAAATTTTTGAAAGGCAACTGGCCAGGTCTGATATTCAATGATTCCCACTGAGTCCTTACTTTAGGAGCTGCACTTTAAGTTTACCCTCTTCCTCCATACCGTATTTCCCTGTCTTCCACTAAAAACAATAAACATTTACATTAGTTATAAGATGTTTGAGCAATTTCTTTATCTAGGCACTCGTATCTCAAAGGCTTGTGAGCAAAAAGTGAAAATCGATCAGCCACAACTTTCATCCATAGACAGAGTACATTCACCAAACAGGTAGACTAATTCTCTCCCCTCAAAAAGCAGGTCAGAATACAGTCATACGACATGATAATAAGCTTTGCATCCCCATAGGAAGTGATTTACAACATTTATGAACCTATGTTGTCTCACCTTGTCCATTTACTTTGAGGAAAGCAATAATCCTAATCTCTCTTTTCACAGGGAAAATTTTGCATTCTTTGGTAAGCACACTGGCTTGGTTGCCAATTATGGAACACCTTGTTTCACCTGTATGTATCCTTCTGAAGATGTATGGTTTCACAAGCCCATGTCTATTTTTTTATAACAAGTTACTGTATCTTTTGAGAATGACAATGAATTTAGGAAGCCAAAAACATTAGATTTTTCCATTTCCTACCTCTTCTATACATCAGTCCTCTTTCATTTAAACCATGTGTCCAAGGCTTTCAAATAGGGTTTCAAATTCTTCCTAATCATTTATCATGATCTCTCCCAGACAAGTACATTTTAACAATCTACCAATAAATGTTGACATTTTGAACCACATTTTAGACTATCTTTCTTCTCTTTCCCATTCCCCAACTTGTCACTCTCTCCTGCTTGTACAACCATTTTATATCTACTTAACTTTCTCATAGTCTAGTCAAATAAAGAAACAAACAAAGAAACAAAATACAAAAGAAAAACCTTTAATCTTGTATCAACTTGCCTTATCTTTCTCCTCTCAAACTTTTTGTTTACCACACTCATTCTACTTCCTCATCTCACATTTATTTTTACATTTTATTTTTTCCTAACTTTATTGACAAATACAATGTACCTATGTAAAGTGTAAATGTCATATTTATTTCTGCATCTACTATCCCAACTCAACCACAGAAATTTCTCTAGCAGGATACCACCGACCAGTGGATTGCTTGAGTAAATGAATACTTTGTAACACTTACGTCACTGAATATATCTACAGCATTTCCACTAAAGATAATTCCTCATTCCTGAAATTCTCTATTTTAATTAATTTTTTCCTAGTTTAAAAACAACAATAACTACTTTTAACTCTACTTTTTTTCTAAGGTAACAATCACTGTGTCAGTTGCTCACATGTGTTAGGCTCAGTATTTTCTCACACAGATGGTTGTTACCCATTAGTGGGTCAAAGCAGCTTTTTAAATAAATAAAGTAAATTAGGATAGAAAATATCCAAACGTGTTATATGTAGTAAGGTTAAGTATTATTCTGGGAAGTGTGTGTGTGTGTCTGTGTGTGTGTGTGTTCACAATACAAAAAGTAGTTTTTATTTTAGGCCACACCCAAAAAAGTTTGAAAGATAGTGTATCTCATTTAATCCCAAAAGCCACATATTAGGTCCAGATAATATTTTATACTTTTTAATAATGATGAAACTGATGTATATAGAAGTTACATAATTTGTCTAAAGTTAAGCAGCTAGTGTGACAGTCAAGAATGCCTCTATTTTATCTTCTGAACTCCAATTATCCCACTGGTATCTATATATCTCTATGTGAATGTCTAACAGGACCGCAACCTTACACGTATTTGCAAAACCTGTGACTCAGTTTCCACATATGTTTCAGTTTTCTGATTCCAATGTTTCGCTTTTCCACATCCAAGCAGCAATCCTCACATGTTTGATAAACCCACTCTCCACCATATCATTACCATAACTCTCGGTCACGTCCTCATCATTTCTCTCCTGGGGAACTACAACGGGATCCTCCCATTACTTGCGATCATGCTGCCTCCAAACTCCCAATTCATTCTCTACATTGCTGGAAGTAATCTCTTCAAGATAAAAAACTAATAATTTAGGGCAAACTCTCCTAACCCTGAAGTAAAACTTTCAAATTCCGAATGCCATATGTAATTTGCTATACTGGATGTTTGTGTATGTCTAGGAGATACTTTAAAAAATAGAACCTAATTAATATTTAAAGGCCTTTCATTAAAATCAGGAAACAGCTGAAAGACCCAGATCAAAAGTTCTTTACCTGCTGTTAAAGTTATTTCAAAGATACTAAGTTTATGTAAAGAGATTCGAGGACAATCACAAATGTTTTTCACTTAAGAATTGCAGGTTGTCCAGCCAATGGAGTCTCGTTTTCTTACATACAAACACTACATCTTTATCTTGACACTAATGAAATGCTTTATTATTTGTGCCTTCACAGAGAGTTGACCACATTCATCAAATGGCAGGCATTAATACTGTCTCTAAGTCTGTTTAAAACACAATAAACTTTAATTTGCACTGGTTTCTAACTAAAAATGCAATGCTTTTCAATGTTTACATCAGATTGAGATATGTCTATTGTGAATCAGTCATATATAGTCTGTAGATCATGTGCAATGACAAGTCTGAGCCTTTCAATCTACTTGTTTAAACAAATGGTTGGATTTGCAAAGGCAGGTGGAAAGAATTTCTAGCTAAGTACTCACTAGGATGAGCTTAAAGTTGTCATAATATGCTTTATGACCTATTTTAAACTGAATTACTTAAAGAAATAATGAAACGGAATTGTTTTATTTTAAAAAATATTAGTGTTCTTCATACACAGATACCTCACATTGAAAATAAAACTAACAAAATTATGTTTAAGTGTTGCATGTTTCATTATTTTTTGTGAGCAAGATTAAATGTAATAGTTTTGGCACAGTGGTTGTATGGTTGATTCTTTCTTCTGCTTCTCAATTAAAACAAAAAAGAGCTGGTGGTTCAAAAGAAACTAATTTCTTTTCTTCAGATGATTATTGGGAAGATCCTGGTCAAGCTTGAGTCAACAACTATGATGAATTCTTTGGCTTGAAAAACGCAGGTTGCTTTACCCATAAATACACATTTGGAAGTAAAGAAATGTTTTAAAGGGATGCATGAGACAAAATGTTTCACCAAGTTTTCAAGACTTCTGCTTGGCCTGTATTGATAGTGACAGACAATGCTTTAAGGTGAAGCTGTGATAGTAACACAAAATAATAAAAAAACTGAGTAAAGGAGGCAGAACCATTATGAAGAATGCTCACTGCAGATGTACAGAGACTTCTTTCAGAACACCTTCAAAATATTGTACCCCAATCCCTAAAAGAATCCATAATATTTGTTCGTATCAATCGACAGCTGGATGGCCAGATGGCCAGCTGGCTAAGAACTAGAACAAAACTAGAAATAACTCTCACTTCACATACTACCTTTCCTCAACCCAAGCCTCGGAAGTATTCCCAGTGTTCCATTTAAACGTAAGCCTTATTTTTGGTGTACAACTTGAAAATCAAGATCACCATGTATGAGATACTGTATGTGAAAAAAACTATACCTGTAAAATAAAACCTATTAAAAGCTCTGTAAAAGTACATTTTTCTCTACGTACTTCAATACCAATAATTTCAATACCAAATAACATTGTGTTGCTTCTTAAGCAAATTCATACTATAACCATTACATCATATATCACTGTTAAAAAACACTTATGGAACTGCTTCCTCAAGTTTTTCTTTAAAAAAATAAAAATTGGCACACATTCTCTCCATTGAAAGGGGGTTTCATTTCCCATTTTCCCATTTATGGGTTAGGATAAAAACACACGTTGACTCATTTCTAACATAAAATGTTTCCCTTATCGTCTTCTCAAAGGAGGTTACCATAAATGGAGTCCTGGGGACAATATCATTTGATATTTACCTGTCCAATTTTATGCTATTAGAACTAAAACAATTGTTAATAAATGAAATGTGTCCTCAAATATCTATTTATAGTAAAGTTTAATCTTCAGAATAAAATATTCTAAAGCAATTGGACTTGTTAACTGCTATGTACAATATTGTTTGTTCATTCTAAACACATGCTAGAGTTCAAACAAACATGTAACATTGTTTTGTTTAGTTGCAGTACTTTATAAATAGCTTTACTTTACCATTTACCAAACCTCTTTTGTTGAGTTATTCAAACTAACTTCTGCCAAGAACACTAGGAATTTGGTGATAGTGCTTCTTTTAGGAGAAAAACAACCCCTTGCCTCAGAAAATTGAAAATGTTTGTCTTGGCACTAAAACCTTGTATTGAGCCTTCTGGAAAGTATTTTAAATTGTTGTTTTTAACTTAACCTAGACTTTGTGACTGAAACAGGAAAAGGTTCCGTAGCTCTGCACCAAAATACATATTTATAGGGTTGATTTTCTTTCTACAGCAAAAATACTAGCTTATGGCAGCAGTTTTCAAAGAACCATGCTAAAAATTGAGTATTATCACCATATTCAACACACAATTTGTTTTTTAAAACATCAAAAACTTCTGATGACTAAGAAATGCTAAACGTTGATCAAATATGTGGTCTTTAAGTACCATATTGGGAAGGATTATTTCATTTAACTACCTGTTCTGTTAGGAATTTTCATAAAAAGAAAATTTACTTGATATTGTATTGATGTACTTTCCTCCTGCGTATATCAACAAAAGTTATGCTTCTAAGGTTTTATATTTTCTATATTTTCCTCACCAGGTATGCTTTATCTTTAGACTAGAAAGAACATAAAGATAAACCACCTGAACTTTTTGCAATATTGTCCTGTTAATGTGTTTGAGGACAATTATGAATTTTTTGAAAATTGATAAAATGAAGTCGTCATTGATCTTAACTCCTCTACCTCATCCCTAAATTATTAAAATATAAGAGACCACAGAAATCATAGGGTGTACACAGAGCTGCTTTAAAATGGTAAGTCAAACTATTTCACAAACAGCACCAGATCGATGCAATGATTTTTCAGTCATAATAACTGACATAAAATACTACATATCCCATTATCGATCCTTTGCAGATCAAGTCCTCCCTACCCTGAAACTTTATGCATTTTTTCCTTTCTAACAGCCTAGCTGTCCCTTTACAAGAACAATAACAGCAACATCAGCATTTTTATATTTGCATATAATATTTTTTGTAAAGTCAAAATAATTTAAACTATATCATTGTGCTTATCAAATATTTATTAGGACGTACTGGCAGGAAATTTGTTGTTCAAAAATTCTGGTATGGTTGAATTATCTTATTTAAGTTAGAAAATGATAAAAGACATATCTAAATATATCCTATTAAAATCCATAATTGCCTTTGTCAATTAAGTATAAATTTTAATTTTAAAAGCCTGGTCCTTACTGCTGTGATTGAATTCTGCATATATCCAGAAATACCAAGAACCTATTCAAATGAGTGCAATAAGAGTGAAATAAATGGGAATTACTAATATCACTGAAGATTATGAAGAAGTAGACTCTTTCTAAACAAAAATCATATTCCCATGCTGCCATGGTTACATAACAACAGCAGACATCCTTTTTATTGGCACTGAAAACTCGAGCCATCTTAAAACTCCCCCACACTCCTCCGAGTCTCAGCATCAATGAAAAATACAACTCTGACCTCATGGACTAATTTAATATTTTATAGTCTATGATTGATGTGCTAGGTTACCTTCACAGAAAATTTAGATTAAACCTTACCATCACTTCTCATTCAAATTTAAAATGTTAATTGTTCTATAAGGTGAGTGAAGAATATCTAAACTCAGGCCCACGAAAAAACCTATCAGTATTTGAGGACTATTTAAATTTACATATTCAGCTTTCCAAATAAACCTGTTAGTAGAATGTGAAAAAAAGAAATCTTCCTTCCCTCTCTTTCTCTATTTACTAAGGAGCGATGATTTATCTCTAACCACTCTAGAAAAAACGAAACTCATGCCACTTGCAGTGGTAATTATTTGGGGAACATTTTAGTTACATGCTTGATAAAAAATTGTAAAAGAACTCTATTTTTTCTATTAAAATAAATTGGTATAACAGAACATACCTGAAAAAGAACATGTACATGGCAGCTGTGATGCAGAACAAAAGGACCTATAACAAGGAGAAAATACATTACTTGCAAAAGAAAACTTGTATCATCATTGGTATGTCTTATAAAAGCAAAAAACCTACTATTAAATCTTGTACTTGAAACAATTTAAAGATGTGCAAAAGTAGTCACATCTATCACATTCTCTACCTTTCAAATAAACCATCTTAAGGCAATAATGGGTCTGTATACACACACACGTATAAATAAAAAGCATATACATTATACAATATGTATATATATTACAATATGTATATGTGTATATAGACTGCGTAGAAGGGTAACAAAGTTCAAAAAAGAACAACCAATTTTTTAAATTATCTCTAAGAATGCCATAAAAAAGAATGAAA
This sequence comes from Rhinolophus sinicus, assembly GCF_036562045.2. Lineage (NCBI taxonomy): Eukaryota > Metazoa > Chordata > Mammalia > Chiroptera > Rhinolophidae > Rhinolophus > Rhinolophus sinicus. Next base: position 108,605,806 of record NC_133756.1, read on the forward strand.
TCTTGCCATTTGTGACAACACGGATGGACCTAGAGATATTATGCTAAGTGAAATAAGTCAGACAGAGAAAGACAAATACCATGTGATTTCACTTATATGTGGAATCTCAAAAACAAAATAAATGAACAAACAAAACAGAAACAAACTCATAGATACAGAGAACAAACTGATGGTTGTCAGATAGGAGGGGGTTGGGGGCTGGGTGAAAAAGGTGAAGGGATTAAGTACAAATTGGCAGTTATAAAAATAGTCACAGGGATGTAAAGCACAGCATAGGGAATACAGTCAATAATATTGCAATAACTATGTGTGGTGTCAGGTGGGCACTAGATTTATCGGGGCGATGATCAGTTAGTAAGTTATATAAATGTCTAACCACTACGCTGTACACCTGAAAGTAATATACTATTGTATGTCAACTGTAACTAATAAAAAAAAGTCTGAAGACATTAAGAACAAAGACGAGTTTTAGATAATGAGATCAGCAAATAAAACATAATGTTTATTAACTATTATATTAAGATGACCGTATTTTTTAAAAATGTAAAATACAGTCCAGTTGTCAATTAATTCTAATTAATAAGAACAGCTCCTAAAAACATAATCATCCTTTGTGGGATATAAACTAGCTATTAAAAACTTCCTCTAAAAGCAGGCATCAGAACACAGTAAATCTGCATTAAAGAAGCTCCTGTCAAACACCCCATACTACACACGACACTAAGGTGTGTATGGAAAGAATCCACAACACAAGTCCTGGCCCAAGCTTAGTTATGTCAACAAAGTTTCTCTCTTTATTCTCCATGTTTCACTTTGGATCATTTCTACTGTTATGTCTTCAACTGGACTTGGATCAATCCATTTCATTGACGTCAACTGGATCCGTATTAACTCCTTTTTTTCTATTTGCTTTGGACTTAATTTGCTTTTCGGTTTTCTAGTTTCTTAAAGGTAGAAATGTAAGCCACTGATTTAAGATTTTTTTTTTAATATGATGTATAATGCTATAAATTTCCTCCTAAGATCTGTTGTACATGTATCCTACTAATTGTGGTAAGTTGGATATTCACTTTTGTTCCATTCAAAATACTTCCTAATTTTGCTTTTGTATGACTTCTGTGATCTATGACTTAGTGAGACGTGCGTTATTTAGTTTCCAAATATTTGGGGACTTTCAGCAATCTTTCTGTTGTTACTGCATTCTTATTTGATTCTATTACGGTCAGAAAATACTTTATATGACTTGATTATTTCTAAATTTATCAAAGCTTGTTTTATGTCCCAGAATATGTTCCATATGTTTGGTAATATCCCATGTGCATTTTAAAAGAATGTGCATTCTCCTGTTGCTGAGCAGAGGGATCTGTACATGTTAGTTATGGCAAGTTGGTTGACATTTTCGGTTCAAACCGTCTATATCCTTATTGATTTGTTGTTGTTTTTTTGTCCATTTGTTCAATCAGTTATTAAGACAAAGACAACATATCAAAATATCCTGCTGTAATTGTGGTGTTGTCTCCACAATCTCTCCTTGCAGTTCCATGAGTTTTTCCTTGGTGTATTTTGAAGCTGTTATTAGGGAGCTACACATTTAGAATTCTGTCTACTTTATCATGATAAAATTACCTTCTTTATCTCGAATGTTCTTTGCTCTGAAATCTATTTTATCTGATTATGAAATTGCTGCTTTCTTTTGATTACTGTTAGTTTTCCATTCTTTTACTTTTAAATGATTGGGTCTTTACATTTGAAGTTCATTGCTTGTAGACATAATATCAGTTTCTTGCTGTCTTTCCTACCTGAAAATCTCCAACTCTTCATTGATATATTTAGATTGTTTACATTTAATGTGATTATTAGTAAGTTCAGAATTAAATCTATCACTTGCTATTTATTTTTCTATTGTCTCTTATTTGTTTCCTTTTTCCTCTTTTCTGCCTTTTTTGGATTAACTATTTTTTATGACTCTAGTTTCCTTTTTTGGTTGGCTTATGTTAGTGTTTATTTTAGGGTTTATAGTATACATCTTTAAATTGATACAATCTCCATTCAAGTGACATTATACCACTTAACATACAATATAAAAACTTGAAATAATATACTTCCATTTCTTCCCTCGTGACCTTTGTGCAATTGTTGTCACCCATTGTACCTTCACCTATATTATAAAACCGCTATACTTTAATCATTTTTCAATCCTGAATGTCCAGGATCTTAAAACCATTGTTTCATATGTTTTGCCCATGTTTTAGTTGTTTCAACTGGAAGGGTAAGGATTATATCCTGATCATCCCGTAACTTACAGGTCATGGCCAGATGCAGAGCGTGGTTAAGTCTAAAAAATTTTCACCTTTGGTTTGGAAGATATTTTTGCTGGACATAGATTTCTAGGTTGATAGATTTTATTTCTGTAGTTTTCTCAATGAACGTCGTTCCAATATCTTCTTACAATTTGATTATGATGTGCCTTAGTGTAGTCTTGTACTAGGGGTTAAGTTTCTTGAATCAATTTACAGTTTTCACCAAATTTGAAAGAATTTTAAACCATTATTACATCAAATATTTTTTCCTCCCCCCTACTCTTCTCCTTTAGGAACTCCAATTAATGTAGAGTACGTCACATGAAATTCTCCCATAGCTCACAAATGTTCTCTTTATTTTGAAAAAAAAAAAAAAAGTCTCTTAACACTCTGTGTTTCATTTCAGATCATTTCTACTGTTATGTCTTCAAGTTTACTAATGTTGTCTTCTGCAATATAGAATGTCGTTAATGTCATCCAATAAATTTCCCATCTTACACATTATAATTATCATATCTAAAGTTTGATTTGGATTTTTCCCTATTTTCCACGTTTCTAACTTTTTGAAACTACAAAATTCAGTTATAATAACTCTTTTTAATGTTCTTGCCTGCTAACTAACAGCTCTGTCAAATTTGGTTTGGTATTGACTGATTTATCTCCTTATTATGGTTCAATTTTGTTTCTTACTGCATACCTGGTATTTTTGACTGAATACTAGACATTCTGAATTTCACCTTGGTGGGTGCTGGGTATTTTTGTATTCCCATAAATCTTCTTGAGCTTTGTTCTGGGACACAGTCAAGTTATTGGAAACAGTCTAATCCTTTAAGGACTTGCTTTTAAGATACTTTAGGAGGCAGTAGAGTAGTGCTCAACTTAGGGCTAATTATTCCCCATTACTGTAATACGACCCTTATATACTTGAGTATTGACTACTTTACTCAACGCCACATGGATCTTGAGATTTTCCAGTCTGGCTGGTAAGGAATCTATTTCTGCTGCTATGTGAGTGCCAAGCACTCAATTAAGGACCTCTAATCCTTTCAGGTTGTTGTTTCCTTGGCCTGGGGTATTTTCCTCCCTCATGTGTCCTAATCAGTAATCAGCTGAGTACTTTCCTCTCTAGTCTTCTGTTCTGTGAACTCTATCCAGCATGGTTTCCTCTCACTCTCCACTCTGTTTCCTCAACTCAGAAAGTCCTCTAGACTTTGCCCAGTGACTAGTACATCATAGATGTTCAGTAACTGATAACTATTAACAAGAAACAATGTCTCTGTGATTCCCTTCCATTTCACAAACACTGCACAATATACTTACACGGGATAAGTAATTTTGAAATTGCTAATTTTGCCTTAAATTTTTAACATTTTCTTAATTCAAAAAGTAATGCAGGGCCTGCTACAACATAGATGAACCTCAAAAACATTACGTGAAAGAAACAAGTTACAAAGGACGACATGCTGTATGATACCATTTATATGAAATTCCAGAACAGACAATCTATTTACAGAAAGTAGAATAATGAATGGCTAGAGCTATGGGAGTGAGAGTTGATAGGGAGTGTTTGCTAATGGTACAAGGTTTCTTCTGGGGGCGATGAAAAGGTTCTAAAATTAGATTGTATGGACAGGTGCACAACTCTATAAATATACTAAAAAATCATGGATTTGACACTTCAAACTGGTAAATTTTATAGCATGTAAATTACATCTGAAAAGGCTATTAAAGCTGATTTTTTTTACAATGCAACACATGTACATGATAAACACTAAATTCAAACTGAATAACAAAAGTACAATGAAAAGAAAGTGCCCTGCTATTCCAGATCGCTGGTATCCTGTCTGTGTAGAAGTGTGTGTGTGTGTGTGTGTGTGTGTGTGTGTGTGTGTGTGTGTGAGAATAGACACATATTAATAAAGACATTGTGTTGTAGCTTTCTCTTTAATTTTATACATAAACACACACAATATGGAAATGCTGAAGTTTATTTAAACAGACTATGAATAGATATTTAGAGTGGATACAATAAATAATGAATACCAAAGCACACTGTGTAAACATGTGCACTTATATCTCTGAGGTAAATTCTTAGAGCTGGATTCACTGCATCAAAGGATAGGTGCATTTTTTCATTTTGATGTACTCCCATTAGATTAGCAATCTCCCTATACCAAAAAAACTGTTTTATCCTTATCAAAGCGATGAGTGAAAGAAATGATACATTATGTTTGCATTCGTCTTATGAGTGAAACTGATCTTCCCAGGTTTATAAACCTTTTTGTTCATTTTTTTGGTCAGTTGTTTTAACTGCTTTTTCATATCATTTGTCTATTTTAGGATTGGTGACCTTGTAGAAAGCATTTTTATGTTTTGAAACTGAGTATACTTACACGAAAACCTATAAATAATTTCACTATTAGCTATTTGTACTAAGAATATGGGTGGTTAAATGAAAGTAGTCATATAAAGGAAATCTCGTAACATATTAAGCCAAAAGAATATTTTGAGCCAAAAGTGTACAGAAAAAGTACAACAAATAATGTGAAAGTAAAGTTCATTCAAGTGAAAAATGCTGTTTTCTCTAGAATGAGTTTTCAGGAAGTGACAGATTTACAATACATGGCTTCCTGGTATAGAACTTAGAAAACTTTCAGGAAAAAAAAAACAACGGTACTATTGCTGTCATCACCATGTCATGTAGACTTATATGAAAACTATCCCCTCTCAAGGCCCTAATAAAAAAACAGTATCACAATATATGAATACTTTAAAATCCTAAAAATAATCAGAAATATGACACATGTGAATACAGTCCAAATGTGAGTGTGGACTGGTAAAGAACGCTGTTTTTACCATTTACGTCTCAAAATGGTTAAAACACATATCCTGAAGTCATTTTAAAGTCTAGCAGAGACCTGAACAGATGGTGCATTTAACTACTTCCTACCACACAACTCTGCTTTTCTTTAACATAATTAAGTGCTCTCGTCCCCAATCACAGCGCCTGTAACCACTCCCTCCTGCCTCTGTCCCAGGACAAGCAAGGATGCAGAGCTGCCTGTCCTTCATTCCTCACCAAGCCCATTTCGCCCCATATTCACTGAGCTGCCTCTTTCCATTACTCAAATGAATACCAAAATCTCATCTCTGTTTTCTGGAAAAGCAGCAATAAATGTCCCTTTGTCCCATGTGTATTTCATTCATATTTCTGCAGTGTTTCCACCCACCCATTCACAATAATTGATTTGGCATCTATGTGTTTCTAACACTTTGTGACTCATCAAGTCAAAGGGAGAGAGATACAAACGTAAGCTCCAAACTATCAAGAGCCCACGTGATCTTCTAGTAAAATAGAATAGACAAGGAACCACAAGTTCTCACTATCGTTGATATATTTATTCAGTATTTGCTATACTGCCAGCATCCAGGGAAACAAAATCACGTGATCCTGGATTCTCGTTGCCCTTATGAGGTCAAGTCTAGTGGAAATGTAAGTGTATTAACAAATCCTTCCAATACAATATGCGAGGACAGAATATTAAACTTCATGCTACAAGAAGTACTCACCAAAACATCTGATTATATTATTATTTAAATTACTCAGTGTATTTAGGCAATGCATTTTTGGTTGTCTGTATACCCTTCTTTATGTCTCCACCAGAACTTAGAACATAAAGTCCCAAAGGGCAGAGTCTTTACTTTACCTAACTCCATACATGGATAGATTCTTGATATATTATTTAAGGCTTTTGATAATGATGATGTTAGCTTCTATTGATAGCAACCCTCTTCAAAAAAACTAGTATTACTCTCATTCACACACTTATAATAAGACTGAACTTTAGAATACACTAAACATCTTCAACTTTTCTGAAAACACAAGACTATTTCATGGTCTCTTGGGGAAACCATTCTTATTGGATGAATAAGTGTTATGACAATTTGCAATGTATATATGTTGACTTTGAACACACAATATATTATCATAATATTGATTTGCTTCAGCTAACACATAATTTCAAGCAGCACTACTCTCAAGTTAAATAACTATGTATTGCTTTATAATTTTTAAAAATCCTTACAGAATTTAAATCTCACATACTATACAGTCCATCTTTTTATTCTGTCACTTTGTTTCAGAATAGCGATTTATTGATTTTTTTTTAAAGTTTCCCTTCCTTGACAAAACAAATGCAGGAAAAGTACAAAAGACCTTATGGGGAATTTAGGACCACATATGCCTGACTAGAATTAAGAAAGAAGTCTTGGATCTCCAAATTTAAGACTATAAACTTGATCAAATAAATCACTTCCATTCTTTAAGTCTTAACTTTTCATCTTTAAAGGAACTTAGATTAATCTGTAGTATCTTTCCAAACTCCAAAATTCTGATTCCATCAGTCAATTGGTTTCAGTGTACAACAAAATTATTTCCAAGCAAAACGTCACTAATATATAATGAGACAAATCTCAGAATTCATGTATACATAAGCAGACGAAAGTATTTGCTCTGACTGAACTGAATGTAATGGAGGGAAATTACATTAAATATGCCAAAAATTTGGGCCTAGTCTCTTCCTTGCACTGCTCTCCATTCTTGATTTATACTTCAAGGTCAGCAAACAGAGTATGACAACATATTAACCTTGAAATTTTCCAGTTGTAGAAAACAGCTATGTAAGATAGCGGCTGGGAAGTACAGGCTATATGATATCCTGTCCTTTTATGGTAAGTAGGTAAGCTGTATTTTGTCTGCCATAAAAATAAAACAAGCTAAAGGATGTAACTATGGAAAATTTCAATGTGTAGCAACTAATACAACCTGGAAGTTACATTCTTTATTACAACTTAATTCTTATTCTGCTGGCAGATTTTAAAAAAATAAACAGCTTTAAAATGACTGTCTATTTAAAAGTTTACAGATCAAGGATTATATGAAGGAAAATTCAGTCTTTACTAAAAACGTAAAAACCAAGATGCAAATTCATTCACTGAACAAAATACTCATTGAAAGTATGTTCTCAGAACTGGGACGATAAAACCCAGTTAGATATTATGGTTAAACACCTACATCACTTCATTCACAGCTCTATTTTACCATTTAAAGGAGACGCAGTTTACTTGAAGCAAAGGTTGGCAATGACATACTTAAAAATTATCACGACAGTCATTTGTTCCTTTTCTTCCCCATACCCATTTCTCTATGGTTAACTGGCATTAAAAGTCATTAAAAGTGCAATTCAAAACAAACAGAAAAGGAAATAAATATGAAAAGGAAGAGCAAGGAGCCAAAAGAAACCATGGGGGAATTTAATGATAGAAAGTTAGTAGAGGTAAATCAAGAAAATAAAATGGAACAGAGAACATGGAGAAAGGAGAGGAATAAAATAGATAATCAACTACTATTGATTAGCAGTGCTAGGTACTGTATAAAGTATTTTAAAAATATTATCTCTAGTCCTAACAACAGCTCTTCAAGGTAGGTTTTTATCACTCTTATTTTAAAGATGAGGCAAAGATGGTCTCAGCAGATAAGTTAGTCACCTAAAATCACAGAATATTTAACTGGCTGAATTAGGCTCAAAGCTAAAACTATTTAATTTCAAATTCAACGCTTTCAATTATACCCCTCTGCCTCTAGAAAAGATTTTATTCTTATTAATGTTAATTTAGTGGCTACTATGTTTACAAGGTAGGAATAATTCCCATAATGATTCCAATTTTTTTTAACCAGTGTCTGTCATCTAAAAAATTGAGGGGAAAATCTTTCAAAGTTCAGTATTATTACAATAATTAAAACAATAGTGTAACAACAACATCAATTGTTGATGTTTCTGAAAGCTCCTTCATTTCACATGTTGCACTAAATTCTTGACATATTTCACTTTAATATATAATCCTCAAAATGGCCTTGCAATGTAGGGATTATTATATTCACTTCAGAGAAGAGGTTTAGAGAAACATAGCTCGGGATTAAGCCAGTTTGGGGAACCAGGTGTGATTCTAAAGCCTGTGAACTGTCACGGATTTCTCTCAAAGATTCCTTTAAAAACTCCCAATAAAGAATTACAGTTTTATGAATTTTATTCAATTTAATTATAAAACATCTCTTCTTTTCATGCACAGCAGATAAAACAGTAAGTTAAGGTACATTCTCTGTGCCAAAGAGCTCACTATCTACACTATAAATCGGATTTAAGAAAAGCAACGGTGACAAGAAAATTCCATAATCCTCAAACCTTCTATAAAATATTTATTCTAGTAAAGAAAAACAGATCTAAGAAATATACTTTTTAAATTTCCAAATAATCTAAATATTACAAGCAAGAACTAAAAATTTTACATGTTTACATATGAAGTGAGATGACAAAAAGTTGCATGAGTCAGTTTTCCAATATGTTTACAAAACCATGGAAGGGACCACCATTCTCTAGCTGAATGCTGCCAAACATGTTCCTTTTTCAATTTAGAGAACAAAACAAAGAACCTCACATGTCATTCAGCACATGAAGGAGGAGGAAGAGAAAGGTTTTACATGGATTCAGAGCAAAGTTAAAGCTGAAAAAATATTGTGTTTCCAGCAGGGCAAAGTAGATGGGGTCACCTAAGTGAAACCTCATTATTATAAGTAGACAATTTGTAGTAAGTTAGTTATTGTCATCCAAAAGGTGGTATTCCCATTAACCTCAAATAAGAACCAGGCTTAGGGTGATAGTGTGTTTTCCCCTCAGAGACAGTACAAAAATAAATAAATAAGAGCTTGCAGATTACTTTAGAGAGGTCACAGCAGGGCCACAAACAACACATGGCACTATGGCAATTCAGATCTTTCTCTTTTGATAAAGGTAAGAAAGACCAGTAGAATGAGGGCTATTTTCACTCTAACTAAGGTGGCCAGGAAGACAGCACTCACTCACTACTTCACCAAACCACACTGTGCTGTGGACCAAAGGCCCACAGCTGCCCTCCAGCGGAGTTCCACATTTTTTAAGTGTCCGCTGAGAACCCACTATTCGCAATACATAAAGCCCCGAAAAAGAGCCACCAACAACAGAAAAATAGGCACTATCTTCACTGTTGTTTTAAACACACATATGGGTACTTAACTCATGTGCTGGTATAATGGAATGTCACTTAGTTCTCCCAAATGGTATGCCCTGTGCGCACACTCAAGCCATCTGCCAGTTCTTTGGGCATATGCTCATTCCAGAACTCATCTGAGAAATCCTTCCTCAATTAGGCATGGCATAGCTCATATCTATCTTAGTTCTCATTATTTCTATCCAGCTGCAGATTCCTCTCTGCATACTCAGTTTCCACTGACTATCATTTCTTCAGAAAGGAAAGGTCCATAACTAATCGGTTTTCTTTTTCTAATGAACATGTTAAAAGTTTTAAAGCACAATTAAAGTGGGCATTACCTCTACAAAAAAAGGGGTGGGGTAAGTACCAGGGTAGCATGTGCTTGAATTATGAACCAAATGCACTATGGAAACCTTTTCAACCATCTCTCCTAAAACTGTATACACACACAAGATTTTTCCTTTTGAGTTCCCCATGCTTATTACAGCAAGAAAACACAATAGATCAAGGCTTCTTACGTGTTGGTTAACCTTTTTTCTGTGCTTTTTTCCCCTCTGCAATCAGCAAGACAGATTCGGTATCTAGTTTGTCACTAACAGACATAACAATATTGAAATATATCATTTTTACAAAAGTATTTTAACAGTTTATAGATAAGAGTATAATAAAATAAAAAATCACTACTGATATTTTTAAAAATCCAGTCAACTTTGCTAACATCTAATGGTCTAGGGCAATGAGAAGAAACTTAAATGCTTATTTAGTCTTATTCAAACAGTAAAAATGAATTAAGAATAAACAGAGATAAAAATCTAGTGCAACTGTAAAATCAAGTTTTATCCAGTATTAGTTATTAATTATGAATTCCAAAATGATTAAAAAGAAGTGATTTATACACTGGGGTAACCTCTATCACGGAAAGCAGAAGCTTTGTATTCTAGTTGCATGTAGTGAGGACCTTATTCGCAATTGGTGTATAACCAGGTTCAAGGATGAACCTATATGACCTAATGAGAGAGGCAGTCTGTCTAAAAGTCAAAATCATAATTTTAGATACTAATATCTGGGAATGTTTGCACAAATTCGTCACCACTTGGAAGTACATTATTCTTACATTTCTGATGGTAATATTATGCGTTGTATGTATGCATCTGTAGATGGATGGATGGATGGATGGATGGATGGGTGGGTGGGTGGGTGGGTGGGTGGGTGGATGGATGGATGGATGGATGGATGGATGGATAGATAGATAGATAGATAGATAGATAGATAGATAGATAGATAGATAAATGTATACACACAATACCTCTTACCAAAGGACAGTAGTCCCTGAACTTTCTAAATAAACTCAAAATTATGGACATGAAAATGTGAGTAGTCAGTACCTGCAGAAACCACCATCTTGTTTTTTTTCTAGCCATCTTACTTGCTTTTTCAGAATGGCTGCATCTCAGAGAACCAGGAGGTTTCAGAATGAATAATGTGATCCTCATGTGGTATTTTAGTCCCTCAGTTATGTTCACAACCTGATAATCATCTACTTCTATAGAAATTGTCATGAAAGGAAAAATAAGTTTTGTTTTTCTTCTCATTTTTTGTTCTCCATAAGATGTCATTAACAGGCATGGGAAGAAATGAACAAAGGTTTTCTGAAGCTTTCTCACAATAGCATTCTTAATGTTCCCACAGTCTTGTTTTATTAGCAATTAGCATAGCTGCCGAGTTTTAGCTTACTTCTCCAGTACTGTGAATACATCCATATTAATTTTTATTTTAAAATATCAATAACATGAATGCATACTTATTCTAGATTATAATCCAAAGTAGTACTTTGAAAATGCAGGTTATTGGACATATAGACATATGGGACGTGATTTCCTGGTTAAGAACAAAAGAAACATTTATTTTGTTCATTCATTTAAATTATAGACTTATTTCTCCCGTCCAACTCAGATTTTTTCAAGTGCTTGTTTTTAAAGGTATCTTACAGTTTAGAAGTTAGAGTCTTCTGAATACAAACTTCTACAAATCATAGCACACACAAAGACCTCCCTGGGCTATGTCTAAAACACTGTCTAAATACCAGCGCTGTCTCCACCCACCGCATTAGAATGAGATAAACAAGCCATGTATCAGCAAAGCAGAACAACTCAACATTGTCACGCTGGGAAGATAATTAGGAGTTAAACAGAGTAAATGCTCTCAAAAATAAGTCCTCACAATACCCAAAGAACATTGAAACGGATATGACTTGGCCTTCTCCGCCTTCAAAATTTAATTAGTAACAATAAACCAGACTAATTGGGGGTGGAAGCTGCAAAGTTCTGAAGAGCATTTCTAAATGTAATTTTCTCAGTGTATTAAATATGGGACATGGCAAAAATGAGGCATGCATGTGTGTTAGCCAAAATTTTCACATGGAATAGTCTGATTAATATTTTAACAGAAAAGGCCCCTCAGGAAAGCAGGTGGTTCCTGGTGCACACGGTCTCAATCGGAGCAATCCTAAGTACACATTCCTTCATCTTAATCAAGCTGGGAGCCAAAATATAAATTGGCATTTGTGGAAGCATGATTTCATTTTTCTAAAAAGGAAAAAGGGTAAAATGACTAGTTTTTAATGAAAACTAAGCATTAAAATATTGGTCATTACCCTGCCTCAAAAGTGTCATTATAACTAGACTTTTATGTATCTTGAGACCTATTTGAGTTAAAAATAAATCCCCTAAGTAAATATACTCAGTACTTAGCAGTGAGTATAGTATGACTGACTAGAAGAAAACTTCCCATTATCTACATAACAAGATGGTGACATTAGAATTTCATTTTGGATTGTTATGCCACCAAACTACAAATCAGAGCAGTTTAGATTAACTGAATTTCAACACAAAACTATTGCCTAGTTATTTCATTTCTGCATATACATGAAATTAAAATTGATGGCTAATTAACCTGCAAAAGCTAAGTGATTTATACCCAAGTGACTGCAGACCACTCTTAGTATTCATAATTTCCAGTGCTCAAGTTCTTTCTGTTGATAGTTCATCTAGCTCTAATTAGCTTCATATAAATGCAGGTAAATATTTCTAATGTCTAGTTTGAATTTTTATATAAATAATTTTGAGTAGGTAATAGACAAGAATCACATTATGTTGCTTTAATAAAGTATTCTTATATACTCTGTGTGAATGACAACTTGAAAATTGTACAGACAATTTTACAGCCCTGTAAGTAGACAACCGGTCACCTTGGAAGGCTCCAGCAGAATCACCATCACAACTGGGCGAGAAAGATTCAGGAATTATCACCAATTAAGGAAAGAGTATTAAATCAATATCAGTAGGTATAATCATTCTTCAGATTATCTAGGTAACAGAGAACAGATGTTGAAGAAATAGGCCCAGAGGAGCTAACTCTGATGAGATCAAGAGTCATTAGAGGACAGGTTCAGAAGGGTGGTACAGAGATAGACCTTACAGAGCTCAAGAGCAATGGAATTGATACCGGAATGGGCATGGACATAAGTGTCTTCTACTTCACACCTTTGTCTAAGGTCAGTATGACCTGGCCTCATCACTTCAGGCCTGGACTAGTCTCAAAGATCAAACACACCATCTAAATCACTCACTAGGACAAATCCCTAGAGCCAAATCCCAGAGTTTCTCACCCTTGGCACTAGTGACATTCAGGGCAGATAATTCTTTGTGGTTGGGGGTGAGGAGGTGGACAGCTACCCTGTGCATTGTAGCTGTTTAGCAGTTTATCTGGCCTTTACACACTAGAGGACAATAGCACTTCTCACCACCAGTGAGAACAACCAGAACTGTCTCCAAACATTGCCCACTGTCTCTTGAAGAATGTACAAAATTGCCCCCAGCTGGCACCACTGATTTAGAGGAAGCCTAGAGATTCTTTACTTGGACCATTCATACAATCTTAAGTACAGATAAAACCCTGAGAACCCCTAACCTCTTCCCTGCTACATGAATCCTTTCTGTAATGACCATAAGAGATTACTGTATAGCTTTTGCTTAAAAATTCCTATAATGCGAAACTCTCAACTTTACCAGGCAACCAAATTCATTTATTGCACAGTTCTATTTGCAAATTCTTCCTCATTATTGTAGTGATATCTGCCTTTCTCAAAATTATACTTATAATGCCCAGTTTCACGGAAAAAAAAAATCTTTCTTCCACAAAAACAGTCCTTCACATTTAAGATGATAACCTCTCCACCTTGACCCTTTTGTCGGTCAGAACCACAAGGAACACATAAACATTTTCAATCAAAATTTAAGTTCTCAGTGGTCAAGGAGCCACCCAAGCCATCCCATGGGGATAGAGAGAAACTGGACCATCTCCCAGCTCCAGACAGGTCCAGCCCTGGATCATATATACATTTACAACAACATTTAAACTTCTGTATCCTCAAAAATACACATATAACGTATGGAATAACTTTTTTTTTAATAATTTCCTTTACATTTAAATAGTCAATTTCTGATAAATTAAATTTTTTTAAAAAGGATCTACTCCCTCATTGGTAGACTAAATGATATACCTCCTTCAACACAATGAAAGACTTTACATTTTGCTATTTTACTATATTCACTGCTTTCTTACATGTAAATTAGCCCTTCATCTTGTATAATTTTTTTTGTGTATGTAATTGATGTTTTGAATTCAGGGTTGCTAAATTCTAGAATATGTTTTTAAAGTATCTAATAAAATCAAAGCATATAAATTCCCCATTTAGAAAATATATTTTAGAAATAGCTTAAGGCAAAACGATTTTTATAAGACCTTAAATCATTTGTGTTTTAACTATATAATTAACCTCACATATCTAAAACTCAGCTAGCCAACAAGTCTAATTACCTAAAATGGTCTCTAAGCAAAGAAACCCTTTGTTCAAATAAAATCAAACCTGAAAAGAACTGTAAGTAAAATAAATGAAGGTAGAAATGCTCTGCCTGAGGTACTGCTTTGTCTCCCATATATACCACACTATACAGTTGTTCCTGGGAGGCTCTGCAAAAGCCTGGACATATGTGAAGAATACCTTAGAAAACACTATCAAGGCACATACTAAAATGAGGTAGGCGAGGGGGAAGTCACTGTACCCTTCCTCCTAAACCCTCTCTCTCTAAATAAAAAGTTCATAGACTGGAAAGAGAGATGCCACAACAACTATGCAATTGATTTGTATGAAAATATCCCAGGTCTTCTCTCAAAGTAAATTTGTTCTTAGTTTACATAACATTCTAGCAAGGTGAGTTAAGTTGTTTTAAAAAACAAAGCCAATTCATCATAAGAAGAAAAGGAAAGAGAGGGGATGATGGAGAGAGACATAAAAATAATAATGAAGTAACAGTTGAAAGCATAGGGGAAAAACTGGCAAGAGTGATATACTGTTTGCAAAATTGGCCACAATTTCTCCCATCCCTGTATGCCTACCTCCTTGCAATATGACTTTGTTGCTCTGCTCGTTAGAGTTATAGACAGAGCCTAGTTCCCCACCCTTCCTGGGTAAGCCCGATGATTTGCTTTGACCAACAGAATGTGGCAAAGGTGACACAATGTTATTCCCAAGCCCAGGCTCCACTCTCAGCGCTTGGAAGCATGAGACCACTATGTAAGGAAGTCCAAGCAAGCCAACTTGAGGATGAGGGACCAGGAAGACGGAGAAGTGAAAAACTAACTCAGTATCATCTCAGACCATGAAGTCCCCAGCCAAGGCACCAGAAGGCTGTAGATGCGTGAGTGATCCCAAGAGAGACCAGTAGAAGAGCAGCCCAGCTAAGACCAAACTAAATTGCTGATGCACAGAATTGGAAGAAAATCAAACTGTTGTTTTAAAACCACTAAGTTTTGGGGTGGTTCATTACAGAACAATAGATAATAAAAAGTAAGCTAGACCCAAAAGTAATAGTCATCTGGAGACCAGTTAGTGCAGAATAAAGAGCCCTACCCAATTTGATAGGTCCTAAATGTGTAAGTATTATGGTATTATAGAATACTTCATATTAACAATATGAATAATCAACGATGCCAATTTGTTTAATATGTTCTAATTAAGAAAGAGAAATATGTGATACCATTCAGAAACAATTTAATCTAAGACTATTTAAAATATTTTAATGAATCCAAGACTTACAGAAAACTTGAATTTTTGGAGTACTAAATAACAATGAACTCTATTGGCCTTATTGGCCTTAGAGAGACAATCAAAATTGCGATATATAATAGAATAAAATTCTTTAGCACCTCTACTTCCTTATATAGTCCATCAGTGTTAAATAATAAGTCAATTATAGATCTATAAAACCTAGAACATATTTTTAACAACTTAATAAAGATGCATATTTTGGCTGCTTACACATCTTTATCCAATATCTTATTCAAAACGTTGGGTGAAAAATATAACTAACCAGTTGTTGTAACTGCAGAAACTCTGCATAAGTGAACCACAGCTTCAGTCTTTCCTTCCCATAACATTCCACAGTGATGTAATAGAGGGGGATATTTTTTAAATACTTAAAATAAGACCAATTAAGCAAATACCATGATTACTAGCATATATTTTTTTGCCTCATAACTTGCTGTTATAGCCAAAAGAAAATACAAAAAAGAAAGAAAGAAAAAGGTGTTCCACGGTGTGATCAACATAGGTTTGTGTGTTTTCCTTAAAAGAAAACTCTCCTTCACTTAATCATCTATAGCATAGCCCAGAAAGGAGTGACTTGCCAATGCAGGTCTTCTGTGAATCAGGCTGTAGCACAGCTACCACCAAACCTACTACGTAAGTACGTGGAAGTCCGAAACAGGCTGCTTTTCACTGGCCAGGTACCTGGAGGAGACCACCGGCTGGCCCCACAGGTCCCCAGCAGGACTCTAGAGGGTTTACCACAGTCTAGCAAGGACAGAGGTTCTCAACCACTTTGTGTTCTCAGAGCACTTGGGAATTTAGAAATTAAAACACAGAACAACACTAAAGCCAAAATAATGGTGCCTGCTACATAGTTTTTAAAATATTAGTATTCTGCCAAAGTACCTTGAAATATTAAACTTGTGTAGACTAAACTTTTTTATTCTGGTTAAGTACACTATATGTATGTAATAAATATTCTTAAACTAATATTGAATGTGACTATTCCTAACAGATGTTTCTAATTAGTCTCTTAGTAACACTACCACAGGTTACATTGTGGATACTTTAGGGAAATTTGCCTTCACTGTGAGATTTGTTTTTACACTGTTTCATTTAATAAATCTTCATCTCTGCACAATTATGGAAGTAATCTGTACCCTGAGATAGGAAGAAAAGCACAAACATTTAAAAATCCCTGAATGAGTTAAATGTACCATCACGTGCCTTTCGATAGTCCTAGGGTAATTTGAGATTAGTAATTATAACAAATTTTCACAATTCTCAATTTTTATCCATTCTATACAGACATGTGCTAATAGCTTTACTAAACTCTAAATCACAACATTTCACAAATTACTACATATTACTCTCAGATGCAGTGTCTGAAGTTTTGCCAACAATCTGAAAAGAGTATGGACTTTTCAAACCAGATACACATCATTTCCTCACTTTATGAAATGTTAGTACCATTATATTTCAATAAAAGTATTACAAAATGAATCACATTGTAAATGACTAGAACAGTAGTTCACAACCACCTGTGCAAATATAAGTGACCAGCTCGACCAAATGATAAAAGGAAAATGAAGATTTAGTACAATTAGTAAGAAAGTGAATCCCCATGTCCATCCTCTCAAGCCTATCTTCCAAAGAGATTATCTTTGTGACTGTGGGGAGGACAGGCTGGAGCCACCAAGGCACTCACTATTTCTCCCAATAGCCCAATTCCCTATCTTTCAACCAACAGCATGCTGAGAAACGGTAAGAGGCACAGCATTTGATATGGACCCCAGTCAAGGGAGGCACACACAGCAGGAACAAAATCTAACTTAAGTTACTACGTTCAGCTAACTTTTAGATTTAAAAAATAGGGGATTGTGTCTTATTCACCTATCTCTAGAGCCTAGCATATTACATCACAAATGTTAATTAATTGATTTTTTAAAAATTTAGCTATGCATAGCTTGCTTTATCAAACATTCAAAGAACATCAAAGCTTCACATGAACTACGGTGTTTAATTATGTCTCTACAGAAATGGCAATGGCTCCATCCTACTCCAGCTTCGGATCCCCCCAAGTATTCATTTTGACAGTAGTATCTACGAGGTCTGACAATTAAGTTTGCGAACTTGTTGCAATGATGTTGCTAACCTTTTCTGATATCAGAGGGATTATTCATTATGAATTTGTACCAACTGGAAAAACAGTTAACCAAGTTTACTGTTTGGAAGTACTGAAAAGGCTGCATGAAAAAGTTAGATGACCTGAACTTTTCACCAACAATTCATGGCTCTTGCATCACGACAATGCACCAGCTCACAGGGCACTGTCTGTGAGGGAGTTTTTAGCCAATAAACAAATAACTATATTGGAATACCCTCTCTACTCAATTGATCTGCTGCCAGTGACTTCTTTCTTTACCTGAAGAGAAAGGAAATATTAAAAGGAAGACATTTTGATGACATTCAGGACATCAAGGGTAATACGACGACAGCTCTGATGGCCATTCCAGAAAGAGTTCCAAAATTGCTTTGAAGGGTGGACTAGGCGCTGGTGTCAGTGTATAGCTTCCCAAGGGGAGTACTTCGAAGGTGACCATAGTGATATTCAGCAATGAGACATGGAGCACTTTTTCTAGGATGAGTTCTTGAACTTAATTGTTAGTCCCGTATGCTATCCATGATCTAGATAACTACAAAATCTTCTAGCTGGTTTTTTAGTATTTAATTCTCCCAATCCATAGTAAACTGACAGACATGTCTTCCTAATGTACCATTTTCATCATTCCACTCTTACTCAAATATCCACAGAAGCTCCTTTTGCCTAATGAAAAATCCACAGCCACAACTCCACCAAACAATCTGTACCTATCCCATCTCACTTCATATTACTCCTTCAAACAACCCTGTTTCAACTACACTCCTAAGTCTTCCTTACAACTCTCTCCACACCTCTATTTTTTTCCATCTGTTAATTCTCATTTCTTCTTCTGAAGCTCACAGCCACTACTTCTTTCAGCAGCACATACACAAAGAAAAGAGATAACATAGTCTCTCACTTTTGCCAGAGACATACTAGCAAAAGTGATTTTAACTGAAGAATAATTAGTGTTAAACAATAAATACTGATTAAAAACACAGTAAGAGCTCACAGAATGCACATTCAGTACATTTTTCCCTGTTTCCCTGAAAATAAGACCTAGACGGACAATCAGCTCTAATGCAACTTTTGGAACAAAAATTAATATAAGACCTGGTATTATATTATATTATGCAGACCGGGTCTTATGCTATATATTATATTAAAATAAGACCAGGTATTATATTATATTATATTATATTATATTATATTATATTATATTATATTATATTATATTATATTATAAAAACCCAGTCTTACTGTAGTAAAAGAAAAAAGACCGGCTCTTATATTAATTTTTGCTCCAAAAGACACATTAGAGCTGATTGTCCGGCTAGGTCTTATTTTGGGGAAAACACAGTACTGCCTGAGAGAGTTTCATGGAGAAGGTAGAGCACACAGGTAGAATTCAGAAAAGAACTACAAAGAGCATTTCATATAGAAGAAACAATATGAAGAAAGAACAGCTATAGAAACAAGTATTATATTGTACTTTGTAGGGAAGCAGTAGGAAGAAAACTTGAATAGACAAGAATGGAATAACTACTTAAATACTAGGCAAAGGTCCTGGACTTGATAGATCATTTGTATGAATATTCAATACACTCATTTAATGAACAAAGATTAGTTAGCCAAGTAAACCTATTATAGATTCATAAGGAACTTTCAGAAAGAGGCATTTTAGCCATAAACAAAATGAATGGGAGAGAGGAAAAAATAAAAGCAAGGGAAAAGACCACCCAGATTATCTGCAATAATTGTGTCAAAAGAGGACAAGAGTCCAGAAATGCGTAACAGCACTGAAGCTGGAAAGAAAAGGTTCATTCTGAAAATTATTAGAATGATTAAGAAAAACCTAAAAAAGACTACACAGAGGAGAAAAAGGAAAAGAAAGAATAAAGGCAAAAATAATTTACTCAGACAGTGTAACAAGAAATAGTTAAGAGATTCACTCTGAAGTCACCTTTACTGACATATGTTTTGTTTTTGTTTTTTTCGGGGTTTTTTTTTTTTTTTTTTTTTTTTTGGTGTGGGAGGGGATTCTGCATAAATCATTCATGTTTCTGCATGTCTTATATGAAAGACACCACCTTTTGTTCCAGGCTTTCTTTGAAGGATGTCTGTATACAGTGAATAGCTTTAGAAGATAGAGTGTTTTGCTGTGGAGGAAAAAGGCATGCTCAGTACCCATTATAAAAGATTTGGGTTCCCCAGACTCAGAGTTATTCTCCTGTCATGCAATCTACTGTGTTTGCAGGTGTTACCTACCCTTCTACAGTTTACCCTGGGAAAATTGAGGCTCAAGGAACCAACACAAGAAAATGATAATATTCTGTCTACTGCTATTGTTGTAATAGTCTCATGTCTCTGACCAGAAATCTCATGTCTTCTGCCAGCATCCAGGAAACTGGCAGGACAGCTTTTTAAGCCTTTAAGTAGAGTAAAATCCTGGACAATATTCCACTTATCAAGAGGGTGATCATATGGTATTTAATTAATTTCAAGTCACAGTTTTCTGTAAAGTGAAAATAACATCTACTACATAGGTTATCAATATTAAACTGAGTGAAAAAGTCCATATAAATAAATTAGCACAGTGCTTGACAACAGATATTGATCATTATTATTTATACACAATATGTTACACACACATATGTGTAATATAAAAGTATATTTTATATACATACACATATGGTTTGCCACTTGCCCCTCAAAAGCTACACAAATTAATAAAACTCCAAACTACTAAATGGCAACGATAGAAATACTTTCACAGAATTTTCTTTAAAATAAAAAAACCAAATGTGTGCCTGTGTATGTATGTGTGGGAATGTTTTTAAATTTCCTACTATGTCTAAGAATATGTAATCATATGACAGATTCTATTATAGTACTATGTATGTATAAAACTCTTTTTTTTAATTTGAGAGGTTTATTCAGCTATAGGGATTTAGCCATATTAATACACCAACACCATATTTCCCAGTCCTTCACAGGCTGGGAGGGTTTTATTTGAAGCAAGTTAGCCAGCACCAAGTGATCAAATGTAGGCACAATAAACAATGGCCAGATAATGGTTTGTCTGGAATTAGAGTATACCTGAGATTCTGAGATAGATTTGTCAGTTCTCACCCATATAGTTCAGAGGCCCTGATCACGTATAGTCATAGTATATTCTAGTAGGCTTTCTCTCCATAGTAATCCCTCTGGTCCATTTAGTAATTCTGTGTATGTGATATAATGCCTCTTTCATGGTCATTACAATAAAGTTCCTGGACTGCTTAATGTAAATTCAACATTAATACATTTTAGCAAACTAAGTGAATTTTTTAAATGTACTAATTATATATGTAATTTTTTCAAGTATCGGGTTCCTGAAAATATGAGGGAAAAAAGGCACGTTAAAACCTAAACCTAAAGCACTTCTCACATTTCCCGATGTAGGAGCTTTGAGAACATACAGCTGACGTTAACTGTCATCATACAATAAAATTAACTCTTCCAAGGAGTAGTAGGCCTCCTATGAATGGCCTTAACAATTACCATGTTATATTCATTAACTGCATCAGGAAAGATATATAACGCGCAAGATTACAGGAGGATGAAAGCCAAAGAACACTCTGTACTGCATGAAATCTTAAGTTAGTAAAATTTAAACTACATCTACTAAGACCTTAGTTAAAACCTCAGTAAAATGGCAATATATACTATACAGAGTTGTTATATTTTCTTTTCCAAAAGCAGTTTATTCATTTTTCCATACCAAAAAAAAAGTTATTGGAACATGAAATATGTAATAAGACAGTATTTTTAATAAAACTTAAGTTGCACTTAAAATTACAACAAATAAAATTTTACATATGTTACATATTCCTTCTCCAAGATAGAAAGATGTAGCAGGAACAAGGTCTTCTGGGATTCAACAACTGGATTTATAATTCCTATCAATGTGACTTTGGGAAAGTTATGTGATTTCTCTGTACCTCAGCTGCCTCGTGTGCAAATAGAAATAACTGTACTTCATTTACTTAGCAAGAGTAAAAAGGAAAATAAAAATATTTTAAAATAATAGCACTAACATATGTAAGCAGCTTTCCCCTCTAAAATTAAAAGAATACAATGGGATAGTACTCAGAAAAAAAAAACAAGAGCTGTCAAGGCACAATAAGACATGGTAAAACATTAAATGAATATTACTAAGCGAAAGAAGCTAACCTGAAAAGGCTGCATACTATATGATTCCATCTATATGACATTCTAAAAAAGATAAAGAGACTATAAAAAGATCAGTGGTTGCCAGTGGTTTGTGGGGAGGAAGGGAAAGGTAGGTAGAACATGGGATTTTCAGGGCAGTGAAACTACTTTGTATGATACTTTAATGATGGATACATGTCATTAAAGATTTGTCATAACCTATAGAAGGAACAACACCAAGAGTGAACCCTGAAGTAAGTAAACGATGGAATGTGGGTGATAATAATGTGTCCATGTAGGTTCTTCAATTATAACAAATGTAATACTCTAGGGATGTTGATAACAGGAGAGGCTGGGAGAGCAAAGGGGATAATATGGGAATTCTCCACACTTTCTGCTCTACCTAAAACTGCTCTAAAAAATAAAGTATGTTAATATAAAAAGAAAAAAGAGAAAAAGAAAGAAACCCTAAAATCATAAAAAAACTTATACACTGTAAAGATAAATCATTATGTAACTGATGATCTTGATTTCTATGATTACCAAAATCCTAACAAGATAATTCAAATAGGTTACTATCTAATACAGTTAGATTATAACCGAAAAATAGGATTTTTGGATGTGTGTGGAAAAAGCCTAATGCACACCCTCCAAAATGCACATATTAATAATAAATATTTAAGTAGATAAGCTATTTCCTATTAGAAATAAAAATTAACTATCATCTCATAATTTAAAAACATTATTGTAAGGTAATTATCAAGTCAAGAATTAGTAATAATTACTAATAATATTTAAATGAGGCATTTTGAAATACTATTAATAAGACTTAAAGAAATAAGCAAGTTATACTGAGGATTCAAGTGAAATCCCCTTGTAAATAAACGTGCTCCAAAAAAAAAGATTCAAAGGTTAATAATGGCAAATTTCTCTCATGGTTTTAGGAACCCAAATTCTTTTTTCCCCTCCTGTCATTACTCAGGCCTACTCTAATTTCCTAAAATGCCTCAACTAGAAATCTGTAAGTGTCCATCTCATGCTACAAACTCAGTAATGATTAAATACTACTACTGTACGCTCAATTGAGTAAATTATTGTTCATTCAAGTTCATAGTCAGTAGTTCCAAAGTGAATGCTTGTACATAAAACAGAACTCTGAGCAGAGGTCACAGCTTTCTATGTTTATAGCTTCCCCACACAATTAATCTTGCAGCTGCACTTGATTAGTTTTTGACATGAATGCACTGTCTCAGAGAGGTCAATACAAGGAGATTTCCATCCTCTTGACATTCCCTCTAACCTATGCTATTCAGAAACATTAAACCACTTGTAATAGCATTGCACAAGGAATTCCCAGTGTCTAGACTCTAAGAAAGTTCTCTATCGTTAGTGCTGCATTCTTTAGACTGCAAAAGGTAGTCTGAACATGTCCATTTCTTTATGAATAGCTTTTGAAAAAACAAAAGTTCATTATCAACCAACAGCCCAAATTTCCAAGGATGACATCATATCATTACAGCAAAAGCAGACTGGAAAAATAAGAATAATGATTGCAAAGCTAGAATTTGAGGTTAAATTATTCTCCTTCAAAATATAAAGCAGTGATTTCTCTTCATTAATATAGAAATTGTGACAAAAGGTTGTTCATATCAACGATTATGTTAATACAACAAAGATATAGATGAGCACTAGAAAAGTAATACACAAATACGAAAGCCATTCAAGTACTAAATTATGAATTTTCCCAAAAGGTAGTTCCTGTAGTATTTCACAACTTCTTCCAAATATAGAAAAAAAATACACGGTTCAAGCAAATATATAATACACACACACACACAGATATATTTTACACTATAGCTTGCGTAAACTGATGTTTTTATCCAATAAAAATGTTCACAGAAAAGTATCACATTCCAGTTTAACAGTTAATGTAAAATGTAAAAAAAAGTAAAAAAAATTTAAAAATATTATATATGCATACATATATATATATAACTATACACACAGTACACACACACACACACACACACACACACACAAAGGCAATTACACAGAGAGAAAACATACATTCTGTAGTATATTCTTCTCATAAAATTAGCCTGTTTGTAAAATAGCGTAACTGCAGACTAGTAGGTAAAATATGCCTAAATGCAGAGAAAAGCTTGTTTCTATAAGGAGCAATAGCTTGAAAATGTTTCTACAGTTAAAAAACAGCTAATGAAAAAAATTACAACTTTGTTTTTACAAAATAAATGATTTCATACCCAAGTCACCATCACTGCTGTCAATGTGCATGACTTTATTTATGTGATCCTTATTAATTTGCAGTATCCTTGCTGAGTGTCCCTAGTTCAGCATCTGTGAAAACTGCCATATGCTTTCCCTCCCATTGGTGTAGGCTTTTAGCAGTAAGTTAATCAGCGAGGGGAGGAACACTATGATAGACTTGATAGATTATAACAACTGTTAACTAATGCTCTTGGACTAATAAAGTGACGTAGTCATAAGGACTTCTAACACTGTTGTGAACTTTTGGGATGTAGGGTTGTGGGTTAAAAAAAAAAAATTAACTACCATAAAAGAATTTGTTTAGAGGATACATATAGCTACTGCTCAAAATGTAGCCAATAAAATAGAAGGCTTTGGAAATGACAAAAGAACTACTGGGAATCTCAAGAGAAGCATTTATTTCTGTCCTGAAAACTTGTTGAACAATTTCAGATTGCAATCAATAAGTAGAATCTAACGTAAGCTAACAAGAGACATAATAATATAAAGTGGTATAGAATACATCGTTTAACTCTAGTTGAACTCTAGCGCCTTTTATGACTACTTGAATTCTACAGTTACAATAGCATCATGCCAAACATGCCTATAAGGTGAAACTAGGAATTATAATGCACAGGACTATCCTAAGAGTTTATTCTTTTTTTCTAGCCTGTATATAAAGTAAGCCACTCCTAAATTATTACAAAATAACCAAGAACCTTAGCACATCAAAATCTTTCTTCAAACATATGATTAATTAATGTCACCACTTAAAGCTTTTACATTTCCTATCCTCAAGCACTATAAATTCCATTTATAAAGATAGCTGAAGACAAATTAGGTTTACTTCATAGAAGGTGGGATTTCTAAAACAGAATGCATCTTTATTATCTCCCCAAAAAGGAAGTAAAAATCTTCATTTGAATTTTCTTCCCAATTTGTAAATCTTTTGTCAAGGAAAATGGGAATGACAGCTCAAGAAAGACAAAAGTTGAGAAAGTACAATATTTTCAAAGATGTGATTCTGTTGTAACAGGCATGACCTACACTGAATGCAAATCTTAATGCTTGTCTAAGCTTTATTTCCACAAGGGGTGCCAAAAAATGTGTACAGGTGGACACTTTAGTCAACATTGCTCAAGCAGTAGTTTGCCGTAATCAGAAGTGTCTGAACACCGATGATAACCACTCTGAGCACCTCTTGTAATTGCAGAAGTTAAATGTGACTTGCATTCATCCTTTGCTATCAGTATATACTGATATTACAATTTTTATATTTTCCTTTCTTAAAATGTGTATACATTTTTTGGCACTCTCTGTATTTCCCTACCCAATAACATATCTTTAATTGAAGAGCTTTCTGATTTTCTCAGTACTGACCATTCATGTCATGTTTTTAAATATTCTTATGATTCATCCTAAAGGATATTGTATTCAAAAATGAGTATGGAATGAAAAGCTCTGACAAGGCATTAAAAAGCAGAATCTTCAGAAGTATATTTGTAAATCTACACAAAATTACTGATAATGATTTAAGCTTTTAGGGCAATTTAACATCTTTCCAAATTCTGGTCTCAGCCTCTAAACCTCACCTTCTATTACGCCCCTACATAACCTCCATTAAAACAGATTTATTAAAGTTACCAAACTTCTTTTGTTTTTTTCCTATTCCAAATTCCTCCTAAATACTGGGGAAAGCATGAAGTTTAGAATTAAAAAGAATTAAATTTATCACTCTATCCCAAAGCCTAAACACTATTGTTATGCTAATTAAGCTTGGCCTTGTATTCGAATTTCTTAAACACTTATTGGTCTTCAAACTAAAATTGAGGTCCTGGGAGCAAAAGGACAATGAGTTCCTAATCTCTGTATGCCCTATGAATTGTAATCAGTATTTTCTACATTGATCTACATACCAATAGTAATTTAATATTTTATATTTTCATATCACATTACAGATCATATTGACAAATAATTTTCCTACTATGTTGAGGTCACTAAAATATTTATGTCCATTATCATATCAATAGTCAAAATTGTCTGCCAGCTGAAACAGGCTATTTTCAAACTCTCTGTTCACTCTCAAAGGGAGGGAAGATAGGAGAGAAGAAGGGAAAGAGGGAGTTGCTTGGGTTGTGAGATAGAGAAGGCTACATTAAACAATAGTGACATAAGTTATCTGGGAATACCTGTACTTACTGTAGGCACCCTAGAGGTCAATTCTGCAAATATCCTGAAGGCAGAAACCATGTTTTAATTTCATGTGTAGAGAACTTCGTACAGAATAACATATACTTTGGTGCACCAGCAAATGTAAAAACTAGAAGGACCAGATAAAAGTCTAAATGTGTTTTGGTTTTAAATGTTTAAATAATTTCAAAACCCAACTTTAGAATACTGCTTTTGTTTTACTCTGACCATTATAAACATGTTGTAAAAGCATAAAAAATTTTAAGTGGTTAATCATCTTTAAAACTCTTATTTTTAGATACTTATATCCTGCTGATATTATAAAGAACTTTTTACATATTAGTTATATGTAAGAAATAATCAGATGTTGATCAAAACTCCGGAACATACACTGCAATCTATTCCAAAACCCCTGTAGTTACATACTGGTTTTCATTTAAAAATGTGTTTTTCAGTTGATTTGGGGGAAATATCAATACTACTTACTACATGTTAGGTCCAATATAAACTTTTGAGAACAAGCCTTAGAATCAAAAAACTTTCTACTGTAATAGGAGAGAATTTTGTTAAGTCTGTGTCCACTATATGATTGGAGAGATTCTTTTTTAAATTTTGCAGAATGGTACATAGCACTGAGCTGAACTAAGATGCTGCAGACTTTAGCCCTGGTGGATGACTTTGGAAGTGCTTTGAAGTCCAACCACATCTGCTAGTTAGTTGTCTTACAGCAGCGTTTTGTTGAGTTTAACAATTATGGGCAATAAACAGCAGCTTTTTCAGCACTTCTCTCGATGAAGATCCACATTTGCTAATTTTTTTTTTAACTTCAGCATGAAAGATGTTCCTTTTTTCTGTGAAGCCAAAAAAGGTTACTTTTTCATTAAATGCAATGGAAGTAAAAACCTTAATTAGAAGTCTTAAAATTCACACAAGAGCATGTTCTTTTAAAACCATGTTTCGCTGATTGAAAACAGACTTTCTATGAAACTTTTAAAAAAATAAGCATGAATGTCATAATTTGAACATTACTACATTAACCTTCCAGTAAGTGAAAAAAGCAGAACAAGACTATCTTACCACAGGAAGATTTTATCATTTTACACAACAATGCTTCAATATACACAAATTAAATAGAAATTTATTGGGTATCTATTTTATCCTAGGCATGACCTAGGCCCAGTAAAATTCAAAAAAAGTATAATATATAATTATCCTCACTAACGAAAACTTAAAACATGAATGTGAACTAACTAAAAAATAAGTAAAACTAATTTAGTTCCTAATTCTTTTTCTGATTATATAATGAAAAAAATTCAGATACTCTTTATGTCACAACCACAAAATTAAAACTTTAACAGCTATTCCCTGGGTATTTAGTAGCAATTAATTAATAGTTATTCCCCACCCCCGAGAAAAGGGTTCATTTCCAATTATTAGCACCAATCTAAAATAATTTGGATATCTGCAGTCCCATTAATATTTAGCTCTAAAGAAACATTAAATGAGAAAACAAAATGGAAAAACTTGAAAATGTTTTGTAAATTACAAGGAAAGTGGATAAAAATTAACAGAGGCTATTTAATAATCCATATCTTAATCTCAAGAAAAACTGTAGAGAAAGTGATTTTATAAATTTCTTACAATTTTTAGACATCTCCTAAATATTTATTCAATGAGATCTTACTACTACTGTCCTAGTTTAGAATCTACTAGACACAAGATCCTCAAGAGGAAGTACCTTGTTATTTTCACTGTTGTATCTCACGCTATCTGAACTTAAAAATGGACTATTTGATAAAAAAAGGAGTGAATACAAAAATAATGTAAACCTGACAACCAAAGTATTTATTAAAAACAATATGACTTGTCTCATTCACACATAAAATCAAATTCTTACCAATATATAAATTGATTTTATAAAGAAATAAACTCAAGCACGATTGTTTAAATGAGAATAGATACAAAAGCAACAAATTCAAATCGTTATATCAAATTACATGAAATGAAGCTTATCTCTCTCATTTATAAGTAATATGATGATTGATGTCTTCAAATAGCACTCTCACTACAAAAGAAGTAAATACGTGTTTCTTTGAAAACTCTTATATTCATTCCTATTTACCTAATTATCAATGCCTCCATCTGCAGGTTAAAAAACATGTACAAATATAAAAGGTATACTTCTCTTTAAAGAAATTATATATTTCTGATGTTTGTCTATATATAAAATATGTAAATATGTAATTTCATTTTTATTCCCACTGGCTTATAGCACAAAAACAAAAGATAGAGTCTTCTGAGTATAAACTTGCTTTCAAAATTTATCTTTAAAAATACTGAAATTGGTACCAGAAATGACTTTAAGAGAGACAGAAAGTCTACATAAATCAAATATTATGAAAGAAACAGAAAAAGTAGTTACACAGTTCCCAACAAAAAAGCCCCAGGCCTAGATGGTTTCTGAGAATTCTAGCATACTTTTAAAAACTGTAAACACCCAATGATACTTGAAACTATTCCAAAAACATAAAAACATAAGGAACACTTCCAATTATTGCTGTAAAGAGAGTATAACACTGATTGCAAAACCTAAAAACAACTTCATCGAAAACAAACTACAGCACATGTCATTTATTAACATTACTGAAAAAAATCCCAAATAATGGATCCCAGCAAATTTTTTTAAATCCCAGCAAATTTGTAAAAATTGTATACCATAACAATAGTGGTTTTAAAATACACAGCACAAATTCCTTACACTCTTCCCTTCAAAGGGGAAAACCTACTTCCCCTCCTCTTAAGTGTTGCCTGTACTTAGTAACTCACTTCCAATGAGCAGGATGTGACAGAAGTGATAGGCAAAGTGGCTTCCTCCTTGCTTTCTGTAGGAACACACACTATGGGGAGTGTTAGGGTACCATTTGTTTTTTAAAATCTCTGAAATTCGAAAAGATTTTGAAATTCTTTAAGATTTCTAAGTGTTTGCATGTGACTAAGAGTCAGTTTCAAGTTTTCTAATTACTAAAATAGTACCAAAAAAGAAACAGTTTGCTTGATTCTTGTAAAAATACACATACCCCCATCAGCCCTACTCTCTCTTTCACCAATACCATTACCGCCACTACTTCGCTTCTCTTTTAACCAAATGGTTTTCTATTTTCCATGGCATTATCAATAATAATCCTCAAAGACAGAAAGATAAACTGGAATTAGGCAGTGACAGTACTTCAGAAAGAGGGTGATTATGTTTATCAGGGAGAAGTAAGAGCTTTGAAGTCTGGAGAACATCTGTAAGTAAACAAGCAAGAAAGAATTTGAGGCGTAGATCGACTTTGGCCCTGACAAGGTTATGAAATAAAGTGAGTAAGATTTTTCTAAAACAACTCTCTTAGGAATGAGTAGGTTTTCAAGTATTGAAATAGCTGTTCCTTGTTATACATGAGTGAATTAAAAAGAAAATTTCGATCTGCTGCTATATCTTTGGCCTTTCATAATGATATTTTTAAATCCTATTTTAACAGCAGTTTTAAAATGCATTCTTCCCAGTCCTATAAATATTTTTGTAAATAAACATTACCAGAGGGATGTTGCCCATTGAGATGTTCTATCTGCCATGCTCATCACTATACAAACTCTTAACATGTTTAAAATAATTACTATGCAGCTGAGAATGCCAGGGATTCCTAGAAGGGAAGTGTGAAAAGGTCATGAGTACAGTTGGTATATTATAGGTAATAATCCCATGCATGGAATTAGTTAAACCTTTAAACAGCATGACACCATCCAATAATGAGACTTTCTTAAAAAATACTTTCCTACTTTATACAACCATAAAATAAATATATTGCATTGGAAAAATGTAATTTTTTTATAATTCAAAGAATAACGACTATAATTTTTGCCCTTGGGAACTTATGAAGTAATGAAATAACATACAGAAAGCAATTAAAAAACAATACAAAATCAAGGAAAAGTGACTAGCATGAAATAGAATACCCCAGAGGGGAGAAATATATATATATATATATATATATAGTTAAAACAAGCTAGAAGGCATATAAATATATGTGCATATAATTTTAAACAAAGAGTTTGCATTTGCATTAGTCTGCAGTAAATTGATATTCATAGTCAATCTTCATAGGATGCTCATAAGATTAGTTTGAATCAACTGGGCACACTACAGGAGTCATCAGAAAATAATAGCGAAGGAAAATATTTTAAAGATGGGGAATAGCAGAGGGTTGCAGGTAACTGAGACTCAAAACTGGCCATAAAATTGTTTCACAAAATTGATAATTCATCTTCCCAAGCAGGTGAGCGGACTATGTTTGCAAAAAATTACCATTAAGACTTGACTTCTTCAAATTTGAAATTTGGAAACTTTTTCAATAATTATATTCCCTTCATGAATTTACAGGATAAATCAACGTCCAATGTTCAATACTGGAGTGTAATTCAACCTAAATCAACAAATCCTTACTAAGGAGTATGGAAAATTCTGTGGAAAAAAATCGTAAGTATCTATATATCCTGCCCTGGAGGGTTTACTATCCCCTAGTTTTAAAAAAAGGTAATAATAAGGCTAAAATTTTTTGTTAAGGAAAAAAAAATATCTATTAAGTTTCATCAATCATGAATCTTGAAAATGTGCTATCATACTATCTAATTTTTCATCATTCATCTTCTAAAACCTCAAATTTGGTATAAATTATAAAAATATGAATGTTAACAAAAGTGATATTTGAATGCTCCAACATGAATATAACAAGCTTGATTCACATTTAAACAGAAAAAGTAAATACTAAAGTAATAAAGAGATGTTTTCCAAAATACCAAGAAACTTTATAATGGTTACTTTTTCTCATTTCTTCAGTGAAATCTCTGACTATAGCCTGTACTCTTTGTAAGCTGCCAATAAAAGTCACAAATCAGAGGAATAATTTAGAAAACCTAAGAAGAAGTTTAAAATGAAAAAAAGATGCTGAAAATAGTGACTTTTTTTAACCTATTAAAAAAGCCAAAGATCAAAGTGCCAGTGTTGGCAAAGGTGTGAGGAAAAAAACATTGTCGTAATATGTGCTGCATTATAAACTAGGCCTAACTTTTGGGACGGCAATTTGGTCATATTTATCAATATTTAAAATGTACACCTGCTTTGACCCAGCAATTCCTCCAGAAATCTATCCAACACAAGAATAAAAAAAGTGCCTCGGGGTACATAATCAAAGATGCTCATTTTACCAGTAGAGAACTAAAATACTGAAAATAGCCCAAATGTTCAATGTTAAGGAAATGAGTAAATAAATGATAGTGTATCTGCCCTACACAATAATTATACAACAGTTATAAAGAATAAATTGGATTGGGGTATGTATCAACTGGAAGGAGGTTCATAATCTACTTTTCTGTAAAAACGGTAATATACAGATGGTGTATGACCCCATTTTTATTATTATATAATATATATATATATATATATATCGTCTTTTTCTATGTTCATACAGATATGTGCCTGTATATGTGGATAAATACAAAACAGTCAAGAATATGTGGATAAATACAATACATATGCGATAAACACAAAACAGTAAAACTCTTTAACAGTGGTTAATCCCAAGTGGGAGAATGAAAAAGAGTGAAAAGAGGGGACATTCATTTTTTACTTTATATATTTCTGCACACTTTGAAACTGTCAAATAGCATACATTACTTTTATATTTTTCTATGAAATAGAATGGAAACATTAAAAGACAGAATAAGGAGAAGCAGAGAGTGATTAAAAAACAAAACAGAATTCTAGGCTATATTTTATTTTTTCAGATTTGACTTAAAATTAGTTCAATTCAATTAATCTAGGAAATTCTGTGAATTACTTCTTTTTTTCATTCAAGCTTCTGCATGATATTGGGGGTGGACATAAAAAAATAACTGTGCAAACTGTACTGGCTCCCTTTCTACAACACTAATGAAACAGGCATCCGAACACCATGGAGTTATCCACTAAATTTCACCATCAAAGCAAAAGAGGAATTTGTGATGAGACTTTCTCTCACTGTTCAACTCTGAATTTGTAGCTGGGAATTCTGAATAAATAATCTTATTTTTAAATATCCTGTAGCATAAACCCAAAGCATTCTTTCTAAACAAAGTCAGATATAGACATTAACTGAGTTTCAAAGTATAATATAGGCTAAGAAGGTTTAATTTTGAGACTGGAAAATATACAGCTTCTAGCCAGACATAAGTAAAACTTTGTGTTAGGTGAACAAACAGTAAAGGAATCAGCCTTTGTTTCTATCGCCACAAATAATAAGTTGTTCAAACAGCATAGTGATGAGAAATTTTCTTTACAGTTTTATAGTTTGGTTGGAAAATGCTCCAATCTTTGAAATATAAAATTGTAAAAGGCCTAAAAAGTCAAAGATTCTCAATAGTCAAAGTACCATAAGCATAAAGCAAATCAAATGGGAGTACATGCACACATAAGCGCACGCAGAAACACACACGTACACAGTATGTTTCAGGTCATATTACGGTAATCATTATAACAGACCACATTCTGAATGGCCTCAAAGACAGGGCAGTTTGAGGATCCATGGCAGGTAAGGTCATGATCTGAAAGATCCCCAAAGCCCATGGCAGGGTTACATTGAGTTCAACAGGATCTCTTAGATTTGGCAGTTCCAACCCAACCACAATACTTTATCACAGGCCATAACTATTTCTCCATTCCCTGTTTTCATTTCATGTGAACACATTAATCAGAATCTGGCCTCAGGTACTCCACTCAGCCGACTCTGTACACATGCATCCCCCTCCGGCCTCCCACCCCCCTACCCCCATTTATTGTCTTTACCTCAGAGATTTTCTGTGAAGTACCCCTATGTAACCTCTCACATACAAATTCAAGCTAAATCTCTGTGGGAAATAAATTGTAAGAGTTTTATTAATGAACTCTTTACTTGGTTTGACATATTTCCTTCCCTTTGAGACACAAACCAAGCATTGACATTTCTAAACATGTAAAATCTCAAAGTCAGAAAGTTTGAGAACCCAATGGGATAAAATATTCTTAACTAAGCATTTGGTCAAACTATTATTTTAGCTACAACTCATTTACTTAAAAACCGTGAAACAAAGCATCTATAATACTAACCACACAATACTAAACACATTTTCTAGTATATCATCTTTAAACATTGGGGGTTTTTTATCCTTAACTTTCCCTATCTCTTGTTTTATAAAATAATTTTATGTTCAGTCCTACACCAATCTTAAATCTAAACGCAGCATACCACTGAGTGAAAAATATTGTACCATAAATCAGGTGACTGAAAATTACTAAGTTTCACAAACAAATTTTATAAATCATAATTTTATAAATCTTTGTTTTCCTACTTATAAATGGAGACAATTGTTTAAAAGTCTATTATGAAGCTAAATGAATATTATAATGCTAATCTTTCTAATTTTATATCACAAACATCTAATCATCTTTGAAGATGAACTTTATGCTAAATAACAGAAATTCCTAGTGAGAGAAACTAAATCCCAAACTGCTGACTTCCATAGTGGACAAACCTTAAAAAGTGATCCACTCATATGTCCTTTAAAATCAAAACTAAGTCAAGTCACAATTTTAATTCATGGGGAAGGGGTAACTTTTAAAGATGGAAACATTTTGTAAGTTAAAATCCTTTCTTAAATTAACCACGGCTCCTGGGAGACAAGGTTGATTCCATCTGAGGCCAGCAAGTGCACAGGATGAACACCCCAGAACACTGCTAGGGTCATATCAAAAGAATTCAGGAACCAACTTATCGAGGCTTCTACTGGCCAAAGAAGGGACAATCTGACCATCAAGAGGGATTACCGCAATGGATTACAACAAATGTTTAAATCTCTGACTTTATCATAATAATTTTAAAAACCTTATTACTCATTTTTGGAGCTGGTTTCTAGGAAACTGAGAGATGAGAGGAGGGGGAACCAATCAATTAAAACAAATTTAAGATTTATTAACAAATTGGAAAGTTATTTGCATTCTCACTTTAACAAATGAGAGGTGACCAGCGAAATATGAACACTGATTAAATATCAGTGTAAATAAGGAAAATTTTAAGTGAGATAAATGACATTGTGTTTATATTTCTTAAAGGGGTGTCCTTGTCTTTTATTGATACATACTAAAATATTTACAAACTGAATGATATATCTGCAATTTGCTTAAAAATAATTGAGGAAAGGTAACAGGAAAGTAGGTGGAGATATGGATAAAAGATACTGATAATCAGTGTAAAATTATTACAGCTGGAAGACGGCTACTCTTTTTTTATATAAGTTGGAAATTTTCCACAATAAAAAGAAAGTTTTAACAGAAAAATTCTTTCATAATGTAATAAATGACACCCTAATATTTTTTATTTAGCAGAGGATGTTTGCCCACTGAGGGGTAAACCAATGTGCATTAGTACTTCTATCTTCGGTATTCTAAAATCTTATAAATCAATGCTTATTCACAAGAGTATTCAACAACATCAGCCTTTTATTGAGCATATACCACATTCCAGCCATTACGCTAGAAGCTATAGGCATTCACTATAGAAAGCAATATGTGCAGAATAAAGATAAGTTCATTATATGTAAATCCCCTTACATACCACAAAAATATTTAAGAAAAAAATGAGGGAAGCATCTAACTAATGCTATGAAATACATGTAAACACAATTTGTCATGTCTATAAACACAACACAATTTCTCATGTCTATGGTTTCTGAAACATACTTAACATTAGAAACTCATTCATTTACTAGGTATATGGATTAACCAGTAATTTTCTTTAAAAAAAATCATTCTGTATTGCTATTGTTTTGAAAGACCTAAGGTAACCAGTTGCTTCTAAGAAATTCTTACCCTAGAAGGCATTCTGTCAGGCAAAACTACAGATTAATTCCTCACTATGCATTTTTCAAAGAGCAACATGAAAGGCATACTCTATTACTATTGAAGATTGAAACCTCTATTAAATTAAAACATAATTAACCCAATCATGGAAATAATACCAAATAGAAAAGTTATCTAAAATTAAACTGTCCTTCTATAACGTATATGTGCTATTCATGTAACCGTTCTTTAATTTGCTGATGAGTTTCTTTGGATCACAGATAATTCACAAATAAATACATAGAGAAAAGTTTCAATTTCTCTTAAATAATTTTCCAAAAGAGCAAATAAAATAACTGTGAAACAAATTGCTTTTTGAGGATTCTAAAGTATCTGAAGGCTATGTATCGCTATTTTTTTCTAATTAGGTAATGCTCACTAAACATGCTCTTAGAACAAAAAAGGTTAATTGAACTCTTGGGATTTTTAAACAATAATGTTAATACAGAAATAGCATACAGAAAATATGATTTGCAAGTTTCAGTGTCAATGCATACATTTCAATTATCCTAACAAATCAATCTGTAAAAAAGTTTACGTTTATCGATGATCATAACGTCCTATTTTAAAAAGTGCTCTGGAATTAAAAACATTAAGAGCAAAATTTTACTTGTCTTTAACTTTACTATAGACTATAGAGGAAACAAACACAAAATTTTAATGATTACTGACCCATGGCAATTCGGAAAAAAAATCAGTCATTTAGACACAGCTACAATTCAGATGCTATAGAGCTTTTAGCTTCAAGCGATAGCTTTCTTTCCTTGCCCTTCCTTAACCTCAACTCTATAGAATTATGTTCTATTGGGATTAAAAATAATTAAACCCTAGTAGGTCATGTGCATGTGATAGAGACAATTTCCATCAAACACCACAGTAAGACAAAATATTAACTTTACTAATATTCTAAATGAAATTAAACAAAAAAATCAAATTTAAAATATTTAACACTACATAGTCAAATGAAAAATTAAAGAAACCCAAATGAAATAATACTTTCAAAAGTGAGATTCATGAAAGCAGGGGCCATCTCTTATTTATCATTACATTCCTGTATCTAGAAGAATTTAAAAACATAATTTTCTAAAGAGAACATATTTCCTAAGGCATATCTGATCTTCATTAAACAAAAGTCAACAAATAGTAAGCGATGCAAAGTACCTTCAGATAGTCCCATCACATTAATAATAAAATCAATTCTTTTAATAATCAAACACTGCACAAATAGAAAAGCAAATAGAAATCATATCTGCCACAGCTCTAACTATTGGAGATTTAAGGAGATTCAAATTCCTGCCCACAGACACATATTTCTCATCATCTACTATTCTCAGTACCGACTGAAGTGCCACCATTTCAATCATTTTATCATAACACGTATACGCAATTATTATAGGTTACGCAGGCATAACTTGTTTTATTGCACTTCACTTTATTGTGTTTCAAAGATGTTGCTTTTTTTTTATGATTTGAGGGAAAGACCCTCCACCAATAAAAAGATTATGGCTTGCTTTATTGTGATACTAGCATTATGGCAGTGGTCTGGAACCAAATTCCCAATATCTCAGAGGTATGCCTGTATTGAATAACCTTCCATTCAATATCACAAATCTAAGCAGTAAACAAGAAACTGTAACTTAAATAAACATACATATGAAAGGACTTTCCCTTTTAGTATTCTCTTTATTGTCAATTTGTTTTCCATTAACTCACTGAATATAAACTGGGATTACGTACCAAGTGCTATCCAGAATGCAAAGGAAAATCAGACACAAAAACTGTCCCTGGAGAGGTTAAAATCTAGCAGGAAACATAAGGCAAGTAACCAAATAACAAATGTAAATGGAGGAAATACAGCAGGTTTTTAGAGAGTACAAATACTGTGCTATGATATTTCAAAGAAAGGAAGAATGACTTACAGCTGGGGAAATCAAAGCATGCTTCACAGAGGAGGTAACAATAGAGATGGGTCTCACATGAGGAATGAGCAAGATTTGAATATGAAAAGTGGAAGAAATGGGAAAGGGCACAGTTTGTTTTCAACAAATATTTACTTGCTTTTGAACCTTTCATGACCTTTTGGCATAGTACAGCTAGCTATCACCATCTGCTCTTGAGCATTCTGTGAGGTAAGCAAATATATTGATTCCTCTTTTCTTTGGCAGTGGAGGTGATAGAAGAGGTGTTCACAGGCTGCAATGTCTGATTTTTGCGTCCCCATACTCAAGTAGCACAGCTCAGGGAGCACAAGAAAAGGGAAACTCCTTCATATAGTTTTACTGGAGTTCTCTGGGAGCAACTGAGCTTACCATGTTTGGGTATTTGACTTATTTAAAACATTAATTTATATCCATGCTGTAACAATAAGCCATGTGTGGGGATAGAGCCAGGAGTGCAGTTTCCAGGCTCTCGCCCTCACGTGGAAAGGTGCTCACTCAGGTAGTAAATAGCCATCAACTGTGACTGGATGGCCATTAGCTGTGGCTAGTTGGCGGTCAGCTGTAACCAGTGAGCCACTGGCCACTAATATAACTGCCGTGGCTATGCTAGCAGAAAAAGGGGGGGGGGGGGGCTAGCAAGAAAATGGTGGCTGAGCGGATTGCAGCTAGTAAGTAGGGTTGGTTGGCAGAGAAGCAGACAGCGGGTTGCGGATCGTGTGGCTCCTGCTTCCTGTGTCTCCAACCCAGTCACCAGCAAGACTATAGTGGTATGACTCCCCTATCTATGGCTCTGTTGGTGTTCCTTTATGGCCTCACCATGTCCTGCGTTCTTATGTGGGGAGTGGGACCCCGCATGACATCCTGCATGACACCATGTTTAAGAAAACTTTAGAAAAAACTGTACAGTAATATGTAACTTTCTTTTCAAGGGTTTTCTTCTACCTAACATTTAGGTGAAAATATAATGCAATGGTTATATATATATATATATATATATATATATATATATATATATATACTATAACTATATACTAAAAATACACCAAGATAACCTTGACAAAACCCATATAAGCCAATGCT
This sequence comes from Rhinolophus sinicus, assembly GCF_036562045.2. NCBI lineage: Eukaryota > Metazoa > Chordata > Mammalia > Chiroptera > Rhinolophidae > Rhinolophus > Rhinolophus sinicus. The sequence continues at coordinate 108,644,102 of NC_133756.1, forward strand.
AAAGACGGCTCTTAAGACAGCAGAACCAGTATTTTTAAAACACAAGATGAATAATAAGGTAGCTGTCAGAGCTGTAAGGTTGATTTGAGACTGTAGTCTTCCATCTAATCCACTTTGTTTTCAGTTTCATAAAGTACAACCCTCTACCCAATATACAAATCTGAGGAATGAACAAGAAACCATAACTTAAACACACATACATATAAGAAAGCACTTTGGTTTATATTCCTCCTCCTAATTTAAATATAGAATTTTAAAATAAACAAACCAACATGTAAGTCACAAAATGTACATTGTATATATCTACGATTGATTGGAAATACAAAACATACATTTCACTTTGGCATGTACTCATAAACTTGCAAAGTTTGCATGGAAAGAATAAACAGACTTCATTTTAATACTGTTAAATATTATTACATATTCACAACTCTGTTCTAAATCTTTATTTTTGGCAAATGCTCTTCAACTTCTTTCCTGGGCTTTATCCAGGATATGAAGGCTTATTACTCTCATTTCAAATATACTTCATATTACCAATCCTCTCAAAAAAAAAAAAAAAAAAATCGGCACCTTCATTCAAAAGATTTGAATACTTCAACATCATACAGGAATATTGAGTACAAGAACTCAATTCTGAAAGAATGTGGGGGACTTCCAGTTTCACATGTAAGGAATTTGGTAGTCACCACACTATCCTAAGAAGTAAACAGCTGAACAAACTGAAAAACCAACAACTCTTCTTGGATCTATGAGAGAGGTGAGGACACAGGGCAAACCACTTCCCCCCAGAACTGGAGAAACAGGCTGGCAAACACAGGGAGTCATGGCTTACTTAAGCAGAAAACCACAGAAACCAGTGTCGAAGCAGGAAAACCTCAAGAGTAATTAACTGAATCACTGCTGGAGGCTCAGTGTGGACAAATCTGAGAGTTAAAAACTCGAAGGGTACCGTCATTGACAGGGGGCCCTCACTTTTTTTTTTTTTTACCTCCAGGAAACTGACTAGGTTCTTACAATAAATTTCAGAGAAAAATCCCTTGTGCTTTCAAGCAGAGGGAAAGGAAAAGGAACCATCTTGAAACAAGCCAGCGCTCTCCGACTTAACACGACGATACTAGTTTACTAACTGACCGGGGGGAGGAAAATACCCACCTCCAGCCCATTTTAGCCATCCTGTCCCACCTAAAAGGGCTGAAAATAAAACTGAGAAACACCTGTGAACTTTACAGTCCAGAGGCACAAACTCACTAAAAGACTAAAACCAAATTACAAAACTATGGAATGCTTCCCCTCCGCCCACACCTCACCCTCACATTATTAACGACCTATTTACAGCAGTTTCTTGTACATAGTACGTCATCTCCAGCTATCAAGGAAAAATTACAAAACACACTAACAGGCAAAAATAAAAAACACAGTATGAAGAGACAAAGCAAGCATCAGAACCAGACATGCACAGATGTTGGAATTACGAGACCAGGAATTAACAACAACTATGATTAATATGCTAAGAGCTCTAATGGACAAAGTAGACAACATGCAAAAACAGATGGGCACTGTAAACCAAGAGATGAAAATCCTAAAAAATAACCAAAAGGAAATTCTGGAGATAAAAAAACAAACAAACAAACAAAACCACTGTAACAAAAATGAAGGCCTTCCTTTGATAGGTTTATTAGTATAGACTAGACATGGCTTCTAGGAGAAAACATAAAAGAAAATCTTTGTAACCCTAGGTAGGGAAAGATTTCTTGGGCGATATGACACCAAAAAATAAACAAAATAAAAACAAATAAAAAACCATTTAATGAACTGTGGGGACAGAGCCCCAGAGAGTAGTTTATAGGCTCTCGGCCTCACGTGGAGAGGTGCTGCCTCAGCTGTGGCTGATTGGCTGTCGACTGTGGCCGGTTAGCCGATTGGCTGCTGGTATAACTGCTGCAGCTACAGAGGAGAGCCGAGGACTGCCGAGGAGCCTAGCAGAGCCGAGCAGAGCCGAGGAGAGCGGAAGAGAGTAGAGGAACAGAGTTGAGAGAGTGGAGGAGAGTCGTCGGTCGGTCAGTTGGCAGAAAGGCGGATGGCAGGTTGCGTGTCCAGTGGGCCCAGCCTCCAGTGAGACCATAGTGGTATGACTCCCCTACCTATGGCTCCGTGGGTGTTCCTTTTTGGCCTAGCCATATCCTGCGTTCTTGTGTGGGGAGCAGGAGCAGAGACCCCACAGGCTGCCCCGCCTGAAAAATGGCGCGGCGAGCAGGCCTCCGCGCACGACAAATGGCGCAGCGAGTAGGGTCTCCCACATGACAAATGGCGCAGCGAGCAGGGTCTCCCGCACGACATGAACTTAATTTCATGAAAATTTACAACTTTCTCTCTTCAAAAAGTACTATTTAGAAACTAGAAAGACAGGCCACAGACTGGGGAAAAGTACTTTCAAAACATACCAGGGGTACAAAAAAAAAAAGTATATACATAACTTGCATTCATCTTTTGTTTTAGGTATATATTGAGTATTACAATTTTATCACAGGTTTTTTTTTTCCTTTCTTAAAATGTGTATACTTTTTTTGGCACCCTCTTTAGATTTAATAAGAGACTTTCATCTAGATTTTTGTTTTAAATCATCTCCTGTAACTCAATAATGAGAAGTAAACTCAATGAAAAAATGGCCAACTATTTTAATAGACATTTCATCAAAGATATACAAGTGACTAATAAACACATGAAAAGATGTTCAAATTACTACCAAAAACATGCTAAATGAAATAAATCAGACAAAAAGCACTACATGTTGTGTAATTCCATACATATAAAAATTTCAGGAAAAGCAAATCTGTAGATACTGCTGTAATAAAGAATATACGAGGTCTGACAATAAAGTTTGCAAACTCATCCTAGAAAAAGTGCTACATAGCTGATTACTGAATATCGCAACAGTCATCTTCAAAGTACTCACCTTGGGAAGCTATGCACCGACACCAGTGCCTAGTCTACCCCTCAAAGCAATTTTGGAACTCTTTTTCTGGAATGGCCATCAGAGCTGTCATCATATTAACCTTGATGTCCTGAATGTCATCAAAATGTCTTCCTTTCAATATTTCCTTTATCTTCAGGTAAAGAAAGAAGTCATGAGGGGCCAGATCAGGTGAGTAGGGAGCGTGTTCCAATACAGTTATTTGTTTACTGGCGAAAAACTCCCTCACAGACAGTGCCGTGTGAGCTGGTGTATTGCCGTGATGCAAGAGCCATTAATTGTTGGCAAAAAATTCAGGTAGTTTTCGTCTTTTTCATGCAGCCTTTTCAGCACTTCCAAATAATAAACTTGGTTAACTGTCCAGTTAGTACAAATTCATAATGAATAATCCCTCTGATGTCAGAAAAGGTTAGCACCATCATTTTGACTCTTGATTTGGACTGATGGAACTTTTTTGGTCATGGAGAACTTGCTGACTTCCATTGTGCACTTTGACGCTTTGTTTCAGGGTCATGTTGCTACACCCATGTTTCATCACAATATGGCCCAAAACATCATCTTGCCTCTCCATAAGGTCTTGGCAAACTTCCAATCTCCTTTGCTTTTGTCATCGGTGAGCTCCTTTGGGACCATTTTTGCACACACCTTATTCATGTCAAGATTTTCGGTTAAGATTTTCCTGCCTCTCTATCAATGTTTACTTGATAAGCTATGCTTCTCACAGTCAACCAATGATTTTGACATACAATTCGATTAACCTCTTCAATGTTTTCATCAGTTCTGCTTCTTACTGGCTGCCCTGACCTCTCTTCAAAAATAACACGTTCTCTTCCCTCAGAAAAACGTTTAATCCACTTGTACACTGCCGTTTTCTTCATGGCGTTATCCCCATAAACTTGTATTAACACGTCCCTGATTTCACTTCCACTCTTGTCAAGTTTAACAAGAAATTTAATATTTGTTCATTGCTCTAATTCAAGCTCAGACATTCTCAGGATGGCACACAACACACAACAATAATAATGAACGCCACTCAGCAAGACACCACACCACACGTCGACATGAACACAGCTGTGAGACACTGATATACCAAGATTATGAAACCTTACTGAGCTGTTTGTACAGTGCTGCCAATGTAAGCACATGGTGGCAAGTTCTCAAACTTAATTGTCAGACCTTGTATCCAGTTCTTGTGTCTCAGGTCTTTGTTCCCAGTTCCTGATACACAGCTTCAAAAATCCTTGGAATTTCCTAAATGATAGGAGTGTCTGTTATGCTAATGAAGTTATCCATGGTGATAGTTTTAGGATCAGGGCTGATCATCCAGAAAGATCAACCTTCTCACTCAATACAAATCCTCTCTTCTCTGATCTGCCCCATCCCTACTGAACTATCATAAATAACATTTGTTTCTACACAGCAAACTCACCTATTGAGAACATAGTCAAGGGTCAACAAAGAAAGAAAAAAGAAGTGCAAAATGGTAATAATTATACATACATGTGTATATAAATTTAAATTTCTTTGGTAATTCAAAAAGTTTAAATTACTTGCTGCTAAACTCACCCCAAGATTATATGCAAAATTCCTTTAGCATGCTTTACACAAAAGAAACATTTTCTATATATCTAAAGATTTTATTTTTAAATAGAGCCTGCATTTTCTAAAGCATTCAACCACATTTAGCTATATAACCAAGGTAAGCAAGTTTAAGTTCAGTGAGCAGTTGGTGGAGGGGAAGTAGTTGGGACTAGCCTTACCCATGTGGAAATAATTGCTTTCCTGGCCTAAAGCTCTTCCTATTAGGATCAAAACGAATTGATGTTATCTTAAGAACTCTTCCAATTTTTGAAAAATAAAACCTAAGTGTTCCATGGTTAGCCAGATATTGTCCAGATATTGTTTATTTTGTTTAAGCACAAAATTATGGCACATTTATTTTTGTATTTAAATCAAAAGATTATGATTATGAAGAAAATAGGGGCATTTTAAAAGATAATGATCTTGGAATAGAAAGGCACATACAGAGCTGGTATAGACGAGACCACCAAGCTTAAACATCGTGATTTGATATTTTTAAAACCTCAGTTTGGCCCTTGGCCTTTTTTGTCTGCACCAGAATTTTCCAAATAAACTGTTTGTTCACCAGGAGTATGAAATAATCCCACATCATATAACATGATGAGCCATTTAAAGCAGACTTAGTGACTATGATAGACTATTTCAGCAAGAATAAAATACAAATTCTGAAGTTCAGTGTTTTATGATGCAATTCTGGCATGGAGTCTAAATTTTCTAAGCACCTGCCAATATATAACATGTTGTTTTGATTCATGGAATTGGAAAACTGAAAAAAATATGTGTCAAGATGTTACTTAGACCAGTCTTCTGTCTCTGGCAGTTCAGTATCGATGCCATCCAGATTGATAGCTATTAAGGAATACAATTTTTTTTAAATGAGCTAGATAGCAATCCCACAACTTCTTTGAAACCTCCTTTAATGTTTCATCACCCTAATGTAACGACCAGTGGCTCCAGCTATCTCAGACTTTCTGTTCTACAATAATTTCTGTTCTACAAAAACAATTTCTTCTCACCTCATTAGAGATAGGTTTGCGACTTCCTTGTATATATCTTGCTTGTTACAAAAACTCCCTAGGCCCTAATCTTTGTCTAGATACTTTTCCATAGCTACTTCTCTCCTTCTTGGAATGCTATCCATTCATTATATATTATACACTCTATTTTATATATTACATATTATTATATATACACATATATTTAATGTATATAATATAATGTGTATAATATATTATAATATATTTTACATATTATATATTATGTAACTGTGTGTGTGTGTGTGTATATATATCTATATCTATATCTATATGTGTATAGATATAGATATATTGGGGATGCCAAAAAATGTATACATATTTAAGAGACGTTAACACTGGTCAACGTTGCTCAAGCAGTAGTTCACCGTATTCAGAAGCGTCTGGACACTGGGTGGTCAGTTAGCTCAGTTGGTTACAGCATAGTGCTGATAACACCAAGGTTACCGGTTCAATCCCCTCATGGGCCACTGTGAGATACGCCCCACCTTAAAAAAAAAAAAAAGTTCTGGATGCTGATAATAAGCGCCTCTTGTAATTACACAAGTCAAACGTGACTTGTACTCATCTTTTGTTATCGGTATATATTAATATAGTTTTTTCCTTTTTTAAAATGTGTATACATTTTTTTGGTACCCTCTGTATATATATATAAACATATATATAAACATATATATATATATAAATACATAAAAATATATTTAAATATATAAATATTTAAATATAAAAATACATAATATATAAATATATAAAATACAAATAAATATAAAATATTTAAATGTATAAAAATAAATATATAAATATATTTAAATATATAAACATAAATATATTAAAATATGTGAATGTATTTAAATAAATATTATACATATAAATACATGTGAATATATATGTTTATATATATATATTTATATATATATAGGGGTGCCAAAAAAAGTATACACATTTTAAGAAAGGAAAAAACTGTATTAAAATTGTAATACTCAATATATACCAATAACAAAAGGTGAATACAAGTCACATTTGACTTCTGCAATTACAAGAGGTGTTCAAAGTGCTTAAATCACTGTCCAGACACTTCTGATTATAGTGAACTACTGCTTGAGCAATGTTGACCAAATAGACTTGAAAAAGTTATTTGGGAACATTCCAGAGTGGTCAGAACTCATTTTTCTTTTTCCTTAGATGATATGGGGATATGGGTAGAAGCTAATCAAGTTAACAAAGAGTATATTTCAATGGCAATGGACATGTATAAAGTATCTTAACATTTTCTTCCTGTTAAAACACAATGCATAGGGCCAGCCCGGTGGCTCAGGTGGTTAGAGCCCCATGCTCCTAACTCCGAAGGCTGCCAGTTCGATTCCCACATGGGCCAGTGGGCTCTCAACCACAAGGTTGCCGGTTCAACTCCTCGAGTCCCAGAAGGAACGATGGGCTCTGCCCCCTGCAACTAAGATTGAACACGGCACCTTGAGCTGAGCTGCTTCCCGGATGGCTCAGTTGGTTGGAGCGCAGGCTCTCAACCACAAGACTACCAGTTCGATTCCTCGACTCCCACAAAGCATGGTGGGCAGCGCCCCCTGCAACTAAAATTGAACACGGCAGGCACCTTGAGATGAGCTGCCGCTGAGCTCCCGGATCGCTCAGTTAGTTGGAATGCGTCCTCTCAACCACAAGGTTGCCGGTTCGACTCCCGCAAGGGATGGTGGGCTGTGTCCCCTGCAACTAGAAAACGGCAACTGGACCTGGACCTGAGCTGCGCCCTCCACAACTAAGACTAAAAGGACAACAACTTGAATCTGAATGGCACCCTCCATAACTAAGATTGAAAGGACAACAACTTGACTTGGAAAAAAGGCCTGGAAGTACACACTGTTCCCCAATAAAGTCCTGTTCCCCTTCCCCAATTAAAACACACACACACACACACACACAATGCACAAATCAGAGGTCTTACTACAGAAGAGATAATCCAGTTTTCCTTGACAGGATCAATTGAGCCTTACTCTGCGTTTCTGGCGGGGGGCGGTCAGTGTCTCGCCATTCTCAGTGGGACTTTTGCCCAACTAAGACTTGCAATTATCAGTAGAACTAAGTTTTCACTATGTAATGACTCTATCCTATTTTTTAATAGAATTTTTATGTTTGTACATGTCAGTTTTCTACCACTGCTCTTCTTCCTGCTATATTTATTGTATATACAAAAACAAAATCACAAGCAGCAAAATTTGGTTGAGCAGTACACTTCATGTCTGTAAGTAAACCTATATTCTGTATATTACTGAGCTACTGGCACTAGAGAGCAGGGGGAGCTGGCTCTGCTCAGATATGCTGACCTAAATATCTTGAGTCCCATAGGAAGGAAATGATAATTCAAAAGCATCAGTAACTCTGCTATTAACATAGCTATGGACCCAAAATATCTAAAGTCTGTCTTTCGTTACCAACTCTCAGTTCACACACTGTTATAAATAACCACAATCCAGAGAGTTCCATATATTCACTCTAATTTGAAAAATAATTCATCATATTTAATTAAACAAAAATTAGTTATATTTAGTATAGACTTAATCCTAATAGGCTTACTTTGTGCCAGACATTCTGCTAGCTACTTTATACATATTATCTACTTTATTTCTTACAAAGCAATGTAGGAAGTAGATGCTTTTATCCCATTTATAGAAGATACTGAATGGCAAGGGTCAAGTGGCAGGTTACGGACTCAGCCACCAGACTACAAAGTTTCCTGAGAGCAGAAACCATATGAGTTTTATTTACAGTTAAAACCCAGCACCTAGTAGAGTGCCTGAAATTCAGTTAATATTTAGGGGGAAAAAGGGAAGGGACACCAGATCTGATTCCAGTGCCACGTGTCACATCTGCCTTTAAGATGATCTCAGTAACTACATGCTCATCTGATTAGATTTTAAAAGCCACTTGTTACTGGAATTCTGTTAGCAACTGAGCTTCAGAGATGTCACTATTTGAAATACTAACACTTTGCTTATTAAAGACATATGCATTTCCTGAGGTGATATTAAAAGATAAATAGTAATAATAATAACAGAAAAAAACAGACACAATTTTTAAAAATATAAATGCATGATAGTTTATTTTTAGCTTTCTTTATATAAAAATTCACATTCAAAAAGAAAGAAAATACTTAAAGTATTCTATTAAATTTAATATAATTTTTAATATATTTCAACAATGTTGGAAACATCTTAATATCTGAATAATCAATTAACTTCATGAATAAGAATGAATATCAAATATGTAAATTTCAGTCTCCAAATATTCCTTAATTCGTGAAAAATTTGATGTGAAAAAATATAACATCGTATTATAAACTTCATGATTTTGAATAAAGCCCTAGTATTTATATGCATACATGTAAATCTATAAAGATATTTATAGTAATATTTAAACTGAGAGTTGATTGAATCAAAGTAATATTTGCCACAGAAGTTCTTTCTAAATAAATCTATTACTTGTACATCAGACATGTACATACTGAGACCTTTATTATATGCTGGGCAGGTGCTAAACTTGAAGAAACAGAAACCCATAACAAAGAGATCCTACCCTCACTGCAGAAATCACACTCAATATTCTATATTATTTAGTTAAAGTACGCTCCAGGAAGGCAAACAAGTTTTCCATTCTAACAAAACACACAGAATATCTACTACCATGCATTAATATAAAACAAAAGTAGATACTGGGTCACATCCCATATCCATCTTTCCAAAACAGCACCAAATCCATGCTACTGTGTTCTACTTTATATACAAAAATCTTTAAATACACTTCAAATTTCTTTACTATTTCATTATGTCTTACTCAAATTGCGCATTTCTTGAGTTCACAAAAGACGTAAGATTGAACAATTCTTCTCTAAAACAGTACTTTAAAACAGTGGGTAAGCATTAAAACCAGTGGATGTTTTAATAAGTATAGATACTGGAGCCCTAAGCTAGACCTAACGAACCAAAACACAATGTTGAGAACCACAGAAAAAGAAAGCATATACAAAGCTGCCTAGAAGTGGAAAGTGTTAAAGCTCGATAGGACCTTAAAGATCATCTAATCAACTCATTTTCTAAAGTAGGAGTCTAAAGTTGTGAGCAGTTAAGTAAATTGTCCAAGATCACATAGCTAGTAAAGGCAGGAGGAGAAGGCAGGTCTCCTGGCTTGCAGACTAGTGCGCTTTCCCCCACACAAGGCTGGCTACTCCACTTGGAGGAAGATAAAATATTAATCCTTGATTTTACCACAAATTTAATCAATATCGTAAACATTCCAGTTCTCAGGGAAATGTGATTAAAAAAAAAACCTACTCTTTTTTGAACCTCATATATCTCCTGTGGAAAGAATGATGATAAAAGAATCTAAAATAAAAAGTTGTTTTGGTGTATAAATGAGCTGAATGATTATAAAGTACCTCGAAAAAATACTCAACAAATGTTACTTTCTTTCACCACCACACCTCCTCCCCTTGCCTTTTTGATTCTACATCAAATTATGTCTCTTTCACTCTCAACTATGCTCCTTTTTATACTATTTCTTCTAATTGGCAATGCCTTTTGACCGCTTCTCCTTCAATTATGTTCATAAATTTCTTCAGGGCCCAATTTAATACATGCCTCCAAAGAAATTTTCTGAACTAACTTAACCCTATCCATCACTATTTAAATTACTTTTAAACCATGTACTTATTTACATATTCTTTTGGAGCTTTGTAATTATAATTACTTTCTAGTTGCTTTGTACATTTTTATTTTCTTCCATAATTAGAATATGAGTTATTAATGAGCTAGAATATAAGCTCCCCAAAGGTAAGGCTGTTGATCTGTTTTACTCACTGATGGAACACAGGCACCTAAAACAATGCCAAAAACACATAAGGTGATCAATAAATACTTGCTGAATGAACAGGCAAGGATTATTTCTCCTTCCATCCATGAATCTCCCCCAAAATTTCAAAAGTAATGCTAGAGACATATTTGTGAAAAATTAAACGTTTTGAACAAAAATGAAAATACATGTGCTGCCTGATACTTTAGAAATTCATAAAATTTTAAAAATTAATAGAGCTACAATAGATGAATCAACTCACTGGCTATAGAAAGTCATTCAGTTTCTTCATTACACTCATTGATTCCTTGTTACTACTGTCAGAACTGGATAGTGTCAGCTAACAAATAGAAGGCAAAGAATTGAATTATACCTGCAGTTAGTTCAAGTACTACCTTCCCGTGGTGAAAAATTGCTGAACTTTGTTCTCTTTCAAAACTTTGAATTAAGAATAATATAATGAAAAACTACCAAATTATGGCTTACTTGGGACTCAAATCATGTAAAAGAACAGTGGATAATTTTTTAAACCCATTAAACTTAACAAAGTAACTTTATCTTTTAACAAAGTATTTGTTTCACCCTGTACCACATTCTGCCATGTATAATGCGCTCCTGTGTATAATATGCACCCACATTTTTGGCCCAAACTTTCAGGGGAATAAAATGTTTCATTTTAATTTTTTAATTCAAATTGTTATTTGTTTGCATTTAGGTACTTGTTTTTTGTATTAGCATTTATTTTTTAACATACTGTGTTTCCCCGAAAATAAGACCTAACCCAACAATCAGCCCTAATGTGTCTTTTGGAGCAAAAATTAATATAAAACATGGTCATATTTTACTATAATATAAGACCCGGTCTTATCTAACATAAGACTGGGCTTTATATTAATTTTTTGCTCCAAAAGATGCATTAGAGCTGATTGTCCAGCTAGGTCTCATTTTCAGGGAAACAGGGTATTATGGTACAAGAAATTTTATGTAACAAATAATTACAAAACACAAGAATAAATACAAGGTACAAGAAATTTTATGTACTGGTAATAAATTTACAGTATTTATGCATCATAGAAGGCCAAGAACTCTTCATCGTTGCAAGTTCATCGTAAGTTCAACAAAACCAATTATCGTATTCCAGGGTATTACTTTGCATACGGATATCATTATTGATTTCTAGAGTTATACTTTTAACTCATAAGCATAAATAAAAAATTTAAAACATTTATATAGATACGGAATTAGTACTACCCATGTATAGTGTGCATTCTTATTTTTCCCTCAAAAATTTGGGCAAAAAAGTGTGCATTATACACAGCAAAACACGGTACATAAATTCCTGGAAGGCTGAAAACATAATCAGACCTTTCCGGAAGAAATTACAAAAGTATAACTTTTGAGACAAGCACATTCAATAACCATTTACTGAGAGTGATAATTTTATGTTACCCACCCCAAAAAATAAACAAATTTAGAAATTTTCTACCCAGAAAAATTATCTGCTTTCTAGCTTATGTAATTTAATCAAGTTACAAAAATCCAGCTAGTTCATATACAGGACTGTACAGAACACATCAACATGATCAGGCATTCAGTCGCAAACTAGAATTGTGAAAGGTGAGAATTGTTTTTTCTATTCATTTTAAGTCACACATTTCTCTATACATATGAAAGATAACAGTGATAATTATAATAGAATGCATAAAAAAATCAGACTAAATATATAATCTCAGAGTCTTATATACCATGCTATTTTTCTATTGTCAAACTATGGGACAACTGAATGATTAGAAAACTCTAAGTAAGTGAATTACGTTGAGGGAGATTATATTGTACAGTGGAATGAATAGGCTTTGGAATCAGAAAGGGGTTTAAATCCCAGCTCTCCCATTTCCTAGATGTTTGATCATAGGCCAAATGTTTATCTTCTCTAAGCCTCAGTTATCTATAATATAAGATGGGCATAATAATTTTTCCCTTGCACCGTTGTGATAAAGATTTAAAAAGATAATGTCACTTTTTTACTTAAATCCTCCAATGATTCATTATAACTTATAAAGTTAAGTTTCAAACTCTTGCAGAAACTTTCTTACTTTAAGAGAGAGGAACCATGTTCTCTGGTCTCAACATTTCTTAGAAAATACAAGCAGAAATGTCCAATTAGGTGGGTAAAACGTAGGCTTCGAGACAGAACACAGGAAAGGGTAGACAAGCAAAGTTCAGTCTTGTCATGTATCCAGATAAATTTACTCATACACTGATATTTTTGTAATGTGGATATATCAGTCTTTATTGCTCCTACTGGATGTCATTGTCACAAGGCTACTTATTAATCCCTGCTTAACAGATACTTTTGCAGTAAAGGGCGAGAATAATATTTTAAATGCCCTAGGACAAGTAAACTCCTTGCTACTCTCCTGCGTTAACATATCAAAAATTTTTCAATATGATAAATATGGTAATTTCAGCTTCTGTTTTAAATAATCCATTAAAATGTTAACCTTTTAGTTTATCTCCTACTCCCAAACAAATTCTCTAAAAACCTGACTATGAGATGCCAGGGACTAGAAGACATAGTTCATTTTTAGGGATCTTAAAAAGTAAGGGCAAGAAAGTTGAACATGCAAAAAAAAAAAAAAAAAAAAGTAAGGGCAAAAATGTGCATCTTACAGTTTCAACCTCCTTTTAGATACTGAAGGTCAGACAGTGCTTGAAAACTCTACCCAACATTAATACCTGTTAACCAGGTTACTCACCTGTAGCAATCTGGGAGGAAATTGGATCAAAAACCAGCTGCTTTAACTACTTCCTCTCCATTCAGTAAAATATGTACATATTCAATATGTGTTGATATGCTCAGAAGATTACTTATAAAACTGTCTTGCATACATTTCCCAAACCTTCTTATAAGATAGAGTTCAAAAGTTCATTGCCCCCCACCATGAGAAAATACATAGTAACTACTAAAATCTGAATTTCATTTTGACACATTCTAGACAGATAAATATGTCTGACTTTATTAATGGGAATGTTTTCTTTTCTTAAAATGGCACCACATACTACAGTTTGTTGAGAATAAAAAGGGGTCAATTAAGTCTTTTTCATACACAAAATATATATTACAAATTAATACCAAAGTGATTTGTCAATATACAATTAAACATTTAAAAGTATATGACTTCCAAAGGATTATACATTTTTACATAACAAGCAGGTATATCAAACAATAAATTTTATAAAGCAGAGTGATAATTAAGCCAGTAATAATTTTGGAATGGAGATTTATTTCAAGTGGCAGAACTTTTTTTTAAGAATTGGCAGGAACATTTACAAAAGTTAAAATTTAGAATCTGTATCTTAATTGAGCCTCAACTACAAGAGCAGACTAAATTCCATTTCTCCCTCTCCCACTCTCCCTCTCCCCTTTTCCTTCTCCCCAGCACCTCTCTCTCTCTCTCTAAAAAATGTCAACATTTCAAATTATTCTATCCTTAGAAAGAAGCATTAGTTCTGTCAAACATAAAATAGAAAAGGAAGGAAAAAGTATAGGATTATTTTCATTAAATATATCCATATATATGTGTGTGTGTATATATATATATGTATATATGTGTGTATATATATATATATATATATATATATATATATATATATATATAGGCATATATATACACATATATATGCAGAAGTTATTATTAAATAAAATGTCATTTTCTTTTAAGAGTAAAAATAACTGGTAACCAAATATTAAAAGGCTCAGCAATTCATTTTCAACCCAAGATCTCATTGCAATATGACTGAACTAAGCTAGATTTTTAGGTCAGATTCACTCAATATTATGTACATCAAGTATTTCTCAATCTCTTATATAAAACATCAAAGAATTCACCACATTTTACGTTTTTAAAATGGTATACAATAAATTAAGAACTAATAAGTATAACAAAATTCTCATCTTACTTCTCCATTTCTTAACGTTGTGATGGTTCCTCTTGCTACACCCATTCTAAATAGTGTTTCTGTGGCCTGTGAATCAAAAAAAAAGCAAAAAGGTATCATCTATAATATGTATTCAACTCTGTATCATACCCCCAAGATGTAAAAAAAAAAAACATTTCCAGCAACATCTAGAAAAGCATCAATAAGGCACAATTAGAACGACAAGCTTTAAATTGTACTCCAAAAATATGTTTCAGAACATTTTAATATTATCAAGAACTCACACTAAATTATTTCAAAGGTTATTTTCATTTGCTGTTATTTTTCCAGATCTATAATTTCAAATTATTATACTTAAATAAGTTTAAAACCTTAGTTTGATTAACAAAGATAAAATAAAAATTTAGTACTTGGACTCAATTCAGAAATTACCATTTGTTCTGATTTTCAGTTTCCATTTGAATTCAGTTCAAATCACTTTAATGCCATTGAAATAGTGACAGAAGATAAAGTAATTCGGTGGTATATTAAATAACACCCCCAAAAAGTGACTTCTTTCTATATCTTAATAATGAATAATCCTAAAATGAAGTTAACAATTCCATTTACAACAGAATAAAAAAAAATAGGAATAAACTTAACCAAAGAATCAAAAGACTTGTTCACTGAAAACTACAAAACATTGTTGAAAAGATTAAAGAACACATAAATAATGGCAAGAGATTCTGTGTTTATTAACTGGAAAACCTAATATTGCTAAGATGTCAACACCACCCAAAGTGATCCAAAGATTCAAAGGGATTCCTATCAATACCAATGACTTTTTCCCAGAAATATGAAAATCCATCCTAAAATTCATATGCAACCCAAAAGATCTCAAATAGCCAAAACAATGCTGTAAAAGAGTAACAACGTTGGAGGAGTCACATTTTCTAATTTCAAAACTTGCTACAAAGCCACAAGTAATCAAGCAGTATGGTACTATGAAACAGGCCAGTGAAACAGAATAGAGAGGCCAAAGATAAACCCTTATATACATGGCCCACTCATATTTGATAAGGGTGCCATGCACATTCAATGGGGAAAGGACAGTCTTTTTAACAAATGGTACTGGAAAAATTGAATATGCACATGCAAAAGTATGAAGTTGGATCTTTACCTTATACCTTACACAAAAATGAACTCAACAGGAATGAAAGACCTAAATATAAGAGCTCAAACTGTAAAACTCTTAGAAGAAAACAGACAGGACAGCTTCATGAGTCGGTGCCTGATGCGCATGTGCTTCCTGGTTCCCAGTGACTGTCTTGTGTCCTCACATGGCAGCAAGCAAACAGAAGCAAGCTGTCTCTGTACTCTTATAAGGGCACTAAAGCCCAACTCATGGGGGCAGAGCCCTGGTGAACTCATCTAATCCTCATTACCGTGCAAAGACCCCACTCCTAATACCATCACATGGGGGGGTGTAAGGTTATGAAAGGAATGTGGGGTGAACACAAACATTCAGTCCATAACAGGGGTTTTCCAGTCAGAAGTGGCAAGAAGTACAAAGCCAGTAGGTAGGAGGATCACGCTTGCTACGTCCAAGGACAAAAAGACTACATGAAAGCATAGTTGGAAAGAAGAGAACGCAAGTTCATCTGTTCCATATGTGCTTTTTAGTTTTTTAACCTGGCATAAGAGGAATGCATCACCAACCTTCAATAACTGAAAGCATAATCAAAGGATGCTCTACTAAACATAAATTTTAAAAATTAGTACATGAACCAATCAATAAAAGAAAGAACTTTGAATTTAAAAACTGAACGGGTATCTAAAGAAATCCAAAGAGTAGCAGAGATGGAAAACTGGAGGAAACTACAAGGAAACTGATGTATACATACAAAATCAGTGTCATATTTAGCACTGCATATGTTAATTTAGATGTAAGAAAATAAATAACAGAAAAAATAGTAAACAGGTTTGTAAGTGGTTGCCTCTGGGTTGTGGCAATCAGGCATTGGGAGTGTTAAAGAGTACGACTCTTTTTCTACTAGCTTTGCAGCATACTATCTGACTATTTAACCCACACATAAATTCTTGATCAACACATTTTTTAACTTTTAAAGAAGTAATCAATAGTGTCTAATTTTGCAAAGAGGTCAAATACTTTACAATTTTAATAAAGTGGTGCATATACACCTAAGAATATAGTTTAGGGCTAAGAGGATATAAAGTCAAACAGTGTAAGCAAACTCTCAAAAAGTTTGACAATAAAGGTAAGAAATGAGATGGAATTGGTGCCAGAAAGAGCAGAGTTGAGGGACAACTGATAACAGGATATTTTTAGGATAGAAGAAATTTAAAGAAGTTTTTCATGGCTAAGTAGAAGTGACAGTAAGGTAGCAGAACAGACACAGGAAGGAAAATGGATACTGACTGAAGGAGATTCCCGTAGAAGATCGGATCAAGAGCACACAGCACTCTGTTCACTATGTAAAAGGGACAAAGGGCAAAGACGTGTATAAGGCCATGCTCTCCTTCTCCCTCCATCCCTCACCCCGCCCGCTCCTCTTATCCCTTCAATCTCTCTCTCTCTCTCTCTCTCTCTCTCTCTCTCTCTCTCTCTCCCCCTCCCTCCCCTTTCTAAATTAGAAGACAGGATAATCTTCTGAGAATGACCAAGATACTAATTAAGGACGGGTGAGAGTACGTACAACATGTAAAAGGAAAACATAAGGGAATGGAACACAGACCTGCCAAGCAATATTGAAAGCTCAGCTAAGATCGAGAAACATAAATCTTTGTTATTGCAAATCCACATAGTTACAGGATGAGAAAGCTAGAGGAATTCGTGGTTTAGGAATTGTCAAGGAAAAATGATCAAGGCTAGACAGAAGATATAAATTAAAAGGTAACAACTCCTTTTATTTCAACTTTATTGGTAAAATACAGCATGCAATGAATTTTGTATAACATTTCTTTTAAATGAGGGGTATCAATCTTGAAAACATTCCTATACACACACACAAAGCTCGTGTAGAGTTAGTGTCTAAATGATAAGCTAGAAAATAAAACTTTTAGGGCAAACACTGCTCAATTTTCTGACTGCAGCACAATATGAATATAATTCCAATCCATAATTTACTCAGAGAGAGTTAAAGCAAGCCATTAATAGTGTGTGTGGGGTGGGGGAGGGAGGGAGTTATTCACATATCTAAACAAAACTCAAATTATAAATGAATGACTTTGCTATGACAGACTTTTACTAAAGCATGTAAAACTAGATGTTGAAAGAACTAGTTATTTTTATTGAACTAGAAATTTTTATTGAAGGAAAATAATTTCTCACCAATGATGCACAATATTTTTTTTATTCTTAATGACATGAATATTAAATTATATCTTCCATCTTCCTGTTTTCTTTTTAAACCTTATTTGATCCAGTGATGTGACTGTTAACTAGTGCTCATCTAAATCAGGTTCGTTACTGTGTATATATTTGAGGGGCAAAAAGGGAAAGGCACAGGCAGCAAGCACTTGGGATAAAGCATGCAACAACTAAACCCCATCAAATTACTTACTTTTTTGTGTCTCAAATACCCAAGGCAGTTTGAAGATCTAATTCTTTTTCTGTACTCTCTCCAGTAGAAGAATACCAAATTCAATCTTTTGTTTCCAACTAAATTGATTTATTTCACCAGCTACTCCCACCTACATTTTTAAGGATGTCTCATTCTAATAGCACTCAGTCAATTCAGCTCAGCTCCCTTTGATTCTATAGGGAAGCACTGGACTGCACAACATTCCTTTGACCTCTACTACAGAGATTGCTTTCAATTTACTTGTACCCAAACAATCACTAACAAGTGTCAAAAACAATGAGATAACAGGGCTCATTCTCAACACTTGTAAATTTAACACCAGCAAATTCCTGATTGAAATTTCCCTCTCATTGAGTTTTGGTAACTAAAATGATTCATACTAAAAACATTCATTAAACATTTTCTGTCAGTGCGGGGGGTAGGGGGGGATGGGGGGGTTCCTTGTTGAAAATAGGCCTTCAAGAGAGATGGCTTTTAAGAAGAGTCTTAGATAAAAGAGACTTAGGAGACGTGAAATCTAGCTGTAACAAATGCCAAGTTCTGGATTGGATCCTTGTGTCTGTGTATGTGTGCAAATCAAAAAAGATCTGAAAGGAAATAAAACAAGTTGATAACAGTAGTAATCAATGGGTATTTTTCTTTATTTTCTAATGACCTACCATGCACATGTATTGTTTGCTAATAATAAAAATAAAAGTAAAAAAAAAAAAAAAAGTAACAGTTTTTGTTAAACTGAAAGATAAAACAGATTTAGGACAGAATTTTGGAACAATGTAAAATGTTACAATACAAACAGTACTACCTTGAGTAGCTCCCAGAGTGAAAATAATCCAAACTCAATAAAAACTCATGCTCTTACGGTCTAATACTTTTTAATTCATTAAACCAACACAAAATAAGTAAAATTAACAAGAACAAATACATACTTAATATGCTTTTACCTTGAAAAGCAGTATGATTATAATAACTTTAAAGCTTCATATTATAGAAAGACTTCAATGTGTTCATTTAATGTGCAGTTTATAAATATAAATACAAATGTGGTTGTATTTAGCAAATTTTTATTTCCTATTAGTCAAGCAACAGAGTCCTAGTTATCTTATTTCCACTATTGACAACTTTAGTCAGGTCATTGAAACTCTTTAAGCTCTGACCTCCTCTGTAAAAAGGTGACAGCTAATATCAACCTGTCTTCTTATGGTGGTAAATGCAGGTGTTAAATGTGAAAAGCTCTGAAAAGAGCTAGATGAATGTAAAATAATGAATCCAAGGTTTAGTTTAGGACAGCACCTCTTGAGATGAAAAGATGTTTAAGAAATACTAATTTTGATTTTTCAAACGTAAAGATAAGGAATTTCCTAATGAAAGGCCAAAAATGAATGAGCCTTAATCAAAGCTGTGATTAAGAAAAACAAAAATCTACGACAGGCACAGCACTTAACCACTGCTTTAGGACTATCTCTTTATTATTCTAGTTCCTCAGCTAAACAATGAAGTCCTGGAGAGCATGAATTAATGTTTTCTTTATGTATTCCCAGGACCCTGAGCAATATGAAACAATATAGCATAAAGATTAAGAAAGCAGGTTTTAGAAACAGACCTTTTGAACTTAGAAATTGAAGTTCAAGTTCTATCTTTGCCATTTGTTAAGATGTCTAAACTCAGCCACGCAACTTCACTTCTTTAAGCTCAACTTCTTCATGAACAAAATAAGGATAATAACATCACATAACTCAAAGAAAATTATTAATTTTCTTTGCTCGAAAAATGGTAATTTTATTACTATTAATATCTCAAGGAAAATACAGAATTCCAATTATACCTTAAAATTAGTTATCAGACTGCAATTAAAAATCCAATTGGTATCAGATGGCAATTAAAAATGTGCTATATAAAACAGTCAATTACAATTAGCACATTATGCTACATGGCTATTTATTTATGCTAAAATTCTTGACAAGTCAATCAGAAAAATAGAAAACTTAACATTATTTCAAGAAGATTAATTTAGCAAAAGTCCTCAGAAACCATTGCAAAATTCACTCTCCAGCTGTTTATCCTGGCCATAGAAGAAAATTTTAAATACTGAGTCTTTTAAGCACCAGCTACTTTCCTCATGATAATAAGTATACAAAATAAAAAATAGGAAAACTGAGCATTAGCTATCTGTCTTTCACAAAGAATCAGTGCACGATACAAAGGTAATAAAATGCCTCTAAAATACACAAATTCATTAGCATAGCAGCCAAGATATTTGTGATATCCCCAAACCATTATCACTCTTTTCTCTAAACAGCTGCTTATAGCCCAACCCCTTTCCAGCTTACTAATTCTAATTCATAACTTCAGGCTCCATGCATTGCAGCAGCTGCAGCACAGAGAACAAACCTCTTAGAGAAACTCTTTCTAGCCAGAAAACAGGGGAAAGGGGCCCAAGTGGGCAAGAGAATGTGTAGAGAATTAATCCCTGGCTGTTGGGAGGGTTTTCTGTCTCCGTTTTCTCTTGACTCTGCCCCACGGATAGGCCCCAGTTATAAGGTGAAGCAGCAGCAGCAGCAACACACATAGTTAAAATTGGAAAAGAAATTGTTTTTCTCGCTAAAGGTATATGGAAAGGAGACCTCAGTAGTCCAAAGAAGAAAAAAAGAATCTCCATTATTTTTTTCAGTGTCTTTTCTCTAGCTATTTTCTCCCAAGAGCAGGCTCTGTATAGTGTCTGCAACTGTGACAACAGTGCAGGCAGCTAAATAAAACTCCAAGAGAAACCCCATCTTTCTGGACAGAGGACCAGGAAAAGGAAGCTCAGTGAGGCAAAGAGTATTGGGATAATCTCAAAAAAGACAAGCTAGAAAAGGGGATTCCCCTAACTAAATCTGTGTTTGAACTGGCGCAAATACAGGGCTCATCCCTAATTAGCACAAGCACAGGACAGACCCAAACAGCAAAGCAAAGGCTTTGAGACCAAAACTACAGTTAAAACTACCACCCAAGTCCTAGAATGACCCATGAGTGGCACCCAAATGGGACAGACCCAAAGTAGCAAAGGAAAGGCACTGAATACAGAACTGACATTGGAACTACTGTCCCCTGAAGAAGAGACAGAACTTGCAGGCTGAACCTAAGAAGGTGACCGCTTACTACTACTACTACTACTACTATTACTACTACTATTACTACTACTACTACTGGTAAAAAAAAAAAAAAAAAAAATCAACACTCTCCAAAGGATTTCAACAGGACCCAGAGTATCACAACGTGACATTTAAATATCCAGGATCAATCCAAAAGTACTCAACCTGCAAATAACAAAAAAAATTGAGACCATTTCTCAAAGGAAAGACTATCAGAAGTTGAAATTACCAGGCAAAACCTGTAAAGCAGTTATTATGACTGTGTCCTATGAAGTAAAGTTAAACGCACTACCGTTAATAAAAAGAGAGTTCTCAACAGAGAAATAAAAACTACAAAAAACTGGAAATTTTTGAACTGAAAAATACAATATCTAAAATAAAAACAGTCAATGGATAGGGACTTAACATCAGAATGGAGATAAAAGGGGAAAGAATCAGTGAACTTGGAGATAAATCAATAGAAATTATCCACTGTAGACACAGAGAGAAAAAAAATTGGGGAAAAAAATGAACAGAGCCCTACAGACTAGTGTGGGAGAACAGCAAAAGATCTAGCATTTGTATTATCAGATCTCCAGAATGAGGAAAACAGATTCCTATAAAGGAAATATTTGAAGAAATAATGGCTGAATACTTCCCAAATCAGATTCAAGAAGCTCAGTGAAGCCCAAGTAAGATATGCTCAAAGAAAATCATACCTAGATAGATGATGAACACAACATTGAAATCCAAATATAAAGAAAAAAAATCTTGAAAGTAGCCAAAAATATGAATACATATTACACACAGTGTAACAACTATTAGAATGATTATGGATTTACCATCAGAAACCATGGAAGTGAGGACAACATCTTTAAAGTTTTGAAACACAAAAACTATAAACCCGGGATTCCACATCCAGCAAAAGTATCCTTCAGGAATGAAGACATTGTCATGCAAAAGAGAATAAGAGAATCTGTCACCAGCAGAACTGCTCTAGAGGAAATGATAAAGATACTTGCATAGGTTAAAAAGAAAGAATCCTAGAGGAAAACTTGAAACTTCAGGAAAGAAAGAAAAGCAAAAGAAATGGTAAAAATGTGAGTAAATGAAAAAGACTGTATTTCTTTTTTAAGATATTTAAAATATGTATGATTACCCAACAAATTATAACATTGTTTATTGACGTTTTCAATGTATGTAGATATAACATATATGACAACTATAACATAAGTGGGGAGATTAAAGAGGCCTATATGATTGTAAGCCTTCCACATTTTACTATTAGTAGTAAATATAATATTAATTCTAAGTAGACTATTAAAGATTAGGAGTGTATATTATAATCATTAAAGGAACCACTAAGAAAATAACACATAAAGATACAGCCAAAAAGCAAGATAAATTTAAATGGAACACTAAAAAAATATTCATAACCCAAGGAGTGCAAGAAAAGAGGAACAAAGTAAAAAACAGGTAACAAACGGGAAACAATTAAGATAGTGCACGTATTTCAAACAATATACGTAATTACATTAAATGTAAATGATCTAAACCAATGGTCAGAAAACATTCTTGCAAAGGGTCAAATAATAAATATTTTAGGCTTTTCAGGCAATACCGTGCCTATTATAACTACTCAAATTTGCCAGTGTAGCATGAAAGCAACTATAGACAATACACAATGAATGGACATGGCCACAATAAAACTTCATTCATAGAACAGCAGGCTGTAGTTTGCTGATCCCAGGCCTAAACGTATCAATTAAAAGACAAAGACTCGGACATCATAAAAATGGCGGTGTGAGGTGAGCCTCTGGAAATCTCCCCTTGAATTTACAACAAATTGAACAACTGAACCTCCACAAAGGACTCCTTGCACAGCATACAGGCAAGACGAAGAGGCTCACTACTGAATTCACGTAAAGGTGGGCAAAGTGCGTGAGCGGGGCAGAACGGAAGGGAGAAGTGCGGAGACGGAGCCGCCTGGGTGCAGCATGCAGATATAGTTCACTGCTTCGAACTCGCTGCATCCTGGAACTACCTCAGCTGCAGGAGAGGGAAGAACTCTGACTGCTAGGGCTCCGTTTATGGCCCACAGGGCTGAGGGGACAGCATATAACATGGCTGAACCCAACACTCACAGCCGAGACCTCGGAGCAAAGACAGGGAAGAAGGCTGAAAACGGTGGTTTAAGCCCTCACTGCCACACAGAATGAAGCCTTAGGCACTGAGACTAGCCGGCCCCTCCCTACCCTCGCAGAGCTCGCCCCGCCCCCACCTGCCCAGTGCTAGAAGTGGAACAGTAGCAGTGTGAGATAAAAAGAACAGAATATTTGCAGTTCTGAGAACTGTGGTCCGCAGACAAGGATTCTCAGCCCAACTAGTTCTGGCAAAGGGGAAGGAGCTGTGGAAGCAGGGCTGGCTGTGGCTGGGCCACCTCTCAAAACTCACCCCGCCACTGGCCCCACCTATCTGGGAGGATCCCTGCAGGAGTAAACAGAACTGCTGAAACATACGGGCTCTGAATCTGGTGCAGGTTGAGCTTTGGAACTTCAAAAGCTCTCTGCATCCCCACACGGATGCAGCACCCTATGACCCAGGCGAACAGTTAACAGAGGAGAAGCCTACCTTCCAGGGAATCCCCCAATTGTGTGAGAAGCTGGAATAGTGCAGCGAAAACATAACACTACTGTGTGAGAGAGACAAAAAGGATAAAGTCGGAGAGAAAATAAAACATTCTACCAACATATACTGGAAAACAACAGAAAGACCTCTTCCTATCAACCTGTTGCAGAACTCACTCCTGTAGATGTCTAGGAAGAGAAATAATAAATCATTAATTGCCATGAATAATCAAGGCAACAAGACAGCTCAGAAAGAAAGTGAAAAGCCTCCAAAAAATGATCTTAAAGATATGGAAATATGTGACTTAAATGACAGAGAATTCAACATTGCAGTTCTGAAAAAACTCAACCAGATGCAAGAAAACACAGATAGGCAGTTTAATGAACTCAGAAACACAAAGAACAACATGAACATTTTACCAAAGAGATTGAAATTTTGAAAAAGAACCAAATAGAATTTCTGGAGATTAAGAACTCAATAGAAGAAATGAAAAATGAAATAACCAGCTTAGGTAGTTGGTAGTTAGGTAACCCACAGTTGACCAGATGGAGGAAAGAATCAGTGACATCAAAGATAGAAACCTGAAATGACACAGATGGAAGAAGAAAGAGACTTGAGACTTAAAAGAAATGAAAGAACTCTACAAGAACTTTCTGATTCCATCAGAAAAAACAATATAAGAATAATGGGCATACCAGAAGGGAAGAAAGGGAGAAGGGAACAGAGAGTATATTCAAACAAATAGTCGATGAGAACTTCCCAAACTTGTGGAAAGAACTAGATCCTCAAATCCAACAAGCATATAGAACACCTAATTACCTCAATCCCAACAGGCCTTCTCCAAGGCACATTGTATTGAAGCTGTCAAAAATCAACGACAAAGAAAAGAATGCTCAAGGCAGCCAGGAAAAAGAAGACGGTAACCTACAAAGGAAAGCCCATTAGATTATCATGAGATTTTTCAGCAGAAACTCTACAAGCCAGGAGGGAGTGGAACCAAATATTCAAACTATTAAAAGAGAGAAATTATGAGCCAAGAATAATATACCCAGCAAAGATATCCTTTAGATATGAAGGAGGAATAAAGACCTTTCCAGACATACAGAAGCTGAAGGAATTTTCTAATACACGACCTGCACTAAAAGAAATACTAAAGGAGGCTATTCGACCACCATCAACAGGGACAATTTGTGACAAACAAAACATGAAAATGGGAGAGTAAAGACCTGAAACAGAATATGGATATGGAGAAAGTAAGCAGGCTAAAGAAAATGGAATACTCTAAATATCAAACTTTCTTTTACATAAACTTAATGGTAACCACTGAAAAAAAATCCAGAACTGAAATATATACTGTAAAAAAAGAAGAAACAGAGGGAAAAATCATAGAATACAACCACACAGAAATAATAGAAAACAACAAAAAGGAAAAAAAACAATGAAGACATCGTCTTACCAGGAAACTAAAGATAGAATGACAGGAAATCCTCACATATCACTAATCACCCTAAATGTAAATGGACTGACTCACCAATAAAAAGGCACAGAGTAGCAGATTGGATCAAAAAACTAAATCCCACCATATGCTGTCTCCAAGAGATGCAGCTCAGCTACAAGGACAAGCGTAGACTCAAAGTGAAAGCGTGGAAATTGAAAATCTAAGCAAATGGTAACCACAGAAAACCAGGTGTAGCCATACTGATATCAGATGAAATAGAGTTCAAGGTGAAAAAGGTAACAAGAGACAAAGATGAACATTTCATAATGGTAAAGGGGACTACACAACAAGAAGACATAACAGTCATTAATATTTATGCCCCCAATCAGGGAGCAACGAGATATACCAAGCAACTACTAACAGAACTAAAGGGAGAAATTGACCAGAACACAAATATACTAAGGGACCTAAATACATCATTGACAGCTATGGACAGATCATTCAAACAGAAAATAAATAATGAAATAGCAGCCTTAAATGACACATTAGATGAAATGGACATAATTGACCTTTATAGAGCGCTTCATCCTAAAACATCAGACTACACATTTTTTTCTAGAGTACATGGAACATTCTCAAGGATAGACCATATATTGGGATATAACACTAGCCTCAGCAAATTTAAGAAGATTGAAATCATACCAAGCATATTCTCTGATCACAAGGCTTTGAAATTGGGTATCAATTACAAAAAGAAAGCAGAAAAAACCACAAGTACTTGGAGATTAAACAACATACTCTTAAAGAACGACTGGTTCAAAGAAGAAATTAGAGGAGAGATCAAAAGATACACAGAAACTAATGACAATGAAAATACATCCTACCAAAATTTTGGGGATGCAGCAAAAGCAGTTTGAAGAGGGAAATTTATATCATTACAGGCCTATCTCAAGAAACAAGAAAAATCCCAAATACATAACCTCATGTTACACCTTAAAGAACTAGAGAAAGAAGAACAAATGAAACCCAATGTCAGCAGAAGAAAGGAAATAATAAAAATCAGAGCAGAACTAAATGAAATGGAGAACAAAATGACAATAGGAAACATTAATGTGACAAAGAGCTGGTTCTTTGAAAAGATTAACAAAATTCACAAACCCTTGGCTAGACTCACTAAGATAAAAAGAGAAACGACACTAATAGACAAAATCAAAAATTGTTGTCATGCAGCCGCCTGGCAGTCTGTCCCCTCGTGTCTACCCCTAAAAGGAAAGAAGAATCTGTGAGACTATTCCTTTCAGGGACATTGTTTCACTTGCATGCCATCTCCTTGTTTGGCCCCAAAGGATGGCTGGCTAGCCAATGAAGGGTAAGATTCCTCAAGAAAGGAACGACCTAAGACAGGCACAGTCGTGTGGCGACCACCAGGAGAATTCACGGGGTTGACAGAGGTGGGCATAGACCCCCCACCTTCCCCTGTCTAAGGAGAACTTCTGCCTCTGTGGCTGTATTCCTTCCCACAACCTGCTTGGGAAGTGATTCTAGATGTGATACCATCAGTTCTCCATCTCAGTAAGTTTTCAACATAAAGGTTTTGTCCCCTGAGGAGCTACAAAACAGTAATTATTTCTACATCATGGGACTTTCACCAGGCAAGGGTGATTGGTTTGAACCAGTTTTCTGGTATGGTGTATGAGACTCACAGACCGTAGAAAAACCAATGCTACATCCTTGTATGTGCATCAATAAAAGCCACAACATGGCCCAATTCGGAGCTCTCAGTTCTTTGAGTCTGTGAGACCCTTTGGCCCCTGTTTCAAAACTTTCTTGATTTCTGTTTCTTTCTTAACCTTTTGCCACCCCTTCTCATTCTCTCACTGCCCATGTTGCACTGGACATGACAAGAAATGAAAAAGGAGAAGTTATCATGGATGCCACAGAATAAAAATGGTCATCCAAGAACACCATGAAGGACTATATGCCACCAAATTCAATAACCTAGAAGAAATGGACAAGTTCTTGGAAACATATGGCCTTCCTAAGCTGAACCATGAAGAACTGGAAAATTTAACTAGACTGATCACCAGTAACAAAATTGAATCAGTCATCCAAAACTTTCCCAAAAGCAAAAGTCCGGGACCAGATGGCTTCACTAGTGAATTCTACCAAACCTTCAAAGAGGATCTAATACCAGTCCTACTCCAACTCTTCCAAAAAACTGAAGAAGAGGCAGTACTCCCTAACTCATTTTATGAAGCCAACATTACCCTGATACCGAAGCCTGGTAAGAATAACACAAAAAAAGAAAACTACAAAACAATATCTCTCATGAATACAGATGCAAAAATCCTAAACAAAATTCTAGCAAATTGAATGCAGCAATACATTAAAAAAATTATTCATCACGACCAGTGGGGTTTATCCTAGGGGAACAAGGATGGTTCAACATACACAAATCCATCAATGTGATACATCACATAAACAAAATAAGGGACAAAAATCATATGATTATATCAATTGACGCAGAAAAAGCATTTGACAAGGTACACCATCCATTTAACATTAAAACACTTAATAAAACCAGTATAGAGGAAAATACCTTAACATAATAAAGGCCATATATGACAAACCCTCAGCTAATCTCATACTTAACAGTGAAAAACTGAAGCCCTTTGCTCTACGTTCAGGAACATAACAGGCTGTCCCCTGTCACCTCTGCTTTTCAACAGTGTTGGAAGTCCTCGCCAGAGCAATCAGGCAAGAGAAAGAAATAAAAGGCATCCAAATTGGCAATGAAGACGTTAAATTGTCACTCTTTGCAGATGACATGATATTATATATAGAAAACCCTAAAGACCCCACCAAAAAGCTACTAGAAACAATCAACGAATACAGTAAAGTTGTCGGCTACAGAATCAACGTACAAAAGTCCATTGCATTCCTGTATACTAACAATGAAATCTCAGAAAAAGAAATACAAAAAACAATTCCTTTTGCAATTCCAGCAAAAAGAATAAAATACGGAGGAATAAACTTAACCAAGGATGTGAAAGACCTATATTCTGAAACCTGTAAAACATTTTTAAAAGAAATTGAAGAAGACACAAAGAAATGGAAAGACATTCCTTACTCATGGATTGGAAGAATCAACATAGTTAAAATGGCCATATTACCCAAGCAATATACAGATTTAATGCTATCCACATCAAAATCCCAATGGCATTTTTTAAAGAAATAAAACAAAAAAATCATCAGATTTGTTTGGAACCACAAAAGACCCCGAATAGCCAAAGCAATCTGAAGAAAAAAGAACAATGATGGAGGTATCACACTCCCTGACTTTAGCTTGTACTACAGGGCTACAATAATCAAAACAGCATGGTATTGGCAGAAAAACAGACACATAGACCAATGGAATAGAATTGAGAATCCAGAAATAAAACCACATAAATATGGACAATTTTTGACAAAGAAGCAAATAACATACAATGGAGAAAAGACAGCTTCTTCAATAAATGGTGCTGGCAGAATTGGAAAGCCACATGCAAAAGAATGAAACTGGACTGCTATTTGTCACCATGTACCTAAATTAATTCAAAATGGATCAAAGACTTAAGCATAAGATCTGAAACAATACAATGAAGAAAAAATAGGTACTAAACTTATGGATCTTGGGTTCAAAGAGCATTTTATGAATTTGACTCCAAAGGCAAGGGAAGTAGAGCTAAAATAAATGAATGGGACTGTATCAAACTTAAAAGCTTCTGCATTGCAAAAGAAACCAGCGACAAAATAAAGCAGCAACCAACTGAATGGGGGAAGATTTTTGCAGCAGTGCTTCTGATAAGGGGCTAATATCCAAAATATACAAGGAACTCATACAACTCAATAACAAAAAAACAAACAAACAACCCAATCGAAAAATGGGCAGAGGACCTGAAGAGACATTTCTCCAAAGAGGACATACAAATGGCAAATAGACATATGAAAAAATGCTCAACATCACTAACCATCAGAGAAATGCAAATCAAAACCACAATGAGATATCACCTCACCCCAGTCAGAATGGCTATCATCGACAAGACAAATAGTAACAAGTGTTGGAGAGGCTGTGGAGAAAAAGGAACCCTCATATACGGTTGGTGGGAATGCAGACTGGTGCAGCCACTATGGAAGGTAGTGTGGAGGTTCCTCAAAAAATTAAAAACAGAATTACCATATGACCCAGCAATCCCTCTCCTGGGTATCTACCCAAAAAAATCTGAAAACATTTATCCATAAAGACACGTGCGCTCCAATGTTCATTGCAGCTTTGTTTATGGTGGCCAAAACATGGAAACAACCAAAATGTCCTTCGATAGATGAATGGATAAAGAAGTTGTGGTATATACACACAATGGAATACTATTTGGAGGTAAGAAAAGACTAAATAGGACCATTTGTGACAACATGGATGGATCTTGAGATTATAATGCTAATGGAAATAAGTCAGAGTGAAAAAGCAGAGAACCATATGATTTCACTGATATGTGGTATATAAACCAAAAACAACAAAAGAACAAGACAAACAAAAGAGAAACAAAAACTCACAGACACAGACAAATAGTTTAGTGGTTATCAGAGGGTAAGGGGGAGGGGAGTGATAGATAAGGGTAATAGGGATCAAATATATGGTGATGGAAGGAGAACTGACTCTGGGTAGTGAATACACAATGGGATTTATAGATGATGTAATACAGAATTGTTCATCTGAAATCTATGTAACTTTACTAACAATTGTCACCCCAGTAGACTTTAATTAAAAAACAATATATATATAATTGCAAAAAAAAAAAAAAAAAAAGACAAAGACTGTCAGATTATATTAACAAACAACTTTAGGATTCAATTCAGAATTCTTCTATTGAGCCTTCTCTGTCCATTGAAGGTAAAGAATAAATGTCCCTCCTAAATATAAATATTTCTACAATAGCATACACTTTAAGTGTATTTTGTTTTCTGCACTGCATTTGCTTTTGAAACAGAGAAAAGGTTTTATTTGCATTCATTGCATTCTAGTGATCTCAATAAACACTTGGGAATGTTAGATGGCATGGGCATACCTTTCTTCCTTTCTTCAGGGTGCCAATCACGCAATGTGAAAATTAAATTAAAAAACAAAACAGTCTACGGCCATACCACCCTGAACGCGCCCGATCTCGTCTGATCTCGGAAGCTAAGCAGGGTCGGGCCTGGTTAGTACTTGGATGGGAGATAAAAACAAAACAAACAAACAAAAAAAAAACTTGTATCTACTCTCCAAAAACTACCATTGAAATAATATTTACTAAAATGCATGTAAATTTTTTGTTTTCTAGTAACATACATTTTCCTCATAGCAAAGTAGGTATGTACTGCATTATACTCATATATAGTGGATGAGCACATTTGGGGTCTACTTTCTAGCAAAGATGAAGTCCCACTGTCCCCAACAAATGTATAATCTAGTAGAAAACTCAAAAAATACATAATAAACTTAATGCATCTCTATCTATGTTATGCTTATAATTTAATTTCCAAATTATAACAATATCATCTGACAATTACAGAGACAATTGAAGGACACCTGGTAGAATTCGTGACTCAAAGACAGTTTTTTCGGAGAGAGAAAATATTAGGGTTAGAGAGGTAGAATTCCAACATTTATTTAAAACTAGAAGGTTGAAGGTAACACTTTCCTTATCACAAAAGAAAAACTGACACTTGGATTAATCCCACATGCTAAGAAATAGCGGTTTACATTGCCAAACATTCATCATAAAAGGAATGGATTTCATTAAACCGGGGATCATCAAAATATTGCCTGTAGGCCAAATCCTGGCATTTTTCTAGAGATTGCCAATCTGACTAGAAAATTTATATAGAAATGACACATACACTCACACACACAGCATAGCCAAAACAATTTTTAAAAAGAACAAATTTGACACTTTGAAGACTTATTATAAGCCTTCAGCAATCAATACAATGTGGTATTTGCGTAAGGTAACAATCCAGAAACAGACCCACACTGTATGTTCAATTGATTTTCTACAAAGGTACAAGGTACTGGAGAAAAAATAGTCTTTTCAAGCAATGGACCTGAAACAACTGAATTTCCACAGAAATATATGAACTTCGACTCATTCCTCACTCCATATACAAAAACTAACTCAAAATGGAACACAGACTTAAATGTTGAAACTCAAACCATAAAACTACTGGAAGAAAACACTAGAAAGAAACATTTTATAGTCTTTAGTTAGGCCAAGATATGTTATATAGGGGAAAAAAGCATTAAAGAAAATATTAATATGGCAGATTGTGCTATCAAAGACGTCCACACCAATATATATCCTATCCCACATGTACTTCTTAAAATGTGACATTGACTCCCCTTCAAATGTCATTTGTTCTCTCCCCTTGAACCTGGAACCTTTAAAACTGTCTTTGTAACTTAAACGTAATGAAGCAAAAGTGATGCTGATTTTAAGGCTAAGTCATAAAAGGCAAAATGGCTTCTGCTCAGCGTTCTCACCTTCTTTGGACATGCGCCTTTGGAGCCCTGAGCCACCACGTAACAAGTCCCACTACCTTGAAGCCAGTATGCTAGAGAAACTACGTAGAAATAGGGAGAGGTGCCCCAGCTATTCCAACATACATCTATGCTAGCACTCCAAACCAGATGCCATGCATGTGAATGAGTCTTCAAAAGATTCCAGTCCTTAATTTCCATGCTGCACCAGGCAATGTCAAATAGAGCAGTAATGGTCTCTTCTGGGCAAGCCCTTCCCAGACTGCAGATTCATGAAAAGTAAACACTATTGCTATTTTTAGACACTAAATTTTGAGTGTTTTCTTACACGGCATCAGATAACTATACATTGATAAAAAGTGCTTCATCAAAATTAAAAGCCTTTTGAAAGACTCAACTGAGAAAATGAAACAGCAAGCCAGACTCACAGAAAATATCTGCAAATATATATCTGACAAAGCACTTGCATTTAGAATATGTAAATAACTTACAATTCAAAAATAAGACATACAATTCAATAAAATCAGAAAAAGATTTCAACAGACATTCCATGAAAAAGAAAAACAGATACATACAGATACGTATATACACATATGTGTATATACATACATACACACATATATAAATGAACAAAAAATCAATGAAAAAATGTTCAACGTCATTAACCTTTAAGGAAGTGCAAATTAAAACCACAATGAGACACCACTACACATGCACCGGAATGGCTAAAAGTAAAAAGAATGACAATACCCAGTGAATATGACAATGACAATAATATAAAATGACAATACCAAGTGAGAACACAGAGCTCCTAGAACACTCACATTTCTGGTGGGAATACAAAATGGTACAGTCACTTTGGAAAAGACATGGGCAGTTTCCTATAAAGTTAAACATAAACTTACCATTAAGACTCAGCAATTCTATCCCTATGTATCTACCTAAGAGAAATGAAAACATATGTCCATTTATAGGAATTGCAGAAAAGCCAAAATTATAGTGACAAACAGTAGATTAGTGATTGCTTGAGGCCTGGGACAGAGGGGAGGAAACTGACTGCAAAAGAGAAAGAGGGACGTTTTAGGGAAGAGAGAAATATTCTATATCTTGATGGTGGTTATAGTCACATGACTATAAACATCTGTCAAAACTCATCAAACTGTATACTTAAAACAGGTGATGTTCATTAAATATAAATAAAGCTGTCTTTACATATCCTAATAAATTGTAAAAGGTTTTCAACTTTCTTCTTTTCTTGTGCCCTCTTTTATCTCTTCTTTTCAAACTGCCATGTGGACTTGTTCCTAACCAATTAATAACAACTGAAAATTATTATTATGAAGCAGACACGACAACTTCTGAATAAAAAAAAATGTTTTAGAATGCCCTTCAAATGCAAAAGTCACAGATAAAACACAGTTTTGTATTGCTATGTACCATATTAGTTAGTAAGTTAAAACTGGTATGTAAAAATGCTTTGTAAACTATAAAAATTTAAATATTACTAATGCAATTTTGATCTTACTTTCAAAATTCAAATTAAAATAAAAAATTATGTGTAAAAAGGAAGAAAGCTGTGTTTAAAAAAGAATGTACACCTGACCCCTCCCCAAAGCAGTTCTCAACTAATTATTAAATTCCCACCAATCATTAGGAAAAATCTGGGTACTACCCTAACAGAAATTTCTTTAGGAAGGAAAGATATGTATATTTATATGTCACCTTAAATTCATATTAACTAGAGGCAGAGGGAGAGGTTGACCAAAGCAGGAGAAAATTAGCAGTAATACTAAAGCCAACAATAACTGCAAGAGATAAATAATCTAGAACAGATTAAGACAAATAGAGTCTGCATGTCACATTCATAGGAGGACTTAGAGATCCAAGAAGAATAAACTGTTACGAAAACTTTGCATTCCATGCAAAACTCTACACAGGTCACCACTTAAATGGTTCTTAAATCATTGCTCTCATATACACTTAACTTGATAATTAAGAAAAACAAGTACTATATATAAAAACTGACCAACCGTTCTTGTACACCGATCTTGTGCCTGAGTTTCCATCCACCCATCAGCCAAAGCAGAAACTTGAATCATCCCTGAATCTTTCTTTTCTCTCAATAATGTATAATACTTACTATAAGTAATATTTATTATACTATTATACTTATATATATTGTATATACTTATATTACGCTTACAATATATTAGAATAACAATTTATTCATCTAAAGTTCTCATTAGACTGTAAGTTGTATTTCACTCAACATTATACTCCTAGCACTTAATACCTGAGAAACAATAAATGTTGAATGAATGCAAGAATTAAGAGCTCATGTATAAGTAGCTGTTTGGAATACTTCAACTAAGCACTTATTTATTGACAGTTTTGGGGTATGTGCTTTATCAAGGCGTGAACAAATATGTCACAAATTGTATTATAACAATTTCAAATGCAGAAAGTATAACTCATTAGCCTTCATGTTAATGAAATTAACTTGATCTTTTTAGAGATCACAAATGTCAAGATCTGTTTTCATTCAGTACACAGGAAATATGTATGCATTATATAGAGAGACAATGGACCTCATCAGTGGTTTTAAAGCTATGAAGAATGCTACTTCTGTTTATAGATGTGGGTTGGTAAGTTATCCAGGAATTTAAACAATAAGCAGATGGATTCTTTTCAAATTGACAGCAGTCATCTGGCTCTAAAGAAGAATATTTTTGTAAATATATGTTCTGTCATGTTCTATCCAATGTAACAGGATGAAATAGCATACTGTCTTATGTTCTACTTTTCCTCTTTGAACATAATAAAACTTAAGAAAATCATTGGGTTATTTTCCCCACAATGTTATCTCCTTGCACTAAGGTTCAAAACAAACTAAGAAAGGATAATAACAAACAAACAAAAACACAAATGTTGAGATTTAGTTAGGCTTCACTTGTGTTTCAAAACAAAATAATAGAGTTGATCACTTCCTTTCAGCTGAGTTTTCTCAACCATTAAACAGTGATAATATCAAATATTATAATAATTGAGACTGTTTAACTTCAAATTCAAAACTGGGGAATAAAGAATTATATCTAATTTGACCTTTAATTTAGTTAGTATACAAAGTATTTTTTTAAGTAGGCAAGATTAGCGTATGTAATAAAAAATTGTTAGGTGACTATACAATATCCCTCTCCCCTTCCTTCACTTCCTTTCTCTATTCTAACAAAATGCTGATTTTAAGTAATCCACCTTCTTTTACAAGACTATGGCTTAACTAAATTAATAATATTAATCCCATTCCACTTGTCAGTGATTTTTTTCTAGATATAGGATTATGATACCAGAGATAAAGGAGGCCATTTCATAATAATAAAAGGGTCCATTCATCAAAAGGAAGAAAAAAAAAATTTATGAATCTAAAAACAGAGATTCAAAACACGAGTCAAAAACTGATGCGACTACATGGATAAATAAGACAAATCTACAACTATAATCAGATTTCAATACCACTCTACAGTAACTGATGGAAAAGTACAGAGAAGGTCAATAAAGATATGACCCTAGCTGTTTGGCCTCAGCGAGCGACTTGGCTCAGTCCAGTTCAAGATGCTGACAAACTTCAGGGCTGGTGCTTGAAAGAAGCTTTTCACATAAATAAGGTGTATTTGAACATGTGATGACTGATAATACACAAAGAAGTTTTTGCTTTCTTTCTCCCTTTCATGGTAACAGGAGTAAATTTGAGAAGGTGCCAAACGTCTTTAAGAACTTATATCTACCCCATAGGAAATTTCCATAAAATACAATTCCATTATTCAAAGGATTTTTTTCTACCAGCCTGCAGCTGGACACAGTAACTAGACTAGCTAGTCTACAACTATCTTAAGACAACTTTGTCAACTGTGCTTTAATTTACAAAGACTATTTTAAAATTCCACTCTTTTGACTGTTCTAAAGATTGTATGTTCCAAAGTATCCTTTTAAAAACTAGGTTTTATATCCTTCAGATTTTTCCATAACAGATCACTTTAATGATTAAATTTGACCCTTTTGACAAAACCAATCCATGGAGTCCTAAGGGGAGGAGTGGGTTGCAAAGGGGCATGAGGGAGTTTTGAGGAAGTTTTACATCCTGATTATGGTGGTAAATTGCGTTGGTCAAATTTGGAGTGAGTTTTACTGAATGTAAATTATGCTTCAATAAACATGACTTTTAAAACTTAAAAAAAAAAAAAAAGATATGGCCCTAGAAGAACACTACCAATCAACTTGACCTAATTGATGTTTATAGAGCACTACACTAAACAAAAGCAGAATAAACATTCTTTTCAGATCCATACAAAACATTTCTCAAGAGAGACTATAATCTGGAAAAAAAGGAGGCATAAATTACCATTATTAGGAATGAGATAATATCACTAAAAATTCTTCAGAAATTAAAAGGATAATCAGGGAATATATGAACAATTTTATGCCAATTAATTTGACAATTTAAATGAAATGGGCAAATTGGAAGACACAAAAAGAAATATATCAGTTAATGAGCATACAATGGAGTATACAGATGTATAATAAAGTTGTACACCTGAAATTTACATAATGTTATTAACCAATTTCATCCCAATAAACTGAATTTTTAAAAATGGATGGATGGATGGAAGGAAGGAATAAAGGAGGGAGGGAGGGAGGAAAAGAAGGAGGGAAGGAAAGAAGGAGAGCCTAAATAGTCCTATATCTATATAAAAAAACAATTTGAAATAGTAGTTAAGCATCTTCCCACAAAGAAAATTCCCAATCCAGATAGCTTCACTGGTAAATTCTTACATTTAAAGAAGAAATAATTCCAATTCTATACAAACTTTTCCAGAAACTTGAAAAGAAAGGAATTTGACTTATTCTAAGAGGGCAGTGTTACCCTGACAGCAAAACTAGATAAAAACATTATAAGAAAACTACAGACCAATATCCCACATGAACACAGATATAAGTATGCTTAAAATTTGAACAGATTGAATCTAACAACATACAAAAAGAACAACACATCAAATGGGGTTTATTCCAGGATGCAAGATTAATTTAACATTCAGACATCAAACAATGTAATTCTGCTAAACTAAATAAGCAAACCACATGATCAACTCTATAGGTATGAAAAACACACTTGACATAATCTAACATCTATTCCTGATTATAAAAACTAGGAATACAGGGGAGCTTTCTCAATGAAAAACGGGCATCTACAAAGAAATCTATAGCTAACATATTTAAGGACAAAAAAAATTGAATATTTTTCCCCTAAGATCAGGAACAAAGCAAGATGTCAGCTAAATTTGTATTCAATATTATAATGGAAGTTCTTTGAAGTGCAATAATACAAGGAAAAGAAGAAAGTTACTCAGATTAGGAAGGAAGAAATAAAATGGTCTCTTTTTTTCAGATAACATTCTAATAACAGCTTAAAAAAAAAAATCAATAAACAACAGCTTTTCCATTCTAGAAAAGGCAAAACTAAAGACAGTTAAAAGACCAATGGTTGCCAAGGACTGATGAATAGGTAGCAAACAGAGGACTTTTGGGGCAGTGAAGCTATTCCATATGATACTGTAATGGTAGATACATGGCATTAGGCATTTGTCCAAATCCACAAAGAGTATACCATATATAAAGTATGGATGGTAGTTAACAATGATGTATCAATATAGGTTCATCAAATAACAATAATAATTGTAATAAATGTGCCACACTAATGCAAGATGTGAATAACAGGAGAAAGGGGAAGGGGAGAATATGGGAACTATCTGTACTTTCAGCTCAATTTTTCTATAAAGCTACATCTGCTCTGAAAATGAAGTCCAGTTTTAAAAAGTCTATACATACAACCTAAAAACAAAAAAGACAATGAAAGTTCATATACCAAAGTAAAAAATAAAATTAAAAAACCAACTCTAACAAAACACATGAATTCAAAATAGCACCTATTATGCAACAAAATTAATTTAATAAATACAAAAAAATGGGTGAAGTTAGATGACTCTAACAATATGCATTTAACTCATTTAAAACATGTAACAGCTACTCATTTCATACTAGGGTACCATGAGTCACTAATAATGGTTGTAATATCCAAAAACACAGTCTAATCTTTACAGACCATGAAAAAGAGAGTAAGGAAAGAAGAGGGCAAACAGAAGGACGAACTGTAATATTGAAGATCATTCCTTTTCTATGATGTCAGAATTTTAGTCATTATTTCCAAAATATCAACAGAACATTACTTTCAAGGAGTTATGTCCTAACTTCTATTCATCCAGGTCCTCCCAGAAAAATAGAAATAGGAAATGTATGTCCTTCACCCCTATCACTATCATCGTTATCATGGAATTTATTGACAAGCAAGAAAGCAAAAGGCCTATGATCCAAAGATGGCGGAGTACAAGGATCTAAATAGCCTGAGTTCTTGATAGTATCACTGAATCCTGGAACTGCTACTCTCAAAACTGCCTGTAACTTACTTTAAAAAGCAAATGTACTTACGCTTTGTCACTAGTGGTTGAGTATCTGGCTACTTACATCCAAATGAATCTATAACCCCAGTGAAGAACTTGCCTCAGAATTTGTTAAAATAAATTCTTTACCTTGGAGTAGAACTCCACATTTATTCATCATTCCTAAATATTCTGGATTCTAGATGTCTAGATAATTATGAACTAGTTTCCTAAATACTTATATTTTATCAATTCAGGGCTCATTTTGTCCAAAAAAAAAAATGTAAACAGTTTTATATTATTTGACAAAAAGAGTAAGGAACATGTATCAACAAAAATAAAGTCTGCCGATAATACAAACCTTGCTATTCCTTTCAACTATACCATAGTACTAACAAGCTTTTTTAAGGAAAGCAGAGCTTATAAATTACAAAATCAGAAAGTAAAAAGATGCAAAAGCCCCAAATATTCGCAATGCTAAGCTATAACCCTAAGAAAAATAAACTTAAAGCTGTTTAATTTCCAAAGAGAGAACAGCATGGGCATTTGGAAGAAATAATTCATTGCATTTTCTTAGAACCAACTTGAGGCTTCTGTGCCACCTAGTATTCCAGAATATGAATATAGAATTTACTTATCTATTCAACTGCTGATGGATCCCTGAGTTGAACTGAATTTTGATAATTATGAACATACTCCTCTACACATTCTTGTTGGTTTCTCGGTACAGGTACACTCAGGTAATATTTTCTCTAGCAATAATTAAAGAATGGACTGATGAATTGTAGGATGTATGTAGTTCAACTTTATTAAAAAGTACCAAATTGTTTCCCAAAGTTGTTGTACTAATTTGCACTCTTACCAGCAACAGATAACAGTTCTCATTATTTCCTAGTAATATTTTTCTCAGGGTTAACAAAAGAAAAGTTCATCAACTATTCTCAAAGTATCTAAAGATATTCGAAAGATTATTCATTCTTTCAATAAATATTTATTGACTACCTACTTAATGGTACCATACATGGTATGGTGATAATTCAGTAATCAAGAGCATTTCCTTAGCCTTTTCTTGGTAGCAAGAAATTCAGATACTTGTTCTGCTAATGACTCTCATATTACAAGGACAAGAAACCTACAAGAATTAAAAATGGTATTCAGAGAGTTGAAACAGCTAGAACAGAGGTCTAGAGTCAAAGGAGTACAAAGTTTAAAGGAAGTATCTATACGTGCATATGCACATACATGCAATCATACATGCCAACATGCACGCCCACACATGCATAATTAAAACCAGGAAAAAAGGTGTCATCAAAGTATAGAGGGGCTACAGATTTGTTTACCAGCTCTAATATTCTTTTTTTCAGTGTAATTTTACTTTTATATTTTAGTTCATGACTTATGGCTAGCTTTCACTTGATAATCAACTATTATTGCTTAGCAAAAATATGATTTAAAGATAGTCAATCTTCTAAATTTTCTTATAGTCTTCATTTACATATCATAGAAAGCATTTTATTTCTCTATTACCATCCTTTACCTGTTACTTCTTCTAAAGGCTCATTTTCAGTTAGAATGATAAAATTTGTGTCATCCTAGGATACTATTATAATTGCCTTGAGTTCTTCAAAGGAAAACTATGTCAATGAAAAAATTAAATGATATTATAATTAAATAGATTTCTTCTTTGGAGAGTCATGAAATGGATTTTTAATACAAAAATTTACATTTAGTATGCATTTATGATTATAGGTATTGTTTCAAGAATAATATTAATAGGAAATTATAAAAGGTTAGAAGCCAAGAGTTGTACTATACAACTATATCTGCAGTAATTTATGTGACAGATTCAGAGAAGAACGGGAACTAGACACAACACCAAAGTGGGACTCTAGATCCAGCATGATCAGACAGAGCACTTATTTGCCTATTTGGATTTAAGAGATGTTAAAAGTCCCTCTCACCTCCAAAAAAGATCTTCATTTCCTTGCACAGTGCCTGAAACCACATTTGCATTATTGTATTCTGTTGGACATTCAGGATTTTTCATTCATTAACAAACATTTGCATTAAATTGCAAATATCTCTGGACACAGGAAACTTATGAAAAATTAGCTGACAAGGATAGGCACCTGAAGAAAAACAGAAATAGGAACAGAGATGCTGAAAAAGAAGGTTGGAGAGTACCAAACAATAAAGTTGCCTACTTCACCATTTTACAGACATCTGGCCCTAACCAGTAGGAACAAACACCGCTACCTTTAACTGACTGAAAATTTCATCTACTAAAAAAAAAAAAAAAGAAGAAGAAAGAAAATTTCATCTACTGAAGAGCAATATACTAAACTGAATAAAGCTTTATCTATGTTTGTTTATTTATTGTTATATCTTTCCAGAATGCTCTACCAAATTACTCATTTCTAACTACACTGGAATATCATACAAGTTCAATTCCATACATAACTTATAATGGGCAAAAGAACCAGAGATGAAAACAGAGGTCATAAAAATAAAAAGTGACGTGTCAGGTACTGAAATGCCAGTGCCACAAACCTGGAGGTCATGAGTCTTGATTATTCCCCAGAAAAGCCTGCTTATGGAGACTGTATGGCTGGCACCCACGGAGCAAGTAACTTGGAATGAATGGAGCCCTTAGTATTTTGTATTAATTGAAGTAAGACATTTAAGAATCTGGCACTTCCACCGGTTAGTTCACACTAATTGAACACAATGCTAAACATTATCCTCAGACACCAAACTAAAATATTTGACAGCCTATAAACAGTGCTTCAATATTGAATTCTTTGTCTTATTTAAGTCAAAAGGAACCAGATTACCTTGTTATGGTTTTAACAAAATAAACAGGAATTGGAAAAAATCCAAAACTGCTCAATCAGCGTTGCTTTCTACCAGACTCGGGCTATTAATAAATATATTGTAAATGAACTTAAGCCTTTTTTATCTACACTTGTACATGTGTTCTTAAAAAGAATGCAATAGATCCTAATTCTTAATCATTCTCCGTAATTCCAGAATTTCTCACCATTTCCTGTACTAGTTTGCTTCTGCTGTTGACTTTTATTTCCATCATAAATTACTCTAATAAGAATTCAGAAACCAAACATAAATTTTATAAACAAACACATACAGTATATATGCCTAGTTAGTAATTAAAACCAGCCTTCTTTAAATGCAATTTTTCCTTTCTAGTACTTCCAAATATGCAGTCCATACTTCATAGGGACTTTATTAGCAATTTTAACACAAAAATGAAAAACATGTCTTTTATAAAACATCAGGTTCTTAATGGCACAATCAATGAGTCTCCTTCTCCCACAAGTGTGTGTATAAATAGTGTGCTATATGACCAAAAAAATAACATAGCACCTCTAAATCTATACACTGTTAGGAAATACTAATTTTGCTTCTCAAAAAAATAAAACAACAAAAAAAATACAGTATATTTTATTTTGTGCTAAAAAGTTAAATAATGTGATTATTTAACTGTGGTTACTCAAACTGTCATAATTTTAGTGAAAGAATAATTAACTATCAACAACTGTTAAGAAAAATATTTGGCTAAAGTAAAATAAAATTATGTAAAAATCATTGATGCTAATATATATGTAAAAATATACATTTATATACATAGGCACAATAGACAGAGCCACAAAAATTAAGTTTCAAGAGCCGACTGATAAAGATGTGAATTACAATTATTTTTCAAAGTGATCAATAGATTTATATTGATTCTGTGAATTAAAAACTATATTTGCACACCACTTTAAATTTAACAAATCACTTTTATATAAATATTCTAATTTAAAAGATAATTTCTGACCATAACAAAAATGAAATGATTGATAAATAAAATGGTCACCTTTCACCTGGAACAGGGGTTTCAACCCCTTAGGGGTTGCATCATAACCCCTAAGATGGCTGACTTAACACCACACCTATGGGTATTCCCAAGATTATGGATAATTAATACCACACTAGCTGTAATTCACCCTTTTTTCTCCTACTCAAGAAATATCAGAATACAATTCAGGGAAAGAATGCTATATTATTAATTAGATAACTACATTTTCACTAGTACAAGTAAAAATGCACTGGAGTATGCCTCATAGCAGATCTGAATACAATCCTGTTCAATCATACTGTTTTTGAAAACAACTGACAAGAGAAAGGATGAGAGTAATGGCACTGAGTGAGAAGGTATATGTTCCATGTACTGACTGCAAATTTTTCTTTGGTAAAAGAGTAAAACAAACTAGTATAAATTTTAGAGACTAACCAAATTTATCTGCACTTTAAATAAACTATCAGTAAAGTATAATTTTACATGACGTTTAACTATTCTGGAGCTCTTTTAAGCTGCTACAATAGCCGGAGAATTGGACCCAACGCTTCCTATACTGCTGCCCATCTCCCCTACAATTATTTCTTCCCGAATCAGCTAGAGTAACTGTTTGAAAAGGCAAATCACATCATATCACCCTGTTGTTTAAAAGGTTCCAATGATTTTCTACTAAACGTAAAAGAAAATCTGAACTCCTTACCACAGCTGACAACATTCTAAGTATGAACTGTCCTTTGCCTACCTTTCCAACCTCAGTGCATACCATTCTGT
The DNA here is from genome assembly GCF_036562045.2 of Rhinolophus sinicus. Lineage (NCBI taxonomy): Eukaryota > Metazoa > Chordata > Mammalia > Chiroptera > Rhinolophidae > Rhinolophus > Rhinolophus sinicus. The sequence goes on from NC_133756.1 coordinate 108,686,918, forward strand.
CCAGCCATAACCGTCTTCTTGACTACAAATCAAATACATCAAAATTGCTCCCATCTGGGGGACTATTTACTTACTATTCACTTTCCCTCAACACTCTTTCACAAGATCTTCTCAATAGCTGTCTCATTAGAATACAAAGATGATTAAAATAAAACCTCAACTCTGGAAGAGCCTGCCACTGTAATGGCAGAAAAGAGAAGCAGACATGGAAGAGGACAGGAAAAAGGGAGAAAAGAAGGGAAGAAGGAAGGAACACTTCTATGACGATCACAAACTAAGTGCCACGGGACAACAGAGAATATAACCTATTCTAGAGGAAAGATTTCTAAATTCTGAATTGTCACTCTCTTAGGTACTTGACCAAGAAATAACAAAGATACATACCATGTTTTAAATGGAGATTATTCCAATTGACGCTCTATATCACACAGGAGCCACATGAATAAATACGATGCAAAAGATGGCATTGGGAATATTTCGTTTGCTGTTTAATTCATGAAGAATTATATTCTCCAGAGGTCAAATTTGGGCTATGCCTCCTTCCCTTGCTTTCCCGACCCTTCTATGCCTGTTTGATCCAGGATCAAACACACTATATCCAAACTAGGCCAATCAGATTCTCCCTCTAGAGGACCTGAAAATTGAGTGTAAAGATAAGGGGAAGTGGGGTGGAGTGGGGATGCCAGAGCCAAGTCACTTGAATGATAGTGTCATATTAAAAGATCCTACTGCTGGGTTCCCTGCAGCTGCCCTGGTTCCAGTCTTTCCCAAGACTTCATTGTTTAGGATTTCCTTCAATTCTGCGAGCCATCTCAGTATCTTTCCCTTCATCCTTACTTTTCTCTTAAGCTAACCAAATTGGTTTCTGTATATACAACCAAAGTAAATATAATAGATACATGAAACTCTGTGAATGTGCAATCATCGCAGTGAAGAACTAAAACAGAGATTAAAGGTTATGGATCAATTCTGAGGAGTAGTGTGAAGTCACTACATACATATAGTGACATAGTAGGAAGTGAAAAACATTAGTGTCACTCACTCACTCAGGTGCAGATTCAAATCCTAGATTCACTATTTGCTACCTATGAGATGTGTGATTCAACAATTTAACAATGTTGTCAGTCTGTTTCCTGAACTGCTGAAGATAACATCTGCCTTATAAGCGTTGTTTTAACATTAAACAAAATAAAAGATGTCAAAATACAAAAATGTCTGGAAGATAGCAGGGGCTCAATAAAAGTTAAGTCTCACCTTGTTTCCCAAAAAGGACAAGGTATTTAATCAGAGAATAAATAAAAAGCCAACTCTGGCTAAAGCAGGAGTTAGCACACACAGCCATGAGCCAAATCCATCCTACCATCTAATCCAATGACTGGTGTCTATAAGAGAAAGGAAAAGGGAGATTCAGATACAGAAACACATATACAAGGTGTGACTCAACAATACAGTGAATGTTTAAATTTAAAAAAAAATTATTACAGTAAAAGACATATTGCCAGTAATCCCCCTCAAAATACCCATCACTTCGAACACACTTATCCCATTGTTCTTTCCACTTTCTGAAGCAGTTCTGGAAGTCCTCTTTCATGAGTGTCTTTAGTTGCGCTGTCGTGGCTACCTCGATGTCCTTAATTATTTTGACTTTGGGAAAGAGCCAGAAGTCACACAGTGCCAGATCCAGTGAATAAGGTGGAAGAGGACACACCGTTTTTATTTGTTTTTATTTGACAGAAATTGCCACATACCAGAAGCAATGCGTGACACGTAGCGTTCTCATGATGGAGGATGATTTACATCACACTTCTCTCAACCGTAGCTCACACCCAACTGACTGCACAGAACAAGTTGAAACTTGTCACACACTGTTACCAAGGTTCGATGCGCTGCTTCCCATATTGCAGATTGCTGCCTTTCTGTTGGATGGTACTCAGCAACAACATTCACTGTGTTTTGTGATCACAATGGAAAGGCTCCGTGTCACACATCGCTTCTGGTAGGGCAATTTCTGTCAAATAAAAACATTACGGTGTGTCCTCATCCACCCTGTTCACCAGATGTGGCACCCTGTGACTTCTGGCTCTTCTCCAAAGTCAAATTGACCAGGAAAGGTAAACGTTTTGAATCAATTCAGAACATCGAGGCAGCCACGACAGCAAAACTAAAGATACTCACGAAAGAGGACTTCCAGAACTGCTTCAGAAAGTGACAAGAACAATGGGATAAGTGTGTTTGAAGCAAGGAGGAGTATTTTGAGGGGGATTAATGGCAATGTGTCTTTTACTGTAATAATGTTTTTTTATTTAAACATTCACCATATTGTTTGATCACACCTTGTACATGGAGGATAGCCACGTGACAATGGAGTTAGAGACTGGAACAATGCAGTTTAAATCCAAGAAATGAAAGGATTGCCCAGAGTCATCTAAAGTGGGAAGAGGTAAGGAAGGAGTGTTTTCTAGAGGCTTTTGATGGGGAGCCTGGCCCTGCCAACACAATTTCAGATGTCTGGTCTCCAGAACTGTGTGAAAATATATTTCTGTTGTCTTAATCCATCCAGTTTGTGGTAATTTGTTATAGCAGCTCTAGGCAATTAATATAAAGTTGGGTGTTTTTTTTTTCTTTTTGATCAAAAGAAAGTCTTTCCTGACATGTAGAAATCATATAAAATTCAAATTTCGGTGCCCACAAATAAAGTTTTATTGGCGCACAGGACATACATATTATTTATAGCTGCTTTTATCCTACACTGGCAGAGTTGAAGAATTACCACAGAAATCATATGAAGCACCCAGCTTGAAATATTTACCATCTGGCTCTATCCAGAAAAAGGTTGCCAATCCCTGGTGCTCAACATTAATGCCTGAGGCACAAATAGTAGAGTGCTAAAATGGTTTTGCACCAGTGAGAGATAACCAAGTGATAGCTGGATAAATGAAAACCTAAATAAATAATCCAACAAAAAAACCTATGAAATTTTATCATCGGAAAATGGTTTAAAGGTCTAAAATAAATCAAGATTTGACAAAAATCTAGCAACACACAGGTGCTAATCAAGAATAGTCTGACATGTCTTATTTTGTGAAATAGGTTAGATGATATTAGCCACTGTTACAGAGAAGCTGAGTACAATGGAAGAATGTGGAATAAGACTATTAATTTGCTTTATTATGTATCACTTAAGACAGGCATAAAATATCCAACAGAAGTTTCCTGAAAAGAGTATCACATGGTATTGAAAACATGATTTAAAAATTCGACGTAGATTGACACTCCCTAATCTTCTCTTTCCAATCTAAATGCCAATTCTAAGCAATTAAAACTTTTTAGTGACTATACACTATAAAAACCTCCCAATCGGTTATGTTATAAACCTATCCCTATCCATCCTTAAAAGTACTTTCAGAATGATTGTCCTAAAATAGAAAATTTGATCAAGCTATGGAACTTCTGTAGTTAATTTTTAATAAGATTGAAATTCCTATGCTCAGTATATACCCATTCATATTTATATCCCAACTCCCTATCCAGTCCCATTTCATACCACTCCTCAATATTCCAGAAGCTTCTCCTATATTTATATTTATGCATATACTTGTAACACCCTATGCTTCCCCTTTGTACCACCCACTATGATTTTAATTACAAGTTCATTCTTCCACACTAAACTGAATTTTATAATAGGAACATGTCTGTCATGTTCCCTATGAGAGTCACAGAACTCAACACAGTGCTGGTACATAGTGCACATTAAATATAAGTGAATAAAGAATGAATAAATGCACAAAGGATGACCAAATTTGCCAGGGCAACTCAGTACTCCATTTGTATGCATATAAAGCTCCCTCTGCTGAGAATTCCCTTTGCCTTGCTTACCTACCTGGAAAATTCTTACTCATCCTTCAAATGCAGCCTTCTTAGTAAAACCTTTCCTTCCATTACCCGGCCAATTGTTCTGTCCTTCTTTCACATCGCTAAAATAGTATTTACCATATCATATTGTAATGTATCTACATTTGCTGGTACCTACACTTCATTAAACCTTGAGTTTCTCAAGGAAAAGAATCATGTTTCATTCATCGTTGCTTTCCCTAACACCTAACCCAATGTATGGAACATGTGAGGAGTCAAAATATATTTGCTGAGTCATAAATTAAGATTATCTTGGAAAATGAGAACAACAAAGTTCTAGATCACAGAACAATGTACATGTTCTTCATTAGAAGTTAAGTCTGTTTTAATAATTTGTTGAACAGTGCTTTAAACAACTGTAGTTGTTAGTTTAGTTCAAGTAAAATTTAGAAATACATGAAATTTCATCTCATGCTGTAAATTATTTTATTATAGATTTATTTTATTATAGAATATATCCCCATTATAAGACTCAAAATAATATTTAGACTAAAACCTGAAATTCTTCTTTTTTCATCAACATTCCCATTTCAGAGTATCAACTATAATTAAGCCATTTAGCCTTTTCTAATGAATTTTTTGGTCCTTCATCTATACATTTATATTAATATATACACATATGAATATATATGCCTATTTAAGTGTTTGTACACATATGCTATATATCTTAATAGATATTAATCATTAATTTATATAAATCCTATTAAGACAGTTCAACTTAAATGCATCCAAAATAAATGTCATAATTTGATTGTAATTTTCTAATATCTGGAATCAATTAAGTTCAGGAAAGTTTCAAGAAGGCCACCCAGTAATAAACACAAAATAAATTGTGTCTCCTGTCCTGTTAGTGATAATTTTTTATTGCTACTTCAGTTTCAGATGTCAGAGTAATGACTTCCATATTCTGATTAAAATGCAAATTGAAGCCATATGTTAGAAAAGCATAGGCTTTCAAATGTCATTGTTTTTTACTTTAAACACAATCAAAGTATGTTTAAAGAGACTAACAGCTACCTAAATGAATTCTGTCAATTCTAAATCTAGAAAATGTGGAATTTTTCATTGTAGACTATGCCAATATATGCAGTTGTAGCACATCAATTAACAGCTACTATCATCTATCTATCCATCTACATTGATACATATATACATGTAAACATATATAGGTATATTTATTAATGGCTGTGGTGGGGGGGTAAAAGCTATAAAACAATAACAGAATGAATCTTATTTGATTTTCTTCAAGAGTAAAAATTGAAAAGTGATTTTATAAACCTATTTTTAACCTTTAGATTTGCTAAAGTAAATTATCTTTATATTCTTAAATAAAAAGTAAACAAAAAATGATTTTTATTTATAATGCTGATGTGTTACATAAACTAAATTCTACATAAATCAACTTAATGTTTAATGAATTTCTAAGACTATGCTACAAGTTCTTCTCGTACTTCTTAGACTGAGATTCAAAAAAGACCAGCCCAGTAATGAATTTAAATATTACAAGCTCTACTCTTTTTCTTTCTCATTTGTGATATTAAACTTAAAGTGCTATATGTATAAAACTTTCTTTTGTTTTAAAAAGGAAATTTTTGAAGTTGTAAGAAAACTTCTCTCATAAACAGTACTCCCAAAAAAGATGAATCCTGAATATCCTATTCAAGAGTAAGTATTTCTAAATTTAACTATCTACCTAATATCAACTAAATGTAAAAAATTAATAGAAAAGTCATGCCATCTAAGCCAATAAATTACACAATTTGTAGACCTTAAAGATAGTTAACTCAATGTTAATATAGTTCAATTGCATAACATAAAAGTGAAGGTGACTATTAAAATGTTTCCTGAAATAAAGAGGGACTGTCATGAAGTAGGGTAAGGATAAACTATAGCTCTTAAGACAAATAAAATCACTTTATTTTACCTTTAAAAATGTCCCACTTTGAAATATGGAGACAGAAATCTTTAAAAAAAATAATAAAGTCACCAAAGTCATTTCCAATGTAAAGAAGAACTTCCATAAACTAAAACGATCTAGAATTTAAGTTTAAGTATGAAGAAGGTATTAAGAAAATGTCATACACCTTGATAATTATTATGACTTTTCAAAAAAAAATAGAGATAGCATACAAAAGTTCCTTAAGATCTGGCTTACAAAAATTTCTTAAAATGAAACAAATTTCTTTAATACATTTTTAAAACTACAATATAAATTATATCAATAAGTGCTTAATCAGTCCCCATCTTTGACAAATTAATTACCAGGGCTTCTCTGACAGAGCTCAACATTCAAGGTTACTTCAAAATTTTTCGTAGATGCTGCTTTTGTTTGGGTTCAAAGATAACAAATAAAGGTCGCTATGTGAATATACTGGAATGTGGTCTGCAGTCTGTTTTAGACTTTTGTTTTTCTAGCTGTTTGCAGGACTGGCTAGTTTCCCAAAGCCTCTGCTGTAAAAGTAACATGCCATTACAAGTACTGCACCCTTGGTGATAATCTGTACAATTACTTCCAAGCCCTGTACAGGTATGTCTCTCACTGTCTGCGTCAGTACTGTGTTTCTTTGCGCTTCTTATTTACAGTGCTTTGTCACACATATAAACACAGCTTAAGTGTTATACGGCAGTGTGTGATGCCAACATATGCAACTCTGTGAGTAGCTTATGGAAAAGCCCTACGTTACCACCAATAAAATGCACTTCATTGTATCCTGTCAGTATTAACTACAACTCTGACACTTGAAGGAGACTTCAAAAAGCAATCTCAGCCCTGTAAGCTAAGTCTAATATACTGACTGACAGAATGATGATTTTATTTTCTATCCTTGGGATCCTAAGCCATAATCCAAGTACTTTTTTCCCTTAATTTAATTTAAAAAGGACTTTAGAAGGTCCATATCATCTAAGAATAACTAAAACCAAAAAAACCCACAGAGAGAATTTTGATCAACATAAAACAATGACTAAAATTTCAAAGTAAATAGTGAGGAAATGGTCTAACTGGAAACTTAACTTGAAAAATAAACATAATGGATTGGGGGAGGGGGTTATCAATTTGTGATGAGTGAAATGTCTAACTATTGCATTGTTTTGTACACCTGAAACTAATAAAAAAAAATTTTTTTTAAATAAATAAACCTAAATTTCAAAACGTTTCTTCAGCTGTTAACTGCCAGGTCCACATTTCTCAGTGATTCAATTTGTTCATAAATAGAAACTTGTAGGGGCTTCATGAAATGTCCTATCTTTTACAAGGCCTGCAATTTCATTTTTCAATGATTTGGGCTGAACTTGCATTCAATTGCCAAATGTCTGCAACACTGGACATCATCTCAAAACTGACCAAGACAATGACAGTGCTAGCCTAATAGTAAGGATTACTGAATATTTTGTGTTACACTAATTTTGGCTAATCTATACATCCAACAGCAGTGACCTTGATAATGAGAACTCCCAACCCACAAACCACACCTGGGAAGAAAAATAAAAATAATAAAAGAGAGGGAGAGAAAAACAGAGACAATAAAAAATACAAAAGTGAGTATTTCTAGTACCAGTTCACCTGGCAACTCAAAATTTACTTTAACTATCAAGGATTTTAGTTATTCAGTGGGGTTCTCACCATAAAGCTACATAATATGTTTAGATATTTATTTTTTGTCCAGCTTTATTGAAATATAATTGAAACATAATACTGTGTAAGTTTAAGGTATAAAATGTGATGATTTCATACAAGTACACATATACAACGTAAAAGGATTTTAGTTATTCAGTGGGGTTCTCAGCATAAAATGATTACCACAAGGTTAACACCTCCATAATCTAACATAATAACCTTTTTTAAATGGTGAGAATATTTATTATCTACTATATTCACAACTTTCAAGTATATAATACAGTATCATTAACTATAGTCACAATACTATATCTTAAGTCCCCAGAACGTATTCATCTTATAACTGTAAGTTTGTACCCTATGACCAGCATCTCCCCATTTCCCCCACACCCCAGCCCATGGCAACCACTATTCCACTCTGGTTCTATGTCTGCTTTTCTAGCTTCCACAAATAAGTGAAATCATACAGTATTCATTCTTCTCTGTATCTTAGGACCTAGCATAATGTCCTCAGTATCTGAACGAGTAGTGCCAAATGGCAGAATTTTCTTTCATGGCTGAATTAACATCCCCGTGTGTGTGTCTGTGTGTGTGTGTGTGTGTGTGTGTGTGTGTGTGTGTGTGTCTGTCTGTGTGGTGTGGTGTGTGTGTGTGTATCTTACATTTTCTTCATTCATCCATCAAGAGACACATAGGTTCAAAGAAAAAACAAAAACCGAAAAAGAAGAAAAAAAAATTTTTAAAAAGACACACAGGTTCTTTAAATGTCTTTGCTATTGTGAATAATGCTGCATGGAGCATGGGAATGCAGATATCTTCAAGATAGTGATAATCACTTTCTTCAGATATATACTCAAAAGTGGGATTGCTGGTAACATTATAGTCCTATTTTTAATTATTTTTAGGAACATTCATACCATTTTTCTTATTGGCTGTACCAATTTTCATTCTCACAGACAATACAAAAGGGTTCCCTTTTCTCAGCATCTTCATCAACACTTGCTATTGCTTGTTGTTGTTTTTTTATAATGGACATTCTAACAGGTGTGAGGTGATATCTAACTGTTATTTTGATTTGCATTTCCCTGATAATCAGAGATGTTGAGCACTGTTTCATGTACTTGTTGGTCAGCTGTATGTATTCCTTGGAAAAATACTCTAAACACTGCCCATTTTTAATCAGAATTTTTTTTTTTTTTTTTTTTTTGCTATTTATATCCTTATGTATTTTGGATGGAAACATCTCATCAGATGTATGGTTTGCAAATATTTTCTCCCTTTCCTTGGTTGCCTTTTCATTTTATTGTTTCTTTTGCTGTACGAAAGCTTTTTAGTTTAATGTATTCCCACTTGTTTGTTTTTGCTTTTGTTGCTTGTATTTTGGGTGTCATATCCAAAAATCACTGCCCAGATCAATGTCAAGGAGCTTTTTCCCTATGTTTTTTTCTGGGAGGTTTGCAGTTTTAAGACTTCAATCAATTTGGAGTTAATATTTGTGAGTGGTATAAGATGGGGGTCCAGTTTCTTCTTTTTGGATGTGATTATACACTTTTCCCAACGCCATTTATTAAACAGACTGTTCTTTCCCACATTGAGTATTCTTGGCTCACTTGTCAAACATTAGTTGACTATATATGTGAAGGCTTATTTCTGGGCGCTTGGTTCTGTTCCATTGGTCTATTTCTCATTTTTATGCTAGTACTATATTGTTTTGATTACTATAGCTTTGTAATATAGTTTGAAATCAGGAAATGTGATGCTTTCAGCTTTATTATTACTTCTCAGGATTGCTATGGCCATAGGAGGTCTTTTACGATTCCATATTAATTTTAAGGTTGTTTTCCTATTTCTGTGAAAAACACCATTGGAATTTTGATAGGGATTGCACTGAACCCCTAGATGATACTGGGTAATAAAAATATTTTAACAATATTAATTCATCTGATCTATGAACATGTGGTATGTTTCCATTTGTGTCTTCTTCAATCTCTTTCATCCAAGTCTTTTAGTTTTCAGTGTACAAATCTTTCACCACCTTGATTGAATTTATTCCTAGGTTATTTTTTTGTTTTGATGCTATTGTAAATGGGATTTTCTTTTTTTTTTTTTTTTTTTCAGATATTTTGTTGTTATTGTACAGAAATGAAGCTGATTTTGTATATTGATTTTGTATCCTGCAACTTTATTGAATTCATTTATTATTACTTTATTGGTGCAGTCTTCAGGATTTTCCATAAAATAAGATCATATCATCTGCAAACAGAGACAATTATACTTCCGCTTTCCAAAACAGATGTCTTTTATTTATTTGTTTTTTGTTGTTTTTTTTATCTTGCCTAATTACTCTAACTAGGACTATCAATACCATGTTTCCCTGAAAATAAGACCTAGCCAGACAATCAGCTCTAATGCATCTTTTGGAGCAAAAATTAATATAAGACCTGGTATTTACTGTTATGTTATGTTATGTTATGTGTTATGTTGTGTGTTATGTTATGTGTGATGTGATGTGATGTGATGTGATGTTACACCCGGTCTTACATTATAGTAAAATAAGACCAGGTCTTATATTAATTTTTACTCCAAAAGATGCATTAGAGCTGATTGTCCAACTAGGTCTTATTTTCGGGGAAACACGGTACTATGTTGAACAGGAGTGGTGAGAGTGGGCAAACCTTGTCTTCTTCCTGATCTTACAGTAAAAGCTTTCAGCTTTACACTATTGAGTATGTTAGCTGTGTTTCATACATGCCCTTTATGATGGTGAGGTACATTCCTTCGACACCTAATTTGTTGAGAGTTTTTATCACGAAAGAATGCTGAATTGTGTTAAACAATTTTTCTGTATCTATTGAGATGATCATATGATTATTATATTTCATTCCATTAATGTGGTGTATCACGTTTATGTTTTTGCGTATGTTGAACCATCCTTGCATCCCAGGGATAAATCCCACTTGATCATAGTGTATAATTCTTTTACTGTGCTGTTGAATTTGGTTTGCTAGTATATTGTTGAAATTTTTTGTATCTGTATTTATCAGAGATATTAGCCTGTGGTTTTTTCTTGTAGTGTCCTTTTCTGGCTTTGGTATCAAGGTAGTGCTGGCCTTGTAAAATAAGTTTGGGAGTGTTCCCTCCTTTTCAATATTTTGAAAGAGTTTGAGAAGATTGGCATTAATTCTTCTTTAAATTCACCAATCCATGGCACCATCTGTTCCTGGACTTCTGTTTGTTGGGAGGTTTTTAATTATTGATTCAATCTCCTTACTGGTTATTGGTGTCTTCAGATTTTCTATTTCTTCATGATTCAGTCTTGGTAAATTGTATGTTTCTAGGAATTTATCCATTTATTCTACGTTATCCAATTTGTTAATGATATTATTTATTTGAGTCTTCTGTATTTTTTCTTAGCATAGCTAAAGGTTTGTCAATTTTGTTTATCTTTTCAAAAACCAGCTCATCCATTCATTGATCTTTTCTACTGTTTTTCTGTCTCTATTTCACTTATTTCCACTCTATCTTTGTTATTTTCTACACTCTGATAAGTTTGGCCTTATTTGTTCTTCTTTTTCTAGTTTCCAGAGTTGTAAAGTTAGATTGCTAAGATCTTTCTTTTTTTCTTTATATGGGTGTTTATTACTATAAACGTCCCTCTTAAAACTCCTTTTGCTGCATCTTATATGTTTTGTTATGTTGTATTTCTATTTTTGTTTGTCTTAAGACATTTTTTAATTTCCCTTTTGATTTGTTCTTTGATCCATTGGTTTTTCAGGAGTGTTGTTTAATTTCCACATATTTGTGAATTTTCCAATTTTCCTCCTGTTATTGATTACTAGTTTCATACCACTGTGGTCAGCAAATATACTTCATGTAATTTCAGTCTTCTTAAATTTGCTGAGACGTTTTTGTGATGTAACATACAAATATAATCTATCTTGGAGAATGTTTCATGGGTAGTTGAGAAGAATGTGTATTCTGCTACTACTGGATTGAATGTTCTGAAAATGTCTGTTGAGTCGATTTTGTCTATAGTGGTGTGTTCATTTCATCTATAGTCCAACATTTCCTTATTGATTTTCTGTCTGGATTATCTATCCATTGCTGAAGTAGGATACTGAAGTCCCTTACTATTATTGTATTGTTGCCGATTCCTCCCTTCAGTTTGTTAGTATTTACTTAATATACTTACGTGCTCCAATGTTGGGTGCATGTGTATTTGTGATTATTATATCTCTTGATGAATTGACCCCTTTATCATTATGTAATGGCTCTCTTTGTCTCTTGTTACAGCTTTTGATTAAAGTCTGTTTTGTCTAATATAAGTATAGCTACTCCTGCTCTCTTTGGTTACCATTTGCATGGAATATCTTTTGCTATTCATTCACTTGGAGCAAACATGTCTTTAAAGCTCAAGTGAGTCTCTTGTAGGCAGCATACAGTTAGTTGGGTCTTGATATTTTAATCTATTCAGCCAATCTATGCCTTTTGATTGGAGAACTTAATACATTTACATTTAATATAACTACTGATAGGTAAGGAGTTAGTAATGCCATCTTATTAATTGTTCTCTGACTGTTTAGTAGTTCCCCTGTTCCTTTCTTCCTCTATCACTGTCTTCCTTCTGAATTTGGTAGTTCCCCTGTTTAATTTTGGTCTTTTTTTTATATCTTCCATATCTCTGCTTACTATGGTCAATATTGCCCCTGTCTTCTTAAGTATATAGAATACAGTATAATTACTGTTTTGATGTCCTTGTCTACTAATTCTACATAGGTATCATTTGAATTGGTTACAAATGATTGATTTTTCTTGTCATTAAGAGTCATATTTTCCTGATTCTTTTCATGCCTGGCAATTTTTTATTGTACACCAGACATTGTGAATTTCACCTTGTGCTGTACATTTTTGTATTCCCAAAATTTTTCTTTAGATTTCTTTTGGGAGGTAGCTATTTAGAAACAGAGCCTTTCATGTTTTTCTTTCCTTTTTTATTTTATGTTTTTTTAGTTGGGGCTAAAGGAGTGGAGTGTTTAGTCTATGGCTAATTTTGCCCCACACTAAGTTAAAATCCTTCTAAATACTCTCTTCCCAAAGCTCCAAGAATTATGAGAGTTTCTACTCTCAATGATGGGAACAGAAACTATTCCTAGCCCTGCATGAGCTCAGAGGATTCTTCCCTCTGATGTATTTGCCTGGTTCTTTTTTGCCTAGTGTCCTCACATGCATGCACTGATCATAACTCAGGTAAGTACTAGTTGGGACCCTCGGTACATCTCTGGATCTCTGTACCTCTCTCCTCTCCTACTTGCAAACTCCAGCCATTTATTTTATTGAACTCATAGCTATGTCTCATCCACATGGGACAGCCAGACTCTGCCTCAGTTCTACATCTCTGCTCCATGGTCTAGAAATGTTCTCCAGGAAGTAAGCCAAAGCAATCAAAGGGCTCATCTCACTCATTTCCAATCTTTCAAGGATCACTATCCTTCACTGCTTAAGTACAAAGACTTAAAAACTGTTGTTTCATTTATTTTGTCTTTTTTTTATTGTTACAGGCAGAAGGGTAAATCTGTTCCCCGTTACTCAAATGTGGCCTGAATTAGAAGTCATCTTTTATTTTAAACATAATGAACACGCTTGTTTTATAACATTTTCAGATAATTCCAATACATGTAGTTTCTGGAGGTCTGTTTCTGTTGTTTGTTGTTTTTGCCAGATCTTGATTGATGACTTGTTTCCTTGTGTGCCTGATTATTTCTGACTACCATATAAAAATTACATGCGAAGAAGGACTTCTGCTTTCGGGGAGATCAGGTATACATATTTTCTCTATTCCTCCCACTAATTACAACTAAAAATCCTAGACATTATATATAAAACAAATATTAGACTGAAAGGTAGAAAGAAGGCAAACCATCTAGAAATTTTGCAATACAAAGAATGATATGGTGGTGAGTACCTTTTTCTTTCTGACTTATAGGTATATCCCACTCTTGGAGCAGAATGAGCCTGCAAACCAGAAATGCTAAAAAGCACAGACAAAAACCTGCTCTGTCTTGATAAGGACCAGGAAAAAGGCAGCCTATCAAAACAGAAAATTTCTAGACAATAAATACTATACTCCACCCAAACACTGGGGGAGGTAATCTGCAATGCTACCCCCACCAGCAATGAACAAGTGGAGAGCCTAGACTTCCACTTTCACAAGACTGTAACAAGACACCCTAACACCCTTATAAGGGAGGATTCAGAGAAGACCAAGTAGAGAGCTGAGACTTTCATCCCCGCCAGCTGATAACTAGACCTCTGCTCTCTTACCCCCCAAACAGCGGTGTCAGTAGAGGTCACCCCCACATAGCAGTAAAGAAAAGCCACAGTCCCCTTTAGATGTCAATGAAAGCCAAATAATTATTATATGGGTTGGTTCTGTACTTTGCATTTTCCTTTCTTATATACTGCTTTCCTTTGCCTCTCTTATTTATATTCCTTCGTAAAATTCTGCTTCTTCATATCTGCTTCTTTCATATTTTTAATGATTTTCCTTTCTATTTCTCTTTCAATTTTTAATATATATTTTATATTATCTTTACAAAGCAAACAGAAAACAAAGGTACATAAAAACTGGTTATGATAATAATCCGTACCCATTCCAAGCCATTCTGTTGTTTTACCAGAAAGTACTCGTACGTGATCTAAAAATCCATCATCTTAGCCTTTATGCATGCATAGCCAGAGAAACTCATATAACAGTCATGTACAAAGATGTTCATCCCCACATTGTTTGTGACGCTCAGAAGTTATCTGGATATCCATCACTGGATAATGAACAAGTAAAACGCAGTGGATAAAATATTCTATTAGACAGCGGTGGCGGGTGCACAATTCTGTGAATATTCCAAAAACCACTGGACTGTAAATTTTAAGGGATAAATTTTATTGTTTGTGATTTATATCTCAATAAAGCTATTATAAAGCTTATGTAGGGGATGGATACTGTGGTACACTACGCAGCAATCAGAAACAATGAATTGGAAGCATATAAAGCAACACACATAGGTCTTGAAAATACGGTGTCAAGTTCAAAGTAAATACAAAAGTATGGATGTATCTTGAAAACATAGTATTAAATTATCCAATAAAAGAAAATAAGAGGAAGTCCCTAATAATTCCCCTTTTCAAGTTCAGAAGCTTGGCTATAGTCTCCAGGAAAATCCTCCTTTTTGTCCGTCCGCCTTTGTGATCAAGTGAACCATGGCAACTTTAAGGAACCTATTCTCCTTGGATAGCAAATACCTCACCTTCTACAAAGCAAAGATGAAAGATCAGCATTGCCTAATGTAATAATGGGTACCAGAAACACATTCCTCAATGTGATTGAAACCATCAGAGTAATAAGAGAGAGAAAATATCATCCTTAATTCTTATACTTCCAAGAAAGCTTCCAACAAAGAAATCTACTAGTTCAGGAACTCAGCTGAGGACAGATCCACTCCTTTGTTTATCTTCATGTAGGAAAACAAAGTCATTTGGTTGACTAAAAGGACTTCGGTCCTGGAACTAATGGAAGAGGGGGATAAGAATACGTAGTTCACCAACTCAGAAGGGTCATTCTCTCTCATCTTTGCCATTTTTAGGAGTAATTGCTCCCAACCTACATTCGTTCAAAAAATATTTATTGAGCAGATACACGCTAAGCATTATTTGCAGGTTCCAGGAATATGTCAGTGAACATATGCCCTTAAGCAGCTTATACACAGTAAGGGAAGAAAGAAAATGTCAGTGCTTATAAATGCCATGAAAAAGATAAGATCACGAGTTAGAGAGTAGATATGTGAGGGAAGCTACTTTAACTATAGTAGTAAAAGAGCTGCTTTAACTCAGGAGGTGACACGGTATTGAAAACTATATAAAGAGAAGATGCTAGCCAAGAAAAATCTAGGGAAATAAATTTCCAAGCACAAAAGAAAAGTAAGCACTAAGGCTGTAAAGGAGTAGCAGCTTCAAGTGTTCAACAGACAGAAAGAAAGCCAGTGCGAAAAATGAGAAGAAAGAGCAGATGAAATCAGAGAGGTAGAAGCTGTCATACAGAGCCCTGTAAACCACAATGAGGCATTTGAATTTTATTTGGGGTGCAGTGGGAAGGGAAGGTTTTCCTAAGTGTTAAGCAGAAGACCGACATGCTGTACTTTGTATTTCCAATGACTGACTGCTATGTGGAAGACAGACCACAGGAAGACAATAATATTGGGAAGATGTAACCCAGTTCTGCTATCAAGATAGCTCACACAGAGATGTTAGGGCTCAGACTATGGTTATAAGCGTGGAGACAGTCAGTCACTATAAGATCCAGAATGTATTTTAGAAGTGGAATAAGATTTCCTAATGGACTGGACTAGGAGTATAAGGAGAAGAGTTAAAACTTCTAAGTCTCTGGCTTGCCTATGCAACTGGATGGATGGTGGATGTCATTTGCTGCACAGGGAAGGCTTAGAGGAGCAATTTGAGAGAGGGTGCTTATAATTGTTTTTCAATTTAATACTTTCACTTTATTTCTTTTGAGTTCATCTGTCAAATTTCTCCAACTAGTTTACAAGTTGTTTTGTACTTCTTTTGAATCCTCATGTGCCTAGTACAGCACTGATTTAATAAATGTCTGCTGAATCAAATTAAATTGAAGTAGCCTTACAAGAATATGTATGAATCACATTTTCAAACCTTATGTTTGAAAAATCAAATACAGGTGTTTTGATCAAAGACAGTGCATGTTTAAAATTAAAAAACAAATGTTAGAGACAAACCTACTAGATATGTTTACAAATATTAAAATGCATGCATTGCTGAATCCTTGGTGGCATAAATGAAATTGCAGAGATAGATTTTCAAAAAGACTGACATAGAAAGACTTTTAAATGTAATAAGTTATAATTAAACTAAACATAAATTAACTACACTTGACATCAAATTTTAAATAATTGTTAGCATCACATGATGAATTTTGAAAGACTGAGATCCTGAGTCATTGTCACAACCAACATAGTAAAGGGAAATCAAGTGAACACAAACTTTTATGTGTTCACTTTTAACTCATACTGTGACAAAGTTGAATCCTAGCAGCTGGTGTTCTTGTGGGTAATTGGTTCTGGCATATTAGCCCCAGGAAAATGTTTCCATCGTTTTATAGCCATATCTTGGACTGAAGCCAGGAAAAATATTTAATTCTTTATTTCATACCTTTTCTATATACCTCTTATACATTTTGCCCCTTATCAACTAATTAATTCTCTATCAATTCAAAAATTCTAAAAAACTATACTAATTTAAAAATTGTACACTTTTCCTTCTAAAATGTGGTAACATATAACAAGAAAACAACATTTTCAGACGGGTATTAACTTAATTGCCTTAAGTTTGTAATTTCTAAAACTGCTAGTTAATCACTAAAGCTATAAACCACTGGTCTAATAACTGAGACTCACCAGGACTTCTGACAGATAATCATGAGTAACTATAGGAGTAATTACCGTGTTTCCCTGAAAATAAGACCTGGCGGACAATCAGCTCTAATGTGTCTTTTGGAGCAAAAATTAATATAGGACCCCGTCTTATTTTACTATAATATAAGACCAGATTAATATAATATAATATAATACAATATAATATAATATACCAGGTTTTATAATATTACTTTTTCTCTAAAAGAAGTATTAGAGCTGATTGTCCAGCTAGGTCTTATTTTTGGGGAAACACACGGTACAAGAGAACCCAAGCAAAGATCTTTTTATAAAACCGAAAGCATTAATAGAGATGTCCCTACAACATAAACACAAACACAACTAGCAAAATTTATATTCACAATTACATAGGAGAAAAACAGTACCATTTCCTGTTTTAAGACAATTATCGATACTGAAAAATAGAGGTGAGGTTTACTCTCACTGGTTTAATATTTCTCTCCCCCGGTAAAGTTCAGGTCCTCGGAAGCAGAGACTTTCCCTTATTTATTTGGTAACTCCAATTTCACCTACAGTGTCTAAAACAGTACACGTTCAATAAATATCTGTTATTCTTTTTTCTGTTCCTAAACCTTGGCCCCAAGTTGGCAATCCTTGGCAAAAATGTTGTTCTGTGGTTACTAATGACACGTCTCTAAGACGGAACTCCCTCTAATTCCTCTCCTTTCTTCAAGGTTCAAGTCCCAGGTAATTCATAAAACCTTCCCTCACTGCCCAGCCAAAAGCTAACTCCCTGTTCTAAAGTTCTAAAGACTATACTGTCTAACTACATATTTGACATGAATACACTATCTTGGAGTATTAATTACTCTTTCATTTTAAATCCACAATTAGATATACGAGTACATTGTTCCCACAACTAAATTAATTTCATGCACAGAATGATGGCTTACATTTGAGCCCCAATACCTAGTAAAGTGCTTTGCATTAAATAAATGTTCACTGGTAAAAATAAAGACAAAGACAATAAAGATGATATGGAGCCAGTTCTGTGTATTCTTCTATCATGTATTCATTCAAAGGCACAGCAATATAATTACGGAATGTGTAACTGTCACAGCCAAAACTAACAAAACTATATTATTACTAATCAAATAGTATTTCACTGTCTCCCAATATTTTGAGTGGGGCTGAGTATTTGTATGTATGTATCAACTTGTAATGAAGACATCACCAAGAACTAAATGAAAAGGTACATCCTCCAAATAATGATTATCATAAGCAATAAAAACTATATGGCATAGTAACAAAAGATGTCACAGAACAATGTGCTCCCAATTTTTTAAAAAAAATGGGTATACAATGTGCAATGTGAATGCATTTATATTTGTGTATTTATGTATGTATACTGAAGGAGAAGGAAGGGAATAAAAAATAACCACTAAGATGTTAGTAATTATTACATGATAAAAAATTACAGCTCTTTTTCTTCCTTCTTTATGCCTTTCTGTACTTTCCAAATCAGAAACACATACCTAAATACAATAAATAATTTTTTAAAATAAAACCTCACAATATTTAGAAATTTTGTTGCTGATGTTATAAGCCAACAATTTCAAATTAGTCTAGTATACAATATAATAAAGTTACAGAACTAAGTTGTTTCTTAAGACTAAACTTAGTCTCCCTGAAAATATTAAAATTCTTACCTAGTCTGAATCAACAACCCTGTTACTATAATAATTAAAAAGTAATAGCATAAATAAAAAGCTCTAGTTAGATAAAAGGAAGCTGAAGCTTATTAGATTATCATTAGTATCCAGAATATATCACGTACAAGTTCACTTTCCTTTAGACATAGTCAAAAATCTATGTGTAAAACCTTGATCTCATTAAATTTCAGAATTACAGACTCTTTATAACTAACTGGATGACAAAGAATAAAAGACTAATTAATACATTGCATTTTCTGAAAAACTTTACTAATACTGAAATTTATTAATCTGGACAGAAAGTACAAATCTACTTAACAGAAAAATGCCCTTCCAACCCCCCAAAAGTCTTCACTTTAGAAAGCACTAGATATTCACAGTAATATTCTAGACTGGAAACACTATCAAAGCAACGTGGTCCAGCCACTCTGGAAAACAGTTTAACAGTTTGTTAAAAAAAAAAAAAAAACAGCCACTACCATACAACCTGGCAATCGCATTCCTGGGAATTTATCCTAGAGAAATTAAAACTCATATTCACACAAAAATCTGCACATAAATATTTATAGCAGCTTTATTTATAATAGCCAAAAACTGGAAACAAGCCAGATGTCCTTCAGTGGGTGAAAGGTTGAACAAATTAATATAACTGCACCATGAAACACTACTCAGCAATAAAAAGGAATCAACTAGTGGCATGTGCAACAACTTGAGAATTATGCTGAGTGAAAACAGCTAATCACATATTTGTATTCATGTACCATTCTTGAAATGACTACAGAAATTACAGAATTAGAGAAATAAAGAATAGATTAGCGGTTCCCAGAGGTTAAGTGGGGAGAGGGGAAAGGTAAGAGGGAAGTGGGTGTAGTTAGAAAAGGCAGCATGTGGGATCCTAGTGGCGAAGGAAATGTTCTCTATCTTGACTACAGTCAATATCAATGTAAATATCCTAATTTTGATAACCATATAGTTTTGTAAGATGTTACTATTGGGGGAAACTCAGTAGATAGCACATGAGATCTCTCAATAATTTCTTGTAACTGCCTATGAATCTGTGATTATTTCAAAATAAAAAGTTCAATCTAAAAAGATACATATTTTAAGAGCATTTTCCAACATTGATTATACCAAACAGTCAAAGATCTTCACTCCAGGAATTTACCATCTAAACCAGGCAACACAAAAAAGTTTCTAAAAGTCTACTTAGCATTTAAAGATATGTGCAAAACTACATACAGTACTTGGGTATTAAAGTATATCCGATGTGGTAGTATAAGAAAGCATGTGCATGGCTAAAAGATAAACACATTAACACTCAAATCCATTCTAATATACAGACATAATAGCTTTAAGTTTATTTTAAAATAAGGAGAGCAGCATCCAGAATGGTTTGGTGCTACTGTTATGGTTCCCACGGTACCCTGAAATTCATCTTTCAGTCCTTTTCAAATATTATTTCTATTGTGACTTCTCCATTAGACAGCAAACTCCGTAAGTACAACAACTGTCTCTATGCTGCCCACCAGCACATTGCACAGTAACTGACACGGGGTAACTCTAGAGCAAAATGAAATAGTTCATAACTAAAATGAGTTGGTAAATATAATTCTAAACTATATTTCCTTGTTACAGAATTAAAGAACTTATCCTTAGGGAAATAAATAATTATCTTTTAGTTGGATTTTTCAATGTTGCCTTTCAAATTTAAACAACTTTAAAAGATTTTAATATAAATGTTTTTAAAATAGGAACTTGGCAATTGAAAATTATATCATCTTGATTATATATTTACCATAAAGAATATCAGATTAGTTAACATTAAGTTCAGTTCTGTAAACATAGAAATTTAGAAGCCTTGCTAATTATATTATTAAATACACTCAGAACTTGGAGATAAAATCAATGCTCTTCCGATATCCAAGAAAAGTGTACCTTATAAAAACTCATCCTTACATCATTTTTTTTTCCCATTAGAAATGGCAACAGAAACAAAACATGAAATGAAATGACAGATGTATAGAGAGATATACAGATATAGATATAGATCCTGTCAAAGACGAAGATCTAAACTTAAAAGAAAGTCATGAAGGGCACAGGGCAGTGCACCACTTTCCTCCTAAAATGAGTAAAATTCAGTCATATGTGACAGGAATAAACCAGATGGCATCAAGGCTCTTTTAAATGTTAAAAGTCTATCCTTTAAAACAGAGACAGAGAATATGCTCAAATTTATGTAGCTTTCATTTTTTCTTTTTTTTTAAGGGAACTTAATTTAAAAAAAAAGATTAAAAAGCACACACAAAAACCTCAAAAAACAAAAAAAACAAAAAAACAAAAATTACTTACCAAGTTGGCCATATAAATTGTGAGCAGCCCTCTCCTGCAAATAATTTTAAAAAGAGATAGAGATTAAGCATCAATTTGACTTAATAGCCACTTCATCATTTTTGAGAAATCTATCAAAATATCAGGAGTTGAGAAAAAGGGGTATATTATGCTGAATAAAATTTTCAGTACCCTAGTAGTTGGATCTAAATAGATTATATAAGTCATTCTGTTTAGGGTCAATAAACATTCTGTTTAGTGGTCATTAATTTAAATTCTTTAAAATTACTATTGCCTAGTACTTGTTAACTAGACTTATTATGGTGATCATTTCGCAATATCAAATCATTACGTTGTACACCTGAAACTAATATATGTCTATTATATCTCAGTTCAAAAAATTACTATTGTCTTACATTACTTATTAATAGGAAGAGTAGTAAAATTTGCTATTAGCCTATGTTTATGCTAGAGAATACTAAATTTAATAAAGAATCATAATGAATTCATCTTGCCAAAAGTCAAGACCTAACTGCAAATTTATCCAAAATAAACCAGGTCTTCTATCTGTTGCACACACACACAACTGTTAATTAGATGTCATTACAAATCAGACCAAATCACTTTGGTTTTACCTTCATTGATAACTGAGAAGTCAGGCACTAGGTGAACTTTCTAATGACAACAGACAAACAAAAAGTTCTATAAACACTCACTTTACAGAAAAATTGCACATTTACCAAATTTATTTAATGAGAATTCAGGTAGAAACTCAAAGGACAATTTTATGACTTTAGTCACTTTATTTAACTTATACTGCATATGACACCGTGAGTAAAGCACATTCTATTTTCTAGGAAAGAGGTGTTGAATGTTTTAAGAGTTTAAGGGTAGAGCTCAAATAACAAATGTGGAAAATTACAAATATTTATAAACATTTTCAGTACTCAGAGAAAAAAAATACTTTGTATATAAAACAAGTACCAATTTTCCAGGTCTTGATAGTAACACCGCCAATGCAATCTTGATGTCATACACAGTTTAGATTGTTTGTTATGTAAAATGGCTTAATATGTAAGATTTTTAATATTACTAAAGCCACATGGAGGCAGCATGATTTAACTGAACACAGGAAATCATCATTCCAGTTAACTTTAATTCTCTGGTACTCTGTAATTATGTCATTAAAATAAGAGAAGAATACTAGTTACCTAACTTACATTTTCAAACACAAAACCTATTTAAAGAAAAAAACTTTCACTTATCACCAATATATAAAACATAATATTGGGCCGGCCTGGTGGCTCAGGCAGTTAGAGCTCCATGCTCCTAACTCCGAAGGCTGCCAGTTCGATTCCCACATGGGCCAGTGGGCTCTCAACCACAAGGTTGCCAGTTCAATTCCTCGAGTCCCGCAAGGGATGGTGGGCTCCGCCCCCTGCAACTAAGATTGAACAGGGCACCTTGAGCTGAGCTGCTGCTGAGCTCCTGGATGGCTCAGTTGGTTGGAGCGCATCCTCTCAACCACAAGGTTGCAGGTTTCGAATCCCGCAAGGGATGGTGGGCTGCGCCCCCTGCAACTAGCAACGGCAACTAGCAACGGCAACTGGACCTGGAGCTGAGCTGTGCCCTCCACAACTAAGACTGAAAGGACAACAACTTGACTTGGAAAAAAAAAGTCCTGGAAGTACACACTGTTCCCCAATAAAGTCCTGTACCCCTTCCCCAATGAAAAAATAAAATAAATAAAAAATAAATAAATAAATAAATAAAAACATTGAAATAAAAAACATAATATTGGGCTTTCTGTGATGGAAAGGTGAAGGCAGTCCGGGAATGCCCACTGAGACACCCCAGCCCGCCCGCAGGCAGCGCCCTCTTCAGCAGGTCCCAGTGTACTTCAGCAGAACAACAGAGTTCTATTGGTCCTCTAGGGAAGAATTCAAAAATCACTGATAAGAGGATCAGTAGGGCCCCCTCAGCACTTCTTCTCTGTAATTTGTACATTTTAATTGTAATTGTTCTTACTAAGCTTTACCAATCTTATTAGTTCCTACCAAATTCTAAATTAAAGATGTTCTAAGAGTACTTATTTTAAATAAATTATATAGAGAAAAATTAGGGTAACCAACATCCAAGAGTCACACATACAGAGAAAAGTTAAATTCTTCTCAAGTGACACCTACTCTTACCAAAAGCTGATTACATATGAACAAAAAATATCCTTAATTATAAAACCAAAATTTAAAAATTTCTGTAATTTCGGTGGTAGTGCTTGATAATACATTTCATTGTGAAATAGATGCTATCTTTAAAAACATTTGTTCCACTAATCTAACTCTGTCTCTAATATTCAACAGTAATCCAACAACAGTTTCATCACTAGCTTCCATCTATCTGACAATATAACTGTTTAACTACCAGGCATATATTATCTTGTTTACCTTTATATTTTCACAAACCTTCAGTAGTACCTGGCATCTAATGGGTACTAAAAAAATGGTTGTGGAATTATTAAACAAAGTATTACTAGGAACCTAGCCTTACAAAAAGGAACACATTATAGACACGTATAGAAATATAATCACAAAAGATAGCCACTAGACAGAGGGAGGGTTAGCAAGCAAAGATGGAATTAGATTATCTTGCATTTGCATAAAATTTAACAATTTACAAGATGTGATCAACACTTTGTAATAGAATAAAATAATCGGTCTTTCTGACTCCATCTTGCTCGAGCCTGCCCAGTTCCCATAACATGATGGCTAGCAACTTTTGCTTAGTCTTGCACATAGATATGCTAATTATTAAAGGAATCTAACCTGTAGTCTAGAAATTACTCAAACAACCTCCCTGCTGAAAATTATGTCCCCAAAGAGATAAGGAAGGTATGTACCAAAATGATGATTGTTTATCAAAAGATTTATAGCAACTGTGAGACTGGGACCACAGCAACTGGAGTTTGTTGACCAAAAGCAAAGAAGTTTCACCATCCCCCTTGGACCCTTGCTGATGTCCAGATGTCTGTAGTCATTAATCACTGCCTGACCTCAAACCCCTCCCACTTTCCCCCTTCTCTGACATAAAAGAAGTCTGAATTTTGTACTTTCTCAGAATGATTCTAGTCCATTGTCTCAGCTGCTGGCTTTTGAAATAAAGTCGCTTTCCTTGCCACAACTTCTTTTCACGCAACTTACTGGCTATAGTGCAGCGAGCAGTTCGAGCTTTCATTCAATTCCACTTTGAAATCAGATTTAATCAATAGTACTACGAAATGTAATATAGATAACTAATATCCTCAGTCTATTGAAAACCAAGCATCAGAGAAGTTAAGTAGATTCCTTAAAAATATAAAAGTAGCAAAAACACAAACTGAAATTAGGAGTCAGTTCACCTGACTCCAGTTTTGTATTCTTTCTAATGCACTACTTCTACAGCATATATTCTTTACTAAATTACCTTTAAATTCTGCAATTCACTGACTTGTTTAATATGGTATCGTAACAGGCTTCTCAGGTTAGGCTTGAGGATTAATCAAGCCTTGACATACTCTTACTATTGGGAAAAAGCAGAGGATGTATTGTTATTTGATTATGTCCTGTTCTGGTCTCAAGTTTCAATTTATTGTTCCCAAATAATGAGGAAGATTACCTCCTTCCCAGCTTTATCTGAATTCCAACCCAGAGCCAATAGCCTCAAGAATGAGAGGACAATATCTACATGATATGTTGGATTATATAACCAGACTCTTCATGGTAGGTTTCCCTGAAGAGTCCATTCCAATTACACTTTGGTAGGGGTGGAGCATCAGAACAGTGATTTGTTTCATCATTTCACCAGAGATGTTCAGCATCCCAACAAACAAATGCTATTTTATTATTTAACACTTGACTATATCTAGCCTAAGTCTGAAGACAAATAGGTCACTACCTTCCTAGTGAGTCAATTCCCTCTGAAAACCAAATTAAATATTTAAAATACTACTACAACAGTGATGGGGAAGGGGGAGGTGTCAATTAAAATAAAAGATGGCCTAGGCCTATAGAAGAAGGGCTGGTGCCAAGAAGCACAATAATTTTTTTAAATTTCACAGGCGATACTGATACACAAATACTCCCATTCTGCTGAGAATCACTAGGTTAAAAGACTGGTAAACTTCAGTGAATAAACATTCTAAAGTTAGTCGAATATTTCTTTAAACCACAGATAAGCTTTTTTTGTTGGTTTTTGGTTTTGTTTTTGTTTCTTTCTGATGGGGGAAAGAGATGACTCTCTTAAATTTGCATGAAATTTTAAGTGGTTGTGCACATCAAGGGGTACTGCCTAAGAACATATTAAGAACCACTGCTGTAGGAACTAACTCGGTGTAATCAGAGTATCATTATTCCTATGGGAAAATATTAAAATAATTAAATTTTCTTAACATCTTAGAAGATTAGAAGTTTTCCTCAAATTCTGCTAAAATCCCAAGTATTATTATCTTCTAATGACATTATTGTATCTAATTACATGAGCAATAACACTTCTTTTCTGGAAACTTTAGTGTATATACCAGGTCTGACAATTAAGTTCCAAAACTTGTTGCAACAATGTTGGTAAACTTTTTTTTTTTTTTTAAATAATTTATTGTCAGTAAGAAAAGCTGGCTAATGGTAAAAATATGGAACGCTTCACGAATTTGCGTGTCATCCTTGCGCAGGGGCCATGCTAATCTTCTCTGTATTGTTCCAATTTTAGTATATGTGCTGCCGAAGCAAGCACGGTAAACTTTTTTAATATCAGAGGGATTATTCACTATGAATTTGTACCAACTGGACAAAGAGTTAACCAAGTTTACTATTTGGAAGTGCTGAAAAGGCTTTGTGAAAAAGTTAGACGAAAATGACCTGAACTTTTCGCCAACAATCCATGGGTCTTGCATCAGGACAATGTACCAGCTCACATGGCACTGTCTGTGAGTTTTTAGCCAGTAAACAAATGACTGTATTGGGGCACCCTCCCTACTCACCTGATCTGCCCCCCAATGACTTCTTTCTTTACCCAAAGATAAAGGAAATATTGAAAGGAAGATATTTTGATGACATGCAGACATCAAGGGTAGGTAATACGACGAAAGCTCTGATGGCCATTCCAGAAAAAGAGTTTCAAAATTTCTTTGAAGGGTGGACTAGGCACTGACATCAATGCATAGCTTCCCAAGGGGAGTACTTCGAAGGTGACTGTAGTGATATTCAGCAGTGAGGTATGCAGCACTTTTTCTAGGATGAGTTTGCAAACTTAATTGTCCGACCTCATACTCTTTTAGCTAACTTCAAACTTTTGAAAGACACTGTATGTAACACCTTTCATAACTAAGGTCACCAGAGAGTACAGTAAGAATGGTGTAACTTCTAAATTCAAAATATTTACATATTCTATATATATATTTATAAGATAGATAGATAGATAGATAGATAGATAGATAGATAGACAGATAATGTGTTCTACAGATGAAGAAAAATTAGAGATTAAAGAAAAACAAAGTGAAAGTTCCTAAACATTGTAGTGGTTTACTAAGAGATGTCATTTAATCAACTCAGAAAGTCTTTCAAGATATAATAAATTTTCATCTGTCAGAATGTTTTAGAAGAGTATAAAAATACTTTCTTAAGGTATAAGAAAGGATAAGATACACTTCCAGTCTACAGCAAGATCATAAACTATTATGTATAGTGGATAATACAGATTAAATTTTTCAGAAGACTGTGAAGTAATTTAACTTTCTTCCTGTGAAGGTAACATGACGCTGAAACTTGAAGGTGCCAAGAATTTATAGACAAAATTCATGGTACTCTTTTATGCACATATTATGTAGTTCATTCATTTTGGTCATTATCTGCTTAGGAGTTCCATAACTGCAACTGTAATTTAACAATTCAACCCATGAGCATGCTTAGAATAAATATGCAATTTTTGATATTTTAATACAGTCCATGTTTGAGCACCCTGCAGTTTTAACTTATCTAAACTAATACTAAAAATCAAAGCAAATTCCATAGCAATTCTACAAAACAAAATCCATCAGTACAACTTCTTTCTGAACCACAAACAAAGCACTTCCTAGGAAAAGAAAGAGAAGACTAGTTCTTAACAGCCCACCTAGGGATAAACTAGATGTTACCAATGCTCCCTGCTGAGTTACTATGATCACAGTTCTTTGCCGCACAAATTTTTTAAGCAACCCTGGAAACAACTTCAAAGCTGTCTCAGAACCCCACAGTGATGCGATTAAGATTTAAGTAAGCTGTCCTCTTACAAGGAGTCAGGAACTAGCTGGCAAAGCTTGCTTAATTCTGTAGAGGGAGGGAGACTGGGAAAGATGGATGGATGGATGGATGGATGGATGGATGGATGGATGGATGGATGGAAGGATGGATGGATGAGTTGGAGAGAGGGAGAAAAAAATAGGAAGGAAATAAAGTTAAACCAATACAGATGAAAATATATTTATGAACATAGATCTTTACTTAAGAGTGTGTGCGTGTTTGTCCATCAAATTCATGTGTATCTGTATATATGTGTGTATAACCATATCATTATGTTCTTGCTTCATTAAATGCTTTTTGAAAAACTGATTATACAATTGAGTCCAAAATGTATAATCTCAGAGTAAAGATTTCACTACTAAATAGAAGCTTTAGAAATGTAAAATTTAGGACTATCACTGTTTGCTAATTCGGAAAAAAATGCTAATCCTCCACATTCTGTTTCTTCCACTCTTTTAATACATTAGTGTTAATAATATTTATTTTTAAAAGGATGAACAGTATATACATTTCAATTGACAACTGACTCCTTAAACTCTGTTGTTTCCCAACTTCTAACCTCAGACCTCATCTTATTCTGGGCTTTCACACTCTAGTCTCCCATTGCTTCAATTACCACCAATAAGGAAACTTTCAATTTTATTTTTATAACTACCATGCTTCTCCTGAATCTAAATACATTTCAAGCTACCTACTGGCTATCTCCACCACTTGTCATTGATTTTGTTTGTGAATTAAAGACACAATTATAAATTCCTTTTCCTTCAAGTAAAAATATTAACTATAATATATTAACATGCTTCATTTGGGGCACTAGATTTAATTATTTTAAAATATAAATAACTTCAACTTTTGTAAATTACTTATAATCTATTAAGGGACCTTGATACTTAATTTATTAAAATATTTATTAAAATTTGTGATAAGTAAAAACTACTTTTGCAAAGCAAATAACACTACTAGTTAACTTTGGCACAATTCCAGATAAACATAGATCAGACTTCCTTAAAATGCAGTAAAAAGACTTGCTTTTGTATATTTTAAGGTTAACACCAAAAACATTTTTAAAAACTGCTTTTAAAAGAAAAGTAAGTATCTTCTGAGCAATACTAAAAAATCTAAAATTTAAAGTTTTTAATTAGACCCCAAACCAGGATTTGTTGTTGATATACATATACATACACAACTCTCAACAACAAAATAAAAAACTAAAGAACTATTGCCAGGTATTAATTGCATCACCTAATAAACAACAGAACTAAATCAATACATATCACAAAGAGTTCAACTACACAACAGTCACATCAAGGTAAGGATCAATTTTTCTTCAGCAACCATGTGATTATACTTATTAAGAAGCTTTAAGATTTAAATTTTTCATTAGGTTTTTAAAACAGCAAAACCATTCCAATTAATATTTAGAATAGGTCATAATCTATAACAGATACAAATTTTTTGCGAATACAGTGTCTACCAACAAAACACCAGTGCAGGCCGGCCTGGTGGCTCAGGCGGTTAGAGCTCCATGCTCCTAACTCCAAAGGCTGCCAGTTCGATTCCCACATGGGCCAATGGGCTCTCAACCAAAAGGTTGCCAGTTCAATTCCTCGAGTCCCACAAGGAATGGTGGGCTCCGCCCCCTGCAACTAACATTGAACACGGCACCTTGAGCTGAGCTGCCGCTGAGCTCCCAGATGGCTCAGTTGGTTGGAGCCCATCCTCTCAACCACAGGGTAACCGGTTAGACTCCCACAAGGGATGGTGGGCTGTGCCCTCTGCAACTAGCAGCAGCAACTGGACCTGGAGCTGAACTGCGCCCTCCACAACTAAGACTGAAAGGACAACAACTTGACTGGAGAAAAGTCCTGGAAGTACACATTGTTCCCCAATAAAGTCCTGTTCCCCTTCCCCAATAAAAATCTTTAAAAAAAATAAAAATAAAAATAAAACAGTGCAATAACTCATTTAAGGGAAATAAAAGCAGAAAGCCTTTTCTAAAAAAAGTTCACTATCAAAAGTAAAAAGAGAATAGAAAATAAACTAGTAACCAAAATCCAAGTTATCACCTTACTTCAAAGAAACCTCTTTATGCCTTAAGAAATTATAGTTTAAAGCAATAAACTTTACTTTAGTATTACTGCATTTAAACAAATGTTGGTCTTCAAAGAAAAGTTCAACCTTTTTAAATATTATAAAAATAAGACCTGGACTAACACATCAACAGAAAAGAATACAACTTCAAAAAGCAAATAACTTCAACAATGCTATCTTATTATTCAAGTACTAAAAATAAATAAAATGTAGCAAACTTGGTTTAAAACATCTTTAAAGTTTCATGTATGAATAACGTATTTTGAAATCATATTTCCAAAACCAATATGCATATTTTTAAATTGATCAGGAAGTTACAATCACCAGAATAACTTTCTCATTACTTTTCGGGAAAATAGTAATAATACTTAACACTTAATACTATATGACAGGCGCTGGTCTATGCACTTTTACATATATTAACTCTAATTCTCTGAACAACTGTGTGAGTAGATTATCACTATCCATTTTCAGGTGAGGAATAGCCATATAAGTCACACAGTAATTAGCAGTGTCCTCAGCCAGTAGTACAGCTCCAAAGTCTGTACTATTTATATTATTCTGTACTGTCTTCTCAAATGGAGTATCCTAAGCTTCGAGCAATGCTGACTTGATGATGCTGTTGTAATAATATCTACCAGTCCTTTGATTTTAATAGTTTTAATAATCCAAAAGAATTTTGATATAATCAAACAGAGAACAACAAAATTTAGATAATACCGCATTTATAAGAATACATAAAAAGTGGCTTCAGGTGGTTTAAGTAAAAAATTGGTTACCTGATAAGACCTATTTATACTCTTACAAGGGGATCAATGACTATAATAAACATTTTCATAAACTGAAAGATGACCCCAAGTTGATTAATACATGACCCCATCTTAATTATCTGTGATAGAGATGGAATCAATGCAGTTGTAAGCAATAATTATTCATACAATGGCAAAAATTCTTTTATACAAAAGCTTTATCTTCAACTGTTTACCTGACTAAACAATTCACATTACTGTAATGATTTTATAGAAATCTTATCATTTCACATAGAACATTTTCAAGTTGAATAAAGATGAAAATATATTTTTAATGAGAAGATGCCTTAAAAATAAGCATTTATTTAACAGAAGTCACTCAATGAGCCTGAAGCAAACTATAGATCTAGATGATAATAGAAAACTACTGTTAGATTTGACTTTAGGTGATGAGCACACAATGCAGTATACAGATGATGTATTATAGAATTGTACACTTGAAACCTATATTATTTTATTAATCAATGTCACCCCAATAAGCTTAATTAAAAAAAAAAAAAAAAAAAACTATTGTTCATCACTTTAGGTGTGATAATGGTATTGTGGTTACGGAGATCTTAAATTCGAATTTGTATATACCATGTCTTAGTTAGGCACATTAGAGAACTCTCTAATTTTTTAGTAAACAAAGGCTAATGGGTATTATTATTCTATAATGTCAATCTTTATATTTTTAGGCTTAATAAGCATAAAAAATAACATTAGTAAACAATTAAATTTTCCATCAAATATTTGCAAGACCAGAAGACATGTGGGACTATTTCTCATACCTGGACTACAATAAACAATAAGGAAACAAAATGTTCTAGTTGGCATGGGGGACAATAAATCAGTTCTATTAAATACGTAGACGTGTAAAAATTTACCTGCTTTTTCGTTCAATTAGAATGGCCACATAAGATGCTGGCAAAGCGGCACCAAAGCCAGGACTCCATGAGTAGAATTTTCCAAGTATCCTCCTGAAATTCAAATTTAGAATGTTTGTTTGAAATTTCTAGTTGGTCATTTCAGTTATTACAAATACAAGTTGCCCATCTCAGTCCACACTCTATATAAATGTCCCACAGCACCTCCAATTCCAAAACCAAACTCATCATCTCTCTCCCCCATCCTCAGCAACTTATTCTCTATATCCCTAGGTTAATGGCATCAACAAGTACCTATCCACCCAAATGTGACACATAGAGACATCCTTGGCTTCTTCTCTGTTACCTCTTCTCTGTTAATAATATTCAATCATTCCCTTAAATGTTTCCATATGCAATTAATCTCTCAAATTCCTCTCCAACCTACTGAGCCCAGCCTTAGATAGGGCGCTCACCCTCTCTCATCATTCAGGCTGCTACAACAGCAAACTAACAGGCATCTCTCCTTCCAATAATTCATCCAGATGTTCCCTGGATCCAACATTGCTCACTATGCAAAAACCCTCGATGTTCTCAGTTTCCTTCTCTATAAAATGGGAATAATATTACCTAGCTCGTATAGTTGTTATGAGGACTACATGAGATATTCCCCAGCACCATGCACGGTACATTGAAACTATTCAGAAAATGTTAACTGTTTTTTACAATTATTACTATTATTATTACTATTTTTTAACATATAATAGATATTCAACAAATGTCTCCCTCTTTGCTTCTACAAGCCTTAATAACTCTTTCTCACAGAACTTACTAAATAAAGTAATTCATATTTTTAATTACATGTGTATGTAATTTTTCATTTACTAGAATATGTCCTTTGACAGTAAGAATCTGCATAGTGTCTCGCACATTATAAATGGCCAATTAGCCGCTTGGGTTTTTAAAAAGAAAATAAAAATTAGGAGATGTTAGGAAGATTTTTTTTTTCCTTTCAAAGACAGTATGTTCCTAAGAAAGGGAGAAGCAGCACATAAAAATTATAAGAAATTATTTGAACAAAGTTGCTCAATTGTTAAATGATACATCATAGGAAAAAATACATATATTAGGTTGGTACAAAAGTAATTGTAGTTTAAAACATTAAAAAATTGCAAAAACCGCAATTACTTTGGCAACAACCTAATACATCAAGAATCATAGATGCAATGATCTTTTTAACTGAAGCTTAGCTTTAAAAAAATTAGAAAATCTACTAAGCATAAATAACATGGATATTTCTCAAACAGACATCAGAAATCTTCTGCCTGAGAAGACTGGAAGCCGTTCTCCCTCTAACATAAAATCCACAAAGGACTTAAGTTACTGAATGTAAAAATTAAAGAAAAATTACTCAATGACTCAGTTGCAGGAGGAACATAGGTGTTACCTTATTAGAAGTATTTTATGTTTCCACAACGTAACCAAATAGGTTCACAGAATATAAAGAAATATGCTGCAAAAGCAATTTGTTATTACTGTAATTTTTGAAAGCCTAATTATCTTATAATTTTATTCTTGGAGTTTTAGAAAGTGTTAGAAACTTTCCAGAGATCACATGAACAGTTTCTTACACAGATTTTCAAGTCAATTTAAGGGCATGATTTACTCAACAGTATAAACCCTATCAATTATTTTCTGCACAATCTAAAAGTTTATTAAAGTTTTGAGGGGAAAAAAAAAATATCTAAAAAAAAATTGGAAATTATATTTTTAATTGCAGTTAAAATATACCTGTGGGCAACACAGGTATATAACTTTGGGCAACACTAATTAGATAACACTAATATGAGGATAATGTGAAGTTAGTATTTTAAATTTGACAGATTAAAAAAACCACTAGTTTGGGTTTTCAACAATCAGTGGGGAAAAAGGTAAAAAGTAAAATACCTAATAAATATGTTAGGTATATCACAGTACTAAAAACTGAACTCGAACCGCATCTACATTGTATGATACATGTCACACAGGTAATGTATATAAGACTGAATAAGGACCAAAAGTTTCATTAGTAGGACATGCCATCAGTTAATTTACTGTTCTATATATAAACATGAGCATTTTATAGTCCTTTTGAAGTCTGTTGACTGTATATGGACTTAATGTAAATCATTGACAACTGCTTTGAATTCCTGATCTATGGAATTGAAAAGTTAAGAAATCCTCACCAGCAACTTGGTAAATGTAAGTAGCCCTCAGAAAATGTATAATACTTAAAGCACTTTTGCTATATAATCACAGCAATAACTTGAAGTTTATATTATATCCTTAGGCCGTGAGGCCCACAACTCCTTGTTTTACAAGCTTTCTTTGGGATAAATAAATGTCATTTCAGAGAGAAAAAAAGGAATATACAAGCAGTGACCTGCACAACATTTATATAAACATGTTTGTTTCCGTTTCAACAAAGGAATTTGCATTAACCTCCAGTGGTGATTATGAGTACCAACCTTAAAATGCAAAAGAAAGCCATATACAAGGCCCCATTAGCAGTCAGGAATGAAGCAGATTGTAGGATCTCAGGGAGTAGTTTGTGTAAATAATAGTCTAATTTTCGTTTCCGGAGAATTGCTGCAATCTGAAAAGAGAAAGGCTTTTTTGTTTAATCCAACCAACTTTTCCTACTTAAATTAGCTCTTACATGGAAGCTACTGAATAATAGCATATATTTTAAAATTAAAAACCCTGGTATTATACTGGTTCCTCTATAAAAATACAATTCCTGAGACAGAAGACACTTTAATTTATTGAAGGTATAATGGGTAAAATATACACCAAGAAATTACAATGTGTGTCATGTAATAAGTAACCACCAAATGTTGAGGTAAAGATTTATAATGTCTTAAAAAAGTTTTACACTTTTTTAAACAAAATATAATTTTAAATGCATTTTTAAATATATTTTTAAAAACAAAATATATTTTTAAATGTAAAAAAAAAGTATAATTCAAATAGAAGTTGAATGCCAAAACAAAATTACATTATGAATATCATCAGACTAGGCATTAGAAAACTTCAATGAGAGAAAGCAGAGAAATTCATTGTTATTTTCAAAAAAAATAAAAAATAAAATGAATGATTTCTGACCTACTGGAGGTCATCCAAAAAAAAAAAAAAAAGACCCAAAAAACAAATATTGAGAACCTAGCATAATATGGGTAGATACCATGTGCAACTAGAACACAGAAACAGGAACAAGTTCTTGTATAGAGAATTGCAGATGTCTATCACAGAAATATTTTATAAAGAATACCAACTTATGAATCTTCGTGACTTATCTTTTAAATTTAGATGGAAAACATGTATTTCTTTAGGGTTTTGTGTGTGTGTGAACTTTGAATTTAAAAGAAAGGTTTCTCGATTAAAACAAAACAAAAAAGCCCTGAGATAATTTAGTAATGCTCTTTAAAAATCAAGACGTGCAATCTAAGTATTTATTGTGTGCAATTTAATGTTATAGGAAATAAAAATCATATGAATCATCTGAATCATAATATTATGTAAGAAATGCATAGAAACATTGAAGAATGGGTAAGTATTAGCAATATCATACAAAGTGCTTTGGAAAGTTAGCAAAGAGTGTATACAGGCAGCAGTTTCATTTAGAAGGGGATATAAGCTAAATTTGGAAGAATATAGTAGAATTCTCACAGGTCACTGGGAAGGAATACTTTTCCATCATGATAAAACAATATTATCAAAGGAACAAATGTTAGAAGGACATAATTAGGGAATGAGGGAGGGAATATAGAAAAGGCAAGACTGACTGGAGCAAAGGAAGACTAGCGAACTCTCCATTTACTTCCCCAGGGTCCTAGAGATAACACTTGACCTAAGGTCAGTGACCAACAAATCTAATGGCCTCTTCTCAGTTCTTTTCTTACTCTATCCCTTTGAAGCCTCTGAAACTGACCATCCACAACTTCATTCAATAAAACAAATTGTTATTAAGAATTATGCCATACACAGGAAAAACAATGATGAATAAGATCTAATCCTTGCCTCCAAGAAACATAAAATCCTGACAGGGACACAGGGACAGAAACAATATGGCAATGGTGCTACACTACAGGTGGAAGGAAATGCTCTAAAAACACATATTAGGGAATGATTTAACGGAGATGGGACTGGAAAGGTGATGATGTCTGGAAGATTTCACTGAACTCTCAAAGATGAATCTTGACGAACAGGTAGAATTTTGACCAGAAAGGCTTCTATGGTTTCTGTGTCAGTACATTCTTTTCGTTGTCCTATCATATCTCTAGATGCTATTTCTTTGTTAGCATTTCTTCCTCATATCCCTACTCATTCTACATAGGCTCTCTCCCACAGCATCATCTATCATCTCAAAGTAGGAATTCTTACTATACCTCCAATCTCTCCCCTAAATTCTTAATCCATACTTCAAATGTCTATTGGACATGTCAATACAGATATACTACAGGCATCAAAGTAGAACACGCTATATTTCCCAAAAATGCTTTCATTTCAGAGTTTCCTACCTCAAGTAGTAGCATTACATCTGCCCAATTACTTAGGAACAAAATGTTGGTATCATTTTCAATTACTCCCTGATCTTCAATTATCTCATCAGTTCTAATGGTCATTCCCCTAACATCTTCAGATTTTGAAATGTAAATGTCTCCTTCATTTTAGACTGAACAATGGGCAGAATCTGGTACTTTATTATATATTCAAGTAGTTACAGGAAAAAAAAATAAAATCCCCTCTGTTCCTGGGGAGGAAGAAATAAAACTACCCCTATTTGCAGATGATATGATTGTCTAATAGAGAATCTTAAGTAATAAAAAAAAAACATCCTAGAATTAAATAAGAAAGTTAAAAAAAAAAAGTTCAGCAAGGGGCAGACAGGTGGCTCAGTTGGTTAGAGCCCCGCTCTGAGCACCGGGTTACCAGTTCGACTCCTGCAAGGGATGGTGGGCTGCGCCCCCCACAACTAGATTGAACATGGCAACTGGACTTGGAGCTGAGGGGCACCCTCCACAACTAAGACTGAGAGGACAACAACTTGACTTGGAGCTGATTAGTCCTGGGAAAAACACACTGTTCCCCAATAAAGTCCTGTTCCCCTTCCCCAATAAAATCTTTGAAAAAAAAAAAAGTTCAGCAAAAGCATAGGATATAAGATAAACATACAAAAAGTGTTTGTATTTCTGTATAAGAGCAATGAACACTGAAATTAAAAATACAATAGCATTTATAACTTCTCAAAAAACTGAAATATTTAGGAAAAGATTGACAACACTTGTGTAGGACTAATAGTAAAAACTACACAATTCTGATGAAGGAAACCAAAGATTACATAAATAAATGTTTGTGGATTAGAAGACTCAACATGGTAAGATGACAATTCTCCCCAAGGTGCTATATAGGTTTAACAAAATTTCTATCACAATCTCGGAAAGATTTTTGTGGATATAGACAAGACTATCCTGAAATTTATATAGAAAAGCAAAGGAACTATAAAAGCCGAAACAACTTTGAAACATAGGATAAAATAGGAGGACTCACTTTCAAGACTTATAATATAGCTACAGATATCATGCTCTGTGATACTAGCAGAAAGACAAATTATTCTATTAATGAAATAGAATAGAGAACGTAGAAATAGATCTACACAAATACATCCAACTGATTTTTGACAAGGTACAAACACAATTCCATGGAGAAAGGATAGCCTTTTCCACAAATAGTACTAGAGTAAATGGACATCCACAAGCAAAACAAAAAATATATTTTAACTTCAATCTAAGCCTCATGCTTTATAGACATAAATGTAAAACATCAAACTACAGAAATATAGGACAAAAAATATCAATGAAAATCTTAGTGCGCTAAGGCTGGGCAGAGTTCTTAGACTTGACACCAAAAGCACAATTCACAAAAGGAAAAATTGTAAACTACATTTCAAAATTAAGTGTAATTTTGTAATTCAAAAGTTAACTGTGAAAGACCTATTAAAAAGACAAAAAGACTAGCTACAAATGTGAAAAAAATACTTGTAAACTACATATCCAGCAAACGACCAGTATCTAGAAAATATACGGAAATCTAAAAACTCAACAGTAAGAAAACAAACAATACAATTAGAAAATGGCAAAAGACATGAACAGATATTTTCACCAATGAGGATACGCAAATGAAAAATTAGCACATCAGCCATTAAAGAAATGGAAATGAAAATACACAATGTGATATATAGATGATATATTACAGAAATGCACACTTGAAACCTATGTAATTTTACTAACCATTGTTACCCCAACAAATTTAATTTAAAAAAAGAAAACTACAACGAGCTATCACTATACAACTATCATGTCTAAAATTTTAAAATACTGAAAACACCAAATACTGACAAAGATGCAGAGAAAATGGGTCACTCATGCCTTGTTGGGGGTAATGTGAAATGGCACAGCAATTCTGGAAAGCAGTGTGACATTTTCTTAAAAACTAAACAAGCAACTAGCATATGACCCGGGAATTGCAGTCCTAGGTGTTTATCATAGAGAAATGAAAATGTATGTTCACACAAAATCTGTGCACAAAAGTTTACAGCAGCTTTGTTTGTAACAGTCAAAAATCAAAAACCACCAGATGCCGTGCAAGAGGCGAATGGGTTAAAAAACTGGGGTGTATCCATACCATGGAATACGACTCAGCAATAAAAACAAACAAGCTAGTGATACAGGAAACAACCTTGACGAATCTCCACAGTATTATTCTGAATGAAAAGGGCCGATCCCAAAAGACTACACACTGTATGATTCCATTTATATAACATTCTTGAAAAGACAAAATTATAGAAATGAAGAATAGAGTCATGGTTGCTAGGGGTAAAGAGGAAGTAGGGAAGTGGGAGGGAAGTGGGTGTGGCTATAAAAGGCAACATGAGAGATCCTGGTGGTGATGGAAGTGTTGTGCATCGTGACTATACCAATGGCGGTATTTTGGTTACAATGTCTTACTATCATTTTGCAAGACAACACCGTTGGTAGAAACCCAATTCCCTTTATTTCTCTGTTATTTCTTACAACTTCCTAAGAATCTACAATTATCTTAAAATAAAACATTCAAGTAAAAAAAAAAAAAAGCAGTCATCCACATGGCCAGTGGGCCCATGAAATACACTCAGCATCATTATTCCTCCGAGTACCACACGATGAAATACTACTGCACACACAACAGAGTGACTAAAATAAAAAGAACTGATCATGCAAAGTATTGTCTAAAATAAAGTAACTGGAACTTCACACATTGCTGATGAGAATGTAAAACTGTGCAATTACTTTGGAAAACTGTTATTATCTAATAAAACTAAATGTACCGTGTTTCCCCGAAAATAAGACCTAGCCAGACCATCAGCTCTAATGCGTCTTTTGGAGCAAAAATTAATGTAAGACCCGGTCTTATATTGTATTATATAAGACCCGGTCTTATAATAAAATAAGACCCGGTATTATATTATATTGTATTTATTATTTATTATAATATATATATATATATATATATATATATATATATATATATGTAATGTTATACCTCATCTTATATTATATTAAAATAAGACCAGATCTTATATTAATTTTTGCTCCAAAAGACGCATTAGAGATGATGGTCCGGCTAGGTCTTATTTTCAGGGAAACACGGTATACTTAATCTATGATCCAGCAATTCCACTCCTAGGTATATAACCAAGAGAAATAAGTTCTTATTTCCACCAAAAGCTGCATTCATAGTACTGTCTGTAATTACAAATACTGCAAAACACCTAAATATCCACGAACAGTAGAACAGAGAAAATCTGACATAAAACGTGGGAAATAACTTAGGATCTTATCAGCACTGTGCTCTAACCCAGAGCTACCAACCAGGGTTTATAAGTGGCTGAAATACTGATCCTCCCAATAGTCTGGGTAGCCAGGCCAAGCCTACTGTAACAAAGCAAGGTGAAAACCATCTCAGTTTTCCCTAGCATGCCACACAATTATTGTCATTTTTCTATGTACACCAAAGCATGCTACAGTATGAAGAAAGGTTAGGAAGCACTGATCTAACCAAATAATGTTAAGAGTAACTGTATTAGCCATATAGTAATTTTAAGAGCACATCCACACGTGTATAAAAGCATTATCAGACATCATCATACACCTTCACAAACATATTTCAGAGCAAAAATGTTGTAACGTTCATATCCTTTGACCAAGTAATTCCACATTAGTTCCTTATGAATTGTCCAAATATCCATGAAAACATTTAGCTAAGCACAAGGTATGTAATAGTACTAGATTAAAATGTATACCAGTGTTTGTTTATTTATATAACCTAGTTTTTGACTCTTTAATGACCAAAGAAAAATAAATCAAACTATATAACATGAAAAGACAGACTGCAAAACAATATTTTCTAATGAACATATGAAACAAATGCTAGAACATTATGCATTGGTTATCTCTGAATGTAGATTATTTTAATCTTTTGGTTTTGGGGTACTTTCCATTCTACAATAAACATGATTACATTTATAAAACTGGTGGGAGGGGAAAAGTATGAGAAAGTGGGGATTAATTATTACAGAAAAAAATCTGAATAACAGAAATAATCAGCATGACAGAATACAAAATAATCAAGAGATATGACTTTTAATCTTAGCTCGACAACTAACAATTTCTATGAAGGATCCTTTTTAGATGCTCTTTAAATTTCATTTTCCTCATTTATTAAGCAGGTTGAATTAAATGACACAGGAGTGACATCAGCCAGATGGCAGAATAGCAGTTTCCAGCACTCATCCCCTCACAGAAATAGCAATTTGAACAACTATCCATGCGCAAAAATACCTTCACAAGAGCTAAGGATTCAGGTGAGAGATTATAGCTCCTGGGCCGAGCACAGAAATATGAAAAGAAGCATTGAAGAGGGTAGGAAAGGCAATCTCACATTTCCCACGACACCCAATTCCAACCCCAGGCAACGCAGTGTGGAAAGAGACATTCACCCAATGGAGAAAGAAGGGTGAAGTGAGCACCCAACTTTGCCAGAAACTCCAGCACCAGGCCTATCAAGTGAAACCGGACACCACACAAACCCAAGATACAGGAACATCCAAGTAGACTCAGGCTACAGGCCCATCTCAGCAGAAGGTCAAACCCTAAGAAACCAGGCTCCAGGCTTGCCATACAGATCCAGGCCTCAAGCCAAACACCAAAGTCCCAGATCTTAGGACCGCACACATGGACCCAAGCACAAGGGCTATACCAGTGAACCCAGGTTCTAGGCCTGCCCCCAGGCAACAGACCAGCCTGATGAAGAAGGATGGCAATACAGTAACAACAGGAAACTTTAATACTCCACTTTCAACAGAAAATCAACAAAGAAGATTACAGACCAAATAGACCTAACAGACATATACAGAACATTCCATCCAACGAGAACAGAATATACATTCTTTTCAAGCCACACGTAGGACATTCTCAATGATGGATCATATGTTAGGCCACAAGACAAGTCTTAAAAAAATTTAAGAAGATTGACATTACATCAAGTATCTTTTCTGACCACAACACTATGAAACTATAAGTGAATAACAGGAGTAAAATTGGACAATTAATAAACATGTGAAAATTAACACTCATGAAAAAACAATGGATCAAAGAAAAATCAAAAGGAAAATAAAAATCTCAAGATAAATGAAAAAGGAAACGTAATATAGCAAAACTTTTGGGATGTAGCAAAAACAATTCTAAGAGGGAAGCTTATAGCAATAAATGCCTACATATCGAAAAAAGAAAGATCTCATATCACCTAACTTTATACCTCAAGAATCTAGAAAAACAATAAACTAAATGAAAAGTTAAAAGAAGGAAGAAAATATCAGAGCCAAAATAAAATAGGGACTTAAAAAATAATACAAAAGATCAATAAAACTAAGAGTTGTTTTTTTGAAAAGATAAAATATGAAATCAACCTAAGTGTCCACTGATGAATGAATGAATCAAGAAAATGCAGTACGTCTATACCATAGAATATTATTCAGCCTTTCCAAAAAAGGAAATCCTATCATTTGCTACAACATGGGTGAACCTGGAGGACATTATGCTAAGTGAAATAAGCTAGGCACAGAAAGACAAATACTGCATGATCTCACTTAAATGTGGAATCTAATGTAGAATTCATGAAAGCAGAGTAAAATGGTGGTTACCAGTGGCTGAGGCGGTGGGGAAAACAGGGAGATGTTGGTCAAAGGGTACAAAATTGCAGTTATGCAGGATGAATAAGTCTACAGATCTAATGTACAGCATAATGACTGGGACGAATACTGGAAATATGCTAGCAAAGTAGATTTCAGGTGCTCTCATCACAAAAAAAATCCCTATGTGAGGAAATGATATGTTAATTAGCTTGACTGTAGTAATTATTTCACGACGTATATGTATATCAAATTACCTTGTTGAAAAATAGTATGTAGATCAAATCATTATGTTGAAAAATAAAAATAAAAGGTCAACACTGAAAAACACAACGACAATCAGCTCTTTTACCCCACTTATACAGTTACAGCATTCTTTGAAAAAACGGTACTGGAGGAATTGACTGTCTGTGTAGAACAAAAATTAACCTTGACCCCTGCCTCATACTATACACAAAAATTAATCTGAGACAGACCATAGACTTAAATTTGAAAAGTATAAACAATAAAGCATCCAGAAGCAAACATAGGCAAATATCTTGATGAACATTCCAGGTTCAAGTCAAAAGCAGGCAGAATTTCAGCACAGTTCATGAAGAGCAAATATGAAGACCAACCTAACACAAAGGCTGACGCAACCTTACCATGATAGGCCCCCAATTTAGGAGTTTCTTTACAAAAATATCACTATTCAACATCTATCGGGGCTACATGCATTATGCATTTCAGCTTATTCATTTATATTCCCTTGTCTGTTTCCCCATGTGATTAACGCAGCACATGGGCCACAGAGATGGTTGACTCGTAGTGGGAATGCAGTCTATTCTATGGCCCTGGAACAGAACGAAGCGAACTGGCCCTCAAAGGGGCTGACCCGATGCGCTTAGCCTTGTTAGCACCAAACTTCCGGGTGGCAGGCTTTGTTAGCCCCCGAGATTGATCATTAACTCTCCGAGAAAACTATTTCGGAAGGTCTGACAAATTTCGCTACTTTAGAATATAAAACAGTTCAAAATAAGAAAGAGTAGATTTTATATTTTATTTGTTTAATCTTGGTTAACGTAATCACTAACAAATCATTATTTCTTTAAAAATAGGGTCTCTCAACCTCAACCCCACTGACATTTTGGACCAGATAAACTTACTGCTGTGGATGGCCATCCCAATCATAATAGGAGGTCTAGCAGCATTCCTTACTTCTAGTCTGCAAATGCCAGCAGCACGCCCTGAGCTATGACAACCAAAAATTTCTCCACGTATTGCCAAATGTCTCCAAGAAGGCAAAATTACCCCTTTAGTGAAAACAACTGCTTTAAAGAACACAACATAAGGAATTTACATGTTTTAATATTTTATTAACAGAATATTTATTATTTATTTATCAAAGATGTATACCACTTATTATGTGCCAGGCACTGCTTTAAACACCACATCAATGTTAATTCACTTAATCTTCAAAATAGTCTATGAGACGGGCAGTTATGATCTCCCCTTTAGAGATAAGAAAAACATGAGCACAAAGAGATTATGTTGCCCTAAGTCCCACAACCTA
This sequence comes from Rhinolophus sinicus, assembly GCF_036562045.2. Classification (NCBI taxonomy): domain Eukaryota; kingdom Metazoa; phylum Chordata; class Mammalia; order Chiroptera; family Rhinolophidae; genus Rhinolophus; species Rhinolophus sinicus. Next base: position 108,729,810 of record NC_133756.1, read on the forward strand.
CAAGGAGCAGAGCAGGGACTACACACAGGGAAGAGGCTCCAGGGTCCATGCTCTTCACCACCACACCTGCTGTTGAAGTCTGACATATTCTACATAAGAACCAGTATCACTTATCCATAGTGCATGTTACAAACAAAAACGTGTGATTTCCTAGCCCCTAAAGGAACTCAGGCTGCCCATCTGGAAAGAAAAAATATATAATAAATAGAGAAAAAACAACCGAGGTATATTTAAAAAAAAAAAAAAAAAAAAACCCTAACGGAATATTCATAAATTTGGTGTATACGAGGTTATACATATATCAGTGAGCTAACGTGGGAAAAGACTAAATAAGGTACTCTGATGACTCCGGAGCTAGAAGTTACACTCCCAGTCTACAAGAGCTAAAGGTAAAAGATGGAATTCACAACACTAGATCAGCAAATAAAAAGAACTACTCCTATTAGTAGAAAGTAGACCCCAACCGCTGTGCAGCTAACCTTCCTCTTCCAAGATCTCAGTACTTTTTAAATAAATGAGATGATTAATATACAGTACTCAGCAGAATCATCACTACATAGTAGGCACTTAAAAAATGTTAGTTTCCTTCATTCTGCACAATAGCTCACTGTTCCAACTCCAGTTCCTTTTTGTGCTATGCAAGTTTATGAAGTGTTTTGAAGAAACTTCAAAAAAAGCCATCTCCGGTAAATCAAGATGTTTAAAAAAACAAATGGCAATTAAAATAACTATAAAGAACTGAATTACACCTCATGTCCTCCTCCCACCTTCTCTTATAACAGGATCAGTAGATATGAGTAGTCACTATAACCTAATTGTTACATGGTCAGGAAAGAGCTGTCCTCAGGAGAAATTAAGTGGTCCTCAGGAGAATCAAACCTAAACCACATTTTTTATAGCCCCAACAGATTCAAAATAAAAACAGAACTTCAACAAACAGAACTAAAGTAGGATGTTCGTCTATAGTCAGAAGACTTCCAATATTTTTTCTCTAACAAATTTCAAAATCTTTTAAAAAATAAGACCTCATTTAGGGAAAAAATATATATAGCATAATAAAGGAGATAGAATTATTTGTGGTCACAAATAAGTTTACACTGTATGTGCAGGTTAACTTTTTGTCAGTTGGGCCATGGGGTCCCCAGACATTTATATGACCAAACATTATTCTGGGTGTGTCTGGGAGGGTGGTAAGATTAACATTTTCAGGAGACTGAGTAAAGCAGATTGCCCTCCCTAGTGTGGGTGGGCCTCAGCCAATCAATTGAAGACCCGAATAGAAAAAACGGCAGAGTAAGAAGGAGCTCCTGCTTGCCTGCCTTCAAACTGGACATTAGTCTTTTCCCACCTAAAGTCTCAGAATGAAACATCTGCTCCTCCTGGGTCTCAAGCCTGAACGCTTTCGGACTGGAATTTACACAATCAGCTCTCCTGGTTCTCACGTGTTTGGGATTCAGATTGGAACCACACATCAGCTCTTCCAAGTCTCCAGCTTGCTAACTGCAGAGCTTGGGACTTCTCAGACTCCATAATTGTGTAAGCCAATTCCTTATAATAAGCCGACCCTTCTCTGCCCAGCCATCTCTCTATATATATGGTATGTGTGACGCACACACAGACACACACACACACACACACACACACACACACACACACACACACAGACTTTTGGTTCTGTGTCTCTGGAGAACCCTAGTACACTACATTTAAATTGCTTCCAGCATTTTTACTTTTAAGGTTAAAACTATAAGCTACAGAAGCCAAATTTAAATATCTAAAACAGAAAGACAATAAACCAAGCATCACAGACTAAGATTCACATATCTTTTTACAGTTTTCAAAGCTTTTAATACGCACTATTCTCATATGATTCCCACTAGTCATGAAGTAGTTAAAGCAGGATTACCATCTATTTATAAGTGAGAAAACTGAGAATCATACTGTAAGTTTTAGACCAAAATAAAATCTCAGATCTTGTAAGTTATATCCAATATACTACACCATGCTGCCTCGTCATGTACAGACAACTGGCTTATTAAAAAATAAATGTTAAAAGAATTAAAATAAAAAAAACTAGGGCAACTTTGTTAATAATATATGCTAGAGAATATAAGCAAATCTTCAAAAGTTTTCCTTAGCTACTTACTATAAAGCCTCCCTATAATGAAAATCATGCCATCAAAGCTTTAATGATCACCATCATCTAGTCAAGCCTTATAATAATATGCTTACTCTCAATAAAAGGTCCACTTTCAAATTTATATGGAAGTTGACATAGGCTTTAAGGATAAACCCGAAAATATACTCTAGATATAATATTGAGACAAAAATATAATCAAGAACAAGGCTCAGACTGAGCCTTGCATACTGAGTAATATGCCCTTGGTCCAAACTGAGTAATATTAATATTTTTGGTACTGTAAGGACAGTCTTGAAAACACACAACTGTTACTTCAACTTCCTGATATAACTCACCATGAAATACAATGATCTTAAACCAAGTAATTTTTTACACCAAGCCATCGTCTGCATACTGAAGTATAAATATCATGAGGTCTAATTTAATGAAATACTTTAATTAATGAAGAAAATTCTAATAATATGCTTCTTATCAAAGAACTTTATTTATATGAAAAACAGAAGGTACGCACAAATATTCCACTCTCTCCACTAAGAATGCTGGGTGGAATGAATTGAATCCTTAAAACAGAACTCAAGCAAACTAAGAATTCAAGCCAGAGAAGAAGGGACAATTTGAGCAAGATAAGAAATCACAGATATCAGGGGACTAGGCTGACTAAAAAATACCAAACTCCCTTCACCATTTGTTGACATATAAAATTCCATTAACAGAAAACAAAGCCATTCTCAAAAGGTTTAAACTGTACTTATACTCACACATTTGCTAAAACTCATCCTGAAGTCTAAAAATTAGCCCATCAACTATTTGCTAGATATAAAATCCCTTACTATTTTTTTTTATGGGGATAACCCTGACAATCTACCTAAACCAGAAAAGAAACTTAACTATGGTTAAAAGAAAAAGAAAGCTTTATAAAGATGCTTACCTTCCCAGATTTCACAATTTTGTCTAAACCTTGATCTACATTTAAATGGATGAAGAAAAATATAATTTAAAATATAAAATTTCATTAGAAGGGAAGTTAAATTTCAGAAACTCTGTTAATCGAGGTATTTGTATGGTCTGAGATGTTTTATTTCTGCCTTTGACTTCAAGTTTAAGTAAAGGCCAAAGTCAAAAGGAAAGAAAACAAATTCTTGGCCAGCATATTGGATTTAAGAAATCATCAAATAATCTTTCTTTCTATAAAGTAATTGCTTCTTATTTCTCTCAATCTCCTCACATTAAAATTTCAGTTTTGTGCCATAAATGTCAAACCTAATACATAGTCCCTTGATATGTTTTCATATACATACTATGTCACCGTCACTTCACTGGGAAAGCCTTCCCAAAGCCACGGCACTTGAAGGGGTACTCTTCTATCACTCTTAGTAAACACCCTGTACTTCTTAATAGCACTTACCACAGTTTAAATAATTTTTTTGTGTATTTTAAGTTTATCTTCCCCCTTGGCTGTAATGTCCATATACATTTTGTTGCCACCCCTGTATTTCTGATACATTATAGGCAATCTATAATATTTGAAGACTGAAATGAGGGCAGAAAAGACTGAAAGGAAGTGAAGATTCAGAGTAAATACAGTTACAGGCACACTCCATGTGCTCCAAATGGAACTGTGAGCACACTCCAAAATTCAGTTTGATCCTGATTAACTCAGTGTCTTCTGGGCTTCAGAGTTTCTGAGATACAGGTCTGAAAAAGAATGATCCCATGTCTACTTTCTTGGTTTAGAAACCAAGAATGATCAGAATACAACTTCCTTCATCGCTGAAGGGATACAGAATCCCTCAAAACAATTCCCAACCTGGATTAATCGTAGTCCAAACCCCCATAATCTAGTTGAAATGAAGAAACCAAAGCAACCTGACATATGTAAGGAGTCAAAAGACTACATCACATAAATGGCAGTAAGTTGAAAACATTGGAAAAAGTCAGCATTCTTATAAAGGAACCTGCTCCAATCTGATGACACTTGATTTGGCATTCTTCCCTCTTACCATACTTTTTTTCACACAAATTCATTTTACTGAATATGTTTCAATGCTGCTGAGAGCAAAATTACTTAAAATCTGTAGCATCAATATTACACATTACTATGTGCCTAGTATAGACCTTGGGGATGTAAACATATTTCACATTCATTATACTATACAAGTAATGCAAGAAATTGTACCAACACATTTTGAAAAGACTTTCTAAAACCTTTTTATTTAACTTTCTTAAGCAGTCACTTCAATTAACTCCCCTTCCCTGTCACCTAGCACAGTGCCTGATAGATATTCATTAAATATTTGATAAACAAATTATAAATCTATTACCAAAGTCTTACTACATTTTTTATCAGTATCAAAGCTTATACAGATAGGTATATGGAACATAAGTTTGTGCTCCAGCCTTTCAATCCAGGTTGTCTTGTTATAATAAAAGCAATTACTTATATGTATATTATTTATGCACAAATATGAGGCAAGATTTTTTTCTTAAAGTCATAACTCATAAAAAGAAGAAACTACTTTATACTCATTTACTCCTTAGAAATGTTCATTTTTTGACAATCTGGTGTCCAACCTAAGATATTCCCCAGAAATCAAGAGCTCTCTGTCCTAAAAAAGAAAACTTAGATTCAAAAACATAAAATAAAGAGTGTCATTGTATCAAATGGAGGTGAATAAGCAAAGCAGAAAATGGTATGAAATGCAATGAAACAAGCAACAGCCAGAACACACAGGGCTTTGTAGGCCATGATAAAGATTTCACATTTTATTGAGATGGAAAGCCAACGAGAGTTCTGGGCAGAATAACAAGCGCTGATTTGTATTTTTAAAGAATATGAGATAGGTGTTTTACCCCCATTTTGTAGATGAGAACACTAAGGTTCACATATGGTAAGAACCTTGCTCAAGGTCACAAAAGCTAGTAAGTGGCAAGACTGAGAGGCAAGCCCATGTCTTCCCTCCTCTTAACAGTACCTCCCAAAACGCCCTGCTCATGACTTCTCTGCAACACTGTCTCCTCTCAACTCTTCGTATCTAACTGCTTCTTTCTTTTTTGTTTCCTTTGTTCCTAAAATGAGCATTCCTCAGGTTGTCTTCTCCATCTAAACAACCTCCTTCAAGACCTAAGGACCTCTCTTACTTGTTGACCTTCCATACCTCCAACTTTCCCCTCTTATTCTTAGGACATGTAAACCTAAATCTCTAGCCCCACCTTCTCTCTAGAACAGCAGCTTGACATTTCTCAATGTCTTCTGGTCATTCTCCACTCCTATATTACACCAGTAGCTAAAATTCAATATGCCTCATGCAATCCAGCATATTTTGCTACAAATATGTTTTTCAAAAGCAGTATCTTCCATGCATCCCAATCAAGAAGGTTGAAAATCTTATGGCTTCATTTGATTCTTTCCCCTGCTTCACATCTGAGGCACTAAATCTAACAGGTCTGTATACCTTTGCCAGAACAAGCTTTGCAAAAGAACATCAAGCATGCTGACCCCCTGTTGGCAGCTTTTACTGGTCGCCTATTACGTCAAATAAAGGCCAAATTCCACCTGCCATTTTTCAAAGCACACCATATCCCATTCTACGAAATGTCTTTGCTCAAGCCATTCCTCTCCCTTACTCACCATCATTTCTATTTTTCCAAATCCTACTTTTCCTTCAAGGCTATCAAATTGCCACCTCTCCCATTAGGTTTCCCCTTGTCTCCTAGCCATATGTGACCTTTTACCTCTGACCTCTCAAAGCATTTATCTGTATCAAATGGTATTTATCTCAATGAATTTTTATTACAGGATAATACATGCCTAATCTTCCCTCCTGGACTACGCACTCTCACAATAAGAAGGAGGTCTCATTCATTTTCTTATTCTCCACAATACCACATAGCACAGAGCTGCTACTCTGTTTCCCCAAAACTAAGACCTAGCCGGACAATTAGCTCTAATGCATCTTTTGGAGAAAAAAATTAATGTAAGACTCAGTGTTGTATTATATTATATTATATTATATTATATTATATTATATTATATTATATTATATTATATTATATTATATAAGACTGGTCTTATAGTAAAATAACACCAGGTCTTATATTAATTTGTGCTCCAAAAGACGCATTAGAGCTGATTGTCCAGCTAGGTCTTATTTTCAGGGAAACACGGTAGACACAGCACCCTGAACACTCCAGACTCAAAAAATAACAGGTAACTGAATTAGGAATAATAGTCTAGGCTCAGTTATTACTAAATCTAATCATTAAATCTTAGTCCCCCTCCATTAGTGTATATTTTTTCATCAATATTTATCAGCAAATAATCAAAACTATGTTTTCAAGAGTCAAAAATGCATGACAAATATAATTTTCTAAATAGTAAAGAAGAGGTCTGGTAAATCAAAATAATCTGTATCACAGTGAATCAACCAGCGAGTTGGGCATGAAGACAGTGTGATGGAAAATGTGTTACACAGGAAATACCCGTGTAGACTTAGCTGCCTTACTCCTCCAGGTGAGTTCCTGTCTCTACCAAAATATAGCAATTTATTGAAGACAGTAAACTTTCCCAGATAAAGGAGCACTCCTTTTGATTTGAAGAGAATTTTCTAGTGCTCAGGCAAAAGGAAATAATGCTGGCATTGAAAAATACTTAAGGATTTGAAGGCGTTTTAATTTTGTTTAAATCAACCAAATACCTCTTTTAATAAGAATCTACTGACTCAGAAACATGAACAGTGATGGATCATAGTTATTTCAATCTTTTACTCTAATATTTATTAACTTTTACCACTGATCTATGATAATTAAACAGTCAAACAAAAGTAAACCAGATTTGGCGGCTATATTCAGAGACAGTTGCTACAGAAAAGCGCTGAGTTGAGAGAATGTTTAGTGCAACAGTAATTCATCAACTTCCAACTATGAGTGATATGCTGGAACTGTACTTTCTATTCAACAGAGATCAGCTAAAGAATAACAAGAAGTCACATATAAAAACAAGTTCAACAAACTCAAACTGTCATGTTAATAAATACAAAAACTCATCACTTAATTGCTCATTTAAAAGAAAAAGACCAAATGACTATTACATCTCCAAAGGAATAACAAATCATACAAAAATCATCAGTTACTTATTGAACAGAGAGATAAAGTGTCCCTTACCTCTGCCCCCCAAACTAGGCCTCTAGCAAAAATCAAAGTCCACATATTTAAAATTCCATGATCTACAAAGGTCAAATAATCCAGACAGGTAGGTATTCGCAGCAGTTTGTTTTCCTTAATCTCTCTCTCAAAATCAATCTCTCTCTCTCTCTCTCTCTCTCAATCTCTCTCTCTCTGTAAAAAACAAAAACAAATGGCCTATTACCAAAAAACTTAGAAAAGTCTCATTGCTTGCTGGTCTCATATTCTCTAGAAAACCTGCGAAACGACTGCCTTTAAAAACTCAGTCCACACTATGTGGCTCATTTAATCCTCACAAGGACCTCTGGAGTGAAAATGTACCATTTCTCCAATACTACAGACAGGGAAATTGGGGCTTAGAGTGGTTAATTTGTCTGAGGTTACCCAGCTGGTAAGGAGGAAGCTAGAATTCTAACACTGGCAATTTGATCCCAGCATCCAGGATCCTGCCACCTAAGCCATACTGAAATACAGGAATCCGAACAGCCTCTTGTAAGTGCAGTTAAGCTTTGGAAGTTTTGTAGAATTACCATTTTCCCATAAAGTAAAACTGTGTGAGAACACTTTTTAAAAAGACCAAAAGTGTATTTCAGGAAGTGGTATTTTAATTCTTGAATGTTAGTTATTGCCACACATTCAAAGTAAGTGGTACATACCACTGAACTGATTTCTTCAGTCAATGGTTTTCAAGCCTTTAGCAACTAACTAAAGACTGTCCACAAGTTGTTTTTTTTAAACTTGCTTAAGTGTTTATTCAGAGTTTAGAGGTGATTAATTGGCCCTTTACAATCTAACAAATTTGTTAAATTAAAAGGCTCAAAGTGACTAAATATTAAGTAAATATGTTCATATTCTGAAGAAGGGTGTAAACATCTAAAAGTCAATGAAATAGCAGGCTTTTAAACCTAGTCCTTCCCCAAAGTGCAAAAGGTTCTACTTTGAAGTCAGCTAAGGGTAAATGTCAATATCTTCATCCGGAGGTCCTGAAGAAAGTCACCTAGGAAACGCATAACTAAGAACCATCTGAGATAAGTGAACGAGTTTTCTTCATAGAGAAGGCACCTAAGTACATGAACAGCATGGAATCCATCCCTCTAAATGGGCAATTGCGTATCCTAAGTTTGCCACACATTACTGAGGGCACTATGCTTTTATCAGTTTTCGTGGCAGTCTGAGGTTTAAACAGTGCATGTGTGTGGCGAGGGGTACCACTTATTGTGGACATGTGGCAATAACTAACATTCAAGAAACAAAATATCACTTCCTGGAATACATTTCTGGTACATGCATGAATTGTCAGCATATATTACAACATACGTAAGATTCTTTTAAAAAGAACATGAAGTAGATTGACGATGAGGATTGATGTTTTTTACAAATTGTGAAAACACCAAGATTCACTACTAAAAGGATTAGTCCATCTACATTTCAACATGGTTTAAGCATTATAAGGTGAATGCTGACCAAGAACCGTTGTAGATACCAAAATGAAAAAGCAGCATGAGAGCAGATGTATTGAACAAGAAATATGACAGGAACAAAAGCAATCAGTTTAGTACAAAACACACGGTAATAGCCACAAATGAAAAGGAAATAAACAAGACCTATTTCATAGGCTCCAGAAAACACTCGATTAAACTTTCCCCCAAATCAGCTTCACTTCAAAACTCCTTTTCTATCAATGATGAAAACAGCACCAATCAGATTTGAAATCCTAGAAGTACAAAAAAGTCCTCACACGGCCCCCAATATTATCGGTCTCTAAGTCCCGTTCATTCTTTCTGTGAAATGTCTCTTATCAAATGCATCTAAATCCACCCTTCCATTCTCTCTGGCACTACCTTAGACCTGCCAAATACCTCCTTACTCCTGAACCATTCATGAGTTCATTCATTCATACTTGCACACATTCCGACTTATTAAACACGTACCACACAGAAGTACTGTGCTAGTGCTGAATACAAACCACCATTCTAACAGGAGATAAAGCCATCAATCATAATGAATGCACAGTTTTAATAATTGCAACACTTTATTAGGGCCCTACTATGTGATAGCTGCTATTTCTACAAACTATTATCCCATTTAAGTCCTTATAACAGCCCTAAAAGATGGGGATATTATCTTCTGAAAAAAATGCCTGATTATTCAAGACCTATTATGAACTAGAAAATATGATGCATCTTCAATGCTTTATTTTACTCAATTCTCACAGAGAATGACAAAGTAACATGCAAAAAGTCAAACAGCTAGTAACTGATGGAGCCGAGAGTCAAATTCACGTGCCCCAAATCCCTCCTAAAAGCCTACTTCTTCCCATACCACCTTGTATCTTGGCACCTGGGGTTACACTTTTAAACACATTTAATCAACAACTATCCAACACTGACAAAGAGCAAAGTGTTGCTATATGCTCTAAGTAGCCCCAGCCACACATGCAAATATAAATGAAACCAAAACTGTCATAAAATAATGCTTATCCTTGGTACCTGCCATAAATTCTAAATTTTTCTATTCTCTTCTATTTCACTTAAAATAAAATATTGGTCAATTCCCACTAATTTTATTTCACAGCCACTTATAAGGAGTGACCCAAAGTTTGAAATACACAGCTATAAGGGATACAAGCCAAATAAGATGGAGAATTTATCCTCAAAAAGTAAGTATTTAATCTAGTTGGAGATATAACAGTAAAACACAAACCTTTCCTGACACCCCTGACACCTCAACTGCTGGAACAGAAGAATGGATGTACCTCCTGCTCCCCTGAACTTGCTTATCACGGAACATACCAATAACTTGTCTAGGTTATAGATACAACCACTGCCTAGGCACTCAACAAACAGTTGCCGAATGAATGAATGAATGAATGAATGAGGCTTCATAGAGTTGTTATGGATTTTCAAGAGAGAAATTATATAGCATAAACTCTCTCCCCACCTACATCATCCTCCTATAAGGACAGAAACAATCTTTTTGTAGTATTGAATATATCAAGAGCTCAATAATATTTGTAGACGTTCTATCAAATATATATAGAGAGAGAGACTGGCCACAATTCATGTGGAAAAGCAGATAAAATGGCTCTTTGCCAAAGAAAATCAAGGGAGAAATTTACAGCTCCAATAATACATTTATTATTTGCCTCCACTCTCAATCCTACTATTCAAAGTGTGGCTCTTAGTCCAGCAGCATCAATAAATATTACCTGGGAGTTTGTTAGAAATGCAGAATCTCAGGCCCCACCCAGAGCTACTGAATCAGAACCCCCATTTTAGCATGATCCCCCAGGGGATTCCTAACATACATTAAAGTTTTAAACGCATCAGTCTATATGATAAAAATAACACTGGCTTCTGCAAGCTCAGAGAAAGCTACCATCTTCTCCTGTGTTATCTCTGTAACTAATAATCAAACTTTTCAGGAAGTACTACAGATAGAGCTATGACACACTTCTAGGCATAGCAGGATATAAATCTAAATTATTACTCAATGAGAAGGAAGAAATGACCATCCATTGACTAGTGAATGAAACTTTTAGGAACCATACAAAAAATATTATCTCTGCCTTCGTAGGACACAGATTTCTACTGGGCAAGAAAATGAGAGACTGAACTTCAGTACTCAAAGTAATAAATCTTTAATAACAAAGACAAGGTTACTGAAAACCAAAAAAAAGATGCTTGTGAGAGCATTTAATAAACTTTCTTAACAGTTCTCAGTGATACAAACACATATTTCCAAATATTCTCTATTAAAAATTCCAAACTTAGATTGCCATATATGTAAAGTTGTGTAATAAAGGTCGATGACATAAAGTCAGATCTAATCACCTTCACTGACTGGAAGACTAGAACCACCTTTTAAATTACCACGCAAAATCTCAACAAGGTGTCTACTTTGTGAACTTACAAAAAACTTGCAAAACCCTCAAGCCACAATCCTGTGGTTCCAAAATGAGACAAGCTCTGAGGCAGCAGGGATTTGCTGTCAAATACGCCCTTAAAAAAAAAAAAATCGGTGTAGGGGGACAGAGGGATTTATACGAAGAAAGATTACAGGCCGTTTCTCATCGCCTCGCTGATCTCTCCATCTCAAGGCAGGAGAGAGGAAAACTAACACAGATCCTCTGTAGTCACAATTTTAAGTGTCCTAAACTTAATTCCAGAGTTGGAAGCCCATCCTCTTTCCCAACAGGCATTTAGATGACAGCTCAACCTCTAATTCCCCTCCCCCTCCTCCCTTCCCAAGTAGGATTTGGGATACCCGCCCCTTGAGTCCTCCCCCATCCCACCCACCCTCGTCCCAAAAAAGCACTCTGACCCTTCCAAAAGAGAAACAGACACTGGGCGAGTCCCCCAGGCCTCTCGGGAGCCAGACGGCACCCCGGCCCATCCTCCACGCTAAACTCGCGCCTTACGGGTCTCACCAAGTACAGAGGGGCATAGATCTTCAGGGACTCCTCCAGGGCGCCCCCGGTGATCTGCACGAAGGAGACCCCGCAGGAAGGGTGCCAAGTGTGGCCGATCTCGTAGCAGTTATGAGGGATGGACTTGCTGAGAGCCGCCATGACGAGGAATCGCGCGGAGGGGACGCGAGGGGGGTGAGCCGAAGCTTGGGAGGGAGGTGGGAAGGAGGGACGGGAGCAAGCGTCCAACCACCTTGGGCTCGCCGGGCCGGCCCCGGGAGGAGGAGGAATGGAGGCTAAAGGTCACGCGAGCGGGGTTACTCTGGGCCGAAGTCCTCGGATGTTGAGCGCTCGGCGTATCGTAGCCCGAGGGGGCGGGGCGCGCACCAGGAGGCGGGGCGAGGCTGAGCACGCGCGCTCCCTCCGGCGGGGGCGCGCATCCGCCCCTGCGAGCCCGGCGCCGCCAGCGGAGCCGATCAGAGCGGAAGGTGTAAGAGCGCAGCTCGGGACGCGCCTGCCTCCCCACCCCGCACGCCCCGCCCCGCGCTGGAGCGCCCGCGCTGGAATGGATGGGCAATGGTAGGGCACTCGGGTCACTTTGTACTCCAGTCTGTCCTCGCCAAACCCGCCCAAGTAGAACTGAGGGCAGTGGAAGAAAGGGATTAAGTGTCTTTGTTGGGAACTGGTGGAGGAAGATGGTTGCCGGAAGAGAGCCTGGACAACTAGCCTCAGAACTGCCAGCTGCCCTTCCCTAGAGTGCCAGGTAATAAATAGCTAAAACTGCCTGCTGATTACGACCACACTGTTCCCAATTGCTGGACTTTCTAAGCTCCGTGGTGCCTAAGAAGGCTTGAAAATTCTGTTAGCTGTGTTCGTGGGGAAAGGGTAGTAGGTCATCCTGTACAAGCCCTGGGACACTGAGAAGCTACCTATAACATCCACGGCGAGTGCTCATCAGCCAAACAGTAACACACAGTAGAGGCAGCAGTGGCCATGGAACTCATACCCGACTAGAGAGGTTGGCCAACAATTGGCACGACAAGGGACTGTGTGGCCTGTGAATCACATAACCACTCTAAATGTCAGTCTCCTCACCTACAATAACCCTCCAGGTTCCTTGGAATCCTAAATTCTACAGTTTCTTAAAGCAGGAGCTTACTACCTTTAGAGTAACTCCATTCCAGTGTACTCCATTTATTAGGTTGGTGCAAAAGTAATTGCGGTTTTTGCATTTTTTAACCTTTTAAACCGCAGTTACTTTTGCACAAACCTAGTATCATTCTACAAATATTTACTGAACCCATACTATTTTCCAGGCATAGTTGTAAGCTGTATAGACTCAGATGTGAACAAGAGCGACACAGTTTCCGCCCACCCCTCAATGCCACAGCCTGGAGCCTGAGCTGTCACTGCAGCCACAAGCACTATACTATGGCTTCTGGAGTTACAGTGAGTGATGAAGTCACCAAAATTTTTAATGATACTCTGTTTCCCCGAAAATACGCAAAAATGAATATAAGACCCGGTATTATATAATATATTATATTTTATAGTATATTATGTAAGACCCGGTCTTATAATAAAAAAGACCTGGTCTTATATTAATATTTGCTCCAAAAGACGCATTAGAGCTGATTGTCCAGCTAGGTCTTATTTTCAGGGAAACACGGTATGAAAGTAAGGAAATCTACACAAAAGGAGATCAAAGAAAGAAAGCAGTTCTCTTCTGTTTAAGCAATGACAAAAGACAAGTAATTGTAGAGGAAGCAAAACAGATTTTGGTGGGTGACACTTTAGAGGACCTCTACACGTCTTTTGTGAAGTCACTGCCTCTGAAGGCCTGTCAGTTTGCTTTGTGTGAAACACCATACAAAACAAAAGAGTCTAAGAAAGAAGATCTAGTATTTTATTCTGGGCTCCTGAAAGTACACCTTTAAAAAGCACGGTGAGGCGGCCAGATGGCTCAGTTGGTTAGAGCGCGAGCTAACAACAAGGTTGCTGGTTTGGATTCCCACATGGGACAGTGAGCTGCGCTCTCCAAAACTAGATTGAAAACAATGACTTGACTTAGAGCTGAATTGCGCCCCCCATAACTATATTGAAAAAACAATGACTTGACATCCTGGGAAAACACACTGTTCCCCAATATTCCCCAATAATAATAATAATAATAATAAAGCATGGTGATTTATGCTAGCTCTAAAGATGCCAATTACAGGTAGTTACTTGGTTTATCTCTTCTCACCTAGGAGCCATAAAACTACCAATGGTGCTCAACATGGAGCCACGTATGGAGCCGTATATGGACATACAAGACCTACCCATCTACCGTGGGCCATTAGACCACGCTCTGACCAACTAGCCCACTGCTTATCAATACTTTGCCCCTCCTCAGCCGGAATCAGCCAGAGAGATCTTCATCCCTTTCCCTAATGGCAGTTAGGGTTACACCATCACAGGGGGGATTGAGACAGAAAAATCATTGGCAGTCAGGGACATGGCCACGGTGGAAGGAATTAAGGCCGAGACCATAACAAAGCCAGAGGAAATTACTTTATTCAAGCTGCATGACCAGCCAGAGTAATCAGCTCAGGTGTAGGGGCGGTGGAGGAGGGCCATTTAGCTTGTAATAAAGCCATTCATGCTGCAGAGCCTGCCAAGATTAACTGCCCAGGTACAGGGAAGGACCAATCAGCTTGTAGTTAGCAAGTGCGGTCTGAAGAGATGAGGTCAATCATAGGTGTCAATCAAGTGGCCCCACACCTGGAGAGGAACAGCCCATCCCAGATAAAACCCCCAAGCTCCTTTGGGCCTTCGCCTTTTTGAGCCTTGCTTTTGCTCAGGGTCCACTTCAAACCCTTCGGAGGGTACTTTTTCTCCAAATAATGCCACCTTTGGGCCTTTGGGCCTTTGCCCCCCTTTTGCCTTGCCTTCCCTTGGGGCCTGTTCCAAAGTCTTTGAAGTGTACTGTCCCTTTTAATAATGGCCCTGTGCCACTGCTTTCTTCCTGGGCCCACTTCTATTTATTTGAAGTGTACTTTTTCTTCTAATAAACTACTTTTTCACTACTTTAAAAAAATAAATTAAAAAAATTACAGTTATTAAACATGAGTGGCAATTAGATGGATTGGATGATATTAAGGAGGCTTGTCACTTGGAGAGAAATGGGGAGGCCATGTAGTAGTCTAACTTGAAGGAACACCCTTGTAAAATGATAGTCAAATGCCATCTGGGTGTTAAGGAGCTTCCACTTCTTCAGCTCAGTCGATTGGAATTGTATTAGGTTTTGTTTTGTTTTTCCCCCTTCCTGATGGACCCTTCCAAAACAATGAATGAAGGAACTATTCCTTTAAGCAGCTTTTCAGTGATTGCCATTAGACTGTTTAATACTATTACTTTTATGTAGAACAAAGGAATGACTTCCCATCATATTTTAGCTAAAACAACTCTTTATATGCCTCCCTTGCAGCAAGCACTACAATGAATGTGATTGTCCATGTGAATTACTTACAATACCACAAAGGGTAAGCTATTATAATTGAATCTCCTGAAACTAGCATCCTAGAGAGCGGAGACAGAAAATAAACAAGAAAACTAAACAAGATAATACAGGATAGGTGTAATAACAATATAAGATAGTATAAACTAAATAAGATAGTATGAGATACTTGTTTGAAGGAAATAAAAGAGGTGTACTCATTAGATGAAAAGCCCAAAATAACAGTGGTAAAGAGATAAAAGTTTTTCTCTCTCTCAGGTAAGCAATCTTAGGCAAAGATACTGGCTCCATAACCATCAGGGATCCCAGACTCCTTCTGACAAGTTGCTCTGCCAACTGTCACCTGTGATTTCCACCCTGACTTATAAGATGGCTGCTTCACTCTGAGCCATGACATCCACATGCCAGAAAGACCAGCAAACGAGGCAGCGGGGACGTATTTCCTCTTTTTAAGAAAACTTTCCAGATCTATGCAGACTACCTCTCCTTACATCCCATTGGCCCAAGCTTAGTCACATGGCCACACTTAGTTGCAAAAGAGGTTGGGAAATGTAATCTTTTTTTATTGGTTGCACAAATGCCCAGCTAACTTTTGGGGTTTCATTACTGAGGAAAATAAAAACATATACTGGGGGCAACCAGTAGTGTCTGCCATAGTTCTATGTCTCTGGCTACCCAAATATCTGGGCACATCCTTCTTCTCAGAGATACACACACCCTCCCCTTCCTGTGGGGGACAGCCAAAAATCCTGTGCAGTTATCCCATCCTGCTGAAATTCCAGCATCTTCCTCAGGACCAAATACAGCTCTCATGTTCAAGTTAGCGACCCTCCCCCCCATTAACACACCCAATATACAATGGTAGGATAGAAACACATAATTACAATTTTTATAAATCAATTCAAAATATGAGAGAATAAGAACCAATATAAACTTGCCCACAGAAATTACAAAAGTAGCAGTGTAGGCTTGTCCTACTTAATTTCAATAATCCATCCCTGAATATCCGATGTTCTGCAAGATGCTAAATGGGAACCAATTTTTAAATGAAAGAATATGAATGTGTTAGACGTCAACCCCCAAGTTCCTATCATGTAGTTAAAATAAAGTGAAATGCCACATATAAGTAACAAACTGTTATGTTAGGATGTACAATACTTCAAGAATAGCATCTTAATCACCAAACACTTAATTCGGTTGCTATCAGTTGCTTTTGAGTATAATAGCTCATTTAGTTTGCATCATAATGATAAACATTACGTTTCATGTGGCACAGCAAATACTTACCAATAACTGAGGAAATTCTAAAATTACAATTAACGGCAGGCAATTTCTTTTAATTAAATGGAGACGTGAAGCTTAAAGAGATTTGAGAAGGGAACAACAAACTTATTGTTGCCACAAGTACCAAAGATGACAGTACTTATGAGTTGGACAGCAAAGGGGAAATTTCAGGCAAAGTCAGATTCAAAGGAATGGAAAGGGTATTATCTATCTTTCCTGGTGCTGCTGTAGAGACTTCAGAACAGGAAGGATTGGTAAATTCTCAGGGAGGATGAATTGTGCTTTAGCAGTGAAAAAATAAAAAATTGCAAAATGGAGCAGTTTGCAGTAAACCAGTAGTTTACATTTGTAAATTCCGTTATATGTCAGGCTGTTGTTTAAAAGAAAGGGTTCTCATCATGCTTCCATCAAGTTTAAGGCTAATGTTACACCCTGTATCTGCAGGGCCATTTATTCTTTTAAGCTGCCTATGACCAGTGGCTTGACTGGATACTCTCTAGGGCCTTTATTGTTGCTTTTCCATAAAAAAGGCTTTAGGGTTCATCAACAAGGTGCAACAAAGAGTTTCTTCAATGAAGATACACAGTGAATGAAGGAAACTAATCTGGCAATTTGTAGCTGAATTCGAAGGCTTTGAAGAGTGCCAAGCTGAAAATTGTTGCTCTTGCAAGATTCTGGCTTTGAAGATGTCAATGGAAAAGAATGGAAGAGCTCTTAAGATCTCATGCAGAGGATTTAACAGCACTAAATTGTTCAGCTTTACATGCAGTCATTGTAGAAATGCAAATCAGTCATAAGCACAATGACAAAGCATGGTTCAGACTAAGTATGACACTGTGGTCCCTCTTCATTCCAGGAACATTCAGATACACATTGCCTTAGTTGATACGAGACAAGTTTTTAAAAATATTGGGTTGGTACAGATGTTATTGCGGTTTAAAAGGTTAAAAATAATTGCAAAAATCGCAATTACTTTTGCACCAACCTACTAACTACGTATGATTCTGATTTTCTACCAATTTTGGTTGCAACATGACTCATTTTCTTCACATTATTTTAAATACTATATTCTGTTTTTAAGATGTAAATATGAATTTTTGCCATATAAACATTGAAAGCTGTTGTATTCTTTTAGTCCAAGCAGGTAGTGCTTCTGCCAATATAGTTCTCTTTAAAATTTAGGGGGAATCTTACATATCAAATTATAACCAGCCCATTTATAAAAAGCCATACCCACAAATCCCTTCCAGGGAGACACTTTCCATCTCAAGCTGAGAGTCAGGGACCTGTTGGAAAATGCGCTTAAAATATTTAGAAGCCCACTTGTGAAGCTGAGAGGGTCTAGTGAGAACAGTCTTAAATATTTCTACAATCTTAAAGAAGTATCTTATAGCTGTATCCTGGATTTCACCTGGGCCTTAAAGCAATGCCTTACTTTCAGAATTTTTCACCATCTGGAGAGGCTGGGAATAAACAACAGCTTTATTTTTGAACCCAAAGATCCTAAGTTCTTTATATTGACTCTAAATTCTCCTTAAAAATTAAATAGTTCTTTTTGTCTCATCTCTTTCTATGTCTTATCACACATAATTTTTGTTTGTTTGTTTGTGTTTTTAATCAATTGATGCTTTCAACATTCTGCCTGGACATTTCCTTAACAAAATGCACCAGTTTGTTAGAGATATTTTCTATTTCCCACAATTCAGCAGGCAACAGTGTTGCCAAACTTTCCTCCTCTACAAAACAAGGATCCCTTTTTTCCCAGCTTCTGATAAGAATTTTCTCACTGTCCTTCAAGACTTCAAGAATTCCACAGGATGCTCTCAAATAAACTTACCAAATATTCAGGTGTGCTGTCCTTAGACTTCCCAGTGTCTATATTACTAGTTTGATGACGTTATCTTGGAGACTATGGCTCACGACACCATCCTCCCTCACTTCAAACTCATACTGCTACCACCACAGGATTTGAAAGATAAGGTTTATGATGGTTCTTTGAGCTGAAATATACAAAATCCACATATAATAAATAGGAGTAAATATATCAAAGGCATGCTTCAAAGGCCAGTCACATCTGTCTAAAAAGTTAGACTGAATGCAATAACACGCCTTTAAAAAACAGGTGATAAAAATGGAAGCAGAAAAAAAAAAAAAAAAGGAGGGAGAGAGCCACTGAGGTAAGTCAGGCATATGCTTATGGGAGTGGAAACTGCAGTGAAGGGACCCTGGGTAATCTGGAGGCACCGACAAAACTATCTTTACTATGACATGGATTCACAGGCTCTGTTGGAAGGATGCCATTAAACATTTTCTTTTGTAATTAAAGTTTATTGGGGTGACAATTGTTAGTAAAGTTACATAGATTTCAGGTGTACAATTCTGTAAGACATCATCTATATATCACATTGTGTGTTCACCACCTAGAGTCAGTTCTCTTTACATCACCATATATTAGTCATTAAACATTTGATTCATCTAACTAGTGCTCCTTTTCTGAGGACAGGTACACCAGACAAATGTTTATTATACTTTTACTTCTCATGTAGGCCTGTCTTGAGTGAGAGAAAAGGCGTGGTCATAGTAACACAGATATCCTAGTTTGTGTGAGAGGGCTTTTTTTCCTCCTTGTCATTTAATAAATTGGAATTTTGATTCGTACACTTATTTATAAGCTTGCTTTGTGTCACTTAGCCTATGAGAGACAGAGCTTCCCTTGGTGTGCTGACAAAACCAAGTTTCTGACCTTGGCAGTTCGTGGGTATTAACCAAGAAAATTTGGCTATGCTGAGATACCACATACACCTCCCCTAAATCTCAGGGGCTTGAAATAAGAAAGGTTTATTTTATGCTCACATAAAGTCTGAAGCAGGTTGGCCAGCTCTTCAGGGTAAATTTCCTTCAAGTAGTGATTCAAGGTAAAGCTTCTTCCATCTTTATTGGGCCTTCAATAGCCACTTTTTTTTTTTTTAATTTGATTTTTCTTTGCATAAGTTTTAGTTGTTGTATCTAGGAATGTACAAAAATTTAAGTGTACAGCTTGATGAATTTTTACATTTGCCTTAACTCCTCAGACAACTATCCAGAAAAACAGGTTTTCCATCACATCAGAAGGCTCTTTTGTGCCGCTTCGCAGTTCATACACCTGTGAACAGACATAACTACTATTCCGACTCCTATCATGACAGCTTCATTTTGCCTTTTTCTCGAATGTACATTAATAGAAGCATATATTAATATTCTTTGGTGTCTGGCTTTCCTCACTTAAGAGTTCATACATGTTAGTTCATTCATTTTTATCTCTCTGTAGTCTTCTATTGTAGTCATTTTTATCACTCTGTAGTATTCTATTGTATGACTACAGCACGATTTTTCCATTCCAGGACATTTGGGTTGTAAGCTTTGGGCTATAATGACTAAACCTGCTCTGACCATTCTTTTACTTGTCTTTTTGTAGTCATATAATTTGTTTCTCTTGGGTATATACCTAAGAGCAGAAATGCTAGTTCATGGGGTAGGCATATGTTTAGCTTTAGTAGATACTGATTAATTGCTCTTATTTTTAAGGGCCAGGACTTGAAATGGTTTACATTACTTCTGCTTACATCCTATGTCCAGAACCAAAGTTGTATGTCCCCCACCTAAGTTCAAGGTGGGATGGGAAATATAGTCTTCCTGTGGAACCAGAAAAGGAGGATGAAATGAGATTTGTTAAGGATCTACCACTGTCTCTGCCAAAAATAGCAACCCCAGGGTCAGGCTACCTATGAAACAACCAACCAATTTTTTCAGTTGGTCACCTTGTGGACTGTATGACCCTTCCTTTTCAAATGAATAAATGTGCAGTGGTACAGCTTGTTTTAAATGGACCCATGCAAGCTGACCATCCTCACTTACTTCAATGGACTGAATGTTTGTGTCCCCCAAAATTCACATGTTGAAATTCTAACTCCCAATGTGGTGGCATTAGGGGGTGGGGCCTCTGGGAGACCATTACAACACTATGTGGAGCCCTCATGAAAGAGATCAGTGCCTTTGTAAAAGAGACTTCAAAGAGCTCTCTAGACCCTCCCACCTTGTGAGAACACAGCCAAAAGGTATGGGCTATGAACCAGGAAGCAGGGCCTCCCCAGACATGGAATCATGTGGTGCCTTCATCTTGGACTTCCCAGGCTCCAGAACTGCAAGAAATACATGTTTGTTGTTTAAGCCACCCAGTCTATGGTATTTTTGTTGTAGCAGCCCAAACAGACTAAGACAATCACACTTAAATTTTTAATAAAACTCCTTCTCATTGTAAGCTCCTTGAAGGCAAACTCTCCTTCTGATTCTTCTATGTTATTTTCTATACCACATAGCACAGTACCTTGCACACAGAATACTTTGAGTAAAATATTGAATGAATAAATAAATGCAAGACTTGGTGAGAGAGAAATTTTAAAGCACTGTATCCACTCCTTAAAGAAGAAAAGAAGACAAAAATATTTGGAACTTATTTGTTATTTATTTGCTTGTTTTTTTTGTTTACTTCTTTAACTCCCTATTAAAGTCTCAGTTCCTTGGAAGTAGAATATGCCCTATTTGTCATCTTTATATTTTCCCTCAGCACCTAGAACACTAGTGAGAAACTGCAATATTTTGAAGGGACAGATAACTGACTCCCAGATAGAATTTCCAGTTTATCACCCTAGTCTATAGTTTCTAGAAATGACTTCTACACCTTTATACATATATATACCAGGGGTGCCAAAAAAAGTATATATGTGACTATTTTATATACACAGGGTGCCAAAAAAATGTATACACATTTTAAGAAAGGAAAACTATTAAAATTGTAATACTCAATATATACCAATAAAAGAAGATGAATACCAGTCACATTTGACTTCTGCAATTACAAGAGGTGCTCAGAATGGTTACCATCAACGTTCAAATACTTCTGATTATGGCGAACTACTGCTTGAGCAACGTTGACTAAAGTGTCCACTTGTATACATTATTTTTGGGACCCCCAGTACGTGAGTATGTGTGTGTGTGTGTGTGTGTGTGTGTGTGTGTGTGTATGCATGTGTGTGTGTGTGTATTATCATATACAATAATATATATAATACAATATTAGTCTAAGCTCAAGCTTTTGATCCTCTTAAACTATCCATGAGCACACAAAAATATCCATAAGCTCCACAATTCTGTAATATCTGCAAGTTATTATAGTTCTATGATATGTAATTTAAATCATTTACTTGAGTCTAGACACTTGAATTCATGGAAAAAATGGCTAAATTCTTATTGCCTTCTCTCCTACCTTGGGCTTCAATTATCCTTAATTTTATTCTTTCTAATAAGTGATAATTATTTTTGATAGCAAACATAAAAGCCCAAACCAAGTTAATCACTTTACATTCTGCTTATCATCCATTTCGATGACATTACTTACTCCCAAGCATAAGGCCGACTCCTTCCCTTATCTGATGCCAAACATAGCTACAGTGTCCTATTTGTTGACGTAATGAGACTCAAACAATTGTTCATTCCCGGATGTAGCTACATCCACAAAGTGCGTGTTGCTACTTTTGTGTGTCCTTCCTTGATAAGGTGCCTCTTTTTCTAACTTTTCACAAGCCCTTTAAAAACCTATGTATGTCATGAGGTACCAGCATTTTATTTTTCTTTGTGAAGGTTCTGCTATGCTTTTTAACAATAGATACTTTTTGAAATTCTGGTACTTAGAACAACTGCGAGTGCTTTGAAGGCACGGACCATCTCTTGTGTTTCTCTGTGTGTCAGATGGTGCTCTAGTAGGTTGTCAGTATAATCTTTTAAAATAAACACTATTGTTTGCCTCTCTGCAACTGACATTACCCATTTGCAAAATGAGGACACATTTTTGTTTAATGTAACTTGCTTAGAGAAATAATAGAAATCAAATGCATGAAATTCTTCAAAACTGCAATTTCCTCCAAAATAAATGCAATGTCGTTAGTGCCTAACCCAGGATCTACTACATAGGCACACTCAAGTATTTGCTGAATTAGTAAAATACAATTTAAAGTATACCTTTATAGTAAAACTTTTATGGTTAGCATTCTATAGTTGTACCCTAATTTGAAGATTGAAGTAATGGGCCATATATATTTTTTTCTCTCTCTAAACTTTTCAGTATCTGTTTGTTCAAAGTCTTAAGTACTTGTCTAAACTTGCCCAGCAATCTCGTTCTTAACATATTACAAATATTACAAATTCTAAGATGACCCAGATACTTTTTATCAAGGATTTTATCACTTTCACTGTACAAATCAGTGCTCCATCATGGCTAGAATCAAGTTCAAAGGCAGAAGTTTTCCTCATTAAGATTATCTTATGAAAACTAAAATTATCTGCAAGGATGTATTTGATGATCTGTTGTTAATAGAATAAGGCCTAACTGAATAGTTGAAGAGTTTCTTCCTTACTGAGTCTTTTTGGATTAGTTTGTGAGCAATTTTGGAAAAGTATTTTCCACATGGTCTGAAGGACAAAGCCATCTGTCATATGCATTCAAAGTAATGTTTACTTTCTGGCTCTTTTTAAATGAAAATTCACAACCAAATTCTCTCCATTTTGTGTCTGTTCTCATGTTTGAAAATTTTCTCCCTTAAAATACTGCATCTCATATACTTGTAGTCTGCCTATAAATTAACAATATTTTTAGAAATCATTTCAGTAGGATCTATGAACATTTTAAATATGTATAGCCTTTGACCCAACAATTCTAATTCCAGGCCACTATTCTATAGAAATGACAAAAAATTTCTCCAAGTGTTATTTATAAGAGCAGAACTTTTCAAAATAATCTAAATGTCCATGTTAGGGACATGTTAAATAAATAAATTATGATACATCCATATTGTGGAATGTGGTAAAAAGAATAATGTAGATATTTGCATGTACTAATGTTGAAAGATGTTCATGATATTCCATTGAATGGGGGAAAAAACCCACAAACTATTTTATATTGAGAGAGCTCATCGTTTAAAGAATAAAAGCTATTTTGTATATATGTATTTGTGTACATGTTTACACAGGCATTGAAAAAGGTATCAGAGAATACACAACAAATAAAGAAATCAGGACAGAGCTCTTTCACTTTTTATTTTATATACTACTATATTATTTAATTTTTCCCAGTTAGTATACATTACATTTGAATTTCACCACTTTCTTCTGAATTATTATTTTTTTTACCAGAATTTATTTTAAAAATAAAAATGATAGTCAACTGGCTGTCAAGTCTTGTTACTTAATTTGGTAATATGTTAGTATATCACAAAATTTTAATATTTTAAAAATTGCATTTCAATATAATTGGTTTTTTGTAATCTTATGTATTTTAATTTTATGCATTTAAAGGTATTATTCTGAGAAGATGCTATGGTCTGAATGTTTGTGTCCCCCAAAATTCATATATAGACATCCCAATACTCACTGTGATAGTATTAGGAGGTAGCCTTATAACGGAGGCCCCAGAGAGCTTAGTGTGTCCTTCTGCTATGTGAGGACACAGAAAGAAGGCGCTGGCTATGAACCAGGAAGAGCGCCCCCACCAGAATGCAGCCACACTGGCACCTTGATCTCGAAGAGCCTCCAGAACTGTGAGAAATAAATTTATGTTGTTTGTAAGCCATGCAGTCTGTGGTCTTTTATTATAGTAGCCCAATTAGACTAAGACAGAAGGAATCCATAGTCTTCCTAAGCTGCCCCGAGACCCATGGCACAAAACATTTTAAAGATGCCTGCATTAGATTGATGCAAAAATCTCTATAACCTTAATGCTTATTGCATTTTGATTAAAAAAAGGAAAAGATGTAGTACTACATTCTTTCCTCTTCTATTAATTTTTTCTTTCTTTCTTTTTTTTTTTCTTTTTACAATATATAATTTGTAAGACTAAGCCCTTACAAGGCTCTTTTACACCTGAGAAAACTGAGGGTGGTACAGGCTAATCAATGATTCAAAGTCATGTAGCTAATTAATAACAGGGCTGGGACTAGAACTCAGGTCTCCTGGCTTCGTCTCTAGTGCTTGTTCCTTTGAGCTAACATAGGACATACCTCTTTCCTGTCCAGGAGCTAATGGTGCTGGTGTTATAAATCGTGGTCTAGAAAAATCATTGTATTACGTATTTATTTGCTATTGAACATGCAGTTCTCTTTGCCTAAGAATCTGTTCAATCAGTTGGCCAGCAATTAATTCGAATTGTGCCAAGTGCTGAGCTGGGTGCTGGGAATCCGACATTGAGCAAGAGCCAGTCCCTATCTGGATGGAAATTACAGTCAGCCTAGTAAGAAGGATAGGCATCAAACACTGAATTCCTCGTCTCTTCTTTGGGTGACTTTTTCTACTCACCTTTCAAGCTATGACTCAAATGCACCTTCTCTGTGAAGCCAGGGTAGAGTTAGTTGCTCTTCTCTGTGCCTCCACAACACATGGTTCACACCTTCGTATTAAACTGAGAATAGGCTTTCAAGTTTCAGATTTTAGTTAACAATGTTTCCTGCCACCCCATTCACCTCTATTCCCCAACCAGGGGGTAAGGTTTGCTTTTTCATCTTGATAGCAACCTCGAGAACTTGTACAGTGCCTGGCACATGGTAGGCAATGAATACTTGAATGACTGGAACTGAAGTCGGGAGAAAAGAATGGAAAGTTCTCTGTGATTTCTTTGTGCATATTGTATACCCACATGGGATTTTTTTAAATTAAAAATGGCATTCCTCATTGATGATTTTTAAGTTTACGATTTGTAAAAACCCATTTTTATTGTTTGGGCTAGTGGCCAATATAAATGGAAATAGATGTGAGCATTTGCCAGCTGTTGTTAATTATAAAATCTTAAAGTCTATTCAGAAATGTATTCAGAAAAATCTACCTTTTGCTTCAATTTATCCGAGTTGACAGTCTCCACAACCTAAACCCATTAAAACCCACACCTCCAAATTCATTTAATTCTGACCTGTGACTATAGAAATTGAATCCCTAAAGAATCTCAATTTCACTACTTGGCTAACTCTAATTCTTTAACTTTATAAAATTCTTTTTGAATGAATTTGGACAAGCCAGGTATCTAAAGTTCAAGAAAAAGAAGTCAAAATTAGTTCCATATTTGTGTGGCAGGGAAAGGGCTGTGTCCCCTGAAAGGAGGAAACAGTTTCCCTTACCCTCAGCTCAGAGCTGGACTCCCCTTCAGGAGTGAGACCCTTGGGAAAAGCAGAGACCGCTGGGGATCCACAGGTGCATAGTATTTGTAACTGGAGCCCTGACAAAAACCGGGCCTGAGATTTTTGAAGCCTGGGATAGGGACAGTAGCTTGAATATTGTCATTTCAGATCTCCAAGTAGTTTTTTTCCAGAGGTGGTATCTTTCATTCATTTTGAGGCAGATTCATCCTTGGTGTGGAGGAAATGATCAAAATGTTAGAGGTTAGATACACGAATATTGAACCAGTCCCTTTTCTGGAATGGAAGTTTGACAGTTGTGACTGCAGAGATATGAACTTTTCTGCATATTAATATTAAAATTTACCTTTATTGTGGGCAGAGCCCCATCTCTGTAGTGCATGATGCCGTTGGAGAAATATTTCCTTTAAATGTGTATTTTAGTAGAGATGCTTATGCTTCTTGTTTAAATAGCTTCTCCCAGGAGATTGGGAGTGAAGACTTTAGGAGTACAGGGAAGCTACAGTTCTGGTTTTTTACTTCATGTGGATAAAATGCCCTAAAAAACCAGGACTGGACTAGGCTTAGTCCATGAAGGCGGGCCTGTTACTGTCTCACACGTGGTAATACTCAAACACAGACTTGGGGAATGTGCTCCATTGGCTATTTTGCTTTTATATCATCATATAAATGATGATATATATGATGGCCTCTCTCAGAGACCATAGGAACGGACCTCACCCATGAGTGGCGGTGGTGGCTGGAGTTTCCCCAGAGGAAGTGGACAGGAAATGAGGATAGGGACGGCAGGCCTGAGATGAGAGAGAGACTACGAGGAGAAATGTGTTCCCCTGGGGCTTCTGGAGCTTGGGGCCTGGATTTTCGGTGGGGCAAACTCACTGGAGATCACCCCCAAAGGAGATGAGCAGCAGACTCTGCCAGACAGCCCGAGCCTGGGAACCAGGCAGGAAGGCACCTCGATGGCCCCAAGACAGCCTGTGCTTTGGCTTGTGGGCTCGGAGAGCATTCGGAATTCCAGAATAGCCACTTTGAAGTGTGTCCGTTTTGTATTTCTTTCGCTTATCCTTAACCATGTTGTACAATTTTGTCAACCATTACAGACTGTCACAATGAGGGAAATTAAAGGAAGGGTCTGTGTCTACCTTTAGGGACATTTAGAAGGGAAGAAAAGCCTCTTGAGGCCAGCTGCGGTGGCTTCAATTGTACGGTGGCAGGAGGTGGGAGGTGGCAGTGGGGGAGCTGTGATGAGCAGCCTGGAACCAGAGGTGGCAGGGCTCCTGGACCACGTGAGCAGGTGGGAAGGGCAGAGACCTACTACTTGTGGAGAGGAGCCTCATAAAAGGCGAGACTTCGTGTCATCAGGTAAGATGAAAGTTTGAGCCACAGTAATTTGGACAGAAGGTAAACCTGACCTCATTTTTAATCATAGTCTGGTGAGGTCTATGAGACTGGGTATGTGCATCTGGAACGCACTACAGGATGTAGTCTTTATGTCTTAGAAACCTGTTTAACATAGGTGCGCAGAATACAAAAGCAGGCCTCATATGGGTTCCCAGCCAGATTTGTGGAACTCCTATTTATCCATTCATTAGCAATCATGTACAAGAACCCAGCATGTACCGAGCAGTACAGGAGGAATCAAAACAGATCCGCTGAAATGGATCTGCTATAGACCGCTCTTCAACTCTCAAGGCAGAATTATGATCACATATCCCATTTTCCTAATTATAGGAAACATGACTTGCGCCCTTCAGTTAGATGAGCATGGAATCTTGGGTCACTTTCCGAGGGCTCCTTTCCCTTGTTCTGGATCTTCTGAGAATCCTGGAGGGTGTACCCTTTCCACTTAGGAGGACCATTTGATTTCTACTTCGAGCTAAGATAAGCCCAGTCTCCAGGGTCCATCCCAGTCCCTGAGGCCACAAGGTGTTGCTGTTAAAAGTTGGTCCCTCCCTGTGGGCCAGGCACTGTGGAATGCGACTGCTGCCCCAGCTCAATGGACAGGTCAGCATGGTACGTTGGTGGAGGGTGACTTCATGACAGACTCCATTCTCTCAGTGCTGTGACCAACAGAGAATGACCCTCACTGGACGTCCCCGTGGGCGGCATGTAGTGCTCAGTCCTTTCCATCACACACACCCATTCTCCTCCAAGTCCCACCAGAAATCCTATGATACTTCACTCAGACCGGCTCAGGTATTCATTTTTCACAGACTGCAGAACCACTGCCATTCCAGTCCCAGGAGACCCACCAGAGAGGCCAGCGCACTTTCCCTTTCCACCGTAAAAATACAACAGCTATTTTCATTCCTCTCTCAGACAACAGACCCTTCCTTTCATGCCCTCAGCTAAAGTGACTACCTTGGTGGTCTCCAGGGCCACCACTCTCCAGGCAGCAGTTTTCTGTTGACCCAAGGTCCTTCCTTGGCAATACGATTTAGAAACCTTGTTCTGGTCATTTAGACTTCGGTAGTGCACAAACATCATTCACTATTTTGATACTAAACTGCCACATCTTGCATGCCTTAGAGAAAAGATTCAGTGACCTTCATGATGAATTTTAATGTTTCCCAAGCTTATCAGCTCCTAAGAGCTATTCATCATGACTAAAAATATCCAGGCTTTATTTCTGGAGCTTCTGATCCAGTGGGCTTCAGGCTGGACCTCGGAAGTCTATATTTTTCCAAGTACTCCCATATGACAAAGAAGTTCATGTGAGGAAGGAAAACCCAAGTTGATTAATAAGAATCCATCACATTGTTTAATCCAGTAGTTTCCATTGCTAAACATTGGGATCACATGGGAAGCTTTTGATCCAACAAAGATGGCTTGGGCTTATCTGGGAATGTTTTTTAAATTATTTGGAAATAATCTCAAGCTTACAGAAAAGTAGCAAGAAGAGCACAAAAAACCTTTTTTCTGAACTACTTAAGTGTTAGTTGTTGACACTTAATGCCCTAGCACTCTCAAATACTTTAGTGTTTCCTACAAACAAGGACATTTTCTTAGATCACCAAAGAAAAGCCATCAAAACCAGGAAAAATAATATCAATATTTCATTATCCTCAACTCCTCAGATCCCATTCAATTTTCATGAATTGTTCACAAAACGTCCTTTAAAGTAAAAGGAGATTATAAAATCATGTGTTGTATTTATGTCATGTCTCTTCAGGCTGCTGACTCAGTCTTTCCTTGATTTCTATGACCTTGACATTTTAAAATTACAGACCATTTTGTAGAATGACCCCCAATTTGGTTGTCTAAAGTTTTCTCATGATTAGATTCTGGTTTTGCACCTCCAAAACAAATATCATAAAAGTGATGTCATGTTCTTCTTATTGCATCCTATTGGGTGGCACACAATTTTGATTTGTCCCATTACTGGTTAGGGGTACTTTGATCAGTTCATTAAGATGGTGTCTGTCAGGCTTGTCCACTATGAAACCATTCTTTTTCTGTCTTTAATAAGTTTTTTAAATGGGAGATAACCCTAAGATTATGTAAACATCCAGGTCCTTATCAAACTTTCTATTTATTTATATCAGTATGTAATCATGGATTCCTATTTTATCCAGTGGGTTATAAACCATAACTATCATTTGTTATTTTGATGCTCAAATTGTTCCAGGTCTGGCCAGTGGGAACTCTTTCAAACTGTCTCTGTGCTCTTTGGACATGTTCCCATTATTTTTTTAGCACTTCTTTGTTTTTTTGGCGCAGATGTCCAGGTTCATTTTTTACTTTTACTTCACTGCCACAGCCCTGAAATCAGCCAATCCTGTAATGAACTCTTGTTCCTTTTAGAAAAGAGTGGCATACAGAAATGAAGATGCTAAATATGCCTTCTTGCTATTGGGGTGTTGCTGCTCCCAAGCCCTTCAAATGAACAGAGCTAAGATATTATTCATAAATATTTATGCCTACACACTATTTACATCTATATTTCTATATCTATATCTATACTGAAAAGCATGAGAGTCTCCAATTCCAGTCTAACACCATAAAATTCATTGTAGTTTTCCTCTGTTCCACACTTGTAACGCTGATAGTAAGAGACCACCCATCAATACATTTACTTATTTACTAACCTTTCCCACTCTGGTCCGCCCAACACCCATACAGATACCCTTCTGCCCCTCGGGGGCGCTGACACTCCATCCAAGCAGGAAGTTGCTGCACTGAACCTCTCATCTTGCTTGGACCCCTCATGGAGGCCCCCTTCTGACTCTGTTAGGCTCTGACACTCCGTCCCAGGTCACCCCTGTGCTGCACCACCTGTATGAATGCCCGCCTCATTCTGCTTGGGCTCTGACATCCACGCCACATCGCCCTCCCACCCAGATACTCTCCTCATCTGGCTTAGGCTTTGTCATTCCACACTGGAGCTCCACCCCACCACTATTAAGTGTATGCCTACCTTGTTTGGATCTAGTTAACGGCTGTGGACTGCATTGTTCAGGAAGGAAAACAGTGGGAAAGGGAAGGGAAATGGGAAGAGGAAGAACCATATGAAAGATTTGAATTGAGAATAGCTATAGTGGTGTATCAGTATTTGTGTTTTAACTGCTCCTGCAGGAGATTCTGTGTGGGGTCCACTGGATTTAAAGCTCTTATAGTAGGGAAGGCTGAGGAAACAAACCATTTAATTGAACACTTACTGCTTCTCATTATATTAAGCCCTGAGACAGAGACACAGAAAAATAAGATGCTATTCTTGCTGTGAGGATCTGACAATTTAGGAGACAGGTTGTAAAACAGAACTAGAATGCATGGAGTAACTTGAGGTATGTGTAAATGCTACGGGACCAACATGGAAATTACTAATTCCATCTGGGGAGTTGGGGAAAGCTAATAGTTGAGCTCGGTTTTAAAGGATGAATAGGAGTTTACCAAGAGAAGAAGAAGAAGAAGGAGGGAATTTGTAGCAGCAGGAACTACTTCTTTAAGGTTCGGTATAGGTGTGAAAACTAAACTCTTTATTAAACATGAGAACCTCCCATAAACATTATCCTTTGAGTGTGAGTCAGCTGTTCAGATCGATCAACGTGGTGTTACATATTGGTCCATTAATACCAGCCAATCAGTCCTTTGGGGGCAATATCACATAAATAAGGGCATAATAATACGTCATCCGACTTGTTTGTTAAAAAAACAAGACATGCTAATATTAAAATTTCAAATATTCTAGGGAATTAACTATACAATGTAGAAAGTTAAAAATCCCCTTTAATTCCCTCTCCCAGAAATAAACACAGCAATAATTTATTGTATTTTCCTTGTGAATTTTTCTATGCATATACTACAAAATATGTGTGGATATATTTACATCTTCCCCCAAAATGAACTTATGATATTTACCACTTTAAACTTGCTATTTTTAACTTAACATTATTTGGATAGTTTTCTATATTGGTACATAGAATTATATTCAGTTCTTTTTCAAAACATATTTTCATTTTATTTTAATCATTTTTCTTTGTTTATTCACAGACCACATGAATTGTCAATGTAAAAAAAAAAAAGATATATGTATATCAATAGCCTGCCAGAGACTGGCCCAGTGGTTCAGATGGTTGGAACAGCCGTGCTCCTGACGCCGAGGTCTCCGGTTCGATTCCCACATGGGCCAGTGAGCTGCGCCTTCTACAGCTAAGATTGTGAACAATGGCTTTCCCTGGAGCTGGGCTGCTGTGAGCAGCTGGAGGTTGGCATGAGCTGCTGTGTGCTGTGACGACTGACTGCCTCCAGCTGGGGGGAGCGCAAGGCTCATCATACCAGCATGGGCCAGGGAGCTGTGTCCTACACAACTAGACTGAGCAACAACAGCTTGAACCGGCATGGGGAGGGTGGGAAGCGGAAGAAGGGGAAAAAAGGAAAAATAATAGCCTGCCATCACCCCCACCTAATTACACTTCCTTTCCCAGAGGTAACCACTGTCGTCTGTTCATATATGCCCTCCTACTTTCCCTTTATTCATTTACACACACACACGTGCACACACACACGTATGTCTACTTGGTTTTCTTTTTCATAAATGGGATGATGGACAATGTTGAGGCTCAGGTACTATCAAATTTCAAAACCTGGAAGAACACACAAGGACTGCAACCTGTCCGTCATTCCAGGCCTTTTTTCTCAAGGTCCTCCATTCTCACTTGTATTGTGGCCACTGCAAACATACCATAGGCACTAGGCATAGAGCCACATTAAAGAAAAAGGTGCATCAATAAAGTGCCCCGGGACAGCTGACCCCTTGGCATTCTTCTCTTGGGGCTTTTGCATTGCCAAACCAGGCTGAGGAGAAACAGATGGCAGGAAGAGGACTGTAAGGTGAAAATATATGGGCCCTTGGGCTCCTAAGTGCCTCAGCCTTTAGGTTTAGATATGGTTCTCTCAAAGGCTGTAGACTGCTTTGCCTCTTGTAGCCAAAGGGATGGAGCTTGAAGCATGTAAGCTCTTGGAATGAAGTGCAACTGAGCAAGGTCTAATCATCAGCGATTGGAAGAGAAATGTACAGTAAGAGCCAAGTGGGATTTAACTCAAAGGCATTTTGAAAGTTTGCCTTAGAGAGTTAGAATTGCAGCCTTCTGCCCCAGATTTCTCCACAAATATTCTATAGGCATTTTTTAAGCCCCAGAACCCTTAACTAATGTTATTTAAGGCAATCTTAAGTTCTAATTGTACAGATTGTTTGCTAACTTTTGAGCGAGAACTGATCTCAAAATACCCTTGTTCTGCTGATATTTCAAGGTAAGAGAATACTCTGGAATGCTTCCCATTTTCCAAATGTAATATTTTCCAAAATAAATGTTGAAGTAACTGCATGGTTGATACCATGTGAACATTTTAATTCACACAATAATATTCTGGAGTTTATGGAAGCTTGGCCTTTTTCCAGGAGGTTTGGAAGTCCAAACGCCGGCTGTTTCTTCTCAGTGGGAGAAAAGATGGAGGATGGGCACCAGAACTGGTAAATTGGAGAGGTCACAAACCGAATGGAGTTAAGTAGGGAAAAGTGCAGTGCAATCTTCAGTGGGAGGAAAGCCAGTTGCACAGAGGGGAAGGACTGGTTACCATTAACGGCTTCAAAATTAGGCCCTTGGAGGAGAATTGAATGGCAAGTCAACAACCCCTTGTTTCTTTCTCTCTCTTCTAGAGTATGGGACTGTTATAATGAGATCCAGGTGCAACCCATCCTTGTCTCTTCAGAAGCTCCCCAAACCTTCAATGCTCGTAGCTCGCATGCCTCTTCTTCCGAGGAGCCTGCCTTGATGGCCATATTGCAGTCATCAGATGACATCACACTGTCAAGATGATTTTTTTCCTTGTCCTTTTCCCCATGGTCTGTGAGATTCTTAAGACCAGAATATAAAAGGCACACAATAATTACATTCTGAATGTTGATGAAGTAAGACTCTCTGGCTGGAAATATTCCCTCCCTCCTCTGAGCTCTCCTGGTGCTTTGCACTTACCTCACTTGTGGAATTTTTTTCACATTCTACCTTATACTATAGTTTCTGTACATTTAAAATCCACTATTAGACACAGAATTCTTCTACAAGAGAGATGAGATAATGCATGTAAAGTATGTCCCACGTCAGTTGAATAAATGATAGCTATTATTTGTGCAATGGGGTGCCTGGAGGAGCAGAAAATATATTTTATTAAAAATAAAAAAACTCTGCAGACTCACTTTGAAGTAGATCTTTGTTTTGCAAGAGTCACCTGAGTAACCTTTCTTAATTATACAACTTCATCACAGGAAAACTACTGCCTAGGAAGGAGGAAATAATAGGATGTCTTAGTCTTTAAATAATCTGTTCTTTCCCATTCCCCTTGGATAGGAAGCTGGGGTTGAGGTTGGGTAGAGCAGTTAGTGCTGAGTTGCACAACTCCAGGGGGCACCATTCATAGTGCAATCTGTTGTGATGGATGTCTATACTCTTTGAAGATGTGCTCTGAGAGAAACCATGTTCCTCGAGTACAACTTGGATGGTGCCTCTGGAATTGTGCAAGAAGGCAGCCTTGGGAAGAAGATAAGAAAGGGGCTCTGCACCTTTCTCTTGGAGGTTCAAGGACATTGGGCCTCAAATGGATTGCGATGATGCTCACTGACATCTGTTGGTGGGGAAGATGATGTAGGGCCAAGAGAAGGGCTGTCTTTGTAGAGCTGGGCCCAGCAAAGCTTTCTGACTGAGGATGCCACTGGGAAGCAATGGGAGAACACCTGGAGTGTGTACTAAGTGAGCTAATGTAAAAAAAAAAAATGATATATGGCAATCAGTAGCCTGCCAGAGGCCGGCCCAGTGGCTCAGGTGGTTGGAACAGCTGTGCTCCTGACGCCGAGGTCATTGAAGGCAAACATTGGTGAATCATGGTTTTATCTTGTTTAGCATCATTACCAGCTAGCTTTGTATACTCAGAGTATTTGGCACATGATGGGTGATCCATGAGACCAAGGGATCTCAGGAAGACCATTTTCTTAATATAATTGAGGATTGAGGTCGTTCCAGTCTGGAGAGAACCGAGAGTCCCAGTGTGAAAGATTCCCAGGGCAACTCAGGAATGGACCTGAATCCCCGTAGGGGCAATATCACCAAAATACATTTGTGGAAGGCCTCTAGCACAGGTCAGAAACCCCGAGGTGGATTTGGAACTCTCCTTTCCTGCTGCTTTGTATTTCACCTGCTGCTCTTTCTCCAGGGTCCAGGAAGTTGAGGCTGGTGTCTTAATTCCACTTCAAGGTCACAGTCTTATATAGTATATGCTCAGCTTATGTTAATGACCGACCAGCTAGCTGGCTGAGTGCAAAGTTTTGATATTGAAAGACTTGAGAGCAGAGTGTGTTGGGCGGAAGACCCTGCTTGCTCCACCATTTGTTGTGAGAGGCGGCCTGCAGGGTCTCTGGTCCCGCTCCCCACATAAGAACACAGGATATGGTGAGGCCAAAAAGGAACACCCACGGAGCCATAGGTAGAGGAGTCATACCAGTATAGTCTCACTGGTGGCTGGGTTCACACAACCTGCAACCTGCTGTCCACTTCTCTGCCTGACAACCAACCGACTCGACTCGAGTCCCGACTTGACTCACCAGCCCAGCCGTGGCAGTTATATCAGTGGCTAATGGCTAACTGGTAACAGCTGACGGCCAACTAACCACAGCTGACGGACATCTACTACCCGAGCCAGCACCTTTCCACGTGAGGCCGAGAGCCTAGAAACTGCTCTCTGGGACTCTATCCCCAAAGAGTGATAATTCAAGTTCCTTTGGTTTTTGTGTGTGTGTGATTTTTATTAAAAATTAAATATATCATATCTGGAGAAACATTCCATTTATAATTTTATAACCATACAAACAAGAGCACCCTCTAGCCCCGCCTTTCCTTCCAGCCCCAGTGTGGTGGTCAAGATCCTGGGCTTTGGGTCAATCAGCACTAGGTTTGAATCATGTGTTTGCAACCTATTAGTTGACTGATCTTCAGCAACTCACTTCACTTCCAAAGTGTGTTTCTAGTTTATAAAAGGAGAATAAAGTTCATAAGATTAAATGAGAAATTTTGCGTAATCAGGCACTGTGCCTGCAACAGAATAAACACTCACTAAATATTAGCTATCACTGTTTATTATTTCCTTCATCACCAAATTCATCTCTGCTCCCTTTTACTCCTCATTTCATGTTCACACTTGAACCCACCACAAAATCAACCACAACGAAAAAAACATTTTTTCACACAATTATCATTTAATAAAATTAATGTTTGATTTAACATTTGTCCCTGTTCCCATGTAAATATTTCCTAAATCCATACTCAGATATTACATATGTGCAGTAATACTATTGACTTTTATATCTGACATTTTAATCTGACATTATACCATGTCTGTTGTTCCATGTTGTTTTAGTTTCCTTACTGTACCTTGCGCCCATTCTTCCCTACCTCCAAATCACTAACAGCCTGATGTATCCTAATTCCATTCAATTCTCATGGAAGCACACACAAATATTTATTCTTTGATCATTGTTTTTTGCATCACACCACACAGAATTCTCTGCTATTTGCTTTGCTTTCTTTCATGAATCACCATGGATTTACCTCCAGGTCAACAGATCAAGACCAAATTCATTAAAAACATACCTGCCAAATCTGATCGTGTAATAGTTAATTCTTTCATTTATTGATGGTCATTCAGGATTTCCCAGTTCTTACCAAAAATGTTGCGGTAAATATTCTGGTATGTAAATCCTTTAGAATACATTCCTAGATTGTGAGGTCACTCTATGTGTGTATGCGGATGTGTAATTTAAATTTTATTAATAATAGACGTTGCAAGATGACTTTCCCAGATCACATTACCATAGTTCTGCAAGTTTATTAACTTGTCTGTGCAAATATTCAGAGAAGCAATAAAGCATAATCATTAAGAACAGAAGCTCCGGAGCAAGACTACCTAGTATGATTCCTAGCTCTCCCATTACAACCTGTGTGACCTTGAGCAAGTTAACTAATCATGCTTTGCCTCAGTTTCATATCTGCAAAATGGGGATAATAATAGTCCCTATGTATTAGTGATATGTATAAAACGCTTAGAACAGTATCTGGCACATAATAAATACTCAGGAAGGGTCAACTACAACTATAGTTATGATGAATTGGAATATTAATATGATCAACTCACTCTATTTCCTCCCATATTTTTTTCATAAAGATATGGTAGAAGATTCTCCTTACATATTTCATTGAGAAACAACAATCTCAGTAGTTACTAATACAAGCAAGTCAGGATTTTCCAGCTGTCCATAGCTATGACACATCATTTAACAGTTCCTCAATGTGTACTGAAAGTATTTCTTTCTGTCTGTATTTTTCTTATTTAATGAGCCCAGCCCCAAAGAGCTGCGTTCCTGAACTGTACACAACAGCAATAGCTCATGGCCATTTTGATACAGAACTGCTGCCAAGTTTTCACAGTAATAAACAGAAAAAATGTCCTAATTCTCTACCCCTTTTTTATTTGAGAAGGATGTCAGTCTCTTTCTGTGAAAGGAATTAAGCCCCAGAGAAAAACTAGTTCTTTTTACAACGGACAGAAAGTGAGCATTTCATTTTATTGAGCCACTGATAGAGGAATCCACTCTGTGTCTCCCAAGCTGTTTTGTTGGAGCATGCAGTGAACATTCCAAGGACATGTTTATACTAAATTCCAGTTTAACGTGGATTCAAACAAACAGAAAGATCAAATACTTAAAACTTCTTCTGCAGACTACTTTTGTGATTAAGAAACAAAAACAACAGTCAGAAAGCTTATGGATAGGAAGCTTTTCTGAAGTTCCTTTTAGGGAACGTTGCAGAATCAGTCAATTCTACAGAATACATCAGGCATTTACTGAGTACATGCTACATACAAGGCATCATCGCAGATATTGGTGAGGGTGGGTGTGGGGACAGAGCCAGGAGTGCAGTTTCCAGGCTCTCGGCCTCACGTGGAAAGGTGCTGGCTCAGGTAGTAAATGGCCATCAACTATGATTGGATGGCCATCAGCTATGGCTAGTTGGCCATCAGCTTGCAGTGAGCCACTGGCCACTAATATAGCTTCCGTGGCTACGCTAGCAAAAAATGGGGGCTCGCAAGAAGATGGTGGCTGAGCTAGCAAGCACGGATTGCAGTTAGCACTGCAGATTGCAGCTAGCAAGTGGGGTTGGTTGGCAGAGAGAAGCGGACGGCTGGTTGCGGATCGTGTGGCTTCTGCTTCCTGTGTCTCCAACCCAGCCGCCAGCGAGACTATAGTGGTGTGACTCCACTACCTATGGCTCCATGGGTGTTCCATTTTGGCCTCACCATATCCTGCATTCTTATGTGGGGAGCAGGACAGGAGACCCTGCGGGACTCCCTGCATGACAGTGGGGCACACAGAGAAATATGGCAGGATTAGGGTACTTTATGGCTAGATTCTGTTTTTAAAAAATACTATGCAGGCAGCGATAAGCTACACATTAGGTCTTTCTTGGTCTTTCTGTCAAGTGAGAGCAAATCCCATTCAAACTGACTTAAACAAACAAAAATTATTAGCTCATGTAATGAAACGTAGAGAGGTGCTGACCTCACATGAAGTTTATCCAAGGGCTCATTGGGACTCCAATTCTCTGCATCTTCTGGGTCTGATCTCCCGTGTAGTCTTCACTCTCAGGTTCTATGTGAAGGGAATATGGCTTCCCAGAGCTACAGGCATATGTCCTCCAGGATTCAAGTCTAACAGGAAGTAGGACTTCTCTTTCACAACAGTTATGCTGTTAAGTCTTGAATGTGATATTCAGTGGCTTGAATTTGTTTGCAAGTTTATCCTTCAACTTATCATGGTGACCAGAGAGATGCCATGTTCTAACTGGTCAAGGCTGAGTGATTTGCCCAGCCGTGGATGAAGTCAGCACTTGCCAAAAAGCAAGTGGACTGAGGTTGAGAAAATGGGTGATTCCTCAGGGAGGGGGAAACACAAAAACCTATCAAAGTTCTATTATCAGAAGAGAAAAAAAATGATTCAAAAATAAATATAACAGAGGAATAAACACAGTATAATGAGAGGATGGTGAATAGACGTATTCTGGCTTTAAGGATCTCAGAAAGAACCACTGAAGTGCAACCAGCAAGTGAAACAGTGTTCAAATCCCTTCCTATTCTGAGAATCTGTGACTATCGGGATTGCCCTGAAAAGCACAGCTGTTATAAAACATTAGCAGTGTGATCTAGTGCCTAACAGTTCTTCCTGGCTCTGATGTCAGACAAGTCTGGGGGTGAGACCCAATCAGTCCCTTACATCTTGGGTCTCAAAGCCTGTGTGCATCTGTAATATAGGGGTAATAACAGTCCCTGCCTCATAAGGCT
Organism: Rhinolophus sinicus; assembly: GCF_036562045.2. Taxonomy (NCBI): domain Eukaryota; kingdom Metazoa; phylum Chordata; class Mammalia; order Chiroptera; family Rhinolophidae; genus Rhinolophus; species Rhinolophus sinicus. The sequence goes on from NC_133756.1 coordinate 108,768,413, forward strand.
TTACAAGGACTAAATATGGTATTTATTACAACACTCACATGTTGGGACTAGATCCCCAAATCTTGAGAGAGTATATGTCTTTGTATTATCATCTTCCATTTACTTTTCATCCCATTGAAATTAGGGGTCCTCCTCATCATACTAATTAAACTTCTCTAACTAAGGATATGAATGATCTAATCGCTAAAGCCAATGGATAATTCGCAGCTTTTATTTAATTTGACTTCTGCATAATACGAACACTCTTGATCACTAACTACTCCTTCCTTCTTGAAGTGGAAAAAAAAAAAAAAATACATGTTCTTCCACTATATATATTTTTTGTATTTTCTTTTCACCTTTATCACCCTTCAGCTCTGTACTCTTCTAGGGATCCTCTTCCTCTGTCCACCTTAGATTTGGGGTTTTCTTGGAGTCCATCCTTGTTCTTATTGTAGGTATATGATTATAATCCTGACTGCCCATTTGTCTTCTGAATAGGCTTTCTATGTCAGGGGAAATTCCCATATTTAAGTGCTAAGTTTTTCAGGGTAGCAGTTAGTCTCCTTGCAACAAGGATGCAGGCACGCAATCTTGGCACCATCGATCAGGTCAAACCTGTGAGGCGTAACTAGAAACTGGTATCCTTCAGTTATCACCCTCAAGTTTCCCATCTTCTCAAGCTCCAAGCAATCACTAATCTACTTTCTGTCCCTATAGATTTGCCTAATTCTGTACATTTCAATAAATGAAATAATAAAATATGGGGTCTTGGGGACTGCTTTCATTTAGCATAATATTTTCAGGGTTCTTCCATTTTGTAGCATATATCATTCTTAATTCCTTTTAACAGCCGAATATTAATAATATTCCATAGTATGGATATATCATACTTTATTTATCCATATATCAGCAGGTGGGCATCTGGGTCATGGCAGGTTCTATTATTACTACTCCTACTTTATTTTAGAGATAAGGAAACTAAATCTCAGGGAAGTAACTGAACCAAGGTCAGACAGTTACAAAGTGGCAAAACTGTGATACACAAAAACCCAGGGGTATCTGATGCTCTAATTCTTGTTCTTACCACTGCCTCTTACCATGGTATAGAACCTACACTAAACTAGATAGGTCAAGGCCAATAAAATTATCATTGGAAATCTTTTTAGGAGCATGATTTCATCCTGAAAACAAGTACGTGAAACTATCCAAGAAATTTTTTGAAAAATAAGCAATTTTTTAAAGTAGGAAAACAGAAGTTAGCTCTATCAAATTTTAAATCTACAATAAATAACTATTAATACACAAAACTTACATAGCACTTACTGTAAGCTTCTAAGAACAGTTGTAAATGCTTTATATACATTAATTTAATTGTCACAACAACCATTTGAGGTGGGTGTATGTTAGTGTCCCCATTTTACAGATGAGAAAATTGAGGTGCTGGGTTTAAGTAACTTGTCAAACATTGTAGACCAACGGGGTGGTAGAGCTGGCATTTAAATTTAGGCACCCTGACTCTAAATTTTGGAAACAACCAAAATGTCCTTCGATAGATGAATGGATAAAGAAGTTGTGGTATATATACACAATGGAATACTATTCGGCGGTAAGAAAAGATGCTATAGGAACATTTGTGACAACATGGATGGATCGTGAGAGTATAATGCTAAGCAAAATAAGTCAGACAGAAAAAGCAGAGAACCATATGATTTCACTGATATGTGGTAAATAAACCAAAAACAGCAAAAGAATAAGACAAACAAATGAGAAACAAAAACTCATAGACACAGACAATAGTTTAGTGGTTACCAGAGTGTAAGGGAGTTAGGGGGTGGGAGATGACGGTAAGGGAGATCAAATATATGGTAATGGAAGGAGAACTGTCTTTGGGTGGTGAACACACAATGGGATTTATAGATGATGTAATACAGAATTGTACACCTGAAATCTATGTAATTTCACTAACAATTGTCACCCCAATAAATTTTTAAAATAAACAAATAAATAAATTAATTAAATAAATGAAAGTGGGGAAAAATAAATAATTAATAAATTTTTTTAATGGGGTTCTTTTTAAAAAAAATAGATTTGGGGTTCTTTATCACTCCTCTCCTAAGCCAAACAAACTAGCTAACAAACATAATCAAAGCAAACAAAGAACGGTTGTCAAATCTCAAGAAGGAAGGCAATTCAAGTTTAAAAGTAACAAAAGTTAACAAACTGTTAAAAAGCAATACATTGGAGTACCAAAAACTGTTCTTCTGTGTCCCAGACAAACCAAAATCAAATTGAAAGCAACAAACAAGAAGAGAGTATATGCGGTACATATGGAAGATAACAATTATCTCACATGAAAAGTACCAAAAAAAATATTAAAGGGCCAAGTAGAGAGGTGAAAAAGGACATAGATTATGCCCAAAAAAGAAATATTTACTTGAGAAAAAATATTTAACCTCATTAATAGTGAAAGATATATAAGTGAAGCCTATGAGGAATTTGTTTTCCCTATCCGAATACGCAATACTGAAGCACATACTAGTATCTAGCCTCAGCTAGGGTGTAATAAATTGGCATTCTGAAACATTGCTGGTAGAAGCATAAACTAGTAGAGCTTTTCTGGCAAATTGCCTTACAATATAAGCCAAGAATTTTCAATATTCATATAATTTGATCTCTCCTGGGAATTCAGCCTAAGGAAATATGTGTAAATTTAGGAAAAGCTTTATGCTCAACGACATTCATAACAACTCAGATGAAAAATACTGGAAATCATCTAAATACGTAACAATAAGGAAGCAGTAAAATAAGTTATTCAATATATACACATTGTGCTGTTCTTGAAACTGTATTTACCCAATAACATAAAAAGTTGAGGAAATATTTGTTATATTTTTAAATGAAAAGCCAGGATATGAATTTATGTTTATTATAAAATGTATATGACCACAACTATTAAAGAAATAACCCAGTAAAAGACTAAAGAGAAACATATCAAACATACTAAATTATCAAGAAATGTTTTTCTTTCCACTTTTTGTTATTTACCTAATTTTCTATAATGAGCACTGATTATTTTTATAATGGGGAAGAAAGTAAAATAAACTTTGCTTTTAGAAAGCGGTTAATGGTAGGGAATATAGTCAAGAATATTGTAATAATTATAAATAGTGTCAGGTGGGTGCAAGACTTATCGGGGGATCCCTTTGTAAGTTATATAAATGTCTAACCACTATGCTGTACACCTGAAACTAATATAATATTGAATGTCAACTATGATTGAAAAAAATTTTTTTAATCTTTTTAAACGGTTAATGGGTTGTGTTATGTGTTGGGTTGACTGATCCCAATTACTCCTGTCTCTCACTGGCACCGCTATCTGCCCAGGGGAGTGGGGTGTGTATTATCTCTTTGAAGCGCCAACTCTGGAGATAAACCTCCATTGACCTGTGGGCCTGCTGATTTGCAAGCAATGCCAGATAAGGAATTTTAAACACTGAGGAAACTACAGAACCCCTGGCTGGTCAGCATCAGGAGGGCCCAATCAGTGGAGTTTTTGTTTCCTCTGGTCAGTGGCCCTGAAAGAAAGTGAGATTACACTGTAGCTTTTGCACCCTGTCCAGGACGCCAGGCTCCACCACTTAAAGAACTGAGATGGATGTCTCTGGCAGCAGAGGAATGCCTGGCTGGAGAGATAGAGGAAAACGACACCCGGTGGTGAAGGGTGCAGATAAGATCTCCAAACAAAGACACTCTGGTTAACAGTTTCCAAAGTCCAGGAACAAATAGAAACCTCTAGGGAAGAGAGAATGAATCAAATGTAAGTAGGAATTCCCTGGTCTGACCCATGGGAAGGGTTGGGGCCGGAGGAATTCTTATTCCTGTTCTCAGTCTTTCATTTGCCAGTTAATTGAGCACATGGGATAAGCCAGATAGGTTTTGCTTATAAACTCATGCAAGAGACAAACAGGCAGATAATTAGGCCCAGTGTACAGGATGCTATGGTTGTGACATCAAGGACATCTTCAACTATTGAGAAAGGCTTTTTGGAGGAAGCTGACTCTAAAGTAAAACCTTAGAAGGGGAATTCGCCTGAGGAACGTGTATGCGGGTAGGAAAGAAGAACAATCTTCCAGGCTAAGGAAATGTCTAAGAACTGCAGGCAAGAGAGGTAACAAGCTTTTGAGAAAGCTTAAGACAACTGAAATGGAAGAAGGAAAGAGAAATGGTTTCTTTCAGTTTCCCTTAGATTGAGTTATGGAGAAAAAGAAAGAAAGAAAAAAAAAGATTTGCTAATGCCTTTATTTTTTCAAACTTTGCTCTTTTCCTTTGTCCCAGAGTATGCTGTTATTGGACCTCTTAACCCTTGTGCTACTGTTTCAAGGTTGCAGAGGAAATAAACGGACAGAGGCAGCCCAAGGTTGAGGTCTGAGATCCATATAGATGATAGATGCTGCAGCCATTATACACCAATGGGACAAACCAGCCAGGCCAAAGGTGACTCATGTTGCCCTTAGATTGCAACTGCAATCATTTTCAATTCCCAGGGGCTAATGGTGGACTGTGGGGACGTCATTCAGTCATTCTGCATATGATGAGTGCAGAGTGGGTATCCACTGATGTAATTCACAGTCTCATTGCTGAGCTAATACATGCAAACATGAATGGTATGTATTTACTTGACATGAGACAATTGTGGGATGAGGGGAGAGGGGAGTGGGTGTTACAACACACTTTTGAGTCCTAATTATGTGTTAGGCACTATGCAAAGTGCGGGGAGAAAAAGAAAGAAAAAAAACACCTATCCTAAAGCAGATTATGGTCTACAAGCTTGTGTATATATGCAGAAGAAGGAGAAGATGGGAAATCAGCATTGAAATGCAATTTAAAAGTAAATGTTTCATTACCTTGTGAACCTATTAAGAGAAATTCATTGGCTCTCTGTCCTTATGTACAACTCATTTAAGGGCTGAAATGAATAACAGGTCGATATCTCACAACTCTTTCACAGCTTGTGATCACACATTTCTTTTGTGAGATGAGAATACTCACAAGAATACCAGTACGATATGGTGAAAAGGATACGTCAGAGAGGCTTGAGTCTGACCTTACGACTTTACTTATTCAACCTCTGTTCTTAGGTTACTTAACCTTTCCGAGACTTAGTCTCCTCTTCGAAAACAGAACACAATAGCCACATGTGGGAAATAACATTAGTGGCCTACCCCGTGACAGCGTCCCCCTCTTTTTGCTATGGGAAGCTATCCCAGTTTTGTCTGGGGGAGGAAAGTCCATAACCTAAATAGTGGCCTAAGGCAGGTCTGGCACATTTTTCTGTTAGAGGCCAGATAGTAAAATTTTAGATTTTGCAAGCCGTTTAGTTTCTGTCACAACTCTGCCACAGTAGCATGAAAAGAGCCATACACAACATTTAAATGAATGGGTGTGGATATGTTGCAACATAACTTTATTTACAAAAATAGGCAGCATCCAGATTTGGTTGCTGTTTGCCCATCCCTAGTCTTCGGCTACCCTGACAATCCTATTGTCTGCTTTCTCCACTTCCTTTGCAACAAAAGGTATCCATCTGATCCAGTTCTGGCCAACGATCCCTACCTAGAAGTTGGATGTGGGGGTTTCTGGGAAAATTTTTTGCTTTCCTAATGAAATTGGACTATTGTAGCTGGCCCTATACTTTCCTCTCAGTTCTACCTTAAATGTAGATATGATATCTAGAACTGATGTAGTCATCTTGCAATCATGAGATGACACGCATAAGACTAAATGTCAACTTGCTAAGGATAGTGATGCAGAAAAAGAAACTAGTTCCTTGATGTGCTCATTGAGAAGCTGAATCAATGCCAGCACCACCTACTGGACTACTAAACCCATAATTTTTTAAGCTACTGTGGTTAGGTTTTCTGCAATTTGCAGCCAAATCTATTCTTAAGTAATTGCAATATATGACAGGGCTATTGTGGACATGAGGTGAGATTAATATACAAATCACATAGTAGAGGCTCAATACATGATAGTTCTCTTTACATTTCATTTTACAGAAAATTGACATCATTCCCTTTGTGATTAGTCTTGTTAACATTTTGTACAAGCTTTTTTTTTTTTTAAGCCTAAGTCACCTACAATGGAATATTTTTTCAGAGTCATCTCTAGGTTCCCTCTAGAATTTTCCAAGGCCTCAGAAAGACTAGGGAAGGGAAGGACTAGAAAGAATATCTGTCAAATATATGGTGATGGAAAGAGAACTGACTCTGGGTGGTGAGCACACAATGTGATATATAGATGATGTATCACAGAATTGTACCCCTGAAATCTATTTAACTTTACTAACAATTGTCACCCCAATAAACTTTAATTTAAAAAAAAGAAAGAAAAAAAGAAAAGAAAAAAAGAAAGAAGGAAAGAAAGAGAAAGAAAGCAAGAAAGAAAACAAAAGAAAAGAAAAGAAAAAAGAAAGGAAGAAAGGAAGGAAGAATACCTAGTTTAGCAGGAGGCTGAGGATGAAAAGATCCCAGGTAACTGTCAAACAAATTGGAAAACAATCTCTCCCCAGTAACTATCAGTGAAAGCATCCTTCTCCCTTCCTTTCCTCAGCTGCCCGCCAAGGTTCTTCATGCCTGACTGCAGTGACTTCGGATATGAAGGCAGAAAACGTGTATGTAGAGTGCCTTGCACAATGCACGGCTCACAGGAGACCCTCAGTAGACACTACTCTGTTTGTTCTTCTTCCTGCCTGGCACTCTCACAGTCTCAGCTTACTGAACAATCAGACTCACTATGGAAAGGAACCCCATGAAGAAGACGCTTTAAGCCTGAAAGGGGAGGAGAGGTCAGAGAATGATTATTCCAAGGATCGGGAGCAACAAGGAACAAGGGTTTGGAAATGTTCTGAGTCAAGCAGGTCAGAAATCAGTTTCTAAAAAGCAGGTGTCTGGGATCTCTCGCTTTTTAAAACAGGGCCGTGTGTGTGTGTGTGTGTGTGTGTGTGTGCATGCATCTCAGCTTAAAGTCCCCATACAGTATCCAACAAGTGTGTGTGTGAAAGTATGGATCCATGGTTGGGTGGATGGATGGATGGATCACTAGGGACAGGAAGGGATAACGTGAGCGATGAGCAGCCGTGGTCTGGCTGTCTCTTCACCTGGCCTGGCTTTGTGAGAACTTTTCAAATGCTCTGCTGCAACTGCTCAATTCTTCTGGTATAAGGTGAAAGCAGCCACAGACACTATGTAAAGGAACTCATGTGTTCCAATAAAACTTTATTTACAAAAGCAGGTGGCGGTCGGAATTTGGCCCATGGGTCAGTTTGCCCATTCCTGCTCTGGACCATGTCCACACCTGGGAGGGCCTCCTGGAACTGCAGCAGCTGTTTTGCTACAAGCCTGAGGATGGAGATGGACAGGTGCAGATAAAGAAACTTGGTTCCCTGACAGGAACCTCCAACACCTGGGACCCACCCTTGTTCTATGCTTCTTATCTTGTGAGATATGTGATTTCCTTTTTATTGTGTCCATTTGAGTGGGCTTTTCTCTTACTTGCAGCCATACCTCCCCAAGAGGAAATACTCCCCCTTGTCTATTTCCCTCATTAGCTTGCAGTAGGACATAAATCTACTGAAGGCAGGTAGCAGCAGGAGAAAAATGAGAAATGCCTCCTTACTGAGGACTTCCCAGTGCAAGAAGTCACTTTAGTAGATTTTAAAATACTTTAGGAATTGCCATACTGCTAACCCCCCTGAACGGTCACTGATCTGTTCCAGCTGTGTTTACAGAGGTTTGAAGATGATTATTAGGATGTAGCCCCTACCCTTGTTTAGTGGGCTAACTTCACTTAGCCACTCATGTCTACTGTCCTTCATTTGTCTTTTATTGTTTTCTATGTGTAAATCTGATCTCTACCAATTTAGAGAATAGATCTTTCATGACAGAAAACTATTCGTAGATCTTACAAAATTTGGCACTTAACAGATATACAATATGTGCATTACTAACCGGATATTTGAAGGGATATTTTCATAAACATATTACAGATATAAGAACCATTTGGGGTCATTTTAAACAGCATCAGTCTGACTTACGCTACCTATTGCAAAAAAATTGTATTGAGTCTATCTGGGAAATGTCTTTTGTTTTATTTTGTTTTTTTAAAATTCAGCTAATTTTGAACTATTGATTCATTTTTTTTTCTCTAAGGAGAATGTTTTCCCTTTAGTGAAACTTGTACAGTATGAACTTGTAGCACAGGAGCTCACTCTTTTGGCAACTGGTTGTTGTAATCAACATATCACAATGTGCACAGGTTTACCCTTTTTCTCTAAATTTAACAAAACAGTTATTATTAGAAGTTGGCCTGTAACTTTGGGGCAGTTTTCAAACAATGGGTAAAATACATAAAAATAGTAGGCAAGGAGATGAAATTAGATTATAATGGGGAGCAAGGGGGAAAAGAAGAAAAAAAGATTAGTCTAGTTTGAACTTGCCTTAATTATACCCTATATGCAATGAAATGTGGTAATTTGATCTTCGTTGATTTAATGGTATAATCCCTCTTTTGTACTAGTAAATAGCCCCCAATTGCCTTGTGTATGAATTATGTTACAAGAAATGTGTAATTCTATCAGTGAGTTTGCTTAAACAAAAAAGTAGAATTTTTAAAGTGGCCTTAAAAGGGGGAGGGGTGGGCATTTTATTTTAAATTGAGATTCTTAACAGACTCTAAACACTTTTTAAATAAATTACAATTTATTTTCCTGACTGTGTAAATAATGTTTACAAACTGTAGAAAGTACAAAGAAGAAACAAAATTACGCATAAGCTCAAAATTCAAAGACAATCACTATAAAAATACTGGGGCAGTTCCTTCTAGTCCTCTCTCTCTCTCTCTCTCTCTCTCTCTCTCTCTGTCTCTCTCTCTCTCACACACACACACACACACACACAGAGTTAAAAAAATATAAATCTATTTCAAGGTTTATGGTTAAGATTAAATTGTAAGTCACTCCCAGATCATTAAGAAATTTTCATTAAGCTTTGTAGATGATCATTTAGTTATTTTTCAGTACATTATATTCTCTCCCTTAATTTTAGTTTGAAAGAAAAGATACTCATTGTATTTTAAAAGATTTTTGAAATAAAAATTATTCACAATCCTATTATTTTATTATAACTATTCCCATTTCCTACTCCTTCCCTTACAGTGCAGATGCTATTTTGTATCCTGTTACACAGTAAATCCTTCTCAATTTGACCATGGGACCCTTTCTTGAGAGAGTATCTTACGGTACTGACGTTCAGAGTGTGAACCCTGGAAGAGGGATGCAGCATCTCTGAGGAAATTGTTAAAAATGTAAATTTTCAGGTTCCAACCCAGACCTACTGAATCAGAAACTGGGGGGTGGGTTGGGGGATGGGAGCAGCAATCTGTGGTTGTTTTTACAAGACATTAAGGCAATTTGATGCATACTAAAGTGAGAGCCACTGTCTTGTGGGATCAACAATCTGCAGAACATCCTTTGGGAAACAATTTGCAAAACTGCCTTTCTGACAAGTCTTTATATATATGCTGGAAGGAAGATATAAATTGCTGGCTGCTTCTGTTCCCTCAAGGGTAGAGCAGGGATGTTAGCTGCCTTTCAGGATCAGGACTAAATATAATAATTAGTAAATGTATTTTGTAAACTATTAAGTGGTAAAATGATATATAGTTATTAGTTATTTTATGGTGACCTTGAATTCAAGTTGAAACATTTCTATTACTAAGCTCTAGGGAAAGCCAAGTGGAATGTGGACACATATGGTTCTTAATTTTCACATATTCAACTTTTATACAACCTAATTTTCACACATTACACATGCCACCCCTAAAATGCCTTTCCCACACGGAATCTGGAATTTCCTACACTTGCAGTTTCATGAGCAGTTTGAGGAATCCCACGGCTGCACCACCTGCCAACCCACAGCTCTGCTCTGGCAGGATCACATCTTTTTCTATTTCACAGTTTTTGTGCATATTTTATTGAGTCTTGCCTTTATTATTTACAAAGAAAACAAGAGAGAAACAGTAAGAGGCACAGTCCTCAGCCATGTTTAGTTTCTATTACACTTCTTTGGCAGTCGTAGGCTATGATTGTTCATATTTTTGTTTTATGCATGCGCTAGCCTCTCAAATATCGCCTAGTACATAAATTAGTGTTTCTTTCCAGTTCTCTGCTTTCTGAGCTATGCCTGCTTCCTCTCGCCAATTTGTTCTTCTTGCCTTCCTAGTCGTGATGTCTGGTCATCCTCAGATGCCTAGTAATCCCTAGTTGTCTGTTCATATTTTTATGATTTTAGGTACCTGGCATGGGCTCCTCTGCAGCTGCTCAGCTCATTTCCCCCAACAGTAAAAGAAAAGGCAGCTGTGATCTTCATGTAAGTGGGTAGAGACTTAACCAAGAAATTCCACTTAGGGACTTGGGCATGGGCAGGCAAGCAGGCTGAAGACCCCTTTCCCTCTCACCCCCTTTTCTCGCCTCATGGCCAGACCGAAGGGCTCTACTTTGGCCTTGGAGGACTCCAGTGAATTGTTTTACTTTCGCAGAGATGACTTACATTGTTTATTCCTTCTGAGTCCATCTTTGAAGTTCCAATTTATCTTTCTCAGTCCTCCACTCCCACATGCCACTATCCCTCCCAGGTAGGAAGCCCCCATTATTTGAAGGGATATTCTCGGGGTTATAACCCAGGATCCAAGGCTGCTGCTGCTGTTGGCTATTCAGTGGTGGTGATGTGTGTGTGTGTGGGTGGGTGGGGGGAGGTCAGGGTCATGACTAGTTTTGCTGCTCTGGATATAGGTCTGTAATTAATTATCCAGATAATTAATTATCTCAGGGCCTCCTACTGCTCTTGACTTGTAGTCACCCTGACTCTGAGCTGGCAGTTTCTTTTCATCTTTTATCTTTCTTTCTGTTCCAATCTGTTTTTATAGATTTCTCTAGAACAATAGTTCTTTAAGTATAGTGCCTGAACCAGCATTAGCACCCCTGGGAACTTGTTAGAAATACAAATTGTTTATCTATAATACAGTTGATGAGCATTTGGTTGTTTCTAGATTTTTGACTGAATAAAGCGGCTATGAACATTCTTATACAGGTGTCTCTGCAAATATATCTTTCTAGCAGGTAAATACAGAAGTAGAATTACAGGATAAATCCAGTCTGGTGCAATCCAAAATTCTTCATAATTATGATCTGCTAATGGTATAGTGCTATGGGTTTATTCCTTTTATGGTTGCCATGTAAATACAGTAAGTCCAAATTATTGCATTGGGACCTACTCATAAAAAAAGTGCTCATTGTTTATCTGAAATCCAAATTTAACTGGGTAGCCTGTATTTTTTTATTCTTAGTTTTTGCTAAATATGCCAACTCTAATTCCTTTTTATTATCACTTATGTTACTTTAAGGACATTGAAGGACGGAAAAAGCAAGATTGACTTGTATAATCATTCTACCATGTTGACTCAAGATAGAAATTTGGCAAGAAACTGATAGTATCATAATCTATCTATCAGTCTGCTTGTTCCTCTGCACAATACACTGCCCAAGCCAGTAATTTTACATTTTCATCAGAGAGTCCTCCTTCCTAACACTAAATCCTCATTTCATGGAGGCTAAGAGAAGAATTTGAGGTTAGAAATTATTTCAGATTAGAAATTTTATTGTTCCTATTTAATGTTTAATTTGTGTTTTGAACATTTTTAATAATTACATATGCATTGTATAACACTAAGGTTTCTATTTTTAATCCAAGATTAAAATATTTATAACATATACTAGGGACTTTATAATTTGTTTAGCTCTTGGGGATAAAATTCCTCACATAACATATAAGGCTATTGCTTGATTTTTATATATTAAGCTTTGCATATACATTTTCAGAAACTCATTAAATGCAAAAATAGTACTGCTTCCAAAAAGATGTAATGGGTAGAAAAAAATTTTAATGTACCCATTAGGTCCTTGGGCTAGAAAAATAAATATCTAGATGTTTTATTAGCTTTTTAGCAAGCTTAACCAATTTTGTTCCCGTACCATTAAGCTTTTACTCAATAAAGGATCCTAGTGTACTTAGTTCTTTCTTAGCAGTTGTGGATGTTATAAGATTATCATATATTCTGCCTATGAATATTTTGGATTTGCATTTGTTTGTCCTGTAATTTTTAAAATGTGTGCTCCTTCTACCCCACTGTTTTGGTACAATCTCTTGTGGTGAGTTGGTGGCAGGACACCACCCTGACTTTGAGGTTTCTGGCAGAACATTATTCTTGTGGTTGCTAAGTTATTGCTGAGGAATCACGTCCAAAGCCTATCCTCAGTTTTGGTTCTTCCAATGCATTAAATATTGTTAGTGGTTTTAGTTCCTTCATTGTTTCTATCTGAATAAAATGAAAACTCTTGTGAAACAGGATTTCCAGAGATGGTGGGAAAAGATCTACGTCCAACAAAGCTCAGGTTTGTTTGCATAAATTAGATTACTTCTGTTTTACTCAGCCATTCTCTAGACAGGCAAGAGAAATTTTGCCTCAAAATGTTCTTTTCATATCTGGTAGCAAAATTAATGCTAATAATAATAATAACTAGCATTGACCATATACCAGGTGAAGTACTAATCTAAGAACTTAACATGTATCCAGTGTAATTTATCATCCCCCATCTACAAGCTTGGTACTTTACATACATCATTCAGTCTTTACAACAACTTTTTGAGAGAGGTATTTGAAGATCAGGAAATTGAGACACTGACAAGTTAAGAAGCATGTCCAAGATGATACAGGTGGTAAATCATAGAATTGGGATTTAAACCCAGACTCTCAAGCCGTTTCACGTAATGCTGTTGAATCACTTTTCATATGTAAGCACTAGGGCACTTATTATCTTATTTCACTTTGACATGGGAAGAATAGACAATATTATTATCTCCACGTTAAAGGTAAGGAAAATGACACATAAGAGGTTAAATGGCTTGCCCAGCTTCACACATTAATGGTAGACTTGGCCCGGAGTCCCCACTGCTGGTCATTACTACAATACCTTTTCTGCTATCCTCCCAGCCTATGACTGGGTGAGGTTGTATTAAGCGAACATAGTTTTAAATTCTTCCATTCAAAGCATACCCTAAGAAGGTCATCATCCTTGAATTCTTAGTTCCCACATACTCATTGTTCATACCTAGTTTAATCATGGTGAGGAAAGAGGGGGTTGTTCAATATCCGAGAACCCAGAAAGCCTTGGTTTACGCCAGCAAACACTGATCTTCAAAGATAGACAAAGTCCTCAACCGTTTTACATTCCAAACCACACTTCCCAATAAAAATGATCCTTCACAGCAAGTTCCAAAGTAAGCTCCAGGCCGGGATCCCAGGCCATGAGTTCTATGTGAGGGTGTCATCCACAACCCACTGGGACTTTGGCAAGTTGTTTAGACAACCCGTCTCTGTCAAGCTGCCTTTGATGGCAAAGCCAGATGGGCTTCTCTGGACACCAGCTGATCTTCTCCTGCTCACCTTCGCAGGGCTCTGTTCTTCTTTTACCCTTTCCCTCCAGGTCACCAGTTCCCTGCATGCATGTTTCTCCTTGCCAAGAAGATACACTCACTGAACTGATCAGATAAATGTGCTAATCATTTATCTTGGCAGATTAATCCAGTGTCACTTCAGGTCTCTACAAAATTTCCTCCAACTACTTGACAGCCCTATCCTCTTACAATTAGAATCTTAAAAGCTAGATGCAGGTTGAGTCCAGATTCTAATTTCAAATCTCCATTGGCTCACACTTGGGACATTTTCTATCTTCCATCTCCAGCTGGCCGACTATCGTGCCCTTTCCTTTGGAACAAAAACTTCCCCACATTCATCTCCACATTCCTCACACTTATACTGGTGGAATTTATAGCTTGCTAACTCAGCCTTGTCCCAAAGACCAAGCAAAAGGGAATTGGGTTCAGGGCCTGCCTGATAGGCAGGAAATAGCCAAAGCTCCAGTTTTTTTTCATTTTTTTTTTTTTTTTTTTACTTTTTGCCCAGTTTTGGCCTCCTTTGCCCTCCTTCTCCATTTGAAAGACTTGTCTTCTGGAGGTCTCTGCTTAACTTTTTCAGCACCCAGCACTTGATCACTCTCTGGTTAAGGTTCAACAAAAAAGGCCTAAATGAGCTTTCAGCAGCAGGCAGCCAGCCTCAGCTCATGCTGCAAAATTTCCTAAAGGCTCTCAGGGGTCCACAGGCGCCAGGCACATGACAGATGGCATCAGCGTGCCCTGTGCCTCTTGCTGAGTGGTGTAAGGTCCAGCAGTGGTACCAAATCTGAGTCTGCATTAGACACTGCTTGCCCCACGGTGGTGACTCCCTGGGAGCATGCCCCACCCAGATCGTGGGCTACTCAGGGCTCTTTCGGTGGCTGTGCCTAACAGGTGGCTGGTGTTGGGCCCATGCTGCAGACATCCCTTGTAACTCTCAGGGGTCCACAGGCCCCAGGAGTGTGGTGGCTGGCTTCAGCACGCCTTGGGACTCTTGCTGGGTGGCCCCAGCCTGGTGCTCGTGGCAGCCAGCCTTGGTTAACAGCATGGCTTCTCCCGCGTGCCTCCAGGCCCAACACAGGCAGCTGCCTACTGCAGAGCACTTTGTAACTTCTACCAGGTGGCCCTCAGCCAGGCACAAGCAGTGTCTAACCTGGGTCTGCACCAGAGCCCCTCCCAAGAGGCCCCAGAACCAACATACCTGGTGGCCGGCTTCAGACCACAACAGAGCACCAACAAATTAGTTCCACAAAAGACACACACAAAGGATGGTCTCAACAGGCACTGGAACCCCACTGGGGTAAAGCCCTCTCAATTGGGTCAGATCCACATAGCAGTTCATATGCTGTGGTCATGGCTAATCCTCACAGCCAGTCAGCCTGAGGGTCAACCCCTTCCTCCCCCGTCCCTGCCCCAGATATGCCAACAGCAATCAAGGCTCAACTACAATAGGAGGGCACACACAACTCACACAAGGGACACTCCTGGATCACCCAACTCAGGTAATCAGGGAGACTGTGTCACTGGGCCCCACAGGACCCCTACTACATAAGGCCACTCTGCTAAGACTGGGAGACACAGCAGATGTACCTAATACATAGAAACAAATACACAGAATCAGCCAAAATGAGAAGGTGAAGAAATATGTCCCAAATGAAAGAACAAGAGAAAACTCCAGAAAAAGAACTAAATGAAATAGAGGCAAGCAATCTCCTAGATACAGAGTTCAAAACAATGGTTATAACTATATAAGCTGTCAGAGGGGTAGAAGCTTAGGGGAGAGGGGTTATCACTTTATGAGGGGTGTAAATGTCTAACTATTATGTTGCTTTGTACACCTAAAACTAATTAAAACAAAATTAATTTGAAAAAATGAAAAAAATGAAATATCACCACGAACAACATGGATGGATCTTGAGATTATTATGCTAAGTGAAGTAAATCACACAGAAAAAGTTGAGAACCATATAATTTCACTCATATATGGTATATAAAACTGAAAGCAACAAATGAACAAGGCAAACAAACAAACAAACAAAACAAAAACTCACAGACACACATAACAGTTTAGTGGTTACCACAGGGTAAGGGGGATGAGGCAGGGTTGGTAGAGAGGGAAAAGGGGGTCAAATATATGCAGATGGAAGGAGAACTAACTCTGAGTATTGAACACACAATGCAATATATAGATTATGTATTACAGAATCGTACACTTGAAACCTATATAATTTTACTAACCAATGTCACCCCAATAAATTTAATTTAAAAAATAAAATAAAAACAAATCACTGGTTATAAGGATGCTCAATAAATTTAGGGGAAGAATAGATGAAATCAGTGAGAACTTCAATAAAGAGATAGTAAACATAAAAAATAAACTTAGAAACCATACAAAAGAGCAAGTCAGAAATGAAGAATAAAATAACTGAAATTAAGAATACACTCGAAGGAATCAATAGCAGATTATATCACGAAGCAGAGGATTGAATCAGTGATTTGGAAGAGAAGGTAGCAGAAAACACCCAATTGAAAGAGCTAAAAGAGAAAAGAATTTTTAAAAAATGACGATAGTTTAAAGGACCACTGGGACAACATCAAGTGTACCAACATTCACATCATAGGGGTACCAGAAGGAGAAGAGGGAGAGCAAGGAATTGAGAATCTATTTGAAGAAGTAATGATGAAAATGTCCCTAATCTAGTGAAGGAAATAGACATACAAGTGCAGGAAGCACAGAGTCCCAAACATAATGAACCTAAAGAGGTCCACATGAAGACACAACATAATTAAAATGCCACAGGTTAAAGACAAAGAGAGAATCTTAAAACAGCAAGAGAAGAGCACTTAGTTACCTACAAGGGAGCTCCCATAAGACTGTCAACTGATTTCTCAACAGAAACTTTGCAGACCAGGAAGGATTGGCACAAAATATTCAGTGATTGAAAACAAAGATCTATAGTCAAGATAAGTTTACCAGATAAGGCTATCATTTAGAATCAAAGGAGAGATAAAGAGTTTCCAGACCAAAAAAAAAAAAAAAAAGCTAAAGGACTTCATCACTACCAAACCAGTATTACAATAAATATTAAAAGGACTTCTCTCATTGCTGCAGTGCACCCTGTGAACCCTGTGAGACTCTGCCATTGTCATGCCCACTCTATTAGGTGCTTCCCTCCACAGTCCAAGTCTCTGAAAAAGTTGGTGGAGGAAAGCCGGGAGAAGAACCAGCTAAAAGTGGACATGAGTTACAGTGGCATTTCCAACGTGCTGGATCTCAACGACCTGTTCTCCTTATCCCACATCACACAACTAGTCCTCAGCCACAACAAGCTAACAACTATGCCACCAAATATAGCAGAACTAAGGAATTTGGAAGTGCTCAACATTTTTAATAACCAGATTGAGGAGCTGCCCCCACATATCAGCAGCCTTCAAAAATTC
Organism: Rhinolophus sinicus; assembly: GCF_036562045.2. Lineage (NCBI taxonomy): Eukaryota > Metazoa > Chordata > Mammalia > Chiroptera > Rhinolophidae > Rhinolophus > Rhinolophus sinicus. The sequence continues at coordinate 108,785,401 of NC_133756.1, forward strand.
AAGCAGCTGAACTTCAGCATGAATAGACTAACCACTTTGCCTCGAGGGTTTGGCTCCCTCTCAGCTCTTGAGGTCCTTGATTTGACTTACAATAACCTGAATGAAAATTCTCTTCCAGGAAATTTCTTCTATCTGACCACCCTACATGCACTCTACCTACGTGACAACAATTTTGAAATCCTGCCGCCAGATATTGGGAAGCTCACAAAGTTACAGATACTCACCCTTAGGGATAATGACCTGATCTTTCCGTCTAAGGAAATCAGGGAGCTTACTCAGCTCAAGGAGCTCAACATTCAGGGGAACCACCTGCTGTTCTGCCCCCAGAACTAGGAAACTGGGATCTGACTGGTCAGAAGCATATATTCAAAGCAGAGAACAATCCCTGGGTCACCCCGATTGCTAACCAGTTCCAGCTTGGCATGTCCTATGTTTTTTAATATATCCATTCTGAGACATACAAGTATCTCTACGGCAGATACATATAGGCAAACCCAGAACCACTGACGAAAAATAATGAAAATTGAAAAAGATCAGCCAGAAATCCCTGACAACCAAGAACAAATAAGGGGTTGGCGTGGGCTGAACTTCTAGTCACTTCTCTCGTTATTCTGTTTTCTCTTGCTCTGTCCCACAAACAATTACAACTGACCCTGAAGAACATGGGTTTGAACTGAGCAAGTCTACTTATATGTGGATTTTTTTCAATAAATACTGTAAGTGCATATTCTCTTCCTTATGTTTTCTTTGTAAGATTTTTTCTCTAACTTTATTATAAAAATACAGTATATAATACATATAACACAAAAAATATATGACTATAGACTGTTTATGTTAGCGGTAAGGTTTCTGGTCAAGAGTAGTAGTTAAGTTTTGGTGGAGACAAAAGTTATTAGTATATGGGGATTTGCAACTGAGTGGGGGGTTGGCACCCCTAACCCTTGCATTGTTTAAGGGTCAACTGTACAATGTGTGTCTGTGTGTGTGTGTTTCTTTTCACTTTTTCCTTATAGTGCTTACCACATTAACTTTTAATTTCTTTTGGTAGGTAGTAGACTTTTATAAGTTCTTAAAACCATTTCCGTTTGTTTCCTTAAAAATGACCAAAGGCAGGAAACAAAGCTCTAATTCAACTGCAAATTCCATAGTAGGCAAGGTTTCAGTTCCTTGAATAGATGTTCACAAAGCTGCTTATTATCAAAAAAATAATTGAAATCATGTATCATTTAAATGGCACAGTTAACACTGTTCACTCTTCTGTTTCTTCACATAACTCATTGTTTTGCTTTATTAAAAATTTTCCTTCACCACTGAGATATTATGTTAACTTTACTTACAAATTATTTAAATAAAATCTTGAATTTGTATCACATGTTGTTTCTTAAATAAAGAATAATCTGATCTTGGGATAGACATACACACACACACACACATACACACACACACACACACACACACACACACAGGACTTCCTTAAGAAGAAGAAGGGGGGAAAAGTTCAAAAATATAAATAATAAATGTCAATAACTACATATCTATCAATAATCACTTTAAATAAAATGGATTAAATGCTCCAATTAAAAGACATAAGGTGGCTGACTATATAAGAAAATGAGACCCATATGTATTCTGTCTACAAGAGACCCACTTCAGATAAAAAACACACACAGACTGGAAGTAAAGGGATTTAAAAAGGTATTTCATGCAAATGGAAATGGAAAACAAAAAAAGCTGGTATTGAAATACTTAGCTAAAACAAAATAGACTTTAAAACCAAGGCTATAACAAGAGACAAAGAAGGACAAAGGAATCAATCTAACATGAAGCTATAACCCTTGTAAATATTTATGCACCCAACATAGGAGAACCTAAACATATAAAGCAAATACTGATGGATATAAAGGGAGAGATCAACAATAATTACAGTAATTGTAGGGGACTTTAGCACCCCATTGACATCCATGAATACATCATCCAGACAGAAAATAAACTAGGAAACAGTGGCCTTAAATGACACATTAGACCAGATGGATTTAATTGATATTTTTAGAGCATTTCATCCCAAAGTAGCAGAATATACATTCTTTTCAAGCACACATGGAACATTTTCCAGGATAGACCACATGTTAGGCCACAAAGTAAGCCTCAATAAATTTAAGAAGATTGAAATCATATCAAGTATCTTCTCTGATCACAATGGTATGAAACCAAAAATCAATTACAAGAAGAAAACTAAAAAGCACACAAACACCTGGAGGTTAAATAACATGCTAAATAATAAATAGGTTAACAACAAAATCAAGAAAGAAAGAAAAAATACCTTGAGACAAATGAAAACGAAAATACAATGACCCAAAATCTATGGGACACAGACAAAGCAGTTCTAAGAGGGAAATCCATAGCAATACAGGTCTACCTCAAGAAACAAGAAAAATCTCAAATAAACAATCTAACATTACACCTAAAGGAACTAAAAAAGGAACAACAAGCAACACCCAAAGGAAGGAGAAGGAAGGAAATAATAAAGCTCAGAGCAAAAGTAAATGAAATAGTGTCTAAAAAAATACAAAAGATCAATAAAATCAAGAGCTAGTTCTTTGAAAAGGGAAACACAATTGATAAACCTTTAACCAGCCTCATCAAGAAAAAGAGAGGACCCAAATAAATAAAAACAGAAATGAAAGAGGAGAAGTGACAACTGCACCACAGAAATATAACGGATTATGAGAAAATACTGAAAACAATTATATGCCAACAAATTGGAAAATCTGGAAGAAACGGATAAATTCTTAGAAACATACAATCTTCCAAGACTGAATCAAAGAGAAACAGAAAACATGAACAGACCAATAACTACTAACAAAATTGAACCAGTAATCAAAATATTCCCAACAAACAAAAGTCCTGAGCCAGATGACTTCACAGGTGAATTTACCAAACATTCAAAGAAGAAATAACACCTATCCTTTTCAAACTATTCCTAAAAGTTCAAGAAGAGGGAAGGCTCCCGAGTTCATTTTACAAGGCCAGCATTACCCTGATTCCAAAACCAGATAAAAATAAAATTTTTCAAATAATTATAGGCCAATATTCCTGATGAACATTGATGCAAAAAATCCTCATCAAAATATTAGCAAACCAAATTCAGCAATATATTAAAAAGATCAGACATCATGCTCAAGTGGGATTTATTCCTGGGACGCAAGGTTAGTTCCATATCCACAAACCAACTAATATAATACACCACATAAACAAAATGAAGGATAAAAATCATATGATCATATCAATAGATGCAGAAAACCTGTTTAATAAAATCCAGAATTCATTTATTATAAAAACTCTTAGAAAAGTAGAAAAAGAGCAATCATACCTCAACAAAATAAAGGCAATATATGACAAACCCACAGCTAACATTATATCATTGGAGAAAAGCTAAAAACATGTTCCTTAAGATCAAGAACAAGACAAAGATGTCCACTTTCACCACTTTTATTCAACTTATTATTGGAAGTCCTAGCCACAGCAATCAGATAAGAAAAAGAAATAAAAGGCATCCAAATTGGAAAGGAAGAAGTAAATCTGTCACTATTTGCAGATGACGTAATATTATATATAGAGAACCCTAAAGATTTCACCAAAAAAAAACAAAAAAAAAACACCCCTATTAGAACTGATAAATGAATTCAGTAAAGTAGCAGGACAAAAAATTAAAATTCAGAAATCAGCTGCAGTTTTATGCACCAGTAAGAAAATATCAGAAAGCAAAATTAAGAAAACAATCTCATTTACACAACTGCATTTTAAAAAAGCACACACACACTCACACAAACCTAGGAATAAATTTAACCAAGGAGGTAAAAGATCTTTACTCAGAAAAGTATAAGACGCTCAAGAAAGAAAGTAAAGAATACACAAATAAATGGAAGTATATACCATGCTCATGGATAGGAAGAATTAACATCATTAAAATGCCCATACTACCCAAATCAATCTATAGATTCAACACTATTCTACCAAAATATCAATGGCAATTTTACAGAACAAATAATCCTAAAATATACATGGAACCACAAGAGATCTTGCATAGCCACAGCACTCTTGAGAAATAAGAACAAAGTTAGAGGTATCATGCTGCCAGATATCAAACTTTATTTCAAGGCTATAGTAATCAAAACAGCATGGTACTGGCATAGAACAAACACACAGATCAATGGAACAGAATGGAGAGCCCAGAAATAAACCCATTCCTATATGTTCACTTACTTTATGACAAAGGAGACCAGAGTATACAATGGAGTAAACAAAGTCTGTCCAATAAATGGTGTTAGGGAAACTAGTAAGATACACACAAAAAAACAAAACAAAACAAAACCTAGACCACTTTCTTATACCATATACAAGAATAAACTTAAAATGTATTAAAGACTTAAATATAAGACCTGAAACCATAAAACTTCTAGAAAAAAACATGGGCATTAAACTCTTTGACATTGCTCTTTATAATTTTTTTTCTGATATATATTTTTGGGCAAGAAAAACAAAAGAAAAAAACAAACAAATGGGACTATATTAAACTAAAAAGTTTTTGCACAGCAAAGGAAACTATCACAAAAATGAAAAGAAACCTACCAAAAGGGGGAAGATATTCATCGGTGACACATCCTATAAGGGGTTAATGTCCAAAATTTATAAAGAACTCATACAACTTAACACCAAAAAAACAAACATCCCAATTAAATAATGGACAGAAGACTTGAACAGATATTTCTCCAAAGAGGACATACAGATGGCCAATAAACATATAAAAAAATGTTCAAAGTCACTAATCACCAGAGAAATGCAAATTAAAACCGCAATGAGATATCACCTCACACCGATCAGAATGGCTATCATCAATAAATCAACAAACAAGTATTTGTGAAGATGTGAAGAAAAGAGAACGCTCATGCACTATTAGGATTACAAATTTGTGCAGCAACTATGGAAAACACTATGGGAGTTCCTCAAAAAATTAAAAATAGAACTACTTTATGACCCAGCAATTCCACTTCTTGGTATTTATCTGAGGAGATCCAAAACATTAATTTGAAAAGATATACTCATATGTACCCCTATGTTTATTGCAGCATTATTTACAATAGCCAAGATATGGAAGCAACCTAAGTGTCCATCAATAGATGACTGAATAAAGAAGATGTGGTACATACATACAATGGTGTATTACTTGGCCATAAGAAAGAATGAAATCTTACCATTTGTGACAACATGGATGGACCTTGAGAGTATGATGCTAAGTGAAATAAGTCAGACAGAGAAAGACAAATACTGTATTATTTCACTTATGTGTGGAATCTAAAAAACAAAATAAATGAACAAACAAAACAGACTCATAGATATAGAAAACAAAGTGACGGTTGTCAGATGGGAGAGGGTTTGGGGGGTTTGGGGAAAAAGTTAAAGAGATTAAGAAGCAAAAATCAGCATTTACAAAATAGACACAGGGATGTAGAGCATAGCATAGGGGATATTGTCAATATTTTAATAACCATGTATGGTGCCAAGTGGGTACCAGACTTATCAGGGGATCACTCTGTAAATAACTGTCTAACCATTATGATGTACACATGAAACTAATATAGTATTGAACGTAATTTGTAATTGAAAAAATAAATTAAATAATAGAAAAAAATGTTTAAGGACTAAATGAAGTTTATGAATCAGTCTTTCCCTGCTTCAAGCTACTCCTCACCAGTCCAGTAGGAGTTTTCGAAAGAAATGTTGATGAAAGAACGTCCAGACTAGAAAAAGTCTTAAGAGTTTATTTGAGCCAAACTGACAACATTGCCGAGGAGCAAAATCTCAATGGATTGAGAAAATGCTCTGGAGAATGGCAGTTTTGCAGCGTATTTTATACATTAGAATCAAAGGAAAGTCGTAAAGAGGTTACTGAAATTCATTGGTGGTAGATTAGGGAGGTGGAAGGAAGCAAAGTATGGAAATTTCTGGGATTGGATAAAAAGCAAAATGGAAAGACACATACTTCTTTTACATTGATGGGTATGGGGTAGTTAACATTTACGGCAGATAGAAATTACCATCTCTGTCTGCGGGGAACAAGATAAATGAGGTCTCGTGGTCTGGCCAGTGGTTGTGCCTCTGGAGTCTGGAAAAGAAAATTACTCTGACATTTCAAAGGTATGTTATCTTAGATACACACAGACAATAGACAATTTCAAAGTTAAAGATTGACCTCTGTCAAGGAAGCTACAGGCCTAAGACATGACTACCCACCATGACCCACTTTTAGTTAGAAATTTTTACATTCTGACCACCCTGTATGGTTACTTTGGTCTGTAGGTTTGTAAGGCCCAAACCTCTCCCCTGGGCTTGTCAGGTTTAGTGTGTGGCCCCTTTTTCGTCCACAGATTCCTTTAGGCCACTAGGGTGTCATTAGGTAAATCACTGCCTACAAAATGAGCTGTTAAATTGGGTAAATTTCTATTCCGTTGCACTCATGGTAGTGTAGATGCCCGTAAGAGTTTACATGACTTCCAGGAGTTCCAGAAAGCAACATAAACAAAGAGAGGAACTCATCAAATCAGCGTTCCCTCAGCCATTTCCTGTTTTATGGAAAGCAGACACTTGGACTTCTTTTCACAGTCAACAAACACTCTTTTTGCCCTTGCTTAGGGCCAAGTTGACTTCGGTGATGAGAGGACACAAGGCAAACACAAAATAAGAAAACTCCCTACCTTAAAAGAGCCACAGAGCCTGAGGAGGGATTCAAGCCTCAAGCTCCATTTCTGTTTCTGGAGACGTGGCCTGTCCTGATACTACTGGAGGCTGGAAAAGTATTGCCTCTCTCTTCTCATTTAATCCCTCACTCCCTGTGGTGATGTGGAAATGAGAGACCAGGTGCAAATTCTCCTCTCCTCCTAGTATTTGTCATTTCTTAACCTCTAGTCATCTCAGTTACCTTGTCCGTAACTTTGTAGTTAATATTTAATGTCTAATTTGCAGGATTGTTGAGATGACCATGAACAGTATAGATAAAGTGCCTGGTGCACAGCGATTGTTTGATAAACAATAGTACCTATTTTAATAAGAAATGGAATAAGATACAACAGTTGTCCAATAAGCAGTAGCTATTAATATGGTAGCTCTTTGTCTTCGATCCCAAACTCACAGGGCTTAAGGTGTCAAGGTGAGCGTTAATGGAGGTAGAGGATTACTTTCCCTGGCTCCTTTCTCATTCTGGATCTTGCCAACCCTGTTTGTACAAGCCTTTCTGTTCTGTCCTAAGCAGCTCAGGGTGTGTCTGCTCCTCAGGCTGGCCAGCTTCTACCTGCTGAAGCTTCCTGTGCAGCCAGAGGTCAAGCAGTTGGCAAAGTCAAGCCAGCCAGCTGCTGTGAAGTGATACTTCTGAAGGAAATCCTGGATCGGTCCTGGAAGGGAGTTGCAAACTGCAGCCTGGATTAACCCAGGCTGTTCATCAGTATCCCTCAGCTGCTCGTCCACTCTCTGCCGGGCAGCTGGGCAAGAAACTCCAAGACTGTCAGTCCTCACTGCCCAGAATGGCCAGAGGGAACACTGGGAATTCCTGATCAGTACATGCTCTTTCCCAGAAAAGGGATTAAGCGTGCCCTGACAGAGTTTACTCTTCCATCATGCTATCTTGGGGAGAAAAGGGACCTGAGCAGTCCATTTCCGACCTCTTGAAAAATCCTTTCAAGCTGCTCCTTTCAAGCAATCTACTGGTATCAAATGTGTCTATGCACTTGAAAAATGAGGAAAATAATGCCAACCTCCGAGGGTTTTTATAAGAAATAAATGAGAGATGACACGTAAAAGCACTTACCCAACTGCCTGGCACGTGGTCAGTACACAATACACGATAATTTTCCCCTTTTCTTAGTAATATTGTAAGGTGGTATTGCATAGTGTGAGGAAAACAAGCCCATAAGTCTCTATCAGAACTCTCTCATTATAGGTGACCAAAACTTAACTCAAACTAGATTAGGAAAATTTTAAAAAAAATTTATTGACTCATGGAACTAATAATAGGCATGACTAAATCTAGAAGCTCAGAGAAAGTTTTCAGGGTTTTGTTTCTCTTTCTTAGCTGTCTCTGCTTGGCTCTGATTCTTTTTTGCTGTTGACTTCATTCCCTCCTGCCACAGACAGTTTCTCTCCATGTGGGAGGGAAGACAGCCAGCCATGGGAATCACAATCCAAAGTAAGAGGCACACTCTCTCGCAGTGTCCAAGAATTCAATCTCATGGCAGGACTTCGGCCCTTTGAGGGTCATGTGCTCATCCCTTAGACCAGAGGTCAACAAACTATGACCATCAGGCCAAATCCAGCTTGCCTCTTGCTTTGGAACAGTATGCAACGTAAGAATGATTTTGTCATTTTTAAATGGTTAGGGGGGAAAAAAGGATAAAATATCTAACACTTGAAAATTACATGAAATTCAAATTTCTGTGCTCATATAGTTCAGTTTTATTGGACGCACCGCATGCATTCATTTATGTATTATCTATGTCTTTTTTCTGCTGCAGCAGTAGACTTGAATAGTGGAGACTGGGATGGTATAGCCCACAAAACCTAAAGTATTGCTAGTTGCTCTTTACAGAAAAATTTTGCTACACCTACCCTAGACCAATTATGCTAAACAAGAAAAAGATAGGCTACTCTGATTGACCATATCTGAGTCATATGCCCACCCCTGTAACAAGGAGACACGTAAGGTAAGAAGAATAATAGTTTATACCTGCTGAGTACTTACAGTGTCAGGTACTGCTGTAAGCACTTCATTTGTATTAGCTTATTTAATCTTTATAATCCCCATTTGATAGACAAACAGACTAAAGCACAGGAAGGGTAAAGAATCTATCCAGCACGCCTGAAATTAATAAAAAAAGAATCGAACAACAGTTACATAGCTAATAAGTGATAGAACTGAGATTTGAATCAAGCTGCCTGGCTCCCAAGTTCACGCTCTATTTTGACAGGGTCTGTTCTAGCAAAATAATGGGGGCGGGGGTGAGGGTAGGATGGTTTTCCTGGGGAAAGAGGGATGCTGGGGAAAATAAACAACAGATATCCATAATATTGTTAACATCAATAAGAGTTTGAAAGTATTTTCCTTAACTTCTTAGGACCTTCATTTTTCATGTGGTGTGAAATAGGTTATCTGTGCTTTGGGGGTGGTAGTAATGATATTGGCTAACACTCAGTGAGCGCTACTAAGTACATCACGTATGTTGTCTCACCAAAGAAATCAAAGATTACATAAATTGCCCCGAGTTGCATAAAGCTGTGTCAGGGCCTTGATCAGAAGCCAGGTCTGTGCACTACACAGCACTGCGTCCCATCCACGAGGATGACGAGAGATAAGATATCAAATGGACTTAGCAGAAAGCCTGACAGACACATCGTAGGCATCCAATATAGGTTAGTTTCTTTTCTTCCTCTGTCCTGATTTTTCCCATTCACATTAGAGAGCTATGTTTGAGCAAAGCATACATATGTATCCTTGAAAAATCCTATTGCCTCTATCCTTTAAGTAAAAAAACAAAACAAAACAAAACAAAAATCTCCCTTTAATCAGTCTTGCTGTCAAAAAGGCAGAGCAAAAATAGTAAAGGTTCAGAGAAGGGCAGTGAAAATAATTTGCAGCATGCATGGCAGAAGAGCATGCCATGAAAAGAGGAATTCCAAACTCTGGGATCATTTCATTTGGAAAGGAAAGCTCCCAGAGGCACAATGTTTGCAGTACAATCAGCTGACGACAGGTATAGGAAAGGCTAATCAGGAGCTGGTATTCAATGTTGCCCCCAAATACAAGAACCAGACTGTTTAACGCGTTGTATAATAGCCGTGTCACCTTCCACTTTGGAACACTATCAAAGTGAGCTTTCCCCTCCCTTCCTCCTGATCGTGTGCCAAGCCACACCTCCAGTCCCCATCGGTACACAAGACACTGTAGTCTACACGTACGATTCAGAACCTGGTGATTTCTAGCTGGAAGATACATTGGGGCCATGCAGTCCAGCCTCTTACATTACACATGAAACCAAAGCCCAGTAAGGTGAAATGACCAGTCCAAACTTGCATGGTGAGCTCATGGAATATCTAGATGTCACTTGGCCTTGGCGTCAGAGGAACTGGATTGAGGTCCTGGCTTGACCTACATGAGCTTTCTGAGACTCAGAATTCCCATTTTTAAACCTGTTGGAGAATGAAATAATGAAAAGGGCCTAATTCTCAGTTCAGTGCTTTGTTCTGTCAGTCATTCTGCGCCTTGGAATAACCTGGTGGAGGAATAGAGTGCAATGCTCAATGGTTGAAAAAAAATTGGAATATGCAGCACCCCTCCCCCCTTTGCCTTCCCCTCACCAACAATACAGTACAGACTTCAAAAGAAACCAACTCGAAAATGGTGAACAGTGGACTCAGAGACCTTTCCTGGAGTGGAACCCTGTGGTCAGATATTGGCCAGGGCAATCCTTGAACGACTTGGTTGCCATCCAAATCTGTTTTCAGTGGGGAATAAAGTTCATGTTTTGGAGGCGGTATCCTTGACTTTTTTATCCTGTTATTCAAATATTTCTTAATAATCTTCAGCATTTATACACTCAAGAGACCTTGAAGGAAAAGGATGCAGGACTCCAGTCTTTTTTCCTTCCTTTTGCTAATGAATAGATGTTTTCTTTCTGAATTCACTGGGCCTATCACCCTATTTTTTTCGCACTCAAATAACCCTATTAGAAACAGGTCAAAGCGCAAATGGAAAACTGTAAGTTACCAAGTTTTGGTTTGGATTTAATACTATGAGTGCCTTCTCAACACGAAAAATCTAAGTAGAGAGGAATTGAAATTTTAGCAAATACATACATAATACATAAATTTGCTGAATAAGTGTGGGTGTTTCTGGTGCCACCTATTGGTCATATTGTAAGATTGAACCATATGCAGTATTGTTGGTCATGAAAGGATATAAAATGGAATTTATGTTTTACTAGTCACAGTTATGTATGCTAGCAGGCTGGATGAAAGGTTGAAACACAGTGAGTGCTGTGTGAACATTATCTTTAGCTACAGCTACTGAAGCTGTAGGACTATTTTGCTATGTGATTTTTGCCTTGCTTTGCTCACCAATTAAATGTGTAGAAAGGAACATACGAGGTCTGACAATTAAGTTTGAGAACTTATTGCAATAATGTTGCTAACCTTTTTTAATATCAGAGGGATTACTCATTATGCAATTGTACCAACTGGACAAACAGTTAACCAAGTTTACTATTTGGAAGTGCTGAAAAGGCTGTGCAAAAAAGACGACCTGAACTTTCCGCCAATTCATGGCTCTTGCTTCACAACAATGCACCAGCTCACACAGCACTGTCTGTGAGGGAGTTTTTAGCCAGTAAACAAATAACTGTATTGGAGCACCCTCCCTACTCACCTGATCTGGCCCCCAATGACTTCTTTCTTTACCTGAAGATAAGGTAAATATTGAAAGGAAGACATTTTAATGACATTCAGGACATCAAGGGTAATACGACGACAGCTCTGATGGCCATTCCAGAAAAAGAGTTCCAAAATTGCTTTGAAGCGTGGACTAGGCACTGGCATCAGTGCATAGCTTCCCAAGGGGAGTACTTCGAAGGTGACCCTAGTGATATTCTGCAATGAGGTATGTAGCACTTCTTGGATGAGTTCGTGAACTTGACTGGCAGATCTTCATATAATGAGGAATATATAATCTCTGGGAATTCTGAGATTAGTGAACTAATACTCAGATTAAATGATTTTTGTGTCTTAGGATTCGGAACTGTTGTCAGTGCCCTGCCCAGATCCCTTTTACCAACTACTGCACCTGGGCAGCCTCCTGGAGCTGTCGGGAGAGTTGGAGAAGACACCTCATGGCTCCCCCCTTCCCTGGAGCTTTGCTGTTGGCTGGGAGGAAGCCTTGAGCAGGGGGCTATGTGCACAAGCATATATGCACACGGCTTCCACAGCCAGTAACTGCCCGTCCTGGGGGACAATCTTTTGTATCCTAGCCCTCGGAACCTTAAGGCGAGATGAACCCTGTGGTACAATGTGGACTCTAAAGCTCCCCGCAGAATCAAGCTGAAGCTAGGCTCCCGCTGAAGTCCGAGTCTTGTTTAGCCCCCTTTCCCTGTCCTATCTTGTTTCTCTCATTCTCTTTCTCTTTGAAAACACTCAATAAATCACATACACACAACTCATCTCAGGCACTGCCTGTGAGGCACCGAAGACAAGAACTAGCCCACGGAAAAATGTATCTTCATAATGCCAAAAGCCATGAGAGCAAAGTAGCCCTCTGGGTCTGTGAATGTGGTTTTCCCAACATGCTTGGGAGGCAAACGCTGGATAAAGCAGCTCTTCTCCAGAGGCAGCACTGCCCCGACTGAAGGACAGCAGCAATGACACTGCACTGTGGGACCAGAGACCTGGGTGAAGATATAAAATAGATCCTTGCAATGGCACTCTGCCTGAGTTTTCTGAGAAATGCATTTAGTTTCAAAATAGTACATCCGTACTGGCCTTAGACCTAGAGCTCCCAGGGACAATGAAAAATAACCTGGGATTGGAGGGCTTGAGGCTTTACACATTTCTCCATCAGCTGGAGGAGCCAGGCCTTTTTGGCTTGTGCCAAAGGAGAACCCTGGGGAAAGGAAAAAACTCTGCCAGAGGACAATTTTGGAAATTGCAAGAATTGCTGGTTGATTCAATTGGGTTTTGGTTGTAGACGTTCCAGCCAGTAGAAGTGGCAGTGCCAAGAACACAGATGGGGGCTTGGGGTCGAGTCAGGCCTGGGTTTAAAGTCTCCTCTAACTTACTAACTCAGTTTCCTCAGCTACAAAATGAGGATCATACTATTTACCTCCCAAAGTTGTTGTGGGGGTAGTTAGAAAGAGTGTCGATTCAGCACTGGTATATACTAGTCAGAGAATTAAGGGCACCTATTTTTCTGCACTAGAGCTGTAGCATCTACTCCTCAGTCTAGCTTCTCTCATGAACAAAGGGAATATTTTTTGGCTTACTTATTCAACTTGTTTTGAACCCAATGGAAAAAAAAAAGATGCTGTTTATTTATGGCCCTATTGGCAACCCCAAAAAGCTACTGTGTTTCCCCAAAAATAAGACCTAGCTGGACAATCAGCTCTAATGTGTCTTTTGGAGCAAAAATTAATGTAAGACCTGGTATTATATTATATTATATTATATTATATTATATTATATTATATTATATTATATTATACCTGGGCTTATAGTATAGTAAAATAAGACCAGGTATTATATTATATTACATTATATTAGATTATATTTTATATTATATTATATATTATACCTGGTCTTATAGTAAAACAAGACCAGGTATTATTATATTATATTATATTACATAAGACCTGGTCTTATATTACAGTAAAATAAGACCGGGTCTTGTATTAATCTTTGCTCCAAAAGACGCATCAGAGCTGATTGTCCAGCTAGGTCTTATTTTCGGGGAAACACAGTATTTTAGTATTTTTTTATTAATCCTCAGATTATTATGATCCTCACTTGGTGAAAACCAATGGGAGGATCTCATATGATGTAAGGCCACCCTGTATGATTGAGCAGATTGCACAGTGTACAAGGGCAACCCACTGTGGGCAAGCGGGGCTGAAATCTAGCCTTGCTTCTCACACCAAGCCATGAGCCCCACAGACAATATCCACCCAGAGGGGATATTCTTACTAGTTCTCACAAAAGATGGGCTACAAGTAGCCTTGACATTATGCATGCCCTTTGCTCAGATTTAAGGTCCCTCTTGGGGGCAGAAGGGACCGTGAGGGCCTCCTGAAGAGAACCCCTAAGCATCATGCTCTCTAGACCAAACTTCTCCCACGAACATGCCTTTCCCTCACAAATAAAGCCTGACCAACATATTTCAGGCCATAGCAATTAGCTGGCAGGCGTCTCCTCAAGTTGCTTAGCTCAGATGTTCCTATATCAGTACTACTCAAGGTAAAGTCTGAAAAGTTACTGACACCATTACTTGAGGTACTTTATAGAGAATGCAATTTCCTAAGCCACATACCTGACCTTCTAGATTCTAGATTCTCTAGAGGTTACATTAGGGAATATCTGTTGAAATTATATTAATCACTTCCTTACAGGCTTCCTGACCATAAAGAAGCGTGTCTTGGTCAAGGATTCCCTTCCTTCACAAAGGCTACACGGGAGTCATGGAAGGGAGCTGAATGTTCCTTATAGAGGCTCTTCCTCTTGGAAGAAGCCCAATGATACAAGCAGCTTCCATTCCCTTGATAACCTTCTACTCCACACCCATTCCCCCAACACATACACAAAATCATCTCTCATAGGGACCCTCCTTTCTTCTCCCTTTCTCGTTTCTGGTGGATGGTCTATAGAAGAACATATCTTCCAGCAGGCAGAGGCAACTGGGTGATAGTTATCTATCCATAAATTCTTCTTTACTTTTCAGAATCACATTTAATATTTTCTACTGCTCTTCCAAGAACCCGGGGTTACCCAAATCCTTCCAAGCAACCTAATTCTGTCCTTGGAAGCAATCCTAACATCAAGGAATGTCCACAAGATGGGCTAGTAAGTTAAGGATGCCTTCGATATAGCACAGGCCTTAGAAAACAGCAGTCAATACATGAGCACATGACTCTCAATGTAAAGTTTGCCACTCAAAGAATCAAATTGAGCTATCCTATAACCAACAACTATATTATGAGGTACACACTTAGCATTGTCAGATCCTTTTGCCCAGATCCTAGGTAATTACTTCCAAGTGAACCTCAATGAAAAAGAAAAAATCCATTAAAAGATATAGTCTAAGATACATTCAACACCTGTGCTAAGAGATAGAGCTACAGATTAATTAAACATGGTCTCAATCTTCAATAAATTCACAGTGTAGTAGAAGAATGCCTATGGAATACTCTGTGGCAAACAAAAGTCTACACTACCTAAGGAATTATCATTAGTAAGGAGAGAGTCTTACACTATAATTTAGATGCTGAGAAGAGAACTAATCTTTACTAACCACCATTAAATTTTCACAACAATTCTACTGACTTGATTACTGGGTCAGTGATGATGCCTTCAGTTTCAAGAAATAGGAAACCCAACTAAAAGTGGCTTAAACTACAAGAAGAATGCATTATCTCACTTAACCACAAGTCCAGACATAAGGATTACTGGGGTTGATTAATTGAGAAGCTCAATCATATCTGCAAAAATCCAGATTCTTTCCATCTTTCTGCTCTCTCGTTCATTAAAGGGGAGGGAAGGCATTATAACAAATTGGGTATGGAGGCTGACTGCAGGGTGAGCTGGCAAACTGGAGACCCAGGACAGCTAATGTAGTTCCAGTCTGATGGCTGTCAGTCTTGAGACCCAGGAAAGACCAATTGTTCAATTCAAAACTGAAGGCAGGAAAAAAAACAATGTCCCAGTTTGAAGGCAGTAAGGCAGGAGGAATTTCCACATTTCTGGGGAATGTCAGCCTTTTAATTCTATTTAGGCCTTCAACTGATTGGATGAGGCCCACCCACATTAGGGAGAGCAATCTGCTTTACTTGATCTATTGATTTAAATGTTAAACTCATCCGAAAAAATATTCTCACAGAAATACCCAGAATAATGTTTAACCACATATCTTGGCACCCTGTGGCACAGTCAAGTTGACACATAAAATTAACGACACATTTACCTTCAGCATTTGGTTTACATTCTTTTTGATAGTAAGACGGCAGCAACAATTCCAGTCATCACATCCTTACACAACATCCAAAAGCTGAAGTAAGAATTGGCAGATCTTAGGGAAAATGTCCCAAAAGATGAGCCCTTCAAACCTTCCCCCTCATTTCTACTTCATCTCATTGGCTAGAATTATGTCATGCCCATTCCTAAACCGATCACTTGCAAGAGGAAAGATGTAACCCCATTGCCCTAGGATTAGGAAACAGCTCATCTTCCTCCGAAGCACTTCATATTGATATGTTGTTGTTAGAAAGTAAGGAAGGTTTGGACTGAGCAAGTGGGGGTGCTATTGGCCAAACAACCAACGGAGTCTGCCATAATTTCTATTGTCCCCATTTTAAAGATATAGACACTGAGGCTCAGAAAGATAGAGCTGGTCAGTATCACACAGCTAGTAAACTGTCAAGTTAGAATTTCCAATCAGATCTCTCTGGCTCTAATTTGCTTGCTCTATTTGCAGGTCTATTTGTGGATAGATCCAATTCTACCCTGTACTGTCACCTTGGGCAAGTGCTTTAGTCTCTCCAAATCTTCTTTTCTGCCACTGATAGACATAACAATAGTCCTTATCTTTTAGAGTATCACATTAACTTAGTGTATGTAAAGCATTTTAACTGTTATTTGCTGCCCTACCATAATATAAAGAGCCACATATTGTACAACTCCAGAGGGCACTATTCAACTAGAATATGAGGTCAGACAATTAAGTTCACGAACTCATCCTAGAAAAAGTGCTACCTACCTCATTGTTGAGTATCACTACAGTCACCTTCGAAGCACTGCACTTGGGAAGCTATGCATTGACGCCAGCGCTTAGTCCACCTTTCAAACAATTTTGGAACTCTTTTTCTAGAATGGCCATCAGAGTTGTCGTTGTATTACTCTTGATGTCCTGAATGTCATCAAAATGTCTTCCTTTCAATATTCCCTTTATTTTAGGGTAAAGAAAGAAGTCATCGGGGGACCAGATCAGGTGCATAAGGAGGGTGTTCCAATACACTTATTTGTGTACTGGCTAAAAACTCCCTCACAGACAGTGCCGTGTGAGCTGGTGCATTGTCGTGATGCAAGAGCCATGAATTGTTTGGGAAAAGTTCAGGTCCTCTAACTTTTTCACGCAACCTTTTCAGCACTTCCAAGTAGTAAACTTGGTGAACTGTTTGTCCAGTTGGTACAAATTTATAATGAATAATCCCTCTGATATCAAAAAATGTTAGCAACATCTTTGCACCAAGTTTGCAAACTTAATTGTCAGACATAAGATGAATTATGCCCCTGGAATTTCACCATAGCATCATCCTTACTAAGAGCCACAGAAAACTTACCTCTAGAATGAGGAGTGGAGAGAACTTGGATTTAAGTACCACAACACAGGCAAGTTTTAACTCAGTGCCACAACAAACTAGGGAAGGAAAGCTAACAGAATTTTCTAAGCCCAGTGATAAGGACCTTCAAACATGTATCTCATTCTCACAAAAGCCCTAGGACGATAAAGAAATTTTGTTATTGCTTTTGTTTTTCCTGTAAAGAGTTACTATGGTGGAGCTTAATTCTAACAAGGAAACAGAATTTCCTGATTTCCTTGCTGGAAGACATTGTCAGTCAGTCAACACCCTTTCCCGCGGACTCACTGTGTCGTGTTCTAAGTGCCAAGGCTTCAGCATGATGTAGTAAGTTCTGATCTGTGAAGTCAGAGGCTTGGGTTCCAGCCTTCAAGTCTAGCTAGCAGTATCAAAGTGAACAGGCAATTAACATTTCCTTTTCTCTCTGTATCCACATTTATCCGCAAATGCAGTGATGAGGTAGACTCCTTGGTCTCTTAAGAGTATCTTCCCTTTCTGACATTCTCTGAGCCACATAATTCCCACACGCTGGCTTCATGGGGATGCTGTAATTCAGACTTCATTAGTAGAGATGCCTTCGTTCACCCACCAAGGGAGGCTTAGACAGTCACAGAAGCAGAAATGAGAAAGTCATTCGATACAGCGTTTCTGAAATACAGTGTTGGGACAAGGAGGAAAGAGAAATGGGATCGCTGAGGTAGAGGTGGGATTGGCAGGCAGGCAGGCAAGGCAGATCTAGTCATTCTTAGCACGTGGGGGGTTTATGTACGGCAGAAGTACTGAGAGAGAGAAAGGACCTGGTTATACAGAGCAATCTATGACCTAGCTTCCTGTAGACTCAGTCTGAAGCCTCAGATCTGATTAATGGGTCTGCTGCTATTTACCCATAACCTCATTTCTACAGTAATACTGGTTTCCTGGGCAAAGAGGTGGAAGGAAGACAGTGTGATATAGTGGAAAGAGTCCTGGAGGCAGGGTAAAGATATGTAGTTCTAACACTGTCTTGGAAAACTCACCTCCACCAATTGGGTCTCAGCTTCTTTATCTGTTAAGTGGGGCTTGGCAGCAGATGCTCTGGAAGGTTCCTTCTTGTTCTCTGGTAGTCTAAAAGATGTTGTCACCTGCTCTTGTTTCTTTGCATGTATCTCAAAATTGCTTCCTTAAAATGTGTCCCTTCTTCTCATTTTAGAAATCCAGCCCCAGGAATGGATTCTTGAAGGCACAAGAGAGAATGGAGAAAAACTAAGGTGGGGAAGCCTAAAATTCAGTCAAATTCTTGTCACTGAAAACCCTGAGGTCCACTGAAGGAAAAACAGAGAAAAATGTAGGTATCTGGAAATTCCCAGGATGTGATAAATGAGTCATCCTTAATTTCTGCCCTGTTTAGGGGAGCAGTTACCTTAGCAGCACATACTGTAAGGACTCAATAAATACATACTTGTTAAAGGATTAACTTCATCCTAATGACTAAGCAAGGAAATAGCTGGTCATCAACGGTTCCTTGCAGTTCTAATACCCTATAAAACATTGTGCAACCAGAGGACAGTGTTATGGAGGCAGTGAAGCCAAGGGCAAACTGTGCCCTTGTGCCTGGCACCCGACACTGACTTTCAGAGCATAAAATACTGCTTCCCTTCCACCTCCCCAGTCTCATACCAACTCCTCTTGTGGCCAATCCCACTCTGGAATCATGTAGGGAAGGGAGTTCTGGGGAATACAGTTCCACTGCAGCTAAATTGATACAGTACTAAGTTACCTGAGCCCACACCGTGTCAACGTGGCACTCATACACCCTTCCTTGAACCATACTTAATTTCCAAATAGAGACAATAGCAAAATCATCGTTCCACTTAACATGACCCATCTGTCCCTCATACAATGGAAACCATGCTATCTTGCTTCAAAGAGTGGATGCAAAGTCCCTTTATCCATCTTTGGGCGATATTCATTCTTTTTCTAGCTGAGTCACACTCTCCTTCGATAGTTTGTTACTTAATTCTGTTCTGGTTACACTGAATAAGAAACCAACCTAAATCTATAGGCATTGCAATACACTGAATATTTGCTTCACCCCAAAATTCATATGTTGAAATCCTCCTCCTCAATCTGTTGGTATTTGGAGGTGGGGTGTTTGGAAGGTGATTAAGTCATGAGGACAGAGCTTTCATGAGTGGGATTAGTGCCCTTATAAAGGAGACCCCAGAGTTCCCCCATCCCTTCTGCCATGTGAGAACACACCAAAGAGACGGCCATCTATGAACCAAGAGTGGGCCCTCACCAGTCACTGAATCTGCTGGTGTCTTGATCTTGGACTTCTCATCCTCCAGAACTGTGAGAAATAAACTTCTAATTATAAGCCACCCAGCCTGTGGGCCTGTGGTATTTTGTTATAGTAGTCCAAATGGACTAAGATAGGCATAAAACAATAATTATCATGGATTTTGTGGGTCAGGAATTGGAAAAGGACACAGCAAGGATGGTTCTTCTATGCCCCACAATGTCTGGGCTGGAACGATTCCAACATCTGAGGGTAGGAACAGCTGGGGCCAGAGAATCCACTTCCAAGCTGGCTTCTTCCTTCCTATTTCTGGCACTTGGCCTGTGATGGCTGAGGAACATGCTCATCTGGGACTATCACCTGGAGAGCCTACATGTGGCCTCTCCTGCATGGTGGTCTCAAGGTAATTGGACTGTTTGCAAGGCTGCTCAGAGCGCCACAGTAAATTTCCCAGCAAATAAGGTAAAAACTGTACGGCCTTTTATGTTGTGGTTTTGGAAGTTGCCCAGTGTTACTTATCGTGTACTCTACTGCTAGAAGAAGTCACAAGCCCTCCCAGAGTCCACATAAACTATGCCTTGCAATGGCAAGGACACTGAAGAATTTGAGGCTATGTTTTCAAACCACTACCTGAAACTTTGTCTAGTCTAGCTCATGTTTATGTACAGCAGGTGGCCGGTTCACCCTTTGGTCACTGTTTGACATCATTTTTATTCCTGTTCACTCTCACCTGTATCAACTGATGACAGTGCTGTGTGTCAGTCTATTATTATGGAGGCCTTCCTTTCCATGCTTCCCTGGGTCTCTTGGAAACTCATGCACCCCTCATAGCGAAGCTCACATTCCAATTTTTCTACAAATTTACCACTTACAGATGATCCTTTAGCTTGAGACTTCTACTTGTCACCTGTCTTATGGCCCATATGACTCCCAATGGTTTCAGCTGACAATGAGATGATTAGTTGACTAGCCAATGAACAGTGATAAGAAAATGTCTTGAGCTGATTCATGGTGTAAAGAAACAGGCTTCAAATCAAACAATTGTGGCAAAGACATTGTTCTACCTTAAAAGATTTAAGAATCGGCACAGTAAAATATTAATAGAAAAGGAAAATAAATGATAGGCAAAACATCCACGTGCAGAAGAAAGCTGAAAGCTGTCTCGTAGGAATGGTTGATAGAATAGACTTGACCATCCTTCTGGAACCAGTTAGGTTGTATTTTGGTGGTCACCTACACTCAGCACATAATAAATCTTCTCTTTTGCTGAAGAATTAGGACTTATAGCCTGAACCAACCATTTCTTTGTTCAACAAGTATCTATTGAGTGCCTTCTATGGGTCAGGGAGTGTTTCTCTTTGCTCTTCAGCAGCAAAACGGTGAAGAAGACCCAGCATCTGACCTCAGAGGTTTGTGAGGGAGACCAAACAAAGAAACAAATAAAACAAAACCCCCCAAAACAAACTTATAATAGAGTAAGGGACCTCAAGAAAAAGCACTTAACTATAAATAGGCTTGTTTTATTATGGGTCCCATAGGCTTGTGACCCCAATGTGACTGTAAGTTCCTTGAAGGCAGGGACCACCTTTTGTATGTCTGCATATCTCTCAGTACCCAGCTCAGTGACATGCCCACAATAACCCATCACGAAACATTTTCTAATAGTTTGACTAATAACTATGGAAATGAAATGAGGTTGTGGAGGTACAAAGTGCATTTACATTATTTTTTTGCCTCCTGCAAAGGCTCTTGGTTGCCCATCTATATATTACACCAACAAATAAGAATGTCCCATGTACCAACTTATATGTGGTGGGAGGAATAGGGCTTTGAGTCCTTGATATGCAAGAGCTCTGTGGTCACTGGACTCTTCTCTGCTGACTACTGGTACAATGGATAAGAAGGTTTGGCTCTGCCACTTAAGAGCTGTTAATTAACCCCTTGGGGCCTCTCATTCCTCCACTTGGAGCAAGATTACTGTTCCCTTCTCTTTGCTTAGTGTACACATTATTGTTTTATAACTAGTCTGGGTGCAGGGGAAGATGTAGCACCCAGACTATCTAGCAACTGATGGGATGTGGCATGGCTTCTCCCTATGCTTCTGTTGTTCCACAGTAAATTCGCAATCCTTATGAGGTTTTAGTCCCAGTGAATTCTCCCCTCAAAAACTGAAAAGGATAATTATGAACCACTTTCTTGCATTTTCTATCAAGACAGCTCTTTGTGAGTTCTAAATGTTCCATCCAGATTCAAAGAAGCTGGTTTCTCCATGAGTGGTTGGAATAAGACTTTTCTTGGAAGCTACTGAATATGGATTAGTTGGATTGTTTTGCAGAAAGTAAAAAGCAGGCTGTGGTGACTACTTCAGCACTTAATTGGGTGAGCAAAAAGCTGCAAATGAGAGGTTTTCCTTAGGAGGGAAAGGTTGTTTACGACACCACCCCCACTCCCCCCCTAGGTGGTGGATGTTAACCTAAACCCTAGTCTTCCAATGCAGTCTTTAATTTAGGAATCATTACAAGAATCTATTAGAGCAGAAGATGTCAGGTTGAAAAATTAACACATCACAGGAGTTAATTAGAATCTAGCCTCTCATTAGATGCAAATGGAGAGCCCTCCAACTGCCCACCAGCCCCCTGAAGTCATGTTTGTTGCAGCTCCAAAGTGTGCCGCGTGCATCTTCACTACTCAGAGAGTGGATGGAGGAAGCTGCCCAGGCACTCAGGCTAGAGCCACTAGGGGTCCATGGCCTGCCCTTTAGGTTCATAGAAGGTCCTATTCACATGTCCCTATCTCCTACTCCTCTCCTAAACGCTCTGCATGTCACAGGGTGGATAGCCCTCTACCTGGAAGTATTTTCTGCAACAAAGACAAACATGCCATGCCTGTCACCAGGAGCAGACTGGCGACTATAAACCGCTCTGTGAGAGGGAGACTGAGGGGCTCCAGGCCATTCAGACTTAGCTCTAAGTTGTGGTCTTTGTTTTCTTTCCACATTCAGACTGAAATGTGATTCCCCTGGCTTTCTTTTTTGGAAAATACCTGCCATGAGTTCCACGCTGGGAAAGAAAAGCTGTTGACAGGAAAAGCTTCTGACCGGGAAGAGGCTTCTTCTTTGAGTGTTCTCAAAGGAGACAGTTGCTTCAAGCAACCTGAGGCAGGGATGCCAGGGCCAGGTATAAGAGGCCCAGATCACAAAGGGGTCATCTTTAACTAGGGAGTAAACTGAGTGTCAAGAGTTTCCTCTATGAGAGCAGTATCGTGCACTCACTGCACACAGACTTTTGGGCCAGACAGACATGCAACTGAGTCCTTCTCTGTCACTGTGTGATCTTGGGCAAATTGCTTAACCTCTCAGAACATCAGTTTTCTCAAGTTGTTGTGCAAAATAAATGAGATAATACGTATGTTAAACATATTACACAGTATCTGGCACAGAGTACGGGTTCTAGATGAGTTATTTGTTACTGATTTGATAATAGTATTCCTTCACCCAACACTAATGATATTCCCTCTGTGTATCAGACCCTGTGCAAGGGACAGTGCCTGCTCCTTGACCTTATGGATGTCATTGTTTAATAAACCGTGTACACATATATTTGGCAAAAGCAAACCCCCTTCCCCTCCCTGCAAGTGCCCCAGGAGACGTGCCAGTTGCCCACTACCTCCGCTTTATGGAGTAGCTCAGAATCCTGCAGGTCATTCCTCTTTGAGCAGCCCTCCAAACTTAGCCACCTCTACTTTCAATTTGCCCCCGATTTCTCTCTCTGTGCACTTATCACACTGAGTTACAGTTATCTGTTTATTCTCTGTCTCTTCCTGCAAGTTCCTAGAGGGTGGGGATCTTCTATTTATTTGACGCGTGCATCTAATAATTTATTCATCACTGTAGGCCAATGGTCTCATGTATTACTCAGCCCAGGCATACAGAGCATTCCACCCGACTGCTGAGTATGTAGATTTTCAGCTGGGAACTCTTCGGGGGAAACAACCCAATTTCCCATCTTTGAAAGGCCTCTTGTGAGCCCTGGTTTGATTGATCTTTCATTTCCTAACTATCCCTTTGGTTCTAGCCTCAGTTTCTTCATCTCTTCAAGGGACTAATGGAGTCTCCTTCCCTGGGAGGTGATGATGATGGCTGGAGATAACGCAGCTTCTATGTGCCCCAAACAGTTCTAGGCACAGAGCCAAATACCAAAAATGTTGATTCCATTCTTGCCCTCAGCCAAGTTTATTTGCCAATATAAGAAAACTAAAAATACAAAACAGAATATGAGCACCACATTAATGGTACACACATCCCTCCAACTTACATACAGCCTCTGCCGTTTGACAGACTTAGCTGAAATGGGAGGATACAAACACGCATAAAAACGTTGTCCCTGTCACCAAGCCCTAGGCAAACAGTAGCAAGTGTGGGACAAAACGATCTCAGAAAAAAAGGAAAGCTCTTCACCAGATTCTCAGACCTGGGCTGCTGGAGATATCGTTTGGCACCATGCTGGCAAGCAGGAGACTGTCCCACAATAACCAAGGTATTTAGCACTTAATATGTGCCAGACACTGTGTGAAATGATTTACAGGCATTCTCTCCTTTAATTCTTAGAACAACTGTGTGGGGTAGACATGAACTTCCTCATTTATAGCAGATGGCCAATTTGAGGCTCAGAGACACGCAATAACTTGACCACAGTCAAGTAACAAGTAAATGGTTTAGGAATCCACCTGCTGAGGGTTTCACTGGCTCAGATGGAAATCGGAGAGGGTGAACTAACACAAAGCTCCGTCCCAGGGGGTGGGGGTAGGAAGAGCTAGGAATGAGAGGGGAAAGTTGGATCCAATACACCGGTCGCGTGATCCCCTGGACCCTACGCAGGAGCAGAATAAATTAAAAAGAGATGCAGGATTCAGAGGAGGGATGCCTGGGAGGCTGGGAGAAGGGCGCACCGGTGGTTGTGCACCTTCTTGGCCCCCCTCACCCCCCTCCTCTCGCACAGGTCAAGCCTCTCCCCTCCTGCCCTCTCACCCTCCCAACCTTATTTAGAAACCGTGTCCCCGAGACAGGAAGGGCGGCGGGCCGAGAAGCACGGAGCGTCCCGGTCTCATTTCCTTTCGAATCCCCCTGTGGAATTTCATTTCATACGGTGAGGAAATCGGAGCGGGAGACCGTCGGCTGGTCGGCTGCTCCCGGGCGCCTCCCCCACTCGCGGCTGGAGACAGGCAGCTCTCGAGCGCGGGTCGGCCCAGCCTGGGGGCGGGGAGAGGGGGGCCGGGCTTCCAACCAAGCAAGTTAGGAGTGAAAATAGCTGCGAGCTCTCGCTGTACTAGGCACCGTGCTAAGCATTTTACGCATTATCTCTAATCCTCCTAATTCTCTTTACGGATGAGGAAACCGACGCCCAGAGGTTGAGCAATTTGCTCAAGTTCACACAGTTGGGGTTTAAAGTCACAATCTTTGTAAATCCAAATCCCGTGTTCTTTGTGTACGTTTCTCTGCCTGACGGGGAGGTGGCCACCGGCGGATGTGACAGCTGGAAGAAGTAAAGGCAAGGGAGCCGACCTATCTGGCAGCATTTCTCACCTGGAAGAGGAGGGGGCAGGCTCGCCCTGCCGGAGCAACGCGGCTCCATCCCTGCCTGGCCCTTGAACGCCACGAACCCGGTGGGAGCACAGCGAGAGCGGGGAAGCAGGGCGGGGCGCTCAGGAGAGGGAAAGGAGGGACCGCGGAGAGCCGCCGGAGGGCGGGGCCTGACCTCTCCTGCCGCAGAGAGGCCCCGCCCCTCGCTGCCCACGGCGCCGGGCCATTGGGGAGGTGCGCTGTCCGTCTCGTTCCACTACCGCCCAGCGAACCCCTAGCACCGCGGAGGGCTTGAGCAGTTAGAGCGGCGCGGCGCTGGGTGCTGGCGGGCTTCGGGGAGACTCCGTGCGGACACGGCCCGCGTTGGGTCGGGGGCTCGCCGCCTGCAGCCATGACCCTCGCATTCTGTCCCTCGGCTCTGGCCCTGGAAGTCTAATATCCCACACAGTTGCGCGCAGCTGCTGGAAAGCCGCCGCTGCCCCCTCATCGCCCTTGGAACCGTATCACACTCTGCCCGGGAGCTGGGAGCAGCGCGGGCAGTCAGCGCCCGGGTGCAAACTGGGGGTGTCTGCTGGAGCAGCCCCCGCCGCCGCCACCGCCGCTGCTGCCCCAGGCTCTGGCCATGGCCTGGCGGGGCGCAGGGCCGAGCGTCCTGGGGGCGCCCGGGGGCGTCAGTCTCAGTCTGCAGCTGCTGCTGCTGTTGCCGCTGCTCCTGGGGTCGGCTTGGGGCTTCGGGGACGAGGAAGAGCGGCGCTGCGACCCCATCCGCATCTCCATGTGCCAGAACCTGGGCTACAACGTGACCAAGATGCCCAACCTGGTTGGGCACGAGCTGCAGACGGACGCCGAGCTGCAGCTGACAACTTTCACGCCTCTCATCCAGTACGGCTGCTCCAGCCAGCTGCAGGTGGGCGCCCCCACCCCCACCCCTGGCGGGACCCCTTGGGCAGGGACACCCGAAACTAACTCCGTGAAGCCCTTGCCAAGTCGAACCCCCTGACCCCTTCCTAGGCTGAAGGGTAAAACTATCCTGAAAAATTGACTTCCATCCCTACCCCCACTTTTCTGTCCCTTCTCAGGGACTGGAAGCCAAAAACGTTGTGTAAGTCATCTGGCCTGCGAAAGAACCCACTCTTACACCCCGCCCTTCCGTTTTTCTCCCTTGCCCACCCGTGTCTGGCCAAGCCCCTAACCCCAGTGGAGCTGAGGGTTATCTTTGCCAAGGACTCTGGCCGCCGCTGCTCAGTGGGCGAGTCCCCGGCAGGGCAGCCAGCTGCAACTAAGACTTGGAAGGAGAGATAAGGAACTGGGAACCTTTCCCTCACCGACCTCGTTTCTCCCCCATATTTTTGGGTGGTTTATTAAATAAAACAACAATGCGCGGTTTTCTGCGGAATGGCCCCTCCTCAGGTCGTCCTGCATGACTTTAGAGGTCACTCAGGAAGGAATGGTTGGATTGGCTTGAGTTCATTTGTTCTTCAGGGTGGAGGGCAGGTTTAGTACTTGGAGGGGGAGAAAACACAGCTTGGGAAAAAAGTGATGGTATGGTTAAGCTCCAAGAAGAAGGTAATTTGTATATTGAAAGATTATCATTATTATTTTTTGCAGTCATTAACAATTTTAAAGCTTATGTAATGATACAAAAAATGTTCATCCTACAACAGTAAGTGAAGAAATAATTTGCATATACTGGGTGATTATAATCTTCCAAAAAACATCAACCAATTCATTGGAAAAGAAAAAGAATTGAAAGGACGTTTTAAAAAGTGTTAACACTGGTTTTATTTTGTTTGGCGAGGCTATGAGTGATTTTAAGAAATTTAGAAAAGGGAGAAGTTGGGGGGAAAAAATAGGGGATAGTTGTCCAGGCTAAAAGCTTCCAATATCTGTGGTTCTGGTTGCAACTTCTGAGAGATAAGAAACAAGCAGGCAGCTTACTTACTAGGTGCATGTCATATACACAAATATACTGTGTTTCTCCAAAAATAAGACCTAGCCGGACAATCAGCTCTAATTTGTCTTTTGGAGCAAAAATTAATATAAGACTGGGTCTTATATTAATTTTTAATTTTTGCTCCAAAAGATGCATTAGATCTGATGATCCAGCTAGATCTTATTTTCGGGGAAACACGGTGTGTGTGTGTGTGTATATATATATATATATATAAAATTTTAAAGGTTTTTTTCAGACCATTTATGTTTCAGTGTTTTCAGAAAGATGGTTGGGATTAGACTCATTGCTGGTGAAATGTCCCTTTGGAAGTTTCAGAACTTTAGAACTAGGTTATAAAAGCTTAAGAAATGATCCTCTAGCTCTCAGTTTGGAAACAGAACATATCCTGACATCAGTGGCAATTTTGTTGGAGAAACAGCTTTTGCGGGGATATATATTTTTAATTACATGTATCCTGGGGAAGCAGCCAAGCTGTTTTGAAGGACAAGACTGGATCCCTTTTCATGCTGGAAAATAGTCACTTGTAACTCTAGACCTCATAGACAACATCTGTAAGGAGCCAAGCAGACTGTTTATCAATGCTGGAGGAATTGAGGACAGCAACTGGACTCTCCCCTACTGGTGTTGCACTTTCAGGGACTTAACATTTATATTTTCCTATTGTGCTTTATTATTATTCATTATGGAAACCTGGCCAAACAAACCCCTGGCGACCAGAGAACTTACCCTGCGTCCTATTCTTGGGTGTAACAGTGTCTTAATTAGGACACTTTCTCTGTCACTGTGGGACTGATTAAAAAATAATTTTAAGGGATAAAATAGAGAAAAGAGAGACTATTAACAGGAGAAAATCTGGATCTACCTATTTTTTAACATTTATTTTTATGGTGATAAAGAAATGGGGATAAAAATAAGTCACCCCAATCATTGAAATGACTGAGTCATTTGATTAGTCTGTTCTGCTCTTTCAAATGGTAGCTGAAAAAGAAGGGAGACTCAAAGTCAGTTTTTTAAGGTTTATTGCTTTTAAGTGTTGTGCAAAAAGGGATTATATATTTCTTTGGGTCCTTTTTACACATTTTTATTTATGTTCTGGGAAGGATTACTAGGACCAAAAGAAGAAAAGTGAGTAAGTGACAGATTATCAGGCACCCTTGTTTGAGGGCAGCGTAAATGGTCGGACTCCCTATAGGCTGGTTTAAAAGTAGATGTGTACTTTGACTGGAAGTGTACAGCTCAGCTTTGTGCAAGCCTTCGATCGTGCTTCCAAGTCACTGTTTCCTTTGTTCATTTCATTACTTTTCCAGTTCTTCCTTTGTTCTGTGTATGTGCCAATGTGCACAGAAAAGATCAACATCCCCATCGGCCCATGCGGTGGCATGTGTCTTTCGGTCAAGAGACGCTGTGAACCTGTCCTAAAGGAATTTGGATTTGCCTGGCCGGAGAGCCTGAACTGCAGCAAATTCCCACCGCAGAATGACCACAACCATATGTGCATGGAAGGGCCAGGTGACGAGGAA
The DNA here is from genome assembly GCF_036562045.2 of Rhinolophus sinicus. Classification (NCBI taxonomy): domain Eukaryota; kingdom Metazoa; phylum Chordata; class Mammalia; order Chiroptera; family Rhinolophidae; genus Rhinolophus; species Rhinolophus sinicus. Next base: position 108,813,884 of record NC_133756.1, read on the forward strand.
GTGCCGTTACCTCACAAAACCCCCATCCAGCCTGGGGAAGAGTGCCATTCCGTGGGAACCAATTCCGATCAGTACATCTGGGTGAAAAGGAGTCTGAACTGCGTTCTCAAGTGTGGCTACGATGCTGGCTTATACAGCCGCTCGGCCAAGGAATTCACCGATATCTGGATGGCCGTGTGGGCCAGCCTGTGCTTCATCTCCACCGCCTTCACAGTGCTGACCTTCCTGATCGATTCTTCCAGGTTTTCCTACCCTGAGCGCCCCATCATATTTCTCAGTATGTGCTATAATATTTATAGCATTGCTTATATTGTCAGGCTGACTGTAGGCCGGGAAAGGATATCCTGCGATTTTGAAGAGGCAGCAGAACCTGTTCTCATCCAAGAAGGACTTAAGAACACAGGATGTGCAATCATTTTCTTGCTGATGTACTTTTTTGGAATGGCCAGTTCTATCTGGTGGGTTATTCTGACACTCACTTGGTTTTTGGCAGCAGGACTCAAATGGGGTCATGAAGCCATCGAAATGCACAGCTCTTATTTCCACATTGCAGCCTGGGCCATCCCCGCAGTGAAAACCATTGTCATCTTGATTATGAGACTAGTAGATGCGGACGAACTCACCGGCCTGTGCTATGTCGGGAACCAAAACCTTGATGCCCTCACGGGCTTTGTGGTGGCTCCCCTCTTCACCTACTTGGTGATCGGAACTTTGTTCATCGCTGCAGGTTTGGTGGCATTGTTCAAAATTCGGTCCAATCTTCAAAAGGATGGGACAAAGACAGACAAGTTGGAAAGACTGATGGTCAAGATTGGAGTCTTCTCGGTGTTGTACACGGTCCCTGCCACCTGTGTGATTGCCTGTTATTTCTATGAAATCTCCAACTGGGCGCTCTTCCGGTATTCTGCAGATGACTCCAATATGGCAGTTGAAATGTTGAAAATTTTTATGTCTTTGCTGGTGGGCATCACTTCGGGCATGTGGATTTGGTCTGCCAAAACTCTTCACACATGGCAAAAGTGTTCCAACAGATTGGTGAATTCTGGGAAGGTAAAGAGAGAAAAGAGAGGGAATGGTTGGGTAAAGCCTGGGAAAGGCAATGAAACTGTGGTATAAAGCTAGCCAGCCTTCACGCTTTCCAAATTTTGAAGGGGGAAATGCCAGCATTTTGATGTAAATGCTACTAAAAGTTTCATGCAGCGAATCTCAGTTTGAACAAACTAGCCGCACAGTTAAGTGACCCCCATAACCTACCACGACTCCCCTCCTTCCCCCAGCGTCATAAAACTAATGATTTTGCTTCAGACTTTGGAATGATCCAAAATGGAAAAGCCAGTGAGAGGCTTTCAAAGCTGTGAAAAATCATAACATTGATCACTTTAGCAGGTCGCAGCTTGGAGCATGGAGGTCCTGCCTAGATTCCAGGAGGTCCAGGGCGGTGCTGCTTTTCCCTGCAGGGTGGGATTTGAGCTGTGAGTAGGTAACTTGCAGGGAGAAAGATTAACTTTTTTAACCCTTTAAAAATTTAAATACTAACTGGGTCTTTCAGATAGCAAAGCAATCTATAAACACTGGAAATGCTGGGTTCAGAGAAGTGTTACAAGAGTTTTATAGTTTGGCTGATCTAACATAAACATTTTTCTCTGGTGCACTGTCTGCTGTTTAGAACTTGTGGATTGCTCTCCCAAGAGCTGGTGTCAGAATCTTTCAGTGCCTTTGTCATAAAACAGAATTGTTTGAACAAACAAAAGTACTGTACAAACACACATAAGGTATCCAGTGGATTTTTCTTCTCTCTCTTCTTAAATTTCAGTCTGTTCAAGCTGCTGCTGCTTTTTTCATTTTACATTAATGACTCAAAATAGGTATTTTTATAGGAATTTTTGCACTGCAGCATGCCTAATGAGGGGGAAAAGGAAGGGTGATTCACTTTCTGACAATCACTTAATTCAGAGGAAAATGAGATTTACCAAGTCGACTTACCTTACCGACCCCAGAGACCTGTTGCATTGAGCAATGGGGACTTAATATATTTTACTTTGTGTGATTGCATCTATGCAGACGCCAGTCTGGAAGAGCTAAAATGTTAAATTTCTTGGCAACTTTGCATTCACACAGATTAACTATGTAATTTGTGTGTGTCAATTACAATTAAAAGCACATTCTTGGACCATGACATAATAGTATACTCAACTGACTTTCAAACTGTGGTCAACTTGCATTCTCAAAATGATAGTGTCTTTTTTTTTTTTTTTCTTTTAGTATAAGAATGTTATCAGAAGAGTCTGGTCTACTTACCACAATGGAGACTTTTTCAATTTTGTAGAGGGAACTAAGGACAGCTAATCCAACTACTTGGTGCATAATTGTTTCCCAGTAATTGGCAAAGTCTCCTTATGAGATTTCATTGGAGGCAGTGTGGCCTGGAGTATTTATGTGGTGCTTAATGAATCTCCAGAATGTCAGCCAGGAGCTGATTGGTTAGCAGGGAATAAAGTGTAGACCATATGAAATGAACTGCAAACTCTAACAGCACAAGTCTTAATTGCCTTTTGCGGAGGTATCCAGAGCTTTTAAAATTTATGCTTTATGTTCCTTACAAGGGGGTACCCCCTAGCAGCCTCTCAAAAGTTGCAGTTCTTTTAAAATTGTAACTGGCCTTTCTCTTAACCCGCCTTAGGCCTTCTAATCACCAGATCTCTGGGACAAATTGTTGACACTGTCACAGGTTGCTCTCCTTGTAACTCATACCTGTCTTTGCTTCAGCAACTACTTTGCCATGACTCATTTACTTATTTATTCATGCCCTCCCTTTTTTTCAAGCAGTAGGAAAGCTCTTTTATCACGTTTCTTAATGGAAAACCATCTCTAGGGACTCAAAATTCCAAATTGGTGGTCAGATTCTGGAAATAAGCATGACTTTTTGTTTGTTTGTTTGAGCTTTATACCCATGGTTTGACATTTTCCTTCCTTCTTCCCTCTGTTTTTGTGTGGCTCTTGAGCTGTCTGAGGTGAAGATGCATGTAAGGTCTGTTGCAGATTCTGGAAAGGAAAGTCTTGGGGCTTTGGAGACAGATGCTAAGTGGGCATGGGGGTGGGGGTGGGCCCTGCTGTGTGTCCCAGGCCTGAGTACCTTGGCTGGCCTCTGGGTCAGGGCTTCAGGAGCATGAGAAAGATCCCCAGAAGGACCAGTTGAACTCCATCTGAGACTACATTGTCTATGAAATGCACAATGTGAACTCCCCGTGCTGCTTGCAGACAGTTCCCATAGCTGGCCAGGCCCGTGGAGCATGCACCCGGGGGCAGAGCCTGCCCTTACTCACGCTCCACTCTAGTGTCTTGGGAGTTATGCAGAGACGCTGGCCCAAGCAGGGGAAGAAGGGCCGTGCAGCCGGGCACTGGCCCTGCTGTTAGAGTGCAAGGGTTTGTAGTGCAAGTTTTTTTGTCCTGTGTCAGTGATTCTATGACCAAGGCAGCACCTAGCAGAGGGCCAGACACAGAGTAGGTGCTCGATATTTGCGAATGATGAAAGAATAATACTAGCAATAAGAGAACTTGAGCGAACCTGGACACAGAATTCTGGAGCTAGTGCCCTGATAACTTTCTGGGTTTTACCATCTCTCTAACAAATCTCTTGCCTTCGCAGGAGGAAGTATATTTGATTAGAAGGCTGGATTCGTAGCCTTAGTAATATCACAGGGTTATAGGCCTTTCCTTTCACATTCCAGACAATGGAGAGTGTTTATAGTTTCAGGAAAGGAGCTTGTGGTGAGGAGGCAGTTACCAATTACCTTGAAGTGACTTCATCACCTCTTAAGTTGGCTTTGTTAAAAAAAAAAAGAAAAAAAAGGGTCAATTATCAGCACATTTATTGAGTGCCCACTGTGTGTAAAGCTCTGTGTTAGGCACCTTAGGGGATGTCACGGAGGATAAGCTCTGTTCTTCTAACCAACCTAGACTGGGGAGGGGGGGCTCCTGGGTCTGCTGAACTTCACTGTTGATTTTGGGAAGGTACACGGGTCTCTGGATTGCCATCTGTTTCCCTATCTCCATCCCATGAACCTCTTCTTGGGTCTTTCTACTTTGAACGCATCTCCCATCACTTCCCAGGATTCTCTGCAAATCAATGACGGGTTTTGACAGAAAGTATCAGCTCTGTTTCGCCACGGTCTCTGTGGAAATCCCCTAGGAAAACTATGAAAATTGACTGTGAGGACATGAGCTCCCACATCTAATGTGGCTTTGGGGACAGGTAATTCCGGGTATGGGGAATTCCATGTGACTTCTAGAAGTACATTTGCGGACAGCCTCTTGCTAGGGAAAAGGTTAGGGTTGTTTTTCTTCCTCTGAAATCGAGAATAAGTAAGTATGTTTGTAAGCTTCCTACACAATGCCTTGGCCTCCAGGGATTTTATTCAGCAGGGCCCAAGTGCACCTCTGTCCAGCCTTCTCTCTGGCAAACTCCTTTCTCCTCCTTCGTAAAGGCCACTCCTCAGGGCAGAGGAGCATGGGGTAGGGTGGCACTGGCCAGAACCATCTGGTTGAACTACCTGGTTGATTCATATCCTTTTCCCTCTACGGAGACCTGTTTCCTGATCTCGGAGACTGCTTCTGAGCTGGCAGCTTGCTCAGGGACCTGAAACCAGAGAAGGGGTGACACTTTTTATTTCCCTGAGGTGATCTCTCACTTTCCTCTCCCCAGTCACTCCCTCACCTGCACAGCTCCCCTCCCCAAACCCAGAATGTGGGAGACTTCTGTATCTGCTTCTGAACCATGACTTTACCAGCACCCCCAGCTCTGTCCTCTCTGCCCCCCCCTTAGTCTCCTGATCACTGAATTGAGTGCTTACTGTGTTGGAAACCAAGCTGGAACCTGAGGAGCCAGAGGGGAACTGGACAGCCTCAGGCCTAGAGGGCAGACTCAATTGAAAGGGATTTCACCAGTAGGGTGCAATCCTGGGCTTCTGGTGCGGTGGCCTCAGCAGCAGTTAGGAAAGAGAGCCACATAGCACAGACTTGGGAAGGAGCCCCCCGAGACTCTTGGCACATCCTGAATTTCATTCTGCGATGGAGGAGATTGGAAGGAGTTGCTGTTTTCAGCCAATTATTTGCAGTCACTGGGCTCTGACAGTCCTTTTTGTTCCTTTATTGTGTTGGGGTTCAGAGTCCATGTCTGGGTTTGTATCACGTCTGGGAGAGGAACCAGGTTATCATTTTTCCTCTGGGCCTAGGTCATAGATCCTGGAAACTCCTAGGCAAGCATTTTGCTACTCCCAAGGATCAGATACCAGAGCCTTAAATAATGGATTTGGCTTCACTGTGGCCTGGTCAGAGCTCTCTGCTGCTGCCTCTTGCCATGCGCCGGGGAAGTAATGGCACATTGGACACTACTAGGAGGGAAGTGAGCCCTGCATCCCCCGACAGGCCTCTTCCCCTTGGCAAGCCCAGTTGTCCTATAACAGTCTGCTCTGTTTCTGATTTACCTTATTTCACTTCTTCTTTGCATGAGCAAATTCCCAGTATTCGCCCAGGCCATTTGTAAAGGGTCCATTTGGGGTCCTGTATGAACCTTGTCCTCCAAGCTTTTGTAGCTCCCTGATCCCCTACACTATTCAGTACATGACCACTGTCATCCCAGAAGACTTCTGAGAAGAGGGGCCGGAGCGGCCCTGCCCCCTGACTGCTGAGTCCACCTTCTCTCCCAGGTATGCACCTTTCCACACCCTGCTAATGGGCTCGGGCCCTGACTTGGGCTTTGGGAGGGGCAGGCTGCTTTCTAGGTCTCTCCCAGTGGGGCATCTGGTGGTTCTGAATTTTTTCCTACCTCACAGGGATGTTGTAAGACTTTAAAGGGCCTGAGGATGAGGGCCCCTTGACCTCTTTATAGGAAGGGTGGAATAAATACCTGCTGTGATCCGTGACAAGATGAAATGTGACTCAACCTGCTCATGCAGCAGTCAAGCTAGTGTGCTCTGTGGCCTTTTCCTGGACCCCTGTGCCACCCTGCAGCTCCAGCCACCTTGAGGCCAACCTGGGGACTTTCAGATGTTCGACATAGAGGTACCAGGCAAACCCCGGCTACACATGCCCTGAACGAATTGCTGAACATCCAAGGCAATGGACCCTGCTTTTAAGGATGTACAAACGTATGTCTGCATTGATGTCTGTACTGTAAATTTCTAATTTATCGCTGTACAAAAAAAAAAATAAATAAACTTTGCTATTTAATTTTTGTATTAAAGGAAAATAAAGTTTTGTTTATTACCTGGTGTGTGATTTGGCATATTCCTGATGGTGTATAATAGCCCCTGGGAAGCACACATACCCAACAGTAAGAACTAGAGAATTTGGTTTGCAGGGCAAATTGAGAGCCTCTTTCTGAGAGCCTCTTTGTTTCTTTTTTGCTGGTACTATTTTTCCCTTCTGGGATTTCTCCTGGGTCAGCAAACCCCCAGGGCCCAAGGTCAACAGAATTTATCACTATTGTGGTCGTCAGTAACACTCCAGTAGTCACATGATGCATTGGACATAACTATAGTTCTCAAGCTGTCAGCCCATGACACCTCTTGGCATTTCCAGTATGTGTGGCCATTTTTATATACCCTCCAAGTCCCTTTGACTTAATCTGGTGGCCTGAAAAAAGTTTGTCTATCACGGCTAGAGCTTCAGGCCTCTTAACAAAGGGGGAAGAGTTTTGTTTTATTTGTTGACTGTAGATTTTCATTAACCTTTTTGTTTTTTTTTCTGGCTGTACAGTAGTTCTGTTTTGTGTAACCGACGTGGGAGTATGTCGCATCAGTCAGCCAGGAAAATGGCTTTTTCAGAGAATTTTATCAGTTGGGGGGCTCTGTGTTCCCATATCCAGAAAACCCATCAGACAAAGCAAAATCAAAGCCATTATCAGGACACTGCCAGGACCTACGACACAGATACAGAGGGAAGGGGACTCACTGCCATTGGAGATGTCTGCTGATGTTCCAGAGGAAAACATCTACCCTCTTGGTTTGCCTTCAAATTGCTTTTCACCCGTTAGTTTGACCAGTTCTGGTGTGAGTGAAAAGCCCCAGAGCACAAGGCTCTGCACTACTGTTCTTCTCTGGAGATGGCGATTGTACTTTTTATCTCAAACCAAAAATGAAGGGAAGCATGTAATTTAAATTCTCTGCCCTGTAAAACACGCCATGTTTCTCATTTTTATTACCTACTCATTAAGTAGTTATAAAGTTAAGGGAAAGTCAACGCAATCTGGAATGAATTCATAACTATCCTTTGCACTTGTAGAAATACTTTCCATAGAGAAAGCACTTTTTTTTTAAACATAATTTCATTTTATTCTCATGGCATCGATGAAGTAAGTCAGGCAGGCATTGCTTTGCTTTAGAGAGGAGAACTGAAACTTCCAGAGTATAAGGGACTTGCCCAGGGTACCCCAACAGAAGGTCGGTGGTTGGGCAGCCAGGTCTTCTTATGCCTAAACTAGGGTTTTGTTTCACACTCAGGGGCGGATTGACCTGTGTCCACCCAAAAGACAGGTGGAAGTCCGAACCCCCATACCTGTAAATGGGAACTTACTTAGAAATAGACTCTTTACAGACATAATCAATTTACGATGAGCTCATACTAGATTAGGGCAGGCCCTAATCCAATGGCTGGGGTCCTTATAATAAGAGGGAAATTTGGACACATACACAGAGAGGAAAACACCATGTGAAAGCAGAGGGACAGATTAGAGTGATGTACCTACAGGCCAGGCAAGGAACCCCAAGGACTGCCAGCAACCACCTGAAGCTAGGACAGCGGCGTGGAAGATGCTCCCTCAGAGCCTCTAATAGGAAACAACTTTGCCAAAACCTTGATTTCGGACTTCCAGCCTCCAGAACTGTGTCTACGAGCCACCAGTTTGTTATGGCAGCCCTAGGAAACTCATACCTACTCTAGTCCTCTAATTTTTTTCAATTCCTGCAAATAATTCACTGGGAATGGATAACTGTTTCAGGAGGCAACTCTCAATAATAAGACCTGGGCATGAGCTCCTGTTTTTTAAGGATAATGTAGCATAATTACTCTGGTAAGTTTCTTTATCTGTAAGCTGGACACTCCTAGAATAAACCCCCAGATCCCTGACACTCAACTGATTTGAACTGGTCTTGGCTGCTCTCCTGGCCACCCACCCCCAAGGGGAGCTCTTGTGTGCAGGGCCAGGACCTTGACTGGAATGTGGCCCAAGGGTTTTTAGCATTTCAGTTTTGAGAACTGATTTTTTTTTTCCTCTTTCCCATTTTAGCTTTCACATGTAATCATAATTTTAAAATTGAGCTGACTCCTGACAAAAGAGGTCAGGCTTGGCCTCCTGTCTTCCGAGATTCTGTGAACAGAAATAAACCACACTCAGAGAAGAAGGGCGTTGTCGTCTCCTCAGTTTTCCTGCACAATGCGGCTGGGTTGTAGGACTGGAGCATCTCACTAAAGGTTTAGAAATTGTTGGACATGCAAAGGTTTAGTCCACAATGGCTTTCAAAATGGACCTTGGCCCCACCTGAAATTCTTAGAATTACTCTCTCCTCTTCTTCTGTCTCATCTTTAGGTGAAGAAAACTTGTGGATTTCTCTGTCCACACAGCAAGAAAGTCCGACTTCTCAAACTCCCAGGGAGAGAGAATAAAACACAAAATGTTTTACATTTCACATTAATCGCCTGATTTTCATCAGCCTCCCACGTGGTTTCCTCTAAGTACCCAATGCTGGTTTCAACCAAGAATCTGCTTAATCTCCTGGCTAGTCCACCTCGTCAATGCCTTTCTCTTTAAGAGATTAAATGATTGGCTCTCTACAGTTTCTAAAATGCCTGAGGGTTGCATCATTTCACGTGATATGAGGTAAATGGGTACAGTAGACAGCAATGAGATGGAATTGATAAGTCACATAGAAAATCTGTCCTAGTTCCATGTTTTTCTCTTATTCCTTTGCCTTTTCCTATGTGTTTCCATTTGCCTGGAAGCTTTCTTCAACTAGGTTTTGTCTATTCTTCCTTCAAGATTGAAGTCTTAGGTGATCTTTCCTGGGAAGACTTTCCTGACTCCCCCACTTGCCATGTCCTGCCTCCCTCTCCTTCTGGACAGAGGTAAGTCCAAGCCTCTGTGCTTTCAACTCTGGGAGCCTTCACTGTACTGTTCGTAATGGTCCATCTGTGTCCATCTACCCCCTAGCCTGGGCTCTCTGAGGATGGCTCTGAGCACCCAAAGGTGCCTACGTTTGTGCCCTCAGTGCCTGGTACAGAATATGACATCTATGGAAGAATGGAAGTTAGTATAGGAAGGAGGAAGCATTCTGCCTTTGTTAGGTGGGGAAACTGAGAGGCTTTGGTGACAAACATGGCCAGCATAGGAAAGAAACCAAAGGTGGCAGCATGATCCATTATGCAGGAAGGACTTTCTGGAAAAATGATCAGACAATAGCCTCAGAGAAAACTCTCTTGTCTCAGAGGTGGATTTCAGGATGATTCCCTACCTGCTGTGCAGCTTAATGTTAAGTCATCTCTCTTCCACCTTTCTCCTCCTCCCCGACAAATATGTGCTGGTAGCCTACTGTATGTAGCGTACTGGGAAGGGAGAGAGGGATGATTGTAAAAAAAAAAACACACCGCAAAAGACAAGGTTCAATTCAGAGTCCAAAAGTGCAGATGACAAAACAGAGAAAGAATTTAGTTGTTATTAACAAGCTTAAAGCTCCAAACCTGGAAAAACAAATCCTCTACTGCTTAGCAAATATTTGTTGAATAGCTGAATGAGGGTCCATCACGTGCCAACCACTGTCCTGGGAGGGCACTGTGGGGAACACCAAGATAAATAAGACACAACCTTTCCCTCCAGAAGTTGATGGCAGCACACCACACGCCTCCTCCATCCCTACCCCCTAAAGGATCCATGCTACCAGTCCTATCACATTTATTATGTAATTGCTTCCTAACCTAAGTTCCAGAGCCTTGTTGATTTAGCTTGGACGGAATAGCATCTGAGTACCAAGTGCAATAGGAAAACATTTCCTAAACATTTGTCATCTCACCATTTGATCCCTGAAAGGATACGTTTGCCTCAGTAGGTAAATGTGTGTGTAGTAAGGCATGGGAAAGAGGAAAAAGGAAGGAGGGTGGATCCCTGGGACCATGACTCTTAAGACTTTCGTCTCCTTGCCAAAACCACCGTCTGAATTCAATATATACTCTTAGAAAATTAAAATTAAAATTTACTTATGATGTGCCATCGGAGACATTTGCTTATCAGATCAGCTAACTGCCCCCATCTGAACATCTTTTCTAGGACGTATTTTGATTTATAACATTTGCACTGAGTAGGTGGTTTGTGTAGGTGTGTCTGCCTTGTATCCTCGGAGCCTCATTCTCTTGCTTCTCTCGTGTCATAATACTGTAAATCCAAAGAGATTGCTTTATAGAAGTTAAAAGAATACATGGTCAATTTTCATTCACTCAGAGTGAGAGGAATGAATGTGTGATCACCTTGGCTGAGAATTGCCTGTGGGGAGTTGTGGGGCAGCGAGTCGTTCAGTGTAACTGGAGCTGAGATTCTTGGAGTGGGAGAGAAGGTGGGCCGAGGCCAAGTTATGAAAGGCCTTGGAGGTTGTACTCTGTCCTGCACCGGGCACAGGAGAGCGGGCTGACGTTTGAGGGCAAGGAAGGCTCTCATCCTTGTTGGTGTCTTACAGAGCTCACCCTGGCTGTGGACTATGGGCTGGAGAGAAGGCAACCTGGAGGCCGGCAGACAGGGCTGGATGGGAAAACATGAAGGCCTGAAAGAAGGTGGTGGCAGAGAGATGAAAAGAACGGGGCGATTTTCAGAGAAACCATGACAAACGGTGTACTCCATGGCACTGATCAATGAGCCGAATCTTTGCTTTCTAAACTGCCAGTGTTACAGAGGCAAGGAGTTTTGTGTTTGCTCTGTACACCTGATATAGCACACTCCCTACCCTGAAAGCACAGATAAGCAACGACCTCGGCACCACAGGGCCCAGGCAGATTGCAACCCTGGCCAAGCACCCCTACAGAGCTTGGGTTTCCCAGACTGAGACTGTCTCTCTCACAGTCCTCTCAGGTCAGCATGACACCTTTTGCTGGTGGCTGGAAGGGACAGGGTCCATGTGAAGAGAACGTCCTGTTTGGTTGTTTATGCAGTGCTAAGGGGCCCCACCACCTCTTTTGGACTCAGAGTTTCCTAGCATGACATACTTCCTACAATAGCTGATACAAATTGCATAGTAAGGGCTTAATTTAGTACAAACTTAATCCCGGTCACGTCTCCCACCTAAGATTTTACTTCTTGACACAGTTTTCTTTGCCCGCTACTGTTATCAGTAAGTCTGGACTGTCTAACCAGATCCACGGAAAAAGATATCACGGGCACACACATTTTTCCTAGTCCTCTTCCTTTTAAATCAGGAATTCTGTATAACATTTTCCATAAGTGAAAGAGAGAACCACTTCCTAGCTTTTCTGGTACTTTTTTTTTTTTTTAAACAACAGACCTTCCTTTTGGATTTACATCAGCATTTAGCTAACTTCCTGAACACTTCACCCATTTCCTGAACTTATTCTGAGGAAGGAAAAACATCCTCCTTCAGAAATAAATGCAAATAATCGCAGAGATTATTTTTATTAAATAAATGGTGTAAATGCGATGGAATTTCCTGTGCGATGTGCGTTTACTATGGATATTTCAACAAAAATCTAGTTGTTTTGATCTTATACTGTCGATCTTATTTGCAGGTAGTCTGAAGAACTATAATCATTATGTAGATACGCAAGAGATGAGTTCTGAACTTTTGCAATTTTTACTCTTAAAAACATTTGTAGCTGAGAAATCTGAACACTAGGGGGAATTGCTTTCTTTAGAGCAGCAATGTTGCAGCTTTCTTTTAAAACGGGGTGCTTCTGACACCTAGTGGTAAATAAGGGGAACACAGCTTCTGGTCCGACTTCCCACTTCATAGTGTCCCAGTAATAACTAGAATTTTTTATTTATGCATTTGCTTGAGAGAAAACACACCCTTTCCAAGAACTTATACATGCCCATATTGCCTAGTAATCTTGAAAAGTAGTGGCATGGAAACAGCCACCCTTATGCATTTCTGGGGATGTTCTCTTGATTAATATTTCCTCAGAGCCAGCCCACCACCCAGGGCTAAACTGGTCCAATTTTAAGAATAGATGAAAAATGTGAGAATTGGGGAAGGAATACCAGTATATCATCAGTATATACATCAGTATATCAAACTGGGGTCAGGTTTTTAAATGTCTTTTTATTTTTTTAAGGAAAGTAATTTATCTGTATTTGTGAGAAGGCCTCCTCCCATGTAGCCATCTTAGGGGAGAAGATTGGTATTTTTCTGGTGAATAAATCTCATTGACATCTTAGAGATATATCTTAGGCCAATTGCCCGTCATTTCTGAATGCTTTTCTGAATGCTTCCCTAGTGTTTGGCTGCGGCTTATTTTTAAAGAGAGGTGGCAGGGATCTCACAGAATCTTCTTGCTCCTATCTTTATCCCCACCCCCACCCAGCAGAAGGCCAGCCGGGAGACAGATGGATATCTGGTCTCCTTGCACCATTCTCAGGAAGAGACTCCTTAATCCATCACTCGGGCTGACATTCTTCCTTTGGTTCAAGCCCCTTAGTGTGATATTCAAGGCCCCCAGTATCTGACCCCCGCCCCTCTCTTCCACCCTCACCTCCCACCAATTCCTCAGACATAGCCTGTGTTCTAGCTCATCCCAAACACTACCAGTTCCCTGCATACCTCCTGCTGTGTGTCCCTTCTCTGCCTTCGCCCACGCTGGTCTCCTAAGCCAGCAGACTCTTTACCTCCCTGGCCCTGTGCCCATTTTTCAAGACCCTGTGTAAGTGTTTCCTCTTCTGGGAGCCTCACATGATCCAACCAAGCTGAGCTGATCATGCCCTCCTGTATGTCACCTCTCAGCCTCGCTCAAACACTCTATAATTGCACATGACATATTCCATTCTATTGTTTCTATGTGTCCCTTCCCTAGACATCTGTGAGCTTTCCGAGGACAGGGCCTCCGCTTGTGCCTAACACCCTGGCTAGTCCAGATGTTCCACAAATGTTCCCTGACATCTTGACATCAGCCATTTGTGGCTTTAGATTGTTCTACTTGGCTAAAGTGTTTTGATAGGAGCAGATTAGGAGTAGGGGCAACTAGTTCAAGGTTAGAGCTGACAATCAGGAGAGTAGGTCTTTGAATATGTACAGAACCATTTATTATCCCAAATGACATCAGCCTTCACCCCTTGAGCAATAAGATGGACTCACAAAAATAATCTCCAAGTTTCTGTCCTGGTTTAACATTGCAGGATTGTACAATTGGGGAAGCTATGATCTAAAACAGGGTTTTTTAAAATCTGGGGTCAATGCAAGGAGTCTATAACAGTATGCAATATATTGTACATACTCATGTGTCTTTTTTTCTGGGGAGATGGTCCATCCTTTCATAGACAGGTAGGGTCTATGATTTCCAAAGATTAAATACCACTGATTAAGAATCATTGACCAAACGGGTGGTCCTAATCTCGACTGGGTCCATTGGAGTTGACACCTTCTTGAGTGCTTCAGGACATCTTTTCCCCCATTAAACCTTGAGATCCCCTGAGACCAGGGTCTGGGTCTATCCTTTCAGAGAAATTTTCAGTCCTAGCAAGGCCTGTAACAAAGTAGATGTTTAATAAGTTTTGTTGAAAGAAAACACCTAATTCATTATTTTATTTTATAGTAGAGGAAGCTGAGGCTCAGAGAAATTCCATGAGTTGCCCAAGCTCACAAAGCTTGTCCAGGACTGGAGTCCCCTCTGTTTTGAAGGGATTGTCTGGGGGAGCCCGTGTGCACCCAGTCCTTGGAGCTATTAGACATAGTCTTTCTATCTTGCTGAGCTGCAATTATCAGATTATCTGGAAAATAGTTGAGCCTTTTATGTAAGTGTATATTTATTTGTGTGGAGTAAAATGTCAGAGGGGAAAAGCAACTGCTGGAGCTAGAATCTATTTGTGTCTGTCCAAGAGAACTTCTGGAGAAGAAAGCAATCCATCAGATCACCTTTACTGAGCTCACAATTCCGCGACAGCTCAGGCTCCCCTTTCTCCTTCCCCAAATCCTCCCATTCGTGAGATTATCTTCTGTGATGCTGCTGTCCTCGATGTGATTGATCACCCACCACTATCTTGGGGACCTGAGAGTGACCTTCTGGATGCATTTGTAAGGAACCAGCTTGGAAACAAAAACAAAAACTTGAAGGCATCCTCTGGTTGGCCTGAGATAAGGGACCTCAGAGTCTTTTTTCATTAGCATTAGCCTGGCAAAACAGTTCAAACAATAAAAAAATCCATAAGAAAATATTCTGCTTCCAGGGACTTAAAAGAGACTTCTCATTTCACCCACCCTGTCAACATGATACCATCCCTATGTAAGAAAAACAAATGTGTTTGTGAGAGGAGGAGAGGAAGGGAGGTAAGAAGAGAAGGAAAGGAGATTAACAGAGAAAGGGAGGAGGGAGGAGGGAGGAGAGGGGTAATGCAAGAAAAGATGAAGAAATAAACAGAGCGAGAGACTGAATGTATTTGGAAAGAGATGTGGGACTAATATTTACCTGAACAATGCCAAGAGGCAAAATCAAATCATCAGGGAGAGTCAACCCAAGTCACCTTGCTAAGTTCAATCGGTGTGATAATAATTCTCATGCTGGGAAGAAAGCAGTGGGGTACAGTGAAAAGATCTGGGTTTGAGTTTTGGCCAAGAGGGTCGTTTGTGATGTGAAGAAGGACATGTCCTTTCAAGTCCAAGACCTCAGTTTTCTCATCCAGAAGTGGGGGGAATGGATGAAATGAGACATACGAAAGTAATTTGAAAAAATAGAGTGTAACACAAGAAAACACAGTCTCAAATTTACACTCAAGCTGGATTCATTCCACTTAAATCAAAACAGGCTTTGACACGCCTCCAGCTCTGCTTTTCATGGGCTCAGTAAAGTTTTCTACCTCATGTTTTTAAAATAAATACATACATAATCCAGTGATCTCGTCACTTTATTATGCTCAGGTGAACTCATTCCAAATCATGATACAACTCTGAAATCACAATATAAAAAGAAAAAAGGCACATGGTTTTTACCCACCATTGTGCAACACACTTATTTCAGTGGAAAGGGCCGATCTGGTTAGGAAAGCTATCTGGTTCTGATGCCAGTTCTGCCACTGGAGAGCTGCATGACCCCAGGCAAGTTTCTCAGCCTCACCCACCCTCTCTCTTTCCACTTCTGATGCAGAAGCACCTCCCTCCCTGGGCTGTCACGAGGACTCGTGCTTAGTATGGCTTCTGGCGTCTGTTAGAGCGTCTGTTAGAGCGTCTGTCTATGTTGACCATGGCTGTACCTTCAGTCCTAGAACGGAGTAGTTAGGAAATACATGGTACTTTCCCTTCTCCCTTCCTCTGTGTCACTCCTCTTTCCCCATCCCCACTCCCACATGATCAAGTGTCTCTCCGTTGTCCCCAAAGTAAAGCCTTGTATCTGAGTGGCTGAGCTACGCACTGCTTGAGAGCATTTCTGTGAAGGCTTCAGCTAGGAAACAAATCCACTACTTTATGATTGTGTGTCCTGGGTGTCAGCAATGAAACCAGACTCTAGATAACTTATAGAGAAAGGAATTTATTGGTGAGATATTGGAGGATAAAGAGAATTAGGTGAAGAAATGGGTGGAAATGAAGGGAGATTCTTGTGCTGGGAAGGAAGCAGTGAGGAAAGTGAACAGATCTGGGTGTGAGTTTTGGCCCAGGTGATAATTTGCTGGGTGAACGCAGACGCGTCATTTCAAGGCTTAGACCTCAGTTTTCTCGTCCAGAAGTGGAGAGTCAGAGAGCGAGGCCAAAGGAGCAATGGTGCTTTGGCAGGAGCAGTTTGGTCAGCATGTCAATTCTGCTGCTTTTGGACAAATAACTTCCAGCTGTCTCCATGGAGAACCACCAACCATATCCATGTGCTTCCATTGCTCCTCAGAGACTCCCAATTCCAGGGAACACCACGGGTAGGCTGAGCCCAACTCATTTTCCCATAATCTGATTGTGTCAGGGCCAAGGGTGTGTCTGGGGGGTGGGGAGAGAGATCCTATCCACTGTGATGTAGAATGTGGGTCCTACCTCACACCGAGACAAACCGACCCTTAGAAAGAAAGAGGGATTGGATGACAGATACTAATTAAAAAAAAATTTTTAAATATAGGACAAATGTCCACTGCAGCTCAAAAGAGGATGGTCAATTCACTTCTGGAGATCATGAAATCTATCACCCTGCCGCAGGCAAGGCTGTCCTCTCTTCCTGGACAAAGGGCCCAAGAACAGTGTCAGAATGTTTAACAGTCATTGGTGTGAAGGGGGAGGATACAGCTGTGACTGCTCATGGACCATGGTTTTGGGAGGGGTGGGGGGAGAAAAAAATCAACATTAAATGAAAGCAAATAATTAAGGATTTATTAACATTGAAAAAAACACAGGAAAAAAAAGATGAATCAGTTAAATGGTGAGTGACCAGCTATTCAGATGACTTTTGACTGATTTCCGCACAGCTGTTTCTCCGAACCTGTCTGCACTCAAGGTCGATGCTTCAAGCAGCCCACGTGTGTTTCCCACACACTTTCGGCTCCCAGCAAACTCTCACGAACACTGGGTGGCCATGTCAGTGATTGTTACGGTTCCTGCCTCAGGAACTGACATTCTGCTTCTTTTTTTATGTATCCTTCAAACCCTAATTATTTAAAAAAACAAATTCAAAACTTAAGCCCAGCAGGTGAATGCTTTTTCTGTTTGGGAAAGTCCAGTTTTCAGTAGACAACTACCCCAGGTAAAAGCAGCTCCTACCTTCCCGCCCCTCTTTTTATTTTGCCCCAAGATCAAGTGTTCTGATGAATCTCAGCAGCCATTGGATACATTTCCTGACAAATGGTGACAAAACAAAAAAAAGATCATGATTAATCACCCCGAGCCCTTCACCCCAAGCAAACAAATAGGACTGCCTCAGGGAGAATTCAGATGGTCCACCTTTACCTCCAAAATTTGATATGGGTTAAGTTAGACTAAATCCTCATTTTGTATGGGGCTTCACAGTTAGTAGAGAGCTTTCTGGTTCGACTGGAGCTTTCTAGTTTGCCTTTTTATACACAATATTTTATTTCATCCCTATAATAGGCCACTAGGCAACCTTCACCTTTCTCCTGGATTATTGTAAACATCTCTTACCTTTCTCAATGTCCATTCTTTACTTTTTTCTTTCTTTTTTTTAAATTGAGGTATTCTTAACATACAGTAAAAAGCATGTCTCAGTTGTTCACTTTGATGAGTTTTGACAGCTATACACACTGTGTAACTGCCATGTACAACAAGATATAAAACATTTCCATCACCCCAGAACATACCTTCATTTTTCTTTCCAGTCAATTTCCCTTTCCCCCCTAGGCAACTACTTTCTGATTTCTACCACTGCAGATTACATTTCTGTGCATGGATTTCATTTCATAACAATGGGATTGTACAGTATATACATTTCCGTGCCTTTCTCCCCTCCTTCCCTTCCCCCCACGCCCCATGGATTTAACAATCACTCATGTTGTGTGTATCAGGAGTCTCTTTTTATTGTTGAGTAGTATTCCATTATATAAATATACCACAGTTTGCTTATGTATTCATCTTTTGGTAGAAATTTGTGGGTTTCTGGGGACAAAATTTTTGCTATTGTAAATGCTGCTGCTATAAAAATTCTCGCACAAATATTTTTGTGAACAGATGTTTTCATTTAACTTGAATAAATAACTAAGAATGAAACTGCCGGGTCATAGGGTAGGTGTATGTTTAAGTTTATAAGAAACGACCAAATAGTTCTCCAAAGCAGTTTGTCAGATATACGAGTTGTCAACATCCACTCTTGCTTCCTCCAGTCATTTCTCCTCATAGGCTCCAGAGTAATCTATTCAAAACATAACCTTGATCCCATCACTTTTCTGCTTAAACCCTTTTAATGGCTTCTGACTGCCATTAGGATAAAGTCCAAATTTTGTAATATAGTCTGCACAATTTGGCCCCTTACTTTGTATTCAGCTACCACTTCCCCCTACGCCCTTATATCTGCATTCCAGCCATGGAATGGATATGTTTCCATTTCTTGCAAGTGAAACTATTTTCCTCCCCAGGGCTTTTGCACATGGTCTCACTTTTCCTGGACAGCCTTTCTTCACCCATTAGTCCCTTTGTCCATTTATCCATCAAGTTTCAATTTAAGAGTTGCTTCCTCCAGGACTTCCTCTGCAGACTAAGTCTGGTTCCCTGTTACCGGTTCCTGCAGTGCCCTGGCCTTCTTCATAATACTCACTACACTGTTATTTTTTAAATTACATATACCGGGGGTGCCAAAAAAATATATACAAGTGGACACTCTGGTCAGCGTTGCTCAAGTTGTAGTTTGCTGTAATCAGAAGTGTCTGGATGCTGATGGTAACCACTTTGAGCACCTCTTGTAATTGCAGAAGTCACACGTGACTTGTATTCATCTTTTGTTGTCGGTATATATTGAATATTACAATTTTGATACAGTTTTCCTTTCTTAAAATGTGTATATATTTTTATTTCAATTTGTGAATAGATTATGCATTCATATGGTTTAAAATTCTCAAAAGATATATAGTGAAAAGTTTTATTCCCATCCCTGTTTCCATTGTCCGGGTTTCCCACTTACATTAAAAAAAAAAAAGAAAAGACACCCTTATATTTGTCTTTAAAATCTTTCCAGCGATTTTAAAAAATACCTATACAGGATTTTACACACATGCACATGTGAGCGCACACACACACACACACACACACACACACCACTATACTAATTATTGGTATTACTAAGACTATTATATTATTTTATTATATTAGTATATAACTAATGCTATCACTAGTACTAGCCGTATTACTACACTGTCATTAGTATTGCTCTGCATTTCTACATTATTTGTGTTACTATATTGTCATTAGTATGACATTAATACAGTCTACACAGCATCCTGTGCTTTGCTTTTTCCACTCACCCATCTCGGCAATCCCCCATTTCGGAACTTAGAGAGCTTCCTGTTCTTTGTCACTGATGCCCAGTGTTTCACTCTGTGACTGATCCAGGCCTCTACTGATGACCATTTAAATTTATTTTTTGTCTTAGGCTGTTATAAATAATGTTGCAATGATAGCAAATGTATATATGTTACTTTTTATGAGTGCGAGAACACCTGAAGGATAATTTTTTTGTTTTTAATTGGGGATCAGTGTGTTTTTCCAGGACCCCTCAGCTCCAAGTCAAGTTATTGTTTTCAATCTAGTTGTGGAGGGCGCAGCTCACTGGCACATGTGGGAATCGAACTGGCGATGTTGGTGTTATGAGCAGTGCGCTCTAACCAACTGAGCCAACCGTCTGCCACTGAAGGATAATTTCTTAGAAACAAATTGCTGGTACAAAGTTTTGTGGTAGATAGTTAATCTATCTATTGACACAATAATAAACATGTATGGTATATTAATACATAATATGATGCATTATATGCTGTATATGTATGTCTTATGTACTAATATATAATAAGCACATGCATTATGTGTTAATATACATATTCGTTCAATGGTTGAAAAAACTGAATGATGATCAAAGGGGTTACACAGCTTGTAAGTGGAGACTTTCTGGTTTCAGTATGCTTTCTGTTAGCCTATGCAGCTCATATTTCTAGGGTAGTCCAGAAAGAGAAAGGCAAGGAGATGTCACTGAAAAGCGGAAGGTAAAATCTTAGCTCTGCCTTGCTCTCAGGGCTACGGTTGAAATAATTTATATGATGCCAGGTTTTCTATTCAAAGCCAGCTGAAGAGCATCCGGCTGAGAATTAGCTTCTGAGGTCTCACAACTCTGTATTTGGTTATGAACGTGGCTTTGAGGGCCAGTCAGACGTGGGTGTGAATCTCAGCTCTGATATTAGCTGTGAGACCATCTTCTCCCTAAGATGCAATTTCCTCTTTGGTGAAAAAGAGATGACAACATCTACCTCCAATAGAAACCTTGGCGGCTTCTGCTCAGCCTTGATGCTCTTCTTCCAACAACTCCCTGTTCATAACTCGTGACTCCAGACCCCTGGCAGAGCTGATTGGACCCAAGGTGAACTGACCCTAGTCAGGTCAGTCAAAATCTCAAAGGAATTTGGGAAAGAACCCAGAGGCTCTGTTAATCCTTGATCTGGGAAGTAGGATGAGACCATGCCTGGGTAGCCCTTTTTGGCTGCATGTTGTAGTTTGAGGGGACCCAATAAGTGCCCCCCTTTCCTTGCCTCTCTTCAGAGCCAATCCAGGGAGGACAAGTAGATGGCAGAGGAAGAGCAGTGCATCAGCCTTCTGTAAACATGCCTTCGTGTGGCAATGTTGAACCTATAGTGAGAGACTTTTCATAGGCAGCCCCGAACAGCTGGAGGCAGCCCACATAGATGGTGAAGGGAAATTGGGAACAATTTGAAGGCCTCCAAAAAAGAAAGGGGAGGAAAAAGGGCTGAGCTATGAGTGCCTGGTCCTTTTCCCAAATTCATCAAAGGCTGGGAGTGTAACCCGAATGGAGTCCTTGTACTTGGAAATAAGGAGGGTCACCCCGATATGGAGGGTCACCCCGATATGGACCAGCAGGGCTGGGAGACAGTTCTCTCCAGAGAATTGGCTCCAGTTGTCTGAGTCCTGCTGCTAGTCTCTTCTGAAACCCAGCCACACTTCTTGCCCATAAGTTCTCTCAGATATACTTTCTTTATAATGATGTGCACCCCTTTATTGAATTATTTGATGTGCGTTCTACTGACAACCAACAACCCTTGATTAGGGCTCTAAGTCACACAATGATGGTGAGGCTTGATAGAGAAATGAATATAGGGCCCCTACTGTGGTGGACCCAATATATGTTAGTTTTATATATTTTTTTATGGGGCAGGTGATGGCATAAACGTTGCGCCTCAGTCAGCCGACTCATTTTCAGTTTGAACATGACACCAAACAAACCCCAAAGTCTTAAAATTTCTACTTGAAACTCAAACATCCATGAAAAAGTAGTATATTTGTTGTAAAAACATTGTTGAAGACATGTCTGTCACAAGCTGGGAAGACAATGTGGGACAATAGCTGGAGCCAGAAATGCTTGGATGGTAATTTTCAGGCTCCAACACCTTACTAGCTGGGAAGGCTTACGGAAGTCATTACCTCAGTGAGCCTGAATTTCCTCAACCAGAAAAGAAAAACCTAATTTGTGTGGTTGTTGTAAGCACTACATGTGCTCAGAGAATGGTAGGTATGATTGTAATAGTCTCAATACCCAAGAAGACCCTCCTTTCTAATAATAAGAGCTACTTTTTTACCTGGGGCTCAGAATCAAATGTAAAACTTAGTCATGGCAACCCTATTGCCACCGTGAAGTTTGTCATATTGCAAACCCTTTCTTCCTGACTCGATTTTCTACTTCTGAAGCTTATCAACCAATGAGATAAAACCTAAATCAGCCTGACCAGACCAGGGCACGTGCATATATGTGTGTGCACACACACATGCACAAGCTTCAGTGAAACAGTTACTTTTCAAGGCAATTCCCACTTGGGTAACTTCCTGCCAAGAGAAAATGTAAATCACTTTTCAGTCCAGCATCCAGGGGCTCTGAAAACTAGTCCAGGAGAAATTTAATCTTGGTCTACATAACAGAAACCGGGCAGCCAGCCAGCAAACTTTTGTTTTGTGTTTTAAGAAAAATGGAGAGAAATGCAACATGCTCTTTGTCAAGTGATGTCTATGGTGATGGAGCGGGGCCCCCGTGGGCTAAGGGCTCACCCCAGGAAAGGACCAGGATTGTTAGGTGGGTTGAGCTAAAGGAGGGCCTCCGAGGGGTCAGCTCCCCTGGGTGACATAAAGGCAGCAGAAAATGTGAAGGAATGAAACACTGA
This sequence comes from Rhinolophus sinicus, assembly GCF_036562045.2. NCBI lineage: Eukaryota > Metazoa > Chordata > Mammalia > Chiroptera > Rhinolophidae > Rhinolophus > Rhinolophus sinicus. The sequence goes on from NC_133756.1 coordinate 108,835,929, forward strand.
GCCTCAGCATCCAGGATGTTGGTGCTAAAAGTGTCACAGATGGGAAGCTGCCACGGGTGGAGTGGCAGTGGGGAAGTAGAGGCGGGAGGGAAGCTGGGAGATGAGTTGGGGAGGGAAGGGAGCTTGAGCCTTCCCCTAGGGACTGCGGGGGAGACCTTGGACCATTTTAAACAATGGTATTATCTTATTTTCTATTCTCCAACCCAACCTCTGACTGAACTAGGCATCAGGAGTTTGCTTATCATCCTAAAATTACTATAACAATACTTGGAGGTAGATTTTATGACTTTTCTTTTCCAGTTCAGTACACTGAGAGTCAGAATAACCAAATTGCCTAGATTACCCGGCTAGGTGAAGCCAGCACTTGAACCCCAGTCCAGGAACCTTCAGGCTCAGTCATTGCATTTTCCATTTTGGCTCCAAGGCAAGGGCCGTGTCTTATTTATTCATCTTTGTTTTTCCTACCCCTCCCTGCCTGCTCCCAGTTCTCCAAAATTTAGTACAGTTTGGGGGGTTGAAAAAGTCAAACATGACCTCACCATTTTTTTTTCCCTCCAGCTGGCCCTGGAAGTGGCTGTAGGAGCTGGCAAAATAAGTGCACTTTGAGGCCAGAGGCCCTTTTCTCCCTTTCTGAGCACATTCCCTTTTTTCTCTCCCGTCTCTGGGAGAGGAATTTTGCCCATGGGAGCTGTCTCAGGTGCCGACTGCTCCCCCTGACCTTTCCGTGCCTCCCTAACACATTCCTGCATCTAAATCAGAACTGGTCAATGTTTCACTCCCCCTGCGACACTCCCAGCCGTATCTTCTGAAGCTGGTGAACAATTAACTTCCAGCAGCTGTTGATCTTCTCTCCTCAGGAGCCCCCCAACACTTTACTGCTGGGTGTCAATGATCTACCAAACCTGACCAGGCCCCCAGGGTTCCTCTCCAATCTTCAAGGGCCCTCATACATTCATTTTTAGTGATTCTGATGACATATGATTCTTCCAAACAAGAAAAATAGATCTGAAGGCACCACAGAGCTGAAGCACGCACATCGACTCCTGAATCACATTTTCTGCTAGAAATTCTGCCAAAGGACCAGAGAAGAGGAGCGAAGTTCTCTTACCTTTGTGCGGGTTTTCTCTGTTTCATTTATAAAAGAAGAAGAAGCATGTTTCCCTCTTACATTTACTATTCACATTAAATGACAATGTATGTAGAACTTTTTTTGGTCCATAGTAGCAATTTAATACCTATGCATACTTAAGGAACTGTAGCCTAAAGTTCATAAAATCACAGAATGCTGGCACTGGAAATCCCCGATAGAACTTTGCATCTTTTACGAATGAGGAGACCCAGAGAGAGAAATCTGGGTTCTAGTCAATGATCTTTCAGCCAGTTGGTGGTCTATAGTCTAGTTTAGCTCTGTCTAGTAGAAATACAATTTATATGCCATACGTATAATTTAAAACATTCTAGTCATCACATTGAAGAATAAGGAAACAGGTGAAATGAACTTTAGTAACGTATTTAAATTAACCCTTATATGCAGTATATTATCATTTCATGTAATCAATATAAAAATTATTCCTGAAATATTTTACACTTTTTATACGAAACCATCATGATCTGGTGTGTATTTTACACTCACAGCACAATTAACTCAGACCACCCACATTTCACATGCTGCCAGTGGCCAGCAGTTACCGTATTGGACAATTCTGGCCTAGTTCAATTCAAGTCAGCAAACCTCTTGTGGCCTTGTTATATGCCAGACATTCTATGAAATACAGAGATCTGAAGGTGAACAAATGCAGCAGGGAACTAGGTGGACAGCCTTGGAAACCACAAACCATAACCCAAGGCGGGGAGTTAGTCTCTCCCCATCTAGGCTGCTGAATTATTCATCCATGTTTGGTTGAGCAAGTCAAGAAAACAATTCTCCAGGGAAAATATCTATACCTCTGGGGCATTTCCCTCTGCTCCGGTATAAAGGGATAGAAAAGCATTTATTTGTACTGAATTGCTACTGTGTTTTAGACCTTGTGTTCTGCACTCAACAGGTATTGTCTAATTTACTCCTCGTACTGACCATGTGGGGCCATTGTTTTACCCATTTTACAGAAGAGAAAACTAAATGCTCTGAGAGGTTAAGTAACTTGTCCAAGGCTCATACGGGTTATGAGAGGTGGAGCTGGGACCCAATCTCAGAAAGGAAGCATGTGTAACTTGATCAACGTCACCCCATGAAGATGTAAGAGATATGGGTGCTTTGTGGTCATTACTATTTTGGCCTACTTATAAGTATTCCCAGAGTTTCCTGAATAAAGTGACTGGAGCTTTATTTTAATAACAGCTTTTCATCTCAGGTGGCCAAAGTTCTGCCTGCCCGAAGGCTCTTGATGCGAAGGGAGAGAGGAAGATGTTCCGTTTCTCAGTTGCTCGGCTGCCGGGAGCCACTCTGTCCGTCAGAGGCCTCATGTTGAAATGGATCTCAGCCTCAAGTTCCCCTCAAGGAGGGTTGACCTCGTTTCTCTCAACTGAGCATGTTGCACACAGCTTCCCTGGGCTGGGTGCTGAGGGGCCAATCTGGGAGTGGCTTTCCCTTTTCCATAGCCTGGACCACTTGCTTCCGGCTCCTGCCCACTTGGGAATTGCGCATTCTGGTAAAAAGCACCCAGAATGTGAATACCCACCCGACTGGAACATGGCCTGTGGCAGTCACAGTATTTCCTCAAAGAATATCAGCTACCACAAAGGCCACAGACAGAGAAGTCTGAGAACCCGGAATAAGCAAAGAGAATGAAATGTTCTGATCAAGATCATCAGTGTGATTTTACGAGGAAATCTCCCACTAGAGGAAAATAGCGTGTGTGTGTGTGTGTGTGTGTGTGTGTGTGAATGTGTGTTTGTGTGTGTGTGTGAGGGAGAGGACCAGTTCCTAGAAAAGGGTGATACTTTGCATCAAGAAACAATTCAAAATTAGATCACATCCTGAAACCGAGCATGTGACACCCTGTGAGGCTTGTCTGGCTGAACTTGAACTGAATTGATTAAAGTATTTTTTTTAAATCAAAACCACGGGTTTATTCTGTCATTTGAAACAATTTGTTTATTTGTATTTCATTCAGTTAACAAATACTTGTTGAGTATCCACGAGGCACTGTACTAATTAAACATACAAGTTTGAAGAAATTAAAGATGAATCTGCCCACATGGGGCTCTCAGTGTAGCAGGAGGCAGATATGAAGCAGAAAAACACCAGGGAAGGTGCCCCAGCACTCAGGTAGCATTTAAGCTGATATCCTAATGCTTGAGAAGTCTGCATTTCAGAGGTCAGGTTTGGATATACACATTTAAGAGCTCATACATCATATTTAAAACCATGGGCATGAATGAGATTTCTTAGGTAGAAAAAAGAAAACAAAGTCCAGGACTGAGTGCCAAGGAATAGACATTTCATGTTGAGCAGAGTAGGAGGAGCTGATACGACAGAGTGAGAAGGAGGAGACGGTGAAGTGGGACATAGTCAGGAGAGTGGGTATCATGGCAGCCAAGAGAGAAAAGTGCTCCGAGAAGGAAAGAATGTCTCACTATGGCAAATGCTTCTGAGAGAGAAAGTAAAATGATGACAACACAACAAAATAGTCTCATTTGGATATGGTATCATGGTGACATTGGTTAGTCATTGAGGGGTGGCAGCTAAAGCAGGGTGGGGTGAAGTTTGAAATAAGAAATGGGGAAGTGAGGACAGAGCATGTAGTTCGCTCTTTTGGAAACTTTGCCCACAGAGGAAGCAGAGAAATAGGGTGATAACTGGAAGGAGATGGGTTGGGTCAAGAAAGTTTTGTTTTTGATTTTCAGATCGGGCATTTAGATCTTGTTTATGCGTCCATATTTACCCTGTTCCTTCTTCCGGGGGAGTACCTCTGCTGGCAAACTTCTACTCATCCTGTAAAACCCAGATTTCAGTGTCCTGTCTTTTATCAAACGGCCTCTTTTCGAGGCCTAGTTAGATGTCATTCTGTGTACACATTGCCTGCCTCCTACCTTATCTTGTTGCACGGTAACGGAAGACTCTCTTGTGTGTCTTCTCCACTGAACGAGAACCGGGTAGGGCAGGGACTGTGTCTTCTCAAGGTTGTATCATTGGCACAGGTATGTGCGCAGAACTCGGCACTAGGAAGATGCTCATTAACTATTTGATGAGTGAATAAGGAAAAGAATGAATAAACTATGAATCTGAAGGCAGCTCAAGTGGCAACTTTCTTTTATGAACAGGAAGATGGAGGCATAGAGCAATTTGGAATTCCATTATTTCACAGATTAGGAGGAGCCCTGAAAAACCATTAAATCTCCTGTCCTACCCCATTAGTGGTTCCCAGGTCCTGCTCTAGATCTGTGCTACCAACCCACAAGTCACTGAGGGCTGACACCCTCATGTTCACATCAAGTCTTGAACTTTGCCACAGAAGCACAGGCCATCACACTGGGGTCTGTGGTCTTTTACCTTGATTTTAGTGGCACCTGAGGGATTGAGGTGGGAAGGAAATTGTGAGCAAAAGGCGAAAGCACTTTTTTTGTAATCTGGTGGGAGACAAGGTGTGAAACTGATGGGTGGGAGGGTGGGGAAGGGGCACGTGGTTCCCCACAGATGCCTTAGGTTGTGGGCTGGAAAAACTGAAGACCTCGCAAGGGGTTCCACAAGGTGTCACTGTTGATCCTCATTGAAACAAAAACTGATTTGGGCCGGGACTTCACAAACACTTTAAAGACCCTTATTTTGCAAATGAAGAAACTGAGGCACAGAGAGGTCACGTGATTGGGTTAAGATCAAGTAGCAAGTTAGTAGCAGAGTAATTATGAGAATCCAATTTCCTTACCCTTGGGACCAAGATGACCACCTTCCCCCACTGTTCCTGGGGCAGCAGTTGGAGAGGAAGATCAAGCTGTCTCCACAATCATTTCCTCAAGACAATGGCTCTAGGTTGAATGTAGAAGAGGGAAGAAATGGAGAAAGTAGGATAATAGAAAACCCCTCAGCATTCACTTTCACATGTGTCTTATTCAAAAGTGCCTTATTCAAAGTGTTCAGTGTAGATGCCATCACCCACAAAGAGAGTGTGGCACACAGGGCCTCCATCTGTGGCACGGTTTGAATAGCTGAATAGAAAAGTATCAGGTAATGGATTTCATCCTTTTTATGGCTTTGACTTGAAAAGAGTCTGGTTCCCAAGGAAAACAAGAAGCCAAGTTGCTTCAGCAAAGAATTGGCTGAAACCTAAGTAGGAATCAGATAAAAACATTTGCTGGATAGAAGGATGAGGGTAAGTTTCTGGGCCCTGCTGTTCAGGGAATGGGGAGCTACAGGGCAGAAGATCCTTTGTGAGCCAGTGACCCCAAACTAGGTGTTTATCCGTGTCTGGAAAGAAAGAGGCAGCAGAGGAATCACAGGAGAGGGACTTTTCCTCCCCTGCCGTGTATCTCATGAGGTGTCCCCGTCCTCCCTGGCCTGACTCCACCTGGCTTTTCTGCTCCCATCATGGCTTCCAGTGGAGTCTCTTTTTCTTGCTTCCCAGGTAACCTTAAAAGAGTTTAATTGTTTGCTTATGTAATAAAATCAATATGAGCTCATTATGAAAATTCAGATACCACATAGCAGAAAGAAGAAACTAAAAAGATCTGTGACCCCTCCATTCAGAAACAATCACTGTTAACATATTGCTGTATAGATTCAGGCAGTTGGCCTGTAGGGCATCTGCTAAGTGTCCGAGGTACCAGATTTCAAGTTGTGAAACAACACACAACAACTTCAGCTCTCACAGAGCTTACATTCTACCATGTTTCCCCGAAACTAAGACCTGGTCTTATATTAATTTTTGCTCCAAAAGATACATTAGGGCTTATGTTCAAGGGATGTCATCCTGAAAAATCATGCTAAGGCTTATTTTCTGGTTAGGTCTTATTTTCGGGGAAACACAGTAGTTGGGGAAGACAGATCATCAATTTCTAAAAAGAAGTAAAATGTATAGAATGTCAGATTGTGGTAAGTGTTCTGAAGGCAAATAAACCAGAGAAGAGGACAGGGATGTAAATGGTGGTGACGTGGCAATTTAAAGCAGAATATTCAGAAAGCGACATTTGAACCTGAAGCAGATGAGGGAGCAAACCCTGGGGGAAGACTCTTTCCTTCCCTTTCATTTTCCGTGCCTACATAATAATGCAATTATAGCATAACCAATATATGACTACATCCTCAATGTTAAAAACTTCAAACAACACAGAAATATATGGGTAAGAACCTCCTTCTCACCACCCTCCTGTCACCTTCTCCCTCCAAGTAAACACTTGGACAGTGGTGTCCCTTCCTAACTTTCTCTCTGCATTGAACATTCATTTCTGTATGTATCACCCACACATTTAATTTTACTTTATTTCCTACATAAATGAGGTCATCCTTTGTGAAGTGGGGCCTTTTTATTTTCGGTGGACAGGATCTTCTTAATGTCTTCTAGACGTCAGAGGTGTATGAGATCTAGGAGGCTTATTACTAATATGAAATAGCTGCATTTTATGGCTAAGTGTGGGTGGATGTTTCACTTCCTCCCCTGGGCTATTAAGGCTATTAATCTAGTATTTGCTGCGTTATATTGTAATGATTTGTTTCTGCCTCCTTCTCTTCTACTGGACAGTGAGTTCTTTGTGATCAGGGATTATGTCTTCTCAACCCTGAATTTTCAGTGCCTGGTACAATGCCTAACACATGGTGGGTGTTCAGCAAAGAAATGGGCGTGAATTATACTTTCATAAGTTACCACAGGAGGCTTCCAACATTAGATGGGATATTGGCTGAGATCAATGTTATGGGCGGTTCTAATGGGAGCCAACCTCGTCTCCACTGAAAAATCTGTGTTATTATCAGATACAACCCCAATGGGATGGGAGCCAGGATGGCTGCAGCCAGATCCTTCAAATCTAATGTTAACATTAAAATTAAAAGCTCAACCAGCTATATACGATGTCAGAGGGGTAGAAGATTGGGGCAGGGGGGTTATCACTTTGTGAGGGGTGTAAATGTCTAACTATTACACTGTTTTGTACACATGAAACTAATACAAAAATAAATATATATTTTTTAAAAAGACCAACTAGTGAGAGCTACCTTTTACTCCCTTTGCTGAAAGAAAATGAACATTAAATGAGTACACAAACATGCTAAACCCTTTACAAAACATTTCTCATTCAAGGCACAAAACAACTCAATGAGATAGATATTACTTTGCCTATGAGGAAACCAAGAATCAATGAACTAAAAATGGGTATTGTGTGGATCCAATCACGTAGCCACCATCCAGATTGATCTCAACATTTCACCATATTTCTCTTAGATTGTTTTTCTCCAGAGATAAAACATCATATATAAATATACCCTGGAGGGTTGTGTTCACAAATTTAATTGCCAAGATTAGATAGGACATTTAAAAACCACTTAATACAACTCTGTCACTTAGTTAACAGACTTTAATTGAGCCTAGTCTCTATGGCTACAGAAGACATGAAACAGTCCCCATCCCCAAAAGGGCTCTCTTTCTAGGGACAGAAGGGTGGTGGATACAAAATCTTTGGCAGCTAAAAAACTGAGGCTCTTTCAAGGGACAAAGGCAGTTTTAGAGCTCAGGGACCAAGGGAGGTCCCTACAGCATATCCCTGCTCAGTCTCAACAAAGTGGCCCCTGAATGTAGGTGTCTCTTCTTCAAGTGACATCAGCTACAAGGGAGAGTTGGTTTGACACAATCAAGCAGAATCCCTGAGAACATGCACAGGTGTTTTTCCCTCCACTAACTTATGCTGCAAAGAATTAAATTCTTTTTTGGTGACACACACTTCCTGTCAGGATGAGGCACACCCAGCCAGTCGAAACCATCAGAATTAAATGAAGAAAAACCCTTTTAATTCTTCTAGGTACATGTTTTGGATTGTTGCCATTTTCCCAGGAACTAAGCCAGAGGTGGATTTGAGGAAAAGCAAATAAGAACAATACACTAATAAGGGTAACAACCACAGGGACTTTAAAACATCCACCATTTATTATCTCCAATTAAATTTCCATGTTCTATAAAAGCAATTTATTCTCACAGAAAAATGACACAAATTTGTTGGGTTTTTGTAAAAATGACACCAAAATCTCCAATAATCTCTCCGTCCAAACTACAGCCACTGTTAACATGTTGATGTATATACTTTCTTTTTAAAAACTGTATTTATACACACTTTACATCTTGCTCTGCTCACATAACTTTATATGGTAAATTTTCCCCATTAATTATGTTCTTTACAACATAATTATAAATGACTACATAACATTCTGTCATGCAGTTGCTCTGTGATTTAGTGGGTCAATCTATTGTTGGACATTCAAATGTCCTCCCATTTTTTTGATCTTATATAATAGTATTACAACTATAAGCAGATACTTGCCTTGTTGAGAAACACCACTGTTCTCTTTTCTTACATTATCTCATTTCCTCATCCTAAGCTCCAAAGGAAGCATAATTAGTGTTTTAGAAATGAAGGAACTGGAACTCAAAGAGGGTAAGGAACTGCCCCAAGGTCAGAGCCAGGTCTCTCCAACTCTGAGCCAGCCGTACCCATTATCACACCCTGCGTGTGCCTGGCTCTCTCCTCGTCACACAGAGTTTTCTGTCTTCCCAGAGCATCATTACCTATGATGGAAGAGTTTTCTTGTACTCTCCTTTGTCCAAAATCTTAATTCTGGTCTCACTCCTTTCACATTCCCATGGATACCCTGGTCCTTTAATAAGATTCAAGTCTTTCCAATTAAACACTCTCCATTTGAAAGTTCCCAGGCAGCTGGGCTGATGCGATTGATGGTTCCCAACTGCTGAGCCATATGTTCTCTCCCTCCTTCCTTCTCAGCTGTTCTCAGATAGACGGGCTGCGAGGTTGATCACGTCTCCATGTTGTAAAACTGAATCCTGATATATTCCCTAAAGCCCTTATGGTTATTTGTGCCTCGTTTGGATTCCCATTTATAGTCTCAAAAATTTCCGAGATCTGAGGTGCCCTCAGCAACTCAGCACATTGTAAACAGGATACTAAACTTTAAAAAAAAAAAAAAAAAAGTACATGAAATTCAAACTTCTCTTTTGAATTTCAGACATAGATACCCAGTAGTCTAATTGACATTCTTATTGAGATGTTTTGAAACTTACCACATCTGAATCAGTATTCTTGACGTTTTCCTCCCAAATCTGTCTGTGGTAGGCAGTGTTGGCTATCTGGGCGGTAGCCATTCCCTGCCTCCTCCTTAGTTCACGGCACCTCGATTTTGTTTGGGGGCAACATGCCCAGACCAAGGCTGAAACCAGGATTGGTCTAATCTGATGACAGCAATCTCAGCTCCTCTGCTGCATACTGACGTTCTGACCTCCAACAAGGGGTGGTCAGTGAGACTTAAGGAAGTCTGCTAGAGCATTTCTCTTGCGCAGACCGTCAAGTCATGTTGGCCTCACTTTTTACTCTCGCTATCTCTGTGGCAACCAGTTACTTGCAAAATTCTACCAGCTTCCCACTGGTACAACTTCAGCCTGAAGCCGAGGACCTCTTGCTTCCTGCCTGAAGCTCCCCATCTTCCAGCCACTACTTTAATCCAAGATGCCATCATCTCTCATTAGAACTACTTCAACCACTTCGTAATTCATCTCCTCTCTCTCCAACTCCTGCCCCTTCCTTGATAGCTTCTCCACGTCAGAGCCAGGGTGATCTTTTAAAGACATAACGTGCACTATGCTAATGGTCTGCTTCAAAGCTTTCAAGAACTTTGCATTATATTTTGAGTAAAATTCAAACTCCTTGCCAAGGCCTTCAAGACCTTGCATGATTTGGCCACCTGTCCATGTCTCCAACTTTTGCTTATTTCAGTTTCCCCCTTGCCCAAGCAGCCCCCTAGGTCTTCCATGTTTGGAGCCTTCACAGTACAGCTCCTTCTGCCTGGTACATGCTTTCCCTAACACCCCCTATGGCTGGATCCAGATGGCAGTTTAAATGTCTACCTTCTTAAAGTGGCCTTCCTTATCACCCAGGGTTAAGCAATCCTCCATGATTCTTTATTAGCACATCTCATTTGTTTTCTTCATAGCACTCATGGTAAGTTGCAATTACATATTTGTCTGTTCACCCTTTAATTGCTCGTTTCCCTGATTAAGTTAGAATGATTTAGCTCAAAGATCAGGTTTTTATTCTCCAGTATGTATCCAGGTACTATACAATGTCTGCCTTAGTATAAATACTCAATAAACATTTGTTGAGTGAATGAATAACTTGTGATAATAACAATATCGGTTGCCATTTAACTTGGTCCTTGTTTGTGTTCAAATCCTGGTTCTGCCACTTATTAGCTCTGTGAGCTTAGGCAAGTGTCTTAACCTCTCTGTACCTCAGGGTTCCCATCTAAGTGGGGATAATAGTACCTAGCTATCAGAAGAAGTAAATTATTTGTTATATGTGAAGAACTGAGAACAGTGCCTGTATGAATGCTTACCTCCTATTGTTGCCTTTATCATTATTATTATCTCTGGCAGAAAATTGAGGCTTAGGAAGTTTAGAAACATAGCTAGTAATTGGCAGCCTGGGGTCCCAACCAACTGGAAGTGAGAATTCAGAAAGACACCTCTGCTTTAGTGGATGTAAAATGATCACATCTTTTGAGGGGAAAGTTGTAGATGGACACTCTTGAAAGTGTCTGCCACATTATAATAATTTCACCAATTGTTTGCTTCTAAATGCTTTTGAATGCATAACCAAATGGCACTTTTTTCAAGGATATTCACATAAAAATAGGAACAAAAATGGCTTAATATACTGACACTTTAAAAAATGATACAGTGCATGATTATGAAATGGGTGTATGGAAAAAGAACAAGGGAAACCCAGTAAACTGATTTGAAGGCATCTACATATGCAGGGCAATCTGCACTTTCTCTCTTTCTGTTCACTTTTTCACCCTCTCCAGTCTGGCTTCTCCACTGATAGGGGTCCCACAAAGGTCAGCAATACTGACTAACATTGGTCATATTTCCAACTGACAAATCCAATGAGAGCTTTCTCGACCTAAGCGTACTGGATTAATTGGAGGTATTTGATTTATTAACCAACAACACTCCTTTTGCGACTCTGCTCTCAGCATCACCACCACCACTGACCTGCTTTTCCTACTTCTCTGACTCTTCTTAGCCACCTTGTTGCCCAGTCACTCTCTGTCACTTCTCCAGGGTTTATTTCCTGGTCCACTTCCCTTCTCACCTTTCCCATTCTTTCCTGAGAATGTACCACCCAAGATCATTGCATCCACTCTCACCACAATGTACATCTCTAACCAGAAACTGTTGACATTTTAGTCCAGACTCAATTGCTGGCCATTTTCCTGAAGGGTTGGAATTTCAGAGTCCGAAACTCTCCAACAATGAGCTTTCCTTTTCATGAAATTGCTGCTGCTATGAACCATTACCACCTTTTTCCTGGGCATTCTACCGTAACATCCCAATGGCTCTCTCTATTTCTAGTCTCATCTCCCATCCATTCACAAAACTCCTGTAGACTACTTTCTAAAACATGGAAATTTGATATTAGATATCCACTCCTGATAATGACAGAGTAGCTCCTATAAGACCAATCCTCCTACAAATAACTATGAACTATAAAAAAAAAACCCATAAACACTAACTACCTGGAGAGGTACCAAAACCAGATGGACAGGGGACAAAAGTCAGCACTTGGAAGGAGGAAATGTCATGTGTGAGTTTCACATTTTAAATGAATTTTTGCCTGAGGAACACCACAGTGAGTACTAAGCAGGACAGCTAAACTCAGAAGAAGCATGTAGTCTCAATGGAGAGAAGAACCAGAGGGAAAGCATTCAGGGTAACCATAGCAGCTGTAAGTTGGGGAGGGGTAGGTAATGCAAGAAAGGAGAAAGCAACTTCAGAGCTCATCATGTGATGGTCAATAGTGGTCATTTTTGGATTCTGTTACTTCTAAATTAATGTATTATTTATATTTTTTATTATAACAGAAGTGCATAGGACATTTAGAAGATAGAGGAGAGCAAAGGGAAGAGAATTCCTTATTCAATAATTATTCACTGTGCACCAGTTATATGACAGGAACTATCACTGGTACTGGGAACAGAGCATTAAAAGAAAATCCTTCCTTTCACTCTAGTAGGTGAATCACACAAGAGGAAAATAACCAATAGATGTGGGATATAATATTGAAGAACTTCAAGAAAATGCAGTGCTGCTGAACAAATACAACAAGGGAGAGAATATTTAGAACCCTAAAAGTGAACGTTACAATAAGTTTTGTTTTTGTTTGTTTTGGCACGCTCATTTTATTTTTATTTATTTATTTAAAATATATTTTTATTAAAAATATAGTTAGCATATAATATGATATTAGTTTCAGGTGTACACAATAGTTATTCAGCATTTATATACCTAAAGAAGTGATCACCGTGATAAGTCCAGTAACCATCTGACACAGTACCATGCTATCACAATATTATTGATTATATACCCAATGCTGTACGTTACATCCCCATGACTTATTTATTTTATACTTGAAAATTTGGACAACTTACTGCCTTCCTTTTCCCTTCCTTTTTAAATTTCAGTTATAGCTGACATTCAATATTATTTTATATTAATTTCAGGTATACAGCATACAGTTAGACATATATAGAATTTAAGAAGTGATCCCCCTGCCTAGTCTAGTACCCACCTGGCACTATACGTAGTTATTACCATATCACTGACTATATTCCCTATGCTTCACAACCCCATGATTATTTTGTAACTACAAATTTGTTCCTCTTAATTCCTTCACGTTTTTAACCGTGCCCCCCAACCCCTTCCCATCTATCACCCCAATAAATCTAGTGCCCATCTGATACCACATGTAGTTATTACAATATTATTGACTATAATCCTTATGCTATACCCTACATCCCCATGTCTACTTTGTAACAACCAATTTGTACTTCTTAATCCTTTCTCTTTTTCACCCACCCCCCTCAACCCCCTTCCATCTGGCAACCATCAAAATATTCTCTGTATCTATGAGTCTGTTTCTGTTTTGTTTATTTTGTTCTTTAGATTCCACATATAAGTGAAATCACATTGCATCTGTCTTTCTCTGTCTAATATGCCCCACTCAGCACAATAGTCTCCAGCTCCATTCATGCCGCTGCAGATGGCAAGAACCCATTCTCTTCCCTGGCCAAGTAATATGTCCACAAGACCTGACAATTAAGTTCGTGACTCATCCTAGAAAAAGTGCTACATATCTCATTGCTGAATATCACTACAGTCACCTTTGAAGTACTCTCCTTGGGAAGCTATGCACTGATGCCAGTGCCTAATCCACCCTTCAAAGCAATTTCGGAACTCTTTTTCTCCATTGGCCATCAGAGCTGTTGTCGTATTACCCTTGATGTCCTGAATGTCATCCAAGTGTCTACCCTTCAATATTTCCTTTCTCTTCAGGTAAAGAAAGAAGTCATTGGGGGCCAGATCAGGTGAGTAGGGAGGGTGTTCCAATAGTTCTTTGTTTACTGGCTAAAAACTCCCTCACAGACAGTGCTGTGTGACCTAGTACATTGTCGTGATGCAAGAGTCATGAATTGTTGGTGAAAAGTTTAGGTCATCTAACTTTTTCATGCAACCTTTTCAGCACTTCCCAATAGTAAACTTGGTTAACTGTTTGTCCAGGTGGTACAAACTCATAACAAATAATCCCTCTGATATAAAAAAAGATTAGCAATATCAATGCAACAAGTTCATGAACTTAATTGTCAGACCTCGTATGTTGTGAGATGATTACCCCAATAAAGTAAATTAACACATTCATCAATTCACACAGTTTTTTTACTTTTTTTTTTCCTGGTGACAATGCTTCATATCTACCCTCTTATAAAATTGCAAGTATACAATACTAACTCCTCTTTACCCATTCTTCCATTGCCAGACACCCAGGCTGCAATGAACATATGGATGTCCACATCCCCTCGAAGTATTGTTTGGGTTTCTTTGGACACATACCAGGAAGTAGGATTACTGGATCCTACTTTGTCACTTTTTATAGCTTTAGTTTTAAAGTCTATTTTGTCTGGTATAGAGTCTGATAATTAAATTTGCGAACTTGTTGCAAGGATGTTGCTAACCTTTTTTGATATCAGAGGGATTATTCGTTATGAGTTTGTACCAACTGGACAAACAGTTAACCAAGTTTACTATTGGGAAGTACTGAAAAGGCTGCCTGAAAAAGTAAGATAACCTGAACTTTTCACCAACAATTCACAGCTCTGGCATCACGACAACGCACCAGCTCACACGGCATTGTCTGTGAGGGAGTTTTTAGCCAGTAAACAAAGAACTATTGGAACACCCTCCCTACTCACCTGATCTGGCCCCCAATGACTTATTTCTTTACCTGAAGATAAAGGAAATATTGAAAGGAAGATGTTTTGATGACATTCAGGACATCAAGGAACACGATGACAGCTCTGATGGCCATTCAAGAAAGAGTTCCAAAATTGCTTTGAAGGGTGGACTAGGCGCTGGAGTTGGTGCATAGCTTCCCAAGGGGAGTACTTTGAAGGTGACCTTAGTGATATTCAGCAATGAGGTGTGTAGCACTTTTTCTAGGATGAGTTCGCAAACTTAATTGTAAGTATTGCTACCCCAGCACTTTCTTTTTCATTTCTATTTTCATGAAATAACTTTTTCCATCCCTTTACTTTCAGTCTGTGTGTGTCTTTCAATCTGAAGTGAGTCTCTTGTAGGCAGCATATGTGAGGATTTTGTTTTCTTATCCATTCAGCCACCCTATGATTTTGATTGGAACATTTAAACCACTTACATTGAAAGCAATTGTTGATAGATATGTAGTTATTGGCATTTTATCATTCATATTTTTGATTTTTAATTTTTTTCCATCTTAAAGAAGTCCCTCTAATATTCCTTGTACTGCTGGCTCATACTGGTTTGGTGGTGATAAACTCCTTTAGCTTTTTGTTGTCTGGAAGCTCTTTATCTGTCCTTTGATTTTAAATGATAGTCTTGCTGGGTAGAGTAACCTTGGTTGTAGATCCTTCATTTTCATCACTGAATATTCTGTGCCAATCCCTCTGGCCTGCAAATTTCTGTTGAGAAACCAGCTGATAGTCTTATGGGAGCTCTCTTGTAGGTAACTAACTGCTTTTTTCTTGCTGCTTTTTGGATTCTCTCTTTGTCTTTAAACTTTGACATTTTAATTATGATGTGTCTTGGTGTGGGCCTGTTTGGGTTCATCCTGTTTGGGACTCTTTGCACTTCTATGTCTATTTCCTTTGCCAGGTTAGGAAAGTTTTTAGTCATTTCTTCAAATAGATTCTCAATCCCTTGCGCTCTCTCTTCTCTTTATGGTACCCTTATGAGGCGAATGTTGCTACTCTTGATGTTATCCCAGATGTCTCTTAAACTATCCTCATTTTTTGGATTTTTTTTTTCTTTTTGCTGTTCCAATTGGGTGTTTTATGCTACCTTGTCATCAAATCGCTGATTCAATCCTCTGCTCCATCTAGTCTGTTGGTGATTCCTTCCAGTGCATTCTTCATTTAGGTTGTTGTATTCTTCAGTTCTGACTGGTTCTCTTTTATGGTTTCTAGTATGTCCTTTTTTATGCTTGGTATCTCTTTATTGAAGTTCTCACTAAGTTCCTTGAGCATCTTTACTATAACCATTATTTTGAACTCTGTATCTGGTAGGTTGCTTGCCTCCATTTTGTTTTTTTGTTTGTTTGTTTTGTTTTTTTCTGGATGCAGTCCTTTGTTTCCTCATTTTGGCTGCCTCTCTGTGTTTGTTTCTACCTAGTAGGTAGACTGCTATGTCTCCCAGTCTTGCTGTGTGGCCTTATGTAGTAGGTGTGCTGTGGGGCCCAGTGGCACAGTCTCCCTGGTCACCTGAACCTGGTGCTCCAGGAGTGTCCCTTGTGTGTTGTGTGTTCCCTGCTGTTATAGTTGATTCTTGATTGCTGTTGGCCTTTCAACGGGTGGTATTGACACTCAGACTGACTGGCTGCGGGGATTGGCTATGTCCACAGATTATGGACTGCTATGCAGGGATCTTACCCTACTGAGTGGGATTCACTCCAGCGGGCTCTGGTGCTTGCTGAGACTGTCCTTTGTGTGTTAATTGGGTGGTGCTCTGCTGTGGTCTGAAGCCAATCTCCAAGTATGTTGGTTCTGGGGCTTCTTGGGAGGGGCTCTGGTGCAGGCCCAAGTCAGCTACTGCCTTGACTGGCCAGAGTACTTGGGAGGAGCTATAAAGCAATTCACAGTTGGTTGCTGCCTGTGCTGTACCTGGAGGCATGTAGGAGAGTGCACACTGTGAGCCCAAAATGGTTGCCAGCAGTACGGGGTCTGGGGTAGCTCCACAAAAAGCCAGGAACTGCTACCCCCTGCCAGCTCCCATAAGGATCAGCTGCTGATAAAGCCTCATGTGGAATGGAAGTTGGGTGAGACAAGATCTCAGTGAGTCAGCAGGGTGGAGCAGCAGAGATCACCAGGCCAATCAGATTCAGATTTGGCCTGTGGGAGCGGGCTCAACACAGGAAAGATGGCACCCTCCTGCTGGCTGCATGGGAGAAGGACCCCACCCAGGGAAAATGGGGACTGTCCCTCCAGTCCTCAACCTGACGCTACACAACTCAGTCTCTACCCATATGTCTCCGATGGCCCCAGAGTCACTGTCCCTCTGCTGGAGCTCAGGGTGAGTGCCTGTGCGGGCCCTTTAAGAGGATGTTTGGGTTTCCTGCAGCCTTCCATCCCAACAGAATGGTTGGAATCCCTACTGTTTTTCACCAGAAGGCATGGGGGCTTCCCTTCCCCGCACCAGTACTCTGAGCTGGGGAACCTGATGTAGGGGGCTGGGGTCCCTTGCTCCTTTGTGGGGAACCTCAGTAGTTGAGATATCTCTCCTGATTTTCAACTGCTACACATGGATGTGGGACCAGCTTGTTTTGCATCTCTGCCCCTCCTAGCAGTCTTGATGTGGCTTCTTTATATCCTTAATTATAAAACTCCTGTTTAGCTTGACTTCAGATGGTTCTCCAAGTTGATTGTTCTATCATTTAGTTATAATTTTGATGTATTCACAGGATGAGGCAAGCACAGCCTTTATCTATTCTGCCATCTTGGATCTCCTCTCGAAGTCCTGTGTTTTTTTAATTGAAAAAAGGTTTAGCTCCCTCTAGATATGAGGTGTGATCAAAAAAATATGGTGAATATTTAAATTTAAAAATGTATTACAGTAAAAGACACATTGCCATTAATCCCCCTCAAAGTACTCCTCATCACTTGGAAACCACTTACCCCATCGTTCTTGCCGCTTTCTGAAGCAGTTCTGGAAGTCCTCTTTCATGAGTGTCTTTACTTCATCCTCCATCACGACAGCCCTCTGTGTCACACATTGCTTCTGGTCAAATTTCTGTCAAATAAAAACATTACGGTGTGTCCTCATCCACATTATTTACTGGATCTGGCACCAGGCAACTTCTGGCTCTTCCCCAAAGTCAGAATGACCATGAAAGAAAAACATTTTGAATTGATTAAAGACATTGAGGCAGCCATGACAGCACAACTAAAGACACGAAAGAGGACTTCCAGAACTGTTTCAGAAAGTGGGCAGAATGATGGGATACATGTGTTCAAAGCAAGGAAGAGTATTTTGAGGGGGATTAATGGCAATGTATCTTTTACTGTAATACATTTTGTAATTTACATATTCACTGTAGTTTTTGATCATACCTCATACTTCAGAAACTACCTTCAATTACAAATGTTAAAGTTCTAATTATTTGCTTTTAGACACCTTATTTATAGTTAAGTGTATGCTATTTTTACGTGTAAAATGCTCAAGTTTATCCTACAGAGGTACAATCTAGGTTTCTGTGGCGGGGTCTTTCTGTGGAGCCAAATAATGTTTGACCAATTTTTTAAAACCCTGAATTGACTCAGTGTTTTGGTGTCATTTAGATAATGAATTTACTTCTCTGTCACTTGGAGAAAGCAGAAAGTATTATTACAATCAGAGACGAACTGTAATGAAAATCGATCTTCCATCATCTATCATCTCCCTTTAGTCTAATGAGATACTGCTATTACTCCTGATGAAATATTGTTCTACAAAACCTTGCCCTGTCATGCAATTTCTGCAGATCTTAAGGGAGCAATCTGAGCTCAAGCAGTATTAATTACTGTTCCATCTGTCCATTTATCTCTAAGTAATCATGTATTTTAATGATCTTCTATTTCCTGTGGGTTGTATAGAAGTTCTCTTGGAGACTAATTCAAAATAGTTGACTTTTAAAAAATATTTTTAATTGAATGTAAATTTCTCTTCTGAAGAAGCCTCTCTTCAAATTTTATTTGAAAAGAGCATATATGAAAAAGCACAGTGCCTGGCACAGTGTGGATATGAAATAACATTGTGCCTTTTAGCAGAGCTTAAATAAAAGGTTTACTTTATTTCTTTAAGCTTACCTTTCAGAGGACTGTTATTCAGTGTTGTCAGTGGTTGAATAGGGTAAAAGTGCTGGAGGATGCACAACACACAGGACAGGTCAGAAACGTTCCTCAGTGAGGGGTGCTAGGCTGAACCTTTGATCAGAGGAGAGTACATGACTGACACATGTCTTGGCACAGGGGGAGGCTACTGCAGACCACGCTGCAGGGAGTGTTCTGGCCACCACCTGCTCCTTCTCCACTTGGTCAGGAGATAAGGGTTTTCCTCCACTGCCAGTGCATTTGCTGGTGCTCCCTGTCACACTACCCTGTGTTCCAGTATCTGGCTGGGCTGTCCTCCATGCCACCCTCTCCTCGTGGCTCGGACTCTCACTAGCCCTGTTGCTTGAGCCAGTCAATTCCCCTCTCTGAGCCCGTTTCTCTTTTTGCAGATGGATAGGGTTGGATTAGATGAGAGTTAGGGTGACTTCAAACTGACGTGTGGTGGACCTCTTCCCTGCTCAATCCCATCCCCAAGGTGGTTCAGAAAAACTAAGCCACACCCTCCTGGGTTGGGGGTCTGTGACAGGTCAGCAGGGTGTAATGGGAGAGAGAAGAAGGTACTCATGAACCTCAGGTTGTCTTCGTCTCGCGGAAACAGGGGCCCCATTGGACTACCGGTTGTGCTGTGGAGCCTAAGGAAGGTGACAGTGGGTAGCCCACCTCAGGCCCTACGTAGGAAGGCTTGGCACATCAACACAAGGCTGTGGCTGGACTGGAGGATATAATCTCAGAATCAGGGGATGTAGGCTTGAGAACTGATCCACACTAAATTGTGCCTGTTTTAAGGGAAGTCACTTGACTCCAATATTGTTTCCTCTTCTGCTAACAACTCAGAGGATTATTTGAAGACCAAAGTGAGGATACTCAATCAATAAACATGTTTTTTTTTTCTTTTCCCTTAAAAAGATAATAAAAACCATAACGTGCATATGAACCACTTGGGGATCTTGCTAAAATGCAAATTCTGATTCAGTAGGTCTGGGGTAGGACCCCAAATTCTGCAATTCTAACAACTTCCAGGGTGAGGCTGGCTGGTACTGCTGCTGCTCAAAACTTTTTAACGTGAAAGAACAATATACTTCTGATATTTTTACTTCTGATATTTTTCACTTAACATTACGTCTTAAATATTTTCCATGTATCTCCAAATTACAAAGGCTGCAAAGTTTCTGTAATTAGTAC
Organism: Rhinolophus sinicus; assembly: GCF_036562045.2. Taxonomy (NCBI): domain Eukaryota; kingdom Metazoa; phylum Chordata; class Mammalia; order Chiroptera; family Rhinolophidae; genus Rhinolophus; species Rhinolophus sinicus. The sequence continues at coordinate 108,855,715 of NC_133756.1, forward strand.
TTTTAAATAGCTGTACAATATTCCATAGTGCTGAAATAGCATCACTTATCCAGCCAATTCCTTAATGTTGGGCAAGAAGTTATCTCCACTGTTGGGCTCTGCCCATGGTTGGGACAGTAAGTTGGGGTGGTGGTGGAGTGGGGAAGGCGGGGGGGTGACTGCAAAGGAAGCAGTGTGCTCCTGGGACAGTTGCAGGGCATTTCTCCTTTCCTCCTGTTCCTCTCTAGATTAAATCTGAAAGAGTAAACTGGCTCCAGACTATGAACATCTTCACGAACTCTTGTTACTTGTGATGTATTACTATTGTCTTACAGGCCAATAAAATGATACACACATATTCTGATTATTGAAAGTACATGTTTCCTTTGCACACAGTTGGTAGGACTAAAATGATGCAGCTACTATGGAAAACAATATGGAGTTTCCTCAAAAGATTAAAAATAAAACTCCCATATGATCCAGCAGTTCCACTCCTGGTATTTACCAAAGGAATTGAAATCAGGATCTCAAAGAGATATTTGCACTCCCGTGTTCATTGCAGCATTATTTACAATAGCCAAGGTGTAAAAACAACCTAACTGTCCACCTACTGATGAGTAGATAAAGAAAATGTGATATGTATATAACATGGAATATTTATTCAGCCTTAAAAAAGAAGGAAATTCTGCCATATGTAACAACATGGGAAACTTGAGGAAATTATATTAAGTGAAATAAACTAGTCACAGAAGGATAAATACTGCAAGATTCCACTTATATACGAAACTAAGGAGTCAAACTCATAGAGGCAGAGAGTAGAATGGCGTTTGCCCGGGACTGGGAGAGGGAGAAATGGGAAGTTGTTGCTCAATGAGGTATATTGTTTCCGTTATGTCAGGTGAATTAGTTCTAGAGAGCTGCTGTACAACATAGTGCCTGTAGTTAACAATATGGTATTGTGCATGTAAAAATTTAAGAGGTTAGATCTCATGTTAAGTGTTCTTACCACAATAAAAAGAACAGCATGTTCCTTATAGAAAAATATAAAAAATGACAATTACCCTAACACCACTGCTGACATTTTGATGCTTTCCGGTTTTTTTTGATCATTAATTTGTTCAAAAAACACTTAGTGTGCACTTAGACTGTGCCAGGTACTATGCTATGCATGGAGGATAGCACAGGGAACAGTCTTTTTATCTAGGCATATCTATCATCCCATCTATATAACAATTATATAGAATACTGTATATACAGACGTATATAGATATATGTATACTACATATATACACATATATTACAAGATGCTTTCTTTTTTAACCATGTTTTATGTGAATAGGAAAAAAGAAAAAAAATGCCTTAATTGAGCCAAGGTAATATAAAACAGAATATGTGGGGAGAACTACAAGTAGTTTATGACTCCTGGGATACAAAGTGCAAAAGGGGGACTGAAGCAGATGAAGGAATTGGTCTAGAGTTAGATAATTTGCTGGAGATTATCATCTAGGTGGAGCAGGACAAGATCCAGGTTTTCTGACTTTCAATCCTAGTTGTTTGTAATGGCATCGAGGACAGCCACCACACAGCACACACATTGTCACTCCTTCAACCGGTGCCCAGGGCAGTTAGTGCTAATTGGACGTAGAACTCTTTCGTGTTGAGCCAAATGCAGCTTCAGAAAGTTTCTCAACCTTACTGGTACTCAGATAGCCACCAGCCACCAACGAAGTAGCACACACGTTGAAATCTATTTGCTATTCCTGATGTACGTCATTCCAGCTAAATTGGTTTTCCTCTGATGCTATCAGAAAAGGGCTTCAGAAGAAGCAAAAGCTACCCATTCAAGCAGTCCCATGTCAAAGCATTCTAAAGTACGACCGTTCACCTGCCTATGCCAGGTGGTCATTCGCCTTCCATGCTTTCTCTCTCGTAATCCTTACCTTTGGGCCACGAGGGAGGTAGATGAATAGACCATTTGCCCTGGGGTCTGGAAGCAAGCATTTTAATTTTTCTAAAAATGCTTTAAAGGATTAACCACTAAAATATTACAATGATGGAGGAACAACTTGGTGTGGTAGTCGTGCATCTGGCTGGGTAGTAAATAACTGGCGGGTGTGCCTGAGTCTGTGCAACGCACATGGTTGGGGTGTGAAACTCTACAGGTGATTACAGTGACCTCCTGATGTGTAGCTGGTAAAACAGAAGGTGGGAGGATTCCTGTTCATTTATATTTTGTAAGATAGCACATCTTTTACACTTTTTAACTGTGATTGTGCAAATTGACCCCGTAATCCATATAGTACATCAGAAAGAAGCTAGAGAGAGAAGAGGGAGGAAGAGGAAGAGGGGGAGGGGCGAGGAGATATATCTAGAAGACGCTGGAGCTAGATCAAACGGTAGCAGGAAAAGTTGTTTTGAAGATAAGATGTCTAAACTTTGGAAATGTCATTCATCCCGGGCAGGTGAGGTCCCAGACACCCTAGTGAGCAGACTTTCTCTGTGTTGTCCTTTTCCATGTCTTGGCGATAAGGACACTGAGGTTTGAGAGGTTACATAGCCCGCTCACACAACTCATGGGTAAACCCAGAATTTTCATACTGGCCTCCCAGATTCCACAGTCCAAGCTCTTAACTGCTATGCTACACGTATTTTATCCTTGGGAAGAAGGGAAGACATTTTCAACTCAGGCCTAAAAGCATAAAGTGGTTCAGGGAAGCATTTTGGAATTAGTTGATATCAGAAAAAATAAGCACCAATCTCCGCCTCGATGTTATTTTCTTTGGGATTGTTTTCTTTACTGTCTTTCTAGAAAAAAAAGATACCCACAGGTAGTGGCATCCTGTGTACTAACCTTTTCTCCTCAGTTTTTCACATCTGGAGGTAGTTTAATAGCTGGGCCTCTGACATCATGCTTGTTACCTGACATCTGGTGCCAGTGAACCGACTTATCCAATTTCTAGGGGATTCACTCTTTAAAATCTCCTAGAGGGCTTGGGCTGAGGGACCTGAAGTGACTGACACTGGAATGAAGAGTCTTATCCAAGTCAGCCCAAAATGGGAGTGACAGATTCTGAGTTACAGGTCTTAGGAAGAGGAAAATTGGGTACAAAATGCCATATACAAAGGGAGGGGAGATGGCAGCTGGGAGATATTGTCAAAGGTCAGGAGATAGGCTGAGTCTACGTAGAAGAGAAGTTGGGAGTAAAGAGCGGGGTTATGGGGATTGTAGGGAATGTCCCCGTAGGGTCTGAGCATGGGCGGGTCAGGTTAAAAGCCTACCACCTTCTTAAATGAATGAGTGGAGAGTCAACCTTATTTCAGTGAAAGAAAACGTCACAGATCACACAGACACGCTGTCCTCTGTCCGTCATTCAGAATGCACTCAGTAGGCCTCGACGGCTTATCTGCTCCATGCTCAGCACTGCTCTGGGCTCCCCGTGAACAAAGACGAGCAGCATCTAGTTTCTGCCTCGAAGGAGCTGCCAGTCCTGGTTCAGTAGAGAGAGACAGACATGAGTCATGAGTTTCCCTCTTTATCTCCTTTTCCCTGGAAGTGTCCTGTTTTTCATAAATGACCATGGCTTGACATGCTCTGCCTTTATGATAATATTTTATAATCGGTGGAAAACCAAAGGAATGACTGGAAGGTGACTTTAGTTATGGGAACAGCTGGGCTTCCCAGGATAACCCTGGGAAATGCTACACCATGTGGCAGGGTCCCGGCTACTCTGCAAGTGCAGCTGCTTCTCTTTCAAATATCAAGTTCAAATGCTGACATTTTGGCATTTACACGAGTGACTGTATGACTAGGCACCTGAGTGACCACCTTTCCCAGGAGACTTCTGATTAGAAGCCTCCTGGTTTTGGAAATTGGGCTTTATTTTTCTGAGTTCTTCAACATACCAGTGACCTCCCTTTATCTCAGTTCCTTGGCTAGAAGGAAAAGACAGTCTGCCCACCTACTATTTGCCTCTAATCTGATATTCTGTTCTCAGGTGGTCTTGGTCAGAAACCATCCCTATTCTTTCAGCTCCAGCTGTAGGAGTAGATAGTCTGGTAGTTCTCTTCAAGCCAGCCATTCAGTGATTCTCTAAATATCTGTCATGCCCTATGCTGAACCAGGAGCTATGCTACATTCTTGGTATACGATGCACATAAAATAGAAGTGGTCAGTGCCCCCATCTATCAGGGGAGGGGTGACAGACATTAAACCTAATTTGGATTAGGCCACAGAAATAGCCTCTTTAAGAAAGAGACAACAATACTAAGATTTGAAGGAGTGGGCACCAGCCAGCCAGGGAGTCAGGGGAAGAGATTCCAGGCAGAAGGAATAGCATATGCGCAAACTGTGAGCTGGAAAGAAGAGGATGTCACTTACAAACTGTCAGAAGGCAAATACGGCTGTGGCGTAGTCATGGAGGAGAAGAGTGACACAAAATGAATGTGGTGATTGATGTGGCTCAGAGCTAGACAATGCAGGGCCTTATGCCACCTGAGTGGTATGGGAAGTCACCAGAAGGGTCCTAAGTAGGGACGTAGTACGATCACTTACACTAAAAAGTATCTGTGAATCCTGTGTGTAGAGTCAATCAAATACACATTTAAGAAAAACAGATTACATCACCTGAGTCATTGAATATGTATCTGGCTTACTGCATTGTGTCTCGGGCAACTTGCTTTTCCAAACTCTATGGCTGGGTGGGCATGAAAGGTGGGCACATCATAGCTACTTGCATTTTCCCCCGCCTCCTGCCTCGCCCACCACGCATCCTGCCTGGGAGGCAGAAAGTGGCTTGCAGACCCTGAACTGAAGCATAAAGTGTCTGTGACTGCAGCAGGGGAAGCCTTTGAGGAGGAAACAATAAATCAAGTTTTAAAGAGCTCACCAACTTAAAGAACAAGATTCCAGTCTTAAGTTGATTCTCAGTACAAGAAGTGCCTTTGGCTACAAGTATCTCAGGAAACATGTCCTTAGGGCCCATTGATTTAGAAACATCTCTATTTTCAAAGTGGTGTTTAGTCAGCCCCTTCCCTTTTCTAACTCAATTTCCTACTTTTCTCCCTCATAGACCATGCATTCTTTGGTTATCTGATTTGCCTTTGTAATTTTTTTAGGACAAGTAAAAACATCTTGAAAAATCCGGTCTTTTTAGTGTCACTTGTCATTAGTTTCCCCTCCCAATTTACTTCATAGCTGAGGCCTCCCTTGGGGTAATTTTTTTCCTTGACTTGTCAGACTGAGCTTGATTCTCCTCTCTCCGCTTCCCATAGGCAGAGTGTGGGGGTTGGGTAGAGGTCAGCAGAGGAAGGCCTGCTGGCCCAGGGCTTGCTGAAGTAGGAGGCTGTTGAAGGGTGAGGGACAATACTTCCCAGCTTCATGCTGTAAACATAGGTGTACTTTGTCTGCTGGGTGTGCCTGGAAGGCACAGAATTTGTGTGACTTAATTATCAGAACACCTGGGTTTGATTTCTTATCACTTCCTATTTGCTAACCCTGGACCACAAAGAAATTGACCTGAATGAGTGCCTGTTACCACCAGACAAGGTACCTATTAGGTTGGTGCAAAAGTAATTGTGCTTTAAAAGGTTAAAAATAATTGAAAAAATCGCAATGAGTTTTGTACCAACTGAATTCATGCTCTTGGGCCCTCGAAAAGCTGAGTGTTATTGGCTCCATTAAGAGGTGAGGAAACAAAAATTCAGAACAGTTGAGTGACCCAAAGACAGACAGCTGGCAAGCGTCAATTTTTCAGTCTGTTAGAGGATAGTAACATATCATTGGATGATAAAGCAGGAAGGAACAATTTAGACACTGAAACTTCCATGAAGACATGTGGCATTATGTGATCCATGAGGGCCTCAGTGCACACATTTGAGGGGGTCTCTAGAATAGGCTTTGGATCTCACTTGTTCCTAGGAAGCTGTCCTGATAAACACAAAGTGTGTGCTTTGCTTGGGGACAGCTGCTCCTGGCCCATTCCTTCCACTCTCAGTCACCCCACTCCCCACCCCTCGTCTGCATCCCCCCCACACAAACCTACTCTCAGGAGCCCTTACCTCTCCCCTCCCAAGCAGTTTCCTCTGTCTGCCTGCTCCATCCCCGCTTCTGAGGAACTCAGATTCTTTCTGCTGATTTCAGCACATACAAGGTCGGACAATTAAGTTCACAAACTCATCCTAGAAAAAGTGCTACACACCTCATTGCTGAGTATCACTGCAGTCACCTTCAAAGTACTCCCCTTGGGAAGCTATGTATCGATGCCAGCCCCTAGGCTACCCTTTAAAGCAATTTTGGAACTCTTTTTCTGGGATGGCCATCAGAGCTGTCATCATATTACCCTTGATGTCCTGAAGGTCATCAAAATGTCTTCCTTTCAATATTTCCTTTATCTTCAGGTAAAGAAAGGAGTCATTGGGGGCCAGATCAGGTGAGTAGGGAGGAGGGTGTTCCAATACAGTTATTTGTTTACTGGCCCAAAACTCCCTCACAGACAGTGCCATGTGAGCTGGTGCATTGTCATGATGCAAGAGCCATGAATTGTTGGCGAAAATTTTGGGTCATCTAACTTTTTCATGCAGCCGTTTTTTGTTATTGTTATTGTTGTTGTTGTTGTTGTTTTTAAGTTTTTAAATTTCACTGCTGAAAGTCTTTTTATTTATTTATTTTCTTTTTTTTTTTTAACTTTTATTTATTTTAAGTGTGTTTTTCCAGGACTCATCAGCTCTAAGTCAAGTAGTAGTTTCAATCGAGTTGTGGAGGGTGCAGCTCTCACTGGCCCATGCAGGGATCGAACTGGCAATCCTGGTGTTACAAGTATCATGCACTAACCAACTGAGCTAACTGGCTGCCCCTTCATGCAGCCTTTTTAGCATTTCCAAATAGTAAACTTGGTTAACTATTTGTCCAGTTGGTACAAGTTCATAATGAATAATCCCTCTGATATAAAAAAAAGGTTACCAATTGTCACCCCAATAAACTTTAATTTAAAAAAAAGGGTTATCAACATTGTTGCAACAAGTTTGTGAACTTAATTGTCACACCTTGTATATCACACTTCTCTCGCACACAAGACTTAGGCCCCCAGGACAGGGACACATGAAAGAATGACAGCAGAGGGATATAGATTTGAAAGGTGCTCAGCTCCGCTTGATCTTTCCCCAGATAATGTGGAAAAAGGCCATAGCTGTGGCCAGGGTGGAATTCCCAAAGGGACTCTTTCCTTAGGACTACACTTAATGGAAAATGGCGTCTGTGGGACTCTAAAAATTATACATATATATATATATATATATATATATATATATATATATATATATATATATATACACACTTATAATACCAAATTGGCTTTAATGAGTCATGGCAGTGTTTGAAATCTTTTGTATACTATACTTCATGAAGAAAATAAAAATAATAATAATTCAGTTTCTCCATCTGATTCAGTTTGGGGCCTTCTTCATTATTATCTTTTTTAACATCCATGGAAAGAGAGGTGAAAACCCTTCTCCTCCTCCTCACTGCACTATTGACATTATAAACATTTGACATAAATTATAACCATTAGCTGTACCATTGAAATGAAAGGTCTGCCCTGGGGTTTAAATTCCTAACTTACTGTGTAAGATGAGCCCCAATTAAAGTCTTCTCGTAAGAGAAACAGAGATTTGGTGTTGAAACATCTTCAAGTAATCTGTGGGAGTTTTACTTATAACTTTATAACACTTACCGCAGTCTGATTTGAAGTAGAGTGTAGGTCTATCTCTGCTACTGAGGAGACAGCTCCTTGAGGACAAGGAATTTACTTCATTTACGTTGATATTTGGCACATGCTTGAGGCCATAAGAGGCAGTAAATAAGTGATGGTTGAACAGAAAGAGAAAGAACATGCTGGGAGGAAAAAGCAAGGCAAAGCCATTCTGGTCTCTTTCTACTTCTTCGATATTGATGATGATGATGATGGTGATGATGGTGATGATGATGGTGATGATGGTGATGATGATGATGATGGTGATGATGGTGATGATTGTGGTGTTGGTGGTGGTGGTGATGGTGATGATAATGGTGATGAGAGCAAGAGTGATCATTGCCTGTGTTGTTCCCTATGTGGCAGTCATTGTGTCAAGTGCCTTACATGCAATATCCCTTTTAACTCATATAATCCTATGAGGTATACATTTTCCCCATTAAGTACATGAGGGCCCATGGTTATTAACTAAAGTGAACAAGGATACCTGACTTAGAGGTGACATGTCCAAGATCTCAGTTCAGGTCTTTCTGCATACTTTTAACCACTGTGCTGTCTTTCCAAATGAACCAATACTTCTTGCCTTTTTATGCAAATAATTGGGTCAAATGTTAGAAAACATTGCATATATTCTGATTTCAGTTAGTTTGCAAAGCAACCCCCCGGGGTCTTGAATTGGGTAAATGATGGGCTGAAGTTAAAGATACACAAATGTAAGCGATATACAGGATAATATTTGTTAACCCCAAAGGGTTAAAGAGAATTAAAAGTTTTCAGTGTAACAACTTGAGTCAGGAAAGTATTAGCGTGTTTCGAGGAATTTCCCTTCCTCTGAGCCATTGGGTTTTTGCCAAGGCTGCAGGGTAGATGCTACATTAGCAGAAGACGAATTTGATCCAATAAGATATCTTCTCAATCCCTGTGTAAGATTAGTCTGAGTAGGAATCACTTGGTAACAATTTGGAATGGAGTGTGTTAGAAAAACATAGCTTTGTCTGGGTTGAGCCTAGAAATGGGTGACAGATGTTAATGATGAGCGACTGAACAGATGTTTGGGGGAGAATTACAAAAAGAGTTTCTATCACACAGGATCTAAACCTTAACCTTCCTGGCTGATGCTGAAAGGGGAGCTTGTTTATGAAACATGTTCTTGCAAAAGTGTTTGGCGGATTGTGACAAAGATGAATGACCGGATACTATAATTTAAATTTGAAAATAAGGTAAATGGGAATCCTTGTTTGTGTGCGTGTGTATATGTGTTTTCTTTGACAAGGGTCAATGCCTTACTAAAGAATAGGAAGGCTAAGTAAGTCATTTCACTCTGTCTTCCCCATTTTCCTACTCCAAACTGGAAGGAATGGGCAGTATTTGATACCATATCTTAAGATTCAACAAAATTATTAAAATACCGTGACTTATATACATCCTGAAATATCTGCTCCATGATTACAATTGGAAAGAGAAAGGTTTTCTGTTCAAACTTAATTGGTAGTTTTAATTAGGATCTCTGAGAATTACTTAAAGTTCTAAGGAGTTTGAAAAATCCCTTGTCCAAAGTAAATAAGAAGCAAAGGTAGGGTTTAAAAGCTATAAAGCTTCCACCATAAACTAGTGCCTTACATTACCCACTTCACAGAAGGATGAACTGTTAGTTGTGTTAAAGAAATTATGGTGATACTTCCCAGTAATTTGCCTGAAACATTTGATGGACTGAGCAGGGTGTTTGTTAATTCCTCTTTGTATATAGCCCATAACTGACATAAATATGACTTACCTTGTGCTAACTATAGCTGTGTTTACATAATAATACTATACATTTGATTAAAAAGGATGAATGCAGTAAAAAAAATCCAAATATTATCAGGTTAGTGTTAAAATAATGATGAATGCCATTGGATTTATGACAGACACCATATGTGCAATAGCCTTATATGTCACAATAATCCTGCAAGATGGATTTATTATTCCCATTTAATGGATGACAAAATAGAGGCCCAGAGAAGTTAAGTGACTAGCCCAAGTTCACATATGTGAGTAGCAGGATCAGGATCTGTCTGTGGTATTCAAAATTCCTCTTACTTTCTAATATCTTGGGCTGTCCTGTCCTGAGTAGAACAGATACTTAGCTCTTTGATTAAATCTTATGTGTTATTGTATATCAAAATGGAATCTGATTTAAAGCCATAATTTTCAAACTCAGAATCTGAAGCCTCACTGTTTTTTCAGGTCATACCGGTTTCATTGCAAAAGAACCCTGTACACATTTATCAATCCTAGTACCTTACTGGCTACCCAACAAATCATTAATATACAGAAACCTGCATCACAAAAAGCAGGAAATACCACTCATTTCTTCTACATATTAACAACTGTGTCACTTCTGAGCAACAATGCTCATATCACTGAGGTCTGTGAACAGTCATTTTTCACGTGTATCCTGAGTGAAAGATGGACAGAGTACTATTCAAAGAGTACTGTTAACTCTCTGTACTGTTGAGAGGAGAAGGGAACTATCAGACTCTTGTTTTTTAATTTTTTATTGTTTGTTTTGCTTCATACTGAAGAGAGACCAATAGGGAGAAAGGTGATAAATGAGATAGATGTTAGCTTGGGCAGGGCAGTGTACTAGAAGCTGTGAGGCTTAAAAAGATAAGTGAGAGCCTACAGGGAAGATAAGACACCTACGCAAATAGTCAGCATTGAGGAAGAAGGGCATACATCAAGGATATGGGAGTTTAGGGGAGAATGAGATTTTTAGCCCTGGTGACTAGACAAGGCTTCGTGGAGGAGATGGCATTCATACTGTGAGCTCTGGAGTTCAAAGAGACCAGTAAAGTTCAGTCCTTCCTTCCTTCCTTCAGTGTGACTTTACCTTCTTGTTCCTGGTATACCTTTCCTTCCCTTCATCACCAACTTTCTCAAAAGATAATTAAGATGATCTGTCTTCATTTCTTTATTATTTACTAATCCTTAAAAACCCATGATCCTGGCTTAGGTCCTTTAGTTAAGACTACTAATTGTCCTCTACTATCTGTTCTGTGTTCTTTAGGAAGAGAGACCTCAGTCATGAGCCTACATTTTCCAGCCTCCCTTGAAGCAAGGAGTGGACAGATGACTGTGTTCTGGCTAACAGAACATAATCAGACTTAATTGATGCAACTTTTAGGTTATTCTCCTTACCCCCCTTTCTGTTGATAGAACTGTGGCATTGGTGGGCCATCTTGGTCCATGAAGGTGAAAGTGTCACCCTATGGATGGATGGAGGGGGAATAAATAAGATAGAAACAGCTAGTGCCCTGAAACTGGGAGCTGTCATAGTAGTTCTGGAATACTTATGCTCACATTCTTATATAAGCAAGTGTCAGGAAAAACTGAAAGAATTTGAAATGAGCAATTAAAAGATTTCATGGGTGTTCTGGGGAACTTACATGGTCAGGTTATCTCTACTATTCATTGTCTTGGAAGTATTTACAACTCTGTAAGTTCTAGGTACCTGATAGTGATACAAATGATTATTTCTTTTTTACATGAAAATAAGTTCTGTCCAGTGAAGTACAGTGATTCCCTTTTTCTTTGTTCTCCAACTCCTGCCCTATGGAAAAACCCAGTTTTACATCTATTTGTAAACTCATTTCAGCATTCCTGGCTGACCTATATACTTGTAAGTGTGACACTTTGAATTCTCTGTTGAGCTAGAAGTAACCTCTTACTGGTTTCTTCATCAGTCAATGAATTAAAATCTCTGAAATGTATTCATTTATATTGGTATTAGAATTGAAATTTTACCTCTTATTAAAAATTATTCTTTGATAAGAGGAATAAATATTTATCTTGTTTAATCCACTGCTACTTTGGGTCTTGGTTAGAATGATAAAACCTCTATCCTAATTAATAGCTCCTACTACCCTACTTTAATTTATGTCCTTGCGAGTTAGCATTGATTCTTTATTTTCCTCTTTCCATTTGTGTTCATTTAGTGAGAATCCAGCACTGACTCTTAATCACCAAATCCAAATATCTTTTTCTCAGTCAACATTCATCCTTAATAAGAGACAAAGTAGAATAGTGTTTTCCTCTAACTGTGGGTGATAACCCATCAGCGAGTCATGAAATCAATTTAGTGCATCACAACCAGCATTAATAGAAAATATCAAAATGCATCACACATAGTGAGGATATTTTGTGAAGCTTTGGATTAAGATACTTGCACGCATTTCCTAAGGCTACTGTAACAAATGACCACAAACCAGGTGGCTTAAAACAACAGAAATTTATTCTCTCATAGTTCTGGAGGTGAGAAGTCTGGAGTGAAGGTGTTCGGGGTCATGCTCACTCCAAAGGCTCTAGGGAAGAAGACTTCCCAGACTCTTCCAACTTTTTGGAGGCTCCTGGTGTTCCTTAGCCTGTAATAGCATAACCTCAAGCTCTGCTTCCATCTTCACATCACCTTCTCAGTGTGTCTTTTTTTTTTTTAATTTCTTATAAGGACACACTCAATAGATTTGCAGCCTACCATAACCCAGTATGATCTCATCTCAATCCTTACCTCAATTACATCTGCAAAGACCCCATTTCCAAAGAAGCTCATATTGTAAGGGTCAGGATACACACAAATTTAGGGGACCCTATTCAAATAAATATATATATATATATATAAAATCTTCATCACTGTGTAAAATATTTTTCTTATAGGAAGAGGTCTAAAAGTTTAAAGGACAGGACTAGAAGATTCCCACTACTTTTTCCACTCTGATTCCAGAGAAGTATTTAACATTGTTGGCCAGTCCTTCCATTTTTGCAATAATAAAATTTATAATTAGTGTAAAACATAAGCAATTTTATACACAAAAAATCATTTCAATCTCATAATACGTTAGAAGGTGGGTTTTAAAGGTTTCACTCTTTTAAAGATAGCATACAGCCAGAAAGTTAAGGGACTAGAATTCAGTCCCAAACCTGTGTTTTCCCACTACATCGTGTTTCTTAACTGTCATCTCCCTCAGCTCCCATATTATTGCGTTCGTCCGAGTATCTCTGACCTGGCTCCATTTTCTGGCCTGTATTTTCTTCTTCCTGTCTCCTAATATTGTCACTCCATTTATTTCTGGCTATGGCCTGCTCCCACCCAATCTCATTTGCTTCTTTGCTTTCTACTTATAGGGACTGTCAAGGTTTAAGCCTATCTGTAGGCAGAATGGAAGGAGCCAGCAAAGAGCAAAGGTTGAGGGAGATGAAAGAGAAGGAATGACTGATAAAATGAGGCTCCACAGAGATGGCCAAGTGCCCAAGAGGAGGAATTCCCCATAGGAATTAGGACAGACACCTCTTCCTCTGAGACATTTGGTCATTTTAACAGAACTGATAGTGACAGCAGCAGAAACCGGGCGTTCCTGTCCTTTTAGTTGGAATAAATTCTCCAGCTTCTGGCCAGGAGCCTTGATGTAAAAGGAGGGGCCTTGCCACATGCAGAAGGTGCTCCATTTTCGAGATCGGGCCAAGCCCAGCCCAGGAATACAAGAAGTGGTGCAGAACATTGGGTTATGTGGTGTAAGAAAGAAATATGGGAAAGCAGAAACAAAACACCATTGCCCAGAAGCCTTCGTCTTGTCACCTCATTAGCTGAGGTGACGACTCCCAGAGACATAGAGAACAAGTCAGGAGTTCAGGACAGCTCTATTCCTCAGCCTGGAGGAGCAGTCCATGGCAGTCCATGGCACAGGAGCCCTGAAGGATTACAAATCGCCCCCATATGATTAATGAGGTACCCTGTGACAAATGAGGAAGACCCAAGTTTCAGCAGCTTATTTCTTCAAATCAGGACCTTTTAAATAAGAATGCATTGTTCGGGGGGTGCAATAAAACCATCAGAATGTGGTTCTGGCTTCTTTCCATCTTCTGAGGCTTGAGGTAATTATCCAGGTAATTCAGGAAAAATAAACGACACTGCCTAAATTACTCAGATAATTACCTGAGTGTTCCAATTCAGTCTGGTGTTGGAGGGCCAGCTGTAAATGTCTCACAGGCCTCAAATAGTCTGATAACTGAAAACAGGCTCAGTAAGTTAGGAGCCAGGGTGAAACAGTAGAAGGAGTTGAGTTCAAATAATTAGAAAACCTGGGTGTTTTAGACCTAGTTCTGCTGCATATGACGTGCTTCCTGGTTGGCTACTGAGTTCATTGAGTCTAAGGCCATTTTGAGAATGGTAACTTTAAATTGCTAGCCAGTACACTTTGAGCAATTGTTATTAATAATACTTTTTGTTGGTGGTGTTATCAACAACCGATGTAAACTTTTGTTCTGGCATAAAACTGGTTTAAAAAAAATTACGCTTCATGCAAAGGTATGAGATTCCAGGGCAATACTTCTCAACTTTACCCGCCCATTTGACTCATCTGGGGAGGATTTCCCAGGCCCCACCCCACATCAATTAAATTTGAATCTCTGGGGTGGGGCCCTTGACACTGATATTTTTTTAAAGTTTTCCAGATGATTCTAGTGGGCAGGAATACTGCATGTCAGAGAAACTCAAAGGGAAAGGGAGATATCTGTCACCGGAGGGTCATATCCAGGGTTTAATACGTCTGAAGAAGCTTCAGAGTGACAGGTGGAGCTGTCTGGCTGTTCAGCCTGTTCCCCAGAGTTCCAGGCAGAAGGAGTCCAAACTGCCCTGATCTCTGGGTCTCAGAGGGCTCCTCCCTTGCACTGGCAAGGGAGGAACTTGCTGTGCCTGCCTGCTGACATCCACCAATCCTGTAATGAAAAGCATAAAGGTTGCTGGTACCCACTTTCCGCACCCAAGTTTGTTTGAGTAACTGAGGGACTTGTCAAAGGCCACTTAACCACAGCTAGTTATTAACAAAGATGGGCTGAAAGTATCACATCTACTTCTTTTTACTTCCTACAATCTTTCCCTCCCAAGGATTAGGACCAGACGCATCCCCACCATGAGTGACCAGGTCTTTCTAAGGTGCATCGATGCATCAACATTCGATAAAATTAACGAGACCGTAACTGCTGAAAGACGTGACTTCATCCTGCAGCAAATGTTTCCCAAGTGCAAACCTGCCATCTGTTAGGCAGTCCTGGGAACTGGAAAACCCTTTCTTCTGAAGCAATTCAGATGAATCCTCCCCCGTCAAAGCATCTGGTTGGTAACTGTGCTGTCAGCATGACGCTACCTTCCCGGTTTGGTTTCAAGTGCCCCAGTGTCAGAGCCTGAGGATAGAATTCCTGTGGTCCAGACATAAACGCTGCTACTAGGACTTACAGATGGGGCTCTCCTTTAAGTCTGGGGGGACATGGCTCAGAAATGTTCACGCAATCTCTCAGGAATGGTCAATAGTCTCTCGGAATACAGCACATCTGTTTCCTCTGTGCAGCTCCACCGAACCCACGCTGCCTTCCCCATGCACATGCTGCTCTCGCTGGAGTTTTATGACACGCAAATTCAAAGGACCATTTCTTTTGCCCCAGGACAAGCTTTACAGAGGCCGAAGTGCTTGAATGTATGGTGATTTCCCCCAGTTGTTGAAATATGAAAAGTGCCAAGTGCCCATGATGCTTATAAGACAATATAGTGATTATTCCTCGTGGAGGGCTCTCCACACCTGGAGAAAAGCAAACCACAGCATGTATCCTTCCCCTTTGAAAATAATCTAGTCTTCTCCAATTCTCCTTGATGGCAGAAAGCCCTGGTATCCTTCAAGACCCTGTTCCAATGTCA
This sequence comes from Rhinolophus sinicus, assembly GCF_036562045.2. Classification (NCBI taxonomy): domain Eukaryota; kingdom Metazoa; phylum Chordata; class Mammalia; order Chiroptera; family Rhinolophidae; genus Rhinolophus; species Rhinolophus sinicus. Next base: position 108,871,162 of record NC_133756.1, read on the forward strand.
CCTCCTCTGTAAAGGCATCCAGGGTCCTCTTGGGCAGAATTAACCTCACCTTCTATGGCAGCTCAGTCTTTCTACCCCCTTGACATTCAGCTGCATCGTGTAATATTTAGTCTTTTGTCATGTGTGCCCGTGTCCTTTCCACTCCCAATGCGCTGGACTATGAGCTCCTTGAAGACAGGGATCACGGAGGTAATATTATTACCAATAAATAATATGTGGGGAATTGGATTTGAATCCCGGCTCAGGTTTTTTTTTTTTTGTTTTTCTTGTTTTTGTTTCTTTTTTGTTACAGTGGGTGTTAGGGGTATATAACTTTTTAAGGCACTTTCATAAAGGTGTGATCTAAGTCCCTGAAGGAAACATTCCCTGAACCTTCTCACTTGCTCCCTCACCTTTGCCTCTGGGGCTGTGAAATCTTCTTTCTGGGATGCTCCTGGTTTTCTCCCAGTCCTCCATGTTTCTGGGTTTTCCTGACTGTTTTCCTGTCCCCTTCTGATCGTTTCCCATTTACTCTTTCCCATCTTGGGCATAGCTGGTACTTCACTGTAGTTCTTTACCAACACAAGCTGGTCCTGAACTTTGGCTCAGCAGCCCAGTCCCTACCTGCCACGTACTTTCCTCTAGATATTGCATTTGGAGAGTCTCCAGGCTGATAAATTGAAAGAAGACAGGATGACAGCCTAATAACGATGGGCACCGTCTTGGAATCAGTCATACCTGGATTTGAATTCCATCTTGAATTTCACTACAGAGTGATCTTGAGTGAGTTATTTAACCTCTCTAAAGTTGACTTTCTTCTTCTCCAAAATGGGGATAACAATAGGACCTACCTCTGTAGGTAGGTGGCTAATAATAACAATCAATTCATTCTTTGAATATTTGTTCTCTGGCAGGCCTTGGGCAAAGCACTTTATGGGGATTATTTCATTTCATCTTCACATTAGGATTGTTGCAGGTTGGGTTCTTTGAGAAGCAGATGCTGAGATGAAGATTAGCAGACAAGAGGTTTATTAGGGAAGTGCTTTGGGGATTAATAGTGGAAGGGAGGAAAGGAAGCAGGAATGAGCAAAGGGAGAAGCTGGGCTGCAATACACTCTTGACAAAGGCCTCAGCCCATCCTACAGGATAGTTTCAAGCTGGGTGGCTCTTCAGAGTTGTCTTGAAATGTAGGGAGGGAGCTGGGGTCTCCTGCATTGACCTGTTATTGGAAGGAAGCTGTCCCCTTTCCGAAGGGAGTATGGCCTGGGACGAGCCTGTTCTCTCCAGCTGAGGGCAATTTTTGGAAAGTTGTCACGGTGGTCTGATACTCTCAAAAGTACCTATTACACACATTGATAACACGTAACACACTTAGCACAATGCCTGTCAAGGAGTAAGCACTCAATAAATGTTAGCTGCTATCAACATCATCATCAATCACCACCATACTTACTGTCTTGTCAGCAAGAATATAATAAATTGCTCGTTTGTAGAGAAGCCACTAGATCTATTTTCTGAATTTTTCCCTTAAAATAATCTATGTCCTCTTAGCAGCATGCAAGAGGCAATGCATATGCCAATGGAAAAGATTCTTATGTATTAGTGAGGGTTCTCCACTGAAACAGAGCCGATAAGATGTGTATGTATATATAGAGAGGTTTATTTTAAGCAATATTTGGGACATCTTTACCTGAAATTTAACTTTAACTGTGTCCTATATTAATCGGGCAACCTTACACAAGCTGTTCCTAACCAATGATTGGATGTGGCAGGATCCTATGGTGGACTGTTCCTGGAAGACACAAGACTCCTTCTGACTGGTGGCTTTGGCTCAAGGACTCTCCATTCGTCTTGCTGACCTTTTTAGAATTGCATTGCAGTCCAAGACTGTTCCACCCAACTTCCCCACCTTTCTTCTCTTCACAAAAGGTAGACTTACATCTTGGCCTACTGGTTCTCCCAGCCCCCTCTGTCTCCCTGCACAATGTCCCCTCACAGGCATTTTCCGTCATCAATGCCTTGCACTTCTCATCTCATCTCAGAATTTACTTCTCGCAGGACTAGGAATAACACAGGAAACTCACACTGAAGCAAAGAAGTTTTGAGAAACCAAATCACAGAAACGGCTCTGATGCAGCTGAGGGCCAAGAACCCGGATGCCTCCACAGGTCCCTCTCTCTGGTGTCCTTTTCTGCTTCTCTCTGCCCATAAGTTCATTCCTCTCTCTACAGACTGGCTTCCTTCATCTGATAAGGAAACATGGTCATCAAAATCCCCAAGTTCCGCATCTTGCAACTTTCACCATCAGAGAGATGTTTACTCTCTCCCTCACTTTTAGGTTAGGTGCCCACCCCTGGACCAATCACTTCGGACAGGCGTAGGGTCTGTAAGAATATAGCATTTCCTGGGAAAATTACATGGTAGCAATTGGGGAAAGAACTACTCCCCAAAAGACAGAGAAGGGGATAGATAATGTCATAGTGAGTGTCTGCTATAGCCCCTGATCTCCTGGGTAATATCAGAGAAACTTTCCTAGTCCTCAGTAAAATGGTTTTTAAGAGTCCCATGCAGTTCAAATTTCTAAACTTAAAAAGATAAGCACAGATTTCTTTCCTTGGTCCCAGCTAGTTCACCATGTCACTGATTTGGCTTCAGAATCTGTACACAGACAAAGGAACTTGATTCACGCAAACACCTCCTTCCATCATTCTCCTATTAAAGAGCGACTACGTTATTGACAACTCTCTAAGAAACAGGACATCGGTGAGATACTTTGGAAAAGACTTTTAGTTCCGGTAGTTTTTCCCCTGTGGTAAAAAATCCTCATCTCTGCCGCACCAAGGCTCAGATGAAGATGTTTGTCCGCCGGACTGGGATGCTCGGTCCATCCGAGCCTGCCCTCTGCTGGTTAGATGGAGCATAGCAAGCTCTGTGAAAACAATTGGTGAGGGAGAGAAACATTGCATCTTGGCTTTTCCTATTTTTCAATCCCTTGATACTCCTCTCCTGGGACCCCTACAGTCTTTCTTTGCGCTTCACCCATATGTCTACATCTACGTCTATGTCTAAAGAGAGAGAGAAAGGGGGGAGAAGAAGGGAAAGATCGGAAGAAAGAGGGAAAGAGATGGAAAGAGAGAAAAGGAGGGAAAAGGTGAGAGAAACAGGGGAGAAAGTGGGAGAGAAAGAAGAGAGAGCGAGAGAGATTGATGAACAGTTCTGAGAGAGAACTTGGGGAGGCTTTAAGGAGAAGGAGGCTTTGTCCCAGGACGTCAGAACGAGGGTGATGTTCTCACAGAGAAGTTGTGGGGTACGGTGGTGAGAGTGAGGTAAACAAAGGCATGGAAACTTGCTAGCACATGTGAAATACTTATGCTCTGAGAAGAGGGTAGATTAGATATCCTCGCTCTGTGAATGCCACACCATCGGGGTGCTGAGTCTCCTTCTCTACGGTACCGATGACCATGGTGTCTTGCTCACCCCTAAATGACCAGCACCAGTGCAGTGCTTGGCATAAAGAAGGTGCTCAATAAATGTTGGAGAGCTTATTAATGAGTGAAGAGATGGATGTATTTTAAACAAACGAATCTAGTAGTGGGCACTACTGCTTAAATGTGCGGGGAATTCTCTGTGCAGCTATAAGAGCCCAATCTCTCCTAATTTCGTTCCATCCTTGCCTGCACTGACTCCTACTCCTGGACCTTATAGTTATTTCCACTTACCCCAGTTCCACGTAGTAATTTCGTGCACATTCCCCTGGTCATATGCTTCTCTGGGGTGGAGGGGTCGCAGTAATGTTGGGGTTGCTCTATGGTGTTGCATTGCACTATCAACCTGGGCTTTTGTCACTTGGATGGGCCAGATTTCACCCCTTTAGGGCTCTGTTTATAAATACAAGAGAATAACTGGAAAACATCAGGTTGGTTCTCAACCTGTGAAACATTCCAGCTCAATTTAGATCTAGGAGGCATTGCAAGAGGGGAAGAGAGAAGGCTTTTCTCCTGTTCCAGCAACATGAAGCATGACGCCCAGATATTCTCATCGATAAAATGGAAGGAGTGATGATTGATGACCAGTGTCCCAGCCATGACTATGATATTCAATACCATGTGGACTTCTCGGAGAAACATTTGTAACTTCAGTTCAAAGGACTATATTATATGTAAGCCATTAGCTTTTTCCATTTGTTCCATGAATGGAAAATGAATTTGCAATTGGCCGCTGTTTCCACTGATTGGAGGACAACTTGGCATCATTAGGTGTGTAGGAGAAGGTACCTGAGCTGCCAGCGCCGTCCGTGGAGTCCTCAGTGGGACCAAAATCAGGAATTGGCCGCCTGAGCAGAAACTGCCAACAAATAGATAAGTACTGATGACCAGAGAGAGTCTGACTCTATCCTGAGATTTGTAGAACAGCTTAGCACGTCCCTCCTGCTGTTCCACAGGCCTATCGTCTGGCAAAGGAAGGCTATGGCGGCATTCCAGGAGGTCCAGGGCGCCACCCTGCCTCAACGCATTCGGAGTTAACATTGCCATTACTACCTGCACAGTAGGCACTTAAACACCATCAGAATGACAATCATGATGGTTCCTTGTTTATTAAGGAATGTCCTTTGCATTCATTATCTCCAAGCCAGGAGTTAAGTCCTATAGCCATTCCTACAAGAGGGTTCTGAAATTCTGAGAAGTCAAATCGTGTGGTAATTTGCCCAAGACCACATAAATGGTGAAGCTGGAAACCAAATCTCGCATTGGTCTGGCTCTAAAACCCCTGGCCTCCCCTCTGCAGCATGATGAGCAGGAGGGCCAGCTTCAAAATGAAAAAAATACCCACTGAGTTCCTATTGCTTCCTTTGTGTAGAAGACAGAATAATGCCTCTGCCCCTCCCACTACCACCAAAGACAGTCAAGTCCTTATCCTTGGAACCTGGGATATTTTACCTAACGTGGAAAAAAGGACTTTGTTATGTGAAGGATCTTGAGATGGGGAGATTATCCTGGATTATTTGGGTGGGCCCAATGTAATCATGAGTTCTTATAAGAGGGAGGCAGGAGAGTCACAGTAAAAGAAGGCAGAATGATAATGGAAGGAGAATCAGAGAGACTAGAAGATGCTATGCTGCTAACTTCGAAAATGAAAACCAGGGCCATGAACCAAGGAATGAGGCTGGCCTCTTGGACTAGAAAAGGCAAGGGAATGGATTCTCCCCTAGAGCCTCCTGACGTAGCACAGTGCCACAGGCCTGGATTTGGTCTATAACACCCGTTTTTGGGCTACTGATCGATAAAACTGTAAGATAGTAAATCTGTGTTGTAGAAGCCACTACATTTGTGGTCATTTGTTATAGCAGCAATAGGAAATTAACATACCCTGGAAAATATTACTAATTGCCCAATGACAAGAGGTGATTTGAAGGTCATTGCTAGGCAGGGGCCACCATGAGATTGGGTGATTGTTAAAGGCAGCCCGAGAGACCAATGTCATTGGCTAGAATTGGCGACACCACCTCCATGATTCTCAGGCTCAGCTGCATGGCACCTCCTCTGGGTTCCCCCTTCAGCCCTCTGCTGCTCGGCTTTCAGGAACCTCCCAGTGTTAGGCTTGGCTCCCTCCCGTGACCCTGTCTCTCCCATCCAGGACTGAGCCTGTTGCAGCTGCCTCATTTCCAGCACTGTCTCGTCCACCCACTCCCTTTCCACCTTTGCCAGATCCTGTGTCAAGCCAGGAATACTAGGCTTTAGAGGAAAAAAAAAAAATCCAGTTAAAATAATCACTGTTGTGGGCTATGCATCATGTGTAATGGCTACAATCACAGGCCCAAAGCCAGATTTTCTAATGTCTCAGCCTTGGTGATCTCATCTGTAAAATGAGGCTAAGAACACATACCTCATGGAGCTGTTGGGGAAACTTAGATGATTTATGCAAAGTATACTGCACAGTGGGAGGCCCCAAGTCAATCCCCCCAAATGACAGCTATCACTGTTATGATTATACATTTTAAACATGAGTCATGACGTGAACTGCAAAGTGATCTCAGGTTTCATACCCATGCAGGTATGTGGAAAGCATGTGAGTCCTTTGTGTCAGTCAGGGCTGGCTCGTTCCATAACACAGAATTGCGTTGGGATGTCAATTTTTCTACTGACAGCTCATAGCTTTATCTTTTTTTTTTAGGTTTATCATTAGAAAGACAAGATGTTTTACCTATTTGGTGGAGGTTTGCCACGGTAATTTGAAGTCTATGAAGGGATTTTTGTGGGTGAGAACACAGGTCTGGGAAAATCTGGTAAATGGAGAATAAAGAGGGAAAGGACTTAGTGTTTTAGTTATGGGAGCTGCTGTGGGACTCTCGGTTCTGAAAGTTAAGATTTTGCCACGTGAGGGATGTTCCTGTGACCTCAAGTATTCCAAGCTCCCCAGGTGTGCCCTTTCTGAGTCAGTGCACAGCCAGGGCTGATTTACCCAGGTCCATTCAACTTCCTGGCTCCCTAACCTGCCTCCAGGGTGACTGACCAGGAGGCCTGCCGTTGGGCTTTCATGAGGATTTGGTACATTTCCTGGGTCCCGCTGGGTGCTGTGAGGGTACTAGGAAAGCCAAGGTTCTCTCCTAGAAGCTCCTGATCTAGTGAGAAGAAAAGGTTATAGGAAAGCAGGAGAGTTTAAAAGCATCAAATGAGAGGTCACAAGACAGAAATAATACTCTTAGCAACAATTATGGGGTGTCTATTATAGAGACCAACATTTATTGAGCGTGTACTACGTGCCAACAATTTTACCTCTATGAACTGCTTAATGCCCATATTTGCCCTCTGCTCATGTCCCACAATGAATTAGCGATGCAGCCAAGCTCTGAAACCAGGTTGTGTAATTTCAGTCTACGCTCACACCACATGCCAGCCCCTAAGACTAAGTGTGAACAAATGGAACAGAGGGTATTCTTGGGGTTCAGAGAAGGGAGAGACAACCGTGAACTGAAGAGTGCAGTGAAGGCTTCATGGAGTATGTGGTTTTAGCTGAGCCTGGAAGGATGGCTAGAATTGGGATAGCTGGAGAGGAGGATGGAGAGGAAAGGCAGGAACATCAGATATTCAACAGATAAGAACTGGGCACCTGCTCCATTTTAAGCGCTGGTCTAGGTGGGTGAATAGAGCAAAACAGACGCATATCCTTGCCATTGTGGAACTTACATTCTAGTGGGAGGAGAGAAACAAAGTAAAAACATGACAATTAAATTATATGGCATAATATAAGGTGATAAGTGCAATAGAAAAAAGGAAAGGTAGAGGAATGTGTTAGCTTCCTATAGCTGCTGTAACAAATTATCTTAAACTTGGTGGCTTGAAACAACAGTTTTGGAGGCCAGAAATCAGTTTTAAGTTTCACCCAGCTGTAAAGTCAAGGTGTCAGTAGGACTGGTTCCTTCTGGAGGCTCTGAGAGGAGAATCTGCTTCCTTACCTTTTTCACCTATTTGTGGCTGCCTTATTCCTTGTCTTGTGGTCCCTTTCTCCATCTTCAAAGTGCATCACTCCAATCCCTGCTTCTATTACCGCATTGCATCCTCCTTCTGGTTTTCTGCCTCCTTCCTTATAAGGATCCCTGTCATTACACCAGGCCCACCCAGATGGTCCAGAATAATATCCCCACCTCAAAACCCTTAACTTAATCACATCTGCTAAGTCTCTTTTGTCACGTACGCTGACATTCACAGCTTCCATCAATTAGAATGTGGACACGTTGGGGGCCGTTCTTCAGCTTACCACAGTACAGGGAATTAAGAGTGAAGGAGACGGAGCTGGTCAGGATGGGCGTTTTAGATGGAATCCTTAGAAAGGAGCCTGAGACAGGGATTTGGGAACACGTGATATAGTATTTCAGGAGAATTCTGTCAAGGAGAGAGTGAGGCAGGACAAGCAGGGATGTGGTCACACGCCTTTGTCTTAGCTTGACACACAGACAGTGGCCTCTAGAACATAAATGCTCCACAGACCACAGATTTCTTCCCCATGAGGCAAGAGGCCAGTCTCTACTATTTTTAACTTTTTATTTTGAAGTTATTTTAAATTTACAGAAAAGCTGCAAAAGACAGAGAACTCCCACATATCCTGTAATTAGATTAATCAATTTTCATTTTTCTCTGTATTTTAATCAGCTCTGTCTCTCCCTCTGTTTTCCTCTGTCTCTCTCTCTTCACACACCCTCCTACATACAATTTTTTCTGAACCATTTGAAAGCAGTTGCTACATCACGCCCCCCTCAACATTGAAGGGTGTGCTTCCTAAGGACGATGATATTCTCTTATAAAACCGCAATGCAGGTATCATAGTCAGTAAACTTAGCATTTATATATTACTTTCTACAGTTCATACGCCATTGATATAATCTAACTGGTGGTTTAGACTCCAACTCTGTCAGTTATCCCAATATCATTTATAGCATTTCTCTCCCTGCAGTTCATGATCTAGTATTGCATTTAACGGTTATGTCTCTTTAGTTTCTTTTAATAAATAAGAAAATTCCTCAGCCCTTCTTTGTCTGTCTTGATACTGACATTTTTAAAGAATATAGTCCAGTTACTTTATAGAACTTTCTTTTTTAAGTTTTTAGTTTATTAGTCCTAATGAAAAATCTGCTCAATCACCCCAGATAAAGTCACTGAGGAATCTTCACTCCTTCTGTCGTCCAATCTCCTCCTCACTTTTTGTCAACACCAACGTTGGCCTTTGCAGTCCCCCTAACTTCCTTCATTGTGTTCTTGCGTTCCTTTCGCTGTTTTCCTGAGATCTTTTTCTCCTCATACAGCACATGTCTTGCAAGTCTATGTTTGGGTTCATTTTTCTTGGCGTAATCCAAGGAATCATAAGTCATGCCAAAGCCAGTTGTCTTTCCACCACCAAAATGGGTTCTGAATGCAAATACAAAGATGACATCTGGTGTGGTCTTATACATGTTGACTAGTTTTCCCCAAATCTATCCTAGGTGCTGTTGCCTTCCCAGAGGGAAGGACAGTGATGACCATTTGTTTACGGTGAAGTAGTCGATTGGTCATGAACTTCCTGGTCTGAATAGTTACTGTGTCGTTCATGATGGCAGCTGACCCTCAAGCTTTCATAGAGCTTTTTTCAATGATTTTGTCCAATGTTTTCTCAAGAGTAGATTGAGATTATGCGTCCCCTGCTGGTTGACTGCTTAGGTCACATGCTCTTCTTGGGTGTCCTGTCTGGAGGCACACATTACCTGACTGTCCCTCACAGGTGAGGAAAACGCTGAGGACCTGGTGATGATGTTGTTCAGTTTCTCCCCTGTAAGATTATTATTCCCCCCCCCCTGCAACTGGTTAGCAATCCGTGGGAGTCACTTTTTAATCATGCAAATATTTTGCATCTCACAAAACTTTTCCTCCTAGATTTAGAAGCTATTGATGAGTCTTACTTGTACTATACTTTACTATGATGTTTGTAAAATAGATATTTTCCCCCCCAACTCCTCCTCTCCTTCCATATTGATCAATTGGCACTCAGCGTATACTATAAGAAAGAGCTGTCTTTTCTGCCCTGTTTATTAATTAATTAGTTTTTTGATTTATTGTCTATTTCATATCAGCATGATCTCATGAATTCTTATTTATTCAATAAATTATAAGCCTTTATAGTCCTTAGTTCTTATGATCCTCAAAGTGTAGCATATATGGCAGTTTGAGGATTATAATTGGTGTCTTTCTGGTCTGCCCCTATTATTATTGAACACATCCTTACTTTCCGGCCCGCCAGAATGCTCTAGGCTACTTGGTACCTTCCCTACTTTTGCAGTTTCTCACTACATACGTTCAACAACAGATTCAAGGGGATCTTATGCAGATTTCTGGTGCTTTTCCCTGTGATTTTTTTTTAAAGCAGGTACACGTATGCATTATTTTCCCTTATTTCTTATACAAAAAGTAGCATACTCTCTATATTATTTTGCCTTTTGCTTTTTTTTTCTCTTAATAATATATCCTAGAAGTGATGCCATATCAGCTTACAGAAAACTTTGATGGCTCTTTCTCTACATACCATCCAATGTTCTGGTACTTGGACCCACAATGCAGGCACCTGAGCTTCCATGATCTCTGCCTCCTGAGCCAGAAGGCCTGCTCTGCTTGGGTTCCACCCACCCCCTCACGCCCCCATATAGGACCATGGTCTGGAGAGAGGGCTGAGAGAAGGGTGATAGCCGGGCTCATCTCACCGGTTTCCCTTTTTCAGGGGTCATACTCTTGTGCTGCCTATAGTTCAATGTCTTAAAACAGTGGTTTCACATGTTGTGTCCAGGTTTCTAGATGTTTATGGTGGGACAACTAGAAACAACGAGACACAAAGTCCATTCCCAGTTAATCCATCATGGGGAACATGCCCAGGAAGAAACTTTGCATACAGAAGAGAGTGACTTCATTTTGCTCAAGCAAATGGGATTCCTTCTTCTAAATGAGCTTTTTTTGAACATATCCAGAATGCTGGAAAAAATTTCTAGAAACATATTCTCTGGCAACTGTAATATAACTTATTGCTTTAAACCCAGTCTTTTACCTCAGATCTCTTATCCCTACTTGCCTGCCCTCCTTGATCTGAATTTTTTTTTTTAATTTTATTGGGGAAGGGGAACAGGGCTTTATTGGGGAACAGTGTGTATTTCCAGGACTTTTTTCCAAGTCAAGTTGTTGTCCTTTCAATCTTAGTTGTGGAGGGTGCTGTTCAGCTTCAAGCTGTTGTCCTTTCAGTCTTAGTTGTGGAGGGTGCAGCTCAGCTCTAAGTCCAGTTGCCGTTGCTAGTTGCAGGGGGCGCAGCCCACCATCCCTTGCGGGAGTGGAACCGGCAACCTTGTGGTTGAGAGGACGCGCTCCAACCAACTGAGCCATCCGGGAGCTGAGCAGCAGCTCAGCTCAAGGTGCCGTGTTCAATCTTAGTTGCAGGGGACGCTGCCCACCATCCCTTGCAGGAGTTGAAGAATTGAACTGGCAACCTTGTGGTTGAGAGCCCACGCTCCAACCAACAACTGAGCCATCCGGGAGGCAGCTCAGCTCAAGGTGCCGTGTTCAATCTTAGTTGCAGGGGGCGGAGCCCACCATCCCTTGTGGGACTCGAAGAGTTGAACTGGCAACCTTGTGGTTGAGAGCCCATTGGCCCATGTGGGAATCGAACCGGCAGCCTTCAGAGTTAGGAGCATGGAGCTCTAACCACCTGAGCCACTGGACCGGCCCCTTGATCTGAATTTAACTGCCCAATGTGTGTGGCCCACATTCCCATTTCCTGATACCTTTCCTTTTCTGCTGGTCCCGATTTCTCTTCTAGCTCTGGTCTTAGCCCTGCTTAGATTTTGAGGTCTCCTTCCCAGATGATGGGTCCTCTATACAAAGCATAGCACTTTTAAAGCATCTTGCATTTATTAACTCATTTTAACCTTATGACACGTTCATGGGAAAGATATTGCTGTTGCCCTCATTTTACAGATGAGGAAACTGAGGTACAGGGAGGTTGGTCAGTTGCCTGAGATCACACAACCTGGACATAGCAGCGCTGGCATTGAAACCCAGGTAGTTTTCCTCCAGAATTCATGTTCTCAAGCCTCTGTGCCCCATATGCATAGCGCTAGGCCTGGGCTTGGGAGTGAAATGGACCTGCTTTTAAATCTTAGTTTTGTTGTTTAGCAGTTATGTGACCCTGGACAAATAACTTAGGTTCACTCAGCAAATTTTAAATTCCGCACCTATACATTAGGGATGACCATAGCATCTAACTTAGAGTGTTGTAGAGAGTTTTAAATGATATATAATATAATTATATGAATACACACATATGTAATTAGGCCATTATACAACGATCTATACCTACATGTATCGTCAGCAAAATGCTTGGTATCAGTGTGCTCTTAACAGAATGCAGTTATCACAGCATCACAGATTAAATCTAACTCTTAGTATAATTACTACCACTTCACTCCTAAACATGCACAAAGGCGTGTCCACATTAGGTATAGCTCTGCTTCACGCCAGCGTCTATCTCATTGTTTGGCACGTGATGGGCACTCCGTAAATGCTTGGTGAATGCGTTAATGAATGGATGGATGAGTGAGCTAGGTGCTGGCTGTACAGTAAGACGACAGAGAACGTCCTCATGGTTGACGTCCATGCCCTCTGGCTGGGGACCTGCAGATGGGGGACTCTCATAAGCTCTCAGAGGGTGGGTAGGTGGCAGAGTGAGACCTCGTGCTTTGGAAAATGCTCTCATTGTCTTTCACAGCAAAAGGACTCTCCTGAGCTTTCACTTACTCTGTTGGTTTGGATGTCCTCCAAGCAGTGACCACACAGGAGCCTCAGCCCCCATTTGGGGTTTGTTTTCTTCCAATGGGACACAGAAGCTGTGGACTCAGTTTGCTAGCTTCAATTTAGACAGTCTTCAAAGTCGCAAGGGAAAGCCCAGCTCTGTTTCTCTTCCAACGACTTTCTGAGTCCCTGCCATGGTTCTTGAAGGCCGTGTCTCAACTATACATTTGTGACTTCTTGCTTTTCATTGCACATAAAAATGCTAGAGGCCTGAGTTGACGTAGCTGGGTTAGAACACTCTTATGGCACCCACTGGCTGTGTGAACTTAAGTGCTCTGAGCCTCTGTCCCCTCATGGGTGAAACAGGGGTATTAAAGATGAAATGATATGCATGTGAAGTGCTTAGCACAATACCTGGCTGTATTAGGTAGCGTTCTCCAGAGAAATAGAGTCAATAGGGTGTGTGTGTGTGTGTGTGTGTGTGTGTAGGGGGGAGAGAGAGAGAGAGAGAGAGAGAGAGAAAATGTATACACATTTTAAGAATGGAAAAAACTGTATTAAAATTACTCTGATGGTAACCACTTTGAGCACCTCTTTGTAATAGCAGAAGTCAAATGTGATTTGTATTCATCTTTTGTTATCAGTATATATTGAGTATTACAATTTTAATTGTATCACTCATGGAATATGAAGACTAAGAAGTCCCATGACCTGTTGTCTGCAAGCTGGTGGCCCAGGAAAGCCAATGGTATGATTCTAGTCCAAACCCAAAGTCCTGAGAACTATGAGCACTGATGTCTGAGGGCAGGAGATGAATGTCGCAGCTCAAGTGGAGAACAAATTCTCCCTTCCTCTGCCTTTCTGTTCTATTCAGGCCCTCAATGGGTTGGATGGTGCCCACCTGCTTTGGTGGGGGTGACCTTCTTTACTCAGTCTACCACTTCAAATGCTAATCTCTTTCAGAAACACCCTTGCAGATACATATGAAATAATGTTTTACCAGCTACCTGGGCATCCTTTAGCCCAGTCAAGTTGACACATAAAATTAACCACCATGTTGGCCATAGGTGGTGTTACAGTTCAGTTACCTTACGTCATACTCCTTTAAACAGGGTGCGTTAACAAGGAGTTTTCAATTGAAGTACAGAGGACTTTGAGATTGTTGTCTCTTTACAAGAGGGTGCTGCCTACGTGGCCTGTCCTGTCTCCCCACTCCCAGAATAGTCCCTGCCACTGACAAATCCTGCCCTGTTAGGGCCAGTGACCTACTTTTACTGCCCCGAATGTCTGAATTTCTGGCCACCACTCCTCAAATTCTGGAACGTCCCACCTACTCTCCTCATCAGCAAGTTACATCATGACAGGGATTAGGACTTGCTGAGTCTGCTCTCTGACAATTGCGGAGATGGCAGTCTCTGGACACAAAACGGTATTCGCCACGTCCTCAGCCTCCAGCAAGTAGGTGTCCATGTTTGTACAAGAACCATCATTATCATCATTATTGTTATTACCACGATAGTAACAAACAGGTCCAGTCCCTCCACCCCCCAAATAGTTTAGAGCACTTTTCCGAGAAACAACAATATCCTCTATCAAAATAAGGAAACTAACATTGCTATAATACTGTACGTTACAGTCCTTATTCAAATTTCTCCAACCACCCTGATAATGTCCCCTGTGATGATCCCCTGCTCCCTCCATGGTGAGAAGCCAGTCCAGGATTAGACATGGCATTTAGTTGTCACTTCCGTAGTCTCCTTTAATCTGGAGGCTGCACAGAGCTGATGCTCAGTCCCTTTGTTCTTTCCACTAGGGCCCTGCAGCCCTGCTCTCTGGCATGGAGAAAGAGCTCAGCGCAATAAATCATCCTGTGTGACACCCTCCCCGTATGGCTGGGGGGCAGCTATTTAGGTGCTGGATTCATGCCAGTGCCTGTGAGGTGTCTGCATGGCCAGGGCATCCTGTACTAGAGCTAAGAAAAGTAAATTATGCATTTGCCATACTTATTTAAGAACAAAGCCATATCTTAGACACTCATTCCTTTGGACTTGGCAAGGACATATGTTGCCACTGAGGGCAGCAGCCAAAGTCAAGCTTTTAAAAATGTTAAAATCTCTCTCTCTCTCTCTCTCTCTCTCTCTCTCCCACCCTCTCTCTCCTTCTCTCCCTTCCTCCTTCCCTCCCTCTCTCCTTTCTTTTAGTTTTCTGAGTTCAAAGATTACCTTATGAGTATCTTAACTGAATAACTAAACCCAATGGTTCTCTGACATGAGAAGCCCAGAGTTAGGCTGTTTGCATCGGTCAGGGGTTGTTTTAAACCCAGAACCCAGGTACTCTCACTTTTGGTAGCTGTACCAAACATACAAAATGCATGTACACATCTTGTACGTTTTTAAAATTTTTTATTAGTTTCAGGTGTACAAAACAGTGTAATAGTTAGACATTTACACTCCTCACAAAGTGATAAACCCCCCAATCTACTACCCCTCTGACATCATACATAGCGATTATAATACTATTGACGGTATCCCCTATGCTATACTTTACATCTGTGAAAAAAGAAAAGAAATATATATATATATACACACACACACACACATATATATTTATATATATATGTGTGTGTGTGTGTGTGTGTGTGTGTATATATATATATATTTATAGTTGACATTCAATATTATTCTACTTCAGCTTCAGGTGTATAGCACGGTGGTCAAGCATCTACACAATCTATGAAGTGATCCCCCTGACAAGTCCAGTGCCCATCTGGAACCCTACATAATCTTTACAACATTATTGATTATATTCCCCATACTGTATTTCACATCCCTGTGACTTTATTGTGACTACCAATTTGTACTTTCTAATCCCTTCACCTTCTCCCCTCATCCCCATCATGTAAATTCTTTGAGTTTTTTTATAGTTACGCTTTTGAAATTATTTGATTATGTTACTTATTTACTCTAGGATTGCTTGTGGTATCTGGGAAATCTTTGTGCAGTCTCTGGAAATCTTATGACTTGAGAAAGTTTAACCTTACATTGTTTACAAATGTAACGAAAATGTCAACAAATAATAAAGAAAAAAATTAATAAATCTCATTTAATAAGGTTGATATATTACATCTTACAGATTTTTATTCTTTTTGATTTTGCAAATTCCCTATAGTATTTTAGAACCATTGCATACTGTATCTGTTGCTGTTTAATGGGCTTAAATGTTTTTATAGTTCCCTAAAAGGCTTGGGGGACTCAGGCCCTGTACCTGTAGGCCTAATGGATAGAATGACCCGGCCCACTTTGAGTCACAGCTGTGTGATTATGAGGTGTGTGTCCCTGGATGGGTCGGTCACTCAACATCTCTCAGTTTCAATTTTCTCATCTAAAATTGGGATAAAAATACCACACACACACACACACACACACACAAATGATTTACATGAGATAATACAGGTACAGGCCCTACCTAGCTCTGTGCCAGGCAAATATTAGGCACTTAGTAAACAGTAGCTATTGTTAATAATTACAAAAAATATTAGCAACATGGGGTTATTTTGCAGCTTCTGGGAGGTCAAGTATGTGCAAATGTTTAGCGAACTACAATGTGCATGTGAAGACTATTATTATGTCTGGTGGATTTTTCTTATCCTTAAGCAGATGTGATCATAATACTTCCCTGGTCCCACAGCTTCAGTGACGCCCTGCTTTCTATGCACCCTTGCCTGCACACTTCTAACTTGGCCTTCGGGACCTTCCATGATGTGCCTCCCATTCCGCTGTCCTCCCTACACCTGCATTTGAACACGGTGAGCTGCTCACCCTTTCTGGAACCCTCTGCACATTTGCTCCTTCCGTCCTTTGCTCGTGCTGCCCCCTCTGCCCAGGTCACCATCCTCCCCACTCCCATTTCCCAACCCCTCATTCCAAAGCTCCTGCTTTTATAAAAGACCGCGTATGATTTGGTCTAATGGTTTCCCAGCCCCTCGTCTTGCTCCTCTCTGCTCCGTTCTCTACAGTGACACTTCCAAAACACAGAGGATCAAGTCAGCACCTTGCTTAAGGCTCGTCAGTCTGTAGTCCTGGCTCTTACCATGGTCCACAAGGCTCTGCTGATCTGGCCCCGCCTCCTCCCAGGCCCACCTGACGTCACTCATCACCCACCTGCTACTCTGGACTTACATTAAAATCCTCTAAGTTCCTTAAATGACATTCTTTTCACTTCTGGAGCTTCCTGTTTGCTGTTTATGTTGTTCTCTCTGCTTCGAGAGTCCCTACCAGGCCCACCATCTCCATCCTCTGGACAATGCCTACTTAGGCTTCAGGTCTCAGAGTAAACAGTATTTCCTCAGAGGCCCATACTGACCCCTACACTGAAGCTAACATTTAACATTATTACACTCATCAGACATAACTGAGTGTGGGAGGCCTATCTCTCCACTTGACTACGAGTGATATGGAGCAGGGTACCTCCCTGGTTTGCCCAATGTTGTATCTCCACGACCTAGAATGGGGTCAGCCTCATCCACCCATCCATCCATCCATCCATCCAGCTATCAATCCATCCATCCATCTATCCGTTCATCCATCCATCCATCCATCCATCCATCCATCCATCCATCCACTCACCCACCCAACTAGCCACCCAACAAAATATTTACTGAGCAGCTACTACATAGTGCTGAATAATGGCTAATGATGCTAATCCATCTTGGAGACTTGGGGGTGAGGGGAGAGGGTATTTTGCACCTTAAAATGTTTATTTAGCTCTACATATGTAACTTTCTTTTAATATACATATTTTGCCTTATAAATCACATGATTTGTTTAAAATTTTAAAAAAGAATTATGAAGGAAGAAACTAAACCCCGAATAAGGCTTGTCACAACCTAAATGTGGGACCTTGTTGGTGTAAGGCAGTAGCTAAAGTACTGAGTCTGGCAGTGGGAGAATTGGGTTCAAGACCAGGCTCAAACACTGAGCTTAGCAGCCTAGAGCAAATGATTTAACTTCGTTAGCCTGCAGTTTTTTTCACTGGTAAAATCTGTATAATAGCAACTGCTTTATTGGCCTCGTGAGGCTTTTGGGGGACTCATGAGATCATGAGTATGTGTTTTATGAACTGTGAAGAGCAATATATGGTTGTAAGAAAATATGATTATGAAGGTGATGATCAGGGCCATTATGGCAGGGGAGCAAAAGAGGTGTCAAATTGTAAATGATTCTATAAAATCTAGATAGCAAATTAAGAGAAATGGTGAATAGACAGGCTGGAATAAACATTTTAAAGAATAAAGAGTGATAGAGACATAACACCCTCCCCCATTTCAATAAACACAAAGAGGGACCTGTATATGAGAGTACAAAATCAGGACATCATTTATGATTTAACAGCCTTTCTAGAATCTCCTAAAGCAAATATTTGGATTCTAGATTCAGTGACTCCACATAGCTGTTTCTCCCCAGAAGAATTTGGGCCACCATCCATGGAGACCAAGGAGAGGCTTGCACTTTCTCCTGTTTTGGAAACTTGTTGGTTATGCTAATCTGTTTGCCAAGTTGCTCTGTTCATGTAGATATTTAACTGTAATCTCCGTCCCATCTGCTCTTGCCTCCAGAGGGAAGCAATGGCTTCCCACTATCCCACTCTGCAAAGGCTCAGAAAGATGGGTTTATTGGGTTAGCAATACTTTGTAACACAGACAGGGTTAAGGAGCCACAACCCATCAAATCAACACCCTGGCAGGACTGGTAAGTGACTCTGTCTCAGCTCACTGCTCATAATAAGGATTCACTAGGATTCAATGTAGGAGACAAGAGGAGAGACGTGGTAGAAAAAGGTGAGAATTAAATTACAATGAAGTAAATAATCTAGGCACCTCTAAAATAGGGTCCGATAGCCACACATGGTCCTTTGCCATTGCTCATTGGGTTTTGTGGGCATAGGAACTCAAGAGAAAAGAGTGGGTTCCATCACAATTTCAGAGCTCAAAGGCCCCACAATTCCCCCTCTCATCTCCTGAGCAGGGCCCTCTTTGAGCTTCAACCACTCTTTCCCCAAACCCCCTGCTCTGAATTCTCCATGTAACCTTAGTGAGCAAGCTTTGCGCTAGTGAAATGAATTACAGAGTATGGAAGCATGAACAGATGTAAGCATCACAAACACATTCTTTCACAATGGTCTGTTTATGCACTGACTTCCTTTACTCTTTTGTGAATTCCGTGAGGGCAGAACTCCGTCTTCTCTAGCCTGGTACCTCTGCTTCTAGCCAGGTTCTGGAACCTCGTAGGTACTCAGGAGGTGGTTGCTGAATTGAATTAGAAATTGTTGAACCCACCGCTCTCACTGAGGGATTAAAAAATGAGGTCCAGAGCAGGAGGGGAGCTCTCTGCTCATAATAAGGTCTCCTGTCTCAGTTCAGTGTTCATTCCACTCACTAGCGAGGCATCATGGGGTAGAGGAAAAACAGGACAGCAAGTTGAAGTCCTGGCTTCACTACTAACATAGCCTTAGGTTACTTAGTTAACCTAAGGTTAATTAATTAACTAATTAATTAGTTAACCTCTGTGCAGCAAAACGGGATTAACTACACCTATTTTTCAGGGTGTAGTTTAGATTAGAAATACTACAGTAAGAGAAACAGGCACTGAATTAATTGTAGGTATAATCATTATCACTCTCCACTTCCGTGTTTGTGTCCAGTTGCTAGATGTGCCCTCCTGACTCTTTTAGAAAAGTAACTTGCCCCCACCTCCTGATAAGGTCTTCCCCCACCAAGTCAGATCCAGACCTAAGGTGCTTGACGTCTGGAGGCAGAAAATGACAGGAATCTGTGGCTCTAGTCCCTGTGTAGCAAGCACAGACCTTTCATGTATACCCCCAACTCACCTTATTAGTTGCAGCCTGATTCTGGCCAATGACCTTGGCTTTCCATCTCAGTCCCAGCAGCTTGGAACAAAGAGGTAGAAGGAAACTTTTATTCCCTGTACCCCCACCTGGCCCACACTGCAGAGGCCACTGCAGGTCCTACAGGGCCCAGAATATACTTCTTCCAACAGAACAACCCCGAGCCCACCCTCCCTCTGCTTTCAGAGGCAGCCCCATCCCGTTCCTGGTCCATGCTGATTATAAGCAGGGTGTTGCTTTCATCGCATAGTCCCATTTTATAGACATTATTTCGGATCTTCAAGGACCCTCTCTTCTTCACTCATCTTCATTTCATTGGTAATGTCAATCCTTCTTCAAAGTTCAGATAAAAGCAAGTGCTCTTTAAAATCTTTGAATAAAACCATTTTACTTTTTAAAAATTTATTGAATTGAGGCAAATATTAGCTTTTGTTTATTAAAGAAGGTGGTTTGGAGGAATAATGTATGTTTCACTGAGTTTCCTGGTTCTGGTCTAATTGGTGCAGGGCCTGGGACCCAGCATTCTGCAGAAGGTCAGTCCATGATGGGGGCTGGGCCACCCCCCTAGCTTTCTGAAGAACCTCAAAGGTTTCTCGTACTATTTGGATGATACTCAAATCGCTGGACCATCAAGTCACAGCCATAGCTGCCCAGAAGAAGCTGAGAAGTATGGGGTTAACTGAGGTCTCTAGACTGGTGGCTTGTATATGTGGGTGAGAGTATAAAGCTTCTGCACAGCAGCATTCCAGAGGCCTCATTGGCATTTTCAAGGCACAGCATTGCCTGTAAACCATCATTGCATCCCAGGATTACCTGGCACCATTCCAGTGGGCTGTTGACAAAGGGAAGAGAGTGAGAAGTGGACAAGCAAAAACATGGTATCATGGTGCAAAGGGGAAAAACGAGAACATAAACTTGGAGGAAGGATTTCACAGCCATTATTGTCAAGAGCATGTCTTGGTCACTACTGAGTGTCTGGGCCATTTTTCACATTACTCACTTTTCATTTCAAGATACTGTTTTGAAGGCCTCTCTCTGCAAATGAGAGACAGTGTGGAAGGGGCAAAACTAAAAACAAATATCCAAAGCACCGAGGAGTTGCCTACTGATATCTGAGAAATAGTCATAAGTTAAATAAACCACTAGGGGGCGATCCAAGAATGTGCAAACGTCAGCACAGTTGGCAAAGGAAAGTTCACTTGGGGAGAGATTATTTTTTACAGTATATATTTTAAATCTTGAAATCTGAGATCGTTTAGTCTGAATCTGCAAACCAAGGTGGTATTTCAAACTGTCATTTATTTTGGGGGTTAGTTTTTTACTTAAATGGTCAGAAACACTTAATTAAATAAGAATAGTTCAGAATTATGTTATCGTGACAAACAACAAATTTAGAACAACAGCTTATTTTAAAAACTTAGATCCCTTCTCCAAGGCACTTGAGAAACTTCTGAATGTTGGCCACTTTAAATAGATTTGAATTAATGATATACATATGATGTTACATACAAGAGTGTAAGGAAATCTGAGAGTATTTCATTAGCACATAAAAGGAATAGAATCATACATGATTTGTATTATACTTGTACTGATGTTAGAAGTTCTTAGGTATGTAATGCAGCTTTGCAGATAGGTGCACATATTTTTCTCTAGTGCATTTTCTTTCCAGATAACTCAGTATATGGTAACCAGTTGTTCACAGGGATTAAAACGGAAGCTCTGTCAAGGATCAAACATCTTTTGCTCTATGCTGCATACCCTGATGCCCCCTCCTCCAACCTGGAGACATGATTACTTGATACATTCTCTTCAGGTTCGTGGCACTTTGCTATACATACAACAAGAACATGAGCTCTGGAGGCAGACTGCTAGACTCCCAGTTTTAGCTGTGTGTTTTGTCAAGTTACTTAACTTCTATGTGCCTCAATTTCCCCGTCTCCGAAATAGAGATAAAATCAATGCCTACTTCATAGGTTTGTACTGAGAAGTAAATAAACGAAAATGTTGTAAAGCCCTTGGAAAAGAGTCTTGCATATAGATATACAATATCTATCTGTATCTCTAGATATACATATAGGTATATAATAAATTCTTGATTTCATGAATGAATGACCTGATACTTGCCTCAAACTAATGTAAATTCATTAAAAGAACAAATTCATGAGGAAACTACAGGATCTTTGGGTGGGTTTTCACTGGCTGTCCAAAGTCAAGGGGTCAGAGGCAAACAGGAGAACTTAATAGTGATATCCTCTACAAAAGACACTGTAACTGGCAGGTCCACCAGACAAGGCTGTTTGTCTCATCTCTAGAATATGGTGACAACCAGTGAGCCAGAAATATAGGGCACTTCAATAAAAGTGTAGAGTTTTGTTTCAAAAATGCCAGGCTGCCACGTAGGAGAGTTCTATCTGTAGTCATAGAATTTCTTGCTTTGTTTTTCATCTTTTCAATTGTAATCATCTAAAGCACTTACAAATGGCCAAATTACCAACTTGACTCTCTAGACAGATTGATAACATTTCAAAAAAAAAAAAAGGTTTTTAAAATGGCATCTAAAGGAAATATTATATAACGGGGTTACAGACCTCCAGAGTCGAGAGAAACATGATCCAAGATACACTATACATGAAATAGAAAATGTCTAGGTAAATAGAAACTCACAGTAAGAAGGTAATTTTAAAAGTCAAATCAAAGGCTCTTTCTTGGGGGCCAGCCCAGTGGCTCAGGCGGTTAGAGCTCCATGCTCCTAACTCCGAAGGCTGCCGGTTCGATTCCTACATGGGCCAGTGGGCTCTCAACCACAAGGTTGCCAGTTCAATTCCTCGAGTCCTGCAAGGGATGGTGGGCTCCGCCCTCTGAAACTAAGATTGAACATGGCACCTTGAGCCGAGCTGCCTCCCGGATGGTCCTCGAGTCCCACAAGGGATGGTGGGCTGTGCCCCCTGCAACTAGGAAATGGCAACGAGACCTGGAGCTAAGACTGAAAGGACAACAACTTGACTTGGAAAAAAGGCCTGGATGTACACACTGTTCCCCAATAAAGTCCGATTCCCCTTCCCCAATAAAATCTTTTTTAAAAAAATGCTCTTTCTTACTCCAAAGAACAATATTTTCAAATAAAAATGGGTCATTCTAAAGAAAATATAGACTAAAAAGAAATCTGGTCACAAATATTAATGTATAGCTTTATAGACTCAAGTGTGATCAGTATAAGTCTTATCCTTTCACACAGTGGGTATTATAAATAATTAGATTTTCAAGTCAACTTCTTTTTTTCCAGATGAATGTCCATAGCATTTTACCATTTTTGAGATTTCAGATGAATGGAAACGAGAGAATGCGTGCCAGTCAACAGCAGGAAGGACTTACTGAGGCATAAAAGAAGCTGATCAATAAAAATACAATGAAGGAATTCAACGAATTCTTCCTGATATTATGTTATAGTCAATGAGCAAACACATTTTTCCCATGAGGACAGAAAACGAATGGTGACTTTTCTGTGGGATCTTCTAACTCTGGCTGGTCTGGCAAATATCCTAGAGTGGTTAAATGTGTCACTTTTAAAGGACCACATCCTTATGTCCAAGAATGGCTTATCCATGGAGGATATTAGTCATGCTTGAGTTACATTGGTTTACCAAACATGGCATTTTCCATCCAGGAACTGGATACAGGGCAAGTATTAGAAAAGAAATGCAGTAACCAGGCAGGACAATCTAACTCAAAGAGTTATTAAAATGTGAGGGGAACACTCAATTGGTTCAGTTTACAAAGTAGCAATTCCGTATCAGTGACACCTCAAGATATTCTTGTAGAGAGGGAAGTTACTGAGCCACACCACTCTGGGAGGTAGAGCAGGAGTCATGACTACAGTGGCCTCAAAAGGAGAAGACACGTGCATATCCCAAGCGCAGGGATGCGTCTCATTCATCTCTGCAGCTCCAGTGTAAGCGCAGCGACTGGCATCAAGAAGGCCTTACTGCTGAATGAATAACTGAATGATTCAATAATTGAAGAGATGGAGAAGGGCAACCTAGGCAGGGGAGGAGAACTTGGGCAACGGGAGAGGCTTGAAAACACAGCTGTATTCAGTACAACTTGCGGGAGGCCAGGTTGTATGGCTGGTGGATAAAGCTGACCACCGTATTGGATGGGTGGTAAATTCGAGGCTAAGAAAACTAAGATTTACCTTCTAGTGGCCAGAGTCGAGTCAATAGGTCACATAGGGGAGTGACTGGATCAGGTCATTGCTTTAGAACATGCCTTGGGCAGCTGTGGGTGAACTGGGAGGCTCGCGCTCCAGTTCCGAGTCTACTATAATAGTTTAAAGGAGAGAGGATGAGGGCCAGAATCGGGGCAGTGGCAGAGGAGCTGGAGAGGATGTGATAGCATAGACATCTAAGGGACATGCTACTTGATTACATGTGAGGTGTGGGGGAGGGGAGGGCGGGAAGCAGTCTCTGGGCCACAGGCTAAGTCATAACAGATATCCGTTCATTTTCTCACCAAATATTTCCTGTGCTAGACTGGGGGCCAGACAACGGGAGATATAGGGAAGAATAGGATTCAGCCCCTGCTCGTACAAGGCTCAGACTCAAATAGGAGAGAGAGACACATAAATAACAACAGCAATGTAATACGTATGGTACGTTACCAGAATCTTATTCTGGTGTATATTTGGATGCAAGAAATATCCAAGCCCAGGTAATCCCGAGTCGTGGTGTTAAAAGTTGTACAAAGCTACTGGGATCATTCGTTCAATCATTCATTTAAAAAACATTATGTATGTACTGAGAACCTATGTCCCAGGCACTGGTCTCGGTGTGGGGATACAACAGACAAACATCCCTGCCTTCATAAGAGCAATAAATATTCTGTGAGATAGTGATTAGTGCCAAGCAGGCGATAAAGCAGGGAGGGGAAGTAAGAACCCTCCGAGGCAGGGGCTGGGGAGGGTTGAACCTGTAGAGAAGATGGCCAGGGAAGGCCTTTCTGACAAGACAGAGCAGTTGATGGCAAGGCTGAGCTTCTGCTCCCACGGCTGCTGCTCCTGTTCCAGCCACTTGCTCTGTTTATCTCATTTTCTGAGATTCCCCTCGTTCTCTCCAATGTAAACACTTCTGTCTTGCTTCTTGGATAGGAACTCGACACTTCTCAAAACTGTCCTTGCTCTTTATGAGCCTTGCTCTTTAAAGAGCCTTAGTCCTTTCAGAGTCTGAAGACAAGGGGCAGTGATAAATCAAGACTCAGAGAGCACTTGGGGTATTTTTACACATTTGTACACACACACACATACCACATAGAAGAGTCATGCTGCACTTTCCACCCTCAGAAAACATCAGGCTGGACAGAAGGGGACAGCCGTGGCCCTCCCTGAGCCCAGGTTTTCAGGACCCATAGAAGCCCGGACTCTCCCAGGGCGGGTGTGGCCCTGGATCCTTGCACTTCCTGTGGGCAGAGCTGTCCCAGGCTCAAGAGGAGGATTCGGTTCATTAACCAACCAGTCATGTCAGGCGGGGACGGAGCAGAGCCTGTGCTCAGGCAGTGGGAGTACAGGGAGGCACAGGGGAGGCTCTGCTTGGAGGACTAAGCGACCTGTCCGGGTCTCCTGCCCTCCACGCACCTTGCCCACGGCAGGGAGGGACATTTCTCAACACAACCTAAAACACAGCACAACCAGATCTTGTCCTGCTCTTTGCCCACCCCCTCCCCTATTTGGCCTCAAACTTTTTTCTCTTGGTTTCTGTGAGGCCACACTTTCCTGGTTTTTTTCTAACCTCATCAGCTGCTGCTTCTCAGCCTCTTTGCTGCCTCCTCCTCCTCCTCTTCCTCTTTGAATCCAACCTCTAAATGCTGGTGGACCGGGAACCTGTCTCAGCCCTCTTCTCAAGACTCATTCTACTCATTCTCTCCCCAGATAATATTATCTCACTATGTGGCTTTAAGTGATATCGACATGCTGATTCAAGATTTTTCTACCGAGCTCCACAGTCGGAAGTCCTTACTTCACAACTGGAGTGTTTACTTCACATCTCCACTTGTGTGTCTACTAAGGCATTTCAAACTTAACGTGATCAACACAAAAATTGTTTATTTTTCATTCTCCCCAATCCTCTTTTCCTCAATCTTTCCCATCTCAGCAAATGGTACCTGGAATCTACCTGGATGCTCAGGCCCCAAACCTAAGTGTCATTCTTTTTCTTTTTAATTAAGATGCAATTGGCATATAATATTATGTTTCAGGGGTACAACATACTGATCGGATATTTGTATAATTGCAAAATGATCACCACAAGTCTACTTAACATCCGTTACCATACAGTTAGAAACAATGTTTCTTGTGATGAGAACTTTTAAGATCATTGCAACTTTTAAATGCACAACACAGTATTAAGAAGTCACCATATTCTACATTATATCCCATGACTTTTTATCCTCCTTTACCCATTTCACCTTTTGAATAGACCAGTTTTGATCCTGCCAGGGTCCTTTGCATTGCAGCTCCCTCAGCCTGGATTATTTTCCACTCAGATTATCAATGGGCAGCTCACAGTCAGTATAGCAAGCCTGTGAGTTTCCACGGGGTGATGCTGGCATGGAAGAAAAGATAACTGGCCTTGGGATATTGTGCTAGTTCACTACTCGAGAGGGCTGTCTGCTAGGTAAAGGTGACCCAACAGCAGGAGACAGACGGTTACATCACCAGATGTAAAAGCTAAGGAGGATGAAAGAGCTGGTGTTACCACTGAGGAGAGGACACAGATGTTTGCCCTTTCTCCACCCCCAGCCCACTGGAGGAGCTGGAACCCAGAAGAGAGGATCTTTGAATCAGATAGGAGGGTTTTCAGTTTTAAATTAATCTGTCTTGACATTTATTCACTAAAAAGAATCAGAAAACTATGGCATCAGTCTGCCCAGCTCCAAGGCCGTCATCTTTCCATACCAGTCTGCTGCCCCAGCTCTCAGCCTTGTTTACTCTTGTCCTGGAAGCTAATTTATTTCCTCCTCTGGGGAAACATCAGACTAAAAACAGATGTGTTGTTCCTGCTAGAAATGGTCCCTGTTGACCACGTATATCCTTAGACCCCACCCCATCAAAAGGATTGTTAAATGCCCTTCCCCTATTGGAGGCCCACAGAATGCTGATCCTGGCCAAGAAAGTATGCAGTAGGAACCAACGTGAAAGCCCTGAGATGAGACACAGAGGGAGCTGCAGCCCCACCGTTGTTCCTTGGTTACAAAGGATGGCTGTCAGTCTGCATTCCCTGCAGTGCTTTGCAGGTTTACCAATGAAGGTGCCCAGACATGCTGGATGTCCCAGGACATACCTGGGGTATACTGCCATCATAGCCTCATTTTTAATAGAATTCCCTTTTATTCCGTCTCAAAAGAATTTCATTCTAGATGATAAATTAAATGGGTACTCTACCTAATACCCATAGACATTAAGTGCCAGAGGCAACTTCAAGGCACCCTTGAGCTAGTTCATGACAAGGGCTAAGAAAAGGCAGACACGAACAGAAGAACTCCGACAAAGCATGCAGGAGAGCCCGGCCAGTGCAGGGGCTGTCCAGACGCTCCCTGGCCAGGGCTGCGACCAGCCCTCAGAGAGGAAGTGCTGAGGGCCATGAGCAGAATTCCTCTGGACACCCTGGATGGCTGTCGTTGACCCTTCAGTTAGCACATGGTGGGCAGACTAGAGAGTCATTTTTCCAGTGCAGGCTTGCCATCTTCAACAAGTTCTAAACCGAAGGCTCCTGTAGGTATTAGCGAGAGACTGCTATCTTATAGGCCCAGGTGTCACTGGGGACTTGCGCTCCCACAGAACAGGCAGGTGGAGTCGTACACAGTGAAAAGCGTGATCTCAATGTTCCAACTTACTCCCTAGGTGTTTTGTTTTCTAATCCATTTTTAGTCCAATGAAAGTACAGAAAGAATACACGTATGACTCTGCCACCGACTGGCTCATATTTCTTTCCCCCTTTCATCCCATTTTCCCATTTTGGGGGTGGGGGCGACTAACTCCTTTCTAAAATTCAAAATTCTGAATAAAGTCTATGAAAAAAATGGATCCCAAATTCTGCCACGACCTTCTGATTCTTACCCACAAATGATTTTCAAGTTTATTCTCTCCTGTTTTACCCTCTGCATATTTTCAAACCTGGATACGAGGTTCTGGTTAAATCCCAAAGGCACTGATACCTGACACCACTCAGGGCTCGTCAGACTTTGTGCATCATCGCCTTGACCCCAAGGCTTTTACAGTGATCCCCAAAATGTATTTATTAGAACACTAAATTGCTCACAGGCATCAGAGGAGAAAACAAGGGTTCCGTGATCAAAGATGTTTATTGCAATGCAGATTTTTAAAACATTAACACATCTCTTTACTACAGGACTTCTTAGAGCTTTCAATGTGCAAACAAGCATGTGAATCCCTGATAAAGAGAGGGGGGTACTGAGAGGCATCTCCCTCCTCCCTGATGATGGTGTCCTTTTTATTTTTGGTAGAAAATCTGGAGGGATGAGTGTTTAAGGCACACATTTTGGGAAACGTTCTACTCGCCTTACTGGGAATATATCCTTACAATGTATAACTAATACATGTAAAGCACTAATTATATTAACATATTAATATCATTAATAATGTTAAAAGCCCTTTTTTATTTCCACTTCCATGATAGTTTAATACCATGCTTCCTTTTATTACCACTGACAAGATGGACATACTGAATTATTTTACAGTCTTCATTTTACAGTTCTGAGTTACGCTGTATAGATCGTGTAGGTACAATCCGTTAGTAAATTACAGCTACCTGTGAACTAAACCTTGACATTATTTTGATTTTGTGCCATTGCCCACCTTTGCTGAGGGAAGTTTCATTAAGTTTCAACTTGGCAAAAAAAAAAAATCAAAATAAAACACCAAGTTGCTTTTTAAAAGGAGCATCTACTTTAAAATATCATTTCTGATCTAGGTGTTCAGTGAACTTCTTTTCACACCAAGCAAAAGCAAAACCAAACAAAAACCCCAAATACCAGACATAGAGATGGAGACCTCTCTTATTCCTCAGGCTAGATTCCTGCTAGATTCCAAAGCTAATTGTACTGGAACTCAGAAAATTCCTGGCAGTCCTGCATCTCTTTGCTACACAAAGTATTTCTTATGTGATTTGACGAAAGCACTATGGTTATACATTTCTCATAATGAGTGCCTTATCAGGATTAGCCTTCCAAAAAGCTCACGAAACACAAGCCAAAAGCCACCTGGAGGAAGTTGAAGCATCAGTGCTGCATTCGAATGTCCTCACAAACAGACAGCCACACTGCAGGTTAAAATTACCCTGGGTGTAAGAACAGCATACATCTGGTTATAGTTCATTGGCTTTTTTTCTCTACTGATATATTTTGAAAGAAGTGCTCAGGCTGAGGGGCATAAACTGAAAACATAAAATAAGTCAAAGTCTTTTCTTTATATACTGGGGTTATCACATTGATAAAACATTCATAAAGGCATTTATGGGAGTGATGATTCTGATCTATTTTTCATTCTCCCAATTTTCATTTTTACTAGTGTACTTGATTATATGTGCCTATAGCTTAGAGTAGTCCAGTAAAAGTGTCCCTTTTAAAGCTAGTGGGAAAAAAGGTACATTGGTTTTCCTTAAAGCACCTTCCAAATATTGTTACTATAAAATACGTAGGAGAGAAAAGTCTCCAAATAGCTCACGTACACAGATCCCCAAAAGCACATTGAAAACCATGAGGAATACTTTTGATTAGGCCGTATGACTGTGCCAGGCTCTAAACAGTGGTTATTCTGTTGTGACATCTGCCGAGCAATGCAACCATTGTTCTCTGGAATTTAATTCATTTTAAATTACTCCGTCCAAATGATAAAACATGAGATGTGCTACACTCCGGGGGTAAAATACGATGATTGTTTTTAGTGTGACCACAACTGTTAGTTGGGAAGCCATACAGCCTGTTCTAATTAGGCCCTGATTATTGTCTTCTGAAAAACAGCTAGTTCAAGAAATCTGAGTGAAAGCCTGTTAAATGGAAGGATTGGCATAAACAATCTTGCCAGCTCTGGTGTGACTGCACAGCTGGCAGAGCCATATGTAGTGTTCCCCAAAAGAAGAACAACAGTCTTCAGAAGAGAAACTATTTCAAAACTGAAAGCAACTTGATACTTACTGACTGCAAGATCTAGTTTAATATGTGTACCAACACGGTCAGCAAATTATTTTACTGATCAAGAACTACTGTGCAAACACCCCCAAATCCAAAATATTACAACTGCCGATCTAAGAAGTATTGTGAAAGTTCCTAAGCGCTGTATGTGGTAGGGAACACTGCCATCTGGAAACATTAGTGATTAGGCATTAAAAAAGGGAAAAAAAAAGGTGACAAAACCAAGATGAGTTTCAGGAGAAAATACACACATACACACATAAGAACTTATATCTCCTGTATGCCACATATTTAATATAAACCTTTGAGACAAGTTCAGATGAAATAAAAATCAAAGTTCTCAAAAAGTAAAAGATTAACTTAACCGCTAAATACTCCCTATTGCCCCAAACATCAGTATGCTTTTTTATTTCTATGCAAAGTATGTTTTCAAACTGTTTAAATGCTGCTATGATACACAAACCAATTTTCAAATAACAAAGCCAGTCATCTTGCAATTTTAAAAAATTAGGTAAAAGATATTATGACACATTACACTCACACACACACACACACACACACACACACACACACACCAATGACAAAATTTGGCCTCTCCTAAAATAAGTACGTGAAGACCATTAAGTGCCGCCAGGAAGGTATCCCGTGTTACCCTTCCCTGCAATCCAGGTAGTTTCCTTTAATCCAATAGCAAATCTGGGCATATTTGAGAGGGGTGATTCTAACAGCTACGTTGAAATCCTGTGGAGAACCATTCATATCTACCCACTGGTGCCCTGAAAAGATGCCAATAATTTTTCGCTCCCACTTCTGCTGCTGTCTCTTCCACATCCTCACATAAACCCCTGAGCCACTGGCCCCAGGCTGGGCATCACACTGCTGGTAGAGCAGGTCATAGGTCTCGTCTTTGACATCACAGAAACGGTACACCAAATTGCCCGGTCGATCGTTGTCATAACCAGAGAAGTGGATTCTGCCCCCGGGCAGCTGCTTGGCAGAAGGGCTCACCCCAATCTTCATGTACTTTCTCTTGTGGGGTTTTTTGAGTTCCAGGAGAGCATAGTCATAATCCATGCCAATGTCGTTGGCATTGCCCTTGATCCAACCCTTGGGCACGTGGGTGCGTTTCACTCGGATCCATTGAAATTTCATCTTCTCGGGCACGGCTGAGCTGGAGTTGTTGGCCCCTCGACCACCATCTTTAAATTTGGGCTTCAAGAAGCCCACTCGAAGTTTCTGGGTTCCTTTCACATAGGTTTTCCCATCGTGTATGCAGTGGGCAGCGGTGAGGACGTGCTTCTCGGCCACCAGGGTGCCGGTACAACCTGTAGATAACTTCACCGACGTTGAGAAGGGGTAGTTGAGCAGGAAGTCCTTCCCAAAAATGCTGAACCTGCTGTCATAGCCATAAATCTGCCGTTTCCTCCGAGATTTTCCTGAAGACTCCCCCACGCCACTGCTGAGGACATAGATGCCCACCTGCGTCTCTGTGCGGCTGCCGTTGGCATAGAGCGTTTCATAAGACAGGTACTGTTTGACCTCTTCATATGTGGGCAGTGGGGTTCCCTTATGACACTGGGGTCCACATGAAGAGGACACTTCCAATTTGGCTTCGGCCCCAAAGTCTGGCTTGGCTAAGTGGAGAGTGGACTGTGGCAAGACGACAGGGAGGCGGTAAGCAGGCCAAGTGGGTTTCCAGTGGGCACTGGAGGGGCTCACCTGCCCGACAGCACACAGGAGGAGGAAGAAGAGGAGGAGGAGGAGGAAGAGGAGCCCTGGAATCCCCGCCATGCTGAGCACCACTCTGTAGGAACAAAGACAAGCGGGTCAGGAGGGCGAGGGTTGACTGGGCACTGGTTTACCGCGGAAGAGGTCGGCTGCATGCCTGTCATTGTTTCTAAGTCTGTGAACCCTCCTCAGGAATCAGGGTGTAGAGAGGAATCCCTAGATAATGGTCTCACTTACAATGCAAGGGCTTGACCTTGGAACATTCCTGTGGCTGTATGCCCAAAATGAAATCGGGCGTTCATTCGCTTCTATGTTTAAGATGCCCCAGGTGACGGCCCACTGCAGCGCAGTGCGTGTGTGTGTGTGTGTGTGTGTGTGTGTGTGTAATGTGTTCATTGATCCCCAGATGAACTGAAGGACCTGCCCCAATTTCCATGTAATTCTGAGCCTTTTTTGTGCTTCATTCTAAACCTTTGTGTTTTCCTACCGCTTTGGTCCCCCTGCCTTTCTTTTCTCTCGTTCTCATTATAGCTTCTATTTGGATAATGTTCAGAGCAACTTGTCCATGTGAGAGGGTAAATTTAAATTACTCAGCTTACTGAGTGACAAGGCATCAAGGATGGCTCCACAGTGCCACTTACTGGGACTCCTGTCACTTCTTTTCTTTGCATTTTGAACAACCTTAACTATTACAAATTTAGTTTCTGAGTAGTCAGGCCTCTAACAAAAGATTCCTTTTTCCTTTGGATTTTGTCATATCGTACCAGGACCTTTGTCCAAGGTTGATCACATTATGACGGTTACTGTTGGTGACTTTTTCAGCTCTTTGTATCTGCGTTCCCAGCTAGTCTACATGTCTTGAATTTGGGCCGATGCTAGCGAGCGCTCAACAAAGATTTAGTGAATGAAGGCCTGTATTAGTGGAAGAGGGAGTGGATGAATGGTGTGGCTCAAAAAATACTTTTCTTGAATGATGCTTGTTGAGTGGTAGCTCAGAGAAAGAGCACGAAATCAGTTGTGGGGACGAGGAAGAACAGGGGGGTGTTCCAGGGGTGGTGATGCTTGTGATGGGTGTTGAAGTTCAACAGAAGTTATACAGCGGATGATAGAGTGAAGGGAACTCTTAGAGAGAGGGGGCAACAGTCTGTGCAAGAGCGGGGAGACCTGCAAAAGTGCGACTCCCTCCAGGAATTATGCTTTGCTGAGCAAGGGTGGGACAGAGGTCGCGGTGGAAGCAGCAGGCAAGAGCTAGATTATGAAGGGCTA
The DNA here is from genome assembly GCF_036562045.2 of Rhinolophus sinicus. Lineage (NCBI taxonomy): Eukaryota > Metazoa > Chordata > Mammalia > Chiroptera > Rhinolophidae > Rhinolophus > Rhinolophus sinicus. The sequence goes on from NC_133756.1 coordinate 108,903,531, forward strand.
TGGATTTTTATCCTGAAAGGTATGTTTAAAGATCAAGATCAATCACCCCACAAGAAAAACAACAACAACAAAAAGGTGGGAAGTAGTACTTTCATAAATGTTCAAGCATCAGTTGGCTCTGAATCTTCTGTTGAAGGAAGCTGACTTAGCAGGTGGGATAATTCACTCACAATCAAATATCCCAAAACAAGGACAAGGAGCGTGTCGGTCTCAAGAGGCTAGTGGCATCTAGCAGGAGTCAGGAGGAGACTGTTTCCTTATTCTCACCCTCTTCCTCCTTGAGAATACAGCCTTGCTGGCAACTTTGGGGTGCCTTTGTTTTCTTTTACATAAAACTGAAAAATCCCATTGAGCTGATCTAGTCCAGCTGAGCGTGCCAACCCACATCCACAGACTATATTTCTAAGATGTATGGTGCCCCACGCACCTCTGGGATCTTTTAGCTTATCTCTCTCTTTGATTCCACGCTGTCAGGGAGAACAGGGATGGGAAAAGAAAGGAATGGGGTCTTGGAAAAGCCAATTCCTTGGGACTTCCCGATTCCTTGAAACAGATTCTCTCCACTTTTTCCAAATAAGAAGGGTTCCTGGGCCCTTTTGTGGGGAGGTAACACATCTAATTATTTCTCTAAATCCTTGAAATCATGGAGTGTGTGTGCATACACACGTTTGTATGTGCTTGTCGAGGGTATTGTCAAGACTGAGGGAGGGAGGGGATGCTAATGCTAGTAGAGGCCTCCTCCCCACTGGGAACTTTACAGGTGGGGGAGGTATGGTGAGGTCAACCCTTGAGGAGACTTTGGGGGACGGCTCTTTATCTGGTTATTCACATCTCCTGGCCGAGGACTCAGCGCGTGGATGTATCTAGGGCTTGGACTACCTTTTCTCTATGTACGTTGCTGTCTAGGTGACTAAAGCCCCCACACACCAGAATCCCTGCCAAATGTGATGTGTACTAAGAGGAATCATGTATCTCCATTCGGGCTGTATCTTGGACCCTTAGACACCACTCCTCCTCCCTTTGACTAACGCAGAGAATGTTAATGCCTGCTAGCTAGCGTTGTGCAGCAGATGTGGTAAGCCAAGTTTTGCTTCAGCTTATCTTAAGAAAGAAAACACAGAATCCAGACAGAGGGGCAAGCAGCCAACTATTCCTGTTTTCAAAATATGATTCTTGGGGAGAGAGAGGAGATGAGATAGTATTATACTATGTATCATCATAAGTTGTAGATAATATTTTCTACGTGCATGACAAACATGACAGTTAACATACTCGTACGCTCACATTATTATCTAGATCATGCATTTTCAAATCCCAAACTTGAAATCTGTATGTTAATTGGATCCTGGGAACATAGAGTTTGAATTATCTACTGCAGCTCCAGTGGCAGCCGTCCTTTGGCTTTATCCATTTATCCAAAAACTAAAATAGTCCATTGGCAAGGGTGTCAGGCAAGAGAATGGCAGGAAAGAGTCTGAAACTAGTTCAAATACACTTTTAAAAAGCCTTGTATTAGGAACCTTGTATTAATGAATGAACTCCCTCTCAGGGAAAATTAACTCTAATTTCATTTTTCTAAGGGCTTTGCCTGTATAGCAAACCCCTGTTTAAAAAGTACTTTCAAAGGCTTTGAAGCATGCCTCATTTCACAAGTGCCACCATGACTTACCGCTTTTCTTGTTTGTTTTTAAATGTCTGTCTTTCGAAAAGAAACAACGTTTTTAGAAACCAGTTCAAGAAAGTTAATGGGTATGGAGAAATGAGAACAAGCCTTTTCTTGGGTGTGAGTGCTGGGCGGTCAGCTAGGCTCTCTCACTGGCCAAAGCTTCATTCCAACATCTCAATATAGAGGATCAACTTTGTTTTTTAGCAAAAATGATGGATGACTATGCCAAGGACCCCCCAGGATCACTTAAACATCACAAAATGCTATTAGAGAACGCTGAAGAGTCTACCACAGAATATTACTAGACTATTACTCTTCTAGACTGATATTAGATATTACTAATTCAGATTCCTTACAACTTAAATTCCAGTCATTTAACCAGTTAAGAAGTCAGCCAGGTAAGTAAAGGACTGCTAAAACATAGGGCAGAGTGAAGTTCTAATCTCTTAAAAATAAACTTTTCAAATACCTCATAAAACACTAATTCTATTCATTTGAAACATTGCTTACAAGTTCTCTGTAGTATTAAACTCCATTCATTATCTTGTGGGATCAAACCGTGTTCTGACATTTTCTATCTTGATTAAAGTTTCTATGTAACTCCAAAAGCTATAAAACTGCATTAAAAAACAAACAAACTGTAATTCAGATTTAAAAATTGGTACAGTTAAATTATTCCAGATCAAGGGCTGGCTCGGTGGCTCAGGCAGTTAGAGCTCCATGCTCCTAACTCCGAAGGCTGCTGGTTCAATTCCCACATGGGCCAGTGAGCTCTCAACCACAAGGTTGCCAGTTTGATTCCTCGACTCCCGCAAGGGATGGTGGGCTGTGCCCCCCGCAACTAGAAACGGCAACTGGACCTGGAGCTGAGTTGCGCCCTCCACAACTAAGATTGAAAGGACAAGAACTTAACTTGGAAAAAAGTCCTGGAAGTACTCACTGTTCCCCAATAAAGTCCTGTTCCCCTTCCCCAATAAAATCTTAAAAAAAAAAAAATATTCCAGATTGATTTGGTTTTTAAGTACCTAATCAGAAATTGGAGGTAAAGTTGTTCTCAGGTCCCCAGAAGGGTTTAAACTGACATCTGGATTAAAGTTACAAGCTTCATAAACTGCTCACTCCTTTGTCAAATATGTATTTGAGGTGGTTGAGAAATTATGAATAGTGACCTGAGCCAGATGATCTCCTTACGGCTTTTCAGCTCTCGTCTTTTCAGGCCCAGGATTCTCTAATTTTGTCATTTCCCAGGGTCACAAAAGTCCAGGTCAGGCACGATGTTGTTTATAGACAGCGGCTGCACTGTCATTTGCCACTCAGGAGCTTTTAACCACAAAATTATGGAGGGTGGAGGCATTGGGAAAAAGGAAAAGCAAAATTTATCATGTTCATCTCTCACTTATCTGGGTGACAAGATTTCCTTGATTCGTCTTCAAAGGAAACAAAGGCCTCCAGCAGAGGGCAGCTTTTAAGAATGGAGTGGAGGGATGGCTGGATGTCAGTGCTGCCAGGAAAGTGTGAGGGAGACCCAATCCTACTACCCACTAATTCCCACCTTCTCCTGACCCCTCCCCCACTAATAACACACCGAGAATAACTGTGATGCTTTAAAATTAGGTTGGTGGCTTTCCACTAATTTCTCAACTCACCTGATAATAGAATAATTCCCCAGGAAACAAATAATTATTGTTTCCATTTTTATAAACTCTAGGTAAGCTTGCACTATGCCCATTTCAATTTATTTAAACATAAACACTCTGGGATGCAAACAGATGTAATAAAAACATTCATAAGCGCACAACTGGAAAGGTAACTAATGGGTTACATAACTTTAAATTCTCTTTTGCCTTTACACATGAGTCACCTTATCCATAAAGAACTGTCTGGAAAAACCACATCTTTCAAAAAGGAATGAAGATTTCCACGTCTTATCCTCATTACATCTAAATGCTGATGTAGAAAATTCGGGTCTACAACATTTCATTTCTAGGAATAAGCCTTTACTGGATAAGGATTCCTCCTATACATAATTATTTTTTAAAGTTCCCAACTAAGTATTTTCATGCATCCCTTCACCTAAAGGGCAGAGCAGAATGGAAAATGAAGGTAGGCAAATATTTTTTCGCCATGCGTAGTAATATGGAAACTGTATTCCTTTTCCAATTCTGTACATCTGACTCACAAGAGGATGACACATTCCATGCTCCATCACTCAATATGAGCCACGGCTCCGCTGTCCACTATCTAAAAATACGTATACCTTATGAGGATGGTGCCACCTCATAAGACCTCTACTAACCTTACGGTGAAGGGACATTGCACATTATCAGATGTGAAAACATCAACGCTTCTGCTTGAGATGGCACCGAGACTGCGGTCTCCTAGCCCTCCCTGCACCTTAGTCTTCAAAACTGCAACAACACAAGTCTCCTCAAGAGGGCAAGTGTTGGGAGACTGATCTAACTCCTAAATCAAGTAAGTGCTGGGAGGGGAAATCTAATCCTTAGGACATACATTCTCTATTGTACAATGTATGAACTCCTCTGAGCACTAGACACAGCAAAGACAGAAAGAAACAGTGGGAAAATTTGTGAAGATAAAAGTTTTGAACAGCAGTTGGAAGGATGACAAAGGGTTTTCCATGGAATCCGTGGCCAGGGATACTGAAGAGTGAAACCATGCTAATTCCTAAAGCAAAGACCTAAAAATGAACAAAGCTCTGTGAATACTCTGCAGCCAGGCTTGCTCTCATTTTCCAAAGTCACAGAACCTGTTAAAGGAAAACGGACCTGATCACATAATGGTTTAAAAATTATAGTCTTGTACAAGAAAGAAATGCAAGGCATTTACAAGTCCAGTCACCCTGCACATAATCCTGTGGTCAAACGAACCTTGACTTCTTCTCTGTCAGATTTTAGGCAAAATGAACTATCCCAGGGACCTGTGACAAACCTGGAAGCAGAACAAGAACTGAGTGTATAAAACTGTCAATTGTGAGTCCATGAGAAACAAATTCCCGGGAGTCAGTGGGAGTTCTGCATGAATAATGCCTGGTGGATTGAATCCGAAGGGATCTATGAGAAGAAATGTGCAGGAGAAACTGAGACTCTTATTAAACACTGCAGAGACGGGCCTGTAATGTTCTCAGATCCACTAATGGGCACTTTGGCACTTATGCTACAGACAGAAAAATGTGCCCACCATTCACCATCTACCTGAATAAGTTGTCAGTGTTACAAATTAAGATCTATGTTAGTTACCCTGGAAAAATGCTTCTTTCCAGTTCAGGCACAGGAAAGCATGACAAGTTATCTCCTGACTTTAAGTGGGACAAACACAAGTTAAACAATTCATCCGAATGCAGATGGCGTGCATATCATCACAACACTTTCATAAGTAAATACGATGGCTTTTTTGTGGCATTTCCTAAGTTCCTTCTCCCCACTCCACTTCCAATCTGCTCACATCTAACAGACTTCTTGAGAGACACAGTGATAAGTAAGGTCTATTTTAGATGCTCTTATACACAAGTAGAATCCTGAAACAAGTGCAATAAATACCCTGATATTAATTTGGCATTTGGCTTTTGGCCACAGCTGACTTCAAACTATAAATTCAACTCCTTCTCACATAGCCATGTTAAAACAATTCTGGCATTGGCCTATCTGCTCCTAAAAAGCACTCCGGGACCCCTCAAGTTCAATTTCAGGAGCTGAGAGAAGTCAGCCACATGCCAACACCAACCGGGAGCTTCCCACCCGCTAGGGGCTGTTTCTGAAGTCTTGTGGGTGTCGCCCACAGGGCAATAAAACAAATAGGATTTCTCATAAGACGTTGGAAAGCAAACCTAATTTGTACTCAGGAGGGGAGTGGCGGTTTTCCTTCACCTAAACAATTCTTATTTCTCCTCTTTTAAAACATTTTTAAAACTTTTTTTTTCAAACTTTTATTTAAAAGTTAACTCGTGATGAATGGCCACAGGCTGAAGAAGAAACATTTGCTTTCAACCACTGATAGTTCAGACAGTACTTTCTAGGGAAACAAACGGTCATCAATCAAGGCTCCAAAGAAAAGATCCTATTCCCCAACCTGTGTTTGCTGCACTTTCTTTGCTTGCTAATGTGTGTTCACAGTCACGTGCCCAAGGTTAAACATTAATGTTCAGATCTTGCTGGGATACACATATGCAAAACTCAAGGAAAACAAGTGGTGGTGGTGGTGGTGTGTGTCTGTGTGTAGGAGGTGGGGGCAGTTGCCACCGTCCAGCCAGAGGGTTTGCCCAGAGCCGGCTCTTTCTCTACTCCCACCAAGTACCCATGATAGCAGTTGCAGAACCGTCTTTCCCCATCCGCTTCGCGGGTAACACTGCGTGAATCCAAGTGCCTTGCAGCGCGGAGCTCCTTCAGGCTGTGGGTCCCAGCCCTCGAGCTCCGAGGGCGGCCTGGGCGAGGTCACCCGACCCCGCGCGCACCAGCCCTTTGTCCGGCTCCTCCCCGCGCCGCGCTCCCCCGCGTCCGAGAGGGAGCCCCAGCCGCGCCCGCACTCACCCGCGCCGAGATGCCCGCCAGGGCCCGGGTTCGCTGCGCCGCTCAGACAGGTGTGGGCGCCGGGAGGGCGCGCGCAGCTCCCATGCCTGACCCGCGGCGAGACAGAGTGCTAGCGGGCGGGGAAGCAGCGCCGGCAGCGAGCGGGTCCGCCCCCCGCGCCTCCCGAGGCCCGCCCGCCCCGCCTCCTTCTTCGGGGAGGCCGCGCGCCCGCCTTCCACTCCCACCCCGCACACGGCTCGCACCCCTTCCACTCGCTGTCCGCATCCGGCCCGAGGAGGGCCGCTCGGCCCCGCGCAGGTGGGCCCCGGCGGCGCGATCGCACTCTCCTGTCCCGGCCTCTCGGCTCCAGCCAGTCAGCGCCGGTTCTCGGGGAGGGCCGGCCCTGCCCAAGTCCCACGCGCCTTCACCCTTCCAACACCGCGCACCCCGGGGCAGGGGCGCAGCCTCCTGAGCGCGCCTAGGAGTCCGCTGCCGGCTCACAAAATCCAGGTTTCCCCAAGTTCGACAGAACTGGGAATGCAGGCCACACCTGGTGCATGGGGAGCCCCGTGCGCTCCCCTGCAAGCGCTTAGGGAGTTTTTAGGTGATGGCCGAGTTCCTTCCCGCTTCACCCAGTCTCTCAGGTGCCTCCAAGGAACCGGAAACCTGCGTTCTGCTGACAGGACCAGCAGTGCTTTGGCTCCACTACAGCACCCAGTGCGGCGCTTGGGGTCCGGAGCAAGCCAGGCGCTGGGCAGCTCCTGAGTGGCAGGCTGGCTGGTGAGCCCATCGGCCTCAGCGCTTTACCGAGGCACCAGCTGGTGGAGCCACCTCCTCGGCCAGTGGGCCTGCTTCCTAGAGCCACTCCAAGGGCCCACCATTCGTGGTCTTCCTCCAGTCACGCGGGTGACTGTGCCACTTCAGAACCTAGTGCTACAACCTTCCTATTCTTTCCCAGGTACATCAGTGTTTTATGTAGATGACCATTTACTGGGCACCTTCTGTGAACCAGCTTTGCAGATAGGCCGTCCTGGTGAAGGTACAGATCACCACTATTTTACAGGTAAGGAACCTGAGGGGTCTTACAGGTCTAATGACTTGTCCCAAAGCACAGAGGGCACATTTTTTCCTGTCAGGCCTTTTAGCTTTCTTTTCTCCCATCAACACCTGCTCTAAAAAAGAGGGCCTAGCACACTATCTCACACCCAAGTTTTAATGACATGCCGAATGTGTTTGTGACAACCTAAGAGCCAGGTATGTAATCTACTTTAAATAGGAAAGCCCTCAATACATGTTACTGTGTGGTGAGTCTCAAAAGTGAGGGAAACCACTATTCTCCACCATTTTAAGGGCGCAATTTGCTTAGTATTGGCTTAGTTTATTTTTTAAATGTTGTAGTAATACAGAGGGTGCCCAAAAAAGGTAGAGAGGTTATCTATGCTCAAGCCCTAGCACAATCAGAAGTGTCTGGACGCTGATGGTAACCACTTTGAGCACCTCTTGTAACTGCAGAGGTCAACCGTGACTTGTATTCATCTTTTGTTATCGGTATATATTGAGTATTACAATTAATACAGTTTTTCTCCCTTAAAAGGTATACATTTTGTTGGCACCCTCTGTATATAATATGAGTAAAACCACGTATAAGCTTATGTTACAGCTTTTGAACAACTCTGGAATAAAACCAAAACAAATCTATAACTATAAAAATCTCCTCCCAGAACTATAAATTTTAAATTAGTAGTTTACTCAACTACTACTTAGCATCACGTGGTGCTGACTGCCTAGGTTGAGTACATTTGAGTTCTGTGTAGCCCTACCACTCTCATGGTGTGTGGGGTACCCTGTAATGACCTGACTCTCTCACCTTTTTCCCTGTTCCAGCTATCACACCTTCTTTCCTCATACCCTGTGTCACTGGAATACAGAATTTCACTTTCACTTGACTCTAAAAAATCACTTAGCGATTAACTTTGAGCTGTTCCTTTCTTATTAGCACAATGACTGAAGTGGTAACTCCTGGTGCCAAGGCATAGCACACACAGGCCCTGAAATCACGAGACAGTACTTGTATCAGAAGCTTATCCCAATGGTCCAGAAGGTGTTTATATTCATTTATTATCATAAATAGGAAAAATAAATAAATTATCGCCCTCCAAGGACCTGTAGCTCCCAACTGGAGAAGGTGTTTATATTCATTTATTATCATAAATAGGAAAAATAAATAAATTATCGCCCTCCAAGGACCTGTAGCTCCCAACTGGAGAAACATCATTAAAAGTCAAATACTGAATAGAGGAGCCGAAGGTGGAATTGGAAGGAGAGGAAAAAGGGAGAGATGTCCCAATTATGCTTGAGTTTTATTACTTTTACTCCAACTCAACAAATATTTATTTAGCACATATTATACATAAAGCATCGTGCTTGGCTCCAAACTAAAGAGATGGCCACAGGAAGACAGAATAGCAACATAATTAAGAGAATGCCAGTGGCGTTCAACTATGTGAGTACTGTTCAAGGCTCTGCCATTTACCAGCTGTGTAGCCTTTGGCTTACCCTTTCTGTGCCTCAGTTTCCTCCTCTGTAAAATGGAGACTGCCCCATAGGGTTGTGTTAATAATTGAGTGAATAATACACATAAGATGCTTTGCACACTGACTAACACACAGTAAGGACTTATTAAATGTTAGCTCTTGTTATATCTGTTAGGCAACAAGAACGTACCTTAGCTCTGCTTTGGAGCACCACCTCAACCACTTTGATAGTCATTGCTCATTTGTCCTGGCAGTTTTAAAAATTACATAGTAACCTGTTTGGGAATGTACAATCATAGACAATAAGATAGTTATTCCCATCACTCAGAGAGATAAACCGAGGCACAGAAGGACCAAAGAGCACATCCCTCCCCTATGGCCACTCCCACAGCCAGTCTCAGGTCCCTCACCCCCTACCCAGACAGGAGTTCTAACTACAGATGACCCAGGGGAGCTCAGGTCTTGAACAAGCACCGCTAGCTTCTTTTGCTTCCTGGAGCTGTCAATAGTACAATGAGAGGTTACTACCTGGCTGTTAGGTTGTCACTGTGATTGCTGTAAGGACAGTGACAGATCTATAGAGTACTTTGACTTCTAAGAGAAGTCCTGCGTAAAGAGCAGGTGTCATCAGGCTGAGCCTCGCTAGATATTTGCTTTTCTTTTTGTACTTGTCCTCTTCCCTCCCTGAAAAAAAAAAAAAGAAAAAGAAAAACCCAGAAAACCTTCACTGCTTCTTAAGAACTCAGTTCAACTCCATTATTGTAATTCTCAAAGACTTTTCATCTGCGTAGAAATTGAGTTGTTAAAAATGCATTCAGGGTAAGGCCCACACGTTCACTGAGTTTGTGCTATGTATTAGGTGACTGTACAGGGGCTGTGTGAGAGAGAAAGCAATCCCTCACCTCTAGGGATTTCTGCTATGGATATAAACAAAGCAAAATCAAAGAGAAGAGAAAATGAGACATAGGCTGGATCAGGCTAGAGCTAAAGGGCATAGAAGAGGGAGGGTATCATTAATTCCCATTTTGGCCTTCTGCGAAGTGGTAGAATTTGAGCCAAAGCTCAAAGGATGAAAATCTGAGCAAGACTTTACCAAATATTATCTCATTGGGTTCTTAACACTAGAGACATAAGAAAATCAGTTAAGTGAATGGAAGGGATAGACTGAGGATTAGACTGTAATAATTATAGGTATGCTTATTGAATGTATGCTGTTTGTCAGGTAGTGTGGAATATACTTCATTGCAAGTAATCTTCGAGACAAACAGAAAAATAGAGACTATGATTATTTCCATTTTGCAATGACAGAGCTGTAGAGTACTGGGGTTCAAAGCGGTTAAATAGGATACTCAGTGCTTTACTACTAAGTGACACAGTTGTGACTTCTGCTCAGTCTGTCCAACTCTTTTACCAGGTTCTGTTTTGTGTTATATTGCTTCCCAGACCTCCCTTTTCTGGAGCTTACGATGACAAGGTTGAATCAGTTGCTGATGTCTGCTGCAGCTCTAAACATCCTTTTGATTCTATCTTGCTTTTGCTCCAATTGTGCAATCACTTAGTAACAGGCTGTTAAATGGTCTCAGAGCAGGAGATGAGATGGCACCGAAAGATAATTGGAAACTTAGGGTGGCGGGGAGGTGAGAGACCCAACGCCAACTCTAAACTGCTAAGCTCAGTTTTAGTGCTTATTTTCCTGAGGCCAGGATCCGTATGCAGCTTCAATAAGTTGTCAGTTTGAAAGTTATCAATGAGGATTATTTCTAAGTAGATAAAATGACATATTTAAAAATCATTTCCATATGGTTTCTTATTTCTGTGATAATATGGATCTAGTGGTTTACTCAGTAAGGGGATTTTGAGCCCCATGTAGTGAGTGAAAAGAGAAATGGACTGAGAAACAACCCAGAGGGTTGAGAAGGGGCATTTTAAACCTATTTCTGTGACCTTGGGTAAATCACCTCATTTTCTGGCCTGGCCTTGATTTCTTATCTGTAAAAAGAAAGACTAGATGACCTGCTGTTACAGTCTTTGAGTCCATGACATTTTTATCCTTATGGAAGATCATCCACATTTTTGGGGGGAGAACCTCTACCATGGGGTCCTCGGGGAGCAAAGAATGTGGAACTCCAGTCAGACGGACTTGGATTCAATTTAGAATTCATATAATTGCTGGGTGACCATGGGCAAGCTATGCAACTTTCTGTACCTCGCTTTTCTCATCTGTACAATGGGGCTAATTCAGGGCTGTTGTAAGAACTCAGTGAGATAATCAGTCCAAAGCACACAGCACAGGACTCAGCACAAAATAAATTCTAAATTGGCATTGCCTCTTATTAATATTATTACTACTACTGTGAATGCTCAATAAACGTTTTAAAATATGTTGAATGAATGAATGAATCAAGTTGTTTTAGTATCACTGCTAAAAAGTTTAATCCAGTCTTTGTAAAATGAAATTATCTTGGGATTCCTATTCAGTCCCCAAACTTTCTTGTCATAGGTCTGGTCTGTAGGCAACAAAGAGTTTCTTAGTATTGAACTTAGGAAAAACTATAGATTCAAATCGGAGCCAGGGTTGTATTTTTTTGTCTTGTCTCCTAATCTCCCCTATGGAGATTGGGTGCCATCAGTTTATTTATTCAACAAACATCTATTGAGCCAACTAATATTGTCAGACCCACATATTTGTCAGTGTTTTAAGGGCAAAACCAGATTTTTTTTTCTTATGATGGTAGATCTAAACTATTACGTGGTAAAAATGAAACCACAACAAACTCCCGTCATTAATAAAAAGCTAACAAAAAGAACCACTAGAAAAAATCTTTACAGCACTTAATAAAACAAATGTATTTGTATCGCACTTAAAACTTTTTTAAAATTCTTGTTTTTGTTAAATATAGATTACTCATTTTAAGTGTATAGAAAGAAAAGTAGTCAGTACACTCTGAATATAAATATGTGAAGGTGTAATATATAAAAGCTTAATATATAAAATAGTTGTACAGTTAAATTGTCATATTGGTACATATGGTACCTTAAAAAAAAAGCTACACAGCAAAAAAAGTTTTACTCTAATCCTACTTAATAGAATATAGCAATCTAAAATTATCAGGAAGAAAGACAGGCTTTGGCATTAGCAATTTCCTGTATACTGTGGGCATTATTTTAAACTAAAAAATTAGAAACATTTTGAAATAACTGTGTTTCTCATTTTCTCTGGTCAAATTCAGAAAATCTCCAGAGACCAGCAGGGGACTTCTCTGATGTACTTGTTTGCCTACTGGATCTCATGATCAAGAACAAAAGAGAAAATAAAGATATTTTTTCTTTCTTTAAGAAGCAGCAGAGCTGCTGACCTTGAAATAGACTTCAATAAACTTTTGGCAGTCTCTTTACATTCACGTTATACAATTTTCTACCATACCTCCAATGCTTTAAAAGGCATTTTTTTTGAAAATCCTTTTGTTTTTAATTTATGTTTATATTTATTCATAAATATTGGACGCTCTCTTTTCTGTCTTATAAGGAGTAAGCTTTTACATGGTTAAATATGGGGTCTGGATATTCAAATTTGGCATTTTTCATGAAGTTTCTCCTTTTTCTGCAGGCAAATTCTATTCGTCCTTCAAGCTCAAATATCAACTCTTCTCTGAAACCCTTCAGTGCTAGATATGTAAGTTCATTCTGTGTTTTCAGAAAATTGTATTGAAATGATATCTTATATTGTAGTTATATAGTTACATGTTCAACCTCAAGTGGTCCAGAGTTCCTTACAGGAACTCTGTTTTTCTTTCTAGTCTTTATGATTTTCTAGTCTTTATAGTTTTTAAAAATCTTTGTGGTTATTGTCTGGTTTTGTAATCTAGCACAGAACCTGGCTCATTTTAATTAGCTTAAAATATCAGGTCTGAAATAACTTGGCTTGCCAGCCACAAGAACAGGGTCCATTGTGTATGAAATTTTACCACTGGGGCTGCAGTATTTTCCAGGATATAAATGAGAATTCCTGTTTGATGCCCATTCACCATTCTTTCTTTATGGGTCGAGTCAAAATAACAAATTTGACACTTGGCCTACTAATTACATTTCACTAATTATGCTATGGCTATATGATGACATTTTAGGCATCATTTATCCCTGACTTGTGACATTCCCAGCGACTTTCTGCAGAACCCTTTGGAATACGCACTCAGTTCTGGCTGTGATAGGGTGTTCTGAATCTCTCCGCTGGAACTCCTAAGGATTGTAGAATCCTATTGGACAATATGTGTTTCCCAAACTCTGTTTCCTCCCATACTCTGGAAGATATCAATAGATTATCTGTGAAAAAAAGGTAGTTAAATATACATATTAGCCCTTCAAATGCTCTGACATGTCCTGTGTAGGAAAACCTGCTTAAGCCGATTGATCTCAAAGTGACCCAAACTTATTTGACTGTGGACTCTTTTTTTTTCAGTGTGGTAGTAACATTTCATAGAACCCCAGAGTTGTACAGGGTGCAGTTTGAGAAACACTATCCATAGCTTACTCCATTTCTGGGACTGAACCATTTCTGTTCCCAACATGTGGCTTATGCTTTTTTTTGGCCACAATGCTTTTGTTTGCATTTGAAACTCTTTTCTCCATATCCACTTGTCTCAATTCTATTCATTTTTAAAAGGCCTAACAATGTCACATCCTCAACAGAGTATTTTTGTTGGCCTTTGATTTCCCATAACACTTTCGACAACTTTCTCTTGACTCTAATAATTTTATTTCTATTGTCAGTTTACTTTTCCTCTCCCCGACTACTGCTTACTGTGGGTTTGAATCCCTGAGCTGCACCTCTTCTGCTGGGCTCTTGACAGGAACACAGTTTGCCTTTGGCTGGTTCAAATGAAGAGATTTTAATGAAGTGGCTACTTATGGAAGTGAGGACAGGGCTGAAGGAACAAACAAAGCAGAGAGCACCCGGGACCTAGCAACGTGGGGGGGTGGGGAGGGAGGCCTCGCTCCTTTTAGGGCAGGAGGTAGATGGGAGGAGATGCCATAAAAGAAGCAAGTGGTGAGAATGAGCATCACAGAGGAGTTTTGCTGCCAGGACCTGTACAGTCCAGGGAAGGATGAAGCTACTGCGAGGAATCTGGTGCCAAAGAGGGAGGGAGTGGGAAAGACATCCTCTGACCTCTCCTTCCACCCACTGCTCTCTGGAGCCTGCCAAAGTCAGCTCACAAGGGAGCCAGGTTGTGCTGTCTGCGAGGCTCAGCCTCCGGGGCACAAAGCAGGGCAGTGAAGGGTGGAGAGCTGCTGGGAGGGGGGCAGATGGAGAATAGCCAGCAAGCACACCATTTCCGTATTTCCAAAATAGGGTAGTGACAATACCCTCCTCATAGGGCTATAGTGAGGATTAAATTAGGACACGTATCAAAATATTAACATGCTATATGCTCTCTGATTCTCCAACTACGTTAGCTACTCATTATTTATTTATTTTTTTTATTTTAACTATAACAACTCTATGGATAGCTACTAATATAAAAGCTAATTGAGGAAGGTATCATGTGTTGGTTTTTTTATAGCCCTGACACATCCAGCACGAAACCCCACTCGCCCTAGCAAGGCCCCAAATGGACAGTATTTTGTAGACAATGGGGGAGTCCTTTGGAACAGAGGTAACGGGGAAGCCTAGTTTGGCTGTTTTGACTGATACCATCAGCCAATCTGACCTTGAAAACACACAACGAGGTAAATTTGAGACTTATTTTTAGTTTTCAGAAGCTTGGGCACTTCTTAGACATAGTCGGAAGCCTCTGGTTTTTCCTTTACCTTGGTGGAAGGGAGAGTTACTGAAAAACAAGCCAGCTTGCCAGGACTAGCACCTCACCACCATCCCTGGGAATGGCAGCCAGTTTCTCATATTTTGAAAACAAAGTAAGGACGACCAGCCCAAGGGTAAAGCAGGAGGGTTTGTATCTGTAGAAGCAATTTGCTTCCTGCTGTCTCAGGCCAGTAACCTGTTTTAGTTCAAACACAGGATCACCGGTTCCTTATGCCCTGGGTACATAGATCAGGGACACCACAGAATAATCATCCGTGTTCTTTTCACTTCAAAGCCTGCAGAACAATGTGGAGGGCTAGCTCTCCCCCTGATACCAGGAAGTCAGACTGAGAGAAAGCCCTTTCAGAGGAGCTGGGGGTAGGGTGAGGTAGGACTTACCCACATGAAGGCAAGAGGATATCACAGTTTGTGGCCACACTGGTGCCTTCCACTGTAGCTTGTTCTCTTGGAGGAAGGGCAAGTCCAGAGGGTGACAGCTCTGGAGAGCCTGTCACCCTGACAGAGCAACGAAGGTCACGCTGGGAGGAGATTCCAATACTGACACCAGCAGCTGCAGGTGGGGATTTCTTTCAAGGAGGAGTGACATTTTATCCGGGTTTTCAGCAGACTAAAATTAGGGAGAAGAACACTAGATCCTGTGGTGTCTATACGTAGTTGTTCACATTATTGTCTTGTCCTGGAAAATCAAGACGTAAGCCAACACTGTGCAATGGTTCTGAGGTCACTACGTCCACAAGCGTCACACTCTCTGTGGGCCCTGCTTTTGCACATAGACATTGTCTGTCTTTACTCAGGGCCATTGAGGTCCTGTCTGGACAACTGTGTGCAGCCAGGGTGAGGGCATCCTCTCCAGATAAGCAGTGGGTCCACTCCATCTAGCAGAGGGGGAGTAGAGAGCAGGGTAGTCTGGGAATCATACTGCCAATAAAAATTAGCTCCTCCTAGTAATGTGACACCATTCCAAAATGACATGATATGTTTTGTTTTCATGTTGAAATGAAAAGGGCATTTGGCTGGAATCCAGGAAGATCCAGGAAGGCCCAGCCCAGTCCTAGACTACTATGACCTCACAGGTGTATAAATAGCATATTGGTAAAATGAGGTTATCGGAACAATCTTATCTTTCAGGACAAGAGATGGCAATCTCTCTCTCTCTCTCTTTGTTTAAAAGTGCAATAAAATTGAACTATTAAATCCTTAAGACCCTTTCTGCAGAAAAATTAAAAACAAATAAATAACAAGTCTTTGATTTGTTAGACTACACTTTGAAGGGTTGATTGCTGACTTCAAGGCCAGCTCCAGTCTTGGTAGCAGCACCCCCACCTCAGCTTCTATCGTTATTTTAATGTCAACTCTTTCATCCCCTGCCCAGTGATCTCAAAGCATCAGGGAAATGAAGTTCACTCAGAGGTTGGGTATTCTTGATCTAAGCTTGAAAGGACTCAACCTTTGTATGAAAATTACCGTTTCTCCGAAAATAAGACCTAGCTGGACCATCAGCTCTAATGCATCTTTTGGAGCAAAAATTAATGTAAGACCCAGTATTATACTATACTATACTATACTATACTATACTATACTATACTATACTATACTATACTATACTATGGTTTATAAGACCGGGTCTTATATTAATTTTTGCTCTAAAAGACGCATTACAGCTGATGGTCTGGCTAGGTCTTATTTTCGGGGAAACACGGTAATACTTGCCTGACTAATGGAGAAAGGATGAGTGAACCAATAAAACCGTTTTGTGTAAAGTTATACTTTAAAAAAGTATGTTTTTTTTGTAAAAGTACTCAGGCTTGTGGCAAGATGGAAGGAGAAATAATAGGTAAATTCGATGTATAGTTATATCCAGGAAGAAAAAAAAGAGCGGGGTGGGGGGAAGGACTTCTCCTCCTATGTCTCTCTCTTAGGAGCAAGAGAATTATACCAGTCCCCAGGCCTCTCTTCATATGGCAATGGCCAGAATTCAATGGTCATAAATCCTAAATCACTTAGTGACAAGGGAACGAGGTTATCTGTTGGCCTAAGATAAGTAGCATGGAATAATGGGAAGCGCTCTGGACTAGGGTCGGAAATCTCGGGCTGTAGTTCTAGTTCTGTCATCTTCTTAGTTATGGAAACTTGCCAGTTGCTTAGCCTCTCTTCAACTTTACCTGTTCCTTATTGAAGGCTGATGATTCCTGTGCTACTGATCTCATGGGGTTGTGAAACAGGAGTGAAGTAATGTCTGTACTAGTATTTTGTAAACTCTAACACATGACTTAAATACATGCTATTGCTTCTATTAACATGGCTCAAAGAAGACTGTTAGTCACGAGACACTTTTTCAATTACACTCATGTGGTATTTGATCATCATATAGAATTTTTAAGGCTTTGTCAAAGATTTACCGTAATTTTACTTTTGTGTTGGCAAATTAGTAGTGCAAAAATAGGGGGAAAGTATGAAATTTAGTACTTAAGAAAGTCAATTTTCAAGCATCCTCACGAACTCCAATAGCATCTGTTTACATACATTTAGGTTATTTATTCTATTTTTAATATTCACCAAAAGGCAAGTTTCCTAAGAATCTGTTAAGTAACTTTCCTGATTCCTTCATTTATACCAATTCGATAAACATATGTGGAATATTACTGGGGGCAGGGGATGGGATACACACAAAAATAAATCTGAAACAGACCCTGTCTGAAGGAGAGTAGCTATCTAGTAGGGAAGAATTCTAGAGAGCAGACTAGATAGAACAAATCTACAAGTAGCTACAATAAAATGTAGAAAGACAAAAGGAAGTGATATGTAAAGTCCCAAGGAGTGAAGAGATAAGGGGCTGTAAGAGTGCAGGAGGTCCCCAGCTGTAGGATTTAGGGAAGGCTTCAAGACAAGGCTACATCTTACCTGGAAATTGGAGGATTTGGACACAGGAATAGCGAGTTCACCTGGCTGTACATCAAACTTGCCCTGAAGACTTGAATACCCAACCAGAATGCATAACTTTGAGTATAAATTGCATGAGAGATATAGCAGAATATAAAGTTGGAAAGCTAGAGATTGCAGCTAGATTATAGAGAGATTGAAATATCAGACTAAGGAATTTGAACTTAATTCAGAAGCTGTGAGATAATAGAAAAAATCTATATGTTGGTCTATGACCCTGGTTCCTGTCACAGAGCTTCTAAAACCCGTGTAATTTCCTAAATTATAAGGCACTCCTATCTTTTGTTTTAATGTTTGGTCTTTGACCTTGCTTCCTGATACAGGACTTCTGAAACTGGTAATTTCCTGGGTGATACGTAAGAGTGTCTTTTGTTCTAATGGTGATTTTGGGTGGGCTTCTAGATGGCACCTCGGTAGGGGCCATTCACACTAGAAAGAACAAGCCATGATTAGAAGCTTGGAATTTTCACCGCCCCCGCCCCCATTTCTCTTGAGAAGGGGGAAGGGCTGGAAATGGAGTTGATAATTGGTCATGCCCACATGATAAAGCCTCCATAAAATCCCAAAAGTATGGAGTTCAGGGGACTTCCAGGTTGGTGAACATATCCACATACCAAGAGGGTGATGTACCCCAACTTCACGGGGACAGAAGCTGCTGCATTCAGGACCCTCTCAGACCTTGCCTTTATGTATCTGTTTATCTGTGTCCTTTATAATATCCTTTAGTGAACTGGTAAACCTAAGTTAAGTGTTTCCCCGAGTTCTGTGAGCCACTCTAGTAAATTAATCAAACTTAGCGAGGGTGTTGTGGGGACCTCCCATTTGTAGGTAAATGGGACAGAAGTTATGGGTAGCCGGCGGACTTACTATGTGCCATTGGCATCTGAAGTGGGAGGGGTCAGTTTTGGGGACTGAGCCCTTAACCTGTGGGATCTGATACCATTTCTAGGTAGACAGTGTCAGAAATGAAATAAATTTTATGATAGTAGACTGGTGCCATGGAAAATTGCTCTGTGTGGGGAACCCCCAACCCCACATTTGGTTACCGAAAGTGTCAGAAGTAAAGCGTTCTGTATGTAGTAAAGGAGACACACAGGAGGGAAAGACTGTAGGATTTTGCATTCATTAGGCAACGGGGTGTCAGTAAAAGTTTTTGGGCAGTGGAGTGAATACCTTTATTATATCTGTGCTTTGTGAGGATTAAGTGGGTAGCTTCTGGGAAGATAGACAAGATGGGAGAAAGTGGAGGTTGAAAGACAAACTCAGAGTTTGCATGTTCAAACAAAAAGTCATGAGAACTCTGCACTAAATTACAGTCATTGGAATGGAGATGAGCCAATAAATGTGAGATATTTTGGATGGAAAAACCATAGATCTTGGTAATTGATATAAAGACCATTTGGGGAGGGGGGAGTCAGGAGTCTTTCATTCGCAAATGACAAAAAGTCAACCCAAACTTGTCTAAATAAATACGTGAATTTGCCTATTCACTTAACTAAAAACTCTTGAAAATAGGTGTAGCCTCAGGAACTGGTGGATGCCAGGGCTC
This sequence comes from Rhinolophus sinicus, assembly GCF_036562045.2. NCBI lineage: Eukaryota > Metazoa > Chordata > Mammalia > Chiroptera > Rhinolophidae > Rhinolophus > Rhinolophus sinicus. The sequence continues at coordinate 108,922,561 of NC_133756.1, forward strand.
AAATGATACCATCAGGACTTGGGCTTCTCTACTGCTCAGGTTTTCTTCTGTGTTGATTTCACTTTAGGACAACCCCCAGAACCTGCCAATTTATATTTTCTGAGGGTTAAATCCAGTGGAAGAGAGAGCTTGTCTCCCCATCAGTTCCAACAAACATCCCGGGTCTGTTTCCCATTGCAGATTCCTTAAGCAGTCCCTCTGGCTGCAAGACATTATTGCTGATTGGCTGAGATCTATATGTGGTCTTTTATTTTCTATTATTATTTTAATAATGTTTCCATGAAGACAGCCTAACTGTGGGCCACTATGAAACATTGCTTTGTGACCAAAATCAGTTCTCATTCTGATAAATTCTTGCTAACTGAAAGACACTGATTCAACACAGTGATGGCTCCTTCTCACTCCATTTCCTCGACTGCTATTATTTTTTTAGGCAAATTTCTTGAAGACCTGGCACATAGCTGAACTCATAGAATGAATAAAATCAAGACCATGTCTAAGGCAGTATTCAAATTGGGCAGTACAAAATGCTACATAAGTCCCAGAAAGATTTCAAGTCTGGGAAAGCGGTGAGGGTCATCTGAGAGAGCTGGACAAAGGAAAGGAGTAGCTACTGACCTAAGTCTTGATCCAAGTATAAGCTTTGCTTCAGAACTTGAGCAGGGCACCGAATGCCAACCAGATGTTGACAAGTTATTTGGATTCCCTTTGAAAGGGGGCAATGGCTAAAAATAACCTAGGGCCATCTGCCTGATCTGAGAAGTCTTCTCTTTCCGCAGTACTTGTGATGTCTAAACAGCGTTTTAGGTTAAAACTTTGCAAAGTGTTCAAGTATACTAGGAAAGACTACCCCTTCCAAGGACCCTATGGACGTTCCTTTGGTGAAGAAAAGAATCATTCTGTGACGTGAATGTATCAGCCTGTAAAGTGAATCTCTTGCCCTCTGATTGACGGGTGCACATCCATTCTCACGTTACTGGGTTTGCTTTAAAGCCAGGTACACGTACCTGAACAGCATTAAGGAAAACTGTTGAATTCCTTTATGAGACTTTTAAGTTCGGGGTCTGTTTTATGAAGGAGAAAATGTCAATGTGAGTGTTAAAGGCACAAATGGAGCCTGAATCAAGTCATTATGCAAAAATCACACCGCCATGTGCACATTTTTAGACACATGGCCGAGCTGCTCTTCCAGCTTTCCAGAATGAACGTCATCCTGCTGATGTGAATTGTTGTAACATGAGATTTGGTATGAGATCAAAAGTTGGAAAATTAGGAAAGACGATCTGGGTGGAACCCTTGATTTTTGATTCTGCAAAGTAGGTAGGTGCCCTGGTCTAGCCAAAGCTGGTCGTCCCACTAACAATCAACAGGTCCTGGGAGCCTATGGGCCTGCTATAATGTGTCGGCTCGATTTGCAAACCTGGAAGACTAGTGGCCCTTAAAAGTCACCCTGAAACAAGCACAGGTATTAACAACGACACTGAGAGAAGCCCCAGGCTGGGAGGGAATCCTTTTTCCTGAATTATGCAGCTTTCTAGCTGGGGACTGGGAAGACTGGAGGCAGCTGGAAGGGATCTGTATTCCCTTTTATTTGAGTGCCCCCACCAAGAAATAACAAGGAGGGACCAGAGAAGGGAGCTTGCACTTGGTGGTCTGCACCGAGCATAGTGTCTGACACGTAGTCCACACTCAGTAACAATCTGTTGAATGAATGAGTGAATGGATGAATGATTGGGTGAATGGATAGTAGAATGTGAAAAGTTCCTTCTGGGAGTGGGCTATACTTGAACTTTTTGTAGGCCCACAGGATGGAGACTGTCGTTTTGGTTATAGGTTGGCTGGGAGACAGGGAGTTATGCAGAAAATTTACTTATCTTACTCATCTTAAATCTTTATAGGACCCAGGCAGCTCCTTTCCAAACTTATCTTGAAATGCTTCAACCTCTTTTCCCACAGAAAACACATTTTAGGAAAAGAATTCAGGAGCCAAACCCAGTAAACAAAACAACCACAAAATGGTCCAACCCTCTGTTGAATATACAACACTTAAAAAATTTTAGAAGTTGAAAAAATTGTTAGTGATTAACAACAGAAGGTAGAGAAGCTGTTTAAGGTCTAATGCCAACAGGACTTTCCTCCCCTCACCCCCGTCTATATCTGTACCAGTTAAAAGGCTGGGCTCTAGAGGACGTGAAACATGAGAGGAAAGCTTTAGACTCGGCTTGGATACCCAGGCTCATTTCAGACCTCTGAGAACCTGTAGATAGGTGATCAAGAGGTAATCAGGGTAACGCCTTCTCTTCTTTTCCCACCACCCACTATTTTTATTTTTGTGGAGGTTTACAACTTCTAGTTTTCTCATTTGGTCTGAACACCAGGAATCAAAAAAATTTTGAAGAAAGGAAAAATAGGAAAAAGACAGAGGTATTTCAAGAATCAAAATGAATCTGACCCTAATGAAAGACCTTATAGTTGGAGCTTGGGAAAGAACATTCCAAAGTAAGTCTTGGGTGTGTGTATGTGAGAGAGAGAGAGAGAGAGAGAGAGAGAGAGAGAGAGAGAGAGATTGAGACTGAGACTGAATTTCTGAAGGCCTCCTTCCAGTCTGGTTCAGATGGAATTTGTAAGAAGGTCACTCATCCTTTTGGAAATGAGAAACTCAATGATTACGGTCCATGAGGCCCCTCTGTCTTTGCTCTGAAAGCTTGTTTGCTTTAATGGTTTAATAACTGGAAGACCTGCACCTGCATCCTTGGACTTCTCTCCCATCAGGTATTGGGAGTTTATGAACTCTGCTCCTATATCCAGAAGGCCAGCTGGTGACTTATTTGACCTTCTCCACTCCCCACCCCCAGGACCGTACCACCCACTGTGTCCCTGGGGCTCTGGTCACCCGGGAACCCTTCCTAGTTCTCTTGTCCTTGTTTTTCTCAAGGACATATACACAAGCTGTTTCCATTTTAAGAGTTTTGCTGCTCATCACACTCCAGTGTTTCTCAGTGTTTGGGGACCTGGATGAGAATGATCAGGATTTTTGTTTAAAACTCCCCAAACTAGTCTAATAATGTTTTGTATCTTGATGTAGGTGCTGGGTGCTTAGGTATATTCAATTTATGAAAATCCAACAAGCTGTGCACTACTTCTGTATACTTTCCTAGTTGTACATTATATTCCAGCAAAATGTTTTAAAAAACCACATGAACTAAATGAATCAGAATCTCACGGGTCTGAGGCCTAAGAATATGCATTCTTACTGAACTCCACAGCTGATTCAAGTTTCAGGGCTTTTGCACTAAGTGGAAATAAACAAAAGATAAAGAAACCATAAGCATTGAAAACTTTTATACCAGTAGTCATTGTGGTATCTGCTGGCCTTCCGCATCTACTTATCCGTGAATGCCTGTCCCGTAGTGCACTATTTTAGACCCAGAATCAGTCATTCAGTGATGGACTCACCAGGTCTCTGCCCTCCTGCTGCTGAGGGACCACTGAGCTGATCTAGACACCATCCCTGCCCTGGAGGAACTTACTACCTCCTGGAAGAGATACTGAGCTAATAATAGTCCAGATGCAGGCTGCTTAGTGCTGAGAGGGGGAAAGTACAGGGCGACCCGGGAGCCCCAGAGAGCCACCAACCCCCAACCCTCCTAGGTGGTGACTGCAGATCCCGCAGACTTCTTGCTTCACTTCTAATCCCAGAATGGTGCCCTCTGGCTTTCTCTTCTTCCATAGAGCCCTGTGCTTCCTTTCCCTGTCCTCTCCCAGGATTGGGGGTTACAGGTCAGGTGGGGAGGAACCGGGTGTCAGGAGAGGCCTTGTGTTGTTATGGTTCAGAGCACAGGCTCTAGCCCCAGAGCCCCCCACACCCCCACCCCACCCCGGCCGCTTACTAGCTGTGGGCATGGTTATTACAGTAGTGTCATCTCCTTCTAGATCATTGTCGAAAGTAAGTGGATTCATATCTACGTAGTGCTTAGAACAGTGCCTGTATACAGTTAGTGCTGTGTGTTAGCTATGATCATTGTTACGGTTGGTATTTAGTCGGCCATCAGATAACCATCACCTTAAGTGGGTAAATTACATTCCTGAGAACTTCCAGTTAGGGTGACACCCGTCTCAGCCCGATTAGGCTATCTGTTGGAATCATCCCCTGGGGGCAATTCCTCTTAGGCTATAGAGCAAATGAGCCAAACAGAAAAATACTAAATTCAAAGAAAACAAAAGCTGGATGATTCAGTGTGAGGAGGAAGAAGAAAACATGGGTCACAGCCATGTAAGGGCCCTTCCCACAGGCTGTATCACCATGCTGGGGTGGAGGCAGCTTTCTCACAGCCTGACCATGCAGTTGTTACTGTTACTCAGGGAAATAGTCATAACAGCAAACATTGGAATCACGTACATCCAGTAGATTCATAGAAGGATTATTTTCTTCTCTCACCACCTTAAGGAACTTTGGAGATGTACCTTCTGTGACTATCCATATTTCATTGATGGGGAAACTGAGGCACATTCAGGGTTGTTAGGCTATTGGCTTCAGGTCACAAAGGCAGTGACGAGGGAAGCCAGGCTTTGCATCCTTGGCTCCTAACTCCAAGGAAGGTGTGCATCATGAGAGAACCAGACAAGCAACCTCTAGCTATGGATGAATCCTGGTGTGGAGAGGTTCAGCATGAGGGCAGGGCTAGGGACCCAGAGACAATATGATTCCATAATTAAGAGTATGAGCTTTGGAATTCGACAAGTGTGGGTTTGAATACTGACTCTGTCGGGGTATAGACTAAATGCTTGTGTCTCCCTACCACTCAGATTCCTATGTGGAAGCCCTAATTCCCTGCGTAAGTGTATTTGGAGATGGGATCTACTAACTACTAAGGAAATAGTTAAATGAGGTCATGGGGGGGGGGCGCCAATCTAATAGGATTCGTGTCCTTAGAAGAAGAGATCCCAGAGAGCTTCCACTCTGTCTCCGTGCGGCTGTCTTCAAGCCAGGAAGAAAGGCCGCATCAGAAACTGAATCAGCTGGAAACTTGATGTTGAACTTCTAGCTTCCAGAACTGTGAGAAAATAAATTTCTGTTGTTTAAGCCACCCAGTCTTTGGTATTTTGTTATGGCCGCATGAGCTAAGACACTTGGTATTAGCTATGTGACTGAGCAAATATTCTTCTGAACCACAGTTTTGTCATCTGTCAAATGTAGATAATAGTACTCCTACCTCATAGGACTGTAATGGTTATTAAATGAGATAATGCATTTGAGGAACATAGCCAAGGGACCAGTACATAAAGGTTAAAAAACTCACTCATTCACACTGTTTATTTAACACATGTCGATTGAGTACCTACTTTCTGCCAAGTATTGTTCTGGATGCTGGAAATCCAGGGCTGACCAAAAGAAACAAGGTCTCTGCCCTCATGGAGCTCACAGTCTAATTTGGGAGGCAGATGATAAATTAGGAAATACATAATTATGTGTTACAATAAATGTCTCAAAGGAAATAATCAGATGATCGGACAGAAAGTAATCTGAGGAGGCCACTTAAGATAGGGTTGTCAGGGAAGGTCTCTCTGTGCAAGATATTTGAAATGAGACCAAAAGAATCAGAATATGCCAATCATCTGAGGAGCTGCTGGACAAGGATTCACGCAGAGAAAAGAAGCTCAAAATCCAGGAGGTGGAAAGGGCTCGGAGAGCTCCAAAGAAGGGAAGGAAGAATGTCTGTGCTCAGCCAGTGAAACAGGAGATCACTGTGGAGATAACTCTGTTGCTGTTGCGTGGAGAATGGATTATAGGCCATAGGAACAGAAACAGTGAAGCTTGTGAGGTGACTGTTAAGCCAGTGCAGGGGAGGGATGACAGTGACTTAGACAGGAGAGAAAGAGGCGGGGTCACATGCCCTATTTTGATGGAAGCACTGACAAGAGGTAGCAGCAGACTTGAAATGGGGAGATGGAACGGGAAGAATCAAGGATAACGCCGAGGTTTTAGCTTGGTGCTGCTCACTGACAACTGATGGGAGGGTGGGGGAGTGTGGGGGGAGAACAGGATTGAGAGTCTCTGGGACCAGAGGCTTGCAGATCGCACTTTGGGAACTGCTGGTGTAGGGGTTGTGGAGAATAACAAGAGTGAGATCCTTAAGAGGGCCAGAGGGAGTGAGGTGGAGAGTACACACAGAAGGGTTGAGCACTGATAGAAAAGTGACGGTTTTCCCATTTTAATAAGAGAGGAGGCAAGAAGATTAGTAAACGCTTTATTGGAAATGATTTGAGGCAGTTCTTCTCTGACAGCATGTACTTCCTCAGTGAAGTATAAGTCAAGGTCTCTGATTAAGAAGGAAAAGTGGTAAGGACGGATACAAGAAGGACGGATACAGGAAGGACGGATACAGGAAGTTTTAGGAGAAAGAAAAGGTGTGAGCCTTTTGGCTTTAAAAGTAGGGAATGAATTTGCTGCCGAAGCACAGTGTGTTTTCCTGGCAGTGATCATTTGAGGGTTGTGGGTTCAGATTTAAAGAGAAACCAATTGGCTTAGTTTTTATGCTTTTATTCCCAGGAATATTCAGCTGCTTGAGTACAGGCACAGAAAAGACAGATACCTTGGTTCAATGATTGCTGAAGTTTGCCTAGGTTAGTATGATGAAGACAGAGGGAGGGGAGGAGGGAGGGAAAGAGGAAGGGAAGGAGGGAGGAAGAGAGGGACAGAGAGAGAGAGAGTTGAACAAAGCAGTTGAGGGTGATTGCAAGGGAATGTTTAAACTGAGTAGAAGAAGGTGAGGATGGGGGCGGGGTGGGGGATAGTAGCAGAAAAGCAACGGGGCCAGTAGATTGGAAGTTCTGATAAGGTGGTTGTCCCAGAGTAGGATGTTTGGAATCAGTGTGGAGCTGCCACCAAGGCTGGGTCTAGGGTGTGACCATGGCAGTGGATGTTTGTGACTGAGGAAGGTGAGAAAGGCAAGGGACAGAGAGAGGCCAGGGATTTGGATAGTCCATTCATGTGTATGTTGAAGACATCAAGAAGATGACAGAGGTGTGGTAGGAGAATAAGACCTAGAGCCCATGACCTAAGCCTTCAATGAAAGAAGGATGACGAGTGATTGGTGACTGGAGGGCAGATATTTGACAGCTATAAGGCATTTGTGTAATCTGAAGGCAGGAAGCTGTAGTTTTTAAGAAAGGAAGGGAGATAAATTGTTTAAACTGCAATAGGTGCAAAGAGAATACTCATCCCACCCCCAGCCCTGAGATACAAGTGGTGTGAGAGAGAACAGGGCTTTGAGAGGCTGGAGGGAAACAGTGGTCTCAGGTTGCAACAAAGCCAGGAGAAGAAGGAGCAATCAGAGCAATGAGGACATATGGAAGTTTGTTGATCACAGATCTAGTTCCAGAGGGCTCTAGAAATGGATTTGGGAGGAAAGTAAGGGGTGAAAGATTGGGTTGGATGATTGAAAATTTTATATATACATTGTTTCCCCCAAAAACAAGACCTAACCAGACAATCAGCTCTAATACATCTTTTGGAGCAAAACTAATATTAATTTAAGACCCGGTCTTATTATACAATAATATAAGACTGGGTATAATATAATATAATATAATATAATACCAGGTCTTATATTAATTTTTGCTCCAAAAGACGCATGAGAGCTGATTGTCCAGCTAGGTCTTATTTTTGGGGAAACACGCGATAGCATCAGCCTTGAACTTCTGTGAGCTCCTGAGATGACCCAATGACTCATTTTCCTGTAGACCTCAGTGGGACAGCAAGAGAGAGGGCTATGAAGTATCCCTCTTTCAGATCAGCCTGGGATTATTAGGTACCATTATCACCACCCAGCTCATCTCCCTGCTCCTTGGCATAACTAAATGTAGATTGTCCTACCTTTTTAAGTTATCCAAGAGAAAGTAATTTTATAATTTCTCTCAATAATGCATTCTGTGGTTTAGCAATCAGTACCAAGAACAGTGCCTGACACATAGTAGGTGCCCAATAAATATCGTTTGAATTAATTGAATGAATTCATAGTATCAATATTTTCTTTTTATCTTTTTAATTTTACCCATGATGTAGTAAATTACAGCATGTCCATTCTACTGCTTTGACAAAATGGATCCCACAATTATTTTTCCATTTTATAATTTCCAGTATCACAGATAAGCTGTTCTACATAGTATTTTACTCAAATGTTGATTTTGTTGTTATTTAGTTGTGTCATATCTGTATCTTGGATCTCCTCAGATTTAAATTCCCTTAATAGTAGATAGTGGTTTGCTAATTCTGTTCTCCATAGTGTTTATGACAGTAAAGGCATAGAGTCAGTACTCAGTAAGTGTTTTTTTGTTTTGTTTAACAAATTGATATATTCTCTAATGAATTCTTGAAATAATACTTATTTGAAAATGTGTGTATATTTTTAGACAGCCATTGACATGAACCAACACCTAACATAACAGATGCCTGGATACCAATTGTGGCTGTGTTCCTTCCTAGCTGTGTGACCTTGGGTAAGACACTTCATATGTCTGCATCTCAGTGCCCTTGTTTATAAACTAAAGACCATTATCACAAATTCTTTGTGATGAAAAAATTCAAATATGTAGAGTGCTTAGACTAATACCTGGCACATAATAAACACTCAGAAAATGTTGTTATTAGGCATATAGTACATATTCATGGAATACTTTAATAAATGATAAAGAACAAGCTGGATCATCAATAAATATCAGTAGGTCTATTCAATAGACTCTTGTGACTGAACAGTTAGGCACACCCTCTGCAAGTAAAATTTGATTAAACGGTTCACTTTTTAGGTAATTAAAGCAGGACCGTATTTGTGAAGTTAACGTAGAAAAAGCAATGCCCTCACTTTATAAAAAGGAGAAACGTGAAAAACCTAGTAACCTAGTGTCATGCAGGGTGTCATGCGGGGTCTCTAGTCCCACTCCCCACATAAGAATGCAGGATATGGTGAGGCCAAAAAGGAACACCCACAGAGCCATAGATGGGGATCATACCACTATAGTCTCACTGGCGGCTGGGTTGGAGATACAGGAAGCAAGAGCCACACGATCTGCAACCTGCTGTCGGCTTCTCTCTGCCAACCAACCTCACTTGTTAGCTGCAATCCGCCGTGCTAACTGCAATCTGTGCTTGCTAGCTCAGCCACCATCTTCTTGCTAGCCCCCATTTTCTGCTAGCGTAGCCATGGCAGTTATATTAGTGGCCAATGGCTCACTGGTTACAGCTGACGGCCAACTAGCCACAGCTGATGGCCATCCAATCACAGTTGATGGCCATTTACTGCCTGAGCCAGCACCTTTCTGTGTGAGGCCAAGAGCCTGGAAACTGCACTCCTGGCTCTGTCCCCACACCTAGGTTAAGGCATACTGAAATAGGATCAGGGATTGCCAAAAAATGAGGGCGTGAATAGCATGAGCTGAGAGCTTTGAGAAAATGTTTATTATATATAATTACAATAACAGAAAATGCTGCATTAAGTCAAACTCTATAGCTGAAGAGTAGAAATAACAGAAAACACCATTGCACTGATTATTTGCTTCCACTCACAAGGAACCCAGAGCCCAGTAGTATAGAGAATTAGAAAGTAATGAAAACACTGTTGTAACTTTTGATGGAAAACAGGCTGGGGAGAACTTAGGAAAGAGAACTTTGCAGAATCCGCAGAGCTATGTGTATGTTCTCAGGGGCCTTAGAAGTGGGTATTTGCATTACTGTGTATAAAGTAAAGAAAACCAGGCAGTTCTAGAGGTCACAGTCAGAAAGGTGATTTACATTCAAGGAGGAATGTAGATCCTGTTTCATCAAGTAGCAAAATTAATGAAACCACTATGAAACTTATAAAGGAAACCTAGACACTTTGAGGAAAAACAATAAGCAAAATTCCGTGAAGAAGTTTTCTTTTTTTCCCCTGTTTTTAAAGAAAGGATATCAAACAAAAGAAATTACTTTTAAAATATTAGTTCCCTAAGTAGACAAAGGAGAACATCATTATTCATTTAAAGGATTCATATTTACAGTATTAGATATAGAATCCTTAAAGTAACTTTAGGAACAATTCGGTTTAAAGGTAAATCTCCTTTGGTTTTCTGAGCGGGGGGATTAAATGTGATGTTTAATTTTTTTTTAATAGTTGGTTAAAACAGTTAAAAAATAACACTTACTGTGTTATTTCACTTGTAAAAAGTCATGTCGATTAAAAATTGACCAAAAGACCCTACACAAAGGGGAATTCGAGCTGGTTTGCCTGTGTTGGAGGAGAAGGTGGGGCCCAGAAGCTTCAGAAGCTGGCGTCAGAATCTATTTTATTCCCCGATCTCTGATCTGGGTGTGTAATCTGGAAGAAGTCAGTGTGACACAAATGTAATTTGCAGCTGGCCCAGCATTGGGAGGTGTGGCATGTATCATTAAGACAGAGAAACAACAGAAATCTGACTCAGAGATGCTAGAAATACTGTCTCACAATAAGTAATTTTAGAAAAGAGAAAGAGCAAGCCTGAGAGCGTACAACATTTAATTCGTAAACGTTGATTGGCACTAGCTGTGGTCTGGTGGAAAGAACACTTAAGTGTTTTTGCAGTCAGAAATCCTGAGCTCCAGTCCTAATTGTGTCTCTCAGGGACTGTGTGAACTTGGGCAGATCACTTAAGCTTTCCTGGGCTTCAATGTTCTCATCTTTAAAATCAGGATAATAAAACCTTCCTCAAAGTGTTGCTGTAAACATGAAGTGCTTTCTAAGGGACCATAAGGATGTCCTTTGTGAGGACGGCAAAGGCGGTATTTATGCAAAACATCGTAAGACAGTAGAAAGAACAACAAATTGGATCAGGCAGGCCTGAATTCACTGAAAGGCAAATCATAGCTTTTATTTTAGCAGCTATTGGACTTTGGGCAAGTTTGTGTCACTGAGACACCTATAAAAAGAGGTATTTATCTATTTACCTTATCAGAATTCTTGTAAGAATTAAGTGAAATGATCCATGTGCTCAGGGCCTGACAGAGAAAAAACCCTCAATGAGTGTTAGTTTCCTTTCTTCTCCCCTGTATCTCAGGAAGGAGTCTGTGATAAATACGTAGGGCAAACTATAGATGCCAGGGCCTGGAGTCTTTCCTCCAGTACTCACCGTGTTGTTGGGAAGACAAGTAGGTAAATAGCTCTAAAACATAGCTGGTTTTGGAAGGAATAAGCATATAATATTGTTTTCTGGAAGAGCAAGGGTGATTGGTTCTCATGGGAGAATCGTAAAAGGCATGATGATGGAGGTGGCTTTGAAGGTGGCTGCTTGAGGGAAGGAACTTTCTCTGGACTGGAGGCAGAAGAACGCAGGTGCAATGGAGAATCTCAGGTAATCCTCACAGGTGGCTCACTCCATTCTTCAAGTCACAATGGTGGGTCTTTCTCATGTTCTCCTGCTGTACCTCTTCTGCCTCTAGCCAGAGAAAGTTCCCTGCTTTTAATGGCTCATATAATTAGATTTGTCCCACACAGATAATCCAAGATAATCTCCCCATTAGAAGGTTCTTAATCTTAATTATATCTGTACTATTTGTTTCTCAGTTATCCCGGATTAGGGCATGGACATTTTTTTTTTTTTTTTTTTTGGTGGGGGGGACATTCTCCCTACCACAGCACTTTCTATCCACCGGGCACTTTGCTAAATGCTTCCCATGTGTTATCGCATTTAATCCACTCAATAACTCTACCCGATTTAATTCTGTCAGTCACTCTATGACAGAGAAAACAGACCCAGAGACATCATTCAGCTTGCCCAAGTCAGTTAGAAAATATAAGAGCCAGAATTTGAATGTAGGTCATCTAAGTCCAGAGTTCAAGTCCCTGGGGAGGACATGCATCTTGAAGGAAAAGACAGCACGTTGTGGGGCCGTGAATGCCAGAGGGAGATGCGTGGATCCTCTCTTGTGTACAGCAGAGCTCCATGTAATTACGCGGGGAGAAAATGTCTAAAATATAGATACTCTGTGGAAGATTGAATGGTATTTGGAAAACATGGGTTAGAAATATTTATGGGTAACAAGAGGCAGATTAAAATTTTAACGGGACATTGAACTGGTCGCAAGAAATCGTATTTTTGGAAGGAATCCAATGTGGTCCGTCTAGGCGCAGTGTGGAACTACGACCATGGACTAAACAGAAATACAAGCAGTTATTAGACTGGGTTTTGGGAGGTCTCCAGGGAACCTGATGGAGCCTGAGGGTCAATCTTAGTTCATTTAATATCTCCATTAGTGATCTTGGAACACAGGCTCATCATCTTTTTTTAATGAAATGCACTCAAGATAACAAAATGGCTGGCGGAGTCACCAGAAAGGACAGATAGAAGAAATGTTAACAGGAAATATTTCCAATTAAACTTGGGGCGGGCGGGGGGTGGTGGGCGGGAGCAAGGAATTCAAAACATAGATAGTCACTAAGATAAGGAGGTCTGGATGTAGGCAACATGATTTAAGAGGCCTGCAATAGACAGAGTAGAAGGAAATCATATTGAAAGTGAAATGTGGTCGCTGGTCTGAGCACTGTTTCCCACATGTGCAAATTTCCAGTTGTCACAAACTTCTGTGCTTTGGGGTACAGCTGGAGGGGGGCCCCTCATCATGTACTCTGCTGGCTTCCTGGGTATTGGAGAGCTAGAGGTAGTTTTGGGAGAAGCTGAGGCAGAGCAGCATAGGAGAGGGTTGGGAAAACAGGTTAAACGATGAATTCAGGTCATGGAAAGCAGCTGCATCTCCGCTTAACTTGCCCACACCTCCTCCCCACTGTTATTCTTAGCTGCCCAAAGGGCAGTGTTCAGTGGCTCCTGTGTATCTCCCTGAAGAATCTCTCAGGTACCTCATGACATCATTGCATCTGTCAGGTTGGTTGGTAATTGCTAGGTTACTTGACTTTCTCCTTCTCTAAACCATGAGCTCCATAAGGCCACTTGAGGAAAACCCACGGTAGTAGACTGTCCATGGAAATGGCTCTGAATCTTTTCTTGGGTCCCAGACCCCTTTAAAAATTTTATAAAAGCTATGTTGTTGTTTTTTCCCAGAAAAATACGCAATCACAAACATTGGCATACAACTTCAGTGGATTCATGAATCTCCTGGGTCACTTTGGAACCCCCAGGGAAATGTCCTGGTCTCTTTGCTCCAGGTTAAGAACTTCTGGTTATAGCAATGGCAAATGCTTTACTCTCCTGCTACAATCTTTACCGCCTCCCGTGTTGGACACCCCCCAACCCCTGCACCCAGCGCCTCAGTGTGTTGGTAAATATTGCTAATTGTTTACACATTCTCTTCAAATATCTATCTCAACCCAGAACTCTCAGTAGTCCTACCAATACTTCAGAATTGGCATCCAAGTTCAATCTGGAAGCAGGAAGAGAAACTCGGAAAAAGACTCATTGAAGTTTAAGGCAATTTTCTCAGTGGAAGGAGTGGGAAAAAGATGAATGTGAGGATGGAGAAAAGGATTATTGGCACCAACAATGAGATGTTTAGTGCCTTAGGAAAGGGCAGTTTAAGCAGAGCTGTGGGGTGCAGACAGATTGCAGTAGGTTAAATCGATAGATTTCTTTGAATGTATTCTAAATGTGTATTTCCTTGAATGTACTCTAAATAACCAGTCATATGCACAGGGATATATATATACAAGGATATTCTCTGTGGTGTTATTAAAATAGTACTAGTACAGGTTTGAAACAGTCTAAAAAGGCAAAATATTAGGGAATTTGGTTAATTTGATTTTAATGCATCCATATTACAGAATAATACTATTATCAGTAAGGACTCTTTATTTTGAACCATAGCAACCTGAATCAAACCAGTTCAAGCAAAGAAAGGAAAAAGGAATCTACCGGTTGATGCAACTGAAGAGTTCAGAAATTGTCTGACTTTAAGGAGGTCTGAACCAAATGGTCAGATGATGTCCTGTGACCTTGAGCTACCTCTCTCTCTCTCCTCTTTATTTCTCTCTCTCTCTGTTTCCCTCTTCTCCTCTGGGATGTCTTCATTTTTAGACAGGATCTCTCTACATGGCAGGAAGGATGGCCCTAGTGGGTCCAGCATTTCTAGAGCTCAGAGTCTCCACAAGAAAGAACACTTCTTTGTCTTAACATCCAGACCAGCCCCCACCTTGCGTGCCCCCAAGAATCGTGTTGGCCCTCTTTGGATGGGTCTCCTATCCTTCAACCAACTGCTGTGCCCAAAACAGCACTGTGACTGGTCAGCTTGGAGCACATGTGCCTTCCTTGACAAACCCACCAGAACCACATGCTGTGGGGTAAAGTCATTTTCAAAAAGGAAGGAAGATGGAGTTGACCAAAAAAAAAAAAAAAAGATATCTATCATAATTGCAAACTTTTTTTTTAATAGTGTTGATCTGTATTTATCGGCATAGAGGCTTTGAGGGATGAGGAGACACTGAGGTCCCCTCACAACTCTGCTGTTCCCTGTGCCTGGAATCCCCCACATACCACTCTGAACTTTTCCACTTCCCTAGGCTAATGACCTCTTCAGGTCGGCAGAATAATGACCCCCTTCCCCAAAGATATCTACACACTAATCCCTGGAGCCTGTGAACATGTTACTTTACATAGCAATAGAGACTTTGCAGATGTGATTAAGTTAAGAATCTTGAGATGAGAGCTGACTGCATTATCTGGGCGGGCCCAATGAAAAGATGCTCCATTACACTGACATAAGAATGTGGAATATGATTTTATCTGTTTTCAAATCTGTTTAACTTTATGTACATACATGCATGGAAAATATTTTGGAAGATATACTCCAAGATGATAACAGAGTTATTTCTGAGAGGCTGTAATAGTAGATTATTTTTTTTCTTGTTGCTTTTATGCAGTTTCTAACTTTTTACCATGAACATAGATTATTTATATAATTCAAAACTGTAATATATCACCAAAAGGTGAAGAGGAGGAAGCAGCTATTAAAGAGAAAGGTGGGGCATGTTTTAAATGGGAAGCATATTGAAAAAAAGTTTTTTGTTTATCCATTTATGTATTTATTTGGGTGGGAAATGCTGGAGCCTGTTTGTAAGCTGAGAAGATGGGCCTGGGGTTACTGAAGAAGGAGAAGATGCACAAACAAGGGGAAGATTCTGGGAGCAGGATGTCAAGGATGAGGGCGTGGGGTGGGGGGACCTCATCAAGCGTGGGGCACTGGCCTCTCTGAGGGGCAGGGAGGAGAGAGGAAAGCCTGGGGAGATCCAAGAAGGCGTTTAACAGGAAGGGAAGGATGTCAACAACCTCAGTCTTCTGGGCAAAGCAGGAAACATGAGCAAGGGGGCTGGAGTGGTTTGGGGGCTTTAGAAAAGTGGAAGCAGTTGGAAAATGTGCTCTGAGGAATGAGGCTTTCTAATGGCACTGATGGCCCAGCTGAGATTAGATAACAGGGATTTGTAGCCATGCAAATCATGGCAGTTTCATGACTTTCTAGTGACACTGTGCAGCTTGGGAACAGAGAGCGAAGCGAGCAGAGAGAAAACAGAAAGTGCCTGGCTGCACCAAGACCAGATTCTGGGGCAGGGGGCTTCCCATTGGACCTTAGTGACTCCCACCTGAGCTTCCTAATTCAGTTAATTGATTAGGAACCCACTGTTCTGCTCTGCCCTGTGCCACACGTGCCACCATCTGGTTGCTGTGTGTCTCTCAGGCGTTACAGAGCTGAATCCAGGAGCTCTTCATTGAGAGTGTTTGAGAGGCAAAATCAAAAACAAAAGTAAAACAGAACAAAAAAAAACATAACATAATGTGACAAAGGATGGAAACTAATGGCGCTATTGAGCTGTTGGGAGCTCAGGAAGGGGTGAGCCCTAGGAGAGAAAGGGAAAGGGGACAAGTTAGTTTTCAAAACAGAGATAAAGTCCAGGCTGACCTTTTAAAGACGAGTGAGAGTTACCCAGACAAAGTGAGGAGAAGGGCATCCCCAGAAGGGAGAACCGCATGAGTAAAGGCATGGTGACAAGCAGCTGTGTGGTGTGTCTAGACAGCGACACACAAGTGTCATCCCAGGGTGAAGTAAAAGGGAGAGCATGGTGGGAGCTGGGGCTTGAAAGGTGGGCCAGGGCCTCACCGCAAAGGGCTGTGGGAAAGAGCCCATGAAGGAGCTTGAGAGAGACATCTCTCAGGTCAGCTAGTCAAGAGGTTATTGGAAAGGACGACATAACTGGTAGTGGAAGGGGGAAGGAAAGCTGTTGTCTCATTGCCCCATTTCCTTATGAAGTATGCAGCATGGTGACTGCTGAAAGTGATGGGGTGAGGACAATGGTGGCATTAGAAAGAGGAGGCTTGCCCAGCAAGACCACCTTGAAGGGCGGTTGGAGCTTCAGAAAGTCCATGAGATCAAGCAGGGAAAGAGCACAGCTCAGGGCATGGCTTTACTTCAATCTGTTTCTTATTTTTCTCCCATTTTCCTAAAAAATGTTTATTCAGTCTTCTAATAGGTCCTCAAAGTCAGCAAGAACAACGTTTGGGTTTTGTTAGCATGTCCCTGATTTTGTTGGATGTTTCCAGGTGCAGACAGCATATACAAGCTTTCCTTTTCTTTCTTTCTTTCTTTCTTTCTTTCTTTCTTTCTTTCTTTCTTTCTTTCTTTCTTTCTTTCTTTCTTTCTTTCTTTCTTTCATTTTTTTCTTTTGTGCTTTCTTGCTTGCTTGCTTGTGGCACTGTGGTTAAACAAAAGGTTAAGAGTCCCAGCTTTGCTGTTGCACTAACTGGGTTGGATCCCAGCTATCCCTGACTAAAATTGTCATGTCACTCTCCAAGCCTCAGTTTGCTCATCTTTAAAATGAGGATAATTTCAGTATCTATTTCCAAGGTTCCTTGTGAGAATTAAATGAAGTAATGCGTATACAGAACTTAGTTAGCACAATGCCTGGCAAATAGAAAGTAATCAATAAGTGTTAATCATTATTATTTTTAGCCTCACTTCCCTTAACTCATTCTCGGCTTTTAATGACCTCTCACCTGCTAAGCTCCTCCATTAGTCCATGAGCTACGATCAGATGTGGTCCCAGAAGATAAGACAGCCATGTTGTTTTTACAATATTACTAGTTGCCTAGCTCTGTGGGATGACATATTGATGGCATTCAGACAGGCTTTCAAACAAAAGCAGCTAGGTTGGTCTCTTTAGTAGCATCAGCGTCATAAGGAGGGAAAAGCATTCCCCCTCCTGGGCTAGAGGTGAAAGAGGCCATGTGATACCAGCTGACCCCAGTGGAAATCTCCCAAATTCTCTAGATTTGGCTTATAGGAATATTCCCTCTGCACTGTTGGGAACCAGACTATTCCAGGTAAGGTTTCAGTAAGAATATTGCTCTTGATATAGACTGGTCTCTAGAGCAGACAGAAATAATCCATTCATTCATTTATTCACTCATTTATTTATTCAATCATTCCCGGTTCAACACTTATTGGGCATCTACTATGTGGCAGGGACTGCTTTTATGCTAAGGATACAGAGATCCATATAATACCTTTAAAGGCCAAGGGCATTATAAGAGTTGTAAAGGCTGCTGCCATTTTGAATACTGTCTATAAATGTCTGTGTTCCAGGCATTACACTAAGGATTAAACATATTTTATTTCAGTGTCCCTTCCCTCCAAACCTTTCACATGCTATTTCCTTTCCTCTTTCTTTACTAAATAGTTCTTCAGAACTCAGCTGAGCTGCCATTTTTTTCCAAAAAGTCTTCTTTCACTACCCCTACCCCAAGTCCAAGCTAGGCATCTTTCTTAAGTGTTTCCCAAGCATCCTGTGTGCCCCCAGTGGCACTTACCACACAATATACACGAATTGTCTATTTATGTATACAGTAGTACCTCGGTTTTCAAATGTCTCTGTTGATGAACATTTTGGTTTACGAACTCCGTAAACCCGGAAGTAAATGCTTTGGTTTTCAAACACGCCTCGGAAGTCGAACATGTCACATGGCCTCTGCTGAGTGCAAGATCCTGAGGCCTAGCTGTTGGCTGTTTTCCAACGTTTCAGAACTTGAATGGTCTTCCGGAAAGGATTACGTTCGAAAACCGAGGTACCACTGTATCTACCTCTGAAGTGGAAAATCCTGAAGGCAAAGATCTTGCTTATCTGGTTCACCACTGTGTTCCATGAGGCTACCTGGCACACAGACATAGCTCAATAAACATGTTTAGAATGAACCCGTATTAATCCTCACGAGTGAACAACCACTATTACCCTCAGTTTATAAATACAGAAAGTGAAGTCTGTTGTCCCATAATTGGCCCAAATTTGCAGAGCATGCTACAAGTAGAGATGGAACTGAACAAATCCACAGTGTTAAATTCTAGATCAGTCCCATTGGCTGCTGAAGGTTCTGAGCCTGTGGTCTATTGTCTTTTAATACTGGAGTCTTAGGGGGAGTAAAAGATATATTAGCCTCAAACTAAAGCTTTTCCCCTAAAGAATCAGAAAAATTTTAAAAGTATTGAAAAGGGAATAATTTTTTTTAAATATAGGGATCAGTGTTATTTCCTGCTATGTATTTATGTCACATAAAAATCATCTCACATATTACCAATTGTACGAAGTCAGACAATTAAGTTCAGGAACTTGTTGCAGTGATGTTGCTAACCTTTTTTGATATCAGAGGGATTATTCACTATGAGTTTGTACCAACTGGACAAACAGTTAACCAAGTTTACTATTCGGAAGTGCTGAAAAGGCTGCGTGAAAAAGTTAGACGACCTGAACTTTTCACCAATAATTCATGGCGCTTGCATCATGACAATGCACCAGCTCACACAGCACTGTCTGTGAGAGAGTTTTAGCCAGTAAATAAATAACTGTATTGGAACACCCTCCCTACTCACCTGATCTGGACCCCAATGACTTCTTTGTTTACCTGAAAATAAAGGAAGACATTTTGATGACATTCAGGACATCAAGGGTAATACGAAGACAACTCTGTTGGCCATTCCAGAAAGAGTTCCAAAATTGCTTTGAAGGGTGGACTAGGCGCTGGCATCAGTGCATAACTTCCCAAGGGGAGAACTTCAGAGGTGAGCATAGTGATATTCAGCAATTAGGTACGCAGCACTTTTTCTAGGATGAATTCACGAACTGAGTTGTCAGACCTCATGTGTTTCCCATGCTGGCCTAAGGCAGTAGATTTTACCTTGTGCCCTGGGAGCCCTGGCTTCTTCTGGGGTGGAACATGAGCTGCATCAAGATTGGGAAGTAGCAGGTGGGGCAGTAGCAGGTGGGGCTTTGAGGCTGTACCCCTCAGTTAGAGCAGTTTTGCTCTTACTTAGTTCTGTGAAATATTTCCTTTTTATAAAGGGTCACATTGCTAGAAAATAAAACTCTTGAAAACCACAGCCTACTGATTAATAGCATCCGCCGATTTATTATGTACCTACTCTGGGCCAGGTACTTCTATACTTTAAATGTCTCTCTACAAAGTAGCTATTATTAATGGATGAGGCATGAAAGATGAAGGAACCTTTCCAAAGTTATCCAGCCAGTAAGTGGCAGAATTGGCATTCTAACCCAGTCTGTCTGTTTCCTTTCCATTTTTATAGCCTGCTATGGAATTCTTTCAATTCAACAAACGTTTATTGAAATTCTACTTCTTTCTTAGCATTTGTTAGGTTCTGGGTTTAGAAACTCACCATCTATTGGAAGAGGAAAGCATGTAAATAAATATCGACACAGAGTGTTTTGAAGTGCTCTGCTCTGATGAGGTGCGGAGTAAAGAATGGTCAGTCCCACCCAGTGGGGTGAGAGGATGGTCATTCCGTCTTCTTAAGGGTGGTGATGCTACTTGACAAGAACAAGCTCCAGTGCCGGGAGAGATGAGAGTGGGGGAGGCCAGATTTTAACAGGCTGTATGTGTCATCCATACAAAGATTCAGAGCCCTGCAGTCTGGGAATTGCGTCATTTAACTGACTTATACTCATGTGTTTTTTCCCCTTTTGCTCTCCCCTAATATTTAGTTGTTTTGAAAATTCCAGTCTTAGCTAAGTAATCTGTGGAAGAGATGTGTTACTGTTTTAGGAGGAAAATAGAAAGCTATCTGAAGAAAGATAGAAAGGCATTTGGAGGAGAAGCCCTTCTTCCACCAAGGAGTATGGACTTTAGATACTGGGGAGCCCGTGAAGAATTGTGATGCTCGTTTATCGTACGGTAGCTCTGAGGTCACTAGGGCCTCCAGGACCCACAAGAGCCCGCTGAACTCACCTCACAGCTCCAATTTCACAGCCTGGGGAAGCCTTCTGTGCCCCGCCCCCCAACACTTGTTTTCTGACGACTTATTTTCTCATGGCCCATTTGTCTTTAGGTTTTTTGTCTTCCTCCAGTGCTGCCTTTGTGTTGCACCAAGAATGACCCCAACCAGACATGAAAGTCAATGTCTAAAAGAATTCACTCACACAAAAGCTCAAATGAGCATTGTAGATTTTATGAAAGATTTCTTAAAGGAGAAACATTTCTTAAAGGAGAAAGATTTTTTAAAGGAGTTAAAGGAAAAATTTATAGCAGTCATGCCAAAGTCCACTTTTAGACATTCCTGTTCTCAAATTCCTCCTCCAGCCTGAAGCACTTTTTCTCATTTCCTGTTACCTGTTGGAACTTCAAATTTTCTGTCCCATCTCCCACAACCTTCAGGCCAAAGAACAATGTCCTTCATAACAGGAAATTAGTGCATAATTTTTCCTATCTGATTATAAAAAGATTAAGATAACAGCAGACTCTTTGACCTGAAAGGGTAGAGCCACACCAATGTTTGTAGTGGGAAATCTTCCTTGAAGAATGAAATTATCCTTATCAATCCTGAGGCGGGTGGTGGGGGAGTATGTGTCTGTCTGTTCCCTTTCCATTTTTATATCCTGCCTTGGAATTTTTTCAATTCAACAAATATCTATTGAGATTCTACTACTTTCTAAGCATGTGTTAGGTTCTGGTTGATTAGAACCAACCGTAGATAGGCAAGACAGGGTACTCTCTTTTGAGCTGGTCAATGGAAAGAGTCAAGATGTTTAAGAAAAGATCCTGGGTGGCGGGTGTCAATATGGCATTACCCATTTGGCAACAGGATGGGAATTTTAAAGTGAGGGCTTAGACAAAGGCTTGGGAAGTGATGTCAGCCCTTCAGATAGGTAGCTATCTCATTGCCATTCATGGATCCACTTCCAACCTCAACCATGTACCCCCTCCTTCCAGGTCTGTCTGAGTGTGGGGATGGGAGAGGTATACTGCATGCATCCTCTACCTCAGAGGTTTCAAGGGAATTGCATTGGAATCCTTTCTCAAGTACTATTTTACTTGTAAGTCCCAAATATAAAACAGATAAAATTAAATTGCTGTGGTTGAATTGCAACGGGGGGTCAGGAGACCCCTTTTGCCACAGCACCCCTCTGAACTCATATCAAGACTCCAAAGTTCCTCCTGGGACTCTAGAGATTGAAGGAGCTCAGTATGAAGCCCCCCACCCCCCACCCCCCATGTCCATCTTCAAACCCCTTGCCTCCTGAGTCTGGAGATTGTGTGTGTAAACTTTTTGAAATATCCTTTCATGGTAAGACCACAGGTCCCTGGGAAAGGTGATGAAGGGTCTGAATTGTGGAGTCTTTTGGTACAGATTCTACCTCTAAGTGGCTTCAAGGCTTTCAGAAGAGGATGTTGCATCTTACTGACCGGCCAAGTGGTCTGATGAGGTACCTTCGATGGATCCCCAAGTCCATAGGTAAGGCTGAGCAAGGGAAATAGCTCTCTCCTTTCTCTCCATCAGGCCACCATGAGGAAAGTAGAATCCATTAGGGTATCTTTTCTGGCCTTTTTGTTCTTTCTCCCTTGTCAGGTTTTCTGTAGACATTCTTTAAGTGGTATGACCTCAGTTACTTTCTCTTATTAGCTAAGATCTCTTTTTTATACCCTCGTCGTCTGGCACATCTTTTCCTTTAAATGGAGCCTGGTATGGGGTTGTTGGGGGAAGAGGAAGAGAAGGGGAAAGGCAATATCTCTTGTGCCTCTGTGAGTCCTGAATGGTATGTGTCTTGCTCTGCTTCCGATCAGATTTACAAAATCCATGGGAGTCAGATGTAATTGGATGAGCCCACTGGAGTTTTTCTGGCCCCAGGAATAATCCTTGGTACTGAGTCCACAGCCTGACGAGCTGGTGGCAGAGTTCAGAACTTCCCTGGCAGGAGTTTTGTGTTTAAACTTGGCCTACACAAATGAGTCCCCATTCGTCACCTAGTTCCTTCAGCCAGAAGGGAATGAGGGTGGAGGGTGGGAATTGCATTGCAAATGACCCCTTAAGCTTCTAGGAAAGTATCCAAAAGTATTTCACAGGATAAAAAGGAAATGAATATGGTTGAAGACATAGGAAGAAACAAGAAGGCCTCAGTCTGAGGGAGTTTGGTCTTATATACAGCAAATAAGTCACAAGTGACCAGATCGTCCTCAAATTCTTGCCTTGTTCCCAAATCCCATGAAAAACGTAACAGTACAGCCCTGTTTCACCTTTTTGTTTCCCAGCCAGACAACTGGTATATCAACAGGTCAAGTTAAGGGTAAAGGCTCGGGTTCGTTGCCTATCACCAGGGGCAGGGCCCACACTAGCTGCCAACCCAAACACACAGAGGCAAGAGCAACAGCGGTAGGCATGCAGTTCCAGCAATAACTTTCTTTCCCTGGTGCATGGGAGTGTGTGTGGGGGGGAGTGGGTGTTGATGACTGGAGCCTCAAGCTCAGACAATTCTGTTCTCACTCTCCCACTAATCACTGCGTCACTTACATCACTTACATCTCTTGGCCTGATCACTATCAGATTTGAATTTATCTGAAGCATAATGACCTACGCATTCTTAATAGGTTCAAATAATCTACAAAAGAACTTTCTCTTCTGTATTGTATATAATTTCTGTTTTGAGCTGTCATTCCTGTCGGGTGGTAGAAAGTTGATTTCAGTCCATTAAACCATCCTCACTTTTCCCTGGTGATACTTCTAAATACTAGGTAGAGGTACAGAATGCATTTCATCTGTGAGGTTATGCACCTGTGCTGGCATCTGCTGAGATGTCTAATAGCTCTTTGGGCCCTCAGTCCTCTATCCACACAGATTACTTTTGAATTGTTCTTCGTTCATATCCAAAAGCCCCTTTTGGGTCTATGGAAGTCTTGGCCTCTCAGGATGGATTCTATGACTCTAGTGCCACAGAGAGACACAAGAAACCCTCTGAGTCTCTCTAAACCCCTGTGCGCCTACACATAACAGACAGACATTTCTTCTTGATCGTCTTTCCAGCTTCCACGGCACAAGTTCTTTATAGTGGAAGCCTACACACATCCTATTGGGGTGTTTTGGGCTTGTAAACAAAAGATCCAATGGAAAGCAACTGAGCATAAGCTTACATATTATTTCCCATAACAAGAAGTGTGAAAGACAAGACACGCTGTTAAGATGATTTTATTCAAGCTATTGCAATAGGGAGAATGTTCATCAATGAGTAGGTTTTCTAAGAAAAAGAAGGGGGCCTTGGATTTTAATAATGGCAGGTAAAAAATGGGGTCATCCAGTCTCATGAGAGTCATCGAGAAGGATAAAGATGGGTCTTATTTCAGCATATGGGAGAGCTTTGCGGGTAACTGTTTCTCAGAACACAAAAGAGTGAAGGGATTTTGGCGAACAAAAGTGTGGGGAATTTCTTAACCATCTCTGTTTTCTGAGAACACAGGGCTCAGGTAAAGTTCAGCATCGTCAGTCTGTCCTTTTGTTCAAAACGAATGAATGTTGCTTCTCACTGAACAACTCAGAGGTGATCGTGAACCCCCTGAATTGAGTGAAGCAGGGTCTAAAATAGTCTTTCAAAGGCTTCTGTTGCCTCTATTCCTGCAAAACCAGTCGAACCATCTGCAGAGAGGTGATGGCAAGGTTGGTTGTTTTAGAGTCCGGGAGATCAGGCATTTTAAAATAAGGATGATTAAAATGAAAGGGGGAAATATTAACATAAAAGGTTCCATTAAAGAAAAGAACCAGGAGTTGAACCCTGGCAGATTCCAACAGGCCAATGTGGGAAAATCATTCAGTTATGCAGCACCGCTCATTGAGTTGCTTGCAGCTCTTGGTGATGTTCACAGTCTATGTTACTTCTCGTATAAGGGTGTGTATGACCCACACATTCTGCCAGGCTTCCTCAATAGTCCAGGTAGTGCCTTGTCCGGAGAGAATTCCAGCTCACACATGGTCTCCTGTGATGGTGACGCCTTCAAGATTTATGCAAGTCAATGAGCTTCAGTTTGCAGAGCTTGTTCAGGTCCTGGGGAAAATAGCCAGCTGCAAGGCAATTTGGAGTCCTAATATGGATATGGACAGTCAAGTGATATGAGGTCTGACAGTTAAGTTTGCCAACTTGTTGCAATGATGTTGCTAATCTTTTTTGATATCAGAGGGATAACTCATTATGAATTTGTACCAACTGGACAAACAGTTAACCAAGTTTACTGCTTGGAAGTGCTGAAAATGTTGCATGCAAACGTTAGACGACCTGAACTTTTCACCAACAATTCATAGCTCTTGCATCACGACAATGCACCAGCTCACATGGCACTGTCTGTGAGGGAGTTTTTAGCCAGTAAACAAATAACTGTATTGGAACACCCTCCCTACTCACCTGATCTGGCCCCCAATTACTTCTTTCTTTACTCAAAGATAAAGGAAATATTGAAAGTAAGACATTTGGATGACATTCAGTACCTCAAGGGTAATACGAAGACAGCTCTGATGGCCATTCCAGAAAAAAAAGAGTTCCAAAATTTCTTTGAAGGGTGGACTAGGTGCTGGTGTCAGTGGATAGCTTCCCAAGGGGAATACTTCAAAGGTGACCATAGTGATATTCAGCAATGAAGTACGTAGCATTTTTTTCTAGGATGATTTCGCTAATTTAAGTGTCAGAGCTTGTAATTCTCAGTAATTCCACCAGGCAGGAGGAAGATAAATTGGAAAAGTTAGTTTGGAAGGTTGTAGCCAGATACTGAAGGAATCTGGAAGAATTGAAAATTTGGGAAGGATTGACAATTTGGGCAAGGTAACAGGTTCCAGTCCAATTTACATGTAGGTAACAAAACTGGTTTTTCCACAAGGAGAAAGGAAGTCAGTCTTTACCAGGTAAGACAGAGTTTGTGTATTTATCACCTGCAATTTACAGAGAGGGTAAAATAGCTGAAAGACACTGAAAATCTTATAAATAAACCCATCAAATATAGTCAGCTATCATCACAATTAAGTCCTTTTTCAGGGACCTTCTACAACTTTCTATACCATTACACATCTTTTATAATACAACTTCTCAAAGTGGTAAAACATAAACCCGTTCATTAATAGACCCAAATATATATATATATATATTCTTTGTAGCATATAAAAATAAGAAGCAAAAGCATATAAACGGAAATTATGCTTAGTAACACTGTTTCAGTATTTTATATTTTTAGATATGATCTTAATATCTAATGAATATCTATTAATTAACTCAATTTAATATCAGTTCTAGGTTTTAAGTTACCTAAAGATCTTGGATATTATCTTCAAACTGACATACTACAAAAACCTAATTACAATTAAAATAAAATTTGTCAGAATAATGATTTGATTTGGTTAAACATTTACATTTTTTGTAATTTTATATATTTAGTAGAAATAATGCTAACATTCCCTCAGCAAATCTGGATAAGTTTAGGAAGATGATATTCAAGTAGAATAATAATGTATGTTTGAATTATACTTAACCCTAATTCAGAGAAAACAGAGCTCTTTTTGTGTAACTGAAATTATTGAACTAGTCTTGTTTGCCAAAGTATTACCTACATTCTGAGAACTTGAATTAAAAAAAAAAAATTCTTAGTTTATATAAGAATGCCTTTTTTTCACATTGAAAGTATTTCAGGCACAATTTCCTTTATTTCTGGGAATTTTAGGAACAGTCAATTTAAATATGAGCTTTTTTTTCTCCTCTAAGCCAATCAGAATACAATGAGCTCCTTTAAGAAATTTTGCAATTTAATTTGGTAAAATCACCCAGTGGTAGGAAAATACTAGACTCTCACAAAATGAGAAGTTCTCTGAGGCCTTCTTGCATTACAGACATAAACACACAGACAGAGAGACACTTACAGCTTCAATTCTGAACTTTCAGCCATGGGTTAAACTTGGTCCTTCTTTTTGTCCTCAGTCTTCCTTCCCATATTGCATTTGCAAAGCCTCCCCATTCCTCATCGCTCCTTCTAAATGTACCTCTCCCTTGAAGCCTTGTCTTCGACCTCAGCAGGGTGTCATCCACAACTCTTGCTCCTCTCTGATCACTTGAATCCATCAACGTAGAATTACAGTTTTTTAATGTCTATTCATCATCTCTTTAAACTCAAACTCAGTGATGGCAGAGACTAGATCATCTTTCCTTCAACAAACACTTATTCTGTACCTACTGTGTTTCAGGCACTGTACTAGATACCCTTTACACAATGAGTAACAAAAAGGCAGGATTCCTGCCTTCATGGAGCTTCCAGTTTGGAATTTGATATACCTGTGTCATTTTATGCAAGATTAGCAGTGGTTTGTTGAATAAATTAACAAGTGAATGAATAGCTCCAGGCTTAGATTAACCTTGATACTGAAAGGGAAATAATATTTTATTCAGAACCTGTTATGTACCCTAAGCTCTTGGGCACTTTGTACAAATTATTTAATTTAATCCTACTAATATCCAGACTCTGCTGGGTACTTTAATACTTATTTCTAATCTTTACAGCAACCTCGTAAGTTAGATAATATTACCCCCATTTTACCGAGGAAACAACTGAGGCTCAGTGAGGTTATCCTACTTGTCCTGAATCATGATGCTAGTAGGTGTCAGTTTTAGGATTTGAACCCACATCTGTCTGACTCCAAAGCCCTGCGTCAGACTGCTGAGTATGGTTGGACTGCCTTGGAGAAAGCTTAGGTCGTATATTCCAGAAAGCAAGTCACAGATAAGTCTTGACCTAGGGAGTCTGTGTACTTCAGGCACTTAACAACAGGGTGGACCACACCAGTGATCTGAGTGCCCCTCCAGCCCTCAGTTAGATGAGTCAGGGTGGGAACCAAGACCAGCATGTAGTGGCATGCTGAGTGCAGGTCTGGGCTGAAGTTCCCAGGGGGCGGAGGGCCGCTCTCACCTGGAGCCACGCTCAGCCAGGCAGTGAGAGCAGGGGGCTGCCAGGGAACAACAAGAGCCATTCATGCCAGAAGCTCACTCCTCCCACGGAGGCCATAAGTCACATTCCTCGTTTGAAGATCAGTGCCCAGAGCTGGGCCTTTCATGGAAGAGATGCTGTGTATGTGAACAAACCAAATGACAACGAGTAGCCCCCCAAATTTTAACCCCTCAGGTTTGCAACAAATGGCCACAGTCAGTTCAAGCGATGGTAATGTTGGGAAGGAGGAAAATAAAGGCTGCTGCCTTTACTTGAAAAATGAAGCAGCTCCCTTACCTCTTGCAGAAAGTCAGGGCCAGCAGTAAGAGCAGGGAGCTGTAGGACACATTTGCTACCGTGTTTCCTCGAAAATAAGCC
The DNA here is from genome assembly GCF_036562045.2 of Rhinolophus sinicus. Lineage (NCBI taxonomy): Eukaryota > Metazoa > Chordata > Mammalia > Chiroptera > Rhinolophidae > Rhinolophus > Rhinolophus sinicus. The sequence continues at coordinate 108,950,164 of NC_133756.1, forward strand.
CCAGGTAAGAGCTCAGCCAGACAGACGCATTCAGCACGTTATGACTGTGTTCCAGAAGACGACATGACTGAATTTGAATAAACATAGATTGCTGTACATGAAAAAAATAAGACATCCCCTGAAAATAAGCCCTCATGGAACAAAAATCAATATGAGACCTGGTCTTATTTTCAGGGAAACACGGTATGTTTTAGGGACTTTGTAGACATGATCACGTTTATTTATCACAGTCACTCCATGAGGTGGGCACTATTATTATCCTCCTCAAATTACCAATGTGGAAATAAGTACAGAGCGATTTAAGTCCCTTGTCCTATATCACAAGTAAATGGCAATAGCAGGATTTGAATCCAGACTGTTTGAATCCAAAGACTGTGATCTTAACCGCTGCATTATATGGCATCTCCAGGCAAAAAGAACATGAGGGATCATTATAATAATGACCATCCAGGAATCACAATTTCCTGTGTCCACACCCCTTTGCAACCTGTCATTGCTGCCTCTCTCATCAAGAGATGGAGTCTATTGCTCCACCCTCTTATTTTCCCCCAGAATCTGGGATAATCTGGTGACTTGCATCACAGCCTAGACTTCAGGAGGTTTTGCATCTTCCTCTTACCATCTTGGATCCCAAGACTGCCATATTAGGAGGAAGTCCAGGCTGTCTTCCTGGAGGAGAGGTCATGTGAAACAGAACTAAGGCAATCCAGCCCCAAATGCCAGTTGGGTAAGAACCTCTTGGACGTTCCAGCTTCAGATGAGTTTCCTCTGCCTGCAGCTGCATCTGTGACCCCAGGCAAAACCAACAGAAGAACCTCCCTGTCAATCCACAGAATCAGAAAAAAACCATTGTTTTAAGCAGCTAAATTCTGAGGTGATTTGTAATGTAGCAATTGATAACTGAAATAGGTAGGTTTTAAATTCATTGTCTATCTCAGGCTACCTGCCTTTTAGCAATCTAGGGTTACATGATAGAGAAGCACAGGAAATTTGAGCAGGCGGGACCATAAGGCAGCATCTAATTAGAAGCTTTTCTTTTATAGAGAAACAAACTGAAACCCAGAGAGAAGTGACTTGTCCCAAACCAGTTTCTCATAGCCTGAGTCAGGAACAAACCTGTCTCCTTGCGTCTCTTGTCTAGAGTTCTCTTTCCTACATGGTACTGCCTAACTACATGTGCCGTTAGAGGATGAAAAAGCTATTCACAATTAATTTCAAGGACCAACACTAAAAGCTGTTTATAGCTTATAGTCTTTATAGTCTTAATTTCTCAGGACATCCATGCAAAGAGATCCATATGCCAAAGATCCATTACATGCCAGGAAGCAATTGCTGGAAACAGTGAATTGTTATGATTGAGTATATGTTGTCTCTCATGGGATCTGTGTATTTATGGATGTGCCAGCTCCTGGTAGATCAGTTGTTCTCATCTTGGCTGCACAGTGGAATCAGCTGAGGAGTTTTAAAGAACACCTGTGGTATGGCTCAGGCATCAAGAGATTTAAAACTGGCCCAGGGGGAATCTAATGAGCAGCTGAGACTGAGAGTTCCTGGGGGCAGTATTTTCATCTTTGCACCCCTCTGGAGCACCTGGACACCCACCCCGTTCCCCCCTCAGAGCATTGTTGATTGAAACCAGGGGCACATGATGAAAATATTTATAAAGAGCAGCTATGGCAGAGTGGAAAGTGCATGGGCTTTGACGTTAAAAACATCTGTCTTTGCCTCTCAATTTTGATATTTAGTAGCTATGTAACCTGGCATACAATAGACTGAGCCACCTATAAAGTGGACGTAAAGATGAAACTGACTTCCCAGGGACGTTAGGAAGCTCAGCTAAGACTGTTTAGCTTTTGGAAAGCTCCTTGTCGAGTATTGACAGTAAAGACCTTGTCGTGTATTGTTATTTCTATTCAAAATAGAAATAGAGAAACTTTCCGAAAAAGAAATGCTAAAATCAATGAAAGATGACTATAAGGATTTAAGCAATAGAGTTAATAAAAGACATGAAGTACAATTACTTATGATTCCTCCATAAGCGTGTTGAAGCATTTTGTTATTTCTCCCTCCCGATTTTTTTCCTTTTTGTTTATATGTGTGCTTGCACACATGCAAACACAGATGCACAAAAGCACAGTTTAAAAACGCCATATACAGGATTGTATTGTGTTCATTTTCCATGTTAATAACTATAGTTCTTCATAAGCATGAGTTGTAATTATTGTGATGTTTTTCTAACCTAGTAATTTGGTGAGCAATTGAAGGAGGCTAGGATGAAATGGAAACAAGAACAAAGCCAGTGCAAATTTGCAGGAAAAATTACACATTTTGGGGGCCTGATGATTACTTAAAATTATTTGCAAGCATCCATTGAGGCTTACCCATTTCCTCCTCTGAAAAGACTGATGTTTCCCACAGGAGTTTGGGAATTGACACAGATGAAACGAGGGTATCTGATCTGGTACTGCCCTTCCTAGAGAGCCTTCCCTCTGTTGAAAGGCCTTGGTCGCAATGTTTGGTCCCAAATCCTTTTGGCCAGCAACGTTTATGTGCACATGGTTTCAAAGGTAGCAAGGAAGGGGGTGGGAGGAGGATCAAAAAGCTGATTCAAGTTAACTATCAATGTGGATAAAGGAAGTTTCATATTCATGCCAATCTAGAGTTGATCCAAAAGTCAACAGCTAAAAGAGCCAGAGCAAACACATCGGCCCAATCTCTGAGGATGATCCGGCCTTAGGAAGGACACGAAGACAGTGGGACACTTTTCAGCTCAAGTCTCCCATTTCTGCACTTCATTCCTAACAGCACCCGAGCCTCCACCTGGCTGTTAGCTGGGAGCCTTGCCCATAAGGAGACAGTGTTTACAGAATCAATGAGGAAGAGAGAAAAGACAACTGTAAATGTGAAGCAAGAGACCCCTTTTCAGGGCATCCCAGCATGGGCATGCAGAGTGTGTGTGGTTCCATTAAAATCAGGCCTTTGCCAGCGTGATGTCTTGTTCTGTCCAGACATCGCTGCTCAGAACAGCCTTGAACTTCTCTGCAAACTGTCTTTAGAGGCCCAGTAGAGAAATCCAATTCATTTCTTTGTTTTTATAGTACTCTCTGATATTTTTTTGGAATGAGGATCTTGTTTAGAATACAAAGAAGTAGTCTTGGAGTTGGAGAAACCTGTGTGTGAATTCCAGTTCGTCTACTTAATGACCATGTGACCTTGGACAAGTTACATACCTTCTGTGTTTCTTAATTTCCTTGTCTGTAAAGAGGGGCTCGCAATCCTTACCTACGTCCCATCATTTATAACGTGGGAAATTACTCTGATGCAATAGTAGTCTCCAATGCCACTGTCAGGCAAGGTGGTACCCGCTACCAGAGGTCACAGAAGGGCTCACTAGCTAAATTAAAATGTTCTAATTACGCAGATTATAAAATTAATTAAAAGCACACAGTGAGAAGCAGGAGAAATGTATTAGCACTCTGACTGAGGGTGTGAGTGGAGCAGAAGGGCCGTGCTACTTGTATCCTGTCTTTCTCTCTTTGCCACATCAGCCTTCCCCACTAATGGTCTGGTTACAGACCCTGAGTTGAGGTTCAAGCTAAGGGGCCCACAGATGGAACGTGCCCTGGCCAAGAACGCACATTTGCTCTATTGGAGAGATGCAGGGACAAGTACAGCAACTATCTTGCTGAGTAGCAATGAGTTGCAGCCATGAGCTGGCAGAGAACCCCTGGAGCCAGAATGGGTGTCATCAGTGTACAGCTGAATTAAGGCCTCATGAATATTGATTGCTGTTGTATATTTAGTGCACTCAGAGTGTTTAGTGCCTCCTAGGTCTCTTGTATACATAGTCAGGGCTCAGGCGCCTCATGACTATTTCGTGTCTTGTAAATATTAGATATCTCTTGACCCTGCCATCCCTTTCTACCTATGTTAAATCTGCATATGCCAATTTTATGAATTTCATTTCTCTAATATGTTTTCTTCTTTGGAAGAACTGAATATTTTCAAACAAAACAGCAAATACATATTGCGGCATCCTAGTGGAAGGCTCAAGTGAGAAAGCAGCTTGTAAACTGTAAAGTTCTACACAGTTGAAGGGATTCTTATTATTCCTGTTATTATAATTGGACAAAAATAACTATGGCCATTTGCAAAAATCAAATCTATGTTGAAAGAGTCAAGCGGAGGTCGTTTAGCCGGACGGCAAAGAGCTGGGAGCTCTGCCAGTGACTGACTTTGCCCACCTTTGGGAAGCTACCACTCCGAGTCATAGTGGCAGCTTCACAAGACACTGAATCAGAGGCTCCATCTAAGCTGTGCCTGGACTCCTGACCCACAGAAACTGTGGGATAATAATTGTATGTTGTTTCCAGCCACTAGGCTTGTGGTAAAATTGCCAGGCAGCAATAGAAAACGAACCCACAAGCTTACAAACACTGAAGGGGATGGGGCAGAGTGGCAGCACGTGTGAGGGTGGCAGTGGCAGCTTCCTGACACGGGCATGGCTGGATGCTCTTGAACTCAACAGTCCAGTGGTGGTCCTTGACATTGCGCTTCCAGCCCTTCTGACAATTTTGTGTTTCCCTAATTCCTTGCATCAAATCACTTTCTTCTCAAATTACAAGTGATTTCTATTTCCTGTGCTGAATCATAGTCTGTACCATGGCCCATCTATCCCAATATTTAATTCTGTTGGTGACGCAGAAACATTTTAGGGGAGAACACAGTGTAGCAGTTCCTCGAATAACGTCATAGGAGCTTAATTCTTATTTATATCAATTTTCTTATGGTAAAATTGCTTTCACTATACGTCGTTTCACTGGAAGTTGCAGAACCTATTGATAACATTACGCGAGGACTTGCTGTAGTTCCTTTCTACAATATCAAGAGAGAAAGGAAATGATAATCGTTGAGCTAGTCTATTTCTTTCAACAACCACAACAATACTGCAAGGAAGGTAATATTAATCCCATTTTACAGAGGAGAAAACTGAACTTCAGACCTCAAGCGATTACCCAAGATTGCACATTTTGTGCATAGTACACCTGGCATGTAATTCTAGGTCACATGGATACCTGATTGCACATTCCTTCCACTGAACCACGCTGTTAAGAATATCCTAGGTTCTTATATGTCCCTTTACTCATTCATTTCTCAAATTTCTATTGCACGTGTTCAGTGCTGTGGTATGCACAGGGCGCATACAGGGCCTTAAAAAGCAGTACATCAAGTCCCAGGATGAAGACCGGCACAGAATGCTGTGGGGAGGGTGAAGAGGGGCATCAAATGACGTGATGGGGGAGGGGGTCAAAGAAGGTATCCAGGGGGCATGGTGTAGCCTTCCCTGCAGGCTCCTTCATGGATCACTGACACAGCTAGAGGAACTCTAGAACAACGTTGTGAGGCAGAAATGCTTGTATGACTCGGTGAGACTTCGGGTAGCCTTGGCCGGTCAAAGAGCTGACAGCGATGGTGCTCTATCCCCACGAGAGGACCACGGCGCAGTCCCTGGAGGCCCCAAGCGTGTTCTCCCAGGCGGACCGGCTAGCAAGCTCCAGCAGTCCACGGGCCTGTTTTAGTGAGTTGTTGCCTCTCTGGAATGAATATATTTCCCATTAATTGTGGTTTTCAAAACTGCAATTAAAAGCCTTTGATTTACTCTAAACATAGATCTGGTTCGCTTTCATGAAAGCGTACCCAACTCTCCTGTCAGGCGCTCCTGACAAGGTTTTAGAGTCTAAAATCTCAGACAGAACTTCAGTTAGGTCAGATTGCAAAATAGCTCAGCTGTACGGGCCCATGGGCACATTTTTTGAACTCCTCTAAACCTCCTCATCAGAAAAATGGGATAATGGCAATTCCGACCTGAGAGTGACTGTTGATGCATGGACTAAATAAAGTAATGTGAGTGTTCCCACCCCTGGTCCAACTGACCTTGACATTGTTCCCTGCCCTTCCCCTGACTGATTCTGCATGGCATGGGACACCGCCTGCATTTCCCGTCCCCTATATCTGGGGGCCTCCATCTGGTTGTGATCAAGAAGGGGTGCTAATGGGCGGTTATAGGGTGGGAGGAAAGGAGATGCAGGGGCACTGCTCCTCCCTCCTTCTTTGGATGAAAGCTCCAGAGCAGCTGCTTCTCCCCCTTGGCCCCGGCTTCCTGCAGTCACGTGCACCATGATCTGGGCTCAGCAAGTGTCGTCTCAGGGAATACCACCGCCTTCCTTTCTCCTTCAGCCAGAGTTGCCAGCAGCTTCCTGCTGCGGTTACCCTCTGGGTGGTCTCATCACCTCCTGTGTTGTTTCTCCCATCTTCCGTCTCTTCTGTCGCGACTTTCTGGTATTAGATGCCTGTATTTTAAATACTTAGAGAGCTTCTGTTTTCTGGGTGGACTCTGCGGCAATAAGTGAAATGCACTTGCCTGGTAGGATATGTTTTCTCAATGAATGACTAAGCAAGATATCAGGTAAAAGAGGGGGCGGTAAAGCTTAGGCCACGCAGAAGATTGGTTATAGATGTTGGAGTCTCTCAGCCCAATGTCTGGTGAGTAAGTGTTCAGTAAATGTGGCGATGAGGATTGTTCCCTTTCTGCTACAGGGAATATAATGAGAAACATGCCTTTGACTAGAATAGAAGGGTAGAGAGAGCTAATGGTTTCTGTTAACAATAGTCAGCCGCCTCCAGTGTTCTGGAGCCTGGTGCCGAGTGCTGGGAAGAGCTGGCCTCAGCCTCTCAGCACCCAGGCCATAACTGCTAGGTTGTCTGGAAGGGCCGGGCCCTCTGCACACGGTGTCTCCCTAATGAAGAGAGTATTTTTCCACCCCCACAATCTGGGCTGAGAGCTCTTTCTCCTCCTCACTCTAAGGACGGAGGAAGCATGTTTCAAGAATATTTGCCACAGTGAGTCAACCAAGATCTCATTTTCACATTCCTGCTGATGGCTTTTCCGCCCTACGCCAATCCGTTGTTTACGTCCTGTGTCCATCTTACTTTCATTCCCAGCACAACCCGAGTCAGAGGCATCTAGAATGGGTCCTACCCAGAGACAGAAAGAGTTCAGCTCAGTCTGTGCCACCAGGAAGGAGACTGGACTGTCACTGGACTGAGTTCCTGGCTTGGAGTGGGGGGATGGGAGGTGAGTTTCATTAATCTTTATAACTAAGTGCCCAAGATGGTGCCTGGCACACTGGGAATGAAAGAATACAGATGCAGTCCTGTGATGCAGGCTCTGAAATAGGCTTCCCTCTCTGGTATCCTAACACTACCACATTGCCTGAGCGATGACTGTGCCAGGCATCTTACGTAATAACCCTCAAACAACCCTGTGATATAGGGTTATCAAGTCCAGTTTACAAAGGATGAAAAAAGCTCAGAGAGGTTAAGTGATTTCTGCAAGGCTGCACAGCTGGTGAGTGTCAGAATTGGGATTCCAAACCACATCTTTCAGGTTCCAAAATCTGCATCATATGAACAATTCTGCACTGCCTCCCTGACATATTTATGGCAGAAGCCTAAAAATACACTGTGCAGCCACACCCGATATTTTGCAGTTACCCTCACCAAAACCCTGGGTGGACCCCAGGAGGCAGAGCGAGGGGGAGAATGCCTCTGAGCCCAGTGGACTCCACAGCAATCAATCCCCAGGATCTCTCCTGCAGCTCTGAAGCTAAACACCAGCTGTTACCCGGGAAACCTGAAGCCATCTGTAGAGGTCAGGGGCACTAGGGAGAGAAGGCTCACTTGGGTATACCTCCATCACCTGGAGATTTAGTGACACAAAAAGAGATGGCGACTGTGGGGCCTCAATGGCTGGTATGAGAACCAGGCTTTTGTTTTTGAGACCAGTTACTGTGATAATGCACAACCGTTAAACCAAAAGAAACCTAACGAACAAAGCCAGAGAATCCTATTTGATGAACATTGTTCCTGGCCTTATATTTCCACGATCTGAACATCACCAAGGCAATCCCATTTACATGTAGTACCCAAGTCTGTATGGCACTGAGCCTCTCTCTACTTGAACGTCAGAAGACCAGTCTTTGACAGAAACCCTTCTGAAATATTTTGGAGAAGCCCCAGGAATGCTGACATGTGTCCAAGAATCTGTGCTGGTGCTGGTTTCTTGCCAAACATTGCAGCTGCTGTCCCGGGGCCGGATGCTGCCACCACCCTCATGAAGAGAGAAAGAGAAAGCTCCTTATATGTCACCCTCTGCCAGGACTCCACAGCTTCAGCCACGTAGAGTTTGTGTGTTTAATAAAAGACCGATTTAAGTGCATACACACATTCCCATTCCAGCTGTGCTTTGTGAAGAAGGTAAGCCAAGGCCTCATAACAGCTCACAGAGTAGATCTGGAAACATGGCTTCCCTCTAGCCCTGGCTGTTCTGGGTCAGGCTACCTGCAGAACCCCTCTTTCTCTCATGGGTGATTCAGTTCAGGAGAACCATAGTTCGTCTTGGTAAAACTGGCTCTTATCTGATTGTATGTGTTGCATTTAAACCTCACAGATAAACAGGATTCAAGTCTTTTTTTAGTCTCCACAAGTGAACTCCCCAGCTCTCTTGCAAATCAGTAGATAAAAATGGATATATATGGGGAAAGGAACAGTGTCACTTCCTTTTTCTGGCCAGGGTTACCTGAAGCAGTCGTTCTTGCTCAGCCAGAATTCCATGTTATATTTCTTTCAGACAGACTAAATAACCAGTATTTAGCCTATTAGCCGAGAGATGTCTAATTAGAATCATAGATTATTAGTTTTGAGAAGGGAACTTACAGATAACTTAGGTAAAGGGTTTTCTTTCTTTATTTCTTTTTTAAATTTTTTATTGGGGAATATTGGGGAACAGTGTGTTTTTCCAGGACCCATCACGTCCACATCAAGTTATTGTTTTCAATCTAGTTGTGGAGGGCACAGCTCACTGGTCCATGTGGGAATCGAACCAGTGACCCTGGTGTTATGAGCACTGCACTCCAACCACTGAGCCAACTGACTGCCCAGGTCAGTGGTTTTCAATTTGTGGCCTAGATATCCGCTGCCTGTGGTTGATAATACAACATTGTCAAGATTCTGAATAAATACTACACACCAATCACATATAACAATATTTTTCAAACATATTTGCCCTTGTTGAGATGACTAAACTACAAATGAATCTCAAAAGTTTACTGAATTCATTATAGTTTTTAGTTGTTATGTATTTTTTCAAACAACCAACATAAAAATCCATCGACATTTATATGGATATAGTTTATAAATTTTTTTCTGTAAAAAAGTGCATCCTCATATTCAAAAGTTTATGACACTTTCCTCTAGGCCTGTATTGCCTACACTGTCCTGGGGATGTTTGTAAAATGCACCCCAGATCCAGGAATACTTATCTAGCAATGGGGCCCAGGCACATTCTCTCAGTGATTCATTTACACGCTGAACTGTCTACCCAATCATGTTATGGATGAGGGAATTCAAGCTCAGAGAGGGGAAGTGATTGGGCCAAGGCCACGAAACCTTGGTCAGTAGAGCTCCAACTATGCCATCCGTGTCTTAACTCTCTGGCCAAGCAAAGGGCCAGGCAAGCTTACTCCTCTCCCAAGAAGGGTCCAGCTGACAAAGACCACAAGGCATCAGCACAGCAGCAAGACACTGTCTCCAATGGGTGAAAATGTTCTCTTTCTGATGTTTTCACTCTTTCCCTTCAGTTCTCGAAAATTTCCCAGTCTAGCTTCCAGGCCAGTTGCCTCACTACCTTCTGTTATGTCCACATGTGTGGCCTCTAGGCTTTTGCCAGTGCTTCCTATTGGGCAGAATCCACCAATTCTCTCAACTCCCACTTTCCAATTCTGTTTGAGAAGTGTTTTCCAGGACCACCCTAACCCCACTGGTTACTTGATGGCCTTGAATCCCTCTGCACCTGAGTGTGTACTTGTTTGTGTGTTGTTTGGCTTATGGACAGACAAGCTGTGTCTCACAGAATGTCTGATACAGAGCTGGTGCTCATAGGTTCTTGCCTAATGAATGAATGTGTCTAGATATGCATGACACAAATACCAAAAATGTTTAATGAATATACATGTCATTCAGCCTTTTATTTTTTTTTATAACCACTTCCCAAGCACTTTTTGCTAGGCCCTGCTGATACAAAATGGACCAAATGCGGCCCTTCTCTCAAGGAGTTTTTGTGCTATGAGTGGTTTAGATCCCTCCTGCTGTTTGATTTTTTTTTTGTATATTGGCACAGATTTAAATTTTCCTGTCCCCAAATAGATGATAGCTATCTAACTTTGTAATCAAATAGCAAAATCGTGAGGGGGAGCAATCATCAATGAAAACACAAATCCTTAATGAATAATATAATATTTATCCAATTACAGAGCACTTACCACACTCTGGGCCATTTATAAACAGCATCTCAGTTACTCCTCCGTGAAACCCTTCAAGCACACCATTATTTTGCTTTTAATGATGGAAAAAATGAAGCAAGTGTCTTGCCCAAGAGTCCATGAAATGTAATGCCAGCTTTCAACCCCAGGTTTGTGTAATAAGCAAGGCTGTGTCCTTAACCGCGACTCCATATCACCCCAATCCCCTGACAGTGCTTGTGCATCAGGATTTCATAAATGCTGAAGTGCAAGTAGTTGCTGAAGGATCGTGAAAGGAACGGGGATGAGTCACTGAGGGCAGGCCTGATGGGACTAAAGAATTTGTTATCACTAACTTGGGTCAGGGCTTACAAAACAGCATTAGAATCTATTGCACAAAACCCCAAACTATCTGTGAGCTGTGCAAAATGCAAGACACGTCCCGGTTCTCAGATGCTGAGTTTGGTGTCTCGACCTGCCTTCCCACCCATTTATCCTGGAGCCTCTGTCTGTCAAGGGTGGTTCAGATTTAAAAAAACTTATCCCCAGGCCTCGTCTGCCTGACTCATTGTGTTGTCTCTCACTGGTGAGTCACCCATCTGTGACTCAGTCTTCATGTCCTACGCAGGGCTCAGAAATTGGCTGTTGGGGTCCTGGGGACAGATTTACACAGAGGTGGCATAAGGTTAGTGATATGCTGGCGAACCAGGGATCCTGGGCTCAAAAGGTTAGCTGATGTGGATCATAGACTAGATCTCAGGAATAACCAGGTCCTCAAGTGGTTCCCTGCCTCTAGAGCTTCCAAGCGACATAGCTCAGTTGAGCATCGTGGGAGATGTTATTCCCAGAACAGGCTGTTACAACAATGGGGTGTAACAAGATGTTGGAATGGGATTTTTCTTGCCACCAGTTCATCTGAGACCTCCATATGATAAACATCAAGATTCAAAAATGACTACGACAGCACACCCCCGATGCAGATTTTCAAGGGAAAGGGCTCATGTACCTTCACTCTTGGCGCTCATCAGATCAAGGAGAAGGAGAAGGGGGTCTACAGAGTAGAGTGGGGAGAGGATTAGGGAAGAGATTCCTTGGGAGAGGTCTGCTACTGCTCTCTCCCTTCAGGGGAGGGCTGGAGGTGCCGCAGGAGAGCACTGAAAGATGTTCCTCGCAGTAGAGGGATAGAGATCGGATGCCCTAGAGAAAGCCAGCCGTGACTGGCACCTGGCTCCTGCCTCCAAGAGGTAGAGGATGAGAGAACGGTGACTTGTTATTTAGGTGCAGGAACCAGGAGAGAGTGCTGGCTGGGTTTGGCTTGCACTTCCAGAGTTTTGCAGGGTAAGGATGCAGTTGTTTCCTTGCATGAGATGTGGGCCATACCAGAAAGAGAAGCATCATGTGGTTGGGTCATCTTAGATCTGCCTGCAAGTGCCTGCTGGAGGAGTGAAGGGATTTGGGCAGGAAGAGATGTGCCTCAAGTGGCACCAGGAATGGAGTCACATCTGTCAAGGTCAAGGGACCTCTAGGGTGGAGGTCCCAGAAGGGAACCTTTGAAAAGCCCATGGCATGACCTCATGATGCCACCCAGGGATGCTTCCTTTGGCCAAAGGCCAGGCTCAAGTCATAGCTTGACCTGAAACAGCAGAGAGAGAAAGAGGGAGAGAGTGGGGTGGTGGAAACCTGGACAGGAGGAGTCAACAGTAAAGTTGTATTTCTATTATGTCGTGCGTCATGCTTGTTCAACATACTAGTTACAGAAACCAGAAAATGTGTTGCCTGTTTTTCATTCATTTATGTTCTTAATTACTAATAAACATCTCCACGTTTCTCTTGAACCTAATCGTAGCCCAACCTTTTTATTCCTTTACTCTGTATCTCATAATGTTTTGTATAAGCCTCTGTGATAGCACACCCCCTTGTATTATAACTGGTTGTTTACCAGTATTTCCCGTATTACAAGATGAGTTCCTTATGGACAGTAACTGTATGTTATTCACGGTAATATTCCCTGTAACCAGCACAGCGATGGCATGTGATTGGTATACAATCAATTCTTGTTAACTGAATGAGTAAATGAATGTATGCATGTTGGTAGAAAGGATTTGGCAAAAGGGAGATATTTATTTAGGTATTTTGGATCTTCTCGAATTTCACAGCTGGGCTCTGCCCATTGCTTCTACTTATAGCTCCAGTCATGCTCCCTGAAGACCTGGGTAGCTCTTGGCCCATTTGGATTTGTTGAGGGGAATCTCAATTACACCCATGAGACAGCACATCCCTGAGGATGGAGGAGACATTGAAGAGAACAAGCTCTCCATCAGGGTAAATAAAAAATGGGAGCTGAGCCATGCCCGTCCAATTTCAACAGAACCCTCTGTTGTACAGGGAACAGTAGAGAAATTGTTCATCCACATCTCATTCTTCACGGAAATATTCTGACTGCAAATTTAGTATCAGCTTTGATTTCCTGCCCTGGGAGGAGACTTGGTCAAAAGGCACAAAGGGCTTCTGCAGAGACAGAGGGATTGTGAGGTTGAATAAGAGGAGACCCTCGTACTCCATCTTTGTTTCATGGTGGAACTTCTAGCACTGGGGTGGTCAGCCCAGCCCAGCACTAGCCTTGGGCTCCTCTGAGAACTCCATCTCCTTTTGGAACCACAACAAAATCACAGGCGGAAAAGCAAAAGTCAGACCAGGCCTGAGGTCAACGCCCCAGTCCTTCGCTTGCTTCCTGGAAAGGAGCAAGCACAGAGATGCCTTAGAGGGACAGGAATCCAAGGGGCCAAGGGCAGGCGAGTAAGAGACAGAATTCACCCAGCTGTTCCACGGTCCCTTCAAAGAAGCCACCAACTGAAATAACGTGGAAAAGGCACTTGCAGGGTAAAAGCAAAGCCAGTTGCTGTGTCAAAGCTAATTTTAAGAATGTCCTTTTCTCTTGAAATTTCATCACCATGACTCATCGCACCACAGGCCAAGATTCTGAAGCTCTGAGTCAGACTAGGCCCTGGGAGTTGAAGCTCAGTGGGACTTTTACCTAAATAAAGCCTGCAAGCTGGGCCTGCTGTGATAGGTGAGTTAGAAATATGCTCATTCAGCAGTGCACAGGCCCTTGCACCTCTGCCGGTCACACCTGCCCCACAAGTTCCTGGAGCTGTTGGTGTGACAAGTCTTCTCTCAGACACGAGATCCCCCTTTGTTTTTTCTTGAGCTTTCAGTCAGTATGTATCCATATCTTCCTTACTAATTTCCACAATCCCATCAGCACTGTTCTTGGTGCTTTTTTGATACTTGCAGCCAGAACAGGTGTGATGATAAAGCACAAATTCCAGAAAGGATCCAGGGTCCCCTTCTCTTAAATGCCAGTCAAGTGGAATGACATTTAAATTGGGGTCTTAGAACATCAGAGATGGAAGGAGCCGTGACTCATGTCATCCATCCTCCCTGTCCTAATATAGATAAGACTCAGAGATGTCGACCCAACAGGCTCAAGATGACACAGATGGCTAGGAAGAGAAGCCAGACAAGAAGCCAGAATCTGCTCATGTCTAATCCCTTGACTACACTGCCTCCACTTTTATTTACTGTATGTCCAGATTAATCCTAAGACTCAACAAAACCCACATCTGGACACCTGGGTGTTGGGGGAGGAGAAGACCTGCAGGAATGAGAGAGGAGGCGATTTCAGGGCTGACTGCCTGCTCCTTGATGTCCCTTGAGCTCCAGACCAGTGACCTGAGGAGGTGGCTGCCACAACCATGGTGGCAGAAGGCCTGGAATAGCCTGGAGGGGAAGGTGGGCTTGTAGGGCGTGGACTGGAGGCAGAGACCCAGTCCTGATTCAGGGACAGGGACGGTGGTGGTGGGAGGGTAACCAAAGCAGCAGAGTTGAGGAACTTGGCCTGTGGAAATGGCTTCTCAGCTGTCCGTGGGGCACAGGATGGGCGTCACCCTTACTGCGATGAGGGAGTAGCATGCATGTTGTCAGGTATAGTAAGAATGGCTTTGGCAGCAGGCTATTCAAGTCAGAATTGTTTGAGTGACAACAGAGGCCACTGGAGCTCAGGAAGAGAGGCTTGTCACGAGGATTCAGAGACCTCACAGGAGCCCAGGGATAGGTACCATATACAGCCAGGACTCGGTCAGAAGGAGGGGCTAACTCTAGGCTCCATTCTCTTTGGTTCTGTGTCCCTGACCCTGATCTCTTTCTCCCTCTCTGTCTCACTTTCTCTTGACATCTCTGCTTCTCTCTGCGTCTCTGCTCTGTCTTCCCCTCTCTGCTGCCTACACTTCTCACTTTAGTTTGCACATGGCCCAAAATAGTCATCCCTGACTTCTGTCCACTCAGTAGCCTTTAGCTCTGGGGTAACTAACTGGCTGTGATTTTTCCAGATTCTAAAATCATAAGAGAGCAGTTAAATGGAGCCAGATCACATTTTTGAGCCTGGGTGCATAAGTCATAGGCTGCTCAATCCTTGGCCACCTCAAGGATTAGCTGCCCTAGTGTCAGATCTCCAAGCTTTATCCAATCTGCTGTAGCCACAGGGCAGGGTCTCCAGGCCACAGCCAACCAGCAGGGAGTGGGCGAAGCAGGGACTATCGAGGATTCTCAACACACAGAGTATCTAGCTTTATATTCCATTTTTGCCAGTTCTAGGACTTGTGACTCTGGGCAAGACTCCTTACTTCTCTGAACCTTAGCTTCCTTATCTGTAAAATGAGGGAAATAATACCGACTTGACGGGGTTGTTGAGAAGACCAGATAAATAGAATATCTAATCCGCCATGCCTTGCACATGGCAAATACTCGGGCAATAGTTGCTGTTATCAACTAGTACTGCTATTATCATCTGGCATTTAAGAGAACCAGAGTCTTGGGCATACATAGTACATTGTGGCCTGCAGCCTTTTGAACTTCTCCCTCTTTCGTCTTTGTCCATTTGGAATCTTTTTTCTTCCCCCTCTTGATGTTTCTTAATCTTTCCCTTGTTGTCAGTGCTGTAACCCAATGCTTGAGAATTTCACAACAGGATGCACTGGAGCCAGGGTTTTCCATTTGGATGTGACTTATATGCTCTGCCTTGCTGTTGTCAATAGCATTAGAGGGGTGGAGGGTGTGGTTTATGGTACTGAATAATGCTGTGATCTGTTTTTTTTTAAATTGCTCCAACAAAGGAAGGAAGTTGTCTGTGATGACACTGCTGGCTTTTATAACATAAATTTGAGCTCTGTGTTGTTGTTTGGCAAAATCCCCCAAGTTTCCCTCAAAAAAGAAGCTCAGGCCAAGTGAGAGCCAGCTACAGAATGCAGAGATATATTTAATAAAAAGCAAAAATCACTCCAGATGTCAGAAGTTGTTATAAACAAATACTTTGCCAAACATACATAGCCTTCTCTCTCTCCCAGTCAGTCCGCTGTCTGCACACATTGCAAAGTCATCGCCTGGAAAGCTGAATGGTGAGCTCTGTCCATGAGAACTCAGGCTGCGAGGACCGGTCTGGGGGGAGGTAGGTTACTGGGGCCTTAGGAAATTAGGGACAGAGCTACAAATGGGGGAAAGGGTCAACAGACAGAGACCCAATCCTATACGAGCATGGTGAAGGCGGACCTGTTACAGTTAGAGCAGGGAGATGGGATGCAAAAACAGAGGGACAATCCACCGTCAGAGTCTAGGGCATGTCAAAAATTGCAGTAAAACCTGCCAGGGCCTGGGCTGACATTATGAGCTGCGTGCTTGCCCAGGGTCCCACACTCACAAGGGCTCTGTGGGCGGTTTAATACTCTGGTGCTGATGTATTAAAATTCTTCAGAATTTTTGAACCAGAGACCCCATATTTTAATTTTGTGCTGGGCCTTTAAAATTATGTAGCTGGTCCTGGCCCAGGAGAATCGAACCAAAGACTCATTTCCAAAAATACAAACTGGCAGGAAGAGAGAGGGAAGGATGGAGTGACTCCAGGGCAGGCGCAGGGGCAGCCATCCAGTGATTTTAGAATCTAATAGAACCAGGAAGATGTCGGTGACCCAGCTTGAATAGGCAAAGCCTATGGCAGCAACTGATACCCCAGTAGGGCTGTGCCTTGAAATGTGCCCAGGGTGACAGCACACAGAGCAATGGCCTCAGTCAGGAAAGATGCCCTGGTGTCAGGTGGCGGCCCTTATCCAATCAGCTGCGGCCACAGCCCATCAGCAGAGAGGGAGAGTAGCACAGACAAGGTGCGGGTAAAGGAAGGTCCCCCATGGACAGACCTAGCTATAGATGCCAGCCTTGCCATTTACCGTTGGTGTGACTTTGGGCCAAAGCTCCTTACTTCTCTGAGCCTTAGTTTCTTCATTTGTAATGAGGGAAATAATACCTGTTCATAGGACTGATGAGAAGATTAAATGAGATGCCATATATAAAATTCCTACAATGTTGCCTGGCACATGGAAATAACCAACTGCTACCATTCTAGTCTCCTATTGATGTAAGCTCATTGACTGTGAGCCTGGGCAAACCATTTTTCATGTCTGAATCTCAGTTTCCTCACAAGTAACAATAAAAGCCTCAAAGTCTAAGACAGTGCCTTGCATACAGTAGGTATCACTAAATATATAGTAAATGAATGAATGAAGCTATGTGTCCTGCCACTACAATAAGGGATATGAGAGCTATTTGCAATGCTGCAAAGGGCTTTGCAACTAGATTATTTTTTTGTTGACTTCAGAGAATCAGAATTATTATTTTTTGCAGGTAGGGATCAAATATGTTTGAGATCTCCTCGCCCTGAAAATAATACAACTTTCTGAGTGCTTGCCTGCTTGAATATTTGGGTCAAGCTTTTGTAGCTGGCATCAGCACATAGCTAACTAATCCTAATGTAACCAACTGGGCTGGAAGTCTTTGTATCGCTTTTTATCCTCCTAAGTTTTTCTTTCCAGAATAAGAGGGAAACGGTATTAGCACATGTATGCTATTCAAAAAGTATAATTAAAGACAAGACATTCAATCTGCATGTACCTACCTCAAATGGGTTCAAAGAATGTCATTTCTTTTCAATAGAGCTCATGAAGCATGAAGAGTATTTAGGAGGAAAAAAATCTCATTCATTAGCGTCAGAGATGGCAAGAGGGGAAATGACTTATGTACAAATTATATAACGCACATATTTATCTTGCTCTGAGTTTACATATCCCATATGGGATAAATGGAAACCCAGTGTCACCACCATACCGAGTGCCTTGAATAAGAAGAGCTCTGGGCTTCAAGGTTAGAACATTGAACACTGAGAAGCCAAAGTCAGCCTCCCCAAACTGGAGTGACCTTGAGATTGAATGGATTCTTAAGGCATTACATACTCTCTGCCTTGAATAATGGAAGTGTGATATGGTTAACAGTTGCTACTGAGGCCAGTCTGGCTAGGTCTCCACCAAAAATCTGTGCTTCTCCTTCCGTTGTGTGCAGAGTTGTGGCTTCTCAACCAGGGCTATATTTCCCAGGACTCTAGCAGTAAGTGTGACTATGTAGATAAGTTCTTGACAATGGACTGCAGCATGTGGAACTGATGTGTGTACATCTTCTTTGGAGATATATGAATACAAATTTTTGGCCCATTATTATTTGGATTATTTGTCTTTTTCTTGTTGAGTTGTAATAGTTCTTTATATATTCTGGTTAGTAGTCCCTTACCAGATATTTTCTCCTATTTTGTGGGTTGTCTTCTCACTTTTTTTTATAGTATCATGTGATACATAAAGTTTTTAATTGATGAAGTCCAATTTTTCTATTTTTTTTTCCTTTTGGTTGCTTGTGTTTTTGGTGTTATAGCTAAGAAACAATTGCCTAATTCAAGGTCACAGTGATTTACCCCTATGTTTTCTTCTAAGACATTCATACATTTTTTAACTCTTACATTTTGAACTTTGAATCATTTGAGTTCATTTTTGTATATGATATGAACCAAGAGTCCCAAGTTTATTTTGCATGTGGATATCCAGTTGTGCCAGCACCATTTTTGAAAAGACTGTTCTTTCCTTACTGACTATTTTGGCACTTTTGTAAAAATCAGTTGATTAGGGTTTATTTCTGGACTCCCAATTCTATTCTATTGATCCATTAGTCTACTTTATGCTAGAACCTTGTTGTTTTTGTAGTAGCTTTGTATTAAGTTCTGAAATCAGGCAGTGTAAGTCCTTCAACTCTGTTCTTTTCAAGATGGCTTTGTCTCTTCTGAATCCTTGTATTTCCATTTGAATATTAGAATCAACTGTCAATTTGTGTAAAAAAGGCAGCTAGAATTTTATTAGGATTGTGTTGATTTTTCAAATCAGTTTAGAAGGTATTGTCATTTTAACAATATTGTCTTCCAGTACATGAACATGTGATGTCTTTCCATTTATTTAGATCTTCTTTAAATTCTTTCAACAATGTTTTGTAGTTTTAGTGTATACGTATTTCTTGCACTTTTGATTCCATTTATTCCTAAGTATTTTATTTTTGATGCTATTATAACTGGAATTCTTTTTAAATTTCATTTTCAGATCATTCATTGCTAGTATATAGAAATGCTATATTTTAGGTAGCAGAGGGTTGGACAATTTTAATTTTAATGATAATATATTTAAGGTGTAACAGAAATTACATTAGTGATTTCACATATATTTCTTTTTAGGGGGCAGCTTAAGCAGTTAATCCCATGGTAATTCCCCTTACAAAGTTGACATGAATTACAGGTGCATTTTTTTTAGCCATGTCCAATGATCTTTTAAAATATCAGTAACAAAATCTCTGCCTCTAGAGTTCAGAAGTATACAGTTCAGGAGCAAACATTGTAGTCATGATATGGTTTGCCAGTATAGATCCTCACAGTGCTATGTTTTTATCAGCCATCCATCAAAATTACTTCCACTGGTACACAGATATAAAGATAACAGCCAAAGTTTCTGAGTTCTTTCCAGGTGCCAGGCACTGTTGTAGACACTTGCCATGTAGTAACACGTCCCAGGAGGTATCAAAATCCCATGAGGCGTAATCTCCAATCTGCAATGAAGAAATTGAGGCCCAGAAGGGTCAGCAATTTGCCCAAGTGCAGGCTGCCAGTACATGGCAAAGCTGAGATACATACGGAGACTGGCAGCCTCCGTGCCTTGCTCTGCTCCCAACCACCACATCGCAGAGCTGTCTAAAACCAACATGGTGGTACATAAAGGAGCGAAGTTTGGGAAGCGGAGAAATACAAGAGAAGTCTAAATTCCTTATCAGGGTACAAAAGCCCCTTCCTCCCCTCCTGGCCTCACATCCTGCCCTTCATCTCATGCTCCACTGGAAAACTCACCATTCCTCAGCTGTGCCAGGGCCCTTGAAGCTTTGGGGCCCTTGTTGTAGGACCTGTCCTCCTCCATTCAGGCTCTCAGCACCACGCAGACCCAGACCCTGATCCCCCACTGCTGCCTCCACTGCTTCCAACACAGAGCTCCACTCAGACAGTCTTGTCTAGTGAGTGGGAATCAAAGCATAGCAGAACCAAAAGAGATTTTAGAAATTATCTAGAACAATTACATAATTTTCTAGATAAAGAAACAGAAACAGAGGGAGGGAACGTACGGTGCCCAAAGTCACACATCAAGTTACAGACAGGCAGGATTAGAACCCCAACCCATGTTCCCAGGCTGGGGGCCTTGTTTATCAACGGCTGTCAGCCTTTGTTCTTTAAGCACCTCAGGGAAGATCTAAGAAAACTGAAAAGAACTGAAGCACAGATAGCAAATGACCTTGGGCACCTCTTTCAATATTTTTATTAACTCTTAAAAAAGCACATTCCAATATATTTTAACGTGATCTAGAGACCCCAGAGGGGACCTGGAAGTCAACGCCATCTTGATAACTATGGTGTTTATCGTAACAGTACTTCAGAAATGAATTCATAAAGCACGTGAGAGGATAATAAAGGTTCACTCATGCCAAGGAGACAATCTCCATGCCAAGATTAAGCGATTTCCCAAAGATGTGTGTGCACGCACCTGCATGGGACTAAGCTTCCTGTGCCATACCTTCCAACCTGACTCCATCTGACAATCCATGCACTGCACTAGCCCTGTGGTGAAGACATCATTCATTCATTCATTCATTTTTACTTGTGGATAAAAGAAGGGGTTCTATGGAAAGTAACCTCACTGGGTGATCTGCTCATAAATTCCTAACTGGGCAGGTCATGGTGGGCAGTCATGTCCCAGAGGTGTCCATTGTATCTAGTTAACACACCTTTGAAGTAACCACCCTCAAGAGAGCACGTAATCTTGTTGACTAGCTTGTAATCCAGTCCCTGCCTTGGTTTCTCCTACCTCCATGTTATCTTCATTACTTAGTCCCCACTTAATTTCAAATGCATAAAAGCAGGTGCAAAACTGTTATTCTCCGGAGCATTTAAGATCTTGCTCCCAGGCATATGTTGTCAATTTGACTCAAATAAACTCCTACAGAAATTCTCTATAGGTTTGAAAGTTTCTTACCTATGAATGTTTCTTACCTTTGAAATGAATGAATTGACACATTCATTCATTCATTTGCTCATTCATTCATTTATTCATTCATGTGTCCATCCAACACACTGGTTGGATACCCAATCTGTGCCAGGCAGAGTGCCAGGCATGGGGAATCCCGATGCCGAAGCAGAACATCACTGTCGCGTGTGGACACCTACGCACACGGTGTGATTAGAACCAGAATAGGACGGGACTGAAGTGCACATGGGATCCCAGAGAAGGGCGTCACTCTGGTGAAATCTGTACATAGCTAGTTTGACCTCTCTGTCTCCCACTTCCTAGCTCTGGAACGTCAGCACATTTCTCAGCTCTTAGTCTCAGTTAGCTTGACATTAAAATTGGAGAGGAGGGCAAATAATAGTAGCTACTGTACAGGATTGTTATGAGGATAAAGTTAAATACCATCTGTAAAGCAGTTGGAACTGTGGCTGCCTCATTAGTGCTCATTAAACGGTTTGTTCATGGTCAGAGGTGGAAGGCTTCTGTTATAGTCCGATTTTCACAGCCCATGTTACCCCAAGTCAGGGACTTAACTTCCCTGCATTTCCATTTACTCATTTCTAGGTAGTAGGATGTTCCATGAGAGATCAAGGACATTTTTCCCCCTATTCTTTAGCAAAGACACTATGGGAAAACCCCTTTGGACTCCCAGAGTGTAGCCTTCAATAGACTGTAGGGGACACACTCCTGTCAGTCTCCCTTAGAAAGTGGACTTGTTTCCCAGAGCTGCTGTAACCAAGTACTGCAGACGGACAGCTTCAACAATGGGAATGTGTTATCTCACCGTTCTGGAGACTGGAAGTCCAAGATCAAGGTGCTTGCAGGGTTGGTTCCTTCTGAGGCTTTAAGGCAGGATCTGTTCCAAGATCTCCGCCTGGCTTGTGGATGACAGGCTCCTTCCCAAGATTTTTCACATCTTCCCTCTATGCCTGTCTCTGTGTCTAATTTTTCCCTTTTTATAAGGATACTACTCATGTTGGACAGCATGCACCCTGGTGACCTCACTTTAACTTGATTACCTTTATAAAGATCCTATCTCCAAATAAAATCATATTCTGAAGTACCGGAGGGTAGGGCTTCAACATATGAATTTTGGTAGAACACAATTCAATCCATAACAGAAGGGAAATAACATCTGAATCTTCAAAAAAGAACTGTTCTAATATAAATAAATGGCAGATTATTTTACTATCCACTAGAATCTGCTTCTTTTCCCTAGCAAGATTAAGTTTCTCTGCCCCATATAATTTGGGTCAATAAAATGCAAGCAGAAGTGACACTCTGGGCAGAAAGTGGAGTTTATGTTTTGTCATACCACTACTGCTGGCCATGTTTCAGGTGGTTCCTGCTCCGTGAGCCTGGATCCCAGAGGGAGGGCAACTATCAAGGGCAGAGCCTGGAGTGTGAATAAAACATAAACCTTTATTTTTATATGCCACTACGATTTGGGGATTCTTTATTATCTCAGCATAACCTAGACAAGGGATAGGGAAACTCTGGCCCTTGGGCCAAATCCTGCCCACCACTGTTTCTGTGCATAAAGCTTTATTGGAACATAGCCACACTTACTCATTTACTTATCATCTATCACAGCTTTCAGCCTATAATGGCAGAGGTGACTAGTTGTGACAGAGACTGTATGGCCTGCAAATCCTAAAATATTTACTGTCTGGCCCTTTACAGAAAAATTTTGCCAACCCGTGACCCAGACAATTCTTATTGCTACAATATATTTAAGTCTAATTTTTCTTTAGAGTTTTGCCTTGGCAACATTCTACAAACTTTGATATGTAGTATAATAATTATCATCCATTTATAAAGTTTGTCATTTATTTTTAATTCTCTTTTTAATTGGAGTTATTTAAAAGAGTAGAATCTGTTTTTTGGGAGGGGCACTGTCCTTTTGCTTCTAATAAACACTGTTATATTGTGGTCAAAGAATGTGGTGTGTATGATTCTATTTTTGGAATTTATTGAATTTTTTTTTGTGGCCAAATACGTAGCCTATGTTTATAAATGATCCATAAGCATTTGAGAGGAATGTTTTCAATGTTTACTCTCCTTTGATAGATGATGAGTTCTTTCTCTGTCTCTGATTCTCTCACTCTCTCCTTATATATGCGATGAAGATAGTTAATGTTATCCAGATGCTTTTCATCCTTACTTGTTTTTTGGCTTTGGATTTGCCCATTTCTGAGACAATATGTTAAATTCTTCTTTTATGATTGTGAATTTGTCAATATCTATCTTATGTCCATCATTTTTCTTTATATATGTTGAAGCTATGGTCTGATGTACATAAAAGTTGATACCTTTTACATCTTCTTGGTGAATTGTACTTTTAATGAATTTGAAACATCTTTCTTTGTCCCTTTGAATATGCTTTGTCTGGTATTAATACTTCTGCACCTGCTTTCATTTGGATAGCATTTGCCTGGTGTTTCTTAACATTTCCAGCTTTTAAATCTCTCTGGTTATTGTTTACTTTAAGAGTGTCTTTGGATCACTTTGTAAACCAAGGTGAGAGTCTCTGTCTTATGATAGTGACAGTTAATTTCACTACAAATATATTAGAATTTATTTTTTATATTTTTGTTTGTTTTCTATTTAAAGTGGGTTTTTTTCAGTTCCCCTTTCCACTTTTCATGAGTTCATTGACATTTTCTTCATTTCTTTTTTTTAATTCCAGTATTTAGATTAGATCAGATTCCTGTTCTATGAAAGTTAGAATGACATAATCCTTTTGTAGAGTACATAAGTCTCTGTGAATGTCAAACCAGCTGGGAAGTAGGATTTCCAGATAACAAGGCAGGTGGATATTCAAAGTACCACCATAAAAATAAAAGAGATGAGATCATATTTATATACCAAGTTTATGGGAAGCTCTTATTGCATATAAAATAGAGATAATAATTCTATCTGTTCTCCCTGTATCACACAAGGATAAGGAGATAAAAAGGAAAATGGAAAGCCAGTTCTGTTCTGTCAGTGTTCATGTTAACAGCTCTATTTTAGCAAGTGATGTGAAATAATTCTTAAAGCTTTAGCCTTACCTATTAGTTAAAATAGGTAAGGCACAAGAAACAAATTAGTTAAAATAGGTAAGGCACAAGAAATGAATTAGTTAAAATAGGTAAGGCACAAGAAATGAATTAGTTAAAATAGGTAAGGCACAAGAAATGAATTTCAGGCACAAGAAAACACATAAACCTGTCTCTAGGTCAATATTGACTTTTGCCCTGTTTGCAAAATTTTATTGCTACACTGAAATCCTCTGAGCAGATAAAAAGCTACAAGGTAAGTAAATGACACCATGTAGTTATCTGCTTCAAGGGCTCAAAGTACCTTTCCTCACCAAAACCCTTGAGAAATCTGTGCTATTTCCTATAAACCAAAAGAGGGACAATCATATCGGTTTAGCAGTAGCTTTAGATTTACATTGCTCAGAATCTTGTTTACATGTCTTAGCTTTTTATTTCTCCATTTCTTCTCTACTCACATCCAGTTCATTTCCTTCTCCTGTTTCATCAATCACATCTCATTGATTAATTCATTTTTTCATTCACTTCCACAGTCAAAATTTATCAAGTGCCTATAAAAATGGTAGGCACTAATGATACAAAGATGAACAAAATGTACTTCTTTCCCTCCAAAGCACAGGAGCTGGTTCTTAAGGAATGAATGGCAGGAATTTTATATAAATGGAGGGAATTTGGGGCACAGTGAAAAGTATGTACAGAATCCTTCCTTATCTCTATGGTTCTTTTCTAATATGTCTGGGATGACTTTGGGGTACTAAGTGATGGTAAAGACAGATCAAGAAAGCCTCTTTACTAAGAAAATTACAGGAAATTCATGTTAGCTGACCCTTCAGTGTCGGAAAGTCTTCCTGCCCGGGATTCATCTCCACCTTTGGGGCACTGGCAGATGCTTCCTGAAATCATGGTCCAAAGCACCAAATAGGGTGAAGACAAAGGAGGCAAGGCATGGAGATAACTTTCAAATGAAATCATTAATTTCTAATCGGTTGATTTAGAGGATTAAGCCACAATCCTCTAAACCCAACATTGCTTTTCTGCAAGGCTGGATGATTTTTATAAAATTGGTGGGGGAAAGGAGGCTCTTTAAGAAAATGGATGCAAAATTATCAATCAGAAAATAGAGGCAGGGCCTCAGAAGGGGCCCATGCAAGTGAGGAACCCTGAAGCTCTCATTTCATTAGATTCCTGGTCAATCTACTTCTGACCAGAACTTCATGGTGAAAAGGAAGGAAATCTTGGGGTTCTTCATGCATGTCTGGGCCATGAAGTCACTGGGATTTGTTTTTTACTATGTTTCACCAGCTGTAGCCCACCAGGTATCTTTGTGACACATCCCTTAGTCTCATTTTTATTCAACCCTGTTGGGTACCAAAGTTTTTAGAACCCTGTATCCTTGCAATTGATCAAGAAGAGTGTGTTTGTTGAGTAATACAGGGACCTAAGGATACCAGTCTCTTCTCTGGCGTGGTTGTCATTCCTTGGAAGAACAATCATCAACGTTCCTTTTGGGGGCTGTGAGGGCTGTGAACCTGTGCCAGCCTTCAGAGCCACCAGGCAGTCCCGAGGTCCTCTTTCTGTGCGGAGTGAGCTGCTTTGCTCTGGGGTATCAGGCATGTTCCCACTTGTATTCATGTGTTGAACAACTTGAGTTCTGGATTAAAGGCAGTGAATCACCTTGAAGACAGACTGTGCTGTTGGTGCTTGCAGGGGTTTAAATGGCCAGCTTGGAATCCAACACACTGTTGAATTTAAAAGAAAACAATTGACATATGTTTCTCACACCAAAAAACCGAAAAACAAACAAACAAAAACAACACACCCGGATTAATCCTTATTAAGAAGGAGTCCTCCTCCAATGACTGGCAAGGAAGGAATGTCTGAGGAAAACAGTGATTTGCTAATTCACGTAGTATCTCACTTCTATTGAATTTCCTTCTTTGTCTAGGAATTTTGTTTGGCATTGTATGTGCTTAGGCATTTTGTCATGCATGAGTCAAAGATACTACAGATTCCAAGCCCTGATGGGAGCTGGGGCTACATAGAAGCCTGAGAAACAGGTTTTTCCTTATAAAGAGTATCCAGCAGAGAATCTGACCCTAAGAGTTTGATGTTGAGCAAACTGCTTAATATCTACCAGTACATACATGTTTCCTCATCTGTTCATTGAGATTAAGGCTAGTACTTTTCTCAAGTGTTGTAAAATTACAGGCCAGAATATATGTAAAGCACATAGGAAAATGCCTGATACAAATGTTTAATATTAAGAGCATTTTGAGTTGCAACGTATTTACAAGGACTTGGGGAGCACAGAGAAATAGAAGAGAAGGAAGTTTTGTGTTTGGATGGTTGGGGACTAGGATGTGATTTGGGGTGGATGTGAGGATGGATGGATGGATGGATGGATGGATGGATGGATGGATGGATGGATGGATGGGTGGATGGTGATGAATCAGTGGCAGAGTAATGGAGGGGCAGGAGAGAGGTTGGCCCAGGATCTGTTCCTCTCTCTGACCTCCAAAGAAACTGTTTCCGTTTCCTAGTGGCTTTCATGTCACAGAATGGGCAGCGTGTGACAATACACTGATTTGAGAGGCTGTCTTTCTTTACATTTCTGCTTAACCCACAATGCATGATTCCAGCACAATAAGGCATCAACACATCAGGGTTTGGAGGTTTGGGGAGGGAGAGCCAGGCAGAGAAGCAACATAATCAGGGAAGGAGATGTCTCTTTTTTATAAAGAAACCAAAAAATTGAGTGATCACATGGATCAAATGACTTACCCCAGGACACACAACTATGTATTCAAACAATGATGAATGGTATTCAATGTTTCTTTCTGGCAAGGAAGTGTGATACCTTCCCACAATACATCCAGGATTACACACAATTGCTTGCATGCTAAGTATGATATAACCCCTCTCTTGACTCAAGAAAGCATATCAGTAAACAATTGTGTGACAGGGATGTTATTATAAACAGTAACTCAAATCCACTGTAATGTATCCTTTAATAAAATAACTTTAAACATTATTTATATCTCTATTATTTCTAATAAATTACTTGTGATGACTTCCACAGATCACAATTTACTTCTACGTCATGACACGTCAACTGAGAATGCTACTCTGCCCCATGCCATTTCCCAAGATGTGAGGTAAAATACTGAAGACCCACTAAGTTACTCTCTCCATGATAGTGACTAAATACCCAGGCATTGTTTGGAAAACAACCCCCCACAGGCAATGGACTGGCAGGAGTCCTTTATCAACTGATACCATGTTCACATTTCAGGTCCTAGGATGGATGGGCTCCCACAGTGCATGACACATGGCTACCTTGATTGATGAATTCACTCTGAGCAAAGGTCCTTAGACAAAGTCAGTCAGGTTAGAAAAACAAAGCAGCTCTGTATATGTTGATGCCCCGAATATGACAGAAATAGAATTAATGCACACATCCAGTTTATTCCTGCCTTTCAGCCAGTCTTAGGAAAAGCACAGGCTAAGAATACACGTTCCCCACCCCAGGATTTCGCTTGCTGAGTCCCTTTTCCCTCAAGGCGGAGTTGTGGGGCCGGTAGAGATGGTTTCCTTCAATTTTCACTTCAGTTTCCTACTCATTGCTGCCCTGTTGGTCTCTTTCTTCCTGCCTTCCATTTCTGAAAACGTGGATGAAAATATGTTAATCATTGCATGTAATACACCAGTCTATTTTTGCTGGCTTATGTGTCTATTGCCCAACTAAATGAAAACAGCTTGAAGGCAAACCCTGTGTTTTTCATCTCTGTATAAGGTGTGATAAAAAAAAATACAGTGAATGTTTAAATTAAAAAATGTGTTACAGTAAAAGACACATTGCCATTAATCCCCTTCAAAATACTCCCCATTGCTTCAAACACACTCATTCCATTGTTCTTGCCACTTTCTGAAGCAGTTCTGGAAGTTTTCTTTTCGTGAATGTTTTTAGTTGTGCTGTCATGGCTGCCTCCATGTCTTAAATCGATTCAAGACGTTTTCCTTTCATGGTCATTTTGATTTTGGAAAAGAGCCAGAAGTCATATGGTACCAGATCTGGTGAATAAGGTGGATGAGGACACACAATAATATTTTTATTTGACAGAAATTGCCTTACCAGAAGCGATGTGTGACATGGAGCCTTTCCTTTGTGATCAACAAATACGGTGAATGCTGCTGCCGAGTGCCAGCCAACAGAAAGGCAGGGATCTTCAATATGGGAAGCGTCATGTCAAACCTTAGTAATAGTGTGTGACAAGTTTCAACTTGTTCCATGCAGTCAGTCAGGTGTGAGCTACGGTTGAGAGAAGGTGTATTTTAAAGTGTGTCATAAATCATCCTCCATCATGACAATATTCTGTGTCACACATTGCTTCTGGAATATGGCAGTTTCTGTCAAATAAAAACATTACAGTGTGTCCTCATTCACTTTATTCACCAGATCTGGCACCATGCAACTTCTGGCTCTTCCCTAAAGTCAAAATGATTCAGGACATCGAAGCAGCCATGACAGCGCAACTAAAGACACCCACAAAAGAGGACTTCCAGAACTGCTTCAGAAAGTGTTAAGAATGATGGGATAAGTGTGTTCAAAGTGAGGGGGATTAATGGCAATGTGTCTTTTACTGTAATTATTTTTATTCAAACATTCACTGTATTTTTTTATCACACCTCATATCTTCAATATGTAATGTGAATGTAAGTCTTTCATAATAAGTTAGCCTGAAAAAATAAATCTAAATACCCTTCTTTCCTCTTCGTATAAACAATCTTTCATTTCAGGCAAGGGATTACTTACAAGTCATGTCAGAAT
The DNA here is from genome assembly GCF_036562045.2 of Rhinolophus sinicus. Classification (NCBI taxonomy): domain Eukaryota; kingdom Metazoa; phylum Chordata; class Mammalia; order Chiroptera; family Rhinolophidae; genus Rhinolophus; species Rhinolophus sinicus. The sequence goes on from NC_133756.1 coordinate 108,978,908, forward strand.
AATAATAGCTGGCATACATTAATAACTAGCCATATGCCTAGTTCTGATCTAAGAGGTTTTTTTTTTATATATTGAGGAATTCTGTGTTCCCAAACCTTACACATATTGGTCAGATTCTAGCCAATCTCATGCTAGGTCTATTAGAAAGGATATAGAGTTTATAAGAAACATGAACTTAACCACAACATCTGTCATCAAACAACAACAACGTTGACACGGAAGTCTGAAGGAAAACATGCTGAAGCATGTAATTTATGTATTTAAACATAAAAATGGTATATATTTAAGGCACACATGATGATTTTATATATATATATATATATATATATATATATATATATATATATATATATATAGTGAGATTATTGCTACAATCAAGCTAATTAGCATACATTCTCCTTACATAGTTACTACTTTGTGTGTGTATGTAATGAGAGCACCTGAAATCTACCCTCAGCACATTTCCAGTGTGCAATAGTGTGCTATTAACCATAGTCATCACACCCTACATTAAAACTCTAGACTTATTCACCCTACATAACTACAGCTTTGTACCCTTTGAGCAATATTTTCCCATTTCCCCTACCCTCACCCCTAAGCTCCTGGTAACCATCATTCTACTCTCTGCTTCTATGAATTCAGTTTTTTGTGTGATTTTTTTAAGGGACGATTCCACATATAAGTGAGATAATACAGTATTTGTCTTTGTCTGTCACGCTTATCTCACTTAGTCCTCCAGAATCATGGCATGATTTCCTTCTTTCTCATGGCTGAATAATATCTCATTGTGTGTGTGTGTGTGTGTGTGTGTGTGTGTGTGTGTATACACAAACACAGAGGGTGCCAAAAAATGTATACACATTTTAAGAAAGGAAAAAACTGTATTAATTGTAATACTCAATATATACTGATAACAAAAGATGAATATATGTCATGTCTGACTTCTGCAATTACAAGAGGTGCTCAAAGTGGTTACCATCAGTGTCCGGACACTTCTGATTACGGCAACCTACTGCTTGAGCATAGATAACAACTCTTAAAATGTGGATACATTTTTTGGGCATATATATCTAAACACACACGTACATACCATATATATATATATATATATGTACACACACACACACCACATCTTTATCCATTCATCCATTGACAGACACTTGCCCAAGTGTGTTTTCAGGAGTCTTGTTTCACTATAGAAACCTAGTTGCCTTGTTCTAGGAAAACAATTTAACTTCACAGATTCTGTGTTTATCTCCCTCCCTTCCTCCCCAATTAATTGCTGGAACATTGAACCAATGGATAGGCTTCAGAATCTAAATCAAATATATTACAAAGCCTGGTGTCATCAATAATTTTAATTCATTTGAACTTTGCAACCCTGTGAGGTAGGTATTAATGTTACCCGCATTCTACAAGTGAGGGAACTAAGAAGCAAAGAGAGGTTAAGTACTTGCTCAAGGATACAAATCCAGATGCCATAACTTCAAATCTTGTGCTGTGACGCCTACCCATTACAATTCTAAGCTGTGTCCACTTATATGCATTGCAAAAATAACTGCTAACTAGAGTGATTAAGGAAAAGATTATTTTTATTGACGACGTTTTTTAGGAAGTAAGGTTATGTCCAAAATCTGTTAGAATTTTAATTCTCATCCAAAATCTTGCTTTGGGAAGTATAATAATGGACTCTCCAAAAAGAGACCAAGCTCTGACCACAACAGTTGATCCCTGTCCTCCCCCAGACATTCTCTTCAGTCCCATCAGGAGGTTGAGTCCTGCCACCTCTCCTCAGGTTTCACTCTTGCCCAGATCAGACCTAGCCCTTGAGAGTGAATCACTGCCACCTCTCTTGCCATGTCCTCCATATCCCAAGAAGGGTTATCGTTTTGCCATCCCTCCCCATTTCTGCAAACCCTGAGCTTCAACTTAATCCTGTATTTCACCTTGTTTGCTTTCCAACTGACCTCTTAGTGCTACTCAACCCACTGGTTGGTGCTATGACAAATCCACAGCCTCTGAGCTAGCTGGGCGTCAGTATCACTCTGCAGTGCTTGCCTGAGTTCCTGCTTTCTCACAAGGAAGATCCAAATTCTCTCCCCTCCAAAGTTTCTAGTCCTGTCCTCACTTTGTTGGGTGACTTGGACAAATCATTTGAAAGTTTTATATTTTCCTGTCTTCATCTGTAAGAAGATTGATTTAGATCGGTATTTTTCAAACTGCTTTCAAATACATAAACGTGGTATGTCTTTTTTATTTATTTGAGTCTTCTTTTGCATACCATCTTAAGTTGTGTATTGAAGGATTTCTAAGTGAGCAGTATAGTAAAATGCAGATTCTCTGTACTATTTTGCAGTTTTCAGGGTATCAGTATTGTATAGTCTCTATTAAATTCCCCCAAATTTTCATTTTTTCCCATTTTTGTTTGTATTTTTGATACTATTGTAATTGTAAATTATAAAATGTTTGTTTGAATTTTATCTTGCAACTGTGTGTTGGCAATATATAGAAATACAATTGATTTTTGTATATTGACTTTGTGGCCTTGCCAAATTTATTTTATTAGTTCTAGTAGGTTTCTGTAGATTCCTAGGTTGTATGTTTTCTTGTTTTTAAAGAACCTGATACATTTACTATGCAGCTCACTTAAAAATCCTTAAATACATAACTTAAGATGGTATAAATTGGGTTTTGTAAGACAATTCCACCCACTTATCACTCAGGAACTAATGAAAACAAGTGCATTACCAGATAATTTGAATTCTCATGTGTTCAGGTTTCTGCTCTAGAGCTGCTCAAGCTTGGCTGCTCTGCCCCTACCCCACCCTCCACCCCTGCGATTGGTGGAATGCCTGTCCTTACCCTTGCCAATCTGCGATGCCATGTCTTGCCCTTAATACCCTGCACCATGCTGGCTGCCATCTCTCATTTGGGGATTGGCTTCTCTATACCCTCTCTCAGCCTGGAGGGCTGGCCAGAGTATATTCTCTGGCCCAGTGTTCTGTAGTCATGGAAGGGAAGAGTGTAATGGAAAGAACAGTTTCTGATGTCTGGGAACTGAGATAAACAAAGGATCGAGCCTTGGGCAGAAATAAACTCCTGACACTGTGCTAACTATGAAAACTCCAGGCTGCAGAAGTCCAGTGACTTATTTTCCAACTTGTCTTTTGAAATCAATTATCATTAGGTTAGGAGTAAATGTACAAAAGGTGTTACATAGAAAATCACAATAGAAGAGGTCACAATATTAAAGCAACCAATTTTATTTGACCCCACCTTTTCTTTCTTTTTTATATTAAAGTTTATTGGGGTGACAATGGCTAGTAAAGTTATATAGGTTTCAAGTGTACAATTCTGTAATACATCATCTATATATCACATTGTGTGTTCACCGTCCAGAATCAGCTCTCCTTCCATCATCATATATTTGATCCCATTTACCCTCATCTACTACCCCCCACCCCTTACACTCTGGTAACGACTAAATTTTTGTCTGTGTCTACGGATCCCACTTTTTCAACTCTCTTCATTGCTCAGTAATAAGAAAATAATCTAAACGCTATACACACATATTCACAGCATTGTTTCTTTTAAGATGTGAAATTGTATTTAGGACTTTCATGAATTTTCATTGTTGTTCACCTATACTAAAAGCTGTTATTGTTTTTTATACCTTTGATCATGCTCATCCACTACAAGACTGAGTTCTGGGAGGGCAGGCTTTATATCTGACATGGTCATAGGTTATCCCTGTAGCCATGTGCACTGCCAGGCACAATAGGAGTGAATGATTCCTTAGGATTTTCTAGGTAAACAATGATGTTATCTATGAATAAAGACAGTTTTACTTTGTTCTTCCCTGTCTCTATGCCTTTTATTTGTTTTTCTTGCCTTATGACACTGGCAAATATCTTCTGAAAAACATTGAACAGAAGTGGTAAGAGCAGACATCCTCACTTTGTTTTTCATTGTAGGAAGAAAGCATTCAGCCTTTCTCCATTAAGAATAATAAATGTAGGGTTTTTTCATAGATGCCCTTTATCAGATTCAGATAGGTCCTTTCCCATCCTGTTTTGCTAGGGATTTTTAAAATAAATGGGTGCTGAATTTTGTTTGCTGATTTTTGGCATCTATCACATTGACCACATGGTTTTTCTTCTTTATTTTGTTAATATGGTTTATTATATTAATTGATTTTTAAATGTTGAACTACCCTTGCACTTCTGAGATAAACCCCATTTGGTCATAATGTATTATCTTTTTTATATGTTGCTATGTTTTATTTGGAAATATTTTGTTAGAAATGTTTTCATCTATGCTCTTGTAGGATATTGATTTATAGATTTTTGTAATGTAATGTCTTTTTGACGTCAAGACTACCATGAATATTAGGGAAAAAATAACTGTAACTTAAATTTTACATTAGTTACTAACCATTTAATGGTGCTTAAATATAGTAGGTCCGTTTAGTTGCAAGTAACAGAAAGTAAGTTGAACTAACCTAGGCAGCTAGCACGGATCCCAAGGTCAGATGTGAGCCATGTATCCCAGCTTCTGGAAGGAATGGGAACCACAAACCACTGAGCCCTCCATCTCTTTATGGCCACTCTTCCTATTGCTCAGCTTCATTCTTTCCACTTTGCAGACTTAATCTCTCTGCTTCTCTGATTGATATGGTAATTGCTAAGCTTATTACTCATAAATAAACAAGTAAACACAATAAATAAGGCTCAGAAAAGTTCAGGGACTTTTCTCATGCATCACCAATCAAAAGCATGCACAACTGTAAAGTAATGGAGTAGTCTTAGTCTAAAAAAAAGGAAAAATGAGTTGGACCAATTGATCAAAGCAAAAATTTCATTAGTAGTGATTATAGCTAACACTCTCTGAAGTGCATAGTCTATGCTGGACCCGTGGTAAACACTTTACTGGCTTTAATTTATAAGATCTTCACCACATCCTCTAAGGATAGAATTGCATGTTATCTCCATTTCACAGATGAAGGAGCTGACGCTTAGAGAGGTGAGATAACTTGACCTACTCTTCTCTGAATTTTGAACTTTAGAGTCACTATTGCCGCATCTAAATGCAATGCAGGCCTCTGAGTTAAACAAAAATCCTTTGTAACAAAAAAGCAGAATGCTAGAACTATAAACCTTTATATTGTATATGAGTTTTCATTTACGGTAGGTGACAATATAAAGATGATTGCAAGCAATATGCTCTAGGAAGATTTTTGTCTAATAGTGCCGCTGCATAGTCAAAATGATAAGATTATTATTTTTTATATATTACAGTAAAGAAGCTTGTTTTCTCAATAGCCAACTGAGCACTGCTGTAGCAGAAAAATACCAGAAAGAAAGAGGAAAATAACTTAGGTGCTAAGGAAGAATTTTAAATTAGAAAAAATAACAATATAATAACGATTACTATTTTATTAAGTGTTTGCTAAATGCTAGGTGCTCTGGTAGACGCTTTACCTTTATTGGTTTATTTGCTCATCACAATATCCTAAAAAGTGGGTATTACTAACCCCATTTCAGATGGAAAAGTGGAAGCCCTGAGAGGTTTAGGACCTTTCCCAGGAATTGCAGCAAGTAAGCGACAGAACCAGGATCTAGCTTGCGAGGTAGCGGAAGAACGTACAGGAAGCCTGAGGGGCTCTGTGCTGTAGGGCTGGTGTGGCCCATTCACGATGGTTATTTCAAACAAAAAGCATTTTATGCCAATTTCTCAGTAGTCTTTGCTGGCCTCCAGAATTAAGACAATATTGTGAATGTAGGCACTCTGAGATGCTCTCATTCTATCTCTCAACCACAGCAATTGTTGTGTTTCCTGATACAGAAAATACCAGCTTCTGCAGCCCAGAGGCCCAGGTCTCGGAGCCATTTCCAGTTCCCCGTAAGCACTGAAGACTAGAATGTAAATAGTCCTTCGGTATGAAACAGAGCAGGGCAAATACATCCCCATGCATACACAGGCTAGAAGGTTTGCTCAATACACAGAGCTCTAATGGCAAACACACAAAATAAACATGGCACTGAGATTCGGAAGGGGGACTGGGGCTGGGGAAAGTCTGCTGATCACAGCCAGATGTTTACCCACCTGAGCATCTGGTTCCCTAGAGAGGTGCGAGGAGGAATCTAGGAGGCCGGCCAGATCTGCCTTTTCAGATACTTGTTACACTGATTTTGGCCTAGCCTACGATTTGAGCAGCAAAAGCCATTTGGGAGGCCTTTGTTTGTCCAAATCACGATTGGCAAATAAGATGAAAACATCTTGAATGTTGACATTGATCTCAGCTGGGTTTAAAAAAAGACAAATAGCAAATCAAGGCACTCTTAACCACAGGTCCACAGGCAACGCTCAGAGTTGCTTGCTCTGGGGGAATGAAAACTTAGACTAATGAAACCTGGACAAATAGAAGCGCAGGGACTCTTTGTCCGGGGGCACTTTATGGTGCTTCCTTAGGTAAAGGCTGCCTCAGAAGGGGCTCGGTGAGTCAGGAGGAGGCAATCCTTCCCCACCACTCACCAATACACACCACCCCAGTGCTCTTCATTCCCACCCAAAGTGATAAATCTATTAAAATGCAGATGACTTCCTCAGTAATTGTTGATTGATGGGTAGGTGCTAAAATCTTGAGTGTAGCCAGTTGATTATTAAGAGATAGAACCCTCAATATTCATGGTTTTCTATTTACTAAAACAGAAAATTACATCACCCATGGATTAGTTAAATACGCTTGTTGGCAAGTCTGGAAAATGTTCTTCCCATGAACGGCTAATAGCACAAACAGGCGAAATCTTTAGGTTCCTAAGAGACAAGGTGTAGATCAATATACGAAGCACTTTCTCATAGTTTTACCTGTCTGTCTGTCTGTCTGTCTGTCTTGAGAAGTAATGATTCTCCAGGAAAAGGAGAGCAACACATTATAGAGGGAGCCAAGCGCTGGGGGTGTTTCAGGCACCCTACAAGGTCAGGAAGACTGAGATCTAGTGTTTCTAATTATGCTGAACATTTCTTGAGCTTGCTCTATATTCCAGGCACAGTGCTGGGTGCTGCAGGCATACAGGTGAAGACAAAGTCTCTTCAGAAGCATGCAGGATGGCTGGGGAGACGGACACAGAGACTATCGCTACCGGGCGTGTAGGTGCTGGAGCGGAGTTATGTGCAGGGACCATGGCAGCATAATGCAAGGGTGACTTAGCCCAGGCTTGCTTTCAGGCAAGGGAAGGGTCAAGAAATCCTTCCTGGGAATGATGTCTGAGTTGAATCTTAAAGGGTGAGTAGGAAAGGACCAAGGGGAGGCAGGGATTTGAGGGGACAGTAGTGTGGTCTTGGCAGATCCTAAAGTGAGAGATGGGAGATTCTGGAAACGAAGCCAGAGACAGAGAGACACAGAGGCCATGTAATAGAGAAGTGTGTGTGAAAAAGACATTATTATCCCCATTCACAGATGACAAAAGTGATGCTTGTAGAGGTTAGATCAAATGCCTACGATCTGAAGTCCGACAGTCCGAAATCATGACATCACCTCCTGAATGGGGAGGGGTGCTGTGAGGTTTAAATGAGGCAGTGTCTGCAAAGCACTTAACCTGGTTTCAGCACATCGTAAGCACCCCATAACGATAAAGTGAGCTTTTTTTAAAAAAAAGGGGAGGGCTTTTAATATATACATTTCCTCAAGAGCACACAGCAAGTGACAGAGTGTGGATCTGACTTCATCTTCAGTGAATACTCAGGGCAACAGTGGGAGTGACCTGCCCTGGGTATCAGCAAGAAGGACAGGGGTGACCTGCCCTGGGAGTGACCTTCCCTGGGTATCAGCAAGAAGGGGGGTGCAAACTCAGTAGAGAATTTAAAAATGATAATAAAACTGTATTCAGTTGGTCTGCTTTTTATTATTGTCAAGCATGGACAATTCCAAACATCGTCAGTGATAAAATGCTTCTCTCCCAATATCTTTCGTTGGGCTAAGAATTTCTAAACAATTGTCACGAGGTTACAGTTGAGTTTTAATACTACATATGAAAGCCGCAGTGGCCTCTGACACACTCTGTAAACTAGAGAGCTCTCCCTGGATCACAGTCAGGGGAACGTTGTTTTCAAATGGTCGCTGCAGCCACTGTGTTTCCCTGTTTTAAATCTAAGACAGATAAACATTCCAAATGATCGCACAGGGTAAAAGACTTGAAGTGACCCAAGTCCTGTTTCTTTGTGTTTCAATCATTGTGCCATCATTGTTTATTTGGAATCTATTGTTTCCACGAGGGAATTATGTAGTCTGGTAGGGACTGGAAACATGAACTGCACCCAAGGTGTACTCAAATGACTGTGTACTATTAGAAACCATAAGGAGTTCTCTGAATTGACTTCCACGTAGACAAATGTTTATTAAAGAATAAAGAATAAAAATGGGCTAGTTTAAACTGATTTACTGCAAATTATTTTTCTCCTACAGAGGATGGTGTTAAAAAGTTCTCTCCTCCAGGTTTCAAATATGCTAGGGCGCCCACCTCTGCAAGTCTATTGCCCCTGCTGGCATTTCTCCTGTTCCCTCCTGACTCCCATGGGGCTCCAACTGTCCCAATGTCTGTCCTGCTTCATCCTGTAACTCACACATTCCTATCTGCAGAGTCAGTTACTCAGGTGACCCTCTGAGGCCTTGTTGAAATGCAAACCCAACATCTGCGATGGGCAATACCTTAATGCTTAGTGGCCATGACAGCTTAGGGGGGAGGGTCCCCTCTCGTGTAGAGAGCCTGAGATGAGACATTAAATAGGGATGTGGAGAGAGGTGAGAGGTAGGGCTCAGAACGAGGGAGTGGCCATTGAGGGTGACACTGGAGATGACCGAAGTAGGGAGAGAGCCCAAAAAAGAAAAGTGGCTTGCAGGGCAGAGTTGAGAATGAGCATCAGTGAGGAAGATTTCCCATGTCACAGTTTTGCCCACGGCAGAGGAGTATAAACTTGCTCTTTGTGTTCTGCTGATTTGGAGGAATTAAAAGAAAAATCCCCAAAGCCTTGGAACTAATTACAGCAGATGATGGGAACTCTTGTAAACACATCAGAAGACAGAGACAGTGTTCATTTGAAAAGAGAATTTGAGCAAAAATCTTGACAGTGACAAAAGTGTGGTATCTCGGCACAGAGAGCCTACAAACACTGCTTGTTGGAAGCCTGTGTGTGTGCCTGGTCTTCCAGGTAACTGGGTTTTAGGCAGAATCTCATTAATGAAAGATCACTGTAGAGTTTACAGACGTGTTCTAGAGAACGACGGTGAACTCTTGAGATGGCCAATAGCACCAGTTCTTTTCACCATCTTGTATCATGAAAATTAAGTCATTGCATTTGTTGGGCACTTACTTTGCCTCTGGCACTTTGCTAGACCCTGGAGATGCAGTTATGAAGGAGAAACACAATTCTTATCCTCACGGGGCTTAGCATCTAGCAGTGGTGACAGGTCTTAAACAAAATACTATATGTACAATAACAAATAATTTCATGTGAGCAGAGTACCGTGAAGAATTACAGGGTGCTATGGGAATGTATGATGGGGTGAGGTCACAGAAGCCTTCTCTGACCACTCCGTAATTAGATTGGATACCAAATGTAATGGGCAGAGGAATTCAGCTATGGCAAATCTTAGTAGGACATCGAGGGAAACATAAGCCTAGGAGTAACGTGGTGGGCTCATTCACCCACAAATGAAATCCCTGACATTTGCCAAGGGTGGTTCTGGGAAGCTCTTTGTCACACTCAGACTAAGATATACTTAGGAGTGACTTACACTCACATAGCTTTATCTTAGGGAAATCAACATTTCTCGATAGAAAATACAGTTCCAAATGGCACACAGGCAATTAACACAGAATGACAGCAACATATATGGTGGAAGAGCCAGCATCAGCCACAATGCTTTCAGCGAGGACTAGATAAATTGGTCCTAGCCCAAGGGCCCTAGGATTAGCCAGTTCACTTACAGATGGTCCCCAAGTTAGGATGGTTTGATTTAAAAATTTTTCAACTTTATGATGGTGCAAAAGCCATATGCATTCAGTAGACACCGTACTTTGAATGTTGGACATTGCTCTTTTCCCCGGGGCTGATAAGAGGTGGTACAATACTCTCCAGTGAGGCTGGGCAGTGGCTGCAAACCACAGCTCCCCCACAGCCACGCGGTCACGAGGGTAAACAGCCAATACTCTACAGTGCAGTGTGTTGCCAGTGTTTTGTGGATATTGTGTGTTGTGTCTTCCCATCCCATCCTGTCTATAAAATGCCTACCTGTATCTCCTGCTTCTGGTGAGAAAAGGAAGGCAATTACTCTTGAGATGAAACTCAAGATAATTGCCCAACTGTAGGCTACTGTAAGTGTTCTGAGCACGTTTAAGGTAGGCTAGGCTACGATGTTCAGTAGGTTAGGTGTATTAAATGCATTTTCAACTTACAATATTTTCAATTTTTGACGGGTTTATCAGCATGTAGGAGCATCTGAATAGGGCCATTGAGGAATTTCTGTATAGTGCAGAAAGACACAACAACAGAAAAAAATTTACAGAAGGGATGTTTTCCCAAGAGGGAAGGAAAGGATTCAGCCTGAATCAACAACTTAACATTTGAAAAATGGATACAAGGAACTCAACAAATAATTAGACAATGTGCTAGAGGACAGAGTTTGCACCAGCCTTCAAGAAGAACTAATCAGTAGACTCATTCAAATGGAAATAGAAGTAGTTAAATGAACTTGGGCAGGATTTTGGCAGCAGAAGCACAGGGAATAAATCTATGGGAAAACTCTGATTTCCCTAATTTGTTGCAAATCATAAATGGTAAATGCACTTTATACAGATGCTCTCTTATTGCCAAGACTCCTCTCCTAAATAAAAATAAGAGATTATTCAATTGTACAGTTGGCATAGGAAGTTTATTAAATTTGACTATTACCCCTAGATGGAAGATGAACCTTATTCAGAGAAGAGAATAGTAGTTCTAACTCCAGAAACACCTGGGCCCATTATACTGACCCTTACTCCCTATTGCTTCTTATGGTTTGGAATGATTTTATTTATTAGTTTATTTTTCATTGTAAAAGTCTCTGTAGTGTATATAGTTTCTGAGGGCCAAGACCTTGCTTGTCTAGTTCACAATCCTGCTTCTTACAGTTCTTGGAACAGAGTAGGCACTGAAATAAGGATTTAAGGAATGAATTATATTACACCAAGACGGGGACATAATGAACAAGACTGGCCAGGCAACAAGGAAGCACATCCCAGGTAAGTGATACAAAGTGGAGACCAGTGCAGATGGCTCAATTGGAGAAACCTCTCATCCTGAGCAAGACCCACACACTGCAATTCTAAGGCAGAACAGGCGATGAATAAAACATGACAGAAGCTTCGCTATTTCAGTATATAAGCTGAACCTTACAGAAAGCTAAAGGAAAAGCAGGAGTTTAAGTTTGGACTGGTGAGTTTGAGATTGCCTATTCTCCTTCCAGGTGGTGTTATTAAAATAGGCAGTTGGATATATACGAGGTCTGACAATTAAGTTCAAGAACTTGTTGCAACGGTGTTGCTAACCTTTTTTGGATATCAGAGAGATTACTCACTATGAATTTGTACAAACTGGACAAACAAGTTAACCAAATTTACTACTTGGAAGTGCTGAAAAGTCTGCTTGGAAAAGTTAGACGACCTGAACTTTTCACCAACAATTCATGGCTCTTGCATCACGACAATGCACCAGCTCACACGGCACTGTCTGTGAGGGAGTTTTTAACCAGTAAACAAATAACTGTATTGGAACACCCTCCCTACTCACCTGATCTTCTTTCTTTACCCAAAGATCAAGGAAATATCACAAAGAAGACATTTTGATGACATTCAGGACATCAAGGGTAATACGATGACAGCCCTGATGGCCATTCCAGAAAGAGTTCCAAAATTGCTTTAAAGGGTGGACTAGGCACTGGCATCAGTGCATAGCTTCCCAAGGGGAGTACTTTGAATGTGAGCGTAGTGATATTCAGCAATGAGGTGTGTAGTACTTTTTCTAGGATCAGTTCATGAACTTGTCAAATCTTGTAAGTCTGCAGTTCAGGAGAGAAGTTGAGGCTGGAACTAAAGCTTGAGAAGATAGACATTTTATTTAGCTGAACTGTAATGTGTGGGAAAGGTAGCAGTGGAAAATAGGGCTGCAAAGGCAGGTTGGGGACAACATGCTAAATAAATTTTGACGAGAAAGATACATTGTAGGCCCTGATGGTGATGGTGATGATGATGACGATGATGCTTACTTGTTGGACCAGAGTAGACATGAGGGTCAGCACTTAGTGTTGGGATAAGTGCCTCAGCCCATGACGGCATGCTCAAGCATAAAGCCTCCTGGATACCTACACACTTCCCAACTCCCCTCCACTTAGCTCCCCATAAAAAGGAAAGGAAGCAACAACAGGTGAAGATGATGCAGTCACCAGACAGACTCCTTGCACGGTCTGTCTCCTGCTTGGAAGGACCTGAAGTTTAATTGGCCATGTGAAAACACACTGCATGAGGAGTGGCCAGATGGTTCAGTTGGTTAGAGCGTGAGCTTTTAACAAGGTTGCCGGTTCACTTCCCACATGGGCCAGTCAACTCCGCCCATCACAGCTAGATTGAAAATAACAGCTTAAACTTGGAACTACCAAGGTTGCCGGTTCGAGTCCCACATGGGCCAATGGGTTGCGCCCGCCACAACTGCATTGAAAACAAAGACTTGACATGGAGCTGATGGGTCCTGGAAAAACACACTCTTCCCCAATAAAAAAAAGTAAAAACACACTATATGTGATCTTAAGGGGAATATTGTGACATTGTGATAAAATAAGAAATATATACTTGGTCTTCCTCCCTGGTTGCTGGCCTAGAGCTCCTAAAACTCTTGGAATTTCCTGAGTGACAGGGGTGAGAAGAACATCTTTTGTTGTGCATAGTAAGCCGCTTCCAACCTTATCTGAGTTTACGCTAATGAGATGACTCTACAAGTTGGAAGCTGGTTACAGAGGAACCAACCCTGTAATGAGAGGGTTGGACTTTCAGCCCTAACTCCCCACCACCACATCTGGGCCTGGGTAGAGGCTGGGGGTTGATTTAATTACCAGTGTCCCATGACTCAATCCACCGTGCCTGTGTTATGGAACCTCCATAAAAACCCTAAATGAAGATGTTTGGAGAGTTTCCAGGTTGGTGAACACATAGAGACACTGGGAGGGTGGCGTACCCAGAGAGGATATGAAAACTCTACACCCCTTTCCACGTACTTTGCCCCATGCATCTCTTCCATTTGGCTATTCCTAAGTTGTGTCCTTCATAATTAACTTGTAATAGTAAGTAAACTATTTCCATGGATTCTGTGAGGCCCTACTAGCAAATTATTGAACATGAGTAGAGGTTGGGTGGGAACTCCCTCCCGATTCATAGCCAGTTGATTAGAAGAACAGGAGGCCCAGGTTTGAGATGAGTGTCTGAGGTGCAGGCCATCTTCTGAGGCTGAGCGCTTCTCTCATGGAGTGTTCACTAACTCCTGATACTTACGGCAGTGTCAGAATTAAATTGATTCATTACACACCCCGTTTGTGTCCGGAGAGTTGGAGAATTGGTTGTTGGTGTGGAGGATACCCACACATTTGGAGTCAGAAGTATCGTGATTAGAGAAATCGCTTTTCCGCTAGGTATATAAACCTGTTCTCTCAACTAAGGGTGAAGAGCTATAGGGACCTTCTATTTTGTGTGCTTCCTGCGATGACCAGACACCAGGAGGTATGAATAAATCAAGCACAGGAGTTTAGGATTTCTTTGCTTCATTGTGAGTCGCAGGCAGTATTGGGCGGCCAGGCCCCAGAAACCCTCTGCAGTGGTAGCCACATCCGCAGAGCAGCAGCAATAAGGGCCCTACTGCCTCAGGAAAGCCTGCTAACATGGCTCCTTAATAAGCCCTATCTGCACGCTGAATCCTTGCTAAAAGCTTTGTATACAGTATCCTATTTAATCCCATGGCAAACATTTCCTGGTGGCAGAGCAAGTAGATGCACATCAAATTACAGTTAGGACTTCATGACTGAACCCAAGGAGCACATTCTAAATGGAAGACTGTAAATTTTTTCCATTAAGAAAAGTCTGTGTTTAAATTCAGTTGGCAATACCTAATCCTGCTGCTGATTTGTAGTTTGATCCATAACCCTAGAATTTGCTTAAGTACACCCTAAGGCTATGGAACAAAGATACATGCATCAGAAGGCCTCAGTGAAATAATCCATTGCAACTTTACAGATGCACAAATGTTACTGCACGATTTTTGGCCTGCTTCCTCTTCCCATGTGGGGTAGGGAAGGAAGGCATGTTTTTCTCTTCCAATTACTTAGGAGTGCTAATGACTGTTTCTTTGACTTGATATGCTACTCCACTAAAAAACTGTTCCTGATTTTAGAGACAAATATGAGAACTGAGTGAGCAGTATTTCCACCTAAGAGCTTTCTCCTCTCTCTGTCTCGTGTGTGATAGTATTGTTATAAGGAAAGAAGAATCCCATTGCTTTGCCAGCTTAAGTCTCAGGACAGGACAAGGGCATCTCTGTTGCCAGCTTTTGATGGTCTAGGAAGATGTAGGATTTTTTGAGCCAGTCTCCAGGAGGATCCATGGACCCATAAAGTTGCAAGCAATATGCATTTGTTATGTCTATGCATTTTCCTGGGGTGGGTTCTTAGCTTTCATCTGAATCTCAGAGACGTTCTTAACCTTGCCAAAAGTTAAGATCATTGCTGTAGAACTTTCTAGATGCATAACTAAGCACATGCATGGAACAGAGAGACTCTATAGCTGGATGTATTGTAGTGATTCTGTGTAAATGTAGCGTTGCAAAAGAGTATGAGATAAGTTACATGGTGGTCCGTGTTTGTGATTCATGTGTTTTTCTTTTTCTGAAGTTCTCTAAGTCTAGTCCTTTGTCATCAGTATCCTATCTCCACTTTTGATGTTTTACGAGTATAGTAGTCCCCTCTTATCTGCAAATGGTGTTCCAGGACCCCCAGCAGATGCCTGCAACTGAGGATACTAAACACTGTATCTCGTATACTATGTGTTTTTTTTTCCTGCAAAACTTTTCACTTAAAGGAAGCACTTCATGACCTTTCTTTGGTATATCCAAATTGCCAGCATCACCACCTTTGAGCTTTGGGGCCATTGTTAGGTAAGAGTTACTTGAACGCAAGCACTGGGATTCCACGACAGTCTAACTGTAGCCGTCAGTCTGATAACTGAGACAGCTACTAAGAAACTAAGGGGATGAGAGTGGGGGTGGAGGGTTGGGGGGATAGTTATATAGGTGGATACACTAGACAAAGGAATGATTCATGACCCCGGCAGGATGGAGTGGGATGGTGTGAAAGGTCATCTTGTTACTCAGAACGGGTGCACAATTTAAAACTTATACATTGTATTTTTCTGCAATTGTCCATTTACTATTTTCAGACTATGGTTGACCATGGGTAACTGAAACCTCAAAAAGCAAATCCACAGATGGGGGTACTACTATATAAGAGTGCTATCTTTTCTTTCTGAGATATGGTGTAGAGGTAGTATTTTGATTTTTTTCTTCCAGTAGAAAGAATGGTTTTGCCCCAACACATCCCTCTTACTTGTCAGTTCCCCTTGAATATCAGTAAGCATTTATTAGATAGTTGATCAGACTAAATAATGTGTGTATACATGAAAACATATGGGTGTATCTATAACTAATGTTGAAACAAATGCCTTCTATTTAACATTCAGTATATAAACCATGTAAGTTTCAACTTCCTAGTGACGCCATCTTTGCATGGTCTCATACTGAAAGAACTTTAGTCCTGCAAAATAATTGAAGAAAACTATTAATTTTTATTGAAGTCTCTCAGACAGCACCAAATGGAAAATAATGAAAAACAAAAATTATTTGATATTTTCTCTTCCCATCTCATGTCCTTTTATCATCTCATACATGGTACCTGTTTCAAACTATTTCTTCTTCCCCACTCCAAGCTTTCCAAAATTTTCCTCAATTCAGTCCATTGGAATTCTAGTATCACGTTTCTTGTCTTTTTCTTAATTCGATGTTATATAGCTAAATTTAACCTCTCTGATTTCTTTCTTTTGCCTGTTTTGTCATAACTCCAATTCTTCTCCCTCCCTCCTCCTCCCAAAAGCTGATCCAGCAAGCAAAAGTTCCCCCCGGGGGAAGGGATGAGGTAGTGAAGTAGGGAAGATTTAAATTTGCAAGTTGAATTATTGCTTTTAACTCTGACACCAGTATAAAGAGAAACACCACACTCATTTGACATCTAAACATAACTTCAGTTTGGGATTGTATCTTTCTTAATTAACTTGTCTAAGTAAACTGTTCACACCTGATTATTTCAATAAAAGGAACTGTTTATACACATTAGTGAGTATATATAGTTGCTTTTTATCTTCAACAAGTTCATTCACTGTATAACACACACACACACACACACACACACACACATCAGCCTTTTAATGCTTAGTTTTTCATTTTAATTGAGCAAAGCCTTTACTCTAAGTGCCCTGGTTGAAAGCTCCTGGCAAAAAGGAAGCGCTGTAAGCCCCAGGCAAGTAGAAAACTGATTTGCATAAAAGCATCTCTGTACCAGAGAAAGTTTAGCACATTCTAATTCCTCTAAGTACTTAGCCTCGCTTTTCTTTTACCATTAAAACCTGGAAAACAAACCTCAAAGGCAAACATCCTGATGGGAAGAGCACATTGGTAATCCTAAATGTAAAAGTCTTTTGTCTTTGTTTCCACAGTAAGGGCACTCTATATGCCACCTGACACGAGGGTGTAGACAAGCACACACAAGGATTTCAGAGCAAGCCAGGCCAGAATCCTAGAAACTAGTTACCCCAGGAAGAATTATTGCTGAAACCTGCCTGAGTTTTGAAAGGAAAACAGCACAGGTCCATCCAACCTGCAAATAATCCTCTGAAAATGTCCATCAGTCGTAAAAACAACTTGAACTTGAGAAGTCAACAAGTGGCTTTGGGGTGGCTGCATTACAAGTTACCCCTTCGGGGCAGGAAGTTTATCTTGCGAGAAACAATTGTCACCCATTGCAAAGAAATCTACAATCAACCAGTTGGCAAGGGTATGGAGCACCCACAGAGAGAACCTGAGGGCAGGGAAGAGGCTCCAAACTGGGAGTTGGGAGACAGCTCTTTTCTTGGCTTTGTCATCAATACTTGCGTGACCTTGGCCTTGAGAGTGCCTTCCAGGATTAATATTCTCTGATATAACCATTTTCATAATCCATGATTTGGAACCAATGTACACATGAAGCTTTTTGTAAGACAGTGAGCAATGAGGACAGTTCTGGCTCTGGTTTCATCATTAAGAGAAAAGCTAGAACAGGGGTGTGCACAGGGTGCTGGGTAATCAGGGAGGCTGTGCCCCAGTGTCTGGCTTCCTGTCCACTTCCCTGCATCCATACCCCTGTGACCAAGTTCCTGGGGCTCCCAAGTCTGCTTGTAGACCTTTCCAGACGAGAACAGTCAAGTCTAACCAGTTGTGTTGGAACAATGGCTCCTGAACTACGTGCCCAAATTTATTCACCAACCGATTTCTGCTCCCTCCCTCAGCAGGTTGACGATACTTTCATTCTAGGTCTACTTCAGTGTTGGCCATCCAATGTCACCTGAGATCCTGAATTCCAATGCATGAAACCCATTTTTTCTCCCCAATTTTGTTTGGGGTTTCCTACCCAAACCCAGGATATTAGGATGGAGTAAAGCATGGAGCTGTGCATTCTCCAGGGGATTGGCGCTATGCTGGCCAGTACGTCTAGTCAGATATACTCTAATTCCAGATTAAGGACGCAGTAAACAGCGAGAAGAAAGAGGGTTTTTGTTAGACTTGTAAGGGTGAAATTCAGTAAATCAATAATGCAGTTAGACTTAGCTAGTTTGCAGTTTGACTCACTGCATACTGTATTTCCCCGAAAATAAGACCTATTATATTATATAAGACCTAGTATTATATTATAGTAAAATATAAGACCGGTTCTTATACTAATTTTTTCTCCAAAAGACATTAGAGCTGATGGTCCGGCTAGGTCTTATTTTTGGGGAAACACACTAGCTGGCTATCTAGCCACCTGTAATTAAACCTAGCTAGTTTGGAGTTAGGTCTGCCCTGATATTCAGCTATTTACTCTTTGTTTTTCCCCTCACTGACTAAATAACTCTGTTTTGTTCCCTTTCTCAAGACTATCCATATCTCGTTAATACATTTAATTAACAAAATCCTAACCTGGAAAAGGCAATTTTTTAATCCTCAAGCACCCAGACACCAGAAAACACACAAAGCCTCAGGCCGCAGTGGCTGAGTCAGTGACCCAGCCTGGCGTCCAGAGATAACATTATCTTAAAACAAACCTGACCCCAAGAAGCGATGTCAGCCCTCGGGCCTGCCTGACCGACTCCCCCTTTCCTTTGTTCATCTTATGTACCTATAAAACCATTTGCCCCTTCTAGAACAGGGAAATGGCCTTTGGAAAGGAGTCCACCATCCTCCCAGAAAGCTGTCATTCTGAATAAACCTGCTTTTCTTTCCACCAACCATGTCTCTCGATTTTTAACTCTTTCAGGAGACAGACAGCCAGACCTTCATCAGGCATCAGACGGACAGCCTACTCCATTTGAGCTCATTGGCCCTCAAGTTGTAAAATATAAATTAATAACAATGGTAACAACAGTAATCTATTATGTGGCCTAAACTAGCTGGAGTGTTGATCTATGTAGTTAAATAGATTAGCCACGGAATTGTTCCACTCTCCCCATCAGAGGATTGGTTTGGCACTGATCACACTTAGCTATCTCTGTTGGACTATGTAACAGGCTTGATCTCTGAATTGAAGTCTTTGACGAAAACTCATCCTTGCAAAAACAAGTAGCAGGGGTCCTGACATGGGTTATCTTTTCTTCTGTGGCCACAGTGACTGCTGAAAACTGAGGGATAATTTCTTTTGTTTTTGGAAATGTGATTAATCAAGTAAGGGCTGGAAACACTGGTCTCTTTCATCGATCCAAATTCCCAGGATGCCAATCAACCAGAGTCATCCTATTTTCATGGCAAACCAGCCATGTAGTCAAGACTTAAAAGGAAAATTCTAAACATAATCTGTTAATGCTGAAGAACTTTCCCTTTTTATAAGACTTGTTCATTAATGAAGTTCTCATGCCTTGGGATATCTGCTAATTAGTCATAAACCAAAGAGATCGTGCCTGTTAAGGTAATGCTTGCCACTGTAATACATAAACCCCAAAATGTTAATAACTGAACAAAGTAGGGAGGTGCTTCTTGCTCACTCAAAGTTCAAATAGGTGTTCCAACTTAGCGGTTGGTTCTGTTCCAAGTAATAATTAAGAACCTCAGGCTCCTTGCATCTTGGAGCTTCTCCATCTTCCATATGTGGGTTCCAAGGCCGTTGATTTGGGAGAAAGCACAGAAGGTGGCAATTAGGTGTTTTTATGGGCCAGGCCTGCAAGTAGCTCAGATCATTTCTGTTCACACTCCATTTGTTAGAACCTGGTCTTATGGCCACACTAACTTCCAGGGTAACCTGGGAAATGTAATCAAACACTGAACTGGGGGAAGAAGAAACAGGATTGGTGAACTGCCATAATCCCTGACGTCAGGGAGCGTCAGTGATCTACAACCAGGTAATTTGCAAAATATTTGCAGATCTTCCAGGATATATGATATGTACACCTCGCTTGCTGAGCATAATGATGACGACGAAAGTAGGGTTCTTAAGCCTCAGTGTTCCCGAGGAGCCAGTGAGTTCACCATCAAAACTTGTTCAGTTGCCTTGCCTCTTTAACTCTGTATATGAGCAAGAGTATAAATTGATGAAATCCTTCTTTACCGCTGAAAGAAATTAATGATCGGTAATCATTAGCATGGTCCTTATAGCTTCACCCAGAATTCATACTCTGTCCACAAGTTAATCTTATATAGTATAGGCACTATAAACATGGCCTGGAATTATACCTGGATTCCAATTCTGTCATATTCAAGCTGTATTCATTAAGACTCTAACTGCAAGTAACAGAGACAAACTTCAGCTAGTTTATGCTAACAGAGGGAATTTATCACAAGGATATAGAGATATCTTGTGGAAATCAGAGTTAAAAATATAGCTAGAGCTCAAGAAAGGATAGAAATTAGGAGCTGGAAGGCTGTCATGACTGTTTCACACCTCTTCTCTCTTCAAAGCAGCTTCATCCTCATTTTCTCTGCCTCTTATGCTTTTCCAACCATATTATTGGAACCTACCTCTTCAAGCCTGTCAAGTATATGTGTTCCAGCCACAAGTATGAACTTACAGTTTCTGAATTCCAATGTCAAATTTCTAGGAGAAAGGATCTGATTGGTTCAGCTAGTGTTATATGTTCATTGTTGGTCCCAATCAATAATGACAAAGGAAGCAAGATTCTGTCCAAAAAAAGCTTCCAGAGGCCGGCTACTGTAGATGTAGGCTCAGTTCCTGGGGGTGGGTGGTGGGTAGGAAGAGAGAGAATGAATGAATGACAGAGAGAGAGAGAGAGAGAGAGAGAGAGAGAGAGAGAGAGGCTGCTAATAAATGTCTTACCTCTCTGAGCCTCAGATTCCCCATCTGTTAAATGGAGATAATACCACCTAACCCAAAGGGTTTTTCGAGGATTAAATGAGACACTGTTTATAAAGTCTAGCTTATACCTTGAACAATGAAGTTATTCAATAAATAATTAATGAATGAATATCTATAAACTTACAGCTTCATTTATCAGAGGCTGCAAGCATCAAGGGATAACGTTAGATAAATTGGTAGAAATTCTGATAGGAAGGTCATTGCATTTCGATTTTATACAACTACATTTTTTCATTCTGTAATCCTGAAAACTTGAGATTGTTATGGCTAAACAATGAAAATATTCGGATCTTGAACCCTAGGATAGATTTGCAGCCTTACCAAATTCCACATCTGAATTTTTATACGCGAATTTATGAAAGTGCAAATCAGCCTATTGCAATAGGAAGCTGTTGTTGCTAATTCACATGATTTAATGTGGCTCATATGATTTACTGGGTCAAGTAGATGGAGGTTTTATAAAAACAATTCATTCCCAGGCTTCCAGCCCATCACTTAGTTGCAAGTTCCTGCCCAGAGGCAATCTTCATGGCCATGTTTATTACTCTGATCTTCCATGCGAGCAAAACAAGAGTTAGAAGCAAAACTCCTCCAAATCCCAGGTGGAACCCTATTTGGCTAACACTGTAGATGGCCTAAGTTTCACTCTCACTGCCGCTGCCCTGCACAGGGCCTCATTGTATCTCTCCTGGGTCAGAGAAATGGCTCCCATCCCATCTCCTCTTTCCACTTCACTGCCACAGACCAGACTTCCCTCTGCAGAAAAAATAAACTTTAAACTCCTCAGCTTGGCAGTCCTGGCCCTTTGCAATCTAATCCCAGAATTTTTTTCTAATCTTATTTCTCATCAATCCTCATTCAATTCCAGTAGCCTTTTTTCCATTCTCTAAACACTCTACAATGTTTGGACTTGATTTTTCTGCTCATGCTTAAATTTCTGACTGGAATGACCTACCTACTTCTCTCTGTCGACTGAATATCCATCACATCTCAATTCCTCTCCTCATCTGTCCAGAGACTCACTACCTGCTGTGGTATACCAGTTGTTTGTATCAGTTGTTAAACTACTAAAATATTGACATTAAAATCATCATGGAAATGAAAATTTCATTAAATATCCATTGGTAGGTTGATATTTAAATAAAATTATGCCAATAACAAAATCATGACATATTTTGTGAGGGGGTACAAATCAATAAGACTTTGGACTACATTTAAAAGTGAATTGCAAAAGTAAGTTAGATTGATGTTAGATTTGTCATTTGCAACATCTAGTAGCTAGTAGAACAGTGTTCACTAACAATTTAGACAAAAGGATTATAATCTAGGAATCCTACATTTATGAATGTTAAGTGAACATAAAAAATTTTTTTTAGCCATGCAGTGATTAAAAAAGTATACCACCTGTATTAATCCAACTCTTGGTTGGAAATGATAGAAACTCAACTAATCTACTTCCATATTCCTTAATAAACTTCAGTCATGGATCAATGATGTCATTTGGACTCTGTTTCACCATCTCTTGGTTTAAGCTTTCTCTGCACATAGAAGCAGGAGGCAACCAACTGCCTGAGACTCAAATCCTATAAGAAATCCTCAAAGAGACAATGACTCTCACTGATGGATCTGGAAGAAAAAGCCCAATATTTGCACCATATGCCTTTTTCTGGGAAGAAGAGTTAGGTGGAGTCAGCCTTCCCCAAAACCATGGGATGAATTTGTCACAGAAAAGCGGGGCTCTCTAAGTAGAAGAAAGGAAAAGGGATGCTGAATAAGCAAAAACCACAGTGGTTCACTGTACAGTTCACGTACAATTACTAAAGAAATTATTCTAGAAATATTCAAGGCAACTGAATATTAAATAACACCAAAAATGAAATGGTCAGCAAAAAGAAATGGCAATGCATAATTTATCCATTAAAGTTTATAGTTAATTTTAAGAATGTCATGATAAAATGTGATTGAGAACTGATAGCTCCTTGACACAGAAGAGGCATCTATAAGAAAAAATTTATTTGTATCCTTGAAGTAAATTGTAATTTCTCTCAAAAAAATTAACTCTTGTAGGGAGGAGAGCTCATGAAATGGAGAAATAAAAAGCATATTGCAGTTTCATTTTAGTTAGAGTAGGGGGAATGAGAACATGGAAGCAATGCATATACACAATCTATTTTGGGACTATAATGTATTTTTATATCAGTAAAGAAATATATGTTTAATATGACTAAAACTAGAAAAGTAGCTATTATCAGAAAAACATGTAACTTCTGTATTAAGCAGAGGAAAGAAGTAATCAATAAACAAACTTGATAAAACTAGTGAGAAGGAGAAAACAGAAAGTGACAACAAAATGTAATAAATACTATGTGTAAAATATAATAGAAGGAATAAAATGAAACACATCAATTATAAAAATAAATTTTGAAAATGACAAAGAGTCCTAAATTGGGAGAAAAATCAGAATCTGGCTATTAATCTGTTTATAGTAAGAAACCAATGAAAACCAAAATGCCCAAAAAGTGATTTTTAAAATACTTAACTAATATGGCATGGGAACTAACCTATCAGAACAGATTTTTTGTTGTTGTTATAAACAACTGATATTGGTGCATCAGTGAATATTAACTTTCTGTTATCTCTGTCAAAGCAACACTGAAAAATGTATAAGACATATGGAAACCAAGCAACAGCAAGGAGACAAAATTATTATCAAATAAAGTAGAATTCAGAGCAAAACATTCAATAAGACAGAAGGGGATATTATGAATGATAAAAAAGAATATACAACTGCCACAAACCCTTATATACCAAATGACATAGCAGTGAACTGCATAAGATAAAACCTCTTAGAAGTAGAAGGAGAAATTTATAAAATCACAATCAAAACCATATTTAGGTTCTCTCCAATTTGGGATTATTTGGTTAATATGAATAAATCTGCTACAAACATTCAAGTAAATATATTTGTTGGCATATGTTTTTATTTATCATGGATAAATATGGAGGAATGGGATTTCTGGATCATATGATAAGTGTACATTTAACTGTATAAGAAACTGTCAAACTGGTTTCCAAAGTGGTTGTACCACTTTGTATTCCCGTCAGCAACGTGTGAGTCTCAGTTGTCCCACTTCTTCAACACTTGCTATTGTCAAGTGTTTATTTTAGCCATTCTAGTGAAGGTAGTAATAACATTGGGTTTTTATAAAAATTGAATGAGATAATATTTTAAGGCATTTAGTCTAGTCTCTGGCAATATAAATATTCAATAAATATTAGCTGTTAGAATTGCCATGTAGCAGAAAAGGGACTAATAGGCTTCCAATAAAAAGAATGTCTATAAGTTTTAAGAAAAGGATAATTTAGTAGAAATATGGATCAATGAAACAAATAGTTTATAGAAAAGAAATTATAAGAAGACAATAAACATATAAAAAGATTCTCACCCTCACTAGTGGTCAGGAAAGTAAAAACTAAAACAATAATGAAGTATTACTGTTTCTCATTTGATTAACAAAAATAGTGAGAGTGAGAGCATCAGTGTTTTCTGAGTGTGGAAAGGACATTTTTGTATACCATTGATGAGAATGTAAATTGCTATAACTTTGGAGAAAGTAACTGGGCAGGATGTCTTAAAATTTTAAATGTGGATATATTTTTAATTGTCACTTCCACTCCTAGGATTTTTGTCATTCATCAATAAAAGTATGAGAACATGCTAATGCTCTCTATAATAGAAACAATGTAAATTCTCCTAGATACGAATTAATGGTAGAATGGAAGAATAAACTACATCCAACCTTACTAGGGAATACTATGCCACTATTAAAGGGAAAGGTAAGTCTACGGGTATTGTCTGGGGAAAATTTACATATATATGTAATACACACACACGCGGACAATTAAGTTCATGAACTCATCCTAAAAAAAGTGCTACACACCTCATTGCTGAATATCATTATGGTCACCTTCGAAGTACTCCCCTTGGGAAGCTATGCACTGACGTCAGAGCCTAGTCCACCCTTCAAAGCTATTTAGGAACTCTTTTACTAGAATGGCCATCAGAGCTGTCCTCATATTACCCTTGATATTCTGAATGACATCAAAATGTCTTCCTTTCAATATTTCCTTTATCTTCAGGTAAAGAAAGAAGTCATTGGGGGCCAGATCAGGTGAGTAGGGAGAGTGTTCCAATACAGTTATTTATTTACTGGCCCAAAACTCCCTCACAGGCAGTGCCATGTGAGCTGGTGCATTGTCCTGATGCAAGAGCTATGAATTGTTGGCGAAAAGTTCAGGTCATCTAACTTTCTCAGGCAACCTTTTCAGCACTTCCAAGTAGTAAACTTCGTTAACTGTTTGTCCAATTGGTACAAATTCATAATGAATAATCCCTCTGATATCAAAAGAGGTTAGCAATATCATTGCAACAAGTTCATGAACATAATTGTCAGACCTCATGTATGTATATATGTTACAGAGCAATATTTGTGGTATGACCTTCATGGACCACGAACTCAGATGTGCAAAAAATACGTAATTGTGTCTATTTTTTTTTATGACTGATCTTTGAACTTAAGTTCTGTCTTGAGTTCCCATTCTGCCTGATGATGAAAAGTGAATCCTATTCAATGCAGCTTTTCTACCTCCTCTGCTGTTGTCTCTTTTCTTGGGATGGATTTAAGGAGACACAAGGCCTTGAAGTATGCGAGTGGGGCAAGCATGGAGCAATTGGTCCTCGGTCGTCATCTGCTACTGCATCTCTAGGGTCCCTCAGGTCTGCCAGCAACTGGTGCCACCCCACATTAATTGCAGCACAAGGGAAACATTCTGCTGCTCACCAACAAACACTGAGGGCCATCAAGACTGTGTGTGTGCCATAGTCCTATTGTACACTGCTTTTCCTTTGAGGCATTTACTCATTCAAAAGCAGTGAGGTGTGCAAAAGGCCAGCAGAAAGCAGCAACTGAGCAGAGCTTTGACAGCCTTATGGAAATAGCATTCAAAAATTAGAGTTGAAAGTTAGCAAGCGCTATGGACTGAACATTTGTGTCCCCTGACCCAAATTCATATGCTGAAACCCAAATCCCCAGTATGATGGTATTTGGAGGTGGGGCTTTTGGGAGGTCATGAGGAGAGAGCACTTGTGATGAGATTAGTGCTTTTCCAAGAAGAGACACAAGAGCACTTGCTCCTTTATCTCTCTGCCATGACAGGATACAGTGAGAAGACGGCCATCTGTAAACCAGGAAGAGGGCCTTCACCAAGAACCCAACCATGCTGGCACCTTGATCTTGGACTTCTAACTTCTAGAAGTCTGAGAAATAGATGTTGGATGTTTAACTACACCACCTAGCCTGTGGTATATTTGTTATAGCAGGCTAGACTGACTAAGACACCAAGCCATGCAGGACTTCAGGGGCTGAGAACCTCGAGGGAAGAAAAGTGTGAGAAGTGAGTCCTCGAGGCATTTGCCAAGTCTTAAGTGGCACCAAACAGAAAGCAACTCATAGGAGGCTGAGAAGCCTAGATGAGCTTGCCTTACTTGAAAGACCAAAGATAGAGTTCAGGATCTTCAAAGGAAAGAAGACCCTAGTAGATATTCTAGTTCCTCAGTTGGGGTCCCAAAAGGCTGTATTCTAAACATAAGGATGAACGGGAAACAGCTCAGGTCTTTATGGAAAGGATGCTATTAGGAATTTCTTGTCTTTCTGGCTTTCTTTTAGCCCCAGAATTTGTATCTTTCTGTTGCGGTCAAAATTCACTTTTAAAGTGTTCTTCTAAGTTTATCATTCAGACTTTATAATCAAGAATCATGTTCTTTTGATTTTCTTTTCTGTTGTAATAACTTTACCTTTTAATAACCAGTATCGACAGCAAGTTTGAACAGAGGAAGGGTACCGTATTTAAAGAGGAAAATATTAAATGCACAAAATATAAATCTATATGCATTAGATGGGGAAGATAAAACCTACTATGGAGAGCTGTTGGTGAAATAGAGATAGTGACCGTGAAGTATCTAAACTAGTACTAGCAGACAGTAGGACTGCAATAAATTATAACTCTGGACATAAGAAATGTTCCCTCCAAGCTCGTATGTTCGGACAGGCAGGACACTATAGTTGGTTCTAAAATTTTCCCTCTAATAGCTACGATTTTACATCATGGACAGTCGTCTATGATCAATGTCTTTCTGAATCCAGAACCTTTGAAGCTAGAACAATGTTGATGACAGTTGACGTTTAGTAGAAGAATCAGAGAGACTTAGAATCAAGGCTCCTCATTTTCACTTTAGTTTCCCCAGAACCTCAGGGGTTTTAGAAAATAAAACTGAAGGCTTAAAAGCTATTCTTGGCATTAAATAAAGCTTTGAAGAAACTGAAAATGTGTCACACCAGCTAAAATGAAAGGTCAAGTTTCTTCAGTGTGCTGACACTGCTTACCTCATGCTCATCAGTAGCTTTGATTGCTTGTTGGTGACATCATTGGAATTTCTAGGATACAATCAATGGGTGACATATTGTTACAGACACGTATTTGGTGGTTTCAGTTCCAACAGAACATGTCCAGAACAGGCATGACCTTGGACACAAGTATAGTCCGACAGCTGGCGTTACGCCACTAGCCACTGACTTAACTTTTCCCTCATTATTATAACGAGTGCCACAGCCATGACAGTGACTCATGTGATTGTGTAATTCATAATACTAAATAAAAATGATGTTATTGATAGTTACACCATCGTTGTTCAAGCAAAAGGCACTGATTGAATCGATGAACTTTTTCTGTATAAACACTATTTACTTGGGAGACATACCTTTTCAAAACCTGGAATTCAAAACGAGGGAGTAGAGGTCTTTGGGAATCAAGATTTGGGATTCCTCACTTGGAGCACAGATCAAGACCTGGAGGGGTAGGAATTCTGAGAGGAAAGTTTGCTAAGCAAAGCTGGGAGGATACGGTGGCATCGGAAGTAGGCCCTGGAGAATATCTACAATTTAGACATTGGTGAATACAGAGCGCTCCAGGAAGAGGTAATTGCTTGAACAAAAGTGGGGAGGAGCAAGGTGAGGGTCCTTGAGGGCAAATCTGGGGCAGTAATCCTCAATCGGCAAGTGGGAGAGGCCAGCCTCAGTGCCCGTGTTCCTGCCTCAGGGAAGAAATTCCATGAAATACATTTTTTCAACATCTTGTTTCTTGATGAATCTACATTGCAGACATCTTGAGAGATAATTATGAGACTGTTAATGCCAAAGCAAGTAAAGTAGTATATTATAGTTCCTATTCTGTATTTTATGCCTATTGCTAAGGTATCTTAGAAATAGGGCTGTTAATAATAAAAGCTACACGTACCTAAAATAAAACCAAAGAAACAGAAAAAATGTAACTTGTTTATGTACTATTTACTTATATACATTACACACACACACACACACACACACACACACACACACAAATTTGTTAGCTATTAAACACCCCGCCACAAGCACTGGTTTTTATATTTGCTCCAAGAAATAAACAAGCTGTAATCCCATTGTGATCAATAAACTTGGGTTAAATATATGCAGTGTTCAGATTTGGTTTTAGTCGTTCTTCTGAAGCTTTTATAATATCTTAAAAACCAAGTAACTGTTTGAATCTCATAACGCGTGTCACCATGATGCTTAGTTTTAAGGAGAAAGAAGATGCACTTTGTTCCCTTGTGGCAACCAAAGGGTTTAGAGTTAGGAGTCATTTAAAGCTCATCTTTTCCGCTTTACCAGTTTTGGCATCTGGGTGGTTTGGTCTGCTGGAACTGACCATGTACTGGCCCTATGAGTCAGACAGGGTCATGAGCACATCTGCTTGAGGCTCCCCTAGGCACCAAGACTGTCTGGAAAAGGCTACATGGTCCCAGACACTGTGAGGGCAGAGGCACCCAGGGATTTTCATATGTCTGCATGACGTGCCACTAAGAACAACGGTGAGTCAAGAGGACCCATGCCTGGCATGGGTTGTTGAATGAGATTCAAGTGTGAGGCACACACACAAGAAAGCTTCATGCAACTCTTATTTCCTATACTTAATAGTCCTTCTTAATGCCTTGGTATCATGATTGGGTAGTAATGTAATTAAGCCCAAACACCTCCAAATCAGATAAGAGCATTCACTTTCTTCCTAGTGATTAATAAATTGATCCAAACCTGCTAGGGTGACACCTCTACACCATGGGGGACTCAGACAGGTAATTACAGAATTTGGGATTTCTGGTTCAGGTGCATCATCTGAATAGGTAGCATTCTTTCTTTTGGCTAAAATTCTGCATCAGAGGGATGGCATTTGGCCTGTGAGCTACATGCCAGATGCCTGTGCTCTAGAGCTGCTTTATCTCTGAACTTTGTGTATCATACACTTCTCTTGTCAATTCTCCCTCTCACTAAATTCTCTCTGCCTTCCAACCCCTTCCCCATCATACCTGCAACCATTTAGGGCAAAGAAAAGGAGAATAGGTTATTGTACCAAACATCAGAAAATAGTGGTAACTGGAAAACTGTTTTTTTTTCCCAGTTAATTTAGGATTGAATGGATCCTTTTGGGTTTTCACGTCTTAATGAAAATGAATTAATCCTTTTTTTTTTTTTTTTTTTGGTTTTGTTTTTGCCTTCAAATTTTTGAGTCATGAAACTGACCAGGAATCCTCACTTTGCAGATCTGTAACTATGGGAATAGAAGGGAAAGGATGTTGGGCAGAAGGTGATTGAGTCCGGCTTGACCGTGTAATTTTTTTCTTACTGACTTTGATATTGTCTTATTTTGTTGGTGGTCCTCTTTCTCTAAAAAGTCCAACGTGGCAAAAAATAACTAAATGAGAAACCTTGTAGCTGACTGAATACTACGACAATGGTCTCCCCTGGCTCACCACAGAGCTCTGTCCTGTCCCGAAGTTCCTGCTAATGCAGTTCCAGAAGGCCACTTTACCGAATGTGATATGATGCAAAACTATGAATAAGGGATATTACAACACTTGGATAACAGTCAACATTAGAAAGATTGCAACAAGCTGAAAACATGAGCTGAAATGAACAAAATTACAGTTAAAAGGCCTGAGAGAACAGAGAGGTATTTAGGTTAGAAATTTTCTGTAATCTCAAAAATATCAATTGTTCAAGTAGACAACTGCCCCTTTGGCAAGAACAGGTTTTCTTGAATGCCGTTATGGCGACCTGACTCAGGCTCCCTGGCTGACGTCCTGTGACCTTCTGCTCAGTTCCTTGCCGGAGTGGTAAACTCCACAGCCTCTTATTGGTATAGTCCCCTCCCCTGAACAGGCTATCCTCATGGGTGTCATGGCTCAGGCTTAGTTACTTTTGGGGGTATTTCCTTAGCCATCAAGAATCTTCACTCTTCCTGGCTGGTGTGAGGAATGGGAGGTCACCCCACCCTGTAACCGATCTCTCTCCTCTCCCACCATCACTGACTCCTCCAGTCAGCCTCTGGCTACAGACTTTCCCACCTCCCAGGGCCACAGTTCAGTTCTCTCATGAGCTGCCTCACGGTACTCCACGCTGGTGGCCCCACTGAGATGGGCAGCTCGCTAAGCATCGAGCCAGAGAAGGAGACACTCTCTTGCCCTCTTGCAACAGTGCTCATCTCCAGGTGTGGTCTCCTGGAAGCTTCTTTCTTTGTCCACCAACAATAACAAAAAATGAGCCCTGGCTCTAGTGTTCTGCTAAGGGGGGTGAGAGTTGGAGGATCCATTTGGCCACTCCTTAGAGCATTGGAGGCCACATCTGATGGCTCCTTGGTTTCTTATAGAACATGGGTTACCACATATTGTTCTTAGCTTGGGTCTTTAGCTGAAATCTGGAGATAATAAGAAAAGTCCCATTCAGTATCTTGCTATACAATGTATAGAACAGTAAGGAAGATTTAAGAAATGCAAACATATTATTCCAATCTGATAGCTTCACTACTAATTCTTATCTGTTATCAATCGCTTCTTATTCTGTCCAAGATGTTCATATTCTTGGCTTGCTTAGCACTAGTCAGGACTTGTGGTTGGATCAAAAATCCCTAACTTAGAGTGTGTTGATTGCCATGAACTTTCTGTCTGTGCTAGTTCACTCCAGTGCTCAGTGTGTGGGTTTCCTATCAGTGTGGTCTCCCGGTTTCTTCTTATAAAGGAGAAAATGTCTTTCTGCAACGTGAGGATTGATGAAAGCTAGAAAATAAGTGGGCATAAAGAATGCTGCTAAGTGGGATCGATATTTTTCAATCATAAGGAATGGTTTTCATCTTCAAAGGAGAGGGTGTTCTCTACTTCCTTAGAAATCCCACCTTTGCAGGGATGCTGAGCATCTTCTTGTGCCCAGAAAGCCCTTCTCAGGGAGCAAAGTTTCAAGTCTTATCACCATCATTGACTTATTATAAAACTAGGTGATCTCTATGGTCCCTTCCAACAATGGAATTACGTGGTTTCATACACTCTGTAATTATCAGGAGTTTTAGAAAGCTCCCAACTCGACTTCAGTAATTCTGCAGATTTGTAAAGAAAGTCCAATCCTCTCTTCATTTTTGTCACACACATCTTGTGCAAACAAAGGTTTTTAAAGCTCCGTGGCAGGGCATCGTGACTGAGTAAGAGCAAGGTATATTGAATTACACAGCCTCTACTGGAGGTCCTCTGTGTGCTCTAGGCAGACAAATGTTTTATATGTCACAGGATGCTTGGGACATTTAAATCACTGCCTGGGCACATTGCTGATTTGCATGTGGCCTTGAAGACTCATGAAGAAAACCTTGAACCTAATTATCACGGACTGACATATATGTCTGTTACAACTGGTGGGCTTAATGAAGCTCGAGGGCAAATGCCTCTCCTCCAGAAAAACCATTTTAGATAAAGAAAGTTTGCAGGATAAGCTAGAATTAGAAGCTGGGACAGGAGGAAGCAGAGAGTCAGAGAACAGTATGAGGTTGTCCTGGAATCCACTTTGGCCCCATCTTCCCCCAGGAACATGTGTGCTGTGAGAAGAGGAGAGATGTAACATCTGAATCCGTAGAGGATCATGTCATTCGGCCAGGGACCCGCCCTCTTCCTAGGTGATGGTAAGTCTGAAAGAAACATGTCGAGAGGAATCTTTGACCTTCATCTCTACCTTCCTCTGCCAGCACCAAGAGAGTTCCACTCTAGAGTCTCTAATAGGAGAAAAATTGTGGGAACCACAGAAATGGAGACAAGGGAAGAAATAGCAGAGTTTCAAGCAGCACTAGCTGAGAAAGCAGTCTACCCTGGGGGCTTCAGAAGTTACAGTGATCTGTGCCACTAAGTGGGGATTTGAGCAGCATTTCAGCAGTGCTGGGGACTGGAACCAGGAGGCCAGAGCCCAGTGAGCAGAAGGTAGTAAAGGAGTGGACGGTGTAGCTCAAGTTATAAAACCTGTCTCCCTGTTGGATGGATTCCTAGATAGTCACAAAGTTGGGGTGAGCTGAGGTCCTGGCATTTGATAGGTGGAGGGAAATAGATCTAGCAAACTAAAGGCCAGTGATGCAAGTGAAATTACCTGCAACAAGAGACTTACAGGTCCCAGGGGACATTCACATGACTCCTGTTTTAATAGAACCTGACATAGTATCTAAAAGATTCACGCTCTGAGTGTGTGTGTTCTATGATAATTAAAATACAACTGAACATTCGGCTTCTACCAAGGTGGGTGCCTTGGGGTTATACCAACATTTCACACTGACTCTTTGAAAGCTGGACCTTTGAAAATTCAGTTAAGTGCAATTTAACCAATGTGTATTCAGCAATTATTATGTGCCCAGCATTGTTCTGTGGAAATATAGAGGAAATATTGAAATAGTAATAGTTGCTATTTATTGAAGATTTACTGTGTGCCAGGATTTTAATCCTCACAACCACTTTATGAGTTAAGTACTATTATTATCATCCTCCTTCTACAGATAAGAAGACTGAGGTTCAGAAAGATCAAGTAAAGCCCCCAGAATCACAGTTAGTGAGAGACGGAGTGAGGATCCAAACCCAGATGGAGCTGACTCCACAGAGAAAGCTCCAGCTGCTTATACAAAGAACTTGAAGTTTATAATGGCAAAAATCTGAGACAACAACATGAAATGGTGACTTTGGTTTCTATCCCTTATTTTATTGTGCAAATTAAAGTGTTAAATAACATGTTGATGGAGCTCAAGTCTCAAAACCTGCTTTGAAACAACAGGGTCAAGACTGTAAAAAAAAAGGGTGGGGGGCGTTTAGCTAATTGTGATGCCTAAAAAGCAAAAAGGTGTCTCTCTGGTCTGTATCACTCGGATGCTGCCTAATTAGTCCCCACTTCTACCCTTTGTAAGCAAGTCTTTTAGATTGGAAACCAAGCCCTAAATTCAAACTAAGGAGAACTAAATCCACCTGCCCTGAGAAGCATGCATATTCCTGATAAACAGTGGCCTGCAGGGACCAACTGATAGGACAGAGGGAGGAAACACTGACCTTTTGGTCAGAATCCACATTCGGTTTCACAGCCCAGTGAATGCTTGCTCTGTGGGCTGCCTGATGACACAGATAACATCCAGTGCAATAATAAACGATACAAGCTGGAGCTCTAACCTGTGAATCCACAAAGGAAACTAATTACATCTCTTTGGGGGAAAGCTCAGTGAACCAGGCAGGGGGACCTGAGGCTGAATATTAGCGGATGGGAGGAGCTGAGTGGTTAAATCTTGTGAGAAGGGGAAAAAAAACCAATTGAAGTGATAAGGAGCTGAAGAGAACCCAAGTTTGACTGGGCACAGCCTGTCAATCTCACCAATTATGCATATGGAAAACATACTTTAAACACACCAAAAAGAAAGATAACCCAAGCTCTAATGAGAGCCTCAGGATTCCTCCAGAGAAAGCTAATGATTTTTATCCCACTGAGAAATAAGACAGTCAACAGGGAAACCCCCACCCCTTTTTCCCCTTCCATTATGGAGGTGTGTTAGGACTGTTGCAAAATCAATGAGGAAGCGGGCAGACATGCTTATTACAGTTGAACAAGCTTGGAGTGGAAGGAGCAAAGGAGCTGGAGAAGCAGGGGTCAGGTGGTGTGGACCAGGGGATGTTGAATGGGCCAGATGGGAAAATCGCGCAGTGGACAAAGAGCCCTCCCTTTCCCCCACTGGGTCACCACCCTGACCTTCAAACACCCAGGGTACAAATTTGTTCCCCCTTATCAGCTGCTTAGCTCAGCAGCTGTTGCCATGGATTTCTGTTTCCGCGTCTTGCCTTTTTCGAACAGTTGCCTTTTTGTCTAACTATTGTGTGATGAGGGAGGAGGCCGAGGGGCCAGGAGCAGAATGGAGGATGGTGTGGTGGCTGTCAGAGAGCTGAGTGCTTGAATAGAGTGCTTCGAGAGGGGCAGAAAATAGCTTCTTTTTAAAACCACCTCTGGGAAATCCGGAGGCATAGAAAATACACAAGAAGTGCTGGTTCTTCGTTCTCTCCCCGGCCACCCTGATCAAGGACATTTTCTTCTTGGACTTTCTTTTGCAGGGTGGATGTAGGGGCATGTATGAAATGGATTATAAATTGTTTGTGCCTAAACCAGCCATGAAAATAAGGGCTGGCCCATAGGCCAGGCCAGGAAGGGAAGCAGGCCTGTTGAGGATTAGTGCAGAACTAAATGAGAATCAGGCAGGGAGTCTGATGAGAAAGAAATGTAATATGTTGTATCCTGCTTTCTGGAAGCAATTATGTTTGGTCCAACAACTACTTGAATAGAAGGCTGAACGAGTTTATAAACAAGGATTTCAAAGTGTTCTTGTGACAACAGCATGCGGGTCTAACTGAGTCTGGTGGGCCACCTCTATTAGAAATGTGGTTACTTCAAAGATATTCTTTTCTTGTTAAAACTGGGTATTAAAAAATTATGGCAATGCAACAGAAGAACAGAGACATAGAATGTAATGCAATAGAAAAATAGAAAAACATGTTTTTATCTGCTACCCAACAAAATTACTGTTTCATGTCTCCTTGTGGTACTTTCAAAATGCCAGAGAGCTGTTTATTCCCACTTAATAGGACGGGGCAGAGGGTGTCAGGGAGGTGGGGAGAGGGATAAGAAGAGAGGTAGAATCAGTTACCCTGGAAACAGCTCCAAAGGAAGGGGGTCACAGGAATCAGATGCAGAGGATCCATGGCCCCATGCAGCCCTCCGCATCATTTCCTAACTCAGGCCCCTCCAGGCCACTTTGTCCTTCCCTGTCCAGGTGAGTCAAAGTCAGTT
This sequence comes from Rhinolophus sinicus, assembly GCF_036562045.2. Classification (NCBI taxonomy): domain Eukaryota; kingdom Metazoa; phylum Chordata; class Mammalia; order Chiroptera; family Rhinolophidae; genus Rhinolophus; species Rhinolophus sinicus. Next base: position 109,013,888 of record NC_133756.1, read on the forward strand.
CCGTGGGCATTTACTGCACACAGCCCTGTGCTCGGTGCCATGTAGGATGCAAGGCTGAAGAGTCACAACAAGGATGGTGACTGAAGATCAGAAGACCAGTATATTTAGTGCCCACCCAACACCAGGCCTAGCTAAGCACTTCCCACAAGTAAGCTCTTAGTGTCCTGGTGACTACCCATGGTCTCTGGAGCCTGGGTTTATATCCTGGTCCATTTCATGCAAGTTATTTGACTTCTCCAGGTTTTCTTTCCTCATCTATAAAATGGAGATAATAATAGTACCAACCTGTTTCAGACAGGGTCCAGTCAAGAAGACCAGACCACGTTAGGTACAGTTCAACAAAAAGAATTTAATAGAAGGAACTGGTTTTGCGGATGCTAGGGGGCTGAATGAGAAGGAAGTGAACGCTGAGGCAACCATAAAGAGTTAGGAAGCCCCTCCCACCTCTAAGGCTGTAGGAACAAAGGGAAGAAGTTGAAACCATGGGAAGCCGGACACGCCCGAGGAAGAGACCCACTGCTAAGTGTGTGTGGCCTGATGAGATTGCTACTAGAATATGGAAGAGGCTAGGACCAGTGGCTGCTGGTGGGTGAAGGACTGTGCCTGGAGGGGATACTGAAAGGAAATAACAGCAAGCAAACAGAGAGGAGGAATCTTCCCACTCCGCCTTCAGTCTCCCTCTAGTGCCTCTTATTGGCAGAAATTAACAGGAACTCGGCCATTGAAGAAGAACTGGTTTGCAAAGTCCAAGGCGCAGCCATAAACCAGAGAATAGGAAGTTAGATCTGGAGCTGAGAGAAATAACCTAATAATCAGTTCAGTATTTAATACAAATATGATGAGATTAAATGAGTTAATATTTATAACCCCCCAGAACAGTGCCTGCCGGGCATGTGGTAAGTGCATTATAATACATTTTTTAAAAACAAATAAATACATGAATCCAACCAAGAACCCATGTGGGAAGTATATTAGAATACCAGTTTTATCCCTAAAGATTATGGGGCTTCAGGAGGTCACACAAAATGCCCAAGGTCACACAAGCTCGTCACTGGTGAAGTCAGGACTGTCGGAAGCCAAAGCATTGTTTTAACTTCTATGAGCCCCTTTGAGGCTCAGAGTAAACAAGCACATACATAACTCACTTCACAGAGAGATAGACTGTAAAAGTGCAATAAGAGAGGTACAAATAACAGAGTTTGGGGAGCACGTGGGAGGGAGGGCAAGGTGACATAGATGGGGGAATCTGGGAAGATTTGCTGGAGGAAGTGGTATTTGAGCGGAGTTGTGAAGGAAGGACAGCATTTCAAGGGGCAGGTGCTGGGAGCAGAGAAAACTGCGCAAAGACCAGAGTGCAGGGCATGTGTGCAGAGCTGTGATTGTGGGGACAAAGGAAATAGACATTCTTCACCATTCTCCTTGGTGTAGACAAATAATAGAGTTGAAGTATCTCCAAATATTACTAGCAGAAATGTGAATTAAAGAGTTCTTTTAGGGCAATCATGAACATAAATGTTGTATAGAATATTATAAATTTGTGAAGCAATAGAATTAGCCAAAAAAAAATAACGAATTTTTAATGCACCTCCATTTTTTAAACCCATATGTAGGGTCATTAAAATCTGCCTACCGAGCACAGATGGTCTTGTTTTAAGAGAGCCAACTGAACTAAATTCTAACTTGAAGCTACTTTCATGCCCTTTTAACAAGGTACCCAATTTGGTTTCAATCAAGTTCACTCCTTGGAAGGTTATGCACAAATTTGATGCATATCAATTTTATTTAATTCAGCAAAGTAAGTGTATTCTTTGTTCCAGGCACTGTCCCAGGTACTGGAAATGCAATGGATTGTAAATAGTGGTTCTAGTCCTCAAGGAAATCTATCCAGCAGGGCAACAGACAGATATGCAAATCTCTGTAATCAGAATCAAAAACAAAGGTCCTCAGTGCACTGGGAATATGGAAACTCTGCCCAGGGAGGATGGGAATGAGATTCCTTTCGTGCAGGAAGCAACATTATAATGATGGCAGAAGTCAGTGTATGGGATGTGAAGGGAGAGGGGCCAAGATGTATTATGGGGACTCATTAGTTCTATTTAGCGCTGCACCAGACCACAGGCTGGCTACCTAAGGAAGTCAGAATTGTATGGAATTGGAAGAAGTTCTGAAACATTTTCATGGCTCTGAACCTGGCCTCTGTAATCCTATGTTCAGCTCTAAAAGAAAGGAAATTGCAATGAAACCAGAGATGGAAACCACACATGCCAATAATAATAGCCAACAATTTCTGAGCACCCACTCCATGCCAAGCACTTTAATATAAAGTGAGTATTGTATCTAGACTTGTAGTTACTAGTCCCCAGGAACCATTCTTTTCTTCCTTTTAGTAGTAGGCTGCCCCACTGAGCCTTAGTGGAATGCATACATGCTTGTCCTGCTAGAGACAATAGTTTCCAGGCTTCCTTGTAGCTTGATGTACTCATGTGACTTAGTTTTCACCAAGAGAATGTGAGTAGAAGTAACATATGCTACTTCCACATCACTTCCTAAGGGATAATTGCTTGCCTTCCTCTTTCCACCTCCCACTGGCTGGGATACTGATGTGGTATTAGTGCTTCTGTGAAGAGGAGCATAACAGCCTGTTTAAAGAACCTGGGTCCCCGGACAGCTCTGTAGAACAGAGCAGTCACCTTCTCTTGCTCTTGGCCTTCTGCGGCTGCACTGAAACCTGCTTTTAGCACCTTTCCTTTACTGCAGCCAAAGATCAAACACATACAAAAGAAAAACAATCAGTTAGAATTATGTCTGGGTTAAGAGAATATAGGTCACAGGTGGGGACACGCAAGAGAGTCTTACATGTAAACTTTAAGTACTTTAGTGAATAGATTGTATAAAAATTATATTGGCTTGTTTGGGAAATTTTGTTGTTTACATCCGGGTTTCTAGCTGAATTTTAAATGACTGAGGTTACCTATTAAACGTCCTCCAGGTGAGAGAGGTCATTGTATCGGCCAAAGGCAGACTCATACAACAGCTTTTGATGATTTGCTATGTGCCAGGTACCAAAGATGGAAACACACACACACACACACACACACACACACACACACACACAATCTACCTTCAAGAAGATGTTTGTCAGCTGCTAGGAAGCTGTGCAAATATAAAACACAGTGTGGAGAGGAAAGTATCAGTTAATGCTCTTGTTTGCCAGCAACCAAAATTCTGACTCAAACTGATTGAAGGGGGGAAAAAGATCATTTATGGGCTTGTATAAATGTACAGTCCAAGAGTAAACCCGACTCCAGGTATTTAAACACTACTGAATTACAATCTCCATGGATGGGCCTGGAAATATGTGTTTAGCCCAACCCCACCCCCGCCACCAGGTAATTTTGATTCTGTTTTGGAAACCACTATTGTCTATAGATCATTAAAGCTGCAAATTGGAGATTGAACTAGAAAGGGGAGAGACTGAAGGAGATGATCATTCCTGAGGGAGAGGAGGGGATGCTGAATCCAGGCAGAGGCAGCCCTGAGCACCAGGATATCTGCTTTGTATTTAGAACAGGGCCAGAGCACACATGCTGAAGGCTGCTTGCCCAGCGAGCTTCGAAGGGGAGGCAGTAGAGGACCGTGTCATCTGTCTGGAAGTCAGTCTGAGGGTTCACAACCCCTATAAAAGTAGCTTTCACTTACTTTCATTCCCTCAACAACTATTTATTGTGCAACTATGAACAAGGCACTGAGCTAGGCAGTGAGGACACAGGGGTTTATAGGCAAAGAGCCTTTCCTCATGAAGCTTGCATTTTAGGGGAAGACAGACAATGAACAATTAGAGTTAATTACTGGCTGTTTTAATTTCTATGAAGGAAAAAACCTTCCCTATATAGTCCCTCGTGGAGGCCAACATGGCTGGAGTGGACAAAAGGCCTTTGAGTTCACAACTTAGTGGAGACCTGACAGGATGAGCATCCCAAGTAGAGGGAATAGCACGTTCAAAGGCCCTGAGGTGGAAGGGAACTGGATGGGATGGAAGCACAGGAAGGAATAAGCATGGCCAGAGCTCAGTGAGAAGGAGAATGGAGTAGGATGAACCTGAAGAAGTTGGCAGGAGCCAGGCTACGGGATAAGCGTAGACACCAAAAAGAATGGCTTTTATTCCACACACAATGAAGTGTTTGCTTTCAAAAGGAATCTTTTGGCTACTGTATGAAGAAAGTGTAAAGTTAAATTCAGGACTAGATGACCCTCAAGGCCCCTGTTTAGTCCCTACAGTCCATGACAGGCTCCACAGGGTCCCCAAGAGCCCTCTTGGTAACTGTGGACCAGATCTGAATCAGCGATACCAATAGAACTTTCTGCAAAGATGGAAATGTTCCATGCCTGTGCTGTCCAGTCCCTTAGCTACTATGTGCAAGTGGCTCTTGAGCATATAAAATATGGCTAGTGTGACTGAGGAACTGGATTTTAAATATTATTCCATTTAAATTTACAGAGCCACGTGTAGCTACTGGCTGTTCTACTGGACAGCACAGCACAACACTGAGCCCTGGGTGTCTGAGGAGTTCTACTCTGAATCCCATCCCGGGGGCCAGGGCCTTCCCTGAATAGTGGAGAGTCGGAGAGTATGTTGATCCCTAAATGCTAAATCCCCTGGGTGCGTTCAGCTTCTCAAGATGGAGAGGCTCCTGGGGCCGTTCTGAGCTTCATTTTGTGTTTGGAGAGGCACGTGCACGCGATTATGAAGAGCTCCACGCGCGTCCTCAGGGGAAGCCCCGCACTGGGAACAAAGGTTTCGGGGACCGCTCTTTCCAGAAAGCACCAGCCTCGCGTTCTCGCGGCCGCTGGCGCGCGGTCCAGCCATTGGCAGGAGGGTAACGACTGCCCGCAGCGCCTCGCCCCGCCTGCCCCGCAGCTGGGAGGTGAAGACATCACGCTTCGGGCGCAGTGCAGGTGGGCTGGGGAAGGAAGGGGCCGAGGCAAGCCACCGAGCAGGGTTGGAGGTTCGGGGACTCCTCGCCGCTCAGCAGCTTCTTCTGCTTGGGGATGAGGGCGGGGGTGGCGCAGCTGTCACCCGCACAGAATCGGATTCCTGAGCTCGCTTTCGCTTTGCCGGGCGCCAGGCAAGGCCTGCGCACCGCAAGCACAGAAAGCCGCTCAGGTGGCGCCGTGGAGGGGCGGGGCTGGCGCCTTTAACCCTTCGGGACCCCCTTGCCCTTTCCCTGAGGACGTGTCGCGGGCTCAGGCCCAGTGCCCAGCAGCACGCGTAAGGCCTGCCTGGCCGGAAGGCGCCCCTGACCTTGGTTTCTCCCCGGTGCCAGGTCTGCGGAAGGACCATGGGCGCCGCGCTGGGCACCGGCCCGAGGCTGGCTCTCCTGGCCAGCCGGGCCTGCGGAGCCGTCCCGCGCTGTACGCCCTCCGCACCCGCCCGAGGTTGCCACTCCAAGCCTGGCCCTGTGCGCCCCGTACCCCTGAAGAAGCGAGGGTATGATGTCACCAGGAACCCGCATCTCAACAAGGTAACGGTCCCCAAGGGTAGGATGGTCCAAACCCGGATCCCGTGGCGGGCGGAGGGCGGCGCCCCGCCTCCTGGGCCTGGGAGGGATCCTCCCCGGCGCCCTTCCAGCGGTTTTCCGTTTTTGCCTTGCAGGGGCTTGATGGAACTCAGTTTGGCTTTTTCCCCTACCCCTCTTCTGCTTAGAAAGAGCTGACCGATAATGCGGAGAGCCCAGTTTCTTCTGTGAGAACAATGTAGACTGACTGGGTTAAGGTTCTCACGGCCAGTCTGACCCGGGGGCAGATCTCCCCTTGATACTCGCTACTTCTGTTGATCTTGGGCAGGTCCTCTAACCTCTAACAGTCAAGCTCCCTTATTTTTAAAAGAGAGACAATTGTCTCAGGAATGTGAGATTTAAAGAGAAAATGGAGGTAGCTGGCACCCAGTGAGAGCAAATGTCAGCTGAGATTATTATTATTATTCTGAGAAAAAGATTAATTTGAGAGCAGGGACAGGAAAGTCTAGAATTGTAGAATCTTGAGGCCTTGAAGAGGCATCAGAGATCCTAATTCAAACCTTTCGTTTTACAGAGGAGGAAAAAGACAAAGGGAACTTGCCCAAGGTCACCAACTAGTTAGTTCTGGCAGCTCTGCCACTGGAATCCAGATCTGATCTCAGCTCACCCCTGGAGTGAAAGACAGAGTTTAATGTAGGGCCACCCACACCAACTGGTTTAGAATAAAAGGGATGTGGTTCCCCCACAGTAAATCTGTGTGCTGTCATCAGAGGGAGGTGGGATGGATGCCAGAAAGCAAAACAATAAATTCCCACTAGAGACTCCAATCATTTTGACAATAATTGCCTTAGAAGTACTGGCATATAACCAATCAACACTTATTGCCTTGTGAATAGTTAAAACAATAAAGAAAGCCTTTAAATGTCTATTTTTTTTTTATCCCTAGGTTATGGCTCCCTAAAAGCACTCTTGCCCCTATCCCTAGTCCCTGAGGTAAAATTTTCCTCCTAAATAATGTAAATGACACACTGTCCATAAATCTAGGCGACCTGATCTTTTCATGATGTTAAAACCAAATTTTTTATATCTCTAAAGTCAGCTTATGCCAATTTGGAGTGAGGAGGGTATCTAGGCTGATGCCAGGAGAGCCTGTTGGCGGCCCCCTTCACCCTTGGGGAGAGAGGGGAAGCTGTATTGCCTGGGAGCTGCTGCACATGCTCTTCACTTCCACTGGGGATGCTACCCTCTTGCTGTCCTGCTGACCCTCCAGCCCTCGGAGTCTCCAAGGAAGGCTTGAAGCTTGGCGCTGTCCATCAGCCACATGGGGAGACTTGCTGAGTTAAACAGAACAACTTAGTTTGTCACTGAGAAAGCAAGAGAAGGGCAGTTTTGAAAGGGGGCTGTGCTTAGTGGGTGAGTCTGTGGGTGAATATTTTTCCTGCAAGACTGTGAACTCCTCCAGGGCAGGAATTAGTTTCATGCAGTGTGGCCCGCAGGAGGTAGTTTCTGAAGGATCTAGCAAGGGCGTGAACGTGAAAATTAACACTGCATTCTTGGAATGTGTTCACTAGATTTGCATCCTAATTTTGACATATCAGGAGAGGCATTTAAGTTGAAGCTTGAGGGCAGAGTGTCGTCAGGAGGTGGGAGTCTCTGAGAGAGGAAGAGCGACAAATGGCTGCTGTTGTGCAGTGACGGGGTCCAGCCCCAGCTCTGTCATACCCTCGCCAGGTAACCTGTGATGAATCTCATGACCTCCTCTGCCCATGTCATCCCACTGCTGTAAGGATCATGGAAAATAGCCCCTGCGGAATCATTTTAAAAACTGTGAAGCGCTAAATATTAGATGATCATGTTGACAATTCTCAGAATCGGGGTTGGAAGGGCCTTTAGAGATGACCTAGCCTGGAACTGCTCAGAATACAAGTCACTGTGGGACATGCAGTTAGCTTAGGGGTCTAACCTGCATTTTTATTTTAAAGAAATAGATTAGACTAAAGTAAAAAATAGCAAATGCATTAAAATTAATGAAGATGAGTATTGTACCAGGTCACCTAGCAAAATGCCAATTTTCACTGTGAATTGTAATTAAAAAAGGTTTTTGCGAACCATCCTTTTCATCCCACATCTGATTTTCAGATGAAGAGACAGGTTGAGAAAGTTCAGCGACCACAGAGATTGTCAATGGTTGTAGAAATGGGCAGAAGCAGCCCACCTCCTGATTTTGAGTCTACTGAATAGCAGTGAAAATTGTCATTCACATCTGCTTTGACCGACTTAGAAATATTCTTAATGACGATAGAAATGGAACTCGATGATCCGAATTCCATCTAGGAGTCTAGATTTTCTGAATGATGCAAATTCACCAATCCATCAACTTCTATTTCATTTTTTATTAATATTCTGCCTTTCTTCTAAAATTTATGTAATGATCTGTTGTCCATGTAGATTGTGGCAACAGAGTAAATCTTTAATTACACATTATAAGATATCAGCCATATTTTACTTATATTAAACAGGCAACTATCACCCCATTTTATGGGAATTCTTCATAGGCAGGTATCATCCCCATTCTATTAATGTAGGAATTGGGCCCTCAAAATGTTTCTGGCCTCAGCTTACCTATAGCCTCTTTGGGGAAGGGCTGTCCTATTTCCCACTCCCCAAACTGGATGTGAGTCCCCTCACTTTGTGTGTGTTTCCTTTGGGCACTGTTATAAGTACCCTGTTATAATGACTGTTAAGTTTGCCTTTCACACTAGACCCTAAGCACCTTGAGGACAGAGACTCTGTCTTGTCACATGACATTCTTTCTGTCTGATTTGTGATGCTCAATAAATATTTGCTGTTTAAATGATCTCTACTAAAAGAAGAATGACTAAAAGAAAAGAAATGACTACAAATGACCCATTAGGAGGAAAGGCACTTGCTTAACCTAAATCTTCCCAGACTTCAGGGTATTCCACTGAAAGCGTGTGTGATTTCCCAGAGGGCATCAGCCTCCCCCCTTGACCCACATGCCAACGATTTTTACCGTAAAATTCCACTGACCCTCACCTTTCACCTGCTTGTCTGTAGGTTGTTTTTATTTTTTTCCTCTTGAGCTTGACAGTTGGGGGGGGGGCATGAATGAAAAGGGTGCTTAGTCAAATCACTGTGATTAAGGACCAGCGCATGTCGTGTAGTAGGGCCCCCAGAAAGCACAAGGCAACACAGGTGACCACCTGCCCATGTGTTTCCTCAGTGAAAGTGTAAAGGCTTGGTGGCCAGCGCTGCAGTGTTGGCTGCATGTCTGAGGCTACACAGGTTTCAGGTTAACCCCTTCTGTATTCAGTGGTGATTTATTAGACTCCCACATGGTTAGGAATTGCCTTTGATGAAAGTATATGTTTTTGTTCAGTGCCAGCTTAGAACTTGATCTTGTCTCCTTTTGGTGGGGAGAGTCTGTCATCACACACTTGGCTCATCGATCAATCAGAAGATGATGGCTGGGTTGTATGGAGAATTAGAAGTTTGTTAGTGATGCTGTTTTCTGCCCCAAAGATGGATAACATGATACGTCTTCCTGAGAAGACTGCTTCTGATGTGATGTTGAATTGGGCCTCCGTGATCGAAAAAGAAGTAATGGATTATTCAGTAACCATTACCTCCATATGCAGCAGTTTACTCTAGATTTGAACTTTTTGTGCAGTGACTCAGGGCATTGAAGCTCAAATACTGTTCAGATATTTTAAGAACAGACAAGCAGAGGCAGGTTGGAATTAAACCCTTTCCTGTTGAGTAGTGTCCTGGCTTCATGGGTTTGATAACATTTGGTGTTAGGGCTTTGTGCTTGGAACAGCTAAAAGAACTTGTATTAGTTAGGCTAAAGGTTAGGCAACTGTAACAGCATGCACACCAAATACAGAAGCTCAAAAAGATAGAAATGTGTTTCTCTCTTATAAACAAGTCTGGGTAGGCAGTCGCAGGTTGGTATGTGGCTGGATTTTGTTGCTTTGCCATCCTCAGTGTGCGTTTACATATCATGGGCCAACGTAGCTGCTCTAGCCTCTACCGTCAATTCCATAAAGAAGCCAGAGGCAAGGAGAAATGTCTTTGAAGGGCACAAATTGGACATTGCAAATATCACTTCCATTCACATCCAATTGGCCAGAACTTGCTTATATGCCACACCTGGGTGCCAGAGGACCTGGGAAATGTAATCTCTAGTGGGATTACATGTATTTAGCTAAAACTTCTACATATTAAGAGGGAGAGAATGGATACTGGGAAACGGCCACAGATGCTTATCTGAAACTTTAATTTTTTTATAGTCAACTTTACCCCAACCTTTAGAATCCATCCATTTCTCTACACCCCCACTACCACCAGCCTTATTCACTCCTTCATCATCTCATGTCTAGCTTATGCAGAAACCTTCTCACTGGTCTCCCAACTTCCAGCCTTGTTCCTTTTCACCTCGTCTGTGACTGTTAACCACACCTGGAGAGCCCAAGCCCTCGCACACATCCCTAACCTCTCTTTTTCAGACCCCGTATCCAATCCATCAGATAATTCTGTTGCTCTTGGATCTTGGAATCCAAGCCCTGCTCACCATGGGTCCCACCCTGACCCAAGCTACAAACATGTCTCTGCTGGATGACTGCAGCAGCCTCCATGCTGGTCTCCTCGTTTCCACTCATGCTTTTCTTGTTTATTCTCCACACAGTAGCCAGCATGATCCTTTCAAAACTAAGTCTGATCACATCACTCTTCTGCTCAAAACCCTGTGAAGTCAGAGTCCTTACAAAGCCTTACATGATTTGACCCTCTCGGACCCCATCTTTTCTGCTCCTCAGCCTCACTTGCTGCCCACGCCATTCTGCCTCCTCCCTGTTCCTACAACACTCTCAGCATACTCCTGTGTAGAGTCTTTGCACTGGCCGTTTTGTCTTCCTACAACACATATCCCCTAAATAGCCATGTGGTCAACTCCCTCACCTTCTTCAAGGCTTCTCACGTTCTTGATAAGACCTACTCGGACCACCCCATATAAAGGCATAAACAGTCCTTTCCACCTTCTTGGTCACCCTTAGTAGGATCTACATTTCCCCCCTAGTATTTGATACTTCCTAACATACTGTTTAATTTCCTTACTTACTGTGTCTCTTGTTTATTGTTTGTATTTCCCCACTATACTGTAAGCCCCATGTAGGCAGGGATTTTTGTCTGTTCATTGATGTATCTGATGGACTTAGAGCAGTGGCTGGTCCATAGTTGGCAATCGGTAAACAGTTATTGAATGAATGACTCATTCAGAGAGACATCTTCTGAGGCTCCTTCTCTCATCCCTCCCTTTCGCCCTCCTCTTTCACCCTGGTGCCTCCCTTCCCCGAGTGTCCCCCTCTGTGATGTGGATATGCCCAGAATCACCTATACCTAAAGTGTGCGTAAATCTCCCATAAGCCATTTGTGTGCCCAAAGTTCCACTTTAGGGTGACGATTGGAGAAGCACAACTCAAAAATGCTCACACTTTGTTATTTCCAGTTTTACCAGCATTAGACCAAGCCTGGGGAAGAAAGAGGCCCTATTCAGCAGACATAGGTGGTAACTTGGAACCAGAGATGGAAGATGATGCCCACAGAAAACAAACTACAACAGGAGGATACGTAGGGAGTAGACCAGAGTCTACTCTCACCCTCTACTTTGAGTCCTGGGGGCCCCCATGCCTGCTCTGAACTGCTAATTCCCCCTTCCTGAAGGACCCCTACTACAGACAAGGGAAACCATGTTATGGACTGAGGGTGCCTCTCCAATTCATATGTGGAAGCCCTAACCCCCAGTGTGATGGTATTTGGAGGTAGGGCCTTTGGGAGGTAATTAGATCATGAGGGTGGAACCCTCCTGGTGGGATTAGTGCCTTATAAAAGAGGCAGGAGAGAACCCCCTCTTCCTGTCTGCCATGTGAGTATATCGCGAGAAAATGGCCATCTGCAAGCCAGCGTGACGGCCTTCACCAGGAACTGAATTGGGCAGCACCTTGATCTTGGGCTTCCAGCTTTCAGAACTGCAAGAAATACATTTCTGCTGTTCCAGCCATCCAGTCCGTGGTATTTTATTATAGCAGCCCAAGTCGACGAAGACACTATACCAGGAAGCACCTTAGCTCCCAAGGGTCAGGAAAAGCAAGGAAGTGTAGGATGGGATGACCGAAGCGCAGCAGGGAGATTTGCTACTCCTGGAACCCGAAGTTGATCTTCAGAGAGTATTTCCTCATAAACGTGTTATTATAAATAGTTGAATTGATCTCCAAAGAAACTATATTATGTGTTACATTAGCATTTATGTGATCTTATGAAGATCTCAGAAATGCTGTCTTATGTTTATGAATGCTTAATTCAAAATGCAAAATACTGAGGGGAATCTATAACCATGAGTGTTACCGTAAAAAGATGTAACTCTGTAAAAAGACTTGGAAATAAATGTGTGCATCTGATTGTGTTAAGGCAGTGGAATTATGGGAGATTTATTTCCTCTCTATATAATTTTCTTTAATGCTCCATTGTCTTTTCAATTTTAGGTTACAGTGTATGTTGTGAATTAAGTTTCTAGAGCCAAGTAAATAACCTTCAGACCAACTTTTGGGAGTTGACCCCTCTGTCACACAGGGGTGGCATTCTTACCCTGTGGAAATACCTCTAAAATAGTTTTATTTCCAGGTTTGCCCGTATTTAATTAGTTATATCTTCTAGGGGTGATATGTTCAGATTCATGTAATAAAATGTTAACGTAGGAGCCTGCAGCTTGTTCTAAACAGTTGTAAACAACATCTAGATTATGTAAGCAGCCGCTCAGAGGGCAGATCCCATACAGAAATACCTGTTGTCTGACTCAGAGTTGGGCCAACTGCAATTGAAGCGAATCTGAGTCTGGGCTCTCTCTGTTTCTGTGGATACTTTTCCAGACTCATCTCTGCTCTCCCTCTTTTAGTTTCTCTCAGGCCTTTGTAGGCTCTCGGGGGTATGGCTTTATTTTACTTTGCATTTTTGTCATTTCTCCCAAAGTTTTCTTTCATCATCTACCCTCTTCTTTGCAAATGCCAGTGTCATAGTGAGAGGGGGGGAAAGGCCTTTTGATTCATTTGACCATTGCAAAGGGGTCACTAATGTGCAGCGCTTTTGTTTGCAAAGGCATAGATTATAGTCAGCCTCCAAACCTTCACTTTGATGTGTAGAAAGTACATTGGGAAATCCTTTGGGGTGATGTCTTGACTGCCTCTCTGATGCAGAGCACAAAAGATGCTCTATGATTGTGTGATGAAAATCTGAGGGCTATCCTACTTTGGGGGTGCTGAGGTCAGCGGTTAAAAGCATGCATTCATTCTGTACCCAAATGGTTGCTTGGCAGCCTGGTTAAAACGCAGCTCTTACCAAAAGGACACAGTAAAGAGTAAAACGTACTTTGTCATTTGAGGAGAGGGATTTTTGATGGAAAGATCATCAGCTTTTGAGGAATTTGAATACGAGAAAAAGCAAAGCTGCATTTACTTTTAAAAGTGATATTGAGAGCTAGAGGTTCCATAGGGGATAGTGTTCAATGATGAGCAACTTGAGAATATGATTTTTGGAAAGCATTTTGTCTGGGTTCTGTATTGTTGTTTGGTAGTAGATCTACAAGGAACCCATATTTAATTGAACCTGACACATACTCCTCTACAGTGTGAAAGCCTGGAAAAGGCAGACTCTCTTAGTTCCTTTGTTTTGTTTTGCTTGGTTCTTTCACAAAACAGAAAAAGGGAGCTGATGCCTGCACAAGAAGACATCCCTTCTGAGTTACTGAGCTGTCCGGTGACTTCCCCATTAGGAGACAGACTGCCAGGTACCCTCATGACTAAAGTGGAGCTGGGTCTTCTCTCACGGTAGACAGCCTCCATCTCCTCTTCCTCTAGTGTTTGAAGGAGATATTGAGGATCCCAACCCAGATTCCTGTTATACTGAATTTCCTTCAGGAGTGGAATGCCTTCTGGAGGGAATTCAAGTAATAATATAAGAACTAGCATTGTTTTTCAGGACCTAAAATGTGCCAAGAATTGTTCTAAGCAATTTCTATACCTTAACTTATTTAATTCAATACCACAACCTTTTGCAGTATATTTTATACGAAGTCTGACAGTTTACAAACTTGTTACAATGACGCTGCTAACCCTTTTTGATATCGGAGGGATTATTCATTATGAATTTGTACCAACTGGACAGTTAACCAAGTTAACTATTTGGAAGTGCTGAAAAGGCTGCATGGAAAAGTTAGATGACCTGAACTTTTCACCAACAATTCGTGGCTCTTGCGTCATGACAGTGTAACAGCTCACACGGCACTGTCTGTGAGGGAGTTTTTAGCCAGTAAACAAATAACTGTATTGGAACACCCTCCCTACTCACCTGATCTGGCCCCCAGTGACTTCTTTCTTTACCTGAAGATAAAGGAAATATTGAAAGGAAGACATTTTGATGACATTCAGGATCCCAAGGGTAGTATGATGACAGCTCTGATGGCCATTCCAGAAAAAGAGTTCCAAAATTGCTTTGAAAGGTGGACTAAGTGCTGACGTCAGTGCATAGCTTCCCAAGGGGAGTACTTCGAACATCACTGTAGTGATATTCACCAATGAGGTACGAGCACTTTTTCTAGGATGAGTTTGCGAACTTAATTGTCTGACCTCATATTACAGTCTCTCCATAGAAAGGAGATGCTTTAATATTAAACATTGTCATATGTTGCAAACCCAAACCTCTGCTAATGCAGCTCCTGCTGTCAGTCCTTATGTGTCAGTTTCTGATGAATGGACATGCTCCTGACTCCCATCTTCCTTTCAGGCTTTCTATTTTTTCTCTGCAGTAACATGATCTTGAAGACAGTCCACAAACCATTTGACAGAAAGCTCAGCCCTCGTGTCATACTCTCCCTTCTTATCTCTTTTATTTTTGGTCTCTTCTAGCCCATAATTATTTGTTTTGACTGGTGAAATCATTTCGGGTCACAGGACAGTGACTAGCAATGCAGTTGCCACCTGATAAAGCGGGAGTAAAGATAGATGATGTGGAGAAAAACCTATTAACAGCCATTTTTAGAAAGAGGCTTTGTAATCTGCCCGTCAGAGTTGAAAGATTTCCCCTGTACTCACACTCCAAGAGTTGGCAGCAGCTTCTCCTCACGTCTGAGACGCCTCAGAAGCTGCCTGGCCATGCCTGTGGGAGATGATGGCATGGGTTCTGGTGGGCAGCCAACCAGGTGGTGCCAGGAGGGAGGGCCTACCCAGCAGAAGGAGGCCCTGTCTCCAGTAACCAGCCTCGGCTGCAGGGTGGCAGGCTCTTGAGCAGCCTCAGCTGTTCTTCAGTTAACTGTGCTGTTAAATGTTCTGTGACATTCTGCCAGTCAACTGCCTCCTCTGGGAGTCACCTGCCTCCTCTGGCACTCATAATTGCTGGAATAATAATATTAGATATAATAATAATAAACACTTATATAATACCTACCATTCAGGCACTCTGATTATATATATGTATATATATGTGTGTTTTTATATATATATATACATATATATATATATATATATATATATATATATATATACACACACACATATATATACATATATATATACATATATATATACATATATATATATATTAGTCCCAAGCAGAGAAGAACTTGTAGAGAAGGTAAATTTTGCATACAGCTCACTTATGTCCTGTTTCCATGGCCTCCTCTGCCTTATAGATTTCTACACAAGACATCCCAAGGGTCTTCATGGTAGCCCTAGACTACCAAGGACTGCCAACCTAAGTAGACCTTGTCACCTTACAGAGTTCTGCTTTCTTGATGTGGATTTCATCTTCTTTAGTTACTTCCCTGCCGTCTCTTTTTACCGTCCATCCATCTATCTGTTCATTTGTTTGTCCATCTGTCCACTCATCCAATCATCACATTTTTATTGCGCACCTACTCTCTACCAGGCACTGGTAGGTGTTGGGACTAACATAGTAAATAAACATGACGACTATGATCCTTCTCCTTACTGAGTATATAATTTAGTGAGCAAAACAGTAACTAAGTAAACAAACAAAATTATACAGATGGTTATCAGTGATAGAGAAGAAATAAACAGGGTCCAGTGTGAGAGAAGAACAGAGAGTCTACTTCAATTGTAAGGGAAGACCTCTTAAGAGATGATATTTGAGAAGAGACTTTAAAAAAGGAGCCAGCAGGAAAAAAAGCCAAGTAAGAGTTTCAGTAAGAGAGAACAGCACAGGTAGAGCCTGGAGGCAACAGGCAGCTCGGCATGGCAGGGACTGACAACAAACAGGCAGTCAATAGGAGTGTGAGGAGCCAGGGGAGAATTGCCTGTGCTCAGCGTGGAGATTGCTCAGGGGTCTCAATACCATGTAGGTCCTTGGAGTCCATTGGATGTGGGCTAGGTCTCATCCACTGAAAAACAGGACACTATTAAATCATTCTAAGCAAGGAATGATGAGGTCTGGTTTACATTAATGAAAGATGTCTCTGGCTCCCGTGTGGAGAACAGATTGGAGAGGGGCAAGAGTAGAAGCAGAAGGACCCATTAGAGGCTTCTATAGCAGTGGGACCGTGAGAAGGTTGAGGCTGGGATGTGGCGGGTGGCAAGGCAGAGGAGAGAAGGGTTGAATTGGAAATAGAGTTTGAAGGTAGAACAGACACGACAGTGTCCCCTGCGCCTTTCTTCTTCAGAGTCACCAGCACTCGGTCTGTATTTTTCCCTGCCCATGACTCCCACCTTCACGCAGCTACCACCCCTGTTTATTGCAATTACTTTCTATCTTTCCTCAGCATATCTCATAATAGTGAGGAAATAGAATATTTGTGTTTTGCCTTTGGAGCTTATGACATGCTTCTCAATTGGTGATCTCATTTGAGCCCCACAAAAACTTTGTGAAGCAGGCATTATTACCTTTGTTTCTATGGGGGACACTGGGGCGCAGAGAGCTCAAGGGAGTTGCTCGTGGTCTCCCAGAGAGTAAGGGGCAGTAGCAAGCCTCAATCCAGATTCCCTGAGACCGTTCACTAGTTTCTTCAACAAGCATCTATTGAGCACCTACTGTGTTCCAGGCACTGTGCTTGGTTTGAATAATAAAGAGGTGACTCAGTCATGGTCCTTACTTTCAAGGAACTTAGTGTTCAGAAGAGAAGACGGACTTGCAAGCTCATAAATGTAATGCAATATAATAGGTTTTATATTATATTAAAAGTATGTTATTAATGATGTCCAAGTAATTTTTACCCTGGTGGGGAGAAAAAAAGGTGAGGTTTCTTAAAGTGGGTGACCTTTGATCCTTACATTAAATTACATAACTACTGTGTTGCATAAAGAAAAAGGAGCTTCTACTCTGACCTCTCTCTTGAGGTAACTGCTTATTTTTCTTAGTGTGTCCGTGCTAAGACCTAAATGCTATGTAGGGATTCCCTGGACAGACAAGGTGGGAGGAAGATGTTTCAAGCAAATATAGCAAAACTGCATGGTATGTGAGGAGCTGGGAGTGAGTCTGAAGGAGGACAGAGTATGTGGAGTGATGGGGTTGGAGAGCAAGGCAGGGGTCAGACATGGGTGGGGGTCTGGGGCTGCGTTTTGCCTGTGTGAAGAGTTTGACCTTCGTCCTGAAGGTAAGGAAGGTCACATTATGGGCTTCTAGCTGTAGACAGATCACTCTGGTCCCATGGAGGGGACAGGAGCTGAGTCAGGGAGACTAGTTAAGAAGAAATTCAGTTCCCATAAGGGAGATGAGGAGGACCTGGCATGGCCAATGGTGAGGTAGACACAGATGTGAGACGTGTTAAGGAAGCAGAGATTTTTGTCCCAGAATTCCTTGGGCTCCATACTAGCAGTAATAGGAGTTCAAGATTTATTGTCAATATTCAGAAAAAATCTAATGGAAACCTGATACGTATCCATCATAAATTTACACAGCTTAACCAGGACATTGCATTCCTTAGTGTTTGCCTAGAATTAAACAAAGTAAAACTATTAATACCGTTTATCGCATGCAAGTATCAGAAGTTCTGCTTGGCAGTTGTGTGTGTCTTAGACATTGAAAAATAAATTAATTTTTACAAATGCAAGATTTTTCTAAACATGAAATTCCTTAAGGAGTATTTTGGTACTGGTGAAAATACGAGGATTTACTGACTTGGGCTGTCTTTATTTGAAGTATTTTATTGTGAATATTGGTATCATTGGTCTTTATCTACCTAACCATATTTGTTCTGGTTCTGTTCACACAAAGCAACACTCTGGTATTAATTTTATATTTGAAAGTGGAGATACACATTTTATATCTCAAAGTGAAGAGTACATGGTCACATTAGCTGGCATTTTTGTCATTATGGGGACATTACCCACCCTTCCATGCAGTAGCTGGCATCACTGCCCCCCTCACAAAGACCTGGTGAGACTGTTATCATACCCATAGGAGCTCAAGGGACTTCTTTCTTTTTCTAGGTTTTTCCTCAGTTTCATGGAAAACTGATAACTCTTTCCATTGAACACAGAAAGAATGTTCATAGTTTAGAAAGTATATTTTCTAGATGAGAATTTCCTTCCTTTTTTAAAATTTATTTTCTTCCTCTCTTTTTATAAGACTTAGGTGGAAAAGAAACAAGGATTTGAAATTCATGCAATAGGAACGTTTCACAAACGTGGCCCTCCCTGGGCAAAGTGTTGTCACTCTCACCATTGGATTGAATTTTAGCTTGCCTGTCTCTTTGCTGAGTCCTGGCTTGTCTTATGAACAATGACTCCTAGAGAGGGAAAAAAGAAAATCAGAAGCTTGCAGGAATGATTTTCTTGGCTAATTCAACCCAGTATCAGCTGCTTGTCTAGGTAAAAAGCTATTTAAAAATTTGTAAAAGAGATGAAGTTTTAATAGAATCAACAACAAGAATACCATTAGTAAGCCAACTCTTGGTTTTCATACATTTTTGGGTGTCATTTGGGTGAGATCATCTGTCACGTGATATAACTCTAGTTATGAAGCAACTGACGTCATAGAAAGTCTGATAATTAAAACAAATTTTCCAAAATACAAGTAGGTCTTATAGCTCTTGCAGAATTGTAAAAGATCTTTGGTTTTACACCATAGGTTTCCCAAGTCTTTGATCTTGGGCAACTTACTCTATGTAGTGAAACCGCAGTGGTCATCTTTAATTCACTTCTTCAAAAGAGTGAATTTTTATAATGGGTTCTTAACACTGTAAACATTTCATAACATTGTTGCTTCAAAGAAGGAAGGCTGTAAACACATTTGCATCCATTTAGCTGGTGGTTTGTAGATCTGAGGTACTCGTAGGTGCTACCGTCTGGTCCACGGGGGAAGTATTTACTTCATTGGCTTTGCCTCTGAAGTGTAGTTCCCATCAGCTCACTCAGACAGTGCTACATTCACCTCTTTGGTCAAATAACCTTTTCTGAAGTACTCTCCTTTGGTTCTTAGGTTACAATTCTATCTTAAATTTCTTAAATTGTTTTGTTAATTTTACTGTTGCCTTCTCATTTTCCTTGTCAAGTGAGTTAGGAGACTTTTTTCCAACTTTTTTCTTTTCTACTCGGTGTCAGGACATGCTGTTTAGCCTATTCAAGTTGAATAAGAGTTACTAAAAATTATAATTAATTTAAATATATATTACACATTCATTCTTTTGGGTTGTACTAATGTATGCCTTTCATTGACCTCAATGAAACAGAGACGAGATTATGTGTGCTGAATTGGCTCCCCAGTTATCCAACTTGATAATGTTAGCCTCTAAGGGGTCAGAAACACTTTCTTCCCCATTTCTTCCTTTCAGGTCTAAGAGCTCAAGTATGGGGTATGTGGGGAAAGGGCAACATCCTAGAGAAGAGATCCTGGGGTCTGAGTTGAAAGGGAGGAATGTATCCTGGAATATCAATGGTAGAAGCATCAAACCAAGAAGGAGAGAAGAAAACCTGAATGGGGAGATGGGCCAGTGTTGGAAGCCAAGAAGAACAGGGTTGTGTGTCACTTGTTGGAGAGCATAACATAGCACAAAGAAAGAGAAGACAGAGAAGAGTTGAGATTGAGGTCTGCAATAGGTGAAAGAGATAATTTGAGATCAGAATAAATGACCGCTAAGTCCCTCTGAAGCATTACTGTTTTGGTGGTGTTGACATCTCTTGACGAGGTAAAGTAGCTCCTTAAGAAAACCAGGGGCCGGCCCGGTGGCTCAGGCGGTTAGAGCTCAATGCTCCTGACTCCGAAGGCTGCCAGTTCGATTCCCACATGGGCCAGTGGGCTCTCAACCACAAGGTTGCCGGTTCAATTCCTCGAGTCCCACAGGGATGGTGGGCTGTGCCCCCTGCAACTAGCAACGGCAACTGGACCTGGAGCTGAGCTGCGCCTTCCACAACTAAGGGTGAAAGGACAACAACCTGAAGCTGAACGGCACCCTCCACAACTAAGATTGAAAGGACAACAAATTGACTTGGAAAAAAGGCCTGGAATTACACACTGTTCCCCAATAAAGTCCTGTTCCCCTTCCCCAATAAAATTTAAAAAAAAGGAAAAAAAAAAAAAAGAAAACCAAACTGGGCTGGATGGTTGAAGCCTGCCTAGTCAGGACAAGAAGTCTGTGGTCCCAGGGAGTGTCACTGGAGCACATGGTAGTCACATACTAAAGCTATTGCCCGAAACACTGGGACTGCAGACACTTACTTCTGCAGACTCTGGCAGTTGCCCGTTTAGATGCTGCTTGAGGGACACAGGGCTCCTGAAGTACAAGGAAATAAGACCCAGAGGCCTTTTAGCTTGGGAAACTCCATACTCTTTTTATTTCCATATTGTGGTGGCCTTGAATGCCAGAAGTTAAAATGCTCTGTGGATCTCCACCAAGCCTGACCTCCCTGTTACAAGATCCAATGTACCAGGAAATGTCCATGCAGGAGTCTGGCCTGCACCAAAAGACCGTTACGCAGTCTTGATTTCGTTGTCTCTTCTTTTTAAATCAGGGACCTCTTAAATGGTTATCACGTAACTGTACCACCTTCTTACTAGTAGGGAAATGGTAGAAACTGGAGCAGAAACCTATAGGTGGCTAAGGTTTCTCTTTGAGGCCAAAGTTCGGTTCTGGTTTCACGTCCACTCTCTCTTCCCAGTAGATGTTCAGGTCACATGCCCAGAAGTAGGTTCTGAGTCCCATCAGCTCCACTCACTCAAATTCTCTCCCATCTTACCTACCACACCCTGCCCTCAGTCACCCACTGGTGTCAAGCATAGTGAGAAGACTGTGTCCCAATTATCTGCCTGTCTTAGAGACTTTGAACCACATAACTCTTAGAGTAAAACTGTTTATAGCTTACTTTGAAAGAATGTTCAGGTTTCTTTCTTTGAAGTTCTGTTTGAAGGTAGAACTTCATTTTTATTCCATTGAGCATCTCGGTTTGTAGAAAATAGAGGCTATGTCTGTTCAAGACATCATTGAGTTATGTCTCAGCATAACTGAGTTTGTAAATTCTTTTTTCCTTCGAGAGAAAATTAGCGTTGAATCCAGACCAAACAGAAAGCTCAGGTTCAGGATTCTCTAAGACCGGAGTCGCCACACAAGTGTTGTCCTGTGAGGCCTTTTTATAAATGTCATCCTTTATATCCTGGAAACTGGTGCTAGGATGTGCTTTTGTGCCAGCGGAATCGGTTATGGCAACACGTGGGGGACATGTTTATCCTTGGGATAAATATTTGGGTGGGAGTTTGTGTTTCAAGACACTGAACACTGATTGTAAATAAAATCATTTTGCTGTGATTTAATCACTCCTTACTCATTCTCTTGTAGCATTTTGTGGAAGCAGATTTTGTACATTAGCTCATGCGTTTCCACTGAGTAAATCTGCTAGAGGAAAAGGTATGACTTTTCCAGCTCCTCTTAGACTCAGGTGAGAATAGAAATCTCATTATTAAAGAAACAGCAAGAACAACAAACTTCTGTGGGGAACCATTAATGCCTGAGTTGGGAAACCTCAGCCTCATGCAGTGAAAAGAACACGGCCAGGGAGAGGAGACCTTAGTTAGAGACTGGCAGCCCTCCTTCCCAGCTCTGGGACCTCGGGAAGTGATCCATGCCCATCTCTGAGGTCTGTTTCTGGGGGATTGGACTTGATTGCATCCAAGGCTCTTTCCAGTCTAACCACCTCTAAAGATAAGAAATGGGCACTGTGACTTCTTCCTCGGGGCTTTCCAGCCAGCTGTGGCGTGCAGCTGTTCACATTTCTATTAGGAGATAAGCAAGGGAATGGAAGGAGCTCAGGCTTTGGTATGCAAGAGATATGGGTTTGCATCCTGCCCCTGCCTCTTACTAGCTGTAAGATTTGGGGAAGGCTACTTGATCTTTCTTGCCTGCAGTCTCCATCTAGGGACTGAGGATAACAATTCCAACCTCGAAGGTCATTTTGACAATAAAAAGAGATAATACATGCATATCCGAAGTGCTTGCTTAACCCAGTATCTGACACATGCATAGTAGGCACCAGTAAATGCTAGTTAGCTCCTTTACCAGCTTTGACGTCAGTCATGTTAACGAGAGTTCCAGAAATTTGAAAGATAGTGTGTCATCCACCCTCACTCTACTCTCCACAAGAGTGTCTGTCTGTTTTTCCAAGTAAGAGCTTTTATTTTAATGAAGGCACACTAACTATTACTTATTTCCTTCGGTGAGTGCTGTGGGGTGTGACCTTTTTTTTTTTTTGCATTTGTTTATAAAAATCAATAGTAAATGCTGATTTCCCTTTCCCTTGGTAGCCGTAATTGCCATGTTAATTGAAAGGTCTGATTGCAGAAACAAATGCAGCTGTTGTGCTCTCCATCTGCACAAGCCTGGGTGTGCTGTGTGTGTCCGGGCACGCAGAACTCCCTGTACTTACACCGTTTGGGAGGAAGTTTCTAGTACCACAACCTCACAGGCAATATTTAATCACCTCAAACTCTGGGTTTGAGGTTGGTCTGGAAATGAAAGGCCATTTGGGTTTACCGCAGCGGAGAAGGAAGAGGATAGGGCATATCTGAAGTAACCCCCCCCTACCCCCCCACCCCCGCCCAGGGAAAGCAGCCAGGCCTGGGGGGCTCCTGTGGGAGCTGGAAGCCGCTGTGATTCATGACAAGGTGTTTCAGTAAAGGCAGAAGCAGCTGGTTGTGTGTGAGTGTGTGTGTGTGTGTGTGTGTGTGTGTCTGTGTGTCTGTACATGCGTGCACACACACACAGAGTTCAGGGTCACATCTGTTCTCATCTGGAGATTTCTGTAGCCTCTTTATTTATTGCCTTATCTCCACTTTCTCCTGCCTCCTGTCCAACTTCTACTCCAACCTCCACCAGATGAAATTTTAAAAACACAGACACTCCCCTTCTTCAAAAGCGTTGTGGCTTCCTCCCTCCTATACTACAGGATCCAGGCTCTTTTGCATCATGTCCCAGACCCTGGTCCAGAGGACACTCAGTCTAGTGTCAGCTCTGCTCCCAGCCACGTGCCCTGTGCCCACGTACAGCAAACTTGTTACAGTTCTCAAGTGCACACGAGTTCTTGCTTGTTCCAGGTCTCTGTGCCTGCCAGCCCTTTCCTCCTCTTAGCGCTGACAGCTCCAATACCACTTCCTCTGGAAATCCTCCCTGACAGCTCCAGACCAAATATAGGCTTTTTCCATTGTGTCTTGATGTTTATTCTACTGTCAGGACTCTTATCACACTTCTGTGATTAGTGTCTTTTTTTTTTTTTTGCTTTTATTTTTACCTTACCCACCGTAATAGGATCCCCCACAGACAGTACTGTTCTATCAGTTTTTATAGCTCCAAGAGTCTGTGTGCTTCACACACAGAGCAGATGCTTCATAATATTTGTTGATTGAATGAGTTCATGAACACTCACTAAATGTGCTTGCATACCCATTAGTTATGGATAAGACGCAACCACTGTTAGTCTTGAAACCCAAGGCAGGATACAGACACCAGTAGTGATTTGCTCGTTTTGGACTCCGTTTTATACTTATTTTATTCCTTATGTAGGTGGAAGAACAGTGGCAAGTAAACAGCATATCCTTTGGCACACAGATCTTTAGCTTCTCATTTCCTCCGCCAATCCACTCCGGTGGCTTTATGGCATCTGACAGCCTAGATTTCAGACCCCACTCTGCTGCTTATTCTGCTGTGTCACTATAAGCAAGGCACTTAAAGAAAAATAGACATTAATATCTTAAGGGGCATCTTCACTTACCTTTCTCATTTAATCCCCACAATACCCTTTGAGGTAGTCATTTATCAATCCATCTTTTTATAGAAAGAAGAAACTGAAAATCTGAGCAGTTAAGAAACTCGCCCAAGATCACATAGACAGCAAACCGAAAAGCCCGAGTACAAATGCAACTCTGATCTCTAGACTTGTGCATGTTCTACTTGACTGCTTTATCCCCTCTGAATCTCAATTTCCCCATCTGCAACCTGAACGGATGGGGTGGGGGAAGAAGGAAGAAATGGCTGCCCGTGCATGTTACCATGTGTCTCTGGGTGTGGGGAGTGTTGTCACTCTGTCAGTGCTGGTGCAGTGGTCGGGCAACGCTCAACCACAAGTCCAGGTCATGACCTGACCCCTGTCTTCATGAGTGTTTACTATGCCAGGCAGCGTCCTAAAAGTGCTTCACAGTCGTTATCTCATTTGGTGCTTCATAAAAACCCTGAGGCAAATACCGTCTTTAGTTCCACTCTATAGGTAAGAAAAACTGAGGTGAAGAGAATTTAGTAGCTATGCCTAAGGACCTATAAGGAATTAAACCCAGAAAGTCTCAGGACAGCCCTCCCTCGCCTCACCCCCACTCTTAACCACTGCATGGACCTGCCTCCTGTTTCTTCAACTTCCTCAGAAGCTTCAGGCTTCTGCAAAGGCCCGAGTTTCCTCCCAGTGACCCTGGTGGGCTGGTAAGTGGTCTCTGCCTCCTCTGCCTGACACTGTGGGAACTTGAGCCCCGAACCTTCCTGGGACATGGGGACCAGGGTAAATAAAATAGCCCCAGAAGAACCAGGGAGGAAAACAGTCAAGTCAAAAGACGAGGGTTCCAATCCAGGCTCCGCCATTTAACCAGCTTCTGCTGGTCCCCCGCCGCCATGAATCTGTTTCCTTATCTGCAAAATGGGGATAATGACATCACTGAGTTATTCTGGAAAGTGACACAGGTTCCCTATAATCTATAAAGTCCTTGTCTCGGTCAGCTCGAGCTGCCATAACAGAATACCAGACTGGGGGACTTAAGGCCAGTCTTTTTCATAGTTCTTGAGGCCAGTGTGGTCAGACCCTGGTGAGAGCCATCGTCCTGGCTTGCAGATGGCCTCCTTCTCGCTGTGCACTCATATGTCCTTTCCTGGGTGCCTGTGCCTGTGGGGGAGAGGGGACTCTGGGGTCTCTTCCTCATCTTGTAAGGGCACCCTCAGCATGAGACTCCTGCTGTCTTGACCTCATCTTAACCTAATTACCTTCCAAAGGCCCACCTCCAAATACCATCACATTGGGGGTTAGGGCTTCAACTGTGAATTTGGAGCGGACACAAACAGTCAGCCCATCACAGTCCTCAACCTGCAATATTCATCGTCATGAGGTTAGTGAGGAGGAAGAAGGGAACTATAGGGCCAGTCACCAAGGCCTCCCCGTTTGGGGGACATATTAAGGTCACCTGCAAAGCTATCATGCCTCAGGTCCACGAGCAGTGCCTGATTTTTTAACAGTGCCGGGTGACCTTCAGAATGGAGCAAAGATACCATCTCACCCCTCAAGAATTGCCCTGGTGAATTCTGTCTAAATGAACTTTTATCATTCCTTATCGTCAGTCACAGTTTCACTTTGTCCTAAGGGAACAAGCCAAGCCAAGGATAGTGCTCAAAGGACCTTGCCAAAAGGTTTCCCAGAGAGACGACAATGGATAACCCAGTTGCTCTCTATGCCCCCCTTGTTTTTCGGAATAAAAAACAAACACAAAACCTAGGACCGTTTTTCAGACCATGAATGTGATGCTCTCTCTAACCTGAGCCTTCATGTGTGATAGACAATGTCCTGTCCTGGGTAAGATACTCCAAATGCTACCAGTCACCCTTAGTCATTTGGATAATTGACTTTGAGAGGTTCAATCATTTATTTCAAACCCAAAGCCACAGCTTTGCTGAGAGGCAGGTCAGCACTGGATCTGATGGTGAGCTGAGAAAACTGGGGAGCCTTGCATTTAAAGGTCATGCTGCCAACGAGCTGGCATGGCTGCTGCAGTCAGGATGCAGGTGTGGGGCCTCATAGCTGCCCGGGCGGCTGAGTTTAAGAGTCAGGAGGCGCGAACCTGGCAGGAGTGAAGGTGACTCACATGTGACTCCTGTGGAGAAACGCTTGTGCCTCAAGGCTCTGGCTTTCATGCTCCCTGGTTCATTTGGGGGAATTTAAATCGGGGCCTTCACTTCTGGGTGACCAGGTAGAGACTTCTTGAGCACCTCTCAGGACTCTCACCTCCATCCTCCCTCTTCTTTTCCTCCTCTTCCTTTTCCTCCCTCCTTCCCTTCCTCATGCCCAAAATGGCTGTGTGTTGGAATGGAAGGACAGGGGTGCATTTTGAGTGGGATTTGGGAGCTGAATTAATGGAACATATCAGGGTCAGTGGAGAATAAATGCGAGAAGGAAGTTCTGGTTCCTCTTTGTTCCTCCCATTTGAACTCCAAAGGCACTAAGGTGACAGGGTCTGCACAATGATGTGAGCTGGTGGCCCTGCTGTCATCTCAGCCCTGCCCCTGAAGGTGGGCCCATCATTTAACAGCTCTGAGTCCCGGGTTCCACATCTAGATGGTGGGATGTAACATCACAGCATCACCATGATAACCCAGTGCGATGGCAAATAAATATGGCTTGGAAATGTGAAGTGCTATTTATGTTAGCACTTACATTAATTGTCACATCAATCACTAGTCACAGCACTTTCTGTGTGCCAGGTACTGCTCTGAGCATTTTACATGTATTAACTCTTGTATATCTCACAATAACTTTTGGAGGCAGATACTCTTATTATTCCCATTTTATAGAATTGGAAACTGAGGCACAGAATTAAGGCCCTTGCTCAGGATCACACAGCCGATGGGTGGTAAAGCTGAGATTCACAGTAGAGCACTCTAGCTCCAGAGTCCGCGCTCTTAACCACTCTTCTCTAAACAGCAACCGCAATCTAACAAGGAGAAAGAGGCGTGGGTCCTGGTGGAGTAGACAGTGCCTCTCTCCTGTCTGCACTATTCCTTGGCTTCCCTTTGTCCAGTGGCCTCAGTCCTCTCTACTGGGAGCCACCCAGCCTCCGCGCAGCCCGTCTTTTCTGCCATATCGCTGGGATCTGCTGCATCTCCAGGGTTCGAATTGTCTCCAACGAAATTCACCTCCTTCCTGCCTCTTCTGCCAAACACTCAGCGTAGGCACCTCTGTGCCGTTGACTTCTTCTGTCCCTTGCCCTCTGCCCTCACATGTCTCCTGTCCCAAAGTCCTGTTGACTCTTCCTTCCCAATGTATCTGTCACTTTGGGATTTCTGGTGCCACCATCCCAGTCCAGGTCTCACTGCATGTTTGTCTGTTACAGCACCCTCCTGAAGGCTTGCTGCTCTTCTCTCATTTCAGTCGGCCACATACCCTGCCCCAAGATAGCTTTTGCTACCTATTGCTTGACAAATAAAACTCAACCTCCTTGGCCTGTCATTTAAGGCCTCCTGTGATCAGACCTATCAGTCTGGCTCCCCCCATTACTTCCCTTCACCCATCCTATGACCTAGGGAAACACAACTCCTCACTCTTCCTGAAAGTGCCTTGATTTTTCTGCCTTTTTGCCTTCATTCAAGCCATTCCACCCCGTGAAAGGACCTCCCTGAACTTCCTCCCATCTTCATTCGTGCCTAGGAAACCCTAAGGCTCATGGCAGGTACTTCTTACAAAACTTTTCATCATATGTCTGGTGGACATACTGTCTTCCTCCTTTGGGCAGCTCAAACACCATTTTCTGTTGCCCTCTGGCCTGGGGAAGAGCATGCATTTGGGTGTCGGATCAACCTGGATTTGTATCCCCAATACCTGTGCAAATACCTTCCTCGCCCTTACTTACTTCCTCCCCTCCCATAGCAATGAGATCGCAACGTCTTGTCTCCTTTTATTTCCCTTGTTACATTTCCTCCTCCATGCCCTTATATTCTAGTTTTTTTAAATGTAAACAGTGGAACATGGCATTTAACAACAGGGGCCCTAGAGCCAGCATCATGTGGGCTCAAATTCTGGCTTTGCCTCCCTTAATTATGTGACTTTGGGCAGATGGTCTAAGTATGTCGTACTTAGTTTCCTGATCTATCAAATAGGGTTAACACTGGTACCCCCTCCTGTGGTTGTTCTGAGAATGGAGTGAGTTAACACCAGGAAGCCCTCAGAAAGGTGCCTGGTACATGCTAAGTGACTAAACATCAGTCTGTCCTTGGTCACGTCTCTCCTGTGTGTCAAGAAGCCAACTAGAGACCGTAAAGCCACCTTATATTTTGTAGAGAGGAGTTTCTGTGGCTGAAGAGTAAGGAAGCAAACCCTCAGCCAGGCCACACGGTGCTTGGTGGTGACCCAGTGGTCGGTACAGGAATGCATATCAGAGACCCACAGCATTCTTTTGTGGGAACCCACGACATCCTGACTCTGCGTCCCTGGGCACTGGGGCTTGAGTGGTGCTTGGGGGGAGAGTGACTAAGTGCTGCCATTCGGCTGTGGTGACTGACTCATGAATGAGAAGCCTGAGGACCCCGAAAGCCCACGCCTCCTGCTGCCTCTCCCATCTGTAGAGCCTTATTCCAGGGCCTGGGCTTTCATAGAGGAGTGAAGCCCAAAGGGGTTCATGTGACCGCACAGCACCCTGGGGTACCCGGAAGGAAACCTCCTGCCTTCACCATCGCTCACCCTCCTGTGCTCCTGAGGCCCCCAGAGGGCAGTTCTGTCCTTGATCTTCTTAGTACCCCTTTTGCAGGTGGGTCCAACAAGTTGTCACAGAGAATCAATGCATGTGGTGCTGGAAGGAGCCTTGGGGATGGGGCACAGGGCAGCTCCACATTTGGCAGATACGGAGACCAGTGTCCCAGGGGAAGCAGGATAGTTAGCAGTAGAGTCAGGACTGGAACCCTAAGGACTGATTTTAAAGTCTGTGTTGTTTTCAGGAAACCCTGTCAAAATGAAAGGACAGGATTGCTTGACGCTGGTGTGAGGAACAGGCATAAGCAGGTACAGGTGAGCAAGTCCCAGGTACCCAGCTGGGCAGAGCTCTCTTTGTCCCAGTGCACCCGGCTGTCGGGGTTTTGCTTTTTGCTTCTCAGCTTCCCCACTTACTGCGCCCCCGCCACCCCAGCAAGCAGTGAGGCCCGGGTGAAGCAGCCCTCCCAGGAAGGTGCTCTTCCTGGGCTGGACACTCTTGCTCCCAGCGTCTCTCAAACACATCTTTATTCGAAATATCCAGTCCACAATGTGACCTTAGTGTCAGGTGGGCCGGAGCCAGCATTGCAGCCACCGTGGGGCCCTGGCCAAGGGGCTGAGCCTCTTGGAGGCTCCTTTTCTTCTTCTGCAATCTTCACATTAAAGATGAAATGAAATCATTTCTAGCCAGCCCTCAGAACAGCGTCTGGCACGGCGTAGGCATCTCACAGGCAGCGCTCCTCAGTTAGCATTGCCAGTTATTTTTAAGGCTTCCCTCAGATTATCTTTATCGTGAGGGTGGTTTCAGACACATCAAAATCATCTAAGGAACGTTGCAGACAATACAGCCTGATTCGGTGGGTCTGGGATGGGGCTGGGGACTTTTAAAAAAAATTCGTCAAGGACATGTTGATGTATCTTTGAATTTGGGAACACAAACAGCCCACCCCGACCCCCGCATTGCCCAGTTTTCCTATCCTGAGTATTGCTCTGGTTCTTTCACGTTTTCATTCCCTGCAAGTTAAAGGCAGTTTTGTAGGTGGGCTGGCCTTAGCGTTAGAAAATTCTGACTTAGGTTTCTAATGTGTTTGTTCCTCTTAATGAGCTACTTCCCACAAGACATCCATGTGCAAAGAAGGGGTCTCTGTCCTCTTTGGAGGCAGGAGAGCACAGGAATTGAAAGCACTGGGCTTCCAAATTGGAATTCCCTGTGTTAAAATCCAAGTCCTGTCATTTACTGGCTGGGTGACCTTGGACAAGTGCTTAATCTCCCCACGCCAGGCCCTAGGACCTGCAATTCAGTATGTAGCATCCTTATCCCAAACCAGCCCTACTCAGGCCCCATTTCCCAGAGCCTCAGTGACCCGGCCTCAGCTGTGACTTGGTCTGTCCTCTCCAGTATCTTCCCCATTCATGCCCTTCCCACTCTCCCTACCACCTATGTTGGAACGGAGACAACCACGAGCACATTCTAACTGCCTGCAGCCTCTTGCCTTGTCTCTTTCTAGGTTCTGAGCAGACAGAGATCAGTCTCCCTCCAGGGCTCCTTTGATTAACGGTCACTTCCTATCAAACCTCCCCTGCCTCCCCAATGTGTACAGACTTATGCAGCACTGCCCAGGCACCAACCTGGGCCTGAAAACTCCTGACTCAGGTCTCTCACAGATTACTCACACTTATTAACATGATTATTCAAGCAATAACAACAGCTTCTGAGGGGAAATGCTGAAGGTTGGCATTCTGAGAAGACGCCAAGAAGCGTGTTTCTCCAGGCCATAGGCCTCGATTTGATCCAATCTGCTTCATCCTGTTGATTTTTCTTGGCATTTGTACTTGTTTGAAGTAAACACTGCCAGAGGTTTGGTTTGCGCTTAAAATTGTAATGTTGCTTTGGAGCTTGAAAGCTTGTGTGTAAAGCACCAAGTCGCTGTTTAAACTCTTGTCTGTTTCACAGAAACCCAGAGACAGGGCAATCCGTAGCATTATAAGGCTCACAGGAGAGTCACTGGGGACAAAATCCACTCAGGTATCCAGCTGAGGCACCTGGGGTGGGAGGCCCAAGCCTTCAGAGTCTGGGTGCATCTGCAGACCACTTCCAGCAAGCGTTCTCAGTGAGGGCCTTGCGATCAGAAATCCATACTTGTGCTGCTTGCTGTTTTTTCCTTTATTAAAACAGAGATGAGTCAAGGTGGCCCAAACCTTTTGTTCATGTTATTAGCATGGCCTTGAACTCTCTTTGTCAAAAGAATTCTTTTGGGAAACCCTGTAGAGAAAACAGAGCAAAACAATGAAAGCTTCATCAGGGAATTTAGAGCTTTATGGAAGTAAGTCACTGTTTGTAAGAACCTCTGAAGTTCCCGGGTTCTGGAGCTCTGCGACAAGTGCGCGTGTGGGCGTTATTCAGACGCAGTGTCCTCTTCTGTGTGCTTCATACAGCCTCACTGTCACGTTGCAGTTAGCAGAATTAAACCTCAACAGTTCAAATTTAGACTGTTATTCACATCCAACTTCAATCAGTTTCTCCTCCATCAAAGCTGGCTCAGGAGGTGCCTGGCAGCGGTGGGTGGGTGGTATGCCCAGCGAGCAGGGCAATTTCTGTAAACTGCCTTGTTAGGTAAGAATGATCGCTTTGCTCAAAACCTCAGACACCTGTGGCCGGTGGCCGGCGGGCCATGTTTGACCTCTGGAAGCAACGTTGGAAACCCAGGGCTCAGCAGACCCCTAGGACACTAAGAACTGACTTTCCCACTGGAAGACAGCGTACACTGGCTGACATTCTTTCTATCAGAGAAGAAACTAAAGCTTTAAATGGCTTATCTTTATACAGTGCCTAAGGCTGCAAGAAATGAAGGAAATCGTAACCTAACTATACCAGTTCCCGTAGGTCACAGGAAATCTGGTGACCTTTATCCCCTGGGAGGGGTCATGTCTAAAGCCTGACATTTGGTCAACCTTCTTTCTCCGGTTTAAGAGAGTGCTCCACAGTTTTTAAAAACTGTTTTGTAAAGTTAAGGTCTTCTTTTGGAAACCAGATGAGTACAAGCCCTGTATCTTTCTCTCAGAGTGTGTTTTGAAGCCCCACAGACAAAGCTATGCCTCTGGGAATAGTCCAGCTGCTCTCAATGCTGTAACAAAGGAATACGAGTCCAGGGATATGAACTCGTGATGCTAGACGTTCTCACGACCTCTGTGAGAAAGATAGTAGGGTTCCAGTTTCCAGGCCTGGGTTTTCTTTCCCCCAAAGACAAACCATCAGTCAGTTCCCATTGAAGTCTCTGTATCACCAATTAGCTTTCGCAGAAGCAAGGGGAGTGCATGTGGTTCGTGGGTTTGTCTCTATAGAGACTATTTAATTGGATGTGTTAATGCACAACATCAAGGAAGAAAAGTGGACTGCTCTGTGCTCAGGGCGAATCAGATGACGACCACAGTCACCTTCTTTGTTTGATTTTTCTAGCCCATATTTTCCAGTGGGAAATGCTAGGTCTAGAAGCTTCCCTCCATGTGAAGTTTCCCCTATATTGTTATAGACCTTTCTGTAAGTAAGAATATGAAACTAAGGCTCCCAGGCCCCATCCTTTAACCAAGGCTCACAGGGTGGAGGGGTTGGGACACTGGTCTGTATACACTCAGTCTGTATGTCCATGCCCTAGCTTGGTTACCTAAGCATTATCTAAAATGGAGCTGGGATCCTAGGCAGGTGACCAGACCAGAATTGTCATTAAGAACTTCCAGGTAGGACTGACCTCTGGATCGAGGACTGGATCCTATTATCAAAGAGTCTACAAGGTCAGGGGCAGACTCACTGTAGGACACTGGCTCTCAATCTTGACTGCACTTTATAGCTATTGGATGAATTCTTAACAATACTAATGCTAGGTCCCATGTCCAGATATTCTGGTAAAGTATGTCTGGGGTATGGCCTGGACATCAGACGTTTTAAAAGCTCCACAGGTGATTGACATGTGCAGTCAAAACTGAAAACTACTGCTTAGGAAAGATAGAAACGGTATTTTGGAATGTGAGACTGGAGATGCTTAAATATCTGCTGCCTTAAGGGCAGGGCCCAGGGTGGGCTTCCAGGGGCCACAGCAGTGTGAGGGAGAGGGCTGGAGATGAAGGTGGGCCACAGAGCTCAGCCAGAGCTGGGAACCAAAGTCTTACACGAACTGCCATAGTAATCATTGTGTGAACCAAAGGGCTGACCCTATGTACTGGCTTGTAATTATTTTGTGTACTTAAACCTGAACTTGCCAAGTGGATTATAAGCTCCCTCGGAATTTGAGATGCCAGTACCCAAAAGACGTCTACCACCTTCCCCATTAAACGCTATGCTCTGAGGGTAAGACCTATAGTTATTCTTCTCGACAACCCCAAGCTGCAGAGCACAGTGGTGGCTGGGCATGCAGAGGATGGTGGGGGAATTTTAGCTGGAGGCATGGTCATCCCTGGAAAGGGTAACATTTTCATTGTTAATTCATTCCAGAGACCATTCTGCTTTCATTTCATGTCTGCAATCAGGAATGTGCTTAGGCGTGGTGTAACTGAAGCCACCCTCTCCTGGCAAGTCCGTAGGCCTCCTGCCACAAGGAGGGCCTCCTGTGCTTTTCCTTTGGTGCAGGTACACAAGCTTCTGCTACACAGTAAATGTGGTGCTAGTGAGAATGAGCTTGGCCCAAAAGCTTAAGGACATGCACTGGGTCCCGAGGGCTGTGATTTTGAGGTTGATACTAAATCCTTCAGAGTGAGGATTGGGGGGAAGTCTTCAGAAGTCAGCAGAAAAGCTGCCAAGAACGTGCTTGCCAAATGGCTGATTTGCCAAACGTCCGTGATTCTCAGAACCTTGGTAATTTCAATCTATGTCTGATTGAAAAAATCACATTTGTGGTCTTGGGCAAGGCAAGAATGAAAAAAATAATACACAGAATTTGTATGCATACGGGCAGCGAAACGTTCACAGTTTGAAAAAGTCATCCTCCCGAGGTTGAAAATCACAAAGGGCAAGCAAATTTGGTGACAATTTTGTCAGAAATCCAGCAATAGTCCTTGTAGCAATGCTACAGAAAAGGACTAGAAGTAGGAAATTGAAATTTGCGGAGCATTTACTTGATTTATACAGGTGGTTTTGTAAAGGGTAGATCATTTAATACTTGCCACAACTCTCTGTTCCCCATGAGGACGTTTTCAAAATACAAATATATGCCTATAACCCATCTGCATTAAGCCCTCTGCTGGCTTGCTTTTCTGAGCTTTTAGAATAGAAAACCTAATCCTAGATGTGGTCTACAAGGTCTTGCCTGGGTTGGTCCCAGGCAATCTGTGGTCTCTCTGCACCAGGTAAGCCCTGCTCCCTCCTTCTGCAGGGCACTCACACAGTACGTCCCTCTCCACGACACCCCTCTCCCACTCCCCATCCCAGAGCCTCCATGGCTCTTTACCTTGTTGGTTCCAACTCTTCCCTCAAATCCCAAGGAACGTGCATCAGTCGGGGTCCAGGCAGGAAACTCAAACCACACCAGTTGGTTGAACCAAGGGGATATCATGAATTATTAAATAAATGCAAACATATTAACCAGATAACAAAAAGAGTGAAAAGGACATTCTAAGCCAGGGTTGGAAACTATGGCCCATGGACCAAATCCAGCTCATGGCTCATTTTTGTATGATCAATGAACTAAGAATGTTTTTTACATTTGTAAAGTGTTGTTAGGGGAAAACGAAACCAAAAACAACAATAAAGATCACACGTGGCCCACAAATTTTGAGCAGGTGGAGAAGCATTGCATGTGCCACTAGAAGGTACTGGAAGCCCACAGAAATCACTCAGGAAATAGACAAGAAGGAGAAGGTCCTTCCCTGTTTCCAGGCTTTCAGTCTCCCTCCACCGTACTCTCTTGAAAGAGCCCAACATAAATACAAATTGCAAAGCAAACATGTGGTTTGCCCCGAATCACAACACAGACTACAGAGGAGTAGGTTTAGAGCAAAGAGATAATAAAATAACTGGCACAGGAAGCCTTCCTGAACTTTGTGATACGAGGTCTGACAATTAAGTTCATGAACTTGTGGCAACGATGCTGCTAACCTGTTTTGATATCAGAGGGATTATTCATTATGAATTTGTACCAACTGGACAGTTAACCAAGTTTACTATTTGCAAGTGCTGAAAAGGCTGCATGGAAAAGTTAAAGGACCTGAACTTTTCACCAACAATTCATGGCTCTTGCATCACGACAATACACCAGCTCACAGGGCACTGTCTGTGAGGGAGTTTTTAGCCAGTAAACAAAAACTGTATTGGAACACCCTCCCTGCTCACCTGATCTGGCCCCAATGACTTCTTTCTTTACCTGAAGATAAAGGAAATATTGAAAGGAAGACATTTGGATGACATTCAGGGCATTAAGGGTAATACGACAACAGCTCTGAAGGCCATTCCAGAAAAAGAGTTCCAAAATAGCTTTGAAGGGTAGACTACGCGCTGGCGTCGGTGCATAGCTTCCCAAGGGGAGTACTTCCAAGGTGACTGTAGTGATATTCAGCAATGAGGTATGCAGCACTTTTTCTAGAATGAGTTCGCAAATGTAACTGTCAGACCTCATATACTCAGTGCCCTCAATTATACCTTTATTGCACTTTGTATCTTTCCTCCAGAGCACTCACTGCAGCTAATGATAATAATAGCAAGCATTTATATAGCACTTACTATGTGCCAGCACAGTTCTAAGTACTTATCAATATTTAACCTTCACAACAGCCCCTGTAGAGATACTCATATTACCCCCATTTTACAGATAATGAAACTGAGGCATAGAGAAGCAAAATCACTTACTCAAGGTTACACTCAGGTAGTAAGCAGAAGAACCAGACTTTGAATGTAGACAATTTTGTTCCAGAGATAGTGTTCTTTACACTATGCTGCCCCTCAGTTTCCGTTGTACGTTTGTGAATCTTGACTCAGTGTGTGTCTCATTCATTAGACTGGCTTCATGAGAGCGGCACTGGGTCTCTTTCTGCTGACTACTGGATCCCCTGTGCCTGCCCCAAGCTCTGGCACACAGAGGCTCTTAATAAATATTTGTTGAATGGATAAATGGACAAGGAATTGGAGCCACAAAAAGTTAATCCAACCTTTGACTGTCAGAGCTGGGATTCAAACCCAGGTCTGTTAGACTACGGAGCCCGTATTCTTCCCATCATGAGCTGGCAGATGAGTGCTTGCCAGCCAGTGATACATGAGGTTCCTGATGGCGGCCTTGAGGCCCTGTAAATCCATCACTGTTCTCTGTATTTTGAACTAATGATAGGGTTTCTTGTGATCTTAGGGTTATCCAGAAGGTGTGGCCAGCTGATCAAGCATTCCCTGATCAAGCAGCATGAGAGAAATCACTACACTCTGTAAATACAGTCACCAAACCCAGGGAGCTGAGTCTTCTAGGAAAGCTTTCTCACGGATGTGCTGTGTTAACTAACTATAGTTATGTCTGGTGAAGAGTTTGGCAATGGGGTAGGGGATTCTTGTACTTTTTATTCCATATGCTATTCAAGTATTGGGATTTTTTTACTTATAAATATGTATATTTTATTAGATATAATCTCAGTTTAAATTTTATGTCAATTTCTAAGCAATTAGTGAGGAAAGCAAAGATCCTACTTTGTGATTAAAACATGTTATCTTGGGATTTTTTTTTTTTTTTTTTTACAATGAGCATACTAAAGAAAAATATTTTAAAAACTAAGAACATCGTGTTTCTTCCAGCAAATTTGAACAAAATTGAACGGTGCTTATGACTTCAGGACAACATTGTTGCCCCTTAGCGTGTCATCTTCTGCAGCCTGTCTGCCTCTCTGGTCTTACCCACATGGTTCAAAAACTTGCCAGGCTCTGCATGCTGTGCTTTCTCTGTTCTCTGTGCCTTTTGCAATACTGTTCACTCAGAGTAAAGCCAACGTCCCCACAACAGCCTATAAGACACTCCATGACCTGGCACTTAAAGCAGCCCATTTACCCTCCCTCTGTTCCTCTGTCTGATGCCAGAGTAAAAGCTCAGAGAAATTACAGGGAAATAACAGAGAAAAGCAGAAGAGCTGTAGATTTCACAAACACTTATGAGATCAGACAATTACGTTCGCGAACTTGTTGCAATGATGTTGCTAACCTTTTTTGATATCAGAGGATTATTTGTTACGAATTTGCACCAACTGGATAAACACTTAACCAAGTTTACTACTTGGAAGTGCTGAAAAGGCTGTGTGAAAAAGTTAGATGACCTGAACTTTTCGCTAACAATTCGTGGCTCTTGCATCACGACAATGCACCAGCTCACACGGCACTGTCTGTGAGGGAGTTTTTAGCCAGTAAACAAATCACTGTATTGGAACACCCTCCCTACTCACCTGATCTGGCCTCCCAGTGACTTCTGTTTTTACCTGAAGATAAAGGAAATATTGAAAAGAAGACATTTGGATGACATTCAGGACCTCATGGCAATGCGACGATAGCTCTGATGGCCATTCCAGAAAAAGAGTTCCAAATTGCTTTGAAGGGTGGATTAGGCACTGGTGTTGGTGCATAGTTTCCCAAGGGCAGTACTTCGAAGGTGACTGTAGTCATATTCAACAATGAAGTATGTAGCACTTTTTCTAGGATGAGTTCGCAAACTTAATTGTCTGACCTCTTATTCATTCTATTAACCTTTTAACCAACTACTAAAATATAATCATCAGGTGTAATTAGCTGAGTTTTCCACATGAGCTATTTTTAACCCAATGAAATCAAACCTAGTCTTCTGTGCTTCTTTTCTCAGGTATTCCTAAGATAGTAGCAGCTCCAGAAACTCTATTAGGTGTGGCCTAGGGCAATACTCTGATGAGGGGGAGGCATTGGGAGAAGGGAAGTAAGGGAGTGGTCTTAAAGCTCTATTTATTTGTATGGTAAGCATATTGTGTTTAATTGACTTTTGTGTTTATTGGCTTGGAGAGATCTGTTAGAGAATCCAAAAATTTCACAGCCACTGCTAGTGAAAGTAGATGCTAGATCTCTGATGGTTAAAACAGAAACAAGCTTGATCTAGATTAAGAAAAAGAGAGAACAGAAGGTTACAGGGGTGTCGGACAGACCCAGTCAGTGGAATTCAGGCAGGCCCTGGGGAACACTGGACCCGGGGCTGGGAAGCTCTCAGAATACTCTAATTTCTCTATTCTTTTATTGCCAATAAGCCAACTTCTACTTCTCAATTTCTCATTGTGGGAAACATGGCTGCTCCACAGCTTCCAAGTTTATATTAAACTTCTAGCCTCAAAGAGATACAAACTCAGCCATCTCTTGTTCCCAATCCTAAATTATGAGAGAAAGAATCTATTAGTGTAGCTTAAGTCAGGTGGCCTCTCCTGGGCCAGTCAGTGGCTGGAGGGAAGGGGTCACACTGTCACACTGTACACTGTACACTGTCACACTGGCTGCTGGGGGCTGAGCAGGCATGTATTGGGGAGTATGGAGGGGGGTGATTTTGAGCTGGGCAGACATTCCAATGATGTCTGCTGTCTTAAGAAAAAGGCATATATAACCTGCAGAGGGAAAACGGTGTCCATGACACATCTGGACACAGAGAGAATGCCTGGTAACTCCTTGCTGTTGAACTAGAAGGTCCCTCAGAGGTACCTGTGAAATGATCTATTGATTGAGCTGTAGATTAAGTTGTTATTTCTGTAGCAGTGCCTTGGTTATTTGACTCTTGATAGTCTGGCAACCTCAAAACAATGAAACTAAAAATAATAGTCTCCAAGACTTACACAACACCTTAATATACTAGACCCTGTTCTAAGAACTTTACTTTTTGTTAATTCATTTAAATTAATCCTCACAACAATGCCCTGAGGTCAATGCTATTGTTATTTCCATTTTACAGATGTGGCACAAAGAGGTGAAGTAATTTACCCCAGGTCACATCGTCAATAAGAGATGGAGTTTGAACTTGAATTCAAACAGTCTAGCTTCAGAGTCTCTGCTTGGTGGGGAGGTCGGGGAGTGGTTAGGAATAGCTGAAAGGCTCCAGAGACAAAGATGGAAAGACATCCTGTGATGGATCAATTTGCCAAATAAAAAAAGAGGGACTCTCATTGGTTGATGATGGCAGCCAGAGCCAGGAACAAGAGAAACTGCAAGCGAGAGAGACAGAGACAGAGACAAAGAGAGAGAGAGAGAGAGAGAGAGGGAGGGAGGGAGGGAGGGAGGGAGGGAGGGAGGGAGGGAGGGAGGAGAAAATATGGATGGAAGGAGAAAGAGACTAGACAGAAAAGGTGGTGTGAGGACAGTGTGAAGTAGGAAAACCATAGAATAGAACTGTCAGAAAAAAAAAAAAAATACCATCTCAGTGTTTGTCAAATTGTGGTCCATAGACTTCCTGAGCTCTCAATAAAAATGCAATTGTCTGGTCCCCCCTCTACTGAATCAGAAATCTGTCCAATCTACCAGAAATCCACATGTTTTAACAAACAGCTAGGCATTCTTATTTCATGAGAATACT
Organism: Rhinolophus sinicus; assembly: GCF_036562045.2. NCBI lineage: Eukaryota > Metazoa > Chordata > Mammalia > Chiroptera > Rhinolophidae > Rhinolophus > Rhinolophus sinicus. The sequence continues at coordinate 109,052,921 of NC_133756.1, forward strand.
AGGTAAGCGGCAAACAGCTTTATGCACCCCCACGAGCCTGAAGGCATCATTGGATATGGCAGTATCTCCCTTTAAACTATACTATGACAGGGAAGTATACAGTACATTTTTTAATGACTTCTGTTGATCGGAGGATCTAAAATTTGAACCAAACTCCTGCGCTTTAATTCCAGCTTTCTCACAAGCTAGCAGTGTAACCACTGGCAGACAATTTCTCTGCTAAGATTTCTCTTCTATCAAGGTGGTAGGTTAAACTGGATCAATGAAAAGTATCTGAAATATGTTCTTTCACACATGTCCTTCCCCGTGTCCTGCAACTTTCCACATCCTCCCCTGATCATAGCAGACATGAATCAATCATGACCCTCTTCACTGAGCTCTGATGTGGCTTCCCACTACTTTTCACACAGCGCTCCAGGCATCCACTAACAATTGCTCGAAGTTGGCTTCCAGTTAAAACTTACTTATTATTCCGAGACTAGATGATCCACAAAGCTCCTGTAAACTCTGAAAATTTATAGCTCTCTTTACGGAAAAGGGTAATTTCATTTTTTGCTTTAAAGCATTCATTTATATAAAAATTTATTCAACAAATATTTTAATATTCTGATGATGTTTTAAAAGTCTTACACAGAACATCCCTCTCCCAATTATTCCAAACTAGATTGTAATTATGATTTGAATGTTGCTTGTCCTGCAAACCCTCTACAGCTTCCTTATTAAATTATGCTAAGAGGTTAGACTAACTTGACCTTAAACTTATGTTTTAGGTCAGCTTGCATTTGAAGATGCTCTATTCACAAATACCAGTTTAAAGTTTGGGAATTTGCTATTTTAAAATAAAAGGGGGTGGGGTAAGAAAACCCTGAATTTGAAAGTACTTTAAGAAAAAACATAAATAAAAACTTTCTGATGTGATGAAATCAGCCCTGGCGTGTTGATTACTTTAAAAAATTCTTATGTCAATTGTAAATAATTCTAAGTTCTGTATTTTTGTTCTGAGAATCATGCTTACAAATTAGCCAAGACTAAGGGGAAAAACGTTTTAAAAATATGGTGTAGTTCACCTTTATTGTTCTTAAATCCTATGAATTCTCTGCCAATGAAAACATGGTTTTCTTTCCATTGGCACTGGGTTTAAATTGTTGAAAATGGTGATTTTGCTCCATTTATTAACCTCAAAGAACATTGTGTCAGGATGGGAAATGAATATTTCAAGTAGGCAAACAATCTTCCCAAAGCAATTATGGAGGAATTTGGAGTTGGCCTTAATAGATAGGGTTTGATATTCTGACTTGGACTCAACACAGAAACTTTTTGGTTCTGGACACTTTGTTGTGAGGTCTGGAAGGGTTCCCTTGACATCAACTGTGCCCTGGATTCAAACCCAGATCTGACTTCCGAGGAGGCCCCATCAGGAGCTTGGACTGTGTTGCATTATTTAACCAATCACAAGGCCTGAGAAGCTTCACACTCTGATGGGAAAATATACTGAGACAAGTGGCCGTAGATCAGATGGAGCCTATTATGTAAAACCTCAGGAAATTGGAGTGAGGCCATACAAGGCAGAGAAATTGGCTGAATTAGCAAAATGTCTGAATTATAAAATATTCGACCAGAAAAAGATACGTTATATTAAGATACACAAATAGCTGAAACTAACTCCTCAAAGGATGATACCAGGTAGAAATGCCTACAAGGTAACCCCTTTGTAAGCAGCAGAATCAATGTGTAAATGAATGATGTGATCAGCTTCCTTCAAGGGATGTTCCCTTACTTGTGACCAACAATCTCCCTGCAACTGTCTGGCATCATGCAAAGAAGAGTGCATTGCAATCCGGAGATCCGAGTGCAGATACTGGCTTCAAAGTCCCTTGCATAAAGCCTGACATATTAGAAAAGAGAAGACATATATTCTAACACATTAGAAAAGACCCTAAAATGAGGCAATATGACAACAGCTAACAGGGATCACTAATGCCTTGGATTTCCACTTAAATCCTCTGATCTTGAATTGATTCATCTGTAAAATGGAGCCATGACTTCTGCCCCATCTACCTCACAAGGAAAATCTAGCAGCCCACAAGGCCCTCCCTGCTTGTCCTTTCGCTGGCCGGTCTCATCTCCTCCTGGACTTCCTCTTGCTCATGCCATTCTGGTCACAGGGGCTTCCTTGTGATTCGCCATCCTGGCTTTGCAGGCTTTGCTGTTGTTTGCCATCTGTCTGGCACCTGGTTCCTCCAGATAGCTGTTTGGCAAACTTCCTCACCTCCTCCAAGTCCCACCTTCTGAGAGGTCAATCTTACTCAACTCTCTGTAATACCATGTTCTGCTTTTACCCCCACGTTGCACTCCAGATTTTCCATATCCCATTCAATGTTTTTCTCCTTAGCGCTTATCACTAACATACCTCTTTGCTGACTATGTTTATTACTTATCATCTGTCTCCCAAATGGAATATCCTTTAAGGCAGTGACCTTTGTATCGGTTTTCTCATTGATGTTGCACCTAGAACAGTGACCGGCAAAAAAAAAAAAAAAAAAAGGCATTCAATAGATCATTTTTTTTAGAGAATAAATGACAGCTAACCCTCCAAGCAACCAGATGAGCTCATGCAACACAACTCATTTGGTTTATTCTGAGGGCTGTCCTAGAGCCCCTTGCATAAAGCTTATTGACGCTTAGTTTAAGGTATCACCCCAAGAAATAGGCTCTCTGCTTCCCCACTTCACAACATGTTAGAAAAGAGAACACCCCAAAAGATGGCACTATGACAACAGCTAGCAGTGATTGCTGTGACAAGAGAGGAGATGTAAAACTTAAAAACTACTGGAGAAATGAAAAGATCACATGTCTGAGGCCATTTCATGAAGGCAAATAGCCTCGGAGGACGTGAGTCCCATGAAATGACGTGCAGTTAGTGTGTCTGTAGTTGAATAATGATTGTAGGGAATAGTGATTGTAGTCATCGAGATAAAGTTGGATCATGTTCATTAAACTCCTTAGAAGAAGCTAGGAATATGCCCTACACAGCCGCTTAGTAAAACATTTATTGAACACCGTGTAGGCACCAGGTACTCTGCTAAGTGCTAGAATTTAAAGGAAGGTAAGATACGTGTTTGTAGTCTAGAGTGTAAAACTGAAATTGTACACAATTTTATTTTTAAATTTTGTCCAGAAATGTAGAAGTTTCAGCACTTCAGAGCATGTAATTAATTACACTGGAAAATGTACTTATAGGGAAGAACGCATTCCCAGAATAAATATTTCGTTGCTATGAATTACTGTGAATCCCAAAGTTGGAAGAGCATTAGTCAGCTAATCAGGCTTACACCAAAGGGATACATTTGCTGCCCTAATTAATGTTTGGTATTTAATCCAAACCCTCCCTTCTCTCCACTTCCAAAAGGCATCATGTTGGCAAGCAAAGTCCACTTTGGCAGCCAAAAGAAAGCTAACATTAATTGGTACCTTAGTGTTAACACTCAATTTAGCACTCTATTACACAGTTTCAGTATTATCCTATAATTTTTCATATGAATAGTTTTTTACCAACAAGATTGCAAATTCCTTAACATTAGAAACAAGGTCACAAATGTGACCAGGCCAGTGCTGTGTATGGTCAGACTTAGGTTTCGCTAATATTTATTCATCGTCTCTTACACACAAGCTCTATGCAAGGCATTTTTTCACGTAATCTCATTTAATCCTTATATTGTCTCTTAAAGAATCTTGTGATGTAGATATTACTACCACAATTTTTCGAGTCAGGAAACAGAAGTGAAGTGATATATATTAGGTAATTTATGATCCTACATCTTATAAGTGGATTTGAATTCAGGTCCAGTGGTGTTGAAAAATGGGTTTTAGCCATGCCCATCCTTAGTCTTCTCATGAAGTTAGTTTAATATCATCTCAGAATACTTTTTAGATTTTTGGATTGTTTATTTTCTTTTTGTCATTTGGACCCTAATTTGTAGATCAAGTTTCACATCTGTGCTGCAGCCTAGCACCCAAAATAGAAATTGTATATGTGATAGAGCCAAAGTGTATTTTTTCTTTTTTTATCCTTTGGTTATTTTTTTCTTTCCTACTCACATAGCTTGTGGTAAAATTATTTTCCTTAGACTTTCATACTAAAATAATTTGCCTTTGGGTAGAGGCCAAGCACAGACCATTTTTAATTCTCTGCAAGATTGTTTTTCTAAGCAGTGCAAGTGAAAGAATTCCCATATCTTACAATGGGCATTTGTAAGTTGGTTATTTGGGGCATTCAGTGCTAGAATGGAGTCTCTTTTCAAAACCTTATATCTTCTTACTACACCTCCCCTTAGGAAAGCACTCAATAGCTACACAGAAAACAAGAACAAGGACTCATAAGCCGACAACAGTTACCATTTCCAGATCCATGTAACCGTTTGTCTCTTTTGTGTTGAGTTTGAAATTTTAATGAGGCTATTTAATTTTCCACTTTTTACATAGCTGTGCATAAAAATTCCTTCTTACCTTGCAGGAAAATCAGAATTGGAAGGAAGAAGCCTCAAACTAAATAAAATAATCATATGGCTTAAATCTGCTGAGCACTCCCCTTGTGCCAAGAATAATGCTAGGTGCTTCATCTGCCTTACTACGGTTAAGATCGACAGCCCCTTGTGGTAGATCATTTTCTTCATTTAAAATAGGTGAACCGACACTCAAAGAAATAATTTGTCTGAGATCACTCAGCTGTAACAAATGCCATACCCAGAACTCAAACCCAAATCAGACTGGCTCCAGAATGCTTGTTCTTCATCTTTAAAAAACAAAAACAAAAAACTTTTATTTAGGAATATTTTATTTTATTATTTGTTTGTTTGTTTTATTCTTTAGATTCCACATACAAGTGAGAGCATATGGTATTTGTCTTTTTCTGTCTGACTTAATTCACTTAGCATAATACCTTTATGGTCAGGTATTATGGTAAGATTTCATTCTTTTTCGTGGCTGAGTAATATTCCATTATATTTATGTACCACACTTTCTTTACCCAATCATCTATCGATGGGCACTTAGGTTGCTTCCATATCTCTTGTGAATAATGCTGCACTGAACACGGGTGCAAAAATCTTTTTGAATTAGTGTTTTGGATTCCTTCTGATAAGTATCCAGAAGTGAAACTGCTGAGTCATAAGGTAGTTCTATTTTTTAATGGAGTATTTTAAATTTACATAGAAGTTACAAAGATAATACAGAGTGTTCATGTATACCCGTCACCCAGTTTCTCCCCAGGTTAACATCTTACGTTTCCGTGGTACACTTGTCAAAATCAAGAAACTGACATTGGTACATTAGTATTAACTAAATTCCAGACTTTATTCAGATTTCACAAGGTTTTCCACTGAGGCCCTGTTTCTCTTGTAGGATCCAGTCCGGAGAATCACATTGCATGTGGTTGCCATGTCCCCCTAACCTGTCTGCTCCGTGACAATTTGTCGGTCTTTCCTTATTTTTCATGACCTTGACAGACTTGAGAAGTACTGGAAGGTATTCTGTAGAATATCCCCCTACTGGGTTTTTCTGCTGTTTTCTCATGGTTGGACTGTGGTTATGAGTTTTCTGCAGGAATATCACAGAGGTAGAACCCTTGTTGGTAACCATTTTCTGATACTATGCTACTTCCCGATACTGTGTTACCTGTATTATAGGTGGGGAAGAGTATTTTCTCTTTGCCATTCTACCAAAGAATGAACTACACAGCTCTAGAGTGATTTGGGGAAAAAAGGGGGAGGAGGTTCATTTAAGAAAATAATGTAATTAAAAATTCCATGATAACTTGCTTATTTCCATAGTGACAATTGACAGCTTGATAATCAATGTCAGCACTGAGAAATTCCTGATGAAGTGATGTTTCAGGTGAAGAGACGTTTCAATATTTTCATGCTGGAAACATTTCTCAGAGAAGCAAGCTTAAATATGGCAAAAACTTTATTCAGAAAAACATTTCTGTTAGTGTTATTTATGATAATGAAATATTTAAAAAGTAGCATGAATGCCTCACAACAGAGGAATGTTTACATAAATTATAGCATATCTCCATAATGGTATCTTATACAACCTTTTAAAATGATGTTTATAAAAGGTGGATAATAGTATAGGCGATATTTAGTGGAAAACGCAAGCTACAATATTGCATATTCATTACAGTCACAGCTAACAATATATGCATTGTTCAAAAATGACTAGAAGAAAATATACCAAAATGTCAACAGTGGCTGTTGTGTTTGGGTGGTGTGATTATGAGTAAATTTTACTTTCTTCTACTTTTCCATGCATTCCATAAAATTACCATGCTTAGGGGTTTTTTGTATTAAAAAGATCTTTACAAAGGAGTATACTCTTAAACCACCACAAGAATATTTTGTAATTTTCAAGAAGTGATAACACAGAAAAATCCTTGAGAGGAGGACACATGAATTAGGCTTCATTCTGTGACTAACCCCCAAACTACAGTACCGACAAGGTCAGGATACTAACATTCTCCAAGTATGGGGAGTTGAGAAGAGAAAAGAGGTGCCTCACCACTTCCTACCTCACACCATCATAACACCCCCATGTATACACTCCCCCACCTAAACAGCCCTCCAAAGGCAAGGTGCATACCTGTAGCTACTTGACTCTAGACAGAGACAGAGGTGGACACTTACTAGCTCTGAGATCTTGAATCAAGAAGCAATATCAAAGAGTGGTTAAGTGAAGTCCCACTGTGTGGCTTTGAACCCTAGGCAGATTATTTAAATCTCTGTATTTCCATTTCCTCATCTATAAAATGAGAATAGTAATAGTATATACCTTACAGACTTGGGGGAGGACCAAATAAGTTAATACATGACTAGCACTTAGTAGGTACTCAATAAATGGTCTGTATTATGGTGGCTAATGATTGAACATTAATTTCTATTCAGCAGGGATTTGAGAATCCTCTGCTATATGATTTCTTTCTCAGGTAACCTCCGCCTCTAAAATGTTATGATTGCAATTATCCAGAAGCTGATGCTTCTCCAACTATGACTCCCGAAAATAGGTGTAGGGTCCAAATGCAGCCAGGATCTAACATCTACTCATGTGGAAGAATTGTGTATAAATTCCAGCTTTGATTTCTGAACATCAAGAGAGCATGTCCCAAAAGGATCTCCACCCGAAGGCCATACCTGCTGGTTTTTCACGCTGGATCATATAATAAAATTTGGTTGTGCCAGAGGGCATGTATTCTTCCAGCCAAAAACCCTAACTGTTCTTTTGTGGCCACATGTGACATAATATAACATTTTAGACATTTTTATAAAGAAGTAGCTCATTAATTTATTTCAAGTGGTAAGTGCTGTAGAACTGAGAGTACCAAACCCTTAATATTTAATACAATATTGAGAAGAAGAAGAAGAGACGTGCCTTGCCCTGTTCATATGTTAGTGGATACAGAAAAGCTATTGAGAAGCTTCACCTCCAGAGCACCTAACTCAGGGAAGTGTTTGGCAAGTGAAGTGAATATTTGGGTTTCAGGACTTAGCTTGGGGAGACTACAAAAAACATCCTTAGTCACCTGGTTGGTGACTGCTGCCAGGAAGTTGCAAGGATGTGAAACTGAGGTCTAAGGTAAGAGCACCACCCTGGGAACTGGGAGACCTGGGTCTCCCGGGGAAGCTTATTCTTGCTTTGGGGGCCTTTGATGTCCAACCTGGCCCACTGAGGACCCAGACAGAAAGGAAAGCAGGCCCCCAGCCCATACAGATGGAGCCAAGGAGGTCTTGGATTTACAGCATGGATGTAATCCAGCCTACGTGTTTTGGAATTAAATTAATCCCAAATTAGGTCAATTTAAGAGAGGATGTTTTAACCTAGTTAAGATGAGTTTATGACTTCTAAGTCATAAGTATTGGAAATCACATTTGTAAAGCACTTTGCAGCCTCTAGTGGAATAATTGTGATTGGAACCAGGCAAACCTGTGTTCGAATTCCAGATCCACAATGTATGAGCTGTAAGACTGGGGCAAATTATTTAAGCTATCTGTTCCCCAGTTCCAAAAGGAATGTAAATGCTGGGAAGCTTGTGTGAGATTCTGTTTCAAAGTGCTGAGCACAGAGCTAGGCACATAGTGAAACGCCAATAAATCGTAGCCATTGGTGCATTGTCTTTGCTCTTCACAGCAGCCCTTTGAGGGTGTGCTGTTATGGTCCCTGTTAAAGATGAGGCAACTGAGGCTTAGAGAAGCTGAGTAGTTAGTCTATGATTACACATGTAGAAGTAGAGGAAGAGTCAACACTCAAGACCCCATCTTTAAACTTAACTGCAAGGTCTCCTGATTGCGTGACAAGGTAATGCCGTTCTCTGCGTGCAGCACCAATCAGATACTCATTTCTACCAATCCAACAACAAGTATATTTTGAGCAGCTACTTTTCTTTGAGTGTGTACTCGGGAAACCAAGGAGTAACAGCTATTGCACCCAGAGGCTCTTGTAAAGTGGTCCAGGCTCTGCGTTATGCCATCCCAGATTTCTGATCCAGACCACAAGCCGTTACACAGCCAGTGAGAACAGTCAGCAGCGTGACCAGGCACATGAGTCCCCATCGGTACAGGTAACAAGGTGGAGGAAGAGGCTGAAGCCCAAGTTCAGGGCAGTGTCTGGGGAGTCTGCTTGGCGTGGGGCAGTATCTGGAATTTGGGGTTGTCCAGAACTAAAGCCACAGCTGCCTGAAACTGGACTGTCTGAGGCCTTCCCCTGTGCCCTAGACTTTCTGGCCAACAGCTGGTTCTGTTTTGTTCAGCAAAAGACTTACCCCCTGTTGTCGGCCAATCACAGTCTGGGTTTTGACTTGCAGCAAAGTCCCCATCATTACTCTCAAAACTCAAAAGTAGACAGTCTGTCAGTCATTATTCATGCTTGTAAACACAAAGTTCCACATCCCTGCCAATCTGCTTTTGAGTAGCAGACAAGCACTCCCCTTCCCCACCACACCGTCTGAAAGAGAACCACACAGGATGCCAGCAGATTCAAGCGTGCCCTGCCAGCCCTGGCCAGCCAGTTCCCCAGCTGTATGCCACAGAAAGGAGGCCAAGGAGATAACAGAGCCACCAGATCCAGGGTCTGAGTCCCTCAGGCTGGGACTCCGGGGGGCCTTGGAATGGAAAGTGTAATGTCTTTCTAACAGTCTGAGTTCTGCACCTTCCATGCTTTTGCTCACATCCATCACTCAGCACACACTCTGATTTCCACAATTGCTAGTCCTATCCATACTGTTTAGGTCCCATTTAAATGCCTCTTCTCCATGCAATATCAGGAGTAATGTTTCTTTCCTTTGCGACGTCACGGTACTTAGTTTCTCCTTTTGATCACTTTCTTTATTACGAAATACTTCAGACACAGAAAAAGTATAAATATAAAGAATATCTATGTACCAATCATTTAGCTTGAGAAATGAAACATGCTAAATCCATTTGATGCCACTCTACTCCCCTCCCCTCCCCCATCACGTTCACCTCTCTTTCACCTCCCCTGATGTAATCACCATCACAGATTTGGTGTTTAGTGATTCCCAGGCATGTTTTAATGCCTTTAATACATATAGATATATTCTTAAATTATAGCTTTTTGTATATGTTTAAACATCTTAACAATCATATCAAACGTAGGTATCCTTTAACTTTCTCATTTCTGACATGGGTTTGGTGATAGTACCTCCTACCCTCAAAGGGTTGTTGTGAGGACTGAATTAACATATGCAAAGCACATAGAGTAGTGCCTGGGACTTAATAGGTGTTAAATAAATGGTACTCTTTTTCCCACTTACCCGTGTTATACATGTAGTTTCAGACCACTTACCTGAAACTATATACAGCGTTCCATTGTATCAGTAAACTGAAACGCACTTCGCCATGAGTCTGTTGCTGAACATGTAGTTGTTCCCAGTTTTTGCTACTAGAAACGATTTTGCAGTCAACATTCTTACACACGTCTCCTAGTACGTGGGCAAGTTTGTCTGGCTTCTATAAAGAGTGTGAAATTGTTGGTATGTTTCTTCACTATATTTTGACTCATTTCTGACTAGTATTATAAAGGGGTGCATGTGTGTGTGTGTGTGTGTGTGTGTGTCTGCTAGGAATCTTTCCATTCCTAGCAGATTGTAAACTCTGAGAAGACAGGCATAAAGGCATTTAATCATTCATCGATTCATTCAGGAAATACGTATTCAGCACCCAGTATAGGCAGCATACAGGTCTAGGTGACAGGATGCAAAGACATGGATGGGCTCCCAGGGGTCTCTGTGCGCTGGAAGCTACACTCAGGACACATGCAGTCAGACCGGTAGTCGTTTCAGAGGGGAAGGTGTCCACTGAATGTTCAAGATGGACCAGGCATCGTATGTACACCCTCAGTCAAACCCCTCATTAACAGCAGCGCTTGCTAATTGGGTGCCTGGGACTAGTCTTTAATCTTGAGTCCAGTTTCCTCTGATGAGAAAGCATTATTTTATTGTGTTCAAGAGCACAGACCAGAGTACCAGTCCCGGCGTCACCACATATTAACCACATGAACTTGTACAAAGGATTTCACTTCATTAAGTCCCGGCTTCCTGGTCTATCGACGGTGCTCATAATAGTATCTATCGAAAAGGGGGTTTGTGAAGATCACATGAGACAATGAAGTATGTCACACAGTGCCTGGCACATAATAAGTGCTCGAGAGTTGGTGGCTGTAATGATGAGCGCGTTGATTACATCAGCCATTAACCAAAAGCCATGTGCCTGTGAGAAGTCAGCACATGTGGGAAGTCATGAAGGAATGTTTGCTTTCTTCATTGCACTGTAAGCCATCAGCCTATTACCGAATTTGGCATTTTAAAATATTACCAGTTACTACCGCTTCTATATGAACGTATATTCATGATAGATTTGCCCTCAGCCTTGCTTTTTCTTTTCCAGCCAGTAGATTTGGCTCCAATTAACAGAAAGAACTGATAAGTCCTTGTGTTCGTCTTGACTCCCCTCTGAACCCTGGAGTTGGCTTCCAAGCCCATGAGCTCTGCTGGCAGCTGCACATTTGAACCTCTAGAGGGAGCTTAGCAGGTATTTGAGTCCATTGCTGAGTCTCTGGGCAAAACTGCCTTTAAACCATACCTGAAAATCACTATTGTGAATGGATCCTCAGAGAAAAATTCCAAGATCATTTCCCAGAATAGAGTCAGACACTGCCCATATTGCTTCCATCACAAGCATACTTCATTTTACTAGAATGGGGTTTCATTTCCGAGTGGTCTCCAGCTCCCCACAGTGGCCCCTCCTAGTAATTTTTCCTAAATAAAGCAAGCGTGCTTGGTCTCTGAGAACACGCATAGGCCTTAGCTTTCGGCTGCCTCTTCATCTCTCTGCAAGACACAGGCATAACATTTCACAAAGAATGAGCTGCCGCTGAACTTAATTTGCTAGATACATCACAGAATGTGTGGAACTTTCTCTATCTTTCTAAGAACTACCTGCAGTTATTTTTACTTTTTAGTTTTCTGCATTTGTAAACTTATTTTTAAGGGTTAAATTAAATTAATCAATTCTGGAATAGAATGTATTTATATTCGCCCCAAGCAACAGCCTAGTACCAAACACTTGGGAAATAACCTGGTATGTACATTTGGCTTACGAGGACAGTCGGCACGAGGCTCTTTCTAGCATGCCAGAAAGAATGATTCTGGGCCCTAGGCTCTGGAGGATGGGAGGGAGATGAGAGCCTCCTCAAATATTGGAAGGGCCATCAAGTAGAATGGGGACAGACTTATTCTGCCTCTCCAGAAGGAAGACCAAAGACATATAAGTAGATTTTATTGCAAGATCAACTTTTGCTGATGTAAAGAAAAACTTTAAAAAAAACAAAACACTGACTTCTCCATGTCCGGAAGTGCCTGATTGGAAGCTGAAAGTACATCTATCAAGAATCCTGCAGAAGCTGTGGGAAGGACCTTCTTAGAATCCTCCCAACTCTAAGAGTCTGTAAATTCCTTATGGAAAGAACTTACTTTCCTATGTTGCCTTTTTCTGATGTTACTGAATTGCCTCTTTGGGGATATTTTCCCCCATCGTGGAAAAAACTGTGTCTCTTAGCCCACTGGTGTTACAAAGTACTACGGAATCAGAGAGGAAGAAATGACTAAGAATGTGTATGGTGGGAAAAGGGAGTGAAGAAGGGGTTAGGGAAGGTTTCAAAGACCTGAGATTATTGAAGGATAAGAGAGGAGTTAGGGAAAGTTAGGGGCTTCCAAGGCAAAGGTGTGAGAACCTAGAAGGTCTTGGTTTATTCAAGGCCTAATGTGTTTTCTGGAATGGCTTGACTTAGTACCATATGGGTAAGAGTTTAAGTAGAGATTAACAAGTAGAGGTAATATTGAAAATATTTAGTGACCTGCATGGCACGGATCTAAATCAATCAAAATGGAGAGCAGCCACTTCACAGAGCTGCTGGAATACCAGGTAAATATCAGCCCAATCAGTAATTTTGAAAAGTAATTTTGACCAGAATAGTCCAAATAAGAAATAGCAAATCACTTTTGCAATTTAGAAGGATCATTGTGCCAGGAGGATGGATTGCTAAAATTCTTAATGACTGTGAATGTGTTAAATTGAATAGGATTTATTCAGCAAGTTTCAATGAGCAATGGTCCATTAAACCATAAACCCAGCTCTGGAAAATAAGCCTATCCCTCCGGGCAGCGCAGCAACAACAACAAAACCCACAATGTGCCAAAATGAAAATCAAGCTGTTGGTTTACAAGAAATGTAACCCTATCTCCTTCTCTTGTTGTCGGTGCCAGGCTGGTTTTCAGGCAAAGCCTGGTTTGGCATTGATTACTGAGTGAATTTGCTGAAAACAGCAACCTCACATGTTTACAGTTCTTTCTCCTGGTGACACATGGATGAGAAAAAGAAAGAGGGATGATTAAGACAGGGAGGGTAAGCACCAGATAATTCAAAGCCAGACAAATGACCTCCAAATCAGAAACAGTCAACCAACCAAAGTCATCACGTCACTCCGCTGAAATTCCTCCCCTTAGCTGTACAGGGAGAGTGGTCAGTACTGTGGACAATCAGTCAGCTCCCAGGGGGTAATGGCAGATATTTCCATCATCCCCACGTGACAACATGAGCCCTGAGCAGCATCTGGTGAACATCGGTCACTGGGGTTGTTAGGGATATTTTGGGGGACTGCCAAGCTCATGGGGCAAAGCGAGAAGCCTGTTTAGTGGAATGTCAGAGCACTAAAAGCACCCTGAAATAGCTTCACTAAACGCCCACCACTGATTGATGCATTAGGGTCAAGGCCAGAGTTTCATCTGAGTGGCATTTGTGTGAGGTTGCTGAGTGGCTATAAATGGCCAGAGATACCCCCTTCTCTTTGCTGTCTACAAAGAGAAACTTAATGTGGCATGTCCCTGAGATATCTCCCCAAACTCCAGCTCAACCCAGTTTGTCAAAGGCCAGAAGGGAAACGAGCCTCAGTCTCCTCATCTATAAAATCAGTCCTCACTTAACTTATGGAATTGCTGTGGCAGTCTCAAAGGGAATAGACAATAATGGGTAAATTGATCATTGTTAGGTAAGTGTCACATGATATTGTTGCTGTTGTTATTCTCGAAAGAGTTAAAAAAGCATTGGAGGAGTGGAGGAGAATGGAGTCTTCTCTCTGCAATGTGAAGTAGACTCCCAGATCCTTCTCTGGGAGGGAGGCACATGGGCTTCAAAGTTCTTAGAAAACCGGTGCGGTACAGAAATAGTCAAATATTTCTGGGCAGTTGGGGGAGGCCCATGGGACAGGGCGGGGAGGCAAACTCAGAAGAGAAAAATCATTGAAAGAGTCTTGGAGAAAGAGACTTGAAGTGAAAAAAAACTATGGACTTTGGAGTCATGCTGTCCGGGGTTGAACCCTAGCTAGCTCCTCCCTCTCTGGTTGTCTGACTCCAGAAAGTGATTTGTCCGTCCCACCTGTAAAAGAGGCATGATTTTTATAAATCTATTTTTAAAGGATTGTTACAAAGATTTAAATTAGTGTAGTTATATAGAGCCTAAAATAGTAAACGTCAATGAATAATGGCTGTTATTAAGGACCGTTGACTTCAATCTAATTCAACAAAAGATACTTGCTGATGCATACATTGCATGTATTGCTTATATGTGGGATCGTCTAAAAAATATTTGAACACATATAAACAAAGAATAGAATGGTGGTTGCCTAGGGCTGGGGTGAGAGAAATCAGGAGAGGTTGGTAAAAGGGTACCAACTTTACGTTATAAGGATCTGATCTAAGGTATCAGATCTAAGGTATCAGATACAGTGTTATCAAAACTATATCATTTAAGTGAAATTTGCTAAGAGAGTAGAAGTTAAGTGTTCTTACAAAAAAAAAAAGGAGGGGGTAAATATGTAAGGTGATGGATATGTTAATTAATTCAGTGGTGGGAATCCTTTCACGATGTATACTATATCTAATCATCACATTGTACACTTGAAATATATTATAGTTTTATTTGTCAGTTATACCTGAGTAAAGCTTAAACAATAACAATAATACTTGTTCATAAAGGAAATGCCAGGTCATAGACCAAAAAGGACTCTGAACTCACCTGAATTAGCAGATGAGGAAGCTGAGGCCCAGAGGGCTGGCGCAGGGTCACACAGCTATTGGTGGCAGAGTTGACTTCCCAACACAAATCTTCAAAAGCCACAGTAATTTCCTCTCCATCACAACTGTAAGATGCTTCCTAGGACTGATACCTGTTTCCATGTCTCAGATCCCTTGACTCAGAAGTATATCCCACCTTCTAACCGAGCGCTTGTGGAACAGCACATGGAGATGCTTCACCGGGCAGCAGAGGGTGGTACAGACAAGATATCAGGTTGGCATGGCCAGGCCTGGGGCCTCATCAGTTAGAGCTGCAGGGCAGCGGAAGAGTCAGATCACCACATCTCTTTTTGAGGAAGGGGAGCCACTATAGGACTGTAGAGGGCAAAGTAGCACAGCCAGATGTGTGTGTTAGGAACTCCAGCAGCCTGATTTGCCCAGGACAACACCAGTGGGTAACAGTTTATGAAGTGTTTTCGCGTGAGTCCGCACGCATGCGCGTGTCCACATGTATGCACGTGTGCGAAGGTGTTCCACAGAGCTCTGATTCCTTGGTGCAGATTTTCATTTTTCTCATTTGATTCTCGTAAGAGCCCTCAGAGAGAGGTGAGGCAGATATTATCACCCCCATCCTACAGATGAGGAAAACTGAGGGGCAGACATAAAGCCGCTTGTCTGAGCTTGACTGGCCATGAAGCTGGGCTGTAATTCCGGCACTTTCCCCACTATGCCATACTGGACGTAATAAATGTCCATACTGGGCTTAATAAATATCGTTAATTTCTGCTACAAACCACAAAGTTTAATAACAAATTCTATAACACATTTTAACAAATGTAGCTTTCCATAACAAACATTTACAGTTTCAAAGCTATAAGACAACAGTTCTTATAAGTATTAAAATAAACCTTTAAAAAAAATTTATATTGGGGAACAGTGTGTTTTTCCAGGACCCATCAGCTCTGTGTCAAATCATTGTTTTCAATCTAGTTGCACAGCTTACTGGCCCATATGGGACTCCAACGGGTGACCTTGGTGTTATGAGCACCACGCTCTAACCACTGAGCCAACTGGCCGCCCACTGGTTGCTCAGCTCCAAGCTCAAGCCATTGTTTTCAATCTAGTTGTGGAGGGCACAGCTCACTGGCCCACGTGGGAATCGAACCAGCAACCTTGTTGTTAAGAGCTCGCACTCTAACCAACTGAGCTATCCAGCCGCCCCTAAAATAAACCTTTTAATATCATAAGAAATCTCTTTGCAGTAAGAAGCAGACTTAGAAACCCAGCTTTAAGATAGCAAGATAACCTACAGAATGGGAGAAAAATGTTTGCAAATCCTATATCTTATAAGGATCTAGTATTCAGAATATATAAAGAACTCTTACAACTCAACAACAAAAAAGACAAAAACCCAACTAAAAAATGAGCATAGGAGTTGAACAGACATTTCTCCAAAGAAGATATACAAATGGCCAATAGTACAGGAAGAGGTTCTCAAGATCATTGATCATTAGGGAAATGCATATCAAAATCACAATGAGATACCACTTCACCCCCACTAGGATAGCTACAATAAAAACAAACTGGAAGATAACAGGTGTTGATAAGGATATGGAGAAATTGAAATCTTTGTACATTGCTGGTAAGCCTGTAAAATGATTCAGCCACTGTGGAAAACAGTTCGGCGGCTTCTTAAAAAGATAAACATAGAATTACCATATGGCCTAGCAAGTCCCTCCTACGCATATAGCCTTAGGTATTCATATATGCTCTGAAAACAGGTGCCCAAACAAATACATGTACAAGTATGTCTATAGCAGCACTATTCACAGTAACCAAAGTGTGGAAATAGCACAAATGTCCATCAACAGATGAATGGATAAACAAATTGCAGTATATACATACAATTCAATATTAATTAGCCATAAAAAGAATGAAGTTCTGGTACAAGCTACAACATGAATGAACTTCGAACACATTATGTTAAGTGAAAGAAGCCAGACACAAAAGGTCACCTGTTCTATGATTCCATTTATATGAAATAACCAGAATAGGGAAATCTATAAAGACAGAAAGTGATTAGTGGTTGCTTCGGTCTGGGGGAGAGAGGAATGGGTGTATGGAGAGCAACTGCTTAATGGGCAGGGGGTTTCCTTTTGGTGTGATGAAAATATTTTAGAACTAGACAAAGGTGGTGGTTGTACAACATGTGAATGCACTAAGTACTGTGTTTCCCCGAAAATAAGACGTAGCTGGACCCTCAGCTCTAATGCGTCTTTTGGAGCAAAAATTAATATAAGAACTGGTCTGATATTATATTATATATTATATTATATTATATTATATTATATTATATTATATTATATTATATTTATTATATTATATTATATTATATTATATTATATTATATTATATTATATTAGACCCGGTCTTATAGTAAGACCAGATCTTATATTAATTTTTGCTCCAAAAGATGCATTAGAGCTGATGGTCCAGCTACATCTTATTTTTGGGGAAACACGGTACCACTGAATTCTTCACTTTAAAATGCTTAATTTTAAACTCAAAAAATATGATACAGACAGTAGATTGATTCAGCTTCAATTATAGTAACTGGTATTATTATGCTCAATATTAATTTTCTTAACTATCTCTTAAGATGCCATTTCTAACCTAGAGGTTTGTCTACTCAAACTATTTGTGTCAACTGTCTCCCAAATTACCCATGCTTTCTGTGCCAGTTTTCTCATGTGTAAAATGGCAACAGTAATAGTACCTGCCTCATTCAGCTGTTGAGAGGATTAAACGAGTTAAGGGATGTAAATCTATGTATACTTATGTAAATCTACTTACATCTATGTAAATCTTTTGATATTTATATCATGTTTTATGTTTATATGTGTTTACATTTATATCAGTTATAAATTTCCTACTTTTGTCTAATTTTCAATTGTTTCTCAACAAAACAAGCAGTTATAACATGCAGAGAGCATTGGTTTCATGAGGAGACTCTGCTCTTTTTTGCTTCTAGGAAGTGCTCCTTTGCAGCAAGGTGTACTCTCTTGCTCAAAGGCATTTCCCTTGTGGATATGAAATCCTCACCCCAAAAGGTCATCTGTGTCTCAGGCTGCCCACGTTCCACAGAGAATAGTTCACAGAGCTGGGAAGGGGCAGAACAGAAGCTGACAACAGGACTGTTCTCGGTACACGTCTAGTGTTCCTCCCTCCCTCTCCAGCAGCAAGAGTGTGGCTGCCACAGTCTGGTTTCCACTTCCCCTCACAGTCTTTTGGCCAGAAATAGTCACATGGCCCCAATCCAGCTACAAGGGAGGTTGGGAGATACGTGGAAGTACATGGACTGTTTGGTCAGTTACTATCTCTTCCACACTGGTTTGGGAGAATTTAAGGAACTGTGGACCAGCAGTTCACTGCGGCTTCTGTCATGACCTTGTCAACTTGCTCCTTGGGGCTGCATTCCAGATTCTGATTCCAGTTCCACGTTTCAGGACCCCTGTGGTCACATCCCTGCCTTGGTGTTGTACCTTGGGTCTTAGGAACTCAAGTCCTGCCACTGAAAGGCAATTAGTGAGTCTGGGTCTCTACAGTCCGCTACTTAACTAATCTGCTTACTACACCTCTATGTAGTACCTGATGTCAAATTCCCTGCCGTATACGTACCACCTGTCTGTCGGGGCCTCTGCCTTCTGCTGGTTTTGTCAGCCAGCCTTTATCTGGCTGCCTATTGCCAGAACCTTCCCTGTGTTTCTCTCTTGTTGTGGCCATTCTCCACAACCTGACCTACTCTGGTTTGACCCATCCTATCATCATCCAAGACCTGGTTCTGACAGGAAAAAAAAAAAAAAAAACAAAGTAAAAGGAGAGAAGGTACATAAAAGGAAAGCAAAAGAAAGAGGCAAAGTGATGTAATGAGTGAGCATTACACTTAGAATGAAGGTCAAGTCTAAATTCTGCCACTTCCTAGTAACTACATGACCTCAGCCAAGTCACTGAACCTTTCTGAAATTTCAGCTTCCTCATCGATAACATGAAAGAGGTAGGTAGACCAGATGGTCCTCAAGATCCCTTCTAGCCCTGGTATCTTATGATTTTACATGTAGGTAAGGAAGCTTCTTAAAGTTTCTTGGGCTCTTTGGGGAGTAAGGAATAAGGAAGCCGGAGCATAAGCACTGACTGGGAGGTATTATGGGCTGCATTTGGAGTGCGACCTACTTAGAAGTATCCAGTCCTTCTGGCTAAACATTTTCTTGGGATTTACTGAGTAAAACCTGAAACCTGGACCTTCAAAATGGAGAAAGAAGAGAGTTGGCTTTAAATATATTTCATCTGGCTATGATGAAAGTATTACAATTGCACAAGTAGGAAATTTATAGGGCACTTTACAATCTGTTCATTTTTGCACTAGTCAGAAAAGATTGAAATTCAGTATGTTCTCAAATTAGCTAAAGAAACCCCTTGTCAAAGACCCCTCAATCCATCTGGTTATCATTATTAAAGCATTAAGGGGTGTGTGTGCTTTCCAAAGGAAAAAAATGAATAATCCCTTCAAATATGTAATTTCATAGGTTTTGAAATATGAAGGCAACTGTTATGGGAGCTATCAAAGCAGTCTGAGGTATAGTGTGAGTTGTCAGGGGTAAAATAAGAGAGTTTTCAATAACTGAAGGTTCAGCTGGTTCTAACGCCAAGGCCTAGGATTGTAAGAATGCTTCTTGGAATTCTTAAAGACTGCTGTTCATTGTATGGAGGCATCTGATCCCAAAAGATGAATTCTGAACCACCTGGACCATATTAGAGTGTCTGGGGCCTGGAACGTATAGAGAGGGGCCCACCCAAATGTGCCCGCAAACACAGCTGCCCTCCAAAAATGACAGCAGAGCTGAGAGCTTCTGTTCCTCTAGCTGTGGCATTTTGTTCCAAGAGCACTGTGCCATGTGCCAGCTATGTTTCTTAACCTATCAACCCAAACGAGGGAAACTTTTTCCTTAAGCAAGATACAGTGGGGAGAGTGAAGAACTCAGACGAACCTTGAGCCAGATCCAAGCACCCAGCCCTCCCACTCATGAGATTTGTGACCTTGGGCCAGCACAGTGCCTGGTTCATAGGAGACACTTACTAAATCCCTCTTGACCTGAACCATTGGAACAGGGCAATTATTTACTTGATTTGATCATCAGTCTCCTTTTTATAAGATAGTGTGTAAGTGCACAGGCTTTAAAGGCAGAACCACTGGGATCAGATCCTGACTTAATAAATACTTAACCTCTCTACGCCTCGTTTTTTTTTTTATCTCTCAACTGGAGAAGACAATCTCTACATCATAAATTGATTATGATGATTGCATGAGTCAAAAGTGCTTAAAACAGTACCTGATACATAGCAAGCACTATGCATTTGTTTATTATAAAAAAAGAGTATTCTGAAATTTTCTAACACATGCTAAACACTCCAAAAATATTATATATAATATTTTCATTTTTGTTATTTCTTTATTGGTATTTTATTTACTTATTTTAATATATTTCCGTACATATTATAAGCCCCAGTCAGTCTTCAATACCCTCCAAAGGCATCCATAAAAAAGAAGGAAACCCCCTCCTGCTCACCAGGTGTTTTCATGAAAGATCTGCATTTGATCCTGGCTTCAGCCCCCACCCCTGCAGAGATCCCACTTTCCTGGCTTGTCCTGGCAGATACCCCAAGGAGGCTTGGCATTTGGCTGGAGAAAGTCACTATTGACTTGTCTTCCAACACACGAGACCCTAACAGAACATAATTTTGTTATCATTTCCTGCTACCTTCATGAGCTACCTTGCAAAACACAGGAGGTGATTCCAGTGTTGCCATCCCTGATTTGGGGCTGAAATTGTTTTCTCACTGAAGATTAAGAACAACTTTAAAACTTGCCATCTGGATGAGAATTTAAATGTCTCTTCAATTTCCTTGTGCTTTGGTAGTTGGTGAATACATGGGGGTAAAGAAGGAAGAGGCAAAGGCCCTAAGGAATACAACATTCCCATTACATGTTATGAAATTGGGGGGGGGGGGGAATTAAACCGTTACGTTCAGTGCTGGTGAAAATGCAGTAAGATGGCTACTTACGTACTGCTAGTAGGGTTGTTAAATTGCTCCAGCCTTTCTGAAAGTGATTTAGCAATATCCCTAAAGAGACTTAAAATTATTTGTACTGTAGCCCCTCCCCCACCCCTCGCATCTCTGGTTTCGCTTTCCAGGGTTTCAGTTATCCACGATCAACTGAGGTCCAAACGTATTAAATAGAAAATTCCAGAATAAACAATTCGTACGTTTTTTAATTGCGTGCCATTCTGTGTAGTGTGATGAAATCTCTGTGCCATCGCGTTCCCTCCTGACCCACACGTGAATCATCCCTTTGTTCAGTATATCCACGCTGTAGATGCTCCCTGCCCATTAGTCACTCAGTAGCCTTCTTAATTATCAGATCGACTGTCAAGGTATGGTAGTGCATGTGTTCAAGTCACCCTTATTTGATTTAATAATGGCCCCAAAGGGCAAGAGTAGCAATGCTGGCAATTCAGATATGCCAAAGAGATGCCATAAAGTGCTCCTTTAACATATTTTATTTAGGGTTTGGTACTATCCTCTGTTTCAGGCATCCACTGGGGGTCTTGGAATGTATCCCTTTCGGATAAGGGGACACTACTGTACCTCTCTAGAATATAAGCATGAAGTCATTATATTTTGTCTTTTTTTGTTTTTGTTTTTGTTTTGGCTTATTACTGTGTTACCAGTTTAGAATGTTGTCCAGCAGCTAGTGGGTATTCATTAAATATTTGTTGAATGAATGAAAGAGTCATCAGTCTCTTAAATCCACTTCTAGTAGTTCAATCTGAAAAAAAAAGTCAGAAATGCAATGTTTCATGTGTGTTCATCACAGCATAATTTGTAATAGTGAAAGTTTGGAAACAATTACACAAAACAGGGATATTATTAATTAGTTGGAGTGTTTTTCAGGTTTTTAATATTTTAGCTTGAAGTTTTAGTATGTGGGGAAATGCTTATATAATTTTGAGGCCGGGGAAGAAGAGAATGAAATTTTGTATGTAGTATGATCTCAATTTTGTTTAAACAAACATTTTTTTAGCATGGAAATAAAGTATTACAAGAAAATATACCAAAATGATACAGCGATTATCTCCGAGTGATGAGAATAGGAGTAATTTTTACTTAATTTTTCTTAACTTTTCAGTGTATAATAAGCATACATATATTACTTTTAAACTTAGGAAAAATATATGTATTACAAAATCCCTGTTCAACTTAGAATCTGATGGAGACCAGCTCTGCAGCCTGCTGGTTGTGTGTTGATGTTCTGAAGACTTTGTGGGACCCATATGAGCTCTGTGGAAGTGTTGTTTCATAACACGTTCAGCATAAAACCGAAGTTTGAAACGATAGCTGTTTTTGTTTTTACTGTGTTGTCTAAGGTGACACCTTTTGAGAAAGGTGCATCATAACATCATTTCATGATGGATGTTAAAATTCCCAACGGATTCAGAATGACATTGTCAGTTCCTGAAGCGGGGGCCCTGTCTGTTTTGTATAGTGTGATGCCTGGCATATTACAGGTTCTCACTAACTTTTACTGTGTGAGTGCAGAAGGGTTGAGGAGTTGCTGGTCTGCTGTGTTAATTTGTCAGGGTAACAGTGAACTGTAACACTGCTGTACAGAAGTGAGTCATTTTCCTGGCAGGGAGCCTAACCCACCATCATCATCTCCCTGCAGCTTTCTACCTTCCCCATGTAGCTCAGTACACAAGGAGGAGTCAGGTCTTGCTTTTTCTCCTTCTGAAATGTACCTTGACGCTATCCCTCGCCTCGGCTCTGTTTCCTCTGCTCTACCCTGGTACAGAGCATCTTTCTCCTTCACGTGGCCCATGGCCACAGCCCGTCATGCCTCCAGCCTGCTCCCCTCCCCAGTTCTCCACCCAGCTGTCAGCAGGCTCTTTAAGAGGAAGATTGGACAGTGCTTGCCTGCTTGATTGCCTTTTCCATGGCCTGCAGCATAATTAGCAGTCCTTGGCATGGCACATGAGATCAAGCTTTAAAACCTTCACTGGCTCCCACTGCCTCCAGAGTAACATATTTTGCAAAGCAGACAGGGCTTATTTCAATCTGATCAGACCTATCCCTTCAGCCTGAGCGCATGACGTACCCCTGCCCTCAGCTCCACCCCCAATATGGTCTAGCACCTTACATCGCCTCCGCTTCTCTCTGGTGCTCCATGCCTGCTCTGCTGTCCCTCTCCTGCCTCCAGACTAGAACAAAGTCTCATTCAAATGTCACTTTTCTGTGACGTCTTCCCCACTGCTCTCCCTCACCCTTGAGGAGACCTGTTCTCTCCCTACTCTGTAATTCTGTAGCACTCGCTACCTTTCTGTGTCTGTGCTTAACATCTTGAATTGTTTCACTTCCTTAACGTTGTCACCAGGATGTGAGCTCCTTAACAGAAGGACTTCCTCCTATCCATCTCTCCATCCCCACTGCCTCCCACAGCCCCACACGTAGTGGGTGCTCAACAGACAGGCGCTAAGTGACTGAATAGATGAAGTCACGGGTGTCTCTCCATAACCTTGTTGATGGTCCACGCTGTGGAACTGTCGGGTTGTCTGATGATGTCTTTTCAAACGTGAGTGGCAAACTCGTCTTTGATAGTGTCCACAACCAACCTGTCGACAGCAGCACTGCCGTCCTCTGTGGGCTGAGTCACCTCCCAGTTTGGGACAGTCAGCAGAAGTGCTATCTAAAGTGCAGTGTAAGTTATGTTAAAATTAGACATGAGAAAATGGAGCTGGAGATAGAGGCTAAAAACACCACTTACCCCAGGAGTCCCCACACCCCATCCCTGTGACTTGGGACAGCACACACACACACACACACACACACACACACACACACACATAAGAAAAACCAGGACATATGGGGACCCAGCATGGCAGATCAGCTGCCCAAACTCTGGCCCAAGTAGAACACACTGTGGTTACTTGGCAAGTGAATTCCTTTTTTTGTATCCTTCCTCCTGCGACCTCCCCAGAATAAGAAGCAGAAATATGTTCTAGCAGTGGCCAAAAGCAGGAAAGATACAAGTATTTGCCCATCACAAAAAATAGCAAAGCTGGAAGAAACCTAAGGGGAAAAAGTCTAGCCCAGTGTTTTTTCAAACGGTTCTCCTAGCCACAGAAATTTTATTCACACAAAATCTCAAATAAGGAGCCTAATGTGTAAGACAGATGAATATCATAAAAGTTGGATTAAACTATAGTGGGGGAAGCAAGACAGGCTCCTATTCCCATGACACCCCCCCCCCCATTGACACCTCTGTGGAATGAACCTCTGAGGACCCACTAGAGTCTCTAAAATCCAAATTGGCATCTCCTAATCTAGTCCAACCTGGGAGACCAATATTCATGCATCCACTCATTTATTCCTATTCTCTTTCTCTCTTTCTGCCTTTCTCTCTCTCTCTCTCTCTCTTTCCCTTTCTCCAAACATTTATTAAGCTTCTACCACAAGCCAAACACTAAGGTAAAAATAAGTAAGACACTGCTGTAAGGAAACCTTAGAGTCTAAATGGGGAGAGAAATTTGTAAACAAACACTTTCTGTAAATCTGACAAATATTTTTAGAGCTCCTGTCTGTGCAGGTGACAACAAGATTCTTACCAAAAAAGGAGAAGGCAATTGATTCTCCAGTGGGTGACCAAAATAAGGCTGCCTGAATGCCCAAGCCAGAGAGATTTATTCCCTACCCTGCTGCTGCTCCAGGAATTAAAGAAGCTTTTCTGTTAAGAGCCTCTGCACCCTCCAGGCTGTTATCCCTAGTGGTGCTGGGGGCACACCGCAGCCCTGGGAGGTGAGAGAGGGCAGGGGGAGGAAATCTCTCTGCAGTGCTTAGGAGCCAGCTGCTGCTCCATAATGAGCAGGACCAGCCCTCAGCCTGATTCTTTTGTCCCAGGCCACTGAGGAGTTAGGAAAGCCTTTGTGCGCAGAGATCTTTAAAGAACGCTGTCACTCATGAGTAAATCTTAGGGAAACCCAGGCTTTCTTTCACCAGAAATGAATGGAGCCCATTAGTAGAGGAAAGGGCCCTCCCCCGCCCTTCATATTTTAGGATAGATGGGCTGTATTGAGGCCCGGCTTCCACACTCACTAACCGTATTCCCAGGCCCCACTTGAGGCTGCCATCTTTGCCCCCACACAGCCCGAGTCCTGGCCTTTCTGCTCTAATGAGCCAACGGTTTTGAGGTTAAGCTATGTGAGGCGATGTGATCATTTTCTACTGGGTCTCCTTTGACGTAGGAGACTGGAAAGGACGTGAATTTAGTCACCTTGCCATGGTTTCCTCAGCGCCCTGCCTGTGTTTGTGTGGGCCTGGGATGGTACCTACTTACAGTGAGAGGCCCTGAAAATGTCTGAAGTGATATATACTAGCAGATAGCACTTGTTATATGACTTTGACTGGAAGAAGTTAGGAAAGGCAGGGGACTAACTCATGTGTATTAATGGCACATTCTGCACCAGGCACTGAGCTCGGTGCCTGGCTCCCTGGATTATTCTGCTGGCAGTTAGTATGGGATTGTTTGCGTAATGTCTCTCCCTCTGATCTGTAAGCTCCAGGAGGGCAAGGACTGTGCTTACCTTGTGCATTGCCATCGCCTGGCTCCCAGCACAATGCCTGACACATGTAAGGCACACAATAAACATGCTGAATGAATACATGAGTGACCTTATATGATCTCCTAATGACCTTGTAGATTTGGTATTATTATCCCATTTTATAGACTCAGAAATTGAGGTTCTGAGAAGATGAGTAACGTGCTTAAGGCCACACAGCTAGCTAGTCATTAACAGACATGATTAACCCAGGGCTTTCAAGCCGAATGCTTGTTTATACTTGAACCTGATGTTAGGTTGGTGCAAAAGTAATTGTGGTTTTTGCAATTATTTTTTAACCTTTTAAACCACAGTTACTTTCGCACCAACCAACAGAAAAGAGAAGGACTCCTTTTCTCCGATGGTCTAGGAGCAACTCTTGTTCTGCCTTCTTTCTACATGAGTGAGACAGGCGACTCTCGCATGATTATAATTTCATGTCCTACCAGGTCTCTCTTTAGCTGGGCGAGGACGATACTTGCTAATACAAATGGTGAATGGTAGCCTTTTCCACAGTCTTTCTTTTGGGGTGTGATTCTGACTGCAAGAACGAAAACATTTTGAGAAAAGGAGGAAGGTGTGGACTGGAATCGTGATGAGGGCTTTATTCCAGGGCTAAGACTTGAGTTAGGCCTTGGGGAGGAGTAGGCTACGCCCAGAGGGTTAAGGCTGGACTCTGCAGGGAGAGTGGCAGCCAAAGCATGGAGGGAGCAATGAGGACAGAGAGACCCACTTGTCTAGAGCAGAGACAATCAGGAGTCATGCCTTGGCCGTACTGAAAAGCCTACAGGAGCTCCCTAAACCACAAGGCTCGTCAGCTGGACCCCAAAGCTGGACCTGGGCCCGCCTGCCTCATTCCTGTCCGAGCCTCTGGTCTTGTCATCCAGCACGATCTACCCAGCAGCCCCACTGAAGCCAACCGCCCTGGGCTGGGCAGCACGCTTCCTGGGCTCTGCGTCTTCATACATACTCATCCTTCCACATGGAATCCTTTGCCCATTGGCAGAGCTTCTACCTGATGTCATCTTAGATATGACCTGTTTTGTAAAACCTGCCTGTCTGTCTCTATGGTAACCCTAAGTTACTAGCCCTTCTTCACACTCCCAACTCCTCCTTTATTTGCATCTATTTCTCTATCAAACTTTCATGTCCATCCATTCTTGCCCCTGACCCAGCCTTCCACTCTCCACTCTCCACTTCCATATTGTCCACTTGGAATTTAGGAATAATGGCTTTACCTTGAATCTTCAATCCCATCCGGAACTGTCTCTCCAACTGCAACTCTTCACTAAAACCTACCTCAGCATGAGTTGACTGCTTCTTCCAAACCCCTCTCCTGTTTCTTTTCACACTCCTCAACCCTCCACAGCAGGACACAGGTAGGTTTCCTTTCATTCCCCAAGGCCACTTTTAGAACAGTCCTCTCCTCTCCTCTTGTTTAAACAAACTTCACAGCAACAAAACCTGCTTCCATGCTCCTTTTCTAAGAATTGTGCTATTTAGAGCTACTGACCTTTTCTCCTTTTCATCATTGTCATTTACCACCTTTCATTCATTGAGGACTTTGACACCAGCTTATAAGTGTTCTCCAGCCCAGTCCCACCATCATCTTGGATGACCTCAGCGTCACCATGGCTGGCTTCACCAACACTCGGGCCTCTCCCAGCTGGAATACTTTCCCTCTGCATTTTTCTTCAGCTACTCCCAGAGTCACACCCTGGATCTTGGCATTGTGTGAAATTCCTCTATGTGAATCATAGAAATCCCAGAATCATAGAAATCAGTGATTCTAACAACACTTTCTCACCAGAGGTGCTGTGTAGTTAGCGTGCCCTGTGAACTGACCACAGTCTCCGCAACTCAGCCCTTTGCTTTGCCCGTCCATGTACCTATTCCAAGCATCACTCCTAGCCACTAACCCTAATCCAGTCCCGCTTGGTCCATCATTTCCACTCTTCCTGACCTTCAACTTTTTGCTCCTGTTCTTTTCATTGCACTCTTTTCAGAAAAATTACAACCCTGAATAAACCCAGTGTTTGCTTTCTCCATGCCCGTGGCAGACAGCCCAGCCACACTAGAGGAAACATGCAAGAGAAAAAAGTATACAACTATACATTTATAATGACCCACCTCAATGGAGCCCTTATCAAAGCTCAGAAATTTCATATGTTCCTCTGATCACCTTGCTCTCACTCTCCACAACTTCCCTTTCAAAACTTCTCTACTCAGACACTCCTGACCCTCACTTCCAACAGATAATGTTCCCATCAAGCCTGTAAACACGCAGCATCTCCACTTGTCCATTGCTCCTTCCATTCTGTTACAGCAGCAGAGATGGCCTCTTCTGTCTATAGCCAGACCCTCCACCTAGGGTCTGGCTCCCATTCTCTCCCTCCTTAAGGAATCTGTCCATCATCATTTCAACGTGCTCAAGTCTCTCCACCTTAAAACACTCCCCTTTTGTAGCCAAACTTCTTGAAAGAGTTGTGTGCGTTTGCTGTTTTACATTTTCTGACCTCCTGCTCTCTCTTCACACCACTCCAGTCCAACTGTAGCAGACCTTCACTGGCTGACAGGGACCCTCCACTTTGCTAACACCAGTGGACATTTTTCAGTCCTTGTGTTACTTGACCTCTCCGAGAAATTGAGCAGTGTTGACCAGTTCTTCCTTCTTGAAACATTGTACTCCTTGGCCATCTTGTGACAACCCATCTCTGGCTCTCCTTCTCCCTCTCAGCTGTCCTTTCTCAGGACACTGCCTTGTCCTCCTTATCCAGCCTTCAAATGCTGGAGTTTCTCAAAACTCGGACTTAGGCTCTTCTCTCACTCTAGACTTTCCATAAAACATTCGTTACCTACCACATATCTGCTGACAATTTTCAAATTCATTCTCTAGCCCTCTCTCTGTAAGACCCAGACTTACAGATATCCAATATCCAACTGCTTACTGACGTCTCCAGATGGATATTTCAAAGGCTGCCCAACTCGATGTGTGTAAAGTGCAATTTGAGATGCCCTCATCTCATTCACCCCTCCCCGCAAATATCCTGTCCGCATCGTTTAGTGTCCCATCTCAGTGATGCCACATAGTCATTCATCCAGTTACAAAGGCAGCCATCCTCGACCTCTCCCTCTCACTCAAACCTCAGCCCTCCCTGGGGTCCTGTGCATCTTCTCTCCTCCAAATAACTCCTGTCCTACTTATCCCTATCTTCACTCCACCATCCTAGTCCACGTTGCCATTACCTTTTCCCTGGAAAGTTAAGTATGTATCACAGGAAACTCCTAATGTATCAGCACACTTTTAGTTCCCTCCAAAAATTATTCTCACTGTAATCAAAGTAATCTTTTGCAAAGAAAAAAAAAAGCACACACACAAAGTGACTTCTGTCTCTTCTGTTCAAAACCGTTCAGTGGTTACCCATGGCCTTGAGGCTGAAAACCTATGTCTTTAGCTGAGTTACCCGCATGCTGCCCAATCTTGGCCCTCCCTGTAGCCCTTCCCCTTCCTGGGCCTTTGACCTTGCTGCTCCTTCTCTACTTGGAATGTTTCCCTGCTCAGCCCTACCCTGGCACTTGGCCTAATTAACTCATTATTTATCTTTCATATTCATCTCGATTGTTGCTTCCTCAGGGAAGGTTCTCCTAATCACGCTCCCCACAAAGGAAACGTCATCAGAGCCCCCAGTTCCTTCCATGCTTTTGTAGCATCCTCTGTCTCTGCTTTGTAGCACTTCTTATCGTGAAATAATTACTCAAGTCATTATTGAATCATTGTCTTCCCTATTGGAATGTGAACGTCTCTGTTTCACAGCAGAATGTCCACTGCCTAGCACCTTACCTTGCACAAAGTAGGTGCTCAACAAATGAATGGCAGCACCTTGTTTTGTAACTTTGTTTGAATGACAGAGCACTTCGTCTTACAGCATCTGTGTTCGTTTCCCCTACTAGCATGTGAGACTGAGGCTTTTGCATCGCTCGTTCACTTGTTCCTAGAATTGTGCATGTCATACAGTACCAGCTGGTTGAATGAATGAATGAATGAATGAATGAATGAATGAAATTATTAGATTTAGTAAGTAGAGTGGGCCAGATGGTGGACAGCTCAACAGAGACAGCAGTGAGAAAAGCATTCTAAAGTCCTTATCTTCCAGCCTTGGGTTCTCTGATTTTCATTAACTATCAGCCATAAAAATGCTTCAGAGATTTGTTCCCTATAAAAAGCCAGCCTCTGATCTTTATTTCTCACCAAGGTTTAACTGCCCTGAAAGCCCAAATTCTTACTTGAAGCTTCTTTCTTTTTTTTTTTTTCCCCCTTACTCTGGAAAATAACAGAGAAATCCCTTTGTTTCAGACTCTGTGGAAACAACTCAGCTATCTTCTCAGTGGAAACAACTCTGCTTCCGTCTTCCCCATAGGTGTGTCAGCTGATTTTCTCTGTTAGAAACTTACCAGGGGCCAGGACTCGCATTTGGGTCTTCCACTAGGGACAAAAAGAGACAATGCAGTGTATGCTGCCTTGTGCTCTGACAGTGTGCAGTCTTCATATTTTAAGGCAATAACATGAATGTGAAGATTCCAGGACCCTCTTAAGTTTCTACTGGGCTAACGGGTGGCGGTACTGTTGAACAGAGAATGCACAAGACAGGTTCCGCACGGAAGAGGAGTTTGGGGGCATGTTGTGTTTGACTAGCCTGTGAGACATGGAGATGGAGACGCTCAGGAACCAGATGTGTCTGGAATTAAAATCATTCTGGGAACATAATGCAAAACATTACTTGTGCTTGCTCCCAATTTATATTTATCACCCCAACTGCTTTATGTAATGTAACAGCTGACGCTTAGTTGGTGAATCCTTACGAGGCATCAGACACCCCGTTGCACACAACACATATTATGAAGTGGGTACTATTAACATCCCCGTTTTACACAGGACAAACCTGAAACTTGAAAAGTCAGGTAATGTACCCAGGCCGGGCGTCTTGTAAGAATCAGAGCTGGGCAGCCTGACTTCATCACGCATCGTCATTATCCTGTAGTACCGTGTTTTTCACAATGTTTCAACTACAACCTGCAGTTAAAGTACACATTCCATCACACGCCAGTACACATAGCTCCACGCTACCCAGGCACAAACGCAGACAGTCAATTAAACAGAAGTTTAGCAACTTCAGTACTTACCTTTACTAAATGTGATGCAGCTTGACCTTTTCTACTCCAGTCTGTATCATTTTTTAAAGTATTGGTTGCTCCCTAGTAGATGGATTTCACAGCCAGAACTTAATTGAGTTTGACAAACACTGCTGTGTTTTATTGTCCTGGACAGACTATTTCATTCCTGTCCCCAGTCCTGTCATTCCCCCACCTTTGGGGACAGAATACCAAATGTTGCTGCATGCGTCTCCCTTTCCTTCTAGAGAAGGTTTTAAAAGTCAAAGGCTGGGTGTAGTAGGATATGGCCAGCCAGGAAACACTCCCACAGGTAGACTGATCAAATCTTGCCTTTAGTGTGGCTGACAAAGGTGATTGCAGAATGTTCAAAATCACAACGAAAAATGCAATGCAAAACGGCGTGTGCAAAATGCTGATTATAAGTGTGGACTTCAACGGCCCACAGACCTGGGTTCCTATTCCAGCTCTATAACTTAGCAACTGTATAATATTTGGCCGACATTTTACTCCAGAGGGGTGTTGTAGAAGGATAAAATGGAAAAGTGGCAGTGGTTCATTCAACACCTACCACAAGCCCAGACCTTAGTAGGCACTAAAGAAATAGTATTAATATCTGTATTTAATTTAACGTAAGTTATAAAATATAGACTGACTTACAAAGTGAGTATTCATCTGTAAAAGCAACTTAACATTTCCAGACTATTCTATGACCCAATCAATCATTCAGTGAGTGTTGTATTTAGTTAATCAACATTAATTTAGCACGAGCTATTAGTAGGTCATTGAAAGGAGACTTTAAATATTGACTTTATTTCATCTATCACAGGATATTGGTTTTAGAAGAGCCTGGTAGGTAAATGTCACCAACTACAGCCTTGAGTATAGAGTTTATTTTGAGACATTTGGAGGGGAGGTCACCCTGCCAGGTCTCTGTGAATATCAGCAACACTTCTTTCAGGGTGGACGGTGTCACTCTAGAACAACCAAGCCCCATGTGCAGAAATTCAGTGACCTTTCAGGGAATCATTAACAGAAAAGAGCTCTTTGATTAGGTCCACGTGGTCCCAACGCATATAGATCATAATCATGTGTATGAAATGAGAAAATATTTAGAAGACTCAAATTCATGAAGTGCCAAGATTAGATTCTATCTCAGGAGGGAATAAAGAAACAATTGAACGTTGATTATATAAACGAAGCACTGATAAGAAGAAAAGCTCACATGGTTTGAGGTTCTACATGCTT
The DNA here is from genome assembly GCF_036562045.2 of Rhinolophus sinicus. Taxonomy (NCBI): domain Eukaryota; kingdom Metazoa; phylum Chordata; class Mammalia; order Chiroptera; family Rhinolophidae; genus Rhinolophus; species Rhinolophus sinicus. The sequence goes on from NC_133756.1 coordinate 109,084,685, forward strand.
CTTTCCCTTTCTTTTAATATAAATCTAATTTTTAAATGGAAATACCGTTCAAAAAGTATTCCAGCCCTTGGACTTTTAACTTTCAATCCAGTCCACTATGAGTTTTTCCCATTAGTTTTAAATTTGCATTATGTCCCCATTATTGGTTAAAATTTATTGGGCTCTTAGCCTTGATTTCCAAGTACATGGTGTCCCAATTGTGAGTACCAAGGCAAATGAATAGAATGGATTAGGATAGAGGTGAGAGAAGGAAGAATAAACAGGATGAGAAAATCTAATGACACTCTATGCTGCTGTCTCTCTCAGGGGCATGAGGTTAACAAATTCTTTGTGTTCTCCCATGTACCTCCATCTGGTAAGGACCTGGTCACAGCTATGTTTACTAGGTCCCTCAGAGGTGCCAGCCACTAGCTGAGCACACCATGCAGGGAGTTTCAGTTAGTTCCATAGCAATCTTTTGAAATGGGTATTATTATCTTCATTCCATAGATGAGGAAATTGAGGATTAGAGAAGTTAAGCAAGTTGCCCAGGATCACACAGCCGGGAAAGGTAGGGTCACAATTTGAATCCAGAGCAGGAGACTTCAAAGCTTGATCTCCTTCTTTTGTGTCCTCTCCTGGGCAAATCTGCACTGCATACCTGAATTCCAGCAAAAATACTATGGGTGCTATTTTGCTGAGCACCCCAGGCTGCCAGGCACTAAACTCACCTGCATAATTTCAAATTAAGTCTCAAATATAAGGGGATGTAAAGGACACTGGTTTGAATAAAACAGATCACTAGATGAAACTAAACTCCATGGCTGCAGGGCCTACGTTTATTTGGTCTCTCGTAGGTCCAGTGCAGATCCACAGCTGGTCCTCAAAACATTCTTGTTAAATGAATGAGTATGTAAATGAATTCATGAACCAACAATTGAAATGGAATTCCAGATTCAAGTCCCATTTCTGCAACTTGCTAGGGCCTTGATTTTAGGCAAGTTACGAAGCTGTCTTAGCCTCAGCATTGCTGTCTGCAAAATGGGCACAACACTTTCACAGCCTACTTCATAGAGCAGTGGTTCCTAAACTCTGTTGTATCTTGCAATCACCTGTGGACTTTTAAAAATCCCTCATCCAATAAAGAGGTAGTACATATGTACAATGGAATATTACTCAGCTATAAATAGAATGAAATCTTGCCATCTGCAACAACATGGATGGATGTGAAGGATATTGTGCTGAGCGGAGTAAGTCAGACAGAGACAAATGTCTTATGATTTCACTTATATGTGGAATCAAGAGAACAGGATAAACAAACAAACAAAACAGAAACAAGGTCATCATAGTCACAGAGAACATTTTGATGGTTGCTGGATTGAGGAGGCGTGGGGGGATGGGTGAAGGAGGGTGGAGATTAAGAAGAACAGATTGGTAGTTACAAAGTCATGGAAGTGTAGAGTAGAGCATGGGGAATATAGTCAGTAGTATTGTAATAACTATGTACGGTGCCAGATGGGTACTAGATTTATCAGGGTGATCACTTCATAAGTTATATAAACAACTAATCACCGTGTTGTACACCTGAAACTAATATAATATTGTATGTCAACTGTAATTGGAAAATTAAAAAAATTAACATTAAAAACTCCTTATCCAGGCTTCCATCCGCAGAATTCTGACTTAATGCGTATGGGGTGTGACCTGGGCATTTATTTATCAGCCTCCCAGGTACTTCGAAAGGGTAGCAAAATTTGGAGACCACTGTCATAAGGATATTCTTTTCGTTTTGGGGGGATTGTCAGATATAACAAAGGAAATAAAACTACTTTATAAAACCTAAAAAGGCAGTTAAATATAGTTATTATAAAATCAGTCCAAAATGACTCTGGACCTACAACTTCTGCCTCCTGATGTCCTGATCGTGGAGGAAACTGGTTGCTCTGATCTCCCATGTGCCACAGCGGTCATTCTGCATCCAGGTCAAAATGACCTCCTTCTTGCTTCATCTGATCTGGTGGCAGAATTGAGGCCAAGTCCCAGGAAAAAGAGGATTTGGTGAACATCAGGGCTAGAACAGTTTGGCAATGACATGCTGGACAATCACTCTGTCGGATAAACTTGTCCTTAGTCGGTCGCACCCAGTTCTGGCACCCCCACCCACTCAGTGGCACGCACCAGGCCTCCATGCACAATGCCTATTCAGAGACCCTCCCAAACGTGTCTGTTTGTTTTATGCTTCCTGGTCACAGTTCACTTTTTGACCTAATCCTCTTCAGCTGAGCCTGTCTAAGAGCTGTTGTGTTGTTGGAGGAAGGAAGGGGTACTCCCTCGTCCTCCGCAGCTCTCCTGCCCATCACCTTCCTCTGCCGGTACCCGCCTGAGGTTCAGCTGAGCTGGAGGGCCATCACAGTGCCAAGAACAATATTACTTAACTTTTAAATAATAGTCTCTTGGGAAGAGAAGGTCATGAAGCATTCAAACTGCCACAGGGAATTTTGCCAAGAGAATGATTCATAAGCCTTCCAAGTATCCACCTCTGTTCCCTTGTTTCAGTTAGGACAAGATCCTAGAGTCGCCAAGTATTTCAGGAGCAGATTCTTCCATTTCTCCCCACATTGGTCCTTATCCAAAAATTTGGCATATAAGCTCGTCTTCCAATGGCAGAACAATTGAAATAGCCATTATTCTCGCTTGCTTGTGAGTAGCATGTACTAACCATATGCCCTCAGCATTTCTTTGACCCATCTGAGCCTCAATTTCCTCTTCTATAAATGGGGATAATGACACCTGCCCTGTCTAGGATCAAATGACAGAAACCAGATGAGACCATTTTAGAAACAATAAAGCAGCAAAAATATGCAAGACATGTTAGGCAAAAGGGGCACACAATTTATTTAGGTTTAGTCCCTGCCCTGAAGGAACATATTGTCTTAAAAGGAAAAGAGACAAGAAAGAAAATAAATACCATAAAGTGCAATTGCTAAATTGCTTGTAGTTCTGAACCTAGAGGGATATGAAACTGCAGTAGACACCGCCATTTTTAAACATTTCTACCACATCTTTGAATTTACAAAGAGATCTCAACATCCATGACTCATTTGATTGACACAACCACCCAGTGAGGGCGGCAGACTCAGAGAGGTGAAGTAACTTCCCCAGAACCACACAGTCTGAAAGTGGAGAAACTAAACGCAGAACTTTTGTCTTCCAGTTCCCTTCCCACTCCCCCATCCTGGCTGTGTGAGTGCAGTACTTCCCTGTCCAGGTTGCTGTTTCTTGGAAGGAAAACTGAATTGTATCTCCCATGAGAACAAGAGCTTCTGTGTACACCATAGATGGAAAGACCACACATTTGCAGCCCACAGCACCAAAGCCTAGTCTGTGAGCCCAAATCTGATTTAGGGTTGGTTCTGGACAGTAATGAGCAGTGTGTCATCCACTCCCCTTTCATGAATTTACGAGGTGTTTCTGGATATGTAATTTTGCATCTGATCACAGAAGTAAGTCTGGGAGGAAGGCCATTCTCAGGTCTGTGTCTGCTAAGACTTGTGTTTCTAAGACCCTCATGTATCCATCCCAGGAGTGTGCTCAGGGGCCCTCATAAACCTGGGGTTCAGTGAGAGAACAGCAGCCTCGGCAATCCCACTTCCTGTCTCCAACTGGAGTCCACGTCACCCTAACTCATAAAAATCCCAAACAGAGACATGAAGGAGTCTGAAAAGGACCGGGAAATGCCTTCCAGTCCCCTAACAGCTAATCTGCTTTAATTGTACCGTTTGGGAGCTGATGGCCCACAGCTTGGTCCCAGCTATGCCACTCTGCTGTTATATTTGATTGATTGATTGACTGCTTACAGCATAAACAGTCAGCTCAGAGCATGACGTAATGATGGTAGAACAGAAAACCTTCGCTTACACGTGTGTCCGTTAATCCTTCCATCCAGTAATGATGCCAGTCAGAGGAAACATGGCCACGTGTGTGCCATGGGCCATACACAGACGTCGTCACAGAGGTACAAGCACACCTGTTTGCAGAGGGGCTGACTGGTCTGGCACTAATGCAGAGGGTCACTCAGCAGTAGCTGGACCATTAAGGTAACAGGCTCTATTTGGAGAAGCAGAATAACTTTATCTCTAGTCAAACAAAAGCCAACTCAGTCAACAACCTATTTAATCTGTTAACTCTCAGGAACAGTTGATTAGCTCAGAGGAAAGAGGATGCATTTTGGAAGTGTATGGACCTGGGTTCTACTGCTTTTTCCATCAACTTGCTGTGACCTCAGGCACATTACTTACCCCTCTGGCCTCAATTTCCTAGTCCACAAACCAAAGATAATAATCACAGGATAATTAACTTTTGGTGGCTGTGAGGATTAGCGCTGAGAAGCATGAGGTGCCTGTCTCAGTGCCTAAACCAGCCCAACGTGTGCCCAATAAAAGGTAATGCTTGCCATCGTTATTGATGCTGATGATAACTGTTGTGCTACAGCCCTGTGTCAGCCGTTTCAAATTGTCTGCATCCCACTACCCTGAGTTTACTAATAGTAATTAATGCTCAGGGACTCAAACAGAAAACACATTTCATGTGCTAAACTGTATGACACTGACACTGAGAGAAGCGGGAAGCTGTGTGAAATGAGGCTTCAGGGAAGACCTCCTGGAGGAGGGGGCCTGACTGTGGATTGGAAGCTGAAGGAGGGCAGTGGGTAAGGATATTGATGTGAGTCAGAGCAGCCAGAAAGAGTGCTTGTTGCAGCTTGGGCAGTGCACAGGGCTGCAGAGGCAGGAGCCTTGCACAGCCATGGACAAGCAGTTACACTTGATGTGGTGATGTCACTCCCCCCCCCCCCACCTTCCACCAGCCCCCTTCTGGCAGATTAGCTCCTGACCACACTTCAGGGCTTATCTCCAACATCTGCTAATGAGCTCTACTCCATGAACAAAATAGTAATAAGGAGAACAGCTGACATTCATGGAGCATTTTCTAGGTGACAGTACCTGTGTTGAGCGTTTCCCATGCATTATTTCATTGAATCCCACAGCATGTGAAAGAAGCAGCACTTCATTTTCTAGTTGGAGAAGTGGCTTGCTCAAGGTGAAGGCTCAGGACGGCCATTACATGTTAATCCATGGATCTCATCCAATAGACTCATCCAGTAGGACAGTGACCAGCACCTATTCCTTTTTGGGATGCCCCAGTGCCCAACGTGGTGGGCCTGGCACAGAGTAGGAACTCAGAAATGCTCATGGGATGAATGAGAAGACATTGTCAAGCATACAGCCGGGCTCAAGCCCCAGGCAGAGGCCCCGGTGGTACTGGGAGAGCTCCCCTCAGAAATGCTCAGTCGGAAGGAATGGGGCACTCAGAACCTGGGTCTCTGACAAGCAGGAGGCAGGCGCAGGGGCACCACGTGGTGGGCTTGCTGCCTCTGAGCCACTTGACAGTGGGATCTATTCAATGAGCTTCTCTCTGACGTCAGCAAGTTTGGTCCAGGGAACTTGTGCAATGCTGAGCCCACAAGTAGAGTTCAGTGGCTGGGCCAGAGATGATCACTCAGAGAAGATGATAAAATATGCAAAGTCAGGGGTGACAGTTAAAGGATTAGCGCTGGTACAGCACAGGCGCTGAGCAATCGAAGCAGTCCCAGGATTTTAGTGCGAGATCGGGGTCTTGAAGCCCTCCGCTTTGCCCTTCTTTAACGCATTGGTTGTTTGGGTCTCTGGGACGTCCAGAGGTTCCCCGGAAGAAGCCAGAGCTAGTTGGGAGGGACCCGTAGCTGGAGGGGAGTGGTCAGAGCAGTGGTCTGTAACAATTGAAACATTGCCAAAAGAGTAATAACTGGCAAGTCCCTATTGGTGTGCCCTAAATACCACAGGGTATGAGTTTGAAATATAGCTAAGGAATCAGCCATTTTTCAAAAGCCACTTATCCTATTTTAAGATCTTTGTTAAAACTAGATAGATAATCCACAACTGCATTTAATTAGGCACATTGAAACTGTCATTTCTCAGTGTGGTAAGAATGAATAAGGGTCCCACTGGCAACCCCTCAATGTTGTACAAACCGTATTTTACCCTAGGACCCCTGGTATAGTTATGGGAATTATGATTGTTTTTGACAGACAGACCAAGAGTCTAAGTGTCGATTAGCCAAGTTTTTGCTTTTGGAGAGAAATGCAGATTCTAATACTTTGCCCCCACAGCCTCATGAATCGTCATGCACCTATCCTATTTTGGAGGCTATGGTACAGCCTTGTTGTTTTACAAACTTGTAAATCTGAAGTAGCCTTAACATTAGCTTCAGGATGAAAAGAAGCTTCTAGTAGTATTTTTTTTTTCTTAATCCTTGAAATTACCAGTTGCTAAATGGTCATACTTTTTCCTCAAATACAAAAGAGGTTGGTGGCAGTCGGCCAAGAGAAACACTTAGCCTTGTAGAGAGAAGCGGACTGCTATTAAAACCCACAGTGGTCATTAATGACGATGATGTCATAATTAAATGCCTGGGCCTCCCCAGGGCCAAGGAGCAATGACTGCAATCTTTACCAAGCCAGTGAACAGTCGCTTGCCTAATGGTGTCTGGTGAAAGTGCCCAGTCTCCGGGGTGAGGTGGTTTCCTGCAAAAGCATCAGGAACCCTTGCTGCACCATTCATGCAAAGCTGGTGGCCAGCCCATGGGATTTATGAACTGGTGACTCTGGGCTTTGATGAAAAAAAAAGGTTGGTATTTTATGTGTGGAGAACACTTCGAGAAGTCTCTGTGAGTCATACTTTCAAACACAGTTGAGCCTATCTTCGCATAGATCTTTCTTAAAGTTCCAGCAGATCTGAGAGGAGGAACAATTCTTCAGGGTTTTCATAAGCTGACTCATCATTATTACTTTATAAAAACGTAAGCCTTGCCAGCTACAAAATCAACGTACAAAAGTCCATTGCATTCCTATATACTAACAATGAAACCTCAAACAAAGAAATAATAAAAACATAAGAGGAGCCTATACTGGTAATTTTAGAGACTCGCAAGTTACAAACCGAAAACAAAAAGGAAATTGGGAATAGCCTAGGAACCTTTTATTCACTTTTCTTCTCTATTTCTTTTTTTCCATTCCTCCCTCGCCACTCCCCATCCCAACTCACATTTTATAAGGTCAATCTCACCAAGGTCCTGGCAGGAAATCCGCCACTGTTGGGGCAAGAATGCAGCCTGTGATCAAATCTTGGTTCTGTCACTTAACCTCTAGTCAAAATTAATCAGGAGAAAAATGACCACATGAAATATTCTTATTAATTATTTAATAACTAGCATCCTGGGTTAAGAAGCAATAAAATAGGGGTACTCGCTTTGTAACTTCAGGAGAACTACATAACCTCGCTTGCTTAGCCTTCTCATCTGTAAAAAGTGGAGGCTGTAAAACCATCCACAATGTGGTTGTAAAGAAAGCAGAGAGTAAGATTGGATATTCTCATTAACCAGAGTTGCTTTAGGTATCATCACCCTTGAATACAATGGGGGTCATATTAACAGTGTTAGTCAGTCAGTTAGTTGGTTAGTTAGTTAGTAAGTCAGTTAGTTAGATGGTTAAAAACTGTTCTCAGCCCCCTACACAATCCCCCCCACCCATAGGGATTCTGGTCCCTTCCCTGTTGGGATCCACCAACCACGGAGCCACTAAGGGGCTCACCACTGTGGCGTTGCCTGGGCCCTCCCTCCATGAGAAAGCTGAGGAAGCTGTGGCAGTGCCAGAGCAGCCCTCACCTCAGCACAGCCACCCTGAGTTCTACACAGAATAAGTCTCTTTTTATCATGTGTTGCTCCATATCATTTTGGGATAAAGCCAGGCAGCTTATGTCCCCATGTCTCACAGTGTCCCTTATGAGAATAGTTCCTGCAACTTCGGCCAGCAGACAGTCTCTGTAGGGCTTAACTGGGCCAGAGAGCAAATTCCATGATGTCCTACTTATTCCGCATCTCTCCCTGCTGGTAGCCAAACCAGAAAATACTGTTCTGTGAAAGACCCTGATAAGAGAATGAGAAGACAAGCCACAAACTCAGAGACATATTTACAAAACACATGTCTGATATAGGACTTATATCCAAAACATGCAAGGAATTTTTTAAAGACAGTTTGTATTGAGCTATAATTCACATACCACACAATTCACCCATTTAAAGTGTACAATTCAATGGTTTGGGGTCTAATACATTATTAATATTTTTAACTTGTGGTAAGGTATATACAACAAAATTTGCCATTGTAACCATTTTAAGTATGCAATTCAATGGCATTAAATCTATTCACAATGTTGTGCAACTATCACCACTATCCACTTCCAAAACTTTTCATCACCTCAAACAGAAACTCTGTAACCATTAAGCAGTAATTCACCAGTCTCCCCTTCCCCTAGACTTTAGTAACAGCCAATCTACTTCCTTTCTCTGTGAATTTGCCTGGTCTAGACATTTCATGGAATGAAATGTAATCATACAATATTTGTCCATTCATATCTGGATTCATTTAGCATAAGGTTTTTAAGGTTCATCCATGTATCAGAGCTTCATTCCTTTTTATGTTTGAATAAGTTTTCATTGTCCATATATACATTTTGTTCATTTATTCGTATCTTGGTGGACACCCACATTGATTCCACCTTTTGGCTATGATGAATAATTATTCAGTGAACACTGGCATACAAGTATTTGTTCAAATCCTTACTTTCAATTCCTTTGGGTATATATATGTAAAAGTGGAATTGCTGGGGCCATATGGTAATTCTATGTTTAGCTTTTTGAGGAACCACTAAATTATTTTTCCATAGAGGCTGCAACAGTTTACATTCCAACCTGCAAGTACGAGGATTTCAGTTTCTCCACGTTGTCACCAACATTTGTTATTTCCTGTTTGTTTGTTTTTTCAGTTCTAGCCATCCTAATGGGTGTGAACTGGTATTTGTGGTTTTGATTTGCATTTCCCTAATGACAAATGATGCTAAGAATTTTTCATATGCAATTGGCCACTTGTGTATCTTCCTTGGAGAAATGTCTATTCAAGTCATTTGCCTGTTTTTTAATTGGGTTGTTTTCTTGTTATTGTTGAATTGTAGCAGTTATTTATAAATTCTGGATACCAAACCCTTACCAAATATATGATTTCCAAAATATTTTCTCCCATTCTGTAGGTTGTCTTTTCACTCTCTTGATTGTGTCCTTTTGTGTACAAAAGTTTTTATAATAGATGAAGTCAGTTTATCTAATTTTTTCTTTGTAGCTGGTGTTTTGGATATCATATCTAAGAATCCATTGCCAAGTCCAGGGTCATGAAGCTTTACCCCTATGTTTTCTTCTTAGAGTTTTATGATTTTAGCTCTTATATTAGGTTGTTGATTCATTTTAAGTTAATTTTTGTATTTGGTGTAAGGTAGGGATACAACTTTATTTTTATGCATGTGGAAATCCAGTTGTCACTTGAAGAGACTATTCTTTAAGTGCTTATTGCTAAGTGAAAGAAGCCAATCTATATTATTTGAATTGTATGACATTCTGGAAAGGCAAAACTGTAAAGATTTAAAAAATTTTTTAAAAACTCAGTAGTTGCCACAAGTTCAAGGATGATAGGTAAAGCACATGGGATTTGTAGAGGAGTGAAACTTTTTTGTATAATACTGAAATGATGGATATAAGACATGATGCATTTGTCAAAACTCATAGGACTTCACAGTACAAAAATGGACTTTAATGTAGCAGATTTTTAAAAATTCATGCGTTAGGTTGGGGGATCTCAGTAAGGAATGCAGACTGTGACAAGAGAATTTAACAGTATTACAAATGTATGTATGATACAACTGCAGTGAATGGGGTGGACGGAAAAATGCTGACCTAAGCAACTTTGGAAATGAATGGGGTTAGTAAGAGTAAAGACAAAAGATACTGTATAGAAGCACTGTACTCTAGTTTATAAAGTTGCTTCCCATTGTAGTACAGGTGAACAATTTTGATACTGCTATATATGTATACTGGAATTGAGTAATAAAGTAAATGGATAGGAAATGGTGGGAGCTAAGTCTGTCACTGTTGGAGTGAGAATTTACAGATCAGCAGGGTGATGAGGCCAGAATGATCCATGTGGTGATGGATTAGAGTTGAAGACACTAGTATGAACTTCTGTTTAGCTTAGTAAAGATTCATTGTCTTGCTCTGTCTGCTGTGAGGGGCTAGAAACAATGAAACCCCAGTCACAAGGAGCACTAATAATAAGGAGAGCCTGGAGCTTAGTTTCTAATACCACACTCCAAAACAGAAATCAGGCTCCTTGAGAAAATGGCTGATTCTAGGACTGGAGCAGGCAATATACAAGACGAGCCTGGAGCTTCTTATAGAGGAAGGATGGAAGGGAGGGAAAGAGGAAGAGAGGGAGGGAGGGAGGGAGGGAGGGAGGGAAAGAGGAGGAAGGAAGGAAGGAAGGAAGGGGAGGGGAAGGGGAGAGGGAGACAGAGAGAGAGAAAAAAAGGAAGAAAGAAAAAGGAAGAAATGGGAAAAAATTATGGGAATATGTCAAAGGGACACAGGAGCCAACTGAAAGAGTTCCCAATGGCCAAGACTGGAACAATTTCAGCAACAAAGTATATAAAGCAGGATTGGATTATTACCCAAAGTATAAAATAAATACCCTATTTATTCTAATAATAATTTATTCTAATAATACCCTATTCTATTCTAATATAAATAAACGATTGAACATATAAATGAATGGGGGAGAAGAGACAAATATGTCATGCAGAAGAATTCCAAAAAAGGAGTAACTTTACAGTGGAGAAACCTGACAAGCACCACGTCAGCCTGGGGGTCAAGGTCAGTATCAGCAGTGATAAGACATGTTGATAGTATGTACCTTGACCTAATGGAATGGACATGGCACTTTATCTCTGTGGTTTTCCTCCTAAAAAACCCATAACCCCAGTCTAGTCATGAGAGAAACCTCAGACAAATCCTAGTAGAGGGGTATAACTCTCAAGGTCATAAAAAACAAGAAAAGTCTGAGAAACCGTCAGAGCCAAGAAGGGCCTACGGAGACATGATGACTGAATGTAATTTAGTTTCCTGGATCATCTCGGAACAAAAAAATTATTATTTAATAATAATGTATCACTACTGGTTCAGTACCATACTGATGTAAAATATTAATAACAGGGGAAACTGGGTGAGGGGATATAGCGAACTCTCCACACTATCGTCTCAATTTTTTTTTATAAATCGTAAAGTGTTCTAAAAAACAACATGCATTTAAAACAACAAGCCAAAAACCTGACCATGTAGCTATTGTCCTTATTTTTCCAAGAGGAAGCTGAAGCTCAGAAGATTCAAAGTAACTGGCACAAGACGTCCCGTCTTCTTAAATGGCAGAGATGGGGTTTGAGTCCAGGGCCCTTTCTATTGAGTCACAGTGACGTTTGCCTGTCTGTGGATGGAACCACTTCTTTTCCTTGGTTTCCTGTATATCCATTTACGTGTGTGTGCGTTTTTCTTGTTCTCCCAGGGGATGGCCTTCACACTGGAAGAAAGGATGCAGCTTGGAATCCATGGCCTAATTCCCCCCTGCTTCCTGAGCCAGGACGTCCAGCTCCTCCGGATTATGAGATCCTACGAGCGGCAGCCGAGTGACCTGGACAAGTCAGTGTCTAAAATCTGCTCTCTGCCTGAGCCCTGGGCCCCACTGTCTGTCTCCTGTGGTCCACAGAGTGTTTCCTAGATACCCTCCAGTTGGGACAGGCTGACAGCCTTTCCAAGAAATCCCAAACCTAGCCCTGCCTTTCGAAGGGGTGATGGTCTCCCAGAGGGACAGGGCTTGTTGTGCTTGAGGCAGTCACCGTGTCCTGGGAGAACCGGGAAAGGAAACTGAATTCCAACCAGTGGAATCTGGGAATTTCTATGGGAAGTGGTGGGACCTGAGTCAGGCCCGGAAGCACTGATGGGACTTCAGCCAACAGCAGTGGGTTCACAGATGGCATGTCACTCAGAGGGAAGAGCAGAGCAAAGGTGTGGGGACGGGTGTGTTGAGGAAGTGGTGCATGGCCCAGGTTCCTGGAACAAGGGGAACGTGGTGGAGAAGAGGGGAGATGGACAGAGACACCTTCGGAACGACCTGGGATGTCATATGTTGGAGGCTTAGGGGAGCAGTTAATAATCCGGCCACCTTCTGGGTCCTCCCCAGTGAGGGTATAGCCATGAAGAACCAAGTGGGGATGACAGGGGCAGCCTTATTAGATTTACTAAAGAAGGTCATTAAGTCACATGGCTAGGAACTGGCACAACCAGGATTGAACACAGGTAGCTGGCTACAGAGTCTGTGCTTTCAATAACTCTGCTACGCCGTAGCTAAAAGTCATCAGAGCTTAGTGGCTACAAGACTAGACTCTAGTACTAGACCGACTTCAAATCGTGATTCTACCTCTTCATAGCAAAAGTTGCCAAGCTTCTCTGGATCGTTCTCATCTGTGCAATCAGTGGTACCTAACTCATAGGGTTATGACGAGGGTAAATGCATGAGTATTTGTAAAATGTGCTTAGAACAGTGCCTGGTACATATAGACACTATGTAAATAAATAAATAAATAAATAAATAAATAAATAAATAAATAAATAAATAAATAAATATGTGACCTTGCTATGAGTTCCAGCAGAAATGCAGGGAGAAGATAAGGGTTCCCTTTACATATCTGTAGAGCTTAATGGCCAGGACTTTGGATCCTTGAGAGTGTGGCTGTCCCCTAGGAGCAGAGCTCAATAGCTTGTCAGGGTCACCCTGGATCAACCTTCCTATGCTCCCCCCATACCGTTCGTTGCCTCTAAGCAGTAACGGATACGTAAGCCTCTGCCTAATCCCCTCTACGCCTGAAACACTAAACTCTATGAGTGTTACTCACATGACTCCAAGGCCATACTGTATGCCAGACCAAATATTCTCTTCCTTTGTTTATCCTACGCAGACCGGGTCTAGCCATGTCACCCTGAAGAGCAAACCAGAAAATACATGATGAATCCAACTACCATCATGAGACATGCCCTAACTTTGAATGATCTGAATCGCCTTCTTTTGTTAAATTTACAAAGTAGAATTAAAGTGTGAAGTGAAATCCTCTTTCCTAAAGATACTAAACTCTAAAAATTAGAGTCGGAAATGCTTCCCTACCCAGTTCTTTCCAGCGAGATGGGCATCATTCATATGGCCGGGGAGACATGCCAGGCTAGGGGCGGAAGATGTGCCTGACCCTGGGAGCTCCAAAGGACTTATTCTTGATGCTCTCTTGACTACTCTGACCCCCTCATTCCCAGGGGTCACTCATTTCAGCAGGTGCTTGGGGAAATGCTAAGGAAGCTCCCCAACTTCTTTTGGATAAGGGCAGTGGTGTACTGACAAATATTCAATAACTGGTTCTTGGGCAGGCAATGGTGGGGGGGAGCCCTGATTTATAGTATTTGTCCATTTCTATGGTGTAAATACTCCCGATTTCACGTTACTGACTTGGCATCAGTGAATACAGAATTGGGAAGAGATGTGTACAAACGGATACTGTGTAAGGAGTTCTTACACTGGGAATGAGTTGAGATCCTGGCTGTTCTAAGCATAAACCCTCCCTTCGTAAAAGCACCTTGTAAAACACAATTTTTAGGTCTGGACCAGTGCCTTTGGTGGGGAAGAAAAGACTGGGGCCTCAAGAAATCATAATACTTCCCCAAAGTCACACAGCTAGTACAGCAGAGCTGGCATTCAAACCCAGGACCCTGACACCACGCCCAGGGATCTTACCCTATCGAAGCATCTCTCTCACCCCATTCCAGACCAGGACCTCAAGCACCTCCATACTCTCCCAAACTGTGGTCCACAAAGGTTGTGATATCAGCAGTCACTTACATTTCATTGTGAACTTCAAGCCCTGGGTTATTTTTCTCCCAGGGGTTTTTGCATTTTTAGGAATGTGAATGCAAGGCTCTTTTCCTGGCTAATTGATTTCAGGCTTCAGGGAATGGGCAAGAGAGAAATTTGGGGGGAACATGCCTCCTGAGATCACTTGGTGCTCAGCCACTTGTAAACTCTGCTTGTGACAGAAACCAGCCCTGTGAGGTAGGAAAGGCCGATTTGTGCCTCACTGCATGTGCAGGATTTTCCTTGGCCTTACTCCACCTCAGAATGTGACTATCCTGTTTTATTCATTAATGTCCACATAATAATAACATAACTGACCATCTTGCACAGCGGTTGAGAGCACAGATTCTAGAGTCAGATTGCTTAGGTTCAAATCCCTGCTTTGCCACCTGGGGTGAGTTATTTCATTTCTCTGTGTCTCAGTCCCCTTTGTCGCTCATAGGGGACTTGCTATTAGCCAGAGTTACAGTACCTGCCTCACAAGTCATTGGGAGCTTTCAATGAATTTGTGTCAAATACTTAGAACAGGACCTACCCCATGTATAATAACAAGTATCCTAAGGCAGGTAATACTCTCCACATTTCCTAAATGAGACCCAGGCCTGGGGAGATGGGTGATTGGCCCCTACCTGTGCCACTGTAAATAGCTGAGTGGGAGCCCTGGGTCTTTGTGCCAATGGCCTGCCCTGCTGCCACATATGCTGCTCGTGTGAACGACTTGGTTTCTGTCTTTCTTTCCAAGGTACATTATTCTCATGACACTCCAAGATCGGAATGAGAAGCTCTTCTATCGAGTGCTGACATCAGATGTGGAGAAATTCATGCCCATCGTGTACACACCCACCGTGGGGCTGGCCTGTCAGCAGTATGGCCTGACTTTCCGCAGGCCCCGGTGAGCCATCTGGGGGCCCAGGGCTCAGGGAGGGGGTGTTTCATAGAGAGGAATCAATTCCTTCTGCTGGCCTTGCTTATTGGGACTCTAAATGCTAAGTCCTGATTGGGCCAGCAGCCCAACAATGATCCATTTGATTTGAAGCCTTTGCTCAGGAAAATGACCTCATAAGCGGACATGGGAGCTGAGAGAGTATCTAGCAAGGGGATAGCAGAGTGTCTCTACCTTCGAATAATAAATGTCCGGCATGTTGTCCAGAGTTGGCCTGAGAGGCACTTCATATTGTTTTTCTCTCATTATCTACCCAACACCTCCCCTGCCCCCACCATCACTGCTTTTCTAGTCATCTCCAAAGTACCGACAGCTCTCTTGCCAATTGAGGCCAATGAATAATGGAGTATTGGATAGCAAAGACCGAATTCTTTTGCTGACTCAGAGAACCAGAATTCCTTCCTTCGGGTTTGACTCAAATTCCACGTAAAATGTCATTTTATTAGGCAAAAAATTGGCACTACGTTTTCTTTCAGAGCCAAAGAATTTGGGGGCTGTTTTCCAAAAGAGATTGCTTGGTTTTATTCATGATGAGTTCAGAATATATATTTTTTAAAAATAAAAAGGAGAAAATAGGATGATTTTCTAAAGGTCCTCAACGCAAAGTGCCTGGTAATTAATATCAATACATATTGTAGGACTAATGATACAAGAGCGGCCTGGTTTATTATATGGAATGGAACATTACTCCGGTCTGTGTTAGGACATGTAAATATACGATGCCCTGGGCACAGATGTGTAATTTACATTTATAGAGAATACATAAATCTGTGTTTATAAATCATGTGCCAAATAAGGATTGTGTAATCATGGATCTAGAACATCTTGCTAATTTGGAGAAACAATCCTCCAATCCTGAAGCCAACATTTGCAATGAGCGCTGCAGGCTGATCTCTGGAATCCCCGATGCCAGTTCTCGTCCTTTTCTGGTCCCGCTGTTACCATTGGCAGAGGGCGTCGTATCAGGCTTTGTCTTGATGGGGGTGTCGAGCGGTCCAAGCAGACACTTCCTCAGCACTCAGAACAGTCATGTGTCTGTCCTATGGTGGGGACACTGCACCGGGGCCTGGCAGCACTTCTGGTTTCCAACGTGCCTCTTTAACGAGACTCCTGCGTTCTTATTCTCATCCCTGAAACCAATACTGGCAGAGATGTTGGGAGCTGACAGTAATTTCTAAAGGATGCAGAACCCTAATTACTTCCCAGTTCCTCCTCGGAAACGATCTTTCCAGGCCCTCCCTTCTATACAGTGCAGGTCAGCCCATGTCATTTCCTCCTCCGATGCCATCACCAACCCCCTAGGGCTTCAAGAAACAAGTCCAACACTTTGACAAAACTACGCCTGTCACAGCCCAGCCCGTACTCAGAAATCCCATGTTCTAGCTTCACTGGCCTATCCTCCATGCCCAAGGACAGCTGGCCTTCTCCTCCTCTGTGCCTTTGCACATGTGGGCCCTTGTGCCTCAAACTCCTGTATTCTCTTCTGTCCTCATTCTCTGCCTGTCAAAATTCAGGTTAGCCTTCAAGGCCTACCCCAAGAGTTAGCTTCTCTGTGGAGCCCTCCCTGGTCCCCTCAGGCTAAATGGATCACTCCCTTCTCAGCCTCCCCCACAATCCATTACACATACTTCTAGTCCTTAGTTTTATTTTTTTGTGCTTTATGTTTTTATTTATTTCTATATAAGTCTCCTCTAGTAGAACACCAATTTCTTGAGGGCGTAGGAAACGTGTCAGACCCATTTGTGTATTTGAGACCAGTGGATGCAAGTAATTGACTCTCAGATGGGAAAGAAGCATTATGTGCTGACTGGGAAGAACTAGACCTTTGCAGTCAGCCCTGAGTTTTAGTCTTCTTGACCTTGGGGAAGTTTCTTATCCTCTCTTAATTTCCACATTGATGAAATTGAGGTAATACTGTCACCTACCTCAAATAATCATTGTGAGGGTAAGATGTGATTGTGGGTAAATGTTGGTATCTGTTTCCATAATATCTATTATAGAAGGAAGGAAGGATTGATAAATGTGGAGTCATATTATACCTATGCACTTTTAAATTTTTACAAAGAAAATCAAGTCATGAGGGATGGCCGGTTAGCTCAGTTGTTTAGAGCATGGTGCTAATAACACCAAGGTTGCCGGTTCGATCCCCGCATGAGCCACTGTGAGCTGTGCTCTCCTTAAAAAAAAAGAAAGAAAGAAAACGAAGTTATTTAACATATAATGAACTAACACGTTTAACTATAGACATGATTTGGTGCTTCCAGAACCCACCATTTCCTGAAAAGATTCTTTAGCCCTTAAGGCATGGCTCACTGCCTCCACTGGCTTGCAGCTAAGATCTATGAAACTGCGAGGCCATCCCACTCCTGCCTCCCACTCCCAGGCTGTGTGGGAGCCCTCTTCCACAGACTCTGTGGACTAGATTGTGGATTCTGTTGTTGGTTCCAGATAAACTAGTATCAGGGTCTGGGCCCTGCATATGCACCGGGCTCATGAAGGTAGAATTTACCTCCGGAGCTCACTCCAGAATCCAGGGAACACACAAAACTGAATTTGAATTAATGGATATTTATGGAGCAACTAACTACTACCGTGTTTCCCTGAAAATAAGACCTAGCTGGACCATCAGCTCTAATGAGTCTTTTGGAGAAAAATTGATATAAGACCCAGTCTTACATTATTATATTATATTATATTATATTATATTATATTATATTATATTATATTATATTATATTAGATCCGATCTTATATTAAAATAAGACCGGGTCTTATATTATGTTATATAAGACCCGGTCTTATACTATAGCAAAATAAGACCAGGTCATATATTAATTTTGCTCCAAAAGACGCATTAGAGCTGATGGTCCAGCTAGGTCTTATTTTCAGGGAAACACAGTAGGGACCAAGCATCATGTAGACACTGTGAATTTATCTCAAAGAACAAAATACAGTTCTTGACCTCAAGTAATTTACCAGCAGAGTGAGGGGAGCTGAGAGCGTATCTAGCAAGGGAATAGCAGAGTGTCTCCACCTTCGAATAATAAATGTATAATAATAATATAAGTTAAATATGATAAAATTTACAAGAGATATAATAGCGACAAAGAGTTACAGGAATACAAGGGAGAGGAAAATTTATTTTCCCTGAGGGCAGAGGAATGAGGACAGAAGAAATGACATTTGAACTTGTCCTTAAAGGTTAAATAGGAATTCCACAGGGTGGAGAAGGAGGGAACAGCCATTCCAGGGAAGGGCTTGGTTTTATAGACTGTGTAGGCACGGGTGTAGTCAGCTCACTTGGGTATCTCCCCATCTCCTGTGTCTGGCAAAGAGGGCAAGGGGAGGGGAGCCAGGTTTCTACATCCATTGGCTTATAATGGAGAGCCTTTTAATGTACTGTAAGATTAGTTTGGTAACAGTGTCTCCATTTTGCAGATGAGGAAACTGAGGTGGCCAAAGGAGAGGAACTTGTCTAAGATCATAATTGGTGAGCAAGTGAAGTCAGAATTCTGACTGTGGGAATCAGGGAAAGCCACACCAAGGAGACGGTGTTTGAGCTGGGCCATGAAAGATGACTGCAAAGAATTGAGTCAATTATTTTTGTCTGCAATGATCCAGGCACACCCACCTCCCTGTTGCTAGAATGTATGGCCTCTGGGACCTCATAGGGGGTGAACAGGAGAGTAGAGTAGAAGGGCTGGGTAGGAGAATTGGCCAGTGATTCTGCCCAAAAAAGAGGAAGTGCTTGGTCTCCTTCCCACCACTCAGGGGGGTTGGATTAGTGGAGAGCTGTTTCAGACTCAGGTCCAGGCTCCTCTGGTAGTTCTCCAATGGGTCAGAGATGGAAAGGAACATGGCAACAGAATGGGGGATCCATGGGGGTAGAAATGGGATCTTGCCCACCACTTGAGCCCAGAGAACCAGGTCAGCCCTCAGAGGGTATGGAGAGGGTGCTGCAGAAGCGGGGCACATAGTGTGGAAAACACATGTACAATGGTCCCAGCAGAGAGCCACAGTTGAGCGGGAACCAGGAGAAAAGCATACTCATCAATGTTCGCTAAAGAGAATGAAATCTTACCATTTGCAACAAGATGGCTGGACCTAGAGAATATCATGCTAAGTGAAATAAGTCAGACTGAGAAAGACAAATACCATATGACCTCATTTATATGAGGAATCTAAAGAACAGAATAAACAAGCAAATAAAACAAATAGACACAGAGATAGAGAACAAACTGATGGTTGCTAGATGGGAGGGGGGTTGGGGGATGGGGGAGAAGGTGAAAGGATTAGAAAGTACAAATTGGTAGTCACAAAATAGTCACAGGGATGTGAAATACAGTATGGGGAATATAATCAATAATGTTGTATAGATTACGTAGGCTGCCAGATGGGTACTGGACTTATCAGGGGGATTACTTCATAGACTGTATAGATGCCTGACCACCGTGCTGTACACCTGAAGCTGAAGTAGAATAATATTGAATGTCAACTATAATTATATATATATATATATATATATATATATATATATATATATATATTCACAGGATGTAAATTAGAACATAGGGAATATAGTCAATGGTATTGTAACAGCTATATGCAATGTCAAAGCGGTAGTAGACTGGGGGGGTTATCACTTTGTGAGGGGTGTAAATGTCTAATCATTATGTTGTTTAGTACACCTGAAACTAATATTAAATAAACTTAATTTAATTTAAAAATGACCGTAAAAAAATAAATAAATAAATGCTTGCTAAAGGCCAAGTACTATCCTAAATCTTTAGATATGTTCACTCATTTAATTATCACAACCCCCAAAAGAGATAGGTACTATCACCATCCCATTTGTAGGTGAGAAAACTGAGGCACAGAGAAATAAGTTGCCCAAGGTCACAGAGCTCATAAGCTGTAAAGCCAGGACTCAAAGCCATGCAGTGTGAACCAGAGTGTGGACAGGTTCCTCCTGCAGTTTGGGACTGCACATTTGGTGGGCATTCAGGGCAGCACGTCCTTGCAGCTCCAAATGTTTGATTGGCCAGAGGTCTAAGGTGGGGATTGCCTGATACCATTTCTAGAGCCTCTCCCGGAAGAGAAGGCTGCAGCCAGGTCCTGGGCCCACGGCCGGGTGGGGCTGAGGCAGGCTCAGGCAAACGGAACTGTCCTCTTGGATTCGTAGCTCACACACTTGGTACAGATTTCCTGCCTGTGTTTTGCACGAACCCCTCTTCAGATGATTACCCAATTAAGTTATTTGACATGTGACATTTTCAGCTGTTGCTCCAGGTTTTCACTTGGCTGCTTTCCAGGTGTTGATTCCACACCTGCTTGCTCCTGAGGGAAATGAAAGTTTGGGCTCCACCCCAGCCCTGAGCTTCATCTGAGGCCTGGCTGGGAATGGCCTTACGGATTACCATCTGAAGGGAGGACAGCTTCAAGGCCAAAACAGAGAGAGCCAGCTCCTTCTCAGTTTCTGAAATGATAAACATTCCTGCCAGGTTCCAGGAACAATGGAGTCCTCTGTGAAAGGGCCTGCCCCCCGCCCCCCCAAAGCTAATTAGGTCCAGCTGATACTAAAATGGAACCTCTAACACGCCTGGGGCTCTGCATCGCTTCACAACCTGGAGGAAGATACCTGAGTATCTCAGGGGCACTGGAGTATCCCTGGGCAGAGGCGACACGGCAGGAGGATCTGGGCTCTGAGGAACCTCCTCTGCCCCTTCCTGCCTCTCCCCTGGCACACCCTCTGCACGGGTCTTCACGGGCCCCGGGTCCTGGCTAGTGTGGCCTGAAGGAATGCCCCGCTGAAGGTCAGTGGTGTGTGAGTTGGAAGAGGTGAAAGCCAGAGCTGAGGCAAGGTGGGAAGCCAGGACGGAACCCAGCTGAGGAGGGCCTGCGGAGAGGAAGACGTGTGGTGTAGTGTGTTGTCCAGTGTGAGCGAATACTCTCCCCGCCCCAGGCCGCCGCCCTCATGACCAGTCCTGCCTTCCCCATCCTCGTCCCCTGCGGCTCTAAGTGATGTGCACACACCTGTAGACCTAACCTTTCCCGGCCTCCGTGGAGCCCCACCTGCATGGGTGATGAGGGCTGGGTTGTGTGGATGGTGGAAGGAGCACGGATTTTAAAGCCAGCCAGGCTTGGCCTTGAATCCCAGCTGCTGATCGCTTTTCACAATCAATTTAGCACCGCCTCAGTCTCCTCATGTGTAAAATGGGACTAATGCCTATTCACGTGGCTGCCTGTGAGGGTTCAGTGAGATTCCCAATGAAAAGAGCCTGGCCCTTGTGGGTGCTCAGCAGCTGTGACCCGCCTGACCCACCACCCCCAAGATCTGCTGTCTGACTCAGTCTCCTCACCAAAGAGCCTAAACAGTATATCAATGGGGCATCTCAGTCTTCTGAAATGCTGCCAGACTCTGTTGTGTGATTCAGACTTTAAATGACCAGGCCTTGTGCTTAACTAGCAAATCCTATAGCAGGTCCATGAGAGAACTTAGAGGTTGTGAGGAGCCAGAAAGGATAGGGTGATGCCTCCAGTGCCTTCCAGGCTTGGACCTTCTGTGACTTGCAGGGAGCCCATAACCGGCAGCCCATATTTCCCAGGCCACCCCAGCCTGGCAGCATATTGAAGAGTAGGGTCATGATAATATGACAGAACTTTCATCTCCAACGCAACCCTCAGCAAGCCAAACTGTTGAACCCCACTACCAAGTTCCCTCATGTCTTAGTCACAGGATTAGTGGAGGGGGGTGTGGTGGGAAAGAGTTTCACATGTGCTTTCCTCCCCCCCCTCCCCAGTTTCCTCCTGAAGCCCCATCGCTGCACAGAATTCACCCCTCTCCCGAGCTGCACACACATCCTATGTCAGTAGCTGGTTAGATAGGAAAAAGCATCAGACAAAAGGTGACCAATCCTTTGGGTGAGCGTGTGACTCACACAGCCTAGCTCAAAAGATGAGCTGGGCCAGTTGGCGTCATTTTCAGGAATGTGAACTGCGACACGGGAAAGCTACATGGAAAAATTTTCCAGTTGGGAAGGGAAATTAAGGCAGAAAGGATGCAATAGTTTAGACTTTAGCGTCAGGTCATGGTAGACCAAAGGCAAATGCCAGCTATGAAGGAACAGAGAGGAGGAGGAGGAGGAGGTGGAGGAGGAGGAGGAGGAGGAGGAGGAAAAAAAGAAAAAGAGAAGGAGCAGATCTGAGCAGAGGCAGAGCAATGACGGTCCCTAGAGCTGCCTCAGTTCATGACAGCATTCCACTCCAATTCCTGTTCACCAATTTACAATAAGTTCTCTTTCTTATAGGTAACTTAATTTCTGCCTTAGGTAACGAGAAGAGCCAAAATGAAAAAGAGTTATGAAATCAGATGAATCCGATTAGGGCCCTGATCCCCGTGTTAATCGGGTGGGGCTAACATAAAGTAAGGCATCTCATTATTTAGCATTGAAATTACCCGAAGGGCTTGTTAAAACACAGATTCAGGAAATCTGGGATGGGGCCAGAGAATTGACATATCCATCAAGTTCCCCGTGATGCTGCTGCTGCTTGCTGGTGCACAAACCACCCTGAAAACCACTGGATTAAAGGCTGGTGAAAAGTTACTCACTGAAAAAGGAATAGCAACAAAGGAAGAAGACAAAGAAACAAACAAAAACTCATTGACACATACAATAGCTTAGTGGTTACCAGAGGGTAAGGGGGGGGGGTGATCGATGAGGGTAAATGGGGTCAAATATATGGTGATGGAAGGAGAACTGACTCAGGGTGGTGAACACACAATGTGATATATAGATGACGTAATACAGAATTGTACACCTGAAATCTATGTAACTTTACTAACCATTGGCACCCCAATAAATTTTAATTAAAGAAAAAGAAATAGAGACCGTCTGAAGCAAAGTGAAAGAGGAGGTACTGCAAGGTCCCACTGTGCTTTAGTAGAAAGAGCGGGGAGTCATGAGATAGAGGTTTTGGTCCCAGTTTTTGGACTGTGACCTACAGTCAACCCCTCCCCCTCTCTGAGCATCAATTTTCTCATCTATAAAATGAGAGGATTTTACTAGGTGATCTCGGAGGCTCCTTCCAACCCCTACTATCTGTAATTTTTGAGCAGATTACAACACTGTGCTATAAATTTGCCTCTAAGATTTTTGACCTTTAAGGGAGGAAAATGCAGATGTAGATGAAAACACATACTTTTCACTCTGCCAAGAAAAAGCTTGTAGGCTTATCTGCAGAAGTGTCACTTTTGCTGAGAGCTCTGACTCACATATGGGCACCTTCCCAGGTAGACCAGCTGGGCAGTCCACGGTCTGTCAGGGATTGTTTGGTGCCATGGCTTGAGAATTGATGCTGGACTAGAGCTAAGGAAGGTAGCACGAGGAGTCCTTCCCAAGTGGGAGGTTGTTCGATGTTTGACACGAATGTCACAATGTCACATGGAGTAAGTTAAATTGTATCTGGATCTCACATCACTGAAATACTTTGGAACAGAGAGATGGAGGAGAGAAAGATCATTTATTTTAGGGTCTGAATCACATGGATTTCGATCACTTAGGGGAGAAGTTTATTCCTTTTTAGAGGAAATTTTGAGATTTACAAAAAAAACCTGACTGAGTCTGTACTTCATTGCATGTGACCTGCCTGGGACTTCAGCATCCAGAAGGAGCACCTTGCTGTGTGGGGAGGATGGAGGACACCTGTCAGCCATCCATGAGTTTGGAGGCTGAGAGTGAAGGTGGGCATGGTGTAGCAGCCCCGTGCAGATGCAAAGATTACATTTTCCTGCTCAAGCTGGAAGCAGATGAGCTTTATTAACTAGAACAGGATGTTCTGGGTTTGACTTCCTTTAGCCAAAGGCTGATTTCCCTGGCAATTTAAGCAAACTGATTTTTGTTTCTTTTTTAATCCGACTCTGTCCTTTTCCTCCTTTGTCCCTGATAATCCTAGCCATGGTGATCAAAGGAATAGGTGTAGGAGAATTTCCTTACTGAGAAGGAAATACATACACACAGGCAGGAGATGAGCAGACCTTTCCTCAAATAACCTTGATCATTCATTAACCTGTAAAATTCACCAAAGCTTGTGTTTGCTCATGCTATGTTTAGTCCAGAAAGAGTGGCTTCTTAAGAGATGCTACAAACAGTGCAAATGTTTTGAAAGGTTCTGGACAAGAAGAAGAGTAAAAGATCATTGTTGTAGAATCCTTTGAAGAAAAGTGAAGACTGCCTTGCCAGAAAAGAACCCCACCGATTTTCTCAATCTGTTGAGACTTTGCTTCTTGGCAATTGTCATCAGCTTGGCTCAAATAAACTCTTATAAACTTTTTCTTAGGCTAAATGTTTTTCATTGACAAATATATGGGACCTCTGTGCTATTTTTGCAACTTCTTCTGAGACTATAATTATTTCAAAATAAAAAGCTAAAAACTTAAAAAAAAAAAAAAAAAAAGAACCCCACCATCAGCTGGCCAACCCCTAAATTCCATTATTACGTTCATGTCCTTATTTTAGTCCATTGCACCTATAGGAATCTCCTTAAATTTCCCATATGCGTAAACTTTGAAATTTTATGTATGAACTGATTTCTTTGAGACTAATCTTAAACCAGCATTTCCCTAGACCATTGGGATTGGGACTTAGGAAGGAAATGGGTTTTGTCTGATGGGGCAGGATGAGAAGGAATCAATCAAGAAGATTCTAAGAAGCTGGAGATGGAAACAAGTTTCAGGCAAGTGCCCCAGTGTGGTGTCAGCGTTGTCCTGAAGGTTCCTGGAGGGGAGCAAATGGAAAAGCTAAAAGGACAAAAAGTAATGTGGGTGGTGGAACATGGACTTCTCCAACTTCACACAGTTTATCATATGACATCCTCTCCTGGATCACAAGCTTCAGGGGATTGGTGGGGCGGCAGGGAATTCATGATATCCTGTTCTTGTCTACATCTCCCACAGTGCCAAGCATAGTACCGGACAGAGCACTTAAAGACTGTCTTCTGATTAGGTTGCACAAGTCTTAATTAAGCACCATCTTTGTGGTTGGCCACCATAAATATATAACAGGTACAAATGGAATCGATAGTTTACTCGTGCTCCCTGCTCTTGAGGAGTTTACAGCCCAACTGAGGAGAAGAGCAGCTCTAAAGTGATATAAGCCAGTTGATAAAGTGTGGTGTGCATTGTCTCATTTACTTTGAAAGTATTGCGGTAATTCATTGTGGCAAGAAATATCTCCACTGAGTTGTGGCCTCTTGATCTAAATCTCAAGAGGCAGATTTTGAAACACATTGGGAAGATGGCTCAGCCCAGTCCCTGGCATAGGAGGATTTCCTGGATGAGCTTCAAGCAAGAGTTGCTGCATAAGCAAGACTTGTGGCTAGAACAAGCCAAGAATCATAGACTTTCAGGACTGGGAATGAAGAAGACACTGCTGGTTGCCTCTTCCTCCTTCTTAACAAAACCCCGTCTTTGGTTCTTTTGGTTTTTTAGTTAGTTAGGAGTTTTTTTTGTTTTGTTTTGTTTTTCAGTTATCCTTCTTCCCGTAAGTGACCATGTGCTTTGAGAAAGACTTGGCCCTGTCTAGCATCAAGCAGTAGGTCCTAATTAATCCCAGCCAATCATAGTGTCCTCCTGCCAGTGACAATTCTGGCCAAAGAGATGTGAGGCTAATCTGCCAGAGGACTTCAGGGATGGTTTTTCTCATCATAAGAAAGCTCCTTCTTCCTTGGACATTTTCATGTCTGCCTGGGATGCCTGGAACTGTAACAGTCATCCTACAGTCATGAGGAAAACAGCCCTAGGAACAAAATGCTAAGGATGGTAATGTGGGGAACCTGTGTTTTTGGTGACATTGTTGAGCCATTAAATAAACAAATCCTGGAGCCGCCTTCCCCCGGACTTCTTGTTTTATCAAATAAATGTCTTTCCTGCCGGCTGAGTCAAAGTTTTCTGTTACGGCAGCTGAAAGCAATTCCCCTTCCTGATGGGATGCTTGAATCACCTCTGTCATAAACAGTAATTCACATTTATTTATTCAGGAGCTTCCAATGTACCAGGCACTCTTTAAGGCTTTACTGTTTCAGGCTCCTCAACATCTCTTTGTGGTATGTAATATTACTAGGCACATTTCCACGAAAAGGAAACTGAGTCACAGCATTAAAGTGACCTGACAAAGGTTACACGTTTAGCACATGGTAGAGGCACAATTCAAACCCAGGTTCCAGAGTGTACACCTCACAGCTGCCTGTCATGTCCTTTCTGAGCCTCTTCTCTGGTGGTTGAGCATCTCCAAGATGGAGGACTCACCACCCTGTCCTCCTAAGGCATGTATGTGCAGGGTGTGTGATGAGATCACCCCCCTGACGAGGTGGGGTTGGTGAGGCCAGGTGAGGCGTTTAGACTGCATAAGTCAGGGCCCATGGGTCATTTCTGAGAGCAAGTCTGTCACGAAAGCATTTTCCGAGGAGGATAATTCATGGAGGACTAAAGAGAAGAGATCACAGGGAGCTGTTGTATTAACTAAAGCACAAGGAAAGAAGAGCCTGAGAGGGTCCTAGATGTGGAGATGAAAAGTGCAAACACAGGACGCTGAGAAAGAGGAGTGTGCAATAGATGGACACTAGTTAGATGTGAAGGTGAAAATGAGGAAGAATTGTCAGATTTGAACTGTGTCGTGGTGTAATGACAGTCGTGGAAAGTTCAGCTTGGACTCCAAAAGTGGAACAGTGAGCTGGATTAGAACAACAATTACCACCACTTCCTGTCATTAAGTGGCCAATACCATGATAGCCATGTCTCCTTTATTATCTTTAAGTCTTACAACAGCCCTGAGAAATCGGAATGTCTTCTTGTCCCCATGTCAGAGGAGCGGTTCAGAGGTGAAGGGAGACTGACCTAGAGTCATCTGGCTAGGAAGTGGCAAGATTCGAACGCGAGTCTGCCCTATTCCAAAGCCTCTCCCTCCTTCCGCATTGGAACTCCCTCAAATCCTGCACTACTGAAACTCAGCATCATTTCTGAATCATGTGTTCACAAATATTGACCTCCAAAACCACAACAGCAGTATAAACAGTTTCCTTAGACAATGAAGTTAACAACAGCTAGAGTAGGAATCCCCTGTGTATCCATCTCAGCTGCAGTGCCCTGTGGAGAGGTAGGGTGAAGTGGAGCTATGAGTTGCGGTGCCACATCAAGGTGCCCAGATAGAGAGTCTCAGGAAGAGAGCCAGGGCTTGCACCTCAGCAGGTGCTTCCCATCTGCACAGGCAGAGTCTTTTGGGTATGTACCAAGGATGTGCCAAGTACTTCATAGCTCCTGCTCCCATGATATGCCCTTGATTTGGTATCCAGATATTTAATGTCCTCCAATTTTAAAAGAACCATGCATAGCCAAAACTTCCAGACAACTCCCCATACTGAGTTGCAAGACAGACTGAGATTTGACTCCTAAGAGGACTTTGAAAACAGAGTCACAGGCCCCTTTGATAGGACCCTGTCTGTGAAGAGATGGAATTAATTAGCTCTCAAGAGAGCCTCAAGCTTTGCATTTCTATAGTTGTGCTGCCTCTCTTTGCAGCATACAATGACAGGATCATGGAGTTATAAATCAACCAGCTCAAACTGAGGTCAAGAAGGGACCTGACACCCTCCTCACCAGAGATACAAGTCAGTGGAAGTGGCAAGACTAGAACTCAGGTCTCTTGTCTCTTTAGTCCCATGGTGCAGAGAGATAGGTATTCCCCTGCCACTTTAATTGAACTTAATTCATAATTATTATATTTATATGGCACTTTGAAGTTTTAGAGTGAATTCAAATACAATCCTGCCAACCGCTCTGTGAAACAGAGGACAGCCCCTTTCACATGAGGAAATGGAGGATTCCAGAGGTTAAGTGACTCCCTAAGACTGTACAAATAGTAAGAGAGAGAACTGGACCTAGAATTTGGTGCTTTCTATTTGTCGTCCAGAACGCTATTCACTGCTGGACTGTACGCTTTCAGTGGGCATGAACCGTCTTTGTTTAGCTTGCCATTGGATACCCATCCCCCAG
Organism: Rhinolophus sinicus; assembly: GCF_036562045.2. Lineage (NCBI taxonomy): Eukaryota > Metazoa > Chordata > Mammalia > Chiroptera > Rhinolophidae > Rhinolophus > Rhinolophus sinicus. The sequence goes on from NC_133756.1 coordinate 109,112,572, forward strand.
CGCAGAGCCTGGCGTATGGTTCTTGTTAGATGGAAGGAAATGGATGGAAGAAGAATAGGGTCAGTGAATAGACAGAAGAAACTTGGAGTGCTATTTTCCTGATGACGTCTAATAGAATCTTTGAGGAGTGTGGTTCTATTACTACTGGCTATTTACTTAAAGACTAAGAGTTTTAACTCTATAACTTTAAGATGCCTTATGTCTTTAAAAAAATTTTTTTAATGGTAATGTAAAAAGTGGTTTGATTCCTTTAAGAATCTTCACCAGGAAGATGTGACAGGACCTGGGACATAGCAGGCACTTAATAAGTGTTTCTGGAATTATTTTAAGAGCCAGGCTGGAGAGAGAAAAGTAATTGCAAAGAGTTTCTATGTTACTGCGATAATTAAAGAACAGACTTTATCCATTATTTGCAAAGTAGCTTTATCCCCAATTCCAGACTTATCGATTGGGAAGAAATCAATAGCTAGAGTGGAATGAGATCATGACCTGCCTTTCCAGAGTCCTTGGTTCCAGGGGATTAATGACAATGTTGAATCCTCCTCACCAATGAGATTCGACAGGTTGCCTTTGCCTATCTGTGCAGGAGGGACCCTGTGTGGGCCCTTTGGTGTTTCTCATGTGCAGTCAAGTGGAGAGACATAGATGTGAAGTTGTCATGGTAACTTTTTTACCAATTGGAAGAACAGATGAAGCTAGAATGTTGAACCTCTTTGAAGCATATGGGGATGAAAGTGGGGGTCCTCAGTACTGAGGAGCAGAGAAACCTCTCTGTAGACAAAGATGGTGCAAGACATTTAAATTCAAATAATTGTAGAACAAAATCAGGTAAGGTGCTGGCTAGAATAATAGATAAGTAGGTAATTCAATTATTTTGATTATTAAACTGGGAGGGCAGTGTTTGAGAGTCAACCTCTACCTAGGCCAGTGGTTTTAAACTTTCTTAAGAGTTTACTTATTAAAAAGTACAGACTCTAGCTCTATTTCCCACAAGTCTGATTCACAGGGTCAAGAGTGAGCCCAAGATTCTCCACTTTAAAACTACCCATAACAGATTCTCCTTCAAGAAGCTGATGAACTACCCTGGTGGCACATGGCCCATATTTTCAAAAACTCTCCTGTGGGTAAGCATGAAGCATCAGAAATCAAACATCAGAAATCAAACTCAAGCGGGAGCAGACTCAACTGTTGTCACTTAATGGAAAAACAGGGGAAATTAAGGCCATTTTCTACTTGGTCCTACTTTAAATCAAAAACAAAAAAAACAGTGTTTCATTAGTCAGTGATTGATAACAGCTGAGTTTCCAAAATCATGTTGCTTGAGTTCACACATTGTACTTCCTTTTAAGCTTACATTCTACCAAATGCTCTACTAATTGACAGAAACCAGCAGTTGTTCACTTTGCTGGCTGCCCTTTCCCCACGTACCCAAATAACAGACTCCTACTTTTCCTTTAAAATCCATCCCAAATGTCTTCATCTTTTGCCATCTTCTTAGTCTCTGTCCTCCCGCTCTTGCTTGCAGAATATTTTGCTCTGTCTTCTATGTCTGTCTACAGTGGCCTCTGCTAATAGTCTCTCATAGAATTTAGCATTATAATCCAGTACTTACTTACAGATCTGCTCCATCACTCTCTGCCCATTTGGACAGAGAGCTTATCAGACAGTGTGTCTTATTCATCTTTTATATTTGTCCTTTCCCTTTCTTTAACTACTAGTATGGCATTTGCCAGATACCAGGATGAATGGATGAATGCATGCATGCACATAAGCTCCATAAGGGCAGTGATTTTTGTCTGTTCACTGAAATAATTATCCCAAGTGCTAGAACAGTGCCCATTACATAGAGCGGTCTAACAAATAATTGCTGAAATAATTCATGAATGAGCTTTAGCATACATAAGCCAATAGAAAAGAAAGACTGAACCTGTTATGTTTCTCAGCATAACAGTAAAACTGTTTCATAGTAGCACCCATATTATCACAGTCTCCTGAACAGATTAAGAGTGAGATCCTTATTTGTTAGTTCTGTCATCTAATAGTTTGGGGGTTAGCACTATAGACCCAAGGTATTCTAATAGAGAAAAAGCAGTAATATTGCAAGCATGATAGCTCATGCATACCTAATTCAGATCAAGTCAACTTTTTTTAGCCTTACTCATTACATTCGACTAATAGTAAGCCTGGGATGTGAAGTATTCTTTTGGATAGTTTACATGGAATAATAATAAAAATACCTTCAATATACTGAACACTTACTAAATGTGCCAGGCATTGTATTAACAGCTTTCCATATATTACCTCATCACATACAACTTTTTAGAAACGTTTTATTATCCCTGTTTTATAGATGAGGAAACTGAGGTTCAAATGTATCATTTGCCAAGGTCACTGAGCTACTAACCAGAAGACCTAAGAGCTGAGTCTAAGTCTGTCTGAGCCCCTGCTCTTGAGTTTCATGATAACACTGGTGTTTTGATTTCAACGGGTCCATTGTGACTTATTTCTGACCAAAGAAGCACACATCTTTTCCCAATCACTTCAGAGCAGATATTTTCTTGGCCTTGAACATTCTTGATCTTGAGTTTTCTGAAATTTCTTCCTTTAAAGAGATTTAGAGTTTGGAGGCTACACTGAGTCAAAATGACAAATTAAGTAAAGTGTGTGCCCCGCCTCCTTGCTTAACTATACCTGATGAGTGGCCCTTTCAGACTTTTGGTTCTAGACACTTGGGTGTCTCTTACATTTTCTTCCAGTGATCAGAGTCTCTAAGATTTACACATATGTTTTCCGTGTGAACTTTTGTCCTCTTTGAAAACTGCATTCTGTTCTCCTTTATTAAATTCCAGCTTTCATGACTAATATGCGATGATAAGCTCCAGAAATGTTTATATGATAAATTAAAGTGGGCAGAGTCTTCCACTTACAAATTGCTTCAAGATAGGACTCAGATGCCTGCCCGTAGAATTGTCTCATAAATGTTAGTATAAAATGGATTCAAGCTTTTACAATTTCAGCTTGGCCTTGGCTTGGGGGCCTATTGTTTCAGGGCCTCTTGATAGCGTTCTGAGCTCCTAGCCTATTTCTCAGCGCAAGGCCCTGAGATTTATGACGCAGTGGAAAAAAATAGGTCTGACAACTTCTCAAACCTGCTTCAGAAAAGTAAACAGGATGTTTTTTTCTCTCTATCTCACACATACCTGTAAACAAGCAACTTGTTGGCCGGGCCTCTGAGTCGGAGGCATAGTGATTTCAGACTGTCAGATTTCATGATTGTTTCCTTTGGGTGTTTCAGAAGTTCATGTTAGAACAGAGCCACGTTCCAAAAACGCATTGCCCAGAGATCCAGATCAACTAGAGGCCTTCTAGACAGCAGGAAGGTGTTTATTTGTTTTATAAAGTGGAGGCATGTGTGGGTCTGTGCCATGTTCACAGCCATAAAAGAAAGTGAAGCGTGTTAAGTGTGACTTCTCAGGGAAAAAGGGGCCTAAAGCCTCTATGATTATTATTTTTGGAGGAGTAAATATTTCAGTAGAAAAAGAAACTCCTTTGTACCAACCCTCTCTAAGTTTTCTTGGCACATTTTAAGATTTTCAAGTAACAGCTGAAACCACAGCTGAAACCCTGCTCTAATTGAAAGCATCTGGGAGTTGCAAAATTAGAATTTTCAGATTCTGAAGTGATTTGCTGTTTGGACAAAGGTGTCCATTTCAGCTGAAATTTCCATCTATGGGGCCTTTTTTTTTTTTTTTTTTTCTCTTGACAATAAATTGTTCAGTCAGCTAATGACGTGATGGAGATACAGGGTACCCTACATGAGCTTTTCCACGTATGCATGCTTTTTTTAAATGAAAACTACACTTTCTTCTTCAGCTTTTTGTACACCTTATCACGATCCTTCTTATCCAAAGAGAACAGATGAAGAAATTCCCCCAACCCTTGGAATTCGACTCGAAGAATTTTCTCCTGCCAAAAAGCATCTCATAATCAAAGACACTAGAGTGATACACGATATTTGCAAATTCCAATAAGAAGAAAATACTAAAGACAATTAGAAACCCATTCCAGTTTCTCTCTATGTTAATAGAAGCCTAGCTTTTAAAGGGCTTGGTGTTTTACAAATATCCCCTGAAATTTCCACAAGAGAGACAGGAAGGCACAGTGGCTTCTTACCTGGTGCCTGAGCTCATGGGTATTATCTCATCTCACTGAGCCTCAGAACTCTCAGGTGTAAATGGGAATGATACCTGCCTCCCAGACTCATGGCAATGAGTAAATGGTGCAGCATTTGTAAAATGTTCCCAAGGTGAGCTGTCGTAGTCTGTTTGTGTTGCTATAACAAAATGCCACAGACTGGATGCCTTATAAACAACATAAATTTATTTCTCACAATTATGGAGGCTGGAAGTCTGAGGTTAGGGCACAGGCATGGTCGGGTGAGAGCTCTCTTCTGGGTGGCAGATTTCTTGTTGCATCTTCACATGGCAGAAGGGGCTCAGGTTCTCTCTAAGGCCTTTTTTATAAGGGCACTAATCTCATTCATGAGGGCCCCAATCCTCATGCCCTAATCACATCCCAAAGGCCTCGCTTCCTGATACTAGCACACTGGGCATTACAATTTCAACATGTGAGTTTAGGACATATTCGTACTATAGCAAGAGCTAAATAAATATTATCTTCTTTCTTTCTTTCTGACTTTTTATATATGGTAACTGAGATAACAATGACACCACTTACCTGAGGCCAAAGATCAGGCCTTCAGGGAGCCAAGACAAGGCCTGAGGTTTGTGGCCTAATACTGGCAAGGCTCCATCCTTTGTCTGAGTTCAACACCAATTCTGCAGAGTTTGGCACAGAGTCTGTTGTAGACTGTTCCAAAAAGTCATAGAGAGGAAAAGACTGTGGGTGATAGAAGCCACTTCACAGATGCTTTGCATTGTCAGTAGGATCAAAATTAATGACAATACATAAAAAGGATTCCAAAGGATGCCACCAAAGAGATGAGCTTGACTTTCCATAGTAGGCATCCAAAAAATGTTTGAAATGTTGAACTTAATAGACTGGACTTACCGGTCAGTGAATTTTTGAGAGTGGAAAGGAAAACAAATAATAATTATATCAAGATGCGGGTGAACCAGAATATGTAGTCACCCCATCAGACATTCTGTGTCTCTTGGAGGTGAACCGACATTCATTCCTTTGGCAAATATTTCTTAGGTTTTAACTTAAGATTTATCAGGAGGCCTCTTTGTGATTGACACTGCATTATTTTATTTAATGCTCACACCAACATAGTGAGATGGATTTAATTATTAAATTAATTGATGAGGGTAATAGAGATCAAATATATGGTGATGGAAAGAGAACTGACTCTGGGTGGTGAACACACAATGGGATTTATAGATGATGTAATACAGAATTGTGCACCTGAAACCTATGTAACTTTACTAACAATTGTCACCCCAATAAACTTTAATTAAAATATATATATATATAATAAATAAAAAATTAATTGTTAATTAGAGCTCCATTTTAGTAATAAGCAACTGAGACTCAGTGAGGTTAAATAATTTGTGAACAAGGGTTAGCTCTGGGATTTGAATCCAGATCTGTCTAGCTCCAAATTCATGCTCTTGCAACTACTCCATAGCTGCCTGCAGGTCTTGCTACATTACGTCATAGAATCATAGATTTTTTTAGAGGTTATCTGATCTACCTTCCATATTTTTCAGATGGGGAAACAGGCTCAACGAGGTCTGGTAACTTTCCCAAATCACATCGCTAGATATAGTAGTGGTAACATTTCTACTGCCCTTGTCCTAACTACTCCATTCCCACATTCAGAGAAAGAGAAAGGAATAGACCATCTGTTCAGAAATCCCTCTCTGATGTGGATACGATGTTTATAAGGCTGTATTAGGGGACCCATGGAAATCAATCAATGGAAGTGGAGGATATGGTCCCTGTCCTTCTGAAGCTTCAAGTCTATTTGGGGAGAATCATCCCACAGAAGCAAGAGGGAAGGAGAGTGGAAGGGGAGAGCCAAAAGGCCTTAGAATAGGGGTTCCAGACCTGGTCTAAACATTCCCACTCTGCCATTTAGCCATTCTGGGCCTGCTTTTCTGTGGTTCGCCCCGCCCTCCAACAATGCTTCTGTGATACCCAATTGTACTCTATTTTTTCCCAGTCTGCCTCGATCTGAAAACCCCACTGGATCAGAGGTAAAGTCTACTTCATCCTTGTTTCCCGTGTGCCCAGAATGGTGCCTGGCACAAAGCAGGATACATGAAGCCCGTGCAGGGGCCAGGGCAGTTGTTCACCTCAAACAGGAGAAATCCAGGAAGCCCAGCCCACTCTGAGGTCCACTGATAGAGTCACGTGGACAGAGCTTTACGCCTCATTCCAAAGACAGGAAAACTCCACATCACTTATTATCTGGGAGAGTCAAAAGGAAAAGGGCCTCCACGGGACAGGGAGGGGGCACATACCCATGCCCTTTGTAACATCCCACCTCAGAGGGAGACAGAATGCAAACAGGATGGGCTGTGTGAGGTACAGAATATTAACTGTGGTTGTGCAGTGGGTTAAAATAATCAAAAGGTTCCTCAAGACAGAAAACAATACCAAAGAAGGAGTGAGTGACCTGCCACTAACATGTTCACCACTTTAGTCACACTCCCTTGAGGACTTTGCATAGAAACCAGGATGAGGGTGATTTTTAAGTTCCTCCCAGGCCTGGACAGTTGCTTGCTTCAGCCTCTGCCTCTGCCTCACCGGGTGCTGGGCTGCGAGGCCCTTGGACTTCTCAGACCTACTTTCTCCTGCTGTTATTGACTCCGGGTTGAGGGATCGAAGCGGGGGAGGGAGGGAGGTTGCTGCGGGGCTTTAAAAATAGCCTCTTGCGGGTTTTCAGAGGACAGGTTCCCTTTGGGTCAAAAATGTGTGGAATGGTGGTGGTTTCGTGGCAACAGTGAGCCTTTGTTTCAGAGTTGAAAGTGCGGGTCCCTCCTCCTGAGCCGGCCGCAGTGGCTTGCCTAATGTCACTGACCCCGGTTTAATTAAGTCCTCCTTTTTTGTTGGAGTTGGTGCCAAGAAGCCTAAATGAATGTTGTCTATTTGAGTGAGTTTTGTTAGTTGTGTTTTTTTTTTTTCTTCTCCAGTTCTAGTTTGGAAAACTTCTAAGGGTCACTCCTCTGCAGGCCGAGATAAGGGTTAAGAGTCTTTTTCTCAAGAAATAGCTCCTAAGTGAACATTATCTCTGTTTCTCTTTTTCTCTCATGTAACTGAATTCTAAAATTCAAGAGGATTTTTCTGGCTCCTGATGGAAACCGGAGATAATGATGTAATTTACAGGCCTTTGTTGGATGGAGGAAACTTCACCTGCACTCACCCTTATAAAATTCCAACAGGCTGAGTTTTTAGAAATGTACAGAGAAAGAATTGTGATGACCACACTGTTCATGGCCACTGCACAAAAATTAGATGGCTGGTATATTGGCTTCCCCAGGCTGCTGTAACGCAATCCCACAAGCTGGGTGGCTTGAAACAACAGAAATGTATTGATTCAGTTCTGCAGGCTAGAAGTCTGAACTCAAGGTGTGGATAGGGTCACGCTTTGCTCCAAAATCTGTACGGGAAAATCCTCCCTTGCCTCTTCTAGCTGTGTTGTTTGCTGGCAACCCTTGACATTCTTTGGCTTATAGATGCAGCGCTCCAATCTGCCTCCACCAGCACGAGGTAGTCTTCTCCCTTTGCATCTCTGTCTTCACCTCCTCCTATAAGGACACCAGTCATGTTGGATTAGGGCCCTCCCCAATGAGCTCATCTTAACTTGATTACGTCTGTAAAGACTCTACGTCCAAATGAGGTCACAGGCACCTGGCATTAGGATTTCAATATATCTTCGGGGGAGGAGGGGATACAATTCAAGCCATAACTGTTGGCTTAGAATTTTCTCTCACCCAGAAAATATTTGGATATGTTATCAATCCATAGCATAAGCAACCAATATCAGCTACCACCTAGGGAGCATTTACCTCACGCCACGTTCCTGATATATATTATTTTATTGCTTCCTCTCATAGAAGCACCTTGAGGTAGGCTTTATTGTATGTCCAATTTGTAACTGAGAAAATAAAGGCCCAGATCTGTCTTGTTTCAGCAGCTACGTTCTGGACCACTCAGCATACCTGACACATACATTACGTATGGCGTGCCTGTTACGTGCTTGGCACTATGCTAGGCCCTGGGGTCCCGGCAGTGACTAAGACACATGTTGTCCTCCCCTCATCCAACATACAATCCAGTGGGAGGAGATTTGCATTAAAGACACAATGTCCTAAATAACAGTTACTAATTCTCAGTGCCATAGCACCGGTTCCAGTCAGGATTATTTTCTTCCCCTGTCTGAGATCTGTTGTAGGAACAATGACTGATGAGATGAAGAGTGGAGGGGAGACCCTCAAAGGAGGGCCGTCCCCTCTGCTTTAACCAGAGCTCCAAAATGTTGTTGGGCATCTCAGGAAGATTTTGCTGACCAGAGTGCACTACGACTGCATTACGCTGAGGAACCACTGTGAAATCTCAAGGCTTAAAACAAAGTTTATTCAGTGCTTCTGCATCATGTTCCTTTTGAGTCAGCGGGGGGCTGTACTCTGTAAAGTCACGTCGTCTGGAACTGTGCAGGTTACTGGGGCAAAGGAAAAAGAGAAGATGGTGAATCACACACTTAAACGCTTCCACCCCAAATGTCACGTCAACTCTGTTCCAGGATGAACAGCCCATTAAAAAAAAAACACGACTTTCTGGCCAAGTGAGTTAAGTATGTGGTGAAAGAATAGAGATAGAGGAGGTGCTGGATGCAGGTTTTGTGGAACATGAATCTATTCCTCCCTTCTCTGGGCCCTTACCCCAAAGCTCCACACAGGAGGTGGGCACCCCACATCTCAGCCACCCCTGTTCTGCTGTGGTCAGTGGGCCCTAATGACCACACATTAGCTAAGAGAGACCTGTGTTCCATCTAGAAACTGAAATAGGAAAGTCCAAACTTATAAAAGCCGTAAATCAGGGGACAGTGATTTATGTTCAAAAAAAAAAAAAAAATTCTCTGCAAGTTCCCTGTAAACAGCAACCTCCCAAGTATACGTATAATATAATTTTAGGTATAGATACTTTATTTACTTGCAACTTTGCAGGAATATGCTGTACGTTATATAAAACAGGGGTCTATATTTCTTTAATCCTGGATTCCATAGGTTGACAGTTTACCATAGTCACTATATATTTTTTTCTTCCCTCTAGTTTTAAAACTGTTTCCCTGAAGTAAACAGGAACAACTCAGGGGAAGTAATCAGTCGCTAAAATTATTTTTGCTCTTTTCCTGTTCTAGTTAGTGGCTATTAACAGCGAGAGATCCCACGAGTGCCTCTGCCACCGGTGCCCAGCTCCCAGCTCCAGGAGCAGTGAAGGACGGTCTGTTCTAATTACTCGGAGGAGTTATTAGCCTTGACAAATGCTGTGGTTATTGTAGCTCACGGCAGGATGTTCAGTGCCTTGGGATCCCCGGGGGCAGCCTATAATTCACTCAAAAGCTGGAAGTGTTTCTACATCTCAGTGGAGCCAGGCCCAGGTCTTCCTGGAGCATCCCACCTTCCTGCCTCCCTTTGTACCCCAGAGTGGGATAACATCCACCAGCTGTTGAAGGCAGTGCCTCCCAGGGCATCATTCACCCTGAGAGAAGATTGAAACAGACCCTGCTGTGGAATACAGACAGCTCCCTGGCACCTAAATTACTACCCAATCCATCCGTAAAGAGCCGCCACAGGAAACCAGAGAGAGGAGCGTGCTCTTGGAGACCCTCGCTTTACCACCCGTCCCACTTTAGACAAGGTTAGACAGCTACTAATAAGATTCGCCTGTCTACAGGGCTTTCACAACGTGCAGCGTTTTCGTGAACTTGCCTTGTTTGATCCTCACAGTTGCTCCGTAATAGAGAAGGAGCCACTGCTCCCATTTTATAGATGAGACAACTAAAGCACAGAGAGGTGAAGTTACACACCTAAAAGGGATCCAAGAGACCTGTGTTTGAATCTCTTTTCTACCTTCACATCTCTACCTCTTAATCACATTTGTGGAATGAGGTAATGCCCACTTGATAGTGAGATAATGTACATAAAGGGTCTCTGGAACACAGACTCCAAAAAGCCTACTGGATGGACGGATGAATGGATGGATGGATGGATGGAAAAATGAATGGAAAAATGATTTAATGAATGAATGGATATTGCCCTTTTGTGACTTGTTTTCCTTTTCAGGCTACCTTTGATCTCGCTCTCATTGAATATTAGCTCTTGCAGGGAACATGGAAAATTTTTAGTTCCAACTATACATCACCAAAGATCCTTTCATTTTGCCCTCACTCATGACCCACCTAATGAAAGATTTTCTACCAAACTTTATGACTGCCTTCCTGTTTCACCAAAAGCACATATAACTGTCAACAATGGCCCCTGACAACCATGCACATTGACTTCGTATAATTCTTGTTGAAATACGAATTAGTAATTAGCTACTAACATGTGCTGAGCACTTACTCTGAGCCTGGCACCCCACTGAGCATTTTGCCAGCATTTGTGCCCAGGTGGTGTGACTCCAGAGCCTGCGCTCTTAACCACTACACCAACTCAGCAGCACTAAAAGCTACCATTTGGTGAGGGCCAGCAGGCAAGGTAGTGAACTCTTTAAATATGCATTATCTTCCTTAATCCTTATAACAAAGGCAGGAAGCAGCTGGTGCCCGTGTTCTGCATTTTACAAATGAGCTACTGAAGCTTGAGGAAGGGACGTAACTTGTCTATAGCCACGTAGCTAGTGAGTAGCAGAGGCAGGCTTTGAGCCAGGGTGTTGTGGGTGCAAAGCTGAGACATTTAACCCCCAGCCTGTGCTATGTTTCATCTGCTGGCTCTCTAAAAATTCACTTGAGTTGCTTACAGCCTCATTACTTTCCGTGTTTTGTATTACTGGAAGTCACTTGACTATCCCTCTTCCAGCCTCAGAAATTCCCATGGGTGGGAGGTCTCAGGAAGCACGTTTTGAGGCACCCAGAAGCCACTAAGAAGGAATGCAGAGGAGGGGGTGTCAGTGTTTCTCATACGATCAGAACCTCATGGAAGCAGAGACAACAGTCACCCTATCACCAGGTACTGCTGCAGAAAACAGTGTTACCTGAGTAAAAAGTGGCTAACCCTGAAAGTAGGCTGCTGAAGGAATTTTTAAGAGGTTTTCATCCTGACAGTATCTTCTTTCTGAGTTGGTCTAGATGCAGTTCTGCCAGGAAATGGGTGGACGGGCAAAGAGAATCCTGCTGGGACGTGTAACCCACAGGTTTAGCAGCATTATCCCTCACTCTGCACATTTTACTTCCTTACCAATATGCATCAAAGAAAATTTTTTCTGTAGCGGCCCCAATGTACATCTCTGTGTGGCACACTTCACTGCTCACCTCTAGCTGTTTGTGGGGAACCGGAACCCTGGAGAGAACAGGCAGTCTGGGTCAGTGGACGGAGCATTGGACTCAGCACCCTGGGTCAAGCAGGTTCTGCTGCTTATGAGCTGTGTGACCTCAGACAGGTCACTTCACTTCTCTGGACTTCAGTGTTCTCGTGTATAAAATGAGGTCTTTGGACTAGATATTTCAAAATCCCCATCCAGGACAATGCTTGTGGGATCGTGTATAGCTGCAATTTAGATAATAGATGGAAAAGCATTTTGAGAAGTGATTAAAATTTCAAAAGTGTTATTTTTGCAGCATGATCGCTGCAGAGAGTGAAATTATACATACAAAAAGAGAGAGAAAAGGGTCTTTCGAAATAGTGGTAGCTCAAATTAAATGTGAAAATATTCATCTTAAACCTCCCTCCTCCCTCTCCTTATCTTCACCAAAGAGAGCCTGTTTTAATGCACCAGATAATTTCTGTAATCATCCTTTTCCTTTGTTTAGAATTAGCCACACTGAAGCTTTGCTAAGGTCTAAAATAGTGCCTGGGTCTTACTCCTTAATATGTGAGCTTTTTGCTACGTGTTATCAAACCTCTGTCTGGTAATGGGAATGTCGAGAACCGTGGTTGTTTGGGGAAGGACTTTTCCAAAACAGAGCAGGGTTAGGAACTTCAAGAGTCTGGGAATGCGTCATTGGGATTAATTACTGTGGGTAAATGACTTCCCCAAGGTCACTTGGTGAGTCATCAGTGAGCCTGGAGCTGGGACCCTCCAGCACATCATGCCATGTGAGTAACTCTGGACCACCTGGAAGGAAATTACTTGTGGATATTAGAGCTGCAGCTGTGGAAAAAAATAGAAACTGCCAAAGATACACCTCTAACAAGACCTCTTCAGGCCATGCCAGGGAGTAGCAGCTGTTTTGGAGGTAGAGAAGGTTGCTTCTTTAAAAAGTTCTAGGCCTATAAGCTCAGCTTGTCCCATGTACCCTGCTACTGCCATCAAGGCAAAGTACCCCTCTTTAAACTTCAGGATGTGACTGATGTTCTCATCCTGGGCCGCCCTTGAAGTTCATGACTCCCAACACCCTGTGATTTTCCAAGCTCAAATTGCCTAGAGATTATCCTCAGAAACAAGTTCCAAGGAGCCAGCTTGACGCTTGGACTTTTTAGGGGTTAATATGGTAAGACTGACTTCAAGAACATCACTCATTCTACTGTACAGAAAGTAGATTGGGGAGAGACAAGAGGGGATGTCACAGAGTTATTGTGGCACTTTGGGGAAGAGATATCAGGAGCCTGGACCAGGGAGGTGGTGTTACAGACGAAAGAAGTGTATGAACCAAGAGCTACTTAGAAAGTAGGATTCAAGGACGAGGCAATGGGTTGCATAAAAGGGGAGAGGAAAATGTGAAGGGTGGTTCCACTGGTTTGGGATTGTTAAACTAGATGCATGGGGAAGGGGGAGTATGATAGTTACTGAGAAAGGGAGCAAGGGAATAGAATCAGATTTGTTTTAGGTCTTTGTTCGTCTTGTGTTGGAGTCACAGTGGTGGGTTAGAACGTAAATTCAGTTTTGGCCATGTTAAGTTCGAAGTGCCTTCAAAGAAATGGATACTCGCTGTCCTCTGCACCCCCAGCCCCTGCCCCACCCCTCCAGCCCAGGTACCCCTATTCTCTCATCCCTGATCCTAGGGCAGAAGACTCAGGTCCACGTACACAGTCTAAACCTTAAAAGTTCTGAATCAAGCTAATAAATTGTTAAGTAAAATATGTTCTCACCTCCTGTCTTTACAACTATACCTGCAGATGGTCAGGAAGGCCAGGTTTGAATTTCGAATATTCAGACTCTGGTGGTGCAGAGGAAACTGGCTCACAACTGGCCCACCCCTCTTCCCATCCCCACTGCAAGAGGCCTCAGGTACATGTATCTGGACGCTCCACACCACATATGAAGGTCCCAGTTGTAGCCCTGGGCGTAGGGGTGCACCCATCACAGTGTGGTCTGTACTCAGAAGGAGACACCCAGAGAAGAGGCCCTGAAAGCAGCATTGGGAACCAGTCAGCCAGAGAATTCTGGGGTCCTATGTGACTGCTGGGAGCGTGCAAGCTCTGGTGAGCACAGGTTCCAGGCGTGCACATCCCTTGACACCATGGACTGCTTGCCCTGCAGAGAGGAGAAATGGAAAAGGAACAGGGCCCTCTTAACTGTTGGGGCTTCAGGCAGGGACCCCTCTTGCCCAGGCCTATGGGCAATATTAAGGGACAATGATACACAGTGTCTGTGCTCTTTGCTCTGCTCCTGGTCTGACTATCTGGTGTCTCTGTGTGTACGTGTTTTATTTCTCCTAGTGGGCTGTTCATCACCATTCATGACAAGGGCCACATTGCAACAATGATGAACTCTTGGCCAGAAGACAATATTAAGGTATGATCCTATTTTCTTTGCTGTTGCTCTATTGTTGGATGAACCCTTTCAGCCTGGACCAGAGTCATTTCTACCTACAAAATGAGCCATTACAACACTGAAGGCAAGATACTGCACCCTTTTCCCAGACCATAAACCTTATACAGCTGAGCATAAATGCACCACAAAGCATAGATTTGCATTAACCAGGCACACATGAGAAATTGTCCTTTATTATTATTTTAATATATTATTATTACTATGTTATAATTCTTAATAGTAGGAGTATCGGTAGTAGCCTGAAGATTTGTTCAGCATGTATGGAGTACACTCTGCCAGTTTCCATGGTGGATACAGGGGAAAATCAGACATAGGCCCTCTTCTCAAGTAGCTGGATTTTCATGAGGAAAATAAGACAGAGACGCAAAAACATTAACAAGGTGGAACTTGATCAGAGGTAAATAAGACACAGAAAGATCTGGGGGTGTTCAAAGAAGCGGAGTTTGCTTTTAGCCTGAGTGGAATCTAGGAAGACTTCATGGGAGAGGTGACATTGGAGCAGGGCCTTGAATTGAGGGGTCAAGTTGGACAGTTAGGCACTGGAGAGAGTAGGATGCAAGGTGGGGACATTCTGCAACCAAAGAAAACACTTATGATGAACAATACCTTCACACCTGGTTGTACACAGCAGTGATGTGGGGGGAGGAGTGGGGGTGGAAGGTTGTATATTCAGAGGAACAAAATAAACCTGACACTTCTTCCTGGAATATCCATTCTACTGAAAAAATTTAAGGAGAAAATATTTTTTATCTAATAAACAGTATACAATACAGAATGCAAAATTTGTGTTAATTTTAAAATATAAAACATACAGCTTTGTAGAAATTTGTTAGCCTCTGGTTACATCCCCAGATGGCTTCCTGCTGTAGAAACGTCTATGGAAGACTTTGAGGGGCTCAGGCATCTAAGATCCTTGTCACTTTTACCAAAAAAAAATGTGTGTGGGGGGGTAGGAAGCAAAAATACAAAACATTCGCTGGCTGCCAAGCGAGGGCATTTCTGGCACACGAGCTGGGGAGGGGCTGAAGCTGGCCAAGCCCAGGATAAGCACCTTTCAGCTCACCATCATGCGGGCACCATCCTGCCTCAATTGGGAGGCGGAGGCACTCTACCACTGTGTCCTCCCCAGGCCCTCACTCCCTCTGTCCCTGCAAGTTCCCTGAGCCACCCACCGCTCTCCACCAGCACAACATCCAGCCTCTTTCTCCCTACTTCTGCTTGTGTCCCACCCACTTTGACCCTCCCAGGGAAGTGGCAGCATTCAGAGCCACAGCAGGCAGGTCAGGACATTGGATTTGAGTCCTGGCCCCGTGAAGAGCTCATTTCATCCATTTCTGTCATCCTCACCGTCTGGTTAGAGAGGCTGACTCGGAAGCAGTTACAGTAGATTTCACCCTGTGCTTCTCCTTCCTGCTTTTATCTGCTGAGGCTTCAGTTACATGTTGGCGTTGGCCCTGCAGGTTTTGGTCCCAGTCCCAGAAGAAGCAAGTTTACAGGGCGTGTCCGGGATGCATCTCTAATACAATTTTGAGGACATGAAGGGAAGCCAGCTCACTCAGTGGGAAGTTAACTCCAGCCTGCCTTATGGGGACACACTGCTGAGGTCCTGCAAATTAATCTTTCACTTTCCTGGGCAGGTGAACCGTGGGGAAGCTTTGTATACAGTAGGTGCTCAGCAGATGCTTGCTGAGTTGACTGAGCTCAGCTGACAGATATGATGAGCATCTTCCATGTACCAGGCATGGTGCCAGGAGTGGAGAGGTGGGGTCTCCACTAACACATAAGGTGCCTTTGTGCAAGTTACAAGGATATTAGAAAGAATAATGAAAAGACACCCCCTCTGAACCAGTAAAAAAAAAGGGGGGGCTCCTTCCTTCAGACTGTAATAGGGAAGGGGGCTGGGGTCATGGGCTGGATTTCAGGTTCCAGTTGTTCCTCTTGTCAGGGCGCCCCCAGGGCCCTGCTACGAGGAATGCAGAATGAGAAAAACACAGACCCTGACCATGAATTGCTTCTGTGAATTCAAAACAGAACCTTAGCTGCCAAATATCCATTGACGCCAGCAAATATTTTCTAAGAACCTAGTAAGTTCTGAGTGCTAATTACTAGAAAGATGGAGACAGAAACTCTCGTGATTTTACAGGAAGAGGAACTGGGGTTTAACGTCACCCTGGAAGATGTGTGACTTGAGCAGACCTCAAATAAAGAGAGACACCCAGAGCCTCTGGGGAAAGTGTACATTCCAGGAGAAGAGCTGGACCAGAGCACCTAATCCAGATGTATTCAACATCTATTTTGTAAACATTTACTCTGTAAGAGTTCCCTGGGGCTTCGGGGATAGAGAAGGTATGCAGGCCTGACCTCAAGGAGCTCACAGTCTGCTTAGAGAGACTGACCCGGAAGCAATGACAGTAAACTGTGTGTGTCTGTGCTGCCAAAGAGAGGAGCCCAGGGACAAGGAGCATACAGGGTGACTGGCTGGCCACTGGCCCTGCAGCACCCCAGAGCAGATGAGTCAATGCCTGGGGCCACCTCCTCCCCTCCACCCTTTATTTCTGTCTCACTATGTAGAAACCCTGAGGTCAGTCCCTGTAACTATGTAGAAGGATCTGTTCTGCCTTTGCAATCAGACAGACCTGGGTCCTGGCCTTGAATCTTCCAGTTACCTGCTGTGTGTGCAGACAACCTCTCTGATCTTTGTTTTCCAGTTGTGAAGATTAACTCTGATAAAGTCTGTGCCAGAATGAAGGGCACTTCAATGGATGGTGTCCTTGCTGGAGGAAGAAGGGGTGGCTTTAGCACACACAGCAGTGCTGAGAAGAGACTGCAGAGGCTTAAGGGCAGCTGTGGAGAGGCCTCCCTACCTGGGAGTCACAGGCCACAAATGGGCGGCCAGCCGGCTTGGCCCCTAGACATGTCTGATATGGCCCTCAGTGGTTTTTGAAAATTTTGAACTTGTGGGCAATATTTTAAAAATTAGGAGACTTCGTTTGAAAACAAAATACTTGGATTTCTGGCTTCTCTTGAAAAACCAGGTGCTCTAAATATTGGGCCTATAGCTTGGCAGGTAAACAAGTCAATTAGGGCTGATGGGGCTGCTCCCAGCTTGCCCCAGTCCCCACCTTGCCCTATCCACCAGCCTTTTACTGGAGGGTCCTTCCTCCTTATCCCTGGGGCTGCCCTTTCAAAGGTTCAGAATGTCCCAAGCTGCAGTCTTTCTTGTTTACTGGTGTGTTTTCTCCAGTTACCTCAGGAGATGGAGATTCCCTTAAGTAGGGGATCTCTGCTCAGTATCCCTTTCGTGGCACTTTGGAGCTGATGCTGACTCCTCTTCGTAATGTCACTGATTTCTCACAGTCTCTGAGCAGAGCACAGAGTGCTTCTGAAACCCTCATGAGGGTCCTGAACGATGGGTCAGGGTGTGTCTTTGCTCAGAGGAGCAAGCTGAGGTTATGTGACTTGCCCGCGGTTACCCAAACATCAGTGTTGATGTCACCAGGACCCTGCTGCCGAGCCACCTCTCCCCCAGCTGCTGAGCAGAACTTTTTTAAGGCACAGGAATCTTTGGACCCTAATAGCGTTGGCTGCTTGGCTAGAGGAAGGGTTGTTTCAAAAGAGTTTCTGAATCAACTCAGGAGATAAGAGATGGCTCTCGGTAGTTTCCGAGCCAGAAAGCAGAGCTACTAACTGAAAGGTAAGAGAAGAAGCCTGCGAGGGAAGTGAGGCCACAGCTCAGGGCTGGAGGACATGAAGTTTTGTAGGCCCCTCTTGTTCGGGGAAGAAGGGGCGGGCCAGGCTGCCCAGAGCTGTCCAGCATAAATCACAAACAGGAGTGAGAACTGCTCTTCTGCCTCTTTCCCACAGCGGCCATTGCCCAAGCGGAGGAAGGCTCAGCAGAGAACAGCCCTCCTCCCAAACAGCTTTCCCAAGTGCCTAAATCTCCCCTCCTCCCAGTCCCAACAGCTGAGGGAAGGAGGTGCTGAGTGTCAGCCAGGTCATGGAGCCAAGGGAGCATCCTCCGCCGCTGGGCACCAGCCACTTAGTCATTTAAACTTGGACCAGACGCAAGTGCCAAGTGCTGGCCTGTTGTGCACAGGCCCACCATGTGTTAAACGCACTCTGCTCAGTGTCAGCAGTTGGATTTCCTGGGAAACGGTGTGAGATGGGGATTAGCATATCAGGAACATATTAGGGAGTACTCGTGGGATCAACTCCTCTGCATGGGAAGGAGGCAGTATAGAGCCTGAGCTGAGTGAGGTCTCAAGGAAGACTCAGTGAGCCCATGAGGAGGTTCTGGAGTTGGGATGGCCGTCACAGTCATCCTGAGCTGAGACACGGGTGCTGGGCCTTTATCTCCTTCATCCATCAGTCACTGGTTGCTGCCTTTGGAAAAAATGAAACGGAACAGGGGAAATCCAAGAGTAGCAAAACCAGTTAGGAGACCACGACAGCGGTCAAGGGAGAGGTGGATGGGCTGATCCAAGGAGATAGAATGGGGATGAAGATCATGGAACCGATGGGAAAAAACAGGGAGCAGGTCAAGTCAGCAGAACTTGGTGACCAGTTGGCTGCGGTTGACTAATGACAGAGAAGCGTCAAAGTAGACTGGACAGCTCTGAGCCTGGCAGATAGGAGGTAACCGAGGAAGGCAGGACAGCAGAAGTAAAATGTTTAAAAGGAATAAGAGGGAGAAGCATATGCATTTGGTTAAGGACTTGGGGACTCTGGGAAGACTGTTGGACAGTCAAGTGTCAGTGTCCAGCCGACAGTTAGCTCTCAGTGTCTGCTTAGAAACGATAGCAGGAGCCATTGGAATGAGTGAAGACATCCAGGTTAGAACGCTGTTGAGCTGCGCATGGCCAGGCTGTCTTAACAGCTGCGTTTGCCAAGGTCTCCCCTTGGTTTTCCTTTCATTCACTCATTTAACACGTAAGTAAGGCGTGGTTTATCTCTGGTAATGCTGAATTATAAATTCCAATCTAATTGAATTATAAATGATAATATGTACTCTTTGCCCCAATAATAGTCATTATTATAATCATAAGAGCAACACCATTTACTGATCACTTACTGCATACAAGGCATCTTGTTAAAGTAAGACACACGAGGTCTGACAATTAAGTTCACGAACTCATCCTAGAAAAACTGCTACATACCTCATTGCTGAATATCACTACAGTCACCTTTGAAGAACTCCCCATGGGAAGCTATGCACGGATGCCAGCACCTAGTCCACCCTTCAAAGCAACTTTGGAACTCTTTTTCTGGAATGGCCATCAGAGCTGTCCTCGTATTACCCTTGACGTCCTGAAAGTCATCAAAATGTCTTCCTTTCCATATTTCCTTTATCTTTGGGTAAAGAAAGAAGTCACTGGGGGCCAGATCAGGTGAGTAAGGCGTGTGTTCCAGTACAGTTATTTGTTTACTGGCTAAAAACTCCCTCACAGACAGTGCTGTGTGAGCTGGTGCATTGTTGTGATGCAAGAGCCATGAGTTGTTGCCGAAAAGTTCACACCGTCCTACTTTTTCACGCAGCCTTTTCAGCACTTCCAAATAGTACACTTGGTTAACTGTTTGTCCAGTTGGTACAAATTCATAATGAATAATCCCTCTGATATCAAAAAAGGCTAGTAACATCGTTGCAACAAGTTCTCAAACTTAATTGTCAGATCTCATATATTATTTCATTGCATCTTTACAACAACCTGGTGAGTTAGGGGTCACTATTATTCCAATTTCATGGAAGATTAAAACTCAGAAAAGTTACCTGTTGACCCAAGATTACATATGGCAAATCATCAAGGGGCATAGATTCAAATACTGGTTATCAGACTCCAAAACCCCTGCCATTAACCTTTAGGCTGTTGGATGAGATAAAACGTGCATTTTAAAAAACGTTAAATAAGAACCCAAATGCTGTCACCATCAAATGTTTAAGTAGCATATGTGGGGCTTGGCAAGCAGTAGGTCCTTAAACGTTTGTGGAAGGCAGGCAGGCAAATGGGACAGGTGAGCAGGACAGGTGAGTGGGACACACAAGTGCTGGGAGAAATCGCATTTGATTGTCATGGGCAAGATGTGCGCGGCTGGGAAAGAGGAGAATGGACCTTCTAGCAGAGAGGAATATGCAGGCTGAGAGCTAGGAGATTTTTGTTTTTTTCAGACTGTATGTGGCAGGAGTGAGGAGGCCCATTTGGCTAAACTACGCAATTTTGTGTGCAGATAAATAGCAGGAAATAAGTTTCAAAAGGTATGTTGGGTTCGAGTCATTAAAGAGTTAGGCATTTTGAACTCTATTTTATGGACAATTAGAAGTCATTCAAGGTCTTTGAGCCTGGGGATGGCCTAATGAAAATGGGCTTCTGATATAATGAATCTCACATTGGTTGGCAGGAGAGATTAGAAGAGAGATGAGAGAGAGTGTGTGGTTGTGACGCTATTGCAATAACCCAACCATTAGCACGGTCGGATGAAGAGTGGATGACAGAGAGAGGTGAGACATTCCCTCAGAGGAGCCGCAATGCAGGAGAGACATTTCCAGGCTGGGAGGGCTTCATGGCAGGGCCCCCTCACCATGCTGAAAAGCCCCGAAGTTATAGGGTTAACACCCTGGAGTAGTAGTTGATTTGCTCTGTGTAACTCCTTGTCATTCACTGCCCCTAAGCAGAGAGAAATTCTAAGGGAATGGCAACCAGAATAAGGACGCTTTGATTACGAGAGCTAGTAGAGAAACGACCCGAGTTTGAGCACCCAGAGGTGGCACAGGCTCCACCTGGGAGAGCTGCCAGGAGGAGGTCAGAGGCAAGAGAGGGGGGCACTGAGGCAGGGCAGGACTTTGCTGAGAGCACAGGTACTTTAACCCAGTTGAATGGGTTGGTAGAAGGAGCCCTGAGCCAGGAACCCCAAGGCTGATTAGAATCCTGACCTGCCACATACACAAGGAAGGTGACCTTGGTAAGTCATCTAATCTTTCTGAGATAAATGATGTGAAAACATCAAGTTCAGTGCCTGGCACGTGGCTGATACTGAAATATGCATAGAACGTGAAGGTCTAAGAGCTCCAGTTTGCTCACCTGTGAAACAGAGATAACAATCTCGGACCTGCCTATCTGCCAGGGCCATGGGATCGGTGAGTTGTGGCTTGTGACAGCGCTCTCCATAGAGGCAGCAGCCCAGTCTCAGGGGCATTGGTGATCTTTATGGGTCTGTTGCACTCACCCCTTTTTCAGAAGTGGAAGAATACTCTTAAGAATCTTTACACCTATTTCTTGTATGCGCACACCCTTGGAGAGAGAGAAAAGGAGTGAGAAGATGCCGTGGACCCTTTGGGTACTGCCTCATAAACTCTTCCAGGGAAAGGAGGAGTCTTCATCTTTTTATCCCCAGTGCACCCAGTACTGTACCTTCAGGGATCACATTGACTGAGCCCTGTGGTTCTCTCGGGCAACATGCTTGGAGCCAACCATGACATCCATCGCTCAGAGCTGGTCCTAAACCTGGATTTGGATCCAGATTCCAGTGGAAGGATGGGTGGCCCGTTAACCTTAACTCATTTAGAGGTGGGGGGAACCAGTGATGGTGAGCATATTGGAGTGACCTATAAACAGCTTCCTGTCACCCTGAGGGGTTCTCCTTGGCCTGACATTCAAGGCCCTTCAGTCTCACTCCTGCCTGACTTTCTAGTCTCTCCTTTCCTGCAAACTGCACCCCCACACACAGCCTGTCCCCCCGACCTCTGCCCTGGATCTTAATTTCCTTTTGCATCAAATTCCTTTCTCGCCAGCCACACCTTCGGTGGACTGTCTCCATCTGTCCAAGTTCTGGCACATGTGTCCTCTCATCCATGAAATGTTAGCCTACAGGAAGTAACTCTCCCTTCTTTCAATCTCTGCTGCCTTTGTCCTGTTCTGCTGCACTCGCACTTTCCTCCCAGAGTTATAAATATACATGTTCCTTCTCCTTTTTGCCCCTCAGTTCTTTAAGGGCTATGTCCACGCATATTTGTTTTTATAGATGAGCAAACTGAAGCTCCTTCACCCAGGAAGTGTCTTATGCAAAATAGGTGCTTCATAAATATGTATGAAATAAGTGAACAAATGACTATCCATCGTAATCATATAATCATATCTGTCATCGCCATCAGCTTCATCAGCTTCTGTTAATTCACAGTAGGTAAGCCTTGAACTAGCCCTACGTCTACTACCTCATAGGCACTCAGTGATTAATTGGCAAGACACAGAGGTAATCCCAGAAAGCCTGAGAACCCTCCTGGTTTCATGTGAAATAGGGATTACAGCAGACGTCGCAGGGAGCTCTGTCCTTTGCAAACTGGACTTCCTATATTCCAGGGGCAGGCTCCAGAACACTTATTTGATCTCTAAACCCTGGAGGTGTAGCCGCAGCAGGAACACTTGTTTTTCCTTAGGTCCGTCCGTCCCTGCCCACCCCCCTCAAATCTCAAGCTAAAAGCATCTGCTTGGTTTTTTGAGGGAGAGTTGCTAGATGTATTTTCCCTCCAGCTGTTTCTGCAGCCCCTACCGGAACCTCTGAACGCAAGGCAGGTGTCTTTTCACCATCTCACCTCAGTGGAGTGTCTCACCAGCCTGCCAGACTTGAGAGTGGGATGGGAGAAAGACCAGCCCCCTGCAGGTGAATGAACCCTTTGGCCTTATCCCAAACAAGCAGTTTTTTTTTCCCTTAGCAGAGGCCGTGAGCATTCAGGTGTTGGCCTGACAGGCTACGGGCTGTTAAAATGAGCACTTTGTCACAGAAGGTGCTGTCCCTGATTGATGGTGTCCTTTGTTTTCCAGGCCGTGGTGGTGACTGATGGGGAGCGTATCCTGGGCCTGGGAGACTTGGGCTGCTACGGCATGGGCATCCCGGTGGGAAAGCTGGCCCTGTACACAGCGTGCGGGGGGGTCAATCCACAGCAGTGCCTCCCCGTCCTGCTGGACGTGGGCACCAACAACGAGGTAATGCACAGCCTGGGCCAGGAACTCTGGGCCAGAAGGTGGCAGCGGGGATGGGTGGGGAGCACCTTTGTGGGGCAGTTATATGCATATCTACAAAGCATCGGGCCATTCCTCGGCTGGGTCCCCTTTGCCAGGGCACTGCCACTACACAGCTGTGGCGTGGAGGCCCTTTCTTTTCCCTGCTTGCCATCCCACTCTCCCAGCCCCCATTTTTCCCCCCTGCGGCTGTTGGGTCTTCTTGCTCTTCTATCTCCTGAGGCCCTCAATGATGACCCGGCTTGGGCTTTCTTTGTTTCCTTGCTCCATGAATCCAGGCAGCTTCCATTGTCCTCAAGGCTTCTCTCTGATCCGGGGCCACTGATTGTGAGGTGGGAGTGGCTGCTGGGATGTGTTCTTTGAGCATTTGAGGGGCAAGCTGCCTCAGTAAAGGATTCAAACTGAAACACCAGGGACAAGGGCTGAAATGTCTGGATCTGGCAGAGGAGTGTCCGGCAAACACAGGGAGAGAGACTGTGGGTGAGATCGGCTGCAGGATTCCAGGGGGTTTAGGATTTAAGGAGCTCAATCCCCAGTCCCGAGTGTGTCTGCTCTGGGGACCAGCCCCTGGGGCACAGTGTTTGTGTATGCCTGTGGTCTCAGCTCTGTGTCTATTTGTCAGTGAATATGAAAAATATCCAAGAATTCCTTCTTAATGACGTTTATCTCTTATTTTTAAATGAGTGCATGTTCATCTTTTAAAAATTTAGACAATCCAGAGAAGTATTAAAATATCAGTCACAAATTAATATTAGGTTGGTGCAACAGTGATTGCGCTTTTTGCAATTATTTTTAACCTGTAAACCGCCATTACTTTTGCACCAACCTAATACTAATCCTTGCTTCCATTTTGGTATATTTCCTTCCAACCTTCCCCCCCAAAGCACTTATAAAAACAAAATTGGGTTTATACTGCATATACAGTTTTGTATTCTGCTTTTTGAAATGCAATGTATGTCATCAGCCTTCTTCCACAATGTCATTTTAATAGCTGCCTGGTACATCATCATTTACATAAGAAACCTTCCACTGTTGGACACTTAGGTGGTTTCTAGTCTTCTTGCCGTCATAACTGTGCTCCAATACTCATTTTTGCAGATCAGTCTGTTTCCATCTCTGATTGTTTCCTAAGGATAAATTCCTAGAAATGGAACTATTGAGGCAAACGGGATGGTCATTTTTTAGATTCTTGATACCTATGGTCATCAAGGTTATATTTAGTTGCATTCTGTGGAGCTCTCTTTCAGGAAAACTTGCCACGACTCTTTGCCTGGCTTCCTCCTCCCTAGACACCACACGTCCCCATTTCTAAACAGAATGAGCACTGCCGCGCCTTAGTCAGGCTTCATCCACAAATACAATCAAATGAGGGCAGACCTTGCTTTAGAGCTGGGAAATAATGGGGAGGGGAGAGGGATGAGGTAGAACAAGGGGAGAGGGACAAGTGCTGGACTGGGAAACAGGGATGCTGGTCCCAGGACCCCTGACGGCCAGGTGAGAGTCTGCCCCTATCTAGACTTGATCCCCTTCCAATACACCGAGGGGTGGGACTAGAAGCTTTCTGCGTGCTCTGCCATTCCTATAGCTCTTTCCCACATGCCTCTTTACCAGCCGAGGACATGGAAGGCGGTATGGTGGTACAAATCTTAGAGTTGCTCATCAAGACCAGTCTTCACGGTGGGCTCTGCACTGTAGTTCCCTCCGCACAGCCAGACACTTGCATTTGCTGAAATTGTCCGTCAGCCACAAAGAACATATGTAGACCCATGCATGCACATAGCAAACTTTTAGTTATTATTCCCATCTGACACCTCTTGCTGTGCTCCAGGGGTATTTCATTGAGACCTTCATTCTCTGTCTCCTAAAAGCTGGCTGTAGGCCAGCCGTGATAGCAGCTTGAGTTTGACTCTGAAGCCACTTCATCCCCGAGAAGGGTGTTGGTTGCCTCTAGCAGGTGCATTAAGATCCTCTGTTGTTGAAGGTCCAGCACCCAGCAATGACGTGCTGAAGTTTAGAGCTGGACCCACCCTATAACAAACCCTCCAAGAAGGATGGCAAGAAACCACGAGTAGTCGTGGCCAGGCCCTTTACACACACCACTCTGTTTAAGCCTGACAATGACCCAGTGAGGGGAGCATGGGTTATTACCCTCTTTTTACAGTGGAGGAAATGTGGGTGCAGAGAGATTAATTTTCCCAAGAAGAGCTGCTCGCAGGGGCAGGGTAGGGACCCTCTTCCCACACCACACCACACCACCTGCCTGGACTTCCGTTACTTTATAACTAAAGGTCATTTCTTTGATTTTTAGAATTTTTATTACTAAAGTAACTTTAAAACGTTATTCAAAATCTTAAAAGAAAAGGAAATGGCATTTATCCCTCAATGCTACACTGTGTTCCCATCTAATATTTGTCTATGGATATAGATGTCGTTGTTTCCTAGTTGTAATCATGTGCCCATAATTGTGGTTTAATTTTTTTCAGTGAAGATTATTATGTAACATGTTCTCTTCACTCATTTAAGAAAAGTTGAATGTATTTTGTGACATTTAAATGTATCTATTAAATTTATTTATTGAGTGTCAGGCACTCTGCTAGGCATGAGGGAGATAAATGAGAGCCAAGCGTGGGTAGAATATTCTAGTTGTCAGTGTTTCAACACTGTCACCTAATTGATCATTTTAATGGTTCATGTGTTACATCTACGCAAAGTGTCTGCTTCTCCCTCTTGGGCTGTAGGCCTCTGAATCACCTCTCCCTCCTCTGTGTGGAAGGGAGAGAGCTTCCCCTGTGCCTGCTCCCTCAGGAAGCAGGAAGATTCCCTTAGGAAGGATAAGAGTGCTCCCCAGATGACAGGTGGGGGCACAGCCTGACCTGCCCTTGCAACACCATGGAGGTGAGAGAAAGCAGTTCTCGCCCAATCCAGTAAGACCAATACTAGTATCTGCAATGTGCCAGGCACAGTTTTGGCGCTTTTATATATTTTAATCTTATTTAATTCTCACAAAGGCTATAGGAGATATTGTTCTCCCCATTTTACAGATGGAAGAACTGAAATGTGTTAAGTACTTGACCAAACTCTGAAACATGTTAAGCACTTACCTCAGGTCGCATAGCTGTAAGTGTCAGAGCCGGGATTTGGACCCAGGTCTCTCTGGTGGCAGAGCTGCTTTGTCCTTCACGGCACGCCACTCCGAGAGGTCAGGGATTTGTGTTACAGACTGGGTAATAAAGACCTGGAAAGGATGTGTTTCACATAGTCAGGGTCCATGGACACTCAGGATCTAATCAGGGTGAACTAATGCTATTTCCACAGTCCTCCTGCTCCAAAGAAAGATGACCCCCCACCACCACCACCAGACCCTCTTCAAGAAACTCGGAACACAAAAATCCAAAGTTACAAAGTGGCCAACATTGGAGAGATGGTGATTTATCTCTTTTAAAATAGATTCACTGTGTGATCTCACACGCTACAGTTCATTTTGTAAAAAATGAATCAATTCGCAAGATATTTCCCCCAGAAGTCTTGGGGCACATCTCTCTCCCGGAGCGAGCCAGAGCAAGAAGAGAGGGAGGCTCAGCCTTGCAACTTTTATCTCACATGTCAGTGCAGGGAGGGCGCTGTTGTGATGGCTTTTAGTGTCAGGACAACCAGACCATCTGTGTGTCTGTCTCCATAAAAACTCTTGAGGCCACAGGAGCTTTGCAGGCAGAGAAAATACCCTCCAGGCTTCCTGTTGAAGGAAAACATCTGCTTGTCTACAGCCCTGAAACTCTGAGTCACTTTTACCTGCTGACACCAAGGAGATTTGGAAAAATAAATATGTGAGGCATTGAGCCCCTGTAGAAGGGACATTCCATAATTAAGTTCCAAATCGGGCAAAGCGAGGGAGCCCCACGCATCTGTTCTTGGCCCTCCAGCATGGCTTTGTGTGGATCGCCTCATGCATTTTGTTTCATCCACACACAGCAGACAGAGTCAAAGACTGTCCATGTTGGAGGAGACCTGAAATACTTCTGGTGCAGCCCCTTGTCTCACACAGGAAAAGGGGCCCCAGAGCAGAAATGGCTTCCCCCAGGTTTGAGTCCAATCCCAAGGCTCATCCCGCTCTGTGCCAACGGTTCTGTGGGGAAACCTGAGGGGCTTGGCTTTCCAAGGACCCCTGAGCCCTAGAGGGCTTCTTCTCCTGGCAGGAGGCAAGAGTCTTGATGATTCACCTCCCAACAAGACGCTGTGTGCGTCTCTGTGGAGCTGACTGATGCGGAGATGGAGGAAAATCATGTCAGCTTGGTGGGGAGACAAACATGGGGTCAGATGATCAGCAGAGCTTGGTCAGCGGTGCCTGGGAGATGTTACTGGATTGCTGAGGAAGCAAAGGGTCTCCAGCCCCGCTGGTGTCAAAGGGTTTCTTCACCTCGCGAGATCATCTTTACTGCAGCTAACAGTCAGCATTCACCATGTGCTGCCATCAGAGGCGCTCACTCGCTGAGCGCATTGATCCATGAGGTGCCCTTCCGAGGATCTGTGTAGCTTACCCTGGGCTTAACTGAGCTTCCAAAGAAATGTGTGGTGGGCATGTATAACCGCTACCCTCAGGGGACAGTGCGCTGTGTCTGCAGCGTGAACCCAATGCCAAGACTTCCCCTGACCCCTGGATGCTCTCTGAGTAACATCTTCGTGAGCCTGTTGCTACGGAAGATAAATATTATCCCAGACCAGCAGGTTCATCTCTCTTCCAGCTTAAATCCAGTGCTCAGTGACATGACATGTGACAAGGAGGAAACCATTTTATTTTCCATAGCATTTCATCTCCAAGAAAAACCTCAGGAAGTCAGAGCCGGGCAGACAGCCATAAAGGGCATATTCAACTCCCACGGCAGAGAAGAAAGTTCTGGTTCACCTGCTTTGGATAAAAAAACCTTAGTCTAAAGTCATAGTTAGAGACTGGCTTGGTTCCGAAGGGAACCTGGTAACTGTGTAACAGAGGGGAAGCAGCCAGGCTTGGAGGTGAGTAAGCTGGTCCTAGCTGGGCAGACCCCGGGACCAGAAGCCATCGTGTCTGCCCTGATGCCCACCAAATTTGCTTTGTGACCTTGGGCAGCTCATTTAACCTTTCTGAGCCTCAAAAACTCGTTTGGAGAAAGTCGAACCAGATGATTTTGAAGACATTCATAGTTCTTAATGCGTCATCTCCCTAGCCCAATCCTAGAAATCATGCAACTGTCATCATAAACACTTTTTAAGGGCCTGCCCTGAATAGGGCCCCTTTCCTCCAAGACTTTGTGTTGTGCAATAGAGAGTCATCATGATTCCCCAACTGACCGAGAAGAAAAATGAAGATGCAGAAGTGAAATACCGTTCCTGAAGTCACGGAGCTAGTTCAGTGACAGAGCCTAAATTCAAGCCCAGAGCCCCTTCTAATTCTGCAGCCAGGCCACACTAAGGGTGCTCAGACAGCCACCAAGCCCAGCAGTGCCCTCTCCTCTGCTGTACACGGTCTGCCAACTTCAAGATTCCTTCTGTCTCTCAATAGGGTTGCAAGATTTACCAAAGGAAAACATAGGACTCCTGTTAAATTTAAATTCCAAAGACCTAATCATTTTTTAGCATAAGTACATTCTAGGCAATCGTTGGGATGTATTTATACTTAAAAAAAAGAAAAATACGGCCTATCTGAAATTCAAATTTAAGTGGGCGTCCTGTATTTTATCTGGCATTACTACCTGTTGAAAACTTCTCTGCTTAACCATTATCTGATGATAGAGGAGGGCTGCCAGGAGAGGGTGCAGGCCAGTTAGCAGTCCCGCTGACCATCAGTCTTACAGCCAAATCGCTCGGTGGGACACAGGGAAGAATGTGGACCTCTTGTTCCATGTGGTGGCAAGACAGCCTGGGAGAGTGCCACCCTCTGCTGTCTTTGAGAAACTCCTTTCCCTCCTGCCAAAGGAGATCCAGCTGGCTCGGGATGTGGACCCGGCCTTGCCCCAGACTCCATTTGGGCTGGCACGGCTCTCCAGCCTGGTCTGCGGAATATAGCCTGGACCTTCACAGCCACTACTGGACTCTTCAGAGGGGACCAGGCCAAGGGTGAGAAGCCCACCCCCACCCCAGATTCCCTGATCACCACAACGTCCGATGATTGAGCGGCAAGTGTCGCGTCACGATATCCAGTCAAAGCAACGTGCAACTTCAGCTTAGCTGTGTTTCTGGCTGTGTGAGCTTGGGCAATTTATTTATATCCTTGAACTCTACCTCCCTTATCTGTAAAATGGGGAGGAGAATGTGTAAGACAGAAAGATCAAATTAACTCCTGATCCAGAAGGAGTGAATCGCTTAAAAGTTCTATACAAATACAAGAAGCTATTTTTCAGTGTCATCTCCATAGGGAAACTTTCCAATTTTTTGTGGGCTTAGTTTTGAAATATTTCAGGCATAAAACATCTTGTTATAAAAGTAAATATAAGCATGGATGGACCTAGAGGGTATTGTGCAGTAGTAAGTCAAACTGCGGAAGAAAAATGTCATATGATTTCACTTACAAGTGGAATCTAAACAACAAAATAAACAAACAAACGAAACAGAAACAAACTCATAAATACAGAGAACATTTTGATGGTTGCCAGATGGGACAGGGGTTGGGAGGGGGTGGGTAAAAATGGGGAAGGGATGAAGAAATACAAATTGGTAGTTACAAAACGGGCAAGGGATGGGAAGTACAGCATAGGGAATATAATCAACAATATGGTAATAACTATGCATAGTGCCAGGTGGGCACTAGACTAGGCAGGGGGATCACTTCCTAAATTATATAAATGTCTAACCACTATGCTGTACACCTGAAACTAATATAAAATCGTATGGAATGTCAGCTGTAGTTGAAAAATTAGAAGGGGGAAGAAAAGAAGAAGAAGAAGAAGAGGTTCAAAGTTCCAGATATGAAACAAATAAGTCTCAGGGATGTAATGTGCAGCCTAGGAATATAGTCAATAATAATATGATAGCGGGGTACGGTGTCAGACGGTTGCTGGACTTATCATGGTGATCACTTCTTTAGCATAAGGAATATAATCAATAATATGGTAATAACTCTGTATAGTGCCCGCTGGGTACTGTTGGATAACTTGATGTATACCTGAAATTAATATAATATTGTATGTGAGCTATATTTTAATAAAAAATACTTTTTAAAAAGTAAATATAAGGACTGTTTTAAAGCTTTGCATAGTCACCCTTATAGCTCAACAGTACCTCATTAGGGTTGACCTTTCATCTTAAATGCAGATATACTGAGAAATTTCTGGAAAACCCTAAAATTCTTTAGTACCACTGGAGAATTTGATATGCCCCAGAAAACACAGACACAGCACTGAGAAATTTACTCTTTGCTGCCGGATGCACCACCGATCAAATCCGTGACTTGGCAACATTACAAATTATAACTTACCATGGACCCTTTCATCTCTATCAGAACAAAAAGAGCAAATGTTCTCTGCAAATGCCAAGAGTTACTCCATTTTTATCATTTTTGTGTATGCCCTTCCAGGTTGTACGTGTGTGTTTTAGACAGTTGAAATGATGATGTCTGTGCCATTTTGTATCTCGCTTTTTTCACTTTAAATAATCTCAGCTACCTTTGTCCAGGTGTCTGCACAGTCAAAAAACCCACCCATTTGAATGACTGTCTAGCTATCCATGAAGTCATTATACCATCTTTTACTTTCTTGTCCCCCCGCCTTGGCTGGATGTTTACTGCCTCTAACTGGCTTTTAGATGGTCACTTTGAAGGTGGCACATGGAAGGGTAGGCACCATACATGTCCTCCTTTCACCCTTTAGTCACACACACACACACACACACACACACACACACACACAACTACCAAGGCAGAACCCTAAATAATCTCAAGGATGTATAATCCAGGGGTGAGAGGTTGAGAAAAGAAGGTTAGGCCCCACTGTCTTTCTAATGCAGACCTGTGGTGACTTGGAGAAAGCACTAAACCCACCTGAGGCTATGTGGGCCCTGGGATTGATTGCTGGTGAGAGTCTGGGAAGGCAGATTATTTCCTGTTCTTTGTTGTCCCTCACACCTTTGCCCAAACTTCTCCTACAGTGCCATCAAGACAATACGGACCTAGAGCAGTGTCTATAACAAAAAAATAAGTCAATCGGCTTGATGTACAAAAGAGTCACTTAAGCAGTGTGGCTCAGTGGGTAAGCTCATGGACTGTGGACCCAGGCAGCCTGAATTTGAATCCTGGCTCTTCCACTTACAAGCCCAAGGTCTGGGCAGGTTGTTTCACCTCTGTGTCTTGTTGCTCAATTTTTGTAAAATAGGGGAAAATAATGAGACCTACCTCTACGTCCACTCAGGTCCTCCAGAAAACAGACGTGTGAGAGGTGTATTGGGAAAAACACACGTGAAGAATAAAGAGAGGGAGCAGGGGTAGTTGGCAGGTGGGTCAGAGAGGACCCAGGTCTGACACCTGTGAAAGGAGAGAAGGAAGGAGGGAGACAGAGCTCTCTGCCTGCAGTGCAGCCCGGGAAAGTCTCAGGCCAGTGAAAGACGGAAAGATGGCCTGAGAGGAGCCTCAGCTGGCCAGGACCGGCCTATCCTAGGTCTGCGTGCTCAGTCATGAGTTAGCAGCAGCCCAGGGAGGTGTGGCAGCTGAAGGCTGTCCACCAATTACCCTCCCTTGACAGGTTCTCTTACGGGAGTTCTGAGCTGCACACCCCAATGCCACATCTCACAGGGAAGATTCAAGTTCTTAGAATATTTCTTAGTACGTGGCACATAGGAAGCCCTAGGAAAGTTAAAGCTACTTCCATTACTTTTTAGTGTATGTTATAATTCACAAAGCTCTTTCACATACATTATTTCATTTACTCGTTACAATCCTCCTGGGCAGTTGGTATTTTATCCCCGTTTGACAGATGAGAAGAAGGTTCTGAGAGGTCATATGATGTGCCTGAGGTCACTCAGCTAGTCAGTGGTGGAGGTGAAGCTTGACTTTAAGCCCCTTGAGGGCACAGCCCATGGCATCCTTACCTCTGAATCCTGCAGTAGAAGTTCAGATGGAGATGAAGATAACACCAAACCTTGTCCTCAAGGAGCTGGCATTTTTGTGAGATAGACTCTAACACGTGGAAATTACTTGCTGTTTCCTAAACACACAAGGAACTTTTTCCTCCTTCTGCCTCCAGTCCCCAGCCTTTATTTGTGTTGACTTCTCAGCTTGGAAGGCCCAGCCCACCAGTCTAAATCTGTCCATCTTTTAATGCCCAACCATTTCCTCCATGATACAGCCCCCCGTCCCCCAGTGGGAATTGTTTCTCTCCTTCTCTGTGCTGCCATGTGCCACACTTTGTTCCAAAGCAATGTCACAGTGCCCTGTAGGAAAGGTTACTCATTTACTCACCAGCCACCTGCAATAGACTGTGAGTACCTTGAAGGCAACAACCTTCTCTTACTCATCTACAAATTCCCAGCGAGGCCCAATGTCAGCAGTAATAGATGATCAATAAACATGTCCCATATACGTACTGTGCCAAAGAACTACAAGAGGTGGCATCACCTGACACAGGCTGGCATTAGGGTGGGCATCTTTCTTGAACTGAAGTTTCTGCTTGTATCATTCTTGTCCTTGTATCCCCAGGGCCTAACCCAGTACCAGGCACATGGTAAGGATTCAGTAAGTTTTCGTGGAAGAAAGGAAGGTAGGGAGAGAGTGGGGGAGGGTTTCTAATTTGACTCCAGATCAGTGGCTTTGGATGAGACCCAATACCTCAATCCAGACGCTGCCTATGGTGATTCTCAAGCAGCGGCGATTTTGCCCCCTCTCCAAGAAGACATTTGGCAATATCTGCAGACATTTTTTATTGTCACAACCGGGAGTGCTACTGACATCTCGTGGCTGGAGATCAGAGATGCTGCTAAGTATTCTACAATATACACGTCAGCCCTCACATCAAAGAATTATCCAAATCAAAATAGCAACAAGTGTCACTGCTGAGAATCCCTGAAATAAACCCAGAGCTGCAGCCAGAGGTTGCAAGATTGTGTCGAAAAGAGACTTGCCTGTTCAAAGCATCCTTGGCTCCTAAAGTGGGGACTGCCTTGGAGCCCACCCTCAGTCGGGAACTTAGCCTTCAGACCCTTCCAGAGTGACACTTTGGGGGTGAATGGGGGGGGCAGCCAGCTTCCTCTTCCTTCCTCCCCTCCAACCCCTGGTCCTTCCTGATAAACGAAGACACTTGAGAAAATGGATCTTGTCTGTTCCAGGAGCTGCTCAGAGACCCTCTGTACATCGGCCTGAAACACCAGCGTGTGCGTGGGAAGGAATATGATGACCTACTGGATGAGTTCATGCAGGCTGTGACAGACAAGTAAGTGGCTCAGTCTGTCCCTTTTGAAAGAGGGCTTTGAAGAGATAGTATGACTAAAGCCAACACTGGTTTTGGCAGATACACAAACAAGAGGCAGTACATGCATGCAAGTCTGAAAATTCCAACTTGCCCCATGGACTTGAATGACTCAAAGCCAAATGGGCTCGTTCTCTGGGAGAATCTTTGGGAGCAGAGAGGGGAAGGGAGAGGGTTGATGGCCAAAGGTCTGGGATCTGGAGGTAGTTATGTATCTGATGTTTCAGGAGGAAAACCCCCTTAGCCTGAGCTGTTCTGGGTTGTCGGCATAAGTAGGGATATTATGAGTGGTAGAGGAAAGAACTGTGCCCTTCTAACAAAATCACTTTGCAGGGCAGCTGGCCACATTACTTGTCACTTTCCACCTGGACATGAGATCCAGGCAGCATTAGTGAGCCAGCGTGGGCTGGGCCTGCGAGATTTATGAAGTGTCATCTCTGTTCTGGGGGGGGTGACATTGGTGCTTCCGCCCCACCCCTTGTCTGCCCCATCTATCTGCCATCCTGGCCACCCTCTCACCCAGCTTAGGCTGGATTGGAGTTCTGGAAACAGCCCCTTCATCCATACACTGCCGGGCCAGTCAGTCAAGACAGTTTCAGCAGCTCAACAGGCCCCTACAGACCCAGCAAGTCCCCTTCTCACTTGAAAAGCTCCATCTTTTCTTGCTGTCCCAAGAGTGCCCAGGAATGGAAAAGCTGGCCTGGATGTCCTTAGCAAAATATTCCCTTGCCTGAGTTCAGCCACTAGAACCAGAGTGGTGGCTTGAGACATTGCTGCTCTGGCCTCTGCAGCCACAAAGTCTCATTTGGGTGGGCTTTTGGGAGTATGCAAACTGACCCCCCACTTCTAGGTCTGTAACCTTGGGCAGGTTCCAAACTTTTAGTTTTCCTTATCTGGAAATAAGAAGAAAGCATTTTCCTGTTGTTGTGTGTTTTGTTTTTGTTTTTTTCAGATGAGAAAAAAAGTAACGTTGTGGTTATATAGGATGGGAATGGTCCTGTAGAAAACAGGAACTTAGTAATGGAGTGTGGGGCATGGGGGCAAAAGTTCCTGTGAACCAGAGGGCAAGGATCTAGTGCGCACCCGGAGAGGTTGGTCTTAGATTAGGAGCACAGAAGCCCACTCACAGAGGGAGGGCAGAGCACCGGGCAGATATGGGCAGGTGGGTGGACGTGATGGGGCAGCATGTGGGGGCCTGATTGGAAGAGGCAAGGTCATCCACTGAAGGTGAAGGTAGGGGTGGAGGTGGTGGAGGTTTAAGGATAGATGACTTTCAACGCCCAAACTAGGCAACTAGAGGATGATTATTGGGCAGCTCCACGGGCCCCCTTGAGGTTACTGGTCATGAAGTTAACTTAGGCCAGTTGACCTATTTCTGTGTTTTCTCTAGCCAGCTTCAGCACTGTGGCTGCAGGGCAAGAAGGGACAGAGAGTAGGATTGAATCAGCGTTGGGATTTTGCCAGGCAAGAGAGAAAGGAACTGGGAGTGTATTCAAGGAAATGATTGTATTGATGTGTCATGAGGCCTCGGCTGGGTAAGAAGGGACATGAGGACATGGTGGAGAAGAAGAGGAAGGGACAGTAGTATGATCGATGGATGCTAAGTCCTGGTAAGGCCGAAGAATTATTGAGTTGGGTGCCAGATGGAATAAGCTGGAAAGAAAAGAAGTGGTAATCAGAACATTCAGTGTTTGAAGCGGAGACTATGGAGGAAGAGCTGTTTTTGAGATGTGACGACCCCCCCCCCCAAAGTAGCTAATTCAAGGCTCAGCTGCATCAACAGAGGTATATCATCTAGAACAAGGGAGGTGAATATCCCACTTAATTCTCCCCCTTTCAGACCATCGTGAATACTACATTTGGTTCCAGACAAGATAATTTGAGGGTCATAAATTACCTAAATTGCCTTTGGAGAACAATAATCATGACAGTGAAGGAAGTTAAAGGCTTAGCCTGGTGGGGTAAAAACTGAGGGACGGCTCTGTCCACACCCAGAGCACGATACCCCCTCCAGATATCTGAAAGCTGTCCTTCCAGAAGAACACTGGACTTGCTTCTGTATACCCACATGGAGAAAAACCAGTTGGGAGAATGCCAAAGGAGGCAGTCTGCAGCTCAAAATAAATCACAGGTATCCCACAGTACACCGGACCTTCTGTGAGAAAGAGTTCCTTTTCACAGCAAGAGTTCAAGGACAGGTTGTGTGGCTTATTAGTGGTGTTCTTATAGGAGGAGAGTTCAGCTTTAGATGCTCTTTACATTGCTTTCCCACCCCGGGATTCTATTAGGATCTTTTAAGATCCCTGTGAGGCTGGCAGTAGAGGTATTATTATTCCCATTTTATAGAATAGGAAACTGAGGTCAGGAGAGGCCCAGCAGCCTGTCTCAGGTCACATAGTAGTATCTGGCAGGGTTGCAAGTAGCACATGGATCTGCTGACCCCGAGGCCAGCCTGCTTTCTACAATACTTAATTACCTTAATTACCTGTGGAGGACAAGAGCAGGGAATGAAGTCGGCTCTGAGAGCCTGTTTTCTGCTTCCTGTTTCCAGGGCTCACGGCTTATCTAATGAGTCAGTAGTCATTCCATGATTTCCCACAGAGACATCTTGCTATTCATGTGAGAGCGTTACATAAAGTAGAATGTAAGAGGCTCTTCAAATTATCATTAAACTTAGTTCCCAGTCTCACAGACACACAGGCAGTGTAGGGGCGAACCCTTGGGGAGAGCCGTGCATCAGCCAGCAGGAATGTCGTTACGTGGAAAAGATGACGGGCTGACAGCTGGTTGTTTTGACGCTCTAATAAGCTAAAGCAGATGTGTCTGTGGATCCTGTAGGTGGGGAGGGAGCTGGTCTCCCCAGGCACTCTGGGGAATAGAGGAGCCCCAAGATGGAATGCCCGGCCTGAGGGTGAGTCAGCAACCCTGAAGTCAAACACCATGTATTTTAAGAAAGAACCTTGGGAAACATTGACTCCTGCTTTCAACATCCTTATCTCTTTCCAAATATCCTACTCATAAAAAGCTCCAACTTCTGGCCCCTGCCCACTCATCAGGATGGGTCTTAAGATTTTTTTATTTTTTTTCCGGCCTGGAAAAGAGTCTCTATGGCTGAGTTACGATCTTGGACTTTGGCCCTTGGGGAGGACCCACCAGAGCAGAAGGAATGTCCGTGTAAATATGTGAAGCACAAAAATAGATAACTGTGAGTGTCCCGTGGGGACGATGCCTGATGGTCCCGGGGAAAAGACGAGCAGATTCATTCTACCTGCATTCTCCCTGTCATGAAGGGAGAGCCGCGGCATTGCACCTGAGTGACAAGTGTGCTCCCAGGGTTTCCACTGACGTTGCTCATTTCTGTCACTTACAGTGGAATGGATGGGAATGGCCGCTTTAAGTCTGCCTCGCTCTGTCTGATGCTCAGCCTGGGTTGGATAGAACTCTGATGTCAGCAGCAGCTTCCACCTTTAGGCAGGTCAGGAAAGGAAACCACCTCCTGTCTCTCCAGCACCCAAACCCTAAATATGGAGATTCCTAAGCTGCTGAAATAAGAGTTATAAAGAAGAAGGGAAATGATAGTTCTAAAAAAAACCTGACTGTTTCAAAAAAAGTCATCTGCTTTTCAGCTCCAGGAAAATTTCTGTCTTTTTGTGTCTCTTCATCTTTCTCTCTTAGGCTCATGTTCTCTCTCTCTCTCTGTCTCTCTGTCTCTCTGTCTCTCTCTGTCTCTCTGTCTCTCTCTGTCTCTCTCTCTCTCTCTCTGACACACACACACACACCATCCTACACTAGAAACCTGAGGTTCACACCATAATGGCAATCATTATTAGTGGTCTTTGTAGAAAGTTCCAGTTCTCAGAGAAATCCAGACAGCTCTAGACCTCTGATTTCTGAAGCCAGTTACTGCACAGGCCCGCCCCTTCACACTGCCTCTCAAGCTGGAGGCAAGCATGCATTCCCTCTGTCACTTCAGCATGGACGAGATCGCCCCCATTCCATCTCCCTTCTGCTTCTCATCCCACTTGTTTCTGCTCTTACATTTGGAGGATGCCCCTAAAGTTTTCCACTCCAACGTGCTGACAAAATGACTAAATTATCTCTACAGTGCCCTTGATTGGTACTGGTCAGGCCTCTGTTCAAAGCAGAGCACCAACGCTGAAAGCTGGAAAGCAGGAAGTGAGGTCCCGAGACTGTTCCCTGCCCCTTGGTCGGTAATGTCAAAGCACACACCCCGTTTCAGTTATCCGCTGCGGTGGACCAGACCACCCCACGTCTGAGTGACTTAACACATGCTATTTGCTCTTGAAACTTTCAAGCTGAGCTGAGTCAGTGGGGTGGGTCCTGCTGGTCTTGCCAGTAGTTGCTTGTAGGGGCTGCTTTCAACTGGTGGAGTAGCTGGCAGCTGGGCTCAGCTGGGACTGAAAAGAAAGGCTGGGCTGCTGTCTGGACACAGAAGGGCTGGGCTCCTCTCGCTGTCCGTAGTCTCTTCACATCATCTCTCCATCTGGTTTCTTTTCTCGACAAGGTAGCTGAACTTGATTCATGGCAGTGCAGGGCTCCCAAGAACACGAAAAGGAAAGCTTCCAGGCCTTCTCATGGCTGAGACCTGAAGCAGACACAGTATAACGGTCCACCACATTCTACTGGCTAATGCAAATCACTGGTCCATACCAAATTCCAAGGGAGAGGGTAACACAAGGATGTAAATACCAAGAGGAATGGTTCACTGGGGAGCCACCAATGTAACAGACTACCACGTCCCATCCAGCCTGAGAGGCACAAAGAATGGGGCAGCCACCGTTATAGGAGGTTGTGCTCTGGAAAGGCAAGAAGAGCGAGAGAAGAATAACAGAGTTACTCATATAAGCAGGGAAATGTATGGTATAAAATCACAGTCATTTACTGGTACCTGCTGTACACAAGATGCTGTGCCAGGCATAGCAACCCACGGAGAAATAAACAGTCCTGTTATCAAGGAGATTTTCATTCACAGACATTTTCCTATATCTAGGAGAGCTTGGACCTGACTTCTATGCTTTCTTAGCCTCTGAGTTTCTATGTAAGTCTAGAGCTCATGAAGAGTTCTAGGATGGAAATATAAAGTTGGGAATTGCCAGTTCACATAATGTTTAGTGTCAAGGCAATGATGAATTCACCTAGGGAAAGAGAATAGAGAGAGAAGAGAATGGGCTCACCACCGTTTTCTGAACCACACCCTGTGGGTAACTGCAAACCAGCGTGCTCAGCAAAATGGAGGATTCGACTAGGAAGTTATTGGTAGGAATGGCAAGGTGAGAAAAAAGTCTTCATTCATTGCACAAGCTCTGATGCTAGGATTCTAAAGGCTTTCTAGGTTCAACAGGGAAGAGTGTCATGATTGATTAGCAATGTCTGCCCTGAGCAGGGGAATGAGGTGTGTGTGACAGCCTGTGTGCTATGCTTTAGCCATTCGGGATCCATGAGTTGCCTCGTGGCTAAGCATCTGCAGTTCTATGAGCATTCAAAGGAATGTGAAGGTTAAAGATTTTTCTTCTCCCGGTGTTCAGGATATTTCAGGAGCTAAACCAAACCTTTCTATTTGGTCCACATGAAACGACAGCTTCTTCTTCTGAGTTATAAGAACACTCAGGAATATGGTCCCTTGGGTACACTCAACCCCCACCCCCACCCCCAGCCCACTCTGGAATAAAGCAATGGATCATATAAAATAAAAGCAGGCATGCAAACACTGTCCTGTGGCTCCCAAGCCTGGCCTGACATTGGATAACTCACCAGGGGAGTTATCAAGATAACAGACTCCAGCCTCCTATGCCACAGTGGGCGTAGGTTGAGTCCTGGGCATCTGTATTTTTGAAGCTTTCCTGATGCTTCCAACAGAGTTATACAAAGATTGAAGTTTGAGAAACTGACGGACCACGTCCTAGGAGAGGCACGTTTTGAGTGGCCCCAGCTCCCTCAGCTTTTAGAGTCAAACTGGAGCCTGAGGTGAGTGTGTAAGGACTGGTACACAGAGACTTCCCACATGCCTTCCCACTGGGGGCCTGCATGAGGAAAGACCCAGCGCATTCTGTGGGCTCGCCATGCCATGGCAGTCCATCCTGACAATGCACCTGCTGTTCTGACAGCTTCCTTCCGTCCCAGCTGCTTCTGCTGGAATCCCCTTGGCCATGAGGAACTTGAGCTGTTTGCAGGCCTGACATAATTATACTGCCACATGTGGGGAAAGAACTCACACATCTGGGTACCCAGGGCCCAGAAGACCTATCCTGTGGAGGAATGAGGCGTGCCTTTCCCCACCAACCTGTGCATGCCAAAGCTTGCTTCTCTGTGACTGTCTTGTTTGGGGGATTTCTTATAAAAAGTGTCCTGCAGAAGTACAGAAAGTCCTGTCACTTTTCCAACAAGTATGTCTATGTTTTGAAATTTGGCTTTTCAAACTTTTCCTGTGAAGGGAAAGAAAGATAGTAGCAGCAGGTACTGTGTCCAGCACTCTGGGGATCAAGCTTTATTTTCACCACTGAGGTGAGAAAACTCATCACAGAAGCTCCAAGAAAGCTAGAAGCAGCACACACAAATAATGTCTCTAATCGTGCATTTCCAGGGCTTTTGAATAAAGACTACATGCCCAACACTCTACTAGGCACCGTAATGAGATTCAAAAGAAACAAAAGACATGGACTGGGTCCTCGAGAATCTGACAGACCTTCCAAAAAGACAAAAATTTTGAACAGGAAATAATTAGAAACGAGGTAAGCTCTCGACTGGTGTTGAGTTCAAAGGGAATTCAGAGAAAAGCATGTGGGAGAAGATTAGAACAGAAGGCACACCCACTCAAGTTCTGCCTTCCCCGGGAATTCTGCCCTGACCAGCCTGGCCTGAAGCTCTTTCTGTTTGTAATCATAGAGTAACTATTGGCCAGAGAATTCATTTGCTAATTAGTATGCCCCGCATTGTAACATCTCCTCTAATGGTCCAGAGCTTTGCTCTAAAGCTTTTTTGGTCTTTAACCTTTCACGGTCAGAGCAGAGATTAGGCAAAGACGTGCCTGAAGTGTTTTAGAGGGGTTCAGGTATCACGGGGCTGGAGTATGGACTTCATGGATCAGACCTTCCTCAGGCCCTATGACTCTGTAATGTCTCTACCTGACTGGTAGTTCCTGGCGAGCAGAGAGCATGACTTTATTCATGGTCGGCCCGTGGTTAATGGTGAGGGAGGGAGTTGGGTGGTTGATTAGTTAGTTGAGGGATTGAAAGCCTTCACCAGGCTAACTATCAATTAGAATTATGAGTCTGACCACATCTGAGGAAGCTCGGAAGAAGGAACTCAGTGACTCGTTCTAGCTTGCCTGGCCTCTGAAGAAGCAGGACAGTTTTCCAGTCTCAGCCTGACATGGTTCATTGTTGACCGTCCAGCTTCTACACGTTTCCATCAGAATAGGAGCTGAATGGTGCCTGATGATGGACTCTCATGCCTGCAAGGAATCTGCCGTGGGCCACAGAAAGTGCTGGAAGGCTGTAGCAAACTGCAAACCAGCACTCACCTCTTTAGGACCTATGCACGTCCATCGTGGTCAAGCAGACTGAACAACTGAGAGAGCGTGACGTTCATTAGTTAAGGTCCAGCCCCAGAACTGTGCTGGAGGAAGTTTGCTGACGAGGCAGATGGATTCAGCGATGCCAGATGGCTGTTTCCTTTTCATTTTCCCTCAGCAGTCTGATTTTATCACCTGGCATTAGAATACGAACAAAATCATGCCCAGGCCTGAAAGTTTCGGATTATAGCAGAGAAGATGAAGGAGTAGAAGGGTTTTTGTGTTTTTTTTGTGTGTTTTTTTCTCATTTTCCTCAATGGATTAATAATAATAGTAATAATAGCTCTTATTTACTTAATTGCTTACTATGTGCATGTGCTGATACAAGCACTTAATACAATAGTAATTCATTTAAATCTCACAGCAACACTCTGAGGTAGGTACTATTATTAGATTCATATTAAGAGATGAGGAAAATGAAGATTATAAAGTGTAAGCACCTTGCCTAAGGAAGGGGACCATATGAAGACCCCACCCACTAGCAATGATTGTTAAATGCACAAAGTCTAGGACTGAACTGCCTGAGCTTGAACCTCTCTCCTGCCAGTTATTAACAAGCTACTTAGTTTATCTGTGCCTTCATTTCCTCATTTCTAACATGCATTTTTAATTTGTAGAGTGCTCAGTATGATAACTGACACAATCCATGTAAAATGCTTAACATTATATCTCATAATAGGAAACACTTCAATCATGTTTGTTATTATTATTATTATTAATTTAGGTAATTTTCAAAGCCACTTTCCTTTAGGTAGTGATTTAGTGGTATCCTCCTTCATGCATTCCTGCTTGAGTTAAATTATCAACTATTCTATCCATCACTTCCTTCCATAGTGCCCCACTCGTCTATCCCCTCCATCCCAATACCACTTTCCCTCTCTTCCCCAATGCTGATCTTATGAGGGGGGAAAACAGCCCTAGAAACACCGGGTATGATCCATCTCTGTTTTCAGCTCCCCGGGATATACAGTTAGTAAATGTGTGGTCTCCACCCCCTACATATGATCAGCTTAACTTTGCTCACCCCTCCCCCCAGGTGGAGAGGCATTGTGTATACATGTGTGTACATGTGGGGGTAAAATCTCCTATTTTCTGCAGTTTTGGCTGAATATTGTTTGGACCTTACAGACCCACCACCCTGAGAGCATTACTCGCTTGAGTCACTGGACATCTTTTTGTGTAACACATTTCTCAACACAGAAATGAAAAACAGAAACTTGTCCAAGGATAGAAAAGCATTAAATCACCCCGAGATCAACCCACCGATACTGACTTAATTAAGAGGCGGCACATTCAGCACTTTGCTCTGGAGCTGGAAGGGAGCCTTGGATAACTTCACGTCCTCCCGCCCTCTCCCTCGCTCCCTCAGCTCCAGTCACTTGGCTTTCTTGCTGCTCCTTCAACTTGTCATTTTTGATAGAGCCACAGAACCTTCATGCTAGCAATTTCCCCAGCTTTGAATGTCTTTCTATTTTCATGGCTGTTTCCTTCCCATCATTCACGCTTGGAAACAGGTCCATACCCAGGTAGGGTCTAGTGCGGAGGCCTCCACAAGGCAGGATATCGGAACTGAGCATCCTGAAGAAAATGGAAGCCTCAAATGGCTGCAGCCCCCATGAAGAAGAACTCGGCTCTGCTCCCCAGCTTAGGGAAATGACAGCTTGGGGTGGAGGGAATTTCTGTTGAAAGAAACCAAAACACCAAGCCTTTACCACATGTAAATTTAGACTCCACATTTGCAATATCCACACAGTGCAAAAATCCCCAAGTTAAGAAATGGGTATAAAATCTTGTTTCCTCCCACGGGTATGGCGGGAGAACCTGGCAGAAGGAAAAGCAAAACCTCCGTATAGGGATATTCCCACAACCCATGCTGTGTGGGGTTTCTTGAAGGGAAAAGCAATTCCCCAATGAAAATAAATTCATGATTCACAATAATCCACACAGAAACAATTCACAATGTGGGAACATCAGATACACAACTAATAGAACAATTAGAACCCCAGAAAAAGGAATATTCTGAGAAAGATTATAAAGCAGCCATACTTAAGTGTATGAAAGAGATATTTTTTATAAGAATGAAGTAATGAGGAAAGTACTCAACACTGTGGAAAAAACAGGCAGATTTGAATAAATAAATAAATAAATAAAACAAAATTCTGAAAATGAAAAGCAGAGTCATGGAAATCCTGCAAAGTGCACTAGAGTTAGGGGAAGACACCATCAGAAAACCTAAATCCTCGAAATTTACAGTCTGGAGGTATCTTAGAAAGACCCTCCATTCCTAGTCCTCATTACCCAGAAAGGAAGTAGGACTCCAAGGTGTTGTATTTAAGAAGGGTTTTTCCTCCAACACGGGAGCTGCGGTTGATGAAACAGACCGTTTCTTGAGGGAAAGAAAGAATGTGTAAGACTGGAATCCCCAAATCCCAGCTTTGTCATTCCACGCCAGAAAGGATGTAGCAATTCCAGACAGTGCCGTGGCATGATGTATTCACTCTCGTTTCCTCTGTCTCTCTCCTTCTCTGTGTCCTGCTCATTCATACTCACACATCTGTATGCTTGCAAGGAATCTGCCCTGAGCCACAGAAATTGCTGGAAGGCTGTAGCAAACTGCAAACCAGCACTCACCTCTCATTCTTCTTCTTATTATTCTACTGTGTTCATTTGATTAGGCTTAACCAGATTGTTTTTTTAATAAAGTTGGATAACTGGAAAAATTCCTAAAAACAAATGGTTCAGTCCAGATAAGTTATGTAAAGAAAAAAGTATCTGGATGTATATACACCGAACCGTTAACAGTGATTACAGATGAGACATGAGATTTTCAGGGATATTTGCTTGCCAAGCCATTCATTTCTATAATGTTTGATTGGGTGCAGGCATTTCTTTTGTAATTAGAAAAAAATATGGATTTTTCTTTTTTTAGTTTCAGGTGTACAAAACAATGTAATAGTTACACATTTACACCCCTCACAAAGTGATAACCCCACACCCCCAATCTATTGCCCTTCTGACATCGTTTATATCTATTACAATTCCATTGACTCTATTCCCTATGCTGTACTCCATATCCCATGACTATATATATATATACATTAAATTATAGTTGACATACAATATTATTCAGCTTCAGCTTCAGGTGTACAGTGCAGTGATCAGG
This sequence comes from Rhinolophus sinicus, assembly GCF_036562045.2. Lineage (NCBI taxonomy): Eukaryota > Metazoa > Chordata > Mammalia > Chiroptera > Rhinolophidae > Rhinolophus > Rhinolophus sinicus. Next base: position 109,156,717 of record NC_133756.1, read on the forward strand.
CACCTATACAGTCCATGAAGTGGTCTCCCTAATAAGATATGTGCCCATCTGACACCCTACATAATCTTTACAACATTATTAATTATATTCCCCAAACTGTCTTTCATATCCCGTGGCAATATTGTAGTTACCACTTTGTGCTCTCTAATCCCCCTCCCTTCTCCCTCATCCGCACTCCCCTCCCATCTAGCAACCATCAGTTTTTCCTCTATATCTCTGAGACTATTTCTGATTACTTTGCTCATTTATTCAGTTCTTTAGATTCCACATATAAGTGAGATCATATGGTATTTGTCTTTCTCTGTCTGACTTATTTCACTTAGCATAATGTTCTCTAGGGCCTCCCATATGATTGCAAATGGTAAGATTTCACTCTTTATGGCTGAGTACCACAGTTTCTTAATCCAGTCATTTACCAATGGGCGTTTACCAATGGGTTGTTTCCACGTCTTGGCTATTGTGAATAGTGCTGTAATAAACAGAGGGGTGCATATATGTTTTCGAATTAGTGTCTTGGATTTTTCCGGATAAATACCTAAGAGTGGAATTGCTGGGTCATAAGGTAGTTCCATTTCCAGTTTTTTGAGATACTTCCATACTGATTTCTATAGTGGCTGCACCAATCTGCAATCCCACCAACAGTGCGCAAGGGTTCCTTTTTCTCCAAATCCTTGCCAACACTTGTTGTTTGTTGATTTATTGATGACAACCATTCTGACTGGAGGGAGGTGGTATCTCATTGTGGTTTTTATTTGCATTTTTCTAATGATTAGTGAGGTTGAGCATTTTTTCATATGTCTGTTGGCCATCTGTACGTCCTCATTAGAGAAATGTCTCTTCATGTCCTCTGCCCATTTTTAATCGGGTTTTGTGTGTTTTTTTTTTTGGTGTTGAGTTGAATGAGTGTTTTATAAATTTTGGATATGAACTCCTTATCAGATGTATTATTGACAAATATTTTCTCCCATTCAGTAGGCTGCCTTTTTGTTTTGCTGATGGTTTCCTTTGCTGTGAAAAAAACTTTTTGGTTTGATGTAATCCCATATGTTTATTTTTTTCTTTTACTTCCCTTGCCCGAGGGGATAGATCAGTAAAAATGTTACTCAGAGTAATGTCTGCAAATGTGCTCCCTATATTTTCTTCTTGGGGTTTTACGGTTTCGGGTCTTACATTTAAGTCTTTAATCCATTTTGAATTTGTTCTCATACATGGCGTAAGGAGATGGTCCAGTTTCAGTTTTTAGCATGTGTCAGTCCAGGTTTCCCAGCACCATTTATTGAATAGACTGTCTTTCCCCAGTGTAAATTCTTGCTTCCATTGTCATAGATTAAATGACCATATAGGCATGGATTTATTTCTGGGCTCTCTATGCTGTCCCATTGATCTGTGTGTCTGTTTTTATGCCAGTATAATGCTGTTTTGATTACTATATGGATTTTTTATAATGAGTTAAGCAGCAATTCTTTCCCAGAGACAGTTCCTTGCATTAAACAATAAAAATAATAAAGAAATAAATAAACAAGCAAGCATTCCACCCTTCACTCTCTCTGGTGATTTGAGTGCTGGGCTAACCTTGACTCCTAAGGACAACAAAGCAATTCATATACATTGACTCATTTAATACAACAACCCTAGTCAGTAGCTACAATTACTGTCCTATCCCACTAAAACAGAAGTTCCAGGAAGGGATCTTTGTCTCTTCTGTTCACTGCTGTGTCTCAAGCACACAGAACAACGTGTAGTGCAGAATGGATTCTCAATAAACATTTACTGAATGAATGCACTCTTTACAGATGAGCAAACTGAGGCACAGAGAGGTTAAGGAACTTGTCCAAGGTCACACTTTTAGCAAATTGTGGAACCAAGTTATAACCCAGGTGGTTATAACTCCAGAACCCCCCTCTAACTTGGATACTCTCTATTTCTGTTCTTTAAACATGAAAGAAAAGACAGTGCAACATACTCTAGACACTTTCTTGATACAGTAGGCAAGGAGGATAAATGGGAGGGAGGTCTTATGGAAACTATCCTACTTAGCATATTCATGTCTTCTCTCTCCAGGCTGTTCTAGGGCAGGGGTAGTACCCCACCTAGCCTCACCATTAGGGGGGCTCTGGAGGGACTAGCCATCAATTCCCATTTTCAAAACTCTCTGGCTACCAGCAGTGAGGAATCATCCTCTTTAAAAAAAAAAAAAGTATATATATATATATATATATATATATATATATATATATATATAGAGAGAGAGAGAGAGAGAGAGAGAGAGAGAGAGAGAGAGAATTGACATATAACATTGTGACATTGTGTAAGTTTAAGGTATACGTGTTAATATGATACATTAATATACTGCAATATGAATACCGCCATAGCCTTTGCTAACACCTCTATCACGTCACATAATTATCATTTCTTTTTGTGGTGGGAAAATTTGCCAGCATCTGGATCAGTTGTCTGGTTCTTCCTTCTTTTTTTTATTAAATTTATTGGTTGACTTGCTTAACACAATTATATAGGTTTCAAGTGTACATTTCTATAATACATCATCTATATATTGCGTTGTGTGTTCACCACCCAGGTTCTTCCCTCTTAACCACCCACATGGCCCGTGGTCCCCTTACCCCTTCATTCACCAGAGCTGGGCGCCCCCTGTAGGCCTCTCCACAAACTACAAACCCAACCAACCCACCCCCAAGGGAAAAGCTGAGGCTCTGGCTCCAAGCTTCTTCTGGTGGATTTAAAACTATATAAACAAAGGAAAACCCCTAAGCTTATAGCATACAAACTACAAAGAAAGCTTCAAGGTTTTATTTTAATTTTAAAAGATAGAAAAGAACATGACTGTTAGCTCTAAGCCCCGATTATATTTCAAGGAAATTTTCACATTCAGAGTCCTTCTCAGCAGACACGGTCACTGCTCGTTATTTTTATGTACACTGAATTTTAGAAATGCCCTCTGTATCTTACCTCATTTCCCCGCCTGGCCCTCCCTAGGACTCTAATCTTACAGCCTCAGAGAACCTGAGCAAGAAACAACAAGCCCATTTGATCAAACTCCCTCACTGCACAGGTGAGGAAACAGAGACCCAGACGGAAAATTAGCTCCCCACAGTCAGATAATGATAAAAGCAGTGGGAAGGTAAGGGGAACCTATCCAGTTGTTTGCTCTCAGTCACAAAATTCATGAAATCTTTTCCAAGTTTCCGTTCAGCATGTATTTATCATGTACTTTCTCTGTGCCCCAGAGTGTGTCCAGTACAAAGAAAAGACCCACCTTGAAGAATTCAATTCTCCCTGAGATAGTAATGTGCGCACATAAAATAATCAGAAAATAGTTCAAGGCAGCATCAAGTTACCTGTTTATTCATTTATGTATGCAGTCATCCATCCATCCATTCATTCAATGGACAGATATGTATTGAACATAGCAGTAAGTCAGAAATAGACTTTGTTCTAAAGGAGCTTACAATTGACTAGGGGGAAAAAAGAGGTGCTCAAAGAATTACTACTGGGTTTGTATAGATTAAAGATGAGCTTCATTAACGGCCCTGCCTACAGTGTCAATCAAGGCTAATAGGGGAAATAGGTGGCCAAGGGGCCTGGGATATTTGACTGGGTTTAAAAGTTATGACCTTGAGAAAAGATGAAACAGTGCCATTTGCGACAAAATGGATGGATCTTCAGATTATTGTGCTAAGAGAAATAAGTCAGACAGAAAAAGTCGAGAACCATATGATTTCATCAATATGTGGGATATAAAACTGAAAACAATAAAGGAACAAGACAAACAAAGAAACAAAAACTCATAGACACAGACAATAGTTTAGTGGTTACCAGAGGGTAAGGGGGAGGGGGGTGGTAAATGAGGGTAAAGGGGATCAAATATATGGTGATGGAAGGAGAACTGACTCTGGGTGGTGAGCACACAATGTGATATATAGATGATGTATTACAGAATTGTACACCTGAAACCAATGTAACTTTACTAACCATTGTCATCCCAGTAAACTTTAATGAAAAAAAAAATGTTATGGCTTTCTTCCTAGGAAAGAGCTAGCAACTCACTTTTATAGAGCACCTACTCTATTCTGGGGGCTTTACATTTAATTACCACAGCAACCCTTAGAGAGCAAATAACTGGGGCTCAGAAAGGTTAAGTACGTTGTCCATCCTCACCCAGCTAGAAATTGGAAGAGTTTGAACTCGTCCCAAACCCACCTGACTCCAAAACCTGAAGACATGTCATACAGACCCTCTGCTGCTCACTTTCCTGGCCTGGCTGGGAGGGCCCTCCCCACAGTGGCCTCATCCTTGGGGGTGAAAGAAATAGCCTGTGATACAAAGAAATAGCGATTGTGATACAAAGATGCTTTGCCTCTGTGGCCTCTAGGAAAGGAGGGTGCGGCTCCAAGGGGAGCTGGTAATATCATAAGAGATGTTTGCCACTGGTCCCTCCTGTGGTGGGACTGTTCTCTGTCATTCATTCATTCATGCTTTCATTTGTTCAATATTTGTTACAGAGCCAGGCAAGTACGGAGCCTGGGGCACCCAGCAGCATGTCTATTGTCTATTTGGTCTTTTAACATGGATGTCTGAAGCTGCCTTGTCCAGAGGGCAGGAAAGGAGGCAGGGGGCAAGGGGCAGGACAGGGGATCAGTTAAAGCTCCTTCTTCAGCTGTCCTGCCATACTGGAATGAGTAAGACCACCTCCCCTGCCCTCAAGGACTGCCTCGCCCCTGCTTTGATCTAGCCTGTCACCTAACCTTAATCTTTCCCTTTCTTCCCCTCACCAATTTTGCTTCACTGGGTCCCAAAAGCCCACCAACACAGACTAGGTTCTCTGACCTTATTGTTTCCCACCCCCAGACGACCTGTCTTACTTCAAGGTAGAATTTAGCCAATTCTATGAGAGGGGGTTGGTTTAGACTCCGAGGAGATTGAGACACAGTTGTCGGACAGACGGTATGGTACATATACCATGGTAGTTCACCTGAACAGAGATCAGAATGGGCCAAACTAATCAGAGAAGCTTCATGGAGGACATCAGTGGCCTCATGACTGCTCAAACGCTCAATCTATGGGCCAATCAGAGCGGGCATAAGTGCTGACACCCCCAAGCCGGCTAGTGGGTTGGTGGCTGGGAAAAGCGCGTGGGTTTTAGGAGCAGAAAGTTAAGGAGTGAGTGTCTGTGCCCTAGAAGAAAAATTCAGTACTGGCCTCTGACCTTGGAGAGGTCAAGGGGTGAGCAGATCAGCCACCATCCCCTTCCCAGCACTGGGATTTCTGGCGCCATTTGCGTGCTTGCCCAGGAACTCGGACAAACAAGGAAATCGAGGAGGAAATCCAAACTGTTCCTGAAGTGTTTTCTGTCTGGCCTGGGATTGCTGTCAGAACAGTGGCTGGGGAATGGCCACATTATTCTGGGATTGTTGCTTAGAAGTTGCTGCTTCCTGTGACTATCTTGTTACCCAATGGGAGTTTTCCCCATTAGGCCAGAATGCCCCCCACAGGAGCCGGCCAGTCTGGCTGCCAGGGCAGGGCTCACCAGAGGAATCTTCCTGTGAGGGACCTGAGAAGGCAAAGGCTTCAGGGGTCCACTCACACACCCCACTCCCCGCTGGAATCTCTTCCATAGCTTCCATGCCAAGTGGCGCTCTGGTAACCATGGAATCACTTCCAGTGACCAGCAGCTTCTTTCCATCCAGTGTTTGAAATCTCTGCCTTACATGGCACTAAAATCTGTGTCCTTCTGACTTCTACCTGCTGGCTCAAAGCCACATGAAAGAAGTCTACTTAATTCCCTGTCGACAGAATGGTCCTTCATGTCTTTGAAGATAATCATTATGCTTCACTCCACTTGGCTTTCTCTTTTTCAGGCTCAGTATTCCCGCCTTCTCCAATCCATGGTTTCTGGTTTCCTCACCTACACAATAGTTTCCCTGTCACCCTTCTGGATCCTTTCCCAACCCCTGCCCCCAGCAGAATGAGTCACTCCCTCATACATACCTGTGATGGAGCTGTGCTGTGAGGGCTTCACTAGGCTGTGAGGTCCTAGAGGGAGGGAACATGACTTCTTCCAATTCTAACTGGACTGTGGCTCCCACCTCCTCCCATCTCCTTAGGGTCTCTCCATCATTACTACTCTCATCTCTCCTCCATACTGGTTCCTGTATCTCATATGCACACCTCCCATCTCAAAAATAAATCCGTCCTTCATTCCCACATCCCCCAATGGCTGTCAGCCTCCCTCTACTTCATAACCAAGCTTCTTGAGATTCATAATCACTGACATTTCCTCCCCTTCCACTTACCCTCTAACCCCCTGCAGAATGGCCCCCTCCCCACCACTTCACTGAAAGTGGTCTGGCAAAAGTCACAAAAAATCTTCTAAATGCCAACTCCAGTACACACTTCGAGATCCCTGTTTCACTGGACATCTCAGCAGCGTCAGACGCGACTGCTCTGCCTGCCCACCTTCTGCCCTGCTGGTTCCCCTGCTCACTTTCCTTTGCTGGACTCTCCCCTAGCGCCCCAGCACCTCAGACTCAGCACGTGTCAAACCTGTCTTACCCAGTAAGCCTGTCCTTCCCTATCGCCAACTTCGTCAAGCAGTGGACACACCATCCCCCATCCTGGGCTCCTCCTCCTCCTTCATCTTCCACATCTGCCCTGTTATGAAGTCCTGCCCTTAATAACCATCACCTCCGTGGATGTGCCAGGCTTTTTATATACATTACCCCATTAAACTCTCACAACAGGACTGCAAGAGCGGTATTATGATCCCACGCTATTCTCAGCGAAGACTGAAATTTGGATTAAATCGCTTGCTCAAGGTGACACATTTAGTAAGTGATGGAGCCAGACCCTCTCGACCCCGAAGCTCTCCACACTCTGCCTGGCCTCCTTCACATCTTTTACCCAGTCCCTCTTCTCCCGTTCGGTCCCCATTGCCTTGTCCCGGAAGTTCATGGTCTCTCCCTGGGGTTCCGTGACTCTTTATCGCCAATATGTCCGCCCACCCCATCATCCACTCTGCTGCCAGAATGAACTTCCTAAAACACATGCCACTTTCCTGCATAAAGCCCCTCAGGGGGGCCCCATTGCTCTCCAGACTGACTAGACTCTTTGCACAGGCCTGTAACGGGGTGGCCACTGGACACCACCCAGCCTCATCTCTCCCGCCTCCTCCCCTTCTCCACACCCCTCTCCCCATCTCCAGCTCTATTTATTTCCCTGGAGCTCCAGGAAGGCCCCCTGGTCTCATTCCACAAGCATGTGCTGTTCCCTCTACCTGTGACGCCCTTCTCCCATCCCTACCCCCACATACACACGGACCTCTGAGTCCCCTGCTCTGCGAAGCCCTCACCGCCTCTCCCCCAGCCGAGCTGCCTGATCCCTTTCAGGCCTCCCACATACCTAGCACATACCTTTATGATTCCTCTTGTCACAGTATGTTGCAACTGCTTTTTTTATTTTCTTGTGTCCCCATCAGATTTTTGCCTTTGCCATCTAGCAGGTAAGACAGTCCCTTGTCCACAGTGGTCACTTAGAAATGTTTGCTGAGTTGAATTTTTATATCCTACCTAGGATAGTTCCTGACACAAAGAGGATACCCTGCTGTACACATTTCTTTAATAATTAAAACAGAAACATCAATAAATAATTGTGGTGCAATGTGATATATGCTATTATAGAGAAATATCCAGGGTATCATGGCAGCCTGGAGGAAAGAATTGCTGCTACCCTGAAGGTAGAGAAAGCAATGGGTCAGAGAAGCCTTCCTGGAAGAGGTGACATGCCGGCTGGGACTTACAGTTTGAGTAGGAGCTGGCCTGATGAAAAGGGCTTCCTAGGTGCTTGAGCAAAGGCGTGGCGCAGTGCATGCCCCACAATGGTTGGGGAGCAGCAGCATATGCCAAGGAGGCTGCAAGGAGGCTTAACGACAGCTTTAAGCTTGAGCTTTAAGCTTGGAGCCAAAGTGAACATCACCAAAGGCGTTTGGACATAATCCCAAAGGCAGTGGGAGCCCAGTAAGGATTTTCAGAAAATAAGTGGCCTGCACAGATTTGTGTTCAGAACGCTAGGGAGGATGCATTGGGGGAGGGGCATAAACCCGGAGGAGGTGAGTTCCGTTATGGTAGGTTCCTGGACAGGAGGAGCAATGGCAGTATTCCCAGGGACAGATGGCCTTGCCCTGAGTCCACCCAGCCCCACCTGGTACAAAGTTCTTTCTGCAGAGGGTTGTGTCTTTCTAAGTGTGCTCCACCTCAGGTGGGGAGGGTAGGACACAGAAAGGTAAAGCGTCTGGTCAAATGAGTTTAGAAGATGCTGGGTTGAACAGGTCTCTTAATGCAGGACTTTTCAGAGCCTTTAATATATATGTAACATTCAGAGTTTCCCAAACAGGGTTAGCCATGGAAACTCTATGTGACAGCATCTCAAGGGACTCAAGTTTAACAGAAGACGTAACACAGAATCAAAGACCCAGAGCTTTCATGATTCTGTCAGTGCTGGTTCTTGGAAGGAAAAAATAAATAAAAGAAATAGCTCTGCATTGGGTGACAACTGATGTTCTCACTGAGTCCTCTGCTGTGAGAGTCTTGTGCGTGTGTTTTTTGTTGGGGGAACAGAGTAGGCTCCCATGGAAATATGAGTGGTAGCTTTTAGTCATTCTGTTTGGAGACAGGCTGAGCAAATTCACCTGCTCCTCCCAGCTCCCTCGTGTTTGTTCAGGCCTGAAAGAGGTCAGGCCCAGGTGTTTGAAAGAATGACAGGTCCTGACCTATGGAAAGAGAAACCAGGTGGGCAGCCCCTGGAATGTTCTGCTCTCACCACCTCCCTCACGCAGTGTTCAGTCAGCTCGCTGGGGGAGGGTGGGGAGGGTGGAACAGCCACCTCAGAATCCCCTTACCCTCGGGAGGCTGCATCCCAGGTGGCAGGGACCCTGATCAATGGGTCCTGGCTTGGGTCCTGTCACATTGTCACACACAGCTCACCAGGGCTCCCAGGCACAGGTCACCATTTGCAGGCTGCCTCTTGCTTGAGCCCTGGGGGAAGAATTTAAACATCCACCACCCGTCAGTCGGCCTTGTGTCTTTAAATGAGCCCTGGCCTTGGAATGCCTTCCTTGGCAGCTCCAAGGCCATTTCCCAGCTGAGTCCCCAGGGGTGAGAAGTCCGGGCAGCTCCACTAATGGCTTGGGGAGGGCCCTCTTTGTCCACTGCAGGAACTCTCCCCTGGAGAAGCATCAGAAGTTCCTCAGCCCCTGCCAGGGCTTCAGGGTGAAGAGTTCAAAAGAGCAGAAGGGGTCAGATAAGCAGGAGCCTCCCCAGTAAGGGGGGGCTTCTGTAGGCAAGAGGTCAGCAATACGCTGCCAGCACTAAAATCAGGGCCCAGAGCCCTGAGGAGGGGGCAGCTGTACAACCTGGAGGGTGACTGCCTCAGCCCTGCTCACTCAGCTGGTCTGCTGGGCTTCCGCTCAAGAAGGACTCCAAAATACTCTCAAGACTTTCCTGTCACATGTTGCTCTTACTCAGAATGGTCAGACCACCCTACTTTGGACTTGTAGAATTATCTGAGTGAAGCTCCTGGTGCATCTACTCCAGCCACACACTAAGTAGCCTCTGCTGCTCTTCCAGCCCTCAGAGCAGGAAACTGAGACCCAGAGCGAAAGGGGCCTCACCCAAGACTCAGAGCTTCTGTCAGAGACAGAGAGAAAACACGGTTTTCCTGTGCCCCAGTGCAGTATTTTCTTCACCACATGGCACTTCCCTTCTCTATGGAGAAAGAAATCCAACTTTTTCATCTACTTAGTTTTATCCTTTACAGACTCATGTCGCCATTGAAACTAAACTAAGGTAAGTTCTAGAGTCCGGTACAACTGGATTCAGATTCCAGCTCCATGACTTTCCAACTGCAGTAAACAACCCCTGGGCAAAAAACGTCTGTAGCTCAGGAATCCTTCTCAGAAATAACACCTACTTCATAAAAGCATGTGGAGATTAATTGAGATAATATGCCAAAAGCTCAGGGAGCTGCCCAGCAGGTAATAAACACTCAATAAGATTTAGTTATTTTTGTTACTGTTGTTAGCAGTACTAAGTGTCCATGAATATATGGAAGGCAATTATAATTAACATTTAAATTGGTGTTATGGGGTAGGTTCAGTACCTGTATTTGTATGTGCTTGAATGAATTGAGAAAATATTTTTTCTCCTAAGCATTTAAATTTTCACTTGGAAATAGTGTTTTTGTTCTTAATTGGCTTTTAATTAGTTTAACAAGTTGTCAGGCAAACTCACAACTATCATTTCCACCAACCCTTTCATGTATCTACCCCTCCTTAAAACATTTATTGAACAACTGCAGTATCAGCTTATCATAGATGCTCAATAAATGCTTTTGGATGGATGGGCGGGTGGGTGGATGGATGGATGGATAGACGGATGGATGGATGATGCTAAGAGAGCAGTTGAAGTCATTACCTTTGGTTCAGACTAGCTAGTGGCCTGGTTTCATGGCCTCAAAGACGGGCCGAGGAACTAAGAGAAAGTGGTGAAGGGCCCAAAGTTCTCAGTGGAGACAAAGAGTAGGTACAGTGGAACTGAGGGAGATGGAAGGAGGGAGAGGCTGTGGTCAGAGACGGAAATGGGCAGTGTGAAATTCTAGAATAGGGCTGGTTCCTGGCGAGAAAAGATGCAGGGAGCAGCAGTGGGGAGGGGTGTGCAATGTGGAGAGGGTTCTGGAGATCCGTGGACCTACTGAGGTCGAGGAACTCTGAGTCTAGTTATTGGATGGGCAATTCACAAAGCCTTTTCTGGAATCCCAAGTTCGTACTGAAGTGACCCGAATTAATGAGGTTTTACTCAATATCTCAGCAAATGGCTCCCTAGGGAGGTTCTCACATATAAAACTGAATATAATATGAAAGAGTAATAGTGCACTGAACGAAAGTATTTATTCATAATTCTTGCCTTATTTTTACCTAGATGGTGTTTAAAGGTCAAGTGTGCGTGCGTGTGTGTGCGTGTGTGAGTGTGTGTGTGTGTGTGTGTGTGTGTGTGTGTGAGAGAGAGAGACAGAGAGAAAAAGGAGAATGTGCATCACATTCTTTTGTCGTCTGACCTTTTCGGCATTTCAGCTCCAGGCCAGTTGCGGAGCTGCACTGGGCATCTTGTGAGGGTTATATATAGCAAAATGTCACCAGCAACCAAAGACATTCTGTTCCCCCTCCCAACCCAAATACTTGAAATTCACACCCTGAACAAAAATGCACAGTAAATTTTGGCTTGGCAAGCACAGCATTGTATTTTGTGCACAGGAGGGTTTTTGTTTGTTTGTTTGTTGTTATCATTTCTCTTCATTGTACAAGGAGCAGGGGACTGGATGGTGGGTCAGGAGACACAGCAAGCCCCCTACCCCTCCCCCGTCAGCACTTGCTCTATGACTGTGAATAAGAATTGAGGCCAGAATGACACGTATGTTTAGCACTTTACAATTTAAAAGTCACCCTCAACTTTTAATACTAATAACAACCCACAGAAGTTGCCCAAGCAGATATGATTGTGCCCACTAACAGGGAAACAGAGGCAGTAAAGAGCAGTGAAGTGACATGTGCAAGATCCCTCAGTTGCGTGTCACAGAGCCAGGTTCAGGCCCACAAGCCTCCTGACCACAGCCCAGAAGTATTAGCCCTGGATTGTGGCAAGTCACCGCCTCTCTCTTTCTGTCCCTGTAACATGAACCCATCTCCAGATCCCCCACTGACAGCCCCAGCTCACTAAGTTTCTCGAGGACCATGGTAGGAGCAAACACTTGCCTGCCTACTGGCATTTCTACTGTACAGGGTAAGTCTTGCACAAAATTATGAGGTTGGAAACAATGTTTTCTAGGCCATTTCAGTGCTACTCACCCCATCACCAGCCTCATCAGACAGATGCCCCCCATAGCACAGGATGCCCACGCAGAAGCATGTGCTCACCCACCTTTTCAGCAAGGTCATAATTCGTTCTTTCTATAGCGGGTCCCAAGCCTCCAGTTCACACCAGGTTGGGAACGGCAGGCCACTTGTCCCGAACAGACGCCCCGACACTCCTTGCTGATCCATCAGGGCATTTTTTCCTCAATGAACATGACCTCAGAGACTGTTAGTCACAAATTGACACATGAGATGAAATTCTTGTTTTGTCCATGGACTAAGTGATTTTTAATAATTCATATCACCCTTGCTTCCAGAAAGACTTCCAATAAGAGACACAATACGATAAAACTAACGAAACCAGGATCAAAGAGCAAGAGTGGAGTCAGAGGGGAGGTGCGCGCAGAAAGCCTAGGCTGAGAGAACCTCCTGCCTGCCAAACAGCAGAAAACGGAGCTCTCACCTTCCTCCCAGACAATGTCAGCAGGAAAACTAGGTTATGAACCTAGGCATCTTTTAAGAAATGCAAACTTCTTCCTGACCTTGAACTCTCGGAGGCAGTTTTAGCACAGATTCTACATAAGGCGTCTCAGGCAGCTTCGTGAGCACGTCTTCACCTGCCAGTGCAGCGTTTCTCAGAGCCCCCTCGCCTGTCAGGTCAGAACCATCTGGGGTGCTTGCTAACAATGCAGAATCCTGTGCAGCCCGGGGACCATAGGTGGTAATTAATACCGTACCATATACTTGAAGCTTGCTAAAAAGATCTTAAATGTCTTCACCACTGAAAACACAGAACAAAGTAATGATGGGAGGTGATGGATGCGTCAATTAGCCTGACTGAGGTCATCATTTCACAAGATATATGTATATCATGGTGTACACCTTAAATACATACCGTTTTTATGGGTCGATTATAACTCTGGAGGAAAACAATGCCGATTCCTCAGCCCTACCACCCAAACTCACTGAATGAGACTCTTTGGGAGATGGGCTAGGAGACCTGTCCTGTAGACGGGCTCACTCACTGATTCTTCTGTGCCTGGGAGACAGAGGACACCCTCACTGAGGTGTAAGGAGGGGACAGCGGCTTGATCATAGATGCCTCTCAGCCTTCCTTGCATCTTATCAGGGAGCCATGCCTGAAGCCAGAAGAGTCTCTAATGGAGGAAGTCATGGCCTCGGGGCATACCTAGGGAGCGGTTGGAACACTGCAGAGGCTCCCAGACCCCTGGGCAAGCCAGGCTGTCTGCATGCACTTGTGTTTAGAGAGAGATTTCTGCTGGGATTTCAGATGGCCACAGGCCATAGAAAGAGCAGGCCCTATCTCAGCCCTTCCACGTGGTGACCCACGTGAGCCACCAGCCCACATCAGAGACAGTGAGGTGGGCTCAGCTGACCACCAAGCCCACTGCCCCTACTCTCCCTTCCCCATCTTCATCCACAATGAGGTAGGAAGAGCCCAGGAGTCCAGGAGCCAGCCAGGTGGCAAAAACCCGGGTGAATGAGCCATACACCCCACCTGCTGGCCGGCCTGCGCCTCCCCACTGCCAGGGATGTGCCACGGGGAGGCAGCCATGCGTTCTTTCCTTTCCCTCCCCGCAGGTTTGGAATAAACTGTCTCATCCAATTTGAAGACTTCGCCAATGCCAACGCCTTCCGCCTGCTCAACAAATACCGCAACAAATACTGCATGTTCAACGATGACATCCAAGGTAAGTCTCCACCCCCCTGACAAAGCCCCCGAGGACTAGTGCCATCTCAAAGGCTCACTTGGGTGCCAAAGCGGGGGTACCTCTTAGCTGGTTTACTGCCAGCAGGTATTGAAGAAAGAACATTAAACTTGCATTCAATTCCCATGGTGCTCATTCTTAGCTCTGTGACCTTGAACAAGTCCCGTAACTTTGCTAGGCCTTCGTTTCCTCATCTATAGGATGGAGAGCATTACTGCTTCAGAGAAGAGTAAGAATTATGTGATTTCATCTATGTAAGAAATACTAAGCTATGATGTCATTTTCTAGCTAGTTGAACTTGGGCAGATCAGATCTCCGACTGCAGTTTCATCATCTGTTCAGTGAGGGTGATGATAACTGCCTTGGAAGATTCCTGTGAAAACTGAAAGAGTTAATATGCACATAGGACTCTCAGACCAAAGTTATCAATCGCCATAAAAATGGCCTTCCCCAGCCAGAAGGATTTGCTTTTAGATTTTCCAAACACAAAATGTATCCTTGTCAGAGAATCAGAACAAGTCCTTCTCTTAACTTGGCTGGATGTGTGCTCCTCAGAATGATATCCCGGAAAGACATGGCCCCAGGGCCCCAGAGCACGCCAAAAGCCAGTGGGAAACATCTTCTAGTTCAGGGTCAACTTGGTGCCCTGTTCTATGGACCGGAAATATCTGAGGGCCTTTGAATCTTGCTGCGGGGATGCCGCTGTGTGACACTGGAGTGGAAAGGGACGCCCCTCGGGGATCCTCTCTCCCCATCCGGGATCCAGGCGTTGTTGAAAAGGAGCTCTGTGAGCAATTCCTGGGATTTTATAAAGCCCAAGGGAAACCTTGATGACATATGGGTTATTATTTAACAAATGAAGTGTTGGCAAGCAAACTCTTTAAAAACCAAGGATGCATGTGAGATGAAAAGAACAAGTTGGTGGGGGACAGGTGTTGATCCTGGGGAGTAAGCGATTGGCCAACCCCTCGTTTTGCAGAGAGGCCCAACGCAGTCAGGACTTTTCACCAAATGAGCTAAGAGGATTCAAACCCAGGTAATGATAGCTAATGTTCAGAGCTGAGTATTTAGTATACGTCAGGTACTGTATAGTAATTTAATATAAATAATGTTATGTAAAGAACATTTAATCCTATAAGATAGTATCATCCTCTGTCTTCTAAATGAAGAAAGTGAGACACAGAGAGACGAAGTAACTTCCGTAGCCAATAAGCACCGAGTTGAAATTTGGACTGTAAATTCCAATGTGGTTCCTAATCACTCACCTTACTGTTCCCAGATTTTATACTTCTACTACAAAACCAAATGCCTCTTTCTTGCCTGTGGTCCACATTAAGGGCTAAAGAAATGTGACTAAATGATTTTTTGGTTTTTTGGGTTTTGTTTTTTTTGTATTCATTATAAATTTTCAAGAGACAGGATAACATAGTTAAGCATATTTTAGATAATTAAGGATGAAAATATATGACTTCAGCACTGAAGAGTGGGTGCCCAGGGAGAGAAGACCCCAAAAGGGAAAACTGACACCTTGCAACCCTGCAAGCCTGTCCCCATGCTGTTTCCCTAGCCATGATGCACGGGTCTGGGACCAGCACTGGAGCCCATGAGCCCCGGCTGAGGGAAGGAAGCACTCAGGCACTGCCGCTGCTCACCTCACTGACAGCCCAGAGGGCTGGGCTGTGCCTGTGGCCCTAGAGGAAACACCTGCTAGCCCCTGACCAGCTCCCCTGTCATGGCACTCACCCATGAGTCAGCCACAGGACAGCCATCCCCCTGAGCCCACCGGGCTGCCAAGGCCAGAGGGTGGACGTGCAAAACAAGTCTATGTGGGCAGCACCTGTGCGCAGACTCCAGATGTGCAGACACACACACACAGCCACATGTGTGTACATCCTCATAAACACAGGCACAGGGACACATCGGGGGCCTGCAGTCCATCCGCTCCAATCACCCCCACACTGCTGCCAGAATACACCTCTGAGATGAAACGAGGGCTGTCGACCCCCTCTGCACGAGAAAGCTGTCACTTCCTCACTGGAAGTACCTGCCTGCTTGTGTCCCACCTCCACCCCGACCAAGCTCTCTCACTCTCCCCTCTGACCCTCCCTTACTTGTATCTTATGACCTGCTTCCCAGTCAGTCCTCTCTGTGTGTGAAAGTTCTGTTCTTCACCTTGGGGTACCCTCCCCAGGCCCTTTGCCTGAGTAACTCTTACCCTTCAAGACTCAGCTCAAGGGTATCCTGTCCCAGGGAAGGCCCCACGTCAGCCTCCACTTCCCCAGTCAGATTTGGGTGCACATCAGGCACTCCCACAGCCACCTATCACCCTCTGTCAGTTTTCTTACCACACTGTACCCCAGATACCTGCACTGGGTTGTCTGTCTCCCCAAGAGACAATAAGCTTCCAGAGGCAGGAACCATGTCTTATCTATTCTCACTCCCCAGCTGTCTGGCACATTGTAGATGCTTCATAAATGTTTGAAGAATAAATGAATGAAGTCTACATATGCAAATTGACATTCTCATAACCACATCCACCTGTTCATGTATGTTGACCCCAAGGGCACTCCTTGATAACATCCTCAACACTCCACATGTCTCACACTCTGCTTCCCAGGGAACTCAAGCTGTGCCAAATAATAACATTGTTGCATGCACATAGAATTTTAGGTTTTGTTTGTTTATTTGTTTGTTTGTTTTTTCCCCTTCTTCTGCCTCCCCGCACTCCAGTTCAAGCCGTTGTTTCTCAGTCTCGTTGTGTGTAGGACACAGCTCCCTGACCCACGCTGGTGTTATGAGCCTTGCGCTCCCCCCAGTTGTCAGTCGGCCGCTCACAGCTCACTCCGGCTGCCCACCACTCAGCTCCAGGGAGAGCCGTTGTTCATAATCTTAGCTGTAGAGGGCGCAGCTCATGGGCCCACGTGGGGATTGAACCTGCGACCTGGGCATTAGGAGCACGGCTCTCCAACCACCTGAGCCACTGTGCTGGCCCGAACTTTAGGTTTGATAAGTATTTTTCATTCGCATTATCTCCCAACTTCCTTGCCACAACACCCTCCCGCTTAGGGAGAGGACAGACATTGCTATCCTACGCCACTGATCAGGAAACAGAAATTCAAGGGTTAAGTTTTGCTTAAGTTTGTGCCAGACAGGCACAAAGCTGGGACTAGTTATTTCTGGATAATGGTAACTGGAACCTAGTTATTTCTGACTCAAACTCTCCACTCTCTCTCCAAGACATCAGGCTGTCTATTCTCCTGTGTGGGTGACATGGGGCAGTGAGTCTTCTTGCCAAGGATTAAGTTCCAGACCCCACCCAAGAGTGGGGCTCACTGCTCTCCTGCATCCTGCTGCTCTCCGCGCCTCTCTCAATCCCTCCTCTAACTCCCACAGTTCACAAACCCAAAGATGAGGGGAGGGGAAAGGGTTTGCCCACAGCCACCAGCTGGTTAGTAATGGGTCGAGGATCAGAAGCCTATTCTGTGTGTTCTCATTGCTAAGAGGACTGAGGAATTCCAGACCTAATGGGGCAACATGGAAGATTAAGCTTATGCCAGAATTGGCCCCCTTTACCTCTAAATACAAAGTAGAGAGAAATGAAACGTAAGACTACACGGCCTTGCTCAAAAATAGAAAAGGAATGCCTGCACACACAGTGTTAGAGAGGGTTGGGGGAAAGGGAGGGAAGAAGGGACAATCGCAGTGGGGATCAGAAACCAAAACCATGCCACGTGTAGTTGCTGGAGACAGGCCAGTCCACCCCGGCAGTTCGTACCTGTGGTCAGAATCTTCTAGAACCCCACACATGGCAGGGGCTGGAACCTGGCTGCCTAAATGAAGATGAGACTGGGCTATGCTGCATGCTCTGAACATCATCCCAGCCTCGTGTCCTCAGTGGAACAAGGAAAGATGTGACTCAAGGCCTAAGGATCCCACCAGCCTGAGCTCCATGAG
The DNA here is from genome assembly GCF_036562045.2 of Rhinolophus sinicus. NCBI lineage: Eukaryota > Metazoa > Chordata > Mammalia > Chiroptera > Rhinolophidae > Rhinolophus > Rhinolophus sinicus. The sequence goes on from NC_133756.1 coordinate 109,174,318, forward strand.
GTCAGGCCCATGCCTGGTGCCGAGCAGGAGCTCAGGTACGTGGTTTGAAGTGTGTCCCAGGAGGTGATGCCATAACACACAGCTGGGAACCACTGACCCCACAGGGCCGACCACGGCATGGCTCCTCTGGAGCCCCCGCTGGAAGGGTCGAGTGCTCCCCAGGGCTGCCAATGTCTCCTGCTTCCACCCCAGCTCAGACTCCCGGAAAGCCTCAGTGCCCAGGCGGGTTCTCAGTGAGCAGGGCTGCCAACACACTGACTCATAGCTGGCAGCCTCTTCAGGAATTTTGGAAAAGGCAGCGAGCGGCTCAGGTGACTTTGTTGTTTCAGCTGGGACCAAGGAAGCCTCCCTGCTCTTGGGGGAAGAGGGAGACCTCGAGGAGAAATGGTAATAGGAATGGTCATGCTGGAGGCCAGGCCAGCTGTGTCCTTCCAAAGGAGTCAGGTCCAAGACCCTGCTGGCCTAGTGACCACAGGCCCCCAGCCTCTACTGCTAGCTGCCCGCAGGGTGTGGCTGGGGACGAGAAAACCCAGCTGTCACGTCAGCTCCAGAGCATCCTCCTACCTCACCAGTCTTCCCTGGACCTGCATTGCCCCCAACTCTTGCCACATCCCCAGGGGCGGACGGCCTCTCAGGGTGCCTGTGTTATGGTATGGCGGGCTGTCCTCACCCCCTCACACTTTCAGGTTTTTATGTGCGAGCCAGAGAGTTTAATAGACATTAGATTCCCCACGTCTCTGCTTTGTAGCTTGGACCAAGTGGCTCAAATCCTCACAGCCTTCTTTTCCTTGTCTGTCAAATGGACATAAGGGTATTGACAACGGTGACTGATAATCAGCCAGTATCGCCAGAATGACCAGGGTGCTCCCCTAAGGCCCGCCTCCATTCCAGTGGGCTGCAGCTTACGCCAATTCACTGTTACGTAGTTCCATCATCACCCTTGTTTATGGCACCAGGTTGTTGTAAGGGCTATAGTGATGCACAGGCAGAGACAGGCACGGAGCGGTCCTCAGGGCTGGTACCTAGCACTAATACGGCTGGTGCAGAGTAGACGCCCAGCACACAGGAAAGGGAAGGAGGAAGGGCTGAGACCTGAGACAGACAGGCTTTGGTGGAGGTGAGGAGAGGAGCCAGTGTGAGCGCAGGACCTGGAGAGCGTGAGGAGAAAGGAGGCAGGGTCCCACCTCACCTCTGCACTTTCCACATATACTCTATCCTTCCAGCCCATCCAATTACTCACATTTCTGCGAATTTTCTTCCAACACTGTGATTTTGAATGTGCTCATCCCTCTGCCTAGAACTCTTTTCTGCTCTTGGCTAATTTCTCTTTGTCCTTAAGGGCTCAAGCCCTCACCTTCCCCAAGACACTGCACCCAGGGCCACACCTGTCCCACAGGCAGGATCCCATCCTTCCCCAGGGCTTGGGAATGATGCCAGGCAGTAGTCACCTCTTTGCAGAATGCATCCAAGCACCCCAGGGCTCAGACGCCACAGTAGGAAAGGGGAACTCAGTAGGAAAGGTCCAGCACAGAAGACTGTGCAGCTGACCTGTCCTGGCATTTTCAAGACACCAGGGTTCTTTCCAGCTGTCAGGGGTCTGCTCCTCCACCGCCAACACCACCATACACAGTGAGCAGCAGTTCCGGACCTTTCTGTTCTCTCTCCCCCACAGTGACACTTCCCCTAGTCTCTTCAACCGGATATCTCCCCAGTCCCCCAAATCTTCCTTTTCATTAAATCCTGTGTTCTGAGGCTATTCTTCACTCACAGGGCTGTCCCAGCCCTGAGGGTCCCATGTCTCGAGCATCTAATACTGGCTTCTCGGGGACCTCCTCCTTAGCCTGTTGCATCAGTTAAATCCCCAGAGAAGCCGAGAAGATGGTAATGATTCTCTCTGGTTCCTTCCAAATGGTGGCAGAATGGGCCTAACCCCACTTTCCTCCATGGGCCAGGAACTGCTTTCTAGAGAGTCCAGGGTTCCAGAAAATTTCCCTCATGGTAAAGACATAGGGTTGAAGCAGTCAGAGAAGGCTTTTGCTTCGTGTCCAATAAGGAGATCTTGAATTTTCTGGACATTAATGCTGTTGACGCCCGTAGACATCCAAGGCCTAGCCCAGGGAAACCCCAGACCTGGCTCTGTACACACTAATGAACAATGAATGGAGGTGATTCTGTGGCTCGTGGCAGCAAGCCTGGCCCGGAGTAGAGGACACCCAGTCCCCCCAAGCCACAGGCCTCCAAAGCCACCTTAGCCAGAGCCTGGCCCCCCGTCCTTCCCACTGCCTGGGACAGCAGCCTGGCCTCACCTGATAAATCGCTATTCTTTCCCTCGTCTCCAATAACCTGCTGTTTAGCAGGGAAACTCCTTTAACCTTGTCAAACGTGACCGGTAAAAGCAGAATAGAAACTATATTCTCAGCTTGTCCTTTTGTGCTGTTTCCTGAACCTACAACCTCCAGGACTCAGTTTGCAGGAGATGTAATTGTGGAAAGCTCCCTCCGAAACGGAAAATTTGTTTTTCTTTCATTGTGAATGAGGAACAACCAGTTGTTTTGTGCTGCCCATGGCCTCTTCGGGCACAAGCCATGTCCCCTGGATCCCTAGGTTATGCCAGGGGGTTTCCTCCAGAAAGCTAAGCAGCTTCCTTCCTCTCCATTTATAGGTCCCTAGCATGTTTCCCAAGAGTCCCCCAAAATGAAAGTTAATGATGGAGATAACTTTATTTGCCAAACTTTGTAATATGGGGTTTAAGTAACTGCTGTTTTTCCTCTTGAGTTCTGGTCTGTAATTAGGGTAACTTGCCACTTCAGAGGACGGCCTCAAAGGCAGATCCCAGAAAGGTGACATGAGGAAGCAGCCAGTGAGGGCAGGGTGAGAAGCCAAGTGCAGGGAGAGTTTTCCAAAGGAAAAATGAGCAATGATCTCAAATGCTGCTGAGCAGTCAAGGAAGAGGAGGGCTGAGGCCTGACCCCTAAATTTGGTGCAGTGGAGGTGCTGGTGACGTTGACAAGAGGTGGGAACAGTCACTTAGTTGGATTGGGTGTCAGGGAGATGAAGAAGAAAGGAAATGGAGGCAATGAGTATATTCAGCTCTTTCAAAGAGTTTGGCTGTAAAGGGAAGTGGGAAATAGAGTGGGAACGACAGAGGGTCAAGAAAAGGCTATTTTAGGAGCGAGCTGTACGACACTGCTATGCTGTTGGCAGTGATCCAGTAGAGAGGGAGGAATTGAGGCTGAAGAAGATAGGGGACAGAAAGACATGACAGATTCTTCGAGTAGGCAGAAATGATGGGATCCAGCACATACCTGGAGGTGCCGTTAGCTAGGAGCAGGGGCCCTTCATCAACAGTGAGAGGAGGAAAAGCAAAGTATGTGCACATGGCTGCAGACATTTTATAGACTTGGCGGTGAGAGGATTCAGAAGTTCTCGCCTGGTAATTTCTATTTTCTTTGAACCTCACTTTCCACCTCAGAGAGGGGAGGGAAAGGACAATAGTACCTGCTTCACAGAATTGTTGTGAAGATTCAGAGAACAAATGCAGGTAAGCATATACCTAGCACGGAGCCAAGGTCATGGTGAGAGTAATCAATAAATAGTCGTTGCCCTGTGTCCTTTCATTGAAATTTTCAACTCTTTCCTATCATATTTCCCATTGGTTTGTGTTTTCCACCTCTTCCAGAGTTATGGCTGAAAATTTACATACACTGCCTAAATTCACTTCCCTCTACCTCCACTGCCACTCGCCCCTCAGGTCTCCCCCATGGAAACCTATATAATGTGGCTCCTGCGACCTTTAGCTTTAGAGTCAGGAGAGGCTGTCTGAGCTGCATAGACCCAGAAGGAGTGGAAGCAGCATCCAGGTTTTCCTGCTTTGCTTCCAACTGGATGGCTGGCAAGCCACTGCTTCTCTCTGACCTCGTTTTCCTCATCTGTACAACTGTTGGATGTCGTGCTCTCCATTCCCAATCCAGCACCCTATTTCGCACGTAAGCCGTTATGCAAACTGCAGGTTCTAACTACAAAAGATATTTAACACCCAAGAAGGTAAAGATCCATCAAGAGCGCAAGCAGTGTCTTGGGGAGCTTCCCTGATGAAATATCTTTGGCGCCATCTGGTGGCAGGTGCTTTGTACATCTCCTCCTTTCAGGAGGCAGAAAGCGGTCCTGAAGTAGAATCCAATGAGCAGAAAACTCCCTCTCTATCCAATGGACAGAAACCAGTACTTCGCCTAGAGAAGCCATCTAGTTCAGTGGGTCTCAAACGTAAATGGGCATATAAACCATCTGGACAGCTTTTGGATAACAGATTCTGACTCAGTAGAACTAAAATGGAAGCGAGTTTTGGGGGGCAAAAAGTAAGACGGATGAGATTGTTTGCAGGGAAACCGAGCTATAGGGAATAGTCACCATTATAAGTGAACTTTGAGAAAATAATAGACAAAGGGCATTTGGGGATTTGGGAGGAGGGTCCTACCATCCAACTCTCACCATCTCTGTAAGTGATTTAAATAATTTCAAATTGCTTTTTGATCCTTTATTGGATGTCAGCTTGGTGTTCCTTTTGAATGCGGTACAGTGCTGAGCCTGGCCATGACATAGCCCAGCTTTAGTTAGGTTACATAAAAAGTAGACGTCCGAAAAGAAGGCAGTGATGCCTGGGAAAAGCAGAAAATGCCCGGCAGAGGAAATCATTCGGGCTGAATCTTAAGGAATAAATAATGAAGTGCAGCAGGGTCCCACAGCTAGGGGGAGCAGCAAGGGCAAAACACACCAGTGAAAAAACATGTGGCCTGTTGATGACTAATGCGCCTGGAACACAGAGTACATGGCGACTCACGAGGCTGCAAAGTTACTGATAGCATACTTTTCTGCATGTAAACTAACAAAAAGTATATCATGAACGACTTCTTTATAACAGTCATCACACTTGTAATCATTTAATAACTTTCTTTCCAAAGCAGAAATGAACCTGTCTACTTTGTTACCAGTGCTATCCTCCGTACCCTGGAGTCTGGTACATAACTGATGCTTAATAAATAAATGAATGCAACAGCTTCGAAACAATGACCTCTGACCCCCGACTGTGTTATAGTTATTAGTGCCCAAGCCGTGGTAACCTGGGTCCTCAGTAAATGCACACTGAGCTCCTTTGCGACCCTCAGATGATGTTAGGAAGCCCAGCAGTCCTCAGCCATGGCTCTGGGACCCTGCTGACACTTCAGCAGTCCCCCCAGGCCATAGCTGTGTGAAGGCTGCAGAGCCTGCACCCTATCTTCTGGGGAGTATCGGGTCCCGCCTTCTAATGTCCACAGTGATGAATGTGCATTTATTAGGCTCCAACTGTTTGCCAAGCCACCTGTCTCAGCCCACCACACAGCCTCTAAGCCAGGCACAAATCCAACCCATGTTCTGGGAGAAGGCCCCACTCCAGAGCTACCAAAAAGCAACCCCCTGGAAAACTAGAAAGAGAAAAGAAAATTCACTCATACTTCCACCCTGCAACCATTAGTATTTTGTAGTTCCTTCCAGATTCGGTGTATTTTTTTACTATTAGAGTCATGATATGTAGACTATTTAAGGTTCTCTTCCTTACAACTAAGCCAATGAATCATAGTTTGGGGGTTAAGAGCACAAACCCTAGAGCCCGATTCCCCAAGAACAAAGCCTCATTCTGTTATGTGATCTTGGACAATCCGGCAAACTGCTCTGTACCTCATTTTCCCAATCTGTAAAATGGGGATGATGATAATAGGAGTAAATAAGTGCCTTTACATTAAGACATATAAAGCACTTAGAACAATATGTTACTAACTTCATAGCTTTTTCTGTGTTGCTACGTACTATGTTTTCCCAAAAATAAGACCTAATCGGAAAATAAGTCCTAGCATGATTTTTCAGGAGGACATCCCCTGAACATAAGTCTTAATGCATCTTTTGGAGTAAAACTTAATATTGGATCTGGTCCTATTTTCCGGGAAACACAGTAATCTTCACAACAACCGCTTTTAATGGCTGCAATATAGTTTACTGAGTATCAACACAAGCTAATTTATTTAACCATTACTCCTTTGTTAGGTTTGTTATTTGTAGTCATTCTGTATTATAAATAGCACTGTCATAAATATCCTAGGACATACATTGTGAAATTTTCCATGCATAGATTCCCAGAAGTAGAAGCATGAGGTCAAAGGGCAAAAACATTTTATGCCTTTAGTCTATACTGGGAAGAAATAGTTTTCCAAAAAAGAGCTGTAGCTCTTTAAAAGGCAATGCATGCTGGAACTTTTTGCTTTTCCCTGCTCCCTCACCAGCCTTAGATAACATCGATTTCTTTGTTTTGTGCAAATTTAACAAGCCATAAATAGTCCCACTTTAACTTACTTTTCTTTGTCCATCATAGAAGCTTGTCATTGTATAGGGACAGAGTCCCAGAAAGCAGTTTCCAGGCTCTCGGCCTCACGTGGAAAGGTGCTGGCTCGGGTAGTAGATGGCCATCAGCTGTAACTAGTTGGCCGTCAGCTGTAACCAGTTAGCCATTGGCCACTGATATAACTGCTGTGGCTGAGCTAGAAAGCATAGATTGCAGTTAGCAAGTGGGTTGGTTGGTTGGCGGAGAAGCTGATGGCGGATTGCAGATCATGTGGCTCCTACTTCCTGTGCCTCCAACCCAACCACCAGCGAGAATATAGTGGTATGAACCCCCTATCCATGGCTCCATTGGTGTTCCTTTTTGGCCTCACCATGTCCTGCGTTCTTATGCGGGGAGGGGGACCAGAGACCCCGCAGGCCGCCTAGCATGACACACTGCCAACTGCAATTACTTATGAACTCTATCAGTCAAGTTCCACACCAGTTGCTTTAACAGAGAAAACCTGATGCCAAGAATTGTGAATTATGTATTAAGGAATTGACAAGCCAAATAAAACAGTAAGGATTTCTACCACCCCTGGGGCTGGAGAAGCAAAGGGAAGATGAGGCGGCAACTGGCTTAGTATCCGTGTCTCTGAGGCGTGTGCTACCAGGCTGGTTCTATAAATGAGGGACACACAGCAAACTGGATTCAGCAGCTGCTCTGGGGACAAACTGCTGCAAGGTTAAAAACCAAGGCTGTAGGGTTGCCAGATTTAGCAAAACAAAATGCAGATGCCCAGTTAAATTTTAATTTCAGATAAACAATTTTTTTAGACTATTTATGCTAGCTCATAGGACATACTTACAATAAAACATTATTTGTTAACAGATACAAACCCATAGATACAGAGAACAAAATGACAGTTTTGGGGGGGATGGGTGAAAAGGTGAAGGGATTAAGAAGTACAAATTGGTAGTTACGAAATAGTCAAGGGGATGTAAAGTGCAGCATAGGGAATACAGTCAATAATATTGTAATAACTGTGTATGGTGCCAAGAGGGTATTAGACTAATGGGGGAGGATCACTTTGTAAATTATATAAATGTCTAACTACTATGCTGTACACCTGAAACTAATATAAAATACTATTGAATGCCAACTGTCATTGAAAATAAATTTTTAAAAAACATTTGTTGTTTATTTATAATTCAAATTTAACTAAGTGGCCTACATTTTACCTCATAATCTTAAAAGGCAGGGATGATACTGGAAGAGTTCCTACCCCCCTCAGCTAGCCTTTCAGTCGCCCTCTGGCGCCCCCTAGTGGCAGAACCCAGCATAGAGCCAGTTGACAAAGCTGAAAAGCGGTTTGTAGACAAAGCAGAGTCAAGAGTGGGTTTGAAGCTGAGAAACAATTACCCACCAATTGGTACAGTCCACCCTTTCAACTATTCAGCATCCATACGCCATTTTATACACAAGTACTTCCAGACAACAAAAACAACTCTAACAAAATGTATAATAAAATGCAACTATCTTTCCAACAAATGAAGACATTCTACCTTCTCCCTGAAATGGGGAGAGGCAAAGTTTCACAAGTCATTTTACTCATCTCTGAAAGAAAGCCACACTATCCATCTCTGGTCAGATGAACTATTCTTAAAAATTCAGTCGCACTCACATTTGAAAATTCGGTTACCTAAAGACTAAATTATAGAATTATCTTCCAACAAAACTTATATAAAGTAATAAGAAGAAGGAGAAGGGAGAATAAATTCACTAATATATGCCATTATGTGTCACATAATAATCAAGGAAGAAAAGATGCATGGCTGCTACATTCCTCATGTCTATAACCAGTCATGAAGCCATAGTTGATGATTATAAATTTCTTCCTCAACCTCCCATTCTATGCTTTCTTGTCCTCAGGCAGGACCTCAGCTCGCCAGGATTCTTTACCTAGTAGGATGACCCAAACCTTCATTTCTGAAGCATCTCAATCCTCAGTAGTCCTGCCTCTCTTTAGTTGTAATAGTATGCATTAATATTTACTATGAAGCATGGAAATATCATCATACACCCCAGAAGATCTGGGCTCTGGCATAATCCTCCCAGCCCCCAGTTTCCCTTGGTTGTCAGGATAAATCAACACAATCGGTAAAGTAACCCTCTTCTTTGCCCACTGGTTTCAAGGCAAAAAGAGCACCAAATGGCCAGGTGGCAGTCTCAACTCCCAATTCAATGAAACCACGTGGTGAACTCTGATGGAAGCATATGTCTTTTGGGAATCAAGACCTCCAATTCAGAGAGCACAGTGTGGAAGGGGCAGGAAGCAAAACTTTGGCAAGTGAGTCAGGTAAAATGGGGAGAGGAGCCACTTCCACCTCAACCCCTTGATTTCCAGACCCAAGTCCTCTGGCTATGGGATTAGGAGTACAATGTATTGTTTACTAAGTCAAATCATATATTGCATTCTGTAAGATACAGCCTCACCATCTCCATAGGGTGTTACCTCAACTGAGTCTTAAGTAGATCTGCAGTAGCCCATTCTACCATTCTATTAAGCCAGCTGCTCCTGGGCAGTAGAGTACGTGTTAAGACCACTGAATTCCATGAGCCTGTTGCTGCTTTTCTATTACTGTGAAATGAATTCCTTGATTAGAAAGAAGCCTGTTGTCTGAATATAGCAGGATGGTGAGTAGGCATTCAAACATCCACAGATCATGGCACTGGCAGGGCATTATAGACAGGGAAGGAAAATCCATATCCAGAATATAGGTTCACTCCAGTGAGGGCAAATCTCTCTCCTATCTATAATGGAAGGCATCCAATGTACTCATCCTGCTGCCAGATGGATGGTCCTTCCAGGGAATGGTGCCATATCAGGAGCTCAGCATTGATCTCTGCCATCGACAGGTTAGTTTTTCAGCAGTAGCAGTGGCAGGTCAGCCTTGGTGAGTGGAAGTCCATGCATACCCTCCATCCTTGTCACCATGGCTACTTTGTACATAAACTCGTTGAGCAAACCCTAGGTGGCTGGGGAAAGATGCTGGCTGACATGCACAGGACCACCTGATTATTGAGAACCTAGTCTCATCAAACTTTTTGGTGAGCTTTTACATGGGGCACAGATATCGTCACACACTGTACCTATTCCAAGAGGTCCATCCACACACCCCTTCCCCAGACTTCTTCATCACCAATCTTACTATTCGGTTCTTTCTAAGTCCCTGACCATCCAGCTAAACCACTAGCAATTGCCCATGAATCACTTCCATCTAGCTATCTCTTAGACCAAACAACCAAGGACACTTGAAGTCATGTCCATTGGGAACTGTTCCACCATTACCCTTTAGGGCTACCTGTCATTGCAGCTGTGAAGCCACAGCCTTTCACTTCCAGTTGATGGAAGCACATTATGAAGAATAACCTGTAAACCAAGTCCAGGTTATTTTCTTCTTGGTCAGCTGGCGAGAAGGAATTCCTGTTAAGGCCTTAGGTGTAGATTGAAGGAGAAGTAGGTGTCAAAACAAATCTGAGCCACCTGCTCATGCAACTTACTCTACCTTCTGGTCATGCTCAAGCCATTTGATGATGGGATGCTTCTAGGCTTAGACTTGGTGGATAAGATAGGCACCTCAGTTCATATGGTCACTTAATGTCTCGTGGCTATTTTATGGCCTCATTTTTCATATGTTTTTATCCATTTATCCCTTAAACAAAGACTATCTATGAGGCTCACACTTTGTTTTGGATTCCATTATATTTGTTCTTGTCATTTCATTTGCAAACGATGGTGGTAGCAGCACCTCACTCTCTGATCTTTTCTCCCAGGGTTGAGTAACAATCCAGGAGCTGTTTCTCAAAGTAACAGTTATCTGCAAAAGAGGGCATGGGTTTGCTTTAAAACCTGCATGCCTACAGGCTTGACTTCAATAAGGACTAAGGAATGTGGCTTGTTCCACCACGGGTCCTGGGGGTGGGGGGATTCTGCCACAGGTCTTCTCTTGGAGGCTGGGACCCAGTGGCCAGAGGTTGATTTCAGTCCACACCATTGCAGGCACAGCCTCCGTCGCTGTGGCAGGGATCCTGGCTGCTCTGAGAATCACCAAGAACAAGCTCTCCAATCATGTATTTGTTTTCCAAGGTGCAGGTGAGGTAGGTGCCATCAGGGGCTCTCTACTGTTGTTCCAGTAGGAAAATAAGAATGGGTGTCAAGGAGGGGAGGTGTCCTGGGGTTCTGAGAAGAGGAAGAAGCACAGGTGTGTTGTGATAATTGCAGATGCTTTAGCCCCAACATTTGGATGACTCAAGGCAAGGATTTAACTGGGTCTCCTGGAAGCAGGGGTGGGGGGAAGGAAAGAGGACCTTGATGAAGCATCTGATAAATGCCAAGTAGCTATTTGCCCTGTGTCTGAACATCTGCCGTATGGTACCTCCCAGGCAGCCATGGGCATCGCCCACCTCCTTGTCATGGCCCTAGAGAAAGAAGGTGTACCCAAGGCAGAGGCCACAAAGAAGATCTGGATGGTGGACTCCAAGGGACTCATTGTCAAGGTACTGTCAGCCTGGAGACCTGGATGTTTTCTGACACCTTCGGCTATTGGGAGTGGACAGGATGAAGTCTCCAAGGACCAAACAGCTCAGAGAGAATAGAGGGCAAAGGGAGGGCAATGCCCTAACTTCCAAAGCAAAAGACTCATCATAAAGTAGCCTTAATTTCTCTTGTCCAAAAGCTCTGAATATGGGTGCAAGTGTGTGTATGTGTGCCCCTTCCGGCCTCATCTCCCACCACTTCCTGCCTTGCACTAACCTCCAGCCATATTGAATCATAGTCGTCCAAAAGGAACATGCTGTCTTCCACATCTTTGCACATTTTCTTCTTCTGCCTGAAATGCTCTTCTCTCTTTTCCCACATGCCCACTCTCAACCCTTAACACCATCATTTCTTCCTTTTCTGATTTAGCTCAGATGTTACCTCCTCCAAGAAGTTTCCTCTGAGCATCTAGGTCTCAATGAATTTCCTACATCAATGGTCATGTAGCCCTCCCCTTCCATATACTACACTTCCCACATAGGGCAGTTGCCCCTTTACTAGTCTGTTTCCCTACTAGGCTATATAGTCTTGATGTCAATGTCTGGTGTATGGTAAGTACATAACTAATGTTTAAGGTATGAGTGAAAAAAAATGAGAACAGTCCAGCTTCTGACCGGACTATGGTGAGGGACACAACTGGATCACCTCCCCTCTTAGGACTTCACTCAGCTCCAAGTTCTAATTCCCAGAATTTCACTAACATGGACTGTCAGTGAGAGACAAAAAAGATGACTGCGATAGGAACAGGGGAAGCGTGAGGGGCCGTCGACCAAGAATAGCAGAGACCCCTCAGCATAAAATGACCTTTCTATTCCATATAGAACCAGGTTACTGCTGGCAGCAACTGAGGCCTGGAGAGCCCTCCTCCCACCCCAGGTCATTCCAGAGCATAATCCAGGCACAGGTCGGGGCTGCCACACTTCTCTCTTGCCCATCTTTCAACATCCTTTTGCTAACCCCACTGAGCTCACCCCTACTCAGAACTCTCAAAGCTGATGTCTTCACTCTGGTTCTCATGAGGGCAGCTAACCCAAAGGAGTCATCAGAAACATCTGTACCCATTTACCAGTCTGTCATCCACTGACTCCTATTAGATGAAAATGAAGGCATATGAAGCTGGTTGGGCACAGCCAGCCATTGACAGCCTGCTCTACAGCTCAGCCTACTATTATTCACAGGGAGGTTAATGGCTCTTGTGAAATGTATTCAGATTAGCTCCCTGGCCCTAGGTGCCTCAGGCCCCATCCCTAACTGGATCTAGGGGCTGGATGTCTTGGGACCAACAGTCTTAGTCAGACTCAGACATTTCCTGAGAGCCTTTCTGTCCTGGCCCAGGAAGTTCATGACCCCAGCAGCTCAAAGAAAGGCTTTGTGGATTCTCTATATATGGTTTGGATTAAATAAATACAACACACACATACACACACACACACACACACACACACACACACACACACAAATCTTTAGGTTCTACCAGGAAATCTGATCGAGAGAATGGGCCCCAAGGCTTCTGATAGTGCAGACCGAAGCACAGGGCTCAGCAGGGAATGCTCTCAGCATCTCCGTCTCCGGATGCATCCATGCCCCTGCCTAACAGTTCTCACCACTACAGCTGCTTCACATTTTTCCTTTCCCTGCAGGGGAGGAGCCACCTAAACCATGAGAAGGAGATGTTTGCTCAAGATCATCCCGAGGTGAACTCCCTGGAGGAGGTGGTGAGGCTGGTGAAACCCACAGCCATCATAGGTAGGAGGAGGGAGGCAGCCCGCGGCCCAGCCCAACTAACCCTCTTGACTTGCAGGTGGAGACTAAGGCTCAGCAAGAAGGCATAAGCGGTCCATGGAAACACAGCTCTTCCCCTATCTCATGTCCAACTCAATACCACAAACTTTTATTGAGTGCTAGTGTATAAAAACCATAGAGCTAAGGCACCGAGTTGGGGCTTAATGGTGCAGAGTTACACAGTGCAGTGGAAGAGCGCAGGGCTGGTCTCTCTAACCAGAATGACAGGAACATTCCTTCCTGAGGCGGGGACCGTGGCATGTCTCCCTGTACTGAGGCAGCAGCCCAGTCTAAAGGACAATGCCAGGAATGCCTTCCCAGGTGCATCTGAACTGGGCAGGGACCTGCAGTGGACCAGTGGTCCCTTAGAGATTGACAGGAGGTCTCAGCCAGCTCAAGCAGAGAGACCCTTTCTCTTCTGCTCCCTCCGTCTCTATGGCAGATGCCATCCCCAAGACGCCTGAGTCTTTCACATGGCACCTAGTTCCCCACTACTACCACCAGGAGAGGAATGGGTTGTTTCTAAAGAGTAGGCATCCCCACTACCCCGCCTTTTCCCTATAGGTGTTGCCGCCATCGCAGGAGCCTTCACGGAGCAGATTCTGAGGGACATGGCCTCCTTCCACGAGCGCCCTATCATCTTTGCCCTGAGCAACCCCACCAGCAAGGCCGAGTGCACGGCTGAGAAGTGCTACCAGGTCACCGAGGTCAGCGGGGAGTCCTTCCTTCCCCAGGCTGAGAGGACATAGTAACAATAACTATGAGTAACCCTATGAGGGTGAAAAACATCCCCCAGTTGCTAAGGAGCAAACTGAGGTTCAGAAGGATGTAGTAACTTGCCCAAGGGCACAGAGCTAGTAAGGAGAGGAGCTGGCCCTGAAACCCAGGTCTGACTCCAAAGCCCACGCTCTTACCATTGCGCTATATGCTCAAGGTTCCCCTGATAACACAGAGCCTCCAGAACCCCAGGCATTTGCAGATTCTAGGCCACGTACATACCTGTCATGTCCTGGCTTGGCCCTCCCAGGAAGTGACAGGTAAAAAAGGTCCACTTTCACCTTTCAGCAGTTTCTTGGCTACCAGGTAACTCAGTGGGACTAAGCTTTCTGGTCAAATGAACAAAACACAATGCTGAGCCTTTGGAAGAGCATGAAGAAGGGTCCAATGTTTGGGATAAGATTAGGCCACCTTACTGCCCAAAACCGATCTCCAAGCTCCGTCTCTGGTTTTCTTCCTGCCTCCAGGGCCGAGGGATCTTTGCCAGCGGAAGTCCTTTTAAGAGTGTCACCCTGAAGGATGGCAGGACCTTCATTCCGGGACAGGGAAACAACGCCTATGTGTTTCCGGGAGTGGCTCTGGGCGTCATCGCCGGCGGGATCCGGCACATCCCAGATGAGATCTTCCTCCTGACGGCAGAGGTAGCACTGTCCCTGCTCCCTACGTGCACAGGAGAGCCTGTGACCTACCCCACGTCCCACACCGGGCCCCCAAAGATTCCTCCTCTCATCTCTCCTACCAACCTGCCCCCAACCCTGGCAATGGATCCCCAAAGTGCTTGAACCTCAAGCGTCTCTCAAAATCACTTTGCGGCTTGAACTTCTCTCAAAACACACACAGGGTTTTTAAGAGGGGATAGGAAATAGTCGAAAGCAGGGGTGTTAGCAGAGCATTAGCTGTGAGGAGACATACCTTGTACTGCTCCCTGTCTCCCAGCCGTGCCTGTCTAGATGCTCAGAACGGAGGAGTTGCCCCAAAGTTGCCACATCTGAAACTGGCCTCATGGACCGTGACTGGCAATGGGTTCTTCCAGCCATGGGTTTTGAGCACGTCACCGGGATACCTGCCGGCATAATAAGCCCCACTAGGGCAGCTTCCCATAAGGAAAGTGAGGGGTTGCTTCTCTGGTTTGCCTGCTCTGAGTACAGATATCAGGGTGTGGGGGTGCACCTGCTCCAGGTATCTTACTAGAAAAGCTCCCAGGAGGGTTCTTCACTGGACACGATGAAAATAATGAAAGAATTCATTAAGAATGACAGCCCACATTCATAATAATGGTTATTAATAACAGTTATAAGTGGCTCACGTTTATTGAGTGGACAAGGTCCCTCCCCTCCAGGAGCTGACAATCTGGTCTTCAAAGGTCTGACAAGTTATATTTCTGAAAAGGGTGCTTTTATTGAGACAATTTAAGTCAACTCTGTCTTTCCTATGGAAAAAAATAATACAAGTGTTAGGAGATTTACATGGACAAATTCATTTCACACTGATAGCTCTGTAAAATACGTATAGTGATTATCCCTACGTTGTAGACAAACAAAGTGAGGCACAGAGAATTTAAGTAACTTGTTCAATGTCACTAGGCATGTGATGACCAGGATGACCCCAGGCAAAGTGACCACAAGCTGATGCAGAGAATGTCCAGTGCCCAACGCCTTAGAAGTGACCACAGATACATGATTTATCTCTTTACTCTGAAGAATAACCTTTCTAGATGCAGATCTAGCCATGGAGATAGATCCTGATTCCCTCTAATCAGTCCATCTCCTCCATTAAGAGAATCCTTCCAAATCCAGAGCAGGCTGTCACTGTCCTCATTTCAGACTTGTGTATGGCTACTCGGTGCTTACAGGATAAAGTCCAAACTGCTTCATAGATTTCCATACAAGGCACTTCATCACCTGACCTTCTTTACTCTCCAGCCTCACTCGTACCCTCCCCCTACCATCAACATATCATCTAATGTTCTTTCTTCAATCTCTTCCTCTTGCTCTTTCTTGCTCCCTCTTCTCTCTCACCTCCGAGAATTTAATGTGCATATGCTATTCTCGTTCCCCTTTTCAGGTAATTCATACTTTGTCCTTCAGGTCTTAGCTTATAGCACTTCTTCTGGAAAGCCTTTCCTGTACATGGCAGACTCCTCTATGTCTATATGTCCTTTCTCCTTGCATTCACTGTGTTATAATTGGTATAATTTTAATTGTCCACTGACACCAGTCTCCGGGACGGCAAAGACTTCATGGCTTCTCCACCATGGATCCTCAGCACCTAGCACAGAACCTGGCATGTCACCGAACTCAGTGAATGTTTGACTGAGTGGAAGGGAGAGAAAGGAATGTGAGAATGAGGCAGCAGAAGGGGAGGCCCACTTCCCCATTGTCTGCCAAACTCTGAGGAGAGACCAACTCTTTTACCTTGCCCATTCTGGGACACACGGTTCCCAGGCTTTTCCCAAATTTAACTTTGACACAAGATCTTGTGGGAGTAGATGCAGAGCCGCCACGTTAAAGAGGCTTTCTTGCAAGGCTGGCTGAGTACCAGTGCCTGAGGCTGGAGGATGAGGCTTGGGAGGTAAGCTGCCCTCCAAGACAGGCTCTGGACAAAGGAGGCAAGCTGTGGAGGGCATCGCTTTCAGGGTGATGTGCTTAGGGCATTTATTCAGGTAAAGTCCAAGGCCCATTTGTGGGGCTCACTGGAGAAGAAGCCTTTCCTCAGTCTGGGACCAGAGCTCAAGGAGCCCTGAATACAGAGACCGGATGGCCTAGGTGAGCACCCAGGAGGTTACTAAGGCCATGGGAGAGGCTGGAGTTCAGGGAGTAAGGGACTCAGGGGTCCATATGCAACAGGCTAGACCAGACAAGGCAGAGTTTGCTTCGCAAGCCATGAGTTTATTCGTCTTGGTCTTAGTGATTGTTCTCTTGAATTCAGAAAGCCTCAGGTTATTTTTAAGCCTCAGCCAGTCTCATAGTACAGAAAGGATGTGTCCTGGCTTAAGCCCAAGCATTAAGCTCCCCTGGGGCCACGTGGTAGCAGAGACAACAGTAAGAAATACAGAGACTGGCCACCTTTGCGGGGTGAGGGGAGTCTCTGGTGTAATGGTTTGGGCTTGTTCTGGGAAGGCCGAAACTGAGCTTATTCCTCTTGGTTCTCTCTCCCCAGCAAATTGCCCAGGAGGTCTCTGAGCAACATCTGTCCCAGGGGAGACTATACCCACCGCTCAACACCATCCGAGATGTGTCTCTGAGAATCGCCATCGAAGTAAGGCGCATCCTACCCCCGTAATATGAGTACTGAGGCTAACTGACTTTCTCTGACTGAGGAGGGTTAATGGGATGGCAGCTAAGGAGACATCCTGAGCTCCTTGGGCTGCACTGCATACAACCCAGAGGCTGGGTGACAAACTCCTGCCTGCAACTCGAGCCCCACCCGCAACGCCCACTCCAGCCACTTCTGGGAATGATCCTGGCTTTCCCTTCAAATATCAGGCAGAAAGGTCATCCATAGTTTTGTGGACCGGAACGTGGGTGGAATTTTTTTTAAATGAATCATAAGTGCCCATTTATACAGAAAGGGTAACTTGCATACCACTATGGAAAGTGCTCAGGCTGGGGAGCCCCAGCTCTGCCAATCGGCAGCAGAGTCACCGGGGGCCAATCACTTCACTTCCTTGAGTCTCAGTTTCCTTTTTTTCTGAAGAGGCCAGTAATTCCCCTCTCCCAGAGTTCTGGAGAAGACTAAAAGAGAACAGTCAGAAAGCTCCACACTGCCTTGTGGCCAGAGTAGATGCTCATTCCTCTCCTTTCTCTCAGAAAGGCTGGGCCATGGGATGACCAGGTTCATGGACTAGTCCAAGGAAAAATGTCACCCTAGAGACCACGCAGAGATGATGGGTTTGCAAAGAATCAGAACATGTTGCAATAAAGACTGGCCCAACACTGGTAACTGTAGAATCTGGACGATGACTACAAGAGGGTTTACTGTACTGTTATTTCTATTACTATATGTATTTTGCATTTTTTATAATCAATTTTAAAAAATAATTTTATAAAACACATTGCACAACAGCACTCACTCCCCGTGAGTTGTCCATTGTAGGATCACCCTCAAGACCAATAACCCAGCTTCCTCTTGTCCAGTTCCTTCCTTTTTGGGACATTTAGATTCACGCCGTTCTGATGTCAAATCTAATACCCAGATAACAATGTCCAGACTGGCCTTCCAATTCAACCCACATTTGGGGCACGGGGAATATCAGGCACTAAACACTTTTTCTTGTTGCCTCACTTTATTCTCACACCACTCTAAAGAAAGATCTTATTACTCCCATTTTAAAGATGAGGAAACTGAGGCTCAGCAAGGATAATGTCACTGCTGAGGACTCACAGACTGTGGGAAGCAGAGGCAAACTCTAGTCTGAGACCTCTTGACTCCAGCCCGGTACCTGGGCAGAAAGCTCATCTTTCCTATCCAGTGGCTTCATGGGCCACAGCTCACATCTGGTTCTTCAGGGTATATTCCCTTCCACACGCCCCAAGCAAGGGCGCTTAAGCAGACTGCTCCTTAGATCTAGTTCCTCAGCCAAACTTGTTTTTCCCTAGGTTCTCAACTTCGCGTACAAACACAGCCTGGCCTCCTACTACCCAGAGCCCAAGGACAAGGAGGCTTTTGTAAGATCCCTGGTCTACACTCCAGCCTATGACTCCTTTACATTGGACAGCTACACTTGGCCCAAGGAAGCCATGAATGTTCAGACGGTCTGATGCACTCTCAGAGGCGGGCGCGTGGCTGGATGAAGCCCAGAGGAACACTGACAATATAAATGGATTCCAAAATGGCCACCCTTGTCACTGTGTTTTTCCTTTGAGCTTTTTGGTGTGAGGGGAGATGCCCAGCATACAGTAAAGGAGAGCCTTGTCCCTGAAGGCTGAGTTCACTTTTCTATAACCCTCCTCTGCCTTCCTTCCCAAGAATTTCTTCAGCTATTAATTGACAACTACTGGCAAGCCCTGGTGGGAAATCTAGAATACTGCCTAGAACTCTGCCTTTCAGAGCTCAGGGTCTAATGGAGGAGATGAGACATGGACAAAATTCATTGTGCCACAAAGGAGAAAGTGGTAGATCCATGAAAGCAGTACAGATAAAGGTCAAGGGTGCTCAGAGAAGGGAGAGGATACTTCTTATGAGGACATAAGAAAAGGCCTCAGGGGGAGCAGTGTTTGCACTGCGCCCCAAGAATGAAGGATAGGTAGGAGTCATGGGGAATGAGGAATGAGAGAGCAGCCACTGGTGTGAGTGTGGCCCACCCATCAGGGAGGTGAGTCCCTGTAGGAGAAATATACACTCTTCAAGTCTCAGATGGGTGTGGGGGCTGAGTGGCTGGAGGCAGCCCACTAACTAATCAGAATGGTCACTGCTTTGTGGGTTGCTGAGTATGAGACATTCCTTTTGGGTTATTACTAAAAGGAAAAACAGAGAAATGTGGGTGGGGAGGGTCAGCAAGCAAAGGAGTGATGAGGAAGAGAGGCAGGGAGGGGAAGAGCACCACAGGGAGTTCTAGGGAAGACTTGATTTTCATTTTCTTGACTTTGGGACACTCACTCTTCCACCCTTCACTCTCTGAAATAATTCAGCACACCAAAACAGTGTTCTTATAGAATGGTGTCAGTCTGTCCTTGCTTAGACCAAGTTCAACCATAGCCTTCACCTTCCTCATGTCCAGCAGGGTCCACCATGGGGTGGGGGATGAGCCTGCAGTCCCTGCAATCAAAGACTTGCTGAATTGCTAAAACCTACTGGGATGGTAGCTTCCAAACTCTAACTTCACTGTATAACACAGGAAACAATAAACCATGCTTAGGGACCTACCTCTGCCCACCCTGCTGCCAGCTCAGCCTCGGGATCCCCACTGCCCATAGTGAGTGAGTAGGTCCTAGACCTACTGACAGGCTAGGTGACTTTGGGCTCCTAGGAGAGTAATGAGCAGAGACACCAGTCACCCTTAGCCCAGGTCTTGTTCTAATATTTGCTTCCTTGGCGCTGGTGCTCAGCCAAGGACATCCTGAGAAAACATCCCTGTTCTGTCATCTCTGGGCTCTTAGAAGATGAGAAACTCTTCAAGGAGGGGAAGAGTCAAGTTGGACTCTGAACACCAGGGAAGCTTTTATATAGTCTTTTTTCTACATCCTGTTTAAAACCTTCCTCTGTGCCCCAACTACATTTCCTTTATACTCAGTGAAATAGAAAAGAAACATAGTAGAGAAAAATCAATGAAACAAAAACAGGTTCTTTGAAAAGATCAACTAAATGAACAAACTTTAGGTATACTGCCCAAGACAAAAAGAAGATATAAATTACATTTCCTTTGTCCAACCACACTGAACATCTTGCTGGCAGTAAACATATACACTCTTAGGTCTGTGTGACTACACATGCTTGGTCTCCACCTGGAAAGTTCTTCTCTCTGCTTCCCTGCCCTTTATCAATTACATTTCAGATTACCCCAGCTTTCTGCCTGGAGACATCATTCATCCTTGGAGTTCAAATGCAACTGAGTCCACAAAGGCTTCCTGGACAGAATTAATAATTAAATTAGAAATCAACAACAGGGGAAAAAAACGGGAAATTTTCAACTATTTGTAAATTAAACAATACATAATCCATAGTTCAAAGAAGAAATTGCAAGGTAAATTATATATGTTGAATTGAATGAAAAAAAGAAACAAAACCAGAATTAATGCACTATTGCTAAAGCAGTGCTTAGAGAGAAATTGTATAACTTTAAATGCCTGTATCAGGCCCAACCTCCTCTATCCCGGAAGTTGATGCCCCACGCCAGACCGCACGCTGCTTGCCAGGGGTGTCGCCTCAGAGATCTGTTCAGGCTGGGCTTGCGACTGCATCCGTCATTGGAAGAGGAAAAGAAAAAGAAAAAAAGAAACATGAAAAGAAACAGCTAGTTCAAAGTCAAAAAGTTTTAGTTATGGGGGAAAAAAATGCCTATATCAGGAAAAAAAAAGGTCTCAAAGCAATAACATAAACTGCGTCAAGAAACTAAAAATGAAAACCAAACACAATCCAAAGCAAGCAAAAACTAAAGCAGAAATCAACATACCCATGCATAACAAGTAAAGACACTGAATTAGTAATTAAAAATCTTCCCACCAAGAAAAACCCAGGCCCAGATGTCTCCATTGGTGAATTTTATCAAATATTTAAAGTAGAAACAATACCAAGCCTTCACAAACTCTTTCAGGAAATAGAGGAGGAGACACTTTCCAAATCACTCTATGACAATGGTATTACCCTTGTCAGACAATGGTATTATCTGGTATAAAAACCCGATAAAGACAACACAATAAAACTACAGAACAATGTCCTTCATAGATGCAAAATCTTAGACAAAATATTAGCAAGCCAAATCCATCAACATAAAAGAATTACATACTATGAACAAGTGGGATTTATCCCAGGAATACAAAGTTGTTTTAACATTTAAGAATTTATCAATGTAGTATATGATATTAATAGAGTGAAGGACAAAAACTACAAGATCATGTCAATGGATATGGAAAAAGCATTTGAAAAAATACAACACCCATTTACAATAACATTTTCAACAAACTAGGAATAGGAGAAAACATCCTGAACTTGATGCAGAACCAAAGGCTGACATCATAATCAATGATGAAAGAATGAATACTTTCTCCCTAAGATCTGGAACAAGGCAAGGTTGGTTTTTGCAACTTCTGGTCAACATGGAAGGTCTAGCCAGTCAATAAAGAAAGAAAAAGAAATGAAAGGCATCCAGATTGGAAAGGAAGAGTAAACTGCCTTATTCACAGGTGACATAATCATGTATGTAGAGAATAGAATAGTTTCTCTCTTCCTTCCCCCTCCCTCCAACCTCCATTCCCAATAAATTAGTTTAGAAAGCTTGTAGGATGCAAGGTCAATATACAAAAATCAATTGTATTTCTAAATACTAGCAGCAAACAATCTAGAAATGAAATTAAGAAAACAATTCTATTCATAATGATATCCAAAAAATACTTAGAAATTTAAGAAGTGCAAGTCTTGTATACTGAAAATTATAAAACGTTGCTGATAGAAATTAAAGACCTAAATAAGAGTGTTCCATGTTCATGGATTTGAAGACTCAATATTGTCAAGGCTACAGTTCTCTCCAAATTACTTACATATTCAATACTACACTTACCAAAATCCTTGCAGGCTTTTTTCCCTTTTTTTGTAGAAATTGACAGACTGATCCTAAATAACAAACTATCCAATTCCAAAACCTACTATAAAACTACAATGATCAATACTGTATAGTTATGTCAATAAGTGGAACAGAGTTGAGAATTCATGAATAAGTCCTTTCATTTATGGTAAATTGATTTATCAACAAAGTTACCAAGATAATTCAAAGGGGTAAAGGATGGTCTTTTGAACAGATGATGCTGGTACAACTGGATATCTACATGCAAAAAACAAAAACAAAAAATTAGACATTTACTCACACCATACACAAAAATTAATCAAAATGGATCACAGACCTAAATGTAAGAGCTAAAACCATAAAATTTCTAGAAGAAAATATAGCAGAAAAATCTCTGTGACTGATTGAGTTCTTAGATACAATTTAAATGCATGATTCATAAAAGAAACTGATAAATTGTACTTCATCAAATTTTAAAACTTTTGCACTTTGAAACACACCATTAAGAGAGAAGGAAAAAAAAGACCAGAAATAGACTAGGAGAAAATATTTGCAAATTACGTATCTGAAAAAGACATTGGATCTAAAATACATAAATAAGGGGCCGGCCCGGTGGCTCAGGCGGTTGGAGCTCCATGCTCCTAACTCTGAAGGCTGCCGGTTCGATTCCCACATGGGCCAGTGGGCTCTCAACCACAAGGTTGCCAGTTCAAGTCCTCGAGTCCCACAAGGGATGGTGGGCAGCGCCCCCTGCAACTAGCAACGACAACTGGACCAGGAGCTGTGCTGCGCCCTCCACAATTAAGACTGAAAGGAAAACAACTTGAAGCTGAACGGCACCCTCCACAACTAAGATTGAAAGGACAACAACTTGACTTGGACAAAAAGTCCTGGAAGTACACACTGTTCCCCAATAAAGTCCTGTTTCCCTTCCCCAATAAAATCTTTTTGAAAAATAAAATAAAATACATAAATAACTTTTACAGCTCAACAAAAATCCAACTGAAAAAACTGGACAAAATATTTGAATCGACGTGCTACTAAAAAAAAATATGTGAATGGCTAACAAGCACTGGAGAAGATGCTTAACATCATTTGTCACATGAAAATTAGAACCCCAATGGGATATCACTTCACACTCACCAGAATGGCTATAATAATAAAGGCAAGACAATGTCGATGAGAATTGGAACCTCTTCTCCTAGCAAGACTTTGTCTCCTAAGCACTATGAGATTAAGGAAGATTTCCGTCTATCTTTTAAAAGTCTTCATTCTGACTCTCCAGCCTCTCACATAGTCCCAGAAATCAGGAAGTGTCATTTAGAATAGTGGATGTTATAGTTGCACCACCCAGATCCCTCTTCGGGCCTGAAACACTCATTCTCCCAGCTGCCAGGAGCATCATCAGCTGAAAGCTTATAGGTGCATCCCTCCCTGGGAACTGCACTTGATTGAAGCAAGATGCTTCATCCAAGGTTATTCCCTCATCCCCATGGACAGTCTGCATCCAACAACTGGTTGATTCAGGTCCAAAGGCCCAATCCCCTTACCTCAACTGGAGACATCTCTAAACGGCCATCCCAGCTTCAGAGTTCTGTGCAAGATTGGCTGAGACCACTGTTGCCACTGTGTGTATCACCAATCAACTTCTTCCACATCCTGCTTCTCTTGCTCCCACAAAGGTGTTGTGGAAATGACTCATCAGTAAACCTCCAAATGCAAATCTCAGATTCAGTATCTGCTTTCTGAGGAACTCAACTTGCAACGTGTGGAGGAAACTGGTCAAGCTTCTCAATTTCCCAATCTGTTGCACCAGTCCCACATGACCACCAAAAGCTTTGCTGGGCTTCTCTTTCCCTCAGTAGAGACCCTCTGCATGGACCAGGCCTGATCCTTAGTCCAAGTTCAGAATCAGTAAATGCTGCCAGCCAACAAAATGGCCACTCAACCCAGGAGAGCTCCTCACTTTCTGGAATCCTCTCACCTAGTTCTTGTTGCTTTCACAGCTCTCACAAGTCTTTAAATATAAGTCTTTAAATATATGACTTTTGTAATTTATCTGTATTTTTCTGGTCTGTGCAGGAAGGGGGTAGAGCTGCCATGACTTACTACATGCTACCTAGATATGGCAGTCTCTTCTCTAGACACAGATTTTCAAAATCAAATGTATGGATATCAACTCTTTTCCTAACTTAAATGAATTGCAGTCAGAAAAGTTATTTGTATTATTCAACTATTTTAAATTTGATGAAACTGTTATGTTAAATATATAGTCAAATTCAATAAAATATTTCATACACTCTTGAAAAGAATATAGATCCTCACTGTTGAATGTAATGCCCCTTATACGTTCATGGGATCAAGCCTGTTAATTGTTTTGTCCAGATCTATATCCTTACTGATTTGTCTACCTGATTTGTTTCTGAAAGGAAAGTACAATTTCCTGCCACTATGGTAAACTTGTCACTTTTCCTTGTAGTTCTCTCCATATTTGCTTAATATATTTTGGTCCAATGTTGTTTGATACGTAAAATTTAGAATTGTTATAACTTTCTGGTGAATTGAAACTTTAAATGATGGTTTTCTTGATCTCTAGTATGCCTTTGCGTACTCTTATCAATATTAACATAGCTATACTATCTTGCTTAGATGGTGTTTCTCCTGCAAGTCATTATTTATTTAGATGTTTAAGCTCTTGTACTAGCTGGTGAATGGTGAAGAGTGACAAATTATCTCCTGCAGAACTGTATTCACAGACAGAATGATTATATGGTTAAACTAATATATCACCATCTTATCAATTATATAACAAAGTATCAAATATCCAAATATTAAGTTACACAGTTGAAAAGCATATAAAATATTAGATGTCTGATCAAGTCATTGTAGAAGTGTGTAGAAACCCATGCTTCTTTTCTGGTTGGGAAGACAAGGAAAAATATCACACTTCAAACAAAAATAATAGTTAAACAACGTCTAATAGGTATGGTGAAGAATTCTAAGATTTTCAGAAATTTTATAATTAAAAAATGTTTTAGCTCCAAAGCATTTTTAAAATGCATTTACAAAAGCATTTTTAAAATGTTGACTAAATAAAAGGACCTATTCTATACATCCTGCACAAGACAAAGCCAACATTTTATTAGGAATATTTCATAGCCTCATCCTATTCTGTCTTCAGGCCCTTCCCTCTAAGTTGCATCCTAAGTATAAACATAAAATTTTGAGGCTTTTTTTTCTGAAGTCATTACACACCTGTGCTTCTGTACAATGTGTACTTTATATGAACTTTCAACCAGAGACCTGTGATTTTTTTCAAAATGGAGGTTTTCATTACAGCCCAAAATGAGATTTATAGGAAGACATTAAATAATCACCATAAGTCTTGGTAAGAATCCAACAAAATCAATTGTTGCACAAAGCTGATGTATACTGATACACACGTGAGGTGGTAAACATAAAGGAGCAGACATATAACAACCCATATAGGCCCTACTTGCAATGCTTGAAATGACTGAAGGAATAAGCCACATATGGTTTACAGTGCTGTCTAGAAGTCCTAGGATTTTAATTCTGAATGATACTAAAAATATACAAGTATTTTGCTGAGTATTTTGGCACCTATTCACTCAATTTCTTATATATTATTTCTGTCATGGGAATAGCTGTAAGCCCAACAGAGAGTGCAAGCCTGTGGCTTTTCAGGATTCCTGAGGAAGCTTCATTAGACTTGTCATTCATTAAGCCTACATGTTGGCCAATATGTACAATCAATTAAGCCTTGTCATGTTCCACTTCCAAGGCAAGAGCATCCGACAGCCAAGCTTACCGAATGCAACCGCTGTTTCTATGAACGCTGGAGTCTTTGAAGCACAGCCACATCTTAGAACGATAGTTCTCCAAATACAAAAGTTGCTTGCTGTTAAAAGCTCCACGCCATTTTTGTCTTACAAACTGCACTGCATCTTTATTTTTCATTCAACCTTCATTAGTGCTAGGGCAACAAGCACTGGAGTTCTCCCAAGAGATGCAACACAGTGAGCAGCACTGCAACGACCAGGTTCTTCACGAAATTTAATGTTTACGAGACCTAACCCGTCATCAACGATCTGGTTAGACGGTGATGAACCAGCATCAAAAGGCCAATCCAGAATCCGGATGTCTTCTTCCTATGATACAAGAGCAGTATCACAAGTTGCTTTACACTCTCTTACCTATTGTGGTGACACCATATTTCTTAAGTTCCTCTATACATTTGTTTAAGGTTGCACTGGTTGGACTGTAGGTAGTAAGAAATCTCATGTTCCTCTATGTGATTTACAGAAGGGGTAGGCGGTTCATTGCAGCCATGTTAATTTAGTTAAAACAAAACAAAATGTGAAGATGTGAAGAAACTGAAGTCTACGGTAATATATTCCACTCGAAATCCTCAATGCTTTGAATATGCAATCGGGAGTCATCGGAAATGAACTGAACCTCCTAAGAAGAGGCAATCAATCCTTCAGTAATACTGAGTCCATGGAAAGGAAGCACACCGAGGTTTACCTCACTCGGGTCAGAATCTTGTATAAAGCTCGGGTAATTTCCATCCAACACGGCTGGTCCGGGATAACCGCTCCTATGGCGGCTCCTCGGTGGAGTAGTAATGGGAACTTCCACAGTTCACTTGTCCTCATAAGGGTCGTGCTGCACCTGGCGGTAACCTCCGACGACCTTCATAAATACCATAAGTGAGTAACCAAGAACACCACCAAAAGGAGTGTTTACTCATCACGGATTGTGGCCTAATCACACCGCCGGTCCCGCGGAGCCGCAGCAGAACACCCGGCTTTACGCCGCGCCAGCCTCGAGGGAGCCGCTGCGCACGCGCCGCTGCGTGCTTGCGTCACAAGCCCACCTTTTATAACCGGCGTGACCTGCGCTCCTGCTCATCAATCGCAGCTGGGGGCGTCAAGAACTTAAGAGCGAGGGCGTGAGCCCGGCCTTCTGCAGGCGTCACCACGGCCAAATCCGGTGTGAACCAGTTGATGGAGGGAGAAGTGCTGGGAGCTGAGCATCCTCCCCCCTTCCTCCCCACCCCCAGGAGCGGAAGAGCCAACCGGGAGTGGAGCTGGAAGAGGACTCAGGCTGGAAGAGGCTGAAGACTCGTGGCGGTGGGCTAAGACTGGAGGGGAGGGGAAGGTAGTGGAAGAAAAATCCCATGCTTTGACTCTGGCTTGTCTTCTTCCATTGGCTTCATGTTTTAGCTATGTCTCTTTGGAACAACTGTTGCTAGGCTTTATTTCAATCCAGGCCGACCAACTTTGTCTTTTAACTGAGGAACTTAGTCCGTTTAAATTATTTTATTAGCTATTATTTTATGATTTTACATTACCTTGTGTTATTCCTATAGTTGCATCTGTTTTTACGCTCATTTTGTGCTGTTTTACATTTCTCTATTTCTTTTTTATCCTTTCTTGATTGCTTTTGGAGTAAGGTTTTTTCCCTCCTCTACATCCATATTTTCCTTCTACTGTTTTGGAATTCATAATTGTGGTTAAAACTTATTAGCAGTTATTATACGTTAGACACTTTAAATCTAAATGGCTTTACATACATTCATTTGGTACAACAACACTATGAATTAGATACTAGTATTATTTCGATTGTTCTGATTAGAAAACCTAGGCACAGAAAAGTTATTTGCCCAAGGTCACACAGCTAGTAAATGGCAGAGCTGGGATTTGAATCCTGGAATTCTGGCTCTAAAATCTACCTCTCCAATATATATGGCCTGCCACATACCTTATTTCTATTCTTTTAGTACTTAAATAGCTTAGAAAAAGTCAGATATTCAAAATCTTTTCCCACCTCATAAAGGAAATAAACAAGCTTTATTAATGTTGTCATTTTTAACCCATAAATCGTTTATAAAAATCAGTGTTTGTTTAAACTTGCCATATATATATATATATATATATATATATATATATATATATGTTGTTTTTTTTGCTCACAATTTTTTCATGCATCTCCACCCTTTCTTCAATTATGCTCCTTTATCCAAAAGCATCTTTTGAAGGTTCCTTTACTTCCCAGTATATGATCAACTTTGATAAATATTTTATATAATCCTAAAAATATGCATTCTCTCACTGTTGGAAAACGCATTTGTTATTGTTGGTAGACTTTTCCTTTGGTTTATATAATGTTTTTTTCCTAAAAATCTGTTATTTTGCTTTCATTCTTGATGGTTTTGCTAGGTATACAATTCTACATTGACATTTATTTTCTCAGCCCTTTGAAGATATTCCTTGTCTTCAGATTTTTTCTGTTATAGAATTTTTAAAAATGTCTAGGCTCTGTTTTCTGACCTATGCATAGCTCATAACAAGAAAGCCCCATTTCTTCCTTCTTTCCTCTTCCTTCTTTCCCTCTTCACTCTTCCTTTTTTCTTCCTTGATTTCTTCTTTAAATTCTGACAGTTAAGTTTGCGAACTTGCCATCATGTGCTTACATTGGCAGCACTGTACAAACAGCTTGGTAAGGTTTCATAACCTTGGTATATCAGTGTATCACAGCTGAAGTGTGTTGACGTGTGGCAGTGTTTTGCTGAGTGGCATTCATTATTGTTGCGTGTTTTTGTTTGCCATGGTGAGAATGTCTGAGCTTGAATTAGAGCAATGAACAAACATTTAATTTCTTGTTAAACTTGGCAAGTGTAGAAATGAAATCAGGACATGTTAGTCCAAGTTTATGAAAATAATTCCATGAAGAAAACGGCAGTGTACAAATGGATTAAACATTTTTCTGAGGGGAAAGAACGCGTCACTGATGAAGAGAGGTCAGGGTGGCCAGTAACTAGAAGAACTGATGAAAACATTGCAAAAATTCATTAAATCATGTGTCAAAATTGTCGGCCAACTGTGAGAAGCATAACAGACCAAGTGAACATCAACAGAGAAACAGGAAAATCTTAACTGAAAATCTTGCCATGAGAAAGTTGTATGCAAAAATGGTCCTGAAGGTGCTCACTGATGAACAAAAGCAGAGGAGATTCGAAGTTTGCCAAGACCTTTTTGAGAGGCAAGACAATGTTTTGGATCATGTTATCACTGGTGATGAAACATGGGTATACCAATCCAACCTTGAAACAAAGCGTCAAAGTGCACAATGCAAGTCAGCCAATTCTCCATGACCGAAAAATTCCGTCAGTCCAAATCAAGAGTCAAAACAATGTTGCTAACCTTTTTTGATATCAGAGGGATTATTCATTATGAATTTGTACCAACTGGACAAACAGTTCACCAAGTTTACTATTTGGAAATGCTGAAAAGGCTGCATGAAAAAGTTAGACTAAAATTACCTTAACTTTTCGCCAACAATTCATGGCTCTTGCATCACAACAATGCACCAGCTCACACAGCACTGTCTGTGAAGGAGTTTTAGCCAATAAACAAATAACTGTATTGGAACAACCTCCCTACTCACCCGATCTGGCCCCCAATG
This sequence comes from Rhinolophus sinicus, assembly GCF_036562045.2. Lineage (NCBI taxonomy): Eukaryota > Metazoa > Chordata > Mammalia > Chiroptera > Rhinolophidae > Rhinolophus > Rhinolophus sinicus. The sequence continues at coordinate 109,203,532 of NC_133756.1, forward strand.
ACTTCTTTCTTTACCTGAAGATCAAGGAAATATTGAAATGAAGACATTTTGACGGCATTCAGTACATCCAGGGTAATACGATGACAGTTCTGATGGCCATTCCAGAAAAAGAATTCCAAAATTGCTTTGAAGGGTGGACTAGGTGCTGGTGTCAGTGCATAGCTTCCCAAAGGGAGTACTTCAAAATTGACCATAGTGATATTCAGCAATGAGGTAGCACTCATAACTCAGTCCACTAGACAGGTTAGAGCAAGGTAATTGTACAGTAGGTGAGTATGCAGAGGATAACAGAATTGGGGGTGGGGTGGTAAGAAGGGCATTCATGCAAGGATGGCATCCAGGTGAAGACCGTCAAAGCCCAGGCAGAGTAGAGGAGACATATATGTGTAGGAGAGCAGTCGTGATCAGAGATTACATAAGGTTTATACAGTAATACATGAAGGATCTGGGAAATCAGATTTCTCATTGTCAGACAGGAGTTAAACATGGAAAAGAAGAGTAGAATTAACTAGGATTTTGGATTGGAATTGGTTATATTGGTGTGAACTCATAATTTTCAATATAGTTATAGATACATAGGTGTGTGTGTGTGTGTGAGAGAGAGAGAGAGAGAATATTCCCTGACTTCATCTGCAGAGAAGAGAGAGGGCCTGAGGCAAAGACATCCCAATAGCAATGAGAACAAGTAGCACTCAGATCAAGGTTTCTTAATACTGTTCTACACTAAAAGAAATCAAGTTTCCTTGGAGAAATAGCTGATTCCAGAGCTAGGTCAGGAAAAGTACAAGAGAAGCCTGGAACATCTTGTTATGACAGAAAATAAGGAAGTGTTCAAAGAATCATAGGAACGTGACAAAAGGACATAGAACACAGACCAAAGGAAGCTAAAGACACTTCACATCTAGATGTAATGTGGTATCCTGAATAGGATCTTGAAACAGAAAAAGACATGAGGGAAAGGCTAGTGAAATCTGAATAAAGTATGCAGTTTACTTCGTGGTAAAGTACCACTGTTGGTTCCCTAGTTGTGACAAAATTATCATAGAAATGTAAGATGTTGGCAGCTGTTTACTCTAGACTCTACCCCTGGCAACTCTTCTGCCAGTGTTTCTCTGCGTGAATATACTTTCTAATTGGAAAGAAAGAAGGAAAGAAGGAAGAAAGGGAGGGAGGGAAGGAAGGAGGGAGGGCAGGGAGGGAGGAAGGAAAGAAGGAAAGAAGGAAAGAAAGAAATGTAAGATGTTAACAATAGGGGAAACTGGGTGAAGAGTATATAGGATACCCTCTAAAACCATTGTAATATATTTTTTTTAATTTAAAGTAAAACAGAAAACATAGAAGCCAGCTTGAAGGAATCCCACTGGCCACAAATTTTATATCAATGATAGGAGTGGATTAGAACTCACTAAATGAAATAGAAAACCTTAAATCTGTACTGATATAAATAAACAGGGAGAAACAAACACTTTGTCTTATAGTAGAATGCCAGCAAATAAATGTAGCAGGAATGGTGGAATAGAAAAATTTGTACTTAGCAATCATCATCACAATTATTCATCTAGCAAAGAAACATCAATAGATGCTAAAACTGGTGGGTGCAAGTTAATGAGGAATGGGAAATTCAAAAGTACTTAATACACATACACACCAAAAACAAACAAACAAAACTAAATGTAACATATGATCATAGATTAGATCCTTTTGCTTAATGAGAAAGAGAAAGAGAGAGAGAATTATTGGGACATTTGGCAGAATTTGAGTTCAGACTTTGGATATTACGGTAAGAATAAATCAATGTTAACTTTTTTATTTGGATGGTTATTTTGTGGTTTTATGGGAGAATATTCCTATTTGTAAGGCATTATACTCTATTCAGAAGCAATAGGGCATATGTCAGCAACTTAGTTACAGGGAAAATGGGATAAAGGAAATATTTTTACTATTCTTTTTTTTTTTTTAGATTTTTATTGGCGAAGGGGAACAGTACTTTTTTATTGGGAAACAGTGTGTACTTCCAGGACATTTTTCCAAGTCAAGTTGTTGTCCTTTCAATCTTAGTCGTGGAGGGCGCAGCTCAGCTCCAGGTCCAGTTGCCGTTGCTAGTTGCAGGGGGCGCAGCCCACCATCCCTTGCGGGAGTCTAACCGACAACCTTGTGGTTAAGAGGACACACTCCAACCAACTGAGCCATTCGGGAGGCAGCTCAGCTCAAGGTGCCATGTTCAATCTTAGTTGCAGGGGGCACTGCCCACCATCCCTTGCAGGACTCGAGGAGTTGAACTGGCAACCTTGTGGTTGAGAGCCCACTAGCCCATGTGGGAATCAAACCGGCAGCCTTCAGAGTTAGGAGCATGGAGTTCTAACCACCTGAGTCACCAGGCTAGCCCCTATTTTTACTATTCTTGAATCTTGTCTGTAAGTTTGAAATTATTTCAAAATAAAAATTTATCTTTAGCCTTAATTTAAAATGCGTAGATTATAGATAATTCACTGATATTTACTTCTCTGGATTCTTGCTCCCATTTTGTATTGCATCTGGAGACTTACCTTGCAGCTTTACATTTTAAAAAGATTTTTTAAATATTTTAGCCAGATTGTTAGGTATTTTGTAGCTCCCTCCACCAAAATTTCAGGATATGGCAGACTGGTTGTCCACTATGATCCATTTTCCCCATGTTTAGTGCTAGCGATCCCTGAGTATTTCGCTAGACACATGGCCACTAAGCTAGAGACTTCATTTCCTAGGCTCCCTTGCAGCATGGTGTGGCCATGTGATTAAATTCTGGCCAACAAGACATGGGCAGAAATAACGGTGCCACTTCCAGGTTATACTCCTAAAAGAAAAAAATGCACACTTGCTCTCTTGCCCTTTGCTTCCTATTTGTTAATTGGTAAATGATGAGAACTGGTGCAGCTAACTTAACCCAGTGTTAGAAACCACAGTAGTAGTGATACCTTACCATCTTGGAGTACTTATCTTTAAACAGTTTCTTGAGAGAAAAATGCACTCTGTCTTGGTTAAGCCACTATTATTTGGGCTCTGTTAAAGCTTTATCCTAATTAATAAAATTTCAGTGAAAGGAATGAAGTGCCACCTGATTTGCTCAAAAGGTGAAAGGAGGAAGAATAAAGACTCAAAACCATAAAAAGAGCCTTCTAGCACTGGCCAAGATAGAGGACCCACTACAGCATTTCTTTCCAACAGATTATAACTGAACTAAAAATAAAAAGCAGCTACCTGAGGACTCTGAAAAGTAAACAATAGCAGGAAGATTGTGTAAGGAAGTTACAACTTAAAGTATGACTAGCATAGTGATGAATTTACTGGTAAATTTACTCCCCTTCTGACTTTGACCTGAGGATAATCTGAGATCTAGAACTACGCAGACAGCAGACACTCAAGAGAACCCCTTTCTAGTCAGATAATCGGGAAATGTGGCCCCTATGAGATGGAAAGAGTGAAGGGAGTGCCTCCCCCCAGCCCCAGCTTTTCTCCCTCCCTGGTGTGCCCCAAGACCAGCTGCAGTCATGAAGCTGCACAGCAGCAGGGCAGCAGTGGTGGTAGTGACATTGTAAGACCCTGAGACCCTGAGAGGTCCTGCCTTCCTGGCCAGAGGAACCAGGAAAAGGGACCCCTGTGGTCAGAGAGTGTGGGAGGAGTCCCTGTTATTATTTTATGTCTTGTCTCTCATTGCTTCACCCCAAGGTTAGTCCAACAGTGAGAGAGCAAAGGCAGCCAAAACTCTGAGAAAAACTCCAGCTTTACAGCCAGAGGACTGGGAATAGGGGGCTGGAGAGTGTGGGAGAAATTCCAAAGAGGAGAGAACTAGAGAAAGAAATCTTCTAATTCTGTGTCTGAATCAAAACAAGTCTCAGGTTTACTCCCAAGCTACATGTGAAAAACAGATCCAAAGAAGCATTGGCTTGGAGAATTTAACTGGCATCATATCTACAACCCACAGAAAGTGACACAGAACTGGAGCTCTGAACTTTAAGATTTTGCTTGCTTAAAAAATAATAAACATTCTCCAGAGGATTTTAACAGAACCCTAAGTTTCACAACGTAATATTGAAAATGTCCAAGATATAATACAAAATTACTCAACATACAAGAAAATCTAATTCTCAATGGAAAAGACAAGAAATGTCAACCCAAGGTGACCTTGATATTGGAATTTTCAGATAAAAACCTTAAAGCAGATATTATAACCATATTCCATGAGGTAAAAATAAACACTATGAAACAAATGAAAAGATAGACATTCTCAGGAGAGAAACTATAAAAAAGCAAATGGAAATTTTAAAACTGAAAACAATATAATGCAAAATTTACTGGGTGGATTTAATTGCAGAACACAGATGATGGAGGAAAGAAACAGTGAATTTGTAGATAGATTAATAGAAATTATCCTAGCTGAAAAGCAGAGGAAAAAAAGGTGAACATAATAATGAATAAAGCCTCAGAGACCTGTGAATCTATATCAAAAGGTTTAATATGCATTTCATTGGTGTCCCAAAAGAAGAGAAACAATATATTGGTACAGAACAAATATTTGAATAATGGAAGAAACTTTCCCAAATTTAGTGAAAGACATATATTTAAAGATTCAAGAAACTCAGTAAACCCCTAAAATAATAAACCCAAAACAGACCACATCAAAGATATATCTAATCAAACTACTGAAAACCAAAATTAAAGAAGGAAATCTTTGGGGAGGTTGATTAGAGCGCAGTGCTCATAACACCACCATCACCGGTTCGATTCCCAATTCTCCACAACTAGATTGAAAACAACTCCACAACTAGATTGAAAAAAACGACTTGACTTGGAACTGATCGGGGGGTCCTGGAAAAACACATTGTTCCCCAATATTCTCAAAAAAGAAGGAAATCTTGAAAGCAGGCAGAAAAAAAACAACAACAGTGCATATATGGGGAACAATGATTCAAACGACTGAAATTTTCATCAGAAACCATGGAATCAGAAATAATGGAATAATACCTTTAAAGTGCTAAAAGAAAACAACTGTCCATTCAAAATGTTATTTTCAGCAAAATACCCTACAGCAATAAAGACAAAATTAAGACATTCTCAGATAAATGAATACTAAAAAAGATTCTGTTGCCATTGTTATGGGATGAATTGTGATGCCCCCTCAAAATTCATATGTTGAAGTCCTAACCCCCAATACCTCAGGATGTGACTAGAGGTCTTTAGTGAGGTAATTAAGTTAGAATGAGGTCAGTAGGTTGGGCCCTAATCCAATATAAATGGTGTCTTTATAAGAGAAGGAAATTAGGACACAGATGCAAAGCAAGCAAAAGAGACAAAATAATAAAGAACAGAAATCAATCACATTGAGGAGAAAAAAAACAATGAAACCAAAAGTTGGTTTTTTGGAAAGACCAATATTTTTCTTTTAAACTTCTAGCCAGACCCAAGAGAAAAAGAAAACAAAATTTACTAATATTGAGAAACAAAAAGGAAACTTCACTATAGACTACACAGGCGACATTAAAAGGACAAGAAGGGAACACTACTAACAACTCTATGCCCATAAATTCAGCAGTAGCTGAAATTCCTTGATATTATACAACCCTCCAAAATTAAATTCATCATTGAAAACCTCGCAACAAAGGCATGGATGGTTTCATTAGTGAAGTCCACTAAGTATTCAGGAAAGAAAGAATACCAATTCTACATAATCTCTTCCAGAAAATCGAAGAGAGCACATTTCCCAACTTATGTTTTGAGGTCCTCAATACGGTATCAAGATGCAATAAAGACTACAAAAAATAAAACAACATTACAAAACATGACAAGAATATTACAAGAAAACCATAAGCCTTTATTTAACGTTTGAAGTGTCGAATGCCTTCCTTCTCCACCTCATTTCTCTCCATAACCCTGCAAAACCAAAACGAACTAAACTAAAAAAAAAAAAAGGCCCTCCGATACATTTATGCAGCTAAGACGCAAAGGAAAAATGCCAGCAGCTTCATGTCTGTTACCGCGTGCCCTCTGCAGGGTTTGATTAGTGAAGTGCAGCTTGGGCTGAATTTTAGACCCCACTCACCCTGTGGTAGCTGAATTGTGGTCCAGATCCTCATACCTGGAACCTATGAATGTTACCTTATATGGCAAATAGTAGTCTGCAAATGTCATTAAGGATTTTGAGATAACTTATTGGGGAAATTATCATGGAGTATCTGGCGGCCCTTAAAGGAAATCACAACGCATTTTACAAAAGAAGTCAAGGGAAATTTGACTGGAGGAGAGAAGAGAAGGCAATGTAACAACAGAAACAGAAAGATAATCGGAAGCTGCTGCACTGCTAGCTTAAAGATAGAGAAAGGGGCCATGAGTCAAGGAATGAAGGTGGAAAAGGCAAGGAAGAAAATTCTCCCCTCAGAGCCATCAGAAGAAACCCACCCTGTCAACACCTGGACTTTAGCCCAGTGAAACTGATTTCAGACTTCTGACCTCCAGAAATATGAGAGAATAAATTGATGTTGTTTTGAGCAACTAGGTTTATAGTCATTTGTAACAGAAGCCATAGGAAACTGGGAACTGGGAGTCTGTCCAGAACACAGTCTGCATACTCTTCAAGATGGCCCTGTGTAATCTCCTTCTTCCTCTTCTACCACAAACTTGGGAGTTAAGACCTAGACTGCACCTAATAAGCATTTCTTCTTTCTTTGGATTCTCAAGGCCTCTCCCAGCCTGCAGCCGAGGCATTGGGAGTTTGTTTTCACTTGTTCTATCTCTGGCTCCTTTCTCTCGGTCCTCATACCATGTGTGTATTGGAAGTAGAAGTTCTGGGACTTAGCTTTGGGAGGTGGAGCAAATACCTCCCTGCTTTTCTGGGCTACCTCAAAAGGAGGAGGTCTGGTTATGGCAAGACAGGACCTAAACATTCATCAGTCTCCTAGTTGAATACCATTACAATACCACCTTAACCACTAACAAATTCCAGCAAACTACAAATGAGAGCATAGTAGAAGAATCAGATTAAAACTGTTTATAAAACTAAACATTATCTGTTTACATTAGGGGATTCTTAAATCAATATTTTTCAGTCTAATCTCAATTTTTTAATGAAATAAAATAGAAAATATCAGAATGCATTGCAGATGGATGGTGTAAGTATATCACTGTAAAATTTTTGTCTCAATTATGTGTGGGCAGTAGGCACAGTTCCTGTGTGCTGCAATTTGAAATATATTTCTTTTACTGAGTCTTTAAAAAGTTTGAAAAATACTACAGTATGTGCTTTCTAATAGTCATTCCAATTCTCATCTCACTATTCTTATGAAGATTCAAAGAAGAAGACAAAATGGATATATATCTCTAGAATTGAAAAAGCATTTTCAAAAGTGAAGTCTTTCACTTTGCTCCTTTTTGATCGCTTAAGCTTGTAATAATAATGAAGGAAAGCCACCTAAAGCAGGAGTTCTTAACCTGTGGTCCAGGTGGTCTAGAAAACTTCTAATTGCATGCAAAATGTTGTACATGAAATATACATCTTTTAAGGAAAGGGCCCGTATTTTTTTATCAGATTGTCAAGAGTCCATGACTGTCCAAAACATTAAAAACCGCCCAAATAGGAAATCATTTGATACACTAAGATGATCTGGCAGTGCCATAGTTCTGGGAATGACAGAACTTGATGGTAATAATTCAAACTGGTTTGGAAAAAGACATTCTAATTTGAGTCTGGCTTAATAACAAGGTTGAACTAATGCAAGATTAGCAGTTATCAGTTAAGATCAGTGAAGGCACCAAATTACGAAGACTTGTTAAAAAAAAAAAAAAGACCGTCCTTTCTTTATTGTATGAAATCAGCTGTTTTAATGCAGGACTGTAATAAAATTTGAATTTTAAAATGGTTAAATGACACAAAAAAATATTAGATTTCATAACCTACCTCACATCTTAGCCTTGACAGACAGAAGCCCAGGGGACATCTATTGCCATGACCCCTAGTTACTCTTCACCTAGCATATTTCCTATTTATCCTTAATAATTCACCTTAGGCCTCATCGCCTCCAAAAGTTTTTCCTCTCCATGCCAGGCTAAACTGACGACAAGAGTTCCACCTGGCTCTTCCATAACAACAAATGCATAGCGCTCTTAGACATTGACCTTGTCACACGGAAATTTTCTAGTCACGCATCACCTCTGCCCTACACAACAAGGACTCAGAAGGCAGGCAGGGACTGATGACCTCTTGGTCTCCAGGTCACCAAATCAGCTTGTGCTTGCCATGCAGTCAGTACCACTCCGATGGTGATAAACTATAAGTGCAGTTCCTACAGTAAAAAATGTCTATAAAATTAAATCTGTTCACCTAAACATATCAAAATTGCCTAGAGTATTTTTTGTTTAACAAAGCCATCTATATTTTTTTAAAAATTAATACAACACTATTCTAGTAATTTATTATATATTAGAGACAGAGAAATACTCCAACGGTGTAGCAGGTATGGATTTGGGGCAAGTCTGGCAGTCCTGGGGAAAGGCTACTGTTCTCAATATTGGTTGGAGATGACTGGACCTGCATGAGTGACCTTCTGAGGAAATGGGTGGAAGTGGCAATGTTGGAAGCTTTAGGGGAGAGATTCCAGACAATTCCAGTCACCAGCTGGCATACTTATTTACATAGAAAAAGGTAATACTTGCAACAAAATTTGTCCACTATCAATTTGGGTAAGTACTTTAACTGTTCAGGGCTCAAATGTTCCTATTTTGTACTTGTAGTAGGGAAAAACAATATTTTAGATTTCTCCCCACGTATCCTTTCCCCCCATTTTCTAAGAAAGATGTGGCAGGCAGAAAGCAAACAGTCATGGGACTCGCCAGCTTTTGTATTTCAGAAATCTAGACTTCACTCTACTTTGTTAATTGTTTTACCTGAGGTTGGTAAGACAAGGCAGGGAGAGGAAAGATAAAGGGTGAACATAAAACTTTTTTTGAAAAAAGTTTTTGGTTGGGAACACCTATACCTTAACTGAAAATCAGTCCTTTGCCAGGAAGCTATTCCTCTTCCACAGCACGTACAGCGTAAGAATGGATGAGGTGTAGCAATGAGAGAAGGCGGCGGCACCTGGTAGGCCAGCCGGACTCCCCTCACAGCGCACACTTACCAAACAACAAACCTACCCTCACGGTGTAGAAATGGCTGGACAATGGAATGGTAGACCAGAAGGTCACCAAGGGAATGATATCCCCTGAGGGTCCTACAAAGTCCCAGGTGTGTCATCAACCAGAAAACTCAGGAAGCATTCCTCTGATCACCTGAGTCTAACCTACTTCTGGGATGTTCACACATCCAGTCCTCTGGAAAAATCTAGGGCTGAGGGAAGGATGGTAAAACTTAGCATTATGAATTGTTATACACAGTCCGGCATGTAGAAAATATTTATTATGACATTATTCATTATAGATGAAGAAAAGATATAGTTTCTTACACCAAATCACAAAGGGGGTGTCAGGGCTAGGTCAGCAGCAGCCCAGCAGCCAGAGTGAAGCAGGGTCCCCTCCTCAGCCCTGATGGCGGCAGGGTTCTGTGGGGGTGGGCTGAAGATGGGCGGAGAAACTGTCTTCATAAATTCATTAAGCAGTTAAAAAGCAATCTCCCAAAAGCACCAAAACCACACAATAAATGTTTTCCCTCTAAAGTACAAATGTATAGCTTCACTATCACCCCCAAACATTAAAAGAATAAAACCTTTCCCCAGGAAACGCATGTCCAAAGTAGATTTCACACAAACAAGGAGGAGCCATGCAGGTGCTTGTTCAGGGGCCACAGGTTGCTCTCACTCCTGTGGGAGGTGCACCTCTGGCACTGCTTGCAACGTCGGTACTGCTCACACTGGTCCAGGAGGAAGAGCTTGTCTGAGGCACTGAGGGGAAGCGAGGAAAAGAAGCCATCAGCAGTGCTCCCTGAGTCCTTCCTAGGGCCTAGTTTCCAAGCCAGTGCAGTGGGAGGGACACAAAAGAAAAGTAACACCTTGTCCCTGCCCTCCAGGACTTACTACCCACCTGTAACCTCCCACCTGCAGTTTCTCCCTCTCCACGCTGCTACCTGCAGCTCACCCCAGCTCAGCTTGGCATCTCCTGCTTCCAGACCTCCAATGTCTCCTCCTTCCCCAGTAAATAAAAGGCTCTGAGTCTGGTGCCTTCACAACAGTCCAGCCCCCTCCCCAACCACAACTACCCAAACCCTCAGAGAACACATAACCTGCCCAAAGTCACCCAGCCAGCGAATGGTGGCTCCAAAGCCTTTGTGCTGGCTGCTTTGCCACGTGAATGCACCTGTACCTGGCAGCCTCCCAGGAGACAGTGTTTGAGAGGACACCAGGTCATCAAGCTGCTGGTTAACAGTTAACACCCCAGCAGCCAGTGAAGAGTAGACTTGCAATAAAATGTCCCAGGAGGACTGAGGCCTCTGCAGAGTTACAGACAGGCCAGGGAGTGGAGACCAAGAGGAAGAAGACAAAAGAGGCTCAAAGCAGAGATGAAGGGACGGCAGTGACTGATTTTCTACTTGAACAATTTTTCTTGATGATACAAGACAGTGCCTACTTTGTTCCCCACCCTCTCAAAATTTCTCGTACATGGGTGAAATTCTGTAAAAAAAAAAAAAAAAAAAAAAGGAGCATCACAGACAACCATAAAAGGAGGAAACACAAAACCAATCTTGGCAGTGGGCAGGAGAAGACCTACTTGGCTTGCCTTGGTCATAGTACAGAGTACCATGTGCTAACTGCATACGTCTGAACTTTGTTTTTTATTTTGCTTTGTTTTCTTTTTAACACCAACCAATTCCTTCTTCTTCCCTGCAGCCTACTGAAGTCCCAGGTCTTTAGGGCAAGGTCCGCTCTGCCATGTCTCTGGAGCAGCTTCGTTATCCTCACTCAAGGTTATTACCTATGTCTCCTCTATCCTTGATCACGATGTTGGCCAAGCATTCTCCCGAAATCCAACTAAAATCTCCCTGGCATTAATCTCACTGCTTTCTCCCATCATTGACAGAATGGCTTGAAATCGCCAACTCCCTTTCCCTTCCTCTTCCAAACAACCAAACAACCATACTTCCCCTCTGGAACCTATTTTCCATGGTATCCCTCATACTTTCATTGTCACAAAATATGGGTTCTCCCCATTAGAAAGATGGCGAGAAATGCCTGCAAAGAAAATCTAAAAGGAAAAGGAGAGTTACAGATCAAGAACCATTGTAACAAATTTTACCCATGATAAAAATTAGTTGATAATTAGCAATTTAAAATATTACATTGGTATATTCAGGTTTGAATAACATTTGATTATATAGGATTAGTCTGTTTCTTCAAGGTTTTAACATTCTATGAAATCATACCTTACATTTGTAAAGTGTTGTAATTTTTTTAAGTGTAATACTCTTCCACCTCCTTATTTAATCTCAAAAACAAACTCCTCTGTTAAGCTAAGTCAGGCAAGTGTTTACTTTCCCCATCTTACAAATAAGAAAAGTCAGACAAAACTATGACCTGCCTTTCCAAAGTTAGTGTCAATGTTCAAAGCCCTGAGTAGATGCCTTGACTCTAGATGGTAAATAGATAGCTTATGGAGAGGGGACAGGGATATAATAATACATTTCAAGAGGGTGTTCTTGGTTGGTTCCATAATGGGTTTCTCACTTTTCCAGATGCCAAACTTACCCACAACCCCTTGAATCTGCTCTTAAATGACCATGCTCTAAGCCTCGGATGTGTTCATATGGAAATTCACTCTCCCTATTTCCAACTGGTTATTTTCAATGAGAATTCCCACCCTCCTCCTCCCCCAGGCCTCTCCATCCTCCACAAAAAGAAAGCTGCCCTATGCAGAGGCAAAGCTTAGGGCAGAGATGGCAACTATATAACATACCACACAGCATTCTCCAATCCCATATTCATAACAGACATTTCTAATACATCACAGCAGTTTTTCCCAATGGACCCAGAATTCTTTTCTCCACAGAGTTCTCTAGGCAGACACTACTAAACACCTGGAGTTGGCACTTGAAACCTATCTGCCATCCCAGGATTAGAGGAAAGTGAACAAAGAACAGAGGGGATTTTCTTTGCAAGCAAAGAACTTCTGGATCCAACCCGGTATTACCGCTGGAACGTCTTCTCCTCCAGGTCTCGCTGCCTCTTCATTGCAGCACTCCTTTCCCAGTCCTCCTGTAAGCTTTGTTTCATTCTGTTCGCTCGCTCCAGCTCAGCATTTCTCTCTGCCAAGTGCCTACAGAGAAAAGAATACTCCGATTCCATTCACAATACTGGGAATGGCGTGCACCAACCTTCACAGCCCCATTCCTTTTATGGTAAATTAAACAAAAACCTCTGGCTTTGTTCACTACTCTTTGAAATATACTAAAAGTCATGAACACTGTAAAAAACAGAGAGAAAATCCTAGCTCTCAAATAATTTATAGGTCTAGGACTTTTCATCTTCAATTCTGATTTAAGTGATTAGGATTGAAAACTTTTTCTATTTAGCAAATTCAGCCTTTAAAGCCATTATTTTCCTTTGAGGCTAATTTAACTGATCTGACGAATCATCTCAAATGGATTTCCAATACTTTATGTTTCTTTCCTCGTATTCCAGCCTCTCAGCTGTCAGTAATCAGCCTACCAGTTACTATAGGCATTTTACAAGACAAAGTAGACAGGCATATAAAGGAGAAAAGAAACAGAAGTGACTGGGCAAAAGAAAATGAAATCAAGAAAATATCTAACATTGTGAAGAAGGGAGGGGAAAAAAAGGAGCAGTTTTTGAAGGTCATATCTTTAAAGACTATAACATAATGTCTCTCTCTCCAAGTACAATGTCCCGATATTCCCAATGTTAAGTGCTTCTATTACTCGTCTCCAAACACGTAGTCACTGCGGTTGTGAATCACCTAAACCTGGTTCAAATTATTTATTTGAATTAGTTATTGTCTATTTCTTGCCCGACTGTAACTCTTACCATCAGTTCTGGAAGAGATTTCACGAAATGAGACCATTGACTTAGCCTGTTCTGAAGGGCTTCGTGTTACAGATAGCAACCACCACTAGGTGTCAGGACGCACCAATAAAAATCAATAATATGGGCCAGCCAGGTGGCTGAGGTGGTTGGAGCTCCCTGCTCCTAACGCCAAGGTCTCCGGTTTGATTCCCACATGGGCCAGCGAACTGCCTCCTCTACAGCTAAGACTGTGAACAAAGGCCCTCCCCGGTGCGAGTTGCCCTGGGCTGCTGAGTGCTGCTGCTGGCTGCTGTGTGAGATGACTGGCGACCGACTGCTTCAGTCTGGGGGAGCGTAAGGCTCATAACACCAGCATGGGCCAGGGAGCTGTGTCCTATACAACTAGACTGAGAAACAAGGACTTGAACCGGAGTGGGGGTGAGGGAGGCGGAAGAAGGGGAAAAAATCAATAATATGCTCTGTACCAATTCCCATTTCCTAAAACAACCTGGCCACATTTTCCTCGAACTAGCATTGGTTCAACAGCTACTATGCAGTCATTATAAAGATCAAATGAAATAATATACAGAAAGGGCCAACAGCGATCCCACAATGGAAGCTCAATGACTGAATGGTACCTATTTTTTTTTCATAACTTTTTTCTTTTCATAGTTTTTTAATTGTAGTAAAAAACAAAACACAAAATTAGCCATCTTAACCACTTTTAATTGTACAGGTAGTGTTAAATATACTAATATCATTGTGCAACAAATCTCCAGAACTCTTTTCACCTTGCAAAACTGAAACTCTATACCCATTAAACAACTCCCCTTTTTTCCCTCGCCCTGGCCTCTGGCAGCTATCATTCTACTTTGTTTCCATGAATTTTACTTCTCTAAATACCATATATAAGTGGAATCATATAGTATTTGTCTTTTTGTGACTGGCTTATTTCACTTAACATAATGTCCTCAAGGTTTATCCATGTTGTAGCATGTGTCAGAATTCCCTTCTTTTTAAAGGCTGAATAATAATCCATTGTATGTGCATACCACATTTTGTTTATCCATTCATCTGTGGTTGAACATTTGGGTGGCTTCCATTGCTCACATGCTGATATGAACATGAGTGTGCAAATATCCTTAAGATCCTGCTTTCAATTCTTTTGGATATATACCCAAAAGTCCAATTATTGAATCATATGGTAATTCCATTTTTAATTTTTTGAGGAACCACCATACCATTTTCCATAGTGGCTATACCAATTTACATTTTCACGAACAGTGCGCAGGTTTCCTATTTCTCCACACCCTTGCCAGCACTTATTTTCTGTTTTGTTGTTTTTTTTGATAGTAGCCATCCCAATGGGTATGAGATAATCTCTCTCTCTCTCCCGTTTTAGTTTTCTTTATTTTTCCCCTTTACAACATATCATATTTGCATTTTAGTGGTTTTTGTCTACCACTAAATAAACTACTTTCTTCCTTTTTAATCTTTTGAATAGTCTAAAAGAAATATCTGTTAAATGCTTCATGGTGTGTGTAGTTGTAAGAAAAATCTATAATTGTTCTTGATTTGGATATTTTACAAGCAATCAAACCACAGACACTATAATACAAGATAAAAGACAACACATTTTATCTTTGCATTTGTGAAATCTTATTATACTGTTCTGACAACGTATAAATGTTTTCTTTTCATAGGCCCTAAAGAAAAAAAAAGATAGCCATCTTATCTATATTTATATCTATATCTATATATCTATGAGTGGAATTAAATTATGAATGGAATTAAATTATTAAATTGTATAATATAAAACACATTTTCAACCTCCCTTTCCTCCTACCTTGCCATCTTTATTCACTGGAGTGGAGAATTGCTGTATCTTAGGTTCATATAAGTAAATATCCAATAAAACATGAAAATCTCTTATCTTGGAGAGGGAAAAGTGTAGTTAAATGCTAACTGACCTCTACTTCACACAGTGCAAACGCTGACTGCTGATGGTTGAATGAGGCTCCCCCGCCCACATTCCACAAAATATAAAACCATTTGTTAATGAGCAGCTATCATTGTGGTTTTCATTTGCAATTCCCTGATGCTTAGTGATGTTGAGCATATTTTCATATGTTTTTTGGCCATTGTTATATTATTTTTGAAAAGATATGTTAAAAAGTTAGTTTAATTTAAATACCTAGGAAGCAAGAAAATGAAGTGGGTCTAGAGAGGAGATGAGTGTTCTCACAAGACTGATGGTAGAAGCAAATTGCTGTACCTTTTCAGAAAGCTACCGTGTTTCCCCGA
Organism: Rhinolophus sinicus; assembly: GCF_036562045.2. Lineage (NCBI taxonomy): Eukaryota > Metazoa > Chordata > Mammalia > Chiroptera > Rhinolophidae > Rhinolophus > Rhinolophus sinicus. The sequence continues at coordinate 109,218,813 of NC_133756.1, forward strand.
AAATAACACCACGTCTTATATTAATTTTTGCTCCAAAAGACACATTAGCGCTTATGTTCAGGGAATGTCATCCTGAAAAATCATGCTAGGGCTTATTTTCCGGTTGGGTCTTATTTTCGGGAAAACATGGTAACAATCAGTATTTGGTAATATTTAAAAAGTGTCATTCATTATACTTGAAACTAATATAATATTGTATGTCAACTGTAATTGAAAAATTAAAAATTAAAATAAATAAAATGTGTCATATACTTGATCTGGCAACCCAACTTTTAGGTATTTATCTAATAGAAACCAAAAAAAGTATAAATTATATATAAAACCAGTATATATTGAAAATGTTTAATGCAGAATTGTTATTATAGTAAAATATCTGGAAACAAAATGATGTTCATGAATAGTGCAAAAGTTAAATTACAGCAATCCATACTGTATATATTGTGCTGTTATTAAATAGAAACAATGAATTTCATATATAGGTACTGACATGAATATAAATTAATGGCACATTATAAGGTTAAAAAAAGGTTGGGTTGCAGAGTAATGCATAAGAGCTCACAGGTCTCATTTTCATTTATAAAAATGGAAAGAAAAAAATACATGTGCATGTTGTTTGAATATATTTGTAAAGAATAGGAAAAAACGTGGAAGACTACATATTAACCTTAACACAGACTACTTGGTGGGGGAGATTATTAATCTTTCTTTAATCTCTCCACTAACTGACATTTAATCAGATTGAATTGTTTTTGTTTTTCTTTTAAACAAAAGCAGAAAAGTTTAAAGAAAAAAAGTGAAAAATACTTCAGCGAGCCGGTTTGGATCACACAGACTAAATTATTCCCTTTGGAAAAAAATGACCTTCAATTTGCCACACAAACACCTAAGATCACATTTTGACATGGACCAGAGGGCAGAAAGCTGGAAAAGATAAGCAAAGTGAGAAAATCTGGAATAACCCGTAAAGGATATAGAAACAGAAGACAGGAGTCTGACACATACAGAAAAGGGGATCTATAACCAGAGCTTCCACAAGAGAGAGATACCCAAATAAAGACCACAGCTCGTATTTGTCCAGAGCTTTGTGGTTTCCAGAAATGCTCCCACACACGTAATCTCATTGAAGTCTCATAGTAAGGATAGGTAGGGCAGGTATGACTATCCTTACTTTTCACAGGAGGAAAAGAGGGCTCAAAGACACCATGTGTGAGTTGGCCCAGGTCATACAGCTTGGAAGTGACAGAGTTTAAGCATAGTGGTGTTAATAGTAGGTGTTAATAACTTTTCTTCATAGGGTGAATTGTGAGAACTAAACAAGATGAAGGAGAGAGAGAGGCGGGGAATAGGGGAGAAGAAGAAGAAAGCAGGCGGAGGAGGAAAAAGAAATGACTGGGTCTCTTACTCTTCTTTTGTCCTCTGAAGCATCAGCAAATCCCACTTCTGCTCCCGCAGTTGGCGCAGGATGGCTTTTCTCTTGTGGTTGGCAGCTGCCTCCAGCTGGTGCTCCATGTAACTCTGTTCTCGCTTTCGCTTTTCCTCCACCAGCTCAGCCCAATTATTACCAAAGATGGGCTCAAGAGAGTCTGGCTCAGACATGGGCAGCTGGGAGTGTTTGTTCTTTATCTGAATCAGGGACATACAGAATGCAGATTACAAGTCTATCTGGGAATAAACTTTATGCACAGGCTGCAGCACAGGAAGACACCAATACCTTAGAGGCAGGAAGGAATGGGGAGGTCGGAAACCACCAGATGGGGAACACTTACGGGTATTCATAACATGCAGTATTTATGCACCTTTACAGAGGGCTGCGGAAGTACTGCACAATGTTAAACTCACCATTGTTCCCATACCTGTGCATCCAAAGCTCTCTTGTAACATTCCATTTCTTCCATCTTGTCTTTTATGTATCTGGCTCTTTGTGCAGCAAGTCTGGCAGTAAAGAAGAAGAGAAGGTGGGGACAACGTTTGTTACAGAGTCTTCAGTACTACAGTTTAACATCAAAGCACATCTAATAAGTATTAATAGGAATAAGAGGCCGGTAAATAAAAAGTGGTATTTCCTTCTAGGAGCTTTCATTTTAAGAAAGAAAATTTTAACCCACAGGCCAGTGAAGAATGTATTGAACACAGCACAGACAGGACAGGTATAATCAGAGGACCAACCGCTGTACAAACGCACTTACAACTAAGCGAAGCCCTCCTCCTCCCCCGTGCTTTAAAAAAAAACTAGATAGGAAAAGAGGAAGTGTCTATTAGTTCTATAAAATGATTCATCAGAAGATTCCTTTTTAAGAAAAGTGATCTCTCCTATTATAAATTATGATTCTATTACATGCCACCTCCAGGGAACCCACATGATCTGTAAAGTGAGTGTAACGGAACATACACATTTTACAGAAATACACATTTTTGCTCACAGATACTAGCTTATGATTTGTTTTGGGAGTCTCTCTCACGCTGGAGTAGCCTCCTTCATTGCTCTGCTAACCACAGCCCCAGAAGTGTGGCCCCCCCCTTAGGCATGTTTGAACTTCGTGGGACCCATCCTATCCTGGGCCCCAGGTCACGCAAACAGGACCTATCAGATTCTCTCCCCTGGAAATTTGGCATGGAGACTAACACTCATCCACATTTAAGCTGGAATAAAGACAATGCCATTTAAGGAGCTGTGGGCGTGAGCAGAGGGAAAGCTTTTATTACATGGCTTTTTAGTCCCCATACTTTCCTACCCTCGGGTAACATAGGACACCCCTATATACTTATAATAAAATCTCAGCTTTGCCTCGACATCACCTGGAAATAGCCTGAAATGATGTCCTGTTCAAGACAAGTCCCTTCCACCATCTACCAGTATTAGTGACCACAAAATGATACTCTATAATTAACGTAATTATAGGTTGGCAATCATTATTATGGTGATCATTAAAATAATAATGGCTTTTTCACTTTCTGGATGAAATGTTATGCTACGGTACTGGCTGCTAGTTGGGTTAGTTTGCTCAGTTGGTTACAGTTGTGCTAAACTACCAAAGCTGATTTAATCCCACATGGAAATAAGCTTCACACGAAAATTTCGAATCTGTTTTTCAGAGTGTGTCTAGTTAGACTCACTCCTCTGTGAGTTGCACTTGTTCTAGGTGGTCCATCAACTCTTTGTTTTGTCTTAGCTTGTTTTCCTTTTCCCGTCTATTATCCATTTGTTTCAGGAGACTCTGTAAATATTCCTCTTGCTTTAAAGCATTAATCTCAGGACTGAATGGCCGTTTATCAAATAGGAAGGATTTCTAGAATGAACGAGAAGTAATTTATTTATTCTAGAATATCGAAAAGCAACAAAGAACAAAAGCAAAAATTCAGACGACTAAAGTCCATCAAAAAGTATGGATTAATTTATAATATTTGCCCCATCCTCAACACATTAAGCACTTAGTGTTCAGATAACCCAGAACATCATATGAATGTGCTCAAGGGTGAATCTGAGCAGGAAGAACCGAAGCCCAATGTCTGATACTGAGACGAAAAGGGACTTCACGGACTAGGTAGGTCCTGACCTGAGACGTACATAATTGTACAGAGATGGCAAAACAGAATTCTGAGTGAGTGCAAAAGCATGAGCGAGGACAGGGAGTTGGGAAGGAGAAGAACTGAACACTCAGCTGTGGACCCGGCCATTTCAGAGACTGGTGATTCAACACAGACAAAGGACAGAGATCCACAGAGAGCCTCGCTCTCCTTGGGCCTGCATTCTACTGCAGGAGACAGACAGGGAACAAGCAAATGATACAGCAGATCACTTCAGGTAGTGATACGTGCTACGAAGCCCTTATGATAGCAAGTGACTGGGTGGGAATAGGATTAAATTGGTTGGTTATTAGGGAAGGCTTTTCAGTGGAGATGATTGAATCACCTTCATTGCCAATATCAGGAGACCTGTGCCCCATACAGAAGGAAGAAGCTAGGTGTGTTTAATATGCAGGAAGGAAGACTATGTGGCTGAGGCATAGGGAGCAAGGGGAAAGCAGAAGTAGATGAGCTCAAAGAGGGAGGCAGGGGCTGTACCATATAGGACCTGACAGGTCTGAAACAGGCCCAGTTGGGACCCCCACAGAAGAGGCCTTGCAGTGTCCCCGGCCTCGCCTCTCCCTGCCCTAGAGCTTAACAATTGATCAACCCCTCCCTGTAGTTTGAGCTTGGAATGTCCTGTCCCAGTTCCTAAGCTTAGGATGTCCCATCCCAGTTCCCTGCTTTAGATAATTACCCTGAAACTTATGCTTGCTTACTAGTCACAATGCCCCCTGCCCCTGTGCTTGCCGATTACATTCTCTATGGCCTAGCATTCTTTCCAGGTTACTCTCATCACTGCTCCTGAGTTGATGACCACATTAGAGAGGCACATCCATCGCCAGAGGGGAGGCTCCATTCAGACCCCCGGAACCATCACGCAGCCTCTGGAGGAACGCCCGGATTTTCCCTTAAATATCCCAGGCTGGTCTGAGAATGTTAAGGCAGTTTTTGGAGGTGTGACCCCTCTGCCTTCTCAGACCACCGATGCTCTGATAATAAACATATTCTACGACCCAACTCCTCTGTCGGTCTATTGGCTGAAGGACGCAGGCTGCACGAGTCCCAGACTCGTTTGGCCTCAGGTTTCAGGTCCAGGTAAACTTCAATTTTGTTTGCATTCAGTGGGAGCCCATCAGGTATTTTAGACAGGAGGATGATACGTTTTGGTCTATAGTCCTGAAAAATCGCTTTGGCTGTGGTGTGGACAACAGATGGTAGGAGGGCAAGAAAGGTACCAGCAAACCTCATTAGGGAGGGCGCTGCAAAAGTTTAGCCTCATAACGTGGCTTGGGCTAGGGTGGTAACATTGAAGATGAAGAGATGTGAAGCGATGCTGGACACATTTTGGAAGGCAACTGGACTTTCAGATGGTTGGAGGTGGGGGACAGAGGAGGAGGAATCTGGAATCCCTCCTAAGTATGAGGTGCGGCCACTGTCTGGCTGGCGACACCACTTACTATAATGGGAAGGCTGAGAGAAGAACAGGCTGACAAGGGGAATTGAAAGTTCTGTTTTGGTATTTTTAATGTTACGATATCTACAGGTATACCAAGGAAGAGATACTAAGTGGGCAGTGATAAATATAATCTGGAATTTATGTTAAGAGGAAAGGCAGGTCATGCCTAAATCTTACAAGCACCATCCTCTCCCTCCCTGCTGCCCCTGCCTGGAAGGTTCTTCCTCCATTCACTTCTTTACCTAATTCCTGTCTCCGAGGAAGTCTTCCCAGATCTCTGGTCTGGGTTAAGTGACTCTCTCTTTTTTTTTTTTGCTCACATAGTGCCTTGTTCAATGACTTATCACCGTAGACTACACTCTTGTCTCTTTCAACCTGTCTCCCCACTACTCTCTTTTGACCGCTTTAGAAAGGCACCTCGTCTTATTCATCTTCGTATCCCTAGCTACCAGCAAAGTGGCCAGCACGTAGGAGTTCATTAACAAATGTTTGATGGATAAAGAGAATGTATTTTATTAGATTTATGACCAGAGTGTCAGACTACCACCTAGATAGTAAGGTGAAAGGAAAAGGACTCAGGCAGAAATAAAGATAGGCACATAATTCCTGAAAACATTAAATGACAAAACAGGTGGCTCATCTCCATCTGAAGCTGGGTTTCTCAAACTTTAATGCACCTACAGATCACTTAAGTATCTGACTCAAATGTAGATTCCCATTCTGGAGAGCTGGGGAGGGGCCCTAGGTTCTGCATTTCCAGCAAGCGCCCAGGTCATGCTGGTTCTCTTTCGATCAGCTCTTCCTGGGGCAGGACGTTAGTATATTGCCCCGTACCACCTATCCCAGGTCCTGGTTGAGAATTTCTATCATTAGCAAGCACTGCAGTGGCTAAGGAACTGTACTGTGAACAGTGGGAAGGCACACACTGGACAAGTCCTGCCCTAGGAGGACGATTCAACCCTGCATAACCCACTTTTCACCTCTGCCACTTAAAAACTGACACAACCTGCCATACAGTGTGAACGAAAACGAGGCCACATACTACATCTGACAAGCTCAGGGTGGGGCCACAGGGCAGGCCTTACAAACTTGGTGACCAAAAGTTACTACACGAGATGGTCTGATCACAAATTCCTAACTGGGCAGGTGGTCACATCCCAGGCCTATAGCTTCCTTAGCAAAGGTCATCCTTTACCTTAATTGAGGGAGTTCCGTCCACTGTTTTTATACATCTAGGATAATGTACCTTTGAAATGTCAGAGTAATTTTCTTTTCCTACCCCTCCAAGGCACCATCGTAGGCACCAGAGGAGAAGACCACAGAACCCCTTATACCATCTCTATGTGCTGTAAATGTTAATTATTGACTATCCTGTACCCACCAATGTAAAAGACGTATGTACTTCTCCATTTGCCTTTTATCAAACCCTAGAGACTTCCCCACTTTGCTTTCTCCCGCCTCCCTTATCTACCACCGATGGATTTGATGTAACCCTCCTTACGTTCTCTCCTTTGATTATAATGTATCAAATAAGCTGCAAAAACTACCACTGTCTAGAGCATTTTCTCCACCCGTTGAGATTTTGCTTCCAGGCACATCCTCAAAATTTGGGCTCAAATAAACTCTTAGAACACTTTTCTATAGGCTGGACATTCTTTTGCTGACAACAGAGAGTGGATCCAAATAATCACAGATGGGGAAGGTATTCACAGTGGAAATTCTGAAAAGACCCTTACATAAAATTCAGGTTTCTCATTCTTGTGGCTTCTCATAGCATCGGCAACTCCAAGATTATAGGCAGCATTTTTTTGATTCTGTTGTCTAATAGCCAGGCTTCTCATCTTTGGGGGGGAGAAAGCATATATTGAAACAGAGCCTTTAAAAAATTTAGTTCTATTACATAAAACTAATCCAACCAAAGTAGAAACCTGCCTTTTGGAGGCAGTGGTAATTCCTGATATCGTCATAGATTTATAAAAGCTGTTCTTGGGCTTCAAACAACACCTCTACAGGGACCATAAGGAGGAATGGGAGATTTCATAAGTGGTTACCTGATACCACAAATGCGAGAGAGGGCAACAGGGTCAATTAGTGGAGGCCACAGAAATCTGGACAGTGCAAACGTGAAGGCGCCATTCTGTCTTTGCTTCTTGAGATAGGCCATGAATTTGAAGGAAGCAGCCTGACCAAGATTATATTTTACCAGAAATCAAAAATAAAGCCATATAAATCCAGGAATTCCACCTTTAACACACAGTCCTTTTGGGGGGGAGAAAATCAGCGATATGTACAAACATTTAGCTGCATGAATATTCCAACGTTGTTTATTAATAGTGAAAACGTGGACCCAACCTACGTTTCAGTCCTCAGTAAATAAGTAAATGATTAAATATGCTACAGTACAGACAGATTATGGAATATTTTGAATGGCATTTTATAATCCTGGTCTACTGTCCCATGTTAAACACTCTGTAACTGAAGTGTTCAACTACCTGGGATTTGAAGAGAGCTTCTTTATCTTTCAGGATCTGATATTGCTGTGTGAGCTGCTCATCTTCTAGCTCTTTCCTCCTCCTCTCTTCACTGAGGAACAACGGGGAATTTCGTTGAGCTCGTTGCACACAGACATAACACAACTCCTACAATACCAAGTTTTACAACACATTAATTTTTTCCTTTTCCTTTTTTGCCTTCACATGCCCTTCACAAGCTCTCCAAAGGCTGAGGATATCAAGAAGCAAACATTATAAAAGGATATGTGAATGACAATTAGCAAAGTGGGCCTCACACATATTCAAGAGGATTTAATGAAACTCTCATTTGATCAGAAGTATCTATAGCAACTGAAAATTAGTAAGAGATTTCCCAACCTTATTTCTGTTAACTAACAGATTTTGACTAGTAGATAGATTTTTTACAGTCCGATTTGGGGTCCTGAGTACTTAAGCCATACTCATATATTAAAGCAAGAGCAATTCCAAGAGCTCGCATTAAGAAACAGAAGGAAGATTCTGTTGGGGTTTTATTTGTCTGAAGAAACTGTACCTGGCCGGCCTGATGATGACCCTGGCAAGACGTGGCTGGAGAAATTTTAGGCTTTATTTCATTGTCATTTTTCAGACATCCTGGAGATGATAAGCTATAAAAAAAATGGAACATTAATTAATGTTTAACACAGTCTGACATCTAGAGCAATGACAATTTTGGAGGCAAGTGTACGAGAAAGAAGAGCATCTCAGTGGTTTTCTTCAAAGTATCTGTATGTATAGAGGTTAAGAGCCTATGCCCTGTAGCAGATAAAACTAGGTTTGAATCCCAGATTTTTTGCTGTAAACTGACTGGCATTAGACAAGCTGGGCAATCTTGCCAAGTGTCACTTACCAATTCTGTGAAATTGGGATAAAATGTATTCATTCTACAAAAATGTATGGAGTGCTTGCTATGTACATTGTTCTCTGTATGGGAGGTGCGATGAAGAACAAAACACACACACACACAAATCCCTGTCTTCATGGAATTAACATTCTGCTGGGGACAGAGGGCCAATAAACAAGATAAATAAGTGAATTACATAGTATGGTCGATGGTGATCAGTGCCATGCAATGCTGAAGGAATGGAGTATTAAATCAGAAGGTGACGTATGAGTAAATACCTGAAGGAAATGAGGCAAAAATAATAAGAGATACCTGATTTTTAAAAAAGGCATCATCCCAAACACAATAAATGAGGGCAAAGTCCTTGAGGTGGAAGCATGCCATGTTCAGTGTGGATGGAGGGAGTTGAGTTAGTGAGATGAAAGGAGAGAGAGCGGGGATTGGGCAGGATCCTCGCAGGCCATCGTAATGTCTTCGGCTTTTGCCCTGGGTAAGAATGGGAAGCCACCGAGGGTACAATGTCCAGTACTAGCAAAGCTGTAGTGAAGACAGCAGGCCCTCATATGATTGCTACTAGAAAGATAATTTGGTATAATCTTCCTGAAGATAATTGGTGATGTGCATCAAAGGCATGAAAAATGGTCTCATCCCTTATTGCTAAAGTTGACTTTAAAGTTTTCATCCTATACAATATTCAGATGTGTATAAAGAATGATGTTTAACTAGATTTATCACAACATTATTATAATATAAAAAAATTTAAAATCATCTAAATATTCAATAGGAGGTTAGTTAAACAAAAGGTTTAATCCATGAGATGATATGTAATCATTTGTTTATGTTTTAGAATATTTAAAGCCATGGGGCTCTTCCTCACTTATTGCTAAATGTAACAAAGTTTTATTAAAAATGTGTGTATACAAGTATATTGCAGTATAAACACATGTATTAGGTTTGTGCAAAAGTAATGCGGTTTAAAAGGTTAAAAATTGCAAAAACCACAATTACTGTTGCACTAACCTAATATATATTGCATGTGCATTAAAATGAAGAATATATACCATAACGTCAACAGAAACTTTCCTCTATTTAGTGGAATTATGGGTGATTTTTTTATATCCCTTGCTTTTTATCATTTATTCAAAATTTCTGTGATAAACATGTATGACTTCAGTAATCAGCACAAAAAAATAAAACAAAACATTTTTTGGTCAACTTCTATAGGAACTTCTATAGGAAACCTTCACTAACAATCCCTAACAATTAATTAATTCCCCCTCTTTGCAGCTTCTGTACTTTCTTTTGTTGTTTTCGTGACATGAGTGCATTATTTCTTTAGCGTCAGTCTCCCTACAAGACTAAGTTTTATGGAAGTAGGTTTATATGTCTTTTATATATTTTATAGCTCTGTATCTTCAATGTCAAGAAATTTCCTGGCGCAGTGTGCCCGATGTTTATTGGATTGAACTAAATTAAAAAGTACTAGACATATAATTCTCAATCTTTCATAACAGTGAGATTATCCAAAACAAACATGCTTAGTGTTTTGAACATTTTAATAAATCACACATATGATAGCTGACACATTGTGACAAATTAGTAAACTGAAAATTGACAGCACAATACAAAGTATATAAAGGTACTCAATAAATACTTGAGTAATTTGAGGTCTTAAAAAGTATCCTACTCAAAGGGAGAAGGAGGAAATACAAATTTGTGACATAACATAACAAGAAGAAGACATGGCCATCATAAATTGCAATATATTCATTCATTCAAAGAACATTTATTGAATACTAACCATCTTTGGAAAAACTGCTTTCCAATTGGATTTAAACATGAAATTGTGTCATATCATAATATCCAAGCACTCAGAAAACAACGAGGGAAGTTTTCCCAAATCCAAAAGGAAAGTTAGATGTTTCCTCCTCTGTGCTATTTTATCCTACTGAATTTATCACTCTCTCTATGGCTCTTTCCCACTAGATCACGGGTCCTACTCATGTTTATTATCCCCACCACCTAGCATAAAGTGCAACAGGAAAAATACCAATGCCTTACCTTTCAGGGTTCACATTCTTCCCACCATTCCCACTCTGCTCAAATTTATTTGGCAAGTTGACGCCAGTCATTTTGGCAGAGGAGACAGCTTGTCTATCTTGAAGTCCCCTGGGTGATAAGATCTCTGTAGAATGAATGAAAGTGGGTTCACTTTCAACTTTTGATGGGTGGTTTGTACTTAACATAGATTTTTAAAACTCATAATTTTACCAGGGAAATTTTTCACCTAAGATATGCTTTCTTAATGTTCATTTATTGTCCCTTATCCTAGTGTGGTTTAAAAATATTTTTACTATATACATAATATATGCAAAGCATATATGGCTGGGTACTTTAGGAAATAAGAGGAGGCAAGTCTTTGCCCTTAAAGATCTTTCAATAGATATAGTTGGAAAGAAAAATAAGATATAAACAAAAACATGAGCACTCCCATGTGTGGACGTCTTAATACGTGCCAACAGTGCTAAGTGCTTTATACACGTTGCATAAATAGCAACTCGGGACAATGGTGCAAAACATCTAAATCCCAAACAAATGGTGCAATCTTTAAGGGTCTGACATGTTCAGGGTAGAGAGAGGCCACTCAGAATCCAGTGATGAAAGAACTGTTCGTGGAGGAAGTGAGATGTGAAAAGGGTGCTAAAGAGGATTGGGATAGACTGTAAGAAAAGGACGGGCATTGCAGGCAGGAGGGGAAAAGTGAACAAAAGTACGAAGTCACGGGGGGAAAAGGTGTGTTAGAAGAACATGAATAGACAATTTTGCTCAAAGAAGTCGTCTGTAGGGAACAGGGACAGATGAGGCTAAGGAAACGAAAGCATTTGAATATTAAGCTAAAAGTTTATATGTAATCTTGTAGGCCACATGTCACAAAACCAACATCTACAAGACAATGTTTGCCCATTGACATGTTTTGTTTGGTCCAATCAGCGTTTTTTGTTTCAACCTCAATTAGTTGTCAACATTTAACGACCATCAGGTTTCACACGTCAAGATCTCTGCTTCTCTTGAAAACTCAGAAAATGTGATACCAGTTGGCTCACATTTCCACAAATCAACAATCTGATAGAGGAACAGTCCGCAGAGGGTAGTCTGGCAACGCCTGCGGATTCCCAGCACCCTTTTAAAAAGTCTTTGAAGTTCTAGTCTTCTTCAACCAAAACAACACATCACAAATTTATGAAGACATAGATATGAGTGTCTTCTATGAAGCCAGATACCAACAATGTAAAATGACCACTCTTCATTTTTCATTAAAATTATTTATGCTAACATGTTTCCCTATCATGTTACATCCAGACCACTTTATGCGTTTACTACCTACTTGGGCCCTACAGGCCTCTGAGGTTTACCCTCATTTAGCAATGGGGAGCCAGCGAAGAGATCATAACCTAAGAGCCTAAGAGTCATAGAGTGGTTAAGGGAAGATACAAGATTCTAGGTATAGGAGATGTTGGTTAGAAGAATACATTCGTGATAGATTCGTGATTATTTAGTAATTCGTGGAGTTACTAAACAATATAGCTATAATCTGTCACTCAGTAAAGAGTGAACAGAAGCACAAAGTCAGGGGAGGACAAGGCATGTTAGAAGAACATGAATAGACAATTTTGCTCAATCTGTCACTGTCACTCAGTAAAGAGTGACAGATTATACCCAGAAACCACTGGCCTACCTCTGACGCCTTCTTCTTGGTCTGTCTGGTCTTTTAATTTGCTCTTCCTTTGTGTATTCTTTCTACCTTCTTCTACAATGGTCTCCATAGGTGGTTTGTTCTCCATCTCCTTGAGCTCAATCCTAGGAACAAGCCAAGATGTTTGCCCATTTGGACCTGAATAGGTGGCTGTGTAAACTCTCAATTCTGAGAAGCAACCCAGCTCACTCACTGATTCTGAAATAAGCCCACTTCTATCAAGGAGGTGAATGCTTTGATTTGCTGAGTACAAATCACTGAGTCACTATGTTTCAGGATAACTCTGGGGGCCAACCAAGACCTTCCTCCTCTCTACTGAGGGCTCAGAAGCAGCTCTTATATAAATTGCTTTATGGGTCTGGATTTTAAGTTTTTCATTTTGGTTTCAGTTTCAATGTATCTGTCTTTCTAGTTCTATAACCGGATGCTATTGGGATGAAACAGTGAAAGGTGGTTGATGGATAGCCTGGAGGCAAGAATTCATTCATAGCTTGGTAGATAGAGAATGCCCAGAAACAACCATTACTTTCTTCGTTCTTTCTCCTTCCCACTTCTCCATCCTTTCCCCCAGGCAAAAGTGAGGGACTTGCAAAAGCACTATGGGAGAAGGGGTCTGTTCAGTTTGTGTGTATAGTTATAGATTTTCTTTGGTCTCAGGTATAGAGTGCTGGGTTAAAGTTTCGGGGGAGGGTACTTCTAGTAAATTCAGGGGCCAAACTTTAAATAAATAAAACACCTACAATTGTTTTGTGTATTTGAGTCCCTGTGTCCATTTGTAGGCTATCTAATTAACATGGAGGCTCTATTCCTTGACTTCCTGCAATTATTTCCCTCCTATAGTGCTTAAGCCAAAATACGTCCAAGAGGACAGCCAAATTTGCCTTCCAAAATATAATCAAATTAAATTAATTTGAATCCATTGATTTATTTTTAACAAGTAAGGCAACATGGTACAATAGAAAGAACATAGTAACAGTCAAGAGCCATGGTTTTACTTCTGGCTTAGCCACTCAGTTGTATGGCCATTTCATCTGCAAGAGGAAGGGGATGGATTAACTACCTGATCTCTAAGGCTTATTCTGGCCTTGTTATTGATTTTGTTGAGGTATGTGTCATTCCAGGAGGGAGTGGTTCCCAACCAACACACACAAGAGGATATCACAGACTCAACAAACATGAGAAAATAATACTCTAGGAAGCTGGTTGTTATTCCCCAAACTTTCTCCACTTGAAATGCACAGTAGGTAAGGGCACAGAAATTAAGAGCACACAATGAGGGAATGATGGATACACTGGAAATAAAACGTAAGTCACCTCTTACTCCAGTGCTCTTAAAACTATACCACATTGCTACACTTGTTTTACAAAATTTAACCAGAATTAACTCTGCACTTCTATAAAATGAATAACATTATAATACATATCTGAAATGACTGTAGTGAAGATTAAATGCAATTAATATTAAGAAAGTGCTTAATGGTACCTGGCAGCTAGTTAAGTGCTTCACAGGTAACTAATATTATTTTTATTCATTACGATTGTTAGCATCATTATAATCACTGTCAGCAGCAGCCACCTATAACACCCACTGCACTCTCGGGGGAAAGCCATTACTGAAAGGAGCATGAGCTACAAAAGGCTGAGAAACACTCCGAATTAGATCCACGGAGCAGCAAGGATTGCTGGTGCCTGGAGGAACCTGGGGAGTAAAATACTGACCTTGGAAATGGAACTGCGCTGCTGGGCTGCTTCCTGAAGGCCTCTCTGCTGGATAACACCGAGTCCACAGTGCCAGGCCGCTGGAGGACAGGGATAGAGAAAGATTACACCTGGGCTGTGGTCCAGGACGCAGGCAAATCGAAGCTACAGGATGTCTCAGAGGCAAGGTGACCGTAATCGTCTTCATTGTTAGTTTTGTTTTGTGCTGAAAGTCTAGAGCTTAAACTCCAATGAGGAATGACCTCATGTATCAAAATAGTCACAAAGCAATTCCGTTGATGCTGCCTTTTCTCAAACCATTTCTTCTTTGGAAACTGCCTTCAGAGTTGATGGCTTCTTTTATCCATCTTTAAGAGGAGAGCTGACTTACTGAAACTCTCAGGAAAATGAGCTAATTCTACTCTTGACCCAAATAACTCTAAAATTGGGCTTTGGGTTTTAAAAGAAGGGCTGTGGATTCAGGTGGACTCATGTTCAAATCTCCACACTGCTAACAGCTAAGTAGCCGTAGACCCTAGGAATCTGGGGATAATAATCTAATCACATCTAGTTTATAGGAATTTTATGAGGTACTTTATGGAAGTGGCTAGCACACAGTAAGCACTCAATAAATAGCAGCTATTATAACTAATTATCATTACATTATATAATCCCATTATCACATTATACTAGTATAGAATAATAGAATTATTATCCTATACTCTATTCAATATTCAAAATTATTCTTTTTGGATGACTGCTATGGCTTACACGAGGCTTTGAAGGGAATTCACCAAAAAAAAGAGGTTTTAAAAATGTCTTGAGCAGAAGCAGCATCACTGAAATAAGCACACAGCTTCCCAACAGAACTATTCTGAAGGATAGCAGTCTGATTTAAGTTATGAGTCATTTGGGGGGAAAAACAATCACTCTCACCACTTTACAGCCATTTCCCAAAATATGCTTTAGAGATGTTAATGAGCATTGGATTAACCTAAAGTTCCATGACTAAATATACTGAGGCAGTTAAAGTGGCTTATTTCCAGCCAGACTTCTCAGATCCTTTGATAATGTGACGTGCTTTGTGTATCTGTCCATGAGGGTGGTAATAGGCAGCAATTCCCGTCTGTTTTGGCCTCCAAACCCTTTTCTCAGAGAAAGTCTCCCAGGACTAGTTCTTTTGGAAAACGCCCCCTTAAAAATTATGTCTCAGAGTGCAGCCGGACAATTAAAAAGTTATCCTCTCTTTTAAACACATATCAAAGCTACGCGGTTCTGTAGCAACCTGGAGGTTAGAGATAGTCCAGAGTTGGGCCTTGCTTCTGATTTCGCAGGTCTTGCCTTGTGTTTTCATGGAGAAGAGAGGGCTATAACTGTGTGTGTGTTTCCACTTTCCACACACAGGGCTGGCATCCCTCTCAGCAACCCTATGTGAACCCCGATTGTGGAGAAAACACTAAGCGCTTCCATATGCACAACTCTATCTCCTAAACCCCTATCCCAGAGCTCCACGAAAGGAGAAATTACAAGGTACAATTAGACCATATGGATAGCCTTTCATTTTATAGAGTTTTCATTTAAAAGTCAGGCTTCTGTTCTAAGGGACATAGGACTAAATAACAATTGTGATCATCCAATTCACTCATGCCAACTCTGTTAGTGCCTAGAGGTGCAGCTACGGCACACGAAATATTCGATTAACCCTGTTGATCGACTAGTTCATTGCCTCCTTAAACGCTGCTATGTACCACTTAACATGAAGGTCACACCTGTTACTTAATGGTTAACAAGAATGGGGTGAATTACGAAATTTCTTCTACAACATGGCATATAAAAGCTAAAAATCCATCTCCATGACTTCAGTTAGATTTTGTTGTAGACGTTCATGAAAATAAAATAGTACAACCAGGAAAAAAAAAAGCAAAGGTGATTAGAGAGTCTGGGCTTAAATTTCAGTTCTACAGCTTATCAGCACCCTGCTGTCAGGGTTCTCGCACAGCATCTCCGAGCCCCAATGTTTCTCATTTGTAAAATCGGGATGACAATAATGCTAGTTTTATAATGTTTCGAGATCCAAATAAAATAATATATGTGGAAGAACTTTTTAAACTGTAAGGACCTATCTATAACATTTTCAGAATTGTGAGAGTTTCTATCCCTTTTTTATATTTTTCAGTTGGCATTGACTCATAACCTAAAGTTCTTTTGCCCTTCTAACCTTTTGTCAAAGAGTTATCATCTATAAATAAGCATTTCTTTGCACTTGGGGTAATTGCCCTTTAAAACACATCAGCCTGAATTTTCCTTAACGATGACACACTTACAGATGATTTAGAGCTATGAAGGGGAGAAGGGTTAGGAGAAGGAAAACATTAATGTGTTTACATTTGCGAGGGCTTTTGCCAAAGCCCCACTTCCATCCATTGTACAAAAGAAGTCCTTATAAAATCTCATCTTCACTTTCCCATATCTGATCACGAGGACCCCAATTCCTTTGAATGTAAACTCCACATTTTGTTTGATGGAAATAGATCGTGATAAAAAAAGCAACGTCTCCTTCACACATCCTTCCACTGTATCCCTCGTAAATGGACCCTCCAGGGATATCATGACAAAATTAAGTGGAACAATTGGGATATCACCTAGAGGAGAAAAAGACAGTTGTGGTGGGGAAAAGGAAGTGGAAATTACAACAAGGACGTATCATATATACTTACAAATAATTATCTGATTCTCATTTAATACTGAAAAATAGAATTGTCCGTATGAAGCCTTTAGTTGTAGCCAATGAAACATTATTCCCACAGACAACTAACATTGGTTATTAATAGATACTAATAAGAACAAATTTTCTTAAAAACACATTGTTTTTTGCTCAACATAAGAGCAAATAGCTTTCTAAACAATACTTGAGATAAGTTTTTTATGTTTCTCTTGGAGGCACTGTAATACCTGACTTCTCTTCATCAGAGAGTTTTCTGAATTTTTCTGCCCCCTTATCTTTCAGCAATATTTGCCTATCTCCTCCAGTTATCATACCATTTTTAAATGATAATAAATACCTACAAACATTAAGTGTTTTGAAATGACAGTCATCTTCACTAGAAGTTACCTTTCAAATAAAATTGGGTCTTATCAGAGGATATCCGACTGAATAACTTGCAGAAAGCTTTTCCATAAGTGACAGTGCAAAAGGAATATGACTATATGTAGCTTAAAGGAAGCACAGGGTCTATTCAACTAGAGCAGACAGAGAAGCTATGCAACGTCCACAAATCAGAAAAGGCGAACATAGCAATGATCAACATGATAAACCCAAAGAGAGACAGTAAACAAGGTCCACTGATAGAGGAACAGGGTAGAGAGAAGATAATAACATTCTAAACAATTATTCAGCAAGGATTGATTTATAGCCTTTTGAATGTCCAATCTGCTGGATGATGAGGATTAACAGCTCTGCAAGACACAAGCTTCCTTATATTAGCTCACGGTCTCCTGAATAATGTAATGGTGATTCTATACCACCTCCCTCCATTTCACTTCTTAAAATAAATGTCTTAAAAGACAAGGCTATATTGCCTGCCTTTAGATTTCCCTTCCCATTTGCCCAGTGCCTCTCTGCAATCCGTCTCCTCGTGTACTTATCTCAGTGAAGACACTATCATCGCATGAGGGACAAGCCACTGGATAGGTTGCAAATCTTATTCTCGTGACTTCTGGTAACTTCTGTTAACCATGCCCTCTCTTCTCTTGTACCCACCGCAGCACTCTTCATTCTCCAGTTTGCTGGCTTCCTTCCTCTTCTACTTCTTATAAGATGGTGGTTGGTTGGTTGGTTTTACAAGATTTTGTCCTTTGCTCTCTCTTCTTCTTACTTTATTATATTCTTTCCTGGGTAAACTTACTCAAATCTTGACCTCTAGTCTCCACCCCTTTCCTGAGCTCTGCAATCGTCTCTACCTAAATATCCCTACAGGAAACTCAAAGTCAACATGTCCAAAAGCAAACTCATTATTATATTTGCCACCACAACTTGCAGTTTCCCCCTTCACTCCCTATGGCAGTTAATGGCATGAGTATTTATCTAGTCTCTGAGAAATTGGAGTCATCCTAAATACCTTCCCCTCACTACCTAACACTCTCAACTAGTAACTGGATCCCATCAATTCTACACTTCCGATGTCTCGTGAATAGATTCCCTCATCTTCCTCCTGACTGCCACTGCCTTCATTCAGCCTTTACCATATGTTACCAAGCTAATATAACTACAAGAGCTATCTTCCTAAACTAAACACTGGACCAGGACATATAGTCCCCTGCTCATACACTTTCAGTGGCTCCTTAGTGCCTCCGGATGAATTCCAAAATCCTTGCCACACCGTTTAAGGCACCTCACAATTCAACCCCTACGAACCATTTTTGGTTTACTTGCCTCCACTTGCCTCCACAATCACATGCCATGATCACACAGGAGCCCTTAACAGGCTTCACTTTTTCCCTTATACTTGCATTGTTCATACTGTTCCGGAATATCTTCTAGAACTTCTCTACCAGCAAAGTCCTATCATCCTTTCCTTTCAGACCTCCTCACATGTCATCTTCCTAAATCTCCCCACGCAGCTTTAGGCAATCCTAGCCCTTGATCCAGTTCTGATCAATGCTGCTCTTACCGCACTGAATCATTTTGCACCATTTGCTTATATGTCTATCTCTCATGCTAGATTCTGAGTTATTCAAAGCATGGGCCACGTCTTAATAATCTTTACGATCACTATATAATGTTTGATTAGATACCAAGTTAGTTAAATGATGAAGAATCACAACCTCAAAGCTAAACTGTGGATAGAATTATTCTTGTGAACTAATCCTGTCATATATGTTTAATTCTGAAATTTCCTCAACCTTGTGAAAAAAATTAATTCTAGATCTAAACTACTTTTTTGGACTATACTGCAAGATCCAAGATAGAAAATAAGCTCTAATTCTAAGGCACAAATGTTTTTGGGGGAAAACAGGCTTTATTTTTATTTCATTTTGTAGGCTTTTGATGAATTAGGATATTTCTTCTGTCATAAAACTCTAGGTAAAAATGGCTGAAAAGTCCATCAAACCTATCATACTGAATATATGAACATAACAAATGCTAAGTATAGTTTGTATTTTTCCAATATATAATTTTTTGGTGAAAAGTTACTCTGAAAATTAATTTCCCAGGAACTTAATTAACATAAAAGAAAGTTTCAGCCTTTTCACCTTCTTGCATTGGGGGTAGGTAGACTGTCTCTCTTCCTCCAGATATGAGTTGCATGCATGAGGGGATACTGATAAGGAAGGTCAAAAGAAACATAGCCAGACATCAAGGCGGAAGCCCCCAAAGGCCTCAGTAACCAGGGCAGGTGTCACAATGTCCACACACTGAAGATGGAATGTAAGTGTTCTGTGATTCCATGTCTGTTTTGTTTACCAGTTTACCAGTATAACTCAAGCACCTGGAAGAAGGCCTGACACATAGGTCACCCTCAATAAATATTAGCGGAAGGAAGGAAGGAAGGAAGGAAGGAAGGAAAGACGGGAGGGAAGCGGGGGGAGGGAGGGAGGAAAAGAGGGAGGGAAGGAGAGAGATTTTAGAGTATGAGAAGTATACAAGGTATTCATTAATTGTTCATGGAATTATTAACTTTCTAACTTTTAAATTTTAATAATTTTGATTATATATGATAGGTATACAGTTATTAATCTTTTTCACAACTGATACTGATTGTAATTCTCCAAACCAGAGACCCTGATTAACTTTCTCATCTTTATAACCATTTTTAATTTCGTAGGGTCTGAAATAAGAATAAAGTCTGCATAACTCTGTGATATGGCTTTTATATACATTTGCCTTGAATGTCACATCAGGACTTCTCGTGCCTGTCTCTGAAGCTACTGAGGTTTAAAATGGCCACAAGATGACTGAACATTCCTACCTTAGGCCCTCCCTCTGCCAAAGGTACCATGTAAAAAGTGAGCCCCTCAAATCAGAAACCAATAAAACAGCAACTGGCCAAGCTTTGCCCTTTCATTTTCATCACCGGGCCAGTCACCCTCTGGGAAAATCTAAAATATTAAATGTGTTTACCAGGAGTATATACTTTGTTTTGTTTGAGTCCATGGATTTGTATTAACTTCTCTGACATGATAAACATGGGCCTCAGAATCAGAATAAACTTGTTGTTTCCCACTTCAAGTTTTTGTCTTGTGAAAGTGAAAATTCCAAGTCCTGGAATATGAACGCCCTGAAAGGAAATATAAGGGGAAAAAATAGCAACAATTTACTGAAGGGGTGAAGAAAAATAATCCTTAGTGCTATTATCCAAAAAACATGAAGAGAATTAAGCTTAACCCTCAAAACTTCAATGATCTCTACAATCCTTTATAGCAATAGCATTTTATGACTCCAAGTTTTCAAATAAGTTTAATATAAAATGTAATATGTCAATCTATGTTGTTTTCTGAGATCAGATTCCTCATCTCTGTATCATTCAAATGCTGTGAGGACTAAGAAAACTGGAGCAGATGCCATTAACTGTGTTTAATCTATATCTAAGATTCTCTTTTCCGAAACTGTGTAACATTTTAAATTTTAATCATTTGCCATGGGAAGGAGGGAATTTCAGGAGTCATGACAATGTATACTTCCTCATTCTTTCTTTTAAATGGTATGTCCCTCACTTAAAATCAGACAACCCAGCATCCAAGGCATATGCTACAGATTGGTGATCTTGGCTGATGGGTAGAAGCAAATGCTTTTGGGTCTCAAACTCGATCTCTATCTTCCTGGGAATACCTTACATCAAGGGTTACAAAGTCAAATGTAAAGTCAAATGCCTACAGGGGCCAAGAAAGAATGCAAGCCAGTGGGTGAAGGTATCCATTGGGGGAACACGATGGCTAGAGAGGGCATGCCCCGTCTGAAGGGGAGAGCCCGTTGTCAGCTCCAGCCAAGTATGACATGCAGGAATGGCAAGACTGGTATTGCTAAACGTGCTGGGTTTTTTGCGAAAAAAATCCAAACGTTTATATAAATGCTCCCAATTTTAAGTGGTGATAACTAATTCAAATTTTCAGAACAAAACAAAACAAAAAAGTTTGAAGGATAAATTCAGCTCAAGGACTGTTACATTGGGACCTCTCAGTAAGGCATAAAAGTTCCACAACCTTCCCCAGCTCCCTCCAAATTCCCCAAATCTCTGTCTAGTTCTATGGCATCCAAATTCAAGATTTGACAGGAGAAAATAATCCAGCGCTGGGCAAAGTTTCTCATTTTTGGCAAGTTTAGTCCCTGACTGTCTTCTGATATTTCAATCAAAATCCATTCCTTGCAAGGAGGCGAGACAAGAAGCATTATATCCTTCTAGAGCTATGTCAGGAACTATAGGATCAAACAGAAACAGAATTCATCCAGTTCCTTTCCACAAACCCAGGCTGATCAGTGATACAGTTCATATCACGACAAGAGCAGCGCTTACAAATTCATTACCTAAGGATGAAATCCAGATTTGTGAAATCTATTCACATGTCCTAAGTATAAGCATCCTAAAGTCACTGGGTGGCTCTAGCCCACAATGCTGCTCCCAGCAAAATTATGTGAGACAAAGGCAGAAAGATTCTTTGGTCTCCTACATGAAAATTAAAGTATAAATCCTACCTTGTATAGGGATAGCTGCCGTTTCACAAAATCTGACACATGCTCCCAAATAGTAGAGACTTCTGGAATTCAAAACAAACAAAAATCATTTAACTTATGTTAGTACCCATGTGTTTAGTATCTTAGTGCTAATAAATAAAAATGCAAATATGAAATGCAGACTCAAATAACAGTAATTCCTAATTAACTTAGAATTAACAGAAAATAAGGTCATTCCCCAAAGTTAATTTTCCAGGTAACTAAAGCTTACCCCTTTCGGTTCCAAAAGCATAATTTAAAATATAATAATAATAATAATAAATAATAATTTCAAGAAAATTTCTCTAGAATAGAAGGAACGCTATCACACATCTCCCTTTATGGTATACAGTTAACCACGTATAATCTACCCTTTTCTTAAGGACCCATTCAACAAGCAATTGTGTACTCGGGGCCATCAGATGAATGTGAACATTCATTCTTCATCCAATCTGTAACACAGCCATAAGGCCAAGGGCCACTGAGGCATGAAAGGCTGTTGTCTGCGCATTAATTGTCTCAATACTTTTATTTTTGCTTAATTCTTGACTCTGCTTTTCATTCTCATTTGTCACTGTTAGACTACCCGCTGTCACTTTTTTCTAACCAATGCTCTTCAGGCTCCTGGCCCAGTCCTACTTCACTGCCTCTGATCTGCTGTGCTCTTGATTTCAACAAACATACTAATATTATGTCTGAAATAATAATTTTTAAAAGTAGATCTTTGGGTAGGGACCCAAAGAGCTTTACTTTGAATCAGTGCATAGACTTCCTGCTATTTGCTTTTGAATGATCAGAGGGAGAACGTCTATGTTCATTTTCTTGTCCTGAGCTGTATTTCAAAAAGACTGTGGTGAAAAAAAAAAGTAGTTGGCAGTAACTAAAATGTTAATGTGTGATGTGAAGGTAGACTCTAGGTATAATACTTAGACTATAGAAAATGATGTCCGTGTTGACATCTCCATTCCCAAACCTAATCATATATATTAAAGACACTGTTCAATGAGGAACTCTTTGAAAATGAAAAGAGTATGTTTTAATTCTCAAAACAAAGATCAAGGATGGTGACATTTACCAGGTTGCCACTTCAGGACATAGATGCAGTTGATGACAAAAGACCAATCTTTTGCCCACTTTGGAAACTGCTTGAGTTATTCATATACTTTTTTTTTTTCTGGTAGTTTAAACCACTAACTAAAGCAGGGAAGTGGGAAATTGCTGTCTTTTAATTCCAGTCTATTGAGATTATATATATATATATATATATATATATATATATATTTTTTTTTTTTTTTTTTTTTTTTTTTTTTTTTTAACGAAAGCCACTCAGACTGCGTTCTCTCCCTCTTACTCTCCCAAAGGAAGAGAAGAATGATCACCAATGGCTAATAGCAGTTGCAAAAGCAACACCAAGAGCCGGCTTCACACTCAGGAGAGAACACTGCAGCTCCTCCGCGTGGTCTCGGATGCTCTATACGATCAGAGAAAGTTCTCTAGTAACAAACTATAGAAATGATCCCTGAAAGTATAGTCTTTATAAATATTTTTATAAATATTTTATTGTATGTCAGAGAAAGACAGGTTAGGCAATGAGAAGGAGCAGTGACTCTCATGGGCATCTGAGAACAATGTGGGTGATGGAAAGTCATTCACTGACCAAGAAAACGAGGGCTGCGTGCTACAGTGAGCCAAATGCCAAGATTCTGCCCTTTGCTCTGAATCATGGATACACAGTTTACTATAATTAGGTATTTCCTGTATTCTTCCCATCCTATTGTTTTCCCAAATCCTTCCCACCCCCATAAACAAAAGAATTCTGCTGGTTGCTAAGACCTAAGACAGTCTTTCACCCAGTCTTGAACTCACGACCAAAAATATCATGAATTCACTAATCATACAGAATCTCAACATCCAGCTTTACATGGAGACCTTTCAAAGTTATTAGGTCAAAGCTGTTAAGTCTTTCACCTAGACTCATGCTAATGCAGCTCAAATTTCAGAAAAACAATTTACACCAAAAGGAAATGATTTAATTAGGGGCAGGAAAAGCTATATAGCATGCAACCAAACCCTAGTGAAAAGACTTCACTGAGCTTAATTGAAAAATTGAGGATCATCTTTCTTCATTTGGATGATACGTTCAAGTCCACAGTGTTGTTTTACTCTATAAAATCTAACAGGAAAAGTTATATAAGAGCAGAGTTCATTATTCTAAACTGAAATTTGTTATTTCCCACTGAAGAAAAAGGAAAACATGCACATCATTCCCTTTAGGTAGTTTTCAGTCCCTGCATTTCAACTGGAATAGATTTGGAAATTTTATAGACTATGAGTTCTAACTGTTCTAACTGATTTTTCTGACACTTCAAAGTGGCAAGTTATAGAATATTTTAAGGAAAGCTGGTGTTATTTATTTTAATCAAACACTGAAATACCAAGAATCACTATTATAAAGAAATAAGCCCTATATTCAGTTCAACCTTTTTTACTTCAAATTCTAAATATTTTGTGCAGTCTACACTATATTTTAAAACACAGTACAAGGGTGGCCAGTTAGTTCAGTTGGTTAGAGCATGGTGTTAATAACACCAAGGTTACCGGTTCGATCCCCGCATGGGCCACTGTGAGCTGCACCCTCCTTTAAAAAAAAAGAAAAAAAGGAAAAAAAAAACACAGTACCAAGTAACAGGAATACTGTATCTTATATATGATCATTATAAAAAAGGACTAAGTGTCATTATGTAAATTATAGCATAACATATGCTTGAAATAGATATTAATATAAAAATTGAAAAAATAAGTTCCTGGACTTTATAAAACACCTTCTAAAATTAAAATACTGACATATACACAGAACAAATTATTACAGAGTTGATGTGAACAAAGAAACATATTCCCAGAACATAGTGCAGTGGAAAAATCAGTGTGCTGTACGTCTGAAGACCTTCCTGCCTCCATGGATTGCTAGCTGTGTAATCTTCAATCGCTCTACCCAGTTCACATTTGTAAAATGATGACAGGACCTTTTAAATACTATAATTATGTACATAACATTAAACTTTGGTGAAACATATGGAAGCAGCAGGACTTCATATACGCAATGATGAGCACACAATTTATGTGTTTTGCTGAGATTGGGAGTTTATCCTCATCTCCTTTACAATGAGTGATTTGTGAAAGTTAATAAATTGTAATTTGACTTCTGTCATTCCACCAATAAAGCTTACTAAAGTCACCAATGGTCTCCTTGTCAATAAACTCAATGGACATGTTCAATTTTGACCTCTCTGACCTGACCCTCTGACATCTCTGACACTGGTGACCACTTACTAATTGTAAATTTATATTTATTTCTGTGATTATTTGGTTAATGTGTATCTTCCCCACTAGATTGTAAATTCTAAGGTTTTTCTGGAAGGCCTAGCACACAGTAGGTTCTCAAAATTTCTTGAATGAATAAATTATATATAAATTTATAAATATGGCAAATATTTTTTAAATCCATAAAACCATTATCTTTGATGATGCTTCTGGAATTATTTTAACAGGAAAAAAATAGGAGTGATGCAGAGGAAAGAGAAAGAAGATGCATCTACTCCTATTATTTTGTCTCCTCCAATCATTCGGTTAAAGACTAGGCAACACCCCAAAGTTATAATAACTTCATAGTAACAAAAGCTTCCATTTCTGAAGTACTTTTCTTCTCAATGGCTCCTATCGGTTGCAGACAGATGTCGTGTCACTTTGGGGCGATTCTTCTAAGAAACTATGCTTTTAACCAAGCCTAGTAAGTTTTCTATGAGAAGTTGCCAGGTCTTCTTCCAAACACCCAGTTCTTTTTATGATCATCTCACTTAACACAATCCCAAGATATCAAGGGCAACAGAAGGAGCGGTGTTTTTGCACGAACTCTAGAAGGAGCGGTTTTGGAATGGTTGTTTTTAGCTAACATTTACTGAGCACTTACTTTGTGCTAGTCCTGCAGCCAAGCGCTGTATATACGCTACCTTGTTGAAACAAAACCCTCAGCTAGCCCCTGTCCCTTAATAAGGCAGTCAATAAAGAAATTGTGCCTAGGCATCCAGCATGAGCCTGCGGTGATTACCGACCCGGCTGGTTGCCAAGCCAACATGCCACTCCAGGGGATGGGGAAGGAGGTCTTCCACCTGGCCCCCAAGCAGGTGAAGGTTCAGCCCCTGTGCCCCCACCTCATAGCGCTCACCTTCCTGGCTCAGCGAGGGCAGCGTGGGCATTACCTGCCTGCCCAGGTCCTGCAGGGAAGGGACAATGGTGTCCAACCTCTCCAGTCCCCAGTCGGCTCTTGCTGGGTCCTCAACGGGTCTCTTTTCTTCCTTCTCCATGTGGAGTTTGAACAAAAGTGATTTCCCCTCCCGGAGATTTGGATGAGCCTTAAACTTAAAAAAAAATTACCAGATCTTGAAGAAAAAATTTTGTTTCTTAAATGTTTTTTTCGCGCTGTCCCTCCCTTCTGCTCTTCCTGAGCGGGAGAGAACCCGAAAGCGGAATGGCACCAGAATCAGAGTATGCAAATGCAAGCCCTTGGGACCCCTGAGAGAGCCCAGGGAGTGAGCTGCAGCCACCCACAGGGGAGGGAGAGTAGGCCCCCCTAGTAGGCGAGGGTGGGGTGCGTTGCTAGGAAACAACAAAGGGTCCCTGCGTTGCTAGAGCTCCAAAGTAGGGCCTTGGCCCCGCCCCATTCTATGGGCCTCTTGTCAGGTGATTTGGGAGCTCCAGACTGCTAGATTGGAAAGGAACTTAATGTTTTTCAACTTTGTTTTTTCCTTCCATTCTTACCCTGGGCAGTGTAGAGACTGGTCACTTTTGAAATCACCTTGTACAAATCTGGGAATACTTTTTGCCACGAATGATGGACACTTGAATCTTCGGATCTGTTTGAGTATTTGAGTTTGAGCTGGAATTTGTTTCTCTCCTTTAGTTTTTCCTGGTCTCCCCTCCTACAAAATGGAAAGCTGGAAGATTGGGGAGGGAGCTGACTTTTTAAAAATCACAGTCATTGTTTTTTCCTTTCCTATACACTTTACAATCTCATCCTGCAGAACTGTTTTCATACACTCCCCTCTGCTGATAACGAATTATCACAAGATGAACACACATGTAAACCCTACTCCAGTCAAGAACCAGAACTCTATCAGTACCACAGAAACACACCTGATTCCCCCTCCAGCCATTATGCCAAAAAATAATATAAATTTGTTTTGCCTGTGTTTGAACTTTTGGAATCATATAACACGTCTTCTTTTGAGTGTGGCTCTGTAACTCAACATTGTGAGATTCCTCCATGGCTTCTGTAGTAACCATTTGTTCATTTTCATTGTTGCATATGATTCCTTTGTATGACTATGGCACAATTTATGTATCCATTGCATTACTGAGGGAACATTAGAGTTGTTTGCATTTGGGACTATTAGGAATAATGTTGCTGCAAACATTCTTGAACAAAACTTTTGATGCACATATGTACTCATTTTTGCTGTGCATGTAACTAGAAGTAGATTGCTAGGTCATGGGAAATGGTGATTTTAACAGACAATGCCAAGCAGATTTGGTTGTCGCAGTGGTGGTGGTAGAAGAGGGAGGCTTCTGGCACTTAGTGTGAACAGAAACCAGGGATACCTTCAATGTACAGGACAGTTCAACACAGTCAAGATTGTTCCACATTCTGTACCATTTTTAAACATCTCATCAGATTTCCATGTAAAAAAAAAAAAAAAGAAAGAAAGAAAAGACTACTTATGAGCCTAGAAGAAATCCAGTTTATAAATACAAAGAAGTTTTATTTATGAGTCTAGGAAAAAATCCACTTTATAAATACGAAGAAGTTTTTGCTCAAATTCAGTATCATTTAATTTCCTAAGAACTCAATTCCAAATAAATTGGGGAAAGATTATGCATTTTTTCAGGATTTAAGAAGAATTCTTCCCCACTTAGGAAAATTGTATCATCACCATCGGTGAGGCTGGTGGTAGCTGAGTAGCCAACGTACCTGACCCACGCTGCTTTTGTAGCTGTTACATTCACTGTGGTTCTTCCTATAGGTAGAGGCATGTAGTGACTTCCTTTGCCTTCCAGCATAGTCATACCTGTACATATACAGAGGATGCCAAAAAAATGTATACACATTTTAAGGAAGGAAAAAACTGTATTAAAATTGCAATACAATGAATGATGTTAGCATTCATTTGATTAACACCATTTTTTTTTTTTTTAATTTATTGGGGTAATTGTTAGTAAAATTACATAGATTTCAGGTGTACAATTCTGTATTACATCATCTATAAATCCCATTGTGAGTTCACCACCCAGTTTTGTTTTTTTTTAAAGATTTTATTGGGGAAGGGGAACAGGGCTTTATTGGGGAACAGTGTGTACTTCCAGGACTTTTTTCCAAGTCAAGTTGTTGTCCTTTCAATCTTAGTTGTGGAGGGTGCCCAGCTTCAAGTTGTTGTCCTTTCAGTCTTAGTTGTGGAGGACGCAGCTCAGCTCCAGGTCCAGTTGCCATTGCTAGTTGCAGGGGGCGCAGCCCACCATCCTTTGCGGGAGTCGAACCAGCAACCTTGTGGTTGAGAGGACGCGCTCCAACCAACTGAGCCATCCGGGAGCTCAGTGGCAGCTCAGCTCAAGGTGCCATGTTCAATCTTTAGTTGCAGGGGTTGCTGCCCACCATCCCTTGCGGGACTTCAGGAGTTGAACGGGCAACCTTGTGGTTGAGAGCCCACTGGTCCATGTGGGAATCGAACTGGCAGCCTTCGGAGTTAGGAGCATGGAGCTCCAACCGCCTGAGCCACCGGGCTGGCCCAACACCATCTTTTGAGCAAACGTCATATTACACATTGCTACTGTAATTCAATTCAACTTCAAAAGTAATACATGGATAACAACTCTTAAAATGTGTACATTTTTTTGGCACCCCTGGTACATGTTAAAATATGTATTATTTTACTTACCTTTAATCTCTCTATTATACCAGAGTTACGACTTTATATTCATTTTTAAATAGTATGGGTAGATAATACATTCAGGATAATAACAAAACATTACAAAATATTTGTTATTGAAAAAAACATTGTACTTAATAGGACAGAGAACCTCTGTGCTAAAACATAGCAAGTTCGATAAATCAGACTCTTTATCTTGTTTACTAAGAAGGTCAGAACTAAGTTTGGGGCCTTTCTTAAGCTAGTTTCTTAGAAAAATACTTTCCTCCCACTCTCCCTTTTACCACCTGCCCTTGTCCTTTAGTCTGTTGATGGTGTTTAATTTTGAAGCACATGTCCTTGCGGAGAAAGCTGTCTCAAATCCTTTGGGGAAATGGGCAGAGAATATTGTTGAATGGATAAGCAGCAAGCAATGGGCAAACCCTTTGAGACCCTGTCTTGACAACAACTGTCAAGCCAGCTAATTTTTAGTGGCAATATCAGCATTATCATTCTATCTTCAGATAATCATGAAATTATAAAAATATATTCATTTCTTAGAATAATAGATTAGATTGTGAATTAAATATGGTGATGAGACTTTTAGTCTCTAGAAAAGCTGTCTTCAGTTTCCAAAGATGGTTATAAATGACTGCTAATTATTAGTGAAATGTAAGTGGCCAAAGGAGGATCTACAAATAATAAAGACAAAGACAATTTTATGCTCTGCAGATTACCGTAGGGTCTGACACATCCACAGGCTCACTGTGTACGCGTGGCCCAGCGGCCTCTCCTGCAGCTCTCCAGCCTCCCTCCGACTGCCTCCTGCAGCTTCTCTGAATCTTCTACTAGGTGCTCGTTCAACACAGTGGCCAGAGGCAACACCTTATCCTGCAGGCCACTCGTATCACCGAAGTTGAACTGTAATCAGAAATGTCTGAGAGAGGTGAGGGAAAGCTACCAAATAACTAAAAGGATAAGTCTAGCTAGGGGAAGGCTGGCCACAGGATGATGAACGCTGTTGAGAGTGACAGCTGTTTATAAACTTTTGATGGATGAAATAGCCAAGATGCATCCCCACTGAAGAAAGATAACTCATGTGACAAATGAGAATACTTTGAGAGTAAGTTATAGAATGATCTTGAGACCAAGGAAGAAATACAGGAAAACGAGTCTATTCAGACTATTTAAAAATACTCAGACTATTTAAAAATACACCATACCAAGTAATAGGTAGCACACTGTCTTATTCTGCCTGGACTATCTGCAGGATAAAAGTCACACAATAAGACTTTTCCATGTTACATAGATGTGACCTCAATGAATAATAAATATGATGGTGATACCCATGTATATATAACATTATTTATTTATGAGTAGAAACAATATTTATGCCATACTCATCTGACTTGCCCCTTTTATAAAGATTTTGCATCTTTTTTCCATTTCACGTATGCTAAAATGAAAATTTGGCATTTGAAGACCTGAGTTCAAACCTGATATTAGCATAAATAATTTGTATGACTGAAAAAAATTAATATTTCTAAGCCTTAATTTTTTATTGGTAAAATAGGAATAATGATGATAATGCTAACAGAGGGACTTCCACTATACTTAAAGAAGCAATGGGAAAAGTTAAAATGAGAAAGACTTTTTGGCTCCCCAAAATTCTAAACCTGCAGTTACTCGTCCAATTTCACCATTATATTATACCATTCTGCACAAGCAAAACAAAATGTATATTCTACAGACAAATACCTCAACTATTTTTTTTTAAATGGAGACTATTGATAAACATACTCAAAAAAACTAAAATGTAGGTGATTTTAGGTAATATGTGATAAGTTGGCCCGCCAAATCATCTCACACAATACACAAAGATTAACTTAAAATGGATTAAAGATCTAAATCTAAATGTAAAAACTATAAAACTTCTAGAATAAAATATAAGAAAAAAAATCTTGTCATCTTGAGGTTAAGCAAATATTTCCTGGGAATGCAAAAAGCATGAATCATAAAAGCTAAAAACTGGGGCAGCCGATGGCTCAGTTGGTTAGAGTGCGAGCTCTCAACAACAAGGCTGCCAGATCAATTCCCGCATGGGATGGTGGGCTGCACCCACTGCAACTAAGATTGAAAACGGCAACTGATCTTGGAGCTGAGCTGCGCCCTCCACAACCAGATTAAAGGACAATGACTTGGAGATGATGGGTCCTGGAAAAACACTGTTTCCCAATTAAAAACAAAAAATATATACATATTATTAAAGTTAAAAATTTGATAAATAGGATTTTATCAAAATTTAAAACTTTTACTCTTAAAAAGACACCATTAAGAAATGTAAAGGAAAGACACAGAACAGTAAAAATTATTCACAATACAAATATCTGAGAAGTGGTATACAGAATATATATATATATATATATATATATATATATATATATATATATATATATATATATATATATATATATATATATATATATATATATATACACACACACACATATGAGTTTTAGGAAGATATAAATATATATATATATATATATATATATATATATATATATATATTCAATGATAAGACAGCTCAATTTTTTTTAAATAGGCAAAATATTTGAACATACATTTTACAAATGCAGATATACAAGTTGCCAATAAGCAGATGAAAAGATTCTCAACATCACTGGTTATTAGAGAAACACATTAAAACCACAAGAGATACCACTACAACATTAGAATAACTACAGTTAAAAAGACTGATATACCAAGTGTTGGTAAACATGTAAAGCAATTGGAACTTAGTTCTGCAGGTAAGACTGTAAAGTGGTTCAATGTATTTTGAAAAACTGGTAGTTTCTTACAAAGCTAAATATACACCTACCACATGACCCATCCATTCAAGTTCTAAGTATTCAACTGAGAAAAATAAAACATAATGTTCACACAAAGTGTTATACACAAATATTCATAGCAGCTTTATTCACAATAACCAAAAATGTGAAATGACCCATGTGTCTACCAAATGGTAAATAGATAAACAACAGGTAGTATACAATGTAATACTGTTCAGTAAGTGAAAAGGGATGAACTTACTGATAGAGGCAACAACATGGATGAACTTCAAAATCATTATATTGACTGGTAGAAACCAGGCACAAAGAATGCATACTGCTTGACTCCATTTATATACATTTCTAGAAAATGCAAACTAATTTTGAGTAACTCAAGCCAATCAGTGATTGGTTGGGGTCAGGATCAGAAGAAGAGATGAACAGCAAAGAGGAATGAGACATCTTTTGGGTGTGAGGGATGTATTCTGTATCTTGAGTGTGGTGGTAATTTCACAGGATTATACCACAGTCAAAACTCATTAAAGCAAACTCTTTAAATGGGTGCAGTTTGTTGTATATAAAATATATCTCAATGAGAATATTTAAAAAAATAACCCAGGAGAGGCCAGTTGGCTCAGTGGTTGGAACACAGTGCTCATAATACCAAGGTTGCTGGTTCGACTCCCACATGGGCCAGTGACGTGCGCCCTCTACCACTAGATTGAAAACAATGACTTGACTTGGAGCTGATGGGTCCTGGAAAAACACACTGTTCCCCAATTTTTAAAAAAAGTAACCCAGAGTTTTAGAGGAAGTAAGCTTAAATAAATAATTCATAAGTAAACTGAAAATGAAGAACTTGTTGGAGGGTTTTAACAGTAGACTGAACAAATAGCATATGTCAAGATTAATGAACTTGAAGAAATTATCTAAATTGAATCTCAAAGTGGAAGATGGGTGAAAAGAACCTAACAGAGTAAGAGAAATGTGAGACAAATGAAGTTCTAGGGAGAGAGGTAAGAGCGAATAAGAATAAGAAAGATATAGTCGCTTTTCCGGCAGTGACGACCTCCCCACGAGAACATGCCTCTCGCTAAGGATCTCCTGCATCCCTCTCCAGAAGAGGAGAAGAGGAAACACAAGAAGAAGTGCCTGGTGCAGAGCCCCAATTCCTACTTCATGGACGTGAAATGCCCAGGATGCTATAAGATCACCACCATCTTTAGCCATGCACAAACAGTAGTTTTGTGTGTTGTCTGCTCCACAGTCCTGTCAGCCTACAGCAGGAAAAGCAAGGCTTACAGAAGGGTGCTCCTTCAGAAGGAAGCAGCACTAAAAGCACCATGAGTCAAGATGAGTGGGGAACCATCCCAATAAACACATTTTTGGATAAAAAAAAAAAAAGAACAATGGGATTTATAGATGATGTAATACAGAATTGTATACCTGAAATCTATGTAATTTTACTATCAATTGTCACCCCAATAAATTTAATTTTAAAAAAAAGAAAAGAAAAAAAGATATAGTCATTTGAGAAACAGTGGCTGAAAAGTTAGCAAACTGATGAAACACATTAACCACAGTTACACATTCTAAACACAAAGAAATAGGCCAAAACTAAAGGGGCGACAAAAAATATACCATGTTAACACCTATCAACTGAAAACTGGAGTGGTTCTAATAATATCAGACCAATTAGATTTCAGAGCAAAGAATGTTACCAGAGTTAAAGAGTGTCATTTCATCATGAGAAAAGGTCAACTCAGAAGACATAAAAATCCTTATTAGTTTATCCTATTATTCTATTACACTTATGCTCTTAGTAACAGAGTTTCAAAATACATGAAGCACAAACTGATTAAGTTGGGGATTACCAGTTTTCAATTTTCTTAATGTAAGGACATGTCTATTGCTTACAATTTTTATATAAACTTTTAATTCATCACTTAAGATATAATAAAAAATAATTTAAAAATACATACTACATCATAATCAAGAGGGGTTTATTCTAGAATAAAAGGATAGCTTAAAATTTTTAAATTCCATCAGTGTAATTCACAGCATTAACAGAGAGCCAGTGGGCTCTCAACCACAAGGTTGCCAGTTCAACCACTCTACTCCCGCAAGGGATGGTGGGCTCCATCCCCTGCACCTAAGATTGAACACGGCAGCTTGAGCTGAGCTGCCGCTGAGCTCCCAGATGGCTCAGTTGGTTGGAGCACATCCTCTCAACCACAAGGTTGCCGGTTCGACTCCCACAAGGGATGGTGGGCTGTGCCCCCTGCAACTAGCAATGGCAACTGGACCTGGAGCTGAGCTGTGTCCTCCACAACTAAGACTGAAAGAACAACAACTTGAAGCTGAACAGCACCCTCCACAACTGAGATTGAAAGGACAACAACTTGACTTGGGGAAAAAAAAAAATCAATTAAAAAAAAAAAAAGGTTATATAGTAATAAAACCATACAGCTACATCATTCTGGATGGTGAAATAGTCAAAGCTTTCTCCCCAAGGTCAAAAACAAGATGAGAATGTTTTCTTTCACAGTTTTTATTCACTGTTGTGCTGGAAAAGCCCTAGATGGTGCTATAAGACTAGAAAAAGAAATAAAAGGTATATGATTGGAAACAAAAAGTAAAACAGTTTTCATTTAAATATTACATGATTATAAAGGAAGAAAAGAAAATATATCAACTCTTAGAATCAATAAATAAATTTAGCAATAAGCTCTCTACATAAAAGGTCAACGTATTTAAAAAATTGTATTTCTATATACTAGCAAGAAATGATCAGAAAAAAATGGAATTTAAAAAATGCCACTTAGAGTAGAATCAAAAGAATCAAATATCTAGAACAAATTTAAGACAAGTTTCATAAGGCTAATACTGAGAACTACAAAATACTGTGTTTGTACTATAGAGAGAAAATAAAGATGGACTAAATAAATGGAGAGCTATATCATGTTTATGAATCAAAAGACTGAGTATTGATAAGATGTCAATTTCCCACAATTTGATGTATAGTTTTAAGGCAAACCTAACCAAAAGCCCAGCAGGAATATTTATTTGGTGGATATTCACAGGATGAACCTAAAATTTATACAATGCAAATAAATGCAAAGAACCCTAAAATAGCCGATCTTAAAGAAGAATAAAGTTGGGAGATTTATACTATCAGAGTTCGAGACTTACTGTATAGCTGCAGTAATTACGACATGGAGTATTGGTGTAAGGATAGACACAGACCAGTGTAACAAAATGGGGTCTAGGGGGTGGCTGGTTAGCTCAGTTGGTTAGAGCGTGGTGCCGGTAGCACCAAAGTTGCTGGTTCGATCCCCGCATGGGCCACTGTGAGATGTGCCCTCCCCCCCACAAAAAAAATGGAGTCCAGAAATACACCTCTACTTAGAGAGTCACTTGGTTTCTGACAACAGTATCACTACAGTTCAGCAGGGAAACGATAGTCCTTGTCATTAAATGGTGCTCCAACAACTGCGTATTTATAAGGGAAAACAATAAGCCCTGCCTTACACCAAACCCAAAAATTAATTCAAGGTGGATCATAGACCCAAATGTGAAAGCTGAAAAATAAAGCTTGAGAAGAAAACGAAGTAACTTGACAACTCTGGGGTAGGCCAAGATTTCTTAGACATGACAGAAAAAGCACTAACCTTAACAGACAAAATTGATAAATCTGACTTCATTAAAATTAAAAACTTCTATTATCAAACCACATCAGTAGGAAAATGAATAGGCAAATCACAAACTAGGAGGATATATATATATTGGCAATACATATATCTGCTATATCTGATAAACAATTGTATCCATAATATACAAAGAACTTTACAGGTCAATAAGAAATCTTTTAAAATGGGCAAAATAGTTGAACAGGCACTTTTCAGAAAAGGAAGTTAAACATACCTTATGATACAGCAATTCCATTCCTAAGTATATCCTCACCTAAATAACATATCAAGTGCGTATGTCTGTAAAAACTTTCACAAGAATGTTTACAGCAGCTTTATTCCTAACAGCCAGAAACTGGCAATAACCTAAACATCCATTAACAGATGAATGGATAAACAAATTATGGTATATTTATACAATGGAACATGGCAGAACAAGAAAAAAAGAAAAAACTACTGATATGCTCAACATACGTAAATCTCCAAAATATTATGATGAGCAAAAGAAGAGAAACACAAGAGTAAAAACTATATATTCATTTGTATGGAGCTGAAGAACCGGCAAACTAATTTATGTGATAGAAGTCAGAAAACTCACCTCTGGAAAATGGGGTGTCAACCAGAAGGTAACACAGAGTTTCCTTGGGGGCTCACAATGTTGTGCATCTTGATCTAGGTGATGGTGACACAAGTATATACATCTGTAAAAAATACGCATGCTTAAGATTTATTTTACAGTATATACATTAATCTCTAATTTTTTAAAACTATGGGCCAACAGTGCACATATTATTTGACACGTTGCAAGCACAGGCTTTGTGCAGCCCACTCTTTGGTATCAGGGCATTTAACAATTAAACCTTCTTAATCCTATCTAGGGACACAAGATAGCATAGAGGCTAAGAATTTGGGCTTGACAGTCCATCTTTCAACAAAAATGTGTTGAGTTCCGTATTATATGGCAGGCTTTGCTCTGCACAGTGGAATAATAAACAGTAAACAACACACCAAGACCCCGCCCTCACAGAGATCATAGTCTAGTGGGAGATACAGAAAACAAAATATAAATAATGCAAAGTAGGTACTACAATGAAAAATAAGGCAGGACAACTGGACACAGGGTGAGGAGGCTACTTTAGAAAGGTTTCTCCGAGTTTACATTTGAACAGAGACTGGGATGATGTAAAAAATCAATAACAACAACAACAAAAAAAAAAAACTAGCCATGAAAAACTAACCTCTAGGCCTTTAATTTTCTATTCTGGAAACCTTGGACATGCTACTTAATTTCTCTCAGTCTTAGTTTCATTGTTAGTAAAATGGGGATCATAATAACTCCAGGTTGTATTAAGGATTGATTGAGATAACATATGTAAAGTGCTAACACAGTATCTGACATATCACAAGGACAATAAATAATAACTGTTTAAATCATAAAATAAGATACAAACAGAATGAGTACATCAGCGCTACAGTATATGGGCTTTTTCTTATTCTTTTATATATACAATGTAACTGTTCTATAAACATTTTGGATTCAGAGTATTTGAATGTAACACCTGTTTTTGCAATGAGTCTGTTCCAACAGAGCTCTACCACAGAAAAAGAAAGGACAGAGGGTAATGGGGGTGGGGGTGGGAGTTGAGGGTAAGGGGGATCAAATATATGGTGATGGAAGGAGAACTGATTCTGGGTGGTGAACACACAATGGGATTTATAGATGTAATACAGATTGTACACCTGAAATCTATATAATTTTACTAACAATTGTCACCCCAATAAATTTTTTTAAAAAAAGAAAGAAAAAGAAAGGACGGGAAAATGGGGGAAACTGGAGAACAAGAATTGGATAAAGAAGCAGTGGAATAGAGTCAGAGTAGTTATTCTGAACAGACAGCTCACTTTTCCAAATCTGGGTCATAGGATACAAAATTGAGATGACAAAATTATCCTTTAGGAGTAAAGGAGAAATAAAGGCTTTCTCAGAAAAACAAAAACTGAGGAAATTCATCACCAGCAAACCTGCCTTACAAAAAGATTTTAAAAGAAGTTCTTCTAGGAAAAGGAAAATGACATAGGTTAGAAACTCAATGTATTGGATGATTGTAGCATGTGGATAAGTGAAATGAATGACAGCAACGCAAGAAGGGATGGGAAGAAGGAATTGAGGATACTATAAGTTACCTGAACTATATGGGAAACGGAACAGTGTTATTTGAAGGTGGACTTATATTAGTTGAAAATGTATAGTTCCTCTGTACTCTTTGTTCAAAGTTTTCTGTAAATCTAAAAGTGTTCTAAAATAAAACCTAATAAAAAAATTGAGATGAGCGAGACAAGATAAACAATAAAATAGTAATAAATTTTTATATAAACTATTTTTTAATAGCCACAGTTGAATCTAAATGTATGCATACATATTTCCCACCTTTGCTCATCCTGTTTCCCCCACCTGGAACACTCTCCCTCTCTCCATTCCCAGTCCACCACTTGCAATTCCTAGTAGAAGGCACTGTGCTTTCTCAAGCGTCTCTACCTCTTTGGTTGTTCTTAAGTGGGAAGTCCCCTCCTAATTTCTATCACGTACTGGTGCCCAAGTCTCAGCTCTTATTAAAACCTTGCCCTCCGCATCTGTACAGGTGTCCGTTATCTGGGCTCACACTTCTCATTTCCAATAGGAACTCAATATTTCTTGAATGACTATTACACAAAAGCACTTTTTAAATAGCAGGTGTTTGGGACTGTCCCCAGGTCCAATGTCATACATACTATCTGTATGTTAAAGCACCATCTGGTGGTGAAAGAAGACGGCTGTACTTGTAAGTCACCAAGAGGTGCTTTCCAAGCTCTGAGCTATCAGAGCTTTAACGATCATGTTAGACAAAAAAAGCCATGATGACTTGTATGTAGATGCACCTTTGCCAAAACATAATTTTTCTTGAGGAAATGTTTCCTGCTCCTTCACCTACTCCAATTTTTTTTCACCTTCCTCCCCATTTGTTCCCATCCTTACTTCTAAATCCCTTTTTCCTGCATTTCGACGGGTCCATTGAAAACACAGTTCTGGTTGGCAATGGTTTTGTTTTGGCTGCCCTAAGAGCATCCAGATTTCCTTTTGGAATTTACACGTCTAGACTGTGTGTAATTTTGGTGGGGCACTAATTCCTGGTGACCACATTCCATTACCAAAGCTGAAGAAAACAGATCCCAGGGGCATGTGACCCAAGCTCAGTTCTCACATGCTTTTTCTGAAAGGGCCCAGACTGTTAAGCCAGTGACACAGAGACAACAGGAAAGTCTGAGATAGATGCACTGCAGGTGGCGTGCTTTCCTCACGATCCTCCTTTATAACTGTCAGGGTTCCGAATGCCCAGCCCTCCAAGGCCCCTTGATTCCTGCCCATGTCCACCTCTGATTCTCCCAGCCCCAGTGCTCTGTGAGCTTCCAAAGCCTCTTCCAGTAACTCCCTGCTCCTTAAACTAGCCCAGGTCACTACCTGGGGTCTTGTCTGCTTACAAGTTTGTAAAACAACTCAACTTCAGATTAGAGTGTTGGCATAAAATGAGGCTACCCATCCTTCCACTCCATTATCAGGATTAAAGAGAGACACTTAAACCCTGGCTGTAGTTAGTCAGGTGGCTTAAGCCATATGCAGTTAATGGGAGAGTCCTTTGAAATGAAAAACAGAAAAATGGTAAATGTCAATAGGAAGATTAGACATTTCTAATATAGATTAGATAATCCTGGAATGAAAATTAATCCTCATAATAGCACACTAATACGCGGTATTTTAGGAGAAAAGCAGCTACAGCTAGGAAGCACTCAATGGACTCCCTCTGCTGTCCCCATTTTACAGAACCTCTCTCCCTACAGAGACAAATGGGGAAGCAGAAAGAACACCTGTATGCATCCAATGAGTACATCATACAAAGGAATTTATGAGACCAAAAGAAACTAGAGGATAAAACCTGTGTACCCTGTCGGATGAAGAGCGTCTTGCCCAAAAGACAAAGAAATATGAAGTTTCTCTCCTGAAATATTCTGTCACCTGAGGGCTTATGCAGTGAAGTGAGGTCTTCCACTGTTGTGCAGTGAACAGGCGAGAGAGTTAACTAGACCAAAGGCCAAATGCCTGCTCCCTGACTATGGAATCTATGACTTTGGGACACTCATTGGACCTGTCAGTGAAAACAGCTTAAAGTTCTATAAAAATCTAGTGTGTACTCAGAGAAAATAACCTATTTGGAACAGGAAAACAGAACCCTACTCCATGACTGCTAATAGCTTATTAAGTATTTTTGTCATGGATCATGATTTTGGTGTATCTAAAAAGTCATTGCTATATCCAACGTCCAGATTTTCTCTGTTAATCTTCTAAGAGTTTTATAGTTTTGTATTTTATATTTAGCTCTATAATCTATTTTAGGTTGATTTTTGTGAAAGATGTAAGTTCTGTGTTTAGATTCATTTTTTTCTTTTTTTTTCTTGTGGATGTCCAGTTGTTCTAGCATTTGTTGTAAGACTATCTTTGCTGCACTGTATTGCCTTTGCTCCTTTGTCAAGATCAATTGACTGTATTTATGAGGGTCCATTTTCTAGGCTCTATAGTCTGTTTCACTGATCCATTGGTCTATTATTTTGCCAATACCACACTGTCTTGATTATTGTATATTTAGAGTAAGTCTTGAAATTGGACAGTACCAGTCCTCCAACTTTGTTCTCCAATATTCCATTGGCTCTTCTGGGTCTTTTACCTCTCCATATGAAATTTAGAATCAGGAGCATTGAGATCTTGTTCCCCAGCACATGTTGTCAGTTTGGCTCAAAATAAAATTTTAGGATCAGTTTGTTGATATCCACAAACTAACTTGATGGGATTTTAATGCAATTGCACTAAATCTATAGATCAAGTCAGTAAGAATTGACATCTTGACACTATTGCATTTTCCTATCCATAAGCATGGACTATCTCCACTTACTTACTTCTTTGATTTCTTTTCTGCTTTGTAGTTTTCCTCATATAGATTGTGTACATATTTTGCTAGATTTATACCTATTTCATTGGGGAGGTTGTCAATGTAAATGGTAATGTGTTTTTAATTTCAAATTCCACTTGCTTATTGCTAGTATAGAGGAAAGTGATTTGACTTTTGTGTATTAACCTTGTATCCTGTAACCTTGATGTAATCACTCAGTGTTAGGTTGGTACAAAAGTAATCGCAGTTTAAAAGGTTAAAAATAATTGCAAAAACCACAATTACTTTTGCACCAACCTATTAGTTCCAGTTTTTTTGGTCAATTTATTCAGATTTTCTACAGATGAGCATGTCATCTGCAAACAGTTTTATTTCTTCTTTCACAATCACAAAAGCATACCTTTTGTTTCCTTTTCTTGTCTTACTGCATTAACTAAAACATCCAGTATGATATTGAAAAGGAATGGTGAGAGGGGATATCCTTACCTTGTTCCTGATCTTAGCAGAAAAGCTTCTAGTTTCTTACAATTACATATGATGTTAGCTGTAGGTTTTTTTGTAGATGTTCTTTACCAAGTTGAAAATGTTCCCTTTTATTCCTAGTTTAATGAGAGGTATCATGAATGGGTGTTGGATTTTGTCAAAAAATTTGTCTGCACCTGTTGATATAATCATGCAGTTTTTATTCTTTAGTCTATTGATGTAATGGATTACAGTGATTTTCAAATGTTGAACCAGCTTTACATACCTGGAATAAATCCCACATGGTTGTGGTATATAATTGTTTTTATACAATGTTGGACTCAATTTGCTAATATTTTGTTGAGAATTTTTGCATCTGTGTTCATGAGAGAAACTGGTCTATTGTTCCTTTCCTTGTAATATCTTTTCTGGTTTTGATATGTGGGTGATGCTGGCCTCAAAATGAGTTAGGAAGTATTCCTTCTGCTTCTATCTTCTAGTAGATTATAGATAACCTGTATAATTTCTTCCCTAAATGTCTGATTCACCAGAGAACCCGTATCTTAGAAATGACACCAAAAGCGTAAGTGACAAAAGAAAAAAGATAAACTGGAATACAATAAAAACTTTTGTGTTGCAACTCATATTCTCATCAAATAAATGAAGACAACCTACAGAATGGCAGAAAGTATTCTCAAATCATATACCTGACAAAGGACTTGTATCCAGAATATACGAGGTCTGACCATTAAGTTCAAGAACTTCTTGCAATGATGTTGCTAACCGTTTTTGATATCAGAGGGATTACTCATTATGAATTTGTACCAACTAGACAGTTAAACAAGTTTACTATTTGGAAATGCTGAAAAGGCTGCATGAAAAAGTTAGATGACGTGAACTTTTCACCAACAATTCATGGCTCTTGCATCACGACAATGTACCAGCTCACAGGGCACTGTCTATGAGGGAGTTTTTAGCCCGTAAACAAATAACTGTATTGGAACACCCTCCCTACTCACCTGATCTGGCTCCCAGTGACTTCTTTCTTTACCTGAAGATAAAGGAAATATTGAAAGGAAGACATTTTGATGACATTCAGGACATCAAGGGTAACACAACGACAGCTCTGATGGCCATTCCAGAAAAAGAGTTCCAAAATTGCTTTGAAGGGTGGACTAGGCACTGGTGTTGGTGAATCGCTTCCCAAGGGGAATACTTCGAAGGTGGTCATAGTGATATTCAACAATGAGGTATTAGCACTTTTTCTAGGAAGAGTTTGTTAATTTTATTGTCAGACCTCATATAATGAATGCTTATAACTCAACAATAAAAAGACAAATAACCCAACTAAAAAATAGACAAAGCATTTGAATAGACATTTTCCCAAAGATCATAAACAAATGGCCAGTAAGCATATGAAATGATCTTCAACATCATTAGTCATCAGAAAATTGCAAACCAAAATGAGAATGAGATACCACTTTACACCCACTGGAATGGCTACAATCTAGAGACAATAACTAACGTTGCCAAGCATGTGGAGATATTGAAACCGTCCTACACTG
This sequence comes from Rhinolophus sinicus, assembly GCF_036562045.2. NCBI lineage: Eukaryota > Metazoa > Chordata > Mammalia > Chiroptera > Rhinolophidae > Rhinolophus > Rhinolophus sinicus. Next base: position 109,260,850 of record NC_133756.1, read on the forward strand.
CTGATGGGAATGTAAAATGGTGCAACTGCTTTGTAAAACAGTTTAGCAGTTCTTCAGAAAGTTAAACATAGTTACCGTATAGCCCAGTTAAATCCACTCTTAAGTATATACCCAAGAGAAATTGAAAGCATATACCCACATAAAAACTTGTACATGAATGCTCATAGCAGTATTATCCATAATAGCTAAAAAGTGGAAATAACCCAATGTTTATCAACTGATATATGGATAAACTGTGCTATATCCACACATGAAATATCAGCAATAAAAAGAAATGGTTACTGATGCGTCCTATAACATTGACAAATCTTGAAAACATTATGCTAAGTGAAGGGAGCCAGCCATAAAAGAACAAATACTGTATGATACCCCAAAATGCAAAACCACAGAAAGTAGATTACTTGCTGCTTAGAGCTAGTGGGGGTAGGTGGAGTGTGGGGTGCTGGGGATTAACTACTAATGGATAGAGGGTTTCTTTTAAGGTAGGATGAAAATGTTCTATAATTAGAACAATTAGTCTTGATTGTTGCACAAACCTGTAAATATACTAAAAAACATTGTACATTGAGTGAATTTGATATGTGAATTTTATCTCAATAAAGCTTTTTGTAAATAAGCAAATGCTGAAAACAGGTGTATATACACAAGTTACGGAAATAGAAGATGCAGAAATGAAAAATAATTCAATCATTCTAATTGATGGTTATAACCTAAAATGAAAACGTCTTACAACTATGGAGCTAAGAATCGTCTCTTTAGCAAAATTATTTACTGTCAATTTTCAATTAATTCTTCATGTACTGCATTTTAATGATACAAGTACAAGAACCATAAATAAGACAGAAGGTATCAGCAATGCATTCGAAATCTAGAATCCGCATTTACAAGATGTGTATGTCCCAGGTTCATACATGACCATTGATGCAGCTATATTCAGAAGACAATGCCCTTATCTTGTACATATATCATCAAAACTATGAAGATATGAAACACATTATTTGGGTTTGCTATTTTCTCATTATTGTAAGTTCTAATAAATTTCCTTATTATCCTTTTTTGTTCAGTGAATTATTCAAAAAGTGACTCACAAACATTTTAAAAATGGACCCACTGGGCACTGGTGGCAAATGGTGTTACTATTTTTTCCTAGTATACTGAATATAGATATTGGCTGAGACTGTTTCTTGCCTTTGGATATTTTTGACTTATATTCTTGTCTCCTCTGACAACTCATGATTTTGCCTTTCCCCAATCCAAGCATAATAAAACTGTGGTCTTTTTTGCCTTAATTCTTCGGGTTTCCTTCACTTTATGGAAGAAGAGGAAATATTAAGTTTGTTTGGCATTCTCCAAATTTTAATTAATTTAAAACTACTGTAAGAGCTCTTCTAAAACTCAAACTCAAAAGAAAAAATCTTGACAAATCGAGCTCAGCTTTCCTCGGTTAAAGGGCATGAGTAAAATTCATTAATAAAAATGTTTCAATGTGCCTTAGTCCAGTCAAGCTGCTGTAACAAAATACAATAGACTGGGGAGCTTATAATCAACAGAAATGTGTTTCTCACAGTTTTGGAGGTTGGAAGTCCAAGATCAAGGTGCCAGTGTGATGAGGTGAGGGCTCTCTTCCAGGCTGCACAGTTCTCCGTGTATTCTCATATGGTGTAAGGGCGAGGGCGCTTTCTTGGGCCTCTTAAGGGCATTAAATCTCCTTCATGAGGGCTCTGTGTTCAGGAACTAATCACCTCCCAAACCCCACCTCCTAATACCATCACATTAGGCATTAGGATTTCACTGTATGAATTTTGTGAGGACATATACATTCTGACCATAGCAAAGGACTGTACATTTCAGGTAAAAAGAAACACACTCATGTTCATGTAAAGATTTATACAGTAACTGTCTACAAAAAGATACATTATATGGACTAAACTACAGGCCTAGAGAACTGTCATTGTCCATAATGTTTGTTTGCAGCCTCATAATAATCATGGTAATTTATAGTAATTGTATAAATTGTGCTGTACCTCAATAGTGGATTCTACTCTCCTCCATTCTACAAAAGAATCATCGTCTGTAACATCCTCAATTCTCAGCACATTTAGTCCTCTGGAAGAGACATCAGGGAAAAACTGCCCTCAATGAAAAATTAGTTTACCAGATACTATAACAACAGGCGTGGCAGTAAAACTCCAACACGTTGATTCCTGGATTCATTTTCCAAACAACAAATATCTTCTCCAGACAGCTGGACAACCACTCCTTCAGGAGTCTTTAAAGAAACAATTCTTAGGAATCCTCCAGAAGCCAACGTCTTTGGAGGAAGACTACTTACTGATCAAGACCCTCAAGTCAAGCAGATAACAGAAAGCGGAAAACTTCTGCCCAAAGAGAGAAGCAGGAGTAATTTTCTTACCTTTTACTCCTTTTGCTTATTATGGTTTGGCACATCCTAGAGATTGCCTAGTGGTTTTTTAATATGCTCCCATATATTTTGATCATTTTATCCTTAATCCTCTGTGGTCTTTCTGGCCATTTTAAGAAATGCAGGACTTTTCAGCAGTTTTCTCAGACCATAGCTACTTTCTGAATCTGTCAAATTCCACCAAAAAAAAAAAAGTAATAGTTGATCCTTTAAACTCCTGGGGTCAATTTCCTCCCAAAGTTCCCTTCTGTTGTTCGATTTTTCCTCAGGTCATTCGTTTATCTTCATTCTTTTAAACCTGGAACTTTACTCTAAGCCAACAAAATGTGTCCGCTATAATCATTACAGCCCAGTCCCAGAACCAAGTTCACCAGGAGGGAACAAATGCTGAAGCTATTCTCCCTGCGCTAGTCACATTCTCCAAAGGTTTTCCAAACTTCCATGCAGGAACTAAACTCCACTGAGAATGTGCCCACCTCAAGGAAACAATTATTGGCTCATTCCTGCTGTGATAAAATATTTATATTCCTAAAATTATGTGTACTCACCAGGGATTGCTTATGTCAACACCACGCTTTCACCCACCTCATAAATCCAAATCTATCTTGGGTGTATGACATAATTATTAAGAAGCTTTCAGGTATTTTCTCTCCTGTGTTGCTTTTTTTTTCTTTTCTGTAGTGTATTTCCTTAAGGATAACCAGAGACTTCCAAAATGAAACAGGCCTTGGCTACTCAGGAGAGCGTTCAGAAGAGATAACTGACTCATTTAACCATACTATGTAAGACTACCTACTCCAACAGCAACAATACAATTAGAAAAGGTGGTTCAAGTGTTTACTCACCCTCTACTGTGGGAGCCCAACAAACCAGTTTCAATTCACTACCCAGGACTGTCATGGACAATCACACACTTTTATTTCCTCTTGGCAGGCCAGGGGCAGTTTATATTTAGTTAACACTTCGTGTTGTAGCTCTATAGAGACCACTGGACAAATGGAAGAGTTTTTGACTAGGCTAAAGGAAAAGGCTACCTGACTGTAGACTAGATCCAGCTGGACTTTGAGACATGTTTTTGTAGCTTGACTTGGAAATCTAGGTGCCTGGCTTTGCATTCTAGTACAAGAACGACCATTTTGCTTCTGTTACTACAGCTGACTGATGCTTTCTGTACAGAGTCTTAAATGCTATTGAGTAGTCACTGTCAAGCCACATGATTCAACAATGATCAACCATTATTAACATGAAGACCTGATGCTAATGAATACCACTGAATACTTGATATACAATCATAGCCCAATAAACAGCAGACACTAATCTGGATTGATTACAACTCCAGAAGGTAATGGCCTACCCTTCGACTTAGGCTAAAGAAAGACCAGAAGAGAACTGAGAATTGAAAGAGAAATTACAATTTGCAAAAATGTACAATTTGCAAAATACCATCAGTCTGCCAACCTTTGACAATGCAAAAAGTTACCGAAGCTCCAACTCTACATCAGCTCAGATACATGTTTCAAGAACACAAACTGATCTCACAATAAATCTGCATACTTCATGTATTCTAAAGATACTGACTATACCAGTAACTCTAGTTTTCAAAGACAATCTGAGACAATCCAAAACTAACTCCAGGCCCTTCCTTTGAGGACACCCTGCAGATCTTCTGGTGTATACGAGGCCTGACAATTCAGTTGGCGAACTCATCCTAGAAAAAGTGCTACATACCTCATTGCTGAATATCACTACGGTCACCTTGGAAGTACTTCCCTTGGGTAGCTATGCACCGATGCCAGCACCCAGTCTACGCTTCAAAGCAATTTTGGAATTCTTTTTCTAGAATGGCCATCAGAGCTGTCATGTTACCCTTGATGTCCTGAAGGTCATCAAAATGTTTTCCTTTCAGTATTTCCTTTATCTTTGGGTAAAGGAAGAAGTCACTGGGGGCCAGATCAGGTGAGTAGGGAGGGTGTTCCAATACAGTTATTTGTTTACTGGCTAAAAATTCCCTCACAGACATGTTGTGTGAGCTGGTGCATTGTTGTGATGCAAGAACCATGAATTGTTGGCGAAAAGTTCAGGTCGTTCAACTTTTTCATGCAGCCTTTTCAGCACTTCCAAATAGTAAACTTGGCTGTTTGTCCGATTAATATAAATTCATAATGAAGAATCCCTCTGATATCAAAAAAGTTTAGCAATATTGTTGCATCAAGTTCGCGAACTTAAATGTTAGACCTCGTATACTCATTTGGTGCAGCAAGCTAATAAAACCTAGCTTTGATTATACATGAGATCCTGGTGAGTTTTGGTCAATGGGAGTCATCAGTATAAATACGTCAGAGTTCCCTTTTGAATGAGACACAACAGATTTATCTTCATATGCAAGATAATGAATTCTATGTATTCTATACAAAAATGCCCAACAACATTACCAGTATTAAACAAAAAACAAAAACCTCATCAGTACTAATCATGGCAATTTTGTTAAACAAATACAAATACATTAATTTGCAGATACAAAAACTGACAGCCAACCTGTTCTAATTGAAAAGGACTTATAATCTTAAGCAATACTAGCTGAAAATAATTTCTCCATATGTAAAAATGTGTATTGCATGTTTTTAAAAAATTCCCCATTTGATATAACTGATTTTAAGTTAACTGCTCTAGCAAACCAGTATAAAAATACATGACAGATTATAAATGCAATGGCATTTGGCACACTAAGGTTGTGAATATGCTTTATTTTTAAGTAAAAAATGAATCATAGCCAAAACAAAATGTTTTGCTTCTGAATAATATTTTCAGCTTAAGGGAAAAAAGTCATTAAAGAGGAACATATTTTCATTTTTCAATGTTTTTAATTTTTTATAAAGATTTTAATTAAGCTTCACAGTCGCTAAGCAGTTTTTAAACTTAGGTTTCATAACGCTTTTGATTTCATGCTTTTAAATGAAATTTTATCTTTAAAACATGACAAATTTCAGAATCCATTAAAAATTATTTTATTCAAATTATGTTTTCCAAAAGAGAGGGTTCTGTGCTAGTCGTCTTTGAAAGTTTTCATACCTACAAAAGAAAAACATTTACAAGAAAATTAAAATAGAATCTTTCATAATTTGCCAAATGACTTACAAAAGCAAACAATTTTACATGTCATTTCTAAAAAGCTAAAATTAAAAAGCTAAAAAGTTAATCCTAAAGTTTAAGTATTAATTTAAAAAAAAATAACACGTATAACTGGCTTGTATCAAAGAACACAAATCATAATAAATTTTATTAATTTTTCTCTTCTTCAAATCTGAGAGCTAGAAGGGAATGTAAGAAAAAAGTCAAATGTAACTCCCCCTTCATTTCATAAATGAGTAGATGAGAGTAATTAACTCAAGGTCATATAGCTAAATTGTACAACAAACTTCTCAACAAACTCTCTCTATGCATTCCCCACCACTGGATAGTCAAAGTGAAAAGAAATACCTAGAAAACAGAAACATATATGTATTATGCTAGGAAAATATATGTATTAATCATTCATGTACAGGATGCTATATAAACCACCCTGATGCCTTAACACATATTTACTTTAGATCAAGACTCCCTAAACTTACAAAAAATAAATTTTGATTAATATTTCAAGCCTCGTCTGTAACACTTATAATTCAAAATACAAAAAATGCACACTCTTTAATTGTGGTCCCTAAAATACAGGCAATTGTATTTTCCTGTTTTTATTAATTCAAAATGACTACTATCTAAGAATATTTAGGGTAAGAACCATTTCTAATCTGAACTCTACAGTACATACTTTTTAATGACATGCAAATATTAATATATGCTAATGTCCACAATTAAAGAATATGTTTAAATGTCAAAGAAGAAATACATTCACAGGCAAAAAATATATGGTTACTATAAAAACCTTAATATTAGCGAAAAAAAGTACCCCATACCATTTCAGAACCACATTTGCTGGAATGAACATTTCAGATGGGCTTGGTGTCATCTGGGCCTGAGAAATAGCAAATGATGAAGCAAAATTGTAGAAATTGTCCAACATCTTTTGTGTGAACTGAAAAGTTAATAATGAATAGATTAGTAGATTATACTAAATACTCCATTTAGACCTTATATTTTAAATTTAAAATGTTCCCACATTAACTCGGTTTTAAGGACTGAGTTCTAAACTGTAATGTTGAAAGTTAAGGAAGGTCATAAAATAACATTATAGCACAACAATCATAACAATCTGTCTTTAGTACTTTCTTCTTTATATCTCAAAGAACTTCTGTTATCAAATATTTTAAGCTCCTAACATATTCATTTTGGAAAAAAAAAAAGAAAAATGTTTTTCCTTCAAAAATATCTTCTTTTATCTCCATCTCTATATCAACTACGCCCATCTCCTCAAATACCACCCTCCTCAAATCAACCTATTTCTTCATATAAAACAAATAACCATGTCTAAGAAGTCTATTTCTTGCCAGAAAGATAAAACTTAAATATAATAAAGGAACAACTAGCTATTTGCCATCAATTGTGAAGAAGAGAAAGGTTAACACTATTCCATTTCCTCTATTTCCTGGCCTGTTTCTTCTCATTGATCCTCAAATGGGCAGATCCACTAGCATCCTTCATGACTCCATGGTAAAAGTTAGAAGTAAACTGATGCATGTTTCTTGAGAACCAAATGTTTAAGGACTAAGCCCAAAAGTAAACAAACTATTAAGGATAATACTACCTTCTATTCACTCGATAATAATCTTCCCAATACCACTTTCTCAAAAACATAAAACTAGTCAATAAGGCTCCTGCTGTCTCTATTCTATATGAAAGGAAATGTCTTATTAGGATTTTTGTTTGTTTAATAATATCAAGGTAATTTAATCCAATAGGATCTACCATTAAGGTACTTGAACTAATACCAGAGTACAGTAAGATCACTAAAAGATCAGTATCGGGGGGTGAAAATCAACAGCAACAACCCTCCACACTAGCAACAAAAATTTTTAAATGAACTTTAAAAAGATCTAATTCAGAATAGAAACAAAGTCTGTAAAATACTTAGGAGAAAAGCTAAGACAAGCTGATAATAAGACCTGTGGAAAATAGAAACTCTAAGACTCTCTTGAGAGACAGAAAACAAATGAAAGGACCTATATACCGTGTCCAGGGGGAAAGATAAAACATGTTCACAGATGGGAAGACAATGTGATAATGGCAGCAATTCTCCCCAAATTAAACCTATAAATTCAATGTTACTTCCAACTCAATTCCAACAATGTTTTTCATGGAATTCGACAAACTGCTACAAAAATTATGAAGAATACCTGAGCCTATTTTGATGACTAGGAAGAGGGGCTTGGCTTACCAGATATTAAGACTTTTACTGGCAAAGGAACAGGCAAATAAACTAGTTGGAATAAGAGAGCCCAGAAACAAACCTAAGCATATGTGACGACATGATATATCTATAACAAAGATGCTATTACTCAGAGTAAAAAAAAAGAAAAGGACTAACTATTCAATTAATGGGGCTAGAACAACTAGTTTTCCATAGAGGAAGAATGAATTTAGATACCATCTCATACCACACACAAACATAATTCAAAAAGTAAAACATTAAAGCTTTAATTAAGAACTATAAGAGAACCTAACATCTTTACTTATCAGGGTAGGAAAGGACTTTTCAAATACAAAAAAACTCACAAATCATAAAGGGAACAACTGATAACCCTCTCTACATAAAAACATGTCAATATGCATTAAATATTATAAACTATATTACAGACAAGCAACATGCTAGGAGAAGAAATCTGCAACATATATAACAAAGGATTATTATCCAGAACACATAAAGGCCTCTTCCCAAAAAAGGTAAAATTAAGAAGTACCATAAATAACACAATATAAAATTGGGGAAAATTTATAAACAGTCAATTCCTGTAACAGAAAATACAAACGCAGATCAAAATGTGAAAAGATGCTCAACCTCATTAGTAATTTAAAAATACAAACCAAAACAATAGTTATAATTTCACCCATCAGCTGGGGAAAAATTTAAGATCTGATAAATATTAGTGAGACTGTATAAACATCTATCAATATGGAAATGAAAAACCCAATTGTGGCTCATTCATACAGTGACATACTATACAATAAGTAAAACAAACTAGATCTATGCCATGTATCAACACAGATAAATCTTTAAAATAATGTTGAGTGAACAACAGTTAAGTTATAGAAGTTTGTGCAGTACGATACCATTTATATTCATTTTAAAAACATACAAAAGAGTAAATCAACAAGAAGGAAAAGTAGAGGAACCAAAGAACAAGGGATTCAAAACAGAAAAGAAATAAAAGCAACTTGTACAGTGATGGTGAAAGAAAATAATATCCTGATGACAGCTAGGCAATAGTCGAATAATCAGTACACAGTAAGACAAAAAAAAAAAGGAGCATTCCAAAAAATATGTTTCTAAGGCAAATTTTAAGTGGCTATATTTATATAAATATATTGAATGGGAATTTACACTTGGCAGAATCTGGGCATAAATTAGAAATGGAAACAGAAATCCATGCAAAGGGGAAAAAATGAAGTATTTATTAACCAGGAAAAATGAAGTTACACAAGAAATGTAATCATAGCACTACACACAGCTCAGCTCTGACAAATATTTACCTTATCATAATACTGGAAACTTTGAATATTAATTTAACAAAAATCTATATTGGAAAGGTGGGGAGAAAAGACGCCTGTGTTCATTGAGGAGCAGAGAGCTAAATCATGTTACATTTTGGTAAGTCAATGGAAAACACCAAATTAATAAAGAACAGATGAAGTTTTTCTGACACATGGAAGAAAATACAGGAAGAAATAAGTTAGAAAAATAAGGGGAAAGTTAGAAGTGGATGCTTGTGAGAATAAGCAGAATATAAAAAGTAAAACAGAGGATAGTTGTTTTAAATGTACAACTATTTGACTTTTTAAACCATGTACATGCACTACCAATAAAAACTAAGATGAAATGAGATTAACTAGAATCATAAATTAGACAAAATATAAATCTAGGTGGAAGATACAGGTAAGTCTTCATATATAAATCACTATAAAAGAGAGCTCTATAAAGACAGGTATTATTTTATTTTTCCTATTTTTATATGTTTGTGTTTAGAAAACACCTGGCACACAGTAGGTACACAATAAATATTTGTGGAATGTACTTTACAATATACTTAAACTATTTCAAAATAATATGTTTAATAAAAAATACGTATGTTTATAAAAAAGTTCCAAGACCCCCAGTGGATGCTGGAAACTGCAGACAGTACCGAACCCTGTATATACATTGTTTTTTCCTATACATACATACCTATAATAAAGTTTAATTTATAAATTAGGCAATTTGACACAAAATTCACTTTTACCATAGATATTAGCAACCTCAGCATGTGGTTTTTTTTCCTTTCCTTATTGAGAACTTTCACCTTTCACTTACAGTGAGCACTTACTTACGGCTTCTCTTTGACACACCCAAATCGCCAGTATCACTCTTCTTGCACTTTGGGGCCATTACTAAGTAAAACAAGGGTGACTTGACCACTATGATGCCAAGACAAGTGAATCTGACAAGCGAGCCAGCTACATAGAGCGTGGCTATGCCGGACAAAGGGATGATTCACATCCCAGGCGGGACACACCGGGATGCTGAGGGGCTTCATCACACTGCTCAGAACAGCATGCGATTTAAAACTTAAGAATTGGGCGGCCAAGTTGGCTCAGTTGGTTAGAGCGCAGTGCTCATAACACCCAGTTCACCAGTTCAATTCCCACCTGGGAAGGTGAGCTGTGCCCTCCACAACTAGATTGAAAACAAAAATGACTTGATTTGGAGTTATGGGTCCTGGAAAAACATACTGTTCCCCAATATTACCCAATAAAAATTTTTTAAAAACCCCACAAACTTATGAATTGCTTATTTCTGAAATTTTCCATTTAATATTTTCAGACTGCAGTTGACCACAGGGAACCGAAACCACAAAAAGTGAAACCCCAGACAAGGACTACTATAATTTACAAATATATAGAATAAAAGGTCTTCTTGCCCCTCTCCGGGGATAAAATCACTTTGGTATGCATTTTCCAGACATTTTTCTGATACAGTCTATATGAGATACTATAAGAAACATTTCACTGCTTTCTTTTTTCAGCACAGTTATTTTTTTAATTATTGAAAATAATTTAAAGACCCAGACTCTGACACTCTTAATTCAGCACAGTCTCAAGAGATCATGTGACAAGTCTACTTTCAAACTCATGGCCACAACCCTCAAAAGTGTGTTGCCCGGCATACCCATGTGGTTTCCCTAGTACATTCACCCTCCTCCTCTCCTAGAGGACTTTATTTAATAATCTTTTTAATTTATATTTCCAATATTTCCTCTCCCCTCAATCTTAGCTGATAACCTTGCTTCCTCTTTCAACTGAGCAAAGAGAAAGAACCAAGTGAGAACCTACACAAGCTCTAATCCCTTACCAACCTCCTGAATCTGTGCCTACATCCATTACTATAAACGCTGTCCATTATCCTATCTAAAGTCAACACCTCCAAATGTGCTCCCATTTCCTAAGCAAGGACACCCACCACTTGTGCAATTCCCTCTGCTCTTCTGCACCACCATTTTTTTCTCTAATGCTTTATTCCTGTCAGTGAAACATAATGAAATGCCTCCCATTACAAATGGGGGGAAAATTCCTTTTTCCCCCAGCCCTCTCAAGTAACCAAACCATTTATCTGCTGTCCTTTATGACAACACTCATCAAGAGTCATCTATGTTCACTGTTTCCATTCCCTCCTCTCCAATTCACTCCAACTCACTGCAAACTCCCCTCCACCTCTCTGAACTCTTGCCAGTCTTGCACGACTTCTACCTGCTGAATCCAAGGTGACTCTTAGCCGTCACCTTCCTTGACCCAGCAGCAGTGATACTATTGATGATCACTTCTTCCTGCTTAAAAACCACTCTTCACTTGGCTTTCAAAGCACTTTTTGGGGCCTCCTAGTTCAGGTTGCTTGCTCCTTTTCTTTCATTTCTCCTCATTTCCTAAGCTTCTCAACTGTGAAATGGCCCTGCAGTGACTGGCCAACTTTCCTCTTTAGTTACTTTTCTAGTGATCACACCCCCTCTACAACTTTAAATACCATCTCTATACTGATGACTCCCAAATATTGATCTCTGTATCAGACCTGTCTTTAAACTCTGGACTTGTCACATCCAGGTGGATATCTAACAGACATCCCAAACACAATGACCAAAACCCAACTCCTGACTCTACTCCCAGCACATACTTGTTCTTTTCACAATATTCCTATGTTCCAGTCCTCAGGCCAACACCTCCGGAGCAACTGCTGATGCCTCTCTATCTCAGACCTCACTGTGATCCATACTGTGAAACACTACTGGTTCCATCTTCAATTATCTCCAGAAGTCAACTGCTTTCCACCTCCCCATACCCACTGGTTCAAATCATTATCATCTTTCATACAGATTTTCACAAGAGACTCTTAACTGACCTTCCTCCTTCCATCTTTGTCCCACTACAGTTTCTCTCCAAAGATGTAAAATTGATCCTTTAAAAATGTAAGTTAGATCATATTACTCTTTTGCTCAAAGCTCTCGTTTTCTCTTTCAAACAGAATATAAGCCCAAGTCCTTATAAAAGGCAATGAGGTCCCGTATGACTTATCCTACAGCCATCTCCCCCATAATCTCCAGCCTCATCTCCCATTTCTCACTCTTGCTCACATTACTCCAGCCTCAAGGACTTTCATGTTATTCTTCAAACATAACAGATTTCTACCTCAGGGCCTTTGTACTAGCTATACCTCTGCCTAGTCCACCCTCCCCTCAGGCCTGTGCCAAACGGAGGTTAAAAGTCAAACCTTAAAAAACCTTAAAAAGTCCAAGACGACAAAGATCCTGCTATTTAGGTTCACAACTATATACTCATAGTCTAGCATACTAATTGTGGGAGGAAAAAAGGAAAACAATATTTAAACCTGTTTTTATCATTATAAAAGCCTAAGTTCCATAAGAGCATTTACAAATTTGAAAATACCAATAGAGAAAACAGACAAACTGAAAACATCCATGGAAGCCAATAATTTATGTCATATATGTGTATCTTCATTTTCACATGTTCTCTACCAGGCTAATTTCTAACATATAGAATAAGATTTTTAAATTATTTTAGAAAATGACGAAATGTACATTGCATTACCTGAGTGAATGAATCAACTGAGGATACAGCAGCATTACCTACAGGAGTCTGCTGAGCCAGACTGTCCAATAATTCCACGGAAATTCCAATCTGAGCAACAGATGGCGTTCGTACAATATTCATGGCTCCAAAAGGGTGTTGGCTTCCTTCTCCTGAAAGAAATTAACATGTGCCACATATTTCAAGTTCAACCTGTATCCATACAAATTTCTCATATGTGAAGAACCTCTGATCTACATGCTCTAAAAAGTTCTGCTACATGAAACTTTGTCTCTTTTCAGATAAATGTAAAAAGCTACATAGTTTTTTTATATTAACAAAGAATAAGAAAACTGAAAATTTTCCCACCAGATAAACAGCTGTTACCTTTCTAAAACATATGAGAGAAAAATAAATGAATAAGCATTAATTAGATAAAAGATGCTCAATGCTAACTCTGAGGGAAGGATGGTTTTAAAGATTTTTAGATTTAGTTTTAACATCTGATTATTCCACCAAAGAAACACCTCTAAAATTGCCATTATGACTGACAAACATGGCATATTTTACTAAATGTCACGGATCACCCCACTTAACACCTGATGATCTGTTATCAAATAGGCAATAAAGAAATCTGCAGCTCATTCATGAAAGATATTTAATAACGTTTCCCTTTTATATCGTATATTTTATATTTTCCCCTTTAAAATATATCAAGTGTATACATGGGAAATACAGGCCAATTTTCCAATAAGACATCATCAGAAAATTCAGCTTGATGAGAGGAAAAGAATCATACAATAAATAGATTTTTTGATTATCTGCTGTTTTTATATAACTATAAAATATTTAAACAAATACTAAAGAACAAAAATCTGGGACAACACACATCGTTAATAACTAGAACACTCATTGCAAGTAACAAAACTCTTACATTTTCAAACATATGAATAAAAACTTATAAATGTATTTTTTCTTTATTTAAAATATACACACACACCCCTCACTAAACATGACTGGTTTGGGTATTTTCAGTATTTTTAAATTATTTGTTTTAATTTTTACATATTTGTGAGTTCTCCAGATTTACTTCTATTATTTCAAGTTTCTATCAGTATAATTGAAGAACATTCTTTGGATGATTTCAATCTTTTAAAATACCAGGGATGCCAAAGAAATACACATGACTTGTATTCATCTTTTGTTATCGGTATATATTGACTATCACAATTTTAATAGTTTTTTCCTCTTAAAATGTGTATACATTTTTTTTTGGTACCCTCTGTATATTGAGTCTTGTTTTGTGGCTTAATATACAGTCTATCCAAAGAAATGTTCCATGTGCAGTTGAGAAGAAATGTGTAGTCTGCTGTTGTTAGGTAGAATGTTCTATATAAATCTGTTAGGTCTAGATGACTTATAGTGTTGCTCACATCTTCAATTTCCTTGATGATCTTCTATCTAGTTGTTCTATCCATTATTGAAAATAGGGCATTGAAATTTCCAACTATTATTGCTGAACTATTTCTCTCTTCAATTCTGTCAGATTCTGTTTTCTGTATTTTGAGGCTGTTATTAGGTACATACAAGTTTATAATTTTTACATCTTTTCTATGGATTGACTCTTTTTATCATTATATAATGTCCTTCCTGTACCTCTCTAACAATTTTTTTCTTAAGTCTATTTAGTTTTATTTTAATATAGCCACTCCAGCTTTCTTTTGGTTTCTATTTGCATATATCTTTTTTAGCCTTTACCTTCAATCAAGTTGTATCTTTGAATCAATAGTTAGATCATGTTTGTCCATTCTGCAAATCTCTGCCTTTTAATTGGAAAGTTTAATTTTGTGTTAAAAATATACTTGTTAGTATACCATTTTAATTCCTCATCATTTCTTTTAGTATATGTTTTTTGTTCTTTTCTTAGTGGTTGAAATGGAGATTACAATTAACATCTTAATTTATAACAACCTAATTTGGATTAATACCAATTTCAATAGTATACGAAAATTTTGCTCCTATATAACTCCTCTCCTTTATGTTGCTATTGTCACAAATTACATCTTTACACACAGTATGCCCATAAACAAAGACACAGATTTTGTTTTATGCAGTTGTCTTTCATATAAGATAGGGAAAAAAAAGAGGTATAAACAAAATGTGCACAGTACTGACTTTTATAATTACCTATGTAGTTACCATTATGTGTGTTTTTTCCTTCATGTGAATTCAATTTATTGTCTTATATCCTTTGATTTCAGCCTGAAGGATTCCCTTTAGCATTTCTTGTAGGATGGGTTTTCTAGCAATGACTCTGTTTGCATTTATCTGGGAATGTTTTCATTCCTCCTTCATTTCTGATGTTTTGATAAGAGAATTTTTGATCGATAAGAGAATTTTTGATTGACAGCTTTTTACTTTCAAGTACTTTCAATGTCATCCCACTGCCTTCTGGACTCCACTGTTTCTGATGAGAAATCAGTTGTAATCTTAAGGATTTTTGTGTGTAATGAGTCGTTTCTCTTGCTGCTTTCAAGATGCTCTTTGTCATTGGCAGTTTGATTATATGTCTTGGTGTGGAGTTTATCCTTCTTGGAGTACATTGAGTTTCTTAAGTGTGTAGATAATGTTTTGCATAAAATTTAGCAAGTTTTGGGGCATTATTTCTTCAATATTCTTTCCACTCCTTCTGAGATTCCTATTATACATATGTTGGTACACTTGATTGTCTCATAGATCTCTACAGCTCTGTTCATTTTTAATTTGTTCTTTCTGCTCTTCAAACTAGTTGTTTCAATTGACCTATCTTCAAGTTTATTGATTCCTTCTGCCTACTCAAAACTAGTGAAATTTTCATTTGTAACTGTTACTTTTCAGCTAATTTACTTAGTTCCTTTTATAATTTCTGATATTCTCTATTTGATGACACATCATTCTCCTGGTTTCCTTTATCTCTTAAGGATATTTGAGACAGTTTACTTAGAGTCCTTAACTATTAAGCCCAATGCCTGAGCTTCTTAAGGACAGTTTCTGTTCATTTCTTCTGTGAAATGGACTTACTTTCTTGTTTCTTACATACTTCATTAACTTTCTGTGGAAAGCTGGATGTCAAATATTACAGTGTAGCAACTCTAGCAATCATGTTTTCCCCTTCTCAGAGTTTATTGTTACTGTTTGCTGCAGTTATTCCCTTGTTTAATGGCTTTTCTGAACCAATACTGTAAAGTCTGTATTTCTTGTCATGTGATCGGTCAAATCTCTGTTCTATTAGCTTAGTGGTCAGCTAATGATTGGAAAGAGATTTCCTTAAAAGTTTAGAACCAAAAACTTCTCCCAGTCTTTGCAGATGGGTTGTGTATTGGCACATGCTGTCAATACTCAAGCAGGCAGTTTACAAGTCTGCCTTAGCCTTCAGTTCCTGCTTATGCAGAACCTCAAGGTCAGCCAGAGGTTGAGAATATAGGACCTTGCCAAGCACATGCACAGCCCTGGAGAAGGTCAGGTTAGATTCCCAGGTCAGAAAATTTCAAAGCCATTATTCCCCAAAGTACTTTATTCCCAGCCTTTCCTCCCAAGCTTTTGGTTAGTCTATTTTTTGCCCCAGCTGTTGTCACTGCCTCAGGCAGCAATGACCGACAGCCTATAAATATTTTTGACAAACACTCCCAGGGTAGTAACTTTAGCCCTGGAAGAGTTTCAAGTTAGGAGAGAAAAAGGCAAGTCTTTGAATCAGTCTTTCAGGGAGCCACCAGACAGATCAAAACAAATTCATTACAATTGGTTGTGAATGAGGTCCATTCTGCTTCCTCTATGCCATGGGCTGTTATTTTCAAAGCTACCACTAGGCTGAAGAACAGGGGATGGGAGCAGGGTTAAGTCAAAATACAACAAACCTCACTGTTCTAAGCTCAAGATTCAGTGGTTTTTCTTTACTAAATGTTCCCCTGGTTGCTATAAGCTTTGGGTTAGTTTCCAGAGTCCTGGAAAAGTTAATTCCGACAGTTTTTGTCTATTTCTTTATTATTGTTGTTGTCGTTGCTTTTATGGAGGGATAGACTTTTGTAGTTCCTTACTTCACCATTTTCATTGTTTTAAACTTAGAATTATGCTAAGTTCAGAAAATGCACTGCTATTTGCATAACAGTCTCCAATGATCTCAATCAAGGAAAGAGGTTCAATACAACCTTCTATTGCTTTAGTTGTAACTATCTGCCCAAGCAGAAAGTCTTGTCATCTCTAACCTGCATACTGCATCACACACAATCTCTTGGCAAAGGAGTAAGGCCCCTAAGTAAAACTGGCTAAGATGCATTGTAAGAGATGGAACTAAGGAAATATTCTGACTTCTTCATTTTAATAAATGAGGAAAAAAAGAGACTCAAAAGTCTTCAGCAGTCTTTAATCTATGTTGTCTGAGAGCTATTGTGAAATTATATCATTCTTTTAGTAACTGTTATCCTCAAAATGGGCTTGACACAGTAATTGATACCCTCCAAGTACAAAGGTTCTTATTTGCAAACCATAAAATAAAATACTGGGAAGAAACTCTGGAATATATTATACAAATTTACAGTTAATGTTTAATTTTGGGACTGAATTTATGACAGCCAAAATGAAAAACAAAACAAAACAAAAAGACAACTATGATCAGTTATATTGAGTCTCATTGTCTGGGGGGAAAAAAACAGCTGGGAAAGTAAAACATGTGACCTGGTCTTTTTAAAAAATACATTCAAGTCCTCAATAACATTCCAACAGCAAAAGCAATGGCAATTTTTTTTTTTTTTAAGATTTTTTATTGGGGAAGGGGAACAGTGTGTATTTCCAGGATTTTATTGGGAACAGTGTGTTTTTTCCAGGACCCATCAGCTCCAAACCAAGTTGTTGTCCATCAATCTGGTTGTGGAGGGCGCAGCTCAGCTCCAAATCCAGTTGCCGTTTTCAATCTTAGTTGCAGGGGGCACAGACCACCATCCCACGTGGGAATCGAACCGGCAAGCTTGTTGTTAAGAGCTCGTGCTCTAACCAAATGAGCCCTCCGGTCACCCTGCAGCAGCTCAGCTCAAGGTGCTGTGTTCAATCTTAGTTGTGGGGGACCGCAGCCTACCACCCATGCATGAGTAGAAGCGCTTGTTGAGAGCACGCGCTTCTAACCAACTGAGCCATTCGGCCTCCCCTTGGCAGGTCAGCGGCAGGTCAGCTCAAATTGTTGTCTTCAATCTAGCTGTGGAAGGCACAGCTCACTGGCCCATGTGGGGATTGAACCAGCAACCCCGTTGCTCAGAGCTCGCACTGTAACCAACTGAACCAATCGGCCACCCTCAACAGCAAATTTTTCAAAGCTATTTCTCAAAGTGTCCATCCTCAAGGTAAGGTCAAAGCCTAACACAAGGCTCAAATCAGAAAGAAATCCTACAGGAAACTTGTCAGTACACAAGGAAAAGCAGTCATCATCATTTACTATCTGGATCTAAAGGACTCTTTTAAAAAATATATACATTTTGATTGAGACAACCAGGATGGCGCAATAGATAAACACTGTACTTACCTTCTTTCACAACCACATCCAAATTACAACTAATCTAGAAAACAACCATCATTGAGAATCACCTAAAATCAAGCTGAACTGAAGCCTTTCAACTAAGGACATGCAGAAGAAGCCACCTCCAAACTGGAAAGAAGGGCAGAGCTGCGGAACGGCTAGCCCCACACCCGTGTGTGACCATTAAAGATCCGGAGGGATACTTCATCTGTGGGGTCCCCCCCAAACCCCGAGAGGAGCAAGAGGTGCCAGCCGCACCCCAGCCCAGGGTTCCAGTACCAGGGAAAGAAGTCCCCATAATTTCTGGTTGTGAAAACCAGCGGAGATTGTGACTGAGATTGAGGGCGGCTGCACTCCCAGGTGCTCCTCTGAAAGGGATCGCGCGCACGGACTTACTACCCACCAGTGGAATCACTCGCTCTGAGCTCCAGGGCTGGGGCAGCAGCTGGAAAGGCAGCAGGGACATATGGTGGGGAACTGAGTTGTCCGGCTTGGGATGAGGGCTGGAGAGGCGGCTTTCTCCTGGAGAGGGGAGCTGGTAGAGGCCATTGTTTCTTTGCTGAGCCCTCCCCCTTCTCTGCATGTGAATGGAGGTGACTGCCATTTCTGAGTCTCTGCCATTCATTCCCACACCCTGGCGATTTGAGACCCGGCCCCACCCAACTTTCGGGCACATGGAAGCCACTTTCAGTGCCTTTTCTGTGCAAACTGCCCGCCTTAGCAAAAGCTACAGATTTTCCTAGGGTCTCTCAAAGGTTTGCGGAACCGAGACAAGCAGCATTTGGCTTGAGCTTGTCCTGTATCTCTAGCTGAACAGCCCTAAGCTGGCACTAGTGGCAGCCAGCCTTGGTTTGTGGTTTGGCCTTTCAAGGCACTTCCAAGCACAGCATGGCTGCAGCTATCTGTGGATTTCTTTATGGCTCCTGCCAGGTGGCCCCGGGTGGGGCAAAGGCTGTGGCTGAACTTGACCTACAGTGGATCCCCTCCAAAGCAGTGCTGGGGCTGGAGCCCCCAGTAGCCAGCTTCAAAACGAGCTGGAGCATTACCCAACCGCCTCCTAGAAAGACACACCCAAGGGGCAGATTGGGCAGATCCTGCTCTGTAGGGTCAGCCCCTACACAACAACTCTTCCACTGTAGTCAAGGCCAGTACTCACACAACCAGTGAGCCCAAGGGTCAGTCCCTCACACTGATGTGCAATTATCAACCAAGGCTCAACTACAAGAGGAGGGCACACACAACCCACACAAGGGACACACCTGGAATGCATGGCTCAGGTGAGCAGAAAGGCTGTGCCACTGAACCCCACAGCACACCTACTACATAAGGCCACTCTACTAAGACTGAGACATAGCAGCCCTACCTAATACACAGAAACAAACACAGGGAGGCAGCTAAAATGGGGAGATAAAGAAACATGTCCCAAATAAAAGAACAGAACAAAGATCCAGAAAAAGAACTAAGCAAAACAGAGATAAGCAATCTATCAGACACAGAGTTCCAAACACTGGTTATTCAATGATCTCAGGGAGAACTTCAACAGAGAGACAGGAAGCATAAAAATGGAGATGGAAACCATGAAAAAGAACCAGTCAGAAATAAAGGATACAATAACAGAAATGAAGACTATATTACAGGGAATCAACAGTAGATTAGATGAAGGAGAGGACCTAACCAGCAATGTAGAAGGTAGCAGAAAACTCCCAACCAGAACAGCAAAAAAAAAAAAAAAGAATCCAAAAAATTAAGGATTAAGGGGCCTCCAGGACAATCTCAACCATACTAACATTTGCATTATACGAGTACAAGAAAAGAGAGAACAAGAAATTTAAAAACTTTTTGAAGAAACAATGACAGAAAGCTTCCCTATCCTGTTGAAGGAAATAGACATACAAGTCCAGAGAGCACAGTGTCCCAAACAAGATAAATCCAAAGAGGCCAACACTAAGATACATCATAATTAAAATGCCAAAGGTCAAAGACAAAGACAGAATCTTTAAAAAAGCAAGAGAAAAACAGTTAGTTACCTACAAGAGAGCCCCCATAAAACTGTCAGCTGATTTCTCAACAGAAACTTTTCAGGCAAGAAGGAAGTGGCAGGAAATATTCCAAGTGATGAAAAGAAATGACATACAACCAAGATTGCTCTACCCAGCACGGCTGTCATTTAGAACTGAAGGACAGATAGGAGCTTCCCAGACAAGAAAAAGCTGAGGGAGTTCATCACCACCAAACCAGTATTACAAGGAATCTTAGAAGGACTTCTTTAAGATGGGAGGGGGGTTAAGGACGGGTGAAAGGGGAAGGGATTAAGAAGTACAAATTGGTTGTTACACAGTAGTCATGGGGATTAGCATAAGGAATATAGTCAATAATATTGTAATAACTAGGTATGGTGCCAGATGGGTACTAGATCTGTCAGGGTGATAGATGGGAACGGGGTTAGGGGCAGGGTGAAAAAGGCAAAGGTATTAAGAAATACAAATTGGTAGTTAATACAGTATGGGGAATATAATCAACAATGTTGGATTGATTATTCTAAATAATGTTTATAAATCTAAAAATGACAAATTACAGATCAAAGAAGATGGTCATCCTTTTTTCAACAAATTATGAGCCCTTAGAAGTTTCACAATTTCAAGGTTTCAAGTATTGGCATTTTGATAATGCAATTTCCAGAAAAATAACCAGAAGTAATGATAAGCTACAACCTATTAGAGATGTGTTTAAAGTTAGTAGTCAGATTTTATACGACGGATATCTTCCCCTTTTATCCACAGCAGTTGATGAACATTGTAGTCAGAGAACTTGGCTCATTTTGCCTATCTATAACTTAAATTCCGGGGAAATGTGGAATGAGCATATGGGTTTGCTGTATTTTAATACTTAATAAAAAGAAATTTATTCTAATAAAGTAGTTTTTCACTATCTCTTCTGAACTTTTAAAAATTTACTTAAAATGTACATATATATATATATATATATATATATATATATTTGATTAGTTTCAGGTGTGCAAAACAACATAATAGTTAAACATTTGAACCCCTCATAAAGTGATAACCCACCCCCCAAGCTAGTACCCCTCTACCATCTTATATAACTGTTACCATACCATCAATTATCTTCCTTATGTTTTACTCCACATCCTGTATATTTAGTTATAGTTGACATTCAATATTATTCTACTTCATCTTCAGGTGTATAGCGCATTAGTCAGGCATCTACACAGTCTATGATGTGATCCGCTGATAAGCCCAGTGCCCATCTGGCACCTTACATGATCTTTACAACTTTGACCTTTGGGCTCACTGGTTGTGAGGACTGGCCTTGACTACAGTGGAAGAGTTGTTGTGCAGGGGCTGACCCTACGGAGCACCTATACCTAATTACCTTCTAATTACCGTTGTATAAACACCCACTTTCAGCAATGTTCACTTATAAACTGTATCCAATTTTGGAGCACACATATAAGAGATAAAAGAATACCAGCATACATCCTTTCTCTTGTCCAAGATTTTGTCACAAAATATTGTGTGATTACGTCCTCCTTGCTGAACTGTGAAAGGAGGAGGAAACACACTATCCAATTATCAATTTTTTTAGTTTGAGAAAATTCACCTAAGAGATCACCTGAAAATTCAGTCTGAAATTTTGCTTATATGATCAACTTCGCCATCATCAGAGCCCGGAATGCTGCTATTTCTCTCTTTGTATTCATTTTCTGATTCATGTAATAACTGTGAAACTTGTTCCTTTGTCAATTTTCTTCTCTTTGCCATCATGAACAAAATATGAAAAATTATGAATTTCCAATTCTGTTCGATCAAAGTGAAAAGCAGATAATGAAGATGGTGTCTCCGGTCTCCTTTTATACTTCTTGAAAGATGACATAATCCTTTGAACAATGCAATATGGAAACTGGGATAATGAAATGGCAAACTAAGGTGCACAAGATAAATCCGTTCCACAATCTATTTTTGTATGACCTGGGAGGTAAGAATAGTTTTTACATTTTTAAAGGGTTGTTTAAAAAAATAAAATGCAACAGTGTCTATATGTGGCCCACAAAGCCTAAAATATTTACTATCTTATATCTTACCCTTTACAAAAAAGTAATTTTATCATTCTTTTTTCTTTTTCTTTTTTTTGCATAGTTGAGAATAATTGACGAGTAATGATTAAATAATTCTTTGGATGAAACAGGATGATGTAGGTAAAGTAAAATCACTAATACCTCCAAACGCATCTAAGATTTATAGACTCATCCAGAGCACCCATATGGTACTTGCAAGATAAAATGAGTTTAAAAAAACACACAAGTAATTGTTGTTTGGAAGATCTCCACAAAAGAATAAAACTACTGAAGTATCAATCTTTCTAAGAGTTTTAAGTATCCCAAAAAGAAACTGAAAAACTAAAAATGAGTCCACTGGGTAAGACATTATAGGAGTGCATTGCAGCAAAAAGAACTAAAGAAAAAATACTTATGCCAAAAATAAGTCATTCACAATAAAGTGGCATTTGAATATGACATATGCTAAAAAGCTATATAGAAACAGCTTAATTATGCCTGCTTAAAAATCTTCCTAGTATTGAATATAAATATTTAGAAATTACATATATATATTTCTAAAACTTCTGCTTCGCTTCTATTGATAGGCTAAATTACATTTCTCACATTCTAAGAGGAATGTGATTTTCAAAGGTTTATCAACAATATTTTAAACCAGATAAAAATGATGACTTATTTGACATTATGTCTAGAATTTAGATGTCTGAAATGTATTTAAACAAGCAATATTTTCCAAGTATATAAAGTCCATCACTGTGCTTCTACACACTCTGAAGAACATAAAGTAAAAGATACAAACAGTCCGTATCCTTAAGGAGTTTATACTCTAATGGGGCAGTAACAGTCACTTCACCTTTCTGAATAAGTTTCATTATCTGGATGATTATTAAGATCCCTTCTAGAGCTATCATTCTGTGATTTTATAAAAACATAACTATTTCTTCAGTACCAACTACGTACCAGGCACTATTAGGCATTTTGCATTCATTATCTCTAATGCTCACAAAAACACTTGCACTACAGATATTGTCATCTCCATTTACCTGAATTCTCCTCTAAGTAACTCGGTCAAGACTACCCAGCTCGTAATGAGTATCATCGGGAATCAAAACAGATCTATCAAGCTCCAAAGCTGATGCTCATTACAGTTCATTATCCTACCTGTTCATACCAAATTCTATGGCACAAACTCTTCACTGATTTTAATTTACTTCACAATAAGCCATTCAAGAAAGCAATTCAAGAAATATCAGGAAGTAAAAGGTTCCCATTCTCAGTCATTAGCTCCACTTCACGTGAACAGATTAACATTAGCATCTTGAGCTTTTTTTGTCCTTCCAAATCCTCTTGACAAGCTCAACCCAATTTTAAAATGAAAACTAGAATAAGTTTAAAAGTATCTTCTTGGCAACTGAGCTAGATGAAGCGAGAGGAGACAATTCATGTATAGAGAAAGCCAAAGCAAGCACATTAAAAATGGCAGCAACCCCAAAAATAGATGAGCAGAATTATAAAGAAGAAATCCAAATGATGATTTCTAACAAATTCTAATTTTAACATTCCTTAAAAATCCCTCTTTGATGCTAAGCCTTTTTTCACGGGTATTTTTGTCACTGACTTGAAAAACAAAGAAAGGCTGAGCAACTGTACCAGACTGAAGATTAAAGAAGTGTGACAGTTAAATGCATTGGCTCGATCCTGACTGGATCCTAGATAGGGGGGTGGGAGTGGAAGACACACGACTGTTATAAAAGGCATTATTGGGAAAATTAGCAAAACTTTAATGCAGGCTGTATATTAGACAAGAGTATTGTATTAATGTTAAATTTGCTGAATATGAACCCTCCGGTTCCCTTTCCCATTGGTTCTGAACACCAGTCTTGGTGGTTGTAAGGGGAGTAAAAGTAGTACTAAGGCTGGCCTCACAGTGCTTATAGTCTGCTATATAGTGTGTGGGCTAGTTTCAAACAGGGTCCAAAAAAAAGAAACTGTAAGAAAAAAATTTGAATATGATTATTTACACTGTGATTATATAAGAGAACACCCTTGTTCTAGGAAATATATGCTGATGTATTTAGGAGTAAAGGGGCACGTCTACAACTTATTCTCAAAAGTTTCAGGAATACACACACACACACACACACACACACACACACACACTGATCTCCAGAGAATGATAAATAACATGTAGTAAAATGTATGAATGTGGGAGAACATAAGAAATTTTTTATACTAGTCTTATAAATTTTTCTCTATTTATAAAATTATTTCAAAAAAAGTTGTTTTAAATCCCTAATACAAAAACATTCTTTTAAATATCAGAATTTAGTTAGAATTTCATTGCAAACTAACACAACCTCACAGTAGGGCCTTGGTCAAAAAAAAAAAAAAAAAAGATAAGGTGCCTAATTTACCCTGAAGGCCTATAACATAAAATACTAGCTAATTCTACCACAAAGCTTTACCACATTCATTACTCTATATTATTTACATAAATATATAATCCCTCTTTTTGAGACAACAGGTGATTTGATCAAGCCTTTCTTATTCTTCTATTAAGTACAATCATATGTTAAAGTACTAAAGACACAATAAAAAATATTTGTTAAGTTCCACATAAGTGTTTTTAGTATATCTGACCTAATGTCCTACTCCCCCACCTGCTCTTCCAATCTTGGCCTCTTCTGTTTCCCATCTCCACATAATTCTCCACTGCAGATGTCACTGGAATTCTCCCTGACTGAGGCATTGAGCCATTTCCTCATTGTCTCTTGAAACACTTTACAAATAGTTAACCTACAGAGAAAAGGAAGGTTTTACGTTGAACTTTCTGTGTATGAAAGAGTATGTAGAATTCAAAAATCTTTATGCACTCCTATGTTTATTGCAGCACTATATACAATAGCCAAGACCTGGAAACAACCGAAATGCCCATCAGTAGATGACTGGATTAAGAAACTGTGGTACATTTATACAATGGAGTATTACGCAGCCATAAAGAAGAAAGAAATCTTACCATTTGCAACAACATGGATGGACCTAGAGAACATTATGTTAAGTGAAATAAGTCAGAAAGAGAAAGACAAATACCATATGATCTCACTTATATGCGGAATCTAAAGAAAAGAATAAGTGAATGAACTAATCAGAAACAGTTTTGGAAACATGGAGGGAAAAACAGAGGGTTGCTAGAGGGGCGGGGGGGTGGGGATAAGGGGAAAGTGAGAGGTTTAGGGAACGTACAGAGGGATAGTGGATGGGGGGAGGGGGGTTCACACAGTGTGAGGGATATAAATGATAAATGTCTAAGTTTTGCTTTGTCTTGTGCACCTGAAACTAATTAATAAAAAAAAAAAAAAAAAAGAAAAAGAAAGAGTATGTAGATGTGATTTAAACAGATTTTTCAAATAGTATATGAACTCTACAAATATTTACCTTTGGAAAATGCATATAAACATGCATAAATATTGTAATATAAATTCTTTCAGTTACATATTTTTGGTTAAGAGAAACTGCTTCCACCTTCCAAATTCAGAGTCAAAAATTTAAACCATAATTTAAAAGATATTGTACTTATGTTCGTTATATATTATGAACCAAAAAACTTCTTAAAGTTAACATTACATGGCATCTCATAATTCATAGTTACAAGTTTTATTATAGATGTTTAAGTCGTTATAGACACCAGCATTCAGCTGACCTACTATATGAATGTTAAGTTTTCTTATACATTTTACAGTTTAATGACACTACTAAGGCTACATACCACTTTCAGAAGTTAGGTAAGACATTTTACGGAAAAATTTCAAAAACCACCGCAAAATCTGACAACACTAATATCAGAGCTAGAAATACTTAAGTGTATGTGGAAAATGGATTTCTAATTCTAATTACAGATACCTTTTATGTTAATGAGATGGACAGACATCAAAAAAGCAACCTATCTCCCAAAAAACTTCATTAAGAAAATTAAAAATGTGGGGCGGCCGGTTAGCTCAGGTGGTTAGAGCACGATGCTTATAGCACCAGGGTTGCCAATTCAATCCCCACATGGGCTGGTATGAGCTGCACCCTCCACAACTACCTTGAAACAACTACTACTTGACTTGGAGCTGATGGGTCCTGGAAAAACACACTTAAAATAAATAAAAGTTTAAAAAAATAAAATAAAAAATGCAATCCATTGAGAAAATTCCGAGTACAACCTTCTGTGAAGAATGTGAAAATTCTGAACTTAGAAGAAAATATACAGAGCATTTATAATAGTCCTTTTGGCTTCCTATTATCCATATCTGACTTTCTCATATGCTATTAAGAGTTGCAATGCTGGGGCCAGCCCAGTGGCTCAGGCAGTTAGAGCTCCATGCTCCTAACTCCGAGGGCTGCCTGTTCAATTCCCACATGGGCCAGTGGGCTCTCAACCACAAGGTTGCCAGTTCAACTCCTCGAGTCCCGCAAGGGATGGTGGACAGCGCCCCCTGCAACTAAGATTGAACACGGCACCTTGAGCTGAGCTGCCGCTGAGCTCCCAGATGGCTCAGTTGGTTGGAGCGAGTCCTCTCAACCACAAGTTGCTGGTTCGACTCCTGCAAGGGATGGTGGGCAGTGCCCCCTGCAACTAGTAATGGCAACTGGACCTGGAGCTGAGCTGCGTCCTCCACAACTAAGACTGAAAGGACAACAACTTGAAGCTGAATGGCACCCTCCTCAACTAAGATTGAAAGGACAACAACTTGACTTGGAAAAAAGTCATGGAAGTACACCCTGTTCCCCAATAAAGTCCTGTTCCCTTTCCCCAATAAAATCTTAAAAAAAACAAAAGAGTTGCAATGCCGAATTTTGGTACGAAGATGATGAGAATAGATATACTGTCCCCCAAAATAAGACCTAGCTGGAAAATAAGCCCTAACATGATTTTTCAGGATGACATTCCCTTAACATAAGCCCTAACGCGTCTTTTGGAGCAAACCTTAATATAAGACCTGGTCTTATTTTCGGGGAAACACAGTAAGTATCCTTAATCCAACATGTGATTTTCACCCTAAAGATTTTGTCATTATATTCAGAATTTCACTAAGTGGATTGAGATAGCCAGGAAAGCTGAAGATGAGGCCTGATAAAAATGACCAAATCCAGATTCATAGTTGTCAAACAAAGATGTTTGTTAATATTAACTCAAGGTACATTGTGAAAAGTTAATAATGTATCATAATCCTCAAAGAAACCACTAAAAAACTAATGCAAAGGTAGATTAAAAAAAAAGAGAGAAAACGAAATATGGATTAAAAAAATACTCAAACCAAAAGAAGGCCAAAAACAGGAAAAAGAAACAGTAAGATAAAAATTTAAACCTAACCATACCAGTAATACTAAATATTTATGGACTAAGCACCTCATTTAAAAGGCTAAAAACTGTAAGAAGAGGTTAAAAAAGAGGCAGCACCTAACTATATTGTTGACAAGAGATACACAGATTTATGTCAAAAGTAAACATACAAAAAAATACATAGCATGAGAACTCTAATCATAAAAAAGGTGGAGACGCTATATAAGGTTTAGACAAAGTAGACTTCAAATCAGGAGCATTACCAGAGACAAAGAGCATTTCACATTGATAAAAGAGCCCATTAATTAATCTTACACACCCATAAAACAGATGAAAAGAGAACAGTGGCTACATCTTTTATTTCTTTTTCTTGTCTCACTGCACTCTTATTACTTGTATTCAACATGGTACTCAAAGAAGGCCTGGGAAACGCAATAAAATAATAAAAAGAAGTAAAAGGTATAAAAATTGGAAGGAAAGAAGAAGTCTTTTCCACAGATATCATGACCACCTATACAGAAAATCCTAGGAAGCTACTAGGATTAATGAGGGAGTTTAGCAAGATATTCTTATATATGTCAACCTTTCCTTCATCTTTTGGATACAAAGTCAACATAAAAAAATCAACTGTGTGACAACACCAAATGTTGGCAAGTATGTGGAGCAATGGGAACTCTCACATATTGCTAGTGGAAATGCAAAATGGTACAGCCACTTTGGAAGACAGTTTGGCAGTTTCTTATAAAACTAAACATTCTCACCATATGATTTAGAAATTGTACTCCATGGTATTTACCCAAGTTGAAAACTTCTGTGCACACCAAAACCTATGCATGGATGTTTACAGCAGCTTTACTCCTAATTGCCAAAAACAAAGCAACCAATATGTCCTTCAGTAGGTGAATGGATAAAATGTGGTACACCCAGGCAATGGAATATTGTCAGCACTAAAAAGAAATGCGCTATCAAGCCATGAAAAGACATGGAAGAACCTTAAAACATATGAAGTCTGACAATTAAGTTCGCGAACTCATCCTAGAAAAAGTGCTACATTGTGGGGAGCCATGGTTACAGCTAACTCTGAGCCTTAACAGAATGGCTGGGTTTATGCTTAACCTATTTCCTCCCCCTGAGGCAATTATCTCTGCCTGCATCTGGAGAGTGCTTGCAAGCTGCTCAGGAATGTGGTGGGAGTGGCCAGTTCCCGGACACAGAAGACTGATGGCTACTTCAAGGCAATTGATAAGGATAATTGCTTCTGGGAGTTTTAGTTATTTTGTAGTTTCTGTGTCTAAAGTTAAAGATTTACTGTTAATGAGGTAATGCATTTTTGTGCTTGTTAAACTGCACGTCCACAGAATGTATAAATTCTGGGGACAGAATAAACTTAGTGGCTTCAGCATCACTGGAGTCCGATCGATCGCATCATCATTTGTGTGAGTGTCTTTTTTCATTCCCACTCCCCTTGTCAGGAACCATTCGACTCCTGGCGGCTGGCTCACCACACTACATACCTCATTGTTGAATATTGCTATGGTCACCTTTGAAGTACTCCCCTTGGGAAACTATGTACTGATGCCAGCGCCTAGTCCACTCTTCAAAGCAATTTTGGAACTCTTTCTGGAATGGCCATCAAAGCTGTCGTGTTACCCTTGATGTCCTGAATGTCATCAAACTCTCTTCCTTTCAATATTTCCTTTATCTTCGGGTAAAGAAAGAAGTCATTGGGGGCCAGGTCAGGTGAGTAGGGAGGGTGTTCCAATATAGTTATTTGTTTACTGGCTAAAAACTCCCTCACAGACAGTGCCATGTGAGCTGGTGCATTGTCGTGATGCAAGAGCCATGAGCTGTTGGCAAAAAGTTCAGGTCGTCTACCTTTTTCATGCAGCCTTTTCAGCACTTCCAAATAGTAAACGGTTAACTGTTTGTCCAGTTGGTACAAATTCATAATGAATAATCCCTCTGATATCAAAAGAGGTTAGCAACATCGCTGCAACAAGTTCACGAACTTAATTGTCCGACCTCGTATTAGAGAAAGAAGCAAATCTGAAAAAGTTTCATACTGTATGATACCAACTATATGACATTCTGGAAAAGGCAAAACTGTAGAAACAAAACAAAAAAATCAGTGGTTGCTGGGGGTAGGAGTGGGTGGGGAAGCAGTAAACAGGCAGAGCACAGAGGATTTTTAGGGCAGTGAAAATACTCTGAAATATGTCATTATACATTTGTCCAAACCCATAGAATGTATAACAGCAAGAGTGAACCCTAAGGTAAACTGTGGACTTTGGGGGATTATGATGTGCCAATGTAGGTTCATCATTGGTAATAAAATGTACCATTGTGGCAGGTGATGCTGATAATAGAAGGCTATGCATGTGTGTGGGCAGGGGTATATAGGATATCTATGTACCCTCCTGTCAATTTTGTTGTAAACCTAAAACTGCTCTAAAAAAAATAAAGTCTTTAAAAAAATCAATTGCACTTCTATATACTAGCAACGAACAACTGGAAATATAAAGTAGGTTCAGAGATTTTGGGGGGGAAAGCCAAAATGTCCGACAAGAAATAGGTAATCAAACCATAATTTATCAACAAAAGGTAATACTATACTACCATTTAAAACAGAGAAAAATGGAATGTATACT
The DNA here is from genome assembly GCF_036562045.2 of Rhinolophus sinicus. Lineage (NCBI taxonomy): Eukaryota > Metazoa > Chordata > Mammalia > Chiroptera > Rhinolophidae > Rhinolophus > Rhinolophus sinicus. The sequence continues at coordinate 109,291,123 of NC_133756.1, forward strand.
CAACGTTAAGTGTTTCTGAAACTCATGTCACCTTTTTGTTTTAAGTAAACATAAAAAGCTCATCTATTCACATTCCAGCCCATCTGAATGTGTCTGTTTCTCATTTTACTTGGTTAATAGGAAAGCAGGGAAAGAAAAGAAGGGGAACTTAAACATTTAATACTTTTTAAATACATCACAATTTCATAACCCACTATGAAATAATATTAACTAAAAATGGCAGAAAACAGTAGTTACAAACATACGGACTACATATACATATAAAACACTGGAAAGGAATTAGAATGCGGTTTTCTCCTTAAACTTACTTTGGGAGGAGAAAAGACCTACACTTAGAATACTGGACTAAAAATGAGTATCTAGATCTAATCCCTGCTTTAAAACTTTCTCGATCTCAAGAGTCTCAACAGTAGAATTATGGATTAGATTAAATTATTTTAGGGCCTTCCATTCTAATATTCCATGGCTTACTCTCTTATTACACTTGGCAAGAATATGCTGTATTAGTTTTTTATGTAGTACCAAGTACACTGTACCTTTATTACGACTCTCTAAAAACTGCCATGACAATCATGATCCATTATCCATATTCAGTACCCTTTCTCCAGGGTTCCTACACATTTGTTTTAAAGGTCATTTTAATCCAGGAATTCAGTTCCACTTCTAGGAATTTCTTCTACAGAAATACAGTGCTAGAAAATATGTACAAAGATACGTGTAAGAATATTTATTGCAGCATTGCTAGTAAAACAATAAACAATATGGAAACAACCCAAATTTCCATCAATTTATTAAATAAATTATGGTATTACCAAACAATATAAAACTGTTTGCAAGAGGCACATATATACGTACTGCCTAAAGGTTACCAGACTTTCTTTTCTGAGCAAAATATTAAATTTCTCTGATATCCAGACTCTTAAAAACCAGAGGCTGATAATACCCATCTGTAAATGTTGTTAAAAATTAAACAGATTAATACACATGAAAGCCTAACACAGTGTATCGCACAAGCAGATATTCAATGTTATCCTTCCTTCATCCTTCAATTATAAAACCTTCCTAACTGACTTCTCTGGCTCTAATCTCAACAAGATTCTTCAAGCCATCCGAATGGTTTTCCTAAAACATCATTTTTAATAATATATTCTTGCTCAAACACTTGCTTACCAGAAAAAAATTAAACCCCACATCGTATGACCATCACACAACTCCATTTCACCTTTAACTTACCCCGGCCCCTACCTCCCACATGGGCGCCTATCATGCCACCCTCAAAGGTCTCCTCCTCACTGCCACTTAAGGTGCAGTGCGTATTACTTTTATGACTTTGATCTTCTCTAAATGCAATTCCCATCCCATTCAAATCTATTCATACTTCAAGTTCATGCTCCAGTCTAACCTTCCAGAGTCATTTTCAATTGTCTCAGTTCACTAATCTGTTTCCTTTTAATACTGTCTTGGAGTGATTTTAACCTTTACACACTTATACAGTATTCTAACTGAGAGCAGTCATCAATTTGAAAAGTATGTGCTAAGAATGAAGTAGACATTCAATAATTACTTGAGGAATAAAATATACAACAAAGTTTTAACTACACAGGCAGGTAGTTTTTTTCTGTAATTTTTTAATGGAAATGTCTAAAGTAATTTCTAGTATATATCCCAAGCTTTCACAATGTAAATAAAACAACTAAAAATCATGGTAAGGCAAAAGACCTACGGTACCTATAGTTACCCACTTTTTAAAGCTCCCCATACCATACCAATTTTAGTTTTGTTAATATTGCTGTTTATGTGCTAATTTGAGTTTGCATACACCTTTCTGTAAAGCAAAGAATCTTTTTATACAGAACTGCCAGTATTTCATAATTTTTACTGTTTTTCATTAAATGCCTCTTCCACTTTATAAAAAACATGGACAGCATCTGAAGACAAAATTGTAAGAAACTCATTTCCAATTCTCCAACCACCAAATTGTATCTCCTAAGCTTATGACTTTTTTAGGATTTCTATGTCCCATGGACGAAGGTGTGGTCACACAGCAGCCTAGCCGTTTGTCCCCCCCAACCTTTCCCTAAGGAAAGAAGAAGTTGTGGGACTGTGCCTCTCTGGGATTGAGTTTATAATATCCTGAGTCTCTCCATTTGGTCTTCAAGAGAAGGGTCTGCGGTCAAAGACAAGTAAGATTCCTCGCGGGAGGGACAACTCAAGCCAGATAGGACCCATAGAGACCCCAATGAGCTGTTATAAGAAATAACAGGAGGGAGCCTTGCCCCTCCTTCCTCTTGTTCTTGTGGGAAGCTGCTGCTTGCCTCTGCTACTCCCTCTCACCTTATTGTGAGAGAGGCCCATTAGAGCGTTAAGATCAAGCTCTTTCTGCTCAGCTCAGGGGACAGTTTCACCGCGAGACTCTCTCCCCCAGGGTGGTGCATACCGCACCTTAGTCATCTTGGGACGATATGCTTCGGCTGCTTTGGGACAAATAATTGGGTATTGAAATCATTTTTTGAAATGGTGTAAGAGTTTCACAGACCCTGCCTCTAATCATGTGATGTTCATTGTTTGTAATCGATAAATACTGTCAGTGACCCGATTCGGGGCTCCAGTCTCTTGAGGCCGCGAGTCCCTTGGTCCTCTGTGATTTAACTGTATATGAGTCTCTGTCTCTTTATTATAGTTTAACCCTTGCCGCCTCCCTCGCCTTCCCACGGCTTGTGTTGTGCAGGTCGCAACAGGAAGGGAGCAAGGAAGGAAGACGTTTCTTCTTATTTCTTAGTACCAAAACCTTCCTTTTGTATTTTCATGTTTAGTCCTATCCTAGTTCTCTACCATCACCCCAGATTGTTCCAGTATCATCCTAAATCTATATTCACCATAATTCTTTCTGAGAACCTAAGAGTCAGAAAGAATCTTCTTCAATCAAAATAACTCAAAGTAACCGGTTTCAAGACCCCGCTACCAACTGCAATTCTCCCAACAGAGCTCTCTTGACCTTCTCCAACCAAAACTGTTCTGTGCGATGTTAAGAAATCTGTTCATCATCCATCAGAGAACTGCAAACATTGCCAAAGTTTCTTAACATGAAATCAGTTTCACGTGACCTAATCTTCTACGCTCCCTACTCCCATAAAATTCTGCTGGATTTGTTATTTAAAGTCTCACTTCAATCACAACTGCCTAAAGTTATTTCAACAAGTCTCTCTACCACCTTGATGTGCCAGTTAGCTAGGTTTGCTCAATATAAAAATTTATAAAGGGCACCTCAAAGGTTCATAAGTATAAATCTATTACAAATCCACCTATTCTTGTATTTTTAATAATATACCATACCCTAGTATGAATAACAAGTCCAATCTTTTATATATAAATTAAGAATTCTAATACTTTAAACATCCAAAAAGTGCTTTTCCAAAACATAATACGAAAAAAAACTATCAAAAACATTTTAACATTTTATCATTCATTTAATGTTGATATGGACTAAGTCTAATATCTAAGTCTAAATATTTTAAGCTGCTCTATTTTTCTTTAATAAAGCACAGTGATTTCCCCATTACAAATACTACCCTGACATTGTTTTGTTTTCCTCAATAAAACTATTAATCACCATGTAATAATGGAAATGAGAAATTTATGAGAAAAGGCAGGGAAAAAAAAACTAGTCATTACCATAATGGAAATAAATCCATTATCCAGTACTAGATCAAGTATTACTCTGCGATTAGGTTTTGGACTATTTTATCTAACTCCACAATAGAAAACACATCTCACTGAGTATTATTATTAAAGCTTTAGTTAGACCAATCGGATTGACTCATTTTTGATTGCTGAATCAAAATTTCTCCAAATTGGATGAATCTTCTTAAGATCTCAGAATGTACCCCACGTCCCCCCCTCCAGATCCCAACATTTTGGGTGTCACAAGAGAAGAGGAAAAAGACAGCCAAAGGCAATGCGAAAAGGACAGGAGAAAGCATTTCTCACTATTCCCAAAGCATCTGCTGCAGGCAATATAGTGATGATAGAAACAAAAAGAGATGTTGTACCCCCTTCCCAACTCAAAATGCTGCCAAAGCCAGGGCAAAGGAAGGAACGGTAAGGTGGGGACACTTAAACTGACAATTAATTGGTATGTCTTGGAAAAGAACCAGAGTCCTGTTCTATTGATTCATGGCCAGTATTAACCTTAATTAATGCAGAGGAGTCTGGGTACAAAATAGCCTATACTTTCCAACTATGCAAAAGGTTAACAGCTGACTACCAGCCCTATTACTATACAAACCACCTACCACTATTTTTAAGGCACTGCTATCATGTTCCATAGGCTTCTCAAATCAAAACCAAAAATATTCTCTCTCTCATCCCTTAAATTAGTTGCTCCTTTTCCTGTCTGGCTTATCACTGATTTACCAGTATCCATCTAATCTTCTTGCATGTTTCCAACCAGTGATTTATTGTTCAAAAAAACTGTAATATCCATTTCCAATTCTTTCCTTTTTAAATCAGTACATAAATACTCATATATTCATTTGTATGTTTATATTTTACTTTAAAATGGAGCCGTTTTAGAGCTCCCAAGTATTAAGTGAATATGCTTGATGCCAGATGCAGAAAAAGGTGTCATTATTTCATCTTTTCAACAAATGGTGTTGGAACAGTTTGATATCCATTTGCAAAAAAAAAAAATAAATTAAAAAGAAAAATTGAACTCTAATCCATACTTTGCACTAAATAGAAAAATTAATTAAAATCACATCCCAGACATAAATATAAAATTTAAAACTAAAAAACTTGTAGAAGAAAACCTGTGTGACTCTGTATTAGGCAAATTTCCTAAACCCAACACCAAAAGCACAATCCAGAAAAAAACGAATTGAAAAACTGGACTTCATCAAAACAAAAAACTTCTGCTCTACAAAAGACATTTGTTTAAAAGACAAGCCAAAGACTAAAAAAAAAAATTCAAACCACGTATTTTATAACGTATCAAGAATATATACAGAATTTTCAAAACTCAGTAATAAAAAAACAACCCAATTAAAAAAGCAAGGAAAAGATTTGAACAGATACCTCACCAAGGAAGATATGGAGATAGCAAATAAGCACATGGAAAAAATACTCAATATCATTAGTCATTAGGAAAATGCAAATTTAAAACACAATGGGATACTACTTCACAACAATTAGAATGCCTAAAACTGACCATATCAAGTATTGACAAGGATGGGAGGAATCAGAACTTTCATACATTGCTGGTTGAAATGCAAAATGGAACAACCATGTTGCAAATTAGTTTGGCAGTTTCTTAAAAAGTTAAACATACAAGTACCACATGATCCAACCACTGCACTCTTTGGTATTTACCTAGGAGAAATGAAAGAATATGTCCATACAAAGACTTGAAGACAAATGTTCCTAGCAGCTTTACTGAATGAATCAAAATTGGAAATAATCTAAATATCCATCAACAGGTAAATGGATAAACAAATCGTGGTATATCCAAACAATGGAAAACTACCCATCAATAGAAAGGAACAAATTACTGATACACACTACAACATGAATGACTCTAAAAATTATACTGAAAGAAGGCGAAAAAGAATACATACTGTTATGATTTCATTTATATAAAATGCTAGGAAATTCAAAGTATTTTTATAGTGACAGAAAGTAGATCAGTAGTTGCCTAAGGTTGGGGAGAAGATAGGAGAGGAGATTACAAAAGAGCACTAGGAAGCATTTAGGGGTGAGAGATATATTCATTATCTTGATTGTGGTGATGGTTTTACAGGTATATACATACATCAAACATTTCAAACAGTACGCTTTAAATATGTGCAGTTTATTGTATGTCAATTATAACTCAATAAAGCTGTTAAAATTGCTAATAGTCAAAAACAGTTAATTTCTCTGTTCTTTGGAAAATTTCTTAAGGATAAAAATCATGAAATATCAATATCTGCCTAAAAAAGAAATTGAAAAATTTTAATTAGGTCTAGTGGATCCTGATAGTATACCAGTGGTTAGAATACATCAATATAAATAAATACACACACGTATACATCCATGATTTTATATTTTTTTTAAAAAAAGACTGATTACTTCTGAAGGTTGTTAGGGATCAACTCATTTTTTTGAACACTGGTATACAAAGAGAAAGAGTCAAGTATTTGTCCTGCCTTTCCTTAACGACTCTACCCCTGGGTAACCAAATAGTAGATACGCAAGAGTCTCTTTATAGCTAATAAATGATAGCATTAGATTATCATGTTGAACCTACTCTTAATTAACAAATCTAGGCTTTGCATATAAATGGCTGTCATATATGTACTTCCTTATCAAAGAACACACCACTATCTATAATAATCCTGCCAAAAAATTTTAAAAATGAATTTGAATGAAATCTGATCAAACTTCTAATTCCAACTAATTTACTGAAAATAGAGAACAGAGAATATATTGTTTTTTTATTTTTATAAATACTTGAGAAAGCTATCAACCAATTGCAATGTTAAGGACCTTACACAGATGCTGATTGAAAAGTATGCAAAAACTTTAAAATATATAAACATAAAACTTCTGAGACCTTTGGAAATCAGAACACTGATTAGATAATTCGATATTAAGAATTACTGTTTGGTTTTAGGTGTGATGACAGTATTATAGTTGTTTTTTTAAAAAGACCTTGTGTTTTATAGACACATACTAACATATTGACACATTACGTGTTGGGACTCTGGAATCTGCTTCCAAATAATATGAGGAGTGGGAATATAAATGAAATAACATTATCCAAGAGTAGGCCATTTTTGAAGCTGTGTTATGAGTAGAGAGGAATTCAGTTTGGTCTTTTTTTTCTATATGCTTGATTTTTCTATAATGAAAAGTTTTTAAAAATAAGACACCTTGTTGAATTCACTTCGTAACTTTTTTATATACATAGATGTAAAAATCCAAAAAAAAGGGGCTTAGGCTAAATTTCCTCTCTTATATTAGTCTTGTCGTTTTTGATATGAAGGTTATACCAGCTTCAAAACATAAACTGGCGAACTTTGCCTCTTTTCTATTTTCTGATAGTTTATAGAAGATAAGAACAATTTGTTTCATAAAGGTTTAGTTCAACTTTGTAAAACCATTTAGGCCTGACAGTTGCATGTGGAATCGAGGTGTATTTTTAATTACTGATTTTAATTTATTGATATTATATCTATTCACGATTTTAATTTCTTGAGTCAGTTTTGTTTAGTATATTTTTCTAGAAAACAGTCAATTTCACATTCCTTTGTCATTCTCAAATGTATTGGCATAAAATCCCTCATAAACAGTACTGAACCTCTACTATATTTATGATTATGTCTCCATTTTTACAGTTTTAATAACATTATTTGTGACTTCTTTTTCCTCAATACATCTTTTCAGTGGTTCATTATTTTATTAGTCTTTTCAAAGAATCAGATTTTTATTTCATTAAGTCTATCGTTTCTTTGCTTTCCATCATTAATTTCTATTCTTAGAATTATCATTTTCTTTTACATTCTTTGGGTTACTTATGTTAAATACTTAGCTGACTCATTTCAATCTCTCTTTTCACATATACGCATTTAAGTCCGTGAATTAATCTCTTTAGTACTACCTTACCTGATTTCAAAAGGTTTGATACGTGTTTTACTTTGTTTTGGTTTCTATAGAAGTTTAATGTCCATGATTATTTCTTCTACGACTCATGAATTATTTTAAAATATTTTTTAATTTCTAACATGACAATGCCTTATCTTTTGATATGTAAATATAGTGCATTGTGAGCTGTATATTGTCTGCCATTTGCTGCAGTTTGCTTTGTGATTTGGTATATGGTGAAATTTCATAAATGTTCTGTATACTTAAAAATGTGTATGATCTAATTATCAGTTGCAGGGTTTTATAAATGTCCATTAGTTCAAGCTTGCTAACTCTTTCATTCAAGTCTTCCATCTTTATTAATATTTAATTTACTTGATCTGTCAATTATCGAGAGGTGTATTAAAATATTAATATTAAGGCTGTTCATTTATCATTGTATTTTTTCTTTATGTATTTGAAGTTGTTATATATACACACAAATTCATGACATTTACCTTTTCCTAGAAATATTTAAGTCTTCTTAGTAAATTATCTCATTCCTAATAAATAAATCCCTTAATCCTTGATAATGCTTTTGCCTTAGTCCAAGTTTTCTTAAGATTAATATACCTACGACAGTTTTTTTTTCTTTTTTTTGGTTCTTTGGGTTACAATATTTTAGACCCATTACTCATAAACAGCAATACAATTGTTTGCTGCCTTAAAAAAAAAAATCCCATTCTGCAGTCTCCATGTTTTCTCTGTTTAGTCTGTTTACATTTATTTTGATAATTGATATAGCTGAAATTATTTCCATCATCTTTTGTTTTTAACATACTATGCTTCCTCTCACCTTTTTTAGTTTTCCTTAAAATTTTAACAGGACTACTTGCAAGTACAATCTATTATTACTCTTTCTAAACAACAGGACCTCAGAAAGCTTTAACTCAGATCACTACCCTTCCTGTCATATGCATTGTTTTCTAGCACAGTATTTAATTCTTGGGCATTTATTATGTTGTTTTATAAAATCAGGTTCTCCAGATTTGTCTACATGTTTATCAATTTCTTTGCTAACTTTGTGTCTTGCACCTTCCTCTACATTCTGGGTTCAATTTCCTCCTGTAAGTACAATACCTTTAGAAATTCTTTCAGTAATGGTCTATGAGTAGTAAACTCTCTATCTCCATCTGAAAATACATTTATTTCTCCTTCACTTCAAAATGACCATTTTCAGAGTTTTCTTTTTTCCTTGGCACTCTGAGGATATTAACCTATTGGTTTTTCACCTCTTTTCATGCTCTTGATATATCTGCTAGACTGACTAATTGCTGTTCAGTTATAAACGACTTGTCTTCTCTCACTGGTTCCTTTATTACTTTCGCTTCATAGTTAATGTCCAGTAATTTTCACTAGAATGTATTGAATTGTCTATTTTTTTCCTACTTACAGATTGTCTACTTAGTATTTCTAGGCACAGCCGCAGAGAAGAGAAAAAGTCATCTGAGACTATTTCTTAATGCCTCACATAGGCCTGATAAACCAGAAAACCTTTCCCAACATACTTAAGAGTTAATTGCTCCCTTTCCTATTCTATCTCAGCACTTTATACAAACATCCACTGTTACTGTACACCCTAACTGCTGGTCTACAGAACCATCTTCCTCTATAAGAATATGAATTATCTCAGGCAAGAACTTAATTACCTTTAAATCCCCAAAGTAGATACCCCAATGTTTGTTAAATATATAAATATGTTGCCTAAATATAATTTTTCCTTGGACTCTATAAACAATCTCTAGGAGAATGTATATTTATATTCTAGGAATTTTTATGTCCTTTTTTTATCTAGCTTTTCAAGGGAACCAGAGATTCAATGGGAGTAAATAGTACCTAGTTGCATTCTCACATTTCTTCACAAAATAACCCAAAGCATCAAAGAAGAATTATGTCCCTGTAAGGTCTAACATCTGCAATATCAATACAACCAACAGAAGAACACTGAAGGGGTAATCAAACCTAAAGTTCAAAAATCTGCACAGAAAAAAGAACTCTCATTTTATTTCCTATACAAGTCTACTTGGTTTATCTGTTTATTTAAACATAGATGTGCATATTAGATATTCTGAGAAGATTCCTCTCATTATTTATTAAAACACCCACTAATTCAGAAACATTCCTTTACGAAGGTATATACCATACAGAGAACAGAGAGTAGTTCTCTCCAGGGGTAGAGGATGGGAGTGTGAGGAGCTAAGGAGGTCTTTACTTACTATTTTTTAAATGTTTTAATGTCATCGAATTTTTTTTTTAAATGTTACATATTACTTTAGCAACCAACAGAATACAATGAAAAGTTAAAAAAAAGCCATATTCTACGTTATGTTATGTTAGAAAACAGTTTAATTATGAAACCATTTTAATATATTATTCTTACCAGATTTAAGACCTGAAATTTTGAAGATGGCACTTGGTTTCCCATTTGTGACAAATCCTAGGAGTTGCCATACTGGCAATCCATTTGAATCAGGGTAGGAAAAGTAGACAGATCCTCCCATTCCCTCAGGAAATGGAATTGTTCCCAGCATAAAAACGACCACATGGTTGATATTTTCATAATCAGGTATGTCAAAAACAAATTTATCTTCTGCCACTTGCTGTGCAACTGTTTGTACCTAGAAAATAAGAAACTGGTCTTAGTTCAGTAGTTTGATGAATTTTCATAGCCCTTACAGTATTGGTATAAGCTGTTATACCAATATAGTCATATACCAAGTATAACGCTGGGTTGATCTGATACTCTAATTATGGAATTACCAAATATAACAGAAAGAACGCTAATATTAATAGTGAATCCTATAAAAATGGGATTTAGAGGATAGCAAAGGGCGTATAGTCAATAATATTGTACGGTGTCAGATGGGTAATAGACTTATTGAGATGATCACTTCATAAGTTATAGAAATATCTAATCCCTATGTTGTACAACTGAAACTAATAATTTCAGAAGTTCCCTGAAAGGATTTTACTTACATAAGTAAACCACTACAGCTTCATAATGTTATAAAAATTAAAGGTTGGTCAAAACACCACACCACCAAAGATCGATCTTCTACTTTGAAGGTAAAGAAGCTCAGCTAATTAAAACAGGTAATGGGGCCAGCCCGGTGGCTCAGGTGGTTGGAGCACCGTGCTCCTATCGCCAAGGTCACCGGTTCAATTCCCACATGGTCCAGTGAGCTGTGTCCTCTACAGCTAAGATTATGAAATAACAGCTCTCCCTGGAGCTGGGCTGCCATGAGCAGCCGGAGATCGGCGCAGGACACTGTATGCTGCCTTGAGCCACCGTGAGTGGCCAGCAGCCAGCATGAGTGGCCACAGCTGACGACTGGAGATGACTGCCTCAGCTAGGGGGAGCACAAGGCTCATAATACCAGCATGGGCCTCGGACCTGTGTCCTACACAAGGAGACTGCGGGGGTGGGGGTGGGGGTGGGGGTGGGGGTGGGGGGTGGGGGTGGGGGGGGGGGGGGGGGGGGGGGGGGGGGTGGTGGGGGTGGGGGGGGGGGGTGGGGGTGGGGGGTGGGGGGGGGTAGGGGTGGGGATGGGTCCTCACTATTTGCTGATTCCATATTTGCTAATTGGCTTACTCACTAAAATATATTTGTAACCCCCAAATCATTATTCACTGCACTTGCAAAGCAGCAAAACATTTGAGATGCCTGATGCACATGTTCCCGGCTGAGGTAGAACAAAGCTACACTATGCCTTTTCCAGCTCTCATACTGTAAACAAGAGTCCTTTTCACAGTCTATTGAGTGCCATGTTTGCATTTTTGTGCTTTTTGTTGGTGATCTGTTCAAAATGGCCAAGCTAAAATGCTGGCTGGCTAGTGTTTCTAAGCCCAAGAAGGCTGTTATGTGCCTAACTGAGAAAATAGGTGCTATATGTAAGTTTCATTCAGACATGAGTTATAGTGCTATTGGTTGAGTTCAGGGTTAACAATTAACAATACATATTAAATAGGTGTTTTTAAAAGGAAACACACATAAAAAAGACTGATTAAAAAAATGTGATCACTTGCAAGAACCTAACCCTATCTTTCCCCTAATGATTCAGTATTTACCAATTCAGTGTTCACAGCAACTTTACAGAACATAACTACCGCAAATAACGAGAACAGACTACATATAAAATGGAAAAATTCTACCTTGAATATGTTAAGTGGGAACTTTTAAAAGTGTCCTTTTAACTCATTTGGTAATCTAATTTTCTGTTCTAGAACTGAACAAGTTATACAATGAGATCTTGTCTTATTTTAAAGTTTGAGAAATCTTTTACAGACCAGTCCTTTTTACATTTAGAAAATTACTGACAATTGCTATACCACATCCATTACCCTGTTTCCCTGAAAATAAGACCTAGTCGGACCATCAGCTCTAATGCATCTTTTGAAGTGCAAATTAATATAAGACCAGGTCTTATTTAATATAAGACCCCGATCTTATATAAGACTCCAGTCTTATTTTAATATAAGACCTGGCATAATGTAGTATAATACCAGGTCTTATATTAATTTGTGCTCCAAAAGATGCATTGGAGCTGATGGTCTGGCGAGGTCTTATTTTCAGGGAAACACGGTAGCTAAAAGAAGTATCACTTCTGAGTGCACTCAGGTCAACAGGCCACTAAGAGTTTACCTTCTACAAGTTTTTTCGGTTTTGATTTTTAATTGCTATTGCTTCTCTATTCACCAAACCACCAAATCTGTATAACTATCAGTATTTCTGAAGACTCTAGTCAATCTCATGACCCAGAATGCAACTTCTTTTCCTTTCGTAATTATTTGCTGATTGTAACTAAAATGCTTACTTTTTTCCTCTATAATATCCTATCTACTACTACAATGACACTTAAGAAAAATATACTGCTATGTAACTGCATCTATGTATTGGTGATAAAGTATCAATTGCTCTAAATGTGTTCCCAAGACACTAAGGATGAGTGTTCTTAAAGTCAAGCTCTGATTCCATCTTCTGAGATTTTCCAACCCAATTAAAAACCCTCTGGTTTAAATATAAAGAAACAAAGGAAGAACATAAATAAACCAAATTACCTGTACTGGTATTAAATTCAATTTCACCAGGTTTTAGCATGCACATAATTTTAAAAGGTATCTAAAATTACAGTATATACTATCTTAATTATCTGAAAAAGTAATTATTTATTAAATGTCAACTCTGTATAAGATACCATTCTGTAAATCTGTACAAGCGTGTATTATGACACTAATTCTTGACCTTAGGAGAAAAAGCATTTCTTTTAATGTAAGAAAAAATTTTCGAGGAATGAAAATTGAGTTCATAACTTTAGATATGTGGATTTTTTTAGTAAAAGAATAATGTAGCTAAGTTTTGAGGTGTTGCTGGGTCTATTTGCCCTTCATTTTGATTAATGTGTTCCAACACTCCAGAATTAAAGAGTCCAACATCCCCCCAAAAAATCTTGTTTTGAAGGAACCGCTCCTGGATATCCATTACTGAGGCTAGGTGTTAGGTAAATAGACAGCTATTGCTAGTAACTAAAATTTCTTCTAAATTAGCTGACAATATGAGAGATACATGGATTCCATAAGGCATTTTTATTCTTTAAGGAAACACACACATTTTAAATGTCACTCATTAATGACACTTATTAATCCAACTCCCACACTCATCCCAGGCTGGCCCTTTCATTTTTCCTATCAAGAGCAGGGGCAATCCAAAGTTATCTCACCAGTATTAGCAATTATCACTATCACCAAAAGAGGCCTCAAGAAACAGACAATAAAATTTATGAGGCCAGTGTCCCCAATTTATCTCTGTTATTCCTTAGAACTGTGTACAGAATGTCAAAAACTTACGAAAAATTTAACACTCAACAAAGGGGCTTCTGCACTTAACAAAGCAGGGAGGAAAAAGCAAGAAAAAGAACTCCAAGTGAAAGGGGTCAGATCTGAAATGGACTTCTAGGTGGTTTCTAAGGAGACAAGCAAAATTCACCTTCCAGATTGTTCCTGAACAATTCCAGGTGCTGAGCTCATTTAATTCTAACGATCCGCAAGGAAGGTTATTATCTCTTCTGACCAATGAGGAAACTCGCTGTTCACATCCTTCAAGGGTCATCTCAGATATGGTCACACTGAAGTTTCAGACGTTTCTATCACCCAACGTACAATTACATTAAGCATGTTTTTACTAGGGCCCTTCCAAAAAAAACCCAGCAGAGATGCATTTAATCTGTGAGAAACAGGTAGATTTAAATGCCAAATTTACGTCTAACTCACTCTATGAGTTTAGGCAAGTACTTATAACGCCGATCGAGCTTCAGTTTCTCAAGTGCAAAACGGATGGAATGTTAACCTTCTCACAAGTTGTGAGATGCCAAAGTTTGAGGTGCCAAATATGCGCTAGATAGTAGACTAAAATGACAAGAAATGGACAAAAGGCGTGCATTGCCTATACAATGCACACGCAATAAACGGCCGCTGATGTTGTGACTACCACTCAAATGGATGGGTGCAAAGGAGAACCAACACCCCAGCGTCCCACTCTCCATCCCCACACTCTCAGCGGGAAAGCAGATATGACGGGGTTTCCCCGCATCCCTCAAACCGCAACCTCCTCTTCCCGGAGCTTTGCCCTCGGTGTCCGGCCCGCTTCCCGACACCACCCGGCCCCATCCTCACCAGCCTTCCCGCCACCAAGCAGCCAAACATGGCGGCGGCGGTTCCGCTCAGCAGGCAGGGACCTGAAGACCGCAACTACAAGTCCTCGGCCTACTACGCTAGTAGAGCCTAAGAACCTTCCAAAATATTTCGGAGAACGCAAGCCTCGGCACTACATAGCGACCATGCCAGGGGCAGGAACGCCTTCTGCCCCCGCGACCTCTGACACTTCTTCCTAAACAGCACGCCTCTCAGGCTACAAGTACTTCCGGGGCTTATACCCAGCCTCCCCAATTAATGGAGAAAGGTGGGCCACGGCTGGTGCAAGACTACAAGTCCCAGAGGGCCCTGCGCGAGTTTCCGGGAGGACTTGTTGGGATTGATAATAGGAATCCCTATTCTGAATCCAGCCAGTGCTGGGAGATGTTTCTCCTAGTGCGCTTTAACAATCATCACTTCACTAGATCCTTACAAAAGCACTGTAAGGTAGGTATTATTAGCTCCATTTTGTAGTAGAGGAAATTGCCCAGAGTGACCAATCCCAAATCTTTACACAGCACTAAGGGTTGGAGCGTGAACCCAAGTTCTGATCCAAATTAAGGGTTCTTTCTGCTACACAGTAACTCAGAATTACTAATTTTTAGCCAGCTATTTTGTATTGTAGTTCTTTCCAGCTTCACATAGCTCCATCACTTACTCTGTTTCCCCGAAAATAAGACCGAGACAGACTATCAGCTCTAATGCATCTTTTTGAGCAAAAATTAATATAAAACCTGGTCTTACATTATATAAGAGCTGGTATTATTATATTATATATTATATTGTACTATATTATATATTATATTATTTATTATATTATACCGGGTCTTACAGTAAAGTAAGACCGGGTCTTATATTAATTTTTGTTCCAAAAGAAGCATTAGAGCTGATTGTCCAGCTAGGTCTTATTTTCGGGGAAACATGGTATTTCCTGTAACACCATAAGCAAGTTATATATTTGTGCTATAATATCCGCATTTGTAAAATAATACTAATGTGCCTTTCTCCTAGAGATGCTGTGAGGATTAAATGACTATACTGGAGGTGCCAAAAAAATGTGTAGAGGTGGACAATTTGGTCAACGTTGCTCATGCAGTAGTTTGCCGTCATCAGAAGTGTCTGGACGCTGAGGTAACCACTTTGAACACCTCTTGTAATTGCAGAAGTCAAATGTGACTTGTATTTATCTTTTGTTATTGGTATATATTGAGTATTACAATTTTAATAGTTTTTTGCTTTCTTAAAATGTGTATACATTTTTTTGGTGGGGGGTCATCCTCTGTATATACAAAATACTTAGAATAGAGCCTGGCAGTGCTTAATTAATTGGGTTTTATTGTAAAATGTCTTTATTTTTTTCTATTGTCATTTTCAGAAAAGGGTCATAGGAAATTAAAAACAATAGTCAAAACAACTGGAATTAAGTACTGATTGCCACCAATAGTCATTGTACTTTTCAGAGCTTCAATTCCCTTTCCTTTTCTATAGGAAGGTAGGATATCTCCTCCAGGAGGGTCTCTGCCCAACCTGAAATACCAGAGTTTAGTAAACCAGCCATCAACAGGTCTGTCCTCCCAGCCTCAGGTTATAGGTAGAAGATAAGAATGTTTGGAACAGTCCTCTGGCCTCCCCTCTGGCTCCATAAACTTGCACCACCTATCTTATCTCAGATACTCCTTTGAAATAGCCAACCCAAAGATGAAGAGATAGAAGAGGATCTTTTAACCAATATCTCCAACTTTCGACCTAAAATGTCCCAGAACTTTCAGAATAAAAAGGCCATTCATGATAAGACCATTTCATGAGAGGCAAACTGCCTGGCTTCAGAGCCCATGTCTCATTTATTAGCTATATAATCTTAGGCAAGTTAAACTAATATTTCCATGCCTCCTTTTCCCCACCTGTAAAATGGGATAAGTTTCTGCATCACAAGGTTGTTATGAAGGTTCTTACATGTAAAGTATGAAATAGTAGCCAGAATATAGCTCAATAAAATGTTAGTTTAGTACCTTTAGCATTATACATTTCCTGACTAATTTTCCATATATTCATCCCACCTGGTACCCTGTGAAATAATAAGAAATGATATATAACTCTCTGTCCCTGTTCCTGACACAGGGCCCCTAAAACCCTTGTAAATTCCTAAGTGATAAGAGTACTAGGAGCATCTTTTGTTCTGAGTCTACTCTGGGTGGCTCCTAGATAGCTCCTAGATGGGGTCTGGTCACTAAAAGACCAACCCTTGATTAGCAGATTGAGCTTCAGCCCCATCCCCCATTTTCCAGAGGGGGGAGAGAGGCTGGAAATGGAGTTAATTGATTATGCCTACATGAGGAAGACTCCATAAAATCCCAATAGTATGGGATTTGGAGAGCTTCCAGGTTGAAGACATTCATGAACCAGAAAGGTGATGGACCCCAGCTCTGAGAGGACAGAAGCTCCTGCACTTGGGACCCTCCCAGACCTCACCCTATGTATCCCTTCATCTGGTCGTTCATCTATATATTTTAGTATATCGTTTAATAAACTGGAAACGTAAATGTTTCCTTGAATTCTGTGAGCTGTTATAGTAAATAATCTAATTCAAGCCGGAGGAGGTCATGGGAACTTCCTATTTGTAGCCATGTTGGACAGAAGTTGGGGGTAATCTGGGGCCCTACTACTTGCAGTTGGCATCTGAAGTGGGGGGCAGTCTTGTAGGACTGAGCTCCTAGCCTGTCTCCAAGTGGGTAGTGTTAGAATTGAGTTAAATTACGGGACATTCAGCTGGTGTCATAGAATTGCTTAGCGTGGAAACAAAACCATCTGGTGTCAGAAGTGTTGTAAATGTGGTAGCAGTATAAAAGTAAAGGGGAAACATGGGAGCAAAAACAGGTTTATTTCCTTTACATACCCTAACCATACTTTTGGCTCTCTTAGCAACACATACTTTTCAACCTTTCTCTGCTTATGTAACTTGTTTTGTCTGCCTGTAATATTCATGGCAATTTCTTACACATTGTCCCAACTGAGTTGAATATTTTCTTTTTCTTTTTTTTGCCCTTTTTCTGCCTCCTAACACCACTCCAGTTCAAGCCGTTGTTGCTCAGTCTAGTTGTGTAGGACACAGCTCCCTGGCCCATGCTGGTATTATGAGCTTTGCGCTCCCCCCAGCTGAGGCAGTCAGTCACCAGTCGTTGGTCGGCCTTACAAGCAGCCCATGGCAGCTCTCGCCAGCTGCCAGCCACGCACACTGGCCACCGGCGCTCCTGGAAGCACAACGTAGCCCACGGCAGCCTGCAGCAGCCCACGCTGACCTCGGGCTGTTCATGGCAGTCCAGCTCCAGGGAAAGCCGTTGTTCACAGTCTTAGCTATAGAGGGCTCAGCTCACTGGCCCATGTGGGAATCAACCTGCGACCTCAGCGTTAGGAGCACAGTGCTCCAACTACCTGAGCCACTGGGCCGGCCCCTTGAATATTTTCTTCAGGAAGATTTCCATGATCTATCTGATAATTAGTCATTCCTTCTCTTTCTTTTTTTTAGGGTTTTTGAAATTAAATTTATTGGGGTGACATTGGTCAATGAAATTATACAGATTTCAAGTGTATAATTCAGTAATCCATCATCTATATATTGCATTGTGTGCTCACCACCCAAAATCAAATCTCCCTCCATCACCATATATTTGACCCCCTTTACCCTCTTTACCTTCCACTCTCCCCCTTTACCCTCTGTAACCACTAAACTGTTGTCTGTGTCTGTGACTTTTTGCTTGTTTATCTTGTTCGTTACTTGCTTTCAGTTTTATATTCCACATATGGGTGAAAACATAGGGTTCTTGACGTTGTCTGTCTCTTATTTCACTTAGCATGATGCTCTCAAAATCAATCCATGTTGTTAGAAATAGTATTTAATCGTTTCTTATGGCTGAATGATAGTCCATTTTATATATATATATATATATATATATATATATATATATATATATATATATATATGTATGTATGAAAAGATGCTCAACTTCAATAGCTATTAGGGAAATGCAAATCAGAACCACAATTAGACACCACATCACACCTGTTAGAATGGGTATTATCAACAAGACAAATAATAAGCATTGGAGAGGTTGTGGAGAAAATGGAACCCTCATACATGGCTGATGAAAATGTAAATTGGAGGATCTAATACCTGTCCTGCTCAAACTCTTCCAAAAAATTGAAAAAGAGACAATACTCCCTAACTCATTTTTTGAGACCAACGTTACCCTGATACCAAAATCTGTAAGGATAACACAAAAAAAAGAAAATTACAGACCAATATCTCTGATGAACACAGATGCAAAAATCATTAAAAAAATTCTAGCAAATCAAATCCAACAAGGCAGAAAAACAGACACACAGATCAATGGAATAGAATTGAGAACGCAGAAATAAACCCACATAAATATGAACAGGTAATTTTTGACAAAGAAGCAAAAAACATACAATGGAGAAAAGACAGCCTCTTCAATAAATGGTACTGGCAGAATTGGAAAGCCACGGGCAAAAGAATGAAACTGGACTGCTATCTGTCACCATGTACCAAAATTAATTCAAATGGGTCAAAGACCTAAGCATAAGACCTGAAACAATAAACTGCATAGAAGAAAATATAGGTACTAAACTTACGGACCTTGGGTTCAAAGAGCATTTCATGAATTTGACTCCAAAGGCAAGGGAAGTAAAAGCTGAAATAAGTGAATGGGACTATATCAAACTTAAAAGCTTCTGCACAGCAAAAGAAACCATCGACAAAATAAAGAGGCAACCAACTGAATGGGAGAAGATTTTTGTAAACAGCACCTCCAATACGGGCTCCAATAATATCCAAAATATACAAGGAACTCATACAACTCAACAACAACAACAACAACAAAAAACAACCCAATTGAAAAATAGGCAGAGGACCTGAAGAGACATTTCTCCAAAGAGGACATACAAATGGCCAATAGACATATGAAAAAATGTTCAACATCACTAATCATCAGAGAAATGCAAATAAAAACCACAATGAGATATCACTCACCCCTGTTAGAATGGCTATCATCAACAAGACAAATAGTAACAAGTGCTGTAGAGGCTGTGGAGAAAAGGAACCCTCACACTGTTGGTGGGAATGCAGATTGGTGCAGTCGCTATGGAAGACAGTGTGGAGATTCCTCAAAAAATTACGAATAGAATTACCGTATGACCCAGCAATCCCTCTCCTGGGTATCTACCAAAAAATCTGAAAACATTTATCCATAAATGTTTATCCAATTTTCATTGCAGCTTTATTTATGATGGCCAAGACATGAAAACAACCAAAATGTCCTTCGATAGATGAATGGATAAAGAAGTTGTGGTTTATATACACAATGGAATACTATTCGGCGGTAAGAAAAGATGAAATAGTACCATTTGTGACAACATGGAAGGATCTTGAGATTATAATGTTAAGGGAAATAAGTCAGACAGAAAAAGTAGAGAACCATATGATTTCACTGATATGTGTTATATAAAACTGAAAACAACAAAAGAACAAGAAAAACAAATGAAGAAACAAAAACTCAGATATAGACAATAGTTTAGGGGTTACTAGATGGGAGGGGGGGCAGGCGGCTCTAGAAAAGGGTAAATGGGGTCTAATATATGGTGATGGAAAGAGAACTGACTCTGGGTGGTGAACACACAATGTGAGATATACATAATGTAGTAAAGAATTGTACACCGAAATCTATGTAACTTTGCTAACGATTGTTACCCCAATAAACTTTAAAAAAAGAAATGTGAATTGGTATAGCCACCGTAGAAAACAGTATGGAGTTTCCACAAAAAATTAAGAATAGAATTTTCATATGACCCAGCATTCTCTCTTCTGGGTATCTACCAAAAAAAATCTGAAAACATGTATCCCTAAAGATAAATCTACACCTGTGTTCACTGCAGCATTATTCGTCATAGCCAAGACATGAAAACAACCAAAGTGTCCTTTGATAGATAATTGGATAAACAAGATGCGGTGCATAGTCATTCCTTCTCTTATACAGCAGTCGTTTTTTTGTTTGTTTTTTTCTGTTTTAAAGATTTTATTGGGGAAGGGGAACAGGACTTTATTGGGGAACTGTGTACTTCCAGGATTTTTTCCAAGTCAAGTTGTTGTCCTTTCAATTGTAGTTGTGGAGGGTGCAGCTCAGCTCCAGGTCCAGTTGCCGTTGTTAGTTGCAGGCAGCACAGCCCCACCATCCCTTGCAGGAATCGAACTTGTAATCTTCTGGTTGAGAGGATGCACTCCAACCAACTGAGCCATCTGGGAGCTCAGCGGCAGCTCAGCTCAAGGTGCCGTGTTCAATCTTAGTTGCAGGGGGAAGAGCCCACCATCCCTTGGCAGGATTCGAGGAGTCGAAGCGGCAACCTTGTGGTTGAGAGCCCACTGGCCCATGTGGGAATCGAACCGGCAGCCTTTGGCATTAGGAGCATGGAGGTCCAACCGACTGAGTACACCGGGCCGGCCCCTACAACAGTCTTATTTAATGGATTGAGGGCTGGCTAGCTTAGAAACTTTTTAAAAAATTATAACTATAGTAGCTGTTTATTAATTGTCTCAATCTTTGTTATGTGGGATTTGAGCTTTTTCTCCATTTTGCTGGTGAACTGTCTAGTTCTAGGTTGGACAAAGAATTAGAGGCAGTGAGTTTAGTAACCTAAAGAGGGCAGAACTAGATACAATGTATAAAAGTGAATAAAAATGTTTCAGAGAAAGAAAATGTTTTCTGTAATCAGAGCTCTGAAATAAGACTAGACAGACATGGGATAGTGAATTCTCCCATTCACATTTATATTTTAGCTAAAATCCTCTTATAACACTAAGGAAATTAATCGAAAACCTGAGGAAAATGGCCTAGGACCTCAAATGTACCTGCCAACTTTATGCTTCCATGAAGAAAGAACAAATCGTACTTCAATTTTGACCAGGAGATTACTTCTGAATTCTGATTTTAGCTCTTTCATTAACTAGCTTAGGGATGAAGTAATTTATTTGATCATTTTGGGCATTAGGTTTATACAGTTCTAAAATGAAGGCATTGAATTCTGATTTCAAGAGAGCAAAAATATTTCTTCTCTTTTTCTAAAGAAAATTTTCCTTTCAAAAACAAGGAGAACAATGGGATTTATAGATGATGTAATACAGAATTGTACACCTGAAATCTATGTAATTTTACTAGCAATTGTCACCTCAATAAATTTAATAAAAAAAACAAAAAATAAAAAAAAAAAGGAGAACAAGAAATAGAAACACTAACTCCATCTTCTTTGAAATAGGCGAGATCTATAACTCCAAATCACAAAGATATCAATGGAAAGTGGATAGAAAAAAGGCAAGTGACTTAGCAGAGCACAGGAAGATTAAACTCAGGTACCTATCCAGAAAGAGAATAAATACCAGAGAAGCTCAGGAATTAGAGATACCAGGGGCCACAGAAGGCAGAGGTACTGCAGTAGACCGAAAATAGACTGATTGCTTAAAATCTATGTGAGATTTTATATCTGTCCCTCAGGGCAGAGGGGGTGTGGGGGGTGGGGAGAATTGAATAGGAGTGTTCCCAGGCACTAGTAAACCAGATAGTGAGAAAAGTGATTGTGGGACAAGACCATCATGTGCAAATTATGTCCTCAATAAGGGTGCCCAAGTGAGAGAGGAGCATTTGTCTCACCAAGTCAAACACACCAATGTAGGACTGTGTCCACCTAAAGGGGGGGTGGCTTTTTCTAAAACATCCACTTAAAGGGTAGGATATGCCATTTTCTATATCATCCATGTAGAGAGAGATATCCTTTACTAATTCATCCATAGGGGAGGAGGGTCACTTTTTAAGGAGCATTTAAAAATCTGATACCCTTTCATGATTAAAAAACATTCAACAAACTAGAAATAGAATGGAACTTTCTCAACCTGATAAAGAGCATCTACAAAAATCCCACAGCTAACATACTTAATGTTGAAAGACTGAGTGCTTTCCTCCTAACATCAGGAACAAAACAAAGATGTCTGCTCTAGCCACGTCTATTTTACATGAACTGGAGATTCCAGCCAAAGCAATTAGGTAAGAAAAAGAAATAAAAGGCATCCAGATTGTCAATTAAGAAGTAAAACAATCTATTTGTGACATGATCTTGTATATAGAAAATCCTAATGTACCCACTAGAAAAATATTAGAACTAATAAACAAGTTTGCTGAGGTTGCAGGATACAAGATCAATATACAAAATTCAATTGTATTGCTAAACACTTGCAATGAGCAATCCAAAAATGAAATTAAGAAGACAATTCCATTTATAAGAGCAGCAAGAAGAATAAAATACTTAGGAATAAATTTAACAAAAAAAGTGTAAAACTGGGGCCGGCCCAGTGGCTCAGGCGGTTAGAGCTCCATGCTCCTAACTCCAAAGGCTGCAGGTTCGATTCCCACATGGGCCAGTGGACTCTCAACCACAAGGTTGCCAGTTCAATTCCTTGAGTCCCGCAAGGGATGGTGGGCTCTGCCCCCTGCAACTAAGATTGAACACGGCAACTTGAGCTGAGCTGCCTCCCAAATGTCTCAGTTGTTGGTTGGAGCGCGGGCTCTCAACCACAAGGTTGCCAGTTCGATTCCTTGACTCCCTCAAGGGATGGTGGGCAGTGCCCCCTGCAACTAAAATTGAACACGGCACCTTGAGCTGAGCTGCCGCTGAGCTCCCAGATAGCTCAGTTGGTTGGAGTGCGTCCTCTCAACCACAAGGTTGCTGGTTTGACTCCCGCAAGGGATGGTGGGCTATGCCCCCTAAAACTAGAAATGGCAACTTGACTTGGAGCTGAGCTGCGCCCTCCACAACTAAGAATGAAAGGACAACTTGAAGCTGAATGGCACCCTCCACAACTAAGATTGAAAGGACAACAACTTGACTTGGAAAAAAGGCTTGGAAGTACACACTGTTCCCCAATAAAGTCCTGTTCCCCTTCCCCAATAAATAATAAATAAATAAAAAGTGTAAAACTTATACTATGCAAACTACAAAACATAAGAAGTTAAAGATCTAAATAAATGGAAAACATCCCGTGTTCATGGGTCAGCAGACTTGATACTGGAAAGATGGCAATATTCCCTAAATTAGTCTATAGATTGAACACAATCGCGATCAGAATCCCAGCTGCCTTTGTTACAGAAATTGACAACTTGATATTAAAATTTATAAGGAATTGCAAGACACCAAGAAAAGCCAGAACAATCTTGGGAAAGAAAAAAAACTGGATTAACACTTACCAATTTCAAAACTTACTGCAAAATGAGCTAAATAAATTGGAGATGTTTTATTATGCAGTGAAAGCTAACTTTTATGTAGTTCCTTCACAATCTGTGATTACTTTATTTTCCTTTCCTATAAGAAATACTGGTAGTTATCTATTTAATATCCACTTCCCCACTTCTTGTTAACAGAACCCCAATTTTATTCAGGAATCCATCCCTCCTCCATGAGACTCAGGAGCCCCAGAGGAAGCCCCTGCTTAATCTAATCAACAATTTTCCATTCCCTTTGCTGTGATTGGTTTAGGATTAGCCCCATAACCCAATTCTGGTCAATGAAACCTGAGAGAAAATCTACTGGGGGATTCTAGGAAAGGTTTCTTCATATTAAGAAAGTTACACAAAGAGATGATCACTTTCTCCCTCTGTACATTGACGTACCTGAAAGTGACACCTGGAGTTTTAGCAACCATCTTGAAACTTCAGAGAACAATCTGAGATAAAAGCCAGCACAACCAGGAAGGCAGAACAAAGAGATGGAAATAACTTGTCTTTTTTTTTTTTTTATACTAGTTTCAGATGTACCACATACTGGGTAGACCTTTATATAATTTATGAGGTGATTCCCCCCAATTAGCCTAGTACACACCTGGCACTATACATAGTTGTTGCAACATTATTGACTATATTCTCTATACTATACTTTGCATCCCCATGACTATTTTGTAATTACTAATTTGTATTTCTTAATCCCTTCACCTTTTTCACCCAGCTCCACAACCACCCTCCACTCTGGAAACCATCATTTTGTTCTCTATCTGTGAGTCTGTTTCTATTTTATTTATTTTGTTCTTTAGATTCCACTTATAAGTGAAATCATATGGTATTTGTCTTTCTGTCTGACTTACTTCACTTAGCATAATACCCTCTAGGTCCATCCGTGTTGTCCCAAATGGTGAGACGTCATTCCTTTTTATGGCCAAGTAATATTCCTTTATATATACGAGTGTATATAAATTTCTTTACCCAGTCAGCTATTGATGGGCACTTGGGTTGCTTCCATATCTTGACAATGCTGCAATGAACATAGGGTGTTTATATCTTCTCGAATTAGTGTTTTGGAATTAGTTCTATTTTTAATTTTTTGAGGAAATTCCAAAATGATTTCTATAGTGGCTGCACCAATTTGCAGTCTCACCAGTGGTGCACAAGGGATCCCTTTTGTCCACATCCTTACCAACACTTGTTGTTTCTTGATTTATTGATGATGGCCATCCTGACAGGTGTGAAGTAATATCTCATTGTGGTTTTAATTTGCATTTCTCTGATAATTAGTGACATTGAGCATCTTTTAATATGTCTCTTGGCCATGTGTGTATTTTAACTTGAGTCTTTTTAATGTGCTGTTGAACCAACCAGCCCCGAAACATGTCTTACCTCTGTACTTATGGTTATGCAAGATAATATATTTGTCAATTGCTTAAGCCAATTTTAATTGGCTGTTGTTACTTACAGCTGGTGTTATATATAATTAACACAACTCTCATTAGAATATAAGCTCCAGGAGAGCAAGGAACATGTCTGTTTTGTTTACCATTATATTTCCAGTCTAGCCCAGCATGTGCCCCCTAGTAAGCATTTAATAGTTACTTGCTGAGTAAAATATATTAATAATTATTTATTAAGTACATATGCAGTTGACACTTGACTGGACAATCTAAATATCTAATTAGGGAGCCTGACTACTCTCAACTATGAGCCCTTCAAGAATAGGACTCTATCTTTGCTCCCCAGTACCCTGCATATGGTAGATCTCTACACGTTTGTTAAATACATGTTCTATGTCACAGAATTTTACCAACTCTCCGGCTATGGGTGCACACAACCAAGTGTTCTGGGCTCTAGGAACTGTCCTTTATCAGTTCATGAGCCTCTTTTTGGCTGCTTTCCCCTCCATTTTCCCCACTTGGAGCCAAAGACCACAGCAGTGCCTATGGGGAGCTCAGCAGAAGGGAATTTTTCATTTTCAGAGCCTCAGTGACTATCCTGTCCCAGCTTCCAGCACCTGTTAGAGAGGGCTGAGAACATGCTTCCATCATCAGAGGAAGTTCTCTTTAGGTCAAGGTCAGACAAAGGTTTTCTGTAGAAGGCCACATAGTAAATATTTTAGGCTTTCTGGGCCATAAGGTCTCTGTCCTGTCATGCCCTTGTAACACCAAGAACTGTGGAACCAACCACAACTGTGGAACCTACTCTACCTCTGTACTTCTGGTTAGGGAAGGTGATATCTATATTCCTGTATTGCTTAAGCCAGTTTTAGCTGGCTTTATTGTCACTTATAGCTGAAGATATAATTAAGACAACCCACAACTAGAATATATGCTCCAAGAGGACAGGAAACTTAATAAGTAGATACATAAAAGAATAAGTGAAAGAATGGTTATGACTATGTTCCAAAAAAACGTATTAACAAGAATAGACAGCTAGCCAGGTTTGGCTAAGCCCTGCTTTTAGGAGAATAAGGGGCTAAGGCCGTGGTTTTCATACGTTTAGGTGCATCAGAATCACCTGTAGAGCATGTCAAAATACTGATGGCTGGGCTCACCTAAGTTTCTGATTCAGTAAGTCTAGACTAGGGACCAAGAATTTTAATTTCTAAGACGTTGTGGTTGTCCAATAAAATACGTAATGATCCATATGTCTTAAATCTGAATTTCAAATAATTGGTGAATCGTTGTTAATTATAAGTAATGTCCCAAATACTGCATTATTTATTATCTGCCATTCAGATTTAATTTGATGTCTTATATTTTATTTGCCAAGTCTGGCAGCCCTAGACAAGTTCCCAGGTGATGCTGATGCTGCAGTGTAAGTACTCGCCTAAAAAATTTGGCATTTGAATTCACCCATTTCTCACAGATTAAGGCGCTTAGGCAATGCATCTTTGCTGGGTTTTTTTGGAAGGGTCCTAGTAAAAACATGCTTAACGTAATTGTAAGTTGGGTGATAGAAACGCCTGAAACTTAAGTGTGACCATATCTGAGATGACCCTTAAAGGATGTGAACAGTGAGTTTTCCTCATTGGTCAGAAGAGATAATAACCTTCTTTGCAGATCATTAGAATTAAATGAGATCAGCACCTGGAATTGTTCAGAAACACTTAGAACCATTGGCCTTTATATTAATACATATAGGAGGTTTGTTAGTTCAGAGGTCTTGAGTGGAGTGAAATAAATACTCACTACCCCAACTTAAGAATCTGAACCACTCAGTCTGTATATATGAACATGTACCGACTTCATTCACAAAAGGGTTTTTTGCCTAGATACTTTAAATACGAATTACTTTTCAATAATTACTTATGTATTATGCACTTATGATGTATGAGCTTTTTTCCAGGCTCTAGAGATAAAGCAAGGAATAAGGAAGTTCAGGTCCCTTTCTCTCACACGGTTGACATTCATTGTCTGGGGGTACATATGATTGGGCATTCATCTGAGGAGTTACTGGACTGCATGTTGTCAGGTATTTCCTTACGACATGTAAACTGTGTTGTATATTACTATGGTTATAAACATGGACCCTGGAGTTAGAAATTAGTTCAAATCTCAGCCCTGCCACTATGACACTGGACAAGTTAACTTAAAAACTTTAGTCCTCAGATTCCTTATCTGTAAAATGGGGATAATAATTTGTTCTTCATGGGATTGTTGAATGACAAATAAAATAACTTATACAAGGAACTTCGCACAGTACAAGGTAGGGAGTAAAACAGTTAGTACTCATCTAATAATACAGCTAAACAACTACTCTTGTTGAAAATTCAGTGTTTCTCAAAATGTGACCCCTGGGACAGCAGCATCAACAGACCTAGGAACTTGTTAAAATACAAATTCTCTGGCCCCATTCCAAACCTACTGCATCAGACACTGTCTTATGGGGCACAGCAGTGTGTGATTTAACAAGCCTTCCAGATGATGTTAAAATTTGGAGAACACTCGTCATGCAGGGAGTCACGCAGGGTCTCTGGTCCCGCCCCCCGCATAAGAACGCAGGACATGGTGAAGCCAAAAAGGAACACCCACGGAGCCGTAGATAGGGGCGTCATACCCTATAGTCTCGCTGGCTGCTGGGTTGGAGACACAGGAAACAGGAGCCACACAATCCACAACCTGCCAACCTCTCCTCTGCCAACCAACATCACTTGCTAGCTGCAATCCACCATGCTAACTGCAATCCGCTCTTGCTAGCTCAGCCACCATCTTCTTGGTAATGCTGATGTTGCATTGTAAGCCAGTGGCTCACTGGTTACAGCTGACAGCCAAGTAGCCACAGCTGATGGCCATCCAATCACAGTTGATGGCCATTTATTACCCGAGCCAGCAACTTTCCACGTGAGGCCGAGAGCTTGGAAACTGCACTCCTGGCTCTATTCCCATAACACTGCTAAAGAACACATAAGAGGCTAGACTCTGTGTGTGCTAGGGGCTAAAAATATCAAGACCAATAAGGTGAAAATCTTCCTTGTTTTCCCAGGACAGCTCTACAGAAGGGAGTAGACCTAGTTGTGTTCATCTCTATACACACACATGCAGAGTCCATACTACCTGAAACTCATCAGAAATTCACTTAAGCAAAGATGTTTTAGCTTATTTTTAGTTCTTTCAACATTTCGTTGAATGCCTACTATGGTATGAACCAGTGTATTAAACACTGGAATTCAAAAAATAAGGACAGGCTCTATGTCTCAGGCTCTATGTTTCAAGAGCTATTAGTCTGGCACTGATTTTTATAGCATAGGAAAAGAAACCACAATAGTGCATGCATGCATTTCAGTGGGATGCTAAAATGAGCAGGTTCAACCAGAGATACTAAGAAGGAAAGTGGGAGAGAGGCAGTAACTCAGAAAGGTGGAAACTCTTTTCAGAGGACAAACATTTAACTGAGCCCCTATAAGGTGCTTACAGAAAGCAGCCTGACTACCTGGAAAACCTCTGCCAGGGAGGCAGCTTGGCAGGAGCTGGTCTCTTTGCTCTACCAGAGGAAGGAGACAGGGGCATCAGCCAGTGAGGGACCCCAGACAGGAAGAAGAGAGAGACTCCAGGCTACGTGGGGCCTTGAACAGTTCCTGTCAAGTCCCAGTCTATTTGCAGTTGTCTCTCGTGGATGTCCTGGTGTTGGATATGGGCCAGAAGACTAGAGAGGAAAGCCACAGAGAGGAGCCCTGGCAGGAAGCGGAATCTGGCCCAGATCTAGGCCCTGGGACAGAATGCTAAATCCCAGACACAAGGTGATTTGACAGCAGAAGTATTAACAATTATCCACCACTCCCACCAGTAGCCTTGAACATGAGTTTGGGAGGCACTGGTTAGCCAGAGTGTGAAAGTTTGAAATGACTGTGGAAAGTTGTGCTGCTTGGGCTAAAATAAACTTAATCTGTCCATCAGAATCATCAGGGAAAACTTAAAAAAAAAATACTGAATTTCAAATCTCTCAGGTTGGGACTCAGATATCTGCCTTATGCTCCCTAAATAATTCTGGTGCACTCACTTTTCTACAGACCAACATTTGGAAACCATTGCCATGTCACAGGTTTATCCAGGTGCCTAAGTAATGCAATGCTTTGCACACCTGGCCAATGAAATGTATAAATAAGTGATTCTCTCCTGTCTACTAGCTCACATTTTAAGGCAACAATAAGAAATTATTATTTTGGAAGGCCCTTCACAAAGGGTTTTGACCTCCGAGAGTTACAAATACTGTCGCAGCCAGTTTTACTCAAGAATTTGAAGAAAACAATGCAGAATGCCTACATAGGTTGCTAACCAGAACTGGGATTATTAAGCTTTGACTCCCAATCAGTCTTTCAGAGAGATAAAGCAAACCCTTTTTTTAATGCAAAATTTTAGTTTAAAAAGTAACTTTGCATCAAATTAAAAAATCAAATCATCGCCAATTCAGTACTATACATTTCTCACAAAGTGATTTTCTGACAACTTACAATCAAACAGTTCTAGAATTAAATGCAAATACACACTCCCTCACTCATTACACAAAACAGAACAGAAGTCACCCAACTTTTTACACTTCACATCAGCCTGGGGTAAATGAAGCAAGGACAGGTGGAATGACTGTGCTTTCATTCATCAGAAAGTCTTGTTCTGCATCAGAAAATAACCGCAAAATCCTAAGATTGTTTTTGAAATTAACCAGTTCAATTCCAAAGTGATAGTCATTTTCTACAAATTATAACAGGGGAAACCCACAGGCGATAAATGAAAGTAGGGGAAGTTACAAGCCTTACAGTGTTAGAGCTAAGTTCTGTGGTTAGAGACCACACAGCATTTTTTACATAAGCTTGTATTTCTGAAAGTCCTGTTCCCAGTCTTTTTGGTAAAAAGCCCTCTAGACTCATATCCCCTAGATCAGTGTTTCAAATTGCAGGTTGAGATCCATGATTGGGTTGTGAAATCAATTTAGTGAGTCACAACTGCATTACCAAAAAAAAAAAAAGAGAGAGCGAATCACAGCATACATCAAATGGTACGTGTATTCTTTCATGGAATTTGTTTTGTTTCAGTTCTGTATATATATGTGAAATTGGGATATATGTAGTCTATTTCTTACTGTGGGTTGCATTTTTTTTAAGTTTAAAAATTACTGTCCTAGATGATACCTCATCCAAGCTTGAAGATGCAGTTAAGCGGAATGACTCTCCCCTTTGCCTCAAATGAGCATTTTAATTCTTTAAGCATTTCTGAACAAGGTGGCGGCCGTTAGTTCTTTAGACCTCCACCCTTCTCAGGCTACGGCTTAACAAAAACAATTATAAAATCACCCAATTTCTATCCAGTCATTTTTCCAATGTTCTATAGGATGATACACCCAAAGCCACATCCCAGCCTTTTCTTAGCCCATTTTATTTCCTTCCGAATGCTCTGAGACTTCATCGTCCTTTCCTCTGCAACAGCAACCATCCCACTTCCTGTGCCTCACAGATTTCAGGTTAAGGTTTCCTCTCCACAGTGTACAATATGGATCCCAGCTTCTCCCCTATTTCCCATCGCTGAAACAAACACTAAATTGTTATTTTTTGGCGGGGGCAGATGTGGGGAGAAGGGGAGGTAGAGAACTGTTCGATTTATTTTACTTAAACCAAAGAAACCAAGATAGAGCCAGAAAGAGACTGATAACAAGACTAAACAGTTTGGAAATCAGAACCTATCAACAGAGATGTCAGTGCCAGACGGAGCAGCTGGGGAAAGGGAGGCACAGGACCTCAGGTCAGCCGCAGGCAGGGTCAGCTGCAAGGGTACGTGCCCTGTGCAGCTCTACAGGGCACTGAACTGAGAGACTCCATGCTTGGTTTAATGCTCTGCTGCTTCCAACTCGACATTGTTAACAATGTTGTATTTTGTACGCCAAGTGCAGTGAGACAATGCAGCATGTGTGTTAATAGAGGGGACGTGTGCAACATGTATGTCTGCTGTTCCCTGACTTTCTATTCACATATTAGCATTTGTGATTCCCCGTGAGCACAGAATTCCACCGGACCCATAACGTGTGGAATTCTCAGTAAGACCCCAAAGAAGTAAGGTGTGTTACATCTAGAACTGAGTAGGGAAGGGTGCTGACAGCCCCACCGAGGCTGTGCTTTCAGCTTTAACCAGAACTTGGTTTAAACAAAGACAGGGCCAGGGAACCTTATTCTTGCTTACGTTACTTCCTTGTATTAGCCGACCACTGACGCTAAAAATGACATAGAAAGGAAAGATAAGGCAACTGATAGTTTTTCCTTTCAGATTGCCCTTACACATCAGTTAGTCAAATGCAGAGAATGTTGGTAGAAGGTGGAGTATCAAAAAGTGAAATAAACAGTTGTTACTTTTATCCAGTATTGCCACTGTACTGATAAGAACAAAATACACATGAATGTAGAAGCGTCAAAATACCAATTATGTAGTAATTTCAATAATTCCGCATAGAGTGAAATGCTTTTGTTTGCACTGCAAATCGTCATTATACAATATGATGAATGGTAAAATCCATGCTAATATGAAATTTTAACTTTTCTTTACTTAGAATGGCATTAAAAAACAAATTTGAAAATACCACGACAAGTTGAGAACGAAATCACAGAAGGCCCCTCTCCGTGAGCCTGGACCCAGCCCTGGCCCCGCCGCCCAGGCGTCACGTTGGAGCGAGTGGCCGCTGCTGACTGCGCGTTCAGGACCCACTGGGAGCCCGGAGTCCCGCTGCCGTTATGAATATCCGCAATGCGAGGCCAGAGGACCTGATGAACATGCAATACTGCAACCTCCTCTGCCTGCCAGAGAACTACCAGATGAAATACTACTTCTACCACGGCCTCTCCTGGCCCCAGCTCTCTTACATCGCTGAAGATGAGAGCGGCAAGACGGTGGGGTACGTCCTGGCCAAAATGGAAGAGGACCCAGATGACGTGCCCCACGGACATATCACCTCACTGGCTGTGAAGCGTTCCCACCGGCGCCTCGGCCTGGCTCAGAAGCTGATGGACCAGGCCTCCCGAGCCATGATCGAGAACTTCAATGCCAAATACGTCTCCCTGCATGTCAGGAAGAGTAACCGGGCCGCCCTGCACCTCTATTCCAACACCCTCAACTTTCAGATCAGCGAAGTGGAGCCCAAATACTATGCAGATGGGGAAGATGCATATGCAATGAAGCGGGATCTCACCCAGATGGCTGATGAGCTGAGGCGGCACCTGGAGCTGAAAGAGAAGGGCAGGCACACAGTGCTGGGCTCCATTGAGAACAAGGCGGAGAGCAACGGCAGCTCACTCCCAAGCTCAGAAGAGGCCTGTCGTGCGGAGAAGGGCCTGGCTGCTGAGGACAGTGGTGGTGACAGCAAGGACCTCAGCGAGACCACTGAGAGCAGCGACGTGAAGGACAGCTCAGAGGCCCCCGACTCGGCCTCCTAGAGCTGGCGAGTACTCCTCTCTCCACCCTGGCCTGCCCACCCCATTCTCACCCCTCAAGGTTTCACCCAGTGGCCTGGGGGGGAAAAATCACAGAAGGAAAAAGCTTTATATTTCAGTGACTTTAATGGCACCTTTTTCCTGCTTTTTAAACAAGAGGCTTGCATGTTCACGTTGCACTGGGCCCTGCAACTTATGAAGCTGGCCCCGTCTTCAGGTCTAGAAACAGGACCAGTAGCCTCCTGTTCCTCTGAACTCCTGTCCTTTTCTTTCCTAGAGCTGGGTGTGGGGTCCAGGAAGCACAGGGAGCTGGAGACTTCATTCTGAAATCCAGACAAGAATCCTGAGTGTGCTTTACCCAGCTCTGGCATGTATCGTGACTGTGGACTTTGGGGGCAGTAAGCATGAGCTTGGCCTGCATGGGCAAACGTCACGGTGTTGACCCCTCCACTTGGAGGCTGGAGGTCCTGGTGAGCTAAGTTTGCACTTTGAAAAGTGCCCTCACCAACCAAAGTACAATTGTAATCCAGAAAAGCAAATGGACCCCATGATGTGGTAAATGGAGAACTCATGACTTACCACAGCACTAAATACCGGTGAATAAAAGAGCGAGTCTGGATCAAGCATCAGGCCCTGGGGAGACCCACACGATCAGAATGCCCATCTTTGGTTCCCATTGTTGAAGAAACAAATCCACCCAGGGACTCCCACATTATTGTCCTTCAAATTGTGCTGTGGGCAGCCTTGGAAAACCCTGCTGTGCTGGTGAGCACCTGGCCTCACCACAAGAAGCTACAATAGGGATGACACATTTGGCCCTTTGTCCAGCTTCAAGTAAACTGTGGAGGCTTTTTCTCAGGACATGATAAAGATCAGGGTGAAGTTCTGGGCTTGGTAGAGACTGAAGAGACTGACATTTTAGTGGCTATGATTGCACTGGAAGTGGGAGGA
The DNA here is from genome assembly GCF_036562045.2 of Rhinolophus sinicus. Taxonomy (NCBI): domain Eukaryota; kingdom Metazoa; phylum Chordata; class Mammalia; order Chiroptera; family Rhinolophidae; genus Rhinolophus; species Rhinolophus sinicus. Next base: position 109,324,660 of record NC_133756.1, read on the forward strand.
AAGGTGACGGTAAGGGAGATGCCGGAACCACAAACGATCTCCTAATTCTGTAATACATATATACCCACATGGTGCTCTTAGCTATCACGATAGCAAGTAAAGTTTCTCCCAATATTACATTTCATTTTGTTCTGGATCTCCAGTTAAATGTATTAGACCTTTTCCTCCTATCCTCTATAGTTCTTAACTCCTTGTATTCTCCATTTTCTCAGTTCTCTATGCCACATTCTAAGTCTTAGGATTTCTTCCAGTTCACTGATCTCTACTCATCAGCCTCTAATCTTGTCTAACCTACCCACTGAGTTTATCTCAACAATCGTATTTTTTCATTTCTAAAAGTTCTATTTTTCAAATCCTAGCCAGTCTTGGTAGTCTCTTGCTGCTCACTCATTGCCATGTTTTAAGCATTTCATTTATTGAGCACCTACTATGTGCAAGGCATTGTTCTAGGTGCTGGGGTTGTATGTGAAACAAAAACAAAGTACACCTTCTTAAACCCTACATCCCAGTGGGAGAAATACAACAAACCGAAACAAGTTAATTATGCAGTATATTAGGTGATAATTGAAATGGAGAATAAGGAATGATGGGGTGCATTTTTAAATGAGGCTTTTAAAATATTCTCTAATTCCAAACTCTGAAGTCTTTGGTGGTTTTAGTATATTATTGTTTCATCTCAGGACAGCTTGTTTCATTGTTTATCTCGTGATCTTTATAGGCTATTTGTTTGACCTAAATTTTCAGTAATCTTAGGGCTCCCTTAAGGGTTGTTTTAATAGCTAATAACCACAACGGGTTAGCAAACTATAGTTTGGGGGCTGACTATGGCCCACTGCTTGTTTTTATTAGTTTTATTGGAACACAGCTGAGCCCATTCCTTTACATATTGTGGCTACTTTCACACTAAAGTAGTAGAGTTGAGTTGATGTGACAGACTGTATGGCTCACAAAGCTTAAATATTTACTACTTGCAGTTTACAGAAAAAGTTTGCTGACTTCTGTCTACAGATATACACAGGAACTAAAAACCAAACTGAAATGGGAACACACTGTTGGAGCAAGTGAATCTGGTACAACCTTAATAAAAATACCCTTTCACTCAGTAATTCTGACAAATGTGCCTAAGGAAATAAGCTGAAAGGTACACAAAGATTTGCATACTGGCTGTTAAAATATTATTTATAATAGCAAAAACCAAAAAGGTAATAATGGTATAGTCAAGGAAATATATGGATTTATAGAAAAAGTCTTATGAATCTAAAAACTTGACAAAATTCAGTCTTTTGTATTTTACACTGGCCCTCCTCATTTTACCTACCTTATCTTTATGATTCACCCAGGTTTACTTCATTCCCTCTGCTTCAGGTTAACCCCTCCACGTCATCTTGGGTCCTAACTCTTTTGGGATTTATCTAGTCGTTTAGATCTCGATTTCATTTTTGTTACTGCTTCCTGTCCATTAGTATAAGCTAAACATCCTATGTTTGGAACAAAATAACCAACTACTCTCAACCCTACATGACTCTGCAATCTTATTTCTCTTAACCAATACCCTTCTAGAAAAGGATAAAGGAATTCACTGTATGAACATACTCCCCATTTCCATTTTTCTTTTTCTATTTTTTGGGTTTTCTTTCATTTTTCAACTCATTACATTTAAAAGTTTCTATGTCCTATCCTCCCTTGCTCTAATGATAGTATTTCCACTAAGATTACTTAGTGGCCAAGTTGTAAATTGGATGGCAATATTTTTAACTGTAAAAATAGGTTATTGAAACACTGTTACAGTGCTGTAAAATTTTGAACATAATTACTTATCACATTATATAGCTTTCTCCAGTTCAGCGAATTACAAAAATGATCATTACAGAAAGAAAAGCATAATGTTATTACCTTCAACGTTTGTTTTCATCACAATAAACTAAAATAACACGTGGCTTTATAAAAATAAATTTTTATTAAAAGCAGTAGAGTCTGAGCAGGAGACAGTACAAAGAGTGTAAACAATGTAAACATCACTACATTCAGCTCAGCCTGATTGAATGCTGAAAGACAACTCTAAATGCTCTATGTGCCCTTACTAGCGAGATACATTAATTCTATTGTACACAGAAAACGCACTAATTTTTTTAGGAAAAAGGATTTTATCGAAGTCTGTCCCAACGCCAAATACTGGCATCATCACAAACAGCTATAAGAATGCTGCTATCCCTGCTAAAACTGGTTTGTCGAATAGCAGCCGCACATTTTTGATGAGTCAGCGTTGTACACCTAGGGAGAAAACATAAGAGGTTAAATATCACACAGACACAATGTTGTCAGTATCTAACTTAAAACAATATACGTATTAGAAATGAATAGCTATTACAAGACATAGAGAAAGCATCTGAAACCAGGATATACTTCACTAAGAGCTCAATCTCAAAATTTCATAAAATTTGGGTATATTTTAAATTCAAGAAGGACTGTATAAAAAGAGAAATAACTTGTTACCAAGGTACTCGTGGAAAACAATTATTAGAACAAAAAAGAAATGCTTTAAAATACTCTGAGACATGTAAATGTTACAAATGATTTAAAGATGGCATTGCAAGCATCAATTATTTCCTCCACATTTGGCATAACATTTTGGGGAAAAAAGGCAGAAATTATGAACAGGAATTTCTAAATACTTACTTGGCCTTATGAGGATCTTCTACTTCTAAATCCCAAACATAAAGTTTGCCAACCTGATTGCCCAATGCAAGCATCTGTATAAACATATTTTTAAAAACACCAAATTATTAAAATAAGCTATAAAGGTTTCAAGCAATCCTAAAACATCTTTCTTATTTCGAAAAAACTTCAGCTCTAGCCTCTGGCTATGCTCTTGATTATTTCTTGGCATCTTATATTTCTGTTTTGTAAATGGGGATACAAAGCAACCAATGCTTCACAGTTGTCTTGAGTAAACTAAGAAAGCATTTTGTGAATTTATGAAAGGCTTTACAATTTACACTATTAGCATGTACACCTTATTCTGCCTTACAGACAACTGTAGCAAAAGCTATAGAAAGCCCTTCCAAAGCTTTCTTATAAACACCCAGGTAATTTGTTACCACAAAATCCTAACATCATTATTTCTTTAAAATTTTACATAACTAGTATTTTATCTCTATCTCCATATGATTTTTTTCGAAGCTTTTCTAGGAAAAAGCCACATAAAAATATTAACACTCTAATTACCAAATCATTATATCTTAGTAACATATGTTGTGGAAAGTAAACACCTAACTGCCACCAACGACACCTGTCACCTTCATTTAGAATAAGCACTGCAGATGGTGTGCAGAGCCACCAGGGTAGAACAAATATCATCAAAGGCCGAAGCAAGTAATACAAAACAGTAGATTCTTAAAGGAAAGAGAACACAAATGCACAGCAAACTAAAATTACCATGGGTTTTATAAGTCAAATAATTTCAAAAAGTGAAAAAGTTGCTACCTTTTGCCAGAAATCCATAGAAAACCTCATGTACCAAATGTCACACTGGCTGTAATCAAATCGCCCAAGAATAGTCACATTAGACTCACTGGGCTTAATTTTATCTATATCATCTTCCATTTTGCCAGGTTTCCAGCATACTATGGCGTTTTCACAAGACTTTAAAAAAAGAAAGACACGAGAAAAAAAGAAGTATTACTTGTAATTATAAATATTGAAACAAAGCTTTTTCTCTACCATTTCAGAATTGACAGCTCGTAGAATCTGCTTATCCATCTACTCAGTTATATACATTACATTTATATTTACAGTCACTGTCTACACGAGGACCGGAAGTCTGATTATCAACAGATTTTGACAATACAAAACTATTACATTGTCTGGAGACCATTCATTTTGAAAGTCACAATTTCTCTTACAAACCACACCAAATTCAGCTCTGGATACTTTAGCATCCAGAGACTAGAAGTGTTTTATAGCAAAAGTAAAATTACATTGTATTAGAACACAGAGCTCTTTGATATGGCCCCTGCTTACTTTACTAGTTTCATCTTTCCCCATCCAGCTGCTCATTCCACTTCTAACCCTACATGATTCCCTTTATCTGGATAACTATTAATCCTTCATCCCTGGTGTCTGTGCTACATGGTAGGTACTCACTAGATGTCACAGGAAAGCTAACAAATTCACAGAAAGGGCCTTTGAGATCAGACTATATAGATGAAAAAGCAGTGGTTTAACATTAAAACATTGATATGGGACTGAAATAGGCTGAGCTATACTGTACCTTCCCTGTCCTCTAAAATCAAAATCTTTGCACACATTCTACTTAAGCACCAAGTGGTAAAGAATACAATGGAAGAAAATTTGCAAAACCGCATCCATATTCCTGTGCAGGCCAGTGGTTTGCCAGGTAAGGCACATTTGGCAATGTGTCTGGCCTCTACTGAATACAGGCCAGAGATGCTGCTGAACACCTTACGATGCACAGGACTGAAAATTCCTGGTGTAGGTGAAGAGTGCCTCCTGAAGTTTCACAGGACACAGCCTACACAGCCACATGTGGCAGCCCTGTGGGGTTCACTGGCCTTTAAGCAGCCGAACAATAGAGCCACAGAGGAAGATTGGGGGACAACACTCTCCCCACCCCCTAAACACTGACAGACTATTGTGGGGGGTTTCTACCTGGGATCTCACATGCTTTTCTTCTTCTCTGCCTTTTTCAAATCATATAAATTTCCAGGCCTATATGTTATACAAGTTCTTTACTGTGAAATACCTTCGAGATCACCTAGTCTGAAGACTCTTAACTAAGTGTACAATTAAATCCATAGCCTGTAGTTTTCTCAACTCATCTTGGCCTCCACACCCTACTGAATTAGAATCTCTGAGAAAGGAGGCTGGAACAGATTTGTAAAATAGTTGTTCAAGTGCTTGTTACTGACTATAATCGTAATGTATCCTTAATTAGTAGAGTCGCCTCATGGAGAACTACAGCCTAGGTAGGTAAAAAGAATTTACCCACACTAAAGGATAACTGCACTCGTTATCATCTAGAAAGCCTTTTAAATCACCAATTCTTAGGTCCTTGTGCCAGATTTAGAATCTCTGGGGGTAAGGTCTAACAATCTATTTTTACAACGTTCTCCCAATGATTCTGATGCAGAGCCAGACTTGAGACCACCAATATAGTCCATTCAGTTCAGCTTCCCACCTAAAATGCAGAAACCCTTTCTATCATCTGATTAAGTTCTAAGAACAGAAATTTTAGAGCTTTTTTATTTATGCTTCCAAAACGACGAAATAGATGTTCTTTTCCTTATTTGTCCCACTAAGTACAGCTTAACAGTCTAAAAAGTAGAGAAGAGACAGACTGATTAGGAATCCTGGGATGTGAAGGAAATTGAGTTCCCTGGTTTTCCTTTTCCCTCATTTATGTAATTCAGACTGGATGCTAGAGAAGGCAGCAACTCAACAATGCTAACGGGTGAAGGTGGAGACTAAAACAAACAAAAGAACCAAAATTCAACAAAATCCTGCTTTCTACAAGGGACCAGGAAAGTAGCAATCTAAGAAGAGAGACAATTTTCAGACAAACTTTCTACTATAGCCAAATACAGAAAAACTGTGGACTTGCCCCATATGAACCAGCAAAGGCCCAGAAGGAAACCCTTCTCAGGTGGTAACTAAGTACCTAAAATACATAATATCCCTGACTCCCCACTGCCCCGTATGGTAATCAGGTGATTCTCTTCCTTTTCTCTGGCTGGGGTGGTGTGAGAGAAGGCCTAGTAGAGTCAGGACGATGTTCACAACTACCCACCACCTGCAGTATCAGTGGCGACCACCTGGGGAGCAGCAATAAGTGATGTCAGCTCCTTCTGCAAGGGTAGTATCACCTGAGGCTTTTCCACCTGAGTGGAAAGCCTGAACTCCCAACCCAGCAGTAATGAAACACCATCACCAAGTCAGCGGAGTGGGAAACCTGGATTTCCCTTCCAATCAGTGAGGCAGCGCTCCCCTTCTGCAGCTGAAAATTTATCCAAGGGAGCCTGCTGTAGAGGCAATCTAAAAAAAGATCCAGAGTTTCATTACATAATAACCAAAATATCCGGATCTCAGTAAAAAAAAAAATCATTGCCATATCAAAAAAAAAAAAAATTTCAACTTCAATGAGAAGACAACAGATGCCAATACAGAGATGACATGTTAGAATTATCTAACGAGGATTTTAAAGCAGCCATCATAAAAATGCTTCAACGAGTATGTAATTATAAACACACTTAAGACATACACCTACTATGGATTCAAGGTGAGTGAACCCCAATAAGATACACTGAAAGAAATCTGTATCACAACACATTATAGTCAAACTTCTGAAAACTAACCACGAAGAAAAAGTCCAAAAAGCAGTTAAGACAGAAAGAACACCCTACCTGTAGAGGAAAAACAATTCCAATGATGGCAGATCTCTCATTAGAAACCAGAGACCAGAAAGAGGGCACAAGATTTTCAATTGTTTAAAGAGTTGTCAACACAAAAACCCTATATTCAGTGAATATACCCTTAAAGAATGAAGGGGAAATGAAGACATTCTCAGACTCTAAACCCAAGAGAATTTGTCACCAGAAGACGTACCCTAAACAAATGGCTACAGGAAGTTTTATGAACAGAAAGGAAATAATTTTAAGAAGAAATCTTGGGACATCAGGAAGGAAGATCAACAGAAAAAGCAAAATGAGTAAATACAATATTCTCTTTTGCTTCTTGAGTTTTAAATTACGTTTGATGGCTGAAACAAAAATTGTAATACCATTTAAGTTCTCAATTGTAAAGGGAATATTTAAGACAATTATAAATGGAGGAGACAAAGTGACGTAAAGGAAAGTAAGGTTTTTACACCTTACCTGAAGTGGTAAAATGTTGATACACAGTTAAATAGACTGATATACAGTTGACCGTTAAACAGGGGTTTCAACTGCATGGGTCTACTTATATGCAGGTATTTTTTTGGAAAAAAAAATTTTTGATATGCAGTTGGGAATCCACATATGCAGAGGGCCAGCTATATTTATACAAATTTTTGATTGTGCAGGGGTTGACACCCCCAAACTCCCATGTTGTTCAATGGTCAAATGTATACATCACATATATAGTAATATCTATGGCAAATACCAAAACCTACACAAAGAAATATACTTAAAAATACTATAGACAAATCAAAATGGAATTCTAATATATTCTCACATAACCTACAGAAAATTAGGGGGAAAAAAAACAAAGAAATTAAGAAATGAAAAAAAAAAGACAATGTAATAATTGATATGGTATGGCTCAAATATAAATGGTCTGAATACACCAAATAAGACATTTGACAGGATGGATTAAAAAATGAGCCTGGCGGGCCCGGTGGCTCAGGTGGTTGGAGCGCCGTGCTCCTAAGGCCGAGGTCACCAGTTCGATGCCCACATGGGCCAGTGAGCTGCATCCTCTACAGCTAAGATTGTGAACAACGGCTCTCCCTGGAGCTGGGCTGCCATGAGCAGCCGGAGATTGGCGTGAGCTGCCGAGGGATGCTGAGTGCTGCCGTGGGCTACAGTGTGCTGCCATGAGTGGCCAGTGGCCAGCATGAGTGGCTGGCAGCCAGCATAAATGGCCAGCAGCCAACCTAAGCAGCCAGCAGCCGGTGAGGGCAGCCGGTAAGAGCTGCCGCGAGCTGCCAACTGACGACCAACTGCCTCAGCCGGGGGAAGCACAAGGCTCATAATACCAGCATGGGCCAGGGAGCTGTGTACTACACTAGACTGAGAAACATCAGCTTGAACCGGAGTGGGGGGGGGGGGGAAGCAGAAGAAAGGGGGAAAAAATGAGCCAGCTACATGCTACCCACAAGAAACTCACTTCAGATATAACAATATATACAGAGATTAAAAGTAAAAAGGTCGGAGGGGACGGCTGGATGGCTCAATTGGTTAGAGCACGAACTCTTAACAACAGGGTTGCCGGTTCAATTCCAACATGGGCCACTGTGAGTTGCACCCTCCACAACCAGACTGGAAGACAACGAGCTGCTGCTGAGATGCCGTGGGGTGGCCGGATGGCTCAGTTGTTTAGAGCATGAACTCTCAACAAGGTTGCCAGTTCAATTCCCACATGGGATGGTGGGCTGTGCCCCCTGCAACTAAAGACTGAAAATGGCGACTGGACTTGGAGATGAGCTGCTCCCTCCACAAATAGATTGAAGGGTAACGACTTGACTTGGAGCTCATGGGTCCTGGAAAAACACACTGTTCCCTAATATCCGCCCCCCAAAAAAAGTAAGTTTGTAAAAGGATATACCATGCAACCATTAATCAAGAAAGCAGGAATGGCTACCAGAGAAAGGAGACTTCAATGCAAAAAAATTACCAGCGATAGAGAGGAATATTACACAATGATAAAAGGTCAAGCCACCGAGATATACAGCAATACTAAGTGTGGAAACACCAACCAATAGAGGTGCAAGATATCACAAAACTGAAAGAAAAAAGGGAAAAATCCACAATTACAGCTGGAGACTTCAACACCCTTTTCTCAATAATTAATAAAAACAGTAGACAGAAAATCAACAAAGATAAAGACAAATTAAACCACACCAACAGCAGAATACACATTCTTTTCAAGCTCCAAGCTCCCACGGAACATACCCAAAATAAGGTCATGAAACAAATCTCAAAAAATTTAAAATAATCAAAACCATAAAGAGTATGTTCTGACCACAGGAGAATCAAACTAGAACTCAAGAAGAGAAAGATGACAAGAAAATCTCTCAATACCTGTAAACTAAACAACACACTTCTTAGCAAACTTTGTGAGATCCAGCTAAAGCAGTGCTGACAGGGAAATTCATAGCACCAAATGCTTATATTAAGAAAAGTCTCAATTGAATAATCTAAGAAATATAATCTCAACTCAATTCCCACCTTAAAAAACTAATAAGAGCAAAATATACCCACAGCAAACAAAAGGAAAAGATAAAAAGAGATTTAAAAAATTGACAAACCCCTAGCAGAACTGAGAAAAAGATACGAATTACCAATTTCAGGAATGAAACCCGCACTAGAGACGTTGCACATATCAAAAGGATAATAAAGGAATACTAAAAACAATTCTATACACATAAATTTTACATTGGATAGAATGGACCAATTCTTCAAACAGCACTAACTACAACTCACCCAATATGAAATAGTTAATCTAAATAACCCTTTAACTAGTAAGGAAATTAAATTTGTGATTTCAAAAACTTCCACTTAAAATTTTCTAGGACCAGATGTTTAACTGGAAAATTCTACCAATCATTTAAAAGTCATACAATCTCTTCCAGCAAACAGGAGGGAAGACTTGCAATTTATTTAATTCATTTTATGAAGTCAGCCAGGATTATCAATACCATAATCAGACAAAAACAGTACAAAAAAGAAAACTTCAGGTCAATATCATACCTCATCAACACAAACACAAAAATTTTAAACAAAATATTAGCAAAGAGAATTTGGCAACTTATAAAAGAACTACACAGTATAACCAAGCAAACTTACCCCAGGGATACAAGACTCTATCAATATTCAATGACCAATCAATGCAACCCACTGCACTAACAGACTAAAGAAGAAAACCCCATGATCATATCAACTGATGCAGAAAAAGCATTTAATAAAATTCAGCACCCATTCACGATAGAACTGTCAAAAACTTAGGAAAAGGAAACTGTCAAAAACTTAGGAAAACTTAGAAAAAGGAACAGTTCTCAACTTGATAGACAAGATCTACAAAAAACACACTATAGTAAACATAAATGTGAAAGACTGAATTTCTTTCTCCCATAAATACCAGAAACAAGTCAAAGACGTCTGCTCTTAACAGTGCTAATCAACACAGTACTGGAAGTTTGCCAGCATAGTAAGGTAAGAAAAGGAAATAAAAAGCATAAAGATAAAAGATAAAATATTTGCAGATGTCACAATAGTCTATGTAGAAAACCCCAAGTAATTAACTGAAAATACTTCTAGAACTTAATAAGGTCTATTAGGTTGCAGGATTCAAAATTAACATGCAAAAATCAACTGTATTTCTTATATACTAGCAGTGAACATAGAAATGGAAATTGGAAATACCATTTACAATCACTCAAAAAGAGAGAAATACTTAAGTATAAATCTAACAAAGCAGGTACAGGACTTGTATGCTAAAGACTACAAAACGTTAATCATAAAAATCAAAGACGACTTAAATAAATGGAGAGACATACTATGTTCAAGGATTAAAAGACTAAGCAGAGTCAAGGTATTAATGCCCCACCAAATTGATATACGGGTTTAACACAATTTGGATCAAAATCCTCCCTCCCCCCAAAACACCCCAGCAAGATTTTTTATAAATGTAGACAAGATTATTCTAAAATTTATATGGAAAGGCAAAGCAACTAGAATAGCTAAAAATAATTTTGAAGAATAATAATAAAATGGAAGAACTCACTCTACCCATTCCAAGACTAATTATAGAGCTACAGTAACCAAGACTGTGTATGTAGTACTGGTGGAGAGAACAGAATAGAAAAACCAGAAACAGCCTCACACAAGTGTGACCAAACAATTGTGACAAAGGTGCAATAGCAATTCAAAGGAGAAAGAATAGTCTTTCAATAAAAAGTGCTGAAAACAATTGGATATCTATAGGCAAAAAATAAACTTCTAACTAAACCTCATGCAAAAATTAACTTAAAATGGATATATTTAACGTAAAACAACACTATAAAGCTTTTTGAAGAAAACACAGGAGAAAATCATTAGGATCTATGGCTTGGTAAAGAGCATTCAAACACATCAAAAGCATGATCCATAAAATAATTTTTTTTAAAAAATCAATCAATTGAATATCAGAATTAGAAGTATTTGCTGTGCAAGAGACTTTGTGAAGAGGATGAGAAGACAAGCTACAGACTTGAAGAAAATATCTGCAAACTACGTATCTGACACAGGATTCATATTTAGAATATATTAAGAACTCTCAAAACTCAACAGTAAAAATAAAAAACCAATCCAATTAGAAAATGAGCAAAAGATATGAAGACATCATCGAAAAGGATATATGGATGGTAAATAAGCACATGAAAAAGATGTTCAATATCACTAGCCATCAGGGAAATGCAAATTAAGACCACGATGAGGTATCACTACACACCTATCAGAACAGCTAAAATAAAAAATAGTGACAATACCAAATGCCGGCGAAGATTCCGAGACACTCGATCTTTCATACATTTCTGGTGGGAATGTAAAATGGGACGGCCACTCTGGAAAATAGTTTGGCAGTTTCTTAAAAAACTAAACAAACTTAACCATGACCCAGCAATTGCCCTTCTAGGTATTTATCCCAGAGAAATGAAAACTTAAGTCCACAAAAAACCTGTACACGATTGTTCATTAGCAGCTTTATTTGTAATAGCCCCAATCTGACCAAAATGTCCTACAATAGATGAATGGCTAAATAAACTGTGGTGCATCCCATACCATGCAATACTACTCAGCAATAAAAAGGGAAAACAATTGATACACACAACAACTTGGATGGCATTATATTGAGTGGAAAAAACAAAGCTTTAAGGCCCCAAACTGTAACATTTTTGAAATGACAAAATCACATGTGATAAAATGACAGAACTACGCACACACATTGCACAATGTCAATTTCCTGGATTTGATATTGCATTAGTTATGTAAGACGTAACCATTGGGGGAAACTGGACGAAGGGCAACATGGGGCCTCTCTGCACTGTATTTGAAACTTCCTGTGAACCTAATCTCTAAATCAAAAGCTAAAAAAAAAAAGGTAAAACTATATCTACAAGAAAAAAATAAATGAGGCTCTAACCAAGAAAATGTGAAATGTCCTGAAATCCACACAAGAAAAGAAACTGGATACCAATTTCTCCAAATTTGCCAGTCCTAAGTAAATGTTCAGATGACATCACCAACAACTTCTCTAAATTATCAGAAAAAAAATATTTATACATATATGTGTGCGTGTATATATATATATGTATATATGTATATATATATGTTATACACGTACACACACACACACACATATATATATAAACATGCTAGAGAAGGGGTTGGCAAACTACAGCCCATGAGCCAACTCCAGCTGTCTGTTTTATACATAAAAGCTCACTTTCATGAAATGGACACAAACATGAAAAAAAAACCTACTGGCTTTCGATATTGGTTATTTTACACTAATACTGGTATCAGAGAACAGTATCATCTTACAAATTAACATTTTTCATTTTATTGGAGAACAAATTTTAATAATCCATTGGGATGTTTTTATGCCTAAAACAAGTTTCCAAATCTATCAAAATATGAGACTTTTTAAAAGAGCAATTTCCCATCTGCCATCCAATTTACCAAACTGCATAAAAATCTGTGCTCCCTAAATAGCTCTAAGTAACTCTGAGTGATAAACACACAATGTGAGATATAGATAATGTATCATAGAATTGTATACCTGAAATCTGTATAACTTTACTAACAATTGTCACCCCAATAAACTTTAATTTAAAAAAAAAAGTTCTAACTTACACAAACAATGGAATTACAGCTTAACAGCAATTACCATACCTTGGAAAGTATTAAATCACCTAACCATCGCACACAATCGACATAATTCCTATGTATGTCTCTGGTAGAAAAATCAGGAAAGTGAATTTTCTGAGAAATAAACGGCCTGAAACGGAAATGTCAAAAGTTAAGAGAAAAAAGTATAGTAGAAATCAATTTTTGGATTTACAGAATTTTGAAAAATTAAATATATAACTGTTGATTTTTGTGTTCCCAGAAAAGTGAATACCTGTGTGTTTACTGAGAGCTGAAGTCTCCTTCTATTTTTGTTTCTATATTTTATACCATCATCGGCTCTCAATTAAATTTTGGTTTTATCCTATGAACTTTCACTTATAAAAATTCAGCTTCCAAATCTAACCACTTCAATTCTGGCTACGCTAACAATTGAGAAGCAAAGACATCTGATTATAGAGCTGAAAGTTTCTCATATGGAAAATACAAAGGTACCTACTCAATTCTTTAAAATTAGTTTGTGAAAGTCAACACATTTGGATTATTTCAAAAGATAAGTCATTTTTCTAGGAACAATGACACATCAATCCAAAGGCTACTGCCAGAGAGAGTTAATATGAGAGCCCTGCCTTGAGGAACAATTTTTGAAAATAGTATCTGACAGAAATTTGACATTAGTTTTAAGACTTTTCCTGTATTTAGGAAAAGTAAAATATGGTGCCACCTTTTTTCCCTTAAAGATGTTTGTGGAAAAAATCATAAATTAGAAGTTGCAGATAATTCTGTAGTTTATTAAAAGTATACCTAACATTTTGTAAGCACTTCGGTGTTTATTCTGAAATGACTGTAGAAGTTTGATATGCCATGAATTAGTTATATCTTGGGCAACTCACATGTCCTCTCTTTACTTTTCCCTCATATGTAAAAAGGATGCTGGGCTGAATCATTTCAAACATTCCTTCCAATTCAAATTCTGGGGTCCTTTCCTTATTAAAACATTAAAATGTTATTAATGATCTGATATAAACTCTTAACTCTGCTATAATTATGTTAACTGCTTTTAAATGAAATACATAGTATAATCTACGGTTGAACCCCTCTCAAGAAGACCAGCATAACTCACTGTTATTTTCTGTAAGCTGCGTAAAATGTAACTTCCATGTATTCCAGAGCTCCAGAAAATATAAAAACATAAATTGGTGTTTTAAAATAAAAAGTTGAAAGTTGTACTACCTTAGAGACCACTGAGGTCTGATGAATGTTAGTGTATTGAAATTCTACTAATGGTTACAAATTTAACTAACAATCTATTGATAATCTGGCCTGATAACCAGAAAATAAACTCTAGCTCTTTGCTTTAAACACAAGTGCAAACAAGTTAATGTACATAGACATATGATAGTTATAGTGAGTCTTAATAATCTGATAAGATTCTGAAAAGATAATTAAGAATTGAAAATACAGTTAAGAAAAGATAGCTAAGAATTGAGGCATTTCAAAAATTCATTAAGAAAACTGCAAAGTTCCCACCTCTTAGTCCCATGGATCAAGGCTCCTGCTTTTGAATATTCTCCATTTAATGAAATGAGCACCAATTAAGGGAAATTATTACATTATCATATCATTAAGAGCTAAGAACCCATTTAAAAAACAAGATTTACTGTTTTGAATTAGAATGTACAGTGCTGACAAATAATGCTAATATTATCCTGAAGGGTCTTTTGCTCTATTCCACAGTAAGTTTAAGAGGTTTACAACTTTTATGTTAAAAGGTGAGGCATATGCAAAACCAAATAAAAATAAATGTGCTAATAAGTTAGTAAAAACAGAATTTAAAGATTTTGAAAATGAACCACAAAAAGATTAAAAGTAAATGACTTCTATCAAAAATCAGTGAATTTTATGGTATGTAAATTATACCTTAAAGTTTAAAAGAAGGGCTTCTAAACTCAGTGTGGGGGACTTACATAATAATTTAGGAAAAGTAAACTCATTTATTCAACAGCATGAGGTAGAAAATTGTTTTAAATACCACAAATGTTACCTGTTAGTTTTATTTGGGTTATAATCATAAGATTCCTTAATTGCATTAATCATTCTCTTTGAATTGATCCTCCAAAGTTTAAGAGAGTGATCCATACCACAGGACATTATTTTTTCACCTAAAAGATCATAATCCTGCATGTAAAACAGAAAAGCTTAAATTAAATATTTAAATTATTTTTCCAAATTATACTATCCAATTTTCACCTGATGCATAGTATTGTGAAAACTGTTCCAAATCACAACACTAACATTTTGGGTTTCATCTATGTGGGACATAAAACTGACTTTTTACTGCTTTCAAGATTTTGTCATCACCACAGTACATGAGCTTATATACTACAGAAGGCAAGAAAGTCCTGTTTGAACTTCATTTTATCTATTCAGTTATCTTTAAAATACGTTTTGCTTGATTTTGGAGGTAAATAGAATGCTTAGGTATGACAAAAACCTGAATAGTTCTAGTTATATTACTTTTCTTTGTCTAGCCCTGATCAAACAATGAAACTGACATATATATGTAAAAGTACAATGAGTCCTTACACAACTGAAATTTAATTTTACCTGTACATCTATGTCAAAAACTTCAGATACATTGGCTTTAGAGTTCGCTTTTTAAGGGAATAAAAAAACTGTCTGAAAGGAAATAATATAAAGTTTGTCACTTGCTGTTTACTAGTTTTTAACAAGTCACCTAATAGGTGTTCTATTGTTAACCTTATCCCACCTGATTTCATAGATAAGACACTGAGACACAGATACTATTTAATTTAGTACACAGTGTTAATGAAATCTCACGCATCAATCACTTTAGCAATGACCTCCTATATTATAAAGAGTCTCTGCTCATTTTAAGAAATAACAATAAAGTTCTACTTAAAGAAATTTTCCTTAGTAATCTAGATATTCTATGTTAATTCAACCATTGAAATAATCATGAACAATATTTTGCAAGAGCCTAAGACCTTTTAGGTTGGTATTTATTGAATTCACAAATCTGGTTTCTGCTACTTTTCCTAACTACCTATCAACAGCAACATGCAACCTTAGAGCCATTAGCTGATTTAGAGTTTTTAATAAAGGATGATAGTTTTGGCTTTCACACATTGAGCCAGATGGAGAATGCTACTGCAACTTCTATAAAATCCAAGTTGGCAGGTATCTTACCACGTTGCGTACGGCGAGGTTTAAATCCCTCGTGAAGATTCGCGTGATCCGTACGCAATGTGTTAAGGTAGGTATGATTCTCACAAAGCATATAAATCCCAACTATAGAAAAATGCTATAAGCTTCAAAATATGGTGCGTATTTAAATAGTTTAATGAAACAGAACTGTGTAGCTGTAAAATTACTAAATAAGCTATACACAGAACATAAGTTAATATAATGTATATAAAAAAGGAAACTCGAGAAGAAATCCTTGTATCACTACAATATAAAGATTATAATACAAAGATAACACCATACCATCAAAGAAACGTTACCTAAAATTTAGTGTGAGCACAATAAAACACTTACTAAAACTGGATAACATATTTCAAGTTCAAAGAAAAGATGCAAAGTTAATTAATAAGTAGTTTAACCTTTAATAACTGAGAAACAGCAAAACAAACGGTGACTTGGTGATTTTAGATCAGTAAAGGAAAAGAACAATTTCATAGTATTTTCATGAGAATCCAGCAGCTGCTATAAAAAGTGCTTGATTACAGATAAAAGAGTCTGACTTGCTTTATTCTTTCACGTGTAAAATAAAAACCTTGCATGTCACAAGTAAATGAAATGGCTGCCTAACAGGCTATATGACAAAAACGCACATGCTGTCTTACAAGGAAAGAGTTCCATTGGGATTGTTCACAACTATGAGAACGTGGAAGTTACTGCCCTGTAGCTTTCAACTTACAGCACTTAGAACTTCATCTCTGTGCCCTTCTACACCTCCAAATATTGCCACGAGAGTGTCCGTTTGGATATTCCATAATCTTAAAGCATGATCTAGTATAGACAAAAAAATAAGATGTATTTATATCATTCATTTACTGTGGACTTCAAAACCTCTTGAACAAAGTAAATATTACAAAAGTCTGGACTTCCTTATGTGCAGTAAAGACTAAGAATGGAATCCATATTATACAGCAACTTAAAATATTTACATTATATATAGATTTAGCCATGTATGAGCTCTAACTTTCAAGAAATACGTATGTGGTCTTAAAATAAATTATTTACCTCACACAATTTCCTTTAAATCTCCTAATTTGGTGGAGATATGCTTTTGAGATAAGCAAACACTTAGGGATCTGACCTAAGTTTTACACTGAGCCACAGGACAAGACACTAGAGGTTCCTGTCCTCCACCACATCCACACTGACATACTGAAGAGGACTCAGTAGATTTGTAAGATTTCTACAATAAATCCAAAAACAGGGCTGAAACTTACATACATCACGCCATAACTTTATAGTATTAGACCTTTTAAAAATTATTAACTACAACTTGAACAATCTCATTTTCTAATAAACATTAGCAACAAAATAGTATGCAGCATTAATATAAATGCCATGCAGAACTTGAACTATTAACAATGTTCATACTGTACATGCATATTACATATTACCGCAATTACAATGTACATTTATGCTAATTACAATGTACTTATTAATTACAATATATATATTACACTAAATACATTATAATACATTGTGTTAGTAGTACTAGAAATTAGCATGGCCATGAAAAAACAATTACTTGATTCTAATTGCATACAAATATTTAGGTGGACATTTGTTTTCATTTCTCTTGAATAAACATATACCCAGGAGTAGTAATTCTATGTTTAACTTGTTGCCAAAGTATTTTTCACTCTGGAACCGCCAAACTGTTTTTCAATATGCCTACATTTCACATTCCCACCAGCAATATGGTGGTGGTGGGGGGGAGGGGGCAGTGTTCCAATGTCTCCACATTCTAGTCAACATATTATTGGTAGTCTTTTTGCTTACAGCCATCCTAAGTAGGTGTGAAGTGGTATTTCTTGGTTTTGATTTGTATTTCCCTAATGATTAATTATACTGAGTGCCCTTAAATGTGCTTATCAGACATTTGTGTATGTTGTTTGGAAAGGTGTCTATTCAAAACCTTTGCCCATTTTTAAATTTGGATGTCTTTTTATTGTTGAACTGTAAGAGCTCTTGATACAAGTCCCTTATTAGATATACGATTTGCAAATATTTTCTCCTATTCCATAGGCTGTCTTTTCACTTTCTTAATGGTACTGTTTGCAGAAAAATTCCTATTCATTTTGTAAAGCTGTTCAATTAAAAAAAAAAAAAAAATGACGGTGGCCAGTTGGCTCAGTTGGTTAGAGCGCAATGCTCATAACACCAAGGTCGCCGTTGTATTCCCACATGGGCCAGTCGTCTGATGCGCCCTCCACAACTAGATTGAAAACAAGGACTTGACTTGGAGCTGATGGGTCCTGGAAAAACACACTATTCCTCAATATGCCCCCCCCCCCCCGCCGCCCCCAAAATGCTATTGCTGACAGCAGGGTTAAAAAGTTGTAATGTTTAGAATAAGTGAGGCATTACTGCCTCTGTCACTTGTAAATACCTGAGCCCAACAACTGTTATCAAGAAAAGTTGCCAGCTCTTCTTAGGTGCTGATTTCCGAACATAAACATTTTCATTTAAGTATTTTAATTTGAGGACATCTTTTAATATTAGCAGACTGTAGGGGGCAGTTACAGATTTGACAAGTCTTTAAGAATAAACTTAACTAGAATAATAATATAGAAATAAGATGACTAGAATGTAGAAATGAGAGAAAGGGCAATCAAGAACAGAACATAGGGGGCCGGCCCGGTGGCTCAGGTGGTTAGAGCTCTGTGCTCCTAACTCCGAAGGCTGCCGGTTCGATTCCCACATGGGCCAGTGGGCTCTCAACCACAAGGTTGCCAGTTCAATTCCTCGAGTCCCGCAAGGGATGGTGGGCTCTGCCCCCTGCAACTAAGATTGAACATGGCACCTTGAGCTGAGCTGCCTCCCGGATGGCTCAGTTGTTGGTTGGAGCGCGGGCTCTCAACCACAAGGTTGCCAGTTCAATTCCTCGAGTCCCGCAAGGGATGGTGGGCAGTGCCCCCTGCAACTAAAATTGAACATGGCACCTTGAGCTGAGCTGCCGCTGAGCTCCCGGATGGCTCAGTTGGTTGGAGCCTGTCCTCTCAACCACAAGGTTGCTGGTTCGACTCCCGCAAGGGATGGTGGGCTGCGCCCCCTGCAACTAGCAATAGCAACTGGACCTGGAGCTGAGCTGCGCCCTCCACAACTAAGACTGAAAGAACAACAACTTGAAGCTGAACAGAACCCCCCACAACTAAGATTGAAAGGACAACAATTTGACCATTGTTCCCCAATAAAGTCCTGTTCCCCTTCCCCCCCCAAAAAAAAAAAAAAAAAAAAAGAACAGAACATAGCTATAAAATCAACCCAAATCATCTCAGAGAGCTCAGAAATTATTAAGAGGCCCGTCTGAACTAGAATGGACTTATAATGCTAATACAGCATGCAGAGCAAGGCAATGCCATAAATATGGGAAACAGTTCAAAGGCTTATGCAGGAGAACTTAGCATTTTAAGGCATTCTATAGGGAATCCTTTATAAAACAAAAGTTTTAAAAATATCCATAAATGTTGTCACGCAGCAGCCTAGCTGACTGTCCCCTCGTGCCTTTCCTTAAGGAAAGAAGAGTCTGTGAGACTGTGCCTTCTTGGGACCTTGCTTCATCTTTATGCTTATGCTTTATGTCTCTCTGTTTGGCCCCCAAAAGATGGTTTGTCAGCCAAGGACGAGTAGGATTTCTCACGGGAGAGACAACCTAAGACAGGCAGAGCCATGTGGGGACCCCCATGAGCTACCATGAAAAATATGGAAAGGGGCATTATCTCTTTCCCCTGTTCAAAGAGAGCCACTACTGACACTGGCTTTCCCTCTCTCCTGATTGTGAGAGAACTGAGGAGAGCGATAACATCAGCTCTCCCTGTTTAGCTCAACGATAAGGTTTCAACATGAGAGATTTGTCCCCAGGAGGGTACATACCTTGATTAAGTCATCATGGAACTTCCTGCTTTGGCTGTTTGCAGGCAAGGGTGATTGGTTTAAATCATTTTTCTTGTATGATGTATGAGACTCACAGACCATGAAAAAAACAATGTTACTTCCTTGTATGATCATAAAAGCCACCAGTCGGCCCGATTCGGGGCTCCAGTCCTTAAAAGACTGTGAGACCCTTGGCCCTCTGTGATTTAACTGCATTAAGTCTCTGTTTCTTTCTTTCTTAAAAACTTAAACCTAATGCCGCCCCTTCTCGTTCCCTCACTGCCTGTGTTGCGCTGGATGCAACACATATAAAGGCAATATGGATTTTCAGATGCATTATTTCTTATTACACAATTGGACAGAGTGGTAAGTTGACTTATAAAACTATCTTAAAAACTCTTAAAAATATCATTAATTTTGGTGATATGCCCCTTAAAATTAATGAAGTTTAACATAATAATTCAGCTGAGGATGAAGTTCTAGAACTATCATAAGGCAATAAATAAGAAGAGCAACATAACTAATCCTCAGTACCAATTATTTTATTTACATCTGATGAAACAGTGTATTTCACGGTCCCTTTCCCCAATTCTTGGTTTAGGGAAGCTAATATTATTGCCTGTGATTTTTTTAGTAAAACTTACTGTTATAAATACTTTATAAATTTGGCTTTTTTATTTAGAACAGTTTGTCCCTTAAAAAAAAAAAAAAAAAAAACCATTTCCAAAGAAATAGGACTAAAGTAACATTTGCTTCTCTTACCTTTACTGACTGACAGGAGAAGATTTGGATCTCTGGGGTGGAATTTCAGCTCATTGATAGCATTTCCATGGCCAACATAGTGCTACAATAAATTTAAAATATATATTTCATATAAAAATTAATAAATTCTTTTTCATTCATCTTAAGAGAATGGAAAGAGTTTCACTTAAAGTAGTGGTTCTCAACCTTGCATATTAAGTCACCCAACAAACTTAAAGGAAAAAAAAAAGCTCAAGTCCTACCTGCATATGTTCTGATTGGATTGGATTGGCTGAGGCAAGGCAAAGATTTAAAAGATTCTCCTGTATTCTATTGTGCCCCCAAGGTTCAAAACTTCTAATGAAAGCGATTTGTAAAACATAGTATCAAACTTCCAAGGCTTCAACTTTCAGTCCTCCACAACATGCCCTTGACTCTATACCCCTAGTTATGGCATCTTGGAAAATGGACTCACTTTTTTGTTATTGTTCATTAAGAGCCTTTTAGAATAAAGCAAGGCAGGAGGGAAATAATTTAAAAAGAAAACATTGAAAATAATATTTTCCCACTATTCCTTAATTTCCATTACCTAAATGTAACAAAGGTTCTCAAAAACCCGTCTAAGGGATGCAATAAGCAAAATATAAATCATATTAGAAATTTACAGACATTGATTCCATTAGTTTTAAATTCAACTTTCAAGTTTTCACAGGTGTGCATTCAAAAGAAAGCAGATCTACAATTTCCCAGAAAACCCACCTTTATGCACTGCATTGTTATGGGATTAATTATTCTAATTATGCCTCTAGATCCAGCCACAGCCAGCAGAGGATGGCTTGTATTGCTATCATATGTCCATGCACAAGTGTAAAAGTTTTCATCAGCCTAAGAAATGCCAGTTAAGAAATATAATTTTTTTTTTTGAAAATTAAACACATCAACAATTACATCTCCAAAGAACTGCTGCTGAAGTCTTTGACACAGAACTTCCTTTTTTTCTTTATATTACCCGATTTAAACAATGGAGATTTTTAGGTCTAAAATCTGTAACAAATGATCACACAAAATCAGTTCTTCCACTGAATTTTGATTACTAGTTAGCTGTTTGTATAATTCAACTCTGTTTTTACAAAGCAGCCACAGACAGTATGTAAATGAATGGGCATGATTGTGTCCAAATAAAACTTTATTTACAAAAACAGGTGGCCCATTACCTCAAAAACAAAAAGCAAAAACAGATGGCCAGCCCCACCAACTGTACTCTGAAGACCCCTGCTCTATACCCCAATACCTCTGACAATGTGCTTCTAGATAAAAATAAAGAACTGTTCAGTTTTGCAACCTTTCCTGTATGAGATCTTCCCAGTATCACTACGGGTCACTTCCTTCCATATCATCTAGGGAAGACTGAATGTCCTTGTCTTTTCTCGTTTATTAAGTTTTGCATATGGATCTAGAAGAAACATCTTATCACCAAGCGATGACTGTTATCTAACCTTTTGGCTTTTTTAATCTTTTTCTTTTATGAACCCATGTTTTGCAAAATTTTATTCCCTAAACAAACTGCACGTTTATTTTTCCCCTGTAGGCTTAGCTGATCATATACTTGGTATGACTGCCAGTCACAGCTTTTTATCAACCCAAGTTCGTCAATGTAACTACTCTGAAATGATCAAATTCTAAGCAAAGTCAAAAAAACAGGTTTTGGCTACTCACTTATCATTTTCTATTACTGGATTTCCACTGCTCATCTCTAGCCACCCATACCCTCCTCCCTCGTAACTACCCTACAATGGATTTCTAGGGATCAGGAAAGCTGGATAGATAGATACCAGAAATCTCCTGGGTGGTAGTGAAGAAAAGAGCATTGGTTAAGATTAAGAAACAACAATATAACTTTAGGGAACTAATTAATTTAGAAAAGTTTCAGTATACTTGTTGAAAGTCAGCTTCTTTAGCCAAAGACAGAAAATCCAGGAAAGGATACATCAGCATCTACATAGGATTGTAACAGCCGAATTTCTCCTTGGGAGTGACATTCATATAAAGTAACCTAGTGGAAACAAAATATAGTGACTTATATCTCAAATATAGAAACACATGTTTTAGCTTCCAAATATATTTTAGTCACAAGTGTATCTTTAAGATACTACACAAACTACTGCTTTAAAATAACTCCTTAACTTTAGAAAGCTATTATAAAGCCTGTGTTTTATATATATATACATATTTCCAGAATATATTAAATACTGCAATACTAACAACTCCCTTGTTATCAAGTTAATTTTGATTGAGAACAGAATACCAACACTAAGAAACAGAAAACAAATATAGGTACATAAAGGTAGATGTGAAAACCATCCCCATTTTGTGACCTTTGACTGACCTCACTGTCTTTAGTAAACACATCAAAGCCCTCTAGTCAATGATTATCTGTTCCCTAAATCTTAACCATAAATAAATATCAAACTGATGATAGCACTGACCACTAGGAGGTATGGCCCCTGGCGCTACTGCATACTTTGCCCCTTTATCTTATTGATCAATAGTACCTGAGTTACATTATAAAAACAGTACAGCAACAGGAGTCTTTAGTAGAGAATAATTTAATTTGTGCAAAACTGCTGGGCTGGCTGTCGGCTCTTGCCCAATCCTCCTAAGTTAAGTTACCATATAATGAATTCTGTTATATTCTATGGAGTTGCCTGCTTCGTCTTTCGGTCTGCACATACCTTCTTTTTATGGTGGCCATTACACCTTTGCTCCACCATCAGATAACAGGAAACAATGTGCATTAAAAATCACGTTTTTTTATTTCTCTAAGAAACTTAGCAATTACTAAAGCATAAAATTTTGTTTTATTCAATAAAAAGAAACATCTCTCAGATTAACCCCTCTTCCCCTCTTAGGCTGAAGGTAGAGTAAGTAACTTGGATTTGTTTGTCAATGCATATCCAATTAGTCTATTTCCTCCATCTTTCTTTTTCTAAATACAACCAATCTATTTCTATAGTATTCCTCATAACTCCTAGTACAGTATTGATGGATACCCAGAATATTACCTAGTAAAGACTTAGGAGGACAATTTTTCTCTGAGGTGATTTCAATTTAATAGAAAACTCCTGAGACTCTCTGGAAAGCACTAGGGAGTCTTCCTGTTCTCCATTTATTTAGAAGTAAATGGAAGGAATAAATAAGTCTTTGCAATTCACATGTTCAACCTCTGGTACAACTAAAAAGTTAAATAATGGTTTACATTAAAATGTGCCCAACATGGTTTTTTCCATGCACCTCTCTCCAGGATATTTTTGGCTTCCTTAAATAAAAACAAACAGATGCTTACTGCAAATAATTAATATATTTTCAATAACTATTAAATAAAGCCACTGGATTTATGCTTTGCATTTATATAGAACCACTGATTACATTTATTTTTAAGAAATCAGACTTCTTGTCCAAGTTAGAATAATAAACTATTACAATCACTTCCAAAAAGAGCAAAGTCAATTATTTCTACCTCTCAAAACAAAATATGAAGACAAAATATAAATAGAAACCTGTTTTATGAACAATTGGGAGTAATGTGAAATAAAGATGTTATTTTCAGTCATGAATAGTGGATTTACTCAACTTCTAGAATGCTTCATTTTTACATAAAGCAATACTGTCACATCAGCTATACAAAATTTATTTCAAAATCATTACACTTAAGTATTATATTAACACGCGAGTCTGATAATCAAGCCAAATGCCAAACAGATCCCTTAACACTCACTCTGTTGCTTCCTACAGTCGCAAACACTAGTGGGTCTCCTTCTTTACTGTGCCAGTTAAACTGAACTCCAAACAATGGTTGATTATGATCTTCCTAAAAAACAATCATGAAATAAGAAAAATAGAATTTAGAAACCAAAAAATGGTAGTACGCTAACCACCCCTATTAACTTTTTTCCAAAATGCAAGCCACTACTATTTTGTAATATCATACATCAACTGATTTTTGACACTAAAAAGATTATATACTAGTGCAGTTTTCACATTTTAAAATACTGGTGTATGGTAAAGTTTTATAACAACCAAAGACTTAAATCATAAGTTAGGAACAAGTACTTATGTATGAAAATACTTTGAAATTTGCCTTCTATTTTCTTACACCCACTGGGTGTAATTGGGTAATTGTAGTAGATGCATTTACTCTCAGGACATAAGGACACAATTTATTTTTCTGAAAGAGGAAACTAACAAATGACCTAAGAGTTAGTACAGCTTCTCTGGCACGCACTAAACTTTATTGGGTTTAATTTTTCCCTTGTAAAATGAAACATATCAGACTCCATTCAAATCACTGCTTTCTATTAGTCCTGTAAGATACAATTTTAAATAAGCTTGAATTTGGGTCCAAAAAGTAAAACGTCCCAAGAAGTTTTATAATGAACAAGTTTTGTAATTGAATAGTGGGAACCAGTGGAGGCGATGGACAATGTAATTTCAGTTACTAGGAGGCTCTAAAGAAGAGAATTAAAAACAAGTATTGTTCAGTTATTTTTCAAGTTTTGTTCAGTTATTTTTCAACCTGAGGATTTAACTGGCAATCTCTTGACATTTAACAGTAACTTTCATATTCACTTTAAGGTACTGTTTTCACTTGCAAAGTGTAGCAACTTTCATTTCTTATCCTTTGAAAAGCCACAGCTTAAGCTTTGAAATATTTAATGGAAATATTTAGCCAACAGTTAAAACCACTTTCCAGACATATTATCTAAAAACAGGTTAATATAACTAAATAGTAACATGAAACTATAATGGACACTTTGCCTTTTAAAAAAATATATACTGAGATTAATTTCCTTCCTTTTAAGAGTATAGTTTGACACATTGAGCAATGAATTCTGCTACAAAAACAGAAAAATAATGTCCACATAGCTATAGTCGTTTATGCTTTCTGAAGACTATCTAAAAGTATACTTAGATATTTAGAAAAGATTCTTACATAAGATAATGTAATGTCTATTTCTGATCAGCATAGGGAAAATACCCCTAAATTTAAAACAGAAAATGAATGTATATGTAAAGGAAAACATTTTATGTAAATACCACTAATCCTTTCTATAAGCAAAAATACTACTGAGAAGCAGTAATTTAACCCCAACCACTTGCTTTCCACAAATATTGAATACTGAAAAAAAGTTTTAATTTATATACCCTTTCTTTGGAAACAATTACAAATAAAGGATAACAGTTAAATTTTTTAAACTGCAGAAACTAAGACATCTGTTTCAATGTACGCTGGTTCAAAGTCACATTAAGTTCTTTTTAATAACAAGTACCAGGAAGTGGCTTGTGTTTTTAAGTTTTACCAAAATGTGAAGAGTAACATTTTCCAAAATCTTCTATTTGAATACAAACAATAAAGAAAAACCAGCCCGCAGTACTAAGTATTATCCATGTAAGTTAGAACAAAACAAGCTAAATAAATGTTTAATGGATTATAAATATGTATTCTGCTCTACAAAAAAATTTCAAAGTACTGTAATTTAAAAATATTTTTAACTTGACAAGGTATCTTGAGCATAAAATATTTACCACTGAGAAATAATTCTGAAGCATACTAGCATTCAGCCCACAGGATCTGTCTTTCTGCACATACCTTGAGACTATTTACACATTTGAAAGAATATTTGCATTTCTTTGACTTCCATTTTCCCTTCCCCCAGCTTTTCCTTCCAGGCGCATTTGGCGTATTTGTAGGTGTATCAGGGCGTTCAGTGTTTGTACCACTTTCTATACTGACAGCATCATCCTGTAAGCAGCAAATTAGAAAAAATTACATAAAACAGCAATACTGTACTTAGGCCGCAAATGACAGTACTGGACAGCTGCTGTTTCAACAAAAAGAAAGAATTAATAAATTCTGCAAGAAATGGAAAATTTTATTCCTGTTTCCAAAGGATAAAAAGCAAACCAGCCACACATTAGGATTTGTGGATATTTGACATTTCATCAAAAAATATACACAAAAAAAGCTAATCAGAATGATAACAGTAATAATAATACCTCCTTTAAATAACAAGGTCCTGGTCCTCTATAGCTCTTCACAGAGGTACCGCTAGATGAGGACACATGAAAGGGCGTAGGTGGCCTCTTGCTTGTTAGGATTGCTGGGATTCAAATTCAAAGCTGTGACTCCTGAATCTGACTTAACTGCATGTATTCATAATTTATTTGACTGCTGCTCAGTTTGGAGCCTTGGGTGGGGGCTTGGCAATTTGAGACTGAAGTGTTTGTGCTTCCTACTTTAGATGCAGTTTCTGAAAATCCTCTTATCATTTAAATGTTTATTTATAACACTCAAACCATTTAGACTTTTAAAAGTCCTACATACTCTGTACAAGTGAAATCTGACTCATAGCTCTAAAATAATGATACTTCTAAATATATTATAAGTCCAGAAACTCTACAAAGTAAATTCCTTCCAAACGTAGAAAGGGCTGCAGAAAACGTTGGACATTTCACCTAATTTACACCTTATCTCCAGTCCACAGATATATTAATGGCCCTCTAATCTCTGAAGAGAATTTCACTACCTCCTTTGATTACATATTCCAATGTGTTCTTTGGAATAGAGATTTATTTAAACCTATTACCTTAGGGCAGTAGTTACTAAATTTACAACGAAGGTAGCCGTTTTTTCATGGAGCGCCTGCTAACACAGCCTGTGAACCACTGCCTTTGGAGCTATTTCTAAATTATTGCTTCCTAAAGCTGGTTTTATATTACAAAGGTTAAAATTAACTAGAATGGCCAAAAGTACATAAAAATTTCACTTAAAAACAAAAAGGTATCATACAGTAGTTCTTGGGGTGGTTTTCAAAACTGCAAATGGTACCTACCAAAATAACAAGCTTTTAAAAAATATACACCATTATTCTGGAATATAAAATCTGGGGTGAAAAAAGGAATAAAGTGGATATATGGCCCACAATAGCTGCTCAATAAAAATCTGAATTGCAATTTAATGTAAATGTAAAATTTTAAAGTTCCTAGGTTGAAATCACTGTTTTTCTCTCCCAATTTCTCCCTACCTTTCAGTTTTATTTAGTTAAAATCAAGTGTAGAAAACAATTTTGTATTTCAATGGAAAATTATGCATTATCTATATAACACATTCTTCCATGTTATATTATAGCCTTTGAACAATCTTTCATCTCTTTTAAAGTTGTAGATAACTGATAATGCAATTCTCTCTCTAATGGTAGAGGTTCAAAATGTCTTCCCTTCCTCTTAAAAAAAATTTATTTTTGTCTCCATTTGGAATTTCACATCTACATTCTTTTAATCCATGTAAATCTGTATTGTTTGACTTACATTTGCCTGGTTCCGTCACGACTAAAATAAAATTTTAACATGCTCACTTACCTTTTTCTGAAAATTATCTTTTAACACTACAGAAATGAAATAATAAAACTAGCACAAATTTTTTCAGCAGCTTCTTTACATTCTGGCTAAACTCAACTGCTAATCAAGAAGCCAAACAAAACACTGTCAATAACAAGGCATGTTGCATTTTTTTTCTTCCTTTATTTTTGAGCGCTTAATTTACCCATCTTCTCCAAAGGCATTATTCAAGATGGAATCCAATGGAAATGCAATGTATTCACAACCATTTCATTTTATCTTTCAATTAAAATCAAACCTTTGTTGAGTGTCTAGTATGTATACAGGCTGATTTTCACCTTGGCCCCTCCTGACAGTATAAAATGATACTGTGCAACAGATATGGCACTATCATCTTCATTTGCCCAACAAGGAAACGAAGTAATTTGTCCCTTAATCTTGCCACAGATTACTTAAGCAAAAGACAAGTCTCCAAATGTAGCCCTCTGATACCACCAGACAACCATTAGTTCTCTTCCAGAGAGCTAACTACTCTGTAGTCATGATCTTAAAAAGTTCAATAAAATGGCAGATACATATATAATAAACAAACATGTTGAATGTTAACTAGACTTATTGGGGTGGTCATTTCACAAGGTATACAAATATCAAATCATTATGCTGTATACCCAAAATTAATGTTATATGCCAATTACACCTCAAAAAAACAAATGTCCTTTTAATTCTGATTCACTTAAAGTAGCAACTACTCAGGTTACCTTACCTCCAACTCAAAAACACCACATCCTTTCCCCACTTGCTTTTGGTCTTCTTGTCATCATTCAGCTCCCTCAAGAGTAAAACCACTGCCATTGCTAGCTTTTTCTGAAGTCATTTTTTTTAAAACTTTTATTTAAGTGTATTTTTCCAGGACCCATCAGCTCCAGGTCAAGTAGTTGTTTCAATCTAGTTGTGGAGGGCGCAGCTCAGTGGCCCATGTGGGAATCGAACCAGCAACCTGTTGTTTAAGAGCACCACGCTCTAACCAACTGAGCTAACCGGCTGCCCCTAAAGTCATTTTTATACAGCATTCTCTATTCCCTTCCCTTAATCTGTGTCCAAAATCTGTGTGGTGCTTAGATAAATTCATAGGGCCTGTGAACTGAAATGATCCAAAAGAAAAAAAAAAAGGCATTTTAATTTTCACCACCTTTATCTGAAATTCAGCACTTTCTATTGTAATGGAGGTAACATACATGCTAATGTTATTGTAGCTGTGACTTTCTCACCAATGGAAACCAGGTATTTTTATATCATATAGCTGTTGCAGATCTCAAAAAATTGTGTATCCCCATTACCATCAGACGTGCCGCTAGATCTAGTTACTTAATGTGCTAAAGAAGCACTTTAAACACTTTATATTAAAGTAGTTCAATTAAAACAAATCTTAAATTTGTTTTTAAAATATTTTTATAACATATTTTAAAATTTTATCACTGATTTTGTATATAACCTTATATACTTTATACACTTAAAAATGTTATTCTGAGAAGGCTTCACAGTATTCATTAAGGTGTAAAGACAGTAAACTTTCAATTTATTTGGTCCTTGGAAATTTTCCTCAGTCTGACTTTGACTTCTTAATTACATTTCTGCCTGATTATTTGTTATGTGGAAGTCTATACTTTGTGATCACAAAATAACTAATAGTAATTAAATAACACTTCTATAAACTTATTATGAGACAGGCATTCTTTTAAGCACTTTAACCTATACTAACTTCATTTAATCCTCACAAATACTCCACGAGGTAAACACATTATCTCCATTTTTAAGAAACTGAGGGAACTAGCTCAAGTACCTTGCTCAAGGTCAAGCAACCAGTAAGTAGTCGAGTTAAGATTTTAATTTAATATTTGGATCCAGTGTGTGCTCCTAATTACTAACCTAATTGCCTAAAAAAGGCAGAAATAAAACAGGCTCCAAGGACTTGAATGAAAGGCATAAAAAAATGCTATTTATTATATACATATATAAAATTGGGAAAAACAAACAAAATTTAATATGCAATGCCTAAGATTTCCAGAAATTTCAAGTCCAAATCCCACAAACTGACAATTCCCTAAATATCTTTCTTCTATTTACAAAAAGAATTCTTTTCCACGTCTTCAGTGAAAATTCTGGTCATGACACCACGCCACATATATGCTTCAACAAGTGATGTAATTGAGATGCAGAGTTTAAACACTGGATAAGAGGTTAGTTACATTTATTCCTAAAACTAGCCAAACTGAGAAAATGAAGAACTTAACACCACCCTCCTATAACACTTTAAAGACTTTAAATAGATACTCAGACATCATTGCCATGTATTATGAAAAGGGGTTCACATTTTGGAGTAATTAATGTATTTGAATGAACTGTCAAGACATTTTGCTGACTTTATTGGATATAAACTTAGAACATGAAACTGAAAATTAATATCAATTCGTTTATTACCTGCGTCTCACCTAAACACAGTTGGGACTAGCTGATTACCAGAGTTCTTTTTTAAAAATCCACAAGCCCACACCTAAAGACATGTACCTTCACCACCGTTGCCTAAAATCTTCCAGTTTGTCCCCTTTATCTTTGTAAACACTTTCAAAAGGCTAACCGTCCCTTCTCCTTCCTTCCTCAAGGAGGGTTTCCCCCTCAAAGTCAGAAAACGACCCTCTCAACTCTGCTCCTCCTTAAAACAGCCGACCAACCTCCACGGACAGGATGGGAGCAGACACAAAACCCCCTTTAAAATAATCACCGAAGCTCCTTAAGATCTCCTCTTACCATCCCGCTGTCTGCAAGGGTCTAGGAGTGACATGGTCCCTAAATTCCTTTAAGAGTCCGTAACATACCCTGGCCTTTCCTTCTAACTTTCTCAGAAAACCTCTAAGTCGCCTTTTAAACCACTGGAATCTCAGCTCCGCACTCTCCCCAAATCCCCCAAAGGCCCAAACACTCCCCATCCACGCAAAAGGATCTTTCCGCCAAGTTTCTTCTTGCTCTCGGCCCCAACTCAAAACCCCCACAGAAACAAGTTCGATTTTCTCCTCCACGCCCGCGTTTTCCTGAGTAGAGGGTGACACCTCTCCCTCCCCCCACAGCCGCCCGCCCCCGCTTCTACAGTTTAAAAAGAATTTAAAACTTTCACTCCACAGTCCCATCCGGACTGCCCAGGGCTCTACTCACATTCTCGTCCCCAGAGAGGTCGGGGTTGCTGTTCTCGTCGCTACTCAGCTTCTGCTTCTTGGCCGCAGGCATGTCTGTTCCCGCCGGGGCTGTCGACACTTCCCTCTCGGACATATTCCTCCGCCTCCCTCCAGGTTCCTGCCGCCTGGGGCGGGGCCTCCGCCACACCGCCGTCAAGCAAGCCCGGCCGGAGCTTGCCGCAAAGTTGCCACTGCCGCCGCCACCTCCACCGCTCCCCCCACTGTCGCAAACCGCGCCCAGCCGCCGAGGCGGGCGTGCGTGCGACCCCGCCACACTGCTGAAAAAGGGGCGCGCGCTCGCGCGCCCTCCCACGCGGCTTCCTGGCTCCTTCCCTCTCCTTATTCCCGTCTTGCCCTTTTCCCGCCGCCCTCCCGGCAGTTTGCACGGAGAGGTGTGACCCGTTGGCTTTCGAGGGCAGTATTTAGTAGGTCCCCCTTCCCCACTACCGCCTCGAAAAAGGAGAGGTGGAACTCAAAGGGATGTCCCCTCACCCCCTTCCTCCTTCCAAAGACGTTTCAGCCGCAATTGGCCCAATCCTTCGATCCCCGACCCGCTGCAAGGACTCGAAAGTCTGTGGAATGGACTAGACCACCAGTGTCCCAGGGGACGGGGAAGATATGAGAAATCACCTCTTGCTTTAACGGTGTATGTCAAATGTTCTTAATTTTGAACTCGGAGGATAACGCTCTCACATTATTCGTGGTATTGTTTACTATCTAATTTTTTGTTAAGAATAGAAATTCAAAAACTATAGACTGCTTCTCATGTGCCTCCCCCGCCTAGCAAATGGAAGTTACCCGCTAAGATGTGCGCCTGCGCCGGGGCGTATTCTCGCGCTGGGTTGTCCGAACCCGCCTCCTTCAAGCCCCTCCTCTTGGAAGTCTTACTGAACCAGGTAGCCTTCCACCGGGTTTCCGTAGCCTAGGGTGGATTTCAAAGCGCTACCAAGTCGTAGTCTATGGAGGCATCCTAAACTCTTGATGAATATTTATTCTGATGAATATGTATTGCGATGAATGATTGCCCTCACCCAGTTGGTGCCAACATTGGGTAAGGTTTAAGTAGGAATATCCAAAAATTATATTCTAGACTCCAATGGAGTTACAGCCCAAAGTGCTCTTTTTAACTGTTAACAGGATTATCAAGGCCTTGAACAAGGCCCAGGCCTAAAAATCAATAGTTATCTCCAACTATGTATGAGACTGTTATACTTAAACGACGGACAATATCTTTTGGCGCACCAGATACAATTTTAGAAGTAGGCAACGAAACTATTCACCAAAAAAGTTTAATGTTTAAATGTTACCATGTCTAGGCGCTTGACAGATGCCAAATACATTGGTGAGCCTCATGGATTTGTTAGATGGGTCATTAAACCACAAAACCGAATGAACAGCAGAAAAAGGAGAATGACAAATAAGAATCCCGCTCCCTTTTTTTATAATTTCGTTGTGACTATTCTGGGGGGCCTCATTGCCCTCATCTGTAAAAATGAGAAGACAGGAAGGGACCTAACATTTCTTGAGCACCTACTTGATATTATATTTTTTCTTTTTTTAAATTTTATTTATCTATTTATCTATCTATTTATTTATTTATTTTTAAATGCTAGATGTTTCCCGCATGGTTTCTCTTGTCATTGTCCACAGGACTCTGAGAAGCTGTAGGAATATGCAGTCGCCGACTCAAAGCTCAGCTTCATCTCCAACGTTGTGGAAAGGGACTGTACATCATGGGGCAGAGCCCTATGTTCCCCCATGCCACTTGGACAGAGCCACTGGGAGTGACCTCTTGGAGGTACCCAGTTGAATATATATTTTTCTCTTTTAGACCTCATTACATCACCCAAAGGATAACCAGTATAGAGTACCCCAGCCATAAAATTCTAGGGTACTGAATTACTCCTGCATGATGCCTTAATAGAGAAAATATCTGCAGATTGCAAGTTACTCTTCCTTTTGGAGCTAAGAGCTCAATTAAGAATAAGAAAAGGAAGGTAAAGCAAAGGCAGGGCAGAATAAGAGGTTTTTTCAATGAAGACAAGAAAAACAAGGAAGCTAAAACAAATGAAAGTTCAAGTCTTAGTAATGTTAATTGCAGTTATTTGTTGAACTCTTCTAATGTGCCAGGCACTGCTAGTCACTCCTCAGTTGGTGAGAAAGACTGACTGATAGGGTGTCAGACTCGTAAGGTATGGTATGGTTTCTTAATTTTGAGAAAGTAAAATGTGCCTTTGTATGACGTTTTCATGCAGAGAAACATACTCCCCTTGTCTGTTGAGAAGAATGTTTGTGAATATATCTCTACAAATAAAGGATAATCAACTAAAGTATTTCCAAACCAAATTAAAATGTGTGAGATCAGTGGGAGCTGGGAAGTAGGAGACAACTTCTAGTCATAAAGTTAGAAAAGTGCTGAATATTTGGATAAAAGACACATATGGAAGGATAATGCCTTTCAGCAAGCATGTTATCGGTAGCAAAGCAAAAATATTTTTAACTATTGTTATTAAAACTTGGAGGGATATTTTTAAATTTTTCTGATGAGTCAGGGATCATAAATGGAAATCAGTTAATATTCATTATTACTAATGTTAAAAAAATGATTCTGACACTTACTAAAACAGCAGGGAATTTTACCAGGGACTATTGTAATAAGTGTCAAGACTATTGCGGTGAGAGAGATAGGGCTCAACTCTGAATACAGAAAGGCGAGGATTTTTAATCCAGGAGCAGAGTGGGGGATGAAGGAGTTCAGGCCGTGCCACCACAATATGCTGCTTGGTATATTGATTATTTTGAACTGAAGGTACTTGAGAAACAAGTATGCTTTGAACTCCCCTTATCTGCCTAAAGACAGACTCTCCAAAAGGAACTCAACTGTCATAAATCTCCTCCCCAGGAGTTTCATCAAACAGGGAAAATTGACTCTTATCACAGGAGATTAGAAGTCCATACCACACCCAGAGTTTGTCACAAATTATTATATCTCCCAGTTATTCTAATGGCCCATTCATCTTTCCAAAATGTCATTTACTCTCCCTTATATATATAGTGGTATACATCCCTTGCTTTCCCCTATTTTGATGATATGAGCTCTCAAATCTCACTGCTTTTTTTTTTTTTTTTTTTTTGGCTATTCACTTTCTCCCCCTGTGATGCTCCTGCACATGCAGTATTAAAAATTAATAAATTTGTATATCTTTCCTCCTGGTAACCTGCCTGTTGTCAGTTTATTTCATAGACCCAGCTATCAAACCTCGGGGGGTAAAGGGAAACTTTCCTCCCCTGCAGGGATTGGTGGGTGGAAACTTACTAGAGACATCAAGGAGAGGGGGCTTCTTCCTAAACCAACTCGCCAGGGTGATCAGATACGTCGAGGGTGGGGTATGAGGAATTTGATCAGATTTCAAGGGTGATCAGTTAACAAGAGGGAAAGATTCTTTAAACTGACTTAGCAGAATTCTTGCTACGTCTGGACTAGGCAGGCATAAGACTCAGGCACAACGCCTAGTTGAGAGGAGAACTCAGAGGAGCCTGACAAGTTTGTTCAAGGAGAGAGTCTTTGTTACTAATTTCCCATATGTAAAATACCGCAGGTTTCCTATCAGCATACTATCTTTATAATATTAATTTAATAAACACAAAAGCTTAGTTACCTATTAAAAATTGTAAATTTTTAACACTGCATTCTCCTACTGTAAAGGATTTCGGGAGCCATCATAGTTGGAGCGGTATTACTACCCACATTTCACAAATGTGTGAACTATAGCTTAGTGTAATCAACCAATTAGCCCCCAACCACAGCTCTTCAAAGTAGCTAGGGATCTTATTTAAGTGTGATTGATTGGAAAACCAAAGTACTTTTGCCTCAAGATGGACCCAGTCAGCTCTAGGTTTATGTAATTCTACTCTCAGAGCTTGATCTTTAGACCATGTAATCTTTCATACACTATAGAAGGACGTATAAAAACTGTCTTGCTTGGGACAGAAAGAGGAAATAACTGGAGAAACTGGGGAAATCCAAATAAAGTCTGCAGCTTAGTGAATAGTTACGTATATATTTCAATTTCTTAATTTTGACAAATGTACCATGAGTAAGATGTTAACAGTGAGGGAAACTGGGTGAGGGGTATACAGAACTCTCTACTATCTGCAACTTTTCTGTAAAATTATCCCTCCCCCCAAAAAAAAACTCTTTAGTTCTTTTTTTTTTTTTTTTAGTGGATCTAATAGACTGCTGAGACCTCTAGTCAGAAATGCCTTTTAGCCTTTAAATAAATGGTTGTTCTACCTTGAAAATTTTTCAAAGATCAATTATTTATAAAGAAAAAGAAAATTCACAGCCTACCTCAGTACTGTCTTCTAGTATCTTTTAAGCTTCATATCAGGAAATGAGTTTCAAAAGCTAAGCTAAATCCTTCCCATTTCAGTTGAAGTCTATTTCTCATTCACTCAACATTTTTTTGTCTTTTCGGCTTCATAGCAGCTGTTCATCATCACTCATGCAGTGTGTAATCATATGCTAGCAGATCCAGTTTTCTATGGATCTGCGAGCATATGAACAGAACATCATATGGCTTCTTTGAACATTTTAAAATCAATCAGAAGGAATTTACTGAATGTCATTTATGTGCAAAGCAGTATGGTAATTGCAGGGGACGGGAGGAGATAAAAAGGGAAAATTAGACACAGTCCCTCGTACCTTCAAAAAACTTAATATTCTTCCAGCACTACAAATGCCTCATGCATTTAATAATTGTTTACTGAGTACCCACTATGTGCCAGGCACTGTTCTAGGTGCTGGAAATCCTTGATAATAAGCAAAACCAGACAGTTTCCTATCGTCATATACTCATAGGTTACTGTTCACTGGGGGAAACAAACATTAACCAAATAATCGCATAAATAAATATACGATTACAACTGTGGTGAGTACTATAATATGATGGGGAAGTACAAGGTCAGGCTGCTGCTTGCCAACATTGTATCTTTGTACTATTTTTTAAAAGGTGCCCCCATAGAAACAATCCAGAGTAGGCAGTGTATGGCACACAGACAATGCCTTTGAAGAATTAGAAAAAGGCAGCCCTTCTTCTAGGTTGGCACAGGCCTGCTCCATGTGCAAGGCTTTGTGTGTGCAGCACAAGCTGGATTTCAGCCATTATCACCTCAGCTAGGAACCCTTGTTTAGATGAACAACTTACACAAGCATACATAGCAGCCCTACAAACAGTTTCATGAACACAGAATCAAGTGAGATTTGGGAGGGTTTCCCTGAGGAACAGACAGAAGAATTAGAACTAAAAGAAGAATGGGAGTTAACCAGGTGGAAGGGAAGAGAAAGAGAAACATTCCAGGGAGTGGTAACAGCACGTGCAAAGGCTCTGGGACAGAGTAGGAATATATGCCATTGGGAAACTGAAAGGTTAGTGCTGGTAAAGGACTGAAAAAGTGACAGGAGCTTGGTAACAGGTAATGCTAGAAAAGTAGAGGTCAGATCATGCAGGACCTTGTAGACCATCTTAAGATTATGATGTAAAAATATATCTCTTGCACAGAAAGAATTAGATAAAACACAGAAGGAATTAAAATGGCATTTATTTTATTTCAATTTTTTGTTGGAATTTCATTTATAATAGTGAAATGAACAGGTCCTAAGTACATAGTTTGATAAGTTTTGACATAGGCATGCACCCAGGTAATCTATATCCCATCAAGATACAGATAGAACTTTCTAGCACTTTAGAAAGTTCCCCCTTGCCTTTTTCTATTCAAACTTCTCCCAGCCCCAGGCAACCACTATTCTGGTTTCTTTGACATTTTATTAGTTTCACCTATTCTAGAACTTCAAATAAATGGAATAATTCAGTGTATGCTCTTTTGTCTCTGGTTTCTTTTGCTCAGCATAATGTTTTTGAGGTTTAAAAATGGTGTTAACTTTTAAAGAAAAATGCTGTCTAAATCAGTGGTTCTCAAAGTGTAACAGGCATAAGAATCATCTGGGTAGCTCATTAAATCACAGTTCGCTGGGTCCCATTCTCAGATATTCTAGGTGGCGTGTGCATTTCTAACCAATTCAATGTGCATTTCTCACCAACTCAAGGTAATGCTATCCTGGCTGAGCTTTGAGAACCACTGGCCTAGATGATAAAATCAGAAATGTCTTATGAATTTATTCATTTAATAAACATTATTTTAGTAGTACCTGCTGTGTGCCAGGCACTTCTGTTATAGCTACTGAGGATTTGAAAAATCATGAAAACATCATGGCTCTCCTCTAGTGTCTTGTAGTCTGGTAAGGGAAGACGGGTAAACCAAACGAGCGATTCTAGTTGTCCTAGAAAGTCATTTAAAAAGCGAAAATGCTCTTGTTTTCCAAACTGGATAAAATACTTGCTCTTAAGAAGAAAAGCAAGACTGTATAATGGATCCCATCTTACATACAGGATTCCTTACTGCCAAGCTGAATGCAAAGGTGGTCAGTAAGATGTACTTTATTGAGAGAGTTTTATTGTGTCTAACACTGTGCAAAGGGCTTCCCATACAGCATGTCATTTAATCCTCTCTAACTCCATGAAGCTGATCCCATATTATCCACATGTTTACAGATGAGGGAACTGTAGCTCAGAGAGGTGAAGGGACTAGACAAAGGCCCTACAACAGAGTCAGTGGCAGAAGCAGAACTCAAATTCAGATCTAGTTGATGCAACTGCTGGTCCTTTTGATCACTAACACTTGAAGCTTCTAGAAGAAGGCAACCTTCATAAATAATTTCAGTGCTAGAAATACTAATAACTCCTGTAATAGAAATATTCAACACAGAATGTGGTACTAGGACAGGATGGGTAGGGAAGTAAATAATTTTAACTGGGTGGAAAGATGAGAAGTCTTCATGAAGAGGTGGGAATTAGATTGATTAGTCAGTGTTTCCCTAGTAGAGTCTGAGAAGCAGAGACAATCCAGTGGATGCAAATGCTGTCTTACAAACACTAGAAAAAGTACACTCTATTGTGGATTAAGGAAAGTTTATGGAAATCTATTGTAGATTTCAGTCAATAAAATCTCCCTTTATGATTATGGAATGCCTTTGCTTACCAAGAACTGCCTTCTGATTGCTAGTAAACTTTTCTTGTTTCCTTGGTAATAGGAAGGAAGTGTGCTAAAGAGTGGACATTTGTTACTTTAGTCATTGGAGAGGTATATTCCACAGCATAACTTTAGTACTTTGGCATATGATTTGTAAATAGGTGTCTTACTAATCTGAAAGGGAATGGATCATGAAAAAAGCCTTATGTCATTGGTCTGTAAGTAATGGGTGGCCAAAGAAGAGTTTTTCCTTTGGTAGACATCAGGGCATAAGACTAGAGACAGCAAGATGAGTTTCAAAGCTGTTGCGACATCGCAGATCTGAACTAAGGCAGTGCCAACAAAGATGGAAAGTAAGCGGTTGTTTCCAGAGGTATTTCAGAAATAATATCAACAAGACATGGTATGTGAGGGTTGAAGCAAGAGAGGCATAGGATGACTTGGGTTTATAGCTGGGCCAAATTTCTGGATAATTATTTCAGATAGGGAAAATAGAAACAGGTGAAATTTTTAACTTTTAGTGTTGAGTAAATAGACTTGATGTAATTTTACTTTTTCCCAAATCCAAATATGGTCTTCAAGGATAAATGCAAATTTACTTTTTCCCAAATCCAAATATGGTCTTCAAGATTAATCTAAGAGAAGAGTTTTGCTATTTGTTTGTTTTTAATGGAGACAATTCTATAATATCTACATAAGAATGTCCAAACCTCCCGAGAATTTTTCTGAAAATTTTTTTGAGCCAAACAGAGGATCCACTTGGAAGCAAGATCTCAACAGACAGAAAAATGCTTCCAAGAAATGACAGTTTGCAGCTTTCATGCATTTGGAATTAAGGAGGGAATGTAAGGAAGATTACAAAAAGGTGGAAGAAAGCAAGGTGAGGATCGGATTACAGGATAGTTAGCAAAATTATGTCCTCTCATGAGGGCTTTAGAAGGAGAGATCTGAAAAGGGGCTTTTCAAAGGTTGTGTTAACACTACCGTGTTTCCCCGAAAATAAGACCTAGCCAGACAATCAACTCTAATGCTCCTTTTGGAGCAAAAATTAATAGAAGAATAACTATAAGACGGGGCCGTATAGTAAAATAAGACCAGGCCTTATATTAATTTTTGCTCCAAAAGACGCATTAGAGCTGATTGTCTGGCTAGGTCTTATTTTCAGGGAAACATGGAGGCTGCCCAGAAACAATGGACAGGATTTGTGTAAGGCAACTTTTACTAAAGAAGTATATTGTGTGCCTGGGGTATGACTACTCACCATGACCTGCCCAGTTAGGAATTTATGATCAGATCACTCTATGAAGTTACTTTGCTTAGGACTCTTTTTTTGTCCACAATTCCAATGTCTTGTCCTTCCAGAAGAGGTTTGTGTGAGCATTAAGTGAAACAATACGTGTGGAAGAGCTTAAGGCATTTATTTGTGCCTGAAAAATTGTTGAATGATAAATTTATTTTGGTTTTTGAAATGAAACATTGCTCTTGTTTTAAAATCACCAGTCTTAATTCTAGGAATAATAATATTATCCACTATTTTCCTCTTCTACAGGTTTGTTTTTTAAAGTATGCAAATAATATATTTTGATTACATGATTATTTTCTGAGATTCTCAGAAACTTTTCAAATGTAGATCAAAACCAGCAATGCCCTATTTGAAAAACACTAATAAAAAAGAATCTGGAAAGTTGAACTAAGAATTAACATTCATTGAAGACTCTATGCCAACCACATTGAGCAATTTATCTAACTTAATCTTCATGACATCCTTGCACCTGTATTTTACAGATGAGAAAGCTGAGATAGAGATGTTAAATTACTAGTTCAAAGTCATAGAGGTGGTAAGCGGTGGAGCTTAGTTTGAATGCACACAGTTCTCAGCTCTGTACCATATGGCTTTATAGTGAGTTGTCAACATATTTATCTCTGGATGGGTAGACCTGAGTATATTCCTTATTTCTTTCTTTCTGCCTCTCTGTATTTTTGGTAGTAAGCATGCATGACTTTTGGGTTGAGGCAAAAAAAAAGATTATTTGAATTTAAAAAGCAATCAGATAATTTATTTTGTAATAAATAGGCCATTCTCATTCATTCTGTGAAAAGAACATCTCTGTATCTAAGTTGATTTTAAGCATTAAATCTGCTATTGTTCGAAGGCAAAGTTTTGTCAGATGCATGGTTCGTATTATGCTCTTAATTCTCTGAAAAATAGACTACAATTATTGACAGGTTAATTAACTGTCATTATCTTAGGGTCTGGAATATTATCGGTAACTTCGCAATTCTGAAATAAGACTTAGGCTATCAACGCCAGAGAAACAGGAGTTTTTTTGTTTGTTTGTTTTGTTTTTTTAAACATTTGTAATCTTTAAATTGTCTGAAAGATTGTTATTCAGCAATAAGAAATTTACTCCCCAATAGATTTACTCCCCATAGTTATCACCATGTGAGGGGTGAAATGTCTAGCTAGTACATTGTTTTGTACACCTGAAACTAATAAAGAAAAATTTGGTTAGGTAAAAAAAAAAGAAGAAATTTACTCCTACATATAAGTTAAAAGTCAGCGCCCATATAGTCCTGATGTTTAATTTAGAACTATGAGGTTAGCCCCTTAAAAGTGCAAAATTGCATTTCTAATTTCTTGGTCAATATTTGGTTTTCCTTTTTCCTGTGCTCATATTGGTTTGTTGTTGTGTGATGTCTCTGGAGTATTAGTCAGTTGGATTGGATAGTGCTGTTTTTGTTGGAATAAGGCAACGTCAGGGAGGTTTTTATGTCGAAAGGGTAATTACATATATTACATTACATGGACTTTGTAAAACAATATGAGGCACTCATGGGGAAACAAAAACAAAAGAAACAGCCTCTAAAAAGGCTGCATTTGGATCCAATGACATTGACACTAATCCCCCATCAGTACATCTTACCAAGGCAAGAAAATAAATATACTTACTTTATGCAAAAATTACTTGCTGCTTTTGGTTTGAAGATATGTAGATGTTTTTAAAATATGTCTGAGAGAATTTTGAATAGATTTCAGATACCAGACAGTTTTTTTTGTTTGTTTGTTTTTTATTTTACAAATGAAGATGTGATAAGTAAAAATAAATGTCTCACTGTAAAATTAACCTCTGGTCGTTCGCAGAATGTAAAAAGAATTTATGAGAGTCTACAAGAGTAAACAAAGATTTATTGAAAGTCAAAGAAGGAGAGAGAGAGTTCTATTTGGAACTGGCAGGAGTTTTGCCAGGGCAGTCGGAGAGAGAGAGCCGCAGAGACAGAGAGGTAAGAGAGATACTGGCAAATGGAGTTTAGCCAAGACAGACTCCAATGGGGAACAAGTTGCACTGCTGAGGAGTGCAGGGGTTTTATATTTTTCCATGCAGGAGGTAGGGTGCTTGTGCTTGTCAGCTTGCAGGGGGCTGCTGTTATAATTGTCTTCTCCTGGGAACTGTGCTGTTCTCGTCTATGATGGATGCCAGCTTGCAAGGGGGTTGTTGTTGCAATTGGGAACTGTTCTGCTCCCATCTGTGATGGGTGTTTGTTTGTTAGTGTGCAGGGGGTTGCTGTTGCGATTGGGAACTGTTCTGTTCCCACCTACCGTGTTTTCCCGAAAATAAGACTTAGCCGGACCGTCAGCTCTAGTGCGTCTTTTGGAGCAAAAATTAATATAAGACCCGGTGTTGTATTGTATTATATTATATTATATTATATTATATTATATTATATTATATTATATTATATTATATTATATTATACCGGGTCTTATATTATATAAGACCCTGTCTTATATTACAGTAAGACTGGATCTTATATTAATTTTGGCTCTAAAAGACACATTAGAGCTGATGGTCTGGCTAGGTCTTATTTTCGTGGAAACACGGTATGATGGATGTAAGGTGCTTGTCAGCTTGCAGGTGCAGTGCTAGCCATGGGAGTTAGAGCCAGGCGGTTAATGTTACAAGCTTGCTGCTGAGCATTAACTCTTTGCCTGTCCCATCCTGCCACCTCACAAGCCCGCTCCTACTAACTCTTTACTTGTCTCATAAATAAATATGTTTTAAAAAGGGGGAGTAAGGAATTAAATTAGTAATTGTACATTTTAAATTTACTCTAACTTAGATTCTTTATTTATTTCTTTGAGAGAGAAAAAGGTGACCTGTGTTTCTTAGATCAAAGACTTAATAGAGCTAGTTAAAGCATTCAGAAGGCTCAGAGTGACAACCGTGAAAAGAGATTTTGATGAGTTAAGTATAAATGCATCAGAAATATATGGATTACACTCCTTAAATTGCACATGAGTTTAAAAGTGCAGAAGAAAACGTGTTCAACAAAATGCTCAGGGACATTCTAAAACTCAAATACTTGAAATGCTTAAGATTTAAGGTGTGTACTTAATGAGACCACGGCTATCCATATCCAGGGTAAATGTGATAACATTCATTAATCGCGTTTCTCTATCCCATGTTTTCTAATCTTAAGGCCAAGAATAGGCAGGCATATTGTATTAGTC
Organism: Rhinolophus sinicus; assembly: GCF_036562045.2. Classification (NCBI taxonomy): domain Eukaryota; kingdom Metazoa; phylum Chordata; class Mammalia; order Chiroptera; family Rhinolophidae; genus Rhinolophus; species Rhinolophus sinicus. Next base: position 109,367,361 of record NC_133756.1, read on the forward strand.
AGTATTCTTCAGAAACACAGAACAGCTTTTGTTTTGTTTTTTGTATGTGTGTGTGTGTGTGTGTGTGTGTGTGTGTGTATAGTATGTATGTATACACACACGAGTATATACATATATGGAGAGAGAGAGAGGTATTTCTCTTAAGGACTTGGTTCCTCAGTTATGGAGTCTGGAACGTTCAAAATCTGAAGTCTATTTGCTGGCAGAATTTCTCTTGCTTGGGGAAGGTCAATCTTTTGTTCTACTCAGGCTTTCCACTGATTGGATAAGGCTCACCCACATTATGGTGGGCAATTCTACTTTACTCAAAATCTACTGATTTAAATGTTAATCTCATCCAAAACACCCTCACATACACATTCAGAATAATATTTGCCCATATATCTGATCACCATGGCCCAGCCAAGTTGACACATAAGATTAATCATCATAGATGCCTAGTGGGCTGATATTGTCTGCTTATTAAATTTGACATTTAGAATACTTAGCAATGCCAGTTCAAATGAATGAATAGAATTCACTGACAAACTTTTAGAGCTGAAAAGGTCACTGGAGACCATATAATGGTATTTGTCAGTGGTGATGCTATTAGCACTAGAGGCAGAGTAATTTTCGTATGTTGGGAATTGTCCTGAGTATTGCAGGGCATTTAGCATCCCTGGTCCTAACGCCTGACTGCAAATAGCTCTCCAATTCACTGTGACAACCACAAAACCATCCTGTAGATTTCCAAACTCTCTAGGGTGGAGGTGACACTCTACATTAAGAATTACCCTGTACTCTCTTTTAGAGGAGGAAATAGATTCACTAAGGTTACTTTTTACCATATCTTATATGTAGACTATTACTTTCCCTCTTTTTTCCCCCTGATTTTCAGCACAGTTAATTTTATCAGACCATTTTGCTGTAAATAATGTGTAAATCTATAATTATGCTACCTAAAATAAGGTTTAAAATATAAGCTTCGAATAGTATGACAAATTATAATGTACAAAGTTGGGTGAGGATTTCAGTTATATCAAAAACTCACACGTGTGAGTTTTGGGTATTAAACTAAAAGCATGAATAAATTACCTCCCAATTTTGAAAAACTTTTTGGAAAGCTGACTAGTTGGGGAAGCATTCATCCAAAACAGTATACATGAAGATATTGTACATCACCATTCATACTGAAAGGGAGCGTTTCTGGGATGACAATTAGCTTTATTTTGGTTAATGAAAACTCACTCTTTAGATATGAGCTTAGATGTTTTTTGCTCCAGGAAGCGATTGTCAACCACATAAATGAAATTCATCGACACCCTATATTCTCTTCATCACAGAAATCATCATCATAGATTGCAGTTGGCATTGCTATCTCCCCCACTGAAATGTAGGCTCTGTAAGGTCAGAGACCTTGTGAAGTTTGTTTGCCTGCCTTTGTGCTCCTAATATTGAGCCAAATGCCTGGCATAGAATAGGAGCTCAATAAATATGTGTTGGGTAGGTGAATAGAAGGGAGCAGCATAAAGAAAATAAACTTCTATCTTTACTGAAAACTATGCACATGTTATTTTCCATTGTGAAGCCTAAGGAACAATAATAATTTTATCATCTGTGTGTTTCACAAGTCCATAGCATTGCACCTAGCATACATAGTTTCTCTCACACTTTATTGAGGTATAATTTATACACAATAAACTGCATTCGTTTAAAGTTTACAGTTCAATGAGTTTTGACATTAGTGTAACCCCTGCCACCAAGATACAGAACATTTCAAACATTCCACAAGTTCCCTAAGTGCCCCTTGGCAGACGTGTTCCCCCTCCACACCCATCTCAAGCAAACACTGATTTGCTTCCTGTCACTATAGATTAGTTTCCATTTCTAGAATTTTATATAAATGAAATCACACAGTATGTACTCTTTTATACATACATACTTCTTGAGATTCATGCATGTTGCATGCATAGGTAGTTTGTTCTTTGTATAGCTGAGTATGTATTTCATTGTATAGATATATAATAATTTGTTTACCCTTTTACCTGTTGATGGATAATTGGGTTGTTTACAGTTTGGGGCTGTTATGAATAAAGCTGCTTTGAACATTCATGGAGAAGTCTTTGTGTGGACATGTTTAAATTTGTCTTGGGTAAATGTCTAGGAGTGGAATTCTGGATTATAGGGCTAATATATATTTAACTTTATAAGAAGCTATCAAACCATTTTCAAAGTGGTTGTGCCATATTTTTATTACCACCAGCAATGCATGAGAATTCAACTTGTTCTGCATCCTTCCCAGCACTTGATATTGTCAGTCCTTTTAATTTTAGCCATGTTGGTGGCTATGTAATAGTATCTTATTATGATTTTAATGTGCATTTCCCTGATGACTAATGATGTTGAACACTTATTGATTATCGATATATTTTCTTTGGTGAAGTGTCTGTCCAAGTCTTTAGTCCATTTTTTTTCCTTTGGATTGTTTGCCTTTCTTTGATTGTGTTGTAAGAGTTCTTTATATGTTCTGAATACAAGTCCTTCGATTGATATATATAAAATGTTTTCTGTAGTCTATGGCTGTCTTTTCACTTTCTTAACGATGTCTGTTAAATAACAAAAGTTTTTAATTTTGATGAAGTTCAAATGGTCAACTTTAAAGAAATTTCTTTTTTCTTTTCAGTCTGAGAAATCCTACCCCATGGTCACAAAAATTTTTCTTCTAAAATTTTTATAGTTTAGCTTTTACATTTAAATCTATCTGACATTTTGAGTTATTTTTTATATATCACATGAAATAAGGATTAGGTTTAATTTTTTTTCCATGTGTGTATCTAGTGGTTCTAGCACCATTTGTTGGAAAAGCTTTCCTACTCCATTGAATGCCTTGACTCTTGTGTCAAAAATCAACTGACCACATATGTGTGGTTCTACCTCTGGGTTTCATTCTATTTCATTCATCTGTATGTCTATCCTTTTACCAATACAATAGTATCTTCATTACTGTAGCTTTATAGTAATTCTTGAAATCAGGTATTATCAATCCTGAACTTTTGTTCTTTTCTACATATATTTTTATGTCCTTTAAATGTTCATCTCAGAGATGACCCTCCTTACCAAGACCAAATATAACCTTGCAACTTTCATATCCCCTGATGCCTTAAAGTGTCTGTATATCTATAAAAAGAAAGGATCATGTTTTCCCTCCTGTTATTCCTAGTTTCATCCTCTGCCCCAAGAGACTATTTTATGTTTTGGCCAGGAGACTCTTTGACTTACCAATAGCTAAAACTTGGTTTTAACTAGAGCATGTAAAGGGTCATGAGGATGGGCAGACGAGGTACTCCTACAAATGCTCAGGTGAATTGCAAAAAGAGATTCCTGTGTGATATTGCAAAAATCATTTGGGGATAAAATTATGATAAATAGAAGAAACATGTCTTTACTATCCACAAGATAAGTCTAAGCTTCTTTACCTGGCATTCTTGTCTCCTCAAGACTTGTATATGTGATGCTCCAGGAAAATTGTTTAACTCTGTTGTGGCTTCCTCACCTCTCTGCACTGATGTTGCCATCATCTGAAATGCCTCTATCTCTCATCTCAGATATCTAAGTTTTCTCCTTCTACAAAGCCTTTTGTAATCTTCTCAACCAGGAGTAATTGTGCCCTTTTTCGATCTCCCATAACACTTATTTTTATCTCTTTATTGTATTTATCATAGTAACATTGTAGCTTGCATTTATTAATGACGTACTATGTGCCAGACCTTGTGTTAAGTACATAACATGCATTATAATTTTTAATTATCATAGACATATTATAAGGTAGTGACTATTGCGATCGTATTGACAGATGAGGAAATTGAGAGACAAAGAAAGTAAGTAATGTACCAAGATCATACAATTCATACATTTCAGTGTTAGGAGTCTAGCTACTCTTAGGGTCTGTTAGACGACAGTCTGTGGTCCTAACTGATATGCTGTTCTATCTCCAAACAGGACCTATTTTATTTGCCTGTCTCAGAAACTCTGGCATAATACTGCAGGCCATCAATAATCCTGTTTGCACATAGCCACCTAGTATATTTGAAAAGTTGGCCAAGGCTTTGGCTTTGCTTGTGAGGTCCAAGGGATACCCTAATTAAAAACCTTTGAATAAAAAAAGATGTAAGAAGACTCCATGTAGTTACTAGTGAGTGTGCCCCAGACAGGGTGGGAAGTGACTCTTTTCTTTGGGTCTAGATACAAGTTCTGTGAGTAATGTTTTGAGTTGGCACAGTTGGCATCACGAAAATAGCTTTCTGTTGTAGTCCTTGGGGGAATTTGGTGAAACTTCTTTGTCAAAAGGAGCTACAAAATAGGAAGAGGTAGACTACCTTTTGGTCTTTCTTGTTAAAAATGTAATTTATTTCAAATAATGAAAGTAACATGTGTACATTTTGGATAATTTGGAAAATACAAGAAAACCACAAAGAAGAAAACTCTCCTATAATCCTACTACCCAGAGATAACTTCTATTAATATTTGAGTCTTCTGTTCTAGTTTTTTTCTGTGCACACACACACATGAATATATTCGTATTTGGAAAATATAACTAATACCAGTTATAGTTTTATAAGCAATTTTTACATCAGCATATGGTAAATATTTTCCTTTGTTTTCCTAAAACTTCATTTTAATGGCTGCATAATATTATATCATAAGGATATCCACAATTTATTTAACCAAATTGTTCGGCATTTAAATTGTTTCTGATCTTTTCATATAAATGCACATACAGGTTTATATCCATCTCTGTTTCCTTAGGAGAGGGAATGGGGAGGGACCTTGAAATCATCACGTTCAAACTTGCGTTTGGAATCTATCTAAATGCAACACACTTATATAACTTGGTTTTATAGCATACATATCAATTTTTTATTAAATCCTTGTTCATGTCAGCAGGATAAATGTACTCTTTCAACAAGATTTGTGTTGAAACTTGATGACCAAATTTCATTTTTTCAGGTCAAATTCCGGTAAAACAGGTTTCACTATCACGAGATGGATTATAGTAAAAATATTTCTAAGCTTTTGCAGGCCCATAATAATAATGTTTGGCTAATATCTTTATAAGGAGATGATCTACTTATTTCTAACACTCATTCATGTCATACTTGTGAAAACTACATGGACCATCTGCCACAGCCAGTACATTTGCATAAAATAAAGAACACTGTGTTGGGTAGAGCAAGGCCTTAAGAAGTCCCATAGGGTATCCAGTTAGCTCAGTTGGTTAGAGCGTAGTGCTGATAACACCAAGGTTGGGGGTTCGATCCCTGCGTGGGCCAGTGAGCTGCACCCTCCTTAAAAAAAAAAAAAAAAAAAAAAAAATGAAGTTCCAGTTTTCTCTTTAATGATCACAGTACAGAAAAGATACCACTTAGTGTTTGATGCCTTCATTATGGAAGTTCTGAGCACAAGTATCCTTATGCAAACAAAGAGTTAAGTCTCTGCCTGTAATGAGTGCTAACGGAAGGGATTGGAGTTTTGGGTAAGTTTTGGTAAGGATTGGAATTTTAAGGGAAGGTGTTTTTTAAACTTCTCCGAACCTTAGTTTCTTGCTGTGTAAAAAGCTGGGGAATAAGGTGTATTGAGGGAGGTTGATATTGTGTTAGTATCATCTCTTTCCTACTTCTGCTTTCCTGGTTTTGCTAGTCTGTGTATCTACAAACCATGAGAAATTTGGAGCCAGCCTGGTGGGAGGAAGATCTCTGAAATGTGGGGAAGACTTGGGTTAAAATTCCAGCTCTGATGTTTAATAAATGCTGTGAAATCTTGGGCTAGTCATCTAAATGAGCTTAAGTTGCTTATAAAATGGGACGCTCATAGTAACATCTACCTTAAATACCTTGGGGCTGTCGTGGGTTTCAAATAAGATAAAATTACTTGAATTCTTTGTTATGACAGTAAAAATCTTCCAATGTTCATGAAAAGTCTTTTCTTTACATCTTTTTTGGGCTCCTTTGCCTCCACCTATCACTTTTCTTAGGGTTCTGCATTTCTTCCTTTTGTTCCCATATCAATGAATATGTATTCAGGTGACCTATTTCATGCTCATAGCTCCAACTATTAAATATATGCTGATGTCTGCTGTTGAGCTTCAGACCTGTATATTATGCTGCCTATATGATATAACCACCTACATGCCCCAGAAGGTCAAGGTCAAATGTTCAAAACTCAGCTAATCATTTTTCTCCCCGTACTTGCTCCATCTTATTTTGGTGACTAATACCACCATTCAATGAGTGGGCCAAGCCCCAAACTTGCTATCTATCTTAGATTCAGCTCATTCAATTGCGCCCCTACCCAATCAATCTGAAGTACTGATTTTACTCTCTTAATAGTTCTCTAATATCCTATCCCTTCCTGTTCATTCTCACTGCCATTGCTTAGTTAAAATCCTCATAAATGATTTCCTGGATTACTTGAATAGTCCCTCTGGTCTTTCCACCTCTTTTCTGGTTGCCTTCTTATCTCTTCTCTTCATTGTTGTTACAGTAAAAACATAACTATAATCATGTCATTGTCATTCTGCTTAAAACCAGTCAGTGGCTCTGCATAACTTTCAGGAGGTCCAATTCCTTAGGTTATCACAGGAGGCCCTCTATAATCTCCATCATTTTGAATTGAGTTTCCTTGCTGGTGTTTCTGCCACATTGACCCTTTCCAGGCACAGATTCTTCTTCACTTATAAACATATTTATTTCCAAGTGGCTGTTTTTAGGTTTATTTGTCCCCAAGACTAAAAGGACATCTATTGATGTTTAAGTTTGCAGGCCTAGGATGCAGTGCCACCTAATAGATTCTTTGAAGATTTCAAATCAGACAGACTTATTGTTTATAATAGGAAAAGACTACAATATAAACCCATCAATGGAGTATTGATTATATAAATTACGGTATATTTTTATAGGTTGCCTTAAAAATGAATAAGGGGTATCTACATGAATCTCCAAAATACATTAAATGGGAATACAAGTTGTAGAATTCAGCGTATAATACACACTTATTGTATGAAAGAAAACATAAGAAACTCTTAATAGGGTTCTTGCAGAAAAACGGCACGGACCGAGAAACTCAAGCGGCATGCAGAGATCAGGGAGAACACAGCTTTATTACACCGGCAGGCTCAGCGGGATCCTTCCCAAAAGACTGAGCCCCTAGCAAGGTTTCGAGCAGGCTTTTATGGGTTGGGGACTTCCTTGAGTCAGGGAAGGGGTAGATGTCATCTGGTGATTGGCTCAAGGTGTACCTTGGAGGAGGCTATGCGTAAGTGGGCTGGGGCTTAGGCTGGGGACTTCTCTCTCCCCTCCGGCCACCATTTTAGCTCAGTTCCACGTGGCAGGGAACCATTTGAAGGTCAGTTTCCCCATCAGGGTCACCTCTAGGGAGAACTGAGGGTCTAGACGGGAAGGAAGACTTGTTTGCTACTATGTAGCTTTTTACATGATTTGAATTTTTAAACATTTATAATTATTGCTTAAAAATCAATTAGTCTTTAAAATCACAAACCCGACATGCTCTTTTCTTCTACTTTCTGCACAATCTATCAGCTATCTTTTCTTATAGACCAGTTTCCACTACATTGAACATATGTTGAGGTAGGTAATTCCTCTCCGTGGTGATGCCTATAAGTATAGAAAACTTCTTGGCTGTTACAATGTCTTTGAACTATGCAAGTTAACTGTGGCTGTGTCAAAAGTTTCAGGAGCAGCATTTTCAACAGGTCCAGCCTTTGAGTTGCTAAACAAATGCTTGTCTTTGTCCAGAATTAACTTTATTTACACAGGCATCTGACACTGATCTCCCTCCTTCAGCTACTGTGGATGAAAACAGGGTTTCTGTGGAAAACAGTCTCACTGGGTGATCTGATCATAAATTCCTAACTGGGCAGGTCATGGTAGGTAGTCACGCCCCAGGCATACCACTTTCCTAAAAATTTTATCTTTGCCTTAAGCAAGCCCTGTCCATTGTTTCTGAGCATCTAGGTTAACACACCTTTGAAATAAATAAGCACCCTAAAGAGAGCACATCTTCTTAACTATTCTGTAATCTAATCCCCACCTTGCTTTCTCCCACCTCCATGTAATCTTCCTTAGTGCCCTCCTTGATTTCAAATGCATAAAAAAAGCTGCAAAACTGTCCTTCTTCAGAGCATTTGAGATCTTGCATCCCAGCATATGTTGTCAGTTTGGCTCAAATAAACTTATAAAAATTCTGTACGTTTCTTACATTTACACTCTTAAAGCTTTTCATTCTGACTATCAATGTTCATTATTCTCGCTCATTATTGTTGATGGCATAGATATATGCACGACTGGGTCTTTGTTCTACAGAATTGTCGTTATTACTGAACAGTTTATCCCATAAGTATTATATTGGTCATTTGCAGTTTTTTTATTACTTCTGTTTTTGTTTCAATACTAGTCGTATGTCTCTTGCTAGTAGCACTGTTAACACTCTAGCTGCCTTTGTTCTTACTGAACATGAGGGTTAATAACATTTGTAATTTTTGTAAAACACTGAAAATTAAAAGCAAATATATGAAGTATACAAAGATCACAAAGTTTGCAAAGTAGTGGTCAGTAGACTGCATTTAGCCTACCTAAATTTTGTTTGGCTGGCATAAAACTTTAAAAATTTGAATTAGGTATCAACATTTCAAAATTGAAGGAGGTGTTTGGTTTGTCTTGAGAGAGGAAAGGCATGGCAGCACAGAGGCTACATAAATAAAATCAGCTGGTGCCTTGCGCTGCTCCGCGCTGTAGAGCAGAGTTCACCTCACACTTCACTCTTCACCTCAGTCCCTGCCCTGCCAGCTTCACTCATGAGGCATTTGAGTTTGCCATCCTGCAAATCAAGGAATTAAATGGGTTAAGGAATAACCCAATGGTCACGTGACTTGGACTAAAATGACCTCACCTGACCACCAACTCCTGACATGTCTGAAAGAGTTGGTACACCTTTGCTTGGGAGCAGAGCTTTGTATTTATGAATATTGATAAGCTGCAGGTGTTTAAGATCTGGAGTGAATTACTTGTAGTTTCCTGATTAAGTTGTGAGCTATTTTATATTTACGTGTATATAGGTTTTTTCCTTTTTTCTTAGAATTTAATTATAGATTTTGTTCCATAATTTCTTGTTGTTATTTTTTGGTTTTTTTTTAATTGGGCAATATTGGGGAACAGTGGGTTTTTCCAGGACCCATCAGCTCCAAGTCAAGTCATTTTCACTCTAGTTGTGGAGGGTGCAGCTCACTGGCTCATGTAAGAATTGAACCTGTGACCTTGGTGTTATGAGCACTGCGCTCTAACCAACTGAGCCAACCAGCTGCCCTTTTCTTTAGTTTTTTTTTTTTTTTTTAACCAGATTGGGAGCTTCTTGAGGGTAGTTGTATGTTGAGTTCATTTTATATCCTATAGGCCTCTTATTTTCACTTTATCATAGAGGTCTCCAGTATGCCTAGTGTCAGGCATAGAAAAGGCTTTCAACAAATACTTGAGGGAATGAATAACTGAATGTCTCAATCAGCACCAATTTTGAGCTGGAGTGTATAGATTGATGAGACTTGACTTATTCCCTTAAATTATCAAATTATTTATAGTTCATACTGGAAAGTATTTTTTGATATATTTAAGTGTTTGGGAATAGGAGAAGCAAAGAAAGTTCAGATCTAAACTTACAAATCTTGTGTGGAGCCTAAAGTTGTTAAAAGGCATCCTCCTCCCTCTTCCTAGAAAAGCTATCACAGTGCCAGGATATTGAATTCAGCCGCACATTCTCATGAGTGTCTGTAACATCTAATTATCAAATAAATGACTCAGAATAAGATGGTATTGGGGCTAGATGAAGTGGGGGCGGGGGGAAGTGCTGTAATTACTAAGTGAAGACCTGCTAATGTCATTAATTTGCCTATTTAAAAAGTTAGTGGGAGATAAAGTGCGATGAAATCTAAATGTAACCTAATGCCGTAGTACATTTGATAACTTGGTTACCCTCTGGTATCATAGAAACATATTTGTTTTTTTCTCCAGTCCTGGCACAGAACTCCCAGAACCCTTGGAATTTCCTGAGTGATAAGGGTGATGGGATTGTCTTTCTGTCCACCCAGCCCCCACTCCCCCATCCTGAAGCTACTAGGCTACTAGGACAGAACAAGCCTTGATTAGAAGCTTAGAACTTTCAGTCCCGCCTCCTGGGAGGGGAAAGGGGCTAGAGACTGAGTTTAGTCATCTATGGCCAATGATTTAATAAATCATGCTACCTAATGACACTTCCATAAAAACCCCTAAATGATGGGGTCCAGAAAGCTTTCAGGAGGTGCTGGGAGGGGCCTGTTTCCATAGGGACAGAAGCTCCCTTCTGGACCTTGGACTATGTACCTTTTTCTCTGGCTGCTCATTTGTATCCTTTATAATAAACCAGTAAATATAAGCAAATGCCTTCTTACGTTCTGTGAGCTATTTTAGCAAAATATCGAACCTGAGGAGGGGGGTCATGGAAATCCTTGATTTATATTTGGTGGGTCAGGAGCACTGGTGGCCTGGACTTAGAATTGGTGTCAAAGAGGGGGCAGTCTCGTGGGAAGGAAACCAAAGACCAACGGAGACTGCACCAGGGGTCTGAGAAGGCAGCGGGTAAACACCTCCAAACATTGCCTGAACATTCTCAACCCGGCTTGGGTTTTTAAGGGAAAATCTGGGCGTTCCTCTAGAGGCTACGTGATGGTTCTGGGCGCCTAAATGGAGCCTTGCCTCTGGCCACGTAATGCTCTGATGGAGTCAGCAACCCCAGGAACAATGATGGGAGTAGCCTGGAAAGAAAGCTAAACTATAGAGATTGTGATAAATACGCCTAAGGGTATTAATCATAAGTTTCATGGTAATTTTCTAAAACAGGGAACTGAGTGGGACAGGGAACTGAGTGGGACAGGGGACATTCAGAGCTCAAGCGGCAGGGGATGATCTATTGTTAAGCTTTGGTAGGTCCAGGAAAGGTGAGCCCAGGGACAGGGAGAGTCCTTTCCTATGGGGTGCCGACCGGGCCCTGTTCCTGTAAAAGCAGACACCCATCAAAGAACCACATGTACAGATTTACTACAGTAAATGCTGTAAATGAGAGGTATCAGATGTATGATTGTTCTCATCAGAAAGAGCATGACACACTTTCCCATGACACACTTTCCCAAGGAAGCTGAGAGCTGAAAACCTGTAGGAGGATAACTAAGTGGAGACGTGGGAGTGGGTAAACTTTGACCTTGCTTCTTGCAAAGTCTTCTGAGGCTTAAGATTCGTTATCTTCACCCTCCTCTTCTAGATTTCTTCCTACAGTGTGGTTTCTATTAAGAGCCTCTCAGAATATACTCAGAATAGCGTCAGAAGAAAACATTTTGTATAAGGCTTTTTTCTTTGTAACATAATGGCATGAGATGCTCAATAAAGAAAGGCCTCTGACTTCTCATAACTGAGTGCTGCTGGTGTAATCAGTTTCCTTCTCCCTTCCCATGCTGAACCCCAAGTGGGTACACCTGGCATTCCCCAGCTAGGGCCCCAGCATTGAGAAAATAATAGAGCTATGAGCCAAGACTGTTGGACGGCAGTGGAAGCAACTTACTTTGCTGACTGACTGTGGAGTCAAGCATGTTTTCAACGAAGTCTAAAATAAGTTTTGAAGGATGGGGGAGGAGGGAGGATTCCAGGAGGAGGGAACAGCACCCACAGAAGCACAGAGGAGTAAAACAATACCCCATATTTGCAGGGACAGGGGGTAGTTTAGAATTCTCTTAAATAAGTCAGGAAAACACAATAAACTAGTGAAATTAAATCAGCATTTTAGAAATACGAAGAGCTAAACCTTAGTGAACTCTAAAAGTCCCATTTAAAAAAAAAGTTCCCATAGATACAACTCCTTTGTCTAAAATCCTTGATAAATATTATTGATACCGGAGGACAAACGAGTCCAGAGCTCATGCTGACTGTACCATCGCTCCACCAATAGACAGACACAGGAGTTGGGTTATAGAATAAGCGTTTATTATCAGAGAACCAGTGGTCTGAGAAGGCAGCAGGTCAACACCTCCAAAAACTGCCTTAACATTCTCAGACCAGGTTGGGGTTTTTAAGGGAAAATCTGGGCATTCCTCCAGAGGCTACGGGATGGTTCCTGGGGTCTGCATGGAATTCCCCTGTGGCCACGTGATTCTATGGTTGAGTCAGTAATATGGGAACAATGATGGGATTAGCCTGGTAGATTGTGATCAATAAGCCCAAGTGAATTAATCATAACTTTCAGGGTACTTTTCTAAAACAGGAACTGGGTGGAACAAGGGACATTCAGAGCTCAAGCTGCAGGGGATTGTCATGCAGGGATTCTGGTCTCGCTCCCTGCAGGAGAACACAGGATATGGTGAGGCCAAAAAGGAACACCAACGGAGCCATAGATAGGGGAGTCATACCACTGTGTTCTCACTGGTGGCTGGGTTGGAGACAGGAAGCAGGAGCCGCAATTTGTTATTCGTTTCTCTGCCAACCAACCAACCCCCTAGCGTAGCCACGGCAGTTACATTAGTGGCCAATGGCTAACTGGTTACAGCTGATGGCCATCTACTACCAGCACCTTTCCAAGTGAGACCGAGAGCCTGTAAACTGCTCTCCTGGCTCTGTCCCCACAGGGATGATCTATTGTCAAGCTATAGGTAGGTCAAGGAAAGGGGAGGCCAGGGACATGGAGGGGCCTCTACTAAGGGGTGCCAGCCGGGCCCTGTTTCATTACTACATGTATTGACCTGAACATCTGCAGCTGTCCTAGGTCCCAGAAACTTTAATTAATTCCCTGGAATCTGTTTATTTTCCTGGCACACCTTATTTAAATTCTTTCCCATTTCTTATTGGCTTCCAAGTGTTAGCCTTCTCCTTTCTCGCTTACCATATAGAACAATTTTTGTCCAGTGATTTTCACATCTTCCCAGACTATTGTGGAGGTTCAGAATGAGTCATCCCAAGATGTGTCCCTGTGGTATGGGGATTGTTTTGAGCTAAAGGCAACTTTAGCTGTGGGTTCAAGAGAAACTTCTGCCCCTCCGTCAACTACCTAGAAGAACTTGAATTTAGGGGCTTTGCCCATAATAAGACATTACCGAAGATAACCTCTTTTGATCTACCTATAAGGCAGGGCAAACTTCTATTTACTGAATATCTGCTGTTATCTTCCTGCAATGACCCTTTGAAGCCCTGAAGGTGCATTACCTCATCCCTAGCTCAGAATGTCTTATACACCTCAACCCTTTTTCTATCTCTGAACCTCTTCTGCATGTGGGTTCTCTGAATCATATATGCGGGGTTTCCATATGCATGTATGTATTAAATTTGGTTATTTTTCTCCTGCTAATCTGTCTCATGTTTATTTGGTTACTAGAACAAAAGAAAAAACCTTGAGGGTAGAGGAAAATTTCTTCCTCCTACACACCATGACGTGGTTGACTAAGAATTTGTTTTGGCATAGCTTTTTTTTTTTTTTTCAGTTTTCCTCCAGTTGCCGGAATGGAAGCTTCTACCTGAAATGGCATATGACAAGAGCTAGAGGAAATAAATTATAAGAACACATTTTCCGCCTACTAAGAGACCCAACCACCAAAAGGTTCTTTCATAAAATATATATCCAGAGGGGAAAACAAATGTTTCTGCAATATTTTTGATTAAATAAGTTGTACAGTTCTCTAGTACCATGTTATCAGGCAAATATTCTGTATGTGCTCATCCTCAGTGGATATGAGACAGGTTAGTTAGCATGTTAGGTAGACAGGAAAGTCCCTGGTGGAATAAACGAAGGCAGCCATATCCTGAAATTCCAGGTTCTGAAATAACTCATTCACTCCAGGACAAAAATGTAATTTACGCTTTGAAGTTAATAAGTTATCTCGTAAATCTCTTTAGGCTGGACAAACAGAGCAAATCTGATAGGCAAATTCCATTAGAAGGAATCAGCTCCCTTCCCTAAGCAGGCAAGGGAAGGTATAACAATAAGAGCCTTTTGCCTTAGCCAGTGGGCATCCCAGTTTCGTGCACCCCCTCTCGCAAAGAGAGCTATACTTTCACTTTAATAAAAATCTTTGCTCTTCTGCCTCTACTTCCGAGTCCGCGTTCTCATTCTTCGAGTACATGAGACCAAGATCTCTGGGCACCAGACATCAGAATCCTATGTCATTTGGGGGATCGCCAGATCCCTATATCAGATAAATGAAAACTTTCCCCTTTCTTAAAATTGAGAATGTTGCAGAACATTTTCATTATGTGTGAAGATAAGGAACTAACATTTATTAGCACACACATTATGTTAGGCTCTGTGGCAGGTGCCATCTGAATGCTATCTTGTTTAATCAGCTATCAGTGTGCTTAAATGGGGAGATGGCAGCTTTTTTAATGTTAAGGCAGTTTTTGGATGTATTAACCTGCTGCCTTCTCAGACCACCGGTGCTCTGATAATAAACGCTTATTCTATGACCCAACTCCTGAGTCGGTATATTGGCTGAGCGGCGCGGGCAGCACGAGCCCTGGACTCGTTTGGCTTCCTGTTTCACAAGACTGCCCCCACTTTGATACCAATTCTAAGTCCAGGCCACCAGTACTTCTGACCCATCAAATATAAATGAAGGACTCCCTTGACCCCCTCCTCAGGTTCGATATTTCGCTAAAATGACTCACAGAACTTAGGAAGGCATTTAGTTATATTTCTTTCTTTTTCAAAATAGGATGTTTGAAGTCATCCTTCAACAACTTAATGCAACATTTATTTAATGACTATTTTATGCAAGCTAGATCTTGACATACTGGGCATTTGGTTGGACATAGTAAGATAAGCCATATAGAGATAACTGAAATACAAAGCAGAAAACATAAGTGCTTTGTAAACGAGTTCTATAGTATAGGATTTCAGAGGTGGGTCTGGGGAAGCTGGCCTGAGACTTGGGCTTTTAAGGAAGGAAACGATTTTCATAAATCCATCAGGGCTGAGGGGAGAAAAGAATTCTGGGTAATATGAAAAGAAATAATAAGGAAACAGAGGAGAGAACATGTTGAAGAGATGTCAAGTAGAATCATAGGACAAACTTTTTATTAGAGGAGAAAAGGGAAGATAAGACTGGGAAACATAGTCTGTGCTGTTTAAGCATCAAGCCTTTCTATTATTAGGACTAGAGTAGCTAAAACACAGAGAGGATGGAAGCCCCAGTCAGGTGTCATGGAGACTGTGGACAGGTCACCCAGAAGCTGACTTGGAAATGAGTGAAAGTCAGCAACCAAGTTACCCATGGTTGCTGCTAAGATGAACTGGGTGAAACGAGTGAAGAGCCCCAGTTCAGACACTATTTCTAGGCACACTCCTACCTCCAGGGGGAGCTCAAGGTTTCTGTCCTTCATTCCCAAAAAAAAGAACTGTGAAATGAATTGAGAACAAAATGGATATTTTATAGAAACGCTGATTCTGCAGGAGATTCTGTTGGAATGAAATCATTATAAATGGAAGTGGACTGAGAATATTTTCCCTGTCAATCATCTCTGGGAATTTTGGCTTTGGTCAGCTCTTATAACGGTCTTTTCACTTTTCTCTGCCTTATGATTAGTGCCTGGGACATTCTTAAATCCAAGGGCAAAAGTATCTTTCGGGAGTCCGTATTTTCTAGCCTAGCTGCCGGAGCAAGACACTTGATAGGATTCGGGGCCAGCATGAGCTGGCAATAAATAATGGGCATTAACCCGGCGTGTCCTTTTTGCATGTGCCTGGTGAGAAGCTTGTGCATATACATGCATGATCCGGGACCCTGATCGATAGTTTTCACCTAACTGTGTGTGATTAGCACCTGGTGTGGCCACACAGGGGACTAGGATTAAGGAGGCAGGATTTCATGGGTAAAATTCTTGCTGAGAGGGGATCTTGAGCAAAGCTTCAGCTAGTGATTACCAATAGGCAGAGATGGAGAAATATTTCTGGCACCAGAAAAGGTACCCTTGAGAGGCTACTAGCTGCACACTGGTGCAGCTCCATCCCGCAAGGGGAGAGCAGAATCCGGCTTCACTGGCATTTGCTTCTTGGACTAAAACAGTCTCATCAGCAGAAGCCTGGAATTTGAAGAAATACAAAGCCAAACGTGAGGCATGTACCTTTACTGAAACGAAGGGTGTCTTCTTGGATAGCGCTGGCCTTTACTTATGAGTGAGGAGATGAAAATGTCAAGAGTAATAGCATAATGTAGGACCCTGGAAAGGTGTTTAATTTACAGAAATGAAGGAGACCTGTCAATGACCTAGGGAAGAGATGCCAGTATTGTAATTCTTAGTTAGCTAGCTTATAGTGGCACTTAGATGCAAATCTCTGGGAGGTCAGACAGCCTGCACAGGTATTGGACTTACCCTAAGCCTTATTTTTTCTACACGCATTCAGAGAGCACTTTTTTTTTTTAACTCCTTTCAAGGTTCCAGTTATAGGAGCCACATTAACATTCCAGCATGCTATCTGATATTCTAATATGAAGGCCTAAGTATTCTGGCCCAAATAATCTCTTATTCTATCATTTATGTTCTTCTAACTTTTCTAAATTTATTTAATAAGAATTTCTTTGTAAATTCCATTATAAAATTATTGATTAATGCAGAATATTTGAAAACACATCCACACACACACACACACACACACACACACACACCATAAAGTAAAATACAAATTAGCCATATATTTTTACTACTCAAAAGTAAGCACAATTAACATTTTGGTGTGTGCACTTTCACTGTTTCTTCCTATGTAGGTGCATATTTTAAAACAAAAATCATAACATTCTTGTTTTGTAGCTTTTTTTCACTTAGTAATCTATTTGTGGGACTATTTCAATGTCAATAAGTAGTTGACATCATGATTTTTTCTTTATAATTATTTTATTGTACAGTATTATCTTTGTTGTGAGGTTAGACAATGGGAAAAAAATGTACCAAAGGAAATAAGTCATCTAGAATTCTATCATCCAGAGATTACTTATGATATTTTATTTTATATCCTGGCATTCTGTTTTTTAAAGTTCCATACATAAGTAAATGTATTCTCACTATAAAAGTTCAAATAATACAGAAAGATTTTAGTCTTCTTTGCATGTAATAAATAAAAATCATTTTGTTTCTTTGAGTAAAAATTTAATATGTTCACATATTTTTAATTAAATACAGAAAAGTATAAAAGAAGGCATAAATCACACTAAAACCCACCATCCAAAGGCAACTATTATTAAAATTTTAGTAATTTTTCAGACAATTACTGAACAATTACTTTGTTTGCCATTACTGAACTTTGCTTAAGTTATTCAATTTTTACAACATCCCTAAGGGGTAGATACTATTATCCTGAATTTACAGATGGGAAACTAAGGCTTGGGGGAGTTACATATGTGTCCAAGTTTCCACAGCCAAACAGCATCTTAGCTCACAGCATTGAGTACAGGTATCCGTGTGATGCTGAAGCTTTGCCCTTGACCTATTATATAATACCGCCCCTCATATTTGAGAGCTGATGTGACACAGGTTGTCTTGTAACTTTTTATGATTTGACAATATGTTGTCAAGATCTTTTCATGTCAATGAATTATAAAATATTTCATAACCATTTTGATAGCTTTATAGTATTCCATTGCATGTTGTCCTAACATTTATTTAATTAATCTCCTACATTTAGATTATTTCTAGTTTTTCCTATTATAATTAAGACTGCAATACATATGGCTGTACATTGCTAGTTTCTCTGGATTATTTCCTAAGAATAAATTTCTGGGAGTAGAATTGCTAACCAAAGAGTATACATATTTTAAGGTTTCTGATGTACACTGGTAAGTTGCCCCATGAAAGGTCATAGTCATTTATACAGAGATGACCTTTGTAGGAGTGTGCTCAATTCCCCACACCCTCTAGATTAGTGAGTATTGGCATTTTTCCTTCATTTCTTTACTATTCAGTTTGAATGTTTTTGAATGTTAATTGGCCAGTTTTGTATTTCTATTTTTATGACTCTCCTGTTCTATTCATTGACTATTTTTTATTAGAATATTTGCTTATTTCTTCATCAGAGTATAAAGTCTATATTTATAATTAAGATACCAACCCTTTGATTGTTACATTGTTGCAAATTTACTTTGTCAAATTTCTTACTGATTACCTTAAAATTTTGTCCTTTAAAGGACATTTAATATATTTACATTATTTCACTTTTAATACACTGCAATAATGTTGTCATTATTTAATTTTCCCATTTTATGGATAATTAATTCCATTGTAAAATTCTTAGATTTCTGCTTAATATTCTGTTGGGGGGAAAAAACTGGCATTTAATTTGATTATAAACCAATTGAGTCCACATTTGAGGGGTGGATTCTGTTTTTGTTGTTGTTTTCTAATTAATAGGCTATATTTTGAGCTGTTTTAAGTTTGTAGAAAGATGTAGCAGAAAGTTCCCATATACCACCTCACCCCCATCTCAGCCCAGTTTCCCCTATTATTAATATCTTGCTTCATAGTGGTACATTTGCTACAATTGATAAACCAATTTTGATACATTATTACTAGCTAAGGTTCATAATTTACACTAGGGTTCACTCTTTGTGTTGTACACTTTATGGGCTTAGACAAATGTATAATGACATGTGGCCACAATTACAAATGCAGACTAGTTTAACTGGCCTAAAAATCCCCTGTACTTTACCGTTACATCTCTCCCTTCCCACTTACCCCTGGAAACCACCGATTCTTTGTCTATAGGTTTGCCTTTTCCAGAATGTCATTTATTTGGAATCATGCATATATAGTCATTTCAGACTGGTTTCTGTCACTTAGCAATATGCATTTAAGGTTCCTCCATGTCTTTTTGTGGCTTGATAGCTCATTTATTTTTATTACTGAATAATACTCCATTGTATGGATGTACTGCAGTTTGTTTATCCATTCACCTACTGAAGAGCATCTTGATTACTTCCAAATTTTGGCAATTATGAATAAAACTTCTATAAATATTCACGTGCAAGATTTGTGTGTGTATGTGTGTGTGTGTGTGTGTGTGTATGTGTGTGTGTGTGGATATAAGTTTTCAACTCATCTGAGTAAATATCAAGGCGTATGAGTATGGAAAATATGGTAAGAGTATGTTTAGTTTTGTAAGAGTTACCTTATCATTTTGATTAAAGTGTTTATGGTTGATTTTTTCTATTTCATTAACCAGTTAGCCTAACAGCATCATAAGTAATCTTTTGATAGAAATATTCTTTGGGTTCACAGAAGATGAAATCTAAACAACTATCATAGATTGATGGAAAATCTGGAGAAGCCAAGTCAGTAAAGACATTCGTCCTTTCTCTTCTGTTCTCGCTTCCTACAAAAGTTAGTAAGGTCATGGATAACCAACCAACCTGGCTTGTCTGGAACGTGGGATTTCAGTGCTATAACCAAGACAGTTGGTCACCGTGACTGATAATAGCAGCGTGGTTCTAGGTTGTAATATGGAGGGTAGATCAGTTCTGGGGATTCAGCATTTGCTTTGGAAATTTTTTTATGTAAACCAGGCAATTGTAAGACATTATAGTTGTCTGTGATTTGGTTGATTTCATTGTGTTTATATTTTGATCTTACATTTATTGGTGATGTAGGTCTTGTGTTTGGAAGAATTCTAATGGGTCTTATTAATCCACTGGATCTTTGGGTCACAATAGAGACTTCTTTTTCTCTTGGAATTAATCCCTTGGGTAACCAACTCATCCAGGTTTGCCTGGGACTTTCCCAGTTTTAGCACTGACAGCCTCCAATCGCTGGAAGCCCCTCTGTCTTGGGTAAAAAAAGAAGGATCTTGGATCACTTCCTTTTGGGTAGTTGTCTTAACTTTCTGCTTATGCATGATTTTGACCAATGCAGTGACATACTCATAATACATTTAAGGAAGGTTTGTCTGGTGATGGTATACAGGAGGACTGAAATGGACTGAAATTACAATCAGGGAAACCCATCTGCACACAAGGCAATAAAGGCCTGAACTCCTTTAGAAATGGAAAGGAATGGGGAAAGAGTTAGACAATAACCTCTAGAACACTAGCTCTTGTCACTATGGGCTAACTGCTTTTTTGAAGTTCACTGATAATGCCTTTACCACAATTTCAGCAGCCTCTTTTATAATTCTCCTTGTTTTACTTCTCTAATTCATTTCACATTGTTAAAACAAACAAACAAAACACTCCTTGAACTCCACCTCCAATCTTCCCTGATCTAGCACCCTTCAACAACCTGGTCACTGGTCTTTCTTTACTGAGATTTTTTTCATCCTGGTTGCAGTGCTCCTCTGGCCTCTCCCCTCTATGTCCTAAATGTGTGCATCCTAGACAAACTCAGCACCCATTGGAAGACCACCCCAATGCACCGAGGTCCCAGGCACTCCTGACAACAATCCCCTTTGCCATCCATCTTACTGAACCTACTCAAGTCCTCCCTGGGTAACTTAACGTCACCCACAGCAGCTCCAACTCCTACGTTATGTCAAGTCTTAAACTCTTCTAATCAATCTCTTTCCAGTCCTGACTTTTCACGCCTTGGCTTTTACTATTACCTCATTAAGAGCTCCAATCCCTTTATCGTTCCATTTCTCCTCAGCCTCCTGGCTTTAAGACCCTCTCTATGTTGCATAAAGACAGTTCAATGATCCAGACAGGTTAAATGGCTATGCCTTTTCTAAAGAAATAGTGAAACTGGTAAATTTAACCTTTCTTTTGGTGTCTCAAAACACTTTTCAGGGTTTTGCAAGTCTTAAGGACATCAATTATGAAGACCATCATCATACTGAAGATCTCGGAAGTACTGGTTAATTAATGGAGAGTTGAGAGAGTACCAAGTATACTAGCTTTTATAATACTTTCTTTTCCATTAATGATTGGAGAGAGAGAGAGAGAGAGAGAGAGAGAGAGAGAGAGAGAGAGAAGAGAGAAGACCATATCCCAGAAGTCTAAAATGCCTGAAGGACTTTTGGAAAATGGCATACATGCTGCTGTTGGCAAAAATGACTTACTTTCCTAGAAAAGAGGAAGGAGGGAGATAGTATTGGGTTGGTGCAGAAGTAATTGCGGTTTTGCAATTATTTTTAACCTTTTAAACCACAATTACTTTTGCACCAACTTAATAATTAGAGTTACTTGAAATTAAACTGAGCGCATGCTCAGTAATGAATAAAAGGCAGTAGAAAGATGGTTGGGGGAATGGCTGTTGTATTAGTTTCCTGTAGCTACTGTAACAAATTACCAACACATGCTGGGTGGCTTAAAATAACCACCCAGAGAGTAGTTTTCCTCTCACTGTTCTGGTGCCCATAAGCCTGAAATCAATATTACTGGGCTAAACTCAAAATGTCAGCAGGGCCATTCACACACTAAGAGAGGGTTCTATGGGAGAATCTGTTCCTTGCCTTTTTCCGCTTCTGATGGTTTCCAAAATTCCTGGGCTTGTGGCTATGTGGCTCTAATCTTCAAAGCCAGAACTTCAAATCTCTCTGTTCTATCTTCACATCACATTCTCTCTGCATCAGCGTTCCCTTTGCCTGTTTCATAGGACACTTGTGATTGCATGTTGGATCCACCCAGATAATCCAGAATAATCCTCCCATCTCAAGATCCTTAACTTAATTACATCCGCAGGGACCCTTTTTCTAAATAAGGCAACATTTTCAGGGGCCAGGGATAGTTTGGGGCCATATTCAACATACTACAGCTGCCATCACTGGGCAGGGATGGAAATTCTGTGAAGAAATAGGAAGAAGGGATGGGAGAGAATCTTCCAAGGACACCAACCCTAAAGCCAATTCCATTTCCTGGGAAAAAAACATGATAGCCAGGGTCCATATGTTGGATCCGAGAGAAGAAAAAGACAACTATCCTGAGGGAATTGAAGTACAGATTTTGGACTTATCTGTCCGTCAAGAGTTTGAGTGTTTTGCATGTAGGCTGTGAATTTCAGAACTTTTAAGTTGTTGAACACTCCACTGACAATGTGCCTGAGATGGCAGAACTATAGGCGGAGCTCACAGCTGTGGACTAAGGCAAGAATCAGAAGCAAAAATGGATCAGGGGACACTGGTGGAGGATATAGACAGAAGCCTCAGCAGAAATGAGACAGGTTAGTTGCTAGCATGTTGTTAGGTAAACAGGGAGGTCCCTGGTGAAATAAAGAAAAGGCAGCCATATCCTGACACTCCAGGTTCTGGAATGTCTCCTTCACTCCAGGACAAAGATATGAGAGTGCACTTTGAGGTTAATAAATTATGTCATAAATCCCTTTTGGCCGGACAAAGGAGCAGATCTGATAGATAGGGGTGGGTTCATGAATCCCTTTAGGATCTGATAGATAGGGGTGGGTTGTTAATCCCTTTAGGGCGGGCAAACAGGACAAACCTGATAGATGAATTCCATTAGAAGACACCAGCTCCCTTCCCCAAGCAGGCAAGGGAAGGTATAAAAGTAAGAACTTTTGTCTCAATCACTGGGCAACCTGGTCGGCACCCACTCTTGTTCCAAGAGCTGTGACTCTTTACTTTCTACTTTTAATAAACTATCCTCTTTAACAACTCCTCGCCTCTCCTTGGTCCATGTTTCCATTCTTCGGTTTCATGAGACACGATCCCTGCACAAAGAAAATATTCTACATTACAAAGATTCCTAATCTCATCAACAGCCATGAGTGAGGTGGAGGGCATTTAAAAGATAGGGGCTTTGGCGGCACAGGGACTTTTTAGCTTTCACAGTCCTGATTTAATGCTAATTATTGATTATATCCTACCAATTAAGCTTTCTAATAACCTTGTTTTAAGTGGCCCAGCAAGAGGTTGAGCCAGACCTGCCTGTTTCTTCATGTGTTATTCTCAGGAGTGTGGGAGAGGAAGTAAGCTGATAGGGTCACCATCTTTAATAGGTGACTGGTGACTAGAGGACCTTACGAGAAGAGTACAACAAATAACTGTTCCACGTGTATACCCTTCTGCAGGCTGAGTCTGTCATTCTGACTAGTTTGGGTGATTATTGGGCTGGTGCACTTTTCTCTGAAGGCATAGAGCAATTTAGAGGGTTTGAGTGGATGAGTTTGAAATATTGGTTGTGGGTGGGGACAGTTGCTTCAGCCACCTCTCTCCACCAAGGGCAACCACAGAGGAAGATCAAGCTCTTAATTCAAAGGTCTTCAGAGATGGCTGAGCTGGATTTCCCCAGCCACATATGGGGAAAGCCTCAAGTAAGAGGAAAGGGGAAACTCTGTGGGTGACACCGACGCTTTCACCCAGCCCTCACCACTGTACTGGGTATTTCCTCCAGAGAGAGGCCGTGCTTAGAGAGTGATCACCTGGGCCTGCGCTTCTGCTGCCCTCAGAGGGGCTCAGCTATTTTCTGGGTAAGACGGGGAAATGTTCGATGACTAAGCGAAATGGAGAGGGTGTTGTGCTGGAGCAGTGACAAGGCCCTGTGGCGGGACCTTCCAGCCAAGAAGTTAAGAGGAGAGGACTGATAGCCGATGTGTGTGTGGTGGGGAGCAGGGGGAGAAGAGGAGGAGAGCACAGGAGACTCAGAGCTTCGGGATGGCTTATAAACTTCATCTAATAGTAGATGCCAGAGAAAGGAGGACGACGGGATCTTTCCTTTACCAATCCCTCTCTTCCCTTATTAATCTACTTTTACATCCTTACTTGCATTGTATTAATATGTCAACATTAAAAAATTCCAATGAGAGGTGCCCGGTTAGCTCAGTTGGTTAGAGCGCGGTGCTCTTAAAAACAAGGTTGCTGGTTTGATCCCCACATGGGCCACTGTGAGCTGCGCCCTCCACAACTAGATTGAAACAGCTACTTGACTTGGAGCTGATGGGTCCTGGAAAGACACTTAAAATAAATAAAACTTTTAAAAAAAATTATAATTGAGAAAATACATGTGATAATGCTTTGTGAACTTTAAAGCCATAATAATAATAATAATAATAATAATTAGCAGTTATTGAGAATTACTATATGTAGGCACTGATCTAAGCATTTTACATACATTCATCTCATCTAATCTTCATAACAATTTTGTGACATAAGTTTTATTATTCCCACTTTACTGATGAGAAAATCAAGGCTTAGGGAAATTAAGGTTAAGGAGCTTGCCCAAGGACATATAGATTAGTAAATGGTAGAGTAGAATTTGAACTCTTTTAACTCCAGGGCCCAAACTATTAACCATTTTGCGATACTGCCTTGCCGAATAAATGACTGTTAAAGTGTTTATTTTAAACCTCGCTACATAAGAGTAAATGTAAGTAAAATACAGACACCAGCAGAAATCAGATTAAAAGCAACAATAACAACAACCCAGTAAACAATGGATGAGAACAAATCAATGCCAAGTCACTGGAAGGAAAATGGTACCCAGGCCAAATTCAGGAACCATGGTCCCTCGTGTCTCTCATGCCTGGCAGAGGCCTGGGGAGGCCTCTCCCATCCCAAGGCTCCATGAAATGCCCGGAAACTGGACAGTCCATCTCTCAATTACACTGCTTCATAGGCTCTGCTCTCTTTTCCTGCTGTGCCTCCCAAATACATGCTCCCGCTGTGGGGTCAATTGAATTCAGGCCCCCTGTCTTCAACCACACTGCCCTGCTTGCTGACGCTGCTTGCTCTAAAGTAGTGGGGAGTACTGGGCAACCGGTTGTAACTGTTGGTCTCCCACATATGCTAATCCTGCTCTTGGGCTTCCATAGCCTCCCTCTACTAAAATTTTTGTTAGGTCCACTTCCTTAGTTTCTTAAAGAACTTTGTCAAGGAACTTGGGAGGCCGTCCCTCTAGCCTGAGTTAGAGAACATTCGAGTTACACTACTTCGTGTCTGACTAAAGAGAATGCCTGCCTGTTAATGTTCAACTATTGTCCCAGGATTGAACAAGCACATCTGATGACTTTCTTGTCCTATGAGGAATCCTTCTATCTATCGGGATCATTCCCTACAGGTAAGGGCCAGAGTCTCTGCCCTGGACCTTCCGCTGATTCTGACATGTCCTGCCACTAACTCCCCAAGGCAGAGAGTCAAGATTTCATACACATAGCACCCTTGTACTTGTGTCCAGCATGCTCCTGGGTAGCAAATGGAACCAAGAGAAGGGGTTAAAGCCCAGGCTTTAAGGAAGAGGAGCCCAAAGAAATCCCTCCACATACACTCCAGAGTTTTGAATCCATCTGTGAATCACCTCCTGGCATATGGAGCAGCGACAGCGCTTGGCCCAGGCAATGCTGCAGTGTGGGACTGTCCTTGGGAGATCTGCATATCCTGAACACAATAGAGTGTATTATCATACAGTCCTTTTATACTCGAGATGGGTACACTAACTGGTTTTCCATCCTATCCTCCTCCTTCCCATAGCTA
Organism: Rhinolophus sinicus; assembly: GCF_036562045.2. Lineage (NCBI taxonomy): Eukaryota > Metazoa > Chordata > Mammalia > Chiroptera > Rhinolophidae > Rhinolophus > Rhinolophus sinicus. Next base: position 109,392,813 of record NC_133756.1, read on the forward strand.
CTCCTGATACTTGGGAACTACCTAGATAAATTTCTCAAGACTTTTGGCCTAGTTTTAGTATGGCCTAACAGTCTCGGAATCTAATTTTGAATTTGACCCTGATTTACTTTTTTGGTTGTCAGTTCAATATTATTCTTATTCAAGTTCTCACTGGCCAAATTAACCGTTAGTTGCTAACACGGTAGGTCACACTGTTTAGAATAACAGATTGAAGGAATGGCCTAAAAAGAGCCAGTCAAGCAAAATGAGTCCAAAAAGAAAAAAAGGCCACCCTGAATTATCAGGCTTGATCATCACCATTAATAAAAACTGACACACTTTCACTTCGGTTTGTGCTCACAGACTCCATCATAAACTATATTTCTGAGAACACAAAATTAGCGGTGAGAAGTTGATCAGGTTATTGCAGGTTGACTGCAGATGACTGCAAGTTACTTCAGGATAATCTATTAGTTTAAAGTGAACATTTTGATGCTGTGTGCCTTGTGGGTTGTTTGTTGAATGGTCACTTTTTAATCATTCAGACCTGGCCTTGCTCATGGATTAATTGAGTATTGTACTAACAACCTTCTTAGCCTTATAAAGTTTCTTTGGGCAAGCCCAAGAGGTAGTGTAATACAAGGAAAAAGGCTTGGGCTTTGAAGAAACACAAAGCTCTGTCCAAATTCTGGGGCTTCTACCCATTAGCCACATGATCTTGGACCTTGCACCTTCAAGTATTAGTTTCCTTATCTGTAAAGACAGTGGTAGGTGGGGGAAGATTATTTTCAATATTGATGTGAGTACTAAACATGACATAATATTCTATAGATCACATCAGTAGACATATAAAGTACCAAGCATGTGGTTGGTATTAAGTGCAAACGTCCATTCCCTAATATTAACTTATAAACATATTTTTTTAAAAACAAAGAAATTAATACATATAATTTTGAAAACAAACATAAAAATACAAGGCCTAGAATATAACAGAAACTCAATAAAATCTTGCCAAATAAATGGATAAATTTGGGATATTTCAAAACAGAGTCATAACACATAGACAAAGAACAGGTGATTAGTTTCATGCTTTGCAAATGGAATTGAGAGGTTAACTTGCCCCCAAATATCTCCCTGTCCTAGGAGGTTAGAAGGTGTCCTTATCACCAGGGACAGGAAATAGGGTCAAGAAGGTTGTATAAACACGTCTTGTTACTTGACCATTTTACTACACCTAGCCCAAATCCATTTGTCTTGTCAATTCTTCTACAAATTTATTGTTTGTCTAAAACATATAAAAGTTTACTGCTGTGGTCACTTCTGTGAGTCTCATAATTTCATGGTGTTACGGATACCAGGACTGGAAAGAACCCAAGTGGCACTCAGAGAGTTAGGAAGGTCAGCTTTATTACGCTGGCGGACTCAGCGGGATCTTTCCCAAAGACTGAGCTCCTAGCAAGGTTTTGAGCAGGTTTTTATGGGTTGGGGACTTCCTTGAGTTGGGGAAAGGGTAGGTGTCATCTAGTGATTGGCTCAGGGTGTGGCTTGGAGGGGGTTATGCGGAAGTGGGCTGGGGCTTAGGCTGGGGACTTCTCTCTCCACTCAGGCCACCATTTTAGGTCAGTTCCACGTGACAGGGAACAATTTTAGGTCAGTTTCTCCATCAACGGGTCTCTGAACATATGAAATTAAATTTGTTTTTCTCTTGTTAACCTGTCTTCTGTCAATTTAATTATTAGAGCAGCAAAGAAACTAGAAGGGAAGAAGGGAAAAATCTTTCCTCCCCTACACCACCCAATACCCCACATTCCTATCACCTTTGTACTCTCAACACATACTTTGGTTCTTCTTTACCCAGGGCTTATCAACGAGGAAGGTTTAGAAATTTTTCAGGGAGGTGTAGAAATTTTTTATATCTGAGTCCCTCCCAGATTTACTAAATTAGGTGGGACATAGACACTTGTAGTTTCTAAAACTTCACAGGTGGTTCTAATTCTGGGGCTGAGAGTCACTGATTGTATTATAGCATAAGCAAAATTTGAATTACTGGAGTATGAAGATTATACTGCTTTCATTTTGTTTCCTTAGCTCGTAGCATCTTGTAAGCAGCCAGTAAAAAACGTGTTGAATAAATTCAAAAAATTACTAAGCAGACAGAGCTGGAAAGTATGATGTGGCAGAGTAAGTTTTCATGAAGGATTGACTTGTTCTAGGAGGGCAAGGCAGGCGTAATGTGAGTGGGGGGCACTAACTGAGGTATGCGTTCAGAAAGGGAAGCCTGAATAGGGTCTCAAGGGCACTGAAAGAAAGAAGGGGGTGTGAAAACCAGTTTGGCTTAGTCTATATTCCTTTGGCATAAAGTTGTCCCACAGTTGGGATGGGATGACATTTGAATAACCTTCTAGTCAGGACTAGGAGACAGACATTATCTCAGGTGCCCTTAAATGGGAAATAAAAGAGGCAGATGTTGATGAGAAATTCGAAATCTCACTAAGACCCAGCTGAAAAACATTCATAGAAAAACATGGCAATGTAAATTAAGGTTGCCATTTGTCAGGCTTCACATTAAGCACTTAGTAATAAACATGACTTAATTGAAAACCATTACTTTTGCCCTTGATGAAGAGATGCAGGCTTGGAGAGGATAAATAACTTGTTCAAGGTTATACGGCCAATAAGTGTTAGAGACTAGATTTGGACCCAGGTTTGGCTGTCTACAGAACCTGTGCTTTTGTGCACTATACCAGTAACCTCCTTCCTCAAATCCATCTTCTACATAGCCTCTGGCCTAAGTGATTACCTAAAATCATGTGGCAAATTTTACCATGTCTTCAAGGTTTCAAACATTTTCTTGGCTCTCTACTGCCTCATAGAATGTGTTAGAAAACGGAGTATCTGGCAAAATAAAGTAGAGAGGCAACTGAATGGGAAAGGATTGATATTGGTTTCCAAAAGCAGTGAATTAACTTGAAATTTACTTGAAGGTGCACAAGGAATATGGAGGGAAAAGAACAAAGCAACATTAAACGTAGACCTGGAATGTTTGAGGGAAAAGAAACCCCACAAAAACCCGGATTCACCGCTATACCTACCAAAGCCATTATTCCAAACATCTCATGATCTCACACACACACACACACACACACAACACACACACACACACACACACAGAACCTATGAGATTTTGCTAAATAATAATTTTTCAACAAAGATATAGAATAGTAAGATTAGAGATATATATTTAACCAGGGGTGAGCTTTTTTACTTACAATACTTTTAAAATGAAAAGTATGTTTGTTTGTTTTTTTCTCACACCAATCAATTCTCTGAATCTCTGGACACCAACTGGGTATCCTCCAATTTGATTCCAGCTTAATGAGCTGGAATTAGTGTCAGACTCCACAGGTTTAAGGGCTCAGTCCGCCAAGACTCCCCTCACTTCTGGTGCCAGTCACAAGAATTAGTTCACCTGGGTGCCTGACCATCCAGCTATAAGTCAGGGATTCCCACTACCCTCTCCTCAGGTTCAATAATTTGCTAGAATGGCTCTCAGAACTCAGGAAGTCACTTCACTTATGTTTACTGGTTTAGCATGAAGAATACAAATGAACAGCTAGATGAAGAGGTACAAAGTGCAAAGTCTGAAAGGGTCCTGAGCATAGGAACTTCTGTCCCCACGGAGTTGGAGTGTGCCACCCTCCCAGGACTTCGATGGGTTCACCTTCCTGGAAGCTAGCCAAACCCCATCATTTAGGGGTGTTTATGGAGGTTTCATTACATAGATACAATTGATTAAATCATTGAACTCAATCTTCAGCCCCTCCCCCTGACTGGAGGTTGGGGGTAGGACTGAAAGTTCCTGGTCTTTCTGGCCACTACCCTCCATCCTCCATCTTGAAGCTATCTACATGGTCCCCAGCCACCAGGCATCTTATTAGCATACAAAAGATACTCTTGTCACTCAAAGGGTTTTAGGAGCTGTGTACAAGGAACAGGGGACAAAGACCAAACTTTTTTTTTTTATTATACCATGAGGTATGTCTTTGCAAAATAATAATAATAATAATGCTACTTTCTGTTCTCTGCTGGTGTTAAGTATGAGGAAATCATTCTGAAACCTGAGACGGAAAGCTCGTTTAAATAACAGAAATCATAATACAGGTTTATTTAAACCTGTTGATTCAATTTATGATGCACATCTACTCAAATGTTACACATGCACAGCCACAGGGTATATTTGATGCCTGTGCTGTGCAAAAAGAGCAATCCAAGAGTCTCTGCAGCTCTCTGCATTTTGTACTTCCTCCCTTGCTTTGTATATTACATGGACTTGTCTCATGATGGCACCATTGTGACATGTATAAAGGCTGGTCACACCCTGTTTTCCTGGTATTTTATTTAAAACCTTCTCTCCTGATGGCCTGCCCCAAAGCTTACATGTTTCCCCCCAATTTTATTTTATTTATTTACTTTATTTTCATTCCCTCCCACCCACTCTGACCCCCAATTTTAGAATGGCAAATAGTGAAGCTTCTCCCCAGGATATTTTAGCTTTTGCTATTGCCACCATTACTGTTTTTTTTAAATTTATTTTTCAATTACCTTTGACATGCAATATTATATTAGTTTCAGGTGTACAAAACAACATAGTGATTAGACATTTATATAACTGACAAAGTGATCACCCCAATAAGTCTATTACCCATCTACCACTGTACATAGTTATTATAATATTATTGACTGTATTCGTTATGCTGTACTTTACATTCTCGTGACTATTTTTTTTCAATAGTTGATATTCAGTATTACTTTATATTAATTTCAGATGTACAGCATAGTAGTTAGACATTTAAATAATTTATGAAGTGAAGTGATCCCCCTGATATGTCACCAATACTTTTAGCCACCCGACTTCAGTTATGGTTCTCAACTCACACACATAATACACACAATATTTGTGAGCAGCTTTGTATTGTTTAAATTTATGTGTTACAATAATCTCAGATACTATCTCTGGATTACTATTGTTATGGAGACTTATACCATATTACTGCTAAACTACTTGTATTATATTGGTCTTACATTTTAGTGGATTCTTATAGGTGTTTCTTCTTTATTGTTTTCTTTCGTGATGCGTATGATTTAAATTTGCATGCCTGAGACCCTGTTGAAAAAAGAGGGTAGTGTTACATTTGAATGGCTGGTAAATAATATGATTTCAGTTGATGTTTATTAAAATAAATAAAAGAGTGAGTTCTTGTGGGTTTCTATGAAATCAGCATTATACTCACGTAACATATGAATAGACTAAACAAAAGCATTCCTGCACTTAACAATGAGCATTATTGAGGACTGACTCTGGGCCAGATCCATATGGGGGAGGGCTCACTGGACTGGACAACGTGTTGTGTGCCTAGAGTTAAGAGAGCAACAGTCCCTATCACTCTTCTGCTTAAAATCCCTGGAGGGCGTCAGGTCCATACTGGTTCAGAATATTCCTCTCCCCTCCAGAGACCTAGCTGAAGGAGTCCAGAAAGGGGAGAAGAGGCTTTAAGAAATCACACCAGGGTTTTTTGCTCTGTTTTGACCTATTTGCTCTGTCCTAGTACTTTCAGTTCATGTTTCATATTCATTATTTCTGATATTTCCTCTCAACGTTGAATAAATCTTGGATTTGCCCCTCAGCCTGCACTGTCAGATAATCTTAGTTCCATTCCCTGCACCTTATGGGGAAGTCTCACCCTACCTGTAACAAGAGCCAGCTTTTGGAACTATATTCCCAGAGTGGCATCGTAGATCCCCCTGGGAGAGGAGTTCCAACATGCTCCATAGCTTTGAAGTTAAAATTCCTTAGCTGAGCACACAAGCTCCTTTTTGATAATACCTGTTCATCTTTCTAGCTTCGTCTTGTACCATCCTTCAACTTGTATGTTATGTTTCAGTCCTGTTGAATTTCTTGAGCAGTTCCTAGAATCTGTGATTTTATTTCCCATCTCAGTGCCTTTGCACATGGCATATTTCCTTTTCATAAAGAGCCCTTGTTTCACCCCAATTCCCTAGTTATCGCCTTCTCCTAACCTCAAAGCTAGTTCCAGCGGTACCATGTTCCAGAAAGTCCCAGTCTGATTTAAAGTCTACTCCTCTATGCCATAGCACTTACCACACTGTAGCAATTGCTTTAGTTATCTGTTCCCCACCTGCTCCCAGGTTTTGAAAGAGGCAGCCATGTTTTATTAGACTTTCTACCCTATCCCTAGCTCTCACTGAGTGACTATTGAATAAATCAGTGAATGAATAATTTAATTTACTGCCTCATATATATATTCAAAGCCCTTTGGGAGATAGGTATAGCATGAATTGTAAACAAGCAATAATACTTCAATCTAAAATAAGAGGTGAAATAGAAAAATAGTAGAGAGGTCATCAATAGAAAAATACTGTATATCCCCTTTTTTCCTGGATATGAACAAGAGTCTAATAACAGCCATTTGCTAAATCAAGGTAATCCCAAATGTTACCAAAAACAATGATCAGTTCAGTCAAATATGGTATTCATCAATGAGTTCACAATTATTTAATATCTATTAGGTGTAAATCACAGCTTACTCTATAAGCATGTCACAATTTAGTGAGGGAACATATACAAAACTAACCCTGAGTCAGGGCAGACTGTGATAATCATATTAGAGATTCAAACAACATTCTTTGGGATTTGGAAGGGAAAAAAGATGAATTCTGATTAGAATTAATCAAGTCAACAATTTATGGGATGTGAACAAGCTGTGAAAATGAGGACAACTAGCTAATTATGTTGGACAGAACAAATAGTGGATTGAGTAATATCTATTGCTTGTCAGCCGGTTATTTTGCTCAGCAGTGGCCTTAAACGCTGAGTGACAAGGAAGTGAAAAAGTAGAAGAAGGAAGTGTGATAGAACCCAGGGGGAAGGAATTTATTCTTGAGAAAGAAAGAAGCAGAACTACAGGGATGAGAAAGAGAAGCAAAGATTGTTTTGATTATAGGTGTAGCATTTTCTTGAGTCTCTTCAGTTCCCAGAATAGGGAAAGGAAGGAAAAAAGAGAGCCAACTACAGAAAAGGAATACTTAGCATCAATATAAGGAGAAAATAAAGAGAAAAGTAGCAGAAGTAGCTTGTTCACATAGGATTTGTGCTGTATTACCACTAATTATAAAATGCTGGTACCAGGAACATTTAGTGATGATACAGATAAAAGGGTGGAGGAGGCATGGCTGCAGATATAGAAGGAGTCTGAGAAAAAAATGATTCTTATTATGGTTATTGCTAGAACTGTTCACAAATATTCCCACTCTCCATTAATGCACAGGGGAGTATTGTACTTCCCACCTCTTTCCAATGTTGATGTGGCTATGTGACCTTCTTTGGCCAAAAAAATGTGTGTGGAAGTGACAAATTTATAGAGTGAATGAGGAAGGAGTACTTTTCAGTCAATGAAATTTTGAGTGTAAGTATAAGCTAATCTATCTTACTTATACAGTTGCCCTGAGATAATAAGATTGCTAACTAACATTCATGCAAAAAAAGAGATTTCTGAGACAGGTCAAAGAAGTACTATAGGAGATGGAAATAATACCATGAAAGCTAACATAGAACATCTGGGAATTGTAAAAGACTTATGATTCCTTTTTTTTCTTCCAATAATTTATCTGTATCTTTCTCTTTATAATAATTTCCAATAATTTATCTGTATGTCTTTCTCTTTCACCTTCATACACAACATCCACTTTTACGGTTTCAACAACTGCCTTGGTGCAAATGATTAAAAATACTATACGTCTGGTTCTGACAATCAGATTCTCATTTCTAGGTGCTTACAAAGACATGCACATCTTAGAGGACTTCCAGCAAAACTATTTGGACATGTTCATGTCTAGAAATGAGTCTGTAAAACTCCCCAACAGACCCATTCTCCCCCAAAGAAATACCCGTCCCCCCTTGGTGGCAAACTTAGGTAGCTTCCTCTTCGTTTTCCTCTTTATTCAATCAATCGCTTCTTCGAAATGCCTCTCAGACTTTCCACTTCCTCTTCATTTACACCTCAGCTACCCTAACATTCAGCCCAAACTTACCTAACTCACACCTGGACCACTGTCACACTCTCATCTCCTCTCCAACGTATTCTCCCCTCAAGCCTTCCTGCCCACTAGTCCCAGAGCATTCTTCTTTCCTCAAGGATCCTCTACTACCCTTCGGTCTTGCATCCAGCATCCTCCATAACATGCCCACGCAGCTCTCTCCCACTGCTTTGTAGCTGTTGTACTCAGGTGTATGTGTTTGCTGTGCTGTAAACTACTCTGCTCATTCCTACCTCCCTACTGGACCGATGATTGTACCTCCAACTCAGCAAGTGTTCTCAATCTTCCCAATCAAAAATCCCACCTATCCTTAAGACTCATCTTAAATTCCATTTTTTTTTTTTTACCCCCAGAAGACTTACCCAATAAATGCTACCCAAACAGATCTCTCCGTTTCTCCACCAACAGAGCACTTAAGTCACAGAGGTCTAAGTTCTCTTAGAAATTATATAGAACAATCCTCCAATTTTATGGTTGAGGTTTAGAGACTTGGCCGGTCCTGCAACCAGAACAAGATCCCAGGTGCCTTTAGTTTTCTTTCCACTGCATCTTACTGTCTTTACCAACAAATGTGTTTTAGAGTTTAATTCTATCCAATCTTGCATTTTGCTTACTGTTTATAAATCGTGTATCCCTGATTAGATTATAAGCAAGTTCGGGACAATGAGTGCAGTCCATATTAGGTGACAAACCTTTATTTTTAGGCTTCTGAGGTGGAGGTTCAGAGTAAGGTTGCAATGCAGAGCCAACCCATTAAACCAATATGTTTTAGAACAATTGAGAATCAGCTAGGAACACAAATAGAATATCAGAGGAAAAGTAAGATAGTAATTTCAGGTCAGGAGCTTAGAAGACCAGAGTCAGGAAAATTTAGAGAGATTCCAAAGTATAAATGTCTTGATTGAATTATAGATAATCAGAGAGTCGGATCAAGTGACAGGTCCTTTACTCAACTCCTAGAATAGAGGGAATAAGGAGAAGGAAAGAAAGGAGACTCACCAGAAATCCCCACGAATCTCCCCTGACTAGCTATAGAAGGTGACCTCAAAAGAGGACACCAAGCATGAGATAGCCTGACTTTTAATTATAGAAGTTCTGCCCTGCCAGAGAGAGGCTGAAGAGGGAGGGCAGAGCTGCTCTAACCCAAAAGGCAGTAGATGTTCTTAGTTAGCTGTTGGTGCAGCCCCAGCCATGCTTCTCCTGGGAGCTCCTGCTGTAGGCTCCTGAGTCTTTGCCAGCTCCTGTCCTTGCCAGATCCCATCCTTCCTGAATACTGGCCTAGACCCTTGGACTGAAGCCTGTGTCCCTTTACCCCTGTCCTGGTTGCAGGACAGTGGACCCCGTCTACCAGACTTTGCCAACCTGTGCAAAGTATTATTAACATAAGACTCCCTTTATCTTATTAACATAATCAACTTAGCATGGGGGATACAAGCTTTTGCCTGCTTTTATCCCAGTTTTTCTTCCCAGTTTTATTTCCCACTGTCATGCAGGGTCTTTGCTCCCGCTCCCAGTGGGTAGACACAGAGTATGGTGAGGCCAAAAAGGAATACCAATGGAGCCATAGATAGGGGAGTCATACCACTATATTCTCACTGGAGGCTGGGTTGGAGATACAGGAAGCAGGCTTCACACGATGTGCAATCCGCCATCCACCTCTCTGCCAACCAACCAACCAACCCCCTCTCTGCCAACCAATCCGCCTCTCTGCCAACCAACCAACCCCTTAGTATAGCCACGGCATTTATATCATTGGCCAATGGCTAACTAGTTACAGCTGATGGCCGTCTGATCACAGCTGATGGCCATCTACTACCTGAGCCAGCACCTTTCCACATGAGGCCAAGAGCCTGGAAACTGCTCTCTGGGACGCTGTCCCCACACCCACTGTGTTCACTGCAGCCACACGGGCAGCCACCATGCCTCACCTCGCTATACACTTTCATACTTCTATGCCTGTGCTGTTCCCTCTGTCTCAAGTGCTCTTCCTGTTCCCTTGCCACACTATATCTAACTGACAAAATCTTATTTATGTTTCAAGATCCAACCCATATGTTCTTGCCTCAGTCAAGTATTCAAAGATCCTCTAAACAGAACTGAGGAAATCATTCCTTTCTCTGGTCTCTCACAACCAGTTGTTTGTGTCTTTCTTGTAGCACTTTAGAAATTCTGTTTTATATAGTATGATATAGTGTTGTATCTCCACCATGTTATATTTAAGCTCTTTGAGAACACAAACTGTCTTATTATCACTGTACCCTCACAGCACATAGGCCATTGTATTGTTCATAATAAAAATTGAATAAATATGTTGGGCTAAATTTTGAGTTGGTGTCATTTCTTTTATTCTCTATTTTTTAAATCAATTTTATTTTTTTTAGAGCAGTTTTAGGTTCACCGCAAAATTGAGCGGAAAGAACAGGGAATTCCTCCCTACTCACCACATGGCTTCCCCCACTACTGACGTCCTGCCCCAGAGTGGTATATATGTTACACTTGATAAACCTACATGAATACATCATTATCATCCAAAGTTCATAGTTGACATTAGGATTCATTCTTGGGGTGCCGGCCCCGTGGCTCAGGCGGTTGGAGCTCCACTCCTAACACCAAAGGTTGCCAGTTCGATTCCCACATGGGCCAGTGGGCTCTCAACCATGAGGTTGTTGGTTTGACTCCTCGGCTCTTGCAAGGGATAGTGGGGTCCGCCCCCTGAAACTAGCAACAGGCAACTGGACCTGGAACTGAGCTGTGCCCTCCACAACTAAGAGTGAAAGGACAACTTGACTTGGAAAAAGTCCTGGAAGTACACACTGTTCCCCAATAAAGTCCTGTTCCCCTTCCCCAATAAAAGAAAATCTAAAAAAACAACAAAAAAACAGACCAGGATAAACAGGTCATAAGATTTAAAAAAACAAAAAGAATTCATTCTTGGTGTCATACATTCTGTGAGTTTTGACGAATGTATAATGATATGTATCCACCATTATAGTTTCACTCCTTTGTGCTCTGCCTGTTAACCCTTTCCTCCTCCCTCACTAACCCCTGGCAACCACTGATCCTTTTGCTGTCTCCATACTTTTGCCTTTTCCACAATGTCATATAGTTGGAATTATACAGTATGTAGCCTTTACAGATTGGCTTCTTTCATTCAAGAATATGCATTTAAGTTTCTTCCATGTCTCTTTACAGTGTGATAACTCATTTATTTTTAGTGCTGAATAATATGCCATTTTCTGGACGTACCATAGTTTATCCATTCACGTACTGAAGGACATCTTGGGTGCTTCCAAGTTTTGGCAGTTATAAATAAAAGTGTGATAAACATCAGTGTGCAGGTTTTTGTGTGAACATAATAAAGTTTTCACTTTATCTGAGTAAATACCAAGGACTGTGATTGCTGGTTCATATGACAAGAGCATGTTTAGTTTTATAAGAAACTGCAAAACTGTCTCCAAAGTGGCTGTTGCACTTTGCATTCCCATCAGCAATGAGTGAGAATTCCCGTTGCTCCACATCCTCACCAGCATTTGGCGGTGTCTGTGTTTTGGGGTTTCACCATTCTAATAGGTAGTGGTATCTCATTTTTGTTTTAACTTGCATTTCCCTAGTGACATATAATGTGGAAGCATCTTTTCATATGCTTACTTGCCATCTGGATATCTCTTTTGGTGAGGTTTTATTTTCCATTTTTTACATAATAAAAATAATACATACCAAGTATTCAAACAATGCACAAGTTTACAACATAAAAATTCCATGTGCTCTCTGTCTCAATCTCCCAACCCAAAGTAATTATTGTTAACATTTTCTTGGTTTTCCTTCTGTGCATCTACTTATCTACACACACACATATATATGTTTACATAACCATACCATTTTTCCGCACAGTCCCTAGTAACTGGAGGTTGGAAAAAGATAATTTAATTTTTCCAGCCTTTAGTGAGGAGGCAGGCAAAAGACAAACAGGTTAGGAACAGATATTGGGTGAGCCAACCACTAAGCTCTGCCACCAAGTACTCACCATACTAGAGACTAGAGACTAAAAATCCAATCAGAAACAAGATCGTCCTTACTCTTGAGGTGTTAACAATGGAAGACAGACATGTAAATAAACAGTTTTATTGCAATAAACATTTCATTGCATAAAATGGTGCAATAAAAAAGTGAAATTGGTACAAAAATACGTAGAGCAGACATAGAGGTCTAAAGGAGAGAATGGTTGATTGTATCTGAAGTGGGGAGGGGTGGGAAGAGGCCAGGTGAGACTTCAGGAAGTGATATTTAAGCAGTCTTAGAAAATGAGTATAGACGCTCACTGTGTACTCAGAAGGTGAAGTGCATCCCAGGTAAAGGGAACGGAGCACGGAGGCACCACCCACTGGGTGCGTTCCAGGAACTGCAAGCGCTCATTATGGCTGAAGAGGAGGGTTAGGGGTAGGTGGTGGCAGGGGAGGCCTGACTAGAGATGAGGCTGGAGGTTTATGCTGGGGCCATGTCACAGAGGGACTCCTGCGTGCCACAACAACGAATCTGGAAACTTATGACCTAAACAGTTCACTGAGATTGTGTCACCTAAGCTGTCTAGTGTAACCACAGAGTGAAAAACACGTGAACATAGTTTCAAATCCATGTCCCCTCTGTTGGAGTTCCCTCTTTCACCCAGATGCAGCCAAACCTCAATTCTTAGTGACCTGCACACCTACTAGCCCCAATGAGTACTTGTTGAATTAAAAACTTGCCACGAACTCTTAAAGGAAGGTACAGCACTACTCTGGGCCTCAGTTTCTTTATCTATAAAATGGTCATTATCCTGTGTGGTGAAAAACTTTACTTTTTCCCCCCAAGTGTGTTCAGATGCATGATTCATGAGCATCAGCCTGGTTTAATTAAGTGGAAACCAACAACAAAGATTTTGAGTCAGAAAGACCTGGGTTTGAATCCTGACTCTCTGTGTTAGCAGAATAACAATGTGACAATTCCCTGCACCTTGATTTTTCTCAGGTATAAAATAGAGAAAATATACCTTTCAGTGCTTGGTGCATAGTTCGTGCCCAGTAAATACCAGTATTTTACCTTTTTTCCCCCCTTTTTTAAATTGGGGACTATTGGGGAACAGTGTGTTCTTCCAGGATGTCAAGTCATTGCAATCTAGTTGTGGAGGGTGCAGCTCACTGGCCCATGTGGGACTCGAACCGGAGACCTTGGTGTTATGAGCACCACACTCTAACCACTGAACCAGCCGGCCACCCCTATTTTCACATTCTTAAAAAATTTATATCTACCCTATAAGGAAGGTGAAATAGATCTAATGTTCTCCGGAATTTGAAGATCCAGTGGCTTACAGATACTGTTCATTTGCCAAAAGAGCAGCCAGCCAGGTGATAAACCTGGGGTCAAAGCCAAGTCGTGACTCTAACGTTAGCACTCTTTCCACTAAACTGTGCAGCGTCTCTTCTCCAAGAGAAAGGGTGGGCTTCAGATCTCTGTGCTGCCTGTCAAGTGAATGCTTTCATGAGTACCTTAGCCCCACAGCCTCCCCAAATCTGTGCTCAAGGAGATCACAGGCCTGAGTTGCTTTATAATAATTCATGAGTGTGTGACGAGGACTCTGGGTCTAGCTTTACCATGACTGTAACCTGCAGGGAGGAGTGAGTACAGACTCCAGGACAAGGGTCCAGATATCCTGGTGATTTAAAGGTCTGCAGTACAAGGAGTAAAGGGAAGGGTGGGCCTTCCCTTGTTACGGGTAACATGACACAACTTTTTGCAAAGCTTGCAGTTGTGCAAATTTTAGGACAAAGACTGTCACTCCTAAAAAATAATAAAATGATGGGATCATGACACAGAAAGAGATGACACAGAAAGAGAAGTAGAAAGAAAAAAGGAGGAAGTGGCTAGAGCAAAGAAGACAAAAGGATATTTGACACAACAGGGTTGGTTTTGTTAATGCTGCACTTTTATTTAAACAGAAGGTAAGCAAATTAAATATTTTTAGACTGGTACTGCAGGAAGATCATAATGGAAGGAATGCTTTACAGAAGTATTCTGAGAACAGAATTAGCACGTGTCCTCCTAAGAGTTATTTTCCTATTTTGCCTCAATAAACACTAACCCATAGGTACAAACCCTGTGCTAGACACTAGGGATATGGAAATGAATGATTGAGTCCTGATCTTAAAGAATGATTAGCACAGCAGAAGAGACTTAACAAATGAACAGGCAGTTTTAGGGAAGGTTGCTACCTTCTATGCACTGGCTGCTAAAAGGGGACAGATGAGGAAGTCATTAAATCACATTTGGGGGATGGTCAAGGAATAGTCACAATGATAATTACAGATAATTAACCATCTGTCAGGCAGTCTGCTAAATACTTTTCATGGTTATGTCACTCGATTCTCACAATAATGTAGGCAACTTTTTGTTATTTAATTCTTTAAGTACAAAAATTGAGAGTTAGAGAAGTGAAATAACTTACTCAACATCACAGGTAAGTGGTGGAGTAAAGGTTTCCCAAGAAGAAAATTTGGGCTGAGTGTTAAAAAAAATAATTATTAGAATTAGTGGGGTGATCACATTGTAAGGTATAAAAATGTCAAATCACTATATTGTACACCTGAAACTAATGTAACAAATATAACGTTGTATACCAACTATACTCAAAAAAAGAATTGAAAAAGAAAAAGGATGCTGAAGGGGGAAATGGGAGAGCATATTTTGTGCAGCAATTACAGTAGGAAAGAGGTGGTCAGCAAGTGACAGCAGGTTGCAGATGAAGAGTTATAAGTGGTTCAATGTTACTGGAGTGAGTAGTGAATGTGGGGGAGCAGAAAGAATTGAAACTGCAAAGATAGGCATGGGTCAGATCACAATAGGCCAGCCATGTCCTGCAAAAGAGTTTGGACTTCATCCTGAAATCGCTGAAGGATTACAGAAGGAGACTATCATCATCATCGTCATCACACTGTTACTACGTAGGCTGAATAATGGTTCTCCAAAGATGTTCAAGTCCTAATTCCTGGAACCTGGGAATATGCTACCTTACATGGCAAAGGGGGCTTTGCAGGTGTGACTAAGTAAGGATCTTGAGATGGGGACATTTTCTGGATTATCTAGGTGGGACCAACGTAATCACAAGGGTCCTTCTAAGAGGAAGGCAAGCAGTCATTCAGAGAAGGAAATGTGCCAAGGGAAGCAGAGATCAGAAAGTGAGAGAGAGATAGGAACATAACTACATGGCTGCCTTTGAAGATGAAGGAAGGGGCCATGAGCCAAAGGATGCAGGCAGCCTCTAGAAGCTGGAAAAGGGAAATGGATTTTCCCTTAGAACCTCCAGAAGGCACGTGGCCCTGCTGACATTTTGGTATTAGCCCCATGAGACTCCTTTTAGATTTTTGACCTCCAGAACTATGAGACAATAAATTTGTGTTCTTTTAAGTTACTGAGTTTATAGTAATTTGTTATAGCAGCAATAGGAAACTAACACAATCATTATAGCTTCAA
Source organism: Rhinolophus sinicus (assembly GCF_036562045.2). Taxonomy (NCBI): domain Eukaryota; kingdom Metazoa; phylum Chordata; class Mammalia; order Chiroptera; family Rhinolophidae; genus Rhinolophus; species Rhinolophus sinicus. The sequence continues at coordinate 109,408,410 of NC_133756.1, forward strand.
TTTAATGAACATCTCTTCTGTACAAAGTATGTTATATATGTTAACCCTAATTCCAGCACCAACTTCATGGGATTACAACCTGCAAGGCCTGATGCTCAGGACGGTCCTGCACTAGGTTTAATGCTCTGCTGTTGCTGTCTTGAAACTCTCTCTTTTTTATATATATTTACTAATTTTTATTTTCGTATAATACACCCTTAGTAGTTCCATACTTTGCCTATGCCATTAACAATAACAACTCTAAAAATTCCAAGATTTCATTGCAGTTCCTCGTGTGTGTGTATGACTATTTTTTTAAATTAAATTTATTGGGGTGACCATGATTATAATAATTATTTAACAAGGGGCCTTTCTGCATTTTCATTTTGCCCTGGGCCCCACAAATTATGTAGCCAGTCCTGCCTAATCCTAACATCAATCTTGATAAATAAAGGCTATCTGCATTTTACACATAAAGAAACTGGCATCTCAAAGAGGGAGCATAGCCCAGTAATATACCTTGAGTCAGATGGTAGATTCTCCACTTACCAGTCATGGACCCCAGGGCAAGTTTATTAATTCCTCCTGAGCCCCAGTTTCCTCTTTTGCATGGTAATTATGATATCCACTTTGCAGAGCTGTCACAGGGAGTAGAAATAATATATATAAAGTGCTTACACAGTGTTGGCAAAGAGTAGGGACTCAAATAGATGGTAGTTATTATCCCTTAAAGTCCCAGACTTAGTACGACCTGAATGCGTATCTCATGCCTGTTCTTTTTCCACTACTTCTCTTTTCTCTCGGACTTATATTTTGGGACATCATTCTGGCAGAAGAGGGTTGGTGGAGGGTAAGACTAGAGGTTGGGGGACCAGTTCAGAAATTATGACAATATAGTGGACAATCCTAGAAAGACTGTCCATATCACGCCCTCTCTTTTTCTCTGATAAATACCTCTCCTGCATGAAGGTCATCATCCGGCAGCTGTGTTTCCATCACGTGACTCAGCCTCTCTGCTTTCTTGATCTTCATTGGTCTCAGACTCTTGAGAAATTTAGTATTTTGAACTGAGAGATGCAGAGGCCGAGCACTGTTGGATCAAGTCACTTTCCTAGTGGACCCTCGAGAGAAGGTCCTTCTCCTGGGCAACCTGCTTTCTGCTGAGGTCCCTGGAGCTGCCCTGGAGCCCGCCTTGCTATAGTAAAAGCTCCTTTCATTTCATGCACGTATCCATTCAATAAATCTTTCTTTTCCTTCTGAAAGTGACAAAGTTACAACCAATCAAACCCCAACTGAGACATGTAATACTTCCAAAATTATTAGGAGAAATGATGAACACATGAATCAAATTAGCAGTATGGCTTTGGAGAGAAGAAGATGTACTAAACAAAGAGAGACATTTAGGAATATGTAGGGTGAGGAAGGGGTTTGGAATGACTTTCAGGTCTCTGGCTTGGCGATTGGGTCGATGGGGTAGTAGGAGGAGGAAACACTAGGCTTGAGGGGACGAGAGGCCATTCAAATGAGGATGTCCAGTAGGAAATTAGATATGTGTATCTGGAATTCAGCAGAGAAGTCTAGGCCAGACATAACTATTGGGAGTTTTCAGCATTTATCGTCATTGCTGCCATGGGCGTGGATAAGATCCCCCAAAGTGTTAAGTAAAAAAAGAAGGATCCCAAGAATGAAATCCTGAGGAATACCAAGCTCTAAGAGGCAGGCAAAGGAATAGACACTCTCAAAGGAGATTGAGGACATGTGGTCAGAGAGAGAGAGAGGAGCAGAACCAGGAGTGGTGCCACACGAGGGGAGAGTTTGAAAAAGGAGGTGTCTACATCAGTCCAGCAGTTTAGCAGCAGTCTCGTCATCATGGCTGAGGCTACAACCACCCTATGAAACATAACTGAAACTATGGTACCCAAACCCAGGGAATTCCTTTAAGCTCCATCTGCTACCCTTTGCTTGGACCCCTGGATTCTCCTGCTCTTCCTTACCTCTTTGGATGAGTGATTCAGTTAGACCGAGTGATGGCTGTTAATATATGGTAATTTTACCAACATTAAAGAAATGCAAATTGGAACAACCAAGGTTCTACTTTATACCTGTATTATTAGTGCACATGAATAAAGCAATAAAGCCTCATGTTGGCAGAGTCTGTGGGGATATAGTCAAGCACAAGCTTTGTAGGGGGCATTTTGCACACAATGAACCTCTGCAAAGTAACCTGGGGAGCAGTAACAAGAGCTGTGTGTGCCCTTTGTTCCACTTTGGAACATACCTCAAGGAAATAAGCTAAAGGAAGAAAATAGAAAATAGTAAGTGGTACAGATCCTAGTCCCACGACTTATAACAGTGTAACACTGGAAACAATACAAACCTTCAGCTTTAAAGTAATATTTAAATTGCTTTGAAACACTGTGTAACCATTAAAAATGATAACCATGTGGAATAATGGTTAAATGAAATAATGTTAAATGAAAAAAAAAGCCAAGTAACCAAGTGTTGGCAAAGGTGTGGAGAAACTGGAACCCTCATCTACTGTTGGCGGGAATGTAAAATGGTGCAGCCATGTTGGAAGCAGTCTGGTTATTCCCCAAAGGGTCAGAGATAGAATTACCATTTCAGCCAGCAATTTCACATCAAAACCTATGTTCACACAAAAACTTGTACATGCATATTCATAGCAGCATAACTCATGATAGCCAAAAGGGGGACACAACCCAAATGTCCATTGAATGATGAGTGGATAAACAAAAGGTGGCATAACCATGCAATGGAATATTATTTGGCCATAAAAAGGAATGGAACGCTATTACAGGCTTCAGCATGGATGGACCCTGAAAACATTATGCGAAATGCCAGAAGCTAGTCACAAAAGACCACACAGTATATGATATCATATATACGAAGTATCTAGAAGAGGCAAATCTATAGGAACAGAGAGTAGATTAGTGGTTGCTTAGCATTTAAGGTGAGGGGTGGGAGAATGGGAAGATTTGGAAGTAGAGGGTTTCTTTTTGAGGTGATAAAATTGTTCCCAAATTGACTGTGATGATGGTTGCATAACACGGTGGATATGCTTAAAACCATTGCACTGTACACTTTAAATGGGTAAATTGTGTAGTATATGAATTATATCTCAATAAAGCTGTTAGAAAAGTTTTCTTTTAAATCATTGAACTATATGTTTACAATGGGTGAATTTTATGAAATATATATATATATATATATATATATATATATATATAATTCAATAGAGCTGTTTTCTTAAAAAGCAAAGTACAAACTTGCTGCTCATTTGTACACATCTGTATTTTTATAAAATAACAAAGACTGGAAGGGAGTGGGAGTCAGTGGAGATATAACAGAAAGACACCCAAAAATATGGACTCTAAAGGCCTGATTCCATTCCTCCTCTTGCCATTTCTAATTATGTGACCTTGGTTGGGCACATCATGGAAACCCTCTGAACCTTCGTTCTTCCGTTTGAACAATAGGAATATTAGTTCCCACCTCACATGGTTATTTTAAGGCATAAGTGTTTAGTGCGTTCATTTTCTTGCCCTTCTGGATTGCTTCAGCATGCGATTTTTTAAAATGTGGCCATAAAAAGTGAGATAACATGTGTGAAAGGGATTCGAAAGTGAAATCTGCCATAAAAGAATAAGATAGTCTGAGTCTTGATTCTATACTTGTGGCTTAGGAAGCAGCATCAGCATAGTCTCAGCCTCAAACAGAAAGGACCCTCCCTTTGTCTGTGTGCCTTGGAAAATGCCTTGCAACTGGCTGTGTGGAAATTAAGAAAAGCTTTCCATGTTCTGGAAACGTACACTAGTTATAAAGGTAATTTGGGGGCGGCACAAAGGAGCCAAGGTGTGTTAATGCCAAGTTACCATAGCAACGTATTCTGCTGCTCTATCCTTCCCAATCCTGAGCTACCCCCAGATGAGATGATGAGCCCAGTGAACACCGGAACTGAGCCATTCTACATGAAATTACTTTCTCTAGATGCAGATGGAGGAGACATTCTCACTTCCTCACAAATACTGTTTCAAGGGAGAAGCCCTCTGAATTTTTACAAAACAATCACCTCTCTTTTCTTCAGAATCAGAATCGAGATCTGATATACACTCTTCGCAGTGCCTGGCATATGGTAAGTATTTAATATGTAGTAGTGTAATGAATGAACGATAAGAATTTACCGAGAAGTCCAAGGTTTGTAAGTAAGAAGAGACTAATAAATTGTACACCAGGAATTTCAGAAAGGAGACCTAAATTCATACTTCACATAATTTAGTGTCTGTTCCAAACCACATAGCATTTTCACATCTGCCCCATTTACTAAAGTGCTTCAGCCTGTAGCAAATCTCCCTTAAATATCATGCTTATTATCTTGAAAGGACACAGTGTTACTCCAGGAATACTATTCAACCTGTCATATCGCACACATTTCTGAATGCTGTGAGAAACAATATGTGAAAACAGCTGCTTATTAGATGTGCTGTCTTCTACCCTTCCGAGCTCTGAGTCCTGATCTTGATAGAGGAGGGAGCCTGGCCAGGCCTGCATCTGGGTAAATCGTTTCCTTTTCATAATGGGCAGAGGAAAACATCCCTAGTGCTAGGAGTGCTGCTTTTGAAATCATTCTTGTGGGATTGGAAACCCACCCTCAACTCCATGGAGTCAGGCTTTGAAAGGGGCTCAGAGCTCAAGATAAACTTCATTATCCACTCCCTCCTCACCCTAATACGATTATCACATTTTTGGCAAACCTATGGGCCCCTTCTCTCCTGGAAGACATTTCCTTCATGTGATCTGCTTGGCCACTGGATGAAACCCCTTAGGTCCAAAGAGGAAGAATAGAGAGGCGTCCTTATCATCACCAGTCTTGCACAGAACGGCCGCAAACCTGCAGTTACAGCACCCACGAACCGCTGAGCGATGGCACGTGGCAAGGCCCATCTCAGGTCATCCCCACAACCGTCCTGGAAAACAAGTAGTTTTGTTTCCCGTTTTACTCTCCAGGAAATCAGGCATCTCTAGCACAAAAATCCTCATTGCTGCGAGGTTACAGAAGAAATGTCCAACTTTGAAGCCAAATGATAAATTTTGCGTTCCTTTTCTGTCATGTACTAGTTGAGTAACCTAGACCAGAGCCAGTTCATTTTGAGCCTGTTTCCTCTACTGAAAAATTGTGATAATAACCCTACTTCAAAGGTTTGTTTCCATTCACTTATTTAAAAAAAAAAAAATAATTGTACAGTTTTTGAGATGAGCACTAGGTGAGACACCAAAAACACAGAAATAAAAGATGCCGCCCCTGCTGCAGAGACGTTCACAATCTAATGAAGGCATGTGAGAAAGCAAATAATCACAGTTCTGGGTGATACGCAATGAGATTGAGAAGCATGCCTAGATTAGGTGCTCTCCTCGCAAGTCCCCAGTGTGTGTGTGTGTGTGTGTGTGTGTGTAACACAAGAGGAAGAAAAGAGAATAGGGATGGCTTCCTATAGGAGGTAAACCTGGGTGGAGGCTGGATAGGTAGGTAGGCATTATAAGGAGATAAATGTGGGGAGAGGGGAGTATACCCAGGCAAGGAGGGTAGCATGTGCTAAATCACACACACGTAAAAGAGATTAGTCATTTCAGAGATGTGCTCATGGGAGATCAGGGCTGATGTAAAGAACGCACAAATACACCTTTTCTAGGGCTGCTGTAATAAAATACTACACACTGGGTGTCTCAAAACAACAGACACATGTCGTCTAACAGTGCTGGAGACCAAAATTCAAAAATCAAGGTGTCGGCAGGGCCATGCTCCCTCTGAATCCCATCGGCAAGAAGCCTTCCTTGCCTCTCCCTAGCTTGTGATGGTGGCCATCAATCCTTGGTGTTCTTTGGTTTGTAGCTCATTACTCCCATCTCTGACTCTGCCATTACATGGCAGTGTCCCAGTATAGCTGTGTCTCTGTGTCCCCTTATAAGGATATCACTCATACATATTGGATTGGGGCCCACCCGAATGACCTTGTCTTAACTGCATTACATCTGAAAAGTCCCTATCTCCAAATAAGGGCATATTTTACAGGTACCAGAAATCAGGACTTCAATATATCTTTTGTGGGATACAATTCAACTCACAAAAATGGTCTTCTGCCTGGAATGCTCTTTCTCCAGATGTCTGCATTGCTCACCCTCTCACTTCCTTCTGATCTTGACTCAAATGTCACTTTCTCAGTGAGGTCTTCCTTAGCCAGCTGATCTGAAATAGCAACACCTATCCCCCAGCATTTTCTACGCCTCTTCCTGGCTTTCTTTCTTTCTGTAGCAGTTTTCATTAGCACACTCTTTGTTATAGTTCACTTAGTTGTGCATGGCCTGTCTACCCTGGTAGAGTGTAAACTCCAGGACAGCAGAGATTTTCGTGGGTTTTGTCCACTGCTGCATTGCCAGAACCTGGATGAGTGTCTGGCACAAGAGATGCTGAATGTACACAGGAGTCTCCCTGTGCGAAGCCCTTCATGAGGTGTGTTCTTAGCTCTAAGACTGCTGCTGCTTCATTAAGGGTTAGAGCCCTGACAGACCTTCTTCTACAGCCGTGGAATTGGCTCATGCAGTTATAGAGGGCTTTAGTTCCCTAGGTGTGAAGCCAAGTGTCAAGGTGACCCACACAGAGAGTCAGGAGGGGAAATATGCCAACCCCAACAGTCTGCTTGTTAGAACTCTGGCCCACAAGCGTATCTGAAGGAGGAGCAAGGCAGTGTCTCCTCCTCCCTTATCTGCTCTTTGGTGTCTGGATTTTCCTCCTTTTCATCTATGAAACAGAACAGTAGGAAAAGGATTAGGGCTAGGGAGTCTCTAGGTTTGCTAAAATAAACCCCTCTTCAGATGGTCTTTTCCGATTGTACTATTTCTGTCCACCTGATGGTTTTGCCATCTCTGCCAGTTTTTCTTCCTTCTCCCCCGATGCTGGTCTGTAGTATCATGAGGCCTTTATAGACATGTTCTCCCAGCAACTGACACTCATGCAGCTACTTCAGAATTCTGATATGACTCTTGGGGTTGTAAAAATTTCAACTTATAGTATTGTGATGGTTAATTTTATGTGTTAACTTGGCTGGACTATGGTGTCCAGATATTTGGTCAAACATTATTCTGGATGTTTCTGTGAGGGTATTTCTGGATGAGATTAACATTTAAATTGGTGGACTTTGAGTGAAACAGATTGCCCTCCCTGTTGTGGGCCTTGTCCAACCAGTCGAAGTCCTGAATAGAACAAAAGACTGATCATATCCTAGCGAGAGGGAATTCTGCCGGCAGATGAACTGCAATACTGGCTCTTCCCTGGGTTTCCAGGCTGCTGGCCTATCCTGAAGATTTTGGATTTGCCAGCCTCCATAATTACATGAGCCAATTCTTGAAAATCTCTCTCTCTCTCTCTCTCTCTCTCTCTCTCTCTCTCTCTCTCTCTCTCCTATTGGTACTGTTTCTCTGGAGAACACTAATACAAATATTGCCAGTATTTCTTACAGCATAAATCTTTTTGTTTGTTTTTTTTAAATTTTTTTACAATGGGGAACAGTGTGTTTCTCCAGGGCCCATGAGCTCCAAATCATCCTTCAATCTAGTTGTGGAAGGTGCAGCTCAGCTCCAAGTCCAGTTGCCATTTTCAATCTTTAGTTGCCGGAGGCACAGCCCACCATCCCATGTGGGGAATTGAACCCGCAACCTTGTTGTTGACAGCTCATGCTCTAACCAACTGAGCCATCCGGCCGCCCAGCATAAATCTTTTAGACAACAGTGAAACAGAACTTCATGGTATTTTCTGACAGCGAGGTAACATCTTCTGCTTCCTGTGAAAAAAATAAGACTTAGGCAGCATGATTTTCCTGGTCCTTGAGCTGTGGTTACAAGACTGAGACAGCCTCTGTGGAGAGAGGAGTTTACAAAGGACACAGAAGATAGAGTTCCAGAGAATGAGGAAACTCTGGTTTATTACTAACAGACCATGCTTAGTTCCAGAAAAGACAGGGTAGGAAAACATTTACTTTCTCCAGTAATCAAGAAGCCAAGAAAGAGATTTACTGAGTTGGGACAGAAGGGAAGGGAGATAATGCTTTTCTTGGCCTTCTGGATAACTCCAGATGAGGCTCTTAATTGAAAAGTAGAACTATTTTCTTTATCTGGCTTTGCCATGGATTAACTGTATAACCTTAACTGAGGTACTACCCTTCTCTGGGCCCTCGTTTTCTCACTGTTAAAATAAGGCAGCCGAATTACATAGTCTCTGTAGTCTCTTTCAACCGTGCCTGTCTATTCACCTTAAGCTCTAACCTCTGTGAGGGTGGGCCATCTCTTGTTTACTGCTAGGTACCCAGCACCTAGCAGAGGGCCTAACATATAATAGCACCTAGCCCACAGTGGGCCCCACAAATACTAGTATAAATGAATAAATAAGGACTGAAAAAATCTATCTAGGTAACTTTTGAAGGAGAGGAAAAGAAATCAAGGAATTTCATCTGCAGAGTCATATAAAAGATGTTGTTTTTTAACAAACTTGAAATTTTTATTGCAATCAAAAGGTCATTTCCTGAAATTTGTTGTATATATTCAGAGCACTAGACTGGGGGGGTGGTCCAAAGTTATTTAAACCAACTATGTGTTCCTCAGGATTTTTTGTTGGGGCAACAGGAAATGCATACCAAAGACGATAAATGACAATGGGAGGACTTTTTTGCGGAACCTGGTCAGTGGTATTTATATTCTAAAGTCTCAGTTTCAAAAGTTCATGGACAGGGGAGGCTGGTTAGGTCAGTTTGTTAGAGTGTGGGTGCTCTTAACAACAAGTTTGCTGGTTCGAGCCCCACATGGGCCACTGTGAGCTGCGCCCTCCACAGCTAGATTGAAACAACTACTTGACTTGGAGCTGATGGATCCTGGAAAAACACACTTAAAAATAAATAAAAGTTAAAAAAAACACGTTCATGGATAAATCTGAGACGGAGAGGACAAATTGAGCGACCTCTTGTGGTCCCAGCTCTTCCACTCCGTCTTCCAGACACTTTCTCTCTCCTAAGCTGACCAAAAAGTGCAGCCGCCTGGTACTCATTTGTTGTCCCATAGATCTCCTGGACCCACAGGCAGATAAAAAACAAACTCCTGCCCCAGATTCTTTAGACAAGTTATACTTTTCCCAGTTCAAGCCAAGAATCGCTCTATATCAGCTACTCCCCACAAGTCAGCTGACTAATGGCTTTTTAGCTTCATTTTACAACAGCCTAGAAAAGTCCTGAGTTTATGGAGAGTCCCTCTGAGTCATAGCTCAGAACAACCTCTACATGTCATTCTATTGGATTTTATCAAGGCCTTCAGCTTTGAGACCAGAGGAACTGCCTTCCTGTTCTCTGATAAAGTGAATGTGGCTCTGGACCCAGAGACAGGCAGGCCTGCTTTCTAGTTCCAGTGGCATCACTTAGGGACAGTGGGTGTTTGATGTCACTTCTCCTCTCTGAGCCTTAATCATCTTCTCTATAAAGGAAGGTCGGTAACAATACCACACAGACAGACAGACAGACACACAACCTCTACCCCAATCCCAACCCCACCCCTGCCACATGGTTATTCTGAGAATTAAATGAGATTACGTATGACAATATTCTGAACTATGCAAATGTAAGTTCTTTTCATTATCAGATTTCAGCTTTGATGAGTCATTTCAGACATCAGTTCTTGCGGTATACTCAGATGTCCTTCTCTTAACTCCACTGCCAACTATTTCTCCTTCTTTTCCTTTTCTTGTTTCCTAGAGAAATTATAAAGTTGGTCCTATGCATACTCCTGATGGAGTCTACTCCTATACCTTAGGAGCCATATTTTCGGCTCCGTTCTCCCTTCCCAGCCGGGCCTACCTGCTGTTACTCCCTCACTCTGTCAGTAATTAATCAGGCGGGATTCTCCCAGCGCATGCTGTCATCACACACACCTGCATTTCTGACACTGGCGTATTTCATGTTTGATCTAGTTGTTGTCATGTAGAAACCCAAATAACGCTGGACTAAAAATCTAGAGTCCTGTGTTCCAGAATTAGCATTGTTTCTGATTATCCAGGAAGCTTTGGGCCATTCAGTTTGATAAACATCTATTCAGGTCAGGGGAGGCAGAGAGGATGTTGTCTGCTGTGCTCAAAATTTTGTAGGTCACACAGATAAGTAAACCTCCAACTATGAATGATGTGCTATATACAGTGGCACACACACACAAATAATATGGGCGCATAGAGGAAGGAACAATTGAATCAACTTCAAAGGTTGCAGGACACCACTTCAGAGAGGTGGTAACGTCTGAGCTAGGCCTTGAAAGATGACTAAGAGTTTACAAGACCAATAAGGAAGCCAGGTAGAAGGAAGAACATTAAGACGTGAAAAAAAATAGCATGAAGAAATGGGAAGAGTTTGGTGTGGCCAGAGCATTGGCTATGTGGTAGGGAGGGCAGGAGATGAGGCCAGAGCGAGGGTGGGCTGACATCGTGTGGGACCTAGTATGCCAAGCTTAGACATGTAGGCCTTAAGGCCTCTTGACTTAAGGCATCCATTATGCAAATCAATGTCTCCCCTGTATACCTAGCATGACACCAGCTATGTACCGTCCTGGAAAGAATTGGGACAATAGTCACTCGAATCATTTTCTGTAGGGTTAGATTCTTCCAAGGACGCCCAGTTGAGAAAGGCTGCTAAGCAATGGTAAGCTATCCAGTATTTATAGAAAGCAAGTGACATCTTCACGTCACATAGAAACATCAGTCTGGTGACAATGAGAAGAATGTGTTAGTACAGGCAAAGTGTGAGAGATGAACCAAAAATTTGCGGCAATAATTTGTGTGGGTGATGAGCAGCGCTCAGGGTGACGACAACAGAAATGGAGGAAAGGAATGTTCCAGACACATTTGGGAGGCGGAATGGATGGAATACTTCAGTGCTGTCGTCACTGGCTGCCCAGATATGATCTAGACTTGCTTGGTCCGTCCAGCTGCAAGACGGAGCCTTCCCGAAGAGGGCAAGGAGTGCCTCAGCCACAGCCCACCACGGGCAGGCGTGGGGTGTGCGGCCACGAGTTTGGGCTCTATTATGCCTCTGGTAAACTCTGCACTAATATCTCGAGTTATGACTTTTGTCATTGCCTTCTTGGACATGTCGGTCCAGCCCTCACAACTGACCCTCAGCCTGACTCCCCTGCCCAGCCCCACATTTCCCAGGTGGGACAGCAGCCCCGCCCTGAACTTCTGACTGCTTGGCTGAGATTCTGACACTGCTTCCCTATTCCAACCCATTCTACCAGGAGGCTGGGTCTGCTCTCTATGACCCTCTGCACCCATGGCTCCAATAATCCTGCAGGGGAGTCAGTATTGCCAGCTACAGTACTGCTTAACCCCAGCTTCCTCCTTCTGCCCGATAGGCCCGTGTTGTTGGGGGTCCATCATGCCTCACACCTAAATCCGCTTGAGCCCAGACATCATCAAACCTTATCTGGGGCCCGTTTTCGCATTTGTAACATGAGGGGTTTATACCAGGTGACTTTAAGTTAGTTCCCTTCCAACACTAACATCCTGTGTTTCTAAGTAGGCCAACTGTAAAAGAAGTCTGCATTGGCACAGAACAATTGAGGCTGGGAGCGAGTGAGTCAGACTCAGCAAAAATGTCAAGCTAACTGTGAGGCCAGGAGATTAGAGTGCAGCCTGCCTCTGGGCAGACAGCAGCTGGAGACTCAAGCCCCAGATTAGCCGACCCAGACAGCTGTGTGGACAAGATGCCCGGTGCCACACCCAGTGTATTAGTCACGTTGATGTTCAAGGAATTAATATCACTTTGTGTGCTCACAAAGGACAACATTTATTTATGGCCTAGAGCTACTTAGTGTTGTGACTGTAATTCTAGCTCTCTCATAGTTAGTGCTGGTGGTTTTGGACTCAATATTATCCCATTAGTAGTTTGCCCAGTTTCTTGAAATAACCATCCGGTGAGTATTCCCTGAGCATCTGGCTTTACTCCCAAGATTTCCTTCGTTTCTCCCAGGTGCTTCTCGGGTTGAGTGAAGGAAAGAATACAAGTCTTTGGAGACCAAGCTTTGAACCCCACAGCTACTTACTAGTCATGGGATTTGGAAAAGTGAGTTTCTCTCTCTGAGCTTTAGAAATCGGATAATACCTGCCTTGCAAAGTCCAGGTATTATCCAGGTAGTAGCCCAGATTGAAAGTGCCTGGTACACAGAAGGTTCTCAATAAAGGAGTTCTCCCTCATACCAGCCTTGCTGCCTTCCACCTTCTGAAGTCTCTTTGCCCTCAGGATTGTTTCTTCTGGGATTGCCTGGCTATTTCTCTCTCCTACTGGAGCCTGCAAGGTCCCTACCAGTCCACACAAGTTCCAGCTTCAATTCCAGACCTAGAACATGCTGACTCAGAACCAGTGCTTCCTAGGGGTTTTTCATTTTCCTTTTTTCTGGTCAGGGCTGAGCCATTACAGGCCAACAAAAATGTTGGTCAGAAGATGAGATCATAGTTGAAGTCTCTAAGAGCTCCATTGTCTCAGCTCCAGGGTCTATTACATTGAAGATGTAAACCAGTGCTGTGATTCAGGGCAGGGCCAGTCAGGAAATTCCAAGAGACAGTGCTGAAGTGGTGAGGGTGGGTAAAGCAAGGATGTTTCCAGTCTGCTGAGCTCAGGAATTAGCTGTGGGACACATATCTTTGGCTGGTGAGGGACTAACGTTCTTCTCTCAATAGAAATCCAGTATAAGGAACCAGTATAGACATGGCCTGTAAGAGTCTTAAAGGTCATTTAGATCTACCTTCTTTTATACAGATGGAGAAACTGAGGCCCAGAGGAGGGAAATGACTTGCACAAAGCCACAGAGAAAGGGCCAGAATTGCACCTAAACCCGTGTCTCTAGATTCTAGGTCCATAACTGGGTCCATTATCCTGTGAAAAAATAGTGATTGTTAAAAATTCAACCCATTGTGGACACTTAGTCATTTTGATTATTGAATAACAAGGGGAGGGAATGCATGCTAAAAGGGTATCTAAACAGGAGAGCATTCACTAATTCGCCAAAAATTTGTTGGGTCCCAGAAAGTAAGGAAAGGTCAAATTGTGAAGGATATTAAATGCCATGCTTAGGAGTGTGAGTTCTATTTTGTAGGCATCACGAAGCCACCAAAGAGATCAGAGTAGAGGGTTGACATGATTTGTTTTAGAGAGATCATTCTGGCAGTAGAGGAAGGATGGATTGGAAGGTGTCAGGTTAGATACACGAGCACATAGGGAATTTCTAGAGCAGGCTTGGCAAGAGATGACTGATGGAGGTCTAAAGAAGGGCAGTGGCAGTGAGGGCAGGGAGGAAGCAGGGGACCCAAAGGCCACTTCTTAAAGGTAGTCAGTGGGGCCTGTGCTCAGTGGGATGACAGGTGGGCCAGGTGGGACAGAAGGCCCTAGACTCCTGCCCAGGGTCCCAGGTTAACCAAGCAGGTTTCACTCTTGGCAAGGTAGCTGTTTGGTGATCAGGCATTGGGCTGGCCACACGCTGCTAGTAGCCACTAAGAGTCACTGATGCTCTGGCTGTGTGATAAACCAAGACAGACAGGGCATCTGTCTTCCCAGCAAAGTGCAGCAAAGCTGGTTGGTTGTAACACACGGATAGGAAGTCCTGGAACAAGTATTATATACCTAGAGGCTTTCAGTAAGGATAAAAATTCTTAACAATTAAGCCTTCTTGTTTCTACACCTTGTCTGGATACTGAATATTTCCTGGTAAAAAAGGTAAGTTTCGCTCACTCTTAGCTAAGGAGGTCATGCGTTGTAATCGTTAATAACACAGAATTTGGTGTCAGGTGGCCCTGGGTCTGAGTCCAGACTGGTACTCACTAGCTGTGTAAACTTGAGCAAGTGACTAAATCTCTTTAAGGTTCCTCAACCATAAAATGGGGATAATAGTAGTACATTGTGAGGGTTGTTGTCCTATTGATATGAGGTAACGCGTTTTAAGTGCTCAGCACAATGCTTGCCGCTGTGCAAGTATTTGAGCTGTGTCAGCTATTGCTAATTTTAATAATTCTACTGAATTATTTTGTAGCCTGGTGTAGTTTTTTAAAGCTCACTTTCTCAGCATCAAAAAATTTGTGTGCAACATATTAAAATGCCTCCTCTTTGGCTATTGTGTTTTAACTACAATTTAAAGATTCATGGATGAATGGTGGAAGAGCCGAACGTTGAACACATCCACACGCAGATTTTATAATGTGCAGTAAAAACATTTGTGTTACTTTCCAAATATTTTGTGTTCAAAAGTGATTTTTCTGTTAGTTTGCTGGATGACTTCAAGTAAGTCCCTTTAACCTTTTTAGCTTTTTGGGGCTTCCTCTGCAAAATAATAGATGACATAGTTTCTAAAGATCCTACCAATTCTAAAATAAATATATAGATTTATTTTGTACTCTAATTACATAGTATTAGGTTGGTGCAAAAGTGATTGCAGTTTTTGCAATTTTTTAACCTTTTAAACCACAATTACTTTTGCACCAACCTAATACTTACATAGCTGGCTGTAGCAGTAAGAGTAAGCCGAACCCCAGTTATTTCTAAAGAATCTCTAGGATGCTTCATGATCATCAAGGATTATTGCCAAGAATCTGACTACCATCAACATAATGTTTGCACTTATTTATCTAATGGTTTGACCTGCAGCATCTGTAAGGATAGTCGTAGCTGACAAGCAGAAAACTGGAACCAGAATTTGAGTGCCTGTGCACTTTCTGGTCCTTGGGGCGAATGCAACTTTTTTTTTTGTGTGTGTGTGTGTGTTCTCATTTGTTCGTTGTATTGTCAAAGCTTCTCTCTGAGAGTAGTTTTTGGTGATAAGTTGATCAGTCTGGCAAAGTCCTGGGAACAGGTTAATAAAGATCATCTTCATGTGCTAACCGGTCAGGTCCAGCTGTAGGTTACCCCCCTAGCCTTTTCCCCACTACTTCACTTTCGCACACTCTAATACAGCCAGACTGATATGGACTGTTTCCTTAGATCCTATGTGTTTACTGCTTCCTGTTTCAGTAACACCGCTCTTAATCAGGAAACACTTCTCTCCTTTTCTCTGAATTCTTCCTCCAGTCTCACTGTCAACATTTGTATGTCCAAATCCTTCCCATCCTTCAAGGCTTAGTGCAAATGTCACCTCTCCACAAAGTGTGGGTAATTTTTCTCTTTAGGTGCAGTGAATATCTCCCTCAGCTGAGCTCCCAGAACACTTTTGATGTGTACCTCTCAGATGGTCCCTGGCAGGCAGAATAGCACAGTGGTCAGGCACCCAGGGTCTGCTTGAGTTCAAATCCCTATTGGCCCCTTAGCTGTGATTCTGCGCAAGTTATAAACCTCTCCATGCCTCAGTTTCCTCATCTGTAAAATGGAGCTAATGGGAGTACTTGCCTCCTAAGGTTTTTGTTAGGTTTAAACAAGCCAATAAATGTAAAGCACTTGGAATAGTGCCTTGCCCACAGTGAGGGTTTAATAAACGCCAGCTATCATTATCACTCCTCTCCTTCCACCTTATTTTACAGATATAATATTCCTGCCTTATGGTTCCTCCTAGACTCTACATTCCTTGAGAGCAGGAGGCTTTGTGCCTGCTTTGTTTTGTCTTTGTAACGCCTGTTGTACCTAGAGCTTAGCACACCAAACCAGTTATCTGACAGATTTTGGAACACTGAGCCTAAGTCCTACCTCCTTTTTCATCCCTAGTAGTCACAAGATGACTTTAACCATGAAATAAACGTTTCCATGAATTCAAGCAACTTATGGTAATTAAATGTCAAGTTGGACATTAGACTAAACAGTCTGTAGTCAGTTGCATGCTAATGCATGTGGTAGGGATGGGGCTTTTTAGCGAACGCTGCCTGTGGTGTCCCGTTACTTGACCCAGGGCGCCCAGCTCCTAATCCTGGCCCCATGCCACTGCTCCAAAAGATTCTATCACCTTTTCTTGCCATGGTTGTGGGTCAACCTGGCTGCAGCCGCCCATGCATAACGAGGAGCAAGGCCACTGCAGTGCACAGGTCACTCTGCAGGGAGCAGCCTCACCCAGGAGCCATTGGTGAACGAATATGTACTAAAGGAAAACATGATGGATTATTCCTGCAGGACAAAGTTCAGGTGTAGACAAGATTTCAGGTCAAATTCAGATCTGTTTCGGAGATATTTTCCACAGATATTTCCCACATCTTTGCAGAGACACTTCTTGGTCTGCTTTCATGGATTGGTGCCAAACAGCAATTTACCCAACACTGTGATTCATTTATTTGTTTTCTATACACTGTTTGACTTTTCTCGTATTTGGCTTTGGCTGAGGACTCTCAGCATATGCCTTATGTGGCTAGTCAGTCAGACTTTTTAGTATTTTTGGATCTTATTACAAAAAAAAAAAAAAAGAAAAATCAGACCGGAGGCCAGGATTTTTCTAATAATAAACCAGGGACTACTCATCTTCTTTTTCGTGAGTATTAACTTCAATTTAGTTCTTCTCTTCTGTGAAATTTCACAGCGTTAATGTTAAAACATAATTGAGGTCAAGTATACTATCAGCTCCTGGTGTGTCACTAATAGTTGCTAGTTCATGAATAAAAACCATACAAAGTAGCACAGGCCCACAGAAGTGGGCCTGGAGAAATTAGGCCAGACAGGGCTCAAAGAAATTAAAGTATGAGATCCTGCCTTTTCCCTGTCTCAGGAGCAGCACTTGTCTTCTCAACACACCTTAGATACAGGCAAAGTAAACACTGGCCTGTCGCAGAGAGGGGTACTGAAGGGCTCACACATTGGTTCTCCAACCTGTCTCCTACACTTGCCACTCCTACCTCTGGAGTGGCATTCCACTGGCGGAAGTTTTTTCCAGACTTCAGTCTCTTCCTTCTTTTCTTCCTTCCTTCATCATATGTTTGTTTGTTTATTGATTGATTGATTGATTTTAAACTTTTATTTATTTTAAGTGTGTTTTTCCAGGACCCCTCAGCTCCAAATCAAGTAGTTGTTTCAATCTAGTTGTGGAGGGTGCAGCTCACACTGGCCCATGTGGGGATCGAACCGGCAACCTTGTTGTTAAGAGCACTGCTCTCAAACCCACTGAGCTAACCGGCTGCCCCTCATCATATGTTTATTGTTGCCACTATGTGGAGGAACTGGAGAGAGAAAAACTGAGTAGGATACAGAGTTTTTTGTCTGGTGTGAAGACCAAAATAGGGAGATGGTTAAAACTCTGTGTACTTGACAAGCATCATGATAGAGCTTTACCTGTGGGGCTGCTAGAGAGGTAGGAGGTGATTTCAGAGAACAAGATGTCACTAAAAATCTCGAGTGGAGGGATGAAGTGATGCATCTCACAGAAGACAAGTAAGATTAAGAAAAGAAAATGTTGAGTACAGACACTTGTGACAAGCTAAAGCTTTAAGCTCGCTACTGGTTATGAACAAAGTAATGTAGTTATGAACAAAGTAAAGCCATCAAAAAGCTGGGCAGAATTTGACCCACAAGCTAAGACTTGACAGGGAAGTGAGCAAGAATGGACAAAGACTGGGAACCTGGACAACTTCCCAGGAGGGACTGAAGTTGGCTCTTGGGTTTTGGAAGAACAGCGTAGGGCATTGAGGCCAGAGGTGGAGGTGCCCTGCGACAGGCACTGAAAGAGGTCAGAAAATGTCAAGCAAACTTTGCCAACTTGGTAATTTTGAGGAAAGTGGGTATTGGCTTAGTCTTGCACAGTGATATGACAGATGGAAGCCATAAATTAAATCTAAATTAATGTGGTTTATGTAAGTAAAATAGGCAAAGCAAGTGTTTGGCTTCAGGACTAGGAAGACTGTTGTATTCTCGAATTCTAACCACTCACCACTGCACTGTAACCCCAAATAGCATATGCTCTTCCTTCTTCTTAGAGAACCTTTTCTTTGACCTTCAAAGCTTGGCACAAGTGTCCCCTCCTTTCAAGATGGTTCAGACTATTGAGTATGCCTGCTTTAATCTCCCATAGCAATTAGCATATCCCTCCCATTGGATTGGCACTCATCACATATGACTGTCCCTGTCTATTGACTTTTCTCTCTTCCACTCCATGAGTCTGTGAGCTCTCTTTCTGAGGGCAGAGATTACCCTCCTTCCCTATATCCTCAGGATGTAGCCAGATTAGAACATAGTATCTGCTAATACATTTCTGTGGATGGATGGATGGTTCTGTGGTTCTGTGGATATATGGATTGACTGAACAATTGGATGAATGGTTGGCCCAAACCAGTAAGGATTTGCATTCACCTTAGGAATACAGACCTCAGGGAGTGGATGCTCAGAAAAATGCTAAACATATTTTAATTCTGTGGCAAACCATGGATAAAAAGCAGGTGCCTTGGTCCAGTTTAAACCTAGTTGTAATTTTGTGTGCTTTATTTTCCTGCTCCTATGAGCACTATAATTTTAGGTCAAGGTTTGCTTAGTAGGCAGGTTTCAAAGATGTGGAAGTAGGAGCAATCTAATCGAGGAGCCAGGAGGTCTGGCCTCCCTTCCTGATGCCCCACCAGCTTCCTGATTATGTAACCCAGATGAGCCTGTTATCTCTGGATGCTTCCAGTGTCCCCGCCACCAGTCTTTCTCCTTGGCACTCCATCCTCCATCCAGTTACCTTTCCTGAAAACAAATTAATCATCGTGTTTTTGGCTTGAAAACCCCTTTGATGCCTCCAGAACGAAGTCCCAACTTCTTAGCAAACAATCAAGGAATTTTTAGTATCTCTCCAGGCTGATTGATCCTTTATCATATCCTTTATATTCAGTTACTCCATGGTCCTTCTTCCCCTAACCAAGCTGTTTTATGCCTGTGTTTTCTCCACAGGCTGTCTCTGACATCAGCAGTGATCGTCCACCCCCATTTCACCTGTAAGCTCTGGTTTGTTCATCTCTTAAGACTCAGCCAATGGAGCCCAAGAGTTGCTTTCTCAGCAAGGCTCTTCTAACTCTTGCAGAGAATGTAAGCACCTCCTCTACTCTGCTCCCAAAGCATTTTAACTTGTTTGTCTCAGACCACTTATAACCCTGACAGAAATTATTTGCTTACTCATCCATCTCAGTTGCAAAACTCTGAGTTCCTCTAGGTCAGGGGCCATTGTCCTTGTATCTCCCCTCTAGTTGCTAGCACTTAGGAGTTTCTTTAATATATGCTGGCTGAAAAAAAACCTCAAAGTTGCATGAAATTTTACATGTACTGTCTCCCTAACTGTGGCTATTACTCACCTCTCCTCCATCTTCCTGTGAAACTAAAAATAAAGATTGGGTTTTTGAGCACTGATAAGCATCGGGGACTATTCTATACACTTTTTTACACAATAATTTCATTTAATCCTTATCTCAGCCCTGCATACTGTTACTTTCCAGATAAAGAGACTGAGGCCCAAAGAGGTTAAATATCTTTCCCAAGTCATAATTAGTAGATGGTGGAGCTAGGATTTACACCGAAGCCTTGCAGACTTCAAAGCCATGGCCTTTCCACATCACCTGCTTCCTCAAAGGCCTGACATGGTACGTCCTCACTTGGTATGTAATTGCTCTGAACGGCATTGCCTCGGACCGCAAGAGCCAGGCTAACTGACTTGCAGCTGGGGCTGGCCATCTCCACAGCCCATTCGTGAAACTCCAGACAGCCCCACCTACATGCTGGCGCACATAGAGACAAAGCCCAGATCCTTTTCCTGGCAGGAAGCTGTGTCTTCTAATACATGGAGCCGGTGCTCCACTTCCTGGGATCAGATGGAGTCCTCAGCACAGAGGCCGTCTCACAGCTCATCGGTTTGTCCCTGATGTCCAGCCCAGAAACTGTCTGCTCCCTGGATCCCTAGAGAATGAGAAATTATTGGCTTCTGGGTTGTTTTTCTGGTCACTGGGCCCTCAAGGTGAAAGGTCTGTTGGATGGAAGTGAACAGGCCAAGTTTATCCAACCCAGCAAGGCGTCAGGCAGCCTTGAGCCACATTCCGTTAGGGCCCGCAGAACAGCTGGGGCTTCTTCTCCTCAGCATGATACCTGCCCTCTAAGGATGGAGGTCTTCCTGCCCCACCACGCAGCTGATATAAAGCAGAAATCCCACTGCGAGCTCCCTTCAGGCTGGAGACTGCACAGAGCCCTCAGAAATTTCCTCTTCTCCTTCTGCTTTCCACTGCCACTGCTAAGCCTTCAGCTTATGGGAAGAAGAGAGGCTCACAAAAGGATGTGTCTTCTTGTCTTGAAAAATGTCAGGACATTTAAGAGAATGTAACACAAGAATATAAAAGACATAGGAATATAAGAGCAAGCGAGAGGGGAGAAGAGTAGTTATGTCCTCGTGAATACCTGTTATGGACCAGCCATTTTACACACATCATTGCATTTAGTCATCAGTGTAATGTTTCCCCCCATTTTAAAGATGTGCAAACTGACTCTAAGCACAACAGCATATTTCCTTTTATTGATAAAAAGGATGTTGTGAAACCTTTGACCTTTTGCCTGTGAATTAGTGACTGGAGCTCAGCCAGAGAGGGTGAGGTGGCTGGGACACAGCCCTCCAGGTAGAATCCTTTCATTAGTCACATCTGATCATTGTCTGAGACCGTGATATCTTGTCCTGTGTGCTCCAGCTGGAATCAGGAATTTTATCTGGGCTCTAAACCCAGTTGTCAAATACTGGGAAAAGGAAATGGTTTGAGTTTTACAAAAAGAGCCTAGAACTAGGAATTTGAATACATTTGCTCGAGTCCCAGCTCTGCTCCTTAACATCTGTGAGATCTTGACTTGGTTTTCTCCTGTGTAAAGTGGGAACACAAATGACTGATTTATCTTAGGATTTTGTAAGGATTAAATGAAATATTGAATGTGGGCTGAGAGATCTGGCCTATCTGTAAACGAGCCACATTCTTGTCCCTTTCTATGGCGCTCCATCATGATTGGACAGCATCCCATGCTGCAAGTTAGTTTTTCTCCTATTCTCATCCTGCCCTCCCACCACCCAAGCTACATGAAGAGCAGTTTGGTGTGGAGGAGGAGCACAAACCAGGAAATGGCTGATGTGGGTTTGAGATCTGATTTTATTAATTACTGGCTATGGGATGTTTAAGTGAGTCACTGTGTCTCAATTTCCTCATCTGTTGAATGGGGATGATATTAGAACTTACATCCTGGTGTTCCCATGAAGACTATATGAGAGAATGAATGCACTACTGTTCTGTCAATTCTAATGTGCCATACGAATGGAAGCTACTCATTTAACAAAGTGTTCTGATGGTAGGCCAGGCATGTGCCAGGTGATGAGGATACAAAGACACTAAAACAAGATCTCCATTAAGCTCACAGTCTTAGGAGGAGACAGACATGTAAACAGGTAATTACAACACAGTGTGGTAAGTGCCATGACAGGGAAGGAGCAGAAGTCTCGAAGCACAGAGGAGGGGCACTGTATTAGTTATCTATTGTTATAAAACAAATACCCCAAAACTGTATAGCACTTATAATCTCACATATACACTGAGAGTCAGGAATCCGGGAATGATTTAGCCAGGTAGTTCTGGCTCAGGGTCTTTCCTGGGGACAAGCTATTGGTCAGGGCTGTAGTCTCTGCAGACTGGACAAGGGCTGGAGAATCCATTTCCAAGCTCAGTCACATGGCTGTTGGCAGGATGCTTCAACTTGAGGATGGGTCTGCTCAAGTCATGACTTTCCCCAAAGCAAGTCATCCAAGAGAGACAGTGTGTGAGAGAAAGCACCCAAATTATAACCTAATCTTAGAAGTGCCCTGCTACCATTTTTGCCATTTTCTGTTGGTCACAAAGACCAACCATGGTACAACGCAGGAGGGGAATACACAAGAGTGTGAATTGCAGAGGTGGGGATTGTTGGGAGCCATCTTGGATGCTTGCTACCACAGGCAGTCAACACAATGGAAGGAAGGAGGAGTCAGGAAAATTTTCTGAAGCTGAAGCTCAGATACAGTTTTACGACTGCTTGCAGTTTCTGCTGGATGCTGGACTAGTAAGAGAGAACTTTCTTTTCTATTCAGAGTATTCTGCTATTAAATGGAAATTATATTGTAGGTCATATAGAGCAAGCTTAGTGCTGTTAAGAGGTGGTAATGACTGGCTGGTGGGAGCATCTTCCAGCTGGGTCTCCACAGAGGCTGCTCCCTGGTGAGATCTGGCCCCACAGGCCCTGGCATGGTCCTTTAAGTCCATAGCCCACCCAGAGCTGACCACTAATAGCCACTACCCATCTCCATTAACAGTGCACCTCACATTGTACTGCAAGCATGTGTTTGCATGTCTGGCAATCCCTTGACTACCTTGAGCTGGTGGGGAGCATGTTTGCAATGCAAGGTCTCAGCTCCCTCTCCCCACATAAGAAGGCAGAATATGGTGAGGCCAACAAGGAACAATGGTGCCATAAATAGGGGAGTCATACCACTATGTTCTCGATGGCAGCTGGTCGAGACACAAAAGCAAACATCCGACAATACCCCAATGAGGGGTCTTCCTGCACTCCGGTCTCCCTAGTGGCCGGGCGAGACACAGGAAGTAGGATCCACACGATCCGCAATCAGCCATCCACGCTTGCTAACCCCACTTGCTAGCCATAATCCGCCGACCGCTTCTCTGCCAACCAACAAACCCCTTGCTAACTGCAATCCGTGCTTCTCTTCTCTACCAACCAACCAACCAACCAACCAACCAACCAACCAACCAACCAACCAACCAACCCCCTAGCATAGCCACGGCAGGTATGTTAGTGGCTAATGGCTAACTGGTAACAGCTGATGGCCATCTAATAACTGAGCCAGTGCCTTTCCATGTGAGGCCAAGAGCCTGGAAACTGCTCTCTGGGACTCTGTCCCCACAATGTTTGGTGCATGGTTGTGTCCAGCATCCAGCAGAGCACTTGGCACTGTGTCTCACTGTTCGATGAAAGAATTAATGGAAACTGAGTGAATGTAGGGTACACTGTAAATGTCATAGGGTCTATGCAGTTAGGTAATTAGTACAACATTTAAGGATCCATGCTAGGTGTATCCTGAGTGTCTGGCCCTATACTACATGTTTTTCATGCATTCTTTTATTTATACTCATAGCAATCATATGGTAGATAGTATTATCCTCATTTAACAGATGAGGAAACTGAGGTCACATCGTTAGAAAATGGCAGAGCTTGGATTTGACCCCAGGTCTGTCTGACTCTAAAGCCTGTGCAAAAAATCATGTCACATCTGGTAGCAGATCTTCCCAAACGAAAAATTGCAGATCTGAAGGACTTGGTGATTAACCAGATAAAAGAAACTTAGACAGCTTTAAGGAACAATTTGATCAATATCTAAAAACCAGGTGTCTCCCCTTTGGACACACACACACACACACACACACACACACACACACACACCTACCTCTTATTTTTTTAGGAAAGCCCAATGTAAGTCCCATGTCTTCCAGGAAGCCTTTTTGACTCACAGAGACGCTCCTCTCCCTAAACTCCTGGGGTATTTGTTATAGTGTTGTTCAGCTGACAGTTAAATGATATGCAGTCTTGATTCGTAGTTCATCTGTTTTATAACTCAGGTCCGTGGTTTCCTTCCCTATACAGGGAGGGAGGAGCTGGACTTCTCAAAGACATTTTCTGGCTTGTACATTGGAGGAGGTATTTCCTGACTCCCAGCCGGCACAATCACCTCCATCCGTGCCTCTGACAGGACCCTCACCTTGCAGGGACAGCTTATTGTTGCACGTGGCAGGAACTCACTAGCATCAGAGCTTTTGTCTGATTATGTTGGAAGAGCTTCTTTCTACTGTCTCCTGATGACCCTATGCACTTGGGGACTCTTTCAGAGTCCCAGCACCTCGCACAAGGCCTGGAACACAGTAAGCTCTCTATAAATGTTTCCTGGATAAACACATGAGTGAATAAATAAATGAAGTAGTGGTGATGACTATAACCTTAATGAAAACCTCTAATGTCATTGCCATTATTAAAGTGACAGTAGTAATTTATTTTACTTGTTTGGTGCTTTGACCTTTCCCAGGCAGCATCTCCTTCAGGCTATTCTCCTTATCCCAGGGCTTCCTGTCTCCAGAACCAGGATGGAACATGTGGAATCGGAGTGGACAGAGCTGTAGACACATGGGCAAACTTTGACTCGTCTTGTTTCAGACTGCCTGCCAACTCATCGCCCTTCTGTTTGGACTTATTACCACATCCTTTATTGCAGATAATTTCATAACATGAGGCAATGCCCCTGCCTACAGCTTTACTTGCACCGGTTACATACGGGACTGGCTTGTTCTCGGATGCCACTACCCATCTCTGGCAGTTGGGATGGGGGTTACGACTTCATCTCCGCAGTGGCATTGCCCCTGGGTCACTGTCACATGGGAGCTCTTTAGGAAGCCTCCTCCAGCAGCTGCTCTCACACAGGGAGACAGGAGACTAGGAGCCCTCCTACTCATCTCCATCCGTGCCTCTGATAGGACCTTTACTTGTTTAACCTTTTTTCTATTTTCTGCCTTATTATTAGGGAGGAAAACAGTGCAGTGCAAAAGAGCATGAGTTTTGCAGCTAGAGCTAGATTTTCATTCTGGTTCTGCCTCTTATTATAATAGTTAGGCCTCTTGGGCAAATTATTTCTTTAAGCCTTCCCTTTCTCATGTGTAAACTAGGAATAATAGTATTATCTACTTCATACGGGTGTTGTGAGGACTGAGTTAATACCACAAAGGGTTTAGACCAGAGCCTGCAGATAATACTCCCTCAATAGATGTCAGCGATCGTAATCAGCTATCATTTGGTGGGGCCACTGCTCACACTGAGGACGGAGTGGGTCGTGAGAGGCTACAGGTGAGTTTTCATCATCACCGTCTGCATTTTGATGGAAGGAGAAAGGACTTCAGATTTCCTGAATGTTGGCCTGAAAGCTTTACTCCCCTGAATTCATTTAGTGTTTAGAAGAACCCCCAACTTACAGGTAAAGCTCAGGGGGTTAACAGCTTGCTGCGTGTCACATAGCCAAGGCGGGGAGGAGGTCTTCCTGACACATGTTCTTTCCCTGTTCCCCAATACAATGCTCTGGGGCCCCCTGGAGTCTTTTATTTGGTTCTTGTCAGGGATGAATCCATGCATGTACCTTGATATCCTTTTTCACACTTAGAACTAAAACTCCCGTGCACGTTTAGTTCTTACCTTTCTCCCACTTCCTTTCCCGGCCCCAACATGGTGTGTGAGTCCTGTGCCAACTTCTCTTTTCCACTCAGCCTGTGTCAGCCTGGTTTCCTGGCAAACTCTTTCCTGTTTCTCTGGGTCTGTCACCCCCATCCTTTCTGTGCCCAGCAACTTCATTTCCATGGCCTCAGCTTACCCGGTGCCTGTCTGTGCTAGCCTCAGCACGACGGGTATCAGTGGCCCCGGCCAGGCTGGCTCAGCTGCACACAAGGGGTGGGGTGGAAGTGGGGAGGGTGGGAGAGAGAGTGGCATTTGTGTGGGGTGCAGAAGATGACCAAGCAGGGGATGAGGGAGACCAGTAGGGAACCAGGGGGCTGACAGAGAGTCAGGAAAATAGCTACCCGCTCAGGGCAGACAGTGTGCCGGGATGCTGCTGAGGCAATGAGAAATTAAGAGTGCTCTGTGAGGGCTCCTAGCAGATTTCAGGGGAGCAAAGGCTGCGAGGCCTTGGACGTGGGGCAGTTAGGGTAAAGCATGCTGAATGCTCTGTTTAAGCTGGTAGATCAGGAGTTCAGTTCCAGCAGGTTCCAAAGTTGGAGTGGGTTTGAGGATTTATGGACAGGCCGTTTCAAACAGTCTCGTAATAAGAAACCATCAGATTGTCCCCGAAAGTCCGTCATTTTGGCATCCAGATTCGCTGTCCCAGGCTGTCTCTCTTACTCATAAGTTGCACCAAAAATCCTTTGGCAGACACTGGCTTTTGATTTTTAGTTCTGAAAATGCAGTCATTGTACCTAACCCATAGTCCACGATCTAAAATATTTGGGATAATGGTTACAATCTGTTACTGGACTCAGTTTTTCTGACTTCCTGGAATAAATCCTTTGGCCAACCACATTATTTATTTTTTTCAAATAAAAAAATAAACAGGTAGCTAGTAAAAAGTGAAAATCTTACTCACATACCCTCACTTCCTTCTGTAAATTATCTTTCTATTTAGTAAAAGTACTGTAGGTAAGTTTCTGCTATAAATTTTTCTATGCACTTAGGAAGATTCAGGAGCATACAGGGTGAGGAGTTAGGGGAAAGGGGGAGCGGGCTACCCTGGCAGGAAGTAGTATTTTATCGTTGACATTGTTTATTTTCACTGTTCATGGTGATAACAAAAAGCAGACCAAGAAGATTTTATTATTACTTATTATTGTCTTCAAGTTATTGTTTAAACTTATCCTCAGCTGATGCTTCTACTTATCTACACCCAGAGCAGACAGCTCATGGAAAATTTTGATACATACTTACAAGTCGCCCTCTAAAAATGGCAACTCCCACAGAGTTTCAGTGCCATTTCCCCCTGAATCCTTGCTGGTGCTGGATTTTATTAAGTTTACTCATTTTTGACAACCTGAAGGGTAAATATAAAATGTCTTCATTTTGTTCCCTCATTTGAGTGCTAGTTTGGCTAGCATTGGTACATGCTTCTAGGCTCTAAATTATTTTCTTTCAAATTTTGAAATGATTGCTTCCTTGCTCCCTAGCATTCAGCTACCTTTCAGAAGTCCGAAAGCCAAGCTCACTTTTGTTCTTTGTAGGTCAACTGTTTTTCTTCCCTGAATACCTTTAGGCTTTTCTCTTTGTCCTTTTGACTCAGAAACATCCCTAGTATTTGTCTAGGTAAGTATCTTGTCAAATTCATCTTCCTGACACTTGCAGGCCCTGTGCAGTTCTTGAGTGTTTCGTTGGGTCAGGGAAATTGTCTTTTATTATTTCTTAGTGGATCTCTTTCCCACAAATTCTCAGTGCTCTTCTGGCATTTCTTTGAATGAATGGAAACATGTCTGAATCAACCCTTTGTGTCTGTATTATTCTGCTTGTGCTGTCACAACAAAATACCGTAACTGGGTGGCTTAAACAACAGAAATCTATTTTCTCACAGTTTTGGAGGCTAAGATCAAGTTGTTGGCCATTCAGTTTCTAGTGAAGGCTCTCCTCCTGGCTTGCAGATGGCTGCCTTCTGGCTGTGTCTTCCTCACATGGACATAGAGGAGGGATACCTCTAGTGTCTCTTTTGGCCACCAGCTCCACTGAATTAGGGTTCCACCATCATGACCTAGTTTAAGCTTTATTTATCACCTCCTCAGAAGCCCTATCTTCAGACACAGTGACAGTGAGTACTGTAGGTAAGTACTTAGGGCTTCGACATATGAACTTGGGGAGACACAATTCAGTCCATAACAGTCTCTTAAATTTTTTCTCAACTTTCCCATTCTTGATCTTTTCCGTGTATTCAGGGAGATTTCCTCACACTTAGTTTCTGGATAACATACAGTTTTTGTCATATCCATTCTATTATTTATTCCATCTATTACTTTTTTAGTTTTACTGTCATAATTTTTCATTTCCTTTTTGTTTGTTTGTTGTTTTTCCTTTGTGATAGCAATTGTTTGTTTCTTTCTCACAGCAGCCTGCTATGATGCCCTCAAACATCTTTCTAAAGATGATGTTATTTAGAATTTTTAACATGTTCTTTTCGGTTCCTTTATCTATTTTTTCTCTAAGGTCAGTTTTCAGTTTGTTCATCTTAGTCGTTTTCTTTAGAGTTGTTGAATTTCCTCAAGTATCTGGGGATCGTTGGTTTTCCATTCATATCTATGTTTGAAGGATAGCTTAATTAGTAGCTATTTTGTTTACATTTTCACTTCAGTCTTGAGCTATCCGTTTCCCCTACAGGCTCCTTGGATGCATGGAGGGTTAGTTGGGACTCTGTGAATAGGACATTGACTGCTGACTTCCTTGTAACGGCCTTGGAGCAGGCAGAGATGCAGGCTGGGGAACCTCCTCCCCACTCGGTCCTTCACCCATCCTCAGTACCACAATAAGGAGCCCTTTACTTCCATACAGCCACAGATGATGGCCTGGGTAGGAACAGTTTTTCCTTGTTCCTCTGTGTCTGTGGAAGGTGAATGGGGTTACTTGCAGCCTGCCTTTCTCACAGACCCTTACACTCCAGTAGGTGCCCTCCCCCTACAGATGGTTTCCTCTCTTGGAGTAAAGGTCTATGCTTTATTCCCCGCCACCCAAATCCCCTACAGCTCCCTAAAGTGGAGGGAGGAGAGAGGGCTGTTGCTCAGAGGGCAGTTTAAAGATTAATAACCCTGATACTGCTTCACAACTCCCTCCTATTCTTTCAATTTGCTTCCTCTGAGCCGGGGGATTCTCTACTCCTATCTTCAAAGTAACTTTCTCTTACGAGTGTTTTGGAGTGTTAATATTCTGCTCTGGGTTCTCCATTAGTCTGATCCCAACTGCTTTCTATCCAGATTTTTATCATAACTTCTGCCTCCTCTTCTGTTCGCTGGAGCTGGTAAGGACCTACTGATGTTAAAAGCTACCTTTTCTGTCTTTTAAGGGATTTGTGGTGGAAGGGCAGGTATATGTTGGTGCTTAGTTCTCTACCTTGATTTGCTTCTTCCTCATCCATATTACCTCTCCTCTTGATAAGGAAATTTCTGAAAACAAAGTGTAGTGTTGGAATACAGCTTCTTTGTTCATTCAAGTAATTTAATTGAATAAAAAGTACCAGAGATTTACATATATTATTGCTTTGAAACCTCACAACAATTGTGTGATTTAGGCACCAAAATCCACATTTGGTCAATGAGGAAGCTGAAACGCAGGAAGTTTAATTGAATTAATTGATGTCATACAGCTAATTAGAAATAGACTTAAAGTCTGACCCCAAAGCCCACTTTATATTTCTACACACTATTTAAATGTTTCTGTTATACTTGTTTTCTCTAGTTTTTAGTATGTCTGTCTTTACTTCCCCCATTAACATATAAGTTTCTTGAGAATAGGGGCCCTGGCTACAGTTTCTTATTTCTACTGTGAAGTCTCTGACTTGATGTTCTATAAGCAGCAGTTTAAATTTTGTAAGCCAACTAGGTAAAGCAGTTAATTGCAATTATTTTATTATGCACATAATTATATAGTTGAGTGGTAAAAATACTTTATTTGAGGCCTTTAAATGTTTTATTATGTCTACTATATTAAAGATATTACAAATCAAATTTAAAGCTGGAGGAAGGGTCAAAGTTCAGCTTCTGATGAGAGTTGTTATGGGAACTCTCTAAGCAATAAGTCTGAGTAAACAAAAAGGAAGAACAAGAGGAAATACACATTGATTTCTAATATTAGCTTTAGCAAATCGTTTTTCTCTCTCTTTTGTTCAATAGTGCAATATGTTGAGATACCAAGAATTATAATTCTTTCTTGTATTCCATTATATTCACTGTCATATTATTCTCTTGAATCCTGCCCCAGGAAGAGCCAACTTTCTGAAGGAGAATTGCCTTGACATCCTTAAGGATGGAATAAACCTGGTTTGTTCGTTTTGATCCCATTTGGTTCATTCATTCAACAAATATTCATTGAGTACCCATGACATTGGCTGCATAATAAAACCAGCTGGGAACTTTCCCAAAATACCATGACCAGATTTCACTCCTAGGTTGTTAGTAGAGCCCAGGCCCATATATTTTTAAAGTTCCTTAAGCAATTATGATGCATAGAAGGTTGAAAAACCAGTGACCCATGATATGCTACAAACTGTGCTAACCACTGGGGGTACAAATAAAAATAATAATTGCTAATATTTATTGAATGGATACTATATGTCAGGCACTCTTCCATGTGCCTTATATTAACATACTTAATCCTTAATAAGTATTAACATACTTAATCCTTAACAACCTTAGAAGATAGGTATTACTTCTACTTATAGATGAGGAAACTGAGGCACAGAGAGGAAAAACAATTTCACCAAGATTATACATGTAGGAATTGGTGGAGTCTGGCCCTAGAATCTATGCTCACTGCTCTACAGCCTTCCAATAGTATCACAGTCCAGTAAATAATGAAAAGACAGGAGATATGTATCAATAATACCTGAAGTGGGAGGTGGGGGAAGGAAGGTGGGGCATGAAGGCTTCCTGTAGGAGGTGGTACCTCAACTAAGGAGAGGAAAAATAGGAACCATTAAGGAAAAGTGGGGAAGAACGTCTCAGTTTCCTGTCTTCTTTGTCTTGCTAGACAACCTGCCTCCTTGCCTTCCCAGGAGTTCCTTCCTCCCACTTCCCTACGCTGAAAACCCTGGAGTGTCCACAATTATCCTTAACATGCCTAACATTTCAACTGGAAAGACTGAAGTCATGCACAATTACTCATGCAATTTTTCCTCCTGACAATAGGTTCTTCTGTGTGCTTCTCATTCAAACATATAAAGCTCCACTCTGTTGTTTTTTAAAAAAGCCTTTGTTGTAGGAACAATTCACAAACGTGTCAAACACACATTGGTTCCCCCCTTCCCCCCCTCCCCCTGCCTCCTGTCTCCTCACCTGATGGAGGATAGAAAACAACCCCTGGTTTGCCAGGGACCTGTGCCTGCTCGCCGACTCTGCCCCAAATGGAAGCTAACCCTGCCTTTCACACTGCCTCTCACCAAGTATGGTTCTAAGTTTGAGTTTGAGGTTAACCTCAGGGAGCATTTAGCCACACCTGCCTCCCCCTCTGCCTGGCCTCAGGGACAAGCACAGACTTTCTGTTGAGGAAAGGGAAGTGCTCTGATGCTGCTAATTAACTGTGGGAGGAAAGGAGGCCCTCGCCAGACACCAAAAATACCAAGGAAGCACATTATAAAAGCGGCCTTTGTACCAGCCAGCCCCATCATTCTGCCCCGCCCAGATTGGGTCTGAAGGGAAAAACACGTCCTGCAGCCTACAGGTCACTGCATCCCAAGTGGGCGCCTCAGGAGGTACGCCCCGTGCGAGTGTCTGCCAGGGCATGGGGTCTCAGGGACGTGGATGGAGGCTAACTACCCCTCCTGGCTGGCTTAGGCAAACCACAGGACGCTGCCTGAAGCTGGCACGTTTGTAGGTGACTTGTGAGCCTTTGCTAGAAAAGCCACAGGCCTGGTTAGTAATTTAAAGGGCAGGGAGTAGAGGTCTGTTGAGGGGTAAAGGCTTGCTGCAGGAGATTGCTTCAGAGTCTGGGTAATCTCTTCACAGCAGGTTCCTTGCCCACCCTGTGCTTATCAAACTAGAGGCTGATCCCCACATGGAGGACAGGACTATCTTAAATGCCTCTGTCTGCCCTGTCCATTTCCCTTAGGCTTGGCAGCTACAGGCCTGAATCGAGTCTGCAGTGTCTGGGTGACTCGGGGTCCCACGGCTGCTATTGGGAGGAGGGTTGAGTTGCTACGAAAGTTGGATTTGGCCACTGGCTGGGGATTGGAGCCTTTCCCAAACAGGAAGGCAGGAGGGCCATTTGGCTGGGACCTTAAGCTCAAGTGGCTTCAGCATTTGGCTGCACGGGAGTGAGGTGGAACCTTGAGGGTGGCCTCAAGGATTGCGAACCTTCGAATCTAAAAGCTGCCAGAGCCACAGTGAGGTTCTTGGAGGGCCTGTTTACACGGCCTGCCTTACTTTACAGGGGCTGGGACAGAGTCCCAAGGCTCTAAGTTGCCAAAACCAGGAAGTCGGGTACTAGGATTTCATACCAGGCAAGTTTCCCAGTCTCTCACTCCAATAACATTTTTGCGTCTGGGCAGACAAGGGGAAAATTCCTCCATTATTATATCACATGGACAGGATCCTTGGCAGCTGTGTGTGTGGTGGCACATCTTTCTTTACTTCCCGTCCTGCTGATGTAGGCTCTCCTTTACAGATTCCTCAAGGGTCAGAGCTAAAAAGGGTTCAGAAGCCATGTAGACCAATTATTTTATTTGACAGAAAAGGAAACAGAGAACTGGAGAGAAATGACTGGCACAAAGGTACACAGCTAAATAAGGAAACCAGGTCTGCTGACCACCAGTCCAGGGCTTTGTCCAGGATACCACACCCTTTGTACCAACTAACATTTGTATATCAGGGACTCCTGCCCATTCCAGATTCTGTTTCCCATCTAATTCACTTCCATGCAGAGGGACTGGAACTGTACCTTGTAATAGGGTAAAATGACTTTCTGAAAGGTTTCCACTATTTGCTGTTTTGAAGAAAAAGCTATTAGGTTAGAAAGAAAGAGGTTATCACAACCAGAAATTTCCAACATGAAATGCAGTTGGGCCAGAGTGGGAGAGCTAACTCCCCAAATCTGAGGCCTTGTTGCTCAAAGTTGTCCACAGACCAGTAGCCTGGGTATTGCCTGGGAGTCCCACCCCAGCCCTGCTGAATCAAAATCTGCATTTTCACACGATCCCTCCGCTACCTGAATACACACTACAGGGTGAGGCTCTGCAGGAAGTCCTCCCCTGGCCCTTCTTGCCCACATGCTTCACCTTCCTCCCACTGTCCTCTCATGCCCCCCGCCCCCAAATGTTGCTGTGTTAATCTAGTTCTGCCTTTTCTTGAAGTTTAAAACTAGGGTGGGGGTTCGGGGAGGGTGTTATATTTTAAAAGGGGACTCAGACTGGAATTTCTTTTGGAAAAATAAAATATAGCCAATTTGAAGGAACCTTTGCAGTTCCAATGTCAGGAATCTAAATGTAGAAATATAAACATCTACTATGTTTATATTGGCTTGCTTGTAAAATCATCATCTTTGGTTATATTTAGAAACTTGATGGCTTGGAAATTGGGCTGAAAAAGTCTGAGAACAAAAAGTTTCCCCTTAACTCTCTAGAAATAAGAAAATCTTTTTTTAAAAATCCCAATAACATCTTTTCCCTGCTTCATTATCCCTACCCACCACTATGCATTTATTTCTTCCTCTTACCTTTCTCTCATCATTCCTAGTTTAATTTCCTCATTTAATTTTCATTTTTTAAAATAGAATTTTTCCTATTACTTAGTCTTTATAGAAAAATTGGGAAATAAAGAAGCAAAAGAAAACATAACCAGAATTCCACTGATGTAAAATAACTATAAACCTTTTATATAAAATTATCTCAAACCTCTTTGTGCCTAAATTTGTTCACAAAAATGGGGTAATTCAGAACATAATAATTAGTACCGACTTCCTTTTAAATGGAAGTATAAATTACTAACTTCTTTACATCTGTGAATATAAAAATGAAAAGTGTCATTTTTATTAAATTCTGCTGTATGGATTATACCATGATTGATGTAATAATACTTCAATTCTGGATATTTAGGTAGTTCAAACTTTTCACTATTAAAAACAGTACTATACATTCTTAACGATCTTCTTGCCTTAAAAAATTCTTTAGTTAAATCATAACTACATAAATGCATTATTACACTTGTGAAAAAATTTAAATACAGATAACACTAAATTATTTTTTACCATCACTCTCAGTCCTGGTTCCCTTCCCACCTTCCCAGAGGTAACCACTGTTACCAGTTTCTATGCATTTAATGCTTATGTATGTAGCCATCGGAAACAAATCATTGTTTCAGGTTGTTGTTTTGTTGTTGGTTATTTTTTTTAACACCGATGGTATAATATAATACCTAACATTCTCCAAATTGCCTTTCTTACTAAACAATCAGTCTTGGAATGCTTTCCGTATTAATGCTTATAGATGTACTTCATTCTTTTTAGCTATTGCACAGTATTCTGTGTTACGAATATATCAAGGTTTATTTAGTCTGTGTTGTACTGACTTTTTTCTCTCCTATAAAGAACACAAATGCTTCTTTGTGTACATGCCTGAGTGTGTCTGCAGAGTGGATTCAGAGAAGTGGTGTTGCTGGATCTTCGGATCCCCTGCTTCTTTCTATGTGTGAATGAGAAAAGTTCTTTTGAAGATCCTGGAGGAAAAAGTATAGTTCTTAGAAGACCCCCAGATGATGATTTTCCCCCTGCTTTATCTTTGGCTTCCAGCATTATCTTGAGGTTTCTAGCTAGGGTGGATGGGTGCAACTGAAAAAAAAAAAAAAAAAAAAAAAGGGACATACCAGGCTTTGGGGAAAAAAAGCAAGTAGGTTTGGTGAGTTTAAGTTGCTGCCTACTCTCTTGTGGGAGGGAAGAGTGCCTAAGGGTGCATGGCAGAAGGGGAGTCCTGCCCTTCATTTCTCATTCCGCCTGCCCCACTCCCACCACAGCTCAGTGAATCCAAGTGTCAACTCAACTTTTGATGGGTGAACACAGTGTACAAAGCACAGACTTAAGTGCTGTAAGGATTTCAGTAGATGACATGGTCTCTGGTCTTGTGAAAGAGAATAGACATCCATTCATGGAGAGATGTAATAGCATTTACAAGCTATACACTGTACTACCAAGTGCAACTTAGTGTCAGGCAAACAGTACAGTCAGCATTACTGCTGAGTGAACATCAAGGCCTCTTCACCTTTCACCTGGATTATTGCCCCAGGTTTTTTCTTGGTCTCCTCGCCTATGACCTCTCCCTTTCAACCCATCCAGTTGACTGCTAATAAAATAATCTCATCAGACCACTTTTATGGTCTATGTGCTCTTGTTCATTCCCTCTTATTCCGCCTGGTAAGCTGCCCCTTCATCCTTCAAGGCTCAGCTCAATAATGCTATGATGGTAATCATTTGCAATATATAAGTGTATTAAATCAACACGTGGTAAACATTGCACACACACATTGTTACATGTCAAGTATATCTCAATAAAGTCGGGAAAAAAAGACTCAGCTCAAACTTTATCTACTTAACATGTATTGACAACACACCATGGGCCAATCACCTCTTCTAAAAACTTCCTCTGACTCTAGGCTCTGTGAGTAACTCCCTCCCTGCTTCCTTTTTTGTGATAGATCCAACTTTATTGTGATTACTAATTTATTCTTCCGGCCTACCTCTACCCCAAACTGTAAGTTCTTAAAGTACAGGGCCACTATCTTATCCACTTCTGTACCCACAGCACCCAGTATGTACACAGTTGATGCCTGACAAATGTTTGTTCAACACAAAGAATGGATAAACAAGCTTTCCAGAAATGTGTACACCAGTTTTTAACACACTTTTAGGATTTGGAGGTTAATTCTTGCACAGAGAGAGAAGAAACTGTATTAGGTTGAAAGAGCAAGAGATAGTCTTCGAGGTGACACGTCTTAGATCCTGAAGGTAGCAAAGGGAGGGGCTGGCATTTGCCTAAACCCTTTGATCACTTCCCATTGCTCTTAGGATAAAGTTCAAATATTTTAACTTGACTTGGCCTGGAGGCTGCCTACCTCACCAGCATCCTTTCACATCATTCTTCCTGGAGCTCTTTACATTCCAGGCACACAGTCATTTCTTTGTTCCTCAAGGGCACCAAGTTTCCTCATCAATGATGCTCCTAATGCCTGGAACCCACACCCACGCCTCCCACCTCACCCCATGTCACCTGGTTAATTGCCATTCATCCTTCAGATCTCAGTTTAGCTGTCACTGAGTAGGGAGGCCTTCCCTCAGTCACACGGGGACTAGCTCGCCCTGTAGTACTACTGCATCGTGCTCTGCATTCTCCCTTTATAACACGTATTATTGTAACTTGATCATTAAGTGTGTAACTGTTGAATGTTTTTTCTTACTCTCCACCTCCTAACTCCAGACTTTAAGGTCCACGAGGCAGGATTTGCATCTGTTGTGTTCACTGCTTTATTGAAGGGGCTTTACTGACATTATTTAGTTTCACAATCCTGTGAGATAGATATCTTCATCCTTTGTTTGACAGAGGAGAAAACGGAAGGCTCAGATGTGTGGTAGAGTCAAGATTTGAGCACAGTTCCATCTGCATTATTGAAGGATTAAAAGGCCTCGAAGTTCATTTACTTGGGATTTGGATCCTCGGGACCTGAACTGCAGTCCCAGTCGTCCCACTTAGAAGGTTTATAATTCTGGGCGAGTATCCTCATCTGTATAATAGAGATATTTTTTACCTTACCTACTTCATGCTTTTCCTGAGATGATCGAATGAAATACTGTATAAGACATGGACGATAGACCGTAATCCCCTCTACAAATATAAGTGAAATAAGTAGGCTTTTCATCAGGCTCAAGTCGATAACGGCTGCTGCTTATCTGGTCGGCCCACTCTGGGTATCGCTTTCTTGAATAATCTTGTCCGTTTGGAGACACTGAGTCCAGATGTCCCTGTATATTTTCTAGAGGTGGTTGTTAGCCCAGACTTGCATTGATAGCTAAAAGATTAATTTAGAACAATATTCATCTTACAAGGCAAGAACTATACATTTAGCTTTTACATCAATATAAATAACACACATGGTGTTTCTGTAATAGTATTGAACCTCTAGTCCTTGCTTACCAAGGAAAGACGAAATGGTTAGGAAAGTATAGTTAATGATTAGCATTAATGCTTAAGAGCTTAGACTTCGGAGTCAGAAAAATTTGGGTTCAATTCTCTTAGCTTTACATTTACCAACAAGGAGGCCCTGGGCAAGTTACTGAACTTTCTCTGCCCTTCTCTACATCTGTGAAATGTCCCTACCCCTCAGACTCTACTGTAAGGATGAAAACAGATAATGTAAGTAAGTGCCTGGAACATAGGACACGCTCTGTACATGTGGAGAGTTGTTATTACCATCTCAGTCTGCTTTCTTTCCTGGCTTGTTGATCCCTGTACATCTATTTGTTCCATTTTTCTCCTGTTCCAGTTGGAATGATGAGTTTCAGGTGTCAGAGCCTTAAGTACGAATTCCAGGAATGCCGCCTCTCAATCTGCAACTTCTGCAAGCGAAGCCCAAATTCCATACAGGGGCGCGCTGCACCATAAGGGAGAGTTTTATTCTTGGCTTTGAACAGCAAAAGGATGTGTCATTTGGAGCCACCGTAACAGGGGAGTCTTACTATTCTGTCATTCCAGGGCTATTATCATGTAGGCTATATAAGTGGTTTGATTCATTATGAATTTTAAAATAGGAGCCTTTCTGTAATTTTGAAGTAGATGTAAGAAATTCTAGCCACAGCATTGTATTCTGGTTTGTACGTGTGTGTGTGCGTTCACTTGAAACACACTTACTGAGACCCTACTGTGTTCTCTCTGGGGAGGAATAGAGAGCTGAATAGGTTATCTTTCCCTCCTAGGAACTTAAGTCCCATGTAGGAGGTAGATAGGACACAGCAATGGGAGGGAGTGAGCAAGCAAGGGAGTAAGAAGGTCTTGAGCATGGTTCCCTCTATTCTGGGTTGGGATCCGTGTGTGCCGCACAGTGAAATAAGGGAGGTAAAAGATCACGGGGCACTGGACTGGGCCTGAATTCTGGCACTTGTACTTATTAGCTACACTACCCTGACAAGTCACCTGCCCTCTCTGAATCAATTTTCTCAGGTGAAAAAAGAGAATAATGCTTACCCCCAAAAGATTGTTGTGAGGATGAGCTGAGATCAAGTACCTACCAAGCACGATGCTGGGCTAATTATAGATAATAGATATTAGCCACTATAAATATCAATGTGATTGATATGCCAAGACATAGACAGTAATTAAAAAAAACCTCTTGTCAGCATAGAGGTAGGATCAGTGGAGGAGGCTTAAAGAGATCTCTATTCTCATCCCTGCAGCATGGCGGATGTGCAGCATCTCCTCAGGTATGCAAATGTGAAGTCTTTCCTGCTAAACATTTGCTGCTCTTCTGACACAGATGATGACATCCTGTGGTCACTCCACTCCCCTACTGAGATATTAGGTGGTGGTTTCACGCACACCCCACCCATGACGGTGGATTATCTGACGGTAACAGAGAAACAGGAAGATCAGTGGTTTCAACTGAGCAAAGAGACCATGTGTTTTACCGTAAATAACTCCCATTTCTATCAGTTCCTTGACCAAACACTGAACAAACTATGATATGAAATGATAAGGAAACCAAGATACATCTTCTAGAAAAGCTGAAAGCCTCCTTGATGTTGAAAGCATATCCTGTCGTCCATAGCATGCTAAATAAGGTGATGGCTGAAGACAAATTTATGGATAGGATAACTGGTCTAATGGACAGATGGAAGGAGGAAGGAAGCCTGGCACTGTACCTGCAAGTGCAACTGCACCTTCCTTGCTAAAGCTGCTGTTCTGCCCTAGAACCTCTCATTTTGTTTGACCAAGTTAGGAAAGTAATCCAGACTTAAATAAACAGTCACTGGGTGGAAGCTAACTCAGCTCATTTATTATAAAACTCCTTGATTTATGGGCAATATGGGGTTTTTAGGAGGAGAAAATGAGATAATCTGTGATATAATGGTTATTACTCATAAGAAATACCACTGTGGTCTTTCCATTATTTCCAAAAGCATTCCTCTCACAAGGAAATGATAACATCTAAAGGCTTTATTGGCATTAATATGGTTGTATCTATGTTCATCATGATGAAAATTATAATAGTGGGTACCATTTTTGAGCTTCCAGTTTACATCATGGGGACCCCCGGGCTTCAATTCAAACCATATGTCCCTTGGAGAGCCACTCATATTCTGCCTCGAGGTGTAAGCGCCATAAGGGTAGAGGTCTTTTCTATCATCTTCAGGACTGTATTCGACCCATAGCAAGGACAGTGTCCATTACATGATGGTTGTTCCGTCACTATTTGTTGAAATATTTAATTCAACATTCATTATCTCTTTTAATACTCACAACAACCCTGAAAGCTCAATATTGTTAGCTCTAGTTGTGAACAATAAAGTTGACCTGCTTGTTCCAAAGCTATCTATAGAATTACATATGCAGTGGGGGCTGCAGGGGTGGGAGAAATTTGCTCTATGGACACGATCTCTGAGCGTAATATGGGAGAATCAAAGAGAATAATACTGTTAATGTGAACATTCTTTTTATGGGTCCTCAGAGTGGGAGGAAGTAGCTCTGTTGGAGATTTGGCTGGAGAGGCACTCCAAACCACGTTTATGGGGAAAGGTGGAATCGAGGTGAAAGGTTTGGTCTGGAGGAGAGAAAATGCTTAGGGGACATGATAATCATCCTCACACAGCCCAGGCCCAACTCAGAGCAGAAGCTGTTTTGACCTGTGTAGGACCAGAGGGCAGAACACAGTGCAATTTTAGGGAAACTGATTTTGGTTCGACATAGGCAAGAACATTCTAACTGCTTCTGCTGTTTAAAAATAGAATAAATGACCTTGGAGGTAGTAAATCCCCTGTTGCAGGAGATGCCCAACGTGGGATTACACGATCACTTGACAGGGTGTTGTAAAAGGGATGTAAACATTGGCTAAGGGGGAACAGGCACGAGGCGAAATGAATATCTCCTTTATATCTCCTGGAATCTATGATTCTACCATCCTGAATTTTAAATTTGTAAAGATGGTATCCAGAAACAAAAGTATTTAGAATGAAACTGGTAGGTCACTAGGTCAGATTCCACTGCCTATAACGTCCCCTAGGGCAGCGTATCTGTCTATGTGATATAGCACTGTGTTCCCAGCACCCTTCACCATACCTGGCACATAGTATACATTTATTAACATGCATTAAATGAATCATTTGGAATCATGGGTACACTGGGGAACCTATCATGCTCTGAGCATTGATGTTCCAAGAAGTTATGGAGTGTGATAGAAATGAAACTGAACCAGATCAACTTTCCTATTTCCCTTTCCTATGTAGATCATAAGTTTGGTTTAGAGAGAAAATTTTCCACTAATTTGTATTTTAAATGTTGGGCTCACATAGAATCTTTTCCTCAGGTGAAGTGCCTTGTGTATATATTTTCTGTTGGCCTCACTAACTCAGAAGTTGTTTGAGTAGACCATGCAGAAGCCAACTTGTGGAGTGCTGGAATGAGAGGACAGGCAGGGGCCTGAGAGATGCCACACTCTAGCTGCAAGAGTGATGGGGACATACATTAACATAATCCAACATGCAGAGCCACCCCCAGAGGTGTCACTGGAGAAACTCCAGAGGTGACAATGATTGTGTCTAGCACTACGTCTGGAACTTGTCAGGGTCTCAATACAATATAGCGAATGAAGGAACAAGTGGAGCAGGGTAGCGTACAGAAGCAGTGCTGGACTTGGGACCAGGAAGCCTGGATTCTCCTCTGGATCTGTCTGTCACTGACTGTCTGTGTGATCCTTACGTGTTCCTTATCCTCTCTAGCTGTCATCTGCACTACGTGGCATTGAAATAGCTGTCCTATTTGAGGGATAGCAGCTATAGAGGCAGGAGAACATGGTCATCTCGACTAGTTGGTAATTAAAATGGCTTC
The DNA here is from genome assembly GCF_036562045.2 of Rhinolophus sinicus. Taxonomy (NCBI): domain Eukaryota; kingdom Metazoa; phylum Chordata; class Mammalia; order Chiroptera; family Rhinolophidae; genus Rhinolophus; species Rhinolophus sinicus. The sequence continues at coordinate 109,448,757 of NC_133756.1, forward strand.
AGGGTCATTTTAAAGGAGTAGAGTAAGTTGCACTGCATGTATAATTAGATGTGGGATGTGAAGGAGGGGAAGTGGTCAAGGATGACTCCTAGATTTCTGACTTAGGCAGCTGGGTGTATGGCAGTGATATTTGCTGAGATAGGAACAAGTAACCAGGAGTGGTTTTGAGAGGAAACTAAGGAACCACACCTTGTGCTCCCAGAAGCCCACACACTCAGAAAGATCCTAGCCCTTTGGCTCTTCCCCTACCTCCTTGAGTGAGAATAGGCCCATTGAACGAGAAGCTGGGCAGATCAGGTAGCTCATTTGTAACAGAGACCTCTGCTTATGTTTTCTGGTGCTGGAAAGCTTCAGGGGCTGGTATAACTCAGCCTTAAATCTCCACATCCATCTTTTCTCTATGGCGAAGGCAGCTCCAGAAGGCAAATATGGAGATCTGGGACCCACAAACCTAAAATTATAAAGAAAAAGAAGAGAATCAGGGGAAGATTAAAAGCTGGTATTCTGCCAGAGTTTTGCTGCATTCAAAGCACTCACCCACACTCTCTCTGGTTTCCAGAGACCAACTGCGGGCTTGACTCCTGCAGCCTATGTCAGCGCTGCCAGGCTTTGATGCTGAGTAAATGAAACTAGAAGTATTAAAAAAAAATGGAACTCCCCGAGGACTGGGGGTGGCTGGGAACATCCAGCTGAGTGGCAGACTGAGGGGCTGGCAGGACAGAGATTAATATGTAATGGAGAGAACAGAGCTCCCATGGGCACTGAACTACCACTGACCTCAGCCTCATTTAAGTGCTAGAAGCCTGGATCCAGGGAGTGGACCCCAGTACAGCCATGCTGGAGTGTAGAGAACAACAGACATCCCACGGCACAGTCTTTTTCTTTTTAAATCAAAATAAATTTTTTTTTTCAATTAGAGTTGACATTCAGTATCCCATGGCGTCTTATGAATATCACTTGTAGAGAGGACCCATTTTTTAATACAGCAGAAAGAGACAAAGGCAGGGAAAGCAAATGTAAAAAATGAGAAATTATGCCTGTCACTTTTAAAAGAATAAAAAGAATTGTTTTTGTGTCTAATTACAAAGGCAATATATGTTCATGGTAGAAAATTTAAGAAATTCAGAAAAGAAAAATAAAGACTCAACTGTAATCCCACTAACTACTCTTGCCATTTGATGAATATTTACTGAAGCTCACAACAATCCTCAGACTGAGGCAGTGTTATTATTCCCTTTTACTCAGTCAAGGAACTGAGGTCCAGGGGTTGAGATTTGCCTGAAGACACACAGCGGGTTAGTAGTAGAGTCTGGATTTGAACCTGGTTCTGTATCCCAACTTTCTCACGATACTTTATTTGTCTTGGTCTTTGGATAATACCAGAAGTATTTGTCCAATAATTTGGACAAATTATTTGTCCAATAATTCCGATTTGCAGATGGGAAATATTCCCCAGCAAATAGACACTGCATGAACATATTTAAAAAATGCATCTTGTCCTTTCAAGTCTTATCACACTTCCTGAAATGTTGTAAACCCATCCATTTGCAAAAGTGGTGTTTTGAGTTTTGGCCCATTCTTACAACCAAAACAGAAAGCAACTTTCCTTCCATTAGTTGGCCTGAGGCTTCCTTCTGCTTCTGCCCAAGGCAGCCTGTGGTTAGCACTCACTGCTTAACCTCTTCCTCCTGCAAGCCCCTCTTTGAAGTAGAGCATTTTGTTTCGACCATTTTGATAACATGGACATTCTGTGTCCCTAAATATCAAGCCAATCACTTGTAGAAAGTGAACAAATAATGTAACAACCTCATTCCACTTCTAAGCTTCACCATCTCTCACCACATCTCTGATTCCAGCCCCACTTTTTTTTTTTTTTTTTTTGCCAAGTAAGCAGAGGATTTATTAAAACAAAGAAAGAAAATACACTCCAAAAATATGGGAGTGGACAGGCCCAGAAAGACAGCAACTGCACTCCAGCCCCATTCTTGAATCTCCCATTTGACCCTCACTTCACTTCATCCTGACATTAGAGTGCATTTCTTCTGCACAGAGTACTTCATGATTTTTTTTAAAGTTGAATATTTAACACTTTATTCTGTAAAGAAATGAATTAAATGTGAATGTCAAATTATCAGTAGCATCAAAATGACCTCAACGACACCTAATATACTCAGTACCCAATCTTGACGACCCAGCTTTGTCCCCAGCCAGTGTCTTGCTGACAGCTTTAGACATTTTCTGCATGTCCTCCACTATTCACTGACCCTGACTCTTCCCAATAACGCTCCAGTGGTTCTTAATCTCGCGTTGTCATTTAGAGGAAATATTGAAACCAAGCTGCCTCAATTCAAATCCCACCTTTACCAACCCCTGTGTGACTTTGGACAAGTTATATGACTTCCCTATGCCTCAGTTTCCTTGTTTGTTAAACGAGCAAAATAATAATATCTATTTCATAAGGTTGTTGTGAGACCAAGTACTTGTAATGATAATGCTTGTAAAGGTCTTTAAATATGACCTGGTATATTGTACACACTAGTAAATATTAGCTATTAAGGCAAATGGAGTTGTCTGTCCATCTTGTCACCACAAGGGCCCGTAGACAAGGTATATTTCTTACAAATAATTTAAAATTTTAATGGTTTTCTTGGTTCATTTATTGGTTCATTTATTGAGTAATTTTTTAAATCGCACATGCACAGCAGTTTGCTTACAACTACATATTGAATAGACTTTTGTGGGCTTGCCTAGAAACCTTAATAACAACTTACAACACTGTATGTATATATATACATCTATCTATTTACATGTATATATACATACACACACAAACATATTTTTGCAGTGGATTTTTGGACAACCGATTTTATGTACTACATTTAGTTTATTTTATACATTTATTTTTCTTCCATTCATTTTTTATTTTCAAAGGTTGGCTGCTAAAAGATTGTCAAGATTCAACATGGTCTTCAATAGCAAGCCAAGGATTTTGTATTTTATTTCCTGTAGGATGAGGAGCCACCCACAACTTCAGAGGAGAAAAATGGCATAGTTTAACTTGTGATTTAGGGAGGAGTGCAAAGGCTGGTTTGATTAGGAGATCCTGGAGCCAGGGAGATCAGTTAAGAGGCTGTTAAAATAGAACTAGAACAAATTGTCTTAAAATTTATATGGAACCACAAAACACCTTGAATAGCCACAGCAATCTTGAGAACAAAGAACAAAGTTGAAGGTATCACACTATGTGATATGAAACTATACTACAAGGCTATAGTAATCAAAACAGCATGGTACTGACATTAAAAACAGACACATAGATCAATGGAATAGAATAGAGAGCTAAGAAATAATCCCACACTTAAATGGTCAATTAATCTATGACAAAGGAGGCAAGAATATACAATGGGGTAAAGAGAGTCTCTTCAATAAATGGTATTTGGGAAACTGGACAGATACATGCAAAAAAAAAAAAAAAATGAAACTAGACCACTTTCTTACACCATATATAAAAATAAACTCAAAGTGGATTAAAGACTGAACTATTAGACCCCGAACCATAAAACTCCTAGAAGAAAACATAGGCAGCAAACTCTGACATTGCTCTTAATAATTTTTTTTTTTTTAAATATATCTCCTTGGGCAATAGAAACAAGAGAAAAAATAAACAAATGGGACTACATCAAACTAAAAAGTTTTTGCACAGCAAAGGAAACTGTCAACAAAATGAAAAGACAACCTACCTAATGGGAGAAGATATTTGCCAATGATACATCCACTAAGGGGTTAATACCCAAAATTTATAACTCAACACCAAAAAAACGCAAACCATCAATTAAAAACTGGACAGAGGACCTGAATTTTCTCCAAAGAGCAGATTGGACAGGCACCAGAGCCCTTAAGCTATACCCTAAATCTCTATGACTACTGTGTAACAACCAATTTGTACTTCTTAATCTCTTCCCCTTTTTCACCCACCCCCAACCCCCTCCCATCTGGCAACCATCAAAATGTTCTCTGTATCTATGAGTTTTTTTCCTTTTTGTTTGTTTATTTTATTAACATTCTTTCGCTGTCACTTATATGTGGAATATTATAACTGAAATCATATGACATTTGTCTTTCACTGTCTAACTTACTATAAAAAGAACAATATCCTCTAGGTCCATCCATGTTGTCATAGATGGCAAGATTTCATGGCTACAACGTATTCAATATGGGTAATAGATGGGAGGGGGGTTGGGGCCAGGATGAAAAAGTTGAAAGGATTAAGGAATACAAATTGGTGGTTATAAAACAGTCACGGGGATGTAAAGTAAAGCATAGGCAATATAATTAATAATATGGTAATAACTAGGTGTAGTGCCAGATGAGATCACTTCATAAATTATATAAATGTCTAACCACTATGCTGTACACCTAAAATTAATATAAAATAATATTGAATGTCAACTGTAATTGAAAAATTTAAAAAGGGGGGAAAAGATAAAGGGGAATGAGAGATTCAAAGTTCCAGGTATAAAACAAATAAGTCTTGGGGATGTAATACACGGCATAGAGAATATAGTCAATAATATTGTGATAGCGGGGTACAGTGTCAGATGGTTGTTGGACTTATCATGGTGATCACTTCTTTAACATAGGGAATATAATCAATAATATGGTAATAACAGTATAGAGCCAGGGAGGTACTGTTGAATAACTATGATGTACACCTGAAACTAATATAATATTGTATATTAGCTATATTTTAATATAAATTTTAAAAACAGAATGGCTGTCATCAATAAATCAACAAACAACAAGTGTTGGTGAAGATGGGGCAAAAAGGGAACCCTTGTGCACTGTTGGTGGGATTTCAAATTGGTGCAGTCACTATGGAAACCAGCATGGAGATTCCTCAAAAAATGAAAACTAGAACTACTTATAACCTAGAAATTCCACTTCTGGGTATTTATCCAAAGAAATCCAAAACACTAGTTGGAAAAGATATATGTACCTTTATGTTCATTGCAGCAATATTTACAATAGCCAAAATATGGAAGCAACTTAAATGTCCATTAATAGATGACTGAATAAAGAAGAGGTGGTAGATATATACAATGGAATATTACTCTGCCATAAAAAGAATGAAATCTTACCATTTGTGACAACAGGGATGGACCCAGAGGGTATTATGCTAAGTGAAATAAGTCAGACAGAGGACAAATATCATATGACTTCACTTACATGTGGAATCTAAAACTCAAAATAAATGAACAAACAAAATAGAAACAGACTCATAGATACAGAGAACAAACTGATGTTTGCCAGATAGGAGGGTATTTGGGGGTCTGGATGAAAAAGGTGAAGGGATTAAAAAGTACAAATTGGCAGTTACAGAATAGTCACAGGGATGTAAACTACAGTATAGGGAATATAGTCAATAATATTGTAATAACTATTTATGGTGCCAGGCGGATACAAGACTTACTGGGGGGATCACTTTGTAAATTATATGTATAAATGTCTAACTACTATGCTGTACATATGAAACTAATATAATATTGAATGTCAACTGTAATTATAAAAATGAAGTTTAAAAAACACTCAATAAAATAGAAATTGATGGATACTTGCTTTACATAACATTAAAAAAAAAAGAGGCTGTTAGAATGACTCTAACTCAGAGCCTCAGTTAAGGTGCTGGACAAGAAGAGATGCATGTGGGAATAATTTAGGGGTAGAATTAAGAGAACTCAAGAATGGAGTGGTGAGAAAAATGGAGGAGATAATTCTAAAAGTTTTCATTTGGGGTAAATGGGAGGATGGAGGGAGAAACCATTAAGACAGATAGCATTTGCTATTGTTTTCTAAACTAAGATGGGATTCAAAATTTTCAAGGAGAGATAGACATGGGTTGTGCAAAGTCAGAATATAATGCAAGCCGCTTTCCCAAGTCACATACAAAAAAAAAAAAAAATCTATGTGCACCCACTAGTTTTGACATCTGAACCTAGAACTAAATGACATGGAATGACTAAATAAAAAAGGAAAGAAAGAAAGAGAGAGAGAGAGAGAGAGAGAGAGAGAGAGAGAGAGAGAGAGAGAGAGAAGAAAAGAAAAAGGAAGAACATATAGAATTGGTAACGCTTTTCACTGATGATCCACTTGACAGTGATAATTAAGCACATTAAATGTTGCATTCCAAGGAATGTTGGGCAGATGCTAAGTTTTTGAAACAACACACTCTTTTATCCCTGCAGATGTGGAAGCTTTCCTCTCTCAACAGAGCAGCCAGAAACTTGTTTGGAAAGACCCAAACAAGGCCACAAGTACCCCAACTACATCCTTTCCAAGATGCTAATACTTTCCACTTTCATCCAAGACTCCCAAAGCCTGTGTGTTCAGTGGGCAAAGAATAAGACGAAGGGACTGCCCTGGTCTGAGGCCACATGGGCAGCCAAGCATGCAGGAGGGTGTGGCGGAGGCCTCCAGCCCAGAAATGGTGTGTTCGCCACAAAACCACATTCCCTTCCCCCGCCCTCCCAAACACTCCAGCTGGCATAGGGAGAGTATTTGAAAATGAGAATGAAGATTTCCTATGTTGTGTCGGTGGGTTCTGTTACCATGTTTTGTAAATCAGAACTCCAGATACACGATGAATACAGTTGTACTAATGGCACCTAAGGGAAGGGATATTTTTAAAATACTCTGAAAAAATCTAGAGTATGTGGTTGCCATGATAAAAACACATCATTTAAGAGATGGATTCCACAAATATTTATTTGGCACCTACTAGGTGCCAGGCACTGTTCCACTAGGTGCCAGGCATTGACGGTGGAATGGTGAAAAAAAACAGACATGTTAGCTAATGGGAATGGGTACTCTGCTGGGCAATGCACTGGGATTTAGGATCTAGTCCATTAAGTTAAGGATGTGATCCCAAAAGAACATGATTGGATAATTATATTGCAGATTTTTAACTTCTACTTGAATCCTAAAAGTTCAAAAGGACCGATTCTGACCCCGCCTGGCTAATCAGTGATATATAGTCGCTAACCTCCAGTGGGAAATCATCTCTCCCTTCTCTGAGCTGCCCTGTACTTCCTTTGATCCTCTGAAAAGCATTGGATCATTCTTTCATGCGTTGTGATTATTTATATATATGTCTTATCAGCCTTTGTAGATGCCTTCAAAGCAGGCTGCTTTTGCTTCCCTCTGCAGATCCCTCCCCAGACACTGCCCTGACTCCCCTCCCTTTTCCTCCTCCATTCACCATGTATCCAATGTTCCTTCCATGCAGAACACCTTGCTAGTCCCTACATGTGCCAAGCTCTTTCCAACCCATGCTTTTGCTCAGACTTCCCTCCGATGGAAAGCTCTTTCCCTCTTTGCTCTGGAGAACTATGACTCTCGTTGGAAGACGGCTCAGAAGTTAAGCCCTTGACTTCTTTGAGTATTGAGTGGTCATGCCCCCTGGCCCTCGGAGGACTCTAAGCAGATCTGTTAGCTCACTTATTAGCCTGGATTTTCTTTTTTTTTCTTCACTGTTTTTTTGTGGGTCTATAAGCTGGGGGGCAAAGTCCTCATTTTATCTATCTAGATCTCTGGGGCTATATACCTTTGCCTGGAAGAGGCGTTAAGTGAAAGTGTGTTGAATAACTTATTTCATTCTGAATTACCCAGGAGATAGCCACATGACTCTAAGGCCCTCCTGTCTCACACACACACACACACACACACACACACACACACACACACACGCCTATTTGTCCTTGCTAGAAATTTCTCCCAGGGCTCACTCCTTGGCTTGAACGTACTGAGACTTCTGTTAGAACACAAAAGTGATGTAATAGCTAGAGCACTGGAAGAAGAACCTAGAGACCTATATTCTAGTTTCAACTCACCCTGCAATTAGTTCTGTGATCTTGGCCAAATCATATCATCTCTCCAGGTCTGGGTATCTTCATTTATAAGGTAGAAGTTGAACTCAATTCGGAATGGTATATAGATGTTTTTCCTCCAGTGATAATTTCAGTCAAACGGTAGTGGCCTCTCAGAGAACTTTGTTGAAGATTGTGAAGGTCAGCTCAGGAAAGACATTCAGCTAGAAAGAATACAGTGACTGCTTCTGACCGTTTAGCATAGAAGTAGGAAGTGGGGCACATCTGCCTATTATGTGCTGACATTGAACTGGGTAGGTTTTTAAGTTCCTTTTAGCTCAAACACTCCACATTTCATGATCCATGCAAGATTCTATGTGTCATGCGGGGTCTCAGCTCCCGCTCCCCGCACAAGAATGCAGGATATGGCGAGGCCAAAAAGGAACAACAACGGAGCCATAGATAGGGGAGTCATACCACTATATTCTCGCTGGCGGCTGGGCTGGAGACACAGGAAGTAGGATCAACACAATCTGTAATCTGCCATCCATGCTTGCTAACCCCACTTGCTAGCCGCCTCTCTGCCAGCCAGCCAACCAACCCCTTGCTAACTACAATCTGCGCTTGCTAGCTCAGCCACGGCAGTTATATCAGTGGCCAATGGCTAACTGGTAACAGCTGATGGCCAACTAGTTACAGCTGATGGCCATCTACCACCCGAGCCAGCACCTTTTTATGTGAGGCTGAGAGCCTGGAAACTGCTCTCTGGGACTCTGTCCCCACACTATGTAAAATCAGTTTAATTTTGCTCAGAAGGTATACGAGTACGTCAAGTGTCTGCTGCATGCTATCGTGTGTACTGAGTGGTACAAAGAAGAAATAATGCATGGTTGTTTCCTGTAAGGGACTTTGGGTGATTAGGAGAGGTAAGTGATACATGTCATTTCCATTTAGCAGATAATCGAAATTGAGGCTCCACCAGTGAGTGAAGGAACTGGGTATCAGACTAGTTTGATTCTAAGTGCTTTAAGCTTTCCCACTACCCCTCAGTACCCTCCATTTACACGAGAAAGGGACAGCAGATACTGAACTGAAAGCTCTAGTGTTTCCCTTGCCTGGTGTAGCACAGCAGAAGCCCAGGATAAAGAGTGGACAGTGTTAGCAACCTGGGGGGTTGAATAGAAAAGGAAACAGAAGTGTCCAGAAGACAAATTTCACCTATTGCATGAGGGCTGCTCTTGGTTTCAGCAGAGGAAGCCTTCACCGGGTCACTTTACAGGCAAGCACATTTCCTCACGTCACATGTACCTCGATCCTAAGATTCAGTCCCTTTAAGCATGATGGGATTAGGGAAAGGTAACAACCCTCTGGGAAGAAACAGTGCAGGATAAAGATTCAAATCAAATCCTATTGATACATATCAGGCCGTAACCTCGGGCCGCATATGGTGTCCCCCCAACACCACCTGAGGGCATGGCCCTCTGCACTTGTGAGGTTTGGAGAACTTTTATATCCATTTGGTTTGAAAATGCCACGATTTCCCCAGTACTGTTTTGTAAGTAGTGAGATTTCCTAAGTAAGAGCAGATGGCTATTTTCTGGGCCATGTGGATGCATCTTGATAGAGGTGGGGGGTGGCCATAAATCCCGAGTGTGGTCTCTGGACTCCACATGTTCGAATTCTTAATAGTGACCAGACCCTGAGAAAATTGTTCATGTCACTAGATTCACACAAGGCAGGCAGACATGAAGAAAGGAAGTTACTGATGTACAATAAATTTTCACACTACATGCAATGCACACACTGACATCATATGTTCCAGTAGAGTTAGCTGGTAAGGGTATCCCCGTCATGATGCCAACAGACCTGGAAAACCAAACCAATAGTCAGAAGGTCACTAAGGGAGAACCCAAAGTTGGAAAAAAGAAGATTCAATGAACTGAATATGATATTTATTTTTGACTACAGTAACCTTAATATGAAATATAGAATGTTGGAGCTAGAAGGGACCAAGGTCACCTTAGCCCAGTCTTTCATTGCACAAAGAGGAAACTGAGACCCAGAAAGAAGAACTAACTTGCCCAAGTTCACACCATTCATTCATCTCCCCTTTTATCTTACATTTTTAGAGTCAAGTCTCATTCTAAACAAAGTGGTGCCTTTCACAAGCTCTAAAGTCCACCTCAGGAGATGGATATGAATAGAACAAATTCTCATACAGTACGATTAGTGTTCTGAGACAGGGGTTGGCAAAGATTTTCTGTTAATGGCTGGATAGTAAATATTTTAAGCTCTGTGGGCCATAGAGTGTCCTAAACTCCATTGTTATAACACAAAAGCAGACGTAAATGAGATGTAAATAATAAAAGTGTCTGTGTTCCAGTAAAATTTTACTTGTTGCCATTAAAATGTAACATTATATTCACATGGAATGAAATATTATTCTTTTGATTTTTTTCCAACCATTTAAAGATGTAAAGCTATTCTTAACTTACAAACTGACAAAAACAGGCAGCAGGCTGGATTTAGCCTGCAGGCAGTGGTTTGCAGACGCTTGTCTTAGGTGAACAGGAGTTCCAAATGATTTTTCCCCATCCATGAAAGTGATCTAATTGTTGATCAGATTCTTTCACCAAGAACAGAAGAGTATCTGCTTGTCAGTGTCATTCTGAAAAGGCAAGGCCATGGATGGGGATGCTATTCTCAAAGAACGGTAAAAATAGGATAAGGAGAGGCCTGAAAGACCCTTTGCATCCCCATCCCTCCTCTATTTCCAATTAAACTCCAAATGCCTCTGTAATCTTGAGCCAGCTTTAACACATTTACTTTTCACATTACAGACTCTCAATTTGTTACAATTTAAAATACAGATTTTTCTGCAGAAGAGCTGGCCCTTTCCGAGGTTTCCACACAGCCATGTTTAGAGGAAGTCAAATAGCTACATGGGACCCAGTCCCTCTGTAGTTTAGGTAATTTTCTGACACCTTTAGTGTGCCCTGCGTGTGGCCCTAGGGAAGACTGACAACCTGCCCCCTCATAGATGTGAGCTCATGGGCAGTGTCTTCTTTGTATACCTAGAATTTTCAGAGCAGAGTTTGGCACTTCAGAGTCTCTATGTTTTGTCATGGGCAGTTTTCCTGATGAAGAGGTATATGCTTTTTCACCTTATAGGAGAATTCTTTGGGTCTCAGTGTCCTCACCTGCAAAATGGATATAATTATATCACCTATAGCACAGGTTTTTATATCATATGTGTGACAGAACTCTGTAAACTGTCAAACATTATATGAATGGTCTTTCAACCTTCCACCACTTGCTTTCATCCCTACACTCGACAAGGCCATTTTATCTGTCTGGGCCTCATTTTCCTTATCTCAAAAGCCAGAAGGATGAATTTAATGCTTCTAAGTACTGTTCCAATTCTACCACTCTGGTCCTGTGCCTTGTTAGGAAAGAAGTTTTTCACTATATGGAGAATAAATAGTTTTGCTTTATGATTGAAGGTGAAGGGCAGAAAGAAAGAGGTCAGATATAGAAAACAACAAAAAAAGAGAAGAAGTGGACCTCTGCCCTACACAGGGAGTAATACTAGTGCCCTCCTCATTCAGTGTCCAGGGTGAAATGTCTGCTTCCTTAAAAAGCAAAAAAGCTATGTTCTTTGGATTAGTCTAGATTTGCTTTATATCATGAGTTTGAGAATCTCATCAACCTTTCTCATCAGAATCAATCAATGCTTAGAAATGTTGATGAGCTTATCCATCCAGCAGCTTTTAACAAGGGGCTCACTTGCCCAGACACTTCAATGTGGAATATACATTGCTATACCATGTTTTTTTAAACCTCTGCTGGGAGTGATGGCTTCCGCGAAGCCAACTAAATCATGTCCCATTGTGGGGACAGAGTCCCAGAGAGCAGTTTCCAGGCTCTCGGCCTCAGGTGGAAAGGTGCTGGCTCGGTTATTAGATGGCCATCAGCTGTTACCGGTTAGCCATTAGCCACTAATATAACTGCTGAGGTTACACTAGGGGGTGGGTTGGTTGGCAGAGAGGCAGATGGGGGATTGCGGATCATGTGGCTCCTGCTTCCCGTATCTCCAACCCAGCTGCCAGCAAGAATATAGTGGTATGAACCCCCCATCCGTGGCTCTGTGGGTGTTCCTTTTTGGCCTCACCATGTCCTGTATTCTTGTGCGGGGAGCGGGACCAGAATCCCAGCATGACTCCCGTAATGGCAGAGTCCTGCACAGATTTTCCCCTTCTTTCTCTTATTTTCCACTTTTATAAAGGAGTTATGTAAGACCACTGACCAGTAGGTGAAATGTCGTCTTCCTCTCTGAGGAAAGTGACCTGGTTTTTAAGGAGCCAGTGTGGGATAGGAGTGGGCATGGGGCTGGTCGGGGCGGGTGAGGCAAGTGGGGAGATTAGGGAAACCTGTTTCTCTCCCTCCTCCACACTCCTGGCTTGAGATGTTTAAGGAGGGACAATGGGGATCCAAACCCAGGACCTGTCCCATGGCTCTAGAGGTTCTTTTCTACGAAGGAGAATGGATCTTGGTGGAGCTGTCTGGTGTACTGGACATCTCTGGTGTCCAAGAGATGGGTCTCGGCCTCTAATCGCAGGCAAATTGGAAGCCCTGTGAATTCTTTTGTGACCTACATATAATCGGCCCACAGAGAGAAACTGTTTTACAAAAGAATGTGCTGTACAGTAGATCACAGTTTTCCATAATCACAGGGGCCTAAGAAACACTTTTCAAGACATCTGGCTATTCAGTACATATTATAAAAAACTAGACATATCCCAACTAAATAGCTTGTGTTAGCCTTGATTATCTCTGAAATGACAAATGTATAATCCTTTAAATATACCTCAACTTTCCCTTCCCTGTGCGTTTATTTGAACTATCCCCTCTACCTTAAAGAGCCTTTCCTATCATACATTCTTCCCACCACAGAGCACTGCTGGTCCAAATCCTACCAGGGTTCAAGTCCCATTTCAAGTACTGATTTCTAATGAGTTCTCCCATTTTTTTGGCTCTTGTTATAGTTACTTTTTTATGAGTTTATGTTTTGCTTCCCCAATGACAGTATACCTTCCTTAAGGCCTCAAACTTATCTTTGTATTTCCTCATGTTCAAAATGATGTGTGATTCAGGTCCTTAAACAAAGTAGGCATTAAAAAAAACCTCTTGATTATTTGTTCAGCCAGAGCACAATACCCAAAATCCTCACCTACAGAAGGAATGTCTGTACTATTTGAAGTCTGAACCACAAAGAAATTGTTAAAGATTTCAATTCAAAACAAACAACAAACTTCTAGAAAATGTCCTGAGTTTTGCACCTTCTGAGTATTTATCCAAGCAGTTGAAAGACTGAATTCAGTTCTGAATAATAAGCCTGAGGCATGGCAAGGTCTTCAGCCATCAAGAGAGATTCCATTATATGCAGAGTATGTGGTTTCTAAAAGAGGAGTACGGACTAATATTTTGAAAAGGCTTTCAACAAGAGCGATAGAACTAAAATGTTTTCCTGAATAAATAATACTTCTACAGAATACGAAGCCATCACATGCCTTATCCTAATCCTAGTTCATGAACTCTTTGCTGTAATTCCTTATCTCCCCAAATAATTAAGAGGGAGGGAGATGTAAAATGTGAGATGGAATGTGTTATGGACTGAATATTTGTGTCTTCCCAAATTTATATATCGAAATGCTAACTCCCAATGTGATAGTCTTAAGAGGTGGGGCCTTTGGGAGGTGATTAGGTAATGAGGGCAGAGCCCTCATGAATGGGATTAGTATCCTTATAAGAAGAGGCCAACCTCTCCTGTTAATGTCATGATAATGAGAAAAGACATGCAGAAGAAATCAACAATAATTAGAGGCAGAGAAGCACATGGTGTCTCTGGGTGAAAGAGGTTGGGGAAGGAAGTTTGCGCAGTGAACAAAGGATGAGATCACAAGAGACTTGACATAGGTTGTAAATAATATTGGCATAAAATAAAATCTCAAGCCTGTGAGTGTAAGCCCGCATTGCAGGTGTTGGGAACACTGGATAGTCACATGCGAAAGAATGGAATTGGACCCTTATCTTACACCACACAAATCAACTCAAAATGGATTCATGACTTAAATGTAAGACCTGAAACCATAAAACTCCTAGAAGACAACAGAGTGTAAAGCCTCCCTGAGATGGGTCTTGGCAATGTTGTTGTGTTTTTGTTTGTTTGTTTTAATATGACACTAAAAGCACAGGTAATAAAAAAACAAACCCAAAACAAACAAGTGGTATTACACCAAACTAAAAAGCTTCTGTACAGCAAGGGACAAATCAACAAAATAAAAAGGCAACCTATGGAATGGGAGAAAGTGCTTGCAAACCATCTATCTGGTAAGAGGTTATTAACCAAAATAGATAAGGAACGTCTACCATGCAATAGCAAGAAATCAAATCACTTAATTAAAAAAATTGGTAAAGAAACAGAATAGATATTTTTCTACAGAAGATATACAAATGACGAACAGGTACATAAAAAGGTGTTCAACATCTCTAATCATCAAGGAAACGCAAATCAAAACCAGAGTGGGATACCACTTCATATCTGTTGGGATGGATATTATCAAAAAAGCTAAAGATGACAAATGTTGGTGAAGATGTAGAGAAAAGGAGCCCTGGTGCACTAGTGGTGAGAATGTAAGTTAGTACATAAATTAGCCATTATGGAAAGCCATACGGAAGTTCCTCCAAAAATTAAAACTAGCTTAAGATCCAGCCAGCCTACTTCTGGGTATTTATCCAAAGGAAATGAAATCACTATCTCAAAGAGATATCCACACTCCTATGTTCATTGCAGCATTATTCACAATAGCTAGGATATGGAAGCAACCTAAATTTCCATTGACAGATGAATTGATAACAAAATAGGTGATATATACATACAATGAAATATTATTCAGCCTTAAATAAGGAGGAAATCCTTATGAAAAAGGGGCAGCTATTTTATATAATATCTTTCTGGGAAACGTTATGTAGGGTATAAAATTTAGGTCATCTTATTTTTCAAAAAGGTGTATTTTAATAATCTTACAATTTATATGCGATTTGTGGCCAGAATTTGAAAGGTGTTAGTGTTGTATCAAAGATCTTTTAAATGATACCGCTATAGGATGTATCATTTCAAGTTTATTCTGCACATCTAAAGAGTAACAAAGGATGACGATTAGCACAATAATGGTATCTTCACATTTACTGTGTTTAACTAAAGCTTAACACATGTTGAAAACTATATCATCTCACCCAATTTATCTATTAATTTCAAATTACGTTCTTATAAAAAAATTGCAGTGGGAACCTGAAAGAAAAAAACAACAAAAATGAAGAGGCCAAGAGTTAGCTAGCTAGCCCTTTTTCTGCCATCTGCAAACCGGGTTCCCACCAGACACCAGATCTGCTAATGCCTTGATTTTGAACTTCTCAGCCTCCAGAACTGTGAGAGTAATTTCTGTCATTTAAGCCACCCCGTCTATGGTATTCTGCTATATAGCCGCCCGAACAGACTGAGACAGAATGTTTATATTTACTGCAGCCATATTGCTTTATAGATACATTCTCAATCTGATCAGTAACACTATGAGGAAGGTATTATATATATACCCATCTTACAGATGATGAAACTGAGGCTGAGAAGGGGTCCAAGGTCACAAAGCTGAAAGGAGACTAAGATTCAAACCCAGGTCTCACTGGTTTCCAAGTTTGCACTTTTTTCACTGTACGATGCTGCCTTCTTATAGTGTTTTCACAGCACAGATGAAAAAAATGGGTTGAGATAAAAATTTTATGGAAATGCACTGTGGTGGAATGAAACAAAACAAAACACTGGACCAGGTGATAGAAGATGTGGTTCCCACTCTGCTGTGAACCACGAAGCTATGTGACCTCAGCCAAGTCACTCTATGTCAAAATCATAAACTCAGTCTGTAAATGCTGAAAAATGCATCTTGAAGATCACTTATCCCTATCCAATCTCCTCCCCTTGCAAGAGAGGAATTTGAGGCCCAGGTGAAGTTACATGCCTGTAGTCACATGAAACCAAGTTTATCAAACCCATCTAGGGCTCCTTCCACTGGGTCATCTCTCCTCCTTGGGCCTTGATCTCCTCATTTATAAAGCAAACCTCCAAGACTTAGGGCGTCGTAGTCAGTTGTAACAGAATATCATAGACCAACTTGGGTGGCTTAAACAGCAAACATTTATTTCTCACAGTTCTGGAGGCGAGAAGTCCAAGATCTAGGCACAAGCAGATCTGGTGTCTGGTGAAGGAACTCTTACTGGCTGTTTTCTCCTTGTATGGCTGTTTTCTCCACAGATGGCTGTTTTCTCCTTGTATCCTCACATGGCTTGTGTTTCTTCTTAGAAGGACACTAATTCCATTCATGAGGGCTCCACCCTCATGACCTAATTATCTCCCAAAGTCCTCACTTCCTACTATAGTCGTATTGAGCATTAGATTTCAATATGTGAATTTTACAGAAACACAAACGTTTAGTCCATAACATGTGTGCTCCACTTAGATTGTGGTATGCAAACATAGAAGCTTTTCTTATGATTTCTTAGTGCATAACTGTAAAAAGGGAGGTCTTAGAGATACTATGAGAGAAAAACCATACAGCCTCTGAGCCTATATGTGTGGGGTAGGTGTGGTGTGTGTGTGTGTGTGTGTGTGTGTGTGTGTGTGTGTGTGTCAGAGAGAGAGAGAGAGAGAAAGGGAGAATGTGTCCTAGAGAGAAACCTCTCCTTAGAGTTGTCTCAGATCCCAATAATATACCTGAGTGAGTTTCTGTTCCTTATAACAACAAAAACTAACTAGAAAATAAAGAAAAATACCTTTATCTAATATCTAAATGAAGCATCAAATGATACTCTGGTACAGAGTATATAGGTAGAAACATTCAAATGCTAGTACCCTGAAAAAAGTTACATAACACACACACACACACACACACACACACACACACACACACAGACACACACACGAGCATTTATTTCCTGCGTCGCTCCTCAAACTTTCAATTTCTCTCCTTCACCAAAATAACCATTATTAATGCAAAAAGGCTAAAAACTGCCAGCGTGTGAGGTTTGGCTCAGTGAGGTGATGGTGGAACATGTAAAAGGCTTTACATTATTAATATAGAAAGGCTGAAAATGGCCTTATTTTACATTACATTTGGCTCGGTGAGGTGATAGTGGAACAGCCCTCCTTTCCTACTTGCTGCATTTAGCACATGTGTGCTTCCTGCAGGTATATTTTTTGGCCTGGATCATCGGAGCAGTGTTTTGTTTAGCAACTGATGGGCTTTTATTGAAATACCTCTCTGCTTAGAGGGAGAAGACTTGTCTATGTCACCTTAGAAGTTAATATGCCACAGTGGAGCATAAGGAGCTACAAGGGTATGAACAATGTTTTCCAAAATGTTTTCCTTGGAACCCAAGCCTTGTGAGACGCTATGTGACGAAAGGTTCTAAGGTCAGATAAGCTTGGGAAACGCTGCTTTCTGTATTGCCTCTTATAGAGCCGTTGCCGCACATGAACATGTTAAACATCTTCTCTGCTCGCTCCTCCTCTGTACCAGATGTCTCGATTTGAAGTGCCTCAAGGCTTGGCTTTGGGCCGGAACTCCTCTCTACACTCTCCCTAGGTGATCTCATCCAGTTCCATGACTTTCAATGCCATCTGTATGCTAATGATTTCCCAATTTATATCTCAAACGTTTCTCCTAAGCGCCAGGCTTGGAGATATATAAGCTCTGTCTACTCGAAAGCACCTCTTACAAGTGCTATAGGTCTCTTGAACTTAATGTGGGTAAAACAATCTCTTTATTTCCCTCACTTCTTGAAGCCTTTGCTTCCCTAGTCTTTCTCAGCTCAGTCAGTAATACCGCCATGTAATTAATTGCTCAAGCTCACAAGCTAGAAGACATCGTCTCTCTGGTCCCTATGTCCCACATTAACCCATCAGGAAGTCCGGTTGTGTCTGTTCCTCAAAACCGTGCTGACGCCATACACATCTATCTATTGCCTCAACAATCCATCATCACCTCTCAGATGAACTAAGGCAAGAGCCTCCTAACTGGTTTCCACTTGTGATCTTGGCCTTTAAATTCCATCCTCTACACAACAGCCAAGGAGATTTTTATTTTTCCAAATTTTAAATTAGATTGTACCAAGGCTTAAAATCCTTCAAATTGCTTTCCACTGCACCAACAAGCAAATCTGATGTCTCACCATGGCCTCTAAGATCATACCTCATTGCTGTACTTTCCCCCTCAGTTTCTCAGCATTTTTCTCTTCAATATCCCAAGCTTTTTCCCAAGCCCGGTGTGTGGATTCACTGTTCTCTCTGCCAGCTGGGTTTCCCCACTTCAGTTTTTCCCTATAACATCACCCCTTAAGGTCTTCACAGTCCTTACCATTACTTGAAATCTTATTTGTTTGCTTGTTCACTTTTCCTTGGTGAACCCCACCTAGAAAGTGAATTCTATGAAGGCAGGGCAGGGCTCTTATCTGTCCTGTTCACTCTTCAGCATGGTTTTTCTCAGTACCTAGGGCAGTGCCTGGCACATAATAGGCGCTCAATAAATATTTGTTGACTGCATAAAAAGATTTGGGAAATTATGCAGTGAAAAAAACTGTAAAACTAAGTTTAACCAACATTCTTCAAATTTATTTGATCCCAGAACCCTGCCTGCCATTGTAAACAATATTCATTATCCCAAGGATCAATGCCTGCAATATACTTTGGTTTATGCTGTGTTAACATCAGTATTGAGAAGAGCGAATGTTTGAAACCCAATGGATCTTCAATATCAAAAGTTGGAAATCTCCTGTAAGCAGGCATTTTGGCAGGTCTTTGGAGCCCAGGATATTTTTATTGGGAGAATGACAATTTTAAAAGGAAATTATTGGCTATTTTTTTTCTTTGAGATACGGGTTCAAAAAATCAAGGTAGCAGTTTAATATTACAAGGCTCAGGGATAGATGAGGTGTTGGAGGTAGGAGAGAAGCAGTCCAGACAGGATATAGCAAAATTAAGGGATGTGGTTGGCTAAGGGTGAATGAGATTGAGACCCAGTAAAGCTTTCTGACTTCTGGTGGAATTTTTAGAAACAGAAACCTGCAGTTGGAAACTTGGCTATTTTTGTACTGTGTATGTTTTCTGTAATTATTTCTTTTCTGTTTTCCCTCATGTTTAGTAAAGCTGTTCTTGAAAATACCAGCCTGTCTCAGTTATGCCAAGGGAAAACATTTTTGTCCACACTGAAATTTTTAAAGGGGAACCACACAGCCTTGGGCGAGGCATGAAAAGGTGATGTGGTGACAGAGAGAATCTGGAAAACAGAAACCCAAAAGAAAAATGAAAGTCAAGCCACAGAGTCAGAGGATGTTGTTTGTCCCTTTCCAGCTTGGAGACGCTCTTTCAAGAGTCTGATCTGGTTCATCTCTGATTTGTTTAAACTTTGGAGGGCTTTGTATTGAGTCCTAATTAGAGAAAGCTAATTTTTTACAAAGCCACACATATACAATATTAAGCTATGAAAGATAGTTGATAAGGGAATTGTTTAGTTGCATGAAAAGACCTACATGAAATTAGATGAGGAGAACTTGAGGAAGTCTTCAGTGATTTGAAAAGAATGCAAAAGATGTGTGAGAAGTAGCACAGCGCTCTGAGTTTAGGCCTTACTGTTTCTCAATTCACAATCGATCGCACTAGGATTGGCAGCAGGATTTTGTCTCTCGGGCAGGCTCTTTCTTTATTCTTAGAGAGACCAATGTGGGAGCATTTTTAGTTATAAAGCTGGCTGAAACCCAGGGGAATCACCTAGATGTAAAAGTTTAAGATTAGGGGAATTGGGTATTGTATTTAGTAAGGTAAAGGGCTGGCCCTGTGGCAGGTAGGTTGGAATTCTGAAGGGATACTTATTTGTGTGTGTGTGTGTGTGTGTGTGATTTTTCTTTATTAGGTAGGACCTGGTAGTAAGGAACGTTATAGTCAGGGTTCTCCAGAGAAACAGAACAAATTGTGTGTGTGTGTGTGTGTGTGTGTGTGTGCGCGCGCGTGTGTTCTGTAGAGTCAATGTTCCAGTTCAAATCTGAAAGCTGGAAGCTGCTGTAGAAACAGGAAGAGCTGATGTTCCAGTTCTAAGGCCATCAGGCAGGAAGAGCTGGTGTTCCAGCCTGAAGGCTGTCAGGCAGGAGAATTCTCTTACACGGGGGAGGGTTAGCCTTGTGTTCTATTCAGGCCTTCAACTGATTGGCTGAGGCCCACCCACTTTAGGGAGGGCAATCTATTTTACTCAGTCTACTGATTTAAATATTAATCTCATCCCAAAACACCTTCGCAGAAACATGTGGAATAATGTTAGACTAAATATCTGGGCACCCTGAGGCCCAGTCAAGTCGACACATAAAATGAACCATCGTAGGGAGTGAAAGATGTATATAATCAGATTTCCATCCAGGATGGTGAGCAGGACCCAGAAACATGGTAGCAGATTTGACATAAGGAGGGAGCGAATCAGACACTGTACCAGGCATAGTCAGTAGATTCCATGACAGTGACACCTGAGAGTCAGTTTAAGTTTTTCCTTTCTATGCTGTCTCTCCAATGCGCTATCATTAAGCCTTAGTGTTATGGGTTGAATTGCATCCCCCTAAAAAAGATAAGTTGAGTCCTAACATGTAGTACCTCAGAATGTCACCGTATTTGGATATAGGGTCTTTACAGGGGTAACAAAGTTAAAATGAGATCATTAGGATGGGCCTTGTGCAACATGATTGGTGTCCTTATAAGAGGGACAATTTGTACCCGGAGATGTGCATGAAGGGAAGACAACGTTAAGAGACACAGGAAGAATATAGCCATCTACAAGTCAAGAAGAAAGACCTGGCACAAATCCTTTCCTTATGCTCTCAGAAAGAACGATCCTGCCAACACCTTGATTTCAGATTTTTAGCTTCCCGAACTTTCAGACAACAAATTTTTGTTGTTTAAGCCACTCAGAGACCTAGGACACTTAATACACTTAGTAAAGTCGGTTACACATAATAGCCTGTGTTAACTATGCTTGGAAGAATGAGGGAAGGAGTTGATGCACAGACAGAGTATGAAGCTCCAGGGGTCGGGGAAGCAGCAGCATCACATGGCGGAGGCGACTGGGGAAGAAGCCTGGAGCTGTGAGCCCTGGTCTGGGGAGAATCTCAAATGAGATACTGAGGACGATAGTACTTTGTATACAAAAAAGTACTATAAATAAGGGTAGATATCATTATGACTGTTGACAATATCATCACCAAAAAAAATGTACTGGCTACCTACTGGAAAAACTACAGACACAACTAGTTCATAGAGGTCATTCCCATGTTCAATCAGCTGAGAAGCATTAATGGAGTTTATATTAACTTTTAAAATGTTAAAAATTAAAAGGTTTATATTAACATTGATAATGTTGAAAAGTAAAAGGTATATATTAACTTTGACAATGTTAAAAATTAAACCGATAATCTTTGACTACATCTACTTGACAACTGAAGCACAAACATCTTGATGGAGGAAGTATGGGATGGAGCCACAGCGATTAAGCACCATGCTTCGCAAATACATGTTGTCTGAACGCTGCCCCACAGTAGCACATTGTTTCCTGAGGTCACCCTTCCACTGAAGGGGTTGCCCTAGACATAGATAAGGAGCAGAAGGCCATATGAGGAAAAAGGAGGGACGACTAAAAGGAAGGGAGGGAAGGAGGGAGAGAGGGAGGGAGAGAGGGAAGGAGGGAGGGAGGGAGCAAAGGAGGGAGGGAAGGAGTGACATAGGACCTTTCTTATCCCAGAGCTAAGTTCAAAGCCATTTGAAACAACCAGATTTGGCTTCAGGTAATGCTGGATATTTCTAAAGTAGATCTTTGGGATATTTGACAAACGTTGTGGTTACAGTCTTAAGATGAGGGAAAGAAGTTATTTAACAGTAATCTGCAAAAATTAATGCTTCTTTAGTGTCCTCTTTTCATGGTTTACTTCTAAAATCTTTGAAGTAGCATCTATTTTTAGAAAATGGAATGAAGATTCCTTGGAGGTCTAAGGACTAGGTAGAAGGGAAATAAATCCAATAACAGTATCTTGACATGTTTAATACTGAGTAATATACTGTGTTTCCCCGAAAATAAGACCTAGCTGGACAATCAGCTCTAATGTGTCTTTTGGAGCAAAAATTAATATAAGACCCAGTCTTATTTTACTATGAGACCGGGTCAGTATAATATAATATAATATAATTATAATATAATACCGGGTATAATATAATATAATATAATATAATATAATATAATATAATATAGTGTAATACCGGGTCTTATATTAATTTTTGCTCCAAAAGACGCATTAGAGATGATTTCCGGGCTAGGTCTTATTTTCAGTGAAACACGGTAACAACAGCTATTCCTTTATTCTAACAATTTCCATTTTAAAGAACTGCTGTTATTCATTTTCCTTGCTTAGCTCCTTATTCTAATTTTTAGGGCTATGTCCATTACCTGAATTCTGTTAAATACCAAATGATTCCCACATATCTAACTTTGGAATCTGTCTCTTCTAATAGACAGAAATTACTCTCCCCCAGAAGAGTGATACAGTAACAATGTCCAGACAGTCAAAATGAATGTCATTGTCTTCCTTCCTTATTGGGGAATAACTTCTGATGTATCTATCCTAGGTACAGCTAGGGAAAAAAAATGATAACGCATAACTGGCAATAGCTTTCCTGGGACAGGAAGTGGGAGGGTCGACTGAGTATCCATCTATCTTAGAGATGCTAGCATATGTGCAAGAAAGTCCTTGATGTGGTCTCTAAGGAAATGTTTGATAGGTTTTCCCTGGCCTTTGATGGTCCATATAGAGGCTATACTATCTTAAAGTCTCTAAATATTCTGTAAAAGAGTCTGATATTCACTGTACTCTGAAGTCATTTTTGTAAAGAGGGTCCTAAATGAAATGAACGGCTGGGGCAATGACTTTGGGAAGGTCTGAACCAGTCTGATGTAATGCTTCTTCCAGGAAAATCCCAGGACTTATGGGGGTGCTTGTTTCTGGCTCCACTGCAGAACATGACAGACTTGGGTAGACTTAATACAAGTGGACATGATTACGCAGCCCTGCTCCACATCATTAGTGGGAGTGAATGCCTCGGCCAGAATTCTGCCAGCACTGTTCCTAGCCAGACATCCATTAGTAAACACTGGAGTCTTAAAATATTGGTCGGCTTCTGTGGCTGGCTTGTCTGCATAAAGGAAACAAGGTCTAGATTTTTTAAAGTATCAACATGGGTAAGCATAGAAATGCTGTTCTCCAAGGGATGATGTTAGAAATTTGGGGTATCCAGAATAAGATTTTGGTAAAGGTCTGTTTACATTCTTTTTTCTTTTTTTTTAAATTTAAAGTGTTCTTAATTGAAGATATAAAAATACTTCTTGTTTTGTGATAATTGTCAATGAAGGAGGTAAGCCCCCCAGTTCTCATTCTGCCTTGGGCAATTGTCACTTGACTTTCTTCAGAGAAATCAGCATAAATAGAAACATCATTCTTCAACCTGACTAGTTGAACATTCCAAGTGGATATTTGTAACAAGTTGAGAAGATTTAGTTGAAATGCACATTATAAATAATTGTAGTATTTTTACACATTCCTAAAAGTAACAATCCTTTTAGTTAGTGTACACTTCACAGTTTTAAAAACATGTCACCCTGTGTTCTCTCTTTTGATCCTTGGCAGCCTTACGAAGTGGAAAGGAAGGCAAATGTCTATTTTTTATAAGTGAGAACATAAGCTCAGAGAGAATAAGAACTTGGCCAAGGTCAAGTTAGGCTGCTTTCAAGATCAACCTGAAGGTCATGATTGTATTTTCTTAGCATTCCTTGCTGAAAGAAGAGAAACTGCCAGGGGGGTGGGAACACTCCAACTCTGTAAGCTGCACACAAGTCCTTTGATCTCATCTCGCTCTGGGCTCCCCAGGCTTGCTAGAACCCTGTAGTGATAGTGCCTCTATAACTTATCTAGAATGAAAAGTGTTTAACCTTAAAATATTTACTTTCCACATGCAAGTAGTAAGAAATCACAAAATTTTATGAGAAAGCCAATGTGACAAGAAGTTTTGGAGGTTATTTCATAAACAAGTAGTACTTGGTAGGGTTACAAAAATAAACTACATTGCCCTCTCAAATAAGGAACAACAAATAAGCAAGAATGGCAAATTGCAGAGATTAGCTTAGAAATAATGACACACTTGGTAGGCATTTGTAAATAATAAGATATTGAACTTTCTGAGTCTCCTTCCCTGGAAGAATCTCATGACCCTCCACATGTTCTGTTTTATAGTCACCACAACAGCCCCACTGAGAGTTGCCTACACAGGAATTATCATCCCATTTTACCTGTGGAAAAGCTGAGGGTTCAGAGATCAATGGATTGATCCAACGTCACATGGTGAGTCATCAGGAGAGACTAACCACCGGCCGACTTTCTGCTTGATGATTTGATTGTCACGAGTAAGTGACTTGCCTGAGGTAATCAATGGAAAATATTTGGAGAATGAGAAAACATTTGGAAACATTATCGCATGCTTATCAAATATGCAGGTGAGTAGGTCTGAGTGCTGGTCCTAGTTCTGCCCCTAAATAGCTAAGAGATTTGGACAAATTCCTTTACTAGTCTGGGCCTCAATCTCCTTCTTGGAGAAATGAAACAGTTGAATTAGATCAGAGGTTTTCAAATCTTCTTCTTTTCTAAGGAAAGTCTTAACGTTTTAATATTTATTCAAAATACATTGCAATGCTATAAATTTAATTGATAAAAGATGAACGGCATACAATCTCAACCTTCTGCTTATCTCTCCCACCTCCTACGGGATTCCCTGGAATCCAGTCTAAAAACCACAGCATTAGGTAATCTGGTAGGTCCTTCCTGTTCTAAAATGCAATGTTTTTATGAGGGGAAGCCACTAGCCTTTTAATCTCCCACCTGTTCCCATCCCTATCACATCCTGTGTTATAAAAGAGCCCCAGACTTGGAGTCAGAGGAGCTGGGCGTGGATCCCCGCTGCACCAACCAATTGTCTGTGTCACCTTAATCTAGTGGCTTCACCTCTCAGAGTCTCTGTTTCCTTATCTATAAAATGAAGACAGCCGCCCTTCCCAGGTAAGAGTACTCTGTAAACTGTAGAGGATTCAATAATGTACGGTGTTATTAGTATTATCTTCTGTGCACAGTACCCTTCCCCGGGGAGGTGGCTTGATCCTCAGAATGATACGGCGTACCAACATGGGTTGAGCTGCTTTTTGGCAAGTTTCCTTAAGAGTAGAGGTGGTATCTATCATATTTGGGTCCATCTTCTCTGTGAGCTGAAAGCTCAAATCATTCGAGGGGGTGTGAGCTATCAACACAGCAAATAATGAAACCAAGGAGGCACCATTGTTCAAAGGGAAGAATTGTCCCCATAATCTGACCTCGACTGTAACGACCCAGCTATATTTACCGCTCCACACAAAGCCATGACCCAATAATAATTACTGCTGTTAAATGAGTGCTTGCTACATGGTAGGCACTGTTTTCACATGAGTTACCTCATTCAGTCTTCACAAGAACACTTTGCAATAGTATTATACCTATTTTGTAGCAAAAATAACCAATAAAATAGGGTATTAATCCCATTTTGTAGCTTAAATTGGTTGAGTGATTCGCACGGATTCATCCAATTGGTAAGTGGCAAAGCCTGAACTCTGAATTCAAAACTCTGAACTGCTCAGCTCTCCACCTCCCAAGTGGGAAGAAATGTTTTGCCTTACTCAGCACGAGGGCCCCAAACCTCCATTCCTCTTTATTTTTGCAGTGCTTTAGTCAGCTCCATCTTTCCATTTTTATTTCTTCCTCCATTCAAAAGTGCTTCATTCATCTTCATAAAACTCAGAGGTGGAAAGTGCCCATTAGTCATTAATGTCTCCCCGCCTTGTCTCCTGCTTGTCCTCTAGAGCATGTTTTCTGCGTGGGAGTCAGGGAAGAGAGCCACATCTCTTCCCTCAGGGGGCTAGTCCTGTAACTAATTCATTTCTGTCAAGAAAATTGTCTTCTGACACTTCTCCTCCTCTTCACTTTTGCACTTTGTCCATTTCTCTGTGGGCTGCACACTTCAGCACTTCAAATTCCATTGCCTGTCTGCCCAGGCTCTCAGCCGTGATGTTGCTGAGCTGCCTCTTCCCCGCACGCGGTGGCCAGAGTGCCTTTCTTATTAGCACCTGGCAGATGCTTTCCCCAGAGGCGAGAGGTAGAGGTGAGCTGCGGGGCAGTGCTGGGAAAGAAAATGAGGAGGAAGACGCGTGAGCATGATGTTTGACACCTGCTGAGTCAGCAAACCTTGGACCCAGCTGGGTTTAGGTGGCCCCTCCACTGGCAGCAGAAGCACTTACTGTCCAGCTAGGTGTGATTCCATTAGGATGCTGTGCCAGGCCCTAACCCTGGTGTCAGGAGTTACAGAAATAAATGGAGTGTATCCTCACAAGGAAGGCAGTGTGGTGCAGTGGACAGCTCGTCAGCTTTCAGATTTGAAAAATCTAGTTGAAGCCATTGCTCTACTTTTTATATAGGTATGTGACTTTGACAAGTCTTTTAGCCCCCTGAGCTGCAGCTTACTTATTTAGAAAATGGGGAAATAATACCTACAATACCTAATATTATTTCTATGAGGGTTGTAGACAACGGCCTGGCACATGGTGGGCACTTAACCAACGAACACTGTTATCTTTCAAAGCCCTAATTCTAAACCACTTGCCCTAACTATTTCCTCAGAGTCTCTAGGCAACTGTCCTTACCTCTTATTCTTCCATTTTTACCGTGCTGCACACCTGCCTAGAGCATTCTGATCTTTTGGGTTCACCTTTAGCATTAGCAATTCCATGCAGCTTCCCACTGCCTAGCAAGCAGAATTCCGATATTAGCTATCAGATGCAAATCAATATTAAGTTTGCTTTTCGATTTTCACTTTGTTATGAAACTCACCATTGACATGCTGAAATGGCTATTGATACGATTTGCCATCTTTGTTACTCCATGTGTATGTTGACATTTTCTCACTTGTATCAAGGGTATTCCATGTGACAGGTATTAGTAATCGTATCTTAGTTTGCAAACAGAACCCAACTTGAACAAAATACTTCATTAAAACACTCTTTCCAGATGAATGCATGTGTCCATTCTCAGCCAAAAGGAAGCTACCTCTCTTGTAGGTGAATGAAATCTACTCAATTAACAAATATTTACGGAGAATCTACCATGTACAAAAGACCTTACAGGTGCTGGGATACACTGGTTGACATGGTAAACATGGGGTCATTGAAACACATGCAACAATAAACAAGTAAACACATAAAGAAAATTAATTTGAGAAATGATACTTGCAATGAAGAAAATAAAGTGATAGAATAATGACTAAACAGCTATTTTATTTATTTATATATTTATATTTACCTTAATTAAAAAGTCAAAGTAATAGATGCACATAATTACAAAAATCAAATCACAAAATAAATCTAATGAATAGGGAGAGGAGAGGTGAGAAGACTTCTCTGAGGAGCCAATCACTGAGCTGAGACCTGAATTATGAGAAGGAGACGGATATAAGAAGGCCTGGGGTAAAGCATATCAGGCAGAGGGAACAGCCCAAAGGCACTGAGTGCAAAGGAACTTGGTGCACAGGTTCATGGGACAGAAGAAAAGGACAGTGTGGTTGGTGTGAATTGAGCAAAGGGCTGAGAGGTAGGAGGTGAGACTGTAGCGGGAGGCAGAGGCCCCGATCACGTGGGACATTACAGGGCATGGGAAGACTATCGACTATGTTCTCATCATAGTGAGAAGCCATAGACAAGTTTGAAATAAGCAAGGAAGAGATATGGACAGATTTATGTTTTTAAAGCACGAGTCTATCTTCTGGCTATAGGATGGAGTATAGAGGTGGAGTTTTTCACTCTGGTAAGAGTGAAAACAGGAGACTTTTATAGTGGTTCAGATGAAGGATGATAGCAGCTTGGAGTAGGATAGTAATAGTAATGATGGTGAAATTCAGGATTTATTTCAAAAGAATTTCCAAAATTTGCTGGTGAATTGGATTTTGGGAGTGAAGTAAAGTAGAAACCAGAATGAGTCCTAGGTTTGAACTTGAACTCCTAGGTATATGGTGGAACCATTTACTGAGATGGGAAAGGTTGGAGTTAGAACATGTTTTGGGGATTTGGTGTGTTTTTTTTGTTTGTTTTTTAATTAGTTTCAGATGTACAAAGCAATGTGATAGTTAGACATTTACACCCCTCACAAAGTGATAAACCCCCTCCCCCATCTACTACCCCTCTGATATCATATGTAGCTGTTACAATACCATTGACTACTTTATGTTAAGTATGATGGACTTATTAGACAGTCGTATGGAGATGTCTAAAAGCCAACTTGTTTCCATTCTTCTCTCTCACAAAACACAACTACCTGGTTGGCGAGGTTAGAGATCTGCTAAAAACAGTGGGCAGACACCCGTGCCAGTCCCAGATGCCTTTGTAATTTGGGGTTTCTCCTAAGAGTTGATTCAGGGGCCTAAGGTACCCTGGTAGGGATTCCTTGGACACCTATACTACATTTTAAGATGGGTCTTGATTAGTTGTGATTGGTAGAGGAAGTCGTTTTCCAGACCAGAGTTGCATTTGGACAGAAAACATTTGCAACCACATTTTCCACTTGCTATGTAGATGGAATATGGCATGGCACAAAGATGCAATACAATCTAGTTGGAAAATGTTTCTTCAACACAGACGTACTGAAATGAAAGGGTTTTATTGTTCTTCCCCTTCAGGTTCTGGTTCATAGATTTACAGCTTTTAGAATTGGGACGCTCTCAAAGAACAATGGGTTTCCCCCTGATCTCAGGCAAGCAAGGCGTCAAGGCAGCAAACGCCCAGAAGAATCACACCACTCTTTTGTAACAGCATTTTCTGTCTTTGAGAACTGGGCCTTTTCTTCAACATTCTTAACTTTACACATCCAGGTCTTCAAAACATGTTTTCAGCTGAAGAGTTATGTGTAACAAATTCAATATACACAAACATTAAAATGATTTATAACCACTGAAATACTTCCTCATATGCAAATTGTGCTTTAAAGTGAAAACCACCTGCCCAACCCCTCCCCCCAGCATTTAAACATCTCCCCTGGGATATTATTTTGCTTTTCTAGCACAAAGTTCTTACATTAATTTCTGCCTATCATATCTGCATAAGAAACATTGGAATTTTTTTTTTAACATTGTTTTTATTAGTTTCAGGTGTACAAAACAATGTAATAGTTAAACATTTATCATTTATATCCCTCCCACAGTGATAACCCCCCTCCCCTCATCTACGGCCCCTCTGACATCGCACACAGCCATTACATTTTCCACTGCCTCTATTCCTAATGCTGTACTCCACTTCTTGTAAATACACACACACACACACACACACACATATATAAAATTGTAGTTGACATTCATTATTGTTCAGCTTCAGGTGTACAGTGCAGTGATCAGGCATCTACATCATCCCTGAGGTGGTCTCCCTAATGAGACAAGTGTCCATCGGATACCCGACAAAATCTTTACAACATTATTGATTACATGGAATTGGGTTTTGATGCTGCTTTATAGCCAGGCTCTTTCGGCCTATCAGCCTCTTTTATAATAGCCGTCTCATTATACAGACTCATTCCTTTAACTGTCCTCTTAAAGGTTGATGGGTCTGTTACCTTTTTGGAAGCTCCCCTGAGCTAAATTTGTTACCAAACTGTGGTCTCTCCTAAACTGTAAATCCCACCCCACCACACTTGTCTATTTCCAAGATTACCTCCCCTAACTGTAAAGCTGAAATATTATGTATGACACATTAATACAAAGAAACCAAAGAAGTAGGATTTTTTATTTTTTAAAGCCAAAGAAGCAGCCACATTCTATAACAAAACTGAAAAATATTCACCAGTCTGCATTCAGACCAATACCACAAACTAAAAGGCTGGGGAGCATTAACTTTAATAACAATTTGCTGACATTTTCCACCTTTTCTTGCCATGGGCTATCTGTCCCATTTCTTCATCCAAGGTTTGAAGGTTTTGTTTGCTGGGCCTTTCAAGGTAACATTAGAGCTTGTGTTCTGCATAAAAACTAGCTCAACTCATGGTATATTCTCTGAAAAAGTTAGCTCAACTCAGGTCAATTTTTTTCTTGCATTTGCAAAGACCACATGATTCTTACACCTAGGCTTGCTTATGAAAAGATTTTGAAGACTCTCCATTCTCAGAATCATTATTGCAGAACAAAGGTTGGAAGTGCAGAATGTGCATGATCTTTGTTTTAGTTCCTTCAGGTAAAATTAAGAGTCGCACCCACCAGAAAAGGATGAGCTCCTTATTGTTTAAATCGCCAACTTCAGTGAAATAATGCACCAGATCCCCTCAAGTATTGT
Source organism: Rhinolophus sinicus (assembly GCF_036562045.2). Taxonomy (NCBI): domain Eukaryota; kingdom Metazoa; phylum Chordata; class Mammalia; order Chiroptera; family Rhinolophidae; genus Rhinolophus; species Rhinolophus sinicus. The sequence goes on from NC_133756.1 coordinate 109,479,187, forward strand.
GACCTATTTATTCTTTCCTCTAGGTGCTCAACCAAAAGGGTCTCTATACTTCCTAAGAAAATAACATCGACCTCAACACTAATATAGAAATCAACTGTAACTCTTCCCTTCTGTGGCCATTGCTGAAGTTCCAGCAGCCAAAATGAAGTTCAACCTCTTTGTGACTTCTGACTGGAGCAAGAACCATAAAAGGCATTTTAATGCACCTTCGCACATTTTCAGGAAGATTATGTTTTCTCCTCTTTCCAAGGAGCTGAGACAGAAGTACAATGTTCGATCCATGCCCATCCGAAAGGATGATGAAGTTCTGCTTGTCCGAGGACACTACAGAGGGCAGCAAATTAGCAAAGCAGCCCAAGTTTACAGGCAGAAATATGCCTCTACATTGAACGAGTGCCGCGGGAGAAGGCTAATGGCACAACTAACTGTTCATGTGGGTATTCACCCCAGCAAAGTGGTGTCACTAGACCAAAGCTGGACAAAGACTGCAAAAAAAACATCCTTGAATGGAAAGCCAAATCTCGCCAAGTAAAAGGGCAAATATAAAGAAGAAACAATTGAGAAGATGCAGGAATAAAGTAATATGATATACAGTTTTCATTAAAAACTGTTAAAAAAATAAATCAACTATAATCTTCAATCTGTCTTATAACCATTGATTCCCTTTGGTCTTCCCCTGAGACTTCTCCATGATTCTTTTTAAAACTTTAACACTTCAACTGGAGAATTTTAGGACGGATTTAACTTTTTAACTTACTATGTATATTTAATAATCTCTTGAAAAGCTGAAGTGCACTTACTGGAATTCTGTTTCCTTCTTTCCCTCCCCGTTTTCCTTTCCTAACATGCAAGATTTGGCAACATGCAGAGAAAATACAGACTGATTGGGCAGAGCCTTTGGAGACGGGTAGACCTGGCTTTGCGATCTTGATCTATTTAGTCAAACTTTCAGAGTTTGACTCCTGGAAACGGTAACACTATCTTATGGAATGTTGTGAAGACCAAAGGAGATGTGGAAAACCTTGAACCCAGTGCCTGACAGTCTGATTATACATGGTAACGTTTGTATTTGCCAAGTTCCTATGGGGTGTGGGAGTTGGATACTATTTATATATATGACTCTTTCTTGAATTTCCCTGATAAGAAGAATTTCTTATGGTATTGGTTAAAAACACAACTTCCCAGATCTCGTTCCAGACCTGATGAATCAGAAACTCCAAGGCTTGGGAGCCAAGAAATTGTATTTTTAATAAACATTCCTTGTAATTAGAATATCATCAGAAAAGTGAGAGAAACACGGATATAGACTACCAATATCTTTTGTGTTCTGTAATTACAAGCAAAATTCAAAATAAGATAACATTGTTTTAATAATTTCATTTTTTAATGTGTGGATCTTCACTAGTCCCCTAGTTAAATTATATAGTTGAGTATTTTAACTGAAATTCACACCAAATATTTAAACTTTTACTCCATCTGTCTTTTTCTCTGTAGGTTCCACAAAACAGTCAAACTTCACTATCGTTAGTAAATAAATGAGACTGCTTTGGGCTTTAACTGATTTAGTATCAGCAGAGTAAGAGCCAAGAATATTGTAAAGCACTTTGGTCATATACAACACTACATACGTGTTTATTAAAATAATTAACTGTTAACAATTATAATAATGGTCTACACCTACAAGACTTGACTTGCGAGTTAACCAGCTAGTTTTCAGCTATCTCCCTATGTGCCATAGAGACAAAGCTTGAAATATTATGCATTAAAACAGAACAACTATCCCTTTTTGCTTGAACCCAAGTTACCTTTTATTCTTTCCTTTTTATTTTATTTTTTTGGTGGGTTTCTAGCAAAATGCACATTTTAGTTTATGTGTTGCAATGTGTTTAGATACCTTCGTATTTTTAAGTATTTGGCATCCAGATATACATTTAACATTTCATTCAAAGATGACACTGTGGATGGAGATTATTTTCTCCTCATGTTGTATGTGTCAGGGACCCAGGTAAGTGAGAAAATGAGGAAGAAAGGGTGGGATATGGGTTGGATAGATCAATGTTAACAGCAGCAGCTCATTCTGAAGGAATGACTATTCAACAAGGAACATTTACTGAGCTCCTACTAGAAGCCAGCTATCATCCTAATTCCTGAACATAGCTACTAATTGCTCTGTTGGTTCACTGATCTCATCTTTGCCTCTGAGTCTTGTGTTCAGCTAGAGGCATGGCAGTTGGTGACTGGAAGATACTTTTCTATTAAAAAGAGCCAGGCTGTTCTTGGTTGTCCTCGGCCATAGCTACCACACAGTGGTTGATGCTCTATTTCAGAACTGCCTGTAAGTCTTCTGTTTTTTGTCTATGCCTGTCTTATATCAATGCAACAACGACAAAAATGCTGATGGTTTAGCTTGCTCTCATCCGTTGGAGTCAGTTTGAGATTATTAAACTTTAGGGCTGTTCAACCAGGCATTAAACACTATGTAGAATCTAGATTATACCACCATGTATTTGTTTATAAGTTGCTTTTACATGATTCTTTAGTTGTTTCCTGTTAAATGTATCTTTTTTATTTAGCAAGTACCCTTCTACATTTTTTTTCTGTAACATAGTGCCTAGGATAAAACTATATATATGGTAGGTACTCAAATGTTGGTTGGAATGAATAAATGTAAATAAACATATTACTACATTAACTGCACTATAGGATCTCACTGGTGACCATTTCTCTTCATTTGATATTCAGTAGGTGACATTGATAAAAATTTCTACTTAAAAATTTGACATGTAGTGTTTTTGGAAAGTTGGAAACTAACAGCCATAGGGTAGTCTGAACATGGTCACTAACAATGGTTAATTATACTCCCAATGAGTTGGATTAGGGTAATTTTTTCCCTCATCCCAGAAATTAGAAAATACAAAAGTATACATAAGAGTTTCAAATAAAGGATTTTGGTTACGTTTAGTTTTATTGTACATATATTCTATATAACTGTCATGCATTTGTTTACATTTTCCTTGGAGTTATTTTTCTTTTTCTTTGTTTACATCTTGGTGTGTAGTCTTCCCAACTTGCTTTTATGCATCTATATGCTTTTTTCTATAAAAATCTGAGTGTGCACTTATATTGCATTGTAATTGACTATAAGCCTAATAGCTCTTTTTATAAAGATGCTCATTTTTAATTGAATGGGTGGCTGATGAGGGAGGGCAAGGGGTGGAGATGGGGGGCAATGTCTACAGGGAGACAACATCTGATCAGGAAATGTGGAATTATTCTTCAATTTCGTAAATAAGATGTCTCTGCTTTCTACTTTGATTTAAAACTATTCTAGAGTATAGATCATATCTTTTATATCAGTACTTCTCAGACTTTAGAATACTTCGTAATTATCTGAGAAGTTTATTTTAAAAAGCAGGAAATCCCTAGCCCAATCCTCTGAGATTCTGATTCAGTAGGCAACCAGTCATTTATTAGTTTTGATTAACCAGTATTTATAATAACTCCACTTCCCATTTTCATCCTAATTTCCCTTTAGAGGAATCTACCTTTGTGTAGAGTGTTAGGAAAAGTCACCTGGGCCTGGCCTTAGGCCTCAATATTAATTAATTAATTAAAGTGTATTGGGGGTGACAATGGTTAGTAAAGTTACATAGGTTTCAGGTGTCCGATTCTGTCATACTTGATCATGTATTTGAGGGTTCTTTTTCTGAACGTTCAATCTACAGCAGTGTTGCAATAATGAAGTTAGAACTGGGAATGGTTACAGCGTCAGTGTACAGATCACATTGTTCCTACACTGTGATTTTTGTTATGGTTCCTCTAACGCATCCTTGGTTCTAATTTCTGGTCAATGTTGTGAACACAATGTCCTTCCAGTCAGTTCCTTCTTTGTTTAAGGGAGCCCGAGTTGGTTTCTGTTGCTTGAAATGGGGAACTGTAACCAATTTAGAAGATCTGTGTTAGTGAGGCCTAGGAACTTAACGTTTTTTAGTAGCAAGTTCTCCAGGTGATTCTGATTTAGGTGGGGTCCTCAAACCACACTTTGAGGAATCCTATCCTATGTCTTTAGTGTATTACATAGCTCGTGGTAGTCATGTAAAAGGCTCTTACTAAATACTTGCCAGATGGATGAATGGATAAACGGATGCATAGATGATGGATTCCTTGTAAAGCAGCCTGACCTCATGTCTACTAATGCCAGACTTTTGTCAAGTAAATGCAGGGATATTGATGTTGTTCCCTAAAGTTTTCATGAGTGTATGTGCTGGTTTTACTTCTCTGTAGTTGAACGCTATAATTTCTAAAGCAGTTTAGAAAAGACCCAATAGGCAGGAATCAGTAAGAAAGAATTCATGTTAGAATCTTCCAGTAATGAGGTTTTATTGGTGTGGCCATAAGTTTGTGTTTGGCTTTTGTTTTTGTTTTTCTTTCTGGATGATGGCATAGATCTTTGAAATCTTGTATATTTCTTCAGCGTTTTATATACCAAAGAAAAATAATAAACCCATAAAGACAGCTAATTAAATCTCTGTCTTGATTAAGTAGGTTGAAAAGTATGGCAGTAGCTTATGGAATTTTTCATGACTTTGACCTTGATGGTGGCTTCTTCAAAGGTTGGAGAAAAGGCCATGCTATGATTAGATTTCTTTTCAGGACTTTTCCATTCATGATATCCTCAGTGTTCTAAGAAGTCCTTATAAGTATTAGTGAAAGATTTTTGGAAGAATTTTCTTCCATGTATGGATAAAGACCTCTTTATTACTCATAGGTCCTCAAGAAATGTGGATAAGGACCTTTGTACCTCAAGGACCTTGGCTTACTTTACATTAATATATCCTGGGAGCAGTTTGGCCACTCTTAATTTCTCAAGCTTTTCAATTTGAGAGGCAGTGTGACACTGGCTTAAGAACTTAGACACAGAATTTGAATCCTAGTTCTGCAACAATCTAGCTACAAATATGGATTTATTTGTCTGTCTTCTCCCACTACTTTGAACAAGGATCATGTTTTATTTGCCTTCTTATCCTGACCACCGGACACATAGTACTCAGTGAATGTTTACTTAATGAAACTTGAATGAATTTCTAACCTTGAGCAGCTCAGTCTTCGTGGATTTCAGATTTGTCGCTTGTAAAATAGACTGGTAGTTCTCTAACATTATTTCCAGGTCTGACATTCTGTGATTACACGACCTGTGTATCCTGAAGCCAATTTCCCTAAGTAATCTCCTTGTTTGGGGCATTGAGAAATGGCATTGCATTATTGCTTTATTGTAAGTGGCTTCCTCATCTCTGAGTCACTCTTACTGAAAACAGTTTCAAAGAGCCTGCAGTATTGCTGTATATTTAGTGGAGAACAACTTGGAGAATCGCCCACTCAATATTTACTTTTATAGTTTCAGACAGAGTTCTTTGCTCTATGATGACTGCTGAGATATTCACATGGCTTCTTGAAGACATCTTTCATCTCAAGGAGCTTTGTACTGACCTGGTTAGACTGACTTGGTTACAGTTCAGCCAATGTGTTGGTCACTAACAAGGGTTCAAATGCCAGGGCATCTATCTGACCTTAACATATTACAGCTTTTCTTTACCCCTTCATAGCAGAGAGAGTTTTGTTTGAAGAAGCATAGGAACATAAGGGCTCAAATAGAAGGTTAGCGTAGGAAGGATCTGAGATTTGATGTGAGGGATTTCAATGGCTGCCTAAGTGGGGTATACTGGAGGGTGGGGGGAAGTCTAATTAGGCAGGACTCTGAATTCTCCTCATTCCAGTTTCAACCATCTCAGTTAAGAGCAAATCTGCTTTCATCTATTTTACACGGTGATCTTCTGAATAAGTTTATTTAAAAAAAAATTTTCTGCTGCAAAATAAAACTTTGATCTATCAATGTAGTCCAACTCATCATTTACAGATAAAAAAGGCTCAAGAGGATGAGGGATTTGCTCTTAAGAATTCACTGAAAGATCCAGACTGGCTCTTAATTTTCAAAGCGATTTTCAGGACATATGACAAGTATACTGAAGGTATACGTGGCAAAACCTGAAGTAAGAGAAAGCTTGACTTTTATAACTTACAAAGCACTAATACATACATATCATTGGATCTTCACAACAGACTCGTGAGGCAAGCGGCGCAGATATTAACCCCAATTTACAGATGAGGAAATTGACACTGGCCATGGTCAAGTGGCATGCAAAAAGCCATAAGTGTTACAGCCTGGCCTAGAGCTCAAGGCTTGACCTTGAACCCAGTGCTTTTTGTATTAAATCACCCTGCAGAGTAAAGAAAGACACATGACAAATAAATGTGTCAACATATATTAGACATATGAGTCAGTAGTGGGTAGAGGACTAACTAGCACATATGCTGGTGTCCGCAGATTTGAGTTGGCAATGTGTGCATTTCCCCAGAGTCATCCTATGCTGCCATTGCTCACAGTCTGAATCATGCTCATTGTTCCTATTGGGGGAACATTTGAGCATACTTTCCCATGTGCTATTTTAGCAACATCAGTTTGCTAATTATGAAGACAAAATGATCTTATTAGATCACAGGAAACCTGCCTTTTGGTTTTGTTAGGCTTTTATTCCTGTTGGTACAAAAAAAAAAAATCTTTCGGTATTCTTTGTAAGATTTTACTTAGCCAAAATGTTTAATGTGCACTTATATCAGTTTTCCTCTGTGTTAAAATCTGATTTTTTTTCTTTCATTTTCTTTTCTCCTCCAATCCTCTACTCTTATCTACTTCACTAAGTATTCACTATTGAAAATGTAAATTATCTTTTCAGGGGTAAAAAGAAAACTTAATAATAATAATAATAATGGCCTGAAACATTTTAGAGATTAGATTGTGAAAATGAGAGAACATTTGAAAAGAAAAACTATGCTTTCTGGGGAAACAGCTGTGTGGTACTTTTCAATGTAATGTGTAAACCAGTTTGAAGTTTAAGGATAAAATTCACATTCAGCTAGTTTACCTTTCTTAGTATTATAGGAAAAGGTTCTAGGGCCCTTAACATCATAAAATTAATGAACTGTGTAAAGTGCAGGGAAATAATTTAAACTAACATCACAGTACAGAAAATGCAGAATATTTAGGTCACCTTGGGAGAAAACAGGCATATTATTTGAAAAATTGATACTGTATTCATAAAGTAGGGTTAATTAACAAGTTCCCTGTTCTTGAAGTTGTTTAGGTGTCTTTGGCTTCTATAGGCCAGGTGGACATAGGATAATATTTGGGTTGGGGAGTAGAAAAAGAAGATGATCATGGAGATAAGGCCAGATCCTAGAGAGAACAATATATGAAGGTTGGACAATTAAGTTCACGAACTCATCCTAGAAAAAGTGCTACCTATCTTATTGCTGAATATCACTATGGTCACCTTCGAAGTACTCCCCTTGGGAAGCTATGCACTGATACCAGCACCTAGTCCACCCTTCAAAGCAATTTTGGGACTCTTTTTCTGGAATGGCCATCAGAGCTGTCATCGTATTACCCTTGATGTCCCGAATATCATCAAAATATCTTCCTTTCAATATTTCCTTTTTCTTCAGGTAAAGAAAGAAGTCAGTGGGGGCCAGATCAGGTGAGTAGGCAGAGTGTTCCAACACAGTTATTTGTTTACTGGCTAAAAACTCCCTCACAGACAGTGCAGTGTGGGCTGGTACATTGTCGTGATGCAAGAGCCATGAATTGTTGGTGAAAAGTTCAGGTCATCTAACTTTTTCACACAGCCTTTTCAGCACTTCCAAGTAGTAAACTTGGTTAACTGTTTGTCCAGTTGGTACAAATTCACAATGAATAATCCCTCTGATATCAAAAAAGTTAGCAACATCGTTGCAACAAGTTCATGAACTCTATTGTCAGACCTCCTATGAGAACTTTAATAGACCCTTTTGTCTCTTGAGATTAGGTACAGATGAGGAAGATGGAAAGCCACAAAAAACAGTGGCTTACATGAAATATAAATTAATTTTGCTCTTACATCATGAAGTATGAAAGTGGACAGTCCAGGATTGGCACAGAAGATCTACAAGAAGATCTACAAGGACACAGACTCTTTACTCTGTTGTTCTGCCACCTGCAGCATGTGGCTTCTACCAAGGGGCCCAGAACCGTTGCGGGGGCTTCAGCCATCACGTTTTATTTTCAGCCCAAATGAAGGAGATAGACAGAAAGAAGGCTTCATGATCTCCCTTTAAGGAGCCTTCCAGGAAATCTCAAAGGACAGTGCTGCTCCCATCTCATCGATTAGAATTAGTCACGTGGGATTTTATATCTCACTGCAAAGGAAGCTTCTTGTTTTCCTTTCTGTGTTTTGAGTGGCTATAAACCCAACTCAAATCAAGATTCGATCACCAAGCAAGAATGGGGGAGTGGATATTTCAGATTGTGTCTGACACCAGTCTTCTTTTTCTACCACCATTTTCTTTAGCAGTTGCCTACCACTTGGGTTTATGCTGCACGAGTTTGTTTGAAACCACTTATGTTCCCAATCTAGACTAAGGTGTAAATAAATAGCTGCTGCTTCTGGTCCAATAGAAGAGAGGTGAAGTAGAGGGGGTTTATTTTTTTTCCTCTACAACTTGCTGGGAAATTCATCTTACGATGTTCAGTACTGGATACGGGTTGCTCCTTGTGGAACTTCCAAAGAACTGAAACAATAAAATTCTATGGCATCATCACTCTATCTCTAAATATACAAACTTAAATTTCAATGTTATTTAAAATGGTAGATGGGCCAGATGACCATATTCCAAGTTGGCATGAATCTGTGTGTGCCATGAGATTTTTCTGAGAAAAAAATAACTGCATGTAGTTCAAATCTAAACAAGGTAAACATCTCCAAATATCCTATAATTTGTTTTGTAGCAAGGATCATAGGAATAATAGTGGAAGCCAGAAAGAATTGGAATAAATGCAGTCTTCATTTCAAAAGGATTCATTTGAGAATCAAGGTCAAAATGTGAATCAAGGTTAAAACTGTCAAAGCAGGGCAGCCAGTTTGCTCCGTGGTTAGAGCACCGTGCTCATAACACCAAGGTTACCGGTTCTATTCCCACATGGGCCAGTTTCAACTAGATTGAAAACAATGAATTGACTTGGAACTGAGCTGTGCCCTCCACAACTAGATTGAGAAACAATGACTTGACTTGGAGCTGATGGGTCCTGGAAAAACACACTGTTCCCCAATATTCCCCAATAAAAAAAAAAAAAAAAAAGGTCTAAGCAAGCTCCTGTTTCTTCAGCTGCCACCCAGCTCCTGGATCAGCCAATGCAGTGGGTTTTGGAGACCTGAAAAGACTGCAGGCCTCCAGGTGCTTAACAACTACCTGGATGGAGCACAAGAGTTACATCAGGGGTATGTGCCATCACTAGCAGATGTGGCAGTATTGGAAGCAGTCTCTGGCTCACCACCTGCCAACTTGTATCATGCCCCACTGTGGTATAATCACATTAAGTCTTACAGAAAGGAAAAGGCACCCCTGTCTGGAGTGAAGAAAGCTTTGGGCAAGTCTGGGCCCACTAATGTGGAAGGCACCACAGGAAGTGGAGGTATAGATGGTAGGAAAGACAATGATGACATGGGTCTCTTTGGAACTGAGGAGGAGGAGGAGGAAAGGAAGAAGCGAAGAGGCTAAGATGAGGGCACCTTGCACAGTACTTGTCAAAGAAAACCAAACAACCTGCACTTGTTGCCCAGTCTTCCATCTTATTAGATGTGAAACTTGGGATGATGAGACAGATATGGCAAAATTAGAGGAGTGCGTCAGGAGCATGCAAGCAGATGGCTTGGTCTGGGGCTCTTTTATACTAGTTCCAGCACGGTATGGAATTAAAAAACTTCAAATACAATGTGTAGTGGAAGATGATAAAGTTGGGAACAGATACGCTGGAGGAGCAGATCATTGCTTTGGAGGACTATGTGTAGTCATGCATGTGGTGCTTTCAACAAGATCTAAAATCCATCATGGATCTTTACCCTTAAATAAAAGATTTATAGACAAAGCAAAAAACAAAACAAAATGAAAAAAACCCAACAAAGTCGAAGCAAGAACTAAGGGTATAAAGATGACTAGTCTTAAAAAAATTATTTAGCAGGGCAGCCAGATGGCTCAGTTCGTTAGAGTGCGAGCTCTTAACAATAGGGTTGTTGGTTCGATTCCCACATGAGCCAGTGAGCTGCGCCCTCCACAACTAGATTGAAGGACAACGACTTGGAGCTGATGGGCCTAGAGAAACACACTGTTTTGCAATAAAATTTATTAAAAAAATTACTTAATCATATAAAAATGTGTTACATGAAGTAGAGGTTGTACTGTAGTTGTCTCAATGAATCTATTTTAGGCTGTCAATTCACAAATTATGTCTGTCAATTTCCCTAGCCTATTGTTGGCTCCAGATTAATCATTATTGGTTTGACAAACATTTATTATTTATTGTGTTCCAGGCATTGTGCTAAGAGCTGGATAAAACAATGCCTGCCCTCGAGCTCAAAGTTCGGTGATGACAATTTACTTATAATTTTCATCCTCGTGAATAGCAGTACCATTATACTCTGTGATCTCCGAGCTAAAAATTTAGAGTGAAGAGACGTGGACAGTTAATCAAGAACAAAGGAAAAGAGCGTAGGTTTAGGACTCAGAAAACATCTACATGAAGTTCAACCCTGTCATTTACTACCTGTGCCCTTGAGCAGTTTGCTTAACCTTTCTTAATTTCAGTTTCTTTCTCTGAAAATAATGAACAATGCCTTAGCATTATTTTGAGGATTAAATGATATAATGTAAATATGGGTACCTCTGGCACTTGAGATCTGATGCATCGGCACAGTGTGTCCCTGAAATATCTGCTTTCAAGTTTAATAGCATTTTATGGTCCAGGGAAATGTTTCTTTACATCTCTTGACATATGCCCTTGAATAAAAAGCAACTATGTCTAAATGTTGGGAAATCTTGTGGATTGTATCACCACCAAATTTGGAGATGAATACCAGCAATTTGGGTGGCTTTGAATAACAGAAGCATCTAGGTAGGAGAAAAGACTAACTTTTCAGAGGCTTCCTCTCAGATAGCAAGAGTACAAGAGATTTTTGCATAGTGCGGTATCACTTTCCAGTGTACCAAGCATTTATGTTCTTGCTTTTCTTCATGTTTTAATTTATATTTCCACAAGTCCTCATGAACCAGTGTATTACTTGCAATAATTGAACATGATGGCTGAGGGACATTTTGCAATATAAAACAATTCATATTACTCATAAATGGGTGTATATGAAGGCGAGACATAACATACATGATGTGTGAGAGCACTTCTTCACATGCGCCACTGGATGGCCAATGTGAGAATTGAGAATAGTTTTTTTATTAAAATATTTAAATAGATGCAAATAAATTTTCAAAAGATTGTTTTGATAATTCTGATGAGCAACTTCGATATTCATTAATTATAATTTGTTTTTTCCTTTTCAATTTTAAGAGATAATTTTGAATGCTTTAGAAAAATCATTTTTAAATATATAAAATTATTGTAATTTTTCAGTTTTTTTACATTTACTTTACATTTTTGATGCAAAATATATTCCAAATTTGAACAGTTTGAATACAATTACGTTTTGTTTTTTAATCTTTTAGAGCACCAAGAATGAGTATAAATTAAGGCCAACATAGAAACAGAAAATATGACAGTGAAATTCAGAAAAGAAAGAAGAAAATTTGTCAAGGTAGAAAGATAAGACATCATTTTCTTCAAAAGTTTGAGTGCTTAATGGTATTGTAACATTTAAATATTTAGACATATGATATGTGGGCCTCTATGCACGGTTCCCACCTACACAAAGGTTAGGGGTGAGTCTTTCAGGCAGAGTCCACACACTGTTTCCATAGCAAGCTCTTTTTAGCTGAACTGGTATTTTAGCCAATCTAAAACAATATAATTAGATCAGTAGCTACACAAATAGAAAAATCACAAATTAAGAAACTGGCAAAGCAAATTAATAGCAAAACATAAAAATCAGCACATTTTCTGAAATATGAATAACTCGAAAAGGACTGCATGATGGATTTATGTGATTTAAGCACTGCACAGTTTTCTTGGGGAGCATAGTCCATGTGAAAAGGCTCTGTACTATGTTCTGAAATAAAGAATGATTTCTGAGGCAAAATGATCTTCTAGGAGGAAAAACATGTTAAGTGGGTTTTTCCTGAAGAAGTGTTTCTATTAATTTGGTCAATCAATAAGTGTATAATGATGCTCATGTAATGTGCCCCAACACGGTTAGACAAAATTGAGAGGAGGGAATTTACAATCTAATTGAAGAGATAAGCGATATGTACTTGGAATAATTAGAAAAGAGATACTAAAGGAATTGTAAACAGTGAGGTCCAAACAAATGTTATGAAGGATCGATGTAGAGAAAGATTGGTGTGATCTTGAATCATCCTTCAGGGAGAACTTTATAGAGAGGCACTGAAGTGAGAGCCATAATATAATCCCTGGAATGGAATTAGGGCCATACAGGTCCAGGGAAATCACATGAGCTGTGAACTATATTTTAAAACAAATAAAATGCTGTCCTTCTGTCTCCTTCCTCTTCCATAGTAATGCTATAAAGGATCCTAGTGGTAGCTATATCTACATCTACATCTATATCATCTATATCTATATGGGAACTGTTACGTGTGTGTCTATGGGTGTGTGTGTGACTGTCATTAAATAGCACTCTTTTCCTCTACTGGAGTCAGCTGACAGACAGACATAGGAGTCAGATAACCAGAGATTAAAATAGCAGCTTTATTAGTGTTAAAAAGCTAAATTGAAAGATATGGCTTTGAGACGTGGTCACATTTCACCCCCAAATTGGATAGACTTACTCATCTAGACATGGGCCCATTGGATACCCTCAGACCTCCCTAAGCAGGTGCAGGCCCCGTACTACGTAGCAGAGAGCAGACCAGATACAAGGTCTCTGCAGTCAGGGGAATCCAAGTAGGTGGAAGCTATGTACAGGGATAGAGCTAGAGTGAGCTGAATGAGGTACCTAGGGTGCAACATTCAAGGAGTCCGTCACTCTCAGGATCATGAACATGTTGGCCTCAAGACCCTAAGAGTGAAGGGCTCTTTTAATTTCGTGCAGAAGAAAATACAGACTGATTAGGCATAGCCTTTGGAGACAGGTAGACCTGGCTTCGTAATCTTGGTCTGTTTATTCAACCTTTCAGAGTTTGGCTGTGGTGTCTCGAGGATCTGCTTCCAAAATGGCCCACTCACAAGGCTGGCAAGTTAATGCAGGCTGGTGGCAGGAGGCCTGAGTTCTTTGCCATGTGGACCTCTCCATTGGACCATTGGAGTGTTCTCATAACAGTGGTTGACTTCTGCCAGAATGAGTGAGCCAAGAGAGCACAGTGGAAGCTGCAATATTTTTTATGACCTAGCCTAAGAAGTCATGTACCATCATTACCTCAATATTTTATTGATTATACAGTTCATTCCTATTTATGATAAGAGGGGACTATACAAGGGCATGAATAACAGGATTTTGTTATTCCATTTTGGTGGACGGCTACACAGGTCCCACATTTTTCAGAGTATTTATGGAGCCAGACTATTTTCAACACAGTCATGTGAACCATATATTTGGAGCCATAATGCTGAACTACATAAAGTATTCTTTGGAGTTATGAACTTGAGTTATTATAAGTTATTCAAATCTTTAGTTTACAGTTTACTTTCATATTTTAGGTTGAACCATATGAGATTTGCTACTTTTGTGGGTGAATAATTATCCAATATTAGCAATTTCATGTTTTCAACCTGCTACTTATAACGGTGGGACTGTAAGCTAAGACACCTTAGATCAATTTTTATGATGTTATAAATATAAAAACACTTTTCTTTCAAACCATTAGTGAACCATAATTTAAAATGAACTAGAATATTCTATTCTTCAAGCACTCCAGTTATTTGAAATATTACTATAGCTTTGATGTTCCCATAAAGTTTTCAGTTCATGAGCCAAAGAATCTGTGAGGGTAATGTAACAGTGTGACTATGAAAATAATTTAACATCCCTGGGACCAATTTTCCTCACCTGTAAATAAAGGAATCGGACTAGATGACATCTAAGCAGACTTTCTGCACAAAAAATTTTAACATGTCTTTATATGCTGCGTGTGAGACACTATCAGTTCCTTTCTTAAACTCACAGTAAGAAAAATTGCATATTTAATTGAGTTGTAGGAAAAATGTCTTTAACTAAAAATGTCACTAACATATAGTATTAATAGCTAAGCTCAAGGTTCCTAATGTTTTATGGTAGCTCAGAGAATCTTCCCGCTTTGTTCTCTAGAAAGCATAGAGTGCCCTTCAGTAAATCAACTTTCTTAATTTGACTTGCTATATTTGTCAACATTTTTTGGGTTCACATATTTCTTCTTGTGCCAAGTATTGCATTTTTCATTTCCCACAGAATCAGGACAAACTGTACATCCCCTGCTGTGTCCAGGGCAGATCTGGCTAAATGTCAACTATGTTAATTGGTAGAGAGAAAACAGCAGCCCTATTTTTATCTGATTTAAAATCCCCACAAACATTCTCTTCTAAAGTAAAGCTATGTCAGTACGAAGTGATTTAATTATAATAAAAAGTTTGGCAGATGTGTCTCTGCCGCCTTCATTTTACTGTGGTATGCAGAAGTGCTGCTGTTTCCTGGCAGCTTTCAGTATCTAAAAATTTAATCTTACTTTTGGAGGTTTAGAATTTGGTACTCAAAACTTATTCTGGACTTACAATTGGAATAAAATCTCTTTGCTTTAAAGTGATATTTTTAAACAAAAGATTTATAGAGCTATCTATAGAACCTAATTTAAAAGATAGTTTGAGATATTTTATTCGACTTTTAAAAGTCTTATGTTAAAAATTGCGCCAGGATGAGCAGATTATGTAATATAATTGCTTTAGTTAATTGGGGTGTGGGAGGTGTGGGTGTAAAGGAATAAAAGGTAATGAACTTTGATAAATTTATACGAGCAATAACAAGGAACGAGGGAAAACTTAATTTTATTAGAGAGTGACTATATCTTTAGTGCTCCTTCGAAATTGTATGCTTCCTCTTTAATGTTGGAATTCCCCAGAACTCTTTCTCACTTGTGGGAGCTCATTCCCAGCTTAACATCACACACTCCGTGATTTTACCAACTACTTGTATACTCATATTATTTGAGTCTATAGCTCCAGCTTACTGAAAGCCACATTACTATCCTTTGGTATACCAGACAGCTCCATTTGTATGTCTCATGAGCATTTCAAAATCAGTATGTCCAGTCTTCCAGTTTCTGATCTGCATATAAGCTGCATAGAAGTTACCACTGTGTCATATAAACAAGTAAAAAGGTGAACAAACTGGAAAAGCAACTCTTTTTAGATCTACTATCAGAGAGGTGATGTCAGAGGGCAAATTGCTGCCCCCAAAGTTGGAGACAGACAGGTGAGTGCAAAGAATTACAATTTACAGAGCAGAAACCCCCAAGCAGGAACCTCCATAGGAAACAGTGCAGGGATAAGAAAACCTAAAATGTAATTAACAAATTTATGGAGACTCAAGCACCTGTGTGGACAAGTCTGAGGGCTAAAAACTCTAGGGGAATTCAGGCATAATTTCTCCTCCCCTCCTCCCCAGGCTCCCGCTGTCACCCCCACCTCCCTTTTGTGAGTCTTACCTCCAGGAGCTCTACCAGGCCCTTAGAGTGAATACCAGAGAAAATTCTCCTGGTGTTTCCATCAGCAGAAGGGGAAAAAGAAACATTTTAAAATACACCAGAGAATTCTGTTTTTAATAACCTCTACCCTCAGGAGAAACTTTTCTTTTTTACCAGAATCTAATCTGCTGGGGTTTTATCAGAGCCTAACCAACCTGGGGGAAGGGACATATACAAATCTAGTTCCCTCTGGCCATCCTGTCCCACCTAAGAGGTGGGGGAAACTGAGAAGCACTGATAAAGTTCACAATCCATGGGTACAGGCTCACCAAAAGACTGAGACCCAATCATAGGACAATAGAACACTTTTTCCCTGACACCTTACCACCACACCATGAAAGGCCTATTTACTGGAGTTCCTTCTACCCAGTACATCATATCTGGATTTCAACAAAAAAATTACAAGAAATATTACAAGGCAAAAACATAGTTTGATGAGACTGAACAAGCATCAGACCAGAATCAGATATGGCAGGGATGCTGAAATTATCAGACTGGGAATTTAAAACAACTATGATTAATATGTTAAAGGGGTCTAATGGAAAAAGTAGACCAGATGCAAGAACAGATACATAATGTAAGCAGAGAGATGTAAATTCTAAGAGAATAAAAAAGAAATGCTAGAGATCAAACACAGTAACAGAAATGAAGAATGCCTTTGAAGGTCTCTTAATAGACAAAACATGGCTGAGGAAAATCCATGACTGGACTCTGAGCTTTAGAATATGACAATAGACACTTCTGAAACTGAGAAAGCAAAGAGAAAAAAGACTAAAGGAACAAAACAGAATATCCAAGAACTGTGGGACCACTACAAAAGGTGTAAAATATGTGTAATGAGAACAACAGAAGGAAAAGAAAGGAACAGAAGCAATATTTGAAGCAATAATAACAGAATTTCCCCCAAATTAATGTCAGATACTAAGCTACAGATCCAGGAAGCTCAGAGGACACCACGCAGGATATATGCCTTAAAAAAGTTACACCAAAGCATATCATATTCAAACTTCAGAAAAATCAAATATAAGGACAAAGTCTTGAAAGAAGCTGGGGGTGGGGGTAGGGGGAACCTCACCTGTAGAAAAGCAAAGATGAGAATTACACCTGATTTCTTCTCAGAAACCATGCAAGCAAGAAGAGAGTGGAACAAAATATTTAAAGTATGGAGAAAAAAACCCCCACTAAGTTAGCTAGTGAAATAAGATGAGAAAAGATATACAGACTGGGAAGGAAAAAAAACCAAAACTGTTCCTGTTCAAAGATGACATGATTGTCTACGAAGAAAATCTGAAAGAATTGGAAAAAACAAAACAAAACAAAATACCTCTCCTGGGACTAATAAATGATTATAGGGAGCCTGCAGAATAAAAGGTCAATATACAAAAGTCAACCACTTTCCTATATTTCAGAAATGAAAAGTGGAATTTTAAATTGGAAATGTATTATCATTTACATTTGCACTCAAAAAAGTAAAATACTTAGGTATAAGTCTAATAAAATATGTATAAGTCCTATATGAGGAAAACTACAAAACTCTGATGAAGGATATTTAAAAAACCTAACCGAATGGAGAGATATTCCATGTTCATGGATAGGAAGACTCAATATTGTTAAGATTTCAGTTCTTCCTAATGGATCTATAGATTCGATGAAGTCCCACTCAAAATCCCAGCAATATTTTATGGATATCAACAAACTGATTCTAAAGCTATGCAGAGGCAAAACCCAGAAGAGCCAACTCAATACTGAAGAAGAAGAACAAAGTTGGAAGACTGACACTACCCAACTTCGAGATAAAACAATAGACAAATAGATCAATGGAACAGAAATAGAGCCATGAAAAAGGGTTAACTAATCTTTGACAGAGGAGCAAAGGCAAAACAATGGAACAAAGAAAGCTTCTGTACAAATAGTGCTGGAAAATTGGACATCTACATGCAAAAACAAAGAAACTAAAAGAATCTAGACACAGGTCTTACACCCTTCACAAAAATTAATTCAAAGTGCATCTCAGATATAAATGTAAAATGCAAAATTATAAAATTCCTAGTAGATAACATAGGAAAACCTAGGAGAAAACCTAGATGACTTAGGGTATGGTAAGGACTTTTTTGTTACAACACCATCGGTGTGATCCAGCAAAGAAATAATTGATAAGCTGGACTAAGTTAAAATAATAATAATAAAAAAACCTTCTGCTTTCCAAAAGACAATGTCAAGAAAAAGAGAAGAAAAGACACAGACTGGGAAAAAAATACTTGCAAAAGATACGTCTGATAAAGGACTTATCCAAAGTATACAAAAAACTCTTAAAACTTAACAATAATACAACAAACAACCCAATTTTAAAAATGGGCAAAAGACAGGAACAGAAACCCCAGGAAACAGGATACACACGTGTATACAGATGGCAAGTATAAATATGAAAATATTGTCAACATCATTTGTCATTAGGGAGTTGCAAATTGAAACAATGTGATACCTCTACACACCTATTACAATGGCCCAAATCTGGAATACTGAAAATACCAAATGCTGGTGACGTTGTGCAATAACAGGAATTCTCATACATTGCTGGTGAATGCAAAATGGCACACCCCTTTGGAAGACAATTTGGCAGTTTCTTACAAAACTAAACATATTCTTACCATACAATCCAGCAATCTTGCTCCTTGGTATTTACTGAAATGAACTAAAAACTTAAGTCTACATAAAAACCTTCACATAGACATTTATAGCAGCTTTATTCATAATTGCCAAAACTTGGAAGCAACCAATATGTCCTTCAGTAGAGGAATGGGTAAATGAAGTGCGGTCCATCCTGACAATGGGATATTATTCAGTGTTAAAATGGAATGAGCTATCAAGCCATGAAAAGACATGGAGGAAACTTAAATGCCCATTACTAAATGAAAGAAGCCAATCTGAAAAGGCTATATACTGTATTATTCCAGCTATATGACATTCTGGACAAGGTAAACTAAGGAGATGGTAAAAAGATCAAAGGTTGCCAGAGTTGAGGGGGAGGGACGGATAAATAGGCAGAGCACAGAAGATTTTTAGAGCAGTGAAACTCTTCTGTATGATACTCAATGGTGAATGCATGTCATACATTTGTCAAAACCCATAGAATGTGCAACACCTAAAGTGAACCCTTATGTAAACTGTGGACTTTGGGTGACAATAATGTGCCAACGGAGGTTCATTGATTGTTAACAAATGTACCATTGTGGATATTAATAGTGGAGAAGTCTGTACATGTGTGGGGATAGGGAATATGGTAACTCTTTGTTCTTTCCATTCTATTTTGCTGTGAACCTAGAACTGCTATTAAGATATAAATTTGGGTGGGGGGTGGGAGATGAGGGTAAGGGGGATCAAATATATGGTGATGGAAGGAGAACTGACTCTGGGTGGTGAACACACAATTGGATTTATAGATGATGTAATACAGAATTGTACACTGAAATCTATGTAATTTCACTAACAATTGTCACCCCAATAAATTAAAAAAAAGATATAAATTTTATTTATTTAGAGAAATTAGTGTGTCCCAACTGAATGCATCATTCTCTCCCTGTCACCTTCCCAATTTCCTCTCCCTCCAGTATCCTCTGTTTCGGTGAATAGCATCATGATATATCCAGATAACCACAGTCAGAAACCTAGGAATCAATCTAGACTCGGTGTTCTCCCTTATTTATTTCACGCAACCTCTTTATCAAGTCTTATGTATTTTACCTCCTATCTCTAGAATCTATATCCTTCCTCCCCTCTCTAATGCCACTGCCACAATGCCCTCTATTCACTAGCCAGTTTTCCCTTGATCTGACCTCGGCCTAACTTTTATGAATAAGTACAACTTTTTGTTTTCTAATATTCTATCAGACAACTGTAAATCAGGCCTAATGCAGACCATGAAATGTAAAACTTAAGCTGTTCAGAACTTTCATGATAACTTACTTCATAACTAGGCTTTTAATTAAATTAAAAACCAAAGCTTTACATACAGAGGTAGAAGTATGAGGAAAGAGAATAATAGTTTATGGCTGTGGGACATCTTTTAAAATATAATTTAAGTTTAGAAAATGAAAGGAACCACAAAGATCAGTTAGTCCTTGATGACATTCCTGTACCTAAAATCTTTCATTGCACTCCTATTGCCTTCAAGACAATATCCAGACTCTTTAACATGGTATACAAGGTTCTTCACGACCTGGCTTCTATATTCCTTCCAACTTCATCTGTCCCTATTTTGCATTTATCCAGTTGTTCAGGCCAAAATCCTAGGGCTCATCCTTGTACAGTCTCCTTTCCTTGAGTCACCGTCCCCAGATTCTGCTCCTCACTATTCAATCCACCAGCAAATTCTGTTGATTCTTCATTTTAATATGTGTAAGTCTATCTACTTCTTTTCATTTCCATGTCTTCAACTCTACCCCTAGTCCGCGTCACTGACTGCTCTTCCGGTCTAAAGCAATTCCTTCCTAACGGGTTTCCTTGCTTCTGTTCTTGCTTTCAATTCAATTCTTCATACAAGCATATATATATATATATATATATATATATATATATATATATATATATGATCATGTCATTCCTCTGTTCAAAACATCTGATGACTTTTCATCTCACTCAGTATAAAATCTAAATTCCTGCCAAAGCTCTCTATATGTTTCCTTTTGCTGCTGTAACACAATTACCATAAACATAGTGCCATACTCAACAGAAATTTATTCTGTTGCCTTGTTTTAGACTCTTAACTCAGAAAGGAGGAGACCTTATGGTAGACGTTAGTGACCTAGGCAGGGGTTGGTTAGAATTTGTCAACTAAGTGAATTACTAGGACACTTGAGTCTGTTCAGAGTGACAATTACATCAGTTATTTGTGGTCGTCTCTTGTTCCATATGGGTCTGAACAAGCTGGTGTTAAAACAAAAAGAGCTTACATAGTTTGTGTTACATATCATGGAATGGTACAATTAATCATTTTAGTTTTTGCTTCATTTCATTTTGCAAATCATTCCAGTTTTTGCTTGGTTTGTCAGTCTCCCTTCTTTTGGTCAATCTTTAGCTTAAGTTGGAAGAAAGACCATTACTTCTGGGGAGGACATGATCAATCCAAATGCACTGCTATTTAATAAGTCACAATTATGCACTGAGTTTTTCATGGTAGCCATATTGACCTCTGTAATTATTAGACCTTCCTGTTCTTTTTGTTGGATGATGATTTGTAAATCATCCAGTGTAGCAGTGGCTGTGCAGCAGCATTTAAGACTCTGAAGATCATATACCCGGTAACTGCAATGCAGACAGACACTAAGACAAAAATTATTAGAATTTGCAAGGCATTTTAAAGCTATATTCCCAGATTTTGAAAAGTGGACAATGAAAGCATGTGACACAATCTATTTGGATCTTTCTTATATAATCAAGTTTTTTTTTTCCTTTTAATTTGGATAAGGTTTGCTTAAACTTCACCAGCGTATGAAGAATTAGTCTTATATCTGGTAATTGTCAAGGATACAGATCTTGAGTAAAGGATAAGGATGTCTGTTAACAATCTAGGACCTTGATCTAGGAGGCGGGAAGAAAATAGACAAGAGAATAAAGATGCAAAGCCAAAGGGATACACATACAAAGAACAACATGGCAATCAATGAGGCCTTGTTCCAGTGGTCTTGGTTGGAAATAGTCTATTTCAGGCAATCATCAGATCCAAGGATCTAGGCCTAGCCGTCTATTCTCATAGGACATCTACCTCTGGATATTACCTAGACTCCTCAATACATAGGCTCCTTAAAAAGCCCTACATGATCTGGCCATATCTCTGAGATCATCTCCTAAGTCTCTTTCTCTTCACTCATTTCTCTAGCCACACTGGCCTCGCTGTTCTGCAAACAAGTTAGTCTTGTTTCTGCCTGAAAGCTATTGTCTTTATTGTTTCCTTTATGCAAACTGATCTTTTCCCCATTTTTGCATTGCTGACTCCCACAGTACACTCAAGTCACATGTCACCTCCTTAGAAAGGCTTTCTCTTGTCATCCAATTTAAAGTCCTCTTCCCGTCATTCATTTTTTTTTTTAACATTTATTGGGTCTTTTTGTTTTGTTTTTAAAAATTTTGTTGGGGAATATGGCGGAACTGTGTTTCTTCAGGGCCCATCAGCTCTAAGTCTTTGTCCTTCAATCTAGTTGTGGAAGGCACAGCTCAGCTCCAAGTCCATTTGCCGCTTTCAATCTTTAGTTGCAGGGGGCTCAGCAAGTTAGTCTTGCAAACAAGTTAGTCTTGTTTCTGCCTGGCCTTGTTAGCACCATCCCATGCGGGAGTTGAACCAGCAACTTTGTTGTTGAGAGCTTGCACTCGAACCAACTGAGCCATCTGGCCACCCTCTTCCAGTCATTCTTAATTCTTTTACCCTGCTTAATTTTTCTTCATAGCACTCTTCACTCCCCGCATATGTTTCACATTTATTTATTTTTTTGTTTGTTATATTCCCTGCTTGAATACATGCACCATTCAAGAAGGCAGAAAACTTTCCCATTTTGTTCACTGATAAGTTTTCAGGTCCTAGAACACTATCCAGCATATATAGGTGCTCAATAACTACTTGCTGATTGAATGAATACATGAAAACCTCACCCACACTATGTGGAAGCCATATAAATCTATCTGCACTCCTAAAATGGCTCCATCTTTTGTATATGTGGTTTTTCTCTGTGTGGAGTAATTTCTCCCTGATTCCCTCACAATTCCTCATTATCTTTCAGGACTCAGCTTATGGGTCACTACCCCTGAGAAACCTTCACTGATTCCTTCAGGAAGAAATAGGTGTCCTTTTTCTTCATTCTTATAGTACTCTATGTATACCTCAATCGTATTACTTATTACACTGTGTTAATATTTTGTCTAAATCATCTCTGTGTCATGAGAATCTACCAGAGTGCTTTGCCCACAGTAAATTCTGAGTAAATGTTTGTTGACTGATTTTATTTATTGAATGACAACTGTATGTCAGGCATTGTACTAGTTTTTCACGTATATTATTTTAATCCTGACAACAAATCTCTATTATCCCTGTTTCATATATGAGAAAACCGAATAACTTGCACACACTTTTGAACTTAAGTGTATCTGGCTTCAAGTCCAGTATTTCTCCCAGTGCCTCAAAAGAATTAATAAATCTCCTTTATTTTCTTGATACTTACTGGTCAAAATTCAACATCCCAATTTCAACATTAACACTAAAACTCTGACCTTATTTTAGTTCAATGTTGCATGGTCTAGTACTTGATTTAATTAAAAAGAATGGACCCCAGATACCTTAACAGCTCAGGTATTTATTCTGCTTCATAATTAGAGTTTTTGATGATGATTCAGGGTCAAGATTTTGTTAATCTTCCCTTTTAAGGGAAGGATTATATTTAACAACTAGTCTACATATCATCTTTCAACAGGTATAATGGGTCCAAATACATTGTAAGTCATATGGAAATTGTAAAATGAACATACCTGAAAGAAAGTGTGAAAGAAGTGAGTTAAAGATAGTAAGAGATCCTTATATGTGAGAGAACCTGGAGGTTACTGATTATTGTCTTTTCAGCATGCTAGGTGAAGCAGTGTGTATTAAAGGTCATATATAAGTTTATGAAAATGTAGAAGCACATGAATTAGTATCATGAGACACTCAAGCAGTGAGTTGCCCAGGCTCTAATGTCAGATAGACCTGAGATCTAATCCTAGCTACCCCACCTAATACATTTAAGCAAGTCCCTTAATTTTATCTGAGCCTCAATTTCTTCATCGGTACAATGGCGAGAACAGAAGTGTATTAGGCAGAGGAGCTAATTTCAGAGTCATAATTGAACAAAACAAGTCAAAGTCAATACAGGTTTTCCTGGTCATGCAGTTCTCCTGGGCAGCGCTCCCCTAAGGATTAACTTGGGGCCCCAGGGTTCTTCCATTTTGTGGTTTTGACCTCCTCTAAATTCTCTGAAGTCTTTATTCATTGGGTAGATAGGGGAAAAAAAGAAAATGTGGGGCATGTGTAGGAGTTTTCAGAGGTTTTGTGGGCCAAGCTTTAAATGCCTTTCATCATTTCTGTCCACATTCTATTGGACAGAAGTCAGTCACATGACCACAATTAATTACAAAGGAGGCTAGGAAATGCAGTCTGTGTGCTCAGAAGAAAAGGAAACAGTGTGGGGAACATAAAGCTGTCTCTGCCACTTAAGGTCATGAAGTAGTTTTGAACTGAGATAGTGCATGTAACGTGTAGCATAGGGTAAGTAATCAACAAAGTTACGTTCTTATTATAATCACAAGTATGTATACTGAGGGCTTGAATAAGGATCCCACAGTTGGAAGTGGGGTACTTGCTTTGAGGTTCCAGTAAGAGAACTCAGCTACATTCAAAGAAATTTTCTTTACCTTTTTGTAAGGTTATATAAGATTATGATCTTTAACTGATTTGGCAGCATCAAGAAGTAACAAACAGAAATGTCACGGAGGAAGGGGCTGCCAGGTGTTTGCATTAACTTAGCTAACAGAGTATCAAAAGATTATAATTTAGATAACCCTAATGTCTGAGAATGGGAATAAAGAATTATAGGCTCATTGGATTTGGGAAAGGGCTTAAGTGAAGTAATAAGGAGTAAAAATTCTGGTCAATCCTTTTATATTCTCTTTCTCTTTTTCTTACTTTTAAATCGCAGACATCATCAAGTTTCTTCAGGTGCTGCACATTTTCTTCTCTGTTGCCAATTAAAATATTGTAAAAACACAGAACAGAGACCATGTTTGTCTCACATATTATTTCATCATCTAGCAATGCCTAGCATAGAGTATACAGGCAAGAAGTATTTGTTGAATGAAGTTAACCTACATTGACAGTTGCTTCAAATGTTGCCAAAAGGGTCTAGATAAAGTAACAGAAAGGCAATGAGTTTTTAAAAATTTTTTTATTGGGGAATATTGGGGAACAGTGTGTTTCTCCAGGGCCCATCAGCTCCAAGTCATTGTGCTTCAATCTAGTTGTGGAGGGCGCAGCTCAGCTCCAAGTCCAGTTGCCATTTTCAATCTTTAGTTGCAGGGGGGTGCAGCCCACGATCCCATGTGGGAATTGAACCTGCAACCCTGTTTCCAGAGCGTGCGCTCCAACCAACTGAGCCATCCGGCCACCCAAGACAATGAGTTTTTAAATCTTACTTCTGCTACTTTAATATCTGTGGGATTCTGGGACTTTTAAGATTTAACTTCTAAGATTTGTTTTTTTTCCTTGTAGTAAATAGGCACAATACTTTTAGAGCTCTAATAGTGAGAATGAAATGAAAAACTTTTTGTATGTAGTGTTCCTGGCACATAGAAGGCATTAAAAAAACACTGTTGCTCCACCCCTAAACCCTATACCTCTCTATTTTAATTTGGGGCACCTACTTTTTAATTTGGGGAACATGGGAAATATCATGTGCTATTCAAGTTTTCCTTCTGTTTTTGGTTCTGTTCATTTGTAATGAAAAAAAAAAAAAAAAAAGGCTTCAAGTTGGTGATCAAAGTTAAGAGCTGATTAGTTACCAAAGCACCAATGGGTTCACCGTTAGACCAGCATTCAGCACCTAGAACAGTTCTTGACACATAGTAGGCGTTCAATACATATTTTTTGAAATAGTGAATGAATTAATAAAGTACTGAAATACAGATGATGCTCCAGACAGATAATTATGGGATGGACATAATGTGTGAAAAAGTGGATAAATCTTATCAAATGAGAGGTTTGGAGTGGTGTTGCCAAATGCATGACTTCAAAATGTTTTCATTCATTCAACCAGAATTTCCCCTAAGAATGAAATATTTAGGTATTGATAGCTAAATGCCATGCTCATGTGGACCCCATCAGGGAGTTTACCAGTGCAGAGGCTCAGGCCAAGTGTAACTTATTCAGCAGAATCCACAGAAGAGTAGCAAGAATGGCTGACATGTCTTGAGAATTGGGTTAATTCCACTGCCTGATGGGAACAGGGCAGCAAACTGGACACCAAACCGCAGATGGACTGCAGATGCAGTGAAGGAAGTCATTACAGTTTTGTGAAATTTGGGGCTGGCTTGACAAAGATGAAGCCTGATGGTTTAAGAACTGTATGTTCTTGGCAAAAGCATGGTGTTGCAGAATTTCACCAGCCATAGTGAAAAAAGGGGGGGGAAAGGGAATGGGAGGAGACTACAAAATTCATGATATGATGCATAAACTGTTAACTATCTATTAGCTTTGCATCTTTTGAGAGTCACCAGATTGAAGCACAGTATTTTAGATTTGGCTGGCAGATGGTGCACACAGACGTTGACTATGTTAGCATTTCATTTGAAACTAGTAGCAAGATTGCATAGGACTATCACAGCAATTTAACATTCATAGAGATTTTTAAACTTATCCCCAAATCTGGGTTAAACGTAGGGCTCTAATAACATTCTAAAGGCTTTGTTAATAGATCTGGAACTCATAGAACAGATTCACAAGACATAATAATTCCTCTAAAATGCCTACAGGGTAGTGTCAATGTCTTCTTTCCCTGCAACTATGGTTTATGCAAGAGTAAAGGGAAGAAAGACTAACCCAGGGGAGATGGCAGGTAGTGATGTTTCAATTTGTTTGAATGGGACTTCTCCATTTGCCACTCTTCTCACTTCCCTTTATGGTGTGGACCTTTAGTCACCACACCAGCTAGCCTTATAGGGTTCAAGCTACTCTGGTTGACATCATTCTAGCACTTCCTTTTTCAAATTCCAGTGAAACTATGTGCTTCCTGTCTTGTTTGACGCCCTGAAGAATACTGGCTGGTTAGTATCTAAATTTAGACTGGCAGCAGCATGTGCAGTTTTCACAGAAACAAAAACAGGTGACATTTCCAAGCCTCCCAAGAAAAGGGGAAAAACACTCAACCCTTCTGGGGTAAGGAAGCAAGGAGACCTTCTACAGTTACACAATGAGGAGAGGCCTGCTGGCAGGCTCAGAAAATGGGCCTACTCAAGCCTTTTCCTTAATGCCAGGAGGATGGCCTTGGGGGCGTCTCTAAACACATCCTAGATTCAGCTATGAAAGCCCGGGGAGCCGGAGCTCTGACACCTCCTTCCTCAGGGGGAGCTGTGAAGGCAGCTGCACCTCTTTGTCAAGCCACTGGTTTCAACTACAGGCACTAGGACAACCACGGAACCGGGTGGGCGAGGGGAGAAGCCGGACACCTTTCCCCGCCCCGCCCCCAGCGCGCAGGACTCCTCGCCCCTCCCCCGCCCCTCTCTGTGACCCCCGCCGGCTCAGCCTCCGGCGACCTGTTGGCAAGGCGCGTCACGTGACGCGGCCGGCCGCTCACTCCCCCCGCCTTCGGCGGGCCTCCTGTTGCGCCCGCCGGGCGGGTTCCACCACGTAACGCGCGGGCACCGCCCGCTCTTCCCTCCCGGAGCGAGGGAGGGCGGGCGTCGAAAGGAAAGGGAAGGAAAAAGGGGCGGGAGAGGGAGAAGGGGCGGCGCTCGAGTCACGTGACCCGGGGCAGCCCGGAAAGCTCCGAGGAGGAGCCTGGCGCCGCCATTTTCCTGCAGCTGCTTGTCCCTCTTACCCTGCCCGGCTCCAGCTGACCAGGGAAGGGGTGGGCTGAACTAAGGCGGGGGCAGCGGAGCGCCCGACACCGTGCCTGACCCCGCGGGTGACAGGAGCCGGTTCTTTCCCGGCGGGGTAGCAGCGCGCAGCCCTGAGCCCCGCCCCAGGCCAGCAGGCGGTGAAGGGAGCCGGTAGGGGTAGGGGGTGCGGTGGGGGGTGGGGGCCCTCCGGCTTTTGGGGGTCCCAGTCCCCGCCGGCTGTGGAACGGAAGGGGTGGCGGAGGCGCCGCAGAGATGTCCGGCCAGAGCTTGACGGACCGAATCACCGCCGCCCAGCACAGTGTCACCGGCTCCGCGGTATCCAAGACAGTATGCAAGGCCACGACCCACGAGATCATGGGGCCCAAGAAAAAGCACCTGGACTGTGAGTGAAGCCGACCGCTGCCCCCGCGCCTCGCGTCTTTCTCCTCAGCTCTTTCCTTACCCCCCTTTAGCTGCTTGTTCCCTCCCTGCGTCTCGTCTGGCACGGCGGGTCCTGAGCTCGTCCTAGCCGTGTTCTTTTTGCTTCCATCACACCTGCCTTCGCGGCTTCCGTTCCCTGTCTGAAAATCCCTGACAAGCCACTCCCCTACGGGTCCGGGGGGACCCTCGCTTCCCAGACGGGTGCGCGCCGCGGTGCCCATCACACGCGACCAACTTGCTTCCCCAACCAGCCTCTCGCCCCCCTGCCTCCTCCGTCTACTGCAGCTCTTTCATGCCACCCGTCCCGTGCTGCCTGGTCGCCCTCTCCGGAGCGGCTCCCGGCTGCCTCCGGCTCTCACCGCCCCATTGTTTCCCACTAGCCTTCTCCGGGTTTCCGTAAACGCCCGGTGGCGTGGACCCGGATCCCCTTTTCTCCGCAACCCCGAGGACTGCCTCCCCTGAAGTGATCACCACTTCCTTTGCTCCACTGGCCTCTGCTCCTGGCCCTTCCCTGCCTGAGTGTCTCTTCCACCTTTACGAACCCCCCATCTGGGTTACTTTTCTTTGCCTCTGTAGCTTCCGTTAATTTCCGTCGTCTCCTTTTAGTTTACGTTTCATACTCAATACCCGACTTTTATCCCAGATTACTTTATTCGTGGGAGTAGAAGTCAAGGGATTCCGTTTGGTGTAGGGAAAGCTTTGTAGAAAGTTGGGATTTTTAATTGCCTCTGGTGGCATGTAATCATTGTATTTTGGTGCTTTTGACGGGGATAGGATGTGAAGGTGAGGCATCCCCCCTGCCCCCCCGCCCCCCCCCGCCTTTTTTTGGTTCTAATGGGGGTATGCGAAAGGGTTTGCTGATACTGGTATCTTTTCCTGGAACTGTTAATCCTGGCTTTGAATTTAGAAGCTTGAGGCTGAAAGCGTAGACTATTGGAATTGAAAATGGATTAATACTCAAACCTACAACACACACATCTCTTTAAAATGGTGAAAAGATGTTTGATAATGCTTGAATTTGGACTCCGTTTTAATTTTATGCTGGCTGTCTTTTGGGGGACTAGCTTGTCTTAGACAGCGGAATGGTGCTCCATTCACTAACTTACGTACAATCACTAGACCTAACTCCTCCCAACTTTTTTCCAAACCTGGAAGCCACCTGTAATAATACCCTCCTTTTTCTTTCCTCTCATTTACCTCAAGGTGCAAAGCTCAGTGGCTTACTCAAGCTTTGGCTCAGTGGAGCTTTGACCCGAAACTTTTCAGTGAAAAATACGGAAATAGGCACAATAATTTCCTTTTTTTATATGGCCACTGGACACATTAGCCTGATTGACTTCATCCTCCATGCAAGTAACTTTGCTTTACTGACGGAAGCAGGAGTAAGCACGTCCTGAAAGGGAATTCACTGACAGGAGTCCTGTTTTGTTTTTTCATTTGGACTTTGGCTGAAAGGCTTGAACTTAAAAAAAAAAAAAAAGAAAAAGGTGCAGAATGAATTCTTCCAAGATACTTTGCCCAGGAAGTGCTGTTAGAACAAGTTATTGCTACAGACAAACCCATTATTCTTTGTGACTGTTTCCTTCTCTGTGGAAAAGTTTATACATATATCTATATCTATAGATATATCTATAGATATAGATATATATATATCTCATTACTGCTTGGTTCTTCTCTCTGATGAGTAAGTCCTGAAGGCTGCTTTTTAACTCTCAGCCCTTGCCTGTTTAGACAATGCAGAATATATTTAAATGGTGACATTTTTATAAACGGAAAATTCTTTAAAATGCATTGTGAAACTATAAGTGATTTTTTTTTTAATCTGATATTTGGAGTGGATATTTCTGTTCATTTCTCTTCAAATGACTACTTGGTGTGCTCTACCCAATCTTACAGTTTGCCCTAACACTGTGTCAATTCTTTTTTTTTTTTCTCTTTGATGATGAGGGTAGGTGAAGAAACTACTTGTGATTGGGAACTATTGTCCTCTTCCCTTACTTCAAAATGATAAATTATAGCAAGAATAGGTATAGTTTTTAAGGCTTTTGTCTTACTTCAAATGTAGCAGTTCTTTTAACACATTGCCAAAAAGGTCAGAAAATAGGCTAGGTAACGTCAGGATGGTGATATTTACTTGGGGTTTTATAAATGTTAACCTTTTTCTCTTGTAGAAGCTACTGTAGATGCTTCTATTACAAGAGGTTTTGGAGGGTACTCGATCACATTTGTAGTTCTTTTCCTCTATCACTGATGTATTTATAAGCTCCCACTTATTTAGAACTTGAATATTCCTGGTAATGTTTGATTAAAAAAATATCTGTGTAAATAAGGAGCCACTACTCTATTTTCAATGACGTTCTTAAAATAGTGATACTATTTTCCCTATGTTATTTAAAATGCACTTGTAACTACTTCTCCTTAATGAAATAAATTTATTTTAAGTACAGACTGACCAATGAGTGATTTTTTTAACCACCTTTCATCCCTTCCATACACACTTTAACATACTTTGAGGAAGTTGAAAAGACTTTCACAGACCGTTCTGTGTCTTGACACCCTGAATTTTAGGCTTTAATGTAATTTTTCCTCTTTCAGAAAATTTTCTTTCTAGTGAAGGCTTAGTTCTTTGGAGCCTTTTAATACCCCCCCCCCCCCAAACTATTGCCTTAGTTGAACCTAATGAAAACAATTTCATTTTTTAAGTGTTAGTATTTAACAAAAATATGCATAGGATTTTTTTTTCCTATAAGCTTTTAGAGTATAGATGTGGTTTCTGTCTATTTCCCCAATGTCTTTCCATGTTAGGAGTGATTATTATAATCAATGAATTATGGCTTAATTCATGCTACATTATACCTATACTTGTTTAAGAAAGATTTTTTGCTTTTCTTTTAGGTGTAAGTGGATAGTAGTGTTAATGAGTGTCCCTAGTGTGAAAAGAGTTGTCAAACTTGAAACATATTTGTAAAAATGAACATGACTTGCATTTTATTCCAGACCTCTGTGGCCATAATCAAGGTAGAATAGCAGCCATAAGGGTTCAAATATAAATTTGAAGCACTTTGGTTTGCCAGGTGCTTATTAACCATTATCTTATTTAATCCTTTTTCAGGGCTATAGGAGAGGCAAACCATATGGATACAAAGTAGTTTCTAACTCCAGATACAAAGTAGTTTCTAACTCTGTTTAAAGAAGGTGTGGAATGCTTAAAACTACCATAATGATTGAAGTATAGACAAAACAATTTTTCAAATAAATTTATTTATATTTCTAATTTATTGGGGTGACAATTGTTAGTAAAATTACATAGATTTCAGGTGTACAATTCTGGACAAAACAATTTTTAATTTTATAAATTCTTAATTAAAAAATTCTTAGCTGATTTCACAGTCTTTAGTCTTTTTTGATATGAATAATTTCCTTTATTTTGTACTAGTTCAATTTACTGTCCTTGGGCATTTACGTTTCGCGAAATGTAACATTTATGTTAATGGCTATAATGGCTTCACTTTTTTATCCATATTTATCTCAGTTAATTTCCAGGGACACTTCATTCCAACCACCATCTGCCTTACATTCTCTACAACAAAATCAAGGCTATGTTTTTATTAAGTATCTTCTATAAGCATATCTCTATGATAGATACAATGTAGGTATTTGTGTGTTGTGTACTGGATCTAGACCTGCCTAATTTAATTCGTGACTGTTTTGAATATATAGAAAGTGGAATTTGTGTTTGGGTTAGTGGTTTGTATAACCATTGGCAGGGGAGGGGTATATATATATACATATATATATATATATATATATATATGTGTATATATATATATATATATATATAAATATTGAAATGTACTAGAAATAATTACCCTTTTAAGCAAATGTATTGATTTTTAATATCTTAAGGACACCCAATGGGTGCTTTGTTTGCGTATTGTCAAGAAAGTATCTGTTAACTGGGATTTGATTTGCAAGAAGATGAGGAAGCTATTAAGTGGAATATCTGCCCCAAGGTGTCTCTTGTTTAGAAAAAAAAGTAACTGAGGCTTTCCAAATGGACCTTGTTTTACAGTTATTTTGTAGTTAATGTATAAGCTTACTGTTCTTTCCCATAAGAATTATCCATATGATTTCTATTTTCATTATTTGACCTATTCTGTCATTTAGCTGTTAATAGTTCTGAAATACAAAAAACAGTAGTGGAGTTACTAAAGTGGTAGTAGTAAGATTTGACTGTGTCAAATGACATCAAATGCCTGAGGTATATAGTCGAACTCCATAAATATATAAGATTTTTTTCTCCTTGATACGTATGTCTAATTATTTTTCTGAATAGTATGTATTTTAAAAGAGAAACTGAAGAGAACTTGACATATACTCATTTTGGTAGCTGCCTTATTTTGTAATTAGCAAATTTAAAAATATCTTTGTAAAGTAATAAGGTTTCGCTGGTGCACTTGGTTTAAATACTGTTAGACTTTACCCATTTTTTTATCCTTATAGCAATGCCTTTTATGTTTACTATGTATTTTATATATCCAAACATTAATTAAAGGTGTTTGAATTTAATTTAGAGTGCCAGATGAGACGTGAAACTTCATATGAAATGACTTGGCTTTTTTCCTCTCATTTGATTTATGAATCACTTGTATGAAATATTTAAGTGTTTTAAAAATACGTTATATTTATTATAAATATATTATATATTTAATATATATTAAAAATAACCTATTTTGTCAGAATTTAAATAAAATTGTTTATTTTGACCCTGATTGTCATTTAGACATTTAATGTGAAAGTTTGTCATAATGCGTAGAAAGTTGCTTCTATTCAGTTTTCTTCAGTTCCAAAGTGCTTAATTCCATGATTTCTCCCTTGAAATCAAAAGAAAAAAGAAACTTAAATGCTTTCTGGCAAGAGGTTAGAGCTCTACGAAGAAGGAGTAGGGTTAGACTTTCAAAGTAAAGGCTTAGTATTTGCTCTTCCTGTTCTTTTTAGTGGCTGAAGTGGCATTTCCGTTACTTTGTGTTTTGTCTCAGTATGTTCCTAGTAAAACTGCTTTATACATTTCTCTAGAGAATTGAAATTTTTGGATATGACCTATTAGAATTTTGTATGTCCATTGTGTATATGGTTCTTTTTATGGAGAATAGTTCCTGGGCAATTAGATTTTACTAATTGCCTTTAAAAGGAAATTTTCCTTTAAGAGGGAATTTTGATGAACCTACACCTTTGTTTTAAATATTATGTTCAGAGTTGTAACTTGCCAGGTAATCAGAATATTAAGGATTTCTTAAGTTATATTTGAATATAGTGGCAATACTCCCAGCTAGGCATGTTCTTTGTGCTTATACCTAGATTGATTTTATATTTATTTAACAAATATTTATTTGTGCTTATTTTGTACTGGGCAGTCACCATACTAAGCTTTACATTTATGAACTTATTTCTTTCAACAACTTTATGAGAGAAATTTTATTACTATAAAATAATAATTTTAGTGAAGAGGGAACTAAGGTACTGAAAAGCTCAGTAATTTGCCCAAGGTCACACAGCCAGAAAGAGGAGAACTGGGATTTAAATCGAGGTAGTCTAGCTATTAGATCTGTGCTTTCATCTCAGTGTGACTTTTTGCATAATGCTTTTCTAGTCCAGGAAATCAATAAACCATATTCATTTATTCATGGCGGTGGTTCTTCAAGTATGGTCCTGGGATTCCTAGGAGTCCCCAAGACACAGCATATCTGTGAGGTCAAAACTATATTTGTATGCTAAGACATTATTTGCCTTTTCCATTTTCATTCTTTCACAAATGTACAGTGGAGTTTTCCAGAGTCTATGTGATGTGTGGTATTGTAACAGATTGAATGTAGTAGCAGATACTGTGTTTCCCCAAAAATAAGACCTAGAGGACCATCAGCTCTAATACGTCTTTTGGAGAAAAATTAATATAAGACCCGGTCTTATTTTACTATAATATAAGACCGGGTATAATATAATAAAATATATAATATAAGACCAGGTCTTATGTTAATTTTTGCTCCAAAAGATGCATTAGAGCTGATGGTCCAGCTAGGTCTTATTTTTGGGGAAACACAGTATGGTATGAGCATCCAACTCTTTTCTATTAGGCCAGTAAGTAAAGAGTTTCGCAAAAATTGAAACAATACCACTGTTCTAAATTTTGGTTTTGGAAAATACAGTTATTTTTCATGGAAAATGTTAGCGTATGATGAGTTTAAAAAAAATGAATTAATATTTTAAATTTTCTTTAAATTTAAAATATTTAATTTAAAATTTTAATTTCTAATAGTAAATGTCAAAAGAGGAAAACCACGTAATTAAAAGCTCTCTGGGGTCCTCAATTTTTAACATTGTAAAGGTTCTGAGACTTAAAAAATGCAACTCAAAGGAAGAGGGTGTATTAGAAGATCTCAGAGAGAGGACCTAGACTTAAGGGGCCCTTTAAACTCTCACAGTAATTTTGGATTTGATTTGGTGGATAACAGTGACCCAACCATTGGAGGACTTTGAGCAAGAGATGTGGCATAATCCTTTGATTATGTCATACATTAAGTAGATTGGAAAGAATGTGTGTTGTGACTTGGAAAGAGGACTACTGGAGGCAAAAAGAGTCTAACAGTAATATCTAATTTTTTTCCCTTAAAGGCCTTAATAAAGCTCATCGTTAATTGGGACTCTTGATTCATTTTTCCTTCTTTTTTTGTTTTTTTGTTTTTTAAACTCATCTAAGCTATTACTTTTCTGTCAAGCAGATTAGGTTCCAATTGTGTCAAAATAAGTTCTTGACCCCCAAACTGTTAGCCTTTGCGTGTACCCATTCCTTAGCCCCAAAATATCTTCATCTCTGTCAAGACAGATTCATCCTTCTTTAAATTGTTTTTGGTAACATTCACATTTAAAGTAAATTCTTTCATAAAGACAATAATGAGTAGCTCCCACTGGTCCTTCCATTCAAACATTATCACTATTTAAAGTTATAATTTTGTTTAACTATAGTTCCTGTCATATTTTTATATATTTGGGGATTCTGTATGTTTTCTCTGTAGAGTAAGTACTGTTTTATATCTTTTTCCAAAATGCCTCATGAGTTATTCTGTGGGTGCTCATTAAATATTGAATGGTTATACATAATCTCCATCACAGCTCAGACTTTTCCATGAACAACTTTGGACGCAGTATAGAGATCTATTCTAGTAGACATTTAATAATATTTTAATGCTGTTTATCTTAGTTGCAGTGAATGGTAATTACCTGGTTAGAAAATTATATATGTAGTCCATCAGTAACATTGATAAAAACATTATACCAAGTTGCTGCTATGTGTTTCATGAAACCCATCAGGATTAAGAGGTCTAGTTTTGTTTAGATATTGTGTGGTGTTTCCCAAAATAACTGTTACAGAAAAGAAATTTTTTGGTTGCAGCTGCTCAGTTTGAAAACTATTAAAATGCAGGTTTCGAGGATATGTTCTTGAAAGTAGAAATGAATTTTAAGAAATAAACAGGAGACCAGAAATAGATTTGAAATGCTTATCAGAGCTGCTTCCATGTACAGCTTCAGGAGGTGCTGATCGCCTGGTAGTCTATGTGCAGCGAGCCTCCAGAGCATAACTGTGGCAGACTTCCTAAATTAGAGGTAAGGAGGGGTAAAGTACACTTAATAGATAGTCACAATGTAAAAGATAAGAAAGGACTTTTAGAATGAAGCCTTACAAGGTATGAGGCAAGGGTTGGAGTGGTAGTAGTGATAGTCATGATAGTAAGAACACTACACCTAGACCATCAGTTGATTCCAGGGCTAGTGGGAATTGCTCCAAGTTCTCTGTGAACACTGGAATTCCTGCAGTGATGTCTGAGATTGTGCTGGTATTTATAGTCATAAATTTACTACTTGAAACCACCCTAGGGGCCGTAATTTTACTCACGGGACGCTTCTTCCAAGCAGTGGTTGAGGAAGCCAGAAATACTTTCTAAAGTTCTTCCCTCACTAAACATTGCAGGTATACTTTACAAGTGACTTCATAAGGTATACTCAGTTGCTGTATTTTAATGTACATGTTTCTGCTGATTATATAGGTAATCTCGTGACTATAAGCCCTGAGAACAAGGTTCATGGTGTGTGTGTGTATGTTTAAAAACTATGTGCTGGTAATAGAGTCAGTTATTTTTTGGATACTTAAGAACTACAAATGTCCCATATTTTAGATACATCTAATATGCAGAAGTCTTACTGTAATTTAAATATATACCAAAAAGTAAACAGCAGGTGGTATTCACAACTGGAGGAGAGGATTGCCAGACTCTTGATATACTTGAAACAATTGTTTGCAGTAATTTAATTCATGCATGGCATTGAATGCTTTGAAATATTATTTAATCCAAAGTAATGTGAAAAAGGGGATTGTGATGCAAAGTGATAGTTTTTTTTCCTTTTTTTAAAGATTTTATTGGGGAAGGGGAACAGGACTTTATTGGGGAACAGTGTGTACGTCTAGGCCTTTTTTCAAAGTCAAGTTGTTGTCCTTTCAATCTTAGTTGTGGAGGGTGCCGTTCAGCTTCAAGTTGTTGTCCTTTCAGTCTTAGTTGTGGAGGGTGCCGTTCAGCTTCAAGTTGTTGTCCTTTCAGTCTTAGTTGTGGAGGGCGCAGCTCAGCTCCAGGTCCAGTTGCCGTTTTTTCCAGTTGCAGGGGGCGCTGCCCACCATCCCTTGTGGGACTCCAGTAGTTGAACCGGCAACCTTGTGGTTGAGAGCCCACTGGCCCATGTGGGAATCGAACTGGCAGCCTTCGGAGTTAGGAGCACAGAGCTCTAACCGCCTGAGCCACCGGGCCGGCCCATTTTTCCAATTTTTAAATTCAGATGTAATTCACGTAACATGGATTTTTCCTATTCTGGACATTTCATATAAATAGGATCTTAAAATATATGTCACCTTTTATGTCTGGCTTCTCTCACTTAGCATAGTATTTTTAAGTTCATCTATGTTGTAGCATGTAACAGTACTTCATTCTTTTTTGTAACCTAATACTCCCTTGTATAGATATACCATATTTTGTTTATCCATTCATCCATTGATGAACATTTGGATTGTTTACTCCTTGAAACCCACAAAGAATAATACTGCTGTGAACATTCGTGTACAAGTGTTTGTGTGAACATGTGTTTTCAGTTCTCTTGGGTATATATCTAGGAGAAGAATTACTGGATCATATAGTAATTACATGTTTAACTTTGGGAAGAATTACCAGACTGTTGTCAGTAGCAGCTGCACAATTTTACATTTTCAGTATCAATGTACGAAGGTTCCAATTTCTCCATTTTTGCCAACACTTGTTATTTTCAGGTTTTTAAAAAATGTAATTAAAAATTTTTGTTGTAGTTGTCCTCGTGGGTATTGGGTATTACGTTGTGTTTTTGGTTTGTGTGTCCCTGTAAATGGTATCTTGTGTTTTTGGTTTGTGTGTCCCTGTAAATGGTATCTTGTGTTTTTTGGTTTGTGTTTCCCTAATGACTAATGGTGTTGAGCATCTTTTTATGTGCTTATTGACCATTTGTTTATCTTTTTAAAAATGTCTATTCAGATCCTTTGCCCATTTTGAAATTTGGTTCTTTATATATTTGGGATGCTAGAAAAGTTCTTTATACATTTAAGATACTAGATCCTTATATGATTTACAAATATTTTTTTCTTACCCTGTGGCTTGTTTTCCCACTTTTTTGGTAGTGCCCTTTGATAAAACTTTTGAAGTTCAATTTTTCTATTTTTTCTCTGTGCTTTTGGTATGATATCTAAGAAACCATTGGTAATCCACAGTTAACACAGAGTTACACCTAAACTAAGAATTTGATAGGTTTTTAACTCTTTTAGGTTTGGACAGTTTTGAGTTAAATTTTGTACATAATGTGATGAGGCAAGGTGGTATTAAAGAAAATTAGGAATATTTGTGTTTTTCCCCCTTCTTTTGAAGTTGACATGGAGTACAATTCTACCTTTGTGTAATATGGAAATAGAGATTAGTGAAGGAGAAAAAAATTTCCTTTATCAGTCTACAGTATTTCGTGTAGTTCATTGACTGGTAAATGGAAATATTGGAGTCAAACATTCTTTCAACTGGATGGACCACTTAATCTAATCCAAAGTACATTTTTTAAGGTTCTCAATATGATCTTTTGAGTGTGAAGAGATAATACACAGTTGCATGAGTATCAGTAAGCAGTTACTTTGGTCCACACCAAATTGTGTGTGTGTGTGTGTGTGTGTGTGTGTGTGTGTTTCCATAGTATCTTGTACTTCATCATAATGACACCTTTCATATGTTGTAATTCTTTATAGTTCTATAATTAAATTGTTTATAGAGAGTTCTTGTGTGTTTTCTTTGCTATGCTAAATACGGCATATAGCAAGTATGCAATAAAGAGATGCTAAAAAATTAAGATGACGTTTTCATGGGTGGTATCTCGTGTTATCAAACAGTGCTTCAGGAGTTTTCATATAAAGGAAGAGGAAGATTGCTGCAGGAGTGACAGTTTTTGCTGTGAGTAGAGGTTGTTTGTTTAAACTTCTTTCCGTTTCCATGATCAAGTAAATTTTTATTCCATACTGATTGAAAATGTGAGAAATTATGGAAGTTGTGAAACAAACTTTCAGAATTACATTATATAAAATTAGGGCAATTTGACATACTGAAATATAATTTATTTCAGGACCTCCCTATTATTGGTATATTTGACTTCAAATGAATTTAAGCTAGTCAAATCTTGGGTGTTCTGCTTTTCTTTCTCTTATTACTATGATTATTTGCTTGTGTGTAGTTGTTAAAAGTGAATTCCATAGAGTCCTTGATTTTAGACTTCGTGTTATCTGTGGTATAACTGATAACAGAATGCTACAGGGCCTTGTTTGCTAAGTGCTTGTGTGTTTTAAGACATTGTCAGAACATTTAGAGTGCAAATAAAGATAGTCGGAAAGGAAGGATATGCCTGCAGTAGGCTATATTGAATGATCTGGGCATTGACCTTGATTGGCTTTTTCCTACTACCCACTTTAGCTATTCCCTTTCTCTCCTGGTCTTAGGACTGCGCTGCGTTGCCTATGAAAATCCAAAATTAATTTTGTTTGGAAAATGAAATGTATAGAAATCTTAATTCATCTGTGTACCTAAAGACTCAGTCGTTTATCATTTTATGTGACTCTTTCTTGGAGAAGGCCTGAGTGAAAAAAGAATTATAAGAGCAAATAATTTTTTATTTCATGTTATTTTAGTAAATTTCCCTAGGAAACTGTATTAAAATCTTTTGCTTGCTCTATGAGCAAGAATATGGGAAAAAAGTTCTGAGACTGAGTTGTTTAACGTTGGGCAGTACTGGCAAAAGTCCTGGTCAGAGGCAATAAGTGGGCTAAGGGAGCATGATCAAGGTCTAGAAAAGAATGTAAAGGTGGATGACACTTGACCCTTACCTTACAAGGAACGTGAGATCTAGTAGTGAAAATGTTTAAACAAATAATTATAATACATTGAGATAAATGCATAATACTTTTTACATAAAGTATCAAAGTAGGGACTGGAGTAGTTAATTTTAAAGTATGTTAGTGATGGCTTCATAGAGGAGGTAAACAGGAATTTTGAATAGTGATTTGCCAGATGGACAAAAGGGTTCCTCTTAAATAGATTAGCACATGCAGTGACATAGAGGCAAGAAAGAGCATTATTATGTGTTTAGGGAAGACTTGAAATAGTACTATATGGTGGAATGCAATGTATTAATGGGAGAAAAGGGAGATGAGGCTGGAGAGGGCAGCGCTTAAATGTCTTGTAGGGACGGACAGGAGTTATTCTTGATAGACTCTGGTTTCTTCACCCCTCCCCCCCATCCTCGTTTTAGAATCCCTTTCCTCCCATTTATTAGCTGCTTTCCTAGCTTTAGATGCCAGTGTTACGGAACTAGGAAAGTACTGTTTCCTTTTCCCAGGTAATTTGTGGTAGGGTTATTAAAAGGGATAGAAAGGAAGGACTACACAATCCAGTTGCCATTTGTGCAGGGAGCTAGATAAGCTTTGGCACTTGAAAGTGGACCTCTGAATATTGTTATACATGGTGATTTGCCTTGCTAAATAAAATCAGATCTACTGATCTCATGGCTTTTATGAGCTTGTCTGGAAATCGAGTTTTTTGAGTTCCAAATTTTTGAATGGACTTCAAGACAATATCTTATCTGATGATGGTCAGTATGACTAGAAAAGATTTGATAAATTAATAAGATTTTTGGATATGTTTGATTTATGTGATTTAACTATTAACATCTATTTATCTGCAAATAATACTTAATTATCAGTCATTCTTAGCTTAAAGCTGGATCTCTACCAAACAAGATGTTAGTTTTGAGGAAATTAATATGCTCATTACCGATTACATGTTGAGTGTCTATTATATAACCAAGTTACTGTGTTGAGAATGTTAAGAAATCTAAAAGTGAAATCACTGGCCATGTCCCCAGTCTAGTAGGGAAGATGACATATACAGGTATCTGTATTACCAGGCAAACGTGAGATAAGTTCACTGAAGATCTGAGGAGAGAGAAATACTGCTTTTGACAAGGGGGAGAACTGGGCCTTAAATGATAAGCAGTGAGGAGCTGAAGGCGTTTCAGGTGGAGGAAAGAGCATGAGCCAACATTTGTAGGTAGGAAGGCTGGAACTGTGTTTGGGGAACAGAGGAGTCTGTTTAACTAGAGAGGGTAAATGGGGTGCTTTGGCATTGGGGAAGGACAGGTTGGGGGTCAGGAGAAATACAGTTGGAGCAGTTGACCAGGGATAGGTTGTAGCGAGAGCATGGATATTAATCATATGCCCTTTAGGTACATCTCAGGTTGGACCATAATTAGAGCTGATTTTCAAAGTTGTATGAGGTGTGATCATAAAATACGGTGAATGTTTAAATTAAAAATAAATTTATTACGGTGAAAAGACACATGGCCATTAATCTCCCCGCAAAACACTCCCCCTCGCTTTGAACATACTTATGCCATCATTCTTGCCACTTTCTGAAGCAGTTCTGGAGTTCATTGTTTGATGAGGGAAGACAGCCGGACCCTTCTTTCCATCCCTCCTCACCTCACCTCCCTCCCCCAATTGGCCAAATGAGCCAAACCTAGCAAGCCATGGGTAGATAGCATTTGTAATTAAATTGCTCCCCTATTCCTCTGCAGAGTACATTCTTTTTCTCATAGCATCTTGTGCATGTTTCTCCTAAAAATAGGGATTCTGCTTTATTTATATCTTGGTGTCTAGTACTCGGAATATGCTTGATGCATAATAGTATCTTAGTAAATATTTAATACCTCTTTGAGGAAGATAATGGATTTAAAATACTGGGCTAGTGAACTATTTGGTCAATAGTCTTTCGTTTTATTTTTTTTAATTCTTGGATAGAATTAATCTTTATATTGAAACTACTCAGATATGATCTTGGTTTTTAGTTAGTTGGTCCACTTGATAAGTTCATAGTGTTCATGCTAGGATTATGAATTTGATACTTGAAAATCAGTGATGGCAGAAAGCCATTTCTTCCTGTCAGGAGATGGAAACCTTTTCAGAGAGAAGCTTACGCTTAAGCTGCTTCCTATCTTTGGATCTGTAGACTTAACCAGGAAGTGCTTTTTCTTTGACTCTGTTCTTCAGTTATGTTTTCCTAATTTAGTCAGTGACCAACCAAGAAGGTAGTGTAGCTGTTGAGGCCCTTTTAAATATAGTTTATCTTTTCTGCTTTTACTTAGAATGATTACATTTCTGGGGCAGATGACTAGAAAACTGCTATTATGTGTTCCTGTCATGTAAAATCATGTAAGCCCCCTACTCGCTTAAAACCTGGTGAGTTGAATTAGTTTGTTTTGTATAATAACATTCTTGGCTTTTAAAGCTTTGCTTATAAATTAAATCTTGTAGTTTCTGAGGCACTTGGAGATGGGGATGCCCAAAACTCTTGAAACTTGTTCCTTGTGAACTTGGGTTGAATTAATTTATAAGAAAAGCTTTAAAAGCCAAAAATTAATTTTTGCTCCAAAAGACGCCTTAGAGCTGATTGTCCGGGTAGGTCTTATTTTCGGGGAAACAGGGTAATATGATGTCTTCCTTATAGCCAGTCAACTTCAGTTTATTGTAGCCAGAATGAAGATAATGCCAATGAGCAGAGATGCTATAGCAGACAAGAGGTGTTTACTGTCTGTACCAAGTTTTAGATTTGTGAGGGCTATAAAGAGAATATGTGAATTTTAGAATTAATAGGGAAGTGATGATGACAAAACTCAGACCACTTGGAGTGAAGAGACAGAATTGAGAGAAAATACATATATGTGTCTTTATCCCTCCCTGTAGTGGAAAGATTACTGTTTTAAAGAATCCAGCTACAGTACAGCTATTAGTTTGTGTTACTTTAGATAGGAATTTAAATTTTTACAATGGAGCTAACAGCATC
Organism: Rhinolophus sinicus; assembly: GCF_036562045.2. NCBI lineage: Eukaryota > Metazoa > Chordata > Mammalia > Chiroptera > Rhinolophidae > Rhinolophus > Rhinolophus sinicus. The sequence continues at coordinate 109,521,489 of NC_133756.1, forward strand.
CCTTGCTTGTCACAAGGTTGTTATGATAATCAGAAGACTAAGGATCTGAAAGAACTTTGTAAAGTATAAAAAAATCCGCCTGTATAAAGATTTTGCCACTTTTTAAGATCAAGTGCAAGCAACTATGGTAACTCTTCCCAATTGAAGAAATTGGGGTTTATAAACCTTCTAAGGAAGGTTTTGCAGAAGTCATTGAGTTTGAGATGGTTTCATAATACTGTATTGGAAAAGTGATGGAGAAATAGTCTACTAAAATGAGAGAAAAACTTACCAATAAAATACACTAAGTAAAACTAACACTGATATTTGTAGTGGTGCTTTTAAGCTTACAAAGTACTCTAATACAATACATTGTGAAAATTAATTATTCCTATTTCTAAAATGGACAAATTGAAACTGGCTCATTAACATGCCTGAAGTCATAAAAGTAAATAGTGAATCTAGAATTCAGTAATAGAGCCTTTGCTCATTCTGATGTCACTTTATCCTGTTTGTTGTAATACAGCCCTAGCACATGGAAATGAATGGGGCCATGCATGGAAGTCGTGGTAGGATCGACTAGAGTAGAACTTTTGTAATGGTGAAATTAGTATCATCATCCTGACTGTTTGAAGCAGAGATTGCAAATGAGTAGCACTTAGGATAGACTATTAAATAAGTGTAAGTCAGAGAAGAGGTTTAGAAAGAAATGAATTTTAAAGGAATAGAAAGAGCAAAAACCAGACACTCTTTCTCTCCACCCCCTTCCAATCCCAGTCATTCTGGAAGGTATCCACTATAGCAGTGAAAACAAAAACTAGTTAATGTTCGCCACTATTTGTCAAGTGTGGAGGGATCATATTGAAAAGTCGTATTCAAAGTAGTGAGTCGCATTTTAGTTGGGTATAAGGCTTATTTGGGGAGCCTTTGTTAACACAGTAAAAGGGGGAAATTGGTGAAAGATTGGTATTTTAGAATGAAGGGAGAAAGGTGATTAAATTTTTCCTTGCTACTTTTTGTCTAGACCATTTAAGATTTATATTACGTTTTCATAAACAAGTGAAAGACAAGTTCTCTCAGAAATTTGAGGGACTCTTCAGATATCCATCCACAGACATACTGGATTTTGAAAAATTATGTGACATTGTCTTTCTGCTTAAATGTAGATACTTCCATGAAAGTTTCAACTGTTTTTATTCTTAGTCTTTTATTATTATTGTTATTGTAGTTACTAAAGGGAAGCAGAACTAAATTTAAAAACCATTGTAAATATTATATACTGTATATGTTAAGTGTTAAATTCATTATTTTTAAACTTTCTAGCAGCAGAGGTCTATTATCAAAATGCCTGGTATTGAGAAATATTTAAAGCCTATATTTAGGGGAAATAAATCCATAATTGTGCAGTGTACAAAGTAAGTTGTGATCATGTGGACTTTTAATAGAAGAATCTTCAAAATATTAAATGCTCTTAATTTTTTTCCTGTAATATACTTAGGTTGATGGCTTTTAAATTGAGTGAGTCAAATTATAACTTTATTTTGGAATTTAAATAACATTTACCAAATTCCCTATACTCGTGCATTCAAAAACATTTTTAAAAAGTTTTTTTTTTTTTTTTTTTTCCATATCAACATTTTTTTGATGGCCGAAGCTTGGATTTTTAGATTCAAACTGGTGGTGGTGATGTTTTTTTCCTTTAGTTAACATTATTGAGGCATAATTTACATCAAGTTTTTAAGTTAAAAAAATAATATCTTCACTTTAATTTTGGTAGCTCAATAAAGCAGATTTTAAAAAAATCTCAGGCAATATTATGCTTTTTAAGAAAGGCATCTGTCAGGATGAAATTATCAGGTTGTTTTTTTTTAATGCTAAGAAACGGAAACATGGGTCATAGAATTCATAAAAACAGGTAGTTGTATGCTTATGAAATGCAAGGATGAAGATTTTTTTGTTGAAATACTCCTAGTGATTATTCCTTTTTGTAGAAACTTAAAGGCTTAAGTTTAATTAGGAAAAATACTTTGGCTTTATTTTACGGTGGTGTATTAATAATATATTAATAATTGGTCATATTTTCTGTTTATAGAACATTATTTTAAAACTTAAAGCCATGTAGATATTTGGTGCTTACTATTTTTGGCTATATCTGTCATTACTTTTTATAGCAGTTCAAGAAAAGGTTTTTCAGAAATGGCTTTCACATGTTACCCATTGGCTTACCAGGGGGCTCCTGATGCCTACTTGTTACAGGTATAGCACTTTAATGAACTGTAGTAAATGGCTGGTGTAATTTTGACTCACTTAAAGCCAACAAATTGGTTTAATTGTGAAGCGTATGAATGAATAAATGAGATTCCCACTGTCTACTTACTATCTACATAAAACTAGAGGCTTTGCAGAATCATTAAGATTCCTGTTCTACATGACTGATTTGGCAAGGGTGAAGCAGCCGTGTGTGATGGAGAATGTGGGATGCCTCCATACTTCCCCACTGTGTGGGAGATGGTAGTTGATCAATTTGGTCAGTTCCATAGTCCTCCAGGCCACTGGTGACACACTACCATTGTTACTGTAATTTTCAAAAGTCTCCTTTATCCCAGACTCCTGATTATCATGTATTAATAGCAACCTACACCAAACACATGTCCCATCTATTCTTAAGTGCTAAGAAATCCTTAGCACTTAACCACCATGTATTTTTGTTCATTTGTTTACAGATTCTCTCTCCCCACTAGTAGATAAGTTTCATGATGGCAGGAGCTTTGTCTACTTTGTGTTTCTAACTCCTATTTGGAATATTAGAGTATGCAGTGAGTATTGTTGAATATGAAGGATTTATGTTTGTTCTTACTGAGGTTTGTAAAGATAGGGGAAGGTGGAATATAAAGATTTTGTTCCAGTTGCATTGGGAACATGAAACTTGTGTTTTCTGGCTGAAGTAGACTGGCAGAGAGGCTATCTGCAATCCATTTTTCTCTCTGACGAGGCAGAATTTAAATTAAGAGAAGACATAAAACTTCTTTTGGATTCCTACGTTTTAGACTTGGGCTTGGCTATTACAGAATAACATTAACCTAACTATGGGGAGGACTTTTTGCCTGTTTTCTCTTCTCCCCCCTGAACTTTATGAGTGGAGAAATAGGCTTTTATTTCACTTACAAATCTACAAATATTTGTACCATCATATCAACATATGTTTAAGGCACTATGCCACACATTGTGGAAGATAAAAGAAAACAGAAGATTCCTGAATTTATTTTAACAAAATAAAGAATGAGTCTTGATTGCTTAAAACAAAAATGGGACAGTCAGGTGAGAGTTGAGATTATGTTCCTGTTTTTTAACCATGAGATATATATTTGGACATAGAGGTGAAAGTTTCTAATATCTCCAACTCCACAGAGGACCTTAGATTGATTTTTCAGAGAACAAATTTGAGAATTATTTGCATAGAAGTTTTGTTGAAGTTAAGAAATTAGATGATTTTTCTCAGGGTGGAAGCATGTTTGTATTTTAGGAGGGCTGTGGAAGAACCAGAATATCATGCTCATAGAAAGAAAAATGCAAATCCACCAGGAGTAGATGATGGTAGTGTATTAATTCCTTAGCTACATGTAGATTTTTATTAGGTCACTTATAACTAGGGTGACATATAATTTATTCCAAACTGGGTCACTTTTGAGAGTGAAAGGATATGCTGTCTGAATGGGACACTGGTACAACAGGTGTAACCAGGACTGTTCCAGGAAAACCAGGACACTTGATCACCTCGGACTAATAACACAGTTTTCTCCAGACTTAGTTGCAATTTCTTGAACCTCTCCAGATAATTTTTTTTCCCTTGTAGAGTCTGTGATATTACTCACAGAGCCTCTCAAGCTTTGGTTCCTATTTCCTGGTCTTGTTGGAATGAAAGGATTCTTTCCATTTTTTCCTGCCTCCCCGGACTGTTTTGATTTATGGCATGTGGAGGTAATAATACTCATGATGTATTGTTAGTTGACCTTTTATTATTTTTTTAAAGAAATGTTGTTTTACGTGTTTCTGATCCAGTATAAGATTGTTTTTGAGAATCCTGGTTATAACTTCTTAATGGAGCTGATGAATTACTAGTAAGTTCTTAGAGTGAAAAAAAAGAAAAGAAAATTTGTAATTTGGGCATTTATTCTTAAATTACTTGGTACTTAATATGTTTTCTTTCCTACAGGTGGGGTTGTAATTTTAAACTTCAGATCTTCAAAGAAGGGAAGGAGAACATCTTTGTTTATACCATGAAGATCATGTGGTTGTTTTTTTTTTTAATGTTGGAGAACTGTAATGCTTTCATTTTGTTTTCCTATTCAGTTCAAATAAATTAATTCTTATATTATGTGATGTATTTTATTCAATAAGTAACTTTTTATTATCATCTTATATCAGGTTGGTGCAAAAGTAATTGCGGTTTAAAGGTTAAAAATAATTGCAAAAACCATAATTACTTTTGCACCAACCTAATATTTTCTAGTAAATTAAAAATTAACAGAATGATAGTTATCTTTGAGGTAGTGCTTACTAAAATATGGTTCTCCGCACCTCTTATATCCTTAGTTGGAATCTGGGGTGGGAGTATGGTGTATAGATTTGGAAATCACCACTTTGGAATACTAGAATGGAACCCTAAACAATCTCGAAATTAGGGAGTTTGTTTATCGGCAAGCCTGAACCCATTTCTATTCTTGCCGGAGTCCTATTGTTTCTCTGTGTAGTCGTCCATCTAGTGGTAGGAATGCAGAATACAGCAGAATGCCAAGGAGAAGCTCTGCGGTTTCAGACTTTTTTAATATTAAGAATGCTTACATAGTAGACAAAAACCTTTTGATAATGGTGTGGGGGACTGGGGAGGAGGATGACCCTTTCACTTGAGAAATAAGTCAGTGGCAATGAATTCTGAGAGTATTCCAAGAGTCTATGTTCTCTATAGAGAATTTTCATGATTTAAACTTTCTTTTTGTAAGATTTTGTGTAATTATAAAAGATTTACGGGCTAAGAGGCAAATGCATAAATAATGATAGATAATTTTAAGAGACAGTCGTTTGGTCTGATTTGAAAAGGATGCTTTTTGTATGATTAAAATTTTAGGGCAATTACATAATGATTCTATTAACTAAAACAATTTATTTTGCAGTTTGTAAATTAAAATATGGACAATTCAGCAAACTTGGCTTGTGTTCAGCTATGACTTAAGAGGCTCATTTTAGCCAGACGTTAATATAGAGTACCCCAGGATTGGCTTTGTTACCTAGCTCCATCTGAATTTCTTCTCTTAGGTGTTCCCTCTCTAGTTCCACTTCTTTCCTCTGCTACAGATATAAAGGAGGTCAGTCCTTTCTCTTCTGTTGCTTTTTAAAGTGTTCTGAAGACACACAGCACTTGATATATCCCCAGTTGTGTGATGTATCCTCAGGAATGCCTCCAAAATCTGTTACATTTTTTTATTCCTCTTTTTTTTAAAAATTGATTTCCTTAGGTGGCCTCCATAGCTACCTGAAATTAGCACTGATGGAGATCTTTTCAGGTTAATGTATCTTCCTAAAAACCAAAACCAAACAAACAAAAAACAGCCAGATAAGAGGATTGTGAAGGCTTAACAGCAGCATTTCTGTTGAATAGTTTTTTTAAGGGGTTGAAAACCTCTCCTTTTACATGGTGATTTAAAAAAAAAAAATCAGGCAAGAAAAACGTATTACTCAATAACCAGGCTAAATACGCATATAGCATGTACTTTTATCAAAGTGTAGGGTTATTTTTACATTTCTTAGTTTTCACATGTGTGAATCTTTAGTCCATTCATTTGGCAGAGAACACAGTAACAGTAATAGCATTATCTAGTTCTAACAAATTGGTTTTCTCTATAGCTGCAACTAGTTTTTTTTAGTAAGATGGGATTTTGCCTTACTTTCTTTGTGGGTTCTGGAAGATTCCTCGTTATCCACCATGGTGAGAACTAGAATTTCTACCCAAAGTATTGGCCTACCTCTGTAACAGTGGCTACAAGATTTCCATCTGTTATACTATACAACTCTTATGTTTACCATGCCTTCCTCACATCATTAGGAAATGAAGGAACCTGTCACGGCTGTGCTTTCTGCCAGCGATCGTGATATGCTCCAAAGGGTCTAGAATGAATTGCAGTACAGGATTGGTGTTTGCTGTGTGACGTGAGAGGTGCTTACTGAAATTTGTAAAATTAGGGGAAAAAATAGTAATATAGTTTTGTTACGTATTGGTTTTGACTACCTGTTCACATGTAACTTAGTTGCTGAATAATTTTGGAAGTGTCCTATTTGCATCACCCTGTATTTGGGCAAATACAGTCAGTATAAATCAAAATATAGCTACAGTTTTTAAAAAACGGAATCTTTATTTTTTTTTTTAACATGGTTTTGATTTAATATACTGCAAGCGTTTCCCCCGGTTGGCTTCTTTTTTTGCCACGTGTTTGTCAGTCTCTTAGTATTTCATTGTCAGACTGCTGTCATTTAATGAATTACCCTATCACTATTGGGCATGTCCACTTACTTCGGTCCCTTAGCTTTGTAGTACTTTTATCAGTCATTTGGATATCTTTGTCATTTCTTTTTAATAACTCTGAATGTCTTCTCTCCTCTTTTCAAATTAACTCCGTCCTGTTACTCATGCTGAGCATTCTATATTGTGAGTCTTCATTCCAGTTAAAATGTTGGTTAGACTTATTAACGTTTAAATTATTCTGTGAAGACCATACTTTTTAAGTTAATTCTAATGGAAATTGTGTTAAAGTATAATACTGTATTTCTCACAGAGGACCCCACAAACTTTAAAGATAAAATTGTAAGTTACATCTTAATTTGGACCATACTTTGTGACCCTTTACACACACAAAAGAATTGAATGGAGAAAGATGTAACAGTTCATTCTATTTCGCAGACATTTGACACTTCTGACGGGCAGATATGCCTCTTTGTGTATAATTTCTTTTGGCTTAAGTCTGATTTCAAATGACATGTTTTCTAAATACTTTAAAATTTATGTTAAATGAAAAAAGTGTTGCTGATCCTTTATAACAGAAGTTCAGAAACTTTTCTTACCTCTGGTTACTGTTTCTTGGTGAATATTTGTTCCTTTTATTTGTACTCTTATCCAGAAAAAATTTCAAAGATAGGATAATGAAGCAACATTTGACGAACTGCTTAACTTGCCTTCCAAACTGAGTATATTGCCAATTTTCTAGATGTTTGAAAAAAATCAGTCTTATGTTACCTAAATTCATTCTAAAGGCAATTGCAAAGAGGGCAGTGTTTCCCTGAAAATAAGACCTAGCCGGACAATCAGCTCTAATGTGTCTTTTGGAGCAAAAATTAATATGAGACCCGGTCTTATATAAGATATAAGTATAGTATAGTAAAATAAGACCGAGTCTTACATTAAGTTTTGCTCCAAAAGACGCATTAGAGCTGATTGTCTGACTAGGTCTTATTTTCAGGGAAACAGTATCATTCAAAGTAACTCTTTTGAAAGGAATAGTAGCACTTGGCTACATTATCATGATACTTTTTTTTTTAACCTTTTTTTTTTTTTAAACCTATATTCTTAAGGTAAATAACTTGCTGTTGTTTTTAGCCAAGTTCATTTAGAAAATCTAATAAAGCATATAAGCATAGTTTGGATTTAGCCTAGTTGAGTGCCTGTTTAGATGGGAACTCAGGCCTCTACATTATGCTAATAGTATATGCCACTGGCTGGGTTGCCTGACTTGCTGTGGAAGTGAACCCTAAGTGCCCTAAGTTTCTAAGGTTAATGAACTCTGCCTGGGGAGGTCTATATAGGCTTGTGGGCTACACTAGGAATAGGGCTATAAGATTAATGAAATCATCTGGTAACCAGTCACTTCTAATTTTTTTTAATTTGCTGAACATTTTTCCCTAACTACAAAAATACTGTTTTTTGCATTTCACTACTTTTCTTACTGTTTTTGTTAAATTAGTTAGAAATTTAGGACTTCCATTAAAATAAATTTAGGACTTGCATTAAATTGGCTAGTTGGGTATTCACTTTGTATAAGTTTCCAATCACCCTTATCTCTTACAAAAATTTAATTCTATTAATAAATCTGTCACTTAGTAGTGAGCTCCTTTGACCTTACCTTTGGGCAAGCACCTTACCTATGTTAATACAATTCACATTTATGTTGTCTCCCCCAACCATTGTTTGTTGGATTAGCATATAAAAAACAAAAGTGAGAGCATTTTGTATAGTAGGAATTGGTTCCTTCTACCATCTCTCTTTGGAAAAATGCTCATTTCCACGGGAGGCCTATTTTCTTCCTTCCCTTAAATACTAGAAATCCTCATGAATTCTCACATACCTAAAGCAAAAACCTTTACACCACGTAGTTTTTTTTTTTAATTGTTAATGTTATATTTAAGAAAGTATTTTAGTTTTTATATTCTTAAGGTAAATAACTAAAACAATATGTGTTTCTACTTTGGAACCCTTTTGATTGGTAAGGGAAATTTAATGCCAAGTTTGTGCTTTTTAAGAAATGAGATCTCTCAGATTGAGAACGGAAAAAGCAGTACCTATCAAGATTGCCATAATATGCAATCTTTTGTTTGGAACTATTTGCTTTTGGTTAGTCAGAGGTGGGGAAACATTTCCTTCCTGAGTTGTTGGAGCTCAGACTTGGAAGCATTTTTAAGTTACTACTATAGTAGAAACATTGTGCGAAGGACAAATTACTGCATGGAGAAAATGACTGGTTGAGTTAAAATGCTATGGGGAAGTATGTTCTGCAGAGTTTGTGTAACTATTCAGTGTTTTTTTTTCTCTCCGTCATATTTATATAACTTTGGTTTTGCATTTGGTCTACTCTGGCTTCATAATCTCAGCATGAACTCTTATTTCATTTTTCCTGTTATATGTGAAGTGTTGTATTTTGGCTTCTGGAGTTATTCTTCAGTTTTTATGTGGTCATTTCTAAAGAATACTATAGTTTTCATAAGCATTACAATAAAACCTTTATTTGTTAGATCTCCTTTAACTTGAAATTTGAAAATTTTCATACGTAATGGTCTCAGGTTTGTACTTAAACCTTTTGGGAAGAGCAAGTTGTGCACATAGTTGTAGATTGTTGGTTTAGTCTATGTAAAAATTACCATTTTTGGATGCTTTTTGAAAAAATGTTAGGACTGTCCACATGCATACTAAAATGAATGTAGTTACTCAAAAAGTAAAGAAAGAGTGACTACTATATGCGAGACACTGTTCTAAGCCTTTGGGATACAGGAGAGAACAAAATAGCCCTGCTCACATGGAACTTATATTTTAATTGGGAGAGAGAAAAGACTAAACAAATTAGGATGAGTTAGATATGATGGTAAGTACTTTGGAGAGAAATCAAAGTAAGGGATTATAATGAGTGTTTAGAGGTATAAGAGTGTTGTAACTATTCAGAGACATTCATCTGATACTGTGACATTTAAGCAAAGATCTATAGGAATAAAGCGAGGGAGCAAGAAGTATAGATATCTGGGAGAAGAGTATTCCAGGCTGAAGCAGCAGCAAGTGCTGGGCACCTGAGGTAAGGGTACTCAGCTTGTGGGAAGCATTGCAAAGGAGACATCGGTGTAACTGCAGCCAAGTGATGCAGAGGGGAGAGCTTATCACAAAGGCAGCAGATAGATTATATATGTTCTATGCATAAAATACTGTAGTTGAAACTGAAGTCTCTATACATGTGGGCTTCATTTAAAATCAGGCTTTATCTGACTAGCAGTTTATTACCTCCGTGATGAATAGTATGGAAATTGCTCTAATATATGGTGATGGAAAGAGAACTGACTCTGGGTGGTGAACACGCAATGTGATTTATAGATGATGTGTTACAGAATTGTACACCTGAAATCTATGTAACTTGACTAACCATTGTCACCCCAGTAAACTTTAATTACAAAAAAGAAAAAAAGAAATTGCTAACAAAAATGTTTGCAGGCTCCTCTTAAATTCTCTTGGTCAAGTAGAAGAGAATGATTTGGAAGTAAATAATTACAGAGTAATTATGTAGTGTAGAATTATGTGCCAACTTTAGTGACTGGAAGGTACCTTAATGTATGAAGGGGAAGACTTCACAGAGGGGAAGCCTTCATTCGTTTTGAAGTATGAGCAAGAATGGAAAGATTTCTGTATGAAACTGCAGCAAGGTACATCACAGAACACTGGTGGTTTTGTGTTAGAAACTGAGTTTCAAGAAGGAGGATATTGACAAGGGCAAAATGTATACCATCCTTTAAGTTAGAAGTTAGACAGTGATAGTCACTGTTGTGTTGTGGATCGTTTTGTGGCCAATTTAGAGAATGTTTGGGGGTGTGAGGTGGGTGAGACCCCAAATCAGGTGTCATTGAAAATGAGGAAGTCCAGCATTTATCAGTGGGGACACTTTGGGGTGGGGAGTGCTTTGGGGACACTTTCTAATTGTGGAGTGCTGATTGCTCAATATAGGACAGTCAGTCTCCTCATCCTTCATGTGAAATAGCGATCCGAGGTGTGATCAAACAATACAGTGAATGTTTAAATAAAAAAATTGATTACAGTAAAAAACACATTGCCATTAATTCCCCTCAAAATATTGCGTCTCACTTCGAACACTTTCCCATTGTTCTTGCCGCTTTCTGAAGCAGTTCTGGAAGTCCTCTTCCGTGTCCTCAGAGAGTATGATAATCTTATTTCCTAATTTTCGAATGCTCCCAGGAGTAGTGGTAGCCCCTAGTTAAGAAATAAATAGGATCTGAACTCTGGCTTTGACCGTGATAGTGTGATGGGGAGGAGAAAGTGGAATTGATGGAGGTTTAGGAGACTTGGTTACTCATTGGCTTCAGGGAGTGTATATAAACACACATTGGAGTACCTTTGGCGCAGGCAGTAGCGTGACAAATTTTGTGACAGGTTCAATTTTGAAAACGAATAAAATAAGATTCTGAAGAGTAAAATGACTGGATGCCATTGTGAGGAAATAACATATTTAAGAATTGAATAGCTTAAGACAGTTTTAGGAAGGATATAGAAAAATTAGATATATAAAAACAAATACAGGGAAAAGCTAGGAATATAACAAGTTCAGAACTTAACCACTGTGCTTGAAGTTTTAAAGGATTCAAAATGAGCAAGAGACAGATAGGCCTTCCCCTCAGTATATTTTGAGAGAAGGAGAAAGCTTAGCTCTGGGAATAAGGCAAGTACAATATATTCAGTGCCGTAGGAAAGGTATACAGTACTATTTAAGAAGATTCAAAGAAGGCAGAGAGCAAATTTTACTTTTTACTATTAGAAGCTGAACTATACACCTGCAAAATGAATGTGCTATGTAATTTTTGTTGCAAGTAGTCTGAATTGTAAAAGCCTTGTGCCATTGTGTTTCATGGGCACTGTTGTACTTTGTTCTTTAAGCATTGTTGGCCAGGATAACTACTTGTGTAGGAGTAAAATGCGTTTGGTTTCCTTATCAAATGTAACTTTGTATAATAATTGGACCTATTAAAACAAACAGTTTTGTAAGATTATTAGCAGATAAATGGTCAGTTACATTAATGTTTCTTGCTAGCAGTTAAGGCCAAGGTAGATCACTTGAATTCATATTTAATCGTTATGCATTAGAAGTGAACAAATTGCTAATGAGTCATGAATAACTTTAATTTTTTTTCCCTTTATGGTAGTTACAACTGAGATACTTATACTTGTTTTATACATACTTTAAAAGTAAAACAACTCATTTCTTGGTCTTCCTCTCTGTTCTCTAAATTGGATCCTATTTTGTAATTTCTTTATTGAATTTGGCAATAATCTTTAAGCAACTGGAGGTGAAACCTTGTGGTCTTTTAGAAGTTTTTTTTTTTTTTTTCCAGTTTTGGTACTAAAACAATTGGACGTTAGACTGTTTTATAGTAAAGCATGCCAGTTAGAAATACAAAATTGGAACTTAATATTGTTTTAACTTTTTCAGGGTAATGTTGAGTAGAGTTTCTGGATCATTTCTTATTTGGAAATTTATTGCAGTAAGAAACTTTAGTCCATTTTCAGTTTTGTTTGTCGGTGTTAGCTAGTGACTACCAACTGATATCTGAGATAACTCAGTAGAACTAAAGGGAGAAAAGAAGGAGAATTATATAAACAAACTGAGATCCTACCCTCTCAGATACCACATGTATCTGTTATCTTCCTTTTAGTGCAAACACAGCATTCTAGGGAGGATATTAATAAAGGTAGTTTGACCTTCAGCTTTTTCATGCTTCCATGTGTATGATTTTTTTAAAAAGGTTTTTTTAAAAGGTAGGGATGAATAATGCTATTTGTTACTCTGAAGGTTTATGAGTAGTAAGAGAACTGAAAGCTCCTCCACGCCTTGAAACAATTCCTTTTGAGATAAATGAAACACTTGAGGGTAAATGACTCCCTGAGGGAGTTTGGTTTACTTTCTGCTATTATTGATCATTTATGTGACCCTAATGAATACACTGTTTAATTCTCAGGTAGCTTGCAGTGGTCTCAGTTGTTCCCAGAGCTTTTTAACAGGTTCTCCAAACTATCTATTGATGCTTTACTCGTTCAGACCTTTCACCTGTTAGTATGCAAATCTGGGATTACCAATAAATTAAAGACAAGAGAGTAAATTATTTTTTTTTGTTTTTTTCAGACTTAATTCAGTGCACAAATGAGATGAATGTGAACATCCCACAGTTGGCAGACAGTTTATTTGAAAGAACTACTAACAGTAGTTGGGTGGTGGTCTTCAAATCTCTCATTACAACTCATCATTTGATGGTGTATGGAAATGAGGTAAGCAGCATTTGGGGTTAACAAGTATCCTGGTGTGTTGCCTGAGTATTCAGCGTGCTTCTCTCACTGAAACTTGAGGAATGGCTTCAGCAACTGAATAATATAGGTTAAAAAGGCAAGGTGCCTAGGAAGAAATACAACTGTAGACCTCTCAATTTGAGTGCAGGTGACCTGTAAGCCAGAAAGCAGCAAGTGGGTAAGAGTTTATAGGGCTTCAATAATGGGATCAAGAAGCAAAACTTGATGCCTAGAGGTGGGTTCTATAAGCAGCACTGGTTTTTGCAGGCCTTGTATATTGATGGACTGTATATCTGTCTGTATCCAGTTGCTTTTTACTGTAGATTTCTGTCTGATCTCATATGGTTGTCTATGAAAGCACATTGCCTAATTAATTACACGGGTGTGATGGCCTTTTGCTAGAGGGACTGATTGAAGAATGCCTTCTTCAGCAGAGAGGTGTTCTGAAATCTTCTCTGCTCAGAAGGGGAACACATAAGATGCACAAGCTTTTGCAGTTTAATATTTGGAGAGAATCATCTTGTTTCCATGATAGCCTAAGCAGCTCATTTTTGAGTTATTACCTGAAATGCTTTTCTCAGTCCAGAATACTTAACTTGTAAAATTGTATTAAAAGGAACATTTAGAATTGTTTTAAATGAACATTCTAGTGGAACTAGATAAATCGACATTATGTACCTGAGAAAAATGCAGCCCAGTGCTTATTGGGAGATAGCTAGCTTCCATAGAGATAAGGAAGGATGTCAGTCAAGGACGTTAGACTTCTGAGCATGATGACTTTCTGACATCCATCACTTTACTTGTTATTTTGGGCTTTTCAGTCATGAGACTCTTCTGTTATCTTTGATACCAATAGAGCATCATAAAGTTCAGAATTAAAACAGGAATTTACCCACAATTTTATCATTCAACAAGATCTATTTGCTGCACACTTTGGTGTTCCCTTTTGGTGCTTGTCCAAAAGTATTTTTTATAGCCATTAGCGTAATCTAGATAAAATATTATATTTAGTTTATATATCACACCATAAGCATCTACATTCTTTATCATCTTTAATTATTACATAATTGATCATGTATTCCATGATTTTCTTAACTGTTACCTTTGCTGGAAATTTAGTTAGAGCACCACAATGAATGATTTTATTTGTAGTTTTTAAGTTTTAAAAATTATTTCCAGAAGTGTTACCTGAAATACTTAGTCGATAGGCATGACCATTTTTAGGACATGTTACTCAGTTGCTTTGTAATTCATTATAACCACTGTGCAGAGTCAATAGAAATGTTTGTATACTAGCTTCAATGTAACTTGAAACATTTTTATCTTAATTAGGACAATAGTTTACTTTTATCAGGAATGTGTTTACTTAAGATCATTATCATTTATTCCAAAGAATATCAGGTTTATATGCTTTTTTCACCTTTTTAAAATGTGCAGTTGACCTTTAACAACATGGGCTTGTACTTCTCAGGTCTACTTACATGTGGATTTTTTTCAATAAATACTGTAAATGTATTTTCTTTATGATTTTTTAACATTTTCTTTTCTCTATCTTTATTGTAAGTGTATGGTATATAATACATGCAGCATATAAAGTATGTGTTATGTGACTGTTTATGTTACCGGTAAAGTTTCAACAGTAGGCTATTAGTAGTTAAGTTTTGGGGGAGTCAGAAGTTACACATGGAGTTTTGACTGCACAGGAACTGGCACCCCGAATCCATTGTTCAAGGGTCAACTGTTTTTTATTTTTAAAAAACAGTTTTAAAGCATATAAAATTAATGCATTGTTCAAGGGTCAACTGTTTTTTATTTTTAAAAATATAAAGCCATAAATATATAACCAACTACAATGTGAGATAAAGAAGCAAAAGTGGTGGTTTTCAGAGGCTGTAAATCAGGTGATAATACTAGAAAGAAAACCTTGATAAAGGCAAAGAAACATAAAGTTAACTGTCATTCCTTACAGTCGACTGGCAGGAGGAGAAAGATAGCATTTCAGTGTGGTTCTTAGATAAACTTATGTTTAGTTTCCCTTACGTAACTAAGACAAATCCAATGCTCTGCTCATTTTTCTGTGCTAGCATATGCAATCCTCAGGTTTTCTCACCAGCAGTTGTTACTAGCCTGTAAGAGAGCATGCATAGGGTTTCATTCTGCTGTAGTCATGGGAATACCATGGAATAGTGGTTCTTGAATAGCGCAGGGGAGGACAGGGGAGTGACTCCCTCATCCCCGGGGACATTTGTTACAACTGGAGGGGGATGCTTCTAAACATCTTATAATGTACAGTACAGGCCCCACAACAAAGAATTATCAAAGCATATGAAACTCAGAGTCTAATACTGTCTTTTTGAACAGGTTGTTTTAGGGTAAGTGATGCAAGATGAGTCTTTGATTTACAAATAGTTCTTTAAAATCCTAGTGTGTTAGTTTAGGGTGCCATATATGCTGTGAAAGATATGTATTATGTTTGGTAACTAGTAAATGGGAGGACCGAGGATGAAAAATTTAAACTAGATAAGCTTAATGGAATGTGTTAGTCACAATTTCTCCCCCTAATTCTGAAATTAGTTTGTTAGATGGTGAAACTTTAATTTGACATGATTATTTTTTTTTTTCAGCGTTTCATTCAGTATTTGGCGTCAAGAAACACGTTGTTTAACTTAAGCAATTTTTTGGATAAAAGTGGATTGCAAGGTAAAGACAACTTACTAATTATAGAAAATCAAGAGTGTCCCCATATGATTACCACAGAGTTAAAATTTGTCTTTTAAAACATAATGCTGTAGAGGAACCTCATATTTTAGTGAAGGTTGTAGGTAAGAAAAGACTGTCTTTTAATGTGAAGATTAAGATTGACTTTACTACTTGACACCCCAAACTCTTTGAGGCACAGAATAGGGTAGTGGTTTGAGAGCATGATTCTGGAACTGGACTGCCTGGGTTTGAATCCCATTTCTTCTACTCCCCAGCTGCATGAACTTGAGCAAGTTACTTCACCTTTCTGCATCCGTAAAATCACAAATAATGATAGCACCTACCCTATAGAGTTGTCATGAGGCTTAACCTAGTTAATAAATGTAAACTGCTTAAAACGCTGCCCGGCACAAAGGAAACACTATGTAAATATCTGTTTTCATTGTTAATATTTTTTGCTTTATTCCAAGAAATGTAGTTGGGAATATTATACATTTTAGTAGCAATGGTAACTAGTGTTTTATTCAGATGAATTGCTCATTGATACTCACACCTGCTTTCGTATCTTATTTTTACTTTTAATTCAAAAACTTAAAAGTGCTGTAATCTGGTGGTGTGGCTCTCCATGCACATTCTGTCCTCATGGGATCTACTGTACGTAGTTGCAGAACCAGGTGGTTAGTATGTCAGCTCTACAAAGAACCTCATAAAAGACATACCAAATGACTTGGGAATATTCAGCAATAAGGCTCCGTCTGGGAAGTATCTTTAGAGAAGGTGAGATTTGTGCTGAGCTTGGAAAGATGGATGAGGACATGAATTGGCTTAAAGGTACTCAGATACACATGGATGTGAGAGAACATGGGACATTTAAGATTTATAGAACAAATGAGTGTGACTAGAATGTATGGATAATGTATTGGAGAACATGTAGTGGCAGATAGCCCTCAAGAAGCTGTTGGGGCCAAAATCAGGCACAGAGTTGGGATTTTATAATGCAGTGAGAAACAGTGGTGGCTTTTTTGAGTTGAGGGAGGAGGGGAGAGGAAGTGCGTGTTATAAAGAAAGCACCATTACTCAGTGCAGGTTGGATTAGAGTGGATAAAACCTTGGACATGGAGACTGTTCTAGTCATCATTGCAGTCATCAGTTGAGAGTTAATGAGAGCCTGAATTGTGGCTCTTGGGGGCGATAAAAATCAGTGGAATTTAGTGACCAGCTCTGTTTGGGTTAGGGACTGTCTAGTTCAATACTTGTTTACTTTTGGTGGACAGAAATATTAGGTGGAATGGATTGAATACCCTATCTTCCAAAGATTTTGGAAGACCAGTAACCTATACGTGGGACCAAGTATTACAAGATTATTTTTACTTTAATGACACACGTAGTGCTGTAAGTAGTTAAGGAAAAAAAATAAGCAGTGAAATCCCGTTTTCCAATAAGTAGAAGTCGATATATATGACAGATAACACTGGAGCTACTCTGTTTTCAGGTTAATGGACGAAACTGCCTGCTCATCTTTTTATTCCTGCTGCTCCTCTTACTCAGTTCATTTGAACTAGAGTCTGTGGAAAACAATATGCGAACCACTACTGTCTAGAGCAGAGTATATACGTATATCCAAGTGAATTTTTTGTGCCATACTACTTACTGATTTTCCACTTTCTTAAGGTTTTAAGACTCATTCCTTTCACCTAGAGAACAGTTTTTAGACCTTTTATTTAAAGATCATATTCTAAAGAGATTATAAAGATACGACTGAAACAATAATTAAAGCATATAATTCAGTGGTATTTTTGAAAAATAATTTTGATGCCGATGTATTTTGTCGGATGGAGTGTACTATATTATTAAATACATACTAGGTGTATATAAATATAAATGTACTTCTAGTCTAGTGAGCTAGATAGATACTGTCACATATAATAGCTATAAGCTGTAGTTGAAGTAAGAATAATATGGGAGCATAAAGAGTTCAGGGAAAGTTTCAGAGATTGAGCCCTGAGGGATGAGAGGTATTTCCCCCATCAGAGGGTGGAGTAGAGTTGATTAGAGAGGAAGCAGTGTGAACTAAGAAGCTGAGAATATGAATGAATGTATAACAAACATCTTATCGAATACACTAGTAGCTATGAGAATATATGAGGGCAGTGATTGTTTTGTTTTGTTTTGTTCGTTGATTTTTCTCCAGTGGCACTTAGTAGGCACTGATGAAATGTTTCTGAATAAATGAATTGATGATTATGTTAAATCCAGTCACTTTACATTTTCTTTTTTGGTTGTTTTTGTGTTTTTGAAGTAACAGAGATCATCAAGTAAAGTTAAATTTGTTAGATGAAGATGAGCCAAAATAAAATGGACCTGGCTTTTCAATGAGGAGCAACAATTTATAGACTTCCTTGAGCCAGGCAGTAACTAAAATACAAAGTTTTTCTTTTCCTTTTATAACATAGCTCAGATTTTATGTCGCTGAAGTTTTCAGATCTCATGATTCTAATCAAACAAAATCTTAGAATTATTTAGGTATTCATTTAGAAAGTTTTATTGAAAACATGTAATTGTTTTTTTGTTATGCCTTACACTTGCATATTGCCTTTCTTTCATTGTACTATGCAGTAATTTTCTGTATTTTTTATACGGTTAGCACATCTAGTTATGGTTCTAAATAATATATAACTAAAAATTTTCAGAAGTATGAAAATTGTAAAATTGCTTAATGATTTGAGGAGTGGGGTCGTGGTTCCATAGGATGTTAGATTTGAGTTATGAGGTTATCAAGTAATGTAAGGGAATATGCTTTTCTAATTCTTGACAAATGAAAGATTGGAATGTTGATTAGAAGTAAATGTGTGTGCATATCATTTTAAAGAAATTCTAAGAGGGAAGGTTTTTCAAAGCCACATATGATGTAACTGACTTAAAAAATGCGAAGTCTTAGAGACTTGAATATGGTATTATTCATTAGTCATTTAATTTCAATTTAAATCACTAAATTGAGTTGATACCAAGATACGGCCATTGGATTAAATAAGTTGGTTTTCTAAGCAAATTGGGATTTTAATCGTTTATGAAAACTGTCTCATTTTTTTCTTACAGGATATGACATGTCTACATTTATTAGGCGGTATAGTAGATATCTAAATGAAAAAGCAGTTTCATACAGACAAGTTGCATTTGATTTCACAAAAGTGAAAAGAGGGTGAGTTGAGCTTTTTTTCCTTGACATCTAGTGGATTTGAATATTTTAAAATGTAAACAATAGAAATTATTAGATTGTGACTTGTGGAATTTCAGGCCAGTTTTAAAAGATTGAACTTCATTTTTCCTTGAAGTACATCAGATACTTTATGCACAAGGATTTTTTTAAGTTCCTTTTAATTTTATAACTCTTACTGAGATAGCGTTCATACAGCATAAAATTCACCCTTTTAAAATGTACTATTAAGTGGTTTTTAGTATATTTACAAAGTTGCACAACATCACTTCTATCAAATCCCAAAACATTTAATTGCTCCAAAAAGAAACCCCAAACTTGTTAGCAATTACTTCCCATTTTTCTCTTCTCCAAACCCTGGCAACCACACATCTACTTCTGATTCTATGGCTTTACCTATTTTGGACATTTCATTTAAATGGAATCATACAGTATGTGGCCTTTTATGTATGGCTTCTTGTGCTTAGCACAGTATATTCAAGTGGTAACATCCTTGTTGTAGCATGTATCCATACGTCATTGCTTTTTATGGCTGAATAGTATTCTGTTGTATGGGTTATATTACATTGGTTTATTTATCAGCTGATGGACATTTGAGTGGTTTTTACTTTTTGGCTATTAGGAATAGTGCTGCTATGAGCATTAGTGTACAAGTTTTTGTGTGGATTCTTTTCAGTTTTCTTGGGTACATACTTAGGAGTGGAATTGCTGGGTCCTATGGTAACTCTTACATTTAACTTCTTGAGGAATTGCCAAACCATTTTTCAAAGCAGTTGAACCATTTTATATCCCCATCCATCAGTATATGGATTCTCCACCTTCTTGTCAATACTTGTTATTTTCTGTTTTTTATTTTTATTTTTTTATTATAGCCATCCTGTTGGGTGTAAAGTAGTATTATCATTATGATTTTGTTTTGCATCTCCTTGTTTGCATCAACATTATTGATAGCTTTCAATACTGTTGAATGTCTTAATGGCCATTTGTATATCTTCTTTGGAAAAATGTCTGTTCAGATCCTTTGCTTGTTTTTCAATTGGGTTATTTGTCTTTTTGTTCTTGAGTTGCAAGAGGGTTTTTTTTTTTATTAGTCTACACACCAGTCCCTTATCATACATGATTTGCAAATGTTTTCTCCCCTCCTGTGGCTTATCTTTTTACTTTCCATCAAAGTTTTTAATTTTAATGAAGTCCAATTTATCTATCTTTTTTGGTTGCTTGTACTTTTGGCATCATGTCTAAGGAAACATTGCTTAATCTAAGGTCATAAAGATTTACTCCTATAATTTTTCTAAGAGTTTTGTAATTTTACCTCATATTTAGGTTTTTAATCCACTTTGAATTAATTTTTGTATATGGTGTGGGGTATGGGTTCAAATTCATTCTTTTGTTTATGGATATGCAGTTGTTCCTGTACTATTTGTTGTAAAGACTGTGCTATTTGTTGTAAAGACTGTGTTCTTTTCCAGTGGAATGGTCTTGGCATCTTTGTTGAAAATGAATTGACCATCAATGTAAAGGTTTATTTCTGGACTCTCAATTCTGTTCCGTTCATCTGTGTCTATCCCTATGCCAGTACCACACTGTCTTGATTATTGTTGCTTTGTAGTAAGTTTTGAAATTGAGAAATGTGAGTTTTCCAGCTCTATTCTTGTTTTTCAAGGTTGTTTTGGCTGTTTTGGGTCCCTTGAATTTATTTTCATGTGAATTTTCGGATCAGTTTATCAATTTCTGCAGAAAAGGCAGCTGGGACTTTGTAGGGATTGCATTGAATCTGTAGACCATTTTGGGGAGTATAACAATCTTAACACACATTATGTCTAATCCATAAACATGGGATGTCTTTCTGTTTTGTTTTCTTTCAGTGCTGTTTTGTATTTAAAATTTTTAATCTTGGATGCGGAGGATGAATTTTTTTTTGCTGTGCCCTAAATAATCTTCTTGGCACAATAACTAATCACATGAATTAGACAATCAGTATTTCTATACCTGATAGTGCTTGGTATATGGATTTTTCTTAGGAGACACAATGAGACCTCAGGAAAAAGTCACTAAAGAGGCATTGATGATCCTTGTAGCTATGAAATCCTGCCCTAATGGGAATCCGGCTTCTGTAGCAATATTATAGTGAATGCCTTTCTAAGTTTCCCTGCTGCTCAAAGATCCCAAAGATGGAAGCAGTTAATATGTTTCTTTAAATTGGTCTCTTCAAATGTTAAATTACTAAACTGAAGTGAACAGTTTGATGTAAATGTAGATGTAGCGTCTTAGCCACTCAAGAAATTTTAAAGCTGAACTTAAATGTTCTATGTCCACTAGTCCAAGTTAATCAGGAGGTGATTAGCTTGGAACTTAACCCAAACTAGATGTCACAGATTTTGTTTTGTATATTTAGATACTTTAGAAGATTATAGTAGAGGAATTTATCTTAGAAGTTTGATTCTTAACCCCAGTATCCCATGCAATAAACCATTTTCCAGTTGGGCTTATATTAATACTTCACTGTTAAGTGTGTTCAGTAAAACTGATATTCAGGCTATTTGTAGATATCAGATTAATAGACTTTAAAAATAGTAACTTTTTTTTTTTCCTGATCTAAAGGGTCAGTTTTGAGATTGAGGAGAGTTGCTGCATTTCTTTATTTAATATAGCAAACTTTTATTATTTGAATAACAGCCCTTGATTATGCACAATATAATTAGTATTGAGTTAAAAGAAATGACTCTCATTTAATGCTAAGGAAAAGCAAAGTGAATCAAAGAAAAGCCATAATTGAGTGGAACCAAGAAAAGCACAAAATTGACATACAAACCCCGATATATATGCCTACATATATATGTATGTAAAGAAAATTGTAAGGAAAGAGAAAATATAAGAAATAGAGTATAAGTTGAGGGTGTGACAGCAATTAAATTTATTATGTCATGGCAAAAACCCCAAGATACTTTCAGTTTTGCAGAAGACTTGTGTAGCAAATAGTAAAATGTTATTTATTAGGGTAATCAGTTTTTTATGTTTACAAAAGTAATAAACTTTTTAAAAATTCAGGCAGCTTGTAGGAAATGTTAACATTTTGGTGTATATAATCTGTTTTCTATGTGTAAATAGAAATAAATGTGTGAGGGCACTTAGAAAATTAGGTAAATTACATATATTTTTATTTAATATTTACATTAACATTAATATGTAATATTTAATTGTATATAATTTTTTTGTCTAATGTAATTAAGTTAATATGTAATATTTAGGCATTATTTGAAGATTCCTCCCCTACTATATATTTTAGACGTTTTTAATGTCTGTACACGTAGATGTGTCTCATTCCTTTGAATGGCTATAAAATTATGTTCTAGATGTGCATTTGATTTATTTTCATTTTTTATCTTATAAGAGCAATGCATTGACTATCCTTTTGCATATGGTTACATTCTTAAGTGAAGTTTCCTGTAGAATAAATTCTTCGAATTGATAGGTCAAAGGATAGAGATATATATAAAACATTTTAATTGGAAACACCAAATTGTGCTTTATAAAAATTGTACCAAATTATTGGCTTAAATACAGTTATAAATACCTCTTTCACTATTTTCTTCCATTCTGGTGAAAATATGTATCATAAGGTGTTCATTCTATACCAGTTGATTGAATAATTAAATGGTGATACTGAGTCTCTTTCTCTCTTTGTTAAAATACCATTTGTGTTTTGTTAATTCCCTTTTGATGTCCTTTGCCTACTTCTCTATTTATTTATTAATTAATATTGTTGAATAGTGTTAAGAGCTCACAGGCTGTTTATTTGGATGTATCTAGGTTTGAAGTCTTCCTTCACTTCAGTTAGATGAGGGACTTCAGTTAGTTATTTCAGCCAGCTGTCTGACTTTTTAAAAATAACTTTATTTTGAAGTAATTTCACTTCCAGAAATGCTGCAATATAGATAAGTCTTATAGACTTACTCTTACAGACTCACCAGTTTTTAACATTTTTGTCACATTTGCTTAATTATTCTGTGTGTACTTCTTTCCTGAACCATCTGAGAGGGGATTACATATCTCATGCCTTCTTATAGTTTATGTCCTTTGATACTTTTGTGCATATATCTTAGGAACTCGGATCTTTTATTACATGCCCATCAGCTTGCTAACTTTTTTCACATCGTGGCACACAAACGATACTGTTTGTGTAGGACAGTGGGTTAAATGGAGAAGACTGAGGCCAAAAGCCGAGGGATGGATGTTCTGGCAAGTAGATCACCCATTTGTACCGCAGTAGAATCCTGTGGCACAGATGGGACGCCTCGAATAGCACTTATCTATCAGGATTGTTGTGAGAATTAGATGAAATAGTATGTGTAATGCTTACAGTACATGGCAAACACTAACAAACATTTGTATATTAGGAAAATTATCATGGGCTACAAATATTTTTCCTTGTTTTTTAAAAACATTATTAAAAGTTTAAAATCTTTTGTGATTAAAATCATCTTTATTTTTATGACTTCTGTCCTTTAAGCAAACTCAGAGTGGGCTTTTCTATACCAAAATGATTAATTGCCTATTTATGTTTTCATTGGATATATTTATAGGTTCAGTATTTTCTATTTAAGTTTTTGATTCATTTGGGGAATAAATTTTGGTATAAAAAAAAGTGAGGTGGAAACCAACTATAATTTTTAATAGAAATATTGGATATTCAAAAATCAAAATGAATTATTATGCAGTTAAACAACTGAAACACGGTATGGATGCAGAGTCGACTGTATGCATTATTCTGTGCCATTTTATGTAAGAGACGCGGGCATCTGGATTTTGGTATCCATGGGGAGTCTTGGAACCAATCCCTCGTGGGTACTGAGGGACAACTGAAGTTAGGTTTCTGGGGAATCAAAAGTTACATGTGGATTTTTGACTGTGTAGGGATTGGTGTCCCTAACCCCTGCATTGTTCAAGGGTCTACTGTACTTGTTTTACAAAGTCTCTTTTTTGTTACTCTGGCAAATTCTTAGTTATTTTTCAAGAATTCATTCAGACATCATTTCTTTGAGGAAGCCTTTCTGTAGTTAGATTTTATATGACACTGTCGCATCCATGAGGACAATACAGTCTTATATTCATATCTTCAGGACCTTCCACAGTGTCTGAATATAGTGGATGTTTAATATAGTTTTTGAAAACTTGAGTAAATGACTGTAAACACTACATTAAAATGGTTCTATGAAAAATGGATCCAGTAAATTTCCTGTAGATTTGTCTTTTTAGTAGGTTGTTAAAAATTGGTCCCTTCATTTTTTTTTTTTTTGTTTAACATTTCATTTTTTTGGTAGTGTTAACTTATGTTTAATAATCTTGAATTCTAAATTGGTACGGTTTAAAGTGACAAGACATTGTTATATAACAAGCAAAAGAAAGCCTAATCCAGGTATTGTATTTGAGTAAGGACGTGGATGATTAGCCTTTAATCCATGACTCTTATATTTGGGAAGAAGTATCTGAATTTAATTATAATCTATTTAAGGTTTCATAAAAACTTGCGTTCTGCGTGAAGTGTGAATTGTCATGCATTTGGTTTGAATTGTGTTCAAGCATTTAGGTTTGTGAATTGAGTCCCCACTTGAGGCTGATCATAAATTTATTACAGTTTTGCAAGTTTGCTCAGTTGTGTGGTTTTCTTTATCAGTATTTAGTTGCATGTGTGTAGTCATGGAGGAGGTAAATGTTTGCTCACTTAGGATTTTGAACTTGCCAGTTGACTGCAAGGGAAGAAGAGAGTGCAAGAGTTAAGAATATTTGCAAGGGAGTGATTATAATAATGATCTGTGGAATTCTAAGCTAAATGAAGGAAGTAAAGATGGAAAGGAATCAATGTGGATAGTGGAGGGTTTGATACATAGAAGTTGAATAGTTTTTGCCATGGGGATACTTGATCAAGGCTGCTGGAAAGTTACAAGGTTATTATCATAGGATAAGATGTCTGAATTTTGTCTTTTTTTCCTGGCAGAGGTGGGGGGCGAAGGAGGCAGTGAAGTCAGTATCTGATGACTATGGGAATAGAAACTGCCTTCAAGGGACTTTGAGATCAAGATGTTGGATTGACTGTCCATATAGATATTGAAGTTAACCCAGAAAAACTGAGCCAGCATTCAGGTCTTCTGTGATGAAGGGAAGTGACTGGGAGGGAAAAAGTGGCCTCAGCAAGGAGAGGGAGGGAGGGAGAACTAAGAGGGGACTAAATGACGGATAAAACGAGAGAGTGTGATGTGTATGAAAATAAAGGGTTGCAACAAGGTAATGGTATCCTTATTCCAAATTCCAGCGTTTAGTACCAATCAGTGTAGGTTAGTACTTGGGAGGAAACAGGCATCTGTGGGTTAACACATCTTATTGGAGAAAATCATTGGACTAAAGCTGGTTGATAGCTACCTACCTAAGGCAGTTAGTGTTTGTTCTTTAAACTCTGTTTTGTTGAGCAAAGCACTACTGTTGCTTTTCATTAGTGTTGCTTAATTGTTTTTCGGCATCTGGGGTTGTGGTTGAAGGGGTAGCTCAGCATAGAGTATAAGTATGTGTCATTTGTAAATTAGGGAAAGCCTGCCACACTTTCTGAAAGTGCCTTGTTACTGTGCCAGCTGTTACTAAAAGCGCTGTTTTGAAGTCTAATACACCTGGGTTTATATAATGAGCTTACCACTGATTACTTCTCTGACTGTAGACGTAAAACTTCACCAAACCTTTAAGTTCATCATCTGTAAAATGGGACAAGACCATCTATAGGATTTTTGTGAGGATTTGAAAAACATACATCAAGCCCTTAATATGAAGCCCGATATACATATAATAAGTACTTAGTGTTAATTGTGTACCTTAGCTCAGGTACCTCTTATCTAGTGTTTTTGGTACTAGTTTTATAAAATTCTAGTTTATTTGGTACTACTAAATATTTCTCTATCTTTAGAAATATCTAAAGAAATATTTAAAAGAATCTTTTTGGAGCTATTTAACAATATTTTATTAAAAAATTCCTCTTAAGTATCACTTATTTTAATGGCCAGATTAGAATGACTTGGTAAAACTGTCCTTTATTTTATAATAAAATTATTTTAGTTACAATGTTTTCTGTATTACAAGCCATTGCTGTTTGAGTAATGAATAAAATACCTTAAAGCAGTGCTCACCAAGACGAGTTCAGCTGCCGGTTGCATCAAGTCCTAACTAGTGATTTGAGGCAAATTCTTTTTTTTTATTGGTAATTTAAAAAAAAAAATCTGTAAAACTCCCTTTTACACACGAGTAGTGTGAGGATCAGATGATTTCCTCATGTGAAAAGTACACTGTAAACCTGGCTATATAATATAAGCTTTGATTTTTATGTGTCATATTTTATATCTTTTTTTAGTGTTAAATGAGCACCTTGATATTGGACATAAGTATTTCCTGTTTTTGTTTTCTATATGATTTATGCTTAAGGTTTCAGGTTCAATAATGACTTAAAAATATGTGCTGTTTCATTGCAACTTGTTCTCTGTTTAAATAGAGAACCAGATGGGAGTTCGAAATGGAGATTGTAATACCACACTCAATTGTTTCTCTTTTAAAAAAACAGGGCTGATGGTGTTATGAGGACAATGAACACAGAAAAACTCCTAAAAACGGTACCAATCATTCAAAATCAAATGGATGCCCTTCTTGATTTTAATGTAAGTTGATTACACAAATGCTTTTATAATTTAAGATTATAAAAAATTACATCATTATAGTTGATTAGAGTTTTTATTTTCAGGTTTTCATAGACTAATTTTTTTCACACTAATACCCTGTTTGGCTGAGGATTTTCATAAATGTGGTCTCAAATCAGATTACTTTCCGTTTTTATAATTGTTTTAGATTTACTCTGATTTCTTTGGTGGTGTTTCTCTATCTCTAGAATTATGGAGTATACAGTCATCCTTCGGTATCCACAAGGAATTGGTTCCACGACCCCCTGCAGATACCAAAATTCACAGATGCTCAAGTTCTTATATAAAATGGCGTAGTATTTGCATATACCATATGCACATCTCCTGTATACTTTAAATCATCTCTACGGTACTTATAATACCTAATACAATGTAAATGCTGTGTAAATGGTTTTTATACTGTATTGCTTAGGGAATAATGACATGAAAAAAAAGTGTACATGTTCAGTACAGATGCAGCCATCATAGGCCTAACTACACAGTACACATCAGCAACATTGTAACTTTAAAAAAATATGTTTTC
Source organism: Rhinolophus sinicus (assembly GCF_036562045.2). Classification (NCBI taxonomy): domain Eukaryota; kingdom Metazoa; phylum Chordata; class Mammalia; order Chiroptera; family Rhinolophidae; genus Rhinolophus; species Rhinolophus sinicus. The sequence continues at coordinate 109,548,506 of NC_133756.1, forward strand.
TATCCATGTTTGGTTGAATCCATGGATATGGAACCTGTGGATATGGAGCACTGATTGTACAAGCTAAAGCGATGAGAGGTGAAGGAATTGATCTGAAAACCTGTTTTCTATTGATAACGGTTTTTAGATTATAAATGTGTATGAAAATTTTCTGTAGGAATAGCCAGCTTAATATTTCTATAAGGTTAAAGCCTAAAAAAATAATTTGGCGGTTCAAGGAACATAAACATTTAAAATTTTAAAATATTGCCAGTTTACACCCCAAAAAGGTTGAGCCAATCATTTGTCAGCAGGTATCTTTTTTTTTTTTTTTTTATCCTTACCAGCACTGAATAATACCTCGGTTTTGATACCTACTGGTTTAGTGCTCAAGAAAGGATATTGCAGTAGTTTAATTTGATTATTATATCTTAATTTATCTGATAAGTGAAGTTGAGCTTCTTTTCACATGTTATTAGCCATTTGTATTTTTTATTTTGTGAATTGTCTGTCATTTGCTTTATTATTAGGATTCTCTTTCTATAATGGAAATCAGCCTTGTTAGTATTCTGCAAATATTTACCAATTTGTTGCTTACTACTCAATTTTGTACTTAATGCTTTTCTATACCTAGCAACACATTCATTTTCAGCTGGATGTTTGTGTTATCTATAAAAGAGCTTAAAGTTCATTCAGTTTATCCTTTTGATTGATTGCTTCAGATAAAACTAAAGGTATTTCTAGTATTCTTGATAGACAAGTGCTGTTTGTTTGGTATAGCATAATTCAGTAATAATTGTAAATATTGATCATTCATGTGTAAGGTTATACACTAGGCTCTTTACACTCAGTACACCATTTAATTCTCCCAGTAACCAAATGAGGTAAAAATCCTATTATCATAACCATTTTGGAAGTGATGAGTTCATTTGTCATATTGAGAAAAGGTGTGTGTGTGTGTGTGTGTGTGTGTGTGTAGTTATATTTAAAAAGTATCTTCTACCTCGCTTAGCTTAGTGCCTTGGTGATTGTAGTAGCCATTTAGTAAATATTTGTTTTATTTTAAAATATTTGGTAAATCCTTCATGATTCAAAGTGAACTTCCACCTAGAAATGGCTTTATTTTACAATTAGAAGTATTTAATGTTGAAATGAACTTCTAATTAAAACACTTTTGTGATATAGCCTAGGATTTCAAGAGTTAAAAGGTGCTTTTGTTCTCACTTCAAAACTAAATTGAATATCATAGGATGTTTGTTTGCTTCTGTCTTTAACATAAATCTGAACTCTTTGATTAAGATTTTTGCACTATTTGGCTGTAACTGATTACAAGAAATAAATTATTTTTTCCCTAATACACCTAAGTATTTGAATTCACTGTATTTTAATTTGCAGGAAGTCATTGTTATTTAAAACATAAGATTTGCTAATTCTTTTTCTTATTTTTCCCCAGGTTAATAGTAATGAACTTACAAATGGGGTAATAAATGCTGCCTTCATGCTTTTGTTCAAAGATGCCATTAGACTGTTTGCAGCATACAACGAAGGAATTATTAACCTGTTGGGTAAATATTGCTGTAACTTAATGACATTTTGTTTCTTATCTTGTGTCATATGCATAAATAAATACATTTAAATAACAACTCATGTTACTTAGAGCTGCGTAGAAATTTATTGAGATATATTCATTTATTGTAACAATTTATTTGGAGAAAAGAATTGTATACCTGTTACACAGGCTAAGTGATTACTATATTTTGCTGTGTATAATGTGTTCCCGCATATAATGCACACCCACGTTTTTGGCCCAAACTTTCAGGGAGAAAAAATCTCTTGTTTTAATTTTTTAATTCAAATTTTTGTTTGTTTACATTTAGGTACTTGTGTTTTGTATGATAAAGGAATTTTACCATTTTTTTTAACATAATGTGGTACAAAAAATTTGATGTAACAAATAATTACAGAACACAAGAACAGATATAACGTGTAAGAAATGTTATGTACTGGTAACAAATATACGATATTTACGTACCATAGAAGGCCAAGAACTCTTTGTTGTTGCAAGTTTGTTGTAAGTTTAATAAAACCGATTATCGTATTTCAGGGTATTATTTTGCATACAGATACCATTATTGATTTCTAGAGTTACAATTTTAACTCATAAGCATAAATAAAAGAACTGAAAACATTTATATAGACATGGAGTTAGTACTCTCCATGTATAATGCACGTCCTTATTTTTCCCTCACAAATTTGGGCAAAAAAAATGCAAAATATGGTTCTTATTGTTAGAACTGAAATATTTAGCTAGATGAACTTTATTTTTTAGATACATCTGTGTTTTCTTCTATTAGTTTTATAATTTTTAAAAACATAAAAATGCCTTGAAAATTAAGTTGGAATTTTTCTGTCCCTGAAAAATCTTATTTCCTCACAACTTACTTCATAATGAACTTTAACTGTAAAATTGACATTTTTTCTAAACTTAATTTGAAAATTGATAATTATTTTAAATGCCTTAAACATTTATTTTTAAGAATGAGGTGTTTTGAGGTCTTTCAGGAATGTGTGGTGCTTTATTGTGTATTAGGTATACAGTTGACCCTTGAACAACAAGGGTTTGAACTGCGTGGGTCCACTTAGATACGTATATTTTTTTGATGTGGTAAATATATTTTCCTTATGATTTTCTTAATAACATTTTCTTTTCTATAGCTTACTTTATTGTGAAAAATATACTAGTTAATACATATAACATACAAAATATGTATTGTTTATGTTATCAGTAAGGCTTCTGGTCAACAATAAACTATTAGTAGTTAAGTTTTCAGGGAGTGAAAAGTTAACAGGCAGATTTTTCACTGCACGGTGGTCAGGGCGCTCATTCCCTCAGGTTGTTCAGGATCAACTGTATGTGGAATGCAGTTAATTTTGCCTAGGAATGCTCATTTTTTTCCCCAGTGGGATTTGGATGGAGTGAACAAATAATAGTCTGCAAAGAATGCCGAAGTACAAGTGTCAGATATCAAATGTGTTTATTCCAGTGTGCTTGTTCTGCCCCCAGTTCTTTTTACTTTGTTTAGAATTTATTTTAATTTGTTTTTCATTGGCTGGGGTAACACGAACTTACTCAGGGATGCTTTTTAGTCCATGGAGATAGGGAAGTTGGGCTTATTTCTTTTGAAAAATGGAGTGTTTTCTATAAAACTTTGGAAGGCACAGTCTTCCAGTCTGTGCTTACTGTAAATTAAGCTCTTTATCACTGTTTATATAGTAAGTTTAAATGAACTTTCCAAGTGATATTTGGCCATGATTAAGTAGCCATCTTTGTTACTATGTCATTAGTAAGAATATTTGGACTTAGAAGTTAGTGCTGTTTTAAATGGAGTAAAGGGTGATATGTATTGACATAGAAATACATATGTAGGGAATTATGAGGGAAGAAATATTATGGAAGAAACTGGTAATGTGAGTAAAGTCAAGTAATTTTACTGTCTTTAATAGCATGTCTGTTTTAATTTGCTTTAAATAATTAAGCTAATTTAACTGATGTTTTCCTATAGGGTGAGTGTGTTTTCTGAGACACATGATCTCTTTGGAGGTATTACTGGTCTTTTTTGAGTGTTATATTTTGATGTGAGTAAAAGTATTTTTACATCTACTTTTGGCAGAAAAATATTTTGATATGAAAAAGAACCAATGCAAAGAAGGACTTGACATTTATAAGAAGTTCCTGACCAGGATGACACGAATCTCAGAGTTTCTTAAAGTTGCAGAGGTAAACTATCTTTAAGTGACTATGTCTCTTAATTTGCTTTTCGTCTTTAAGTGTGTTTTTTAAAGAAATCAGTCATTATTCAAGAAAAAAGAAACATCTTAAATATGATATGTATTCAATCATATTGATAAGCTGTATTGAATTCTCTTATGATATGAATATGATGTAGTATTGGATAAAATGTATCCTACATATTTAAATTAATATTGAATACTGAAAGGTAATCTATTTTAAAGTTATTTCTCTATAAAATTAGGTAGGTGGCACACAGTGGTGGCAGTGATTTTTATGTTTGGGATTAGCCATGTATTTTAGAAGATTTATTCTGTTAAATGTGGTAGAGACTATTCAATGTTAGTGAAAGTCTCTCTCCAGTGAGACTTGCAACTGGAGCCACATCATTCCAAATGTTTTATTCCCCTATGGAAGTGAATTTAGTGTATTTATTATTTATCATTGATTATGAAAACCATGCATATAGATTATAGGATAATCTAATTTTGCAAATCTGCTTAAGAAATAATTTTCTGAAATAGCCACAGAAGGCAGTTGTAATGCTTACAAGCAAGATAATTCTTGCTTGCACCGAGGCAGCTCTTAACCGTTTCTGTTTACCCTTTCTCTACCCTCTGCCATCACCACCATCTTGCTGGGGTAATTCATCCTGGAAGATGACTAAGCTATAATTGATCAATTATATTAAAGTAGTTAATCTGGAACTGGCAAGTTGTTGATTCTAGCTAGCTCTGTTACTGTAATGATAGTTTATTCTGTAACACATGTGCTATTAATCATCTATTTCATAAAGTCTTCTGCAGTTTATTTTCAATGTAAAGTATCTCTCAGGGAGAAATCAATGTTTTTTTCCATTTCTTAGGGTTAGTCACATAGTAAAACCAGAAGAAAAGGGTTTATGCTATGATTTCAGTAAATTCTTTAAGTTTTAATTTGTTGACTTTTCTGTTTGGCCTCTTAACGTTCTTTGGATTTGATAGTTATAGTCACTGACTTAAGTTTTAAGCCCTATTTACCTCCAGATCTGCTGGTTTTACTTAGTCTGATCATATTGATACATGTAGAGGTATCATCTGTTACCTCTACATCTGATACAGGTAGAGACCATCTGTTCCATATGATCTGAGAAATAGGAATACTCTCTTGCCCTAAAATATTCTTTCATGAAGCTGTCTTTGGGATTGCAAGTTCATTATATCTTAGTTCTTGGAGTAAAGGCATGAGTAACCTTTTCAAATGTGTTTCAAGGGGACAAATGTCTCAGCTAGTGATTAGCTATTAAGATCTCAGTTTGAATTATTTTATCAGGTTTTTCTACTGATATCATTCTGGAAATGGCCCTTGAGAGGTTGAGAAAAGGAAGAGAGAATGATGAGAAAATGAAACATAGCCACAGGGAGGGAAAACGGTTCTTTAATTTGAGTATTAGAATAAGTAGGAAGGGGTTTTATCTTTTTTGCTGGAAATTGTTTAGTGCCTGAACGTCATGAAAGCATGTTTGGTATTGCTTTGCTTTGTGGAGACAGTTATGTTCTGGTTAGATACCACTTGGCATTTGTGTAAAACCTGGCCTAATTGAGTGAACATAGGTTTTAAAAATTGGTATCTATGATGATTGCCTTGGAAAGTATTCTTTATGGAGAAAGACAAAGTCACTGTCATCAGTTTTGTTCTTTGACTTTATGCCCCCAAGGAACTTGTTTGTTTGTGATCAGCCTTTCTCATTTTTGCCATAGTGTTTTTATCATATGACAACTAGAAGTGGTGATGGGTCTTCCAAATGTGACAAGGTATAGGTACTTAGAAGATTTAGAGATGGTAACTTAATAGTGTTGGTGAGTTTCCCACTCTACTTCTTCTCCTGTTAGAACTTTTAGAGCCTACAAATAATATTTGAGCCCTTGGAAATATTGAATGATATCTTTGGAGATTAAATTTTCTTCTGATTTCAAAGAAGTCTATCTAAAATATTGTTCACAGTACTAGTCATAAATGTCATTTTCTAATTTTTTAGAAAACACTTATTATAATTTTAACTATTAAATACAACACTTCTTCTTCTTACAGCAAGTTGGAATTGACAGAGGTGATATACCAGACCTTTCACAGGTAAGTGTGTTGTTATATCAATTCACTGTCTGCTATGTATTGTTAGGTGTGAAGGACACATGATGAATAATATGCAGCCCCTGCTGTTAAGATCAGTGCAATTTTTCTTGACAGATTTTTAACATTTTGATGTATTGCTGAGGATTGTTCTTAACATCATGACTATATAGAATGATCTACTCACTTCTAATATTGGTAGAGCTGGCCACTACAAACCATTTCTTTAGTTTATTCCTTTTAATTTCTTTCCCATCATTATCACTGTAAAAAAAAGAAAGATCTGAACTTAGAGAACAGTATTTTAAAAACAAAATTTGCACTATACTATTGGTAGAGAAGTATTTTATACAGGATTTATTTTTATTTTAAACCTTCCTCTTTGGCTGTTTGTCCCAGGTAGGAGTATTAAATGGGGATAAACCTCAAAACATGATAGTGGAATAAGAGAGCAGGCTTTGTCCGTCTGTTTGAGTCCTGGCTGTGCCACTAGCTGGCCCTGTGATTTGGGGAAGTTACTCTCTATACTTCAGTTTTATCATCTCTAAAATGGATAAATTGCAGTATTCACCTCATAAGGTAGTTGGGATGATTTAATGAGTTAATACCTAAAAGACACAGCATTAAGCACTCAGTATTAGATATTATTATATTGTTTTTATCACGGTCTTCAAAAATATTTCTAGTAAAAAAACTTTAAATCTGCAATTTTTTTCTGCTTTTTCTGTTTGTTTACTGAGTATATTAAGAATGAAAGTACCTGGCATAAACTATCCTTATAACACTTGTATCCGCCCTCTCCTTAATAGTTGACTTCTATTGTACCTAATTTTAAATTGTTGTGGGACCTCTTTTTAAATAACGATTTTCATTTTATTTCTCTGTGCCAACTTTTTCTGATTCATCCCTTTGATCTTCAGGCCAAAAGTACTCAATAGATCTAGTTATGGGTTACATGTAAGGGAAATACTCTGCATTGGAGATACATTGACCTCATGAAGATTGAGTACATTCTTGTGGGCTAAATGTGAGAAGAATCATGCTAGAACAGTATGTGGTATAAGATGACTTGGTAGTTTCACATAACCTTTTACCCCACGTGCCCTGTCACCTTCACCCATCTTTTGTTTCAGAAACAGCCTTAGGACAGGTTGTCATGTGGCTGTACTTTATTCCTGGTAGAGAAACTGGTAGGCTTGGCCAGCCTCCCACCGCCCTCTTTATTGATGATCTCTGAGTGACTGGAAAGTGAACTAAAACAAAGCTGTTGATACTTTAGGGAAGATGGTGGTTATGTATGCACAACAGTAGAAATTTGAGATTATTCTTTATTATAAATTGTTCTTTTTAAGATGTGAAGTATCACGTTCCTTCAGTCTTCCTAATGTAGGTTTGGCTTTTAAAGAATAGCTAGATATATTTAGAACGGATCTTTAGAAATAGTTTGTTATTACTATTTTAACTTGGTGGTTTAATATTTGTAAGCCTCAGCTTAAATCCTTCAGAAAAATGTAAAGGACCACAATTTTAATTTAGGATTCTGTAGCATAGTAGTTAATATGTAGACTTTCAGGCAAGACATATTTTAGACCTTATGTTGGCTCCTGCTATTTATCAGATACATGATCTTCGATAAGTAACTTAAATTTTCACTGAGGTTATTTATTTGTAAATAGGATACACTAGTAGTGTCTTCCTTATAGTCAGTGCTTATATAGAAGGTAGCTAGCATAGTGCCTGTTGTGTTATAAGAACTTTTAAAACGTTAACTGTTACCAACATTCTCATCGTCTCTGACAATAGCTCTTGGAACCAGTGCTTCGCCTGCTGATTTAGCGAACATTTTGTTAGGGTTGTGTGACTTGCACACGTGTTCTCAGTTCAACATAGAAATCAGTGTTACAATCTAAAATTTTTGTTTTAATTTTCTACTGCTACTGTATCTGCCTTGTGCTGTGTGTGTGTGTGTGTGTGTGTGTGTGTGTGTGTGTGTGTGAGAGAGAGAGAGAGAGAGAGAGAGAGAGATGCAGGATGAAGGAAGTTGTTCAAGACATAATGGTTAGAGAAATTAGCTACTGTTTTTAGATCTCTGTAATCCAGAAATTTTGTATCTCAAATCCTAAAGAATATTTGGGGTAATTAAATGCCAAATTACCCCAAATTTGCTTCACTTAAAGGTAGTGTTCCTTCTTAGATCACTGAAAAGGTGATGTTTTCAAAGTAAGTCTTCATATTAAGTTGAGATTTGACATGTAGCCTGAGAGTTTAAAAGCTAGTCTTTCTTGTTTCAAAAAAGTTGAGGTATCTATTTCAATGAGGTTTGATAACTATAAACATTTGTGTAATCAGCACACTATTTAAGATGTAAATCAATTCCTTCACCCCCATTCTTGTGTTCCCTTCCAGTCACTCCCTAGTTCTCTCCACGAAAAAAATCACTGTTTTGATTTCTTATAGAATAATTTTATCAAATCTTGAAATTAATATAAATGGAATCATACAAGTATTTACTCTTGTATCTGGCTTCTTTTGCTCATCACAGTGTTTTGAGATCTGTCCATGTTGTTGAATGTACCACTAATTCATTCTTGTTTATTGCTGCATAGTATTTATTCCATTGTGTGAATTCACCACAGTTTTGTGTATCCATTTTCCAAATAATGGACTTCTGGATTATTTGCAGGTTTTTACTATTATAAATAAAACTACTTAAACATTGTTGAACAAGTGTTTTCTTATGGAGACACTTTTTATGTCTCTTGGGTAAATGATTAGGAATGGAATTTGTGTAATCACAGTAGGTGTGTATTTAACTTTATATAAAACGTCCAGATCCTTTTTCAAGGTGGATGTACTCCCACCAACATTGTGGGAAACTTGCAGTTGTTCCATAGCTTCACTAACATTTGATATTGCTAGTCTGTTTAACCTTAGTTATTCTAGTTGGTAAGAAGTTGTCTCTCACTGTGATTTTAAATTTTCATTTCCTTGATATTAAGTCTTCAGTTTCATTTATCAATAACTATTCAAAAATAGTTATTTTTGGACACTTTTCGTTACTCAGGAGTTTCTTATTAAGTACCAGGAATATGCTCAACTGTATGTCTAGCTTTTAGGAGTATGTTTCTATTTAAAATTCAAATAAGTTAAATACTTAAAAAAATGAAACACTTGCAGGATCCTCTTACTGTATCATGTTTACTTAGTCTTCATATTTTTTATCATATTATACGCCTTTCTAGTTGATGCTCATGTAATAAAAAGAACAATGTCATTCTTAGGTAGTTACAACTCCACTGTTAATTAGTTCATGAAGAATACACCTATTTATTTGTGTTGCTCTCCTATGTCAGATGATATTTGCTTTATTTTGACCAATGACCTGATTATCATGAAAGTCTTAATATTTGTACAATTTCAGGCCCCAAGCAGTCTTCTTGATGCTTTGGAACAACATTTAGCTTCCTTGGAAGGAAAGAAAATCAAAGATTCTACAGCTGCAAGCAGGTACATCATTTTTCATAGGGCAAAGAGCAGAGTGATGTTTCTGAGAGAGTAGATGAATCTAGCTCAAGTTCCAAGTTACTTCTCTTTATCTTGATTGATCATGTATAAAATGGGTTTAATGACAGTAGCATCCTCATAGAGTTGCATAGAGTCAAGGATTAAATGGATTAATACATGTAAATTCTTGGAATAGTTCTTGGTCTTCAATAAATATTAGCATCTATTAAGGTGATGACAGTAACTACTTGGTTTAGAATTGTGTGAATAGTGAATAGAATAGTGTGAATAGTTCTCTTAAAGATGATAATGCAGTCATTGGTGTGGTGTTTTATAAGATGCCTTTTACAAATGTGATTAACCCTCACAACAGCCCTGTGAAATATGCAGTAGTAACTCTGGACCTCAAACCTAGGATGTCTGACATCAAATTTCATCATCTTTCACTAATGCTAGTTCATGGGGTTGATTATCGACATATTTTAATCAGTCTATTAAGCTTTGACCGTATTCCCAAGACTGGGACTAATTAGTCTAGCAAGTTGAAAGTAACAGACCATCTCACATTGACCTTGTAACATGATTTCTGTGTTGGGTGGTGACATGAGTAATTGTCGTTGTGTTCTTATGAAGATTTCCTTTTAATAGTATGAAGAAAAAGTTTGAAGTATAATGAGAACCTTCCTGCTTTTTAGACTTTTTGATTGTTGTTTCAGAACTTGGTTTATTTTTATCAACAAAAATTTAAGTAATTTCTAAAGGAAACTGTTGTTACTGAGTTTTAATAGTTTTTAATTTCAAATAATGCTCTTTGAATTTTCTAGTAGTTTTTAGACGTACAAGCCAAAATTATAAGGCCCAGTTATTTGAGAAAGTAATGAAAATATAGCTGAGTAGTGCAGGGATACCTATTTATCTCATGTTTTTTATCATAAAATTTGTTGGGCTCTTGCGTTTCTGTCACAACTATGTTACTTGTCTTCTGAGTTGTATGTCTATATTGGCTCATTTATAAAATTGATTTTACATAAAATTTAAATAGTTTTGTCATTTGTGTGCTTAGAATAGAAATTAGTTATGTTTGGTGTGTGATAAAAGGAAAATGAATAAAGGTCACTGAGGATTAGTTCTTCTGGTTATAATTCTTTACCATTTTGCTAGAATTAGCATTTTGGAATTTAATGTTGAGGTTTATAATATGGATAAGGTTTTGGTATAAGGGAAAGAAGGTGGCTTACTGTGAATCTGCCAGTGAGAGATGTTGCCTTGTGCATGTATAATACGTATGAAAAGGAAATTAGAACTCAGCAAAAGTGTAGCAGAGAGAAAGGGTGCCAGATGGACCAGTGACTGGAATGAAATTGATCTTTTGAAGGGACCTGTAGTCCTCTGGGAACTATACCTTTGGGTTATTAAAAAGGAAACATACCTACACACATTATTTATTACAGGGACTCATGTTTTAGTGTTCTGTAGTAGTACTGCCAAAACCCAGGCTGGAAGTTAACAGAGAATCATTTCCTGTAAGAAACTCAGTATTTTTTACCCACCTGGGTTTTCGTGGAGTATGTGAGCTCTTTCCTAATTTCATGGGTTCCCTCCCTTGGGGTTTAGAAGAGGCAGTGTCCCACCCTTATTGTGAAGGCTTTCTAAAATCTAACAGTTATTTAAAGCAGTGTGTGTAAATGCTAATAATCCTCTAGGTCACTGGATAGAATATTTCCTATGAAGTACTGGTTTTGACTTCATAAGTTCATAATTATAGTGCTCATCCATGGCAAGGCTGCCAGACCATTTCATAACCAGGTTGTAATGTGAAATGCTTGGCAAAAAGCCAAATTACCTTTGTCCAATTATTCTAGGGCGACAACACTTTCCAATGCAGTATCTTCCCTGGCAAGTACTGGCCTGTCTCTTACCAAAGTGGACGAAAGGGAAAAGCAGGCAGCATTAGAGGAAGAACAGGCTCGTTTAAAAGCTTTAAAGGTAGGTGTGTGCATTCTCTTTATTTGGAAAAACAGGTACATGTGTTCATAAAGTAATTAGGACCTCTATAGAAACTAACTATATTTAATGTGTAGTTATCCAAATGGGGTGACATCTAGTACATAGTCTAATTTTTCATCCCAACATTGAATGACTAGTAAACAGTCAGTGAATACCTTTCTGCTGTCGAAACAAAATTAGAAAATTAGCTTTTTACAGAGGCCATACAAAGAAATCTGGTTTCTGGATTCCTTATGGTAGTTACCTTTCTCAACAGGAACAGCGCCTAAAAGAACTTGCAAAGAAACCGCTTACCTCTTTAACAACTGCAGCCTCTCCTGTGTCCACCTCAGCAGGGGGTGTAATGACTGCACCAGCCATTGACATATTTTCTACCCCTAGTTCTTCTAACAGGTAGGTGGAGGCTTAAAGACTCCCTCGAAATACTTAGGTTTAAAGAGTCCTCAGAGAAATTTTGCAGAGCTTTCCAGGTTTAGTTTGACTTACCAGTTTTAATCATAAATTCAAGCAAAGGAGGTGGTGATAAAGTGGTGGTGGAGGTAGATAACTAAATATAAAGTGATAAGAGTTTTCATTTTGTATACTTAGGAAATGGAAGATGGCTAAATTATAAATTTATACTAATTGGAATATGGTGTTTTATCTCTGGCAAACATTTCACTGTATAAAAGTTAATCATAATTAAAAACATTTATGAAGTATCTAATCGTTCAGGACCCCTTATAACTCTTGCAGATATGTGTAATGGGCATTAAACATACTAATATTTCAAAATATCCTTTCACTGGATATTAAGTGTCTTACATGTCTATTCCTGGTGTTAAAATCAGTACCCTGGAATATAGTAAAAGTTTAGTTGCCAGATTTCTGTGGTATTGAAGCCTACCAAACCAACTTCAATAATTTCGTTGCTTAAGTTTAGCTACTTAACAATGGAAATGTGATATTTCCAGGCAAATTAGAATAATTGGCTTTTTCAGATATGTCCTGTCTTTTACCTCACAGTAGTTTAAAGTAGAAGTTTGGAAGTTCAGTTTGAATCCTAGCTCTCTTTATTTCTTAATCTTCTTTAAAAAACAAAAAACAAAAAAGACACCTCAGTTTCCAAACAAGATAATGTGTGATATAGGTCAGGGGTTCTCAGTCTTTAGCAAGCATCAAAATCACGTGGAGGGTTAATTAAACCACAGATTTCTGAGCCCCACCCCCAGTTTCTGATTCAGTAGGTGTGGGGTGAGGACCAAGAATTTTCATTTCCAACAGGCTTCCAGATGACAAGTATAGGATTTAGCACAGTATATGTTGTTATTAGCACATGATGAATGCACCATAGAGTGAGATGGGGTTTTTTTGTTTGCTTGCTTTTCTTTGATTTTATTGTTGCTGTTTATTTTATTAATTCATCCTTGAAAGGTCTTCCTGTCCACCTGCGGACTCCTATCGCAGCTCAGTATAACTTATACTAACTCAACTTCTACCTGCTCCCTAAAGTCTTAGTAGATGTTTGTTGAATTTAATTATGTTTTTCTCTCCGCTATATTTTTTTGTTTGGTTTTGTTTTTGTATGCTGCTTTCCTTAGTCCCCAATAAAATAACATTGAACCCATTGAGTGTCAAGTTTTCCATTTGGGGACCTTGAAAACAAGTCTGTCATGGGGAGATAAATGAAAAAGCATGCTGATTGTTTGCAGTTGAAACAAGTACTAAATAAAGAACTGATTTGACTATATTTCACTTAAAACATTCAAAAGTTTTCACCTTTTTAATAGTAATTGTGGGCAAATCTTACAGCCTATTACAAAATGCTTATTGCATATTTTTTATTTTTCCTCAAAGCAACTAAATCCATTTGCATTTTTATTTATCTACCTATAAAACTGTTTTTTATATGTCAGAAAGACATGCCTTCAAAACTTTGTTTTAGAGTAAGTATAAAAGTGATCTGTGCTATGTACACATGTAACGTCTCAATTCATGGAAACTCTGGGACTTTTTTTTTTTGAGTTGATTTTCCTTAATCACATAAACGTCTTGTGGTAAAAAATACATCATGTAAGTAGTGCCCCCTGGAGTTGTGTAATGGGGTGAATCTGCTTAAATTGATGTCATATATGCATGGATAATTTTTGCCTGTGTTGTAAAGCAGTAGAGGTGAGGTTAACAGGTATTTTACTTTGTTAGGGGTATTGGTATTGCAAATGCACTTGAAGTTCTTGAAAGATTAGAAATAGGAAAACAAATTTCCTTCAAAAATTAAAATTTCCATGATGTTTATATTTCAGAATCACGTTGTTTAGGTTCATGTCAATAAAGAAATCAGTTTTTTACTGGGGAAGTTACTGATCCTTTCCAGAGGGGTATTATTTGAATCCTTTGTAAACTTAAGATATGGTATTTGAATATTTTTTAGGCCTCCTTGGGGTGTGCTGTTATATGAGGAATATGCAACTGCTGCCTAGCTGAAACTGTTCCTCCTTTTGAGATGTATTAATGGGGCTTTCTCTCACTTTTTAAAAAATGTTTTTATTTACTGGAGGGCGGGGATAGAAGGGAGTGGCTAATGTAGCAAAGTTTACCTATTGAATAAACCATCTTTTCAAAATATTTTCCTAGCACATCAAAGCTACCAAATGATCTGCTTGATTTGCAGCAGCCAACTTTTCACCCACCTGTACTTCCTATGTCAAGTGCTTCTCAGGTAGCAAATACATGGGGAGGTAAGCATTAAAGAATTCTACTTTATATGTTATAGAGGCATCTCCCCTTCCTATTCTGTGGTATTTCATTTATTTGTACAGTTTTTGGTTACACTTGATACATGAGAACTTGAAAAATATTAAAAATGACAATAAAGTCATTTTGCTCCTTGAAGACTTTTTCACTTATTTATAAAGTAATTTTGGAATTCAAGTTCAATTAAATTATGAAATGAGGTTTAATGAAGATGAAGAAGATGGACCAAATGTATGTTTAAGTATGAAATCATTCTTCTAGTATTGCATTTCTATTCTATAATCAGTAAATGCATAATGGTTATTTTACTTTTGGTATAGGGAAAAAAAAATTACTTGCAGGAGAAAAAAAACTCACCTTGTGTAAGTATATGATAAAGTTCTAATAAAACTCAGATGGTGTTACCAGGCAGTGAGCTGTTCTGACTAGGAAGGATTGTCATGATAAACTTATCCTACTTATACTTTAGATGTTGATTTAATTCAGACTTACAAGATTTTGGTATTCAAAAAATTAGCAACAGGAATGTTTGGTGCCCTTGAGTAGTTCTTTGGTCTTGAGGTGACCATATGACCATGACCTTGGCATCTTTGAAGGAGTGAGCCTAGTTTACGTGAATTTTTAAACAGTTTTGCTTGGACATTTAGTATGTTTTCAAATCATTTCCTTTGGTTAGGTTTGGTGATTTTGTTTGTATATATGTAAGTATTGTTTTACAAATACTCAAATATTATTTGGAAGGGAAAGGACAGTGTCTAAAGAACTATAGAAAATGGCAAGTTACCTTAAAGTTTATATTGGCTCACAGATAAAATCTGAATTGGTTGATTTACCTCTCATAACAAAGATAAATTAATTGTTCTGGTGAGTTTTAATGGTATCTGAATTAGACTTTTTTCACTTTTAATGATTTGAGTTTTAAGAACTTTTTTGTTTTATGTATTTATTTCTTAAGGCTCTATTTTGTATAATCTCTGAAGGTAGGAGTTTTTAAATATGTTGTACAGTGCTATATCCCCAATGACTGATACATATAATAGGTACTTTGTGAATATTTGTTGAATGAGTGAACGTTTTATTTTTTTCTAAACTGGTTATTTCTGGTTCATGATAAGGCAGAGGACAGGAATAATGAAACTAAAATGCTAGATTTTTGGACTAATTTTTTGAGCCACAACTTAGTTAAAAAAGCTCATTGACCGACTCAGAAGGACAGTTTAATTTAGCTGAATTTTAAGATCTGGGAGTAGTTTCTAAAAATGATAAAGTCAACAAATTTGTAGAATTATTTGTCTGAATGCACTGTAGATTGCCAATTAAGATTAAGAAAGGAGTTTCTTAATATACTAATGGTGATTCCTAGTTTTAGGATTTTTAATCTGCCCAAATTTACATGCTTAATGTACATTGCTTTAGACTAGGTTAGTAGAATTAATATGACCACTTACGTAATTGTAGCTTGCTCCCCCACCACCGTTTTTTAAGTAGTTTTTCTAAATTAAGGCTGAAAAGTTTTCTTTCCAAACAGATGAAAATTTTTACAGAAGGCTTAATGAAAACTAATATAACATTTCAAAAAAACTGAACTCTGAAATTGTTTTGTCTGGACCCCATGTACAATTCTAACAAAGACAAGTTGAAGTTCCTGCCTAGAAGTATTGAGCTCATACTTGAAGGCAGATAATTATAAGTAATTTGAGCCTGTAAGAATTGTTCTACGTTCTAAGAAATATCCCATAGCAGTCTATGTGTGAATACAGTATGTTGGAATACATTTAATTGTGTTTTATTTTTCTATTTTTGGTTATTTTGCTTTATGTACTGTTTCCATCAAAATTTTCCCTACGTTTTAACATTAGGCTTGCTCTGTACAACTGAGACTGTTAAAAGTGTTAAAAATACAAATGAAGTGTAGTGGGAACAGAGGCAGGAGCAATTGACTATTATTTTTCCAAAACCTTAAAGTCATACATACAAGGAAAGGATGGTGATCTTCACTATGAACTCCTCAGTTTAAGAATTAAATCTTGTCTTGACTTTCATATAAAGATATTTGGTGATATGTTCAGAGCTTTGACCTCTGCATATTGGATAGCTGGAGTATTTTAAGCTAAGAACTTTGATAATTTTGTCAGTGTATTGTTGATTTCCATGACTTTCAGATTAAGATTTTTTACTTCATTTTTTAAATTGAAGTTAGACTGAGATAAGTAAGTAAATCTTATGTATAAAAAATTTTGATTATAATGAAAAATATTTAAATGTTTTTGAAATAACGTAACGGTTTATATTATGCAGCTTTTATAGTGTGTGACTAAACAAAAGATGTGATTTTTGATGATTCTAAAATTTTATTCTATGCTTTCATATGCTGAAAATGGATGTTAATATCAGATTTGGTATTTAATTTAGTTCTTATCATAAACACCACAGAAATGATGTATACTCCCAGTTACAGATAGGTAGTGATACAAAGTTAAAGGAAAGTAAGTTTTGCATGTTTATGTGAAAGGCATTTAAGATTCCACCTAAAAATGAACTTAGAACACAAGCTTTCCTGTTCTTCTTATCGCGTTGTTAATGAGCCTTTGAATTTTTAAGAAGTGGTCTGGAGTCTAAATAAGCACTTGGTGTTGAATACTAATAGCTGAGAAAATTTAAGTTTTCATGAACACTTTGAAAACTGAGTTACAGCAGTTCTAAAAATATACAGTGTTACCAATATTGTATATTTTAGGGAAGATTTCAAATTTTAATTCAGGCAAAAAAGAATTAGCCATTCTGAAGTTTAATTTGCATTACTGTCGGCTAGCATGAAACAACGTTTTATGAAAAAACTCAGTTTTCTGTGTGTAAAAAGTATGGAGTATCTCAAGACTATGACTGGATTGGTTCTATTTTAATCATTTTTAAAAATTTTTTCTATGACTAGTGTAACAAAATTAATCTTCCAAATGAATAATTATAAAAATAATGGGGAAAAAAAACCTATTATTTTTAAGAAGTTTAAGGAATTTAGAATAGAGTTGCCAGTCTAGTGAATAAAGTTTAAGTTGGAATGGCTGGAACATTATTTTTTTGTCTTAATGAATGCTTTTATTATTTATAGTATAGTGTCTGTTAGTCCACTGACACCACCTAGATTACTTGTAGTGTTTTGTCGAGTAGATGAAGACCTGGTTTTTCATACTGTCTGATTGACCTACATACAGATGCACTTGCACATGTTTCTGCATATTCTTCTCTAGGATGTTTCATATAATAGGAAATGGTTGATATATGTGCTTAGGTAAAACAGTGTCAGTCAGTAGAACAGCAGATAACTACCATGTTTCCCTGAAAATAAGACTGGGTCTCATATTAATTTTTGCTCCAAAAGACGCATTAGGGCTTATGTTCAGAGGATATCATCATGAAAGGTCATGCTAGGGCTTATTTTCCGGTTGGGGCTTATTTTCCGGTTGGGACTTATTTTTGGGGAAACACGGTAGTCACCTTTCCAGAACATGTCTTTTCTCACAACCCAGTGGATCTGTTACAGAAATGTGTGGCCTTTTCCCAAATGACGTCTTTCATGGCTTCTTTTGCATGGAAAACTAGAGAGATGTGAGCTGTTCTGTGTTGCTTACTTGTCCAACGGAGTATAGTGTACTTTAAAAACTCCATGCAGCTATTGAATATTTAAAAATAGTACTTTCAACCAAACGGATAAACTCTAAACTTACTGCAGCTGCTTTCTTATACAAGAAGTTACAGTGGTCATCATTGTATTTTTATTTTTAGTACATAAAGTCCAACTTATATCTGACTATTTTCTACTTTTTATTTCTGAATATTTTTTTAAATTCTTTTCCCCCATTGTTCCATTTATTGTTGAGGAGAGGGGTGGAAAAGATGTGAAAAATGATTCATTTGAGTTTGAATAGTATACCAGTGAATTTTAATACATTTATAGGACTTTACTTTTGGGTGTGAATTGTTTCATAGTAATGCTTATTAATTCCTAGAAAAATCCTTAAGTGATACAAAACTTAACGTTTTAAAAAAATGATTTATTATATTTAAGCCAGTGACCTCAATTTTTTCTTCATATTTTTCATTTTTAAATAGTTACAGGGTTTGTGGAACACTTGCTTTGAGTTTATTGACTTAAAGGAAAGTATGTCTGTATTGTAGTGAATGAGCTGGTCTTCAGGCTGTTGCTGCCCTTATTTTTCCATCATACAGCCTTAGAGTAAACTACAGTGCTTAATACTGTGAAGGTACCGCAGTATTTTTCATTGAGGGTCACAAACTAGACTAGAGAAGAACAGGTTGCTGGTTAGAGGTACAGGAGTGTCTTCTCATTTTTGTTGTGTTACAAGAGAAAAAATTACGACGCTATATTTTTGCTGTTTTTTCCTCTCTCCATTCACTTAAGGTAGGATGAATGGTTTTCAATCATTAGAATGACAGTTATCTTGAATGAGGTATAGGCACAGTAGATACCTGATTCTAAAACAACTTTTGGTGTAGAATTTGATAATAGTATATATGGTAACATTCTAGTAGGGAACAATACTTTGGTTATTTCTTCAGCAAATCATTTAAAGCCTAAATGATTTGGCTTTAAAACTCTTACTGGCCTTCAGAACTGTTCAGTCTACTAAACGGCCAATCTTCATCTCTGTTGTTAATTTTTCTAAAATTCCTTTCCCCATCGTTAGACCTTTTCTTCATCTTTACTTCCTACCTCTGAACCTATACAAGAGTTATCTGCACATGTTAGAAACAGCCTTTTACCCCTAATTCCCTTTGTTTTTAGAAATTTTACTTAATACTGCACACATATCAATTGTTTATATCAGTTATTTGAGTAAACATAGCTATGCCACCAAAGCTAGTACATTCCTACTTAGAGCGGTGAACGTGGTTCAAAGTGTGTGGCTCTTTTTTACAGAAGGATTTTGGTTAATATTCTCTCTCTCTCTCTCTCTCTCTCTCTCTCTTTTTTTTTTTTTAATTGGCTTCCTAATGTTGGAAAGTAGATCTATCCTTAGTGCACTACTGTTAATAGTAGTTAAGTGTAACAGACACATAAATTTTTTTTTTTTCTGAGGATTCATTTTAAAATATGTTAAGTGTAGTTCTTCCATCTTGGTGATTTTGCATTTAAGATTAATATAAATAGTAATATAGCTACTACTTTTCACTTTGCATCTTTCGACTAATTATAATACTAATTAATTTACTTCCTTTCTTCATTTTGCTGTAATGCACTTGGACTACACAGATCCTTTCTCTGCTACTGTAGATGCTGTTGATGATGCCATTCCAAGCTTAAATCCTTTCCTCACAAAAAGTAGTGGTGATGTTCACCTTCCCATTTCTTCAGATGTATCCACTTTTACTACTAGGACACCTACTCATGAAATGTTTGTTGGTAAAGTACCATTTAACCTTTCTTTCCAATTAATGTTTATATTGCCTGAGTATTTTTTTTACGTATCCATTAATTATTTTTTAAAGCACTGTAATAATTACTTTGGATTTTAATATCACATTTTCAAATAAACTAAATAGCAATAATATAGTGAGGTTTTTAAATTTGCACTAGTATCTCTGATTTTGTTTAATGCAAGTTTTTAGGAAAGAAAATTTCCTTTGAAGTTGGACTTCTTTTAGTGTTTTGTTCTCTATCATATTATATTGCAATAGTCAAGCTGTCTAGCATCATGTTGCATCATGTTTATTACTTTAGAGAGTTGGTTATTAGGAGAGTCGATTGAAGAGTAATATCTCTTAAACTTACATACTTATTTCTGTGTGCTTACATTTTTCCCTCTGTATTTGGAAGCAACGGTCGTTGTATTAGTAGCTACCTTAATCTGTTTTTTTTTCCTTTTTGAACTGAATAGTAGAATTTTGGATTGTCTAAAATCCGTACATGCCCTCTGTCCCTGTCTTAAGGGTCTCACTTCATTATTCGCCTAGAGATAAATAAAAAACTAGAGAATGAAAAGTAACTTGACTGAATAGGCTTTAATTGCAGTATAAAAATCCATAAAAAGGCAGAATTTCACATAAAAATTATACAAGGAAGAGTCAATTTTTAAGTATGTTCTAAACCAAAATGTTTTTGAATCTTGCTAAGAAGATGCTAAACCTCTCTTAAAAGATGGTAAAACTGCTTTTATTTGATTCAAAGTAATAGCTTAAGGTGATGCAAATATAAATCATTTAATTAAAGCATCATGCAGAAAGTCCTTTGTGTACCCTAAATATAGATCATGCGGCCAGGCTCTGGCTGTTCTGTTAGATTTATTAGAGAGAGAGAGGAAGGGAACAAGGGAGATTAATAGAATGCAGTGGTTGGAGGTTTGAGAATGTTCCATGGCAGGTGCTCTAGTTGTATAAAACTAGCCTAATAGTTCCAAAGTTTAATTATTGATCACAATGATTGCTTCATGTCATTGTAATATATTAAAAATTATATAAAAAGTGGTTGAAACTAAATTTCACATTTTGTTACTCTACAAAATTTGTCAAATAGTACTTCATTTGCTTGGTAATGAGGGATTACTAGAGTTACCCTTGGAGTTTTTTTATTTTTTAACAAGTTTATATTTTCTATACATTTACTGAGTATGAACTAGTATATGTTTAATAAATATGGCTGCCTGTGTCTTTTTAAGTCAGTTTTCTTAACTTGGAGATACGAAACAGATATGTCTTTCCTTTGGAGCTATATGTTGTTTCCATCTTTTAGGTCAGATTAGTGCCTGAGCTTCAGCCTGTCAAATCTCTATGTACTGAAGAGGGACAAGATAGAAGACAGTAATCTTAAGTTAGAAATCGTAGCTATTTCACATTCAAGCAGAAGCAGAATAAAATATAAAAGCCATTGTGAGCGAGTTACTTAATTATTATTTTGGCTTTTCAAGGAAAGTCTGTAACAAGGAATATACTAGCAATGTCATTTTCCTAATATTTCTTAAGTTTACGGCCTATGGGTTGGGACAAGAATAAGACCAGAAAACAAAGCAGGTTAGTAAAGTTGATGGCCATATACTCCAAGGTGAGTAGGTGTATTTGAAAATCAAAATCATAGAATTGATAATTTAGAGTTTGCAAAGCCCTCTAGAGAATGTTTGGACCAGCTCTCAACTCTCTTACTGGTAAGAGATTATTATTACCATTTTATGAATGGATCACCTGCATCCCAGAAAAGTTAAATGCATCAAGATAATCCAGCTGGTGGGAGCAAAGCCCGAAGCAAGGGACCTGCACCTTTGCTCTGTAGTGCACTTGCCTTAGGGAAGTACAGGCTTTCATTTAAACCCCTTTATACTCTTTCTGAGAACAAATAGTACAAATGTAAGTCTAAAGTATACTTTTTAAAAATCACATCTGCTAAATTTTGTCATTAGAAAGAAAAGACATTATTAAATACTTACTTATTTTTTTTTTTTTTAAATGAAAATGAGTACAGGCGGGGAAATTTAAAACCACTGATGTCAACCATTAGGTATTAGTCTAGAACAACAGTCAGCAAAGTTCTGAGTCAGACTGTAAATATTTTTGGCTCATGAGCCACACAATCTCTGTCACAGCTACTCAGCTTTAACATTATAAAGTGAAAGAAGACATAGAAAATGCATAAGCATATAAGCTTGGCTTGTTTTCCAAAACTTTATTTACAAAGACATGCAGCTGTAGTTTGTTGATGCCTGTCCTAGAAGAGGCTTTCAATCCAAGTTAAAAGTTCCTAAGAAGTGAAGCTGTGTAATAAAAATTGAGAGTTTCTTACTCAGTACTATAAGCATGAAAGGTCCACCCAAGGTCTGCCAGTCAGTCCTAAAAGCTGCGTTGTCTAATTAGCCACTGACCACATATTGTCATTTAAACTTCAATTAAAATTAAATGTTAAATAAAATTAAAAGTTTACTTCAGTTGTATTAACCACATTTTCATTGCTCAGGTAGCACATATAAGTAGTGGCAACCATATTGCACAGGGCAGACCTATAGATCATTTCTGTTATTAGAAAGTTGTGTTGGCTAGTGC
The DNA here is from genome assembly GCF_036562045.2 of Rhinolophus sinicus. Taxonomy (NCBI): domain Eukaryota; kingdom Metazoa; phylum Chordata; class Mammalia; order Chiroptera; family Rhinolophidae; genus Rhinolophus; species Rhinolophus sinicus. The sequence continues at coordinate 109,570,674 of NC_133756.1, forward strand.
TGCTTTTAAACAGTGGTCAGCAAACATTTTGTGTAAAGAGCCAGATAGTAAATACTTCAATCTGTACAGGATACATAAAATCTATTGTTTCTTCTTTTGTTTTGTTTCATTTCTTTTCCTCTTTCATTTTTTTGTTTTATAACAACCCTTTAAAAATGTAAAAACCATTTTTAGCTCACATGGCTGTGTAAAAATAGGCCACAGCCTGTAGCTTGCTAACCCCTGCACTATAGAACGACCCAGAAAAATCAGAGGATAGTTATGTAGATACCCTCCAGCCCTTCTAAAGGAGGACTTTGATCTGATGATGTGATGCTCAGTGTACTAAGTAGCTTGTTCTCATTAAAGCTAGAGGAACACTGAACTGTAGGTCAAGGAGAGTGGGTTATGGTCCCAGCTGTGCCATGTCTGGGACCTTGTCTAGGCCTGCTTCCTTATCTGTCAAAGAAGACATTAGAAAACAGGATCGTATTAGCCAAGAAGCCGACTGCTTCATATTTTTTTTACCTAAGAGATGCAGTGTTGGTTATTTAAAAAAAAATTGTGAATGTAATATACCTATTTTAAATATAGTACTCATAATGGAGCCTTACGTGCTCTTTTTAGTAAGGCGTAATTTGAAGAACACCAAGTACTCGGACTCCCCTGGTTTTTTGTTTGTTTTTAATTACTCCGTTCCACTTTTAACTGTTCCTCCTCCTCTCTCTCTCTCTCTCTCTCTCTCTCTCTCTCTCTCTCTCTCCCCCCCCCTCCCCCGCCCTCCTTGTATGCCTTGTCAGATTCTTTTTGTGGTACTCAAGCTTATCCTAATACTACCCTTATGTGCCATGACCCTTCTACTGTAGCTGGTTTATTTGGAGGTAGGTAATGGTATATCTCTAAAATGTGTCAATTATGGAAGAGGGATTTGTCTTTCTTAAAAATAGTTTTTAAAATATTTATAAGGAAAAATACTTATTTGCTTTTAAAAAACACCATTTTTTTGGCCTGATTTTGTTTTCCTTGATTAGTCACCTTATTGTTTTGTGAGTGGATGCCTGTCATCGTCCAGTTACTTTAATCCATACTCAAAACTTTCAAATTCTCAGAAAAGTTTTGTAACATTTTTATATTATAAGCTTATGGAATTTAAAGCTCTTTGTATAGGTGTTAGTGATAGAACATTAGATAATTTTGGCTTAAGTTGTTGCACAGGTGTTACGAAGATTCTACTGGAAAAAAGCATGCTTTTCCAGCACTATGCAAAGGCCATAGAAATGGGAAGCAGTTTCTAGGGAGGCATGCCAATTTGATATTCATCTGTGTCTTTCCAGATATGTTCTAGCCAGTGTATTAGCAATAAAACCTCAAAATCCAGCTGATTTGTGTGTGTGTGTGTGTGTGCATAGGAGTTGATTAGTGAAATTGGCATGAAAAAGTAGGTTTGACAACAACTATAAAGAATTGAGATTCTTAACTGGCGGTAAGAATTGGACACCATTAAAGTATTTAAAAATGGAATTTATGAGGGCATTTGATGGAAAGAATGTTTGGAATCCAGTGAACTTGGATTTGAATTCTAGTTCCGCTCCCTAACCTGTGTGACTTTAAGCAAATATTTAACCTCTCTAAGCCTATGAAAATTGGGGTAATGTCTTACAGGATTGCCAGGAGGTTTACATATATGACTGTATAATGTCTAGCACTATCCCTGGCACAGGGATATCATTATTAGAACTATCATTAAAACTACTATTAAAAACCATCTTGTATATGCCGATCATTTCATATTTGGAATGTGCATCTTATCTAAATTATTAATTAATCATCAGGTACCATTTTGAACACTGATTGTTTTTGCATCGCTTTTAGATTTTAAAATTGCCAGCGATTGTTCACGTTTTTGGCCAGCCTTTGCTGTGAAAAGCTCAAGTTCATAAAACTTGAATAGTCCTGATGAATAGATATAGTTACTCTAGCTATAACAATAAAAATTTATTTTTCTACCTTACTGGTTTTTGTAAGATGTAAAACCCCTAATAGATTCTGGAATTAAACAAATTGGGGTTTAAGTCTTGGTTCCACCACTTACTAAATCTTTATCTTGGGTAAGTTGTTTAATCTCTTAGTTTCCTCATCTGTAAAATGAGGACAATAACTATATCATAGGGTTGTTGTGAGGTTTAAACAATACCCTGTTGATAAAGCCTTTGCATAGAGTTTAATAGGAATTAATAGTAGCAGTTATTTTCACAAAATGTACAAGGCCTCATTTATTATGGAATTACCACCACCAAAATCCATTAACAACCCAGCCAATTTTTGTTAAAGGTGTTTGGAGTGTCTGTCCCCAAAGCTTGTTCATCTTGTACCTTTTAGTTAACTTATTATTGTCCTCTTGAGATTTGCCCTGCAAGGCAGTGGTTTCTAAATGTTCATCTATGAAGTGGTGCTGGTGAGTGACAGTTTTCACTGGACCTTGGTGAAATGAAAGAGTCGGCAGTTAGTTCAGTGTAGTGATTAATTCAGTTAACCTTAACTCAGAGAACCTGTTAGTTCATCTTTGTTTGTTTTGTTTTGTTTTTTTCTGGTCCATAAAATTTTATTTTGAAGTGGTGATATTAGTTTTGTACCTTTAAGTAACTTTTAAAAAGTAAAGGTTGACAATCCTTGACAGTCTCCAAAAAAGTGACCCTGGGATAAAAGGCCATAATTTGATAATGTGCATTGGGATGATGTGTAACTAACTCTTACCTTGAAGGTGTGTTGTTAACCAGCATTTACTAATTAAAAAGTTACTTTGAAAGTGTGATGCTTGCTTCCCTGGTAGCCACTCAGCTCTTATAATTTATTAACATTTTCCTATTTTCTGTGTCTATGTGTAGAGGCTTTTTAAACTTGAGGGACTAGCTTTGGTTTACATTATATGCTTTCAAACCTTTTATACTTTTAGGTAATAATATTGTAATCTCACAGATTGGTCCCCTAGTAACCTCAGAAGATGGTTCCTCTCTTTACAGAAAGTAATAAAGTTGTTTTTGTATTACTGTAAAAAATAGGCTAATCTCTGATGTCAACCAAATTCTAGAAAGTAGGGACAAAATAGCAGGAGAAAATAGGAATTTGATATGCTACCCTATTTATAAATTATTGTTCCATGTATTTTCTAAAGCTTAGTGACATTATAGCCAAGATATTGTTTCCAGAATGATTTACAGAACAACATGTGTACTTCTTACACTGCAGTGATAGTGTGGACACATAATTAAGCATGATAGATTTTTGTGTTTCTTAAGTAGATACATTGGTTCTTTTTGTAATGAGTTATGAGAAGAACCAGTAAGCCCATAGTATGATTTTTACACAGCTTGTACACTTCGAAATGCTGTTAAATTGTTAAATCTGTATAATTCTGGGAACCTTTTGAAGAATGGTCAGATTTATATACTAAATTATTTTGTATTTTGATAGTATTTGTGCTTTCATTGTATAAACAAAGTCTTTGAGTTAAGAGTAGTTTAAGGGTTAAGTACGCACAGAAATAAGATCAAACTTGTACATTAAAAAAAAAAAAAAATGTGCCCTACAGAATATTCGTGCTATGATATAAAATGCTGCTATTTTTAAAGTTGTATTGTGTGTACTCGCTTGTGTGAGTCATTGTTGATAAGTCACTGCTTTCTGGCCTCTCTGCCTTTGGGGACCTTTTTGGACTTCTTACCAAATCTTGTCCTACTTTTTACAGTTTAAGACCAGTCTTTTTAGTACAACCTCATTGTACTTCTTTCCATCTTGGTGGTGTACATTAAGAATTCAAAGTGAGATTGAGACAAGACTGAAAGTCCTTTAGCAGAAAGTTGAGAGAGGAAGAGAGAGAGCCTATGTTTAGGAATCAAAAGTTTCTTCTCCATAATGACATAGTTGTTAATCTTCTAATATCAGATTTTCTTTTTTTTTACATTCTGAGTTAATAGAATTTAGAAATGGAAGAGAACTTAGGAACCATTTATTACAGCCTTCAGCAAAATGAAAGAATTATTTCTTTGTGATCTTTGCTAGACTCTTCTCTACTTGGATATATACTCACTGATTTGAAAGCTCCCCAAGTCATGTGACAGCCCTATTAATTTTAGATGATTTTAATTCTGTTTAGCCCCTAGAAATTCAGAACCTCACCTCACAAAAGTACGGCCTCACACAATTGAAAATCTTACATTTGTTACCTCATCATAGTGTGGTCTCAGAGACATGAGCTGGGTGTTTGTTGGCTTAATTAATACCACTGGCATCAGTGCAATATGGACAAGAAAGAATAAGATTTCCTATTTATGTTCTGGTATTTTAGACTAGAGTTAGGTAAATTAGCATGGTTGATTGTGTACTTGTCATCCCTATTATTGGAAGTAGTTAAGTTGAAGTTAGAGGGTGGTTGGGAGTTGAAAATTGGTCTGTTTCTCTTTAATATCCAAAATGCACCTTGACACAAGGGCGGGACATAAGGATTAATGAGTTGTAACTTGCAGAATCCTGTCCCTCCTTGAAAGAGTTTAACCATATAGCTTTTGATTAACCATTGAAGGAAGGAAAAGAGAAAGGAAGGAAGTAGAAATATGGGAGGTGATTAGGTAGAGGGAGAAAGACTCTTGGAGATACTGAGTAGATTCATATATTTTTAAAGCACTATAGACTATTTATTTCATTCCCAAATGATCTCTTACATTGTGTATATTTTAGATGTGTTCAGTTTTTTAAAGGTCACCGACATACAACAAACACTAAAAATAAGCAAAGTGTTTTTTTTCCCCCTGTAACAAAACATACTAGTAGTTCAACTTCAGTTGTTCTGTTGTTAGTTTTCTTTGTCAGTGGGATGATTTTGTTGTGGAAAATGTAATCACCACACAAAGATGTGGTGGGTGGTGTAGGAAACATTTTGCTTGTAGGGTTGGCTTTGTTTGTGCTGTGGGAATTTATTGCTTTTTCCATTCTATTATCATTATTTAAAAACTATAAATGTAGACCTATTAAAGAACTGAGCTTTTTTCCATTTTGGATTTTCTTAGGATTCACTCCTTCTCCAGTTGCACAGCCACATCCTTCAGCTGGCCTTAATGTTGACTTTGAATCTGTGTTTGGAAATAAATCTGCCAACGTTATTGTAGATTCTGGGGGTAAGAAAAAACTGTTTTATTAACATTGCTATAATGTTCTATTTTGATTCTATGTAAGGACAGATAATGCTTCTTTTAACACGTATGAATAGATTAAATTGGGATACCAAGGAAGTTGTCTTTCCTCCCCCAACCACTAGATGAGAACTTCAAGGAACTATTAATATTAACTGTTACCTTTCCATAGTGGCATTTTTGATTCTGGGAAGACTTTGTTTCAAGAGAAAAAGAGCTTTTGCTAAGATTGGACTGCTAACTTACTAGTGATTGTGTGTAGAATGTTGTGCCTGTTAGTCAATTTAATTTTTACCTTTTACTGAAAGAAAATTGGTCTTTTTTGAAAACTAGTAAAATATAACTGATGGTGCCTTCACTTGTTGAGATAGTCCATGTATAATCAGCTAGGAGGGATTAAATAGCAGAGCTGTGCGTGCAGGGGCTTTGTATTGTTTTCGGGATGATTCTTACTATAAAATGCTTGTTCATTTTTAAAAGAACTTTGTAAAGCTGTCGAGCCAGCTTTCTACTTAAATGTTGCCATTTAGTATCTTATTAATTGGAAGTTTGTAATGATAGAGTTTTTGTAAAGTTGACAATTCTATTCTTACCATGGAATGATGGCCTTTGATTTTGGTAATTAAATTCGAGCCATTTAAAGAAATATATTGAAGTGTTCTAAATTTTATAATACACAGTTGTTGTCATCCAAAAAGTAAGCAAGCTGGTAAAGAATATGTATGGATTAGGAATTTATTATTTTTTGTGCACTAGTAGGTTTATAATATTTTTTGATACATTTGACTTTTTCCTTTTGAATTTGTCTTGTTGAGAAAAAAGATAAAGGAAATAGAGACCAATTGTTCATATTTTGTAAACTAGCATTTTTAATGATTTTCTTTTTCAAATTCTATGGTATTCCTAGAACATGTTATTTAAGTCCTTTAGTGGGTTGGTCTGAGTGGATTATCATTACCTTCTACCCTTTGGAAGAGAATTTAAGGGATTTTATTTTCATTTCCAAGCAATGTCCTAGTTTACTAGATGGTTTTATGCAATTGTAGTGTCTTAGGTATACTTTAGGTTAACTGGTTTTAGACAGAACAAAAGATAATCTAATGGTCCATTTTCACTTGCTTCTTCTAGAGTACTGTTTTACATATACCTTACATTCTCCACTTTGGAGAGTATAACAAGGTCTATTAAGTTGGTGCAAAAGTAATTGCAGATTTTGCAATTATTTTTAACCTTTTAAACCACAATTACTTTTGCACTAACCTAATATAAAATATTATTTCTTAAAAGAAACTTGAATCGAAGTTACAGAGATGTATTTTTTTGCCTGTGTTGCTTCAGGTATAAGTGAGTCTTAAGACAATTTTGTCAGGTGAGAGGGAGAATCACATTTCATTCTCTTCTCTTTTACAACTTTGGAATAAGAATGCTTCTTTCTTCATCCCCTTTAACCTTAATGTAATTTTGTCATGAACTGAGACAAATTATTTCTATCAAAGCAAATACAGCCTTCTCAATCTGTTCACTTTGAAATGGTGAATTCTTCTTTTTCCATTTAAGCGCATGTTTAGTGCCCATTTTTTGGAGGACTTTCCCAGTAAAGAAGCAAGGAGAAAAGGCAAAGACCTCCTTTAGAAAGCTGTAGCACCGTAAAGTTCCTTACAAATCCTATTTCATTTGTTTGTAACTTTAAGGCTTTGATGAACTAGGTGGACTTCTCAAACCAACAGTGGCCTCTCAGAACCAGAGTCTTCCTGTGGCCAAACTCCCACCTAACAAGTTAGTATCTGATGACTTGGATTCGTCCTTAGCCAACCTTGTGGGCAGTAAGTATTCTTTGGATTCTTTAATCTTCTTTAAAATAAATTGTTTTATAAAAAAGAGTTGTTTTTAACTGCTTTCTTTTTCTCCTGTTCTAGATCTTGGCATTGGAAATGGAACCACTAAGAAGTGAGTGTTTTATTTGTATTCTTTGCCCATGTGCCACTTAGAGGTTGATTTGGCTTTCATCTCGAAAGTATGTGTACAGATGTCATCTGCATCTTAAATGCTCTGTTCAATCTAAATATATAGTAAAGAAATTTCATAATTATAGACATTTAATATTCTCACTTATCTTAATTTAAAGTGATGTAAATTGGAGTCAGCCTGGTGAAAAAAAGCTAACTGGAGGATCTAACTGGCAACCAAAGGTTGCACCAACAACTGCTTGGAATGCTGCAACAATGGTGAGTGGAAAAAGCTCATGATATACTAACATGAATGCTTTCAATAAATGTGTAACATAAAACTGTTTTTGAAGTGACATGCATAAATGGAAAGATTATTTTATTATTGAGTTTTAGAACTATAAGTAATTTGTATTTCTTTAAAGGAGGCTTTAATAAAGGAGGTTGACTATATTTGCAGGTACAATTTAGTAGTTAACGTTTATTTAAAGGTTACTTGTGTCAGGCATTATTCTAATAAATACTATGTCGTTTTATTTTATATAATCCTCAAATTAACCTTCAGTGGTAATAACTATTGTCCCCATTTTACAGATGAGGAAATGAAGACAAAAGGTTGCTAAGTAGTATGTCCAGGATCACAGAGACCTTAAGTGATTGGGTGGATTTTTTAGAACCCAGGTAGCCTAACCTCAAAGCATATGGTCTTAATCTCTACTCTCCACTGTTGGTCTCAAATTTATTATTCATTTATCAAGAACATAACATCTTTAATTTTATTCTGCTCTCACAATTGTTAAAAAAAAATAGTCTTTGCTTGGCTTTTATTAATATTGTCCTATAATTTATACAGTTGATTCTCCCTATTTGCTGCACTTAAGGTCTTAAAGTTACCCAAACACCGAACCATTGCTAGCTCTACCCACACATACATATTTCCCCCAACACTAGTGCAGTGTTTACTAATTCAGGGTGAGAACATAAGTGTAGCAAATCAGTTGGTGCAAGTAGAGAATCGACTGTGTAGGTATAAGTACACACACACTCCTTACGTAGATTATAATCTTATGGCCTAAAAACACTTACTCTGGTAGATTATATGTTTTTTATTTTACAAAAGAGAAAATGAGGTTCAGAAGTGTTCAGTGACTTGTCTGAGCCACCCCAGTGCCAGATTTGACATTCTCACCACTCTACACATGTCTGGAAATGACCTCAAAAGCATTACAAGCATTGATTTTTGAATTACAAATAAATTTTAGCGAGTAGGTGAATTTGCAAATACAGAATCCATTAATAATAAGGATTAATTATATATGTTAATTAAGTAGGTAGCATTTAGTTCACTAACTAAATGAAGTTCTGTTAATGTTTTTAATTATTCTAAGGTGTGGTTATCTCTTGAGTTGCTTTAAGGCTGTATGCCTGTCCTTGGTCAGCTGCTGTTTTACCATCACAGTAAGTTTTCCTGGATCAGAGAAAACTAGTTTCTTCTTGTGGAAAAATTTGAAACATGCTTTTTTGTAATTGTGCTAATTGCTGTGGCATGTTGACTCCACAATTTAGCCACACATTGTAGCTCCCCTGTTGTTGGTAGAGATCCCCATTATCCTTGTGGTAGTCAGTTTCTTGTTATAAAACCCCTTCTAGAGCATTGCCCCATTTTCATGTTAAAATTAGTAAGGTTGACCTAAAAAAATAGTGTGCTGATAAAATTTTGTGGGACGTTATCTAAAGAGTTTTGTTAGCTTCAGTCTTCATAAATGGAAAATAATATTGATTTAACCACTTTTTGTAGGCAGTATTTTTTCACTTGATAGTGGTCACTACCATCACTAATAATAAAACCTTGCATTTTAAATATTGAGGTTTTTACACACACATGCACACACTATCTTGAGTCTGTAAACGGTGCACTCTTAAGAGAATTTGAGTAGGTATCATCCCAATTGTAAGGATGAAGTTACGTGATTTCTTTGCAAGTACACATCAACTAGAAAGCAGATTTAAATTGAAATCCACCCCCATCTGACTCTAAATCCAGTGTTTTTCTCCGCAGTAACGCACCTCACTGACTAGGGAATGGCAAGAGGTTAGGTCAGTAGATTGTATAGACTCAGGTGTGAATTATACATTGATAATATATGAGGAATGATACAAATCCAAATGCGGATAAGAAAATACTATGAATATTTTCTTATTCTGCATTTAATTAGTTTTAATCTATATGAAATATTGTAAGTTTATAGATAGCACTTCACCTAAGATTGACTACTCGAATGTAATAGGGATCTAACCACCTAAAATTGGGATGTGAGTTGATGATAAGATAGCAGTATTTATGGTGCTATGTTATATGTGGTAATGTGTATCATCTCTTAAGGATTTTGTTAAAATATTTGTGTGTATGGATTTTATAGAGTTTCTTTTCAAAGACTAACATTTAGGGCTGTGATGTGATCCACTACTTAGGTAAACTGCTGCTTATGACATTTCTGGACATTTCTAACCTTTTTATTAATCCTTAAACACTGTCAAGGTTTTTAAAATATTTTTTTAAGTTAAAACAAATTCATTGATATTTTATTAAAATATATAATGATGCTATACTACAAACTCTTAGTTATGCTTGCTTTTTTCTGTGGCAGACGTTACATGATGCAGCCTTGTTTATGGGATGCACTGAATTTTGTACTATTGACACTACTGATAGATTTAATGTTTTAATGACACTTGTAATCAGTAAACTATTATGTATGTAAGGGGTTAATGCCAAAGACTAAGTTTCCCTGATCAACCTTGATAGTGTTTTAGTATAGATGTTCTTCCATTAGATACTGGAAATACAAGGGATTTTAGGTAGTTAGTGAATGTACATGTGAACTAAAATGCTTTCTCTGTGTATTTTCTGTTGTGTAAGTACTTGTTCTAATCCAGTGTTATTGCATTATGTAATTGTTCTCCCTGGGAAAAACAGAATGGCATGCATTTTCCACAATACGTAAGTGACCAAAAACTAGCCTTTTTGCAATAAATTGGCATGCTATATTAACCACTGCTGTAGCAGAATCTCATAACCTTCCAGCTATTACTTGTTTTCACATTCAGATTTTCAATGTGCCAAAAATTCTTCCTAGCATCTCCTGATTTCATGGGTGTGTTGCAGAATTGATTCTGATGGAGGCATGGGAAATACAAATTTTTTTTCTTGCTTAATATTCTGCCATTTGCTGCCAGATGGCTGGGTGTCTGTGTGTGTATCTGTGCTGCCACTATGCACTTGATGACTTCTGAATGAAGGGAAATGTTGATTGTGGTGATGTTGAAAATAACAATTGCATGAAATCTTACAGGCTTCTGCTGTACTTGGCAGTTTGTCTGCTGCTCTTGCAGCTCTTGGTTTTTAAGTAGGTAGAAACCAATAAGTCCTACATGCTCACCCAAATACTAAACTTTTAACTATTCCCTTTAGTTACGCTTCATTTACCTTCTCCATGCATACGTTCAAATTGCCATATAATTTCAGTTTTTTGTTTTTTGTTTTTTTATGTTCCAGCAGTGTTATTGGTCTTTCACCTGTATTCAGTTTCAATTTTCGTTGTAATACACACAGGGAATGTTGTTAAGACAGCAGATATATCTAAAATGATTCTGTGCTCAGATTGCACAGCTACAGAGCATCAGTTAAAGTAGGAGGAGGGCAACTTAAACATCATAGCGGTGGGTGGCTCTTTCAGGCATTAAAGAATAAACAGACTTCAAAAGTTACGGTTCCTCCTTCAAATTGTTGCTTTGCAAAAGATAACTTAAATAATTTATGGAATAAATGAAAAGGAATGCTAGGTAATATACATACTCTGTAAGAGCTGTGTGTTTCATACAAATAGCTATACTCAGTAGTGGTTTGAAGTATTTGGGGTTCTTTGAAAAAAGTGAATGAGGTCTTTAGAAACTAATTTTTTGGACAATCATTTTATTAATTGATTTGGGACCTTTAAGTTTTTTTTCTTTGCTCGAAAAAGGAAGTGCCTAAGAAAAACATGCAGTAATATTGCCTTTTCTGGGTAAACATTTTTTTTTTTATGATAGTGGTAGACTTTAAATTTTAGAATTTGGAATATTAGAAACAGAATATTTTTTTAAATCCTAAGATATTTAAAGCTGTAAAAAAAAAAAAAAAAGCCTGTTGAAATCTTGGATCATTGTTTAAGTATCTAAGTTTAAATGGCATTTTTTCCTTTCTAATCATTCTGCTTTTCTGCTAATTGCAAGACACAAGCATTAATTGACACAGTTATATTTTTAAAGTATAGTTGACAAATTGACACAGTTATTAATGATCACAAGTGTCATATTTAATCACAGCTGTCTTAGCAATTCTTTTAGTGGAACTACAGCTATTAATTCCTTGAACTCAGTTGACCTACATGAGTTATACTTCCTTGTTTATTTTTTCTTTCACGATTTCAGGCACCCCCCGTAATGGCCTATCCTGCTACTACACCAACAGGCATGATAGGATACGGAATCGTAAGTATTTTTCTAGACACAGCTTTTTGAAAATATTTAACATGCTTTTATTACAAACTTAACTGAAAAATGAACATAGTGCCACACATACTGGTAGTGCCCAACACAGAACCTTGTACCACAGCATTGGTTTCATAAGTATTTCTAGAATAGTCAGTATACAACAGATGTCGTTTGTTAACGTTCATAGTATTACTTGGCTTATTCTTCCCTCATAACTTTGCTACATGTTTTATACTTCATTACAAACTCATTTAAACATTAATGTTAACTCCAAGTCTTTGTAGCTGTGCCCTTACGTTAACGCCAGTGAGGTCTTACAACCTTAATACTGTAGTGGAGGGAGGGATGAGCAGTTCTTAAATTGGGTGGGATGTGTTTAGTAAAGGCCAACGATTGGCACAATACAAAAACAGTCCTTGAACCTTGAACTCCTCACAATCCACATTCCAGACGGCCCTTACTCTCAACCCTCTTCATATGTAGACTCACTTAGATAAGAAATGGAGGTAGTGGCTTCAACCCCCTGTACTTGTTTGAGGAATTACTGCTGATAGGAGATGGCACTACATCACTTAGTATTGCTGTGGTGGCCCCTGTGCTGCTTCTTCATTTACATCTATGGAAGTAGCTCTTTTCCTGCGCAGGAAGAAGTTTCACAGCTTTAGGACTGGTGGTCATTACCTAAGAAAGGGTCTGCACAAAAACTCAGACCACAAAATTAAAGTGAAGTTCTCTCTACAAATAAGAGTCTACTTGAAAGGTTAAATAATGACTTGTAGAAAGATAAGATTTTAAATAGCATTAACCGAAATAGTATAGTGGTCTGTGAGTGCTCTGTTTTGTCACTGAATATGTTAATTTTATACCATGGAGTGGTAATTTTTAAAGCAAGAGATGGTTGAGATTGTATTAGGTTGGTGCAAAAGTAATTGCGGTTTTTGCAATTTTTTAACCTTTTACACCGCAGTTACTTTTGCACCAGCCTAATATTTTCTATTATTCAAGAATGAACAAATCGCTTTGTGTGTAAATTTAAGCCTCTTCTTGGTTCTCTTTAAAAATGTCTGAAAAAAAATGAAAGAACCACAGTAAACCTCTTAAAAGAATCAGCTGTGCTCACTCATGTTCACTTGCATGATGGCGTAAGAACTTCATTTGATATACAAAGTTAGTTTACTTAGAAATGTCTTAGTCATTTTACAGTTTTAAGTTTTCCTATATATAAGTTGGCAAATTTGAAAATTTTTTGGTCTAAATTATTTTGTCTGCTCCACTTTAGTAAGGTTTAAATTTTGCAGCTCATTGTATAGAAAAAGTTAAGCTTCTATACAGATTTTAAAAATGAGCACATTAAAAACTTTTCATACCAAAATATTCTTAAAAATTGTAGCTGTCAGTCTTATTTTCATTTACAGGAATTTTCCCTTTGAGTTGAAGCAAAAGTAATAGTTTTTATCTCTGTCATCCTTCTTGTTTACTTACTTAAGAGGAAGATGTGAGTCTTGTTTACTTACAGTAACTCGGCATTTTTCTATTTTGTAGCCTCCTCAAATGGGAAGTGTACCTGTAATGACACAACCAACCTTAATATACAGCCAGCCTGTCATGAGACCACCAAACCCTTTTGGCCCTGTATCAGGAGCTCAGGTATTAATGTGTACATGTAACTGTTCTAATGTGCTTGATGTGGAAGGAGTACAATGCTGAAAAATCCTTTCATACAACTTGAGAAACAAATTGATAGCATTTTCCCTGTTCATGGTGGATGTTATTTGCTTCATAGCTTTCTCATCTGAGAGCTTTTAGGAATATTGATTATTTGGAAGGATAGGGCAAGCAGATAACTTGAAGTGAAGCACAGGAGATCCTTTCATTTTTCAGCTTTTTGGAATATTGAGCTCATTTTAATAAATTGGGATCCTGAGGAGCACCGGTAACTGGGAGTGGATTGTGAATTTAGCTCTGAGTAAGAGGTAAAAACCATGTTTTTGCAATTCATATATTTGCCCAGGTGCTTCTTTTTTTCCCCTTGTTCATGTTAAGGTAATCTTTTATTCCTGTTCCTTAATCATTCAGGTATTTACATTGTAGATAACTGGGAGTTGGGGTAAATTGATGCAGTCATTACCCTTTTATAAATCAGTTAATTTTTATGCATTTGTTTTAATAAAATGGGTTATGGGTATTTATAGTTTTCTTTCTCTTCTGTCTTTTACCAGCAGTAGTTTTAAATACTGACTTAACTTGCCAAAGCAACATAACTAGATTTTGATAATCTTTTGAGACATTCATAATTTCCCTAACTATTGATGTAGATGTTTTCTTGAGATTATATGTCTTCCTCATGTCTTCTTTTTTCTTTGTTTTTCATAACTTTTAACTTTAGACATATTTATTAAAAAAAAATTTTTTTTTTTGCTTTAAGAAACTAGGTGATAAGAACTTAAATGTATGTAAGAATAAAAGCTACAGCGCACAGCTATAAGTTTACTAGGAACTGCTGACTACAGAAGTTTTTTCCCCTGATGTGTGACTAAACCCTGCACCCAGTCTGGGTTTTGTCTTATAAGCTCCTGTCTAAAGAAACAGAATATATTGTTACCTTAAGTTTGGCTACTGCCTGACAGTTTACAAGCACATTCACATAACATTATTGCCTCAAAATAATCTTTAAGGTTGATGGGCCTGGTATCACCATCCTGTTTTATAGAGAAAGCTGAGACTTGGAAAGTTTCTTCAGCCAGGTTGGTGAAATGCAGCTGATTCCCAGGAGTCCCTGATCCTGGTTCAGTGCCCGTTGGTATCATACTGCCTTTTTACTAACGGGACTAAGTCCATATCGCCCTACAGCAGCCCATACGTCTTCTTTTTATCAAAACCACTCTGCAAACTCCTTGGGTTTCCTTATAAACTACATGTACACGCACAGGATATAACTACGTACGACAGTTGTCAAGAACATCCTCTACAGTTTTGGATAAGACTTTCAACCTTGAAACATTTTATATTAGTTACACTTTTTTTTCTTTTTAATATGGTTTTTAAAAATCTTAGTAAAACTCTACCTTAAAAAATGGCTGACCCTCTAGCATCTACTCTTAACCCAGATTTTATATCCTGTTACCTTCGAAAATCCACATAATTCTTTCACCAAAACACCAACAAAATGCATGAAAAGAAAACAGTGACAGAAATGCCTTTTCCTAATGACTTTATGCCAGAAGAGAAGAGAATGAGAACATTAAGGTAATAAGTTTCTAGTTGAGAGGTCAAATTTGAAGTGAGCACTTAACTCAAAATATTATTGATTGAAAAGTATATGAAGCAATCACATTGATAACTAGAAAAAAGAGAAAATTAGGTGTTAGTGAAGTGGCTCAAGGACGCTCTGTCTCCTCACACAGTCAGTTTGAATCATTTGAAAGTCAGAATCTTAAATCTTTTAATGTTACTTTTAATTCCCTTTTCCCCTGTGTTCTCCACACGTCTCATCACACAGTCCCACTAATTATTTCACTGCCATCATTAGATCCATCCTTCTTTCTTTATACAGGCTTCACCCAGATTTGAACCTCTTTATCTCATGTTTATTTTACAACAGTCTCCCTGTGTTCCTTGCCTTTCTAATTTTTTAATCCATTATGTAGATACTGGCATTATCTTCTATAGGTAGTATTTGTGGCCTCTTATCTTTATACTAAAAAATCTAAGGAGGTGAATCTAAATATAACTGAACATATAAGATATCCCCTCAGCTTTTCTTTTGTCTTAAAAACTACCACACGAAATCTACCTATTTGTAAGAATAATAATGAATAAACAGAATATTCAGGTTCTTCAATTCCTATGCCTTTACAATTCTTGATAAGTATCCAGTATTCTGCTGATATTGACAGAAGTCTTTTGTCTGTATAAAATGGATTTACTCTTTACTCACTCTATTCTTTTCCAGTTCCTTTTCACATCTTCTAAGATCTGAAGTTCTTTTCCTTATCCTGCATTATTTTGCTTTATAGAACTAACTTATCACTTCCTCAAATCTGTCTGTCCGTCCATCTGTTCATGCATCTATCAATCCATCCATCTAGCAAGAGACTCCTGTACTAGGTTGTAAGCCTCATAGAGGCAGGCTTCTGTGTGGCTTGTTTACTTCTGTATCCTGCCTGGTTCCTCAAACAGTATCTTACTCATAGTAGCTTTTGAACATTATTTGTCAAACAAGTAAATCTGCTTACCTTTTCCATTGATCTTTTTACTTAATAACCATTGTAATAATTTATAGCAGTGTTCAAAATTGGTTTCATTGGTTGGCAGTTAGTTACTGTAAGGTAAAATGTCATGACTCACCTGAGAAATGAAGACATCTTTAATTTCATAATTGAGTATTTTTAATAATTTTAAAATTGAACTACCTTTGAAGTAGGGGAGATTTTTCTCATGCTTTAGTTTTTAATGATTCTTAGCCAGTCCTTGGATTAATTTTTGTCCCTGAATTCAGTGCTAGCTATAACTAAAGTAATATTTCTTAATGAATTACCTTTTAATTGTTCTCTCATTATTTTGCTCTTTTTTCAATTGGATTCAAAATTCCTTGGGGGCAGAGGACATCTCTTTGTACATTATAAAGTAAATGGTAGTTTAAATGTAAAGAGAAATTCCATCAAAATAAAATATTTTAATCAAATCGCAGTTCTATAGCTATTTCCAAAAATCATTCTCTGCTCCTTGAAGTGTGTTGTAAGCCATTACTCACCTAGGGCATAACCTGTAGCCCTGGGTCTCTTGCTTATTTAGTATTAAATCTAGTTAATATTTTTGAGACTACCTCAGCCCTCCCAAATATGTTTATCTTCTTGCCGTTTAGTGAGGCATTCCAAACAATGTGTTGTGTTTTACATTACATATAGGTTACTCTAAGTGCTGCACTAGTGCCTGCTGGTGAGCAAGTAGCTAATAATACCTTCCAGATGGCTGTTAGCTCCACTTTCTGTTCTTTAAAAAATTGTCTTCGTTATAATTTAATTTAGCAGATAATACTGTAGTATTGAAATTATGCCTTTCTATACTCTTAACCCTGTTCTCCCCAGTTTTTGTGCTGGTTCTATAATTTTTAGATATTTTTATGTAACTACTAGTTGCTTAAAGATGGCTATTAACTTCTTCTGTTTCATGCCTGACATTGTACTTTTATTTTTAAAAAACATCTTCCTAGATGTTTGACTACATGGAAAATACTAGATCCCTGTGGTTAATGCTTTTTTCCTCTTCTGTGCTTCCTCAGTATTAATCACTATTTGGTTGTTGCAGGTTATGAGTGTGTCTGTTTAACTGGAGAAAATGGGAATTCTTACACCGTCTCGTACTGGTGCTTTATATAAATCTTACTGGTACTTACTGGTATATAAATTGAGATGTCCGTTGCTGACCAATAGTTTGTAAATTCTTTCTGCATTTCAGTATGTAGGTATTATGTACTAAGCATGAAGACAGTTTTAACCTAGTTAGTTTGAGGGTTTTATTTTTTTGAAAGTCACTGTGATGTGAAGTAACGTTCTTTTAAGGAATGTTATAAGGCAGTTTAGATGTTGAAGATCATTGCGGGGAAGAGTGGTGCTTGTTGTGTTCTTATCATGTCCTTCTATGAGAAACTCACTGATACATATCAGTCTATTTTTTCAAAAGCAGTATGAAAATCAGTTTTACATTTGAGCATTTAATTTTTAAAATATGCATATTAAAAGTTTTGTGTGTTTCTTGATTGGTATTGGGTGTTTTATTAATGGAGGATTGCCAGTTTCATTTATGGTGGATGTGGCTAAAGATGCAAAATGGCTGCTGTGTTTTTTTTGTAATGGCTAATTTTAAGTAAGTCTGACATCAGTTAAGTGTCTGAAAGGAAACAATGGCTTGTTGTGAGTGCTTTTTACCCTTCTAAATAGGGGCACTGTTGGCTTTAGATATTGGAATAATTCAAGTCTTTTTTTAAAAAATTGGCCTTTTTAATGACGTTCTTGTGTGTAAGAACTAATGGCTCTCTTTGCCTTTAGGGGAGGGGTGTGTGTATGTGTGTATTTTGTTTTTTGTTTTAACTTTCTTGGTGTGTTAATTGTGGGTGTTGGCAGTGCCTCTTCTGTCAGCTGATCTGACCAGCTGGATTTCTGTAAAGAAGGCCTTTTGCCTCGGCAGCAGGGTGTTGTGCTCATTCTCCTGGCCTAGTAGAAGATACCATGAGGGAATTTATTTTGGGAATTGGGATTTAGTACCATAGCTGAGAATGGTTCTATAGCCTCAGGGTACACCAGAGTCAGTCAAAACAAAAATTTGAGTTGTCATATCTGGTGACAACTGTTCTTAATAAGACCTACCGGTGTTATTATAAGACCATTATTATAAGACTTACTATATGACTGTTCTTATAAGACCATTTTAGTGGTTTCTTTTTGCTGAGGACGTCTTTTCTAAAAGGTGGAAATCTTAACTTAGAAGGAAATTGTATTTCTTGTCTTAAAACCAGAACACACTTGTCAAGTCCTGAGTGCTTGTGAAGTTCTGTAAGATCTTCATGCTGAGCATCAGGCCCAGGTGAGGCACTGTGTGTAGGAAGCACAAGGGCTGTCGTGACTGTCCAATCGTGACTAGAGAAGCCCCTTTTAAAACATTACTTGTCTACTTTAAGCTTTTCCTGTATGTTAAACATAGCCCTAAATTCTGGGTGAGTTGAAATTAATTGTATGGCAGATTTTTTGAGGGGAAGCAAAGCACCAGCCTTGGAGTCAGCAGAAATGCATTTGAGTCTGTTATTAGTGTCGGAGGGCTGCTGTAACAAAGTAGTACACACTTGATGGCTTAAAACAACAGAAATTGATTCTCTCTCTGTTCTGTGAAGTTGGGTGCCCGAGGTGTCAGCAGGGCCATGCTCCTTCCAGACCCTCTAGCGGAGCGTCCTTGCTCGCCTCTTCCAGCTTTTGGTAGCTCCAGTCATTCCTTGGTTTGCAGCTGCAACCCTTTAATTTCTGTCTGTGTCACATGGCGTTCTCATGTGTGTTTCTGTCATCAGGTGGCATTTCCTTCTTATAAGGACACCAGATATTGGATTAGGGCCCACCCACCCTAATGACTTTATCTTAACTTGATTAGAAATGCAAAATCCTGTTTCCAAATAAGGTCACATTCCTAGGTATGTGGGCATTAGGACTTAGATACGCATGTGAGGGGACACAAATTCAACAATTGCAACCTGACTCCTCACTAACATGGTGTTTCTGGGCAAGTTGCCTATTATTAGGTGGGTGCAAAAGTAATTGCAGTTTTTGCAATTTTTTTTAACCTTTTAACCCACAATTACTTTTGTACCAACCTAATAACTTTGAGGACCTCAGTTTCTTTATAAAATGGTGATTTTACCTTGTGTACTCTATAGGTTTTCTGTAAGGATCAAATGAAAATAATTTGAAATAGACTTAGGAACGTGGAGGTTGTGGTATTTTTGTTGTTGTTGATGATGATTACAAGGAACTTTTTTGTTTGATTCTAGAAGAAAATTCTAAAAGGATGCCCTATTTCCAGATATGGTCCCTGTTCCCTGAGTAGCCCTTATTCCCAAATTCTAACTTACTGTATGTAATACAGTTTATATTTATTTCACGCATTACAAATTATCTTGAGTGTAAATGATTTATAGTTCATTATTTTGACTTAATGATGGCCTTAATTATGACTCATTATTACCTGGCGACATCAGGTAAACACATAGATAAGCTAAGGTGGTCACTGGGGAGTGGGGACAGGGCAGCCCAGCTGAGCATGGTCTGCACTGGGGCCTGAATCATCCACAGGGACCGTGGGCTGTGGCCTTTTCACAGGAACCAGACACCTCACTCTTCAGGACTGTATGAACAGCACCTGAATTGAGGCGGTGTTACCCTGAGGTACCAAGCTTTATTTTAGAATATTTAAAAATTTTATTTGGTCCAATTTAATATAGTTTATAAATTGTCTAATTTGTTTTTAGGGAAGGGGCAAACCATTTTTGAAAATGTTTAAGCCTAAGGAACTGTCTCCTTAGAAGTTTTCAGTGGAAGCCCAATATGTACATCAGGTAAAAGCAGGTAGCCTCAAGTTCATACATGGGATACAGTTTGGATTTTTCTTTAAACCAAACAAAAGTGCTGTATTTCTAATAGATACCAAATAAGTGGTACATTGCAGGTGCATGGAAATTATGATTTTGTCTTGTTATAGTACCAGTTGACATAAACCTTGGCTTTTCATTTTCTTTGGTTTCAAGGGGCAAGAAGTTGAAATTTAGTATGAATCAGCAGTGAACACTTTATTCAGATAAACTGAGCCAGTTTTCATGGTTCCCATTCATCAAATGGAACTTTAAAAGGCTTTCCCTTACCCTTGGAAGCACTTCTGATATTTGGAAGATGTTTATTTTTAATGTTAGGTCAGTTAATATTTTCTCCCACCAGTTTTTTAAAAAACCTTGTGATCTATTGAGTTGGTGCAAAAGTAATTGCGGTTTTGTAATTTTTTTTTTAACCTTCTAAACCTCAATTACTTTAGCACCAACCCCTCTCTTTTCTAATTTGGTTTTCTTTAACTCTTTTGTCAAGTTAGGTTGCCATAATTCTAATGAAGTGACTTACTATAAATGCCACCTTGAATAACATTTCTTTTTTGTTAACAGCTTTAAGTTATTGTAGACTTTTAGCAGTAGTCTTCAGTTTTAGAGGGGTTTGGGTACAGCATACCTTCAAAGAGGGATGTCCTAGGTTACTGTCTGGTGCCTCCTAAGTGAAGATAAGCAGTGTGTGAGGGTGACAGGAGTCATGGTGGCATAACTTCGTGATGTTTCTGATGGGCAGGAGCCCAAGGTGGGGTTATGTTGAGCACAAACCCAAGAAGGAATTATCAGAGGCACTAGACTCAACCTACAGGGCAGGCCCTCTCCCTTTAACAGTAGAGAAATCCTCTCTTTTAGCCACACTTCACAGAGACAGCCGAGGAATAGCATTATCTTTAATGTAAAATATTGGAATGCCACACTGTATGTTTATATCTCTATGCAAGTGGGTTCAAATGTACTACTAATAGCCTGGCCATATTCTAAACATTATCAGGAAACAACTTACTATTCTGTGACTCAGTTTTATAGCTGATGTCTCTGTGGAATCCTATTAAGTAGAGCCGTTATTTCTAAATGTTTTGATTGCACAACAGTGTCAGGAAAATATTCTTTAAACATGTACCCTCAGTGTACGTATATTTATATTATATTTATAAAGTCCTACAACAATATATTAGGTACATTAAAAAACGTAAACAATAGAAATATCAAAAGGGTGAAAAATAAGAGTTCTAATATTTTCTTCTAATATCCACTTTGGAGACCATTTTTTATACAGAGCTTATTTTATTGCCAAAAATCATTTTCTTTTAACACATAGAATGCTTGCTATGTGTAAGTCCCTGTGAATTTCTGAGCAAGGGACAGTAAATTATGTTTCCTACATCTGAGGAGCCTAACGGTGAGTATACTAGGGGTGCACTCGCCACTGTACTAGGGGTGAGTATACTGGTTGGTGGTAGAATTAAAAACCCTTAGAAGAGAAATAGTGCTGAGAACACAGCAGAAGAGCAGGAGCAACACAGACTCAATGGCATTTGAACTGGTCCTCTTCTGGTACAAGAATAGATGAGCATTTGATTGTATAGGTGGTAGGGAAGGTGGAACTATTTGAGTGACTAATATATGCCAGGCAATGTGCTGGGGGCTTTATGTATTTTTTCATTTTATTCTCAAGATAGTCATAAAAGAGGATACAAGCGTTGGGTCTAGATATTCTAAACCCCATTTTATAAAAGAGCCAGGATTACAGTCAGTTCCACCTACAAAACTGCTCCCAGGCAAAGGAAGTTCTACCCATTTTTCTCTCAAGATGTTGACGTTGCTTCTCCAGCCAAGACAGAGTGAGTCTCTGCAGCATTGCTATTTGTTATCCAGACTTTTGGGTGACTGAAAAAGTCACATGTAAAGATGTGGCAGAGTAGCTTCTTCTCAAAGAATTTTAAGCACAGCCAATGATATGTCAGAAATTTATCCTTAAATAGCCAATCCATTATTCTCCCATAGCTTTCAATTTCACTAGTCTCACTTTCTGAGACTGCTGCTTTTTTCTTCTTCTAACCTGGAATTTTCTTTCTTTGGGCCATTTTAATTTTATTGTATCAATACAATTATTTTTTTAATAATTTCTTTGCCCTAGTTATGTTTGCCTTTTATTAAAGTTAACTTATGATGTCTACTCTGTGAGACGTGTATGTGTAATTATTTTGCCAATTTAAGAGAATAGTAGTAGTTAGAGACTAGCATTTTTTTCTCCCAAGGAAAATGGATCCTCTTCAACTTTACTTGTAAGCCTCTAGGACTTCTCTCTCGCAGTGTGCTCATATACTGGGGTGGAGGAAAGTGTTACCTTTGACCAGATTCTTCAGGAGCATCGTCCTCCAGGACTGTCAGGTCTTCAGACCGTTGCACTCATGAAAACATGTAATTTTAGACATGTTAGGGTGGGGCTCTCATAGGAGACTTGTAATTTTGGATGCTGTCTATAAGCAAGGTTTTTGTTGTTGTTTTTGTTTTAACTTCAAATGAAAGAGAAAATTTGTTCTGAAGAAAAACCTAGTTAATCTTAGACTCTCCAGATTAGTGACAGATAATCACTTTACTCAAAGTCATTCTGCTTCTGAACGGTTATCCATGGTTGGTCTGAAGGGGGAGGAGGAGACGTCTTTCCAATGAAGTTGCACCTTAATCTGTTTCTATGGATGATACTTGAATCTCCAAACCCAGACGTGCTGCCCTGTCCTCCCGTCGGTAGCTGCATGTGTAATTTCATCATCCTTCATATTGTTTTTGAACATTTATTTCTGAGAACAAGGTGTGGAGTAGGTAAATGATTCAACCACTACTATAACTGAAGGTGATTTCTAAGCCTATAAATTGAACTTGATGTCCAGAACAACAAATTGCATATACTGGTGATGTACTGTTTGCTGGAAGTCATTGGCTATTCATTCTCTGTAGTGTTTCAGGTTTTTGGTTTGTTTGTTTTAATAAAAAGGTAGAAAGGAGATCATTTTGGACCAGCAAAGACAGATTTAGGGGCTTGAAATCCTTGATAGGGTTTGAATGTTGAAGTATGAATTGAAACTACTTTTTCATTTAGTCAACTTTGATTTATTGCTCAGTTGAACGCTAATGATGGACATTTCATTGTATGATGGCTCTGTGCTTACATGACTGCAGTCTTGTGCAGCGGGAGAAAAATTAAAAGTTTCTTCCAAACTAAAGTGGCTCATGATTGGTTTAAAATACTGAAGGAGATACCTATATGAAATTGAACATCTTGGTCTTTAGGAACTGTCTTTCTTTGAGGAAACACTAAAGATAGTATTTAACACACAGTTTACTTGCCTTACTATATATTCTAATTAAATGATAGGAGAAAATTCCAGGAATCAAGCATACATGTTCAAGCCAGAAGCAGAATCAAAAATCTGAAGTTTCATTCTCTCTGTTCAGGGCCATCTGTGGGGGTTAGATTAGGTGACCTTAGATGCATACGTATCAGCTCCATGGCTAAACAGGCGGGAGCCACCTCTCTGCGCAGAACTGTGAGCACTGAGGATAGGACTTCCATCTCCTGGGGGAGGGAAGGAAAGAATATTGCAGCTAGAGGTGTTGAGTCTGGACTGAAGTCAGAGTTTGCACAGCTTTTGACAGACAGCCTGGACACAGGAAGGAAGCCATCTTCCCTCAGTTTGTAAAAACAACACAATTATGCACTTCTTCCCCTCTCCCAGTCACACACACAGAATAAAAGTCTTAACCGTGTGGGTCAGCTTATATCGACTTTTTTGGACTTTCAGAAACAAGAATTTGTTTTCTGAAAAACACATGCCATTAGATACCCTTTAGCTTGACATGCAACTGAAATTTTTGTTTTAATAATTTCATTTTCTACAAAGGCTGCCTTTGTATTTATTGAAGATGACAATACAGAAATCACTTCTTCTTTCATTACATTTTCTGCTTTCATGTTCTGTCATTCTGAGCTCTGTTTTTCTTTCCCTCTCTCTGTCTTCTTTTCCCCCAGCTGTCGGCAACTTCCAGCCCCTCCAGTCACAGTCCTCACAGAGCTTCAGGAAAGGACCCTTTTGCAGAGCTCTCTTTGGAGGATTTCTTATAAATCACTTTAGGTATTGCTGCTTGTTGGGGGAGATGGGGACGAAATACTTTAAGGAAAAAAATGATCAAACATTAAGCACCAGTCACTCTTCTCCTTCATTTCTTTAAAGGACACCAAGTCCCCTCTCATCCTCCCCCTCTGTTCTTTGGGTGAAGAGTAAAAACATCACGATAGGATATAAGGACAAACAACTTTTGGAGAATATTTTTAATATAATTAGAAGGTATGAAGTCAAAGGACCATCTCTCATGTCTGCACATAAGCATCCATTGCTCACAGCAGATGGACGAGATCAAATGCCACCCTTAAAAACACCACCCTTAAAAACACCACCCTTAAAAACTGGCTGTTTTAGTCAGTCTGGAAAGAGTCATAGGGAACAACACAATTTTACACATACGCTTAGAGCTTGATTAGGAGCATCTTTAGTTTTAATATAATGGCCAGAAATCGTGTGAAAATTTCATTTTAACAGTTTCTTTAAAGGGTTATTTTTATGCATGCCTTTTCATCTCAAAATAGTAACATTTCCCCCTCTCTCCCAAAGGAAAAAAAAAAACCCAACTTATATTATTTTTTTTTAATTAAGGGCAAGTGAATCCTTGGGCCCTTTTTGATAGAACGATTCTGCATTTGATCCACACTGCCTCTGTTTGCTGGAAAACAGTGTAATTTGTTCTTCTTGGTGTTGTAGCCCCCAGTGTAAATATACCTTCTTTGAGTTTGTACTCTTCTGATTTGACAACAGTTTATTAGCATTTCTACTTCAGTAGTATCTTTGGAAGTTCAATTTAAGGGATGTCATGAAGTATCTGAGCGAATAATGACGTATTGAAAAGTATTCTTTTGTAGATCTTTCAGATTTTTATTTATATTAGTGAAGAAATGATTTAGTAAGCATGATATTACTATTCCCTTAATTATCTCTAATTTTATCATATCATTTGGAAATAATATTTCAAATTTTGCTTTCCAAAATATTTTTATGTGGAATATTTGTTCATGGCGAGATTTTTCTGAACTTGGCATGGAAAAATTGTTCATTTGTCTTCTTTCTTTTCCTACCCATTAGTTTTGGTAATAAGAAAGATATTTGGAAGGCCCTATAATTATGCTTCAAGTATTGAGTTCTGGCACATGATAAAGATAATACTGACTTTGTTTTACAATCAGGGTTTGTGATAAAACATGCTATGAACACTTCTGGGCCAGTTATGGTAAAAGCCATAAAGCATTTTTTTGTGTGTGAGAAGACATCCTACAGTGCAATGAATTAACTTATGCTTTTTTTTTTTTTCTCCAGATACAGTTTATGTAATTAGATGGAAGAGAATGGAATTATTCCAAAAAAAATCAAGTGCTCAAGAGCAGATACTTCCAGCAAAATCCAAACTGCTGTCTCTTAAACTCTCTTCTTCCATTAGAATGCTACAGTAACCCCGTGAAGGCCCATGAAGGAAATTGGGACTAGTCTATAGAAGAATGTATCAGTACAGTTTATAAAGCCAAGAATTGCCATGATTTCAGACTAAGATCTGTCTTTTCGGTGACTAACCCTTCAGTTCTTTCAACTCTTATTAATACCCATAATCAGTAACCTACCAAGAAAAGCCCTTATCTGGAAAGTGTGAAATTTGTATTTGAAAAGCTGCCTGGAGAGAAGAGCTGTGTCCTTTACTGTAACACCACAGGACTCTTTGGGGGGGCTGAAAATCATAACTCATAATGTGCAGTATCTTTCTTTTCTCCAGTCCTCCCTCACAGATACGGAAACAGTAACTCAAGTTAACTTTTCTTTTTAAAAAAATATATATTCAGTTTGCAGTAGACATTCCTTAAGTATTTGTATTTATTTATGATTATCAATTTACATAACATTAATATTGTATCAAACCTCCTTATGAAAATGAGTATGGATGTACACAGTATGTTTGATTTTTATCCACAAGAATGAATCTGATTCAGAATGCTTTTCAGCTGACATACAGAGCACTAAATATTTTAAGGCAAGTCCATAGGTCTGAGTTCTGAATCACGTAAGAATTCTCAGTCCCTATGGAATTTAGGGAAGCATTATAAATGCATTAATCCATATAGTGAATTCTGTGCCTAGGATTTTGCAAGGGAACAGTTCACTGACTAGGAAAAGCACTACATTTTAAATTCGGCATTAGTGCATCGGAAGGAACTTTACCGCTTTGTGCTTGGCATGTCATTATTTTCCATTTGATATTAGGGCCTTTCCAAAATGAATGTGAGGAATTGCTTTCACTTCAAGACTTTCCTTCTCAGTAAAATTCTAGGAGGTGTTATGGGGGGAGGGAAGGGGACAAAATCCTTGAACCTTTTATTTGGCTCATGCCATGTTATGATCATGTACCTTTTAAATAAGGGGAAATAATATCTTTAAAGTTAATGTCTAGCCAAGAATTTAGTTAACAAAGAAATAAACTGCACTGTTGATCGGTGCTTTGTGTAAATACATCTTAACATTTGGGTTGAGAGGGGCCTTAAGAAGGACAGTTTGTTGTAGGAAAGCAGTTCTGTACATGAGTTTAAGCCTACTTGTTGCATTGTCTCTGCAGATTCTATTTTTGTTTACAATATGAAAATGTATGTTAGCAAAAATGGGTGGATTTTCAAATAAAACGCAGCTTCCACAAACTTGTTATGTTATTCTGGTGTGAGGTGCATTTTCTTTTTTCCTTTTTCTTTATCATCAGTATCATTATTTTTTTGCTAATGAAAGTAAATGCAGGTAATTATATTTGCTGATTTAATAAAATGTAAAATTAATTTCTGTTTTAACTTAATTTCCAAAAAGATTTATCTTTGTACTTTTGGTTATCTTCTAGTCTCTCATTGATAAACTGAACTACTTATTCAAATTGTTCATTTTTGTCTTTTGATCAGATGCCTTTGGTCAGGTAAGTTTAAGGAGGAAATGCTTTGAGTTTGACATATTGATGCATGTGATTATGTCTGCCAAAGAAACCTCTGACTGTATCATGTTTCATATTGAATAGTAAATAGGATTCAGAGTACATAATAGAGGGAATAAAAGCTTTGTGCATTGATAAATGTTTGCATAATATTTGCCATGGTTGGAAAAAAATAGTCTCTAGCCAATATACTTTGTTAATTTTACCAGTTTTTAAGTTTCACAATTATTAAACCATTTTCTTATAAACTTGGGAAATTGTACTTTTGTAAGTTAACTTCCTTAACATTATCACAGATGTTGATTTGTCTATACTGATGTTTGAGTGGATGTTATATTCAAGGTCTATGGCTTGTTCCTTTTACATTACCTTACTTATTTTATTTATTTTTAGTATGTTTCATTTTGTGAAGATGCTGCATAAACATTTCCATCTATTGTTCAAACAACTTTTGGGCTTGTTGAATAGGTACTATTCAGATTTTACTCATTTTGCAGATTAAAATCAGGAACTAGAAAAGGAACTTACTCAGATTGATAAGCTAGCAGGCAGAGGAGCCACATCTTTGGTTTCATGGTTCATTGTTCTCTCTCTGACCTGCTGTAGTTAATTCGAATGTGTAAACTGAAAAGGGAATTTTTTTCCCTCTGTGGTCTAGACGGATGACCATTCTTTATTCTTAGATGGTCTTCTATGGTTCACATTTCCCGCCTCCTTTTTTGATGCCCAGACATCATGGAACAAGGAAAAACACAATGTATGATCATATTAACTTTAATCAACATACAGCAAATAAGGTAAATCCGCTGTTGAATGCGTAATTACATCAGGTTATAAACCTGTACATGCCCAGACCACCTTATTATCCAACCAGCAGAGTTGGTAGAGGTTACAGAGAGAGAGATTATTTTTAGCAGAGAGCAACTGTATCCATCACAGATCATTTTCAAAATTATTTTGCTTTTGATTTAACATCTTATTCTTACTCAAGTTTATGAGATCCTTTCCGTAACCAGCAGCTATGAGAGTCCATAGTTAAGAAGAGCACTTATTAGACCAGGAATCTTTTACTTCTTTATAAGCCAACAAAATTTGACCCTGGAATGGGATAGATAAGTTTCTCCTTGAACTAAAGTCATTTCAAGGCCCTTCTCTTGTTCATCACCATCAACAAACGTGTTCCACATTCTGAGAATTCCGAGTACTGGTGCAAATGCTCGTTCTTCAACACTACATGCAGAAAAACAAATGTATTCCTTCAGAATGAGTGTGCCTGCGTCCCAGAGCACGTGGAGGCCACAGCACTTTGCCAAATGAAGTTACTCTTAGCTGCCAAAAAGGTGGCGCCATAGCCTCCATCCGTGGCCTCTGCAGCTAGTTTAGATCTTTGTTCAGCCACACTTGCTACCATTCCATGGGTCTGACTAGCCCTTGTGGAATTCTCTCTGAATAGGCTCTGAATGGGAAGGCTGCAGTGTCATCTTCCATGCAGTCCCAGAAAACCTCACGCTGATTTCTTGCCATTATTGGTGTGTCAACAATCAGAAATGTTTCTGTCACTAGCTAGTATTTCCAGTCTAAGTTTGGTAAAAGCACTTAGTAAATACCCCATTTGTTACTGATGTAGCATGCAGGTATTGTGCTGTGTGAAACTACCCACGTTGTCAGCAGTTGTGTAGTTCTTCCCTGTGGTATTTATTTGGGGGCAGATGTGATTATCTTGAAAGCAGGGTAGGTTAAATTGATTGTAGGCTGACAGCCAAAAGGAGAGAAAAGCAGAAAGTTTTATGGAAACTTTGTTCCTAATAAGTTCTCACTCAAATTGCTTTTTCTTTATCAGTTACAAAAGCTGATTTCAAAGGGGGTTTTGAAATGAAAATGATGTGAGAATCACCTGGGGAGCTACCCTTCACCCTGTCTGACTGCAGTCGGACATCTGCCTCTTTTGAGCCTGGGCAGTTGGCCGCGGTCCTATCCTATTGGTAAACAAGCGTTGCGTTATGTTGCCCTTGCCTAGGATTGTACGAAGGAAATACCAAGAGAAGCGAGCAACCCCCAATCCCCTTCGTGCACCTGGACTCCAGGCTGCCTGCACTAATGTGCAGAACTTACAATTGATTTCCTTAGCCTTTCAACAACACTTTACATGGAAGCATGAAGTACACTACACTGGCTCTGCCAGCTAGCTTGGTGGCCATCTTCAAAAGCACAAAACGAAATTGGCTTTTCTCTGATCGTTTTTGTCCTGAAGTAGAGTAGGGACTGAAAAGCTCTACTTTCACATAATTATTGGGAGGCATCACGGGCCTGGTGGAGGCAGAGGCACTACAGTAGGCGGGGAAAGACTCGCTTGCGATACCCCACAAAGGCTTAGCAGAAAGATCTTAAGGCAGGTGCAAGGAAGGCTACACCCATTATGTGGTAATAAGTGCGATTGCTAGGGACTAATCTTTTACAACTGTACTGATACGCAGCACTTACAATTCGTGATGGACAATTTACATCACATATTTCCAAAGTAGAAATGAAGCAATGATGGTTCATTTTGTCTTATAAAGCTACAGTAAATTAAACTGGTGTCATACTGGCCTAAAAGAAACGGACAGAATGGGTGTTGTGCGGGGTGGCCTGCGGGGTCTCAGCTCCCGCTCCCCACATAAGAACGCAGGATATGGTGAGACCAAAAAGGAACACCCACGGAGCCATCGATAGGGGTCATACCACTATAGTCTCGCTGGCGGCTGGGCTGGCGACACAGAAAGCAGGAGCCACACCATCTGCAACCTGCTATCCGCTTTTCTGCCAACCAACCAACCCCACTTGCTAGCTCAGCCACCATCTTGCTAGCCCCCATTTTGCTGCTAGCATAGCCACAGCAGTTATATTAGTGGCCAATGGCTCACTGGTTATAGCTGACGGCCAACTAGCCACAGCTGATGGCCATTTACTACCTGAGCCAGCACCTTTCCACATGAGGCTGAGAGCCTGGAAACTGCACTCCTGGCTCTGTCCCCACAACGGGATAATGTAAGATGATGAGAAAATATAATCCCTGTCCCCAGTTCCTGGCACAGAGCTCCCAGAATTTTTATAATTTCCTAAGTGATAAGCCCACTAGGAGCATCTTTTGTTGTAATATTTGGTCTTTGACCCCAGTTCCTGACACAAATCCCTTGGAATTTCCTGGTAATTATAGGTATGTGTTTTGTTCTAACAATGTGACTTGATGGTCTCTGAAGACCCTCAGGGTGGGGCTGGTCACCAAAAAGACGTGGTCATGATTAGTGTTTGGAACTTTCAGTCCCAACCCCATCCTCCAGGAAGGGGAGAGGGACTGGATACTGAGTTAGTGACTGATCATGCCAATGGGATCAAGCTGCCATAAAACCCCCAATATTAAGGGTTTTGGAGAGCTTCCAGGTTGCTGAAATACCCACATGCCAAGAGGGTGGTTCGCCCCAACTCATGAGGACAAGCTCCTGCACTTGGGACTCTTCCAGACTTTTCCCTATATGTCCCCACCTGGCTTTTCATCTGTATCCTTGATCATATCCTTTATTACCGTGTTTCCCCAAAAATAAGACCTAGCCAGACCATCAGCTCTAATGCGTCTTTTGGGGCAAAATTAATATAAGACCCGGTCTTATATAAGACCGGGTCTTAAAGTAAGACTGGGTCATAACGTTAATTTTTGCTCCAAAAGACGCATTAGAGCTGATGGTCCGGCTAGGTCTTTTTTTCGGAGGAACACAGTATATAATAAATGTTAAGTGTTTCCCTGAATTCTGTGAGCCATTCCAGCAAATTACTGAACCTGAGGAGGGAAGGGTCACAGGAACCCTGATTTATAGCTGGTCGGTCTTAAGTACATGTGACAACCTGGACTTGGAATTGGCATCTGAAGTGGGTGTAGGGAGCAATCTGTGGGACTGAGCCCTTAATCTATTAGGTCTGTGCTAACTCATTAGTGTGAGAATTATAGGACACCCACCTGGTGTTCTGTAATTGATGTGGGAAACACATACATCTGGTGTCAGAGGTATTAAAGAAGATGGGCTATTTAATAAACCAGTTTTACTAACACCATAGTAAAAGGGGGGGCAGATTTTAGCTAGGGTATGTGCCTTGAATAGCTGCATAGTGCATAAGTTTCAAAACAGGAATTGTCTATGTCAAAGAACAGGAGGTCAGATTAATGGATTGCATCGCTCCCCGAAGCCACCCCTTAAGACCATGCCTGCAACACAAAACATCCTGTCACGGGGCCGTTTACAGCTGCAGGTAGTACACTATTAGAGACTCAGTGCAGAGTTTTACTATCATCCCATGTTAGGGGCCAGTGTGCTCTACCAGGCTCTGACAATTCCCAGGCCGACCAAAGGTAAGAAGAGATATTTTGTTACCGACCTTTCTGCGTCAGGGACCCAAATCAAGGCGCTTCTGCCCAGTGCCGTTTGTGCCAGAACTGAGACTGAGTTTGGTAAAGCAGAGCAGAAACTTTATTTTTTGATCAAAGAATGGAGAAGGGTTAGGTTATGTTCTAACGGCACCTTCTCCCCTACTGGGAAGGAGCCTTATGTATTTATAGTCTGTGACCTTGAGTGATTTAATTCTTTTAGGCATGCGTAGTTATTCTCTTGCCCTTGGCCCTTTTTGCACACGACGTCCCATCACCGTCTTGATTTTTGCACTTGGCACGTTGGTCTTTGCTGTTGGGAATCCTTTTCAGTTCCTGTAAACAAGCATAGCTCGAAACATACTTTAGGAAATGAGAAACGTTAGGGTTTTTTGGATGATAGCCCAGCGACATTTCCTCCTTCGGGGGAGGGTTGGTCTGCTGGAGATGAGGTGGAAAGAGGGAGTCTTCACTGAAGATTGAAGGAATACTGGTCCCAGGTGCTTAGGAGACAAGATTCTTTACCAGTCACTCAATAGAGACGAGTGCCTTCCTTTCATCAACGTGAGCTTTATTGTCCTGAGATTTAGGAGGTAAGTGAAACTCCCCAGATGCCTTGTCCTGTGTTACGGGAAGCCAGAGGACCCACAAGGCATTTTTAGTTTCACATTATTCTGCAGCTTCTCAGGCATGTTTTCTTGATTCCAAGTCTTAGCATACATGTTTTACAGTTTCCACACTTGGTAATCCCTCCTCCCCTTCCCGCAAATGTAGCGTCCTGAGAAGTGTGAGTGTGACCCATCACATGGGGGATTCCTATGCCTGGCTGACTCTGGGATTCCTGTGTCTGGCTGACTGTGGGACTCCTGTGTCTGGCTGACTGTGGGATTCCTGTGTCTGGCTGACTGTGGGACGCCTGTGTCTGGCTGACTCTAGCTCCTGCCCTTCAGTCCTGCACTCTAACCACTGGGATCCCGCTCAAGTATTCAAGGCCTACAACAATTCCAACCTATCTCTTACCTCTGTTCCTGAAACTAATGTTCTAGCTAACTTTTTTTCTTCACTGCCTCTTAATAGAACTCCAGAGTTCTCTGCCCCGTTACCTATTTTACCTGTTCGATTCCTATCACCCCTGGGAGGGAACGTTAGTAACTCCGATTGTGAGTTGGGCAGCCGTTTCAGAAAGTCATAGAAATGTTTTTATTCTTTGCCATGTAATTCCACTTCTGGAAATCTAAAGAACTTAATTCAAACTGTAGAAAGTACTTCATGTAGAAGACTATCTGACACAGTGAATGAGATTACCAAAGGAACATTTGTGTAGAGTAAGAAAAAGGTCCATGTTGAATCTTGGAGAATATCTTCATTATTAAAGTGTAGTCAAGGATTAATGGAGACCAGGAAAACACAGTCAGAGCTGGAGAATAATCTGGAAAGAGACGTCAAGGACACAGTTGAAGTAGGGAATGGTCAACACAAATGAAATAAAGACTCAAACCTGGCCGTTGGCTCCAGCAGTTAGGAGCTTAAACCTTAGCCCTCGCTATACCCAGGCAGTGATTGGCAGGGGCAGAAGCCAGATGGAATTAAGGAATGTGGGAAGAGTGTAGTGGTATTAAGAAGGTTGGCTGTGAACTAAAAGAGGTGAAGGACAATAAGCCAGGGGCATATAGGCCACGGAAGAGTTTTCTATAAGAGGAAAGTAAAGTCACTTCTTTGTTCATCCCCTCAACATATCACGTGCCTTCTATGAGCCAGGAGTTTTAGGTGCAAGAATCAATAAACAAAACATAAGGTTTTGCTTTCATGGAGCTTATTTTCTTGTAAGGATAGGAAATGAGCAGGTATTTTATGACGAGTGATGAGTGCTCTGAGAAAAAGAGTGGCGGGATAGAGGGACGTGATCAGAATCTGCTGCTATTTTGTAGAGGGCCTCAAGGAAGACCACTGATGAGGTGACTTTTGAACAGAGTCTTGAATGAAGTGAGAAAGCAAGAAGGTAAGATGTGGAGACTGGCTCCCTTTACCACATGCACTGGCAGAGGAAAGACCACAGAGCCTAATGGGATTGTGCTTAGCATCTCTGAGAAGCAACAACAGTATCAGGGAGGCTTGGTGGTAGCTCAGGTCAGAGAGGTGGCAATGGGCCAAGGCTTTTCAGGTCATGTGGAGGTTTGGATTTCATTCTGAGCTGGGCCACCACTGTTAAGCAGAGGATTCTTTAAAAACTTTTGTTGGTAAAAGGATCGTTGTGGCTGCTATGTTGCGAATGGACTATAAAGAGACAAAAGAAGAAACAGGCACACCCGTCCGGAGACTATTGTACCAGCCCTCCAGCATGAGGAAAACAGGTCCTGGGAGGTTTAGCTGGAGGGGCTGCCAATGAGAGAGACAATCAGTAGAAAGAGAATGTCCTGGAGGTTGACTAAGATGGTGACGCAGAAGGCCCTGAACTCCCCTCCTCACACAGACGCACTGAATATACAGCTACACACAGAGCAACTACCTTTGAAAGAAATCCAGAAACAAACTGACTCCTACATATTGGGTAAGTGAGAAAATACCCACATTGGAAACAGGTAGGAAAGGCTGAGACACACTCTCACCAGAACCCCGCCCCAAGCACAGCACCATACAATCAGGAAGGAGCTCCTAATTCCAGCTCTTCCCTGAGCAGTGAAGGATTTGGACCCCACATTTATCAACACAATGTTTAAGAGTCCCATCCTAGGGATGGGCCTCCCAAACTCATAGCTGTGAAAGCCAAGGAGGCTTCCGTTCACGAGACCCACAGGCTGTAGCACAAAAAGGAGCAGCGGTTAAGTCTCTAGTGTAAAGCATGGTAACTACAGTTGATAACACTGTCCTGTATTTTTGATCTGTGGTTGGGAAACTGCATATGCGAAGGGCCGACGTAAGTTACATGTGGATTTTTGACGGTGTGGGGGTTGATACCCTAATCTTGGATATGATCAAGAGTCAACTGTATTGTAGAATTGAAATTTGCAGAGAGTAGAACTTAAATGTTCTCCCCCACCACCACCACCACCACCACCCCACCCCACCCCCGGCAAAATTAGGTAAACATGTGATGTGATGGATGTGCTAATTAACTCGAGTGTAACCCTTTCACAATGTATACTATAGCATCCCATTGCACACTTTAAATGTCTTTAAATTTTATTTGTCAATTATATCTCAATAAAGTCAAGAAGAGGAAAGAATGTGCTAATGGCATTAATTAGAGTAGAAGGAGTTAAAGAAGCTTGAAAAAAGATGCAGTGATATAGACTGCAAAATCAGTGGGAGGAAGGAAAATGCTGAGCGGTTAGGACTGGAGATGAGATGGGGTAGTAAATGGAAGAAAGGCAAAGGGCAGCCTGGAATCCGGGCATCTACAGAGGACAATTTGCAGAAAATTCTGTCTTCTGAAGAGCATTCACTTTCCTTTCTGAAAGCATCTGCATCATTGACAGAGCACCTGCTGCTTGAAGAGACGGTGCAGCATAGCGGTAATAGTGGGGACTCTGCAGAGATGCTGTTGGTTTAAACACTTAATTTGGGAAAGTTACTCTCCCAGTGCCTCAGTTTCTTCATCTATAAAATGGGATAATAGTGCTTACCTCATGGGGCTGTTGTATTTAATGAATTAATAAATGGAGGCATTTAGAACAGCCTAGTTCATAATAAAGGTTCAGTATATAATTACTATTATTTTTAATGGGATGCAGAATAGCTTGTGGTGCAGAGCCTGGATTCTGGAGGCAAAACACCTGTGTTCAAATCCTGCCACTGCCCCTTCACTAGCTGGGAACTTTTGGAAAATTACTAAATTTCCCTCTGCCTGTTTCTTTGTCTGTAAAATGTAGAGAAGTATAGACCCCACCTCATAGGAGTATAAGAAGGATCAACTAAGTTAATATATGTCAAGTACATATAATAAGAACATTTAGGCGTATGCTGCTGTTAGTATTACTTAAGAGCCTTTTGAAGTATCAGTCTGGGGAATTGTCCAGTCTGCTGTTTGCATAGTGACGTCAGCCCCGTGCTGGTGGACGTCCCATGAGCTGTTTCCAAAGTCAAGAACCCCTGACTCCACAATCTTTGTACGAGCAGGAGTCCTTGGTCCTGAGGCAGCTTCAGTCATACTATACTTTGATGTGACAGAACACTTTTTTAAAGACAGCCAACCCCACACATCTAAGGACAGAGGTTTTCGATGTCCCCAAATAAAGCAGAAATTTTCTGAAGTAGTTTGAGCCCTTCCTCCCCCCCTTTTTTTTTCTTTTTAATCGAGAATCAATCCTTACCAGGCGTTATGTAGGGTCTTAGAGACTACATTTTACTATTGAAAACATTGACTTCTCGTGACGTAATCATTCATGTTAGTCTATTAGGATTAGCTTTATTAGCTGTGTATCACAGAAAAGTCACACTAGAAACGGTGCAAACCAGACGGAACTTGATTTTCTCTCACATCACAGTCTGAGCTGGCATAGTGGCTTTGCCCACAAGGTTGCTATGTGTCCACTTTTAGTGGTTTGGTGTCTTGCTGTTCCACGTCCCTCCAGCGGTTCCCCTGATCTCACTGCATTGTGGCTGAGCAGGAGAACCACATACCAGGCAGCAGGATGGGGAAGGGAAAGAGAAGGAGAGAAGGTGAGAGAAGACGCAGGTGTTGTACACAGCTTCTGCTTACAACCCACTGGCCAGGACTTTGACACGTGGTTGCAAGGGAAGCCAGGAAATAGTCTTTAGTTTGAGTGACCATGTACTCAGCTAAATGAACGCATTATTACAGAAGAAGGGGGAGAAGAGATTTGAAGGAAAACTAGCAGCCGTTCTCATACTTGTATCATTTTTATTAAAAGAATCGCTAATTTCTTGACACCTTTTCTGATCAATGACTTCAAAAACTTACCATGTCACACATGGTAAGTTGAGGTCTGACATAGCCTAAAAAAGAATGATCATTTATAGTTTTAGAATTATAATGTTTCAAAGAAATGAAATACAAAAAAAGAAAAATACCAAAAGCTTAAAAAATGAACAAAAGGCAAGTCCAAACTGTTAGTGCTCAGTAAATGTTACAAGACATGTTGAAAATGTCTACCTTCTCACCAGATTTTAGGCCCAGCTGTATCCCACATTGACATTTTTACACAAATAGCACAAAAGTCACAAAAGACACTTTTTAAGTGGCTAGGAGAAAATGAAATTTAACAAAGAACCTCAAAGATCTGAAGTTAATTGCACACTTGCACCAGAACCTCCAGTGAGGCGGGAGCCCATCATCCCTCTGACTTGTATCTGAGAGCTTTAAGGTAAAAATGCCTTGCTGGCCTCAGTTAGTCAGAGAGAGGGAAATCCAGCACAGTTCATTTTCATTCCTCTTAGGAGGAAAATGTTGCAAGGCCTAGCATATTTTTATAGCTGAGACTGTACAAAAAGATGGCCCTAACCCAAGAAGGCAAGAGGTCAGTGAGTTGAGCACAGGACTTGAAGGAAGTGCTGACAAAACCTTTAACTGAGAATCTGAGTCTATCGGACTCCGCAGTCCCATTCAAACTCATTCGCTCCGCTGGAAATCTGAAAACATTCTGTGTGAAGAATCTTTTAAAAGTACCTCGAAGTTTTTTAGCATTTACTCAGATCATAAGAACAGAATGACCTAAAACATAACCAACCTAAAGAGTCATGGTCAAAAAAAAAAACACGCACACAAAAAAACAGCCTTTCTGGGAACTTGATCCTCATCAAGTCACAGGAATGGGAAATGGAAATTCTTAATCAGGTTAAAGTCACTAATATTTAGAAAGCCTCCACGGCTGGAGGGCACATTTCCTTGAGTCTAGGGCAAAAGCCAGTTTTATTCCAAGAAAAATACAGAGAACTGTTGTGTTGAGATCTAGTAAAACAAGTGAGGATAAAGCAGGCCTTTAACAAACAGTTCTTTATTGCCACAAAAATCCCCAGGGCCTCTCTGTTCCCTGAATCGCTCTAGTGTCTGACTGTAGGACTCAAAAAGAAACAAAAATGTTACCACTGACCCACAGAGCTGCGGGCCCTCCCTCCCCCAACACTTACAAGAATTTTGGAACTGGGTTTTCACTCGTCCCTACAGTCGGAGTAGATCAGCAGGTCCAGGGTATGACCTCTTGGAGCCCTCACACAAGGTGGTGGCTGAGTCCCTCTCCCCAGCCACCCCAGGATGGAGCCAGCTCCTTGACACAAGCGTGCAGGGTCCAGCTGTCACCAGAGACCAGTTGACGCCTCACAGCATATGCTAGTTAGGACACAGGCACCCTCTATGAACCTTCACATGACGTACCGCAAAGACAACCACACATCTTGGGCCTGACTTCCTGGGATTACTGTTAAATGTCAGGCATCATTTAAACGGCCCCATATTACACGTCTACTATATGCAGGTGATATGCACTCTCTAATCCTTAAAATAACCCTGCAATATGGGAATTAGGTCCATGTAATATAGATAAGGAAACCAGGCTTGAAAGAGGTTGAGTGACTGCAAGACTCGAGGCAGCCAGCCCGATTCCACAGAAGGTGTTTTCCTATACTCTATATCCTGTCTCCACACCTCGTGAATTTCTTCAACCCTGTCTAATTCCAGGGCAAAAATAAGCAATTTCCCAGCCTGAGGATAAAACTGCTGACACCCAGTCTCTACCCTCCAAAATCTTGAATAACAACATATAAAACTCATGTGCTTGGTTACTCTGAGAACTGAAACCTACATAAAATCCCCCTAAACTCATCATATCATAAATTTGTTTTCCAAACCAATTATTAAAGGCACTAAAAACAGGATATTGCAAGTGAGACACAACCGCCCACCTCACCTAGAATATCTTGTCCTGTCTTCTCCTGATTTCCTTGCTTCCTTCTCTGCAGTTTGTGTGGAAGAGGGACAGCAGGTTGCACCAGCTCGGAGAGGCCTCCCTGAGCCATCAGGCTCTTACTGGGCCCTGAGCAACTTGAGGAAAGGGACAATTTTATTTTGCCTTCCTAATGCCTTACACATAGTGCCTGGTGGAAGGACTGGTTTGATAAATGCTCCATTGAATCAGTGACACTGGTAGGAAGTCCACAGTGGTACAACACTTTATTGAGACTTGCTTTGTAATTTAGCTCACAAAGCTACCACTCTAAGCTGTTTAGAATTGGGGTTAAGAAAACCCTGCATATTTGTTTTAGAGATACTGCTATTCAGCAAATTCTAAACACAAGAAATGATATTAGCAGAAGGAAAGAACATTCTTCCCCTTCCTTTTCCAAAGGATGCCTTTTCAGCTCTGACATCTTCTTGGCAGCTAACAAGACTTTTAGTCATTTGATATTTTCTTCTGATTCAAATTCACATTGTGACGGAAAAACTGCCACGACTAACAAATTAATGCTGGAATCTTACCATGTTATGCCTGGCTTGTTTTAACAATCTCATGGTCTGAACTTTCCAAGTATGAGAGAAAAACAATGTCAATTTTTGCTGACCTACTGAAACCAGTGGGCTGTCACATAGCCTTTATTTGTTTGTTACTGGAAGCTCTATGACTTGTCCCAGTGGAAAGTCAGTAAGTTTTTTTTCCCTATCTGTGAAAAGTAAAGATAAATCTACGTATAAAAAGCTTATCTTTCTTAAAAAGAAAGTTGGCAAATTCATTCATATTGTTATTAACTTTTCCAAGAACATTAATATTTCTGTTGACCTCCCTGTCAGGAAACACTCTTGCTGCTGTTCGCACTGTAAGACATAAGCATGGAATTTCCACTCCATCACTTTGTGGAATGGATTGGGATATTGGTATTTGGGGGACAATTTTTTGGGAAACTTTCAAAGTGTAAACTATATCAGTCAAGTACACAAATCTGAAGTGTCTTGCTTGATGAATGTTTACAAAGTGAACTCATCCAAGTTAACTGCCACTCAGATCAAGATGTCGACCTTGAAAAGGAACATATCTTCCAAGAAGGACTCCTTGGGGTTAACTGGGAACAAATTTGTAATTCGAGTCTAGCAGCTGTTGCTGACAGAGGCCTCTCACACATGCTGCTTTTCAGGGAAAAACTACAGGCTGAGCTGTCAGCCTTTTGCACTGTGTTCCTACTGTGTGACTCCTGGCATCTCTTTTGACAAATAGGACTGAGACCCATCTTGTCCAATTGGAACTGCACATCTCTACTGACCAGTCAGAGAGGCTCCATAACAACCAATCAGAATTTGAGAAACAGACCAATCAGGACAGTGGTATTGGGACCAATCAGACTGTGCAGATTTGGATTCGTCATTTGCATAAAGATGGACTAATTAGGAACCAGGGAACTTTTTGTGTGAAATCCTGCCACCTTTTGTCTCCTTAGAGCTCACTTTTTGTTTTTCACTGGAGGTGGTTTGCAAACTATTTACCTGAATAAATTTTCTCCCTTTATAGCACCCTGGATTGGGGATTTCTACTGGCATGAGAGTGGTGGTGGTTACCTTTTGTTGACAAAGATTACAAGAAAATTCCTTTATGTACCATGTTAGTCATTCTTCACCACAGAGGTAACCACAGTTCTGACTTCTATCATCAAGATTAGTATGCTTGTCCTGTTTTTGAATGTTGTATAAATGGAATCATACTATATAAGTTCTTTCGTATTTGCCTTTTTTCGCTCAATATTATAAGATCTATATAGCTACATGTGGCAGTACTTTATTCTTTTCTATTGCTGTATAGTATTCCATTGTGTGAATATGGCACAATTTATTTACATATTCTATTGATAGTCATTTGGGTTGTTTCAAGTTTTTGGCTATTATTAGTAAA
Source organism: Rhinolophus sinicus (assembly GCF_036562045.2). Lineage (NCBI taxonomy): Eukaryota > Metazoa > Chordata > Mammalia > Chiroptera > Rhinolophidae > Rhinolophus > Rhinolophus sinicus. The sequence goes on from NC_133756.1 coordinate 109,610,744, forward strand.
GCTGCTAGGAAATTCTTACCCATGTCACTTGGTAAACATAAACACTCATTTCTGTTCCATATAGAGTCAGGAGTGGAATTGCTGATTCTCTCTCTCTGTCTCTCTCTCACTCACACACACACACACATTCATCTTTAATAAATACTGCCAAACACATTCCAAAGTGTTTGTGCCAATTTATACTCCCACCAGCAATTATATGAGAGTTCAGGTAGCTCTGTATCCTTGTCAATATTTACTATTTTCAACTTTTTAATTTTAGCCATTCTATTGGGTGTATACTGATACCTAGTAGTTGTAATTTGCTTTCCCCTGATGAGTAATAATGTTGATCTCCTTTTTGTACTTACTAGTCATTTAGATATAATCCTTTGTGAAGTGCCTATTCAAGCCTTTTGCCCATTTTCCCCCCAAATACATTGTCTTTTTTCCTACTGATTTGTAAAAGTTCTTTATGTATTTTGAGTATGTTATTTTGTTTGTTAAATACATATATAGGAAATCTAGTCTCCCAATATACCGCTTGCCTTTTAACTCTCTTAATGGTGTAGTTCAATGAAAAGAGATCTTAATTTTAATAAAATCCAGTTTATCAATCTTTTTATGGTTAGTGGTTTTTATGTCTTTTTTTTTTCTTTTTCTGGGAGGTGGCTGACATAGGGAGTGACAGGCCCAAGGGGCTGTGTGGAATACTGTCAAATCCACATTACTCATGTACCAAATGTAATTTTTAATTTCAAGCATAGACTTTGAGGATCTATTGGGTGTGCAAAGGGCGACATAAACATATTCTTATATTTCCTACTATAAGCCTTATCATTTTACCTTCCATATTTAGGTCTCTGACCCACTCTGAATTGATTTTTATATGAGATATGATATAGGTGTCAAGGTTCATTTTTCTCTCGTGCAGGTATATTGTTGCCTCAGCATCATTTTTTATTAAAAAGACCATTTTCCCTTCCCCCCTCCTGAATTATAGTGCATCTTTTTCAGAAATCAAGTGACCGAATTTGTGTGGATTTGTTTCTGGACTCTATTCTGTTGAACTGGACATTTTCTTTATCCTTGGACCAATACAGCACCATCTTTTTTTTTTTTTTTTTTTTTAATTTTATTGGGGAATATTGGGGAACAGTGTGTTTCTCCAGGGCCCATCAGCTCCAAGTTGTTGTCCTTCAATCTAGTTGTAGAGGACGCAGCTCAGCTCCAAGTCCAGTCGCCGTTTTCAATCTTTAGTTGCAGGGGGCGCAGCCCACCATCCCATGCGGGAATTGAACCGGCAACCTTGTTGTTGAGAGTACATCACCATCTTAATAATTGAAATGTTGCTTTAAATCCTGCAATTTGGTAGTGTGAAGTCCTCCAATTTTGCTGTTTTTCTTCACGATTTTCTCGGCTATCATAAGTCTTTTGCCTAGGTTATAAATTTCCATAATAATGTTAGCAATAACATTAATTTCTATGAAAACAACACTGCTGGAAATTTGTTTAGAATTGCACTGTGTCTATAGATCAATTTGGAAAGGACTGATATCTTAATTATTTTGAATCTTCCAATGCATGATGATGATGTATCTGTTTATTCTATTTATTTAAGTCTTCATTAATTTCTTAAATAATGTTTTGAAGTCTTCAGCATATATGTCTTGCTCATATTCATTTGATGCATTCTTTGATTTTGATGTTTTTGATGCTATTATAAATTTTTTAAAAATTGTTTTATTGGGGAAATTGGGGAACAGTGTGTTTTTCCAAGACCATCAGCCCCATGTCAAGTCATTGTTTTCAATGTAGTTGTGGGGGGCACAGCTCACTGGTCCAGGTGGGAATTGAACCGCTGACCTTGGTGCCATAAGCACTGTACTTTAACCACTGAGCCAACCGGCTGCCCACCAGCAGCTCAGCTCCAAGCTGAAGCCGCCACCCCCTCACTGGCCCACATGGGTATCAAACCGGCAACCCCAGTTCCATGAGCACTGTGCTCTAACCACTGAGTCAACTGGCCACCCCTATAAATATTATTTTAATTTCCCCCAATTGTTTGTTGCTAGCGTAAAGAAATACAAAAGATATTTACTGACCTTATACCCTTTGACTTTGCTAAATTTACTTATAAATTTTAGTTGTTTGTAGATTACTTTGGATTATCTATATATAGAACCTTGGCATTTATAAGTGAGACAGTTTACTTTGTCATTTCTAATCTCTATTCTTTTCTTTTTCTTGCCTTTATTGAACTGGCTAGAACTTCTAGTCCTGTGCAGTGCTGTTGAATAGAAGTGTGATAGTGAATATACGTGTCTTGCTCCTGACCTCAATGGAAAAATGTTTAATATTTCACTAGTAAGTGCAATGTTAGCTATAGGGTTTTAAAGGTATTCCTTATTTGCTAGGAGCTTTATCATAAATAATATTAAGAATTTTTATAACACTACTGAATTTTATCAAATGCTGCATCTACTGACATGATGATATGAGTTACCTCCTATGTTGTGTTCATTATACCCTTGATTTTTTTATTTTGATGTAATTGTGTTCACATGGAGTTGTATAAAAAATAGATCACAGGTACTTTTTCCCAGTTTCCCTCAATACTAGCATATTTCAAAATGATAGTACAATATCACAACCAGCATATTTATATTGATATAGAATCCACTGATCTTGTTCATGTTTCCACTTTGATTTTTGAACATTAAACCAAACTTGCATTCTTCATTCATGTGTATACACACACACACACACACTGGATTCAATAAGCTAATATTTTATGGAGGATTTTGCATCTATATTCATGAGAGATATTGGCCTGTAATTTTCTTTTCTTGGAATGACCTGCCAGGTTTTAGTATTAGGGTTTTATTGACCTCATGGAATGATTTGAAAGTGTTTTTTTTTCTTGATTCTCTGAAAGAGTTTGTATATGTTTGGTATTATATCTGCTTGAAATACTTGGAAAAATTCACCAGTGAGATGAGCCATCTGGGTTTGAAATTTTCCTTGTGGGAAAAATTTAAAATACAGATTTGATTTTTAAAACAGATCTAGGACTATTCAGAATTTTTATTTCCTTTTTTCAGAAATTTAAAAAAATAAATTTTATTGGGGAATATTAGGGAACAGTGTGTTTCTCCAGGGCCCATCAGCTCCAAGTCGTTGTCTTTCAATCTAGTTGTGGAGGGCGCAGCTCAGCTCCAAGTCCAGTTGCCGTTTTCAATCTTTAGTTGCAGGGGGCGCAGCCCACCATCCCATGGGGTAATTGAACCGGCAACCTTGTTGTTCAGAGCTCGTGCTCTAACCAACTGAGCCATCCGGCCACTCCAGAAATGTTTTTCAAGGAATGTTTCCATTTCATCTAAATTGCCACGTTGAGAGTTTTTTTTTTCCCTGATTACCTCTTATCTTTTTAATAATGTCTGTAAAAGCTGTAGTGATGTTTTCTTTTCCATTTGTTTTCTCCTTTTTTTTTTTTTGGTTAGTCTTACTGAGGGTTATTAATTTTAATTAATCCTTCAGGGAATCACCTTTGGCTTTGTTGATTTTCTCTTTTATAGGTCATCTTTCTTTTTAATTGATTTTTGCTCATTATTTCCTTTCTTCTCCTTTCTTTAGGTTAATTTTTGCTGTGTTTTCTAGATTTTTGAGATAAAAGCTTAGATTGAATTTTCAGCCTTTTTTAATGCACGAACTTAGTTATAAATTTTCCTTTAAACACCGCTTTCACTGGATCCCACAAATTTTGACATGTCATATTTTATTTTTCAATTCAAAATATTATTTCCTTGTAACTTCTTGTTTCACCATGGATTTTTTAGAAGGGTATTGCTTGCTTTCAAATTGTTTGGATTGTTTTCCTACTCTCGTCATAGAACTGTGTTCTATATATTTCAATTTTTTGAGTATTTGTTGTGATTTGCTTTATGGCCCAGCATATGGTCTATTTTTGTAAATGGTTCATGTGCATTTGAAAAGAATGTGTATTCTATAGTTCAACTTTCTATATTCTTAATGATTTTAAAAATCTTATTGGTCTACAAGTTATTGAGAGAGGTGTGGTAAGAGCTTCAAGTCTGTGAATTTGTCTATGTCTTTTTTCTTTATTGTGGTAAAATATACACAACATAAGGTTTGCCATACTGTTTCATAGTTAGGTAAATTTGCTTTATGTATTCGAAATCATTCTTAATAGGCGCACTTAAATTTAAGATTGTTATATCATCCTGATAGATTGATCTGTTCATTATTTGGAAATGTCTCTCTTCATTTTCTCTTTATTTTTCTTAAAAATTCTTACCTTAAAGTCTACTTTGTCTAATAGTTAAGTCATACCAACATCCTTCTGGTTAATGTTTGCGTGGTGTATTTATTTTCAATCTATCTGTGGCCTTATATTTTAAAGGTAGACGGCTTTATAAGTAGGTTTTGCTTTTAAATGGAATGCTGATGTCAAATTCAGGCACACTCACAGTTTCCTTGGTTTGTGGTACTCATAAAAGGGACATGACAATGGCCTTGGATAGGGACCCTGCAGTTTAGGCTTGATATAGCTGAAGGGAAAGGGATCTCCCTATTGGTGGAATATTTTGATACAACAAATTACTACCCTCAAATTTATTTGTTTCTAAAATGTTTTATGTTCATTATAAATAGTGTCAGGTTAAAGAAGAGTGGGCTTGAATTGCAGAATGGCTGTCTACCACTCAGCACCCTCAGAGGGAAAGATGTGTAGTCAGTGCTATGCAAACCTCTACATTTTTCTCAGAAAAATTCCTAATTGAACGATTTCATGTTGGAATCATAGATTAATCACTGAATTTTTAAGTGGTTAGGAACCTCAGAGAACATATTGGACCCACTGTCATGCTTCTGATTACTTAAATATGGACAAATTAAGTGTAGTTCCATTCTTGTCACTCATACCATGCAGGTAAATGGAGAACTAAGTGTTTGAACTTTGGTTTTAAATATAATTTTGATTTTTAGAAATAACAACAGGTTAAAAAAAATGGACCAAAGTGTAAATAAAATGGGCAACTGATATATTTCAGTTCCCAAAGAAAATTTATAAGGAAGAGTTGTTGTTTTACTTTGCAGCTTTCGGTCCTAAAAAAAAGACTTCATCATTTTATATGTGATGTGGCTTTCTGGGCTGCTAACATCATCATAGAATTTGACTGGAGTTCCCATCTCTTGAAAATGAATGGGCATTTTCCTGCTCTCCACACGCATCAGCTTCACTTCCAGGGGGCCCAAGTTTACATAATCCTATGGTGAACAGACACAGAAGAGAATAGGAAGGTTATTCAGCAAGTTACCACCTTCAACAGATCAGGCTTTCTTTATTATACTTGGCCTTGATATGACATTGCCCTCCTAGTTGCCTGAATGCTGTATAATATATGAAATATGAGAGCTACTGAAAATAAAAAGCCACTCAGTAAACTTATATGCCTAGTGGGGTGTGGTAGGTAGACAAAATCTCCCAAAGAAAAGGCAGCAAGGCTAGCAGGCTTGTCTTTAGGGGGGTTCAGCAGGGGCACCAGCTAGAATTGGGGGGGGGCGGTATAGCCTCTGCAAACTCTCTCATTGGTAAAAGAAAGTGTTGGATATATTATATATATATATTTAGTCCTCAGTTGGCCAGGACATAACCACAGCAGAGTTTCTGTATTATTCATGAACAAAGGGAAAGATCTGCAAACATCACTCTGATTTTAAATGCTCTAATATTAAAACAAATTCTTTAGAATTTTGCGCTTTTCACAGGACCTTTGGCTACTGTATAGATAACACTTACCACATTCTGCCAAATTATGTTCAAGGTATCAACGACCAGAATTAGAAGTCTAACTTCTATGAAATCCCACAGCGAACCTCACACTGGGTTGACATAGCTCAGGCCCTACCTAACGTGCCTTCCCTCTTGGAAGCCTCCTCAAGCCATAACTCTTTCTTTTGAATTCCTTCAGCATTTTAATAAGCCTTTCCTGAGTACCCACTATATGCCAGGCTGTGTACCAAGTGCTGGGGTGCAATGATAAGCTCACAGACCTGTCAGGGAGACAGATATAGATAGTTTGTTCCTCTTGTACAGTAATTAATGATTTGCTCATCTGTCTTCTATTACCATGTAAGCTGTTTGAAGCTAGGGCCTGCCATATAGTCATCTTTGAGACTTCAATTCCTGCTGTTCTCCTTAAATTCCCAAGCATCTAACAAGTACCTGGAATGTTGTGGGATTCTCAATAAATATTTGTTAGAACTTAGGAATATCAAAGAATAAAAAAAGAAGGCAACATTTTATTACTCAAAATTGTATATAACTATTTTAAAAACTTCTAAAAATACATAATTATAGAGCTACAATGAATGTAAGGTAGGAGAAAAGCAAATTGATGGACATCTACCACATATTTCAGAATCCTAATGCACTGTATTAGTCTACTCAAGCTGTCATAACAAAATACTGTGGACTGAGTGGCATAAACAATAGAGATTTATTTCTCACAGTTCTGGAAGCTGGAAAGTCCAAGATCGTGGTGCCAGCATGATTGGGTCCTGGTGAGAGCTCTCTTCCTGGCTTGCAAATGGCTGCCCTCTCACTGTGTCCCCACAAGGTAGAGCCTATTCTTATGAGGCCACAGTCGTATCGGATGAGAGCCCCATCTTTATGACTATGTTTAATCTTAATCACCTCCTAAAGACCCTGTCTCTAGATACAGTTACGTTGTGTGTTAGGGCTTCAACATATGAATGGGAGAGAGGTACGATGTGACATAATTCAGTCTATAACATACACAATGCCATTTTCACCACACCAAAAATTTCCATGGTAAGTAAGGAGGTCTTTCACTCAACCAAATGGTATGCAATTTTGGAATTTTGTAGATAGTTGTCCACTAGCCTGAGGTCATCATAACATACCAGGTGTCATGATTCCAAGATACCCATGGGGGTGGTTTGAAGGCTATAGAGACTAGAATTTCAGTCTTTAAATTGTCACTTGATGGTGACAGGACTGAACTGTAGTTAGTTAAAACGATTTTTGTTGATTTATTCAGTTTCTTTTGCTTTCTTATATCACTCTTTTGCCTACAACTTTAATTTCTAAAAGAACTTTTAAAGTTGTTGGTAGTATCAAGAAGGAAAATAGCAGGGGGTAGATGTGAGAGTAATCGGAATGTACCGAAAAGGTTTTAAAATGAAAAGGCTTGATATCCCAGGTATATGGATGTGGCAGTTTGTACTTTCCAAAGATGGCCATGCTAATATATATCCTGCCCCACATGGTTTTCTTACAATGTGATGCTGACGTTACCCTTTCAAGATATACAAGCTACATTCCCTCCCCTTGGGTGGCACTTTGTAACAATATCAACCAATAGATTATGATGGAAGGGATGGTGTATGATTTTCAAGGCTAAGTCACACCAAACATTGCAGCTGTCATCGTGGTATCAGGGATTACTTGCTTGCTCTTGGAGAAGTCAGACACCATAATAAAGGGACAATCAAAGTGCCTTATAGAGAGGCCATGTGCAGAGGAATCGAAGCCCCAGATTAGACAGCATCAACCTGCCAGCCATGTGAGTGAACCGTCTGGGAAGTGAATACTCCTGCCCCCATCAAGTCTTCAGATGACTGCAGCCCCAACCAATATACGCCTGCAACTGCCTGAGAGTCCCAGTGAGAACTGTTCAATGAGCCTTTCCTGAATTCTTAACCAACAGAAGCCCTGAAAGAAAATAAGTGATTATTGTTATAAGGCACTAAGTCTCGGGGTGATTTGTTACGCAGCATTAGATAACTGACATGCATACTAGTAATGGAGGTCTGTAAATGAATATAGGTAGCAAACTGGGCAGAAGTAAGAGTGAAAATAGTATCCAATGAGAGATGTGAATGGTGGGCAAATTTTACTAATAATTGCACATAGAATTTTTCAATATCCATAATTTAGGTTAATTTCCTCCATTAATTAATAAAATAGCATTATCTTAGTAGTCAAAGTTGTTTTCTCATGAGTCTTACCTTGAAATCCCTCTCATCCTCGTAGAGTAAGTACTTCATATCAGAGACCCCAAACTCTGTACTTGAGCTCTGTTTTGTGTCTATCGTCAGACGCTGGCCAGGTCTGATGCCGTCCTCATGACTAAGAGGTAAAGTACCGATCTCAACTGATGAGCTCATCGCGTCTCTACTTTTTACTTCCATGGGATGCGGTTTTGACTCTTCTGGGATGAATGAAAATAAATTATTTATGTGTATATTTTGGACAGATAAAAATATATACTTTGTCACATTTTTAATTTGAAAGATCTTTGAGAATCTCTTGGGGGAGATGAATGTGAGAATTAGAAATGTGTTAGCGTGAGCCCCATTTTCAGAAACTCTAAGTTCTATGTCCTTCTGTTGGCTGAGACGTCACAGTCATCGCATGGGAACTTTTGAATGGGCTGGATTTTTTGTTGGTTGGCTAAATTGGAAAACACACCATGCCAATGTAGAAAACACTCCATCCCTCTCCACCAGTTATCTATTTTAATTCTCTGTGAAACATAGTTACTTTGATTTGAAAATCAGACCAGACAAAGGCGTTGGGTTAGGACGAGCGCTGCAGGAAGAAAAGGAATATGGAGGACCTGGCATGGACCTATTCCCTGAATAGCTCTTGGATATGACATGCCTCCTATAATTAGTGTTTGTTTAAAAAAAGTTTTGTTTTTAAAAAACCATCACCATTACAATAAAATAATACCTATATATGTTTCTGGCATCTCCAAAGGTGTTTCTTCAGGTGGCATGTCCAGTCCAGCAGCTTGGGTAAGATAGAGTCTCCTAAAAGAACAAATAAGAAAAGCAGTTTGTCAGTCAACAGATACTGTGCCACCTGCCCAGTAGTGTCCATCTCTCTGCTAGGTGCTGGAGACATGGGTGGAAAGGAGACATATTTTCTACTCTTGAGGAGCATAAGGCCCAGTGGGTTGGCAGACAGGTGTACAGTATTTTAGGGTGATCGTTTTATATGATGGGTAATTAGCATAGTGTGAGAAGTGCTGTGGGCAGAGAGAAGTAGCACCTGATTTAACCTTAGGAGGTAAAGGATGGTTTCCAGGAGGAGAAGAAACCTGAGCTGAGTCTTGAAGAACTAGGGGCTGTTTGCCAGGGGACAGTTTGGGGTGAAGGAAGGGTATTCCATGATAAGGGAATAACACACGTGAAGTCCCAGAAATGAGAGTGAGCATGACATCAGTTAGGTCGCTGTTGTAGTTATCCAGGGGAGAAATGATAGTGTGAATGGGGTGATTTTAAAATAAAGAGAGAAAGAAAGACAGCAAGCAGTAGGAATCCAAGATGACATCTAGGTTCTGGCCTTCACTACATGCCTGCTGAGCTCTGTCTGCTGTTGCAGCTCTCTGCACGTGTATTTAATTCTGCTCCCCTTTTCATAGTCTCAGAGAATTTTCAATAAGAAAATACGATTTGAAAGGTTCGCATGGCATTTCCATTAGGTTTGCCCGAAGACAGCTTGAAGCCACTGGAACCTTGTAGATAAGCAAACAACTTCTCATGTTTAGCAGCTCAGAAACCAAAGGGCACGCCCTGGTTTACACACTGTCGGTTATTTAAAGAACACGAATAAAGTGTTATTCAAAATGCTTAAGGCTCCAGCAAATAATGTAACTACATACAACATTTATATCTATAAAACCTTCTTAAGACTTTACTTTGTGAGGGTTAATTTCACAGATAGCTCTGGTCTGCAGGCAGACATGTCTGAGGGCATAGAATTCTCTCGTGGTTTGATCATTTTGAATAATTAAGATCTTATTAAATGCCGTGACCTTCAAAAATCTTCCTTCTCTCTTAATCATTAGTTTATTGTCACTTTCATCCCGCCACAGGGCAGCTGCACTTGATATTTAACGATACAGAAAATATTTTAAAGAATGCTATTATATGAAGTTAGTGTTAGAGAGATTTGTTGGTATTAGCCCACTTAGCCTCAGTCCTGTGGCACTGGAGCTCCTGAGCAATCACCTCTGGCTGGAATTCACCTCATTTAATGTATCAAACTAATACTACGATGTTCTGTGTGCGTCGTGAAGGGAAAATGTAGGGGGAGCTGGGATGGGAAATGTAGTAACTCTATTAGCTAGAATACCCCATTCTTCATCCAAGTAAGAAAATAGGACGTTTCGTATGTCCACTTGGGCCAATTCACCCTGCTTACCACCCTGCTAGTGTTATACAGGACTGAATTCTCAATGAAGAGGTGGAAAGGGTAGTTACTATAAAATACATATATAATATGTATTCTATTTGTTTGACTTGAAAGTGGGTACAGTAAAAGCTCCTGAATATATTTGAAGTTATCCTTCTGGATAAGAAGTGTAACCGGTAATTGAGGGTTTGCACTTTTCTCTGTTTCTTTACGTAGATCTTTCTAAAATGTCCTAAACAGTTGCCTCAAGGAGTTTATAATCTAGCAAGGAAACAGGCATTAAATAACTAATCACCCACGTGATAAATGCTGGTTACAAAGGAAAAGTTCAGGGTGCCGTGGAAGCATATGCTGGGGCACATAATCCAGCTCTTATAAATGTGGCCCATGCTATTTCTTTTTCCTTGGACAGATTTTGATTTTCTTTCTTCCAACTCTGAAACGAGACTAAGCACTCCTGTCTCTCACCAAAGAAAATCAACCCACAGAGCACTGATGAATTGAACAAGGTGGATTTTACTGAAGATTTTTGTGGGGAAGACAGCGGATAGGGTTAAAGTGCACATGATACAGCAAACAACTTAATGAAAATCCCCATTGAAAGTTTCTCATCTCCCTCCCCACCCTTGTCGACTTCTCTCTGGCCAATGAAAGAATTCCCTTTGTTGCAATTAGCACTTCACTTTCTTGTCAGCACCAAATCAGATACCGCAAACTGAGCTGATCAAAGCAGGAAACGGGGTTGGTGGTTTACAGAGTAGCTCTTTTCTAAGGTTTGGCTCACTCAGAAAAAAGGAAAGGAGTACAGTGGAGAGCAGGTAGAGCGGTGGTTAGAAGCCACAACCCCAGCAACAGCTGGCAGAGATTAGATATGGTTACAAAGAAAGCAGCAGTAACAGCAGATGGCAAGAATTAGAGGCGGGCAGGAGTGTGGAGCTGGGGACCTGATCATAGGAAGGCGGGCTCACAAAAGAGAGCATTGCCTACTGGGCGGACAGGGAAGGCCCCCACCTTCTAGGGGCCCTCAAGGGTATCAGCTTAAGAGTCTGCATATACAGGAGTCCATCAATCAACCAATTCATTCAGCTTAACCCATACATCATCACCAATGGTTTTTACCTCTCGCAGCAGCACATATATTGTGGAAGGGAGAAAGTTGGCCACTTTCTCCATCTTGCCCCACCCAGCTTTCAAGCTATGCAGCCATTGTGCTATCTCCCAATTTCTCCACTCTTGTATCCTGACACCTATCACTTAACACATCAAAAAACACACAAACAAACAAACAAACAAAAAACCCCACAACTTATCTGTATCCACCCTTCTTGGAACACGTTAGGAAGTTTATAAGCAACAAATACTTTATTGTATCTCAAATAGTGTTTTTCCATGGCCCACAAGCAACAGGAACTACTTGTGTGGGAATTTTTTCCTGGCCCTTCCACCATGTTGAACTTCTCTGCTTTAATGCCTCTCCTGTCTTGTACATGTATATCCTACACTGGTGTGATTTATTTCCCCTCTTTCCCTGAACATGCTGCTCTTTAGATTGTTTCTGACTACTTATTCAAATTATGAAAGCCACTTTGAGTTTTAAATTCTGCCATACTCCAGGGCCCTGATTTTCCATCAGGATTGGTATATAAAGACTTCTTTGTCAGGAAAGAAAAAGAGATAACCTCAAATACAAAGCCGTGTACACACATTTGTTTTTTGTTTTTTTGTACAGGAATAGATGTGACTTGGAATGCCAGGCTATTTCCTCTGCCTAGAAAGTACTTTGAGCCTTTTATTAACTATCAAAGGAAACAATTCTATAGTCCACAAGGTACCCAGAAGCTCAGAGTACTTCCAGGAAGGTACCACAAAGTTGATCACGCCCGTTTTTGTGCTAACTCTATACATCATACACTTTCCTCTGCACTGTTATGCATTTAATTTAATGTCCATATTCCCTGCTGCCCTGAAGGCTTCTGAAGGTCAGCAGTTGTGACATTCATGTTAAATGTTTGCTATCATGACTGCAGTGCATTGCTAGAAAAAGCAAGTCAAAATTTGCACTGTACCAATGGTCAATTATAATAATCTTATACCTTCACCATGGCCATTTTGTGAGTTCCTTTCTTTTCAACTATTGCAATCTGGCTGAAGCATTAAAGAATTAAATTATCTTAAAAAAATAACTTTACAGATACAAATATTTACAAAATACTTTTTAGATATGTTAATAAATTTCACCTGGGTATGTTGAGATCCACAAGTTTACAGTTGAATAATTGATCAATGAGCACCAAATTTTCTTCTTCCAATTCATGAACGACTTTTTCCAATATTTCAACTTCCTTCCTTTGATTTGCAATCTGTTCTTAGGAAAAGCAAATGAGTGGTTGGTGCTTACTGACTTAGTTCTATTTAGTCTTCTGTAAGAAATTCAACTCTTAAACATGCTTTCGCCTGAAGGGAAGATCTGTTCTGTATTATTTAGCTCTGGGTTTGCTTTATCCTTCTTTTCTAAAAAGGAATGAGTATAATTCTTTTCTAGGTCATTTGCAGAACTTGTTTGCATGGTAAGGCAGTTTTTACTGAATGGCAGGAGCTGTCCTTTTCTACCCTTCAAAAACATCACTGGACTTATATATGAGCTAGAGGCAGAGATAAATAAGAAAATAAGACTAATTTATCAGTATGGTATATTAATAGCTAAACGAGGATCTACATAAGATTAACAAGAGAGTACCGTACATTCTAGGCAGAAGGAACGATGTGGACAGCACAATTATTTTGGTGTGGGTAGATACAAAGTGGGAGTGGGGAGAAGTAGGAGAGGAATTGGACAATTAGGGAAGAGACAAACAATGCTGAAGAGTCTGGTTTTTGTTTTAGAGGTGATGAAAGGTCATTGATAGACATAGCAGGTTTAATTAACATTTACTGAAGAAATATGGCTAACTCAAATATGAATAAAATTTGCTGGTTCCATGGATACAGTTCTCGTCAGTCTTCAAAAAGTGTATTTTGATAACACCTGTCTAAAGAAGGCTTGATACTGGGAAGAATAAATAGAAGAATGTTACTAGATAGAATCCCTAACTCACCCCTCTCCCTCCCAAAACAGCATGAGCTATGCCGGTGCTGGAATGAGAGGGGCTTATGGGGAGAGGTCAGAACAACAGAAGTAAGAGTGTAAAATAGAAAGTGATAGGCTAGTGAGAAAAACAGAATGATAAACTGGGAAAAGTAATGTGTCTCGAGGAAATAGATGAGATAAGAATGGCACAGGGGTTTAGATTCAGTATCTCGTCAGGAGTTGCCAAGAGAATAACTGAGATGAGGACTTAGAAAGACAAGACTAATATTTTTGATTTGTAATTGAGATTTAATTATTGTATTGTAGAATCTGGATGCATTCAGCATATTACCACATGCATATCTCTATCATATAAGTCATTTATTAAATGATTGAATTCTTACTAAGGGCACGGTTCTGTGCTAGATGTGGAAGGACACAAAAGAATTAGGCATGGCTCCTCTCAAAAGAGTTTACAATTCAGTCAACAAATATACAAACAATATATGATAAAACGATACCAGTGTCATAGAAAAGGCGCAAATATTGCTGGTGGATTGGAGTGAGAAAGAAGAGAATAAATTATCCACCTGCTTTAATCAATTTAGCAAAACCATTTAAGTCCATAATAGTAAATTACAAAGCTAGGGATTGGTGCTTTAGGATCACCTGTGTCGAGAGATCATTAGTTTGATTACAAGCTTGAATGTCTTAAGGAAAAGTTTATAATTTTCAAATGTCCAATGATGAGAAAGAAATCATAGTTAGAGGTTGTAAACAGAAGGAATTAATAGAACATTTGGAAATGTTTGACCTAAGGGGTTGGCATGCTTGGGAGGAGCACACACAGTTCTTGATCTGTTTCCAAAGCTGGGAATGAGGGCCCTTTCGGGGAGATAAGTCCAACCTTTCAAGCTAAGGATATCTTGTGACATCACCTACCCCTTTAGAGTTCTAAGTAAGGTTCTCATCAATGGCTATCTCCCTCCCAGCCTTTTGAAATGTTAGGGAAATGAAACTAATTTCTTTTTATGGCCATATAAATACCTTTAGATCTCTGGGGTAAGAAATTGAAAAAGAGGAAGTAGCAGACCATTTCTCCCTCCCCGACACTGCTCCTCCCAAAACACCTGAGAAATGTACTTAAGAAATTGGGAAAGATAATTTAGTTAAAACTTAATAGTTAATAATTTAGTCAGGGACCTAGGATCCTGAATAAGGTATATGCCCTTGAAATTTTCCTCTGCAAGATCCAAGATGGCTTTATGTCTCCTCACACTCGAAACTCTGATTGCTAACCTCTTTGAATCCTTTTGTCTAGTTTTTCTCTTTCCATTTGTTAAGTTAGTCTAAGTCATTTGGAAATTTCAATTTTCTTCATTTTCCTAATAAGCATGCTAAATAAAACCAGGTAATGAAAGTCAGGCAACAGGATGTCTCAGATCCTTCCCAGAGACCTAAGTTTTTGGTTATTGTTGAGAGAGAGCTAAATGGAGAAATATTTTCAGGAGTTCCATTATTAAATATCCCTGGTTACTCATTCTAAATCTCCCTCAAAGAAATTAATCGACATACATTGTTCTATTTCCAGGCAATTTTCAATTCTTGTGATAGTACTTATAGCCAGAAATGGTTTTAATTAACTTTGTGAGTAAATTTAATAATGCTAAAATTAATATTTATTGGAATAAAGAGAAATTAAATTTATTGAATTTTCTTAAAATGATTTGTCCTTTATTACTAAGCTCTTTTTGCTCAGGATTCAATTAAACTTGACATTTTTCTGTCTTTTATTTCCACTGATTTATGAGAAGTACAAAACAAAATGTAATTTGTGGCTTTGGTAGGAAGGATCAAGGCACCAAAACAGCCCTTCTTATCAGTCAAATATACGTTTTTATAGTCATTTTTTCTAAACCTAGTATGTACGACATCTTACAAAATATAAGATTTGAACTGTGAAATTATTATCATTAGGAACATACTGCTGATTTAATAAAAGTATAAGGACTAAATTCCTCCCTAATATTCTTTAACTATTGAGCTCACCTTGAGTTTTTTAAATTTACACTTATTTTTTTAAATTGGGGATTCATTTGATTAGCTTTTGGAAATAGTATGGACTCCTAATTACCATGACTTTATAAAGGCAGTTTAAAGATAATTGTTAATATCATAGAAAGCATATTAAAATTTAAATTCTCTGTTTTCTAGACTTACCAACTCTATTTGGTCAAATAGGGGGCAAGGTAAAGGGAAGAAGAGAAGGTGACAGTGACATTTTTACCTTAAGTGTCTTAGCAGATGGTTAAAAAAAATGCAGAAAGAAAATTAAAGGAGAAACTCAATGAGTTCTGCTTTAGGTATGTTGAATATGAGTGCCTTTGGGATATCCAAGTGTCCCAATATCTGGCAGGCAATTAAAAATATAAGCCCAGAGCTAAGGACACACACCAATTAATGCTGAAGATATACTTTTGAGAATCACATACAAGTAACTAGCTAACAAGAGTTGTATGTAGTTGAAATGAATTCTCCCAAAAGATAGTGAGTTTTCTTTCACAGATAGCACTTAAGCATAAATTCAGTGGCTACTTGTCTGGATGTAAAAGGAATTTCCAAGGACTGTAATGAGTTTTGCACATTTGTAACATTTGCACCTTTGTACCACTCTCTAACATCTACACCAAAGATTACCTGCCTGTTTCATCCAATAACATGTTCTCACATCTTTACCCAAGATCTAAGGCATATATTTGATTCATCCGTCCAATAAATATATCAATAATTATGGACATTCTTTCATTCAATAACTAATGAGCATAGATAATTTATTAGGTTTTATGGATATATATAGTTGAAAAGTGAAGAGACAGATGCATAAACAGACAATTTCAACATATTTTAATATGAGTTACAATGAAACAAGAGAGCACTGGGGAAAAATCACTTAAGACTTCCTGGGGCAGTTACAAAACGATCCTCAAAGAAATTGATAATCAAAGTCAGTGCCTAAAGGAAGAGTTGACGTTTTCCAGGCAGATAAGGGTAAGGAGGTAAGGGCAGAGGAACTTGTACGTGTAATGCCAGAAAAACAGGGCAGTGCCTCATTATAAAGAATGTCTAGAAGTCCTCACATGACCACATCCAGAAAGAGCAATGTTACAGCCCTGATAGGGAGACAGGTGGACAGCCGAGTCCATTGGCTCCTGTATCATCTCCAGAAGGAGGTGTGAAGAGAACCTGAGGACTAAGCTGGGATGGGATGTAGAGATGGCAGCGGGCAGGGACATCTTGACCACTGGCAAATGGCCGTAACTGTGGGTTTGGTGTTGGCTGCAACACAATGTCCCAAAGGCCAGAGCCATCCATTTTAAAGTCACCAAGGTAGGATTTAGACCAAAGCACTTCCTCCGTAGTAGAAAGGCAGAGGGAGCAAGGGTTTAAAGGAAACCCCATAGATCTGAGCCCTTTTTACTAACACTCCCCACAAGAGGGCATGTAAGTCGCACCTCCCTGTACATCAAGGATCCATCTTATAGAAGAGCAGGGGGAGGAAAGAAAATTTAAAAGACTGAATTGATTCAAGGGAGATCGTGTCATCCCAAAGGGGCAATTTACAGTCGCGGACAAGAGGTTAGAATGAGCCTATAGCCTTTCTCTCATCACCCAGAAGGAAGTGGGGTCCTGAGGAAGACCAGATCAATCTTATGCCATAAAGAAGCTTTGAGTATATTTTGTGAATTGTAATGCCAAAAATGATTTCTGGCTATTATTTAAATTATTTGTGGTATGCATTGAGTGACAGCTTGTAATAAAATTAAGTTTCCACTTGAATTTTATTTTACCTCAGCCAGTCACAGTTCTATGCTTTCCCCATAACTTCAGCTCATAAATAAAAGTCATTTACAGTTCAAAAAAAATGAGAAAAAAATTGTTTTTAAAAATTCCACTCACCTCTCTTTTTAGCCAGTCATTCTCCCAGATCTCTTGATAGTTGCCCTTGTCAATGAATCTTAGAGCATTCTAAAAAAAAAAAAAAGTTTCTCTATTAAGGTAAAGTTGCCACATGGCGATTCACAATTTTAGCAATGAGGGTGCACAATTAACTTAGATGATCATTCATTTAAAATTTTTTTTTGCAATTACTTTGGAGACATACCTAAGAACTTTTGGTTCAGTTCTTTCTTTACTATCCTACCATATTGCTTTTGCTGATTTGCACTGCTTAATATAGGCAACTCAGTTTAGAGAACTGGACAATGGCTGCCTAGTCAATGTCGCCTCCATTGTGACTGAATCTGACTGACATGGTGAAATCAACCAGTAAGTGATCTGCTCTATGATTAAAATGGCTAAGTTGCAGTGATCAAATATTCTTCAAGTAACCCAACATATAGCAAAAGTATGAATTGATTACATTACTATCTTTTTAAATTTGACTCTAGGCAACTTTCAAGGCCTAAAATTTTATGATCCTTTGTGCTCTCAATTCTGACAGGTATGACCTAAGAAAATCCAGAGAGGATACAGAATCTGTACTTCTTCATCTCTGTGCTCCTCTCTTGCTCTGAGTCCAACTCAGAACCAGGTCTACTGATTTTTACGGACTCTCTACCACTTTCTCTCCTCTTCTCATGTCAGTAATAGCAATATACATATTTACAAACCTAATAGCAAATAGTTTCAGGGTGGCAGGCTATAACTAGACAGTCACCCGCATAAAGGCATTTTAGACAAAGAAAACAAGCAAAGCCTTACTTAGTCAGTAGGTTTACAAAATAGAAATCCATTTTTAATTACTTGGATATTTACAGCTTCACCTAAAGGAACTTTATAGTGGATGACAGATCATATTTATCTGTGAGGTACTTTTATATGGATACCATGTTACAGATTTAATAGTTAACAACTGAAGGGCACAACCAAAGAAGAGAAATTAAGAAAAATCTTCTCGTTCATAAACATGGGACAAATAAATTTAAAATATGTTAAGGCTAAATATATCTAAATCTTTAGAGTTGGAAGATTTACAATAAAATTGTTTCTTTAAATCCTGCTAATTAACTAAGAGGGGACCTATAATTTCCTAGGAACCAGGGACTTTTAAACTCCAGCTACAATTGATACTTCTAAAGCTTCCTCGAACATAGAATTTCATTTGAACAAAAGTAGGAAGTGGCTCATAACTGAAGTTAGTTAGTTGGCTAATGGCTGAATTCACTGACAAAGGAGCCATAGTTTGCAACTTTGGCCACATGTTAGAGTCTCCAGGATGCTTTGAAAATCCAGAAGCCCAGGCAACATCCCAGGCCAATTACATGAGCATCTCTGCGGGTGGGTCCCAGGCACTACCTGGGTTAAACAAATTTCTCAGGTGCCTCCAATATACAACCAATGATGTGCAACAGTGGATTATAGGAAGTTACACGATATGATAACATAGCCAGATAAAATGAGGAAACACCATTCATGTGTGTGGGTGTTTGATTACGTAGAGAGAAGAAGTATATAGTGTAATGATTAAGAGCAATGGTCTGAAGGAGACATCTTGAATGGAATCTTGATTCTGCCACTTGCATGGGCAAACCACAAATTTTTTTTTGTGCTTCAGTTTTCTTATTAGCAAGTGAGACTTAAATGTAAAATGCTAGGAACAGTATCCAGAACAGTCCTCATTGTATGTTGCATATGTATCCTGGAAGCATATTTGATCTACATATACACTTTTTATCATCTTAACTATGGTCAGATCCCTTAATTGTCGATTTCACTATTTAGTCAGATTCAGTTACAAAGTGGCCGAATTGCATGGGAAGCAGACAAACCATTACGGTCAGTTCTCCGTAATCTTCTGTTTTTGTGTAATCGGTAAAACTCGTGCCATAGGACAGTAACAGTAAAAGAACAATTGAACCAACAGGGAAGCAATAAACAATTGCAAGTGAAATTTGGTGAAGAACTTGAGAAAAGTCCAGAATTTATGATTCTGAAGAAGAGTTGTTCCAGATGAAGAGACAATCCCAGCGGGACCTCATTGATTTAGTCGTCTGAGGACAGAGGAAGGACAGTGAAAAGAAAAGAGAGTCATATATTCTGTGCAAAACAGAGATTAGAAAACATATAAGATTGGAAATTGTATCTCAAGTAATTTTTTTGTATCCCAAATTTTTAAAGCTCAAGCCATGTAAAGTATACTCTCTTAGGTTTGGATATGTAAGAAAGTACTTTTTATTTTTTTAGACAAATTATATTTCAGTATATAATTCATGCAAAACTTTTCTTTAATAATTCATTGCAGCCATTATTATTATACTTTAAAAGTAACTGAATAATAATTTACTGAGCTCTTGTTCTCTATGAGACACTATGCTGTTTAAATCATCTCATTCAATCCTCATACCTACTATTCTTTAAAGGTAAATATTACCATCCCCTTTTTATACATTAGGGAACTGAAGCCCAGAAAATTCCAGTAACAAATTTAGTTTGTACACCCAATAAGTGGTAGAACTGAAATCTGAAAAACTGCCTAACTTAAGAACCCAAGTTTTTAACTATTATACCACAAGAAAAAAATAGGGGGGAAAGTTTTGTTTTACTTCGTTTTTCAGAAAATTGAAATATACCTGCGTGGCCCATTCCTTCTTTTGGTCCAGTTGCAACAAAGTTTCTCTGATTATTCTCTTTCTAGCATCTTCCAGAGTGATCTTATATTGTTCTTTAAAAAGAAAAAGAGAAGCCTTTACAAGACTGATCAGGTAAAAAAACTAAGATGTTTGTAGATTTTAGCTTTTATGATCCCCACTTCTCCTTTCTACACATTTTCCCCCTGAATTTTCAGGGCACATTTTTAATGAAGCATCTACTACCTCCAATGAGAACAAATTGCTCCAATAATTTATTAACATCTTAATGTGAATTAGTTTTAAGATGATATCTCTCCCGTGAATATTTGTATTTGAAAGGACTCTCTCCAAAGAGAGAATTTCCAACACTTATTACTTGGGTGGCCGTCTGCCCTTTATGTCCCACAACTTCTGATTCCACAAAAGAAATAGAAAGAAGATTTGATTATCCACTTGTGTAGCATCCTGTACATCTGACTCCAACTAAATGAATTTCCAATATTCTTTGCATGTTTCCTGGGACAGGAAGGACAAAATGAGAAGAGGAGAGAGTGGTAGAGGGGCTGTGAAAGTCGGTAGACCTGGCTTTGAGTTGGGTTCAGAGCAAGACAGGAGAACAGAGACCAAGTGCAGATTCTTTATCCTCTGCCAATTTTCTCAGGTCATAAATGTGAGAATTGAGAGAGCAAAGGATCGTAAAATTTTAGGCCTTGAAAGTTGCTTAGAGATCATATAATCAACACCCCTGTTTAAGGGAAGTGCTTTTGTTAAACAATGACGTTACGGCTACTTTACAAAGTGAAGAGAAATAAAGCTGGATGAATGAGTTCAGTTTGTTCATTGTTTTATACACGTCATCATCAAGCTTTTTTGATATGCGTGACACTATTTAAAGCACAGGGAATACTGCCGAATAAGAGACAAAACCCCTGTCCTTATGCCATGTACATTCTAGTGGGGGAGTCAGACCATAAATACATAAATGAGCAAATAAATATTTTCAGGTGGTGATGTTTGTGATGAAGAAAAACTAAAATTTTCTGTTTTCGATAAGGTGATCAAGAGAAAGCTTCTTTGAGGAGGTAACATTTGAGCAAAGATTGAATAAAGTGAGGGAGTCAGCCAGGTGCAACAGGAGGGAACTGTACTACTTCAAATTCGAGAATAAAGTTTGTTGTGCTTTATAACATCTATATTATAAGTCCCCATTAGGTGTGTGTGTGTGTGTGTGTGTGTGTGTGTGTGTGTGTGTGTGTTTTATAATGACTTAAGGATAATTATTTGGAAGTCAGAAAGTATTTTCCCATACAAATGATGACAATTACAGTGGCTAGATTTCTGGACTGGTCCAGAGACCCATTCAACTTATTCTATAACTAAATAATAGTATTGAACCAATAGTGCTGCGGAAACTCACTGCCATTTAGGACATTGTTTCAAAGGGAGAAGTTTCTCCACAGACCAAGTCAGCCAGAGCACAGCTCTCAGGGTTCTTTGGCGACCTTGTAGGAGATCTGCAGGTCTGGTCTTTCAAATGTTTGTAGCCAAACTAAGGCTCTGGAAAGGGAGCCAGGGAGCTTGGCAGGAGTTCTTCAGCCCTCACCTGTACTTTGTACTGGCATAACTACTTCTCCTATTAGATGAAGACTCTGAAAGCAGAGTGTGAGAACTTTCTTCCATATCTTTCTATGACTGCAGTCCCTGAGACACAACAGACATTGAAAATATTTTGGAAAAAAAAAGAAGTTTGGCAAACTGCAAGCCTTTGGCGGGCAGTACTCTGAGGCTTCGGCACACGCTAGCCGCAGCCAGTGATGGCACTTCAGGAGCAAGTTTGCTGGGGAGAGGAAGGGGGAGTAAAAGGAAGAAGGGGAGAGTACCCCAAGTTGTGGAGTGGCCAGAAAGGGGGCTGGAATGATCAGTTTCTGCCTCTAATGGAGTTGGAATGAGAGTGTCTGATGGAGGCAGCGGTTTATAAACAAGAGAGTTCGTGAAGTTTTGGGGACTGGTCTCACTTGACATCTAGAGAATAAGAAAATGGAAGTCTTCATTATTCCAACCTACATATGCTCATCTCTATAATGTGCATTTTTCTTACTTATTCAGAGTAATCACTTGAATGTATTAATCATTTCAATCTCATTTCTGATGGAATTTCTTTTAAAATTCAGGACCTAGTCCACTAGACTAATGCTGGGTATTATTTGAACTTTCTACCCAACAAAACACATCGATCAGTCTCAAAGTTGCAGTGGATCAAGAGTTTAGCTGTAATGGATTTTACATTTTTAGCATCTGAAAGAAACCATAAAACCTGGAGCTTGGTAACATCAAATATTAATTCTCTGCTGTAAATCATAAAAAATCGATGACCAAATAACTATACCCTGACTGAAGTTGTAGCTCTCTCTATTGCCATATGAATATGAAAAAAGCAATAACATCCAACTCTGTTCCAAATTCCATATAAAACTCTATGGACTCTTTTTCTTCTTAAAAGCAGAGTAACCAGCACAAGGGAGGATGTGCAAATCTCATTGTTATCCTTTGCAATTTAGATGATGTTTTTAGGTAGCAACTATTAACCATTCATTTGTAAATACAAATGAAGCCAGAGAAACTGGGAGTAGAAGAGTCTCCTTCTCATATAAGTTTGAGACATTGTGAATGGAAGTGTGGGGGACATGGCTTTTGTGCCTTGAGACTGCTGGCTGCTCAGATGCCCGGTCTCATGTGATCACTTCTCAGAAGCTGACTGCAAAACCGCGCTGGCTGAAGTTTGCTTTGCTTTGTTCTCCTTTCTCTGTTATGTGTGGCTCTGCTTTGGTTTACTCCTTCACAGCCTCTTGGGAGTCTGTTGTCCACTCTTCACACACTTCAGGTGTCACACAGCTTTACTGTGCGGATCCTCCGCTGTGACGGTGGCCTCCTTTTAGCCCCACTTGGAGAAAACTGAGTGGGGGCAGGTGGCAGTACAGGCCATACAGAAATTTCTTCAGGCACAGTGTGTGTTAGAGAGCCATCCCTACCTCACTGAATCACAGAGCTGGGGGGACTATTTGCAGCATATTGGCTTGGGGTCTGACACACCTGGGTTCAAATCCCATTTCCACTACTTACCATGTTTCCTCGAAAATAAGACCTAGCTGGACAATCAGCTTTAATGTGTCTTTTGGAGCAAAAATTAATATATGACCCGCTATTATATTATATTATATTATATTATATTATATTATATTATATTATATTATATTATATTATATTATACCCGGTCTTATACAACAGTAAAATAAGACCTGGTATTATATTAATTTTTGCTCCAAAAAAATGCATTAGAGCTGATGGTCTGACTAGGTCTTATTTTCGGGAAAACATGGTTATGAGCTAGTCAGCCGCGCATCCCTTAGATTTCTCAGGGATGGGTGATAAACTAGATCTCAATGTTCCCCAAACTGTAGGGGACACATCGAATAATCTGAGGAGTTTCCTTAAAGAACTTCCATCTTGATTTGAGGTGAAGGAGGAATTACCCTTCACCTGCTCCTTTGGCAGACAGTGTAGAGCTAATAGCATGCCAAGAGCTCATTTCAAAAACTGTCCCCTACTTTCTAGCAATCTTTCCTCAGCCTCTCCAACTTCTTTTATAGACTGCAGTTCAGTGGTTGAAAGTATGAAACCAGTTTTCTGACTCATCATGTTGCAAGTTTGCATGGTGGTATAACACTTTACTTGCAAATATGGTATCCATTATATGGTCACCCCAGTTTAAACTGAGACTGAAAAAGTTTCATTTAAATATACCGTTTCAGTTATAATAACCCCCCATTTTTCCCCTAAAATACTTATTCCTTGCAAGTATAGTAGTGTAACTATCACAAACCCCATCATCATGGATGTGGGAGGAGAATTCCAGAAAAATCAGGGAAGAAGGGCAGAGGTGGGAGAAGAGGGGAGAATGATTGTAAGGCTTCAGATAAATTGATTTAGTGGTCTTGCTCTTATTCATTGTGTCCAATTAGTGATCCCTAAAGTGCTTTAAAATCCCCTAGAAGAGTTGTTGCTGCATGGTTAGAAGTGCCTCAAGCTAATAGCAAATGAGATAACCCCTAACAGCCATTTTTTCATGACACCTAAAATCAGCTATAAACTGAGGTACAACCAGCAAGTAGTTCAATATATAAATGTTATTACCACCATCCCAATAGCATGAAAATTTTTAGTTCAAAGAAATCATCCAAATTTCTAACCAAGATAATGAGTTAAGTTTATATGAGAAGATCACCCTTCCTATTTTAAAACTATAAAATAAAGAAATGCTGGATAAATTATTTAAAATTTTTTAAACATGCAAGAACAATAACTATTGTAAAAGTATGGTACTGGGGCACAAATACACAGACAGATCAATGAAACAGAACAGAAAGCACAGAAAGAGATCCAAATATACATGGGAAATTAAAGTATGATAAAGTCAGCATCTCAGATCAGTAGAGTAAAATGGATTATTTGATGAATGATGTTGGGACAACTGGAAAAAAATAAAAGATTTAAATGTAAAAATGAAGCCATAAAAATTCTAGAAGAAAATATTAGAGAATTTATTCATAATCTCAGAAATCATAAAATCAAAGACTGATAAATTGGGCACTATAAAATTACAAAATTTGCTCATACATACGCCCTACAAACAAAAGACTAATGACAAATGGGAAAAATATTTGCATCTTATATAAGGTAAAGAGCTGATTTCCTGAAAATGTAAAGAGCTCCATGACACAATAAAAAAATGGGCAAAGGATGTGAACAGGTGGTTCACATAAAAGGAAATTCATATGGTTCTTGAACTTATGAAACTATATCCACTGGTGGTTATAAAAAGAGACATGGAAATTAAAGCTACAATGAGATACTATTTCCTACCTATAAGATTGGCAAAGAAGAAAAAGTTGGAAAACATCCCTGGTTGTCAAAGACGTGGGAAGTTAGGCATCCTCATGCAAGCCAGGAGGAGTACACTGAGTACAACCTCTATGGAGGGCCACGCCTATCAAAATAATAACAAATAGGCTGTTTGGACCAGCCATTTCTCTTTAGAGATACACATACATTCAATTATATAAATAGAAGAATATTCATTGCAGTAATGAGATATGTGTAAGGATATTCATTTCAGCATTATTTGTAATAGGAAAAGACTGGAAACAACCTAAATGCTTATGAGTAGAGGACTGGTTAAAAAATTATAGTACAACAAAACAAAGTAGCCATTGGGAGGATGACGAAATACTCATATGTACAGATCTCTAAGGATGTTCATGCTGGTACATGAAACAACAAGTGTAAAATCTCATCCGTAGCGTGCTGTTTGTGATATACTTGTATATATTGAAATATGCATAAAATATTTCTGAAAGACTACATAAGGAATTGGTAATAGTGGTTTTGTCTAGAGAGAGGATATGAATGGCTGGGTCTAGAGAGGGTAGGAGAGTGTCACTCTCACTCTGTACTTTTCTTTTGAGGAGGAGAACCTTTTGAAAAATTATAACTCCAAGAGCAGACTGATTTGGGGCCAGATTTATGCTACCATTTGTGGTACAGAGGCCCTGAGCTGAGAAGCCTACATAAAAATGAGTCCAGAATTGGAGTGTCTGGACAGGGCCTCCTCCGCAGGGGATGATGGGAATGACCTCACATGAACCCTCTACAATGCAAGGCACCATCACCAGCTGGGCTCAGAACGGTCATCCACCCACAGGCCAGATTTCTCCCATTTGTACTATCCTTTGACTTGCCTGTCTTTGAGACTCTGGTGTTCTTTTAAGCCACATGCTCACCTCAGTGACAGACAGGTGGTCTCATGGTTCCCAAAGCTACTCCTCGTAAACTTCATCACAACTGATTCCATCCTGTTCCATCCCCTCTCCACTTCCCGTCTCACGTTTGTTCTCCAGTGTTTTCTGACTACAACTTAGCATTTACTTGAACATTTCTCATTATGTAATAATTCTGGTTGTCCAGCCTGGCTAGATTGCTTTAGCATGCCTCAGTGAATTTCCTTTCTAATATAACCCAGTCCCAGGCCCCTCCTGCCTCAGTGGACTTACACCAGAGCAGGTGGAGGAGCACATAGACACCACCCACTAAATGAAACTTCCTCCTTGAAATCAGCTGCTTTCAGGGTTTCTCCACATCTGCCTCATCCTTTTACTTGCCCTTCTCAGTATCATAGGTAATCCTGGGATAGTTTCTTTACTCCCTCCCTCCACCTTTGCCTTTATTAGGCTCATAACTGCTTGTGCTAACAGCAGAGAGGAATGAATGATTCAAGGAGTACCCATTCTTTTCTTCTACGGAATGTCTGCCTTTTAAAGAATTTTTACTGAACTTGAACCAGCATCGTTGCAACTGACCTGACATTTTCTCTGCATTCTCTTTAACTTTATTGATGTCATTTTGTAAGGAGATAATGAGTTTAGCATGTTTTTCACTCCCTGAATTCTTGTACTCTTCCCAATATTCCTTCTCACTGAGTTTCTCAAGTAGTAGTTTCTCAGTGTTACTTATTTGCAGTCGCATATCTGTTGAAAGAAAATCAAAACCCCATGTCATTTCTATTGTCCTTGCAACCATTATATGATACAATCTGATTTTATGAAGTTAGGGTCTGATATTAAAATGCTATTATCTCATAAATCCAATTTTATATGTACCACTTAAGGAAATCTAAACTGTTCAAACAATTGTTTAAGTATTCCTCATGATTCAAAATCTTAGTAAAATTACACTTACAATTCTAAAGTAGATATGTGGTTTGGGGCTGTAATTGAGAACTATTTTAGACAATTAAACTATATGCCTAGGAACTCACAAGTTTAAATCATTCCTGTGATAACTTGATAAGGGTCCCATCTTGTACAATACATCACATATACTTTTTATTAGTAAATTGTGATTTTTTTTCTGGCCATTATGCTTCTGGACAAAGTGATTTCACCTTGTATCGTTCCATGGTGTTTGGCAACCATTTTTGTAAGTAAGTTGTTTGATTCTGTCATCTAAAGTTCATTTGTGTAAAAGGATAGCATATGATAGTTATAACAATAGGTCTTCTCCCACCCCCACTTATAAGACACCAGAGTGAAATATAAGTTCCCCACTTAAATATGTACAAATATTAATTTATCTCTACTATACAAACTTTCAATTTGCCCCGGTACACTTGCTAAACCTGATATTCTACTTAATCGTAAGGCTCAGTATCATGCCTCTGAGTATTCTGGGAAAGGAAGCATTACAAAGAGCCAGGTACCTGAACAGCTCTGTGGCTCTCGACTGCACACCACCTTGTTTGAGAGCCCCCTGATGGCAGCACCACGTCTTAGTCATCTCTGTAAATCCACTACTGAGCACAGAGTCTGGCAATTCATTGGTGCTCAATAAATGTTCACGGAATGTCTGATGCATTTCAATCAGGCCAGTGGGGGTGAGCTTCTGTCCAGAGGTCCATAAGGACTCCAGACACATCTTTTTCCAAAGATGTAAATGAGATTACGTATTTTTAAAATCCCTTAATAAATGGCACCTGTTATTGTCATTAAACAGTTAATACTCCTATAACCCGGATGGTCAGCCGTCCTCTTATTTGAGCAGACTGCTGCTGTCTCAGGCTCGGGCACATTCAGCTTTTGTGGGGAGTGTTAACTGATGTCACTAGAGATTTTGCAAGAGGTGGGTGTAGAGTAGTGACTGCTGTTCTCCTTTCCCAGAACCCCTCCTCCCTTCTCCTCTAGTGACACACTTCTCCTGCCTTTGCCAAATACGTAGCCCAGTTACAGCGACCCCTTCTCCTGATCATAAGGATTGGTTCAGGGGTGAGCATGTGCCCTTCGTAGAAATATTTTCACTGAAACTTGTGGAAAACATGTCTCTTTTGTCTCCATTTTGAGGTTATAAGGATGTAAGATCAAAGGTGTCTATGGTTAGAGTCCCAGCCTGGTGGGGACAATAGCCTCAGCAAAAGGAGCCAACTTTCAGGGAGGAGACTGAGAGAAAAGAAGAGGGATAAGAGAGGTGGGAGGATGGGGGAGGGCGAGAGGGGAGGAGAGGTAAGGAGGGGGAGGGGAGATTAACAACAAGCTGAGATCTGACAGCACGTGAGGCTGTGTCCACGTCACTAGCACCCTGCCCCTTTCTGCTTGATGTATGAAAAAATGAATACACTCTTGATGCTTAGGCCAATTTGGGTTGGATTTTTATCCTTGCAAGTGAAAGAGTTACAAAAGTTGGACGAAAGTGGTTACATCAGTACTTCTCAAATCCTACTGTGCGTAGGAATTCCCTCGGATCTTGCCGTGAGGCAGCTTGTGCTTCACTAGGTCTGGATGGGCCTGATGCACTGAAACCAGCGGTCACGTGAAGCTGCGGCTGCTGCTTCACAAACTAAATTGAGTCACAAGCGACTACCTGGCATGTAACACAACCTTTTCAGACGTGTCTGTGGTCTCCTTTCCCTCTCTTCCTCCGCATCTGTGGGCTTCTTTCTTTCTTGGACCACACGCACGCGCAGTCCTCCTCTGCTGTGTTTACTCATCCCGCTCCACCCCAGGATTGTATGACACACACCCTTGGCACTCAGTCCAAACCATAAACAGGCACACCTCAACTAACGGGGCCCATTCCTCTTCAAAGGCAGTTTAGTGAGCACATCCGAGTATCAGTTTTGGTCCCACTCCCGTCTCAAGGGACTTGTTAAAATATCCCTTCCAAACTTAAGCAAAACTCCCCTGGAGCGGAGCCCTGCAAAATACAGTATCTACAACCTCATGACATCACTGTTGCCCGTAAAGAGACTTGGGTAGGAGGAGGTTTATGAGAACAGTTTGGAGATTCTGAAGTTTGCTGATTCATGTTTGGTTATGGTAACTATTTCATTCAAAACAACAAATATCTATGAATGGAATGCCTGCTCTGTGCAAAGTGCTTGTGTAAGAAGGCTCTCTGAAGTATTTGGAGAAATTTAGGGAAATCTAGTCGCTTGTCTTGCCTCCCAGCTTTTAGTACTGCTTTCTGATAGCACTCAAGTCTCTTTCTCATGTTTTCCAGCTTCCTAGAAGAGATGGCATTTATGGAAATTCTGGCAAAAATCGTTTTAGAAATCTTAGCAGCAAGTTTGGGATGAAGGAATAGGAGTTAAAAAGAAAAATACAGATACCAAGCCTGTGTGTGACTTACCTCAAGGACCATGGTAGCTCCTAAGCCCATGTCCTGGGTTTTTCATCATTCTGCACCTAGCATCATTTCTACCCACGCCCTCTAAACGTCCCCTTTTCCAACTCGAATCCCTCTTTCCTCATCTAAATGGGAGGCTTAGCTCCCTTAGAGATATGGGGTGGGGGAGAGCTTCAGCGTTATATTCACCTTATCATCCCCAAATCCAAAGTGAGGCTGAAGCCATAGAACAAGAGAATTTCCCAAAAGAAGGAACCAATCCTCACCGCGAGGAGTTCCGAGTGGCATCTAACGGGACATTGTCCAGTGTCTAAAAGCCCGGCGGTGTTCATCTTTGTTTTTCACTGCTGCCCATTTACCTACATGTGTTTATGGTGATAATGATGTCATCTGAAATATGTTCCCAGCATTATGAACATGTTAGGAAACAGAAGCATTAATATCATCAAGAAATAGCTTGATACAGCTTTATGATAATTTCCCAAGTCCCTAAATCACCTTTCAAGTTTTGTTCCTGGTCTCTTTCAAACTTCCACTTTTCCTTCATTGCTGTTTCAACATCGTTTCTTGTTACAACTGTTAATCCTTCTAACTTGTCTTCACTCAGTTCTTTCAGGAGGTCCCGTATGTGCCAAGTCTGTTCATTCTTTAAGTGTCTGTTCTGTCGTGAAAATCAACAGTAGTTACCTGTATCTGCTAAAGTATTTATATTGATTTTACTCAAAATAGAGTCATACATTGAGGCTTGCAAAGTGAGAAAGAAACATTTAATGAAATAAGTTATACAATAATAATATCTCTAAAAGTATATGGAAGGTGGAAGACTTGAAATTAAACCTATCAAAACAGTAACCACAGAATAGGAATTCACATTAAAAAAATTGTGCTAGTAATCTACCAGGCTACCACCCTCCTATCATAGGATCACTGAACATTAAAATTAGACCTTGGATATTAATTTCTTCAGTCTCCCAATAATACCGTTCTTCTCCAGTCATCATCTATTTAATCAATACTTATGGAGCATCTAGCATGTGCCAAGTAGTCCTCTATAAAATAGGAATATATCAATGAACAAAATGGACAAAAAGTACTGCTCTTGTGGAATTTACATTATTCTTTGCTTTTTTCACAAATGACCCTAATTCATTTCTTTAGGGTGATGGTTACTTGCCATTCCAATACTTACACACTTGAAATATGAGCTGGGTTCCTTTGTGGATATTCCATTTATGTTTCTAAGCTTCTTATTTAATCAAGTCAGAGTTTACTCTTGCCCTTGCTATCTTATTATGTATATACAAAGATATTTTATTGTTTGTGAACTCAGTATTTTCCTTGTAATTTTCTATTTTTTTTAATTAAAATTTTTTTTTCAATTACAGTTGACATACAATATTCTGTTTCAGGTGTATATCATAGTGATCAGACATTTATATAACTTATGAAGTGATCACCCTGTTAAATCTAGTACCCAGCTGGCACCATACATAGTTATTACAATATTATTGATTATATTTCCCGTGCCATATTTTACATACCCCTGACTGTTTTTAGAACTGGCAATTTGTCCATCAATTTGTACATCACTTCTTCTTTCCTTGTAAATTTCTTAGCCTCCCTTTAATTTCTAATACTCATTTCTCTGGTGTCTCTCCTTCAATTTTTAAACCTAATAAAACACATATACTTAAAATATTTGAATAATTCTTTTAAAATTACTTATTTTTCCTATAATTCAACATGCTCTTTACTATAACTTTTTCAATATTATATTTTATTTTATTTTATTTTATTTCTGATATACATATCTTTTATTCTCTTGACTTACTTGGATACTTTAAGGAGTATTTTCTTTCCCAAAATTGATTCTGTAGGCCAGTGCATCTCAAGCTTTAATAAGTATACCAAGAACTTGGGGATCTTGTTAAAATGCAGGTTATGATTCAGTAAATTTGGCACGAAGCCTGTGATGCTGCATTTCTTATAAGTTCCAGGTGATGCCAAGTCTGCTGGCCCATAAGTAACACTTTGAACAGCAAAGTTCTTTCAGAGAATTTAAATACTTATGATTTATTGATAGTGCTAGAGTCTACTAAGCCTTTGTTCTTTATTACTTAATCCAACAAACTTTAAATTTGAGAACTGAAAAACTTGATTTCTTAAAACTGTTTAGCAAAAATTGGCACTAGTTTAATAAACTCCTCAGATAGGATTTAATGTAACATTAATGCTCTTTAAGTTATTCCATAGGTTGTGTGATAGGATTATTTCAGTGCATTGAAATTTTAATTTAAAACTTTGATAAATTGAATAAAAGCAACAGGCAATTAACTTTATGATGCTCAGTATTGATAAATACAGGCAAACAGAAAAGGACTAGGACTGGATAGGCTTTGAATGATTTCAGAAAATGGGAACAAAGATTAAAAAGATATGATAGTCAAATTTAGTGGTTTAACTTCTCTGATCTTTTGTTCACAATATTCTAAAGTACAATAATTATTTCTGTCTCTGAAGAATTTTTAATACCAAAGGATTCATAATATGACAAATCTGAAAACTGAATCTCCTTCTTTCTAATCCACTCTTTAAAATCTTATTGAGAATGCCATAAGCAGGAATGTTGGAGTAAAGACCTCCAAAAATCTTCTCCTTCATAAAAGCAATGAGAAAATTGGCAAAATTATCAAAATCAACTTTTCAGAACTCTAGAAATTAAAGTCTTGCAATAACTCCTAGGAAGTATTTATTCAAGAAAAATTGTTGAATTTGGGTAAGGAGCTTTGTGGCATTTTAACTTTCCCTTAATATTGGCAGCTCCACAGTCATGATAAAAACCATTAGCTTCGCAGCCTGGGGTGGCGGGTTAGGGAGAGAAGAGAAGGGAGCAGAATTCTTCCAAAGCCCAATCCCTAAACAATGATCATAATTTGACCTATCTGGTAGTTTCCTGACCAACCTCAGTAGCAAAACTTGTCTTTATTTGACCTGACTCAGAGTTTTCCCAATATGTGAATAGCCTTTCCCCAGACTGATGTTTGTCAAAAACAATCAGAGGCAATTGTTGAACTTTATAGTTTCCTGAGGTGGTAATAACAGTTGGGGTAAACAACAGCTGACAAAAAATCTTTAAAGGAAAATGAGATGAGATGTCCATAGGGGGTTTTGAAAGCTCTGCCATATTCTTGGGACTCCAAAAGGCTACATGCACCTACATGCATGTATAGTGCTGTGAGCATACTCAGGGTTGTGCATGTGCTCAGGAAAGACCTAAGAAGGCGGTAAGTGCTCACCTCTGGTTGACCTTGAGGCTCTGATGAAGGAAGAAGTAAAGATGAAGGTGAAGTTGTAAATTGCCTGGCTGAGTATAGAAGGCAGGTCCCAACAATCACACAGAGCCCCTCAGCAAAGGCTGGGAAATTTATTGGTTAGAGACATTTAAAAAAATCTCTGTCCAATCATTAGCTGACCACTAAGCTAAGCAAACAAAGACTGCCATGGCCACACATAACAAAAAATGTAGGCTTCACAGAACTAGTTAAGAAAAGTCACTAAACAAACAACTACAATGAACAACAATAACAAAAATTATAAAAAAAACCCGGGAGAGAGAAGAGAACCTAATTTCCAGAGTTGTCACATTAAAATACTAAAAATGTCCAGTTTTCAACAAAAAATTATGAGGAATGTAAAGAAAAAAGGAGATATTATCCATGCACATTCTTACTGGGATTTTTATTATACACAGGGGTGAAGGGTGGTCAATAGAAACTGTCCTCGAGGAAGCCCAGACATGGGACTTTTTAGACAAAGACTTTACATCAGCTATCTTAAATATAATTCAAAGAGTTAAAGGAAACCATGTCTAAAGAACTATAGGAAAGTATGAGAATGATGTCTCACCAAATAGAAAATAGCAATAAAGAGAAATAAATTATTTTTTAAAAAGGAACCAAATAGAAATTCTGGAGCTAAAAAGTATAATAATTGAAATGAAAAATTCAGTCAAGGGGCTCAATCAACATCTGATTCAAGCAGGCAGAATATTGTTCAGTCATAAAAAGGAATGAGGTCACATGCTATGCACTGAATGTTTATGCCCCTCTCCCCTGCCCCAAATCCACATGTTGAAGCCTTCGTCCCCAATGTGATGGTATTTTTGAGGTGAGCCTTTCGGAGGTAATTAGATTTAGGTGTCATTATGGTAGAGCCCCCATGATAAGATTACTGCCTTTATAAGAAGAGGAAGAAATCAGAGTTCTCATTCCACCACTATAGGCAAAAGCAAACAAATAAGAAGAACCTTGATCTAAGTCTTATGTCTTATACAAACATTAACTCAAAATGGGCCGTGATTTAGGTGGAAAAGGTGAAACTATAAACATTTTAGAATAAAACATAGGATAAAATCTTTGGGATCTACGGTTAGGCAAAGAGTTTTTAAAGTTGACATGAAAAGTATTCATATAAGGAAAAATTGGTAAACTGAACTGCATTAAAATGAAAAACTCCTCTGAGAAAGACTGTTATAAAGATGAAAAATTATGATACAGACTAGGAGAAAATATTTGCATATAACATATCCAACAAAGGACTAGTATCTAGAAGGTTATCTACCTACCTACCTACTTACCGACGTATCTACATTTTAAAAAATTCTCACTACTCAGCAGTAAAAGAAAAAATCGAATTAGAAAATAGGCAAAAGACACAAAGATAAATTTCACCAAAGAAGATATATAATGAGCACATGAAAAGATGTTCAACATCATTAGCCATTAGGGAAATGCAAATTAAAACTATAATGAGACATCACTACTCACCTATCAGAATGGCTAAAATAATAGTGATATCACTAAATGCTGGCAGGTATGCAGAGAAACTGGATCACTCATATATTGCTGGTGGGATTGTAAAATGGTTCAGCTACACTGTTAAAAAGGATGCCAATTTCTTACAAAATGAAACATTTGCTTACCATACAGCCCAGCAGCTGCACTCTTGGGCATTTATTTGGGAGAAATGAAAGCTTATGTTCACATAAAAACCTGTACACAAATACCTATAAAAGCTTTATTTGTCATAGTCAAATACTGAAAGCAACTCACATGTCTTTCAATAGGTAAATGGTTAAACAAAATGTAGTACACCCATGTCATGAAATACTACTCAGCAATAAAAAGAGACCAACTCTAATAATACACACAACAACCTGGGTGCATCTCCAGAGAATTATGCTGAAGGAAAAAAGTCAATTCCAAAAGATTACTTACTGTATGTTTCCATGTATAAAAAAATTCTTGAACTGAAAAAATTATAAAAATAGGTTCAGGAAGGGGTAGAATTGGGAGGAGAGTGAATGGCTATAAAAGGACAACATGTGGGATGCTTGTATTGATGGAGATGTTCTGTAGCTTGACTGTCTCGATGTCAATATTCAATATTAACATTGTAGTTGTGATATGTATTGTACTATAGTTTTGTAGTACGTTACAGGAAACAAGATAAAGGGTACACATGATGTCTCTGCATTATTCCTTATAATTGCATGTTAATCTATAATTACCTCAAAATAAAATGTTTAATTTAAAATGAAGATCAATCGACAACTGAAAAATAAACCATTTGTTATTCTTCAAGCAAGTCTCAAAGATTCCACTTTCTTGAATGAAATAGATTTATGTTTTCTTAGAAATAAATTTAATTACTTTGGCTTGACAGAAGTTATTTTAAAATGAAATATTTGTAGAAACTTGAATCATAGCAATGAAAATATCCTTTGCCAAACGATTGCACTATTAATCTTTTTTCCAAATATGAGCTTTTCCACTTATTTTTGTAAAAGTGGAAAATTCCTTTATCACGTATCTTCTGAATAGTAAATAAATCTTTATTAGATTTTACTTATGTTAGTTAATTTTAGCAAGGCAACATTAAATTTCTAAATTAAATTTCAGCTCGAAAATATTTACCATGATACACATAGGCAAAACATTTACAAAGATATTGATAATTTAAAAATCATTACATACAATTCATAAAGAAACATATAATAGCTAAAGAAATTTTTTTCTTTAATTTCCATAATTAGCACAATACTTCTCAAAGTGAATTCCAGTTCTTTTACATCAAATTTTTAACACAATGACTATTCTTTTCAAACATGTAATGTTTTTATTTGTAAATTAAAACAGCATCACATGTCCTAAAAATGTAATTGAAAATTTTAGAAACATTTCTAAAACTGATATAGAAACATTACTATATCATATTTGCCATTATATGTAAATTTAATAGCATCTATACTAAACTTCCCAAATCCCATATGAATTTCAAATGGAAGGGAAATGTGTCTGATAACACATTACAAAATTCACTATGTCTGAAAAATTACTTTGAGCTACATATTGAAATAAAATTTAGTTAGATATATCCACCAATATGCTAAAAAGATGTTTATCTTATACAGTGAAGTAAATAATTTATTGTTTGAGGTAAGAATAATTATCACATTATAAAATAGAAAAAAGGCGATTCAGTAAATAAGCTACAAAACAGATTAGTTTTGTTTTGATATAAGGCCATCTCATGGGCTTTACCCTTTTAACTTTCTAAGACTCACAAGAACAAGAACAGAACTTGCCAAAATAGTACACAGAGCTCCCATCAATTCACCCAGCTTTCCCCAGTGATAACATATAACCATAGTACGTTATCAAAACCAGGAAATTGACACTGGTACAATGTTTTTAACTGAACTGGAGATGTTATTTGGATTTCACCAGTTTTCACATGTGCTATTTTTTTTAGTGTATAGAATTATGAAATTTTATCACATATACAAAAGAGAATTATTTCCACATAGATGGAACTTGAAGCCATGGTATTAAATAAGATCACCCAGAGAGAGAGGTTAGACTGACCGGGAAGGTTGAAGATGAGAACCCTGGTAAATACCTTAATTATGGGTGGGTCCAGGAAAAACACAATGAATAAAAAACAGTAAGAAATGGTCAGAGAAGCAGGAGGAAAATTAAGGGAGAGTGATGTCCTGGAACCCAAAGGAAAAAGTTTCAAGATGACAGGAGCAACTGACTGCGGAAGGGATGAGGGGTAACAACTACAAAGAGTCCATTGCACCTGGCTCACTGGTCATTAATAGCTTTTGCTGGAGCAGCGATGATGCGATAGTAGGGGTGAGAAAATGAATTAGGAGGTAAGGAAGTAAGTGGACAGAATGAACTATAAAATGTCTAATGAGGTAAATGTAACAATGAATGCAAACAGAGAGAAAGAAAGATAATGAATGAGGTGACAGTCTAAACATGTATAGGAAGGGATGATGAACAGGAAGGAAGAGGGGCATTTCTGATTTTGACATAACTGAAGAGAAAAATATCTTACTAATGGGTCATGTTTAATTTAGCCATTTAAATACATGTGACCTCAAAAAATTTTCCTTTCACTGGTGTTGGTGTGAATCAACTCTCCCTTTCTTGAGCTAATCCCTCACGGAAACAAAACCTTTGTTTCTGGTTCCAATTGATGGGCTATGGCAAAGTAATTCCTTAGTCCTTTCCACAACTAAATAGAAATCCCAAAGTTGACCTAGGAGTTCCAATGCTGACCACTGAGAGACATGCATTGGTCCCTTGATGGCAACTCATTCCTCTTTCGTGCTCTGGATGGACTTACTTCATCATGTGGAACCGACATCCAAGCACCTAGGCCAAACTTCTCCTTTCCACTCCCATCTATAGCCCTGAGTTTCTATTTTAGTCCCGATTACAAGTGACAGATCCGTAAGAATCCTGACAATGTCAGGGGCACAGTTATATCACCACCAGGGCTTGTCTTGCCCAATAACTATTTGCTGAATGAATGAGCAAATCAGCCCTATGGGAAGACAAGAATCCCTGTTTTACAAAAGGAAAGTTGAGGCTCAGTTTTGGCCAAAATGACATTAGCAGTAAGTTGTACAGTCAGGATGCAAACTCAGATCTCTGACTCCAGGTTTCATTAAAATTTGTAGATGTAGGGTTTTTAGACAAAAGCCAAATAAAACAGTTAAGTGTAGAAGTTTCAGGGTTCACATAAAATAAATGATTTAATGGGGGACACCCTCAGTATTTCCTCATTGGTGAAACCCTTTAAGAGTGGAGTTGTGTTCATTATAATTTATGGCTTCCAAACTTTATTTCTGTTGGTCTTTACTTCTGATAGTCATATACAGCACCCCTTTGAAATTCATTTTAAACTGATTTATAAAAACAATGTATCATCTTAAACATTGGTCATGTTAACAACTGAGACTGTACTTTTCAAATACTATTAACATGTGTACAATCTCTGAAAATCTAAAAGAAAACAGATACAAAAATTAAAAATAGAGAACCAATGTTTTATAATTTGGTTAAATAAGAAATTGAAAGGTAAACATGGGTTCAGAGCTTTAAAATTTCAACATAAGACAGTGTCCTCATGAGCTAAATAACATAATTTAAGCTGACTTCCTTTGACATTATAATTAATATATTAACAGTATCTTCTTCTTGCCTTACATGTACCAAAAAAAACTCACCTTAAATAGATTGTAAATGAATCAATTCTAAGTACTAAATAAGATAATTTCCTGGAGTACATTTCATCATAATTCACAATTTTTTAAAGCATTTGTGTAAATGTTTAATGACTAGATGTAGGCTTTATACTCACTCTTTCATGATACTTTTGGTTCTTTTCTCTGAGTCTCTTTATTTGCACCATGAATCGTTCTACTATACTTTCCTTTATTTGACAGCTGATAATAAACAAAGATAAGATTTGTTACAATTACTTATCTTAGGAAAATTAAACAGACAAAATTTAAAATTAAATTATTTGAATTGACATAAAGTATTAAATGTATTATAAAAACCTATTTAGGGATAAGAACTTTTCTTTAGTGATTAGGTGTTCCTGAGAATATTTTACTCACTCAAATATATATTAGAGAGATCACTTCAATTTTTTTTCCAAATCAATCATTTTTAATGCATAGCCATAATTTTGATACTTTCTAAAGATCTATAAATAATTCAACTTAAAGAGAACCTGGGAAAGGGCATACAGAAAACATGCTTTCCAGAATTCTAAAAATATTCAGACAAAATAGCAAAACAAAGATTTTATAAGAGCACGTCCATCTTCTTTGTTTGAGGTAAACAAATGAGGCATACCTATTGGTTCAAGTTCATTAGTATACCGTCTCTGCTATAATTAATAAAAGCTTCTTTCCTGACACAAATACCTTTCATTAAAACCCACAGTATTTGTTGAGCATCTGTTAGGTATGAAAGAGAGATAGAAAAGTGCAGAAAGACTTTGGTATAGACTATTTGGTAACTATTGGAAGTGTTAAGTATATCTCTATACTCGTATCTCTATTACCTAGTAAGTCTTATAACTTTAAATCCGAGACCAAAATAAGGCCACAGAAATAGCTCTACATAAACCACTTGCCTCAATTAAAACAAACAAAATGATCGCACTTCTGTGGTGTAGAGAACAGAGGAGTGGTTAAAGACTGAGAAACTCTGGTTTTCAATCTTGTTCCTACCACTTCTTACCTATCTAACCTCAGGCAAGTCAGTTCCCTGAGCCTCAGTTTTCAAGCTGTCCGTGCAGGTAACAATACCCAGCTCTACACATTTTTTATAAGGATTAAAATAAGAAATCATATGTGAATATTTCTTCCATAAAGTAAGTACTTGGTAAATTTCAGTTGAATTTGAATCTTACTTCCTCAGCCCTTCCCACAAAATATCATTTATATTTGTGACATTGTATACTTAGTATAGAGAAAAATAAGGCTCCTGCTTTCCAAATGATGAGAAAATGCCATATAAAAACAAAGCAAGCAAATCCTTTAGTGGAAACCAGAGCTCTATTTGGATACTATGAAACTTGGATTGTAGACTTGGTTCTCCACTAAACTGCCTCTGAATCTATTTAGGCCTTGGCTGACGCTTCTGTAAGTAAGAGAATTGAAGGAGATGAGAGGAGCTTTATGGTTCCTGTTCAGTTAGTTCCACAATTCCGCAGTTTAAGTTGATCAGTGTTCCCTTTCACGCCGTCATACATACAATGTAGATTTAATGAGCAGCTGCTTATGTGCCCAGCATTGTTTTAGGCAGTACAGAGATTGTGAGGAACAGTGCCTTCATGATCCTTGCTCTATAGGGGAAATAAGAGGATATAGGAACGACAATAG
Source organism: Rhinolophus sinicus (assembly GCF_036562045.2). Classification (NCBI taxonomy): domain Eukaryota; kingdom Metazoa; phylum Chordata; class Mammalia; order Chiroptera; family Rhinolophidae; genus Rhinolophus; species Rhinolophus sinicus. Next base: position 109,650,154 of record NC_133756.1, read on the forward strand.
ACGGAAGAACTATTATAGATAGGGGGGTCTCCACACAATCGTAAGAAATAAGGTTATAAGGTAAGTATAAGCAGCCATCTTTCCTTCTTACTTAAAGCTTAGATGTGCAAACATTTTGAAAGAGTGCCTTCTCTACCTTGCATTTTTAGGGAGAAAAAAAAAGATACTATAAATGAAAATTATCTGAAAAGAACCTATGAAATATGTGCTAATTACCACATAATTTCTGCAGTTATAAATATGACAATGGTAATTGTCTGCATGGGTGGAGCAGGGAACTGAATCTCAAGTATGTGGTCTCCATTGGTTTGAGACTGTGAGCCTGCCTGCCTTTGTGACGACTGAACATGCAAAGATTGGACTGGAGACTGCATCCAGCCCAAACCCTAGATATTGCATGGGACACACTTATACTAAAAAAAAACCCAAGTATTTGTTGTTTATTTGAAATTTAACTTGGCACCTGTATTTTTATTTGCTATACCTGGCCACCCTACCCTTAAGGCTATCATCCCTCCCCTCAGAGCAGTTAGGAGCAAACAACCCAGGGCTTTGTCTGGTGTTCCTTTTGCATTGAGCAGTTGGGAAAGATCTGAGTGGCATCAGCAGGCTTTGGGGAATTCTGAGACGCCCCAAAGGTTTTGGTGGCTTCATTGCCCCCCTTCTGTAGCGCATGGTAATTGCAGGTCTAACTTGGCCTAGCCTCTCCTTGGAACTCACTTCGATCTCCTCAGGCCTCATGAAAAGATGGATTTACCAAGACGCAGATGAAGCTGAACTTCAGAACTCCACACTATTAGCCACTGTGGGAATTCAAGCTTCACCGTTCTCTATACTTTTTCCTTTACCTATCTCCCACATCTACTCAGTACCCGAGGAACTCACCTGTCACACTACATGCTGAAGCAAGATAAACCGGGGAGGTAATATATACTAAAGCGGTTTGAAAAGGATATAGCACTATTCTAAAGCACCAAGCTATGAAATTGTTAGTAACACAATGTGTCACCTTTCCCCTATCCTCCCTCTATTATTAAAATGTTAGCAATGTGTCAACTTTCTCCCTCTATGCAATTTCGTTGAGAATTCTGAGAAGGAAAATAAATTTGGATTCGCCCTGCATCTCTACTTTTATCTATTTTTTAACCCATAATCATATCCACACCTATATCTATATCTATACCCATACTCCTTGTAGAAAACTGGGATGAAAACAAATATAAAGGAGAAAATAAAAAGCATCACAACTCAGAGACGATCACCTTGCAGATTTAACACTGGCAGTCTCAGCTCTTCACAAACAACCATAGAGGTTTATGAGCTTATTTTCTTGGGTTAGATTAAAAAAAAAGTTCAATCGCTCAGAAATCATTGACTACCTACTATGTGCTCTCTGCTCTTTGTTAGGAGCTGAGAATGTATCAGAGAAATATTAGATGCCACCAGGGGACCCTTGGACAGTCTTTCCTTAGGCGATGAGGGGGGTGTCTTGGTGATTTGTTATGTGACCTGGGAACACATGGAATGAGTACATGTCACTAGCAGAGCACAGTACAGCAAGGCCTTGGCTGTTCCAGTCCATCAGATTATTTATTCGGTTCTAACAAAGGAAGGAGAACAAAAGCATGGGATGTTTAATTTAGATCTTGCACTAGATCATGAGAATTTTTAAATGTTGGCCTCCTTGTAAACCTCTGTTATTGAGGAGAAAGACTGGCCTCTGGCTGACCCAGAAGAGAGAGAAACAGTTGTAAGTGGATGTCATCACTATAAACTGTGGGAGCAAATTAGAGAACAGGTTGTATTCACGGAATCTGACTTTTTGGCCACCTATCCTAAGACGAGATGGGGAAAGTTTTCAGTTATATTGAGAAATAAGTGTGGGTAGTATCTGGTTATTAATGTTATCGGAAGTAGAAAATAAAAGGGAACTTTATTAAAAGCCCCTTTCCATGGATGTTTCTCTCTGTGTTCTGACCTTTTCACTCACTGCCTTCCAAAAAGTTTAGAGTCTCTCAAGATGGATTTTCCCTGAATGTTGTTAAAAACAATCCTCTTACACAAAGACCTAGTCACCAGCATCACGGATTCCCCATTTCAACCTTGCCCCCTCCAATACATGGCTTGCCATTTCCAAATCCCATGTGTTCCACAGGGAGGGCTCTGCTTATCTGACCCTTGTCTAAGCCACCAGAGTCCGCGCTTGCCCTCTCTCCCTTCTCCCCCTTCTCTCATTTCCTGGGCTGTGAGAAGGACTTCCTCACCCCGTGTCTTTTCTATAAGTCTTCCTCCCTACCGCGCTATGTCTCCTTAACACCTGTTCCTTTCCTGGAGATCAGCTTAAGCATTGCTTCCTCATACCAGCTTTTCCTGACCCCTCCAACTATGTGAAGTCCTTTAGTTATACCATTACACAGAACCCTACACTTTTCTTTCATAGAACCTTAATTATAGCTGTGTTAAGTTTTTTTCAACAGCTTGAATTAGCTGTTTAATGTCTGTCTCCCATGGTTCCCCAGGGCAGGGATCACGGGTCGCTGTTCCCTGTCATCTTTGTACCCAGCACTTGCCTAGTAACTTGGGAAACATTCAAGTATTAGTTCAATAAATACCTGAATGAAGTACATTCTGATCTGGAAACACACTGACATGTAATCACTCCCTAAGAATTACACATTGAAACACCTACCCTAAGCCAACAAAGTTGAGACTCAAAAGCTCTCAAGGGGCTGACTCTCCATTAGGTGGATAAAACATAAACACAGAACAGGTATCACCTCTAATTTTGTGTCCAGCTCCTGGGAGCAAAATGTTAAGAAATATTATCCTTATTAAAAATAACTCTCTCTAAATCATTTGGATTTGATCTGTAGCTATTTGGAAAGAATGCAAATTGGAATGTCTGGAAATGAAAAGTTAAATAAAGAAGAAAAATTTCTACTGTTTACTTTTCTATGAATGTACGTTGACTATTCTATGTTGTATTTTAAAAGGTAGGCCAGCAAGCTGTTGTGTATATTTGGGAGAGTGACCAATAATACAGTGGAGGGAAGGAAAAAGGGAGGGAGCTCAAACCACATTAATGAATGCTGTTCCATAGCTACGACTTGGACTGTTATAGTCAAAGTTTCAAAAACTTTTAAAAATATACACAGAACACAAGAGTGCAGTTATGCCTCCAGTCTACCTCCAGTCCAGCTCCCTTGACAGCTTTGAGTGCATCCTTTTCCATTTGGAGTTATAAGAGTCTTAACAATGATTGTCATTTATATATGGAAATCTTCGCATTTAATAATCTAAGCTTACTGATAGTCTAGAAGCGTTTCACTGATAGGAAATTTCACTTCTTTTGGTGGCCCATATTGAATATCCTTTTTATCTGCTTTCGCTGTCTTTTCCATTGCATTGCTTAGCTGGTAAGAAATGTACCTGTTTAGAAAAGACACATAGGAAAAGTAAATCAGCTCTGTCTTTGCCCCTCTACTTGTGTTTACTCAAGATAAGGCACAGCTAAAACTTAATTTAAAACGGGCTCTTGCATCCAGACCGCTTCCATGTCCCCACACCTAACATCCGCCACAATATGGGGGCATCCAAATCCACTGGATTCTTGAGTCTGGTGAGGTCTATGTTTAGCCCAAGTACAGCACCCCTACCCAAAACTGGCTGAGACTCACTCCCTTATGTTACACATCTACATCTGTTGCCCCCGTCAAGCTTCTGTACAAGCAAGAACTGAACTTTTTCAACCATTTTATTTCTCCACAGTGCTTGACAGAATGCACTGCATGTGGCAGCAACTTGGTAAATGTCTGTTAATTTTTTTAAATTAAGACAAAGGAAAAGCACAACTTTCAATGAGCACCAAGAAACCAGGATCCAAAGGGATTATGTTTGGCAAGGATTGTTATAAAGAGCAAATAAGAGCACATATTAAAGTGTTTTTTAACTTCTGAAGAGGTTTACATATGTAAAATAATAATAATAATAATGTATTATTAATAACAGTAACTTTTCATTAGCTATTAATTGCTTTTGCATCTAATGATAAAAAATTATGAGAAACAACATTTTCATAAAGGGGAAATCAGGCCCAAAGTTATAGTAAACAGGAGTACTTCAAAGATTTGGTATAGGTACAGAAGAACTTTTTTTCAGATTATAATCTTCTTTGACAGATTTTTATCTTCCAGTTTCCATTCATCTCAAAAAAAATAAATAAATAAGTGCCTAACTTTCAGTCAATGTATTAATAGTTGGGTGTGGCAAAAAGCACATAATCTTTGTAATTATGTGTTAAAATGACTAGAAACTCTGTGAGAGTGGGAATGATGTAATTCTTGCGTGTTGCTATATTTCCCCACGTAGCATAATAGATGCCCCATAAATCCTTGTCAAATGAATAAATGAATGGACAGATGAATGAATCCGGCAGACATGTTTTAATCCGAGATCTAACCTCTAGTATCTATGTAACCTTGAGTAGGTTATTTAACCTTTCTGAGCTTCAGTTTTGTCGTTTGTAAAGTGAGAACAAAAATCTCATTCTGAAAGCTGTTTTAAGGATTAAATAAGCTAATATTTATAGGGCACCTAGCATAGTGTCTGACATATAGAAAGAGCTTTATTACACCCCCCTTTAGTTATAGCCCCAGCTCATGCTTCTTCAAATTTCAGGTAACTGTAAAGCACAAATGGCTGCCTGCTGCCAAGTATGACGATATGTGGAAAGGCTAATCCATGTGGTTTGCTATTGTCAACATTCATCATTGACTTGGATCACTGAATTGGCAATCTACATAGATTATTCAGATCCACAGTGGAAAAACTCTCTGAAATGAAAACACACTTTTTCCCTGTCGACATGCTGCTTGCACACCCAGGCCTCCAGTGAGGCTCAGTCTTTGTGTCTGAGACTTTTCTAGCCAAGAGTGTTCATCTCTATATTCTAATGGATGCATATGTGAACGCAGATGTACTACAGTGCCTTTCAACTGAAAAATCACACAGGTGACACAACAAAAAGATTTAATGTATTAAGACAAGGGAATATATTCACTGGTATCTTCTCAGATATGAAAATATTGAGAAGAATACCATAAGCTACAAACCAAAATGTGTCATTATATTATCACAGTTCACAGAAATTTACCAGCTAAGACAAAATTGCTTTCTTTTGTTTCAGATGCAGTTGAATTTTTATATTATTTTCTATATAGAATTAGAATTTTTAACTTGACTATTGCACAAAAGATAGCACACTGACAATTATTTCATTTTACAATAACCTACTATTTAACAATAATTTTTACTGCAAAATATTTTATTTAAAAGCTAAAACAAATGCCAACATTAATCTCTAATTTTCTTTCTGAGTCATATGGAAGAGATCAAAGTGTTATGGTTCCCACCTGTGGCACCCATCTGGTGCTGGAGGAAAAAATGATCTCATCTTGCTCAATTACCTCAGTTACCTGGCTCTTATGTTTTTCAACTCTCTAATGTATAATTAGTTACCTAACTGCAGCTCATGGCAAAGGATTTTAATAAAATATGAATGAAAATGTGGATCCATTAAGCGTATATGATTTAGGCATAAACTATATTAAGATTCATTGTTTCACACACTTTCCAGAAAATTAGTAAGCCAATTGGATTGCCTGTTTAATAGCTGCATTATTGCAATGAGCTAATGACATCGCCTCAGAATGTACTTTTGCATTTGATGCTGTCCTACAAACAATAGGGATTTTTATAAACATTTACAAGGATTTACCGTTCCTGACCTCCTAGATAATTTCTAGCTCAATAAAAGGTGAGAAAAATACTCACAAAGTAATTGTCATGCAAGGTGTCAGGTGGGGTCTCTGGTCCCGCTCCCCACATAAGTACGCAGGACATGGTGAGGCCAAAAAGGAACACCCACGGAGCCATAGGTAGGGGAGTCACACCACTATACTCTTGCTGGCGGCTGGGTTGGAGACACAGGAAGCAGGAGCCACACGATCCGCAACCAGCCATCCACTTGTCTCTGCCAACCAACCTCACCTGCCAGCTCCATCCGCCGTGCTAACGGCAATCCGCGCTTGCTGGCTCTGCCACCATCTTCTTGCTAGCCACACTTTTCTGTTAGTGTAGCAACGGCAGTTATATTAGTGGCCAATGGCTCACTGGTTATAAGTGATGGCCAACTAGCCACAGCTGATGGCCATCCAGTCACAGTTGATGGCCATTTACTACCTGAGCCAGCACCTTTCCATGTGAGGCCGAGAGCCTGGAAACCGCACTCCTGGCTCTGTCCCCATAGTAATTTAACTATCTTCCAAGAAGGTGTCACCTAGAATTATTTTGTGACAAATGGACACCTAATCTGTTTGTCAGTAACTGCAACCATCTATTCAGTGCCTGCTCTGTGCGTGGCACTTTACCTGGCCCGTGGCTATAAAATATAGGAGAGCTCTACTCTGATAGGAAGAAAGAAGCATACCCCAGCAGAACTTTAAAAAAATAGTACTGAACAGCCTTTAAAAGACTTTAGCAAAATGGTTCAGGTAATGAACGCTATGGAGATCATAGCTCCCAGTGTGACGTTTAGGGCTGTGTTTCCTGTTAAGGCATTCCATACATATGCCATAGAGTGAGGGCAGGTGAGGAGGTTGGGTTTGAAAGACTCAGGGCTCCAGCCTTTTCAGAGTCTACTCCATAGTCACTCTGATAGAAAATGTTTCCAAAAATATTCCCCAAGTGCTTCTCAGTGAAAAGAAGTCTGTTTAGTAAAAAATGGACAAATAAGAGCCATTTTCTTCAATGTCCTGTTATTCCATAATGTTTTCCTAGATTCTGCAAAATTACCCAAAAAACAGAGTATGTCCCTTCCTGTGACGTCTCAGGATCCTGCCTCAGTATCTAGAAAGCTCCTAATGTCTTTTTTCAGGACTTTGTAGAGCCATGAATATCCAGAGACTCCCAATGATCCCTGTCACAATTTTGTGGAGACTGGGAAGGATGGAAGTTCTGCCTTAATACCTTTCTGGACATTTGGAAGGGATCCTGACATTTGTTAGCCAATATTTTATACAAATAGTAGATTAAAATGGAAGATATTTACTTAATAGTATTAGTAATGACAAAAGCTCTGAATAAGATTCCATCAGGGGTTGACAGAATGATTTAGGAAAAAGGTCTCTATATGGGTGTTGGAAGTCTTGAAGTCTAGTCCTGGCTTTGCCATTAACTAGCTATAAACTGTGTAAGTCTAATAATGATAATAACGATAATAATAATTAATAATAACGTACTTCCAAAAGACTTTGTGAAAGAGCCATCTAACTTTAAAGGCACATATCTCACTATAGTGTAAATTGCGCTGTGTATTTGAAAAAATTCATGGCACTCACCTTCAACAAAATATAACTCCTTTAATACTGAATAGCAATTAATTACTTCAACAAACCCTTATCTTTGGGAATTCAAAAATAAATATTGGCACATAGGCCAGCATCTTCTATGGGCACAAAACTAGGTATTCAATAAATGCCTGATTTGAATGATTGACTTGTAAATAATGTGTGCTCACTTTCTTTATGTGCTCATAATGTTGTATACATCCTGAATTTGGAAAGCAAAAAATCACTTTTAAATTCAAATTCTCACTTATGCTAGAACACATTTTTAAATACAATTTTAAAATATTTTAGAAATGCTCTCCAGCATATGTTAAAAAACAAAAAACAAAACCTGAATTCATCTTAAGCCTTTTAGTAGTGATAACATCACCTAAAAGTTAGCTTAAAAAATTCAGACCTCTTTTTGTACAGATTATGTATATATAGCCTCAAACTGCTTTAAAATGTAAAATACAGCCATTTAAAAGATATGTTAAACAACCACATATTCAAATCAAGGTATTTTAAAATATCTGGATGAATAACATTTTCAGCTTTCACTCACATGATGTGATGTACATTATATGAGCATGTGTTTTCTTTACCAATTCAAATCCTTTGGTCAGTAGCACATTTTTGAACAGCACTTCCCAAATTGGATTCTTAGTTTAAAAATTGGTGTCTTCTGATCCCGACTTGCTCATAACAGATACTTTGAAATGCAGTATATTACATTTATAACCAGAACTGCTTCCCCCCCCCCCCAACTCCTTCAGTTTTAGAAATGTCAAAAAAGAAATGTAACCATGAAGAGATTATTGTGAGGATAATGAAAACTCTGATGGGGGAGGAGAACAAAAAGGCTTTTCTCTGTCTTCAAAGACCAGTGGTGAATATAAAGAGGATATACTGGGGTTGGGTTTTGGAGTGGCGGAAAGGAAATCCATGAACAATTAGCACACACATTGAAGATATCCAGTCTTATTTTGCTTCTTTGCCTTCACAGAAATCTTTTTTTTTCCCCTTAAATGGGACATTTTCCCCCACCTCCCAACCACTTCCTCAACTCTGCCCAGCAGAGAACTATGGGGTAAGAGGAGAAATGAGGAAACAAATAAAATACTATACAAATCTAACAAACTAATAAAAAAGAAATGAACCCCAAATCTTTTGCATTGGAAGGGTAAGGGTGAAAGGCGTCAAAAACACACGCAGTATTTACGAAGTGCCTGCAGGGGGAGGGGCCCTGCACTGGTGTTGAGAAGGATGCAAGGATGTGTGAGGTCCTCACTCAGAAGGCGTTCACCAGACTAGGAATTCAGTGAGAAGAGCACTAAGAAAAGCAAGACTTGTGTCTAGTCCTAGCTCCTCCATTAGTCAGTTTTGTAACCTCGGACAAGTCTCTAAACCTCTCTGACGCTCAGTTTCTGTCCCATCTTTCTTACCTCCTCTCCAGATTATTAAAGAAGCTCAAATGTTTTGGGAAAACTCTCAAGTGATAAAGCCCCACGCAAATGGAAAGCATTACTATTTTACTGAGCATCTACTGTGTGCCAGAGACTGAGGGCAGCATGATGGTTACAAACCTGAATCAAATCCAGATCCTTCCTTCTGGGAGCGGAAGATCTAGAACAGCAAATAAGCAACGTATCCGGGGGTTCTACAGAAAGGCAGAAAGAGAGATGGGGTAATATTCTGATTAGATAAAAAACAAAAACAAAAAAACCCCACAAAAACCTCCCTCTCTGTCTCCTGGGTGAAGAGCTGGATCGTGCTTCTAAGGACCCCTCCCTGCGGCTCCAAATGGCCCAGGAACAGTGCCCAGTGGAAGACACCAGGAGGGTGCGACTCCAGGCCCACGTGGGGGCCGAGCAAGCTACAGGGCCCGTGGGGGTGGCGCAGAGATGCTTAAGAGCCTGAAGCATATTATTAAATCAGACTGAAAGGAGTCAGGGACCCAGCGAGGAGGCCAGACGATCTTCCAACCTCCCCTCACAGCTTCCAGGTGCGTATACCCAGCAGGGAGCTGACAAGGTAGCGCTTCCCTGGGGCCCACAAACCAGGGCCACCCACTCTGTCGCCGCCGCGCTTTCGGTTTCCAAGGCGACCGGCGGGCTAGGGCCTCCCAATTCAACGATCCAGCACAGTCGCGAGCGGCGGGCCGGGCGCGCCACCCGGTGGCCACACGAGGAAGAGTCCGGGCTGACGGCCTGCGCCGCCGCGCTCGCAGCCGCGATGCGCCCTCCAGCCTTTCTCCCCGCAGGATTTTCACAGCACAGCTCACCCAGATGAGTCCACAAAACGCTCACGCCCCTCCTTACCTCCCTCTAGTGGCAAGCCGGGAAGTGGTGCGTTGTGTAGGGGCAAGACATCGGCCTCTGTGCTGTGACCGTGAGCCAGTCACTTGCGTCTGTTTTTTCAGTTGTCAAAGGCCTGGTCGGTGGTTTTCAAACAACTCATAGGACTGGGAAAGGGGCGTGTGCGCGTGATGGGCATTCGGCCCTTCTCTGCCCCACTCTGCCCCGTCCACCACAGCAGCTTTTCTTCTGTCTGCTTTTGCTCTGTGTAAGAGTTCTTTTGGGTTTAACACCGAATAGAATTGCCAACCCCTGACTAAATGCTTAGATGGTAACTTCCAGCTTTAAAGTCCTTGATCCTGCCTACTTTCCTTCTTGCTTTACTTTTTCACTCCTAAACCTCAAGAAAACCAATATAGAGTCCGTCCGTCCGCGTTTCCACCTTTTGCAACTATCTCCTAATTCTAGGGGAAAATGTATCACACACCTACAGCCTTTAAAATTCTCCCTTTCCTCTCCCACATTCTTTCTTATTCTCTGTCTCAAGATAGTTTCTTACATCGTGGGAGCACCTGCTTCCACTAGTTACATCTGTGTCAGCTATTTATCCTTTTGTCCTGGGAAGACAGAAGTGAGGTGCTTCCTTGGGCTGGGCCTCCACTCTCTTCGTAAGTCACCTGTTTGGCATTCTTGAATTTGATGTTTGAAAAATAGGTTATTACATGATGTTTTAGGATTGATGTAGTGTTATACTGAGAACATATTAAGAGCTTCTTAAAAGAAGGGAACTGAAGCGGTTAGTAAAAAATGTTAATTAGCTTTTAGTTAAGGGAGTTTCTCTCATCAGTAAAAAGTCGTCCTAAAATTAACCCGTTTGAGATAATTTACGTGTTTTATCTCCTTTGAATCTCCTTTTATTCTATCAATGTTACATATTTGTTAAGTGCCAATAATTTGCTGTGATCTACACATGCAATAAAAGTTTTTAGTTATTCGATCTTCCCTAGAAAAACAGCAACAGGTGGGAATATGGGGTAAAATTAAAAAATAGATGCTGGAGAAAAAAAAAACAAAAAAACTACCACCCCAAAGTCTTTAAATATGGGAATTTTTTTTTTGTTAAATGGAAAAACAATTTTGTGATTCTTCAGCACTTTGAAGTCATTCCCAAATCGTTTCCTATAAATCTTAGGCCTGCTTCTTTTACAAGAGCCTGGGCCTATAGTCAAAAATGTACTTTTACCCTATCATTTATCTCCTGTGCAATTTTTCTTATGGTCTTTGCCAGTTGGTGGTCAAACATTGAAGCCAGATAAAAACCATTTGCTGAGTTTCCTCATTTGACCTCGATTTTCTGTTAGCCTTGCCGTGTTGGACGATGTAGAAATAGAGGTAAAAGAGTGTCCGTGGTAGAAAAAGCCAAATATGTTGTCTGATTTTGGCGAAACCACAAAGAATCAGTGTGGTATCCACAGTTGCTGAACATTTTATACTTTTTAAATATTTTCACCTATTTTCATTGAGGATCACTCCCTCTACAACAGGCCTTAAGGCAATCAACTAAATGTATTAATAGTAAATCTCCAAGTAATTTTAGAGACATGAGCTAGTGATTAACCTACTTACTTTGCAAACCAGTTCAAACTTCTAGTAAATCATAAATTTTACTGACAACAAAGTTACTTTTGAAAAACAGAAAAGTCCTGCTATAACTTCTTATCCAAAAATTTTTTCCTGACAAATTTGAAACAATGAAATTGGTGTTTTGTACAAGAAAGGTCATTAAGTAAAATATGCTCTTGAGAGGAAAAGTGTATGCAGGCCTGGTGACAAACTCATAGAGGGGATTGTCTTTTGACTCACCATCCATTGACATGTTTCAGTATTAGAAAATGGGGTTGTAATACACAATGGGATTTATAGATGATGTAATACAGAATTGTACACCTGAAATCTATGTAATTTTACTAACAATTGTCACCCCAATAAATTGAAAAAACAACAATAAGAAAATGGGATTGTTTCCCACTTCATTTATGTGTCACAGTTTTTCCCTTTAGGCCAGAGACATAGCTCTGCCTTCCACCCTCTTCTCTTCATCTCTTCTAACCATCTCTTTTTTCCCACCTATCTCCTCTGCCTAATTCATTTTTGAAATTACGTCTATGAATTCTTTGGCCTGTTTGAGGAAGAGGAGTCCAGGGGGGTCAGCTAGAGACAGAGTGTCATGTCTCAAGAGGCTGGATTGTCCCTGAGGACTTTTAGTGTACGATGCCATGAGAGCAACTCAGCTACAGTGAATGCTCATACTTTTGGCAGTGTTAAAATATAACCACACAGGATATACAGACAAATCAATAGAACATGGCAAAAAATGTATATATATATATATATATATATATATATATGTCTAGTCATCTATTTCTCTCGTATGTATTTGTCTATTGCTCTCATATATGTATATGTATATATATATACGTGTATATATGTCTATTTGTATATTTCTCTCATATATATTTGTCTATTGCTCTCATATGTATATGTATATGTATGTATATATGTATATATATGTATGTGTGTATATACATATGCATACATACATATATATGTATATATGGCCAAAAATATGTATACACATTTTAAGAAAGGAAGAAACTGTATTAAAATTAAATAGTCAATATGTAGTGATAACATAAGATGAATACAAGTCACGTTTGACTTCTGCCATTACAACAGGTGCTCAAAGTGGTTCCATTAGCATAATTTTAATACAGTTTTTTCCTTTCTTAAAATGTGTATACATTTTTTTGGCACCCTCTGTATATATACACAATTGCTTCAGACAAAAATGAGGAAAGGATAGTAAGATAGTATTTTCAACAAATGCTACTGTAACTATTGCATATCTGACATCGGTTTGGGAAAAAAAAATGAGCCTTGACCTGATCATACACCATACAAAAAATTAACTCAAACTGAATCATAGATCTGAACATGAAAGCTAGAACTATAAAACTGCTCAAGTGAAGAGGCCAAGTGTAGGCTCCAAGTGTGGGCTCCAACTGTTCCCAGCTGAGCCCGGCCTTCTAGCCCACATAGTGCCAGACATATGAGCGAAGCCATCTTGGGTCGTCCCAACTAGCCCATCCATCAGCTGAGTATTGCTGAGTTGATCTCATTCGATACCACAAGGGACAAGAAATTGCCAATTAACTAACCTACAGAATCTGAGATATGGTTGTTGTTTTAAACCACTAAGTTTTGATAGTGTAGTAATCATCTATTGCTGTATAACAAATTAACCAAAATTCAGTGATTCAAGACAACAGGAATCATTCATTATCTCACAGTTCCTGTGGACCAAGAATTCAGGAGCAAGTTGACGGGGCAGTTCTAACTTGGTGTATCTCATGAGGTCAGACATTGGATAGATTCCGTCTCTACCTGAAGGCACTTTCAGTCTAGGAGGAGGTAGGTACAGCCAAGTTAATAGGCAATTGCAACACAGTTGGATAACCCCTGGAATAGGGGTAAAAGCAGAGTGCTAAGGGAGAACCTAATCCAGTCTTGAGAATCGGAAAAATTCCTAGAGGAAGTGAGGTCTCAATTGAGACTTGACAATGAGCAGGAATTATAGTTTGGAGGGCTGGGTGTGAGAGAGGCTGGGACAGAGGGAAAGTCCTAGAGATAAAAACAAAAGTGATGAGTTTTTTATGGATCTGAAAGAAATTTAATAACGGTTAAATAATAGGGTTCCATAGAGAGGAGGGGTGAGATAGGAGGCTGGAGAAGCAAGCAGGGGCAGATGACGGGTCCTCTAAACCATGCTCTTTTATGATGACAAAAGTTCATTCTGGCTACAGTGTGGAGGAGTGTGGGAGAGGTCAAGATGGGGACAGGTTCCAGGATAAACTCCACTGACCACTGTTCCAATCTTCCTTCTGCCTAAGGCCTTCTCACTTCAGTCTAGTTTCTGGTCCAAGAAACATGTCTCAGACTCTCCTTTTGCAAGATTGCAGAGACTGGTAAAGAGAATGACCTCATCTTTCTGGCTCAAGTTATCAGCTTGCCCAATCTCTGGAACCTTCTATAATTCAGGTAAGATGCTCACTCCCACACGAGGGAGTAGTCTATGAAACTCTGCTTCCAACAACATAGTAAAAGAATTAGAACATATGGAGTAACACTACCTCACATCTGGAGAATAAAGCAGTATAAATGCTAACTTCTATTTTTTAAGAACTGTATGTGTATAATTGTTTACTGGTTGCTTTTTTTTCTTTTTTCTTTTTTTGTGGTAAGAACATGACATGAGATCTGCCCTCTGGACAAAAATTTAAGTGTACAGTACAATGTTGTTAACTACAGGCGCTATATGTAACAGCAGACCTCTAAAATTTATGCATTTGGCATAACTGAAAGATTATACCTGTTGGACAGCGACTCCCCATTTTCCCCTTCCATGAGCCCCTGGCAACCACCATTCTGCTCTCTGTTTCTATGTGTGTGACTATTTTAGATACCTCATATAAGTGGAATCATGCAGTATTTGTCCTTCTGTGACTGGCTTATTTCACTTAGCATAATGTCCTCCAGGTTCATCCGTGTTGTCAGAAATGGCAGGATTTCATTCTTTTAAGGCTAAATAATATACCAGGGTATGCCTATGTCATGTTTTCTTTATCTATTCATACATCAATGGACATGTAGGTTGTTTCCATATTTTGTTTTTTGTGACTAACGCTGCAGTGAACACGGCAGTGCAGGTATCTCTTAGAGACCCTGATTTCAATTCTTTTGGGTAAATACCAGGAAATGGGATTGCTGGATCATATCATAGTTCTATTTCTAATTTTTTGAAGAACTTCCATACTATTTTCCAAAATTGTTCCACACAATTCAGTTGCTTTCCTGTCTATCAGAAACAATGACTTAGAACAGACTATGGGAAAATGTGTCATATAAAAATATCTCAAAAAGAATAGAGTTTAACTACAATACTAATAGTATATATTCAAAACCTAAATAATAATTTATTTAAAAAATTCTAAAACTTTTGACTTAACAGACCAGGTTGGAAAGGAAATACTATGTACCTGAATAGAAAATATATAACATTGAATAATGTCAATGTCAATTCTTTCTAAATTAGTGTATAAGTTTAATGCAGATCTACAAAAAAAGGTATTTGTTTGTAGAAGGGAAAATAGTTGGGACATTCCCAGGACTATGTATCAATATTAGCAAGTCCGAGGTAGTGCGCTGTATTTTTAAATAAGAAGAAATGATGAGGTTTTGGTTTACTCCCTATACTTCCTATGGTGTTGAGGAAATACGAAATATGTTACCTTCCGTACAGCATACTAGCTAAGAACACCATTGCAAAAGACCACATTATGTGATTCTATTTACATGACATGTCTAGAAAAAGCAAATACAGAGACAGAAATTGAGACTTCAGTGAGGGCTATAAATAACAGCGTCACCAGCAGGGGGACCACTGGAGAGGGAGCTGTCCAAACGAGGGTTGCGAGCTGAACAAAGCCCATCCGAGAGAATAGTCTTTGGACCCTGACATTGAAATACCCTTCTACTGAATGCACCCGACTGTGGGAATTGCTCATTGTGGAGTCTGGTGAGACTGAGAGACATAGGATACAGGACCACACTTTGTTGGTGCTTATCTTCCTTAAGAACACGAAATTTGGAGTAAGACAATCCAGACTTATCTGAAGCTGCTTATGGGCGGTGTGACCTTGGATAAGTTCCTTTACCTCTCTGCATCTCAATGTCCTCATTTGTAAATGGTAATAATATTGCATACTTCTCAGGGCTGTTCTGAAGATGAAATAAATACGTAGAATTCCTGGCCCACAGTAGGTTCTCAATAAATATTAGTTCTCCTTTGTACTAATATTGTTTTAGAGAGAATGCCAGAAAGTATGAAAATGTGAAGCTCTTCTGGCACCCATTGCCTGTGTGGCTGGAGAGGACTTGCTCCATTCAATTAGCATCTATATCTGGCCGGACCCAAATATGCACCTCTGATCCAGCTCTAAACCTTAGGCCCAGCTGCCTGCTCAGTATCAATTAGATGTCTCGCAGGCACATCATGGCCCAAACTCATTATCTCCTACCCCCTCCGACTTGCCTCTCCTCCTTGGGGCTGTGTCCCATATTCAGTAAATAGCACCAGCATCCACTTAGCTGTTGAAGCCTGAAGACTGGGAGTTATTCTCGACTCTTTCCTTTTCCTCAATTCCTAGGTCCAATCAGTCTTCAAGTTCTGTCCGTCTACCTAGAGATTGGATAGATTGAACCCATTCGCTAATTTCATCTGAAAATATTTGTTGAGCAGCTGCTATGGGCTAGACACCATGTCGGGCTCCGTCTTCACTGCCTCCCCTCTAGCATTGGTCACAGCCTTCTCTCTATTTGAACGAAGAAATAGCTTCCCAATTAGTTGCCCTGCATCTACTTTTTACCTCTTTTAGTCCTTTCTTCACGTTCTGCCAGAAATGTATTCCTTTGCTTAAGACCTTAAATGGCCTCCCACAGAGACCTTAGGAGAGAATTCATGACAAGCTGAAATCTAGGCCCATCAGGTCTAGGCCAGGCCCCCCTGTTATGTGCTGCAATCATTGGTTGGGTTCCTGCCAGAAATATACCCTAGGATTGGGATTTGAGAGCAAGTAGTTTATTTGGGAAGTAGTCTCAGGAAGCTCTGGTAGGAAGATGGGGGAATCAGGAGGGAAGATAAAGAAGCAAAGTCAGAGTGCGTTAATGAACAGGTTACTGGGAGAAGGGTAACTGGAGCTCAGTCTCACTGGGGAACTCTGGGAGACAGTGTATGCTATGGACTGAATTGTGTCAAAATGCATATGTAGAAGCCAAAATTCATATGTAGAAGCCCTAATTCCAAATGTGACAGTATTCGGAGATAAGGCCTATAAGGAGGTAATTAAAAATTAAGGAGGGTCCATAATGAGATTGTAATGGTGGGGCCTTGACATAATACAATTAGTGTCTTCATAAGAAGAAACATCAGAGAGCTCGCATGAGCTCTCTCTCTCTCTCTCTCTCTCTCTCTCAGAGAGCACACAAAGACGAAGTCACATGCACACAGTGATATGGCAGCTGCCCGCAAACCAGGAAGAAAGACTTCACCAGGAACTAACCATGTTGACACCCTGATCTCAGCCATCCAGACTCCAGAACTGTGAGAAAATAAAGTCCTGTTGTGTAAACCACCCAGTCTATGAGTATGACATTTTATTATAGCAGCCCAAGCTAGGACAGCATAGAACACCCTCCGATTTGTCCCACCTAGAGGGTGAGGAAGCTGGGTAGTTACTTCTCAGTTCTCATTTGCCATTGGTTGAGGACTGCTCCTTAGGGCATGGAGTCCCTGGCACTTCTGGCCTGCATGTTCCTGCCCCCTGTGGACCAGAGAAGTCCTCACTCAGGCTGAGTCTCCTGTAGGGAAGAATCCTTCGGCTTCCCTGGTGAGTGCTGAGAGGCAGGGCAGTAGTGTCCACCACAGCTCCCAGAATGTACTTTACCTCCCATTCATAGCTCTCTTTACTCTTGTCATGACTCATTCAGCTAATCTGTTAGTTCTGTAAGGGAGTAGTCAGTACTTCTTTGTTTTTTTTTAAAGCCATTGAAATTATTTGTTTAAAATTTTTATAACGTGAAAGTCTTTAAGAAATAATATTAAATAAAACAGAACACATAACTAAATCTAGTAAGCTCTCAATGTAATTAAAAATATTGAAAAAAGACTGAAAGGAAATAAACTAGAGCATTGACAATGGTTGTCTCTGCCTCCAATATACCAGTATACCACCAGTGCCTAGCACAGAGCCTGACAGGTAATGGATGTTCAACAGATATTTAGTGAAGGTTTAAATAAATGAATAAATGATGGTCCTTTTCAGAAAGTAACACAGGCAAATAAATTACGTGCATGTGACAAATTACTCATGCAGCATAACCTCTCCATTATTGTGCCATCTGAAGCCCCACATTCATATAAATCGCTGAAATTTCTTAACGATAACCAATTAAGGGACTTACCAGGCTTTCTATGTAAAGCTTAGGATGTAAATTTTTATCCCTTTGCAAAAAGTGTAATATTAAGACCCAGGCCACTCCACACGTTGTGCTGGGGTCAGGGAAGGTAAAACAGACAGCCCACCCTGCACAACAACCAGGCTCAGCCCCAGGGCTCTCTTGAGATGGCTCCCAGCTGCCCATCAGCATGAATGGGCACCCAAAGGTGGAGACGGCTTTATCCTGTGCGCACTGGGAGCGTGGAAGGTTTCCCAGCATGACAAAAGCAAGGCTTCAGAAAGATTAATGGAACAGTGATGTTTAGGCAGGAAGGGAACAGGGAGAGACTGAAGGCTGGGAGACAAGAGGGGAGGAAAGAGGCCTGAGACAACATGACTGACAGAAACTTTGGGACTGTGAGACACTTTCCATAGTGGTCACTAGATTGGTTGGGGACAGAAGAATCACTGTGGTAAATGAATCCAAGTATTATATAAACAGCATGCAGATATAGTTCAGGTTTTACTCTAACTCCCTCACAAACCCTTTCCTTTTTCTTGGAAGTTATTTTCTAAAGCACCAAAGAGGTGTTTGTAAGAAAAGTAATAAACAAAGTTCCCCGTGAAGAATGAAGAATGCAAGTTCTCGCAGCTTTGTAAGTTAAAAAAGGAGGTAAAATGGCATTGATTTTTGTGTGTGCTGGGATAATGGCTGAGTGTTCCATGCGTGCAGCATATGACTTTCTCTGAAGCTAATAAGCATTGTACTTCCCTTAAATCTTTGCTTAAATCTAAACTACTCCTTTTCGTGTGTTCTCTATCTTGATCGGAATGGTGATTACATGATGATATTCAAATATCAAAACTCGTCAAATTCTGGATTTAAAATCAGTGACTTTGTATGTAAATTACACCTCAGTGGCACTGAATTTAAAAAATTGAATAAAGTTCAAATATATTCAGAGATGAACCCAAACAAGAACACATATGTATGATTATATAAAATTCTAGAAAATGCAAATAAATCTACAGTGACAGAAAGCACATCAGTAGTCGCTTCCATGGGGTGGGATTTTACATACCTCATAGTGCCATATACACTTACATACATACATGGCTCTATGAGGTGGAGAGATTTCCAACTAAATGTGGCCAAGTTTATCTCTTATTGAAACATCACTAAACGGGGAGAGGTGGGGTGACATGGGGGTTAGCGGTAGTATAAATCCACAGACAGAATTGGAAAGGAGACATCAGCAAATGAGAAATGTCAGAAAAAAATTTTTGTAAAGTGGAAAATGAGTGGAGGAGGGAAATGTGATTTAGAGCAGAGAGGCCGCTACACGAGAGCTCAAGAGGACGCAGGACTTGAGGTGGTATCTGATACCACTGAAGGTGAATGAGGTGCAGGCGTTGGCTAACATTTGTCTGGAGCTGTTAGAGCCAAACGTCATCCTCCCACCCCATGAAGTCAGAGAGCTACCCTCTGTAGGTGACAGGAAGCATGTTCTCTGGAGATAATGAGCCAGAGAGACCCAGGACAGACTCAGGACACAAGACATGTAGGAGTGAGGTGGGTTGGGTTTATGGCATTAGGCTGAAACATGCCGATTATGGGGAAGTTCAAGTAATGAACAGTGGGACCTTCTTTCTCAGATCTACTCCCAGAAAGATCCTACTTCAAATAGCCGTGGGGTACATGCCCCCCAGGCAGGAGGCTGGCCGTTTCTTCTCTAAAGAGAAAAAGTCTCCACATACTGACATTTGAAGGCTCCAGCGCAAGAAAGCAGCAAAGGAAATTCCACTATAACAGTAGGCCTAGATTGTAATCAACCCAGACTGGAGCAGGAGAACTGGAGAGTTCTGAGAGGGAGATTGCCAGGAAAAAAAAAAAGGAGTAAAAAGATTAATTGCTATAATAATGGAGTAAAAAGATTAATTGATAGTGTTTGGAAAAAATAATAATAATAGGTGTTTGACAAGTCCGATCAAGCATTTGAATAGAGTCACAGGAAACTGAACAACTGAAAATAATATGGTAATCGTTCACTCCTGGAAAAATAAAAAGTTATTCAAGAAAGGAAACATAATCATAGTAACCACCTGCCTCAACAGTGCATAATATTTGCAGTTTTTCTTTATATAAATAGAGACTAATGATTTAAGCAAAAATTGGGAAGTAAGTGTGGTCAGAAATTGTAAGAGAACTAAATTCTCATTTACTATAACAAGAAATTAGTTTTACAGTGGTATTTCAAATTAGTGAGAAAGGTCTATTTAATAAACAGTGTTGGAATTCCCAAATATAATCTATTAAAATAATATCAGACTCCTATCTTAATATGACATCCAGATTAAAATAAATTAATAAGCATTAAAAAAAAATGAGGCTTCTTAAAATAACCATGGCATAGGAAAAGCCTTCCTAAGCAAGGCACAAACTGCAAAAGACATAAAGGCAAATGTACAGATTTGACCTTGAAAGAAAAAAAATTTAGGAGTGACAAGAACCACCACAAATTAAGTTAAAACAAAGCAACAAACCTGGAAGAAAATATGTGTAACATAGTTAAGAGTTAAAGGATTAATACTATCTAGCTACATATATAATTTTGAATAGTTCTATTTCAAATCTATCTGATCAGTTTTAAAATAATCATACTTTTTATATTTTTATTTCTTTAAACACATCAAACTTATTTTATATTCCGAATCTGACAATTCTAATATCTGCAGTTTTTGTAGTTCTGATTCTATATTTTATTGTTTTTGCTAATCCTTGCTCATGGTAGCTTGTTTCTTGGTGTTTTGATTGTAAATTGAAACTTTACATGTGAAAACTTTTTGAAACTTGGCTTGAAGGTTTTTCTTCAGGAAGTTTGCTTTTACTAACTAAATGCCACAGACCTTTAAACCAACTCAGAACCACACTGAACAGTATTTAGGTGTGAGGTTTTCTAATGCCACACAGGCATGTGGATTCTGGTTCCAAACCTGTCTGAGGGTTGAGCTTATAGTTTGCAATTTTCAGGGAAGCCTTCCCCAACCCCCTCCTTCATTGTCCCCTACTGTGTAAGTGGCTTTCCCGTTATCAATCTTGCAAATCTGATCATGTCACTCCCGCTCCTTAAAAACCTATAGGCCCACTCATTTGTCAGGTCTCAGGCAGGTCTCAGGTTAAACATTACTTCCTCATAGATGCCTCCTCTAATTGCCTTCCAAAAAACTAGATGAGGTCCCTAAATGCATGCTCTTACAGCACCTGTACTTCTCCTCATAGCATCCATAACAATTAAAATCAATTATTTGTGTAATTATATTTCAATGAAATGGTAAATCTCTTCACCACTGGCTGCAGACTTTATGATGCTGGGAACAATGTCAATTACCTTCACTGCTGTATCTCTGACATCTAATCTAGGGCCTGGTGTATATGTATTTGCTGAATAAATGAAAAGTGAATAAATTAACAGTTTGGGCCACAATGGAACAAATCTAGTTACCAGCTCTGTCATGTTCTAGCTATGTAAATGTCTCTAAGTCATTTAATGTCTCTAAGTCTCAGTTGCTCACTTATAAAATAGAATTAATAATCCATACCTCATAGGATTGTTGTGGGGCTCACAAATGACATATCTAAAGAATTACAAAATGAACTTGGGCAGTGATAGATACTCAGTAAGTGGTAGCTTTTATTATTATTTGCCAGATATACCTCATAAGTTTTGGGGAATTGTGCCAACCAATTATTTCGAGTATATTTGTATAGCCATTTCAAATAGGGAGTAATGTGAAGAGATTTTAGCTCATAATGAATCACTGCCTAAATATAATAATTAATGGATTATTCCCCAAATAGGATCTTGAAATGGTATAGACTTAAAACTCAATAATATTGTTTTTAAAAATAAGCAAGCGCTATGGTTTCACAAGTGCATGCATATGTCAAAATTTATTAACTTGTGCACTTTAAATATTGGCACTGTATCCTATGTCAATTATCCCTCAATAAAACTGTTTTTTAAATAAAGAAAAAAATTAATCCATGAATAGTGAGTGGTATGAAATACATGAAGCAACTCTCTTACTTAGGGTGAGATTTGACTCATTTAAATTTTTTTTTAACCCTAAGGATCTATCTGTATTATTCGGCTTCAATTTGAGTACAATTTAATTGTTTCTCACGTAGTCCTTTCTTTTTTTCATTGAGATTTGTGCTGCAGTTTGACTAATGTAGAGGCCATCACTGCTGAAACTCCACTCCTCAAATGTAAATATTTGCTGAAGGTTAATCTTGCTCGAACAGTGCAAAAGGAAACTTATCTGCACTTCAGACTCCACAGATGCTTTTTGCAGGGATGCCCTGAAAAACATGCATAATGCCAAGTTTTTTCAAGTTGGCATCCTTCACAGATCTGACTGATGAACTTGGGCCTCTATCTGAAGGGTGACTACTAAGTATAAATTAATGAATCATGAGTATGTGCACATGATTCAACAGCCTGGATTTCTATTACACAGCAACAATCCTCATATCACTTATTTATTAACACGCATTGAGTACACCCTAACCTGGGTTAGCCAGTGACTAAAACCTGTGAATAAGACCCCAGAACACAGACCTGAAAGGTGAAAAGGAGCAGGTGTGGATCAGCTAGAAGGTGAAGAACTCTGAGACAGAGTGTTTTCGTTTGTGTCCCCCCAAAAGCAGACCCTGAGAGAAGAACTTGGGGTGCAGGTAGTTTATTTAGGAAATGATCCCAGGAAGCATGAATGAGGAAGTAAAGGAAGTGGGCAGGGAAGGGAGAAATGCCAACACAGGGAGCATTAATGAGTGAGCTACTGCTGTGGCAAGCTGGGGCATAGTCTCGCGGGGGACACTCCGAGGAATCATTTGAAAACGCTTCAAAGTGTCCCCCCTGAGGGATAGGGATCCTGGAGTATTTATCTGCAGAGTCATGTCCTCATTGTTTAAAGGATGCCCTCAAGTGGGGGCATTAATGACACACACTCACACACACGCACACGCACTACTTGTGGACTGAGCAGGTTTTTGTTGGCTAAAGAAAGTTCTCAGACAGACACCAAAGAGATGCCACCCACTGAGACGGAAAGCTGGCAGTGTGCATAGAAACGGCTCACTGCAGTTGCAGGTAAACTCAGAGGCTGGACGAGGGGATATGGAATAGAACATCATCATCATCATCATCTGCTACAGGAGGGTTTAGGATCTTTGCATCATGGGACAGAATATCAGTGCAGGGTGTTGAGGGATGGATAGTGGCATGGTTAAAGCCATGGGTTTATAAATTCTGATGAGGGAGTTCCCTTTGCCATTTTCCCTGAAAGAAATAAAATTAATGAAATGCACAGTTAGCTGGTCAATGCAGATTACTTTTCAATTGTGTTCCCTGTAGACAAGTGGTTCGGCAGTATCAGCATCACCTCGGAATTTGTTAGGAATGCACATTCTCAGGCCCCACCCCGGAACCTCTGGAGGTGGGACCCAGAAATCTATGACAGGCCCTCCAGGCAATCCTGATACACACTAAAGCTTCGGACGTACAGAACACACTGCATTGAGCGACTTAACGTTTATCCCAGTCACAGGGTAGGGACTGGGTCTGGAGAGAAGTGTCTAGTTTCTAGTCTCAGTTGGGTGTGAACATGGACAAATTAAGTGATCTTTATGGGTCTTTTCCAATCTGTGAAATGAGAAGTGTAGACAAGTATACTGGAGTTGCAAACTTTTTTTAAGCAGTGGATTACTTTCTTCCAAAGAAACTTTACTTGAAACATCTGTGTATGAGACATAAGAACAGCTCCCTGGTTGGAAGAGTGGCCTAGTACCCTGTCTTCTCAACTTCCTTGCGATGCTCCCTTAACACCACTATGCATCTTTCGGGTTCTAAGCATGTAATTTGAGAACCGCACCACTAGAAAACCTTCCTGGTACCTCTGCTATGCGATCTGAGGCATCAGACACACTTACCGTAGTTTACCTAATGATACTCTGAGATAGACCTGGGGTCACAAACCTTGGATTTGAGGCCTGGCTGAACCCTCTACTAGCAGGATGACCATGGATGGGCAAGTCATGTAGGTTCCCTGGCCTCAGCATCCTCATGTATAAAATGAAATAACTCTAATTCTTGTTATACCTGCCTTACAGGGCTGGGGAGAGAATCAAATGAAATCATGTATGTGAACATACTTTATAAATTGCTAAGTCTTGTCTAATTGGAAAGGATTATTGTGGGAGAAATTATCCTTTCAGGTAGTTTTGCTTTATAACTGGTGCCAAAAATAAGTAGAGATAGACAGAGAGTGTACGTAGTTAAGTAGTCTGTAGTTTATCTTTGAGGGATGCAAATATAATTATGTTTTGTAGTTAAAAACCTGTTTACCAGGAAGTGTCTCTTTAAATAAAGTGATGCTTAAGCAGAGACTTGAGTTAACCTGTGAGTCATTCTACAAAGCTTGTAAATGTAATGTTTGAGGTAATACTATCTAAAGACATAATTAGTTTTCTTAACCATTTACTGCCCACATACTAATGGGAAGAGCCAGTTTTGGAATATGTTGACTTTGCATTTGTAGCTGCTTGCGTGTTCAGAAAAATTTTAGTGCAACATTAATTCATATGGATTTAGCTTTCTTTTTTTCTTTCCCTATCAGATAGGTGTTCTTGGAGAGATTCACTCATCCACTACAGAGATGCCCGAGAAAGCCAAACACTATGTTTTATGGCTGTATTTTATCATCAGAGAAGTTGTGAATATTCTTTGTGGAACTTTTGGAAGATTATCTACTAGGAATGTCAAATATGGTTACGAATGTTAGAAGATAGTCAGATTTAAAGCCTATTTATTTCCAAACCCTTAGGGTGGCAGAGCATCGAGACGATGTCTGAAAACTGTCATCACAAGAAACAGATATCTGCCAATAACTCTATGGCTACTTTGAAGGCAGCTGTCACATGGAGCTACCAACATTTTCTGAGCGTGTCTCACTTTACATGCCCTAAATTGTTGTGTCCATTACCTGAATCTTCAGCCTAGCACTATTGCACACCAGTCAGAACTCCCTGAGAAGGAATCAACCCAGACTGGACAAAGATTTGCTCGTGACCACCCCATATTTGGATGGAGGGGCTGCCCGCATTCCTGAACCTCGGAGCTGGCTAGGCAGCCACGGAGCAAGTCCCCTGTAAATGTGCTCATGCACTCATTCAAGAGACATGCAGCATTTACCACTGATCAGGCAGTGTGCAGACAGGGAACAGAACAGACAGGCCTCTGCTGAGCTCCGTAGGTCATGGAGGTGTCAGGCAGGCAGGAGTGGAGTGGGAAGACAGGGAGGTATGGATGGGAGCAGAGAGCACTTCAGATAGAGAGAAGAGCACGTAAAAGGCTCAGAAGAGAGGCATGGCATGTTCCGAGGACTGAAGAAAGCCCACGTGGCCAAAGGGTAGGGAGTCACACAGGTAGTGAGGTGAGCCAGGCCAGGTCCTGGAATACCTTGTCAGCATGCACCTCCTTTTCCTCATTTGTGCAATGACAATGCCTCTTAAACTGGTGCAGAGCAATGCCTCTTAAACTGCCCCATGGAACATGGGGTTCCACCAAGGGGCCACAGAGGGCCTTGGGGATTAGGGACTGGAAGAGAATGGCTCTGGGCTCCAACTTCTGCATCAGTAAGATTGGCATTGTTAATGTCCATTTCAAATGTTGGGGATCGGGCTGGCCCGGTGGCTCAGGTGGTTGGAACTCCGTGCTCCTAACTCCTAAGGCTGCCGGTTCGATTCCCACATGGGCCAGTGGGCTCTCAACCACAAGGTTGCCAGTTGAATTCCTCGACTCCCGCAAGGGATGGTGGGCAGTGCCCCCTGCAACTAGCAATGGCAACTGGACCTGGAACTAGCTGCGCCCTCCACAACTAAGAATGAAAGGACAACAACTTGACTTGGAAAAAAGTCCTGGAAGTCCACACTGTTCCCCAATAAAGTCCTGTTCCCCTTACCCTTTAAAAAAAAAAAATGTTGGGGATCCACGTCAGAGAGTGCTGGCAGACAAGGCTCCATGCATAAAAAAGTGATTGAAAACCATGAGGTCCCCTCCAGCTCCGACATCCTCGGTTAATAGGATTCTGCGTGGCACGTCCTGAGACAATGCTATCTGCGTTACTGGGGTCATCGGCTTATTGTCTCCTGAGGAGCAGCCCATTCCTTTCTGAACACACACAGGGTTACAGTGTGAGCAAAGTGTCCTGGGACTTTCTGTCCATTTTTTTCACAGAGTTTTCAAAAACAGTCCCTGAAATGTTCACTTTCCCACCTTGACTGTTATCTCTACATCAGCAGGACAGAAGACCCCTCCAGCAAGCCTCAGACCTTCCTTCAGAAGGAGCAAGTGCATCATAATGCTGATTTCCCCTCAGACGACAGACGCCTGCCTGTAAAGACACATCCGCCTACACGCTGAAGCGAGCGAGACCCAGAACAAGGCGCAAACTCCCCTAGAATGAGAACTCATTCTCTGTCTTACCCATAAGCAGCTCTGTAGTATTTGTAGAATCGTGTGCTTTCTGTTTCTCCCAGTCTCTTGTTCTCTGGGCTCTGGCCTTCCAGACCAGCACAACCTGTTTTAGCTGCTCTCTCACCTGAGTCCCCTGGACTTGACTTCGTGCCTCCTTGGCCTCTGGACATTGCCTTCGAGCCCATGCTGAGGCTCCGAAACTCAGTCTTTGCTCACACATCCTGCAGTCTTTACCCTGCCCTTGCCCAGCCAAATGAGGGTCTCCTTCCTCTGGAGCAGAAGCCTGGCCATCTGCCCCAGTCCCGACACACAGCAGTCACCATCTAAGGAATCAGCTGGGACACTACCTGACATCTCCTGCCTTCCCCACCCGCCCCCAGTGGGAGCCCTAGATGCCATCGTGCGGGAGACTCAGGTCTCCTCCTTCCTCCAGTCAGTCTTGACTAAGCAGTGCTTCTCAGTTTAATGTGCAAACAAATCCCCTGGGGATCAGGCCAAACTAGATACTCTGATTCTTTAGGTCTGGGGTGGGATCAGGGATCCTGTGTTTCTGGAAGTTCCAAGGGATGTCAGTGGTTCATGAACTTCACTTTGAGTAGTGAGGGTGAGAATGAGAATGTGTATAGACTAGCAACCTCAGCCTCACCTGGGAATAGGGTCTGGGACATGTTTTGTTTTTGTCAATTTATTAGTAAACATTTATTTAACTATGTGGCCAGTGCTGTCCTAAGATCCATTCTTTGCTTTCAAGGAGCCTATAATTTAACAGAATGAAAGTTTGTTTTGAGCCTTTATACTTTATATAGCTTAATTCTCACAACAGAAATATAAGATTATTAATATCCCTGTTTTGTACATGAGGAAACAGAATCTTAGAGAAGTTAAGACGCTTGTCAAAGGTGACACTGATGGGAAATGACAGCCTGAATTCCAGTTCGCATCTCTCTGGCTCTGAGCCTTCATGCTTTTTGGACCTCTCAGGCACCTTTTCCTTAATCTTCTTGTGTTGCTCAAATCCGTACTGTTGGGCTTCTGCCTCAGTTTCCTTGCCTGACATTTTAGTTTCAGGCTTAGACTGAGCCGTACTCCACATCCCAGACAACTTGGCTGGAGATCACGCACCTAGCTCTTTCCTCCTCACCTCCTCATCCCCCAGTTGGGGCTCTGCTATAGATAGTTCGGTTGCTTGGAAACCAAGCATTGCTGCATATTGCAAAATAGCTTCTAGACTCTAGCCAGAGGAATATTCCCTTTCCTCTGTAATTCACTCTTGTGGTTCTTTGGCATTTGACAGTCAGCATCAGGCACTTCACAAAGTGAATAAGCTATGTAGTAGGCATTGTGAACAAAGAGGAAATGGCACTAATTTATGCAAACTTCGTTTTCTGACCTCTTAACCTAAGGCAGTACCCATCATGGCCCAGGCATCCTTTCCCTAGGGATGGACATAGCAGCTAGTAGAGCTCATGATGTGACTTGTCCCAAATCACACCTCAGCTCTGCCGTCTCTGCCAAGGCTCTGGGGGAGCAGAAAGAGTGGCATAGAGTCTTAGGGAGTTGTCTGCACACGGTTGACATTGTATAGACCACAGAAGCCTTGGCCCGTGATTGTGGCTTTGACTCCTCAGACTCCTGCCACTCCCTCCTCCCACTGGCCCTCTTAGCAGGGCCTGCTTCTCCAGTAAGCAAGGAGCTGACTTCCTATTGGCTCATTTACTCCCATTTAATTACCCAGGGCAGGGTAGGGGAATTTTGTATCAACTGCATTCTTACTTAGAATGGCAGAATTTAGCAAGAGTTAGGAATTGAAATGTATTATTTTCTCTGTTTGTTACTCAGTGCCATCCTTTCTACCTCAAGACACTCAGTATGACTTTTAGTGAGAAATCTTTAGCAAAATTCTGTAAACCATTCCTCATACTCAGACTGACACTTGGGAGGATCATAAGCCAGACTTGAGGCAATCTTCTACAGACCCTAGTCACTTTGCATGACACCTGTTACTTCCGTGAAAGTGTCCTTTCTCTCCACGCACCTACCCAGCAGATGGTCATATCTGCACAATCCAAGGCCAAGTTTGCCTTGGCCCTTCTGAGCCTCTAGTGGGGTGTAGCTGGATCCTCTGATGGCATCCCCGAGTCCGCTTTGCTTTGACACTGAGGCTGCTTAAACTACACCCAGGGCAACAGCTCTGTAAGTCACTCAAATTCCTTTTGCACTCACTCCCAATCAGACAGAATGTAAACATGTTTATGGCCAGCAGTTTGGTGGCTTGTGGTTTCCTTTAATTTAAAGTTAAAGCCCCCCTCAGGGTTTGCCATGGTTTCTTTGCAAGTCCCAGAATATTTATTTATTTACTCTGTACATGAAGGTGGCTGAGGGAGCTTCACCCTGACTAACCACAGTAGCCTGTAGTCAACACACAGATGATTTGGGGCTGACGTGGACCTTACACGCGTCTCGAACACTTTTGAGCATTGTTTGATCTAGCATTCTAAGAAGTAATCCAAAATAAAATATCAAAGCTTTGCATGAATATTTTCCCTTTGGGACTCCACTCAAGTCTAGAAATTTTGTGGTCAAACTCTGTATTTTTTTTTAATCTACAATGTTGACTGTATAATTTTTGGCAATTTTCAGGCATTCTTTGTTGCAAATTCTTTTGAAACCAGTGGCAAATGTCTGGTATCATGGATAATCCTGACCACAGATTAGCATTGAAATTTTTAAAAAGGAACAATAAGTTATTTCCTTTCAGATGTTAAACCTGACTAAAGTGTATTTTTACTTTTTCTCAAGTACACATGCTATTTTTTATCTTAGAAAATGTTTAAATGATTTTAATGTAGGAACTATCTGACTAAAGACTATACAGGCTGATAGCTTATTCAAATCTCTAATTTTATTGTTGGTGAATATCAGCAGGCAACATGTGCTTGGTACTCTGAGGTTATTGTCACAACTCAGAACATATTCTAACTCCACGCATTTTTTAAACAGTCATCAATTACTCATTCATTCGACTAATATATAGTTAGTGCTTACTTTGTGCTAGAAATTGTTCTGGGTTTTAGACCTTAAAATGATGAAAAAGATAGACCAATGTTCTCACTTGCATGGAGCTTATATTCTAGTGGAGGCTCAAACATTTGATAATTAATAAGTAAATGAATGAACTGAATAAGTTAGAGGCCGGATTGGGCTGAGTTGTGGTCCCGAGAGTGCCTGAGGCTTAGACAGAGCCTGGGGAAATCAGTTTCCATGTCTGACCAGCTTCGTGACATTTCCCATTCTCCCTGCACTCAAAGGCCCTAAGAAGCTCTGTCTCCACATTCAAGTGCTTGGGAGGTCCTTGCTGATTTCATCACCACCCTCCCTCCCTTTTGCTCCCACTTGCTCCCTAACATTGGCTCCAGTTACAGTCTTCCTCCCTCTCGGCTGACTCCTTTCTGCCAGGCTGCTTTGGGTTGATACTTCCCTGGCCTGGTTGTTGGTTCCCCTCCTTGTCTTCACTCCTAGTTTCTGTCCTTGGGACCCCTTCGTACATTCCACAGCTATTGGCCAGCGCTGCCTCAATCTGAGCCCAGCTCTAGTTTCTAGGTTGGAGCCTTAGACACCCCGGACCTAATAGGGGTATCAGATGTCAGGGATTGGGGCTTAGCAAGAGCAGTTTCCAGACAGTGGGTCCTCAGATCCAGGCAGGCAGGGGTTTATCTAGTTTGGAGCAGGACCGTGATGGGGAGGAAAAGGTCAAGGGGTCGGGGATTCAGGGCTGGTGCTCTGTCTGGCAGAGTAACTAACGTGCAAAGCACAGAGTTAAGGTAAGATTCAATTTTGTGAAAGGCAAGCATGACAGGGGTTAGCGGCAAGGTTGTAATTTGGTGGGCATATGGGTGCACACCAAACACAGGCTGTGTTAGTATTAATTCCAGACTCCATAAGTGGGGGTCTGAAACCATTGATCTGACAGTCTGGTTAGGGCTGAGACTCACAGAGAGTTCTGGTTAAAAAGACAGACTTTGAGAGGAGACAGAAGGGGGTGTGAATCCCAACTCTGCGACTAACTAGCTCTGTGACCTTGAGCAAAGTGCTTCACCGCTCTGATCCTTAGTCTCCTTACCAGTAAACTTGGGATGGTAGCACTGACCTTACATGGATGTCGTGAGGATTAAATGAATGAATTTGGGATGACGATGAGACCTCTTCAAAAAGAAAGAACAAGTCTTTGAGCATCTGGGGCTCCCCACGAAGCCCAAGTGGGAAGAGACATCTGTCAGCAGCCCAATGCTGGCATGGCTGGCTCCGGTTTCAACACCCGTCTGTGCTGTCATTCAGGTCTGGCCGCTGAAGAGCGGAACATCACCTCAGCTGAGCTCTCAGCTGAATGCAGCAGCCGAAGAAACATCACGTAGTGAGTGAGCAGCCTAAGAACAGCCCAACCCACAGAATCATGAGAAATAATAAATCATTTTAACTGCTACTACTATGTTTTGGAGTGGTTTGCTGCACACCGATAGATAACGGAAATAGTTGTTTTTAATTCCTTTACTATTTTTCCTCTTCCATTTCGCTTTTAAAGGTGCAGAGGACAAAACACTGTAAAATAAGCTGATGCAGAGCTATTTCTGCAAACGAATGAGCACGGTTTCTAGGGATGCTTCTAGTGTTGCCCACATTCAAGTCCTAATGTAGGATTTGAATATATGGCTAGAGGATTGCTGTGATAATTATGACTCTGGTAAACTTAAATGGTGATCTTCAGAGAATGATTACTTTAAAATGATAAACTCTTAAACCTGGGGTTTGGAGCTGGAAGAGATCTTGGAATCCATGTAGCCTAATCTCTTAATTTTAGAGATAAGGACACTGAGGCCTGAGAGGTTAAAGCCACACAATATGTTGTTAGTAGGGTGCAGAAGGGAAGCCAAATCTCCTGGCTTCTAAAGCAGTGTCTTTTAATAGGTAAGAAATAGGTAACACCGTAGATGACCATTTCCATTATTTTGTTTTCACAATAAGCAAAGTGGATATTTTTGGCCTTTCCAGTTTTATAGCTGAAACAACCTGAGGTTTGGATTTGAAGAGACCTGCTCATTTCACATAACTCATAAAATCAGGACTAAATTCTGAGTCTTATCATCCCGGGTCCAGGGTTTTTTCATTACATCATGCTGTCTGTTGATGTTCAGTACAAAAAAAACCACAAGGAAATAACGAATGTATTTTTGAAAAAGAATCAGCGGCAGACACTAATCTGGTTCATCTTTGAATTCCTCATAGTGATATACCATGTACATAATGGTCACTCAATAAATATTTGTGATATGAAATGAGTACATGGATGAATGAATAACTGAATAAACAAGGGATGAAATAAGATTATGTTTCATTTTTACCAGGCATTCCATTCTCGAAGTATATTTAATCAGATTTTTCTGTACTTGAACAAGAATAGGGGATAAAAACCCCAGTCAGTAGTAATGACAACATTTTGTAATTATTGTGCTTTGAATTCTAAAGCAGAGTAATGAACACAAAGGCATGTCACATATTTCAATATATGTCTCCTATCCTGTGTGTAAAACTCAGAAGGCCCTCTCTGGACATGGCATGCTGGAGGGGAAGGAGGTGAAGGGAGACCTTCCAAATGAGTCATCAGGAAACAAAGGTTACTCCCCTTCTCCCAAGGGGGAAAACAGAGGTAGAGAAAGTAACCCAGACAGCCTTGAGCAGCCTTGTTCAATAGAAATATAATGAGAGCCACAAATTTTTTTTAAATTTAAGTATATAAGTATAATTGGTATACAATCTTATTTGGTTATATTATTTTCAGGTGTACAGTATAGTGATTTGACATTTTTATACCTTATAATGTGTTCACCTCACTCATTCTAGTAATCATCCGCCACCAAGAGCCACATATTTCATTTAAAATTTTCTAGTAGCCACACTAAAACAACAGTAAAAAGAAATAGATTGAATTTATTTTGATACTATATTTTATTTAATTACCTTTTATTTAATTATCTTTTAATTAACTATCAAAATATTATCTTTTCAACATGAAATCAATAGAAAATTACTGATGTGATATTTTTTTTTTCTAGCTGGTGTTTTACACTTATAGTACATCTCAATCCAGACTCGTCACATTTCTGGTGCTCAATAGCCATTGGTGGCTGGTGGCTACCATCTTGGACAGCCCAGGCCTAGTCAACAGGACACAGTGATTCTGTAAAGAACAGGTGACAGCAATTACAGCACAGAGGAAGTTGTGTCATAAGGAATACTTGAGCAAATTACCCTGCTTTAGTCCAATGGCATAACCCAGACCACTGCATCTTGAAGGAAGGAGATTCTGCTACCTCCGGGAAAAGTCAGCCCCAGAGTTTCTGTAGCTGGCTAGGAAGGCATTTGGCTGGGTAGCTCTGGACAAGTAACTTAACCTTCATATAACTCAGTTTTTCATCTGTTACCCCTAAGAGCTGCTCAGGCCATTACATGAAGCAATAGGTAAAAGCATTTAGTTAATACCTGGCAGGTAGGAAGCACTCGATTAATATTAGCTATAATAATCTACTGGGATCTTGCCTTAGCATACAAACCTCAACCCCATTTTGGATTTTTTTTCCTTAAAAAGTTCATAGAGCTCTCTACAGATCATGATTTTCTCTTTTAGAGAATGTATAAAGGGGCTCTCAGGTAAGATGAATTTCAAAAGAAACAAACACAAAAAATATCATGAGTTACATTATAATGAGCCGTCGATGTGAGGGAATCTCACATTAATGAAACAAGACGGTCTTCTACTCTTTTTATTGTGGTAAAAGATACACAACATAAAATTTACCATTTTAACCATTTTAAAATGTACAATTCTGTGGCATTAAGTACATTCACATTGTTCTGCAACCATCACCATCATCCATCTCCAGAACGTTTTCAACATGCCACAAGGAAAATCTATCCAATAACTCCCCAATACTCCTTTTCCCCAGGCCCTGGTAAACACATGCTACTTTCTATCTCTTCAAATTTGACTCTTCCAGTTATCTCATATAAATGGAGGTCTTCTGTTTTCCAAAGTAATATTTGTTCTTTCTTGAAGCATTAAAATAAGAAAATTTGTTTAAAACACTGATAAAGGAAACATAGAGAAGTTTTAAAAGAATAATTAATGTTGGAATGAATGTCGAGAATGCACAGATGAAAAGCATGGAAGTAAAAATTATGAGTATTACACACACATATCTGAGGGAGATGATTACCACAAAGGAGGTTTTTCCTTACTTTTTGAAAGGAACTCTGTATGAAAATACATGCGTATGTACATAAATATAATTTAAGACATGTCTGCATAATATTGTTGCTCATAAAGGTTATAAATAATGATGCTGCAATCTTCATGAATATCAGAAATCTTTCTGGTATAGTAGATACTTTGGTTCCAACCTTGACTTTTTCGCTAGCTTGCCATTTGGTTTGGGCTTAGAGTCTGATCCTCTCAAGTCCCTCCTATCTTCATCTGTAAAATGCAGATACTAATAGCTGCCCTTCCTACATCATAGGGTTGATGTGAAGATCAAACAAGATAGTCAAAATGAAAGAGCTTTGAAAAATACAAAGCCCGACAGAAATGCAAGGCATTATTAAAGACTGTGGAGAGATTGCTAACACAGTTTGATTCAAAGCCAAAGTTTTGTACTTTCAAAAGTTAAAAAGATATTCAGTATTGGCAAATTATTCAGAAAACCAGACTCCTGCTTTGGTGACCCAGTACCATGACTGAACTGTGCTCTAAATGCTATACATTTGATACCCACTGCTACAAGTCATCCAACCACATTACCACACTAGATGTAATTGTACAGCATTTCAGCAATAGCTTCAACTTTTGGTGGTTAAAAAAATTATAAATCCACATAGCTTCAAGACACCGTCACGTCTTCACAAGGAAGTTGTTTTTACTTTTCCACGGAGGCAAAAGAGCTGCTCTCTGTCACATTTTTACTGTGAGAGACCTGCCTGCCAATGCAATTTAACAAGCATTTATTGAGTGCCAATGGCATACAAGTCATTTAGGGTAGAGATGGGGTTGGGGGAAGGATGGGGGTGGTGAGAAGAAATACAGAGAGAAAAGGGGTCCCTGAATTGGATGAATTTTAACACTGTTGGGGAGTGGCCTATCCTGTCACAATTAACTGTAAAGACAGAAAAGGCTTGAGGAATACATTATGGGAGTTGGAAAGGTTTGAAGGATCAAGTCATTCAACATAGGAGGGCAGAATCTTGTGACATTTGTCCCAGGCCTGGATGCATGAGAAGGATTCTATGGGTCAGAAATCGAGGGGAGACTATTTTAAGCCTGAAGGAACCACACCTAGGCTATTCCATAAGTAAATATTTCCTACTAACTAGCTTATAAAACTAAACAACTTGGCAATGCGCCTGACTCTACAAAGTCACAGTTGGGTGGTGTTAGGGGTTAAATCGCAGATTCTCATTTGAAAGCGCCAGCCTTCTGGCATTTTACCATTCCAGGACAGCTCAGAGAACCATCATATGTGACCCTGCAAACAATCCTCTATTTTCAGTTCCATAGAGTTGCAATAATTTTTTTTCTGTGTTCAGACAGGGTTTCCAAATTTAAAGAACCCACTTCCAACTAGAAAATTCCTTCAGGCCCATGCTCCACCTGTGGGTTTCTAAGCTCACTTCTACTCCTTGACCCAGTCAATTTTCACAGATCCAGCACCAATCTTAACATTTAGGCTTAGTGTTCTTCCGGGATTACACTTCCCCCTTCCAATGCATTACTGTTAGATTACTTTTCTCTTTCCCAAAAGTATAAGAAAGACCTCTCTTTTAACCCTTATCATACTATTAGCTAACGTTTATTGAGATTTTACCTTGGGCCAAGCAATGTGCTATATGTATTACAGCATCTCCCTTACATGGAGTGGTAATATTACTATTTCTATTTTATAGAAGAGGGACAGAGGTTTAAAGAGGTCAAGTGACTTGTCCAAAGTCACCCAGCTAGTTTACTGGTGGAGTTGGGACACGCACCAAAGTCTGTACGTTTAACTGCTGCACTGCACTAGCCTTCATCACTTGTCTTTCTCTATCAACAGAGAATTCTGTGAAATTTAAGTGTCACTTACAAGCAAACCATTTTGAAGAGTGGCAATCTACTATAGGTTAAGAGGAACAAGCCACTGATGATTTGATATGATCATGCTAAGATTTATCCAGTACTATCTGTGCACAAGGCACTCTGCTAAACACAGGCACTTTCCCGTTTTAACTTTCACAGCAGCCTTAGTGAGAGGGACATTATCATCATCGCTTCAACAAATGAGCAAACTGCGGCACAGAGAAATTAAGTAACTGGCCTAAAGACCTGTTAGAAAGTGGTGGGGCCAGTAGTTGAATCTTGGCCATTTGACATCACATCTCCAGCTTTAAACCTCTGAGCCATACAAGTTTTTTGGACAAGTTGAGGGTCCCCACCTGCCTGCCACAGAGTCTAAAGTGACAATCCTTGGACCCGCCCCGGAGTTGGTAGGAGGAGTTGCTGTTCCTTTCCTGGGGAGGAGTGACACTGGGAGTAACAAGCATTGAGCTCTTTCAAAGCCAGGTACCAGATGACTCAAGGCACCCACAGGTGAGCAAGAGCCAGTGTCTGCCCTCCAGGCTGGAGGAGATAACCAACACTGAAAGCGAGGTACCAAAGCAAATGAGGTCATGCCACTCCTCCGCTTGAAATCATTCAGCAGCAGCCATCACCAACAGGATACAGCCGCTTCCCTCAGCAAGGCAACGCGGCTACTCTTCCTGTATCTATCTGTCTACCTATCTCCCTAGCTTCACCCTGTGCAACAGTCACGACCTATGACAGGCATCTCTATGTCTTCCCTGTCTCCCTGCACCCACTAGTCTCTCCAGTTTCCATCTGACCTAAGTTACAGCCCCCCTTCAAGACTTGCCCACACCTTGTTAAGCTTTTATT
This sequence comes from Rhinolophus sinicus, assembly GCF_036562045.2. NCBI lineage: Eukaryota > Metazoa > Chordata > Mammalia > Chiroptera > Rhinolophidae > Rhinolophus > Rhinolophus sinicus. The sequence goes on from NC_133756.1 coordinate 109,686,439, forward strand.
GCCCTTCTCTCCCAGTGTGGGACTCTATATATAACACGTTGTACACCTAGTATGGCAGTTATTACCCTAAACTGAAATTATTTACAAATTTGTCTCTTCAAAGGCAGGGTGAAAGGCTTAATCTTCTTTTGCATACCTGTGCATACCTTACACAGGGACACGGTAGACTCAGAATTGGGTGAAAGCCAGAACACGCACATGAACAGTGCAAGGATTAGGTCAGGTTAGCAGTCTTGTACCCAGCACTGAATGAGGCCCTTGGAGATCCACATTTGTAAACCTGGGAGAAGGAAGGTCTTTGGAAGAACCGGAGGCAGACGTGGGCCACCCTCAGCTGGATGGAAAACACTAATTGGGGAGATGATGGAGAAGGAGAAGGCTTTAAGGTTTACCAATTTCGGAAGTTTGCCTGGGCTAGCCCCATCATCAGTAACTTTTTATAATTGGCTCTATACAATATTGTATTTAGAGGAGTGCCGGCTTCCCCACCAGCCAGCACCTTCCAGCATTGCACCAGTCCTCACTGCACAGCCATTGGGTGGCTCAGGCTGTACACCTCGCCATTTATGAGGTGTTACTATAGTACTTTAAAGCACCACTTCACTTAATCGCCTCAACAATCTGAGGTCTTTTTTTTTTTTTTTTTTAATCTATTTTACTCGTGAGGCAACGGATGCCCGGAGCGGTTACAGCAGCTTGCTCACGAGGCTCCACACCACTCCGCGCCCCTTTCCCTGCTGGTGGCAGATCCCAGAATGAGTGGAGGGGCTGCCCCCTCGTGCGCCACGCTCTCGGGCTCCAAGGTTCCCTAACGCACAGTGGTCACAACCTAACAGCGTAGCATTCTTTATCTGCTCAGTAAAAAAGTTGTTTCGGGGCAAAGTATGCTTGAGAAGGTCAGTGATGAACAGTGATGGCCAAGGAGGAAAAAGAAAACGGCGGGGGCGGGGAGGGGTGGGCGAAGGGCAGGGCTGGGGGCTGGAGCCCGCGGGCCCCGAGGGCGGGGCGGGGCGGGGCGGGGCGGGGAGCGGGCGCAACGCCATTGGCCCGCGCGCTCCGGAGCAGCCCCTGCTCTGCAGTCACCACCCGCGGGAGGGGCCTGCACGCACCGCCCGGCACTGACAGCTGTGGGGCGACACCTGGGCTGTTCCGCGAGCGAGCCGGGCAGAGCAGTCAGCGCCCCGCCGGGGAGAGGAGGCTCGCGGCGCCCAGTCCCGAGGGAGGTAACGCGCCGCGCCCGGAGTTGCAAGGTTTGTGCCATCCGGCTTGGGTCTGCGGGCAAGAGGACGAGGGAGGCGGCGAGACGCGCTCCCCGCCCGGCTGCGAGTGAAAGCAGCACTCCCGGGTTGTAGCGTAGACTTCTTTGCCCACTCGCTGTGTTACCTCGGGCAACCTTCTTCCCGCTCTGGGTCTCTGTTTCCTCCTCTGTTAAATGAGGGAGTTGGCGTTGAAATGATGCTTTTTAGTCTTCTGAGTTCTAAAACGTGAACTGCGTTTTGGCACCCGGCAAGCTCCCTTCCTCAGTTTCCCACCTACTTAAGAGCCAGCTAGCTGCGCTGCCCGGAGAGTCGAGTCTCCAGGAAGCCGAGGTGCCTGGGTAGGCGGGGGTTCTGCTGGGCTGTCCTGTTTCCTGGGGCTTTTGAGAACTGACCCTGGGCTTCGGGCTGGCTGCTGGCTGGACCTGGCTGCAGACTCCCTGCCCCAGATTGCTGAGGGGAAGTAAGGCAGAGTGTTAGTAGGACCTGACTACAGGTGGGGTGTTGGGAAGGGGGATTTGGGAGCTGATGACTTCTGCTTGAACATAAGCAGATTTGTTTCGGATTCTCTTCCTACACTCAGACCTTGTCCCGCATTGAGTTATAAGTCACAGGAATGGGATTTATCATCCTTTAAAGTGAAAAACCAACCACTTCAGCGGCTAAGTCAGAGGGCTCCATCAGCATGGAGGAAGTGGGCCTCTCTGAACCCATCCTGCCTCCTTTTCCCTTTTCTCCCTCTTCCCTTTGTAAATCCCCTTTGACTTTGAGGGGCTCCACTTCCTGTCTTAATGAAAAGTCCTTATTTTTATTTAGTGCTAGTTTGTGACCAGCAGCTTCCAGACTGTTGGGCTCTGGGTTGAGATGGAAGCCAAGATAAGAACAGACTATGAATCAGCCTCCTGACCCACACAGACTAGCAGGGATGTGCAGAGGAAGTCCAGTGGGGCTTCAGACAGACAGACAAACACTGAAAGGTAGGATTCAAACTAGTGTCCAGTTTCCTGTCGCCTTCTTGGCAGCCATTCCCAGCTGGGGAACGGTGGCTTCAGCTGTCAGTTGGATGGAGCAGCCAAACAGTGGAAGATGGTTGAAAGCAACTGGGGACGTTGATGGGTTTCTGTGGAAGGTCTCCAGCAGTCCCCACCCACCCACCCACCACTTCCCTCATCCTGCAGTTCTTCCTTAGTGTGGTATCCAGGTAAAATCATATTCCAGGACCCATCAAGAGGGGTCGAGAAGGGGCCAGGACAGTAGCAATACTGACTGTGTTTTATTGGGCACTTGTGGGCCAGGCACTCTGTATATATGTCCTTAATTTTCACCAAGCCACGTGAGGAATGGTATACTGTTAATTACCCCATTTTGCAAATGAGAAATGGAGGCTCAGAAAGAGCCCATCCCTTAGTCACATAGCTAGTAAGTGGCATAGCTGGGATTCAAATCCAGTCTCTCTGATTCTAAAACCTGTGTTCTTTCCACTTTTTTGGTGTTCCTGGTGTAAGGGAAAGCTGGAGTAGTAACAGCAGAAATGACTGCTGAGTTCTCACTAGGTGCTAGACACTGTTCGGAGTGTTCAGAGGTGTTATGTCATTTATGGTACAGGAGTTTCTGTGGTTCTGGTGGCCATCAGTGACCGCCTTGGCCTCTCGCAAGCAGCAGTCCTGCGCTAGGACGTCTGCCTGATCCTTCCCAGCTGCTAGTGAGTGGGTGGGGCAGGCGCCCTGTTTGCTTTATCCTAGAGGTGGTTTGAGGTCTAATGAAAGATTGATTGTCCACATCTGATCCGTTAGCCCTAACCGTTGGCTTGTGAATGATCCCACTGTCCCCTAAGAGGTCTTTCTCAGGCTTAGCTCAATAAACACTTGTGGAATGAATGAATTAGCACCTTGTGCAGAGTGGTCTGCTGTCCTGCAAAAATGTGAGGCTGCCCATGAGCAGCCTGGGCCCCACCATCCAGGCCGGGCAGTTCTCCTTCTCAGGCAAGGGAGGCTGGGTGAACTGGGCCCCTGTGGCTTCCAGATTTCCCTGGTAACACGTTTGCTGCCACCTGTTTGTAAAGAATTTTTAAAGATATATATATATATATAAAAACTAACAGGAAAAGTGACTTAATTAATGAGGTTGCTGCCCTCTCAAAAAGAGGGAGAAATCAGATGGTACTATTTGCCTTAGGGCTTCCCAAGGTTTTCCATAGAAGAGTTTCTGAGACGAATGACTGACAAGTGCTGGCTGAGGGCATGTAATTCAGATTGGCCCCAGCAAGCCTGAAAATTGATGCAATTTTTCATTTGATTTCATACATCGGATTTGTGTGTGTGTGTGTTTGTATACATATCTATGTATATAAACTTTTTTCCCAAAAAAATCTTTGTGTAAATTTGGTGTCCTGACATATTGATTTATATTCTTGGGGGGCTGAGCAGACCCAAATGGAGAAGCAGGGCAGAGGTTCTGGTCTGAAGACGTAGAGGATTGTTTGCATTTTCCATTTTCCATTCTCTGGGTTTACAGTAATCGAGCTTCCCAGCTGCTTGTGGAGATAACTCCTTTTCCCACTTTGCAGAAAGAAGACTGTGTTTTAAAAACAAAAATAATCTTTATGTTTGTCCTCCTTCCAAATTTATTGAGCTATAATTGACACATAACATTGTATAAGACTAAGGCATACACTAATGATTTGATACATGCATATAGTGCTACTATTATTTTTTGTAGTGAGAATAAATTTTATTTTCTTAGCAACTTGTAAGTGTATAATACAGTGTTAACTATAGTCACTGTACTGTATATTAGATCCTCAGAATTTATTCATCTTATAACGGGTTGTACCCTTTGACAAACGTTGTCCCATTTCCCCTACTCCCCAGCCTCTGGCAACCACCATTCTACTTTCTGCTTCTATGAGTTCAGCTTTTATTAGATTCCACATATATGTGAGATCATTGTTGTTTGTTTTCTTATGACCAAAGCTATACATATTCATTGTAAAATAGATACAGATTAATATTAATAGTACTACTATGAATAATCAGTGCATTCACACTTGAGATGTGGCCTTCCAAATCTTTTTCTCTGCATCTAGATGAGTAATTTTTTTAAAAAAATGAATAAATGAATACAGCCCTTACTTTTGATTGAATTATTGTCAGAACTAAAAGCCATCTCAGATTGTTTTTGAAAGAATGTAGAACGTTATGAATAATTACAAACATCATAAAATTTAATACTGTTTGTGAACCCCAAAGTTCACCCCCATAATTCACCTGTGTCCTTTAGTTTCTGGCAGAGACAAGCCCCTGCTGTGGGGCTGCTGTTGAAGTTGCAGGGTCAAGTTGTGCTCCTTTTGAAGTGACTCAAGTGTCTTAAATGCTTCAACTGCAGCAGAAAAGGTCGCTTCTTGGTGGTGTTATATGGAAAATTTGAGCAGAAAATCCTAAAGCTAAATTGCATAGTAAGACGGAGAGAGCCTTAGATAAGGTCAGTGCTACAGTGTTGCATTTTATTACCTGTGTGACTTTGGGCAAGACAGGTAGCTTTCTTGAACAGATTTTCTCTTCCATAAATTGGGGATAATGACATAGGTGTTTCTACCTTCCCCTAACAGACACTGTGAGGACCAAGTGTCAGTGTTACTGTTACTTGCATTGCATGCAAATGTGTATGCTATGTTCTTTTAAAAAGTTTAGATGTAGAAAGATTAAAAGCAATGTCGGTCTTTGTAAAATGCTGGCATCCAACTCTCGGACTTAACATTAGTAGGACTCAATTATGATGAAAATATTCTTAAGTTTTCTTCAAAGAATATAGAATTATTTGATGGCTAGCATCTCATTGACCTTCATCATTATCCTGAACAGAAGAAAAGGACACACACACACAAAAAAGATCCCATTTCACAGAATAAAAGCAGTCTTGCCATTCAAGGGAGCTCTGCATTGCACAGGGAGTCCCAGAGCTCCTGAGGGCTGTCTCTTTCTGCCTTAAGAGAGCAGCTAGAAAAGGGGTGTACTGGTGGGGACATGGCTGAATCCCCGTACCTGCTGACTGCTGCAAGGGCTGCCCATAGGCCTAGCTCCTGGCAGCTGGGGGAGAGGAATAGGCCCTGAATTGGGAGACAGGTGGCTCGGCTTCTGCTCCTGCCTCAGAGACAAGCTGTGCAACCTGGAGTTAGACATATCCTCTCCCTGAGCCTTGGTTTCTTTATCTATAAAGTGAGGGAGTTGGACCAGATGAGATTCCTTCCAATCTTAAAAATCTATGATTCTGGGTTATTTTCCATTCACATCTGCTCAAATAGAAGTTTGGTAGAAAATTACTACATCCAGATGAATCAGGTGTCAGAAAATGTTCCTACTTCATATTGCTTCCAGCTCTGGGTGCCCCTTCATGATTTTCTAATCTAGAACCTCCTTAGATTGTTGGGAGGAGAGAACTGCTTACAGGCAACTTTTGGGAAGGTAGGTTGACAAAAGTATAGTGAAAGCAGATTATTTACAGTAATAAAGCCGTGTACTAAGTACTCACCTTTTAAATATGGCATTTTTCCTTAGTGCCCACTGGGGACTTGTTCCTGTGCTAGGACTCTTGCAGAATGCTGGAGAAGTACACCCTCGAGTGGCTCAGAACTCTAGGAGAGGGAGAGAAGGAGGGGGGGGAGGGAGGGAGAAAGAGGGAGAGAGACGGAGGGAGGGAGGGAGACAGGAGAAGAGAGTGCAGTTGTGGTTGGAATGCTATGGAGATAAAAAGACCAATTTGGGAGAAGATTGATCCCCCAAGGGCTTGGACTACTTGGTTTAATTGCCTGATACTCAATGGAAACTTTGTAAAGTATTTTTAATGAACAAATGAATGAATCTCTCTTCTGACTGAAGTTGCTGAACTATGTTGCAATGACCCTCTTGTGATTGCAGTGATACCTTTACATATATGCAAAGTACCTAAACCTCCAAAAACACTTTCATATGCATTATCCCTTGTAATGATGACAGAGATAAAAGAAGGCCAAAATAAAAGCATTTCCTAATGTCATGCTTTCTAGACATTGTGCAGTTACTAGTAGAAATAGAGCTGGCTTATTATTCCTAGATGAGTCTTCTTTCCATAAAATATATCAAGAAATATTTCAGAGGGGCAGTAAAAATTGCACAAGTCTGCATTCAGAGTTAGAGGGAGAAAGAAATGCATTGCTTAACTCCTGGGTAGAATAGACATTTCTTTTTCTTTTTCTTTTTTTTTTTTAAAGCAATAGGATATCAATTTTATTAAAACTTGTACACATAAACACACACAATATGTTGTGAGTGCAAACTGGTACATTCACACTGAGGGCAATAAAAAATGTGCATCCTATATCAAGAAATTCTTTTTTTTCCCTTTTAGGATACTCTTTTTATTTTTCAATTTTAGTTGACATTCAATAATATTTTATGTTAGTTTCAGGTGTGCAGCATAGTGGCTAGACATTCTTGTAATTTATGAAGTGATTCCCTGATAAGTCTACTATTCACCTGGCACTATACATAATTATTACAATATTATTGACTATATTCCCTATGCTGCACTTTACATTCCTGTGACTATTTTGTTAACTACCAATTTGTACTATTTTTTATGATGGCTTAGGTTCATTTTATTGGTTTTCCAGTTTGTATTTCTTAATCACTTCATCTTTTCACACAGCCCTCCAACCTCCTCCCATATGATAACCATCAATTTGTTCTGAGTCTGTTTCTGATGTTTTGTTTGTTTTGTTCTTTAGATTCCACATATAAGTGAGATCATATGGTATTTGTCTCTGTCTGACTCATTTCACTTAGCATACTGCCCTGTAGGTCCATCCCTGTTGTCGCAAATGGTAAGATTTCATTCTATTTTATGGCTGAGTAATATTCCACTGTAGATATGTATCATTTCTTTTTTATCCAGTCATCTATTGATGGGCACTTGGGTTGCTTCCATATCTTGGCTATTGTGAATAGTACTGCATTGAACACAGGGGTGCATATATCTTTTTGAATTAGTGATTTAGATTTCTTTGGATAAATACCCAGAAGTGGACTTGCTGGGTCATAAGGTAGTTCTATTTTTAATTTATTGAGTAATCTCCATGCTGTTTTCCATAGTGGCAGCACCAATCTGCAATTTTACAAAGAGTGTACAAGAGTTCCCTTTTCTCCACATCCTCACCAACATTTGTTTGTTGAATCATTGATGATGGCCATCCTAACAGGTATGAATGAGGTGATATCTCATTGTGGTTTTAATTTGCCTTTCTCTGATGATTAGTGACATTGAGCATCTTTTCATATGTCTATTGGCCATCTGTATGTCCTCTTTGGAGAAATGTCTATTTAGGTCCTCTGCCATTTTTCAATTGGATAGTTTGATTGTTTGGTGTTGAGTTGTATGAGTTTTTATAAATTTTGAATGTACTCCTTATCAGAATCAGATGTATCATTGGCAGATATCTTCTCCTATTCAGTAGGCTGTCTTTTCATTTTGTTGATGGTTTCCTTTGCTGTGAAAAACTTTTTTCGTATGATGTAGTCTTATTTGTTTATTTTTTCTTTTGTTTCCCTTGTCCGAGTAGATATATCAGAAAAAAATATTACTAAGGGCAATGTCGGAGAGTTTACTGCTTATGTCTTCTTCTAAGAGTTTTATGGTTTTGGGTCTTGTATTTAAGTCTTTAATCCATTTTGAGTTTTTTCTTGAATACGGAGTAAGAAGGTGGCCCAGTTTCATTTTTTTTGCATGTGTCTGTTTAGTTTTCCCTGTACCATTTATTTATTTATTTAAAATTTTTATCGGGGAACAGTGTGTTTTTCCAGGACCCATCAGCTCCCAGTCAAGTTGTTTTCAATCTAGTTGTGGAGGGCACACCTCACTGGCCCTTGTGGGAATGGAACCAGCGGCCCTGGTGTTATGAGCACTGCACTCTAACCAACTGAACCAGCCAGCTGCCCTGCCAGCACCACTGTATAGTCTAGCCTCCTTTGTCACAGATTAAATGACCATATAAGCATGGATTTATTTCTGGGCTCTCTATTCTGTTTCATTGATCTATGTGTCTGTTTTTATGCCAGTACCATGCTGTTTTGATTACTAGGTATGGCCTTGTAGTATAGTTTGATATCAGGTAGTGCCTGCCGTGTTTCCCCGAAAATAAGACCTAGCCGACCATCAGCTCTAATGCATCTTTTGGAGCAAAAATTAATATAAGACCCGGTCTTATTTTAATGTAATATAAGACCGGGTCTAATATAATATAATATAATATAATATAATATAATATAATATAATATAATAAAATAATATAAGGCCAGGTCTTATATTAATTTTTGCTCCAAAAGACGAATTAGAGCTGATGGTCCGCCTAGGTCTTATTTTCCGAGAAACACTGTAAGATACTTCCAACTTTGTTCTTCTTTCTCAAGATTGCTATGGCTATTTGGGGTCTTTTATGGTTTCATATAAATTTTAGGATTATTTGTCCTAATTCTGCGAAAAATGCCATTGGTATTTTGATAAGGATTGCATTGAATCTGTAGATTGCTTTGGGTAGTACAGACATTTTAATGATGTTAATTCTTCCTATCCATGAGCATGGTATATGCTTCCATTTATTTGTATCTTCTTCAGTTTGTTTCTTCAATGTCTTTTATTTCTGAGTACAGGTCTTTCACTTCCTTGGTTAAATTTATTCCTAAGTATTTTTATTTTTATTTATTTATTTATTAAAGATTTTATTGGGGAAGGGGAACAGGACTTTATTGGGGAACAGTGTGTACTTTCAGGACTTTTTCCAAGTCAAGTTATTGTTCTTTCAATCTTAGTTGTGGAGGGCACAGCTCAGCTCCAGGTCCAGTTGCCATTGTTAGTAGCGGGGCTACCACCATCCCTTGCAGGAGTTGAACTGGCATCCTTGTGGTTGAGAGGACGTGCTCCAACTGACTGAGCCATCCGGAAGTTCAGCAGCAGATCAGCTTAAGGTGCCCTATTCATTCAATCTTAGTTGGAGGGAGCGCAGCCCACCATCCCTTGCAGGAGTTGAAGAATCGAACCAGCAACCTTGTGGTTGAGAGCCCACTGGCCCATGTGGGAATTGAACCGGCAGCCTTTGGCGTTAGGAGCATGGAGCTCCAACCATCTGAGCCACCGGGTCGGCCCCGTATTTTCATTTTTTTGATGTAGTTGTAAATGGGATTGTTTTCTTTATTTCCCTTTCTGATAGTTTGTTATCGGTATATAAAAATGCAATCAATTTCTGAATATTAATTTGGTATCCTACTAGTTTACTGAATTCATTTATCAGTATCAATAGTTTTTTTGGTGGAATCTTTCAGGTTGTCTACATAGTATCATGTCATCTACAAATAATGACAGTTTTACTTCTTCTTTTCCAGTTTAAGTGCCTTTTATTTCTTTTTCTTGTCGGATTGCTGTGGCCAGGACTTCCAATACTATGTTGAATAAAAGTGGTGAAAGTGGACTTCCTTGTCTTGTTCCTGATCTTAAGGAGAAAGGTTTTAACTTCTCCCCATTGAGTATGACATTAGCTGTGGGTTTGTCATATATGGCCTTTATTCTATTGAGATATGTTCCCTATATTTTCACTTTGCTGAGAGTTTATCATAAATGGATGATGGATTTTGTCAAATGCTCTTTCTGCACCTGTTGATATGCTCATATGATTTTTATCTTTCATTTTTGTATGTGATGTATTATGTCAATTGATTTGCAGATATTGAACCAATCTTGCATCCTAGGAATAAATCACACTTGATCATGGTGTATGGTCTTTTTAATGTATTGCTGAATTCGGTTTGCTAAAATTTTGTTGAGGATTTTTACATCTATATTCATCAGGGACATTGGCCTATAGTTTTCATTTTTGTAATGTCTTTGTCTGGTTTTGGAATCAGGGTAATTATGGCATCATAGAGTGAACTTGGGAGCCTCCCCTTCTCTTGAATTTTTTGGAGTAGTTTGAGAAGAATAGGTCTTAATTCTTTTTGGAATGTTTGGTAAAATTCACCTGTGAAGCCATCTGGTCCAGTGCTTTTGTTTGTTGGGAGCTTGCTGATTACTGATTCGATATCATTAGTAGTAATTAGTTGGTACAGATATTCTGTTTCTTCTTGATTCAGCCTTGGAAGATGGTATGCTTCTAGGAATTTATCCATTTCTTTCAGATCGTCTAATATATTGGCATATAATTGCTCAGTAGTTGCTTAAAATTTTTTGGTATTTTTGTGGTGTCTTCTGTAACTTCTCTTTTATTTCTGATTTTATTTATTTGGGTCCTCTCTCTTTTTTTAATGATGAGTCTGGTTAAAGGCTTATCAGTTTCGCTTTTCTTCTCAAAGAACCAGCTCTTGGCTTCATCGATCTTTTGTATCATTTTTTAGACTCTAAGTTGTTTATTTCTCTTCTGATCCTTATTACTTCCATCCTTCTCACTTTGGGCTTTGTTTACTGTTCTTTTTCTAGTTACTTTAAGTGTAAAGTTAGATTGTTTATTTGAGATTTTTCTTGTTTCTTGAGGTAGGCCTATATTGCTATGAATTTCTCTCTTAGGACTGCTTTCACTGTGTGTCATAGATTTTGAATCACTGTGTTTTCATTTTAATTTGTCTCAAGGTATATTTCGATTTCTTTCTTGATCTCATTGTTAATCCAGTCATTGTGTAGTAGCATGTCATTTAGTCTCCATGTGCGTGTGTGTGTGTGTGTTTGTGTGTGTGTATGTTTTATAATTGATTTCTAGTTTTATACCATTATAGTCAGAGAGGACACTTGATATGATTTTAATCTTGTTGAATTTATTGAGACTTTTTTTGTACCCTCCCATGTGGTCTATCTTGGAAAATGTTCCATGTGCACTTGAAAATAATGTATACTCTGCTACTTTGGGGTGGAATGCTCTAAAAATATCAACTAAATTCATCTGGTCTAGTGTGTCATTTAAGGTTGCTCTTTCTTTGTTGATGTTCTGTCTGGAACACCTGTCCATTGGTGTCAATGGGATGTTAAATTCCCCTACTATGATTGTATTATTGTTGATCTCTCCCTTTTTGTCGGTCAATATTTGCTTTTTATATTTAGGTGCTCCTATATTGGGTGCATAGAGGTTTACTAGAGTTGTATCCTCTTGTTTGATTGACCCCTTTATCATTATTTAATGTCCTTCTTTGTCACTTATTACACTCTTCATTTTAAAGTCTATTTTATCTGATAGAAGTGTTGTGACTGCAGCTTTTTTTCATTTCATTTGCATGAAATATCTTTTTCCATCCCTTTCAGTCTATGTGTATCTTTCAATCTGAGGTGTTTCTTGTAGACAGCATATGTATGGCTCTTGTTTTCTTATTCATTCAGCTACCTTATGTCTTTTGATCGGAGCATTTGATCTATTTAAAGTGATTATTCATAGGTACATAGGTATTGCCATTTTATTGTTCATATTTTGGATCTGTTTTCCCCAATTCTTTTTAAAGAAGTCCCTTTAACATTTCTTGTAATACTGATGGTAATGAATTCTTTTAGCTCTTTCTTGTCTGGGAAGCTCTTTATCTCTCCTTCAATTTTAAATGATAGTCTCGCTAGGTAGATTAGTCTTGGTTGTAGGTCCTTACTTTTCATTACTTTGGATATTTCATGCCATACTCTTCTGGTCTGCAAAGTTTCTGTTGAGAAATAAAAATATGGACGGCTTCACGAATGTGCGTGTCATCCTTGTGCAGAGGCCATGTAATCTTCTTTGTATTGTTCCAATTTTAGTATATGTTTAGCGAGCACAGACATTTTTTTTTTCTCTTGCAGAAGCATTGTTTTACTGTTAGTCTTGACGGAACTGACCCCATCAGGTTCTGATTAGACAGATGTGTTTAGTGCTCTCATTACTCATGGCCACAGGCTCCAGGGCTCTTCTGCCACTGGCTGAGTCAGTTGATTAAAACACAGGGCTGTGAGGCTGAGGGCATGGGCTGGATCTCGGCCAACCCAAGCCGCTTCTCAGTCAGATCAGGGCTTCAACCACTCCTGTCCCCTGGGAGAATGACTGAACTGTGGCATGTTAGATTTTTTTTTTTTTTTATGGCAGATTCTTTACCACTGCTGATTTTAGACTAGTCATTTGCATTTTAGAAGTATGGGGTCTGAGTTTTCAGTTTGATTCTTTGATTCTTTTTGGAATGGATTCTAGGATTGTTTCAGGTCTACCATGTTGGGACATGTTTGGGGTACATCCTGAGACTCTCACTGCAACTACTGCCCGGGCACACCATTTCCTCAGTGTGTCTGTAGAATGGGAATGATTGTACCTGCCTCACAAGGTTGTTCAGAGGATTAAATGAGGTGATATATTTAATGAAAACCAGCCAAAACAGATTGGGATGCTGTTGCTGGGTGTTTGGCCTAAGACTCATTAGCCAAGGACTCACCACTTCATACCTGTCTGGTGCCATATTTGATTTAACTACAGTTTCTATGTGACACATATTCAAAGTAACTTGTGAATAGTTGAAACCACAGACATTCAGTCTGCAAGTGCTATGGATCTACTTCAATGATGAGGCTTGGGGGTTATGTAAGAGTCATGTTACTCGTTATTTTAAAAGTATTTTGTCTGATCTTTTGTTGCTAAAGCAATATGTTGAATTATGTTTGGTAGTTTCACACTGCTTTTTCAACCCTGTGAGGCAAGTGAGTGAGGATGATGATATCTGATATTCATTGAGCATTTACTATGTACCAGGCACTGTTCCATGCATTATACCTACATCCATTTATTTAATCCTCACTAATCTATTATTGACACTGTTTTTTGGTACTATTGTTTTTCCCATTTCATGATGAGGAAATTAAGGAAAATAAGACAAGTTATTAGTTTGGTGCAAAAGTCATTGCGGTTTTTGCCATTTATTTTTAACCTTTTGAACTGCAATTACTTTTGCACCAACCCAATAAATAAGTTGCCCGTGGTAACATAGTTGTGAGGAGCAGTCAGAAGCCAGAACGTCATGAAGCACAGTAGCTGGGGGAGGGGTTGTGGTGGGAAGGTGTTTCTGACTTGTGTCCATGGGCAAGTGTGAGTCTAGAAGCCCATGTTTCCGATAGAGGCCACTTTGTGGTAGAATAAACTTGGCTTTGCAATCAATGTTGAGTTTTAAACTTTGGATCCACGTACTAGTTGTGTGACTGAGCAAGTTACTTAACCTCTCTGAGTCTCAGTTTCCTTTTTTGAAAAAAAATTATATTTATAATCTCTCTCTCACCAAGTGGCTCCCAAGAATAAATAAGATAATGAATCTATTAAAGTGTTCACTGTTGTCTTACACAGACTAGCTATTTAGTAAATGCCAGTTTCCTTCCCTTCCTTCCCACTCTCTCTCCTCCCTTATCTGTTCTTCCCTGTCTCTCTTCCTCTAGATTTCCTCTTGGCCCTGAAGTGTTCCTACAGTACAAGCTTTACCATTATCCAGCTGCACTTCGGTAAGTCATTTAACTTTACAGATACTTCAGTTTCCATGAGTAGAAAATGAGGGTTGATGATATTTGCCTTACTGTTTTATTGGGTTTTTCATCTAGTCATTAAATTGACAACCAGATTCTGGGGTTAAAAAAAGATCAAGAATATGCCCATAATAAGGGCAACAATGTCCAAGTAATCACGATACAGTGGTAAATGTTCTAGTAGAAATAACTACAGCTCATTGTGAGATTTCAGAGAGAGCAACTGCCAGGGAAAACTAGAAGGTAAGCGATGAGGTAAAGCCACGCCCTGAAGGAGTTTGCTAGATTGAGAAGAGGGTGGGGTAGAAAGCAGAGATTGAGGGGCTTTCCCATTCAGTGGCGTGGAGGCAGGGAGGGCAACAGGGAGAGACCACCGAGTTGGCACCTAAAGCAGGTAATTTATGGTTGGAGGTGTTGCTCATGTGGTGGGTTGAAGCCCTGAGGTGAAACCAGGCTAAAAACGTGCTCTTTACTTTGGATGCTGCAAGGAAGTGTCTCAATATTGTGAGTAAAATAACTGAATTTCTCTTTAGGACAGTAACACTGCCAAAAGTATAGAAGATGGATTTGAGGGTGAAGGAAGGCGCACTTGTTTGGACTTAGAGATAAAAACATCTTTTCAAGCTTTTTGTTAACAGGTACTTGTAGGGATGGTGCTGCTATGTAAGACTTTTATAGGAAGGTACATGTGTGTTGGAAAATGGTAACTCCATATTCTAATTTATAGACTAGAGCACACTGGAGCCAAATTATTCCAAGAAGAGAACTAGGACCTGCTTTGAAGCATATTTGCCACTTTTCAATAAAAGACCCAGGTGTGCCTTTGGCAAAATGATTGAGGCTTGAATCTAGACAGAATGTTTAAGGCCCTTTTCCTTATCTCCAGAATTGAGTTTAAGATTCTGGGGATAGTTGACACCCAGTGCATGCTGATTTTGGTTAGTGCTTTATAGATTTTTCTTGCGCACAGCATGCAATGCTGTGGTTAACAGCCTCTGAGTTTCCTGGGGGGAGGAGCAGGGAGGCTTGAGCCACAAAACTATCGTTTATGGGCAAATTGCAAGAAATCGGGTGGCCCTTTTCCCCAAGCAGTCAGAGTCAGACACAAGTACATACTAGTGTTTTTGTGTTTCTAGGTCTCTGCTTATGTTTTCCTAAGTGTTGTCTGCTTTATCCAGACCAGAGGGAAAACCTGACATACTTGGAGTCCCTCGGGGAGAGCTGCTGGGGAGATCAGCCTTGGTTACTAGAGGTGCCTGGATGTAGAGAGGATCACCTCCTTCCCCACCTGAACAGATTCTGCTGGGGACAGATGTGACCCTACCGTGGAACTGAGCACAGGTGTTTGCTTGGTAGATGAGGAAGCAAGGGGAAGGCGCCCCGCTTTCCCCTTCTCTGGTAGCCTTTCCCCAAGATCCCTCTCTGAGCAGTCAGGAGCTGAAGTCAGTCTTGGGGTGACATGGGGTACACAGAGAGCAAGATGTGTGCTTTAAACTCCTAGAGGAATCTCACCTTGGGCTTTTGGAATATGAAACCGTTGAACCTGACCTCTTTCGTGTGTCAAGCCTCAGGTCCTCCTCACTGGGCTAATCATATCTAGGATGAATCCTTTGGTAATCCGGGTTTGCTCTCTTTCCTTTGAGACCAAAAGCACCAAGACAGATGAACTACGGGTGGGAATGATCAGGTCTATGAAGGGGTGTGTGTGTGTGTGTGTGTACGTGTATATGCACGCTTCCACTTTCTGTACCTACAATGAACAAGTGTTTATGTTTAGCTTAATATTTAAGTATGGTATGATTGGTTGCTCTTTGGTGGAATTTGTTGCTACTCTTTTAAAACTGTTTTTGAATAGTGAACATTTGTTCATAAAAGAGGCAGCAGGAGTTAGTGGGAAGCATATCAGATTTACATATAAGAGTTAGTTCACTCAACAAATACTCAGTGAGTGCTTGCTGTGTTTATTATGTGCCAGAAATTGTTTTAGGCTCAGAGTCCACACATGTCTATAATTCCTACATGGTGTGATGTCAATAATCAGATATGAGCACAGAGGGGAGAGGTGTCTGGTGACAGGGAAGAAGGGTCACATGCCAAGGGCTTCCTGGAAGAGGTGACACTTGGGAGGAGACTTGAGGGATGAATAGGGATCAGACAGTTAAGAAGGGCAGGAAGTAGTGTGGTGAGCACAGTTTCACGTTCAAGGCAAGACTGGAGGGAGCTGAGGCCAGAAATTTTGGTAGCAGGCCGATCATGGAGCGCTTTGGACAACTCATTAAGGAGACTGACTTTTTTCAGATCCAGCACTGTGGAAATTGAGCAAGGTTTGTTCTCTGAGCCTCCATTTCCTTATTAGTAAAATAGAGATGGTAGTGATGGCCTGGCTTTATTTCGTGGTATTGTAGTGAAACTCAAGTTAGAATAATAATAGCCAACTATTATTGAACACTTACTCTGTGCCAGAACTTGAGTTAAGCTGTTTACATGAATCCTCACCACAACTGTAGGAGGTTGCCCATTTTACAGATGAGAAAACAGAGGTTAAGTAACTTATTTCCAATCATAAAGGTAATAAGTGGTGTCAGGATTTGAAACAAGGTAGTCTGGCAATAGAGATTGTCTGTGTGTGTGTGTGTGTGTGTGTGTGTGTGTGTGTGTGTGTGTGTTTATAGTGCTACCTCTCTACTAATCTTAAGAGCTGAGTCATGTTTGCTTGAAGAAATGCATTGCTGTGGACTTGTCATGTGTAATATTTGGCTTCTCCAGAATGCGTGTCACCAGGGTTCTGTGTGTCTGGGGGAAAATACCATGCTTCCTGGTGGACGCTAGGCAGGTCAACTTCTGACAATGAAGATCTCTTCTCCCCAAGGGGAAAACAGAGACCTAGAAATGGTTAATTCTGGAGTGAAAGGAACGACCTGCTTCTGATAGGGAGGATTTTCTGTTCACACACTTTACTAGAAATGGGCGGCTCTACCACTTTCAAACCAGTGTCCATTTGGAAGGGTGCTGACAGTTCTGCCCTTCGTTTGCTCCTTCGTTCTGCCGTTATCCACCATTGCTGGCAGAGGAAGCAGCTGCTTCACACAATCATGTTGTCCTTCAGGGTTGTGAAGAGCTTCTCCCCAGCTCTGCCCGCTGAGGGAGAAGGCGTAGGCGGCTGCTCCTGGCAATCAGTGTCACCATTGTTTGGACACCATCTCTCTACAACCATGTCTTTTGAAGGTTGGGTTCCCTCTTTATACCCCTTCCTCTACCCTCAGCCTCCCCTCCAGAACTTCATCTCACGTTCTTCCTCAGTGACATGAGGCCTTGGCTGACACACAGTTTTCGGGCCACCTTGTCTTTGATTGGCAAAGGTCACTGATGCCAGTCCCCAAATCTATTGGCTTTGTCTGCCCTGGCTCTGTCTGGACTCCTTGCAGCAACCGGCTGGGTTGATAACTCCCTCTTTCCTGAAATTCTTTCCCCACCTTTGTGACACACCACTATTGTGTTTCTCCAACCTAACTGCTCTTTCTCTTTTCAGTTGACAAGTACAATGCCGTTTGCTTTCTTTCCTGTGATTTTATTTCATTGCATTCTTTTCCTTGCCGAGTCCAATCACTGCCACTGCTACAGCTGAGCTTCTAAGCTGGGGACATTCCTATTTACAGTTCCAGCGACAGCCTTTCTCCTGAGCCCTGGTTCTTCATCTCCATTGGAGTTGCAGACGTGCCCACTGAATTTTCTGCCGTGTTTTCAGTTTTTGCCTTTAACCTGGCTGCCCTTCCAGGCATTCCTGATTCCGTGCTCTAATCCCCCAGTTAACTCAGTTTAAGAACTTTGAGTCTTGTTTGATTTGTTCACCTCCCGAGGAGCATTGTTACTGCTTCCTTCCCAGTGACATTTGTATTTCATGTCTTCTGCCACTCTGGCTTTTTTTTTTTTTTTTGGCATTTGTGAGGTCTACTGTGAAAGCCCTGGCCCTTTTGCTTGACGTGACTCCTTTCCTTCATTCATGCTAAAGTAGCATGGTTAAAAAAGTAAACACACACACACACACACACACACACACACACTCACACACACTCACACTCCCCATCACCCAGTGCATAAAGGACAATCTCCTTATCCAAGATTTGAGACTTTCAATGATCTGATCCTAGCCTCTGTTTTAAATTCTCATCTTCCACTATCCCTTCTATGAATCGTGTCTTCCAATCAAACTGATTCCAATTGAATGATACTTTTATTCCCATTTTGAGCTCTTCTTAGGCCTGTCATTTACTCCCAAATCCTGTCTTTAAAACTGTAGCTCTGTGGTAATTCTTACCAAAATCTTCCTGGTTGATCGCAGCAGGAAGTTCCCTTTCCCTTCTCGAACTGGTTTCGTGTTTGGCTTATACCTCTTTTATGGCCGTCATCACATACCACCTTGCGTTATTGCTCTTTATGTACTCATCTTATTTTCCCTTTGGTCTGAAAGTTCTAGAGGGCAGGGACTGAGGGATTTGTTATTTCCTTAATGCCCAGAACCCAGCAGGCTGACACAGTACAAATGTGCTGAATGAATGTTTTGAAGCACTGACTTACATTCACTGTATTTTCTTTTTAAGGATTTTAATACACCAATTGGCTATAAGAATTTAGTGGTCAATGGGCAGTTATTAATTAGATATTTAGTTTTTTCTTTCCGTGTGTGCAGAAAAGATGTAACATAGCAGGCCTGAGACCGCTTATCCTTAGAAAGGCCAGGTTGTCCTTGACTGGCATCCAGGAACTTGGCCTTCAGAAGGATTCCCACCACTCGAAATGGTAAGGGTAGCTCACTGTACCTAAACAGTTTGTGCAGACCATGCAGTTTCTGCTGAGCACCTGCTTTCCTTCTGGGAGTTTGGAATTCAGGTACATGCTAGGCAGGGGGAGTCTACCTGACCAGTCCCCACCAAAAACCCTGGGCACCGAATCTGATATGAGCTTTCCTGGTTGGTAGTATTTCCCATGTTGTCACAACTTGTTGCATGACCTGTGCAACTCTGCTGGGAAAGGACTCTTGGAAGCTCATGCAGGGTTTTCCCCAGACTTCACCCCATCTCCTTTTGTCCTTTGCTGGTTTTGTTTTTATCCTGTCACTAAAATCAGCTGGTGAGTATGACCGTATGTTGTCCTTTGAGTCCTTCTAGTGAACCATCAAAACCTGGGGCTGGTTTGGGATCCGTTTAACACTCTTTGAAATGCCACAAATGCAGAGCCAATTCTTTTTTTTTTTTTTTTTTGAGTCAAGTTTTCAGAGATATGAAGGGCTCCACGAGGTTATTGGTCTTTCCATAAGAGACGATCCCGGTTCTTCAGGTTGGATGTATACAGGCATGTAAGTGTGTAGGGGGCTCTGCAGGGTGAAGCTGAAGCCTTCGTGACTGTCCACTTACAGATTTCAGGTGAGAAAGGCTATTGGAGAAGGTTTGCTGGAATTGTTGAATTTTTCCTAACATCTCAAGTACTGTCAGAATCCTAAACATATTAGTTATCAGGACGAGGCTTTTAGAAAAATTAGGAGCAGTATTTGCCTGGGATCCATTCTCATTATTCCTCTAAATCAGGGGTGGAGTTCCTTGGGACATTTTTTCCTGCCTGAAAATAAGGGGTGGGGGTGGGGGGTCAGGGCATCCATCCTGTTGAGTTTCTTTTGTGTCAAACATCAGCTAGGTCTAAACATGAATCATTTCCTTTAATCCTCCCAAAGATCCTCAAAGGTAGGAATCTTAAGCCATACAATATAGATAAGGAAAATGGAACTTCAGGACGTTAAAAAGGTATTTGCCCAGAGTCACACAGCAATGAAGTGGGAGCCATGGAACTCAAGCCCAGGCAGCTCTCACTCCTAAGTCAGTGTTCTTTTTTTTTTGTTTTTTTTTTTTGGTTCCCCACTGTGCTGCCTGAACACAATGGGGTGACTTCATAAAATCATGATCATCATACCAGCTCTTTCACAAGTGGTTAAGTCTTCCCTGGGCCTCAGTAAATGTTAAGTTCTGAGAGGTTTTAGTGTCTGGTGCCTACATGGAAGTTTTAGAGGAGATGGTAGCTTCTGCGGTGCTCTGTGCTTGTGCATTGCCTTTCCTGGGTCCTGGGGGCCTCCCCGCACGCACGGCAGCCTTCTTAGCTCTATTCACATTGCCCAGCAGTGTGCTAGGGTCCCTGGGGTGTATGTGGGGTGGGGAGTGGAGGCAGGACAGGCGGCTCTGTCACTTTGTCAATTTCTAAGCAAGCTTGCCTGAAGTCTTCCACCCTGACAGATTTTGGGCAAAAACGTATCTGGAAATAATCTGCTTTATTTAATTTGAAAGTAAATGAAGAACTTATTTTCAGCACTATAGGGAGAAAAATGGAAATGAACAATTTGGGGTACCCACTTCTATTCTTGTCAGTTTCACCCTGGGAAAAGTTTCTATATTAACATTTCTTTTAGCTGATGCGACACTTCAGTAAGGAAACAAGGCCTTGCGCTCCAGCGAGTACAGTGGGAAGTACTGACCATGAGCGAATAAATGCAACACCTGGTACAGTGCCCAGAACAGACGAGGTACACAATTAATATTTGTTGAATGAATGCAAGTGGGAATAAGTATCTTACTTATCTCTCTTGCTCCCCAAAGGACAGAATAACTTGGGCCCTAGTTTCCAATAGTGTGCTCTGGCTGAGGAAGGGAAGATTCTCTTTTTTTTTTTTTTAGATCAGATGTTGAGATGGTCAGGCCATTATCATTTCAGAGAATGACATGCAAATGGTTTCTCCGTGGTCGGATGGGATTTTCTTGGGGATTCTGGGAATAGATTTAGTGGTCGTGATAGTAATAGTAACAGCTAATACTTATGTAGTATTTGCTATGCTAGACTAAGTGCTTTACACATACAAACTGGTCTAATCCTTACACCACACTTTTAGGCAGATAGTTTATCAATGAGGAAGCTGAAAAACAGAGAAGCTGAGTCACTTGCTCAAGGTAATTGCCAGGCGGTAATTCTGAAACATAAATGTGGGTACCAAAGAGCAACCATTTAACTCTCCCCTTGGTGATATTATAAGGGAATAAGAACCTAGGCATTCTCCCTAATTTTTTTATTGTGGTGAAATATACATAAAATTTATCTTCTTAACTTTTTCTATATGTACAGTGACATCAAACACATTTACAATTTTGTGCAACCATCACCACCGTCCAGCTCCATAACTCTTTTCATCTTGTAAAACTGAAACTCTATACCCATTAAACAGTAATTCCCCATTCCAACTTACCCCTAGCTCCTGGCAAGCACCATTCTATTTTCTGTCTTTATGATTTGATTACTCTAAGTACCTCATATAAGTGGAATTAGACAGTATTTCTTTTTCTGTTACTGGTTTATTTCACTTAGCATAATATTCACAAGTTTCATCCATGTTGTAGCATGTCAAAATTTATCTTTTTAAGGCTCACTAATATTCCATTGTATGTATATACTACATTTTGTTTATCCATTTGTCCATCAATGGACACCTGGGTTTCTTCCATGGTTTAGCTATTGTGAATATGCTGCTATGAACATGGCTGTGTAAATACTGTATCTCTTTGAGATCTTGCTTTCAGTTCTTTTGGGCATATACCCAGAAGTTGAATAGCTGTATCATATGGTAAATCTATTTTTAATTTTTTGAGGAACTGCCACACCATTTTGCACTCCGACCAACTGTGCACAAGGATTCCAAGTTCTCCACATCCTTGTCAACACTTGTTATTATCTGTTCTTTTTTTTATAGTAGCCACCGTAATGGATGTGAAAGTGGTATTTCACTGTAGTTTTGATTTGTATTGTGGAGTATCTTTTCATGTGCTTATTGGCCATTTGTATATCTTTGGAGAAATGTCTATTCAAGTCCTTTGCCCATTTTTAATTAGGTTTTTTGTTGTTGAGTTTTAGGAGTTCTATGTGTATTCTGGATATATAATCCCAATGTTTCATCATATAATCCCTTATCAGATAGAGATTTTCAAATATTTCCTCCCATTCCGTGGGGTGCTTTTTTACTCTGTTGATCGTATATTTTGATGCACAGTGTTTTTTAATATTCATGAATTCCAATTTGTCTATTTTTTTTTTCTTTTGTTGCCTGTGCCTTTGGTATCATAGCAAAGATATCATTGCCAAATCCAATTTCATGAAGCTTTGGCCTTATGTTTTCTTCTAAGCGTTTATTGTTTTAGGTCTTACATTTAGGTCTTTGATCCATTTTGAGTTAATTTTTGTATATAGTGTTAGGTAAGGGTCCGTCTTCATTCTTTTGCATGTGGATATCCAGTTTTATTTATTAAAACAGCATTGTTTGTTGAAAAGATTGTCCTTTTCCCATTAAATGGTTTTAGAACCCTTGTCAAAAATCATTTGAGGGAACTATCTAGTTCTTGGTATTTCTTGTGTTTTTTTCTTTTTTCTTTTAAAGTACAGATGAAGGACTCCACTTTCCATGAATTCCTGGAGCAATTTCTGGAAATTCTGCTTTTCTTTTACTTCAATGTAAACTTCAAACAGTTATTTAAATTTTTATCAGAAAGAAATGAAAATTCATGTTTCGGTCTGCTTGTATTCCTGCCCCCCAACATACTGATTTTTTTCTTCCTCTCCTCAAATACCTGGGAAATAGTAGAAATCAAGCCCAAACGAGCAGAAATAGGCTTTGTAGACTCAAATTCCCTTTTAGGGGGACCAGTTCAGGGAGGAACATGTTGCCCCATTAGGAATTTGGATTCTTTTGAGTTTTGTGATATGAAAGTTTATTTTGTGAACTTGAAGAAGCAGGAGGATTTATGGTTTGTTCTGTTGTCCTTTAGAGTTCGGATCTGCATTTTTGGGTAATTGCAGCATGGGGATTGAGGAATTGTGAGCCCTTTTCTGTAATGCATCATTAGTTAAAGATGGCAAAGCATTAACTTCTCATTTTGACACATTTCCAGTTGTGCTGGGCTTGTTTTCAAACCACATACTTACTTATAATGAAATATTTTTCTGGGTTCATATTTGCATTTGACGGAGTACACTGACTAAAACAATGTGAAGATGCAATCTGCTTGCTAGATTCCAGCAGCAGATTCTCCAACCTTTTTTTGGTAATAGGATTTTTCATTTGTGCAGAACTAAATAATGTGACAGCTGTGAAGCCTTAACCATGGAAATGCCTATTTATTTGCCTGTTGGAACAATTTCCATGACAGAACGTGTTGAGAGCATGTGCTTGATTTTTAAGAACAGGTTTATAAAACATTAGTTATGAGATATATCAGTTTACATTTCATGGATGTTATCAAAAGTTGAGGTGGCTGAAACTTTTCTCATGTCTGTCTGTTGGAGAAGGTTTCTAATTCAGAGTCCCTTAAACATAGATATGCTCATCTCTAAAACATAGAATTTGATTAATAGTAATTTTCAAATTACTTCTTTCCTTGTAAGTGTTTATATTTTATAATGAAGAAGATGTAATAAAATCTCTGAAGCTAAGAATCTGGAGGGAGGGTCAGTTTCTTGACAATTTGCTTTTATGATTACTTCTCTTATGAAATCATTTTGACTCTTTGGCTTATTGTTTCCAAAGGTACTTGTTTGAAAAGGAAAAAACTCTTTCCAGGGACTTCACGTTATTTATTGGGGTCCCTGTTCAGAGACGGTTTGCATTCAATGGACTAGGAAGTTATTTTACAGGTTAAGAGAGAGAAATGAGCAGCCCTGACTTGGAATGGAACACAGAAAGACAAAGGACATTTGGCTGTCAGCTGCCTCTGCTGCCACATCAGATAGCTGATTCTGAACTATTCCAGAAGGATGGTTTTGAGAGAGCTTTATGGGTAGATCCCAGGGTCACCCCTAATTTGAAGATCATCCCTCACTAGAGTCTGGGTTGGTGTTGTGGTTTCCCTGGTGAGTGAAGTCTTTTTTCAGTGATTCAAAGAGTCTAATCTACAGAACAGGCTTTTCTTGGAGTAGATTATATCCCCCATCTGACCTTGCTCATCTTGCTTCCTTTGACTCCTACGAGGTACACACCCCAATTTAGTACGTAAGAATGATCAGTCCTATAGAATTCACCAGCTATGTACTGTGTGTGAGTTCAATGTCAGCTGGACTGTCAGCGTGTCAGGATTATTAATCCCTTTCTCTTGCAACTTTTGTATTCCTCTGACAGTTGGTAGAATTCCCAGGGAATGAGGTTGGGAGTTATGAGTCTTTCTCTGTTTCAAGAAGTTGAGCGAGCAAACAGCTATTTGCTGCATGTATTTCCTTCCTTGTGGGCTCATGGTTTAGGCATATGACCCCACATAGTTACTGTCAACATCTTGCTAAACCACACTTCATCTAGGACTTTGATTTAGGCCGAGGAGAGGGAGTGAAGTGGGCACTCAGAAGAGTCTTCAAGTATGTATTTGAAGAGCTGTTGTGGGAGTATTGGAGAACAGCTGTTTGCTGTGTCCACAGTGGGTGGTGCAACAGGGAACAGATGGCAGATTAGCTGGTAAAAACTTAGCTGACAAAGGGCAAGCCAACCTTTAGAATAGGGAAGCTGTGTAGAGGTCATCTATCCCAATCTTTATTCTACAAATGAGGACACCGAGGCAGAGGCAGGTTGAGTGATAAATCCAGGCTCACAGAGCTAATCAGTAGCATTGCCAGGTGTTGAATCACTGTCTTCAGGCTTGCAGTTTGGTGTTTTCCTACAATTTTCTACTCCCAGTCCTTAACAACTGCAAAGGTTGTGATTAGACACTCAAGTGCTCTACCCAGAAAAGCTGAGCGCGCTTCCTTTCTGGATTTTTTTCTTAATTATTATTATTATCTAAAAGACTACATGACTGTCTTCCTGGGGAGGGGCAAGTGTGTAAGTCCAGAAAGGAGTAAAATATTTTTCTGGAAGTTTCTGTGAGCCAGGGTATTTACTGAGAGTTCTTGGTTTTGGAAGATTACACATTTGCCCACATGCACCATTTCTTCCGCCACAGCATGCTTCGTCTCTTCACCCTGGAGTGGTGTATAGGTCCTTTGGTTTTCTCTTCTGCTGTGGACTTGTGATGAAGCAGGAGCAACCAGCACCATACAACCCCGTTTCCCTAAATAACAGATAACAAGAATTCTCAGTCGCTAACATATGGGAGCCCAGGGATCAAAGGAAGCTGCTGGGAGGCTATCCTTGAAATGCAGATGCATTTAGAATGAAAGAGAAAGCACACTTTGGCATGCAGTAGTCGCTTAGTAAATACTGAACAGATGAATTACTATGCTTCTCCCACTTCTTGCCTTGTAATTGTAGAGGTGAAAGGGAACCCACCCAAAGACAAATTCAACCCAACCTCTTCATTTTATGAGGTGAAGCAAGTGAAAGCTAGAAATATTAAGTGGTTTGCCCGAAGTCGTATATCTAGTGAGGGGCTGTGCTGGGGTTTGAAACATACCATTCCGTGTCTTGATATTATGTTAGGTTGAATCAAGACAAGTTGCCCTTTCTATAGTTCACAATGTTTGTATATTGGCAATTTTGTGTTGTTCAACTTAATATGTTTGAAGGATCAATACTGTATACATTTTTATTTCAACAATAGCAATAAGAGCCTTAGACTTCTCTCTAAACCAAGCAAGCATATGGTAGTGTGGCTTAGTATGAAGGTCAAAAACATTGGTTCTGAATCGCAGGCTCCTGGTTTTACATCCTTGGTCTGTCTAAGATGAAGTTTCCTCATCTATAAAATAGGAAACATATTACGTGTACCACTCTTAAGATAATTTTGAAGCTTAAGTGAGATGATTCTTTGAAGGGCTTAGTATAGTGCCTGGTACATGGTAATTAATAAGTATATGCTATTATTCATTGTACTAATAGGGAAGAGAATAAAACTCATAAGTCTTTAAAGAGTTATAATCCTTTTGGACAGCACATTCATCTTTTGTGAAATCTGTGGGATATGCCACACCTGTGTTGCTCACGTGGACTTATTTTTATATTCTTTCTATTTCACATGCTTCTGGTAGTTATAGGGAATATGCTAGGAATGATATTCTAGCAATTTTTCAGACCTTTGTTTTGATGAATGTGCTGTTGTGTCATGCCAGATAATCACAGTAGAAGTAAAGCAAATGTACGTAAACATGCTGAATTAGATCAGAACTTCACCAAGGGAGAGGCCCTTTACTGTCATGGTTATGGATGATTCCTCCTCAGTTTCTAGCAGAGGCCAGGTGGTAAGTCAGGACTCAATGCTGTTGACTGACTAACTGACTGAGTTAGTATATTCTTTTAAAACCTGGGCCCTGGAGCCATATCCAGTGTTTGTCCATCCCTGCCTCATGGGTCAGTAAATATACCTGCTGCCCGGGCTTGGAGACACCTATGTGTAAAGTATTTCTCAGAACTCCTCGTGACCCAATGACACATCCAGAGCAAATAGATTTTCAGACAGCTGCACACTTAAGGGGAAATTTATCATCCTGTGGGTGAGTGGATAAGGCACTCCCAGCCCTGAGAAGGAAGCCGTAGACTTACCCTGAAAACAAATACTTCCCTAGCAGGGAAAATAGACAGAGGCCCTCCCTCCTTCCCTTCAGTACCACCCATCCACCTGTCTTAGGGATCAGTGGGCTTTTGAGGTGTCTTCCCCTGGCGTCTGCGCTGCCCTGGACAGGCCCACTGCATGAATCCACGGAGAAGCAGAGCACGCCCGAAATGAGCCTGCTTCCATAGTGTTCTGCGGGGAGAAAGGCCTGCTGTACACTCTCCTCACAGCTACTATAAATGTCCTTATTATCTTCCTCTTAAACTGGCCTCTTCCCATTTACTTCATCCTCTATCTCTATTTACTTTTCCCATATTTTGCCATTGTAAATGGAAGCAATGTTTGATTTTTAGAGAAAGGTTCTGCATGAATAAAACACTGCTTATTTATGGAAAAGACAGAAACTTACTAAGAACTAGCCACCGTTTTGAGCATTAGTGAGCATTAGTGCCCGGAAGTAGCTATGGAAGGAAAAAAAACGTTTATTGAGCATCTACTTACATTGCCATTGAGCTAGGTTGTTTATGTACACCATGTCTCATTCACATAGCAACCTTGCAAAACTAAGTATTAGCCCCCATTTTACAAGTGGGAAAAGTGGGGTTCAGAAAAATGTACTGCCATAAGATCACACGGCAAATAATCAGTGCAGCTGTCCGACTAAAGCTATGTCTGCGCTTGCTCCCACCGCAGGCTCGGCTGGAGGCGAGTGGTCTTTAATCTCGCTGTAGGCCTACAGGGCAGGTGGGCACAGCTATTACTGACCTTTGGAAGCTGAGAAAATTTGAGCAAAAGCATTGTGAATTTTCAGTTTATCTAGTTGTACTATGAGGAGTAGAAAATGTATATATTCCTTCATTCATTTACTCATTTATTAAAAATACTTTTATTCAGTCTCTACTCTAGGCTTAGCACTGTGTTGGGCACTGACAGGGTATCAAAAAAGGTATAAGACATGGGCCCCGTCTCAGGAGCTTTTACTCTAGATAAGGAGATATAAAAGTCCTAAAATATTTGTCTTTAATGTAAGAACAGGAGTTAGATCGTGTGATAAGAACAACTGGTGTATTGGGAGTTGAGAGGTGGGAAAGTTCTATGTAGGTGGTTAGGAAAGATTTGTGTATTAACCCTCCCCACCGCTCCCCCAACACACACACACAGTCTCAGATTGGTGGTGCTCATGGTGGCAGAGAAAAGGTTGCTTCAAGATACTTATTTTAATTAAACTGTTTGCTTTGAGGTAATTGTAGTTTCTCATGCAGTTGTAAGAAATAATACAGAGATCTGTGAGCCCTTTACCTATTTCCCTCAATGGTAGCATCTTGCACAACTATAGTACAATGTTCACAACCAAGACATCAACATGGATACAACCCCAGTTTCTCCCATTTTGCATGTACTAGTGTGAGTGTGCGCCTGTGTGTATATTAAGTCCTATGCAATTTTATCACGTGTTCTCCACCATCATCAAGATCCTGATCAGTTTCATCCCTACACGGGTCCGTCCCATTTTTCTTTTATAACCATATGCATCTCTTTCTCACCTCCCCTACCCCTATCCCTAGCCCCTGGCCACTAATCTTTCTCCATTTCTACAACATTGCCATTTCAAGAATGTCACATAAACGGAACCGTATAGGATGTAACCCCTTTTTCGTTGCTTTTTGCTGCTTAGGAGTTTTCCGTGGTGTGGATGTACCACAATTGAACTATCACCTGCTCAAGGGCATGAGGGTTATTTGTAATTTCTGGCTGTTATAAGTAAAGCTTCTATGAATGGGATTTTTTTTTTTATACTATTTATATGGCAGAGTGAGAAGTGGGAGTCACTGCCACTCCTTTCTGGGGGATATTGGATCCTTTCATTTAACACTCATTCAACAAGTACTTTTTGAGGTAGGCGTTTCTACTAGGAAACAGATGAATGGAAATTACCTTTGTTGACTCCTGCACTTCAGTGGTCTACCGCTCTCAGTATTTATAGCTGCTTTGGAGAAAAACAGAATAGAAACCCATTCTGTTGATCTCATTTAAGCTCCTGTTGACTCTAATAGACCCCAAGAACTAAAATTTGGGGTTTTTCTTCTGTTTAATTCTCCTGGATCAGTTCAGACTTTCTGTGACTTTGCATGATGATTAAACATCTAATTTAAAATCTTACAAATGAGATTTTTGAGTTATTTTGGAAACAGGAGAATGGAAGAAGTTTCTGCACAAATTGTTTAAAGTTCTTATTTTATTCCTAGAAAGATATTAGACATTTGCTAGATAATGACTGTTTAAGGCAAGAGATGAAAGCTCACCGTTTCCTTTTGTTTTCCATCCCTGAAGGGGATTTTCAGCTGCCCTCAAACAAGCAGTGTGGTTGGCTTGAGCTCATACTAAAACTTTGTCCTTTCTACTCTAGTATTTAGTAAATGTCTTTCCATTTTAGTTTTGTTTAAATTGCAAAGGCCTCTATCCTCAGGTGAGACTGAATTCCACAGAGTAGACCTCATTGGATTTGTGCCTTTCAGCTTTGAGGGGACATTCAAGTGCTTTTCACTTTAGTAAGGACCGTAGGTAGTTGTGATTTAAATGTGGAGTGAGTGTGGGACTTCTCTAGGCTTAAATGGATTGCACTTTTCTCACCTCCCACTCCTTCCCTCCCTATTTGAAGTGTCTTCTGATTGGTTCAAATAGGAAACAATACCCAAATAAGAAGATACTGCATTAATTATGCAAATGCTGATGTTTTGCAGCAGGCAGAGAGATCTGTGGTGTAAGAAACCAGGGTTGATAGAAACTAGGTTATATATAAATCCAGGGGATGGAAACATATTTTTCTTACCAGCTCTGCAGAATTGTGGGAAGAAATTAAAGTTAAGATTTAAGATGATATATATTTTTTGTATAATTTTCCCCCCCCTTTTTTTGGGTGAATTTGAATGCTGTAAATTTTCTATACTTCTGATGTGCACAAATTTAATAAAATGAACATGCAATACAGTTAAGCCCCATGATGATATCATTTATTTCTCTTGTATCTCAGCCTAGGTAGTAGTGACATTTGAAAACCATTATTTTGGGGAATAATATAATTATGGACCCAGAATTAAAAGCATCACAGGCTGACTAGTTCTCCATGATCTCCTTTGTGTTTTTTTCCACTTTTTTTGTTTTCTTCTCTTGTATCTAAGATGAGAAAACATCAGTAAGGCAGAGAATATTACGCCTCTAGATACAATATTTTTCTTCACATCTCTGTTAATTTACTCATTCATTTTTGTAACATATTCATGAGGTTCACCACACTTTTTTTTTTTTTTTTTTTCTGCTCTTGGTGGCTTTGGCCATTCTAGTGGAAGAATAAGGCAGAGGGAATTTGAGGTGTTTGGTTGTTAAGCAGCCGTTAAAGTCCAGGCTCTATTTTCAGACCATTGTATACCTCCATCTTCGCCATTAAAGTTTTACAAAGCTTGGTCTCAATTTATCTGAGTTCATGGAACACTTTTCCTGAGGAAATGTTTCTTTTCTCCTCTGACTGTGTCAGAGTTCTCCCTGAGTTTAAGAAAGATGACTTTTTAGTTACCCCAGGAAGGTTGATTTTAGGACTTTGTCTCAGATCAGGCCAAGAATTTTGCCCTTGGGTCACATGGCCTGTGGCTACCATGGCTGAATAGCACCCACCACACCTCCTGGGGTCTCCTCGCCTTGGGCTGCTTGGAGAAGTCCAGACTGAGGAAATCTGTGAGCAGAATCGGCTAGAGATTAGAAAACGAACCAAGCGAGAGAGTCTGCAGAGCAGAGAGAAGGGGGGCAGGAAGAACCTAAGACTTAAAAAGCTACCATCCAGGCCATCTAGAGAATGATTCTGAGCTTTGGGACACCTTTGTTCAAGAAAGATGGGGCAGTGAGGTAGTCAAGAGTATGCGTGCTGGAGCTGGACTGCCCAAGCGGAGGCCAGTGTGTGCTACTTAGTCTCTCCAAGCCTGTTTCCTTGTATGTAAAGTGCTTACCTTGACTGTTGTGAGAAGTTGAGTTAATGATATAAAGTGCTTAGAGCAGTGCCTGGCACATAGCAAGTGTTATGTAAGCTCTTGATATTCTTATTGTTTTTTTTTTTATTAGTTTCAGGTGTATTCTTATTGTTATGATTAGCTAATAATAGCTAAATTTGCCCAGTTTGCTGTTTACTGTCAAGAATAAGGGATGTTTAGTTTAGTTGTAAAATAGCCTACTCTTTAGAGGATCCACTACGGAAAGAATGACTGTTTCTATTTGCTCCTGCAAGACTTGGGATGGTGTTGTTTGGGGTTTTGAGATGAAATGAGAAGTGTATTCCTGGGTTTGGGGTGATGGTCCATTGCAGCCAAATTCTACAGTGGCCTGAATTGTGCTGCTTCAACCAGTCTGAATCTGAGCTGGGGTCTCTGAGAAAGATCATCTTTTCCAGGGCTCTAATTTTGCAAAGGAGAAAAACGAAGCCACAGCAGGGAAGTGACTTGCCTAACATCACATAGCTAGGGAGTGACTGAGCTGGGAGAAAACTTGATCGTGCGAATTTCTAGGACCCTGTTCTTGCTCCAAAACACACAGGTTTGCCACAATCCCGGCCTCTTTCTGCAGTGTAAGGTACCTCATGAGTCTTTCTCACACAGCATGGCCTTAGGAGGTATTTCCTGATCAACCTTTGTGGATTAAAATTTTGTAACATGAGTGTTTATCTTTTTCTGAAATCAAAATTATGGATAAGATTGTTTGACCTAAATATTTTCAGTTTTCCGTTATAAATTTACTATTTATTTAAGATTTACCTCTGTTAGGAAAAAGAATAATGAGATTTTTATGAGTGTTACCTGACCCATATGGTTTGAGTTTTCGAAATGAAAACTTGAAATTTTGTTATCTCAGTTGTAGAAAGTAATCAATATCTATAACATACACATATTTGTATATGACATAGTATTTAAGAAGACAGACGGGGTAAAGTTATTCCACTTTTCTGAGTCCAATTCCCCTTCTGTAAAATAAGAATGACAATGACACTTTCCTTCCAGTGTCGGACTGGGGATTTGGTGATACAGCTCGGGTCAGTGTTCCAACAGAGTGGATCTTCACAGAAACAACAGCATCCCCCTCCCAATAAACAATTACATATGAATTAAAATAAGCTTTGTTAAGACATCCTTTTATGGGGGAGAGTGCCTGATTTCACCCACCACGTGGGCACCAGAAACCTGGTTTTATAGTCACTTAGCAACCACTCTGCCTAGCTTTCTGTGTATAACAATAGGGTGAGGGGTTCTCAGGATTTCATAAATTGGTTGCAAATGCCTGAGAGCTAATATGTACGTATATTACATATATCCATATGCATAACAACCGTTTTGTATTTAGACCATATGTATTCTGTATTATAGAGTGTGTGTGTGTCTACCCTGTTCCTCCTGCCTAAGCTTAGTCTATGTGAGGCCCTTGCTTGGGGACAAGTCTTCATTGGGGGACGTCTATGGAAGACTTTGCTGCCTCCTGATGAGCTTCTCAAGATTCCAGAAAGGCTGAAAAGATGCGGGAACTGGTTCTACTCTCCAACTTGGGAGCTCTGATTCTCTGTTCACTGCATTTGCTCTGCAAATAGTACTGGGTTCTGATGTGGTGGAAGAGAATGTTTAAATTCTTTTTGATGGAAAGAGTCACTTTCAGCTTCTAGTCCAAACCCCAAAACCACTTCTCGGGTATCACCAATAGTCCCTGCCTCCATCCTGTCCCCACTGCTTGCCAGTTGCTTGGGGTTAGAATGAGCGGGATTGTTTCATCTCATCACACCCTCGATTGTGTGCATTATACCTCTGAATTTCATCTTAGAACCCCTGATGAAATAGGTATTGTTTGACATATTACCTGATGAAATAAAATTGGAATCAGAGTTCTGGAGGGTTGACTAAAGTCTCAAAAGTAAGAAGTAAAACCTGTAATTCTGCTAAGAGTAAACCTTAGCGTTCCTGTCACCTAAATTCCCGACCCCAGCAGGTCTGTGGTTTAACTTGAATCTCACTTTTTTTTCTGTCTGAGGTCTCACCTCTCAAGGACCTCCAACCTAATTCCACAGGCTCCCCAGGTCCTGTTCTTTGTCTTAAATCCCAATCTGTCTGATATACAGAGCCTGGATCTGTTTTACTAAGCCCTTCTGTTACTTGAAGCTCTATCATCACCTTGAAATCTTTCCCAGCCATTCTCCTCCTCTCCCTTCCCACCTGAGAGCAGGTCTAGGTTGCTCATTAATTATATTCTTGAGCCTCGGTAGCAATAAATGCAGCCTGGGAAGGCAGGCTTGCTCTGCAAGCATGTGATTACCCCGTTTCCCCGAAAATAAGACCTGGCCAGACCATCAGCTCTACCGTGTGTTTTGGAGCAAAAATTAATATGACTTGGTATTATATTGTATTATATTATATTATATATATTATACCTGGTCTTATAGTAAAATAAGACCAGTTCTTATAGTAAAATAAGACCAGGTCTTATATTAATTTTTGCTCCAAAAGACGCATTAGAACTGATTGCCTGGCTAGGTCTTATTTTCGGGGAAACACGGCAGTTATACCCACAGAAAAGAATACTTGGAGAAGTCCAGTTAGCTCAGGTAGTTACAGTATTGACTGAGAGTGCCAAGGTCAGGGGTTTTCACCCTCACCCTATGGTACGGATCACATAACCCCTAACTGCATTTGAGCCCTCTCCCTGACACCCACTGTGAGTGCCAGGGGAGAAAGGCTCAGGGCCACCCGTTTCTGCTCCTGGGAAGAATACTCAGAGAATGCACGCGCTGATTACTGATGGTGGCTAAAGAATGTCCACTTCTTAAATGAAAGACACGGTGCTTCGCTGTGTGTGTAAACATAGACATCCTTTTGTTTTCTGCACTCCACACTCTCTAAAGTGGTACTGTGCTGTCTTCTGCATTAAATTTAGTAAATGCAGGATACAAATTGTCTAAACCATACCCCACGTGCAAAGCTCAACTCAAGTCCCACCTCTTCTGGTCCGGGCCATTATCTCTTCACTTCCCCACTTATCAGACAATTGACACTTAAATAGACCCCATTCATCTCTAGTCTTCTCCCCCCTTTGCAAATGTGTTCTCTTTCCAGCTGTGTGATCTTGGACAAGCCACTGGACACTGCTGAACCTCAGTTTTTACATCAATGGAAGGGGGATGATGATAATACTTAGTCCTACCTGCCCTCCCTACCTCCCAAGGTTGTTGTGAAGAGCGCGTAAGCTGTAGTATAAACCCCCAACATGGTGCAAACGGGAGCTATCACTATTGCTGTGGGCCAAAATCTTCTTGACAATAGGAACCAGGGCTTCCTACTTAATAGTTGTACCCCCCCGCCCCCCGTGCCTACTCCAGTCCCAAACAGGGGACACTCTCAGTGAGGAAGGAAGGAGGGAGGGACAGAAGGAAGAGAAAAGATTTTTTTTCAGTTTTTACGTTCTGTTTTCCTAATTATCACTCTCTCCTTCAATATAGCTATATCCTATGAAAAAATGGTTAGTCTCTCAAAAGGCATTTTGCACTGGTCAGCAGGGCGACTTTCCCCCCACCCCCCAACAGCCTTCCTCCACATCTCTTCCTTCCTCAGCTAATTTGGTAGCTAGCTGGTGTTGGAATTCACTTTGGCCATTTGCTTCTATGCCCATGAGAAAAAAAAAAAATTATACAATTGGAAGCTATCCGAAAGGTCAGAGATCAAATGCCTCATTTTACAGGCGAGGTCACCAGAAACCAAGTGTTGCAGTCGTTAGTGGCCAAGCAAGGACCAGAAAGAACCCCATCTTCGGCTGCCCCTCCAGGCAGGGCATAGGCTGACCCTGACTAACGAAGTGTCAGTGATCATTTTTGCCTGCTTTTGGAGCGGGGTTTAAGGATTGACGAATGCTGTAAACCTCTTTCCCAGATCAGTGCAAGGATTTGTGTTGTTCATGAGGGTTTAGAAAAATAGATTTGGTGAAACTACATCATACTCCCTGCCTGCTCTTCACAATTCAGGAGTTTGTTTATATATGTTGGTAAACTGGAATGACATAAAGAGTAAAAATCACTTTGTAACTGATTGCATTACACATCAAACTTCACAACGTTTTGTACAGCAAAGCTCAGTGTTTTAGGTGAGTGAGGGTTTGAGGGAAACACCAGCTTCTCTTTGTATCTTTGAGTTCCTTCGCAAGGCATTTGTGTGCCTGGCCCTTCTTCCACCTTTTCCACAACTCTTCCTGGTGTGTGGGACAGAACTTTGGGGCTAGGCAGACCTGGGCTCAAATCCCAACTCTGTAGCTTAGAGGAGATACGGGTGTAGGTCCCTTATCCTCCACAAACTCCAGTTTCCTCATCTGTAAAACACAGATGGCACTGCCTACTTTGCTGGTTTGCCTTGTGTAGAGATAATGTGCGTAAAAATGGAAGAAGAAGAAGGTATTGGAAGGAAATAATGTTTGTTTCTTCTCCAACTCTTCAAGTTCAAGTTCTACCTATTAATTAACTCAGTTTCTTATCTCCTATTAAAGCATGCACATACCTTTCAATATTAGTGGTAGTTAATAAGGCATTTTGGTTTTCTATACAAGATCACATTCTTTCTTTCTGCTTTTTATGATTTTCCAGGGCTTGGCTGAGAATTTTCAGAAAATTCAGTGTATAATTTATTCCTTTTGGAGATTTCCCCTTCCTTTTGGTGAAAGAAAAAGACAACCAAAAAACCCTAAAGCTCCACCAATTTGGACATCATTTCTAAATTTGAATCTTCTTTTTAAAAAACTGTGGTTCAATTGGCTTCAAGAGAGGTTTCTTCAGGGACAAATGTATATTTTTCAGCTCCACAAGATTATGTCATAATTCCAAACAGCTATATATATATATTTTCCTAATAAGGCAAAGACTTGGAGATAGTTTTCTTTTCCTCAATTTTGAACAGAGAAAATATTCCTTTAAAAAAAGAAGTCAATTTCTGGTCTTTTGAATAACACTCTAAAATGCATGTGGTCCTCTGGTGGAATTTGGCACAGTGTCAGGAAACACTGAAGGGCAGGCCCCGGATCCTGTACTGCGAATTCAGAGATGGCATCTCTCCCTCCAAAGGGCACCCAGGCTTGTGAGGGAGACACATAAGGGCACAAACAGTTGCTACATAGTGCAGAATCCTGTGAGACCACAGAGGAGAAGACTCTAACCCAACTTGGGAGGAAGGGGCTAAACTCACCTTCCCAGAGGAGGTGACGCCTGGACTGCATCTTGAAAAATGAGTAGGAATTTAGGAAGCTGGGACAGGGCATTACAGGCAGAGGGAGCTGCATGTTCTCAAGGTACAGAGGTGTCAGGTAAATTTAAGGAACCTTCAAGCTATGCTGTAGGGGAAAATGGAGAGGGAGGCAGAGGGCAGATTTGGAGGGACCCATGTAACACTGCGGAGTCTGCATTTTATCCTGAAGGCAGTGAGGAGCCATTGAATGTACCTCCCAGAGTCTTACACCAGGAGAAGACCTGAAAGATCAGAGTTTAGCACCTTATTTTACAGACTTGGAAACTGAAGCCAAGGAAGGGGAAGTGACTTCCTCATGGCTGCAAAGATACCGTGTTTCCCCAAAAATAAGACCTAGCCGGACCATCAGCTCTAATGCATCTTTTGGAGCAAAAATTAATATAAGACCTGGTCTTATTTTACTATAACATAAGACCCGGTCCTATTTTACCAATATAAGACTGTGTATAATATAATATAATATAATATAATATAATATAATATAATATAATATAGGATAATATAATATAATATAATATAATACTGGGTCTTATATATTAATATTTGCCAAAAGATGCATTAGAGCTGATGGTTCAGCTAGGTCTTATTTTTGGGGAAACGGGGTAGTTAATGGCTGATAGTGAACGTCTTTATACAGCCCCAGTAGTGCCTGGGGAGTAGGGCAGAGGGAGCCTTCACAATGAAATTTCAATGTTGACCTTGTGAAGGCAAATTCTCATAGGAACATTTGGCCGAGGATTTATCATGGTTTGGGATAATGACCCCAGCATGCCTTTTTGCATATTATTCCCTTTAAAGGAAAGGTCATCACTAGTTAGAAATGCTCTTTGGTTATTTTTAGGCTGTGTGGTAGGGGGAATTAGTGGAATTCCTAAGGTCAGCTCCAGCTGTTTTTCTCCAAAAGACCAGCTGAATTTTTCACGCGATTTGCTCATTAGGGCCTTTACACTTCTGTGAGGCATGTACTGGGAAATAAATTAAAGGGACTAAAATTGGAGGAAAACTGAACTGGGGTTGGGATGGTGGCTGCCCATTTTAATGTTAATTGCTAAGTAATGTTAAGTGCTGTCTCAGATGTGTTTGGTCATTGCTCAACATCTTTCAATCGCAGAGAATGTCCTTATGTATTACAACTCCTGCCTTGAGTAGTGGCTGGATTTTGAAGATTTAGGATGTCCTATATGTGAAGCCTCTGGCATGATGCCTGGGCAGAGGTGGTGCTGACTAATTACGAGGTAGTTACACTGAATGGCACCTTTCCTTCAGGAATATCACCTCTGAACACTACAGATGGCGAGTCAGATGTTCCTAAGACTCCTGTGACGGGAGCTTGCCTGTGGGTATTTGACATCTACCATTACAACACTGTTCTCTATTGTCTCGCAGGGATTACATGAAGGCAGGTGAAGTGAAAGCATTCTTCTAGAATGTACTATAATCCCTTCCTCTTATCCAATCTATGGGTGTGTGCTTGGAGCTCATGCCGTGTTAGAAGGCTAACGGAAAATGTAATTGTGTATCATTTGGCAGTTTATAAAATGTCTTTCCAGACCTGGTCTCAATGGCCCCCTGTGATTCAGGAAGGGAGGTGGGTGGTGGTTAGTCCCAGTTTTAGAAATGAGCAAACAGGCTCAGGTAAAAGCTGTTTGTGGTCACCAAGCTAGTAAGTGGGGGACTAGATTTTCAAACCACATCTTGTGACTTTAAATGTCACGATGATGCCAACTAGACTGAGGAAAAATGGGCCAAGTTTCTGCTCTCGCATCAAAGTTGTTTAAGGAATGCCTCTAAAGGAATGTAATTCTGTTGCATACCCAACGAGGAGGGGAGGAAAATCTCCAGCACGGGATTTCTAAACGTGATGGAGCAAAAGAGAACTTTGTCCCACTAGCTCAGGACCAGTACTGTTTTCTGAGCTAGAATTCAATGACATTGAAACAACAATCTATAACTTATACTAATGGAAACAATACTCATTTATTGTTGGGGAGGATGAATAGTGGTATTGAGGCATTTACCAAAGAGAGTGGGTCGTACAAAGTTTCCATTTTAAGAATCCTATCTAACAGTGATGATCAGAAAGAGAACCAGTGTACGAGTTCCTCCCTTGCTCTCTGAAATGGAGAAAAGCGAGGCCATCCTATTATACACAGAACAGGAAACCTAAAGAGAGGCTCCCAATACTTAAATGACTTATTCAATATTTAAAAGTTGTTTTTTTCCTTTACTACATGCAAGGTTCTGTGTGGCAACAAAAATTAAGTGAACAGAAACTCTTCCCTTAAAGAGTCTACAAGTGGGAATTTGATGTGTATATAAGTTAGTATAATATTATGTAATTGTTGTGAATATTGTAATTATTGAATAGTTATTGTGCTGAGCATCTATGTATGAGCTTTAATCTTCTCAACAACCCAGTGAGATACGTATGATGCCCGTTTTACAGATAAGAAGCCTGAGGCTCAGAGAAGCTAAGTAACCTGCATAAGAGGATCACATTTTACCTGGGTCTATCTGACTCTGGAACCTGTGCTCTTTCCTACTTCAGATGAGAGGTGTACAGAGAAGTGCTATGAGGGCTCACTGAGAGAAGTAGTTATTGTGCAAGGTATATTTGTGAGGGGAAAGGGGACCACAGGAGCAGCTTCATGGAGGAAGTATGAAAGCTGGAATTTGCGTGGTGGATAAGGTTTGGGTGCCTGCACATATAAGGGAAAGACATTCTAGGTGGAGAGAACAGCAAGAACAAAGTGTCTGGCAATGATGTTGAGTGGTTTGGCTGGAGTACATGGGGTAGAAAGGTTGAATAGGAAGCTTGGAACCAGGAGGATGTCCATACTAGGATAAGGAATGTGGACTTACTCTGCCATTAGGGAAGAGCTAGGGAAGGTTTGTAAGTTGAGGTAGGGCATCATCATCAAAGTGGGGCTTTGAGATTGAATGTAGCTGCATTGTGTACAGTAGATAGAAGTGAGGAAGAACCAGGAATGAGAGAAGCCATGCTCAGAGACAATTACTAAATGAGTGGTAGAAAAAGAGAGAAAGGGTTCAATTAGAGGAGATTGCAGAAGTTCAATCCACTAAACCTGGCAACTGATTGGCTAGAGGGCGAGGAGAAAAAAGCGTCCACCTCAGTGTTGTTTATGATGATGTATTTAGTCAACAGAGTTCCAGGCAACAGGCTGATGATTCAGAGATGAAGAAGGCAGATTTTCTGTCCTCAGAAAATGGTTTCCTATTTCTGCTGTAACAAATGACCTCAAACTTAGTGACTTGAAACAACACAAATTTATTATCTTACATTTCCGGAAGTCAGAAGTCTGAAATGGGTCTTACAGGATAGAATCAAGTAGTTGCCAGAACTGAGTTCCTGCTAAAGGCTCTAAGGGGAGAATCTGTTTCCTTGCCTTTTCTGACTGCCTGCATTCCTTGGCTCGTGGCCCCTTCCTCCATCTCCACTGCTTCTTTTCTCTCCTGACTATGCTGCTTCCTTCTTACAAGGACTTTGTGATTACATTGGGTCTCCATAGATAATCCGGGATAATCTCCTGATCACAAGATTCTTAATCACATTTGTAAAGTCCCTTTGAACATGTAGTACCATATTCACAAGTTCTAGAAATTAGAGTGTGGGCATCTTTGGAGGACCGTTCTGCCCACCACAGAGAGTTAACAAATACTGTACATCTATGGAAGATGTCAAACGTTGTCCCCCATTCTTGTAGCCTTTCTTGGCTTTCCATCTATGTTGTTGTATAGTCTCTTTCCCCACCTCATCTCTTTTTTCTTTCCTTTATTCAGTAAATGAGGCACTGGCTGTGGGCTAGGCACCATGGGAGGTGCTGGGAACACCAAGGAACGCCAAGACCCCTTTCTGCCCACCACGAGAGGAAGCAGAATTGGATGAGGGCTGTTAATGCAGAACCAGAGACCAAGCTGTTAGACTTTCACTTTTGATTTTCTAAAGCTGAGGTCCCGGCCTAAAATGAGAAGATTTAGAAGAATTCTGGGTAATTTAAAAGTGTGATCCTTCCACTCAACCTCTCTACTGTCCATCCCCCATCCCCAAATTTAGAAGATTTTTTATCTCCTCCGAGGCCTGAGGGTGGGGAATGGAGAGGTATGTGCAGAAACTCCTTAAAATGGGGTGGGAGGTTAGAATATAGGAGACAACGTAAGAGGAAAATAGCAAAAGCAACAACAGTAACACTCCAACCTCATGGTAGCATGGGAAGGTGATTGAGTGACATGGTGGTGATTCATTGTCACCACGGAGCACTTACTATGTCCCACACTATTTTACTTGCAGCCTAAAACCATCTTCACCATCACTCTGTAAAGTAGGTCTTGCTGCCCACATGGTACAGACAGAGAAACAAACAGAGTCCTTAGGGGAACTGCCAAAGAGCTAATGAATGAACAGTGCCCTTCTAACCCTCTTTTGACTCCAGAACTGTTGCGTTCCACTTCATGCAGCAGCCTCTTATGTCGGGAGTATAGTACAAGGATGTCATGAGCAATATTCACCTGTTTTAAAATAAGTGTGTCTCTAGAGGGTAGAGAGGCGCAAGGAAGACCTTGCACATGCTAGGAACTTGATATATCTTTGGTGGAATAGCTAATGGCCTGGCCAGGAGATTTGAGCATGTCTGGGAAGAGGGTGAGGCAAGCGAGGCACCCAGGGCACAGAATGAATGGGGACAAGGTCATGCAAGTGCTGATGCTGCAAATGCACCACCCTGAAAGTGAGTGTCTCCTTACATTTTGCACCCGAGTTGTGTCACTTTTAAAGAGGCGTCATTTTCAGGGTGCCGCAGGTGCAGGGTTCTGTGCTCACACAACCTTGCCTTCTATTTGGTGTTCTGGCTTTTTGCTTGCCTCACCCCCTGGGTCCTAGATTTGAGGAGAAGTCAGTTCAGTGGTCCCAATGCTGGCTGGATTTACAATCTCCTGGATGGATTAAAAAAAAAAAAAAAAAAAAATTCCCAGATAGGGTCTGACCCAGACCAGTTAAAACAGAATTGTTGGGATGAGATTGGGCGGGGGTGGGTGTGGGTGGGGGGGTAGGTAAAGAGACCTGGGCATGGGTATTTTTTTAAAAAAGCTTTTCAGGTGATGGTAATGTAGTCAGGATTGGGAAACCCTGAGTTAATACTACATTGGAGAAAGCCCATCACTCCCTGGGCTGGCCAGGAATGGACATGATTGCATCCAAAGTGAGACTTGATGTAGTCTTTTCAGTCTGAATTGGTGATTGCTACGGTTCAGTTAACTTTATTATTCTGGGTTGAATTCCAGCCTGGTTAATAAATCAGCTGGTTCCTCCACTCCCTCTGAATTTGAAACCTAGAAAATAATTAAATGTAGGGTTCATCTCTAACGCCTGCCATTATCAGTGGGCTGGTTTACAGGGGTGCTGTGAAATGCAGCTCCATCCATTTATTAGCCCATTTGCAAATCCTTACTCAGATTGACGTTGCATATGTCCTGGAAATAAAGGCAGTCTCCTCTAAGAGTCCCAGCTCTCACATGAGGTAGCTGTGTGACCTTAAGCAATTGGTCTTACCTCTCTGTGTCTCAGCTTCCTCATCTGCACAAAGAACTAGTTAGGACTCTGATTCAGCTCTTACTTCATTTTTGTGTTTGCTCTTGTTACAGCCAGCTGAAAAACAATCGATATGCAAATGAACATGCTTAACTTTGCAAATACTATACTCTGTAACCTGTCGTCAGCCATTTGTGACCTATTGGGATCCTTTGTACCTGTGATTCCCAAACCTGCCCAAGCAGCTGCATCATGTGGGAACATAGAGCTTTTCAGACATCTAGGCACATTATCATTAGGTGTGACTATGAGATTAAGGGGTA
Organism: Rhinolophus sinicus; assembly: GCF_036562045.2. Classification (NCBI taxonomy): domain Eukaryota; kingdom Metazoa; phylum Chordata; class Mammalia; order Chiroptera; family Rhinolophidae; genus Rhinolophus; species Rhinolophus sinicus. The sequence goes on from NC_133756.1 coordinate 109,727,935, forward strand.
CATATTAGTAGTCGTGTATAAGTAGTTTTCGCTTATCCCTCTCTCTCACATTCTTAGTTTGAGATCACCGAGTCAGTTTATGGAAAACATTAGCTGTTGAGGAGTTGAATGAAGTAGAAAAATGGCTTTTATCTTTGGAAGAATCCACACACATTTCTATGTAAGCGTATAACAAAATTCTGATTGAGTTTAAACATTTAGAAAAGGTTCTTTTAGTAATAGCTTCTGGTTCCAGGCATCTCTACCACTCGAAGAGGCTAGTGGGGTTGTATAAACAGCTGCATGTTGACACAGGTGCCTTTTTTCCTCTATCTCAGACTTGTCCTTTTTGTGTGTGTTCATAAAACAAACCCAAAGGGCCCAATCATTTCCCTGTTCCTAATGAGTTGTGCATAGAAGAACATGCGATGCTTTGAGGGCCAATGCATGTTGCCCATAGGAAATGACAGTGAAGAAAGAAGGTACAGAGGAGCAGCAGCAGGATGAAAAACTGGGCTGGGAATCAGGACTAGGTCTCTCACTGGCTGTGTGGCCTCTCTGAGAAGAAGGCTGGTGGCGATGTAGTGAAGATGAAAACCGGTGGCTTTAGAATCTTACAGCCCTGGGTTGAAATCATGTTCTGGTTGGGCAACTATAGACAAGTTATTTAAATCTTGGAGACCAGTGTTGTCCGCACGACGTGGAGAATACCTGCCGTACTGGGTGGTCAGGGGGTTCACTGCGATCGTATGTGTACAGCACTTAGCACCACCTGCTTATTTTTCAGTCTAGAGAAAAATGACCAAGATCCTGAGAGGCTTAGAAAACATGTGAGGAACAGCTGAGGAAAGGAGGAAGTTCATCTTCCCGTCAACAAAGGAGACTCCGGGAGAACATGAAAGCTGTGTTCCTTTTCCATTGTTGTACGAAAGGGAGGGTGAGCTGAGGTTGGCAGGGCAAACTGGAGGCAAAGCGTGGAAATTACAGGCCAGTTCAACCAAGTGCCAGCTCTGCCTGAGAACTAGAGTGGCCCAGCTTTGGGCATGGGAACCTTGGCAGTGTGGCCTGCTGGTTTGGTGACCCCCACTGTGGTACGCTGTGGGAAGCTCTTTCTCCTCGGGGAGAGGTGAGCAAAGGTTCTCTGACTGTCCCACTCCACTCGTTTCTTAGGTGTCTCCTGAACCATCTGTGGCTTATGCCATTTATCCTTTGATGCCGCTGTGATCTAGGAAGTTTCCAAAGCATCTGGTTTTATGTGGAATGGTTTGTCACCGCTGGGAGGAGGCCTCTTAATTGATCAGGACTGTTTTCATCCAGCACCATTCTCCCTAACCCCACCCCAACCCAAGCTGACTTGTTCCTGCTCTCCTTCTGCCTCCCAGATTTTTCTTTCAAGCCTTCATTCTTCATGTCATGGGACTGTCGGAACAATTTGCTGTTCTGCTGAAAACCTCATCATGTGAGAGTCACTACTTAACTGGCATGTGCCTCCCCTTCCTTGGGGTCTGCAGGCTTTGGTACAACACCAGCCATCTGGGAAAGGAGAGATTGCCATCTGGGCCCCTTCCTTGAAGCGGAGCAAGTTGGGGAAGAAATGCTGTTTTAATCAGGTTTTAACCTGAGTTTGATCCGGCAGCGTGATTGGGGTTTGGGCTGCAAGCTTAGCTCTTCTCCTTGCTGCCATGAAAAGCAAGTCCCAACTGCTTGGGGCCTTGGTTTCTCCAGCTTAGCTTTTGGACAATTGACAAGGAGAAGAATATTGACTTTTACAGATGTAGCATAGCAGCGCTGACACATGAGAAATTTGAATTAAATGCACAGTCTGCATTTGGAGCCCTCAAATTTCCCTTTTGTGCTCCGCTCCTACTTCTGCTCATTCCTTATTCACCTTTGACAGTGTCCTGCATTCTCACAATAATCTCCAGAATGAAGGGAAAGTGGGAGTGAATATACCCATCATGTAGGTGAGAAAACTGAGACCTGGAGAGGTCATGTGATTTACTTAAATCACACATTTATTGGAAGGACCTGGAGCTAGATCTCAATGAAAAATACGGACCTGGTTTTTCAGTTATGAGCCCTAGAGCCAGGGTCATGTGGAAGTTCAATCCACTTCCACCTGTGTAAAGCATTAAATACTGGAGTGCGTGGTACATGCAAGGCACAGCGGCAGGTGCTGGGGATCCAAAGCACGCAGAGGCCCAGGCCTGGCTCCTAAACTAATGGGGGACAACCCCGAGTAGACAGGGATTCGAGACAGAGTGCGAGCACCTTCAGTGAGGAAGTCAGGTGCTGGCAGAGCACACTGGAGCGATGCCTAACCTGGCCTTGGGAGCGCAGGGGAGGCTTCTGGACGAGAAGTGACACCGAACTTGAGATTCACGACGTATTAGGTCAGGCAAGGGTGTTTCAGGAGGATGGAATGGAACAGCATAGGTGGAAGCCTTAAGGCAAAAGGAACTGAAAAAGTTTAGTGTAACGAGGGCCTAAGGAGAGGAGCTTGGAGAAGAAAGCGGGCACGAGGTTTCGTAGAGTCCTGCAGGCCACGGTAAGGACTCTGAGCGTTAGCGGAGAAGCCATGGGAGGTTGGTGCAGGGTTTGAAGTCTGGAATACGGCTTTGCCAGATCTGAGTTTTTGAAAAATCACTCAGCAACATGAAGAGGATGGGTGGGAGAGAGGCCTGAACGTAGGGAGAAGTTTTTGCTCACATAGGAGCGACTCCTTCTGTGAACACCTCAGGAATCCCTGTGGTCAAAATTCATTTCTCCCGGCTTTTTCATTGAGGTTGCTGACTGCTGGCTGTTGGCCAGTGGTTCTTTTATGCTTAAGCAGAGAATAAGGGTCTACAGACAGACAGGAGTTCTGTTCTGCTTCCCCAAGTTGAAGAACCTGTGTGGAGGGGAGAAGTAAATGAGATGTCAGTATCAGGATGGTTTAATCTGACAAAGCCACAGGCAAATGCCAGCCCCACCACATACAAGCTTGGTGGCAGACACCTCCCTGAGCCTTACTCTCCTCATCTGAATAACACAGACAGTCAAATAGCTCCCTCAGATCTTTGTGACGAGCCTACATTATGATGTACGTAAAGTGCCAGGCGTGTAGAAGGTGCCCACTAAATGTTTATTCCCTTGTTGTGGTTTTTTTTCCTGTCTTTCCTAATGTGGCTCCACCTCAGAGGAAAAGCCAGAAATCTTAAAGCCCTTGCAAAGCCTAATGCAGTCTAATCTTTTTCCTTTCTGACCCGCTCTATCCTGTCCGCCTGGTACACTCTGATAGTCCAGCACTGGCCTCCTTGATGTTTCTCTCTTCTTCGTCTCCTTTTTTTTTTTTAAATAGACATTTATCATTTATACCCCCCTCCCCCAATCTGCTACTTAGACACGCCAGTCACACTCCCACCTCAGGGCGTTCTGATACCACTGTGGCTTGTTTCCTCCCCTCTGTCGAATTTTTGTTCAAATGTCATCTCACTGAGACCTGCCCTAAACACTCTTCAAAACTCCAGCTCCTCCCCCTGCCTCCACACTCTGTTCCCTTTCCTTCCTTGCTTTGTTTTCTTCCATGACTCTTTTCACCTCCCAACAAGTTACATAATTGATTTGTTTATTTTTATTTTATTTTAATTTATCTCGTTTTATTATTTAGTTTGATCATTGTCTCTTCCAACTAGGACAGGACGTTTTCTTCTGTCTTATTTGTTGCCATGTCTTCAGTACTGAGGCACGTAATAGGCTCGCAATACATGTTTGTTGAATGAATGAATGAAATGTTTGATTTTCTCCCACGATAGATAACACCCAGCATATTGGCAGTTGGGGGAGCACCTGGTATTGAAAAATTGTAACTGACATCTGAGGCTCCCCTGCCATGTGACTAGCTGGTTCATGAGGGGTCAAAGATTCCAGCCCTTCACTCCTTTGCCCTTACCCTCACTAATAGCTGACTTTTAGGCCAAACTTTTAACCCTTAGAAGCTTTTACACAGAAGCACTGGCCAGCTTGTTGTTCTACCTGAAGGTGTCGAAACCAGCATTTCCCCTTTAGCACCCCTGCCAGTTGCCACTGCTGGACAACTTACGTGGTTTTTTCCTTCTGGTCTCTTCCTGTCCCCCACTCATTGAACTTAAAAACAATCTCCCATTGAACCACATGGCAGTGTAATGCCTCATCAGGGACGTGGTTCCCAGAATGTGGCCTGAATCCATTTCCTTGCCAGCCTTTGAGATCTAAGGCAGTTACTATGCATGAAACAAAAGAGATAGCTGTCCCCTGGTGAAGTTGTATATTTGGGTTAGGTCCATTTATTCATTTATATGTTCACTTATTGATTCATATTCAGAGACTCACAGTCAAATGGAAGAGACTGAAGTCAGACAAATAATGAGAGCAGTGGAGGTATGTAGATGGAGGAGAAAGTTTTTGTGTTCGTCAAGTGCCTGCTACAAAAGGATCGTTTGACAACCCCAGTCCTTAGTGGCTACAACAACAAATATTTATTTCTCACCATGATATCTACAGGGCAGCTGGGGTGACCCTGGCTTCAGGTGGGTCAGGTTCTGGTCTGTCCTTGTATCTCTCTTTCTGGGACCCAGACTGAAGAGACTACCTGGGGCAAACTCTTCTTGTGGCAGATGGCAGGAGTACAAGAAGTGCAGTCAAACCACATAAGCACACCTACGGCCTATGCTTACTTCACATTTGTAACATTCCATTGGTCAAAGCAAGTCACGAGCCAAGGCCAAGATAGGTAGAGATGAATACTCTGCTTACTCTAGCGACAACATGGTTGTATAGTGCTGTTTGGGGGAGGGAATGAATAGTTAGGAACAGCAGCATTTAACTCTGGTTATGGAAGTTAGGGAAGGCTTCCTGGAGGTGGAGACTTTCATCTTGAAGGATGAGTAGTTTTGAAGATGAACAACCAGGCAGTCATATATGCAAGTGCATGTGAATTTTTTTAAAAAGAGGATGAAGTATTGTCTTAATATTTATTTGAGTAGTTTCTGTGGGCTTTTTATAAAGAGCTACAGGAAGATAAAGCAAAGGCCATCAGAGTACCTGTCCACAAAGGCCAAATTCATGCTGGAGATAAGAAACATAATTCAAAAGAGGCAAGGAAAATAGATCACTAAGTACACTCATGCTCTGCTGGATGGAACAAAAGTGTGAACTCAGAAAGGAAGCCAGAATATATTTTTAGTAGCTATTTTTGGTACAGGATGCAAGGTATGTGCGGTTTTATATTTGTTATTTCATTTAATCCTACAACCTGTAAGGGATGTCCGACTGTTAAGTAAGTACAAATGAGGAAACTGAGCCTCAGCGCGGGAGAGAACTTGCCAAATGGTTCATAGCTAGCGAGTGGTGGAAGCAGTGCTTCTGTGTTGCCCAAACAAGAATCTATTCATAAAAATTACTACTATGCACACTCCATTTTATTCTTAAGTTGGGCTGCTTTAAAATTTACTAAACACCTGGTTTTTAGTGTCTACTGTATATGCAATGTTGTGGTTATTAAAAGGGCCCCAATCCTGGAGTTGACAATTTCTGAAGTCCTGTCTGTCTCTGGCATTCTTTAGGTCTCACCTTCTTCTCCTTGCATGTGGGTTTAAAATGCTCCAGAGAAAATAGGATTCTTGCCCATTGTCCTACTTAAAAATGCTCACTTTGCCTGGTGGGGAGTTTTGAAATCCTGCCTCTTTCTTTCCCCCAGTATATATACACATACCAGTAAGTATTCTTTCTCTTCAGAAATGAAGAGAGACAAGCTTGGTGAGTTGCTCCAGGTCCAGCAAAGGTTAGAGGTGGGTCTTGGTGAAGAATAACAATTCCCACTATTGTGCAAACTACCTCTACCTGATACTGTGTTTCCCCGAAAATAAGACCTAGCTGGACCATAGGCTCTAAGGCATCTTTTGGAGCAAAAATTAAGTAAGACCTGGTCTTATTTTAATATACTATAAGACCCGGTCTTATATAATACAAGACCAGGTCTTATATTAATTTTTGCTCCAAAAGACACGTTAGAGCTGATGGTCTGGCTGGTCTTATTTTGGGGGAAACACGTTACTAGCTCTCCTGTCATTAAGAAGCACAGATATACTCCAGTGGAACCTTCCTCCTCATGAAGAAGTGAGTGTTTGTCAATTTTTATTTTCAGTTTCTTATCCATAATCACTTGAAAACTAGAATCACTTCTCCCTGGTCTTTCTGAGCTTTACTGAGACAGTTTAGCCTAGTGTCCCCATAAGTTTGCAGAGAGAGAAAGAACCAGCTCTTTTTTGCAACCATCCCTTTCCTCAATGGATCGTTAAACATTGACAGGTATTTTTGTGTGCTCTCCATCTTGGCGGTCTGAAATTAAGTTGAAGCATGTTTCATGACCCGTTTGCCATTTGCTCAGGAAGCCGGCAGAACTGGTTTCCCTGATCTCAGAGACCATCTCACATGGTCATTTTTTTTCCCTAGGCATGTTTAAAATGTGGTAATAAAAAGCAATGCTTGTAGGAACTGCCTCTCACTGGTGTTTACTGTCTCACGATTCCCCAGGTAGGTGATTCCCAGATGCTGCTGATACTCATCGCATTGATGACGAGGGCGGAAGGAGAATAAACTGTGTCTAAGACTGGTCCAGAGAGGGAGCGCGAGTGGAAATGCGGCTGTAGAAGCAACCTGTCTGGCAAGGAATGCAGCTTCCTCCTGAGAGCCTCTTCTTGCTGACGTCCCACAGACCACTACTGCCTCACCAGAAAGGACGCTTAGGATTTTGCAATTGGCCCCCTTCTACCGAGCCAGAACTTCTAGAGAGTCAAAACAAGACATTTGCTGCAGAACTGGACCAGATAGTATTTCATTTTGTGTTCACATATTTTCACCAGCCCAGAGACCGTCAGGGTTGTTTAGGTTTCAGAATTTTCAGTCAGGCTTGTTACTGTTATTTTTGTGTACGCCTTTCAAAATGATTGACTTAAGTTTCCTGACGGAGGAGGAGCAAGAGGCCATCATGACGGTTCTGCAGCGGGATGCTGCTCTGAAGAGAGTTGAAGAAGAGAGAGTCAGGTAAGGGGCCAGAGAGGTCCTGGGGCAGGGGGCCAGTCTGTGAGAAGATGGGACACTTTTTTTTTTCTTCTCTTCAACCGTAAGTGGTGGTTTTGACTTGGAGCCTGAATTTATGGGTTCCAATTTTAGGTTCACTTCCTGGATGGAACTTTTTCCTCTTTGGTGTCTCTTCATTTATCCTACAGGATGCCTGCCAGAAAGACTCATCTTGATTGAAAAACCTAACTAAATTCCTTTACCTTATTACACACTGAATTAAAAACGAAATATATACAAACACATGCATCCATCTACCTATATGGATGTGTGTGTATATTTATATCCATGGTTTCTTTTTGCTGAACCCACTTTATTTTCACCGAATCATGAACCACGTTGGAAATATTTTAAATTTGTAAAATTTTTTTAAAGAAAATAAAAATTTGCAATGTGAGAAGTAACTCACATTTCTCCGTACTTTCAGAAATTGGTTTCGGCAGCAATTGAAAATGGCTCGGATGGAGACAGTTTTTCATTTGTTTCCCACAAAAAGGAGTAGCAAGCAACTCTGACACACTGTCCTTGTTGGGAGGGAGCCAGATGTTCCACATCAAATTTTTGCCACTTTCATTCCCCGCTTGGTAGAAGGCGCATGAGGCCAGGATGCTGAAGGCGTGGGCTTGAGTCCAGGCCCTGCCACCTACTGCCTGTGGAATCATGGGCTTTGAAGGCAGTGAAAGGCTTCCTGAATGTAAATTAGTATTAACATGATCCCCATCCCAGGAGTTACCCCAAAGGCGCAGAAGCCGTATTTTTACTTCCTGGGACACTAGTATCATGAACAATGCATTTATTTGCACCATTTCCCATATCTGGACCCTAACTGAACATGGATGCTTTATAAATGAACTGAAATGAGCTGAAATTCCCTTCAAGCCCTCCAGAGTATCTGAGTATGGCTACTAATACTAATCTATATATAGGCAGCGCTGAACAGTTGCAAAGCTCTTACGCACTCATTTCTTTTGCGCTCACAACACGCTTGTGCAGTTGGGTATGAGGTGTGGGAGGATATAATTTTGCCCACGCTGATGTGTGAGGAAGTTGTCTTAGAGACAGGTCAGGTGACTTGCCCGAGCTCATAAAATCTGTAGGTGACAGAAGTGAGAATCAAATCCTGGTCTTCAGGTACTGATTCACTAACTCCACCTCCTCTCCCTGAGAAAACAGTAGCAGACAGGCCATCCTGGGACCTGGCCGTAGAAAAGGGGACGGCTGTCTCGGTGTGAGGTAGCACACTGAGCTGTGACGATGACAGGGGGTCGCTGTGGGTAGTGGAGATCACGAGAACAGGGTTCCTTACTTGTCATGCTCCTTCCCACAAGTCACCTGCACTGCTCCCCATTCTCAGTGGGGTGCTTTGAGCAGTTTCCTCAGGAGGGGCTGGGGATTTACAATGATCAGCCATCAGAGCCTCTGGTAGGATTAATCCTTTACCCATTCACAGTTTACAAATCTCTTTCACGCATATTATCCTTTTATGTTCCTCACAGTGACCCTGAGATTTGGAAGGACAGGACTGTTATACCCATTTTCAGAAATAAGGGAAGGGGACAGCACAGAGAAAATATCAGTCGATTCTTAAAGCATACTGGGAAGTGGGAATTCCTTTAGCCTCTAAGAAGACAAGATGGAGAGACTTGAAAAGAAAGGCCTGGGTCTTCCTATCTCAGTATGTCAGGATTGAATGTTGGATTTCTGCAAGTTCCTTCAATTTCTCCCACTTCCAAGGTGTTATGTGTGGTTTGCAATTCTATCTAGCCAGGTTACGCAGAGAGATTTGTCCTCTTTCCCTTCTGTATGTTCTTGGCCCCTGGCATTTCAGGCTGCTGAGTCTTCTGTGTAGTTTTGTGATTCTGTGTGAATAGAGTGGAGGTGTTTCTGGGGTACCTGCTGTAGTTGATGAAAATATCCTAAAAAATTTGCAATGTTCTGCATGGAAATGGGTCTGGGAAAGGGTGTGATTATATAGCCTCTGGCACCACCCAGTCTGCAGTTCTAGCAGAAATGCTGAGTCTATTCGTAGCGCTGGATTTGCAGACTCTCCTTCCATCCACTGTTTCTGTTGGTGTCCTCGCAGCTGCCACTAGTGCTGCCCTTGATTTTCTGTTTTTTTTTGTAAACTAATAGGGAGAAGGCTTGGGGTGGTAAAAAATCTGGGTGAGTCAAGCCCAGTTTACCACCACCATTCTGGGGGACCTTTTAGTTAGGTCCAAGCACCTCATGTGGACTGGCCATGGGCAAGTCCAAGACTCTGAGCCTGGGGAGGAGTGACAGAATGCAGGAGGGCAGATGGGCATGAGACCTATCGCCATGGACACTGAAAGAGGTCCAACCCATGGCTTACTCCACAAGAAGACTTGTGCTCTGACCTCTTTGCTTTAGGACTGAAGGGATTCATAGGGATGGTGCTGAGGTTGTTCTGCTTCTGGGCTGGTGGACCAGAACTAGGCTCTGATTTCCAAAAATACTGCTCAGTGGGTTGTTGCTTTCTATCCCTTTCACTATCCCCAGCTGTTTGTCTTTGGCTCTTCCATCAGAGTTACAGCTTATTAGCTCTGGAAAGGAGATATTTTTGGTACACATCAGTTATTTTACTGATAAAGATGGTAAAGCCCAGAGAGGGGAAGTGACTTGCCCAGGGTCACACAGCAAATCAGTACCAAAGCCAGAAGAACAGCTCTTGGTCCAGTACTGTTCCCTCTGTCCCATGCTGTTCTTCATCATCATCATCATCATCATTCCCCCCTCCCCCCAGAAAAACAGTGAGGACTATATAAGGAAAGAATTCCCCAACATGGACCTTGGAGTTAAAACTGACATGAGCTTGAATTCTATCCTCACCACTCATCAATTGTCGTTTGTTGGGCAGGTTACTTAATTTCTCTGAGTCTCAACTCAGAGACTGGGAATGACTACAGTGCCAAAGTTAAAAGAGTAAAGCCAAGATTAAGTAGAGTAATTCTTAATCTTCTCAGCTCATTAAAAATAATGAATATGTTTTAATTCCCATATTCACCATTCCAATTATGCCTCTACAAAAGGACAGAAGTCTCTGGTTAGTAGTCTGATTCCTTAGGAGGAAATTATTGCTAAAAATTCTCAATTATTTAATGCAGTGAAATTTAAGTGAGCACCTATTAAGTATAGGGAACTGCTCTGGACAATGATATGAAGATAATTCCAGGGTGATTGAAACATGGACCCAGCCCTCAAGAAATTTACTATGTAATGGCCTTCATACATGCAATGGATTATCAATTGCAAATTTAAAATCTCAATTTGTTTCCCTAACGTGATTTTATAGTGCCCCAGTCTTTCTTCTGTTACTGTGTTTCCCCGAAAATAAGACTAGGTCTTACATTAATTTTTGCTCCAAAAGACGCAGTAGGTCTTATATTCAGGGGATGCTATCCTGAAAAATCATGCTAGGGCTTATTTTCTGGTTAGGTCTTATTTTTGGGGAAACACAGTAATGGTATGTGGCTTTAGAAACATAAATTATATAATTATAATATTAACCTAAGCAAAACGTCATTGAAAAGGCAACTAAAATTGAGACTGTTCCTTCACATGCTAATTCATTATGGACTCTGGAGTAGAATCCTCCTATAGCCACCAGGCCATCGCTAAGGGGTTGCCCCTTAGCACCGTTGCCCACTAGGACCAGACCCTGCCTCAGAATCCTTTTCAGTATGGCTGCAGATGAGATTTGGCATTCAAGCTGAAATCTGTTTGTCATGCCTGAGATATACAGTGCTTTGAATTGTTCACACCCAAACTCATTTCAAGACACTTTGGAAATGATTTAGTCTCTATGTTACCTCTCATCCTGATATCATGGGTGAGAACAATGAGTGTCATACAGGGAACCTGTCCAGTTTCACTCAACCTGTTAATGGTAGAACACACTCTTGAACCCAAGGGAATGTGCATTGTGGTGTCTCTGGGGATAGATCCAGGCCACTGTTGCCACCACCATTGTCTTTCATGCCGCCTCTCTACCTATAGCCTCAAGGGCTGGGCCCAGTTATTACCATGTGTCTCTACCCAGCTTGCTTCCCTAACTACCAGCTGGAAATATTTCACAAAGCAGCAGTGAAGCAGATCAAGATGGATTCTTTTACTGTCTGCCTTGCCGCCCCCTCTGTTTTTTAAGAAACATCACCATACATACACATATGTAATTTTAGTCTTTTATGGTTTGAAAATAACACACTCTAGAGGTGGTGTTTCCTGTACTTTGCGTCACACTGCCAGCAGGAAATCATTGCCCACATGCGTCTGTACACCATCAGTACCACGTCCCCCACCCCAGGCATACACAACCACATCTACGACGATGGGCGGTCTCACAGTGGATACCATCTCAGCCGCGACCACATCTTAAGATGCTCAGCTGCTTCCTTAAGGCATAGTTTCTTTTAAATGAAGGCAGTTGTCATTGAAGAACTGCTTTCCAGGACCTCTCGTGATGGTTTCTCTCAAAGCAAAGGGGAAAGGAACCAACATTTGTCAAAGAACTACATTGTACACAGAGCTTCACATACATTTCTCCCCTTCGTCTGCATAGTGGTGTAGCTGAACCCACTCAGCAATGAGGAAATGGGGTGGAAGAGGTTAAGTGCCCTGCAAGATGGAAGCCTTGCTTATCAAACTACAAAGGATGTGCTTCTCACATGTTGTGCTATCTCTCAGCAGATTATGGGGAGCTATGATGTGTCTATGACACAGGGACACACGTTGCCTCTCATTTTCCACTGTAAGGAACATTTGCAATTTATTTCATTGTCACATGTGTTGGTTTTCAGATTCTCTATCAAAGGTTGAATTCCTTCGCAGAAAAGGTAAAGTGTGATAGCGATCTTAGAAACCAAAATCATGTTTGGCTCTCAGAGGCAGAATGGGGCAGTGGAAAGAGCGTTCGTTGGCCAGGAGTCAGGCTGGCTTCCGGCCCCAGCTCTATGTGACCTTGGGTAAACCTCTTAACTTCTCTGGACCTCATTTGTTTCATCTATAAAGGGAGGCCATTGTTAACACTCTAAGGTCTCTTCGAGCTCTCACATTCAAAATAAACATCTAAGAGTACTTTCAAATCACATAGTCTAACCATCTATAGTGAGGGGTTAAAAAAAATAAAAAGGGGGGGGAAATGGCTTAGTCAGCTTCTCCAGTCAAGCTGCTGATTCCTGTTCTATACACAGGTGACCAGATAATATCAAGCAGGTCCTGGCTGTGATGTTAGGACTTTGTCTAATAAAGATGAAAAGCTGGAAGCTGGGGTATGGTCTGGGATTACATGGAGAAAAGTGGGGTAGGCTGAAGGGAAAGTGTCTCTGCTCTTCCGGCTTTCCTCTGTAAGCGCCCACACTCTCTGCACCACGGGAGTTGACATTGGCACTTAGGGCTGTAGATTGATTTCTGATGCACATTTCCAAGCATAGGCCTGACATATGACAGGGGATTCATGAATTAGTGAATGAACAAATGAGCCAATGTGACCTTTCATACACAGAGGAGGGAAGATGACCACCTTTTGCAAGTGACTAAATTCTTCGTACATCGTGGTGAAATGCTAAGCGTTAAATGAGATGATGCACGTTGACTGCCCAGCATGGGACCCAGGACAAAACAAATGCTATGTGTGTATTAGCAGCATGGATACAGGAGTGCCCAGCATGTTCTGCCTGGAGGGCAGCAGGACAGGGTCCTCTCCGTGCTGAGTGCTCTTCTTCTGCCTTCACGTCTGCCCACCAGCCCTTGGGTGTTTATTAAGCATCTTCTCGAGGCTCAGCTCTCTACGAAGCACAACGAGCATGTGTGGAGATGATAAAAAGTCAGAACCAAATGCTAATTTCATTGGTATGATTAGAGTTCAGAAAAAATGAGAGATGAACGTGGGCTGGTAGAGAAGATTTTAACAGCGCCACCTGTGTAGTGTTTTTGTTTTGTTTTGTTTTAATGATCTACATCTTTACAAAATATATGAAATCATCTATAAAATATTTCAAATGACTAAGATAGAAAAAGGAATTGATTAAATCTAGCAGTGATGATATACGTAATTGCACATACTGAATTTGAAAGAATTTCCTATTCTTTGGCCACTTAATAAGAAATTAGCCAGAAACCCACCCTTAATTCCTTACTCCAATGGCTCTTGGCTTTTCCAGGGGCCATGTGTTTCAGTGAGCCCGACTCCCCTTGTGCAGTGAACGCTTAGCATGAGAAGAGGCTTGTAGGCAGGAGCAGATCAAGAATTACACAAGGACCCACACAAAATTTCTTTCAGTTGAACAACAAAAATAAGTAAATAAATCTCATGAGGAGAAATTGAGAGTTGTTATGCTATGAGTGTTTGTGGTTTCTTTTAAAAAGATGATGACCGATGCCATATTTCATCATGGTTTTTCCTATTCTGCTGAAAGATGAGATATCCTGCCTCATCAGGAGAAGGCACGGCCATTGTGACGGAGTATGGTTCGCTCAGCCCCAGCAGTGACAGGATCTCGCTTATCTCTTGCCTGACTCAGACTGGGATGGTTGCTGAGCACTTATTTGTTCATTGATTTATTCACTTAACAAACAGCCTTGGGGTGTCAGCTTTGTGCCAGTCTCTGTGCTACGTGCTGGCATTATAAAAGTGATTGAGGTGTAGTCCTCACCTTCAAGGAGTTTGCAGAGTTGACAGATTAGTGGATGAGACAGACGTGCAAATAGACCATTGGAATATAGTGTGGGAGGTGCTGTCATGGAGGTGCTGTGGGAGCATGGAGAATAACGGCAAGCGGAACTGTGCCCTCGGGAATTGGGGAAGGCTTCCCCATCAAGGTGGTGTGTGAGCTGGATCTACAGCATGAGGAGCAGCATGCCAGACAGAGAAGGAGTGAAAGACATCCCGAGGGAATTCACACTTATTGACCTCTCACCAAGGTCCAGGTACTCCTGTTCGATACTTTCAGATAAACACTTCTTTTGCTCATCCCAGGAGTCCTGCAGAGGAGGTCTTATTTTTCCCTATCTTTACAATCAAGGAGACTGAGGGTTCCTAACTTGCCCAAGGTCACATCTAGGAAAGCTCAGAACTGGGATTTGGACCTCATTTTGGGTGACTTCAAAGCCCATAGTCTTTCTGCCACACTTTCCTGCTTCTAATGTTTACAGAGGTCATGAAAGAACAGTTTGGAGAGCAGTAAGAAGGCTAGTGTGCTGGCAAGTCAGGACACGGTGTAGGTGCTGGGAAATGAATCTGAAAAGGTCTCCCGAAGCCAGGTGGTCAGGGGCCTCATATAATAGATAGTCCTTCACTCCACAAGCACTGTTGTCCAGACACCAAGCACAGAGGTATTGAGTACAGGCCCCGCCCCTAGGGACTCACTCTCTAATTGGGAGAGCTAGAAGAACTTCTCTCTTCTGGAATTGAACTTAAAACTTGGTCCTTTAGGGAGGAGAAAGCACAAGCTCCACCAGCAGCCCAGGAGGGTTGTTTGCTCTGCTGAAAATTTAGGCAACGGGAAAGCATTAGCAACATTTACTAAGAACTATACCCTCGCTGGTGATGCAGAATCACGATGTGATGACACTCCCTGTCAGGATTTGGTGATGGGCTGTCATGACAGTGTGTGTCCAAGGGTTGTGACTAGGCACGTGTGGGACAGGTAATTGGGAGAGGAGAGAAGTTCCAGCAGAGAGCTGGACCCTGTGGAAAAACCCTCTCCAGGCACACTTGGGAGACAGGAAACAACCTTGCTAGACCCAGGATGACTGTACCTCCCACTTCTCCCACTCCCAGGGATCCCTGTGTACAGCCCTCATGCACAGCCCTGCCTTCCCCCTGGTATGGCCACCATACACGTTCTCTGGTTAAAATGCGTAGATTTGCTAGTTAGGATGCGTGCATATTAGCCTGAATGACAGTCATCAAATACTCTTGGATTTATGTAGCGCATAATCTTACAAGAGTTCAAAGTCTCCCTAAGGCTTTTATTCCACTTAATTCTAAATACATCTCTGTGAATAAGAAAAGATAGATTTTGTGGTTCTCATTTTATTGAGATGGATAGAGAGATGCAGAGGTTAAAAGAATTGTGAAGCAGAACAGTGTTTTTCCAGCCACCGTACATTAGGGACGTTTTAAGGAGGACAATACTTGGTTTGCTGGTTAGGTTTTAGCTTTTCAGTGAGTAGGAATGGTTGTGGAACCCTTAAAAGCAATATCTGCGTAAAAGGAATTGGCCTCTGTCTTTGCCTCCGCTCCCTACCCCACCCGCATAATTTTGATCCTTCTGGATTCCAGCCTGCCTTTTCAGTCAGTATTCATTCCCCTGACATGAAGACCCAGCGATATCATGTGCTATCTCTTCCAGACTTCCAGGAAAGTCTCCGATAAACTCATTTCACCAAAATGAAAAGGACTGATAAACTGATAACTACTCCACCAGTCAGTCACTAAGTGTTTATTAGGTGCCAGGCATGTGCAGAGGGTGGCTGACATGCATAAACTAATTTCATCTTCATAGCAACCCCATGAAGTGGGTTACTATTATTAACCCCTTTTTACAGATAAGGATACCAAGGCGTGGGGAAGCTTACTATGTCATCTCTCCCTGGGGTATTTGCATTTGAACAGTGAGCACAGAAGACTGGCCAAAAAGTGAATCTGCCCTTGAGACATTTCAGACATCATCCGGGGATCATGGATTAAGTCTTTGAATTTCTAACAAATGTTGGCCCTGGCTTCTCTGGCTTGTCAGTCAAAGGGGAATATACATGTGTGAGTCATCTGAGACGTTTATGGAATCTTCTAAAATAGTGAGAGCTTCATTTTGGCTGTGTGTTTACAAATTGCTCTATGCAGTGTCATAATGAACTCATTTATTTACTGTGGGTTCTCAGCAAAGTAAAGCTCTTCTCCTTCTGTAGACATTTGCCTGAAAAAATTAAGGATGACCAGCAGCTGAAGAATATGAGTGGCCAATGGTTTTATGAAGCCAAAGCAAAAAGGCACAGAGACAAAATCCACGGCACCGATATCATCAGAGCATCTATGAGAAAGAAGAGGCTCCAGGTAGCAGGTGAGCTGATTTGGCTAGCACACCTACAGCCAGCATTTGTTTGGGAAGGAGGAGTTGGGAGAAGGGAAGGGTGTCAGAATCTCTGCCCACAGAGATCATTTAAAGGTACATTTTGTATAACGTGTAGCCCTCTAGCTTCAAATTTTCTGGCCCTGCATTGGGATGGATGAGGGTGGGGCTGAGTGACTCAGTGTGGTGCAGAAGGACAAAGGAAGCCCTTTAGATGCCGTGCTGAGTAGCAGTAACACAGACACTCAAGGTTTATAAGGATCTACCACCTCTTCTTTCTTTGGTTTCTAACTCTGAAGGTTTCAGAACCTTTTCTCCTGAATAGGGTGAAGAGCTTAGAGAAAGAGATTAGCCTCTTTGTTCAATCACCTTGACATCTGGTACTTCTTTAGTCAACCATGTACATCATTTCAAGGACTGTAAAGACAGTATTTTGAGGGCCTCTTAAGAATTCTGGTGAGTTTATTAAATATTCACTGGTGCCTTCTTTAACTCGGCACTAGTCAGTATAAATTTTGATCCCTGCGAACAGCCCCTGTCTGGATCTAGCCTGTACTTTATACAGAGAATAACAACCACCTTTTGAATGTCTAATACATGATAGGCATTTACTGTCTATTATTTCTAATTGTGGCAGGAATCTTGTAAGGTAGGTTTTATTATCCCCATTCTATATATGGGGCATATAAAGTTCTGTATGCCCAAGGTCATATAGCTGGCAAATGGCAGAGGTGGGATTTCAGTCTTTCTGATCACAGTCCTTGCCGAGCAGGGCTGGCTGCTTAGTATGTGCCGTGCGTGGCTCACAAGGCTCTTGATTTCCAAAGCCATCCAGAGCTTCAGAAATCTTGAGGGGTACAGGTGAGTACTGTGTACTCCATTTTGTAATTGAAAAAACTAGACTTGTATAAAGAGACTTGTGGGGAGTAACTACCCTGGAATGTGAACATATTTGGAAATTGGGAGCCCTCGTATTACTTCATCTTCTTAACATGGATGAAAGTATTCCTGGCACTTACTGGCTACATGGCCTTAGGGAAGTTTCTTGAACTCTGTGATCCTCAGTTTCCAAATCTGCAAACTTGGAAAGTCGCTCCCTCCTCACAGGATAATGCGTGCAAAGAACTCAGCTCTGTGCCTGGAACTGTCATCACTCCATCAATGCTAGTTATTTAAGAGGTGCAGCCCTGTGTGTTTAGAGGCAAAAGAGGTTATTCGCTGAAGAGGGAGCACAGAGCTGTCGTGTGGGCCCTGGCATCTGAGCTGGGTAATGAGGAGTAAGCAGAATTTGGATGTATAGAGACTGGGAGGAAGAGAAGGCAGTGGAGAGGGACATTCCAGACTAGACGCATTCGTTCCTCTTTGTATCCCGGAGCCCAGCCTCAGGCCAGGCACATTGTAAATGTTCAGAAAATGCTTTGCAGATGGTGCTTCTGTCAGAGAGGATCCCTTCCCTGAGCGTCCCCTGGCCAGACACATTTGGTCCTGACCTCAGTTCAAGTCAGATTCACTTAGAGGCAGTCTGAATTTCCTTCAGTTGTCTTTGGAGTTACCTGCCCATTTAAAATTACACCCATGCTCTCACGAGACTCTACTTGGGGCAGGGGGAACATCAGAGCAATCTCCTGACTTCTCTTGCAGATATCATTCCGATCCTGAATACTCAGACTCATTAGTGATTGCCTCGGCACTCAGGGAAGGCCTGAAGTTCAGGTCCAGCCTTCAGTGATGAGAGCTGATATGAAAGGTGTAGGTCACAGAGGGGAGAGATAACCTTCCTGTCTTCATTGTTTCCTGTTTCAGCTGAACAGAGTAAGGATGGAGAAAGCGGGGCAAAGGAAAGCTGGGTGAATAATGTCAACAAAGATGCCTTCCTTCCCCCAGAGCTCGCCGGTGTTGTAGAAGAGCCAGAAGAAGATGTAGCACCAGCAAGCCCAAGGTAAGACAGAGCTGCTGCATGTGGGATTCATGGCTTCGTGTGCTGTGCAGGCAAAATGGCGGGCAATGAGTGCAAATGCCAGACTGGTCTCACGGGTATGGGGAAGAGGGCAGGTATGAGAAAATTTGGGGCCCAATGTGGACAAAGCCTGAGTAGTACGCGCTCCCAGCTTCCAGAATTTCTAACAAATCTGAATATTAAATAAACTTAAAATATTAAGTGATGATGTCTCCCAGCACCAACAATAGCTTTTTTATTTGTACTGAGGATTTTTCCTTAGAGTAGAATGAAGAGATACTCTAAAATGAATATAGGGGAATAAGTCATTTCAGGGAAGAGATGAATTATGATAAAATTGTAACAGCCTGGTTCAATGGAAGAAGCTCAAGCCTGGGAGCCAGACAGACGTGAACTGACTATGCCAGTTACTAGCCACTTGACCATGGACAAATCACGTAACCGCTCTGTGTCTCTTTTAGTAAATATGGTAATACATACCAGGAAAGGCTGTGGCGAGAATCAGTGATAATGTATGTAGGATACCAGGCACTCAATAGTAGGTACTCAGTAAACGCTTTCTACAGATGTAGATTGTCCTCAGTTTTTCAGTCTTGATATTTTGGTGTTTTCCATACATGTTGTCATCTGGCCAATTAAAACGTACATTTGTACATCCTTCCTATAAAGTAGCTGATTGTACATGGTAGATGCTCATAAATGGAAGCATGGGATTTCACATACATGGAGCTTATTTCAGGAAGCTCAGGAAAGGGTGTGAAGACGACCCTACCCCTTTCGCCGTGGTGACTCCCCATTTACCAGCTGCTTACAACCCCCTAAGGGGATGAAAGTCTGCCTTCCTTCCATAGGGAGAGATGAGACCTTAAATAAGAGAAACTGTGGGAACACAGTCATTTAGATTTACCACCAAGGATTTGAGAGCAGTTCCTAAGAGCCAGGTTTGATGGGGATGGGATGGGGACACCAGAGCGCTGACTAAAGGAATTGGGCACAAGTGCCACAGAAGGAGAAAGGAGAAGACTTAAGGGGTTACAGAGTCAAACTTGGCTCACTGCACAGTTTTATCTGGGTCTGACTTCTGTTCTCCCAGGAATTTATTTCTTCTCAAAGGGCCTGAGGGACAGAGGTGCCACTGCCCCAATAGCCTGACTCATTTTCCTCATGACCCCATGTGAGCTGGTGGATTTTACCCCACCTCTTCCTCAATTCGAGGCTATTGAGTTTCCACAGTTGGTGTCTCCATTGTTTTCTGCATTCCTTGTGTGACCTCAGAAAGTCTTTCTGGTCTCATTTGTACACCATAACAGAGCTGCCTCACCAGGATGTTGTGAGATAAAATGAAATGAGGCGTGCGAACCACTTAGCATTTCTCAGGAAGCAGGAAAATCTGCAATTTCCAGGTCCCATTATAATTATGTTATTATAACATAGATGAGATAAGGTCCGGAAGGCAAGAATAAAGATGTTAGGTGTACCCAGCATGCTTTGCTCATTGCATGGCGTGGGTAGTAATCACCCAGAAATGTATATGGAGCTGTTGTTTACTTCCTACTTTCCATGTCAGGAACCCCTGTATCACTCAGTATCAGGTTCCCGCAGTGTTTTTCACCTATATTCTCACCTTTGGGAACTGGGTGTGTTAAGTGTATTTTGGGGCCTTTACTTTTAGACCAAGTGAAGCTCAATAGAATGACTCAATACCTGTCAATATTGTCTTAGCCGGCAGTCAGGGAGTATGAGGCCACAGTGACTGGATATTACAGTTTCCAAAGGAGTTTTTCTAATGGACTTTGTGGCAAAATTCCTTCTTTCTATTGGGGGCACAGTTCTTTGGGGGTTCTGCCTGTGAAGAATGAAACCAGTGTGTGTCCTGAACATGTACCCCAGCACTGGACACTACCTGTGTTCTTTTGGAACTCATCTTTGTTTGCACCTGTCACACCAGGAAGCAGAGAGAGGCTAGATGGACAGAGGAGCAGAGAACCAGGTTCCTTCCTTTCTGAGTGCAAAAGGGAAACGCCAGACGCTCACAGTTCTAACTCTGGTTACTGCCCTTCAGCAGGGCGGCGTTGGCTAGCCTGTGGGCAGTGTTGGCACACACTATGGTAAAGGACCATTGTTATGGTCTTAAAAAAATTTTTTTGTATTTCTAATTATCACAGATGAGTACCTTTTATAAAATATAATAAAAATGAATACTGGAAAAATGAAATACAGAAAACAACAAAGGCATGCCAAGTACAAGCCCACTGATGGTGTGCTGGGATGTCTCAGCCAATGCTAAATTTATACTCTCGATTTCTGTACTTATCTCATTGTGAACCAGTAACAAGCAGTTCATGCCTGGCACTGGTCCACAAACCACACCTTGACAGCACATCATGTCCCTCCCCAAATAATTGTACAACGTGTACGTGGTAGTCTGCCGCACATGACTGAGCCAAGGTGGGGAGTCAGAATAAACACAGGAGAAGCTCTTCCCCTGTGGTCAGGAACCTGCCCTAGACGAAGTGTTATGTGTCCTGATTACAGAGGTAGGCCTGCTCTGGGATGAGAAGCCCCTCCTCGTTACTTATGATGACATGTTCTCTAAAGCAAGTTTGCTGCACCGGAAAACACTGAGAGTCTGGTAGTCTCTCTACGGACCAGGGCACCAATCCTTGCCGTTGGTGCTTCTTTAGTCTGAAGGAGCCTGGACATAGACTGACCTTTTAGTATCTCTCTCTAATCTTTTCCTTTAGGACCACCTCTCTGAGGACTGGTCCCTCTGGTAGCTTATATTGTCTTAGCTCTGTGGCTGCAGACGAGGCCAGCCCATGCTTCTTAAAAAAAAAAAAAAAAAGTTTTTCCAATGTATCACAAGCTTTCCAGTTCTTTCCCCCTTCTGGATCCCCCTCCCACATTCCTCCTTATCCCACATCCCTCAGTTGCCTTCTTTCTCCTTTGAAGGGATCTAACATCCATTCCACTCTAGGGAATATTTGACTTTTCAGTAATGTAGGCCTGTCTGGATGGAAGTTCAGAGCTGCTTTTATGATGAGCCAGTCTGTGGGCAATGCATTTGATCTTTTGTCCCTGGATTGATTGCAATCCAGTGATGTGACCGTGTCATTTCTTGGAGGCCTGCATCACAGAATCACTTATATTGAGCTCTTAAAAGAATCTTTCTTAATCCTATAGGGTCTTGGATTTACCCAGATCAGTTGTGGTAGGAATAGTTTCACTGTGACATCAGAGTGTTTTACGTGTGGATGAGAATATCTGTGTTAGATAAATCTGTAGCATGAAGTGTGGTAGCACCAGAGAAGTAATATTTTACCTAAAGAAAATACTAACTTGAAAGGCTTGGCACAGCTTATTTCCTAATTTTCTTCCTTCACGTTATCTCTGAGCCATTTCTTTATTTGTTTATTCATGTGTTCAAGCTTCACTGAGGGTAACGTGTGCTAGCACAGTGCTGGGTGCTGGGGATGAGACACAGTGTTACCTTCCAAGGAGCTCACTGTCCAAAGGGAGAGATCAACAACAACAAAAGACACAGGAAAAAAATCACTTGCAGAATTTTCTTCTGATTCTAGATGCTGTTAGCATTTAAGTTGGAAAATACCTCAGAAGCAGGTATATGATGGCTGCTGTTATTTTTAAATGTTTTAGAGAGAAAGGCTGGTTAAGGTTCAAAAGCTTTTTAAGTTTGAAGGTTGGGGCACTTTATGGCTGGACATGGGAGCAGATGGAGTGTCTGGCTGCCTGTGTAGTATGATTTCAAGATGGGGGCAAAGACCTCCCTGTCCCCAACAGTCCCTGCCACAGCACTAACATTATTTTTTAGTTAAGTTTTCAAAGCCTTGCCTTAGAATGCAGGCACTTTTAGGCGGAAACTCCTAATGCCAATATCATAGTCTAACATTTTAATAATCCTATTAATGAAATAAACAAATTTTGTCAAAGTGTTCTTTTCTAATATTGCAGGTAGTTTTCAAAGTGTACCTGATGGAAGAAATTACAGAACACAGGGCATGGGATTTCGCTTGATGTATGGTTTAAAAGCGCATCTTGTGGAATGTATTGAATATCTTTTATATGCAGGACAGAGTTTACTGCCCTCTGAGAGGGATTCTAAGATGCAAGACACAGTATTTAGCTCTAAAGAGACTGTATTCTCTTAGGAAAAATAATGCATCCATATAAGAATATCTGATCACATGATAACAAATAGTACCAGGCAGAGAGCAAATTTTTAATCCAAACTACCAAGGAAATGTGCTTGAGACAAGGAGACCCACTGCCAGCTGGGCTGACACGGGCAGCTTCACCAAGGAGGTGAGATTTAGACCAGGCCTGGAGAGGAAAGCGGAGATGTGGGCAAAGAGAACACAGCAAACTCTTGAGGGAGGAGCTGGGGGATAGGGTGAGTGGAGACAGCAGAGAGGTGAGTTTTGGGGACAGTGAGTAGAATAGACCAGTTGGTTTGGCATGAAAGGTCAGCAGAAAGGAGGAGTGGGAAAGTGTCTTGGGACGGATGGTGGACAAATCTCCAGTTCCTTCCTGAGGAGTTCAGACTTCATTCAACAGGCCTGAGGATCCAGGGAAAGGTAATGAGCAGAAGAGGGACAGAATCAACGTTGCGTTTGAGACCATTCCAGCTTACTGGTGGAACGCTGAATGGTTTAGGGGAGGAGAACTCCGGAGTCAGGAGGTCAGACATGAAGTGAGTACAGCTGACAGAAGTAAAGGCAGTCCCAGACAGGTAGAAAGGAAGTGACAGATGTAAGAGCACTGGGAAAGAAGAGTCACCTGGACTTGACTCCTCTGGCCAGAAAGCCCCGTGTTAGTAACGGGAGAAGTCAGAGGCAGTATAGCCTAGCCAATATGATGATTGTTTGGGGAGCCAGGGTCAGACACACTTGGCTCAAATCCCCAGCTTTCAGTAACTGATTTTGTGACATTGAGCAGGTTACTTAACCTCTCCGAACCTCCATTTTTCTCACAAGTTAAATGGGGAGAAGGGTATATACCTCACAGAGATGTTGCAAAGATCGTTGGAGAATAAGATGGTTAGTGTAGTGATGGTTGCCCAGTAAAAGACAGGCAAGCAAAACGTTGCTATTTTCCTCAAGACAAGTAATGCAGAGCATAATCTAGGAAGTAGCTGTATTTTCAGACAGAGTTGGAGGCATAAGACTCTTGTTTTCATTTTTTTCTAGTTAAGCAGGCTTGTGGACTATAGCTATCCAGGTATCTCTCCCTCATCCCATTTCCCCCCATCCCAATCACAGGGAACCCAGTGAGTACTGTGTGTTTCCTGTATTTTAGTGTCTAACCATGTGTTCTGAATGCCTCATTTCTTCCTCTCTCTTGTTTTCTGACTAGCAGAAACAAAGACGTTTTGTTTAAAATCTAAATAATGTGCCTCATTGTAGTTTTAATAATATGAATTAAAAAACAAAACAAAACACAGTCACCTGTCTGCTGCTGGCTTCCCTGCCACTGGCTCAGTTGGCTATCATTTGTTCAATCATTCACCAGTTGTGTCCCAGGCAATGTACAAGGCATTGTGGGGGATATAAAGATGGTCAAGATACTTTTGAGGTACCTCCCAGGTTACTAGGAGAGATATGATATGTATTCACAGAATGAGGCTTCAGAGTATGCTTGAAATACATAGCTAGATGGAATTTAGCGAGAGGCTGGTTTTATCTCTGGGAAGGAGGGGGTAACGTGATGTGCAATACGGGCAGTCAGGGCTGCGGGCTTAGAGTAGCAGGAACTGGATTTCCAGGGAACAGAGAGAAGAGAATGGAGGCTCTGCGTATCCTTTGTTCTCAGTGAGTGGGAAGGGGAAAGGAGGAAGATGGCAGGAGAAGATAAGTGTTCCTTGGAGGCCCCCGACCATCAGCACCCGGCTCAGGTTCTCTGGTTATTACGTGACTATTTTATTTACTAAGAAAGATGATACAAAACATTCTGAGAAACTGAGCATAGCATGTACTGTACGGTTCCTCACATCGCCCCCTGGGTTCTGAAAATGACACTCAATAGAAATTGCTTTCTAGTCCTGAGCTATTGGATTTTTTTTTTTTTTTTAATTGTATGGACACTGAATTCTATCAGTGACCAGATGTCTTTTTTTTACATTGGCTGCTAGAAAACTTGATTTAAATTTGTGCCCACCTGTTGCAAGAATAGCTTTCTATAAGGTGTTTTTCTGTTAGCCTTAATTCTGGCTCCATTGTTAAGTTCCTACTTTTCTTCCCTTCCATTTCCCTCCCCATCCTTTTGTTTTCCTGCCTTTCTCACATCTACGCGATCAGACCATATATTATATACCTCTGCTTCATCTGCTGTAATTCCTTTCTGGAACAATGAGGAGGGTAACAAAAGGAAGAAGGGCTTCCTCAAAATGTCCTGGGACTAACTGTACAAAAATAACCAAGTGCAGAGGTAAAGAATGGAAAGGAGGCTGCAGGAATATCTAGCCCATGCTTTCCACAACAGTAATCTTGAGCAAGGCTTTGTGGCCCTGGGGCAAATTACTCGTCCCAGCCCCAACCTCTAACTCCTTTGCTGCGTGGTGGAAAGCCAGCACCCTTCCAGGAATTTTCCAAGTCTTGACTGTGATGCCACTAAGAGAACTGGGGGAGTTTCACCAGGCACGGTGGTTTCAGCCAATGATGACTTCACCTCCTGTGCCTGAAGCAGGGCCATTGGAGCAGGAAGTCTGAGCAGGTGTTTTTTCCCTCCCCTTCTAGGGCCACTATGACCCTCTTTTGCCCTTCTTACTCAGTAGCTAAGGGAGTGGTTGTTCAGGAGGAAGCCTGTTCAACTCACTTGTCCTCATTCATTCTTGGCTTTCTCTCACCCTGGGGCTGTCCTGTCCCACAGGTAGGTAATCATGGTCTAGGGAATCTTCTTTACTTCTCTAAACCTGCTCCAAGCTTCTAACCTCCCACCATCTTCTGGATGCTGTTCTTGTCCTTATCCTTCTAGTATTTGAACAAGAACTCATCTGGCCAGCCTGGAGAGTTGGGTTGCAAGTTCTCAGTAAGTTGCCCAAACCCACCAGCGTCTGTGCTCAGCATCTCTTAGATCTGCTGTTTCTTCTGTTCCTTTGACGAGTCACTTGTCTCACCTGAGTCTTCTCTTTCATTATTTGCTACCTGAGAGCACTGCCGTTCTGGCCCTGGCCTGTGGAATGAGGCCGTAAAGCTTCATTTCAGCAATGATGTTCCCTCCTTGAGGTCATTTGCTCACTTTCATCTGCATCTGATATGAGCTTCTGACTTTGAGACAAGTTTATTTCTACAAATTCAAATTGTGAACCTCCTGTGTGCCTGGTATTGTGATATAAACTTGAGGGATTCTGATGGATTGTTTTGTCTTGTCTCATACCTGTCTTTCATTTCTGCTCTGCCATTTCTTTCGCTTCACTGCTTAATCATCTCCCAACTCCCTCTCCCTTCCTGGCAGTTTGATGTTACAAACTTTCTCTCCTATCGTGCCTTAATAGTTTTTGGTTTCAGAGACATGATTTATGCTTCCTCAAAGGGTGAGTTTTTATTCTCTGAATTATTGTTTCTTTTGCAGTTCCAGTGTGGTAAATTCAGCTTCCTCCGTGATTGGTATGTCCCAGGAAAACTCAAGAAAGTCATCTGTGTCGCCAGCTAAGGTAGACTGAGCTCAGACTTTGAAAATCTCATTTTTGTCAGAATGCCATTTTTCTCATTTTATCAAAGCACCATGAAATAAAGAGGATTTTTGTAGTACTGTTTTGGTACCAAAAACAGATAATTTTTACCACTTAGTATATGAAGTGTCACCTGGCCTAACAGTCCATGAGAGAATTCCTGAGAAGGAGGATTCGTTGGAAGATGAGTCCTCCATACTTCAGCGTGGTGTGCTGTGCTGAGGACCCAGATTTCTTGCCCTAGAGAATAAAAAGTCTGAAGCCACTGGGGACTGCTTCTTTTAAGCGTATGGAATGTGGCTTGGTAGTCCCATGTGACTCCTTATTCCTATTCACAGCTTCCTGACTCTGTTAGTGGTCTGCCTGGGGGAGGGAATTGCCAATTTATGAAACTAGACACAGTAAACATTGATATTCAGTCTTACATGAATGAAAAAAATTCCGTTTACTGGTACCCTTTCTTCGTTAGAATTGATCATTGTAATAGTGACTATGAAATACTTCAAGATATCTTGATAAGTGTCTTTTAAATTCTTATAGAAAAGATTAGTTACAATTCTATTTAGTATGGCTTTAATCTAGCACAATGAGAGTCTTGTTGGTCGAAAGAGCATTGGTGGGAATCTGCCCTGATTAGAGTCTCAGATTTACCCTGATCTTGACAAGCTCTTTGATATATCCGGGCCTAAGTTTTCTCATCTCTATAAAATGTGAGGAATAGGTTTGAATGACCTGTTGTAGGACTCTGGAGTTAAGTATATTTTATACGTATTTTATGCAGTTTTTTTGTTTTTTATTTTGTTTTTGTTTTTTTGTAAAACATATATAGTTATTCTATGCTAGCCTGATTAACCAGGACAATCATTTTTCAGACATGCCAGATAGAGTTTACTGGATAAAACTATCAAATATTGGAGATAATAAGCATTTGCTAACACTGAGTTGCTGTTATGACATTTAAAATGAGTTTGATAAACACTGTTTTTTTCCCCCAGCAAAGGAAGAATCCATTTAATAGTTCCAAGTTGCCAGAAGATCACTTATCTCAACAAACCAAAAATGAGCAGTCAAAAAATGGAAGGGCTGGTTTTTTTCAGACTTCAAAAGAGGGTAAATATTATTTTTATGGACTAGATATTTTTATCTTTGTTATCTGTGGTCTAAGGGAAATTCTCAGAGTTCCTTGAACTAAAATAACTTTTAAAAGAAAGTGAAAGGTCCTGATGGTTTTCTTATTCTGCTATGCCCATTGGTTTCCTGCTTGAGAGAAGAAAGCAGAAATTTTTGAAATTGGAGGCTCATGCATTCCAGTCTTAGAGCTGACGCTTGTGCAACCTTTATGCCTTGGGTTCCCCCTCAGTGAACTGGGAAATTTTTTTACCAGAGGCATTCAGTCACTTATTTAAGAGCATTTATTGAATGTCTACCATGTGCAGACACAGTTCTGTTTAAAATTAAAAGAGTTTACCTCGAGAGAGAAAAAGGCCACTTGATAACGTTATGATCTTCTAATCTGTAATTATCAGACCAATCCCTCAGGAGTATTAGATCAGGTTTGTGACTTAATGAATTTAAATCTGCTTCTTATGGAATTTTACCATTCTTCCATACCATTAAGAGGAAATACCAGACAATAATCTCTTTAAAAACAACGGTAAGAAAATTCCACAAACATTAAGGATGGACAAGGGGTAGAAAATTAACAATTGAAAGTGGAGGTAGGAGTTTTAATTAGTCTGTTTTAATATTAGTGTACTTCCCCCTCTCCACTGGGTGTACTTTATATAGCATTAAATATTTTACAGAAAAAAAGTCGATTTTATAGAAAAAAAGTCATTGGAATATGTTACCTTTCTTTTTCCATTTTGACAAAATTAACTTTTGTTTTAGGTATTGAGTTTTGTTTTTTCAGCTGAGCTCTTTTTTCTGGTTTCCACATGTGAATTTTTTAAGTAACTTCTGTGCTTTTCCTTCACTTCCATGAGGGAGTTTTAAAAATACATTTAAAAATTTTTTTATTAACTATAAAATACCACAAAGAATAGATATGTGTAAAACACAATAATCTTAAATGTACAGTTCAATGAAGTTTATGCATGAATTTTTAAAGGCTTTTTAATTAGTTCTGTACTTATGCTTTATTGTCTTTGATATTTTAATACTTCTGCCAAATGTAGATTAAGTTTATCATAGGTGCTTTTTGTTTGTTTTTTTAATCAGAGGTGTTTTAAATTATAGAGTTACTCTCCATTTGATATATCACCTAATGTGTTTTTATTTTCAGGTGAATTGTCAGAGTCAAAAGAACAGTCATCTGTCCTGGATATTTCAAGCCAAAAGTTAGAGAAACCAAAGCAGACTTTTCCAGACCCTGGGAGTGAATCCCAAATCAAAGCACCAATCCCCAAAGCCAGGAAAATGATCTACAAATCACGTGATTTAAAGCAAGAAGATAACCAGTCTTTTCCTAGACAAAGGACAGACTCCCTGAATGCGAGAGGGGCTCCGAGAGGGATCCTTAAGCGCAACTCCAGTTCCAGCAGCACAGACTCAGAAACGGTCCGTTTGCATCAGAACTTTGAACCCAAAAGCAAAATTGTGTCACCTGGCCTAACAATCCATGAGAGAATTTCAGAGAAGGATCATTCGTTAGAAGATGACTCCTCCTCAAACTCACCGGAGCCATTAAAGCACGTGAGATTCTCCGCAGTGAAGCATGAACTCCCGCTGAGTCCCAGGCTAATCCATGGCCGGGAAGTGGGAGAATTCCGCGTTTTAGAATCTGACAGGTTGAAGGATGGAACACAAGATGTAGGGGACATGGATGAGTTTGGGAAGGAACCTAAGCCTTCCCAATACAGAAAGTCTTTGCCTTTACCTCAGTCAGCCTCAGGCCCAAGTGCAACAAAAAATGGAACACATCAGCCAACGACTTCCGATTCTTTTCCGATTAATGGGCACCCTTCTCCCTCAGAAGTTTTACCTGCAAGACCACAGTCCATTGAGAATTCACCCACTGTCAGTGAACAGAAAGCTAAACCATCAGAATTATCAAGGCTTGAATCGGAATTGTCCAAAAGCCCTGCTGGTAAGAGAGTTGTCACTACCAGGCTATAAGCGCTGACCCGGTGAGCTTGGCATGGCCGGGTGAGCCAGCCCTGTAGAAAGGCGGTCTGCCTCTTAGCCACTCCAGCTGGAATTCAGGCAGATGCCACTGGGGAATGCTTATATCTCTCATGGGTTTGGAGGCTTTCCTCAATCACCAATAGCACAAGGTTAGCACAGTTTCTGGCCCATTATGTTTCACCCTAAAAATTGTAATCATATCAATTATTTGAACAAATTACAGTGTTTTGAGTTAAATCAAGGTGTTTATACAGAGTAGGAATTAAAGGTATGCTAATACCTTTTTATAGATTAAATATATTATTACTCACCTAACTCAAATTTATCGATTGCCATTTATCCAAACCTTTGGTGTCTCTTCTACTCTCCAGAGAACCTTCACTTTCATATCCTCAAAGGGTGGGAAACTAGACTTTGAGTGCTCTCAATGAAAGAGCCTCAGACTTTGGCCTACACAGGGCCTCTAGCCATTTGTTCTTAGCCTTTAAAAGCTTTGCAGGAATACTGGCTTTCAGTGTGAGTTGAGAGGCAATGAGAATACTGCTTTTTCCTGCCAAATAGTTAACTAGCCCTCTCTTGGAGATTCTACAACTCAGGGGATACTTAAAACTGCTTTCCATACTTACATGATTACTTTGTAGTTCTTATATTTTAGAAAGCAAAAACAATGGGGAAAATCATTCTGTGTACTCTCTGCCCTCTTCAATAAGTCTTCATCCAACCCTATGATTATATCTTTATAGTCAAGAAAAATTTTAGTACCGTGTCTCCCCGAAAATAAGACCTAGCCGGACAATCAACTCTAATGTGTTTTTTGGAACAAAAATTAACATAAGACCCAGTCTTATTTTACTATAATATAAGACTCCGTCTTATATACTATACTATACTATACTATACTATACTATACTATACTATACTGTAATATAAAAAACTGGGTCTTATATTAATTTTGTTCCAAAAGATGCATTAGAGCTGATTATTCGGCTAGGTCTTATTTTTGGGAAAACAGGGTAGCAACAGTCAAGTTTCTAATCTATTTGCTCTCACCCTCCCTTATTAGTCAGTATTAAGTTAACCCTGAGTCACTTTTGCTTAGCTCTACAGTTTCATACTTGTTCAGATCAATCTACTTCTCAAAGGACAAAGCATTTTCACCACCCCTCCCCCCTGCACATTTAAAATCATTTGAGCAGAACAGAATATTCTCTTTTAAAAATTAAAAATTAGCAGGTGCTTCTTCAAGAAATGAAGGAACTCATATTAAAGGAAATTATTATAGTTTGAGTAAATATTGACAGACAATTGGATGATGCTTACTGAAATGTTTATTCAAAAAATGAAAAAAAATTTCTTCGGTAATATTTTCCTTTATTATAATTCATAGAAAAAAATGAGTAAACCTTCCTTGTTTTTCAAACTGCACCTACTTTACCACAGAATATCTTTGAAATTTTGTATTGACTACTTATTTGTGCTTTCTGTTTTTTACATCACAACTGGCCATGAAATTTGGGAGGAAGGCATCATCATCTGCATCCATTTTGATTGGCAGACAGGCCTTCTGGCCTCAGAGTTTGTAAACAAAGTTCTGCTCACTTATTAATACCCTGCTTTTTTCCTGCTTACCACAAAAATAAAAAGTAATAAACGGAGCACAAAATGAAAATCAGGACCACAAAAATGGTAGCCTCTCTGCAAATTATAAGGGTTTGACTTTAGCTTTGAGCTCCAGGATAGTCAATATCATACTCATTATTGTCCTGGGGGGAAAAAAAAAAAACCCAAAACAATTCCTTAGAAGAAACAAAATATTCCCTGGAATCAAATAACTGTTCTTATTTTAAAAGTAATAAACTTTCACTGTAAAACATTTGAAAAGAAAAAATGCCCTCAGATGCACTGATAATGCTATACCTCAATAGCTAAAATATATGGTGGATGGATGCAAAAGTGATTCCTCTTACCATCACTCCCAATAACTAATTTTATTTAAAAAATTAAAAAACAGAAATGCACACAGAATGAAACAAATATCATCGGTGATGTCATTACTCAGCATTGACTATTGTTAACATTTAATTGTAGAGCCTTTCAATAATTTTCAGGCATGAATATAATTTTAAATTATGTTTCTATTGCCCAGACTTCTTTTTTCAGTAACAGTATATTACAAACATTTTTCATCGTTGAGTAGTTTTCTCTTAAACAGACTAGCACAGAATTCTTAAAGATTTCTCAAAGAAACTTCACAATTGTTGACGTATATTTAATAGTGCAATGTGTAATTAAGAAAGGAAACCAGTATCCACTGTGTGCCAATTATTGTTTAAGACTTTGTTGCTTTCACGTTTAGCCAGAGTTGATGATTAAAATTAAAGATAGAATTTTATTAACTGATTTGTCCTCTAGCGCGTTTGAAATGCAGCTGACTTCATAAAAATTCAGGTCACAAAACTTTCAGGAACATGTATTGCACAGCTGAGCATTTATATGGAAGAGGGAGAAATGCTAAAACAACTGAGCCTTAACTAAAGGGGAGAAGGTTTTGAGTTCCCTTATCTAAATGTACCCTGTGTGATAATGGTTCAGAAAGGATTCTGTCTACTTTCTTGATTGCTTAGAAAGAACTTAAAAATCCTCCTCGAGCCTCCTAGCCATTGGTTAGCCAACATCAGGGAATAGGTATAGATCACATTCTCTATCAGTTCTCATTTCAGTTTATTTGACTCATAGAAACTACTTCAAACTCACAAATTATTGAAGGGAAATAGGGGATAATGAAGGAGCCTTTTGAGATCATGGTCCTAAAACTCCAGGGTGTACAACAATCACTGGGGGAGCTGTTAGTAAAGATTCCTGGACCCCATCTTCAGACTCTGGTTTAATAGATCAGGAATAAGGCCCAGGAATGCAAATATCCTCATTGTGCCATTCTAAGGTTCTGGACGGAACTCCTTGTTTAATCTTCTTTGAAAGTTATTTTTCCAACTCCAGAAACCTCTAAGTCTGTGTTTTTCAAACTTGGTTATAAGCCTTTTTTAGGATTTATGAGTGTGCCAGTGGATAGGTGGAATCATAAAATCACATGGTGTATGTTCCTGGAGTGTTAATGTCATGCAAAGATTTGAGAGTGGGAGAAAATTAATGTATAAAATGTAACATGGAGCAGAATACAAAATTCACATGAATTTTTAAAATAGACCAGAGACTTCAAAGAAATTTCCCAATTCAGTCCAGCTCCATGCTTCCAGGGCACAGCATTTACCTTCCTTTACATAGGGCATATTTGGTAGAATATCTTAATTAGGATGGTTTACATTATAATCCCTGAAAAATGCTGATATAAACAGCTAATGGTGTGGAACACGTAAAAAATACAAAGTTCCTTTTTTAAAAGATAATGTGAGTTGTTGAATAATAATTCTTTAAGCATTCTCTTTTCTTATTTAGAAAAGCATTTCTGTATTGCAGATGAACTGTCTCGTGTTGAACCTGAGCCATCTCAGGTGCCAGATTGCAGTTCTAGAGACCATCAGCAAGGTAAGCCTCCTCTTCTCAAGGCCCTAAAAGCTAAGACATCCTCACGCTCTGGTCCATATGCCACTGAGATAAGGAAGACAACTGATGATTCCATATCTAAAGTCCTAGACTGGTTTAACCGAAGTTCTCATTCTGATGACAATAAATCCTCTCTCCAACATCCCCGAAGAATAGAGCCCAAAGGAAAAACAGACTCAAACTCACAGATCACTACTGCCTTGGTGACAGACGACACCAGTCTAAATGAAAATGGCTCAAAAGCTCTATTATCCACCAAAGTTGAATTAACACCCATGGGATCTGATTCAACATTCCAGGTAGAGGGAAATATGCTGCCTTCTGGAAATTGCCAAGATAATGCGAATATCAAACCCAAATCTATTAATTTGTCCCAACAAGGCAAGGAAGGTCCAGGCATATTGCACCCATTTGAAATCTACAGTCCAAATCAAGGGAGTAAAACTGTGGACTATAGCCAAACTTCGAAAAACATAGAAGGAAATGGGGTACCTCCCCCAACCAGTAACTCTTCCTACAGTGCCCTCAAAGGAGCTGATGCAGCAGACCAAGTTTTTTGCAACAGTAAGGATGCCGGCAGCTTAGGAGAAGAAGAGCCCAAAGTTCAAGTTTATGAAAAAAACAAAGGAAACTCAGAGGTGAATTTTGACTCTTCAAAAATTGTCAAAGAATTAGGTTTGAAAGACGACATGAGGACAGAGAGAGAGAGCAAAAGAGGAGCTACTTTCATCGAGAAAGCTTCTTTAGAGCCAGAGGATATTGAGTCGCTCCCTGGGGCTGCCGACAACAAATCTGCTTGGAAGAAGCCTGAGGACCAACTACAAGAAAAAGCTAGTGAGAGTCCCAAAAACCAAGTGCAAAGAGAGAAATACAAAAGAGTAAGTGACAGAATATCATTTTGGGAAGGTGAGAAAGCTGCAGCTAAGTTAATTCATAAAGAACCCACATCTTCACACAGTCAGGGACAACCTTCTGCTAAAGCATATCAGCCTGTGAAGTCCATGGACAGTTTATCTACAGACCAGAATGAATATAATCAAGTCACTGCCAAACAAGTGGTCCTAGATGAGGATGGCCAAGCAGCCCATCTCTCCAGTTGTCATTCCTCAAATAAACCTGAAGAGGCCAGGGCCCAAATATCAGGTGCATTCAAAAATTATCCTTTATCTGACCAATCAGGTAAAGTGTCTCTGTTTCAGAATAAGACAAATGAGACTGTAAAGAGATTGCCAGTGGCAGATAGTTTGCATTCTGGAAGAGACATCACTTTTCTGGCACTACAACATCCTTCAAATGTTGGGAGTGAAATACATACTTCTTTGGAGAAAGACAGATCTCTAATTGGTGAATCAAATCCCAACAACTTTAAAGTTGTGTCACTAAAAGAAAGAATGAATGAACCCAGTACAGAACAGGTCTATAATCACTCTCAATTTGAGAATTTGAGAAAGTTTTGGGACTTAGGAGCCAAGCCAAACAGTCAGGATCATGATGAGAAGAATACTATCACAACAAACCAAAAAAATTCTGTGCCTTTTAGTAGCCAGAAACATAAAGAATTCCATGATATTGAATCATCAGGGGAAAATACCCATGAAATAGAGACACTTCTGAGCCAAAAAAAAGTTCCGGCAACAGAGGAAATAGAGAAATTAAATTCAAAGTGCACACTCCAGGTGTCACCAGATGAAACCACATTTCCGTTGAGACCACCCAGAAAGTCCACTCATCAGTTGCCAGGAAATGAGTCATCAAAGGAAAATGTGGAAAAGAATACAGAATGGTTTGGTACTCCAGTGTTCAAGGAAGAAAAGGATTTCTCAGACCAAGAGATTCAAGAATCCATCGTGAAAACTAGGGCTTTGTCTAAAGACTACAAAGACATTTTTAATGACAGCTTACAGAAGCTGCTTTCAGAAGCTTCATCACCAGTAATCCAACTTTCTTCTGGTGGAAACGTTCATGGAAAACAAGTGCTTGAACCAGGTGTTTCTGAAAATAAGACATGGCCTGAAAAGACAGATTTTGCTGATACTGATGAAGAAGCCGAAAGACGTAAGGAGATCATTAATGAGCGTGTAGACAAAATAGAAGCTCCTCCAAAGGTCAAACTAAGCACTTGGGCTGCGAGTCTAGACAAACTCCTGAAGGAAGGAACTGAAAGTTTACCCTCTCCCTCACAAAACAACTTGGAACCTGTTACCACTAGGGTCAGCTCTGAGCCTGAAGAGAGTGGAGTTTTTGAAAAAGGGACAGAACTGAGTTGCAATTTGTCAGCCTATCAGAGAAGAAGAATAGTTCCTTTTCCAGAGGGGGAAAAAACTTTGGGAAAAACAGATCTCACCCAGAAAGCTGAAAGTAGTGAGTGCCAGCTGAACATGGAGAACTTGTGTCAGATGGCTGCAGAAGGCTCTCACCCATTGGATCAAACTTCCCATCTTCATAGAAAGGGTTCTTTTGGGGATGTGGCCAACTCTTCCCGAGATGCGCCTTCTTCCGGAGATGGTCATCTTGCTCCCCAGGAGAAGGCACTGCCTCCTCAAAGGGAAATTTCAGAGACTGTAGAAAAAATCATTCTTCCACCCAAACCTGTATTGGATGATGTAAATGTTGTGTTACAAAAGCTACTTAGAGAAGCTTGGTTGAGTTATCCAGTTGAGAGGGAAGTAGTTACTGGAGAAGTGAAAGAATTTCCTGAAGGACGACAAGCGGCAGGTAGTCCCAAAACTTCTTCGGCCACAGTGGACATCATAGTCCCAGACAGAAAGGACTTTGATTCCTTCAACATAGCTCCTGATAAAACTCATAAAGTTGGATCTTATTTAGCTGCTGAAATAGCTCCATCAGAACAAATACTTAGCTCATCTGGTTCCACGGTTGCTCAGTATGGCAGAAAGTTACCTCAGGAAGTGGCGGAAATTGTGAGGGAAACAATTATTCAACCTAAATCAGAGCTACTTGAATTCAGTGCGGGCTTAGAAAAACTACTGAAGGAAACAATGGAAACTCCCTCCTCAAAATATGAAAGGGACACAGAGAGTCTTTGTTCATCAAAGTTAGTAGGTAGTACTCAAGTGCCAAGGCAAGCTGCTTCTGAATTCCACCCTGAAGAAATAAAAGAAACAGTAAAAAAATCTGAGGCTCCATCAAAAACTGAGAGTGCTTTTGATATTGGTTTTGAGAAGCTCCTTAAAGAAACATCTGAAGCTCTTTCTTCTCAGCCCCAGGTGTCAGTGAAGGAAGAAACTCCTGAGAAGGAGACTTTACAGCCAGAGCAGGCCAGGTTCTTGGGGAGAATCCAAGAGGCCCCTGGAATGAAGCTTAAGAATCATGTTTTCAAATCTCAAGTCAACCAATGTGATAAAGTGTTGGGAGGAGAAGCTATGACCGATTTATCAGTGGATCTCTGTGGTTCTGAAAGTGGAGTTGAGATCCCTGAAATCCCACAACTTCATGTGGACCGTGAAACAGGGACCACTGAAACTATAAAACCCCCAGAGTACAGGAATAGTGAAAGTGAGTTTGCAGGGGCTGGAGAAAGGGCTTTTCAGGAACCTGGCTTCAAAGTGGGACCTGAAGCAATTAGTGTGTCCAGAGATAGACAACCTATTCCTCTCCTGACCACCAAGGAAAACCCTACAAAAGCAAGTAATGTTGAATTGATTCTGGCATCACCATATGAGAGACAAAAGAAAGAGGAAGAAAAAGAAGGTGTCTCTGACTCTGATATTTCAGATGGCAACATCGGTTCTAATGCAGAAAGCTGGAGAAATACCTCCAGTGAGCATTTTGAAGTTTTTAATCTATTGGTTAATGAATTGACTTATGGAATGATGATGTAAAGGGTGATAGACTTTTTAAAATTGGAATTAATTTGACACTCCCAAATGGTGCTGAATTCTTCTTATCACTTCAGTTCCTGCTAGCCTTTCTTAATGAAAAACTATATTTTCTTTTATATTCCTTAATCAAATAAGTTACATAGAGATAGCTTTTCCTACAAGGCAGTGTTTTAGAATCTCATTAATTCTCATTAATATTCTCACTGGCACTTTATTCTCTTTATTCTCATTCTCGTTAATCAACAATAAAACTTTTAGCTTTCAAAAATATTTTTAAACTTTTTTGGGTTTAGAAACTACCTCTAAAACATTCCTGCTAGTTTTCTTCCTGGAAATAATTGGAATTTCTTTTATAATTGGCAATCCAAACAGAAGTCTTTCGTAAGATTTGTGGCAAAAAAATGCCACAAATGGGCACGGATTTCCCTTTTAAGAGCAATATCTTACCATAGTACTGGCTAAATACCAGGAACAAAGTGCACAGCTGGAACTTTCTTTCCCTTGGATCCCTTGTGCTATAGAGTTTTTGTTGTCACTCTCTCCCTCTTGTTTTCAGTTATCTGCAGAATCTTCCCCTCCTAGAGTATGACTTTGGTCAGATGACTTCATTTGATTCCACCCACGGGCATTATCTGGCTTGTGGCATTTCTTTGACTCCAGACTTGACTAAATAGATAAAGATCTTAATCTATTACCATATTCATCTAA
Source organism: Rhinolophus sinicus (assembly GCF_036562045.2). Lineage (NCBI taxonomy): Eukaryota > Metazoa > Chordata > Mammalia > Chiroptera > Rhinolophidae > Rhinolophus > Rhinolophus sinicus. Next base: position 109,764,979 of record NC_133756.1, read on the forward strand.
GTGGATTTGGGGGTACTGGTCTCAGCCAGGCTATAAAACAGGGTTTGTCTCAGTTTGCTGTTCTGATCAACACGGGCATTTTAGCAGAGACACGCAGGAGCAAATAGGAACGAGAAGTTACCTGATGAGAGCGATGAAATGATAAAAGATGCTCTCTCGCAGGACATTTTAACCAAAGTTGCCCAATAACTAGTGTTGATCACCTTCCTGGTAATTTTAATAGGGATTTGTCATTTTCAAGCCCCCTGCGGTCTCATTGAGAACAAATAAGATTTACTGAGTGGCCACCTTGTGAGGTTTGGATTCCTTGGCAAGTAGCTGTAGGGCTTCTTGAAAACTGACCAAAGAACTCGTTTTTAATCCTAATTAATTAAGTTGACGCCCTTTAGCAAATGTTGCTGGTAATAAAAGGAAAGTGAAACACCAGTCTCTGAAACCAGACATGTAAGATGTTAAACTTGTTGAAGTAGATTTGTACTAAGTTACCCCATCAGTTACTAGGGAAGCTGACCCTTAGGAGGAGAAGGGCTTGCAAATTTGCACTTACATTGGAGACTATTGCCTAGTGTACGTATCTACATTTATAATGTATCAGCGTCACCGATTGAAAAGCAAGAAGCCTGTCTAAAAATGAAGTAATCAATTTTAAATACTCACCCAGACAGAGCCCAGAGGAGGTGTTTTAAAATTATAAGCCAAATAAGAGATATACAATGGTACAGTCATAGTTTGATGTCCTCTAACCTAAATTATTATTTTAAAACAAGTGTGTGGGGGTGGGGTGAAAGTAGGGAGGAGCCTGACTACAAAGCCACCGTAGTTTTGGGGAGCAACCTGACATGTTTGAGTCTCCACCAACCAATACTTCAACATGCTTCTTTGAAAAGGTGGAGGAGGGGTTCCATGGTCCAATACTTTTGAAAATGCTAGGAGATTATACACGTGGTTAGCATATTAAAGTTTCGGAGAAGGTCTATAGTGAGAAATCTTTTAAATTTGAACCCAAGGCATCCTGAATCTCATTCATCGTAGAATCCATTTGCTGTAGAATACCTATTAACACTAAGCAGAAGTGGGATGCATTTCAGTAAAATATTAGTATCTAGAGAAGTGCTTCCCAAATTCATTGACTCCTTAATGGGATCATTCATGGGTTTAGCAAACATTTTTGAAATGCCTATTGCCAACAACTGTTTTAGGTCCTGAGAATACAACAGTGATAAATGATAGTGCTCAGACCAGGGCTTATCCAGGACGGAGTTTTTACTGTCAAAATAGAAAACTTAAGTACTATCTAGAGAAATTTTTTGTAAGGTTAGATGTATTCAGTTAGATGTATTTAGTTATTCTGAGGTTATGCCCTTCCCCCCCTTTTGGTCCTAAAATGTCTTTCCTTTTATAAAGTAAAGACATTAGTAGATGATAGATCACACCACCACCCCCATCCCCCCATTTAAAATGCCTTAGCAAAATAAAAAATTGACTACCTCATGTCATTTCCCAACATTTTGATGGAAATTTTACTAGCTCACAAAACCCCAAAAGCCTACATCTGTTGATCAAGAGACTTCACCCATCTGTGTATTCGATTATACACAGATGTTAAACATCTGAATCCTGCCTTCTATGGTTTTCAGCTAATTTTTTTAATGTTCCTAAAACCATGTTGTGGCTATCTTCAAAAGCGAGAAGTGAAGTGGAAAGATTCAAAGTCTGGCACAGAACAAATCATGGGCCTAAAATAGAGGTGTAGAAGACATTAATGTGGTAATCTTGTTTCTATCTGATTTATGCTTGCAAATATTTCTTGACCAAAAAATAAGAGTTTGGTGGGTGTTTTTGTTTTAGTTTTATTTTTTTTGTATTGTGCAGCGTTCATCAGTTTTGTCTTGTAACAGGTTCAGAAGAAGAACCCAGTCCTGTTTTGAAAACTTTGGAAAGGAGCGCTGCTAGGAAAATGCCTTCCAAAAGTCTAGAAGACATTTCATCAGACTCATCAAGTGAGAATAAAGTTTGCCCCACTGTTCATGCCCCTATCTAAGCTTCAAAATGCTTATGTGCTCGTCTGTGGCCTCACTGCATGCTGTGAAGCAAGGCAACCCCCCTAAAGGGGGGCTTAACAGATGAGAATAACCTTTCCCAAGTGAGCTAAAGAGTCTCACCCTAATCCAGCTGGAACTTTGCTTCAAAAATAATGCATGAGGTTTGGTTACTAGAACACTAGATTTCCTTGCATTGAAGAATCCCAGTTTGCATGTTTATTCAAGTACAGTGAGTTTTAAAAGATAGTAGCTAGTGATTCTAGCAGTAGCAACTAACATTGTGTACTAGGTGCCAAGACTCGCCTAAGCGTTTTACATGCATTATTTCATTTACCTGGCGTAAGCAACCCTGTGAGTGTCAAGTTGTTGTCCCCATTTTTCAGATGAGGAAAATGAAGCTTAGAGAGGTCAAGTAACTTGCTTAGGATCATACAGCAGAGCTGGGACTCAAAATCAACAGACTATTGTCAAGAGCATTTACGAAGTGACCATGTTGTACATGACAGTGTTGGATGTCTGATGAATTTTGCGTGATGTGGAGATGAATTAGTCCCTGGCTTCAAGGACTTTCCTTTTTCTTTTATCCCTTCTTTTCATGTATTTCTTTTGGACACGGGAACTATAAGCCTAAAGACTACCTGACACGCAACACTTAAGGCACAACTTTCCCCACTGGCTGCTGCTTTAATGGGTGAAGGATTTCTGAAGTATGATAAAACATAACGTATGAACATAGGGACTTGTGAGCCAGACAAATGGACTTAGCAATCATGACTTCTAGGGGCTTTGTTCTTATTATTTTTAAGCTAAGATATACCCCCAGGATTGCAGATGGTCATGAGAAAGTTTATTGAGTGAAAGTTAATCACTGCCAAACTTATGATTAAAAATTGACCATTGTCATGTTTAGAATACTTTTTATGCATCTGCAATTGAGACTAGGAAGTCAGAATTTAAAAAGGAAAAGGGGGGGAAAAGCCACTAAACAATGTCTAAAATTCAGAGATTCCCAGGGCTCCAAAGGCAGTATTCCTAATTTGGCATGCAGTCCTAACCCTGCCAAAGATGTTGGAATCTCAGGCTTGGAAGGGACCTTGAAGGTCACCCATTCCAAACTCCCTCCAATGCAGGAATTCCCTCTAAAGCCTCCTCAACAGGTGGCCAACCCCCACATCCTCTGGAATGCTTCCAGAGGAGTGTGCAATCCCGTTGTTGGACAACCCCGATTGTTCTTGGTGATGGGCCCTGAGGAAAAAACAAAACAAAACACACAACCTCAGCACCGATTGTTCAATTTGGCAAATTGAACTTGCCTGCGTAGCTTAAGGCTATTTCCATGGTGCAGCTTTAAAGTACTCAGGAATGTGTAGGGTTAAAAAAAAAAAATCACCATCAGCTGATGGGTATTCCTGCACGCTCCCTTCCAAATACCGATACCCACTCTCACACTCGCCTGCCAAGATTCCACTTAGCAGCTGGTCCCCAGTTACATCTCTTCAGTTGACTTCCCAAGCAAGGCTCCCAGAGGCGTACACAAATGGTGATGCACACACAGAAATATTTGTTAATGACCATGGGTTTGGGAAGGTGTTAGTCATGGTTAACATCTCACCCTTTTTAGAAGAATAGAGAGGCTGTTGCAGCCCCATGCTTTCTCCTGCTGCCAGCCGATTGCTTTCTCTGAGCTAACCCTCTAACCCTTGGGAGTCCGTGTGCAGCAGTATGCTGATGTAAGCTGCGTCGGGGCTGAAATGGGAGCTCCTGCTATGGCACTGGCTCAAGTAGCTAATCTAAAGAGAAAGTATTTGGGGGAAGACATCTTGGTTGCACCCCTCACTGCATCTTGACTAATTGCTTCCAACTCCGGGGGCTTTCAGGGACAACCTCATTGTTCTTTCTCACCAAGGGTCAGCCGTGTTAACCATTTGTTAATTTCTCCTGAACAGATCAAGCAAAAGTAGATAATCTGCCAGAAGAATTAATACGTAGTGCTGAAGATGGTAAATATCTTTATGTATTTGCATGTCTGTCTGTGTGTTAGATTCTGGGGCGCTCTGGGCAGTCACCGGGATGACGCTGTTGGATAAATAGAAACGTCATTTGCTCCTGGGTGATGAATGGTGCCTAAGTTATTATGAAATGGTTTTGACTTGGTGCATTTAATGCTGTTTGTTTTCTTAAGGCTTCTGCTAGTGATAGCGTTGTGAGGATCTCATCGGAGACCCTTGGGAAGCGAGGGTTTCTATAAATAGAAAATTGTATTTCTGTGGGAAATAGCGGATTTTTGCTACTCTGACTTGCAGCAGAGCTCCCTGTGAGTGGGTTCCTCGGTTAAGTTGTTTCTATATTTGATTCTCAAGTTCTCAGCATTTAGATCTCCCTGGGCATACCTGGTAAAGCTTTATATTCAAAGAAAAAAATCCTGGAACAAAAGTGGGGATCCTGCCTCTGCTCATGTAAATGACAGTATAGACCAAGGGTAAAATGAACTGATTCTGACTATTATGGAGTCAGAAGATTTTGAAGCTTATCAGTTCATCAGCTATCACTTGGCTCCGATATAAAATGAATAATGGAATAGTGCCTTGGTGGGGGGAGGGATGGAAAGGAGTATGATTTTTATAGTTCAGCAATCATGCAAATGTATAATTTATAGTTGTATGCTGGAATTCTGTTTTCTAAATTGCCTTCACTATAATAATAAAAATGTGTATTCACCGAGCTCTCCCATATAAAGGCAGCAACAGAGATCCTCAAAGATCATTCCTTACTTTTATGTAATAGTTTTGTCTTTCTCACTCTGTTTACAACAACCTCATCGAAATAGGTGGGACAGGGATTTTCACCTTCATTTTACAGATAAGAAAAGCTCTGGGAAAGTAGCTGCCTTGTCTAAGGTCCTGTAGCTAGTCAGTCAGTGGAGGTTAGGACTAGAATCTCAGTGTCATTACTCCTTGTCCCGTGCTCCTTCCATTTTCTTAGCAAATTGGAGGAAAGATACCAAACAGCTCCTATGCTGGATGTCGTATTTTTAGTTGAACAGGAGCCCTAAAGAAGCTAAGGAAGAGTCAAATTGGGGAGTGGATCAAAGCAAGCTGAAAACCTGTCAGATGTATTCTGCAGTCTCACTTGTGAAACTGACATTTGAGCTTTACTTGCATGTCTCTTTAATCCTTCTGTTAAAATGGTATTTATTCTCAATGTTGCTCTTCTGAGTAGATCAAAAAGCAGATCAGGAACGAGATACAAATGAATGCATACCAGGAAGTGAGTAGCAGGATCTTTCTCACAAATGACTAAATGTTGCCACTCTACACGATGTTAAATATACTGAAATAACTAACCCCATTAATAACAGCTTTATTATTGGTACTAAACTCTTGCAGCTTACAAAACTATTTCATTCTGGCAAGGGTTTTATTGCAAACTGTTTACTACTGTCTGTGTTGAAAGATTAATTTGTGGTTCCATGGAGGGAGAGTTACAGATTTTAAAAAATTATTTTATATACATATACAGGTATTGCCTATATATGTTAATGGTGAGTATAATCCTTTTGTTAGTCTCTCTGCTCTTTGAGTCTTGGCTTAAAATAAAGTTGGCACCTTCCAATATCACGTGGCTTTTCTGTTGCAGTATGGTCTTGAGGATTGGATCTCTGTGGCCTTTACACAAGACTGTAGACGTGAAGCAATTTATCATTTATTTGGAGCGAAGAAAGAACTGTACTTTGACAATTAGTACGAAGTGTGGTTGTGTATGCCACTGCATATTTGTAGAAGCAAATGTTATTATGTCCAGGGTTTAGGTTCTGAGGTTCAAAACTGGACTCAACCGGTATATATTCAGTGTGTAAAGCAAGTGAACATTTGAATCTTAAGAAATAAATGTACACTTGTGGGGGCGAATATCCCTCCATTAATTAATATCCACTGCCCAGCAAAGATAATGATTCTTCACTCTTTTCTGTTCAATCATAAGATGACTATACTTACCTGTGACTACTGTGTTGAGGACAGAAAGGACATTAAAAAGGTGTTTGTGGGCCTAGCAAAGCACGCAGGTATGCGTGTGTGTCTTCCGAGCTTCCGGATTTCAGTCAGTTTCATAGTCCTAGACGCTGGAGATCTGACGATAATGATACACGTGCTTGCCCTTAGGCGTCCATGGGACTTTTAACAACATTTTCCCCTGTCTTTGGATGTGCTGATAGGTCTTAATGACAAGAGCAGCTTAAATGAGGAGCCATTAGATGGAGAAGCAAAGTGCCAATGCTAGAAAGCAGTGACAGCTAGTCTGAAATCTGAAAGTGTCCTCGTGAGGTCCCCCTGCCAGAGATGAAGTTGCTCTGCTTTGGCGCATGACTTAACCAAGTCTTAAGAGCTACCTAGGAAAAAAGAGAATCCAGGCTTCAGCCCTTGGTGTGTGTTCTCTGTCCTGCTGCGGCAGAGAAAACAAGACCGCTGTCCCTCGGAGGGGTGGTGGGTAAAAGGGACTTTTTCGGTTGCTTTGGAACTGGCAAATCCTTAAATTGGGGCATCTTATTTTGTCTTGCTGTTTTGTTCAATGTTTAGTCTGAGGAGTGAACACAAAACACAGGCATAGATATTTATCTGTCTGTCCATCTGTCTATCCGTCCGTCCGTCTGTCTGCCTGTCTGTCTATCCATTCATCCATCCACTATATCTGCATCTTCATTTGTGACCTCCTGATTAGCTTAGTTATTGGTCAAGGCAAATAGAGTAATTATGTAGTGAATTCTGGATAATTAATTTCTCTCTAAACTGATATTTTCTAAGATGACTCTTAATGCCTGGGCTGAGATTATTCTTTTTCTCTAGTGAAGAGTGTATTCTTACCACAGGACAAAATGAAATACATGATCTGTATTCTTGAAACTAATATAATATTGACTGTCAACTGTAATTGAAAAAATTTTTTTAAATGTTTAAATGATTAACTGAAAAAATGAAATATGTGATCAAAACATAAATAACTAAAGCCCAATAAATGTAAAACTGACTACAGTTGAGTAGGGGATATACTTTGAAAATAATAGGGAACAGTATTGTGATAAAAAGTTTTTGCATACTCATTGGGCTACCCTGTGCCCTCATGGGACCTCATCTTACACTGCTTCTGTATAAGTCACTCAAATACACCCACATCCACACACACACACACACACACACACACATACACAAACATACACGGGAAGTGATTAAGGGGGTTACCATCTTGTGAGACACATAAATATATTTTGGTACATTTGTGAGCCTAAGGCTAGGTGAGAACTATGTGAATAAGCAAATATTTAATATGTGTAGTTCAGTTTTCAGTTTTCCTTCATTAGATTTCATTTAACTAAAGATGACTTTAGCTAATGCTTAGGGCTGAATTTGAGACTTTTGAGTTACATATAGGAATATAATTTGATTTTTATGTTTTCTTAGCATCTCTTTCAGGGATAAAGCAAAGTCAGTATATTTGTTTCACATTGAAAAGATAATTTAAAACATCTCTATCATAATATATTTTTCTGGGGGGCAGATATTGGGGAACATTGTGTTTCTCCAGGGTCCATCAGCTCCAAGTCTTTGTCCTTCAATCTAGCTGTGGAGGGCACAGCACCATTTTCAATCTTAGTTGCAGGGGGTGCAGCCCACCATCCCATGCCAACCCTGTTGCTAAGAGCTCGTGCTCTAACCAACTGAGCCATCTGGCTGCCCCTTCGGCAGCTCAGTGGCAGCTCATTGTCTTCAATCTAGTTGTGGAGGGCGCAGCTCACTGGCCCATGTGGGAATCGAACGAGCAACCCTGTTGTTCAGAGCTCGCGCTCTCACCAAAGGAGCCATCTGGCTGCCCCTCTATCATAATATTTTATTGTTGTTGTTTAGCAAATACGTATATAGAGCCTACTTACATGGGCCAGGCACTGTTCTAAGTGCCTTGAAATATATGAACTCAGTATAAAAGCTATCACTACAAGAAAAGCTTAGACATTGTGATTCTTAGACAAAGAAGAAAACAGTGTTGTAAAGAGAGTTATATAAATTAGGAATATAATTCATCATCTTATTACCGTGTTTCCCTGAAAATAAGACCTAACTGGAAAATAAGCCCTAGCATGATTTTTCAGGATGACGTCCCCTGAACTTAAGCCCGAATGCGTCTTTTCGAGCAAAATTTAATATAAGACCAGGTCTCATTTTCAGGAAAACACAGTATGACTTCCGCACATATTCTTACTGTAGCAGAAAGAAACCATCTGCTGCATTTTCATATCAAATTCTTGGAGTATCCTAACTCGAATCATTTAAACTTGGCCTTAGGTACCTCTCTTGAAAATTCTCTGAGTTGACAGGTATCTAAATAATTTCAATGTCTATAAAGTAATTCATTTTGAAATTGTAACCTTTCCTAATTCTGAGTGAGCAACATTGTCAGGAAAGTAATCCCCACAATCACTAAACAAACAAACCTCCTCTTAGACACTCAGTAGCCAGGGCACATTTGTGATTGAGTTGTGTACAAAGATCCTTGCTGTCTGATGAAATAGTTTTCAGCCTGCAGCATGTTAAAAATATATCTCAAGGAGATGAATCAATAAATTAACAGATCTCGTGGTTCAAAATTCTGATGTGAAAAAATAAGTTAAAACCTAATTGCATAGGCAGCACATTTTACTATAATTCAAATCCAGCTCCAGTTCAATAAAAACGAACGGTTTTTAAATTAATTTTTATTTTCTATTTGGTTCAACTCCTTGCTAGTTTTCCCTATGTCTTTTATAAACTGCATGTTGCTTACCTTACGTGCATGTGAATTACTGTACCTTTAACCTTTTTACAAAAACATCTCTGTTCATAGATGAAAGAAAAGTGTGTTTTCAACTTATGCCTTATGTTTGTCTGACAATTGTATGGATAATTTTGAACGAAAATGCTGCTGTTTAGTTTCCACAGTGCCTTCTCAGCCTGATAATCAGTTTTCCCACCCCGACAAACTCAAAAGGATGAGCAAGTCTGTTCCAGCATTTCTCCAAGATGAGGCAAGTTTGTCTTTTGTACCTTCAGAAAAAATGGAACGAAAGAGGTGGATTTGCTATGCCAAGGTTGGTGAGTTTGTATTCAGCCGGGGCAGAGACCAAAGAGGTCAGCAGGACTGACCCTTGCCTTTCATATCAATAGAGGTAGTGTTGTTCATCCTGGAACAAGGCAAGGTATGTCTCATTTGACTCCAACGGTAACTCTTTCTGGTAGAGAAGTCAAATTGCATAGATTTGGGAATGTGACTTTTGTTTCAAAGTGGGTACAAAGTAAGAAATCCAGGCAGAAATATGTTGGCATGAACTAACTACTCCTCGTTTAGAGCAGAGTTGATTTCTGGAAGCTTAGTCTAGGTAGCGTGACTAGCTTGAAAGCATTTGTTAAAATAATTAACAATGATATAGCAAACTTTAAGGATGTCTACTGGGTGTAGGCACTTTATATACATTATCTCATTTAATCCTCCAGCAGCCCTGCGAGGTGGGCTCCCTCACGATCCCCAGATGTTACAGATGAGGAAACTGAGACTAAGAGAGGTGAAGTAACCTCCCTCAGCTAGAAAGAGGTAGAACCAGGACCAAGGCCCACATCTGACTCCCATGCTGTTACTGTCTCAAGTGAGAACAAGACTGTTACCTACCACTCACTGAGTACCTCATTAGTATCAGGCACTTCATATTCATTCTGTTATCTGACTCTCACTAGCTCAATGCGGTAAGTACTGTTTTCTCCATTTTATAAAAGAAGAAAGGGCCTCAGAGAAGTCAAGTAACTTTCCCAAAATCCCACAGCTGCTAAAAAGTAGATCTAGTACTGTCACTCAGGTCCTTTGACGTAACTAAGATTCCATGTTCTTGCAACCAGGCGGTTAGGAGTCTGAGCTTTGACCTCAGACATTCCTAGTCCTGACTATGCTGCTGATTTGCTGTGTGATCACGGACAAGTTCCTTAACATCCCTGGGTCTGGTTTCCTAGTACCTACCTCCTTAGGTTGTGAGGACTCAGCGAGCTAATGTGGAGAAAACAAATAGCGTGGTGCCTGATACATAGTGAGTTCCCAGTAAGTGTTAGCTATTACTGTTTGCAGGTTGGGTCTGATTTTTGATGGTGAAATAAAAAGCTTCCTCCTCAAGCATTCTCTTCGTAGATGGAATATGAAGAAAGCTTTGGACAACACATACATTATACCCCTCCTCTCCCAACCTTCTGGGCACCATTCTTGGGCCTTAGATGAACTGTTAACTGCAAACAATCAGCTCTTGCATGGGCTTAAGAGCCCACATTAAGGTTCCTTTGGAAAGAACCACTCATTCTTTGAAACTGACTCATTAGTTGGAGGCCAACCGTGGGCACCTCGTGGAGTTTCTATGCTCTTATACCTTTGTAATGTGCTTTGATCTTGGAGGGTCATGTGAATGGACCGTATAATAATTCGAGAGGCAAATAATGCCAGTTCCTGCCTGTTTTTTTTTTTTTTCTCCGCCCTTCAGTTTTAACCTGCTGTCTCAGTTCCACACAAGAGTCCAAATCATTTGAGTTTGTGCATCAGAGATGTCAAATTAAGCTGTATCATTTTCCCTTTCAAAGTACATGGGGGTTGGACAGAATACTAAAGAAAGTGGAGATGAAATCAGGCCTCACTCCTTTGTCCATTATCCCTTTGAGACTTAGCATCAGTAACGTGTTGAGTGCCAACTGTGTGAAAACCAGTGTTACAGGTCAACAAGACCTTCCAACAATTAACTAATCATCTGATATACTAGGTAGAATGTAGTACATGCTATAATAGAAGGAAATCGGCTGCAAACATGTGGGGGAAAGTGCAACAACAGAGACTTTAGAAAGGCTTGGATTTTTTTTTTTTTTCTAATCCTTGAGTATTCTTTTGTCATCCATATAAGTCATCAATTTTGTTTTTCTTTAACTCCTTTCTTAATCTGCACTAGAATTGGCATCTGTTATATTGATACATAATTGCATGGCCCTGGAATATGTCGGCATGAACTAACTCCTCCGCCATAAAGGTGTTTTCCTCACCCCAGGAGCCATGAACTGCTTCATAAGCTCTCTACCCTCCAAAGGAGCTCATTCTGAACCATGACGTTTTAAAGCTGCCATTTAATAAACTTTAGATCTAAATATAATACTTATTGTTGCTATTTTTCTTTCTTGACCCAGGTAAATATTTCCTGAGACATATGTAAAATAAGCACTTTGTTACTATTTTTTTTCCATAAATGTGTTAAACTCTTAATGTGGGTAGAATGTATAATTTAATATACTTCCCTATAGCAACAAATAGATAAGCACAGTAGCGCTATAGAAATTCATATGAGGTGATTTAAATTTTTTTAAATATATAACTTTTAGTTAAAACAGATCAGACTAGCATTTATTTTTCCTACTTTAATAGTGTCATAAGTAAAAGGTTTGATTTTTAGGAAAGTTAAAGCTATGTTAATAATGAGAGAAATGAAGCATGACATTTTATGGTTTGACACTAAAACTTAGACATTTTATTGTCTGGGTAAAGTTAATTTCTCATATATATCAGTAAAGTTCTTCAAGGAACATAAATATGTAATATTAAGAAAGAATAAGAAAGCTCACAGTCATGCTGTCTTTTGTATCATCTTGGGACTACCTTGTAGATGAAAAAAAAAATCATTCTGTTACTTTGGTAGCTAAGCACTGCTGTCCTCCTTTAGTGAGGTCCAAGGCAGACCACTCAGCCCACCCTGAATCCCATTCCATGGCAATTAGCACTTGTGTCCTTTGACCTTGGGAAATATCATAGATCAGTGGGATACCAAAATATTATCTTTAAACAGAGATTCTGATCTTGACTCATTCTGCATTTAAATTTTGTGTATATTATATGATGTTTTGTAGAGTGATGACAGAGAAACAGATACAGCATCAGAAAGCAGTTACCAGCTCAGCAGACACAAGAAGAGCCCAAGCTCTTTAACCAATCTTAGCAGCTCCTCTGGCATGACGTCCTTGTCTTCTGTATGTAAACAAAGGCTCCATGTTAATATCTCACCGCTTGCGTGAACCTCGCTCTGCCATGCTCCTGCTACTGTAAAATGGCCTCCTGTTGTGTTTCGCAGATTCCAAAGGCACAAGCTTTTACTTCTAAACCACCATTAGCTTCTGGCTAGCTACATCTTCCTTTTTCTTTTTTTTTAAGCATCAAAGAGTTCATACCCGTTATAAATCAATCTGGTTTTTTGGATGTAAGCACTTCAAAAATAAACCTGAATTTCCAACAAAATGAACCACTAAATTTTTCTGTGCAAGACATGGATATCTATTATAAAGTCTACTTATATCAGATAGGCTTTTATATACTGTTGGCGGGTACAGAATTGTAACTCTCTTAGCAAGCTTGATGAATAAAAGTGCTGAATCCCATAAAGAATAGGAGAGGTGATTCTGTGCCTTATAGAAGGCTTCTGAACAGGGTTTTAAAAGAAAAGTTCTTTCAATGTGGTTGCTCGCATTTGATTTAGAGAATTTGACTTTATGTAGAACTTCTTTCTTAAAGTGAGGTAGTTGTGTGTGCTTGTAGTATGTGTGTAGAAATATACAGAGGGTGCCAAAAAAAAAAGTATACACACTTTAAGAAAGGAAAAAAAAAAAACTATTAAAATTACATTGATGGTAACCACTTTGAGCACCTCTTGTAATTGCAGAAGTCAAATGTGACTTGTATTCATCTTTTGTTATTGGTATATATTGAGTATTACAATTTTAATACAGTTTTTTCCTTTCTTAAAATGTGTATACATTTTTTGACACCCTCTGTATATATGTAAATATATCTACATACACTAATCCAAATATTTCTCTAATATACATACACCTGCACATGTACATAGCTCTCCAGGTACATGGCCCAGGTATGCTAAACAAATGATAAAGCTGTGCTTAAATTCTAACTACCGTGTTTCCCGAAAATATGACCTAGCTAGACAATCAGCTCTAATGCGTCTTTTGGAGCAAAAATTAATATAAAATTCGGTCTTATTTTACTGTAATGTAAGACCAGGTCTTATATAACATAATATAATATAATATAATATAATATAATATAATATAATATAATATAATATAATATAATATAATATAATATAATAATATAATACCATGTCTTATTCTACTATAAGACCAGGTCTTATGTAATAATAATATAATATAATATAATATATAATATAATATAATATAATATAATATAATACTGGGTCTTATATTAATTTTTGCTCCAAAAATGCATTAGAGCTGATTGTCCGGCTAGGTCTTATTTTTGGGGAAACACGGTAGCTTCACATGTCTCAAACTTTTTTTTTTAAGGATCTATTTAAATTGAATTTCTGCTGCTAACAATCTAATGCATGGTCTGGGGAAGACTTTAAACTCCCTTCATCAATCATCCATTTTCTACCCTTCCTGACCTCTAAAAGCTTATGGCTCAGTCAGCATTTTCCTAGATTCAGTGGATGGGTAACATAGTAAAATTCCTTTTTAGTGCCTTGGAAATTGGATCGAGCAATGTGTCACTGTGATTTGTGTGCCTGGGGCTTCTCACATCTCCTTTCTTTAACACTTTAAATACTAAGCATGCCTAAAGATGGAATTCTGAATACCCCTTACCATAAAATCACCCTGCTATGAAACGAGCCAAAATCTAAATAACTTTTCATTTCACTTTTCATCTATGTGTTTTAGGGGCAATTTTTTAAAACACTAGTTGGGCTATGTATTGTCATGTCAGGTTGTCTGTGTTGCTGTGTGTTTATGCCATATTAAATTAATTGCTTTTATATGCAAACTAGAGAAATAATGGCAAGCAAGTTTTGATTTATATCCATGATCCGTGTGTTGGGTTCAAGAACGAGACAGAGATGAGCGCTGCATGTTTCTGATGCTTTCAGGTCAGTGGCAGTGTGATGAGCGTTTACAGTGGAGACTTTGGCAATCTGGAAGTGAAAGGAAGCATTCAGTTTGCCGTTGACTACGTGGACTCACTGAAGGAGCTGCATATCTTTGTGGCCCAGTGTAAAGACTTAGCAGCAGCAGATGCTAAAAAACAGCGTTCAGACCCGTAAGTACAGTTTGGGGTCACTGTTGTCTCTTAGTTACTCTTAATCTTGTAGAAATTGCGGAGGACAGAAAGTAATTGAAGGGAGGGCATGGGTGTGACTGTGTTAAAAGGAATGTGTGAAAGGAAAAGTTGTGGGGAAATGCTGTTTTATTTACTATATGTATTCATATACCAAAATGATCAAATCACAAAAAATGTCAGAGAGGCAGAAAATGTTTCAAGTTGGAAGGGGCTTTTGAGGTCATCTTGTCCAGTTACTTCTTTTTTAGAGATAAGGAAGCAAGGGCCACAGAAATTAAGCAGCCTGTTACATAAATTCTGACAGTCAGCAGCACAATGAAGAATGAGGGCTCGAATCCCAGGCTCTTTCCACAACACTCTGAAACTTTCTCTAAAATTAGGGACATGTGGCACACACTTCATAATGTTCAGTGGTACAGAAATAGCTCAAATTCTAGAATGAAATCATTTCCATATTTAAATTATACTCTACAGAAGAACTTTAGGCGGAATTAACACTTCATCTTTGAACTCATAGGTTTAATTGCACTTCAGGATTTTTGCAAAAGTTAAATGGTGTTACCACCTATCCCTATGCAGAAGTCTGATTCTTAATTATTTTGCTAGCATAAGCCCACTTCTTTTTGCTTTCATTATAAAAACAAGTGGGCTCAATATATATATATTTTTACATTGCATATGGTTTGATTGGGTGTGTGCTGACATTGGTTTTCAAAAGACAGTAACAAAACTTTTAAAAAAAATTCTGCAAAGCCTTTCTTCATAGGAAACAAGCCAATAGAATTAAGCACTCTGAGGTCTGTTGTTTTCCTACCCCCCATACGCCCTTAATAGATAAGGACAAATGAAAAGAATTCTGAAAATCTTCAAAACAATATAAAATTGTCAATTCCACTGAAATCACTTTAAACTTTTAAGTACAAAGGTGTTGGTGAGGATATTTATTACTTACTGCTTTTCTCGTTATCATGAAATAATTATTTCTGTTAATTTTCAATGCATTTTTAAAAGTAGAAGTGGAAATACCACTACAGCTTTCTCTGACTTTCTTGTCTGTTCAATTCTCTTTTTAGATATGTAAAGACTTACCTGTTACCAGAAAAGGGCAAAATGGGCAAGAAGAAAACACTTGTAGTGAAGAAAACTTTGAATCCTGTGTATAACGAGATATTGCGGGTATCTATGAACTCTTTAGGAAAATCCTAAATCGTGACCTATGTGTTTAAATAGCCACATCTTCCTGAGTAGCATCTCTACAGAAGAAGTCAGTCACCAAGAGAGGAGAAGGAAAGGAATAGACATTTTTGGAAAATATGCTTTGTATGAGATGATACACCATAAATGTTGCATGCATTATCTCATTCATTCCTTACATACCCGGCCAGGCAGGTATTATCTGCATCCTACAGGTGAGGCAAAAGAAGCTTAGAGAAACAGAATGACTTGCTCAAGGATACACAGCTGATACAGTTGAGCATTGCAATGAAAATGATCTTCTAAAAGTGTAATTCTGATGGTTACTTCTCCACTTAAAACCTTTTAGGATGCCCATTATCCTCAGGGTCAAGTCCATCCTTCACTTGCACACCAGGGCCTTCGCAACCTGAGCTCCAGCCTCATCTTTTCACATTTGTGGTCATTGCTCAGGTCGCTGTGATTTTGTTCTGTGCTTGGGAAGAACTACATTTTCTCACTGGGCTGGGACTCTCTGTCCCTTTAGGATGGAATATTTCCCGCACATTCCATCCTTAACTACCTCCTACAGCCTTAAATGCCTCATCCTATGAGAGGCTGTCCTGGACCCCTCAATGCCCCTGCTGTCTGCTCCCTCCGTCTTCTTGTTTTATAACAGACTCTATTAGCACTCAGCACTTTACTGGTTTGTCTGCTTTTCCATTAAATTGTAAGTTCTCTGAGGGCGGGGACCAACTCTGTGTTGTTTAGAAACTGTGTGTTCTTGAGTCAATGACTTAACCTGTCTGCACTTCACATCTGCAAAGGGGAGATAATAGTAGTACCTACTTACCTGCAACAGTAGCTGTGAACATTAAATATACATGAAGTGATTAGTACACATTAAACACTTAATAAATGTTGACTCTTAGTACAGTGTCTGGGATAGGTACACCAGAAAATGTTTATTGGAAGGACAGATAAATGGAAAACATCCCTGGCTCAAATACCCATATTCTTTTCTTCCCCCAAACTGCATCATGCTAAGTGATGAGGAACAGATAATTTAAAACTACAAATAGAAAAAGTGCTGCTCATTCCCTCTTTCTGAAAATTCTGCCCAAGTATTTGGTTATCCTCTGAGAAAAGAGGTAGAGTTAAATTAACTCTCAGTCATCCATGGGTGAATTTTCTGTAGCAAGTTTTAATGGCAGTTTGACTATGCTATACCTCAGCACCCTAGCTATTTCTAGGTCAGCTACTTCAACCCTATACTCAGGAAAAGCCAGATAATTTAAATGGTAAATTCAAAGTAAAGCAAGTCTGCTACAACCAAAATGGATATTCAAGTAGTACATCATAAAGCCAAATAGAAATTATTTTTAGATTCCAAGTACTATTATCCCTTCCATGATTATATATAATCAAGGACTGACTGCATTTTAGATGAAACTGTTAGGATGCCAAATATTTTCCGTTTGACCATACAAAGCAGGAAAAATCAAGTATCTTTTCTTGAAAAATACCTTGTTTTTGCAGGATATCAATAGTGGGAGAGATTGTGTGTATATGGGGGCAGGAGCTGTATGGAAACTCTGTACTTTCCACTCAGTTTTGCTGTGAATCTAAAACTCCTCTAAAAAATAAAGTCTATTAAAAAGTATACTTTGTCCTTAGGTAGAAAACAGACCATTGGATTAAACTTCATTTGTATTTTCAGATTGCATTTGATTTATGTTATACCTACTTAGAACTAAAAACATCCAGTAAAAAAAAAAAGAATAATTGGCTTTTGTTTTCAGAAAGCTATTACCAGCTATGATATTTGAGCCATGGTTTGCTTTTTCCAGAGGGGCAAAGAAAATCAGCTTTTGTGAAAGATGGATTTTAGCTCTTTGAAAGAAGACACTTAGAATAAGATGACTGTGCAATATTCTTGAGACTTGAAACCTAACAGATGAGAAAATCTGATCTACACAGATGACTTTTCTCTTCATCTCTATGTTATTATAACTTTGGCAGAAAATAATATTATTCACTTTAATTTCCTTCTTTGAACTGCAGTATAAAATTGAAAAGGAAATCTTAAAGACACAGACGCTGAACCTGTCGGTCTGGCATCGAGATACATTTAAACGCAATAGTTTTCTGGGGGAAGTGGAACTTGATTTGGAAACTTGGGACTGGGACAACAAACAGAATAAACAATTGAAGTGGTACCCTCTGAAGCGGAAGGTAAGTTCAGAGCTTTGGGGTTGCTTGGTTGGTTGGTTGGGGACCTAGTGTACAGGAGAAAGCTACTGTACATTGCATTTTCGTTCAGAAAGCTTATCTATAGTGTGGGATCATTCTTTCTCTTCACTCTGTCCCACATCTCTTATGCTTGTTTCTGTATTTACTTTTCCTTTATTTTTTCCCTCTCTATGCTGCAAGTTGGCTATTCAATAATTTTCTTATCTGCTATGTCTAATCTGCTGTTTTACCTATTTACAAGTTCTCAATTATTACAGTTTTCAGGTTTGTATTTTCATTTGATTCTTTTTCATAAAGTCCACATCTCTGCTGAAATTCTCCATCTTAACATGATCTTTATGAATACAATAAACAAGTTATTTAAAGTGTGCATCTGAAAACTCCAATATCTTACACATTTGTGAGTCTCTCTTATCTAAAATGTTTTATCTTGTTTTGGTCATTTGGTGCTTTGTCCTGGTATGCCTTTTTGTTCGTTATTCATGCCGAACATTGTGTATGAAAAATTCTAGGGATCATTTGAGATGGTTTATTTTTGCTTCTTACACACAGGGTAGGGACAGACCCCCCCTTAATCTAGTCTGGGAATGAACTGACTAGACACCGGGGTTTTGGTTTCGTGTGGTCTGATCTAGTCTGCCCATGTTCTTAGGCTGTGGGTTCCGACTGAAAGCTTACAGAAAGTAGTTGTCAAATTTTAGCGTGTATCCAGTTCACCTGAAGGAATTACTCCAACACAGATTTCTGGGCCCTCTTCCCAAGGTTTCTGGTTCAGTAAGGTCTGGGCTCAAGACTACGTGTTTCTGACAAGTCCCCAGGCGTTGCTGATGCCGCTGGCCTGGGGACCGTACTGTGAGAACCACTCTAGGGTATTATCTGAGGCCATTCCTCCTGAGCTGGCCATGGACTCCAGTTTTTGTTTCCTCAGCCCAGTGAGACTGCCAAAAGCCCTGCTCTGCTTCTTAGTCTCTTTCTGCTAGGCTTTTTATTCTCACAGTTTGGCACTACATAAAATCAGCTAAAGCCTCAAAGTGGAAAACAGAGAAAAATGTCAGACTCCAATGTCTTGTTCATTTGAGTCCTGTCTATCTCAGTAATTCTTTGCCACCTTCAAATAGAGTTTTAATCAGTTTTTTATTCCCAATATGAGGGTTGGTGTGATCCAGCTAGTAGTCCATCACAGCTGGAAATGATACACACACACACACACACACACACACACACACACACATACACACTACCAAAGACATGTATACACATTTTAAGAAAGAAACAAACTGTATTAAAATTGTAATACTCAATATATACGAATAACAAAAGATGAATACAAGTCACGTTTGACTTCTGCAATTACAAGAGGTGCTCAAAGTGGTTACCATCAGCGTCCGAACACTTCTGATTACGGTGAACTACTGCTTGAGCAACGTTGGCCAGAGTGTGCACTTGTATATATTTTTCTGGCACCCTGGCATATATCTATACCTATATCTATCTATCTATCTATCTATCTATCTATCTATCTATCTATCTATCTATCTAATATATAATATATGTTATATATATAATTAATACAAACCATTATTTAGTGTCTACACAATAAAACAATTCCACTTCAGAAATGGTTTCCAAATATCACATCAAAATCACTGAAGCACTTATTTCTAACTCTACCCAAGAGTTACTGGATCTGAAGTCCTTAGAAGATATCAAAATTATCTCATTTTTAACTAACTTGCCTTATGTTTCTGATGCATAACCATGTTTTGGAAATGAGGCTCTAAAGGACCAGAATTTGAAAGTAAAACTATCTCTCTGATACTTGAAAATAATATTAGGTTGGTACAAAAGTAATTGTGGGTTTTTGCAATTATTTGTAACCTTTTAAACCGCAATTACTTTTGCACCAACCTAATAGATATACACTTTAAAATTATTAGCCAGTCTTTGTTACTCTTACAGGCATCTACTCATTTGATCTAAATTAATGCAGCTTTGAAAATGTAATGTTTGGTTTCTTTCCCCCACTCCCATATTCCCACATTCTTCTTACTTTAAAAGATAGAGAATACAAGTAAGTTGTTTGATGTGCTGGCTGAATGACTAACAAAATGTATGTGTTTCTGTAAAAACCAAAGCCGCTCCCATCTCCAAGAAAGCCATGTGATTCCTTCACTAACTCTGAAACTAAGGGCCTAGAACTGTTTTCTGGGTAACCTGCAACTTTTCCAAGACACACAGTATAGCTTACCCCAGATATAAAAGCAATGGTCTAGCTTTGATAGGGAAGGCGGTTTTAATCCAGGGTACTCATGAGTGATCTGTCGTCCCAGAAATGGGGCAGATATGGTGCTGTGACAGAATACCAACCAACAGTAAGTAGTTTGTGTCTCATACTTGCTGACTTTCCTTCATTTTTCAGACAGCACCAGTGGCCCTTGAAGCAGAAAACAGAGGTGAAATGAAGTTAGCTCTCCAGTATGTCCCAGAACCAATTCCTGGTATGTAATGATTTTCTGTCCAGATTTATGCCCTTTCCTTTTCCCTCCCCCTCCAAGGAATCCTTTGCTATTTTCAAAGGTGAAGCCCTAAACAAACTTCCTAACTTATATGAAATGAGTCAACTCACAGTTATGAATGAGAAAAATCCTCATTTTTTTTTGTTGTGGTAAAAACACATAACAAAATTTATCATCTTAACCATTTTTAAGTATAACATCAGTAATGTTAAGTATACTCACATTGTTGTAAAGCAGATCTCCAGAACTTTTTTATTTTGTATATCTGAAACTCTACACTCATTAAACCACAACAGGTCTCTTCCCCTTCTCCTGGCTCCTGGTAACCACCATTCTACTTTGTTTCTAGGAGAAAATTTCTCATTTCTGCACCCCCCCCACCCCCAGTACAGTTTACAGTCCTTGTTTTAACTTTCACCTCTTTCGAAAGTTCGTATCTGCACATTGTCCTATATTCAAAATCTGGACATACTGAGAGTACTGTGATAAGAATGGAACCTGAGTGTTCTTTTTCACAGGCAGGAATTGGAACAATTTATATGAAGCCCCTAAGAAATTAGAGCTCGTTGGTCTTCCACTCTCAAGGTCTCACCAGGAGAGAAAGCTTTTTCCTCAAGACAACTAAATGTACCCTTGACGTGAGGGTCTCGGGTCTGCAGCCCAGTTAAGGAGCAAGAGACTGGCAGGAAATGACTGCCAGCCCCCCTCTTATTTCACAAGCAAGTTCCCCAAGTTATTTTCCTTAAGCATCTGTATGAATGTTATGAAATCAGGGGTTGCACACACAAATACTTTCAGTAACCAGGCAGTGATGCTAATGGGATGGGGAAAAAAAATGGATGGTGAGGGCAGTGACTGACTAGAGAAAGGCATTCTAATTCAGTTAAAGAAGAAGGAGACGGAGGAGGAGGAGGAGGAGGAGGAGGAGGAGGAGGAGGAGGAGGAGGAGGAGGAGGAGGAGGAGGAGGAGAAGGAGAAGAATTACTGGAGGGCAAGCAAACATGGCTGCCAGGTCAAACATTTAGGTCAAATGGCTGCCAAACTACCATCTTGTTACTTCTGGACCTTTCTAAAAGGCAGATTCTTTTATATGTAATTTGAATCCTATCATTTAAGGCCAACATGCATAGAAATTCTGCCCATCTCATTTCCCATTTTTCCTACTATCATTTCTGGAGGACCGTGTGTTGTGATGGGCTCGACCTTGCCTGAATTTTTGCTCATGTAGTTTTTCTTCTCTGGAATGACTTCATTTTCGCCTCATTCTATCCAAGTCTTAGATGAAGTCCCATCTCCTCCATAAAATTTTACCTGACTATTCTCACCCTTACTGATCATATTATCTTTTAGAGCATTACAGTAATAACTTGGCATTTCATTCCATTCCATATTGCATTTTTATCGTTTTTATTGAATTATTCTCTCTACCTTAATAGTAAACATTTCCCGAGGACATAGATTCCTGTATTCCTTGTATATTCAGTGACATTCCTAGCATAGGGCTGAGTACATAATAGATGCTCAGCAAATACTTGTTGATTGATTGATTGGGGTAATCCATCCAGAAAAATATGATAGCATTCCTCTGTCCATGTGCACCCAATCTAAAGAACAACTTCAGATTAAGCCAGCTTCTCAATAATTCCCTGTCCATAATATTAGCTATCATGTGTGTCTATACAATAGTCTTATAAAATGTGTAACTACTTTTAAGAAGAAGAGTGACTATACCTTAGCCTATACCTGTTTTGGTTACTTTACACTCCAATCTGTTTAAAATGCCTCCCATTGGCCCCAATTGATATTGGTATAAACATTTGAATAGTATATGCATTTCATTGAGATGTTTTGAATGTAACAGTAAATGGGTGACTCACACACCTGATATCTATAATTGATCATATTGAGCCAAGCAAAACCCAAGAAAAATGATGTGATACTCTGTATTTGGAATGAATAGAAATTATTTTCATAGAGCTGTCTGAGCTCAGTACAGCCCAGACTATAAAAGATATAGTTAAAAATGTTTAGGGCAGTCGGATGGCTCAGTTCGTTAGAGTGCGAGCTCTGAACCACAGGGTTGCTGGTTCGATTCCTACATGGGCCAGTGAGCTGCCCTCTCCACAACTAGATTGAAGACAATGAGCTGCTTCTGAGCTTCTGGAGGGTTGGCCGGATGTCTCAGTTGGTTAGAGCACGAGCTCTCAATAACAAGGTTGCAGGTTCAATTCCCACATGGGATGGTGAACTGCACCTCCTGCAACTAAAGATGGAAAATGGCGACTGGACTTGGAGCTGAGCTGCGCCCTCCACAACTACATTGAAGGATAATGACTTGGAGCTGATGGGCCCTGGAGAAACACACTGTTTCCCAATAATAATAATAATAATAAAGAATGTATAGATTTAACTAATTAGGATCATATCATCAAGCACTAGCTAGAATCACTGTGCCAGGCCATTTTTTGATTGGCATGTTTAGATGCAGTATTGCCAAGAGAGGAATGCCAGTGAAATTTCATATTTTCTCTTTTTTCTATTACAGACAAAAAGCTTCCTACAACTGGAGAAGTACACATCTGGGTGAAGGAATGCCTTGATCTACCATTGCTAAGGGGCAGCCATCTAAATTCTTTTGT
This sequence comes from Rhinolophus sinicus, assembly GCF_036562045.2. NCBI lineage: Eukaryota > Metazoa > Chordata > Mammalia > Chiroptera > Rhinolophidae > Rhinolophus > Rhinolophus sinicus. Next base: position 109,787,779 of record NC_133756.1, read on the forward strand.
TAAATGGTAACAGCATTGATAACTCTGCCTCCCTCAGTTGTACAATTTGTTGGTTGGTTTTAGTTCTCTGTATCTGTGATGCTGAAACTCATCATTCATAGTTAAAATAACTTGAGACAGTGGCTACATGAAGTAGAGTGATCTGTGACATGAACCCCCAAAGCTTCATTTAATTTTAAAATTATAAAGATAAGAGAGTATATACACAAATTAAACCAGAGACCACATATTCAGATATGTAATGTCTTCTAGGAGGTACGAGGTGTAATCAAAAGATACAGTGAATGTTTAAATTTTAAAAAATTATTACAGTAAAAGACACATTGCCATTAATCAACCTCAAAATACTCCCCCTCTCTTCAAACACACTTATCCCATTGTTCTTGCCACTTTCTGAAGCAGTTCTGGAAGGCCTCTTTCGTGAGTGTTTTTACTTCATCTTCCATCGTGACAACATTCCGTGTTACACATTACTTCTTGTATATGGCAATTTCTGTCAAATAAAAACATTACAGTGTGTCCTCACCCATCTTATTCACTGGATCTGGCACTATGCAACTTCTTGCTCTTCCCCAAAGTCAAAATGATTCAGGACATCCAGGCAGCCATGACAGCACAACTAAAGACACTCACAAAATGGGACTTCCAGAACTGCTTCAGAAAGTGGCAAGAATGATGGGATAAATGTGTTCAAAGTGAGGGGGAGTATTTTGAAGGGGATTAATGGCAATGTGTCTTTTACTGTAATACATTTTTAAAAATTTAAATATTCATCTTTTTTTTTTTTATCACACCTCATTCATCTGCTTCTGGGATAATATTCGGTACTAAATTTCTAATGGTGGGATGTCATATCCTTTGGGTCCTTAGTGAAGCACGTGTTTTGTGGCCCATTTGTTAAAGGCCTTTGGCATCAGCCTGCAAATATCTGGAAAATTATTTGCTAAACAGACACATACTACTAGTTAACTCATTAAAACTTAAGACAATTTGGGTTCTTAAGTGGCAAACTTTTTTCTCTGTCATACATATAAGTGCCTGGTATCTAGTAAATAGTAACTAAGCAGGTACTATTATGCTGACCTAGCTCCCTCTAATTTTATCTATATAGATTCTACCAGAAGACTAGTTGTAGCTATTTAAGTTTATATGACATTATTTATGACACTCCCTATATATACTTCGTTGATGTCAACTGGTAAGATTTTTCCGATGCATCTCAGACCTAGCCTCTATAAGGGGCATGGTAGGGTAAAGTTAATTCAATTATTACTATTATTATTCAATTCCAATTATAAATTAAATGGAAATGATTAAAAATAAATAATATAATTTATTCCCAAAGTCAAATCTCGCAAATTGGAAAGGTTTCTCTTCTTTTTCAATTCTGTACAAGACTAATAATTCCTTAGGCTATTACAGATAATCAGGATTAGACCATGCTTCCAAATTTTAAAGGAATCCTCAAACAATTGCTACAATGCAGGTACTGAACTAAGTTATTTTCTTGATATGTAATTCTAATGTTAACCTTATGAAGTAGACATTACCATATCCATTTTATAAATGTGTAAGCAAGTGTTTGAAAGGTTAAGTAACTTTCCCTACAATACACAGCCAATAAGTGGCAGAGTCAGGATTCAAAGTGAGTCTGGTCCACTCTAACATGCAGCATCTTTCCTGCAGGATACCCCCCGCCCCCCATCACCGTTTCTCTGCACTCCTGTCTCCCACTCCTTCCACCAATCTTCAGTAGCTATGTTGAAGTGCACTGAAAGCATGAATGTTCACTGTCTAAGTAAAATGCTCTCACAATAATGTTTCCTTTCATAGTATCATCCTTCCAGATACAAGTAGGAAAAGTCGTCAGAAGACAAGAGCGGTGGGGAAAACCAACAACCCTGTCTTCAACCACACTATGGTGTACGATGGGTTCAGGCCTGAAGATCTAATGGAAGCCTGTGTGGAGCTTACCGTCTGGGACCATCACAAATTAACCAACCAGTTTTTGGGAGGTCTTCGGATTGGCTTTGGAACAGGTATTTGTTACGTTTTTAATTCCCTATGAGCCAAATGCTTCTTGGAGACACTAGAGGTTAGTTTGTTGCTTTGCTTCTTCCTAATGAAAACAGATATTTTATTTCTGTTAAGTGTAATGAAATGAATGAGTGAAGGAATGTCAGGCTGTGTGCCAAGGGCTCTAGATGTGAAAATCAACAGGATGCTGTATCTATCCACACAGAGCTTATGTTATTGTGTGTGTGGCGTGGGAGGGGGGACAGGAAAGCCTTCATTATCACTCTTTCCTGAGAAAACATTTATGGCCCTTCATGGCTAAAAGTGTGCTTTGAATAATAATAAGTGTGCTTTGAACTAACACTTATGGAGCACTAGTCACTGTACTGAGTGCTTTATTTGCATTATGATTTCATTTAATCCTCACAACAATTCGATGAATAGTTACTAATGTTAGCCCCAGAGGAACTGACGTGCCAAGAAATTAAGCAACAGAGCTAATAAGTAGCAGAGCCAAGATTCAAAATTGAGTCTGTTAGACCCTGAAGCTGTAACCACACTTCCTTGGAGATCATCTAGTGTCACTTCCAACCCAATGCAGGAATCCTTCCTACCACTCCCTTATGCCCCTGACAGATTGTCATCTAGCTTTTATGTGAACATAAAGAGAAATCATTACTCTGGGAGTAATTGGAGTACTCCCCGTTATGGAGTGTCTCATTGTTGAACATCTCAGATGGTTAAACATTCTTTCTTATATTGAGTCCCAGATCTGCCCTCCTGGTGATGTTCCATTGGTGTCTTCCATTGGTGATTATAATTAAAGAATGACCCATTTCTCCCTCAAGGAGCTATTCCTTTCTAAATGCAAAGCTTCCTTTTTTCAGGTAAAAGCTATGGTACTGAAGTGGATTGGATGGACTCTACTTCAGAGGAAGTTGCTCTCTGGGAAAAGATGGTAAAATCCCCCAACACTTGGATTGAAGCAACCCTGCCTCTCAGAATGCTGTTGATAGCCAAGATTTCCAAGTGAACCAAAACCCATTGGCTCCTCCACTGACAACTATTCCATAGGTGGCATCTGATCTCGAAAATCTGACTATGTGGACAGAGAACCTCACCTTCCATCTGTTGCAACTAACGAAAGCATGTTAAAGTCAACCTGCATGTACTTCTTTGGTTACAAGGCCCAAGAGATTTAAATAATAACAAAATGTGTAATGTATTTGTGTCTCCAACATTAAAGAAGATATTTGAGAAAGCTAGGAAAATGCAGCTGTTGCTTCAAAGAAAAAGCTGCCAAAAAATATTAAATGTGGGGCGCTGTCAACAGGAAAAGATTTCTAGATTGCCGTCCTGTGCTTTGCACCACAATCTTTTGCTGCAGTTAGGAGGGCATGATCATTGAAAATCCTTACAGGAACTGAGACTAGGTAGGTTGCAGAAAGAAGTGACAGAAAGATACTCCTACTAGGGGAAAAAAAGCGCAGAATGTCAGTGATGATAAAGAATTTGACCATAAGAGAAGTGTTTACTCTGTAATCGCTACTAAAATATGGAATTTCATGTCAGGGCAATGAGACTGAATTTACTGTGTGCGTTTCTGTCTCGAGAAACTGCTTTCCCTCTTATCCCTGTTGAAACGAAGTCTCAAATGTGCTTTGGTGCCACCCACTGGCCAAAGGTGGAATTCAGTTTTTGGCTTAATTTTCTCCTAAGGTAGGTCTCAAACCTGTATTTTGTAATAGAGTATGTAAAAAAAGCAAAACCCCCAAAACCTTGCATATAAAAGGTTCTGTTTTTCTTATAACTCTACTATATGAAAACAGCACGAGAGTGGTAACAGCCATGCTTTGCAACGAAGTTTTAATTAGAATATAAATTGTTAAATTATACTGTACTTCCTATGTATGTATAATTTTCATAAAGTATTTTGTAAAAACCCTTAGAATAAATTATTATATGATTTAATTGTGTTGTCAAATTAATCTGACTTCTTATTTTAAATTAAATACTTTATTTAGGAATCCTAAAATCTTAATTCACTAGCAAGGCTAAATAACTTCTGCTGGGCTAATATTCTCCAGAGTTTTTACTGCAACGCTGGACATTATTTCCTCTAAGTGGGAAGTTTGGGCTATGTTAGGAAGAGTAGACTTTTTATTTTAAGAAAGTATTTGAAAAGCTTTGAAGATAAGTTAACATTCATTTTCGAAATTTTTCCATAGCAACATTTTTGGGTCATTTTAATATATAAAACATACTCCTCCTGAGGACCCAACTAGCTTGCCTTTCTCAAAACAAGCACTAATTGAAGATAGTTTAGGGGAAGCCTGGATGGTGGGCGAGTGTGAGATCTTGCAACAGGGGTCTAACAAATGTCTTCGAAAACAACTAGAGTGCTTGTCTCCTCCTCCAAACGAATATTAGAACCTTCTACCCACTTGCCAGTCAGAGCAGCTAACCTAGACCAACACCCTTCCCATTGTCCGTCAAGGTCTTTTAGGGGGACATTTAGTCTTAGCTCTATTTCCTCTTCCTGTTCTGACCTCGAGGAGGGGCAAGATGAGCTGAGTGGAAGCACACCTCCAAGGTCAGTCTGGAACAGTAGCAGAAGTGCAAATCCTGTTCCAGCTCCTGCCCCTTCATAGCACTCATAAGCTACTTTCTCAGCCTTCTTTCAGTTACCTGCTCAGCCACCTCTCAGCATGCAGCCAGCTCCAAAGCATTAATGAGATTGATTCTAGGATTAAGACTGCCAGCGTCCTTGCATCCCCAGGTCCCTGACCTTCAAATAACTGGAGTACACAGCAGAAACACCCTCCTTGCCTCTGCCCACAGTACTTCCAACTGCCTCAGGACATCCAAGAGGATTTCATGTCACTTTTTTTTTTTTCCCTGAAAAAGGAAGTATAAATCATAACCTTAATCTCATTGGGCTACAAGAGGAAAGCGAAATGGGACCTTCATGCATTATAAAGTGAATTATAATTTTTTATAATTATATTTTTTCCCCGGGAACAGAAAGTATAAATCATAACCTTAATCTAATTGGGCTACAAGAGAAAAGTGAAATGAGACCTTCATGCATTATAAAAATTCAGGGCAACCTGAATTTTTTAGTGAAGTCCAGTTGGCAGACTTTTGAGCCAGTGAGACTTAAAAGCTATAACTTTAATAAGTATATATATTTTAAACTGGAAAGAAGCATCTCCTTGAATTGCATGTTTTAGGGCTTCGTTTCGTTTTTCTTTTTTCCTTTGGGAACCCAACTAGAAATAAGCCACGCAAAGGGATTTATTGGAAATATATTGTCAGCCCACAGAATTTAAAGACGTATTGCAGGAACCTAGATTACTTTGGGGACTCCCAGCCTGGAATCTGGAACTCGGATACCGTCCTTCAGGGACTGGGAACGAACACCACTGGCAGCTCCAGACTCACAGCCTCTCGGCTACAGCTCTTATCTTTTCTAGGTTCAGCTTGAGAAATCTCTGGGAGAAAGTGGCCCGGCGTGGGTCATGTCCACACCTACTGGACCACTCACCATGGCCAAGAACGGCCTGGGTAAGGCTTGTGATAGACCCTGCTTGGACTATACGCCACCCTGTGGCCATAGAGAGAAGGTGCTCCATGTTCAGAAGAATGGAGTGTTGTATAGACTTGGGTGCTGGAGAAATCAAGAGCTGTAATTTGTGTCTCCCTCAAGTGAAAATACTTCAGAATTCCGTTACTTAAAAAACGAAGTAATATTTCAAAGAGTCACTGATGACTCTTTCCAGAGAGGTCTGACTAAATTTCCCCATTCACCACGACTGCAGCAGCTTCTAAGCAGGTGGTGAGTCAGGTCCTGGAACCCCATGACTTGCTCACGTGGCCTAGGAATCCACCAAAAGCATGACTCCTGTTAGCCTAGGCTAGCTTCTTCTAGAAACCTATGAGTACCAGGGAACTTGCTTGGATTTCTTCCTTACACATCTCTGTCATCCATACTCACCATCCAAGTGAAAAGCCCCTGAACGTCTGCCTTCTGGACTCTCATTTCCATTCTGCTTTGGCATTGCTCTCCCATCTCCTCTCCTGTTTTCACTCCCTCCCAGGCTTATTCACTAACTTCACTGGTTGGTTTCACAAAACAAACAGCCCCACATATTTGATGCAGAATTTTTCTTATTGTTATGACTTGAGATATTAAATATGACACCAGAAACAGTGACTGGAGGAATGGTCAACTCTTCACTCTGTGCTCTAGTTTTCACAGTACTAAGATCATTCTGAATTTTAAGTTTTTTATCTTGCTTTTTTCAGTTATCTTTCTAACATAAGCACTTCCATGCCATTAAATTACCTATGAACATGATAATGTTTAATGGCTACATAATATTCTGTTATATGAAAATAAAATTTTCTTAACATTTTCTCTTTTTTTGGACATTTAGGTTTTGGACTCTTAGCTGTTATAAAACCACACTGCAATGAAAAGCTTTGAGCAAAACTTCTTCTTTCAGATTATTTCCTGAGCACAGGTCTCCCCCAGAAGCTCAATCATTAGTTCAAAAGGCATAAAAATGTAAGTTCTCAGTACATGTTGTCAACTGATTTTCATTAACAGTATAAGATAGCACCTATTTCACTATACCCTTATCAGTCCTGGGTAGTCTGAAAATAAAGGGAAAAACTGAGTAAGTTGATAGATAAAATTCTGCATAATTTTAACTTGTATTTATTGGATCACGGATGGGATTCAATTCTTTGCCGTTTCTGTCCCCTCATCTGTGACTTTAATTGTTGATTTCTCTTTTAAGATGTTAAATAGCTTTATTGATTTGTGTAGGCTCTCTATAAAAATATACATTTAATGTCTGTCATATTTATGGGGGGTATTTTTCTCAATTTGATTTTTGCCTTCAACATCCATTCAACACACATTTATCTGAGTTTTCCCAAAGTGCCAGGCACGAGGCTGGTCATCAAGGATGAAGATAGACACAGTCCTCGCACTTAACACCCTCAGGGTTTAATGGGGGGCCAGGCAGGTAAACAATGAGTATAACACGGCTTTCACAGGCACCATGAGAAGTATAAATGGGCTGCAGTGGATGCACTAAAAGAGGTAAGCATAATATATTTACATGTCGGGGCCAGGAAAGACTTCAGAGAGGAGCTGATTCTTAACTAAGTATAAAACACTCAGTAAATTACTTGAGTGACAAGGGAGAGGTGGGAAAAGGCATTCTAGGCAAAGGGAACAGCTATGGACAGGGCCAGAGAGGTGGTCTTTTAGGGGAACTTCAATAGTTGGGTTGGTCTAGGGAGTAAACTGTCAGGCAGGTGTAGAGGAAGGAGAGCCTGAAAAGATCTCAGAGGTCACATAATTTGTAAAATTATACCTAACTTTGGATGTTCAACAAAGTCAAACTAAGCTTTTCCTTACTTACCTCTTACATGATGTTTAAACTAAGCTCCCAATCCAGAGCTGTCATGGTCACCTTTATTTTCTTCTAGTTTCCATTTTTAATACTTCGATTTTGTCTTACTTTTTCCATTTAACTATTTAGTCCATCTGGAATGAACTTTGTTGTATGATGGTAAGCCTCATTTGGATCTTTTTCTTCTGTTTTAATGTTTATCATATCTACATCATTCATTCAACTTCTTTCTGTAAACTTATTTTGCTAACGGATAAAAAAAGGGAGTGCTGAATATCTGATAGAGTATTTATTCTCAGCTGGTGAAAATGCTAAGGAAGAAAAAAGAAATGTCATTGGGATTTGCTCTTTTGCTGAGATGAGCCAAACACTACAGTTCCAATCTCACAGCCATTTAGGGTCCTGGCTCTCAGAGCTCCCCTGCTAGTTTGTATTTATGGACTGCAACATGTTAAGGGCCAACCCTGTTGCCAAAGACAATAATTTATTCTCACGTCAACTGAAGTGGGGAAAGGGAGGAGGAACATGTCACAGCTTGATTTGTTTATTCCTAGGAAATTAGGAGGATTCAGGTTTCTTCCCCTGACGCTGGCTGGCTGGAAATCCAGTGGGGCTGGCATCTCTGCTCTGTGCAGTATAGGCCAGACACTGAGCTGTGAGCTGAGAGCTGTGATTGGTTAGAAAGTCAAGCATAATCTGACCAGATTGGTTCAGGACTCCTCCAGACCCTGCTGTTGTTACTTCACAGCATTCTGAAGACGGGTCCACCAATCACAGGGCTCCTTACTGGAAAAATCAGCTGCTGGAGAGCGCCAGGAGTCCCTAGCAACGCTGTGGCTTTTGAAATCTGAGGGGGAAAAGACTGTGTAGTCAGCTGACGGTGGAGGAGAGTGCTTATGCCTCTGGAAGAGCAGGCTCTCAGGATGGGCTCTCCACCCTCTGCAGAGCCCTTAGATACACAGAACAAAAAACTGGAGAACCAGGAAGAGGAGATGGAGTGTAAGGAACTGGACAGCCTGAGGGAAGCCTTGGCAAACCTCCGGGAACTGTCGGAGGAGGAGAAGAGCGAGACGGCGTTGCTTCGCTCCCGCATCCAAGAGCAGTCCCAGCTCATCTGCATCCTGAAGCGGAGGTCAGATGAGGCCCTGGAGCGCTGCCAGATCCTGGAGCTTCTCAACTCAGAGCTGGAGGAGAAGCGGATGCTGGAGGTCAAGAAGCTGAAAGCCAAGAGTGAGCATGCCCAGAAGCTGGAGAAACGCTTTATGACCCTGGCAGCCAACCATGAGTTGATGATCCGCTTCAAGGACGAACACAAGCGTCAGAACGTCAAGCTGAGAGAGGAGAATGAGAAGCTGAGGCTGGAGAACAACAACCTCTTCAGCCCTGCTTTGAAGGACCAGGAGGCCAAAGTCCTGCAGCTCACCCTCCGCAGCGAGGCCCTGGCCAAGGAGCTGGAGACTCTGAAACAGAGGTGTGCCCAGGATGCCTGCCAGGCACGGGCCCGAGAAAAGGAGCTGCTGGAGCAGCAGAGCCAGCAGGCCTGCACCCACGCCAAGGAGACGGAGCGGCTGCACAGCCAGCTGCAGAGCCTCCAGCAGCAACACCAGCTGACCGTGGAGCAGATGGCGAAGGCCGAGCAGGCCCACAGCGCCCTGAGCCAGGAGCTGCAGGCCAGGCTGCAGGCCGTGACTCACGAGAAAGACGAGCTGCTGCAGCTGTCCATGGAGAGGGGCAAGATGCTTCAGAACAAGCAAGCGGAGATCCGCCAGCTTCAGGGGAAGTTGGAGACGGCAGATGCAGCCCGGAGGCAGGCGCTAGAGCGGTTTGAGCGAGAGGCAGTGGCTGTGGACAGTAACTTGCGAGTCCGGGAACTTCAGCGCAGGATAGACGGGATCCAGAACGCCTACGATGAGCTCCGGCTGCAGTCCGAAGCCTTCAGGAAGCACAGTCTGGATCTTTTAAGCAAGGAGAGACAACTCAACGCCAAACTCCGCCACCTCTTTCCATAAAAACTTCTGCTTCCTCCAGCCTCCAATTTAGAATACAAATATGTGTGCCTTAGCATTATGGCGAGGGTAACGATCGTATTCCATTTATTATACTTTTAAGCACAAAAGTCAACTCAAAGAAAAGCTGCTTTACTATGATCTTATTGTTGTTAGCTATGGAAGGCTAACACTAAGTTTTAGTCCCACCACCTAGAATATACAAGATGGACCAGATTCTCTCTCTGCCTTTGAAACCTTCCTACATTCGCTGTCAGTATCTCCACCTGTCCCATAATTTATTTATTCTCAACCTCAAATATCTTCTTATATCCTAAGATTTTAAATGAGCATCTCCTATAGATTTAAGTGAATCTTAAATGTGCAATGAGATGTGCTATTATGAAAAAAAAATTAGCATAATTAGCCCTTGTAGTCTCCCATAGGTGAGACTGTAGGCTGTAACAGTTAACAGCATAATGACAGCATTGATAACTTGTAGAAAAAAAGGGTCTGATTTTGCAACAGGCCAAACAATTACTCGCTTCACCTGCTTTATAGCAGAAGCCTTTATTTTATTTTATTTTATTTTATTTGCACTAGCTTGGAAAACAAAGATTGAGATCATTAAGCAAATTTTATTATAGTCATTCTGTATGAGCAATAAGATTCAAATAAGTGGAATCAAGCAGTGTTTATTTTTCCTGCAAGATTAGATCACATTCCATTTTCTTTGTTTTTCTCCTTAATTAAAATAGGATTTAGCAGTACAAGAATGCAAATATCAGCAGTTTCGTTTAATATTACATAGTATGCTAACAGACAAAAGGTTCCAATTTGGGGTAACAAGTCATAGCAGACTGGATATGATACATACAGCAATGCATAGTGATTGCATTGTTTCTATTAGCATTTTTTTTGCAGTTAACTTTTTTAAAACATCTAAATAGAATTTATATATGTATACTTACAACATTTTTGTAGGAATACCTAAATAGTTTTAAGAGCAGATAAAATATATATATTTATATAAAGTTCTTAAAGACGTAGTTATAAAAAATCCACTATGCTTCTTTATTTCCCTGTACTACATTATTATGAGTACGTCTCAAAATAGATTGTAACGGAGTATTTTTACCACCCATTTGGTGCCAAGAGTGCCGAGAGTTCCCTAATGATTTGGATTTATTTAAAGATATTACTTGGTACATTTTTAATAAACAATTTTCATTCAAGTGTTGCTTACCTTACCTCAGGCAGTTTTTAAAACCTGTTGTTGTTTTTTTTTCATGGTTCTATTAATATTGTGGTATTAAACACAAATTTCAAGGAACCACACTGCTGGCTTGAAAGGACTATTTATTTCCTCTTCCTCTTGACCAGCAATCAGGATACAGGATCTGTTTTAATCATGGTTATCCTCTACTGAGCCCCTGCTGCTTATCACTGTACTGAAGCACTTGGGCTGGATTGCGTTGTTTAATCCATAGGGCCATACCGGAAGGTAATTATGTTCATTTCTGTTTCCAAGAACAGGAAACAAGAATTCAGTAATTTGCTGGTCACTGGGGTACAGGGCTTTTGATGACACCACCACACTGAAAGATGTGTTGACTGTCTACTGCGTACCATACTCTGGGTTAGGCACTGAGAATAAGCATGAAGAAGCGTGTTTTCTGCCCTGGAAGATCTCCCACATGTCTAGTCTAGAGGCAAAAAAAGCAATTACATACAGTGTGGTGTATTTTCACAGGGGGTGTTATGAGATCACAGTGGGTACATGCACACACACACACACACACACACACACACACACACACACACAGCAGCTAACTCTGCCTAGGGGTAAGGGTTGGGACAGTAGAGAGGATTGCCAGGGATGGCTAACACAGGAGTTGATATATAAGCTGGTTCTGAAATAACTAGTAGGATTTCATCAGATAGAGAAAAGAAAGAAAAGTTTGAGATAGCATCATGTAGAAAGTCATGGATGTTTGTAAAAATGTCCAGAATATTTGGGGAAATCATAAGTAGTTAGGAGGAGGTACAGAGAAGCATGTCTGCAGATAAAACTGGAAGAATAGTTTGTAAACAATACATGAATTTCAAAAGGTGAGCTGGTGCCTTATGTTGGGGGGAGAGCGAAAGAGAGGGGCAAACATACATATAGGAGCCACAAACCAGCCCTCCTCTTCCCACCCAGGTTTGGGTGGCTCTGCCAGGTCCTTGGAGTACATGCTACCAGTGTCCCTTCCTCTCTCCCCCCTGCACCTCTCCACCTACCTGTCCAAGCTCCACCCACTCAGCCCAAACAGCCCTCTGGTGGTGGTCTCTCCTACCTAAGTTTTGTGCACAGCCTTCTGTGCACAAACCAAGAAGTGGGAGAGGCTCCTGGGCACAGGCCAAGTAGGTCCTGGAAGCAGGCTGAAGGTCATCTGGGCAGGGAACCCTGGGCCCTGACACCCAAGTGCCATCTAGTAGAGGACTTGGCCCCCGGGACTCCTTGTTGAGTGGGGAAGGGTGTGTCTGGAAGAAGAAGGGGGTGGGCGAGGTAGGGGGGTAGGGGTGCATGTCCCCTAAAACAGCACAAAGGAAGGGTCTCAGTTGCCAATGTCCTAGAGCAGTGCTGTTCAAAGTCATGCTAAGGCGTTTGTAGTAGGTTGAACCATGTCAAATTGCCCTTTTGTAGGTCACAAATGATTAGCTATGGGCCATTTCATAATGTTCCCTCTAATGCCCTTTTGAGTATCAAAGATATTAAAAGGAAAGAAAGTAATGAGAATAGAAGGTCAAAGATGGACGCATAGAAAACAGCTGAGGAAAGGAATCCACAACACAGAAAGTAAGAGGTGTGTGAAACTATCATGTGTCAGGCTTATCATGTCACCATCATACCAACTCTTCAGGGAAGTTCAATTATCACTATTTTACAGATGAAAAAAGTGAGACTCAGAGAGGGTGACTTGCCTCCAACCAGGGAGCTCTGATGACAGGAGTGAGATTTGAACCCACACTCCAGTGTCAGGATTGGCTTCATGGGTGGGCCACCTGCCTGGGGACACTGTACTTGCTTTAGTGCTCCACTGTCACTGCCTTGAGAGTCTTAATAATTGTGTGACAAGGGGATCCACATTTTCACTTTGTGGTGGGCACTTCAAATTAACGTAGCTGGGACTGCTTTCTGGCTCTAAAACCCATGCTTTTCCCCACTATACAAATCACCTTCTAACTAGACACAAAAAGGCATTGTTTTTTCCCTTCTGTGCTCCACAGCACCTGGTATTCCGCTCTCTCAGTCTTAACTTGCATTGAATCTGTGAGCCAGAGCCCGGTTGGTTAGAGGATGAGCAGCTATGTTAGTTACTGTGGCCTGTTGCTCTGTAAGGTGATGCTTATCACTGGAGCAAATTGACAAAATGTACACGGATCACTGCCAAACTACTGCCCTTGAGGGGAAGTTTAAAAACAAAACAGCAAAACTTCTTTCTAAAGCAAGCCTATATCCCTAATGATTTTTTCTGCAATATTCCACAAGCAGTAACTCTAAAATGAGAGTCAGCAGAACAGATTCTAAAGCCAACGTGCAAGGAGCACTATGTAGCTACGTGTATTTCCTACATTGTAAGCCCTTCTGTTTGCCTGCAAGGAATTTGTCTGGTTGAAAAAGAAAATCAGGAAAGAGAGCTAGAAAAGGAAGGAGAGCTATAGGAAAAGTGAATCGGCTGCCTGATGTTTTTATGATACCGACTCGGCTTCAATTCGTGAAAATTAATTTAATTTGTTTCTAGTTAAAAAACATTACTAGAAAATCTATTTCTCCCCAACTTCTCTATATTAAAACTAAGCAATTAGTTAAAGAACATTGTTTGAAGGAGTCACCGCCCAGGAACTTGCTGTCCTAGCCAGCCCTTGTTGACGCAGATACCTGTGGAATGGCTGTGGTGGGCTCAGGGCAGGAATGATTCTCTGCAGCACACGATGGCAAGAACAAGACACTGGGCAGACATTTGAGATACGACCTTTTGGCATGTGAAGAAAGTAAAGAGGACCATGAGCCTAACTGCTCTCTCAAAAGCTGACCCTGCCTTTCTAGATGACTTGTGTTCCACTGTCATTGTCCAAATTGGGCCATCCATATGCAAACACCTCAGCGAAGCATCTTCATGGGGTGTGTTGCCACCATGCCTGACTTAGACGAATCAGGATCTACCCCTGGATGAGAATGAGGCCAGTCTGCCCCATAGAGTGGAAGGGATTCTGCCAGCAAGGATGAAGGGAGGTGGACGTTGGGTGGGCCACCAACAGTGTCTGCTGAACCACATCTGCTTAGATGGACAGAGCTTTATCAGGTAGTATTTTTTTATTATTTTTTAAAATCTTGGCCTCTTAAAAAAGTTGTCAGAATTTTGGTAGGTGGCCAAGAATGGGCTTTTCTAATCATTTGTCCATCTCCCTAAGGACAAACTGGATATTATTTTCCAAACACTGAAAATTTATTAAATATAAGAGCCTAGGGCTATACAGATGCATCTCTCTACTTGATGTTGTTCTCTGCAAGCCTTCTGTTTATCTGACTTGGAAAAAAGTCTAAGAAAAACGTTCCTCTTAGACAGATCTCCCTGGCCATTCATTACGCATTCAACTGACTACAGTGTCCCCTTACCCAACCCCCTCTCACTCCCCATTTCCACAAAGGGAGTTGTCTTAGCTATTTGCCAGACTGTCCCTACTTAATGGTCTAATCCACTCTTATTTGTGCTAGTCTAAAACAATCTTCCCTTTCATGTTTAAGATTATTTACTACAACATTGTTTCTAATAGCAAAAAATTGGAAAGAGGCTACATATCATCAGTAAGGAACAGATTAAAGTGTGGGCACTTGATATCTTGGAATACATTGCAAATAAATAAAAAGCAAAAGAGGGAAAGAAAGAAAGAAGTAAAGAGAGAGAAAAGAAAGAAAAAGAAAGAAGCTCCTTATGTAGAGATATAGAAATATTTTCCAGATATATGTAGGGGGGAAAAGCAGGATGCAGAATAATATCTGTAGTATACTTTTTGTCTAAGAGGGAGAGGCAGAGAGGGAAACAAGAATGCAAACATATTTACTACCATCTGCATAAATACATATTGGGGAAAATAAATGCTAATAAAAGTGGTTGTTAGTGGTGTGGAGGGGTACAGGGACCAGAGTGGTAAGGGATTGGAGTGGAAAGGAAACTTCTCAGTGTATACCTTTTCATATCATTTGACTTTTGACTCATGTGAATATATTACCTAGACAAAAATGTAATAAAATTAAAAATAAAAATAAAGGCATCTTGCACATAACTGCTTAACTTCCTAGTGAGCTCTATTTCTGTGTAGATGACTCGAAAAGCCTACAGCTTTTTCTTTCTCCAAGGACTGAGTAGACAAGACATATTTTATGTAGAGCCAAATATGGCCTGACAGATCTGGGTCAGGCCATTCAGCTGGAAGCTGCTGCTTTCAAAACTGTTCAACAACATATGGCTAATGGCAATGTCTTTTTCTACCTTAACGAGTGCCTCCTAATGATTACTATTTCTCTCCAAAATTTAAAGAATTATTATTAAATTAAATTCTTAAATATATTAACTTTTCTCATGGATTTCCACATCTGTGTGAGACCTAAATTTTAGATTTTAGCCTATTTTCTCGTATATTCAAGTTTTTAGGGTTTGGGTATGGATTTTTGGTTTTGCCCTAACAAACAAAAGATTGTAGGTGTAGAGAAGCCATTCTGATCTTTCAGTTTCATATTGAGAGACTATTACTGTGCTAAGTGCTGGGACGCAACGTGAGCAAGAGAGAGATGTCATCCTTACTGAATTTGCATCCTAGTGAGTGAGAAAAATACTGAAGATGGGATGACATGGGAGGGTAGCAGCGTTTCCCAACATAATGTAGGAGAGTTTAGGGAAAGCCTTCCCAGAAGTGGCATTTAAGCTAAAGCCTGCATCTCTGTAAGACTCATCCAAGAGGAGAGATGAGGAAAACATGAGTACAGTAGCTCAGAACCCTTCACAGCGCCCACTGTTCCTGGTAAGAAAACTGACTTTTCCAATAGCCTCATCATCGAGGGCTACAGAATAAGCAGTCATAGTAAACTCTAATAAGAGACTCTGGTCAGATTAATCCCATTGTGCTCACATCTATATTTACCTCCTTCCCTGTCAGAAGTCAGAGCCTTCGTAATCTGGCTCAATACTCCCCCATACTCATCCCCACTCAAATCCATTCACTAGGCCCAGACCTACGATCAGTGAACTAGTCAAGATATTTGTGCATGCATCGGCATCAGACTGCCTGGATTCAAATCCTATCACTTACTGGGTAATGTTAAGTAAGGCCTTCCTGGGTGAAGAGGAAACCAGAGAACTAAAACTTTCAGTAAGTGAGAGATATGACCAGGACATAGCATGAATTTCACATTGGTATAATCATACAGAGAATAGAATTATCCAAATGACTCTAGAAACAGCATTTTTAATGAATATCCTTAATAGAATACATTCCAAGGAGAAATGGAACCACCAAGAAATCTTAGTAAATTTCATTGATTAGTTTTATGGTTAGTTGTAATATTGGCATTATTTTAAAACATATTATACTTTAAAACAAAACTTTTAAACTATATCATATATATGTGTATATATATATATATATATATATATATATATATATATATATATATATGAGAGTGAGAAAATGAGGCTAAAGCAAAAAATATGATTATGGTAATGTTAGAGAGAAAATTTTCAGTGTGTAAATTAAGATATTAAAAAGTAAAAATCATTTAATGTTAAATTTGAATTGAAAATATCAGTCTAAATCTATGACAGTTTTTCTTTAAAAACAACAATGGCAACAACAACACATTTCCTAGCTCTGTGAAGCCAGAACCTAAAAGCAATCACAATCCGGCAGCAGTGTGCATCCCTAGGGTCCAGTTTGTTGTCTCCAAAAACTATTTTCCACTAAAATGAAGAAAGGCTCCTTGGAGGAATGGCTGCTTCCAAGCTGGAGTAGGAAACGTACAAGATGAACCTGAGGCAGCTGGTTGTGTCAGAAAGCAAATAAATTATCAAAGACTAATGGGGTTCTGTTGAAAAGACATGAGAGCCAAGTTGGAGGGACTCCCAATGGCCATAGATGAATAATTTGAGCATCAAAAATAATAACTGCAATTGAGTGAAACACACTAAATGTTTTAAAATTTATGAGCTCATTATGATACAACAAAAAAGAGAAAACCAAACTACAATAACAAAAACAACAAACATAAGACCCATCAATCTAACTCCTTACTCTGAAAAGTGGCTATTAAAAGGAATTAATTGAGACATTTATCTATTTCTCCTGTTTCCTATATTTCAAGGTAACAAAGTGGTCCATATGTGATGAGATAAAGTTGTTTTTCACGGAAGAATTACAGATAATAAAAGTAAAGGAATAAGAGATTTAAAAATCATCATTTTGTAACTCCTAGTGAAATAATTAATTTAGGCACTGACCATTGTTAGATGAAACCATTAGGCGAAAGGTTAAAGGAGAATTTTACAATGAAAAAATTGGACTGCCACCATTTGAAAACATCAAGCAATCTTAGCATGACTAACAACAGTACAGCTACTCATTATGTGCCTCCTGAAGTAACATGAAGAAACAGTGCCTTTTAAGAAGTATTATGGCCAAACATGTTGAACCTTAAACTAAGCCCTAAGAACTAATTTCCTGCTTATAGGAAATATAGAGCTACTGGAAATGGTAAAATGGCACCACCAGAGAGCAAACAGACAAATCTAGAATATGGGACATTCAACAGGACAACTAACCTGGTTTCTTCAGAAAATCAAATGGCATTGGGGAAAAGGGCAGAGGGATGCTGTCCTAGATTAAAAGAGATTTAAGAGATGTAAGAACCAAATGAAATGTATAGAATCATACAGATCCCAATTCAATCAAGCCATCTGTAGATAGAAATTTTTGAGACAATTGAAATGATACCAAGAAATCCACAATCATTTTATTAGTAGTAATCCTGACATTGTGGTCATAACAAAAATGCCCTTATAGGTAAAATTGTATACTGACCTGTGTAGGGATAAAATGACATGATGTCTAGGATTTTTACTTTAAAATAATTCATCAATAGAAGAAAAGTGTGGCAAATCTTGATAAAAATCTTAAATCTGGATGAAGAGTATATAGGGCTTCAGTAGACTCTTCTACTTTTATGTGTGCGTGTAAATTTTCAATCTTTAAAAAATTAAAATGAAAAGGGCTGAGTTTTCTGAAGGAGGGAGGAAGAGAAAATGCTTTGAAATTAGCAATGGGACGCAAGAGCAGCTCCACCAAGTTCTGGTTCTGGGGTGGCTGGCGTGAGAGATGAGACACCTTTCACAGGCGAAGTGGACTCCTCCTTCCTCTCAGAACATGAAAAGTTCTGCTCCTACCTTCCCAAATCTCTAACACCCAAACTTCTACACCCGCTGTCCCTTCCCCGACCAAAGCAGCAATTCTCAATGTCAGTGGCAACCACTGTGGGGCTTGATTAGTTAAGGCACACTAGTAAATTGTTACTATTTCAGTTGGTTACAAATGTTGGTCATTTAAAAGCAAAATGAACCAGATTCCAGATAAGTACACACTAGGGTAGCTCTCATTCACTTGCACTCAAAAATGCTTTCCTTAGAAGAGGATAAAGGAACGGAAATACAACCAGCACACTGGGAATTGAGCATAATCCTTGCAAATATGTAGTGCTTGCAAACATAATCCTACTGTATCCTAGACACTGTCTTGAGTCTTCAGTTTTCACCCAGTCACCAGATCCTCTCGTGATTTTACTTCCTACCCTTTACAGATTATACTTCATGAGTGAAAAGGCAAACTATATTAAAATGAGCACTCTGTCCTCAATAGCACTCTTATTCTTCTGCTGTCTCCATTCAACACAGCACCAACCCCGATTCAGCTTCATTCTCTACCATTTCTGCTCCAATTCTCTGCTATAAAAAATCCAATAAATGTACGAGGTCTGACAATTAAGTTTGCGAACTTGTTACAACAATGTTGCTAACCTTTTTTGATATCAGAGGGATTATTCATTATGAATTTGTAGCAATTGGACAAACAGTTAACCAAGTTTACTATTTGGAAGTGCTGAAAAGGCTGCGTGAAAAAGTTAGACAACCTGAACTTTTCGCCAACAATTCATGGCTCTTGCATCACGACAATGCACCAGCTCACATGGCACTGTCTGTGAGGGAGTTTTTAGCCAGTAAACAAATAACTATAGTGGAACACCCTCCCTACTCACCTGATCTGGCCCCCAATGACTTCTTTCTTTACCTGAAGATAAAGGGAATATTGAAAGGAAGACATTTTGATGACATTCAGGACATCAAGGGTAATACGATGACAGCTCTGATGGCCATTCCAGAAAAAGAGTTCCAAAATTGCTTTGAAGGGTGGACTAGGTGCTGGCATCGGTGCATAGCTTCCCAAGGGGAGTTCTTCAAAGGTGACCGTAGTGATATTCAGCAATGAGGTATGTAGCACTTTTTCTAGGATGAGTTCGTGAACTTAATTGTCAGACCCCATATGTGTTGGTGCTATAGGTGGTGCATAAAGTCATGGTCTTTGTGGAGGATTTGATACATTGGTACTCATAACTTATTTTAATCCCTCTTTTAATGTGCTTTACTGTGTTGCAGAAATGGAAAAGCTAAAACAAAGAAACACAAAGCAAACTATATTTGGACTCCTCTGTAGCTATATTTGGAAGATGCAAATGAGGCATCTTCCTTTTCCTTTGCTTTGCTTTGGCTGTTGTTGCTGCCAAGGACATTTTTGGAGACATTGGGCTTTTCCGCAACAACATCCCAATGTTCATTCACTAGTTTTATGGGATATGATAGCCAGCCCCCAGGATAGTGCCTAATGATTCCTTTTTAAAATTAGTTTCAGGTGTATAAAACAACATACTCTCATAGTATTCACATTCTTGTGTAGTACCCTTCCACAGTGAATAAGCTCTGACTCACGTGAGCAATAGAATACTTACAGAAGTGATCATATGTGACGTCTGAGGCTAGGTCATAAAAGACGTTGCTACTACTTCCTTGGTCTCTTGGATCATTCACTCTGGGGGAAGCCAACCACCACGTAGCATAGACACTCATATAGCCAGTGGAGAGGCCCATATGGAGGGGAAACTAGGCTTCCCCGGGGACCAACCTGTCAGCCACCTTGGAAGTGGACTCTCTAGCCCAAGTCAAGCCTTCAGATGACTGCAGCCCCACACAATATCTGACTAAATCCCATGAGAATTCTGGAGCCAGATTGTATAGCCAAGGTATTTACAAATTTCCGTCCACAGAAACTGTGAGCGATAATAAGTGTTTATTGTTGTTTTAAGCCACATATAAGCAAATATTTATTGTTGTTTAATGATTGTTTTTAGGTTTGGAGTAACTGGTTAGGCAGCAATAGATAATTAATACATGGGGTTGAGAGTTTAGGCCGCAGAAGTACTCTTGAAGCCAACATTCCAGCTTTCTACTTCTCACTTTCTCAACTGGGGCAGAGATAACTGTTCCTAAACAGGCCTGTTTGGCCACACTGTACTGAGAGGCATTCTTGATCACCCAGCCTAATACTCACTCCTCCGGTCCTTCCAATGACTGTGTGAGCCCGCATTCTGTCACATCTCTCTCTGCTTAAAATAGCTGGATTGGTATCTGTCTCCTGCAATTGACCTTAACCTAATAAAAATACCCATCTGAAATCAATAGCTAGACATTAGAGGCATTCCTGTAAAAGTAAGGAATAAGACAAGGAAGTTGGCTATCAAGAGTATTATTTAACATCAATCTGGAAATGCTATATCATTATCGTATTGCAAAGGAGGCAAGATTTTCATTATATATAATAAGGTGATATAATTGTCTACCTGAAAAATTTGAATGAATAAGCTGAAAATGAAAATTATTAAGAAAGTTCAGTGGGTTAGTCAGCTAAAAATTTAACAAAAAAAATCAATAGTTTTCCTGTGTAGCAACAATAACCATTTAGAAAACATAAAAGAAGAAATAATCCAGTCCAGTAGCAAAAAATACATAAATAACTGGGAAAAATTTAATTAATAAATGTAATGTGATTTCCATGAAAATTCCAGCTATTTTTTGAACTTGGAAAATATTATGACGTTATCCAGAAGAATAAATATTCATGTATAGATAGACAATTCTGAGATAGTAAGACTAACAAAGGACTTTTCTTATGAGATATTAAATATGTTATAAAACTACAATAAAAATGGAGTGATTTCACTTCCAGAATGGTGAGACTGTCAAATGAAATAGAAGAAAAGACCAGAAATAGATCCAATTACATGTAAGAATTTGATATATGGCATACATGTTGGGAAATAAGTGGGGCAAGTGTGAATTGTTCAATAAATTTTATTGTGGCAGATCACTTTTTGAAAAATTATATTCCTGTTACATTTTGTACCAGAATGAATTCCATTTGAATCTAAATGAAATAAACTATGTCTCGTGTTGTTAAAAAAAAAAACCTCTTAGTAATATAAACATAAGTAATTAAAGAAGTTCTAAAGCACATAGATAAATATTAGTATTATTTAGGCTAATAAAGCCTTTTTTGGTTTAACATCACAGCTAGAAACCATGAAGAAAATTTTAATAGATTATTTTAAAATTATAGCAAAACAAGCAATTTCACCCCTTCCCTCCCCCAGTAAATGATCACCTGGGGGAAAATTGGAACATATGTAAGAGACAAAGGTATATTTTCTTTATAATGTAAAGAATTCTTATAAATCAAGAAGGAAAAAGGAAAACATTTTCCCTGACAAACATTTTCTCCCATCTCTAAGAAAAAATGAGCTAAGGATGTGAAAAGGCTGTTTACATTAGAAATCAATTGGTCACATGAAAAACATTCAACTCTCTAATAATCAGACAAATGGAAATTCACACAAAAAGATGCCACGTTTTATTTTTGGAGTGGCACATTTTAAAAAGAACACGTCCACTGTCGTTGAGTGTGTAAGAATAAAATACTGTCATACACCATTGGTGACAAATACCTTTCCATAGGTAATAAGGGTCTATTTATAAAAATTGTATTTATAGAAATTCTACTTCAAAGAGTTTATCCTAAGGAAGTTATAGGATAAGTGAACCAAGATGATTGTACAACATTATCATGTGGTTTATAATAGTGAAAATTTCAATACAACCTAAGTGCTGTCAATGAGGAACTGACTGAATAAAATTTGCCAAGTTCATGAAATGGAATTCTAGACAGTCATAAAAAATAAGCATGTGGAGGGTAAGATCCATCTACATTTTTACATATTTTTTATTTTTTTGCAATGATCATTATAACTAGAAAAAGAAAAACAAAACAGTTGTGAAGAAGGAGAGAGTGAGAAAAATAAGGAAAAGAAAAGGAAGGAATGGTGAAGGGGAGGAGAAGCAATTTTTTGGGAGTTTTACTCGTTTCATTTGCTTTTTATCTTCTGAGGCTAGATTGTAAAAACTTCCTTCTCTTGCAGTTTTCTACTTTTCTCTTAGTCCAACTGGAGAGGCTCTCAAGCCATGTATATTTAAACCAAAATGTTGTAATTTGGAGAAAAATAAAACAAATCAAACCCTGATTTCGAATTTGCCTAAGGAGAAAATGCAGTTAGATGGGCAGTCCAGAGCATGTATCACCTCGAACTGTTCTGTGTTCTACTTTAGCAAAACCTTTTCTAGTAGGAAGGTTAAAAGGACATGGAGGCCCTTTATTTATTCTTCTAGATACCATAGGTCATACTTATTTTGCCCCTTGCAGAATTGTTTTCATTTGTTGAATTGTAGGGTTATGCCTTCAGCCAAAACTGGAGAACTTCTTCATTCATTTATTCAACAAATACTTATTGAAGCATAAGCTGTGCCTTGTACTGTTCTAATATTTGGGACCAATCAGCGTCCAGCTTTCTTTGAACTTGCTTTGTATCTCTCTAACGAACAGCCATACAAAAGTAGTTATTGTTGAAGCTATAGGCTACTTTATTGAATATCCTACTGATAAGTTTCTTTAAGACCTAAGAACTGGAAAGTGGTTAAGGAATTAATATGCTGCTTATGATATGTACTTATGAGCAAACAAAGTTTGTTTCCATTTTTTATTTGGGCTTCCAGGAAGCTTAGTCTATTGTTAGCTCAATTTGAGTAACTGTATAAGATATCATGTTCATGCTATTCCAATACTAACCTTTCTCTTTGGGAACTCCTTATCTTTCTATTTCATCTATATTTTCATTGGCCTTGCTTTTTTAAAATTTGAATTGTTTTGTTTCTAATGTATTTGTGAATGGCTTCAAATCTCAAATACCTTGTGGGATTAAGATAAACAACATCATGAGGAAACAGACAAATCTAGAATGTGGTGCATTTTTCAAAACAACCGAACTCGTGTCTTCAAAAAGCCAATACTAAGAAAAAGTAGAAAGTGGAAGGGACTAATCTAGTTTGAGAAATGGTGTGAAAATCCACAATAACAACAACCAAATGCAGTTAAGTGACCCTTGACTGGACCCTGGCTCAAAATAAAACATTCTCTATAAAAGATTATTCTGAGGAAAGCTGAGGAAATTTGAATAGGGCCTGAGTAATAGATATTAGCAAATAATTGTTCATTTCCTCAAGACCTGATAATAGTATTATGATTATGAAAGAGAACGTCCTTATTTTTAGAGATGTATACTGAAGTATGTTGGGGTGGTATGTTTTGTCTGCAACTTTGGGATGATTCAGCAAAATTAGTAATTATTTTACATTTATATGCAGGTAAAGCAAATGGCAAAATTTTAGTTGTTGAATTGTTGACTCTCAGTATTGGGGTAGTATTGTTAAATTTGAGTGGATACTGTACTATTCTTTGACATATTCTGTGTATTTGGAAGTTTTTATAAGAAAATCTTGGAAAAATTAAATTATGTATGAATGATTTACTTATTCACCTCTATTTCTTCTAGTAGTCTAGAAGTACTGAAGTGAAAAGATCTTGTATTATGACGGGAAGGGAAAGGAGCAATTTCAAGAGGGAGCTCTGATCACCAGTTTTAAATTCCAGAGAAATCCAGGATGATGAAGATTATTCATAAATTTGGTATCTGAAAGATCAATTCTGAGCGAGAGCGGTTTCACTGGAAGTGGAAGCCAGAATACAGAGTTGAGAAGTGAGGGCAGAGAGGGCAGACCACTGTTTTAAGAAACCCGTGGTTTTGTTGTTATTTTTGCCGCTGTTACTATGACATCACTGGAGAGCTGGAATTACTCCCACTCCTGAATTCCCTGAACTCTCGCGATACTAGAGCCTGGTGGAGCGCGAAATGCCGTGGGAGGGGCTGGGGCGAGACCGACTGACTTCCGGCCAGGCCGTTGTCTGGGTGGCGCGGTCGAGTCATCGCCGAGCCTCGCGGCCTCGATCTCCCATCCTTCCCGCCCCCCGCCTGTGCGCGGGGGGTCGACCAGCCAAGAGGGGCAGGAGGCAACTCGGACCTTCCTCGTCATTTCGTTCTGGCCGGCTCACGGGCTACCCGCGCTGGGTCCTGGGGTCCTTGGGGCCCGCGAGGCCCGGTCTAAGAGGCCGGGGCCTACGTGGGCCCGCCGCTGGGCCCCATGAGGCACAGCCTGACCAAACTGCTGGCGGCCTCGGGCAGCGACTCCCCAACACGGAGCGAGAGCCCGGCGCAAGCCGCCACCTGCTCGCTGCCCCCGGACTTGACCCGGGCGGCAGCGGCTGCAGAGGAGGAACAGACGGCGGTAGCCAGATCTCCCGGCCGTGAGCAGCTGCGCGGCGACGAGGGCGAGTTGGAGGACGGCAGGGGGGGCCGCGGCGGCGTGGTCGTGCGCGCGCCCTCGCCGGAGGAGATGGAGGAGGAGGCGATCGCCAGCGTCCCTGGGGACGAGACGGAGGACATGGACTTTCTGTCCGGGCTGGAACTGGCGGATCTGCTGGACCCCCGGCAACCGGACTGGCACCTGGAACCCGGGCTCAGCTCGCCCGGGCCTCTCTCCTCGTCCGGCGGAGGTTCGGATAGCGGCGGCCTTTGGAGAGGGGACGACGACGACGAGTCCGCGGCTGCGGAGATGCAGCGCTTTTCTGACCTGCTGCAGAGGCTATTAAACGGTATCGGAGGCTGCAGCAGCGGCAGTGACAGTGGTAGCGGCGAAAAGAGGCGGAGAAAGTCCCCAGGAGGAGGCGGCGGCAGCAGCGGCAACGACAACAACCAGGCGGCGACAAAGAGTCCCCGGAAGGCGGCGGCGGCCGCTGCCCGTCTTAATCGGCTGAAGAAGAAGGAGTACGTGATGGGGCTGGAGAGTCGCGTCCGGGGCCTGGCAGCCGAGAACCAGGAGCTGCGGGCCGAGAATCGGGAGCTGGGCAAGCGCGTCCAAGCACTGCAGGAGGAGAGTCGCTACCTACGGGCCGTCTTAGCCAACGAGACCGGACTGGCTCGCTTGCTGAGCCGGCTGAGCGGCGTGGGACTGCGGCTGACCACCTCGCTCTTCAGGGACTCGCCCGCCGGGGACCACGACTACGCTCTGCCGGTGGGAAAGCAGCAGCAGGACCTGCTGGAAGAGGACGACGCAGCGGGAGGAGTGTGTCTTCATGTGGACAAGGATAAGGTGTCGGTGGAGTTCTGCTCGGCGTGCGCCCGGAAGGCGTCGTCTTCTCTTAAAATGTAGGGTCAAGTAATCTGCTCTTTATCCGCGTTTACCCCTTTCAACTCCCTTACACCATGTAAAACACCTTAGTGGGACATCTTCACTGGACACATTTCAGAGGAGGAAAAAAGTAATATTGAATCTTTAAGTGTTTAGCTAAAAGCATGAATGTGACACTGTAACCAACTCCTAATGATAACATGTGACTATTAAATCTCTCTGACAGTTTCTTTTTTAGGTGATTTCCTTCCTGCCAGGCTCCGTTGTAGGGGTTACAGAACAGTCGTTCCCGCCTCACAACCTGGTAAGGATCCATCTCTTCACGTAACGCTCATGCTCTGCTGCTTAGTCTACTTTAATGGGCAACATCTCAATTTGTGTGTGTGTTGAGATTTTTTTTTTCTTTTTTGGAAGGCGGGAGGGGAATCTGATTTGGGCCCTGTCCACCCTGGAAACAGACTTGTGCTGGTCAAATAATGTATTTAAGATGCTTCTTCTGGTTGAAATAGCTGTTAATGTGTCCCCTTGTTCAGACTTGCGTGTACCTAGCTCTTCTGTCCCCAGTGTGGACATGGCCTTGGATGACATCGATTCCAACTGTACACTGAAAGCTGCTAATAGAAATACAGTTTGGAGACAGTGAAACAGGTGAAGTTGAATGGAAGTTCCGAGTTGTACCAGGTGCAAATTGGAATTCCAATTTTAGAGCAACTTTTCAGAGGTTGACAATAAGTGTTTGGGGCATGCACAAATGTGATAGTTATTTTGCTGGAGATGACAGAGATCTCCTAAATATTCAAGAATGCCTTTTAGTTTTCAGTAGATCTAGAAATACAATATTCAGATTAACAGATATCTCATCATTAGAAAAAATTTGGAAATTAACATGCATATCAGACTCCTGTGTTAGTTAATAGGAGGAGGAATCAGAATGGTTAATGAAATGTTTCTTTGAGAACCAGCAGTGATTACCCTATCACTGAGTATGAATAAATTGTTGAACACCTTTATTTTTGTTGTATTAAAATTTTAGGTTAAATTTATGTAAGATTTTGAAGGTTGTGAAATATGAATGAAAACATGTAAAGTGAGGCTTCACAAAGAATCTTATTTCAAATATATTTGTTCTATTTAAAATTATTTAAAAATAATTTTAAAAATTGAGTTGTTCTGGCTACTAATGACACGATTGACACTTTTCCCAAAGATGGGACATATTCTTTTGCAGTATTCTGTTATCTATTGTCCAGTTGTATAAATAGAGTTACGGTGTCCTTCAGTGTAAGAGACAATAAGAAATTCTTTGTGAAACATCACTGTTTGATAAAGTATATACGTATTTAGCATCCTTGTTTTTCTTTGTGCTAAAGTGGATACAGCTGTTGGGGCAGAAGAGACGGGACCAGCTGCTGGCCACATTTCCTGCTTTATTTTAAAAGGTAGTATAAGAAATGAGGAAAAAGAGGTAATATCAGGGCTTCTGCTGTCTTTTATTTTAAAATGTTCATAATTAAAAAGTATTTTCCAGCAGTCCAAAGATGTAAGTTATCTTACACATAAAATGTTTTATTTTGTTGTTATTTGGTTATGAAAATGGAATCCTTGTTCTTGCACAACTGTAAATGTTTTGTTGCTAGATAATACGATTTGAGACCTAACTTGGTCTCTGGTTTCCAGTGCATCACAGCATATTTTGTAAAATCTTCTATTGCACTTGAGCATGAATGGGTAGTAGCCAAACTCACAACCTGGAGTGATGAACCTGCTTATACCTAAGTGCAGGAGCAAGCCCCTCACAATGCAGCTGCATGGATTTTTAGTGCCTACTGAATTACATATATAAACCAAAAGTAGTTGGAAAAATTATTTGAAATGACTAATTTGTGCTATCTTTATGGAATATGTTAAATGTAGCTTTTTGAAACAGAAGCCTTGAATTGAAATTTAATTAATACTTGAACATTTTGTATATATTTCTTTGTATATAATTTTGTGCAGTACCAATGACAAAAATATGGTGTCATAATAAAACCAGGTTTGTTGATCTTTCAGTTATGGGCTCAAAGAATTTATTCATCTCTATCATGACATTGGAAAATAATGGATGAAAATAGGAAAAATAATTGTTGTTAATGCTGACTGTGGGTCTTAAAAGGTTCTGGAAGCAGTAAGTGCGTTTTTCTAAAAATTATACCGTTCCTTGGCATATTTTCTTCCTAACGGCAATGCTTTTCCTGCATTATTTGAAGTTTGGGGCTGGGGAGAAACAGTAGTCAAAGCTTTCTGAATTGGGATGCTTTGAAATTCCAAGTGTAGATTTTTAGAATGTCATTTTATAAATGGCAGTTTTTGGAAATACTTGATTAAGAACTTTTGAAAATGGAGATTAGTATCACCTATTTTTAAAGCTGCTTTGTTAGGTTCCTTATGTTTTAACTGTCTTCTTAGTTTCCATTTCATTTTCTTTTTTTTTCTAATTTTGGTGACTCGGTGATTTTGTCATTTTTTACATCAACTTCATGGTCTTGTTTTTACATGGTATTGCATGTATTTAGGACCTATCTAGCAGGGGCTTTAAATAAATTTGGTCACATTTATGTGTAAGCACATTTTACTGTAAATGTTTGAGTTTCTGAATTTACAATAGATCTGTTTATTTCAGTATGTAGTAGAATATCTTAAAAGTGTCCTATTCACTACTTGTTAATTAAAAAAGTTATGATTAATATGAAACTGTTGTCTTACTATTTTTAAAAAATTGTGTTCTGGTGGATAGTTGCATAAAGGAGATTTCTGGAATATAATATGGATTGTTTTGAAGTTTACAGGTTTGGCTTTATTTATAGTAATGGAAAAAAACAATTTAGTATTTGGGGAACCTTTTTTCCCCCCAATTTAGCCACTATGGCAAAATGTTACAGAACTAAAGATACAGCTTTTTGATGTCTTCTGATGGTGACAGCAATTCACATTAATTGAACTAACACATCATATTGACCTACTATTTCTATCATATTGACTTTACTATTTCTGCACTTCCTTGACCAGACTTAACGAAAATGTCCACGCTTGTTAAAATGTAGTCACACATTTGTCCTATAAGCCGACAAAAAGTGTTCAAAATATTTTAAATATTTGTGCATTTTATAATCACTAAATTAATCTCTCTCTCTTCTCTTTAAACAGCTTAGCAGTGTCTGCAAAAACGAATCTTTTCCTACAACCTGTTAACTGACTGGACTGATGGTAACAAAGTAATTGTGGGAGCCATGTCGGTCAAAAATTTGGCATCTGCTGAAAAAAATGAATGCCATTTTCAAGTTCCCAAATTACTTCTATACTGGTTTCACTTTCCAGGTTTCACTTTCCAGAAATGGAGATATGAAAAGATTCTCTGGAATCCTTGAAAGACTTAATAGAAACACATGAGACTAAGTTAATTTTGGAACAAAATTATACTTTTTTTTTTGTCTTTCATGGGAGTGATACTCAGTTCTTTGCATACTTTTTAAAAAAATTGTAACCATTGGAGAAGAGAATTATAGTATTTCATCAAGGAGTATTAGATTCTTACATAATCAAGAGCACATTCTATGGAATTATTTTTAGTAGAGTAGAATTATATAAACAAGCCATCAGTGATAACAAGGCATATCATGAGTTTGTGTTTTTTCCTGGAACGTGAGAGAGAATCTGAAGTACAGACAGAGCTTGCCGAGTAGATTATGAAAGTAATGTAAAGTCCTTAGCTATAAAGAGTAGTCTTTTTAAATAGATGCACTGACTTGTATATCTTTGAAAAGTTGATTTATGACTAAATGTGTGGTTGGTTAAATGCAATTCAGGGTAATCCCAGGATGTGTGGATTCTGAGGTTCTGGCTTGTTGAGCTTTCTCTGAGTTCTTGACATATATATATGTTTTGTTGAATATTTTGAGGTTCCTAATGAATGGTATACTAGTTTCTATTGTTTTATATAAATTAAAATTTCTGTAGTGTTATGTAAGGGCTTTAGTATCGTGGATCATGGGAGTGGCTTTTTTCATGGAATATGGTTGTTTTACTTAATTGAAACATTTTTCCAGTTTATTACAAGTGTGAAAAACACTCAGAACTCTGGATTGTTTTATTGCATTTTTGTTGGATTATGTTAATACATTTTTTTCACGTGGTCTAGACCGAGCCATATTATCTTACATTTGGGAACCATGCAGATGATAGAAGTGGGAGGGGGTAGGAGATAGGCTCTTAATTCTTTTCTTTCCAGAATGATTCATTATATTAGGTTGGTACAAAAGTAATTGCGGTTTAAAAGGTTAAAAATAAATGCAAAAACCACAATTACTTTTGCACCAACCTAATAACGATACAGTTTGGTTATTGTATAGTATTATACAAACTGTATTAAATCCACTCAGTTTCTTGTAATCTAAGTGTATTCAGTGTCTGATGCCTGGCAGCAAAGAGCATTCCCAGTGACTCATACTTGAGGACTGATGGGTGTTCCTACAGTACAAACAATGCTGCTGGTTGTAATTCCACAACCAAGATTAGGCATCAACACTGTTTGGTGACCATAACTACCACTTTGATAGAACAGAATGGATCTTTTGAAAATATGTGATTACTAAGTCCACCATTTTGAAAGTATAGTTTAAGGTCTTACTAACTTAGGTTTTTAAGTTAAGTAATCTGATAATTAAGTAATACAGTGTTTTCAAGTTTCTAGGTTTTTTCCCAGACTCATGATCAGTACAAAGTTTTGAGACCCTCCCAAATGTTTATATACTTAGATTTTTATCGTGCTGTTTTTTTCCTCAGAAGTTAGGTAGTTAACCACCTAAGCCAAGAAAGGAGGAGGAGGAGGTCTTTCATTAGGAACTTGTGGAGTGTTTTGTTTGGCCAGCACAGTATTTTTCACGATTTCAACTTGCAGTACATGAATACTCTGTCCACCAGTCATTCCCTCGAGTATTACAACAGACTGAGCTCTGACCTGGATTGCAAATGGTTATTTACATTCAGTTTCGAAGTGCAGAAAAATTAAACCGGAGATATTTTACATTTTACTCAGAAAGTAAATTACTTTGTCATTAGGAACATAAATCATGTATTATTTGGAGATAATTTCTTGTAGATATAGGTTAGTAGGAAGTTGCTCTCTAACTTGTTTTTTCATTGCTTTGGTTACTACTGTTAAGTGTTTTTATTCCTAGGTTTTTTTTACCTTCCCCCAATTTGTACATTCTAGATTTGTTACTTAGCGCTCTTACCCCCACTTTTTAAAAAGAAATCAGTTCATAGCAGACTTGCGAATAATTTTAAAATTTTTGTTGATCCAAAGTTACTTGTTTTGTTGAAAAAATTTTGCTCAATTTTTAATCTAATTTTAAAATCTATTCACGAATGGTGTTTTGAACATATGCATAGATAATGAATTTTATTGGTGGGCCTACTTCCTTTAGACTGTGCTTCCAAATTCTGTATCTTTCCTGTATACCCACAATTTCCTAGGCCCCTTTGGCTTTTAGTGTACTATAGTTGGGGGTTTGCAAATTATATTCATATTTTAAGTATAATGTAATATGAAACTTTTTTTTAAAGCCAAGTAACTACAAAGTAAATTGTAAAATATTTAAATAGGTCTTTTATTGTCACAATTGAAATACCACATTTTCCTGGCTGAGGCAGTGTTCTTTAGGTCTGAGCTACAGATGACTATTTCCTTAAATTGTAATGCAGATCATGGCAGGTTCACGTCACCTGCCTCCTGACCAAAAATTTTGGCAAAGATTTATAGCAACAGATTTAAAATAACATGCTCTTTTGCTTATGTTGTCTATTCCTATTAATTAATTGGAATGATGATTTAAGAAACACATGGTGTAAAGGAAAGATGTTAGAAAGATATCCTGAAACCATTGTAAACTCTGGTATCCATTTATAATTATGCTAGGGAGTAAATGTGGGAATGTTTAAGGATAAGTAAGAAAACAATTTGTACCAATCAATTTAGTTACGTATATTTGAATTATTCAAGTTGATCATACCATACTTTATTTTTAAGGAGTCGAGTAATTATGGTTCTTAAATTTTTGAAGTAAGGAATTACTTTTAATTCATTGTTTACTTCACTGTGATAAGTAGAACTCTGCTTTAAATAAAAGTGAGAGAATGCAGATAAAATGTATAATTTTGGGTCAGAGATTTTTTATCTTGATATTTTACCTTGTGAAATAGGTTAACCTATTTCTTCCTTTTAAAAGGAGAAAAATTATATATATTTTTTCTAGTTGTAAAGTGAAACATATCCATTACAGAAAACAGAAAATCAAGATGAAATGAAAAACCACCCGTAATTCTATAACCCAGAAAATATCTACAATAAAATATAGATGCTTTCGTAAGTGGGATGATATCCGGTATAAGATTGGTAGGGAATATATTTTTAAGTACCTGTTGAAAGAACAAATCATCTTTGCTCTCTGAAAAATTGAAAATGTATTTTGTTAATTTCACTTCTTTGCCTGTACTTTTTCTTTATAGACATTGAAAGCCTATTTCACTTAAGGTGCTTTTTCTAGATTACAGGTTATAGTCTCTTCTTCATATAAATTTAAGTAGCATAAGATTAATGTCCTTGTATTTGGAAGGAATAGTTAAGATGCTTGGGATATAATCTATGATGTCACTTAATATTTTGTTTGGTGGTACTGGCTTGTTTCTTAAGAAAAGTGTTGGTCTAGATAGGTGCTGTCCAGTAGCCATTAGCCACATGTAGCTAAAAAATTAATTAAAATTTAAAATTCATTTATTTAGTTGCATTAGTCACATTTCAGGTACTCAGTAGCCACAGCTAGTGGCTAACATTGTCAGTCAGATATTAAACATCAAAGAAAGTTCTGTTGGACAATACTGCATTAGATGCTGTCAGAAAAGAAAATGCTTTAAAGAACTGAGATGGAAAGTTTTAGGAAGGGGAACACAATGGGATACTTCTAAAATTTACATGATCTTAGGAAATGAGGAATAGACTAGGATATTTCAGAAAACAATACCAGTTGCAACAGGAAGAATATGGCTACCATTTGAGTGCCTGATATGTCAAGTGCTGTTAGGCAAATTACATGTTATGTAATACCAGTTGAGTGTGGTTAATAAGCAATGAGGGCCAGAAAGGCTAGTCAAATTGCTTAGCATTACACATCTTAAAAACAAAAAAAGGTTTGAGTCTGCAAAGAACTTCCCCACACTAGATGGAAACTTCAAAGAATTCTCCTCAGTCTTCTAAGAATATAGCTTTCCAAAAATTATAAGGTGACCTTTGAAGTATGTAGCTATCATTAAAACAGCTCAAGCTGAGCCTGAATAACCACTTGTAAAGAATACTGGAATTAATCCTTCTTTGAGGAAGGTTAGATATGGTCTTAGAGTCTATGGATTAATAATACCCATGAATTGGGAAAAGGAAATGTAAGGAACATTTGCTGTAGTGTACTGATTCCCCCCCACACTCCCCCAATTTTCATCCCTGTTTGGATTCTTTATGAGGTCTTCATTGTAAACTGCTCTATGGTTATTTTTTCCTGTGTTAAAGATCAAACTCTGCCTAATGAAAAGGAGTAGAGCAAGTGAGGTGGAAGAGACAATGTTGGGCAAACTAGAGCAGTTATGCTCTTGTTTAAGTGGGTAGCCTTTGCTGGTATTTAGCCTTTTGTTGCCCTGTGTGGCATTTTGTTGTAGGTCCCAGAATTGTACCTTGTGATAAATTACAAGTGTATGTTTACTCACACATTAGACAAAAGTTATTTTCACAGTTTTATTTTTGTGTACAGATTTGCTTAACACTGAATTTCTAAGCCAGGTTCAGGCAATTGAAGAGCTTTTATGAGTAGTTTATATTGTCTAGAACCAAGGTATGCTGAAAACCCAGTCTGGAGCAAAATGGGAAATAACATCTTTCTAAAGATAGGCTTAGAAATTCTTATCCAGTAAGTTAAGATGTTTCCTTTCTCTGGTAGCAGGGCTGAGGCATACCTGTAAGAAAACATTGAGAACAGTTCATTAAAAATAGTTGTATCAAGTAGCAAACTGATGTACAATATATATTAATCCCAAACGTCTTAAAATTAGTTTCGGTGAAGATTAAGGCAATAATACTATTAGTCCTAAAAACTTTTTTTTCCCTCCATTTCACCTCTGAAGGTTCATATCGCATAGATTGCTTGATACAGAAGTTCATCAGAGTAACTGAATTATTTTGGAGTAGCAGGCTTATAGCTAGACATTTTCTGATGAAATTCTCCTTTAGTGGAAGTGCTCAAATTCTTAAGAACATTGCATATATGATGTGGTTTAATGCTTGGCAGAGTACTATCAGCAGCTTTGTGGTTGGCATTCAATACACAAATTAGGGTTAATAACCTGAACTGCACCCAAGAGATACAGGGTGATAAATTTCCTGAACTGTTTCAAATTCTTGAGAAGTAATTTGAGAAGTAGTAGTTGATTGCTTATAAGAAAAAAGCAAGTCTTAATTCTTTCAAATCAAAAGGAGACATTTCCTTTAAAAATACAAAATGTGTTTGTTGTTTTAAGTTGTACATTTTCTAGGTAATCATTTATATATTACTGAAGTTTTTCAATGATTGTGAGAAAACCAAGAATCCTACCTGGCTGCTAGACCACCATTCACAGGTATCGCCAAGAAAACAGGGTACAGACCACCAAAAACAAGACCAACTAATCCACCCCGTATCATGGTACAGATTTCACAGTTCAGATCACCTAGGAAATAAATTAGTTATGGAAATGAAGGTCATGCTAGTCAAACATTATTTAAAGAATGCAAGGTCCCTTATATGTATCAGATACTCAATTTTCAGGCAGTAATATAGCAAATGCAATTCTACAAGGCATGTTAGAAAGTATAATGTACGGATAATCCACAATAGCTAGGAATAAACTGATTAAACATCTTAGGAAAAATTTTCTAATTTGTTCTGAACTTAATCTTGGTTTGCACTGCTTCCAGCTTTCTGCACTTGTATTAAAAAACCCGAGGTATTATTTTTTCTGTCTTTAAGGAGCTTTCTTTTAATCCATGGGAATTTTTTTTTCACAATTTATACTTAATCTATTTTTACATTATATAGTGTAACTATTTTTATAAAATTCTTTATTCATTTCCAAATTAGTATAAGGCATATTAAAAATAGAAAGCTGTTAGTAACTTTTCACTCAGTCTGTTCAGTCATTGGGCAATAATAGGTTTCCCTGGATCGTAAAAATTCTTTCCACACTGATCATGGACATTCAAACAAGACTCATCCAATTTAAATAAATTTGGAGCAGCACTTAACAGAGGAGAAATTAAATGGACTGCCTCCCTCCTCACCACCACCTGTAGTAATAACACTTTTATTTCAAATCATTAATCAAAAGGTTTGTCATGATTAGCTATACTCTAAGCACTCAGCATATACAGTAAACTGCAGAAATCACATCTCTATATATTTCATAATTCTTATATATACATTTAGTGCTTTGAGAAATTTACTACATAGTATTCCCATAAAAATAGTTTTTCTCTTTAAAGAACTCTCTAAGAAAAAAAAAGCATTAAAAAAATTAAGTTTCCAAATATTTCAATCCAAGCACTGCGGGAAAGATAAGTTAGATAAAGGAAAGTATTTACAACTGCTATGTCTGTACATTTTACTTGTTTGGTAGACCATGCTAATATGAATTGCCATTTTACAGAGGCTAATAAAATTTAATCTTAGTCCAAGCACTAACTACGTTATAGCATGTAACTACTTGATATTAATAGCTAAGGATTAATGTTAGGTGCAAATCATATATACCAAAGCAAATCTCTGGTAAGAGTGAAATAGAATTTACCTGTATTCAATGGTAAACTTACAAAACCTTTGTAAGATACATGTGCTGTCAAAAATGGGATCACTGCCATTGGTAAGCCTGCAGCTACACGAGCCTGTGTCACATTTAGGATGCGCCGAAAAAGACTGTTTGCTATTAGGCCACAGAGAGCAGCATTAAGTCCAACATACGTCGATCCATGTTCAAGTAGGCCCCTGAATGAGGAAAAATGGTAACATTTTCTTTGGCTCTGTTGTACGTCTGAGCTTTCCAACAATTCTGGCATATTCTATAGAACTTATCAGGACTTTAGGAATAACAGGATGCAACATTTATCCCTTATAGTTCCATAAAACACAAACCTTTTAAAAGTCATTGTTTTACATGTAGATTTTTATTTTAAAAGGCTTTTAAATTTGGCAATACTTAGGGGAGATACCATCGTATGTTTAGATTTTCTTAAATGTACTATTGTGATTTTTGCAAAGGATACTAGTACAGATATCTCCCAGCTATACAGCAGGTTAGATTTCTAAAGAGTCTGATTTGGATACCTCTCTTTTGGGCTCCCACAATTTCCAATACTTACCTCTAGCATAACACATTATAAGGCATTCGCCACTAGTAGCTGGGAAACACCTTGAAGACAATGGATGCAAAGAAATACTCTTGGTTCCAATAGCACCTGGCATAGAAGGCACTCAGTAAGGTGCAGTAATGTTTCCTTTCACTTCCCCAAAGCATTAGAGTGAATATTGGGGGGTTGGAAGAATACTAACATTTAAGGGATACTCTACGCCAGGTACTTTATCCATTGAAATAAAGAATAAATCGATATTTTAAGATGAGAAGTGGTAGACCTGGACTTGAAGCCAAGGTATGTATGAGTTTAAAATGCGTGTTCTGTGTATTCTTTAGTTTTGGATAAAATAATGCCTAAAATTATGGAAATACTCCAAACAGGCCTACTTTACTTCTTTCCTACCTGCCTTGCCATCTACAACTCAGGTGCCACCTCTTCAATTTCTCAATACTCTTAATTAGCCCAAGTCGCCATACAAGACTCCCGCTGATTTCTGTGGTTTACACTCATCTTAAAACAGCCTTTCTAGAAATCCCTAATTGAGCTTCCTACATTGTATAAGGTATTACTTTTCTTACCCGTCACTCTGCAAACATAATGTTGCGTATCATTCAAACATGATACTACATGCAGACTTTGTGCTTAAGACACAAAAAATTACCTTCTACCATCACTGTTTTCATCGTTGATTAATTGATGGTGGAAGACATGTGAGACAACAGAAATTTGCTAAAAGTAATGGAAGTAGAGAGAGGCAGTTTTTAAACTGAGGTTACATAAGATAATAGTTAAAGTGTGATGAGAACCTAGAGAACCTACCAAACAATAGAAAACAAATATGAAAGACTTGTCTATTTTTGTGGGAGCTGAGGGAATGGGAAACCTTAGCACTTTCTTTAAAATACTTGAGCTTCATAACAATCCTGTGAAATACATATTATCTCCATTTTAGTCATAGGAAGCAATACTCAGGTAATTTGCCCGTATGTTTTATATATTATCAAAATATATCGCTATATTACTGTAAAATATAAAAAGTACATAAACAAGGAATGCAACTGGAATCTGAATAGCAAAGTTTGCTGTCTCCCAATCAGATTTTAATTTATTATGGCTTAAAGTCACATTTTTTTAGTTAACAATGTAGTTAAGTACAAAATTATCTAGCAGCCCCTCTGCCAGTCAATTTTTTGAAAAAGTGCCTATTCAACTAGAAACTCATATTTTGGCAAGAATCACACAAAATAACTGGAGACATGAACTAAACGTCCATCCTCCTCAGACTGGCTCCTTTTCACTCTTTTTTATCTCAGATTTTCAGTTCAAAATTTAACCAAGCCAGAGAGGCCTTCTTGTTAAGGAGTTCACTGTCGTTCACTCAGTGTTGTCTTCATAGGTCAAGTATGTTTCCTATATAGGCTTTTCCTATTTAATGATACCTTGAAGATCTTTTAGCCACAGTCCTATTTTTCTGACATTCCTTGTCTAGCTATGTGTGTTACAGGGCACTCTCTCAGACTGGTAAGCATAATGATAGAAATGAAGACAGTTTAAAAGCTATTTTAAAGTTTTGATATTTAAATGAAGCCATAAATGTTTACATTTGACTATAAGCCAAATGGAAAAACAGAACCATTATATAATTAGATATGTCCAATATGAATTATAGCCTTGACTTCAAGCAAATGGTTAATGTGTCGGGGCCTTGGTTTTCCCTTCAAGGCAAGAAAGGTTCAGTTTCCTTCTGACATTCTGTTACTTATACTGAAACCAAATCTGAGATGATGAAAAACCACCTGGAAAAAGGTATTTCTAAGACGGGATCTTACCTTTCTGCTTCTGGAAGTTGGTTAATTTTTCTGGTTATGATATCAAAAATTCGGTTTTCCTTGACAGTGTAATCTGGTTCATGATTTTTCATCTTGAGCCTTAAAAAAATTAAAAATATCATTTTTCAATAATGTGTATCTATAGAAAAAACAAAAGGGCTTATAAAAAGCCTTCTGAAGACCATTAATAATTTTTAAACAATTAGCTATAGACTGAATTCATAATCTGCATATACACCATACCCCTCCCTCACAAAAAATCAATTCTTAAATAGAAATCAGAACATGAAAAGCAGCACATGGAAAGAAGCTTTACTTCTAGGAAATACAGAATATCTTTATAACCCTTAAAAATATTTCTTAATTTGCAAACAGCACTAAACATAAAAGACAAAATGAACTTGTTTTCATCAATAGATACCATAAGATAAGCTAGTGTGGGAGAAATGTTTGTAATATAACTGACGAGCAGTTAGTACCCAGAATATGTAAAGAGTACAAATCAAGAAGAAAAACGCAAGCAACCTAACAAAAAGTACAAAAGATTTGAACAGGCACTTCACGAAAAGGAAAGCCAAACAGCCAAT
The DNA here is from genome assembly GCF_036562045.2 of Rhinolophus sinicus. Lineage (NCBI taxonomy): Eukaryota > Metazoa > Chordata > Mammalia > Chiroptera > Rhinolophidae > Rhinolophus > Rhinolophus sinicus. Next base: position 109,825,863 of record NC_133756.1, read on the forward strand.
AAACATGAGAATACTCTTAACCTCTTTATAATCTGTGAAACAAAGCCAGTGAGGTACCAATATGTACCCAGGTTACCTAAAATAAAAACCTAAGAATTTCAATTACTGGTGAGAATGTGCGGTAACAAACCCATGTGCTGCTGGTGGAAACATAAATTATACCCAGTTTGGGTACAAGCACTTTAGGAAGGAATTTGGTATTTAGTAGGAATTTGTGTTTCCCCGAAAATAGGACCTAGCCGGACAACCAGGTCTAATGAGTCTTTTGGAGCAAAAATTAATATAAGACCCTTATTTTACTATAAGACTGGGTCTTATATAATATATAATAAAATACTGGGTCTTATATTAATATTTACTCCAAAAGACAAATTAGAGCTGATTGTCCGGCTAGGTCTTATTTTCAGGGAAACACGGTAGGTAGAAGACACATGACATATAATTTCACTGCTAGGTAGACCCTACAGCAGAGGTCAGCAAATTTCGTCTAAAGGTCCAGATAGTATTTTAAGCTTTGCAGGTCACTTATGGTCTTTGTTGAATACTTATTAAAAAAAAAAAAAAAAACTTTAAAAAAATATAAAAATCATTCTTAGCTGGCTGGCCATACATAAAAAAGCTATGGGCTTCGTATGGCCTACAGCCCAGTAGTTTGTTAATCCCTGCACTAGTTGGGGTGAATGTCAGAGTTAGGGCAATGGCAAATGATGGGTTTTTAATGGTTTGTCTCATTAAACAAGATTTCAGGGTAGCAGAGTTAGCAAAAGTTCAGAGATAACAGCAAAGGACAACATGGTTTTATGAAATTAGATTGTCTTGATTCACTATCCATTTGCTACAAGATTAATTTACGACACTGAGTAATTTAACAAATATTTAGTGGGTATCTGTTAGATATGAGATTAACTTGGAAAATGCTGTGGACACTTAAATTTCATATTGCTAGCCTTAAAATTAAACTAGTACGTACAGTGCAGGTTAGGAATTTAGACATACTGGACTCAAACTTTTTGAGGGCCTTGGTTAAAAAAATATGATAGAATCTCTGCCCTATAGAAGCTTTGCATGATTTATGTGTTGGGGAGGGGGTGGGTGGAGAGATACACAAGTAAATTCGGTATATATAAAGAAAGCATACGGTGTATATGTCAAATTATTTCCTCAGAAAGTCCCGCCTAATTCTATCACTAGTTTTGTGTTCTAAGCTCTCCATATTGGTAAGGTTCGGAGTTCTGTGAACTAGCCATTTCTACGGTGTGACTATTAAAAATCATCCTTAATTCAGTAAAAGTTCTGATCCGGCAGCCCGCAATATGTCACTGCGTTCCCGTTATTAACAATAAATCTCTATCAAAGATAGTGCCACCTTTAAATACTACAAATATTCCAAATAGCATTTGCATTAGCTATCTCATGTCACTAAGGATAGCTCCGAGATAGGCAGTGAGAAAAGTGGGGCGTCTGAAAATTGTTAGGCCCAGGACACCCTGTAAATTGGCAGTAACCGGGGATTAAATTTAAGTGTAGGCATTTTTTTGTCTTTTTTCTATTGGCTTACTTTAAATACAAGGTCTTTTCTTCTAGGGTGGAAAATGAAGAGACCATCGGCGCCATAGGGCCGATTCCTTCTTCCCTTTCCAATTCACTCCCGGGATCTCATTCCCGAGCTGTCGGTGAACAGCCTGTCACCGCATTGCTCTTCTGATACCCGGGGACTTACTGCGCTTCCCTCCCTGGGATGTCAGTTATTCTGTCCTCCCAGCACTCGGTGCTTCCTCTTCGTCTTCCTCAGCCGCTAAGGCTCACTGCAACCTTTGCACAACTCGACAGGGCGCAGCCATCTTTGGTGGACACGTGACTCGGCCTAGGCGGGCGCGGAGTCGGGGCCGCTGATTGGGTTCTCAGGACGCCGATTACACGCACCAGCGACTTCCTGATGAGGGGCTTCCCGCGGAAGGAGGTACTGGGCTGGTGAGCCTGGAAACTGGCCCAATGCGGAGAGTGCTCTCTCGTTCAACCTACCCCCGCCTCCCAGGACAGAGCCTGTAGTGTGAAATTTTGAGATGAAAGTTGAGAGTCTCTGAACCTGTCCTTTTCATTGAAAACCTACCTTGGGCACGTTAGTTACTTAACTAATTGGCCGATAGAGCCTACCCCATGATGTTGTCATGAGTTATGTGAAACCTGCAGGGCCCTTGGCATATGGTGGGTACTCGGTTAAATAGAAGACAAACAGGAGCTGAGATTTCTTTGCCCCATCGATTTTCTATTCTCCCTTGGGTCTTTAGCTCCCTGTGCTTGTTGCGATCTGGTTGATTGTCCCACCATAATCTGAGCACCTCAAGAGAAGGAAGGAGCTCGTTTTTCTGAGGATTCCTTGGTGCCCTGCCGAGTACTGCTTGTAAAAAACAAAACAAAACAAAAAAAAGCAGGGTTGGGTGAATGTGCTGAAAGAAAAGCTGTTTAGAAAGCAGGGAGCCTCGTGGTTCCATCAGTCAGGACAATTGAGAATGAAAGTCTTGGACCAAGCCTAGCAGCCTCTTTCCTCATTTATAAAACAGGAGTTGAAATGACAATCTCATTGATTATTTTGTGAAGTTGTGAGGATCCAATTAAAGTGCTTACCAATGTTGCTTTGCAAATAATTGAACTTTATCAAAGGAGAAAGTGGTATTCAGGATAAAGGGGGAAAGTTCATTAGGCTAGGTGAACAGGATAACAGCCCCCGCCTTTCCCTCCCCCACCCCCCAACTCCTTGGCCGAGAAGGATTTATTTGATGTTGTTACCGGTGTACAGGCCCTTCTCTGAGCGGTGTCCACGTCCTTGGTGTGTTGAGCAAAGAATTGAACGAGGCACAGAGATGCAGTGGTGAAAGAGTAGTTTGTTAGGAACAGAAGTACACTCCAGAGAAGCAGGAGTGGACCTGAGCAGAGGAGTGCCTCTAGGGCTCCGACTAAGGTCTTGGTAGTTTTTATCCCTTTTTCTCTAAAATGGGCTACACCTCCCTGTTTGTGGGGTCTCTTGATTGGCATTTATGATTGATAGGAGACTATTACCTCATTTTTTCAGACTCCGCATGTTCCTCCCCAGAATTCGGTCTGTTGTTATGATATTAATGAACTTCCGGGCATATGTATACTATTTTAATGATGGTATAATGAGGTCCAGGTGGAATGAAGGTTGTTGTGGTCTTTACTGTGCAGGTATGAGTGACCGGTCTGATCTAGCTAGGTATTTTGTATCTTTTAGCTTCCTTATAGTGGTTGATGGTTATAGTAAATAAGGAAAAGGTTTGGGTGTGAAGGGAGGTCTTCTGGATGGTCGTTTTCCATAGGCCATGTTGGACCTGCAGGAATGTTACCTGACGTGTTCGGGTGTATCAGGGACGCAGTTCCTGTTTCTGCCTTCCTTATGTCCCGCTGACACGAATGATCCCCATAAATCTCTATGGGAAGTTGAGGGACAGGAGGTCTCTTCTTCTGTATCTGCTTCCTGCTGAATGTGGTCATTGTCCTTACCTATTAGGGATTCAAGGAACTCTCCCTATCTGATCTTAGATGAGAGGGAGGGGTCTGAAGACCCTGTTGACCTCTTTGTTTGGGATGTACTGGAAGCCTTGCTGGGCCATCCTTTGTATCCCGATGGCCCCTAGATGAGGAGAAATAGATTTTGGTTAATAGATTTAAAAATATTGGCCCAAGAAGCAGGATTCAAAGCTACTGACACAGGGTGACTACCTGATGTAAAGTCTGTTCAGCTTCATGGAGTCTGTGGCCTTTTCCTCTGGTTTAATTGATCATTCAGGTGGCATTGTTCACCCAGGAGTTGGGCCCAGAACAGCCTGGAACGAATGCTGGGTCACAATGATTACAATAAAAAAATTATTGGGTAATTCAATAAAAAAATTATTGGGTAATTATCTGAAGCCGGGGGTAAGAGATATTCTGTGATTCAGGCTAGGAGCAATCTTTAGTTTAAGATTAAGAAACTAGCGAAAAGGAAACTTGAAATTCCTATAGTGAGAGGGCTGTCCTGTATCAATGTCAAGTAGTCTCTACTCAATGAGCCTGAAAATAAAACAGGTCCTCAGATTCCTAGGTGGAAAATCAGCATACTCCCAATTGGAAAGTTTCTGAGGAAATGCAGAGAAAGTTTGGGAAAACCAGTTTATTAAGATGCTAACTATAATGTGTATAAGAGAAAATGCTTTGTTTCCTAACACTCTGTTTTATATTCTTATTCCAATTTCATATTTAATGCTTTGAAGCTAATTTTTAAATTAATAAATGTCCATGGTGTTTAGTATCTGTAGCATGCCATTTTGGAGTAATAGAAGCAATTTAGTACATTGGGATTTTATTTTAAAAAATCAGTCCTTCATGAGATAAGATGAAATATTCATTTCATCTAAGTTTTAAAATTTATTGGCTTGAATTGTTCATAATATTGCCTTATTATCCTTTAAAATTTGTAGGATCTGTAGTGAGATTCCATCTCTCTTGATATCAATCATTTGTGTCTTCTTTTTTTATGTCTGAGCGGTCAGGTTAATGGTTGATCATTTTTTTAATATCAAATAACCAGTTTTTTTATTTCATTGATTTTTTTTTTTCTTGTTTCCAATTTGACTGTTTTCTGCACTGATCCATATTATTTCATTTCTTATTCTTACCTGGAATTCATTTTTATTCTTACCTGGGATTTAAGTTGCTCCTCTTTTTCTAATTTCTTAAGTTAGGAAACTGAGGTTATTGATGTGAGATCTTCCCCCACCCCGCCCCCAACATACGTGTTTAGTGCTACTAATTTACCTCCAAGTACTGCTTTAACTGTATCCCATATATTTTGAAATGTTCATTATTTTAATTCAATTCAAAATACTTTCTAATTTCTCTTGCTTTTTTCTATGATCTGTGGATTATTTAGAAGTGTGTTAGTTTCCTAATTGTTCCAATTTTCCAGATATCTTTCTGTTGCTGATTTCGAATTCAATTCCATTGTGGTTAGAGAATATACTTTGTATGATTTGAATCCTTTTAAATGTATTGATATTTATAGTGTAGATTCTGGTCCATCTTGGTAAGTTTTCCTTGTGTGGTCAAAAAGAATGTATGTGCTCTATTGTGCCAAGTGTTCTAAAACATCAGTTAGCACAAATTGGTTGCTGTTTAAAACTTCTTTATCCTTTCTGAATTTATACCAACTTGGTCTACCAATTATTGAGAGAAGATTAGTGAAATCTCCAACTATTATATGAATTTTCCTGTTGCTCCTTTCAGTTCTATCAGTGTCATGTGTCATGTGTCATGTATTTTGAAGCTATTATTGTATGAATAAAAATTTAGGATAAATTGATCCCTATATCCTTATGAAATAATTTCCTTAATCCTTGGTAATATCTTTGTTACAGTTTACTTTGTTTAATATTAATAGAGACATTCCAATAACTTTCTTTTGATTAGAGTTAATGTGAGATAGATTTTCTCATCTTTTTACTTTTAACCTATTTGTGTCTTTATATATCATGTAGGCTCTTACAGACAGTATATAATTGAATTTTGTTTTTTATATAAATTGACAATTTATGATTTTAATGAAGGAAGTGTTTAGACTAATTATATTTCATATGATTTTTATAGTCTAAGGTTTAAATCTATCATCTTGCTATTTGTTCTACATTCCCTTTTCCTTTCTTCTACTGCTGCTGCTTCTTTTTGTTTTGACTAAGTGAATATTTTTTTATTCCATTTTATTACTCTGTTGGCCTATTATCTATAATTCTTTCAAGAAATTGTATTGATTGCTTTAGCAGTGGCTTAAAACAACAAATGTATTCACTGACTGTTTTGGAGGCTAGAAGTATGAAATCAATGTATTAGCGGGTTGGTTTTTATTGCAAGTGTGGAGGACAATCTGTTTCATGCTTCTCTCCTAGCCCCTGGTGGTTGCTGGCAATCCTTGGCATCTCTTGTCTTGTAGATGCATTGCTCCAATTTTTGCTTCTGTGTCACATGGCATTTCCCCATTTCTTTGTGGCTTCAAGTGGCCATTTTCCCTCTGTGTACCCAAATTTATCTTGTCTTATAAGGACACTGGTCATTAATTAAGGGCCCACCCTAATTCAGTATACCTTATCTTAACCTGATTACATTTGCAAAGACCCTGTTTCCAAATAAGGACACATTCATAGGTGCTGGCAGTTAGAACTTGAAAATATATTATGGAGGGGTATATGTCAACCCATAATAACATCTGTGACTTATCACAGTGTATCTTCAAGTAGTATTATAGCACTTTACATATAGTATAAGAATTTTACAAGTGTATACTTTCCCTTTCTTTTCAGTCTTTGTGTTATTGTCATACATTTATTTCTACATATTGTCGTAAAGCACACAGTACATAGTTATTGTTTTTATTTCAATAGTCATTTGTCCTTGAAATAATTTTTTAAATAAGAAAATTTATATTTATCCACATATTTGCGAGCTCTAGTGCTCTTCATTCTTTTTATAGATCCATATTCTATCTGGTGTCATTTTCATTCTACACGAAGTATTCTTTTTAACATTTCTTAGAAAACAAATCTTTTGGCGATGAATTCTTTCACATTTTACAAGTCTAAAAAGTAGGCTTAGTTTTTAAAATTGTGGTGAAAAACACATAACATTAAGTTTACTATGTTAACCATTGTTAAGTGTATAGTTAAGTAGTGTTAAGTGTGTTCACAATGTTATGCAACAGAGCTCTAGAACTTCTTTATCTTGCAACACTGAAACTCTATCCACTAAACACTAATTACCTCCTAGCCTTTGGTAAACACCTTTCTACTTTCTGTTTATCTGAGTTTGATTACTTTAGATACTTCATAGAAATGAAATCATACATTATTTATCCTTTTGTGACTGGCTTATTTTATTAAGCATAAGGTCTTTGAGCTTCATTCATTTTGTCACCTGTGACAGATTTCCATTCTTTTTAAAGGCTACATACTATGCCAATGTATGTACTTGTATATACCACATTTTCTTTATCCATTCTTCCATTGATGGACATTTGGAATGGTTCCACCAGTTGGCATTGTGAATAATGCTGTGATAACCGTGAGTGTGCAAATAGTTCTTCAAGACCCTGTTTTGAATTCTATTGGATATATACCCAGAAGTGAGATTGCTAGATCAAAAGAAACCTTTGTCTACTGTTGGTAGGAATGCAAAATGGTGCAGCCACTGTGGAAAACAGTATGGAGGCTCCTAAAAAATAAAAAAATAGAAATACTTATACACATTCTCGCCAGCATTAGTTATTTTCTGTTCTTTTGATAGTGGCCATACTGATGGGTATGAGGAAATACCTCATAGTGGTTTTGATTTGCATTTCCCTAATGGTTAGTAATGTTGGGCATCTTTTCATGTGCTTATTGGCTATTTGTATATATTTTCTTTTTTTTTCATTAGTTTCAGGTGTACAAAGCAACATAATAGATATTTAAACCCCTCATACAATGATAACCCACTCCCCAAGCTACTTCCCCTCTGACATCTTACATAGCTGTTACAATACCATCGACTATCTTCCTATGTTGTACTCCATGTCTCATGACTATATATACCTATATATTTAGTTATAATTGACACTCAATATTATTCTACTTCAGCTTCAGGTGTATAACACATTGATCAGGCATCTGCACAATCTATGACATGATCCCCCTGATAAGTCCAGTGCCCATCTGGTACCCTACATAGTCTTTACAACATTGTTGATTATATTCCCCATACTGTATTAACTATCAACTTGTATTTCATAATGCCTTCACCTTTTTCACCCTGACCCCAACCCCATTCCCATCTGTCACCCTGATAGGTCTAGTACTTTATTGTCCCAGAGGCCCCTTAAACTCTCTTCAGTTCTTTGGATTTTTTTCTTTTTGCTGTTCTGGTTGGGTATCTTCTGCTGCCTTATCTTCTACATCGCGGATTGGATCCTCTGCTTCATCTAATCTACTGTTGATTCCCTGTAATATATTCTTCATTTCTATTATTGTATCCTTTATTTCTGATTGGTTCTTTTTCATGGTTTCCATCTCCATTTTTATGAGATCATTGAGCATTCTTATAACCAGTGTTTGGAACTCTGCATCTGATAGATTGCTTACCTCTGTTTCATTTAGTTCTTTTTCTGGAGCTTTGTTCTGTTCTTTCATTTGGGACGTGTTTCTTTGTCTCCTCATTTTGGCTGCCTCCCTGTGTTTGTTTCTATGTATTAGGTAGGGCTGCTATGTCTTCTAGTCTTAGTAAGTGGCCTTATGTAGTAGCTGTGTTGTGGGGTTTAGTGGCACAGTCTTTCTGGTCACCTGAGCCATGCCCTCAAGGTGTGTCCTTTGTGTGGGTTGTGTGTGCCCTCCTCTTATAGTTGAGCCTTGGTTGATAATTGCACATCAGTGTGAAGTACAATCAACTGATCCAGGGCTCACTTGTTGTAAGGACTGGCCTTGAATACAGTGGAATGTTTGCTATGCAGGGGCTGATCGTATAGAGCAGGATCTGCCTGAACAGGACTCTGGTGCCTGCCCAATCTACCCCTTGGGTGTGTCATAATTGGAGACAGCTAGGTGATGCTCCAGCTCATTTTGAAGCTGGCTACTGGGGGCACCAGCCCCAGGACTACCTTGAAGGGGATCTGCCACAGCCTGTGTCCCACCTGCGGCAACCCAGTGGTAGCCATAAAGAAGTCTGCAGATGTGTGCCACCTGTGCTGTGCTTGGAAGTGCCTTTAAGAGGCCAAGTGGCGAACCAAGGGTGGCTGCCACCAGTGCTGGCTTAGGGCTGCTCAGTCAGAGGTACAGGACACACTCAAACCAGATGCTGCCTGTCTGGGTTCTGCGAACCTTTGAGAGACACTAGGAAAGTGCAGCTTGAGTCAAGGCAGGAGGTCTGCATGAGAATGACACTGAAAGCAGCCTGGGTGTGCCCTAAAGTTGGGAGCGGCCAGGTCTCAAATCACCATGGCATGGCAAACTAATGGCGGAGACTCAGAAAAATGTGGCCACCTGTGTTCGCATAATGGGAAGGAGGGCTCAACAAAGAAACAATGGCTTCTGCCAGCTCCTCCATCCAGGAGAAAGCCACCTCTCCAGCCCTCGTCCCAAGCCAGACAACTCAGTTCCCCACCCTTTGTCCCTGCCGCTTTTCCAGCGCTCAGAGCAAGTAATTCCACTGGTGGGTAAGTCTGCGTGCAGTCCCTTTAAGAGGAGTGCCTGTGAGTGCAGCCTCACTATCTCACTCAACCCAAATCTCTGCTGTTTTTCACAACCAAAAATTATGGGGACTTCTCTCTCCGGCATTGAAACCCTGGGCTGGGGTGGGGCTGGTATATCTTAGTCCTTTAGGGGATGGGGGTCCCCCACAGCCAAAATAGCCCTCCTGATCTTTAATGGTCACACGCGGGTGTGGGACCAGCCCGTTCTGCATCTGTGCCCTTCCTTCCTGTCTGGAGGTGGCTTCTTTTGCATGTCCTTAGTTGAAAGCCTTCAGTTCAGCTTGATTTTAGGTGATTCTCAATAATGGTTGTTTTGTAGATTGGTTGTAATTTTGATGTGGTTGTGAGAGAAGGTAAGCATAGTGTTTACCTACTGCACCATCTTGGTTGTCTCCCTGTACTCTGTATATATTCTTTAGGGAAATGTCTATTCAAGTTATTTGCCTACATTTTAATTGGATTACTTGTTGTTGTTGAGTTGTAGAAGTTCCTTATACATTCTGGATATTAAATGCTTATCAGATATGTGACATGCAATTATTTTCTTCCATTCCATAGGTTGCCTTTTCATTCTATTGATACTTTCTTTGAACGTGCGGAAGTTTTTGTATATAGAATATGGAAAAGGTCCAACTTCATTCTCTTGCATGTGGATAACCAGTTTTCCAAACACTATTTATTGAAGAGAACGTCCTTTTTTTCATTGTGTAGTTTTGCACCCTTCCAAAAATCATTTGGCCGTATATGCAAGGATTTATTTATGGACTATATATTCTGTTTGATTGGTTAATATATCTATCTTTATGGCAGTACCACATCATCTTAATTACTGTTGCTTTGAAATATGTTTTGAATCAAGAAGTGTGAGGCCTCCAGCTTTGTTCTTCTTTTTAAAGAATGTTTTAGCTAGTCAGGGTTCCTTCAGATTCCATATGAATTTTAGGATATTTTTCTACTTCTGAAAAAAATGCCAGTGGAATTTTGATGGGAGTTGAATCTGTAGACCATTTAGGGTCATATGGACATTTTAACAATATTGAGTCTTACAATCCACAAGCATGAGGTGTCTTTCCATTTATTTGTATCTTCTCTGATATTTTTAGCAATGTTTTGTAGTTTTTAATGTATGAGTCTTTCACCTCCTAGGTTAAGTTTATTCCTAAGTATTTTATTGTTTTTGATGCAATAGCAAATGGGATTGCTTTCTTAATTTTTCTTTTTCTTTTGGACTGGTCATTGGTAGTGCAGAGAAACACAATTAATTTTTGTGTGTTGTTATTGTATCCTGCAACTTTGCTGAAATTGTTTTTATGTGTAACTGTCTTTGTCTGGATTTTTAGGTTTTTCTACAGACATGTGTATTAGTTCCTTCCAAGGAGATACTGGTGACTTGGAGTGCCCTCCAGAGAGAAGGTAGGGAGGTGTCTGCCAGCCTCCCTGGTCTCTGGGGAGGATTGCAATTAGCCCCTAAATGTGCTTTAAATTAGAATTGTGACCCTCAGGCAGCATCTTTTAAAGTGTGCAAATAGACCCCCCTCAGGGAAAACTGGGAGGTAGACATTTTTTGCCTGCTCTCTCAGCACTGACCCCTGGGGAAATAGCCATAGCAAGTGCTCCAGTCAGTTAATAACTGCTTTTTTGTTTGCTATATTCTTGTGGGTTTCATGGATGACAAACCTGCTGGTTTTCAGAGGTAGATATTTTGGGGGCCCTTTCCTCAGGTGGAAGTCTTAAATATTGGGGGACTAGATGTTGGATGTAAACCTTTCCCTCCTCAGGTAGAAGCTAGGATTTTTGAGTTCCTCCTGATGATATGTCACTGTGTCAAGAGTGGGGTTTATGGTGAGATTGTGTCTTAGCCTTTCCTACCCATTGGTATATTTTCTCATTTGCCTGATATGTACGTGTGACTCAGCTAGTTTCTGGATTTCTTTCAGAGGGGGCATTGCTTTGTGTGTAGCTGTAGATTCATTGTGTCTTTGGGAGAAAGTGAGTTTAGGAGCATCATTTGTCTCCACCTTGGACCAGAACTCCTTGAATCTGGCTTTATAGGTTTCATCAAGTTTAGAAATTTTTCAGCCATTAATATTTCAATTATTTTCTGCTCATCTTCTTCTTAGATACTTTCAGTTACAGGTATGTAAGGTTATTCACTAATACTATGTTAACTTTTTATTCGTTTATCTTTTTAAATATGAAAGGATAACTATTAAACATACAAATTCAAGATCAAGTTTGTTTTTTTAAGAGATTACAGAATGAGGAGACAGAGCAGATCATTGTAATGGTATATAGATATATAGTGCCAAAAAAAGGTATATACATTTTAAGAAAGGAAAAAAACTGTATTAATTGTAATATTTAATATATACCGATAACAAAAGATGAGTACAAGTCACATTTGGCTTTTGCAATTACAAGAGGTGCTCAAAGTGGTTACCATCAGGGTCCAGACACTTCTGATTATGGTGAACTACTGCTTGAGCAACTTGTATGCATTTTTTTAGCAATTGGACAATTAACCTTCACCCTCGGTATATGTACTATGCTTACCAGATTGAGTATGTAGAGATACTGACTTCAATGTTCAAAATAACAACATGAATTTATATGTCCCGAAGCTGTTTATACTCTATGACTCCCAAATGGGAAACTTCTCAGCAGATCAACATCCCCAGACTTATTTCCCCTAGGAAGTTTGATATGCTGTCATTGGTATATATTATTTTGGAATGTAGTAACACATAAAGTTCTCTCTTTGGTCCTTTTCTCCTTTGCCTACTTCATTCTCTCTCTTCCTACCTCACCCAAGACTCTGGTAATCAACCTTCTTTGAGCAAGACCAGCTTAGTCGAGACAGAAGATAGAGATCCGAATGGCTCTAGGCAGAGGAGAAATCTCCAGTAATAGTTTTAATTCTGCATTCACTTTTCCTTCTGGCAGTTACCTACTTATACCTAAGATGGTGTGAAAACAAATATACATTCAGAGAAAAAGAAAAAACAATTGGACAATTAACCTTCACCTTGGTCCTGTGGTTTCCCTTTATCAACCAGTGTATGTATTATTTTAAGTTTGCAACTGTACACATATGCAATATTTAACTAAACACCCAGAAACTTTGTGGAGAGCACCATATAATTTCCAAGGAGAATGTGTAAGATGTGGGTAGAGAGGGCAGAAAAACCAAGAGAGAATCCATTAAGGTAAACATGGCAATTCACACAATAAATGCTCTCACAAAATACTTTAAAATGGATAAGTTAAATTTTAAGTGGTATCCCCCCACACATTTTCTCATGGTTTTAGTGCTCATCAAAGACATAATGCATGCCTCTAGGAGACGAAATTATTTTTTTAACCTACAGAATGGTTAGCACACCAGTTCCAGGTTGAGTCTCCCAAAAGCACACATAGCTCATTGTTCGAAGCAACCAATAAAGTAAGCTTTTTGACTCATTTAATTCCTAAAACATCCATTAATTTTAAGACCTGCAACTTGAACTCCTACATACTATGCTAATACTGCACATTTTTCTGCATATGGCAGTGACAAGTAATTAGGGAAACTAATGAGCTGATTTTCCTTTGGCAGATCTAACTCAAAGATCATATTGTTAGTCCAAAGAACTATTCCAGGCATTTTAAGTAATCTTAATCCATTTTAGAATCTGTCAAGAGAGAAAATACTAAAATTTTAAAATGCATTGTGCATCTTGCCCTGGAGTCTAATCAAGATTTTATGGCTACTCAAATAACTCTCTCACCCCAGCTTACAATATACAACAGCAAACATTAAATGAACAATAACAATCACAAATTCGTATCTTTGATAAAAGGATGCAACAAAGCTTCTTCTGCTGTTATTCTTGAAGCTGGATTTAGATCTAGAAGTTTATCAAGCAGGCCAGAAGATCCATCAGGTACCTCTTCCCTGCCTTCTAGATTGGTAGTATAAACATCAGAATGACCCCCACAGTCATTTCTGTTCCCTTTATACAGTGAATTCCCTGAGTGCTGTGCTAGAGATGTTTGTATGAGGTGAGAAGCTTTATGGTCAGTCTTCTCTGAAAATGTTGGGTCATGAGAAGCAGGCCCTTGTATATCACTTGTTAATTTGAGAGTGTTAGAAGTTAGAATCTATACCTCTGAGCTTCTCACAGAGTTTTAAGTCTTGTGCTGGGACTTCTTTTTTTTGTTTTTTTTCCTCGTAACGAATCTTTATTATTTGCTGCAGAACAGTATCTGTAAGGGATAGGAAAATTGCCCAAAGATAAACTCCATTTGGAGCTTAGGTGTAATGTTTTTTTAAATTTTTATTTTGGTTTCAGGTATACAAAACAATGTAATAGACATTTACAGCCCTCACAAAGTGATAACCTCCCCCAATCTACTACCTCTCTGACATCATATATAGCTGTTACAATATCATTGACCATATTCCCTATGCTGTACTTTACATCCATTTATATGTATATATATGTGTGTGTGTGTGTATGTATATATATATATATATATATATATATATATATATATATATAATTACAGTTGACATTCAATATTATTCTACTTCAGCTTCAGGTGTACAGTGCAGTGGTCAGGCATCTACACAGTCTATGAAGTGATCCCCCTAATAAGTCCAATGCCCATCTGTCCAGTACCTACATAATATTTACAACATTATTGATTATATCCCCCATACTGTATTTCACATCCCCATGACTATATTGTGACTACTACCAATTTGTGCTTTCTAATCCCCTCACCTTCTCCCCCATCCCCACCTCCCTCCCATCTAGCAACCATCAGTTTTTTCTCTATGTCTCTTGAGTCTATTTCTGTTTTGTTTGCTTGTTTATTCTGTTCTTCAGATTCCACATATAAGTGAGATCATATGGTATTTTTCTTTCTCAGTCTTATTTCACTTAGCATAATATTGTCTAGGTCCATTCATGTTGTTGCAAATGGTAAGATTTCTTTCTTTTTTATGGCTGAGTAATACTCCACTGTATAACTATGCCACGGTTTCTTTAGCCAACTATTTATTGATGGGCGTTTCAGTTGTTTCCATATCTTGGCTATTATGACTAACACTGCAGTAAACATAGGGGTGCATATATTTTTTCGAATTAGTGTTTTGGATTTCTTTGGATAAATACCCAGGAGTGGAATTGCTGAGTCATAAGGAAGTTCTATTTTTAATTTTTTGAGGAACCTCCATACCATTTTCCACAGCGGTTGCACCAATTTGCAGTCCCACCAACAGGGCACAAGTGTTGCCTTTTCTCTACATCTGCACCAACACTTGTTTGTTTGTGCTGGGACTTCTTTGCTTCCAAAATTGATTTGCCAAAAGTTTTTGTGGCCTGAATAGTTTCTCTGGATACACGAATTGTCATAACTTGAGCCAAAGCAGTTAAATCATCACTTGCTTTATAAAACATATCAACCACTGAGCAAAGAAAGGAATGTGACACCTGTAGACCACATGGTCAATTGCTGTAGTTTGGGGCACTTTGTCAAGATCTCTGGTGCTCTGAGTCCTGGTGTACTTGCCCTCAGGGCAACCTGTTGCTGACTTGAAAGGCAATATGGCACATTTTATCTGCTGCTTAAGAGTTACAGGTCAGGCTAGCTGAGGAAGAACTGGTAATTATCGTCATCACACTACTGTTCATAACTTTTGTAGAAACAGCCTTCCTTTTTGCTGCTAACTTTCTAGATAGTACATCCACAGTCTGACTGCTTCATAGGTTTCACTCAGCGCTCTCATGTGAAATTTAGCTGTGTATTTTGAAATTTCTTTCTCCAAAAACAGAGTGCTGGGCAGAAGCGCCTATAGATCCCTCCTTTCCATCTTCTCCTTGTTTAATCTGAATTTGTGTATTTGTGGAGAGCCTTTTAACAGAAGTTTTTGTGCTGGGCTGCTGACCTAACTCTTTTGGTGCTGCTGGGCCACTCAGTGAAAACTTGTTTCTGGTGATTAGATGGGATGCGTTTTGTGAACATCTTTCCTGCTGAGTTTCAGACAGGACGAATTTGAGAAGCTCTATTTTCGTATCATGGATTCCTTGGGCCAAACCAAAGTTTACCAAGGCATACTTTTTCAGGTGCCTCTTAAACATATAAAAAAGGAATTGCTGGGCTTCATCTCACAGTGAACAGTACCAAACTAATGAATGATGTCAAAGCTTTGAACAGATTAAACATATACTCCTGTACTTCTGGAAAGGAAAGAGAATTCCCGTCTAACAAAAGGACTCATGCTCCAGATATGGCATAGTGATCACATAGATTCTCCCCAAAGCACTATTAACTCCCAGGACACTGCCTGCCCAGCAGCCACTGGTAGGCATTGGAGCTCAGCTTATGGAATAACCTGTTGGAATTAAGTGTTTTAGGGCACTTTTCTCTTCCAGTCATGCTTGTAACTGCTGTGGTCAAATAAACAGACGAGACAGTGCCTTCTCCAATTTTGTCCTTAATCTTCACATTACCGAGCTATGGTCCAGCTTCATAAAGCTCCTCAGCATATCTTTTGTAACACCTGGTAGTTTTAAATTCTGCTCATGTGTCTTGAACGAGTTATCCGCCTGCAATCGGTCATACAGGGAAAAGCCATAGCTTCATCCACCTGACTCCCCAAAGAGCCTCCATCACAAAACAACTGGGATGCAAAATGCTAGCTAAGGGGTCATCATGTCCACAGGGAGCAAAGCAGCTGTGAAAATTAGAAGAGGTTTAAGGGAATGTGACTTCTGTTAGCTCCCCAGAGGCCTGGGTCTCTGCCTCCAAGAGCGCCCGCCTAGCCAGTCTTACAAGTTTTATTTTGAAGTTTATATTGCTGTATCTTCAAGTTCACTATCTTTTCTTTTGCTGTGTCTAATGTTGGGGAGACTTTGTTACTTTAGTGAAGCTGGTGGGGTTCAGAGCTATCAAGATTCAACTATTTGTGTTTATTAATGTTAGTGTGACTGTCTTTGTAGGGATAGGATGATGCAGGTAGAGGAATATGGTTATTTATCTTTGGAAGAATCTTTTCTTTCTTTTTTAATGAGCCTTAGGAGGGTGAATGAACAAATTCAGCCATACCAGTATCATAATTATATCATTTCTTCATTACATGACTGCTTAAACTTGGAAATTCAAATACTGAATATACACAACACAATACAATTGTACAAAATAAGGGAGATAATCAATACAATACATTGCAAGGTATGCAATGCAATGCAATACAATATGAAAGCAGGAGACAATAATATGGTTAAGGTGGTTGGGGGAAATGGAGAAGAAAAGGCAAAGGAGAAAGGAAGTTCTCACAGTAGGGACATTTTAGTCGTTGTACATCCATTAGGAAAACAGCCAATGTAAACACATGTATTGGCACCTCCTATATGCCAGGTATGGGTCTATATCCTTTAATCTTTATAACTACACTGCAAAGCAGTTATTAGTATGTCTTAAGAGGAAACATACCGTGTTTCCCTGAAAATAAGACCTAGCTGGACAATCAGCTCTAATGCGTCTTTTAGAGCAAAAATTAATATAAGACCCGGTATTATATGATATTATACCCTGTTTCCCCAAAAATAAGACCTAGCCGGATCATCAGCTCTTATGTGCCTTTTGGAGCAAAATTTAATATAAGACTCAGTATTATATTATATTACATAAGACCTGGTCTTATAGGAAAATAAGACCAAGTCTTATATTAATTTTTGCTCCAAAAGATGCATTAGAGCTGATGGTCCGGCTAGGTCTTACTTTTAGGGACACAAGGTAGTAAAAAAAGTTTAGGTAACTTGTCCGACATGGTACAATGCCTTTCATACGCTAGATCTTGAATCAATATTAGCCGAATAAATGAATACATAGTCATTCAAATGAAAGATATTTTATGAATTTTTCTCTGCTTCTTTATACTCTTTCCTAGAAAGATGCTAAACTCCTAACTACAAGCTAGGGAAAGGCCTGTGTATTCAGTAATAGCAACCATAATAATGGCACTAACACACATAGACTTCTTGTTTGATTTACATATGTTAACTAACTTAATCTTGATAACACTGTTAGGTAGATACCACCTTTTTCTTCATTTTACAGGTGAGGGAACTGAGGTGCAGAGAGATGAAATAGGTTGTTCAAAGTCATCCTGTTAGTAAGTAGTGAAGCCAGGATTTGAACCTTGAAAGTGCCGCCTCAGGTTGTACTTGACTTCTGAACAGTCTTGCCTCTAGTAACTTGCTGCCTTTCTTTACTGGGGTTCACCTACAAGTATCTTCACCTTGGGCTCAGACCCAGATCAAGGTTTCCCTAATTTCTCCTTTCAGGCCTCTTACAGTCACTTTGGCAAGCACTACTTTCCACAGCCAAAGAAAAATATTGATAGAATTCCCAGCTTTTTCTGTTGCAGAAAAGACAAATTGAAGTCATAGAGGAGGGTATAAATCTCTTCAGCTTTTAGATGGCAGGGGAGGTGAACGTAAGCCAACCTTTCTGTATTTCTCAGATTACTACCTCAGCATATGAAGAAATAAAATACCCAGAATTTACAGAGCTTCTACAAATCAAATGGACCAAAGACATGAACAGAAAATTCACAAAAGAAAACAAGATGCCAGTAACTTCATTTAAAAATCAACTTTAGCTAGATTCATTTTTGTTTTTTTCTTTCTTTTGCCTTGAGATCGGCAGACTTTAAAAAGATCGATGTGGCTGAAGCTGAAGTAGGAGAATAAAAATGTGAGGAGCTGAGGGACAGTGAAAAGGTAGTGGGTTGATCGGTTATAGGTTCTGGTGAGGCTGGAGCAATGCTGGAGTTGTGGTATAAGAATGAAATGATCCGGAAGGACGGGAGGCAGTGATCAGAAATTAGGATTTTAAAATTGAGAATGTGGAGAATTTGAATTTATTGATAATGACAAAGTCTAGAGCAACACAGTACAATACATTTATGAGTCAGATAGCTAATTTTAAATTTCTTCATAGCCCCATTAAAATAAAAAGCAGGTGAAATGAATTTTAATGTAACTTACATAATTAAGCCAATGTACCCAAAAAATAACATTTCAACATGTAATCAATAGATTATTCATGAGATCGTTTTGTACATAGTACATCTTCAAAACTTGATGTGTAATTTTACAATCATGATACATTTCCATTTAGATTATTCACATTTCAAATGCTCATTAGCCACAACTGGCTGATGAGTATTAGATTGGACAGTACAAGTCTAGAATATGACCACAAGAATAAGTGGTAGGGTGAAGAGACCAAAGTCTTGGCAAGATCACCTATGTGAATACTGGAATTATCAAAAACATCGTCACTAAAAAGAACATATTAGACCTATATGCTATGAGTTGGAAAGCTCTCTAAGACATATCCACTGAAGGGAAAGTTAATTTCTAGCTTAATATGTATGGATAATACAATTTATTTAAAAAATGTTACGTTACCAAAGAATACTGCAAGGAAAAGAGGCATGGTAACTTGGAAGTGGTTACCTCTGGAGAATGGAGTAGAAATAGAATGGAGTGGTGTGAAGGGAGAATTTTCAAGTCTTGCTCTATGTAGCAAGTGTATACACACACACACACACACACACACACACACACACTTTGGATCACTTAACTGTCTCACAATGAGAGTATTCATGTACTCATATAATAATTTCTTTGAAGAGTGAAAATATGAACACCATTGATCTATTTATTTGACTTGATTTACACACACCCTGCCCCGCATAACTTGCCCTTTCCTTAGAGTTTCAGGTATCATGAATTATTCTGAGAATGCAAAGCTGGATGGCTACCTAGCCATTTTTTTTTCTCCCATTAGCAAAAGTGAATGTTTTTCACTTTGTTATACATGATGTCATAACGCACCTTGTTGACTTCCATTTCTGCTTTGGGTTGCTTGAGGCGATGATGAAATCTTTAGTTGCAATATGAACATGGTTAAGACAAGGAGAATGAGCTGTGGGGTTCATGTTGGGTCTTCTTTTCATCAGATAGTCTTCATTTCCTGAACCAAGATAAATGTGTAGCGCAGGAACGTTCTAGCCAACTTAAAGAAGCATGCTGTGACCTGCTTCTTTGGATTTTAAGCTTGTCGATGGCAGGGACTGAATCTTTGTCCCCAGGTGCCTATATGAAAGCATAGCAAATGGGCATTCAATATATGTTCTTTAAAAGCACAGTAAAAATAACTTGTTAATGATAACCTACTAAGTATAGTGAATCAGTTTAGAGAAATGGGCTGTATATTATTTCTATATTTTGCTTTTTTTTTTTTTTTTTATGAACTTCTAACTCCTTTAAAATTTAGGTCCAATGTCACTTTTCCCCACAGCTTTCTCTTCTGTCGAAGTAGTTGACAGGCACATACCCACTGTGCCCACAGAATTACGTGTATCCCTCTCAAACCCTCTTATGCTATGTGTTCACATTGTTAATTTCTCTTCTAATTGTGAATTCCGTCTGAGTAAGGACCATCTCTTATTGCATGTAACAAGGTGCCTGAGATGTAGCAGGTGCAATGTTTGATGAATGAATATATAAGTGTATAGGTCAGAACTTGAGGCCTCAAACCCATTTCCATGTACAATGAGGAAAGACAAAACTTACATTTATTTATTGAATTACTGAATATTTATTGAGTACCTGCTATATAAAAGGCAAAAGGAACAGAAACAAAGTGTCCAGAGTTAGTTTTAGCTCCTTCAGCAATGCCTGAGTCCTCATCATAAAATAATCTGTTCTGCTGATTTAATATCCTTTCGTTCTTCGGTTAATCTTCATATACAGTTTTCTCAAGTGTACTTTCAAATATTGCATAATGTTGTAGACAATTAAATACTCCAACGACTGTCTGAAAGACTAGAGGAATCACCATTGCCTTTATCTCTGTTTGACAAAGCATCAGCCAATAATGTAAAACCCTTCCTTTTGGTGGCAGTGGAACAGTATGATACCTAAAAAGGAAAAAGAGTGAAACACTTCTCCTGGATGCATGTTCTATGAAAAATTCATTGATTTCTCTTAAACTAACAACTTCTAGCTCTTTCATGAAGCTAGCAAAAAGGCTAAAAGTTAGCTATTTTTAATACCAAACTACTTACTATATTTTCATTAAAATGTGTCATTGTCAGCTAAAGGATAAGGAGAGTTTACTAATATTAAAAAAATAAATAAAGGAAGGAAAGAAGGAAGGAAGGAAGGAAGGAAGGAAGGAAGGAAGGAAGGAAGGAAGGAAGGAAGGAAATGAACAAAAAGACTTACTTGACTGCCAGACGTCCATTTTTAGTAAAAGCCAAAGCACTGGGGTATAGAACACCACATACTATGCCAATCAGTGAACTTCTGACAACACAATTTTCCTTGCTTACATTACCTGGAAAACAAAAGCAAATTTGGTCTCCCTTTAAAACTCAGGATAAACATTAAGAAAGTCTTGTGCCCCCATAGAGTAGTTATCTGTATTGTCCTCAACTATAGTGAAATGGTAGAAAGAATATTAGAAATTCACTCTATGGCACATAATAGACTAAATGCACATCTGAAAAATGCCCTTATTATATTTTACATAAAGAGAGTTAAGTTTTACATAGGTGGTTGTAGAAGCAACTTCATAAAAAAAGAATATTCAAGTAGCAGGGTGGCCATCTGGATTCTAGATTAAAACACTTTTTTTTTTTTTAGGACTTTATTGGGGAACAGTGTGTATTTCCGGGACCCATCAGCTCCAAGTCAAGTTTTTGTTCTTTCAATCTTAGTTGTGGAGGGCGCAGCTCAGCTCCAAGTCCAGTTGCTATTTTCAATCTAGTTGTGGGGGCGCAGCCCACCATCCCTTGCAGGAGTGGAACTGGCAACCTTGTGGTTGAGAGCACGCTCTAACCATCTGAGCCATCTGGTTGCCTGTGAGCTCAGCGGCAGCTCAGCAGCAGCTTTTTGTCTTCACTCTAGTTGCGCAGCTCACTGGCCCATGGGTGAATCGAACCAGCAACACTGTTGCTCAGAGCTCAGGCTCTAACCATCAGCCCCTGAAACACTTTTATTGTCTATGTGTTAGGCATGTGCCAGGTGCTAGGGATACAGTGTTGCATAAAAGAGACCCAATCTTTGACCTTCAGGCCAGTCTACCAGGAAAGAAAGACATTGGACAAATATTTAAATAAATAAATTTAAGCATGCACAATGCTTTGCAGTTAAAATGAAAAGAATGTATCTAAAAACCTAACCAGACCTGAGAGAAACCTTAGAGAAGGTTTCCCTGGGGAAGAGATATTTAATCAGGGACCTGAGGAACAGGGTTCCATCAATTACTAGTCGTGAAACTTAAGGCAAGGGGAGGAGGCAGGAAATAACATTAGAAGCCCATAATACACCAGATACTACGTTAGGCATTTAATATACATTGTCTTAATTCTCACAACAATCCTGTGAGGTACTATTAGTCCTAATTCACAGATAAGACAACTGAGTCTCATATTAAATGACTTGCCCAATTTCACAAAAC
Organism: Rhinolophus sinicus; assembly: GCF_036562045.2. Classification (NCBI taxonomy): domain Eukaryota; kingdom Metazoa; phylum Chordata; class Mammalia; order Chiroptera; family Rhinolophidae; genus Rhinolophus; species Rhinolophus sinicus. The sequence goes on from NC_133756.1 coordinate 109,847,650, forward strand.
TTAAATGGTAGGAGGTAGGATCTGAAATCATGTGTGTAGTAGCCCCTGCTTTTTCCTTAGTGCATTATGTTGCTTCTTATATTTGAACATGTCTCTGCTTTCGTTGCTTCTCTGTGAAAAAGACCCAATACTACTCGCCCTGCCTGATAAGGACTGTTGTGGGGATGAAACAGGACAATATATGTGAAAGTGCATTGTGAGTGGTAAAGCAATACACAAATGTAAGGGATTATTATGAGCAGTAGCAACAGTATATGCTAATGGGTAATTTTACATAGACATAAACACATTAATGAATTTAAATTTACCTGAATACAAAGCATCTGTTACAAAGAGCTTATAAGCAACTACAGTAGACAAAAATGGAAGTGTGGTCAATGACGCATAAGTCTTCAAAGCATCATGTTTAACCTTGAAGCAGTGTCTGAAAATGAAGTTTGCCAGCACTCCAGAGAAACTAGCTGTTGTTCCAAAGACCGCTGTTCCATATATATTTAAAGTCCTAATACGAAAAACAAACAGAAAATTAAGTTCAACATAATATTCCCTTAATGGATATATCCTTTCCTCAATAATCATTTGTTATTACATATTCACTCAACATCAGATATGTCTTGAGCACTTACTATGTGCAAGGTGTTTTCTACATGCTGAGGATGAGGCAGTGAATAAAGAAAAAAAAAAAATCCCACTTCTCATGAACTTGCATTCAAATTAGAGGATATAATTCCCTTTCTGAGAATATTTAGAGTAGTTCTAAAATGGAGCTCTTTTAAAGAGAGAATAAATTTGGACCACAAATATATATGGATATTGCACCATAGCCAAATTTTATGAGCTGTCTAAATCCAAGAATACTGTTCTTGCTACTAAAAAAATTAATTTGCTTAAGGTCATTTGAAAAAAGTTTACATTTGGTCAGGCCTTCTAGAAAATAACTATTTCTTAATCAGTCCGGATATACTTAAAATAATTTGCCCAGGATTTCCAAAACTTCATCCAAACATATTTGCTAGATCTAGTTTGACTTATTCTGACTGATTCCTAAATCCAGAAATGCCTAAGGTCTAAGATCCACATCTTTTGATTTTTATTTTTTGAGCTCCAATAATCTAAAAGTCAAAATGGTAATATGAAACCGTATGTACATCATGGAAGCTGTATTCCTTTTTGTTAAACTCAGCACTGTGGCTGAGGTAATCAATTCTAAACTGAATTTAATTACAAATGATAATGAATTAAATATAAGTAGCCCCAAAATGGTATTCTCCTAATTACTTTTAATTTAAAAATAGTTTGTTGCACAAGAAACATTTCACTAATAATTTTGGACATTTTTTAAGAAGCAAAAGAAATTATCCACAGCCCCAATTTCCAAAAAAACAACCCCCACTATTTTCATCTGTTCATGTTTCCCTCCAGTTCTTTTTTTAAAATAAGCTTTCTTTACAGCCAACTCAATAAAGTGAATTGAATTTTAGATACCCAGAAACAACGGTAATATAGAAGATTTGCAAATAAAGTTTTTGTTTTGTTTTGTTTTTAAAGATTTTCAGTCTGGATGTGTATCTTACTTTTCTTTTCTAAGATATTCAATTTTTTTTTCGAGGATTTCGATGACCATTGGTCTTCTGAGTTTTGCATCTCCTACAGAAGGACTGGGCTGACAATGTGTGTATGTTGCCATCTTGATATCCTGAAAAACACAAAATTCCAGAACCATAAGAGCTAATGATATTAATATTAAATATTATAAATTCTACAGATTCAAATTAAAAAACATTTAGGCCATAGTAATGTGTCAGGTACTGTCATCTACTTTCACGTACGTTGTTAATGATTCAATCATTTAATGAGCTCTTATTACCTGCTAGACAATGGCTTTTTAATTCACACAACAATTTTAAGAAATTGGTAGGATAATGATCATCTCTACTTTTATCGATGAGAAAAATGAGGTTCAGAAATGTTGACTTGCCTAAGGACTTAGTATAGAATGATAACTTACTGAGATACTGAGTTTTTGTTTTATTCTTAGTTTTCCCCAAAGGTAGCCAGGCCTTTGTAATTCTTGCTCTAGCTTTTTCAGAGCTGGAAGAAAATAGTAGCTACTTGTTGACAACTATCTGTAGCTTCTGTCTCATGAAAGCCTGAGCTCATTTTAGAGATTATGTTGAGTTTCCTGGAAAGTTGGGAGAGAGAGCAGGGATTGCCTTGCAGAACGATGAGAGAAAAAAATCACAAAGAGGGACACTGTTCCAGGCTAGGAAGAGGCAGTGGATCATGGCTACCTTGCATTATATGAGTTACATATCCAGCTCTCTAGTAGTACCTGGGGTGAAAGCAGGGCCTTTCCTGGAAATTGCTGTGTGGTATACCGGTGAGCAGGGTCTCATGGCACTGGACACCAGGGTTGGAGGTTCCTGTGTCCCCAGTGTGATGTATGAATAGGTGGTTGCCAATGTCAAGGGACCATGTGGATTTGGCCAGTACCATTTTCACAGAAACTAGTGGTAAAACAAAACACAACACCCTGGATCCTCAGAAAGGATCCTTTCTGAATGTTTTGCTCTGGGTAAGACTCTCGGATCTCTGTGAAAAGTCTTAGTAACATTATATTTTTTGCCACACTAGAATTATGGGATTCCAGGTTAGCCAATGAATAGATAAACAGAAAAGTCTATAGCCCATCACAATTTATACCAATCTCCATTTTAACATCAAATTTACTTAAGGGCATAGGCTAAATCTCAAATTTCCAGAGTCCCAGGTAAGAAAATTAGAGTGGATTAAGTGTAATGAACACAGAAGTTACTTAATAAATCAATGATTTTCAACCTCTCTTGTGCACAAGAATCACATGGGGAGTTTATTTGAAATGCAGTCTCTTGAGCTCCCTCCTGAGATATGTGGATTCAACAGGAGTAGGGTGAAACTTAGAAATCTGCATTTTAATAGCCCCAAGTGATTCTGATGCTGGCAGTCAATGGACACATGTTGAACATCACTGTAATACTCATTTGCTGAGTAAGCTGAGGTCAGACAATTAAATTTGTGAACTTGTTGCAAAGATGTTGCTAACCTTTTTCTGATATCAGAGGGATTATTTATTAGGAATTTGTATCAAATGGTCAATCAGTTAACCAAATTTACTGTTTGGAAGTGCTGAAAAGGCTTTGTGAAAAAGTTAGATGACCTGAACTTTTCACCCAGTCCTGGCTCTTGCATCACGACAATGCACCAGCTCAACAGCACTGCCTGTGAGGGTTTTTAGCCAGTAAACATATAACTATTGGAGCACCTCCCCTACTCACTTGATCTGGCCCCCAATGATTTCTTTCTTTACCCAAAGATAAAGGAAATATTGAAAGGAAGACATTTTGATGACATTCAGGACATCAAGGGTAATACAACGACAGCTCTAATGGCCATTCCAGAAAAAGTTACAAAATTGCTTTGAAGGGTAGACTAGGCACTGGCATCGGTGCATCGCTTCCCAAGGGGAGTACTTCGAAGGTGACCATAGTGATATTCAGCAATGAGGTATGTAGCACTTTTTCTAGGATGAGTTCTTGAACTTAATTGTCCGACCTCGTATGTACCAATCCTAACCCTAACTAATGAAAGGCCAATTCATCCATGGTATCAATATCCTGAAGATATGGGCTCCTTTGAACATTTGTATGGTATTACACAGTGATTAATTAATAATGAACTAGTTTCTTTCCCTGCATCATTTCAGACTGTACTCAAGCTACTATGTTTCCCCGAAAATAAGACCTCGCCAGACCATTAGCTCTAATGCGTCTTTTGGAGCAAAAATTAATATAAGACCCGGTATTATATTAATTATATTATATTGTATTATATTATTATACCCGGTCTTATAGTAAAATAAGACCAGGTCTTATTTTAATTTTTGTTCCAAAAGATGCATTAGAGCTGTTTGTCCAGCTAGGTCTTACTTTCGGGGAAACATGATAGTTCTACCTTTTTCTTTAAAATATCTGGGGAGGACAGGGAAAATTTTCTTTTTTTTTTTTACAAATTACAGTTTCTCAGGGACTAGATTTAATCTTTTGCCTCTGACATCTAAATGGAAAATGGAAGAGAAGAGATAGTAACATCTGTGGGGAGGTTCTATATCTAATGTTCTATGAAGGCAGAAGTCAGTAACATAATTAACCAGAAACCTTGAATAAATTTTTTGTTTTGCTGTTATCCAATTCATTGAAGTCCCTTACTCCTCACAAAGAAAACTTTCAGGCAATGACTTGTGTCAACCTCCTACCTTGTCTAGGACACAGACACCCAGGATTATGAGCCTAAAATACTAAAACAGGACAACAAATATTTATTGAGTGCCTAGTCTTTGGAAGGTACTGTTATTAAAACAAAAATATATGGATAACTTTCTGATAGATTTTTGACAAGTATTGAAACAAAGATTTTTGCTATAACCAACATTTTATCTAAAAATTAGTCCAAGGCCACTCACCTGGTCTCCAGGATCATACCAGAAAGAGTGTATTTATGTAGATTTATACTTTACAAAGTATTTTATGGTATTGTAGTGCTTTTATGTGTACTATTTCACCTGACTTTCAGAATTTTATTCAACAATCTTCCATCATTTGACAACCCTTGGGATAATCAAGATGTAGTCATCCTCAGGGACACACAACCCAGACGGAGGTCAGGACAAAAAGGCAGGGAATTTAAACGCAGAGTGAGTATGCCATAAAAACAAAAGCCAAACTTAACCTATCCAGGGTAAATGTGGGAAGGCTTCCCAGAGGAAGTGACATTTACACGAATATCCGAAAGAGGAGAATTTGGCGCGCGCTGTGTGGGGAGGGAGAGATGCAGGGATGCCTTTCAAGTTGAAGGAAGGGCCAGTGCAAAGGCCAGGGGGGCAAGAAAAAACAAGCGGTACGCAATCAAGACTGGATTTTAGGTCTCCTACATGCTCTCCACCTCTTTCCATTGCAACTGGAGACTTGATTGAGCCCTGCATGGACCTGGGAGCTGTTCTCTTTAGATATTCAAGCCCCTTGTACATCATTCCAGAAGAGTCCGCCAACACTTGAGGCTACAGAAATCGGGGCCCATACCACCTGGGTTTCCGCCTACCTTGGGCACTTCCCCAGCTCCCACGGGCACCACACTTCCATCCCTCAGGTCAGCCCCAGCCTCACGCCCGAGCGCCGCCATCTTGAGGGCTCACGTGACTAGCGAGTGGGCGGGCCCCAGAACGCCGGGGAGGGAAGCGGTGCGGGCTCACGCCTCTCTCCTGCAGTCCCGGCCCGCCCCGCACGCCCCGACTTAGTCAAAAGCCGCGCCCTCCATCCTGGCTGTGATTGGGTGCGGCTTCCTGAAATTACGGCCTCTCATTGGCTTCGAGGAGGTCCAGACCCCCGTAGGCCCGCCCCCCCGCCAGCCCTGCATTCCCTTCTTTTGCTATTTGTTAACCTAGCTCCCTCTTCTCCCATCCCGAGGGAGACGTGGGGCGGTCCGAGCGCAGGGATGTTACTGCGCGCTTTCCTCTCTTCTGGGCACCTCTGTGAGCTGGGGCCGAGCTGCCCGCCCCTCTCACTCCTTGAGGGAGCTCAGCCTCTGGCTTGGCCCTTGTGTTAAGGCTCTGGCTTCCCAGGCACCTCCTCCCCTGAGCCCACCCGGCCGCCAGGGCAGCCCCGACTGGCCTCCTCCCCTCGCAGCCTACTGACTCCTCTCCCTAATATTTAGTGCCCTCGTATTCCATCCTTTCACTCCGCTTGGAAAGGGACCAGAGGGAAATTTGCCCCCTAATTCCCGAGAAGACCCCCGTGCCAGCCAGTGTCTCGGGGTAGGGGGCGCAGCAAGGAGGCCTGGCGCCTTTCTGTGCACGCTCAGTGCCCAGCAGTATCTCCCAGACCAGCAACCCCCGACCCTCCAGCCTCCATGTCTTAGAGAAGCCAAATCCGAGAGTTATATAATTTCTAGTGCTGCTGTTTCTCCTGCCTGAGGAAACACTTCATCGCTTGGAGGGTGCAGGACATTTCTGTGCTCTTCTATATAAGACCGGGGTGTGGGTAGGGGTGGCCAGCGGTAGCACAGATTTCTTGTCTTTTCTGCACAAGGAAGGTGGGTAGTTTGGAGAGAGATTGAGAGAAAGGGTGAATGTGGAAGCCAACAGCCGAACACTCTCATTTAGGAAATCGCGAACCCTCTCTGCACAGCTTGCGCTCACATGCCTAATATTACTACAGCGTCTCAGAAAACACCTTTGCGGGAAGGTTTGACTTCTCTGGAGCAGTCTCAGTGTTTTTCCTCGCTGGATAGGCAGCTGCTTGGATGCGAAGAGATGGCATGATGTGAATGACTCCAGTGTGAAGATATTTGCTTCGCCAACTCATCCTGCATCAAGTGCCCATTGAGTAGCACTGTCACTTTAATGTCTCCATGCCAAGGGATTGCTTTCCTTCTTTTCAGTCCTCTCGGTTAATACACGGGAGGATCAGAATCAGAGGGGCATTAAGGATCAAGCCTGAGGGGCTTGGAGAACACAGAAGAAATAAAAATGAAAGTGACAGCAAGCTGGATCCTGTCTTACTGAGGGGGCGAGATCTGGAACTTCTGGTCCAGTAAATAGACAGGGGCCTTTCAGTCTGTGTTCTGCCCCAGGAAACTGTTCAAACTCACCCACCTTTTTAGAGACCAGTCAAAGAGGTTTTTAAAAGTATTTTTATTTTTTGGAGGGGTGTTTAAATTTTTCTCTAAAGAATTGAGGATCTTTTTCATCAACCAGTTCATTTTTGAATTAGATCATGTATTGAGTGATGAAACAGCTTTGTAAATTTGGTTTGTGCCTTAATTGAGTTAGTCATTGATCTCCAAAAATGTTGCTGCCTGAAGAGGAGTTTTAATAATATTTTGTATGCTTACAATAATTTTATCAGCTTTTTAAAAAACAGAATATTTTATAAAAATTGAAAAACTTGAAAAACTCAAAAGTTATTTTTCACTAAACTCTGTGGGCAGTGTCAAAAGTTTAATTGTGGAAAAGACACGCTATTTTTTCTTTACCTGAAAGAAGACAGCCTGGATTTCAAAACTAAACAGGTGAAGTGGTTTGCAACAGTTACCTGGCTCTTGGCTTCAATCCAGTTGGATCAAGTTGAGACCGGAAAAGAGATCCTGCATCCTGTGGCAGTAGAAGGACCCAAGAATGCCAGTCAAGAAGAAAGGTGGGCTATGAGGCTTTTTATGTAATATATGTTTCTCCCTTTTCTTGGTTCTGGTATTTGCAATTTAAATTGCATTCCATTTGAGAGTAAAATTTTGCTTGGGCTTGGGGAAATATTTATTATAAGAATGTCTTTTCTGTGGCACATCGTTCAGTAATATAATTTTGCTAACGTGAAATGAAGTAGGACTATAGTATTTAATTATAGACATTGATGACTTCATAAATCAGGTTGTCTAAATCACCATTTATAATAAGGATAGATTTGGTACCATAGATTTGGGATTTTCTTCAGCTTGTTTTCTTAGTTTGTTAAAGGTCACTTTTAAAAATCTTTAAGAACGAAACTTGTACAGTGTTTTTCGTCATGGTTTTAGTAATTATCAAGTGAATTACATGGTTGTAAAAGATAGCAAAACTGCACTGAAAACAAATTATACATTTATTATTTATATTTTGGTTGAAAATAGATTTCATATTTGGGTTTACTCTAGTGTAAATCTTCACTTTTGTGATAAAGGACAATTTGGGTAACTGTGTGCTTTTTCAGATGTATGCAATATCCAATAACATGATTGGCAAGTTCTTCAAGTGAGGCGAACACCTGACTCCTACCACTTATCCATTCCTGAAATTGATCAAGAGCCAATGGGTTCCTGACATATAGTTTATTATAGCTCAGATCTTGGGATTTACTTTAGCCTGGATCTATCCCAGGTTAACTTGGTTCCTAAGGATCCTAGTGAAACAAGTGAAACCAGCTTTTCTTTTTCTTTTTTTCTTTTTTTTTTTTTTTGGCCATGTACAGAAGATCAGATCAACTATAGTTTTCTTGAGAGTTTTGAACCAAAATTTATATGAACACCACTGAACTCTACTATAATGGGCTAACGTAGATCCAAATATTGCCCAGTTATATGAGTTGCTACAACCTGAAACTAAAGTTCAGCGTGAAGGTTAAAGTGTAGCCTGGCTCTGCATGATGTTTAATCCGTCTACCTGTGGATTTGGAAGGTGCATTGAGAAAACGCATGATCAGTGAGATGCTTTACCCAACTGTTATCAGTAGAGATGGAAAATGATATATAAAATTTTTGAAACACCTAGCAATGTCCTTTTGTGCACTGGGATTTAAGGCTGGGATTATTTCCTTCTCTCAATCCCAGTGTCCCTCATTGTCACCGAGAGAAATACTTGTAAACTCTCTATGAGATTTTGGAGCCACACCTGTCTAGACCTGACATTAGTGGCTTGTCTGGAACAAGAGTGGTTTTGGTAATGTAGCCAATAAATGATATGGCTCTTTGACTTATTTAACTTAACAGTGTATTTTAATTCTTTCTACCATTTATTGTTCTCAAGACATTGTCCCTATTGGACTACTTTCTTTTAGACTTGTAATTGAATTAAACACATTGTGTGTGTGTGTGTGTGGAGAGAGAGAGAGAGAGAGAGAGAGAGAGAGAGAGAGAGAGAGAGAGAGAGAGAGAGAGAGAGAGATGGGGCGAGGGAGAGGGAGAGAGATATAAAGGGATAAAAAGGAATCTAGGAAGGAGGAGGAGGAAGTGCAACTGATATTTTAGGTGTAACTTAACTTAGTCGGTGATTTTAAGGTTTTTAAATCCAATAGACTGAGTCTCTTAAAAGTTTCTACCTTTAAAGGAAGTTACAAAAATTGCTGATACATTATTGAAACTTATACTTTATGAGAAGTAATTTAATTTTTATTTCCCTTTTCCCTCTTTCTTCCTTCCTCCCTCTTCCCCCCTTCATCCCTCCATCCCTCCTTTTCTCTCTAACTTCTTTACATGAATTGTTTGTAATGGATCAAATTTTTAAGGAATCAACAAGTTCTAATTAGCAAAACAAGTATATATTTGGGTTATACTAAAGTATATGCATATGTAATTTACTTTATGAACGGATCTCTTTTAATCTATTTAGAAAAACAATTTATCTTGTTTTTAATCTCTTAAAACCAGTAGTATTAAGATTTATTTTTGAATCTTTACACAACTAGCCAAATAAATTGTGACATGTGCATTATATTTTTAATTGACTAAGCTTATTTTTGTACTATTTCTAAAATATAACTAAAATATAACCTAGATTTATTCTGCAAAGAGTACTATCCTTTGTCATCTTGAATCTTTTTTCTTTCTTCATTGTGACATCTGGTAGATATGATGGAAGAGCTAGATTAATGTAATTTTAACAATAAGTATCTTAAAATAAATTTTCATAGGACAGATTTCATTTGGTGTTTATTTTGTATGTTATTGTAAAAGTACAGAGGAGATTCTCTGGTTGGTAACATACAACCATGATGGGAAGTGGGAATGGGTCTGACATCTCATTAAGTCCATTTTTAGGCACTAGTGTTGACTGCTCTTAGATAAGCAAAACTGCTGTACCTCAAACCCCTGTACTCACTCCTCTTTTGCTCTATGACATAACTCCCTACCTCCTCGACCCCACTCTTCACATTTTTACAGATCTCAGTTTTATCAACAGAAGACTCTTTATTTCTCTGTTAGAGATTTTCCCCCCAAGAGTTGCTTTTCATTCAGGCTTCTCTTTTCTACAGTAGGAACTTGATTTGTTCCCAACTGAGTCTTTGACCTCTTTTAATTTGTGAAAATTCGGGGCCAATGCAGGAAAAGTTGTATTAGCATTCTCTGATATGATGTAAGATCATGATGTAGTGTAAAGGGCTATTTCAAGTGGACTTGTTGATCTGATCTGATTTCATGTTGGATTAAAGTAAGAAATAAAAGTGAATGATAATTGTGTCCTTCCCCATGTTTTCAGTGGAAAGTTGATGTTTTAACAAGATATGCTTCACCAGAATCTTTTAGTATGTTGAAGTTTCTTTTTTGAGTAGTTTTTTTTCTCTTTTCATTAAGTATGTAAAGAAATCAGTGCTTTCAGTACTTTGAGATTGGTGCTCACTTCATTTCTCTGTGTTTTAAAAATTATCCCGTTAGTTACCTTCTGAGCTTCTTTTAAGTGGGTAAAGAAGTCTACCTGACATTTTTCATTTATATAACATTTTATTTCCTTTGAATTTTTTTTGCAGCTGTTCTCAGTGATATAATGGAGTGTGTATAAACTTATTTTTACCAAGTGTGGAAAGTTAAATACTACCATTTTAATAATTCATATATTTTGACAGTATTCTTTTTACAGAAAGCTGAAGAACGTTGTGTAGTTAGAGTTCAAAGACATGATGTTGCCATATATCTCATGGGCGTCCTTGACATTGAGAGTGTTGTTTCCTGGGTTCACAGTCTTTCCTTTTGGTTGACTGTATACTTCACAAAAATGTCACTTTCCTTCTTTTTTTTCTTCCTCTCTCTGCGGAAGGGACCAGAAATCTTTTGTTTATTCCTTCCTCATTTCAAGTTTTCTTTATTCATTGTCTGTTTCCTGCACTTTTTCACTTAATTTCTTTTTTATAGGATGTTACTAATTTGTTTGCCTTTCATTATCTGGGTATATTCTCTATTTCTCTAGCTTTTCTTAACTTCTTAAAATAATTGTTTTGCAGATTCTAAAGGGAAAAATATGTACCGTAATTTGTTGGCTGCACCCGCCCGAGTAGCTGCTTTATTCCTTTTGCATATACTTTACCAAATTTGTGCTTGAATTTTCAATATACCAGTTTTATATCCAGATGTTTTTTCCATTTCACAAAACTTCATGGTTTTTTTTTGTTTTTTTAAATTTTCCCAGCCAGTAAAACACAAAAGAATTAAGCACTGAATTTTCCCAGAGAGGGATGGAAAATGGCAGTTGTCAAACTTTTTCAATTTCTGTAAGTCAGAGTAAAATAAGTAATTTACTAAAGAATTTTTAGACTTCAAATCTCTCAAAGGGGTTATTTTGACCTTGGTTAAGAGAATTATTGCAAATCATGAAGCCAAAGACTCTTGATGTTGGAAAATACTTATCAATTGAGGAGTCATAAAGAGAGCATCTGGTAAGAGAAATAGAATATTTTTTATATTCAACTACTGATTAGGAGTATGTTATGAGGCAATCAGTAGGCATATTGCTAAGATGATCTGTCAATTGAAATTATTTTATAGTTCTTATGTATTGGGAAAGTGTGCAAATGATATACTAATGACTTTATATCAAAAAATATTTGAATGGTTAGGTTTTTGGGCAACTGCCCAAGTGCTCCATACATGATAGAATATTTGATCTCTCCTTTAAGCCAATTATTGGTTATTTCTTTGGGTGGAAGAATCTAGTCAGTGAGAAGATATCAACAAAATCTTGGATTTTTGAAACATTGACTTAAGGCATTCAATTAATTCATACCTTTGCCAATCAATCAATCAATCAATCAATCAATCAATCAATCTCTCACTCTTCAATAACAATATATTCACTAAACTACAAGAATGCTCTTCTTTCTTAATTATATACTCTCTTTATATGCTCTTATTTCTTAATATTTACTGTATAACCATGTCAGTGATTATAAAATATTTTTTTAGTATAAGGCTGAGATGTATAAATTTTTTTCCCTTTTTTTTTTTTTTATTTTACTGGGGGAGGAGGACCTGTTCCCCGGCTCTAATTTCTGCTCAGGAATTTGTAGCAGTCAAGGCACAAGGGCTCTGTATCCTCAATGTAGGTTGCTTTGTCAGCAAAGGATCATGAGTTTTACCTAGTCTCTTCTGTCCAGTCAGTCATTCTGAATTCCAAGTAGTAAGCTTTCTGCATAAGTTCAGTGTTTAGTAAGTTTCTCAAAGCTATTTCAAGAATTTTAGCCAAATCACCTCCATTATGAAACAGTTCTCCTGACCCCATTTGTTTTAGGATTTAAGACCAAAAGGAATGATGTACTATAAAGTAGAAAATCCTGTGAAAATGTATTACTAAGTTAACACTTTCAAAGATTATGGGTAAGATTTGTATCCTATTTCTTCTGACGACCTCATCTTGCCAGCTACTGAGGCCATAACTCTGTTAGGGGAAGATTCTGAGGCCTATCATTTTGGAGAGGTATAATATCTTTATCATTTAAAATGTGATAAGACTTGGAATAAACTTGTTAGGTTCTGTTCTATTTAAAATTCCTCAAGGTAATAAACTATGCATTCTTTTAAAAGGTAAAATCGTATATGTATTTTAGGCAATGGCTTTACTTCCATTTATTTATTCAATTATTTATCCACCCAACAAGATTTATTGAATGCTTGTTATATACCGGGCACTGTGCTAGGAACATATTTTTCAGTGGGAAATGATGTTCAGTTTCTGCTTTTATGGTGCTTAAAGTTTATAAGGTAGACAGATGTGGAAACAGACAATTTCAATGTTGTGTTAACACAGGTTAACACTCTGTGTCACGGAAACAGACGGAGAGCACCCACCCTCATCTAGGGGAGTCAGGGAATTCTTTCTGGGAGATATGACAGTAAAGATGAGACACAGAAGACCAGTAGAGGTTTACCAGGCAATGTGGGGAATAGTAAGGTGCTGTTTCAGATCATTATTTATTTTCTTTGCCACTATATCACCACAGCATCTATCATCTTCTTGTTCTTGTTCTTTTTCTTCTTGTTCTTCCTCTTCCTCTTCCTCTTCCTCTTCCTCCTCCTCCTCCTCCTCATCATCATCATCATCATCATCAATGGCAGTAATATTGTGGGAAAAAACCTAGACCGGTAGTCAGAAGACTTGGCTTCTAGGAGAAGAGACAAGATCAGATGTCACCGAGATGGATTCTCAGTGTATAAACTTAGGTATGTAAGAAATACCCATTTATTTTCTATAGTTAAACTTTATTTCTGAATCTCAGTCACTGAACGGTAGACAAAATCACTCCACTGTATTTTGAGGTTTTCCCTACTTCTCTGGGGTTATGGTAGAGTTCCACCTGGAATGGAGCTGTACTCTGGTCATTGATTATGTACACATAATTGCTTTCTCTGAGACATGAGTGTTTGTGTCTAGATAGTTCTTTCTGGTCTGGCAGCGATTTGCTACTTCTAAGACAGGGATTTTTTTCCCCCCAGAATTTGTTTCTGTTTACTTAGATGCATTGTGACATCATTCCTCTCTGGGGTCTTACTGGCTTCCAGGCAATGCCAGGAAGCAGAGCCTAGATCCCTGCTGCCTTGGGATCCAAAGACTTCTCTCTTTTTTTCAGCTGAGAAAATCTTTTTCTAGACTGGCAGGTTTGGGGGTGCGTTATGATATATCTCCCTCTCTCTCTGCATATAACAGAGAATCTCTTTTATCTCTGTAACAAACTCTTCTTTTATTCTGAGGCCTTAGGCTTTGGGAAAGCAAAAAGTAGAATGACTTTTTGTCATTTCTGTCCTGGCAAATCCATTTTCTCTCCTGGCAAATCCCTCCCCTGAGGCAATAAAGTACAAAACTAGTTACCCGCTTGAATGAGAAGAAAGGGAATGGGAAAATTTAGAGAAAGGAAAACATTCACATCTCAAAATGCCAATATCCCACATGTACGATCAAGTTGACATGTCTTCTTATGATGATGTCACCAGGTGATCTTCTGGAAATCATGTAATCCTTCTGAACTTTAGTTTCCTTTTCTAAAAGGGGTTTAATACATTTTTCTCCCATAATATATGTTGTTTCTTTTCCACGTCAAATAAGATAATGCATATGAATTTCACTTTTGTAAGGTTAGTTAGTGATAGAATTAGGACCCAGAGCTCATCTAATGCTCTCTTCACTGTATGACTGTGGTGTTCTTTGAACAATTGAAAGGCCTTATGTTGCAATGGAAAGAGCCCCGGGATGGAATCTAGTCTTTACCATCAGCTGGCTATATTATCTAAAGAAAATAAACAGATCGAGTTCCAAATTCCTCATCTTAAAACATGACTATACATACTAATAATACTCACATTTTAGGATTATTATGATAGTAAAACTATCTAGTCCATGTAAAAATTATTTTGTAAGTAGGAGAGTCTGGTCAACTTCTGGCGCAAGCCTGCTTAGATATGGCAAGGACACAACTGCTTACAGACAGGAAATGCCATCCTGTACTTTTTTATAGATTTTGATAGCATTTTTTAGGAGTATTTTTTCTCTTTCAATGATACTAAAGTAATTTGTAAACCATCTAGTATGTACAAAATGACTGTAGTCTTTAGATCTGCCTTAAATCTGGCAATTTTTCCCACAGTTTAAATTCAAGTTTTATCAATTTTTTCCATTTTTCTCATTTACTACAACTGGAATGATGCATATTTCAACATTCAGTTGAAATGTAATTTGCTCTTTTTTACCTTTCTATTTATCACTATTTAATCTTACACTTTTCCCATTGTTCTCTTCAATTCTATAGAAAATATGAAAACATGGCTTATCTGAAAGGTAGTAATGTAAATTCACTATTTTATACTAATATCTCTTTGTTTCAATAGAGGAAATATCCTAATGAACAGGTGTTTGTTGAAGGATATTAAGTATTTTTTTTTTTTTGAGAAAGGGGGGTTGATGTGATAAAATATAATTGCTAAGAACAATTACAGAAAAAAGAAACAGTGTGATCCTTTCCCAATAAGTAAAGTTTCAGAATGGCATAATACATAAAAGTATGGACTTTGGTGAGAGATAGACCAAGGTTCGAATCCCGGTTCAAGCACTTACTGGTTGTGTAGCATTGGACTAATTACTTCATTTCTCTCAATTTAAGTTTCCTCATTTGCAAAATGTGTATAGTAGTGTTTCATAGGGTTCTTGTAAAGATTGAATAAGGTGATCTATGCAGAATGCTTCACATTGTTTAACAAATGCTAGCTAATCTTACTAGTAATGAAATGACACCTTTGTTTTATCACCTTGGACTGTAAATTTTAATATTAAAAAACTTCTTTATAAAGACCTGGTACAAAGGTAACTTTTCTGTTGGCATTCATCATTTTATTATTTTCATGTGACTATCCTCAATTTACAAAATAACAGAAACAATGACATCAACAATAAGAATTCAGCTAATAAAATATTTTTATTTGCTAGTCATAATGTCTCATAAGTAACAGTCAAAATTGGGGCTGCAATTTTGCATATATTCCTTAAAAATGGTATGAGAGAAAAGAAAACCTAATTGTTCTTGCTTGTTTTAATTGATCTATATCACACTGTAGTTAAGGTGATCTTTTTAGAACTTTAAAAAACGGTCACGCTTATCTTCATTTAAAAATCTTTCATGGCTTGTTATTCCTCGTTGGGTATAAGGCCAAACTTAACATGGTCTTTGTGGCAGCAACTTACTTCCATGTCTTGTACCTCATCATAGCATTATTGCACTCTAATTTACTTTTTACTTTGTTGAAATTTCCTATTTAATTATCTTTACTTTTAGACAAAGATCTCTGAGAAGGTAGAATATTGTCTCTCTTGTTCAGTATTGAGTTCCTGATATCTGGAACATAGTAAGATGCTTAATAAATATTTGATCAATGAATGAAAGAATTTATTATTTCTATCTATCAGACTTTTAAAGATGGGACCATTTTCATTTACATGTTATGAATACAATTTTTAGTAAACACATGTGAAAATTAGTAGTTCAATATGTAACCTTAGATACTAAAATTCAGTGATACATTTTATATCTGATTGGTCATTTTATTTATTTATTTTCATAGAAATATGCTCAACTCTTTCTGGAGGATTAAGGGTGGTATTGTGGAGAGAACACTATACTTAGAATCAAAAGGTTTAGAATTAAGCTTTAAATCTATTATTTAGTAGCTCTGTGATCTTGGATAAGCCACTGTGAATTTCAGTTTTATGTATAACAGGCATAAAATGACTTCTCAGTGATGAGAATCAGATAAGATAATGCATGTAAAAGTTCTTTCTAAACTGTAAAAAATGTTGCATAATATGTAAAGAATTTCATTGTTCTAAATGCTTTGCTCTCAAAGATTTGTTTATTTATCCTTTCCTCTACTATACTTTGATCTTAGTTTTCCTAACATGTACTCTATTCTTCTTTGTTTTTTGTTGTGGCGAGTAATTTTGTGTTATCCTTTCCTTCTTTCTAAAAGTTCATTTGTTAGCACTATTGCCATTAGCTGTTTAAAATTATTTATAATGCTATTCTTAAACCTAAAAGAGTTAATTAACAGAGCTTAATTAACTGACACATGATTACCTACAATTTCACTTACATAACATTCACTGTATCCTTTGCATTGCACATTTCATGCAAAAAATTTTATACAAAAAATTATTTCCCCCTGTTTCCTCCTGTGCTTACCTTCAGGTAATCCAAATTTAGTTTCATTCTTTCAGTAGATTCAGGAGTCCCATGAAGATAGATTTCCTTTAATGAAGAAAATAGGAGGATCGAGGCCATTATATTGGCAATTCAGTTGAAAAATTCTCCACTTATACCTGGTTATTTGAACCTCAGTTAATATATTAGTCTTGACTTACTTGGATAATTATTTCAATTTTCCACTTTATTCAACTTGTAACTATTAACATCTGACTAGGGATTTTTGGCTTGTATAACAGGATGCTTATCATCTTGCTTATTTTGTTGTTGCTTAATTTATCGTTTTTGTATAGGTGTGTAGTTTTAGGTTACTCTCAATCTCAAGCTTTCATTAATCAGAAGTAAGAATTTAAGTGGCGAGAGACAAAGGGCATAATGGAATTGACCCCAGTTGGTGATAAAGGGCAGCCACAATTCTAGTACTAGATGATGGCACTCAAAAGCCTACGTCTGAGAGAGTCTTGACCAATTGACCATTTGTTTT
Organism: Rhinolophus sinicus; assembly: GCF_036562045.2. NCBI lineage: Eukaryota > Metazoa > Chordata > Mammalia > Chiroptera > Rhinolophidae > Rhinolophus > Rhinolophus sinicus. The sequence goes on from NC_133756.1 coordinate 109,864,645, forward strand.
TTCTGATATTCTAGCGTCTTCTTTTTATGTGTCAGATTTTTCTCTTATAGACATGAGAGGTATAATAAGCTCTGTTGGTTTAGAGAACATCTAGCTTCTTTGAAGCAATACAGTGTCTTCTCTAAGTAGTCAATAAATATGTGTTGAATGAATTAGTGAAAATCTCCTTACGTAGCAAATTATATTTGTGGATGTGGTTATGGGAATGCTATTGATACATTTATTAAATTTATTAGGGTGACATTGGTTAATAAAAATTATATAGGCTTCAAGTGTACAATTCTATAATACGTCATCTGTATATTGCACTGTGTGCTCACCACCCAAAGGCAAATCTCCTTCATCACCATGTATTTGACCCCTTTTACCCTTTTATGTCTCTTCCCCCACTCCTCTTTCCCTCTGGTAACAACCATACTCTTGTCTGTGTTTATGAGCTTTTTTTTGTTTGTCTTGTTTGATTGATTGTTGCTTTCTATTTTATATTCCATATATGAGTAAAATCATATGGTTCTTGAATTTTTTGGTCTGACATAGTTTGCTTAGCATGATATTCTCAAGATCTATCCATGTTGTCGCAAATGGCAGTATTTCCTCTCTTCGTATGGCTGAGTAATATTCCGTTGTATATCTGAACCCCATCTTTATCCACTCATCTATCAAAGGACACTTGGATTATTTCCAAGTCTTGGCCAACGTGAATAATACTGCAATGAACATAGGGATACATATATCTTTACAAATAAATGTTTTTAAATTTTTTGGGTAGATACTCAGAAGAGGGACTGCTGGGTCGTATGGTAACTCTATTCTTAATTTTTTTGAGGAACCTCCATACTGGCTGTACCAACTGGTTTTCCACAGTGGCTGTACCAACTTACATTCCCACCAGCAGTGTATGACAGTTCCTTTTTCTCCACAGCCTCTCCAACACTTATTACTTGTCTTGTTGATAATAGCCATTCTAACAGGTGTGAGGTGGTATCTTATTATGGTTTTGATTTGCATTTCCTTAATAGCTAGTGAAGTTGAGCATCTTTTCATATATCTGTTGGCTATTTGTGTTTCTTTGGGAGAGGTGCCAGTTCAGCTACTCTGCTCATTTTTAAATTGGATTGTTTGTCTTTTTGTTGTTGAGTTGTATGAGTTCTTTATATATTTTGGACATTAACCCCTTATCAGAGGTGTTGCTTGCAAATTATTGATACATTTTTGAGAACTGACACAAGAATAAAAGATCAGAATAAGTGAATACCCACAAAAATGCCATAGAAGTGAAAAAGAGCTTAAAAATTATAATTTAGAAAAAAAAGAAAAAAGAGAAAAAGATGCTTGGAACTTAGTAAATTTCCAAAAACTATCTAACAAATGAAGAAATGAAAAAGACTGAAACTTGAGGCATTAGAGATAATCAGATAGAAATAGGAGTCTGAAGATACATATAAGTACTGAGGGATATATAGTATAATTATTATATTATTGATTACTTACATTAGTAGTTAGGAATGGGTTAGAAAGTGAGGTCAGTAAGCCACTGTCATTTCAGGGAAACTGCTGATCGTTTAATTATTGACAAAATAGGAATTCAAATATTTGTCCTTGATTTAAAGTGTTGTTAAAATATTATGATGATGATAAAGTATGAAATTATTTTAAAATTATTAAAATTATTTTTTAAATGTTACTAATTTTAAAATTAATTTTATGACATTATTAAAAATTATTAAATTTGTATAAATTTTTAATAAAAACATTAAAGTCCTATGCAGATGTATTAGAGAGGTCTCCCTATGCATCCATATTCATTTTTATATTTCTAACCTTTGTAAAAAAACTAATTACACGATGTCGTCCATTCATTACTGCTGATTGAAATTCTCCTTTCTTTTGAGAGAGTAAGCTTGAGATTTGCTGTATCATATGGAAGTATTAGGGAAGACTTCATTGATAAGGTGATGTATGAGCAGAAATATGAAAGAAGTGAAGGAACAAGCTTTACGGATATTTGAGGAAAGAATGTTTAAGCAGAATAGCAAGTATCGAGGCCCAGAGAGTTCTTGTATATTGAGAAAGAGCAGAGAGACCAGTGTGGTTGGAGTAGACTGAGCCAGAGGAGAGATGTAAGAGCTGAAGTCAGAGAGGCAGCCTTTGCTGAGGGAAATGGGGAGTCCCTGGAGGGTTTGAGTTGAGGAGTGATGTTACGTGACTTATGATCTTTTTGGCTGCTGTGTTTAGAAATGACTGTAGGAGAGCAAATGTGACCACACATAGACTAGTAGGAGGTTATTGCAATAATGCAGGGGATAGCTGATGGTGGCCTGGACCAGAGTTGGTAGCACTGGAGGTGGTGAGAACTGATAGGATTCTGCATATAATTTGATGGTAGAGCCAATTGGACTTACTGATGAATTATATCTAGGGAATCAGAGAAGGAGAAGAATGAATGATGATGCCAATGATTTTGGGCTTGAACAGTTGGAAGGATCAGAGATGGAGAAAATTGCAGGAGAAGTAGATTGGGGGTGGTGGATAAGATCCGGAGTTCAGTTTTGACAAGTTAAGTTTGAGATGCTTCCATTTCCAAATGGAAATGTTGGTTATACAGTTGGATATGAGTCTGGATTTCAGGGTAAAGGTCTGAGCAATAGATATAAATTTGGGAGTCTTGAGAGTACTGATAGTATTTGAAGCCAGGGGACTAGATAAGGTTGCCTAGGGAGTAAGAATAGATAAAATATCCAGATGTTTAGAGGATTGAGGACTGAAGAGGACCAGTAAAAGTGATTGAGAAGAGGCAGACATGATATAGGGGGAGAAGCTAGAAGAGAGTGCTGCGATGGAAGCAGTAGTGTGCTGGAATAGACTCACCTGCTTGCCTATTTTTACATTTTCAATAAATTTGCAAACTAATTTTTTTAAAGAAAGATAGTGAAATTCAATTAATAGACATGTTACATACTTGTACATGTTGCTTAGGACTGCAATGTTACCATAGTTACTAGCAGATCGAACATCTCAGGAAAGCAGAACCATTAAATCTTTCAATGTATAGAAATTCAGCAATTTTGATAGGTTATGAACCTTCATTTTAGGGGCTTTTCCAATTGATCTTGTGTTGTTTCTTCATCTTTCTTTTTTACATCTTTCTGGAGAGGGCCTCCAGTTTGAGGGGTGAGTCTGAGGATCCGCCTGTCCCAGCAGAACCCAGCATTCTGATGGCCTGCCCTTGCTGGAGATGCAACATTGTTTACCACAGGTTCCACATCAGTCATGTTTGATGCATCTGTCCTCATAGCAACATCTTCTGTTCTGCTTTTCTATGGATGAATCAGCCAAATCAACATTTACAGACTGATTTTAAACACAGCCATTTAAAAATGAAATTATATAAACTTACATTAAATATTAATAAATCATATGAAAAGTAATACTCAACACTCATCGCTTCATAATTAATTTTTTTACATTTTGATACCATGTATGCTCTTTAGGTTATTTACACCTATTGCTCTGTATGATGGAAAAGCTATGTGATGGTGCACTGCTGGGCATCTCTTCCCACATCTGCATTCAGTGACGTCATGTCGATAGCTTGAAATTGGCCATGGTGGGAATATTTACACCTTGGAAATTGCAACTGCTACAAATTAAGGCTTGATTTATTGTTTTCCTGATGAGAAAGTGATAAAATGTTAATAATGCAAGTGCAAGTTAAAAGTATATTATGTGTGTAGTGTTTACATTGTGGTTAGCACAGAAATTGAGCAAATATTTGTTTACTATGCGAAAATTATCTGATTCAACAAAGAAATCACATCATTGGTGAAGGAGTGAGTGAAGCTTTATCACCTAAGCCATCTTTGTTGTTTCGTTTCATCTTACTCATTAATGTAACAGAAGAAAATATCAAGCAACATTCCTATTGGAACTACTCATTCATCAATTACAACCCTAAATTGGCTACGATTATATGAATTTGGCAAAAACCGACAAAAATATTCTTGGGAATCAACTGACTATATAGAATATATAATAAGAAGTTGGATATTTTATTTGTACATTTCATATTACACATCCTTTATACCAGTAAAATTTATAGTAATAAATTTACAGATGTATTGATGCACACTTTTTTCCCATTTTTTTAACCCATAGAACTGGTTGTAAAACATTTACCAGTATACCTCTGCTTGGACGCCTAGTGAAGAAAGTGTTTCAGGACTGCAACAGTATTAAATGCTGCTGTTGGTCAAGTGAGATGACTAAGAATCAAACGCTGGATTTAGTAACATGGAGATGATAGATAGGTAATTTGACAAAAGCTATTTTCATGGAATTACAGGAAAAAAAGTCTGAGTAGAGTGGACTCAAGAAAGAATGAAAGGAAAAGAAGTAGAGACAGTAAGTAATTCATGGAGTTTTGCTATAGAAGAGAATGCAGAAATAGGGACTATAATTAGTTGGATAGGAATGGATAGTAAAGTTTTTTTTTAAAATCACTGATATTACAGTTTATTTGTATGCTGATGGAAATGATTGAATGGAGAGGAAAACAACTGATGATGGAGAAATATACTTAAGTAGGCTAAAGAGAAGAGGTTCAGGTGCTCAAGTAGAGGTGCTGGCCGTAGAGCGAAGCACAAATATTTTATGCATAATAACAGAAAGGAAGGAAAATATAGGGGTGCAGTTACAGGTAATTCAGTAGATATTACATTAGGAGCTTGTGGAAGTTCTCTTCTGATTTTCCATGATATATGTAGGAAGCCAGATCATCAGCTGAGAATGGCTGTGGGGAAGAACAGCTGGAAGGTTTAGGAGAAAGGAAATAAGAAATAAAGTGCTCCATAAATATGAACTGTTGTGATTATAATTGGTATTTAGTCTGTGAAAAGGTTAGATTGGAAGGGGGAGAGGGCTTTTAAAATTTAAAGACTATGAGTTGTCTTTGTGGTAATCATTTCACAATGTATACCTATATTAAAACTTCACATCGTATACCTTAAATCCATACCGTTTTATTTATCAATCATATCTCAGTAAAGCTGGAAGAAAAAGAATGAACCTCAAAGCTGGGCAATTTTGATGAAGATCCATCATATGCTTTGAAAACATAAGGTAACAAGAGAAGGTCAGGTGGAGAAGCGCCAGGAACACCATTGCAGGCAGTGCCACTCATTCAAAGTAAAGCTCTTACTCATGACAGAGTCTGGGCAAAGGATGAACTTGGGGAAAATCGATGATAATTCCAGTTGGCTTTCACTCCAGATGAGACCCATAAGAAATCATGTTTGTAAATGTGCTTTGTGTATTAAAAAGTTTGCATATATTAATTCCTCAGACAGTCACTCCTTAAACAGAGAGAGAACAAATAAAAAATGCATAAGTCATAAAACTAGGAAATTACTGGTCACTTCAATTGTTGCCATTTTCTTCAGAAGCTTTCTAAGCATAGTTTTACAAAACACTAGTTGGTGATGAAAGCAGTTGTTCCCTGGTTAAGGTGAGTCTTGCCCTCTCTCGTAATGCATTTCAGGTCTGAGTAAATCAGTCACTGTTTTTATATTCTTTGTGGTACATGAGGATTGTTTAGTTAAAAGCATGTCACTTGACATTCTCCAAGTACATCGTCATGTTGGAACAATAAAGTTAAATCTTCTCATAAAAAAAAAGACCATTGTTATCTATTACACACAAAGGCATTGTCTCTCTTGTGACTTTTTCAAGGATATTTTGTGTTGTGAGGGGTAAAGACATGTATTCAAGAAGCCATGATATAACAGTATGTATTAAGAATGCCTATGGTATTTGTGTATGCAAAATGGTTTGGAAGAAGGGGGATAGCAATTACTTTAAACTGTCAGAAATGGTTTTATGGAAGAGAGAGCATTTGAGTTACGTCTAACTTAAGGAAAGGTCGGTTTTCAGTTGACTTGTTGATTGCTTTCTATATGCTAGACATCATAGTAAGTATAGTACAATTTAATCCTATTACCTGTGAGGAAGTTAAAGCTCAGAGAGGCTAGCTTGTTAAAAATCACACACAGTAAGTAGATTTTAGACCTAGATCTAGTTGACAACAAACCCTTTCCAATATTGCACACTGATTCTAGGGAGAGATAGTGGTATGGGGGAGCACATTCCAATAAGGGAGCAGTAGGAACAAAGAAAAGTGCAAAGGTAAGAAGTAGAGAGAGAAAGTGTGTGTGTGTGTGTGTGTGTGTGTGTGTGTGTGTGTGTAGTGGGCAGTGGAGGGGGAAAGTGAGTAATCCAATGTGACTTGGGCACTGTGTGTGTGTGTATAAAGAGGGTGGAAAACTTAGTGGGAAATGAGGTTGAAAATACAAGTTGTAAAAAGATCATGGGAGGGGGATCTTGCAGGTCGAGTTAAGGAATCTGGACATTATTTTGTAGGAAGTCATCAATTTTCAAATAATTTTTCAGACAAGAGAGAATCACGTCTGCTATGTGATCATCACTTGGCCAGCATTGCTCTCAGGACTTTTGTTTCATAGTTACAGGTTCTTTTGGAAGACAGGATTCTAGAAATAAAAGTGGGTTCTTAAAATTAAGAGTTGAATGTCCTTCTCAATTTCATGTGGTAGTTTATGGAATTTATGATTTATTAAATTATTTTGTGTCATGAAATTAAGAATACAACTATGGGATAGTTTAGTGTTAGCTTACTATTTTTCTAAAGTCATAAGATAGAATTTTAAAATCATGTTTTTCAGATACTGACCGAGCTTTATCGTTGCTGGAAGAGTACTGCAAAAAATTAAGGAAACCAGAAGAGCAGCAATTGAAAAATGCTGTTAAAAAGGTGATGGGTATCTTTAGGAGCAGCTTATTCCAAGCTTTGCTAGGTATGTATTAAAAAATTATGTATTATTGTAATGGTCAAAATTGGGCTTAATAGCTTAAGTAATGTGGTCAGAGAACCTGATGTTAACCAAATTTAAAACTGGAATAATTTTTCTTTATAGTAGAAAAAAAAGATTTGTTTTTTTTTCTTATTTAAAGCTAACCTAAAAGAATTGTTATAGGATAGAAATAAAGTGTAGATTATTAAAAAACATACATGTTGAAAGAATGTTTTGTATAGGAAGGAAAGTTTACACAGGAAAAAAAAATCTCACTACTTTGTTACAAAAAATTGAGGACAAATATGGTAGGGAAGGAAATTGCCTTCTTCTAGAGAAGGAATTGCCAGCACAAAAAAATGATGGGTCACATTCTACTCAGAATCACAGTTCTACTTTTATTCTCTTCTTAAAACAAAAACTAAAATACTCTTTTCCTCGTCTCATGAAAGTTTATGATCCAAATTAAAATGTATATTGATTAAAATCTCAGTGCTTTGGAATTTTTTTGTCAATTTGCCATGAAGCTAACTATGTAATGTTTAACTTTATGTTTATTCTCTAATTTATTAAAGATTGTGAAGAAAATCAAGGATACGGTTTATTTATGTGTGTCTTTATACATATATCTTTTGCATTTATGCAGATAACTTTTAATTCTTTTTTCATGATATTTTGAGTTAAAATAAAGTAGCAAAAGATATAAACAAATACCTCCCTTCAGCAAAAACAACCAACTAACTAAATAATTAAAAAAACAACAACCCTCAATTATATTGTATAATTTACTGGGCTTAACTAGTACATTTTCAAGAAATAACTGAGTCTACTAGATATTATTATTACTTTTTCATGTGTAGCAGTTATTGATATAAGAAAACCTAAAAACAGGAATTTATGAGGTTTAGTCTTGAAAATATTTTATGTCTTTATTGTAAATGTCTACACATTGACAAAAATTCTAACTTTATGTTCTGAATATAATTTTGAAAACCATTACATTCTGAAAACTTGAAAATCAGTCTATTGAATAAAAAAGAAGAAAAATGCTTTATAGGATTATTTTGCCTGTGGATTAAGTTCTTTATAATATTCTCTTATGGCTTGTAAGAATTAATGACACAAATAACTATAATCATCTTAGCTGGTATTAAATAAAAACAATGCTAAATGGACTCTTGCAGAATTTAAATCAATCCTTTCATTAGAGAATGGCAGTTTAGAGAACAATTTTTAAGCCACAAATTTCTCAATTAAAAATTAGTAGTTTCATCTAGTTGATAATTAGTAAAGGCCATTAACTGAATAACAATATCTCCAAATAGATTTATATGATATTTTTAGCTAAGACTAGCTAAGTCTTTGGAGAGTTTGAGTTTTTGAACTTGATTTAGGAAGTGTGTAGTTGGATGCTTTAGATAATTCTATACTTTGATAATTTAACCATTTGGTATCACAACATTATTATGTGGGGAATAAAAGGGAAAATGAATCACAAAGAATTGCATTTTGTAATTGTTTTGAGTGAGTGATAAATATCTTGACAAAAAGCCTATGGTCTAGTTTGAATTTCCCTAAAAAATGAGAGACAACAATAATCTGTAAAAAGCTGTTATATAAGTAATCCTGTTGTTCAGCTTTGAATGGATAGATTTGTTTGGCTGGTTTTTAAAAGTCATTTTGGGATAAACTAGACTGCAAAGAATGGAGCGACATTATACAACAATTTCTGTTCAATTCTATGTGGGTTGCTAAATGCTATTACTAATTTATTGCTATTGAATATTTGAGTGGTCTCACTGTACATTTTCTTTAAGGACACAAAAGAAGAAAAACCATGTAGCCCTGTGCGTCCTGTAAAGGATTATATTTTTATAAATAAATAAGTAGGGAGACATTGATAAATAGAGTATTGTTTAAGACTCTATGTAGCCCTGTGCATCCTGAAAAGGATTATATTTTTATAAATAAGTAGGGAGACATTGATAAATAGAGTATTGTTTAAGACCTATAACTTGCTTTTTGTTTGAACCAATTCCTTTCACCAGTTTGTTTGTTACCAGTAAGGGAAGATAGTGAGTGGCTTCAACCATTGTTCTGAGATTTAGATAGCCAGTACATTGAAATAACTTGCATGAATCTCAATTAACTGAAGAAATAGAATGTAATCATAATGCAGAAACCCAACACAAATGGATAGTAAAGTAAAATATTGTTATTGCAGAATGTGCTATAACATTGACGTGATCAGGAAACCAAGCCTTCTTTCTACAGATGAAAAAATCACTTTGAAAATGAATGCTACCCTTCTTTGTGGTCCTTCATCATATGCTTAACAACAACACCAACAAAGAATGCTAATATGTCAGAGATGGCATAATCTTTGAGGACAGAATTCTGTTTATCTAACTTTGACTAGTATTTTAGTGCACCAAAGCATTGTATAAAGGTGTTCAGTGATAATAGGGTGGAAGCTGGTAACAAAGGTATTGGGATTTTTATTTTTTATTTTTAAAGTATAACTTTATCTGATTATAAACGTAATATATGCTTTTTCTGGAAAATTTTAAAAATAAAGAAATTAAAAGAACAATATAAAATCCAATGGTAAGATACATTGATTGGTCTTATGGTAAATAGCACGATAGATGATAAGCATAGAGATGAACTGTTTGATTGACGTCCTCCTTGCTTCTAAAGTCCCTGTATTTTGCTTTTATTTTCCATCTTCCAGGAACTGACAGTGGAAAAAGACACTTTTAATTTTTTAACAGTTAGTAATGAGTGTTCATGAATGCACACACACACAAAAATGCCTAAAACAGCAGTGCTGGAAGCTGCACAGTTAGATGGTTAGGCTTAGGGTGACATCTTGTGGTAATACTGAGGAAAAAGTTTCGTCTCCAATGGATAATTACAGTTTCATGATGAATGCATTATTAACACCTCAGAATTTGAATAGAAGTGAATTGAAATTCCATGATACTGTACAAATTAATTCGACTTTCTTTTATTTAGTATAGCTGAACAATTCATATTTTGAAGGCTTTTCGGGTATTTGTTCTTCATTTAGGTGATAAAGGAGCAAGATGAAATGCTTTTATTACTTTTATACTTCTCTTTCAGATACTTTGAAAATTTAAATTTCACTGTATCATGTTTGAGGAGGAACTTTTGGGAAAGCTTTAGAAGACAATGGACAGTAAAGTGGTATTTTCCTTAAAACCCTGCCAGTAACAACATCTTAAGAAAAGTACTATCCTGCTTTATGGAGGCTGGCATGTCAGACTTTGTGTTAGAGTAGAATACTTCTCATTCCCATAAAGTTTAACATGGATCCCATGGATATTTGAGGGATGAGACAGTAGATAACCACATTTAGGGATTTGTCACCTCCTGTTGACGCCTTCTGCCATGCCCCTACTTGCTAGCAGCTTTAAGCAGCCTGTCAGCATTTTGTTCATTGTACCATAAAGCACTATTACATTGCCTTTGATAAGTTGAATATATTTTACCCCCTTCAACAGACTGTGTGTAGCTTGAGAGTTGAAGTTATATCAAATTAAATTTTGTACCACCGTATGTGGACCTTTAATAATAATAGGCCGTCGATAAATTTTGTTTATTCATTCACTCAACAGTTATTTTAAAATACCTGTTATGTGTTAGACATTGTGGTAGGCAATGGGGATACAACAGTAAACTATACAAGAGAGACTATACAAGTCCGATGGGTAAGTGAGAGCAATCAAGTGGAGGGAAAGAAACTAGGTATGCAGTTAATTACTTAATTAGGTATGCAGTTAATTACTTAAACATAGTTGTGACAAGTGCTACAAAATCAATATGTATAAGTGTTTTATCACATTTTACTTTGAATTAAAAAAGAACATATTTTCCCAATATAATCATTCTAACATAATATTTTTATTTCAAAATAACATCTATGTGAAAGCATCATAGTTATTTGGTCTTAATCATTCATTGTTAATGTATAATTTGACAGTTTAGATTGGATGTCATCAAGAGGATTAACTGCCATTCTTGGCTCCCCACTTTGTGTATTTGCTGCAGGATTTATGTCACCAGATGGCACCATTTAACTAAATTTATGTATTTGGGATGCTTATAAGGCTGGTTGTTTTTAAATGAAGGATGCTTTTATTTGTGCCGTAGCGGAAATAGGCAAAATTAATGTATTTTGATGGCATATGAGACTTCTATGCAGAGTAAGGTAATGCACCCCTTCCCCCCCAAAGTTTGTGAGAGCACGAAAGCCTCTGGTGATTTCTGCTAAGTACGTAATAAATGAAAATTTGGTTCTGATCACTATCTCTAATAGATGGTAACTGGCAAAAAAGCAGAACACAGTAGGTTTCCCCATGTAAGTTTTCCTATAGCCAGCATAGTAATATTATGAATATTTTAGTCTTGAATTTAAGTTTCCGATGTAGGGACTTGATATACATATTAACAAAAATGTAGAGAAGATTCTAAAAGATTTTAGGAATAAGCCCTTTCAAGATGTCTTGAAATATTATGGCAATAATATATTTAAAAAAATTTTGTCAATAGAGTATGTGTTCTGTGAGCTGTAGAACTAACATGACTAATAGAACATGATGTAGATGTTCTTTCTTAGTATAAACATTCATCCCAAGGAAATGAATACTTATTACTTTCTTGGTTGAAAACTTTCTTAATTCTTTTCCTATCTTTAAGCAGAGTGAGTCACTTTCTCCCTTATGTTCCTGTAGTGTTGGTTGACATATCTGGGGCAGCACATTACGTTGTATTATTGTTCATTGATTACATGTTGGTCTCCCTCAGTAGACAGTGAGCATCTTGAAAGCAGGCACTGGTTCTAATTCAGTGTGGAGCACAGTGTTTGCCATGGAATATTCATTCCATCATCATTAATTTCTTTCATTTGACAAAATGTATTTTGAACTCCCTCTAAGAGACAGTGTGTTTGGCTCTAAGGATTTAGTGACACGAGATGGGGACTCTTTTCATGGAGCTCATGACCTACTAAGGCAGACAGACGTTAAACAAATAGATACAATTGTGACAAGTACTTTGAAATAAATAGTTACTTGGATTAAACAGTAAAATCATAAGGAATTACTCGAACTGGTCAAATTCATAGTATTGTATTATGTTTGTTTAAAAATGGTTAGATACTATTTATTAACTGAAACCTTCTAGTAGTTATCTGTTATCCTTGGAATTAAATTTGGACTTCTGCCTTGTAAGGCTCCCCATCGCCTCTGTCTCGTCTCTTACCACTCTTCCCTACTCACTATTCTCTAGGCACACTGGCCTTCTGTCTGTTTCTAAATGCTGCCCAGGACATGTTCACTTGCTTTTCTTTTGTTTGGCATACTTTTCCACCCAGATCTTTTTGCCTTATTGGCTTATCTCCTCATTTCGGTCCCAGTGCCTCTAAAGTGCCTTTCCCCATCACTCCCTACCTCCATCTCACCCTGAGTCACATCTATCACATTGCCTGTTTTGTTTTGTCACTGTATGTATCACTATGAGAAATTTTATTTATGTGTTTTTTTGCATGACTTTCTGCACTGGAATGTAGATTCCATAAGAGCAGCTGTTTTGCTTGTCTTATTCATTGCTGTATTTTTTGTATTAGCTTAGTATCTAGCACATAATAGCCACTAAATAAATATTTGTTAAATAAATGGATGAATAATTGAGTGTTGGTGCATGCCTCATACTGTGTTAGATTCTTGTTTAAGTTTGAAACATACTAACTTGGAAGGCGCAGAAAGCTTATGCAAGTAGGGTTTTATTTTTGCTGCGTAAGGAGAAATCTGAAGGTAGGCAGTTGTTGGCATTAATGCAGCATCTCAGGGAAGTTCTGGTCCATGCCTTTGCTAAATGGGAATTCTAACATGACCTCAAGGAGGAATACAGTAGCAGTAGAGCCCAAGGTGACTGTTGTCAGCTAGACAGAGCCCCAGGGAGCTTTGCCTGAGCCAAAAGAAAGGACACCAGCTCTTACCAAACAGACTTCTGCATCAGAGGCCAGCAGTCTGCTCAGTGACCAGATGAACAGGGACACTGATGAAGGACCAGAGGAGCCAAAGGACAGCATGTAGATCCAATGAACCCGACCTACCTATCTCCACCGCTAAAACTATGATGGTAGATAAACTGTATTACACGGCCCCCCTTCCCCAACTGTCTACCCATGCAATTGGGCATTATTTTAGAGAGCGATAAGCAGGAGAGGGATGAACTGTGTGAATGAGCAGCTTGAGCTAAGAGAAACTGTTTAAATATTGAATCAGTTTGTACACTGAATTGGATGGTCACTTTTCTCCATTGACCAGGGATTGAAGCAGCTGGATAAACCACAGGCACAGGGAAGAGCTATACGTTTTGTTTTCAGATCCATGCTATGCTGGACCTTGTATGTGTGAGCTCACGTACTAAAGTATAGGTCTCAATGTCGATTCTTACCTTTTCATACCCTTTCAAATTTGGTATTGAGCATTGGAAAGAATTAACCACAAGAAGGAACAATGGAGAAAGAAGTAGTCACAGGTATCTCATAGGAAAGGCTTCTCCTTCATCCTGTTAGTTCTGGCTCCTGGTAAAAGATAGAAGCGAGGGAGGATGAGGGAAACTGGTCTGCCTTAGTTTGTTTTCCTGAGTCAGTCCTAAGAGTTGCTTAAGAAAACATTTATCGTCAGCCTTGTTGGTTGCTTAGAAGCTATGGAACTTCTTAGGCTACTTTAGGAATTCAAAACATTCCAATAATAGCCTACAGATATACCATGTAGAATAAATTTTGGTGCAGGATACTTCCATTTCCCAAATTTTAGTATTTATAATTGTAACATGGAAGAGGTGAGGTATTGCAATGGCCTTCTTTATAAATGTGGATGATTAGGGAGATGAATAGTGACTCTGCATATTGGACAAAGGTTATAGGAAAATGGACAGTAATAGTCATGTAATAATTTTATACTTTCAAATTTGAATTATTGTCATTATTTTGGCTTTGTTTGTGGGCAATTTATTCCTTGGATCAGTTCCTTTATCTCCTTTCTAGTAGTAATCTCTTCCTTCACATCACATCTACCCACTCTTATGTTTTACTCTGTATCTTAACATTATTAATAACCACACTCCTTTAAAGTCTCCACTCTCTGACCACCACTCATCACCTGCTATTGATCCAGCTTATTTCTGTATTTCCCATGTCAATCATTCTTTGATGCCATAAACATTGCTGAACCATCAGCCCTGTACATTTTCATGATCTACTACCATAAGTCTTCCTGTCCCTCCCTACCGAGTTTAGAATACATGATTCATTGCTATAATTACTAATCTGCATGTATATTCAATATCATTGTTGTTCCCTCCATCTGCTGGCAAAAACCACCTCTGGTTAAACCCATCTATGTCTATTCCATGCCTGCACCAATGCTGTCAAATGTGGCTGGAACACAACCTTGTTAACTGGTTTCACTTAAAACTTATGACCAAAGCCTTTAGATTTCCCTGGGCAGTTCACTTTCTTGTTCTCACAGGGAACATGTCATACTTTCTTTCTCTGCAAATGCAATACACCTCACCTTCTTCAAAACTGACTTCTGACCTTTCTTCTTATTTTATTGAGACAATAAAAACAATCAACAGAAAACTTCCTCATCTTTTCACCACTTAATCTACCAACCTACCAACATCTGTATCCATATACTCTGCCTTCCCTTTTATTAAAGTGGATAAACTGTCTCTGCTCTGATCTAAGGCCAAAGCCTGCTCTTGGATAAAGTGTCAAGTCAGAATCCTGGAAGGAGCAGAAGGCTGCCTAAAAGAGTTTAATGAAGAATCTGTTTACAAAGATCTGGGCAGAGTTAGGGGGACTCACCAGGGATGGAAGCACTTTGGGAGTAGGAACAGTGAGCGTCCTGAAGGCGCAGAGAGAGGGAGCTGTTACTGGCACACAGAGCGCTATAACCATTGCAGGCAGCTGCCTGACAGAGCTATGGTTTTGGGGGGAAGACCACTGCCAAACCACGGCTCTGGCTCAGCAAGGAGAGAGCTGGGAGCATAGACATTCCAACCTCTCCTTCCTCCCTTCTGTGATCTTCTACTGGGACTTCCCATTAGTGGACCCCGATTGGAAGCCAGCAGACAAAGGAGCTGGGTGCTATAGTCTGTTGAATTCAGCTTCCCAGGGCACAGAGCAGAGTGGGTAAGGGAAAAAAGATGATTTGGAAGGGCAAGTGGAGAAGATTCATGACAGGTTATATCCCAATTTTTCCTCATTTACTCAAATAACACGCTACTATAATTCTCCTTCTCTTTGCAGTTAATTTACCTTCCTATTCAATTATCCCTGTTAGCACACAAACATATCCTCTTAAAGAAACAGTTTAGAATTAGGTTAAGAGCGTGGCCTCTGGTGCCGGATTGCCTGGGTTTGATCCTGATTCCTCTTCCACTTACCACTTGTGTGACTCTGGGCAAGTTTCATAACCACTCTGTCCCAATTTCCCTCTCTGTAAAATGATCATCATAATAAAAGTACTTACATTGTAGGGTTGTTGTGAGGTTAAATAAGTTAATATATGTATTGCATTTCAGACAATGCCTAGCATATACCAAGTGTTTGCTATTACTGTCATCTTTAAAATCTATTCTCTTCATCTGTCATCTCCCTTCACCTTGTCTTCCCTTCTCATCTGGCTTCTGTCTGAGTTGGCCAATGGAAGGCATTAACAGATTAGAAAATGGGGAGGCAAGAGAGGTTGGAATATTTTTTCTTCTGGCCCCCTTCCTGCTGGGCTATGATTTAGCAGTGACTGCATTCTTTTACTTAAGACCACAGTTCCTGTCATGTATCCCTTTGCCCACTTCTCTAATCCCCTCTTGAACAAACTTTATTACAAGAGTTGTTTTTACTCCCAGTCTATGCTTCTTCGTCTCCCATTTTCTCTTGAAGCTACTCCACTTTGGGCTCTTGTCCTCTCCATGCTAATGAGATTGTACTGGCAAAGGTTATTGTGATATAATATAAATCATATGATTTATAAGGAATATCTATTTGGTCATTCAGGTGACCAAAATATAATTCTCATATATATTTGTTTTTTTGGTCACTGTTCCTGGCTCACAACTCCTAAAATCCTTGGGATTTCCTGTGATAAGAGCAATAGGTATCTTTTGTTATGTCAATGAGGTGACTTTTGGGAAGATCTTTGGTGACTTAAGGATGGGGGCTTCTTGCCTCCGAAACAACCATGTAATTAGAGGTTTGCAACTTTTGGTCTTCCTCCTCACCTCTGGAGGGGAGAGGGGCTAGAGATAGAGTTTGGTTGCCAATGGCCAATGATTTAATCAATCATCCTATTTAATGAAACCTCCATAGAAACCCAAAAGGTTCGGGTTTGGAGAGCTTATGGGTTGGTGAACACTTGGAGATTCGGGGAGAGTGGGGCTCCTAGAGACAGCAGAGAAGCTCTGCACCCTTTCCCCATACCTTGCCCTGTGCATCTCTTCCATCTGATGTTTCCTACCTATATCCTTTTGTAATAAACCAATTATCTATGAACTGGTAAAATATTTCTCTGAGTTCTATAAGACTCTAACAAATTAATGAAACCCAAGGAAGAGGGCATGAGAACCTCTGATTTACAGCCGATTGGTCAGAAGTACAGGTAACAACCTGGCCTTGAAATTGGCATCCTGAGTTGTAGAGAATTGTTGGAACCTCCAATTTGTGGCCCGTTGATCAGAAGCGCAGGCAACAGCCGGGGCTTGCTATTGGTGTCTAAGTTGGGGGTGGAGTGTGTGCAATCTTTTATACTGGGCCTTCAACCTATGGATTCTGACACTATCTCCAGGTAGATAGTATCAGAATTGATTTGAATTCTCCAACACTTTGCTGAGAATTGTCATTGTTGTATGGGATGCCCCCGTCCATTGAAATTGGGTCCAGGAACCCAAAATAGTTGTAGAAACTGCCATGCTGTCAATGTCCATGGTTAATTCTAAGGATTTATCTCGTTCTCAGCAACATTTAACATACCCCATCACTTCCACTTTCTTTACTTTCTTTCCTGATTTAAATGTTGAAGTACCCTCGCCTAAGTCCTTGGGCCTTTTATTTTTTTCCTATTCTATACTCACTACTGAGATAGGCTCATTGAATTCCATGGTTTTAAATACCATCTATAGGCTGATGACTCCCAAACATATGTCTGACTTCTATCCTATACGAGTATATCCTATCACCTATGTAATATCTTTCACTTGGATATCTATCAAGCATTTCAAAACTTAACATGGACTGGACTTTTGATACACCCCCCCGCACACACACCACACTTGTTCTTCTCCTGGTCTTCACTATTTCAGTAAATGCCATCATCATTTACCTAGTTACTCAGGCCAGAAGTCATTATTGATTTTTCTCTTTCTTTCACATCCTAATCCAATTTATTTGCCAGTCTTGTTGCCAAATTTTTGCATTAAGTGCAGACTCCTACACTTCTTACTATCTACATCATGTCATCACGGTCTAAGTCACCACAGGCTCTTACCTGGTCTACCGCGATAGCTTTCTAACTGAGAATGCTTTATTTTCACTCTGACCCAATCTACTCTCTGCATAGCATCCAGAGTGACCTTTTGAAACAAAAGGTAATTTATCTCACTATATTTTTAAAAATCCTCCCTCGGCTTCCTATCACTATACAAACAAAATTCAAAGTCCTTATCATAAGAGTAAGACCTTACATAACCTGATCCTGGCTACCTCTCCCACTTCTGCTAACATTCTTAGCATTGCCAACTACCCGTCAACCATGTTGGCTTTGAAATTTCCCTTGAACAAGCTTTCTACATCAGGGCCTTTATTTGTACTTGCTGTTTCCTCTGCCTGCGGGGTTGGCCCACTTTCTCACTCCTTCAAGTGCCTGTCTGAATTGCTATCTCCTCAGACTTTTCCTGACCATCCTGTCTGAAATAGCCACGCTGCTCCTACTCTATTACTTTTTTCCTACTCGCTTTAATTTTGCTTTATTGTACTTATCAACATACATGTATTTGTGATATTGTGGTCTTTCCCTCCCAACTATAATGTAATCTCCTTGAGGGCAGGGCTGTGGTCGTCTTGTTCACTCTTCTAAGCCTCATGTTTAGTAGAGTTCATGGACTATAATAGAAGCTAATATAATTTGGTGAACGAGGGAAAAGCTAATTTACTCCTGATGGTCGACTTTTAAATTTTGGCAGTGTAACTGCATTAATATTTTCTTTGATTTTTCTTTTTCTTAAAAATATAAGTCATTAGATTCTTAGATGAAAAGTATTGAGTTGAAAAAGATATTCATTTAAAAAGGGTTCTTGTGTTTGCAGTATTTTATAGTTAAAACAGTGGGACTTTTACATTTGTTTTTAGGGTCTTTGTGCCAAGAGCTCAGGGCATGGAAGAATGTGATTTATGAGGTCAGGAAAGTACATTAGGTTAATTATGCTACTGCATTGCCAGGCGATTTCTTGGAGTTTGCTGGTATGCAACAATCAAAACAACATCATTTAAAATTGCTAGACCTATTAAAACGTGCAAATTTTACTTATTTACATGTCTTGCTCCTTTTTGAGGTTACCGCTGATAATATGAAAGAAATTTATGATATTTGCAGTCCTATGAAATTTTAACAGAATAAAAATGTGACTCTTTAATAATATGTCTTAGCTTCTAGCATTTAATGTAGAAGACTTCTGAGAGATTCTTCTTTTTACGTGCTTGAACTTTCCCCTTCCAATTCTTCATTGCATCTCAGCTATTTTGAGAAATTTAAAATTACCACTTAAAAATATTCTTACAGGTACAATTATTCTTTATGATGTATTTTCCTAAGCTTTCCATTAATTAATTTTTTAACGGAACAGATGTTTATGGAGCACCTATAATATGTCAAACACTGATCTAGGTGTACGTATGCATCAGTGAACAACACAAACATATTCCTGCTCTCATGGGATTTATAGTTAGGGGTAAATATCAGCAATATGCAAACATAGTGCGGAGAGAATAGTGCAGGGAAGGGGAATAAACAGTACCATGGAGGGGAGAGAGGCTGCTATTTCAAAGAGAGTAGTTAGTCAAGTCCTGTCTAAGAGGATATTTGAGTAAAGACTAGAGGAAGCAGAGGGACTGAGACATATGGCTGTTTGCAGGGGGAGGAGCACTTGCCTTTCAAGGAGACGCCCTGAGGTAGGAACATGCCTACACGGTTCCAGGAATAATAGGAGTCCAGTGTGATGGACTTACTCATTCTTGATTGAAAGATAGTAGTAGGAAATGAGTTTGGTTGTGGGAGGAGAACAAATTATATAGGAATGTTTTGACCATTGTAAAGAGTTTGACTTTTGTTGTGAATGAGTTAGGAATCTGTTGGAGAGTTTTCAGAAAAGTGATATGATCTATCTTATGTTTAAAATGATCAACTCTGCATCGCATGATGAGACTCAACTGAAAAGATGCGAGGAAAGAAATGGAGGCGATGAGTCAGGAGTTTATTGTAATATTCCGCGTAGAAATGATTGTGGCTTAGATTAAGGTGTGGCAGCAGTGCGAGTGGTGGGAAGTAGTCAGAATCTGGATTTTGAAGGTGGAGCAAATGGATTTTACTAATAGAATGGGTATCAGGGATGGGAAAAACAGGAGTTAAGGAAGACTCCCCCCTCCCCCCAAGCATCTGGAAATATGGCATTCCCGTGTTCAGACATGGGGAAATCCAGGAAAGAAGCATATTTGGGGGAGGGTGGCGTGGAAGATTAAGAGTTCAGTTTTGGAGGTGTGAAATTTGAGACACACATGTGGATATGTTAAGTATACAGTTGGATATAGAAATCTGGGGTACCAGGAAGATATCAAGGATTGACATTTAAATTTGGGAGAAGTCAAAGTATCAATATTATTTTAAAAACTATGAGACTGGAGGGAGAAATGAGAGGTCATGATGTGTTCAATACTATGAAAATTTTTATTAAATTCTCTGAAGCTGATAACATTCATAACTGAGTTGTTAAATTATTTTCTCGTTAAATTTTATGCAAAATATTTCATTAAAATTTCATATGGAAGCCAGTTAGCTGGATATAGAACATCTTTTTATTAGCCTTTATCTTTTTAAATTGAAAAAAAATTATCTACTAATTTCTGGAAAGTGTCAATTACTAGATAAAAATTTTATTCTTACTGACCTGAGTTCTGATTTCCATAAATAGTAGCATTATGGGATTCAGTTTCAAATTTAAAAGAGGTCATACTTATTCCAGCATTTTAAGAATCTACTGATCTACTAACACACATGAATTTAACTCTTAAGCCTTCTGGAATTGATTTATCAAGATCACCTCGAATGTGACAGACTTGAAGGCTAGAAATAGATGACTCTTGGACTTAGAGTTCTGGGCTGAAAATAACAGACCAATACTATGTGATTTAAATAGAAAAGCAATTTATTAGGAAGATAGAAGATACCTTACAGAAACTGCAGGAAGCCTGGAGATCAGACCCAGGAAATAGGCAGGAACCAAGAAATACAAAACACAGTCAAGATTTCCCCACAGAAAGAGTATTCTAAGGATACGGGCTCTTTTGCCATTACCACTGGCTATTAGTCACCAGCCACACTGCTGGACTCTAGCTCCTTAACACTCATCAGTGTGCCTTCACTTTTGATTCTGTTATAGTCGTCAGGAATTATTTTTGACCGCTACGTCACTCTGTGAAGATTAAAACCTCTTGCTTTGTTAAAAAATATGTAAATATGGCTGTAACATATGATACATATATATTTGGGTTCTGCCCCCCTTCCTTGGTAAACAGCTTCTAAAACACTTGGAATCTCCAAAGTGGTAAGTGTCTTTTTGTATGCTAATGAATGACAGGTGGCAGGGGACTCCTGGATAACTTCAGGATGGGGGCTGGTTGCTAGGGGAACAAACCACCTGATTAGAAGCTTGTCACTTTCAGCCCTAACATCCTGACCTCTGGCCAGAAGAGAGGGGCTGGAGACTTGAGTTCGAGCACCAGTGGCCAATGATTTAATCAGTCGTGCCTACATATGTAATGAAGCCTTTATGAAAATCCTTTGAGTCCTGGGTTCAGAGAGCTTCTGGACTGGCGAACACATGGAGGTACTGGGAGAGTAGTGCTAGTAGCTCAGCACCCTTTCTCCCAAACCTTGACCAATACATCTCTTCCATCTGGCTGTTCCTAAGTTTATCCTTTTATAATAAACCAGTATTTTGGTAGGTAAACTTTTCCTAAGTTCTGTGAGCTGTTCTAGCAAATTATTGAAACTGAGGAGGGGGTTGTAGGAACCTCTAATCTATACTTGGTTGGTCAGAAGCACAGGTGATAACCTAGATTGTGATTGACATCTAAAGTGGGGGGCAGTGTTGTGGGACTGAGAGCCCTTAACCTGTGGGACCTGATGTTAACTCCAGGTAGATAGTTAGGCCAAATGATTCCTGGGGCTTAACTTTACCAACATCATTTTATGAAGCAGGCTGACCTCCAATTCACCTTGGGAATACCCATCACCTGAAAGGAATATTCTTGCTAGGGAAGTGGGCTTATTAAGTTTTTTATTGCTTAGGATTATACAGCTCTTAACAAGCATGTGCCACGTGTCTACAAGGCACCTGTGCTAGCACCTGCCATTTGTCTCTATATAACAAGCCCCTCCCCTTTTGAGTGAGGAAATCCAGTGTGTTGCTACCGCCCAAGGTGCTGCTTTTGTTGGTAAGTTCCCCTAATAAACCCCTTTTTTATAGGCTCTGATAGATTTTTTAATTAAAATTTTTTTGGGTGATAATGCTCAACAAAACTACATGTTTCAAGTGTACAATTCTGTAATACATCATCTATATATGGTTTTGTCATTGGACACCCTGGTCATTCACAGAATGTGAAAGTATTCACAAGACTCAAAAGGAATAAAAGTTAGAAAGTGTATTTAAGCAGAAAGGCGCCTGCAGTTTTTTTTTGCTGGGGGCAGAAAACTGCCCCTAACTCTAGGTTAGCTTTTTCTTATATAGGAAAGGGTAGGTAAATTTTCTTTAGAAAGAAATGTGATGTAGACTGAGGTGATTTGATTGACGTATGTTGGTTATATAACTAGTTTCTTTCTGCACGTGTTCTTACCCAGGATGCATGCAGAAAAAAACCAAGCCATAATATTCATTTTATTTTAATCGTATTATAATGAGGCTGGAGTTCAGATAGCAGCCAGGCTCTAGCAGTTTGCACAGGCATCAAAAACTAGATTACTCTGGTTAGGACCTTATCTTTTTTCCCCCAGGGTATTTGGACAGCTTGATTTGTGTCTAGGCACTGAGCCTACTGGTTCCTGGGGAGGGGTTGCAGGCCTGGGCAGTTCCACTTGGGCTCACTTTTATTAACTCTTTTTCTGCCTCATCACATATTGCATTATGTATTCACCACCCAGAGTCAGTTCTCCTTTCATCACCATGTGTTTGACCATATTTACCCTCTTCTACCACCCACCTTACCCTTTGGTAACCACTAATCTGTTGTCTGTGTCTATGAGTTTTTGTTTGTTTGTCTTGTTCCTTTGTTGCCTTCAGTTTTATATCCCACATATGAGTGAAGTCATATGGTTCTCGACTATTTCTGTCTGACTTATTTCACTTAGCATAATGATCTCAAGACTCATCCATCTTGTAAGGTAAACTCTTGATGTAATTCTGGAGTTGTCAGCCTCTTGTTCTCTCAGCTGCAGGAAAATTTCGCAATTGGTGAGCCAGCCAGGAGATGGGAGAAATGGGAAAGGGGAAAGAGGCTTCTTCAGGGGAAATCTTGGGTTGGCTCTTCACCTCTGTGTGGGGAGGGGTGGCCTGTATGTTGGATGCTGGTGGCCCACCCGGTGAGTATGGCACACCCTGAAATGCCTGGAGCATTTGTTTGCTAAGTGTTGTGTCACCCATTGTAGTAAGGAAGGGTGGTGAATGGCCACTACAGTGTGCTGGCTGCTTTTATGAGTAGTTTGGTTGGCACTGATACCCTTTTAAAGGCTGAGGTGAAAGCTAGAAAACAAGAAGAGGAACTCCAACTGGAAAAGGGTATATGTTTATCCATCTGCCTCTTGGCTACTAACTCAGCTGAGAAGGTTGAGGAACAAGATACCACAATAGAAACCATAGCTTGCCACTTTGTAAAATTGGGAGGAAAAAAAGCCACAGCAACAGAGGATACAGGCAATGTCATGAAGCCAGAATGGAAGGCAAACACCTAGAACCCATGGAAAGAAGACACTGAGAGTGAGGATGTAGAGGTCATAGGAGATCTGTCCTTGCCTTGGGATGAACATTATGCCAACCGGCCATTAATGCAATGAAATCTAAGGCACAGCAAGTGCAGGTGGGCGATGCGGGTGGAGGTGGGGGCTTTGAGCATGGAATGGTGAAAGACTAGGGTTTGAGCATAGTACAGGGAGCAGAACTCAGACTTTTGGATTAGATCCTGGCTTTGCCACTTACTGTGTGATTTGGGACAAGTTATTTGACCTGTCAGAGTCCCAAAACTTTTATCTGCAAACTAAAGATAGTAATACTTGTGGAGTTGGTTTTGAGGATATATGAAATAAGATATATGAAGAATGTAGCATATTCTCTTGGCTAAAACCAAATGGTCAATACAAATGGTAAACATTTACTCTCTCTCATTTTCTCTTCTCACTGGAATCCAGGAATTCTTAGCTCTGAATTGAACATTAGTCTTAAACTTGGTCTTTTCAAGTTTATAAGGACTGTAAATAGTTCAGTCATTTAAAAATTGCCTGGATCAATTTTATTTTCACTCACTGTTGATGACTTTTTTATATTTGACTCCAAAAATTCATGGTAGAATGTCAGCAATAGTGGGCATTCTTGCTTGTAAGCAGGAGCCTACAATAATACGTTCTGGTAGTACAGTTTCTCTTTTAAGTAAAGCTATGGTCTTGCTTTTTTGAAGAGTAGAAAGCATAGTTCTGTGGTTAAGCAAATGGGCTACTAAATTGCCTTGGGGATAAGTGACTTACTAACTATGTAACCTTGAGCCTTACTTAACCCAATCTTTGAGGTTCAATTTGCTTATCTGTAAAATGAAGGTAACAATACATAAAAAATTGTTGTAGGGATTAAATTAGATTTTAAATGTGAAATATTTAGCATAGTAACTAGCATATTGTAAGTGCTCAATACAGTCATTGTTATAATCATCATTATTAAATTATTCAGGAAAGAAATCTCAATGAGAAGATTTAAAGATTAAGAAAACTGCACCAGAGACCGATTGGAACATTTACAAGATACTTAGTAGAGTGAAGTTAATATGCACTATTGTTTATCATGTAGCACTACATGTGCTAACATTTCTTATGGCATTGATTTGACAATTCTTCTATGCTCTATCTATTCCAATAATTACTGCCAAATATGCGTCTTGCCTTCATTATGCTATTCCTTTAGACTCTTAACTGCCAAATATTGAAAACTGGTGAACAGCGGCTTAAACTTGAATTTGAAAATCGTATGTGTAGTTTCTCTCTTGTAATATTGGCAGGAATTTTAGGATCTTTGACATTTTTTTGTAACTCATTGTCGGAAAAGTAAAGGCAAAGATGGAAGTTTGCACAGATTTTTAAAAACTTTATGAAGGTTTAATTTACATACCATAAAATTTACCCAATATAATTGTAGAATTGAATTTTTAGTAAATTTATAGAGTTCTGATACCATCACCACAATCCAGTTTTTAAACATTCCTATTAATATAAAAAGTTCCTCATTCCCAGCCCCAGTCCACAACTGGTAGGCTTTCTGTCTCTATAAACTTGCCTTTTCTGGACATTTCATATAAATTGAATCTTATAATATGTAATCTTTCACATGTAGTGTCTCATGTTTTTGGGGTTCATCCATGTTGTAGCCTATATTAGTAGTTCATTCTTTTTTATTGCCAAACAATATTCCACAGTATGGATAGATCACATTTTAAAAATTCATTCACCACTTGATGGACATTAGAATAGTTTCCAGTTTTGGCTACTATAGATCATGTTGTTGTGAACATTTGTGTAAATGTCTTGGTGTAGACATATGTATTCATTTCTCTTGGGTAGATTCCTAGATGGGGATCGTTAGTTATGTTATAACTTTATGTTGAACTTTCAACAAAAACTGCCAAATTATTTTTCAAATTGACAGTGCCACTTTACATTCCCACCAGCAGTGTATGACGATTCCAGTTTCTCCACATACTTGCTAGTATTTGGTATTATGTATCTTTTTGATTCTAGATATTTTAGTGGATGTGTAATGATATCTTACTGTAACTGAAATTTGGATTTTTTTAATGATCAATGATACTGAGCATCTTCTGTTATGCTTACTAGCCATTTATGAATGTTTTTTGGTAGAATGTGTCTTTATAAATTTTTTGCCCATTTTCTCCCAAGGTTTATTGAGATATAATTGACATACAATATTGTATAAGTTTAAGGTATACAATGTCATGATTTGATACATAAATTTGATATTGCAAAATGACTACTATAGTAAGATTAGTTAACATATCCGTCAACTCACATAATTGCCATTTTTTATTGATGTATTTTAAAAATTTATGTACATGCTAAAAATTAAATTATTTCATACATTTACATTTCCTACTGAATTTGTGTTTTAGATGAAATAATTAATTTCAGGATTCCTTGATTTATTTTATATAAAGGAAAAATTAAATCAAATGATCTAAATATTTCAAAGCAAATTTCTGGATGAAAGCTATTTTGAGAAAGTTTGCACTTGGCTACTGCTAAACACACTACTTTAGACACTTGAGTAAGTTCCCTCTGGCCATGTCAATAGAGGGCTTGTCTTCAAGAAAACAATCTTCTCTCTCTTGATGCACAGACCCATGAGTTTGCCTGAAAAATATTTTAAGTTGATCTTTCACTTTGTGGTGTTTTTTCAACTTCTGGGTCTGCCATCTTGACCACAAGTCTAATTATTATATTTATGTTGTTGCTGTTATGGCAAGAACATTTAAGATTTACTTTCTTAGCAACTTTCAAGTATACATTACAGTATTTTTAATTATAGTCACCATCTACATTTGAGCCCCAGAACTTATTTCTCTTATAACTGAAAGTCTGTACCCTTTGACCAACATGTCCCCTATTCTCCCACCCCAGGCCAGGGCAGCCACCAATCTACTCTCTATTAATGAGTTTGATTTTTTTTTTTTTTGCAGCTTTATCGAGGTATAATTGACAAATAAAATTGTAAGATGCTTAAAGTGTACATTTTGCTCATTTAATATATGTATATTTTGTGGAAGAATTCCTGTCGTCTAGTGAATTAACACATCTATCACCTCATATATTTATCTTTTTTTTCGGAGAACGTTTAGGTTCTTCTCTATTAGCAATTTTTAATTATATAACACCGTGTTATCAACTATAGTCACCGTGTTATACATTAGATCCTCATATCTTAATCATATTGTATCTGAAAGTTTGAACTCTTTACCAGTCTCTCCCTATTACCTCCTAACCCCCAGTCCCTAACAACCACTTTTCTACTCTGTTTCTATGAGTTTAATTTTTAAAAAATTGATTTCACATTTAGTAATATTATACTATGTCATACTTGTCTTTCTCTGCCTGGATATTTCACTTAGCATAATGTCTTCAAGTTTCATCCATGTTGTCACAAGTGGCAGGATTTCCTTCTTTTTTAAGGCCTAATAATAATCAATTGTGTACAAGGTATGTGTTCAAAAAATACGGTGAATGCTGCTGCCAAGTGCCATCCAACAAAAAGGCAGGGATCTTCAATATGGGAAGTGGCACATTGAACCTTAGTAACACTGTGTGACAAGTTTCAACTTGTTTGGTGCAGCCAGTCGGGTGTGAGATATGGTTGAGAGAAGGTGTGTTTTAAAGTGTGCTGTAAATCATCCTCCATCATGACAATGCTCTGTGTCACACATCGCTTTTGCTTTATGGAAATTTCTGTCAAAAACATTATGGTGTGTCCTCATTCACCTTATTCATTGGATCTGGCACTGTGCAATTACTGGCCCTTCCCCAAAGTCAAAATGAACATGAAAGGCAAACATTTTGAATCCATTCAGGACATGGAGGCAGCCATGACAGCACAACTAAAAACCCTCATGAAAGAGGACTTCCAGAACTGCTTGAGAAAGTGGCAAGAATGATGGGATAAGTGTGTTCAAAGTGAGGAGGAGTATTTTGAGGGGGATTAATGGCAATGTGTCTTTTATTGTAACACATTTTCTTAAATTTAAACATTCACTGTATTTTTTTTTATCATACCTCATTGTGTGTGTGTGTGTGTGTGTGTGGCACATCTTTCTCCATTCATCCATTGTTGGTAACTTAGTTTGTTTTTGTATCTTGCCTATTTTGAAAAATGCTACAATGAACATGGGAGTGCAAATATTTCATTGATATTCTGATTTTATTTCTTTTGGGTATATACTCAGAAGTGGGATTGTTGGATCATATAGTGGGTCTACTTTAATGTTTTGAGGAGCCTACATATTGTTTTCCATAGTGGCTGCATCAATTTGCATTCCACTAATAGTGTACAAGGGCTCCATTTTCTCTGCATCCTCGCCAAAACTTATCTCTTGACTTCTTGCTGATAGACATTCTAGCAGGTGTGAGTTGATATCTCATTGTGGTTTTGATTTGCATGTCCCTGATGATTAGCAGTGCTGAACACCTTTTCATGTAACCATTGGCCATTTGTATGTCTTCTTTGGAAAAATATTTATGCAGTTCCTCTGCCCATTTTTTAATCAGATTTTTTTTTCTTTTGAGTTGAGTGAGTTCTGTATGTATTTTGGATATTAAGAGATTGGCAGGTATATGATTTGCACATATTTTCTCTCATTTTGTAGGTTACCTTTTCATCTTGTTAGTGGTTTTCTTTGCTGCGCAGAAACTTTTTGGTTTAGTGTAATCCCACTTGTTTATTTTTGCCTTTGTTGCCTTTGCTTCTGGTATCAAATCCCAAATTACTGCCAAGACCCATGTTAAAGAGTTTATCCTCTATGTTTTTCTCTAGGTGTTTTACAGTTTCAGGTCTTAAACTTAAGTGTTCAATCCATTTTTAGTTGATTTTGTGTCTGGCTTAAGATAGGGGTCTAGTTTCATTCTTTTGCATGTGGATGTCTGGTTTTCCCAGCACCATTTATTGAAGAGGCTATCCTTTCCCCGTTGTATATTCTTGGCTCCTTTGTCATTACTATTGCCATTTTGTGTGTTTTCTGGCTGTTTTGTGATTTCTTTGTTTATTTCTTCTCTTTATCTCTTCCTTTGTGATTTGATGATTTTCTGTTGTGTTAGCTTCCCTTTCCCTTGTCTTTTCTTTACTAGTTAGAGGTTTTTCCTTTGTTGTTACCAGGAGGCTTATATAAAACATTTATGGCAGCCTGTTTTACACTGACAATAACTTAAGTTTAAACACGTGCTCTATATTTATACACTACCCACCATGTTTTATTTTTACCTTGTGTGTCTCTTAACAAATTACTGTAGTTATATATTTACCACTTGTCTTTTAACTTTTTTACAAGACATAGGTGATTTACCCACCACCATTATAATATTAGAGTATTCTGAATTTAACTATATATTTACCTTTATGAGTGAGATATATACTTTTGTGTATTTTCCTGTTACTAATTAGCATCCTTGCATTTCAGCTTGAAGAAGTCCCTTTAACATTTCTTGTAAGACCAGTCTAGTGATGATGAATTCCTTTAGCTTTTGCTTGTCTAGAAAACTCTTTCTCCTTCAATTCTGAAGAAAACCTTTCTGGGCAGAGTATTTTTGGATGGCAGTGTTTTTCTCTCAGGACTTTGAATATATGACATCACTTCCTTCTGGCCTGCAAAGTTGGTTTGCAAAGAAATAGCTGCTAGTGGTCTTATGGTGTTCCCTTGTACATATCAGTAAGAAGTTGTTGTTTTTTTCTTGTGGCTGTTAAGAATCTCTCCTTGTCTTTAACTTTTGACAATTTTAATGTGTTTTGGTGTGGGTCTCTTTTGATTCATCTAATTGGGATTCTCTGTGGGCTTCCTGGATCTGGATGTCTATTTCTTTCCCCAGTGTAGGAAAGTTTTTAGCCATTATTTCTTTGAATACACATTTTGCCCCTTTCTCCTTCTCTCCTTCTCGGGTCTCCACAATGTGTATATTGGTCCACTTGCTCGTGTCCACAAATCCCTTAAGCTACTTCACTGTTTTTCTTGTTCTTTTTGCTCCTCTGATTGGATGAATTCCACTGCCCTGTCTTCAAGTTCGGATATCTTTTCCCACTTCATCTTGTTTATTGTTGAAACCCTCTGTTGAATTTTTCAGTTCAATAACTGTAGTCTTCTGTTCTATGATTTCTGTTGGTTTCTTATCCATTTGTTTAAATTTTCACTTTGTTCATGCATTGTTCTCCTGATCTTGGTGAGCATCTTTATGACCATTATTTTGAACTTTTTACCAGGTAAATCACTTATCTTTATTTCATTAAGTTGTGTTTCTAGAGTTTTATTTTTTAATTTTTGTTTGGAGGATAATCTTTTTCTTCATTTTCCTTTACTCTCTGTGTTAGTTTTTGTACGTTAGATAAAACAGCTACCTCTCTGTCTTGATGGAATGGTTTCCTGTAGGAGATGAACATTATCGTTCAGCCTGGCCCCAATTCTTGGGTTGTCTTTCAAACCTTTGTGATTGTCCAAGTTGCATTCTTTGTTTTCAGTGGCTCTAGTAGTTAAGAAATATGCTAAGGTCTTTCAGTATCCCAAAGGTGAGGATTTCAGTCAGCACCTAGGTGCAGGCTGATTGGAAGTTGTACCCTCTTAAAATGTATACCTTAAAATATTCAGGTATTTCAGTGAAAAACTGGGAGATGGGCATTTCTGTCTTCTTGGTCAGTGGAGTGCACTAGTGGGGAGTGTTATGGTGGGAGGGGGGTATCAAGCTAAGAACTGCTTCTTTGTTTTCTGTTTCTCTGAGACCTGCAAATGCAGCCCTGCTGGACATCAGAACCTGGCAATCCAGGGGTGTTTCCCCTGGCAGCAGCTGCAAAAGCCAGTGTGCCAAATGTGTATATAAGCTCCTTTCAAGGAGATAATGGTGATTTGGAACTGACTATAGAAAGAAGACTACAGTCTGATGGCTTCCTAGGTCTGTGGGGAGGATTGTGGATGCATGCTACATTAGAAGCCTGATCCTCAGGTGGAAGCTTTTAAATATGTTAATAGTTCTCTTTCAGGGAAAGACTGGGAAATGGGTATTTCTGTTTGCTTCCTCTGTACTAAACCCTGGGGTTATAGCTGGTTAAGAAGTGTTTGTTTGCTACAGTCCTATGGAACCTGGAACTCAAGCCTCACTGGCTACAGAGTCAGGAGATTAAGGAGTGTGTCCACTGGGTAACAGCTGCAAAAAGTCAGGGTGCCAAAGATATGCACACACTCCTTTAAGGGGTACACTGGCCCCCTATATCAATGTTGTTTTTTCTTTCACTTGATGTGCAGTAGTCACTCAATTAGTTTCTGGATTCCTTTCAAAGGGAATTGTTCTCTGTGTAACTGTAGATTCAGTGTGTTCATGAGAGGAAATGAGTTCAGGAGCCTCCTGAGTCACCATTTTGGACTGGAATCCTTTTACCCATTTTAAAATTGGATTGTCTGTCTTAAATTTTGAGTTATTTTATATTTTGGATGCAGGTAGTTTTTTACATACGTATATTAATTGCAAGTGTTTTGCTGTTAAAAGTTTTGTGTATTGTGTGAAGTAAGTAAGACCCAAGTGTTGAAAAGACTATCCTTTTCCTATTGAATTGTTGTGGCATCTTGTTGAATAGAGAACTATTTTAGTTCCTTGGAGAATGAGAAAATATTTCGTAGTCTTTTCTAGACCTTCTGCAATTCAAATTTTAAAAACTTTTCCATTACCAAGGAAATCAGTCTTTCACCACCCAAATTATGGTATCTCTAGGAAATACAGTATAGAAAATCAGTCACATGGATATTTAAATTAACTTTGTTAATTAGTTGGAAAAGCTAGTTGCTATTTTGTTTTTTCATTTAGAAACAAGAATTTAGACTCTAAAAACTCAGTATTAAGAGACTATTGTGTTGAAGAGCAAAGCAAACCTGATCATATTCAGTCAAAGAAATAATTTATTTGAGGTTGGAAACAATATGATTGCATGAATATATATACATCCACTTGACATGGTTGTTTGTCTTTGAGGAAAGTAACAACTTCTATGTATAGTTTTTATATTCAGTTTCTGATATGCAAAAATGGGCCATGTGCTACATTTATGAGAGCAGGTCCATTTATTTCTATACATCGGCTCTCTCACAACTTGTGTTACTACTAACTGATCTATAATTTTATCCTATCTATAATTTTATCCTTTTGTTTCTCACATGTGTTCCGATCCATTTTACTCTTGTTATTAGGTTTTGAGGCTGATGAAAATTTCTCCCCACTACCACATCAGGGATTTTTGTTTTGTTTTGTTAAAGATTTGAGATTTTAAGATTTGCTTTTTGGTTGGTGTTGGTTTTCTACATGGACAGAAACTTCAGTGCTGAAGAGAAACATTTTATATGATATTTACCTATTTTAAATAGTTTGCCCTGGCTTTGATTTTTGATCATATCAAAACTTGCTTTTCATAAAGGTGCAACACAAATTTAATCAGTTAATGAAGTGTATTTTCTTCATTTCTATATTGAGATAATTATAAGAGAGAATGAACATTTTAGTGAAGCTTTGCTTGAAGTTAGTCATTTAAAGAAAATATTGGAAGTTTCTACTATGATATTATGAGGTTTTTTTCTGTTCTTTGCTGTCATTCTGATTACCTGGTGCATGTGAGTGTGTTTATAATGTTTCCTGAGTTGTTAAATCTGATCAGTTGTCCAACTCATCTACTGCCACATCTGTGTTCTAGACTCCCTTAGGCTTTTGGATTTTAGAGAAATGATTCTATCTTAGTAAGAATGTTAATTATACAAAAAGTAACATAAACTCCTATTAGTCTGAAGAAATGGTTTAAGATCAAAAGGCCTTATGATGTATTTATAAAATTAATTTGCAAACACATAGAAGATTGCATGCAAAGTAATAACCAACTTGACTTTGTAAAGAACACCAATTTCAGACTGATATAATATGCTTTTATATTAGACCTGGGTATGTCAGTGAAGTTATAAATTATGAAGAAACCATAACATAATATTTTTAAAGGTAATTTGGCTTTCAAAATGAATTTTGCAGAGTCCTGGAATCAGTGGGTGAATATAGACACAATGTGGGGAGGATGCTAGACCAGTGAGGTGATAGGTTCTCCATCCAGATTTCAACTGGAGTAGCTCTGCTTGGGTTTTACACAATGAGATTTCATGTAAATGTCATAGTGAACGCACAGTGAAGAGACTTGTGTGTTTGATTTCTAGAACATTGTGTAAGACATCCACATAGTGCCCATTTCAGCAATCTCAATGCCAACTTTATCGTTAAGTGAACGATTAACAAAGTTTTACAAAATTATTATGTGACAGCTCATTATTGTTAGGTTCAAGAGTTGCTTGCTAGATGTTATTTGTTAAAGTACATGAATAAGGAACAGGACAATGTGAAGTTATTAATATCATTAATCTGTATACTTAAGTACAGATGCTCCTAGACTTAAGCGGGGGTTACATCCTGATAAACCCATTGTAGTGAAAATATTGTAAGTCAAAAATACATTTAATACTACAGTGTAGAGTATTGGTTGTTTACCCTCTGATCATGAGGCTGCCTGGGAGCTGTGGTTTGTAGCTGCCACCCAGCATCACGAGAGTGTATTGTACTGCATATCACTAGCCTCTGAAAAGATCAAATTTCGAAATTTGAAGGACAATTTCTATTGAATGTGTATTGCTTTCATATCATTGTAAAGTTGAAAAACCATCAAGTTGAACTATCATAATTTGGGGACTGCCTGTATAGAAATTCTCTGATGTAATTAAAAATACAGTTCTGAAGTTAGCTTGCTGATGCTGTTGTTAAAATGTTGGGGTCTGTTTATAAGTGAGGTTAGACTGTAATTTTCCTTTCTCATACTGTTCTGGTCCAGTTTTTGTACCAAGTTTACGTTGGCTTCATAAAAAATTAGGGAAGCTCTTTCTCATTTTTTGTTCTCTAGAATATTTTGTACAAGAACGGAGTTGTTAATTGCCTGAAGGTGTGATTAAACTTGTCTGTGAAACAATCTATGCATGGTGTACTTTTTTGTAGGTTGATTTTGTGACTTCTGAGTCAGTATCTTAAATGGTTATAAGTCTATATTCAAGTGTGTATTTCTCTTTAGTTAGTTTAAGTAAATTATATTTTTCTAGGAAATTGTCCACTTTGTTTTTAAAATTTTTGGCTTAAAGTAGTTTGTACTATTCTCTTATGGTTCTTAAATTTCTTTTTGTAATTATGTCTATTTTTCATTTCTAAAATGTTTGTTGTGTTTTCTCTCATTTCTTTCATGATCAACATTATCAGAAGTTTAACAATATTACTATTACTATTCTTTTCAGTGACCCAACTTTTGTTTCAGTCTATCTGCTCTATATTATTTTTTGTTTTCTATTTTATTAAATTGATTTACATCTTTATTATTTCCTTCTGCTTTCTTTTATTTAATTTGTGCCCTTTAAAAAAATCTTAAATTGAAATCTTATCTAATAGCTTTCTGTGTTTTTTCTTCTCTAATATATGCATTTTTGACTATATTTCCCTGTTACGTACCACTTTATCTGTAACCCACCTATTTTCATGTTATCTTGGTTTCTAAATATTTGATATACCTATTACAAAATGGAAATTTAAACTTAAACAATGAATTGTTTAGCAATGTAATTTTTATGTAATACAATTTTTATGTAAGATTTTAAGGCAATTTCTAAATTGGTTTTCTTCCTATTTTTTGATTTCCAATTTTATTGCTTTATATTCTGTACACTAACTCTTGTTATTTGTTGAGAGGTAATTGCAACATGTCATGTAGATAATTTTTGTAAGTGTTTAATGTGTACATGAAAGGAATATTTTTCCTTAACACTGCCTTTTACATTTCACTTCTTTCATGCCAATGTTTTATCTGAAAATGTCTTTATTTTATTCTTAATTGCTAGTTTAGATGGTAGTCTTCAAGCCCTTAGTCAAAAATCACCTTCTTAGTGAGCTAACTTTAACCTATTTAAAATTGCAACCTACTCTAGCCTCAACTCTAAGTCCTACTCCCCACCTCACTTTTCCTACTTAATTTAAAAAACAACATTTATTATATAGTCTAACATATTATAGATGTTTATGTTTATTGTTTATCCCCTCAGATTGTAAGCTTGATGAGGGCAGGAGCTTTTGTCTACTTGCTCAGTGATGTATTCCAATGCCTAGCACAGTGTCTGGCACATAAAAAGCACTCAATACATGTAAAAAGTACTTAATGAATATTGAATGAAAGAAAAAGTAAGTTTAGCATTCTGGGTTTACGTTTCCTTTATATTTGAACTTTGTAGATATAATTTTATTCTTATCAACAGGATGTAATCTCCGTGAAGGCAAGCATGTTTTGTTTGTTTTGTTTACCGCTATATGTCCAGGACCTAGAACAGTGCCTGGAATTCAATAAATATTTGTGAATAAATGAAATAACTGTTTTTCTGTTGCATTCAGTATGTCTTTTCTCTGAGGTTGTTTTTAGCATTTTCTTTCTGTATTTGATTATCTGCATTTTCTCAATGATATCTAAGTGTAGATTTCTTTTTAAAATTTTTACATGGGATTCATTCGTTTCCTGAATCTCATCATGTTTTTAAATAAATTATGGCAAATTCTTAACTATTATCTTTTCAGTATTTTCTCTTATTCTCTCTTGGAGCTGTTGCTTACATAGCCATGACCATCTTTCTCATTCTGTTGTTTATACCTCTCATTCTCTCATTTGTGTTTTCTATTTTTTTTTTAATTTTACATTCTGTGTAATTTTCTCAAGTCCATCTTCCCATATAATGTTTCTTTTCAGCTATACCTAATCAGTTGATTAATCCATACATTGATCTTTTAAACTTTTTTATTTCTAGAAATAATTTTTATTTCTAGAATTTCTATTTATTAAAACCACTTGTTCTTTATGATGAGGTCATTTCAAGATATTTCTTAGTATGTTTCTCTTTCTTTATCTTTTTAAATGAATCCAAGGATATTTATTTTTAAAATCTCAGATTGTTTTATTTTATAAAGAAAGTTTTTTGGGAGAGGGTGTTATTTTACCCATTTGTTATGTCTACTGACAATTTTGGTGAATCAAATCCTCATATGATTTAATCTTCATCAGGAGTCTTTTTTTCCATGAAAGTCACATATGTTGTAGAAATAGCCTTAAAAAAGATTTTTGCATTTACTTTGTTGGGCATTCCAGGAGTTCCCACTTCTCTTTTTGACTCATAGCACTCAGCAGTGATGAACATTCTTGCCATTGCCATGGGCTGGAAAGTAGAGGTTCCCCCCCACCCCCCTATTTCATGAATAGGAGACTTTCAGGTTCTAGTAAAAGGAGTTTTATTTTCAGACCTGTCTCTTGCCTAGGCATTGAAATTGTGATTCCAAGGCTTTAGGATTATACTATATCTGTGCCTAATAGTCCCTTTGACCAGTGAAGGCTCAGCTTATATGCTTATTGTTATGACGAGTTTTCTCTGTTCTTCTCACGCCTGGGGATTTCAGATTCTTTCTTTTCAGCATTGATATGTAATTAATATTTGGGTGCTATATTTTATGCAGCATTCTATGTATGTTTGTAGAGGGATAAGGTCTTCAGTTGCTTAATGCGGCATGTTGTTACACTGGTAGTCTTGATAGGAATATTATTGAAATAAAAATTCAAAAATAAATATAATCTGAATTCGATGCTATATCTCCCTACTATTACATGCAAGCAACAGAAACATATTAATTTCAGCAAAGCAGTATCATCTGTCTCATAAAATGTTATTAATTTGATTTTTTTGTAGTTTTCTCTATATGTAATTTGTATTAATTTTATAGTTATAAACAAACTATGTATAATATTTTATATCTAATTTTGCTTATATGTATTTAGACTGAGTTATAATATGAACATTTAAAGCAACATTGGGAGTTCATTTAAATTGTTTTTTTTATCTGAGAAACACTGAACTAATTATGACTGGAAAAAGTTATATTTAGAGTGATGGTACTACATTAAACTTAGGTTTTTCTCTTAACTTTTACTGCTGCTTACATATTCATATTAGTGCATCTTTTTGGATAACATAATGGTTTTATCATTACTCTTTTTATATTTCTACATCTAAAACAAATCTTTAAAGGGTACATTATCTAGTAATTATATAGTATGTGTATGTACAGATATTCCTATTTTAGTAATTGTCCAAGGGAATGGACTAATATATTGGAATCATTTGGGAAAGGTTTTCAAAATGCACATGTCAGTTATAGTTCACCTTACCCAGAGATTCCGATAATGCTCCCAGGGTTTTATCTTGAAACTGAAAAGGAGCTACTGAAGACTTAAGGAACATTGTTGTACCAAATCTATTTCTGTATTTTCTTTCTTGACTATAAAACCAAATACCTCTGAAAAATTATTTCTCAGGATACAGGTGATTTAACTTGTTCCTTCTCTGTTTAGACATGTAGCATTTAAGAACCTAATGTTCATCAAATCAGAGGCTATGGTTTTAGATATGGCAGGCAGGTAGGGTCTACGGAAAGTGTTTTTAGTGATTATGGTGTAGAGGAATCAACCTTGAACTTGGGAATTACCCAGAGGAGTCCTCTGATGATGCACAATAACGGTGATGAAAAGTATCTAACCAAAATGAGCCAGTTGCCACTCTTGGTAGGAAAACGTCCATGCAAATATTTCAGGTTTGATCCAGTGCCACCTCTATAAGTCATCTAGCTGATCCACTTACATCCTAAGTCATGACTCGTGAGGACTTCCGGTGTTCCTGCATTTGGCAGTGTGCCAGACAACCTGACAGGCCCTAGAAAGTCAAAGGGGATACTCAGTTGCTTTTATCCTCTACCTCCAACCGATCCAGTACTGAAGAAACACTGTCAAGATCAATGTCCTCATCCACCATCTTTGTCTCATGGACAAGATGCATCTTGGTGTTGGTTGACAGGCTGATCAAGATGGCACACTCTTTCCCCTGTACCTCCTTCTTTATTTAGTCTTTTTGTAGAATGTAAATGCTTTTTCCCATACTCATAAAATTTATGTTTTTATTGTGAAATATGCAGACATAGAAAAGCATAAGGAAAAGAGTCCAACAACTATAACTATGCCTAGCAATATCACCCAGAGATAGGAACATTTTGATGGCTATTCTTCCAAACATTTAAATTCACACATGCACAAACACATATGAATATATATATCTTGCATGTATCTGACTGATATATTTGACTACTTTCATTTCTTTTTAAATGCCCTTGGGCTGGGACTGACTTTTACTCTTTAAAACATTAATTCAGTGTTGAAATTATTTATTGTGACGTTTTTTGCTATGAAATGTCATGCCAAATGATTTGTGCTATGACACAGAAAGAAGAATAAAGAATCATAGAATTATAGAATTTAAGATCTAAAAGAGACTTTTGAGAATTTTAAATCCTACTGTGAAACCCAGAGCTAACAGACAGGTCAGCTTTCTTTCCACTGTCCATGTTGTCATATATTATGCAAACTTACAAAGGATTAAAAACAAAAAAGCTGATAGTTGAAGATAGTATTTACTTTAAAAGACGAAGCCTCACTCATACATTTCCTTTTCATATAAACTAAAATTTCTCCTTTTGTTCAACGTTAGCTTTAAAGGACCTTGCACAGTTCATCGACTATTCAAATACATAGGTATCATTCCATTTGTTTGCAAGTCAATTTGTACACAATTTTGTGTAAGTCTGTGGGGGTATTTTGCAACATAACGTATTTACAGGAGATGGCTTAACAATGGAAGTGGTACCAGTTTCTTTGATGTAATTGCTAGTTAAGATGAATTCAGAAGTAAATTTAGAACTGTAACTAAAATTTTGTTGAAGGTGCCTAAAATGAGGAGGACAGAAAGGAAAAAGAAATGAGAAGAAAGCACCAGCAGGACAAAAAAAAAAAAAAAAAAAAAAAAGCTGTTATTTTGAAAAGAATTTGTTTCTCTTTCTCTGTGGGTATACATGTGTGGGTGAGTTTTCTCAATTCTGAAATTGTTGTAAATAAATTAGCTGTAAAACAGTCATGGATTTTTTTTCCTCTTAGTCCTCTGAATTACTTCAGGTATCAAGCTGAGAAGTCTGTGGGGCTTTTGGTAACAGTACACTGTTTCATACTATGATTTTTTAAAAGCAGAGACAGAAACAACCCAAATAATTCTATTACATCTAAATTAAATTCCTCAGGCGTCTCCTGGATTTTAGCAATTCAACAAGAAGCCTAGTATTAGATGATATGGAATAATTAGAAAGGAATGGGAGGGATAGACATAAAGGGGCGCTGAATTCATAATACAGAATTTGACTGAAGAAGTCACTCTTTTGTGTGTGATTAGAGAGCAGTGGATCAAATTTTAATCACTCAAAGTAATTTTCTATGGATTTAAATCTGTGGTTTTTTTTTTATACTTCCTATACTAAATGTTTCATTCAAATGTCAGATCAATAGTAGTTTTGTCAGTCATCTCAGGGGATTTGAATGACATTTTCTAAGTCATTTACTGACCTAATTTTCATATAGCCCATTGGTATATTCTATAATAATAGATACTTATTAACGATAAAACAGCTACTTATAAATAATGATGCCTATTAGCTGTATGACATTGGGCAAGTAAGTTACTTTGCTAGGCCAGTATTTCCTTACCTGTTAAATGAGGAAATTGGCCTAAATTATTTCAAATATACTCTTTAGTTGTAAATTCTATAAGGTCATTAAAAATGAGAGCAGTAACCTGATATGTAAATGAAAGTCATCCACTGTAACTTAAAGCTATATGTACATACATATTAATTGTATAATTTCTACTATTAGCAGTAGTCTCAATAATTTATCTTTCTGAATCTGATATGGTTATTCATTTCTTTGCTTTCCACCTTTTATAGGATGAAGTCAGAACTGCTCAGGGTGGCGCAGTAGAGCATTTATGCTTTTTATATTATATCCCCAACTTGTCTTTCTTGCTTTTTCTCTTATAACCCCTGTACCATAGGCATATAAAACTTTTTTAACGATTATTTTTAACAGATTATTGAGATATAACGCATGTACCACAAGAGTCATCTTTTTAAAGTGTACAATTCAGTGATTTTTAGTATATTCTCATAGATGTACTACTATTATCACTGTCTGATTCCAGAATATTTTCATAATCCTCAAAAGAAATCCTATACCCATTACTAGTCACTCTGCATTTTCCCATGTGCCCAGACTCTGGAAACTATTAATATACTGTCTCCATAGAGTTACCTATTCTAAATATTTCATATAGATGGAATCATACAATATGTGGCCTTTTGTGACTGGCTTCTTTTCCTTAAGATAATGTTTTCAAGGTTCACCCATGTTGTAGCATGTATCAGTTCTTCATTCCTTTTTATGGCAGAATAATATTCGATAATAATGATAGCTATTATTATTAGGATATGTCACATTTTATTTATCCATTCATTAGTTGATGCACACTTGGGTTGTTCCCACATTTTGGCTATTATGAGTGATCCTGCTATGAACATTCTTATACACATTTTTGTGTAAGTTTATGTTTTTCATTTCTCCTGGGGCTATGCCTAGGAGTAGAATTGCTGGTTCACATGGTATCTGTATGTTTAACTTTTTGAGGAACTGCCAAACTGTTTTCCGAATGTTTTTTCCATTGTATCATTCCTCCAGCAATGTATGAGATGCAAGTTTCTCCACTTTCAAACTTTTAAAATATGGAATTTAAAAAATATCTCTCTTCATTCAGGGAGTTTATTCAACACAAATTATTAAGAGCAAACCACTATGCCCTTGGTATAGTTTTTACAAAAGTAAAAATGAAGTGATGCCAGTGGTACTGTAACGTTTATACTATCTACAATGTGTGGAATGATTCTCTTCTTTATCCTCATGAGAGTCAGCTAAACACTTCACAGCACCACACTGCAAAGCACATAGGAAAGTTCAAATTCCTTAGAAAAGCATACCCTAGCCAATGCAAAATAAAATTGCGGTAAAGCACCTTTGACATTTCTAACTTTGAGATACACATTTTTTTCCATAAATTCTAAGATAATCTGGTTGTAAAATGTATATTCTAAATTAAAAAAAAAAAGATTTTTGTTTTCTGGGACATTGAGCATAAGATAAAGTTGCGGAGAAGTGTGGGACATTAAAATGGTGACTTTGATTTCATGTAATCCTCTCTGACAGAAGTTAATGATTGGGGCCAGTTACCTATTAAGGGTCATTGGTATACGAAAGAACACTTTTTTTTTTTTTTTAATTTATTGGGGTGACAATTGTTAGTAAAATTACATAGATTTCAGGTGTACAATTCTGTATTACATCATTTATAAATCCCATTGTGTGTTCACCACCCAGAGTCAGTTCTCCTTCCATCACCATATATTTGATCCCCTTTACCCTCATCTCCCACCCCTCACCCCCCTAACCCTCTGGCAACCACTAAACTATTGTCTGTGTCTATGAGTTTTTGTTTCTCATTTGTTTGTCTTGTTCTTTTGTTGTTTTTGGTTTATATACCACATATCTGTGAAATCATATAGTTCTCTGCTTTTTCTGTCTGACTTATTTTGCTTAGCATCATACTCTCAAGATCCATCCATGTTATCACAAATGGTCCTATTTCATCTTTTGTTACCGCCGAATAGTATTCCATTGTGTATATACCACAACCTCTTTATCTGTTCATGTATCGAAGGACATTTTGGTTATTTCCATGTCTTGGCCACCGTAAACAAAGCTGCAATGAACATTGGAGCACACGTGTCTTTATGTATAAATGTTTTCAGATTTTTTTTGGTAGATACCCAGGAGAGGGATTGCTGGGTCATATGGTAATTCTATTCGTAATTCTTTGAGGAACCTCCACACTGCCTTCCATAGCGGCTGCACCAGTCTGCATTCCCACCAACAGTGTATGAGGAGAACACTTACCTTTTCACTCTGTAAATCAGAGCGTGTTCTCTTCCAAAAGTGGTGTTAACAGATCAGGTTAAAAACAAAGGTGTTGAGGTACAGCAGCACTGCCTATCTGAATATGATTGCACTGAAAATTATGATCTCTTCTTTCTGTACACCATTTCTTCTGGGTTTCAATGACTAGTGTTCTCTATGACAGTGTTGTAACTTAAAGCTATAATGGTTTCTGTTCAAAGGTGGAGGAAAGCAATATAAAAGCAAATATAAATGCATGGTATTTCTGAATGAGAATTTCTACAAGGAGGCATAGGAAGTAGCAGCATGTAATCTATGGCTGAATCACTAAGCCTAAAACTGGCCTGCTTCTCATGTGAAACAAAGATCAGGGAAACTACTCTTGGAAAATCTTCCAGACAGCTCTGCGAAAGCCAGTCCCTACCATGTTTCCCTGAAAATAAGGCCGGTCTTATATTAATTTTTGCTCCGAAAGATGCATTAGGGCTTATGTTCAGGGGATGTCATCCTGAAAAATCAAGCTAGGACTTATTTTGCAGTTAGCTCTTATTTTCGGGTAAACATGGTGCTAACTTTCTGTTATCTTCTTTTCTGGTTTTTTCAATCTCTAAATGAATAATAATCATAAAAAGATATACTAAATATTCATTTGCTTTTTAACATGTGCTTTTACTACATATGTTAAGAGTACGTTTTCTTTCATATACTACATAATGTAAGGACCTTGTGAGAACCTAGAAAAGTTAGGGATTATGACATTTAAAAATCTTCTCATTGATATAAATTGTACCTCAATAAATTAAAACAATTCTTTCTTCTTTATATTGGGTCCCTATTTGGGTAGCAGTGGGTGGAGCCCTGTGGTAAAATACCCAGATTCTAGCATCAGATTCCCTGCGTTTGTTATCCAGGTTGTTCAGAATTCTGCCTTTGTGGCTTTGGAAAAGTTGATGAACATTTCTGATCCTTAGTTTATTCATCATAGGTACCATATTAGCATCTTCATAGGGGTTATTGTGAGATGTAACATAATCCCTTCAAAGATTGTTTAGTATGTTATTGTTATCAACTCCATGGTGAGTAAAAAGTCCTCCTTTGTAATTTTGTCAAACTTACCCTGTGTGTCGCCCTATCCCCCTGCCTCCATGAAACCTGATTTGGTCATAGGCTTACTGCCTTGTACTTCTCTGCCTTCTGGTCAAAGCCAGTCTCTAACTGTGCCTCCCTCTCCCACCAGTTCTTATTCCTCTCGCCTTCTCACGTATTTTCATTGCTGTTTAAAAACTCCTCATGTGTAGCAATAATCCGTCTACTTTTGTTTGCTCCATTGGATTTTGAAGTCTTGGGTGAGAGCCTCCCATTTGTCAGGCGTGATTCATTTCTGAATGCCCTCAAGTGCTGGCACAAGGCAGGTACTTAAAAAAAAAAAAAAAAGGAAAATACTGGCTTGGGTTCCTGAGATTGCAGAAATCAGGGGTGGCAGTTGTTCCCGTTCTCGTTTGACCTTGTTTGACACAGTCATTCATGCCTTGTGCTCCTGGACTGAGAAGCTGCTGTTGATGGGCCCTGCTGCCACACTTGAAAGAGCCTCTTCAACAGCAGGTCTTAAGTATGCTGCTCATTTCGGAATTCAGGATAACGAAGTAACAGCGCTAGCTTTTTTTTTTTTTTTTTAATTCTTGTTTTAAAATTTGGGCCCCAAATTGGTATTGTTTCTTATATTTATAACAACCATATAATTTTATATTCTTGGCATTTAAACATAATGACATTTGTGTTTATGAATGGATTTAGTGAACAGTAAGGAAAGAACATCTAATTTTAAGAGTTATTTTAATTATCTTATTTCTTGAAAATCTCAGCTTAATTTTCAAAATTTACTTTTACATATGATTGGAGTACGGGGAGGGCAGGAGGTCTCTGAAGATAAAGTAGCCCTGAGTTGTTCCCCAACCTTTCCCACTCAAGGAAGGGGTCAAGTTCAGGAAATTGTAACACAACAAAGTCCAAGTGCATAGATTTAAAAGCAGTAGTGAGAGTTACCTAACACACATAGGGACAAAGCAGTCCAACTCTGCTTCTAACACATAGCCTCAGGCAAATAGACTCAGGAGAGCGATCTTGGTAATGGACTGCTGAGGCCCAAACAGGAAGCATGAGAATGATTGCTGCAGCAAAGCAGAGACAAAGAAAACTTGGGTGTATTAGTACCTGGAGTATATAACACTTTTAAAGGTAAGCAAATGCAGGGATTCAGCTAGCCTAAATGTGTGCATGAGAAAGCCTCTCTGGGCAGGTCTACCTATAAGGGTCCTTGGCTTGAAGAGAAGGGGCTAAATTTGTGCAAAGAAAATGATTCACAAACCTCCTGCCACAGCCTCATGTAAGGATGAATGACTGGACTTGTAGACAAAGTCCAACCTATCTTCTTGTCTGGCAGCCTTTGTGTAGTGTATAAAACACGTAGTTCTATGTGTGGCCCTGAAGAAGCCAGACCTAAAGTGGTTGAGAACAGGACTTATAAAATTCTCATGTCAACAAAAACAGTGGAAATGGCTAATCTCTCATGGTACCAACTCCTCATGTTTTTATTTGTTCAACACTTCTTCCAACTCTTGCTCATGAATCTTATGCCAGTGTTTGCACCTGGTTAACCAGCTAAAGGGCTTCAAGTTACTTTCCACTGCAAGTACTTAAGACATTATTTTGCCGGCTTAGTGAAGATTCATCTAGACCCTTGCCTTTCTCATGACTAAAATTAAGACAAATAAGCATTGACTTATCAAAATCACCATAAGGAGATTTTGCCCAACCACCTCTTTTGTTATATTTCAGCTCGTTTGAAGGATTTTAAGGTCCTGTATTGTTTCTTTTTATGGGAATAAGTATGTCAATCTGTTAAGGTTATCGGAGAATTAAACGAGTCAGAGTATGCAGAGTGCGGAACAGTGCTTGGCATCAAGTACGTATTCAATAATAGTTATTACAATTACCACCAGGAAAAGTTACACAGCTTATCAAATAATTGGTCTCAAGCTCATAAAGTTCATTCTGGTAGTATGGTACTGCTGGTGGGAGATGGGGACACTCCATTTTGTGTCTTAGGTAGAAGTATTTTCCCAGCTGATGGGACGACCCATAAAATCAGTGGAGTCTAGTTCTTGTCCTACGTGGCTGAACTTACATGCTTCCGTAATACTTTGTATTTACTTATAGTTTTTATCACCTAATGATCTGAGCGCCTTTCTGTCACTTTACTAAGATGGTAGTTTCTGTGTAAGCAGGAACCATGCCTTGCGAAAGTATTTCTCATAGTGCCTAGTGTAGAGTCTTCATATATAATAGTTCTTGCTTTGCAACTGTGTTAGTGTTCTATTGCTGTTGTAATAAATTACTATACACTTAACAGCTGAAAACAATACAGCTTAATTTTCTTACACTTCTGAATGGCAG
Organism: Rhinolophus sinicus; assembly: GCF_036562045.2. Classification (NCBI taxonomy): domain Eukaryota; kingdom Metazoa; phylum Chordata; class Mammalia; order Chiroptera; family Rhinolophidae; genus Rhinolophus; species Rhinolophus sinicus. Next base: position 109,909,305 of record NC_133756.1, read on the forward strand.
AAGTCTAAAAATTAGTTTCATTGGGTTAAAGTCAAGGTATCCACAGAGGTGGTTCCTTCTGGTGGCTCCAAAGGGAGTATCCATTTATTTGACTTTTCTAGCTTCTAATAGCCACCTTTGTTCCTTGGTTTGTGGTCTCTTCCTCTGTCTTGAAGGTGCATCACTTTAGTCTCTGCTTCCTTTATCCTACTGTCTTCTCTGATTGACTCCTCCCGTGGTCCTCTTATGAGGACTGTTGTGATTACGCTGGGCCCGCTGGATAATCCAGGGTAAGCTCCCCTTTCAAGATCTTTAATCACATCTGCAAATTCCTTTTGCCATATTAAAGTAACATTTATGAACATATTTGGGGGACCATTATTCTGTCTACCACAGTAACCAGCATAGAGCTTTGTACATTGGAATGCCTTAATATACATTTGCCTAATTGCTTGTTATATAACCTTTACCAAGTTTTTTTCTTTTTTTTCTTTTTTTTGAAAAAAAGTCCTAGAACCAACTGTCTCCCTGCACTGTCTAAAGTTATCTGTTGAACAGTTATCTGCTCCAAAATGGTTTTACTTCAATTTGGTTCATGTAAATGTAAATCAATAAATGTGGTTCCCCCACCCCAGTTCTGTATTATTTGTCTCAGTCTTTCAAAATGCTTCAGTCTTCCTGGTACGTTAAACAAAAAATGAAGATTTTTCTGAGTCTTTTGTGAACACCTATTCAAATTGGTCTATCATTTCTTTGCCAGTTTAAGCCCGTCTTATTTAACTACTACCTCCTACATGAAATGCAATTTACTTCAGAGAAAGAAAGGAACTAACCAATGAGTGTAATTCATATACCTTATTTTATTTCTTCATAATTTTATGATGATGGTCAGGGATGTCACATCACATGCTTTGCAGTAAGTTGCAGAGCAGTAATTTAAAACCAGGTGTTTGTGGAAGGGTGTGCAGCCTAGTCACGAGAAAGTATTTGAAAACAAATCCTGCTTTAACAAGTGTCTATCTGTTCTGGCATCATTATCATTAGAGATAATAATAGAAACTGTGTGTGTGTGTGTGTGTGTGTGTGTGAAAATTAAATGAGGGGAGTGAGGGAGCATCATGGAAACATTCTGTACTTTACTGTCATTTTTCTGTAAACCTAAAACTGTTCTAAAAATAAAGTCTACTAATTAAAGAGTCAGATAATGACTATAGAGTGCTTAGCATAGTCCTGACTTGTATTACCTGGGCAGATAGAATTTTGATTATTCTATGACCTCTCTCTTTCCATTACCGCTTGGTTTCCAGGTCAGATTACTGCTTCTCTTCTGAACTCCTATGTAACATTTAACTGTCTGTATAATATAACTTATTATTTTATAGATTCATAGAATGTTAGAGTTGTAAGGAATCTTAAAGTTCTACAATAATAATTCCCTTAATTTCAGATGAGGAAACTGAGGCACAGAGAGGTCAAATAACTTGTCCAAGGTTATGCAATATTAAACATTTTTTTCCATTGTTTGTTAATAAAATGTAAGGCTGTTTAATAGTTTATTAACATTATCATTCTTATTCTTTGAAATTTTCAAGTGAACGTTACTGGCTGTTAATCCTGAAGCAGATAACAATGGAATTGAAATTTTATTAGACATTATTTATTATTTAAGTTCCAATCCTTACATTCAAACGATTTTTCCATTTCATTAAGGCATAGGTAGTTTTCTCTTTAAGTCCTTGGATAGATCCCCAATTTTTGACAAATGATAATAAAATACTTGTACTCCTTTATATATTTCTTCAAAAGTTCTATTTGACCTTTTTCTTTTCTTCAAAAACATTATGATTTTTTAACATAAAATCAGTTTGTTTTTCACCTCTAATGTGGGCAGTTGCTTGAACTAATAAAATTTAAACAAGAAAAGACTCACTCATGATTTAGGTTTATTCCTTTGTTTGTTATTCATTTGTATTCCAAGCTACATGAAACCCAAGTGACTTGAATTGCATAAAAAATGTCTTGAATATGAACCAAAAGAACAAGAAGATAAACATTATGGATTTAAAAAATCAGGCCAGATTTTTTTAAATTGAGGAGTAGTGTTTGAGACTTCAAGACTTGATCAAACAAATAATATTTCCTAAAAATTTAATTGGAACTTCAGAGCTGACCAATCTACCAGCTTTTTATTAATGGAAATGTCTCCATGACTATATATCTTTCACTACTTTTTGCCTTTTCATTTAATTTCCTACAAGGTACAAACTCCTGCCTTCTAATACCTCTTTCCATGTTTTGCTTTCTAACTAGATGTGTCATACCTTGCACCAGGATCATGCCTTTCACCTTTCTCACCCTACTGGTCTCGTGCTGTCATGCTCTTAGAAGTATCTTTTTATTATGAAAAAACCCAGCATCTATTTGAGATATCTGATCTTTAACCTGTTGGTATTTCTAACTACTGTTCATCATTACTCAGCATTCTTGCATATCTGATTAGTTACCGAGGCCTATCAATTATTTTTGTAAATATCTTTCACATTCACCCTCTGGTCCCTAGCCTCATTATTCCTTCCTTAGTTGAGGTATTTATCTGTTTTCTTCTGGAGAATTCAAAAAATAGCATTCTGGGTGTTTTTCTAACTACTAGTTTCTTTTCCCTGGAAATATATCCTTCACACCCTCACAGAGTGATCTGTTTAAAACACAGATTTTTTTCACGTTCTTCCTGACTTTATAATGTATAATAATTACAAATACCATTTATTGAATGTCTTTTTGTGTGTGTCAGACACTGTGTTCCATGCAATACAAACGTTGTGTTTATCTTCTTACCAATCTGTGAGATAGTTACCATGATCCCTGTTAACAGATGAAGAAATTTAAAGCTCTTGGTGGTTAAATAATCTTCCCAAATTTGTATGTCTATCGGTGCATGTGACATAGGGCCTAGGTATACCTGGATCTAAGTTTCTTCTGTCCATGGAGTTCATTACTTGCAGGATAAAAATCCTTACTCCTTGACCTAGCATATGAAGACTTTCATGATCAGATTCCTGTCTACCTTGTCAGCCTCTTTTGCTAATTCTGCCAGTTTCTTTATTGTGCCATACACAGCGATAGGAAGCATGCCATTCTTTTAACTTTTACCAAGTACCTACTTAGAGACAGGGCTAGAGGATCAGTAAGCTTACAGTCTAGTAGAGGAAAGAGATGTGAACCAATAAATACAACATGGTGTGGTACATGCAAATATAAGAATACATATGTGGCACAGAGATAGCGCACAGGAGGAAGTAGGGGTGGGTCAAGGGAGACTTTACCAAAGAATGAGATTTGATCCCAGTCATGAAGGATGAGTCGCAGTTTTCAGGCATTTCCTCAGTTTGGAAGTGGGGAAGGGTGAGGAAAATGGAAATAAGATTGTGGGGAAAGAGGATGGGCTGGGAGAAGGAGGTTCCACAGGGACCTGGACTCAGCTGTTCAGAATGGGCATCAGAGCAAGTGGTACGTAGCTCTGGTGCCATGTCCTGTGGACACTCACCATTCCGGTGGTGTGTGCGTGTTCTGCTGAGAAAAAGACTTGCACAGCAGTTCTCAGTGTATTTGTTTTTTCTTCAAAACATCTGCTTTTGCTCAAAACATTCATGACCTCTTTGGTCATGTATTGTATATATTTTTTTTATTTCCCACTAGAATGTTGTCACAACTGGAATGCTGTGAGTATTTTGCCTGTTTTGCTCGTCAGTGTGCCTGGTACAGCCTAACATCGAATTGAGACACACAGAATATTTACTGAACACATGATTGTTGAATGGATGGTTTCAAGTGATGTGAATGGGTGTTAAAAATCACTTGGGATCTACGTATTGACTATTTGATAGAGATCCACTTTAGAGTCTATTTTGTACATTAAAATTATTTAACTTCATGGAACAAGTGGTTGATGTCATGGGCTCTGGGTTTACCACTGCCATGCGTGTCCCCTTCTGCAACTTACTTAAACTTCTAAGCCTTACTGTAAAGTGGAGGACAATTACAGTTCTTATTTCATGGTGTTCCTCTGAGGACTAATTGACATAGTACATGCAAAGTGCTTAGTGCATTGTCTGGCACATAATTGGTATGCAGTCCCTGTGAGCTATTATTATGTTCAGTATTTCCATGAGCACTGGGAAAGAGTCATAGATTATGTCAACTGGCAATATTTCACGGAGAAAATTTACTTGGGGGAAATTTTCGTATAAGAGCATTGATACAAGTATTGCAAAATAAACAGTTCATCCATCATATAAATAGGAGAGGAATTTTAAAAACAACCTTGTCATTCATAATACTGAGTAAATGTTTGAAGAACTATTTTGTAATTTCAATGTCAAATTGAATATAAAGCAATTTTAGACTTCCCATTTAAAAAATATGTAACCTTGTCCAGTGAAGCATTATCTCAATAGCATATTTTTGAGATATTCAGTGTAGAGTCTAAATTAGTATCTAAATTGCTACGGAGAATGTGCATCATACTGGATTTGCAAACACATTAGTCTCATTTAGTTGCTAATGTTTCACATGTGTTGAATACAATTACAGCCACCTCATACTCATTCCAGCCCAAATATTAATTTATTGAAAAAAATTAACTTTACCATCCTCTTCCTTCCATCATTTTAAGGAAAATGTTTACTTTAAAGTATCCTCTGTGCCTACATGACCTTGCCAGAATGCTCTTTATAAAGTACATATGTCCCAAATCCTCCACTAAAAATCTTTCAATGCTTCTCTTTTTCTTCGGAAATAAGTGAAAAATTCTCGGCATGGTGTTTGGGGCCTCTGTGATCTCGTCCTCATCTGCCTCTCCAGCTTGATTTTATTAGTACTCCTCTCTCATAGGTGGTCTTGCCTTGTGGTTCCTTGAAAGACCCATTACCTTTTGTTGTTTGGTCTTTTTAAAAGATTTTTATTAAAAATATAGCTAACATACAATATTAGTGGTACACAATAATTATTCAACATTTATATACCCAAAGAAGTGATCACCCTAAGTCCAGGAACCTTCTGACATGGCACTATGCTGTCACAATATTATTGACTATATTCCCTATACTGTATATTACATTCCCATGACTTACTGGTTTTATACTTGCAAATTTGGAACGCTTATTCTCCTTCACCAAGCCCCCCTTTTTAAATTTATCAATTACAGTTGACATTCAATATTATTTTATATTAGTTTCAGGTGTGCAGCATAGTGCTTAGATGTTTATATAATTTAAAAAGTGACCCTTCTGACTAGTCTAGTACCCACCTGGCACTATACATAGTTATTACCATATTATTGACTATATCCTCACGACTATTTTGTGACAATCAACTTGTACTTCTTAATCCCTTCCCCTTTTTTCACCCACACCCTTGACCCCTAATCATTTGGCAACGATCAAAATGTTTTCTTTCTTTTTTTTTTTTTGTAGTTATAACCATTTTATTATTCATATCTTTCATATATTTTTTTTCATCTTAAAGAAATCCCTCTAACATTCCTTGTAATACTGGTTTGTTGGTGATGAACTTTAGCTTTTTCTTGTCTGGGAAACTATCTCTCGCCTTCAATTTTATTTATTTACTCATTTATTTATTTTTAATTAAAGTTTATTGGGGTGACAATTGTTAGTAAAATTACATAGATTTCAGGTGTACAATTCTGTATTACATCATCTATAAATCCCATTGTGTGTTCACCACCCAGAGTCAGTTCTCCTTCCATCACCATATATTTGATCCCCCTTACCCTCATCTCCCACCCCCCAACCCCCTTACCCTCTGGTAACCACTAAACTATTGTCTGTGTCTATGAGTTTTTGTTTCTCATTTGTTTGTCTTGTTCTTTTGTTGCTTTTGGTTTATATACGACATATCAGTGAAATCATATGGTTCTCTGCGTTTTCTGTCTGACTTATTTCACTTAGCATGATAATCTCAAGATCTATCCATGTTGTCACAAATGGTCCTATTTCATCTTTTCTTACTGCCGAATAGTATTCCATTGTGTATATATACCACAACTTCTTTATCCATTCATCTATCGAAGGACATTTTGGTTGTTTCCATGTCTTGGCCACCGTAAATAAAGCTGCAATGGACATTAGAGCACACGTGTCTTTATGTATAAATGTTTTCAGATTTTGGGGGGTAGATACCCAGGAGAGGGATTGGTGGGTCATATGGTAATTCTATTTGTAATTTTTTGAGGAACCTCCACACTGCCTTCCATAGCAGCTGCATCAGTCTGCATTCCCACCAACAGTGTATGAGGGTTCCTTTTTCTCCACAGCCTCTCCAACACTTGTTACTATTTGTCTTGTTGATGATAGCCATTTTAACTGGGGTGAGATGATATCTCATTGTGGTTTTTATTTGCAGTTCTCTGATGATTAGTGATACTGAGTATTTTTTCATATGTCTGTTTGCCATTTGTATGTCCTCTTTGGAGAAATGTCTCTTCAGGTCCTCTGCCCATTTTTCAATTGGGTTGTTTGTTTTTTTGTTATTGAGTTGTATGAGTTCCTTGTATATTTTGGATATTAGCCTCTTATCAGAGGCGCTGTTTGCAAAAATCTTCTCCCATTCAGTTGGTTGCCTCTATTTTGTTGATGTTTTCTTTTGCTGTGCAGAAGCTTTTAAGTTTGATATGGTTCCATTAATTTATTTCAGCTTTTACTTCCCTTGCCTTTGGAGTCAAATTCATAATATGCTCTTTGAACCCAAGGTCCATAAGTTTAGTACCTATGTTTTCTTTTATGCAGTTTATTGTTTCAGGTCTTATGCTTGTATCTTTGACCCATTTTGAATTAATTTTGGTACATGGTGACAGATAGCAGTCCAGTTTCATTCTTTTGCACGTGGCTTTCAAATTCTGCCAGCACCATTTATTGAAGAGGCTGTCTTTTCTCCACTGTATGTTTTTTGCTTCTTTGTCAAAAATTATCTGTCCGAATTTATGTGGTTTTATTTCTGGGTTCTCAGTTCTATTCCGTTGGTCTACGTGTCTGTTTTTCTGCCAATACCATGCTGTTTTCATCATTGTAGCCCTGTAGTACAAGCTAAAGTCAGGGAGTGTGATACTTCCAGCATTGTTCTTTTTTCTTAAGATTGCTTTGGGTATTTGGGGTCTTTTGTGGTTCCAAACAAATCTAATGATTTTTTGTTCTATTTCTTTAAAAAATGCCATTGGGATTTTGACGGGGATTGCATTAAATCTGTATATTGCTTTGGGTAATATGGCCATTTTAACTATGTTGATTCTTCCAATCCATGAGCACAGAATGTCTTTCCATTTCTTTGTGTCTTCTTCAATTTCTTTTAAAAATGTCTTATAGTTTTCAGCACATAGGTCTTTCACACCCTTGGTTAAGTTTATTCCTAGGTATTTTATTCTTTGTGCTGCAATTGCAAAAGGAATTTTTGTTTATTTCTTTTTCTGAGATTTCATTGTTAGTATATAGGAATGCAATGGCTTTTGTACGTTGATTTTGTAGCTGGCAACTTTACTGTATTCGCTGATTGTTTCTAATAGCTTTTTGGTTGAGTCTTCAGGGTTTTCTATATATAGCATCATGTCATCTGCAAAGAGTGACAATTTAACTTCATTCCCGATTTGGATGCCTTTTATTTCTTTCTCTTGCCTGATTGCTCTGGCGAAGACTTCCAACACTATGTTGAAAAGCAGAGGTGATAGGGGACAGCCCGGTCGTGTTCCTCAATGTAGAGCAAAGGGCTTCAGTTTTTCACCATTAATTATGAGATTAGCTGAGGGTTTATCATATATGGCCTTTATTATGTTAAGGTATTTTCCTTCTATACCTATTAAGGGTTTTAATCATAAATGGGTGTTGTATCTTGTCAAATGCTTTTTCTGCAACAGTTGATATAATCATATGATTTTTGTCCTTTATTCTGTTTATGTGATGTATCACATTGATGGATTTGCGGATGTTGAACCATGGGATGAACCCCATGGGATGAACCCCACTTGGTCATGATGAATAATCTTTCAATGCATTGTTGCATTCGATTTGCTAGAATTTTGTTTAGGATTTTTGCATCTGTATTCATCAGAGATATTGGTCTGTAGTTTTCTTTTTCGTGTTGTCCTTACCAGCTTTTGGTATCAGGGTAATGTTGGCTTCATAAAATGAGTTGGGGAGTACTGTCTCTTTTTCAATTTTTTAGAAGAGTTTGAGCAGGATTGGTATTAGAACCTCTTTGAAGGTTTGGTAGAATTCACTAGTGAAGCCATCTGGTCCCGGAGTTTTGCTTTTGGAAAGGTTTTGGATGACTGATTCAATTTCGTTACTGGTGATCGGTATGTTTAGATTTTCCAGTTCTTCATGGTTCAGCCGAGGAAGGCTATATGTTTCTAAGAACTTGTCCATTTCTTCTAGGTTGTTGAATTTGGTGGCATATAGTCCTTCATAGTATTCTTGGATGATCCTCTGTCTTTCTGTGGCATCCGTGATAACTTCCCCTTTTTCATTTCTGATTTTGTTAATTAGTGTCTTCTCTCTTTTTATCTTAGTGAGTCTAAAAGGATTTGTCAATTTTGTTAATCTTTTCAAAGAACCAGTTCTTTGTCACATTAATTTTTTCTATTGTCTTTTTGTTCTCCATTTCATTTAGTTCTGCTCTGATTTTTATTATTTCCTTTCTTCTGCTGACCTTGGGTTTCATTTGTTCTTCTTTTTCTAGTTCTTTAAGGTGTAACATGAAGTTATTTATTTGGGATTTTTCTTGTTTCTTGAGATAGGCCTGTAATGACATAAATTTCCCTCTTAAAACTTTCACTGCATCCCAAAAATTTTGATGGGATGAATTTTCATTTTCGTTTGTTTCTATGTATCTTTTGATCTCTCCTCTAATTTCTTCTTTGACCTGGTCATTCTTTAAAATAATGTTGTTTAATCTCAATGTATTTGTGTTTCTTCCTGTTTTCCTTTTGCAATTGATATTCAATTTCAAAGACTTGTGATCAGAGAATATGCTTGGTATGATTTCATATTCTTAAATTTGCTGATGCTGATTTTATGTCCCAATATATGATCTATCCTTGAGAATGTTCTATGTACACTAGAAAAAAATGTATAGTCTGATGTTTTAGGATGAAGTGCTCTATAAATGTCAATTATGTCCATTTCATCTAATGTGTCATTTAGGGCTGCTATTTCGTTATTTGTTTTCTGTTTGGATGATCTATCCATAGCTGTCAATGATGTATTTAGGTCCCCTACTATAACTGTGTTTTGGTCAATTTCTCCCTTTAGTTCTGTTAGTAGTTGCTTGGTATATTTCGGTGCTCCCTGATTGGGGGCATAAATACCTATGACTGTTGTCTTCTTGCTGTATAATCCCCTTTACCATTATGAAATGTCCATCTTTGTCTCTTATTATCTTTTTCACCTTGAAGTCTGTTTCATCTGATATCATTATGGCTATGCCTGATTTTCTCTGGATACCATTTGCTTGGAATGTCAATTTCCACCCTTTCACTTTGAGTCTATACTTGTCCTTGTAGCTGAGATGTGTCTCTTGGAGACAGCATATTCTTGGGTTTAGTTTTTTGATCCAATCTGCTACTCGGTGACTTTTTATTGATGAGTTCAGTCCATTTACATTTAGGGTGATTATTGATATGTGAGGATTTCTTATCATTCTGTCTTTAGTTTTCTGATAAGACTGTGTGTCCATTGTTTCTTTGCCTTTTTGTTGTTGTCTATTTCTGTGTGGTGGTATTCTATGATGTTCCCCTCCGTTTCTTCTTTTATTACAGTGTATATTTCCATTCTGGATTTCATCTTGCTTTCATCTGCTATGCAGGGAGGCCTTTGTGGAGTTGTAGTTGTTTAATTTGTTGTAAATTCCAGGGGATATTTACCTTGCCTTCAATTTTAAATGACTTTAAAGCCTTTTAAATCATTTAAATGATTTTAATAGCCTTGTTGTGTCCAAAATGTTTTCTGGATCTATGAGTTTGTTTCTTTTTGTGTGTGTGTAGTTTTTGTTTATTTGGTCCTTTAGATTCCATATATATGAAAAATCTCATTGCATCTGTCTTTTTCTGTCTGACACTCTAGTCAGCACAGTACCTTCCAGTTCCATTCATGCCCCGCATATAGCAAGAACCCATTCCCTTCCATGGCCGAGAAGTATTAAATTGTATATATGTACCACCTCCTGTTTATCCATTCATCCCATCAATGCCAGGCTGCCTCCACATCTTGGCCATTGTAAACAATGCTCTAACATAGATGCATACATCCTCTCGAAGTAGCGTTTTGGGTTTCTTTGGATAAATGCTCAGAAGTGAAATTACTCGGTCCTTCTTCATCTCTTGTGATAGGCTTTGTTTTAAAATATATTTTGTCTGGTATAAGTATTGCTACTCCAGCCTTTTGTTGTTGTTTCTATTTTCATCAAATAACTTTTTCCAGCTCTTTACTTTCCATCTGTGTGTGTCTTTCAATCTGAAATGAGTCTCTTGTAGGTAGCATATGTAAGGGTTTTGTTTTTTTATCCCTTCAGCTCTATGTCTTTTGATTGGAGCATTTAATCCATTTACATTGAAAGCATTGAAAGTAATTGTTGATATTTCCATTTTGTTATTCATAATTCTGATTTTTTTTTTTCCCATCCTTCTAACACTTCTTGTAATACTGGTTTGGTGGTGATGAACTCCTTTAGCGTTTTCTTGTCTGGGAAACTCTTTATCTGTCCTTTGATTTTAAATGACAGCCTTGCTGGGTAAAGTAATCTTGGTTGTAGTTCCTCTCTTTTCATCACTTTGAATACTTTGTGCCAATCCCTTCTGGCCTGCAAAGTTTCTGTTGAGAAATTAGCTGAGTTTTATGGCAGCTCCCTTATAAGTTACTAGTTGCCTTTCTTTCGCTGCATTTAGGATAATCTCTTTGTCTTTAACTTTTGTCACTTTAATTATGATGTGTCTTGGTGTGGGCCTCATTGGGTTTATCTTGTTTGGGACTCGCTGCAATTCCTGGACTTGTCTATTTCCTTTGCTAGGTTAAGGAAGTTTTATGTCATTATTTCTCCAAATAGGTTCTCAATCCCTTGCTTCCTCTCTTCTCCTTCGGGTACCCCTATGATACAAATGTTCTTACGCTTCATGTTGTCCCAGAGGTCTCTTAAGCTATGCTCATGTTTTTGGATTCTTTTTTCTTTTTGCTGTTCTAATTGGGTGTTTTCGGCTACTTTGTCTTCCAAATCACTGATTCGATCCTCTGTGTCATCTTATCTGTTGGTGATTCTTCCTAGTGCATTCTTCATTTCAGTTATTGTATTCTTCACTTTTGACTGGTTCTTTTTGATGGTTTTCATGTCCCTTTTTATGCTTGATATCTTTCTGTTGAAGTTCTCACTAAGTTCCTTGAGCATCCTTATGACAATTGTTTTGAACTCTGTCTCTGGTAGGTTGATTGCCTCCATTTTGTTTAGTTCTTTTTCTGGAGTTTTCTCCTGTTCTTTCATTTGGAATGTATTTCTTTGTTTCTTCATTTTGGCTGCCTTTCTATTTCTTTTTATGTATTATGTAGATCTTCTATGTCTCCCAGTCTTGACCGGGTGGCCTTATGCAGTAGGTGCCCTATGGGTCCTTGGTGCAGTCTCCCTGGTCACCTGCTCTGGGTGATCCAGGAGTATCCCTTCTGTGGGTTGTGTGTGCTGTCCTGTTATAGTTGAGCCTTGATTGCTATTGGCATGTCAGTGAGTGGCATTGGCACTCAGGCTGATGGGCTGTGGGGTTTGGCCATGTCCACAACTTATGGGCTGCTGTGCGGGGAGCTTACCCCACTAAGTGGGATTTGTCCCAGCAGGTTCTGGTGCCTGTTGAGACTGTCCTTTGTGTTACCACTTATGGAGCTAATTGGACAGTACCCTGCTGTGGTCTGAAGCCAACCTCCAAGTATGTTGGTTCTGGGGCCTCTTGGGAGGGGCTCTGGTCCAGGCCCAGGTCAGCCAGTGCCTGTGACTGGCTGGGGACTACCTAGTAGGAGGTACAAAGTGATCTGTGGTTGTTTTCTGCCTGTGTTAAAGTTATAGACAAGTAGGAGAGGCCACTCTGTGAACCAAGGATAGCTGCCACCAGTACCAGGTCTAGGGTAGCTCTGCAAGAAGCCAGGAGACTGTGAGGCCTGCTGCCACTTGCTGGATCCCTTAAGATTCAGCCACTGATAAAGCCTCATGCAGTACACGAATTGGGTGAGGTAGGGTCTCAGGGAGTCACTAGAGTAGGAAGGGTTGTGGTCACCAGGTTAATGTAGATTCTGGTTTGGTACCAGTGTTGAATCTGGAGCTACAAAGCAAAAGTCTCAGAGCACAACGAGGCCAGTAGTTGCCCACTTGGAACCTGTAGACTCCCATAGTTTTCTAAGAAAGAATGCAATGTGGATGAGGCTAGCTGCTCATGAGACAGTGCCTCCTGTGTTGGGGGAGTTTAGACCTCTGCGGGGTCCCAGCAGAGCTCACCAGGCCAATCAGATTCAGATTTTGGTCTATGGGGAGGACTCAACACAAGAAAGATGGTGCTGTTTGTCCACTACATGGGAGCAGGACTCCACACAAGGAAAGTGGTGACTGTCCTCCAGTCCTTGTCCCAAAGTTATACACCTCAATCTGCCCCTGTATGACTCCGATGTTCCCCGAGTCACCATCCCTCTGCCAGAGCCCAGGGTGAGTTCCTGGGAGTGATAAAATCTGTGCTCAGGTCTCTTAAGAGGACATCTGGGTTTCCTGCAGCCTTCTGTCCGGCTAGGATGGTTGGAATCCCCACTGTTTTTCACAGCCATATGTTGTGAGTGCTGGCACCAGTACTCTGGGCTGGGGAAGCCGGTGTGGGTCTGGGGTCCCTTGCTCCTCTGCGGGGAATCTCTGTGGCTGAGATATCCCTCCTAATTCTCAACTACCACACGGAGATTAGGGGCTAGCTCATTTCGCATCTCTGCCCCTCCTACCAGTCTCGATGTATCTTCTTCTTTATATCCTTAGTTTTAAGACTTATGTTCAGCTAGACTTCAGATAGTTCTCCAGGTTGATTATTCTATAATTTAGTTGTAGTTTTAATGTCTTCATGGAAGGATGCCCACCGTGTTTATCTACTTCACCATCTTGGATCAAGAGATCCATTAATTTTGACCTTTCCTTGGCATACATTGTTTTATCCATCTGGATGCTCTTTCTTCCCTCTGAATGTTAAGATTACTGAAACTTGTTTTTCAAGATGATTGAATTATCATATTTTAAAGCCTTTAAAATTTTCTGGTGGAAAGTGCTTTCATCTTTGGGTATAGATGATTTATATATTCTTATAGCACTTTTCACATTGGATAGTTATTCATATCTTTTTAAACTATGCATTGTTTGTTTTCTTTCTTTGTGTGCACTATTTTATTTTAAATAGGTTGCCAAGTACATATTTAAAGTTTTGGTAATGTCTCTTTCTGTTGCTCAGCTTTATTTTCACATGCCCTTGGTTACAGTGTACCTTAATTTTGGGTAGGAATCATTCTCTCTACTGGTAAGTCAGTAGAATTATTCTAATTTTACAGCAGCGTCTTGTTTTAAAAAGGGGTAAGTTAACAGACTATGAATTCTCTAACTAAGTCAGATCCTGTAGGCAGAGGACCTGTACCTTTTATGGTGACAAGAACCTGGGCAGGTGTGATTAATATGTGGTCAAGAACTTTGGCTCTGGAATCAATCATGACTGGTTGAACATCTATTCCACTACTACTTGCTGTGTAAATCTCAGTAATCTCTAAACCATCACAGTTTTATAAACTTCTTAACCTCTAAGACTTGGTTCCCTCATCTGTAAAATGGAGATAATACTAGTATCTATGTTCTTGCTTAATTCACTGTGCCTCTTACACAAGAAGTGCTCAAAATTACAGTAATGATGATGATTAATGAGCTGTATCAGTTGTTCATGTGTTGACTCCTCGATGAGATAGAGAGAAACATGGCATTACTAGAACCAACTAGGACTTGGTATGTGCACAGGTAAGTTATTTTGTTAGTGAAGTAATGTAAGAGGAATATCTGAAATAAAAAAAAGGAACGTGGAACATTTGAGTTTGCTGCTCCTGGTTGATAATATTACTTTTGTTTTTAGGTGCTGATAACGCAGCTATCCTGTTTGTTAGGCTGTCTCTTATATAGTGGCAGTTTGTGAAGTTTTGTGGATCTTCTGTCCACAGTTGTAATAAGAATTTAGGTTTGGGAAATCTGGTTTGTGATGAGTTAAAGCAGTATAATAAATAATTATCACAGTCTAGATATAGTCCAGTCTAACAGAAGATGACAAGAAAGAAATAGAATAAACTCTGCTTGATTGCAGTGTAAGGTTATGTAATTTGTTTTAAAATAGCATTAAAAATTTCTGTAATTTGTAGGGTGAAATCCCAATAAGCGTACTGATTGAAATCTATTTTCCATTTACTTATCCTAATTAAACACATTGACTCTCACTACTAAATCTTAATATAATTTCGCCTTTTAGAGAACATTAAAAAGGAAAAAAAGTCACTGGAGGGCTTAATCAAGGAAGAAAGCCTAAATATGTTATGCTCTCTTTTTGTTCTGGCATGGGGAAGAATGTTAATTTATTCACTCACTGATTTTCTACTCATATCCAAACATACTATGTTCTCCTTTTATGTCTCCTAAATTTTATAGATCCATTTCACACTGTATATCTTTTGGTATTATTTTGAATTTAAAATAGAGTTTAATTGTACAAAAGTTGTAAGCACCTAAGCATTGTAAGTACATTAAGTATTGTAAGCACTTTAAAACCCAGAGTTTTAGGTTATTCCCATTTATATTAGTACACTGACTAGTGAATATATTTACTGATGGTTGAATGTAGTTTTTGCCAAGTGTGCATGTGGATGTGGAGGGTCGAGAGGAGATGAAGTAAAGAAAATATGCTCTTAGTTAGTTGATGTAGAACTTTATTAGTACTTTTAGTAATTGTAATTATTGCTGTTTTTAAAACTCCTGCTTCAGAGGACATTAGTTAGATCTAATGATGATGTTCATTTAGAATGCTATCATCGAGCGATACCAAAACAGAGTTAGATGGATGTAGGCACCTAAACAGAATTGACATCATGGCTTAATATCTGTTTTGTTTTATCTTTGGATGACAGGTATTGGCTATTTTTTTTTCTGTGAAATTTCATTTTATGTAAGAAACATAAATTTGTTTCCATGTAATATTCCAATACTTTGTTTCAGTCGAGTTGTTTTGATAATCATATATGCTTTATAACCAAGAAAGAAGCCTATATGTAAAATGATGTACAGGTGGTTTTCACATAAATTTCCATCTTTTGCTTGAATTATATAAACATTTCTTGGCATGTACTTTTCTAATCCATTTTCCGCATTGTAGTCAGAGGTTATCTTTAATGCAAATCTGATTCCCATTCCTTTCTCACTGTGTGTGTGTGTGTGTGTGTGTGTGTGTGTGTATCAGAGGAAAATAAAAAGAACACTCAACATCTTCCAATTGTGCTTTGGAAAAACACCAAAATACTTAACCAGTATTGGGCACCATATAGTCTAGATTCCGTTGAGCTTTAGTTTCCTATTATACCATCTCTCTTTATCCCAAACCCACGTGCAAGTAGCAACTTTTTTAAACCTCTATTTTCTTTCAGCTTTATTGAGGTATAACTGACAAAATTGTAAGATATTTAAAGTGTACATGGTAATGATTTGATATGTGTATACACTGTGAAAGGATTCCTCTTATCCAATTAATTAACATACCATCACTCTATATATACAGAGGGTGCCAAAAAAAGTATACACATTTAAAGAAAGAAAAAAAACTATTAAAATTGCAATATTTAATATATTACCAATAACAAAAGATGAATACAAGTCATATGTATACATTTTTTTGGCACCCTGATATTTATTGATTTAAGTTTTTTTGTGAGAACATTTATGTTCCACTCTTAACAAATTTCAGTTTACAATAGTGTTATCAACTATAGTCACCATGCTATACATTAAAATCCTCAGACCTTATTCATCTTATAGCTGAAAGTTTATACCCTTTTACCAACCTCTTTCTATTTCTTCTACTTCCCAGCCCCTGGCAATAACTTTTCTAGTCTCTGTTTCTATGAGTTCGAGGTTTTTTTTGTTTGTTTTTAAGTGAGATTGCACATATAAGTGATGACATGCACTATTTTTCTTTGTCTGGTATATTTCATTTAGCATTAAGGAATTAAAGTCCATTCATGTTGAAAATGACATGATTTCTTTCTCACTCATGGCTGAATAATATTCCATTATATATGAGGTCTGACAGTTAAGTTCACGAACTCATCCTAGAAAAACTGCTACATACCTCATTGCTGAATATCACTAGAGTCACATTCAAAGGACTCGCTTTGGGAAGCTATGCACCGATGCCAGCACCTAGTCTACCCTTTAAAGCAATTTTGGAACTTTTTCTGGAATGTCCATCAGAGCTGTCATCATATTACCATTGATGTCCTGAATGTCATCAAAAGTCTTCCTTTCAATGTTTACTTTATTTTGGGGTAAAGAAAGAAATCATTGGGGGCCCGATCAGGTGAGTAGGGAGGGTGTTCCAATACAATTATTTGTTTACTGGCTAAAGACTCCCTCACAGATAGTGCCATGTGAGCTGGTGCACTGTCGTTATACAAGAGCTTTTTTGGGACCATTTTTGCACCCACCTTTCTCATGCCAAGATTTTCCTGTTTCTCTATTGATGTTTACTTGGTCTGCTATGCCTCTCACAGTCAGCGATGCTTTTGGCACACAATTCAATGAATTTTTGCAACGTTTTTGTCAGTTCTGCTGGTTACTGGCTGCCCTGATCTCTCTTCATCAGTGATTTTTTCCATGTCTTGGCTATTGTGAATAATGCTGCCATGATCATGGGGGTGCGGATATCTCTTTGATGTCCTATTTTCATTTTCTGCTGACGTATACCCAGAAATAGGATTGCTGGATCATATGGTAGTTCTATTTTTAATTTTTTGAGGAAACTTCATGCTGTTCCTCCTACTGGCTATACCAATTTACATTGTCACCAGTGATCCACAAAGGTTCCCCTTTTTCCACATCCTCACCAACACTTGTTATTTCCTGTCTTTTTGATGATAGCCATTCTAACAGGTATGAGCTAATATCTCATTGTGACATCTTTGATTTACATTTCCCTGATGATTAATGATAACGAACACATTCTCATGTACCAGTTGCAGATTTGTATGTGTTCTTTGGAAAGATGTCTACTCAGTTTCTCTGTCCATTTTGTAACCTGATTTTTTTTTTTTTCTATTGAGTTGTGTGAGTTCTTTATATATTTTGTATATGAACCCCTTATTAAACATGTTTAGCAGATGTCTTCTATTTTGTAGCTTGCCTTTTTATTTTTTTGATGGTTTCATTTGCTGTGTAGGAGCTTTTTAGTTTGATGTGTTCTCACTTGTTTATTTTTGCTCTTGTTGCCTTTGTTTTTGGTGTCAAATACCCCAACCCTCCAAAAACCAAATCATTGCCAAAACTGATATCAAGGAGTTTACCATGTATGTTTCCTTCTAGGAGTTTTATGGTTTCAGGTATTGCATTCAAGTCTTTAATCTATTATGAGTGGATTTTGGTATGTGGTGTAAGATAATGATCCAGTTTCAGTCTTTTGCATGTGGCTGTCCAGTTTTCCCAATACCATTTTTTGAAGAGACTGTCCCTTTCCCAATGTATATTCTTGGTTCCTTTGTCATAAATTAATTGACCATATATGTGTGGGTTTATTTCTAGTATCTTTATTCTGTCCCATTGATCAATGTGTGTGTGTTTATGCCAAATACCATGCTGTTTTGATGACTATAGCTTTGTAATATATTAATAGTTTGAGATCATGAAGCATATTTTCTCCAGCTTTGTCTTCTTGGTCAAGATTGCTTCAACTATTTGGGGTCTTTTGTAACTCCATACAAATTTTAGCAGTTTGTTCTATTTCTGTGAAAAATGCCATTGGAATATTGATATGGATTGCATTGAATCTATAGATTGCTTTGGGTAGGTGGAAATTTTAACAATATTAATTCTTCCAGTTCATGAGCATGGAATCTTTCTATTTATTTGTGTCTTCAGTTTCTTTCATCAGTGTTTTACAGTTTTCAATCTACAGATCTTTCACCTCCTTGGTTAAATTTATTCCTAGGTATTATTCTTTTTTGATGCAATTGTAAATGGGACAGTTTAATTTCTCTTTCTGATAGTTTATTACTAGTCTTTAGGAATGCAACAAGTTTTTGCATACTGATTTTGAATTCTTGCAATTTTACCAAATTCTTTGGTTAGTTCTAACAGTTTTTTCTTTTTTGGTGTTTTTTAGCTTTGTCTATATATAAAATCATGTCATCTGCAAATAACAACAGTTTTACTTCTTTCTTTCTGATATAGATGTCTTTTATTATTATATTTTATTGCCTAAATTGCTCAGGATAGGACTTCCAGTACTATGTTGAATAAAAAAAATGGTAAGAGTGGGCATCTTTTTATTCTTGATGTTAGAGAATAAGTTTTCCACTTTTCACTGTTCAGTATGACATTAACTGTGGGCTTGTGAAATAACCCTTATGTTGATGTATGTTTTCGCTATACCAGTTTATTGAGAGTCTTGTTTGTTTTTTTTAAATTGTGAATGGATGTTGAGCTTGTCAGATGTTTTTTCTGCATCTATTGAGATGAGCACATAATGTTCATTTTTCATTTTGTGAATGTGATGTATCACACTGATTGATGTGCACATGTTTAACCATCCTTGCATCTGGAATAAATCCCACTTGATCATGTGTGTGATCCTTTTAATGTATTGTTGAATTTGGTTTGCTAATATTTTGTTGAGGATTTTTGCATTTATTTTCATCAAGGATATAGGCCTATAATTTTCTTGTGGTGTCCTTTTCTGGTTTTGGTGTCAAAGTAATGTTGGCCTTGTAAAATGAGTTTGGAAATGTTCCTTCCTCTTCTACTTTTTGGAAGAATTTGAGAAGGACTGGTATTAATTCTTTGAATGTTTGGTAGAATTTTCCAAGGAAGCCATCTTGTTCTGGATATTTCTTTGTTAGGAGGTTTTTGATTACTGACTCAATCTCCTTTATAGTAATTTGTCTGTTCAGACTTTTTATTTCTTCATGATTCAGTCCTTGTAGATTGTATATTTTTAGGAATTCATCCATTTTGTAGTTTGTCCAATTTATTGGCACATCATTGTTAATAGGAGTCTCTATGATCCTTTATATTTGTGTGGTATCAGTTTTAATATTCTCTTTCATTTCTGATTTTATTTTTGTGTGTGTGTTCTCTCTTTTTTTCATGCTAAGTCTAGGTAAAAGATTGTCTGTTTTGTTTATCTTTTCCAAAACCAGCTTTTAGTTTCATTAATTTTTTATTGTCTTTTCATTTCTGTATATTGTTATGTGCATCCTTCTATTACCATGTTTCCCAACAATCAGCTCTAATGCGTCTTTTGGAACAAAAATTAATATAAGACCCGGTATTATATTATATTATACTGTATTATATTATATACCCAGTGGTATAGTAAAATAAGACCAGGTCTTATATTAATTTTTGCTCCAAAAGATGCATTAGAGCTGATTGCCCAGCTAGAGTTCATTTTCGGGGAAGCAGGGCAGATTTTGGGTAATTATTTTTTGAGATCCTTGAGGATTGTTGTTTGAGATTTTCATTATTTATTAATGTAGGCATTTTTTGCTATGAACTTTTTTGTTAGAACTGCTTTTGTGGTACGCCATGTATTTTGGCATCTTGTATTTCCATTTTCATTTGTCAAGGTATTTTTTTTAATTTCTCTTTTGTTTTCTTGTTTAACTCATTGGTTTTTCAGTCGCATGCTATTTAATCTCAACATTTTTGTGTGTTCTTGTTTTCTTCTTGTAATTGATTTCTACTTTTATACCATTGTGGTTGAAAAAGATGATTGATATGATTACAGTTTTCTTAAATTTGTTAAAACTAGAATTATGGCCTGAAATATGATCTATCCTGGAGAAGGTTCCATGTGCGCTTGAGAAGAATGTGTATTCTTTTAGTAAAATGTTCTGTACAAATCTGTTAAGTCCATCTGGTCTAATGTGTTGTTTAAGTCCATAGTTTTCTTATTGATTTTCTATCTGGATGATGTATCCATTGTTGAAAGTGGGGTATTAAAGTCCCCTACTATTATTGTATTGCTGTCTCTTTCTCCCATCATGTGTCTTAATAATTATGTTTTTAGGTGCTGCCTATGGTGGTTGCATAATTTTTTACAAATGCTATGTACTGTTGGATTGACCCTTTTATCATTATATAATGACCTTGTTTGTCTCTTATTACAGTTTTGGTTTAAAGTCTATTTTGTCTGATACAAGTATAGCTACCCCTGCTTTCTTTTGATTTCCATTTGCATGAAATCTTTTTTCCATCCCTTCACTGTCAGTCTCTGTGTGTGTCCTTATATCTGACGTGAGTCTTTTATAAGCAGCGTATAGTTGGGTCTTGTTTTTTCATCCATTCAGGCACTATCTATGCTCTGATTGGATAATTTAGTCTATTTACATTTAAAGTATTTATTGATAAGCACGGGCTTACAGTTGCCATGTTGTTACTTGTTTTCTGGCTATTTTGCTCTTTATCTCTTTGTGATTTGTAGTAGTGTCTTTAGATTCCTTTATTTTTATCTTTTATGTATCGATTATAAGTTTTTGTTTTATAGTTACCATGAGGCTTATATAAAACACCTTATATTTATAACAGTCTGTTGTAAGCTAATAACTTAAGTTCAAATGCATACTAAAGCTCTATATTTTTACTCTCCTTCTCTAGTTTTTATGGTTTTAATGTAATAATTTACAGCTTTTTACCTTGTGGATCCATTAAAAACTATCGTAGTTGCATTTATTTTTAATACATTTGTCTTTTACCTTTATACTAGATTTATGAGTCATATACCCACAATCGTTATAACAGTAGGGTATTCTCAATTGAAGTATATATTTGCATTTACAAGTGTAATTTATGCACAAATAAGAGATAATGGTGAGTTTTTCTTAGGTGGTTATTGTGCAGAGAAGTGGACAGACTGAGAATTTTTACTGCAGTTGCTCAGTCAGTGGGAAGTGTATGAGGAGTTGAGGGAGATGGAAAAAAAAAAAGGAATGTGTATTTTTGAGCTTTGATAAAGGGCAGGCCTAGGTGGATGAATGGATTTTTACTCAATATTCCAGCTCTGCCTAGTAAAGTTGTGTCAAGTTCAGCTCTCTGTCTTAGGCCACTATTTCTCCTTATGGGATTTTTCCTTTTGGGATGGACAAAAGGAAGAACAAAATGAAGATGAGATGGGAAAGAAGAAAGAGCTGTGTAAGGGAGTCATTATTTCTTAATGAATGTGAGTGTTTGGGTCATATTATACTATGCTTAATTATAAAACAAAATAGTGATTCTCATTTTACCCACAGCAATTTTTAGACTTTATATTTTTAAAGTTATTTACTGTAAATTTCAAGGACCATTGACCTATGGCAATGTTACCGTGTTTAGTAATGATCATATAAAATGTTAGGGGCACTTAAAAAGAAGAAGACATCTGAATTGGAGTATCTGTTTTGTATGTTAAATCTATAAGCCAAGAAATCCACTGTGGTTGTAGTGTGTGGGTGCTTTAGAACAAAAATAATTCCAACATTATCCAGATGAATAGACAATAACAAAAAATGAGCTTATTCCTGTGCAAGACCTATAATTGAGCTGGTGGGTGTTTATTTCCTGCCAGGTTTCTGTGAGTTCTCTGCATATGCAGAGCAAATATCCCTGACCCATATATATTATATTCTTGGTACCGATAGTGCATTGGTATATGTTCGTAAGTGATTCAATCTTTGATAAATGGCCTCCTGACATCAAAAGCTGGTCCTAGGCCTGAGTCGTCGTAATTTTTCTCAGGGACTTATATGATGGAACAGAAACCATGAACATCACGGTCATAAATGGCATCAGGTTGGCATTTTTAAGTGCTAGGTTAGAATTCAAAGTGATTTTGGCCAAATGGAAAAGAGGGTTCAAAAAGGAATGAATTCAAGTTTTGATGGAATGTATATGATACTACATGATATATGATAGAAGAGAATTATACATGGAAATGAGAACAGGTTGAAGGCGGAGGGGTTGGGAGATGACAATATGCCAGTTGGAGAACACAATAGCAAATAGATGTCACGTAAACTTCCTTGTACACCAGTTACCATGTGCCTACTCTAGGATTATGATATGAAGAAGTTGGTACTAGTATAACACGTATCACATTCAGCAAGAAAGAGCCTGGCTAAGACAGTGCTTTGTTAAGTGGTGATTTTGTCCACCTTTGATGATGATAGAGTAGTAGGCTGTGTTTAACTTAAGGTATGTTGTCTTTAGATATGTTTATGCTATCTATAGATAATGGGCCAGATTATATTATTTATATATATGGTATCCATAGGCATTGAACTCGGTACTTGATAAAGATAATAAAATATTAGTTTTTAATATCGCAACCTGTGTTGTAGAATGAGAACTCGATGCATTTTATTCTACAGTTAACTGCAGCATACACATTCAATTCAACTAAAACATTTACCCAGTGTATTCTATCTTTTATTTACTTTGTTAAGGAAGAGAGGAGAACCCTTTACCAGTGTGGCCAAGAAAATAATCTTTGTTCTGCTCCAGGATGTAGTTCTTTGTTATCTCTGTTTCTCTGATCCCTCTGTGCTTGTGCCAGCAGCTGTCTTTCGTTTGAGCACTCTTTCCCCTCCGATGGCACTCTGTGCTTTGGCAGTGGACAGAACCATCCTCTGACAGCAGTCCAAACTGAAAACGAATCTCTCATTGTATAATGTTATGATCCTTCCGGAGAAACACCAGAAAACATCACTTGAATATTTTAATTCTGCCTGTTGGTACGAACAGTAAATACTCCCTTTTGAAACTTCAAGTAGAGTGTTTTTTGAAATCCCTGTTTGGAGTTTGAATAATTGAGTCATTAAATCCTAGGGATGAAACCTTAGGGATGACTTTTCAAGATGTGTACAATCCCTTCTATGGCATTTTTGAAAGACGATCCTTCAGTTTTTAATGGATTACTAGCTATAATGGGATGCTTAGTCTCCGAGGCAGGCCATTTTATTTTCGAATGGCTTTAGTGGTTAAATTCTTATAATCTTCTTTCTTAGATAGGTGTCATTGAATTCTTAAAGTTAATAACTCCAACCTATTGGCTTCCTCCTGTTCTTAGGATAAAGACAAATTCCTTATCGTGGCTGTTCCTTATTCATCGTCTGGCCCCTGCCTGCATCTGCAGCTTTATACTGTATGTTCTTTCCTTAACCAATCAGTTCCAGCCACACTGACCTTTCAGTTTTCTTTCTTTGTTTTATTATTCCATAGGGTCTTTACATATACTGTTCCATCAGCCTAGAAAGCTGTTTTCACAATCTCCTTTCATCTTTCATCAAATTAACCTGTATCTTTTAGATTTCCAGCACAACCATTTCTTCGGTTAATTCTTTATGACCAGCCTGACTTAGATCACATCCCTTTGTTATATGTACTCATGGTGTTCTGTACCTCTTCTTTGTAGCTTGTATCACAGGTATGATTTAAATCAGTCAATTATTAATAGATGAATGTCTTTTTAGCCCATTACCCCAGTGTTTTTGTTCACTATGTGTTATTAGCACAGCACAGAGCCTGACCCAGGGCAGGTTGAATGGAATGAATGAAATGAGCACAGGTCTGCCTTTTAGGTAACAGGAAACTTTCACTTCTACACAATAATGCTTCAAAAATGTTGAGAGAACTAGAATGTGTGTCTTTAAAGAAAATGTTGCCCATGAACTGTCCTTACGTTGTCTTTCCTTTGACAAACCAGAGCCTTTCACCATCCTGGTGGCTCGCTCTCCTCTGCATGCTTTCAGATTGGTCAATATGCTTCATGTAGTGAGGCAATTAGTCCTGAAAATAATGCTTCGAAATTGTGCGAGTGCCTTAGATTTCAGAAACTCATATTAGAATGAGATAGCTTTTGTGAGCTGAACTAGTCTCTTGAGTGTGATATTTTAAGCTTTTGGTTCATTTTACGCGCATTAGTTTAATTTCCAGATAGGTTGTTTTGAAGAAATGCTGTACTTGGTTTCTGTCAGACTGGTTTTCTTTCTCAGTTACAGATTGGTGTTGGATTCTTTGAACCATGAGTAAACAAACTCCATGAGTAAAAGTAAAAGTAAGCCCTGAAAATCATTGTGAATTTTTGTGTATGTCAGTGAAACTATGAGCTTCAATATCAGTAATATGGAGTAAACATTTCCTGGACAGCATTTTACAGTAAAAATCCACTTTTATCCCTTCTGGCATTTTAGGAGAGAACAGTGCAAATGGTGGGATAGTACAAATCAAAGACCTTAAATAAACTATAATGCTCTTTGTATGTTTTAACATCAATGAAGTTAGTAAGTGTACCTATATGAGTAAATCATTGTTAACCTTGTTTTATCTAGATTAATTGATTGACTACTATTTGTTAGATATAATTGTCTACTATTTGTTAGATACTAAACTGAGTACCATTTTTCTGTCTTAGAGTAATAACTTATTTTTCTGATAATAAAGTCAATGCAAATTCAAAGAACATTTAGAAAATACACAGAACATAAAGATATTTGCCCTCTGTCCAGAAGTAACTACTATTAAAATATTGGTATGTTTGTTTTCATTTTCTAATTCAGTAAATATTGAGTGCATGCTATTTGCTATTATTTTAGAAGCTAGAGATAGATCAGTTCACAAAATAGATGGAATTCTTATTCTCGTGGAATTTATAACCTAGTGAGGGGAGGTAGAAAAATAAATAAAATATTAAATATATCAGCCGATGTACCGTAAACATATAAAGCAGAGTAGGGAGCTAGAGTGTTAAATAAGGTAGAAAGAGAAGACGTTTCTGAAAAAGTGACATTTGAGCAGAGAACTGAAGGAATCTTAGCAAATATCTGGTTCTAGATTGGGTCAGGCAGAGAGAATAGCAAGTGCAAAGGCCCTGAGACAGAAGTATGAAGGACATATTGGAGAACTTGCAAGCATGTCAGTGTGGCTGTAGCGGAGTCTGAGCAGAAGAGGGACACAGTCTGACTTATATTTTAAAAGACCCACCCTAGATACTCTATGAAGAACAGGCTATAAAGGAAGGGGGTAGAAGTAGGGAGACTAGTTCGGAGATTACTACAATGGAACAGGAAAGACAATATAATGACTTAGACCAAAGAGGTAGGAAGTAGCTAGATACTGGATATATTGTGAGAGGCATTAGGGTTTCCTCATGAATCGTAAGTGAGGGTGGGGGTGAGAGAAAGAGAAGTGGCAAATACATTTTTTTTCTCAAAGTTTAAAAATTTTAACTTTAGAAAAAGTTTAAATACAGAAAGTAGAAAACATACGTGTACAATCATGAGTATTTATAAAGCAAACATTTGTGTAACCATCAATACAGATTATGAGATGGAACATGAACATTACCCCCAAAGCCTCACTTCCGTCTCTTGCCAATTCCTAATTCCTTTCTTGTCCTAGAAGAACCCAGTAACTTGAGTTGTATGGTTATCACTTTCCAGCTTTTCTTTCAAACTTCATCACTTGTATCGGCGTCTCTAAAATACATAGTTTAGTTAGCTTGTTTATGAACATTATATAAACTGAGTAACACTTTGTGGATTCTTTTGGGTCTTTATTCTTTCCTACAAAATTATGTTTATGAGATTCATCTATATTGTAGGCAATAGTATGTTTGTTCATTTTGATTGCTGTATGGTAGTCCATTGTATGACTATGCCATAAGGTATCCATTCTTCAGCTGATAGTAATGAACATTTTTGTATGTGTATCCTGGTGCACCTGGGATTTTCTAGAGTATACTTCTAAAAAATGAATAGCTGGGTTTTAGAGAATGTGATTCTTTTGTTTCTAGATATTGCTAAACTGGTTCCAAAGTGTCCCAATTTTGACTTCCAACAGCAGTGATTTCACATTATTCCACATCTTTGCCCAAACTTATTATTTTTGTTAATCTGGTGGATGGGTATTGGTTCATTGTGGTATTAATTTTCATTGCTTTGGCTGCTAATGAGGTTAAGAATTGATCTGTATGCTTACTGGCTTTGTGTGTGTGTATGTTTATGTATGTATATATGTGTGTGAAGTGCTTGTTCAAGCCTCTTGACCATTTTTATTCTGGGTTGCATTTTTCTTTTTGATTTGTGGGAGTTGGTTATTAAATTTATGAATGAGACCTTTATTGCTTATGGTTAGAACTTTGTGTTTTGTTAAAGAAGGAAAATTTTCCACAACCTGAGGTCATAAATATATTATCCTAATTTTTGAGAGCGTCATTTTATTTTTCACATGTAGCCTTAACTTTTTCTTTTGCACAAACACTGTAATGGTTTATTTTACAAATGTGCTTCTGAAATACGTAATTTATCATTTTTATGAGGTTCATTAATCTTTGGACTCTAAAGAAACAATACACTGAAGGCATTTCCCAAGAATATTTTATAAGCTTATGTAATATAGAAAAACTATGTCAGAAGCCCAATCCAGGACACTCTCATGTTTAAGATTAAAATAAAACTTAAAAAAAAAACAAAAAGCTTTTAAATTCAAACATGGCTTACTTTATTTTTTTTCTTGTTTGTATATGCTTTTTTTTTTTTGGTTTTCTTAAAGCAATGGAGTGAATGAAATAAAAGTTGTTTCAGTTTTTTTGAGCACCCACATCAACCGAGATTTTAGGTGATAAATTTATGACATACCGTGTTTCCCAGAAAATAGACCTTGCCGGACAATCAGCTCTAATACGTCTTTTGGAGCAAAAATTAATGTAAGACCCACTGTTATATTATATTATACCTGGTCTTATATAAGACCCGGTCTTATGTTATATAAGACCCGGTATTATATTATATTATATTATATTATATTATATTATATTATATTATATTATATTATATTATATTGTGCCTGGTATTATATTATATTATATTATATTATATTATATTATATTATATTATATTATATTATATTACATTACATTATATTATATTATGTAAGACCCAGTCTTATAGTAAAATAATTTTTGCTCCAAAAGACGCATTAGAGCTGATTGTCCAGCTAGGTCTTATTTTTGGGGAAACACAGTAACTAAAGAGTGACTTGTTTTACTTAGAAAAGTATTATTTCAAGAAAAATTATTTTTTAAAGTGTTTATATTTCCTTTCATTTTGGAATATGGATAATTTACAAAAAAAACAATAAATGTTATAAAGGAAAATAAAGCAGGGTAAGATAAAAGAGAATGATAGGGTTATTTTTGAGGAGATTGAAGAAGGCCTCTTTGAGGAGGTGACATTTAAACAGAAACTGAGTGAAATAAGAAGTAAAGCCTGAAGAGATCTCAGAGAAGGGAATTCCAAGTAGAAGGAATAGCAACTTCAAATGTTGGAAACGAGCAAAGGTATTGAGGCTGTAGTGGAGTGCAGTTGTAAATTTATTCAGTTTCTAATTATACTTGAAAATGTTTTCAAAGTCAATTCTAAATAAGATGTACCTTATATACTGCCACGAATATAATCTTTCACAAGTATTTCTACCAATTCATCAGTAGCCTGTTCAAACAGTAAACCTCCTGTTTACTAGTTATTTCTGATTGTTTATCAAAGTCTTTATTTATAGTTGGCCTGTCAATGTGAGTAAAGAAATCACTAACCATCGTTAATTAATCTCTGTTTTTGTTGAACTTGAGGTGTGATACTTAGAGTTGTCTCCTTGAGCCACTCCATCAAAAATCAATGTCTTCGGTTTGGAATAGCTGAAATTGAGACTTTAAATTTTAGGCACATATTTGGAACCACTTATTTTTTCTTTCTGCACCTTAACAATATAGTGTGTTTCTTCATATCACTGGTTGTTTGAGCTGCTTCTTGTACCTCAGGCCCAGCTGTTAAAAGATGACTATCTTTGTGAGGTACCTCCTCAGGGCTACTCGGTGACTTTTAGTGTGCTATGGAGTCTGCGTTTTAAGCCATGACATCCCAAACATATCCTCCAAATTTGGTGAAAATACATCCAACTGCTTTCACATGAAATGGAAAAAAGCAAACAAACTTAATTTTATTTGTTTATGAAGGTAGGACAATTAAGTTCACAAACTTACCCTAGAAAAAGTGCTAGATATCTCATTGCTGAATATCACTACAATCACGTGTGAAGTACTCCCCTTGGAAAGCTATGCACCGACACCAGCACCTAGTCCACCCTTCAAAACAATTTTGGAACTCTTTCTGGAATGGCCATCAGAGCTGTCATTGTATTATCCTTGATGTCTTGAATGTCATCAAAATGTCTTCCTTTCAATATTTCCTTTCACGTAAAGAAAGAAGTCATTGGGGGCCAGATCAGGTGAATAGGGAGGGTGTTCCAATACATTTATTTGTTTGTTAGCTAAAAACTCCCTCACAGACAGTGCTGTGTGAGCTGGTGCACTGTTGTGATGCAAGAGTCATGAATTGTTGGTGAAAAGTTCAGGTTGTCTAACTTGGTCACAAAGCCTTTTCAGCACTTCCAAATAGTAAACCTGGTTAACTCTTTGCCCAGTCAGTACAAATTCATAATGAATAATCTCTCTGATACAAATAAAAGGGTTAGCAACATCATTGCAACAAGTTCGTGAACTTAATTGTCAGACTTCATATATTTATTATCTGTACTTCTCTAAAAGGAATTTGAGACATTGAAACTCAAAACAAATCTAAAAATAAAAATAAAATACCAGTTTTAAAGGAAAATGGGAATACAAAAAAGCAAAACAAAAATTAAAATTATGAATAGAATATCAATATAGAGGAAATTGAGAATACATATGTGAGGGGGCTACTTTAGTTGTGACTACCTGATTTGGATACGAAAGTCTGCACTACAGTATGTTTATAACACCACAGCATACCTAGACAATTTCATCTGTTTGGATCGTTTGTTTCAGTAGTTAGGCTGCCTAACTACATTCTTAATTTATAATCAACAGCTTAATCAGAACTTTTCATCTTAATTTCTACTTTATTGGCCAGAGACCAGTCTACTGATATAGGTACCATTTATCCATAACCTACTATGTGCCATGCATCAAACAGAAGCACAACCCTTTTCAGAATACTGTTAAGTAGGAATTTTATAAATGAGGAAACAAATTCATAGGATTTTACAGATGAAGAAAGTGAGGTTGAGACACGCTAAATGACTTGCTAAGGGCGCACAGCCAGTGAGGCAGAGTCAGGGTTTCAATGGAGATTTGAGTAAATTTAAAGTCTTTCTATTATACCATTCTGTTTTGAAGAAATTTTACTTAAATGTGCATGTGGCGTTTTTTACATATGCAGTATAGTTTAAACATTATGTAAACAGGACATTTTTTTTTTATTCCTATGTGCAGCTGAAAAAGAAATTTTAAAGACTTAAGAATAGTTACTTAAAAAAAAAAAAAGAATTGCTACTTTTTGTTTAGCTGCCATTACCATGTCCAATCCACTTGTTTTCTAATTACCTTGTGTGTGCTTTTGGTAAGACCACTTACTCCTCTGGTCCTAATTAAGAATTTATATTGAATGGTTTAGTGGCAAAAAATTAACATTTGGGCATTTTTGCTGTTGTTAAAGATAATAGGGTTTTATTGGCTCTCATAATTGGGACGTTACAGATGGAGCTGTCTTCAGAGACGGGTGAATTCAGGGGCTCAAACTATGTCATCAGGAGAACTTGAGTTTGCTGCTCTTGCTCTACTTCCCTTCGAGGGTTGGCCTTGTCTCCCAGTGTAGACAGCCTTCCTCCAAGCAGGAAATAGCAGTTGACATATCTGCCATCAGTCCTGGGGCTATATTATCATGACTTGTAATCAACCAGAAAATGTGAGCCTCTTTCTTCCAGTGACTGTCAATCAAATCCCATAGGAAGGCGCTCATTGGCCCTCCTTGGCCACACAGCTAAGTCTTCGACCAATACCTAGAGCCCAGGTCGTGGTAAACCCTGATTGGTCAGGACTAATCACACCCCCCCCCCCTTCAGGGGGAGCACTGTGCTGAGCAGGGGAAGTTTTCGTTTATTGGTTTAAAAGTACATAAGTGTGCAGTATGTTCTCACTACACACACTATATCCACAAACAAGATATGTTTTATTTTGCATATGTTAACCTATTGTTTAAATGTTATATTTCATTTATTCTTCTGCAACTTGCCTTTTTTTACTTCAACATACGAGGTATGATCAAAAGATATGGTGAATGTTTAAATTAAAAAAATTATTACAGTAAAAGACACATTCCCATTAATCACTCTCAAAATACTCCTCCTCAGTTGGAACACACTTATCCCATCATTCTTGCCACTTTCTGAAGCAGTTCTGGAAGTCCTCTTTTGTGTCTTTACTTCATTCTCCATCATGGCAATGCTCTGTGTCACACATCGCTTCTGGTACTGCAATTTCTGTCAAATAAAAACATTACAGTGTGTCCTCATCCACCTTATTTACTGGATCTGGCACCGTGCGACTTCTGGCTCTTCCCCAAAGTCAAAATGAAAGGTAAATGTTTTGAATTGATTCAGAACATTGAGGCAGCCACGGCAGCGTAACTGAAGACACTCACGAAAGAGGACTTCAGAACTGCTTCAGAAAGTGGCAAGAAGGATGGGATAAGTGTGTTCAAAGCGAGGAGGAGTATTTTGAGGGAGATTAAAAGCAATGTCTTTTACTGTAATAAGTTTTTTTTATTTAAACATTCACCATATTGGTTGATCACACCTGGTATATCTGAGATTCATCCTAAACAATATGTGTAGCTCTTGTTCATTGTTTTTTTCTCCCTGACTCATAGTATTCCATTATAAAAGCATTCCAAAATTGTCCCTTCACTTAATGATGAATATCTAGGATGTTTCCATTTTTTGTTTGTTGTGACTAGACCATTATTGTATGTGTTTCGAGACATGGTTGCTAGATTTTCTCTAGACTGAAATATAGATGTGGAATTACTGGATTATAGTTTCTATCTTATATTGTGAAAACAAATTCTTAACCTCACATAATTATCATTTTTTGGTTTGTTGTTATAGTAATAACATTTAAGATTTACTCTCTTAGCAACTTTCAAGTATACAATGAAGTATTGTTAATTGTAGTCACCATGCTATCCATTAGGTCCTCAGAACTCATTTCTCTCATAACTGGAAATTTGTACTCTTTGACAACTACACATTTTCCCCATTCCTCAGCCCCTGGCAACCTACAATTGACTTTCTGTTAAAATGAGTTTAGCTTTTTTCAGATTCCACACGTAAGTGACATCATATAGTATTTTTCTTTGTCTGAATTGCTTCACTTAGCATAATGCCCTCAAAGTCCATCAGTGTTGTCACAAATGGCAGGATTCTTTTATGGCTAAATACTCTTCCATTGTATATACACACATACCACATTTTATTTATCCATTTATTCATTGGTGGACTTCTAGGTTGTTTCTATGTCTTGGCTATTGTGAATAATGCTGCAGTGATCAAGGGGTACAGCTATGTCTATGAGATAGACTTTATTTCCTTTGGCAAATACCCAGAAGTGGGTTCACATGGTAGTTATGTTTTTAGAGCGTGTACCAATTTACATTCCTACCAGCAGTGAACAAGGGTTCCCTGTTTTCCAAATACTCACCAGTATTGTTTATCTCTTGTCTTTTTGATAATAGTTATTCCAAAGGTATGAGGTGATATCTCATTGTGATTTTGATTTACTTTTCCCTGATGATTGGTGATGTTGAATACCTTTCCATGTAGTTGATGGCCATTTATATGTCTTCTTTGGGGAAATGTCTATTCAGGGCACTTGAACATTTTTAAATCAGATTTTTTTTTTGCTTTTGAGTTGTATGACACGCACATAGAGGTGAGGGCTGGGACCAGCATTAGGGGCCAGGTCAACTGTGGGCACAGTAGGAGTTGCTGAGGCCCTGGCTGTCTGCATGCACTTAGGGGGTTGTAGGGACTAGTTGTGGCACACGTACAGCAGTGGAGGCTGGTAGAAGGAGGTGGGCAGGAGGTGTGTGAATAGCAGGGATCAGCTGGGGGTCTCCGCTGGCGTCTTGCGTGTGTGCAGCAGCAGAGGCCAGGGCTGGCTGCAGGTTCATATCCAAGGTTTGGGTGGAAGGGGTAGGGTAATAGTGGAGAGAGCCTCTGTCTGCAAACAGAAAAACCCGTGGGTTAAAAACCTCAGTGGCAAAATTTGCTGGGGGTCCACAGCAGCTGTGAAGGCTGTTGGTTTCTTCAGTGGTGAAAGCTGCACTGTTCTGGGATTAGTCTGCAACTAGGCCCTCAGTGATGACAACCGGGGAGTCTGCAGCATCTGTGAGGTCTGTGAGGTAATCAGTAGCGAAGGCTGCTGTGGTCTTCTGCAGAGCAGGCTACTGGGAACCCCAGTTGTTCCCGCTCCATGGCTAATCCTGGTAGCCTTGCCCTTCTTTCTTGTTCCTGGCAATCTGTGGACATCACAAAGGTGGATCCTTTGTGTGGTGCTCTGAAAACCTGGGGAAGCTGGTCACTCACTCCCCTCTCCTTTTCCCAGGAGAGTGTTTCTTCTTGGCACTGAGCAGTGTCAGCATGGGGGTGGGATGATGCAGGCAAAATGGAACTGTTCTTGTCTCCTTTTTATATGGTTATTCTCATGTTTTTTGCTCTACTGTATTGTGAAGTTTTTTAAGTGGACTCCTGAGCTCTCCCAGAGCTATTTTTCTTCACGATAGCTGTCTAATTGTTGATCTTTGTTGGGGGTAGAGGGGATTGGGGCTGGGGTCTCCTATCTCATCATCTTGGTGACACCACTCAAACTAATATTCTTGATACTAAATCCTTTGTTGGGCATGCATATGAAGGACAAATATTTTCCAGTCTGCGGTTTGCTTGTTTTTTTAAATGATGGCTTTTGATGCAGAACACCAAAAGTTTCATACAGTCAACTTAATCACTTGTCTTCATTTGTTATGCTTTCTGTGTCCTGTTTGAAATCTCCCATGCTCAGAGATCATTAGGATAAAGCTTTTGTGTTTTCTTCTGAAAATCTTAAAATTTGGCTTTGAAAATTTAGGTCTTAAACCTATTTGGAATTTAGGTCTTAAATCTGTTTGTTTTTATGTATTAAGGATTCAAACTTTGTGTTGACTTATTTAATTTGTCAGATAACTGATTGCCAGTTATTTATTTCATATACTTTGTGCAGGGCATTGTATGAAATGCTATAGGAAATACAATTTTGTCCCTAAAGGACAGAGATGTAACCAGCATCATACAAGGTTTGTGCCCTGTTCACACATTCTATTAAGTCCTAACAACAATCTGGAGGTAGTTGTTATTTATCTGCATTTTATAAATAAACAAACAGGCTCAGAGAAGTGAAATGACTTGGGTAAGATCATGTAGTTAGTAAGTAGTGGAACTGAGATTTGAGCCTAGATCTTTCTAACAAACTACATGTTGGAGATAAGGCAATGATTATCGAGAAATTAAATAATTAAAGATGATAACATATTGTGGGCTCAAGAATAGTGTATGAATGAATATACTATGTGGTATCACAGGCTAGTACTGCAAAGGTTAATTGTCATGTGGGCTTGAAGTAGAGAAAGGGAAGAGTTCATTCTCTGTTATAATTTTGAATCTTTCATGTAGGAAATGGAATTTGAAGAATGGGGAGCATCTGGGAGAGTGGAATGAGGTGAGGATTGAGAGAAATATTAACGGAGACAAACTGGATCAAAGGGTTAATAAGCCAAAGCCCTAAAAATGGAGAAATTTAAAATTTAATTTGGGGTTATGGATGAAGGGAATTGAAGACTAATTTGGCTTCAGTACAAAATAATAGGAATTAAGACAGGAAGATTAGGTTGCAGCCAAATTACGCTGGATGTTAAATTCAGTTCAACTAATACTGAGAACTTACTATATGCCACATTGTATTGTCTAAGTCTTTTTTTGCTCCCTCACTTTTTGTTACAACCCATATCCAATCTTTCAGGCGGTGATTCAGAAATATCTTCCAACTCTGCTTATGTCTCAGCACTTCCACTAGTTCCACCCTGATCCAAGCCATCATTGTCTCTCAGCTGTATTATTGTAATGTCTTCCTGACTGGTCTCCTTATTTCCTCCCTTGCCTCTCTTCAGTCTCAACAGAGCAAACAGAGTGACTGTGTTAAGATATCAGTCAGATCACGCCACTGCTCCAAACTTGCAATGGTTTCTTATCTTCTCAGAGTAAAGCCAAAGTCGTTACAACGGTCTGTTGCAGTCCACACAACCCTTGTTACCTTTCTGAACTAATTTTCTACTGTCCTCACTCTAGGTCATTCTCCTCTAACCCACTGGCCTTTTTGTTGCTCTTTATATATGTCAGGTCTCTGGACTTGTTTCTGCTGCCTACAATTTCTTCTCTCTAAGTAGCAGTGTGCCTTCCTCCCTCACCTCCTTTAGGTCTTTGTTCAAATATGACTGGTATTGAGGCCTTCCCTGGTCATCCTATTTAAAATTGCAGTGTTTCCTTCCTGGCACTTGTTCCCTTCTCCTGCGTTATTTTTCTCTAAAGCATTTGTCACCTTTGATAGTCTATATTTTGCATCTTTGCCCCCCTGCCACCTCACTAAAATGTTAGGAATTTTGCTCCTGCTTTATCTGTAGCATTTAGAACTTGTTGAATGGATGAATGAATGAATGTAAAGAGTGTTGCTTGTGTATATAATGGCTCACTAATCAATCAAAAGTGTTTTGAAGATTCTTTTCGGCTCAGTATATATATCAGCTATAGTACTCTCCGTGCCTTTTGTTGGAATATGCATCATTCATTCATGCACGCTTCCTTCCCTGAGTTGGACCCTGCTCTTCCCACAGCCTACTCTGCACTCCACTAACCTCTACACGGAAGTTCTTTCTCATCATTTAAGATCCAGTTCAAATGCTCCTTTTTGGAAACACTTTATGGAAACCTTCACTAATAGTCTTCCCATTCCCCAGGCATAAATAGTTTTTCTTTTCTCTTTGATATCACAGAATTGTTCATGCCATTCTATTAGGACAATTGCATCCTATTAAAATATCTCTTGTCCAACCTGCCCCCCACCCCTCGCCTCCTCTGAATTTCTTCAGGTCACAGAACTATTTATTTAAATATTTGTACCTGTGTTAATGCATGGTAGGTGCCTTGTACACAGTAAATGAATAATAAATATTTTTAAAAGAATGAAGCAATATAAACGAGTTTTTAAATTAGTGCTGGAGGTAGATCTTAAGATTGCTTTCCATGGTCCTTACGATGTAATCATGTTAAGGCTCATTGAGATAGTTTGGAATATCTAGTATATTATTCTTTTGGGGGACATTCGAACAGTGTTTAATGATATAAACAGCATGATTTGGAGCTTTACTTATGGCACAGAAGTCACTCAGTGAAAATGATGTTTTAGGAAAAGGCTTTCAATCCTGGCCATATTCATTCTTTCTTCTACTGGTTGAGAAGTTGCAATTTCTATTTCTATTTTTTTGAGTCATCCTTATAGTTTTAAAATGCATGTTTGACTCAATAAACTCTAAATTCAACTAGTGGTTTTACCCTTTTTCTGAACTATAGAACAGTTTATCTTTTTCATTTCTTCTTTCATAAATTGTCTATTATTTTCACCTTAATTTTTAAACCCTTAAAAAGTTGTCATTATTTTAGTAATTTGCTTTTACAGTCAATGCTTTTTCAAATTTACTCCCAGGTTTGCTAATTTATTTCTTCACCTTGGCCTCTCTTTTTGTGTTCAATTTATTTCTTCATTAAATATTTTCTTTAATAGTTCTTATAACAATTATACACTAATAGTAAACATATCTTCACTTGTTTAAAACTATTTTATTTCTGCACCCTTGAATCATTACTTAAATGGCAGAAAATTCAAGATTGATAAGTATTTTCCCTCATTTTATAGATATTATTTCATTATCATCACTCTTAAGAAGTAATTTTGTGCAGGTAATTAAAAAGAAATCTAAGTTTGCTTTCAAAATTCTTCGTTACTGGTGTCTAGAATTTATCTGTTTATTCGTTTTTAATTTTATGTGCTTAACCAAGAGGAAAAAATTATGTCTTTTTATCAATTCTTGAAAAATTTTGTCTTTAGCTCATTGAATATTGCCGCTCCCATGTTGTTGTTATTTGTTTTCTGGGGCTTCTTTTTTTAAAAATTAAATTTATTGAGGTGACATTGTTTAATAACATTGGATACATTTCAAGTGTACAGTTCTATAGTATATCATCTGTGTATTGGATTGTGTGCTCCACACCCAGAGTCTAGTCTTCCTCCCTGACAGTGTATTTGACCCCCTTTACCCTCTTCTACCTCCCCCACCCCACTTACTCTCTGGTAACCACTAGACTGTTTATGTCTATGATTTTGTTTCTTTGTTTGTTTATCACTTTCTGTTTTATATCCCACATATGAGTGAAATCATATGGTTATTATCATTTTCTGTTGTCTTAATTTGCTTAGCATGATAATTTCAAGATCCATCCATGCAGTCACAAATGGCAGTATTTCATCTCTTCTTACAGCCCAGTAATATTCCATTGTGTATATGTACCACATCTTCTTTATCCGCTCATCCATTGAAGACACTTGGGATTTTTCCATCTCATGGCTACTGTGAATAATGGTGCAGTGACCATAGGGGTACATACCGTGTTTCCCCGAAAATAGGACCTAGCCTGATCGTCAGCTCTAATGATTCTTTTGGAGAAAAAAATAATATAAGATCTGGTATTATATTATATTATATTATATTATATTATATTATATTATATTATATTAAAGACCCGGTCTTATATAAAAGACTGGGTCTTATATTAAAATAAGACCAGGTCTCATGTTAATTTTCACTCCAAAAGATGCATTAGAGCTGATGGTCTGGCTAGGTTTTATTTTTGGGAAAACACGGTATATCTTTCAAATATATGTTTTCAAATTTTTGAGATAGATACCCAGAAGAGGGGTTGCTGGGTCATGTGGTAACTCTGTTCTTAATTTTTTGAGGAAACTTTATACTGTTTTCCGTAGTGGCTGGACCACTTTACATTCCCACCAGCAATGTATGAGGGTTCCTTTTTCTCCACAGTCTCTCCAACACTTGTTATTTCTTGTCTTATTGATAATAGCCATTCTAACAGGTATGAGTTGGTATCTCATTATGGTTTTGATTTGTATTTCCCTTCTAGCTGGTGAAGGTGAACATCTTTTCGTATACCTGTTGGCTATATATGTCTTCTTGGGAAAAGTGTCCAGGTCCTCTGCCCATTTTTTAATTGGGTTGTTTGTGTTTTTGTTATTGAGTTGTACAAGTTCTTTATATATGTTGGATATTAGCCCATAATTGGAGATATTGTTTGCAAATATCTTCTACCATTCAGTTGGTCGACTTTTTGTTTTGTTGATGGTTTCTTTTACAGTGCAGAAGCTTTTTAGTTTGATATAGTCCTATTTATTTTTGGTTTCACTTCTTTTGCCTTTGGGGTCAAGTTTATAAGTGCATACTCGGAAGTTTAGCGCCTATGTTTTCTTCTATGTATTTTATTTCAGATCTTGTATTTAGGTCTTTGATCCATTTTGAGTTAATTTTTGTGTATGGTGTCAAATAACAGTCTAGTTTCATTCTTTTTGCATATGGTTTTCCAATTTTCCCAACACCGTTTGTTGAAGAGGCTTTCTTGTCTCTGTTGTTTGTTTTTGGCTCTTTGGTCAAAAATTAGTTGCCCATATACATGTGGGTTTTTTCTGGACTTTCAATTTTGTTCCATTGCTCTGTGTGTCTATTTTTCTGCCAGTACCATACTGTTTTGATTATTATAGCTTTGTAATATAATTTGAAGTCAGTGAGTATAATACCTCTAGCTTTGTTGTTTTCTCTCAGGATTGCTTTGGCTATTTGGGGTCTTTTGTGATTTCATATAAATTGGATGAATTTTTGTTTTATTTCTTTGAAAAATGCCATTGGGATTTTGATGGGGATTACATTAAATCTGGATATTGCTTTAGGTAGCATTGCCACTTTAATTATGTTGATATTTTCCAATCCTTGAACATAGAATATCTTTCCATTTTTTTGTGTTGTTTTCAATTTCTTTCAATAATGTCTTGTAGTTTTCAGTGTACATGTTCTTCACATGTACATGTGAAGTTTATTTCTTGCTATTCTTTTTGTTGTAATTGTAAATGGAATGATTTTTTTTCATTGCTGTTTCTGAAATTTTATTGTTAGCATATAGAACACAATGGATTTTTGTACAATGGTTTTGTATCCTGCAATTTTACTCTATTTATTTATTGTTTCTAATAGTTTTTTGAAGGAGTCTTTAGGGTTTTCTATGTAAAGAATCATGTCATCTGCAAAAAGTGGCCATTTGACTTAGTCGTTCTCAAATTGAATGCCTTATATTTCTTCCTCTTGCCTGATCGCTCTGGCTAGGACTTCCAGCACTATGTTGAATACCAGTGGAGAGAGTGGGCATCTTTGTCTTTTTCCTGGTCTTAGAGGAAAAGTTTTCAGCTTTTTCACCATTGAGTTGATATTAGCTGAGGTTTTGTCACATATGGCCTTTATTATGTTGAGGTACTTTCCTTCTATACCCATTTATTGAGTGTTTTAATCATCAATGAATGTTGTATCTTGTGAAATGCCTTTTTTGCATCTACTGAAATGATTATTATACTTTATTTTGTTAATAGGGTGTAGCTCATTGATTTATTTACATAGGTTTAACTATCCTTGAACCCCAGAATGAACCCCTTGAACCCCAGAATGAACTCCACTTGCTAATGATGTATTATCTTTTGAATGTACTATTGTAGTCGATTTGCTAGTATTTCATTTAGGATAGCTGGACCTATATTCATCAGCGATATTGATCTATAATTTTCTTTCTTTGTGTTGTCCTTGCTGGGTTTTGGTATCAGAGTAATGTTGGTCTCATGTAACAAAATAGGAAGTTTTGCCTCTTTATTTTTTGCAAGAGTTTGAGAAAGATAGGTATTAAATCTTCTTTGAATGTTTGGTAGAATTCACTAGTAAAGTCATCTGGTTCTGGGACTTCTCTTAGACATATGTCTGTCTTGATTATTCTGATCTTCATACCTGTTAGTGTTTTCTGTTCCTTTTCATTTTTTTCTCTCTCTGTATTACATTCTGGATAAGAATCTTATATGCTTTTTTCTTTTCCCTCAGAGCTGTCTAATCAGTTTTCTAACCAAAACCTTTGAGTCCATTGAGTTAATTTCAATGACTATTTTTTCATATGTAGAATTTCTTAGATTCTTTTTCATATTTGCATATTATTTTCCATCATGTTATCTTGTACTTCCTTATGGTTTTATAACTTCTTTTATCTTTTTAATCAACATAAATCCTGTCATTTTATAGTCTATTTCAGTTCTAGTTTTACAAGTTCCTTAGGTTCTTATCCTCCTATTTGATGTGTCTGCTGTCTTTCATGGTCCATTATTTTCCTATGTGTTTTATGCATTTAAATTTTAAATGATAAAATTTAAAAATACCTGTCTATTTATATTATTCTGAATGTAATATGAGGTTTCTAGAGCAGAGATCAAAGCT
Organism: Rhinolophus sinicus; assembly: GCF_036562045.2. Taxonomy (NCBI): domain Eukaryota; kingdom Metazoa; phylum Chordata; class Mammalia; order Chiroptera; family Rhinolophidae; genus Rhinolophus; species Rhinolophus sinicus. The sequence continues at coordinate 109,949,156 of NC_133756.1, forward strand.
ATTATTTCTTATATTATTAATAATAACTGCATTAGTTCTTCTTGCCCCAATTCTTTCCTCCTTCTAGGGTGATGTGATGCGAAGCAAAGTCACTTGATATGTATTGAAGTCTATTCTATAGGAGAGGAACCCTAAAATTTTGAATCTGGCAGTTCATAAAATATAGTTTAACTAGCTGTCACACTCCTCTCCAGAGAGAGGGAGAGAAAGCTACCTAATTTCTCTAATGTATAAAAGAAGAGAGGAAAGAGAAAGGGCAGGATTTCTGTTTTTACCCTTTGGAATGTAAATACATGTCTGCAGGGAGAAGATTAGATGCTTACCGTCTCTGGGTTTACAATGCCTGGAATACTTCCGTGTCTCATCCGCTTTTGAAATCTAAACACATACTCCTAGGATGGTAAATCTCTCAGCAGTTCTACCACTGTTCTGTCATCATATAACTTCTGAGGCTTGTCGTCTAACTCAGGTCCAGTACAATTTGCTCAGAAAACCCTAACCATGTAGAAACGTGAAAATACTCATTTCCTGATGGTAACATCTTCAGCAGAACTCTTTCCCCTGCTCCTGTGGGTATCCCATATGGCCTAGCTTGTACGAAGTTTTATCCAAAGTGGTTTTGCTTTTGCTTCTTCCAAGTGCCTCAGGTATATTAGTGGGCCAAGATTAATTTTTTTTTTTAATGTCAAGTTATTGGATTGTGGATTTCTATAAAAAATAGTAGGTTAATTTCGTTTTCATACCTGTATGATTTCTCATTAGAGACACTTTTCCTGGCTTGTGGTTATCTGAGGAGAAAAATGTCCCAGGCAGAGGAATAGCAAACACAAAACTTGATGAGAATGTTAGAAGGACAGTGTGGCTGGAAGGGGAGAGAGTGATGGGCAGAATAGCAAGAATGAAGTTAGAGAGGTAGTGGGATGGGATAGACTATGGGTAGGATCTGGGAGACCAATAATGTAGCTATTGAAATTACCCAAGTGAGAGATGATGGCTTCTTTGACCAAGATGGTGGGGTAGGTAGAGGTGGTAAGAAGCAGTCATGTTTGAGCTACATTTAGAAGGAAGAGCTGAAAGGATTTGCTGATAGATTGAATGTAAGAGAAAGAGTTAATATATTAACAACTTTATGGTTCTTGTTTTGCCCAACTGGAAGAATTGAGGTTCCATTTATTGAGGTGGGAAGAGTATGCACACTCAGTCAAGGTGTACTGAATGAAATAACGAAGGAGAAATGAATATACGATTTTAAAAGAATGTGTATAAACACGAGATCGTGCACCTTCAATATGCTTTTGATAGCTAAGCTATAAGCTCCAGAAAGGCAGGAACTATTTTGTTTACCACTGTATATCTGGCAACTAATATATATATATATATATATATATATATATATATATATATATATATATATATAATGCAACTTATCTGTGTCTATATTTTTGTTTCTGTCTCTGTGTCTCTATGTATATATGGTGTATATGTGCATATATATCTATGCACATATACATTTTGAGTGAATGGATGAATGGAGGGTGCATGTGACATGCTTCGCTTTTATTGTGCAACAGAACGTTACAATGAATACGGGTTGCAATGTCTTGGTGCTAATGTAAGTCTCATTTTGGTACTTGTATTTATGATCTTACCACAGCATTATAACTCAATGAAATGAACTTTTCAATATTCAGTAGAACAAATATATACATATTTTCGTCCAGAGGAACTTTATTGTGCAAATGCTGCAAAGAGCTACATATTATCACTGTTGTCTTCTGATAATACTTTCCTTAAAAAAATTGCTTAGCATTTATAAATACATTCACCAATGTACAATGTAGATAGGGTAGGCGTTATTAATCATTATTTTAGCTATGAAAACTCTGAGCTCAGAAGAATAAACAACTTGCCCTCAGTCACAGAAGTAGTAAACTATGATGCCAAGATTTAAATTGAGTCTACAGCTTTTTCAGCTAAACAATTCTGCCTCTTAACCAGCTGTTGCAGTAGTAGCATCAGCATCTAAGACTAAGTACTTTGCATTGGGCACCAGAGAGCTGTGACAAACTCAGGGTGATGACATAGCAGAGGACAGAGGTTTGAATCCTGCTCTACAAATTCTTTAGTAAGTTATTTTGCTCACTTCTCTAAAACTCAGTTTCCTTATCTGAAAAATGGGTACAAATCTAAATCTCAAAATCTTATTATGAGAGTTGAATATGATAGTATATTAAATACATAGTATAGTGCTTGCCTTATAGTAGGTATCAAGATAATTGTACCTGCCATTATTATTATATGCTTCTGTGCTCTCCATTGTCACTCTGTCTCTGGTGCAGTTCTCTCCCATGCACTCAATTCCAATATCTGAGGATGAATATATATATTTTTTGATCTTCCCCACACATAAGTCATTTCTTTTATCTTCCTTTAATCTGTCCTTAACCTTGCCTGTATATTAATATATCATAAATTTTCTGAGACTTTCTATTTCCATAGACATTATGTGTTAATACCACTTCAAAATTCTGAGATATGTTCAAGAAAAACACAGTATTGCCTATTTTTTCCCTGACAGAATCTTAATTTTTTAAAATCAGTCTGCAGTTATTATTGACTGATTAATTTAATATGAGGCTCCTGAAACAAAGAATATGTCCAATCTTAGGTGTTCCATAGATCATTTAGATTGTTTTTTATTCTTAGCTCTATAACATGACTCACTCCAACTCAAAATTTTGCATGTGGTAGACTTACCTAATTTGGATATTTATCCTCCATCAACATTGGCAATATTATCCATATACTCTCAGTTTAATTCAAAGACAATTATTGAGCCCTATGGTATCAGTTAGGATTTGCATTAACCTGCAGGTAACAGAGACATCAACATTATGCTTGATGAAATAATTTGTTTTTTTTTCTTTAAAACAAGAAGTCCAGAGGAAAACAGGCCATGATTGCTGCAGTGACTCCATTGTTTCATCAATTTCCCAGCTTCCTACTATCTTTCCATTCCATACTTCATAACACGTGGCTTTTGTCTTCATGCCCATCAGCTCATGATAGCAAGATGTAGCTACTACTGCAGGCTCACAGGCAAAACAGGCTGGAAGTGCAAGAATTAAGGAAAAACATAATTAGCAGCATTAAATGAGGAAAACAAAATCTTGTGTCTATCGTTCAGAACTGAGTCAGAGTCACACAGCTCCCTACCTGCAAGGCAGTCTAAGAAAGTGAACATTTTAGCAGGGCGGGGAGGGGGAAGCAAAGAGGAAAATGGATTTTGTGTAGTATTTGTCACATCTATGTTGTACTTAACACTGGGACAACAGAAGGCTAACCAAGGCACAATTTCCTCCCTTTTCCATTGTCTACTAAGGGAGAAAAACATGGAAGGAAATTATTATGAAAAGATGTGATAATATGGATAAATTGATGAAAGTGGACATGTAGTGTGATGGGAACACAAAAAGAGGAGAGGAGGTGTAACTCAACCTTCAACTAAATTCAAGGCGCAATTATTGAATTCTTTAAATACTTTTGGAGATGCAAAGAATAGGTTCCTGCATTTTGGGGAGTATATTAGTCTGCTTGGGCTGCCACAAACAACATATTACAGCCGGAGTGGCTCAAGCAACAGAAATGTATTTGCTCACAGATCTAGAGACCAGAAGTCCAAAATCAAGGTGCCGGCAGGGTTGGTGTCTGGGAAAGGCTCTCCTCTCGGGTTGCAGACAGCTGCCTTCTTGCTGTGTGCTCACATGACCTCTTTTTTGTGTGTGCATGGAGAGAGAACAGCTCTTTAGTGTTTTTTTTTTTTAATGTGGACACTAATCCTATTGGATCGGGACCCCACCCTTATGACCTCATTTAACATTAATTACTTCCTTAGAAGCCCCATTTCCAAATACAGCCTTCCTGGGGGCTAGGGCTTCAACATATGAATTTTGGAAGGACACAATTATTCAGTCCATAACAGGGAATTGACCACATGCTATATTGACATCTCCTCTTGGCAGTTTCCATCACCTTTCTGAGGTGTGGCTTGGAAAAGTGAAGTGAGTAGAGATATTGAAGGTGAAAACCAGGGAATATTCTCTCTGGTCAAAATAAACACAATAAAACCATTAAAAATGGCTGAGTCCCTTCTATCTCTGTTCTCTCAAGTCTCAGGTGCTCAAGGATTTCTCCCACTCTCACCGCATTGCTATGAGATGGACTCCAAGCTTGGCAGAATACTCAGACTTCAGAGTAATAGATACCATCTAGGAAACTGCTCAGCTATTTTTTGCCCAATATCATGTTTATTTTTTCCTCATAAAAATAAGTTTTGTCACAATTGTCAATACACCTGAAAGAAGAGAAAAAAAATCTGATTTCCCCTTCAACTATATTCTTTTCTCTCTTCTATTCATTTTGGCAAGCATGCTGACACATTTAAACGGAGTATATTTTAAACTTCAGGCTGAAAAAAGAAACCAAGAAAGGAAAAATGACAGGAAAGGTGTTTTACGAGCATCAAGTAAGGAGAAATGACCTTAACATATATCTATTCTACAACCTCTCTGTCTTTTTATATGCTGGATTTTCTAGTGTGTATAACTTCCCTAAGAACCTGAGTCCAACTAAAACAACTGGTACTTCTGTATGAAGAGTAAACTTTAGGAATAGAAGCTGCTAAAAGAAAAATATATTTGGGGTGGTTCTTTGAAAAATTACTCTTCATTTTCTAGCAGAGGCCAATAAATAAGCACTGCCAAACATTAAAATAAAGCAAAACAGTATAACCAAAACAAAACAAAAAAAGAAACTCTAAAATGCCAACTACTCCTCCCGAGTAAAAACTTACCACCAGCATCAACAGCAACAAACCTCACAAATATACTTAAATTACAGCACACCTAATCATGTTCTCAGTCGTTAGAAGCAGGAACTTAACTTGCAAGATTCTTAATAAGGAGCTGGGAACTAGAGCTTCTTTTCAGGATCCTCTAACAGAACCAACTGTGAAGAAATTGGAGCAGAGACAAGGCAAATTGATCAAAATATTGAAAAGTGAAGGATGATTTTCTAAAATAAGAAATATGGGTTATCCAACATGCAAGTACCTAGAGTGAATTTGTGTGATATAAAACAAATATATATAACCAGCTGTTCTCAGTTTCCACTATGGAAAAACATAAAGACAAACAAAACAAAACAAAAAAATCCAAATGTACTAGGTGCTTACTGTATGCCCGGTACTGTGCTATCTACTATATACATTTATCTAATTTAATCTTCACAATAATTCTGAGTTAGTTTTACTCTTCTTGTTTAACAAATATGCAAATTGAGCTGAGAAGAGTTAAGAGTATGGGAAGTTACAAGTAGTAGCAAGTAGTGGAGTCAAAATCAGGATCAGAATCTTGCCGACTGATGGAAAAAGTGTTCATCACTCATGGTCAGGAAAAGCTTGGTGTGCTTGTGTGTTGGAAAGGAAGCCACTGTGGCCGATATGTAAAATGAGCCTGAGGAAGTAGCAAGGCTAGATAAGCAAGACGTTTTTTCATGCCAAGTAAGTATATACATTTAAAAAACTTTAAGGGCATCAATAAGCCTATAAACAAGACAGTGATCTAATCCAGTTTAATATTTTAAGATCACTCGGGCTGTTGTGGATTGGGTCGGTGGGTAGCTGGTGGTTATTGAGTGAACAGTAAAATCAGTTACATATCTGTTGGCAGTAGTGTAAGAGATAGATGATGGTGACGTGGTCTGGTAGTGGAGATGGAGAGAAGTGGATAGATCAACACACACACACACACACACACACACACACACGAGGTCAGACAATTAAGTTCGGGAACTCATCCTAGAAAAAGTGCTACACACCTCATTGCTGAATATCACTATGGTCACCTTTGAAGTACTCCCCTTGGGAAGCTATGCACCGACTCCAGTGCCTAGTCCACCCGTCAAAGCAATTTTGGAACTCTTTTTCTGGAATGACCATCAGAGGTGTCATTGTATTACCCTTGATGTCCTGAATGTCATCAAAATGTCTTCCTTTCAATATTTCCTTTATCTTCAGGTAAAGAAAGAAGTCATTGGGGGCCAGATCAGGTGAGTAGGGAGGGTTTTCCAATACAGTTATTTGTTTCCTGGCTAAAAACTCCCTCACAGATAGTGCCATGTGAGCTGGTGGAATGTTGTGATGCAAGAGCTATGAATTGTTGGCAAAAAGTTCAGGCCGTTTCTGTCTAACTTTTTCATGCAGCCTTTTCAGCACTTCCAAGTAGTAAACTTGGTTAACTGTTTGTCCAGTTGGTACAAGTTTATAATGAATAATCCCTCTGATATCACAAAAAGGGTTAGCAACATCGTTGCAACAAGTTCACGAACTTAATAGTCAGACCTTGTGTGTGTGTGTGTGTGTGTGTGTGTGTGTGTGTGTGTGTGTGGTAGTATTTATTGGGTTTGACGATGGGTTAATTGTGGGTTAGTAGAGCAGTTGAAGAAGTTATCAGGGCTGATCAATCAACTTCTGGCAAGAGTAACTGGGTTGATAGATATGTCATTTGTAGCTATCGGTTAGATTGGAAGATGAAGTATGAGATGCCAAGGACAGGACAGGTGGAGGTGTCATGTGTGTAGATGGATAATAGATTTGGGACCTAAAATGTACTTTTGTGTTGGTGATACACGTTTGGGAGTTGATGGTATATAAATACTATTTAAAGCAATGATAGTAGTTGAGATTTCCTAGGAAGAGCATGTAGAGTGAAGAAAGCATTAGAAACAAGCTCTGAGCAGTTCTGATATTTAGAAATATGGAGAGAGGATGGGGAGAAGGCAAAGGCTCACACAATGAAAAACAGAAGAGAAGGAACAAAACAGATTATGGAGTTTCAGAACGGAGTTATAGTTTTATTATTAAAGCCAAAGGAAAAAAGAAAAGAAGGAAAGAGAATTCAGCTTCTTTGAAAGGTTCTGACAGGTCAACTAAAATAACACTCATGGAAAACAGTAGATAAGTTTGATCTTTGTGATAGTAATTTCAATGCCATGATGGGAGAAAAAGCTAGCTGTAAGCTGAAGAGTGAATTGAGTCCCATTACCAACAAAACTGCAGATAAGATGTCCTGAAACAAAAACAAACAAACACAACAAACCTTAATTTAAAACACCTACAAGTTCTTGATAGAATAGCAACAATAATTTTAAATGCACAAGTGAGCTCACAAATAAGGGAAATCCCCCAACCCCCCAGCGAGGGGGCAAAGAAGAAGAGGAATTAGAAGTCAGAATTGCAGGTGGTTGCCTGTATCATGGCTGTCCCTGAGGGCATTTGCTGATTTTGGTAATCCACTTTTAATGACCACATGAGTGCAAGAGAAGAATCTCTGAACTTATACAGGTGAGAGGGTCTCACTGAGAATCCACACAAATCCAACTTTAACTCTACAATTAATATAAGGGTTGAGTTGCAAAAGAATCGTATCTCCCTGTCAACTAAGAAATATAACCAGGCAAATTGTAGCCTGAGCTCTGAATAGAAAACAATAGAAACATCTGCCTTGAGAATTGGTAACTACAAAGGCCTACCCTGTATCACTTTCAGGTTGGCATTTGTGTCATTTTTGTGGTCTGAGCAACCTAGAGCTGAGAAAAGAAAAAAAATCTTTAAGTGGTTCCAGTTTGATAGCCCCCTGGGGTGATTGGCAGAAGCGAATGCATATCATTCTTCTCAGAATACAGCTTCAATCTAGGCCACAGAGTTTTCTTAGAAAAGACTTCAATAAAACACGAATTCAGAATCAAAATTATAAAATGCTGGAGAATTATGTCACCGGGAGTGAAACTCAGCAGAAAATATCCTTAAGGTCTTCAGAAACTGTTTAAAATGTTTAAATAAAGGACGGACTCTCTAAAAAAGGAACAAGATACAATAAAAATGATGAGACAGGTTAGGAGATACAAAAGAACACAAAATAGAACTTCTAAAGATGAAAATTACAATAATTGAAATAAAAGTAAATTTAAAGATTAATGAAAAAGAAGATGGAGTTGCAGAAATTATCACAAAGAGATAATTTTAAATGCACAAGTGAAAGAGGGGTTAAGACATATGGAGATAAGAAAGAGGAGGTATGACATTTCTCTTTGGAATTCTGAAAGAAGAGACTAGAAATAATGTGGTTGAAGCAATTTGCAAGACCTGGATAAGAATTTTCCAGAATTGATGAAAGACATAATTCTGTTTCAGGAAGCACAGAAAATCCCAACCAAGAAAAATAAATGTATTAGAAAAGAAGAAAGGAGGGAAATTAATGGGTCAATAATCCAATTTAGGAAGCTAGAAAAAGATAGCATAAATTTAATAAATAAGAAAGAAGGAAATTAAGTGGAAAAGCTATTGAAAGAGAAAACAAACAGCATAAACATAAGATTGAGGTAAATCAGCTTCAGGCCAGTTTGATGAGAGAGAGCGAATTAGAGTGAGAGGGAGGAACAAAATTAGGAATGAAAAAGGGGAACTACTGTAAAGATATCATTGTTTGATAGGAAAGCAAAGAGCAAGGCTGTGTGTAAAGGGTTTAAGTAAGTATAGATGATGAAGTGAAGTGGGGGTCCTGTTTCCTTGAAAGCAATAAAATTAACATAGATTTTGTATGTTGTACCTTCCAAACCCTTCCTTTATCTGAACCTATTTGCCTGGGTCCTAAATAGAGGCTGCTCACCTTTGTCAAAGTGACAGATTCTCCAGGAAAGAGGGGGATATTTCATTCTTGATATAATTTCAAAAGCAGTCTTTGATCATCTGCGATTTTAGAGTACAAAGTTTCTCAGTGAATAAGAAAGCAGTTGTCATTCAAAGAAAGGAGTTATTATGACACTTCATAGCTGCAGCATGTCCTTGGGAGATGTACTGTTTCCTATTAAATTTGCAGCTGGCTTTATCTGGGTCTATTATTCCAGCCTGGTGACTGACAGGGCAGATTTGTGGTGCTTAAGTTTGTTTATACTTTCTCACCCCAAATCCAGTCTTAGGGCTTCTGCTCATCATTTGAAATTTCGAGGAGAATTGAGGAAATTTCAGAACACTGAATATACTGGGTTTCCAATAAAGTGTATACACATTTTAAGAGATATTATCTATGTATTACTTTTTGAAATTATGTACTAGGTTGGTGCAACAGTAATTGTGGTTTTTGCAATTATTTTTAACCTTTTAAACCGCAATTACTGTTGCACCAACCTAATAGCAATGTGTAGTATGATGTTCGCTCAAAAGATGGCGTTAATCAAATGAATGCTAGTGTCATTCATTGTATTACAATTTTAATACAGTTTTTCTTCCTTTTTAAAAATGTGTGTACAGTTTTTTGGCACCCTCTGTAGTGTTAAAAACAAAACAAAACATAGTTTCCAGAAACTAGTAAACTTGATGTTGCTCCTTGTCAATATTCTTAGATGAGAAAGTCATTGATATTCTTCTCTCATAGGTTTTTTTAAAATTATTCCTCATCTTTGTAACATGCTTCCAAGTGTACAAATTACTTTGATTTTGATTATCTCATTTGATTTTCACTATGCGCTTCTTAATTTCCATATTAGAAATTGAGTCAAGAAATGCTAAGTAACTGGCTCAAGGTCATATAGCAAATTTATGTGTCTTTAAGGTCTATGATTTGTCTATTGCTCCATGCTGTCTACAAATTCAAGGAATTCCTGGAATTATTAAACATTTGGGAAAACATTTGCAAAGAAGGAGGTTGATACCAGTTTGGGAAATGATTGCTTTTTCTGTTTATCTCAAAATCATTCTTCCTTCCCCATTTTTACTGACATAAAACTAATTTCAGTTAAACTTCCAAAATGAAAATTTCCATGGGTTCTCCCATCCTTGGGATTTAACCATGTTCGTAGTTTTGTTCAGGAAATTTTAAGCTTCAGATTTTCACATGACTGTTTAGGCTAATGAGTGAGGGAATGCAAATAAATAATAAAGTGTGTATTAATTTTCTAGGGCTACTGTAACAAATAACATAGACTAGGTAGCTTAAACAACAGAAATTTTCTTACAAATCTGCAGGCTAGAAGTCCAAGATTTAATAACTGCTCATTTATAGAATGGATACAGTATACCCATTACACAGAGTCTTTCCAGATACTGAATTTCTCAACAACATGCTATTTAATACCCGGTACAGAGTTTGCTGGGGAAATTTGTACAGGTTGGTCCATCATTGTTTTAATGTATGTTTATTCACTGGATTTATGTTGTTTTATCTGTTCTTTTCCTTCATTTATTTATTTAGTTTTTTAATATTTTAAATTCCACCTCATAGTTATATTTCCTCAGTTATACTTTATTCTTAATTATGTAGCACTTGAATCTCCTCAATCTGTATTTCTATTGATTTATACTATTTTTTATTTTGTGAATTTTATTTCCTTTATTTTAACATTTTATCTTTGGTAACTTTATGTTTAAATTTTTCATTTCATTGGATTCTAAACTTTTAACCTCTTCTAGGTTAAATCTGATTTATTGTGTCTATTTTCTCCTCATCTCATTTAAAAATTTTTGACTTTTGCTTGATAAAAAACACACTCACATCTAGTTCTTATTTTATCATGCCACCATTATTTCTTGAATTCATTTTCACTTTATTCTAGTTCATTGTTTTTCCTAAACATTGGATTTCTATAATTTAATTGTTCTTCTCTTTTTATATTTTGTTTTACTCTGTGATTTGTGTATTTGTTAAGTATCATGAAGCATGGGTTTAGGACTGTAGAAAGGAGAAACTGTATATGAAGAAGAGGAGTGATCAGAAGCTGCCTTCCTTCTGGTGATCTCTATTTTTGCCCCCTGGCTCTCTCTAACAGATATTTCATCACTTTCAAGAAGGGCTTCTAAAAAGCACCACTGCAGGGGACTCGTCAGATTCCAGATGACTCAGCAGATACAAGGGTTACTTTCCTCAGTGCAGCAATTATTCTTTCTGTGCAGAAGCCACACTTGATTTATTGTGGTAATGCTACTTTGCGACATCTCACACACTCTGGACCTTGCACTGGGAATTGAGCAGTGTGGAATCTCAGCCAGGTGATACACAGAATCATTCAATTTTGAGGAGACTGTGTCAATGGCATGCTCTGAACAAAGAGATGGTGGGCAGGGCATGATTTTCTGGAAAAGATCTCTGGTCTGACCTTCATGAGAAAGTCAGTAGAAAGGGACACAAGCAGCCACCTTGCAGGCTTCTGGTGTTGACTCTGCATAAGTATGCTGCTAGTACACTTACCAGAAAGACACTACCCTTCTCAGAAAGAACTGCGATTGTTAGCCTCATTGATGAGCTTTATGCTGCCAAATCTAACTCGTATTGTTTGGTCCTCATCTAATTGTACACTCAGCAACATCCACAAGGTTTACAACTGCCTGTTTCTTCAAACGCTTTCTTCTCTTGATTGCCAATATTACAGATTTCCCTGGATTTTCTCCAGTTTCACCGGTCTCTTTTGAATCTTCTGGGTTGATTTCTACTCTCCTACTCTCTTTCCAAATATTGATGGTCCTTGGGTCTTGGTGCTCTCTTCTCTCTACACTTTCCCCAGCTGATTGCATGTGTTTTCGTGAGTTGAGATTCTGACTATTGACTGATGACTCCTCAGATTTTATTTCTGGTCAAACCTCTTCTCTGAATTTACTCATTCAACAAAACTTTTTTTAGCACCTCTTATTTACATGATGACCAGGCACTATTTTAGGCCCAGTAAACAACATACACACAAAATTTCTCATAGAACTTGAGTTTTAATGGGTAAAAGAGGTGATAAAATAAATAACTGAAATATATAAAATGTTATATGGTGATAGGAACTATAGAGCATAAAGCAGGAAGGGGGAGAGAGAATGCCAGGAAGAGAAAGCACTGCAATTTAAAATAGGATGGTTTTGGAAAGTCTCAATAAAAAGGCAACCTTTGAACTAAGATATAAAGAGAGGAGGCAGGGAGCAAGTGAATGTCTAGGAGAAGAGTATTCCAATCAAAGATAATAGTAAATGCAAAAGCCTTAAGGGGGGGGCGGATGTTACTTTGCATTATCTCTTCAGCTAATGGGTTTGGATCTGAAAACTGGCTCAGGGAACTGAGTAAGAGATTATGGCTTTTTACTGAGGCAAACACCTTCAGCCTCCTGGTCCTCTATTCTTGCTTTTTCATAATTTTTGGACATTCAGCAGCACCCTTTATTGGCTGCCACTTATTTTTTTGCCCCTATGGACACCACACTCTATTAACCATCTCCCAGACTCCCCATGTGTCAAGCCCCTTGGCTGTTCCTCTGATGATGCCGCTTGTTACAGTAATTGTGGCCTGGGCTTTTGGCAGTCAAATGTTTCCACTTTGCCAACTCTGTGATCATCTCTCCATCATCGCAGGCCAGCAGAGAAGAGCCACTACTGAATTCCATAGTGATTCTGGTGCCCCTATTACTTGAACATTCCTGATGACCTTGGTGAATGATGTGTCCTCTGGGCCTTTATTTAGAACATAATCCTGGATTCGATAGCCTTTCGAAATACATGCATTCCAGCATGCCTACTTTTCTTAACCTCTTTGTTCCTGCCTCTACCACCTTCCAGGGGAGCATAGGCATCTCTACTTTACTAAAGGTTACTATTATTTTTCTCAGGCTTCTATGTACCAATCCTACAGAAAGCACGCCCCATCCCTTAATATGCCCCATATTCAAGATATCAAATCCCATGTCTGAGTGTGTCCAAGTCAATGAATTCTTGCTTATCCACTCTGACTTTCCAGCCCGTTTATCCAATACCCTTAAAATCTAATCCCATGTGTCTTTCCTTGGTTCCTGCTAGTATATGCCAGCTAGTTCTTATAATTCTTTAGATGAAAAGTGTCTCTCTTCCTTACCAGGCTTGGCAAGCCATCATCTGGGTTATGCTAGGATTTAACCCTACTTACTGGTCTGACAGTGAGAAGAAGAGGTGGGGGCAGCTCTTGAGGGGGAGCATCTGTTACCTTGTGCAGGAGAAGCTGCACCCGTATTCTACTGACTGCAATTCAATCATCTGACTGTATCTAACTCCAAAGGAAGCTTGATAATGGAATCTAAATGTGTTCTGAGGAAGCAGAGGTAACAGGTTTGGTGAGCATATAGCTAGTTTCTCCCAAAATGTCTCTAGGGCTTAAGAGGCCTATTATACTGGAAAGAAATTGGTCTTTTTCAGCTCTTGACATGCTGGCTTTTAGGTATATAACACTTCTACTGGGATTAATTTTCTTCTTGTGTAGCTATAGTTGCAAATATTTCATCAAGCATATGATGTGTAATCAAAAAATATGATGAATGTTTAAATTTAAAAAAATACATAACAGTAAAAGTCAATTGCCAGTAATCCCCCTCAAAATACTCCCCCTCACTTTGAACACACTCATACCATCGTCCTTGCAACTTTCTGAAGCAGTTCTGGAAGTCCTCTTTCATGAGTGTCTTTAGTTGTGCTGTCATGACTGCCTCAATGTCCTAAATCGATTCAAAATGTTTTCCTTTCATGGTCATTTTGACTTTGGAGAAGAGCCAGAAGTCACACGGTGCTGGATCCAGTGAATAAGGTGGATGAGGACACACCATAATGTTTTTTATTTGACAAAAATTGCCATGTACCAGAAGCAATGTGTGACACGGAGCATTGTCATGATGGAAGATGAAGTAAAGACATTCAGGAAAGACAACTTCCCGAACTGCTTCAGAAAGTGGCAAGAACGATGGTATGAGTGTGTTTGAAGTGAAGGGGAGTATTTTGAGGGGGATTAATGGCAATGTGTCTTTTATTGTAATACATTTTTATTTTATTGAAACATTCACTGTATCTTTTGGTCACAGCTCATGCTTCCTACCAGCGCTTGCACCCCCACCCCGTTCACTGTGTTTCAAAATTTTTTTCCAGTTTATATTTTTAGATTGTTTAAGTTATGGTTCATATGTTTTAATTATGTTTAATTATGTTTCATCACATAGGTTTGTGTTTCTAAAAGATTTTCTGCATTGGTAAGTTTTAAATTGGGTTAAAAATTTTCCCACTGTATAAACAAATTGAGGTAGAAGGTGAATGAAGGAGAACCATTGAACATAATGTGAATACTGTGTAATGGAAGATAAGTTCTCAAAAGATTGCTTCCCAATCAAATTACACTTTGCTATTGGTAGATATTTAAAAATTAGAGATTTGATGCAACAATTTTAAAAATTGAGTAGGTTGGTGAAAGAAATGCAAAGAGCTAGAAGAGGTTATAGTGAGTCATAGCTTATAAATACATGCTTGAAAAAATTAGGGCATACTTTGTTGTCCTTCTAATGATTCACACACAAATGAACAGCTTGATAAAAGATGAAACAAAGAGAAATCATTAGTTATGAACACCCCCTTTAAAAAGGCAGTAAGGCATAATTTAGCAGGCAACGAACCTTCTCTCTTATCACAAATCATTTTAGAAAAAAAATCCCTCATTTACAGAATTTTGCTTACCGTCTTAACCATCTGACATTTAAATATGGCTTGTATCATCAGTGAGACTTTACACGAAGGGGAGCAATATTTTAATTTTCATTTCACACATGAAGACACAGAGGTATTCACTGTTTAGCACATTTAAGGCTCACATAAGTCTGGAATAGAATTCTAATTGATTGCTTCTGACTTTCAAGCTTAATGCTTCCACATATAGAGAAATTTTAATCATAGACTATTAAAGTTGAAAGTCATTTTCAAGGGGGTGTGCCTTTTACAATTGAGGGAAGTAAGGCTCAGGGAGACTAAGTAACTGGACTGTTGCTTAGCTAGTTCACCCATTTCACACATGGGCATGTTCCATATTCTGTTACAAGTACTGTGTTCTAGTTCTGGTCCTAAATTTTGAAGGAACAACAATGAATCCTGTCCTGAAGGGATTCATAGTCTGATGGAGGAGATTGACATGTGAAGAGGTGTTCAGAGAAACTGCTGTATTTGATTGAAACTCAGTGGTGGATGGATCACAATCAGGGGAACTTTCTAATCCAATTTGTATTTTATAAAGATTATATGGAAAGTATTATGGAGATTGTTTCTCCATTCTGCTTTTCTTTATTCAGACCATTTAAGGTCTCTTTTTCCTATGGAAAAGCTTTCCTTGTAATATCAGTTATTTGCTCCTATTGTATGCTGTCATATCACTGTACTTCACCTAACAACTTAATCTGTCCAAAAGAAGACTCTTGATTTCTCTTTTGTTATCCCTCACACACCGCTTCTTATTTCTAACTTCCTCATCCCAGTTAATGCCACCACTATACACCCAGGATTCTCATGCTAAACTCTGATGTGTCATCTTTCATTCCTCACTCTTCTTACCTCCACATCCAATCTGTCATCAAATCTCACTGACTGTATTTCTAAATATTTGTGGATTATGTTTATACTTGTATATTCCATTGCTACTACTGTTGTTCCAAGTCACCATATCTCTTGCTTGGATTGCTTTCATAGTTGCCTTAATGGCTACCTTATTCTACTCTGCTTCTGGAATTCATTTTTCACACAGCAGCCTTTAAGAATGTAAATTTAATCATGTCATTGTCTTGCTTTAAACTTTCCAATGGACTTCCATTACACAGGATAAAATCCACATCTTTTACCATGCTCTGCAAAGCTCTCCATGATACATATTTTTACTGAGGCTTTGACTTCATCTTCTATTACTTTCTTCTTTAGTCAGTGTGCCTCAGCTTGTCCCTGAGGGCTGCCACACTGATTCTTCCTCCTGCATATGATACTCTGCCTATGGTTTTTTCATGGCTGGTTCCTTCTCATTATTCTGGTCTTAGCTCAAAATTAAAAAGCCTTCTCCAACCACCCATTTTTAATAGCATCTATCACTATTTAAAATTATCCTGTTTTTTAAATGTAAATATTTTTCCTGAGAGCAGAATCCTTTTGTCGTCATTCACTGCTATATTCTTAGGGATCAGTACATTGCCTTCACATATAATTAGGTGCTCAGTAGTATTTTTTTCAGATGAATGAATCATAGCATTTACCATATTCTGTGCTATCAGTAATTTAATTCTCTTTCTCTGAAGATCATAAGCTCTAGGAGAGTGAGAACCATGCCTGACTCGCTCACCATTGTATATTAAGAGCTCAGCACATAATAGGAACTTAATAAGTATTTGTTGATTGAATGAGTAAATGATCAAGTCATTGAGGATGGAGTCAGAGAAGACTGTTTGGAGACTATTGCAGGGATCATTTGAAAGACAATGAGGGCCAACAAAAGCAATGGCAGAAGGGATGCAAAGGAAATAAGAAGAGTGATGTCATCAAAATGGTGGCGTGAGGTGAGCCTCTGGAAATCTCCCCTGGAATTTACAACAAATTGAAAACTATAACTCCATAAAGGACTCCCTGCACAGCAGACAGGCAAGATGAAGAGGCTTACTACTGAATTCACCTGAAGGTGGGCAAATCACGTGAGAAGGGGAGGAGAGAAGGGAGAAGTGTGAAGAAGGGGCCATGGGTGCAGGATGCAGACCTAACTCAGTGCTCTGAGCTCCCAGCATTACGGAACTACCAGAGCTATGGGAGAAGGAAGGACTCAGATTGCTGGGGCTCCACTTATGGCTCACAGGGCTCAGGGGACAGCATATAACACAGCTGAACCCAACGCTCATGTCAGAGACCTCGGAGAAAAGACTGAGGGAAGAAGGCTGAAAACAGTGGTTTAAGCCTTCACTGCTGAGCAGAGAACGGAAGCCTTAGGCACTGAGACTAGCCGCCCCCTCCTTACCCTCCCAGAGCTCATGCCGCCCCCACCTGCCCAGTGCTAGAAGCAGAACAGTAGCAGTGTCAGATCAAAAGAACAGAATATTTGCAGTTCTGAGAACTGTGGTCTGCAGACACAGATTCGCAGCCCAACTAGTTCCGGCAAAGGGGAAGGAATTTTGGTAGCAGGACTGGCTGTGGTAGTGGTCACCACCATTGTTCTGGGCCACCTCTCACCACCCACCTGGCCCCTGTCCCCACCTATCTGGGCGAATCGCTGCAAGAGTAAACAGAACTGCTGAAACACATGGGCTCTGAATCTGGTGCAGGAAGAGCTTTGGAACTTCAAAACTCTCCACATCCCCACACAGATGCTGTGCCCCCTGTGACCCAGGTGAACTTTTAAGAGTGGAGAAGCCTGCCTTCCAGGGAATCCCCTCATTGTGTCAGAAACTGGAATAGTTCAGAGAAAACATAACACTACAGTGCGAGAGAGAATAAAAGGCTGCAGTTGGAGAGAAAATAAAACATTATATCAACACCTACTGGAAAACAAAAGAAAGACCTCTTCCTATCAACCTGTTACAGAACCCACTCCTGTAGATGTCTAGGAAGAGAAATAATAAATCATTATTTGCCATGAATCACCAAGGCAACAAGACAACTCAGAAAAAAAGTGAAAAGTCTCCAGAAAATGAACTTAAAGATATGGAAATGTGTGACTTAAATGACAGAGAATTCAAGATTGCAGTTCTGAAAAAACTCCATGAGATGCAAGAAAACACAGAAAGGCACTTTAATGAACTCAGAAACACAATCAAAGAACAACATGAACATTTTACCAAAGAGATTGAAATTTTAAAAAAGAACCAAATAAAATTTCTGGAGATTAAGAACTCAATAGAATAAATGAAGAATGAAATAGCCAGCTTAGGTAGTAGTGTTGACCAGATGGAGGAAAGAATCAGTGACATTGAAGATAGAAATCTGGAAATGACATGTATGGAAGAAGAAAGAGATTTGGGACTTAAAAGAAATGAAGGAACTCTATAAGAACTTTCTGACTCCATTAGAAAGAGCAATATAAGAATAAAGGGCATACCAGAAGAGAAGAAAGAGAGAAGGGAACAGAGTATATTCAAACAAATAGTCGATGAGAACTTCCCAAACGTTTGGAAAGAACTGGATCCTTGAATCCAAGAAGCAAATAGAACACCTAACTACTTCAATCCCAACAGGCCTTCTCCAAGGCATATTGTATTGAAGCTGTCAAAAATCAACGACAAAGAAAGACTCCTCAAGGCAGCCAGGGAAAAGAAGATGGTAACCTACAAAGGAAAGCCCATAAGATTATCATCAGATTTTTCAGCAGAAACTCCACAAACCAGGAGGGAGTGGAACCAAATATTCAAATTATTGAAAGAGAGAAATTATGAGCCAAGAATAATATATCCAGCAAAGATATCCTTTAGATATGAAGAAGGAATAAAGACCTTTCTAGACATACAGAAGCTGAGGGAATTTTCTAATACACAACCTGCACTACAAGAAATACTAAAGGAGGCTATTCGACCACCATCAACAGGGACAATTTGTGGCAACTAGAAAATAAAAAGGGGGAGAGTAAAGGCCTGAACCAGAATATGGGAATTGAGAAACTAAGCAGACTGAAGAAAATGGAATACTCTAGATATCAAACTTTCTTTACATAAACTTAATGGTAACCACTCAAAAAAAATCCAGAACTGAAATATGTACTGTAATAAAAGAAGAAACGGAGGGAAACATCATAGAATACCACCACACAGAATTAATAGACACCAACAAAAAGGCAAAGAAACAATGGAGACACAGTCTTACCAGAAAACTAAAGATAGAATGATAGGAAATCCTCACATATCAATAATCACCCTAAATGTAAATGGACTGAACTCACCAATAAAAAGGCACAGAGTAGCAGATTGGATCAAAAAACTAAACCCAACCATATGCTGTCTCCAAGAGACACATCTCAGCTACAAGGACAAGCATAGACTCAAAGTGAAAGGGTGGAAATTGACACTCCAAGCAAATGGTATCCAGAGAAAATCAGGTGTAGCTATACTGATATCAGATGAAACAGACTTCAGGGTGAAAAAGGTAACAAGAGACAAAGATGGACATTTCATAATGGTAAAGGGGACTATACAACAAGAAGACATAACAGTCATCAATATTTATGCCCCCAATCAGGGAGCACCAAAATATACCAAGCAACTACTAACAGAACTAAAGGGAGAAATTGACCAAAACACAATTATACTAGGGGACCTAAATACATCACTGACAGCTATGGATAGATCATCCAAACAGAAAATAATGAAATAGCAGCCCTAAGTGACACATTAGATGAAATGGACATAATTGACATTTATAGAGCACTTCATCCTAAAACATCAGACTATACATTTTTTTCTAGTGTACATGGAACATTCTCAAGGATAGACCATATTGGGACATAAAACTAACCTCAGCAAATTTAAGAAGATTGAAATCATACCAAGCATATTCTCTGATCACAAAGCTTTGAAATTGGATATCAACTGCAAAAAGAAAGCAGGAAAAACCACAAAAGTATGTGGAGATTAAACAATATACTTTTAAAGAACCTCTGGGTCAAATAAGAAATTAGAGGAGAGATCAAAAGATACATAGAAACAAATGAGAATGAAAATACATCCTAGCAAGATTTTTGGGATGCAGAGAAAGCAGTTTTAAGAGGGAAATTTATATCATTACAGGCCTATCTCAAGAAACAAGAAAAAATCCCAAATAAATAACCTCATGTTACCCCTTAAAGAACTAGAAAAAGAAGAACAAATGAAACCCAAGGTCAGCAGAAGAAAGGAAATAATAAAAATCAGGGCAGAACAAAGTGAAATAGAGAACAAAAAGACAATAGGAAAAATTAATGTGACAAAGAGCTGGTTCTTTGAAAAGATTAACAAAATTGACAAACCTTTGGCTAAACTCACTAAGATAAAAAGAGAGAAGATACTAATAAACAAAATCAGAAATGAAAAAGAGGAAGTTATCATGGATGCCACAGAAATACAAAGACTCCACCAAAAAGCTATTAGAAACAATCAATGAATACAGTAGAGTTGCCGCCTACAAAAATCAACATACAAAAGTCCATTGCATTCCTATATACTAACAATGAAATCTCAGAAAAAGAAAAAAAAAATTCTTTTGTAATTGTAACAAAAAGAATAAAATACCTAGGAATAAACTTAACCAAGGATGTGAAAGACCTACATGCTGAAAACTGTGACATTTTTAAAAGAAATTGAAGAAGACACAAAGAAATGGAAAGACATTCCTTGCTCATGGATTGGAAGAATCAAGATAGTTAAAATGGCCATATTATCTAAAGCATTATACAGATTTAATGCAATCCCCATCAAACTCCCAATGGCATTTTTTAAAGAAATAGAACAAAAATCATCAGATTTGTTTGGAACCACAAAAGACCCCGAATAGCCAAAGCAATCTTAAGAAAAAAGAACAATACTGGAAGTATCACACTCCCTGACTTTAGCTTGTACTACAGGGCTACAATAATCAAAACAGCATGGTATTTCAGAAAAACAGACACATAGACCAATGGAATAGAATTGAGAACCCAGAAATAAAACCACATAAATGTGGACAGATAATTTTTGACAAAGAAGCAGAAGACATACAATGGAGAAAAGACAGCCTCTTCAATAAATGGTGCTGGCAGAATTGGAAAGCCACATGCAAAAGAATGAAACTGGACTGCTATCTGTCACCATGTACTGAAATGAATTCAAAATGGGTCAAAGACTTAAGCATAAGACCTGAAACAATAAACTGCATAGAAGAATACATAGCTACTAACCTTATGGACCTTGGGTTCAAAGAGCATTTTATGAATTTGACTCCAAAGGCAAAGGAAGTAAAAGCTAAAATAAATGAATGGGACTATATCAAGCTTAAAAGCTTCTGCACAACAAAAGAAACTATCGACAAAATAAAGAGGCAACCAACTGAATGGGAGAAGATTTTTGCAAACAGTGTCTCCGATAAGGGGCTAATATATCCAAAATATACAAGGAACTCATGCAACTCAACAACAAATGTCAAACAACCCAATTGAAAAATGGGCAGAGGACTTGAAGAGACATTTCTCCAAAGAGGACATACAAATGGCAAATAGACATGAAAAAATGCTCAACATCACTAATCATCAGAGAAATGCAAATAAAAACCACAATGAGATATCACCTCACCCCAGTTAGAATGGCTATCATCAACAAGACAAATAGTAACAAGTGTTGGAGAGGCTGTGGAGAAAAAGGAACTCTCATGCACTGTTGGTGGGAATGCAGACTGGTGCAGCCATTATGGAAGACAGTGTGGAGGTTCCTCAAAAAATTACGAATAGAATTACCATATGACCCAGCAATCCCTCTCCTGGGTATCTACCCAAAAAATCTGAAAATATTTATACGTAAAGACAAATGTGCTCCAATGTTCATTGCAGCTTTATTTTTGGTAGTCAAGACATGGAAACAACCAAAATGTCTTTCGATAGATGAATGGATAAAGAAGTTGTGGTATATATACACAATGGAATACTATTTGGCAGTAAGAAAAGATGAAATAGGAACATTTGTGACAACATGGATGGATCTTGAGATTATAATGCTAAACGAAATAAGTTCAGACTGAAAAAGCAGAGAACCATATGATTTCACTGATATGTGGTATATAAACCAAAAACAACAAAAGAACAAGACAAACAAATGAGAAACAAAAACTCATAGACACAGACAATACTTTAGTGGTTGCCAGAGGGTAAGTGGGGAGAGGGGTGGTCGATGAGGGTAAAGGGGTCAAATATATGGTGATGGAAGGAGAACTGACTCTGGGTGGTGAACACACAATGGGATTTATAGATGATGTAATACAGAATCGTACACCTGAAATCTATGTAACTTTGCTAACAATTGTCACTCCAATAAACTTTAATTTAAAAAAGAAAAAAAGGAAATAGAGATTTAAGAAACACATAAGAGATATATCAGAGAACACTCAGTGCCTATTATAAAATGTTGGTTATGAAAAGGAAGTAGTTAAAGTTTGGATGAAAACATAGATGATTAAACCATTTACAGTGATAAGGAGAAGCAGATTTGGAGGAGAGTGGGATAAGGGTAAGAAGTGACATGAGATAAGGAAAGAAAGTGGTGAGTATAGGTTTAGACTTGAGTTTGTGATGCCTATGGGATATCCAGCAGAAATTTTAATAAGATAAATCCTTTGGTTCTAAGGAGAGATGTCTAATCTTGTTTTATATATCAGTGTGATATAGGTATAGGTGGTATATGGGCATTTAAAAAATTGGGATAGATTGTCTTATCATCAGACCATACATATGCTTCTCTTCCTTACTGGCAACTCCCTACTGGCCTATTATTAAGGGAGGATTAAACTCCCGACCCTATTGACATCAGGCTTGGCCATGTGACTTTCTTTGGCCTGTGAACTGTGAAGTGATGTGCCACCTCCAAGAATAAGTTTTAAGAAACACCTTGCAGTCCACCGTCTTTCTCTCTGTCATGAGCTCAGTATATTTCAGATAGAGACAGCTCCTTCAGCAGAGAAGAAGATGCAGAAACTAGCTGCAGTGTTGAACTATAAAACACACAACACATGAGTGAAAAATAAGCCTTTGCATGTGCACTAAGATTTTTGGGATAATATGTTGCTGCAGCATAATCTAACAAACGCTGACTGATACAGAGATAGACAATAGTGAGGTCCTAGAGTTGAGAGTACAAGAGTGTTAAGGTCATAAGTCCTTTCAATTTAAAGGTGAGTCCAGGAAAAGCAGTTTCCAAAGGAGACTAAGCAGACTTCTGTGGTAGGTGGAGAACAAAGGGAGAGGGACTCCCTCATCACAAAAGCTGAGGGAGAAATCGCAAGAATGAAAGAGTGGTTAACAATAGCAAATGATACAGAAAGTTTTAATAAGTGGGAACTTAAAGTGTTCATTGGACTGAAAAAAAAATTAAATCCTTTGGTGACCTTAGGAGAACGGTTTCATTTGACTGGGTAAGGAGCTGCTTAACGACAGAGACAAGGGTAGAATCCAGTTCGTTGCAAATGCCGGTTCCTCAAGGATGCCTATTCTGATCCTGCTCCAACCAGATAGGAACTTTCCTCCTTTTTAACCTCATTACACTCATATTCTGTGCTCAGTGTTTCTTTCTGACTGCTAATCTGTTAGGGAGCCTTTCATTTTATCATTTAGATTTTCAAATGGAAGATGGAAACTATCCCATTACTGAGGAGGCAGATTAAAAAAAAAAAAAAAATGAAGTAACTATAGATGACCATTGCAGATTTAGAGGAAAGAGTACATTTTGAGATGAAAGTGCGCACTGTTCAAGACAAAGGTAAAATTCAGAGATGCTTAGACTCTGCTGTAAATGACAGGTATCCCTTTCTGAGATGTCCAAGGAGAGTAAATACGATTTTCTTTGATTTGTGTCTTGTTTAGTAGATGGTTCCCTAGTCTTACCTCGTCCTCCTGTTTGTCCCTTATTTCATCTGTGAATCTTCTCTCGCTACTGAGATTTATTTCATCCTTAAATTACCCTTTCACTCATTCTATCTCCATCTTTAAACCTATCTGAACTTTAACTGATTTCTGACCCCACCCTTTTTCCCCACCCCATCTTTAACCTCATCTCAAAGGGTTGACAGTTAGGGATGATGTTCCTATCTTAACACATAGCACACAGTAATCATAAACTGTGAAAACTCAATAATTTGCTTTAAGGAGATATCAAAATGCCCCAGTACCAAAATATACTGAGTCAAAACTCCTGAGTTAAATGGACATGTCAGAGTGCCACTGTAGTTTTGAGTTTACAGAACCAAATTATCCCCTTCATTGGGTCACCTGGACTCAATGTTTCATAGACTTTCTAATGTCAGTGTCTGTAGGTTCTCCCAGGAGTCCCCATTTTACCTGCTGTGCTTTCATACCCACTTAAGATCCAAGTTCATCTAACACATTGTTAGACAAGATGAAAACATGCTTGTGTTTACATAATTTATTTTACTCTTGAAAAAAAAGTCATTATAATAACTTTGTCCTGATTTAGAGACTTGTGGTTTTAGAACTCAATTTTCAAAAACAGTCTATAACCAAAAATTGAGCATAAAGACATTTCCAGGCTAATAAAATATAGTTTGCTGTAAAGCTTCTGCACTTGAAACTTTATGTAGCAAATTAAACAGCTGCACAAAGGCATATTACTAGCAAAATGACAGCTGACAGCCTGACTCATGGGGAATGAGAAAAATGTCTGCCTTACAATATAGTAAAACAGTGATTTTTAGGAAAAGAAGGAACTAACACTTATTTCACGTTTGCTATGTTCCAATCATCTTAGGTATGTTATCTCATTTAATTCTTATCGCAGTCCTATAAAATTTTATCCCTTTTGTACAGGTGAGAAAAGTGACCCAAGGTCACACAGCTAATATATAGAAGGGAGAAGAAGCAGACATTTAGAAATAATAATGGCTAACAATTATTTTGTGACAGGCATGATTTTAAATCCATTATATGTGTCAACACTTTTAATCTTCACAATAGCTTGATAAAGTAAATAGTAGCATCTCAGTCTGATAGGTGAAGGTACTAAAGCACAAAGCATGTCATACAGTAAGAGACAGAAGTGGAATTCAAATCCATACAGTCTGACTTCAGAGTGATTACACACTGAGATAAAATGCCTTTGCATTGATCATTTATGATCTTATTGAAAAAAGAAGGCACTAAACTGTAGTTCCTATTCTCCTTCCTTCTAATATACAGCCCTCACTTCTTGTCTCCAGTTTCTTCCTTTCTTTAAGCATTTATTCATAAAATGAGGCTTTCTATTCTTTTTTGAATTAAAATTTATTGGGGTGTCAATGGTTTGTCAAGTTACATAGGTTTCAAGTGTACAATTCTGTGATACATCATCTATATATCACATTGTGTGTTCACCACCCAGAGTCAGTTCTCCTTCCGTCACCATACATTTGACCCCCTTTACTCTCTTCTATCCCCCTCACCCTTACCCTCTGGTAAAAAAGTGAGGCTTTCTAATATGCAGTCAGTCTTCTTAACCATTACTTTGTACTCTCTGTTACTACTTGTTGACTTTTTGTTTCACAGATGTTTCTTTTAATCCCAGCAACTGCTCTGAAAAGTTACCATCTTTGTATTAAAAGATGAGGAAACAAAGGTTTAAAGTGATCCAGTAACTTGCCTAAGTGCACACAGGAATCACGCAGCAGATCCAGAGTTCAAAACTGCCTTTGGATCACTCATACGTTTTTTGGTGGGAATGTAAAATGGCTCAGCCATTCTGGGTATGGCTTTACCACTTTCTTATAAAAGAAACACACAGGTACCATATGTTGACATAAAATCCTACACACCAATGTTCATAGCAGCTTTATTTGTAATGATAGCCAGAATCTGGAGTCAGCCCCAATGTCCTTCAGTAGGTGGTAAATGGTGAAACAATCTTTGATATATTCGTACCATGGATACTACTCAGCAATAAAAAGGGATGAGCTATTGAAATACACAACAACTTGGAGGTACCACTGGGGAACAATGCTGTGTGAAAAAAGCCAAACTGAAAAGGTAATGTACTGCGCAGTGGTCAGGCATCTACACCGTCCTGTACACCCGAGGCTGAAGCTGAATAACAATGAATGTCAACTATAATGTCATAGATATATGGTCACATGATGTGGAGTACAGCATAGGGAATAGAGTTAATGGAATTATAACAGCTATATACGATGTCAGAGGGGTAGTAGGTTGGGGGCTATCACTTTGTGAGGGGTGTAAATGTCTATCTATTATATTGTTTTGTATACCTGAAACTTAAAAAAAAACCCAAAACATTATGTACTGCATGATTCCATTTACCGAACATATTTGGAATGACAGAATTTTAGAAATGGAAGACAGATTAGTGGTTGCTAGTGGTTGGGGATGAAGGTGGGGAGGGAGTGAGGTGAGTGAGATTATAAAAGGACAAGAGGAATCCTTGTGGTGATTGAACTGTTCAGTATGTTGATTCTGGTGGACACAGGAACCTACACATGTGATAAAATCATATAGATTTAAATACGCATGCAGGCACACACACACACACACAGTTGACTATAAGTAAAACTGGGGAAATATGAATAAAATCAGTGGGAGGTATCAGTGTCAATATCCTGGCTATGAAATTGTACTACATGTGATCTTGTACTGTATAGTTTTCCAGTGATCACTGAGGGAAACTGGGAGAGTATGCAAGGCGTTTATATTATTTCTTATAACTGCATGTAAATCTGTAATTATGTCAATTAAAATTTTCATTAGAAAATATCTGGCATGAATAGTCCTATAGAAAAGAAAGACAAACAAGAAGTAGAACAACAATTAAGTAAAATAAAAAAAGTTACAGAAAAGTATTATCTCTATATATTTTATTCATTCTTAGAAGGTAGTCTGGGTGAGAACATGCAAAATGGTGAAAGATTACAGGTGGATTTTTTTTCCTTCTCTTTATATTTCCTTTTCCATTTTCCTTTTAATTGTGTATATCTTCTGTTTTTCTAAATTAATTTATATTAGTTCCACTATAAAGAAAAATTAAATACATTTGTGCTGGTTATAAAAAACAAAGTAGGTTTATTTTGCTCTAAAATCTGTCCTCTTAAGCATTATGTGAGGAAATTAGTAACTGGTTGATTTAATAAAGTTTACAGTATATAGGCTAATTTTTTGGAGTCATGTACTTTTGTTTCCTCTCTGGGGTCAGTGAAGACAAGGGCACTAAGTCTTGTCTGCCTCTTATCCTTAAAACTCATCAAAGACCCTGGGCACGTATTAGGTCCTCAACGAGTAATTGGTTCTACAGAATGATGTTGGCACATTAGCTCAAATGAATTGATGCTTCTATTTCCTATGCCCTTTTTGGCAACCAATGCATGAAACATCTTATGTGAGCCTTGTTAGAAAATAGAAAGTCTATGACTGTTTTGTCTTTATAGCAAATACTAGAAAACAGTAATACATAACTAACAGTCCTGAACTTGGGACTAACTCAACATGTTGGAAATCAATGACAGTTTTTAAAAACGATATTTTTTCAGTTACAGTTAACATTCAGTATTATTTTATGTTAGTTTCTGGTGTAGAGCATTGTGGTTAGACATTTATATGATTTATGTAATGATCCCCCACGATTAGTCTAGTACCCACCTTACACTATACATAGTTGTTGCAATATTATTGACTATACTCTCTATGCTATACTTTACATCCACATGACTATTTTCTAACTACCAATTTGTATTACTTAATCCCCACTTTTTTCACTCAACCTCCACACCCCCACCCCTCTGGCAACCATCAGTTTTTTTCTCAAAGACCGTTTTTTTTTTTTAAGGAGAGAGGGAGGTGGGCAGAAATTATCATATGATAAGCTGCCTATGAGTACTTCAAGGTCCAGTTCAAATATTACCTTTCTTACTTACCAAATGAAACCTTCCTGATAACCCTGGGTGGAATTAATCCTTCCTCCAATTATAATCTCATAGCACATCACACACAACTTCTACAGTATTGATCTCAATGGATGATACTATTTGTCATCGTTTTACTCCTCCTTAGAATGTGAGCACTCAGACGTCATGAATCATGACTTGTTCTCTGCATCCCTAGTGCCTATCGCAGTGCCTTAGAATAATGCTCAAAAATGTTGGTCAATGAATGAGTGGATGATTATGTATATCGATATGATGTTCAGAGGGCGCCAAAAAATGTATACGCATTTTAAGGAAGGAAAAAACTGTATTAAAATTGTAATACTCGATGTATACTGATAACAAAAGATGGATACAAGTCATGTTTGACTTCTGCAATTACAAGAGGTGCTCAAAGTGGTTACCATCAGTGTAATTTTAATAGTGTTTTCCTTTCTTAAAATGTGTGTACATCTTTCTGGCACCCTCTGTACATCAATGTGTGCCACTTTTTGAGCAAGATAACCTGTGTTAATGCTAGAGTGCAGATGCTAAATAGTTCTTTCAATAAGGAAAAAAAACCCTAAGATAACAAGCTAAGAGAAACAATTATGCAATTATGGGTTTTGAATATTTAAGCCAATAGAGTTGGGACTTCGAGACATTTAAAAAAATTATTAAAGGCAATTATTGTAAACAACAGAAAAAAAATTTATTTTTATACTGGCTTTCTTTCTTGACTGAATAGCTTTTCGATTATAAAAATGCAAGAATCATTTTCAGAATTTTTTCTGCCTGAGTGTTGTGCTTTTCTATTCAGTCCCGTTAAAAGCTGGCTGCAGTTATATGTATGAAAATTGCCCAGAAAACAACATTTAATGGCAAATATTGTACTTTGATAGTTTTGTCCCATTTACAACCAAAGTCAGTGACATGAGGTTAAACCTGAGCTACCAAGAAAATATTTTGTGAACTCTATGGAGTATACAGAATTGCTAAATTTTGCTTTTCATAATTGAGGTCATACTGTATCATGGACATATCCCCATCTTGTTTTAATTTTTAAAATTGGACTTTTAATACATTCATAATATCATGTTCAATAGATAATAATACTTTTTATAATTAGACTGTTACTATAGGATGATTAGATTTTTTCAATTTTATCATATTAAAAAATGATGCCATAATCAACATTCTTAATTATGCAGATTATTTCCCCTCTTTTGAATTATTTCTTTGATATAATTTCTAAAAAGTAACATTACTGGGTCAAAGAGTACAGGTATTTTCATGGCTCTTTCAATGTAATGCTATATTATATTCTAAAATGTTCTTTTCAGATTAAAGGGTTACCAGTCATATTTGAATGGACTAATTTTACCATAATTACACTAAAATTGAGCATTAAAAATTAAGGATTGTCTATTTACTATATGTATTTCCTTCATGGTAAATTTTCTGTTTGTATCCTTTGATCATTTAACTGCTGTGTTGTTGTTTTATTGAGGTATAATTGACATGTAATATATAGTTTCAGGTGTACAACATAATGATTCGTTATTTGTATATATTATTCACTGATCACTACAGTAAGTCTAGTTAACATCCGTCACAATACAAAGTTATAAAAATTCTTCTTGTGATGAGAACTTTTAAGATTTACTCTCTTGGCAGCTTTCAAATATGCAATACAATATTATTAACTAGAGTCACCATGCTGTATATTATATCCCCATGACTTTTTTATAACTGGAAGTTTGTACCTCTTCACCTCCTTTACCCATTTACCCCCAAACCTCCTCCCATCTGGCAACAAACAGTCTGTTCTCCTGTATCTATGAGTTTTTTTGTTTTGTGTGTTTTGTTTTTTAGATTCCACACATAAGTGAAATCATATGGTATTCATTTTTCCCTATCTGACTTATTTCACTTAGCATAATACCCTCAAATTCCATCCATACTGTTGCAAATGGGAAGATTTCATTCTTTTTTATGGCTAAGTAGTATTCCATTGTATATGAAAATATACCACATCTTCTTTATCCATTCATCCATCAGTGGACACTTAGACTGTTTCCACATCTTGGCTATTGTAAACAATGCTGCAATGAACATAGGTGTGCATGTATCTTCGATATTGTGTTTTCATTTTCTTTGGATAATACCCAGAAGTAGAATTGATGGATCATATGATAGTTCTATTTTTAATTTTTTGAGGCACTTTCGTACTGTTTTCTATAGTGACTGCACCAATTTACATTGCCACCAACAGTGCACAGGGTTTCTTTTTCTCCACATCCTTACCAGTACTTATTTATTGTCTTTTTGATGATAGCCATTCTGACAGGTATGGGGTGATATCTCATTGTGGTTTTGATTTGCATTTCCCTGATGATTCATGACGCTGAACATCTTTTTATGTGCCTGTTGGCCATTTCTATGTCTTCTTCGGAAAATGTCTGTTCAGACCCTCTGCCCATTTTGTAAACTGAATTGTTTGTTTTTCTGCTATTGAGTTGTATGGGTTCTTTATATGGTTTGGATATTAACCCCTTATCAGATGCAGTAATGTGCCATATAACTGCATTTTGGTCAATGATGGACCATACCATATTTCCCCGAAAATAAGACCAGGTCTTATATTAAGTTTTGCTTCAAAAGACACATTAGGGTTTATTTTCAGGAGATGTCTTATTTTTTCATGTACAAAAATCTACATTTATTCAAATACAGTCATATCATCTTCTGGAACATCGTCATAATTCTCCAAATCCCAAATTCTGGCTTGAATTTCTTGCGACTCCATTTCCTGTAGAACCATCGGCCCCAACCTCTCGTGTCCAGCAATAGAGCTCTCCTTAAATGAGCACTTCTTGTCCATGTAGCCTGCTCGTAGTGCATTGGCAACACAGCTGTCAGTGATCTTATCCCATGAATTCTTCACCCACGTCACGACCTCTTGCAGGCTGGGCTTCACAAAGTTTCCACGCTGATTTCTTTCCTTCCTATTTTCAATGTAGTCATTGATTTCCATGTGAAAATGTCCTTGAATGGCTTGTTTATTGCAATATCAAGAATCTGGAGATAGGCAGTCATTCCTGCGGGAATCATTATTTGATCTATTCTTCGCTATGCAAGGAAGTTCTTCATGTCTTTAGCGTGGTGAGTGCTGGCTGAATCCCACACAAGCAGACCTCTTTGGCCACCTCGCAAAACAAGTGTCAGCATTAAATCGACCAACTTCCTTATAATTGCTTGTGTACACCAGGCTTTTTTGATTTTAAGAACGTAAATGCCTGAAACATGTTCAACCTTATCTTTCTTGCCCTTAGTGATGCTTAGAGGTGGGGCTTTCTTTCCATCCAGATGAATTGCCAAAATACAGGTAACACGTGCACTTTCGTAACCAGTGGAGGGAATGTAGATTGATGAGGCACCCCTCTGATCAATTGTCATTTGAGATCCTTGGCCCATGAACACTGCAGTTTCATCCATAGCAATCATGTTGGAGAGATCGTATTTAGAAAAGTCGATGCCATCAACAAAGGACTTGAATGCAAGTGTACCTTTAATAACTTCAGTATCTTCCAGTTTGAACAGTGTTGTTGATCTTAGAGACAGTTTCTATAGCTGAAGGAAGCCATCCAGCCAGTGTTGTGATGCTTTGAATTCTTCTGGGGATATTTCTAATTGTGGTGCCATTGCAAGGGCAGATGCTTGAATATCAGCCCTGCGCACAGCCAAAGCCTTTGCTCTCCATTCACAGACGATGTCTTCCAGCTCAGGAAACAGTGGTTGCCGATCTGATCCACACTTGCTCTTCTTAGCATTTCTCTCCTCCACCTGTTGACTGAGGTTATCATACTCTGCTCACCATTATCAGACCATTCAGAGATCCAACTTCTTCTCTTTGCAGAAAGCCGTAAGATTCTTACCCTGGGAGTCCTCCACAATTCCTTTCTTGTACTCGATGAAATAGCTCTTTCTTTTTGCACTCATCTTGTCTGGGGTTCAAAATGTTATTCCCTTTAAATCTACCATTAAATCAAGTGTTAATTGAAGACGTATGAGACAGGAGTGGTAACAAAAATGATGACAGTTAAGAATGATGGTGCACACAAAAACGAGAAAAAGTTGCAGGCACCAAAATTTAGAAAACGTTGCTTTATTTCACACTAGTGCATTAAGTACGTCTGTTACAACACATGATGTATTGAATTATGAAGAATCATGTTAGACACAACCACGTCCATTCGTTGTCAAGTGCCCATTTTATTCGTGCGTTGTATCTGTACTCCGATTGGTCATTTGGCAATAAGTCTCAATTTATTTGTTTACATAGGCGTTTACCTCTTGTCCAAAGGCATCTGCTTAGGTATTTACAAATACTTAAATGTAACTTATATTATCATTTATTTTAAGTATTAATGTCAATATTGTTTATTTATATTTAATTATGTATTAATATTATTGTTTTATAATTCAGTACGGCCGTCGTGTGTTGCAACAGACATACTAAATGCATCCGTCTGGCTGACGATCTTAACTGTGGCTTATTTTTGGGGTAGGGCTTATATTGCAAGCATGAAAAATCATGCTAGGGCTTATTTTCTGGTTTGGCCTTATTTTCAGGGAAATACAATATATATGACAATGGTCACTGTCACTGAAATAGAGCTGAAAAATTCCCTTCGCCTAGTGATGTCACAGCTGTTGTAACATCATAGCTCATGCATTACTCACATGTTTGTGCTGTTGCTGAGTTAAACAAACTACTGTGCTTCCAGCTGTATAAACCTATAGCACATGAAACTATGTATAGTACATGATACTTGGTAATAAACGATTATGTTCCTGGTTCCAATTTACTATACTGTACTTTTTATCATTATGTTTTCTACTTATATATGTATAAAAGTTTCCTGTAAAGCAATATGCCTTTTTATGCCGGCACTAGCCTTATACATCACGTTCACTGTATCTCTTGATTGCATTATTTTCTCTTGTGCTTGATTTAACCTCGTGTTCTGTACAGTACATACTGTACAGGCTTGTAGCCTAGGAACAACAGGCGATACCATAGAGCCCAGGTGTGTAATAGGCTACACTATCTGGGTCCATGTAAGTACACACTATGTTGTTTGCATATGATACAATTGCCTAATGACCATGCTGGAACCCTGATCTTGGACTTGTAGCTTCTGGAACTGTGAGAAATAAATTTCTGCAATTTATAACTATCCAGTCTATAGTATTTTGTTATAGCAGCTGACTAAGACCAGCAGTACTTAAATAAACTTTTGGATTTATAGATGTCAACCTTTTGTAGTTTATGGAGTAAATATTTTCCAGCTCTGTTGACTTCCTTTTTAAATATTTTATTTTAGTACTCAAGTTTCAAATATTATGTATTTTACAATGTTTTGTTTGTCAGGTGTTCTGTTTGAAACCTTAGAAAATCCACATCTCTCCAAAGACCTGGAAATAGTCTATTCTGTTTTCTGTAATTTACAATTTGTTATTCTCCTCTAGGCTTTTATAGCTTAAGGGCTAAGGCATGGATTTATGTTTTTTTTCATGCTCTAAGTCCTGTGGATAAAGGCAGCCATGGAAACAAATTAGCAGCGTGTTATAGTGGAATGAGCATGGGCTTTGGAATTGGTTACATCTGTATTTGCATATTTACTGTAGCCCTTACTTCCAATATCTTGGATAACCTTCTTATCCTCCCTAAGTCTCTATTTCCTCATTTGCAAAATGGGAATAATTGTAGTACTTACCTCAGGATTATTATGAGTTTGTAAAGCACTAAATGTAGTGGCTGGAATATGGAAAGCACTCAGTAAATATCTGCTACTTTTATTGTTACTATTACTACTACTACTATTATTGTTACCGATAATACAGAATCGCTGCTATAGTCTAAGGCATTGTACTGGTTCTATAAACAACACTTAAATCCTGTCCTTTCACATCTTACAGACTGCTTGAGGAGATAAATAACTATGGACACATACTTACAATAGAAGTTAGAAATTGATAAATATCATAGGAGAAATATAAAAGTTTATAGAAAATTAAAAGTAGAAGAGATTATGTTTAGTTGGTGAAGCAGGGTTTCTTCTGAGGATAATTTAGAATTAGGGAATGGAACTAAGGGGATTCTAGGCAGAGTTAGCAGCATGAACAAAAGGAAAGAGAGAGAAAATATCATGTACAGTTGACCCTTGAACACTGTGGGGGTAGGGGTACCAAACCCCCATGTAGTCAGAAATTTGTGTATAACTTTTGACTCCCCCAAAACATACCTGCTAATAGCCTACTGTTGATCACAACCCTTCCCAATAACATAAACAGTTGATTAACACATATGCATTATATACTGTATTCTTACAATAAAGTAAGCTAGACAAAAGAAAATGTTAAGAAAATCAAAAAGAAGAGAAAAATACATTTAGAGTATTTATTGAAAAAAATCCATATGTATGAGATCTGACAATTAAGTTTGCAAATTTGCCACTGTGTACTTACATTGGCAGCACTGTACAAACAGTTCGGTAAGGTTTCATAACCTTGGTAAATCAGTGTCTCACAGCTGTGTTCGTGTTGACGTGTGGTGGTATCTTGCTGAGTGGCATTCGTTGTTGTTGCATGTTTTTGTGTGCTGTAGTGGGAATGTCTGAGCTTGAATTAGAACAACAAACAAGCATTAAATTTCTTGTTAAACTTGGCAAGAGTGGACGTGAAATCAGGGACATGTTAGTCTAAGTTTATGGGGATAATGCCATAAAGAAACGGTAGTGTACAAATGGATTAAACGTTTTTCTGAGGGGAGAGAATGCGTCACTGATGAACAGAGGTCAGGGCAGCCAGTAACAAGCAGAACTGATTAAAACATTGCAAAAATTTGTGGAATTGTATGTCAAAATCATCAGCTGACTGTGAGAAGCATAGCAGACCAAGTAAACATTGATAGAGAAACAGGAAAATCTTAACTGAAAATTTTGGCATCAGGAAGGTGTGTGCAAAAATGGTCCCAAAGGAGCTCTAGCATCACGACAATGCACCAGCTCACACGGCACTGTCTGTGAGGGAGTCTTTAGCCAGTAAACAATTAACTGTATTGGAACACCCTCCCTACTCATCTGATCTGGCTCCAATGACTTCTTTCTTTACCCAAAGATAAAGGAAATATTGAAAGGAAGACATTTTGATGACATTCAGGACATCAAGGATAATACGACAACAGCTCTGATGGCCATTCCAGAAAAAGAGTTCCAAAATTGCTTTGAAGGGTAGACTAGGAACTGGCGTCAGTGCATAGCTTCCCAAGGGGAGTACTTGGAAGGTGACCATAGTGATATTCAGCAATGAGGTAGGTAGCACTTTTTGTAGTGTGAGTTTGCAAACCTAATTGTCAGACCTCGCATACGATTCAGTTTGACTGGACTATAGTCAGAAAGAAAGAGGAACCGCGAAAACATAGTTGGAAGCCTAGACTGGGATCAGATTGTGTGAGCACTTGAATGTGAGATTAAGGTGTTTGCTCTTCTACTGGAGGGTGGTAACATTGACAGTTTTGGGTGAGAGAATCACATGCTGTGTATGTCTTATTTAGGAAATTGGAAATTGTTTTAGGAAAGAGACTTAAGATACTTTATTTTTTCTAAGTTATTTTATTTTTAACTTTTTATTTTGAAATAATTTCAGACTTACAAAAAGTTGCAAGAATAGTATGTGGATTGCCTGTGTGTCTTTATCCATATTTCCCAGATCTTAGCATTTTACCACATTTACCTCATTATTGTATATCTACTTCTCATTTTTTCTGGTCATAATTGCAGGGATAATGCTTCTTTACTCCTAAATTCTTAAATGTGTATTTCCAAAAAACAAGACCATTTTCTTACATATTACTATATAAGAAATTAACATTAACATAGTACTACTATCTAATTCACAGGTCTTATTCAAATTTTGTTAATCATCCCCCTGGTGTTCTTTATATCAAAAGAAAAAAATAACTTTGTATAGAATCCAATCCACGATCACATATTGAATTTAGCTGCCAAATCTCAATCCTTATTTAATCTGTAATGATTCTTTGTGTTTCATGACCTTTACATTTTTTGAAGTGTACAGGCCATTTATTTTGTAGAAAACTTTCAATTATGGTTTGTCTGATCTTTCCTCATGATTTAATTTAGGTTGTGCATTTTTGTCAGGAATGCAACAAAATGATGTATCTTTCTCAGTGCATCGTATCAGAAGGCACATTGTATCTATTTGTGCGGTCATTGGTGATGTTAACATTGATCACAGGGTTAAAATGGTGTCAGGTTTCTGTAAGGTTACTATTTTTCCCTTTGTCATTAATAAGTATTTTGTGAGGAGATATGCTGAGACTATATACGTATCTTC
This sequence comes from Rhinolophus sinicus, assembly GCF_036562045.2. Taxonomy (NCBI): domain Eukaryota; kingdom Metazoa; phylum Chordata; class Mammalia; order Chiroptera; family Rhinolophidae; genus Rhinolophus; species Rhinolophus sinicus. The sequence goes on from NC_133756.1 coordinate 109,985,010, forward strand.
TTGTTTCCTATCAGACTTTTAGCATCCTTTAGTAATTCTTGCCTGAAACAATTATTACTACCCTGGCTGAAATGGTGATTTTCTAATTCCATAGTTCCTTCTACATTCGTTAGTGGCTTTTATTTTATTCTATGGTATGTAATCAGTATAAAATAAATATAAAATAAAACCAGCTGCTAACTTTTCCTAGAAAGCATTCTCTTAGATCCATTCCCATAAAGGACATTATTTATTTTAATTTTCAATTTGTCTCAGATTTGCCTCTGGCAGTCCCTTCAAATAATCTTTTTTTGTCCTTTAGACACATCCTTATCATTATTTGAGTACTTTTTACTTTCTGCCATAACAAGATGTTTCAGGCAGGACTGTTTAAAATGTATTTGTGCTTGTCAGTGTTTTGCCTCTAGTAGATGATGAATAAATACTTTATGAGGGAATGAATGAACACGATTAGGTAAACTACAAGTGTTCAAATGGACATACTGTTTGTTTTTCTTTCTTTGTATTTTTAAATGTGAGTCTGATCACGCTTTCCATAAAGACTGGGCCAAAAGAAAGTTTCTGCAGACTTTTTAAGAGAAGAAAATCATTTTTATAAAGAAGTATAAAATAAGTAATTTTCTTCATTTATTATTCATTTTAAAACTATATATTGGTGCCTACTGTGTTTCAAATATCATATTTGGGATTGGGACACAAAAGTGAACAAAACAAAATAGATATGACCCCTGGCTTTATAGAGCTTATAGTCTACAAATTAATAAAGAGATTGCTGCAGAAATACTTATAAAGCCCATTTGAAACTTTAGTTTCATTTATTATTGTTTTTCGTTGGTGTTCTGTCAAGTAAGGCATGGGATGTCAATGAAAAAATAAATTTTGAAAGCCTTCACTTTAAGTCATTTTGCTAGTTTTTGAATGGAATTCCAAAAATGTATAAGAAGTGTGTCTCCTACTGTCATAAAATGTACAGCTGGTAGGAAAAGACAAATCCAATAGTATAGCAGAGCAGAAAGAATATAGGCCCTACAGGTAAAAAGAAAAAGAAAAAAAATCAGGGTTTGAATTTCAGCTTTGTATTTTCTTATCTCATCCATCTTGAGCCAATTACTTCTCTGAGGTTACTAATACTTAGTGCTTCATTCTCTCTAATATGTTGGAGAATAATAATGCCTAATTCCTGGGGTTTCTTTCAGTTAGATACTTTCATCCTCAGGTAACAGAAATTCCACTGTCAACTGGTTTAAACAAGAAAGGAAACGGATTGACTCACCTAACAGGACATCTGGTAAGGCAGGTTTCAGGGTTGTTTTACTCAGTGAATTAAGGATTCCTTCTGTTTCACCTCTCTGTTGTCCACAGTGTTGTCTCATTCCAAGGCTGTTCCTCTTTGTGGTGTGATGGGATACTTGTCAGAGTGAGGGGGGCTACACGCTTCCTTGTTCCATCCAACAAGACAGAGAGGACACCTCCTGTCCTCTATTGAATAAATTCCTCGGTCTTACTGAGCCAACTAAGGTTTATACACACCCATTCCTAACTCCAAAATGTCATTAGGATAATGAAACAGGTGGATTTGCTCAGCCTGGAAAAGGAGGTAGGATTACTGTGATTCGTTTAGACTCATCAGAATTCAGAGTGGACCTGAGTTCAATTACTTAAAGCACACTGGCGCTATACCATGGGGGAGGATGAAATAGATCTTGGTAGGAGCTTTTTATTTAAGCTGTACATGTTCAAATTTAGGTAAGTTTGGAGAATGGGAAAGCGAATTGCAGATAGAAGTATAAAAATTAAGGGTTTTTCTTATGTATTATAGTATGAATAAGGAAATTAGTTGCTATTGCATATTCTTCTTATTTTAGGCTAGAATTAGAGCTGTCTTTTGTGCTTGAATGCCAATATTCCTTCCTGGATATTTCTTCCAAGAGGCTGACATTACTGTTTTCCTCAACATCACTTCTCAATCCCACCAATCGAAAAACAAAGTTATCTTCCATCAATTTACAGATGTATCTAGTGACAGAATAATGATCAATTATTATTCTGTCACTAGATACCTCTATAAATTGCTCAAAAGGTGGACAAGTGCTTATGACTGAATGATACTGACCATCCCCATCAGGCACACATTGCTGCACCTGTATGTTACAGATTGTCAGCAGGAGAAATTAGTGGTCTAAAAGTGGTATGTTCCTGTACTTAAAAAAAAAACCCCAAAAAACCAAAAACCTGTCAGCCAAATATTTCAACAAATCTGTCACTTGCAAACTCAACATGATAAACTTGAAGTCAAATGCAATTTGAGAATTCAGAATCACAATTTTAGTTTTCTTACTGTAATATGAGATGTCACTTTGAAATTACCATGCCGTCGTCTGATAATTTGCCTATCTAGAAGTAAAAAGTAAATTTTGTGATGTTTTTCAAATTTTCTAAGAGACAACCATTTCTCCTTCAAAAATTACTGTAGTTGATATTATTTATTTCTCTTCATCTATGTTTTAGTTCCAGGAGAAAGAGGGTACAGGAAATCTCAACCAGGGAGAGTTCTCTGCCCTAAACCAGCTCAGTGAATAGATGTTTGATGGGGTTTCTGGGTTGAATAATTTGTCAGGGTTCTTGAATTCTAATTTGGAAAACAGAGTATTTCTTGAAAATAATTCAGTGTATATGATATAAATATAATCCCGAAATACCAAATTAGTTAAATTCAAATATAAAATTAATTACAGGGCATACGGCATTGTATTTCCATAAGTCCGTTACTTCTATTTATCTAAAGTTGATTCATTATCCTTCTGTTCCCCAACTTGGCTTAAATGCCTCTGCAGGAACCCTCTCTTGCAATGTCTCTGTTTTGTGTAGCCTCATAGATTACTCTTGCAAGTGTCTTGGAGTCCATCTAAATGCCACTTTTCCTCTCTTCGTTTCCAAGGCCTCTCTTTCCTTTCTCATTTTATGCTTTCTGTTTTTATTTATCTTCCATTTTTCCTTTACTTTTAATTTTCTGCAAATATCCACTCTATGGACTATATCATATTGTCGATGTCACTACTTTGTCTTCTTTCCCATTGTTCTTTATACTTTCCCATTGTTTCCCCTTTATACTAATTCTTTTGACTTCTATTTTATTTGTTTTGTTTTCTGCTCTGAAGAGTATTCTGTCAACTCTTTCACTTCCCTTCCTGTTTCCTTCTTTCCCTTTTCTCTTTCTAGTGGGATAATTTATCTCTGCCTTCCTAGCTGATCTATTAGTGATAAGGAGAGTTTGTTTCTGGCAGCAAACCTGCTTTGGTTTGTGTTCTTCGTTTAAAGCATCTCTCAGGCGAAGCAATGAGTGACAGTGACGAGCATCAACCTGCCCCAAGTGGTTGGGGCTCGCTGTCTTATTTTTATAATCACTACCGTTAGTTAACGTATGGGCAAATCTGTTAACACGGACTCCTTCAGGCCAGGTTAGGTATCCCTCCCTGTGCTTTCATTAACACCCTGTCTTAATCTTTATCATAGCACTCACTACACTGTACTGTTTGATTGTGAGCTTCCTGTCGGCTGAGACTATTAATTTCTTTTATTTTTAAAGTTACTTTTTTTTTGTTATTGAAATAATTTTTTAAATTACAGTTGACATACAATATTATATTGGTTTCAGGTATACAACATGTGATTAGACATTTATATAACTTACGAGATGATCACCCCAATAATTCTAGTATCCATCTGACACCATACATAGTAATTACAATATTATGGACTATATTCCTTATGCTCTACCTTACATCCTCATGACTATTTTGTAACTACCAATTTCTACTTCTTAGTCCCTTTCCTTTTCTCACCCAATCCCCCAACCTCCCCACCCTCCTGGCAACTATCAAAATGTTTTCTGTATTTGTGAGTTTGTTTCTATTTTGTTTGTTTATTTTGTTCTTTAGATTCCACATGTAAGTGAAATCATATGTCATTTGTACTTCTCTGTCTGACTTATTCCACTCAGCATAATACCCTCTAGGTCCATGCATGTTTTCACCTCTTCTTTATCCGTTCATTCATTGATGGACACCCAGGTTGTCTCCATATCTTGGCTGTTGTAAATAATGCTGCAATGAATATATGGATACACATGTCCCTTCAAACTAGTGTTTTGGGTTTCTTCAGATAAATACCCAGAAGTGGGATTACTGGCTCCTTCATGGTCTTTTGCTGTAGACTTTGTTTTAAAGTTTATTTTGTCAGGTTTAAGTATTGCTACCCTACCTTTTTTCGTTTGTTTGTTTCCATTTTCATGAAATATCTTTTTCAGTCTGTGTGTGTCTTTCAATCTGAAGTGAGTCTCTTCTAGTCAGCAAATTTAAAGGTCTTGTTTTCTTATCTATTTAGCCATCCTATATCTTTTGATTGGAGCGTTTAATTCATTTACATTTAAAATAATTGTTGGTAAATATGTAGTTATTGCCATTTTATTATTCATATATATTTTTTGTAATACTGGTTTGGTGGTGATGAAATACTTTGCTTTTTCTTGTCTAGGAAGCTCTTTATCTGTCTTTTGATTCTAAATGATAACTTTACTGGTTAAAGTAATCTTGGTTGTAGGTCCTTGTTTTCTATCACTTTGAATATTTCACACTACTCCCTTCTGGCCTGTAAAGTTTCTGCTAAGAAATCAGCTGACAGTCTTATGGGAGTCCCTTGTATGTACGTAACTGCTTTTCTCTTGCTGCTTTTAAGATTCCCTTTTTGTCTTTAACCTTTGGTATTTTAATTATGATGTGTCTTGGTGTGGGCCTCTTTGGGTTCATCTTGTTTGGGACTCTGTGTTTCCTGGGCTTGTATGCCAATTTCTTTCATCAGGTTAGGGGAGTTTTCTGTCATTTTGCCTTCAAATAATTTTTCAGTTCTTTGCTCTCTGTCTTCTTTTTCTTGTACCCCTATGATGCGAAAGTTGATGTTCTTGATTTTGTCCCAGAAATCCCTTAAAAAACCCTCATTTTTTTGGATTTTTTCTTTTTGCTATTCTGATTGGGTGTTTTCTGCTACATTATCTTCTAAATCATTGACTTTATCCTCTGCTTCACCTAATCTATAGTTGATTCCCTCTAATGTATTCTTTATTTCAGTTATTGTGTTCTTCATTTGTGACTGTGTGGTTTTTTTTTACGCTTTCTATGTCCATTTTTATATTCCTATCTCTTTGTTGAAGTTCTCACTGAGATCACTGAGCATCCTTATAACCAGTGTTTTGTACTCTGCATCTGATAGATTGCTTGTCTCATTTTGTTTAGTTCTTTTTCTGGAACTTTGTTCTGTTCTGTCATTTGGGACATTTTCTTTTTCTCCTTATTTTGACTCTCTGTGTGTGTTTATATGTATTAGGTAGAACTTCTATGTCTTCCAGCATTAGTAGAATGGCCTTATGTAGTAGGTGTGCTGTGGGGCCCAGTGGTGCAGTCTCCCTGGTCACCTGAGGCTCTTGTGTGGGTTGTGTGTCCCCTCTTGTTGTAGTTGAGCATTGGTTGCTGTTTGAAGATCAGTGGGAGGAATTAACCCTAATGTGGATTGGTTGTGAAGCCTAATCATGACTGCAGTGGAGGAACTGCTGTGCACAGGCTCACCCTCTGGAGCAGGATTTGCTTTAGCAGGGCTTGGTGTCTGCCCAGTCTTTCTTTTGGGTGTGTTGTCTGCAGAGGGAGCTGGGTGGTGCTTGGGCTCCTGGAGGCACCCCACCACAGGCCAGGTTCAGCAAGAGCCTGTGCCTTGCCAGGGGCCATATGGACTGGGCCACAAAGCAATCTGCAGATGGCTGCCATCTGTGCTAGGCTTGGAGGTGCCTGGGAGAGGCAAAGCCTTGAACTGAGGCTGGCTGCCACCAATGCCAGCCTTGGGGTTGATCAGCAAGAGGTACAGGGCATGCCAAGGCTAGTTGCTGCTTATGTGGGGTTTGTGAACCTTTAAGAGATTTTTCAGAAAGTCTGCAGCATTAGCCAAGACAGGCCATTTGTATGGTAAAGCCACTGGAAACAGTTTGGGTGGGCCTGCAAGTTGGGTGGGGCAGGGTCTCATGGAATCACCAGGGTGGGTGAACAGTATTAGCCAGGTTGTTGGAGATTCAGATATGGTGCCTCCCTAAGTTTTCATGCTGGGTGTGGGGAGGACTCAATAAAAGAACAATGGCTTCTGCCAGCACTTCTCTCTAGGAGAAAGTTGGCCCTCCAGTCCTCACCTGAAGCCAGGCAATTCAGTTATTTCTCTTATGTCCCTGGTGTCTTTTGAGCTACTGTCCCAGTACTGGAGCTCAGAGTGAGTGAGTCTGTCAGCAAGTAAATCTGTGCATAGTCCCTTTAAGAGGAGTGCCTGGGACTCCCTCTCACTCAGCCACAATCTCCACTGTTTTTCACAGCCAGAAGTTATGGGGACTTCTCTTCCCAGCACTCGAACCCTGGACTAGGGAGCATGGTGTGGGGCTGTATCTTCTTGATCCTCTGGGGGATCCTCTGTAGCTGAGATTTCCCTCCCGATTTTCAACTGTCACACACAGGTGTGGGACCAGCCTGTTCCTATCGCCACCTCTTTTACCAGTCTCAAGGAGGCTTCTTCTATACATCCTTAGTTGTAAGACTTTTGTTCAGCTAGACTTCAGGTGGTTCTCAATGATGGTGATTGATAGTTTAGTTACAATTTTGATGTGGTCTTGAGAGGATGCAAGCACAGAGTTTACCTACTCCATCATTTTGACTGGATAGCGGTACTATATTTTCTTAAACATCTGCGTTTTCAGCATTTATCACAGTGCATTTTTATGATGAATACTTAATTCATTAAACAGACATAAAGAGAGACATTGATGTACAGTTGTACAGGTTTGCACTACACAATCTTCAGGGATACTATTCATATCACACACATTTAAAATTTGTATTTTCGTTAGAGTTTTATGGCAGGTGGTAGTGTAGTATTTAGTTAGAAGAAAATCATTATATTATGACAATATCCCTGCATATGAAAACAAATTTTTTTGAGCAAAGGCACCTTTTTCTAGTTTACTCAGAAGTGCCTTATGGGTATCTGAGGATATGATTTATATTTATTTTTATTAAAATATTTACTAATTTATATTTATTAATATTCCATTTCCTGAGGATTGCATCTGGTGTATGTTGCTGAAAGTAGGTCTTTCATTTTTAAGAAAATGAAATGCAGTGTATCTTTTATGTAAAAAAATGAAGTGCTGATTTCATATTGGGAGAAAAATACTTCTTCTACCTTGTTCCTTTTTATATATGGTTTCCTCTTCTTTATTTTCATTGACTTGACAACTTATTCCTGTCAAATGTATCGGCCAATATTGCAGTGGTAATTTATTTGAGTACATACATCTCAATGCTGCTGAGAATACAAGATGCTCCTACCATACCCAAACCCACACCCATCCACATAAACATCCCTTCCTAGGATCAAATTATATCTTTTGGCTCTAAGATGGAATCCTGTCATATTCCATCACACCTTTCTTCTTCCAATTTAATATGCATTTAATTGAGCAACTACGTTCATCCAGTAATAACAATGAGCAACATTTACTGAATACTTCCCATGTAGTAGGCACTGTGCTAAGAATTTTTAGGTACTTTTGTTGTCCTCAGTTTGTAGGTGAAAAAACTTTGGCATAGAGTTTAAAAAATTTGCTTTAGGTCAAATAGCTGTTACAGAACCAGAGTTCAAACCCAGCCACCTGTATTTTTCTCCAAAAATATATATTGCCTCCCACTGGGATTAATCTTGGTAACCTTAATCAGAACTGTGGAAAGCATTTTCAAGATTCCTTAGCATACAAACAGGACTACACCACAACTATTAAAACCCTTTCCTTCTAAGATCCATCTAAGTCTTGACTCCTATGTAGTTTCTCTTCTATATCCATGTATTTTCTCTCTCTTCCATGCAACATTTGGACTAATGAAACTAACAAACATTTATATGACAGTTATTCCTAACCAGACTTTTCAGATATTATTTTAGTGGTCACAACTACCCTGATTTAGATGTTTCTATATTCTCCATGTTAGGCAGGGGGCATCTGCTCAAGGTCACTCAGTTAGAGGGTCCTGGAAGCATTCGAGCCCATGTAGTATGGGCGCCGTTTTCATGTGCTTAAACTTTGTATTATATGTGAACCAGATTCCATGTAAACCAGGAGTATGAAGACCTGGAGTCTTATCTTTTATCTGGTTGTATGACCTTGGACTAATTAATTTAGATCCTAGTTTCCTCATCTGTAAGATAGTTTGATTTAGATGATATCTGTATTCAAGATGATCAGTCTATGGATAGGGAAAAGTCACGAAAACTGGAATTCTACAGTCCAAGCTCTCTTGACCAATAACTAGTGGTGCAAGTTTGAGCAATTGTTCAGTTTCTCAAAGACTCAATGTTCTTTGTAAAATGGAAATAATAACACTTACTCTTCACCAAGTTGCTATAAGAAACCAGTACAAAAACAGAGAAGATGCTGTTAAAGATTTCTATAAATATTTGACATTACATTCTACAAGTATATCAGATAGCTTATTACATAGGTAGCAGTTGTTGCAGAATCTTAAAAATGAGAGGCACACAAAAAAGAAAATAATAAAACATAATTTTTATCATTCAGAAAAAATCATTAATATCTTGTGGTACATACTGCTAGTCTTTTTTCTCTTGTGGATGTGTAGCAGCTGCTGTCAGTGTCCCACCCGTATCCCTCAGATCAGATGATTTATTTTGCTCCAGAAGATTTCCAACTGCCATTGTGTGCTGCTCTATGCCTGAGGGCTTTGTAATAGCCACAGAGGCAGTTCTGTTCTGGAAAGACAGGCAGGAACAGGGACAGGCTGGAAATGCCTGGAAATTAACACCTCCTAGGAGTAGCCTCTAAGCCATGATTGACTCAACTTGGAGTATAAATATTATTCCATTTGCCTTGCTCCTTGGGTAAGTCTGTGTTCTAGTCTTTTTGCCAGCATTTCCCTATGTGACGAAGCTCCAGTTGTCCACTGCAGTGGCTGGTTTGGTAACATACTTTCTACAGACTGCCTTTCTTTACCAGTGTCACTTCCCCTCTCCCCTGATGTTGTTTTTGTATTTCCCTATACATTGCACTCAAGTTCTTGTCTTCTGGTCTGCTTCTGAGGGAAACCCCAAGTTACACGTGATTGAGCAGGGTCTGACACACAGTAGTTGTTTATTTTTTCTCTTTTTACATTCTTACTTTATATGAGAGGAAGTCAAGGCTTGGGTATGTCGTTGAGTCAGGATTTGAACCCAAAGGGTTGACGACAGAACCTGAGCTTAAACCATTATTCTTTGAGAATGATAGCAATTCTGATGTGCCCAGGAATATTCTCATAAGAACAGTCTCCTAATTGTTCCTCTTCTACTCTTGGTTCTACCACCTTCAAGCATGATAAAATTTCTGTGAGTTTTCCATTTTGCTTATAGAAAATGCCAGAGTTCATATAATGGCCCACAGGATTATACATGATTTGGCCTCTCCACCTCTACTACCTTTTGAACCTCATCTCACATGAATTTTCTCTCTCACTTTGTTCCAAGCATACTAGCCTCTTGGCTTTTCCTATAAGTTGCTAAGAGTACTCTTGCCTCAGGGCCTTTGCACTAGTGGCTCTGTTCTTACCCTGCTCTGTACATGGCTTATCCCTGACCTCCTTTAGGTTTCTGCTTAACTGTTACTGCTCAGTGAGTTACTGCCCTCTCGATCCTGTTTAAAACTGTATTTCCCCTGTGCTCGTCTTTCATGTTCTTCATTTTCCCATCCTTGCTTTATTTTTCTTCATAGCACTTAGCATCATCTGATATACTATATATTTCATTTAAAATTGTTTGTTGGATGAGAGTATAAGCTCTACACGAATATTATTATTCATCTTGCTGTGTTTCTGGTGCCCAGAGCACTGCCCTCAATAGATATTCGTTAAATAATAAATAAGATTCATGCTGGTTAGTGTTATTATTGAATGCCAGAGGAGTACAGATTTCCTACCAAATAGTTTTTCTGAGTCTCAGCATTTTTTTTTTTTTTTTTTTTTTTTTGCTGGCCCTCACCAGTCATACTGTCTTTATGGCTTAGTCATTAAAATTGTAATTGGGTTTTCTCTCTCAGTGACATGACGACACATCAGAGCAGCTGGTTGGACTTAAGAGAATTCAGCTGTGATAGGTTGTTCAATGCTGTTAAGTGTGCTTTCAGTATTCTAATTTGTTTTAGGTTTTAAGAATTCCTTTGAGAATTTCTTCCACTTCCTAGAATGCTGACTCTTAGATTCTCTCACATGGCTTGACTATTTTCTCAGTGATGTTTATCTCACCTTACACAGACACTATAGTGTTTTTCCTTCTTTTTCCTCCTGCTATCTCTGTCAGAGAGGATTTATTACACGTCATTCTGGTTTCTCATACCCTAACTGCTGCAGATATCTGGATATAATTGTCTAGTCGTCTCGTGAATACGTTTTCCATTCAGAACTTGAGGTTTGATGCTCATCAATCTACCCTCTCTGTATGCGTTGTGTAACTCTATCATTGAAGAATAAATTGTGTGGAAACTCAGTACTGCCTGTGACCTATGAAGTACAATTTACTGTGGTGATTAGATGATAACTGTTGACTTAAAATGAATAGATTCCAAACAGCTTTTGTTTCTCATGAATATGAAACATATTTGGACCATTTATATCAAGACTGTGGTAGTACCTCTTGATCTAACTTTAAATCACAACGTCACATCCATCTCCTTCATAAGGCTTTCTCTAATTCACTTCACATAATTTTCAGTCTGTTGGTACAGTTCTGCCCTCAGTCTTTTCCTTTCATTCCTGTTTGTAGTTACCATAATTTATGGGTGTAGTATTGTGAGGTGGTGAAGGGCATGGGTGGTGGAGTCAGATAAATTGTCTTTTAACCCATTGCTGTCAGTGATTAGGTCTGTAACCTTGAAGAAAATATTTAACCTCCAGAGTATGTTTCCTTATCTGTAACATGAGAACAATAATAATTCCTACTTCATTGAGTTGTTATGGAGATTAGTAATATAGTGTGTATGAAATAATAGCACAGTGTCTAGCAGATGGTAAGAATTCAATGCATATTAATTGTTTTTAAAATACACACAAAATACACATTTGTGCCAATTAGAAGGGTTCTGCATGCTCTTCTCCATTCCCCATGTAAACTTTAATTTTCTCCTATGTGCTTTAGTCATTTATTGGTCTCTAGCTATTATTAAGTGGAATTGTTATTAAACAAATAATTCACAGAGGACAAAAATCTTAGGCATAAAGACTTCTTGGCCACACTATACATATTTGTTTATTAGTTGCTCATTCCTTAGTGTGTGTCTCTTCTTTATATAAATGAGACACATTTGGCCATAGAATGTTAGGGCATTCTATTCCACTTACCCATTTTACAAAAGGAAAAATTAAAATACAACATGCAAGTGGTAGAGCTTGGCCAGAGTACAAGTTTCATGAGGCTTGAGCGTGCCAAACTATGCCACCTGTCTTTCTGAGACTCAGGAAATGCTCAATGACCGATCAAATGGAATGTCATTCAGCAATTAATAAAAATTATATTGGTTATTGTTTTCCTCCTCTAGCACTCTTCTCCATCTAGGGGAAAATATATAATTTCTATGGAATATCTTTGGCTTTTTTTCAATTCAAGTTTATTGGGGTGACAATTGTTAGTAAAGTTACATAGATTTCAGGTGTACAATTCTGTATTACATCATCTATAAATCCCATTGTGTGTTCACCACCCAGAGTCAGTTCTCCTTCCATCACCATGTATTTGATCCCCCTTACCCTCATCTCCACCACTACCCCCTTACCCTCTGGTAACCACTAAACTATTGTCTGTGTCTATGAGTTTTTGTTTCTCATTTGTTTGTCTTGTTCTTTTGTTGCTTTTGGTTTATATACCACATATCAGTGAAATCATATGGTTCTCTGCTTTTTCTGTCTGACTAATTTCGCTTAGCATTATAATCTCAAGATCCATCCATGTTCTCACAAATGGTCCTATTTCATCTTTTCTTACTGCAAAATAGTATTCCATTGTGTGTATATACCACAACTTCTTTATCCATTCATCTATCGAAGGACATTTTGGTTGTTTCCATGTCTTGACCACCGTAAATAAAGCTGGAATGAACCTTGGAGCACACTTGTGTTTACATATAAATGTTTTCAGATTTTTTGGGTAGATACTCAGGAGAGGGATTGCTGGGTCATATGGTAATTCTATTTGTAATTTTTTGAGGAACCTCCACACTGCCTTCCATAGCAGCTGCACCAGTCTGCATTCCCACCAACAGTGTATAAGGGTTCCTTTTTCTCCACAGCCTCTCCAACACTTGTTACTATTTGTCTTGTTGATGATAGCCATTCTAAATGGGGTGAGGTGATATCTTGTGGTTTTTATTTGCATTTCTCTGATGATTAGTGATGTTGAGCATTTTTTCATATGTCTATTTGTCATTTGTATATCCTCTTTGGAGAAATGTCTCTTCAGGTCCTCTGCCCATTTTTCAATAGGGTTGTTTGTTTTTTGTTGTTGAGTTGCATGAGTTCCTTGTATATTTTGGATATTAGCCCCTTATCGGAGGCACTCTTTGCAAAAATCTTCTCCCATTTGGTTGGTTGCCTCTTTATTTTGTCGATGGTTTCTTTTGCTGTGCAGAAGCTTCTAAGTTTAATATAGTCCCATTCATTTATTTTAGCTTTTACTTCCCTTGCCTTTGGAGTCAAATTCATAAAATGCTCTTTGAACCCAAGGTCCATAAGTTTAGTAGCTATGTTTTCTTCTATGCAGTTTATTGTTTCAGGTCTTATGCTTAAGTCTTTGATCCATTTTGAATTAACTTTTGTACATGGTGACAGATAGCAGTCCAGTTTCATTCTTTTGCACATGGCTATCCAATTCTCCCAGCACCATTTATTGAAGAGGCTATCTTTTCTCCATTGTATGTTTTTAGCTTCTTTGTCAAAATTTATCTGTCCATATTTATGTGGTTTGATTTCTGGGTTCTTAATTCTATTCCATTGGTCTACGTGTCTGTTTTCCTGCCAATACCATGCTGTTTTGATTATTGTAGCCCTGTAGTACAAGCTAAAGTCAGGGAGTGTGATACCTCCAGCCTTGTTCGTTTTTCTTAAGATTGCTTTAGGTATTCGGGGTCTTTTGTGGTTTCAAGCAAATCTGATGATTTTTTGTTCTATTTCTTTAAAAAATGCCATTGGGATTTTGACGGGGATTGCATTAAATCTGTATATTGCTTTGGGTAATATGGCCATTTTAACTATGTTGATTCTGCCAATCCATGAGCATGGAATGTCTTTCCATTTTTTTGTGTTGTCTTCAATTTATTTAAAAAATGTATAGTTTTCAGCATGTAGGTCTTTCACATCCTTGGTTAAGTTTACTCCTAGGTATTTTATTCTTTTTGCTGCAATTGCAAAATGATTTTTTTTTATTTGTTTTTCTGAGATTTCATTGTTAGTATATAGGAATACAATGGACTTTTGTACATTGATTTTGTAGCCGGCAACTTTACTGTATTTGTTGATTGTTTCTAATAGCTTTTTGGTGGAGTCTTTAGGGTTTTCTATATATGTAGCATCATGTCATCTGCAAAGAGTGATAATTTAACTTCTTCATTCCCAATTTTGATGCCTTATATTTCTTTCTCTTGCCTGATTGCTCTGGTGAGGACTTCTAACACTATGTTGGAAAGCAGAGGTGATAGGGGACAGCCCTGTTGTGTTCCTGAACGTAGAGCAAAGGGCTTCAGTGTTTCACTATTAATAATGAGATTAGCTGAGGGTTTGTCATATATGGCCTTTATTATGTTAAGATATTTTCCTTCTATACCTATTTTATTTTCTATGGAATTTCAAAGGGTTTTTTAGAACCATCTGACTGTTGAAGGATCTCTTCCAAGTCTCAATATGATGAATTTGGGTGTAGAACCTGTATAATAAGAATTGTTTTCCATTTCACAGCCTCTTAGATACACCTCAATTGCTGTGTGATACTCTCAGATAGAAATGTAAAGTGACCACTGAAACTATTTTGAGGGTTAAGAGTTAGCATCTTTTACTGGAAAGAGCAACTTGATACCGGCTCTAAATCACAACATTCAAATTCTAATAATGTCTGTGTGAGCTTGTATTTGCCAGTACTAATTCTCTTATTTCTTGAGTATCTCTTCTCTCTTGGTTTTATTTATATAACTTTTCTTGGTTTCCTTTTAAACAGGTGCCCGCCATCCTGTGCTCTTTTCATATCTTGTGAATTTCTCTATTGTAGTACCTGTGCAACCATTTTTGCAAGCGCCTCTGTCTATAAACCCACTAGACAGCAATCCTTGTGCAGAAATTCTATTAATCTTTATCTCCCTACTCTCTGGCACAGTGGTTGGTCCATAATAGGTGACCAATAATGGAATAGTTGAAAGAGGACATATTGGAATAAATAAATTCTCATTCCTTTTTGGTCTCTTTTGGTGGCTACACTTCTTTTAATCCATTCAGTAGTAGTATTTCCAGGACCTGCATTTTTTGTCTTCTGAATTAACCTCTGTGCACTCTCCTTGAGCCATCTTATTTTCTCCCGTTTTTATGCCCATATATGCCAACAACTCCCAAATATTGATCTGTGATACTGATCTCCCACCTGAGCTCAAAATTGTGTTTCTATCTTCTAAGTATCTTCTCCTGGCTCTGTCCTTGTCTCTAATCCAGTATACGTTAAGCTCTTCAGAGTTCCCCTTTTGTAAAACTCAAGCTATACTTCAGTTTCTTTCTTCTCTGCAAGTCTGTGAGTATCCAGGAGCACTTCCGGCTTAAAATATGCCAGGTAGAGGCTGGGAGCTCTGTATGGTTCTTCTCCTTCACCCATCATATCCCATAACTCATCAGGTCCTGTTACTTTTACCGTAGAAACATCTCTTTAATTTACCCCTGGCTCTCTATTTTCATGGCCAATGTCTTGTTTTAGGCTTCTGTCTTCTTTTGCCTGGTATATGGCAATGGCTTACCCATTAGGTCTTTTTGCCATCAGCGTCTTCCCACTGTAGTCCATATGTCTTCCACATGTCCACCTGGGGCATCTAACCCCCAGAACAAATAGGCTCAGGCCATCAGTCGGCTGAAAGACCTCTGTAGGTTTTCACTCTTTTTTTTCACAACCTGATATCAACCTACGTCTCCAGTTGTATTGCCCATGCATCAGCAACACAAACTCATAGTCAATTGCACTCTTTCCCCAAAGCCAAGTTATTTCATGCTCTGTGCCTCTTCCCTTGTCTACCTATTTGCATGTTATGCCCGCAGCTGCTTTTTCTACCCAACTTAAATGTTCCTACTTCTGCGAAGCCTTTCCTAAATATTTTAGCACGTGGTTCTTTATTAACACCTTTCCCCATAAATTTTAAGTAGCTGTCTCACACTAGGTTGTGCAAATAGGGAACTTGTCTTATTCTATTCTTGAATACCTGGGACTTATTCAGTGATTCACTGCTCAATAAATGTCAGTTGTGTGAATAATGACTGAATGTTGGCACATTTTTTTCAGCTTTTTGAGACTTTAACAATTATTTTAATCATCTTTTGTGCTAGCTCAGAGATGGTCACACATTTCAGCGTGTTTTGGTAAGGTCAGGGTATGGCCTGACCTCTTTTGTGGGTGGCACAGACATCAGTGTTGTCTTATGCTGTCACTCACCTGCTGTGTGTCGCATTAGATCTTAAAGCTTCAGTCTTTGCATCTGTAGTTGGCTACTGCCATGCTCACTGGTTTGTAAAAACTTTTAGATGCGCTAATGCTTTGTGATCAACTTTGTTCATTAACGATAGTTTTACAATTATCTTCAAGTATGCAAATCGTATAGTTTTCTGAACGTTTGAGCAAAAGATAAAAGGAAATAGAAGGCAGGGTAAACAGTGCGTCTTGTGCTGGTATATAGAGAATTGTTTCTAGAATTTCCATTTTTTTACAATAATTAGATTTTATACCCATTATTCTAGATGTATTGAACTCAGAGTAATATTTCTCCCCATTCCAATATTACTGCCTTTACAGAAAGTAAGAGAATGCCCTTTTGCACATGGTGGTCAGAAATTAGCCGGTGTTTGTGATTCACTGTCAGAGTCATAAACAAAATACTTGGCTTCCTGTCAGCGACATTTGCTTCCTTGTTCACCACCCACAGCTGCCAGTCATAGCTGACAGCTGTTTCTTGGCAGCTGACAAAACTTGGGTTCATATAGTGGCTCTTCCTTAAAACTTTTGGAAATATTACACGTTGAGTGCAAATTGGGAGCTCAGCAGTAGTACTTGTATTTAAATGGGAAAACTAAACCTGACATTTATTTTTCTGAAAAGTTGAGAGCTCCCCCTAGCATCACCCTATTTTCAAGCTAGTTTGGAGGTGAGATGGACCAAGTGCCATCTTATGTTTTCCTTACTGGAACAACTGCTGTAAACTAAGACAATAAAATGTTATGAAGTAGGTTTTGGAGTTTACGTTGCAATAGTTGTGCACTGTTATGTTCTTCACAAAGATAAAATATATTTCAATAATCCTAACATTTTTATTTTTGATCAGTTTATTGAGATATAATTCACATAACATAAAATTCAACTTTTGAAAGTGTACAATTAAGTGACTTTTAGTACGTTCACAAAGTTGTGCAACCTTCATGATTATCTAATTCTAGAACGTTTTCATCACCCCAACTAGGAAATTCCATACTCATGAGCCACCATTCTGCTCCTAGCAACCACTAATCTATTTTCTATCTCTATGGATTTGCCTATTTTGTACAATTCATATAAATGGAATCATATAATAGGTGGCCTCTTATGTCTGGCTTCTTTCACTTAGTAGAATGTTGTTTTCAAGGTTTCTCCATGGTGTAGCATGTATCAGTAGTTCATTCCTTTTTGTGGCTGAATAATATTCCATTGTATGGTGGGACATTGTGACTTATAATAAGAAATATTGGTCATTCCTTAACTTTAATATTTTTGGTTGCCTTTCTGTTTTCTTAACCTCTCTGTCTCTTTCTCTATTTTCCTTT
Organism: Rhinolophus sinicus; assembly: GCF_036562045.2. Taxonomy (NCBI): domain Eukaryota; kingdom Metazoa; phylum Chordata; class Mammalia; order Chiroptera; family Rhinolophidae; genus Rhinolophus; species Rhinolophus sinicus. The sequence goes on from NC_133756.1 coordinate 110,002,157, forward strand.
CATTCCAGTTCCTCCCTCTCTCCCTTCCTTCTCTTTCATAAATATTTATTAAACATCTTCTTTGTGACAGGCACAGTGTTGGAAACTTTAACAGTTACAGGTGAAAGAAAAAGATAAGCTCCCTCCTCTCATAGGTCAAATAATTTAATGAAGAAAGAAAGAAATGTACACAAATCATGCAGGGGAGTGAACAAAGTGGACACCAAGGAGTTAGAGAGAGTTTTAAATGTGGTTTGAGTCTAAAACTCTTCCAACATCTCTATTTCAAACTGGAACACGTGTGTGGAGGGATGCTTTAATTTACTTATTTTTATTTTTTAAGATAAAGTAAGCTTACTTTATTTTAATAAGAGATATAACTTTCTGAAAACTAAACTATGTAACAATAGATGCATAACGTAATGAAGAAGATGGAAGTATGAAAACAGAATTTTGAAAATTGTAGTCCAGGCATGTTGTAGAATGTATTTCTATTGTAGTTTTTAATTTGAATTAAATGACCTTTAAGTATTTTTGTGTCTCTCTTATTTTATTATTTATAACTCAGGAAAGTTAAAACATAAGGTGGTTGTAATATTTGTTAATATTAAGTCGTAGACATCAACTACAAAACAATGGATGTTAGAATTCCTCTTAATTCTTTGTTCTCCAAAGTATCATGAAACTACATGTTTTACACATTGTCTGTCTCTCTAAGTATACACACACACACACACACACACACACACACACACATTTCTGGGAGAGGCAACAATGGGTTTGCTTTAATTTTAGACCTTAAACATGACCTATGTAATAAGAATCATAATAGAATCTATTTATCAGGTACCCACTATTTGTCAGGAATTGTGCTTTACATATATTACATAATATTCACAATGTCCCTATGAATTAATTCCATTTTACAATTGAAGAAAGAAAAATAAAGAAAAACCATTTATCAGAAAAAAAAAAAATATCAGAAGTCAATGTGATCAGATAGAAGTGTTTTGTTGTTTCTGGAACCAGAGTGCCTGCATTCAAATCCTAGTTTTATTACTTAGTTGTGAAGCATGCGTAAGTGGGGTTTTAGGAATGTAGCCATGAAGAGTGTACTGATGTGAACAGGTTAAAATATTATTATTATAATACGTTTTTTCTTGATGAAGCTTCTTCAAGTCTCTAAATTTCTCTTTTGCCATATTTAAAGGACTATCAATAAGACCTATGAAGAGAGTTATTATGAAGGTTAAACAAGTTAACATACGAAAATGGTTATAAAAATAGGTAGTATGTAAGTATTATTATTACAAGCCTGAAATCACACAACTAGACGACAGTAAAGCAGATTTTCCAGATTCCAAAGTCTGTGATTCTTCCACAATTCCACGTTATCTCCAAGGCACATCCAGGTCTGTGGACCACAAAAGTTTGAAAGTGAAATTGTTAATAATCAACTACATTTCTGTTTATTTTCTCAAAGAAAACATGTATTCAAAGGACTCTCAATGAAAAGGATGTTTTTCCTTATAGGGTGAACTCTGGCATCTCAGGGCGTATTAGTACTAAATAGTGGTGCATGTGTCACTTTTCAGGCACTGTGGGTAGAATAAAGAGGAACTATTATCTTGGAGGTGAGTTACTTGTGTCTCTTCTTTAACAGGGGTTTGAAAATTTGCTAGTTCTTAGGGTCATTCTGAAGACGAGTTCAGTTCTCGGCCCCCAGCTGTTCAGAGCACCTGTTGTTTCTGAGGCTTTCTTTCTCTCTTCTGGCCTCTTTCAGAAAGTCTCCTTTGGACTCAGTGGTGGTAGTGACGGTGGGGGATAGCTTTTTAATAAAATTATCAGTTTTACAGCCTTAGCACAGCATGCCTAAGTGGGGTTTTAGGAATGTAGCCATGAAGAGTGTACTGATGTGAACAGATTGAAATATTATTATTATTATATGTTTTTTTATCTTGGTTGGATTTTGTGTGAGAGATCTAGATTAGTTTTGGATTTACCATTAAATGAGAAGTTTCCCACCTACTGGTTTGCTCTAAAGGAGTTCATTTGTGTTTTTCATTCTGATTCGCTTTTCTATTTATTCATTCTTATACAGAGCTTTATAAAAATTGGAGCGGAAATAACTCCCCCACTCCCTTTGTATGAAACCCTTTCAGCTGCGCCTTCCACTGACCAGCATAGAAATTGTTGTGGCATCAGTACTGTGCTTCAGCCTGGGCTACAGCCCTCATCCCTCGGCCTTAATTTAAATACACCGTGAGCTTCTATAAAATAACTATCAGGCTCTCCTGCTAAAATATTGTCTGAGAGTCACTGATTCAGTTTAACTCTCAATTTATTTCTCACAATCCCTGTATAAGTCAGATAGTTTTGTTGTTCCTGTTTTTATAGGTTCAAAAACTGAAATTCATGCTTGGTCGTTAGTTACTTATGGTGAAGTCACAAAACTAAAGAGCTATAGAACCACAACAAATGTGTTGACCTTAAGGAACTGGTTCTTCTCATTAAGTCATTACAAGTAGGGGGCAGGGCACAGGGGAAAAGAGTATGAAAAGGAAGAAAACCTACATTCGTTGAGCTGCTACTATGCGCTAAGAACTGAACATTTCTTGTATCATTTAATCCTCACATACTAGAGAAAGTTTACTTAAGCCTGACTCAGTTGAAAGGAGAGAATCAGGAAAGGCTTCCTAGAGGAGGTGACGTTTTAAACAATGAAGGATGGGTAGAATTCATATAGTTTCTATGGGAAATAGGCATTGCAAATAGAGGTAGCATGTTTAAGAGAGCATGAGCTATTTTCAAGGCACAGAGAGGATCTAACTTGGCTGAAGTATGAGGAGCTTATAAGGTACTTATGAACTATAAGATTGGAAAGATCAGTTAGCTTTAGATTGTGGATGAGACAGGGCTTTATTCAGTTGCCAGAGGGGAGCCTTTTCTAGTATTGAACTATTCTTCTTCTAAAACATGTCATTATTACTAAAATTTCAAGTATTGAATTTTATATGAAATACTGAAATAGGCTATGCATGCTGGTTGATGTCAGAAAATTGAACACTTACTGCATGCTAATTTTTGCAAAAATCTTTTTAAATATTAGTAAGAGCCATTTTGATTTAGAATTCCTTTTAGGTGAAGATTGCAAAGTTGATGGGCTGGCCTATTTTTTTTTTTAAATAACTGCTTTATTGACATATAATTCATATGCCATGCAATTCACCCTTTAAAGTGTACAGTTCAGTGGTTTTTCAGTTATATTCACAGAGTGGTACAGCTATCATCACTATCTAATTCCAGAAAATTTTCATTATACCCCTCTCTCCAGCACCTTGGCAACTATTATCTACTTTCTGTAGATTTGCCTATTATGGACATTTAGATAAATGGAATCATATAATATGGGGTCTTTTGTGACTGGCTTCTTTCACTTAGTATAATGTTTTCAAAGTTCACCCATGTTGCAGAATGCATCAGTACTTCATTTTTTAAAAATTGCCAAATAATACTCTATTGTATAGATATGCTATATATTGTTTATCCATTCACCAACTGATGGACATTTGGGTTGTGTTCACTTTTTGGCTATTATGAATAATGCTGCTATTAACATTTGTGTGTCTCGTATTCCAATTTCTCCACATCCCAACCAACACCTGTTATTGTTTGTCTCTTATTATAGCCACAATTTTCTGGTGTGAAGTTACTTACGATCAATAAGTGTATCTCATTGTAGTTTTGATTTGTATTTCCCTAGTGACTAATTATGTTGAGCATGTTGCCATGTGCTTATTGGCCATTTATATGTCTTCTTTGGAGAAATGTCTGTTCAAATCTTTGCCCATTTTTAAATTGGGTTGTTTGTCTTTCTGTCATTGAGTGGTAATAGTTCTTTTTTCCCCCATAGTCTTAATAATAGACCCTTATCAGACACATTATTTGTAAATATTTTCTGCTGTCTATAGGTTGCCTTTTTATTGATAGTTTCATTTGAAGCACAAATTTAGATGAAGTCTATTTTTTTTCTTTGGTTGCTTCTGCTTTTCATGTCATATCTATGCAACCATTGCCTAACCCAAAGTCAGGAAGTTTTACACTTATGTTTTCTTCTAAGAATTTTACAGTTTTAGTTCTTACATGTAGGAACTTACATGATCTATTTTGAGTTAATTTTTACATATGGTATGAGGTAGGAGTCCAAATACATTCATTTCCATGTGGCTATTCAGTTGTCCCCAAATCATTTGATAAAAAGACTATTCTCTCTCCTGATTGAATTGTCTTGGAACTATTGTTGAAGAGTGATTGACTATATATGTAAGAGTTTATTTCTGGACTCTCAATTCTACTCTATTTATAGCCTATGATTATGATTTATATCCTATCATTATGCCAGCACCACACAGTCTTGATTACTATAGTAAGTTTTGAAATCAGGAAGTCTAAATTCTCCAACTTTGTTCATTCCTCTTTTTCAAGATTGTTTTGGTTATGCTGGGTAACTTCCATGTCCATATGAAGTGTGGGGCCAGCTTGTCAATTTCTGCAAAAAAAATAAAACAGCTGGGATTTTTATAAGGGTTATGTTGAATATGTAAATCAGGTTGGGGAGTATTGTCATCTTAACAATATTAAGTCTTCCAATCCGTGAATAAGGGATGTCTTTCTATTTATTTACATCTTTAATTTCATTGAACAATGTTTTGTAGTTTTTAATGTACAAGCTTTACACTGCTTTTGTTAAATTTATTCCTAAGTATTTAAAAAAATTCTTTAGAAATGCAATTGTTTTTAAAATTTTATTTTCATATTGCTCATTGCTAGTTTGTAGAAATATAGCTGACTTAAAATTATTTTATTTTTTATATTCAAATATTTTTTATGTTATTAAATTTATTGGGTGACATTTGTTAATAAAATTATATAGTTTCAGTATAAAATTTTGTAATACATCTTCTATATATTACCACTGTGTGTTCACCGCCCACAGTCAAATTTTACTCTGTCACCATATATTTGAACCCCTTTGCACTCTTCTACCTTCCCCCCATCCCCTCGCTCTGTGGTAACCACTAAACTGTTGTCTGTGTCTATAAGTTTTTGCTTGTTTTCTTGTCTTATTCATTTGCTGCTTTCAGTTTTATGTCCCACATCAGAGTGAAATCATATGGTTTTCAACTTTTTCTGTCTGATTTATTTTGTTTAGCATGATAATCTCAAGATCCATCTATGTTGTTGCAAATGTCAGTATTTCATCTTTTCTTATGGCCAAGTAATATTCCATTGTCTATATGTACCACATCTTTTTTTATCCATTTATCTATCAAAAGACACATTGGTTATTTCCATGTCTTGGCCATGATAGATAATGAATGCTGCAGTGAACACAGAGGTACATATATCTTTATGTCCGTTTGGTCTAATGTGTCATTTAAGGCCTATATAGTTTTTTTTATTGATTTTCTGTTTGGATGATTATCCATAGCTGTCAGTGGTATATTTGGGTCTCCTACTATAACTGTGTTTTTGTCAGTTTCTCCCTTTAGTTCTGTTAGTAGGTGCTTTATATATTTTGGTGTTTCCTCATTGGCAGCATTATATATTGATAGGTGTTATGTCTTGAACTTTTGTCCCCTTTATAATTATGAAATGTCCATCTTTGTCTCTTGTTACCTTTTCTTATTTTGAAGTCTATTTCATCACATATACGTATGGCTATTCCCACTTTTCTCTGGATGCTCTTTGCTTGGAGTATTATTTTCCACCCTTTGTGGTGTAGTTAGATAGTTCTTGTAGAGTTCTTTCATTTCTTTTAACTCTGAAGTCTCTCTGTTCTTCCATTTGCCTCATATCCAGATCTATCTTCAATATCACTAATTCTTTTCTCCATCTTGTCAGCTCTATTTCCTAAACTCACTATTTCATTCTTCATTTCTTTTATTGAATTCTTAAGCTCCAGAATTTCTATTTGGTTCTTTTCAAAAATTTCAATCTCTTTGGTAAAGTATTTATTTTGTCCATTGATTTTATTTTAGAGTTCATTAAACTGCTTATCTGAGTTTTCTTGCATCTTGTTGAGTTTTTTCAGAACTTTGATTTTGAATTATCTGTTATTCAACTCACATATTTCCATGTCTTTAAGTTTCTTTTTCTTTCTGAGCTGCCTTGTTACCTTGGTTGTTCATAGCCTTTCATGGGTTATTTCTCCTCTAGGCATTTATGGGAATGAACCCTGCAGAAGGTTGATACAAAGACGACTTTCTTTTGTTTTCCACCTGGAGTGTTTTATTTTCTTTTGCCCTGTTCTTGTTGGCTATACTATTAGGTTGGTGCAAAAGTGATTGCAGTTTAAAGGTTAAAAATAATTGCAAAAGCTGCAATTACTTTTGCACCAACCTAATATCTTCAGTAGACTACAGTCTCCGTCACTTCCAATAGTACCTCTTATGCTGTGGTAAACTCTAAGTTACCTGCATTTACACTCATTATTCCTTATTGTTGAGAAATACTGATTTTTACCTAAATATTTTCTGGAAACAGAAGATATTTAAGAAAGCCGTGTGATTTTTCTAACTCCTAGTTTATGTTACTCATTTACTTTTACCCCTGGCTCCTGTCAGAATTTTGAATTTGTTGTTGCTGCATTAGGCGATCATCTCTGATTCTTGTTAGAGATCTGGAAGTTTAGATCAGTTTAGTAAGAATTCTGAGCTCCTATAAGTTGTGTCATTCCTAAGGTTATCCTCAGCAGCTTCTGTAGAAATGTACTGGCCTTCAATGTAAAAATTCAATTTGAAGTACAATTAACTAGTCATGATGTTTCTCTGTCACCCCTTTCCTCCATATTCACCTTCAAGTATTTCAATATTCAATATAGTGAACAGAATTTACCTTCATTAGATAAAAACATATGGAATTCACTTGGATGCAGCAATTTCTGAAAAGGGAAAATTGCAGAAGAATTTCAATGCAGTAACATTATTGTATACAACTGAAAGGACCGCTATATATATTGTAAACTTTTCCACGAAGGAGCACAGCATACCTTTTTTTCCTGTTTTTGTATCTCTAGAATCTAACATAGTGCCTAACACTTAGTACGCTCACTAGGTTTGTGTTGAGTGACTATTAGTTTTTGGCAATATTTAGATGAAAATTTCTTATGTGTGCAAAAACCCGAGGCAATATTTTGTGAAAAATCAAATGTAATACTTTTATGTTTTGATGGCACAGATAGTCATAGGATGTAATGATTACATTTTAAAATGTAATTATTGCACAAATATAATTAGTAAATGATAAAGCTAATAAGCAGAAAACTTGGTATTTTGTGACATATAAAAAAAGAATGGGCCAGCCTGGTGGCTCAGGTGGTTGGAGAGCCGTGCTCGTATCGCCGAGGTCGTCAGTTAGATTCCCATATAGGCCAGTGAGCTGCACCCTCTACAGCTAAGATTGTGAACTACAGCTCTCCCTGGAGCTGGGCTGCAGTGAGCAGCTGGAGGTTGGTGTAAGTTGCCGTGGACTGCAGTGGGCTGCCATGGGCTGCTGTGGGCTTCCATGTGCTTCCATGAGTGGCTGGTGGCCAATATGAGTGGCCAGGAGCCAGCATAAGCTGCTGTGGGCGGCCTTCCAACGACTGGCGACTGACTGCCTCTGGTTTCTGACTGCCTTAGCTGTGGGGAGTACAAGACTCATAACACCAGCATGGGCCAGGGAGCTGTGTCATACACAACTAGACTGATAGACAACGGCTTGAACTGGAGTGTGTGTATGGGGAGGAGGCAGAAGAAGGGGGTAAAAAAGAAAATAGAAAGAGCTACTGATTTTATTTATTTATTTTTTTTGTAATTAAAATTATTTTCTGTGAGTAACTCCATGGCCATGGATTTTTAGCATTTTAGGGAGTTAGGTGAAGATAACTGTTTCTGTGTGTCCTTGATATTGAAGAGAAGAACAGCAGCCAGGAGGTATCTTTGGAATGTCTATAATGTCATTGTTAACCACTGACTTTAGACTTTTGTGTTGTGGGCAATTCTGCATTAGATAGTATTTATTTCCTGGAAGGAATGCACCCTGATTGCATCAGTTACCTTTAAACATTAGTATTTCATCCTCAGTAGCACCCAAATGGCTTTGACATTTACGTTACATCCCACAGTACACACATCCAGCTCAAAGAGGAGAATTGCGTTGGGTAGTCTTTTTTTTCTTTTTACCCTTCCTCTACTTCCCCCCACCCCCTCCCCCACTCTGGTTCAAGCCGTTGTTTCTCAGTCTAGCTGTGTAGGACACAGCTCCCTGGCCCATGCTGATATTATGAGCCTTGCGCTCCCCACCGCTGAGGCAGTCGGTGGCCACCGGTGGTCAGTTGGAGCTCACGCCAACCTCCAACTGCTCATGGCAGCCCAGCTCCAGGGAGAGCAGTTCACAATCTTAGCTGTAGAGGGTGCAGCTCACTGGCCCATGTGGGAATCGAACCGGTGACCTCAGCATTAGGAGCTCGGCACTCCAACCACCTGAGCCACCAGGCTGAACTGGGTAGTCTTAATAGATTCAGTGGAGCAATGGATGCGAAAGCAGATTATAGTAGTTTAGCTCCCAAGTTAAGCCAATCTTCTTTTCTGAGTAAGATGTAGGGATATCGAGCTAGGGGATAATTAAAAATTTTTTTTTTCTTCTTGGTGCTGTCATTATTACATGCTGCATATTTTTGAAAAGATTTTATTGAAACCTAAAGACAGGATTAAAAGTCAGCTGTTAGGGAGGGGAGTGTCTGTGGTCATATATTAGGTGAGGTGCTATGAGCAAGAAGCAGAGCTAGGGATTCTCCCAACCAGCAGCAGACATTTGTGTTTAGCAGTATAAGTTCTCCCTACTCTTCTAAGCATTTTCATGGAGTCCAAGGAAGTTCTTGTGCACTGTAAGTTAATTTACTTTCCTACTGAACTACTTAGGGTGAATGAGGCATGACTGCTGACCTGAAATATTTCCTTAATTATTGGCTCTCAAATATTTAATTCTGGAGCTATCATATTCTTTGCTTTGCTTTCCTTATTCTCTGTACTACTAAAGTCATTCCTACATTTATGATTATAAACTTAGGGATTCAAGTTCTGACAAAGGACTGAAAAATTGTCTAGTAAGTTAGAGCTTTACTTAGAAATTGTATGTGTTATTTCTCCTGTCAGAATGCCTATATTGTAGTTTGACTAATAAATACACAGAAAGATGTATTCAAACTCTTATGTGTGTAATCTTGGAAGTATTGAGAATAAATTTGTAACTTGGTTTGTTATTTTGATGTGGTTTAAGTACTAGATTGCAAAATATCTTAATGGTACGTATTAAATCTTGATCTGCCTACTTAGGAACTTTGAAGAAAATGTTGTCTATTTTTTTTTCTAAATGATGTTTCCTATGTGATTTGGTGTGAAATATGCAAACCCTAGTTTTCTTTGTATTAAAATGGGTTTTAGTATTTCTTTGTACTAAAATAATTTAATTCATTTTTTCTTTCAGCATATTCATAGTTGTTTTTATTAGTTAAGGAGGACAATAAACTTAATGGATTATTAATCATTAATTAATGATTAGTCATTAAATAAAGTGCTATAGAACAAGCACTTTATATGTCTTATCTTATTTGGTAACTTTAGGAAATAAGTATGATCATTTTCATTTTACATGTGAGGAAATTGAGGATCAGAGCAGTTAAAAGTCTCCCAGCTTGTAAGTGCCAGAAATAGGATTTATATCTTTCTATATTTATATCTATCCGTGTGCTTGTCAATCTGATCCCCAAACTGTTAATCATTATTAGACTGTATTCTATGAATAATCACACAACATGCAGTAGTATTTATTACCAGTTCATGTCAACCAGAGGACAGGAAACACATTGACGACGTAGAAATTGTTTTTTTGATTTCTGTATGAATTGTTTGGAATTGTCACTGAGCTCATATCAGAGGAAGAGAAGAAAGGACACCATTTCTCACCAAGTTTTTATAAATCATGTTGATTCTGCTGTCTTTTGTAGTGGTGTCACGTATTAATCTACATTCCAGAAGAATGTGCCCTATGGAGAGAGTGTGTGGGAACAGCTGGTTATGACAGCTGTACGTAGTGAGCACAATGAGACAAGCCTGAAAGTTCAGTCTCTTCCTCTTTCTGCTTTTATCCCCTTCATATATCAAAAGGAGGAATTGAAGTATATATACCGTGTTTCCCAGAAAATAAGACCTCGCCGGACAATCAGCTCTAATGCGTCTTTTGGAGCAAAAATTAATGTAAGACCTGGTCTTATATTATGTTAGATAAGATCCGATCTTATATTATAATTAAATGAGACCGGCTCTTACATTAATTTTTGCTCCAAAAGACTCATTAGAGCTAATTGTCCGGCTAGGTCTTATTTTCCGGGAAACACGGTATGCACACAAACAAACAGAAGCACCGTGGTATTTTTATTTGAGTTCTTTCTCAGAATCACAGAATGTTAATGCCAGAAAGTACCTCTTTTGGGGCCTTAGTTTGATAATCAAGGAAAATGAATAAACTTGAATGAATTTGTTCTCAGAGAGTAAAAACATGTCTTTTTTTCACTGTTATATCCCGAGAGTACTTACAACAGAGCCTTATATATAAGGTTCAATAAATATTGATTGATTGATGGATTGATTGCCCTATTTCACATGACTGGTAACATAGCTGAGGCTATAATTTGAGTCTTTGGACATTCAAGTTCAGTGCTTTTCTTACCATACTGTGCTGCTTACATTTCCGTTTCAAAATAATTGCTACCTCTTTTTGAAAGGAGGAAATTAAAGCTCTGAGAGGTTAAACAACTTGCCCAAGTTCACACAGGTAGGCCATGACTGAATAGGTCAAAGCCTGTTCTTTTTGATGTCAAAGTCTGTGTTTTTAGGTGCCAGCCATGCTAAACTACTACTTCTTAGAATGTGAACTCATATCGTATCTCATAGACGTAATTTGTACTTGTGTCTTAAACTCTCTACAAAAAGAGAATAGTTTATCTTATTTTTGACAGATGTTAGAGCTGAGTGGTTAAGAACAAGGATTCTATAGCCAGACAGAGTTTAAATCCCAGCTCCACCACTTACATGACTTGGGCTAAGTTTCTCTGTGGCTCAGATTCATCATTCACAATTGGTGGTAATAATACCTACTCATGGAGTTGTTTGAGAATTAAGTAAGTATGAGGTGCTTCAAACAGTGCCTGACACGTAGTAAACCTCTCATGTGTTATTATTTCCTTGGGTACTTATTTCCATCGGGAACATTTTGTCTTTTAGCCAGTGACGTGTATCCTGTTGCCCTCTTTTGTACCCTCTGGGGATACAATGACTAGTAGGGCATCACCCTCACTGTTATACTGCAGACTCTAATTATCAGAATGAAGTTGGTTCTGACTCTTTTCTGACAGGTTCTTACTCTTTAAACAAAGATGTGATTTCCTCAGTACTCCTATTTAAAATACTACAAGGAAATTTCTGTACTTATAGCAGGAAATAACATTACTAAATAAAGAATAACTTATTTTCATATGTTATACAAATGACAGCCAAATTTATTATTCTAGCAACCTTGAGTAGTCTTTTTTTTTTTTTTTTTATGTTATCCTGAAAGAATGTGTGCTCTCTTGCCTAAAAATTAAGACACATTATATAGGATGATATAGTGAATAAGTACTGGACGTAGCAATCAGAAATCCTGGTACATGTGTTCATGAACCACTTGATATTTATCAGTTGTGTGACATTGGTTGAGAGAGTCCTTTTACTCTCTGGTCAGCCCGAGTTCCCTGGACTATAATAGTGACTGCTGGGATTATCTCATAATGTTTGATATTAATCAAATATTTTATTTTTTCAAAGCCAAAATTTGAATACTACCAGTTCAATGAAGCCTTCCCTGACTCCTCCAGTTAGATTATATCTCTCCTGTCTATATTCTTACAGCAATGTGCATTTCTACAATATTCCATTTCTTTGAGTCAAAAGACCGTATCTTCCACTGAATTGTAAGCTCTCTGTGAGTTATATTTGTTTTTCTTTTCCACAGACTGTCTGATATAGTGTCTTGAATATGTGCTCCATAGATACTGAATTGAAATGAATTGAAATTGTATAATGGTTATGGTAGACTGAAGTGTGTACAAATGTAAAATATTCTTATTATTTACTTATATTTGGTACTCTTCTTTGTCATGGCGTGGGTTTTATTTTCTAACTAATTTATACCACCCTGTGTATAATCAGACTTCTCTCTGCATCTCCAAATATCTTATCTTGGGGAGAGTCAACCAGGAGGGCAATTAAAGTCTTTATTAAGTTCTTGAGTGCAAATTGTATTGTTCTAAGTGCTGTCCAAATCGAATCATCATGGTCTTTCCTTTACAAGATCACAGTCAAAAATCATTATCAAATGTCTGCATACAAGTTATGTTGTCCTTAGAACTGTTCAAATTGAATTAAATAATCAGATCAGTGACTTGTAGACTTGCAGCGTAAGGAGGAAACACTTGTGTGAAAACATTTGTGAAGGACCACTAAAAACTATTGAAAAAATAAAACCACACTGATTGAATATATGACAAGTTTGTTCAGAATTAGGACTGAAATAGGCAGTTTTAGATTTGGGTGTTTGATCCAAGTCTACTAGGGAAGAAATCGTCACATCACTTCTTATTAATCGGGGAAAATCTATATGTATTGAACTTTTCACAAGTTTTTGTTGTAGTCTCTGGCAGTTATATAATGCATTTTGCCTGTTCTATAATATTCTACAAGGTCATAAAGTTACTCTTCTGTGATATTTGATCAGTTTGGTCAGTTATGAGGATGCTTTTATCCAGTCTCATTCTAATTAGAAAAGTAAGACCTTACTTGTGAATGTAGAAAATATTCCAGGATACATAAGTAAAAGTTAAAAAAGAAGAAAGGAAACAAAGAATAATAGGAAACAAAGGGAATAGGAAAGAAACAAAAAGGAAAAGAAGTGAAAGGAAGACCCACACACTTATATTTGTTAACTGGTACTATAAGTATTTATGATATGTGAAATGTGAATGTTCGTAAATGATTGAATGAGATCTTGTCAGCTCAACAGGCTTAAAATATCACTTAAGTCCTTAAAACAGAAGAGTGGGGTTGATAATTTCTTTTCAGAGGTGTGTGTGTGCACACATGTGTATAAGACATAGCACAATCATGTTTAATAAATAACAGTTATTAGGGGTTTCCATTAGTCAGCCCTCCACGTCTGTGGGTTCCACATCCACAGATGCAACCAACTATAGATAAAAAATTTTTGGAAAAAAATTCCAGAAATTTCTGAAAAGCAAAATTTAAATTTGCCTCATGCTGCGCACTATGCTGAATCCATGAGAACGAAGTGATGTGTAGGAACAACCTGCTGTAGCCTATATGCAAATATAAGTTATATCCAACTAGTACTGTACCATTTCATATAACGGGCTTGAGCATCTGTGGAATTTGATATTTGCCTGGAGTCCTAGAACCACCCGGGAGGATACTGAGGGATTATTGCATATGCGATACATTATTGTAAACCTTTTACATTTAATCCTTTCAACAACCTTGAAATATAGGTGCTATTATTATTTCCATTTTGTAGATGAAGAAACAGGAAAGTTGAGTCACTTGCTGAAGGTGTCACATCTCAGAAGGGTGAAGCTATAATATGAAACCAGAGATTCTGGGACTCTCTTTAGACAGATTTCTATTTATTTGGTCTTCCTGCTGATGGAAATAACTTGATTGCAGTTTTCAGTTAGGGTCTACTTTCATCCAGAAAACTCTTTCTAAAATCCTTGGGGATATCTGATAATAAACTAACACACAAAAAATAACTCCCTCTTAATGGAGTGTGAAGAATAAATTGTTTATTATAAAGTTCAGCATAATTATCTACACTAAATCCTAAATAATATATATTGGGGTTCTCCTATTTAATGTTCATTTCTTTATCATTAAGAAATTGGTGAAAATCTTTAATTATGTCTGGCTGAGAAAAATGGCTCTGTACTGGTCTGGTTAAGGTTTCACCATGCATGTCCTATTGTTTACCTTCTGTATCCATAGTGCACTGGTCCCTCATTTTTTTAGTGATCTGAATGCTTCCTTGTATCAGAGATTTCTGTAAAATATTTAAAGAATTTTTAGCCTGTATATGTCAAGTTTAGATTTTCCTTCAACTCTTTACTTAAAAAAATTAAAGAGAAGTTAAAAGGGTAATATGAAAAGCACCCATATAGTCTTATATAATCTAATTGGTAATATTTTGCCATGTTTGCACTCTCTGTATATATATTTGCTGTGTAATTTGAAATTAAATTGTACATTTCGTGATACCCTAATGCTTCTGTATATATCTCCTAAGAACAAGAAAAGTCTCTGAAAGAATTAACATGATCACATTTTTTGTTTCCTTGTTTTTCTAAACATGTATGATTATTGCTTGTGGTTTTCTTTTCATTTATTGTTTTAATATTTAAAATTTTCTTGGACTAGCAATAACAGGATTCTTTGTAGGCAGGGTGAGGTGCTTGGGTGGCAGGCTAGATTTCTTAGTTCAATGTTCTCTTTTATTGGTGTAGTAAAGTGCATTTAAAAAATATTTGGGCCTTTGTTTGGGATGGAGGTGGGGTTAGTATACTTCTAATTTTGTGCTTCTTGTTTCTATAGTGCCCTTAATTTCTACCACTTGCTTCCTTCTTTCCTTTCACTGTCATGCATCTAAGAGACTCCCCTTGCAGGTTGCCTTTTTCTCTTTCTCTCTGCCCCAGAAGTGGATTCAACCTTCACTATTCTTATAATTACATCTCAGACCAGATTCTCTACAATTTCTATCTCCTCACTGAGGAGATGAGAATGTCTTTAAAGTACTGCTAAGGAATTCTTCTGACTTTCACAATTTGCCTGAAATTAGTGATTAATCACTCTAAGTTTTGCATTGTCTTTCTCCAAACTTTGGTCACATTTAGCAACATCCATTCAAATATTTTGTCCTTATAATTATTATTTCCTCTGAACCTCTTGTATGATTGAGATATTATACCTGTCAGGGTATTCCCTCCCACCAGTTTTTCATCCCAGTTCACCACAGGTAAAGGTTTTAACAGTTGCACCACTGGAACACGCCAGGAATTATTGTCCTCTATCTACCACCAGTATTGGGGTTCTCAGTGCCAGTTAGCCGGTGAATGCTGCAGCTCAAAAATCTTGATAGTGGGGAACTCAGATGTCAGCTGTCATCAGGGAAAAACCTGGCAGCTAGGTATTGGAGGGCCTTGGTTCTGATGGAGAGATCCGGGCAGCGCACCACCAGCTATCCTAGAAGAGGTAAGAGAAAAAGTGGGAAGAGCTATTGAAAGGTCAATGAGGTATTCCAGGTGAGGGGTAATGAGAGCTTGTAGTTTGAGTGAGCAATGGGGATAGTGAGAGGTGGTTGGATCTGGGATATATTTCAAAGGATTTGCTGATGAATAAGATGTCGAAGGTGAGAGGAATATTTCTTTAAATATTTTGGCCTGAACAACTGGAAGAATAAGGTTGCCTCATCAATTTAATAAGAAGTGATGGCTAATACATGTCTTTGTCTTCTTAAAGCAGCTGAATTAACTGAAGAATAGTAATATAACCTCTTATTTCACTTAGTTTCTAGCTGAATTAAAGAATATGGGTTTATAATTTTGTTTCCACCATACAAATTGCTTAAACTGATCAAATTAGAAATCGAAAATTGAATAGACTCAGAAACTTGGAACAAATTAACATTTTGTCAAAAGAATTATTTTTAACCCATGAAACAAACCCAGGTAGGATTGAAGTCAAATACTTTTAAACTCTCCAAAGTAGGTAATTCCCATGATAAGTACCTATTTCCAAAGAGTGAAATAGCAAGACACCTTTTAACTCATTTCTAACTGAACACAGGTAACACTAAAAGATGACAATACAGATTAATCTCATTTGTGAATGTAGATTAAAAATCCTAATCAAAGTATTAGTAAATATAACTCAGGAGTACACTGTGGACATCAGCAAAATGGCAGCATAGAAATTTCTATTGCTTATCTCCCCCAGAAGCATCAATTAGAACAGCTGTCTATACACGAAAATACTATGGCGCTCAGGGGGTGGGGGGGTGGAGGAAATGAGGAGATGTTGGTCAACAGGTGCAAACTCCCAGTTATTAAATGATAGGTCTTGGGTGTCTCATGTTCAGCATGGTGACTATAATTAACAATACTGTGTTACACACTCAAAAGTTGTTGAGAGAGCAGATTGTAAATGTTTTCAACACAAAACCAAATGGTAATTATGTAAGGGGATAGAGGTATTAACTAAGCTTATTATGATAATCGTCTTGTGATATATACATGTATCAAATTATTACATTGTACACCTTAAACTTACCTATGTTATATGCCATAATATCTCAATAAAGTTGGGGGGGGAAGAGTACTTTGGAATAAAACAAAACAAAGAAGATTTACTTTACGAATGCAATGGGGATTACTATTAGGAAATCTACTCATGTAATATGTCACTAATAGCTCAAAGAAAACAAAAGATATAATTTTATTAGATAACAATTCTAGCTCACATTTTTGAATCCTATAGTGAGCTATGTTCTAGGTACTATTTTAAGTGACCTATCTATCTGTAGATATATGTGTTTATATATATATGTTTATGTGTGTATATGTACAATTTATGTAAAAACCCCATGAAGAGATAATATTTTTATTTTCATATTTTACATGAGAAAAACTGAAAGACAGGTTTAGTAACTTGCTCAAATTCACACAATTAGTATGTACGAGAGCTAAGATATGAACCCAGGAAGAACCTATAATATTAAATCACTCTGCTAGATTGCCTCCCAATAGATAAAAATAATATTTCTGTAACATTTATAAGTGTCTAATGTTTATCAAGCAGTTACTAAATGCCAGATACTACTGTAAGCACTTTGAATTAACTCATTCTCATTATAATGATATGATGCAGATATTGCTATTATTTCTATTTTACAGATAAGATGAGTGAGGTAGAGAAAGGTTAAATAAACTTCTTGGCTATAATACTAAGTGGAGAGTTAGGATCTGGATCCAGACAATCTGCTTTCAAAGCAGTTGCTATACTGTTTCTGAAACATTTGAACATTCATTTCTCATGATAAACAAAAGAAACTGATGCAAAAACTATTTAACTAAATTAAAAGGATGCTCCCTTAAAATTATTTTTAAAATATCTATCTAAAATCAAACAAAGAAGATTTACTCTACGAATGCAATGGGGGTTACTATTAGGAAATCTATTCATGTAATATGTCACTAATAGCTCAAAGAAAACAAAAGATATAATTTTATAAGATAACAATTCTAGCTCACATTTTTGAATCCTATAGTGAGCTATGTCCTAGATACTATTCTAAGTGATCTATCTATCTATAGATATATGTGTTTATATATATATGTTTATGTGTGTATATGTACAATTAATTTATATAAAAACCCCATGAAGAGATAATATTTTTATATATCATACAGTCTATATCATACTTCATGGAATTTTTTTTAAACATTAAGTGTATTACCACTAAATTTAGTAACAAGCTATAGATGCATTAAATCAACACTATCTTTTAAAAAATGCTTTTTTGGAGGTTTATTATAAAAGATGTGAAAATCATTTAATGATAAAAACAAAACTGTAATTGAGAAAAAGCATTATTCAGGAATGCACAAAAATATATTAATGGATGATTGAAAAAAGTTCAGAAAAATGCATGTTTAACATGGTTGTATTTTACGAAGATTATGAAAATAATAGTTCTCAATACTGATGAAAATATGTTAAAACAGAAACATTTGTCCCATACAGGTAGAAATGAAAATAAGTTCAACTATTCTGGTTGTATGTAAATCAAATACTTAAAAGTACTTTTACTTTATCTAGCAAACTTCCTAGGAATTTATCCACCAAAATAATCTGAAGCGAGGGCAAAGATTTATGCTTAAGAATGTTAATTTTAGCATTGTTCATAATAGTAAAATATTAAATACAGTTTGAATGTTGAACAGGATGTTAGTTTTTAAATTATGCTGTATCCATTTAATAGGCTATAACCATAAAAGCATTAGTTGACTGAAGTTGAACTCCTGTCATTTTTCTCCCATTTCTAATGCCCCATTCAAATTCATGATTTTTCATTTTTATTTGGGTCTGGCCTAAGAATGCTCTAGAGTAATAATTTTGTTAATATTATTTTAAATATATATTTTTTATTTGCAAAGAAGAAACACAAGTTATATTATATTTAGTTATGGGTGAAACAGAAAAAAGTTAGGTGGTGATAGAAATGGTATTTGTAAAGGTAGGGTGAAATAATGAATATTGTAAGTGCCCAATAAATTTTTCTAGTTTATGTTCCCCTAGAAGGGGCCCAAAGACAAAGATTAAAATTCAAGTTTAAGTGGTTTGCTTGGAAGATGTTCCAGAAGAGCAGTGAGGAAATAAGACAGGTAAGGTAGGGTACCCATTATTAAGGTTGCATTATTAAGCTAGTAACTTAATCCACTAGGGAACTCTGGGAGTTAGTGTAGAATTAGCCAGCCTCAGTTGCTCTCTCACCTCCAATGACAGCAGAGCTAGTATATTTATAGACACCAACCTCTGTTGTTAAGGGACACTTTAGGGTGGCTCCTTGATGGGTGTTTGTTGATTCTCTGGCACTTGTCAGTCTGTCCTGCACACAGAGTGGGCACCAGCTCCAGAGAAAGCCCTAAGGCCATTGGAAACCTGGTTTACACCATAATGGTGAGGCCTGGGGGGATATGGTTTGGTTGTTGAAAGTGTCTGCTGTACCATCCTAACAACATCTTTCTGAATACTGACACAGACAGCCACATTTTTAGGAGTTAGTAATTTTTCTTCTACAAGTACAGTAGCAATGACAGAATCTTATCATCATACCTGTCTGTTAAAGATAATTTAGAAAAAGCAGCTTAGATACCCCAACCAAGATACTTATTTACTGATGAAATGAAAGAAACTTGCTGTAATCCAGTTCATCTATAAAATATTGGTCTTCAGAAACAAGTGCTGATACAATTATAACTGCTTGTTGGCAAATCTATTAATAATAGGAAACATGATTTCTGGTTTACCAGAGGAAGGGCCTAGACTTATTTGAATCCTATGAACCCAATCATTCTGCAAACCATATGAGAAATGATGCTGTCAACTTGTAATGTACAATTATGATTTCCCTGCATTGCATGAGAAGAGGGACTCTGAATTTATCTTCAATTATTATTGTTATATTCTGACAACCATATGAAAAGATGAATGAACATTTTCATGTCTTAGAAGCATTAAAATACCAAAGCACTTAAAAATCGTTCCAAGTAGCTAGATCCTAGCATGGTGTCTGATACATAATGTGTTTCCCCAAAAATAAGACCTAGCCGGACAATCAGCTCTAACGCGTCTTTTGGAGTAAAAATTAATGAAAGAGCTGGTCTTATTTTACTATAAGACTGGGTCTTATATAATATGATATAATATAATGTAATGTAATATAACATAATTAATATAATATAATATAATACCGGATCTTATATTAGTTTTTGCTCCAAAAGATGCATTAGAGCTGATTGTCCAGCTAGGTCTTATTTTTGGGGAAACAGGGTAGTAGGTACTTAAATATGTTTTGAAATTCAATTACCATTAGTAGTGAACTCTCTGGATTAGATCGATCCATTCTCTTATGTATTCTGCAAACACTGAGAATCTAAAATATGTCAGGCACGGGGCTAATTTTAACTAAGTGGATATCTGTGTATTGTCTGGCGGACACAAGTAACAAGTCTTTTAGTAATAGTATGCAACATATTTAACCACAGAAGTGTCCCCACCGATAGAGGAAATCTGCAACCTTAATGTGCATTTATTTTAGAGACGTGTTTGTCTTTCTAAAAGTCTTCCTGTATTTGTTCAAGCCTCACTTCCTCTATATTCCCCTTTATTATTTTAGCTCTTTGACAGCTTCCATAATAGGAGAATAGCTCACTAAAAACTCCTGGGAAATTTACAGGTTACCCGGAGAGGCAGCCTCCACATTTCCTGCTTTCCCTCTCAGTAGAACATTGCATTTAATTGATACATCATTTGAAGCCCAGTGGGTACCATCACTGCCTCTCTTGTTCTTCAGATGTTCTGAAATGAGTAAAGTGTGTGGGGAATTTTGTGCTTGCCAAGGACTCCTAACCCCATTGCTCTGGAAATCATTACATTCTTTTGTTCGCTAATTGTTTTCGCTTTCAATTGTTAATTACCTCCAAATTTTGTATCCTCTCTGACAGTGCCTACAAGCTTTCTGACAATACCTGTCCTTAAATCTGCTGGAACGTTAGTCCCTTCAGATCATTGATGCCTTTGCAGTCTGCTCAGTAATTGTAGGGAGCTACAACTTGGCTTTTAAGAAGTGCTGCTCCTCGACTTTAGTCTTGTCTTCGACACACTCAGAGTTTTAAAGTAAGGTACTCTGTCAACAAAATAAATTCAGAGTCACTTTGGTGTTTTCATGTATTCACTAATTTCATTCATTTACTAGATGGAGTGTTCTGGAAGGAAAAATCAGTGGACTCAGAGTGAAAGGATCTGAGGTCTGGGGCCTGTCTCACAACTAGATAAATTATATGACCTTGTAGAAGTCACTCAGTGTGTCTGGGACTCAGTTGCCTGATCTATGAAAAAGAAGAAAATGATGCCTTTTCTACAGAGTTGTGAAAATGCAGTGGGATTCTATAGGAAAGAGCTTTCTAGACAATAAGTCACTCTGTGTATAAAGTATTATTACTACTATTACCACTACAGTCGTTTACTAGTTGGTGACTTGAGCTGTTACTAAATCTTTCTGAGCTTCCATTTCCTCACTTGTACAAAGATAGCTTCTGTGTTCAGTTCTACCTCAGTATCGGGAGAGATTTTATTGAGGAAGGAGTCCTAGAAGAGAATTTTGAGAGATGAGTCACTCTTAGCTTGTGAGAAGGGGAGGACATTTCAGGTAAAGTTAGCAATGTGAGCAAAGCTTGAAACAGCCTGGTGATTTAGAACTGCAAGCAATTTGGCAGGAGCCTCTTTGGAGTGGGAAAGGAGTCTTAACAATAAGGTTCTATAGGGAGAATCAGGCAAAACGAAGCAGTTAAGACTGCATTCCTCAGGGATGTGGCAGCCCAATGATTCTCAGCCAAAATGTCTTATAGCCATAAGGATGGACTGCATCATGGGGGAGTAGTAGTGAAGGTAACATGTAACTAATAACAGCACTTACTGTGTACTGAATGCTTATAGGATGCTGGGCCAAGCCCTTGACATGTATTATATTTAATCCTAAGAACAACTCTGTGATTTAGGTCCTAATATGACCCCCACTTTACAGATGATGAACTAGAACCTCAGAAAGGTTAAATAACTCACTCAAGGTTGTACACCTAGTCAATAGCAAGATGGAAGGCTTTCATTGTTCATAATCTACACTCTCAATTGCTAGACTGTACCACAAACTTTTTTTTTAAGTTTATTGGGGTGACAACTGTTAGTAAAGTTTGCATACTTTTATTCTAAAACTTGTCTTTTCTGAACTTATTTGTAAACTGCTGAAGATTGTGTTAAAAATTAGATTACAGGATCTTTTCTTAAAGATTTTTATTTATCTAAAAATATAGCTAACACACAACATTATATCAATTTCAACATTTATATATAGTTGTTCAACATTTATATAACTAAAGAAGTGATCACCGTATGTCCAGCAACCGTCTGACACGGTACTATGCTGTCACAGTATTATTGACTCTATTTCCCATGCTGTACTTTACATCCCCATGACTTATTTTATACCTGAAAATTTGAACCTCTTATTTCTCTTCACCTTTTCTCCCATTTTTTTTCATTTTTAGTTACCATTAATATTCAATATTATTTTGTGTTAATTTCAGATGTACAGTGTAGTTGTTAGACATTTGCATAATTTAAGAAGTGATTCCCCTTGACTTGTCTAGTACTTGCCTGGCACTTTATATAGTTATCATCATATTATTGACTATATTCCCTGTGCTTTACTTTGTACCCCCATGGCTATTTTATAGCTACCAATTTATAGTTATTAATCCCTTCATCTTTTTCACTCCATCCCCTAACCCCCTTCCCATCTATCATTCCAACAAATCTAGTACCCATCTGACACCATACATAGTTGTTATAATATTATTGACTATATTCCCTGTACTATACCCTACATCTCCATGACTACTTTGTAACAATCCATTTGTACTTCTTAATTTCTTCCCGTTTTTCACCAACCCCTTAACACCCTCCCATTGGGCAGCCATCAAAATGTTCTTTGTATCTGAATGTGTTTTTGTTTTGTTTGTTTATTTTGTTCTTTAGATTCCATATATAAGAGATATCCCATTGCATCTGTCTTTCTCTGACATACTCCATTCAGCACAATACTCTCCAGGTCCATCCATGCCACTATAGATGGCAACAATCCATATCCTTCCATGGCCAAGCAATATTCCATTGTATACGAATCCAACAATTAAGTTTGTCAACTTGTTGCAATGATGTTGCTAACCTCTTCTGATATCAGAGGGATTATCCATTATGAATTTGTACCAACTGGGCAGTTAACCAAGTTTACTGTTTGGAGGTGCTGAAAAGGCTGTGTGAAAAAGACGACCTGAACTTTTCGCCAACAATTCATGGCCCTTGCATCACGACAATGCACCAGCTCACATGACACTGCCTGTGAGGGAGTTTTTAGCCAGTAAACAAATCACTGTATTGGAACACCCTCCCTATTTACCTGATCTGGCCCCCCGGTGAGTTCTTTTTTTACCTGAAAATAAAGGAAATATTGAAAGGGAGACATTTTGACGACATTCAGGACATCAAGGGTACTAGGACAACAGCTCTGATGGCCATTCCAGAAAGAGTTCCAAAATTGCTTTGAAGGATGGACTAGGCACTGGTGTCAGTGCATAGCTTCCCAAGGGGAGTACTTGGAAGGTGACTGTAGTGATATTCAGCAATGAGGTGTGTAGCACTTTTTCTAGGATGAGTTTGTGAACTTCATTGTCCAACCTCGTATATGTACAATCTCCTCTATCCATTCATCTATCGATGGACACCCAGGCACCTCCACATCTTGGCCATTGTAAACAATGCTGCAAAGAACATAAGGATGCATGCAGGCCCTTGAAGTAGCATTTTTGGGTTTCTTTAGATAAATACCCAGAAGTGGGATTACTGGGTCCTTCATTATCTCTTATTATAGCCTTTGTTTTAAAGTTTATTTTGTCTGGTATAAGTATTGTTACCCCAGCTTTTCTTTTTTTCTTTTTTTTTTTAATCTCCATTTTCATGAAATAACTTTTTCCATCCCTTTATTCATTTTGGCTGCCTCTCTGTATGTTTCTATATATTATGTAGGTCTAGGGCTGCTATGTCT
This sequence comes from Rhinolophus sinicus, assembly GCF_036562045.2. NCBI lineage: Eukaryota > Metazoa > Chordata > Mammalia > Chiroptera > Rhinolophidae > Rhinolophus > Rhinolophus sinicus. Next base: position 110,025,719 of record NC_133756.1, read on the forward strand.
CCCAGTCTTGCCAAGTGACCTTATGTAATAGGGGTCCTGTGGGGCCCACTGACACAGTCTCCTTGGTCACCTGAGCTGGATGCTCCAGGAGTGTGCCTTGTGTAGGCTGTGTGTGCCCTCTTCTTATAGTTGAGCCTTGATTGCTGTTGGAATGTGACTGGGTGCATTGATCCTCTGGCTGGTGTGGAGCCGTATAATATTGAGTCAGACAATCCAAGCTCTATCACTTACTAGCTGTGTGACAACCAGGTATTTTTTTTTTTCTTCTATATTTCTCTGTACCTCAGTTTCTTCATTGGTAAAACAAATAACATATACAAAGCAATTAGAATGTAGTAAAAATGTAAAACATGGTGGTTGTTTTACTCAATCAACCAACATTTCCTTCTAATTAATATATTATTAATCCTTTTATTAAGTTTACTAATATAACAGTCATTATGGTAGATTGTTGCAATGATAGTATACTAATGATATAAAGTTTTTATAATATGCTGAATTGTTTGGAGTGGGAACCTCTGCCCGTAAGGATGGAGTCCAAAATTTTTTTATGGTGTTCCACACTCCAGCCAATCTAAATGTGACCCAGTTCCCTCTTGACCCTAAATGTTTTTGTGCCTCTATGTCCACTGTTTCTATCGTTCCTCATCTTGGCAAGCCTCCTTCTGCCATATGTTTTGATATTCATTTTATCATTGTAAAGCTCAATTCAATGCCTTATCCCCTCTGAGGTCTTTTTTCATCCATTGCCACAGTAATTTCTCTTACTCATGACACCATATGAAGAAGATCACTTTCTATTTTGCACAGTAAGTAATAATGTGTAGCTCAGCAGAGTCTTCTATGAGTTCCCCTCACCTTAACCTCACTGCTTCTTAGAACTCATCTTTTGCATTTCCGCCCAGCTCACTCACTACTCCGTTTGTTAAGTAGTCTTCTGGTTCAAGGATTGTTTACTTGGTATTCCACGTGCCTGGAACAATTGTCCTTCAGATATCCTTTTGACTTGCCCCCTCACAGAGAAGCCACATATGACCACCATATTAAATTAGCACTGCCAGCATCGCTCTCAAATTCTTTACCCTGTTTAAAAAATTTGTATCATCGCTTGATATTGTGTTATATTTTAATGTATTTGTGTACACCTATTATCTGTCTCATAAATAGAATGTAAGATTCAAGAGGATAGGGTGTGTGTTTGTGCATGGCCAAATTATTCTTTTTGAGGAGAGTATGTGACATTTGGTAGGTGTTCAATAAATATTATTTTCTGAATGAGTGAATGATGAATGAATAAATAAATTTGCCTTTGTTGGCATCATTTCCCACCTCCCTGTCTTGGGAACATTTGAAATATGATCTGAGTTTGGGTTCTCAACCCTCTTATCAGTGCGCTTATTAAAACAAATTTAACGAGCAGAAAATATACATGAAAACGGGCAGTAGTATGTGTAAGTGAAAAATGGAACATAAAAGCTGTGGTTCCTCATTCCATACAAGTCCCACTCTGTTGGATGTCCTTCTCATCACTCAGTTGAAGAGTGTAGCAGATACTGTTGGTGCTCCTGTGATTGCCATATCATTTTTCAACAGCCATTGCCTGTGACTCTGTGTGAGACCTGCCCTCAGCCTGCTGGAAATGCCTCAGTTCTGTTCCCCCTCCCACTGGGGTCAGCTCTTTACCTGTGACTGAGGAGTTTGGAAATATAAATACTCCAGCACCCTTGTTCCCTTATAGGGACGTATTACATATTTTCTGCATTGTTTTCAGAGCCCCCTGTGTATTTCAACTATTGTTAGCCTCTGTCAGATTGTATTAAATAGTGTACCCCTACTTGGCCTCTTTCCTGTTAAGTCCTACATTCCTACTCCTCTATGATTTTTTTTCTAGGAACACACTTTCTAATAACTTTCACATGAATCCCATTCTCAGGGTCTACTTCTGGGGAATCTAAGCTAAAGCTAAGACAGAGGGTGTCTTTTTTATTATTATTGCTTTTTTATTAGTTTCAGGTATACAAAGCAACATAATAGACATTTACGCCCCTCACAAAGTGATCATGCCCCTCCCCCAAGATACTACCGCCTCTGACATCTCATATAACTGTTACAATTCCATTGACTATCTTCCTTATGCCATACTCTCCTTCCTGTGACCATATATATATTTATAGTTGACATACAATATTACTCTGCTTCAGCTTCAGGAGTATAGTGCATTGGTCAGGCATCTACACAGTCTATGAAGTGATCCCCTTGATAAGTCCAGTGCCCATCTGGCACCCTACATGATCTTTACAACATTGTTGGTTAGAGGGTATCTTTTTGAGTTGGCTTCCCCATTGGCATGTGCTCTGGGTCAGCTAGCATGGAGTCTCAGCTCTGTCATTTCCCCTGAGAGATCAGATGTGGGTATCATCTATGGTTCTTTTAGGACCTAGTGGCAACTAGATAGATTTCTGTCTATATACTTGCTTCTCTAGATAAGTTTAAAATCTTCTGCTTTGCCTACAGACTTAATAGGGGAAAGGAGGGATAAAAAGGAGTGTTGTGTGTGGTGGAGAGTAGGGGATAACTTCTTTTGTTGTTGTTCTGTAATCTACTTGTCTATATTACCTCCCCAGTTCTACCCCAGTTCAAAAGTCATTAGAGTTTTTTATTGTTCTGTTCACCTTGCTTCTCCCTCACCCATAGTATTTCCTCTGTCATACCCTGTCCTTTATTAGTAAAGAGCATTGTCTAAGCTGTCAGCTCTCTAATTGGAGTACAGCATAATTACAACTGTGCGAAGCAATTATTTGTTGTGCATGTCACCTCTAGTTGATTGTGAGGTACTTAAGAGCAGGGTCCGTGTCTTATTGGTCTTGTTTTTCCCACAGTGCTCAGCACAGCATGCATTAGACATGTGATTAAATATTTCTTGAACAAATTATAATGACCAGATTGATACTGAAAGGGCACAGATTTTCAGTAAAGTATTTTTTTCTAATCTTATCTTGCTCTCATCTCCAAAAAGAATAATTATTTTCCTCTTTGAATTTGAGGGCTCATGGTTTGTTTTGATAATTGCTTGTTGAAAAGTAGGCTTAAATTAAGCTGCTTATACTTGGACACTTGGTAGAATATTATAGGGTGGAGACTCATTTGTTGAGTGAAGAAGATTCTTTCTGTTCATCTAATGTTAATTACTATCCATCATTGAACTATCTGGAGCTTGAAGATTTATTCATTAAAGAGATTTTAGAGTGAACTTCACCCATCAGGGCATCAAGTTAAAAGCCAACTTAATGAAACTTTGCAAATTATTAGTATGATAACAATGCCTTTGTATAGTCTGAAGATCAAGATTTCATCTACTTCTCACTAAATAACTTGCTGAAATTGCATTCCTGGAAGTTGTTTAAATTTCTGACTCTTATATGAACAAATGGCAAATCTAGTATAAATTTCCAATAAAGTGCAGAATAGTGAGTTCTGAAACAGAAACTTAGATAAGATAAAGGAAAAACATAATCAGCTATGAGGAAATAGATACTATCTTTTATAACTGAGGAAGCCAACAAGTTGTTAATATTTTACCGTTATCTCCCAAAGCAAAGGCCAATCCCTTCTTATATTGCATCTATGTATATTTAATTAGCAATTACTTATCAAACATCTAAGGAAGGGTGACACTGCACTGAGTTTTCAAAAGAACTGAAGACCCAGTGTCTGGTTTCAGCGAGGAGTTTACAGTCTAGTTGGGAAGAATCATTGATACACTTGAAACAATAATGAACTTTGTAAAACAATATATAGAACATACCACATTACACTGGATCTTACACCCCTTTCTCTGAACATTTGAACATAATTGTCTTTTCCACTGTCCTACTTCAGCAACTCATTGTCTCTTGCTTTGAATGTTACAATAATATTTAGTGCTTGGGGCACAGTTAGTGCTCATTTATGTGTTATCCAATGAGTGAATAAATGAATGGTCCAGAATTTAAAGACTATAGGAAATTAGAGGGGAAGAATGGGCTCTGGGGCAGTCAGTGCAGACTGCTTCTAGAAGGTATTACTTAAATTGAAAGCCACATGGGAAAAGCCACATGGTCGAAAGAGGGCAAACACAGACAGTGAGAGAGCTGGGGCTGTTTGTTAAAATTCTCAGAACCAGATAACTGCAAACAGTAAAGCCATATTAATTTTGGTTTCAGAGCTTTGTCTGAAATATGAAGTTCAGACAGAGTCAGGCTAAAGTTTCCATCAGAAAGCAGATGTTTAGCCAACCACTAGAAAGCCTTTATATTGAAGTGATCTGAAAAAAATGTAAACTCTTTGCTGATTTCAAATAATTCTGATATGTTCATTTAAAATGTCTATTTGTGATTATTAACCTTTTCAGTTCCACATATATGAAAATAATGAATAACTCATTTCTTTGAAATGTTCTCTAAGATGTGTTATTAGTTCAGTCTGACAATTGTCTACATTTCAATTATTCTGTCTCTTGAATAGTTATTGGAAAATAAAAATGTGATCAAGTTACTCCTTTGTTTAAAAACCATTATATACCATTATATAGTGTTTGAAGTCCTTAGAAGCAGGAGGGAAATATGATTATAAGGCTTACTGAGTATTTACTATGTACCAGGCACCATCCTCACTCAGTGCTTTAAATATATGACACAATTATATTTATATATATATATATATATATATATATATATATATATATGTATGTATGTATATATATATATATATACACACACATACATACATACATATATATGTATATATATGTGATTAGTTTAATAATTCTTACAACATCCTTATTGTTTGAGGGGGAGAGGTGGTAATAATACTCACCTCTCAGAGCTGCTGTGAGGATCAAACAAAATAATCTTTAGAACAGTGCCTCGCATATGGGAAGGACTACATATATAATAGCTATATTGCCTTCAAATCCTTACACAAAAGAGAACCTTTGACTGAATAATGAATTAGCCATTATTGACATTTTAGAGTGTCCGGGAAAGAGGAAGCCAATAAACTAGATCAGAAAAGTTGTAGTCATAGACAAGAAAAAAGAAATTACCAAGTTGCTGCCTCCAACTAAAGGAGAGGGAGGTAGAAAGGAATCTAAAAAGTTGTTCTCAGACTTCATCGTTTTTGGGGGAGAGGATAAGGGAAATATAGGCTGCTCTGCAACTGCCCATTAAAAAAACAACACATCCTTTATTTTGTTTATGTGATGTATCACATTGATGGATTTGCGGATGTTGAACCATCCTTGTGCCCCGGGGATGAACCCCACTTGGTCGTGATGAATAATCTTTTTAATGCATTGTTGTATTCGATTTGCTAGAATTTTATTTAGGATTTTTGCATCGGTATTCATTAGAGATATTGGTCTGTAGTTTTCTTTTTTTGTGCTGTCCTTACCAGGTTTTGGTATCAGGGTAATGTTGGCCTCATAAAATGAGTTAGGGAGTACTGTCTCTTCTTCAATTTTTTGGAAGAGTTTGTGCAGAATTGGTATTAGATCCTCTTTGAAGGTTTGGTAGAATTCACTAGTGAAGCCATCTGGTCCCGGACTTTTGCTTTTGGGAAGGTTTTGGATGACTGATTCAATTTCGTTACTGGTGATCGGTCTGTTTAGATTTTCCAGTTCTTCATGGTTCAGCCTTGGAAGGCTATATGTTTCTAAAACTTGTCCATTTCTTCTAGGTTGTTGAATTTGGTGGCATATAGTCCTTCATAGTATTCTTGGATGATCCTTTGTATTTCTGTGGTGTCCGTGATAACTTCCCCTTTTACGTTTCTGATTTTGTTAATCAGTGTCTTCTCTCTTTTTATCTTAGTAAGTCTAGCCAAGGGTTTGTCAATTTTGTTAATCTTTTCAAAGAACCAGCTCTTTGTCATATTAATTTTTTCTATTGTCTTTTTGTTCTCTATTTCATTTAGTTCTGCTCTAATTTTTGTTATTTCCTTTCTTCTGCTGACCTTGGGTTTTACTTGTTCTTCTTCTAGTTCATTAAGGTGTAACATGAGGTTATTTATTTGGGAGTTTTCTTGTTTCTTGAGATAGGCCTGTAATGATATAAATTTCCCTCTTAAAACTGCTTTCGCTGCATCCCAAAAATTTTGGTAGGATGTATTTTCATTGTCATTTGTTTCTATGTATCTTTTGATCTCTCCTCTAATTTCTTCTTTGACCAAAAATCATATGATTATATCAATTGATGCAGAAAAAGCATTTGACAAGATACAACATCCATTTATGATTAAAACACTTAATAAAATGGGTATAGAAGGAAAATACCTTAACATAATAAAGGCCATATATGACAAGCCCTCTGCTAATCTCATAATTAATGGTGAAAAACTGAAGCCCTTTGCTCTACGTTCAGGAACACGACAGGGATGTCCCCTATCACCTCTGCTTTTCAACATAGTGTTGGAAGTCCTTGCCAGAGCAATCAGGCAAGAGAAAGAAATAAAAGGCATCCAAATTGGGAATGAAGAAGTTAAATTATCACTCTTTGCAGATGACATGATGCTATATATAGAAAACCCTAAAGACTCCACCAAAAAGCTATTAGAAACAATCAACGAATACAGTAAAGTTGCGGTCTACAAAATCAATGCACAAAAGTCCATTGCCTTCCTATATACTAACAATGAAATCTCAGAAAAGAAATACAAAAACAATTCCTTTTGCAATTGCAGCAAAAAGAATAAAATACCTAGGAATAAACTTAACCAAGGATGTGAAAGACCTATATGCTGAAAACTATAAGACATTTTTGAAAGAAATTGAAGAAGACACAAAGAAATGGAAAGACATTCCGTGCTCATGGATTGGAAGAATCAACATAGTTAAAATGGCCATATTACCCAAAGCAATATACAGATTCAATGCAATCCCCATCAAAATCCCAATGGCATATTTTAAAGAAATAGAACAAAAAATCATCAGATTTGTTTGGAACCACAAAAGACCCCGAATAGCCAAAGCAATCTTAAGGAAAAAGAACAATAATGGAGGTATCACACTTCCTGACTTTGGCTTGTACTACAGGGCTACAATAATCAAAACAGCATGGTATTGGCAGAAAAACAGACACATAGACCAATGGAATAGAATTGAGAACCCAGAAATAAAACCACATAAATATGGACAGATAATTTTTGACAAAGAAGCTAAAAACATACAATGGAGCAAAGACAGCCTCTTCAATAAATGGTGCTGGGAGAATTGGATAGCCACGTGCAAAAGAATGAAACTGGACTGCTATTTGTCACCATGTACCAAAGTTAATTCAAAATGGATCAAAGACTTAAGCATAAGACCTGACACAATAAACTGCATAGAAGAAAACATAGGTACTAAACTTATGGACCTTGGGTTCAAAGAGCATTTTATGAACTTGACTCCAAAGGCAATGGAAGTAAAAGCTAAAATAAACGAATGGGACTATATGAAACTTAAAAGCTTCTGCACAGCAAAAGAAACCATTGACAAAATAAAGAGGCCACCAACTGAATGGGAGAAGATTTTTGCAAACAGTGCCTCCGATAAGGGGCTAGTATCCAGAATATACAAGGAACTCATGCAACTCAACAACAAAAAAACAAACAACCCAATTGAAAAATGGGCAGAGGACTTGAAGAGACATTTCTCCAAAGAGGACATACAAATGGCAAATAGACATATGAAAAAATGCTCAACATCACTAATCATCAGAGAAATGCAAATCAAAACCACAATGAGATATCACCTCACCCCAGTCAGAATGGCTATCATCAACAAGACAAATAATAACAAATGTTGGAGAGGCTGTGGAGAAAAAGGAACCCTCATACACTGTTGGTGGGAATGCAGGCTGGGGCAGCCATTATGGAAGGCAGTGTGGAGGTTCCTCAAAGAATTACGAATAGAATTGCCATATGACCCAGCAATCCCTCTCCTGGGTATCTACCCAAAAAATCTGAAAACATTTAGAGATAAAGACACGTGTGTTCCAATGTTCATTGCAGCTTTGTTTACGGTGGCCAAGACATGGAAACAACCAAAATGTCCTTCGATAGATGAATGGATAAAGAAGTTGTGGTATATATACACAATGGAATACTATTCGGCAGTAAGAAAAGATGATATAGGAACATTTGTGACAACATGGATGGATCTTGAGAGAGTAATGCTGAGCGAAACAAGTCAGGCAGAAAAAGCAGAGAACCATGTGATTTCACTGATATGTGGTATATAAACCAAAAACAACAAAAGAACAAGACAAACAAATGAGAAACAGAAACTCATAGACACAGAGAATAGTTTAGTGGTTGCCAGAGGGTAAGGGGGATGGGGGTGGGGGGCGGGAGATGAGGGTAAGGGGGATCGAATATATGGTGATGGAAGGAGAACTGACTCTGGGTGATGAACACACAATGGGATTTATAGATGATGTAATACAGAATTGTACACCTGAAATCTATGTAATTTTACTAACAATTGTCACCACAATGAATTTAATTAAAAAAAAACAACAACAACAAAAAAAAACACATCAAATAAATAATACTAACAGCTATAATTTGAGTAACTATTGGTGCCATTTTTCACAGGAGACTGAGACCTAATTAAGTTCTATAAATTGCCAAATATTGTACATGGGAATTTGAAATATGCTGAATTCTGAACCCAGAAACTTTCTAGTAAAATGCCATTTGCTAAGTCCTTTAAACACAGTTTGGAAACACACTGTCCAGGAATTGGAGGAATTAATGAAATAAATTTTAATGGACAAGATAAAAGTATACATATGTATATACATATATATAAACTATGTAAATACACACACATCTATACATTTGAATGTGTGTGTATATACAGAGGGTGCCAAAACAATATATACACATTTTTAGAAAGGAAAAAAAACGATTAAAATTGTAATACTCAATATATACCAACAACAAAAGATGAATACAAGTCACATTTGACTTATGCAGTTACAAGAGGTGCTCAAAGTGGTTACCATCAGCATCCAGACACTTCTGATTACAGCGAGCTACTGCTTGAGCAACATTGACCAAAGCGTCCACTTGTATACATTGTTTTGGCACCCCAAAGATATGGTTTCAAGTGACTCAATGAATGAGTATACATTCAATAAATTTTTGTGTAGGGGCTACTATGTACTAGGTACTGCTCTAGATGTAGGGCATGTCATAGTAAGCAAAACAGATATATTTTCTGACCTCCTGGAGCTCATATGCAGAAGAGAGAATGCTGTCTCTTTTGTAAATATAAGAAAAACTTGAGATCTTTGATTGAATACTGGGACATTTTCAAGGAATAAATTGCTTCTATAGAAATTCTCAGTATTCTTTGTCATGAATAAATAATTTGTGATTCTCTTGTTCTGAATGGCTCACTATAATAGGTCTACTTCAGACTTAACAGATTGGACCTCTGTCTCAGAATTATTCCATAAATATTTCTTTGTTCTCTGGGAGCTTACATTCTCTTCTGGAATTCTCGTCTATCAGTATCAAGTATGATTCCCTTTCTTTATCATTATGTTAAAAAAAAGGACAAATTCTGTTGCTTCTCAGTTTGAAGCAATTCAGACTATAAAGTATCATACTGTGTTAATGGTAAAATGATTCTGAAGGGGGAAAATTATTCAGCAAGGGCATTGTGTAAATAAGAGCAAAAAAGAATATGGAATTACAATGAGCTACAGCAGATGAACAGCATAGTTTCTTTCCCATAAAAATGCACCAAATGGAGAGTCTGTGGCTCTCCTTTTTCTTATAACTTGTCTGTAATATGAAATTGGCTTTGATATGACTAAACGGATAGCTCAGGCAGTTTGTAATGAGATTCATATTCTTTCATCTCTAAGCTTCTGGTTCTAAAGAGCCAAAGCTATTACTCTCTGATGGATGTTTGGTGATTTGTGCACGATGGGTCACAGCCCAGCTTCTCAAAGGCAGAGAGATAGACCAGTAAAGAGCTGATAAATGGTGGGAAAGGACAATCTCATTAGTGAGCTCATTAACAATGTTGTTTTTGGAGAAACCCAAGGGTGACTAAACATGGAGATTAAACTTTCAGTCTTGGACAGCAAACATTAAAAAGGCATCATGGGAGAATGTTATCTTACTGCAGCCTAATCTGGGGTTTGGGATGGGTTGATATTGTACTGTCTAGAAACTTTCATAAATATTTCATTAAAAATTTTTAAAGGTCTTTTTTAAAATTTTTAAAGCACATACTTTAAACAGAAGTATAGCTGTTCCTTTATAGTTCAACATATACATCTCAATATCATCTCCCAGGAGAAAACCTATTTTTACAGCATCAGAGCAAAGTTGTTCTGAGAAACCTAGTATAATTTAAAGTTATTAGATCAGTTGTTTCTTTTGAACATGAGCAACTAACTAACCAAAATTTAAGAAAAATCTGTAAGTATTCTTTAATATATTAAATTCAAAAGATTATTTGACCATCATTTTAAAAGTTAGGCATTTTGGAAAAAAAGACAACAAAATGGAAAAGAAAAACAAAAAGCAAAAATTCAAAACAACCCCCACCCCATTTCAAAATATTTTAAAGTAATTGAATGAACATCTTTCCCATATTGGATTGTAATTTTAATAAAGCAGTGATCAAATTTTTAATGCCTCGACAAATATCTTACACATAATAGAAACTCAATAAGTATTTAATCATTCATTCAATCAGTGTTAATTGAGCATCTCCTATGTGTTGGGTACTGAAATATTGGGTGTATGTTGTAGATATACCACAAAAATTTCATATACAAGTCTGACAATTAAGTTCGCAAACTTGCCACCATATGCTTAAATTGGCAGCACTGTACAAACAACTCGGTAAGGTTTCATAAACTTGGTATATTGGTGTCTCACAGCTGTGTTCATGTCGATGTGTGGCCGTGTCTTGCTGTGTGGTGTTCATTATTGTTGCGTGTTTTTGTGTGCCCTTGCGAGAATGTCTGAACTTGAATTAGAGCAATGAACAAACATTAAATTTCTTGTTAAACTTGGCAAGAGTGGAAGTGAAATCAGGGACATGTTAGTCCAAGTTTATGGGGATAATACCATGAAGAAAGCAGTGTACAAATGGATTAAATGTTTTTATAAGGGGAGAGAATGCGTCACAGATGAAGAAAGGTCAGGACAGCCAGTAATGAAGAGAACTGATGAAAACATTACAAAAATTCATCAAATTGTGTGTCAATTGTTGGCTGACTGTGAGAAGCATAACAGACCAAGTAAACATTAGTAGCAAAACAGTAAGGAAAATCTTAACTGAAAATTTTGGCATGAGAAAGGTGTGTGCAAAAATGGTCCTGAAGGAGCTCACAGACAAACAAAAGCAAAGGACAGTCCAAGTTTGCCAAGACCTTTTGGAGAGGCAAGATGATGTTTTTGGCCATGTTATCAAACATGGGTGTTGGGCCATGGTGATGAAACATGGGTTCAATATAATCCTAAAACAAAGGGTCAAAGTGCACAATGGAAGTCAGCCAATTCCTTTCAGTCCAAATCCAGAGTCAAAACGATGTTACTAACCTCTTTTGATATTAGAGGGATTATTCATTATGAACTTGTACCAACTGGACAAACAGTTAACGAAGTTTACTATTTGGAAGTGCTGAAAAGTCTGCATAAAAAAGTTAGATGAAAACAACCTGAACTTTTCGCTAACAATTTCATGTCTTATGTATCACGACAATGCACCAGCTCATACAGCACTGTCTGTGTGGGGAGTTTCTAGCCAGTAAACAAATAACTGTATTGGAACACCCTCCCTACTCACTTGATTTGCCCCCTTTATCTTCTTATTTACCCAAAGATAAAGGAAACATTGAAAAGAAGACATTTTGATGACATCCAGGACACCAAGTATGATAGGATAGCTGCTTTGTTGGCCATTCCAGAAAAAGAGTTCCAAAATTGCTTTGAAGGGTGGACTAGGTGCTGGCATCAGTGCCTAGCTTCCCAAGGGGAGTACTTTGAAGGTGTCTGTAGTGATATTCAGCAATAAGGTGTGTAGTAATTTTTCTAGGATGAGTTCGTGAACATAGTTGTCAGACCTCATATAATATTAAAAAGCCTCTTACTCCATGATGAATGGTAAATAGAAAACACGTTCTCAAAATACTTGTTCAGAAAACAGAATTGGTAGTATGATGTAGAGTACCAGACTGAAAAATCCAAAGTCCTAGGAAAGGAATTTTTTCATTTCCCCTGTTTTCTTTTTCTCATTTGTAAAAAGTAAAGGACAAGAGTTAATTATCTCTCAGTTTTGTAGTGGCCTCTGCTCTCAGATATGTGTGAAATGTGGGAGAGACTGGGTAAAAGTATTTTGAGGAATGAATATTTATAAGCATATATAAGAGAGAGTGTGTGTGTGTGTGTATGTACTGTATCTCTTGTTTCTTTAACAAATGTTTAGGCTTCTAGAACACTAGCATAGTTCAGTGTATAGTGCAACCCAATAGATACTTGATTTTCACATTGGTTAAACAAATATGTAGTGAGCTACCACACTGTGCCAAGCCTGTGACAGGTTCTGGAAATTAAGTGAATAAATGAGAACACAGTTTCTGCCCATCATGGAGGGCAGATTTCAATTCTTTTTATACATCTAAAATTAAATTTACTGCTTATGTTCTTAATAACTACAATGAGATTCTAATTTACTTATTCCCTTTCCACAATTTAAGCCAATTTTCCAAACAGCGATTCTTTAAGCTTTTATTTACCCATCCGTTGAAGCTCTAGTGAATGTCTTGATACTGCCTTTCCTTGAGGCATCATTTTAATTAATAGCCCCTTTAATTTGAATTTCTGGGCATGAGGTTAGAAATAAATGTGAGAATATTTAAACTACATTTATTTATGAGCCAGAAGAGTCACAGTATTTTATTATTTTTTAAATCTACTTTTTAAGCTGGTTCAAATTTGGCAACAGAGAAGATATATCTTCAGTTTAACTGTAAATATAAAGGAAACATAAACAGAAATTTGAAGTACATTCTAGGATAAAAGTGTAGTTATTGTAAAATCTTAAGTGCAGTAGCTTTATCTTGATAAAGTGCAAATCATGATTCCAAATTCACTTAAATTCCTCCTTTTATTTTCAGTTTCCCAGAGTTATTTGTTTTATATTTCTAAGACTGCCTCTCTTTGTAAGTCCATATATCACTGTAATTTATGTAGAAATAAATGGAAATATGGGGATCATTTCATGTTTTAGGCTTATTTAGTGGAAGATGTCAGGGAAGGCATCCTGTATTATGGACGTTGTTGTATTCATATGTATTGAAAATGCCATTTAAACTGTGAAATGTTACCTGAGTATGCTGTCTAGTTAAAATTAGCAATAACTTACTAAAGACAGTGAAGGGGTTACATTCTTTCATTGCTTGAGGCTTGATTGATTGTAGTTTGATCATTATTGGCTAATATTTGTAGAGTATCTGTTGGATATGTGAAGATGTTGGAAGTCTGATGAAGTACTATCAGAGATGAAAAGTTGGTGGTTATTGGTGCTCCACTCAGACCATCCAGGAATTCTTTTAACAGTTTGGTTGCTGTGCCCATCTCACATCTGATGCAGGTTCAGAGAGCTTATGTCTCACATTTACACCCTTCTCAGGACCAATACCTTTGGGCCATTCAAGCAGCTTGAACTTGAAGCCCTCCTCCCATCCCCTGTTGGTCTTGATGGGGCTGTAGTGGATCTTTGATTGAATCCAACCCATTTTTGCACAGTGCCTCTCCCTCCCCTATCTTGTTCCCTTGACTCTCTTATTGGTTACTCCTGAAATTACGTCCTCAGTAAATTGCATGCGTCCTAATCGTCCTCTTGGGTTCTGCTTCTAGAGAATTTGACATATGACAGCTTATATTTGAGAAACTAAACCATGGCGGCTGTATTAAATATGGAAGATAACAGGATTTGTTTTGAAAATAATGAGCCAAGGTTTCAGAGAAAGGCTTGGGCAGAATCAGAAGCTGGAAACTGTGCAGGAAATTCATTGTCAAAGCAACTGTCAGGATCATGTTTCCTAATATTCCTAAGTTAGCTAAATTTCCTAAGTCTCTAAGTTTCCTGTTTTCTCACTCTAGAAGGGTCTGACTATCTTCCCAGAGGGAGGAATTTAGCATACTATGTATTGAAGAGAGTTGTAGTAAGTTTCTCCATGTTGTCATCTGCAGATAGGTGAGATTGCTGTCTCGCATTACTTTCCATGTTCAAGTGAGGTGAAAACTGCTATGCCGAGTATATTGAGATAGTAACAATTAATATGCATGAAAAGAAATAAACGTAATGACTGGGAGTTGAATTGACTAGAGTGGGGACTGAGGATTGATTCTCAAGGAATTCTTTCTAAGGGTTTCTGAAAGGAGTCATCCTGGAAAGTAGTACTGTCCCCTGGAGTGCTTTACTGAGTCACATATGCATGCAGTAATTTTTGCCCTGGGAGGTAGCTTAACTTTTGGCGGTTATTTTCAGCTGCGGAAATGGAGACTCTGACAGGTTAAGTGACTTGGGATTAGTTAATTGCAAAATCAGGACTTCAATTCAGATTTTTTCAGTCCCTCATTTATTCACACATACATATTAAAATAGTTATAATTGGATGAAATCAGTATATGATACAAATACCCACAAGTATTACTTAAGGGATACGAATCTAAAAGGATGAGAAGAAAGGATGGAGTTGGTATGACACTTGAAGTAAAGGGACATGGGTAAAGGTCAGCATGCTGTGTCCAAGGCTGTGGAAACAATTTGGTGTGACTGCATTGTAGTGTGTGTTTCTGTGGTCAGAGGTGAGGCTAAATTGCCCAATAGAAACTAGAATGTGCAGGGCCTTATACATCAAATTCAGAAGTTGTAATTATGTCTTGAAAGAGATGGTGAGTGACTAAAAGATTTTAAGTAAGAAGGTAAATGGATGAGATTGGCATGTTAGAAAAAAATGCTGTAGCTGTGTGGATGCATTGTGATAATTATAATAAAAAATAAGGAGAGCTTGAATAAGCTGTAATAATGGGGATAGAGGTAACGAGAAGACTAGAGAGATGTTTGGAAGTAGAATTGATAGGGCTTAGGAATATAACTCTGAGGAAGAGACAAGAGTCTGGGATGACTCTTACGTTTCTGGCTTGGGTTACTTCAGAATGGCCTTTCTGCCCCTAAGTGAAGCAAAGTATGGCGAGGTGGGAGTAGGTTGCTGTTACGGGGAAGTTTTGGAGGAGAGGAAAGAGAGAGTAACTTCAGTTCTGGACACGTTGGATTCAAAATGCTAGTTGGACATGAAATGCCTTGGTATAGGCTCCTGATTGTAACTTCAGAATGCGTATTACTTTACCGTGCTGCTGATGGGAAGAAAACAATAGTGGCAAAATAGAACAATAACATGTAAATTCTGCACATATACATCTGTATTGTTTCTTTTTTTAAGAATGGTCCTTTTGGGGGTGAGCAATGGTCATTTGAAATCTCTATTTATGTGTAGTTGTATTTTACTAAAAATAATTTTCTCCCATGGGACTTCTATAATCCCTTTTTCTACTTTCATAAAGTTCTTATTCTGTCCCTTGGTCATAACTGCCGTATTTCGTGGGATCTGTCTTCTTGTCGTCACTGTCTTTCTACAAAAATTCCTGCCCCTTTCTCTACTGTTTCCATTCACTGGCTACTTTCTACCTCCAGTCTGGTAAGGTAAAAATACCTCACCCCCATTTGCTGCCTTTGTGATATCCCTTACTGTTTTTGGTATCTTATAGCAGGCCCATGAATCTTATCTGTCCAATCATATGAACCAAATGTGTAATCTTTTAAAGCAGGGGTTTATCATGTGTGATCAGCTGACTTTTGCTGTGGAGAAGACGCCCCAAAGGCAAGCAGTTCTTGCCTTTCAGTGTAACAAATCTCTGTGGCCTTCTTTCTATAAAGCCTTTGTATTCTGAGTGTAGCATCAGGCTCATGGAGGCATTAATTTCAGGTCAGCAGCAAGAGGGATGGAAGACAGGTATTTGCTGCTGCTTAGGCCAGCTGAGATGTTTTAGGGAATGAGAGTCTTGTAGCTGGATGGGGTGGTGTGGGCAAAATTAGTGAAGGGAGTCAAAAGACATAGACTTCTAGTTATAAAATACATAAGACATGGGGGTGTAATATGTAGCATGGTGCTATAGTTAATAATACTGTATTGCATATTTGAAAGTTGCTGAGAGAGTAAATCTTAAATGTTCTTACCACCGGAAAAAAAAATCTGTAACTTGTATGGTGACGGATGTTAACGAGACTTACTGTGGCGATCATTTCACAATATATACAAATACTGAATTATTATGTTGTACGCCTGAAACTAATAAATATTATACGCTATAACAACGATACTTTAATTAAAAAAAGAGCCTTATAGCAATGCAGCATGGCCTGGCAAAGGGAACATGGGCTTATCATACAGACCTAGTTTGAATCCTGGTTCCATTTCTTCTGGCAGAATGATTCTGGGAAAATTACTTAACCTCTTCAACCCTCAATTTTCTCACAGGGTTGTTGTGAAATTAAAATAAATAATATATGAAAAGCTATGTACTACTTGACATTTACTGGTAGTTCAAAAACATGGGACTTTCCTTTCCTTTTCTGAGCCTCGCATCAGGCTAATAGATGCTAGCCTTAAGTCCCTCGCAAGTGACACCCTGTGTACTTGCCTATTCTTTCACATTGTTGGGGAGTCTGACTTTGGGGTGGTAAGTGATGTTGCACCCCAAGAAACACTGAGACCTTTCACGTGAAAATACTTAGACAAAACCCAGTGATTACCATTAGTGTTTTTCTAAAAGATGACCCTTATGAAACATTTAAGGAAAATTTTATCAATATTGAGGATGGTATATAACTAGAATAAAGAGGCCATGTGCATAATAATTTGAAATAGTCCATTTCCACAGAATTGTCGTCCCGCCCACATTTATAGGATATGTGCCTTTGGTACTTCAACCCTGTTTGTGCTGATTTCCTCTTGATGTAATGGAAGACATTGGATTTGCAGTTAACTTTCTGGAACACAGAAACAACTATATTGAATTTTTTTCTATTCTATTTAAGCACAGTCTTTCCCATGGCTGTTTACTCTTTTGGTTTTAAGTCATGTATCTGATTGGAACTGTATTTCCCTTTTTGGAGCAGTGTATAGCATGCATTGGTATCATAAGCTTTTTATTTTCTCTAATATTTAAAGTAAATTCTATAACAAAATTTAAAAAAATAGTAAGCAGAAGTAGAAAAGCATAGCTATGTTTAAGGGAAATCTGACTCATCAATATCATATAAAAGTAAGAAGTCAGAGTATATGATATGTAGGATTCCTAATGGAGCAAATGGAAGGCATTTTGAGAAGTTATGAAAACATAATCAAAATGCTAAATTACTGTACTTTGTACACTATCTTAAAAACACTATTGTACAGTGGTATAAACACTATTGCATACTATAAAGAGGAAATAGAAGAAATTACAGTAGAAACAGTTTTTGCTGAGTAAAAATTCAGAGAGCTTCTTTATAGGTTATATCTCATCCAAAAGTTAAGAGGATAGAATATATGTGATAACTACTTTCAGAGCAAGCTAAATCCACATGTCTTCATCTTTGTTTTAAGGTTTGCTTCTGCCTCTGTTATTGGGAAACTCACAGTTAGAAAGTCAACAATTCCTATAACAATACTAAGCCCTGAGTCTTTGAAATGGCAATGTAGGGACAGTGTCCAAGAGTCCCCTGAGAAAGTTTCATGGAAAAGATGATTTCAGGAGCTAAGAGCTGGGGCCTAAGATAAAGACACCCCACGAGAAGCCCTTCCTTTCATTGCCTACCATGAGAGATGAGGTTTGATTGATTAAAGAAGTCAACATGCCTACTTAAGACAATAAAGTATTGTCTACAATTTATAGAAAGAGGACAGAGGCACAGAAAGGTAAAATGATTTACTGAAAATAACACACAATGATGGGAGAGCTGGAATCAGGATTTAGGGCACTTATTTTGAGTGCTTAGTTATCTGCATGCTTCGTTTGTAAACATAGGGTACTGGTGATATTATTATTATTATTATTATTATTATTATTATTATTAATTTAGTTAACTTCCTTTACTGGAGCTTTTTCAAATAAGTGATAGATTGGCTTATTGTCGCCATTCTGCATCTGTATCTTACTTTCTTCTGATTAAATGATGTATGATTTCTGGAAACATTTATGCTCAGTGCCCCTTTGCTGTGGAAACACTTCCTGTATGTTCCCCTCATAGCAACATTTATACTATGTAATCACTATTACTGTCATTCTACTTCAGAAGATTTTCCTAGCTGCTCTATCGGTTTCCCACCTACCTCAAAATCGTATACCGTCATTCTGTTTTTGTAGTTTCAAATGGTATTTCCTAGTTGTTGTTGTTGAGAGAGAGAGAGAGAATTTTTAGGCCATAGTAATCTGAAACAAATTCTAGGTCTTGCTATTAACCCTTAGGAAAAACTGGTCAACTGACCTTTCACTGGTCAACTCAATACATGTTTTATTAAAAAACAAATAAACAAACAAAAAACAAATGAGAAACTTGAGCATGGACTGGGCCAGGCATAGTATTGTTTCTGGAGATACAGAAATGAGCAGGTCACAATCATGGAACATTAGAAGTTTGCCATCTAGTTTACGGAGAGAGAGATTAAATAGGGGATACAGGAGAGAAAATAAACAATCCCAGTGCCACCCCATAGTGGCAATGAGACAAGCCAGAATGTAAGACGCACTGCAGGACTACTAGTCTGGCCTCTTCATCAAGTTGGTCTCCTTTGAAAAATGAGGGAGAACAGAGTTGTGTTGGATTAAAAGATATTATAAAGATTTAACAGACATTATAACCAAATACAATATGTTGACCTGGGTTCTGTTTGAACTGGTTTGGACAAAGCAGCTAAAAGGACATTTTTGGGGACAATTAGGGTAATTTGAATATAGACAGTATCAGAGGAAATAAAAATTTATTGACATGGAAAGGTAGAGAATGCTAATTCAAAAAATTCATACTGTAAAACAGCATGTAAGTTAAGGAAACCAACTTTTTACAGAGAATACAGCTATAGCACATAAAAAAACCCCATTATATTACACACATATATGTTATGTAAACACTAACATGTTATACAGATTTTATATATTACATATTTATGCATATATGCTATTTATCACGTTAAGATACACATGTTAAATATTATTACCTTATACATTATATACATTACACCTGTTATTACTTTAACATAAAAATATGAAAATAGGTGTGTGATATTATGTATTTTTTTTTTTCTGTTACATAAATGCTATTATTTAAACTTGGGAGTAAAAAGAGAAAAAGAAAAAAAAAAATCCTAACACCAGGGTCTGACAAATTACTCCTCTAACCACCCACCAGGGAGTTTTGTTAGGAACAAAGGCAACCAACAAAAATTACTACGAAGACAGGTGAAGGATGCTGAAGAAGGAACTTGAGAGAGTTGGAGCAACCACCCTAAATCTGAAAATACTGTAAAAGTACCTGGGTAGATCAGAGTAGGACTACAAGAAAGGAATTTCAAAATATACCATTTAAAGGACCAGCCACATGATTTAGAGCAGGAGTGTCCAAACTTTTTTCAACGTTTTTTACCAAGGGCCATATGCGGTAAAATACACAAACAGCCAGGCCACTCACTCGAGGTGAAGTACGTATTGCCTCACCTGGTTTATTTAAGTAAACTAAATATATTTTTGGAATTTGCTGCGGGCCAGTTAACAATGGATTACGGACGCAGTTGGCCCGCGGTTTTGACACCCCTGATTTAGAGGAACAGACTCATCTTAAAGAGACAGTCTTAGTTTAAAGCATCAAGCATGATTTAAATCAAAATCCTGTTTTTTAAAAAATTAACAAAATAGATAAACAACTAGATAATTTTCTCAAGGAAAACAATGGGAAAAAATAGAAATATACAAAATAAGAAATTATAAAAGGAAGTAACCACAGAAACAAAAGAAATGAAAATAGTCACATATCATATTTGTAGGCAATTTTGAAAACCTAAATGAAATGGGAAATTTTCTAGGGAATCTACAGATTGTCAAAACTGATCCTGTTAGAGTTAGAAAGCCTTAAAGTTCAATTTTCATAGAAGAGATAAAGTTATTAAGAAAGAGACCCACAAATAAAACATGAGGCCCATGTTTTTGCATATTGATGCAAAAATTCTAAACAAAGTGTTAACAAACAGAATCCAATACCATATTAAAAAAATAATATACCGTGACCAAATGGGATTTATTCTGGGAATGCAAAATGTTCATTAATATCAGGTACCACGTTAATAAATTCAAGGGAAAATTATATGATTATCTCCATATAGACTGAGTAAATCTTTGAAAAAGATTCCACATCAATTCATGATTAAAAACAGACAAGAAATAGAAACTGTGGGATACTTTGTCAAGAAGATTAAAAAAAAAAAATGTATACCTTTATCCTAAAGCTGATACCTTTTTTAAAATCAAGAAACACTAGAGGCTTTTTCCCTAAGATCAGGAACAAGGCAAGGATGCCAACCATCTTCACTCATGTTCAACATTGTGTTATAATCATCAGCCATTGCAATTAGACAAATCAATTAGAAGCAGAGGAAAGAGTAAAGAAGGAACAACGATCTGACAATTAAGTTCGTGAACTCATCCTGAAAAAGTGCTGCATACCTCATTGTTGAATATCCTTACAGTCACCTTCAAAGTACTCCCCTTGGGAAGCTATGCACCAACACCAGCACCTAGTCCACCCTTCAACGCAATTTTGGAACTCTTTTTCTGGATTGGCCATCAGAGCTATCGTCGCATTACCTTTGATGTCTTGAATGTCATCGAAATACCTTCTTTTCAATAGTTCCTATATCTTTGGGTAAAGAAGAAGTCTCTGGGGGCCAGATCAGGTGAGTAGGGAGGATGTTCCAATACAGATACTTGTTTACTGGCTAAAAACTCCCTCACAAACAGTTCTGTGTGAGCTGGTGCATTTTCGTGATGCAAGAGCCATGAGTTTTTTGTGAAAATTTCAGGTCATCTATCTTTTCACGCAGCCTTTTCAGCACTTCCAAATAGTAAACTTGATTAACTGTTTGTCCAGTTGGTACAAATTCATAATGAATAATCCCTCTGATATCAAAAAAGGTTAGCAGCAGCGTTGCAACAAGTTCGCGAACTTAACTGTCAGACCTCATATCTTACAGAGTATATAATATTATGTCAAATCCTCCTCCCCACTTAAGAATCAGTGATGAAACTAACTCAACAAAACGGTTCAAATACTGGTTATAAAATTAACAGGCAATTAAACAGTCTTCTATACACAAATAATAGAGAACATAATATAAACACTATCTATAATAGCAAAGATTACAAAATGTCCTTCGATAGATGAATGGATAAAGAAGTTGTGGTATATATACACTATGGAATACTATTCGGCAGTAAGAAAAGATGATATAGGAACATTTGTGACAACATGGATGGATCTTGAGAGAGTAATGCTGAGCGAAACAAGTCAGACAGAAAAAGCAGAGAACCATGTGATTTCACTGATGTGTGGTATATAAACCAAAAACAACAAAAGAACAGGACAAACAAATGAGAAACAGAAACTCACAGACAATAGTTTAGTGGTTGCCAGAGGGTAAGTGGGGAGAGGGGTGGTCGATGAGGGTAAAGGGGTCAAATATATGGTGATGGAAGGAGAACTGACTCTGGGTGGTGAACACACAATGGGATTTATAGATGATGTAATACAGAATTGTACACCTGAAATCTATGTAATTTTACT
Organism: Rhinolophus sinicus; assembly: GCF_036562045.2. Lineage (NCBI taxonomy): Eukaryota > Metazoa > Chordata > Mammalia > Chiroptera > Rhinolophidae > Rhinolophus > Rhinolophus sinicus. Next base: position 110,047,647 of record NC_133756.1, read on the forward strand.
AACAATTGTCACCCCAATAAATTTAATAAAATAAAATTAAAAAAAAAAAGATTACAAACACGGGAATAAATTTAAGATACGTGCAAAATCACATACAAGGAAAATTTTAAAACACTCCTGAAAGATACTAAAGAAGACTTGAACAAATGGAAAAAGGTCTATGCTTCCCCCCTGCACCAGTTTTATTGAGATACAGTTGACATATAGCATTCTGTGAACCTAAGGTATACAACGTGATGATTTGATATATGTATATATTATGAAATTATTACCTTAATAAGGTCAGTTAACATATCTGTCACCTTACATACTTACAGTATTTTGTGTATGTTGAAAACTCATAAGATCTACTCTCTTAGCAACTTTCAAATATACAATATAGTATTAGCTTTAGTCACCATGCTGTAATTACATCCACAGAATTTATTAATGTTATAACTGAAAGTTTGTACCCTTTAACCATTTACATCAATACTTCCCCTCAATACCACTGCCCCTAGAAACTAACAATCTACTCTCTGTTTCTATGGGTTTTATTTTTTTTAGATTCCACTTATAAATGGGACCATACAGTATTTATCATTTTCTGAATTATTTCACTTAGAATGCCCTCGAGATTCATCCATGTTGTTAGAAATGGCAGAATTTCGTTCTTTTTATGGCAGAATAGTATTCCAACGTACATACTCGTATATACCACATCTTCTTTATCCGTTCATGCACTGTGGACACTTACACTGTTTCCATTGTCTTGACTATTGTGAACGATGCTGCAATGAACATGGGGGTGCAGATACCTCTTCAAAATACTGATTACATTTCCTTCAGATATATACCCAAGAGTGCAATTGCTGGATTATGTGTTTCTATTTTTAATTTTTTGAGGCACTGCCATACTGTTTTCCATAGTGGCTGTACCACTTTACATTCTCACCAATAGTGCACAAGGGTTTTGTTTCACCACATCCTCACCAACACTTGTTATTTCTTATCTTTTTGATGATAGCTCTTCCAGCAGGTGTGAGGTGATGTGTTATTGTGATTTTGATTTGCATTTTCCTTATGGTTACTGATGTTGAGCACATTTTCATGTACCTGTTGGCCATTTGAATATCTTCTTTGGAGAAAAGACATCACTTATCCTTGGGTAAGATAGCTCAAAGTTATAAGAATATCACTTCTCTCTAAATTAATTTATAAAGCAAGTGTAATCCCAATAAAAATACTAGCACATTATTTTATGGAGTTAAATAAGTTTATCCTAAAATTCCTATGGAAAAACAAACATGCAAGCATGGCTCGGAAAACATGGAAAAAGAAAAACTATGAGTGGGGAAACCAGACTTACCAGACATTAAAACATTCTAAAACTTTTATAATTAAAACAGTGTTGTACTGGTACATGAATAGAGAGACAGACAAGTAGAATAGAATAGAAATTCCAGAATTAGCCTCAAACACGTAAGGAGATTTAATACATTATAAAGGCATCATTTCAAATCACTTCATTTCTAAGTTGGACATTTAATAAATGGTGCTTGGACAATTGTGTACCCATTTGGAAAAAGATAAAATTAGATCTGTATCTCAAACTATACGAAAGAATTAACTACTTTTAAATCCTATACAAAAGAATTAAATGGTTAGGGATGTAAATGTACAAAAATAAAATATAACTACAAATATAAAATATATATGAATTCCTTTTCCATTTTTATATAGGGAAAGGCTTTCTACTATGACTGAAATTCTAGAGTCAATACAAGGAAGACTGATACATTTGACTACATAAAAATAAAATAGCATGGCAAGGTGTAACAATTAAGTTCGCAAACTTGTTGCAACGATGTTGCTAACCTTTTTGATATCAGAGGGATTATTCATTATGAATTTGTACCAACTGGATAAACAGTTAACCAAATTTACTATTTGGAAGTGCTGAAAATGCTGCATGAAAAAGTTAGATGACCTGAACTTTTCACCAACAATTCGTGGCTTTTGCATCACGACAATGCACGAGCTCACACAGCACTGTCTGTGAGGGAGTTTTTAGCCAGTAAACAAATAACTGTATTGGAACACCCTCCCTGCTCACCTGATCTGGCCCCCAGTTACTTCTTTCTTTACCTGAAGATAAAGGAAATGTTGAAAGGAAGACATTTTGATGACATTCAGGACATCAAAGTTAATATGACGATAACTGTGATTGCCATTCCAGAAAAAGAGTTCCAAAATTGCTTTGAAGGGTGGACTAGGCACTGGCATCAGTGCATAGCTTCCTAAGGGGAGTGCTTTGAGGGTGACCATAATGATATTCAGCAATCAGGTATGTAGCACTTTTTCTAGGATGAGTTCACAAACTTCATTGTCAGCCCTCGTATGACAAGTAAACCATAAACAGATTTAAAAGATGATGTCTGACACACTGGGATAAAATATTCACAACCTCTACCATAGATAAAGGGCTAATGTTTCTAATATGTAAAGAACTCTTAAAAAATCAAGGGACAAATGACTAAAAACGCAACAGAAAAATGGGAAAAAGTCATAAACAGAAAATTTGTAAAAAAAAAAAAAAAAAAGATATGAAAAATGGCCCACAAATGCATGAACAAATGCTCAAATTCTCTCATAGAGAAATGCAAATTTAAATAGCATTGAAACACTGTTTCTCTCCTAAGACTGGCAAACATTTAAAAAATATAACAACACTTCTGTTGGTAAAGCTGTGGGGCAACAGACATTTTCATACATTGCTGGTCGGAATGCAAATTCATACAACCCTTCTGGAGTGAAATTTGGCAACACCCCACAAAAGTTACAGATGCATCTACCTTTCAATCCAGAAATCCGCCCTTGCAGGACTCGACCCCGAGGTTATGCCTCCAGTAAAACAAAAACATATACGCAGAAGGTTGTCCATTACAGCATTGTTTGTAATTGTAAAATATTGGAAACACCTAAAATGTCCACATATGGGAAAGTCATTAAATAAGCTCGGGTCCTTCCAAGTGGAATACTATGCATCTATTAAAAAAAAGAATGAGGATGACATCTGTGAATTGATATGGTACAAATTTCAGGATATGCTATTTAGTTTTTGTTTTTTTTTAATGGTCAAAATATCTACAATATTCTACTTTTCATGTAAGAAAGAAGGTTGATCCAGGAAAACACACAGGTATATGCTTATCTGTGCAGAAAAAATAGGTAGGCAAAATAAGAAACTAAAGAAATTGGTATTTACAGAGGGTGAGTGAGAAAGGAATGGACAGAAGTGGGGATTGGGATTCAGGTAGCAGAGATGTGATATACTTCTCTGAGTTCATCTTTTTTATAATTCTGACTCTTAGAACCGTAGTAATATTTCATATCCCTAATCCCCAAATAAACAATTAAAACCAACTAGAATATTGATGAAATCCCCAAATGGGATACAAATATTGACAAATTAACCCCACCGTATTACACATGAATAACCTAACCACACTGAAGTGGATGGGAAAGGAAACAACTAACTTAAGTAACTGTGTATAAGTAACTTTATCAAACTGTCTTGAATGGGTACTGCAAGTCTACCAAACCAAAAGAATTGTACTGTTCCAGGTATCATGGTCAAGTGGATTCTCTCTTAGTTTATTATGAACTTCTTTTGCTGTTCCGTTTCTCTAGTGATACTTAGCTGCCACTATTTCCTGCATTTGACATCATACTCCTTTTTCATTTTTTCTTTCCTGGAATTAACCCTCAGATATAATTTTCATTCAAGATGCATTGATGGAAACATTCTCTGCTATACTCTTGAAACGGTGCTTCTCTTTTATTCTTGCTATTCTCTCATTTAGGAACTCCCATTTAATTTATCTTTTTTTGTCTCAATCTCTCTTTTGTATATTCTAATATTTGCCACTCTGTGTTTCATTCTGCGTAATTTTGTCAGCTCTATCTTCCACGTTACTAATTATTTCTGCAGTTATATCCAATCTGCCATTAAAAATTTTAATGATTATAGTTAATATTTCTCTATGTTCTATTTGGTTCTTTTGAAAATCTGCCTGGTCACATTTAATAGTCTTCTTTTTTCATTATGTATTCTACTCCTCCTTTATTGTTTTAACTATTTTATATTTTGCACATAATTATCCTGATATCTGTGGAGTTTGTGGATTTATATGTCCTGTGTTGTTTTTCGGACTCTTGCTTATGGTAGCTTGCTTCTTCAGGAGTTTAGCCATTTAAAAAACAAATTGTTAGCTCATGCTCCTTGGTGGGATTATTTGAGGCTTGGGTTGTTTTAGTGTTTGCTCCTGCCAAGTTCTGGGGCTCTGCAAAGCTGGGACCACTGTAAACTGCATTTTTTTTGTTTTAAGTCTATATGGATAGTATAAATTCTGGCCCCAAACCAGTATGAGAATAGGCTTGCATTTAGGAATTCTCCAGGGAGACTGTTTCTTCTTCTTTTTTGACCTCTCATTTTTTCCCTGTCCATCTAAAAGTTAAAGTCAAGGCTATAGGATTTACCACCATCTCCATTTAGGATTGATTGATTGATTGATATTTTTTATTGCCTTTAGAGGGTCCTGCATTTGTTCAGCAGTCTCAATCTGATCTCTCATCTTTACAGGGACTAATTTTTCTCTTCCACCTTGTACAGGGCCCAAGTCTGTCTTCTGTAAAAACTTAAGCTCTAGGCCATCTTGGATCAGTAGTTGCTACTATGATAAATGCCAGTTTTGGAGCTTGCTTACCTCTCTGGATTTTTGCTTTCTTTCCATTTCTGCCCTCTGAGGATTTTCTTTTTTCTTTACTCAGCCAAACATATAAAGAAATTAAAAGAACTCTATTCAGCATTTTGTTCTATTCTAAATGGAGAGGATTTCTCTGGACATCCATCTGACTTACTGCTTTATAGCTTCCTTGCATATGGATATAAATATATCCATCCATTTATCCATTTCAATAAGCCTTGAAAGGGAGAAAAGGTAAATGTACTCAATCTGTCATATGGAACTGCGTGCTCAATTAGACCATTTTAACTTTCTGTTTTAAAACCTTGTGAAATTTTGTGCTAGAAATTTTTGATTAAAATGTTCAACGTGTAGGTGCAGGATATGTTTACCTTGACGTTTGACCCAATAAGTATTTTCCCTTCACAATTTTAACTATAAGGACATGTTGACTTTATATTGTAATTTACAAGATTTTTTTATCACAATTAAATCAATGCTGAAAAATTTTCTATGGAAAATTAGTATCTTAATTTGTGCTACAGTACACTTAAAAGATTTCTAGGTAAAAAATTATTTTTATTGCCTGAAACTTTTTCATCAAAATAATTTCTCTTCTACTTAATCTATACAAAGAAGTTTTGAATACATTCAGGGTATTGTTTTTCCCTCCATGAGATTATATCCTCAGCTGTGAGTTTTCCTTTGGGGCATTGTTTGTTTCTAGCATGCACAATTTACCAAATTCAAATTTTGCAATGGAATCTTTACAATTTGCAGTTCAGCCATTGTCAATTTTGTTTTCGATGACTCACTCTTATCAGTAATGAGTGTTACTAGATAAGTTGAAGTAGAAAATAATTTGTACTCGTTTCTTAGTGTGATCTTGAATCACACCATTTCTCTGTTATTTCAGAATGACTTAGTTTTCCAGGTTCATTTTATTGTTATACAGTTCCTTCATATTTTTCTAATTAGTTTGTCTACCTGATACTGAATGCTCACACTGGTTGTAGTATCAAAGGATAAACAGAAGGGTCAAATAGAAGAAACAAAATACATTCACAATTGAAATAGAAGTATAAAATGACAGGGTGAAACAGGGCCCCAGATGTCCTGTCTGGACAAGTGTCATGCTGTTGCAGCAAATATTTTTGACAGTGACTAGAGAATTTGGTTGATAAAGGCACCCTATGCTATTTATGTCAAAGCTAGAAGTTGAATAAATATTATGTGGAGGGGAAACTTAATTCTTTTTTGGAAACTGGAAAAATACTTTCTGACAGCAACCATAACAACAAAAAAAGGCAGTCATATAATTTCTTGCTAACAGTTTAAAAGACAATTTCTCTTTTGTTTTAGTTGTAGAGAGTAAGAGGCAGCCGACATATTAGAGGATATCCATCTTCCTAGTGTAATACACCTAGAAGGGGTAACCTAGACTTTCTTTTTGTTGGGTTTAATCAGCAGAAGCAGATAGATTTAGTCAGTCTGGAACAGTGATAAAGAAATCCCCTGATAACTGTAACACCCAAACTAATGTTTTTGACTCAAAGAGATTAAAGTTTTACAGAAAAGATATCTTGAATCATCTAGGGCGTTTGCTAAAAATGCAAAATATTGAATTTGACACCCCAGAATTCTGAGTCAGTAACTGTGGTGTGGATCCCAGGAAATTGCGTTTTGTAATAAGCACCCCAGGTGAGTCTAACAAACACTAAATTTGACAATAATTACCTAGAGTTGTGCATATCACATCAAAGTTGCAATATCTCCAAAAGACGAATTCGGGATAACATAAATTATATTTTAATTATGTATGGAAATAAAATCCAGGATAAATTAAAATGAGAATGATAATAGTATAGACTAATGTTTCTTATTCACTCAAGGGTCCTAGCCTTCAGGATTTCTCTAATCTTATTCAATTGCTCAAGTTTTGGTTCAGTTGATTCAATGAAGAGCTATATTGTTGCCTTTTATTTATTTACGTATTTTAAGGAAATAAGTAACTACTGCCCATTTCTTTGGTCCTCTGTACTCAAAATTCATGAAAATAATTCTATATAGTAACTGTCTATATCTCCTCTTTTCTAATCCTCTCTTGAACTTGCTTTTCTTGCCAACCACTCCACTAAACCTGTCATGATTCCATCAGTGTCACCAACGACCACACATTGATCTCCTCCCAGATTTCATCTTACTGGACTTAGCAGCAGCCTTTCACATAGTTCATCCCTTTCTCCTCCTCGAAACATTTTACTTCGCTTCCAGAATACTATAGCTTTTTGATTTTCCTCCTATTTCACTAGCTGTTTTTTCGTAATTATTTTAGCTAGATCCTCCTTTGTATTTTCTCTGATCTATAAATATTGGAATGTCCCAGGACTAGCCTCTCGTCTTGCTTATGGCACCCTATTATGCATTCTCTTTTCTGTCTGTACATGCGCCTTGGATTATATCGTACAGTCTCATGGCTTGAAAGGTATCTGTATAATTCCAACTTTTAAATTTATTATCTCTAGCCATGATTTCCCCCTTGAACTCTATACTTGTGAAACCAAACACTCCTCAGTACTTGCTTTGGAGCTCTCATAAACATCTCAAATTTACCACGTCCACTACTGAACCCTTCATGCTCTGCCGCAAGCCTGTTTCTCCCACTGTCTTCTCCATCTCCATAAATAGCAACTCCATTTTTCCAATGGCTCAGGCTAAAATAAATGATTATTTTTCTCTCGTAGCTTTCATTTAGTCCATCAGCAAAATCTCTTGGTCTCTGCTTTCAAAACATACCCAATAATTTCTCATTACCTTGACCAATATTACCCCAATCTGAGTGACAAGCATCTCTTGCCTTGAGTGTTCAATGACTTCCTGTTCTCCACACAGTAGCCAGAGAGACATTTTAAAATGGAAGTTATATCATGACATTTCTCTACCCAAAATCGTCCTGTGACTTCTCTCTCTCTATGAAAAAAAAGCCACAGGCCTAAATAATGTGCCCCATACTATGTTTCCACCATCGCCTTCCATCACAATTCACCTTTGTTCCCTCTGTTCCAGCCTCTCTAGCTTTTTTGCTGACACTTGAACACTCATAGCACATTCCTGTTTTAAGATGTTTTCACTTTCTGTTCTCTTTTCCTGGAATACTTTATACTTGGATAATTACATGGCTTGCTTAATCCCTTTCATGTGTCTACCTGTGTTTCACCTCATTACTGACCACTTGATATAAAATAATACCTTTCTTCACTTTTGATTCCTTTACCCTACTTTATTTTTCGCCAGAGCACTTATTACCATGTGACATACATCATATATTTATTTTATTCATAATAATTCTTGTATTTTCCCCCTTACACTTGAATTGAAACTCCATTAGAATAGGGACTTTGTCTATTATTTTTTCCATTCGTAACTGTAATCTTTGCACTGCTCAAATAAGTGTTTGTTGAATGAATAGATGTGTGTTTTTCATTGAGTGGGTGCATCAAACAGAAGTACAAATGCTGAATCCAGAGTAAATTGGACCTGAATTCTCAGCCCAGCTCTGGAACTTATCAGCTCTGCAAATTTAAGCAAGCCATTTAATTTCTTTGAGCCCCAATTTTATCTGTAAAATAGGGCAGCTGGACTATATGAATTCTAAGGACCTTTCTGTCATTCTTTGGGTACTTTCACAGATGACTTGGTCACCGTGTGTGGTAGTATGTCTGCAGAATGATGCTGAGGAAGCACCCTGTAAGGTGGCATGAGCTGGTAGTACATGGATTCTTTGTTAAGGCATTTGTGAAATATGTGAGAAATTCTTAGCACGTGGTTTAAAACCTTTTTCTACCTGCCTCAGGGTCATGGGCTTTTTCGATATGAAGGAATAAAACTGATTACTCAAAATGATGCCATTTTTTCTTTTTCACAACTAATATTGTCAAGCTGTGAACTTTGACTTAGGAGTGATTTAAAATCACAACAACATATAAATGAACAAAATTGATGGTGTAGACTCCGTAGGGTTCAAGCTGCAGTAGAGAAGGTCATCAAAGAAACACAATATTTTAAGACTACAACTCCTTAAGATCTAGAGGGTACAGATAGAATTAAACTGTGTTGAATATATTATTTAATGCACTTGGGACTTTCTCTATGGATGGCGTCTCAATGAACACTCTTGGCGGACTGGTTGCTTCTTCCTTAATTTCCAAACTATTCAGATACTGTGTTCCATTTGTCTTCCCGAAAGCACTTTATAGATGATATTTTCTTACAACAGGAGCTTCATAATTCAACACAAATTGCTGTAACTGCACCTCATCAGGCTTTTCTTTAAAATACAGAGGATAGTGTTTAAATAGATTGTATAATGTAGCCATAATAAAAATATTTATATAGCAAGAGTCCAAGAATTCTTAAATAAATATTTGTGCTGTTATAAAGCAGTGGAGAAAATCACAATGAAGGAAGCATTTATTAGACTATTTCGTAAAGTTAGTGGCCTAGAAGAATATTATCCAAGTTCACTATTATTAAACTTTAATAATAACAGTTTCAGATGGGTTTAGAAGATAAATTGCTATTTCCAATTGTGTTTTGGGGAAAGGAAAGATTTGAAAACATTCTTCAATTTCTTTTTTCATTACTCTTTGAGGTTATAAGCCTTTGTGGTTTGGGACTGGTAAAAAATAAGATATTACATAGTTTTATTTCGGGCTTAGAGGAATTGCTTAGCTGTGTGTTATCCTGAAGTAGGGATCTATAAAAAGAAACAGATCATTGTTTCATTTTTTATTAGAAAAAAATGCAATTGGTCATTTGAGATGTTTCTTATTTGAAATAACTTGCTGTCATCTATAGGATAGTGGGAATTAGCTAGTGTTGCTCTTGCTAATGATGATTTTATTATCATTATGGGTAAAATAAACAGTGGTAAATTATTAGGTAATCATTTGCATGCTTGGATAAACTTTAAATCTTGAATCTATAATTGTCATGGATTCTTAATCTCAATGGTATGTCTAATTGGCCAGAAGGATATTTAGAGGGTTCCCTGGAGGGGTGGAGTGTGGGGGGAGGGGACAGGGAAATGGACGTAGGTGGAAGGTAAAAGTACTGCAACAACGTTCAACTTTCGTGTTTTCTTAGGGTCTCCCCTTACCTTCTGAATCATACAATTATTAATTTTTTTTAGATATTTTTCTTTCATTTGCTTTCTGCCCAAATTCCTCCTTTTGTAATCTTTTGTAGTCTGGTGGATTTCATATTTATCTCCTTGTATTTCAAACAAGTATAGGCCTTTCAGAAAACATTTTATCAGTTAAAAGATGATGAAAGATGGGAACTTGGCCAAGGTCAGGCTGCCTGATTTCTTTTTTGCGCTGTTATTCCAATGTATCCAGACTGTGCTTCCAACCTTCCCTACTCATTAGCGTTGTGAAGTATTCCTATCATAAGTATACTGGGTTTCTGGTGCTTGATTACTCTTTTTTTTTTTTTAATAAATACTGATAAAGAACCTCCTGTTCTCAAACTATAATTTTTTGGGGATTGATTTGGCTACCTTAGAAAGCTGCTTTAGCCTTTTAGTCCACCAGGACTTCACTTTACATGGGAAGAATTAGTTCGCTGATTCAGTGATCATTTCGGGGTGCCAATATGCTGGCTTATTTCATAAGAAGCTGATCTTAACACTATACATTTTGTAAAACTGGCAAGTTATTGAACATTCACTCAAATTAAATTGTGCTACCACTATTGTTTATTTACCTGATTCTTTGTTGAATCGCTAGAAATATTAAGAAGTAAATGAGAGCTTCCTAAATATGCAATCCTTCCCCTGCAGGAAGGAAAAAGAGGAAGGCAGAGAGACTCTATGCATATTTCCATAGCATCCAGCACATACCACTGTGTTAGCTCACAAGTATTTTCTGTGATTAAGAGCCTGTCTTTATCACCAGGCCCCTGGAATCCTTGAGAGCAGATCCTTGAATTCTCCTTTACTCATTTCCTTTTAATCCAGAGTCTGCTACATACTGAAGGAACAAATATTTTTGGAGCACAAAACTACATCATCAGGGTTCCTTTACCGCTGTGATCCCTTCGACCTCCTGACTGATGGCTCCTGTGAATCATTTTAGAGATTTTGTGGATTGTGATCCTTCTATTTCTTTATGGGACCTGTAATTCAAAGGAGGGAAAGGGAGACCCAAACGTGGCCCCTTCCACTTCTGCAGCGTAACCACATGCTCCTCTAACTCGCTGTTAGGCCACTGGCCTTTCAGGTCCTCCAACAAGTCGCGTTCCTTCGTCCCTCAGAGCCTTTGCACATGCTGTTTGCCTTGCCTGGGAAATGATCCCTCTGTGCTCACTCTCCCCATCCTGCAATCATTTACTTGGAATATTAATATTCTCTCTTTGGGTCCTATCTGGGAAGAGGAAACCTTTCCTGATACTCCAAAAGACGTTATGTTCTCTAGTTGTGCTGTTTTTTACCATTTCTATATTGCACTTCAATTTTAATTTATTTATATTAGTCTCCCCATATCTGGGCGGGTGGGGGGTGGGCAATAAGTTCCAAGATGCCCAGTGGATGCCTGAAAAGGCAGATAGTACTGCCATATATATATATATATATATATATATATATATATATATATATAATCTTTTTCCTATATATACATACCTATGATACAGTTTAATTTATGTTAGGCATGGTAAGTGATTAAAAATAACTAATAATAAAATAAAACAATTATAACAATATACTATAATAAAAGTTATGTGAATGTGATCTCAAAATATCTTACTGTACTTTATTCACATTTTCACTTAAAGAAAGCACTTATGGCTTCTCTTTGGCATATATGAATTGCTAGCATTACTGCTCTTGCACTTTGGGGCTATTATTAAGTAAAATCAGGGTTCCTTGAATACAAGAACTGTCATACCATAACAGTCAATCCCATGCCAAAGATAATGGCTACAGAGTGACTAATGGTAGGTAGTGTATACAGCTTAGAGACGCTGGACAAAGGGATGCATCACATCCCGGGCGTGACGGAGCAGGTTGGGGTGAGATTTCATCACACTATTCAGAATGGGGTGCAATTTAAAACTTATGAATTATTTATTTCTCAAATTTTCCATTTAATATTTTCACACCACGGTTGACCACGGGTAACTGAAACTGTGGAAAGTAAAACCATGAATAAGGGACACTACTGTATATATGTTTTGATTATTTTTGTTTCTCCCACAAGACTGTGACTTCCAGGAAGGTGAGGACCATGCTTAATTTTACCATTTTATGCTCTGTGTCTTGTATAGTCCCTGGCACAGAGAAAACACTTAAGAAAATTTTGTAGAAAAAATAAGACCCAGTTGTATTCTACCTGATTTTTATTTATTTATTTATTTTCCTGGCACAGTGGATTTTATATTTCTCATGTGAATGTAGTCAGGAAGTCCTCTATATAGATAGTGCTGAGTTCATTCTGGTTACTTTGTCCAAATACCCAGCTGTGTCCCCTTTAACTTTTGCATACCAGAGGCATTGGTTTAGAGCAGTAAATAGACACAGGAAGAAGAAATATTTTTCCTTCCTTATTCTGTGGCATCATTTATAATATTCACTTATTCCTCATCTTTCCTGCTACCTATATACCCACTCTGTCCCCTAATTATGCCTCTTTGAGGTTTCAAGGTAATAGCTCAACCACAATATTGCTCCTACCTGGTGGGAGTACCAGAAAACTTGAAATATAAGTATTGCAATTCTGACCACCTGTGGCCCAAATAACCGAAATTAGTATAGTTTAAATTAATACATTTAGATTATAGAACTAAATCCTAGTTTATGAAGAACTTTTTATGAATAGAAGTAACAACTATACTAGTGAAATTGGGAATAACTATTTTAAAACAAAGACTCAGCTAATAAGAAGCTATCTGATAAATAATAATAGTTTATTACATCTATTTGTAGATATATCTGACAGAATGCACAGACTTCTTTTTCAATGTACACTTTTCTAGTAGACTTGTTCACAGCTCAATCTCAGTGAACAAGTGATGAATAGTAATTTGATCCTTTATTTAAATTTTTCCTTACATGAATTGGGGCCAAATCTTCCTTGGAGACGGAAGAAACATAGCTGGGCCTGGACAGAGAAGCCAGGTGGGGTGTAGGCTGAAGAGAAGCAGGAGAGCCTTCCACCCTGTGACAGGGAAACATTTTATTAGTCCCTGCATGTTCCAAAATCTGGCACTGCTCTTCTGAAGGGGAAGGTGAGGAGGCTGTTTCCAAATATCCTGATGGCCTCCTGGAGGAAATAGGAAACAGAATGGCCTCACCTCTCTGAGTCTTAGAGAATTGGCATCCTAATAAGACAGCTATTGAGTAAGCTGCTCAGGTCCGCCATTTTGGTTTTGAAGAGGCAGAAGAGCTGCTTTAAGAGGTGTTCGTCCCCATCTTAAGTCGAGACGCTCACATCTCCTTTACTGTGGCCTAATGCACGAGGTTCACTGTTGGCCCCTGTGTGGGAGGCTGTGCCTGTACCAGTGTGGTGCCTGTGTAGCAATCCAGGAACACAGACTGACCTGTTGTTGGATAATCTTACTCCAGGTTGTTAAGCCTTCAGGTTCGTGCCACCGCTGAGTCCTCCTGCTGACCGCCTTCCTAATGTTCAGCAGAGCTGAGCTGAGCCTTTTATGATGCTCTCTCAGGAGCATTTGTGACTAGGGAGTCACTGCAGCTGCAGTGGCTGTTTACCAACCTGACTGAAGATGGCGTGAGACAGAACAGGATGGTATGACAAGGTTAGATGGGGAAAGACCTGGCACGTGCTAAGACAGGAGAAGCTAGCAGCACTGACAGAATCCATAGTGCTGCTGTGGGATGTAACTTGGGGTAGTAGAAAGCACATGGGAACGCTGGGAGCTCCGTGATGATCCTGCCAGGAACTAGTTTTGCTGACAGTGATACGTTACGCTCACTACCCTGTCTTTCCAAGACTGGAAGTCTTCTTGCTTTCATGTGTGCTTATTATGATAGGCGCTTAATACATGCCTCAAATCCTCACAACAACCCTAAAAACTTGGAGCCCCAAGTCTACATGTCCATAAGCCTCTGTACCAATCCCATGTACCCTGAGTTACGTCTTACTTCCCAAGTCTAGATGAAATCACACACAGGGGTTTAGAATCTAGCTTCCGAAGTAGCCATTAGGGAGGTGGATGAACCAAAGTAGAGGGGAATTAGCTTTGCATGGGAGTGAGATGGGAGATGGGGCTGCAGTACCAGATGGACACTGCACCTCTCCTTTCTCCCCTCGCTGAGCTGCTCCGTGGTACAGTTTCTCCTTGCAAGCCTTCCAAATGAATATCTTGTGCTGGAAGACCTGCTGGGACTCTTCGTGGCTTCTCCTGAAGCAAGTGTAATTATGCATTGCAGTGCTTTGCTTTGCATGTTGCTTTGCTCCTCTCTCCCTGTTTTCTTCCCCTCACTGCTCCTCCTAAGTAAAGGGCTTCTATCGTCTAAAAGGAAGTATCAGCAGTTTAATTTGCCTCAAGCTCTGCTGGCTAGGGGACCTGAGCCAAGGCATACCATCATTTGAAATTTGACAAAATTAAAATATGTATGATATATATACATGTACACACACACACACACACACACACACACAGGGTGCCCAAACATGTAAACAAATTTTAAGAAAGGAAAAAACTGTAGTAAAATTGTAATAATATATACTGATGACAAAAGATGAATACAAGCATGTGTATACATATATTTCAGTATGTATTCAGTGTAAACATATACATATGTATACATATATTTCATTATATATATACATATATATATATATATATATATGTATATATATATATATATATACACACATATATATATATATATATAATGATTCCTTCTATTGTGGAATCTTTTCCTAGCTGACCTGTTATCCTATCTCTCCTATAACATCTAATCCACAATTTATTGGTATTTCCAAAAGATTCTTTATTAGTAGTAAACTTTGAGTTTGCCTTATTTTTGTATCATGTCATGTACAAATATTTTAGACGTCAAAATTTTGAAAGGAAGCAGTAAATTCTTTTGATTATGTTTTTATCTTTTATCCTAGAAATCCTAGAAATCAGGAGCCCTTTTTATAGTCCTCGTATTGCTTGGTATAGAACCTGGCACATTGTTTGTTCTGAATAAATGTTTCTTGAATGAAGCTATGATAAGAACATCAGGACACTAAAATCTAGAAGCAACCCAGTTTTTCTTTAGTTTTTATCCTCTTTGGGCCATTTCTTAAATTTTCTGTAAAGCTTGTCCTTATACACAACTTTTGCTATTGAAATTTTTTAACCCAGAGGGAGTTGATTGTGTTATTTAAGTATTTCAGGAATTCTTTAAGTTTTTCAGGAATTCTATTGACTTCTTGTTATAGATCAGATTGATTTTTAAATTACTTTGTAGAGACCCAATGAGTTTTGTGATTGAAGTCATGTATTTGGAGAAAGATATTATCTCAGTAGTATCATAATTACTGCTCAATATTTTTCAGCTGCTGAATATTAAAAAAGAAAAGACATATTAACAGGCCTATGACCAAGGAACAACAACCAAAAAGTAAATTCTTTTAGCTTCAGTGATGCTGCAGTTTGTAGTGCAGTGATGAGTCACTAGAGTCATTCACATTTAAATGTTAGCTCTTAAATGGCCGTTGTAAAGATTATACTTCTATCCATGCAGCACTCCTGTTGGGATGCTTTTGCATGAAAAACACTGTAAACACCCCGACTATTTGATATAGACCTTGTTACTTTACTTTAGCCTCTCATTCTACTTAATGACCGTAAAGTTCTTTTCATTTGTTGGGAAATTGTTTTAAGTTGATCTGTGCTTATATTAGTTAACACTAGCTGCTGTAGCAGATAAACCCCAGAATCTCAGGGTTTTACACATTAAGCATGCGTTTCTTGCTTATATCAAAGTCTAATGTAGATGTACATGGTCAGGTGGTGTTTCCTCCACCAGTGACTCAAGCACTTAGGCTTCTGTCATCTTGTGGTTCTGTCACTTGCCTTCTTCAACAGGATGTAGGGTGGCAGGGAGGCTCTCAAGGTCATCTGATGGATCATTTCTATTCTAATCAGCAAAAAGGGTAAATGAGGAAGGGCGTCACTTGTGAAAAGTTTTATTGGCCAGGCATGGGTGTGACATCCATCATGTCTGCCCCCATTCCACAAGCCAGTTATATGGCCACATCTAAATTCAAGGAAGCTGGGAAGATGGCCTGTGTGTCCAAAGGGTTTTGGTGATGACTAGGAATCTCTGACGTAGTTCCGAAAGTGTTTTGATCCTGAAGGACTTCAGAGTAGCCTGGCTGACTCAGTAGGTAGAGCATGGCATCTTAAAGGATTTAAGGGTATTTTTTAAAAATTAATCATTTCTCAACATTTTCCTAATGTTTTTCTTTCCAAGTCACATCTATTAATTTAATGTAAAAGCTACTTTCTTGTCAATTGTAACTGAAAAAAAATTAAAAATTTGCGTGCTCTATGGGAAACAAAATGGGGTGGGTATCAGACTGCATAGACAGAAAACAATTTCTGAGGATTGATCCTGAGTGATTTTTTTCTTTTTGACTCTATTTAATTTTTCAAGCTCCTGAAATAGTGAAAATATATTTTAAAAAAATTTTTTATTAAAGTTTATTGGATTGACAGTAGTCAGTAAAGTTACATAGGTTTCAGGTGTACTATTCTGTAATACATCATCTATACATCACATTGTGTGTTCACCACCCAGAGTCAGTTCTCTTTCTATCACCATATATTTGATCCCTTTTACCCTCATCTACCACCCCTGTCCCCCATTACGCTCTGGTAACCACTAAACTATTGTCTGTGTCTATGACTTTTGTTTTTTCATTTGTTTGTCTTGTTCCTTTGTTATTTTTAAACAGGTGGATGGAGACAAATTTGCCTTGGATTTTTTTCTGGTCCGAATTCTGTTACCCGAGTCAAACTCCAACTTTAGGATCTGGGGACTCAGAAATTTGGGAGTCTTTTCATGTTGCCAGCATGAATGAATCATAGCTCAATAAAAACAATGATCAGTATCAAATTTAATATTTATATAACCTGAAAGAATGTTAAATATGATAATTTATAAATGATAATTACAGGTTTTACAAAGCCAAGAGATTCCCTCATTTTTAGGGTTTTCTTATATAGGTTTGATATTAGTTTCCTAAATAGTAAGGACGAGCTTAAAATGTATTATCACAAGGTAATATATTACTATCCATGATTTCTTTATTGAGGTATAATTGACAGCAACATTGTAAGAGATTTAAAGTGTGAAATGTGATGATGTGTTATGAAAGGATTACCTCTACAGTTAATGAACATATTCATCAACTAATGTATTTACCTTTTTTTCGTGAGAATATTTGTGCTAGTCTCTTGGCAAATTTTAATTATACAATGTAGTGTATATTAGATCCTCAGACCTTAATCATTTTATAACTGAAAGTTTGTGGTGTCATCCATTCTTGAGTCATAAATATATTCATTCATACAAAAATGAACAAGACACAGTATTTTCTCTTAAGAAGCCCTAATCTTGTATGTGAGGCAGACAATTAATAAATACAATGCAGGGGGGCAGATTTTACTATAGAGGAATGAGCAGAAAGTAGTTAAAACACAGAGACAATTAAATTCCGAAAGATGGTTAGAAATTGGGTCCATAAGAAAAGGGTAAAGAACATTCCTCCTAGAGATAAAATCCAAATGCAAAAGTGTAGGGTCATGAAAGAGAGTGGTATGTTTAGAGAACGTCAACTAGATCCATGTAGCTAGAAAACAGCAGAGATATTTTGTATTTTACAGTTCTCGGTATGCCTCAACATACATTATGCTGTAGGGCTAACCAGAGTGTGACTAGGATGGTGAGAAAGCTTTGAAATTCCATTACATGAAAAATAATGAAGAATGCTTGGAGAGTCCTTGGGGGATGTATCTGGCAACCTATGAGCTATCTTGAAATATTTGAAAGGCGTGTAATAAAGGTTATACATTTAATCTATTTGGCCCAAAGGAAAAAAATAAGAGTGAGAAGATGGCAGTTTTCTCAAGGTTTCATCTTAAAATGCGGAAGACTTCCAAATGTAAAGCTGTCAATGATAGAACAGTTCACCTCAGTGTGGGGAACTAGAGTCCAGATAATTCTTTGTCAGAATATTGTAAAGGGGATTATATATCGACTTTAAAATGTTTTGATTCTGTTGATTCAGAGAAGTACTGTGACATGGATTCTCTAACTGGATGGTGTGGATTTGAATCTGGGAGTCATGACTTACTGTAGGTGTGTCTAGGGGCAAGTTATTTAAACTTTCCACATCTGTAAATACTAGCACTGGCTGAAAGAGTGTTTGTTGAAAATTAACTGAGATAATCTATATAAAATGCTCAGCATAGATCCTGCCACATGACAAATACGCTATAAATATTAATTCTCATCATCACTGTCCTTATCAAAGGCTAGACTAATTCACCTTCCTTATGCTTAACGACTCATGATCTATGATGGACAACATTGATGTAGAGCCAAGGTTGGCTAACATTTTCTGTAATGGGCCAGAGAGCAAATATTTTAGGCTGTGTGGGTCACTGACAGTCTTTGTTGCATATTCTTCTTTGTTTTTGTTTGTTTGTATTTTTACAATGCTCTAGAAATGCAAAAACCATTCTTAGTTCATATGCCATACTAAAACAGTCTGTGGTCTCCAGTTTGCTGACGTTCATATACTTGGATAAAGAAAGTAACCATATAAATAAGCAGTATAGAATCAAGAGAAAGCAACTGTGTTTATTAAGAAGTTCAGGTGAAAAGCTGATATTTATAGAGTGTATGTGGATGGGTGGGGCATTTCAGGTCCAGACTTGGATGAGGAAAGGAATGCTTGCATGTCGGAGCTACTTAGATGGAAGAGGAAGAAAGCAGGATCACAAAATGCCTATTATAGCATCAGATATAAATGTTATGTAAGAGCCCCAGAATAGCACGATGGCTGTAAACATGTCAGATATAAAAGCCAAGAGCCTAATTACGGTTCCCATCTAGTATAATCCTGTTACTATTAGCAACAGGGAGGACAGCATCTGGGTTTCCCATCCCACCAGTCTGATTTTTCTAGTTTCTCTCCCTCCTGGCTGTTGCTACCACTGTAGGGAAAGCAGAATACTGTAGGTAAAGAGATGTCCAAAGACATCTGCTGGTTGTTTTAGGCCAGGCCTCCTGGGGTGAAGAAGCAATCCCCTGGTAGGCTTTTTATAGGTCAGAATTGGTCCCTTGCTTTGGAAATGCTACAATACATTTTTAGTTCATTAAAAAGAGATTAACTTCTGGAAATAGACTCATGCCAACCTATTTCTATAAAGTATGACTGGCTCCAGAATAAGACATTGATTGTTTCACTATTGTTTTCTTCTCTATTCCCCCTACCACTCATATTACTTCCACTCAGAAAACCAGCTTAGACTGCACACGGTTACTTAGTTAGCAAAGAATTAGACAAACAGGGTTAGATTTCCTTAAGGAACATGCACCTCAAGCTAAGGCGGCCTGATGGATTGTCTTTCTCTTCTCTAGGGATATTTGTACTGAGAACAAGGAATCAAAGTACCTTTCCTTCTAGAGAGTGTGAAATTAAGACTGACAAACTCTTACTCCCTAATTCCCTTTTCGATTTGTCACCAAAGCACTTTTTCCTCCAGTGCAACAGAATAGTTTACAACTTTGAGAGATGATTTTGTGAACATTGCAGAGCCTACTGTGTGCCAGTTATCATGGTATATACTGGGACTGTGAGGAACAGAAAGCAAATTATTGGCCCTTAAGGAACTCACAGTTACAATGTGGTACTGTAACGGCTAGGAGAGAGGTAAACATAGGCAAACACAGAACCAGGGCACCAGACTCAGCCTGCAGGAATTAGGGTAAAATGATGCTGGAGGAGGTAAGGGATAAGAGACAGATGAAATTTGCAAGCAGCAAAAACAGTATGTATAAAGGAACAGATAGCTGAAAATAATTTTGTGTGGCTCTAGTGATGAGTGGGAGCAGAGGGGAGAATAAAGACATAAGCAAGGGCCAAGGTTATGAAGAGTCTTGTACATTATGGTAATGAGTTTGTTTCATCTAAATGGCAATTGGGAATCTTCTCTTGGGGGAAGTTGTTTCTGCAGATTAATAGTCTAATGGTTTATAACTTGGTTTTTATTAGAAGATGATTTTTTTATTGACCTTGAACTAATTTGTTGTTAGAAAACCCCACTTGGAGCCTGTGGTCATCTATATATAAAAATGGTATTTTATTAGTTTGCTGTTGCTGTAAAATTGCTATATAACAAGACATCTCAAAACTCAATGATTTAAAACAACAATCTTATTTTCATGGATCTGTTGGTTGGCTTGGGATTGTCTGACCTAGGCTTAGATTGCCTGGGAGTTTCTGCCCAGTGGATGCCTGAAACCATGGGGCATACTGAAGCCTACATATACTGTGTTTTTTCTATATATATACATGCCTCTTCACTTGAAGCACCTCATGGCTTCTTTTTGGCATATCCGAATTAACCAGCATCACTACTCTTGCACTTTGGGAATTGTATTAAGTAAAATACTAGAACGCAAACACTGTGATAACGCCACAGTCGATCTGATAACTGAGACGGCTGCCAAGTGACTAATGGGTGGGTAGAATACACAGTGTGGGTATGCTGGGCAGAGGGATGATTCATGTCCCGGGAGGGACTGTGTGAGATTTCATCACAATACTGAGTGGCGTGCAATTTAAAATTTATGAAGTTTTTATTTCTGGAATTTTTCACTTAATATTTTCAGATCATGATCGACCATGGGTAACTGAAACTGCAGAAAGCAAAACTGCAAATAAGGTGAGAGTACTGCAATTCGATTTAGAGCTAGGGAATCTTTAGTCTTCAGATTAAAGATAATACTGCATTAAAAATGGTCAATTACTGACCTGCATGTGGCCATGTTTCCACTCACAGTTCCTAAAGGGTTGGAAGGCTTGTTCAGGCCCATTGACCAAACATAAGTGAATCCAGATGGTTTGTAGTTAACCTCAAAGACCAGAGCCTGGGACTAGCTATAGTTCCTTAATGTTCATCTCAAATGTTTTCCTTATGTCTCCCACTTGGGTCAGGTATTTCATAGACTGTAAGTTCCGTGAAACTAGGAGCGTTGTTCTTTGCCATCCATAGCAAATAGAGCAGTGACAGATACATAAAAAGTGTTTAATAAATATTTGTGGAATAAATGTATCATGAATGGTGATGACATAGGAGAGACCTATGGAAGAGGATGGAACCAGGAGAGGGGAAAGTAAATTCACACTTATGAACCACTATGTATCAGGCATTATTCTACATACAATTTACTTTATTCTTACAATAATGAGATGAGTATTATTTCCCATTTTATGTGAGGAATTTGAATCTCATAAAAGTTAAGCAACTTGTCCAAAATCACACAGCTAGTTTGTGACAGAGCTGGAATTCAAACCCATTTGTCTGATTCTAACGTGTATGTTCTTCCCTTTCTGTAACCTGTAACCCAGGAACATATGAAAACAGAGCAACTGGGTCCATGGGCTGAGGGGGAGTTAGATATATAATATACTAATATACTAAAGGCTACAAATTTTCTCTGACATTTAAAACATTTTTGGGTTTTCTTTTCAATAACCATATAAAAGAAAGAAACTAAAGCCTTTTTGGGATTGTCTGGATAACCACTTTGTAACTAGGTACTGCTGCATGATTTCCCGGAAGGCCTATACTTCAGGCTAGTTTTTATAGTTTCATTGGAGACAAGTGGTACTCTTTTAAATGTCACAGTTGTAAAGAGAACAGAGGTGGATTTAATCCTAATCACCGATTTACACCTGCCTAAGGCCAAGTGACATCAAGGCATGGTTAACACAAAAGAATTTGCCCCATAATAATTATATCCTTTATGTTAGATGTAGCAGTTTAGTTTCAACAAACATCGTTCATCACATTAATGTTAATTTGAAGTATATTGCTTGTGTAGTTTTGATTTATTTAATTTTTAAATTTCAGCTTTTATAATTGTATAGGAGTAGAAGCATAAGTAGTTTATACTTGGTTTTGTGTTTGTACGTTGTTAAGTAAGTCTATAATAAATGTTTTCCAACGTGATAGTGTTTTCTACTTCAATTTTGTTCACTTAAAATAGATACACATTTTATTCAAGTTTGAAAAACAGTGATATAGTTGCTTGTGAACTAGTCTATTTCCTCATTAGATTGTAAATTCTCGCAGACAGAAATGGTGTGATATTCATTTTGTAATCCCTACTCCATCCCCCGATGCCTCGCCTAATGTGTGGTGTTTCAAACATTCAACAAATATTTACTGAGAACCTACAATTCCAGGCACTACTTAGACTCTGGTAATACGGAGGGGAATGTAACTGGCAACGTCCTTGCCCTCATGGAGCTGACATTCCAACAGGGGAAAGACAGACAATAAATAAATCAACACATGGAAATAAGATGCTTACCTATTGAATAAATGCCACGGGGAAAGAAATCCTTTCCATCTTTAACACTCCACTGATGCTGTTGCCATTCAGGTCGGCAATGACCTCCGTGTTGCCAAATCTGTTGGCTACTTTACTGTCCTTACCTGGTTTGCTCAACAGGTGTTTTGTACGAGTCTTTTTTAATTGAACTGCGTTAAATAATATTCTTGGACCTTGAGTCATTCTCTAGTGTGCTTTTCCTCACAACCTAGATTTACCTTCTTCGCCCAGATTTTGTTTTGTTGTTTTGTAGTTTTCTTAAGTCAGTTCCCAAATTTATGCCTGATCTCTTCATGGAGACTGCAAACAATTTGAGATGGCATATCTTTCACACCTTGTATACTGCTCTACATAGATAGTGGATAGACTGGTCTCTGCTCTCTGGTTTGCCATCGTTTTTAAGTGAAGGTCCCTGGAATTGTAGGGTTCCACTAATCTGACCTAGATAGGCTTCCTCTACCCTCTCTTCAACAGATCTATCCTTCCTTCCTTCCTTCCTTCCTTCCTTCCTTCCTTCCTTCCTTCCTTCCTTCGTTCCATCCATCCATCTGGGTTTGTCTAAGATTTTGTTTGACGAAAGGGTCTGATCCCTACGTTTGACAAAAATTATTTTTGAAAACCATGAGTAAATTAGTTTATATACCATTTTATTAAGTCCTGGAAACTGACCAGTACATATTTGGAGGGTATTCGTGCTTCTGTCTGGTCAAAGAGTGTCAATACCCTTTTGTTAACAAAAGTAAATGAAAACTAAATAGCAGAACTTCATAGTTAAAAGTGTCTTGGAATTTATCTTGTTCAAATATCCACTTTTACAGGTGAGGAAATTGGAGTCAAAGAGGTAATGTGACCTTTTAAAAGCCAGATACCTTGTTTCCCTGAAAATAAGACCTAGCCAGACAATCAGCTCTAATACGTCTTTTGGAGCAAAAAATAACATAAGACCCGGTCTTATTTTACTATAAGACTGGGTCTATATAATATAATATAATATAATATAATATAATATAATATAATATAATATAATATAATATAATATAATATAATATAATATAATATATAATACCAGGTCATATATTAATTTTTGCTCCAAAAGATGCATTAGAGCTGATTTTCCAGCTAGGTCTTACTTTCAGGGAAATACGGTAGCTAGTTGATGGCAGTTGGGACTAGAACTCATATCTCTGAACCTTTTTACTACCCCATGCTGCATATATAAATATACACTTTCTGATTTTTTCTATGAATTCTGTTACAGTGTGGTGACAGAATTTACAGAGATTGAGAGACAAAAAAAACATAACACGTAGTTATGCTGCCCTGTGACTTTTGTATCAAACTGGGTTAGATGGAATAAGTAGCTGCTAGTTGGAGGACAAACATGGATAGGTGTACATTTGCATACATATAGGTAGCACTTAATAAAGTTTTAGTGAATTGCACAGACTAAGATATTTACATACCTGTCGTCATATTCTAATATTCTTTTCTCCTCTCTCTATTATTATCACCATTTTCCATGGTGGAAATTCATAAAGAATGATGATGAAAACGATGCAGAGTGAGACGCCAGAGATGTGAATAAAATACATTTGAGTGGATAACAATTAGAAGGTTGGCAAATATTAGATTGGTGCAAAAGTAATTGCAGTTTAAAAGGTTAAAAATAATTGCAAAAACTGCAATTAACTTTTGCACTAACCTAATATGACTCCAGGCCTTGGTATTCCACAGTCATCCCTGAGCATACATTTTAGGTCCAGACTGCCACCTTTCCTGTGTTCTCTTTTCGTTAAGTAATGAGGGTTTGCTGTACAAATTCAGGTGTCAACAAAGAAGGCAGGGATAGCAAACACTGTTTGAAGCCTGAAATGTCATTCCAGACATAAAACAAGCTCTAACTCAGGATGGTTAAGAGCAGGGATTCTAGAATCAAACAAATCTGAGTTAGAATCCTTCCTACAGGAATGACTTTGTGTACTTCTTTAACTTCTCTCTGCCTCAGTTTTCTCATCTATGAAATGGAGATAATAAGAAAAACGGCTTCATAGGTAGTTGTAAGATAGAGGTGGCACAATGCATGTGAATGTCTTACCATTTCTGGAACACAGAGAGGGCTCAATAAATTGTCATTGTTTTGTTGTGGTTGTTATTGACTACGAGGTTATTGAGCCCCACCCTCAGACGCAATGCTCCCAACACTACTCTCTACCATTATGCTAAATAAAACTCTTTGTTTTGGCTTCTGTTCCTCCTACCATTATATCAATTCACTTTTTCTGCTTTTTTTTTCTTTTTGTTTTACTTCTCAAATGAAAGGATCTGATTGGTTTAGCCTATCACTGATTTTGTAAGGCAGAGTTCTTACATCAGGCTATTTCATAGCTTACGGGCCAATCTAGCAATTGACTGATTTGGGGTCAGGTGCTCAGCAATCACCAGACCAGGTGAGATACCTTATGTGTAGGAAGTCCTTCTAAAGGGAAATGGAGGTCTGACAGGCATTCCGATGCTTCCTAAAACCGCATGGCGTAACTCATACCTACCATGGTGCTTGACCAGTACGGGGAGGATAGAAAAAAATAGCCAAATTGTAATATTTTGATTAATAACAAATATGGTGCTTAAACAAATATATATTGTTTTTTTAGGTAACCGTATTACTAATGAATTTCATGAATAGAGTACTTCAGAGAAAAAGAAGCCTGGAAGGAAAACAACAGACTACACAAAGGTCACTCAGGGCAAAACCTGTGTTTGTGATATACGATTAGAGTCTGTCCAAGTTTCTGACAAACGGCAGTTACCTAAAGAGGAACAGAATGTGGAGTCAGCCTTTCAGAACTCTATTGACTCTAACCCGCTGTGAATTATAGGTAGTTATGCAGCTGCTTGGAGAGAGTCTTCCCATGACAGTCTGACCTCAAGTGCTCTCAAGATCGCTTTGTACTGAGTGTTTCTTCTATACCATTTGTATTATTATTATTATTATTATTATTATTATTATTATTATTTAGGTTAATGGTACACAAGGAAATCGTGAACTGATTTTTTAAAACTTTAAATGAATCAGTTTGATGACAGGGCAGGATGGGTATTTTTCTTGGCTCTCCAAAGCTAAGTTCTAAGCTCCAACTGGAAACATTGTGGCAGCTGCTTTTTCTGCGTCCTTTAGGGATAAGGTTTTGACGTGCTTGGCATCTGCCTGCACAGCGACTATTAGAGGCTTATTCTTATTCATTTAGGTACAGAGCAAGCCATGTCCGGAGTGGAAAGTTTCTTTGGGAATCAGGAGTTTCAAATCCTGGTTTAGTCACTACTAAGGAAGGCACCTTAATTCACCAGCCGCAGTCTCTTCGTTTGTACAGTGAGGAGTTAAGATATTCACAGCCCTCTCACAGTTCTAGCACTGCATGATCCAGACTCACAGACCCCTTTTCTTTTTTATGTTGGTCCATTCAACATTTTGTTTCTAGACCATGCCATATAATTTTATGCCTATCTTTTGCACCATGTAAACTCCTTGCTCATACATTTATTAATGCACACGTGCATCCATTCATTTATTGATCCTTTAATTCCACATTTATTGAGCACATACTATCTTTCTGGCCATGATGATACAAAATTTACTGGCATGATCTCTGCTCTCAAGATTTTAAAATTCAAATATGGAATACAACAGCCTGGCTTTCCGACCTCATCTTGTATCGCTCTCTTTCTCTACTGGATTTCTTTAACACCTTTGCCATGCTTTCTCCTTCCTCAGGTTTTTTGCACATTCTCCATCCTTTCCCCTTCTCTGAGTCCAAATTTACATGCCTGAAAATGCTCCCTTATCCTTAGGTCTCAGTTGAAAGCTCTCCTTCCATTCAGAAACAAACTCCCTAGAACAAGCTTTCCATCATGTATTCTCCTTACACCCTATACTTCTTCTAGCTTGACATTCATGAAACGTTAGTAATAACTTGACTAAACCATTACAAATGTCCATAGTATGTCCAGAAAGAAGATGTTACTACTGGACAACATGAATGTACATGGATTCCTAAGGATGCTGCAAGATCCTTGTTTTCCTTTCCCAGTGGATGGAAGAGAGTCCACCTGTGATGGACATAAGGAGTCCCTATTTTATGGTCTTCCTATCACTTCTTTTATTCGGTCCATCTGTTCAGCTTCTCTTTCTATTGTCCCCTGAGGAGTTGGTGGGACAGTGCCATGTTTTCATGTCTACATGACTTTGAAGGTTAATTTAGACCCTTCAGGTACTTCAGAGTGAAAAATCTACCGGACAAACAAATCTTTCTCTGCCTAACATCTTATAGCATAACTTCAATGTATTACTGTGCTAATAAACACTTTGTTTCTCTATTCCCCCAAAAAACAAAATAGAAAGGAAATAGAAGTGAAGGTACGGAAGTTTTATTTATTTATTTACTTATTTTTGGTTACTTTTATCATTTTTATTTCTGTGGCAAACCTTGTAGAAAATGTATGCATTGCACACCGAAAAATGGGTTGAAGTTTTTCTTTTCTTTCTTTCTTTTTGGCAGACTGTTAGTTTTTATCAGGGCAGAGACTATTCTGTTTAACTCATTGCTGTATCTCCAGTACCAAGCACATAATACATGCATAATAAATATTTGTGGAATAAATGAGTGAATAGATGAAAGGTGGGGAAAATAGACCAAAAATTGATTTTTACCATGTAATATGAGATGTTCTATAGCATAGATATATTATATCCCTATTTGGGTGTATTATATTCAAAGAAGATTATGTATTATAGTTTTGTAAATCCTAAAATAGTATATAGCTACTTTGGCAAGACTCTACTAGAGATTCCAAAGCTCTCTACTGCAGTGGTTCTTAAACTGTGGTCCCTGGACCAGCAAGATCAGCACCACATGGAAATTTATCAGAAAAGAAAATTTTGGGCCCTATGCTAGACCTACTGAATCAGAAACTCTGGTGGGGTGGCCCACTAATCTTTTTTTAAAAAATAAATTCCTTGATTTTATTATTTTTTAAAATTTTTATTGGGGAATATTGGGGAACAGTGTGTTTTTCCAGGACCCATCAGCTCCAAGTCAAGTCATTGTTTTCAATCTAGGTGTGGAGGGCGCAGCTCACTGACCCATGTGGGAATTGAACTGGCGACCTGGGTGTTATGAGCACTGTGCTCTAACCAACTGAGCCAACCGGCTGCCCCCCACCCCTTTTTTAAAATCAGCTCTTTAAGTGATTTTGCTGCATGATAAAATTAGACAACCACTTCTTATAAGGGATAAAAAGTGGAGTATGACTTGTCCTCTAACTTTGTAAAGCTTCCAGGTGATATACGTCAGTGATATGGGGCTGCGAGAATCACAAGATAAATGCAAAGTGCAAAGGCAATTAAAGGGAGGAAGGGAGAAATGATTTCTGGAGAAAGAGGCTTCAGGGAGAAAGAATCTTTGAGGTGGAACTGCTGAGTCATGGGCCATAAAGCATTCCAGATGAAAAAAAAACAAAATAAAATCCTTGTAAAGCCAGAGCAAAACAAAGAGAATAAAACAATTACTCGAGACATAAAATGGCAGTTTGTAAGTAGTTAAGAACAAATAGGCTTTGGAGTTAGACATATGTGGCTTCTATCCTGGTTCTAAAAGTTATGAACTGAGCAAACTGGGTAAGCTTCTTAACTTCTCTCTTCCTGAGTTTTCTCCTTTGTAAAGTGGGTGAAATAATAGTACCTATCTTATAGAATCATTTGGAATAATAAATGATATTTTATATAAATATATAAAATGCTTAACTTGCTATGGTAAAGGCTTGGCAAACAGTATTATTACTATTCACGCAAAAATAGACTATTGGAGTTGAAAAGTTACGTAAGAGGTTTTTCTAGACAACCAGGAAGAATTTACATCTTCTATTTCTTAGACATAATTTTCTTTCTTTTTTTATTTTTTGAAAATAATTTTTAATATTTACTTTTAAGGTATTTAAAAATACTGAAACAATCTCAAACTTGAAAGTACAGTACAAAAATTTTTATCTCTTGATTCATTTGAGAGTAAGTGGTCTACCTGTTGTTCCATCTCCTCCTAATACATTAGTGCATGCTTTCTGGGAACAAGGGCATTCTCCTATATAACTTCAATGTAACCACCGAAAAAAAAAAATAAATGTCCCAATAAAAATGTGACTTATAGCCAAGAATTCAGTTTAGAATCACACGTTGCCTTTAGTTGTTATGTATTTTCAATGTCTTTAATTCTGGAACAGTTCCTCAGCCTTTGTTGTTGTTTTTTTGTGTGATTTTGGCACTTCTGAAGAAGGAATATCATAAAAGTAAGGCTGTTTTCATTGCCTCCTACCAGGTGACACATGATTCTGTTTGTTCTATATACTGATGTTCACTTTGAAAACTTGATTAAAGTTGATTTTAGGTCTAGGCTTCTTCACTGTGAAGTTGCTCTTTTCCTTTTTGTGTAAGAGGTGTGATCAAGGTGAATGTTTAAATAAAAAAAATTATTACAGTAAAAGTCACATTGCCATCAATCCCCCTCAAAATACTCCCCCTAACTTCGAACACACTTATCCCATCATTCTTGCCACTTTCTGAAGCAGTTCTGGAAGTCCTCCTTCGTGAATGTCTTTATTTCAGTCTCCATCATGACAACATTCCGTGTCACACATCGCTTCTGGTATATGGCAATTTCTGTCAAATAAAAACATTACGGTGTGTCCTCATCCACCTTGTTCACCAGATGTAGTACCATGTGACTTCTGGCTCTTCCCCAAAGTCAAAATGACCATGAAAGGTAAACGTTTTGAATCGATTCAGGACATCGAGGCAGCCACAACAGCGCAACTAAAGACACTCACGAGAGGACTTCCAGAACTGCTTCAGAAAGTGGCAAGAATGATGGGATAAGTGAGTTTGAAGAGAGGGGAAGTATTTTGAGGAGGATCTGTCTTTTGCTGTAATAATTTTTTTCATTTAAACATTCACTGTATTAATATCTGTATCTGTTGAAAACCATGAGTTCACACTGATACCTCTAGTTCCAGTCCAATACCATATAGTTAATTGCAGTTTTCTTTATTTCTGTATTTTGACTCTCTTTTCTAATAGACTCTCCTTATCCTTTTTTATTTCCTTATTTGATATCCTCCCTGTATGTAACCAGTCTTCCATTATCATTGCTGCCCTAGCATAGATACCCTGCTCACCAACCTCAGGATCTCACGATCCTCACTAGTGTATCCTTCTGCATAGATGACCTCCTCACCCTGTTTAATTGTGACAAGGCACAGCATGGGTGCCCTCCTCATAGTGGTCAGGCTTTGGCCCCATGCTTGAACAGTAGCTAACCTGTTTGGTGCTCTGAAGCCTGTTCTCAACAGCTCCCATCACGCTACTTCTCTGTGAGAACTGCTTCCTCACTCTGTCCAGCTCTATAACTGCTTTAGGTAGATGCCTCCCTTATCTTGTTTGAGCTCTAGTACCCTGCTCTGGGTGTCCAAAGCTTCTTTTCCCACCCTCCCTCCCACCAGAATAATCTTGTTCCACTTTACCTAATGGCTCTGGGAGTGAATTGTCTAGGGATGGAAGGGAAAAGGTGGATGGGAATGAGAAAAGAACTAGGAACATAGGAGGAGGCGCTCATAGATGTATTTTTCAATAAAGCAAGAGCAAGTATTACTATTTTCCAAAGATTGTCAGTGGAACTATTAGCATGAACTTGTCCTTCTCTGGGAGTAGGCAGATGGCCTTCTGGTTTGATGATGGGGCTTGGTGTGGCTTTCCAGCTGTTTCAAGATTATTGCACCACACTAGGGAGTCTAAGAGAGAACCACGAAGCTCCCTGTCATGCTTGTGGACTGCAATGGACTGGATCGTTCTTGTACCACAAAAACCAACTACCTACAAGCTGGCTTTCCACTCTTATTTCAGAACAAAAGGCAGTATACTTTATTTAACTAACATAAAAGTAAACTAATAATAGCTTAAATACATAGTGTAGCAAATTTTGTGATCTGTACTTTTGTATTTGGGTATATAATTTTCTCTTATGCAAATCTTTTACATATTAGGGAAGTTGGGAAGAAAGGGAGGGGATATGTTCAATGACTCTAGGCTTTATTTTGCCATAATTTTATTTAGCTAGTATGTTTTAAGAAGATTACTTAGTATAGTACATTCTAAGCTTAATATAATATAATGGATATGATTATACCTTGCTATAATGATATGTATATGATAATTAACTTTCCATAATTAATATAATTTATACACTTTAATAAATTATAATTATGTCATTTTTGTATAATTATGTAATTACATATAATGGAAATTATACCATAATTATAATAAAATGTTATAAATTTTACAGGAGTATATTTTCAATAATTTTTATAATCTACAATTGGTCTTTCAGATAAATTAGTACACTGGTGCTGAAGAGCAATATTTCTTTTGAGATTAGCCATCAGCTTTCACTTCTTGTACAAATTCCAAATGAAGTGATTGCAGACTGTCATTTAAATTAGTCCTTTTGGAGCAGTGGAATGTGACACTTTTCTCAAGTGCTAGTTGACATTAGATGTTTAATCTGCCAAAGAAACACCTTTTACTTCATGTTATATATAGGAAGAGACTAAGCTTTTGGTATTTATATGAATAAAGGTCTATATGATCTTGTGTTATGATTCAGAATGATACGTCCAAAATAAGGAAAAAAGTAAGTGAAGAACAAAGTAAAACAAGTGAAAATAAACAAAACTATTTTGGGCAAAAACTAAGTTGCAGTAAGAGTTCCTCTTTACAAGATTTGAGAAGGGGATACCATCTTTTTGCATAGCAGAGACAGAATTTTGTTTTCCTACTTAGCACATGTCTCTAGGGACAACATCTCCTGTAGACTGAATGCTATTCTGGCCCCATCTGAGGTACTTAATTGGATTGATTATAAAATTGCATAAAATCACCATTAAACAGAATATTAAATAAATCTATACATATGTGCCCGACAGTAACATTTCCCCTCCAGTCTGGTTTCTTATTTCATACCTATCTTGCCATTTTTTTTTCTTTTCTTATTTTCTGCTAAAGGTAGATCCAAGCCCACAGGAAAAAAAATTGTTATGGTATTATTGCATAAGTAATATTTATCGAATACTCCGTGTTCATGGCGTCAGTAAAGCAGAACCGAGAAGGTGTTGATGCCAATAAAGGCATTTGTAGTAGCCTCTATTCACATTGAATTGCCTCTCAGCTGAACTGTGCTGACTGTCTGTAGCTACCTCTATACAGAAGCATCCTTGCATCCCCTTGGCATTCTTCAGCGAGGAAGATACAGTCTCTGGAGCCCAAACTCATTCTGTTTGAAGCTTTGCTGATGGAGAGAGAAATAAAATAGCTTCTGCTAAGTACTGTGCAGTTGAGATTAGTAAGTATTCTTGGTAACAGGCCTTGGAAAGTT
Source organism: Rhinolophus sinicus (assembly GCF_036562045.2). Taxonomy (NCBI): domain Eukaryota; kingdom Metazoa; phylum Chordata; class Mammalia; order Chiroptera; family Rhinolophidae; genus Rhinolophus; species Rhinolophus sinicus. The sequence continues at coordinate 110,079,500 of NC_133756.1, forward strand.
TTTTAAAAGTTCCTTTGGTTTGATTTTCCTTCCGTTTGGCGATCTGAAGAATTTCCTAAATAATATTCTAGTCATGCATTTACAATGAGATACATTTGTTTTAGCACTGATACCATTCAATGAATCCCTAGTGTTCCATTAGGCATATTACTGCAGCATGTTGTAGCAAAAAGAGTGTAAGCTTTTGTGTCAAACACCGATTCCAATCCTGGCTCTGCCACAGCACAGCCTGGAGCAAGGCTCAGTTTCTCCATCTCTAAAATAGATGTAATAATACTTCATAATATGGTTGCAAGGACGAAGTGAAATGACTGATGTTTTCAAAGTATGACTGGTGGGTAAATGAAAAATGTTAATTTCTTTCCTCCTTTTCTTCCATCAATGAGCAATATCAATACCTAATCACAGACTGAAAGATATTTAGATTTGTGGGAAGGCGTGGAGGCATGCAGGAGTATGGAATTTAAAACTAGGATCATAACAGATTATTTATAGTTACTTACCTTTCCAACATTTGTAGAGCTTACACGGTAAATCTTTGTGAAATAAAAAAGATTTATAACATTCCTGTATCATGGAAGATTGATGTGAAATGAAAGATTAATTATCTCCTAGATATAGAGTAAGACATGCCTGGTGGTGGTTTGGGAATATAAGAGCTGATAAAACATAACTGATTTGCATTAACAATATCTTGAGTTTATTTAGTGCCTGCTTTTTGAACAACTTGAAGTGTCACACTTATTCACCAGAGATATTTTGAGTTAAAATTTGTCTTACGGGTGGTATTTTGAAAAACTCTTTTCGGAGGCAAAAACATACCGTGTATTGCTTTATGCACATTTTACTGCATTTCTATGAAAATTTCTGTTTCAATTAGCTACTTTTTTTTGTTTACTTGTAAATAGGTTGTCTCCCTTTTTCTCAAATATTAATTCTACTTCTTGCTCCAAGTGTCTGTGCTCTTGGCTGTTCTGGAAGAAACAAGTTCTAACTAAGCATATTCTGTGTTCAGAATGTTTCCAACATTTAATGAGACCTCCGGTGTACACAGCACTGTTCAAAGATGATGCATTAATCAAAATAATAATAGCTGGCATTTATTATGTTCTTTGTAACTGTTCGACTGTTTTAAGTACTTATATGTGTAAATTTTCTAGGTGAAGACACTGACGCTTAGAGAAGTTAGGTATACTTGCCAAGGCTCCCACGTTTAGTAAGTAGCAGAGCCAGGGCCTGTCCATCTGACTTGAATGCTTGTGCTTTAACGTCTAGGTTATTATATGGCTTCACTTAGGCTTTACCCAGCTGCCCATTTCTTCTATCATATTCTGCACTTTATGCTGTGTTCCTCTTTGAATCCTTTTCCTCTAGATATTTCTAATGTATGTTACTGAATACTTCTCAGTTTCATACTTACCCCTAATATCTCCTAGTCGCCTTACTGTTTTTTTAAACTTTTTTTTTTTTTTTTTTTTTTTTTTAGAGTCAAGATGTTTTTTTTTTTTTTTTAGACATTTATCATTTATATCCCTCACACTGTGTGAACCCCCCTCCCCCCATCCACTATCCCTCTGTACGTTCCCAAAACCTCTCACCTTCCCCTTATCCCCACCCCCCTGCCCATCTAGCAACCCTCAGTTTTTCCTCCATGTTTCCAAAACTGTTTCTGATTAGTTCATTCACTTATTCTTTTCTTTAGATTCCACATATAAGTGAGATCATATGGTATTTGTCTTTCTCTTTCTGACTTATTTCACTTAACATAATGTTCTCTAGGTCCATCCATGTTGTTGCAAATGGTAAGATTTCTTTCTTCTTTATGGCTGCGTAATACTCCATTGTATAAATGTACCACAGTTTCTTAATCCAGTCATCTACTGATGGGCATTTCGGTTGTTTCCAGGTCTTGGCTATTGTATATAGTGCTGCAATAAACATAGGAGTGCATAAAGATTTTTGAATTGGAGTTTTGGATTTCTCCGGATAGATACCTAGGAGTGGGATTGCTGGATCATAAGGTAGTTCCATTTTCAGATTTTTGAGATATCTCCAAACTGTTTTCCATAGTGGCTGCACCAATCTGCATTCCCACCAACAGTGCACCAGCGTTCCCTTTTCTCCGCATCCACGCCAGCACTTGTTGTTTGTTGATTTATTGATGATAGCCATCCTGACTGGGGTGAGGTGGTATCTCATTGTGGTTTTTATTTGCATTTCTCTAATGGTTAGTGAGGTTGAACATTTCTTCATATGTCTGTTTGCCATCTGTGTGTCCTTTTTAGAAAAATGTCTCTTCATGTCCTCTGCCCATTTTTTAATTGGGTTGTTTGTTTTTTTGGAGTTGAGTTGAGTGAGTCTTTTATAAATTTGTGATATTAACCCCTTATCAGATATATCATTGGCAAATATCTTTTCCCAATCAGTAGGATCCCTTTTTGTTTTATTGATGGTTTCCTTTGCTGTGAAAAAGCTTTTTAGTTTGATGTAATCCCACATGTTTATTTTTCCTCTTACTTCCCTCGCGCGAGGGGATATATCAGTAAAAATCTTACTTCCGGTAATGTCTGTGAAGTTTCTTCCTATATTTTCTTCTAGGAATTTTATGGTTTCAGATCTTACATTTAAATCTTTAAGCCATTTTGAATTTATTTTTGTATGTGGTGTAAGGAGGTGATCCAGCTTCATCTTTTTGCATGTGTCTGTCCAAGTTTCCCAGCACCATTTATTGAATAGACTGTCTTTACCCCACCGTACATTCTTGCTTCCATTGTCATAGATTAAGTGGCCATATAGGCATGGATTTATTTCTGGACTCTCTATTCTGTTCCATTGATCTATGGGTCTGTTTTTATGCCAGTACCATGCTGTTTTGATTACTGTAGCCTTGTAGTATAATTTGAAGTCAGGTATTGTTATACCTCCCACTTTGTTCTTATTTCTCAAGATTGTTGAAGATATCCGGGGTCTTTTGTTATCCCATATAAATTTTAGGATTATATGTTCTATTTCTGTGAAAAATGTCGTTGGTAGTTTGATAGGAATTGCGTTGAATATATATATTGCCTTAGGCAGTATGGACATTTTAACTATATTAATTCTTCCTATCCATGAACATGGTATGTGTTTCCATCTATTTGTATCTTCTTTCATTTCTTTCTTCAGTGTCTTATAATTTTCTGAGTACAGATCTTTTACTTCTTTGGTTAAATTTATTCCCAGGTATTTTATAGTCTTTGGAGCAATTGTAAATGGAATTGCTTTTTAATTTCTCCTTCTGATGTTTTATTATTGGTATATACAAATGCAACTGATTTCTGAATATTAATTTTGTATCCTGCTACTTTACTAAATTCATCTATCAGCTCTAATAGTTTCTTGGTGGAGTCTTTAGGGTTCTCTAAATATAGTATCATATCATCTGCATATAATGACAGTTTTACTTCCTCCTTACCGATTTGGATGCCTTTTATTTCTTTTTCTTGTCTGATTGCTGTGGCTAGAACTTCCAGCACTATGTTGAATAGAAGTGGAGAAAGTGGGCAGCCTTGCCTTGTTCCTGATTTTAAGGGAATGGTTTTAGTTTTTCCCCATTGAGTATGATGTTAGCTGTGGGTCTATCATATATGGCCTTTATTATGTTGAGATATGATCCTCTATTCCCACTTTCTTAAGGGTTTTTATCATGAATGGCTGCTGAATTTTATCAAATGCTTTTAATTGATATGATCATATGATTTTTATTTTTCATTTTGTTAATGTGGTGTATCACATTAATTGATTGGATGTTGAACCACCCTTGCATACCAGGGATGAATCCCACTTGATCATGGTGTATAATCTTTTTAATATATTGCTGAATTCTGTTTGCTAGTATTTTGTTGAGGATTTTTGCATCTATGTTCATTAGCGATATCGGCCTGTAGTTTTCTTTTTTTGTGGTGTCTTTGTCTGATTTTGGGATCAGGGTGATAGTGGCTTCGTAAGAAGTGTTTGGGAGTCTTCCCTCCCTCTGGATTTTTTGGAAGAGTTTGAGGAGAATAGGTGACAATTCTTTTTGGAACGCTCTGTAAAATTCACCTGTAAAGCCATCTGGTCCAGGGCTTTTGTTTGTTGGGAGATTGTTGATTACTGATTCAATTTCCTTGGTGGTAATCAGTCTATTCAGGTTTTCTGTCTCCTCTTGAGTTAGCCTTGGGAGGTTGTATGCATCTAGGAAATTGTCCATTTCTTCCAGGTTGTCAAATTTGTTGGCATACAGTTGCTCATAGAAATTTCTTAGGATTTTTTGTATCTCTGCAGTGTCTGTTGTCACTTCTCCTCTTTCATTACTGATTTTATTAATTTGGGTCCTCTCTCTCATTTTTTAATGAGTCTGGCTAAAGGTTTGTCAATTTTGTTTATCTTCTCTAAGAACCAACTCTTGGATTCATTGATCTTTTGTATTGTTTTTCTGGTTTCTATTTCATTTATTTCCGCTCTGATCTTTATTATCTCCTTCCTTGTACTCCCTTTGGGCTTATTTTGTTGTTCTTTTTCCAGATCCCTTAAGTGTGAAGATAAACTGTTGATTAGTGATGTTTCTTGTTTCTTTAGGTAGGCCTGCAGTGCTATGAACTTCCCTCTTAGGACTGCTTTCGCTGCATCCCATAGATTTTGGGTCGTTGTATTTTCATTTTCGTTTGTCTCGAGATATCTTTTGATTTCTTCCTTGATCTCCTGTTTGACCCATTCATTGTTTAGTAACATATTATTCAGCCTCCATGAATTTGTGTGTCTTCCAGTCTTTTTCCTGTAGTTCATTTCTAATTTCATAGCACTGTGGTCAGAGAAGACAATTGGTATGATTTCAATTTTCTTAAATTTATCCAGACTTGCTTTGTGGCCTAACATATGGTCTATCTTGGAGAATGTTCCATGTGCGCTTGAGAAGAACGTGTATTCTGCAGCATTGGGGTGGAATGCTCTGAAAATATCGGTTAAATCCAAGTGGTCCAATGTGTCATTTAAGGCTGTTGTTTCCGTATTGATTTTCTGTCTGGAAGACCTGTCCCTTGTTGTCAGAGGTGTGTTGAAGTCCCCTACTATGATAGTGTTACTGTTGATCTCCATCTTTATGTCAGTCAATATCTGTTTTATATATTTAGGTGCTCCTATGTTGGGTGCATAGATGTTTACTAGGGTTATATCCTCTTGTCGAATTGATCCCTTTATTATTATATAGTGTCCATCTTTGTCTTTTAATATTTTCTTCATTTTAAAGTCTATTTTGTCAGAGATAAGTATTGCAACTCCAGCTTCTTTCTCATTTCCATTTGCATGGAATATCTTACTCCAACCCTTCACTTTTAGCCTGTGTGTGTCTTTTGATCTGAGGTGAGTCTCTTGTATACAGCATATACAAGGGTCTTGCTTTCTTATCCATTCAGCCACCCTATGTCTCTTGATTGGAGCATTTAAACCATTTACATTTAAAGTGATTATTGATAAGTACATAGTTATTGCCATTTTTAAATTTGTGGATAAATTGTTTTCGTCTTTCTTCTATTTACAGAAGTCCTTTTAGTATTTCTTGCAATGCTGGCTTGGTGGTAATGAATTCCTTTAGCTTATTCTTTTCTGGGAAGCTCTTTATCTGCCCGTCAATTTTAAATGATAGCCTTGCTGGATAAAGCAACCTAGGTTGTAGGCCTTTGTTTTCCATCACTTTGAGTATCTCCTGCCACTCCCTCCTGGCCTTCAATGTTTCTGCAGAAAAGTCATTTGATAGTCTTATGGGAGTTCCCTTGTATGTAACCCTCTGTCTTTCTCTTGCTGCTTTTAGGATTCTCTCTTTGTCTTTAATCTTTGCCATTTTAGCTATAATGTGTCTTGGAGTGGACCTGTTTGGGTTTATCCTGGTTGGAACTCTCTGCACTTCCTGGACTTGTATGTTGGTTTCCTTCATCAGGTTAGGGAAATTTTCAGACATTATTACTTCAAATATGTTCTCAATCCCTTGTTTCTTCTCTTCACCTTCTGGTATTCCTATGATGCATGTTGTTGCGCTTGATGTTATCCATAGGTCTCTTAAACCATCTTCATTGTTTTTTATTCTTTTTTCTTTCTGTTGTTCTGTTTGGGTGATCTCTGCTAACTTGTCTTCTAAGTCGCTGATTCGATCCTCTGCTTCATCTAACCTGCTGTTAATTCCTTCAAGTGAGTTCTTTATTTCGGTAACTGTGTTCTTTAGTTCTAACTGGTTGTTCGTTATGATTTCTACATCCTTCTTGATGTCCTCTCTAAGTTCCTTAAACATTCTTATCATCAGTATTCTGAACTCTGTCTCTGACAGTTTGGTTACCTCTGCTTCATTTAGTTCCATTTCTGAAGGTTTCTTCTGTTCTTTTATTTGGGATATGTTTCTTTGTTTCCTCATTCTGGCTGACTCTCTGTGTTTGCTTGATGTATTAGATAGGTGCCCTGGAGTTCTTAGTTCTTGCTGGATTAGTATATAATAAATGTCCTTTATATTTGACTTGCACTACGTGTGCTCTAAAAGTGACTCTTGTGTTGTGTATATTGTCCTGTTAAAGAAGATCCTTATTGTGAGTAGGTGGAGTTAACTCCTAGGCTGACTAGTTGTGAGACTTGGCTTTGCCCACGCAGGGTATTCTGCTGCGTGAGGATTGACCGCTTAGATGTGGTTTGCCCTTTGGCCTCTATGTGCCTGTAAAGAATCCCCTCTGAGTGTGTCACTTGTAGGTCAAACCCGGTAGTACTCTGGCTTGGTCTGGAGTTGGCCGCTGGGTATGTTGAATCTTGTGCCTCTTAAGCTGGGCACTGGTAGGGCAATTACAGAACAAAGCAAATCACCAAGCACAACAATAACAACAAGGAAAAAGTCAAATACATTCACATGTAAAAAAACAATCGACAACCCCCACTCGACATAGGCAAAGATGTCAGAAATATAAAGACAAATCAAAACAGAACAACAACAACAAAAAAAAACAGCGCCAGTTGTGGCTTAAGCCCACCAAGTAATCTCCAGGTTGTTCTCAGCTATAGCACAGAGTCCCCACTCGACACAGGCAAAGATGTCAAAAATATAAAGACAAATCAAAACAGAACAAAACAAGCAAACAAACAAACAAACAAACAAAAACCACAGCGCCAGTTGTGGCTTAAGCCCACCAAGTGATCTCCAGGTTGTTCTCTGCTATAGCATAGAGTCCCCACTCGACACAGGCAAAGATGTCAAAAATATAAAGACAAATCAGCACAGAACAAAAAACAAACAAACAAACAAAAACAAACAAACAAAAACAAACAAACAAACAAAAACACAGCGCCAGTTGTGGCTTAAGCCTAATCTCCAAGTTGTTCTCTGCTGTAGCACAGAATCCCCACTCGACACAGGCAAAGATGTCAAAAATATAAAGACAAATCAAAACAGAAAGAAAAGAAAGAAAAAAAAAAAAAAGACAGCGCCAGTTGTGGCTTAAGCCCACCAAGTAATCTCCAAGTTGTTCTCTGCTGTAGCACAGAATCCCCACTCGACACAGGCAAAGATGTCAAAAATATAAAGACAAATCAACACAGAACAAAAAACAAACAAACAAACAAAAAACAAACAAACAAAAACCAAACAAACAAACAAAAAACACAGCGCCAGTTGTGGCTTAAGCCCACCAAGTAATCTCCAAGTTGTTCTCTGCTGTAGCACAGAATCCCCACTCGACACAGGCAAAGATGTCAAAAATATAAAGACAAATCAACACAGAACAAAAACAAACAAACAAACAAAAAACAAACAAACAAACAAACAAACAAACAAAAAACACAGCGCCAGTTGTGGCTTAAGCCCACCAAGTAATCTCCAAGTTGTTCTCTGCTGTAGCACAGAATCCCCACTCGACACAGGCAAAGATGTCAAAAATATAAAGACAAATCAAAACAGAAAGAAAAGAAAGAAAAAGAAAAAAAAAAAAAAAGACAGCGCCAGTTGTGGCTTAAGCCCACCAAGTAATCCCCTGCGTATTGTGCAGGTAGAGCCGGTCACCTGATGCCCAGAGTGACTCTGAGGCTGCAGCTTTAGATGCGTGGGGCTGAGGGGTCTGGACAGTAGGTTTTACAAAGTCAGTGCAGTTTCTGCCCTTGCCGGCACATATGCACACCGAGAATAGCACCACCAGCCCTGTGTCCAGCTCTCCTGAGTCTTAGGGCACCTCTTCGCTGTGTGTGTGTGTGGCCGGCAGGGAATTCCTCAGCTGCTGAAAGCTGAGTGCTGTATATACCACTTACTGCTGATCCCTGGGAGTGCCTCCGCCGATGTAATTGCCACGCCCTAGGCAGGCCAGAAAGGGTGGGGGCTGGGGATGGAAAGAGGGCCCAGCCCAGCTGTGTCACACCCCACCCACAGGCCAGAAACGGTGGTATCTGGGGTGGATGAGTCTTCTGTCTCCTAGTCCAGGGCAAACCACACTCTTCTCAGCCTCTTCCCTGGACCAAAGCCAGCGGCCAGTCTTCCCTTAGCCCAAACCCCAAGGCTCCTCTGTAATCTGACACTGCTCTTCAGATCAGGAGCCAGTTTAAGTCTCTGGAAGGGTGGGGTAGGATTGGAAGAGCGGGGAGGGGCCCAGGTATGGAGTTTAATAGTCTCAAATGCTAGATATCCTCCCTCTGGGCGCGGGAGCGATCTGCTGTGGGACGCAAAGTAGAGTCCGGCACTTGGCTTTTGTGTTCTCTCTTTTGTCCTGGGAACCCCTGCGTCTCTGCAGCTGGGGATGTGTTTGCCGCTCTAGGCTGGCTAGAAAGGGTGGGGGCTGGGGATGGAAGGAGGGTCTTCTTTCCCAGCCCCGCTGTCTTAACACTCTTCCCGCAGGCCAGAAAAGGTGGTGGCTGGGGGCGGAAGATTCCCAGCTCCTAGCCTCCTCCCTGGGCCCGCCTGTCTTCCCGGAGCCTGGGCTCCAAGGCGCCTCTGTGATCTGCCGCTGCTCCTTAGTGCAGGGGCTAGATCAAGTCTCTAGAAAGGCGGGGGTAGGGTCAGAAGAGCGGGGGAAGGTGCCCAGGCACGGAGTCTGTGTTCCTTGTCCGGCCCAAGGACCAACTGAGGTTATTAGCTGAAGTTAATGCTGGATATGCTGCGCCTGCAGCGGGAGAGGTCCGCTGTGGGACGCAGGGCAAAACGCCCACCTCGTGGCTTCCGGGCTCTCCTCCGTCCTGGGATAACCTGCGTATCTGTAGCCGTGGGTGTGGGCTGGAATTTCACAGGCACAGGTGTGGAGCAGATTTCCACAACCCAAGGTTGGGGGCCGAATTTCTACCGCCACAGGTGCGGACCGCGATCCCAACCCGCGTCCCCGCCGCCGCCGCAGGTGCGGCGTGTCTCCGCTCCGCTCCCTTCCTTGTTCCCCTGCTCGCCCAATTTTTCCCCACCTGCAAGAAATCCCTGCGCGAGTCTCTTCGCTGTTCTGCGTGATGAGCAGAGAGTCCTTTGATGGGTTATAAGCTTCCCGTTTCTGATAAGATCCGACGGAGAACTCAAAAAGTGCGCCCCGCTGCCGCCATTGCTATGACGTCACTCACTCTGTTTTTTTAAACTTTATATTTTGATATAATTTCAAACTTATGGAAAAGTTTCTAGAATAGGACAAGGAGCTCCTGTATATTCACTTTACCCAGATTCACCAATTATTCACATTTTGCCCTCTTTGATTCATCATTTTCAATATACAATATGTGTGGGTTTCTCTCTTTCTCTCTCTATATATACACACAGACACACATACATACATACATGTACATATTAATGAACCACTTGAGAGTGAGTTGGGGACATCAGGCCCCTTTATCACTAAATACTTCAATGTACATTTCCTAAAAATAAGACTATTCCCTTACATGAATAGGCCAGTCATCAAAAGCAGGAAATTTAACATTGATACAATCCTATTATCTAATACACACTCCATGTTCAATTTCAGCGCTTGTCTCCCAAATGCCTTTTATAGCTATATTTCTCTAGTCTAGGATTTATCGAGATCACCCATTACATTTAATTGCCATGCTTCTTTAGTCCCCTTTAATTTGCAATACTGCATCAGCCTTTCTTTTCTTAACCTTGACATTTCTGAAGACTACAGGCCAGATAGTCTGTAGAATGTCCTACAGTTTGGTTTTGTCCGATGTTTCCTCAAGATTAGATCTAGCTGATGCATTTTTGGAAGGAATAGCACAGCAATGAGGCTATGTTGTTCTTGGTGCATTGAAACAGGAGGCTCCTACTGCCAGATCTAATTCGTGGGGAGACACTGTAAGACTGTGTAACATTATGCTCCTCATCACATTTTTATCCACTAGTTGCAGTGTATGTTTCCATTGGTGATTTTCTAATTCCATCATTTGTTCTAGATTTATTAGCTGGAATTCTACTGTAAGGAAGAAGAGCTTTCTCTTTTCCTCCACTTAATTACTCGTTTATTTATGTCAGGATGGACTCATTGATTCTGATTTTATTCAATAAGTTATAGCCTATTACTATTATGAGCTTATTTTAATGCTCAAATTGTTTCCGATTTGGTCAGTAAGAACTCCTTCAAGCTGGCTTTCATGTCCTTTTGATGTGGTCCCATAATATTTCAGCACTTCCTTACTTTCTGGCGCAACAGAGTGTTCCACGTTCACCTTATAATTTCCCTGTTCTAGTCCTGGAGTGATCCTTTCTCCAAAAAGCCCCGATTGCTTTTAGTAGAAGAAAGTATTTTGAAACCAAGATTTGCTCCATCATTCCTTCTTTCCTCCCCTCCCCCATCCCCCCCCATTCTCTCCTTCCTTTCCACTGCCCTCCCTCTCTTCCTCCCACTTTGTGCTTTGTCAAGGCATTGAAGAAGCCTAATCATATCAGAACATTGTGGAAATTTGCTTGAGCCTGTTGTGTATAAGCGTTTCCTCATTCTCTGGTCTTTCCAAAACCAGTGTCTATTGGTTTTGATCATGTAGTTGGATTTTGGGTTTCCCACTCATCTTTGCTTTGGCTTAGTTCTCCAATTTTGTACTTGATTTGATTTGTACTTACCATTGACCTTGCTTTCACTCTGTATTCTTGGTGTGAAATTTAACTTATATTCTCTTTCCATCCACATTTAACTTTAGCCCACTCATATTCAACTTCATTCTTCTAGTCCTAGGTAATATCCTTCAAGAAATTTTTCTGGTTGCGAGTCTAAGATTAGGACACTTGCTATACTGATAAAGTTTTTTGTGGAAATTCTGTTTCTGTGTCTAGTAGTCTTGGACTCAAATGGACCAGGGCAATGATATTTTTTCACTTTACAGAAGAGAAAGCATGGGATCTGGATGCAGCATAGGGAAATTGGATATGAGCATTTATCTGATTCCCCAAACAGAACCAAGTGTTCAGGAAAGGCTAATGGAACATGCAGACTGCACTTTGTAGCGTCTTTAAATATCACAGGAAAATTGTGTTATACTGCTCAGATGAATTCATAATCAGGTGTGTGGTACGGGAGACTCTACAGAGAACAAGGATGCTGGAAGAAGTATAAGGCATATGTTTTATAAGAAGGCACGTCTTACATAGATTACCATCTCTTTACTGAGGCTGTAAGGTCAAAATCTTCAGCTGATTTCTGTGAATTTTAGGGATTAAAAAGCTTTGGTGAGTTGTAGCCATATGTGCCAATCACACACACACACACACACACACACACACACACACACAGATGAAATGAACCAACAGTAACAAGTTCCAAAGAGGTTTCTAGTTGGCAGGGGGTAGAGGTGACGACAGTTGTCCCCATCATGCTATCCCATTATCCCTAGTAACGTGAAGGCTGTCATGGGAGGAAGCAAGAAGAGCCTTTCCACAGTCACTTCTCATCCAGCCTGTGACCTAATAGATAAGAAAATATGTAAATATGGTAAACTTTTTGTATTCTTGTTACTTTTTTGTTTTACTGTCATTAAGTAGATAATTGCAGAGCAATTTGTGAGTCATACAAGAAAAATGTCTCATGACTTAATTTAATTCAAGTCATGTAAAAGGAAATCCATTTCTCTACCATTTACCATATTCACAGTTTGTCTAATGAATATCGACCATTTCAAAAAAAAAATCAAATCTCTCTCAGATGAAAAAAGATTCGCCACTTCTGAGGATATTCAAAATGAATTTCTCAGATGTTGAAAGGCATATCTCAAAGAGGAACTGTATGGGTCTTTTGAGGAAATATAATTGCACCATCATTGAAATAAGCATGTCATGTCAGATTGTCTCGGCTTGGAAGAAGTAGTTTGAGTGTATGAATTTTTAAGGGTGTGTTTAAAAAGATGGTCGTATTTATTATGGATTCACTTGGTCATGCTGTTTGACAACTGAAGACCTAACTGTACCAGAATCATCCTTGCAAAGGTCACATCTCATCTTTATGGAGAGGAAATGTACTGAACGGGAACTGTCTCAGATATCAAAATCACCTAGAAGCTGTTTTTTTTTTTTTTTCTGTTTTGATGTGTCCTAAAGGCAGAGTACTGAAATATAGTTCCTTTTAATTGAGTTTCTAGATAATTGAATCTGAATCAATTTAGTCAACAATATCCACTAAGTAGTTATTCTTTTTCAATCAATGGGCAGCATTTTCTTGCCAATTTGCTTCTCTTCCTGGGATTTTTCCTCCACATCCCTAACTGTAAAAAAGAAGATTGTAATAATTCAGCAAGAGATGTTTGCAATGAGAGTATGAAAACTTAAGTTTCTTCTACTGATGTAATTGTCCCCTTTCCTTTCTCATAAACACCCCTGGCTTTTGTCTCCCCATCAGAACACTATTTGGGCTTCTGCCTGAATCAGTGATTCCTGAATAGCTATTCTTTGATCTCAAATAAATGCTCATTGCCTCTCAAAAAAAAAAAAAAAAGAAAAAAGAAAAAACAGTACTCCAGAGGTGCTATTTCTTAGGTCCAGTGTTGCTGGTGGATCTGAAGCCACTGACATCATCTAGGAGTGTCCTGCGAGGGACCCTGCTCGCTGCGCCATTTGTCATGGGAGGGACCCTGCTCGCTCCACATTTGTTGTGCGGGGCCATCTGTGGGGTCTCTGGTCCCGCTGCTCCCCACATAAGAACACAGGATACGGCTAGGCCAAAAAGGAATGCCCACGGAGACATAGGTAGAGGACTCATACCACTATAGTCTCACTGGAGGCTGGAGTCACAGGACCTGCAACCTGCTGTCCGCTTTTCTGCCTGCCAACCAACCGACTGACTAACCAGCGCACCCCGGCAGTTATATCAGTGGCTAATTGGCTCACTGGTTACAGCTGATGGTCAATTAGCCACAGCTGACGTCCATCTACTACCGGGGTCAGCACCTTTCCATGTGAGGCCGAGAACCTGGAAACTGCTCTCTGGGACTCTGTCCCCACAAGGAGCTTGTTAGAAATGCAGAGATCCAGGCCCTATGCCCCACCTTAGTCATAATTTGCATGTTAACAAGACCTCACACGTGATTCCAATTCATGTGTACATTAGAGTTTGAGAAGCAGTCATCTGTAAATTTGACACTAATTTATAAACTATTTCAAGAAAGCATTGTGAGGTCAAAATGGCTATGCCTTCAAGAATTTGAGACTTTATATTGAATATCTCCTCAGAGGTAGTGAAACTGTTTCATTTGAGGGAGGAATGTGCCCTTGAAATTTGATATCTGAAAAAATAGTGCTAGCAGTTGTGATTTAATCAAGTAGTCAAGTCACATAAAAACATAATCCAAATAATATGCATGTTTTCTGCCATCCTGAGTGTGAAGAGATTTGACTTTATTCAATGCTTATTCTTCCATTTAAGCATTAAATAGAGAGGGAATGCAAATAAAATGTGCAAGCATTTCTTGTGTGCTTACTAAACGTAAAAGATGATGCTAGGAAGTAGAGACTACGCGGATATAGTTAGGACATCATCTTCATTCTTAAGGGCCTTGTCTGGCTCTTAGAAATTACTTATTGAATCGAGATGTTCAATTAAGGCTAGGTGGGCACACAACTACATGTAATATAAAGGAGAATGAGAAATAACAATTAAATAGATTTGAGCACTGCTTTGTGGGAATGGGAGGAAAGAAGCAGCTTTGCCCACCTCCCCTCAGAACTCCCCACACAAGCATTTCTTCTTTTTAATGGTAGCTGCTTGGGTGTCCTTACTCTCACACATGGCCTACTCAGTTGAACTCAGTTTTAGTGAGAACAATTTCTGTACTGATGACGTTTCATACTTAGATCTTTGACTTCAAATATTCTCTTTACAAAGGCATAGCACTGAGACTTGCGATGAAGAAAAAGGAGAATTTCTGTGTGAGGGAAGGGGCCTCTGGACCTAGGAAAGAGTGTGCATTAGACATGGTGAGGGCCTGAGTTCTGGCAGTGGGCGTGGACTGAAAGTGGTGGTTTTTGTAGTGTTGGGGACATGAGAGGGGGCAAAAAAAAAAAAAAAAAAAAAAAAAAGAGATGCTTGGAATGCGATCAACATGTTAGGCATCAAAAAATAATGCTGACAAACCAGACGTAAAATTTGACATTGGTTGTAGAGTTATATTCAAATTGAAGTAATCTTTGACTTCTTCCTCGCTAGTAGTTGCTTAGGCAGGGAGAATCAGTAGACGCAAGAGTTAAATAAACTTAGAGCATTTCATCAGGTTTGGGGGTTATAAGTTAATGAAGATTTTCAAATTTAATAGTAAGATACTGTCCATTGGATTTTTCTAGATGTGATCAAGTCCCCACTATTCATTATGTTTCAAAACTTACATTTCATAACTTGGTATGAATCCTTAAAATGAATATGATAAATATGCTTGCTTCTATTTCTGGATAATTTATACACCTAATATTTCAGAATTTGGCAACTTGTAAATGCTGCGCATGAAACAATGTTTATGTCCTTAAAATTTATGCAAAGAAAATTAATCTTGAAATTTGATATCTGAAAAAATGGTTTTACTTATTACAAGTCATTATTCTTTTATTTTAAATTAAGACGTGAGACCAGAGAATGTAAACATAGCTTATTTTTTGAAGTTTACTTTTTTATTCCTTATTCTGCTGACTTTTGTCAATCCAATTAATATCCTACCAACTTTTATTATATTAAAAAATCTGGAAAGGATTTATGTCTGTATGGCTTTTACCTTTTTCCTTTACCTTTTTATCTGCATGGTTCTTACACTTTTTCCAAACATGACTTCACAGTTACTTTATTACTAGTGGCAGAATAATGTTGTAGTTGTGCATAAAATTTGAGTATAATTTTTTAATATAAATCTTAATATTTATGAAACACTTAAAATTTTCTTCATTATTTTAAAAAGGTAATTTTTAATACACATAAAAGAATATATATAATTTATATATAATATATGTAGAATAATAATAAAATAAACATTTCTGAAATTACCACCCAAATCTAGAACTAGACCATTACCATTAATTTGCATCTACCAATGTGTTCTTCCCTTATCACATTTTTTTTGCTTATCCCTTCCACTGAGATAATTATAATTGCATCTTTTCATGTACTTCTTTGCTATGGTCTATATGTTTTTTCACATATGTATGTATAGGTGCTTAAAAATCTATAGTTTGATATGCTTTTGAACTTTACAAAAGTATTTTTACACTGAAACTTGCATTTTTCTCATTTTTCTCTCAACATTATGTTTCTAAGATTTATTATTCATGTCATTTCATCATACTATAGTTCATTCACTGTCACTGCTACCTAAGTTTCATATCATTTATCCATTTCCTTTTGATAGATATTGAATTGGTTCTAATTTTTTTACTATCATGATCTGTGCTTCTATGAACATTTTAGTTTCTTTCCTGGTGCATATGTGCAAGGGTTTATCTAAGATGCATGCTGAGTAGTAGACATGCTAGATTATAGGAGAAACAAATATAAAATTTTATAAGATAGTACAAGTCTGTTTTCTAAAATGGTTACAGCAATTCACACTCATCAGAAATAAAAGTTACCATTGATCCATATCTTTTTTATTAGTCTTATTTTGTCAAATGTAATTATTTTTGCCAATATACTGGTGTAAATGGTATTTCATTATGATCTTAGTTGGTATTTATCATCACTAATGTGCTTGAGAAACTTTTCCCAGGCTTATCAGTGATATATGTTTCCTTAACGTGAAATGCCTGTTCATACTTTTTATCCATTTAAAATTTTTTTTTGCTTTACATGTCTTTCATTTTTTGATTTGCTGGTCTTTGCATACCTGGATATGGTTCCTTTGCGTATATTTTATAAAAATATCTTCTCTCAATTTGCGTCTTGCCTTTTTCACTTACTTTATTGAGGTATAATTGATGCATAATAAACTGCTTATATATGAAGTGCATGATTTAATATGTTCTGACATATATACATCAGTGAAACTGTTAGCACAATCAAGATGGTGACCATATCCGTTACTTCTTAAAGTTTCCTCTTGACCTTTTGTAACCCCTCCCACTTACCCCTTGCTGCCAACTCTCCCCACTACCCCATTCATTCTCGGGCAACCATTGAATTGTTTTCTGTCAATATAGATTAGTTTGCATTTTCTAGAATGTTATATAACCAGCATTACACAAGATGCACTTATTTTTCTCTGACTTCTTCCATTTGACATAATTATTTTGAGAGTCATCCATGTTGTGTATATCATTAGCTTGTTTCTTTTTATTGCTGAGTAATATGCCATGGTATGGATATGCCACAATTTGTTTATTCATCTATCTGTTGATTGATATTTGGGTTGTTGCCAGATTTGACTTACCATATGAACATATATATTTCTTTTTCTCTGATAAATACCTCAAACAAGAATGACGGGACCATGTAGTAGCTCTATTTTTAACTTTTTAGGAAACTGCCAGACTGTTTTTCAAAATGGCTGTACCATTTTCCATTCTCATCATCAGTGTTTGAGAGTTCCAGTTCCTTCACGTTTTTGTCAATGCTTGGGATGATCAGTCTTTTTCATTTTACCCATTCTAATAAATATGTAGTGGTATCTCACTGTGATTTAAATTTTTCATTTCCTTAATGAGTCATGATGTTGAACAACTTTTCATTTGCTCATTTGCCATTTATTATTATTGTTGTTATTATTATTATTATTATTATTATTATTGGTTAAATGCCTGTTCAATCTTTTACCCATTTTCTATTAGATTGTTTGGCTTACTGTGTTTTTAGAATTCTTTATATGTTCTAGATACAAGTGTTGTTGTTTTTTTTTTAAATCAGATATATGATTTGAAAAGGAACACAAGCTTATACAGTTACTTTTTTCTCAAAATTTTGAAATTATTATTCTATTGTTGTCTGGGTTTCATTATTTTTCTGAGAAATCTGATTAGTTTTTCTTCTCTCTGACTGCTTTTAAGATCTTTGCTTTGTCTTTGATATTCTGCAATTTCATTATATATTTAGTCCTAGGCATAGGTTTTTTCAATTCTCTCTAGTATAAGCTGTTACTTTCAAGATTTTGTGAATTCATATTTTCATAAGTTCTAAAAATTTTATCTCTATTACTGCTTAATATATTGCTCGTTATTTATTCAATTTTTCTCCCCGAAGCCATCTATTAGAAAAATATTAGACCTTCTCATCTATACTCTATATATGTTGGAATTGCTATCTTATTTTCTATTTTATTTTCTCTTGTGTTACATTCTGGGTATTTTCTTTGGGTTTGTTTTTCCAGTTCTGCTTTGTCTAATCTGCTGTTTAACCATTCATTGAGTTTTAACTTTAAATAATTACATATTTTTCCAACATTTTATTATAAAAGTTTTCAAACATAGCAAAGTTACAAGAATATTACAGTGAATGTCTGTGCACCTACCACATAGATTCTATCACTAGCATTTTATTATATTTTATATGTCATCAACTTACCTCTCTAGCCACCCATTAATTTATCTCTAAAAAATATATTTTTAATTTTTAGAAGTTACATTTGTTTCCCGCATTCTGCTTGTTCATGCTTACTACATACTTTTGATTTGCTCATCTTTGGGATTGTGACTATTGTTTCTTTAAAACTTTGCATAGCTCTTCTATATCCTATACCACCACGAAATTCCAAAATCAACAATAACTGATCATTAAACCTACTGTTGTTTTTCCTGCTGAATTTCATCCATAGTGACATGCCTTTTTTGTTGGTTTGTGATCTTTGATTATTAGCTCATTTCTTGATCCTAATCTATGAGAGTCCTTAAGGTTTAAGATTTCCTTTTGAAAATATGTATAGCTTTTCCTTCCTGCTGCCAGTAGCCAGGGGGGAGGAACTGACACAGACTTACTTCAGCATCCCTTGAGGATCTTGGCTCAATGAGAAAGTTCAAGGATTTGCTCCCTTACTTCTACTTACTGGTATAAGATCCAGTATGCTGGTAGCAATTGTCATTGGTACCTGTCCTCAGAACAATCTCATTCTTTTTGTCTGTTCACCACTGTTACTCCAACCACCTAGATGCTCTGATTCAGCTCAGGGTGTGTGTGTGTGTGTGTGTGTGTCTGTGTCTATGAAAGATTTTCCTTGGAGATTTACCCCATCTGCTGTAACATCAGTGATGCTTCAAAGCACGCACCCTACCAAGTACCTCGTTAATCTGCAGAGTACTTAGCCAGAGTGTCAGAAGCAGATGTCCTCAAAAACATGTTTCATATATTAAAAGGTTATGAAATTTAACTTTCTGGGATAATTTTTAATGTCATTTACATCCTAAATGTAAAGATGGATTTATGAAAGCATTCATTTTGGGGGTCATTTGGGTAGATTTCTGACAGAGATTGTGTAATGTCTTTTTAAAAAAAAGCAATTCAAAATATTATTTATTTTAAAGTAGTTTTCATGCTCATGAAAAAGTTGCAAAGGTAGTACAGAGTCCCAACATATCCCACACTGTTTCCTCTATTGTATTACAAATGTATGAAATAACCTCACTAAAGGCAGTAGGAAAAAAAGGTGATGACCTGAAACGGAGCGGAGACTGTAGAACCAAAGACAAAGAAATTATACAAAAGCATGCTACATTTGTAATACGGTTACATTCTTTTGTCACAGTCTGTGTTTCATCTTGGACCTGACTTAAATGATTTTGAAAAAAATTGCATACATTAAGGTTAACTCTTCATGTTGTAAAGTTGTATGGGTTTTGACAAATGCTTCATGTTAAATGTCCATCATTACAATATCATTAGAGAATATTTCCATTGCCCTGTGCTTTACCTGTTCAATCCTCCGCCCCTGTCCCAGAACCTCCAGCAATCACTGATTATTGTACTTATTTTCTCTTTTTCCAAAATATTATATAAATGAAATCATACAATGAAAAAATGTAGATTTTTAGCTTAGCAATATGCATTTATGATTCATCCATGTCTTTGGATGGCTTAATAGCTCATTCCTTCTTATTGCTGAATAGTATTCCATTATATGGATATACTACAATGTTTTTATCCATTCAACAATTGAAGGGTATCTTTCTTGCTCCCAGTTTTTGTAGTTATGAATAAAGCTGCTATAAGAATTCTGATAAAGGCAAACATGCAATTTTCAGGTTTTCCTCTATTTTTGTTGTCTTCTGTTGGGATACACATTCATGCAGTTCTTTTAATTAGCAAAATTTTCCATATACACATGCATGCAGAAGCTATATATGAAGTGGAACATGACAATTTTATTCTTCCTTTACATTTTCTTCACAGATATTCAAGAATTTTATGAGGTGACATTGCTAAATTCTCAGAAAAGTTGTGAGCAGAAGATAGAAGAAGCCAATCAAGTGGCACAGAAATGGGAGAAGACATCCCTTCTTGCTCCACGCCATGCTAACCTTCAAAAGTCTGCAGAGGTATATTATAACTTCTGAAATAACTAAATAGTGTTATGACTTACTTCTGCTGGTAAAGAATTAATAGTGATAATCATTATCAACAAATGGCAACAATAATAACAAAACATGGTTATACCATACTGTTAAAGTTGTCCTCAAAGAAAGGGTTTATTGAGCCATGTGCTAGCCAGCGAAAGGATCAGGTCCTGGGGCATGCAGTCTAAACCACCAGCAGCAGGGCTAGAAGGAGAAGACAAACATTGTCCCCATCCTGGGATTGAAGGAGCTCTTTTATACAATGAGTTTGGGAAAGAAAGATGTAAGTTGTTTTGAAAGAATTTACAAGGGAGTGGGTGAGTGGGTGGGAAAATGTGAAGTGGGGAAGTTCTGGGACAGGTGAATAGTCATGAGGAAGAAGTAGTTGATGCTTCTGGATTGGTTCTGGGCAACAGTCTGGAATGCTCATGCGTAAGCAAAATGTGGTGGCATCTGGTGGTTGGCTATTCTTTCTGGATAGCTGCCTGTAAGTTGATTCAAAGATTCTACATACATTTAGGAATGTGAGCAGTCTTTAAAAAAATATTTTAAATAAAATATAGCTAACATACAATATTATATTAGTTTCAGGTATACACCATACTTATTCAACATTTATATACCTAAAGAAGTGGTCACCAGGATAAGTCCAGCAACCATCTGACACTGTGCCATGCTATCACAATATTATTGATTGTATTCCCCATGCTGTACCTTACATCCCCATGACTTATTTGTTTTATACCTGGAGATTTGAACCTCTTATTCCCACTCACCTTCCCCCCCACCTTTATAAAATTTTCAATTATAGTTGACATTTAATATATTCTTTTATATTAATTTCAGGTGTACAGCATAGTGATTAGACATTTATATAATTTAAGAAGTTTTCCCCCTGACTATCAAGTACCCACCTGTCACTATACGTAGTTATTATCATATTATTGACTACAGTTTTCAAGTACCAACTTGTGCTTCTTAATACCTTCATCTTTTTTACCCTGCTCCCCAACACCCCTCCCATCTATCACCCTGATGAATCTAGTGCCCATCTGACACCATTCATAGTGATTACAATCTTATTAACTATATTCCTTATGCTATACCCTACATCCCTATGACTAATTGTAACAACGAATTTGTATTTCTTTGTCTTGTCTCCTTTTTCACCCATCCTCCAACCCCTCTCCCATCTGGCAACCATCAAAATATTCTCTGTATCTCTGAGCTTGTTTCTGTTTTTTTTTTTTTGTTGTTGTTGTTGTTGTTTGTTTCTTTATTTTGTACTTTAGATTCCACATATAAGTGAAATCACATTGCATCTGTCTTTCTCTCTCTGATATACTTCACTCAGCACAATACCCTCCAGGTTCATTCTTGCCGCTGCAGGTATATATATCACCTATTCTTTATCTACTTATCCATTGACAGACACCCAGGCTGCCTCCACATCTTAGCCATTGTAAACAATGCTTCAATGAACATATGGATGCACATGTCCCCTTGAAATGGCATTTTCTGTCTCTTCAGATGTATGTCCAGAAGTGGGATTACTGGGTCCTCCTTTTTTTCTTGTTTTAGCCTTGTTTAAAGTCTATTTTGTCATGTATAAGTATTGCTACCTCAGCTTTTTTTTTTTTCAGTTCCATTTTCTTAAAATATCTTTTTCCAAACCTTTTATTTTCAGTCTACGTGTGCCTTTCTATCTAAAGTGAGTCTCTTGTAGGCAGCATATGTAAGAGCCTTGTTTTCTTGTCCATTCAGTCACCCTATCTTTTGACTGGAGCCTTGAATCCATTTATATTGAAAGTAACTGTTGACAGATATGTAGTTATTGACATTTTATGATTTTTTTTTATCTTTTTATTTTTTCATCTTAAAGAAGTCCCTCTAACATTCCTGGTAATTGTGGTTTGGTGTTGATGAACTCCACTAGCTTTTTCTTGCCTGGGAAGCTCATTATCTGTCCTTCAATTCTAAATGATAGATTTGCTAGGTAATCTTGGTTGTAGGTCCTTGCTTTTCATTATTTTGAATATTCCCTGCCAATCCCGTTCGGCCTGCAAAGTTTCTGTTGAGAAAACTGCTTACAGTCTTATGGGAGCTCCCTTGTAGGTAACTAACTGCTTTTCTCTTGCTTCTTCTAAGATTTTTTCTTTGTCTTTAACCTTTAGCATTTTAATTATGATATGTCTTGGTGTGGACCTCTTTGGGTTCATCTTGTTTGGGGCTTACTGTGCTTCCTGGGCTTGTGTATTTATGTCCTTTGCCAGGCATTATTTCTTCAAAAAGGTTTTCAATTCCTTGCTCTCTCTCTTCTCCATATGATATGAATGTTGGTTGCTTGATGTCCTAGAGGTCCCTTAAACTGTCCTCATTTTTTTGTATTCTTTTTTGCTTTTTGCTGTTTTGATTGCGTGTTTTCTGCTATGTCACTTTCTAAATTGCTGTTTTGAACCTCTGTGTCATCTAATCTACTCTTGATTCCCTCAAATGTATTCTTCATTTCAGTTATTGTATTCTTTAATTCTGACTGGTTCTTTTTTATATTTTCTAGCTCCATTTTTATGTTTTCTATCTCTTTGTTGAAGTTCTCCCTCAAGTATGCTTATAACCAGTGTTTTGAAGTCTGCATCTGGTAGATTGCTTGTCTCCATTTTGTTTAGTTCTTTTCCTGGAGCTTTGTTCTGTTCTTTGATTTGGGACATGCTTTTTTTCTCCCCATTTTAGCTGTCTCCCTGTGTCTGTTTCTATGTGTTAGGTAGGGCTGCTATGTCTCCCGATCTTAGTAGAGTGGTCTTATGTAGTAGGTATCCTATGGTGCCCAGTGGCACAGTCTCCCTGGTCACTTGAGCTGGATGCTCCAGATGTGTCCCTGTGTATGGGTTGTATGTGTCCTCCTGTTGTAGATGAACCTTGGTTGCTGTTTGCATGTCAATGGGAGGAATGCCCCTTCGGCTAATTGGTTGTGAGGGCTGGTTGGGAGTACAGTGGAGGAGCTGTTGTGCAGGGATGACTGTAAAGAGCAGGATTAACTTTAGCAGGGCTCTGGTGCCTGCCAAGTCTGTCCTTTGGGTGTGTCATCCTTGGAGGTGGCCAGGTGATGCTGTAGCTCATTCTGAAGGTGGCCACCAGGAATGCCAGCCCTGGGGCCTCCTGGGAGGGGACCTGCTGCAGGCCAAGTTCAGCTGCAGCCTGTGCCTGTCCTGTGGCCACCTGGCTTGAGTCACAAAGCAGTCTACAAGTGGTCAGTACTTGTGCTGGGCTTTGTTTGAGGTGTCTCAAGAAGCCAGACCACGAACCAAGGCCGGCTGTGCTAGTGCCAGTCTTAAGGCTGTTGAGACAGAGGTACGGGGCATGCCAAAGCCAGATGTAGCTTGTTTGGGATTTGTGCACTTTTGCTATACCTTTGGAAAGTGTGCAGTATGAACCATGACAGGCTGTTTATGCAGAAAAGCCACTGGAAGCAGCTTGGGTGTGCCCACAGGTTGGGTGGGGCAAGCTCTCAGGGATTCAGGGCGAGTGAGCTCTGGTAGCCAGGTTGATGGAGACAGATGTGATGGTTGCCTGCTCCTTCATGCCCAGATAGGGGAAGGCTCAACAAAGAAACAATGGGCTTTGCCAGCTCCTCCTTGTGGGAGAAAGCTGCTCCTCCAGTCTTCGCCCTGAAGCCAGACAACTCAGTTCCTCCCCATATGTCCCTGGCACCTTTTGAGTGGCTTCCCTAAAGCTGAAGTTCAGAGTGAGTGATTCCATCAGCAAATAAGTCTGTGCCTGAGCACTTTAAGAGTAGCACCTGGGACTCCATCCACTCTCTGTCTCACTCAGCCACAATCTCCACTGGTTTTCACAGCCAGAAGTTATGGGGGCTTCTCTTCCTGGCATTGGAATCCTGGGCTGGGGAGTCTGGTGTGAAGGTCAGCCCCCTCGCTCCTCTAGGGGGAACTCCACAGCCAAGATGTCCCTCCTGATTTTATAATGGTCACATATAGGTGTGGGACCAGCCTATTCCGTACCTTTGTCCCCACTACCAGTCTCAAGGTGGCTTCTTCTGTATGTCCTTAGTTGTAGGGCTTTGGTTCAGCTAGACTTTAGGTGATTCTCAATGATGGTTGTTCTGTAGTTTAGTTGTAATTTTGATGTGGTCACGAGCAGTCTTTTATTGGTTTTAGCCTATGACTACTAACTTATTAACTTCCCTTGTGTCTTGCTCCCACCCTCCAGCCTGCTATAATTTAATTTAGGACACTTCTGAATTTTTCTTTTGTTACTGTGTACAATATTTATACATAAATATACAGATTTTGACAAAAGGTAAAATAAGGCATGGGAAGGACATGATGCTTCACATTATACATGAGCCCTGTTATGAATATTGTCGTATAGTTTGAGATGACACAAATCTAAGGCATTCTGGCGTTGCAGAACATGATTTCTGATACAATGCTGGAAAGATACATAGTGGGATTAGACAATTTGATCTAAGGCTTCAATCTTCATAAAAGGCCATATATCCTGAGGCATGAACAAAATGATCCGTTGGGGTTTAGGAAAAAAATAATAGACTCCTCATTTATAATTCTTTTATCATGTTCTTTACAATTTTTTTATATATAGATAATTTATAACATATAGTAACACTAATACATATACATTAAAAAATACAGAGTTATTAGAGTTGTATGCTGAAGTGGTTTTTACAGATAGGATTATGGGATCAAAAAGTTTGGAGACTACAAGTTGGTACTAACATTATCAAAGAGTAAGGAAAGTTGAGGCATATCTCAGGTTCATAGCTGAGGGTTAATATGGAGGCAGGGGGAAATCAATGATATTTTTAAGTGGCAGTCAATACTTTGAAGGCAGATAGCAGTACACACACATACACACACATATGCACACGCAATCACTCTGTTAAGATTGGCGTTGCGTAGCTGACTTGGAAGCTACATGGAATCCTAGTACTAATCAATGGCACTTTGACTGCTGAGTCTTTGGATTGTTAATTGAGACCTGTGATATACTTTCTGTCCTACCAGAATTGATTTGGAAATTGGGTAAGACTGAGTCTAATGATCACCTTAGTTATTTGAAAAAAAAGTTAACAATGAAAATAATGTGTCAACTGATGCCAACTCTGAAGTTTATGAATACTTAAAACCTTTTTAAAAATCTTAATTTCCATACCTGGAACTAATTATCTCAACTTTTTTAGTGATATATATATGTATATATTTTTTATATATTTATTTATTATTTATTTATATAATTGGGACAACATCATGTGTTTTTATGACTTCTAAATTTAATGCTACACTAATAGTATGTATCCATATCATGTCATTGAATATTAATGAAATGTTTTAATGACAATGTAATATTCCTTCATTTGGAACTTGCTTAAGTAGTTCTCCATTTAATATTTAGGCTATCTCCAAGTTTCTGCTATGAATAATGCTGTAATGGACATCCATGTTTATAAACCATTATATCTTTCCCATTTATTTCATTAGGGTTGATTTTATAAATGAAACTACTGAGTCCAAGGATATTGATATTTTTAAGGCTCTTGATGCAAATTGTGAAAGTGCTTTGCAAAAACGTGCTTCCAGCAGTGTTTGAAAAGGCATGTCTACATATATCCTTAGTAGCATTAATTATTTAAAATATTTTCAATTTAATAGGTAAAGTTCATTACTTAATGCTTTAGGTTGCAATTATTCATTCATTATTGAGACTGAACTGTTTTTTCTTATGATTATTGGCTGCTTCTATATTTTTTTGTGATTCTTTTAAGCTTTTTGTCCATTTTTCTAAGTGGTGCTAGAATTTTTAATGTTTTGCAAGAACGTTTTGCTTATGAAATACGCCATCCTGTTGTAATTGTTGCAGTAGTTCTAATTTGTTGATTACTATTAATTTTGCTTGTATATAGTGTTTTTTGACATTCAAAATATTTTGAGTTTTTGTGTGATAAAATCTATCACCTCTTCCTCTTTTATTCTTTTTTCTTTGTTCTTCCTCAATGCAAGATCAGTTAATTATTCTCCTATATTTTCTCTAGGCTTTTATTGCCTTTGATACCTGCCCTTTTTGAATTTTCAAAAATTATTTTTAGTTAATTTCTAGATGCATAGTCCCACACATATACCTAATCTTATATAAATGATCAAATATACACTTTTTATTCTAAAAGCAATTTTGAAAATTTTTCCCCCATTTTTGCATGTCTGCCCTTTCATTTACTTCCTGCTAATGCTGCATTAGCTCTACCCTCCCCACATATAAGATAACCCATGTTAACAACTTAATCAACTTAATGTGTTTAATCCTTCTGCACTCATATATGTATTCATATATAAACTATACTCATATATATTATATTATATTATATTATATTATATTATATTATATTATATTATATTATATTATCTCCATACTGGAGCATGTGTTTGTGTGTGTGTGTGTGTGTATGTGTACCCACGATTTTCGAAAGTAATTGTTTCTCAAAAATCTTCATATCATGTGAACATTTCTTCAAGTTGTCTGGTATAGCTTTGATTCGTTTCTGTTTTCAGTTTTCTGCCATTATGATTAATGTTACAATCTGATGATTGCATGTACATCCAAATTTACTGATGCCTTTATTCTATAGGATAGATTTTCAGGGGTAACATTATTGTCTGCAAGGGTGTGCATTCTTTTAATTTGAATAAGTATTGCCAGTCTGATTACACCTTTTGCATTTCCGCTGACCATGCATGTCAGTGCAATTTTACCTCATATCTATCCCAGTAGTAGGTGCTGCAGCTCTGCTTATTTTTTGCCAGAACTTTTAATTGGTTTATGAACAGATGCCAATGATACAAGGATGAATGATGAAAAAAAGTCCACAGGGGTTTTAGACATTTATTTTTCAATGTCAAAAACAGGATAGGCAAAACAGAGTTAATGTAATGTGCATTTTTCCACATACAATTTTAGGGTTATTTAAAACTCTATGCTATGCATCTTAAAATCTCTTGTCTAGGATGTCCTCAGCCTATGGCGATTTGAATATTGGCCAGTTATATCTAAACCATCAGAGCATGAGTGCACACTAAACTCCAGTCGGCATGCTTCTGAAGTGAGTCTGATTGCACTTTCTTAATGGGCTATATAACAAAGACCAACCAGACCTATCTCTTTGCCATTGAAGATGAAGGTAGGCAGAGGGGAAAAGTGTCTTTTATTTGGGTTCTCAGTGTACTGCACTAGGAAAACTGAGAATCTTGTCCTGTGAGGGTTGGCGTTCCAAAGTCAAAGTTTGAAAAGTGAGTCCAAATTAAATTGTTGCTAAATTGATCTATGTGAAGAACAGTAATTGAGAAACGGAGCCAAAGCATAGTTCCTAACCAGAAAAGCTTAGAATCAGGGACAACAGCCTGGGTCGATTCTGACAATTTGGTGCAAATGCTTGTTATGTTTTGTGAATTTGTCACCTTGTGTTCTCTCCTTTGAACAAGCTGAGTTTATTTCAAGCGGCCAGGAAGGACATGTAAGCTATTTAGGGGCAGCAATCATAAATCTCCCTTATCTCTGATTTCTCGGCTCCCACAAGCGTGTTTGTCACAAAATAGTCGCAAGAAATATGTGTTGAACATGAAGGAAGTGCCTCTAAGCATCCTCTGGTTTCCAGCTTCAGTCTGGCCTTTGAACTGCTTGCCTTTCTCATTCTGCTTCTCTTCATCTGTCTCTTAGCTGGGTCTCCCCAGGATGTAGGCTTAAATGGAGACGAAACTGGTGTGCCTTAGTGAACCAAAGGAAGTCATGGATGATATCCTCTGATGCAATAAGAATGATATGCTTTTTTTTTTAATGGTCACAAGACAACAGCTTTTTTACTTTTTTTTTTTTTTTCAAGTTTTTAGAAATATTATTTTTAATTTTTTCAATTGGAGTTGACATACAATATTATGTTAGTTTCAGGTGTACAACATAGTGATTAGACATTTATATAACTTACGAAGTGATCACTCTGATAAATCTAGTGCCCATATGACACCATACATAGTTATTATAACATTATTGACTATATTCCTTTTGCTATACTTTACATCCTCATGACTATTTTGTAACTGCCAATTTGTCCTTAATCCCTTCCTCCTTTTCACTCAACTTCTCAAACCCTTTCCCAGCTGGCAACAATCAAAGTGTTCTCTGTATCTATAAGTTTATTTATATCTTGTTTGTTTATTTTGTTCTTTAGATTCCACATATAAGTAAAATCACTGGCATTTGTCTTTCTCTGTCTGACTTACTCCACTAGAACAATACCCTCTAGGTCCATCTATGTTGTTACAGATGACAAGATTTCATTCTTTTTTATGGCTGAGTAAACGTTCCACTGTATGTATGTACCACTTCTTCATCAATTCATCTGTTGGTGGACACTTAGGTTGTTTCCATATCTTGGCTATTGTAAATAATGCTGCAATGAATACATGGATGCATATGTCTTTTTTAATTAGTGGCTTGGGTTTCTTTGGATAAATACTCAGAAGTGGAGTTTTGGATCTTTCTCTCTTGTTATAGCCTTTGTTTTAGTCTGTTTTGTCTGGTAGAAGCATTGCTACCCCTGCTGTTGTTTGTTTGTTTCCATTTTCATGAAATATCTTTTTTCATCTCCTTACTTTCTGAAGTGAGTCTCTTGTAGGCAGCATATGTAAAGGTCTTTTTTTCTTATCCATGTAGCCACCCTGTCTTTTGATTGGAGTATTTAATCCATTTACATTTAAAGTAATTGTTGATAGTTATGTAGTTATTGCCATTATTATTCATATTTTTAATCTCTTTTCTCCTCCTCCTCCTCCTCCTCCTCCTCTTCCTCCTCCTTCTCCTTCTTCTCCTTCTTCTCCTTCTTCTCCCTCTCCTTCTCCTTCTTTGAGAAGTCTCTTTAACATTTCTTGTAATACTGGTTTGGTGGTGATGAACTCCTTTAGCTTTTTCTTGTCTGGGAAGAATGATATTCTTATGTGATTAGCACATTAGCTCTAGAAACAGAAGTTTCAAAAGCACTTAAGGCAATGGACACACCACTGGCGTATCACTTTTTAGTGGGTTATATTTGTTCTAGTGCACTTATTTAAAAATGTTTCTATATAATTTTATTAACCAATATCACCTCAATAAATTTAATTTAAAAATTTAAAAGAAGACATCCATAGCCTTTAAAAATCTTTGATAATGTAGCAAAATACAAAAGGAAATATCCTCTGACAATTGCAGTTTCCTAGTAAGAGGCAAAAGTCAAAAATCAGTGGTTGCAATAATACTTTAAGGATTTAGGATTTAACTTAGAGTTACATATGCATGTGTGTGTGTGTGTGTGTGTGTGTGTGTAGAATCAAGTCAGTCTTTTGAAGTACTTTGAAAATGTGAAGAGAAAACTTGGTAGAATAAAAAGAAAAATTTTGGGGCAAAAAACCATTGGATTGGGTATTTTAAAGATGGGTAGTCTTCTGGCTGCAAGATGTCAGTGACATTTTAATGCCAAAGAAGTGTCTGTTACCTCCAGTAGATGGCTGCCCAAGGTAGGGCTCCAACCATTGTACACGCAGTCTAGCACAGTGCCTGGCAAAGAGGATCTCAGAAAATATAATAGTGCATCGAATTTTTAACTTCTTTTTTCTGTAAATCAACCTAATCTTAGAATTAAGCCTTGAATTTGCTGAGAAGCAGAAAACATAATCTTAGGCAATTCTGGGTTTTCTCAAAATATTTCTGTTTTATACTTAATCATTTCCCCTCTTTCCCTACACCATCCTTTTTTTCTCAGAGGGAACAATTCTCTGGTGCATATATTCTGCCACAGCATTTCATGGAGAGAAGAGATAGTGTGTAATATTGTACCTGTCTGTGTGGTGCCTCAGTGACTATTGGTGGATTGGATGATGTTGGTGGGGGAGACATTTAGGGAAGTATCATGGTCATCCATCAGCATCTACTATGAGATAATTCCCATTGGAGCATTTCCTTTCTAATCTTCAGGAATCATCATTCCTTTATGTTAGCCCTTGTAGCTGAGATGCATGTGTTTCTGCTTGGTCTCTAGCTATAAAATTCACTCTACCATCTGTTCTTCTTATTTGGACCACAAAGCTTCAGTATTTTTTTAAAATTTATTTATTTATTTATTTTTTTAAATTTCCATCTATATATCTCATGGCCACGTTGGTCAGAACTAGCAGCAAAATGAGTATTTGGCTGCTTCCTAGTCTTCTTGGGCTGCAACAGGATCATGTGAGCCGGGTCAGGACCTTCTATCTTGATATTCTTTTACCGTTGTTTCTGCTTTATTCTTTTATGCCCTACTGGTGCCAGGGAAGTTCTTTAAAGGTTTGGGGTTGGGAGATTTTCATCAGTTTCCTTTTCTTTTCCTTCTTCCGCTCTTTTCCTCTCACTCTTTAATATGAGATTCTTGGTTAGACAGAGGTAGAGAGTATATATGTAATTGGGGTGACACATGTTCCATTTGACTCGCATATTCTTGTAAATCTTTCCAGTCTTACACCTGGACTATAGCTTTTGAATTAAAAAAAATAAGACTGTGGTGTCTGTGTTTTCTGCCCCTGAAAACACAGCCACTCAAATGTAGGATGATTAGGGTAAAAAGGACCTGCAAGGTAACCCCATTGCTAATAGCTCACTCTATGCTTCCGCAACAGATGCAGAAATATTTGCTGCTTTGATAGCGGCAGATATCCTGCAGTTTGAATTTTAATGTATGCCTTGATATGAAAAAAAAAATTGCTGTGAGGAAAAGAGGACAATAGATAGAAATCCCTTAATCAGGATCTACAAAGCAGGAAAAAATAAAGTGAAGCCTAAGTCTCAACAAAAGCTTTCCCCCTTGTTTTATTGAGATATAATTAACATATAGCACTGTACACGTTTAAAGTATACAGCATAATGACTTGATTTGCATACATTGTGAAATGGCTACCACAATGAATTTACTTAATTACAACAAATTTAGTTAGCTACAAAAAAAAAAAAAAAATTTCCTTGTATCTGCATGGAATGGTGAAGTCACCTCTTTCCAGTTTTTAATGTCGCCTTCTCGGTGGTGATTCCTACTCCATTCTATTTAAAATACCCTTTCACCTGTCCAGTACTCCCGGTTACCATTCCTTGCTTTATTTTTGTTCAGAGCACCTATCACTATCTATCAGAGAGACATTATGACCTAGTTGTTAAGAGCAAGCACTTTATAGTCAGACCATTTGGGTTTCAATCCAGGCTCCACCACTTATGTGACTTTGCGGAAATTACTTAAACCCTCTACATCTCAGTCTCTTGCTCTAAAATGGAATTCTCTCAGGAACTAAATGTTCATTTTCCCTCTCAATGAAATGTAAGGTTCATGAAGGCAAGGATTTTTGTCTATTCTGTTTATTGCCTTTCCTCAGCCCCTAGAATGTTCCCCTCATTTGATCATTCATTTGCTGGGAAGTTTAGTTATGTTATTTTGGCTTATACTACTTTTGCTTAAGGACAACATACTAAAGTTAGCTCTACCTTTTTAGCAAGGGCCCTCTGAATCTTCTCATGAAAACTAGCTGTAGTTTTAGAACAAATACATAGTTTAAGGGACAGTTGATGGAATGACTCACTCATCCAATAATTCTTTCAGTTAAATATTTATTATCTAAGCTACTGTATTTTGTAAGGCTCTGTGCTAGATATATTCACTGGGAGACACTAAAATTAAAAAAAAAAAGTTTTTTCATTGACCCTGATCTCAAGGAACTTGTTCTCCAGTTAAGAGTTGGAACGTTTAAAAATGAATCCATGGGGATGGTCACTGAAGCACTGACTTCGTAGTCAAACAAATCTGCTTTTCTGTATCTCACTCCTGCCACTCACAAGCTATATGACCTTGAACAATTTATTTAAGCATTCTAAACTGTATGTTACTAATCAATAAATCAGGGATGATAATTGTACCTACCTCAAAGGGCTTTGAACTCATTAAATAAGATTATCTATATAATGTGCTCAATATAGTACCTGGCATATAGTAGGAACTCAGTGCTTCTTATCTGCTAGTATTAGTGCATTGGAGGATGGATAGAACATGTAGAAATGGGCAGAAAGAACATTTCAGGCAGACAGAGCAACCTGAGTTAAGTCAGAGAAATGATAAAGCTTGCATTGTGTATGGGAGATGACAACTAGTTCTGTATGGAGTGTGGAATACATTAAGGTGGATGGGGAAAGTAGGAAGATCGAAGTTCAGTCATGTAATTCTTCAGTCTGAAGTAACGACTGGTACCATTTTGGCATATTACCTTCCAGCTCTTATAATATCCAGCATAAAAGATTGCTTATTACAGAATATAGATTAGAAACACAGATAATAATAGTAAACATCTACATAGTGCTACTTATGTGACAGACACGCTTCTAAATGTTTTACATGTTATTAATCCCCATTGCTTCACCTCTGGCCTGTCCTAACAAATCTATTATCTCTTCTGAGGTTGATTTAAAACAGAAAAAAATACTCTGAAATACTCAGATAGCATGTGTCTCCATATATGAGATAATTCTGTTTTGACACTCCATAGCAGGTCATTTGGCTGTATTTCTCTAGAAGTCTTCTAATATGATTATGTCTGATTCAGTCTACTTCTAGTATCATGATAGGGGTCATTTATTGAAACACAAATTTCTTTAGCACCTTTCTGCTATTAAAAGGGGAAAGAAGAAGCTGGCTAGATCAAGAGTTATCCATTACAAAGATTTTTAGAATGAGGTTAATATTGTTCCAATTGGTTGTTCCCCTTACCTTTATTTGGTATCATGAGCTTTCTATATCACCACTTCCCACGATACTGGAGAAAAACCCTTCTTCATCCCTACACATATCAAGGGGAAGGCTCTTAAGACAGAGGAAAGTGACCTGCAAACAATAAATAGTTATCCAATTAAATAAAGTATATAATAAATTAATATGTGATGACTGATGTGAGAAAAATAAATCTGGTTGAAAGGTTATAGGGGTAGCAATTTTATTTTATTTTACTTTATTTTTTTATGATGCAATCTTTTTCTAAATTTTATTTTTTTAGATTAGTTTCTGGTGTACAAAACAACATAATGATTAGACATTTACACCCCTCACAAAGTGATAACCCCCCAAGTCTACTACCGCTTTGACATCATATATAGCTGTTACAATACCATTAACTATAGTCCCTATACTGTACTGTACATTACAATTAATTAACATGTAATTATATATATATATATATATATATATACACACACACACATGTAATTACAGTTGACATTCAATATTATACTACATCAGCTCCAGATGTACAGTGCAGTGGTCAGACATCTACACCGTCTATGAAGTGATTCTTTGATAAGTCCAGTGCCCATATGGCACCCTACATAGTATTTACAGTATTATTGATTATATTCCACATACTGTATTTCACATCCCCATGACTGTTTTGTGACAACCAATTTGTACTTTCTAATCCCTTCACCTTTTCGCCCATCTCCCAACCCCCCTCCCATCTAACAACCATCAGTTTGTTCTCTGTATCTATGAGTCTATTTCTGTTTTGTTTGCTCATTATTCTGTTCTTTAGATTCCACATATAAATGAGATCAGATGGTATTTGTCTTTTTCAGTCTGACATATTTCACTTAGCATGATATTCTCTAGGTCCATGTTGTTGCAAACAGTAAGATTTCAATTTTACTTGAGTGGGTGGTGGAGGCCTCAAGGACAAGGTGATATCTGAGCAAAAAAGATATAAGAGAATTATCCATGAGATGACCTGGTGAAGTCCTTATTTTAATAGATGGAGGTATTAGCCAGTATGAAAGTAGTGTGTCTCCCAATGATTGATTTCTTCGTTGAAACAGAGTCGGATGAATCCCCAATGTTAAAGCTTTGACATAGTTTTAATAGTATGTGTTTTAAAAAACCTGAAGGGCAAAGTTTGACCTTTTCTTGTCTTGAGAAAAAGTGACATTTACCTGTTGGCCTTCAGCCTGGGAATGTTTTTTCAATATAAGCTTCACCTTCTAGTTCAGGGACCTAGAGGGAGAGATCTTTCTTTTCACTTCCTCCATATATAATGTGATAAAATTCTTACTGCTTAACTTAAACTCTAATTTATATAAAGCTTTATGAAAAATGTAAATAAAAAATGTTTTCTTTGTCGCCCCTTTATAGCATTTTAACCTGTAATATGTTACTGATATCACAAGATGGCAGCAGCTGAGTCATAATAGAGCTATTCTGTGTTGAGTTGATGTTTTAAAGCAAGATGATAATTACTCAACTTTTACTTTAGGAATCTAATAAAGAACTCTCTTGTTTTAAAACACTGTAATATAAGCATATAATTCCAAGTTTGGGTTTTTTGTTTGTTTGTTTCTTTCTTAGGCATTTTTTTATGAGCTTTAAGCGATTTATCTTTCTCTTCTGTACTGTTCTGTATTAAGGCACATATCACTTCCTCCTATCTGCCAACACTATATAAGTATTAACGAATTTGTAGCTCTCAGTTATGGTGAGTTTTCTGCTTAACTATTTTTTATTCTTTCATGAAAGCAGTGGACATAGCATCTTCTCTAGTTTTGCCTTAGGAATTTATATATGTTAAGTCCATTTTTTTCCACAGAACTTGAGTTGTTAAGCTGAAACCTGCAGTTGTAACTTGGTAACAGAAAGAAAGCTTTTTTATAATACTGGACAATTGTTGAACCATGTTGCAGCAACAGCATTGGGCCAGGAAGGAGAAAGCTTGGCATAACAGAAAAATCAAGAGTTATCTGAGATCTCTATGTTTGAATTTTGGTTTTGCCATTTGCTAGTTGTGTAGCCATGGCCAAATTACTTAACCTCTCTGAACTTCAATTCCTTTATCTGTAAAATGTTAAAATAATAATAATATTTACCTCATAAGATGTTGTAAAGAATGATTAATATCCAAGACATATATAAAGTGTTTAAAACAGTTCCTGAACCTAGGAAATACTCCATGAATAGCAGCTATATTGATAATGATCTTGAGACTCACTTTTCTCACCAATCAATGGAGAAAAATACTACAAATTGGGGAGAATCAAATGAAAGGATATATATATATATATATATATATATATATATATATATATATATATATGGATGCTTTGAAATCTGAATTCTATAAAACAGCATTGTATTAAAATATATGGTAAAAATAGGATATTGTTTTCCTATTTCATCAGTCCTCCCTGGGAATTAAGATCAAATAACAGATGAGAAAGCATTTTGCACAGCAAAAGCATTATGTAAATGTAAGATAATCTCATCATCATTGCTATAAGGGTGCGCGCATATCTTCTCATATGCCCATTACTGTTACTTGGAATTTTTTCCATGGATATTTTAGTGGGGCTGAAGAAGAGAAATAGCAATAGTAGCCCCTATTAAAATGTCCATGCCTTCTTTAGGGTAATATAGTATTGCTGTTAATAGGCTCTTGAATGAGCTACATATTGATATTTAAATAAGAGCAGTAGGGTTATTTTTCTCTTTTGTTTTTGTTTGTTAATTTATTTGTTTGTTTGAGAGAGTGGGTACAAAAAGAGTAATTACTTGGCCTGGGGGAGCAGGGTAATGGTAGGGAACTAAATGATGATAAATGGGAGTCGAGAGAGATGTAGACTAGAGAGAAGAGGCACAATCAGGGAAAGGGAATCTTAAAAGAGAAGAAAGTGGTTTCCAATAGAAGCTTTAACTGCTAGTTATTTTGTTTTATTATACCAGCCTGGCAAGAGACACAGACATCAGCCCTTAGAAGGAACGATGTACTGTTTTTCTTCTGTTTCTCTTCCCTTTTCTCCCTTTCTTTCTCCTCCTCTTTCTCCCTTCTTCCCTTCCTTTTGCTGTCACTTACAGAATATCTGGTATGTGTATTCGTCTTCGTGTGGCATCTTTAAGCTGCCATGTCCCTTTGCACACTGGTTGATATGTAACAGTGAACCTCTGGAGTTCATTGTGCTGTCATAGCCTCAGTTCTGCCTAGCTCTCTTGGACTTGTCCCTTTCACACAGTCTCTTCTTTCTTAACATCTCCTCGTTCCTGACCTGGATACTAGTTATTTTCTTCTTCTTGGACTTGCTATCATTCTTTATATCAGTAACAAAGATGAGGCAGACCAAGGCGTTTCATTTGGTCTTATACTTTAGTAAGAGTAATGGTGTCTCATATGGATAGACCATTATGTAGTGAAGAAAGATTGCTTATCTTAGATGATTCTCATAATGGCTTAGTGAGCCAGGTAGGGTTGATGTCACCATCCGTATTAGAAATGAGGAAGCTGTGGATAAGCAACTTATCCAGGATCATGTTGTTAGAAAGTGATAGAGTCAGGAATTTGCTTTCACGCCAAGAATTTTCCCATTGCACTATGAGCGAGTAAGGCTAATTTTCCATAGGATGTTGGAGATAGTTTTATGGCTAGGTGGCTTTGATTTTGTGTGATGCTTAAGACTTAAGTTGAAGAGACGGGTACATCAGGTAGAGGAAACTACTTGAGCAAAAGCTTGTAAGAGTAATGAAACCTGCTACCTATAAATGAGGTTTGGGCTAGGCACTTTTAACATATTATTTCTGTATCTCTATAGCAATCCAGCAAGGTATTTTCTTGATTGATTGCTCACCTTGTTTGAAATAGGATTTGAGGTTGTAGGTAGGTATTACTGTTTCTAATTTAAAGAAGATGGAACTAAGCCTCAGGGAAGTTAAATGACTTAGTGAAAGTCACACAGTAAAAATGTAGTGTCATGGGGATTAAGAAACATGTGCCTGTTATCCCATGCCCCTTCCCAGGAAAATATGGGAAAGACTATGAATAGTGAATAGTCAGGTTTAGCAGGCAGGGGAGCCAAGAGTGATAAGGTCGACTAGGTGATTCTCGCTGTCTGATTGAGAGCTTTAAACTCTATAGAATAAGGAGTTTAGACTCTCGTCTTTAGGCAGTTGTGAACCATAGAAAGTTTCTGTGCAAGGGAAGTGGCATTATGAGCTGTGCTGAGGAAGATTAAGCTGGCAGCGTCATGCATCATAGATCAGAAGGGAGAAACTGGAGGCAGGGAGACCAATTAGGTGGCTGTCACATTAGGAAACGTGACAACTGGATGCCTGGAGAACTATGTATTACTGTTCTTGAGGATACTGAATAGTGGATTTTTCTTTAGATGTATCATTTCCCATGGGGTAGCAACTTGATTTATAAGGAACAAAATTATGTTAAATTTAGCAAAAGCACTAAAACTAACTTGCAAAGAAAGGAAAATCCTGATTGCAAAATTAGTCACCTAGAGGGGCCTGTGAGTAACTTACAGCGCTGGTGGTTGCTGTGCAGAGGCTGAATGTTAGCTCAGCATTTACCTATGAATAATTTATAGTAATATTTTTCTTTGGAGTACTCCACCTAACCTTCTAATAATATGATCCAAAATGGTGAGAGTACTTCAGTTTTCTACCGAATATTATCCAAAGATAATGAAATTGGATCACATTGATACTTTCTAGAAATACTGGACCTCAAAGGATATGTTATTGAGATGATGCAAAGATATTCAACTAAATTCCACTAATATTAATCACTTTGAAATTTCTCTAAGTTTGACTTTTCTCTCCATTCTGGCCTGCCCTATAGATTTCAGACTTCTCAGCCTCTATAATTGCAAGAGTCAATTCCTTAAAATCAATCTCTCTTGTCTCTGTCTCTCTCTCCTATTGGTTCTGTTTCTCTGGAGAACCCTGACTGATGTAAGCCACATATTTTAATAATAGCTAACACTTGTCTAGCACTTATTATATTCCAGGCAGTTATCTAAACATTTTGCATATATTAAGTCATTTAATTCTTATCACAGTCATACAGGAGAGGTGTTATTATTTCTCACATTTTACAGGTGAAAAACACTAAGGTACAGAAAGTTTAACTGATTTACCCAAGGTCACACAGCTAGTCAGCAGAAGAGCTAAAGTTCAATCCCAGGCAGTCCATTTTCTATAACTCTGCTACATATTTCTCAAAATGATAGATTGTGTTTCTGGACACAAATCACAAAACCAAATAGATCAAGTGCAGATCTTCATTTAATTCTTTTTTTCTCTCTGTTTATGATGGATTTGATTTTGCGATTGGTACCATCATACTTACGACTGGCCTAACATTAACACTGTTTTGAGCAGTTAACACTTATGAAGCATATTAACTAGATACCAAGCTCTTACTACACACACTGTCTCATTTAATTCTCTCAATCATCCTGTGACATGGTTTTTATTGTTTACTATATTTTACAATGTAGTAGAAGATTATCAACTCAAACTCAATTCTCGCTGATTCCATCATCTGTATTCTTGGATCTTTCTGCCTCTTGGGGTATCATGAAGTCCTAAGAATTTTGAGGAATCTTATTATTCAAATAGTCCAAGAACTTATCCAGTGCAAGATGTTTTAGGTAGTTTTCCATCTGATATTCATCCATTCTCATCTGGAATCTCTCTACCACTGCAGAAGCCTGAGCAGGTCAGCTAAATGTTAGCTGGTGGACTAAACGACCGAGTCAGACATGTTTTCTGAGGCAGAGAGAGTAAGATCTAAGCTGGAGTTTAGAAGGGGGTGAGGTGGAGGGTGGTATTGACAATCAGAAGGTTTAGCAGCAATATGCAAATACAATTCCAACACAGAAGTAGTGGGCTTATAAATGAAAGGATCTGGGTAAGAACTGTTTTGAAGTAGATACTTGCCCGGGATTCGCTAATAAACCAGTCGCTATGTGGTCAGAATGTTGGCTACTTTAGAAGTATAGGATTGAGATATAGAGTTGACTGTTTTCATTTTGGGACTGTTCTAGTTGTTAGAAAGTTCTCCCATAGATGGAATAAAATCATACTTTATTGAAATGCTACCCATTAGTTGTAATTCTACAACACAGCACACATATACATTTTTTTCCATCAGTCTGAAAACGATCAATTATTCCCTTATTCGTCTCCCAACATTTATTGTCATGTATTTAACTGATATAGGCATCACATGGAGCTTTGGGAAAGACATTAGCGTCCCAGTTATGTTATTTTGAACATTAAATAAGAAAATAGAGTGATGAACAGTGAAGTAGCTACTCTCATTATAACGGTGCTAACTGAAATAAAATCATTGGGGTGGGGTTTTCTAAATAGGGGATGATAATTCAGCCATATTTAGTTATAGCCCAGCTATTTAGAATAAATTACCTTGCTTTACACATGAGGGACATGTCAGTGAAAACCAAAAAAAAAGCTCTGAGACGTCAGAGTCAATTTTACACTCTCTTAAAAATTTGTCAGATTAAGTAAAATAGTGCAAAAAGGTGCTTAGCACATAGCTTGTCAGTAAATATTCAAAAATGAAAGTTTTTTTTAATTTTTAAAAATGTACTTATTTTAAAGTTCAATCTATTGGGGAAAAATTGGTTAATATAAATTTCAGGTGCACAGCTTTGTAATACATCTGTATACTCCGTTGTGTATTCACCACCCAAATTCCAGTCTCCTTCTATCACCATTTATCTGACCCCCTTTACCCTCTTCGTCCACTCCCTACCCCCATTTTGCTCTGCTAACTACTATTCTGTTGTCTGTATCTATGATTTTTTGTTTGCTTGTTTATTTTTGTTTTATATCCCACATTTGAGTGAAATCATACAGTTCTTGTCCTTTTCCATCTGATTTATTTCCCTTAGTATGATACTCTCAAGGTCCAATCATGCTGTTGCAAATGGCAGTAGTTCATCTTTTTTATGGCTGAATAATATTCCTTTGTGTATATGTGCCACATCTTCTTTATCCAGTCATCTGGTGAAAGACATTTAGGTTGTTTCCATATCTTGGCTATTGTGAATAATGCTGCAATGAACATAGGGGTGCATATATCTTTATGAATAACTGTTTTCAAAATTTGGGGGTAGATACTCAGAAGAGGGATTGCTGGGTCATATGGTATTCTATTCTTAATTTTTTGAGGAACCGCCATACTGTTTTCCATAGGGGCTGCACAAATTTACATTCCCATCAGCAGTGAGCAAGGTCCCTTTTCTCTACATCCTCTCCAACACTTATTTCTTGTCTTACTGAAAATTTTTAAATATAGGGAACAATTGCTATTGGCAGACACATTCATGATCCTGAAGAGTGAAATCTGACAGTTTGATAGTGAAAAAAAGGCAGGAAAGGAAAAATAAAATTCAAAACACGAAAAGCACCATAGTCTGAGACTATTACATGTGGGGTGAACTCTCTGAGGCAACTATTCTGCTATAGAATAGAGAAATAGTTAATGCTCAAAGCAGTTTTATTATTTTTAAGTGTGATTTCCATAAGAGAAAAGGAATATGTATATTTTAGAAAAACCTTCATGCAAAACAAAAATAATTTCATTTTAAAGAAATAAACTCTAAGATACCTGAAAAGTTCCCCTTTAAAATGACTTGTTCCACATAGTTTCAGATACTGTGTTTCCCTGAAAATAAGACCTAACTGGAAAATAAGCTCCAGCTTGATTTTTCAGGATAACATCCACTGAACATAAGCCCTAATGCATCTTTTGGAGCCAAAATTAATATAAGACCTGGTCTTATTTTCGGGGAAACACTGTAACTAGGTGTTTGTTTGGCTTGGGTTGGTTTGGTATTACTATGTCAGATTATTTGACAACATTCATTCAACACACATTGATTACACACTTTATGCCAGGATCTCTGTTGGTTGTTCTGGGGGATATAGAAATGAGTGAGACCTGATCCTTGCCCTCTAAAAGGAAGACCCATGTCTTAAGTCCCATGTAGCTTAATATCAACTGGTAAAGTAGAGATGAATATAAAGTTTCATGAGAACACAGTGCAGGTTTATTAAATATGGATTATGTAACTGCTGCCAGAGGAAATCCTGAAAAAAAAGTTATTACCTAGAACTGAAGGTTCTTGTCCTCTAGAACCTGCAGTACAACAGCAAATGGCTTTGTTTTCTAATATTTTTCTGGGACGGTGGTGAAATGACTCCCTGTGAAGCAAATATATCTTCATCAGAGTTCATTAGCTTTGAGTAAAATGAAACAAAGGAGGCATTACAAAAAAACACTTATGCAATCATTTCTTCACTTTTTCAACACACTTTTATTGAGCACCTAGAATTTCTCCCCTGTGCCATGTACCAGGGATGCAAATATGAATGAGACCCCATTGTATGTAATGGAAGCCAGAGTGTTGCCATGGAAGGAACATGGGCCTTGGAGCCAAATGGGCTGCAGTAGCAATCCTGCTTCCCCTATGTATAGCAATGCGGTTTTCAATCTAAACCTCCTAATTTGTACAATGAGGATAAAAATATTTGTCTTGATAGTTATTTTGAAGGTGGAACTGTATATGTAAAGTACCTACTTTGTTTTGGTTTTGGCACATAGTATGTGCACAATAAATGGAAGTATATAAATGACAGTGCTCAACTTTGAAAAGCTCAGAGTCCAGAGGGCTGTGCAGAACGCAGTCTATAATATGATATCACACAACTGGGAGTGCCTTAGTTTACTGGATAGAAAATGGAGGGCTTCTCAGAGCAGGCACCTTGATCATACACTTGAAGAATGTAATGGAATTAAATAGAGATGGCAGAAAGAGCAGCATTTGCAAAGGCAATGCCATTTGAAAGAGAGTGCGTTATCTTGTTTCCCTTGGATACTGCAAGCTGCTCTGCAGGGCTAGGGCCGAGGATAGCTGGTGGGAGGTAAGAAAGGAGTATAGACTGGATCAGATTGTTAAAAACCTTATACATTCTCTAAGGATTTAGGTAGTGGGAAGCCTAACATGGGAAAATTGTTAGCGCAAAATAAAACAGGAGTTCAGTGGCAATAGCCTGTGAACTGTTGGGAAGTTACACCCATGAGGCCTAAAAGACAGTAACTTTCCTTGTGAAAAGCCCTGGGTCACTGATTTGAGAGGGAAAGACGCTTAGCACCATGCTGTGTGAGGAGGAGCTGCACTGTTGGAGCCCCTGGCGGATTCCACGTGGGCACAGTGCTGTGATCTTGGCTTGGCTTTAGTCTTTTTAGCTACAACGGTTCCTATCAATAACTTCGGTGAATATAGTGCCGCACAGCTGAGTAGTAATCATTTCCATGCAGGGATGTACCTACTGATCAAGTATGGCTGGCATCCTAGACACCTGTCCTATTGATTAGCTCCTTGTTATGGCAATAGCTGTACCCTTGAAGTTCCTTTGCAGGGAGAGATGTACAAAGGATGAGAATAGAGAAATAGACACTTTGTCATTACATGGGCTTTGGCCCCAGGCTCTGGTTTGGCATCCTACTGAGTTTGGAAACAGGTGGAGTTTGGAAGTTTTCTTATACGGAGGCCTAAGGCCTACATAAAACAACAACAACAACAACAACAAAACTGCCTTCTTGGTGCCTTTGTTTTAGGCCTTCATCCTTATTTCAGCCCTTGAGATGTTATTGCTTTGATAAGGAAAAGAGGTGGGATTAAATGAACCTAAGGGAAAAATTGCCGAATAAAAGGAAACTATTTCTTTATAAGGCCTAGAACATTAAGATTTAAGGTGGACATTTGTACTTTCTTTATTTTCTCCTTTATTTTGAGAATTATCCCTGATTTCTGCTTGGGTTCTAAAGGCCAAGGGCAAGGAAGCAGATCTTCCTCTCAAGAAGATGGATGTTGGGTGTTACAGGCTTTTGTTCCCTTTTTTTTTTTTTTTTTTTTACTGCCCTGGATGCATGAGATGAGACACTATAAATATGATGAAGCCCCATGGAAAACTTCAAGAGAGACTTTAGGAAAGAATCTACGATTTGGATCCACTAGCTTTTAACCCCTTCTATCTGCACTTCACTCCTACCATGACCCATTTGGGGGCGGGGATTGTGTCTCGGGGTGAGAGATTGATGTGTCCCAGTCTCCAGCTCCCTCCCATCTAGAGATCAATGTAAAAAAAAGTGATGGTCCCTCTTTCCTCAATACTGTTGAGATGTTGTGCTCCTTTTTGAATCTCTTATGAAGAATATAGATGAACTTGAGGGCATTCAAAGGAGAGAGACCAGGAGGGCCAACAAACACAAAACCACATTCACCTCCTGGCCAGAAATGGTGTGGTGACGACAGAAATTGTATTTCATTCATCGCTGTTTATATTATCTAACATAGTGTCTGTTATCTAACATTGTACGAGCTTAACAGATGATAAATGCTTTTAAATGGATGAATGAGTCAGTGAATGAATACATATGAGAGAATTTAGAATTTAATTTGTTAGAGATGTGAGGTCTGACAATTAAGTTCACGAACTCATCCTAGAAAAAGTGCTACATACCTCACTGCTGAATATCACTAGAGTCACCTTCGAAGTACTCCCCTTGGGAAGCTATGCAGTAATGCCAGCACCTAGTCCACCCTTCAAAGCAATTTTGGAATGATTTTTCTGGAATGGCCATCAGAGCTGTCGTTGTATTACCCTTGATGTCCTGAA
This sequence comes from Rhinolophus sinicus, assembly GCF_036562045.2. NCBI lineage: Eukaryota > Metazoa > Chordata > Mammalia > Chiroptera > Rhinolophidae > Rhinolophus > Rhinolophus sinicus. Next base: position 110,123,026 of record NC_133756.1, read on the forward strand.
TGTCATCAAAATGTCTTCCTTTCAATATTTCCCTTATCTTCAGGTAAAGAAAGAAGTCATTAGGGGCCAGATCAGGTGAGTAGGGAGGGTGTTCCAATAGTTATTTGTTTACTGGCTAAAAACTCCCTCACAGACAGTGCCGTGTGAGCTGGTGCGTTGTCGTGATGCAAGAGCCATGAATTGTTGGATAAAAGTTCAGGTCGTCTAGTTTTTTCACGCACTCTTTTCAACATTTCCACATAGTAAACTTACTAACTGTTTGTCCAGTTGGTACAATTCATAATGAATAATCCCTCTGATATTAGAAAAGGTTAGCAACATCATTACAACAAGTTTGCGAACTTAATTGTTAGACCTTGTACATAAACCAAAAGTAATGATGTTGCTAGTTGCCTTTCATGGGGAAGAAGACCCTCAAAGGATAGATCTAGAACAGGTTGCGGTTATATGGAGGCTGATATAATTAATGAAATTGACTGTTAGACAATCATTTCTTAATTATTTTTTAGAATAGTCTAAAATTGATGGTTAGAAATAATTGTCTAGCAATCAATTTTGTTTTACTATAGTCATGGATATTCTATCCATTAAAAGTCAAGAAGTGAAAATCTACTGATATTGTCTTAATTATACAGAAAATAAGGTAAGTGGGATATGCATCTGAGTGCTAATACTGTGCCAAGCTTGTTAGGGTATCACATGAATTTTCTCATTTAATCCTCACAACTACCCATGATGTGAGTTCTATTATCATCCCCTTTTTAGAAATTAGAAATCTGAAGCAAAGACGTCAAATAACTTGAAGGTCACATAGCTCTTGGTGGAGCCAGGATTCAAACCCAGAAATTCTCTTTCTAGGGCCTGCACTCAAATAAAGGCAGCAGAAAAACCAGAGAATCAGACTCAGACACTTTAACCCAATATTCACTGATATAGTCATTCATTCGCCCTTTCATTTATTACTTGAAAAAGTATCTGAAGGCCTTTTTAGGTATAGGAAATACAGAAATGAATACAAAACAATTCCTATACTCAAGTAGGTCATCTTCTTGATAGCTATGAATTGCCTTAAATATGCCTAAAAAAATGAAGAGGAGGAAGGCTAATGTGGATTTATTAAATAGTCCACAATTGCTAACGAGGGATTCTGGGGGGTGGGGGGGTAAGACAGGGAGAACATATGGAGAGAGAGGCCAACAATGGGAACTATAGTGGAATTCCGATGGGGGATGGAAAGTGCTCTGGCATCTTCAAGCAAGGCAAGGAGCTGGGACCTAAACAGGCTGATGCCTTGGCAGCACCTAAAACAAGCAGAAGTGTTGTAGGAAATTCAAATTAGAATCCAGAGAATTCAAGGAAAGTTTCTTGAGAGGGCCAGCTGGAGTGTCCACGGTTGAGTTGGTGGAAGTAGTTTCAAACTGAGGGGTGTAGAGCTGTGACAGAACCTCACAGGAGGCAGAAGGAGCCGACTGATTTTGAATTCCACTTTTGCCATATGTTAGGTACATGATCTGTACTCTCTAGGAACCTCAGTTTTCTCATCTGTGAAATAGATATTATAATACTTCTATCAAAAGATAATTATGTGGATTAAACGAGATTAAATGCAGGCAAAATATAACACTTTGCCTGAACAAAGTAGGTACTCAGTAAATGTTAGTTCCTTTCTCCAGTATTCAGCTTCGAGTGGGGCAGAGCTGGAGCTTCTGCTGCTTTGTTAACTCAGACTTTTTATGAGTTCCATGACAATCAGACCTTTTGATCGACCACAGTTATAAGTTATGGAAGAGTTTCTGTGAGAAGAGTATAGTGATCTCTTAATCATTTTCTCTTAGAGAATTCTTATCTGGTACATGCTTATGAACATTAAAAATATCCAGCTAGCTGTCTACTTATCACAAAGGTCAATTCAGAAAAGGTGTATTGAAATTTACTGTCGTGAACTAAGACCTTCAGAGGTTTGTGTTCTCACAGCCAAGTCACATGTCCCAAGAAATAAGATTTCAGTTCTTTGAATTTTGTTCTTTAAGCAAAATATTGGATTCGATACCTTACTTTAATATTTTCCTAAAAATCTATTTGAGTTAGTGCCTCAACCATTTCTTGACTTACTGATTCCTGTCACTTAAATATTACACAAATAATAGGAAATACCCATAAGACTATGTTTTTCAATGCCAGTTTTAAAGGGATAAGGAATGGTAGAGAGGGAGGTATTGAATAGGCTAGTAAAAATATTCTGTATCCAGTATTTCTAAAGCAGGAAAAGATTTTCAGAAAATGCATTTGCTATGGAGGAAAGTGATAGAAACCCACAAATTGCATATTACTCTAAATTTGGTCTTTTAAAGCATATTTTTTGAAAGGAGGAAGAAATGTGCAAATGTGACTGAAGCGGGTGAAATGCTCTCTTAAACTGTTTGTAAGACTACCACAGTATCCGTTCCTGGGTCCTCAGAATGAAAGGGCATATGGGAACATTTCTACAGAGCCAGCTTCCAATGATGCCAGATCCTGATTTCATAATGTATTATCTTGTGATCATTGGTACATTTCTTAATCTCTCCAAACTTCAATTTTCTCATTTGTAAAACTTATCACAGATCAAACGATACTATGTATGAATGCAATTTGTAAACCTAAATCCTCTATAATACTATTGTTTTATTTTTTGATATTTTCTGGAAGCGTTCCTTTCCTGGAAAGGTAAACTCAACCAAAGCTTTGAACGAGTCATTGTGTAGCATACAATGACACTGGTTCATCTGCCACCTCATTGCTGTACAAATAGATTTAGGTGAATCTAAATATTATCTAAATATTTCCATGATCATTTCTCAGAATCACATGTACAAAATAGCAGCCTCCTTCATCCTTCTCATCTTTATCTTTATAAAAACATTTTACTGCCTTGTTATTTAAAAACGTTAATCACTTTTTTGTCAATGGGAAAGTCTGATGAATTGTTGTAAATAACATTTCTCACAGATACATCTGCATAATGTTTATTGAGTTTATCTGGTTTCAGAATACCTCCAAATATAAAAAGCTAACATTGATTCTCAAATGTCTGATATTTTGCTTTTTATAAATAGCTATGCTTTTTAAAATTATTTTTATTTTAAAAAATTTTTTATTGGGGAATATTGGGGTACAGTGTGTTTTTCCAGGACCCATCAGCTCCAAGTCAAGTCATTGTCCTTCAGTCTAGTTGAGGTCACAACTCAGCTCCAAGTCCAGTTGCCGTCTTCAATCTTTATTTGCAGGGGGCACAGCCCACCATCCCATGCAGGAATTGAACTGGCAACCTTGTTGAGAGATCGTGCTCTAACCAACTGAGCCATCCGGCCGCCCCTGTTTTTTTTTCGTGTTTTTTTTTTAATCATATACTTCTATTCAGGAGAATGCACTTCTAAGTCCAACTTCTTCCATACTATTTTGAACAGATTTCATTTGACCAAGAAATATTACCCCTTTTAGGCTTGATGTGCACATTTGCATGCCAGTAAATGGAATGTGATTTTTATCTCATAGTTATTTTCATAGCGGTGATGATTTTCGGTTGCCAGAACTATGTAAATGTGTCTAGATGGCCCAGGATCAACTTTTTGTATCATTAGGCGTAATAAAATTACTCCTTCACTGTATATAGCGTACATCGATCTTTATTTTACATCAGTAAAGGCTGAGATCATTTTCTTTCTTCCCTCTGTTATTGCTGTTCCATTTTCTAAAATTAGCTCATATGTACATTGTTTTAATGTTTTTCAGCCTAAGTAATTTATTGTTGAGCATTTTTTTAGTCTGTTTAATCACCAGAAAAATTTGGAGTTAGATTGCTATAATCATTTAAATAATTATTAATTATATTAGATAGCTTATCTGAATACAGATGTTCTAATTATAATAGTTGTCTCTTGATTTGATGCAGGACATGTTGCAAATAATAGTACTAGAAATATTGATAGCAATAATATACCAGAATTTTCTGTAAAGGCCTTGATATCTATCTATCTATCTATCTATCTATCTATCTATCTATTTATTTTTAATGGCCAAAGCATCTTCCTTATCTAGTCCCTTTTAGCAGAAGATGCTGATAATGTTCTTGAAACTTCTTTGGCTCTAATTCTTGATTACCATTAACAACAGTTGTAGGACAGCTTGGTTAGATTTCCAGGTTGCCTGGTTAATTGCAGCATATTTTTGTTTTTTATTCTTTTTCCAATTACTCTCCCTTTTTCTCCCTTTATTTTTATTCTCTCTCTCTCTCTCTCTCTCTCTCTCTCTCCCTCCCTCCCTCCCTCCCTCCCTCCCTCCCTCCCCCTCTCTCCCTCCCTCTCCCCCTCCTCTCAGTATTTCTTCATTTCTGTCTACTTTTCTTCCTTCTTCCAGCAGAGCAAATATAATTTAAAATTTGTCCTTCAGAACACTCATACACTGTAGATGGGAGTGTAGATTGGTGCAGTCACTATGGAAGGCAGTGTGGAGGTTCCTCAAAAATTTACGAATAGAATTACCATATGACCCAGCAATCCCTCTCCTGGCTATCTACCCAAAAAGTCTGAAAACATTTATCCATACAGACAATTGTGCTCCATTGTTCGTTGAAGCTTTATTTACGGTGGCCAAGACATGGAAACAACCAAAATGCCCTTCGATAGATGAATGGATAAAGAAGTTGTGGTATATATCTACAATGGAATACTATTCGGCAGTAAGAAAATATGAAATAGTACCATTTGTGACAACATAGATGGATCTTGAGACTATAATGTTAAGTGAAATAAGTCAGACAGAAAGAGTAAAGAACCATATGATTTCACTGATATGTGATATATAAAACTGAAAACAACAAAAGAACAAGACAAAGAAATGAAGGAACAAAAACTCATAGACATAGACAATAGTTTAGGGGTTACAAGAGGGTAAGGGGGAGGAGGGCTCTAGAAGAGGGTAAATGGGATCTAATATAAGGTGATGGAAAGAGAACTGACTCTGGGTGGTGAATATACAATGTGAGATATACATGATATATTACAGAATTGTACACCTGAAATCTATGTAACTTTACTAACAATTGTCACCCAATAAACTTTAATTAAAAAAATTGTCCTTCAATATAAAGACCATATGAATAGTAATTAGAAGTCATTTTCAAATTTAGAAGTAATATAAGAGATGTTTGCATTCTAAGTATTTGATGTTACTCTTCAGATGTACTTACGATCCTATTAATTTAGACTGCCTTGTGTTATCAGGGGCATATGGTAGAGAAAGATGTAACTAAATAATTTGAGTGCTTTTAAATGAATAATAACTCTTTAATTTTCCACTGAGTTCTCTCAAAATTAAGTCTTTAGAATTTTAAGTGAAAATTCAAATGTTTAAGCATGTTAAAGACTATATGGCATTCTCCAATGCAGTTTATGTACATAATTATCTATACATGTGTGAATGTGTAGGTATGAATATCCACATGTGTGTTTGTGTGTGTCTGTATATATAATTTATTTTCTATATGAGTTAATTTTAAATATCAAAGTAGAATTAAAATAATGGCAAACATTAAATACTTAAATGCTTATTAATAATGTGATGTCAATGGAATTAAGTAGACATCCTATTAATTATAAGCTCACAAAAGGTTATGCTGGCAATATTACTTTAAGTATTATGTTATAGAAAGTTTACCTGAGATATTTAATGACTACAGTAGATGATATACACAAAATTAGTCATTTAATATAATTTTAGTTTTAATTCAATTTTATAAAATTATTTAAGATTCCCTAACTAAATAGCATAAAACAATGACAATTAGAAATATAAGTGATAACTGATATTGGAGGAAAACATTTCCTCAATAATAAACTGTGCCAAGTTTCCTATGAAATCATGTAGTCAGGAGCTAGAGTTAAATATTTCCAACTTTTTAACGTTTATTTCATGACATTTTTCCTGTATTCTTTTTATAACTTTTTTCTAATATCAAAATAGTATATGCTTAGTGTTGAAAACTTACAAAACATAAATGTGCCTAAATTAAAAACAGAATGAAAACAAATTATTGATAATGCCATTATACAAGGTAAGCACTGGGCTTTTTAGGGAATGTCTTTCTAAAATTTTTCCATGTAAGCATATGCATGGTTTTGTTTACAAAATTGTATACTTAACTTAATGATAAACATAGATAATTTTCTTTTTTTGATAATTTTCTATTTGATAACTATTCTTTCCATGTATTTTTAATGAGTTGATAATTATGATAATATATACCTCATGCTACTTAACAATTTCCTGTATTTTACTTTTATTTATAATATTTCAGTTTATAAATCCTACTTCCATAAGATGTCTTATATACAAATTTTCTTTTGCCCCATATGTGATTATTTCAGGATAAATTCCTGGGAGTGGACTTTGGGGGTCAAACCCCTCTGTAATTTTACACTCATACAATGCAGATTGTACTATTTCTCGAAGATTTTCAGAAACATGATAGTCTAGTTTTCATATTTTCACTCCTCTGAGAGTTCTTTAATCAGTCATCACTGACTCACAGACAATACTCAGTTCTGTGTCCACCTTCTGTACTGAGTAAAGGTCTAGTGTGTGCAAATCTGCTTTCAGCATTTGAGTTTTTTGTGTGTGTTTGTTTTTTAGCTCAGTGATGCTGCTGATGCCATCAGTCAAAAAGTTTATAATTCCAGTGATGGAAAAGACACATCAGAGAAAACATCAAGTGTAACAACTTAGACTATAGAAAGCTAGGGTTTAAAAAAGATAGGAAAACTAAGACTTAATATCAAATAATCAAGAATATCCTAGGCAATTACATAGGAAAAACAGAATTTTATCTAGACCAAGAGAAACTACTTTAGATATATCCACAAAGATAGGAAATAATTGTGTGCATATAATAAATAACAAACATGTAACATTACTTGTATATTATTTGTCAGAGATTTTTACCAATAGGTGTAGATCATTTTCCCTCACATTTGAGACTTTAAGGACTCCTGAGATTATATCCAGGAGTCTCAATTTTTCAAACACTGGTCTAGATTAATTCGTTTTAATTGCGGGTGGGATGGATTCAATAGATTACCTAGATATTCAAACTCTGGTATACATTAAATACATATATTTGCCCTTTCTACTTGTTCATGTTTTCTTTTCCTCTCAGTCTTTTCTGATACTTTGCATTCCCTACAAATCTGCCCCTGTAAATATTGGCCACTGACTTGTACTGTGCAAATTGATATACGAGTATAAGAACACATATTGGAGTGATTTTGTTAGCATCATTCCTCAGCCGTCCTTTCTTATACTACATCAGAATGGGCCGCAACAGCTGCTCTGATATTCAACAAAGACTACCCTCTGTCTCAGTTGAGTCTGTGCTGCTTGCTACTCTGATATCCCGACTCAAAAACTATGGTTTCCTCATTCATTTGTGCACATTTTCTTGGGTTGGTTGAGCAGTAGGGTTCCCTTTCCCAGTTCAATTAAGGCTTAGATCTAACATAATGCCTTTTTGATCATTGTCTCTCTTTGGCATTCTTTCCCTCCACCAGCTGTGGCTTGAGGGAATCCTTCATCAGTGGAAAGTAACCTTTGCTATCTTATATGAGAGGATAGTTTGGACAAAGGAAGCAATTATTATAGTAGATCCAGGTTTTGCATGGCCTAAAGATTTTATAATTTGGGAGCATCTCTTTAATGTAAAGAATATGAAATTACCAATACTTTGATCAAAATTTAGTTTTTTTATTGATAGTTTTAAAAAGGTTCTTTTAGCTCTACAAGCTGTTATTTGTAATTTCATATTAGAAAATTTTAGGATTTTTAAATAATCTTCAAATCTGAGAAAACATGTATCAAGGTTTTCATATATGAGCTTTTAGAGGCATGCTTATGATTTATTGGAATAGCTATAGATTTGTACTGTTTAAGCACAGAAATTTTGATAATGTCTATTTCATTCAATTCCCTCAAATTAGAAAAAAAAATGTGGAACATTTATAACTGTATTTGCTGCATTATCAACTATCATCCTTGATAAGTAAGAATTTCCATTTTGACTAGGTGTTAATGAAAACTGAATATGCTACCTACAATATTACATGTCTGCTGATTGGAAGAATTTTCCACAGACTAGCTTCTGACTCCATATATTCAGACCTTTTTCTCCTCCACTTTCATACACTTTTGACTCTAGACATCACAGGACATGCTCATATCAAATGCCACCTCTCACCCTGCCCCAGTGGATGGTAGGAGTGTATGCAGAAACCATGGTACACTGAGAATGCTAGCAAGCTAACTATTGATAAAAGTGACTGTGAAATTTATAAGTCAACCCCACTAAACTCAAACTAAATGTATTCCCAACTCAATAACTCCTTTGCTATATGTCCAAAGTATTCTTGGTCACTTTAAAGATAACTTGTATAGGGAAATATAAGAAGATGTTGAAATGAAAAGACACAAAGATCTTAAGTATTTGTGGTTAAAATATCCTTTCTTTTTTTATAAATGTTACAAATGTATGACCATGTGAAGACAATTTTAGGGCTCTTTCTAGGTCTTGGAGGGAATTCATCTAAGAGAGAAGTCCTGAAGTTTAAAGAGTATTAGCTCCACTAATTATCCCTTTGATTATTGCTCTCATCTTCCAGTAAATTGTAAGCTCCATTATCCATTCATCTTTGTATCTTCAAGTGCCTGAAAGCAGTCTGGGAACATAGGAGGTGCAAAATAATTATAAGCAATGGATGAATAATACTCTTCTTGCAAGAAAGAGATGTAGTCTGCATGAGACTTCCCAGGAAAATTGGGCAGTGAATTTAAACCATATTCTTCCAAGATAAGTGCGTGTATAACTTTTTAAAATTTAATCTCATTATTTTATTTAAAAATTAATGCATCTATTGAGTACAATTTTGAGATAGGTGTACTGCTATACTAATTTGCTAGACATAATAACAATGTATATTCTAAGATATTAATTGTGCATTAAACTAATCCAGACACTGATAATAGCAGACAATAAATGTTTGATCAATGAGTAAATAAAACTGATATGTAGTTAATTATCTAGTGTCCTTGATTTATCTGGGTATTTAGAGTGATAATTATGAACTTTAAAAAGAAACTGATTTATAATACTTCAGTTCAGACTTCTCTGCCTTTAAAACCGTCAAAGGCATGCTTAGACGATATTCTTTGTTGTATGATAATTTTCTTATTCGTTTTTGCCCTTGTACATATGAGGTTGGACAATTAAGTTTGCGAACTCATCCGAGAAAAAGTGCTACATACCTCATTGCTGAATATCACTACGATCACCTTCGAAGTACTCCCCTTGGGAAGCTATGCACCGACACCAGTGCCTAGTTTGGAACTCTTTTTCTGGAATGGCCATCAGAGCTGTCGTTGTATTACCCTTGATGTCTTGAATGTTATCAAAATGTCTTCCTTTCAATATTTCCTTTATCTTCAGGTAAAGAAAGAAGTCATTGGGGGCCATATCAGGTGAGTAAGGAGGGTGTTCCAATACAGGTATTTGTTTATTGGCTAAAAACTCCCTCACAGACAGTGCCGTGTGAGCTGGTGCATTGTCGTGATGCAAGAGCCATGAATTGTTGGAGAAAAGTTCAGGTCATTTAACTTTTTCATGCAGCCTTTTCAGTACTTCCAAATGTTAATAGTAAACTTAGTTAATTCTTTGTTCAGTTGATACAAATTCATAATGAATAATCCCTCTGATACTAAAGAAAGGTTAGCAGCATCATTGCAACAAGTTCGCAAACTTAATTGTCTGATCTCATATGACCACTTTCTCCTTTGGATCTGTATACAAACTTCTGTCTTAGCACTTTAGCACTTCATTACTTCATTATAACATTTGTTAACAAAATTCTTGCCAAAAAACAAATTTTGAATTATTTTAGTATGGGGACGATGTTTCTCTCTCTCTCTCTCTCTCTCTCTCTCCTTTTTAAAATCTGGACATATATCCTGTACATTGCCTAGCATTCTGCCTATCTTAGCTCAGGCTGCCATAACAGAATACCATAGACTGAGTAGCATAAACAACAGGAATTTATTTTCACAGTTCTGGAGTTTGGGAAATCCAAGAGCAAGGTAGTGGCTAATTCTGTTTTTCAGTGGGGGTCACTTCTTGGCAGATGGCCACCTTCTCACTGCATCTGCACATGGTGGAGAGAGAGGGTGGTAGGGAGGGAGCTCTTTGGTGTCTCTTCTTATAAAGGCACTGATCCCATTATAAAGAAAATCCCACTCTCCCAACTTCATCTAAGCCTAATTACCTCACAAAGACCCCGTCTGCAGTTATCCCCTGGGGCAGCATGGCTTCAACATATGAACTGAGGGGCAGGGCATAGTTCAGTCCATAGCACTGTCTAAAATAAAAGAGGGTCTCAGTGGCTTCAGAAATGAGGCCCTGCTATAAGGAAATGTGCAAATCCATCGGTACTACTGCAAAATGTTCTAGTTCCTTGCTTTGATTCCTGGCCCATTCTTTCAAGATTTGATTTTAGATTTGTTCCTGGACTCCAGCTTCTGTGCTCACTGTGTTGTGGATGTAGCATCAAAGAGAAATACAGTCAGATATTAATTAAAGAGATGAAAATAGATTTTATTTAGGAACCACTGACAATAGGGTTGCAGAGATGATTGTTTTAAAGGGAAGATGAGGGAGTAAGTGAGGAGGCACAGCAAGGGCCCAGTAGAGTCAGAGAAGTGAAAAGTTACAAAGGCTTGTTGATTCATGTAAATGCGATTAGGTCAGCTGTAGTTACTAGCTGGCAGTTATTGAAATGAGCATTCCGTCCTCCTCCCACAGAGACTGGGAGATGGAGGCCCCATTGCTTCCTGATGATTATATTTCAAAGGAAATGTTCTCAGGTCCTTGAGAAAAACACTTTTGAATTGTAGGGGATACATATTCACAACTGTAAGCCACTTTTAGTAAATGCTTTGAGAATGGGACTATCAGAGACCTATGTCAGATATTGACTAGAACAAACAGTAAATTCTTCTGGCAGTGTTGAGCTTCTACAGCAGACATTTTAATGGAGGATTGGGGTCAGTGGGGGTCTGGGGTCATCCTAGGGCCATAGCCTTACGCTGCTAGAAGATATACCAGAGTTTGGTCATATCTCTTAGTGCAATGGTTTGGACAGAGTCGTTATGTGCTGAGACTTCTGCAGTTCTCAGTGCTGTCTGATGGATATTTAATAGATAAATGACCTCAGTCCATCATTGAATCTTCTTTTGGCATCCTCACTGCACTCTTTCAGGCCTCTGACCTCTGCTCCTTCCTTTTCAGTTTCACTACTTCTGTCTCACCATTAGCAACTCATAAAGAACCTACCCTGTTATAGAGTTCAACATAGAATACTCATAGACCAGTTAGATTTTAAGCTTATAAGAAAGGTATTCATCTCACAAGACAGTGTGCATATGAGTATATGTATATACACATGTATGTGTATATATGTAAATATGTGTATACATACACACATAAACACACAGAAACTACAATTATATTAACATTATTTCATTTTTTAAAAATTAAAACAATCTTTTAGAGCACTTTTAAGTTCACAGCAAAATTGAGGGGAATGTGTAGAGATTTCCTAAATATACCCTGCTTTGCCATGCATAGCTTCACCCACTATCAACATACATCACTGGGGTGGAACATTTACTGTATACGACACATCACAGTTACCTGAAGTTCATAGTTTACATTAGGGTTCACCATTGGTTTTGTACATGCTATGGGTCTGGACAAGGGCATAATGACATGTATCCACCACATGTATCCATTATCTATCCATCCATACAGAGCATTTTCACTATGTGCTTTGCCTATTTACCTTCCCCCAACCACAGACAATCACTGACCTTTTCGCTGTCTCCATAGTTTTGCTTTTTCCAGAATGTTATATAGTGGGAATGGTACAGTATGTAGTTTTTTTTTCAGATTGGCTTATTGCACTTAATAATAGACATTTAAGGTTTCTCTGCATCTTTTGATGGCATGATAGCTCATTTCTTTTCAGTGTTGAATAATATTCCATTGTCTGGATACACATACTCAAACACTATTTCTTAAGCTGCATCTGCTATCACAGGTAAATATTTCTAAGCATCAAAGTAGCAGTTAATTAATATGCAGTTGTAATTAGTTTTCAATCTCATGGCACGTGGCCATCAACTATGATATATCTGATAAAGCTACATTTGTTCCCAAGTGAACATAAGACATTCATAAATAAAGCAATAAAAATAATAATCCCCAACAGAATTTTTAGACCTAAGGCGTTCATAAAGTATAGTTTATTTCCAACATTTAATGAAAGCACTGTGTGGTTTTTCCTTTTTAATACTTATAGTGGCCATACTCTTTAAAACATATCCCTGAATCTGTAGTCCCTCCCAGAACAAATTAATTTCACTGACTACATTTGGAATTTTGAAATATCTTCCAATATCATTGCTAACCATGTGTACTAGCAATCATCCCTAGAATTTGTTCCTTAGCCAAAAGATTCCCAAGTGTGAATCTGTGATACCTTGTCTTTGGTTACCAGACTATGCTTAAGCCCTCCGGTGGGGCCATAGGAATGATATAAATACATATTTACATCATATGAATGATGTAGCTACATAGTCTCAGATTTGGTACTTACTCTTTGCTTGGATTTCTGACATTCTCACATCTTATCACAGCGTCGTATCTTTCCCTATTTGGACTTAGTAACCTTGCTTCAGACTGCCTGCCTTTAATGGAATGGTCACTCCATTGAACACTTTCACTCGGAATTTTTATCACTTTCTTCTTACCCCCACAGCCATCGCCACCCTCATTTCCACCCCCATCCATCGCAAATCTTCCGTGCTCTGCAGCTGTGATTATAAGCTGCTATACTCTTAACTCATGTCCATGAGACATGGCTGGCCAGCAGGAAGATCAAAACTTTCTGGCTGATTTTAAATCTTCTAAGTTTGTTAAACTCTAAAAAAGCTTTAACTTTTAGATATCTGTCATGTTGAGAATTTTTAAGTGAATGAAGTCAAGAATGTAAGCATATTAGAACTTTAAAATAGTAATAGTCAGCATAGTTTGCAAGAGTGGCCACCACAAAAAGAAGGGAACTCGCTGGCATCGGGACTAATTGATGAGGCAGTGAGAACACTAAAAGAGGTTTTGCCATTACCTGGGTAAGTCACTGAGCAGACTAGCCCTCAGTCCCTTTGGTTGTAAAATGGCATAGTAGTGTTTATCTTAGCTATCTCCCAAAGTCCAGTAAGATAGTGAGGATAAAAGTGCTTTGAAAAGCAAAATGTGCAGCACAGATGAGGAATGATGACTATGCATCTGGTCTACATTTCTAGGGTGGAATGACAGGGAGAACACTAGCAATAATATATATGAGGCTGGCGTCTGAGATCAGAGAGCTGAAATAAATAAGGTCCTAAGCTTCTTTAGGGTGGCAAGTTGCAGAAAATGATGAATGTTGTCAAGACAATTGAATTTGGAAGGGGACCAAAACAATGATTGGAAAATGTGCTTTGAGTTGCTGAGACATTGAAATACAAGGACCAACAGAAATATCTAGTATAATATATAGTCCTATGATTTAGGAAGAGGATGAGCTAGTCTATATATTAATGTTTATGCTTAGGCTATCAAGCAAAGCCTTTAATCTCTTTGTTGAACTTGGAAAATCAGACTTTTAGGGAGATGCTAAATATTCTGCTGTAAATTCCTTGACTATCCCTTGTCTTTGAAATAAGGCAGCCTTTGGCTATGAGTAGGGAAAGATTGTGTTCCCCTGGAGAGTTTGGAAAGCTCCTTTGTCACCTAAAGTCTAGGTGTTAGAATTATTAGCAATAAGAAAAATAATAAGTAAAACATATAGTTTGTTAGTGATGAATGTTAGGGAAAAAATGAGGCGGGAAAGGGGCCGTAAGAAGTGTCTGGGTAATTTTGGATAGAATGACTAGGAAGGATTCATTGAGAAGATGACATCTGAGTAAAGACCTAAAGGATATTCCTGTGGTCCATGAATGAATCATGTTTCATTTCTTCCTCTGCTAATTCCACTGACCTCAGGGTCAGGAGGAGGTAGATGGACCAGGAGATGGATGGATCAGTAGAGTTACCATTTAACCACATAATACTAAAAACAAATAAAGATAATTTTATTCTTTTCCATCACCTCCTCTTCCAATATTTTTCCAATGATACTGATAGCAAAAGGTCTACCTTTACATTATATTCAGGATAAATGGACTAAACTAGCATACACTGATTTAAGAAACGTGTGTGACAGAAATAGAATTTCTACTTTTATAAATTGAGGTAGAAGAAAGCACAATAAACATTATTTGATTTGAACATTAAGTTTCATTAACATATAATGTGTACTATGTTTTTCTAGTGATTGATGCTTGTTAAAAATGAGGTTTTGGTATACCATTCCAGCTTACGTATGTTTAGAAGAGGTTCTGGAATGCTATTCCGGTGGGTTCCGCAGCAAAAGCAGCAATGCTCTTAAATTACACTAAAAGCCTAGTTACTGTGTAATACTGATTGGAGACATATGTTAGTTATTGTTATCTATCTTCTGTCTTCAAATTGGATATAGACTCTTGTTAACATTATTATATACAGCTATACAAATATGCAATTATACAACTATAATACAATTATGCAACTATTATGTGATTATATGAGTACTATTAAGTACTAACAACTATTCTCATAGACACATCATAAATTTAGTTAACAAGAATGATTCTCCATTGTACTCACTCAAGCTCCATGTTTGCCTTATTTTATGCAGTAAATAAAACTAGATAATATCTAGTCATGTACAAGGGGGAGGGGGAGAGAGAGAGAGAGAGAGAGAGAGAGAGAGAGAGAGAGAGAGAGAGGTGGGAGGAGATGGAGAGGGAGGGAGGGGAAAAACTCTCGTAAAATGTTAACATTTGGAAATCTGCATGAAGGGCTTATGAGAATGCCTTGTACTGTTTGTTGCAGTGTTTCTGTAAGTATGATCGTATATTCAAAGTGCAAAGTTTAAAAACCGACTTTATTTTACCCTCACATTTTCTGTATAGATGGATAGTCTTGGCATGGAATTCAAGGTTCATTTTCCTGAGATCTGAATGACTTTGCTGCACTGTTTTCTGGTACTCATGGAGACTAGTCTGGTGTTTATTCCTCTTTGAGTAAACCTTGAATTCTACATCAATTTCATTGTTTATTTCTTTAGTCCTTATTCATATCTTTGTTATTTATTTATTTGTTGAGTTTTAAACTTTTTTTTTTTTTCATACTGCTGTAGGCATTCCAAATGAATCCATTAGCAAAATAGGTAACTGTCCTGTCATTCTGGAATTCACATTCTAGCAGTGGGGGTGGTGGGTAAGGGGGAGACATCATCAAAAAAATAATTAAATAAATTATACAGGTTGTTAGAAAATGATAAGAGCTGTGGAAAAACAAAGAGCAGAGTAGGCAAGGGTTGGAGTGGGAGTGGGTTGCCATTTTAGATATGATAGGGTAGTCATCATAGAGAATATGAAAATTGAGCAGGCTTGTAGCAGGTGAAGGAATTATCTCTGTGGATATTTAGGGGAAGACCTAAAACAGAAGCAAACAGAAGGAATGACCAGTGTAAAAATTCTGAGGAATACGCCGTCTGTGTTTTAGGAAAAGCAGAGCAGACAGTGAGGCTGGAGTAGCGTGGATGAGAGGGAGAGCGGTGGAGTGTAGGAGGTGAAGTGAGTTGGAGAGGGAATGGACAGTCAGATCCTCTGTGTTTGTTTCTGTTGCTTATGTTAATGACTTTGAGTTTTGCTCTGAGTGAATGGGTATTCACTGCAGAGTGTTGAGCAGAGAAGTGACATAATCTGCCATAATTTAAAAGGATTACTCTGGCTGCTGTGTGGGGAATAGTTTATAGAGGCCAAGAGTCAAGGCAGGAAACCAGGCAGAAGGCCTGCGTAGTCCAGGTATGACATGTTAGTGGGTCATACCAGGCTGTTAGAAATGGAAGTGATGAGAATTGTTAAGATTCTTGATATACGTTTTGAAGTTAAAGCCAAAATATTCCCTAAGAGTTTAGCTTTGGCTGAGAAAGAAAGCAAGAAGTCAGGAATGTCTTCAAGGTTTCCACTATGAGCAATGAAAAGGAGGAGTGGACATCAGATGAAGTGGAGGAGGCTGTAATTAGAGCAAGTAGGAATGTGGGAAAGATCTGACACTCAAATTTTTACAGGCTGAGCATGACAGTCCTATTAGATGTGCAAGTGGAGATGTTAAAAATATAGTTGGATATATGCAGCCAAGTTATTATTCAAGGTTAATATGAGGTATTTGAGGCCACTTCCATTCCCTCCTTGACGCTCTATTTTTATCTCTAGAATTTATTGTTTACCTTTGTGATGAGCAGAAGTAAATTTTTAGAGCATAATCGCACCGAATTAAAAACCCCCAAGCCAATCTATGATGTCATGCTGCTGGCTTTTCAGGATAAAAAACAGGAATGAATGGATTGGATCCAAGATAGCTTTCACTAAAGGTAAAGGTGAGGCTGGAGTAGAGTGGATGAGAGGAAAAGCAGTAGAGTGTAGGAGGTGAAGTTAGTTGGAGAGGGAATGGAGAGTCAGATCCTTTTACTAAAGGTATCTTGTGATAGATGAGAAATAGTCCCATGACCAACATTTGGATCACTGGCAAGAGTTCTAATTACTCTTATTCTAATACAATACAACCTCCATGATGTAGTGTTTAATTTCGCAGAAACCATTGAACCTTATCCCTTACTTGATGGCTCTATTACATAAACAGCTCAGTAGAGACTTCCTGGTACATATTCATTTATCTCTGATCATTGGTACATATAATAATTTAACTGGAGCTATTTGTTTCATTAGTGCTGTATCCAAACACATTTCATTTTAGTAGAATTAATAGATATTTATTTTTGCTGCCAAAAACAAAGGCACCAATAGCAATCTGACTATGATTACACTTCCTTCCTCTGGCCTTTGACACAAATTCATTACACCGTCCATTACATTTGCCCATTAATTTTATAGCTGTAAGCAGTGACACATTTTTAAACCATATACAGAGGGTGCCAAAAATTTATATACATTTTAAGAAAGGAAAAAAACTGTATTAAAATTCTGATACTTAATATATGAGGTCTGACAATTAAGTTCACGAACTCATCCTAGAAAAAGTGCTACACACCTCATTGCTGAATATCACTATGGTCACCTTTGAAGTACTCCCCTTGGGAAGCTATGCACTGATGCCAGTGCCTAGTCCACCCTTCAAAGCAATTTTGGAACTCTTTTTCTTGAATGGCCATCATAGCTGCCCTCGTATTACCCTTAATGTCATCAAAATGTCTTCCTTTCAATATTTCCTTTTTCTTCTGGTAAAGAAAGAAGTCATTGGGAGCCAGATCAGGTGAGTAGGGAGGGTGTTCCAATACAGTTATTTGTTTACTGGCTAAAAACTCCCTCACAGACAGTGCCATGTGAGCTGGTGCATTGTCGTGATGCAAGAGCGTGAATTGTTGGCAAAAAATTCAGGTTACCTAACTTTTTCACGCAGCCTTTTCAGCACTTCCAAATATTAAACTTGGTTAACTGTCCAGTTGGTACAGATTCATAATGAATAATCCCTCTGATAGCAAAAAAGGTTAGCAACATCGTTGCAACAAGTTCATGAACTTAATTGTCACACCTCATATACCAATAAGAAAAGATGAATACAAGTCATGTGTATACATTTTTTTGCACCCCCCCAGTCCCCCGGCATGTTGATTTCCATATTGTTCCCCCAATGTACAAACATTTCCCTGTATATTTTTGGTGGATAAATATTTCACTGGAGTAGTTACTGATGCTTAAAATATAAATGACATATATGCATATCATTTTGCTTTTCCTCTCCTTGTATAAATTTTCACCACAGGCCAGTGATAACTGAATATTTAACACCTAGAAGCATTGAAGTATATATATTTAACTTCTAAATCATTTATGACTGAAAGTTGACATCTAAAAGAAATATTTTGCTCTCAGGAGAAATAATACAGTGTAGAAACTTTGGTAGGTATCTCTCAGATTAGAGAAATAGACTCAGTTTTCAGTAAATCATCTACATTTATCACTATATAAGGCTAAAAGACACTTGAAAAAATGTGGGATGGTTGGAAAGAAACTAACGTTTTAGGAACACTCAATATATAAGCGAGCTGTTCAAGGTTCTTTACATACATTTCATTAAAACTTCATAGCAACTCTAAGAAGGAAGTGATATTAACTATTTTCAAGACAAAGACAGTGAGGCTAAAATGTTGAAGATATTGACCCAAGTACCATAATAAGAAGTGGGAGACCTGGGATTCAAACTCAGCTTGTCTTCCATGTCATTCTGTCTCTCAATTCTCCCATTTTAGAATTGAGGAAAATATTTAGACATATTTAATGTGTTACTCAAGGTCAGGTAGGTAGTTTATAGCAAAGCTAAGATTAGATCCCAGAGCCTCTCCAGGCTCTCCTGTTTTCTATATTATTCTATCTTCCTGGAAAGGTTCATAAGTCATAATACTTGGAATTTGACCTTATTTGGAAATTATAGGATAGTTCACAATTTGATTTTTCCCTGGAAATAAATGATCCTGGCTATCAAATAATAAGACAGTGAAATTACTGAACAGCTTCACTCTGTTAATATGCTCTTTGGCTGTTTTGGGCTTGTGGCTCTTTTCTCAGCGTGTCACACATCGGTAAGGCCTACTGCTGCACTGAGCCCTTTAGACAGGAAACAGGACTGAAGGGTGAAGTGACGACCCCAAGGAAACACAGTTGCTTCATAAGTGATAGACTGTCATTAAAGAAGAATCGAATGGTAATTTGATCACAGCAGAAAGTTTTTAGGGAAATATTTCCAACTTTAAGTGGAAATAGTAGTCATTCAACCCAGAATTATGTATTGGATGTCAGCTACATATCATATTCTATGTAGGTCTAGAGATGTGAAATTGAATATAATCGAATTTCTGAATTGGAGAAGCTCAATGTTTAGTCATAGTGGAAAACACAGACAACTAAATAAGCAAGTATAGTTCCAAATCCTGTTCCTGAAAAAATACAAAATTAACATAAGCCTCTAGCTTCCTCCCTCAAAGCTAACTGTGGATGGAAACCCAAGAGATAATAAAGAATTATGAAAACACTGGGTATACAGATTGCTATTCTAACTGTTGATGGTATGTTTATCCCTACTGAAATTCTGTTCATGAATTAGGTTTCAGTTGGTCTTGTGAAGTTTTCCTTAACAATTTCAAACAAAAATGAGTTTTACTTCCACTTCTGAAGTTTTATTACTATAATTTTTGATTTCAAAGAGTTGTGGAATGGATAAATGTGTGGATATATGTATGGAAGGATGAATGAAAGGATGGATGGAAGGGCACACAGTCACACAATGTAAGCATACCTGTATTTCTGTCAGCCTTTAATACTATCTTTATATGGTAGTCATATTTGACAGGCACTTAAAAATTCTGATTGCTTTTTTAGTTTGATATACTCTCATGCATTTATTTTTGCTTTTACTTGGCCTTTGAGGTCAAATTCATAAAATCCTCTCTGAACCATAAGTTTAGTACCTATGCTTTCTTCTATGCAATTTATTGTTTCAGGTCTTATGTTTAGGTCTTTGATCCATTCTGAGTTAATTTTCATATATGATGGCAGACAGCAGACTAGTTTCATTCTTTTGTACCTGGCTTTTCAATTTTCCCAGCACCATTTATTGAAGAGGCTTTCTTTCTTTCCATTGTATGTTTTTGGTTCCTTTGTTGAAAATTATCTGCCATATATATGTGGGTTTATTTCTGGGTTTTCAGTTCTATTCCATTGGTCTGTGTGTCAGTTTTTCTGACAATACCATGCTGTTTTGATTATTGTCACTTCTTAGTATAAATTGAAACCAGGGAATGTTATATCTTCAGCCTTGTTCTTTTTTCTTAGAATTGCTTTGTCTGTTCAGGGTCTTTGTGATTCCATACAAATATGATGATTTTTTTTTGCTCCATTTTTTGAAAAAAATGCCATTGGGATTTTGATGGGGATTGCATTAAATCTGTATATTGCTTTGGGTAATATGGCCATTTTAACTATGTTGATTCTTCCAATCCATGAACACGGAATGTCTTTCCATTTCTTTGTGTTTTCTTCAATTTCCTTTAAAAATATCTTACAGTTTTCAGCGTATAGGTCCTTCAGCATATAGGTCCTGTGAAGGAATGAATACCTAATTATTCCTAGGTATTCTTTTTGTTACAGTTGCAAAAGGAATTTTTTTTTTTCATTTCCTTTTCTGAAATTTCATTGTTAGTGTGTAGGAATATAATGGATTTTTATACTTTGATTTTGTAGCCAGCAACTTTACTGTATTCATTTATTGTTTCTAATAGCTTTTTGGTGGAGCCTTCTTCAGGGTTTTCTATATACAGAATCATGTCATATTCAAAAAGTGACAATTTAAAATAAACAGTATTAGGTTGGTGCAAAAGTAATTGTGGTTTAAAAGGTTAAAAACAATTGCAAAAACTGCAATTACTTTTCCACCAACCTGAATTTTAAAAATTCTGATCGCTATTAGAATTACACACTTTTGAAATGAATTATTAATTGCAGTGAATGATTTAGAGTATTTCAACTTTTTTCTTTTTATCTCTATTTTATACTACAATATACAGTTCAAAATTGATTTAGAAATTATTGCATCTGAATTATTAGTGCGTGAGTTGAAAGTGAAGATTTAAAAGATTGTCTTTATTCAACTACTGAGATGAACGTGTTGTTCAGGCTGCCCTAATGCTGGTGAAATTGAATGAGTAGTTAGATACATAGCTGCATATATAATAACATTATAATTTTCTTTTCTGACAGGGACATCGGTAAGGTTAATTAATGCCTGTAATGATTTTTTGTCCCTCTTGATGAGAAGACACTATGCAAACACAGAGTGCAGAGTAAAGAATTACATTAAAACCACAAAGGTCATATTATCAGTGGCTGTAGATGGATTTAAAAAAATTGTTCCAGAAGGGAGAGAATTTAAAACTTTACCTTTAACACTGAGCCACTGTTGCCAGGCTGAACACTTAACTCTAGGTATTATTATAAACATGTTTTCATTTAGATGAGGCCAGCATGTATTACGGACTTAAGTTTCAATGGCCAGACAGAAAGTATAGGGTAAAAATATCTATTTCTTGTCCTCTGATACCCATAGGTGTCCCATTTAATTGTTTGCTCATAATTGATCACTAGGTACTTCCTATCCTACCTATACTAGGTGCCTTGCTAAACCCTCAGGTTAAAGTATCTGACATAAATAGATTCTGCCCTTAACCTGCATGATGTAGATCTGACTCAGAATTTTATTCTCAACAGCATACACCTAAAGATAAGAAATACTCCTGCTGTGCACACTGTCTAATGGCTGTTTTCCAACCACACAGAAGTAGGCAATACAAAATGCCATTATGTTTGGCAGATGTTTGGAGGCTAAGGAAGGAAGAGAATGTCTTGTTCTTCTCAGGCAGCTATAACATAATATCATAGATTGTGTAGTTTACACAACAGATATTTCTCACAGCTCTGGAGGTTGGAAAGTCCAAGATCATGGTGAGGGACCTCTTCCTTGTTTGTAGACAGTTGTCTTCTTGTTATATGGTAGAGAACAGAGAGAGTGAAAGCATGCTTTCTCCTGTCTTTTCTTATAAGGATACTCCACCATCATATCTCATTAAGTCCAAAAGGACTCCATCTCCAAATATCACCACATTGGGGATTAATTTCAACATACAAATTTTGGGGGTACACAATCATTCTGTCCATTGTAGAGAATTAACGTTTTCTGAGCATCTGCTATCTTCTGGGCTTCAGATTTTATTAAATTGGAAAGCTCGTACTGACATTATATTAGGTGTCTTTGTTATGAGGTGTACCTTCCTCTATCATAGAACTTGTTTTACTATGTTTTAATCAGTGGTTTAAGTGTTTGTTTTCTTTTTAGGAGGGTACACTCTTGAGGGCAGGAACCACACCTATCTTACTCATTTCTGTATCTTCATTATCCAGCACAGTGTTTGGGCACAAAATAGGAACTCAACTAATATTGTTAAAGAATGAACACTTTCCAATCCTACTTAATCTTTTCATAAAAACTCCTAATCTCTCTAAACTTTAAAATAGCAAATCGAAAGGTCCTCAGAATTGTTCTGAAAATCAAATTAAAGATACCTCCAGATTTTCATAGGATATTGAAACTGCAGCGAAGATTTTCTTTTGGCCAATAATTACTTACATGAACACAAAATAGTTAAAAGTAGCCAACACACTCCCACTCCCACACCCACACCCACCACCACCACCACCATCACCACCACCACCACAACCACCACTACCACCAGCAAAAACCACCACCAAATAAGGAAACTGTACTCTAATAAAACAACCTTTAAAAGCCAGTGGCCGAGGAGAGCAAATAAAGGCTTTAGAGTGGAATAGAGAGGGGCAGCACTTGTTGGCTTGTAGGGGCATCCAACCTCTCCCCATCGTCCTACCCATATTTTTCCTTTATTTCCAGTAAAAAAACTAGTTGGTAAGTAAGTTATAAGTAAAGGCTGCTGGAAAAGCTGCTGGGGAGTAACAGGTGAAATGATGAAGTAAATAGTGAGGCTGGCTGGACAGTGAAGGGTCCTCGGGATTCCCTCTGAAATACAGCATCACAACTAGCAAGAGTAAATCCAAGGACAGGATGTGTAACAAAATCTCAGAAGAGAGAGTGATTAGTTTTACTCCAGAAACTCCATATCTACTTAGTCTACTTTTTGTCCTTCACTTTTTTATTTCCCTAAGAATGGAAATATCCAGACCTCAAACTGTAGGTGGGGATAGGAATGTGGGAAATAGTACCAAGAAATCACCCACATTACACCAGAGCAAGGAGAAAAACCAGGCAGAATGCCTTTTTATCTTCTGATAAAAAGAAGAAAAAAAATATGACAATCTCCCAAACAACTACAACAAAAAGGTATTAAAAGTGTGAAAAGACAAAAATTGTACATATAATCATATATAACTTATTGATAGAAAATTATGGTGTATAGAGTTAAGAACTTCAGACTTCAGTTCCGTTTTACCTTTCTTCCATCTAAAGACTTATTATGATGTATTGCTCAGGGGAAAATCATCTGAGGCACCAAATAAAAGCACATTTGGAAATATTGATGTCTGCAAAATACCATCAATTAGGGCCCTATAAACCTGTGATAGGGCTTCCTGTATTTCCATTCCTTAAACATATTCTATTATGGAAAAATCAAGGTAATTAAATAGATTATTTTGTCTCATATTGTCATATTCTGAATTCAGATATAGTGTAGAGTGAGACAGTGAGAGTAATGTCAATTTTTATTTAATGACCTCACTACTTTTATCCCTTTACTGTTGTAAAAAATAAATTGCTACTGTAATACAAGCAAAGACAGGATCCATAGGGAATAGTGAAGGTATTGTACTTAGTTTATCCAGATAACTCACTCATGGAAATGCTCCATTCTATCTATCTATTTATCCATTTTGCTTTGAATAAAGAAGTGAAATTGTTGTCATGGAAAAGTATATTAATACCTTTGTTTGAATTAAAAAACAAAGTCAGACTTTTGTCCTGGAAAAAGTAAATATGATTTAGTGATGGTTTGTTAATAACTGTCTTTGTCAGGTTACTTTGTGAGCATTTTCCATAAACTGAAGTGGGCTAATTCCACACTAAAATTTTGATGAAAATATAAATGATCAAAAATTGTGTAATTCAGAGGTGATGGAATAATGGGTATCAGGCCTACTTTTGTGCCAAAAACAACTATAAACCGAGCAAAAGGTATAAAGCAACTGTTTGGGGACATTAGACAGTAGATAACACAAAATTGTGATTCCTGAGGAAATAAACACAGAGGGTGAGTTTTATCTGTATCCTACTTTTCTGCCTGGCAGAGAGCAAACATTTTAAAAGGTGGAGAAAAGTTATATTGGAGCTTATTGCTGCTTAAATGGCTAGAATTTGCAGGGCAAAATGCTAGGAATGAGAGGAATGCCCAGAGGAGGAACTCCAATACTCTGCTTAGGAAATATCACTGAGTCTTAATGAAAACTAAGATGCACAAATGTGTGATGACACTTCGTGAGGCCTGGCAGAGAGCAGCTTAGAGTATACCTGTACTTTAAGAAATATTACAGGAAGTTCTCTAAAATGAAGGAAAACGATACCAGGTAGAAGCTCAGATATCCATAAAGTTAGGAAGAGCACCAAAAAAAAAATGATATGTGGTTAAGTATAAAATACTTTCTTTTCCTCTCATTTCTTAATTTCTTAGACAATTGACTCTTTAAAGCAAAAATAATAACACTGTGTTGTTGATTTATAAAACAGAAAAATGTATAAACACATGAGCACAAAAGACAGACAGGGGTAAATGGAAGTTTGCTATTATAAGGTTGTTACATTCATATGTGAAGTATATGAATTATACATCCATAATATAATATTAATCCATTCTGGATGGTGACATTTAAAGAAGCAGATTGTAATTCCTAAAATAACCACTAAAAATACAAAAAAGCTATAGTGAAGTAGCTAGAAGAGGAGATAAAATAAAATATTATCTATATTATTTAAATCCAAAATAAAACAAGAAAGGAAGTTTAAAAAAGATACGTAGATGAGACAAATAGAAAACAAAGAGCAAAATACTATCCTTAAACCCAGCCATATCGATAATTACATTAAGTTTAAAAGGGCTAAGAACTCCAATTAAAAGGCAGAGATTGTAATATTGGATTAAAAACTAGACCCACCTTTATGCTATTTAGAAGAGACATTTTTAAATATAAATATGTCAGTAGGGTAAACATGAGAATATGAAAAAAGATAAAACATACAAACGTCCATAAAAAAAAAGGTGAGTGGCTATATTAACATCAGACACCATTGATTTAAATAATATTAGAAGAGATAGTGAGGTATATTGTATAACAATAAAGGAAAATTAAATTCTCAGATGTCTTGAAACCTTGGTAAAGAATTACTAAAAAAGATAAAAACCTCACCTCAAATGAGAAGCATTCTAAAATATATATTTCCCGGCTCCACTGGATTAAAAATTTTAAAGCTATTCTCTCATGGTGGCTTCTCTGATTTTTCTCATGCAGTTCTTTCGTGTGAAACGCTGTTTCTCTCTCTTGAAACCCCTTTGCTCTCTGGCAGCCTTCCTAGTCCTTCTGCAGGGAACAATTCAGGGATAAAGCAGACCTCCGCAGCCCCTCATGGTGGTCTCATCATATTTAACCCTTTACTACTTAGTCATTCAATGAATATTGATTGAGCTCCTACTATGTAGTAGGCCCCAAGGATGTAACAATTAATTAAACTCTTCTTGGGAGATACAGAATGGAGAACAGAAAATAAATAAATATGGAGCATACCAAGCAGTGATCTATTCAATAGAAAAACATAGAAATAGGGATTTAAGAAGTGTCATGAGGAGTGGTAAAGTAAGGCCTCTGTGTAAAGGTGTCATCTCTGCAGACCTGGGGAAAGTGAGGTAGCACTTTCAGATACCTGGGAGAGCATCCTGGGTACAGGCCACATGTGCAAAGGTGTTGAATCGGGAGTATACCTGCTGAGTCTGGGAAATAGATAGGATGAGAATGTGGCTAGAAGGGAGTGAGACAGGGGCAGAGCAAGAGCAGAGGACGCCCAAGAGTAGTGGGGGGCTACATCACGTAGGCTTGGGAATGCCTCCACAGACTTGGGTGTGTTTTCTGTTTTGTTTTTCTGAATGAGATGGGTAGCCATTGGAAGGAGTTTTGAGCACAGGAGTAACATTATTTAACATAGTCTATGGTCTTACTCTGGCTGCAGTGTGGAGATTGAACTCTTTACCCTTTAAGGTAGTTAAGAATGGCTTATGCAAGGCAGACAGAAAATACTTGCAGATTTATTGGCCTGTCCTTAATACTAGATTTATGTCAGTGCCTTTTATGTGCCTTGTTAGTGATCCTTTGAGCTATTTAGAAAGATCTTTGACATTCAGCTATTGAACTATTTTTTTAAGGTTCCTCAAAAAATTGAAAATAGAACTACCATGACCCAGCAATTCCACTTCTGGGTATTCAGCCAAAGAAACCCAAAACACTCATTCAAAATGACATATGCACCCCTATGTTCATTACAGCATGAGTTACAATAGCTAAGATACGGAAGCAACCTAAGTATCCATTGATAGATGAATGGATAAAGAAGAAGTGGAATGTGCAATGGAATATTACTCAGCCAAAAAAGTGAAATCTTGTCATTTGGGACAAGATGGATGGATCTAGAGAACATTACGCTAAGTGAAATAAGTCAGAGAAAGACAAATACTATGATTTCACTTATATGTGGAATCTAAAAAAAATAAATAAATGAACAAACAAAACAGAAACAAACTCATAGACACAGAGAACACTTTAATTGTTTCCAGATGGGAAGGAGGTTGGGGGAAAAGTGCAAAAGGTGAAGGGATTAAGAGGTATAAATTATCAGTTATAAAAATAGTCCCAAAGATGTAAAGTACAGCATTGGGAATATAGTCAATGATACTGTAATAGCTATGTATAGTGTCGGATGGGTACTAGATTTATCAGGGATCACTTCATAAGTTATATAAATATCTAATTGTTATGTTGTACACCTGAAACTAATATAATATTATATGCCAACTATAATTGAAAAATTTAAAAACATATTTAAAAAACACAAAAAAC
This sequence comes from Rhinolophus sinicus, assembly GCF_036562045.2. Taxonomy (NCBI): domain Eukaryota; kingdom Metazoa; phylum Chordata; class Mammalia; order Chiroptera; family Rhinolophidae; genus Rhinolophus; species Rhinolophus sinicus. Next base: position 110,149,984 of record NC_133756.1, read on the forward strand.
CTCTCCACCATTGCATTATACAGCTTCTCTAGGTAGTAGAGGCAGGCTAAGATGTTAAGCGTGAGAGGTACTAAGTCTTGTTGCTTCTATATTCTAAAATGCCTCAACCTCGCCATCCATTTGTTTATTTCTTAATCATTTGCTTGTTTGCTTATTCATCCATTCAACCTTTTACTTAACATCTAGGTCCTAGATTCCAACATAAAGAAAATCTGGTTCCTACCTTTAATGTGCAAATTTATATTTAATGAAATAAAAATGCAAATTTGTAAAACATCCCTGCACTCCTTCCTCATGTTGCAGACTGATCATAAAACATAAGAACATGGAGAATATAGGAAGAAAAATGGACAAGATGAGGTCAAAGGAGGCAGACTACATAAAAAGTTAAAAGTCTAACAAAATGTAAAATGTAGGCAGCAATTGATTTCAACCAAGAAAAATATAAGCTCAAAAGAAAGCAATAGGTCAAAATGATACAATTAATTCTTAGTATTGGGATTATGGATCAATTCCTTTCTTGATTGTACTTTTCTGCTTTCTCTAAATTTTCTGCAATCAACAAGTATTTTTACAATCAGAAAAAAACAATTCCATCAGTTGTCCTTTTGCTTTTCTAGATAAAGAAATTAGGAGTTTTCAACTTTCATTTAGCTTTGTCTGGTAAGAAAGATGACTGTTTTTCTAATGGAGGGAAAGTGATCAGCAAAATGTTTTTAATCTCTTCCTACAGCTTTAAAGAGGTAAAGTTTAATCAATACACTGATTGTTTTTGCCTTTATTTTTCTGATTTAAAACTAATTCAAGTTTCTTGTTAAAAATATTAGAAAAGCATTGCTTAAAAATTACTTCATAATTTCACTCCCAGAGATAATAAAAATTTACACTTTTCTGTTTTTTCCTATGAGTGTACTTTATATACATAAAAGTAAATAATAAAGTTAAAAACAATCACCTTAAAAAAGACATTTGTTTTTAAATAGTCATATACCTTATGAGTGACTAAAGAGATAACCATTGTATATTTTTGCAGTTAGTGGAAAAACAAAACAAATATTCATTAAACCTATGACAGGAATACTTATAATAATTTTTTTTCTTCATTAAAAGTTATTTTTCTTAACCTCAGATTAAAGACAGGTGATCTTTGCTTATAATTTAAATACATTTGTTTACATAATAGCTCATTTATTTATAAGTTAGCTTATCATTTTTCTTGACATCTGGTGATTTCCTTAACTGATTATCACTGAAATGATCCAGCGACCTTCCTTTCATAGATACTAATCCTGTTTTATCCCAGTTTCTAGTTTTGCCTGTGACCTTCTGTGATGGGGATGGAAAACGAGGGGGGTGGCGAGAGGAAGGGGGGACCGACAGAGGGGCAGGCATTAGAAATGGTTTTCACTTTCAGTCATTCTCACTCTAACTCTCTTCCCTGACACCATTCTATCTTGTTCAGTAGCTTGAGAAGGAAGCCACAATGTCCAAATGTGACAATGGTTAAGAAGATCTAGGCTTCACCAAGACTTTCTACTCTGATGTATGTTTCCTGTTTTTCGGTTTTTTTTTTTTGTTTTTTTTTTTAAACTATTATAGACAGCATCGTCGGTTGATCACTTAACTTTGCCTCTGAAGAGTCTTTGGTGTAAGTTGTGTGTGTCTTTTTGTTTTGTTTTGCTTTTTTTACTACGGGTGGGAGAGCAGAGATAGGCTATAACCCAGGAAGTTTTCAGAATTTCAAGTCACAAGATGAGGATTTTCAGGACTCAGGAACAGTATTATTAATTTTTTGTTGTTTAATTTACTTTAATTAACTTTAGAGGAATCACTCTTTCCAACACATGCTGCCCCCAGTTTGTTATTTAACCAATTCTTCCAATGTGTTCACCCCCATTTCCACACGTATGAATTCATTGCACATTTATTCCCTTTGTATTATTGTGTCTCAAAAAAAAATTTTAAATGTGAAATGGGTGAAGCAGTGAATTTGTCATCAAAGCATTGTTACTCATCTTGTTCATTTATTTGTTATGAATGATTATGCACAGCCTGCTGGTTTATCTTATAATCTCCCCTTTATTTTTGGTATTTATCCATCCATTCAGCCATCTAACCATCCAGCCATGCATCCAGCCAGCCACCTGTCTTACAAATGTGCTCTGCAATTTGCTAAATTTCAAGCACTATAAAATTTGATATGAAAATGATTAAGAATTATACATGTTCAATAAATATTTGAGGTTTGATTACAGTTAAAACAAATGTTTATTGAATCCATTGGAATTTAGTGTCAATAATATTTCTATTTTTATTTGTTCACTTAATGAATTTATTCAGCAAACGTTTAATCAGTGGCCACTATGTGCCAGACACTGCCAGAGGTTAGTTTGTGAGAATGAATAAGGGATAGTCTGTGCCCCAAAGAGTTGTGGTTTAGTGGTAGATAAAGTTGTGGTTTAGACAAAGAAATGTAACAAATGCTTATGTCAGAAAATGAAAGAGCTATAAGAAAGGTCAGTGCAGTATTCTGAAAGCAGCAGAGGGATAGTACTGACCAACCGTGGTCAGAGTCAGTAATATTTAAGCTGGGCCCAGTTCTTGCTACTCAAAATGTGGTCCATAGAGTAGCAGCAGTATTACCTGCTCTCAGGTCATACTCTCACCTGGGAGTTTCTTAGAAATGCAGTTTCTCAGGCACCAGACCAGCCTTATGGAGACAGAACTTGATTTTGACAAGCTCCTCGGGTGAATTATAAGCACATTAAAATGAAGCATTCATTTAAAGTAAGAATAATCTGGCAGGTGAAGAAGGTGGGTAAGTCATTTTAAGCAGAGGAAGAACCACATACAAAGACACAGGATCTGGAGGCACGTGGTATATTAAATATTAAGGTCCATCAGAGAAGGGAAAGGAGAGGATTTGCTAACACACGTGAGTACCAGCCTGTGAAGGACTTATATGTTATGTATAACATTTAAACTTTTTCTGAGCCATAAGGTACAACTGGAAGTTTTTAAACATAAATGGAAAAAAAAAAATGCTGTAAAAAGACAATTCTGGCAGCCATGTGAAGAATGAGTTAGAAATGAGGAAGGAAGTCTGCTGACTACTCAAGAAGTTATTTCAGACGATAGGACCTAAACTAAGACAGTGGATATATGGATACGAAGAGCAGGGACTGAATTCAAGAAATAGTTTGAAAATTGAAATCATGAGAATTCATGTTTCCATGAGGGAGGTGAGGAGCAAATGAGAGATGATTCAGTTTTCTACATTGAGTGTCTGGTTGGAGATCACATGGAGGAGTTAGGAAATATAGGTGAAGGATCTAGTTCCACAGTGATGGGAATATGTTCAGTATTATAGACGTAGTAACTACAAATATCTAAGATATCCAGATGGAGATGTTTAGGAATATCATTTGGGAGCTGAGAAGAGAGGTTGTGATTTGAGACAGAGAAATGGGAGTCAGAAATTTAAAAGCGGAAGCGGAAGAAGCTAGAGGGATGTCTGAGACCACCTCTGGGGTAGCAGCCTGGTAATATCTGCCTCAAATCAATGTAGTCCGCTTTGGGTTATAGAATAAGCAAAGAGAAGGAAAGGAAAGGGAAGGCAGTCATATGAAGAGGAAACGGAATTCAAAGATGATATGGAGGGAAGAAATCAGTGGGGAGGAAGAAACTAAAGTAACAACCAAGGGGTGGTACAAAACAATGGGACCAGGAGCATAAAAAGATAGAACATTTTGGAAAGAAAGAGAAGTGTTTACCAGTCCTTTTCTGAAGGAGAGGAGGTCAGCTTGGGTTAAGATTTGAAAACGGGTGAGCTTGAGATGGAAACTAGAGGATGGAAGATAAAGAAGCTTGTACTTCATGACTGCTGTTTTCTCTACGACGTAAGAAGCAAGGTCTCTGAAGAGAGAGTGGGCTGGGATAGGATCTTGATGAGAGCGATGAAGGTTTATAATAGCCACTTTAGGGTGTCGGAGAAGTAGCTGACAGGAGACAACTAAAAGGATTGCTGGGCAGCGCTGAAAGCCTAGAAGAGGCGGGAAACCATAAATAACTTGTTTTTCTTTTCTCACTCCATCATTCCATGACAGTCCCCCTTTCCTCTCCTGCCTGCTTTCTTCTCATGTATAGTTTGAGCAGAAAATATTTTTCCAGTAAACTGAAAACCTAATTCAGGCAAGAAGAAAAACAAAGGCTTGCATTTCAAACACCTAAGATAAATCTGCTTAGCATTTTATGTTTCAATTAAAATTAATTGGCACGCTTCCCTAATGAAAAGTCATTGTTGAAAACTTGGAAAATAAAGGAAAATAAAAGATAAGATATAGTCCAATGAGAAAATGATTGTTGATACTTTTTTTCCTTCCAGTACTTTCTCTAAAACATAGTTTTGTTTCCTTGCTTATTTTATGGGATGATGCTAATTATAGGTAAACTTCCTGGTGTCTTTTCAACTCCTTAAAATTTGTGATTTTTTCCTGATCATAAAAACAATTTATAGTTATTGTCAATTTTTGAAAATACAGAAGAGTACAAAATGAATATCTAAATAACTCATAATCTAGAGGTAATGACTCAGTTGCTAAGGGTTTTTTTGCTAAGTTGCTAAGCTTTTATTTCACATTTTAGAAAACATATTCTAGCAACATTTCCTGCTAATATTTGATCCCAGTTCTCCTTCGTTAAGTTTAAACAGCATAGACCATAACACAATTTTACCTGGAGAACCTAATCAGTGTAGCCATAGACACTAGCCAGTCAACTGTACCTTTCCCCACACCTTACTGGAAGAGGTAAGGACTCCAGAACCAAATGTGAGAAGGAGGAAGCACTGTCAACGTGTATTAGACAAAAATGTTCCCATGTTTTGGAAAAAGTATAAAGTATTCTTACAAACACCATGAAACCTGCTCTTATCATGAATGTGAAAGCTATTCTCCTTCCTCTCTCCTGTTGCTTCCTACCCTACAGCTGACTTCTGTCACTTCTTATGTCCTCCAGCAGTTGTGGTTCTAGATTCATATGGCAAGAGCTTTTAGGAGTGTAATAATCTCAAACACTGACACAATGCTATGTATCAGGAAGTATTCTAAGTGAAGTGATTTACATAGACTAATTTCATTTTATTCTCACACACAAAAAAATAAGAGATAGGTAATGCATCTATTCCTACTTTAAAGATAATAAAACTAAGGTATGAAGAGATTCATTAATTTGCCAAGATCATATTCCACAAGAGGTGGAACTGGGTTTCAATCCTAAGCAGTCTGTCCCAGAATCCTGCTCATACCCCGGCATGACATCCAGTTGAAAGGGTAGCTGAATGATTTTTCTTGTGTTAATATTTCAAGAACACGTTTTATTTAGATTGTTTATTTGGCGTGGTTGAGGGTTGGTTCAACTTCTCCCAACCTCCACCCCAATTCCATTCTCAGGATCCAATCTTGGTATTTACAACTGCTTTGTAAATTTTCTATTTATTTATTTATTTATTTATCTAGTTATTTATTTATTTATTTATATTAGTTTCAGGTGTACAAAGCAACATAATAGTTAGACATTTAAACCCTTCATAAAGTGATAACCACCTCCCCTAAGCTACTACCCCTCTGACATCTTATAGCTGTTACAATTCCATGGACTATCTTCCCTATGTTGTACTCCACGTTCCATGACCTTGTATACCTATATATTTAATTATAGCTGACACTCATTATTATTCTACTTCAGCTTCAGGTGTGTAGCACAGTGGTCAGGCATCTACACAGTCTATGACATGATCCCCTGATAAGTCCAGTGCCCATCTAGTACCTTACATGATCTTTGCATTGTTGATTATATTCCCCGTATTGTATTAATTACCAATTTGTATTTCTTAATGCCTTCACCTTTTCACCCTGCCCCCAACCCCATTCCCATCTGTCACCCTGATAGATCTAGTGCTTATTTGGCTTCATACCTAGTTATTACAATATTATTGAGTACATTCCTTATGCTGTAACCTACATCTCCATGACAACTGTGTAACAACCAATTTGTACTTCTTAATCCCTTCCCCTTTCACCCATCCTTAATCCCTCTCCCATTTTAAAGAAGTGCCCCTAAGATTCCTTGTAATACTGGTTTGGTGGTGATGAACTCCTTCAGCTTTTTCTTGTCTGGGAAGCTCCCTATCTGTCCTTAATTCTAAATGACAGCCTTGCTGGGTAGAGCAATCTTTGTTGTATGCCATTGCTTTTTATCACTTGGAATATTTCCTGCCACTCCCTTCTTGCCTGCAAAGTTTCTGTTGAGAAATCAGCTGACAGTCATATGGGGGCTTCCTCGTAGGTAACTAACTGCTTTTCTCTTGCTGCTTTTAAATTTTTCTCTTTGTATGTAACCTTTGGCATTTTAATTATGATGTGTCTTGGTGTGGGCCTCTTTGGGTTTATCTTGTTTGGGACTCTCTCTGCTTCCTGGGCTTATATGTCCATTTCCTTCACCAGGGTAGGGAAGTTTTCTGTCATTATTTCTTCAAGTAGGTTTTCAATTCCTTGCTCTCTCTCTTCTCTTTCTGGTATGCCTATAATGCGAATGTTGGTACCCTTGATTTTTGTCCCAGAGGCCCCTTAAACTCTCCCCAGTTTTTTGGATTCTTTTTTCTTTTTGCTCTTCTTGTTGGGTGTTTTCTACTATCTTCTACATCACTGGCTGGATCCTCTGCTTCATCTAATCTACTGTTGATTCCCTGTAATACATTCTTCATTTCTGTTATTATATCCTTTATTTCTGACTCGTTCTTTTTTATGATTTTCATCTCCATTTTTATGCTTCCTGTCTCTCTGTTGAAGTTCTCCCTGAGATCATTGAGCATTCCTATAACCAGTGTTTGGAACTCTGTTTCTGATAGATTGCTTATCTGTTTTGCTTAGTTCTTTTACTGGAGCTTTGTTCTACTCTTTCATTTGGGACATGTTTCTTTGTCTCCCCATTTGGCTGCCTCCCTGTGTTTGTTTCTGTGTATTAGGTAGAGCTGCTATGTCTTCCAGTCTTAGTAGAGTGACCTTATGCAGTAGGTGTGCTGTGGGCTTCAGTGGCGCAGTCTTTCTGGTCACCTGAGACACACACTCCAGCTGTGTCCCTATGTGTGTTGTGTGTGCCCTCCTCTTATAGATGAGCCTTGGTTGATATTTGCACATCGATGTGAGGGACTGACCCTTGGGTTCACTGGTTGTGAGGACAGGCCTTGACCACAGTGGAAGGGTTGTTGTGCAGGGGCTGACCCTATGGAGCAGGATCTGCTTCAGAAGGACTCTGGTGTCTGCCCAATCTGCCCCTTGGGTGTGCTGTACTTGGAGGCAGCTGGGGGATGCTCCAGCTTGTTTTGAAGCTGGCCACTGGGGGCGCCAGCCCCAGGACCACCTTGGAGGGGATCCACTGTAGGTCAAGTTCAGCCACAGCCCATGCCCCACCTGGAGCCACCAGTGGCAACCAGAAAGAAATCCACAGATGGCTGCTGGCTGTGCTGTGCTTGGAAGCACCTTGAGAGGCCAAGCTGCGAACCAAGGCCGGTTCCCACTAGTGCTGGCTATGGCTACAGTACACTCTCATGCCAGATGCTGCTTGTTTGGGTTCTTCAAACCTTTGAGAGACCCTAGGAAAGTCTGCAGCTTGAATCAAGGCAGATGGTCTGCATGAAAAAGTCACTGAAATCAGCCTGGGTGTGCCCAAAAGTTGGGTGGGGCCTGGTCCCAAATTGCCAGGGAGGGGTGAATGAACAGCAGAGACTAAGAAATGGTGGCCATCTGTGTTCACACACCAGGAATGGGGAGGGCTCAACAAAGAAACAATGGCCTCCACCATCTCCCCTGACCAGGAGAAAGCTGCCTCTCCAGCTCCCGTCCCAAGCCAGACAACTCAATTTCCTACATTTGTCCCTGCTGCCTTTCCAGCGGCTGCCCCAGCGCTGGAGCTCAGAGTGAGTGATTCCAATGGTGGGTAAGTCTGCAGGGTTCCTTTAAGGGGAGCCCCTTAGGGTGTAGCCACATTCAGTCTCACTCGGTCACAATGTTTGCTGGTTTTCACAACCAAATATTATGGGGACTTCTCTCCATGGCACTGGAATCCTAGGCTGGAGTGAGGCTGGGATCTCTCACTCTTCTAGGGGTGGAGGGGGGACCCCCTCAGCAAAAATAGCCCTCCAGATTTTTAATGGTCGCACATGGGTGTGGGACCAGCTGTTCCGCATCTCTGACCTTCCTACCAGTCTGTAGGTGGCTTCTTCTGCGTGTTCTTAGTTGAAAGGCTTCAGGTCAGCTTGGTTTTAGGTGATTCTCAATGGTTGTTTTGTAGATTAGCTGTAATTTTGATGTGGTTGTGAGAGAAGGGAAGCATAGTGTTTATCTACTGCGCCATCTTGGTTGTCCCCTCTGTAGATTTTCTTTATGGTCACAATGAAGTGGTCCAGATGTATAGTAAGGCTTGTAGTACAATTTCCCTTGTACTCTAGATTCTTATCATGTTTTCAATTGTTTGTTGTTTTTGCCATCACTGCCATTTTCTCATGTATTCATTTTCCAGAAAAGGATCAAGTTGAAGCAGGTGCTTCTTTCTTTTCCAAGGTTGGGAAATTCTTACGGCATTGTTGTTTAGTCTTCTTAGTCTTTGAAAATTATAAATGATTGTTCAGTTACTTCTAATAGTTTATTGTTTATATATAATAAATGCTGATATTATTGTTAAAGTTAATAACAAAGCTCCTTCCTTGGCATGAGGTTTGCTTGACACACTAAATCCTGCCTTCTTGACTTTCTTCACTGCTGCCTCTTTAGTTTCCAGAGTTGGAATGGTTGCTTATCCATGCCAGCATTGAGAAGTCTGGCATGCTCACTGGTGTTGTGTTCAGAGTTCTCACAAGCTGCTGGATGGAGGAAAGAGAATGGTAAATGTGGTGTCTGCTTGTGCTTATGTCACTGGCAGGCTAGCTAGGCCCTGCTGTTAGAGTTACCCATAGGGTTTCCAGGGGTGCTGCCCCTATGACCAGCTGGAAAAAATGTTAGAAGGCAGTATAGTGCAATGAAAAGAGCAGTAAACTCAGCATTGAATTCATGTCACAACTTTAATTATATAATCCCTTCCTACTCTTCCTTCTCTCCTTCTTTCTTTCCTTCCTTCCTTCCTTCCTTCCTTCCTTCCTTCCTTCCTTCCTTCCTTCCTTTTGTATTCCCAAGAGAAGTATAGCAAAGTAGACAAAAGCACAGGCTCTGGAGTTCGATTGCCTGGGTCAAAAGCCTGGTTTCACCCCCTTACAGTCTGTAGACCTTGGTCTAATTAGTTTTGGGAGGGCTTACTTTTCTTACCTAAAAAACTACCTCATGAAGCTGTTATGAATATTAAATGAGATAATACCAATAAAATGCTTAGACTAGTAATTGACTCATAATAAGTACTTAATACATGTGAGTTACTATTGTGAAACTTTAGACTGTAAGTTTCACAAGAGTGGGTGTTTCTTCAATATCTTTGTCATGCTTAGCAGAGTAGGTACTTCATAAATATTTGTTGAACAAATGAATGGATGAATCTACACTAAATAGCTATGTGACTTCAAGCACATTATTTAACCTCTTTCAAAATGTGTGCTGGGTATTTGGGATATAATGTGTAACTCACATGGTTGTTGGGAGAATTGCATGAAGGAGGCACAATAACCCAGAGTTTCAGAGCAAAGACTTTGAAGTGAGACACAAATAGTTTTGAATCTTATTGTGTCACCAGATATGACATTCAATAAACGACTACTCCTCTTTAAAGCTTAGTTTCCTCATCTCAAAATGGAGATCATGATTCCTTTCTCATAAGGTTGATGTAAGAGTGAAAGAGACATGTATGTATATAAGATACTGTTTGTTTCCTTAAAGTACTTTATCATCAGAAAGAACTTTGTAAGCTTGAGATCACTAAAAAACAGATTTTGACTTTTTTAAATGGACAATTTTCTATGAAATTCTCCTATTATGTGGGACCAAATATGAATATAACCATATCCTGAAAATTTAGACAAGACTGAAGAGAATCAGGATATAAAATTTTTGTTTAAAGAAAATACGTTGATGGTCACTTTGACAAGACAAGTTGAGGTAATTCAAATCTCATTGATGAAATGATATAGTGTCATTACTTAAACCATAGAAGTGTGATTTACCTAAAAACAAAGATGTGTTTATATTCAAACAAAAAGTACAGCTATATGCGTTGTTTCTAATTTCCTGATAAGGCAGACAGACGAAGGATACTAAAAAGGTTTGAATTTTAATATTTAATGAGCCTAGGTAGCATTTTCAGTTTTATGAAATATGGTTATTTTCTCCTATTTGATGTAGAGAAAATTATTTTCTTAAGAACGCAATGTATTTCTCAGAAAAGTTCTTAAGAAACTTCTTAAGAAACTTCTTAAGAACTCAGTAGCCACGAGGAATGTGAGTGCTGTACAATTGCCACTTAGCTGATAATGGAGAGAGGAAGAACATCCCGATTTCCTTGTTCTCCTCCATTACCCCTCAGACATCATCTCTTACTCTCTCCCCTTATCTCTGTTGTGTCTTCTTCTTGTGTCTCTAGCACCCAAATCACACTCCTACCTCAGAGCCTCCTTTGCTTTTGCTGTTTCTCCTACTTTGGCTTTATTTCTCCACAAGTTCACTTCTCTTACCTCCTTCAGGGGTAAACTATCACCTTTTTGGTGCAGCCCTCTGTAATCACCTCATTTGACAATGCAGCATGCCCAACTCCACTTAACTTTCCTCTCCCTGGTACCTGCTTAATATGTCTCCATTGCACTTACCAAAATGTGATACTACGTACCAAGTTTTGCTTGTTTGTTTTGTTTATTGCCTGTCTCCCCCCACCTCTTAGACATGAGCTTCAGAACAGCAGAGATTTTTGTGTGCTTTGTTTACTGCTATACCCCTAATACTTGGAATAGTACATGGCATGTCAGAGGCACTCAGTAAATATTCGATGAATGAATGAACAAATGAACTCTTCAAATTAAGACAAAATACAGTTGTAATTTCTTATGGAAATTTCTGTTGCATAAATAAGGCTGTGATCCAGATGGCAAATCAAACGTGGTTGTGCAGGTTGCTTAGGAACTATGCTCCACACGTAGAATTCAGAAATTGCTCTCTCTCCAATTATAACAGTGCACTAGAGGTTAAATACCATTCCCTCAAAATCCATGTCCATCCAGAACGGTGAATGTAATCTTATTTGGAAGTAGGGCTTTGGCAGATGTAATCTAGTTAAAATGAGGTCATACGGGATTAGGGTTGGCCCTGATCCAGTGGTTTATGTCTTTATAAGTAGAGGGACATTTGGACACACATCCTGAGAGAATGCCATGTGGTGACAGAGGGAGAGATTAAAGTGATATGTACAGTGATATGCCTAGGAATGCCAAGGGTTTCCAGTAATCACCAGAAGCTAGGAAGAGACAAGCAAGGATCCTCCTCTAGAACCTTTAAAGAGAGATGACTCTGCTGACATCCTGATTAGGGGCTTCTGTCCTCCAGAACTATGAAAAAATAGATTTCTGTTGTTGTAAACCACCCAATTCATAGTAATTTGTTACAGCAGCCCTAGGAACTAATACACACAGAAATAGAGTTCATTCGTTCAGTGATTATTCATTGTGTAAACATTTTTTGAACATCAGACAGTATGTTAGGCATTGATAAATGACCCAGTTTGCTTTGTCCTCAAGGAGCTCCCAGCCTGCAGGCAGAGGTCAGTAAGTACAGTTGACCCTTGAACAATGCGGCAGTTAGGGGTGTTGAACCCCCCCCCCCCCACGCAACCAGTAGTCAAAAATCTGCATAGAACTTTTGACTCCCCAAAAACATAACTAATAGCCTACTGTTGACCGGAAGCCTTACTGATAACATCAACACTTGATTAACACATTTTGTATATTATATATATTATATATTGAATTCTCACAGTAAAGTAAGCAAGGGAAAAGAAAATGCTAATTAAAAAGTCATAAGGAAGAGAAAATACATTTGCCAGATTTATTGGAAAAAATAAACAAACCCAGGTGTAAGTGGACCCATGAAGTTCAAACCTATGTTGTTCAAGGGTCAACTGGAAACAGAAAATTATTGTAATGAGTGTTGTGAGAGAATAAAGCTCCAAGAACACAGTAAAGGAGAATATAACCAATATAGCAAGAAACGGGCATCAGAAAAGGCTTTTCTGAAGTGGTAACCTTTGGATAAGTCAGATGGAGAAGAAGAAAATAGCTTTGTAGGCAGAGGAAGACATGTGGAAAGGGACAGAAGCAGAAGAGAAGGTGGTGTAATTTGGGAAGTGCCTGAAGTTGAATTCTGCTGCAGTTGCTTCTAATGGAGTGATTGCAATTGGAGTAGGTTGTAATAGGAAGACATTGTAGTAAAGTAGGTGAGGCATAGTGAGTTCTAAGACAGGGAAGGAGAATTTCCTGCAAATTAACTGGTAGTTTAGAGCTACCTGGGATTATAGAGTTATCTTGATTCTGGTACTTTGTTGCGTGGTTCTGGACAAGGACAAAAAAGAAAGAAACCCTCCGTATAGAAACATATGTTATGTTTTAAGGTGGAAATCATTGTAAAGACTTATAATTCAGAATTTCACTTTTTAGCCATTGTGTGTGATTGAGTCTCTCTCAGTGGTTGTGTGTGTGTGTGTGTGTGTGAGAGAGAGAGAGAGAGAGAGAGAGACAGAGAGACAGAGAGAGAGAGAGACAGAGAGAGACAGAGAGAGAAAGAGAGAGGATGGGTGGTAGGATCTGAAATATTCCCATTTTAAAGGTTTGATCTTTAAGGGATTGTATGGTAGTAGAAAATGCATTGGGTTGGAATCTTGAGTGTAATTTTATCTTTTGGAGTCTTGGCCTCCCCCTTTGTGAGTTAATATTTCCTTACTGATATCACAATATTTTTGTTGAGATACTATAAAATTATTGTGAGTTTTCAACTGTTATACAAATATGCCCTGTAGAGGCATGAATTATTATTAGAGATATTTCAACCATAGGGGGCTTTGCAACGAGGTGACCAACTCTAGGATTTTGTGATTTACATTTCTAGTTAGGCATTCACTGAAATCAAATGCATTTTGTTCCCATTTTCCAAGCATTGTAATGCCATGAAAATCAACCTGAAGTGCTACAAGACTTTAAATAATTTGAGATAGGGCACCTGAGGAACTTACCTCTGAGTCTCTCATAACTGCCCCTACCTGGCACAAAATTTCTGGTCAAAAGCCTTTGTTGGAGACATGAATAAGTGAGCAACAACAATACAAAAGATAAATTAATGACGTTCAATATTTCTGTGGTCTCACTGTTGGATTTTAAGCCCATTGAATTCTTTCAGAACACCGCATTATTATTTTCCTGACTAAGAATTTTTATTTTGTGGTGTTACTAAAAATTAATAAGAACATAAAGTCTGAAGGGACCAAGACTAGCTATTTGTATGATTCTGTGTTACTCCATTGCCTTTTTAGTTTTTTCTTTTAATTATAGTATAATTGCATTTTTTATTTGCTTCAATATTTTTAAACTTCTAAATTATTTTTATAACATACTTATCTGTTTAATTATTGTCCTTCTCCTTCACTAGACTCGAGGATCCTTGAGGATGGGCACTATGTTTTGTTTGTTTCCTTTATATTTAAGTCCTTAGCATGTAAAATGTAGTCTTCATATACGAGGTGTGATCAAACAATCTGGTGAATGTTTAAATAAAAAAAAATTATTACAGTAAAAAATGCATTGCCATTAATCCCCCTCAAAATACTCCCCCTTGCTTCGAACACACTTATCCCATCATTCTTGCTATTTTCTGAAGCAGTTCTGGAAGTCCTCTTCCGTGAGTGTCTTTAGTTGCACTGCTGTGGCTGCCTCGACGTCTTGAATTATTTTGACTTCAGGGAAGAGCCAGAAGTTGCACGGTGCCAGGTCCGGTGAATAAGGTGGATGAGACACACCGTAATGTCTTTATTTCACAGAAATTGCCACATACCAGAAGCAATGTGTGACGTGGAGTGTTGTCATGAAGGAGGATGATTTACGGCACACTTCAAAACACACCTCTCAACCGTAGCTCACATCCGACTGACTGCTCTGAACAAGTTGAAACTCATCACACAGTTACTAAGCTTCAATGCTCCACTTCCCATATTGAAGATCACTGCCTTTCAATCAGATGGCACTAGGCAACAGCATTCATGGTATTCTTTGATCACAACAGAAAGGCTCCATGACACACATCGCTTCTGGTATGGCAATTTCTGTCAAATAAAAACATTACGGTGTGTCCTCATCCACCTTTTTCATTGGATCTGTCACCATGCAACTTCTGACTCTTCCCCAAAGTCAAAATGACCATGAAAGGTAAACGTTTTGAATTGATTCAGGACATCGATGCAGCCAGGACAGCTCAACTAAAGATACTCACAAAAGAGGACTTCCAGAACTGCTTCAGAAAGTGGCAAGAATGATGGGATAAGTGTGTCTGAAGTGAGCGGAGAGTATTTTGAATGGGATTAATGGCAATGTTTCTTTTACTGTAATAATTTTTTAAATTTAAACATGCACCATGTGTTTTGATCACACCGTGTTTGCTTGTTGAATGAATGAAATGTAAGTATTTGAGAAAAAAAAATTTCACAGGATTCAGCAGACATTTGTATTTTAAGTTTTGTTTCATCAGTAAACATCAGTAAATAATAATTAAGCACCCATAATACCATTATAGAAACTGAACTAGTCTGTGATTTTTATATACACACAATAGACTTATAGCATCAAATATGGCCAAAAAAGATTCTAAAAATATTCAAATGTTATAGGCTTATATTATGAAACTGTGTCCACAGAAAATCACGTTTGATTTGTTCATTGCTCATAATACCATTCTTGGAATTTTTATTCAGTTCTTTGCAAAAGCAATCACATTTTTAACTCAGTATCTGTTGTGAAAGTAGGTCACTGTGATAGGTCCATCAAAATACAAATACACAGGGGATTGATATTTGGGGCTAGATTTAACTTGAATAAGTTCTCATTGTAAAAATATAGAGCAATTTGTCTTTTTCATCAAACCCCCCCCCCTCTCTTTCTCTCTCTCTGTCTCTCTGTCTCTCTGTCTCTCTCTCTCTCTCTCTCTCTCTCTCTTTCTCTCTCTCTCACTCTCTCTCTCAAGAGAGTTGTCATCCAGAATAGCCAGGCAAGGGGAATTAAAAACCTTAGTCACAGATCTCTTAGTAACTGAATATTTATTACAGAGTATTTCTTAGTTTTGTTTAAAAAAGCAAGTTTCCTAATTCTTGAAGATGTATTTAACAAAAGTTTAAAGATACTTTTATATGGATCTCCAAAGTGCTGAGCCAAGCTTTGTTACCTGCAGCTAAGAAGTCTTAGCAAGTAGCACAGGAAATTTTTAAGATCAAGGCAAAATTTTAGATGGGGAACAGATATCACATAGATGAGAAGTAATTTGGGAGAGTATTCTAGCTCAAGGAAAAGTGTGAAAATGGTGATAAGTGAGAAAATACCAGTCAGGTTTGTGAAAGTGATAAGCCACAGTGGAGTATATTAGGCAGGGAGATGTAGGGAGAGATAGGCAGGGTAGAATTTCAACCTTATTCTTTTTGCAGTTGGGAAATTTTAAAAGGATTTTGGTGGGTGTGGCAGGTATCACACCCTTTATCTACTTTAGGAATGTGAATTTTGAAATAGTGTGAAGAAAGGATTTGAGGCATCCAGACTGGAAAGAACCATGAGACTGTCCCAATAGGCCAGGCCAGAGCTAAAAAAGGAGTTGAACTAGAGATATAGTAGTGTGAGTGAAAAAGGAGAGGGCAGGTGCTAGAGACTGGGAAGATGGGAAATCTGCACATTCAGCTTTTATGGGGATCACAATGGGGCCTGGGAGTGAGCACCATGGGCTGAGATACTTTTCTTGTTCTGCCCTGGAACTAAGCTATGGCGAGGAGACGGAGTTTCAGAAGGAGCAGACGGGATGCAGAGCTCATCTTCTCTTTTGCTTTGGGGGTTGAGCTAGAGTTGGGCATTTAAGAGAAAATATGAAGTGAGGGCTAACGCAATGTGAATTGTCCTCCCCTTCCTTCCTTGCTGTTCCCTTGCATTGCAGTCATCAACTTCTGCTCTGAGGATCCTTTCACAAGCAGGACCTTAGACTCTTCCTATGGCATCTGAAGATTTATAAATACCTTCACTCTGAGAGACAGAGACCTTTCAAAATGATTATGCCAAATCCTAATATTTCTACACTTATCTACATTATTTCTTTTCCCTTTTCTTCATTCCCAACATAGGCTCATGCAAAACATTAGCAAATATCCAGGCAGCAAATAAGAAGGAAGTTGAATCTGATATCTACTTACAGAATTACAGCAAAGCCTATCTACTCACCTTTTGTAGAGATGTCACTAAGCAATCTTCACCTTATTTTGTCAGATTACTTGCTAATTTCAGGCCTGGAAGACACAGAGGGACAATTGAGGTATTCTGGTAAGAAAAGTTCTATTGGACCCAGTGTTCAACTTTGCTCCCTGCTATTTAATACAAAGAGGATTGAGTTGAGAGTCCTCAATAAGCTGTATGACCTTGGTATTTAACTTCTCAATGCCTGAGATATCTAGTCCATAAAAGGTTGTAATGCAGGAAGATAAGGAAATAATAGATACGAGAGTGCTTTGAAATTTTCTGAGAGCAGATGCAGAAATGCAGAGCATTGTTTTTTGTTACTCCTGACAGCCTGATTGCTGCAAATTTTCAGGTTAGATTGATTTACTCAACCACAGACTTGTTTGTCCTCTGCACTTTTCCTAACATCAGTGGTTATTTTCCTGTAAGTCAGTACACTCTGTCCTCAATGATCAGCAAATCAGTTGTGATGAGAGATAGAAATGGGACTCAGACCCAGGCAAGAATTCTGACTAAAAATCCATTCTCTTTCACGATGCTTCTGCCCTCATGGCTTCTCATAAAATGTGTGTGTGTGGGGGGGGGGGGGGGGGGATGGGGAAGGGGGGAGGGGAGGGGAGAGGAGAGAAGAGAAGAGGAGAGGAGAATGTGGGTGTTTATAAAGATGCAAATGCACATTTAGGGCTTTATAAATGGAAAACTGTGAATCTAAAATGCTAATCAACTGTCCTTTCCTTTACCTACCATTTCTTCATTTCCTTCTCCATCCCTTCATTAATTTCATTCCTATTCCTCTTCTCCATCCTTTTTCTGTTCATTTTTCTGCTTTATGTAAGTTGATGACAGCATTGATGTTGATTGCTAACAACAGGAGTTGATATGGTAGCGATTTATTAGGTTTATTTTCTGTTTTCTTATTCTTGTTTAAGAGAGGGCTACTGTTTGAAGGGCTTTTGATCTGCTGAAAACCACGCTTCCAAACCACCCTCCTGTAGTCTCAAGCCCAGCTCACCTCTCTGCTGGGGCTGTTTCCCTAGCAACTCGTGTTGCTTTTGGAAATTGCCTTTCTGGGCTTCTCTCCTTTGACTACTTGAAGTTGCACCTCTTTAGTCTATTATGCAGCTACTTCTCCACATACTACTGTTTCCCTTTTGAGTCCTTGATAGTGTCAGCTGGTAATGGGCACAGCTGCTGCAGAGATAGAGCTTGGCTCAAAGTTAGAGAGGTTTGGGAAGCACAGACAGAATCAGGCCAGACTCATATTTTTGTAATGGATTTGGTTATGCTGAAATAAGGGGGAGTTATCTGGGACTTGAATGAGATACGGCCGCTGATAAATGAAAATACATGATTTCCTACTTTGTGTAAAGTTCTCTTTTAGATCTTGTGAGGGATACAGACAAGAATTATGCATTTTGGGACTCTTAGAATTCAGCAAGAGGGATAAAGCCTGTTCATGAATAACTACAATGCAAGATAGAATTTGTATCACATGTTATAATATAGGAGAATGTAGCACAAAAGGGATATAAGTTGGATGACTAAATGGATAGAAGGGATTTTAAAGGACTCTGAAGACAGAAGTGACTGTGTAGACTTTTTTTTTTTTTTAGAAAAGAGGGAAGAAGTGATATAAGACAACCTTCAGCAAAAGGAGTTTAATTCTTTTGTTCCCTGAGCAGAAGGCATGCTGCTCAAGTCATGACTGCTGCAGTCTGGGTCCCACCCCAAACTGGAAAGAAAGCCCAGTGAGAGTGATTAGAAGTGGGAGAGGTGACCATTTTGCCAGGGTGGAAATGAGAGGGCAGTTCCTTCTAAATCTAAGCACAGGTATTTGACATCTGGGAATGCTGAGTCACTGATCCCAAGAGAAACTGAACCCAAAGGTTTTTGCGCTTATCTGTGACAAGATGGTAGATATGTACTGCTCTTTATTAATTTGTAAAGCTTTATCACATCCTGAATGGATACATGGACAAAAGGCATGTAAGAAGTGTATTTAAAATGCAATAGGAATTTAGATAAGGGAGATGATTTTATAAGTTAAGTAGATGTGGGAAAACTTTTGACACCATGCATTCATTTACTCACTCTTCTTTAATTTATTTATCTATTTTCCATATAGCCATTCAAGAAATACTATTTGAGACCTTAGTCTGTACCAGGTGCTGGAGATACAGCAGTCAATATAATAGATGTGATTCTCTCATGGGATTCATTATCTACTAATGAGGCAGCTCACAAGTGACTGATGAATTACATTTTGGTAAATTCTTAGAAGGAAAAATACAGGGCAGTTTGACAGCATATAAAACGAGAGACCTGGCCTAGTCTTGAGGGAATCATAAAAGTGTTCATAGAGTAGGGAGCATTTGAGGTGGACCATTTCAGAGAGTTGAGCTAGAAAAGTTTTAATAATATCACTTATCTTTTTACCTAGTTAATCAGTGTAACATTGAGCAGTCTTCTTTCATACAGAAATGGCCTTCACTTGATTTTATATACTGAAGAGACTCTTCACAAGGAATATCTGCTTCTAGAGAGGTCTTGAGGGCAAAGACAAGGAACTTACTTATAAAGTTTGTATTACCGTTTGTATTCATGGGACATTTATAATACTTTACCTTAAACATGTATACAAGCTAAATTTCTACATGTTTATGCAAAATTATTTGTACTCTATGCACTGTGAATGCTTTTAATAAAGTCTTGACATAGTTTATATAAATTATTTGTTTAGGTGTTTATCTTCTCCGCTAGACCCTTGATCTATTGAGTACTTAGCCTAGTGCCTAAAACAAAGTAGACACTCAGTATTTTCTTTCATGACTGAATGAAATGAACAGGTAGAAGTAATATTTCACTAATAAAGATATGTAGTCTTTGCAAACATCACTCTGCATGCTGGAAATATAGTAGTACGTAAAATAGACTAAGTCCTTTCATGGGCGTGAGCGTGGACAATTAAAAATAAACAAATGAATATGTTACAAGTTTTAGTGTTTTAGTTCAGTTGCTCCATGAAGCAAACACTATAACAGGATTGGATGATGTAAGAGATTTATTGGGGGGATACCTGTGAAGGATAAATGGGAGGGAACAGGTGTACACAAGGAGAGCCTTTAGGCCATGATATCGGTCTGAAACCTGTGAAAGGAACGCTGGAAGGTAGGACGTTGGGGAGCAAGAATCACAGAGCGTAGCACAGTTCTAAGAAAGTTTCAACAAGCTCGATTTGGAGTCCTTGAACTCAAGTTGCCTATTACTGGAGTCCCGAGCCTGTTGGGGGACCTTTAGTCCTACTCCTACTGTGCTCAGTTACTGGCTGTGAGCAGCCCAGGTGAAGCATGGCTTCAGAGACCACAGTAGATCTAGACTGCTAGAGGTGTCAGTCAACTCGGTCCCCCTGGAAGTTTCCCTTGAAGGAGATCTGAAGGGCTCACTTCTACCACTGTCATAGTTATGAATAGGAAACAGTAAAACAAAACGTATAAAGAATGATGTTGCCATTTTAGATAGTTTGAATGGAGAAGGCCTCTTGGACGAAATTACACTTGACTATAGATCTGATAAAGACAGTGAAGAAAGCCATGTAGAAATTTTTAGAAGGAGATTCTTCACTCTTCATAAGAATGAAGGACAAGTGTGAAGGACCTCAGGAGGAGTTTGCTTGGGTTGCATACGGAAGGAGAAGATCAGAGTGATTGATGGAGTACGGGTTTTTATTCATTCATTCAACAAATATCTGTTGGGTGTCTACTGTATCCTAGGCACTGTTCTGGGCTCTCGGAATACAAAAGGGAACTAAACAGACCCTGAATCCACTGCCCTTACTGAGTTTACATTCTACTGGGGAAGGTAGGCAAATAAGATAGATAATTAATTACATAGTGAACAATGCTGAGGAGAAAGAATAAAGGAGGAATGGAGCATATGAAATGTTGAGTGGGTAGAGATGGTGGTGAGGCAAGCATTATTAAGAAGTGACTTTTCAATGAAGACCTGAAGGGGTAGAGAGAGCAAACTAGGCAGCTGTGGGGGAGGGGGGTATTCCAGGTAGGAGTAACAGAAAATAACAAAACCTCTCAGGCAGGATTCTGCATAGCATGATAGAGGAATAACAAGGAGGCCAGGGCAACTAAAGAGGAGCCAGTGAGGGTGGGGATAGGAGATAAAATCAGAAAAGTCATAGGCCAGATTCTGAAGGGCCTTTTAGATCATGTAAATGAATTTCAGTTAAGGGACCGGTATCCTTGTGCCATAGGTGAAGAGAAGCAATGGAGACATTATTAAATCAGAATTGTAAAAATAATTCTGCTCCCTAGTCTTTGATGCTTTCTTGTACCAGTACCTTTGCCTGGTACGAGAAGGACTGACGCTGGGGCAGGTCACCAACATTGATGTCACTTGGAAAACAGAGTGGGGAAAATTGCACTTTATGGAGTAGATATTTATATTCAATGGTAAGTGTTGCATTTTAGAGTTGGAAGGATGTTAGACTGAACTCGTGTGATCTTTTAATTTTATTGGTAATAAGCAGGTGCTCTGTAGGAAGAGAATAGAGACTGAGGTCACAGAATTAGTGGTAGGCCCAGGTCTAGAATCCCCAGTAGAATCCTGAACCACAACTTCCTCTCAATTTCGTTGTCTTAATGCAGTGTGCTTGCAGAGAGGTTCGGTGTATATTGTGGGAAGAGAGATGAGGGAGTGCAGTTGAGCTTGTTTTTCATATAAACCTTTTTCATTAAGGACAAGAACAATGGAAGGATTCTTCCTTCTTTTCACCTTTCCCTGGAGAGCTCTTTCATCCCTCCCTTGTTGGCAATTGCCCATTTAGGTTATAAATCCATTGAGCGGGGAGTGTGTTTATTTTGTGGTTCACCTTTGACTAAGACCTCCCCGGTCCTCTGCTAATTGATCTTATTTGACTGATAATTGCAAATTATCATATAATGTTAATAATATTAGTCTCTTAACTGAAATTCATTTAACCTGGCTCAGCAGATATTTTATGCATATGAGAGCTCCCTGTTGAGACCACTGGGGCTGATAACCAAGGAAAATGTGATGAGAATGGGCTAAATGTAAATGACATAGAATAAGTCTGGCTTGACATGGGGTGTGCAATAGGAAGCCACATTAGAAAATGCTCAGTCGTAATAGGAGGTCTTTGTCATGATTCTGAGGGGATTGCATTCAAATTGTGTTGTTTGCCACATGCCTTAGTTATCTTAACATTGGCATCTTAATGCACTTTAATATATAAAATGCTAAATGTCAAAGAGGAAGGTGAAATTTGAAACGTATTCATCTTAGTCACTTGTATGCTCATGAGAATAAGCTATCCTTTGCCAAGGTCGTCATTCAGTCATTTATTCATTTATTCAGAGTTATGTGGTACAGGGAAAATATCTGCGTTGTGGACTCAGAGTCTAGTTTGAATTCTTGTTTTGTGTGTTACTACCTGTGTGATCCTTGGTAGGTCACAGTTCCTTTGAGTGTTCACTTTTAGTAAGAATGAAACAAGTATCTGTTTTGTGTGGTTGGTAAAAGAATGAAATTTGGTAAAATCTATAAAATGTCCAGTAAAATCCTATATATGGTAGGCACTTCATTACTAGTAGTTCCGTACCATTGCTAGTAGTATAAACAGAGGGCTGTGGAAACCCAGAAGAGGTAGTAAATGTCTGAGAGAATCAAAGAGGGTTTCTTGGAGGCGGTGACTTTTGAGATGGGTTTTGAAGGATAAGAAGCAGTTCACCAGACTCAGAGGTTATGAAAGGCCAGTCAGGTGGAGGGAATGGTTTGCTTGGAGTTTAGTGGAAAAGGAGAGGCTGGAAAGGTAGGTAAGTGGGTAAAGAGTCTATTTACAGTTTGATGTGGTTTAAGTAGTGATAGGAAAGTTCTACTCTCTACCCCATTTATAAATATCTCCATCTAAGTACCGAGATGTGCATGTGTGGGATATAAGCTTGCATTCTTTGCATGTTTCTGTCAAAATGCAAACATTTTTCAGAATATAAAATTGTTCCAGTTCAGTTGAATTTAAATGGAATTTAATTTCAATTAAATTGAATTTGTTTATGTGCCAAGCATTGTGCTAATCATTTTATTATAAATAATAAAAGGGCTTGAACTTACCCTGAGCTAATTCACAAAATAACAGGAAGGCCAAACCATTTATCAGCTGCTCAAGTGCTACTACTGAGGAATAAAAAATATACAGAGGAAGGAGTGTTGCTTGAACTAGAGCTTAAAAAATGAATAGGATTTCCGATTGTTTTTAGAACATCATTAGTACTTTAGAGGGAATTCATTGACCATGATTGGATAGCTGGGGCACCTTGGAGGATCTTTGGCTGGGGAAGCTGAGCTGCTCCTTCACAATTGAGCCTTTGGCTAGTCCTGTCTTTAGAAAAAGAATGCAATTGTGTGTAAATTCTAATAAGACATCTGAGAGAGTGAACTCTATTTTCCACGCTCATTAGCAAAATATATGTGTGGTTGATGTTTGACATATAAAATATGAATTATGCATGAGCAATAGGGATGAGATGTTGTCATGATAAAAATTTAATTACTATACACTGTATTGCTGATGAGACAGCAAATTGAATATCACTGACAAGTTGTCTCAACAGTGAAATGTGTTTGATGAAATGTCCATTCCATGATGAAATAATGAATTATCCCGCTGGAACTGTGATAACTCTAGCTTTGAAAAACAACTGCCCAAAGAAAATTGAAATTGCATTAGTGAATCCTTGACGATATTTTCTGATGACAAAGAATACATGTGATACCATTAAACTCAAAATAATAACAAAATACTAGAACTTTCTGATCTTTAAGAAGGAATAGAGTATACACTATTCCATTACAGATTCAGGCGATTTTCCATTTTATAAAATAAATGAAGTCTCGGAACATCTCTTCAACAGTTATTGGGATGAAATAAAATAAACACTATTGTCTATATACCATGTACTTGGTGCTTTTGTATTCATTATGTCTGAGTGATATAAATAATGACATTTGGGCCAAAATTGAATCTGAGGCTGAAAGTGGATAAATGATTTTCCAGTTTCACATGGTTTGAAAGGGGTAGAACTAAAATTCCAGCTTGAGTCTACCTGATTTCAGATCCTTAGGTCTTTCTACTAGAAAACATTGCCCCTATTTGTTATTGAATAAAGGAATGCAAATATTTTGCTATACATTTGGAAAAATTCAGAATGAAAAGATTGGGCCTTGGAAATCTTTTTGACATAAAGAGAGGATACAGTTGAACAGATAATTACATCATTATAATTATATCATGCTTCCTTAGTTAATAATTATTATCTGGATCCATCTTTCAATTGGGTTGCTCATTTGAATCCAGGGGGGGAACTTTTAAAAATACCGATTCCTGGGATTACCACAAGAAGATTCTGCTTTCTTCATACAGTAGGGAACGTACTTTATAAGGTTTCCTATGCGATTCTGAAGTGCACCGGGTTTGGAACCTACAGTCTAACCCATGTGATTGAGTGGCTGGCTTGTTCTCTCTTTAACTGTCTCTCAGTGTATGTACAGCTGCCTAGAGTCATGGTTAAAGCTCTATTTTATTTTATTTTTGTTTATTACTTTGTGGAAAGAGAAATATTACAGAAAGGGTAAGTTTTAATCCCTCACAGCTTTTCAAAGAGAGGTCAATGAGCTACCACATAAAAATCATTTCACCTTCAGTAGTTGTTAAAAAGTGGATCTGTTATAAGAGGGGGAGAATTTTAGAATTAATGTTTAGAATATCAATCCAAGCAAGAAGCTGAGATATAATTTACATACAATAAAATGCATAGATTTTAAATGCTTAGTTTAATGAACTTTGATATTTGTATAGCCTCATGTAACCACCACCCAAAACTTCTGTCACCCCAGAAGCTCTCTGATGCCTCTTTCAAAGCACCTCACACATAATCCTTGTTGTTGTTTTTTGTCACCACAGGTCAGTTTTGACTCTTCTAGAACTTCATGTAAATGGAATCATACAGAATATATGCATTTGTGTCAGGCTTTTTTTGCTCAACACAATGTTTTTAAGTTGATTGATGTTGCTGTGTGTATTGTAGTTCATTTCTGTTTATTGCTGAGCAGCATTGCATTGTATTAATATAAGAAAATTTGTCAATTTGCTTATTAATGAATAATTTATAGATTTATAGATTTTAGCTATAATAATTTATAGATTTTAGCTACTATGAATAAAAACACTATGAATATTTTTGTATAAGTCTTGATGTAGATGCTGGGTCCTAGGATAGTGTATATTTAACTTTATAAGAAGGTGCGGAATAATTCTCCAAAGTGATCGTACCATTTTACATTCCCACCAGCAATGTATGAGAGTACCAGTTGCCCCAGTTCCTCAATATTTGGCATAATCGGTATTTTTTATTTTATTTTTGCCATATTAGTGTGGCAAAAATTTAAAAGCAGTTTTTCATCTTAATGAAGAGACCAATTTAATAAAAGAACACTCCTTAAAATGGTGGATGGTTAATATATGCACTTTGAAATTATTAGGGAACAGGTTAAAGAAGAAAGTAGGCAAGAATTATACCAGGGATAACTCTGTCATGAGAGAGAAAATTAGTCTCTATTTGATAACAATTAAATACAGTGATTGAGCAGTTTAGCATGGATTTAGGGGGTTATGTTACTTTTTCTTTAACTTATGCCTTTAATTTATCCTCTGATATATGAAGTAGACATTAGTTTTTTTTTAACATTTTATATACCATTACTTTAACAAAAATTACTATGTTTGAAGTGAAGACATGAAAAATCAGGTTGTTACAGACACACTTCTTACAGGTAGTATTCCATGCTTGTGAAGTGACTAAAATGTGCATTCCTCATCAACACCCGTGATGCTGAGATACTTAAAGTCCTTTTTCTTGTTGTTGTTGTTCTAAGTCTTTAGAACCCTGTGTCTATTTTACAGTTAAAGTATAATTCAGTACAGCTCCTCAGCCACAGTAACCACATTTCAAATGTTGAGTTGCCACGCGTGGCCAGTGGCAACTCACTTGGACCACACAGCTTTAGACATTGACTAAAGTAAAAACTGCATACTGACTTATGGAATTTTGCTGTCTAGTCTTTCAAACAGAAGTTCAAAAGAGAATTTCTCCTTTCCCGTGGGCTTTTAAATAATTGAATCAGGGGTACCTGAGCACGGTGTCATAATAACATAGCTGTTTTATTGCATACCTACCCTATGGTAGTTCTTTATCCATTATCACATTTTTCTGACAACAAACTTGAGGAACAGGCATTATTCACATTTTACAGATGAATTTACTGTGGGTAGTTTGGTTAAGTAATTTGCCCAAAGTTACACACCTATAACGTACCAAAAAAAGAAAAAAAAAGGAAAGAAAGAAAGAAAGAAAAACCACGATTTGAATTCGGGTGTTACTAATCTATTCTAAGGTTCTTCCCCCTTCCAGTAACCTGCAGTCGTTCCCTGCAGTTCTTCTCGTGTTCTGTCCCTCCCTCCCTTCTAGTCTCCTTTCCATTCTTTCCATTTACTAAATGCTTACTGTGTACCAGCCACTGTGCTATATCCTGGGAATACAAACACAAGAAATACGCCTTCCTCTTGAGAAACTCACTAGGTGAATGAGGGGAAAACCCCTCAGCAGAGGGATTCCCAGGTGCAAAGGCACAGAGTCCCATTGGCTGTAGCATGATGTGTGATCTAGTGGACCTAACATAAAAGTCCCAGTAGACCTACTGACTGGTGAGAATTTCAGTGTGGCCAGAGACTTGAGGTAAGAGAAAGATGGAGTGGGGTGTGGGAGAATAGTAGTTATGAAACTAAAGAGTTGGTTGGACTAGAAAATGCCACAATGGTGAATTTGGATTTTATCATTAAGGCAGTGAAGGGCTAGTAGATTTTTTTTTTAAACAGAGCAAGAGAAAATGTAAGATATCTTTTTGTCAAGGTTATGGAAACCAACGTTGTAATTATTGCTTTAAATAGAACCTTTCCCACATAAAATGAGTGAAACTGGCTTTCAGTTTTACTTCTCAAATTCTTGAATTCTGTCTATGTACATACCCAGAACGTTTCATATATATAAATTGATTTGGTCCTGGAAACATAATGTGATGATTGCTGTTATTCCCTATTTGGAAATATAATAGCTAACCTGAGATCCCTACCCTTCCTTAAATGATGTGCAAAATATAATGTGTACTTTTTGTAGAGAGAAGTTTCATAATGCTCATTGTGTTCTTACAGGGGTCTAGTTGTGATACCAGATGTCTAAGAACATATTTAAGAACCTCTGCTCTCCATGAAAACTCTGGCCTAGAGGTCTGAAATGATTTGCCAATTTTACTGGTCAGCACTAGAGTTAAAACTAGAACCCAGTTGGCCTCAAAGTCCATCCAAGTTGTCACAAATGGGAAGATTTTATTCTTTTCTATGGCTAAGTTGTATTCCATTGTGTGGATATATGTATATATGTATGTATGTGTGTATACATATATCTAAAGACTTCTATAGATATATACACACATAGACACCACATTTCCTTTATCCATTTATCCACTGATGGACACTTAGGTTGTTTCCATATTTTGGCTATTGTAAATGATACTGCGATGGGTTGTATGACAATTCTATTCTTAATTTTTTGAGGAATCTCCATAATGTTTTCCGTAGTGGCTTTACCAGTTTACATTCCCACCAGCAGTGTGAGAATTTCTCCCCAGCTTCTCCAACACTTGTTCTTATTTGACTTGTTGGTGATAGCCCTTTTAACAGGTATGAGGTGATATCTCATTGTGGTTTTGATTTGCATTTCTCTAATAGCTAGTGAAGTTGAACATATATATATATATATATATATATATATATATATATATATATATATATATGTTGGCCATTTGTATGTCTTCTTGGGAGAAGTGTCTGTTCATGTCTTCTGCCCATTTTTTAATTGGATTGTTTGTTGTTTTGTTGTTGAGTTGTATGTGTTCTATTCTTTATATATTTTGGATGCTAGCCCCATATCAATGATGTTGTTTGCAAATATCTTCTCCCATTCGGTTCATTGCCTCTTTGTTTGTTGATGGTTTCTTTTGCTGTGCAGAAGCTTTTTAATATGATTTAGTCCCATTCATTTATTTTCGCTTTTACTTCCCTTGACATTGAGGTCAAATTCATAAAATCCTCTCCGAACCCAAGGCCCATAAGTTAGTACTTATTCTTTCTTCTGTGCAATTTAGTTTTAGGTATTATGTTTAGGTCTTTTATCTATTTTGAGTTAATTTTCGCATATGGTGACAGATAGCAGTCTAGTTTCATTCTTTTGCATATTGCTTTATAATTTTTCCAGCACCATTTATTGAACGGGCTGTCTTTTCTCCACTGTATGTTTTTGGCTCCTTTGTCAAAAATTATCTGCCCATATATACTCATATGTGGGTTTATTTCTGGGTTTTCAAATCTATTTCATTGGTCTGTGAGTCTGTTTTTGTGCCAATACCATGCTGTTTTGATTATTTTCACTTTGTAGTACAAGTTGAGATCAGGGAGTGTAATACCTCCAGCCTTGCTGTTTTTTCTTAAGATTGCTTTGGCTATTTGGAGTTTTTTGTGATTTCATACAAATTTGTTGATTATTTGTTCTATTTCTTGAAAAAATGCCATTGGAGTTTTGATGGGGATTACATTAAATCTGTATATTGCTTTGAGTAATATGGTTATTTTTATTTTATTTTTTTTTAACTTTATTTTATTAAATTTATTGGGGTGACAATTGTTAGTAAAATTACATAGATTTCAGGTGTACAATTCTGTATTACATCATCTATAAATCCCATTGTGTGTTCATCACCCAGAGTCAGTTCTCCTTTCATCACAATATATTTGATCCCCCTTACCCTCATCTCCCACCCCCCACCCCCCACCCCCCTTACCCTCTGGCAACCACCAAACCATTGTCTGTGTCTATGAGTTTCTGTTTCTCATTTGCTTGTCTTGTTCTTTTGTTGCTTTTGGTTTATATACTACATATCAGTGAAATCACATGGTTCTCTGCTTTTTCTGTCTGACTTGTTTCACTTAGCATTACACTCTCAAGATCCATCCATGTTGTCACAATTGTTCCTAAATCATCTTTTCTTACCGCCGAATAGTATTCCATTGTGTATATATACCACAACTTCTTCATCCATTCATCTATCGAAGGACATTTTGGTTGTTTCCATGTCTTGGCCACCGTAAACAAAGCTGCAATGAACATTGGAACACACGTGTCTTTATCTCTAAATGTTTTCAGATTTTTTAGGTAGATACCCAGGAGAGGGATTGCTGGGTCATATGGCAATTCTATTCGTAATTTTTTTAGGAACCTCCACACTGCCTTCCATAACGGCTGCACCAGTCTGCATTCCCACCAACAGTGTGTGAGGGTTCCTTTTTCTCCACAGCCTCTCCAACATTTGTTACTATTTGTCTTGTGGATGATAGCCATTCTGACTGGGGTGAGGTGATATCTCATTGTGGTTTTGATTTGCATTTCTCTGATGATTAGTGATGTTGAGCATTTTTTCATATGTCTATTTGCCATTTGTATGTCCTCTTTGGAGAAATGTCTCTTCAAGTCCTCTGCCCATTTTTCAATTAGGTTGTTTGTTTTTTTGTTGTTGAGTTGCATGAGTTCCTTATATATTCTGGATACTAGCCCCTTATCAGAGGCACTGTTTGCAAAAGTCTTCTCCCATTCAGTTGGTAGCCTCTTTATTTTGTCAATGGTTTCTTTTGCTGTGCAGAAGCTTTTAAGTTTCATATAGTCCCATTTGTTTATTTTAAGTAATATGGTTATTTTAACGATGTTGATTCTTCCAATCCATGACCGCAGAATATTTTTCTATTTCTTTGTGTCTTCTTCAATTTCTTTGAATAATGTGTTATAGTTTTCAGTTTATAGATCCTTCACATTCTTTATATGTTTATTCTTAGGTTTTTTTTAGTGTTGTTGTTGCAAAAGGATTTTTTTTCATTTCCTTTTCTGAAATTTCATTGTTAGTATATAGGAGTGCAATTGATGTTTGCATATTGATCTTTTTGGTGGACTCTTTAGGGCTTTCTATATAAAGAATCATGTCATCCTGCAAAAAGTGACAATTTAACTTCTTCATTTCCAATTCTTATGCCTTTTATTTCTTTCTCTTGCTTGATTGCACTGGCTGGGACTTCCGATACTATGTTGAATAACAGTGGTGATAGGGGGCAGCCCTGTCTTGTTCCTGAAGGTAGAGCAAAGGGCTTCAGTTTTTCAGCATTAATTATGATATTAACTGAGGAATTGTCATATATAAACTTCATTATGTTAAAGTATTTTTCTTTCTATACCAATTTTATTAAGTGTTTTAATCATAAATGGATGTTGTATCTTGTCAAGTGCTTTTTTTGCATCTTTTGTATAATCATGATTTTTATCCTTTATTTTGTTTATATGGTGTATCACAGTTATCGAGTTGCATATGTTGAACCATCCTTGTGCTCCTGGAATGAATCCTGGTTGATTGTGATGTATAATCTTTTTAATGTATTATTGCATTTGATTTGCTAGTATATTCTTTACGATTTTTGCATTTGTATTCATCAGAGATATTGGTATGTAGTTTTTTTTGTTGTTTTTTGTTTTTGCTGTGTGTGTGTGTGTGTGTGTGTGTGTGTGTTATCCTTACCTGGTTTTGGTATCAGGGTAATATTGGCCTCATAAAATGATTTAGGAAGCATTGCCTTTTTTTTTGGAAGAGTTTGAGGAGGTCAGGGATTAAATCATTTTATAATGTTTGGTAGAATTTATAGTGTTTGGTAGAATTCACCTCATCCTGGACTTTTGCTTTGGGGGAGGTTTTGGGTGATTGTTTCAATTTCTTTGCTGTTGCCTCATTTACTTACATTTTCCACTTCATGATTCAGTATAGGAAGGTCATACATTTCTAAGAACTTGCCCATTTCTTCTAGGTTATTGAATTTGGGGGCATATAGTCCTTCATAGTATTCTTGTATGATCCTCTGTATTTCTGTGGTACCCATGATAACTTCTTCATTTTTGATTTTGTGTCTTTTCTCTTTCTTCCTTAGTGAGTCTAGCCAGGGGTTTGTCATATTTGCTAATCTTTTCAAAGAACCAGCTCTTCATTGAATTAATTTTTTCCATTGTCCTTTTGTTCTCTATTTCATTTAATTGTGTTCTAATTTTTATTATTATTTTTTCCTCTGATGATTTTGGGCTTCATTTGTCCTTTTTCTATTTCCTTAATTTCTCATGTTAGGTTATTTACTTGGGATTTGTCTTGTTTCTTGAGGTAGGCCTGTAATGATATTAATTTCCCTCTAATGCATCGTTTGTAGCATCTCGATAATTTCCATAAGATATATTTACATTCTTATTTATTTCTATGTATCTTTTGATTTCTTATTTTTATTTCTTCTTTGACCCAGTCGTACTTTAGTGCGTGTTGTTTAATCTCCACATATTTGTGGGTTTTCCTGTTTTCTTTTTGTAATTGATCTCCAATTTCAAAGCATTGTGGTTGGAGAATATGTGTGGTATGATTTCAATCTTCTTAAATTTGCTGAGGCTAATTTTGTGTCCCAACAAATGTTTATTCTTGAGAATGTTCCATGTATACTAGAGTAGAATTTATAATCAGTGTTCTAGGATGAAAGGTTCTATAAATGTCAATTATGCCCATTTGGTCTAGTGTACCATTTAAGGCTGGTATTTCCTTACTGATTTTCTCTTTGCATGATCTATCCATAGTTGTCAATGGCATATTTAGGTCCTCTACTATAATTGTATTTTTGTCAGTTTCTCCCTTTAGTTCTGTTAATAGTTGCTTTATATATTTCAGTGCTACCTGATTGGGAGCATATATTGATAAGTGATATGTCTTCTTTTTATATTGTCCTCTTTATCATTTTGAAATGTCCATATTTGTCTCTTGTTACCTTTTTTATCCTGAGTTCTGTTTCGTTAGCTATAAGAATGGATACACCAGCTTTTCTCTGGATGCCTTTTGTTTGGAGTAACATTTTCAATGCATCTGCTTTGAGTCTATATTTGTCCTTATAGCTGAGATGTGTCTCTTGAAGGCAGTGTGTGGTTGGGTTTTGGTTTTTGATCCAATCTGATACTCTGTGTCCTTTTTTTGGTGAGTTCAGTCCATTTATATTAAGGGTGATTATTGATGTATGAGGATTTTTTACAGCCATTTTATGTTTTGTTTTCTGGTAGCTTGTTGTGTCCATTGTTAAAATGCAATGCCTTTGTGTTTTATCTGTTATTTTAGTTTGGTGGTGTTCTGATTTTTTCCCCTCTGTTTCCTCTTTTTTAATGTTATATGTCTTAATTTTCAAGTTTTTTTTTTTTTTTAGTGGTTACCATTAAGTTTATGTGAAAAATGTTTCATATGTACAGTAGTTCTTTTTCTTCAGCATGCCTCTCATCTACATTCACCTTTGCAAATTCAGACCTTTACCTCCTCCCCTTTTATGTTTTTGTTGTCACAAATCATCCCTATTTATGCTGTGAGTTTATTTCTGTGTTGCAGTAGCAAATTGTCTTCTTCTCTTTTTCTTATGTTTTTATCTTCTTTACCCTTTATGTTATGTTTAAGTGTATAAGTGCCCTATTCTGCGTAGAGGTTGCCATTTCCTGCTTCTGTCTGACTGTTAGTAATCTTAGTTATGTATCCTTCTGTCTTTTTGTTTCAGGTAGAATAACTTCCTTCAGTATTTTTTTGTAATGCGGGCCTTGTGGTGGAAAATTCCCTCAGCTTTTGTATATCTGGAAAGGTTTTTATTGCTCCTTCATATCTAAAGGAAAACTTTTCTAGATATATTATTCTTCACTGCTAATATCTCTCTTTCAATTGTTTGAATATTTGATTCTACTGCCTCCTAACTCGTAGAGTTTCTTCTGAAAAATCTGATGGTAATCTAATGGGCTTTCCTTTGTAGCTTACCTTTTCTCTGGCTGCCTTGAGAGTTCTTTCTTTGTCATTAATTTTTGACAGCCTCAATATAATGTGCCTTGGAGAAGGCTTGTTAGGATTGAGGTAATTAGTTGTGTTTGCTTCTTTGATTCGAGGATCCGGTTGTTTCCATAGGTGTTGGAAGTTCTCATTGACTATTTGTGTGAATAGGCTCTGTTCCCTTCTCCCTCTCTTTCCCTGCTAGTATACCCATTGTTCGTATATTGCTCTTTCTGATGAAGTCAGCTAGTTCTTGTAGAGTTCTTTCATTTCTATTAACTCTCAAGCTTCTCTCCTTTTCCACCTCTGTCATTTCCAGATTTCTATCTTCAATATCACTAATTCTCTCCTACATCTGTACAGTTCTGTTTCCTAAGCTCTCTATTTCATTCTTCATCTCTTTTACTGAATTCTTCAGTGCCAGAATTTCTATTTGGTTCTGTTTTTTAAAATTTCGATCTCTTTGGTAAAGTATTCATTTTGTTTGTTGATTTTATTTTTGAGTTCATTAAACTGCCTATTTGAGTTTCCTTTCATCTCATTGATTTTTTTTTTAGAACTTCAATCTTGAATTCTCTGTCATTTAAATAATATATTTCCACGTCTTCAAATTTATTTTCTGGGGATTTTAAAATTTTCTTTCTGAGCTCCCTTTTTCCTTTAGTTATTCATAGTAATTGATGGATTATTTCTCTTCCTAGGCATCTGTAGGAATGAATTCTGCAGCAGGTTGATAGTAAGAGGGTTTATTTGTTTGTTTCTTTGCTTGTTTATTTGTTTCCCATTCTGTAGTGATGGAACATTTTATTTTCTCTTGCTGTTTTGGCTTCTTGCAGTGGAATATTTCCTGGGAAGGTGGGTATGTTCTCTGTGACCAGGTCACCTAGGTTTCAGGGAACCTCCCCGATGGGAGGATGTGGTGGGCAGTGGGTTTCTGAGCCTCTGCAATCTCAGTGCCTCCCCTGAAATTTCACTGCTGTCTCTTTAGCCAGATACAGAGCTGTAGGCCTCAGCAGCCCTCAGTGTCCCTGCTGCAACCAGCTGAAAGGTGGAGGTGGAATGGGCTAGGAGAGTCCTCTGATGTGTTTGTTCCTTTGTTCTCCTCCCAGTAATAATGACTGCCAGACCACAGCTGCCTCACCCCTATATCTCTTTCCTTGTCCCTGGAATTGACCACAATGTGTGTCTGCCACTCAGAAATGGTGCCCTCACACCATCATGTTTCTGATGTCACCTCCCTGATGATTATTGATGTTGAGTACCTTTTCATGTACCTGTTGGCCATCTGTGTTTATTTTCTTTGGAAAATATTTTCTATGAGTATGTAAATTCTTTGCCCAATTTTTAATCAAATTTTTTGTGTGCTTTTGAGTTGTGTAAGTTGTTTAAATATTTGGGATATTAATCTATTAATCTCTTATCAGGTATATGATTTGAAAGTATTTTTTTCCCATTCCATTGCATAATTATGATTTTATTAACTTGTTATATGACTTTTTAATATTTACTGTTTTCACAAACATCATCTTAGTTAATCCTTCTAACAACTTTGTATTATATCTAAGCTTTTAGCTGAGGTAATACCAGAGAGGCAAAATCATTTGCCCAGTACCATGTAGATCGTAAATGTCAGGACTTCGCTGCAATTTAGGGCTTTTGATATTCAAGGCTATATGTGTTATAAAATAGCTTGAGGCCTCCTAGTCATGGCAACTTTGTTCTAGTTGGTTCAGTGCTTAGGGTCTTTGTCACTTCATTTGTAAAATAAGGGACTAATGGTAGTATTTAATCTCCAAAGACCCCTTTAGCTCCTCATATCTCTGACTCTGTCTTTCAACTCAGTAAATAAAAGATTAACTTAAGGAAAATACAACTTAATGTGATTGCTCTCTTTTATAAGTAATTGTATTGCCTTTCTAAAGTTA
Organism: Rhinolophus sinicus; assembly: GCF_036562045.2. Classification (NCBI taxonomy): domain Eukaryota; kingdom Metazoa; phylum Chordata; class Mammalia; order Chiroptera; family Rhinolophidae; genus Rhinolophus; species Rhinolophus sinicus. Next base: position 110,184,454 of record NC_133756.1, read on the forward strand.
TCATCATGGGTTTTTTTTTAATGTCAAGATTTCCTAATACACTTAAAATATGTGTTCTTCCTGTGAGTTCAGAAGCCCATGGTTGACTTACAGAATGTCTTTCAATTCTTTAATACTTCAGGCAGAATGTTCTGTATATGCAAATATGTTCATTTTGTGTAAAAAAGAAAGTTCATAGTTTTCATTATATTTCCAAAGATATCTAGGATCAAAAAGAAAAAAAATAGACCTATGGATCTAAAATGTGACTTGACATTTCCCAACGTAACACACATACAAATCATTTTAGTAATACATCAGCTGTAAAAAGTAATGTCAATTATACCTGAAAAATACCCACCAAATTGCATAGAGGTTGAGCCATTTAGTGCCTGTAGTCTTTTGCCATAACCACATTTTACAAGTAGTTTAAATCTACCTACAGTTTTCTTTGCTCTTTACATTGTAGATAGAAAGAAACATTCAAACTTTGTATAGATATGACTATGCTGTTGTTTTTATGAGCAGAATACAAGATTACAAAATGAAACAGGTATAGTTGATTCCTTTAATGCAGATGTCACGAAAGTGTGCTTACACTTGGTCTGTTCTCTCAGATATTACTTCTATCCAGAGAACTGCTTGTGTGAAGACCTAACATGTTCTTTGTATTTGGTTGGGGGAACTTGCAGGAGAAAGCTACTCTTTGCATGCAGTTTAAATTAAGTACTTTAATTTCATGATAATTATTCAGGTGATGTGTGTATCTGTTCTTAATGCATTTCAGTATATTGTGCCAATGAAATCTCCCAAATGCCGACGAGTAAATCCTTAAGTCAGCTTCTGCTCTGGAGAAAAAACCCTGGCTCCAGTGATGTGCTAGAGCCAGCTTGTGATTAATCAATTACCTCATGAAACTGATTTTTAAGTTATCAAGGCATTTTGCCACCTGGTTGGCACCATGTTGGTAGCTTGAGATTTGTCATGGTGAGAGTATTTATAGCATGAAAAGAAGCAACATACACTAAATGGAGCTCCTATTTAGTGGGAACCAGGGTATTAAACATTTTCCAGCACACCGCTGTCTGGCTCAGTTTCTCAGTTAGGAGTACATACTTTACATATTATCTAATTAGCAGTCTCTAGAGAAAATTCAAATAAGGCAAACTTTGAATAATTGTGTCTTAAAATTCCACCTCTGTAAACATTCACATAGAATGAAACTCAGGTCTCCAAAGTACAGGTGTGTTGTACTTACCACTTGTTGCCAAGTAAATGATAATATAATGGGAGGACCACTGGAAGTCAATGGACTGGGGTTCAGATATTCTCTTTGTCATTGGTTTTATGACCTTGAGCAATCACTTCATCTTCTGTGTGTCAGTTTCTCTAAGTATAAAAGGAGGTAAAGCTGGGTTGAGTTTGCTAGACTTCATGAAACTACGTAGTGCAAAAATTCTCATTCCAAAGAAAAATGATTATTTAAAGATAGTCAGCCCCAAAAAGGAGTTAATATTTTATCTAAAATAATTAATGGTGCTTGTATAGTGATTATATGTACCTCATAGTAAAAAAAATGAATGTGTATGAAATTGTACTTTCCAAAATTTTTGCTATTTTTAAGCTATTTAGGCAATTCCCCATTTTTAGTGATGGCAGAATCTCTAAAACATTTTCTTATTTCAAATTATATTACAAAGTTAGGTTAATCAAAACAGTATAATATAAGCATAAAAACAGACACACAGATCAATGGAACAGAATAGAAAGCCTAGGAAAAAACATGCATATATGGTCAATTAATTTATGACAACGAAGCCAAGAATATACAATGGGAAAAGAATAGTGTCTTCAATAAATGGTGTTGGGCAAACTGTATAGCCACATGCAAAAGAATGAAATTGGACCCCTATATTTTGCTATACACAAAAATCAACTCAAATGGATTAAAGACTTGAATGTAGGACCTGAAACAATAAAACCCCTAGAAGAAATCATAAGGGGATAAGCTCCTGAACATTGGCCTTGGCAATGATTTTTTTTGGATTTGACTCCAAAGGAAAGGCAACAAGAACAAAAAAATAAGCAAGTGACACTTTATTAAACTAAAATACTTCTTCACAGCAAAGGAAACCATCATCAAAATGAAAGGCAACCTATGGAATGGAAGAAAATATTTGCAAACCTTATATCTAAGGGGGTAATTGTCGCGTCCAGCGCAACATGGGCAGTGAGGTTGCGAGAAGGGGCAGTTTGGGTTAAGTTTTTTAAGAAAGAGACAAACAGAGACTTAATGCAGTTAAATCTCTCCGAAGGCCAGGGGTCTCTCAGTCTCAGAGGACTGGAGCCCAGAATATGGCCGACTGGGGGTTTTTATTGAATAGGTATGCAAAAACAAGAGAAAGCAACATTGTTTCGTACACAGTCTCTGAAACTCACACATCATAACAGAAAAATATTTATTGCAATCACCCTTTGTCAGTCAACAGCTGAAGCACAAGGTCCCACAATGTCCTAATTAAGGTATGTACCTTCTCAGGGTCAAAAGGGTCAAGTCTCTTATTTTGTAACAGTTCCGTTGAGCTAAGTGGAGAGAACTGACCTTTATTGTTTTTGTATCTTCTCTCACAAACAGGTGCCAGGGAAAAGGCAGAGCCGGCAACAGCTTTTCCCAGGCAGGGGGAAGGGGAGGCAAGGCCCCTTCCCATATTTTTCTAAGGCAGCTCATCGGGGTCCCCACTCGGTTCCGCCTGGCTTAAGTTGTATCTCCCGTGAGATATCTTATCCGTCTTTGGCTGCAAACCATCTTTTGGGGACCAGACAGAGAGACATAAGGTGTAAACATAAGGATGGAACAAAGACCCAGAAAGGCACAGTCTCACAGACTCTTCTTTCCTTAAGGAAAGACACGGGGGGACAGTTGGCTAGGCTTTTGTGTGACTACAGGTAATATCCAAAATTTATAAAGAATTCATATGTATGATCCAATAGCAAAAAATAAACAATCCAAAAAAAAAAAAGGCCAGAGAAACTGAATAGACATTTTTCCAAAGAAGACGTACAAATGGCCAGTGTGTACGTGAAAAAAGTGCTCAACATCAATAATCATCAGAGAAATGCAAGTCAAAACAATAATGAGATAGCACTACATAATTGTTAGAATATCTGTTATCAAAAACACAAATGATAACAAATGTTGGCAAGGATATGGAGAAAAAGGATTGCTGCGCATTGTTGATGGGCATATAAATTGGTGCAGCCACTATTGGAAATATATGGAGGTTCCTCAAAAAATTAAAAATAGAAGTACTATATGATCCAGCAATTCCACTTCTGGGTATATACATCTAAAATAAATGAAAAAAAGTATTATATATGAAAGAGATAGCTGTACTCCCATGTTTAGTTTAACGTTATCCATAATATCCAAGCCATAGAGACAATCTAAGTGTCTGTTAATGGATGAATGGATAAATAAGATGTGAATTAGGACACACACACACACACACACACACGGCTATTATACAACCATGAAAAAAGGACATTTGTGACAACATGGGTTGATACTGTGGGCATTATGCTAAGTAAAATAAGTCAGCCAGTAATAGACACTATATGATATCACTTATACGTGGAATCTGAAAATGCCAAACTCATACAACAGAAACTACAATCATGGTTACCAGGGCCTGGAGTGGGGGGGAAATGAGGCGATGATGGTCAGAGTACAAATTTGCAGTTTTAAGATGAATAAATTCTGGGCATCTAGAGTACTACATGATGATCACAGTTAATAATTCTGTAGCATATACTTGTCAGCAGCTGTGAGAGTAGGTCTTAATTGTTAGCACCATAAAAAAAAAGTGGTAGTTAATGGCAATGTTATCAAATGCTATTGTGGTAATCATTTTGTGGTATATAAGTATATCAAACCACACCTTGTACACCTTAAACTTAAACAATGCTATATGTCAATTATATCTTAATAGAAAGCAGAGCAAACAGAACAAGTCCTGTCTTCATCCAGAGGCTTCTTGCTCTCAGTGCTGACCTAAGGACCTGGGAGGGTTTCCCATGGGGAACAGAGTCTCTGCATGCTCTGCCCTTCCTGGTCAGGCATCTGAGTAGAAGGGGATGAGTCCTTGATTCAGGGAGGTGGCAGAAGGAATGAGAAGAACAGCAGGAGACAAAGAATCACAGATAAATTTCAAAGGGAAACAATAGCAGGACTTGATGATATATTGGACTGTAATGAAAAATTAGAAGGACAAATAGACTCTCCTGCTTCTAGATTAAATAAGATGAAGCATGTAAGGTAGCCATCATAGTTTCTAGCATTTAGTAAGTACCTATGAAATCTTAATCCTCCTCCACTTCCCACTGCAGTGACTCTTCCACTTATTTCCACCTCAAGAGTCTCAGGTCTGTTACTACATTCCCTGGCCAATCAGACACTCCCGTGGTTCCGTAGCCATAGTTCTGTGCACTTGACCTCCTCTCTCTATTCTTTAAAGATAACTAATGTAGTGTCACAGTCCCATCAGAGATTTTCTGATGAATTAATTTGACTGAAGTTAATGATGCAAGATCATAATGATGATAACAAGCTATTTCTAGGAAGTAATCACTATGTTCCAGATACAATGCTTGTTTTATCTCCTTTATACTTACAACTACCCTTTGACGTAAGTATATTGTTATTCACATTTTATAGGTGAGGCAACCAAGGCATGAGGAGATTAAGTAATGTGCCCAAGGTTATAGTACTAGTAGGTGGAAAGGATGGAATATCACCCTAAGTCTTTTTGTGTTCAAAGCCTATCTGTATTCAATTATTTCAACCTACGCTTTCCAGCAATTAGATCTATGCTCTTACCTCTGACTTGACCTTAATAAGCATATAAATTTGTTGTCATATCAAATTACGTTCTGATTCGTGTTCATTTCCTTCCTATTTATATAACCTTCAATGAGTCACTTCACTTCTCTCATCTATAGAATGGCAATGATACATTTTTCTTTGGCTATTGTAAGGTAACTACATTAATTTTGGAAAATTATTTAACACTTCTGAGCCTCATAAATCTTAGGATAATATGAGAGGAATAATAGCTACCTCTCAAACTTATTTTGAGAATTAAATAATGCGTGTAAACTCTTAGGAGGCATGTAGAGGGTATTCAACATATAGTCAACCGTTGCCTGTCTATCAATGGTAGGGCTGACCATTTATTTCTGCCATCTCTGTGCATGGGAAAAAGCCCTGGACAACAAATCCATATACTGGCTCATAGATGGTATATGAGCTATATCTTTGAGGGAGAAAAGCTAGGAAACCTCATTGAAGCAAATTGCTGTCACAATCCCAAGGTTTTCTATAATGCCCCTCCATGCACTGAAAATTAGTGATGGGATAAAGATTTTCTTTCCATGAATTCAGCTGGGAGCATGTTAGTAAACTTTTCATCCTAACTAAGACTTTTCATTTCTTGCATTCCATAGAGACTGAGTTTTATGGCCAGTGGAGTTTGAGTGTGTATGAGTGTGTGACTGTATGTGTGTGCGTGTGTGTGCGTGTGTGTGTATGTGTGTGTGTGTGTGTGTAGTGGGGGGCAGGATATGACACTGATGGCATAGTATTGGTTAAAAAAAGATAGACATTTAATTTCTGGTATTCCCCTCTACTACTGGGTCCAAAAATGTCTTAGCAAAATATATAGAAAGTTATGGCCCACAATTTTGACTCAGGAGATACTTAGGTTCAGACATTCTGATCCCAAGAATGTTTAAACATTTAGTTTATGAATGTGAATACTTTACTAGGGCCATCCCAGTGATTTTTATAAGGAAGAGTTCTCTGGGTTAAACTGTTAAATCAACTGGATCCTTCTTATGAATTTTCAATACTGAATGTATATCCTAGTGCCTGAACTATTAATGCTTCCTTGTCTGCTGGGGTGAATCAAACTTTCATTCCTGAAGGGTCTGTATCACTGCCTACATTAGGTTGTTTTAGTTTTCCAGTAACTTTTATTTCATTAAAGCTTTATTGAGGTATTTATATAAATTGTGAATATATAATTTAATATGGTTTTCTTATTTAATTTTTTTAAATTGTCATAAAGTAAAGATGAATTTTTTTGCCATACAGTTCTATGAATTTTAACACATTTAACCACATTCATAATCATGATATAGAACAATTCCATCACCCCCAAAACTCCCTCATGCTAATCTTCTATAATCACCCTCATCTCCCAACTTCTAGCCTATAAACAATATCGATCCATCCTCCATTGCTATAGTTTTTCTTTACAAAAATATATAAATGGGGAAAGATGGAAAGGAAAAATTGCAAAGGCTGTTACAGAATTCTCTCCCGCAGGGTGCCTGATGAAAAGTCACTTCCTTAGCAGTCAACATCAGGATCAAATGACAATATTTTGGGACATCTCAGTACATAAGAGTGTATCCAGATTAAAACAGGAACTGGGAATCCCAAACAGTCCTTTAATACTCTGGACATAATATTATAAGCAATGACACTCATGCTGCTCTTTGTTTCTGCTGTGTCAGAACACAAACAGGGAGCTCTTGAGTACCCTCCCATAAAGGATGCATCCGTTACAACGTTTTCTATCCTGTACTGCCCATTTCCAACAGCCAAAGTCCCAGCACTACTCTAAAGCTACGACTACCTTAAAAGGCTTAACCTTCCAAACGCTTCAGAGAGCACCATTTTCTCCCTAAAGAATCTAAACACATAATCATTATCTAAAAAAAAAAACAACGAAAGAAAAGAAAAAAAAAAATGTATATAAATGGAATCTTACAGTATGTAATCTTTTGAGACTAGCTTCTTTCACTCAGCATAATGCCCTGAGACACATTCAAGTTGTTGTGTGTGTCAGTAGTTTGATTTTTTTCCAAGATATTGTATGTATCAATAGTTTGATTTTTTTTTTTTTTCATTGCCAAGTAGCATTATACTAAGTGGATGTGCCACAGTTTATCCATGCACCCATTGAAGGCTATGTGCTGTTTCCAGTTTGGGTCATTATGCATAGAGCATTTATAAAATGTCACATATAGGTTTTGTGTAAACATAAATTTCCATTTTTCTAAAGTAAATACCCAGGAGTGGGATTTCTGAGTCATTTGGTATGCGTTCGACTTTATAATTCTTTCCAGAGTGGCTGTACCATTTTGCATTCCCATCAGCAATGTACGAGAGATCTAATTGCCCTGCCTCCTCATCAGCACTAGCTATTGTCGGTCATTTTTATTTTAGCCATTTTGATAGGTACGTAGGCATGTAGTGGTGTCTCATCAAATTTTAACTTGCATTCCTAGATAGCAGTGATGTTGCTCATCCTCGCATGTGTTTATTTGCTATCCTTATATCTTCTTTGGTGAAGTGTCTGTTCAAGTCACTTGTCCATTTTTCAAATTGGGTTGTATTCCTGCTGTTGGTTTTGGGGAGTCTTTTATATATCCTCGATAAAAGTACTTGGCTTGTTATGTGATTTGCAAACATTTTCTCCAAACTTGTGGCTTGTGTTTCATCTTCTTAACAGAGCCTTTTATACAAACACTATGAAAGACTTTTAATTTTGATGAAGCCTAATTTGTTAAGTATTTCTTTTATGGGTTGGATATGGATTTTTTGTCATATATATAAAAACTCCCCCCCAGGTTTTTAATTCTTTTTTTATGTGAAAGCCTGGCTTCCTCGAGGTTATGTCGATATCAGCATAGCTTAGTGGTCAGCCAATATTTGGTCAGCATTTGTCTAAATACCTTAAGTCAGTAAGGCTTCCATTTTCCATGGATGGATCCGTGTTTGGATTGGGGAGTGCATTTAAAATTCAAGCAGTTGACAAGTCAGTGTCAATTGTTGTGTTCTTCAGGCACCCTTATGTTTCCTCTGCATTGTGCTCCACACTCAGCCAGGTGTGTGTAGGGGCCAGGGCCCCTCTCTGGTCTCCTGTGAGCAGTTGCAAAAAGATTGTGTGACTGGCTTATCAGGATCCTGTATGGGTATCTCATTTTCTACATCCCCCTGTTAAACTTCTGACTGGTCTGCTGGTGTTTTCCAGGACCACAACCTCAGGTCAGCTGAGCCACTGGCTTTCTCTGTTTGTTTGACACAGGGATTGCTACTATTATGGCCAATGCTACTGAATATGGATTTTTTTTTCACGGTCCACTTCAAATCAAGTAAATCCCCTGAGGTAGCAAATATACTAATTTTTATAACTTTTCCCATTTGGTAGAACAATCAACTAATTGTGCTGGGAGGAGTAGAGATAGGAGGGAGTGTGCCCAGGTAACAATGGTGCTGACTTTCAGTGCTCTTACCCTAGGTTGAATATTTTTTCATGAGTAAGCATTTCATACTTTGTTGCATGCTTCGGGTCAATTTCCAGATTCCTAAAAATGGTTATTTACAGGAATTTTGTCTAATTTTATCATTGCTTTGTAAGGAGAGGATTTGCTATGTAGGTTCCTCATTTCACTGTTCCAGAAGGGCCACCTCCATTTCTAACCTTTAAAATTTTATTTCTATTTTACTATAATTATTTTAACCTGGGTCATTTTTCCACCTCCGTTTTATTTTATTTTTATTGCTCTAATTTTTTTTTATCGTAAAATAAAACATAGGCCCAGAAAACCATACAAAAAGAGAGTATAGTTTAAGAATTATTAACCACAGAATGTCAAAAAAACATAACATTGCCAGCCACTCCAGAAGACCCTCTACGAGCCCTATTACAATCTTTCCCTCCACAAATAACTACCATACTGGTTTTCAAAACAGCAACTTTCTTAGTGTATTTATAATTTCATTATCCAAGCATGGATTCCTGGGCAATTTTTTATTTTTTGATATATCTTACATCTCTTTCACAACTTTTTCCATTATTCATTTAATTTTTTCAGTTACAGTTGACTATCATTTTATATTAGTTTCACAAATGTCTAACCACTATGATGTCCGTATAACTTTTAAAACATTTGACTCATTGACCTTTTATGTTTGTGTGTTTTCTTTCTTTTTTTGGCCATGTAAAATTTTATAGAGTATAGTTCCTGCCCTGGTGAACTGCTGCTGTTATGGTTGGGAACATGTGCCATTTTTTTCTATCAAGTCAATCTTTCCCAAGTCAAACTGTAAAGATCTAAATTTCTGAAGTTTATTTTTAGTCAAGAATAATTTTATTATGTGCAGTTTTAGCAAGTGTCCATTTTATTTTATAAATTCCCACCCCCTTCCCAGGTTAGTTTTAGTAATACTTAATATTACCATTAAGATGTAATAGACTGGATGGTCAGATTTTTGACTCAGGTTTTTTTTTTTTTTTTTTTTTTATTCGGTAAAAACAAGTGGCTCAGCAAGCAATTCTCCATGATAGTTCAGGATATAGAAGTAATCCTGGAATTATCACAACATGTATGCCCTAATAACTTGTGTATGCTCTTTTTAAAAATTACCATTTTTAACTTCCTCACAAATGGATCTTTAAGGGTTTCACAAAGGTGAACTGGATATTTCTACAATGCAAATCAACAAGTCCCCATTCCTGGGCATTACATTCATCCATTTATTTGTTCAACAAACTTGTATTGAGCACTTTTTGAGTGTATAATTTTTACACATGGGTTAAAACTGCCCTGTCCTGTGTGGTCGCCACTGGCCACATGTTTGAATTGAGATATTATGTACATACAAGATACATAGCAGATTTTTGGAGATTTAGTACTGAAAAAGCAATGTATCTCATTAATAATTTTTATATTGATTACATGTAGAAATGGTAATATTATATATACACACACACACACATATCTATCTATCTATCTATCTATCTATCTATCTATCTATCTATCTATCTATCTGGTTAAATAAAATATACTGCTAATTTCTTTTTACTTTTTTAATGTGTCTACTAGAAAATTTAAAATTTTGTATATGGCTGGCATTTGTGGTTCATATTATATTTCTATTCGTCAGTGCAGAAGACATGAGAGCCAAGACATTTTGTTCATAAAACTACAGTGCAGACACAAGAGATTTCCCAAACACTTCAGTCTAATGGGGAGACAAACCGTAGGGAAATTTTCAATGATTGGCTAAACGATAAGGAACACGGACTTCAATGTTTCATTGACATGAATTCAAATCTCTTTTCTGTAACTTACTCAGTACATGATCTAAATCAAGTGGCTTAAACACTGGGCCCCATTTTCCATACTTGTCAAATGGTTTTGCCTTGTAGAATTTTTGTGAAGATTCAATGAAATAATATTTGGGAAGTACTTAGCAGAGTCATTGGAGCATAGATAATGCTTAATAAGGGATAGCTATTATAATGATGATGTTGATTTTGATGAGGATGATGACATTTAGCTAAAGTATGTGCAGGGTACTATGAGGACAGAGGTGGAGAACACGTGGCTCAAATGGGTTGACTGTGGTAAGGTACATTTAAACTACATTTTAAAGGATGATTCAGAACCAAATAGACAGAAGGATGGGAGGCAGAGTATGAATGGCAGTGGGAAAAACTTTTATAAAAATACATGAAGTCACGGGAGAATGTCACCATTCCTGCCCTCACAGTGAGATATTCTACATGAGCATGAGCAAAGCATATGGAAAATTGAGGCATGCCACTAGAAAGTTTAGTCCAAAACAACCAGTTATGCTACTAAAAGAAGTGTGTGTGTGTGTGTGTGTGTGTGTGTGTGTGTGTGTGTGTGTTAGAAGGCTTTCTAAATATCCAAGTTTATTATATAATTATTCAACCCACATCTTCCCTCAAAGGAAGACCTCCAAAGTCAGGTAAAGAGAACATAATGAATTTGATTCATCAAGTAAGGGAGAAATTCTTCTTTAAGAAGAAAAAGCAGATAGTACAGACATTTTGTTAAAAGAAGATTAAAAGACTAAAAGAAACCTAAATATGATTGAGGATGCTATTTTGAAACTGGAATTTGCACCGTTTTCTGTAAACCAGATTTCATCTTGCTGTATTAGTTGCCAAAAAGCAAGCTGAGCTGAAAATACAAATGCTCACAATTTAAAATCAACCATTGGAAATAAAAGAAAAAGCAGACAAAGTAATGAAAACACTTTAATGTTCTAGATAAGTACTATTTGGGGGATATTTTAATAAGCAAATGTTTATTTTAGTTGCTTAAAATATTCTCTTGGATTCTAGATACATAAATTTCAACCCACATTCCTCAGTTGCCATAACAACTTGATGCATTTGTTCTCTTGTGTCATTTTTTATCACATCAGTTTTTTTTTAAACTTTGGTTGCTATGATAACACAGTATAGTTGTTAAATTTATTCTATTCACATTTGTTCTACTGGAAACTGGTAATTTGCTTTTATTTTTCTCCAAAGAAGCTTCTATTACAGAAGTGTAATAAGGAAAATGGTGGCCTAAATTCTAATACAAGTTTATATTAAGATTTTAATTATGTGTATTAATTTATGTCCAAATGATATTACCTCTATGACAGGGAAGGTGGCTAGTGATTATCTAATTCCACTCTGACGAAAGGAGTTAACCTTTGCTGTATCGAATGAGGGAAATGGGTAGTTTGAGTTGCTGTTCTATCTCCATGCATGACTTCAACCAGTCTTAGTTGGAGACAACTGTTTGGTGGTGCCAAGATATATTTAAACCAAAATCTGCTGTTACTGGCTCCCTTAGTCAGCACGTGACTTCACCACAAAGTGTGAGCTCATTGATTACAAAAATGAAATCTTGGTTTAGTAGAATTCCCTAATCTAAGCTGATTTACTCCACAGAAAAGGGAAAATCTCTGTCAAAAGTCCCCTTGTCTAGAATTAGATACTGGGTTATACATACATTTGTTTTTATTTATTCAGCTAACTCCTACAGTTTCCTCTATTTTTATTGCTTTTAACTCTACTGATAGAAACAACTAATTAACATCACTTAGAATTAATATATTCTAGTCCCGTCCAGCTCTAAAGATTGTTATAACTTGGACAGGCTGTGTTGAGAGTCAGGCCAGAGTATAAAGGTAAAAAGGCAAGAGACGAGGGTCAAAGAGACGTGGTTAGACTCTAGTGATTACTGTGTAACCCTGGGAAATGACTTGTCTGACGATTCTTAGTTGTCAGATCTATAAAATAGGGATGAAAATAATCAGCCCATAGCTTTTGGGTGGAGAGGAATTTAGTGAGATGATATATTCAAAAGGCCTTGGATAATGTTCACCTATGATGTATAGATGCTCCAAATAGCTTAGTTGCCTTCTCCTCCTCCTATTCCCTTTCACGGAAGGCCGTTGGAGTGCCGGTAAGGTAAGGAGCACAGATGATAATCAGTAATCTCATGTTCAGAGGAAAGAAAAGGAGCCGGGCTCATTTGGACGTCATTTGCATCCGCATTATTGTCCCTGGTAGCTCAGCCTGCCCAGTGCAGTAAATAGGCACAGGCAGCAGAGCCTTCAGGAAGCCACAGTATTCAGAGTTGTCGCGAGTTTCTTTGAGGGTGTTTGTGTTAGGACATGGACCCAACCACAAGATGAGGCTTCATGTAATAAAAGAAATCCTCCTGGCAAAGGCTTTATCGTCAGATCGGGAGTCAAATTTTGGCTCTGTTTTGGGACCTTGAAAAAGTCACTTAACTTCTCTGAAGCTCAGTTTTCAATGTATGTGCAACATATGAATGAAAACATATTAACTGAGCACCTACAGATAACACCTGTTTGGGGGTTTTTAATTAGTATTAGAGATAATAAATGCAATTCTGTCAATAAATGTTTGTCATTGATATCAGACTGTTGTGGCTGATGTTGGTGTTAATAATGATAGTGCTGATTGGCAAGTGCTAATTAGAATTTTAGCATCCTGGCCAATTTGCCTGGGAATCAAGGCAGACTTTTGTCCTACCGGGAAAACATAGGTGGGTTTAGGAGAGAACATAGAAGTGTTCCGAGCTGATTCCAGGCACTCTGGTCCTTTGACCTAAGACAGTAAGGCACATAGCTGCTCTTCTCAGCCATAGGTGAATGTGAGAGTGCTAATATTCTGCGAGGCTTGGTCTGGACTGGCTCCGGAAATGAGAGTGTTGTACCTTCAGAAACAAGTGTCTTTGCTTGCGAGGGACTGGGGAGGCTGGGACTGACAAAGTTGCTGTGATTCTCTTCCTTCTCAATGCCTAAAGCATTCTCAAGTAACAAGCCACAGCATTCAGAGAGATGCATCGACTCTGTCAGGCCACTAGGGGTTCATTTAGAACCTCTCTGCTGAAACAATGGAGACATAAATTTCAACCCACATTCTTTGGTTGCCATGGTAATTTGACGCACTTGCTTTGAAGTGTCTTTTGTGTCTCCCCCCACCCCCTTTCTTTCTTTCCTTTTTTTAATCATCAGGATTTTTACTTTGCCAGTAATTTCCTAAATGTGGCTTCCCACCCTTCTATCTCCCAGCTAAATTTCTGGATTTGCTGCTGGGGAGTGATTTCCACCTAAGAATAATATAAGAATAGTAGCTAAATATGCATGTTCACACAGACGTGTCTGTGTGCCTGTAAGTCAGTCTCTTTCTCTCTCTCTCTCTCACATATGCAGATAATTATGTTAGAAAACGCACACATTTTTAAAGCCTTTTAATGCTTTTAAAAAGGAGTTTTGTGTGTCTTAAATAAAAATTGTGAAGTAAGTGGTTCAATCCTAGAACAACTAACAGATTTAGTATTTCCTTAGCAACTGTAATACGGCAGGCTAAATAAAAAGTATATCTCTCATTGCATTTCATTTTTCTTCTCCACTTGATGAACATTTTTTAAATTAAGATGAGAAGTGTGCTTCAATGTACAGAGCAAAAGGCGGACTTGGGTCTGCCTTCAGACTCCATCCTCTTTTAGCTGTGTTGACTCTTTGGACAAGTTACTTAACCACTGAGCTTCATAATAAAAAGGGTTGATCATCCCCTAGTAAGACATCTGTGAAAAATAAATTGACATCATAGAGGTAAGAGTACCTAGAATAGGGCCTACAATGGGTATTAGGACATTACAAACAAATGTTAATCCTTCACATCTAACCAACTAAAAAAATATATTGGAAAAATAAAATCTATTTTGGTCTCACTCATTAGAATGCGTACTTTCTTCGTTAGCCTACACATTTCCACATCACAAAGGTGAGGCAAATATGAAAATACAGGAGCAGAATGGTGTGTAGTCTCCTTGCCTAGATGCTTATGATGTATAGAACTGGGCGAAGGCATTTCCTGGGAGCCTCCAAGGAAAGGTGACTTTTGTTAAATTCCTTTGGGATTTTTCTTCCAGGACCATACCTGGTTAAAAACATCAAGCTAACAGGAAGGAGATTTTGCATTTGTTCTATCTGCTGAAAAACGAGTTACACCACAACAAAATTCTCCTTTCACGTAGGAAGTGGCTGTGCTACAAGTACATTCTAAATATAAAAATGTGTTTAACAGGGAGGCAGGCAAACAACATTAGTCGTTCAGGCTAAGCGCTGGTGCCAAGTTACAAGTGCTACTATTGCTGTGCGTTTGTGTGCGGTGCTGACAGGGAGAAATAGTATAGCAAGGGGATGGGAGCAACATTCAATTATAAAAAGATAACCGCAATTATAGGACACCACACCTGCTTTTTAAAAGTACTGGGTCTTTCAGGGTAAGTCACAGAAAATTAAACAACAACAAAATGAAATGGTCGGGAGCATTTTTTAAGGATAAAATTCAAATCATAATTTAAAAAAATATATGTAATTTTTTTCAGTAATGGGAAAAACAGCATCAAACAAGAAATAAATTACTTCTCCCTTAGTGCTAGTAAAACGGAAGTATTAGGTGAATAAAATTATTGAACGAAAACAAATATTTGTTAGATTTATCAATCAAATTGTTTCATTGAACAATTGAAGAATTGTCTATTTGATCATAATTCATAAACAGGAAGGATTTTTGGAATCTCATTAAATAAAATGAGAATCCTGGCGCTGCCTTTTGGTAGCAAGGTAATTTGGGGCAAGTAATTCAACCTCAATAAGCCCCGATTGTGGCTTTTTTTTTTTATATATATATAGGAAAACTGGATTCCAGTCTAGGTTCTGCTTAATGAAACTTTGTGTAAAATTGGACAAGTCGTTTGCCTCTGTGAATCTTTTTCTCTGATGCATAAAAGTGAGGGAGTTAGTCTCTAGGTGGCAATCTCCATGAATATATTTGCAGGTCTGACATTCCTGAGCTCTATGTTCCATTTCGTGCTGATATTTAACTACATTTCCACAGCGAAGGCCTTTATTTTCAGGGCTCTTTCGAAGCTACAGTTTAGGTTGGATCCAAAAATCAGATCCTGAAAATAACACAAGGAGGGAGATTTTAAGGATTTCAGCTTTCTCATGCATGTATTGTTTAGAAAATAGGCAGTTTGTCTGCCTCTAGGAGCAGGCTGTGGATGGGTAGCACAGCATCCCCAGTTCAGTAGCTGGAACTAGTTTTTAGTTAATGAGACTTTGTGGTTCTGCTTCTCTTCCTTAACCATTAGTAAAGCATGGACTTTGTGCCAGGCACTGTACAAGGCTCATTAAAGAAAGGTTTAATAAAAATATCAGAGTATTCACTGTGGAAAATATAGAAATGTATAAAGAACAAAATACATGTCACTTGCTATCACAAAGTCCAGAATTAAGCAAAACTGTATTTTGGTGGACATTTTCCCCCCTGCAGTGTTTGTGTGTGTATGTGTGTGTATTTTGTTTTTAACAAACTTTGCATATCATTAGTACGTGTGCTTTTGTCACATTCTTTTTTCCTTTAAAATAATTCTGCTGGCATTTTTATATCCATAAAGATTTTTCTATAGCATAACTTTTAATAGGCACATAACATTTGACTGTATGACTATATTGAGTCATTGCAGAATAGAACGTTGGCTAAGAATATGGACTCTGGAGTGAGACCATGTGGGGAAAAAACAGTCCCACTTCCTACTAGCTGTGTGTTCTTAGGCAATTTATTTAACTTATGTAAGCCTTAATTTCCTTATCTATATAGTGGATGCGATGGTAGTACAGACCTCATAGACTGTTATGTAATTTCTCTTTAACTCGATGAGTTAATCCTTATTAAGCTTTTAGAGAGTAGGCAGTCGATAAATATTAACTATCATCACCACCATTTATTTTGTCCAGTCTGATATCTATTTTACATAAGTAAGTTTAGTTTATTTGCATTTATTGTGGATCCCAAAATATTTAGATATTTTCTGTCGTGTTGGGGCATAGGTTTTTATTTGTTTGTTGACTGTCCACCCATTTCTATCTCCTACTGTACTGAAAATATTTCTTATATGTCTGTTTTATTGTTTTCTCTGCTGGTTTGGAAACTTCTGATTGTATTTGTATTCTTTTATTAATTATCTTTTCGACATACATAATAATCTATAAATTACTCTAAGAAATTTAAAGTTAAGTTTTGCTCTCTTTCAAATATGACAAGGACGTTAATGCACTTTAACTTATTGAACAGTCCAATCTCCCAACTTGTTACCCTTATTTGAACGTAGACATTAATTTTTATTGAAAATCAATGGCTTATTAAATTTATGATACACTTTATTAATTTCTGTGTTCACCATTGAGCCACGTAGTTGTGTTCCTGTGAGTTCACTCTTTTCTGACTGAAGTACATCCTTTAATTGTTATTTTTGTAATGATCTCGGTTGTTAAATTATCTTAATATTTGTATGCTTGTACCTTTCCTATTGCATGATAATTTAGCTGTGTATACACTTTTAGGCTAGCCGTTATTTTCTCTTGACACTGTGAACATATATTCTGTTGTCTTTTGGACTCGATTATTGCTGAGGAGAATCTGCTTATTTTAATTGTTTTACTATAATTAATCAGTCTTTTCTCTCTAGCAGTTCATTAGATTTTCTCTTTATCTCTGATGATTGTCAGTTTTATTGCCATATGTCTGAGTGCATACTTTATTTACCGTGGTCAGTTCCTTAAAAGCTTTTTCTATCAGAGGACACTTTGGAAAACAGTTTTCTATTTGGGTTTTCCTGGTGTTTCCTTTTGATTAAATTCAGATTATGCATATATGGCAGAAGAACTATAAAAGAGATACATGATTTCAGAAAGCATCTAAAGCATCTGTTTGTCCAACCACTGATTATGCAAACTTTGTTCACTTGATTAAGATAGATTCCAGATTCTCCAGTGTAAAGTTACTGTTTTTCCTGAGTAATTAGTAATTAGATAAGTAGCCTGTGTTTTACCCACTTCTGTTTACTAATTTTAGCATTCATTGACCATTCTTGCCTGAAACAATTATTACTATAGAGGTTACCAGTTAGTGATTTTCTATTTCCTTCATTTTTTTTCTATACTTATTAATCGGCATTTTCCTATAAGGAAGAGCTTTCCCTTTTCACTCATTTATTTGATTAGTCATTTATTTTTACCAGTATAAATTCATGGAGAGTAATTCCTGTATGGAATTTTGTGATCACCCCCATTTGATCTCTTGGGCTTCTTTTCAGTCCAGATCAGGCCTTGCAACAGTATTTTATTTCTCTGTCTTCATTGTAGAGCCAACATTCTGGTTGACTCAGTTACTGGCAATGAGCTAATCTTTGTAAATCCTCTTTTTTCCTTCCTTCCTTCCTTCCTTCCTTCCTTCCTTCCTTCCTTCCTTCCTTCCTTCCTTCCTTCCTTCCTTCCTTCCCTCCTTTCTTCCTTTCTTTGGTGAATCTATGTTCAATTTTAAAAAGTTTTTATTTAAAATATAGCTAAGATACAATATTATATTAGTTTCAGGTATACACTATAGTTATTCAACATTTATATACCTAAAGAAGTGATCACCATGATAAATCCAGCAACCGTCTAACACCTTACCACGCTGTCACAATATTACTGACTACATTCCCTATGCTGTACATTACATTCCCATGACTTCTTTGTTTTATTCCTGGAAATTTAAACCTCTTAGTCTCTTTCAACTTTTCCCCATTTTTCAAATTTTGCAATTGCAGTTAGCATTCAGTACTATTTTATATTAATTTCAGGTGTACATCATAGTGGGTTACACATTTATATAATTTAAGAAGTGATCCCCCTGACTAGTCTAGTACCCACCTTGCGCTATACATAGTTATTACCATATTATTGACTATATTCCCTATGCTTTACTTTACATTTGCCTATTTGGAACTATTAATTTGTATTTTTTAATCACTTCAGCTTTTTAACCTTGCCCTCAACACCCCTCCCATCTGTCATGCTGATAAATCTAGTATCTATATAACACCATACATGATTTTACAATATAATTAACTATATTCCTTATGCTATAACGTATATCCTGATGACTACTGTGTAACTGCCAATTTACCTTGTTAATCCCTTCCCCTTTTTCACCACCACCCCAAGCCTGTTCCCATCTGGCAACCATCAAAATGTTCTCGTTATGTATGAGTTTGTTTCTGTTTCGTTTGCTTATTTTGTTCTTTAGATTCTACTTATAAGTGAAATCATTTGACATTTATCTTTCTATCTGACTTACTCCCCTCAGCCCAGTACCCTCTAGGTCTATCCATGTTGTTGCAGATGACAAAATTGCATTCTTTTTTATAAATGAGTAATATTCCATTGTACATATGTACCATCTCTTCTTTTCTTTTTCTTTTTTCTTATTAATTAAAGTTTATTGGGATGACAATTGTTAGTAAAGTTACATAGGTTTCAGGTGTACAATTCTGTATTACATCATCTATATATCACATTGTGTGTTCACCACCCAGAGTCAGTTCTCCTTCCCTCACCATATATTTGACCACTTTTACCCTTATCTCTCCTTTATCCATTCACCTATTCAGGGACACCCAGTCTGCCTCCACATCTTGGCATTGCAAACAATGCTGCAATGAACATATGGATGTACATGTCCCCTTGATGTAGAGTTTTGGGTTTATTTGGATAAATACCCGGAAGTGGGATTACTAGGTCCTTCTTTGTCTCTTGCAATAATAGCCTTTGTTTAAAAATCTGTTTTGTCTAGTATAAGTTTTGCTACCTCAGCTTTTTTTGTTTGTTTGTCTCCATTTTCATGAAATATCTTTTTCCATCCCTTTATTTTCAGTTCAATCTGAATCAAGTCTCTTATAGGCAGTGTATGCAAGGGTCTTGTTTTCTTATCCATTCAGCCACCCTATGTCTTTTGGTTGGAGCATTTAATCCATTTACATTGAAAGTAATTGTTGATACATATGTAGTTATTGCCATTTTATTATTCATATTTTAGGTCTTTTTAATTTGTTTTCATCTTAAAGAAGTTCCTCTAACATTCATTGTTAATACTGGTCTAGTGGTCATGAACTCCTTTAGCTTTTTTGTGTCTGGGAAGCTCTTCATCTGTTCTTCGATTCTAAATGATAGCTTTGCTGGGTAGAGTAATCTTGGTTTAGGTCCTTGCTTTTCATCACTTTCAATATTTTGTGCTATTCCCTTCTGGCCTGCAAAGTTTCCATTGAGAAATCAGTTGTAGAGACACTCCCTTGTAGGTAACTAACTGCTTTTGTCTTGCTGCTTTTAAGATTCTCTCTTTGTCTTTAAGTTTTGCATCTTAAGTATAATATGTCTTAGTGGGGGTCTCTTTGGGTTCGTCTTGTTTGGGACTCTGTACTTCCTGGGCTTGAATATACATTTTCTTCTCCAGATTGGGGAATTTTTCTGTTATTATTTCTTCAGATAGGTTTTCAATCCCTTGCTCTCTCTCTTCTCCTTCTGGCACCCCTATGATGTGAATGTTGTGATGTAGTCCCAAAGGCCCCTTAAACTGTCCTCATTTTGGGGGTCTTTTTTCTTTTTACTGTTCTCATTGTTTTCTGTTACCTTGTCTTCTAAATCGCTGTTTCTAACCTCAGCTTCATCTAATCTACTGTTGATTCTCTATAATATATTTTTCATTTCAGTTATTGTATTTTTCATTTTTGACTGGTTCTTTTTTATGTTTTCTATCTTCAATTTTATGTTTCCTATCTCTTTGTTAAAGTTCTCCCTGAGATCACTGAGCAAAGTGGCCTTATGTAGTGTCCTATGGAGCCCAGTGGTGCAATCTCCCTGGTCACCAGAGCTGGGTATTCCAGGTGTGTCCCTTATATGGGTTGTGTGTGCCCTCTTGTAGTTCAGCCTTGGTTGCTGTTTGCAAGTCAAAGGAAGGGACTCACCCTCATTCTGATTGGTTGTGAAGACTGGTTGTGACTACAGTGGAGGAGCTGTTGAGCAGCGGCTGACCCTACAGAGCAGGATTCACCTTAGCAAGGCTTTGGTGCCTGCCCAGTCTGCCCTGGTGTGTGTCATCTTCAGAGGTGACTGGGTGATGCTTTGGCTCAGTTCAAAGCTAAGCACTGGAAGTGCCAGCCCCTGGGCCTCCTGGGAGGAGACCCACATAGGCCAAGTTAAGCTGCAGCCTGTGCCCTGACCAGGGCCACCTGAAATGAGCCACAAAACAATCCACAGACAGCTGCTGCTCATTCTGTGCTTGGAGGTGCCTTGAGTGGCTGAGCCCCAAACCAAGGCTGGCTGTCTGTCCTCTTTTTTTGAATGTTTATTTCTGGTTCACAGAAGTGTTTATATTGTTTTAGATTCCAGATATACATTTTGTTTTTCACCTTTATATAGGTAGTAACTATTATTGCTGAGTATTTAGAACATAAGGAGTGTGATGTAAGTATAAATTCACTAGGTCATCTTGATAGGAAACTATTTATTTTGATAAGCATCTTGATAAGCACTATTTATTATTTCTTCTATTTAGGACACATAAGTTATTTCACTATGATTAACAGATTATAATGAACATTCTTGTACATACATTTTATGTGCATCACTACTTATTTCCTTAGGATATCTTTCTATAAGTAAAGTTACTGGGTTAATGGATAACTGTATTTTCAAGGCCTTTGAAAGATATTTCCCAGTCACTTTTCAGAATTTTTGTACTGATTTACAGTCAATCCTACTATGAACAATAGTACATGTTCCCCAAACTATTGCTAACACTGCTTTGTATTGTATATATTTTTTATAGGTTTGGTAGTTAAATAATATTATTTGGGTATTTCATTAAATGCCTGGGTATGCATTAATACACATTTTGTTATTCTCTTGATACTTGTTTTCTTCTCTAAGCAGAATTACTCACAACTTTTATCACAGAGTTCTGTATCCAGTTGTTTAGGGTCTATCTTCTCAAGTAGGCAGTCTGTAACTTAAGGACAGTTGTTCTGCTTTTTATTTATTTATTTATTTTTTTAAAGATTTTTATTGGGGAAGGGGAACAGGACTTTCCTGGGGAACAGTGTGTACTTCCAGGATTTTTTCCAAGTCAAGTTGTTTTCCTTTCAATCTTAGTTGTTGAAGGCGCAGCTCAGCTCCAGGTCCAGTTGCCGTTGTTAGTTGCAGGGGGCGCAGCCCACCATGACAGTTGTCCTGTTTTATTAAACAGTGATTCTCTTATGCTTGCACAAAGTAGGTGGTCATTATAATAGTTGAAATGACAAATTCACAAATTCAATTGAGGAAATAATTTTTAGATTTTACGTCCAGATTAGTTCTCATTCATTAACATTTTCCTCTCTGGTTTATCGTTCCATGGTTCTTTCTATTTTCCTTTATTCTAATCATTGATGGAATAAGATTTGAATCTGTAGTAAGCCTAACTTAGTTTTCTATGTGTCCCATCCTTGTTATTGTTAATGATGATGACAATGATGGTCTCTTCTCTTTTCCTTTCTTACCTTCTTTTGGATTAACTGAATATTTATTAGAATTCCATTTTATCACCTCTATTAGCTTTATATTTTAGTGGTTTTCCTAAGTATTACAATATACATCCTTAATTTATCACACGATTACTATGAGGTAATATTTTGCCACTCCACATATAATGTAAGAACATTACAATAGTGTACTTCCATTTACCACTGACTATTCTTTGTACCATCATTGTCATTCATTTTACTTCTACATATACTGTAAACCCCAAAATACATTGTTGATATTTTGTTTTTAAAAATTTGAAGACATTAAGATATGAGGGAAAAAATATCTATCTACATGTTTATTATTTCTGGTACTTTTCATTCCCTAGTACAGATCTGATTATCTATTTTGTATCATCTTTCTTCAGCTTAAAGAACTTTTTTTTAATATGTCTTGTGTTAAGTTCTTTCGGTGATGAGCTCTCTCACATTTTTTTTTTTATGAGAAAACATCTTTATTCTTCAATTTTTTGAAGTATATTTTTGCTGGATATAGAATTGCAGAATGGGAAGAGTTTTTTGTTTGTTTGTTTGTTTGTTTGTTTCTTGCAATACTTTAAAAATATCTTTCAATTGTATTCTGGATTACTTTGCTCCTGATAAGAAGTCATCAATCATTATAATTTTTGTTCTCAGTATGCATTATGTTTATTTTACCGACTACTTTTAAGATTTTTTTCTTTTTGTTCATCTTTGGTTTCTATTAATTTGATTATGATATGCCTTCATGTGTTTATCCTCTCTGGGATTTGTTGAGATTCTTGGATCTCTGGGTTTATATTTGCAACGTGTTGGGAACACTTTCAGTCACTATCTCTTTAAAAGTTTTTCTACCTAAATCTTTCTTTATTCTTCTTTTGGAAATTCAATTACATATATATTAGACTATGAGCTATTTTTCTGCAGGTCTTTTTAAATGTCTGTATTTTAGTTTGTTTCTATGGATGATTTTGATTGCCTCATCCTTAAATTCACTGATATTTCTTTGGTAGTACCCAACCCTCTGTTAAACCCATTCAGTATTTTATTTATTTATTTTTTTGGTACATGTATATTGAATTTTTTAGGTCTTGAATTTCTGTTCTGTTCTCTTTTTATACCTTTCTCTATTACTATTCTCTCATCTGTTCACTCATTATGTTCAATTTTTTTTTTAAAATTCTGACACTTACTTATAGTAGCTGTTTTAAAATTTTCGTTAGTTAATTCTAACATTTTTGACATATTTGGATCTGTTTGTGTTGATTTGGCTTTCCCCCTTTAGTTATATGTCACAGTTTTCTGCTTCTTTGCATGACTAGTAAATTTGATTGCATACTGAATGCTATGGATTCTTCATTTTGAGAGTTTGGATTTTGTTGTCCTTTAAATAGTATTGATTTTTGTTCTGGCAGGCTGTTAATTTACTGACAGATGAATATAATTCTTTCAAGGTTTGTTTTTAAAGCTTTGCTATAGAAGGTCTACATAGACATTATTCTAAGTATAGGATAGCTCTATTCCTTAACCATGACTTTTCAGTTCCTCAATTTGAATTCCTGGACTTTTGAGTATTTTCTTTTCCCTCTGGCTGGTCAGATGACATATCTTCAAGCATCGTGCAACCTCTGGAGGAATTACTATTAATCTTACAGGGCCCCGGAAGCTATTTTATGCCAGGCATTGAAGACTTTGTCTCTCTGTATTGGAATAATTTTCTTAAGCCAGAGACTTAAGAGAAACCCTATGCAAGTTTCTAGAGCAATTTCTCTTCTAAGATTTCTCCTTTTGGTACCTTCTTTGCAAATTTCATCTCCTTTAGCAGTTCTGAATTCTGGGCTTAAATCTTTTCAGCACAGAAAGGCCACTTTTATTTATTTGGCCTCTACTACTTCCTCAGTGTGGAAAGTACCTACAGGCAGAAATTCTGAGAAATTGTGTGGTTCACCTTATATGCTTCTGTTTTCTCAGGGAATCACAGTCCTGCATTGTCTGTTGTCCAAAATCTGAAACGTTGCTTCATATATTTTTTTATCCAGTTTGTGGTAGTTAGTTTTATCTATTACCAGGTACCCTATTGTGGCTGGAAGCAGAAGTCTTCGTCATTCTAAACCTTTAAAAAGTCTGGCTAATGACTATGAAGGGGTGCAAAAAAAGGGGAAAGACTTCTATGAGCAAATATAGAGTTATTTCTAGGATATACTGTTAAAGTGAAAGAAACAAAGTGCCAAAGAATGCCTATAATGTGCTACCTTTCATGTAAGAAAGGAGAAAAACACACACGTATATTTCCTCATTTGTGCAAGAATCAAAATAAGAAGGATAAGTCAGACATTAACGATATTGGTTATTTACAAAGGATGGTTATATTGGAATAAAAGGAATAGGAGGGGAACAATTCCTCTCTTAATATATATTTTTTGTATGGTTAGCAATGCTGGGGCAAAGAAAGCAAGTACAAGATGAGCCTAAAACATCCCCCTTTGCCAGAAAGTAAGTGAAGTACTTAAAACTGAATGGAAATATTTCAAAAGGACACAGGGCCCACTTGAAGAGAATCCCAATGGCCAAATTTGGGATAATTTGGAAAAGAAAATAAATAAGTATAGTCACAGATTATAACCCATACAATAAAATGAAAATCTGGTAAAAAAATATGTGAATGAATGAATAAACAAATGAAGAAGAAGAGAAAGCTCTTCCATACAGGAGAATGCCAACTAACAAGCACAGAAGAAATGAGAAAATCACCATGGGCATCATCAATAGTAATCATTTTCAAGCAAGAATGATCAATGTTTGCTACAATTAGTGAGTGACAGTGGGTGAAAAACAGGATTTTATCCAAATTCATCTTCTACAAGATTCTCGTTAATTACTCAGAGAAAAATATTAACTTTACAGTGAAGAAATCTGGCAGAACCACCTAAGCAAGTGATCAAAAGTAATGTTACCAGTCCATGGAACAAACTGACAACATGTGCTTCCTGATAAAGGCATACTGAGAAGCACACATTATTACTCTGGTACTTTCGTGATGTGTGTATAAGCTGAATTTAATCATGAGGAAGCATTAGCCAAAGCAAAATTAAGAATATTTGACAAAATGTCTGTCCAGTACTTTTCAAAGTAACAAGATTTTAGAAGACAAAGGAAGACTGTGAATTGTTCCAGATTAAAGGAAATTACAAATACATAAAAATAATGTAAGAAATGATGCTGGAATAGATCCTGGACCAAAAACTAATAATATTAGGAGAATAATTGGTAAAATCGGAGTAAGGTCTGTATATTAGATGATAATATTGTGTCAGTGTTATTTTCTTGATTTTGATAATTGTACTATAGTTATTTATAATATTAACATTTGGAACTGTGTGTATTCTTTGTCCCATTTCTGCAACATTTTGTCAGCCTGAATTCATTTCACAATGAACTTTAAAATTAAGGAAATAGTATAAAACAGTGAATAAATAAGGCTAGTATGTCGGTGTGATCTTAACTTTTTATATATTCCTTCCTTTTGAGTCCTCTTCTACTTCCCTGTTGTATCTCCCCTCAACCCTTCTTTCATTTCATGTTTGCCATGATATATCTAAATTCTTTGGCTTACTGTCTAAAACCCTCCTAAAATGGTTTCTGCTTATTACCTTTTCTGTTTTATTTTTTATAACTCCTTGTCTCGTGGTTGAGCCACACAAGGTAAATGTAGTTCTTCAACTACTTCATTCTATTGGATTGTTCTGTGGCTCTGCTAATGTCCCAACTTGTTTACCATGGCTTTATTGTTTGTTTGGGTTTGTTTTGGTTTTTTTTGTATGGTTCTCTACTTCAAACCGGAATTGGAATTGTCAGTTTACATAGTTGTCTCACCTACTTTGCTCTTATGTTTCTTAAAGGACTGGCAGAGTAAGCTTTATTTAAATATTTATTGAACTGAACTTCTTTTGAATTTCTAGAGCACTTTATCTGTACTTCTTTTTTGACACTTCTAGCCTTCTACCTGATTTTATAGTGACGTTTGTGTATATCTTACTCTCTTTTTTTAATTAAATTTGTTGTTGCTGTTATTCATGGACCACATCTTATTTGTGCTTTCCCCGTAACATCTAGTTTAATGCCTTTCCTGTAATAGAATTTAATGAAGGTTAAATCAATAAACCGACTGAGGACCTTTCCTGAAACCTGGTGCTCTCTTTTCTTGAGCTCTTAGGTAGTGCCTGGTTTGTTTCTCCCTCTAGCTTTTAAAGGAATCCTGAGGCCTTTATCTTTAGGATATATTTACAGTAATGGAGTTTCCTATTCTCTCAGTAGATGAAAATGGCTTAGTTTAAAATCATCAGTTGTTTGTAATGCTGAGCTAGAATCTATAAAGCAGCAGTATGTTGTTTCCTAAGATGTGAAAGAATATTTAACCTCACACTTCTGTAGTTTGCAATGTTCCCTATGTCGGAAGAGGCTATTACAAAGTAAAGTAAAACTAGGTGTTTTATAAATATAAAGGCCAGAAAATAGTAATACGATTGCACTACTCCAGAGCTCAACTGGGATATGCCTCAGGCTGATCTGCACAGTTCACATTCACAAAGGATGGGAGGGGCAGTGCTTCCCAGTGCCTTGGTATCACACAGCTTGTTTGACTTACTTTTTGGAGTTTATAAGACTTTTGGTTCTTGACACAGATTTTGTGCATGACGCTCACCAGTACTAACATTTATTTTCAAAGAAAAACATTCCAGGTTTGAGCAAAACAATATAAATAAATAAACATACAAAAAAACAAACAAACAAAAAACAAAGCTACAAAACAGAAGTGCTTATTTATCTCACAGAAGAGTTTACAGATTACAAAAAACATTTACTATAAGATTCTTTTAAATAGAAAAGTTCTCTGATATACATAAAAGATGAATCCATTTATAGTAAAGTTGGTAAATGTTTGTGCAGGACATTGTGTAATGCAGAATACATCTGTGTAAACACCGTATAGTGAAATAATTCCATAGATATCTCTGCACATTTAGTTTGTTCAGGCACATGAGGGGTGTGAAGGTAGTAGTACACTCATTGCTTTCGAGGAGCTTAAAATCTACTTGAGTGAATAAGACAAACAAAAATAGTGCTAAGTTCATTTTTTCTTTTGTTTACATTCTAATTTCTTAAAAGAAACCAGGTGGATTTGTCCTTATTAGGAATTTAAAGGAGGGCATCATAAAATGAGACTGCCCCACCTAGCTGGAGAAAGAGAAAAGATCAGCACAGACTTTATGGAGGAGAGGAGCATACATGTAGCCCTTAAAAATTGGGTAGTGGCAGAAATGGGGTACCAAGGAGTAGAAGTGGGTTCTGAAGAGGAAATGGTTACATTGAGATTGAACAGATTTGAAGTACCAAATGTGATTTTTAGAGGAAATACAAGTAATCAATTGAAAATGTAAAACTAGAAATTGGGGGAAAGACTCTCTGGATTTGACAATCATCTGGGAGTGAGTATTTAATGGAGAGATAGAGGAAAGAAATTTTGGAGTAACAGCCCAGCTCCAGTGCTAAAAACAGGAAGAGGAAATGAAAGCAAAAGAGGAATCAATCACCTAGAGATGGGGTGTCAAGGAGGAGAGAGATGTGTTTCTGAATGTAGAGATAAGTTTCAAGAAGGAAGAAGTAGTTAATGGTTTTAAATGCCAGAGAAAGTGAAAGACAGTGAGGACTGGGAGGGCCTTGGTAAGTTTTACCAGAGCAGGATTCAGAGTCAAAATGGCAGCATTCAGGGATACAAGGGGGAAGTCACAAACTGGCTGCCCTTATGCAGATTCCAGCCTAAGTTTATATTTTGTTTGATCCATTTTGTGTTAGCTCCTATGGTATTTTAAAAATATATACTTTTGTCAACATTTAAAAATCAAGGTATTTCACATAAAAGTTCACACTTCCAAGATTTCTTGAAAATTCTAAACAACTGGCAACACTGGGCCTGGATTTCCTCATTGTAACAAAAATGCTTAGAAATGACTAGACTATATCTATTAGACAGGACATGAGCTCCCTCATTTTGCCAAGAACCATCCATCTCTTCCTAAATAGTTCTTACACCTGGCTCACTTCACTTATGAGTATTTTAAGCACCTGAAATCATTTGACATTTTGACATCTAGATCAATGGTTTCTAAACTAACATGTGTCAAAAATCACGCAAGAAACACAGATTGCAGGTCCGCTCCCCTACAGTTTCAGATTCAGTATATTGGGGGCGAGGCCCAAGAATTTGTTTTTCTAATAAGTCTCCAGGTGATGCTGCTGATGTTAGCCTGGGGACCACAATTCAAAAAGTTAAAGAATAAGTGAGTGGTAAGGAAGTGACGCAGGAGTTTAGTGTAGCAGTTAGGTTCTCAGACTTTGTGTTTAGACAGTAATAAATTCTGTTTATTCACCCAGGAAATAAAGATTATAGTGCCAACTTTCTAGGGTTTTGTTTTCATCTAAATGAGATAAATGAATATAAAATATCTTTCAATATCCTCAAAGCCCCTAGCTTATTGTAACTTTCATTAAATGATTCTATTGTACGGTTACCATTACGGCTATTATGTATTTCAAGAATATTGATTCTGAGGAGAAGGTAAGATTGATGGCTGGTTTTGAAGCAAGAGTAATCAAGGTATTTATATATTTGTTTATTTATTGAAGAGTGAAGTATAGAAGAAAATTACTATTTCCATGAGAGCCAAATTGATGGGAAGTTACCAGTGGAAGGAGTAATGGTAGGGATACAACAGCATGTAAAGCCAGTCAAAGTCTTGAGATTCAGGAAGTATATTGGCCCGAGCTGTGAGAACAACCTTGACTTCTGTCCCCTGAATGGAGGTACTGCATCCATTTTCAGTTCTGCAGTTCTGCGTAGCTGGAACTGAGAACAAACTGTGTCAGCATCCCAGCGTAGCTGAATCGTGAGGCAGGCCCAGGCATTCAGTGAAAGCTCTGTGAATTGAGGACCCCACTGAGCTAGCCGCTTTGCTTCAGGGGATTTGGGGTAGAGGCCAACTCTCTTTGCTAGAGGTTCCAGTCACCCTCTTTCATTCATAAAGACCTGTAGCTCAGAGGAGTCATTGGTGTTGTGGGGCTACGAAGGTAGACAGAGTGCAAAGGCCTGCAGAGAGCTTCCACCACAGCTTGTTGCCTGGGGCCTCATTTAGTGTGTTAGCTGATAGTAAAGACCGAGTCAAATGTCCAAGTGAGACCATTCTCTCTCCAGTGTTAGAGTCCAGTATGGTGCAAGGTTTCCTTTTTGATGGTTTAGACTTAAAAAACAGCAGTGTTTCCTTGACTGCTAAAGGGAATTTGCCCAGATTGCTCCTCAATTCTGTCAGTTTATTATCCAGTCCTGCTAGCTGAGGCTTCTGGTTTGCCAACTACTAAGACGTTACCAATATATTACGTTGGTGCAAAAATAATTGAGTTTTAAAAGGTTAAAAATAATTGCAAAAGCTGCAATTACTTTTGCACCAACCTGATAATAACAACTTGGAACATCAGAAAGTAAAAACTGCTTAAGCTAAATCTTTATGGCAGATGGCAGAGGGGTGTAGGTATTGAGGAAGTACTGTAAATGTTTCAGAGGTCTTGCCATATGAATAAAAATTGGTCTTGGACCTTGAGTGCTAGTGGGATAAAAAAAAGATTCGGGGAAGATAACATACCAACCGCCATCAGTCAGTGCAATGGATTCAGTTAGTTACAATGTTTGGTGTAGCTGAGGCTATAGGATCCAGAAATCATGACTGTTAGCATTCTATCCTTGTCACAACTGTCAAGAACTGTGAAGGGTCTAAGATTTTACCGTGCTTACAATCCAAAAACCCTGCCACAGTTTCATGGATGCTGTCACAGTCTCCTAGGACAAAGACAAATGACTTTATTATTTGCAACAATACCGGTAGCCAGACACCATTTTATTGAACCAGTTCCTGAAGCCCTAATTCCTACAGGGCAATACAAAGATGGCCATGTGATACATTCACTCGTAATGGAGAATAACCCTCAGTTTAGGGAACACAAATCTTTTACAACAGTCAGTAAGAAAACTTATTTCTATCATGCAAAGCTATAATTATGCAAAGATCCTTGAAAAGACATTCCAGAACAAAGTCAGTTGGTACCTATGCTTGTTCTGTGGTACCACAGAGTAGAGATACCTAAAAATACGGGAACTTACGTAAGATGCCATCAACCCCTCTATCTTCATCTTCTTAAAAGCTTAACCATGTTCAGCTTTTACCAGATCATTAAGTTACATTTGAATCATCCAAGTTCAACACTCCTTGGTGAAAGGCTTTGGAATTTATAATCTTGCCTTTGGATAACTGTCCCATTTTATGTTTCTCTTTGGGAGTAGTACAAAAAACGGGTTAAACAGTGCACTCACATTCTGAAACTGACATAGTAGTATATAATATTTGTTCAGGTCTTAGTCATTTTAATGTGCATGTTAAAAGCTTGAAAAACATTTAATTCACACTGCAGAAAACAAATAAGTATTAATTTTTAAGCTTTTTTTTTCAGCTTACAGGTTGCAGTGGACCAAAGGAAACTGCTTCACCTATTGAACAGAATAAAGACAATCAGTGTTTTGAAAATGAAACTAACAAGAAGACCAGTGTAAGTGTTAGAGTGTTTTCTTTGTTTCTGTTTAATGGGCAAGATATGTCTCGTTCTTTGTGGGATGTAACCTAATTTCTGGCTTTGGCCTGGTCAGCATATATGGTTCTCCTGCTACTGAGCTGACATTGACCATGGATCATTTTGAGTAGTTGTATGTTTTCATGTTGAAAATTTTATTTTCTGTGTTTTGGTATAGAATCTTAAGTTGCTGGTGTTTACACAGCCATGTTATAAGCTACTTCATTTCCCTCTCCTATCTGGTTCAGGTCTTCCAAAAAAACCCTCATTCCATGCTTTGGCAGTGGTTTTCAGGTGCTATATTTTTTCTTTTTTTAATAGCTTCCCCTAAGCAATCTGAAAACTACTTCAATCATACATTTTTTTAATTGTCATCATATGTATTCATTCAAGACAAAGAATAAAAATTAATCATGGACAGGGCAATGTTAAAGAGGTCATACTGCTTTATATAATTAAACCAAGAACTTCTGTCCAAGGAAAGTATGTGTATTTACAAGTACAAGCATTTTACAAATTGTCAACCTCAAGTTTAATTTATTTCTGATGAGTTGTAGGAAGGTGACCCATCTTTACTATGGTTTAATGATATAAATCAGGGTTCCATTATCAATTTTATTCACAGACACCAATTTATTTTTCTACTTGGATTTTACATGTTTGATTTATCCCTTTTGAGAAAAAGGATACACTGGATCTTTAGTATCTTTGTAATGTATAAAACACCAAACAGTGCCTTATAATCCTTAGGTATATGTTCTAGGTAGAATTGTGCCCTCCCCCAATTTATATGTTTAAGATATTGCCCTTAGTACTTAAGAATATGACTATATTTGGAGATAGGGTCTTTTTATATTAAATTTATTGGGGTGACTATGGTTAGTAAGATTATATAGGTTTCAAGTGTACATTTCTGTAATACATCTTCTATATAGTATTCCATTGTGGTCACCACTCAGAGTCAACATATATTTGACACCCTTTACCCTCTTCTACCAACCTCACCCTCCCTTACTGTCTGGTAACCATTTATGTCTGTATTTATGGGGTTTTGTTTCTTTGTTTCACTTGTTCCTTTGTTGCTTTTAGTTGTATATCCCACACATGAGTGAAGTCATATCGTTCTTGACTTTTTTTGTCTGACTTGTTTCACTTAGCATAATAATCTCAAGATCCATCCATGTTTTTGCAAATGGCAGTATTTCATTTTTTCTTATGGAAGAGTAGTATTCCATTGTGTATATATACCACATCTTCTTTATGCAATCATCTATCGAAGGACATTTTGGTTCTTTGCATTTCTTGGCGATTGTAAATAATGCTGTAATGAACGTCAGAGTACATATATCTTCATGAATTAATGTTTTCAGAATTTTTGGATACTCAGGAAAGGGATTGCTGGGTCATATGGTAATTCTATTCCTAATTTTTTGAGAAAACTCAATATTGTTTTCCATAGTGGCTGTACCAATTTACATTCCCACCAGCAGTGCTTGAGGGTTCCTTTTTCTCCACAGCCTCTCCAACACTTGTTATTATTTGTCTTTTTGATGATAGCCCTCCTAACAGGTGTGAGGTGATATCTCATTGTGGCTTTGATTTGCATTTCCTTAATAGCTATGGAAGTTGAGCATTTTTTCATGTTTTGAACATATCTATATGTCTGTTTGTAGGTCTTCTTGGAGTAAGTATCTGTTCAGGTCCTCTACCCATTTTTTTTTTTTTTTTTTTAAATTGGATTGTTTGTTTTTTGTTGTGGAGCTGTACAAGTTCTTTATATATTTTGGATATTAATCTCATATTGGAGGCGTTGTTGCAATATCTTCTCCCATTCAGTTGGTTGCCTCTTTGTTTTGTTGATGGTTTTCTTTGCTGTGCAAAAGCTATTTAGTTTGATATAATCCCATTCATTTCTTTTTATTTTGGCTTCTACTTCCCCTGCCTTTGAGGTCAAATTCATGAAATCCTCTTTAAATTCAAGGTCCGTAAGTTTAGTATCTACGCTTTCTTCTATGCAGTGTATGATTTCAGGTCTTATGTTTAGGTCTTTGTTCCATTTTGAGTTAAGTTTGGTATATGATTACAGATAGCATCTAGTTTCATTCTTTTGCATATTGCTTTACAATTTCCCAGCAACTTTTATTGATGAATCTTTTCTCCATTGTATGTTTTTGGTTACCGTGTTAAAAATTATCTGCCCATATATATGTGGATTTATTTCTGGGTTTGCAATTCTATTCCATTCGTATGTGTGTCTGTTTTTCTGCCAATACTAGCTGTTTTGATTATTATTGTTTTGTAGTTCAAGCTGAAGTCAGACAGTATGATACTTCCAGCATTGTTCTTTCTGGTCAGGATTGTTTGGCTATTGGTGGTCTTTTGTAGTCCATACAAATCTAATGAATTTTTTGTTATTTCTTTTAAAAATGCCATTGGGATTTTGATGGGAATTGCATCAAATCTGTATATTGCTTTGGGTAATATGGCTATTTTAGCTATGTTGATTCTTCTAATCCATGAACATGGAATGTCTTTCCATTTCTTTGTGTCTTCTTCAATTTCTTTGAATAATGTGTTACAGTTTTTAGTGTATAGGTCTTTCACATCTTTTGTTAAATTTATTCGTAAATATTTTATTCTTTTTGTTGCAATTGCAAAAGGATTTTTTTTTTTCATTTCTTTTTCTGAGATGTCATTGTTAGTATATAGGAATGCAGTGGATTTTTATACGTTGATTTTGAAGCCAGCTAATTTACTCTATTAGTTTACTGTTTCTAATAACTTTTTGGTGGAGTCTTTAGGGTTTTCTAGTATATAAAGAATCATGTCATCTGCAAAGAGGGACAGTTTAACTTCTTCATTCCCAATTCAGATGCCTTTTATTTATTTCTCTTGCCTGATTGCTCTGGCTAGGACTTCCAATACTATGTGTATAACAGGGGTGATAGGGGACAGCCCTGTCTTGTTCCTGACCGTAGAACAAAAGGCTTCAGTTTTTCAGGATTAATTATGATATTAGTGAAGTATAGAGGAAGATTACTATTTCCTGGTGTGTGGAGGGTTTCTCATATATGCCTTTATTATGTGAAGGTGTTTTCCTTCTATACCAATTTTATTAAGTGTTTTAATGATAAATGGATCTTATATCTTGTCAAATACTTCTTTTGCATCTATTGATACAATCATATGATTTTTATCTTTTATTTTGTTTATGTGGTGTATCACATTGATCAATTTGCATATGTTGAAGCTGGATGAATACCACTTGATTGTGATGTATAATATTTTTAATGTATTGTATTTATTTGCTAGAATTTTGTTTAGGATATTTGCATATGTCTTCATCAGAGATATTGGTCTGTAATTTTTGTGTGTGTGTGTGTGTTATCCATACCAGGTTTCGGTATCAGGGTAATTTTGGCCTCATAAAATGAGTTAGGAAGTCTTGCCTCTTCTTCAGTTTTTTGGAAGAGTTTGAGGAGCACAGTTATTACATCCTCTTTGAATGTTTGGTAGAATTCACTAGTGAAGCCATATGGTCCTGGACTTTTGCTTTTGGGAAGGTTTTGGATGACTGATTCAATTTCCTTATTGTTGATCAGTCTTTTTAGGTTTTCTAGTTCTTTATGATTCAGCTTAGGAAGGCCATGTGTTTCTACGAACTTGTCCATTTCCTCTAGGTTATTGAATTTGGTAGCATATAGTCCTTAATAGTGTTCTTGTATGATCCTTTGTATTTCTGTGGTACCCATGGTAACTTCTCTTTGATTTCTGATTTTGTTTATTTGTGTCTTTTCTCTTTTTATCTTAGTGAGTGTAGCCATGGGTTTGTCAATTTTATTAATCTTTTCTAAGAACCAGCTCTTTGTTGTATTAATTTTTTCTAAGTTCTGCTCTGATTTTTATTATTTCCTTCCTCCTATTGACTTTGGGTTTCATTTGTTTTTTTTTTGTTTGTTTTTTTGTTGTTGTTGTTTTGTAGTTGTTTAAGGTGTAATGTTAGGTTGTTTATCTGGAATTTTTCTTCTTTCTTGAGATAGTCCTGTAATGATATAAGTTTCCCTCTTATTACTGCTTTAGCTGCATCCCAATAATTTTGAAGGATGTATTTTCATTCTCACTTGTTTCTATATATCTTTTGATGGCTCCTTTTATTTTTTTGACTCAGTCATTTTTTAATCGCATATTACTTAATTTCCAGATATTTGTGTTTTTTTCCTGGTTTCTTTTCACAGTTGATAGCCAGTGACAAAGCCTTGTGACCAGAGAATATGCTTGGTATGGTTTTAATCTTCTTAAATTTGCTGAGGCTCGTTTTATGTCCCAACATTTTGTCTATCCTTGAGAATGCTCCATGTACACTAGAAAAGAATGTACAATCTGATGTTCTAGGATGAAGTGCTCTATAAATGACAGTTATGTCCATTTGGTCTAATGTGTCATTTAAGGCCGATATTTTTCACTGATTTTCTGTTTGGATGATCTATCCATAGCAGTCAACGAAGTATGTTGGTCCCTTACTAATTGTGTTTTGGTCAATTTCTAGCTTTAGTTCTGTTAGTAGTTGCTTTGTATATTTTGGTGCTCCCTGACTGGGGACATAAATATTGATGACTGTTATGTCTTCTTGTTGTTTATCATTCTGAAATGCCCATTTTTTGTCTTGTTGCCTTTTTTATCCTGAAGTGTATTTCGTCTGATATAAATATGAATACACCTGCTTTTGTCTGGATACCATTTGTTTGTAGTATCGATTTCCACCTTTTCACTTTGAATCTATGTTTGTCCTTGTACCTGAACTGTGTTTCTTAGAGGCAGCATATGGTTGGGTTTTGTTTGTTTGTTTGTTTGTTTGTTTGAAAGCTTTTATTGGGTAAGGGGAACAGGACTTTATTGGGGAACAGTGTGTACTTCCAGGACTTTTCCAAGTCAAGTTGTTTTCCTTTCAATCTTAGTTGTGGAGGGTGCCATTCAGCTTCAAGTTGTTGTCCTTTCAGTCTTAGTTGTGGAGGGCACAGCTCAGCTTCAGGCTCAGTTGCCATTATTAGTTGCAGGGGGCACAGCCCACCATCCCTTGCGGGACCCTGCGTTCCAACCAAATTGAGCCTTCTGGCCCCCAGGGAGCTAAGTGGCAGCTCATTGACTTCATTCTAGTTGTGGAGGGTGCAGCTCAGTGGCCCATGTGGGAATCAAACTGGCAGCCCTATTGTCCAGAACTCGCGCTCTAACCAACTGAGCCACCTATCTGCCCTGGGTTTTGTTTTTTAATCCAATATGCTAGTCTGTGCATTTTTATTGTTGAGTTCAGTCCATTTACATTAGGGCGATCATTGATAGATGAGGATTTACTATAACTATCTATCTTTTGTTTTCTGGTAGCTCGGTGTCTCCATTGTTTCTTTGCCTTTTTGTTGCTGTCTGTTATTTTAGTGAGTGTGGTGGTATTCTATGATTTTTCCCTCTGTTTCTTCTCTTTCTATGTTATATGTCTCAGTTCTGGATTACTTTCTTTCTTTCTTTTTTTTTTTTTTTTTGAGTGGTTACTATTAAATTTATGTACAGGACAGCTTCACATATACAGTAGTCCTTTTTCTTCAGCATGTTTCTTACCTCCATTTCTCTTTGGAGATTCAGACCTCTACTCTCTCCGCTTTTATGTTTTTGCTTTCATAAATTATCCCTATTTGTACTTTGAGTTGATTTCTCAGATGCAGTAGCAAGTTGTCTTTTTCTTTTCTTTTTTTTAAGTGTTTTGATCTTCTTTACTCTTCATGTTATGCTTAAGTGTAAAGTGCCCTATTTTGTGTAGGAGTTATCATTTCTTGTTTCTGTCTGTCTGTTAGTAATGTTGCTCATGGTTTTGTATTCTTTTGAATTTTTGTTTCAGGTCGAATAGCGCTCTTCAGTATTTCTTGTAATATGTGTCATGAGTTAAAAAATTTCCTCAGGTTTTGTATGCCTGGAAAAGCCTTTATTCCCCCTTAATATCCAAAGGGTAACTTTTTTGGATGTATTATTCTTGGCTAATAATTTCTCTTTCTGTTTTTTGAATATTTGATTCCACTCCTTCCTGTCTTGTACAGTTTTTGCTGAAAAGTGTGATGATAATGTAATGGGCTTTCCCATATTACTGCTTCTCCTCCTCACCCCCACCCTGACCCAGCTGCCTTGAGAATTCTTTCTTTGTCATTAATTTTTGACTGCTTCAATATAATGTGCCTTGGAGAAGGCCTGTTGGGACTGAGGGAATTAGGAGTTCTGTTTGCTTCCTGGATTCGAGGATCCAGTTCTTATCAGAGGTTTGGGAAGCTCTCACTGAGTATTTGTTTGAATATACTCTCTGTTTCCTTCTCTCTCTTCTTCTGCTTCTGGGATGCCCATTATTCTTATGTTGCTCTTTCTGATGGAGTCAGAAAGTTCTTGTATATTTGTTTCATTTCTTTAAGTCTCAAGTCTCTCTCCTCTTCCATCTGTGTCATTTCCAGATTTCTATCTTCAGTATCACTAATTCTCTCCTCCATCTGGTCAGCTCTATTTCCTAAGCCAGCTATTTCATTCTTCATTTTTATTTTACTGAGTTCTTCATCTCCAGAATTTCTATTTTTTTAAAAATTTTAATCTCTTTGGTAAAATATTCATTTTGTTTGATGATTTTGTTTCTGAGTTCATTAAACTGCCTGTCTGAATTTTTCTGCATCTCATTGAGTTTTTTTCAGAGCTGCAATCTTGAATTCTCTGTCATTTAAGTGACATATTTCCATATCTTTAAGTTAATTGTCTGGAGATTTTTCAGTTTCCTTCTGAGCTGCCTTGTTACCTTGGCTATTTATGGAAATTAATAAATTATTATTTCTCTTCCTGAGCACATCCAGCAGGTTGATATGAAGGGTCTTTCTATTGCTTTCCAGTAGGTATTGCTGGAATGTTTTATTTTCTCTCCTGCTGCAGCCTTTTATTTTCTCTCATCCTGTAGCTTGCATTTTGTCTTGTGCTGTTCCAGCTTCTCATGTGATAGCGGGTTTCCTGGAAGTTGGATTTGTCCTCTGTGAGCAGGTTGCCTGGGTCTCAGGCCACCCCGTGGGAGGGTATAGTGGGTGAGAGAGTTCTGAGCTTCTGAAACCCTAATGGTGCCCCTGCAGTCCGATGCGGAGTCTGTGTGTCTCAGTGGCTCTTGTTGTCCCTGCAGGGATCCATCCAGAAAGGTGGGGGTGGGGTGAGCTGTGAGAGGTGGCTGGTGTGTTTGTGGCTCTGAGCAATGGAGTCTTCCCCTGTCTCTCCCCTACAGTTCCTTCCCTATCCCTGGAATTAGTCACACTGTGCAGCTGCAGCTACAGGACCATAATGCCAGTTCTTAGGGCTGTAGATATTCTATTCTTTAATCTGACAATGCTACTGTTTCTTCTGGAGCCTGTTTCTAACACTGGGAGGGTGGGGAGTAGGGTGAGCTCTGGGCGGGTGGGCAGAGGCAGACAGGTTCTATGTCTTTGTTTTCTGTTTCCTGCCTGGCAGTCAGGGCTGAAACCACAGTTCTTACCCTTCTGTATTTGGGCTTTGCTCCAAGGTCTCTGCCCCAAATCCTGGGTTCAGCCATATTATATTCTGATTCCTCAGGCAGGACCCTGGTACACAGGGAGTATACCTGTAGCCTAGATTTATCCCTCTCCCAAGACTGCAGGGAGCTTTGGACTGCATCCTGTGGCCCGTGGGAGGCAACTCTGTGCTTTTCCCTTCCCTCCTGCCTCGCTCGCCCAATTTGCCCACCTTCAGCTGATTTGACGTGTGGATCTCAGATGTGCTTGTCCGTTGTTGAATTATAGCTGTTCCATTTTTGTAACTTTCAGGGGAGATTTCAAAAGGTACTCCTCACACTGCCATGTTTATAATATAATCCCATAGAACCAAATTTAATCATGGAAACAGTGAAAATAAATCAGTAATACATTTTTTATGAACACAGAATCAGTATTTAAAGCACACATAAGACTCTTGGGAGATTGTTTCATAGGAATTGGATTTATTGAGGCTTTTTAAAATGTACCTTCAATGATGTTTCTTCTTGTATTCTAAGTCTTCTGCTGGGAAGCAGAGACAGTCCTCATTATGGTTCCATAAGCCTTCAAATTTCTTTCAAATACAGGGAGATATGTCTACTGATTTTCAATACGTGGTAAATATCAGTGAAGGAAATATAGGGAGCTATGTCTACTGATATTCAATGAGTGGGAAATATTAGTTTTTCTGTTGATTATCACTTATAATTTGGACTGATTTTCTGGTGTTGACAATTCAGTTTCCTAGTGTTGACTTGGCCTTGGAATTTGGACAAAGTTCTGAGTCAGTCCCAATTATGAATTTTGATCATTACTGTGAAGAATTTATTTAAAATAAAAAGGGTTATAGAGTGAATTGTTCTTCCCTTTATAAGGAAACCATGGAATTTAGAGCCAAATTTAACTAGTGGCCAGTTTATAGAATACCTCTATAAAATACAGTTACGTCCTCTGCTGAAAAATGTTTCTGTTTAACGTAGAAGGTGTTATTTAAATTATTTGAGACTCTTATAATATGCTAAATGTGCTTCCAGGAAAGGAAGTCATCTAATTTGGCAGTGGCACTGTTTTTCTCCAAAAGGAGGAGGGACTCATGAATACTTAGAAAACAAACTTTTAGACTTCTTGGCTGTCCAAGAGAATATTTTCAGTTTTGCTTCCTGAAAATGAAGTCATCAGGCCTTAGTAGGATACAAATGTGCCAACTTGTCATACAGCTAAATTAAATAAGTGCTGGCAAATATACTAGGGAACTTTTGTGTTTTTATCCTGGGAAAACATATTGCTGGCCTATCCTATTTATACTCTAAAAGCTTGTTTCCTTATCGTATAGGGTAGTTATAAGAGTTTGATGAGATCCTGAATATGAGCGTGTTTAGTATTTCCTGGCCAATAGTAGATTTTCATTCTATTGAAATGAATTGCAAGTCTTACATTGATTTTATTGAAGTGGTGGACTCTATTATATATATGGTTTCCTTGGATTTATGTGTCTATTACATAACTAAGAGTCTATAACATTCTTTTGCCTGGAAACCACTTAGTCAAGAAGAGGCTCCTACCTTCCTGATTTCTACTTGCCACTGCTCAAAATTCTGGTTGAATTAAAATAAGCATCAGTGAGACTTTCTTAATTATCTTAAAAAGAAAAATTTAATTATATTACACACTAAAGAATATTGATGATTTTTGTATGAATATAATATGTTATTGTAATTGTTTATTTTTTAGGCCAGTCTTCAAGGGCTGTTGACAGTAAACCCCAATTTGTAAATCACAATTGTGTATGTCTCTTAAATATAACACTGGACTTTGATTTCTTTATCTTCAGAATTAAGGTGTTAGATCAGATTATTCTGAAGGATTCTTCCATATCTTAAGTCTGATCATTCTATGACAATCATTGCAGAAAATAAATTATAGTGTGTAAATAGAGGACTCACTGATAACAGAAAGTATTTTAGCCAGCAATAGCAGTAGGTCATGAGCAGTACACAAATTTAGATGTAAGTGATATATATTTAGAACAATAAATAGGAAGAGCTTCATTAGGCTACATTAGTTTGAGAAAATTTCAACAACCCAATTCATAAGCTGGTGGTTCTTAAAGTATGGTCCCCAAACCAGCAACATTATTCGCATCCTCTAGGGACTTGTTAGAAAAGTAAATTTCTGGGCTCCACCCCAGACCAACTAAATCAGACGTGCTGGGGATGGCTTGGGGAGGTTGTAATGAACCTCCCAAGTGATCCTTAAGGATGCTACAATTGGAGAACCTGCTGCCATGAGTTGGAGAACCTCCAGGCTTCCTATGGGGAGTTCACTCACCATCTTTTCTGTCACATGCATCAAACCAGTCAATTTAGGGAAGGCCCAGAAAGTGATTTGAGGCTTTATTTGGCAATTTAGAAGAAATTACATCATACGTACTCTTTAGTTTTCTTGTTTGCATTTACCATTTGTTCAGGGATCTGCTCAAAAAACTCAGGGAGCTGATTTTTTAACATCATTCAGCAACCTGTGTTCATCCTGTACTGCTCTCTACTCTTGCTCAGTTACACACTTTTGACTCTAGCTCAATTCATAAGGGCATCAATCCATAGAAATCAGAATCAGAAATAACTTTCAATTGCATTCTTTATCTGAAAAAGGGAAATTTCTTCAGTTTTTTTAGACTTTTAGTCTAATTTCAATATGTTTGGAGATGCCTTTCCCATTATTGAGATTTAGGCAAACTGATTTCTGCTCCTTACAAAACACTGTTTTCAACTGAAGATTTCATCTTACATTGGTATAAGGGGTTACGTGAATCATGGTAATGCTACTTGTCATACGATGTGGAAAACCTGGAAATTACAAAGGGCAATACCATTTGCAAAGTTTGTTATAGCTGTGTTTTCCAGAACTGATAAAATTATGTAAATCTAGTGGAAAATTAAAATTTTGAAAATGAAAATAGACATCATTGAGAATTTTAGACCTTTTTTGATGAAGAATATTTTATGTTTCATGTGGTTCCTTCATTTTTTATTTTATTCCTATCATTTCCTTTGAACAATTTTAAATAATTGAATGTATTTTTTAGGGTTATGTTTTATGTTTAAGTAAACCTGATAAACAAAAGGTAAAGTTTGGAGATTTGGTCTTCCAGAGCCCAAGTGAGAAACAATGAGGATTTTTAATCAGAGCATAGAGAGAGGAGGAAACTTAAAGATTTGGCAGGACTTTGTGAGTAAGTAGATTAAAGGTTGGGTGGTATCAAAACAAAAATGGGGATATTTAGGTTGACTATAGATAAGTTGGGTGAATGCAATGATGACATCTTAAATTTGAGATAATAGTTGAACAGCGAACAGGAAATCTTTTAAGAGGAATTGAATATACTTGTTGAGAACCAAGTGTGATATCAAAAGTAGGACAGTGTGATAGAGTAGAAAAAATGAAAGATATCTTGGCTCTACTGTTAATTAGTCATGTCACTTTGAAAAAAATAAATTGCCTGTATTTTTATTTGTGAAGTGTAGATATTACCTATTGTGCCTGTCCTACAGTGGTACAACAAGAAGCGAGTGAAACAGTTATATGTAAAAGGACTGAGAGCTAAACGCTCTGGTTATTGCATACATTTGGAGACATGAGCAGAGTGTTAAATGCCTCTTTCAAAAATATTTCAAGTTTTGGAGAAGGTTTTAGTTGTTTGGTATTTTAAATATAATTTCTTAAGAAGAAAACATATTCTAGCCAATCGTGTGAATTAGAACTTTTTGTTAAGGGTACTAAGTGGATACTATGCAAACATCACAGTGGTTGGGGCAGAAATTTAGGTCTGTTAACAAGAACAGAGAGTAACCAGGTGGAGAGAAGTGACTATAGGAACCATATCAGGCTAGAAATGAAACATAGTGTATGGGTAAGTTGTAATTGGAAGCCAGAGAACTTGGGTTACTGTCTTTCTGCTCTTACTATCTTCTTGGGCAAATCATTCAGCCTATCTGTGCCTCAGTTTCCTAATCTAAAGTGATTAGATAACTTTAATTAGATAACTTATGGATCCTTTTGAGTTATAATATATTCATAACACGATTGATAGTTATAGGGAAATTATTATATTAAAGAACCAACATTATCCTATTTTTTTTCAGACTAAAATCTGTTAATGTACTCAAACACCTGCACCTTCTGATGAAAAGTAATTTTTCAGCTCAGCTCTAGTTCTCTATTTACTCTCCTTGGCAACATATAAAAGAAAACTTCTTTTCCTTAACGCCACTAAGACATGGCTAGGAAGGTTTCATGTTTGTTTGTTTTAGGCAATGAGAGTAGAAGGAGGGTTCCCTTGCTTTTATATGGTTACATTAGATGCTGTCCATGGTCCTTATTTTAAAAGTGACGGTTCTGAGTTAATCTTCCTGGAGAACTAAGTTCAAAAATAGTACAGAATTAAAGGATTAAAAGTTATTTTAGTGGTA
Source organism: Rhinolophus sinicus (assembly GCF_036562045.2). Lineage (NCBI taxonomy): Eukaryota > Metazoa > Chordata > Mammalia > Chiroptera > Rhinolophidae > Rhinolophus > Rhinolophus sinicus. Next base: position 110,226,965 of record NC_133756.1, read on the forward strand.
ATCATGGCAATGGCTCTCTGTCTTAAATCTCTTCTACTGCTGCCCTGCTAAAGGGGAATCTGTCATCTTGTGAAAAGCCTATAGTTATAGGATATTTACCACCTCCTAAAGTAGCTCATTCCATCTGGCAAATTTAACAATTACGTGGTTATTCTTTTTATTAAACTCATAATATTTAAGCTACTTTAGCATTGAATATATTTTCTATTTTCTAATGTCGGTGAAAATAAAGTGTCAAACTTCTAAGTACTTGGAATTAATGGGGAAATAATCTTTTCTTTTAAATGGAATACTGTGGTTAACTCTGGCTAATTTGGTTTTTTAACTTAAAACATAAAGGGTAATTACTCCTCATTTCCAGGTTGATGGAGATATTGTGCCTTTCTTTGAGCATCTTGTAGTACCTCAGGGTTAATATTCTGCCTATTAAAGATCAATGACTGGACATTTGTACTAGTACTGCGGGAAATCAGGTTTTTGTGTTACCAGCTCTGACATATTCATAAAATTATTTTTAATTAGTCAATTCAGATATTAATTAATTTATTTATTAGCTGCCTCTAAAGCAACACAAATATACAGAAATGAGACTCTGGTTATTTGATATATCTGTATTAAAGAACCTGGTCTTTGCATATATTTGAAAACAGCAAAGTATAGTCTGTTGAGATATGGATCACTTAGAACCAAACAATTGAAAGGCTTTTTCCCCCCGATGGCCTTTGCTATCTGGATAAATGAGTTGAATGAGTTTGAAAGTGTGTCAGATCAGCATTATAACAAAGATGGGATGGACTTGGGTTTGGATGATCAAGGTTCACATCCGGGTTCATCCGCTCCGTCAATGGAGTACCCGCTGTGCACTGGTTTGCCAATGCAATAGCTACATAAATTAGGGCAAGTCAACTTTTCTGAGCCTCAGTTTCATCTCCTCTAAAATTATACTTCCTTCACTGCCTATGAATACTTAATGGCAATATGCACATGGATGTGCCTAATCCCATCCTGCTCAATAAAAAGTTAATGCTGGACCTCAAAACTGTATTTTATTTTATATATTTGTAAATACTATGGTTAGTATTACTCATATCTTTAGAAACCAAGCTAAATTAAAAGCAGTAGATTGCAGGATGTCAGAAGCATGATGGTGTGAGGGGTTCCCCTTGATCTCTCACCCTGAAGTCAGAACAGTTGAACAGCTGTAATTCAACAAAGGCTTCACTATACAACACACAAACATGTCTGAGAGACCCACGCATTGAAATATATGATGGTGGGATAATAGGGAAGGAGGGAAGGGAGAGGTGCAGAGATGGGGGTCGTGGATGCGGCCCGGAGCTCACTGCAGTCCTGAGAGAGGGGAGGGTTCAAACTGCATGTACAGTCTCTGTGGCCCTGAGTGTTCCTGCCTGACAAATCAGAATGTACTACGGCTGAACCCAGTGATAGGGGCAGAGACCTTGGGGCAAAGATGGAATACAGGAGTCCAATAGCTGTGGTCTAACAGCCCTCACTGCCAAGCAGAAAACAAAGTCACAGAGCCTGGCAGCATCCTCACACCCTCCAGAGCTCACCTGCCCCAGAAGTAATGGTAGCCGTGCCCCAGAAGAAATGGTAGCCATTTCTGGTTAAAGAGCAGAATATCTACAGCTGTGAGAACTGGACAGATAGTTCCTGAGTGGAGGAGCTCACTGGAGCTATGCCAATGACAAGGGAGGAGGTAGAGGGGTGAAGCATTTGCCATTACTTGGAAGAAAACAAAGCCACAAACACACCAGCCATCTTTCCCAGGCCACTCTGTACCCACATTTCACAGCTGATCCCAGCGAGGGCACCAAGGGCTGCTGAGACACACAGTTCTGCAGTTGGCTGCAGGGGAAGCACTGAGATTTCACAGGCTCAGAACCTTATTGCCCACCACATGCTCCCAGAGGGGTGGTGTTCAGAGACAAAGACGACCTGGTTACAGAGTGGAATATTTCACCGCAAGAAGCTAGAATAGGGCAAAAGAAAATAAAACTCTCCAGTACTACCTACTCAAAAACAAAATGAAAACATATTTGTTTCAACCTGCTGCAGAATTCGTTTCTGTAGATGCCCAGGAAGAGAAATAATCCATCAATTACTATGAATAACCAAGGTAACAAGGCAACTCAGAAAGAAAATGAAAAATTTCCAGGAAATAAACATAAACACATGGAAATATGTGATTTAAATGACAGAGCATTTAAGATTGCTGTTCTAAAAAAACTCAATGAGTTGAAACAAAACTCAGATAGGCTACAAACAAAATGAATATTTTATCAAAGAGATCAAAATTTTTAAAAAGAACCACATAGAAATTCTGGAGCTGAAGAACTCAATAAAACAGTTGAAAAATGAAATAGCAAGATTAGGTAATAGAGCTGACAAGATGGAGGAAAGAATTAGTAATATCAAAGATAGAAATCTGAAAATGATGAACATGGAAGAAGAGAGAGACTTGAGAGTTAAAAGAGATGAAAGAACTCTACAGCAACCATCTGACTTCATCAGAAAGAATAATATAAGAATAATCGGTATACCAGAAGGACAAGAGAGAGAAAGGGTGCAGTGAGCTTATTTACACAAATAGTCAACAAGAACTTCCCAAATCTATGGAAAGACTTGGATCCTAGATCCAAGAAACAAACAGAATACCTAATTACCTCATTCCTAACAAACTTTCTCCAAGGCACATTATACTGAAACTGTAAAAAATTAGTGAGAAAGAAAAAATTCCCAAAGCAGCCGTGGAAAAGAAGATGGTAACCTACAAAGGAAAGCTCATTAGATTATCAGCAAATTTTTCAGCAGTAATTCTACAGGCCAGGAGGGAGTGGAATCAAATATTGAAACTACTGAAAGACAGAAATTACCAGCCAAGAATAATATATCCAACAAAGTTATTCTTTAGATACGAAGGAGGAATAAAGACCTTTCTAAATACACAGAAGCTGACAAAATTTTGTACCACAAGGCCTGTATTACAGGAAATACTGAAGGAGGTTATTCTACCTGAAACAAAAATACAAAGGGATACAAAGCTATGATTAAGATTACTAACAGACAGAAAGAAGGAGGAAATGGCAATTCCTTTATAGAATAAGGCACTAAACACTTGAACATAACTTAAAGGTTAAAGAAGATAAAAGCATTTTTTTTAAAAGAAGAAGATGATTTGCTACTGCAACTCAGAAATTAATTCACAGGATACATAGGTATATTTTGTGCCAATAAAAACATAAAAGGGCTGGGGGTACAAGTCTGAATTTGCAAAGGGGAATGGAGATAAGAGGCATGCTGAAGAAGAAGGACTACTATATCTGTGATACTTTCTTTTACTTAAACTTAGTGGCAACCACTCCAATCAAATTCAGAGACACATAACAAAAACAAAAACAAAAAAAAACAAAAAAAGAGGAAACAGAGGAAAGAATCAAAGAATCATAGAATACCACCAAACTAAAATAACAGACAGAAATACAAAGGCAGAAACAGACAGAAACAGTGGAGACACTGAGCCATCAGAAAACAAAAGATAAAATGGTTATAGGAAATCATTATATGAGGTATGATCAAACAATACGGTGAGTGTTTAAATAAAAAAAAATATTATTGTAAAAGACACATTGCCATTAATTCCACTCAAAATATTCCTCCTCACTTCAAATGCACATATCCCATTGTTCTTCCCACTTTCTGAAGCAGTTCTGCAAGTCCTCTTTCGTGAGTGTCTTCACTTGTGCTGTCATGGCTGCCTCAATATCCTGAATTGATTCAAAATGTTTCCTTTCAGGGTCATTTTGACTTTGGGAAGGGCCAGAAGTCTCATGGTACCAGATCCAGTGCATAAGGTGGATGAGGATACACCATAATGTTTTTATTTTACAGAAATTGCTGTATACTGGAAGTAATGTGTGACACAGAGCATTGTCATGATGGAGGATGATTTATGGCACACTTTAAAACACACCTTCTCTCAACCATAGCTCACACTGACTGACCGCACCAAATAAGTTGAAACTTGTCACACACTGTTACTAAGGTTTCATGTGCCGCTTCACATATTGAAGATCCCTGCCTTTTCATTGGATGGCACTTGTCAGCAGCATTCACTGTATTTTCTGATCACAGTGGAAAGGCTGTGTGTCACACATCACTTCTGTATGGCAATTTCTGTCAAATAAAAACATTATGGTGTGTCCTCATTTACCTTATTCATGGGATTTGTCAACATGCAACTTCTGGCTCTCCCCCAAAGACAAAATGAGTCAGGACATTGAGGCAGCCACAACAGCACAACTAAAGACACTCACGAAAGAGGACTTCCAGAACTCCTTCAGAAAGTGGCAGGCAATGGGATAAGTGTGTTTGAAGTGAGAGGGAGTATTTTGAGGGGTATTAATGGCAATGTGTCTTTTACTGTAATAATTTTTTAAAAATTTAATCATTCACCATATTTTTTGATCACCCCTTGTATATCAATAATCACATGAAATGTACATTGATTGAATTCACCAATAAAAAGACACAGAGTAGCAGATTGGATAAATAAAACAAAACTCAACCATATGCTGCCTTCAAGAGACACATCTCCGTTGCAAAGACTCAAAGTGAAAGGGTTGAAAACGATACTACAAGCAAATGGCACCAGAGTAAAGCTGGTGTAGCCATACTTACATCTGACAAAACATCCTTCAGGGTAAAAAAGGTAATGAGACAAAGATGGACATTTCATAATGATAAAGGGGACGATACAACAATAAGATATAATACTTATCAATATATATGATCCCAATGAAAGAGCACCATAATATATAAAGCAACTATTAACAGAAGTAAAGGGAAAAAACTACAAAAACACAATTATGCCAGGGGACCTAAATATGCCATTGACAACAATGGATAGATCATCCAAACAGAAAATAAGTAAGGAAATATCAGCCTTAGATGACACATTAGACCAAATAGACATAATTGACATTTATAGTCTTTCATCCAGGAAGACCAGACTGCACATTATTTTCTAATGCATATGAAACATTCTCAAGGACAGATCATAGGTTTGGATACAAAACGAGCCTCAGTAAGTTTAAGAAGATTGAAATAATACTAAGCATATTCTCCAACCACATTGCTTTGAAATTTGAGATAAATTGCAAAAAGACAATAGGAAAAAGCACAAATACGTGGAGATTAACAACATGCTACTAAAAATGACCAGGTCAAAGAAGAAATAAAAGGAGAGATCAAAAGATACATAGAAACAAATGAGAATGAAAATACATCATGTTTAAATTATGGGGATGTGGCAAAAAGCAATATTAAGAGGGAAATTTATATCATTATAGGCCTATTTCAATAAACAAGAAACATTTCAAATAAACAACCTAACATTACATCTTAAAAAACTAATAAAAGAAGAAAAAATGAAACCCAAAGTGAGCAGAAGGAAGGGAATAGTACAAAATAGAGCTGAATTAAATGAAATAGAGAACAAAAAGCAATAGAAAAAAATTAAAGCACAAAAGAGCTTGTTCTGCTAAAAGATTAATAAAATTGACAAGCTCCTGGCTAGACTCACTAAGATAAAAAAGAGAAAAGACACAAATAAACAAAATCAGAAATGAAAGAGGAGAAGTCACAATGGATACCACAGTAATGCAAAGGATCGTACAAGAATGCTATGAAGGACTATATGCTACAAAATTCAATAGCCTGGAAGAAATGGACAAGTTCTTAAAATTGTGTAATCTTCCTAGACTGAACCACGAGGAACTGGAAAATCTAAATAGACCAATCGACAGTAAAGAAATCGAAGCAGTCATCCAAAACCTCCCCAAAAGCAAGAGTCCAGAACCAGATGGCTTCACTAGTGAATTGTACCAAATATTCAAATAGGATCTAACACCTGTCCTCAAACTCTTCCAAAAAATTGAAGAAGAGGCAACACTTCCTAACTCATTTTATGAGGCCAACATTACCCTGATATCAAAACCTGGTAAGGATAACACACAAAAAAGAAAACAACAGACCAGTATCTCTGATGAACACAGATGCAAAAATCCTAAACAAAATACTGGCAAATCAAATACAACAATACAGTATAAAGATTATACATCACGATCAAGTAGGGTTTATTCCAGGATTACAAGGATGGTTCAAAATAACAAATTCATCAGTGTGATACACCACACTAACAAAATAAAGGATAAAAACCATATGATTACATCAATAGATGCAGAAAAAGCATTTGACAAGATACAATAGCTATTTATGATTAAAATACTTAATACAATGGGAATAGAATGAAAGTAACTCAACATAATAAAGGCTATACATGACATACCCTTAGCTAATATCATACTTAATGGTGAAAAAATGAAAGCTTTCCTTCTAAGAGGATGAACAAGAAAAGAATGCACTGTGTCACCACTGTTATTCAACATAGTTTTGGAAGTTCTAGCCAGAGCAATCAGGCAATAGAAAGAAATAAAAGGCATCCGAATTGGGAATGAAGAACTCAAATGGTCACATTTTGCAGATGCTTTGATTCTTTATAGAGAAAACCCCAATGACTCCACCAAAAAATGAATAGAAACCATAAACAAATACAGTAAATTTGCAGGATACAAAATCAATGTACAAAATTCCATTGCATTCCTACATACTAACAATGAAATTTCAGAAAATGAAATGAAAAAAAACATCCTTTTTGCAATTGTAACAAAAAGATTAAAACACTAGGAATACAAAGAATGTGAAGGATCTATATACTGAAAACTGTAAGTAGACGTTTTTAAAAGAAACTGAAGAAACTGAGGAACACAGAGAAATGGAAAGATATTTCGTGTTCATGGAGGGGAAGAATCAACACAGTTAAAATGGCCATATTACTTAAAACAATATGCAGATTCAATGCAAACACCATCAAAATCCCAAGGGCATTATTGAAAGAAACAACAAAAAAATCATCAGATTTGTGTGGAATCACAAAAGACCACAAACAGCCAAACAATCCTGACATGAAGAACAATACTGGAGGTATCACACTCCCTGACTTCAACTTGTACTACAGGCCAACAATAATCAAAACAGCATGGTACTGGGAGAAAAACAGACACATAGACCAATGGAATAAAATTGAAAGCCTAGAAATAAACCCATATATATATATATATATATATATATATATATATATATATATATATATATATGTATGTATGTATATATATATATATACATATATATATATATATATATACATATATATATATATATATATATATATATATATATATATATATATATATGGAGATAATTTTCAACAGAGGAGCCAAAAACATACAACGGAGAAAAGACAGCCTCTTCAATAAATGGTGCTGGGAAAATTGGAAGGCCACGTGCAAAAGAATAAAACTAGACTGCTATCTGTCACCATATAACAAAATTGACTCAAAGTGGATCAGAGACCTAAACATAAGACCTGAGACAATAAATTGTATAGAAGAAAGTATAGGTACTAAACTTATGGACCTTGGGTTCAAAGAACATTTTATGAATTTGACTCGAAAGGCAAGGGAAATAAAAGCTAAAATAAATGAATGGGACTATCTCAAACTTAAAAGCTTCTGCACAGCAAAAGAAACCATCGACGAAATAAAGAGGCAACCAACTGAATGGGAGAAGTTTTTTGCAAACAGTGCCTCTGATAAGGGGCTAATATCCAAACTATACAAGGAACTCATGCAACTCAACAACAAAAAAACAAACAACCCAATTGAAAAATGGGCAGAGGACCTGAAGAGACATTTCTCCAAAGAGGACATACAAATGGCACATAGACATATGAAAAAATGCTCAACATCACTAATCATCAGAGTAATGCAAATAAAAACCATTCAAATTTTTTCTTATTTAATTTACGTGTTTTCCTCTACAAAGAAACGCACACTTTTAGTGTCCATAGAACACATAAACTCCTCTCTTTCATGATTTTTTTTTCAGAATCCCATACTATCCAAATATTTTTTCACCATGGAAACTGGAAAAGTCAGACTTATTCTAGTTGATCCTAATTTTCTATTTGCCTCTGGAGAGTTTGGAAATGAGAGCAGGCATTTTGCCATGACCTGCCTGCAGTCTATTTATTTTACTAAGCTAACAAGCTTTGCAGATGTCATTCATGTGCCTGCTGTCCTGGCTTTACGGGGACAGACGGATGTGGATGGGAGTCCACGTGGGTAGCTTTCTGCAGTTATTTCCCTTGGAGCTGATCTTTCTAATGTGGGTTTGTTCCTTCTGGGTTGCTCCCAAGGCCTCTTACTAGCTATGAAGGCCTCAGTGTAGGAGCCCAGAGATGAGCCAGTCTTTATGTGGGGATCCCGAGTCGTTTGTAATTAGTCTGCATGGAGTCCAGGCTACCGTTGGCTAGAGAGAACCTTTTGGATCTCTCTGTGCCACACTCTCAGGTTGGAACCAAGGAGGCAGTAATAACTTCAGGATTTGAGATATGTTGAGGTGGAAAGCACAGAGACTTTGCACTCTGGGTTGGGGTCACCTAGGTGCTGTGTCATCTGGGGCAGATCGTATCATCTCAGGCAGCTTCAGTTTCTTCAGCTATAAAATGGGGGTTATAGTTCCGTTCTGGAGTGTTGTGACTATGAGGGATACTATGTTTTAAGTATCTACCACAGTACTTCAGATAATAGCCATTTGCTAAATGACTGCTATTATTAATAAAAGTGCTTGTGTTTATTAGTGTTTTTCCTGTCACAAGAGTGAACACCTAGTTCCAGCAGCATGGCGTGGTTGCAGCACTTCAGCTGGAAACTTCACCTTTCCCTTATAGATCAGATTGTTCCAAACTAACCTTCTTGAATTAGACTGGATTTGCTGGTGAAAAGTATTTGCAGTCACAATATTTCCAGCTATATGCACCAATCTATTTCTTTTAAAAATATTTACAGTATGTATTCGTTCTTAATACATATTTATATATAGTAGTTACTATTAATATTTGGATATAGGATTCTCATAGGGACAAAGGATTCATATCATGGGTTTTTGTTTGTTTTTTTTAGTTTCCTATCAGAAGAATTAAATGGCATAACAAGTTCTGATTATTCTTTCATTTCCAAAAATATCAGTTTTGTACCTCATACATGCAGATACCATGCTAAATGCCAGAGATATACATTATATCTGCCCTCATGGGACTTAGATTCTAGAATAAGCAGAGGATATATTTCACTATAAAGATTTTTTTCCCCCTGTTGGAAACAAACAAGATAAAAGTAATGCATTTGAATGGTTTAGGTACAGGTTTAGTACAAGTAATTTACAATAGTAATTTTCTGATATCAAACTTCCGATTGTAGATTTTACTAAGAATCACTACGGATGTTCCTGGCTTGATATCATTAACCTTAAGGAATAGTAAATAAAGCAGTTTGCAGGCTGTGACTTTATATCTTGCCAAATGCTTATGAAATCACAAGTCCAATTGAGCTCTATGCCTATAAAAAAAAATGCTTGGAGCCAATGTTAATTTTAAAAATAAAAGAATGCTTCCCTTGAGGTGAAGCAGTAGATTATCTTCTATCATCTTTATATCTGAGGAAAATCAGTGGCAGGCATGGCATACACAAAGTAGAAAGCTGCATCCCAAGTGGAGCTACATTTTAAAATGTTAACTATTTATTTTTATCTAAATATGCAGACATTCTCCAATTCATCACACGTGGTACATACAATCTGATGATTACAGGACACGTAGATTCTACAAGCTTTTACAGCACGTTTGTGCTCACTTGATATTATATGAATAATGTTCTTTTTTTTTTTTCCCTCTCCTTCAGTAATTGCGTGTTCAGTTTGTGAAATCTCTTCTCTAAAGCACTTTTATTTAATGCAAACCCTTTGGGTATGTTCATGTAAGCTAGTTGTAGAAGATGAAAGATATTATTGATTCACTTTTTTTTTTTTCCAAATATAATAGAGTGCATGGAATTCTTCTTTCTCACGACTTGTAGCTAACTCCTGTCGGTCCTTCCATCTCAAAGTTCCCCTCTAGGAAGCCTTCCTTGACTACTCCCTTCTGGTTTAAATGCCTCTACTTCGTAATTCTCAAACTCCCTAAGTGCGTGCTGTACTGTCCTATATGTGTTGTTTCACTTGTGGGCAGGGATTCTGCGAGCTGGGGCTCACCCTTGTGTCCCCACATAAGTACCTTCCCAAGTGTATTTGTGGAATGAATGAGACACTAGACCAGGCAGTGGGAATATAGAGTCCAAACTACCTTTAAGGAACTCACAGTCTAGTAGGTGATACAGACATTAATCAAAAAATCATTCAGTGAGTTCTCAGCAAACATGTGTTGGATGACTGACTTACGAAGTGTATATGGTATGCCAGGAGCTGTGCTAGATGCGTTGCCTTTCATTTCCGCAGGTCTGTATGCTTTACAAAGTGCTTTCATCCGTGATCAGCCAGGGTCAGAAGACTAATCAGGTTCCCTCTGCCAGTCTTCCCATATCTTAGCGTTCTCCACTCTAGGATATAGGAATGTAATTCCAAAGGTATGTTTCTGTCAAGGACACCTTATAAATATCCATTTACTCTGCTACCCAATTTACTTGCTCTGTCTTTCTAATCCCTGCTTGTCTCTGTTCTGATCCTGACTAGCAAAGCCCTGGACTTGCAATCACTTACTAGGTTTCTGTCCTTGGGAAGTCATTTAAACTTTCAAGCTGGTGCGAATATCACAACTGCTTTGTCAACTACGTGCAACGGGCACATAAAGCCTACTTAGTTTGAAGATGGATGTGACAGCATTAATTGCGTATTGAATGCTTTGGTTGTGTCCAGGAATCACCCCCATACCTGGGAACGCTCAAGGACACGATGTTACACATAGTCTGAGACAAGCTTAGGAAGTACTGCATTCAATTATTGTGAGGATATAACAAATAGGGAGGTGAATAGGCAAAGTGATGCTACTCTGACCCCTTCATATTACTGACCATACGACAGTTGCCGTGTCGAATGGACCAGAGCATGGGTTTTATTTGTGTTGCTTAACTTAAAAATTATCTGAAGTTTATTACACTAATAGGATAGCAGTTCAGAGGAAATGATTTGTTTTAGCTGTAATTTTTGAACCACTTTTTCCTCCCTTTTCCTTGAACACATATTTGATGTGCTATGAACTTTTTTTTATTTTTAAATCTTTAGAAACAGAGCTTTCATTAAGGAAAATGATGGCACACCAGTTTTTGAGACACTCATCTATTTAGCAGTCAGGAGGATATTGAACTTGGAAAATTCAAGAAAGGTAGAAGAGTTTTACATGGCCATCCTTTTAAAAAATTGTTTATTGTAGAAAATACTTTTTATAAAAAAATGAGCAGGGGTAGGAGATAGGTGGGGAATGGTTCTCCTGGTATCTTAAAGAGCTAACACCATGTATGGGTCCCTAGACATTTCTTCTTGATGTAGATGTCAGTGGGCCACTTGACTATGTGTTTTCTTCCTAGTGAAAAGGATGCATTGATTTTCCATTTTTATTGATCAGGCAGTACTTTCCATCCTGCCATTCACTTTCTGTCTCTCATCCCCCCTTCTTTCTGTACCAGTTTCTATCTGTCTGTTTTAGTCTGTCTCTGCCTGTGTGTCTAAGATGATGAAAAAAAGTATATAATTATCCCAAGTGATGCTTGTCAAGCACCTCAAAGGAATTTATGTAGCAATTTCACTGGAAGGAAAAGGGGGGAGTTTGAGGAACGGAGAGGCTAATCATTCAGCTGGTAAAATGCTGCAGAAGGGAATAGAAAGCTCTGCCCACGTAATAAGTGCCTGCAGGCAGCCAGTGAGGAGGGAAAAGTTCGGAGAAGAACTCATTTTTTTTTGTTTCTCAGAATGTGGAACTTTTGTAAACACTTTGGAACATCCTCCCACCCTCATTTTATAATATACTTTCTTTGTTGTCTAAATGTTGAGGTTGTTTGTGTAGTGGCATACGTCATAGACCGCACAAATAGGTAGACAAATAAAAGAAGAAAGCTAATGTTTTCTAAGTTCAGCCTCCAACTCTGCAGTGATTTTTTTGTCTCTCTCTCTCTTTCTTTCTTTCTTTTTTAAAAAAATAAAAGTCCCTGGCCCGGTTTTCCTTATCCAGCTGTTAGTCATTTGTAAGAAGCTGCCCCTGTAATTGCAAGTGAGTTGAGACGTGATGTATGCAGCACCGCGTGCACCTTAGGTTTTCAGTCATATCTTTCGAGTCATTTAGACTCCCGGGAATCATGCTCATAATAAATAGCTTTTTATTACCCAAAGCTGCTGTTCTGGCAGCCGAGCGACAGCCCTTTGATAGATGGGCCGGGTAGTTTTTTGTGTTGTGCTTACTCAGAGTTGTTAGTAGGAACAGCGCAAGGCAGCAAAGGGGGGACTTTGGCAAAAGAGATCTTATGGGTACACTGAAGCAGCCGATCAGAATTCAGAAACAAGAACGAGAGCTGAAATGTGAGGCTCTGGTGCCCGGCGTGGCTCTCATCACCACGGTAGAACTGTGCGAGGCGCTCACAGGAGCCCTGTTCTGATCGCGGAATTCACTCAAAGACCATGCAGCCGCGGAGCCCAGCAAGCCACCGGGAAGTTTTGCGGAGCTGATTTCTAGGGGATTTTCCGGTGCCTGGGAGAATCCTGCTTGCCTTGAGCTGTATGGAGGAGGGCTCGAGTTTCCCATGAGGGGCCCTCTTGGAAAAGCCGTCTGTGCTGAATCCAAGCTCTGCCTTTCTCTGTGTGCTATTTACCAAAAGGCTTTTCTCACCTTGGCTGTTTCGCTGGTGTGATTTCCATGTACTGAGTCCTGTGTAGGGATCCAGGATGGATTGCCTGTGCATTGTCACCACAAAGGTAGGATAGGAAACAGGGCTGTTGTGTGCAGCAATTTTCTCTTATTATTCTGATCCTGTAATTAAACAGCTCTGGTAGGTGCTGTCAGTTCATGAGATAAAATGATTAGTGTAATTTACTTTGCTGGGCATTTTTTTTTTTTTTTTTTGTTCCCAGGAGGGTGTGAGGGTCCTGTCTTTATTTGATTGCAACTTCTTAAAGTGATATTGTGTATTTGTGCGAATGAAAGGAGAATTTGTCTGTGTTTTTTTAGGGCAGGATTTGCTTTTGCATCTATTTATAGCGCAATATTAAAATATCTATAGTAGTATTATAGCTTTACACATCATTGTAACATAGCATTTATCAGGGTAGCCTTTCTGACTGTGATAATTAGCTTTTCATTTAAAAACCATGTCTTCTATGCTCGTAGAAGCCAATCAGCTTTATTGTGGTTTGACATATTGTTTCTGATTGGAGAATTCTGATATTCTGCATTTTAGTAATTTTTTTAAAGGAAAAAAATCTGTAGGTCCTGATCTGAAACAAACAGTATTTAATGTTGAACTGATTCTATTTTAATTAGAAGCAAATGAAATATTTACATGATCAGAAATAGAAGTAAAACTAGGAATGGAATAAAATCAATAGGCAATCCTTTTATGGGTTTACAGAAAATAGCTAAACATTTCAAACACACTTTATTTTATTCTGTATCAGTTCTAAGTGATATATTTAAATTTTATAAACACTGGTTATTTGAATAGAAATTACTATTATTTTAAGGAAAAAACCTAAGTAAAACACATGTGTTCATGAGCTCCCTTTTTATTTTGCATGTAAGGATGCCATGAGTTCATTTGTGCTGTATCTTTTGGGATCTCACATTGATTGGACACCCATTAGACATGACAAAATCAATAGCTTAGTGCATGAGACTCATTAAGTGTATATATACCACTGTGATCTCCTTTCACTAGTAAAGAAAAGGTTATTTGATTTTGAAGCTACAAGCCAAGTGCCCCATCGTATGACCTTAAATATTTTAGTTTTACAAGTTATATTTCAGAAAATCTTAATGGATATCTTCCTTCAGGGCCTAGTACCACATGGAAGCTTCAACTGACATTAATGGGTTTGATGCCTGAAAACTTCTAGTTGGGTTAGTTGACCAGGTTTCAAAGATAGTTGAATACCTTGTTTTACTTCTAAAATTTACCAAGCATCTCATTTAGTTGATTCAGTAAAAATTAACTAGAATAATTTTTTTAAAAAAGCTAAGTGGACATTGTATTTCTTTATGTAATCTAGGAAAGGACATAGTCTCTTAAATATGTTTTACTCTTCCTGAAGTGTTGCATTTGGTGTTACTTATCTTGCGAATACTGTCCAATCTGACCTACATGTGTTTCATAATTATTTCAAAATCATGATAATTGTAGATACTGTGAAACATAATTAGTACTTTAAAAATAAGTTATAAGAAGTTATTAATTAGAATTCTACACTGGAAGTCTATTGCTTTGAACAAGTTAAATCAACACTAAAATCTAAGTTTCCTCAATTTGGAAAATATGATCTAATTTAAAATGTATCACATGCTTTATAGCTACTTATCTAAATATTAATGATCATAGATACAAAGTTAAGAAATATTATTATTCTACTTTAAATCCTATATCAGTGATCAATCTCATTTTTCCAGCATTTTGATTTATCATGTAGATTATACACTTCAACAGGAGAAACATCCATGTAAGATTTCATGTGTTTTCCGACTTAATTATGTTCATGAATATTTATATGGTGGCATATATGTTATCCTTACAGGACAAACATATTTACAACAAAGTTATATTATGTTGTTTAAATGAGAAATAACGCCTGATTGATTTAAAAGGTGCATATAGGTGAGACTTCCTAGAGGACTTCAGAATGCAAATCTGGTCCTCCTCACCCACCACCATTGATACTCTTTTCTTTTTTTCCAAGTGGCCATGCACTTGGGATGCCCTTTCTCCACTCTTCTGGGACTCTTTGACAGGAAGTTTGCCAACAACTTGGAAATTTTAATTCTGTCTCAGTCTAATCCCCCTTTCTTTCTCCTCCAGTACTGAGTCCACCTTCTGCAGCTCTGGCTGAGACATTTTCTTCAAGTCTTGCTTTATGTGAGACTAGAACTGCTAACTACCCTGATCTATCCTAGGCCCCACCTCATCCATAGTACATCTCAATATCTCAGCTGGCTACCACCCCCATCAAAGTTCTCAGAGGCAGGGAAACATACATGCTTTCAATGGTCCTCTTTTTTCCTTCCTGTCTTGGCATGAAAGGTACTTACTGTCCCCTTGGACTCTCCTATGACCTCCTGTGCCTACTTCATTTTCCCACTCCTTCTATTACATGTCTTTGTTCCACATTCTTAAGAATGTATGTTGGAAGAATAATTGGAGAAGAGATACAATAAATCGAGACAAAGCATTGCATAATGGCAATATAAAAGGATCTATTAAACATGTCGGAGAAGTGATTTTATCTTCAGTTTTTCTGTGTATAAAAGGAAAAGAATGATTGTGGCACATTTCATAATAATCTAACCCCCCTAGGGTAAAATAATCCTACCCTAGATTTTACCCATAATACTCAGATTGCTTAAGGTCTTAAGAGGTTCAGGCTGGTCCAACTGATTTGCAGAACGCTTCAGATTTGGGGTAAGATCTTTTAGGCCAGGAAATAATCAGAGAAACCAAAAGCAGAGAGTTTCTGCCATATGGGTCCTAAGGTCATTTCAGAAGTGCAGACGACTTACTTTCATGAGAAGATAAAGTCATCTCTTTTATTTCCATCTTCAATTTCAACTCTTTTGTCACAGATGTCACTATTGAGAAAGAGAAGTAGCATGACTTAGTATGAAAAGCAGGACTCTAGAGTAAGACTTGGATTTAAATGGTTGTTCTGACACTTATTGTGGATAAATTTGTTTAACCTCCCTGAGTCTTGATTTCCTCATGTGTAATAAGGATATGATATTACCTATATGAAAGTGATGTGGTAAAGTATAGGAAGTACCTCGCACAATCCCTGGCATTTGGAAATAATTCAATATAGGACAATTTATTGATCAAGTCACAACCACAATTTGTATCTTTAATCTATCACTCTGTTTGTGTTTGGTCACAGAGGAAAATGAGGTCATCTCAGTAATACTGATTCAACAAAAATTAGTAACCTCACATTTTATAGAGTAGACATTTCTTAAATGTGTTTTGAATAATTGAAAGATAATCCAATAATTTTTATAACTAAAACACAAGGCAAATCACGTTCGACTATGTTGAGGCAGAGACATACTGTAAGATAATTGGCAGTAAGACAACTGTTCTGGATAGCTGGTAGAGTATTCTGGGCTAAATTTAATAAAATGGAAGCAGTCAGAAGATTTTTTTCTTTTGCTGTGTAGGACTTCTTAAGTATCATATGTAATAGCATATGGGGTTTGATACAAGAGCAGAAGAAATGTGGAACTGTGAAAAATCAAAGTAAATCTGTACTTAGTGACTTTGGACACCAAGACGCATCTGAGCATCAGTTCTTTGTCTGTAAAATGAGTGTATTTTATTGCATCTCTGAGTTTCTTCCTATTCTATCTCTAACCTAATATTGTTCTAAAGTATATTATCTCTGCAGATAAAATTATTCATGTATACTAAGTATCTTACAAAGTAATAATGGATGATTCAAATATGGTATCATTTCAGATGTCCATTAACCAGACTTATGGGCATTAAAAAAAAAGTTTTAAAAAATAGTCTACAAAGACAACTGCACTGTTATGCTAAGTTGCTGCTGTAATTTTTTAATAAAGGCATGATGGTACTATTAATTTTTAATATGTTTAATAGGTTAATATGCATAATAAAATTCAAACAGCAGAATGAAAAGTGGACCAGGCAGCATAAAAGAGGCTTTTATTGATGTTGTTAATACTACATCTGTTTTGTAAATAAGATATTACTCATTGACTCCATCAATCCACCATGTTTTACAAGAATTAGTCTTTTAGAATTTCTAAAAGGAAATAAAAGTTGTTGCGGGGCATTTAGAAATATTTTTATCAAGGCTAATAAGCATTGTATTATTTATTATGATGTTAATAAAAAAAAGTGGCATGTATTACTTTTAGAAAGGGACTCATCATAGAAATATTGGCTACTGTAGTTTTGTTGTTGTTGTTGTTTGGGGATGGGCTAAAAGATTTTTAGTTTTTTGCCAGAGCTTTAGGCAGGGAAAATGAAACCAATCACCCAGGCAACAAATGGTTTGCCTGTCTTCATAGACAAAGCTATTTATTCATGCAGGTGTAGAGTTGCATCTGCTATCATGGTAGAAGCCGCACATCCATTCAATCATTTTATTCAACTAACAAGTATTTATTGAATGCCTAGTATGAGTCTAACATATTGGGAGGCATTGGGGATACAATGAACAATCTGTTCTCACGGAACTTGTAGTCTAATGAGGGAAAGAGCCAGTTATAGAAAAAACAGTGAGGTGTGATAAGGGGGCGATTACAGGGCCCTATGGAAACGAGCACGGTGATACCTGAAGAACCTAGTGGGCTTGGTTGCAGAGTAGGCAGTGGTTTAATATCAGGGAGAGCCTTTCTGAGGAAGGAATAATTAAGCTCATATGTGGAATAGAGGGCACAATGGGGGTAGGAAGAGTGTTTTAGATAAAGTCGTAGATGTGATAGATGATAGATAGATAGATAGATAGATAGATAGATAGATAGATAGATAGATAGATAGACAGAAAAGAGAGAAAGAAAATGGCACGTTCAATGAAAGGAAGGTCCATGTGACTGGGATGTAAGGTGTCCAAGGTGAATATACAAGATGCAAAGGGTGCAGAGATAGGTAGGGTTCCAGTAATAAATATCACAAAATCGTGGTTTCTTGATATCAAACCTATTATCTTAAAGGAAATAGATTTTTCCTCCATCAATAACACTAGTTCCAAACCCTAACACTGACCCCTGACTTCTCACACATTTTGTTTCTCTGAATTGAGGTCTCTCCTTCTACTTCCTGCCACATCCTTCTTTTCCCATCTTTTGCTTGTTCAGTAAAAACAGGGTTTTACCTTTCTCTAGCTGAACTCTAGTTTTCTCTTGCATAAAGTGGTACCTATCTCACAGGGTTGTTTTGAGGATTCAGCGAGACAAAAATGTGAAGTGGTTAGTATATTATTAGGCTGGTGCAAGAATAATTGTGGTTTAAAGGTTAAAAATAGTTGCACAAACCGCAATTACTTTTGTACCAACCAAATACGTTGTAGTGGGTAGGTATACTCTTCTCTATTGGGGTCCACTATCTTCCTGCCTTTCTTTGGTATTCTTCTCATGCTCATCCTATTGGTGACACTGGTTCGGATATCTGTCATCCCAACCATGTGTCAGCAAGGTGGCAGGTCTACTGAACAGAGATTGGAGCAGGGGACTTAATGGACCAGGGGAAATCTGGGTGGCAGAGAGGCAGAAATACAGTTAATAAGATGTAGTACAATCTGGTCTTTTTGTGTAGAAAAATGGGGGAAACACCAATGTAAAGAGACTCCATGACTCTATTAGTAACCTGGAATTAACCATTTTAATAGCATAAAACACTTTAGCATATAATTTCGTTAATAAAATAGCTTAATTTTTCTTTATAAAGTATTCCATACAGCTGCCAGAATGATCGATCTAATATACAGTCCCATGGTGTGACTCTGGAAGCCTCGAAATAGCATGCTATAGAACTCGTGATGAGTGCTTAACCAAATTCTCACCTTAGTATACAATTTCCCCTTGGCCAACACCTGAATTCCTCTCCTGTCTTATCATCCATCACTCTACCTTGTATTTTATACACCAAGAATCTTAAAAATGCATGGAACAGGCCATTTCTTATGTCTATGCTACCTTCCCTGTTCTTTATTAAACTAATTGACACCTTGGCCTTGCTGGCTGCCCTCTGTTCTTTGAAGATGTCAGCCATGTTCGTGCTTCAGAGACCTCCACTTTTTACTCCTCTGTCTAGATGGCTCTGTCCACCTGTTTAAATCCTACTTATCTCCCTGGTCTGACTACACATGCCACTACCTTTCCTAAAATCCCATTAGATTATATGCACTTGGTATATGCTCTCATATTATCCCATATTTCTGCCTATCACAATTCATAGTTACACACTGATTTGTATGATTATTTTCTCAGTGTCTGTCTCTTGATGAGGCAGAAGCTCCATGAGGAAAGAGCTTATGTTTATTTTTTTCACTTTTGTGTACATAATCTCTGGGACATTTTCTGGCACATTGAAGGAGCTTGGTAAATTTAATGAACTCATCTACTCTTCAGACCAATGCAGTGAGGTAAAATCCTCTACCTATTAAAGATGAGGTCTATTTACACAACTAAGGAATTTTACAATGAGGACAGAAACCCAGGTCTTTGTGACTCTAATATCTGTGTTCCTATCTGCTAGCACTGTCCCCTGGTTGAATCCCTTCAAGGTTATTATTTAGTTAAAATATACTCTTGTATGACATTTTGGGTTTTATTCTTTCTCAACCTACACTTCTAATTTAATAAAAAATAATGCACCCACATAATGGTTTATTTAGAATTACTCAGAATTAATGTGATTTGTAGTTTTTTGGACACATATCCATAGACTGTAAAAGTTAACTTTTACAAATGAAATAAAGTGGTATTGCATGAATCATACCAGTCATCTGTTACTACATCTGTAGTAAATAGTCTTTCCTGCCAAACCTGATTACCAGGATTTTATTCACAACATTAGCCCCTTTTGACACGATGAGTAAAAGCCACATGTGTTGTAAAGAGCTATGAGTTGGAGAGGATTGGCCTTTCTGAGACCTTTAGCTAAATCTTGTTTTATGAGACAAATGTGGGTTTGCAAAGGAAACAAGTACAAATCAAATTTTGCAAATCAAATAATATTGCAGCACATTTATTGTACTCAAAATGTAAATAAATCACATAACTCTATAAAGTACCAAAGAATTAATCGCTTCCCTTTATTATTTACCCATTATTTTATCTGCATGTTTGCAGATAAGATTTTCTTAAAGCAGATTACCCACGATTACAGCTGCCTGAGAGACGTGTCTCATTGCATATATGGATGTTTCACCAAAGGCAATCTGGGAATGTGCATTGGACCAAAGTTCAGAAAATTAAGTTATAGACTTAGGTTTGCTAATTATTATATTTGTAATCTTTATCAATTCACTTCACCCTCCCTGAGCCTCATTTTCTCAAGTCTGAAGTGGGGATAATAATACTGGCTTATTAGTACTTCTTTCACAAGATTATTGTACAGAATCAAATGAGTTTATGTATTTGAAAAACATAAAATACTGTATACTTGGAAAGAATGACTATGATTATTGAAAAGAGGTCATGTAAACTGCGATCTCTTAATACCGTTAGCATTAATGTATGGTGGAAAAAATGAGCTCTGTATCCCTATATATATATTAGAACTATTTTTATGCTAATTACAGTGTTCCAGGAAAATTGGCCTGGCATGTCTGAGATCCCTCAGAGAATCAAGTATTGGGTAGTTGGACAGCAGTTGGCAACCGTCACTGAATTTGGGTCATAGTGGCACCACAGAGCAGTGTTTGAAACCACAGCTTTTGGAGTCAAACAGATTCTTGCTGGAGTCCTAGCTCTGCCAGTTGTCAGTTCTGTTGTCTGGGCCAAATTAATCAACCTAAACCTCAGTTTCCTTACATAAAATGAAATAATAATAAGCACTTCAAAGAATTGTTATGAAAATTAAATGCAATATTTATTACCTCCACAAATATTTACTGCATACTATATACCAGAAAGTATTGTAAGCAGTAGAGATACAACAGTGAATAAATTGGACAAAGTCCCTGCCCTCATAGAACTTACATTATAGAGTGAAGAGACTGGCCATTCATAGGCAAACAGATAATAAACATAACTTCAGATAGTAATAGTTGCTATAATTTAAAAAAGCAGAGAGATGGAACATAGAAAGATGGATGAGTCTAAAAAGAGAAGCACTACTTTAGATAGGGTGCACAGAACTGTTCTCTCTGAAGAGTTCTGGGAACTTGAAAGGCCCAGCTTGTGAAGATTTTGAGGAAGAACATTCCAGACAAAGGGAACAGCTAGTACAAATATACCCATAAGGCTTAGCATAGTAGCTGTACATAACATACAGTCACTGAATAGCTTTGGATGTTTCTGTTCCTCCGCCTCATCTTCCTCTTCCTTTTCCTCGTTTTTGAGGAATCTGATATTTAAGGATAAATTCCATAGTAGCATCATTGATTCAATTAGCCAGTTACCACTCTAGTGGCAAATTTTTTGTAGCCATGGTAACGGGAATTTTCTCTGGCTTTAGTGAATATTTCCCAGGTCTATAGGTATTTATTGGTAAGAGAAAGAGACCAAACGTTTCGACCTTTTCTTCCAGTGTGCATTCAAAATTAGTACCAGATTTGAAATCCTATGAAAATAACCCTCCCCCCCAAATACGTAATATTCCTACCAATGCATACACATTTCTTTGTATCTAGTAATTCAGTCCTTGCACTAACCTTTCAGGGGACAACAGGTTTCGTGAAATATTCATTTGACAGTAAATAAATAAATTCTTAAAATTTAGACAATTTACCCATGAAGTAAACTTAAGTCAAAAGTTCCAAGAGAATGTCTGCTTTCTGGAGTCCTCCAAGCATAAATCATGCTCCTGCTCAATTCTCTGCTTGTTGAATACTGTGCCACCATCTCAGTTGTTAATAAATAAATGGGAGTAGTTCTATCCTATGATCAACGCCACTCCCCAGTTGTTATGGTTAGAGAAGTGGGAGTTCATCTTGATTCTTATTTTTCCCTAAATCCCAAGTTATCCCTGTTCCTATTCCTTCTTCTTACCTTTCCTACCCTCCTATCCCTATATATTTTCCATGCTGCTAAACTAGGATGAGATCCTCCTTTAAAAATATGCATACACATGTGTGTGTGTGTATAAAGTGTGTATATATATATAAAGTATTTATAAAGTACCAAAGAATTAATCACCATATATATATATATATATATATATATATATATATATATATATATATATATATACACACACATATATATATATATATATATAGTGCAATATGTATACACATTTTAAGAAAGGAAAAACCTATTAAAATTGTAATACTCAATATATACTGATAACAAAAGATGAATACAAGTCACATTTGACTTCTGCAATTGCAAGAGTGCTCAAAGTGGTTACCATCAGCATCCAGACATTTCTGATTATGGTGAACTACTGCTTGAGCAACAGTGACCAAAGTGGATCCTTATACTCTGATGAACAGACTATTTAGTTGACAGGTAATTGGTGAACTTATATGTGAATAGTTGCTAGGCCTGTAATGACACTTGCAATGTCATTTTAATGTAAGAGACATAGACTAAAAGAGGTAAAAGTCCTCACACATACCAAGAAAAATGGCAACTGGATCACATCTATGATAAACCAAATATAAGATCATCACTTAAACGTCTAAAATTCAAGTATAAAAATATTAATAAGTCAATAGCACATTTTATTAAACAACAGTCAAAGCAGTCAGATCAGGTTTTCATTTGATAAAAGAATGCCAACTCATGGCCATTTAACCTCTCAGAAGTTTTATATAGTATGATACTTAACCTTGTGTTGGAGAAAATTATTTGACTTTATAATACGTATGTATTTATCATAAATATAAATGTGTAGTAATTCTTTTACTATGTAGTATATTTTTACAATAAAACATTAAAATTTTCCTAAGTACAATAGAAAGTTCAAAAATTGAGTTTATTGTCCTAAATTATTAGGTCATGAAAGAATTGAAGAAATTATAAATTATATAGAGGTGTTTTTTTTTTCCCTCCCCAAGCAGGATGCATTATGTTGCACTCAGCTTTCAGGATACAGACTTGCCTGGGAAGGAATTTGAGTTCACAGCAATTCTGCTATTTTTTTTTTTTTTTTTACATTGCTTTGCATTTTAGAGAACAAAGTGTACCAATACCATTTAATGGTCTTATCCCAAATAACCTTGAAAAGGAACTTAAAAAAAACACACAAAACTATAATAGTGATTATTACTCAGAATTTGTCCAACTAACCACAGATGATACTAGCACTTTGCAAAGGGGCCCTGAATGGATGTGATGTTATTCTGTGGTTGTTGAGGCCTGAGTTAAAATTTTTAGGTACTTTCAAGTACCTAAATTCCTTAAAATTATTCTAGAACCCCAAACAGAAATGCCTCAGTATAATCAAATGTACTACTTTCCCAAGTAGCAATGTGGTCAGCAATAGAGATTTTCTCTGAAGACCCCTAACTGATATTTCAAGAAAAAAACATCTAAAAGTCAACTTTTAAGCTGTGACTCTTACCATGTGTTCTCCTCACCAGCAGGGATTTCAATTGTTGCATGAAAGAGTTCAAGAAGTGTTAATTTTTAAAAAACTTACCCGTCCTATATTTCATGCTTTCACAAAGAGATATATAATTTTCAAATATGGTTCTAATTAGAAAATCTGAAGAGGATTTCTAGATAGCCTTGCTGATAAAATAAAAATAAAAATTGAGAATCATTTGCTATAGACACCATAAAATAAAAAAACACATATTTTTAGCAAAATAAATTCTCCCTCCCTGGTGTTTGTTATGAATTTCCAAGGATAGCAAGCTATAATGCTTTCTTACTAGTCCTTTAAAATAACACTGCCCTGAATTAATGCACATGCAATTTATTCAGCAATCTGAAGTTCTATTTAAATCGAGGACAGGTTTACTTGCTAATTTTTCCTTGCTGACTGCTTGGTGTTGGCTGTGATACCTGATCTACAAAAGCCTGCACATTCTTCCATTGATTAATATTTGTTCAAAAACATCCATTCGTAGGTGTCAGGAAGACAAGGCGTATACAAAAATATCAATCGACCCCTCTTTCTTTTTATTAGGATTTACCAGAATTTTAAGGATCTGAGAAAAATCTCTGGGAAGAGAGAAATATGTACATTTAAATGGATGGAATTCCATGTATAGCTTTCAGAAAACACTGTCCAATGTATATGCATTTTTGAAGCTCAAGAAGATTATAAGAACAAATTGATATGAATTGCATATTTAATAGGTTGTAATTATGTCTTATCAAAAGCTCAACTTTTTAAATCCTTTATGCTTTGGAAATATGATAATTGTCCCTTTTGCCATGTAGTTAATTATAAATTTCAGGAAGAATTAAGTCGGCTAAAACTCTTCATTGGTTTTTTTCTTTCTTTGTCTCTGGTAGCAGTGAGAATAGAAATGAATGGCTTTGATCTTGTTTCTAAATGGCATTTTTTTTTCTTCAAAGGATGGACCTTATTCTGAGGACCTGAAATTTTAGATATTTTCCATAAGCTATTAATTTAAGAGAGTTTTTTTTTTTTTACAGATGAATTTAAAAATGTGTCAGAAAGAAAAATGTAGCTTATTTTAGAAATCACAGTCTTTGTTTCCATAAGAGTTTGTAGTTTATTATATAATAGATAAGATCTACCAGTGAATACTCACTGACAGCAGTAGTAGATAATGTCCAAAGTTTTTTTTTTGCAAGGAGAAAAGTATAATTGTAGTCCATTCCTCTTGTCTCACCTTGTTATGTCAGTAGGATACAGTGACAGCATGCAAATATTAATGACATTTAAAGTGTTTTACAAGACTCGGTTTTTTAATCTTGTATTTAGAGGCTTAAAGTACTCTATTGTATCTGACTCTGCATAGAAATAATTTAACTGTGGAGATTTTTTGAGCTTCAGGGAATATTGGGACATGCTTGTACAAAATGCTAAAATACCATAATATATTTCTTAGAAATATTTACAGACTAGTGATGTCAAGTCTGTGATCCCAGACTGCAGAGTCAACCTGGCTCCCACATTTTGTCATTTTAAAACTGCTGCAGTATTCCAGATGTTCTTTCCAACTTAGATGTAAAATTCCTGATGTTTGCTAAGCACTTTCTTGTACTTTTTCTCATTTAATTTTCATGGTGCTCTTGTGAGGTAAACATTATTTTATACTCAGAGTTGAGCAAACAAGCTTGAAGGAGTAGCTGGCATAGGAGAAAAAAAAATCTTTGATTAATAAGATAAATATTAATATTTATATAACATAAATATATTTATTTTATTACTATTAGAGTATGTACTGGACCCTGTGCTGAAATATTACATGTATAATATTATCTTATATAATCCTTATAGTAATCCTTCAAAATGGATATTATTTTCTCCATTTTGTAGATGAGAAAACCAAATCTTTCAGAGACGAAGAAACTTATCTAACGCCATAGATCTAGAAAGTGAAAATTCTGGCATTCTAATCCGTGTTCCCTGGTTTCCTCATGATATTAAATATTCTCCTCTCCCATCTTTCAGGGCTAATGTAATGATAGACTGAACTAACCACACATGCCCAGTGTCTGGCATCTACTAGATGCTCAATAAATATCATTTCATTATACATCTAGGAAATGCTTTCTGAATCCAAGTCCCGGAGCCCTCACTCCATTGATGCCATGATATGTCAAGTTACAACAGTGGCTCTCATGTATAATAAATCTTTAAATATCGCCAACCTGAGAATTGAGAGCCTGTGCCATTCATCATAGTTAATTAATCCAGGTCACCAGAAAGTCAGAATATTACTTTGACATAACAGTGTTTGATTCTCTGATGCAATGGTTAGCGATAGATTGCACCTCTGCTAACCGGGGCCAATGCCTGACTGGAGTCACAAGAGATGCTGAAAGCATGAGCATGATTTAGCACCATCACACCCCACTTAAAAACTCTCATTCTCAGCATCCTGTGGAGGGAGAATGGGTCAGCAACATTTTCATTACTTACAGAGGAGGCAATTGCATCCCTCCCTTGGATGGCTTCAGTCTCAGTAAGGATTTCCTTAGAAACCAATTAGGCCAACTCATTTTAAACATCTTTGAAACTCGGGAAAATAAAAAGAAGTGAATAGAAAGATAAGCCGAGGACGGGATGAAGCTGTATATTGAGGAAGTATGGGGAATTGTTTCCAAAATTGAATGAAAAAGGTTAACACTAACTATAAATATATTTTGCATCTGTAATTGATACGTTGCATAAGCAAGACTCATGGGATGTAATACTAGAGGCCACTTTATTTGGGGCTCCCCATTGTTTGCTTAAGCTTCTTAAGGTAGTAATCTCTACCCTGCTCTCTAGATAAAAACTCAGGCAGTCCCATGACTTTTAATGAGTTTCCATCATTTGCAAGGAATTAAAAGTCCTTAAATCATCACTTAAAATCATAAATACAGTCTCAATTCAGTAATTAAAATTGTCCAGTACCAATATTAATTAAAACTCTGAACACTTTTCCAAATTAAAGACTCTCTCTTCCCAGCTATATGATCTCCATACTCATACTAGGACATCTGCTTCGAGGGACGAGGATGCTGTAGGCTTCTCTTTTCTTCTTTCCCATTTGCTAGTTGGTTTTTGGAGCATGAGACTGGAGTAAAAGATGAAGAGCAGAAAGTTCTTATTAGACTGGGATTGTTATACATTTTGGTCTCTGAGCCTGGTATATAATAATGATAATAATAACAAACACAAAGAAAATAACTGACACACAATGCTGATTACGTATAGACATAGTTCTAAGTGCTTTATTTGTATTAATTTCTTTATTCTTCATAACTCAAGCAAAGAAAGGTTAAAAAATTTACTCAGGGTCACCTAGCTAGTAAATGGTGGACATGGGATTTTAACCCAGGCAGTCTGACTCCAGATTTTCCCCCAATGATACTGGGAGTTTGTGGGAGTTAGGGAGTTTCCCTTTCTGGGCTTCTCTGAGGAAATCTCCTCTAATGTGGATGATGCCTGCAGGTTTCACAGCAGTCCATTCCACACACAGGGCTGTCTTGGCCGGCATCATAATGTATCCACGATGGCTCTTTGGCCTTCACAATCTCTGAAAGGGCAGGCTGGCCCAGATGAAGCCACCTCTCCTGAGGCAATAACCAACATGTCAAGTTATCTCACTCACTAAGCTTTTCAGGGTGGAGTCAGATCCCAGGCTACTGGCCTCGGAAATCCAAGATGGTTATATCAAGCTTTAGGTGTATGCCTATCAAAGCCTCTTTCACTAATCTTAGGTGAAAAGTGAGACCATTCTCCTCCCTTCCCCAAAGAAATACCTTCCCTTTATAAATCTCAACCACCCAAACCTTGTATACCCTCGTTCTAAATAAGGGTTCAGAGACCTGAAATTGGTTCTTGACAATTTCCTTTGAAAATTATAGTACCTCCTTTGTTATCTCAGTTTTTATTATATATTGATGTCTTAAAACATCCACTGTATCACCTTGTGCATATGTTTCTACTATATAGTACTTTTGTACCTGGAAAAATTTGATTTCGTCCTTCACTTTAACAACTTACTCTGAAATTACATATCTTTATGTCAAATAAGGAAACTAATTAGCTGAAAACCTTTATTTGCCCACACATGTGTACACAAAATGTATGTATGTATACATATATATATACATATATTATATGTCTATATAATATACACACATTATATCTAATCTGTACATTATATATCTAATCTATAAATCTATGAAGGCGATGATTTGGAGGCATTCTAAGTACACCAATTGATTAATGGGAGCACTACTGAAATTCAAGATCCTAACTTCTCTTCCCATGCTATTCTTTTTCTAGTCGCACACTACGGATTAAAAAAGAATTTATGTTCACATGGCATCTGTCTTCAATAGGCATTTTTATGTGTCTGCCCTTGTGTAATCACAGCACTAACCTGCTTGATTAAAACACTATTGGGAAGGCTTTAGTATCCAAAACTCAGGTAATAATTGAGAAAGAGACAGACTCACACAGACGTCGATCCTTCTTTACTCCATGCGATGCATTCACAGAAGTTCAAACTCTCCTTGCTTATGGCCTCATCACATTTTATGAGCACTTATAGTCCTCCACCCAAACATGACTCACTTATTTATCGAATTTTGCCTCTTTACTATGTGCTCCATAAAGATATCCACTATGTAGGTATAAAATAAGTTATTACTACTACTACTTCTTTTTTTTTTTTTTAAATTAAATTTATTGGGGTGACAATTGTTAGTAAAATTACATAGATTTCAGGTGTACAATTCTGTATTACATCATCTATAAATCCCATTGTGTGTTCATCACCCAGAGTCAGTTCTTCCATCACCATATATTCGATCCCCTTACCCTCACCTCCCCCCTTACCCTCTGGCAACCACTAAACTATTGTCTGTGTCTATGAGTTTCTGTTTCTCATTTGTTTGTCTTGTTCTTTTGTTGTTTTTGGTTTATATACCACATATCAGTGAAATCACATGGTTCTCTGCTTTTTCTGTCTGACTTGTTTCGCTCAGCATTACTCTCTCAAGATCCATCCATGTTGTCACAAATGTTCCTATATCATCTTTTCTCACTGCAATAGTATTCCATTGTGTATATATACCACAACTTCTTTATCCATTCATCTATCGAAGGACATTTTGGTTGTTTCCATGTCTTGGCCAGTAAACAAAGCTGCAATGAACATTGGCACACGTGTCTTTATCTCTAAATGTTTTCAGAATTTTTGGGTAGATACCCAGGAGAGGGATTGCTCGGTCATATGGCTATTCTATTTGTAATTTCTTGAGGAACCTCCACACTGCCTTCCATAACGGCTGCACCAGTCTGCATTCCCACCAACAGTGTATGAGGGTTCCTTTTTCTCCACAGCCTCTCTAACATTTGTTACTATTTGTCTTGTTGTTGATAGCCATTCTGACTGGGGTGAGGTGATATCTCATTGTGGTTTTGATTTGCATTTCTCTGATGATTAGTGATGTTGAGCATTTTTTCATATGTCGATTGGCCATTTGTATGTCCTCTTTGGAGAAATGTCTCTTCAAGTCCTCTGCCCATTTTTCAATTGGGTTGTTTGTTTTTTTGTTGTGGAGTTGCATGAGTTCCTTGTATATTCTGGATACTAGCCCCTTATCGGAGGCACTGTTTGCAAAAATCTTCTCCCATTCAGTTGGTGGCCTCTTTATTTTGTCAATGGTTTCTTTTGCTGTGCAGAAGCTTTTAAGTTTCATATAGTCCCATTCGTTTATTTTAGCTTTTACTTCCATTGCCTTTGGAGTCAAGTTCATAAAATGCTCTTTGAACCCAAGGTCCATAAGTTTAGTACCTATGTTTTCTTCTATGCAGTTTATTGTGTCAGGTCTTATGCTTAAGTCTTTGATCCATTTTGAATTAACTTTGGTACATGGTGACAAATAGCAGTCCAGTTTCATTCTTTTGCACGTGGCTATCCAATTCTCCCAGCACCATTTATTGAAGAGGCTGTCTTTGCTCCATTGTATGTTTTAGCTTCTTTGTCAAAAATTATCTGTCCATATTTATGTGGTTTTATTTCTGGGTTCTCAATTCTATTCCATTGGTCTATGTGTCTGTTTTTCTGCCAATACCATGCTGTTTTGATTATTGTGGCCCTGTAGTACAAGCCAAAGTCAGGAAGTGTGATACCTCCATTATAGTTCTTTTTCTTAAGATTGCTTTGGCTATTCGGGGTCTTTTGTGGTTCCAAACAAATCTGATGATTTTTGTTCTATTTCTTTAAAATATGCCATTGGGATTTTGATGGGGATTGCATTGAATCTGTATATTGCTTTGGGTAATATAGCCATTTTAACTATGTTGATTCTTCCAATCCATGAGCACGGAATGTCTTTCCATTTCTTTGTGTCTTCTTCAATTTCTTTCAAAAATGTCTTATAGTTTTCAGCATATAGGTCTTTCACATCCTTGGTTAAGTTTATTCCTAGGTATTTTATTCTTTTTGCTGCAATTGCAAAAGGAATTGCTTTTGTATTTCTTTTTCTGAGATTTCATTGTTAGTATATAGGAAGGCAATGGACTTTTGTGCGTTGATTTTGTAGCCAGCAACTTTACTGTATTCGTTGATTGTTTCTAATAGCTTTTTGGTGGAGTCTTTAGGGTTTTCTATATATAGCATCATGTCATCTGCAAAGAGTGATAATTTAACTTCTTCATTCCCAATTTGGATGCCTTTTATTTCTTTCTCTTGCCTGATTGCTCTGGCAAGGACTTCCAACACTATGTTGAAAAGCAGAGGTGATAGGGGACATCCCTGTCGTGTTCCTGAACGTAGAGCAAAGGGCTTCAGTTTTTCTCCATTAATTATGAGATTAGCAGAGGGCTTGTCATATATGGCCTTTATTATGTTAAGGTATTTTCCTTCTATACCCATTTTATTAAGTGTTTTAATCATAAATGGATGTTGTATCTTGTCAAATGCTTTTTCTGCATCAATTGATATAATCATATGATTTTTGTCCTTTATTTTGTTTATGTGATGTATCACATTGATGGAATGTTGAACCATCCTTGTGCCCCGGATGAACCCCACTTGGTCGTGATGAATAATCTTTTTAATGCATTGTTGTATTCGATTTGCTAGAATTTTATTTAGGATTTTTGCATCGGTATTCATTAGAGATATTGGTCTGTAGTTTTTTTTTGTGCTGTCCTTACCAGGTTTTGGTATCAGGGTAATGTTGGCCTCATAAAATTAGTTAGGGAGTACTGTCTCTTCTTCAATTTTTTGGAAGAGTTTGTGCAGGATTGGTATTAGTTCCTCTTTAAAGGTTTGGTAGAATTCACTAGTGAAGCCTTCTGGTCCCGGACTTTTGCTTTTGGGAATGTTTTGGATGACTGATTCAATTTCGTTACTGGTGATCGGACTGTTTAGATTTTCCAGTTCTCATGGTTCAGCCTTGGTAGGCTATATGTTTCTAAGAACTTGTCCATTTCTTCTAGGTTGTTGAATTTAGTGGCATATAGTCCTTCATAGTATTCTTGGATGATCCTTTGTATTTCTGTGATGTCCGTGATAACTTCCCCTTTTACGTTTCTGATTTTGTTAATCAGTGTCTTCTCTCTTCTTATCTTAGTAAGTCTAGCCAAAGGTTTGTCAATTTCGATAATCTTCTCAAAGAACCAGCTCTTTGTCACATTAATTTTTTCTATTGTCTTTTTGTTCTCTATTTCATTTAGGTCTGCTCTAATTTTTATTATTTCCTTTCTTCTGCTGAACTTGGGTTTTACTTTTTCTTCTTTTTCTAGTTCTTTAAGGTGTAACATGAGGTTATTTATTTGGGAGTTTTCTTGTTTCTTGAGATAGGCCTGTAATGAGATAAATTTCCCTCTTAAAACTGCTTTCGCTGTATCCCAAAAATTTTGGTAGGATGTATTTTCATTGTCATTTGTTTCTATATATCTTTTGATCTCTCCTCTAATTTCTTCTTTGACCCATTCCTTCTTTAAAAGTATGTTGTTTAATATCCATGTATTTGTGTTTTTTCCCGCTTTCTTTTTACAGTTGATATCCAATTTCAAAGCCTTGTGATCAGAGAATATGCATGGTATGATTTCAATCTTCTTAAATTTGTTGAGACTGATTTTATGTCCCAATATATGGTCTATTCTTGAGAATGTTCCATGTACACTAGAAAAGAATGTATAGTCTGATGTTTTAGGATGAAGTGCTCTATAAATGTCAATTATGTCTATTTCATCTAATGTGTCATTTAGGGCTACTATTTCGTTATTTATTTTCTGTTTGGATGATCTATCCATAGCTGTCAATGATGTATTTAAGTCCCCCAGTATAATTGTGTTTTGGTCAACTTCTCCCTTTAGTTCTGTTAGTAGTTGCTTGGTGTATTTCGGTGCTCCCTGATTGGGGGCATAAATATTGATGACTGTTATGTCTTCTTGTTGTACAGTCCCCTTCACCATTATGAAATGTCCATCTTTGTCTCTTGTTATCTTTTTCACCTTGAAGTCTGTTTCATCTGATATCATTATGGCTACACCTGATTTTCTCTGGGTACCATTTGCTTGGAGTGTCAATTTCCACCCTTTCACTTTGAGTCTATGCTTGTCCTTGTAGCTGAGATGTGTCTCTTGGAGACAGCATATGGTTGGGTTTAGTTTTTGATCCAATCTGCTACTCTGTGCCTTTTTATTGGTGAGTTCAGTCCATTTACATTTAGGGTGATTATTGATATGTGAGGATTTCCTGTCATTCTATCTTTAGTTTTCTGGTAAGGCTGTGTCTCCATTGTTTCTTTGCCTTTTGTTGTTGTCTATTATTTCTGTGTGGTGGTATTCTATGATGTTTCCTCTGTTTCTTCTTTTATTTCAGTATATATTTCAATTCTGGATTTATTTTGAGTGGTTACCCTTAAGTTTATGTAAAAGAAAGTTTGATATTTAGAGTATTCCATTTTCTTCAGCACGCTTACTTTCTCCATTCCCATATTCCGTTCAGGCCTTTACTCTCCCCTTTTTGAGTTTTGGTTGCCACAAATTGTCCCTGTTGATGGTGGTCGAATAGCCTCCTTTAGTATTTCTTGTAGTGCAGGTCGATTAGAAAATTCCCTCAGCTTCTGTATGTCTGGAAAGGTCTTTATTCCTCCTTCATATCTAAAGGATATCTTTGCTGGATATATTATTCTTGGCTCATGATTTCTCTCTTTCAATAGTTTGAATATTTGGTTCCACTCCTCCTGGCTTGTAGAGTTTCTGCTGAAAAATCTGATGATAATCTAATGGGCTTTCCTTTGTAAGTTACCGCCTTCTTTTCCCTGGCTGCCTTGAGGATTCTTTCTTTGTCGTTGATTTTAGACAGCTTCAATACAATGTGCCTTGGAGAAGGCCTGTTGGGATTGAGGTAACTAGGTGTTCTATTTGCTTCTTGGATTCGAGGGTCCAGTTCTGTCCACAAATTTGGGAAGTTCTCATCGACAATTTGTTTGAATATATTCTCTGTTCCCTTCTCCTTCTGGTATGCCCATTATTCTTATATTGCTCTTTCTGATGGAGTCAGAAAGTTCTTGTAGAGTTCTTTCATTTCTTTTAAGTCTCAAGTCTCTTTCTTCTTCTATCTGTGTCATTTCCAGGTTTCTATCTTCGATGTCACTGATTCTTTCCTCCATCTGGTCAACTCTACTACCTAAGCTGGTTATTTCATTCTTAATTTCTTCTATTGAGTTCTTAATCTCCAGAAATTCTATTTGGTTCTTTTTAAGATTTCAATCTCTTTCGTAAAATGCTCATGCTGTTCTTTGATTGAGTTTCTGAGTTCATTTAACTGCCTATCTGTGTTTTCTTGTATCTCGCTGAGTTTTTTCAGAACTGCAATCTTGAATTCTCTGTCATTTAAGTCACATATTTCTGTATCTTTAAGTGCCTTCTCTGGAGATTTTTCACTTTCTTTCTGAGCTATCTTGTTGCCTTGGTTATTCATGGCGATTACTGGTTTACTATTTCTCTTCCTAGACATCTACAGGAGTGACTTCTGCAACAGGTTGATAGAAAGCGGTCTTTCTTTTGTTTGCCAGTACTTGTTGGTAGAATGTTTTATTATTTCTCCAACTGCAACTTATTTTTCTTCTCCCACACGGTAGTGCTGTTTTTTCTGCACTATTCCAACTTCTCACACAATGGGGGGATTCCCTGGGAGACAGACTTCTCCTGTGTTAATAGTTCACCTGGGTCACAGGGTGCAGTGTCCGTGTGGGTATGCGGAGAGCTTTTGAAGTTCCAAAGCTCTTCCGGCTCCTGATTCAGAGCCCATATATTTCAGCAGTTCTGTTTACTCCTGCAGGGATCCGCCCAGATAGGTGGGGTCAGGGGCGGGGTGAGTTGTGAGAGGTGGCCCAGAGCAATGGCGGCGACCACCACCACAGCCGGTCCTGCTTCCACAGCTCTCTTCCCTTTGCCGGAACTAGTTGGGCTGTGAATTTGTGTCTGCGGTACACAGTTCTCAAAATAGCAAATTTTCTGTTGTTTTGATCTGACACTGCTACTGTTTCGCTTTTAGCACCGGGCAGGTGGGGGCGGGGCGAGCTCTGGGAGGGGAGGGAGGGGGCGGCTGGTCTCAGTGCCTAAGGTTCCGTTCTCTGCTCGGCAGTGCGGGCTTAAACCACCGTTTTCAGCCTTTTTCCCTCAGTCTTTTCTCCGAGGTCTCTGCCGTGAGCGTTGGGTTCAGCCATGTTATATGCTGTCCCCTCAGCCCCGTGGGCCACAAGCGGAGCCCTAGCAGTCCGAGTTCTTCCCTCTCCCGCAGCTGCGGTAGTTCCGGGAAGCAGCGAGCTCGGTGCACTGAGCGAGGTCTGCATCCTGCGCTTCTCCCTTTCCTCCTCCTCCCTCCACTCGCGCGAATCTCCCACCTGTAGGTGATTTCAGTCGGTAGTGGGCCTCTTCGTCTTGCCTGTCTGCTGTGCAGGGAGTCCTTTGTGGAGTTTTTGTTGTTCGATTCTTTGTAGATTCCAGGGGAGCTTTACAGAGGCTCACCTCACGCCGCCATTTTTCCGGAACTCCCCCTACTACTTCTAATAATAACAATTATGAATTATTACAAAGGAGACATGTCTTACTGTTAACATCATTTGGTATGAATTCTCATAATTAGACATAATAATAACTAGCATTTTAATGATACTATCAAATTCAAAAAGCTTAACTTTACAAGTAGATAAATATTTATTTATTGAGCTTAGGCTATCAGAAAAGGAAACTAAAATCGTCCTGTTATTTTGTGTGATCTCACTGGTAGATTCCTTACAAATTGTGATGGTGATCGGTGGTGAATTGGTATCTATCACCTAATAACATTCCTGTGAATTACGCAACCTATACTATTTTACAGATATGATTACCAAGATCAAGAGTATTTCACGACAGCAAGCATATGGTTGAGCTTAGCTTAAAATTGTGGTCATCTGACACCAGCCCCATGTACCTTATGTACCCTGTTGGTACTGTATGTCATATTTTAATTTAAACAAGAAAACTGAGCACGGAGACTGATGACATAAGTGTATTTTTATAGTAACTTTATCAATGACTGCTCAAACAGCACTTGAGAGTTTAGTGATGCCTTAATAATAGATCACCTAAAGAAAGGTGGCTCGAAAAGCTTGCAAATCACCAGAAAGCATTCTTAGCACAAGCGTTGAATTCAATATTTTATTCCAGTTAAGTCAGAAATGTTAGGATCATTGATATGATGAAATCATATTAGTTGATGACATGTCTTAAGTCCAATTAAACAGAAAATGAAAAATACCAGAGGAGGCTTCGCATAGAAGGAGCATGTGTAGGCAACAGGGTCAGCCAGATTCTCACTGCACCCCCAGCTATGCTGCTTTCTTGTAGGGCAACTTTCAGGTGCTTACCCAATCTGAGTCTCAGTTTTCTCTCCTGTAGAATGGGCATAATAATACTTATAATGATATTTGTGATGACAACTGGTGATACTATAATGGGTCCAGAACAATTTCTAGCATATTTAGTAGCTGAATAAATCACAGCTGTGGTTTTTATGATTATTAATATTAGTGTGTCTATATTATAATTGAGTATACAATTAAATAAAGATAAAAGATGGTTTATTAGAATCACTTCCTCCCCTTTTAGCACTAATGAGTTCTTGTTATTACAGGGAGAGAGCAGTATTGTTGGTTAAAAGGAAGCACTTCATTCTTTTTAAAAAGCCAATTAAAAATGAATTTATACAAGTTATAACAAAAGAATAGGTTAGCTAGAGACAAAAATCCTTATGTAAAAAGAAGTGCCTGGCAAATGGTTTAGAATGTCAAATCTCTGTGCTCCTTGTTTCATTTCTTTGCACCTCAGTTTCTAATCTCTGTCCTGCACAATTCTATATTCTGGGGTTTTTCGAAATGCCCTAGAGAGAATCATCATCACTATCTCACAATCTGGAAGGGGAGAAAAATAAACCAGTCTTTCTATACCTTGACTCGAGTGATCTCTCAAGGGTAGAGCATGTATAAGTGCTGTCTGGGAGCCTGGAGGAGAGGAGACTAGTTCTGCTTCTGGGTTAGGAGGGTTCTCAGCTGGTTCTTGTTGGGGCTTGAAAAGGCAGCTGCTGAAGAAGCCTGGTGCCAAATTAGTCCTTAGAGTGATACAAAAGGCAAAGGATAATGTCTTATGCCTTGATAGGAGTAGAAATGATGTATGTAGTTTTCTGCAGCACTGCACCAAAATATCATTCTCAAAATCCTCTCCTATACTTGTAAATAGGGTAATAAACATATTGATGATAAGCATATTAGCTACTACATATATTGCAGCATATAATGTCTAGAACATAACAATATATATTTTTTTATTTGCAGCAAAACCAAGGCAAATGCCCAGCCCAGAATTGTTCAGTGGAAGCTCCTGCTTGGATGCCAGTCCACCACTGTACTGTAAGTTTGGTTATTTGATTGTTCCAAGATTGGCCAGATTGAAGAAAAATTATTTTTATATTTTGGAACAACCTTAGGGGAATGGGCTAGAATGCGCTCTGAAATTCTAGAGCACAGCAAACCTTTTGAAAGGAGAAAGAATGTCTTTTCGGAAAGCTCTGCTTTATACGAATACCTGTGATTGGGGATTCCATGCATTTTTTTTGGTGTCGGGATAACGTGCGAAGGATTTATCTTAATGGATTATCAATGATTTAAATTTGGACAGTCATTGAAATGAATATATGTGTACATATATTTTTCTCAATACTTACATATTCAGTAATACTTGATTTTAGAGACCTTAGGGAAGGATGCTTTCTCATCTGTCATTACTATGTTGACTGTTTAATGGTGATGAATACACAGATTTACAATTTTCAAATCTTCCTGGTATATAATATAACAGTCTCTGCATTTGTATGAAATCTTCCATCAAAGGATTTTCAAGTGCCTTAGAAACAATCAGGTATTATATCATTATTTCTGTGTTACAAATGGGAGACTTAAATGCAAAGGAAGTAAGAATAGTGAATCAATTATAAAGCTGGAAATAGATCCCAGACACGCTAAATCTCCTTTCATGAACTCATTCTACTTCACTATGCTTGTAAGTAAGTGAAGAAAGTGGCTGATTTGTATGATACGCCCTTGTACATACATTTCCTGATAGAAATGACAATGGTTCCTCTGGGAACTGTGTAAAGTATAACTGACAGTTTGCTGTCATGAAATAATTTTTGTGTGATGGGGGCAAGAAGTTCAAAAGTTACTTTTGGGGCATTCCCCTCATTAGGCCTACCTTGCAGACAATGTAAAGTGATATGAGGAGCTTCTTAAATGTCCTCGTCTGTTTTTGAGGGACAAGCTGCTGAAAGGTTCAGGTGGGATATCATAGTATAACGTATGACTGTCACAAGGCGATAGGCCTGGGGGAGCCTACCTTTCACTCATATTGTGTAAAGGAATGAAACCTCTTTCCTTGTGTTTTGTTTGCCTATGGAAGGGAGAGAAGGAGGGATCACCTTTACTGAAGGAGAGACGATGAGGTTGAATTTCAGGTATTCCTACAGTGAGCAGGCTGCCCAGACTTGCCAGAGACTTGGAGAGTAAAAATGTCACCCTTTTGTGAACAGATGGTCCTAGGGGACTGCATGCTTTGGAACTCTGCTGATGCCAGAGAAAGTATGAGCTTTAACAATTCTATTTCTTCATCAATCATTCAGTTTATTGTGTCCCTGATATTATCTCATAACTGCTGATTTATATGTCTGTTTATCCCAAGAAACCACGTGCTCTTCAGGGTCCTCGTATACCTACATGTCCCTGGTACCTGGTAGGAGCTTTGTGAGTGCAGATTCAGTGAAAGACTCTTCAATCTGTTGATTTCCTTTTTAGTAAGTTTTAGTAAATTACAACTCTCATTTCTTGATGAAGAGGAATGATTATACTATTTTATCTTTTTAGGTGAATGGTTTCCATTTTTCAATTTCAAGCGTCCCTTTATACGTTGTTCTTGACAGAGTACCACTGAATATGTGTTTTGAGGAATTTTGTTTTCAAACTAGACAAAATTTAATAATTCATTTCAGCTGTGTCAGGTACTATGCCAACTGCTCAATATACACAGATAAATAAGATACTGTTCCCATTTTATCAAACACGTCCATGTATAACACCAATGCAAATATCTTAGTAGCTGATCCTCTGCTGCACTAATTTTGGCCCCAAATAAAAGAAATTGGACTTTTCAGTTATTATCCAGTCTTATTGCAAGTAAATCTCATTGTTAGAATTTTGTCTTTTGAATTAGTGAAAGGAATTCTTATTTCTTTGGAGATGGACCCCTTAGGATGGGAAAATCCCAGACTAGGTCTTCCTGTCGTGGAACATTAAGGAATCGATAGATGACTACATCTAAGACCTTTCCTGAAGATCACAAGTCAGAAATGCCAGTAATAAAGTCCAATTCTCAATTGTGTGGTCTGGTGAGAGCATCAGAAAGGGAGATGTTTCTTCTTGCTCCTGCCATAGAATTGGGAGCTGCTGGTTTCATGGATTTCCTTTGCCATTTACTTAAAAGAATTTAATTACATCTCCCAGTGGGACAGACACTTTCTGGAGTTGCCCAACCCATGATTCTGCTTTCTCTGTGCGTAACTCTGAGATAGGCTCTCAGAAACCCCCAGGTAGGCTTCCAGGGGCCGTGCGGAGGTTATGTGAGTCTGCCTCTGACCATGACTGATTGATCCAGGGGTAGATAATCTGGTACCAGCTGGCAAGTTGGATCCTTTCTCTTGGGAAATTTGTACTAGAGAGAGACCAACTGTAGTCATCAGTATTGAATTATTGGAAATAATCCTGTGAACCTCAGTTGCTGAGATCCCTGGGGCTGCCCTATATCTACCCTTCTGAGCTTTTGCTTATTCAAATCTCTCTGTGTTTTTTTTTCAAATGGTCACAGTAACCTGCTGATAATCAATATTACTTTTTCTCAAGTTACCCAGATTTTTAAAATTTTGTTTGTTTGAGGGAGTTAAATATTCTTTGATTTATTTGCAACCAAACAGAGAAGAAAAACCTCTTAACTAATATTCCTAGTCAGCAACATTTATGAAGCACCCACTAGAGCTACTGTAATTAATACTACTTGTCTCACACAGAAAAAAGCATCTGGAACACTGGGATTTTGATATTATAATTTATAATAGTGTATTTATTCCAAATATTGAGTACATACAATGCTTAGCTACATAAAAAAACAAAAAGCAAATAATAATTTGATAATGAGTTCATCCACATTATAGAATGAAAATATGGGGCTGGCTGGTTAGCACAGTTGGTTAGAGCGTGGTGCTCTTAACACCAAGGTTGCTGGTTTGATCCCCACATGGGCCACTGTGAGCTGCACTCTCCACAACTAGATTGAAACAACTACTTGACTTGGAGCTGATGGGTCCTGGAAAAAGACACCTAAAAAAAAAAAAAGAATAAGAAAAATATGCATAGTTAGCCTAAGCATATTTATGTAATAAAAAGCAACATAAGATATATAAAGTTGTTCTAGTATTCATTTCCATTTTCTTATTTTTCACCCAGTAGAGACTATCTTAGCCTCATGTGTTTAAGAGAATATCTTGTCTGTCTCAAATTTTTTAGGTTATAAATAAATTAATACATACTTACATTCATAATAAATGAATAGTCTTTGTTACCTTTGCTCATTTTTCAAGATCAGTTGATTCTTTCCTAACTTCTTCTCCCCAGTGCCCTATTCTTGTTCCTTGGTGTTATGTTCTGGAATAATTGTATCCTTATAATTGGGCTTTATACTTTTTCAAAAAAGTCTTGGTCTTTGTGCGTGCATTTGCCCCAGGTTTATTGTAAGTGCAGAGATTTTATCATTGGTTTTCCTGAGAAGGCTTCTCTCTCCAAATCGCATTGCCAGTGCCTGTCACCAGTTACATATTGCTTTGAAAATGGCTTCTATTACTATTTGCTCAGTGTCCTCTCGGATGCTTTTTTTTTTTTAACACTCCATGCATCTATACTAATGGGACCAAGAGATATTTTTAAAAGACTTTTCCTTTTAGCCAGAACTATAATATACAGATTGAGGTTCAAACTAAATAGAAATTTTACCCCTAGTAATTATACAGAAACATAGGCATAGTTATGCTTTCTGAATAGCTATATATGAAATACTTTCCCTCGTGAGAAGTGGGACAGTTTTATTGTTTATTGATCTCTCCTTGTATGGCTACATTAAGCATTAGAATGATACCATCCCTCCCCTCTACACTTTAAATTTAATAGGGTTGTATGCATCATTGGTTTGTACGATCATGAATATGAACACAGTGGTTACCCGAGCCCTTGTCACTTGTAAACAAATGAGAAGAGACCCGCAGGTTCTGGGACTCAAGTGAAGACAGGCAGTGCTCTGAATCCAGAGTTAATTGGGCTAAGAAGTAGTTCTTGGCACTTGGAAATAAAACAAAAACAAACAACACTTAGACTTGACAAACTGAAGGAGGTTTGGGTGGCTGTTGCATTTTAGGACGTCTCTGGACCACTCAGTATGGCTACGGCCTATGCATGGATTTGATCATTTTGAGGAATGTCCCCAAACACAATCTTTAGTTACTGGGCAGTAGTTAGCAATGGCTGCAATGTGTGATTTTATTGATTAGATATATGATATATAAATATAATTTGATATATACATATAATTTGTCTAGAATAAATTGCTTCGTTTCCCAGCATGTTTGCACACCCCTTAGTTGCTAGAAAATTTTTAAAAAATCATGCTATGAGAAGAGTTTCTAGAAGCTAAGTTGAAAATAAAGTTCCTGCTCTTAAGAAATTTGTCATGGATATTTTTGTATGTATATCTCTGTTGCTACAGAATAGTCACCCATAAATATATATGTGAAATATTTTTAAAAACCATGTAAGCATTTGCAAAATAGAACACTGTACTCTGAATGCATCAATTCTCATTTACTCATTCAAAAAACATTTACTGAGCACATTTTATACGTTGTAAGTGATACTTGGATTGCTCAAAGTATAGTAGGAAATAATACATGTAAATAATCATTATACTGGGTAATCTATGCAGTAAT
Source organism: Rhinolophus sinicus (assembly GCF_036562045.2). NCBI lineage: Eukaryota > Metazoa > Chordata > Mammalia > Chiroptera > Rhinolophidae > Rhinolophus > Rhinolophus sinicus. The sequence continues at coordinate 110,268,041 of NC_133756.1, forward strand.
AGTGGTTTGTACAAACACCTATACATATTCAGAATGTAGAGTTGTCTTAAGATGGATTTTGGAAGACTAAAGATGCAATATCTGGTAATAATTAAGTATATAAGCTTTAGATTGAATAAGATTTGTGTTAACATATGAGCTCTGTCACTTTCTAGCTGTATGAACTTGCACAGTTTACTTAATGTCTCTGAGTTTATGCATGCAACAGGATTTTTTTTTTCTTTTTGAAATTTACGTGAGATAATTCATAGCAAGTGTTAACATAGTACCTGGACATAGTAATTGCCTGATAAAAGTTAGAGGAAATAAAGAAAAAAGATAGGCCATTCCAGAAGGAAGTGGATAAGGCAGGATGAATTGGTGAGTGACGGCATAAACAAATGCAATAACTTGTCATTAATTTAGGGCAATTTATTTAGTAGAGCCTTTTCTTTAGAAAGGGATTCGGGCGAGGATAGGGAAGGGTTCTAAGAGTTAATATACAACTCTTTAAGACTTCGAAAGCAGAGTTACTGAAACTCTTGAAAGGAAAGATTTTGTTCTCTGTCAGGCAGGAAGGAACTGAAGGTGATATAAGGACGTCATATTAACAAGATATTTGTATTCTGTGTAACATAAGGCCATTTTCAAGGAATGGGCGTGGGTGCACCTTTTAATTCAAAAAACATTTTAATATTTTCCCACTGTGTCTCTCTAGATTATGAAAGTAATTTTTCTTTTTTATGGGAAATCAATAAAAACAGACGTTCCTTAAAGAAACCAGGAGAGATGTATTTTTAAAGTGTTAATTGCTTCAGCATGTTCTCCCAGACCTCCTCACATTACCCACAATCGGGGCCATTTACTGTAATTGAAACCAGTTAATACAATGTACATAAGCTATTCTATTAATATAATAGTCCTAAGGTTTTTTGTTTTTTGTATTTCCTCCTTTTTTGGTAGCTCCTCCCCCACTTTTCTTCCCTCTACATTTCATTCTGTGACCTCATTTTGTATATAGCCCACATAAATACCAAGACCATGGCACCAGAAACATCTAACCCAGTCATAAAATAAGTAATGTGTCTTGTCTGCTTTTTGGGTGTTTCCTACCTTCCTGTGAACATAACACCCACTGGGCGAACTCTGCTGCTGGGAAATTAATTACACCCAGGGTGGCTTTGATGGGTATTATCTTTCTAAAGACTGGGTGCAATTTTTATTTTTTAGGGCAATATTTTCATACCATCAGCAGTCCCATTATAGAATGAAAAGTCAGGACATTATCAGATGATGACAGTTTCAGGGAAATTGTGGAAAATTGCAGAGTACGGGGCCTTCACTTGGTCTGCCCTTGGATTAGAGTGCATCCGGCCATCTGGGTGGTGGCAAAGAATGGGTTAGAAAAGAATCCATAAGGGAAATTACATCTCAGAAAAATCACAAAGCACTTTAAGAAATGTAGGCATTGGAATGGCTCAGATTCCAATTTTCCCGTAGTCCAGGGCCTTAAATCAAGGAAAGTCTGAGAAAGATTAGATCGAGAAAATGGACACATTCCTGTTTTTCCTCTCTTCTGGCTCTTAGGTACTGTGAACTTATACCAGTTTCCTCTCTAGGTTTGAAAGAGTCTGCCGGGAACTGCGGTACTCTTGTCAAATAATATTGTTCCACTGGTCTTTGAAACATGCCCAGAAAGGGAACCTGCAGTATTTATTGGGGAAGGCGGTAATTGGTTTATGTAAGACATGAAGGGACATTCCTAGCGAGCACACATAAAAACTACACAGAGTAGAGAGCAGTACCCAGCATGCCTTGGGCAAAGAGGTGAAGGTTGCCAGATCTGAGGCTGCTGGCAAGATCTGGAAAGCTAAATGGAGAAATGGTAGGTAACCACCTGGCACCTGGGAGCAAAAGACAGGCTCACAGTAAAAGTGAAGTCAGTAAAGTTCATGTTCAGTGTCCCCAGCTTCCTTGTACTATACCTTTTAATATTTCCCTAGAATTCTCTCTTTACCTAGCTCGATGTTTTGGGCCTCAGAATTCACCTACCTCTTCCTTTTATTTTTATTTTTTATTTTTTTCTGCTGTGCAGCCAAAGATCTGATAGAACACAGAATTAATGTAAATCTTTGTGATTCTCTCTATGAGTAGTTGGGATGTTTTTTGTTTTTTGTTTTTTGGTTGTTGTTTTCCATCAGTGTTCTTTATTATTTTTTCCATACCTTTACTGGGATATAATTCACACACTATACAATTCACCCATTTAAAGTACACAATTCAATGATTTTTTATTATATTTCCAGAACTGTGCCACTATCACTACTATCAATTTTAGAACAATTTCATGACCTTATAAAACAAAAACAAACCATGCCCATTAGGAGTCACTCCCCATTCCCCTTCCCTCCAGCCCCTAAGTCATTAATTTACTTTCCATTGTTAGGGATTTGCTTATTCTAAACATTTTCTATCAATGGAATCATATAATACGTGGGCTTTTGTGACTGGCTTCTTTCACTTAGCATAATGTTTTCAAGATTGATCCATGTTGTAGCGTGCATCCATTCATCAGTACTTTCTCTTAACAAATAATAATCTATTGTATGGATATACCACATTTTGTTTATCCATTCATCAGTTGATAGAAATTTTCATTTTCCCTTTTTCGATATGAATAATGCTACTATGAATATCTGTGTGCAAGTTACTGTGTGGACATACGTTTTTCATTCTCTTTGCTATATACTGACTAGCGGAATTGCTGGCTTGTATGGTAACTACTCATACATTTAACTTTTTGAGGAGCTGCCAGACTGTTGTAGAACAGTTGCACTATTTTGCATTCCCACCAGCAATGTAGGAGGGTTTTAACTTCTCCACATTGTTATCAACATTTGTTTTTTATTTATCTTTTTATTATAGTCATCTTCATCGGTATGAAATGGTATCTCATTGTGGTTTTTATTTGCATTTCCTTAATGATTAGTGATGGTGAACATGTTTTCATGTACTTATTGTCTATTTATTTGTCTTTGGAGAAATGTCTATTCAGATCCTTTACCTATTTTTAATTTGGGGGGAGAAGGTCTTTTAATTTTTGAGTTATATGGTTTTTTATATTTTCTTGATATGAATCTCTTATTAGATAAATGATCTGAAAATATTTTGTACCATTCTGTGGATTGTTTTTTCATTTTTGATAATGTCATTTGAAGCACAGATATTTTATATTTTGATTAAGTCCAATTCATTTTTTTTCTCTTGTGTTTTTGGTATCATATCTAAGAATGTAAGAGTTTATTTATGGATTTCCAATTCTATTCCATTGATGTCTGTGACTATTCTATGCCAGTAACACACTGTGTGGATTACTGTAGCTTTATAGTAAGTTCAAGAAGCATGCATACTCAACTCTTTTCCTTTTGAAGAATGTTTTGGCTATTCTGGGTCCCTTGCATATTTAAATGAATTTTAGGATTAGATTGTCAGTTTCCACACACACACACATACACACACACACAAAATCCAGCTGGGTTTTTGAGAGAGATTGCATTGAATCTGTAGATCAACTTGGAGAATATTGCCATTTTAACAATGCTAAATCTTCTAATCCCATGAATGTCTTTCCATTTATTTAGGTCTTCTTTAATTTCTTTTGACAATATTTTATTTTCAGAGTACAAGTTTTGCATTACTTTTGTTAAATTTATTCCCAAGCATTTTATTTTTTGATGCTATTGTAAATTGGATTGTTTTCTTAGTTTCATTTTTTAATTGGTCATTGATAGTGTATGGAAATAGAGCTAATTTTTGTTTATTGACTTTGTATCCTGCAACCTTGCTGAACCTATGAGTTCTTAGAGCTTTTGAGTGAATTCCTTAGGATTTTCTACAAATCAGCTCATTCCATTTGCAAAAAGAGAGTTTTAATTCTTCCTTTCCAAATCTGGATGACTTTTATTTCTTTTTCTTGCCCAATTGCTTTGGCTAGAATATTTACTACAATATTGAATAGAATTGTCAAGAGCAGACATTCTGGTCTTGTTCTTGATTTTAGGGGAAAATATTCCATGTCTCATTATTAAATATGATAGCTGTGAGGTGTTTTGTTGTTGTTGTTGTTTGTTTGTTTTTAAAATAAATTTCTTTTATCAAATTGAGGGAATTTCCTTCTATTCCTATGTTTGTTGAGTGTTTTTATCATGAATGGTGGATTTTTGTCTGTTTGTTTATGTATTTATTTGTTTTGATATTTGTTTTTAAAACCTAAACTTTTCATCTGCTAAAAGAATACGTGAACTTCTACTGCGAAAACTAAGCAGAACTTTTCTAGGATTCCTGAAAGCATAATCTACCTACTCGTAATCCATGTCTTACTTTGCCAAAGGATAGCTCTTACCCTGTTTGACAGATAAGAAAACTGAATGTTAGAGAAGTGACTTTTTTTTTTTTTTCCATCAGACAACCAGCATATAGGGGAGCCAGATGAGTCCTTTGGGTATCCAATCTGGTCCTGTTTCTAATATTATTACTGTCTCTCCTGAGCAAATTGATGCTTTTGAGTTTATAATGGAAAATAGTGATTTCAGAAGAGGTGGGTTTTTCAGTAGCTGTGCCTTGTGTCATAGAAGTTGCCACCTGGATTCTATGCATTGCAATAGTTGCATAGTCGGACAGCCATCTTGGCTGCTGTCCATTTGAAGGTATTCTTTCACAGCACTGTCAGGATTTCTAATGTTATTTATTTGGAAAAGAAGGCCATGTGTATAACCACAATGTAGAGAGAGTTATAAACTTAACTGTTTAGAAATTTAGTTATGTCCTTTACTCAGAGTTAAATAGATTTTAACAATGGGTTTTGTTTAAGAGGATTACTAGGTTCTATCTTCCCTCTTCTTGGTTTCATCATTTTCTCTAGGAATTGAATATGAAATATTCTCTCAGGGATTGTTCCATGACAGAGCTACAAGCTACAGCATGGTTTTTCACAGTTTATAGAAGGATACTAATATAGAACATGTTGATTCAATGATTTATAAATTATTGAGAATACAAAATGCTGTACTGATGAATTGATGGATTTTCCAATGCAAGGGCTTTATTTCTGAGTCCAGAAAAATCCCTGGAAGAATTGTGTATTTGTTCTCTCTGACAGCGATTTAAAGGAGCTTCAGCAATATTTATTGAAAATCATTTTACTTAGTATTCAGCAACCGCAATTATGTAGTATAAAGTGAGACTCATCTAGAAATAAAAAAAAATGGTGTTGAAGTGGACTAAATCAATATTTCATGGTCACCACTCACTTACAGAGTACCTCCCTATTTTATGATCTCATTGTATATGAGGTTATTAATATATCTCAGGCACATGTATTTGAACATAAGAGACCCATGATACCATATTTCTGATCCTATTTAGGTACAATTCTAACAATTAGGGTTACTAATTACCTAACCTATTGGAAGAACCAGATAAATGGAAATTTCACAGAAGGCATTACTAAAGCCTGGTATAATAGCCTCCATAGGAAGTGGCAGCTGACAGTGAAGAAAGAAAAGAAAAGAAAAAAAAAAAACAAAAAAAACATTAAGAGAAAGAAGAAGCCCTTGAGATAATTCAGTGGTGGGAAATTGGTATCCTACAACTTAATATCTTAACTGACATTCATAAATGTTGGCCATGAGTCAACAAAAAAAACCTAAAATTATGTACAGAGAATTTTTTGAAGAAGAATCACTTTTGTAACTTCTAACTGTGACTACTAAAAATATCTCAAATAAAAAAGAAGTTCAAAGTACAAAAAATATATTATACTTTAAAAGATAAACTTTAATTCTCTAATAGATTTGTGTTTATGAACACCTTTGTTTTTGATGGTTCTGGTAGACAAGCAGAGAGCTGACATGTTTCAACTCGTACAAGCTTTCAGGGTGATGGGTTCCTTTCCTCTTCAACTTGGGTAACTGAGGTAGTGCTTTGAATCTGTGGTGGAGATAAAGTTGGTGTTGAGGGCAAGAGAGAAATTGACAGCAAAACAGGAAGCCCCAATGATATTTGAAAGGGGATTTGCCTTGGGTGTTGTACTGTCACTGGTTTTTAACCGTTGTGAGGCATTGGTATGTATTGGTATTATATGGATGTTTCAGTGTAGACTTAACGTTCTTCCTACTTAACTTTTCGCTCATCATTTGAAGACAGAGTGTTGCATAGTAGAAGGGACATGAGTTTTGGAGTCAGAAGTTTTTGAGATCTCCTTTCTCTCACTAGCCATATGAACTTGAGTAAGCATTTCAACATCTCTTTGTCTCACTTTTCTCATTTGTGAAATAATAGATACGTACCTTATAAATTATTTTCAGAACTCAAGACAATATATACAGTATGTCTCAATCAGTGCTTGGTACATAGTAAGTACTCAAAACATGTTAATTTTCTTATTATTATGTCACCATTATTATCAATACTGGACAACTCAGAAGATGGTTATAGTTTAAGATCTATATTTGCTTCACAAAGGTACTTTAGCAATGAACTCTCTGACATCTTAGCCTACTTTCAACTTACCTCAGAAAGTGTAAGACGTAATCGAAAGATATGGAGTTCAAATGTATAATGAGTTAATATTGTTTTAATAAGCATAAAGGCTTTGATTTTTTTTTTTCTGACAGTGATTTCTATTATAATTTCTGTATCTTTGAAAGTCATTTCTGAATTCAGAGCCATTGCTGTATTTGTTTTGGTTACTTGAATTCCTGGAAAGTATTTTAGGAAGATGGTTTCCAGCACTAAGTGGTTAAAGAGCCTCTGGAAACATATATGATTGGTGTGATTATGGAGGACCAAGTCCAGTGCAATTATGCTGGAGCGATTTCTTTTCTCAAAGCGAAGTTAAATATATGTCATGAACTCTCCTGAATACCTCTCGCTAGCTATCATATTAGTCCCTTTTATTTGATGTTCTTAGTTCACTGTGGAACAAACACAGACACCGTCAAGTGCTCTTGATTTGGGTGTTGGAGGCTGTTCAGAGAACAGCTACAGATATGAGCCATGACTGACAGCTCTTCCAAGCTAATAATCCTACCTTGAAAATCTCATAGTGCACTTGTCTCTTAAAGGAACTTTTCCTATAACAATATTCAGTGGGTGTGTATATTATACAATTTTATTATTTAAATGGAAGGCCATGCAACATATGAATAGCTAATGATTAAGTGGTAAAGTTTACAGGCCTTTTAAAATATTGTTTTGTTTTTTTACATTAGAAAATTATTTTTATAGTAACCAAGAAATCCAAGGAAAAGAAACAAAGAAATGTTACTTAAATGCCTGAAGTATACAAAAAAGATACAGAGGCATTCTTGCACCTGCTTACTATTCTGATTTTCTTTCCTAATCTGATTGTGCTCTGCCCCTGCTCAGACTTGCCTCGTTCGATTTAGGCTCAGGTAGTGTAAACAGGGGAAGCTGTTCCACGAGGCCACGTCTGTAGCAACAGCCAGCCTCCTATGACCAATACAGAGCAGGTGTCAATGCGAAACCTCTGGAAGCAGCCTCCAGCTTCTCCAGACCTCTACAGAACTGTACAAAATGTTAGGACAAACTTTGGCCTGGAGATACTTTTAACAGCACCTGACACAGAAATGGAACATTAATTGCTGCTCCAAGAGGTCCTTTTGGCAGCAGGCAGCATAGTCCCATGACTGCCTCATAAAAACAGCCCCTCCAAGCCTGGATTAATGGACTGGCCTTTGCAACAAAAGTTACAGCTAATGCAGCTAATCAAAACCCCAAACTTGAGCATGATTGGAGTGGGTGGTGAAGGAGCAGGTTGAGGGAAAATGTATACAAACATTTGAATACTTTAATTACTGACCCATATATTGTCAACCAACTCAGAACAAACACCTTATTAAAAAAAAAAAATCAAAGCCATTCAAGTCTAGATTGTTGAAATCTCTTAGGTACCGTACTAGAAAAAATGCTAATTGATCTTGATGGCTATTTTAGATTGCATTTTGGTGAAGTAAAATTTTTGCAAAATTTAATATCCACAACTTAACCACATTCTGTAACTATCGTTTCTCTAAGGATGCTAATATTTTGTTGAAAGAATCAGTTTATTTCTGCACTGGGTTTGGTCATACACCACTGTTCTTTACGCTGTGTCGGCATTTTTATTAAAAAGTTGTACTCTATTTATAACTTGGAAGCAAAAATGCATTCTGAGCTAAAACTTAATGTCCAAAGTCTTTGTCCAAACACAGTTTTCTAAAGTATACACAGAATGGAAGTTTTCTGACTCTCTGAAAGTTTGAGGTCTGTAGGAAGACCTATGAGATAGCAACAAAAGAATCTCATCTATTTCAGTTCCCTGAGCATCAGGACAGACCACAGAATGTGGGAAGGAGACTGGGCTGTAGAATGGAATACAATCTCCCCTGACACTGTGCTGGAGAACCAGAGTACTTAGGTTTTATTCTTGGTTGCATGACTTGAAGTGGTATTTCACTACTTCAAGATCATGGCCTTTGTTGTCACCTGGAACTGGGTTAGAGTTCTACCTCCTTTGCTTACTTAATTTGGGGAATTTCTGCACCTCTTTGAACTATGTATGTGGATGGAATGATATGACTTTCATAAAACTCCAGGACACCATTTCTTTCTCTTATGATTTATGGTGTTGTTTGTTGCTACTGACTTGCTTTTCCTCTGTTATTTAGAGTACTTCTCTGAGAGGTGACTTTTTTTTTTTCCACAAGTGGCTTTTCTTAAATTTACATTGCTCAAACGTAACACACTAAGTCAAACAAATGACAAGGTCACCCCGAAAGAGGGCAAAATATTGTACAGAGTGTAAGGACATCTTGTGCAGTTATGGAGTGGATAGAAAATCACCCCTTCCTCCCCACGAATGCCCAGTCTGGGCACTTTCTTTGCTTTCTGCAGCCTTGTACTATGTAGACAGAATAAGCCCCAACTGCCCACCGAGTCACCATGCATGGGCATCCGGCAGGACTTTGGCTGAGGAGAGCTCTTGGCAGAAGAATTGTGGCCTTTTTAGATAAAGGCAAATGCTCTCTTTACAACTGTCTGTTTAAAGAAAACACAATGGAAAAGAAAAAAAAAAATTCCTGTTGTCAGAAGAACTGTTCTCTTGCCTATAGCTAGTTTGTCATCTCAACATGTGTTATTTAAATAAGCCCGAGTCTTCTGTAGCATGTGACCATTCTTTCTGCTCATCCAAATCCATGTACCCATCTATCTTGCCTCCCTTTCTCCTTCATTAATTCCATAAACATTTACAGGGTGCCTACTATGTCTCAGGCACTGTACTATGTCCTCTAAATTTATAGTATGAGGAAACATACACGCCTGCCATCAAGGAGGAAGCAGCAATACATTCAAGAATCACACAAGTGAAGAGAAAGTTCCAATTTTGATGAGCGCTACAGAGAATATATACATGGCGTATTGGGAGTGCATTTCAGGTAGCATTGATGTGCAGAAGTAAGTCAGAGTAGGCTTCCTTCAGGGCATGCTAATTAAGCTAATTAGGAAAGTAGGTTCACAGGTAAAGATTTATTCAGGCAGAGGGAACCATATATACAAAGTTTCTAAGTCAGAAGTGTAAGCACCCTTTCTAAGGAGCTGTGAGGTCCATATGGCTGTGTGCAGAGAGTGCATTAGGGGAAGTTTGGTGGGAGATGGGATTGGAGAAGGACATACAAGCCAGACAATGTTTAGAATTTGATTGAAGTATTTTAAGTAGATTGGAACGAGGGGAGAGCATCAGGTAACATGGTCATATTTGAAATTTGAAGTCATCGCTCTGGGTGCTATGTGGATGCGAGTTGGGGAAAATGGAACGACAGGTTATGGTAAAAATAAAACAACTAGTTTTGCAGCTTTTGCAGAAGTCCAGGCAAAAGATAGTGGTAGCATAAATTAGGGTGGTTGTGGATATGGGGAAACATGAACAGATAGGAGATATTTAGGAGTACACATGCCAGGACATAAAGATTAATTGTATATGAGGTTAAATGGGACTGGTAAGAGGAAGAGAAGTGTCAAGATGACTCCTAGTTCCCTGGTTTGCATGAAGCAGTAGGTACAGGTATCATTTACTGAACTTGGGGACTCTAGAAAAGGTTTCTTTTAGGTATGGTAGTAAGAGGATCACGAAGGCTATTCTGGACAAATTAAGTTTCAGGAGTCTTGAAGACATGAGTAGAGATGTGTAGGTGACCTATGAGAATGGGCAGGAGGTCGGTAGTTGGTAAGAGATGCGAGATCAAGGAAGGGGTTTTGCTTTCCTGGGTAAAAATGATAATATGTAAAAGGTTATGTGTCTGAGAAACCAACTAAGTTAAGGACCGGCAAGTGTTCTGATACCTTATTCAGCAAGGAAGCCATCAATAGAATAGTTTCAATCAAGTGGTAGGGATTAAAGAGGGGTTGAAGAGATAGGATGTTTACAATATACGTGGTAGACTAGTACATGTTTCCCTGAAAATAAGACCTAGGCGGACAATCAGTTCTAATGCGTCTTTTGGAGCAAAAGTTAATATTTTAGTATAATATAAGATCTGGTCTTTAATATAATATAATATAATATAATATAATATAATATAATATAATATAATATAATATAATATAATATAATAAATATAATACCGAGTATTATATTAATTTTTGCTCCAAAAGACACGTTAGAGCTGATTGTCCAGCTAGGTCTTATTTTCGGGGAAACACGGTAAAATCTTATGCTTCATTGAAAAATGCTGGTAGGGAGGTATTGTTAGAGCAAGAGGTTAAATGTGTAATAGAAAAGGGCTAGTCAATATAAATGTTTCCTGAGAAGGTGGAAATGGATGACATCCAAAGACCATGTTCCACGGTTGGTTTATAATATGTAAGTACATGTGTGTGAAGATATCAGTATGTTTACATGTTTATGGTGGGAAATGAGAGAAATTCAGTTTGATGGCTTCTATTTACTCTGTAAAATAGGCAGTGAGGGAGACCACCTGCTGAAAGTAAGAGGAGAGGTAGGGAAAGGAGGGCGTCAGGTATTGGAACTATCATTATAGAGAATGTCGGTACCGTCATTACAAGCTGACCAGAGAAATGCGACTGTCAAGAAATGAGACTTTGTGGAAATTTAGTTCTTAGTGAAAGTATTTTCTGACTATACCCACGCCATAGGGTGATCTCTTCGTTTTGAATTCTCTCAGCTTTTATACAGAGGCAACCTCTGTCACATCATGTCAGCTGACTGGTCTTGTATTGGCACGATTCTCTGACTCTTTTGTACATGCATGTGTAATCTCAGCCACAGAAGAGGCCAATTCAAAGACAGGGAACATAGTTCCACAACACCGAGTAGAATACTGTCCCCATAATAAGGGTTATTAGGGTTTTTGAAACTTAAAGGGGTTTATTAAGAATCTAGCAAATATAAGACATTTTGTACTGGGAACTTAGGCGAAAGACATCGTTCTTGTTATATATACAGAGGGTGCCAAAAAAAATTTATATACATTTTAAGAAAGGAAAGACTGTATTAAAATTGTAATACAATGAATGATGCGACCATTCATTTGATTAATGCCATCTTTTGAGCAAACGTCATACTACACATTGCTACCATAATTCAATTCAACTTCGAAAAGTCATACATAGATAACATCTCTTAAAATGTGTGCATTTTTTGGCACCCCCAGTATATATGTTTTTATGTAATAAAATATAGGGATGGTCATCATCACATGTTTCAATTAAAAGGATGACTTTTTTTTTTTCAGTTTAGTCTAACCATTGTCTCTTTGAAGCCTCTCCTCACCTCCAGTTTCTCCACTGAGCCCCCCCAGAATTATTGTAGCATTTATTACATGGAAGAACATTTGAATGTTCATAGGATTTTCTTCCACATTAGCCTGATTCCTTGTGAAAAGTGGTTGAATCTTACTTAGCTTTGATTTCTCAGGGCCTAGTATATGGAAGGTGCCAATAGAGGTTTTTGAAATTGAAATGCATGGAATTCAAAAGATGAACACAACAGAAATCAATATTGCTTCTCTTGATTATTTTCACTTCCAGGAAGCCCCGTTCCTCTCTCAAATCTCTTTGTCTCACTGTTTACCAAGTTGCTTAAACCAGAAACTCAGAATGTCCTTTGATTCTTGCCTTTATTCTTACCTTCCACATTTAATCCATCATCATTTATGTCAGATCTACTCCCAAAATGTTTCTAGAATTTACTTATCTCCCACTTTCACCGATACCACGAGTCTAAGCCATACCATCTCTTACTTGGACTATAAACAAGATTAGAGACTAGACTTCGGGTTGTGAGCACACAATGGAAGCTACAGAGGTCATATTATTAAGTTGTACACCTGAAATTTATATAATGTTAGTAACCAGTGTTACCCCAATAAATTTAATTTAAAGAAAGAAAAAAAAGTTTAAACTTTATTCTTCATTTTATCTGTCCCTCCTTCTAACAAACTACTATTTACACGTCATGCCAAGTAACCTGAAAATAATATAAATCTAATCATCTTGTTCCCCTCCCTCCTTTAAAACCTTTTAATAGTTTTCCATTGCACCGAGGAGGATGCATTTCAGATTTCTTGACACAATGTCCTCAAGTCCTTGCATGGGATGGCCTTTGTCTGTCACCTCTAGTTTATGGCGTGACAGTCTTTACCTCGCTTATTGGCTCTAACCATAATGGTTTTCTTTCAGTTTTAGAAGGTTTGAAAACCTCCCTGTCTGAGTACCTTTGCCACCACTGTTTCATAGACCCAGAACATTCTTTACATATTGAACAACTGGCTCTTTTTCTGGCTTTATTTCCACATTAATGTGACTTTTTCAGGTATGTCTTCTCTGTTTTTTCCTGTGGGATTTGCTTCCAACTTAAATGTGACATTTTCAGATATGTCTTTGTTTTTTCCTGGGGGATTTATCTCTCTCTCTCTCTCTCTCTCTCTCTCTCTCTCTCTCTCTCTCTGGTTCTCGCTCTCGCTCTCTCCCTTGCCTTCTTACTGTCCCTCTCCCTCTCTCCGCCCCTCTCCCCTCTTTTCCTCTCCCTCTCTCCATCTCTCTGTCCTGCTCCCCCTCCTCCTCTCTCTCCCTCTCTCCTTCTAATTACGAATTGTTTTCCATCATAAAACCTTATTGCAATTTGTAATTGCATATTATTTGCTTGTGTGTTTATTGTGTTATGGATTGTATGCTTTATCATGGACAAGAATTTGTCTGTTCTGTTCACTGTAGTATACCCAGTACCTAGCACAATGCCTGACATAGAGTTCATTAAATATTTGTTTAATGAATTAATGCATGAATGCATCAATGAATGAATAGAATGAATGAATGAATGAATGAATGAATGAATGAATGAATAGAATAGGAGGAACAAGACAGCTTGACCTACAGGGTTATTGAGGGGATAACATATGGAAATGAGCACAAGATATTTGAAAAGAAAAAGACTTACACATTTAGTAAGCATTTACATTATGTTAAACTTTTTGTTCTCCTGAATTTTTTCATTGCTTCATGTTTCAATTTGTTTCTGTGCTACAAAAGAAAGAAAGAAAGAAAGAAAGAAAGAAAGAAAGAAAGAAAGAAAGAAAGAAAGAAAGAAAGAAAGAAAGAAAGATTTAGAGCATTTTGCAATTTAGATTTTCTTGTCACTTTTGCTAAGAAGCAGCCTATTGGTATGCCATAGTTAATCAATTGAAATAAATTTCTTCATAAAAGAAGACTCCATTCTGATAGCTTTTGGATGACTTCTGTACTTACGTGTATGTGCCCATAGTGATGCATGCTAGTTAGATGCATCATGTGATGTGCCTTTTCTTCCTGATGCGGGGGTACTGCTTTAGCTTAATTGAATTGTTTTTCTTTAGGTAGTAAGTCCAGTTTTGAGAGCTACTAGGTCTTGCTGTCAAGCAATATTTGGTAGCATTATTGTTTCCTCTGGCTTCTTCATTCAATTGTTCATTTCTTTGTGTCATCTAGATTTTTTTACTTTCAAATTTCATATCAGAGACCACCTAGTGTCGTGTTTATATTAAGTAGATAAGGGCAACTCAATTTTTTCACTCTTCTGTTACTATCATTTCTCTTCTTGTGTCCCATAAACTTTGGATTCTTGAGAATATCTTTCTTGGCCAGTACACAGTGTCAGAAGTGGTGGTGATGGGGGGTGAGGGGGGGCCCTAACAAAAGTGGAAAAGTAACTTCAACTCCTTTATGCTAAGGATAGGCTCAATGTATAACGATTGATGAATTCCAGATGCTTGGTACTGCTGGTTTCCACTAGCCTCACTTAGACCTCAACTATTAGAAAAATGCCAGAATTATGGAAATCCGGCAGTTAGGTGTGACAGGACTAAGACCAACTAAGAATATATAGCTGATTAAGTGTAGGTCTCCTATTACTGTAAGGGAACATAAGAATTCAACTGCACAGGATTTTTTGACAAAGGCATTATGATCTAGAAAATACACATGGTTTGTTTTCATTATAACTTCTCTGTCTGCAACCCAATCACATAGAATTGCCAATAATGCCACTAAGACTATTCATCCAATAGACATATATTAATTACCTGTTATGTATAAAACACTTTCTAAGAAGTCAGTGTAGGGAAGTATTTAAGAGCACTGACTTTGGAGTCATAATTCGAACACCTCTTAGCTCTGTGACCTTAAAGATTATGCAGCTTAATCTTTATGCAATTTTGTTTCCTTACCTATGTGGTACATTTTATGGAAGAGTTAAGATGGAAATAAAGTGTTTTATTCACATTAATATAATTATATAAAACCCTTAACATATATCCTGGCATAGAATAAGTACTTGATAAATGATAACTATTCTTAGTTTAATTCCTTTTATTATTCCCAATTTTAAAATAAAGATGATTATTTTATAAAAAGCCTACAGTCCATGATAAGGCCATAATTGTAAATCTTAAATAATTTGGGGTAGATGTAAATGAAAAGATATATTCAGAAAATGCACAAGACATTGTACTTGATAGTGACCACTCTATCCTACTTTTATCACTTAATACTTTGCAAGGCAGCCATTTTGTTTTTGGCTCTAATATTGAGCCCCAAACGGCCACCCTATCAATTGTTATTGTGTCCACACAAACACAGTCTTGTCTCAGTCCATGAAGGACTACAGTAGCCTGCAATAGTGTGGCGTGATCATTGAACAGCCTGTTTAAGTAGCCAGAGAAAAGGTTGCAAGATACAGAGACAGCCAAGAAGGGACAGGTAGGAGCCAGATTGTGGACAACCTTATGTCACCAAGATGTTTCTACTGTAAATGGTACAAATTTCATGAGAGGAAATTGCATCAAGCTAACCCGGGCACCTTGTATGATGACGTGGCAACCTTGGTTGGGCAGTCTTAGAATCACTGCTCAGCTTTAAGCCCTGTGCCTAAAGTTGGTATGATCTTGGTGTCGTGGCAGATACAGAATAAATGCAGGGAATTTTTCCATGTCCTCCATCTCAATTTGTTCTTTGCATCTGTGTTTCAAAGTTGTGGGCCCAGACTCCTCAATTTGACCATGTGTTTTTGCCTAGAGAAGCATGAACATGCAATGGCTTGGACTCCTATGATAGCACAGTGTTTGCTGTACTTGGGGGGAGTGGGAAGGGCATAGTTCATTCTTAATAAGTAATAACTCAACAATTACATATAGACACTCCACTGGATGTCCACTGTGTTACACATAAGTTTATAATCTAATTTAGAGGGCAGAACACGGACATACAAAAAGATAATGAACAATTATAGGCAGGACATGTTAAGTAGCAAAGGAAGGACACTGACAGGTTTTCTGCAGATAATTCAGAGGAGGAAAGAAGAGTTTCTGGCATCATCAAATGCCCTTGAGACAGTTTCTAGGAGTTTCTACATTCCTGAGACTAATTTTAGAAGCCCGTAACTAAAAAGATGCGCATGGAATGATGGACTGCTTTGTTGAGTTAGGCTGACACTAGGGATTGATGGGAGTCCAAGTGAGGTGCAGTGCAGCACCAGGGTGAGGCTGCAAATGCCACCATATATTTCTCAGTTATACAGCGGACAATGTTGTCATCTTACTCTCTTTCTACCTCACTCTCCTAAAATTTGCTGTGATCAGAATGGTGAAAAAGTAACCAACAGAATCAAGAGTCGGAAGTTCCTTGGGAGACAGATATACACAGTGTGAGTGGTAGGTAGCATGAGGCCTTCTAACTCCAGACCCAACAAGCCGTTGACATAGAAAACATTATTTCAACAATTCTAGAGCTATTTGCATAACTTTCAGGGGCTACTTTGGACATTCAAGACAGACGCATTTTCATCAACTCATGTTCTCTATGTCTCTTTCTTAATTCAAGATAGTATTGAGTACAGCTATGTGCTAAGCATTATGCCAGTGACTGAGAAGCATCATGGTGAACTAGTCCCTACTTTCAAGGAGTTCACATTTTTTCCATCAGAGGTGGATTGATAGGTTGTGTCGATCTATTGTTGAAGGATAATGGGAAGAGACATGGATTTGCTCTGTCAAGAGTGGCACCCACCTTACCGCCACTCACCAGTTATGTGCCATTGGGTTAGATGATAACCTCTTCATCATCAAATGTATGTTGACTGATCTCACTTTCTGTTCATACTACTTATATCAAGGGACCTTTAACCCTCCTATATATTTCTAGTTCATTCACTCGCAACTCTGAGATGACTGTTCCATACCTTCACTTTCCTTAAAAATCTACTGTTACTCTCAGCTGAAATTCTTGCTTTCTATTTTACTGAGAAAGTAGGAGTAACCAGAAAAGAACATTCAAAATCTTCTACCCCCACACACTCCGACCTGCCTGCAGCTATACCCACATATTCTGACTTCCCTTCTAGTACCCTACTGGAGGCCACCCCCAGCCCCCCATCTTCTCTTTCCCACCTAAGGACATTTATCTGGAAATTCTCTTCCCTTTTCCTCCTCTCCTCTCCTCTCCTCTCCTCTCCTCTCCTCTCCTCTCCTCTCCTCTCCTCTCCTCTCCTCTCCTCTCCTCTCCTCTCCTCTCCTCTCCTCTCCTCTCCTCTCCTCTCCTCTCCCTTTTTCTTCCCTTCCCTTCCCTTCCCTTCCCTTCCCTTCCTCTCTCTCTCTCTCTCTCTCTCTCTCTCTCTCGTTCATCATCAATTTTCTCCCTCCCATGGATGTCCTTTAGCTACTTGCTATCTTTTATTTTAAACAGAAATCATTTTATCCTGCATACCCTTTCAATTGTTGCCCATTTCTCTGCTTCTTTTTATAGCAAAATCCAAGAAGTATCTATACTCCAATTTTACATCTTTATTTCCTGTTTTCCTGTTTTTATTTATACCCCCCACCTTTTCTTAGGATTTTGTTTTCTAACGCAGTGCCAAATCACTCTTCACAGAGTTACCATAGACTTCCATTATGACAAATCCAGGGGATGAATTCTCAGTTCTCATTTTTACCGCCTCAGGTTCAATACTCCTTGCTCCTTGAAAAGTTTCATCATTTGATATTGAGGTAATTTCTCTCTCTCCTGTTCTATTCCTACCAAAGTAGCTACTATGGCCCTTTCTTTTTCCGTGGTTCTATCTTATCTCCTTACATCTAAATTTTAGAATACCCAGGACTCAGTCCTAAAACCTCTTCTACTTTTTTTTTTTAATGTGTGATTATTCCCTAGATAATTTCACCCAGTCTCTTGGCTAATAAGGCCCAAATTTATGTTTCCAACCAAGACTGCTCACTTGATCTCCAGACTTATATACCAGGGGTGCCCAAAAAAATGTATATACATGACTTGTATTCATCTTTTGTTATTGGTATGTGTTAAATATTACAATTTTAATACAGTGTTTTTTCCTTTCTTAAAATGTGTATGCATTTATTTTTGGCACCCTCTGTATTCAACAGCCTGCTGAACATCTCCACTTGACTGTCTAACAGGCATTTCAAACTTATCCAAAACTGAACTCTTCTGTTTCCTACCAAACCTATTTCTTTCAGTCTTAGTAAATGTCAACTTGGTCTTTCTAATTGCTTAGGCCAAAGATACTGAAGTCATCTTTGACTTCTCTCCTTCTCTTACCCTACATGTCAGTAAATTCTGGTGGCTTTACCTTAGAAATATATCCAGAATCCGAGCATTTCCTACAACCTCCACTGCTTTCATATTGATTCACGCCACCATCTTCTGGATTACTGTTAGCCCTCTGACTGTTCCCCTGCTTTTGCTCTTGGTCTCCAATGGTCTATTTTCCTGTAAAAATGCAAGTTGGATTATGTCCCTCCTCTTTAAATTCTCTCTGAAAGGCCAAACTGAAATCTTTGTGCTTGTTTATACAGCCCAACATGTCCCCTTCTACATCTCCTACCACATTTCTTCTTCCTTCAGTCCACTCCAACCACATGGCTCTTGAACATTCCAGGCATGCTCTTGCCTTGAAGCCTTTACACTTGTTTTTTTCTCTGTCTGGCGAGGAGATCCCCATGGTTCATTCTCTGGCTTCGTTCCAATCAAATTACACCTTATTGGTGAGGCCTTCCTTAATGACCCTATATAGCACTCTTCCATAAACACTTATGCTCCTTGTAATTTTCAGCTTGCTTTATTTTTATCCATAGCACTTATCACTACCATGAACTTATCTATTTGTTCATTAACTATATCTCACAGTAGAGTCTACTCTATGAGCGCAGGGATTTGATTCACTGTTTTACACAGTTTTAACACTGGGCATAGAACAGTACCTGACTTATACTAGGTGTTCAGTAGACATTTGTTGAATGAATGAGTCTATAAAATGAAGACAATACATCCAAGTTGAAGTGAGTATAAAATAATATACTGCATATCAGCCGACTTAAGAAAACCTACAGGACTATAGTGTGTTGGTTTTTATTGCTTCTTAGATTCTACATGATTGTGGAATATGCTAAATAATTCTTCCAGACAGTCCAGCTCTGCTTTGTGGAAATCAGAGATGGCATGTCTCAAAATGGAGAATATCCCTTTAAATAGAAACAGAAACTGCAAGCCAAGAACTGGTCTACATATATAAGGCAGGAAAAAAAAAACTGTTGGATTTTTTTTTTTTTTTAACATATTCTCCATACAGAGATAAAAATAGTGTCAGCTTTGAACTTGAAGGATGACATTACATGTGCAATAGCACATTTTTCATTTTTATGTATAATTTTGACAATTACGATGTTAAATATATTTTTAACCTATAGATTTGCATTAATATTGAGTTTTTAACTTTTTATTCGGTGGCCTTTAAATTTTGTACTTTTAACTTCATATCTGATTTCCTTTAAGTTCTAACAGAGAAATTAGAAGGAAAAAACACACACAAAATTTAGGAAACAGACATTTGGAAATTTTACTGCCAAATGGCTCCACTAATATAGGCTTTTAAAAGCAATATATTGGTCCACATTAGTTCCAAGCACTCTTTTTAGTTCCTACCGTGTTTCCCTGAAAATAAGACCGGGTCTTGTATTACGATTTGCTCCAAAACACACATTAGGGCTTATTCTCAGGGGATGTCATCCTGAAAAATCACGCTAGGGCTCATTTTCCGGTTAGATCTCATTTTCAGGGAAACACGGTATGTGGGCCTTCTGATAAGAAATCATATCCAGGTGACACGTTAGCCTCTTATGGGGCGTCTTTCTTGTCACTCTGACCCAGATCGTTCCAGGAACTCTTTTTCCCAAACCCTAACCTTAAACTGGAACACTTTTTTCCATACTATCTTTATGGTAAATATTATATTGATCATTTTTTTTGGAAAGACAAAATTTCTTATATGTTGATTTACTCATATAGTCAGCAAACTTTGAGTTGTTGAATCTGTGCCAGGCATTGTCCTGGGGCTATAGGTGCAAAGATGTGTGAGATATGGTCTCCATAGGTTTATCTCTTCATTAAACTGTGACTTCTTTGAAGTTCAACGACTGAGGCTCTTATCTTTCTATGCCTGGGGATTAGCACAACACTAAATAAATATGTGTTTATACAGAATGCATGAATGAGTCTCCTGGTCAGCGCAGGAGTTTCTCAGGATAGGTTATCTCTTTGTCTGCAGTGCTTAATGCAATGCCTGGCACAGAATGAAAGCTCAGCAGGTACATAATGAGCAATCAAGGGGGCATAATCCACCCTGGTTTCTGGGATAGGCCAACATTAAAGTAAGTACTGAAGAAGACAATCTATGAGCCCCTTGGCTCAAATTAGACCTCTAATCAGTGCTTCTCTGGAGACCCTCTTCTGTGCATGTACGTTTGTCTAGAAACTGGCATGAGGGATACTCTGGATTGATTACGTCTAGTGTGTCAGGGCTTGACTAGTTGCCCAGACGGTACTGAGCCTCACTGAGGAAGGGATGCTGATGCTTTAACGCAATTCTCTGGCAGACCTTGATTACGGGGCCGTGATACATATCATTCTTGAAATTTGGGGCACATTCTATATCTACACAATTTGTCAAAATATTTCAGGATGTCTCTTCCAGGTGGGTGAAAAAAATTTGGAAAGTTAATTGGCTGTTTCCTGACTGACGCCTGAAAATTGAACTCCTCAGGAAGTCCTTCCCAGCATGTACCCATTTTCAGATATCAGTAATTTTTGATTAAAACTGCTTGGATCTCATTTGGTACATTTAATCAACAGTTTCCTGACTAGTCAGCCAAGACAAACCCATGTTGTCTCTTACCAGAGGGAGGAAAAATACTGATTTCTTCATATGTTGAGAGGAATCCCTAAATCTTTGTAAGGCTTCTAAGCTATTTGAGATCCAGTCTGTACCTTGTTCATCTGTCTCTCCCGTTGTACCATGTGTATTTTCTGACACATGGTAAATAGTCATTACTGCTTTGATGAAATATTAACCAACAGGACAAATGTATGAATGAATAAATTTATTTACTTGAAGATCTGAGACCACGGGGTTGGGGGTGGGCAGGGAGGGAGCTCTAAATAAAATTATTAAGTCAAGAGGTAATTTTCATTTCACAAGGAACATATGAGTCCATCCTCCTTATAATAACAATGCCTTACAGATAAGGCGCCCTTGACTAAAACACCTAATTACTTTCGTTGTCAGAAATTACCACTATTGCCAGTTTGGTATGTGTTATCTCAGACCTTGGTTTTTGCACGTTAGCACATATATGAGTGTATATATATATATATATATATATATATATATATATATATATATATATGTATATGTATATGTATATGTATATGTATATGTATATGTATATATACATGCTACAGTTGTGTGTGTGTTTAACTTGTTTAAATAATGGCATACCCTATTGGGCTTTTTTTTTTTTTTTGAGATTTTGTTTTTCACTCAATAATATGTTTTGAGTTATTTTCATGTAGGCATAGTTGAATTTACTATATTATTATTATTATTAGTAGTAGTAGTAGTAGTAGTAGTATTGCTGTTTATTTTTTCAATAAATGGGAAAATTTATCGAAGCCCCAGGGGTTTGGGCAGAGACTGCCCTGTGGGCTGAGGAGGGGGGTAGAGGGGCCTTATTTGACCTTCTTGGGGCGTAGGTTGTTGGTGTGGCCACACTTCTTGAGGCAGTTGACAGCACAAGCATGCAGGTGAGCGTAACACTTGGGGCAGACCATCTTGTCACAGTTGTTCTTCTGGGCGAGCTGGGAGAGGGAAGTCTCAATGACGCCCCCCTGCAAATGAAGCACCAAGTGCCAAGTGGACTCCTTCTGGATGTTAGAGTCAGAGAGAGTACAGCCATCCTCCAGCTGCTTGCCCGCAAAAATCAGATGCTGCTGGTCAGGTGGGATGCCCTCCTTGTCTTGGATTTTAGCTTTGGCGTTCTCAGTGTCACTGGGCTCGGCCTCGAGTGGGATGGTCTTGCCCACGAGGGTCTTCACAAAGATCTGCAACTCGCCTCTGTGGGGGAGACTGCTTCACTGCCTCATTGGAAAGAAAGAGCTGCATTACTTTTGACTGCTTATGTTCTATTCTAGTAGCACAGCCATACCCCACTTTACCTATTTCTGATTTAAATAGATTTCTTTAAGTTTTCACAGATTCAAGGAATAACGCAATGAACATACTTAGACATACATCCTTATGTATTTGGGTTAGTCTTTTTATACCTAGAATGGGAATTATTAGGTCCCTGAATATTTACATTTGAACTTTTAAGAGAGAGTACCAAAGTTACCCTATGAAGTAGCTTTACCGATTTACATTCTCACTAACAGTGTGAAACAATATTATTTCCTCATACCCTTGCCACCATTTTATGTTATAAAAATTTTTAATTTTTGCACATCTGATTAGATAAAATGACATCCGTGTTAGCTTTATTTTGCGTATCTTGGGTCACTCCTCGTGTGTAAGGTTGAACATCCTCATGCATTTATTGCCTAATTCTGTTTTCTCTTCCTCATATTGCCTGTCTCCCTTTCTCGTTCTAACTTAATAAACAATGGAAAGGAGTCATGGTAACCTCAGTTAGGCTCAATTAGGCTTAATGTACCTTCACTTACGGCCTACTTCCACAAAGCATTTCTCTCTAGGGTTATTTGTTCATTTGTTCATTCATTAATCATATTTAAACTGAGCACATACTATGTGTCAAGCATATACTGGGTCTGGGGATATGATAGGAAACAATCAGGGTTCCTTTACTCACAAAGCTACAGTTAGAGGACAACATCTGCCAGTAGCTCAAACCCCTTCTCACATTCCCATTAGCATTTCTCACAGTATTATCGCTAACTTTTGCAAAGCTATTTATGCTTTTTTTCACTTTTCTCTAAGAGAAGACTCAATGCCCAATATTCTTCTACCATTAACAGAAATGCCCTTCTGTTTGTGGCCCAAGGTTGTTCAGATATATGTATGTAGGGATGAGTCCTGTGTTAGAAGCTATGGTCCCAGCTATTGGGAAGCAACAAAATAAAAGGATGGGGTAGTTATGTATCTCATAATTCTAGCCTGTGTCCTTATGGGATCAGTGTCCTCCCTACTAATCATGCATAAGGCAAGTCGTTATTTCCTGATTTTAGACACCTGCTGATTCACTGGCAGAGTGTTTGAAATGGGTGCTGCACAAAAGCTTGGAAGGTGGTGAAAGCATTCTTGATAATTGTTAGAGAAAGTGTTCAAACCTAAGGGGACCCAAAGATCTGACTTCCTAAAATGTCACAAGGAATATTCTGCGCCAGAAAGACTTAATGTAACATTTAGCTTAGTCCCACTGATGTTTGTTGAGGACCATGTTGTATATCAGAACATGGCAAGGGGATATGACTCAAAGAGGATTTGCAAGTGGTGCTAGTGGGAGGCGGAAAGCAAACAGATCTAAATGGATATGAAGAAAAGAATAAAATATCCACTACCACCATTTATTATCAGGAACTCTGGTAAGAGTTTTGTCTGAATTTACCTGTGTGATCATGGTAACTTTGTAAAGTGGATATTGATATTCCAATTTTACAGGTGAGAAAACTGAGCTTGAGAAAGGTTAAGAACTTGCTAAAGGATATATGGCTACTCACTGGCTAAATGGTCTTCCGCTGCAGGTCCATTTAGTTCCGTCGCCTGGCTTCTTCCTCTGGGCCATTGCCAGTGAAGCTGAAAGTCCACTATTGATGCCACTATCTGTAAGGAGACGGGGGCCCCCTTGGAGGGCCTTGGCAGAAAATTCCTTATGCTTTCGTAGTGCTATGTCTTCCTAAGGCTGTGACTCCACACAGCTCACAAGGGATTCAAGGACCTGTCTGCAGTCTTCATTAATATATCAGTTATTAATCCATCTTATGTTAATACTGCAAAGGGGAAAAACATCACTTTTTAAAAAAAATTTAGAAACAAGTATGTTTGCTTGGTACATCTATGATACATTTGTTTTTCTGGCCACCTTCACTCCTTATGTTATAGTAGAAAACTACATGTGTTAGTATCTAATGAGTACTTTTGTTGTCATTCCAAAAGGGAAAAACACTCTAATTTTTGACACTAATTTGAGATAAATGTCCTCATTTTGAATGCATTAGGCTGTTGATTGTTCTGTGCCCTAATGGGACATGAGAGCTTTGTGACCAATCATCCAGAATATCTGTAGATACTATCAAATGATAAAATGTCATATACATGAATGACTGATCAATTTTCTTAGTCAAATTTTTGGATGACATTTACTGATATGTTGCTAAGGGAAACCATTGGCAACATACAGACTTTGATTTTTGCAACAGTGTGTCTGTTAAAAGCATGGGCTTTGGGATTCCACAGACTTGAATTTGTATTCTGTCTCTTCCACAAGCTGTGTGACCTAGTATAATTCATGTAAAATCTCCAAGTCTTAATTTCCTCATTGCAAAATACATTGATATTCCAGGTTATTTCATAGACTACTGTGAGGATTAAATGAAGTAATACATGTAGATAGAGCCCTTGGCAAGAAGGGTATCCAATTTATTACTATTATTATTATTATTATTATTGTTTAAGAAATTAACTAAAGGGTAGTGTTCCTCAAAATATATTCACTAAAGTACCTGCATCAGAATCCCCAGAATATATGTCTACAAAATTAGATTTTTGACTGCCAGTCACACCTCTTGATTCAGAATTTCTTTGAGAGGAGGGTGAGCATAGAATTTGTACAGTAGCCCTCATTCATAGAGCTCATGCCCAATGATGTTTGAGAACCAAGGCCACAGGCAGAGTGGGGGAGGTGGTGAGCCTTATGCTCTGCTTCAGCCACATTTATGAGTGACTGTCACATGCCAGGACCTGCCTTGGACACAAGTGAATTAAATAAGAAGGCCCGTTTTCAAAATTAGAATACAAGAGAACAATAACTCTTGTTTCCATAGCAGGTACACTTGTCACTCTGAGGACAATGAACTGAAGAGGGAATATAGATAATTCTGCATCATGTTTTATTGGAAATCCACAAATGCTTACATATCCATCTTTGAGTGATATAGGGATGCTAAGGTTAAATGCCTTCCCCATTCCATTTTTGTTCTGGCATAGACGGAATTGTGTGGAAAGGTAATTTTCATCTCTTTCGTGGATTGCATAAAAACAGGGCAGGATGACTTTTGCTTCTTTTTAGAAATGCAATTTTAGAGAAACATTTTCCATTTCTATATAAAGGAGAGAGATGTCAGGATAGTTAAAGCAATGCTTTGGCTTCAAGTCTTGGTCCAGTCTATTCCAATCACAGGAAACTCTAGAATTTAAATTGCTTTTGAAACTGGACTTTAAGGCATGTTTCTTCCTTAGAGTGCCTGATTTTTTCAAGTTCCAAAAATCAGTCGGTGTCTGAATTTTTTCCCTGTAATAGAGACACAGTACATTTTTCAACCGTTGAATTTCATGTAATTCATAACGATGATTTGGCCTGTCCACGAATGTCGTCAATGAAGCATTTGCACATTTTCAGAGGAGGTAAATTTTTGACCCCATAGAGAACAAGACATATCCAATTCTTAAGATGTCCATTATCTTGTCACTTTCAAATAATAGTTACATTTATTTGCCATGTTACTATCTATAAAGTGATTTTCCACACATCACATTTGGTTACCAATTATCATAATAGTTCTTTTAATTGATTCACAGTCAAGTTTGCTTTATTTGGGGGACATTTTGCCTGGCTTGGCCTGAAGTCAACCAATAAAACCAGGGTAATTCCCACCCAAGTGCCTGTATAATTCTAAAGGGCATTTATGTTTTTATATCCCCACCTTGGGCTGCACTAGACCATGAAGGTCTAGTTTCCAAGTCTGGAAATATGGCATTAGAAGCAATGAAGATAGGAATAGAGCAGATTCCTGCCCTAAATAGCTAAGTGACTAATGTGCTAAACAGTGTTCTGAAAGTTTGATGTAGATTAACTCATTTAACACTTATGAAAATATGTGCATTAAGTATTATTACGGCCATTTTACAAAAGGGCACAGAGTCACAGAGAAATCAGATAATTCACCCAAAATCACACTGCTGAAACACAGTAGTGCTAAGATTTGATCTCAGGCAGACTGGCTGCAGGGCCCATGCTCTCATCTGCTATTCGTAGTCCTCTTCAACCTGGTTTTGAAAGGAAGACAATTTCCCAGGAACCTAAATACCAACATGAAAGTAAAACATGATAACACTATGAGAAATTTCACAAAACAAAAGCTGTAGTGCTGTGAGAATTTAGAATAGGTAAAACAGCTTGGGCGAGACCAGTCACCAGGCTGGTGGAAGTGGTGGGAGAGGCTTCGTTCCCTGGAGGGTGAAGAGTGAGTGATTATATACAGCACAGTAGACTGCAGTGAGGGAGCACAGTCTTTGTAGTAAAACTAACCTGGGTTCAATTTCCAATCCCTAACTGTAGCTATGGGACCTCTGGCAAAGAGCCTCAGTTTTCTCATCTGCAAAATATTAATGATAGTACCTATCCTACAGGTTTTATTTTCAGATGGAAAGATGGGGGGTGGGAAGGTGGGTGGGACACTGGAGAATAGCAGGCACAAAAATTGGGAAAGCAGAAATGCTTATGGAATGATTTGACAGAGATTAAATCATCTGATCGATGGAAGAGATAGGATTTACATGGGACAAAGGTGAGAGACAGAGATTTAAAAACCTGGTTTGGGACTAGAGAGTCATGAAAGTCTTTTAGTGAATGTGCTGCCTAAGAGTTTAGGGGTCAGTAGATCCCCCTAGTTAGCCCGTCATGCTAAGGATGTAACCATGCTCTGCTTCAGTTTTCTCCTTTAGAAAATGAGCACTAAGTAAAATGAAGTATGTACAACTTTAAGCCTTGTTTGTGACACATACTTAATGGTCAGTTAATGTTACACATTAATATTAGTGTATTAATGTATACAATCGTTGGTAGCGGTATTCAGCAGGAAAAATTATTTATCTGTCCAATGGAGTTAAAAAATAAAAATGTTGTTTTTGAATAAACTGTTATCCTACAGGAGGCCATGGCTGAAGTTAGAAATTTAAAGGCAGACATTAGAAGTAATAATTGAAGCTATAATTATGAATGCAGTTTTATGAATCAAATCAATCAAAATATTTACCTATCTTGTTAACAGTATTAAAAGAAAAATGATAGTTATACTTTGTGAAGTTCTGTCATACTAGTATGTTGCTGTTTAGGTACCGTATTTTCCAAGAGTGACAAATGACAAATTGAGGTGTATCCTGGAGACTGACAATCATGAAATGGGAACTAGATCTCATGTAGAAAAGGAGCCATTGAATGGATGTGGGTATTTACCCTGAAGACATATGAGTGCACTTAGGGCTGTCATGTGGAAGAGGGGGTAGATTTATTCTCCATGTTGTGGAGGACAAGAGGATGGAATGCACTAGGTGTGTTTTCACGGTCGCATATATCCGAATGAATACATCGAAATTTTTATACATAAAAATAGTGTCATTTATATACAAAACAGCTTAAATTGTTATTATTAAATGCATAAAACAGTCAAAATATCAACTTTTTTATGAATTTCTGACAGATTTTGAAAACTGAAAAAACAAACCTTGAAATCAATTAACACATTGAAAGAGTTAAAATACTGGACAGAGGCAACTCACTTGATGACTAAGAGGGCTGAGTGATTTACAACATCCCTGTAAAGCCTACAGTATTGTGGTTAGGCTGGCTTTTAGACTTACCACATGGAACGGTGAGGGAGAAAGTATTTCTAAAGGAGCCAAACAAGTTTTTGGAAAAGGTAAGAAGGAGAAAGTGGAATAAAAGATATTCATTTTCAGTTGAGACACAGTGACTGGAGTGGTTTCATTGAGCCAGAGGGGGAGAACGGTGAGCAACTATGTGGCGAACCATAGGCTGTTTGTGAGCTCTTTCGGAAAGAAAACAACAAGGTGGTTTGGAAGAGGCATTGTTCATAAGCATGACTTGGGCGTAAGTGGGAGTAGAGGTAAGGCTATACTGGCATGAAGCTAGGAGAGGGGGAAAATCCAGCTGAATTTCATGATAGGTTACCACTGTTTCTAACTGGGGACTACCTGTGGAGGAGGTAGCGTAGCAGAATAAAGCACACCCCCATCCCACTTATTTATTCAGTAAGTACCAAAATGCCAAACATGACACGTTAGACTCATTCTGTTCCTCTCTCTCTCCTTCCCTCACTCTCTCTCCCCATATATACAGAGAGTGCCAAAAAAAATGTATACGCATTTTAAGAGAGGTTATCTATGCTCAAGCAAGTAGTTTGCCGTAATCAGAAGTGTCTGGATGCTGATGGTAACCACTTTGAGCACCTCTTGTAATTGCAGAAGTCAAATGTGACTTGTATTCATTTTTTGTGATCGGTATATATTGAGTATTACAATTAATACAGTTTTTTCCTTTCTTAAAATGTCTATACATTTTGTTGGCACCCTCTGTACACACACACACACACACACACACACACACATATCTATATTTAATTAGCTTAATTAATCCTAATATCAATTTTGCCTATATTTTACAGATCAAGAAACAGCCTCTCTAAAGTAGTCATTTGCTCCGATTCATGTAAGTTAGTAAGTAGATGCTGATGGTATCCAGATGTTGGTCTGCCTAATGCGAAAACAGCATGTTCTCCTAAGAACCCTGGAAATTTACATTGTGAAATCTTGTTTTAAAATTCTGAGATTGTTGCTGCATATTGTACAACTTTGGGCAAGTCACTGAACTAACTTGCTCTCAGTATCCTTCTCTGTGAAATGATGAATAAACGTTTGCCCTGCCTGTGGTTTTCTATAGAAGAAGAGATGAGAAGTTCCCAAACCTAGAGCCATCAGGGTTATTTTAAATAAGAGAGAAATATGGTCAAATTTGCATTTTACATAGATCTGCTAGATAGTATGCAAGACGTATTTGATGGGAACTAAGATAGGCCCAGAGAGAGCCCTTAAGAAGCAATGCTCTTGATAATAAATAATGTGCTAGCCTAGTGCAGTGGCATAAGAGATAGAGAGTAGAGGACATACTTGAAGAAATATTAGTCTAGTGTTCACTATTTTTTCATTATCACACCCCTCCCCCGACCCCAGGAGACCCGGAGGAGACTCTTTAGACATTTTAGTCCTAACCAAACCTCTGCCTGATGAAATTTTAATATCATAGATATACTGCATATACTGCATACGTACTTTTGTACAGTATGTATATCTATTTTATACAGAAAATATTTTTTCACTCTCTGTATTAGTCAGGGTGGGGAGAGAGAGATTGATTTTATGCAACTCGCTCAGAAGATTGTGGGGGCTGGCAAGTCTGAAATTTGTCAGGCCGGCCTGCAGGCCCAAGGCTCAGGCAGAATTTCTAGTATGTTGCTGTCTTGAGGCAGAATTCTTTCTTTACTTTGTACTCTTAAGGTTTAAATTTATTGGATTATGCCTACACATTATGATGTGTAATTTGTTTTACTTAAATTCAGCTGATTATATATGTTAATCATTTAAAAAATACTTTCATAGCAACATCTAGACTAGTGTTTGACCAAACACTTGAGCAACATAGCCTAGCAGAGTTGACATAAAATTACCATCACTCCTCTTCTCCCCAAGAACCAATATTCACTCCCCTGGGTTTGATATCACCCCTGCTGAGAATACATGATTTAGGAGATAAAATAGCAGGGTGTACCGTAGATTAGATTAATTTATTGGTTGGATATATGGGGCAAGGGACAGAGAGGCACCAAAGTTGATTTCCAGATTTCTCACTTGAGTAGCTAAGCAGATGGTGGTACCGTTCACTGAGACAGGAAAAGCAGAAAAAAAGAAAACAAGTAATTCTGATGTGCAATATGATACAATTTATATACAACCATGTGTGCATTTTACAGTGCTATTTCGGAATATTCATTCATAAGTCTCTTATACCTAGAATTGAATAATTATTAGAAAATCTTTTGAAAAGACAGATTTTTAAAAATATCAGTGATAGCATAATTTCCTCCCTGTTAGCATGCAGGCCTGAAAGACCTGGAAATATTTGATATCATTTTCCCGGTTGTACTATAACCTTACTACTTGGATACATGGAACAGAATATTATATGTTGAGAACAAAAGTGATAATTATGTGACATTGAGTTCATCCTCATATTTGTCTTGTAACAAACATACCCCATGGACTGAGTCACTGTTTACCTTCTATCTGGATTACTTTTCATTTTGCCTTTCTTCCCAACTAATTGTGGGCTTACAAAAAACAGTAATGGTGAGAATTAAGTCAACAAATATCTAGGTCTAAAATAATCTTATTCATCCCTACAGAACCATGATGAGTGGCTTGCACATAACAGGTGCTTAATAAATGTCTATTTTTTTGTTAAAGTGAAAGTTGTGATACAATTCAGTATAAGTTCTTCTATAAGTACCACAAATCATTGCTTCTTATCAAATTACTTTTCATAGATTTATAAAGCAGTGGGGGTTATTTTTAGTCCACAACCTAGATTTTATATTTCATTCAAGAAAGAATGGAAAAAGCTCATTTAACCACCTACAAGTTAGAGGGACATAGCCTCTTGGTACTAAAGTCTGTTGTTTATAACTTAAAACTATTTGTTTGGAGAAACAAATTTCCTAAGCTGATAATCATATTACAGTCTTTAAAAATTCTCTTAGCCATAAGGTCTATAGTTTTTTCAATATGATTGTCTCATTATATATGGAATCTAAATGTAGTACTAAGGTACTAAAACAAAATTGAATTTTCAAAAATTCCACAAAGTAATGTGAACTCTGTGTAAAATTGATTTACTGCTGTATCACTTGATATTGGGAAAATGAAAAAAGGGCTGCATATTTTATAATAATTGCAGGAACCATAAGCAGAGGACTAGAGGATGGTTTAGGATTAATCATTGTAATAGGCCAGGTTCCCCAGAAAACAATCTTGAAAACTCTGAGCTATGTATGCAAAAGTTTATGAGGGAATGCTCTAGAAACCAACCTGGGAGGGGTGAGGGACCCCGAATTAGGCAAAGGGAGTTGAACCAAGACCCAGTTATAATAGAGGCCTCAACTGATCCTACAGGGAACTCTGGAGCTAGAATGGCTCTTTTCTTATTTATTCAATTTATTGGGATGATACTAA
This sequence comes from Rhinolophus sinicus, assembly GCF_036562045.2. Taxonomy (NCBI): domain Eukaryota; kingdom Metazoa; phylum Chordata; class Mammalia; order Chiroptera; family Rhinolophidae; genus Rhinolophus; species Rhinolophus sinicus. The sequence continues at coordinate 110,299,233 of NC_133756.1, forward strand.
TTAGTAAAAGTGCTTGGTTTCAAGTGTACAATTCTACAACACATCATTTGTATATCACACTGTGGTCACCATCCAGAGTCAGTTCTCCTTCCTTCACCATATATTTGATCCCCTTTTCCCTCTTCTCACTGAAGCAGGGTGTGCTGAGTCTTTGCACCACTACATTATCCAGTCGTTGGAGGCAGGTTGCCAGAAAAAGAGAAGGAATATTGGTCAAGGCAGGTTCCTGGAGAGAGAGACGCTCGGCTGTGAACCTTAGCAGCTAACACTCTTATCGACTGGGGGGAATGAATGTGTTGATCCTGAATTTCCCATAAATCCTTAATGTAAGATTTTCTTAAGTTATCACAATTTTAGAACCTTAGTACTACACTTAGAATTTTCAATTAATCGTGACCAGATGCTTTGATTAAAATACCTATTGATTAATTTAAAATATAGATAAGTATATTTCATGATGTGTTATTCCAGTTCTATTCCCACTCCCACACCTGCTGGCAGTCATTTAAAACTATTTTTAAACAGTTTTATACTACTACAGCTCTATTATTACAGTCTTTATTTTTCTGTTATATCAATCACTTAGATCAGAAGCCACAATCTAGTTGTGACAAGAGTATCTACACTCAAACTTCTGGTTTCAGGTGTTTCAAAGGCAGATTCATGTATGATGCCCTTTTCACTTTACCAGGTATGACCCTTTAGTTAATTTAGTGATATATAACTTTCAAAGCACTCATTTCTATTACCTTATTAGATCTCTGGGAGGTAATAATTAAGAGCATGGATTTGCATATGAAACAAACATTATTTAAAAGTCTTTTCTTGCCCCTAAAAAGCCATATGATCTTGGGTAAGATCTTATCTTCTCAAAGTCTCAGTTTTTTTTCATTATTCTGTAATATTACTTATCTCATAGAGATAAAACATTTAACACAGAGTTTAAACATAATAGCCTTTCTACAAAAGGTGCCCGGTTATTATCTTCTCACTATCCTGTGTGGTGAGTAAGGTGGAAACCACTAGCCCCAATTCGCAGATGTATGTTTAAAGGTAGGTAATACTATTTAAATACAAAATATTTTAATGTAGAATTGTGTAGCTGGAATTCAATAATCAAACACTAATTAAACCTAAGTTGTCCCTGATGGTTTGTAATTGTTGCACTGATACAGATTTTCATCCATAAATAATGAACTTTACCTTTCTCCATGGCATAAAATAAACTCATCCTATTTTCTGAATTGCTCAGAGAGCATTGTAACTACATAGAGTCTGAACTCTGTTTAATTTCTGGTAGCCAAACTGAAAAAGGCACAATTTCAGGTTTTACCACTACAGTGTTGGGAAAGATTACTTATGAGACTATAACCTCCAAAGTGACCCCTGTGTTTACTAGTTATGCTCATCTTCACATCTGGTTGCACTCACCTCAGATCCTCAGCTTAGTCATCCTAGTATTGGATGGTCTGAAATGGGCTGGGGGTAATTTCAGAGGCACATGATATGTTAGGAGCAAAGTGACTGAAGTATTGGAGCATTTGCTTGAGGAAGAGATTATACGAAGGAATGAATTGAAATGACGTTCTGAGAGCAAAACTGTTGGGAAAGTTAATGGGGCTGATACCTAGTCATTTTATGTTTTAGCTTTATTACATTTTTATCTACTAAAAAATGAGGAAAATACAATGTAGAAATGTCAGATAACTAACGATGGAATTAGTAGCGCACAATTGTTCAGGTTTTGACCAGTAAGATTCATTTGAGGTTTGAAATTATACATGTGTTCCTAGGAAGAACAAAACATAGAATATTTGTATCTTCACCATCAGCTTTTCCTTTGGGAGGAAATACTAAATTTCCTCAGGTTTGACTGACTAACTCTGTTGAGGCTTGACTGACATGCAGCCCTTCAAACAATATGACATTTGGCATCTGAGACATATGTTCTCAGAAGCAGTGCATTGGTTACTGGGTCAAAAAATACGTTGCTAGTTTTGTTTTTGTAGCTAATCTAGGCCAAGTAATGTGTGAGCAAAAACATAGCAAAATAATTCAAATAATGTGTATTCAGCCTTGAAAATAATTGTAGAAAAAGGATGCTGTTACAGAAGGAGACGAGTCACAATGACCCAGACAGAAATTTCAATTAAAAAAAAAAAAGGCGTAGACAACAAAAGCAAAATAGATAAGTGTGACTACATTAAACTAAAAAGCTTCTGCACAACATAGGAAACCATAAACAGGGTGAAAAAGCAACCTAAAGGATGGGGGAAGAAATATTTGGAAACCATATACCTGCTAAAGGGTTAATATCTAAAATATGAAAGGAATTCTTACAAGTCAATAGCAAAATGTCAAATAACCTAATGATTAAAAAATAAGCAAAGGACTTGAATACACCTTTCTCTAAAGAAGACATACAAATGACCAACAAGTATACAACAAGTATATGAAAAGATGTTTAACATCACTAATCATCAGGGAAACAAAAATCAAAACCATAATGAGATATCACCTCACGTCTGCTAGGATAGACATTATAAAAAACAAAACAAAACAAAAAACCCAGGAAATAATCAGTGTTGGTGAGGATGTGTGGGTTGGGCACTGCTGGTGGGACTGTAAAATGGTGCGGCCACTGTAGAAAACAATATGAAGCTTCCTCAAGGAATTAAAAGTAGAATTACCATATGCTGCAGCAATCCCACTTTGGGTTCTTATCCAAAACAATTGAAATCTGAATCTCGATGTGATATCTGCACCCCCATGTTCATTGCAACATTATTCACAATAGCCAAGAGGTGGAAACAACGTAAATGTCCATGGATGGATGAATGGATAAAGATTATACGATATTTTCATATAATGGGAAATCATTCAGACATAAAAAAGGAAATTCTGTCATATGCTACCAAATCGATGAAACTTGAGGATATTATGCTACATGAAATAGGCCAGTCACAGAAGGATGAAGACCACATGATTCCACTTCTATTAAGTTCTCAAGTAGTCAAATTTATCAAACGAAAAATAGGATGATGCTTGCCAGGGGCTACAGGGAGGGGGAAATGGGGAGTTCCATGGGTATAAAGTTTCAATCATGTAAAATGAAAAATTTCTAGAGATCTGCTGTACAACCCTCTGCTTATAGTTAACATACAGTTCAACATTTGTTAGTAGGGTAGATGTTTTATTGTGTGTTCTTTGCCACGATTTTTAAAAACATCACCATATGTTCTCTATTTATTTATGTATTCATCCAATTGTATATTTTTAAATTGACATAAACTTTAAAATACAGAAAAACACACAAAGTATGTATCTTCTCCTCCCCTTACCATATATTTGACAGATTCTGGGTAGCGAACACCCAATGCAATAGATAGGTGATGTATTATAGAACAGTACATGTGAAACAGGTAATTTTACTAACCAAGGTCACCCCAATAAATGTAGTAAATATTTTTTTAAAGTATATATCTTGATGAATTTTCACAAAGTGAATATAGTCACTCATATCTAGAAATAAATATCATCGGCAAAACAGAAACCCTCACTGTGACCTCTCTCTGTTCATAAGCACCCACACTGCAAAAGTAATCACCCTCCTGACATCTATTGCCTTGGGTTGGTTTTGCCTGTCTTTGACATTTATATGAATGGGATACTACAGTATTTTCTTCTTTCACTCAACATCGTTAGTGAGATTTATCTTGTTGCATGTTGAAGCGATTTGTCCTTTATCACTTCTATGTTATAATCCATTGTACAAATACACTACACTATTCATTCTGCTATTGATGAATATTGGCTTGCTTTCCATTTTCAGGCTATCTGACTAAATCTGCTAAGAACATATTTGTGAAGTTTTGCTGTGTATTTGGTTATACAGCTAGGAGTGGAATTGCTAGATCTTAGAATATGTATATGTTTAGCTGTAGTAGAAAATTTATAAAGTTTTCCAAAGTGGTTCTATAAATTTATACCACCACTAGCAATGTACATTAGTTCCAGTTACTCTATAGTTTTTCAGTAGTTACTTTGCTAGTTATGTAGTAATATTGTGGTTTCAATTTTGTATCTCTCTGATGACTAATGAGCTTTAGAATGTTTTCATGTTAATCGGTCTGAGTTTTCTTTTATCTCACTGATTTATATGTATTCTGAATAGGTATTCTGAATATCCTATTTTGGATATATGTATTGCAAATATTTTCTCCCTTTCTTTTGCTTGTATTTTCCATTTTCAAATGATGCCATTTGAACAAATGTTCTTACTCTTAATTTAGTTCAATTTATCCGTCTTTTTTTCTTTGTGAAACAATAAAGTCTTTTCTTTGTCCTTCTAGGAAATCTATGCCTACCCCAGGTTCATTAACATATTTTTGTATGCTCTCTTCTAGAACTTTTCATATTCAGAGCTATGATCGACTTGCAGTTGATTTGTGTATAGTGTCAGGTAGAGGACCAAAATTCATTGTTTTCCCATCTGGATATACAATCCACTGTTTTATAACATTATCTTTTCCCTCACTGAATTCCAGGAAGCCTTTGATGTATATTAGAGTAAGTAGGCCTATTTTAAACTCTATTCTATTATCTTGATCTATTTGTCTATCCTAATGCAAATACAGCACTCTTAAATACTGTATATAAGTATAATAAATTTTAATGTCTGATAGTGTAAGTTCTTAAGTTTTATTTTTATTCATAATTTTCTTGGCAGTTCTTGGATATTTTCATTTCTATATACATTTCAGAATCAATTTATCAATTTCCACAAAATTCCTTCCTGAGATTTTGATTGTGAATCGACTGAATCTGTGGAACAACTTGGGAAGAATTTACATATTTAAAACTTTGAACTTATAATTCATGATATATATGTGTATGTGTATATATATATTCTCAAATAGACCTTCATTAATTTCTTTCAATAATATTTTGTAATTCTTTGTGTAGAGGTTTTGAACATCTTTTATTGTATTTATTCATTGAGATATGAGATGTTTTGATGCTATTGTAAATAGTACCATTTTTTTAAATTAAAATGTGTTGAGGTGAGCATGGTTAGTAAAGTTACATAGCTTTTAACTGTACAATTCTGTAAGATATCATCTATATATCACATTGTGTGTTCCCCACCCAGAGTCATTTCTCCTTCTATCACCATATATTTGATCCCATTTACCCTTATCAAAAAGACAAATAGTATCATTTTTAAATTGTATATAGACATTTAAAGAAATACAATTGATTTTTATATATTGACATTGTATATAGAGAACTTGCTAAAGTCATTTATGATATTTGGTCTATAGTTTCTTTTAGATTTACTATGTATATAATCCAATTAGCTGAGAAAACTGATGGTTTTATTTCCTCTTTTCAGTCTCTTAGTTGCTTTATTTTTTCTTATTGCACTGGTAAAACCTCCAGTACAATAATGAACGAGTCATGATTGTTGACTTTCTAATCTTTAGGAAGAATATTTCAATATTTCACGTAAATATAATGTCTTTAAAAGGTTTTCATACTAAGGTCAGTCACTTCTATTCCTGGCTTGCTGTGATTTAAAAAAGAATTTATTAAATTTATTGGTGTGACATTAGTAAAATTTATAGTTTCAAGTGTAAATGAGTATTGAATTTTATAAAAAGCATGCTCTACATCTATTCAGAGGATCACATGAGTTTTTTTTTCTGTTTAATATAGTGACTTGCATTGGTTGATTTCTTTTAAAAGGTAAAACAACTTGTGTTTCTTAAATAAACACAATTTGTTCATGAAGTGTTATTCTCATATGTAGCTGTTTTTGGATTGTTTTCTATGTATACTTTTTGCTTCTCTGCTAATGAGAACGATTGGTCTGTAATTTTTTTTGTCATTGCAGTATCAAAGTTATGCTGGCCTCAAAAAAGTTATCTGGAAATGTTTTATCTTTTTCTGTTGTCTGGGAGTTTGTGTTAGATTGCCATTTATTCTTTCTTTAATATTTGGAAGAATTCACCTCTGAAATCTTTTGGGCTGGAGATTTCTTTTTAAAACGGGTTTCAAATCGATTCAATGTATTTATTAGAAATTAGAAAATATGCATATTCTATTTATTCTTCTCTGAGTTTTGGTAATTTTCCCCCTAGGATTTCTCCATTTCAACTAAATTTTTAACATTAATTGGCATTATGTTGTTTACAATGTCTTCTGTAAAACTTCCATTTCAACTAAACTTTTACCTTTAATTGGCCTTATGTTGTTTATAAAGTCTTCTGTAAAATCTGAAGTGAAATTCCACTTTTCATTCTAGATATTTGTAATTTGTCTGTTATTTTCTTGATTAGTCACATTAAGTGGTTATACAATTAATTTAGTATCTTTTCTAATTAATCAACCTTAGATCTTCTCAATGCTTCATTTATATGTTATTAACCACTGTTTTTTTAAATCTTTATTATCTCCTTCCATTAACTTCAGTTGTGTATTTTTTTTTTTCTTTGCTTTTCCAGTTTCCTGAGATGGAAAATTTGCTTTTCAGATTCTTAAAAAATATCTGTATTTATAGCTATAAATTTTGTTCTATAGAATTCTTAGAATAGCAATTATTATTGTGTAATATAGCCAATATTCATTTAGATATACACACGTTTAACCTCTTTTTTGCCCTTTCTTCCTTTCTGCATTTCTATGTTTCCTTCTAGAATAATTTTCCTTCTACCTGAAGAACTCTAGCATTTCTTTTAATACAGATCTGCTGGTCAAAGATTCTCTGTTTTTGTTTGCTGAAAATATCTTTATTTTGCCTAAATTTTTTAATTGAATTTTGAAATATCAAATTTAAGTTTGGTAGTTAACACTTTAAAGATGACTATGGCTTCCATCATTTTTGAAGAGAAATGAGCTGCCACTCTTACTGTTGCTCATTATAATTAATGTCTGCTTTTAAGATTTCCTCTTTGTCATTTCTTTCTGTAGTTCGACTGTTATATGCTGTGATGTGTTTTCTTTGTACTTACCCTGCTTGGGATTGGTAGCACTATTTGAATCTGTGACTGTCTGTCTTTTGTCAGCTTCGAAAATGTACTAATTAATATATATTATGTGATGCTTCTGTCACATTCTCTTTCCTCTCTAATTCTAGGAGCCCATTAACACGTACTTAGTTCTTTTCACTATGATCTATATGTGTTTTACAGCATTTTAAAATAATTGTAAATCCTGTTTTTCTCTCACTGCTTCATTTTGGATTTATTTGTTTTTAAACCTACCTATTGAATTGTTAATCTCACTTATTGAATTTGTTTTTAGTTCTTGAATGTCCATTGATTCTTTTTCACTGATCTAGTTCTCTGGAGAAATTCTGTATCTTATCATGTTTTAAAATTAACTTTTATAATAAACTTTCTATTGAAGTACAACATATATACAGAAAAATACCTATATGTTAGGGGTACCCTATATTTTCTTAAACATATCAACCATGGTATTTCAGGGGCCATTTCTAATAACTCCAATATTTGAGTGAATTGTGTATTCTGGTTTTTATTTTATTCTTGTTTCTTGGTAAAGCTGGTAACTTTTTATTGAATGACAGATATATATACATATATGAAAAATTGTGGATAATCTGAGTGACATAACCTTACCTTAGAAAGATTTTACTTTTATTTCTAACATGCAGATAATCAGGAGCATATCACTTTAATCCAATTATGGGCTAGGGTGAATTGAGAACAAAGGTTTAGTTTTTATGAAGGTAGTCTCTTTTCGGTTTACCCCTACCCCTATCCTTAACCTTAACCACACGCTGACCTTAACTCTGAGATGGGCATTTCCTCTTTGGTGAGCCCTGAAGCTCATTTTTTGTCTCCCCAGAATTGTGTGCTTGTTAGAAGTTCTTAGCTTCTCATAGGCTTCTCTCTTCTCAAATTCTTCCTCTCCCTCCCTGCTATGCTGATGAATTGGCTACAGCCTTGAGAGAAAAATATAGCTGTCCTCACTTCTCTGTACTTTCCTTCCCTGCAGGACCTTGAATCTTCAAGCCTTAGCTATCCTTTCAACCCTGAACTCTAATTTTTGTTTCCTCAGTCCCTTGAGATGGCCAGAAGCTTTACTCAGCAGCTGTTTTCTGCTCAGCTTTCAGTTCAGCCGCTCAGCCTTCTTGCTCTGCACTGGTTACAAATAGGAAAATGCTTTGAGAAGTGTTGAGCCCACCTCAGTGAGTTTTCTTCTCTCAGGGATTCTGGGTCCTCTCAGCCTGGCTGCCTTGGGGGCTCTTTGAAAACTTCAAATATATATATATATATATATATATATATATATATATATATATATATATATATATATATATTTCAGGTGTACAAAACAACATAATAGTTAGACATTTACACCCCTCACAAAGCGATAACCCCCCTCCTGCAATCTACTACCCCTCTGACATCATAAATAGCTGTTACAGTTCCATTGACTCTATTCCTTATGCTGTACTTCACATCCTGTGACCATATATATATTAAATTATAGTTGACATTCATTGTTATTCAGCTTCAGCCTTTGGTGTACAGCACAGTGGTCAGGCACCTATACGGTCCATGAAGTTGTCTCCCTAATAAGACAAGTGCCCATCTGACACCCTACAAAATCTTTATAACATTATTGATTATATTCCCCAAACTGACTTTCATATCCCCATGGCAATCTTGTGGTTACCGATTTGTGCTTTCTAATCCCCTCACCTTCTCCCTCTTCCCCACACCCCTCCCATCTAACAATCCTCAGTTTTTCTCTATATCTCTGAGACTGTTTCTGATTAGTTTGTTTATTTATTCTGTTCTTTAGATTCCATATATAAGTGAGATCATATGGTATTTGTCTTTCTCAGTCTGACTTATTTCACTTAGGTTAATGTTCTCTAGGTCCATCCACATCGTTGCAAATTGTAAGATTTCTTTCTTCTTTATGGCCGAGTAATACTCCATTGTATAAATGTACCACAATTTCTTAGTCCAGTCACCTACTGATGGACATTTCAGTTGTTTCTATGTCTGGGCTATTGTGAATAGTGCTGCGATAAACATAGGGGTGCATAAATTTTTTCAAATTAGCATTTTGGATTTCTCTGGATAGAGACCTAAGAGTGAAATTACTGGGTCATAAGGTAGTTCCATTTCCAGTTTATTGAGCTACCTCCATACTGATTTCCACAGTGGCTGTACCAATCTGCAGTCCCACCAGGAGTGCACGAGAGTTCCTTTTTCTCCACATCCGCGCCAGCAGTTGTTTGTTGATTTATTGATGAGATAGCCATTCTGACTGGAGTGAGGTGGTATCTCATTGAGGTTTTTATATGTACATTTCTCTAATGATGAGTGATGTTGAGCATTTTTCCATATGTCTGTTTGCCATCTGTATGTCCTCTTTAGAAAAATGTCTCCTCATGTCCTGTGCACATTTTTTAATTGAATTTGGTTTTTTTTTGGTATTGAGCTGAATGAAATTTTTATAAATTTTGGATATTAACCCCTTATCAGACGTATCATTGACAAATATCTTCTCCCATTGAGTAGGATGCCTTTTTGTCTTATTGATGGTTTTCTTTGCTGTGAAAAAATTCTTCGTTTGATGTAATCCCATGCTCATTTTTTCTCTTACTTCCCTTGCCTGAGGGGATATATCAGTAAAAATATTGCTAAGGGTAATGTCTGCAAATTTACTTCCTATAGTTTCTTCTAGGAGTTTTACAGTTTCAGATCTTACATTTAAGTCTTTAATCCATTTTGAATTTATTGTTGTATATGGCATAATGAGGTGGTCCGACTTCATTTTTTTGTCTGTGTCTAACACATAGATCAACGGAACAGAATACACCCTACAAAATCTTTATAACATTATTGATTATATTCCCCAACAGAATAGTGAGCCCAGAAATAAATCCATGCCTATATGGTCATTTAATGTACAACAGTGAAAGCAAGAATTTACATTGGGGTAAAGACAGTCTATTCAATAAATGGTGCTGGGAAATCTGGACAGACACATGAAAACTTCAAACATTTTTTGATAATCCAGCCTCAGCATGAGGTTTGGAATGTTACCATGTAGTCTATCATGGAGGAAGTTGAAGTTGTATATCCCTTTTTCTCTCTGTCTCTTCCTCTCTGGAATTTAAAAACTATGTATTTAAAAAGAAAATTTATAGTGCAGAAAAGTTTTCTTCTGCATATGATTGTGTCAGTCTGAGGGTCTGTTTGACAAATGAATATGAGAGTGTCATTTGTCCAAAGTCTAATTTATGACTCATCTAATTTATGAGAGAAATAGTGTTAGAATCCAGTCCATTGTTCTTTGCTCTTCTAATTACACTGCTGCCAAATTTAACTTGTTTTGATTTTAATATAGTTAAGATCTTCAAATATTTAACAGTCATTAGGGAGATAAATCAATTGCTCCTTTCATTAGCTAATTGATCTATATTTTTGTACTTTCCTCTCAACTTTACACTCTAAGATATGTATATTTTTCTACTACCTTTTCCCCTACTTGCATCTTCCAGGTCTTAAAAGATTGGTAAGAATTAAGTTCATATACTATTTGCCAACCCTGTGAGGCAAACATGGCAGGTATGATTATGCTTATGTGACAGATAAACCAAATTAGTCTCAAAGAGGTGACCCAGTTGTTCCAAGTTAGCAGAGCTGGTATTACAATCTGGACCTCTTGCTTGAGTGTTTATTTTCCCCCACTACTAAAGCACACGGCAACTCACCAAGTCTTATGGAAATCATGGGTTGGCAGGATTGTAAGTCATCTCAATGATGTTTTGTTGTGATTCTGTTAATTTACCAAATGAAAACTGAGGCCACAGATGTGAAGTGATTTCTCCAGAGTCACATCGCTGGTAGTCACTGCATTGGTATAAGAGTTCAGGACCCAGATTCATTCCTTCACTTTTGATGAGAAGAAAGCTAAACTACAACAGAGAGGACAAGATAGGGAAAAACTTGAAAAGCACAATGTAGTGGAATTAATATGGCTGAATAGCATGTAATTTAGAGTAATAAATAAATTGATTCAAGAGGGGCTTTCCATAGAGACGAGTTATTCTGAGCTACAAAGGTAACTAAACACAGGACCACACAGTGCAGGAAAGTGGTTGGGTTTCCATTTACCTGCCAGAACACAGACAACTGAAGCAAGGGTATTTCTCAGGACACTTTCAATGTTGTGATGGTACGATCGCCCAAATTGATAATATACTGGGAAAGCTTATGAACTTTTCTTTTTAAAATTGCTCATAGCAACATAAATGTAATGATGCAAAGATGTACTGTTTGGCAAGCAATTTGCATACCAGTAAATAAATATTAGTTACTCTAGTTTTTTATATCAGTGATTATACTGCCAAATAATTTTAACAACTGTTAAGTAATTTTAAATAAATCAAACATTCACCAGTACTTCTGATAAATTATTTATCAAATTTCCTTTTTGCTTATTTGATTAAAATGAACAAATATGATTCACATTTTTAAAAGTGTGGATCATTTTTAGAAGTGTGACTTCTTATGTAAGCCTATATTCCTTTTTAAAATTGCTTGTTTTGTCACTTAATATTTAAGTTCTTTGGGAGATTTAAGTTCAAAAAAAGGGATTTCCTTGATTTCAAAGACACTTTGGAGTCTTTTTGTTATATCAGCTTAGCTTTTACCATAATTACAATAATATCTAAAAGCCAATTTTAAAAAGGCTACGAAATAGATGAATCTGGGTATTGTAGTCAGATAAATAGGAGCCAGCAGAAAATTAGAAATAAGGGTAGGAAAGTAACCTCAAATAATGAAGGAACTCAATGACATATAGCATGTACTTTCTTTGACATTATGCAAATAAATAAGAGAGAGAGAGAGAGAGAGAGAGAGAGAGAGAGAGAGAGAGAAAAGAAACTAAAGACAACCATTTTGGGGGTAGTAAGAATTCATTTTTATATTAAGGAATGTAATTTTCATAAGCAGAAATGGACTGTGAACTCCTAAGGACATTGTTTGTTCATTTTTCCATTCATTCCCATGCTCATCTGATTTTTATCACTTTGGAACCTTCATTATATCTGTTTGGACTTTATAATGACATTTTCAACATTAAGGAACATTCTCTTTGCTTTTCTTGCATATTGATTTTCACTCCTAGAGCAAATATACTCAGTCTTTTCTTTTTGATTCAAGAGAGCAATTTTTTAACCATTCCTTCTAAAATTTCTCCTGCTGAGAAGTGTCTCTTTGTAACTTTTGTAGCATTAATTATGTATAATTTTAAATATATTGCTTATTAACCATTTTGATTGATAAGATATAGCACAAAAGCTATTGAGTTCTCCAACCACACTCCAAGAGCATGATTTACCAGATGATTTGTGGTGATACTAATGCTTATTGGGTGCCTATTAGGTGCCAGCTCTAACCTGGGTACTTTCATATACAATATATTTTTTACTCTTACAATATACTGAGAGGAAGACATGATTAGCACAATTAGCTTGATTTTAAAGAATTAAAAGATTAGTTTGATTTTAAAAATTTTAGGAAACTAAGATTTAGAATGACTAACCAAGGTTAGGCAGCAGAATTTTGGGATTAGAATTTGAACCTAGGTCTAATTTCTTAGCCACACCTTTCCACATCTCCAGACTGTAACAATATTCAATCTGTTGAATCACCTTGCATATCTCCTTCTAACAGTCCTCTCTCTGGTAATATTTTTTAATGTCTGTATTCCTTGCTGGAACAAGAGCAGAGTATTGAGTCTGTTTTTGCTAATTATTGTGTTCCTAGCCCTTAAGACAGCGCTTGGCATATCGTTAAACCTGCATACAATTTGTAAGATGAGTGAATTGATGAATTAATAAATGAACTCATATATTTAATTTACAACACTTCATTTTATAGGGGAATTTATACAGTATACAGAGGGTGCCAAAAAATATATACACATTTTAAGAAAGGAAAGAACTGTATTAAAATTGTGATACTCAACATATACTGACAACAAAAGATGAGTACAAGTCACATTGACTTCTGCAATTACAAGAGGTGCTCAAAGTGGTTACCATAAGCATCCAGACACTTTTGATTATGGGGAACTACTGCTTGAGCAACGTTGACCAAAGTGTCCACTTGTATCCCCCGGTATATATCTACAAATTTTGATAATTTGATAAGTTGTCAGGCAGATTCATTGGGAATGCTAATAGTCTGTTTTCTTGCAGAGTTAGAACTAGATACCTCTGGTTTTACTGCAAATACATATTTCTTCCAGTAAAGTCCATATTGCTGGACTGAAACTGGTAACAGAGTGATGATTATATGTCCCTGTGTCCTAACATCCAGTTAAAGCTCTGAGGCATTATTGACAGGCCAGAAACAGCCCTCTTCATTTACCTGCAAAATGTGGAAATAATGGGAACTTAATGCATTTTGTCTTCTTTCAGAAGCACGACAGTGCCTCAGACTTGATGACTTTGAAATCTGTTGTTCTTCGTGGTGCACTGGTGCTTGGCTGCCTCACTTCGTCATTGTGGCATAAATAATGCCATTCGTGCCTTGAGGCTTTAACTGGGTCCTTGGGCCCACCTACACAGTAAAAGGGAAACCTGTTAACATTACAATAATGCTAATACTGAACACAGACTGAATGCCACTAAATCACAAGCTTATTGGAATAAACAGAAAAAGCTTGAGTAAGTTTTAGACATTTAGACATGATTGAAATCCAGAGGGAAACTGCGTGATGATCAGGTTTGACATAAAAATATAGCAAGGACTTAACGTAACATATTGTTTCCAATGTCTACTGTTTGCTAAGCATCTTTGATTCCTTCTTATCTTATCCCAGCTTTCTTAGAGAGCAGGGCTCACAAAACACATTTCTGACCAATAGTGAGGCAACATTAAACCAAACTGCACCCACCTCTTTCAGGGAATGTTTTAAACCTGTGGTGAGAGGTGTGGAATGAGAAGGTTTTGGAAGCGCTGTCTTCTTGCTTCTTGTTCTTCTCTCTCTGCATTTTTGATAGTGAAACTTTAATCTCAGTATTCTCTTGGGAGGTTCTTTCACTTTAGAAAGTTTGAGGGTATAAGTAAGGTGGAAAGAAAGAAAATACAGTTTTTTCTCTATATCTCTGAGACTGTTTCTGATTACTTTGTTCATTTATTCTATTCTTTAGATTCCACATATAAGTGAGATCATATGGTATTTGTCTTTGTCTGACTTGTTTCACTTAGCATAATGTTCTCTAGGTCCATCCATATCGTTGCAAATGGTAAGATTTCATTCTTCTTTATGGCCAAGTAAATACTCCATTGTATAAATGTACTACAGTTTCTAGAGTCAGTGGAACTGTAACAGCTATATACAATGTCAGAGGGGTAGTAGATTGGGGGAGGAGGGTTATCACTTTGTGAGGGGTTTAAATGTCTAACTATTACACTGTTTTGTACACCTGAAACTAATAAGAAAGGAAGGAAGGAAGGAAGGAAGGAAGGAAGGAAGGAAGGAAGGAAGGAAGAAAGAAAGAAAGAAAGAAAGAAAGAAAGAAAGAAAGAAAGAAAGAAAGAAAGAAAGAAAGAAAGAAAGAAAGAAAGAAAGAAAAAAGAAAGAAAAAAAAAGACTTGTTCTTTAGGCCTAGTGCTGTTTTCTGCTTTTGGAAAAGGTGTTTTGATGATTTTTTTTTCTGTGTGATCCAGCCCACATGACGAGAGTAAGAGGGCACCCAGTGATTTAGGAAAGAGCTCTGTTAAGAATGTTTTTGAATGTGCATTTTTAATTCCTTCTGTGTTCCCAATAAAGACTTCCTGAATGCTTTAACCCTCAGTCCAGAAGATATATGTGTGCTGTGTGTTTGTGTGTGTGTGTGTGTGTGTGTGTGTGTGTGTGTGTGATGATGATGATACAGTGGGTCACTTCTCTCTTCCTGGGAAGGATGAAGTTGCTGAAAGATCCTCTGTTATCTGCCAAAATGGAAGCATTGTGGACATTGATGATGGGAAAGACTGCACCTCTAGTCCAGGTGAGGTGGGACCCCAAACAACGCCTGATGGGTAGAAGCCCCACCACAGGTGTGCACGTTCACTGGATGAATTATTCGAAAGCTGATGAGAAACACGGCAATATATTGGACATTAGTCAGTTACTGACTTTTTCTGGCCTTATTGTAATCTTTTGTTTAGCGATAATCCTTTGATACAACTAGCTTTACCCCACCTTTTATTCCCCTTGAGTTCTTGGTTACAAACCTTATGTCTTTTTATATAGGGTAAAACCTTTGTACAAACTGTTTAAACTCTGGGGACTTGGTAGGTGCTTAAACTACTGATGGTGAAAATTCTTTTTGATTTTTTTTCTTTTCTTTAAAAAAAAAAATTCCCAGTGTTGAACTCAGGCTCTCTGGCCTATTTGTAGCTACTTCCCCCAGTTTGCATAATAAATAAACCAAAGCACAGCCTTCCTGAAGGATTTTTCTTTGTTACATTAGTGTGTGTAGAATTATGCCTTTTTATGTATACAAATCCTGTTTCTATCAACAAGGACGAGGGGAAAGCAGTGCTTTCCTTCTTTTTATGGCTTTAGGAAGCTTGAATTATTAGTGATTTTTTTGTCATTGAGGTTTAATTGACATGTAACATTATGTTGGTTACAGGAGTACAGCATAGTGATTTGATATTTGTATACACTGTGAAATGATCACCACAGTAAGTCTAGTTAACATCTATCACCATACATTGTTACATTAAAAAATTTGTTTTTCTTTTCATGAGGACTTTTACAATCTTTCTTAGCAACTTTCAAATATTACATATAGTTACCATATTGTACACTACATTCCCATGACTTAGGTATTTTGTAAGTGGAAGTTTGTACATTTCCATTCCCTTTACCCATTTTGCTTACCCCCCACTCCCTGCCTCTGGCAACTACCAATCTGTTTCCTATATCTATGAGCTTGGTGTGTGTGTGTGTGTGTGTGTGTGTGTGTGTGTGTGTTTCTTTAAGATTCCACATATAAGTGAGATCATATGGTATTTGTCTTGGTCTGATTTATTTCACTTAGCATAATGCCTTCAAGATTCATCCGTGTTGTCACAAAAGGCAAGATTTCATTCTTTTTTATGGCTAAATAGTATTCTATTATAAATACATATACATATGCCACAATTTCTTTATCCATCAATGGACACTTAGCTGTTCCATATCTATTGACTGACTATATGACTGTTGTAAATAATGCTGCAATGAATGTGGATTTGCAGATACCTTTTCAAGTTGTTTTTGTCTTCATTGAATAAATACCCAGAAGTGAAATTGCTGGATCATATGGTAGTTCCATCTTTAGTTTTTAGAGGAGGCTTTATATTGTTTTCCATAGTGGCTGTACCAATTTACATTCCCACCAATAGTGCACAGTGTTTCCTTTTCTCCACATCCTTGTCAACACTTGTTTTTTTTGTTTTCTTTTAATAACTATTCTAAGAGATCACATTGTGGGTTTGATTTGCATTCCCCTCATGATTAGTGATGTTGAGCACTTTTTCATGTACCTATTGACTATTTGTATGTCTTCTTTGGAAAAATTTTTATTCAGTTCCTCTGCCCATTTTTTTGCGGGAGGGGACTATTGGGAAACAGAGTATTTTTCCAGGGCCCATCAGCTCCAAGTCATTGTCCTTCAATACTGTTGTGGAGGGTGCAGCTCAGCTCCAAGTCCAGTCGCCATTTTCAATCTTAGTTGCAGGAGCGCAGCCCACCATCCCATGCGGGAATTGAACCAGTGACCCTGTTGTTAAGAGCTCATGTTCTAATCAATTGAGCCATCTGGCCTTCCCCCTCTGCCTATTTTTTAATCATATTTTGTTTTCTATTGATTTGAGTTCTTTATGTATTTTGGATATTAACCCTTATCAGATATGTAATGTGTAAATATTTTCTCCCGTTCAGTAGGTGGCCTTTTCATTTTGTTGATGTGAAAATTCTTGTTTAAGAATACTAACTCACTTTACTGCTTATATCACCCAACATTGCATGTGGTAAGAAAATATAGGTAGCACCTCTGCTGCTAGTCATGTGCCAATTAAATATTATTTTAGGCAATTTTGAATTATCACACGTTCATTGGGAACCTGATAGCATATAGTGAGTGGAGACCACAGATACTAAACATCCTTCAATGCACAGTTCCACCTGCTCCCCCACAAAGAATTAAAATGTCAGGAGTGCTCAGGTATAGACGTTTTGATCTAATGGTACAACAAATACTTGTGGCCAGTCTTCCATATTGCAGATGTAGTGCTAGGTGCTCGAGATAGTGTAATCAGCACAGCAGATAGAGTTTTACCCTAGTGGAAAGACAGTTCATTTAGGAAGGCACACATTAAATAAGCAATACTGCTATAATCCGCTAACTCCTTTTCTTAAAGAAGATTATGAGCTAGGTTATGGGATATGATATAATTAGCACTAAGGAACTGGCAATAATTTAACTCACTGTAGGATGAATGTTGCAAATCCTAAATCCCTAAATCTACATGTGCTTTCTACATGTGCTCGCTCCTCAGAACAAGTGTTGCAGAGGATTGAAACGTGGTGAAATACATGGACCTCTTCTTTAGGAATGTCACAACATAGTCATAGGGAAAGACTATTATATATAAAATACTAAGAACAAAGCAACTATATGTATGTATATTATTGTGGTATAGGGTCATTAAATTTTCATCCTAATTATAGTAGCTTTACTTCTTTAAGTTTACTAGGTAAGGAGAGGATCTTCAGGGTTTATAAAAGTAACAAAAAAAAGAGACTCACAAAACATTATTCATTTCTCCGTGTTCTCCTTAGATTGTTGTCTGTTTTTATGCATGTTATGCATAATTCTAATTTTAAGATGCAACAAATTTTTTATCCTGATTTTTTTCCCCATAAAGTCTGGTTTCCATTTTGTTGGAGTATTCATATATATATCACTTTTAACAGCTTCATAAAATTCCATTGTATTGATAGACCCTAATTTCCACAAAACTTTTTCTCTATTGATACACATTTAAAACCTCTTTATTTCTATAGATGTCAGAACTGAAGCCCAGAGATGTTGAATGGCTTAACTAAATAATTACAGGGTAACAGATAGTCTCCAATGGTTTTAAAACATGATATATAATTAATATAGAAAAATATAAAAGGTTATTTCTCTAGAGTTTACACAACAGAAAGATAATGTATGATTGCAGATTTTCAAGGGGTCCTGTGAGTATTGTTAAGGCTCCTCTGTGGTCAACCTCGTATTAGTTATAGCAGTAGAGTACCATGATAGTAAGTGATCTTTTCTGCCCCATCCTTCCTTTAATTTGGTGGCATTTCCTGGGTACTTCCTATGCTGCATGTGGAATATACCCATATTTTTTTTTTACAGATTTAAGGCTTGTGGTTTGTCATTTTGTAAGTAACACTAATATTGCAGAGGATGATTAAAAGGAGGAAGATTGCTAGTTTTCTCATTAACATTCTTTAATCTTAGAATCCAGTCATTTTTAGTCTGAGAGTTTGATAATAGGTGCTTTTACGTTGAAAAAGATAAGCAAAAGATAATTGCTTTGTGTCATGTATTAAAGGTCGAAAAAGGTATTACTTTATGAAAAGTGAGAAAACACTATCAAAGCTGAGAAAACTATCATCAGTCTCTAGTGAAATAAATTAGTAGACTATTAGCAAGGCAACTTTTGCACATTTTACTTACCATGAATAAAACCTAGAAGAGGGACCTCTAGGCAACAACACGGGTAGGGTGCTTATGAAGATAATAGGCAATATCTCACTTAGTGAGAACTACATTTTCACATATTAATAATCAGATTGTCTTTCAGTTAGAGAAATGTCTATTTGACATTTACTGGTGATGTTTTGCAAGACTATACCTAGGGCATGCACTTAAGACGTGTAAGCATTGCCATGAGGCATTATTTTTCACTTAGTTTTCTCTGATATTAAAAGCAGAGGATTTTCAGTTCTTATAAAGTAATTTCTGTACAGAATTTTATACTTCCATTTACCAAGCACTTCCACAGAGACTTATCCCATTTAATTCCTCCAGTAATGCTGAGGCATGAGTGACCTTGTTCCCATTTTGCAGATGACAAAATGGATCCTCAGGGAATTATACAGTACATTATATTCTAGATCACACAGCTAAGAAGTAGCCTAAGTATTCATTGAGGCTATATTCATTGAGGCTAAATCTTCTCACTCCAAACACTATGAAGTCAGAATTAAAATGCCTCGACCTGGAAAGACCAAATTGATCATTCTTTTTTTTTGTTTTTTGTTTTTTTTATTGGGGAACAGTGTGTTTTTCCAGGGCCCACCAGTTCCAAGTCAAGTCATTGTCCTTCAGTCTAGTTATGGAGGGTGCAGCTCAGCTCCAAGTCCAGTCGCTGTTTTCAATCTTAGTTGCAGGGGTGGCAGCCCACTATCCCATGCGGGAATTGAACCGGCAACTTTGTTGTTGAGAGCTTGCGCTCTAACCAACTGAGCCAACTGGCCACCCCAAATTGATCATTCTTTATGTGATGACTCTATCTGTAGACCTTTAAGTTTGAATTTTTAAATGAGTCTTAAAATCAAAATGCCCTGCTATTATTTGTTAGCATTTTCATTATACTTGGATTTCCACATGTTTACCACAAGAAGTATTATGGAAATTATATGTTGATTGTACCGATGAAAAGTGCGATGTACTCCGTGAGAAACCTGAGATGCTCACAAAGATCTAGGGACAGAGATCTGGTGACAGCAAGCACTTGGCAAATACAGTCTTAATGTCACTAGTCTGTTTTTGAACGATGTCTCTGATTATAAAAATATGGAAATATCAGATTTGGGGGGCAAGTATAAAAGAAAAAAAGAGGAAAATAAAAAATCACCTATAATTCTGCCACTAAGAGATAACTATTCCCATGTTTAAATGTCTTGTTTTCTACTGTGTTCTACGGAAAGTGCCCCAGGTGATTTTAAAATAGAGCTTCTTAGAAAATTTATAAACAAACAACACAAAAAAAGAACATATTTATTTAGCACAAGCCATATCAGAGCATTTAATATGCTAAGATGCACGGTGAGTCTCCAGAAGAAGGAGATAATGTGCAGGTTTTTGGATTCTGTAGATAACAGAGGGAGCAGGAGAAGAGTGAGGAATCTAAAGTGATTTGAAATGCAAGTTGGCAGCACTTAGGCTGTATGAAGTTTAGGGAAATCATTTATATTAACATTGTGTGCAAAGGCCATCCACCTATAAATTGTGAAAAATAATGGGCGTTCTGGGGTCTCTTCTATGAGGTATGCACTGCACCAGCCTTCTTTAAAATAGTTGCCTAGTGTAAACCTCACTCTGTAAAATATTATCCTCATTTCATAGATGATGAAACTGATGCATGCAGACAACATGCCCTACCTGATGGGTTACATTAGGGACAGTCTGTCAGATGAATGGAGCCAAAGGTAAAAATATAAAATTCAATAACCAGGGTATGGCATAGTTTCCTAATAAATATTTCCCTTCACTAGTCATGAATATCTGATGATTTGCCTCCTCTGAAAGGTTTCTAGTTTATTCTTATATTTCCATTGCTATGCTTATATTTGTCTAATTGTATTTCTTCTTGTATCAGAATACAACATAAAATTGCTGTGGTAGATACACAGCTCTCAGATAGGAACTAACTTCTTTTTTTTTTAACACAGAGGAATTAGGCTGCACTTTCCTAAGTTCTCTTTGTGGTCCTTTCAATGGACGTTATCAAATTTTCAGGAAGCAGAAAGGGGGTTTATGAGAGTTAAGAACATGGAGGAAGCAGGGAGCTGTGAGATGTAACAGTTCTAGGGTGAAGTCTGGCTCTTCCTACCAGACCTGAGCCACAAGGAAGCCAAATTGTTGGTCTAGGTTTAGGCTAAGCTTTCACTGCTATCATTTGCTTCATTTGGGGACATATTTTCTAGTGACATATTGGATCCTTTCTCTGCCAACTAGTGAAAATGATATTTAAAATCCTGTAGAGAATAACAGACATCTAAGTGGTCCTTTTCTTCTAAAATGTCTTGCCTTCTGGAATTCTTAAAAGGAGTCATCATATTTCCTCTTCTCTTTTGAAAATTGAGACTCTCCATAGCACCTAAGCTCATGCCCTTTGAACTTTAAAAGTACGCATGTTTTTGTACTTTTATTTTTCTTGAAAAACCTCTGGGTTTTTTTGTTTGTTTGTTTTGTTTTGTTTTGTTTTAGTATGTTGTTTTATTTTCAAAATTCAGCTTCATTATTGCCTAGTAGGTGTGGAAATAAAAGATTAAGCTGCTATGCAGTACAGACATAATTTTGGTTTGTTGACTTTATGTTTTGTTACTCTAACCTTCCTACAGCCCCTCTTTTCTTTAAAAAAAAAAAAAAAAAGATATTTTAACACAATAATGAAAATTTAGGAAAGTGGAACGGAAGAATCACTTATGGTTTCACTGCTATAACAGTAAAGCTTTTCTTACTTTTGCATATTTCCATCTGTTGGTCTCCGAGGGAAGCCAATGAATGGCACTCCTCTGTCTGGGCTTTGAATAATTTTAGAAATAAAACAAAAGAGTGACAAATGGAGCCAAAACATTATCTTTATTATTGATTAAGTCCAGTTGGACTATGGAGTTTATTGTGAGAGGCAAATGGGTCTATTAACTAAACCTTGAAATTAGGCAGACCCCCCACCCCCACAATGCTATCTTCTCTCCAATTGCAACCAATAATAAACTATGCCTGATCTCAATAGTGACAGAAGATCATACCTTTGGGGAACTGATGCTCTTTGTGGTACACTTGCTCCCAAAAGGAAGAAGGTGCAGGTGGGCCACACATCTCCCATTTACTTTTTGCCAAAACTGACGGTAAGATATGTCACTCTTCTTCTCCATTCAGGGTAGAGTGAATTAATGGGCAGAGAAAGGCCAGGAGTAATATCAATCAGATCTTACCACAGGAAGAAAAATCTTGCATGAGGAAGATGTTATTTCCCATTTGGTTACACTTCATTCATTTTGAAAGAGGCAATAAAACTATTATAAACAACTTTATGAAAATAGTAGTCTGACTTAGATTATGTTTTTAGGAGAAACTCTGGGAAATGGTATTGCTGAATATAAGTGTTTTATGCTCGTTGGAAAATATTAAGAAATTACTTTTCCGATGCATTATACAATTTACCTTGCTGTGAAATTCCTGGTTCGTAGAGGAGAGTTTGAGTCGTGTTTTTAGATTCCTGTGAACTGGGCTTCTGTGGTGGTTATATTTGAATTGTGATTGTGTCCAGCATAAACACTCATCAATAGTTAATGAATGAGTCTTCTCTCCTAGCACTCTGGAGGTTACAGAAGAAGGTTAAGACAAGAATCCTGACCCCAGGGAATTTTCGATTTAATTAGAGAAATAAATATAATGCTGAGGAATCCATACAGCCAATTATAATTGCGAAATTGTGCCATATATACCAGCTAGTGTCAAGAAAGTTAACATTTATAAACACAACATATTCACAAGAGTGTATACATTATAAGGATAACTTGAATTCTCTTAATTTATGGGAAAGGTAAGTCATCTATTTTCTAGGCAGTTATAGTCTAGAAGAGGAGACAGGGAAGTTAATAGGCAATTATGATACAATGTGATAAGGAATACACACAAGTGTTGTAGTGGGACAACGTGACAGAAGCGAACACATTCTTGGGGTATAAGGGGCAGCTCTGTAGTGGAGATTCTATCTCACGGAAATTTGAGAAAAAGGGAAGATTTACCCTGTTAAATAAGAGGGTTGGGGCAGAGTTTTGTGCATAGAGATCCAGAGGAGAAAGAACAGGGGAAATGGAGGAATTTGCAAATAGTTTAGGATACATCCTAGTACAATGCCTGGAAAATGATCAGAGTTCACTGAGAACATTCTGAGTGTATAAGTGCCGTATTGAAATGTGACTTTGACATTAAAACTTTACATACCAATAAGTGTGTATGATTGGTTTGAGGAACTGGCAGAAGGAGGTGGAGATAAGATTGGAGCATAGTGTTTGGGAGAACTGAATATTCCTTTTCATTCTGTCTTGAACCAATATTTTACATATGATTTTCCATTAACAATAGAGCTTTTAAAATAAGATTTAAAAAATTATAGCATTTAATTAAAAGCAACTCAATCCTTTCTGTCATTTCTAATGCTTGTTTTTTGTTATTGGTGAGGAATTTTTAAAAAATCCTAAGATTTCTTTGTTGTGTTAGAGTCTATAAACTGGCAGTTAGAGACCTATATGTCTAAATAATAGCATTTTGTTTGTCTTATAGTTCATTTTACTTTTAAAGTATTTTATTTGTTATATATTTACAATGACGTTGGCTTCCTTGTGAATTTGATTTACTATACTGACAGGTTAAACCAGTGTGACAATAATCTTTTATGAAGCTTTTTTCATCTATTAGTCATTTAAACAATATGTATTTATAAAACACCTACTTTATGTGTGGCCCTATGTTAGGCACTGTGGTAATAAAAGTAAGCTTATTATAAAATGTGGTACAAGATTCTAGAAAAAATTGGAAGTCTTTTACCTAGTAATTCAAGTTTTTGGAACTTTATCTTGAGTAAATAATGTTACATGCCGAAAAAGAGGGAAAGATAGAGAAGTGGAAAAGGAGAGGGAGAGCGAGAGGGGAAAGAGGAAGAGGAAAAGAGAAAGGGAAGGAGGGAGGGTAGAAAAGAGGGAGGGAGAAGGGAAGAAACAGATAAAGTTATTTATAACAGAATTATGTACAATGTTTTACAATTGTGAATAACCTAAATTTTCAATAAGAAGGGAATGATTAAATAAACCAGAGAAATGTGTTAGCGTAGGAAGGAAAAGTCATGATGTGTTGCAAAAACTAATAAAATAGAAAAAGGTTTATGATGTAATGTCAGTTTTAAAAGGAGAATATGAAATTAAATGTTTGACATGGTTTCAATTATTCTACAGAAAAAGTTCTATGTATAGAAAACAGAAAGGAAATATACTAAATATCAAGAGTGGATACAAAAATGTGATGTTTGCATTGGGCATCTGATTGGTCATTTTCCTTCTTTATTTTCTAAAGTGTCTTCCGTAAATACCTTATCACAGTATTATCTGAAGCATATCCACTTTTAAATGACTTTGAATCTACCTTTAAACTATTTAGCAATCTATTTGGGATGATAAAACATTTACATGTAGAAAGCTATTTAAATGTACAGTACATGATAGATTTCTTGTAAGGGTATGGTCTGTCCATTAACTTCTTTTATTCTCCACCTTATTTTTAAAAAGCAATAACAATAGCTATAATTTATAAGTGCCCTATGTGTGCCAAACACATGTTTTAGAGATTCACATGCCTTATTCCATCCTCTTGTATCAGACTAGGTCATATGTTAGAGAGCAAAGTCCCACTTGTCCACTTACTAGCTATGTGACCTTAAATATATCACTTAACCCATTTAAAGCTTTAGTTTGCACTCAAACAGAAAATTGGGTTGTTATAAGGATTAATTTAGATAATCCATTAAAACATGTAGCATAATGCCTATTGCACGGTAAATTCTGCGTAAACATTAGTAACTTTTAAAACAATAAAGTTTGCAGTTCCCAAGGCTTGGTCCTATTTTGTGTTTTCAACCCTTGCCTTCTCTAGGAAGTCTCATTTATTTCCATGGCCTTAAATGCTACTAATGTGCAAACAATTCTCAAATGTATGTATCTAAGTGAGATATATGTATATATCTCTTTTGAGCTTCAACTCCATTTATCAAATGGCCTACTTGACATCAGTCTGGTTGTCTCAAACCTAGTGTGTCCCCAACTGAATTCGTAATGTGACTCTCCCTCTTCACCTCTGCCTGTAAGATCTGCTCTTTCTTCAGTTTTCCCAGTGTTAATAACTTGTACCTTCATTTACTCAGATGCTTATGTCAGAAACTTTCTTTTCCCTATCTCTAACCCTCTATATCCAATAATCACTAAATGTTGATTCTACATCCAACTATCCAATCGAATATCCATTTATCCCTCCACCCCAACTTAATTGCTACTACTCTACTGCAAATCAGGGTCTTCTTTCCCTGAGACCACTTATCTCTGAATCTAACTCATCATATCCTGTATTATCCCCCTTTAATACATTTTCTCTGTGGCAGCCCAGAATGATCTTTTAAAATGCAAAGCTGATTATGTCACTTGCCAGCTTAAAATTCTCTGATGCCTTGTTTAATCCTTACAATTTCTCCATGAAATTGACATGCTTTTTTTTTTTTTTTTTTGGCATGTATTTTTTTAGATGAATAAACTAAGGCTAAAACTCAAAGTGCCATGCTAAGGGTATTGTATCAGTGACAGTGAATCAGATAGGCTGATAGAGCAGAGACTTGAAAATAGAAAATCCTGCAATAAAATGGTGCTTATTTCCATAATAAGTTTCTTTTCCTCACTAGTGTCAAGGAAATCTAATCAGTTGCTACATCTCAAAGGAGTCTGGCTCTTCTTACATTTTACAATATTTCTGCTACTATACCATTGCTACACCAATAAAGCCTGTTTAAATCCTCCAAGTGCTGCATAAAGATATATTTAATTTTAGCATAATATTTATTAGAAGTAATTAAAAAATTAAAATTAGGGAAAATAAAATAAAATTAGGGATATAGAATTTCCTGGATAAAAAGACCCCATTGTGCCCCACCCCCAAAATGTATGCCATTTAGTTGAGAGGAAATATAATAGTTAAAAACCCGAACCAGATCTACCTACTCCTCCTAGCTGGGAAATTGTGGGCAAATTTTTTATCTTTTCTGTCTCTTAGTTACCTTATCTATAACATAGAGATAACACTGGTACCTATTAATTGCACTAGCTAAGTTGTATTTAGAACTTTATATAATCCTTTTAGTGAGTTTGTGTGCTGAAGGGAAACACAATATCCACCGAAAATTGAGGATTAAATGAGTCAACAGATGTAATCTGACACTAGTTCGCCTATACTTTTTGAGAGCCAGACTATGTATTTGCTTCTGAACAGTTATCAGTTACAAGATTCATAGTGTTCATAACATAGAAAGGTTATAAAAGTTTACAGGGCAGAGCAATAACTGTGGGATGTATTGAATAAGCTTTATAGCTGGAAGTATCTGTCAGTTGCTACTCATATTATGAGATTTTCTTCCAGAGGAAGGAAGCATCACTCTCAGGTCACCCCGTGAAGTGCTCTTTTGGCAAGATCTTTGTATTGCAGAATTATCATCACGTCATGAATAGATAATCCTGGTTTGAACCATATGTAGTCAGATGTGACTTGTTCTTCAATCTTGCAGTGAGCATAACACGGTATTACATGGTGCATTGGGCAATGAAATAGGTATTTGTGTTATGTTTGAGTCATGTACATTTGTTTGGATTGCTTCACTGCACTTGGAATTGAGTATGTAACAAGATGTGGTTCAACATATATTAACATTGACCTCTTTAGCAGAATCCAACGATTCTTGTCATCCTTGGTAGATTTCAAAAGGAAAATCCCACCTAGTGTTTTTGAGGCATAATCTAGCGTAGGGTTAGAATCTATGATTTTTTTTTCCAAGTAAACTGTGGAACTGCCTCAGAAACTGCAAATTGAATGAGATTTCAGAACAACAAGCACACAGTTACAGAGCTCATTTTGGATTTGGGCTATAAAGCGTGATTAGCCATGGAACACTCACTTACTCAGCTACATTTTCCCCTTTCCCATCTCCTTCTTCAGGTGTTCTCACCATCTTCCAAAGGAAGGAAGCCCCAGAGATATAGTTGTTCTTTAAACTGCAAAGCATTGCTAAGGTGAAATAGAAAACACCTATGAGAATTCAGTCATTCAACCAACATCTCCTGAGTGCCGACCAGGTTCTAGGTGTTGTGCCAGAATTGGAGATACAAAGTCAAATAAGAAGTGTCACATAACCTCAGGGAGCTTACAATATAGTGATGCAATGAGATCAATTAAGGTGATTAGGAAACCCACATATCTATTTTTTTCCATTTCTAACATTCTTTTATGTAACATCTGTTTCCTATGCTAATTTAAGCATCATCATCTCCCTTATGGTGAACATTAATTTAGTACTTATTGTGCTGCACACCTCATGCTTAGGGCTTTATTATGTATATTACGTTATTGAATCTTCATAACAACTCTGTGAGGTAGGTGCTGTTAATAGCCCTCTTATATAGATGAGAAAACCAAGGCTCAGAATGCCATGCAAGCTGTCTACGTTTATATTATTAAGGAATGGTTGAAAAGGAATTAAAGCCCAGGACCTTCTTCATAGGTAACTGTTTCATCATGTGACTGGTGGATGTAACTGTTTCATCACGTGACTGGTGCTGCTCAGTTACCTAAACCCGATATAAGGTATTGCAGATTCATTCTGGGAAACGGCAGACTTAGGGGGATCATGCCCTTTGGGTGGACTTATTTAGAGATAAAGATGGGTTATTGGCTGTAATTACTCAATGTCTCTAAAATTGGAGGACTAGGACAAATCAGTGAGGAGGAAATCCCCTTGGTAAGGCCCCATGCTCTGAATAAACTGAAACATGACAGACAGGGAACAAGGGGTTAAGCAAAAGTCCAACAATTCAGGGCGAATAATATCTGACTACTAGAATGTGAGCTGATTATATAATTTAAAATCACTTTGTAATCAAGGAAACAAAATGGAGAGAAGAGTTATATAAATATATATTTAGCCTTATATTTACAGTAATATTACAAAACCAACAGGTATTGTTTGTCAAGTTCCATACCATACCCACATGTTCCAGAATGCTCTGGGCAAAGCAAATGATTTTTTCTTGTTGTTGTTGCTTATTGTATCATTGGGAAGCTCTGAGGTTTTAACCCAATGGACACATTGAACCCTGTTTTAGTTTTCTAACCACATGACAAGAGTCTAATTTTTTTGGACATTGTGCAAGTAGGTTTCAAAACCTTTGTTCGACATGAAACTTAACAGAACAACAGCTTCCACTTTATAGAAATTCTTAATGTACTTCTCTCGTTAGTTGTTGTCATTAAATATTTACGTCATTGACACATTTCTCTTGAGGTATTAGAAAACTATTTCAAGTTAATTAAAGCAACTCTTCAAAGTAACAGTATCCTCAAGCAATAGTTTGTGGGTTTTTTGGGGGGGAGAGGAAAATAGTGGTCCTAGTTAATGAATGGTATAATCAAAAGCATACTATGGAGAGAGACATGTGTATGTATCTTGATTCTTTTTTCTACTTAGACATCTCAGTATCTCAGTTACCATGTATGCCCTGGACCTAGCAATACTTTTCTCACAAGGTTGTCGTGAGGCTTAGATGCGATTACTGGTATCTGAGTGAATGCGTGTACAGAATTCAGCAACAGTCAGCAACTATTATTTATACTAAGTATAATATATTTTGTTCAAATGTTATGTTCCTTCTATGATAGAAAAATAGGATTAAGTGATTTGATATGAATTATCTCAAGGATCTTCAAAAAGACAAGATCCAGTAAATGATCAGTAGATACCACTTTTTCTGTTTACGTATTAAAGGGACCTTTACTCTCCTCTAAGATGTGGCTGACAGCCAGCCTGGCTTCCCAGGCTATTCCAAGTGTGGAATCATTATGGCCCATGCGCATTCCTGTCCTTGAATTTGCCTTGTTCGTTTTACAGAAAATATTTGCCTGCATTGGCATGATCTTTCGAAGGCACATAAGGAACCCAGGTTCCTTTTTTGGGGGGGTTAAATCAGAGTTTATAGGTTTTGTTTCATTTACGTTTGCCGTCTGAGAGCCTGGTTCGACTCATTAACCAGATTATATCCAATATGCCACATACCCAGACATGACCCATATTATTGTTTGACGTTTTTTATTATGTATTCAGACAGAAATATACAGTCTATATTAATGAGCAAAGTTAACATGGCCTTATTTTAGAAACTCCTCTTCCTTATCCCTAAATTTAGATTAATTTTAAGATTCTAATGTCTTTTAAAGTAGATTAAAGTTACTTTTCCAAACTGCTTTTGTTAGGAATGAATAAGTTGTTTTAAATAAATAGCCCCCAAAATAACATGTTTTAATATCAACTATAAGCATGGGTTTACATTTTAAGATACCATCCAGATTAATTTTTCCTAGATGCATTGCTTGAGTGGTATTTGTAATAATAAGACCTAATGCTAATAATTCTGTGCTGTCTTCACACTCTCCTGAGGTCATGTCCATACACAGTAACCTTTTCTGATGCAATGGCAAAGCCCCTGATGAGGTTTACCCCATCAAATTTAAATCAGTCGTCAGACCCTTATTTAATACCAATAACCCTTTGAGTTAAGCATCTTAATCCCCAATTTACAGAGGAGGAAACTGAGTCTCAGAGAGGTTAAAACTTTTGCTGCTGGTCAAATCAGTGATAGAGCTAGTACTCAAATCCAGGTCTGCCTAACTACAAAGCCTGTTTATTTTTCACCACACTGGCATTCTGGAGACTCAGCAAAATGATATTTTGAGATGTTTAATTGCTTATCCGGTGAATACAGGGCAGCAGGAATTGTTAGCAAGTGGAAGCACGCTAAAATTATTGCTCAGGTGTGTTGGTTTATAGTAACACATCTTTTCTCTTAGCTGTAAAGGGCTGCTGACAGCTTCCAGAGGAGCCGGCAGGTTTGTGCCACTTTTTCTCCAGCCTTTCATTTATGAAGAAGTTGAGTGTTTACCACATGCCAGGTACCTAGTTGAGTCCTGGGGATGCGTCTGTGAACAAGCAGAAAGGAGCTTACATTATCGTAATCCTTCTGTCCTGTCACATGGCAGCAGCTTATAACTGTGCAGCACTCCCTTCTCCCCAGAAAATAAAGGATTTTAATAGATTGCTCATCCTTGTTGTAGACAATCAGAACAGAAAATGAGGTCCAAGTAAGATTTCTGCTTTATATAAGTCATACAGAGATCAAAGAATGCTACTGCAACAAATTCTTGGCTAGAGAAGAAAGATTCTGTGTTGTACACAGAGTAGGCACAACATACCCTTTGACTAAATGAATGAATTAATAATAAATGAATAAGAATATAGAACTAGATTTATGTAATGAACACTAGTACAGCCGTACTCTTTTAAAGTTCTTACTGGTCACTATAGGCGTTTTTGCCCCATTTATGCTATCCAATAGCACTTCATAGAAATATTTTCTATCTGCATGTAGTCTCTCATTCGATGAGATAACATGTTTATAATTATTATCAATAGCTTATACTTGATTGTTCACTCCACTAGCTAGGCACCATGCTAAATGCTTCTCTTACATTATCTCACTGGATTCGTTAATCCATCCAGTCAGCAGATATTTATTAAGACTATGTGCTAGGCATAGTCTTGGCCTGGGGATATGGCAGTAAACAGACAAATGAAATCCCTAGTGCTTACATTCTGGCTGTCGCGTTGGGGAGACAGGAAACAAGCAAAATATATAGTGTGCATGCTAAAGAGGAAGAAAAAGCAAGAAAGGGGGAAGAAGTTTTGGGAGTGTAATTTTAAGTTAGACAATGAAGAAAAGCCCAACTTAGAAGGTAAAATTTTAACAAAAACATCAAGGAGGTGAGCGAGTGCGAGTCACTCTTGTGGATATCAGGGGAAAGAACATTCCAGGAAGAAGGACAGCACTTTGAGATAGTTCCTATTCTGCTCTTCTATTTCATGGATAAGAAAGCTGAAGCTAGGACATTTGCTTAAGATTATACAATTAGAAAATGGCAGAAAGTTGCTTTAAGATAGTCAACCTTACATGTATGTGGAGGAGCAGCTTAGCGTAATTCAAGATCAGCCCATTGCTTGTTAGTTTAATCAAATCCATTGAGTCAACAGTAGCCTCATCAAGCCCAAACAAAACATTTTTATGATGACCATTTTGGAGTTTGCACGTCCTGGTTGATTTTTCTAGGGACAGTATGCAAATAGCTAATGCTGGTGTTTGAGTGAGCTGGTTGGTTGGTGCTATTTATAAAACAAAAATAGTACTACTTCAGAGGGTGAGTGATAAGCTTCCCATTTCCACTTTCTACCTGCTATCTCAATCTGTACATATACATAAAAGTCCAACCAGATAGAAATAACATTGCTCAAGCTGGCCAAGTATTCTAGACCAGTTAGGTCAAAAGATTGCCTGGCTGCCTGCCATTGGC